>NC_054489.1:20484749-25484749 GCF_017639515.1 Carcharodon carcharias | reverse complement strand
TCTAGGGTTTTGCACGACTCAATTTTTTATATTATGCATTTAAAAGGTGTACAACACTTAACATTCACAACATTGAGGCTGCTAAGGACATTCAGTACGCAAGGGATTTAAGGGGGCAATATATTCCCATGTTACACAATGTCAAATAGCCACACCCACTTGGTCAATGCTGAAGGTCCACTGTAACACTTTAAGAATGGAATGTCTGCTTATAAAAAGCATAGCAATTCTGGCAGGGCAGAATTAGATCTCTTTCACCTAAGCCAGCTCTCTTGAAATTCTAGAAAAGACAAGGCTTGATGGACATCAGTACTAAACACTGTGGGTACATTTCCCAAGGATTATTAGTAACGCGGGTAACTAACTGAATAAATAAGGATTGTACTGTCTGGTCTGTTTTACATTCATGAATATCTTTCACGAGCCTGATTCAATTCAATCCTTCTCTGTAGAAGCAACAGAATGAGTGTGGATGGTGAAGTGCTGTTATGGAGGTGTTGTTAGGCAGGCAAAGTCTTGCCAATAGAATAAAGCATGACACGTGTAATTACTGCTGCCATAATGTCATGTATCAACTGCTGCCTTGCGTTTAATGAAAAATAGTACTTCATAACTGTTGCAGAGAAAACATGCGTCATTCATCCTTCAAAATGGCAGGAACACAGTGAAGGTTTCACAGTTAAGTATTCTTTAAAATCCAGGATTTGAGGGTTTGATTGAAAACTTTCAATTTTATCAAGAAAAGTTTGCCAATTCTAGGAGTCAGTTCTTCTACTGTTTAACTAAAGGATTCCAGAACTAAAACGTGGAAATAAATTCATTCTAAATGAAAGTAAGAAGGAAAAACTACATGTAAGTGCTGATAAAGGCTAAGTATCTAAAACATCATAACCTGTATTTTTCTCTTTACGGGTGCTGATTGGCCTATTGTGTATTTCCAGCATTCCCCATTTCGGCGGTGTTGTGCTTAGTGGGTAGCGCACCTACCTCTGAGCCAAAAGTTCCGGGTTTAAGTCCCACTCTAGAATTTGTTGGCCACAGAAGTGATTATGGCATAGTTTAAACAGGTTGATAGTCAGCCTGTTAATCCTCCCAACACTTTCTCACTACTCCCCAAAGGGAAAAAAAAGTATGCATGACGATATGGATCAAACAAAATAATTCTCCATTTTTAATTTTCCTATAAAAGCAGATGTTTTTGTTGCCATGGTAGCCTACGCTGGAACTGAAGACAAAATGCACATTTGAAACAAATGATCTACTTCTAACCATTTTCTTTATTTCTAAACATTTAGGCCTCAATCTTCCAAATGGGCAAATTCTTCCTGCCTTAGGTATTTGTGATTCTTTTGAAATCTGCTTCGTAATCTTCATTATTTCAAGGTGCCAAAGGTGTAACTTCTGTGCGCACAACTTCGTGTTTTCAGGATTTTAATTTATTTCCTTTGTGTTCTCTGGCGCCACACTCAGTCCCTGCATTAAGGAGGCAGTTGAGTGACTTCCTTTTAAGAATCTACAAATACGACTCAATAATCCTCAATTTGGAAGTATATAAGAATGGTCAAACTTTCCTTGCCTCCCGATCTCCTCTTTGGCATCAGAGACAGTGTTTCATCTCATCTGACAGTCTCTGAAACACTCTGATGAAATATGGGGTTATGCAGTGGGGTTATGTCCTTACCAGTAAGCGATGCAATGCGTTGACAAAACATTGTGCACCATTACTGGAGCAGCTACTTCCTGTGATTGTCTTTCACACTTTGTCAGCTACGCTTTCCAAAAGAAGGAAAACAAACTTGCAAGTTGGCTGTGAGGAACTCCAATTTCTGGAATGGGCTACACAACTCCCGTTAATGTTAACAACAAATACACAAGCCGCTTATCTGACCAGAACTCTGTGTAAATGTTGCGAGGCAGTTTGGAAAAAGTGAGTGTAACACGACCACTGAAGGAACCTTCATGAACCAGAACTAAAATAAACCAGCAGTGTGAATAGAGTTTGTTAAAACACAATCAGCAATTAGTTACACAGGTACAGCAATGCTACCGATTCAATAAAAACAGTAAACAGATAAATGGCTTAGCAGCGTAACCTGCTCCCTGTAACTATTTCTTGTGATTACTACTAATAATTGCTAAGTAAGCTGAATTTCAAGTTCATTAGCTCCAGTTAGATCTGCAGAGACCAGTATTTAGCCAACAAAGATGAGATAAAAAGAGCAGCAATCTACCTGGATTATCCCCACACAGGGCTCAAAACTCCACAGGCCACAATTCATCAACTACACCGGGATCACACATGCCAGTGACCTTCAGTGTCAGCCCTGTTGGAATTATTTGTATAGGGCCAGAGGCATATGCATTCCACAGGTGTATCTGAGGCACTGCTACATAGAACACAACTGGGGGAAAAAACATTTCAACAATGTGCAAAATTTTCTGTAGATGAATGCACCGCTGACTGAAAACAGAGGCAGCACACATTTAACCCTATGATTTTCTTTAATGCCAGAATTGGTTTCCCATCCCTAATTGCCCTTTGATGGCAATTAAGAGTCAACCACATTGCAGCGGGTCTGGACTCATATGCAAGTCAGACCAGGTAAGGATGTCAAAGTTCCTCACCCAAAGGACATTAGTGAACCAGATGGGTTTGTATGGCAATTGATGATGGTTTGATGGTCACTATTATGGAGACTTGGGCCCGGATTTTCACTCCTAAGTTGGGTGGGCAGAGTCGGGACATTTCCCGGCTCCGCAAACCCAACCCAGGAAAAAGAGGCCAAGAAGTTGGGGTTTTCATTCCAGGTCTTGTGGGGGGGGGGGGGGCGGTGGTATACTCCATCCATGTCAACCCATGCCACCTTATGCCCCGTACCCACCCCATAACCCCCATACTCTCCATGTCAGCCTATGCCCCTGTACCCACACCCATGGCACCTCATACTTCCATGCCACCCCATGCCCCTCTACCTACCCCATGGCCTCCCATACCCCCATCCAACGCTATGTCCCTCTACCCGCCCACACAGCCCCTCATACCCCTAATGTCAACCAATGCCTCTGCTCATCCCTGTGTCTCTTTGTAGCCCCTATGCCAACTATTGGCCAACCCAGGCCCCCATCCACCACTCTTTGCCCTTACCCTCCTCCATGCCAACTTACCTAGTACCTACCATGGACAAGCCAGGAGCCATGTTAACATAAAATAAAGTTGGGTGTCTATTGATGGCATCACTATTAAAAAACACAATCATTGAGAAAAAAAAATTCAATACATTGAATTTCCTTCAATTAATCTCTTACGAAAACACGCATTTCATTAAGTAGTTAATCTCTTATAAATTAAACATCTCTGTTCTTTAATCACTTGGAGCTTGTCAATCAGAACTGCTCACTTAACAAGCACCCCACTGTGATAATTTAGGTTTTAAAATCAGTTGCAGCACAAATCCTATAATGATTGCCTTCAGGCTTATGTCAACAGACAAAGTGAATGAGCAAGCACTGATTATATATTTTTTAAATTAAAGCCCAGCAGAGTTAAATCCTTTGACAGCTTTAATGAGCTTTGACAGTTCCAGTGAATTCTGGCAGTTCTTTGATAGTTTTGACAGTTTGTTCACATCTTGATAGTTCTTTGACAGCTTTGGAAGTTCTTTGACAGCTTGACAGTTATTTTTCATCTTGCCAATTCATTGACAGCGTTGACAGTTCTTTGACAGCATTGACAGTTCCATGTGTTTATGCATTTTTACATACATTCCCATCTAATTTTAACAATATCACAGGGCACCTGGCCTTTACCAAACGGCACCTTACCTCCGCCAAAGGGGACCATATCCAAAGGGTTACCTTACTGCCCCAAAAGGGTACCCTGGCTATCCAAACAAATCAGGTGGTGAGGGAACCAACAAGAGGAAAAAACATATTTGACGTCATCCTCACCAATCTGTCTGCTGCAGACCTATCTGTCCATGACAGTATCGATAGGAGTGACCACCACATGGTCCTTGTGAAGACGAAGTCCCATCTTCACACTGAGGACATCCTTCATCATGTTGTGTGGCACTACCACTGTGCTAAATAGGATAGATTTCGAGCAGATCTAGCAGTTCAAGACTGTGCAGCCATGAGGCGCTGAGTGCCAACAGCAGCAGCAGAATTGTGCTCAACCGCAATCTGTAACCCCATGATCCGGCATATCCCCCCACTCTACCATTACCACCAAGTCAAGGGATCAACCGTGGTTCATGGTTGCATGAAGAGTGCAGGAGAGCATGCCAGGAGCAGCACCAATCTTATCTAAAAGTGAGGTGTCAACCTGGTGAAGCTACAACACAGGACCACTTGCGTTCCAAACAGCATAAGCAGTAAGTGACAGACAGAGCTAAGCGATTCTACAACCAATAGATCAGATCTAAGCTCTGCAGTTCTGCCACATCTAGTCATGAATAATAGTGGACAATTAAACAACTCACTGGAGGAGGAGGCTCCACAAATATCACCATCCTCAAGGATGAGGGAGTACAGCACGTCAGTGCAAAAGATAAATCTGAAGCATTCGCTACAATCCTCAGCCTGAAGTGCCGAGTGGATGATCCAAGTGGGCCTCCTCTGGAGGTTCCCAGCATCACAGATGCCAGTCTTCAGCCAATTCAATTCACTTCATGTGATATCAAGAAACGGCAGAAGGCACAGGGTACCTCAAAGGGTATGGGCCCTGACAATATTCTGGCAATAATACTGAAGACTTGTGCTCCAGAACTTGCCGAAACCCCTGGCCAAGCTGTTCCAGTACAGCTACAACACTGGCATCTACCAGGCTATGTGGAAAATTGCCCAGGTGTGTCCTGTACACAAACGCAGGACAAGTCCAACTTGACCAATTACCAACCCATCAGTCTACTCTCGATCATCAGTAAAGTAAAGGGGTCATCAGCAGTGCTATCAAGCAGCACTTGCTTAGTGATAACCTGCTCACTGATGCTCAGTTTGGATTCCGCCAGAACCACTCAGCTCCTGACATTATTACAGCTTTGGTCCAAACATGGACAAAAGAGCTGAACTCCAAGGTGAGGTATGAGTGACTGTCCTTGACATGAAGGCCGCATTGACCGAGTGTGACATCAAGGAGCTCTAGCAAAACTGGAATCAATGGGAATCGGGGGGAACTCTCTGCTGGTTGGAGCCATACCTAGCACAAAGGAAGATGGTTGTGGTTGTTAGAGGTCAGTCGTCTCAGCTCCAGGCCATCACTGCAGGAGTTCCTCAGGGTAATGTCCTAGGCCCAACCATCTTCAGCTGCTCCATGACCTTTCTTCGGAGGTGGGGATGTTCGCTGATGATTGCACAATGTTCAGCACCATTCGCAATTCCTCAGATACTGAAGCAGTCCATGTCCAAATGCAGCAAGTCCTGGACAATATCCAGGTTTGGGCTGACAAGTGGCAAGTAGCATTCGCAAGTGCCAGGCATGATCATTTCCAACAAGAGAGAATATCATCATTACCCCTTGACATTCAATGGCATTACCATCACTGAATCACTAACTATCAACAGCCTGGGGGGTTACCATTGACCAGAAACTGAACTGGACTAGCCTTATAAATACTGTGGCTAGGAGAGCAGGTCAGAGACTAGGAATCCTGTGGAGAGTAACTCAGCTCCTGATTCCCAAAGCCTGTCCACAATCTACCAGACACAGGTCAGAAGTGTGATGGAATACTCCCCACTTGCATGGATGAGTGCAACTCCAATAACACTCAAGAAGCTTGACACTATCCACGACAAAGCAGCCTGCTTGATTGGCACCCCATCCACGAACATTCACTCTCTCCAGCACTGACGCACTGTAGCAGCAGGCTGTACCATCTACAAGTTGCACTGCAGAAACTCACCAAGGCTCCTTAGGCAGCACCTTCCAAATCTACAATCACTACCATCTAGAAGGACAAGGGCAGCAGATACATGGGAACACCACCACCTTGAATTTCCCCTCCAAGCCACTCACCATCCTGACTTGGAAATATATCGCCGTCCCTTCACTGTCGATGGGTCAAAGTGCTGGAGCTCCGTCCCTAACAGCACTCTAGGTGTACCTACACCACAAGGAATGCTGCGGTTCAAGAAGGCTGCTCACCACAACCTTCTCAAGGGCAACTAGGGATGGGCAATAAATGCTGGCCTAGCTAGTGACATCCACATCCCATGAACGATTAAAAAAAAATCCACAGTGTTCAGACCTGCTCCTCCCAGGTCTAATCCGCACACGTTGAGTTTCAGACATCTACTTCACCAAAGTGAAATGGAGGCAGCTGCTGATTTCTCTGGGCAGCTGTCTTCGTGTCCCACGGATGTGCGACTTATAACTCGTCCTCAGTCTCCCTGCTACAAAAATGGCCGAAGCTGGGTTCGGGGCGGGACATCTGGATACTGAGCTCCGTCAACTTTTTCGCACAGACAATGGGTCTCTCCAACTGCACAAAAATTCAGGCCTAGCTTTCATTCATTCCATTTTTTTTTTGGATTAATTAGTTGAATTCCACCATCTGCCATGATGGGATTTGAAACCCTATCGCAAAAGCAGTAGCCTGGGCCCCTGGATTACTAGTTCAGTAACCTTACCACTACGTCATCATCTCCCTCAACCACCCCCCCACAAGTTATGAAAAATTCCAGAAACAAACCATCACACATAGGAATATACATAGGAACATGAGTAGGCAATTTAACCCCTCAAACCTGTTCTGCCAGTCAATTACATAATGTCGGATCTGCGACCCAACTCCTTTTGCCCCATGTCCCTTAATACCTTTTTCAATTGCTGTTTACAAGAGTTCCAAATGCCTACCTACTCTCCGTGAGAAAAGTTTCCTAATTTCACTCCTCAAAGGCCTGACTAGTTTTTGTCGACATTCCGTATCTGAGACACCTGCCAAACAGAAATAGTTTCTCCCAATCTGCCCTACCAGTTCCCCTTAACGTCTTGAAAACTTTGATCAGATGATCCCTTAATCTTCTAAATTCCAGGTAATGTAACTCCAGTTTGTTTAATCTGTCCTCGTAGGTTAACCCTTGGAGACAAGGTACCATCCTACTAAATCTGCAATATGCTCCCTCCAGGGCCAATATATCCTTCCTAAGGCCTGGTACTTAGAACTACTCACAATCTGGCACAAGCACATTGATAAAGTTGAACAAGTAAGTGACATAATGGTTTTCCACAGTGTCCTATTTAGTGAGTTACAAAGTTATAATCGGTCAGAGAATTTCACTTCCATTAGCTAGATTATATCCTAGGGATAGTGGAGACATCCTTATCGGGCCTGTAAGAGATATCAAAGGCATTACACTTCACCTTTGCTTGATTATGTAGAAAATTCACCAAAAATATTAAGAAATTAAGTTCAATGCTCATTACCCTTCCCGAGGCCTTACAGCATCAACTTGCAATCCCTGAAAATTAATTGCAAACAGGATTTCAGAAATTCTCCTCAAATACATCATTTTGACACACTCAATTGTCTCTTCTGCCCTACTTAAATCTATAAGCATTTCTTCAAACTCCAAGCTTATCAATGACTGAGAATGCACTTGAGGGCATTCCAACTTACTACAATGTCATTTTCATAAAATACAAGGGACAGGAAATGTGACAAGTTGATGGCTGAAAGTGTAACAACCAACTTATTCATAGAAAATGGCTCAATTCGTTGAATATGACTTTGGCTACTATTAAAGAGCTGAACTACTGTTAAAGGAATTGAATGCTGTATCAATAATGACCAATGTGTGCAATACATTATGCCAACAATGAACCTCTGTGCAGAAATTTGTCTCAAAAGGCTATTGCACTTCCTCTAAAAGCCCTTTTGCATTACTCAGGGCAGGCGTCTGTTGCTATCTTATGCCCTTAAAAACTAAGTAATGAGGCTAGTAAGTTGAGAAATCTATTTGGTCAAGGAGACATTGGGTTTTAAACAAAAGCAGAATTATACGAAAACCTGAAACATACTGCAGAAGTGTTTTGATTCATGTGTAGCAGCTCCTACAACACTGCAGCAAACAAAGGGGATTTCTCAGACTCCAGTTCCTCCCTTAAAGGAGAACTTCAGGGAAAATCAATGTGAAACCTTCCCACATAAAAACAGGAAGTTTGTTTTCAAATCTGCTGTCTTTTAACAAAATCTGTTTTAGTCTGGTTTCCATGAAGAAGTAAATGCCAGACATCATAGGCCAGACTTTCATCCTCGAGGCAGGGAGTGGGAGCTAGGAAAATTCCTCCTCGGCCCGCCCTCCTCAGGAGAAAGGGCCAGGAAGGGCCGGATTTTCATTCTGAGAGTGGTGGGGGAGGGGCGGTGGGTGTGGGGAGGTGGTGGTGGGGGGCCAGGGGGCTGCGTGGGGGTAGAGAGGTGGTTGGAGAAGGTAAGCTACTGTCATGCCTGCCAACCCAGGGAAGAATTCGATGGCAACCACAGGGGCATCTGGGTGCAGGGGGGCTCTTTAAAGGCCCACCTCGGTGCTGTGGGACTTTGCTTCCGGGGGGCAGGGGGGGCAAGCTGTCAACCCAACACCCGCCCCCCCTCCCACCACCACCACCAACGTAATAATCATCCCAGTTACAATCAAAACAGAAAGGCCCTTCAGCCCTTGCCCCCTCACACTTCCCATGCCCCATCCATGCTACCTCATGCTCCCCCACCCACCCCCTATGCTCCCTCATGCCCCCCAAGCTAAGCTATGGCACTTCCATGCCCATTCACCCACTGTACACTATATAGAACCAATGAACCCTATAGTGACAATAGGCTATGTTAAAAAAAAGTTTTAAAAAGTCATTCATTGATAACTTTCCACTTTCTTTTTATAAACTCCTTTTTACTATAGCCAATAAAACTGTCAATCATCCAGACACTATAAAGTATCAATAGCTGAAACAAGCATTTGAAACCTCTTTATCATGTGTAAATAAACATTGTGCAATTGACAGCATAGATCAGAGATCCAAAGCTGTAAATCAATCAATGTTTTCCCTGGAGCTCTGTTGTTTCAACAGTCTTATGGATTTCTGGGCTCTCAACCAAACCTCATTAGGCATTCTTGGCTGAGTGCGCAGGCATCCATTAGAGTATTTAAATACCTGAGCCTGGAGAAAAAAATATTTTGATTGACAGCTCTGGCTTTCTGGTGTACGCTTTCAATATCACAATGTTTGTTTACACAAGATTAAGAGGTTTCAACTGCTTGCAATTTCAGCTATTTATACTTTAAAGGGTTTGGATGATTGGCAATGTTTATGACATGTAGAAAAAATAAGTTTTTTAAGGAAAAACAGAATTACCTGGAAAAACTCAGCAGGTCTGGCAGCGTCGGTGGAGAAGAAAAGAGTTGACGTTTCGAGTCCTCATGACCCTTCAACAGAACTGAGTGAATCTTAGGAAAGGGCTGAAATATAAGCCGATGGTGCCAGACCTGCTGAGTTTTTCCAGGTAATTCTGTTTTTGTTTTGGATTTCCAGCATCCGCAGCTTTTTGTTTTTATAAGTTTTTTAAGGAAGTGGAAAGTTATCAATGAATGACTTTTTATAGGTTTTTTTTTTACATTATCTCTTGTCATTATAGGATTCATTAGATCTATACCATGTATATTGGGTGAATGGACATGGAAGTGCCATAGCTTGGCATGGAGGCATGAGCAGCCATAGGGAGTGAGTAGGAGCAGGGGGCAAGAGGAAGGCCTTTTGAACTTACCTTTCAAAAGGTTCCCTCATGCAGACTATGGTTCAGAACACCTCTGAGGTGAAAAGCTGGCTCAACTCCATGAAATTTGCAGAGGACTAAGACATGCATATCCCGACAATGGAGCCAACCAGGTCGAGAATGCAGGGTGCGGACTCACGACCCAAGCCAACCTGCACCCTTAAAAGGCCCAGGAATAGGTTTGGGAATCCTGGAATGGGGCTCCAGCCACCATTTTCAACCTTTCATGAAAGTCCGGCTCCATGCACCCTGCAACATTGATGGAATCTGAAGCTTTGTCAGTCCATGGCTTCATACACTTCAGTAGTGTTTGGCATCCACTGTCAGATCTTAACAAGATAAGCAAAATATCAAAAATCAACACTCCTGTCGACCTGAAAAGTCTCTCTTCTTCCTACTGGATTTTCTAGTGGGAAGAATGTTATTAGCTGTGGCTCCATTCAAGTTGGCCTGAATCAACTCCTCTTTCAGGGAGATTGGAAGGAATGTGATGGACCATATGGTTTCTCCTGCATAGTAAAACATGGGGCTGAATATTTCATGGTGGTGGGTGGGGGTGGGGAATGGGTTTACGGCAGCAGGCGAGTAGGGAGAAAGGCGGGGGTGGGGTTTTCTCTTAGTGGGGAGCCATCCTCCAATCCGCAAAGGGTCACCCCTGAAAATAGAGCCTCCCCCCTTCGTTCCCGCCTTGGAAGAATGTTTTTTTTTAAAAATCAGGCTGCCAAACACCACTCAATTGCCCATGCCAACCATTTTATGGCATGGGCAGAGTATTATCGGGGTCAGCTGTGTGCATGATGCATCAATTTAGAAGTTGGAGATTTCTGCATAGTGTTGCTATATCCTTCAGTCAAATTTATACATTAATATTGGGTAAATGTCTTAGCCTTGCTTAAGTTATCAATGGAAATGGGTTGAAAGATACCAAGAAAGCAAATGTGTCATCTGGGCTTTTTTCTCTGCAAGATGGTAACAATGTAGGATTCACTGAATCATCTAATTGTTTATCTGCTGCATAATCACTGGTTTGGCTTTGGTCCTTGCACCATAAGAAATAAATAGTTATCCAGACCGCTTAGTGCTCTGTATGACAAGCATAATAATTTTGGTTTCTGCAAGCTCTTCTCAATGGAAGCAATGTTCCAGTTTGACTTGCACAGCGGCCAAAACAATGAAAATGTAAAATAACCTTTGGGGGATAAAACTGAGCACTAAATATCAGCCTGTCAGAAAGCCAATCTGCCCAATCTATAAAAAGAGCATCTAGTTGACTAGCTAGCCAATGCTAATAACGATGTCCTTTCCTGAGTAGGAAAATTAAACGCTGGTCCCCCTACTTCCCCCTGCCCCACCCCACCCCGCTACCAGGATAGGTGGGGTGTGCTTTAAGTGAACTCCACCTGACCTGACCATATTGATGTGTTGCCTACACATCGTATTCAAGCACTGTCCCCTGACTGTGCCTTGAACCTAGAATCAGGGGCAGAAATCCAGCTGCTGCCCAGCAGCCTGCAGCGGTGGCAATAAATGTTGGTTGTAGGGTATTCTAAACAGCAGCTAGAAAGTCTCCATCTACAATCTACACCCTGCTGAGAAAAACACTTATATTTTGGCTCCGTCCAGTGCCATTCTGACCCCTCCCAGATCATCTGAGTGGGGCTGGATGTGCGGCTCAAGGCTGGCTTCTTCTTGGTGCTCTCCAAATGGTCACATGCCTGGTGTTGTAAGAAATTAGGGCCCTTAATAGACTGGTATTTTCTGCATAGTATAGAACTCTTACGAGATTAGTTAATGCAGCATTGATTTTCTCTCTGCAGAAAGGCAATTTCTAAACGGGCAACAATTCTAAACGCTCCCTGGAAACATCGTAGTTACTTGGTTCAGACTTCTATGTTGACATTCCTAAGTTGGTAGGATAGCGTCATGTGTACCCTCTTATCTATGCAAGCGTTTAGCAAGGGCCAGGAAACGACCCTCCTGACATCTTGGGTACCTGTCCGATATTCATTGGATAGAAGGGTTCAAACAGATGATGGACACAAGGTAAACTTCCAGCCCTCAGAAATAGGGTATACCAATGGGTGCGGTGGGGGGGGTTAGCCAAGTCACTGCCTGGGAGAAGACCAAGAACTTCCTGACCCGGGAAGGGAAAAAATAAGGAACGGAAAGAAGACTCCTGTCAGAAAACGGTGAAAGACCGTCAACCCTACCACCACAAGCTGCAGAGATCAGCCGCATCTGTTTGTCCTTTCTCTGGAATCGGTAAACCATCGTGGATCGCATAGTTTTTCCGTCTAATTAATTAATGCATCTTTTCTAAACTGTTGCTTCTTAATAAACTTAATAAACTATCTTAACATTACTTTAAAATCTGTGGCCCCCAAATCCAAAACCTCCCAGTGTTGGGGGCAAAAATTGTGGCAGGAAAGCTGGTTAACCCCTTTCCCTCCATTCTGCATGTCTGTCCCTCCCCGGAGGGTAAGTAAGGTCAACATTTTTTTTTGTTCTACTTAGCATCCTTGAGCTAAGAGCTTTCTAAATGAAAACAAGTGAAAACAATTGACTACTTAAATGCTCATCTTCAAAGAGGTTCAAAGAGTGAGAACTTTAGTTTGTGAATGTCCCAATTAGGAAATGTTGAGGCTCTAATTTCCAAAATTTGAATGAAAAAGAACTCCCTAAAAAAAACGCAAATAGCTCGTCATGAAATAGCCTTTCAAGAACCTAAACAGGACTAGATTTCAACACAGAATGGAATAGATACTACAGAATATTACATGGGATAGGAATAACTGACTTTGCAACGTACAACTGCACAAACATTTCCCAATTTGTGTTCTAGGCTCGACTACTGGATGCCCTTCAAGAACACTTCATAGTAGAAACTACTGACCAACTCTTATCTATTATTCATCATGCTTTAACAAACATTGCCACCAAACACCACATCTCTGAATTAAAATTGAATATTTGCAATTTACTTCAAACTGCTTCTGTTAACTCGTTTGGCACCCCCAAAGTAAAGTGTGCAGCTTAATAAAGGATTATTAATATAATTTTCATTATGTTTGATTGTATCTATTAAAGTACCCAGGAAACGAGTACTTCATTATAAAAAATTCTTGTCATTCATTTCTGGAGAAGGGTGCCCTGATTGTCCAATGTAGCTTCAACAATCCATGGAAACCTTAGAGGGTTGATTCGAGTGGATGCTCAAGAAAACGCCTGCTGAATTTGTACCCCTACAGGTCCAGGAAAAGAAAGTGACTCTTCAGCCTCCAGAATGACATGGCCTCTGACACTAAACAGAAAAAATGTGAACTAATTAGTCTCTCTCCAGGTTACTCAAGCACATAGAGTGTCCTGAATTAACATCGACTGAATCCTTCATTCACAAGAATAAACGACATAATAAAGGTCGGAATCTTATCAGTCGTGCAGAAGCAGCTTCAGCAATGAGAAGATGGGGGATTTTTGAAAGTTGTGCGACAGGTCGTCTACCTGACATGCTTCTGTCTCTAAGTGATCTTCGCCTGTGGCAGTGTCAGGATGGTACTGGCTATCCACTTGGCAATGGCAAGTCGCCAATTAGAGGCAATTAAGCGCCCACTTGGGGGACAATTGTTGATGCTGCCAGGGTCTTCCAGGTGGCAGATGGGTCCCTGCTAAGACCAGAGGCCAGCAGGTACCTAGAGGTCACCCTCTGGTAACATGATGGTTGGCCAGCAAGACCCCCTTTAAATTCCACACCTCCGCGCCGCCAGGGCCAATGGTACTAGAGGGCCATAGCCATGGACATTTTATGGAGGTGTTCCCTTCCCCACAATGATGGCTAGGCAGCTTTGACCACACTTACTTTTACCAGTTTTGAAATCTTCACTGGAATCCTCCACCTTGAGGCCTCCATCCTGTTACTTGTCCATTTTCTGGAAGATCACGCAGGTGGGCAAGACTCAGACACCACCAGGGTTGGGACCCACATATGATCCCGATCTCCATTTAAAAACGGTGTCAGTAAGGGTCTGCCCAACAACAGCATAATGTTCTACATGTCCACCTTGGATAAATGATGAGCCAATTAACATTGTGACCCAGACTGCATCTTGACAGGACAAATAGGAGTCAGTTCCTCCAGCATTTTTATGTAGCAGCGGAGTGTATGTGCATCTGGAAGTGTTCCAGGGCCAATCTTACTGTCCTAGTTCCAACTGACCATGAGCTATTGTGGACTGCTCTACTGTCTACTTGCATGGGCACCTATCTATCAGGGGCAAGTCTGTTACCACATTGAATTGTACTGGAGGCTGTAGAGGCAGGATCCTTGCAGTACCTTGTCCTCATGGGATTATGACGTGAGGTCCAATGCTGAGATTTCTTGAGCCTACTGTGCTTGTTTATTTTGGTGTGATTACTTTGAGCAGCAAGGTCCATATGTTCCTTGTGGGTACCTTTTGTGAATCCCAAGCAAATTTGGCAAGTTTGGGCATTAACCATTTCGTGCAACATTCATGAACAGCATTAATTGCAAATAGTGTATTATGGGCTGGATTTTCGCCGAGTCGGGGAAACTAGGTGGACCTTTAAAAATGGCGGCTGGGACCCGATTCCATGATTCCTGGTGCCCCTCAATTTTCATCAGCACAGGATAAGAGTGTGAATTGGTGTGGGTCACAAGCCCTGCACTCCCCAACTAGTCGAAACCACTCCAGGGATAGGCTTCTCCTAGCCCACCACAATTTTCATGGAGTTGGGTCAGCTTTCCCTCATGAACCATAAGTCTGGATGAGGGAACCTTTTGAAAGGTAAATTCAAACGGTAATATCTATGCCCCCATGCCAACCTATGCCCCTCCACCCACCCCCAATGGTCCCTCATACCCTCCATACCAACCTATGCTCCTCCACCAACCCCCATGGCATCTCATGCTCTCCATGCAAACCTATGCCCCTCCACCCACCTCCTATGGCCCCTCATACCCTCCATACCAACCCATGTCAGTCAAGCAATGTTTTCCCTTGGGCACAGCTGTTTCAACAGACTAATGGATATCTGGGTTCTCAAACAAAAATGCATGATGTGGCTTGCCTGATTAACAGCTTTTTCTTTTAGATCTCTTTCTTAATTGCTCAATGCTTATTTACACAAGATAAAGGGGTGTCAGGTGCTTGCAATTTCTGCTATTGATACATTAAAGGTCTGGTTGATAAATGAGTTTTTAAAAAAAGTTATGAATGGATGACTGTTTTTTCAAAAGATTTTTCACACACTCCATTTTTACTATCGGGTTCATTATTTCTATACAAAGTGAATGGGCATGGAAGTGCCATAGGTTGACATGAATGGAATGGCAGGCCAAGGCGGGGGGGGGCGCGATGGAAGGCCGTAAGTTGGCATGGAGGGGGCATGGGGAGTGCATGGGGAGTGAGAGGGTATGAGGCTAGAGGGCCTAATATTAAGTAAAACAACTGGGTTGTAGCTCCAGAGCTTTGTGGCAGACCTTTTAAACAGCAGTACCAAAAGGGCTGTATTGTTCTACAAAAACAAGATAATCTGTTTTAGTAATTTTGTTTGCAGATTAATATGGACCAAGACAGTCCACCTAAGAGGGCAGATGTTAGAGTATCAGTTTAATGCCTCATGTGACAGACACTCCCCCAAAACTGCACAATCTGTCGAGCTAGAATGTGTGCTCTGGATTGGGGCTTAAACCCACAACCTTCGTGCTCAAAGGTGGTAGTGCTATCGTTGAGCTACAGTCAACAACTGAAACTTGAATCATTTAGGTCGGGTAGAGATAAAGGCATCCAGTAAGAGGTATGCTCCCTCCAAAAGGGGTAATATCGTCCTTCAACCTGCCTCAGTGATAACTGCTACCCCCTTCCTGATGGTCCACAGAGCCAGTGAAATTAGTGTCAGAAAAAAGTGGCTATCTAATCTTCATGGGCCCTGGATCTCCACTGGTATTTACATGTGACAGAAAATGTCCACATAACTGGCAACCTTCCTGGTTGGAATGGTGGAAGCAAAATTGAGATCGGAATGGGATATCTCAAACTTTTACTGGCAAAAGAACTGATGAAACTAGACAAGCATTTTTGGCTGGGGAAAATGGAATGGCTGAGGTCCTGGGGCTTTATATGACATGGGTTCAGGAGGTCACATGGTGCAGGGCCTTTCTGAAACATGGTTTCCTCATCAGGCTACACCTCTACAGTGAATGGAGGTTGAAGGCAACTGGCCACACTAAAATGTAATAGCGCAAGGGGATCTGTTTACAATGTGTCAGCAAACGTGTCTCTTTTCAGTCAAATCACTCACTTTTGTGTTTGCAATTTCCCTTGAGTATAGACTGCACTTGAACAAATACTGGGCATGGGGCTGAACTGAGATAAGAAATTGTTTTAGGAACAACCTGTCATTTGGCCAATCCTCTATCAGTGATTTCGGGGATCGCTTCATCCTGCCTTGCCTCAGAATTGGTCTTCTAATGTGGATGAGCAAAGAGCTCCAGGAGACAAGCCTGCAACTGTCTACCAGAGAAGCAAATACCTTTAAAGAAAAATTAATTGCGGAGGACATATGCCATGGCGAGTGCACACTATTCCTTCTAATTACCTGCACACTATTGTTCCCACTTAAATGGACTGTGGCACAAGCATTTACAAATTGGCTGTTTTACTCCAAATTTGCATGGACATCCTGATCAATACATAATCCTAATTCAACTACAGTATAATATTGTTGAACAAATTTATTTGCATTCATCAGCATTCAACAGCACTTAATCTGTTATTCATTATTCATGAGCGTATCAGATCACAAAAATTGAGTGTGCTGGAGAGGTGCCAAGATACAGGCTGAAGGTGTTTATCCTGTAGCATGCACAGCTTTTACAGAAACCAGCTCATGGGACAACTCATTTTATCTCCATTAAGCTATAGCTTCTATTGCAATCAATACAAAATATTGGCTTCTTTGTCACATGGTTTCTTTGCTGTAGTGTAAGATGACCCTGTTTTGGTTTCTATTTAACTGTGCTTCTTAAATGTATTAGCATCAAATAAAATGTGCTTTGTTTTTTGTACACAGTCCAGTAATATAAATAGCCTATTTGGAAGAAGAGGACAGTCTAGCCCATTGGCATCTCCACTGGGGTGCAAATTTGTTTAGGCCCATTTTCAGGTGTAAAATACGCTACACGCTACAAGAGGCAGGCAGGCCAGATGCCAGAGACCAGAAGTTCACCTGAAATTGGGCCTTGTGCCTTATTTTAATAATAGGAGTGATCCTATAATAGGAAGACCGCTGCCCCTCACGTACCCAGTGGAGGCTCCCCTGATCTCTGGGATTGAACTTGAGACAACTGGCTTAATGGCAACAGCCCTCACTAAGTATTGCGAGGCTGGGTGGCGGGGGGCAGGACTGTTGGGTTATGGACTAAATGACAGGATGGCTGAACCCCTCCCAGCTCCACAGCACCACTCTTGTCTACTGCCAATCCGTGTTCAGCCAGCCGGTGGTTTACCCCACAGTCATGCAACCCTCCCACCCAACTTCACAATACTTAGTGAGGTATTTTACACCTGAAAATGGGCCTGAACAAATTTGCAGCCCAGTGGAGATGCCAATGGCCTAGACTGTCCTGTTCTTCCAAATCGAATATTTATATTACTCGACTGTATACAAAAAACAAAGCACATTTTATTCACTCTACAGGAGAGAGGACCTTCAAAGGGAAATCATCTCTCCCAACTATTTCTTCAGGGACATCCAGTGGATTCTTTCTAGAACAGGAAAAACGAGTTGGAGAATGCACAGCTCCACTTAGTTTTTCATGAACATTGCAGAAGGGTCCTGTCACAGGCACAAGGCCCTTCCTTGCACATTTAATTTGATCCAAAGCTGCTTTCAGGTGATTACAGAAACATCTAAAAACAGCAAAGTCCAATACGGCAATTGCCACTCTGCTGGCGCACATGTCTCCAGGAACTGGGGTGTACGTTAGTCCCACTTCATGCCTGAGAAACAGGCCAAGTGCGTACCAATTTCAACCCCACTATCCTTAGTTGCTCTGCCACAAGTATCCTTGAATGATGTGGAAAAGTCCATTTTTGGAATGTCTTTCTCCCTCTCTCTTTGGCATCTAAACTGAACAAAATTGTAAACCATTAGTGTTTGGGATTTGGAAATGCAAGGCTGTACTGACTAATTGGCTTGCCATTGTCATGTGACTCTGCCATGCGGCACTCTACCTCTTGGGGGAGACATCTTAAGATCAGATCAAAAAAGGCTCTCACTGAGTGAAGAACTACACCCCACTGCACTACTCGTGTTTAACCTCTTCCAACGAACTTACACGAGGGCAAAATTAGAGCAATTTTTAATGTTTTTGGACCTTACCCCCCCAATGGGAACTGGGTTGAGAATGCCTAATCTCATTTTATTTATGGCCCTTATAACCAGAGAGAGAGAAAATAATTATTCTAGTGGCCTGGAATGCTTTGCAACCAAATTCCCAGAGGTGTGCTAATGTTTGTACTGTGCTGTTCCTCTTCATCCTATTACCAGCCCCTCCAACAGAAAAACGTATTCCCAATAAGCTTTGTTGCTAGTTATAAGGTGTCTATTTTCTGAAAGTGTCCATTAGCGGTGCATAATGCAAGGGAAAGCATAATACGATATGACAGAAGGGAATTCTAGAAATATTAAAATGGCTTAATTAGGTAAGGAATCTACGTGGGTGATATAATTAATTCACAACTCAAGTTGTCTATTTACAACAGCTCAAAGTGGTTCTATGTATAAAGTTCTCCTGATGCATCTTCACCCCATAAAACAAACGTTAAAGGAATTTTGAACATTTTAGGGCTGTAGAGATGTACCATTGAGAGGCTTCTTTAGCTGAAGAACAAACTTTATTTACAGAGCTGCTGGATTAGCTGTCCGCTTTGAGCGAGGCTACAATACACTCTCCCCAGGCTAGGAAAGTTCCACCCCCTTATGAGATTCCCCGTATTACGCGTTGATTGGCTGCTCTGACCACGTGACCCTTAATCAGTAAGGCTGGCCTTAAAGCAAGAATCACTACAAGGACTTAATTTTTTTATATTCACAGGTTGTGGGTGTTAGACCAGCATCTGTTGCCCACCCCTAACTGCCCTTGAGAAGGTGCTGATGAGCCACCTTCTTGTACTTTTTAAAGGATGTGAGGCAACCCGCTTCCACCACCCCCACAGGCAGCGCATTCCAGACCGTCACCACTCTCTGGGTAAAAAAGCTTTTCCTCACATCCCCCATAAACCTCCTGTCTCTCACTTTGAACTTATGTCCCCTTGTGACTGACCCTTCAACTAAGGGGAACAGTTGCTCCCTATCTACCCTGTCTATGCCCCTCATAATCTTGTACACCTCAATCAGGTCGCTCCTCAATCTTCTCTGCTCCAATGAAAACAACCCAAGTCTATTCAACCTCTCTTCATAACTTAAGTGTTTCATCCCAGGCAACATCCTGGTGAACCTTCTCCGCACCCCCTCCAGTGCAATCACATCCTTCCTATGTGGTGAACAGAACTGCACACAGTACTCCAGCTGTGGCCTCATCAAGGTTCAATACAACTCCAACATGACCTCCCTACTTTTGTAATCTATGCCTCGATTGATAAAGGCAAGTGGCCCATATGCCTTTTTCACCACCCCACTAACATGCCCCTCCGCCTTCAGAGATCTATGTACACACACACCAAGGTCCCTTTGTTCCTCAGAACTTCCTAGTGTCATGTCATTCATTGAATACTTCCTTGTCAAATTATTCCTTCCAAAGTGTATCACCTCACGCTTCTCAGGGTTAAATTCCATCTGCCACTTATCTGCTCATTTGACCATCCTGTCTATATCTTCCTGTAGCCCAAGACATTCAACCTCACTGTTAACCACCCGGCCAATCCTTGTGTCATCCGCAAACTTACTAATCCTACCCCCCACATAGTCATCTATGTCGTTTAGATAAATGATGAATAATAGGGGACCCAGCACAGATCCCTGTGGTACGCCACTGGACACTGGCTTCCAGTCACTAAAGCATCCTTCTGTCATCACCCTCTGTCTCCTACAACTAAGCCAATTTTGAATCCAGCTTATCAAATTACCCTGTATCCCATGTGCATTTGCCTTCTTTATAAGTCTCCCATGTGGGACCTTGTCAAAAGCTTTGCTGAAATCCATATAAACTACATCAACTGCACTACCCTCATCTACACACCTGGTCACCTCCTCAAAAATTCAATCAGATCTGTTAGGCATGACCTCCCTCTGACAAAGCCATGCTGACTATCCCTGATCAAACCTTGCATCTCCGAGTGGAAGTAGATTCTCTCCTTCAGAATTTATTCAATAGTTTCCCTGCCACTGACATGAGATTCACTGGCCTGTAGTTCGCTGGCTTATCTCTACAACCCTTCTTAAATAGCGGAACCATATTAGCTGTAATCCAGTCATCTGGAACCTCCCCCATGGCTAGAGAGGAATTAAAAATTTGGGTCAGAGCCCCTGCGATCTCCTCCCTTGCCTCCCTCAGCAGTCTGGGACACAAATCATCTCGACCTGGAGATTTGTCCACTTTTAAGCCTGCCAACACCTCCAATACTTTGTCACTCCCTTTATCAATTTGCTCAGGAACCTCGCAGTCTCTCTCCCCAGGTTCCATACCTTCATCCTCATTCTCTTGGGTGAAGGGCCTGAAGTTACTAATTCTGAGATTCGCTCTCCTTTTAATCTTAAAGCAGATAAAGCAGACCCTATTATTGTCACACTCCACGTGAACGGGAAGCCTCTAGTTATGGAAGTGGTTAGAGGGGTAGCAGCCACAGTGATGGGTGAGCACACATTTCGGTACCTGAGAGAAGGTACCCAACCCTTGAACCTGGAGAGAACTTCTGCCCAGTTGGAGACTTACACGGGAGAGGCAATAAAAGTTAAAGGCACCACCATGGTACCTGTGAGCTCTGGGAAGCTGTCAGCCCAACTCCCAGTAATAATAGCGACTGGGGAAGGACCAAGGCTTCTGGGCCGTGATTGGCTAAAAGATATCTAGTTAAATTGGTCTGAGATTTTTCAAGTGCAGGCAGGAGGACTGCTAGACTTGTTGAAAGAAAACAACAGTGGCTTTCGCAACAAATTAGTTAAAATCGAAGGCTTGCAAGCCAAGGTTTACGTTGATCCAGAGGCAAATCCCCAATTTTTTAAGGCAAGACCAGTACTAAATGCCTTATGAGGAAAAAGTGGATGCTGAGTTAACAAGTTGGAGGAACTAGGCATCATACAGACTGTTCAATTATCACAACGTGCAGCACCCATTGTCCCCTGAACTGAAATCAGATAAGACCGTCCAGATTTGCGGCGATTATACGCTAATCAGGCTGCCAAGTTGGATAAATATCCAATTCCAAGAACTGAAGACTTGTATTCAAAGCTGGCAGAAGATCAATCCTACACTAAGTTGGATATGAGCCACGCGTACCAGCAACTCGAGTTGGATAACACATCCTGGGGGTATGTCACACTAAACACACACAAAGGCCTATTCCAGTCTACGCGCCTCCCTTCTGGCATGTCTTTGGCACGTGCATTATTTCAAAGGACAACGGAGAGTCTGCTGCCCGGATTACCACGGGTTATAGTGTACCTTGACGATGTCTTCATAACTGGATCGAATGAGGCCGTGCATTTAGCAAATTTAGAGGAGGCATTAAAAAGATTTCTGGATGCTGGAGTCTGCTCAAAAAAGGAGAAATGCACTTTCCAAGCCACTGAGGTTACCTCTCTGGGGACCATGTGGATGCACCATGTAGATGCACAAAGATTACACCCCGTGGAAGAAAAGGTTAAGGCGATAAAGTAGGCACCTTCCCCCACAAATATCACCAAACTTAACTCATTTTTAGGGATGGTAAACCACTACGGGCGATTTTTACCCAACGTATCGAGAGTACTGGCCCCCTTGCACAAACTGCTGAAGAAACATCAGCGTTGGTCATGGAAGGCTCCACAGGACAAAGCCTTCAACATCTGCCACACTCCCCAACCTTGGTAGTACATTTTGACTCAGCTAAAGAAGTGATATTGACCCGCGATGCCTCTGCATATGGCGTTGGTGTAGAATTGTCCCATGAAATGGACAACGGCTCATCGAGGCCAAAAGGTTACGTATCAAGAACCCTCTCAGCAACTGAGAAAGGTTATTCGCAGATCGAGAAGGACGGACTGTCAATAGTCTTTGGAATTAAAAAAATTCCACCAGTACAGGCAATTTACTATCGTCTCCGACCATAAACCGCTTTGGGGTCTTTTCAAAGAAGACACGGCTATCCCACCGACAGCCTTGGCAAGACTTCAATGATGGTCATTAACTCTGTCTGCCTAAGTATACACTTTCAAACACCGACCTGGGATACACAAAGCGAACACGGGTGCCCTTAGCTGCCTATCCTTGCAGGAAAGAATCTCGTGTACTCCTGCACCCCAAGAAATCGTCCTTGCATTGAATTTCTTAGACACATTGCCCACCTGCACAGAGCAGATCAGGAACTGGATCAATCAAGATCCGCTTCTGTCCAAAGTGAGAGACCAGATACTTACAGGATGGTTAAATTAACCAGTCTCCGAGGTAATGAAATCATTTTTTATCCGCAAATATGAATTGAGCTGTCAGGATGGCATCATACACTGGGGAACAAGAGTAGTCGTTCCTGTACCAGGCATAGAACTGCTCCTGGAACCAAATTACAGAGCATTCATTTCTAAGATGAAAATGCTCGCCAGGTGTTATGTCTGGTGGCCTGGTATAGATGCAGATATCGAGAAATTGCTCAATTACTGTTAACAATGTCAACTGCAACAAAAGTTGCCAGCTGCATCCCCCCTACACCCTTGGGAATGGCCAGGCCGACCATGGGTGTGAATCCATATAGACTACGTGGGCCTATTCCTGGGCACAATGTTTTTGCTTATAATCGACACACACTCAAAATGGAGGGAGTTTTTGAGGTAAAATTGCCTGCGTTGCATGTTACCATCAAAAGGTGATGCCAATGCCTTTTGACTCACAGGTTGCCCAAAGTTGTCTCAGACAATGGAGCCGTATTTACATGTGCTGAATTTCAGAGCTTCGCCAGTCTAAACGGCATTAAACACATCTGAACTGTGCCTTACCACCCAGCATCAAACGGACTAGCCGAGAGAGCTACCCAAACTTTCAAGTCAGGGCTAAAAAAATTGTCAGGAGGAACTTTGGAAATCAAAATCTCATGCTTCCTTCCTAGCTACCGCGTGACTCCACATGCTACAACAGGAGTTCCACATGCTTATGAAGCATCATCTCAGAATGAGACTGAGCCTCGTATTTCCAAATTTGCCAGGGAGGGTAGAGAAGAACCAAGGTAATCAGAAAATCATAGAGCCCAGAAATTTTTAATCGATGAAGCCGTATATGTAAGAAACTTCGGTAGCAGTCCATGTTGGATCCCAGGAATTATTGTCTGTGAGACCGGACCTTTCATACCAAGTAGACATGGAAGGCCGGGTCATTCGTAAACATGTGGATCACCTGAGGAGCAGGGAGATGCTTCCACAGTCACTGATGCCACCGAAGAATGTTATCAAGCCCATAAGCACCGAAGTACCTGATCGACCTGTTATAGACATAACTGATGTCTCCATTGAATCAGGTCATGATGAACTGCCTGTGCCAAAAGAGGTACCCGTTATTACAGTTCCTGTTAGTGTCGATCCTGTAGGAGAGCCTCAGGCTACAGAGTTACACCGCTCCACCCAAAACAGCAAACCCCCTCAACGATTGATTTGTAGTTGCTGGGCCTATGTATATAAGTGTACAATCTGAATTCATGACATTGTTCCAGTGTGATTATTTCTAAGATTTTTGATATTGGTTTTTATTCCCCTGTATAAAGTTACTCGTTTAAGGAACGTAAAACAAGGAATGAAAGGGGGAGGGATGTGATAATTGTTGTTTTAAGGCCAGCCTTACTGAGTAAGGCTCACGTGGTCAGAACAGCCAATCAGCACCGAGCACGGGGAATCTTATAAGAGGTGTGGCTTTCCTAGCCTGGGGGGAGTGTATTGTAGCTTTAGTAGATGCAGGCCTCTAATCTGACAGCTCTGTAAATGAAGTTCATTGTTCGACTAAAGAAGCCTTTCGGTAGTACATCTCTACAATCTTAATATTAACAGTTGGCTAAAATGAATCAAAAATAAAACAAGGCTCTAGTTTGGAACCCAGACACAGAAGCTTTAAAGCAACTCTTATCTTTAGTGAAGAAGAACAGAACTTAAACTTATCTCAGGAGTTCCCTACAACACGATTTGATTCAGCTAAATTTACTACCAAGCATTCCTGTGTCCACAAATATTCTAAATTCAAATTGTTCCAAAATTACTCGGAAATTAAAAGAAAATATGTTTGGTCGAGTTCTAGTTTCATTTTTATGGCTTTTGGTACATTCCTTAATTAGTTATCTATCCATTATCGGTTTAATGACGGTTGAGGAAGCAGGCCTCACTGAATTGATAAATATCAAAGGAAAAACCTGCATTTACGCAGTACCTTTCATATCCTCAGGACACCCCAAAGCAGTTTCGAAATGCAGTCATCTTTCGAAGCTAAGCGAACTTGGCAGCCTAAGTGCACACAAGGGTCCACAAAAAGGCATGAGATAAATGACCAGATAATCTGTTTGAAAGGCATTAAAATTGAGGGATAAAAGTTGACCAGGACCCCAGGAAGAACTCCCCTGCTCTTCGCTGAATAGCGTCATGAGATCTTTTACATCCACCTGACAGGACACAGGGCACCTTGGTTGAATGGCTTGCCCAAAAGGCGATGCCTCCAACAGTACAATAGTCACTCAGCACTGAAGAAAATGCCAGCCTAGATTAAGCATTCAAGTGCCTGGGGTGGAGTTGAGCCCCCAATGTTTGACTCATAAATAGGTCTGCTGCACTGAACTAAGCCTAATTCTAAAGACAATGCTCAGCAGCACAGCTAATGTTCAGAGGAAATGATCTGGCATGGTGCAACTTCCTTCAACAAAGCCTGCAAGAGTCTACACTTCTACGTGCAGCACAAGTTGCTGACCAAATAATGTAATGTTGCATAAAAAATTCTCAGAGGGAGTAAAAGTAAAAATTTCTGCATAAGAGCAAGTCACTTATTACTATAAATCATTTCTCCTCTATATTATCAGTAGTTTTACACCGAAAAGAGAAAAAGAAAGATTTGCATTTATATTGTGCCTTTCATAACCACGGGACATGCAAAAGCACTTTACAGCCAATGAAGCATCTTCGGAGCTCAGTCAGTGTTGTAATATAAGAAACATGACTAATAACTTGAACATAACAAGCTCTCCCAAACAGCAATGTGACAATGGCCAGATCATCTGTTTTTTGTATTGTTGATTGAGGGATAAATGCTGGCCAGGACGGCAGGGGTAAACCGCCTACTCTTCTTTGAATAGTGTCATGGGACCTTTTACAGCCACCCGATGGGGCAGTCAGGGCCGGGATTAAACATCTCATCCGAAAGACTAAGTTCATTCAGTACAATGTCTGACTCCAAAGAGGAACACTTGAACATCACTGACACACTGTGCCAATTGGAAACCTGGCCAATTTGACTAAATTCAGCACTGTTACTTGCGCGTTCAACTGTAAACTGCTGCTGCAAAAACTATCAACCACAACAGGGCAAAGCTCCTGGCCAATTTAAACTTATGTAACAAAATGGTCTCTGTAGGGGATATGTGTCTTCAATAGATTCTTTGTTTACATGTTCTCACTAGAGTGGAGGAACTGATGTCAGAACATGCAAAATTAATGTTTGCAAGCTTTGTTGTATTAAAAATTTATTGCACTGCTCCAGGATGAGTGCTCCCAGACCTGTACATTAATAATTGTCAACGTAGTCAAGAACAGCTGGACTAGAATGACTGTAGAGCATACGAAGAGTACAGGGGTTAATAAGTGGTTTTCACGATTGGAATTCAGGATAATTAGAAATCCAGTGCCTTAAAATATTGAGTTCATGACTTTTCTAACAGCCTGCCACTATTTTGCATAATCTTTCCACTTGTTCTAACGTGGAGACACATTTTTGCACTCTGTGCCATCACAGGCAAGTTTTGCATTTTAGCACATGCAAAAGAATTGGAACCGTCTCCCTGCAGGGGTGTTAAGCCTCCTAATAAAAACTGGAGTGCACTACATTAATGTCCAATAAGAAATAGAATATAAAAATAATGTTAATACATGTTAACTACTCTGAATCTTAGGACTGCTTAGTCTTCAAAAATCTACAGATTTTTGCAGGAGTAGTAGCTAAGGCTAGCTGAGTGGCCAGGCCTGTTAGTTGTCTACCACCTCTGCATAACCTAAAACCAACACTTGTTCGAAGATGTAAGCAAATGAATGTCACAGTCCAATCTGCATTTTTCATCTCTTGTATTCATTTACGGGATGTGGGCATCGCTGGCTAGGCCAGCATTTATTCCCCATCCCTAATTGTCCTTGAGGTGGTGAGCTGCCTTCTAGAGCGGCTGCAATCCATGTAGTGTAGGTACATCCACAGTGCTGTTAGGGAGGGATTTCAACCTTTTGACCCAGTGACAGTGAAGGAACGGTGATATATTTTCAAGGCAGCATGGTGAGTGGCTCGGAGGGGAACCTCCAGGTGGTGGTGTTCCCATCTATCTGCTGCCCTTGTCCTTCCAGGTGGTAGTGATCGTGGGTTTGGAAGGTGCTGTCTAAGGAGCCTTGATGAGTTCTTGCAGTGCATCTTCTAGATGGTGCACACTGCTGCCATTGTTCGTCAGTGGTGGAGGGAGTGAATGTTTGTGGATAGGGTACCAATCAAGAAGGCTGCTTGTCCTGGATGTGTCAAGTTTATTGGGTGCTGTGGAGGTGCACTCATCCAGACAAGTGGGGAGTATTCCATCACACTCCTGACTTGTGCCTTGCAGATGGTGGACAGGCTTTGGGGAGTCAGGAGATTAATTACTCGCCGCAGGATTCCTAGCCTCTGACCTGCTTTTGTAGTCACAGTATTTACTTGGTTAGTCCAGTTCAGTTTCTGGTCAATGGTAACCCCCAGGATGTTGATAGTGGGGGATTCAGTGACAGTACTGCCATTGAAAGTCAAGGGGCGATGGTTAGATTCTCTCATGTTGGAAATGGTCATTCCTTGGCACTTGTGTGGCGCGAATGTTACTGGCCACTTGTCAGCCATACCTTTGTATTATCCAGGTCTTTCTGCATTTGGACATGGACCGCTTCAGTGTCTGAGGATTTGCGAATGGTGTTGAACAATGTGCAATCATCAGCAAATATCCCCACTTCTGATCTTATGATGGAAGGGAGGTGATTGGTGAAGCAGCTGAAGATGGTTGGGCTTTTAGGACACCATCCTGAGGAACTCCTGCAGTGATGTCCTGGAGCTGAGATGACTGACCTCCAAGAAGCACAGCCATCTTCTTTTGTGCTAGGAATGACTCCAATCAGCGGAGAGTTTTCCCTCTGATTCCCATTGACTCCAGTTTTGCTAGGGCTCCTTGATGCTACAAATGCTGCCTTGATGTCAAGGGCAGTCACCCTCACCTCACCTCTGGAGTTCAGCTCTTTTATTCCTGTTTGAACCAAGCTGTAATGAGGTCAGAAGCTGAGTGACCCTGGCGGAACCCAAACTGGGCATCAGTGAGCAGGTTATTGCTAAACTGATGACCCATTCCATCACTTTGCTGATGATCGAAAGTAGGCTGATGGGTCGGTAATTGTTTGGGTTGGATTTGTCCTGCTTTTTGTGTACAGGACATAACTGGGCAATTTTCCACATAGCCGGGTAGATGCCAGTGATGTAGCTCTACTGGAACAGCTTGGCTGGGGGCGTGGCATGTTCTGGAGCACAAGTCTTCAGTACTATTACTGGAATATTGTCAGGGCCCATAGCCTTTGCAGAATCCAGTACCTTCAGCCATTTCTTGATATCACATGGACTGAATTGAATTTAGCTGAAGACTGGTATCTGTGATGCTGGGGACTCCAGAGGAGACCAAGATGGATCATCCACCTGGCACTTCTGGCTGAAGATTGTTGCAAATGCTTCAGCTTTATCTTGTGCACTGATGAGCTGGGCTCCTGCTTCATTGAGGATGGGGATTTTTGTGGAGCCTCCTTCTTCCATGAGTTGTTTAATTGTTCACCACCATTCACGACTGGATGTGGCAGTACTGCAGAGCTTAGGTCTGATCCATTGGTTGTGGGATCGCTTAGCTCTGTCTATCACTTGCTGCTTATGCTGTTTGGCTTGCAAGTAGTCCTGTGTTATAGCTTCATCAGATTGACACTTCATTTTTAGGTATGCCTGGTGCTGCTCCTGTCATGCCCTCCTGCACTCTTTATTGAACCAGGGTTGATCCCCTGGCTTGTGGGTAATGGTAAAGTGGGGAATATGCTAGGCCGTGAGGTTAAGATTGTGGTTGAGTACCATTCTGCTGTTGCTGATGGCCCACAGCACCTCATGGATGCCCAATTTTGAGTTGCTAGATCTGTTCAAATCTATCTCATTTAGCATGGTGATAGTGCAACATAACACGATGGAAGGAATCCTCAATGTGAAGATGGGACTTCATCTCTACTATGTGGTGGTCACTCCTACGAATGCTGTCATGGACAGATGCATCTATGGCAGGTAGGTTGGTGAGGATGAGGTCAAGTATGTTTTCCCATCTAGTTGGTTCCTTCAACACTTGCCGCAGACCCAGTCTAGCAGCTATGTCCTTTAGGACTCGGCCAGCTCGGTCTGTAGTCGTGCTACCGAGCCACTCCTGGTGATGGACACCACCCAGAGTACATTCTACGCCCTTGCCACCCTCAATGCTTCCTCCAAATGGTGTTCAACATGGAGGATCACTGATTCATCAGCTGAGGGAGGGCGGTATGTGGTAATCAGCAAGAGGTTTCCTTGCCCATGTTTGACCTGATGCCATGAGACTTCATGGGGTCCAGAGTCGATGTTGAGGACTCCCAGGACAACTCCCTCCTGACTGTATACCACTGTGCCACCATCTCTGCTGGGTGTGTCCTGCCGGTGGGACAGGTCATACTCAGGGATGGTGACGGTGGAGTCTGGCACATGAGCTGGAAGATATGATTCCGTGGGTATGACTATGTCAGGCTGTTGCTTGACTAGTTTGTGAGATAGCTCTCCTAATTTTGAGACAAGCCCCCAGATGTTAGTAAGGAGGACTTTAAGTAGAGTACACTCTTTAATTTAACAACTGCATCCAGGATGATGATTAAAATGTTGACAACAAGAAAAGTAGGTTCTGTGGTTCACAGCATTGAAGTGCTTTCAGAAAAATGACTGGAAGAGCTTGGTGCTTTTATTTAGAAAGGTCAATGGACCACAAACTCTGTGAGCTTTTATATTAGTTGAAATAACAGAGTAGCCACTCAGTAAGGGAATCTGCCAAGAACTGTTATCAGCAGCTTGATCACAAGTGAAAAGTTATAATATGTACTTCTTAACTGAAAGAAATGTGCACACTCGTCTAATCAATTGTTTTATTTCTTGCATATTATGTAACCTCGTATTCTCCTCCCAATGGGGATATTGGAAGTTTCTTCTCGATTCTTTTGAAGCTGAGAACGGGATTTGCAACACAGCTTATTTCATTATATTTCTTCACAAGTTAATTGACCTCAGTTGTGAAGAGCTTTCCCTTGAAAGCCCCAGTGCTGAATGGAACTGAACGGTTACAACGTGCAGCTACAAGCTGTCTCTCAATGCCTGTTGCTTAGGGTCACTAAAGGTTCTTGTGAAAATGGTGAGAAGCTGTATTAGAGACGGTGAATCGCCCTGTCTGTCCAGTGATAAACTCAGGTGAAAGACTCGCTTTGCCTGAAATAATTTAACTTGCTATAATATCACATCGGATCTGAATGCCAGACAGAAATCACTGGAATATTTCAAGCCCAAAAGTGCAAAGGTACAAAGATGTGCTGAAGCACCTGGCAAAGCCAACTTAAATAAATAAGAAGTTAGAAATCTGAACAAATGTATTTTAACAGAAGAACGCATACTTTCATCTGAAGATGTGGATCCCAACGTAAATGGGTAATGAACCTTGTTGTGATAGACCTTGCAGTGTTACTGAGATTCTCAAGAATGAATTTACCTTTCCCTGACAAATCCTGAAAAGAACAGCTGCTGTTTTCCATTTCGTTGCTGACATTTTATGTAGCACATCATGTTGGTCGTTTCTACTTTCCACAAGGTCTCTAGGTTTATTTTTCCTCTCCCACCCATCCAATCTCTGGGCACTTTAACATTTAAAAACTGCAGCTGGTGGCAAACAGTGCCATGTCTCCTGACCAGCTGCAGTTAGCAACATAAACTTGCCAACTTCCTTTATTCTGCTGGGAGAATTGACCTACTTATTCATTGAGGGGGGTCAAAAAATATCCTGCTCTGCTTCTCTCTGATACCTGAAGGAGAGCAACATCGGCAAAGAACTCAGTGCGAGAAATGCCAGCTTAGCAACACTCTCCCAAAGCCAGCGCTAAAAATGAAAATTGCTTAAGGATTTCATCATGTGAAACAATCCAGTTTGTAAACAGTGCCACTCCAACGTCAGGGTGCCAATATTCACAATGCTCTTTCAACTTTACTGGAAAAAGTATTCGCTGAATACCAAATTATGTATGCAGTTACACATGGCCTCTAGAGTTTTCTGTTCACTGGTGTTCCACAGAATTCGCAATCCACAGCAGCCAGTTTGAATCTATCATGCCTGCCATTCAAGTCCACTTGTCTCCATTAAGATAGTCTCAACAACAACTTATACTTACATAGCACCTTGAATGTGATGGATTGTCCCAAGGCTTCACGGGAGCATTATAAAACAAAATGTGACACCGAGCCACAAAGGAGATACTAGGTCAGACGACCAAAGGCTTGGTCAAAGAGGTAGGTGTTAAGCAGTGTCTTAAAGGAGGAAAATGAGGTAGAGAGGTGGGAGAGGTGTAAGGATGAAATTCAAGAGCCTGGGTCCTAGACGACTGAATGTATGGCCACCAGTGGTGGAGCACTTGCTCAATGAAGCAATGCTCTCCAGGGGTCCTGCAGTAAAATGGGCAACATCTGTGCGCCAGTAATGGTAGGGCATTAACGTTCAGAGGTTTTTAGCCACAACTGAAAAATGAGCAGGAGAGGTAGGCAAATGAATAGCTAAAACAAATAATTAACTCTTGTGCTTAGCCCCACCGTAAAACAACAGACACATCACTTAAACAGCCTCTTTATAAAAAGGGATGTTCTCTTGCCAGGCATATGTTATTCTGTTTTATAATATGTTCCTAATTTTCTTATCAGAAAACAGGAGACTGGATGGTGCTACAGTTTCCATCCTGATGTAAAAATCTATATTCTTCTGTCAAGTTGTTGATTCCTCGAAGATGCTTAGCACAACCCATCACTCACTCCACTTTCAAACCCACAATTATAACTTAAAGCCATTGGACTAGAGTGTAATTTTAGCACCAAACTCAGAAATAAAGTAAGATTAGTTCCTGCATCAATCGGACAAGATATTAGGTGTAGGCAATTACAACAATCAGTCATAGTCCATCTATTTTTCTACCAGAGTAAGTCTCATGGAGCATCATCAATGATATAATTTCACATGCATGTTTGCTTCCCGACCCAACAAAATGTTTTACAAAATGACGAAACTTGGTCCAAAGAGAATGGAAGTTCTAGTACTGCTATTTGTTCAGTCAATGTTCTTTGTCTTTGCATTTTCTAAATTTATTTTATAACAAAGAATAATTTTCCTGTCAGTGGTTTCTGAAGGCAAAAGCATTGCACAATAAAAAAAATCTATGAAATTCCTCCTGTCCTCAAAGAGTTAAAAAGGGCATAGCTGCCCACAGTATTCTACCACACGTGCAAACGCACCAAGGAGTTATTTTCACATTTATTTATCCATAGGCACAACGGCAAGGCCAGTATTTATTACCATCCATAATTGCCCCTGAGAGTATGGTGGTGAGCTGCCGCCTTGAACCACTACAGTCCACATGGGGGAGGTACTCCCAGAATGCTGTTAGCCAGGGAATTCCAAGATTTTGGCCCAGCGAAGATGAAGAAATGGCCATATATCTCCAAGTCAGGATGATGTGTGACTTGGAGGGGCACTTTATAGGTGGTTGTGTTCCCATGCACCTGCTGCCCTTTGCCTTCCAGGTTCCTTGATTATTAAGTGGCCGTCTTATTCTGTGTAGAATATTAATGCTACATATTACTAAAGATTTTGAATCACTACAAATTCAAAATGAATTAATAATCTTTGGGAACAAAATTGAAGCCAAGTGGTTTAATTTAAATGAGGTCTAAGAGGCAAAATGGAATATTCATTCGGCATTTGGATCATTCCCTGCACCTAGTTCATTCTAGTGGGCCAGTGCTTTCCGATTTCACCCTATTATTTCTCTGAGTTTAATGCGTTTTCTAAAGTTTATAGAACGTGGCAGCTGGTGGAATTTAAAATCAAGTAATTAATAAAATTCAATTAATTAATAACAAATATTGAATTGGAAGCCAGTGTCAGTGACAGTGCCATGAAACCACCAACATTATTGTAAAAGCCCATTTCCTTCACTCATTTCCTTCAGGGAAAGAAATCTGCCATCCTTATCTAGCCTGGCCAATCTGTGACTCTAGAACCACAACAATGTAGTTGACTCTTAACTGCCCTTTGAAAAGGCCTAGCAAACCGCTCAATTGTACCAAACCACTACAGAAAAGTCAAAAGGAATAAAACCGGATGGATCACCTGGCATCGACTTGGATAGCGGAAACAATAACGGCACACCCAGCCCTATTGTTGCTGGGTGTGCCGTTCTCCTTATTAACATCTCAAGCATTTGCAATCAGCTTGAGCCCGAAGTGCCATGTGGGTACTCTTTCGCGGCCTCCTCCTGAGGTCCTCAGTATCACAGATGTAAACCTTCAGCCAAATTGATTCACTCTACGTAACATATGAACATTCGAACGTATGGATCATGAGCAGGAGTAGGCCATTGGGCCCTTGAACTTGTGCAATAAGATCATGGTTGATCCTGATTGTGGCCTCATCTCCACATGGAGAGAGTGGGGGACAAGTGGAGGTAAGTTCATTTTCTTTTTTTAAGAAGCCACTGCCGACTGGGCAAGGTCCTGGAGGGGCAGCCCCTCCAGGCGATGGCCAGCAGCCACAGATGTGGCCCGGCAGCCATTATGGAACTGGAGACGGGAGGAGTTTCTCTCACATGATCCATCTTGCATCCTTCCTCCTAACCTGAGCCCACCACATATGGTCCAAGCCAAGCCGGGCAGTCCGCACTGCCAACTGGAGATCTGAGTCAACATGGGAATGGACCTTATTAGGCCCCTTAATTAGCTATAATTGATGTCAATTGGCTGTGGGAAGGGCAGTTGATCTGACTCCTAATTGCCTTCGTTCAAAATGGCTCGGGGTCAGGATCGTGGCTGCGAACGAGCACGGTGACCAGCAGCAACAAACTGCGAGTGCACCCGCTTCCGATCTGGACCCTAACCTTCCTAAAAATCCAGCCCAGGATTTCTGTTTACCTCACTCACGTTTGCATAAAATACCAGTCAGTCAAATAAGACCAGTACGCCTTCACCAGTAAAGATCTCTGTATGTGCCGTAACTAATAAACATTCTCTCTGTCTGGTGTTAATAATGATCTCAGACCCAGTGAAAGCCTTGTTTTGTGCTTGGTTCTCAATTGGTGAACTCGCTACTTATAGCAGTAAAGTAGTCACCGTACAAATTCAAAACACATTCTCTAAAAGTGGTCCTTTCACACTGACATTGTGACTTTCTGCCTGATTGCTCTTGAGATTTGCAAAGAATAGTTCAAACAAGACATGCATTAAACAAGCCCAAAGAGTTTACTTAGCTTCACTCCAGAAGCCATGGTATTTATGATATAAGAGAATACATGATTGTACACTGTTGAATATGGAACTTAGGAGTGTGGTGCATCTTATTCAACTGTTTGTCGTCTACATGTAAATATAGAGGTTTAAGATGCTATTGGCTGCCAATCTGAAGCTGATGGTTTATTAAAACCCAGTCAGAAGCTGAAAAAATACTCAAAGGAGTCAGGGAAATATCATGCTAAAACCTCCAAAAGATTCTCAAGATTCCGAAGTCAATTCACTGGGTCGCAGGAAGTTATTGAAGGTCAGTAGCGATGGTAACAAGTTTATTCGAAATTACACAACACCAGTAACATGGCTAAACATCACAGAGTAAGAAGAATGGATCCCCAGCAAAAGAACTAGCGCTTTGGGAAGGGTGGTCAAAAGTTTGGTAAAAGTAAGCAGAGTCACCAGTGGTGAGACGGAGAGAGGACAAGACGGCTGGATTGAGAGTTCAGGAGGGACGGGGGAATTATGAAGCTAATGGAGGGCGTTACAAAAGCAGGGAAGGACCAGGCCCTGGATGGATTCAAACAAACAAATCAGCATTTCAAATCTGAGGCACTGGGAGACTGCAAGAATATATCACCTTGCATGGGTTGCTGTAGGGTGGGATATGGGTAGAGTTTTAGATAAGCTTACATTTATGGAGAGCAAATGGTGGAAAGCCAGCCAGGGGTGCACTGGAATTAAGCGGCTGGTGTTAACAAGGTTTGGCTACCGGTCGATTAAAGCAGATCGGCGAAGTTATGGTTTGAGGTAAGGGGCTGGAGGTGGGGGGAGGGGCAGTGGGAGGCAGGTGATGTTACAAAGGTGGACTTTTGATGAAGAGTGTATCAGATGGAAACTCAGCTCAGGGTGATTAAGAAGAGGCACTTAGTCAATGACAAGTGTATGAATTTTCTGGAAGAGACAGAAGATGAAGCCTTTGACCTTAACAATGTTTAGCTGGAAAATGTGATACCTTATTCAAAACTGAATGATGGACAGAGGCAATGAAGGAATCAAGAAAGGTGGAGAAGAGATAGCAAAGAGAGTCATCGACGTATGTCGGGAATCTGAACCCATGATTTTGATGATGCCACAAGGGCAGCATGTAGATGCAGTGGAGGGGTAGGTGTTTAAGGAACTCAGTTAGTGATGGTGCAGAGTGCAGGTGGAAAGAGATGCTTTGGCTATGATCAGGTTACTAAGAGTGAAACCAAGCCAGATCAGTCCCATGGAGCATGTTCTGCTGACCAGCTGCACACAAGAAGCCTACCCTAAAGAAGCCTAAGGAGAATTAGAAGGAGATATATCAGAGGAGCTTTGTGTGATTAACTGTGCCAAAAGCTCCAGAGAGATCAAAGAGGATAACAAGAAATAATGTGCCCTAATCACACTCACAGAGAATGGCATGTGCGTCTTTGTTTTTCTCGTTTTGGTGCTGGATGGATAGGAAATGGAAACCTTGCTACAGGGATACATGGTGTCAGGGAAAGCTGAGCAATGGTTTTAAAAGGTGGGAAAGGGAAGGAAGTAAAGGAAACAGGGGGACAATATTGATGAGGGGGATCTCTGAAATTCTGGATTGGCTGAAGTTTCTGAAGAGTGGATACAGGGAAGGTGAAGGTTTGCGTTTTGGTTTTAATATCAGAGATGTAGTGCAGTAAGTACAGTTACAGAAACAGAACTATACAGAGGGGTTATTTTGGAGAAAGGGTGAAGCTGGGTATTAAATGAGTGGCATGCTAATGAAACGCACATGTTTAAAAGTCTGGCTTTAGCACATTATTTTGGTCCTACTTGCTGATGGTAATCATTTGAACTAGCCTCATAATGTGAAAGCAGACAGCTGCAGGTTTAGCACTCAAACGCTAATTAGACATAATTTTCACAGTGCTGTACAAAAGGACTCCACGCACCCACTTCCAATGAAGGTATGGAGGGCACTGGCTAATGCAGGTTTCAGGATTTTTCTTTCATTCACTTTATGGGGTGTGGACATTATTGGCGGGGCCAGCATTTATTACCATACCTAATTGCCCTTGAGAAGCTGGTGGTGAGCAGCCTTCTTAAACCGCTGCAGTCTCTGTGGTGCAGATACACCCACAGTTCTGTTAGGAAGTTCCAGCATTTTGACCCAGCGCTAGTGAAGGAATGGCGATATATTTTCAAGTTAGGATGGTGAGTGGCTTGGCGGGGAACTTCCATGTATTGGTGTTCCATGTATCTGCTGCCTTTGTCTTTCATCTAGAAGTGGTCATGGGTTTAGAAGGTGCTGCCTAAGAGTCTTGGTGAGTTTCTGCAGTGCATCTTGTAGATGGTACACACCGCTGAGACTTTACCGGTGGTGGAGGAAGTGAGTGTTTGTTAAAGGGATGCCAATCAAGCATGCTGTTTTGTCCTGGATGATCTCAAGCTTCTTGAGTATTGTTGGAGCTGTGCTCATCCATGCAAGTGGAGAGCATTCCATCACACTCCTGACTTGTGCCTTGCAGATGGTGGACAGGCTTGGGGAGTCATGAGGTAAGTTACTTGCCATAGTATTCCTAGCCTCTGACCTGCTTTTGTAGCCACAGTTTTATATGGCTAGTCCAGTTCAGTTCCTGGTCAATGGTAACCCCCTGGATGTTGATAGTGGGGGATTCAGTGATGGTAATGTCATTAAATGTCAAGGGATTGCCTGGCTCTTGTGTGGCACGAATGTTACTGGCCACTTGTCAGCCCAAGCCGGATGTTGTCCAGATCTTGCTGCATTTCAACATGGACTGCTTCAGTATCTGAGGAGTCACGAATGGTGCTGAAAACTGTGCAATCATCAGTGAACATCCCCACCTCAGACCTTTTGATGGAAGGAAGGTCATTGATGAAGCATCTGAAGATGGTTGGGCTGAGGACACTACCTTTGAGGAGCTCCTGCAGTGATGTCCTGGAACTGAGCTGCTTGTCCTCCAACAACCACAACCATCTTCCTTTGTGCTAGGTATGACTCCAACCAATGGATAGTTTCCCCCCGATGGCTCGGGGCTAAAGGAGAGGGTGCATATGTTCCTGGATATAGCACCAGAGATCCAGAAGGGGTAGTCCATAACAGGATGGATGACCTGTACATGCAGTGGAGGTCGGAATCCCTCTCAGTCTCAGAGAAAGTTGATGTACTTTTAGATTGTGCACAAAATCCTCGGTAATGACTTGTTTAATCCCAAACTGCTGGTCACTGTTAGGAGAGCATGTTAGGTCAAGCGCCCTTCACCAAACTATTGTGGTGCCTCATTAATATGCATTACAAGGCAATTTAAGTGGTAGTCAGCCCTTAACGATCTTCCAGGCGACTGTTCCTACCACAAGTTTCAACTCCTTAACCAAAATGGTGCCTTGACACTAAAAGCAGGCTAAACCAGTGTTTTAGCTTAAGATCCTGGCCATCTCAGAAACTCTTTAGCACCTGAAGGCACCATCAAAAGTTCTCTCCACAGTGTTGTGGTAAAACAAAATTCAATTAAGGGTGGAACAGGGTGCCAGGGTTTCACACCAAGTTGGCGTGAGAAAGCAGCTTGATGATGGTGTCACGGGATTTTAAATGCTAATGGAAACCAAAAACAATTGCTTTGGTTTGGTCAACTGGAAACGAAGTAAGTTTCAAGATTACCTCGGTGAAAAAGTAGTTGGTGATTATAAAAACAACGTTAGAAGCAACTGTGATGATTGATATCCAGCTTTGGACATCAGCAGCACACATTTGAAAACAACTTCCCTTCTTAGCATCTGGCCTGTTAACAGTATTTGTTTTAACATACATACTTTTTTCCTGAAACAGCAGCTAGAGTATTTTTACAGCAGTAACAGCCAATAATAGCTTTGCTGTTGACACAATTCCCTACTCCGTTCAATTCTCAGTAAAAATGTTTGGCCGCTGACAGGGAATGCTAAAAGGGAAAGAAAAGTCTAAAGTACTTGAACCAAAAAGAAACGGTCTGGTAAGGGGGGCTTAATACAATGCATTTCAAAGATGCTCCGTTCCTGCCTCCCCCTCACCTCTGCATCCCCACCCCCAACCATCCAATCCAAAATAACCCCTTTGACTAAACACAGGATTTTAGTAAAACAGGCACATACAAAATCAATGGTTGTATCTTCTTGGACGAAGTCAGTTCAAACAGACAATAAAAACAAGCATTTGGCGACACTCAAATATGCCTTCTGTGCACTGGATCAGAACATCACAGACTACAGTTTACAGCACAATGTTTTCCATTCAGTGGAATAGGAAACAGTGAACTTGGATTGGATCACAGTGTTGGCTAATCTGAAATCACTGGGGCTGGCTTTTCCTGTGAGATTCATGCCCGTCTACTTCAGCTGCCACAAAAGCTGCAAAACAAGAATTCTGAATGCGCCTCTTTGAAACAGCTGCTTTTAGGGACAGTCATAACTAATGGAGAGAGGGAACAACAGGTTCTGGTGCTAGTGTAGGTGAACAGTCAACATCAAGACAGTTTACTACTTTTGCACATGTGACAACTGAACAGTTTGTTTCCCATCAGCACATTTAAAACAGGTGAAGACTTCTTTGTTTCAACCTTTTCACTCATACTCTTTTGTAGCTGGTATTCACGCTGAGGGCAGAACTTTCCAGAATCTATGATAAGTAGGGTTTGATGGCATGTGTGTTGCGTCCGCACAGTATCTTTTTATTTTGTTCTCTGATGGACACCTCGTTTTGCACAGTACTATTTTGAACATATAGCTGTCAGTTATAACTGTACTGGCAACCGGCAAAAACCTGGGGCCAGGGTTTTCAGCTCGGTGCGCGGGCGCATTGCCCCCGACACGTACACGGTGACAATGGGCGAGCGTCCCGACGTCACCGCGCACTCGCGAAATATTTCAGTGGGAGTGGGAGTCGGCAGCACGCCTGCCGACAATGAAAAGAGCTGTTAAGCGTATTAATTAATTAACTGAATTGAATTGAGTTTTTCTCTGCCCGTCCAACTTTACAGTCGGCGGGTGGGCGAATGGGCCAAGCGGCCTTTGCATCTTCTGCGAAACCTCATCCACGGGTGGGATGAGGTTTTGATCCGCGAATAAAAAAAAAACTTTTAAAGCTAATTTTTTAACATGTCCCTGCTCATGTGACAGAGTCACCTGAGGGGACATGCTGTCCCTATTTTTTTAATTCCTTATTTGTAATGTTGAAAATCTTCAGCTCTCTGAGGCAGCTCTGTGCCTTCAAAGAGCTTTCACTGAGCGCACCCCCCCCTTGTGTGCGCACACTTCAGCGCTCACCCTCCTTCTGTCCCCTGCCCAGCAGTGCTGAGGCTCTGAGCGCGCCTTTCATGCTGGCTAGCCGTTAATTGGCCAGCCAACGTGAAATCGCGGCCGGGGCCCGATAGCGGGGTAGCAGTCGGTTTCGTGGCCAATCCCAGGCCCACCCGGTGTGCCTGCCCGACGGGGTAAAAGTCCTGCCCCTAGGTTTATTGATGGGAGGCTGGAGGCAGTGGGACTCTTGCATAAGTGAGCTCCTCATCTGCTGTGGTTACATATGATCAAGCCTCTGTGATGAAGATATGGAATGAGTGCTCAGCTTGGCATCAAAAAGGATATTTAAACTCTTGCTCAGCCCGAGACAGTGTTCAGGGACAGAGCTGGTGTTGGTGGCTAGGATACCAAGGCCGGTCTCCCCAGTGTTTAGTTGAAGGAAATTGCGCATCATCCAAGATTGGATGTCAGGCCATAGCGAGATGGAGGTGGGGGGAGGTTGGTGGACAGGTAGAGCTGGATGCCATCAGAGTATTCGTGGAGGCTGACCCCCGTATCTGTGGATGGTGTCACCACGAAGTACCATGGAGAGAGGGCTGAGGAGTCGCATAAAGTGAATCCTTTGCAGAAACCCGCTCAGAAATCCTAAAGACATGGTGAAAAACACAGTTTGAAAGTTACAAGTGCACTCAAGACTCCTGGTCTAGGGAATGGGAAGGAAAAAAGAAAAGAAAAAGGAACCAACAGAAGCTAGTAGAGTGAGGTGTATGTGTGAATATTGTACAAGAGCAGGTTTTGCTTTGGTAATGATCTCGCCTGCAATCAAATAATCAGCTAATCCTAACTGATTTGGCTCACACAAGATGTATGGTTAGTGAGGCGGGGTAGCTGGGGAACTGAGCCCTGCCAAGGTTCAGTGCCTTCAGGAAAGGATCAGTACAAAAGGGAAAAAAACACAATTAATCAAACTAGTAGGATGAGTGTTAAAGATGCAACATCCCATCAGTTAATATATTGCAATGGTAAAAATGTAAAGTAAACAGAATTATCTGTAAAACAAACAAAGGAATAGAAATAAAACACAAGTGGGAGAGTTCTCTGCACGTTGAATGTATAACTGCCAATCTAACACATATTTGTAAACCCATTCCATTTTGAAAAAAAATATTGGGTGGAATTTATCCCTGAGGCAGGTGTAATGGAGCATAAAACAAAGACCCGATAGAAAAGATCCTGTAGACGAGGCGCAAGTGTATTGCGTGAGAAGTTACACTACGCCTGCATCTCCTTGCCCCTTTGCACTATCAAGCCCTGTCTCCGAACGTATCTTGGCTCACTGGCATCTCACACAACATCCCCACCTTTCCCTCCCCACCTCACCACCGCCCCCCTCACCTGCCTTCAGACTAACCATAATCAGGAATTTCCTGCATTTACCCAGGTTCATAACAGGCACAAAGTTAAGCTTAGAGTTTCAGAACAAATTTTTTTTTTTGGTGTTTCATTGCTACTTTCAGAGTACTTGTTTTTTTACTTTCCCTCATGAGACCTGTTCTGCATTTTCTGTTTTTTTGAATGCGTGTTTGTAGAATCAGTCTAAGTAACACAAAAACTTAAAAGGCTTCCATGATTGCATGGTCCTAAGCATGCTGAAGCTAATGTGCATGATTGATACTTGGTTGAAAACTTCAATTTTCATGCTTAGAATGACTGTATGTTATGAATTCAGCACTTTCCTCAGTCCAATTATATTAATGAGATTGGCAGGAAATTTGGGTGTGAATTGAGTGAATTGGCAAAACGGGCATATGAATAAGTGTAATTTCTGGTCTAACTTCCTGATTATGCACCTTCAGGAATCAAATGCCTTTTGTTGTTGCAGCAACGATTAAGATCATGATACAAAAAGGTTATTCACAAGTACAATTCCCGATTCCTAGCTCCTCCACTTTCAGGAAATAAGAAGGCAAGTATGAGGTCAACATCATATGTTTACAAACCAAGCGGTTCCTCATTCTAACTACCATTACACAACATGATTCTGATTGCTAATCAAAACAGATTGCAACTGAAACACAACTTGTACCAGTTAAGCTTTTCTATTTCCATTGCAAAAAAAGTTAATGATGGGTCACTGCTGCCTTAGCAAAGACGGGGCTAAATGGCATTCGTATAAGAGATATAAAGTCAACAGATGTAATTTGTCAGCTCCAGGGGTGTAATTTCCTGAAATGTTCTATTTCTTAATGTTGGATACAGCAGGATACCATTTGTCATTGTAGGTCTCTACAGTAAATTCTGAAGTATGTATTTATTAGCTGAGTCATGACCACAGAAAAAAATGATGAGGAGGTACTAACTCTGTTGTGCCATGAGATGCTTGCTAACGTGACATTATGCAGCAAAGTGCATTTGGTAATAATGCAGCCCAGAAATAGCACCATGTTGAGTGGAACTTCAAACATCGTGATCGCATATTTTTCTGCTGTCTCTGTCCCTCATGTTTCTTGTCTTCTGCAGTTTACATTCAGCATCATGTGAAGACCTTTTTATGCAGATAGGTTTCTTGTTCAGTGATGTTAATCCCAAGTTGCTGAGTTGTGCACTCCTTGGAGCCAGTCTGAACAATACAACCATGATTAGTTTGTCTTTGTTAATGTCTTTAAGATAGCGGGATGCGTACCATACCTAGAACTTTGGATTTAAATTGGGAATGGAAACTTAAAATTGCAGATCATTTGTATTTGTATATTGTTCTGCATCAGGAAGGTGGGTCAATTTGCTTTCCATAACTATTAGTATCCATGATCATTCATAAGCATGGGCAGTTCAAACTAGACATGTGCAGTTCTACCCTAGACAAAAATTTACTAAAATTACGCAATTAAGACAAAAGAGCTCAAGTCCTGGGGCTTGAGCTCAAGTCTTTAGATTGAGTCAAGTATTTAAAACATAAACTGTGGTCAATAATACACAATAACAATTTTTTTTACTGCTTTCTAAATTGATGTATGTCCAAAGCAAAATTATCTGGTCGTTATGGGAGACTTTAATGCAAAGTTGGAAGAAAATACGTAACATAGAGCTTGTGGAAAGTATGGACTTGATGCAATCAACAAAAAAGGGGTTAATGCTCCTTGATTGATTAGAGGGCAACCAGTTGCTTGCCCTGAATACATTCTTCCATCAAAGGGATAGTCAGTGCTACACATACATAGAAACATACATAGAAAATAGGAGCGGGAATAGGCCATTTGGCCTTTGGAACCTACTCTGCCATTCATTATGATCATGGCTGATCATCCAACTCAATAGTCTGCTCCCGCTTTCTCCCCATACCTTTTGATCCCTTTCACCCCAAGAGCTATATCCAACTTCTCCGTGAAAAGATACAATGTTTTGGCCTCAACTACTGTGGTAGTGAATTCCACAGGCTCACCACTCTCTGGGTGAAGAAATTTCTCCTCATTTCAGTCCTAAATGGTCTACCCTGTAAACCCAGACTGTGACCCCTGGTTCTGGACTCCCCCACCATCAGGAACATCCTTCCTGCATCTACTCTGTCTAGTCCTGTTAGAATTTTATAGGTCTCTATGAGATCCCCCCTCATTCTTCTGAACTCCAGTGAATATAATCCTAACCGACTCCAATCTCTCCTCTTATGTCAGTCCTGCCATCTCAGGAATCAGTCGGGTAACCTTCACTGCAGTCCCTCTATAGCAAGAACATCCTTCCTCAGATAAGGACACCAAAACTGAACATAATATTCCAGGTGTGGTCTCACCAAGGCCCTGTATAATTGCAGCAAGACATCCCTGCTCCTGTACGCGAAACCTCTGGCTATGAAGGCCAACATACCATTTGCCTTCATTACCTCCAGCTGCATCTGCATGCTTACCTTCAGCGACTGGTGTACGAGGACAGCCAGGTCTCGTTGCACATTCCCCTCTCTCAATTTATAGCCATTGAGATGATAATCTGAATGGACTTCCCCTAGTAAATGTCACAAGAACAAAATTGATTACATCATTGTCGGAAGAATAGATAGAAGAGAAGGGCTAGATTGCAGAGGCTTACCTGGTGCCAACTGCAGTTCCAAGCATCAACTGGTATTAGCAAAGATCAAAGATAGAATTTGGTGTCATAAGTTAAAAAATAGGAAAAGACCCTAGAGAGAATGGGAGTTCATCATTAGAAACCCAATGGGATTGAAAAGGGAAACAACAGGTGCAGGACAAAGAAAAGAGATGGCCAGAATTGTCAACAATGCTACTAACTTTATCAGTCGAGCTATGCCTAAAACAACAAAATGTACAACGACTATAGATGGCAGTCGAATGTTTAGACTTAATAAAGAAAAGGTGTGATGTAAAGATCAGTGTTGTACAAAATAGAGAATGCCTCAAATTTTGTGCTGATGTGAAGCAAGTCTGTATTAAAGCCAAAAACAACTGGCTGAGCAAAAGAGCAGAGGAAGCTTTCAAGAATGATAGCATCAAGAAAGTATGTTCACTAGTTAAGGTTATAGCTGGAAAGAAGTATGTACATCTAGGAGAAGGTTTCAAGGACAAAAACGGAGACTTGTTATATGATAAGGACAAGATGAGATGGGTAAATTATTGCAGGAAGCTGTTTGAAGAAGAAAAGATAAACAACAGAGTCTGGAAGTTAAAAGAAGAACTAGAAGCTGAGGTATTGAAACGTGAGATAAGAAAGGCCACAAAGAATAATAAGAGTGGAAAGACAGAAGGGCAAGATCAGGTAGCAGCGGAAACACTAAAAGTGAGAGGTGAAATGGTAGTGGATGCAATGAAAGAGATTATTGAATACATTTGGACAACAGGTGGACAATATCTGAGATGGTCACAATGCCCAAGATAGCAGGTACACAGGACTGTCTGAAACATCGCACAATAAGTCTCATCGGTCATGCATCTCAATTAGTACTTGATGTCATCTGGCAGACAGTCGACTCCTATGTGAACAGAGAAGTGGTAGAGGAACAGTTTGGCTTCATTCCTGGAAAGGGTACCACTGACACTATGCTTCTTCTCAGAAATCCAATGGATAAATGTGAAAATAAACAGGAAGTCCAGCTTTGGCTCATGTTCATAGCTTTCAACAATGCCCAGCATGATGCTCTATGGAAGGGACTTATAGATTTGGGCGCACCCAAACATGTTGTGTGGCTAATACAAGAGCTATATGAAATGCTTCAGGAGTTTTCAAAGTTGGTGATGAGCATACAAGCCAATTCTAGTTTGAGAAGTGAGTCAGACCGAGGTATATCCTGTCACCCATGCTGTTTAATGCTATAGGAGAGAAGATACTAAGGATGGTGCTGGAAGAGTTAGAGAGAGTGTAACTGCATCATAGATCATAGCATTTGGAATCTCAGGTATGCAGATGACACCGCACTCATAGCCAGAACAAAGGAAGACCTAGAAACTATGACAGGCCTAGTCAAAAGACATAGTGAGTCTTTTGGACAGAATATAAATGAGGCAAAGACCAACGTCTCTAAATGGCAATGGAAATGTCAAGATTGGAAGTACCGAGATAGAGGCAGTGGACAAATTCAACTAACTTGGCTTGGTGATAAACACCAAAAGTAAATCGAAGAACAAAATCCAGGTGAGATTAGCTACAGCAAGAGGCATGACCAGTGAATTAGGTAGCGTATGTAGTCCAAAAGCAACAGCATGAAGCTGACAAAATGTCTAGTGCAGTCACTAGCACAGAGTGTTGCATTCTAAGGATGTTACAGTTGGACTCTGAAGGAAGAGATAAGAGGAGGGTGACAGTTTTTGAAATGTGGGTATGGAGGAGGATACTCAGAATCAGCTAGATGGACAGAAAGACAAATGAGTGGGTTAGATCAAGAGTAGAAGTTCAGGAATCAGAAGGGTTGTTAAGTGCAGCTAGGGAGGGAAAAGATAGCAAAGTACAGTCGTGGAAATGAAGACCTGACAGCCCTGTCCCTGCAGCAACTGGAGAAGGAGAAATTAAGGATAAAAACGGAAGAGGAAGAAGAAAAATTGGATGTGTGGATAACATAGGGACGAGGACTGAAGGAGGCTTGAAGAAAGTCAGAGAAGGCTATGGTTATGACAAACAAACACAATTAGTTTTAGGAGTTAATTGTTTGAAAATGTAATATCATAGGTATTCATGAGAAACAAAACATGATAAAATAAGCACAAAGATAAAAGTTAGATTTTCACTGCTGCATTCAGGTGAAAGACAGATATCATATTCTCTGACATTACAACTTAATTGTGCAGTTAGTTATTAAACTAAGTCCCTAAAATAGATGGTGAACCGGGTTCTCAATGAATGAAATGCTTGAAAGGTTTGTGCAAAACGCTGGGCAGAATTAAGGCCCGCCCAGCGTGAAACGCGAGCAGCAGCGCTCAGTGCTGCCTGCGCGGGCTGGGGGAGGAGGGTGAAGGGGCGAGCGCAGACTTCACACATGCGCGCGAGTGTGCGCTTGATAATCTCCCTGAGGCACAGAGCTACCTCAAGGAGATGAAGATTAAAAAAAAAAATAATAAAGAAATGAAAAAATGTCCCCTTGTGTGGCTCTGTCACATGAGCAGGGACACGTTATTAATTTTAAAATTTTTATTTGCTTTAGGAAACCTCATCCTGCCCGTGGATGAGGTTTCCTAAAAAGTGCAAAAGCCGCTTGGCCTTTTCACCTTGCCCGCCAACCATAAGGCTGGATGAGCAGCAAAAAATGTCAGTCAATTTAGACTCTAATGACCTTAACAGGCTTTTTCATTGTCGGAGGGCACGCTGTCAGACCTACAGTATATTCCTATATCTGCAGTATTTTGTTTTTGAAGAAGGGTTAAGAGTACGCTTTCTGCAATGGGGTTCATTACTATATCTGTAGACACAAAAGGTCAGGTCTTTATATTGCTGATAAGTCCTAAATCATCTTCAATGCAATACAGAAGTGAGGTCCAGTATGCAAAAATTATCTTCATCCATTGACTTTAATCATTGGCTCAAATAGTGGGACATTTGTGCAGTATGTTAAAATTATTGCTGTAAAAAAGAGACATATCAAAGCTATTCATCTTGCATTCATCAGAACACTTCGCAAGAAACCAATATAAGGGGAAAGCAACAATTTATACTGTGTGTGAAGAGATTGCTAATTGGTTGGCAAGTGGACTCTGATTGGTAGGGGTGTTGCCATGGAGAATGCACCAGTGATGGTGACTGACAGTTAATTGCCAAGCATTGTTTGAAATTTAAACCAGGAAGCTTGACCCTGATTGATTAAGGCATTGTCATGAGGAATGAGTCAGCGAATGGCTATCATCTTGAGTCAGCGAATGGCTATCATCTATTTTGTTTAGCTGAAACAGGCGCAGTGTGTGTACATAAAAACAAAAAAACTGCGGATGCTGGAAATCCAAAACAAAAACAGAATTACCTGGAAAAACTCAGCAGGTCTGGCAGCATCGACGGAGAAGAAAAGAGTTGACGTTTCGAGTCCTCATGACCCTTCAACAGAACTTGCGTTCGAGTCCAAGAAAGAGTTGAAATATTTCAACTCTTTCTTGGACTCGAACGCAAGTTCTGTCGAAGGGTCATGAGGACTCGAAACGTCAACTCTTTTCTTCTCCGCCGATGCTGCCAGACCTTCTGGGTTTTTCCGGGTAATTCTGTTTTTGCAGTGTGTGTACATGTTCTTTTTGTCTGCAATGAACAGAGCCCTGTGTATTAACATATGTAGCTTCCAGTACACACAGATGTGCCAGATTGCGAGCCCGAGTGACAATCTTAAATTGACTATCAGTGTAATTCTTAGTGCACTGAGAACAATTTTGCAAATGTTGTCCAAGCGCAAAATCATATCTAATGTTGGACACTGCATGCGCAGTTGTATCATTTTAGCTCTGTGACATCACTGAGAGCGACAAAAGTCAGAATTGTAAAGAGCATATATTTTGAGTTTTGCAAGCACTGGTTAGTTGGGGTACAGTTTGTATCTTGCCTGTTGCAAACAGCTGCTGGGACATGTTGTTTGATGCGATCGGCCAGTCTCTGGTAGCAGAATCTTGGGCTGATATGGAGGCGCGTTTCAGAGCATGAATAGCCATACTTAGTTTTTTTTGAGGGAATTTGATTTTCTTCTGCATTTCTGACCCTGTGCCATTTTCCTCTGGTCTTCTTGCGAGTCGGGAATGCCTAGTGTGCAAAATGCCCCCATGTTTTAAACGGGGTATGAGAATTGGATTTCCTCCCGCACAATATTTTCGTTTGATGGTGCGGAGTTCTGGAAGCCCATTAAAAGCACACCAAGTTTGAAAGTTTGTGAAGAAAATGAAAAGCCCGCTGAGTTGCCTGGAGCATTCTGAAAGGTAAATGGTTTTCACACTTTCAAAAATCACTATTAGGTGCTGTATTGTAATGTGAGAATGTGTTTTTTAATGCAGTGATTCATCATAGGGATCTATCCTTTAAAGGTAAGTTGGCCCTTACATATCCAGCCTTGTGTATTTGTTCACATGCATTACAGTGTTTTTCCAACAGAGGAAGCACCATAATGCAGTGAAAAATGTTACAAAATGTCACAAAATGTCTGATCAGCTTGTGCTGTTATCTTTTCTACTGTGGTTTAAATGACCCTGGCTGATTAAAAGAAACTGCTTTTGACACTTGGAAAAGATCAGCACTTGAAAATAAAAAACATAACAACCTGCTCCTTGCATTGGCTGACAGGCACTCTGCTTTGAAACTGAAATAAGCACCAGCTGCTCTTCCTTTTCCAGAGAGTAGGCTACTGTTTGGACAGCTGTGGCAATTATCAATGCTTGGCTGAGTTTCAAATGCTAACGTGTTCAGCACAAGAGGTATTCCTTTCATCTGACAATGAATGACAGTTTCAAGAAGTTGTATTAACAAGTTGTCCCTTTGGTGTGACTTCTGATTTGTTGGTGCAACATAATAGGTTTACAAGTAGTAGAAGATTTTTTTCCCCCACACTTTTTTCCTCACTGTGAATGACATGGAGGCTCTTATTAGAAGGTGAGAAGTTTATTTTTCCCCCCAAGGAATATAAAATATTTTCCATTGATATTACATGGAATCTGAGGACTAAACATAATGCATAATGGGTGAGAGGCTAAGGAGGGAACATGAGGGGCATGAGTGATCTGAGGAGGCATGGTGGATACATGGAGGGCATAGAGATAGCATGGGCGATCTGAGGGGGCATGGGTTGGCATGGTTGCACGGCTGAGAGTAGGAAGGTGGTGATCAGTGAGGTTTAGGGGCCCTTTAAACATGGTTGGGAGCTGAGGTACTGTTTTGGAGAACTGAGGTGGGCCTTCTCAGCGGCCAGCCTCCACACCCACACTCCACGTGGTCTCCAGCACGGCTTGCAAACTGCACTGTGAACCTGACCTCTGTGTAAAAGGACAAAAAAAATGCGTGAAGTCACACATGGGTCAGGTGTGCAGTTTGCGAGCCGTAAACATGCACAGGCTGGGTTTTCCCCAGCCCAGGGGAAGATCCAGCCCAGACGGTATAAATAGGAATGAACGCCTGCAAACTCAATTTGGTTCTACTCCACATGTGAGCGTACATTTTAATGAACTGCCCAACATATTATAACTGCCTAAAAATTTCACATGCCTGACAATGACAACTTCATCAGCTCTATTTGTAAAAATGACTATACTGACAAAGACCGGGACCAGGATTTTTACCTCGCAGGGCGAGCGCGCCCAAAATAACCGATCAGAAAATGATGCGGGATGAGGTCAGGTGAGCGCCCCGACATCACCACGCACTCGCGCGATATTTTGGTTGGCGGGCACAGGCTGACAATTAAAAGGCCTGTTACGGCCATTAAAGTTATAACTGAAAGAAAATTTTCACTCCCCGTCCAACCTTACGGTTTTCAGGCAGGCGAAAAGGCCAAGCGGCCATTGCATTTTTTTAGGAACCCCATCCATGGGCGGGATGAGGTTTCCAACAGCAAATAAAAATAAAATAAAAACTTGTGGATTTCATTTATGTCATGTCCCTGCTTTAAATCTTTATTCTTTTTAAACTGTTCATCTCCCTGAAGCAGCTGTGTGCCTCAGGGGGCTTTTCCAGCACGTACCCGTGCACGTGCATGAAGTTCACTCTCGTCCTCTCGTCCACACACACACAGGCAACACTGAGCACTGCCGGGTGCATTTCACACTGGGCGGGCCTTAATTGGCCCACCAGCGTGAAATCGTGGTCCGGGCCCGATCGTGGGTGGCAGTTGGCTTCCCAACAGCTCCTGCCCCACCCCTGCTGAGCCCACCCAACGAGGGAAATATCCTCCCCTGGATCTTTTCATACCTTGCCAGTCGAACGACTGGAAACACAGATTAATAAAGCTGGGTTTAATGGTAAATGGCATTCAATAATGATTTAAAAAGATATATATACAAATTTGATAGCCAAAGCAAAGTTTGCTGAGTGTGCAATATGGTCTTTGCCAAGTGCTGATCCTGTTTTGGCTGCATTACTGTAAAGTGTTTCTGCAGCTATTTCATGAATAGCAGCCAGGTCTTGAACCTAAGGTGGAGATGAATCATGATAAATATACAACGAGTTTTTCAAGTATTGTTCTTCTTTGGATCCAGACTTCTGATTCAATCAGTAAATCTTACTACCGCAACTCATTCAGCAATTGTTCTGGAGAAAAGCAATGAAAAACTCATGCGCTTTACACAGAAGTAATTAGCCTTCTCATATTTCGCATTACATCCTGGTAAAATTCAACACCAACTAATTTATTGGAATAGAATGTGATGTTTAAGTTTTTTTATATTCATTCACAGGATGTGTGCGTCACTTGCTGGACCAGGATTTATTGTCCATCCATAATTGCCCTTGAGAAGGTGGTGGGGAAGTGCCTTCTTGAACCACTGAAGTCCATGCAGTGTGGGTACACCCTTAGCGCTGTTAGGAAGGGAGTTCCAAGATTTTGACCCAGCGACAGTGAAGGAATGGCGATATATTTCCAAGGCGGGATGGTGATTCGCTTGGAGGAGAACTTCCAGGTGGTGGTGTTTCCACGTGTCTACTGACCATGTCTTTCTAGATGGTAGTGGTTGTGGGTTTGGAAGGTGCTGTCTAAGGGGCCATGGTGAGTTCCTGCAGTGCATCTTGTAGATGGTACACACTTTTGCCACTGTGCGTCGATGGTGAGAGACTGAATGTTTGTGAATGGGATGCCAATCAAGAGAGCTGCTTTGCCTTGGATGGTGTTAAGCTTCTTGAATGCTGTTGGAGCTTCACTTGTTCAGCCAAGTGGACAGTCTTCCATCACACTCTTGACTTGTGCCATGTAGTTGGTAGACTGGCTTTGGGGAGTCAGGAGGTGAGTTACTCATCACAGGATTCCTAGCCTCTAACCTGCTCTTGTAGTCACAGTATTTATATGGCTAGTCCAATTCAGTTTCTGGTCAATTGTAACCCCCAGGATGTTGATAGTAGGGGATTCAGCGATGTTAATGCCATTGAGTATCAAGGGGTGATGGTTAGATTCTCTCTTGTTGGAGATGGTCATTGCCTAACACATGCGTGGCGTGAATGTTACTTGCCACTTGTCTGCCCAAGCCTGGATATTGTCCAGGTCTTGCCGCATTTGGACATGGACTGCTTCAATATCTGAGGAGTTGCGAATGGTGCTGAACATTGTGCAATCATCAGTGAACATCCCCACTTCTAACCTTATGATGAAAGGGAGGCCATTGATGAAGCAGCTGAAGATGGGTGAGCCTAGGACACTACCCTGAGGAACTGCTGCGGTGATGTCCTGGAACTGAAATGATTGAACTCCCACAACCACAACAATGTTCCTTTATGCTAGGTATGATTCCAACCAGCAGCGTTTTCCCCCTGACTCCCATTGACCAATTTTGCTCCTTGATGCTCAGTTAAATGCTGCGTTGATGTCAAGGGCAGTCACTCTCACCTCACCTCTGGAGTTCAGCTCTTTTGTCTATGTTTGAAGCTGTGATGAGGTCAGAAGCTGGGTAGCCCTGGCAGAACACAAACTGAGCGTCAGTGGGATGGTTATCACTAAGCAAGTGTCGCTTGATAGCACTATTGATGACCCCTTCCATCACCTTACTTATGACCGAGAGTAGACTGATGGATCGGTAATTAAATGTTGCATTTGGATGTATAATTCTACGGACAACTAGTCCACTGCTCGTAGTTCAAAGCTACTTTTTCCAATTATTTGATCATTCATTTTTGGCGTTAATTTCTCTTTTTGCGATGTGACTTACACGGCTCAATTCAAATTATTGGACAACTCAAATTATCAAGACTAGACTGTAGGTCAGAGTGGTCCATTAGATTGGAACATTGTACTTCCATCAGCCTTGAATGGATTGCACCTGCCTGACTGCACTCAAGAACATTTAGTGTGGAATCACTCATGAAACTATACTTAGTGAAGAGCAATCACCATTCAAGGGTTATTACAAGACTGAGCTGCTGCTAGTGATTCAACATATGGTGGGGAGCATATGCGGTGCAGCAGTTTGGCAATTTCCTGTTTTCAGCTATGGGGAAGTGTAAAGTGGAGGCCAGGAATGTCCTCATGAGAGAAAATCAGTGAAATCAATGACTAGGTACATCCTTTGTGCCTAATAACTGCTGAGCCAGGAGCAGTGTACAAGGAAGCAGGTCACAGTCCTAATCTGATTTTCTTGCTGTAAATCCAAGGAGCCAATAAAAATAACTTAAAAGTTAGAGAGCAACAAACACAATCCTGCCTTGTCCCAAAACGAATCAAGGATTACTCTGCATGTAGATGATCGAAGTCACAAGTGTAACAGGGAGAAACGAATAGAAGGATTTGCTGATAGGGTTAGATGAAGAGCGGTAACAGGAGGCTCATATGATCATGTGGAGCGTAAACACAAGTATACACCAGGTGGACAGAATGGCTGATTTCTGTGCTGGAAACTATGTTGTTGGAATCTTATCAACTCTAAATGTTAATGTCTGGGTCCTGACCTTGTTTGGGACAGAGGTGCGCTGACAGAGGGAATCATACGGGGGTGGCCAATTAAAAGGCCACTTTCCCATTCGCCGTTCAATTAAGGACAGTGGGCGGTTTCTCGGGGCATAAGCACAGAGCATTGAAGGCCCCACTGGGAGACCTGGGGAGGCGCTGCAGGGAAGCCAAACTGAGGAAGCAGCAGGGAGGCAATGTAGCTGCCATTGGCACCTGTGAAGTGGATACAAGGTTCACTGCAAATGGTCAACAGGGGCATCCATTTCCACTGTTTCAGGGCTCAATGACAAATCTGCTGCATGGACAGACCACAACCATACCATTTGTTAGTGCTTAGTTCCTTCACAGCCTGAACGTTAACAATGCTCTAACCTCCCGCTGTGAGGCCATCTTCTTTCGCCTGTTGCCGAGGAGGGAGGGGTTGGGGGAGCTAGAGTGACACAACAGGGACAGCCCATGCATCTTTCCCAAGATCACCTGGCACTTTGTTCAACTGTTCCAAATTGCATGCAAATTAGCCGTGATGTCTGCCCACTGCCCCCGGCCAGGCAGCCGCTGCCACTTCTGGCCCGCTTGAGCAGAAGCACACAGAAGCAGGGACATGTCAATGTGCAAAACGTACTCTCAATCACAGGATCTCAGAATTGTTGTGATGCAGAAGGAGCCCATTCGGCCCATCGTGTCTACACCAGCTCTCCGAATGAGCATTGTGACTTGATGCCATTCTCCTGCCTTTTCCCTGTAACCCTGCACATTGTTTCAATTTAAATAATCATCTAATGCCCTCTTGAATGCCTCGAATGATCCTGCCTCTACCACAATTCCAGGCAGTGCATTCCAGACCTGAACCACTCACTGAGTGAAAAAGGTTTTTCTCCATCGTATTTGTTTCTTTTGCAAATTACATTGAATCTGTGGCCTCTCATTCTTGATCATTTTAGAAGTGGAAACTTCTATCTCCTCAAAGAAGCCCTCTCATGATTTTGAACACCTCTATCAACCTCCTCTTAGCTGTCTGCTCTCCAAGCAGAACATTCCCAAATTCTCCAATCTATCTTCATAACTGAAGTTTCTCATCCTTGGAACTATTTTTGTGAACCTCTTCTGCACTCTCTCCAATGCATTCACATCCTTCCTTTAGTGTGACGCTCAGAACTGTACGCAATACTCCAGCTGAGGTCTAACTAATATCTTATACAAGTTCAGCATAATCCCCTTGCTCTTGCACTCTATGCCCCTATTAATGAAGTCTAGGATGCTGCATGCTTCATGGTACCTTTAATGACTTACGCACATTTACATCCAGGTCCCTCTATTTCTGCATGCCCTTTAGAGTTGTACCCCTCAACTCCAACTTCCAAATCCTTCTCCTCAGGGCTGGGAAGATTCTACCCTCTTTATTATACTGAGGGAAAAATTTCAGGTTCAGTTTTTTTCCCCCTCTTTTAAGAGATGCTCACATATATTCACAAAACTACAAACTATTGATCAGCTTCTTTAGCTGCAGCATTCTGTATCTCCCTGAAACATGTATCATCTCAGTTCACCACAATGATAAGCAGGACGGTTCTCAAAATAAATTTCCACCCCACTGAGGCCAGTTCTAACGCTCCTATCACCTCTGCCACTGAGATTAGCTAACACCTAAGGGTCAATCAGGACCTCACTGGTCTGTATGGCTCAGAAGCTCTGTACAGTTCACCTCACCCTGGGCCAAAATGTTCGCCCCAGCTACCATTCTCCAACTAGACCATAGGATAGATTCAAGAACAAATATCTTTTCTAGCTCACTTTCTGCCTGAAATATACTACGAAATCTAATAGAAATCGATCTCTTCATCCTGACAGGTTTAGTTCCAGTTTACTGAGACATCATCAACATTTGATAACATGATAAGGCTAGTGAGCTTCCAGCACAGTTAATACACACCTTGCATCATTCTTATTGTATATAACCGTATCATGGAATGTTTTATGTGCTTAATATACTTTTGAAATTGTTTTTTTCTTTCATTAACAAGGACATTCTTCCAAAATCATACCTATAACTTATAATTAAGTGTCGCTGTTTCATGTAAATTGTAATAGAATACAGGAACAGAAACCCTGCAGTGCTATTAGTCTATTAATAATACTTCAATGACCCATAAGTGGTCTTATCAAAGAGTATTTTGTTTCCTTGATAATGAATCATTCTAAACGCTGCAGAATTTTGTGATTCTGTGACCACGTTCCATTAAGGAAACTTCAAGAGTCATCAGGCCTGAAAACAATTTGGAAAATATAACTGCTAAATGGTGAAATATACCATCTAAAAAAAAAGGTATGCAATTAGTGCTGTTAAGTTGTTAATTTATTTTTTTACATAATTCAGCATTTCAAATGTCCTTTTAGAATTGAGCATTGAAAGAAATTTATCGCAGGAGCACTGACAACTTGACAGGGGTGTCAGAATAACACACAACGAAATTCTCCTGTGCACTATTGATAACAAATTGCTTAAAACATTCGGTGACACTCCTCCATTCACTGTTTTAATGACCATAATTGTTTTCAGATAGCTAACAGCTTTGTAAGATAATGTAGAGAGGAATTTCATCTGTGTGTGAAAACCCAATCATCAAAAATAGTGAATAGAGTGGCAAGTTGTCTGGAACAAACCCTGCCGAGTTGGCTGTAACACTATTGGGATAGACGTGTTCACACTGGAGTATGAAGTGTGGGAAAACTAAAGAAGAGAAGTACTACACATCAGTGTTTATACATAAGAACATAAGAAATAGGAGCAGGAGTAGGCCATTCGGCCCCTCAAGTCTGCCCCACCATTCAATAAGATCATGGTTGATCTGCCCAGGCCTCAACTCTTCTTACGTGCCAGCTCCTCATAGATAAATTAATAAACTAGTATTCCAGAATTAAGGATATTTACTGGAGTCTACAGGTCTACAGAGAATTAATACCAGCAGTTGACTTTGGCTGCTCTGAAAGTATTAGCCGGAATTTTCCAGCCCCTCACGCCAGCGGGATCTTCCAGTTCCACCGATATGAACAGAGATTTCAATGGCAAGCCAGCGTTTTGGGGGGGGGGGGGGGTGCTCTGGAAAATTCCGGCCTATGGAACTACTTTTGTGAGATGAATAATTTTTGGAATTAGATGACCTCCTTTGGTTTGCACAGATTGGGCTCTTACCTCACTCCAGTACAGCAGGTAGAAATGTTCAATATATTGCAATCTTTTGTGATATCTTTGCTCCCCTAGTTCACTCCCTGTTTCTCCAAGCTCATTTCCTGCCTCTTTCTCTCGATATTAATTTCAATTCATTTAATTCCTCTTCACTTCACAGCTGTAGTTTAACTTTGTTTTTCATTTGTACTTAAAGAAAGAAAAAGTGAGACTGGCCAGTTTCTGGAATACAAATACAGCGAAAGCCTCAATTGAAACAGTGAATGAACAGTTTCATTCGAAGAACAGGTGACAAACTTAACATAGACGGGCCAAAACTTAAAGCTTGCTTTGTAGCAGCTGTTCCCCTTTCACAAGGATTTATCTCATTAAAAAGATGAAAAATAAGACAATTTTAGAGGGATAGCCTTAAAGGAATGATACAGAGAAGATCAACATGGCCCCTGCGCAAGGATGACATGCAAATTCGTGAAGTGTTAAAAAAAATAAATGTCTAGGAGCTAAGAAAATTCCTTGGGGAAATAGGCATTTCTTAGTCTAATCAGTGAGTGATTAGACTAAGTGAGACCTATTAATAAAGCAGGGATGAAAGGGTGTTCAACGTGACAGGCAGATAAATTGTGCTAACTAAGTACTACACAGAAACTCCAAACACAGTTATTCAAAAACACCACAATTTTCAGACAGAACTACAGAATCTCCAGGGAAAACCGAGAAGCTATAGACACAAAGGTAACTGATTTAACCTAAATGTTCCCCAATGTGAAGTTTTTTTTAAAGATCATTTTCTTCACGGGCTCCTTAAAAATTCAATTTTTCTAAGATAAACTTCAAAATTACGTTATCATTCATTCTTGTTTCTTTTACTTTTTTAAAAGACATGGTTCAGCTGAAAATTAACACAGCTCTGCCCTTTTGGCTACTGCACATGAGGATCACCTCGGGAAATGTACATTTCTGGGTACACATTGGCCTGGATTTTACCCTTGGCGTGTGGGCGCAATCGACAGGCCCACGAATGGTCAGGAAATGGGCCACCACCGACGATCGGCCACCGACCGGGATTTCATGACAGCTGGCCAATTAAGGCCCGCCCAGCGTGAAACGCGTCTTCCCAATGGTCGGAAAAGGCCGGGCGAGGGTGGGGGATCCGATGGCAACCCAGCCGCCGGTTTAAAAACAGCGCAGGCCAGGTCCTTGAAGGCTGCCAGGGAAAAACGTATTTGCAGCGTGCTGAACACCAAAGTTATTGCCTCAAGTGCGGCTGGAGATGCCAGGTGGGAGGGGAGGTCGGGTGGGCACTCGGCCCCCTGGTTTTTGGATGGGTGGCTCGCGGCCCTCCTGGAGGAGGGGGCTGCCAAGAGGGACACCCTTGTCCCCAGAGGTGGAAAGAGAAGGCCACCGTGCCTCACAAAAAGAGCTTGGGAGGAGGTGGCAGCGTAGGTCAGCAGTCACGATGATGCACGGTGCAGTGCCACATAAGGTTTAATGGTCTGCTGCACTCGGGAAGGGTGAGTACCATGCTGGCACGGATCAGTGTCTTGAAGTGTTAAGGTCTGGCTCTCCCCTTGTGGAGCTCAGGGGTGCCAGAGTCTGAGTGCCAACTGTCAATGATGCCGAAGCTGGCCAAGGGGGTGAGCCCTGGCTGCTTGGACTGAGTGCCTTGCGGCTCGAGGGCCACAACTCCAATGTGCCCTGCAAGGTGTTCCTCAGTTGCAGTTGGCCAGGCTGCAATGGTGCTGCAGGTAGAGAGGAGACTAATCAATGCTCCTCTGTCCTTTCAGGAGAAGACAACCCATAACAATGTTGAAAGGTCATGGACCGGCAAAGGCCCCCAAACCTCCTAATTCTATACAGATTTGAGCAGGACACCTTGGAGTTGCAGAGGCACCACCAACCTCGGTCAGCCAGCCTCAGAGACGCTGGGGTATCAGACGAAAGTAAGAGTGCAGTGCAATGAGTTGAGAGTTTCGGATGGTGCAAACATTCTTGTGCAGTCTCACCATTGATGGGAGCCTCCAGACTGGATTCCTCATTGATCACTGAAGGACGATGGCACCATGCTACAGATCTCCACTGTCTGACCAGGGTGCCTGGCATGCACAGTGACATTGTGATGACTTAAACTAATGACATATCCTTGTTCTCCCTTTTAGATTCACCAACAAACAATCACTCTCTGGATTCCGAAGAGCCACCCCTGATGCCAGGGCACCATTAGGCTTCACATGCACTTGTGTCACAACCACTCTCTGAACCAAGCATCAGCACAGATACCAGCACATCAGTGGTCATTAGATCGTCAGCTAGAATGTCGGAGCACAGCAGTGAGGGCACTTTGCACTCGCTTGAGGGGCAGGTGGAGGCAGAGAATGCCCATGGCACCAATGGTCGAAGGGCAATGCTGAGTCGAAGGCAGCCTCTGGAGTCGCCCATTAGGCGGCAGATGCTGGATGTCCAGCAGGATGTGTGGGAGGATCTGTGGAAATCCATGAGGGAATGTGTGCCATGGTCTCTGTTGTGGAGGAATCCATGCGGAGTATAAGCACTGGGTTGACCCTCATGGCCGAGCACGCTGCCTCTCCCATTGATAGAGTGGTGACTCTCATGGAGAGACAGCTCCAGGAACAGAATGAGGGGTTCCTGGGGTTGCGCCTGGACCTGCAAGCCCTCACATGGGCAATGATCTCAGCTGGTCAGTGTCAGTGTGGGAGATGGATGAGGCACCCAGTATCCCAGGTGGGTGCCCACCCATCAATGGTGAGCAGGGAGGTCCAGAGTGACCACATGTTGGCACACAAGCTGCTTGTCATCTCTGTGGGCTCCTCTCGGGACACTCTGGGTGACGGTAGTAGCTCCTCCGCCCCTCTGCTAGTGACCGTGGCATCTGATGAGGCTGCGACAACTGGGTAGATGCTAACTGTGGCATTCCCAAGGCCAGAATAGGCTCCATTGGCCAGAGGACGACCGCCAAGGTCATTAAGACCAACAAGACACCAGAGTCAGCGGGCTGTCTCCAATGCCACTGCTGGGGTGGGGTGGGGAGTGGGGGGGGCCATTAGGGGCACCAAGACGTAGCACTTGCAAACATAAGTTTAAGGCACCGTGAGCATAAGAGGGACTAGTCACAGGTGATCTCCCATTGTGTAATGTTTTGTTTACGTTTACTAGTCTGGGGATGAAAACCAGAGAAGGTTATGTTAATCTATTTGGATTGTCAAAATGAGATAAATTTTATTTTTGTAGTAATGGCCTGAGTATGCTTCACCTTTTTATTTTGTTGGTGCAGGGTATGCCAGTATGTAATGCTGGACATGAGTGGCTCTAAATCTTATTGCACAGGCACTGAGTGGACTTTGGGTTCATATGAAAGGGTCATTTCAGACACCCAGGATGGAGGCAGCAGCCCTGGCATGAGGTGGAAGCAGATCTTTGGCAACCTGGCTGAAGGAGCGTTGGATCAAGGCATCCCTGGTGTCCCTGCCTCCCTGAAAGATACAGAGGTCTGCCTCCACACCCTCAGCATTCTCCTCACTGTGCTCCTATTCTGACTCACTACTGGATTCATCCCGGGTGACCTGTGGAGCAGTGCCAGATTGTGGAGAGTACAGCATGCAACCATGTTCTGTGACACGCGCTCTGGGGGGTATTGCAGTGCTCCCCCTGAACAGTCCAGGCATAGGAAGTGCATCTTGAGAAGACCTGTGGTCCTCTCTATCACTGCCCCGTGGAGGCAAGGCTCCTATTGGAACGCTGCTCTGCCTCTGTTCTTGGGTGGCGGAGAGGCGCCATAAGCCACTTTTCAACGGATAGCCCTTGTCACCCAGCAGCCACCCATCCAGTCAGACTGGAGCACTGAAGAGCCCCGGCACCTGGGAGTGTCTGAGGATATAAGTATCATGGGAGCTGCCAGGGTACCGTGCACAGACTTGCAGAATGTGCATCCTATGGTCACACGCTATCTGGACGTTCAGTGAGTGGGAATCCCCTCCTGCTGACCCGCTGGCGCCTTCATGGCCACATGTGTGCAGTCGACTGCACCCTGGATGTGGGGGAAACCAGCAATCGCTGCAAAGCCTCTGGCTCGCTCAGCCTGGCTGGCCTCGTCCATACGGCAATGAATTAGTGTCATTAGCTGCCAGAACAGAGCTTCTGTCACTGGCTTGATGCAACTGTGGGCAGCTGATTGGGAGACTCCACAAAGATCCCCCACTGACCCTTGGAAAGAGCCGGAGGCATAGAATTGAGGGCCACTGTGACTTCCAGGGCCACTGGCATGGGGTGTCCACCCACACAGTCGAAGCTGATCTCAGGCCCAATCATCTGATAAATGGAGGTCACGGTCTCCCTTGAGAGGGGAGCCTCCTTCGGCACTGCACCTCAGACATATTGAGGTAGCTGCTTCGCTGCCTGTAAACCCTGGCAGCAGGATAGTGGTGTCTTCTGTGGCCCCATCTGCCATGGACTACCTGCTGCCCCTGCCCCCCTTGTGCCTGCGCCTCTCCTCCCACAGGTCCCTCCCCTGGAAGCTGCATTGGGACACCCGGCCTCCTCTCCCTTCTGTCCCTCTCTTCCTCCTCAGAGGAGGTGCCACTAGCGGAGACCACAATCCCCATTACAGGGTAACAGGAGGCTGTCTGAAACCTGGAAGGGTCCATACGGTCTGAATCCTCCGGGGGCCATGGGGACACCAATGAGCCCTGAAATGAAGCCAAGAAATGCTCAGAATGGAGCAGAGATGAAGCTGTGAAGTTCAAATAAGCAACCAGCAGCAAACTATCTCCTAAACTTCACTACTCACACTGGCAATGCTGCTGACCCTTTTTATCCCACCCTTGGATGAGGTTTTGCAAAATGTGGGCTGCCCGTTTGACGAGCGTGAAATCACATGGGCAACGTAAAATCAGGTTCAAGTGGGTTTTTAATGGCGTTAAGTGGCCTCTTAATTGATGGCTGACATGGCTCTGACACCTGCACGTGCCCACCAACCTGAGGGTTGCACGCATGTGGGACGACATCGGGATGCTCACCGGACATCTTCTCGTGCTATTTTACACCCGATGGGGTGGGGCGCACGCCCACCCGCGAGATGTAAAATTCTGCCCCTTGTTTACAAGCTACTGCAGTATTGGCACAAAGTCAGCTGACTCACCAAGTGCCACTTAGGGTTCCTTGAAACCAAGTGCATCCTATTTTGGCATAAAAGCTTCCAAAAACCCTTAACACTTGGCAGCCAGGTTTGGAGGATGTTGGATTGCATCTTTAAGCAGCTGCAGCCCACAAAGTATGAATTACGCTTAGCACTGAATCGATTTTTCACGATAACTTTTTAAATGTTTCTTTTCAGAAGGCATCTTAAGGCATTCTCTCTCCTCTTTCTCTCCTTATTGTTTCCCTGTCATGCACCAAATTCAGCTGAAAGGTGGGCTATGTAACCTGCTCCCCAATCTCTATCACTGAGGGGGCCTATGATTGCCTTCAAACTTGCTTTAAGGAAAGAACCTAACTTTTGCTTGGCTCCTTTCTATGACACAGCAGCCAGGCCACATCATTAATCTTAAAAGTGGGGCAAAGAATTCTTACCAGTTTTTGGCATCAAAATAAGAGACATTCTCACACTAGAATCTCACCTCATGACCAAGAATGTGTGAACAGCAAAAGGGATTGATATATAAAACTATAAGCTCAATATCTGCTTTGGTTCTGAGTCAAATATGAATGGGCCAAAGGAAAAGTCAAAAGCCTACATTTCATATTTGCTTATTTGGATTAATTCACTGAAGATGCTCAGAAATGCTCTCAAAAGGTTACATGTTTGAGCTTCATTCCAAGAATTTGAACTCAATCTTAACCGCGCTAGTGCAGTCCTGCGAGAATACTTATAATATTGAAGTGCCACTCTTCAGATGAGACGTTAAGCCAAGGTCCCGTCAACCTGGTGCTCTGAGTCAGTTAGGCAGCAAAAATCCTATGAATTGATGAAGCCGAGGAGTTCACCTGGTGTCCTGAGCACTGCCCTTCTCTCAGTCCCAAGAACAAACTAATTGGTTATTCATCTTATTGCTGTTTGTGTGGTCGTGCTGTGTGCAAACATGGCTGTGACATTTACCTACATAACGCTCGTCACTACTCTACAAAATAACTAACTGCACATGCAGGGTTGACATTTCTGAAGATCTGATGAAGCTCTAAACGTAGGGCTGGATTATCCCTGCAGGCTTCTGAACCCTACTGTGAGGCTCACACGGGGGGTCAGAAGTTCACACTCTGTGGGAAATAGTCATTTAATATGATTTTCCCCAGAGCGGCCAATTAATGGCCGGGGGGGGTGGGCTTGTCGTCCAATTGAAGCTAGAGTGCCAGAGACCTTCAAAATGGAGACACTCTCTCTCCAATTTTTTAAGTTTAAATTTTAAAAATTGCATCTGGAGGCCACTACTGTGGGGGAGCTGGCAGTGGGGGTGGTGGGAGGAAAGCCCCTGTACAGGGTGGCCTGCAGTGCTGCTGCAGCCAGGCAACCCAGGCAGGCATGTAGGGCCTCTAGGTCTGCCTGGAGAACTGGGTGCCCACCCTGGTTTGCCACTGGGACAGTGCCCTCGCCACCTGCAGGAAGCTGGAGACAGACTGGAAAATCCCTGCCAGCCTCCACTATCAAGTCCTAATAGGCCTTTTATTGATTTAATTGGCTACGCACTGCATGCGGCAAATGGCCTAGGCAGGATGGAGCCGGGGAACCAGCACATAGGCCGCCGTGCTATTTTTAGCGCCCGTCTGCCTCCTTTCCCGGTTCGGCATATCTCCAAATTAAGCCTGTAATTTTTTTTTAATATGACTAAACAAATCAATATTGCACTTGCAGGTCAACTGTAACAACTTAGCTAAGAATAAGCTTCACTTATTTTCGGAATATATGATTCTGTGATTGCAAAGAGAAATGTCTTACCTTAGCAACCAGCTCTTACATGTTCTAATTTATTTAGGGTGAAAGGGACAACCCCCTTTCAGTTGTGGAGATAACTTAACCACAATATCTGCCTTCACATTGAATGTAATGCCATAAATTGTCAAGTTGCAATATGAACCAAGACTGAAAGGTAGAATCACCTCCCTTCAAAGAACGCAATCAACAGCGAGATGAAATATTTAAAATAAATAATTGCGCTTGTCCATTTTGTTGTCTATTGTCAGATGTGATGACTTAGTAATGCTCTTATTGCCTTAGTAATGCCAGGAGATATCCTCTGTTTCCATTACTGGTAATATGTTCACTGAAATAAATGCCATTCAGCCCTTGCATCAGTGGTAACACCATGGCATGAGTCATCCAGCTGCCAACAATTACATTTTTATACGGAGGAATTGTTTAATTCCACACATATCTTTCCTACTTATCATTTACACTTTATAAAAATATCAGTGTCAAATTAAATAAATAATGACTTTTTTTTACCTACCTAACTAAATAAGAAGCTACCCTCTCCCTGTTCCTTCACTCCTTCCTGTAACCGTAATCTTTGCTCTCCCTTTCTGAAATTAATGAAAATTGCCATTTTCCCCCTCCTCCTCTAATGAACAAATTCATCAATGATACCAGTTAGATATCAGGACTGACAGGCAGCTCTCAGGATTTCAAAGCCTCACATTTTTCCAGCTGTTCTCACTCTATCCCTTACCCACCATTTCTGCTTCATTGAAGGTCTATTCTTCATTAAACCACACCCCCTCCAATTCTGTCCCCCGCCACGCCACCCCACCCCCCCCCCCCCCCCCCCCCCCCCCCCCCCCCCCCCCCCCCCACCCCACACCATTGATCATACTCAGTGGTCCCCCTCAACTCTTTTCGTTATCATTCCCCACCTGTCCAACATTTCCATTCCCACAATTTCACTAGTTGTAGCCATTCCACTCCACATGTGCTCTGCCTGAAGGCAGGTCTTTAGCTCATTGTCTGCTGAAGCTTCACCTTTTTTGTAGTATAAGGGTATTCGGCATAGCATGGGTTAATGTGGAATTGGGGAAACAGTACCACCCACAGTATGATACAGAAAGTCACATAAGGGTGGACTGAGTAGAGCAGAAACCAGCATGGAGATAGCACCTAGTTAGGGCCATACCTTGGATATGTATATTCTTATCTGCTACCAATAAACACTTAATGTTCAATCATATGAACCTCCAGGCCTCTTAGTGAGACACTAAACAAACCCTTGCAATAATTTATTAGCAGTTTTTGTCAGTGGTGATTTACCATTGCCTTCTGCTGGTCTATTAATTGCTCCACAACAAAAACATCACCCATAGTGACAATATAAGAGCTTCCAGGCCCGCAACACATGATTCCACATCAGACTGCTCTCCTTGCATTTACTCCATGCCTTCAATGTAAACAAACTTCCCAGAGCACTTCACAGAGGAGTAATCAGAACAGCATCATAATCTGTAGACCGGTCATCCGAAAGGGTTGAAAAAAACCTCCAATGCTTTTCCTACCAAAACACTTTGTAATAGGATTGTCCAAGCTTCTTGTGGCCTTGTAACTTTGCAGCAATTTTCTGAAATGAAATCGCTGCAAAAAGGACTTTGAATCTTAACCTTTTTTTTGACTGTTACAGGTTGAACGTCGTGATGCCCCTGGGATGGACCATTAAATGGGCAATGTGACAGCATGGTGAGGAGAATGTTACTTGTACTGTATGTAGTAATTTAGTTGTTAAAGTAAATAGGATGTTGTAATTTGCTATATTTTGGATAATGTTTATGAAAACTCATCACTATGGTAATGACTTCCATTCTTTAGGTGAGGTGTTACAATTATGAGGTTTATAAGGTTATTATGCTTTGAGTCTATATCTTTAAATTTAAGGGGAAAAAAATTAAAGGGGGTCATGTGACCTGCTCTGAAAGCTGTCTGACAGCAAGCCTGGGTGGTTTAATTGTTAGATATTAAAGGAGGCCGAGATTGTTTTACTGGGAAAAAGGTGCAAGAGGCTTCCATTTAGAGACAATGGCAGCAGCCTGTGTGCTAGCAACGGATAGATGTTGAGTCTCCAAAGTCCCGGAACAGTCTCGTACATATTGTGTTGTAAACAGTTGCATATTAAACTGTCCACATTAAGAGTATTTGGGGTGTAAAGAATGACTAATCAACATTTCTGCCTGGATACAAGGCCCACGTACTTTATATTGCCATAGCGATGGGCTTTGAGATGGAAAGCATACAGAGGAAACCACTGTGATATCAGGTTATGTGCTTTCCTAAAATACCACAGACAGGTTAGTTTTGCTAAGGTCCGAGAGGGAGAGAGAGCAGCTAGAGGCCAACATAGTGTCTATGGTTCACTGCACAGAAATGCAGGTGGAAGCTCACACTTGGATTGTAAAGATTCAAAACATAACAACCTTTTAAAGCTCCTAATTGTAATAAGTCACCTTTGTTTCCTAGGGACCCACAACCCCAAATGATCATAAAATGACCTCAACAGGAATCGCAAATCATGGCAAGGGAACCCTTGCCCTAGAATGTGAAATGCTCTGTAAATGCAAGCTCTTTCTAATCTCTCTTTACACACAAACTGACATATCCAATTATCAAACTTTGACATACAAATGAACATGACACATCACAGCAATGCAAAAATGTCTTCCAATGTAACAGTACCACACATAGGTCATAGATACATCCGGCACAGATGCAAACCAAAATATTAAGCCACAAAATCAAGAGTACACAACAGCTATTATATATCATTCAAACACATTGGACTTGCACAATTAAAACTGTGCTCAATTTTGTCACCCAGAAAAACATCAGACATAAATCAGTGCAAAAACCACAAATACGGGCAGAAAAAAATACTGTAAGTAAACCACAAACACAACATCAAACTGATTAAAAAGCAGATATCAATAAACTAAACATGTCACACTTATGTCAAGGGAGAGACATACATAAACAACAGGCATATCATGACAAATTAATCAATTATACACATGGACAGACAGATTGAACAAAGGGAACATCGCAAGTGCAGAACACAAACAGAAGAAATCATCAACACCAAACGGATACATTTTACAGGACAAAGAAACACCCCTATTTCTTGGGCGCACCAAAAACAGCGATTTGGTCAAACATCAGGAAACGGGAACAAAAAAAAATCACAGGTAAATAAGGCTCACTGTGGGCACGACTACAGGGCATTCACTAGTAGTTCTAAACACTAAACAAAATCAGGCAATGCTTGGGTGAAATTGAAAACAAGTGTGGTAAACATGGCCACAACAAATCTAGTAAAGGAAAGCTCCGAAAGAGAGCACGCTGAATGTGTACTAATAATTAAAATCACACTGACATTGGTATCCTAAAATTTTATGAAGTGATTTTATTTTAAAAAGGAGCCCAAATTAGGTAAATATTCAATTTAACATAAATCAATTCAGTTCTGTGTCGAATGACAATAAAGATAACATTGAAAAATAAATTGGTGGGACGACCATCTTTTCTAGAGTGATCTATCGTACTCTTCCACCCCCTTTGCCTGCAGTGGTGAGGCAGTTACATGTTTTATGTGAGCTGATTAGACGTTTCCTGTTCAAGTTCCTGGGCACCCTGTCACTTTAGCTCAAGTGCCTCAGCTGAGTGAGTTTAATCAGTACATCAGCCTGAATACTAAATGGAGCACCCTGTGAAAATGAAGCACTACATCCCAGGGCAGGGGAAAAGGTGACATTATTGGGCCCTCCCAGATTAAATCACTCTTCCTGCCAGTTAATTACACCGACAATCTGGGACCGTTCTGCCTGACTAACCAGAAAAGGCCATTGAAGAGCAGGATGGGGGAACTACTCAAAGCAAAATGACAAAACGGTTTATGTTCAAGTTCCATTTTAAATTTTAGTTTTCTGTATGCTCAGGATGGGGCTTCTATGTTGCGGAAGTGAAAACTGACTGCAGGTAACATTGGGAGGCTTGACACCTAGGTGTCCCAAGTTAGTCCCTGGCTGATTAAACGTAGGTCGGGACCCAGGTGACAGGCGGCATGGGCTTTGCTGAGGTTCTTTAAACGGTATGTTAGCATCCTGCTGGTCCCTGGTCAATCACGAGCTCCCTAGTCAATCGTGGAGGGTAAATGTCCATTCTGTCAAAGGAAGGTTTTCTAATTGATGGGACCGCGACATGGGTCAGAATGATTCACTAGCTCTTGGATTTCTCAGACTGCAGCAACCATAGGAATGAAGAGAAGAACTTGGGGAGGCTGCCCCCTTCCCACGCCACTCCCCCCCCAACCTTCTGGGTCTCTCACTCTTACCTCGAGGTCCTGCTGTGGGATCCGAGGGGCCGCAGTGAAGTGAATGAGCTCTCCCACAATGACAGAAAAAGGACAATCTCTCCACCCAAGCAGGCATGGACGGGAATGGTTGGTGATGTACGCAGCAGATGTGGGGTCCCTCCGGCCTGAAGACAGTGCACCAAGAGGACTCAGGACCTCAAGAGTGCCAGAAAGATGGGTGGCTTAGTTCTTTCAGGTGCCAGGCCCCACACTCTGACCTGCCCAGCATTCTAAAGCCTCCGGTCAACACACCCTGCAGCTCATTAGTTTTTCTCTCTCTCCAAACACCTACTCACATCCCTCTCTGAGCAGCCAACACTCACTCTCATCCTATCGCCCTCTCTCTCCCATACTTCACATTTAGCCGTCACAACTGGCGTCATTCTCTCCTCTCCGAATGAGCCATTACAGACAGCCACACCTCTCTGCCTTCTTTCCTCACAGTGGAGGGCACAGAACCTTAGTGAGTGACAGAGATCTGGGGCGGGGGTAGGGTACAGGGTGAGGGCCAGTGGCTCTCCAGTGCCAGGCACCTTATCGGTCATTGGCAATGTGTGCCCACCTGCTCCATTGGGAAGGGTTCTTGTTCCAGGAGGATGAAGGTGTCAAGATGACCTGTCATGAGAATCTGAGACTCCTGAGACGCTCGTGATCAGAAATGTCGAGAGAGTTGATCCTGGGCCTCTAGACCCTATAATGGGGTGGGGCGGTCTTGCCTCCAGCTGAATCTCGGTAATCATCCCCTCTGCCCTGTGGAGGGGGTTGCAGCTGAGGAGGAGGCAGCTGCTATTGGGGGTGCTGTGGTTTCTCCTCTTATCCCTCACCAGATGTGGAAGCTACAGCCACATAAGCTGCTGTCATACTGTGGTGAAGGTGTCAGCAGGGAGGCACAGCTGAAAGTAGGTGAACTGCTAGACTGGCAAAATGCCTTCCAAAGAATTGGCAAGCACTGATGGCACTCACTGAGAAGAAGGGCTGTGAATAGCAGCCTCTCACCTGTTCCTTACTTTCACTGATCGAAGGCTTCCCAGCCTATCAATTTCACTGAAGAATCACTCCCCGCTGTGCACTTGCCTCAATGACCCAAGCGAGTTGCTGACAGGTTGGAAAACGTGCTCAGGTGGGGAAATTCAGGATTGAGGGTTAAAACAATACTTAATTGGCTTTTAAAGTATCTTAATTGACAGAGCCAAAGGGGTTCCCCATTCACCTTGGAACCCACCCTTGTGAAGCGTGGGTTAGGGCAGGATGGTGTTGAGATCCCGTCACCTTTAGGGGATTTAACTCCCCACACGCACTCAAACGCACCTACCCTGGCCTGGGAAAATTCCACCCCTTGATATAGATTCAGCCATAGAATTTTACATAGAATTTACAGCGTGAAAACAAGCCATTCACTTCACAGGCCTGTGCTGGTGTTGGTACACAGGAAACATTGCTATCATCTTTAAATTTATATCACAGCACGTCCCCTCCACTCTGGTCTACTTTGTCCCCCCGCCAACCCCTTCTCTGTTGCAGAGCTTATAGCCTTATATCCAGACTGTAAATTTCTTCCTAAAACCACACAAGCTCTCTAAAATCCTCTGCAATACCCTACCTCTGACCATGTTTTTGACTCTCTACCCCAACCTCTCTCCCTCATGTAAAACATGTTGGAACTCTTGGTCATCAGTTCCCTTTTTGTACCACTCTTTAGTAAGCACTGAGTCCTGGTTTTGCTACGCATTCTTTTGTGCAATTTATGTTAGATTATGTATCATCTAGCTAAAAGATATTAGTCATAGTGGATTGAACCAAAACAAAAACAGTAAATGCTGGAAAAACTCAGCAGGTCTGGCAGCATCTGTGGGTAGAGAAACAGAGTAAATGTTTCGAGTCCGTATGACTCTTCAAGCTGAGTTTTCCCAGCATTTTCTGTTTTTATTTCTGACTTCCAGCATCTGCAGCATTTTGCTTTTACCATTGTGAACGGAACTATTTGTTCATCAGTGTGATTTTCTTCAAATTCTCACAACAACCATTCTTATATAGTCATCTAAATGTCACTGGCCGTCCAGTGAGATTTTGTACTAACATGTGCCCCTGAGAATTCAGGGTGAAATTGTTTAAATTTTGCTAAGATTCCTACTGCTATAGAGAGTTTGTTACAATCAGCGATTGATGCTGATAGCTCTCGTATTACAAAGTTCATGGAAAATATGAGCCGATCCATCCAAAGTATGAATTTCAACAGGTTTACCTCAATTCAGTTTTTGGCATTCAATTAACTAGTTTGTAAGAAGCCAGTGCTATATTTTTTCATATACCATCGCCATGGTAACAATAACCAACTAGAGTAACAAAATTGGCTGGCTGGAAATCATACAGCACACAAGTTCTGTGGCACCTGCAACAGATCTGCTCATACTCCCTTTTCACATTTCATAAATATGAATTTGTGCGTGACGTTCAATTCATACCCTTGTTTTTTTCTGCATTATGCATCATGGGCAGCAGCTATGCTGGCACACCCACGTATAAATGTACAACTGCAGATACTGTTTATGTGTAGACTTTGTGGCTGAGGCACATAATTAACTGGCTGCAATACAAGTGAAAATGCAAAGCAAACATCCAGCTGAAAAATGACACAGTGGAGTATGTTGTTTTGTGATAGCGTGCAAATACAGGTTTTGCCTAGGATAGAATTGACCAGCAGAAAATTTCCTTTTGCACAATATGCAATGCAAAATTTAGCTTCTGAGTGTGCTGCTTAGCCCAATATGGAGAATGACAGGATGTAATTAAGTGCAATGATGATATCATATGTTTGGCATGTTACCTGTGAAGACATACAGAAGCATTGGTATTACTGCATTCGGCAGAGAGACCAGACTCCCGGGTCAAGATAGAGGAATGAGAGGAGGGAATTTAAGGAAGCAGTATGGCTGAGTTCTTCATGCCATTTAATATTTCCTAATTTTCATTTATGACTAAGCTGTATCTTATAAATGAGCGCCTGCTTGTGTACAAAGAAGTGTGAGGGAGGAGAAATTGGTTGATATTTAACGCTGATCAGCAAGGTTGAAATGAAAAGTCAACCACGTTTATTAATTCTCAAGCATGATATCACCTCCTAGCCTCTAAAGGATTAATTCAAGGTTCAGTACCAGACACATGTTGCTACAAATTCTATGTTGCACTATAGCTGCTGGCCACCATTTAACCTAAGCCCCTGGCAGGGGGTGGGTGTACATAGCAGCATGGCTATATGTTTTCCAGCCAGAAGGTCTGTGGCAAAGACCTCAAAAGTGACTGCAGCTTTCAGTTGCATCTGCGAGTGGTGAGGACGAGGTCATGTAGGTTTTTCCTTCACATTGGTCGTCTCACCACCTACCACTGACCCAATCTAGCAGCTATGTCCTGTAGAACTTTCTACACCCTCTCTAAAGCCTTCGCATTCTTCCTAAAGTGTGGTGTCCAGAATTGGACACAAATTGCAGTTGAGGCTGAATCAGAGTTTTACAAAGGTTCAATTCGGTAATTTTGGCAGATGTTTGTCATTTATGAGCCCGGATGAAGTTTCTGCCAATGTTACAGCGGTAGAATGGAAGCAGTCCCAAGGAAATTTCTGTCGAGAACTTAACCTATCCTCGCAGCTAAGTTAGAAGACACAAGGGATCAGCCCCAAGTCCCTTCTCTGCAACATTCCTCAGGAGATGTTTATCTCATGTCTAAGTGGCTAGAACTGAACACAGTGCAGGAGGAGTCACCTGACCAGTTTCAGCATTACAGACTCAGATTTGTACTCCAGTATTTCGACAATATAGTTCAGTATTCTGTTAGCTTTTTTGATTTCTATTCTACAATGACTGAACATGATAAAAGTTAAATCTGTCAGTAATACAAGGTCTCATTTAGCTCATTCAACTCTTTTCACTGAGTAACTGTTTCTCCTATTCTCTCTTCCAATGTGCATTTAGCCATATCAATTTTCATTTCATAGCACCATAGAAATTTATGGCACAGAAAGAGGTTATTTGACCCATTGTGTTTGTGCCAGATGAGAAAGAGCCATCCAGACTAATCCCAATTTCCAGCTCTTCGTCTGTAGCCTTGTAGCTTACGGCACTTCAAGTGCATATCAAGTGCATATTTTTAAATGCGATGAGGGTTTCTGAGTCCACCAGCCTTTCAGGCAGTGAGTTCCAGATCCCCACCACCCACTACCTGAAATGACTTAACGTCAACACTGCTCTAATCCTGCTACCAGTTACTTGTATTTGCCATAATTCTGCACTTGCAAGTTTTGTCTAAATATTTACATAGCTTGTTGACTCTATTATCAGCCTAGTATCAACAGTAAATCGACTAGATGGCACTTCAGTAACACAAATGATACTCATGCCACACAAGTGCCAGGCAATGACCATCTCCAACAAGACAGAATATTACCATCTCCCCTTGTAGTTCAATAGCATTACCATCTTTGAGATCCCAACCATCAACATCCTGGCTGTTGCCAGGACATAACTGGACCAGCCATATGAACACTGTAGCTACAAGAGCAGGTCAGAGGACGGGAATTCAGTGGCAATTAACTCACTTCCTGACTCCCTAAAGCCTGTCCACAAGGTACAAGTCAGGAGTGTGATGGAATACTCTTCAGTTGCCTGGATGAGTGCAGCTCCAACAACATCGCGCAAACTCATGAACAGGCCTTTTGGCCCTGAAAAGTGCCCAGTCAATCTCAGGTTACCCTGGAAGGCAAGGTATCTCAAAAACTTGAGCAACAGATGAAACTAGCTGTTTCATGCTGCTACTCTGCAGTAGCAACACAAGTGGTATTCGCCGTTAACAGGACGCTGCCATCAAGCCAAAAAAAATTCTGTCTTTCACCCAAATGAGTAATGTGTTATATGAATTTCAGTGCCAGTGTGATGCTAGGTATGTAGTTCGTACGTCCCAAAGACTGGCGGATTGTATCAAACTGCATGTCCCAGCCACTGTTCGCAATGTGCAGGATACAGACCATATCCAACCAGCCGAGGCTTGCAAGACTCAAAACACATTGTCCAACATTCAATGTGATTCCACGATTGGACAACATTGGCTAAATAATCTTCAGTGTGCTAAGAATTAAGCTGATAACCAATTTAAGATTGTCAGTCCAGCTCACAGTATGGTGCATTTGCATGTACTCGAAGCTAGAAATATTAATACACAGAGCCCTGTTCTTTGCAGACAGAAGAACATGTATACACATTGCGCCTGTTTCGGCTAAACAAAATAAGTGACAGCCATTTGCTGGTTTATTCCTCAGGGCAGTGCCTTGCCCAATAAGAGTCAAGCTGCCTGGTTTAAATTTAAAACAATGTTTGGCAGTTAACGGTCAGTCACCATCAACTGGTACATTCTCCATGGCAATGCCTCTACCAATCTGAGTCCACTTGCCAACCAGTCAGCATTCTCTCATACAGTATAAATTGTTGTTCCCTTTTCATTTGGTATTCTTGCAAATTGTCCTGATGAGTGCAAGACAAAAAGCTTCAACAAAAAATATCTCTTTTCTCAGCGATATTGAAGAAGCTTGACACCATCCAGGACAAAGCAACCTGGTTGATTGGCACCCCAGCCATCACCTTAAGCACTGACTTCATCCACTGTTGATGCAGAGTGGCAACAGTATGTACCATATACGAGATGCACTGCTGCGACTCACCAAGGCTCCTTCGACAGCAACTTCCAAACCTGTGACCTCCACCACCTAGAAAAACATGGGTATCAGGTACATGGGAACACCACCACCTGCAAGTTCTCCTCCAAGTCACACAAAATCCTGACTTAGAAATATATTGCCATTCCTTCACTGTTGCTGGCTCAAAATCGTGAAACACCCTCACTAATAGTACTATGAGTATACCTACACCAAATGGAATGCAAAGGTTCAAGAAGGTGGCTCACCGCCATCTTCTCAAGGTCAATTAAGGATGGGAAGTAAATGCTGGCATTACCAGCAATATTTATCCCTCAAACAAATAATAAAATGTAGATTAATAGCAGTAGGAAGACCAGAACTAATTTTTTTGCTCTTCACACAGCATGCTTCCCCAAGTCTACATTATTCCACTGATTGCCAATTCTTTGTCCAGCACCAGGTTTTACCATAGATATATTTTTATCACAACCTTTCATACATAACTTTATCAAAAGCTTCATGGGTGTCCAGTTACACCATATCATAGGGCTTACCATTGTCAACTTGGAATGTGACTTCCTCAGAAAGGTCAAGCAAGTTGTTAACATTTAGCACTTCCCTGTTCTTAAATCTTGTTGACAGCTTTACTCGCAGCTAAGCCTCTGGTTTACTCGTAAAGATCAATTTGAATATTTTGCAAGTTAATAATGTAAACCCAGCCGCCTCCATTCAAATCTATCTATGATAAATATATATTTACATTAGCTATCTATCAGATATACAATCTTCTTCGGAGATGACGGACTGCGCCGAGGGTGTATGTCACTCCTGGATTGGACGTTGTCTGTTTGGCTGTAGAGGCTGATTCGTGAGTGGCCGTCCATTCCGCAGCTGGCAAGATGAATACCATTGGCCCAAGTTCAACTGATGCTTTTTCCCTTCTGGCCGGCTCTCTTTCCTGTAATCTGGTCAATCCTTTTGTCCTCTGCTTTTACCACGCCCTTCCTGACTACTTGACTCCAGGCATTCTGGCAGCGAGGACTTCCCATGCATCAACGTCGATCCTAGTCAACTTGAAGTCTCGCTTACTGACGCCCTTGTGTCACATATATGGGTGATCTGTTGGTCTCGTGCCGATTCGCCACAGAGCATGTCTTTGGGGATGTGGCCAATGTCCATTTGGCACACAGGACCCAAACAGATATAGGCAGACAATGGGGTTAACTGTTTTCAATGTTTTCATGAATCACATGCTCTTCACTGTTTTTTTCACCTGAACCCCCACACCTAACTTCTTATCGCATTTTACCTGTCAAGAAATGATTGTCAGTGCTTTGTCTGTGGCTAGATAAAATATTAAGATTGCTATTAATGCCCAAACACTCCCCATTATGGGAGAAAGACTGTGCTTACTCAGTCCTTGTCCTGTTTCTGTGGTGAATTATCTAATAAGCTGCTATCTAATTGCTCTCTGCAGCTTATTCATCATTTACTTCATATGGAGCCATGCAGGATCATCCATCCTTGGGAGAGAAAAGTCAATTATTCAGCTCTATGATAATAGGAGGAAGTAGATCACAATGGCTCTTAACAAGATTATTTCTGTGAGTTGACACACGTTTAACTGTCATGAGTGAACTGGCTGACTATTATACTAATACCAGTAGTTGTTAACGAGTAACATACATTAGATTAGCTAACTAAATCATAGATTGGCTGAACGGAAGATAGTAGATTCTGAAATTCTTTTCATTTGTTCCTGGGATGTGAGCATCACTGGCAACACCAGCATTTGTTGTCCGTCCCTAACTTGTCTTTCACATACCTTCCCCCTTTCCACAAGCTGCTCGTCAAACATTGTCTTCTACAGTCATGAGGAAGCTTTTGGCATCTTTGCTACTTCACTGATTAAGTGCTTAGAGTAGCAGATCTGCAGGATAAATCAGTCTTACTGTAGGGCATATAAAGCATGTCTACATATCATTAAACAAGCGTGTACTTCTTCCAGTGGCAAGTATGAAACAAGCAAATTATAATTCTAATTATTTCATTAATAAGCTGTCTGCCACTGACTGGCCAAAGTTTATGCCTTCTATTATGAATTATCCAGAAAAGAAAGAGAACAATTAAAGGAAGTAATCTAAAGGAGAATATTTTAACAGATTCTAATAAAAAAAATAGATTATGTGGTGAAGGGAGAGAGGGAATGTAGTTTAGTCATCAAGTAATTAAAGCATAGAACACTACAGTACTCGAAGACATATCAAAGATTGCTTTCAGTTTAAGTTATTAGAGAACTTTTATATTAACACTTAAAATGGCACAGGAGTTACTTACCATTTTCCCCCTTCTGTCAGTATATTTCTATCCGTCTCTAATTAAACAAATTATCACAATCCTGACGGATTATTACTGCTAGAATTAGATATACTTAGAGAATGGCTTGTGGGTGGGACTGAAGAAGTTATCACTACATATGAAAGTGTAAAATTTCATATAATGCAATTAGCTCAAAGCCCACAACCAATCATTTCATTCGCTGGTTGCATTCATAATGAACTTTGAACCAAGATGGCAGAACATGCTTCTACTTTACTTGATACTGATCAGGTGGTTGACAGAATTAATCTCGTGGGTACACCTGGCAAGTCTGAGTTACTAATTAGCACAGCAATCATGCTGTTGTTCTCACTGATGTGATCATTGTTAACAGGATCCAAGCCAGTTGGTGAAGCCAAAACCAAGACACAGAGCTTTTCTTTATTGAGAGAGTTTATTGGCTTGCTCTCATAACTCCAATCCCACACAACCCAGTATCCCAGCTATCTCCTATTTATATGTGCGCCACAACAATTAATGCCCTTCACCTGTTTCTCTTCACCTCAACAATGCAATTGGCATTAAAAAACCTTAAAAATGTTATTAATAAGACATTGGCAGTCACAGCTGGCAAAGATAGGAAACTTGGTTAAACCAGCATCCCTGGCCACTGTCAAGCAATGCGAGCAAATGACAACTAAGTTAAAAGCAAAATACTGCGGATGCAGAAAATCTGAAACAAAATGCTGAAAATGCTGTAAAAACTCAGCAGGTCTAACAGCATCTGTGGAGGGAAAAACCGAGTTAACGCTTCAAGTCTGTAAGACTCTGAAGAAGGAGTCATATGGACTCAAAACATTAATTCTGTTTTTCTCTCCACAGATGCTGTAAAACCTGAGTTTTTCCAGCATTTTCTGTTTTTGTTTGAGCAGCTCAGGTTGTCATTGTGGATCAGCATGAATGTTCTGAGTGATGATGACAGTTCTGATGTGTCACTGCCAGCTGATGTAGAGTAGCCAGCAGTTACATCCAATATCAATGCAATTGGACCCTACCTTTCATCATTGTGAAGCTGGCAACAGGGCAGTTCAAAAAAAAAATCAAAGCCTTATCTTTGGCTATTATTGAAGGATAGACATGACTGATGACACAAAACCAATTCTTCAGTTACAGATGGTGTGATAGCATAGTGGATCTTGCTAACAAAGTAGATAACGTGTTCAGAGTAATTGATGATATTCTTCAATTTGTATTGACTGTTAGATATTGTCAAAGGAGATGCATTGTTTTTTTTCTCCAAGCCAGTTGATTCATTTTCCAAACTTGGAAGTTTTTTTTTAATTCATTCACGGATGTGGGCTTCGTTGGCTGGGCCAGCATTTATTTCCCATTCCTCACTGCCCTTGAAAAGGTGGTGGTGAGCTACCCTGTTGAACCGCTGCAGTCCATGTAGTGTACATACACCCACAGTGCCGTTAGGGAGGAAATGTCTTTGAATATTTAGCTGCACACATTCATTTTTAGGGAAAAAAAAACAATATTGACGATTTAGCCCCCAAATCCAACAGGAAAGCTGCAGGTGAGGTGCCGGGGTGGGTGGTGGACTTCGGGACTAATAAGCTGGTCTGGGAAGGAAATACATTCATCACACTACCAATACACCACCAATCCCCATCATCATTTTACCGGCCTCAATTCAGGTATAAGAATGCTACCCGCCTCAGTGGAGCATGGGCCTAATTTAACTGGCAGTGCAACATCCCAGGACACAAACACCATTTTAACCACGAGCACCTACAACACCCTGCACGGCCTCTTGCCCATCAGCAAAACCAGCAGCAGAAAGGTCCGAAACTCAGGTGGGGGCGTTTTTTTTTTCCAATTTTTAACAGTTCCTTGAAGAATGCTCCCCCTGGCTCCACAAGCTGGAGACTCCTTCCGTGGCCCCTGACCAGGGCCTAACCGTTCCACCAATGCCGATTCGTGCTCACCAGCAGTGATATCATTCCCGCCAGCTTCAAGCAGGAGTCAGCGTCAGGGCTTGCCAGTGAGGCCTCCGGGTTAAAATCTCACTGGGCCTAATGGTCCGGGAGGGGTGGGAAGGAGGGAAAGTTTGCCAATCGCTTCAGTCCCCCACACTCCCATGTGTCAGATCAGCCCAGGTCAAATCAACCCTCATAGTTTGATCATAATAGAAAGTAGTGATAAAGAATTCCAGGCAGGATGATTATTGAGAGTAATTATTTAAAATGAATCATTCATTTCCTTCAGTACTGAGAGTCATTCCTTTTGTTTAAACTTCTTGTTCCTTCGATCTCATGAATAATTTTAATTCTGTACATTTATCATCAATGTGAATGTGTACAATTTACTCGATTTAGACTTCTCATTCTTACTAGGTGCATCAACTATGCATTTTTATACCCAAATACGTTGGCCATCAGTGCAAATTAATATGTGTAACTGGCATGCATTCGCATTAGCATGCTGGAATTATGTCGAAAGGCATGAGGAGGAAATGGTCCGCAGAACACAGGGAAAATATAATATCCTCTTTGGATTAGTGAAACAACAGCTTAAAAACATCAAGACCATGGTAACTTGCTGACCATTAAGGATCAGACTTATGTGGGTATATCATTATTTATTGAAGTCAACTGTCTATATTGTGACAATGCATCACTCGTAGCCCATTCCAAAATGATGCAGTGTTTGGCACAGGTAAATTCATTAGCAGTGCTTCTGAGGGTATATTAACATTGACTCAGCCCCACCCTTTGTGATGTGCTGACATTCTTTAGGCAACAAAATATGACCAATTGCCTTTTCACTGCACTTGCTGCATCCATGTTGCAGCAGTGGCGCAGGCACAGCTGTAAGCTGAGCAGACAGATGTAATGACGTCCTGCTAATGGCCTCTCATGGTCAGCACAGAGAGTTTTATCCTGTCATACAGATAGCCGATGAAAGCTGAGCCGATCACAGAAAGTGCCATCTGCTCATGGAAAAGGTTCAAGTTGTCACAGTCGCTGGCAACTTCGCAAACAGGCTATTAGTGCAATCATATCACAAAGCACCAACTTCATGAATTTTGGTAAAGGACAAAGGTCAACAGCATGAGTACATGAACTGTGCCTTCTTGAATCTAACTTGCACCAACAAAATATGTTTAGTTTGGTAACAATTTGTGTTAGGAATACTTGAACAAATTGGCTTCCTATATGTATTGGTGTTAAATTGACTAAAATTGACGAAAACATAGTGGCCATCAAGGCCCTAACTTCTTGATTTCCCACCCAAATATGTCCACCTTTCCTTTAAGACCCTTATGAAAACTTACCTCTTTGATCAAGCATTTGTATCCCCTCCTAATATCTCCTTCTTTGGTTCAGTGTCAATTTTTGTCTGATTATGTTTCAGTGAAAGACCTTGAGATATTTTTTCTATGCTAAAGACACTATATCAATCTAAGTCTTGCTGTTACTTCAAAATCAATACAAGCAAATCAAGTACATCTAAATTTTTATCAAAGTCACACTTTAAATAGACCCAATTAACTCGCAATTGTTCTCATCAAACTATTAATTTGGGCAACAAAGCCCATCAGGTACATCACATAAAAAATGAGATGGTCTTTAGTTGCTTCCTGGGAAAACGTGGCATTCCTTGCAGACCAATGCAAGCTACCACAGGATGACAATCACCAAACAAAACTGCCTCTACAAGTCTCCTCCATATTCATGATGCTGCAGCACATTCGCCAACATATCCTCATTACAGACAAGTAGTTTCAGAATCACATCTGCGCAAGTAGTTGGAACCAGTGCATCTGGAACATCTGCAATTTGGTCAAAACCTAGTTTTACCAGCTGCTGTTTTTACACTCATTCAGGAATCCACACATTAAAAATAGTCACCAGGCACCCCATGAACATGAATGATCCTTGTTCAGTTTTCTGCCAACGTGCACAATTAACTTGAGATTAATCCTGGCTCTACCTTTACTAGGACAGGAAATGAACATTTTCTGAATGCAGCTGGACTCTGGGTTCCTCTCTTTTAGTACAATCTAAAACTTCTGATGATCTAGATGCATACCTGGATCAAGAAAACTATTTTCAAACAGGACTCCCAGAGGAAGTGATCGATGATGTCTCCCATCTTTCTATCATGTGATGTTAAAAAATAGAATGTGGTTGCAGAGATAGCAGGTGCATTGAATATATTCTTCCAAAATTCATTTGATCTGGAAAGGTCCTTCTGGATTGGAAAATAGCTAATGTAACACCTTTATTTAAGAAAGGATTTAAGAAAGACAAAAAACAGGAAATGATAGGCCAAAAATAAAAACAAAAAAACTGCAGATGCTGGAAATCCAAAACAAAAACAGAATTACCTGGAAAAACTCATCAGGTCTGGCAGCATCGGCGGAGAAGAAAAGAGTTGACGTTTCGAGTCCTCATGACCCTTCGACAGAACTTGGGAGTTCGACACAAGTTCTGTCGAAGGGTCATGAGGACTCGAAACGTCAACTCTTTTCTTCTCCGCCGATACTGCCAGACCTGCTGAGCTTTTCCAGGTAATTCTGTTTTTGTAAACGATAGGCCAGTTAGCCGAACATCTGTCACAGAAAAACCGCTAGAATCCATTATTAAGGATGTTATAGCAGGATACAGAAAATTTTCTGTTATCCAGCATTCTACCAACAAGAACCTTTTATTAGCTGGAATTCTGGGGGTCGGGTCTACTTCTGATGGGAGATTTCAAACTTGCCGGTAATTGGCAGCCTGTCCTAACTCCAGCCTCAGCCTGCAGCACTGCTCAACGATTTGTGCGCTCCCACATCTCTCATGGGACCTCAACGCCTGTGTGAACATCCTGGAGCTTTCTCATTGGACGAAAATGCAGAACTGATCTTACATTTCATTTAACTGGACTGGTCAGGTGGGTGGTGTAGAGATGTACTACCAAGGGTTCTTTAGTTGAACAACAAACCTTATTTACAGAGCTGCTGGATTAGCTGCAGGCCTCTAGCAAGGGGCCTCTAGACCAAGAAAGGTCTATAAACTTACCCACGCTTGGTGTTGATTGGCTGTTCTAACCACATGACCCTTACTCAGTAAGGCTGGCCTTAAAGCAACAACCACGACCCTCCCCCTTTAATTCTTTGTCTTACATTCCTTATTTACACAAATTACTTTATACAGGTGAATAGAAAGAAACATCAAAAATCGTGGAAATAATCACACTGGCTCTTTGTCATGAATTCAGATTATACACTTATATACATAGGCCCAGTGATTAAAAATCAAGTCGTTGAGGGGGTTTCTGGTAGAGCAGCGTAACTCTGTAACCTGAGGCTCTCCTACAGGATTGACACTAACAAGAACTGTAATAACGGGTACCTCTTTTGGCACAGGCAGTTCATCACTACCTGATTCAATGGAGACATCAGTTATGTCTATAACAGGTCAATCAGGTACTTCGGTGCTTATGGGCTTGATAACATTCCTCGGTGGCAACAGTGACTGTGGAAGCGTCTCCCTGCTCCTCAGGTGATCCACATGTTTACGAATGATCCGGCCTTCCATGTCTACTTGGTACGAAAGGGGTCCGGTCTCACAGACAATAATTCTTGGGATCCAACATGGACTGCTACTGAAGTTTCTTACATTTCCGGCTTCATCGATTAAAAATTTCTGGGCTCTACAATTTTCTGATTACCTTGGTTCTTCTCTACCCTCCCTGGCAAATTTGGAAATACGAGGCTCAGTCTCATTCTGAGACGATGCTTCATAAGCAGGTCTGCGGGTGGAACTCCTGTTGTAGCACGTGGAGTCACGCGGTAGCTAAGAAGGAAGCATGAGATTTTGATTTCCAAAGTTCCTCCTGACAATTTTTTTAGCCCTGACTTGAAAGTTTGGGTGGCTCTCTCGGCTAGTCCGTTTGATGCTGGGTGGTAAGGCACAGTTCAGATGTGTCTGATACAACGACTTTGGGCAATCTATGAGTCAAAAGGCATTGGCGTCACCTTTTGATGCTAACATGCAACATAGGCAATTTCACCTCAAAATTCTCTATCCACTCTGAGTGTGTATCGATTATAAGCAAAAACATTGTGCCCAGGAATGGACCCACGTAGTCTTTATGGATCCACACCCATGGTCAGTCAGGCCATTCCCAAGGGTATAGTGGGGATGCAGCTGGCAACCTTTGTTGCAATTGGCACTGTTAACAGTAATTGAGCTATTTCTCAATATCTGCATCTATACCAGGCCACCACACATAACTCTGGCAAGCATTTTCATCTTAGAAATGCCAGGGTGAGTGCTGTGTAATTTGGTTAGGAGCAGTTCTATGCCTGGTACAGGAACGACTACTCTTGCACCCCAGTGTATGATGTCATCCTGACAACTCAATTCGTATTTGCAGATAGAAAATGATTTCCTTTCCTTGGAGATTGGCTCATTTAACCATCCTGTAAGTATCTGGTCTCTCACTTTGGACAGAAGTGGATCTCAATTGGTCCAGTTACTGATCTGCTTCGCACAGGCTTTCAATGCAAGGGCGATTTCTTGGGGTACAGGAGTACACGAGATGCTTTCCTGCAAGGATAGGTGGCTAAGGGCTTCCGTGTTCGCTTTGTGTATCGCAGGTTAGTGCCTGAAAGTGTATTCTTAGGCAGACAGAATTAATGATGAATTCTTGCCGAGACTGTCGGTGGGATAGCCTTGTCTTCTTTGAAAAGGTCCCAAGGCGGTTTATGATCGGAGATGATAATAAAGTGTCTGCCATGTAAGTACTGGTGGAACTTTTTTAACTCCGAAGACTATTGACTGTCTTTCCTTCTCGATCTGTGGATAACCTTTCTCAGCCGCTGACAGGGTTCTTGATATGTAACCTATTGGCCTCGCCGAGCCATTTCCCACTTCATGGGACAATACTACACCAACGCCATATGGAGAGGCATCGCGGGTCAATATCAATTCTTTAGATGGGTCAATATGTACTAACAAGGTTGAGGAGTGCAGCAGTTGTTTTACTCTGTGGAAGGCTTCCTCCAGTGGAGTCTTCTAGGACCAATGGTAGTGTTTCTTCAGCAGTTTGTGCAAGGGAGCCAGTACTCTCGACAAGTTGGGTAAAAATTGCCCTTAGTAGTTTACCATCCCTAAAAATGATTTGAGTTTGGTGATATTTGTGGGGGAAGGTGCCTTCTTAATCACTTTAACCTTTTATTCCACAGGGTGTAATCCTTATGTGTCTACACAGTCCCTAGACAGGTAACAACCTCAGTGGCTTGGAAAGTGTATTTCTCCTTTTTTTAGGCAAACTCACACTTCCAGAAATCTTTTTATTACCTCCTCTAAATTTGCTAAATGCTCGGCCTTTGTCGATCCAATTATGATGACATCGTCAAGGTATACTACAAGCCGTGGTAATCCCTGTAGGGGACTCTCCATTGTCCTTTGACATATTGCACATGCCGAGGATCCGCCAAAAGGGAGGCACGTATACAGGAATAGGTCTTTGTGTGTGTTTAGTGTGACATACCCCCACAATGTGTTATCTAACTCGAGTTGCTGGTACGCGTGGCTCATATCCAACTTAGTGTAGGATTGATCTCCTGCCAGCTTTATGAACAAGTCTTCAGTTCTCGGAATTTGATATTTATCCAACTTGGCAGGCTGATTAACTGTTAGCGTATAATCACTGCGGACGGTCTTATCCAGAAGTTCTCTCCAGGCTCAAGGGTTGGGTAACTTCTCTCAGGTACTCAAATGTGCACTAACCCATCACAGTGGCTGATGCCCCTGTATCCAGCTCCATTACTAAAGGCTTCCCGTTTATGTGGAGTGTGACAGTAATAGGGTCTGCCTCGCCTGCTTAATGATTAAAAAGAGAGTGAATCTCAGAATCAGTTACTTCAGGCTCTTTCACTTTATGTACTTCTAACATCTTTGCTGGCTAGACTTAGCTCTGCACTGCTTTATCAAATGTCCTCTTTTGCAACAGTGATAGCACTCGGCCTCCTTAAATCTACATGTTTCAGGAGTGCGCTTACCCCCACATCAGTAACATTTCTCAGGATAGCTGTCTATTGCCTCCGTTTGTCTATGTTTTTGATTTCAGGGCCATTGGGAATGAATCCCAATTCGCGGCTGCTTCAGCTGTTTTGGCACCAGGTAGTTGGCCCACCCACGTAAAATGGCGGCGTGGACCCGATTGGGGGCACCGACCGGGTTAGTTCCCGCTCCCATCCAACCCCGTCCAACACCCCCCCCTCAACCCCCCACGGGGGGAAAACTCTCCCCTATGATTCTATAAGAAACATGATCAACAGTTCTGCTGTGAGACCCCTTTCCTAATTTTTGAAAGATTGAAATCAATCAAAGGAAAATGTTGCTATTTGCACTGAATATGTGTGATACTAATTTAGAGTAACAAATATAAATGTACCATCCAGAAAATGCATAAAATCGCATGACCTTGAAGAATCCCTCATGGACTTCCTAAGGTCGAGTTTGAAAACCTCTGGTTAAGATTGTAGCACAGGGGCAATGATGCAAGGGTCCACCACAAATTTTGAAAATCTCTGCAAAAGAATACACATTCAACCAGCTGCATCATCAACAGCTCTGTAAATCACTTTTACTTAAGAACAATTTGACTGAAATTGAAGATCTTAGTGAACAAAGCCTTAGTCAGCACTGATGCTGTTCCAATTCTTTCTGTTGTGTACACAATAAGCTTGCAGGGCTACAGGGACCGAGTGGGGAAGTGGGGCTGCCTGGATTGCTCTGCAGGGACTGGCATGGACACCATGGGCCGAATGGCCTCCTTCTATGCTGTAAATGACCCTGTGACCCTAAGACATTATAGATAACTACATCAATCTGTCCCAAGCTGCTGTTTATGCATTCCACAGTGTAATGCTTTTGACATGTGACAGGGTTGCTGGGATCTCGGTTTAAGTAAAGACAACACCTCTGAAAGTGCAACACTCCCTCAATACTGCACTGCACTGCAGGCCTCGATTACGTGTAGGGCTGGAATGGACATCATTCTGACTCAAATACTGGAGCCAAGGCTGAAAACTGAAGCTATGTTGTTATGAACTGACATGAACTTCAGTCTGTGATATTAATCTCTCAACCACTCCACCTCGAGTTGGTGAGCAAATATATGTCTGGTCAGATCAATGCCAAGGTGCTAAGGGAGCTTATATACACACGCACTGGATTTTATTCAAACCTTAGGTAATGAGCATCATTAAGACAGTATTCATAGTAATGTAACAAAGCTGATGTTGTAAGACTTTGGACAACAGATGCATCATACAAATAGAGAAAGTGTATAAATTACTATTGGTTGAAAAATGACACAAGTGGCAGTCTCAGGAACCAAAGATCTAGGTCATCAGCTTGAAGCATTACGTCTGTATCTCACTGCACAGATGTTGCCTGACCTGCTGATTGTTTCCGCCATTTTCTCTTTTTATTTCAGGTTTCCACCATCTGCAGTATTTTGCTTTCGTTGTGGCATTTGTTGCTGTCGGAAGACAGAGGCATTATAACATAACAGCTGCTACAAGTGAAATACCCAGCAATGGCAGAAAGATGATGCAATGAGCAGAGTCTTACCATGACTAGCCTACATGATGATATGCTGATCTCATTTCGTCCATATAGAAAAGGTAGTTAAAGACAGTAATCCCCAGTGACCTTCCAAGCAAAAGAAGAGAGAGAGGGGGAGATATGCAGATTGAGTCAAATCAGGCTGCCCTGCCTTCATTCCAGTTGATGGTTCAACACTGTTGTTGACTGGAGCCTGGGCACAGGTTAGTAAAGCCACACAGAAAGAAGCATGAAAGCAAATTACAAAAAATATTCAAGAAACTACATGTAAGCTGGCATAATGGACACTACAATATTAGATATGTATATAAATCAATCACAAACTGACATGAACAGCTTTGTTCAAGTTGTTATTTATTATCTTTTAAACTTAATGTATATTCAAAAATTAATAAATTAGATTTGGATACTCATGATTTAACCAGTGTGAAAGTTATTCAGGATGAACTGCACTTCAAATGAAAAGTCTGGTAAATTTACAACAAAAGAATATGCAGTACATATCAGTTCTTAAAATTTCTATGCTAGAATTCCCATGTCTATGATGTCGCCAAAAGTTGTGTTTCCAAGAGCCGTTCATAAGCTTCTGGATTTTGCTATGAGACCACACATTCTCGAGATACATAGGAAAAATAGTTATTCTAGAGATCGTCCCAATTAGTGGGATATCATTTTAAGATGCAAGCAATGATTGGGACATAAGGGGTCTTTTTTATGACTTCATGGGATGTGGGCATCGATGGCAAGGTCAGCATTTATTGCCCATCCTATTCCCTTGGGAAGGTGGTGGTGAGCCACCTTCTTGAACGAATTCAGTCCATGCAGTGTAAGTGCACCCACATTGCTGTTGGGAGTAGTGTTCCAAGATTTTGACCCAGCAACAGTGAAGGAACGACAATATAGTTTCAAGTCAGGTGGTTTGTGGCTTGGAGGGGAACTTGCAGATGGTGGCTTTTCCATGTACCTGCTGCCTTTGTCCTTCTGAGCGGTAGAGGTCACGGGTTTGGAAGGTGCTGCCGAAGAACTAAGTTGCTTCAGTGCATCTTGTAGGTAGTACATACTGCTGCCACTGTGTGTCAATTGTGGAGGAAGTGAACGTTTAAGGTGGTGGATGGAATGCCAATCAAGCGCGCTGCTTTGTCCTGGTTGATGTTGAGTTTCTTGAGCATTGTTGGAGCTACTCTCGCCCAGGCAAGTGAAGAGTATTCCATCACATTTCCAACTTGCAGGGCCTTGCAGTTGGCAGAAAGGCTTTGGGGTGTCAGGAGGTGAGTTACTCTCCACAGAATTGCCAGCCCCTGATCTCATCTTGTAGCCACAGTAGTTAGTTGGCTGGTCCAGTTTAGTTTCTGAAGGAGGCCATTCAGTAGGGTATCAACATATCTGGCAGGTTTAAATCAAGCAATTGAAACTTGATGAAACTGGTGTATAAAATGCTTTATCAGGACATACTGTCGGCTGGGATTTCCCCACCCAGTTGTGGCAGGACCTGCCGCTGAAGATTCAACAGCCCAGCCAAAAATCCATTGACTTTTGGTTGGGCCGGATGATCCCAGCAATGGGTGGAGCCAGAAAATCCCACTCATCATATAACAAGTGGCATTAATTACACTGTAGTGTCAAGCGAAAGAATGTTAATGCATGTTGTGAAAATGTCCAAGGTCATGACTCATATGTTTTAGGAGTATAACGTTTAGTTTGAGAATTGAACTGCAAGATGAATAGAAACCCCTGGTGAGAAGCTGGTAAACAATTGCCATTCAAAGATGGCCTGTGTTTATTTAGTAAGGACAGAGTTAGAAGTGGGAAAACGTTAAGCACTGGATGGCCCCTTTCTGAGTCTTGGTGGAGAAGCGATGTCTACAGTTGTATTTTATAAGGGGTATAAATTATTCATGTGGATCTCGCAATCAAAGGGATGTTTTGAATGGTAATTTAAATCTCTACCTAAGACATCCCAGGTGCACCACGCTGTCATGGGGATAGATTGCAGGCACCTATCCTTTTATTTGGGGTTTTTCTGTGTGCTTTCTCACAGATGCACACAGTTTATGTCTGGAGCAGGAACAGCTTGGAAACAAGCAGAGAGGGAAAGCTGCCAAGAGCTGTAAACCACTAAGCAAAAAAGCAGTGAAGCCTTTGCTTGAGCTGGGTGTCCACAATCATGCAGTGCTTAAGAAGAGTTAAATGCAAGTGGAAGGACCCCAAGAAATCTCATTCCTCAGAACGGCTGGAACAGCCAGGAGATTCAAAGTGAATTCCTAAGAGCTGTGGCACACATTGGTTCGGTCCCGGGAGAAGTGAAAGACTTGTCAAGATCCTGCGAAGTATAGTGGAACCTTTGGGTGGAAATAAAATAGAATGGGGCGTGACACGTTGAGATTTTCGGGCTTAAGGAATAAGTGTTTACTAAATATAGGGGAGGATTTTCCCCTCGTCAGGCTGGTGTGGCGGACGGGCGTGGGAGTGGCTACCCAATGGTCCCCCACCCGCGATTGAGCCACGACCGTGATTTCACGCTGGCAGGCCAATTAACGGCCAGCAGGCTCGTGAATCACACGCTGAAACGGTCAACGCTGCCTGGGGTGGGGATGGGTGGGGAGGGGTGGGGGAGGAGGGCAAACGCGAAACACTGGAAGCTCCTTGGAGACACAGAGCTGCCTCAGGGAGCTGAAGATCTATAACAATATAAATAAAGATTTTAAAAACCAGGTAAACATGTCCCCTCTTGTTCCTCTGTGAGCAAGGGCATGTTATAAATGAGATTTAAACATTTTTATTTTATTTTTAATTCCTGTTGGAATCCTCACCCTGCCTGTGGATGAGGTTTCATTAAAAAAAAATCCAAAGGCCGCCTGGAGGATTTGCCTGCCCGCCAACCGTAAAGTTGGGCGGGCAGCGAAAAATTGCATTTAATTATTACTTTAATGGCCTTAATAGGCCGGTTAATTGTCAGCCAACTCCCGCGTGCGCCGCCCACCAAAGTATCACACGAGTGCGCAATGACGTCGGGACGCTTGCCTGAAATCATCGCGCGTCACTTCACGCTCCAGCGTGTCGGACGCACGTCAAGCGAAAAATTCTGGCCACATCTGCTTTGTTTAACTCTTGTTCAGTAAAAGGTTTTTGGCTGGGAATTTCCGGTCCCGCCACACGAGCCAGCATCGTCGCGGGCGGCGATGGGAAAACTTGGGGAGCTGTTGACTTTTAACGGCCCTCGGAATTTTCCCGTCCCGCCAGCGATGATGACCGATGGTGTCGGGGCCAGAAAATCCAGCCCCCCCTTGTCCGAAACGTGAAGCTTGTGGCGTAATTCTTTCGGTTCATAGCTGGGAGTTTGGGTTTCTTTTGAAAAGTTAATAGTCTCCCGCGAGATCACAGCACACAATTAGCGAAAGCAGCCCGGCAGCTCACAAGCAGCTGGTCTGCTTTCGAGAAAAGGATGTCCCGAAAACTGCTCTCACCGTCGCAGACAGCGGGATTCTGCGGCTTATTTAGCTGCCGCCTCTTCCCGTTTCATGTTGGGCGGAAAGACGACGTGTGGAAGTTTGGGCTGATTTACTGTTCGAGAAAGGAACATTTCTATCTACGTACGCGTGGTCATCACTAAAGTTTAGTAACGTATACATTCTTTTAGAAATATGTCCGCACAGAATGAGCGTTAAAAGAATTTCCAACTCAAAATACAACAAATCAAACAAACTCCCCCCTCATCAGCTATAAGGTGAAATAAACTGGGCATCACTCCCCGAGGTAAGACACTTCTTTACAGCAACATTAAACAAAAGAATTCAAATAAACACCAGCATTTATTCACCAAGCTTGCAGAATCTGATTTTGTATTTTGTTATAAATGTCACATTCTACCTGTGGTTTGTTAACCCTTTTAATGCTGATGGCTGTAATGTTTTTAAAATGGGTCATGTCTATGTTTAATGAACATATACAGAGGTTTTAGTTATGAAAAGAACACTCTTCCCGTCAGATGGTCCCACCATGCTTCTACCTAAAATCATGGGAGTGGGTTTTCTTTGGGTGAAGGTCAGATGATCAGTTGCGTGGAGCAATCATTCTGGTCAGCCAGTCATGTGGATGGAAAGTCTGGCTGACTTTGGGAGCTTCAGTGCTTAAAGAGATGTGTCAACTCACTCGGGCAAACGGGTATCCCTTCTGACTTGTAGGGATTTCTGAGTAACAGGCGTCGTTGGTTCAAAGGCATCAAGAAGAGAAAAGTTCAGCTGCTTCCGCAGGCGCTGTTCACAGTGGCAGAATGTTGAAGGGTTGAGCTCCGAGGTTCAGTAATGCCGTGGTGGGAGCAAATGTGGGAAAGGGAGGCAGTCCTGTCAAATATGAGCTCAGTATTGCTAAGCATCTACAGCAGCAATCCTTGAAGGATGTTAAGGAGGGCATCAATGACTGCAGCATCATTCCAAAGAAATGGGGTTGCATTTTACACTGAGGCGGAGACCAAATATCAGGGGCAAGCCAGCCCCTGCTTGGCCAACTCATGCTACAGCCATTTAACAGCCGTTGATTGGCTTAAGGCAGGCCTTCCCCCATCCGCTCCCTCCACGGTCAGATAGGAAGTCCCACCTCCGAGAGCTGCCAGCCAATCAAATGCAGCTCTCTGATCTCAGCAGCGCCACCAGGAGTGGTGGCCACTGCAGGGACTGCAGTCCCGGAGGGAAGCATGATGCAATGGAGTCGGACCGTAAGGTAAGTCCAGGTTCTCACTGGTGAATGGCATTTATGGCATGGTGCCCAATTTTATGCACTCACCCCCACCTGCCAACCCTGTCCCCGGAAGTTGTAAAAATCAGCCAATGGATTCAGTGTAGGAAGAAGTTTAATGACCTGGCCAGTAGAGCAAAGGTGAGATGCACATCTTTCTATCTCCATTTATATATGTCACAACTTTCCAATGCACTTACTTAGTACCCCATCCCACCTATACATGCTCAACGTTTCACACTTCCGCTCACACTCTGAATGCTTTTCTCCACTCACAGGAAGTCACAGCAGCACCGCCTCATCTCATTTCACTCGCCAGCTGTTCATGCGCTCACAAACAACAGTCTGGGTTTACTCAGACCACATTGCCAATATATAGCTGCAGCATGTCAACTGGAAAATGCTGGCAAGATGTGGTTTCTCTATTAAATCAAATGAGAGGCTGCAATGTGTGTTTTGTAAACTCTAGCACCAATAGATAGATTGCTGCTGTTATGCATTTTGACTTGCTCCTGAGCAGCTATTAATCCCTGTTAAAGCCCTGTATTCATAGAACACTGATTGAATTTCAAGAGTAGCACTGTGTGCACTTTAAAGGCAACTGTGATTATTTTATGCAAATTCTTCAAGTCACAGCGTTATTGACAGCACAAAAGGAGGCCACATGGCCCATTGAGTCCATGCTGGTCTCCGCGAAACAATCCAGGCAGCCCCACTCCCCCTCTCGGTCCCTGTAGCCCTGCAAGCTTATTGTGTACACAACAGGAAAAGTTGAACAGCACCAGTGCTGCCTAAGGTTTAGTTCACTGGGATCTTCAGTTTTGGCCAAATTGTTCTGAAGTAAAAGTAATTGTTGATGATGCAGCTGGTTGAATGCGTATTCCGCAGCAGAGAGTTTCAAAATATGCCATGGACTCTTGCTTAATTGTCCCTGTACTATAATCTTAACCAGTATCTTCGGGCAAGTAAACAATTTGATGCAATCTTATTCTTTAACAAACTCTTGGCTGTCGCAACATGGAACTTTTATATTCTGGTCCACGGCAAAAGACAAATTTCTGGTGTCACTTTTGGTTTGGTTTTAATGAGGGTTATTTAAGGGACTTATTATTTTACTAGTTTTCTTATTTCAATGCAAATTTAAACATGAATTTGAACAATACCTGCTCCATGGAAGACAGCGAATGTAAAAAGAAGATAGCCTTTTTTTGGAATGTACACATCATAATTTTACTCGCTTGAGCCAAGGTCAGAGGAACACTGTCACTATATAGAGCGGTTGACTGCCAGAGAGCAAGCCAGCTGACAAATAGAACTGGCGAGAGGCCCAAACCATTCCGAGAGCCAGGTTAACGTGTGGGCAGAAGCCTGCAGGTGCCAAATGAGAGTCCTGATGTAGCTTGTCGACTCCAACCTGCACAGCATCAGGTGGTCCTGGAGCTAATTTAGCCAAGAGAAAAAGAGAAATAGTTTCGGATGTGAACTGCAATAGAGGAAGGTTCGGGGAGCTCAGAGCGCAGCAGCCACATTTTCCTCAGAGAACCCTCAAGGGACACTCCTGCTCCTCCTGGTCCCACAAATATAATTTTACTGTTTGTCTTTTCGGGGAATTTTCTGCTTTATGGCCAGGTTTCACTGAGCAGAGAACCCATCCCAACAATAGCATTGGGATCCTATATAAATCATATGGCCCCAAGAAAAATGGTGGCAAGTCTACCACCTCCATCTTAACTTTGCTACGGACACATTTCTGTCAGGTGGAGGGAGTTAATATCTAACCTTTTGAGTATGGATGCTGTAATGCTAGAAAGTACTGTTTGAGGAATTGTGAGAAACTTCCTTAATATTGGATGATGGCAACAAAAGTAACACACCACATGACTCAGAGCAAGGAAGTCAGTATGGAATATTTGTTATGTGATTCAGCAAGTAGTTAACAGTATATCAACCTCACCAGCACCTTAAGGGCAACCAGACATGAGCAATAAGTGACACTTATATCCCGAGAATGATTTATTAAAAAACCTTTGCCTTTTTCCATCTCAACATATGAAATCCTCTTATAATGTATGCGACTGTTACAAGATTATGTTATTACAGGGCTACAGGCCAGGTGCTAGAAAATGAGATTAGAATAGATAGGTCCTTCGTGGCCGGCACGGAAGGGCCTATTTCGATACTGTCTAATTCTATGACTCTATGGTCCTTACAATGATTTTGCCACACAATTTTGTTTTCTGCTGCAACTGTGTTTGAAATTGTCCTATTGGACCAGCTAGGCCTTATTGTAAAAATATAAATTATTCCAGCCATAGTAACGTATACTAAAGGGGCTGATTGTAGATATATCGTAGGGAAAGAAATGTAATATACTGAAAGTAACTGGTCACATGGTGCTATCTTTGATCATACCAGTCTCACCTTATTTTCCACTTTCAATTTAGAATTTCTATAGTTTTACAAAGTAACTTGCTAGTCCATTGCATCATGAGCCTGAACAGTATATAAATATAAAGGTACTTCAAGGAAATGCCAGAACAACGTCAGCACTTAGCAAGGTTCTTCTGAATGATCTTCAGCCATTGGGAAGGGGAAGCTGATAGAAAGAAATTAACTTCCAGTAAAAATGTGCTTGCATCTTAGCCCTGCAATTACATCCAATGGACTTTATAGAACTAAATTCCTGACAGTGTGTTAACACGTGTGAAAATCAATTAGATTTCAATACTCCTCTGAACCCCATAATTGCACAATATTGTCAGGTATCTATTGGCCAGTGCTGACCATGCGATCAATTCCACATGGTGGACATAGACCAACAAACAAGGTTATTTACTCTCCACAATCGCACATCTTCATGGCATAAAACTATACTAGCAGATCTCTGTTGGCACTGCTCACAGTTGGTAATGTCTTGTTAATTACATTGTTAAGAATTGTTAATGTCAATTACATTGTTAAGGTTGCGAGAAACAGGTGATGGGTATTAACTGTCTTTCAGCACATATAAAGAGGGGTTAGTTGGGACACTGGGGTGGAATGGGAGGAGAGCTGTGAGACTGAACAAGTCAATAAACTCTGTCAATATAGAAAAGCTCTGTCTCTTGGTTTTGGTTTCACCTATCGGCTTGGATCCTATTAACAACAGTTGATAGCAGATAGGTGTTTTTGCAACCAAAGTAGTATTATCAACAAGGTGTAATGGAGAAAATATTACATGAAGTAAGCAACACACATGAAATGCACATTTTTGCTAAGGCTTCTAATATTACAGAAAATTGTACAGGAGATAGGTTTTTTAAATATTAAAATTATTGTTCAGTCATAAAAGTAAATGTTTACTATGACTGTGACCAATTACAAAAATACAGGTCATTTTAGGCTGTAAATACCAATATTTCAATTATCATCTCAGTTCCAATATGGCTTAGCATTGAGCTGAGAATAGTTACAGCTCAAAGTATTCATGACAATGAAATAATATTAATTTCATGAATATTATTCATCACTGGTTCTATCAATACTTCTCATTTTTATAGGACTTTGTAAGAATACATTTTACAATTAAATTTAGATTATGATCTTGCGTATGTTATAACCGTTATAATTTTCTTGAATTTCTGGCAATTTTGTTAAATCTTAGCAATGTTGCCAACCCTGATCAGGGAAAGAATTACAGCAGTTATCAATATTTCTCTATTGTATGAGAAAGGCCAACAACTGTTCACATCAGACTATCGGTAATTGCTTTGAATTGGAAATAATTGCTTTATCTGCATGATCAAAAGCGGGCATGGTATCTTCGATAGTTGTCTTCAAAGCCCTCTTCGTGTTTTGGTTTCCACTAGCTTTCCACTTGCTGAACATCCAAAGAGAACAGCAAAACTGGGCCAAGCAATTAATACCCACTCACCTCAGAACGCCTCTAATGTCTCATACTGTTCTAATCTAAAACATTCAAAGATACTGAATAAAGCAGGTTTGAAAGGAGACCTCTGCCCCTGAGGAGAGATTGTTCATCATATTACGTCATTCCTTCACTCTTTGCTCAGCTGTTTCTAATTCACCTGGGTTGCCATAACACCTTTCTTGCATTGAAAATGATGGATAAATGACGCGATTGAAGGCTTACAGCTCCTGTGAAAAACTAACAGGAAGTAAAATGCTATGGCAACCAAGGTGACCTAAATAAGTGAGTGCAAACGTGTTCTGTCGGGGAATAAAAATACAAAAATCAATGTGACGCAGAAAAACCTGCAAATCAGTCAACTTGGGTGACGTCACTGTGACTCTGAACTGCAAACAATGCCTGAGAAAGCTTTAAAAGGGAAGCGTTATTTTAAAGGGCCTGTTCACAATGTCACATATTCCCCCATTTATGTATTTGCAGAAAAATAAATAAACCTCTGCCTGTAAGTGGGTAATTTTGTTTTAATTTAGTCTCCTCTCTTACAGTGACGCTTTCCCTCAATTTTAGATCTCCATACACAGATTAGAGGTATTCTATTGATGTTAGCAAAGTTCTATCAGTGAGTGCCTTCACTGATAACCAATAGATAAGCATTCGAAGTCTGTATGATTTTACAAATAACATTTTACATGGGAGCAGTAAGTAGCTTGTGGGCTATTTGTAATGATATCAGATTAATCTAATACACTAAAGTTTTTAAAAAATATGAATTTTAATAGCCTTCCTTAACAGCACTGTGGGTGCACCTAGGCCACATGGACTGCAGCAAGTTCAAGAAGACAGCTCACTAGCACTTCTTAAGGACAACTAGGGATGGTCAGCAAATGCTGGCCCAGCCAGTGATGCTTACGTGCCACGAAAGAATAAAATAATCTTAACTTCAAAGCTATTAGTTAGCACTGACACAGGTCTGATGCTTAATGGGCAGGATTTTGCCCTTGGCGGGGGTGATGGGCGGGAGCAGTCAGGAAGCCGCCCGCGATCGGCTCCGCAATGCAATTTTACGCGGGCGGGCCATTTAAAGCCTGCTCAGCGTAGAACGCGAGCAGGAGTGTTCAGCGCTACCTGTACGGAGCTGCCTCAGGGAGGTGAAGCACTGTTTAAAAAAAGTAATGAAGGAAATAAAATTGTCACAAAACATGTCCCCTCGTGTGACTCTGTCACATGAGCTGGGACATGTTTTTAATTCGAAAATACAATTTCTATTTGGTGTTAAAGCAAACCTCATCCCACCCGTGGATGAGGTTTCCTAAAAAACGTAAAGGCCGCTTGGGCTTTTCGCCTGCCCGACAACTGTTAGGTCAGACGGGCAGCGTAAATTTACATTTAATTAGCTTCTTAATGGCCTTAATAAGCCTTTTAATTGTCGGCGGGCACGCAGCCGACTCCAGCGGCGCACACGCCAAACGAAATATCGCGAGACTGCGCAATGACATTGGGATGCTTACCCAACGTCATCGCATACCATCTTATGTTCGGGCGTGTTGGGCACCTACCCATATGCAGAGCCTATGCACCTACCCATATTCTGCCCAATGTGTGCACATTAATAACATGGTCTTTTTATTCCTTCTCACACCTCTCAACAACATTAGCCACCCATTCTGCTTGAAGAGAAGCTGAGAACAACTTGGTTTTTCCATAGCTCCATGAATGACGTCTGCACCAATCAAGAGATTAACTGAGTGGGAAGAAAAGTATCTCTCTCCTCGACTAATTTTCCTGTCCTTGCTAAAATAATGCAACCACAAAAGTAATTTAAATCTTACCATTTTGGGGCTTCTTCTGCCATAAGGTCAGTAAAATTGGTTTGTTTATCGAACGCTAATCTGCATATTAAAGGGATCTACTGCCTGAAACAGGCAGCAACAGCAGATCCCAACGAAAATAGTGGCGGCCAGAATATTAATGGCTTTGGGCAGTAAGTCTTTTGACCTCATTTTGAGGCAGTTACAACCTCATTATCAGCAACGTGGCCAAGTTTAAATTGGTTCATAAAGTCTTACAATGACTCCAATTATTAGAAATTTAATCTTCAAAGAATGCTTGCACATTACAACCAGGACTGGGTTTAGAAGAAGAGGAAGAGGTACATTTGCTTACTTTAACATCGTGCTACATCAACTACCCAATTTTAGGTAGGAATGCAATCAAGTGGCTGAAAAACAATGCGGGAAAAGTCCACAGTCGCAAATCATGGGAAAAGAATTGTGAGTGGACCCAAAGTGCAGTTCCAAGGATGAGGGATTAGGTATGTAGGTAGGCTGGAAAAGCTGGGATTGTTCTCATTAGAGCAGAGAAGGCTTAGAGGAACCTTGATAGGTACTCAAAAACAGGAAGGGTTTAGCACAAGTAAATAAAAAGAACTGGTTTCCAATGGCTGTCGGGTTGTTAACCAGAGATCACAGGTTTAAGCTGACTGGCAAAAGAACCAGAGATACCATGAGGAAAAGCATTTTTTTTACATAATACATGTTTAGGATTTGGAATGCACTGGCAGATAGAGCAGGAGAAACAGTGTCAAAAGTAGTTTTCAAAAGAGGATGAGATAAATACTTGGACGATAAGAAATGCAGCGATATTGGGAAAAATGCGGGACACAGAATTGCACTCCGAAAGAGGTGGTATTACCTCAATGAACCGAAAGACCTTCCTCTGTGCTGTACTATTGTGTGATTCTATGAATAGGTTGTGGTCATTAGGGACCTAAAGATGAAGGGAGAAACTGTTACAGTGTTGACTGACACAGTCTTAGTTGGCACTACACTCTAAAATGCTTGATGACACAGCTAAAGGCTTTTTGCCCCAAACTTGGCATTAGCTCCATTCCTGAATAAAACAAAGCTAGAAATCCATACAATGATTTGACGTTTATTGTCAATCCACCATCCATCAAGGCAAGAAAATACTTCAATAGGAGCTTTTTTTTTTCTTTTGACAAGAGCAAGAGCAAAAGGTTAATTTCCTTTCTTGAGCAGCAAATTCACTATTCACCTCTCTGAAATTCATTCATTATCTATAATATAGAATAAATTGCATTTCTTACCTCTGAAACATGCACAAACACTGCTGCATCCAATCTTTGTTGGAATTTTTATGTATGTGCGGCTGTCATTCAAAGTGGGCTGGTTCAATATTAAGATACTAATCACAAGCTGCCATTAGGATCAAAGCGTCATTTAAAATTATTCGCTTTTGTGAAATTGGGTGATTCACTGAATTGTGTTTGTTTACCTTTAGCAACTGATTTCACGCCGTGCCTGAGAAATACGACGGATTCTCTTCTCTCTGATCACTAACAGGCCTAAATTAAATGCCAGTAGTTCGGACAATCTCAATCTAATTCTCAAGGGAGCACAAGCATAAAAACGCTGTAACAGCAGAACACAACTACAATTGCAATTGGCAATCTCACAAGAGAAAAGCCGTGAGAATAAGCACACTTCTGCTCTTTTAAAATTCGACTTAAGCAAATCATGATGATAGCCTAGTTATCATCTGAATATGACCCGTGCTTTACCCGGGCTAAGAACAGGTTATTACCCCCATTCACGGCACTACCTTCTTTCACTCCATGAGCACAAATGCAAAGAAAGTCTATACAAAGAAGTTCCATTCAATATCTAATTATAACATCTTGTTATCTTACTGAAGAATCAAAGTATATAACCGCTAAAAGGAAATTCCTTAATACATAAACACTCCTGCATTTAATGAATGGATTTATTCCTGTACTCAGTACAAGGAGGCTTTCTTTACATCGTCTGTGAGAGGCATAAAACATAACTATTTTAAAATCTTACAACTTCAAAGATTTTTTTGCTGCATTTTGCAACAGCTTTTAATATTTTGGTATTATTGACATAAGAAATGCAACTTACAGTTTGGCAAGATTGAAAATGAAGGGCGAGATTATTAAAATTATGCACGCAATTGTCTTTCCAGTGGTAAAATAAAAGAATTACTATTTGATAATTATGTAACATCTGTTCATTAATCAGCACCACTGTCTTCTGTCAATACGTAACTTTTTAAACACTAACTTAACTTGCACCAAGTGTGTTTCCCTATCATCCCTATGCTCACCAACCTACATGGGCTCCAGTCAAAGAATGTCTTGATCTTAAAATTCTCAACTTGTTTTAAAACAGCTTCTATGGCCTCAGTTCTCCCTATTTCTGTATTCTCCTCCAGCCCCATGACCCTCCAATATATCTGCATCCCTATAATTCTGGTTTATTGGGCATCCTGATTTTAATCACTTCGCCACTGGTAGCCGTGCCTTCAGTTGCCAAGGCCCTAAGCTCTGGAATTCCTTCCCTAAATCTCCCAACTTCTCTACCTCACTTTCTTCCTTTAAGACACTCCTTAAAACTTTCCTCTTTGACCAAGCTTTTGGCCATGTGGCCGGATACCTCCTGATGTGGCTCAATGTCATATCCTGTTTTATAATGCTCCTGTGAGGCCCCTTGGGACTTCTTTGTTACCTTAAAGGTGCTATATAAATCTAAGTTGTTGTTGTAAGCACTGCAGCTATTATTTTAGTTCAAGACAGTGTTTAAAAGCCCCTTTTAATGACATGAACCAAATCATTCACGCTGAAGCTAGATAATTTAATTTTAAACAAGAGAAATTACAGCCTGTAAAATGTTTAATGCAAATGTCAACTTATTTTTAGCACTTTATAGACACGTATAGCTTGAATATTTGTCAACGAAACGCACAGTAGATAATAACCATTCCCTAGTGTAAAGCACAACATTAACTTGTATTTATGTAGTGCCTTTATTTTAGTAAAACATCCCTCAAGACACCTCACACGAGCAATCTTTTAAACAAAACAGCGAGCCATATAATTAGAGATGTCCAGGTGTCCAAAACCTTAGTCAAAAGGTGGAAAGGCACAGAAATTTAGGGAGGCAATTCCAGAGCTTATGGCTGAGACAGCTGTGGTCACATCTGCCGATGGAATTCCAAAAAAAATCCAGGGGTGTGCAAGAGGCCATAATTAGAGGAACACAGAGGTCTCAGGATCATTCTGGGCCTGGAGAAGATTCTAGGGATAGGGAGGGGTAAAACCATGGAGGGGATTTAAAAATAGCGATCAACATTTTTAATTCCAGGCGTTGTTGGACCGGGAACCAGTGCAGATCAGTGAGAACAGGTGATGGGTGAACAGCACTTGATGCAAGTTAGCATATGAACAACAGAGTTTTGGATCAGCTCAATTTAGGGAGAGTGTAAACTAGAGTTCAAAATAAATAAATGTACACAATATTGATTGAGAAAGAAAGGTTCCTATCAAGGATATTTTAATAGACCATTTGACTGGTTATGGCGAGATCCTGTTCTATCATACCTAATAGCAGTTTTAGGTAGGTGCTATTTTCTAGCCACTTAACAGTAACTGCTGTAATATTTCACCTAGATAAACATCATGCAATGGTCACATCTTCAAGCGGGATCTTCTCCTTAGTGCATCCTTTAAGTGAAATATATGATTAGCTGATTCTTCACGACATTTCATTATCTCATTTGTCTGCCTTAAATCTTCATCAAAATGTATTCTTTAGTTAAAAAAAAGTTTAAAGTGGTCAAACTATTTCAGGAGAATTCTGTTATACAATTCCAATAACTGCTAATCAAGAAATGCTTCCAATTTAAGTCTAGACCAGATATGCTGAATGAATTCATTATTTTCTTTACTGGGAGGAACCCTCACATCAGCAGCTGGATAATCTGACTCTTCCCATAAAAGGAATCAAAGAACAGAACCAAGAGAGAGCTCTTCTCGGTTACCTTTTTAAAACTTGGGTTCTTCAGGTTAAATTTTGCCAATTCAGGTTGAGTTGCCTGAAGGGAGTGGGCACACTGACAGGGAAAAGCTGAGGCAAAGGGAGACTGTGTATGGGGCTGGGAAAATAAAATAAGCAAATCACGTAGTGAAACAACCTTTATCAAGCAGTAGTAATCGTCTGTTTTGGATAACACTGGTTATGTGAAAGTGAATGACAGATCCCCTTAGCATGTTATGCATAAACGAGATATTGTATAAGATAAACACTAAGCAGAAGTTGGTTACTATAAACGTTCAGGGCCCTGGTCTAGGACATCCATCTAAAAGTGGCAGGACCATTTGTTTATTCTGCTGTGTGCACCACCTTGTAAAGATATTACACATCATACACCCTTTGTACAACACATAAAACTGAACTATCAAGGGAGGGAAACTGGGAGTGGGTAGGAAATCCTGATCCATCTTCACAATGGCAGGCAGATGAGTGGTTTTGATTGTAATATTTAATTGTAATTGGACCATAGTATTTTATTTCATTTTTCTTATTTTGTAGCTACACCAAAAATGTTTTGCTCACAAATTATGCTTAGTTCTTTTAAGTTAGCAAAGGTAAAAAATTTAACAGCTCTCTACAACATTAATCATATTAAGGTATAATGATTGCCAGACTGTATTTTATATACTAACCATTTTAAAATTACAATATCATGATAATAGTGGATTTTTTAAAAATCACTCATGATGTCGGCATTGCTGGCAACAGCAGCATTTATTGCCCATCCCCAATTGAGGGACTACCTTGCCTTTTCTTACTTAAGTGCAGCTTTGTTGGCAATTTTATGAATCGGTTATTGGCAAACTAGGAGGCTATTTAAATAAGAAACATAAAAATAAAAGCTTTGAAATTCTCTGAAGTTCTCCCATCTCCTATCAGAACCATAAGAGATTATGGGGCCTCTAGCGAAACAGAGTAAATCTCTGTTTTCAGCCACTTACATTAGTCTCCTGCAGGAGTCAAAGAAAACCTCATGGAATGTCAAGGCTAATATCTACACTACAATTAAAAGCTTTGTGTATAAATCATAATGCGCTCCAATAGCTGGCTACATGATAAACCTGCATGTCACACTTCAATTATTGTCTTAAATAACCAGGTTCGACACTGATTAAGCAACCATTGTTCCCACATCGGAAGAATCAACCACCATGGAACCAACCAATCAAACGTTTCAAGTAAACTCTTTTTGCCAACATTTTCCTTTCTATATACACTAACCAGAATAACGGGGGCAATCTTAACCCTACCTGCTCAGCAGGTGAGCAGCTAAAAGCACCCAGAGATCCAAACAGGTATGAGTCTTTTTTTTTAGCTTTGGTTGAGGGGCCAGGGTGCTCCTCTGAGCCCCATGAGGAAAGCTTAGCCTGGCCATGCCAAGGACACACCATTCCACTACTACCTGCATGATGGCTCCCAAAACCAAGCTTGCCACCTACCTGGTCTCAGCAGGCAGCTTCCCTGCAGTGCCATTTTTTGCTGCATTGCGACCCTTCCAGACAGGAAATGGGTGGCTGGATTCCAATGAGGCAATTTCCTCTGTGGAGGCCACATCCCCGACCGCACAAACCACACACACCACACCACCACCCCCACCCCACCCCTCAACCCCCAACCCCCAACCCCACCCTCGAGCTCTGATGCTTGAGCTTTGCATCATTCTTAAAGCTTGGACCTAGATACAGGGACGTTGTGGCTTTCGTGTGTGTACATATGATGCATATTAGTCACTGTATTTTGACCTTGCTGCTGTGAAACTGAAATACCAAGAACTATAAGCAAATAGTGGAAATTTCTGTTGGGACACACCGAAAAGTAAAATATAACCAACTGATTTGTTGGGAGGAAGACTGAGTTCCTTGTTTTCTAAACAACTTTTGTAAAGTGATTTAAAAATATTTCCTTACATCAGAGAAGTTCTGTATCTTCCAGTACCGTGTAATATTTTTGCTTCACATTTGTCATGTGACATACTGAAGTAAAACTATTGAGAAGTTTTTACAGACTTCCACTGTAACTTTGCTGGAAACCCCACAGCAGCGATGTAAATGGCTGTTTGAGCCATTTCTTGGAAATTTCCGCCAATCTTCTGTCAAAATGATGCTGAGAGGTTGGGAGGAACCGTGTGGAAATTCTACACCATTTCCCTAGTAAATTTGATATTTAACAACAAGGAATGATGCCATGTTTCACTTGGGTAACACTGAGTGGCTGGGCAATATTAAAAACCGAATCCTAGTTCCTGGACTATTTACTGTCGATCTCAAGAGCGATCTACTGGCATTAGCTAAAAATAAGATAGGCACAGGCACATCCTACCTGGTGCTTTGAGAATCGTGAGGGATGAAAGTCTGAACATTTGTTATTTTACTTTCCACATCTAACCATAAATGCTGTTGAGGTGCAAGTGTACAGAGATAAAAATACAACATACTCCTGAGAAACTGAAGTAATTTTCTGTGTTCAAAACGGAATTATACAATTATTTTAATTAAGAACATAAATAACATAGCAGAGTCGGAAGTTCGTGCTGCGAAAAGTCTGAGCTGCAACGGATTTAAAAGTAGCTTTAGTCAAACATAACCACGAACCTGGTTACTGTCTGAGTTAGGATACAAAATGGCTACCGTTGTTCAAATTTTACTAATGTAAACAAATACTGCTGAGAAGATGAGTCATAATTGCTTTCTATGGCAAGGTTGAAAATTTGAATTTTCAACAGATCACGTCAAATTGTATCTAAAATTCAAATAAAATTCAAGGTCTTTTAAATTGCAACATACGTCATAGCTATTGAATTTTTATTAAGGTGTCATGTAAATTAATGCTATGTTAAAACACTGGTCTACAAGAATATTCTAAACATGAGATATAGTTTCTTCTCTGCTCCTGCTGATTAAAGTAGGAGAGAGAATAGCAGCCACTCCTTTCACTGCCAGCATTCTGTGGCTGCACTGTGTGCTATCTACAGAATCACAGAATGGTTACAGCACAGAAGGGGGCCATTCGGCCCTCTGTGTCTGCGCTGGCTCTCTGCAAAAACAACTCACCTAGTGCTACTCCCTTGCCCTTTTCCCATAGTCCTGCAAATGTTTTCTCTTCCGACAATTACCCAATCAGAAAGCCACAATTGAACCTGCCTCCAACACACTCTCAGGCAGTGCATTCCAGGTCCTAACTACTCGCTGCATTAAAAAAAAATGTCCTCATGTCGCCTTTGGTTATTTTGCCGCTCACCTTAAGTCCACGCCCTCTGGTGTCAACCCTTCCGCCAATCGAAACAGATTCTCCAAACATAGGAGGTATTTCAGCAGTACCTTCCAAACTTATAGCTCTACTATAAAGCCTAATTCAATTTGCAATGTCACACTGTCCTGCATGGCAGTATATTATATAGGCACTGTTCCGTGTGCAACCTCACTTTACCACACTGCACATTTCTGATCTGGGTCTGACTGATCTAAGGAACCAAAGTGACACCGCCCCACTTATGAGTTAGATGAAGCTGAAGGGAGTTTCCTATGCTTGTCTCATTTTTAGAGAACTGATTCAAAATAAATATAGTTACTCGGCTGGTCAAGGGAAGATGATTTGCCAATCATTCAGAGAATGGTCCATTCAGTATCATACAGCTATTCTAAAATAATCCTTCTGACCTTTGCTTATATTGATATTACTGAGGATAATATCAGGCTTGATTGTGGTTTTCCCATAGTCAAATAGCTCTGACTGTTTAGGCTCTTCCTTGTCCAAGTTGCCAAAGTGGTGCCACTACCTGTGAAACTGTGCCTAACATGAGAAACATGTTAGAGCCTTTATCACTGCCAAAACTGGGAACGATATTTTAACAGAAAAACCTTCCTTAACTTATGGAAAGAGGAGCTGTTTCTTGAGAAGGTAGCTGCCCAGTCACCCTGACCACTTCTGGAATTGGCTGCAGGTTGAAGTAGGGACCACGATACATCTTCCCATATACAGGTGAAGGTATTGTAACACTATACCAATGACATAAACATGTCAACTGATGTCTTTTCCAACATTTGAGTAACCAGAGGAGTTGGAGGGATCCTTAGAATTTAAAAAGGCAAAAAAAAATCCTATGAAAGGAATTGCTGAGTCTGCTTTTTAAAAAAAAATTCCACGGTTTTGTTTTAACCAGTTCACAAGGCAGCACAGAGGCCTGTCACAACCAACCAGCACTCGCCCTTCCAATCAATTGCCCTAGATGTTCCACCTGTCAAGAATATTTAGGTCATGCAAGCATTGTACCTCAGATGTCACAGTTTTGTTCCAGATGCCAAACAATGTTAAGGCAAGCATATTCCAATTGGCAAAATTGCTTGGTCAAAAAATATATACATAACCCAAGATTTTTATTTGTTTAACAATGTGAGTCCTTACAAGGCCAGAGGGCCATTTTAACAGCAGAATGTTACATTGTACAGTACATGGCTAGGTGCCCCTGTCCTTAGAAAACGGTGCAACATCTGACTTGCTGTGAGCAATGCTGCTGCAGAGCTGTTATAATAAAATGGTCCCTCTCAAATGCAAGAGCTGACTCTTAATACCCCTCTGACATAATCTAGCAAGCTTCCTTACCGTAGAAAAGCGCAAGAAACTCAACAAGAAAATCAAAAAGCACGGCATCAGGTTATGACTAAAACAACCTCGGCCCACTCAGCCCTGCAAGGTTCTGCTCATTGAAATATTATGCATTGATATGTAGCATCTTTCTCACCAGCATAGCATCTGATTTACAATCAGCAACACCATAGGAGTTCAATATCTATTCACATACACTCAGAGAAGGAAGTGACTCGACATTGACCTTAAAAGGCTGCATTAAACCCGTTTTCATCAGCCAAACATGACTCTGCTGCCAGGCCCAGCATACTTGTCAGCAATGCCAGGGGAGGGAGATCAGCTGGTTATAGTTTGAAATACGGGGAACCCAGGTTTAAATCATTGGTCATCAAAATTCATTTGATGACGAGAGGAAAGCAAGCTAGCCAAAGTTATATGCAACTGATGTGTCAAACCATACACAACTATACTGCTTTAGATGTATTGATTTCATTACATTAGTAACTAAATAAAACAACAACCACGTCAAATTGCACTTAAATTTGAATTCTGTAATGCCATTTTAGTAACAGTAATCTTATCAGAATTCAACCACTGACTCCACCAATTGTCAATTTTGGCAACCTGCTTTCAGCCTCCATCATAATATTAACTTTCATTGTTCTTCATGTGCAAAGCAAGACAGAATTCCAGCGATTCCTTTAGGATCTCCAACGTCAGTGTATTTCTGTGGTCAGCCTAAAGGGCACATACACCTTTTGCATAAGTTGAGACAAAAACAGACAAGTGTCTGTTCTTTTTTTAAATCACAACCCGAGGTATAGCATCTCACGAAATGCTGCAGTTGACATGGATAAAACCCTTTCAGACAGAAGGCTTGCCAATTCAACAGCTACACACTGACTGGATTCTAAATATTAATCACAGCAGTACCGGTTCCTTCCATTCTTGAAGACAGTTTGATGCTGCAATTAGAACAAGGGGGGACAATCATCTTTCATAATCAAAATCTCTTCAGCATTGTTGTCCATTTACACATTTTGCACAATTAAATAACCCTGATATTACAGTCAGTAATAAAAATGTCTGCATGAAAGTTCTCTAAATCAGTGGAGCATTATCCCAGGAATAATATAATTGGATCTGGGTAACACAAAATACAGTGTCATTAAGTCAAAAGTGGCCATCTATTGCTCTCAACCCTGTTTGTGTTGTTTAAGTGTGCTGTGACCTGTAACCTGGAAGTACAATTATTCCTCTTGAACCTATACAAATTCCATCCAGTTTACTGTGAATGGACATAAATGTTTTTCCTCTATATTTACCCCATTATTCTAAAAATAATAGTTCACAATTCTTAGATTCTTCAAAATTATAGCAAACACACTGTCCTGTCAGCTATTTTAATGCATGCATTAACCTTTTTTATAAAAAATAAGTTAAGACATCCATTAAAATAGATGGCAGAGGAATGGCATACAACATTCTAAACATATGCTCATTAATATCACCAAGAATAATTTCTGGGCTTGTGTCAGTAACCTTTTTGAACTGAATTGTCCTAACTCTTTACTATGGGTGGCTAGATGATTTATTCTTCATGTCTCTCACTAACTAATGCATGCACCACAGTGATATCCCTTCCTCACAGCCACAAACTATGTTCCTTTGCCACTGATTCCATCCCCCTCCCTGGCCACCGTGTCAGGCTGAACCAGACCATTGGCATCCTCAGGTTCCTATTGTGTGGTAGAAAGCAAACTAGTTTTTTAAAAAAAAAATGGTTGGAGACAGAACTTGCAATTATTTTGTGCTTTTCACCAGCTCTGAGTGCCCCAAAGTGCTTAACAGCCAAATGAAGTACTTCGGAAGTACTTCTGTAATATCGGAAATGCGGCAGTCAATTTGAGCACAGCGAGCTCCTATATACCAGCAATGAAATAAAGACAGTGCTGTTAGTTCAGGGATAACTATTAGCCAGCCAGACATTGTGGAAAAAGCACCTGCTCTTCTTCGAAAGTAGCACGTAACATGGAAACACAATCAAAATATATGGAATACTCAAAAAGTCTTTTGGCATTCATAAATTATGTATATATGGCTAGTCATTTATCACGGGACAATCTGCAGAAAATAGTGAGATATAACTGGAAAAAAATCATACTTCTAGCCCATCACTCACAACCGACCCTCTAACACTGCTTTGAGTTTTCTCACTGATTTTCTGAACGCTCAAACACTATAATTTCTTTGACGAGGTTGTGGACTAAAAAATAATTCAGAACAGAAGTCTCTGTGGAAACATCAGCAAGCAAGAGCATTGCTGGGAAATCAGTTGATCTCCCAGTCAGAACATCAAGCAAACCTTTCTGCCCATTTTGTGCTCTGCATCAGCACTCCAAATTAAATGCTGACAATATTCTATCTGTATTTCTGTCCAGAAACATTGTTATTTTGGGAAGACCAATGTCATTGGCTTCGATCCCCAGCCACAAACTATGTTCCTTTGCCACTGATTCCATCCTCCTCCCTGGCCACTGTCTCAGGCTGAACCAGACCATTGGCATCCTTGGGGTCCTATTGTACCCTAGATTGAGCTTCTCACCATGTATCCAATCCAGCATTAAGACAATCTACTTCACATCACCTGTCTCTGCCTGTGCCTCGACCCATTGGCTGCTGAAACCCTCATCCATGCTCTAGTTACCTCCAGACTGATCTTATCCAATGCTCTCCTGGCCAGCCTCCCATCTTCCACCCTTCGCCACCACCTTCTCAAGGGCAATTAGGAGTGGGCAATAAATGCTGGCCTAGCCAGCAATGCCCACTTCTCTGAATAAAAAATAAATAAAACTTGAGCTCATCCAAAACTCACCTGCCTGCATCAAACCTCCAAGCCAAGTGCTGCTCACCCATCATCCCTTTGCTCACTGATCAACACTGACTCCGGATTCACCAACATCTCAAATCCCTTCAAGGCCTCACCCCTCTCCAACTCTGTTACATCCTCCAGCCCTGTAGAACTCTGCATTCCTCAAACTCTTGCTTCTTACACATCCCTCACAGCCTTTCCCCCACCAGTGGCAGCTGTGTCCTAAGTTCTGGAATTCCTGCATAAACCTCTCAGTTCTTATTTCCTTTACAATCCTCCTTAACTAATCTTTTAATAGCCTTTTTCACTTTTTCCTTCTATTGCTCAGTGTCAATTTTTGTCCAATCATACTCCTGTGAAGAAAGCGCCTTGGGCATATTTCCTACATTAAAGGTGCTTTTTAATTGCAGGCTGTTTTTGTTATATTCTTAACAATTGCAAAACAACACAATATTTTAGGCAAAGTCATGATCCTCACAGTGGGTTATAAAAATTGCTGGACATATCACAGAATGTCATTCTATAATAGATCACAGGCCTTTAATCATAGGTATTTTATTACATTATGAAACAATAGTGAAATAGGTTATTCCTGGGGGGATAGTCTTTATCTCTTTGATTTGAATTTCAGTTTGTTTGCTAGCTTCCTAAGCACTAAATAAGACGAAATAGTCCATTGGAGAAACTAATTACTAAACTGAAATAGCTTCATCAATCAAATACTGATAATATTAGCTTAATTAGCATTGCTCAACATAGTTGAATAACATATTCAAAGTATAAGATCAGTTGTTAGGTTTACCGGCAGATGGATATGTTGGACACTTGTTCTTCTGTTTATTTGTTTTACCATTATTTTGTTATCCATCATATACCAAATATCATAAAATCAGAATATAGCACAAAAGAAGGGCATTCAACCCATTACGCCTGTGCTGGCTCCTTGGTGAGCTATCCAATAAATCTCACTCACCTGCTTTTTTCCCCCCATGACCCTGTAATTTGTTATTCCCTTCAAGTATTCATCCAATTCTCCTTTGAAATTTACTATTGAATCAGCCACCAGCTCTTTCCGACAGCACATTCCAGATTACAACAACTCATTTGCGTAGATAAAAAGTTTCCTCGTGCTGTCTCTAGTTCTTTTGCCAAATCCCTTAAATCTGTGTCCTCTGATTACCACCCCTTCTGTCATGGACACAGTTTCTCCTTATTTACTCTATCAAAATCATTCATTATTTTGAACACCTCCTCCTTGAGAGCCACCTCAGCTTCTTTTATCTCTCCACATAAATGAAGCCCCTCAAACCCAGAACCATGCCAGTAAATCTCTTCTGCATTCTCTCCAAGGACTTGACACCCTTCTGAAAGTGTATTGTCCAGAATTGAAGACAATACCCCAGGTGAGGACTAGCCAAGCTTTAGCATAACATTCTTGCTCTTGTACTCTAGTCTTTGACTAATATGACCAAGGATTCCAGATGCCATTTTTAACAGCCGTTCCAGCTTGTCCCATCACCTTCAAAGATTTGTGTATACACATCTCCAGGTCGCTCTATTCCTGTACTACCTTTCAAATTGTACTATTTAATTCTTGTTGCCTCTCATTCTTCTCCCAAGATGAATCACTTCACACATTTCCATGTTAAATATTTCCTGCCTCGTGTCTGCCAATCTCACCAGTCTGTCTGTGTCCTCCTGAAGTTTGTTATTACCCTCCTCATTATTTACTATATTTGCAAGTTTCCTATCACCTGCAAACTTTGAAATTATGCCTAATGCCCTGTATACCCAAGTCAAGGTCATTAATATATATCAAAAAGTGGTCCTAATACCGACCCATGGGGAATGATACTCCAAACTGAAAAACAAGCATTCACCACTACCCTGTTTTCTGTTGCTTAGTCAATTTTGTGTCCTGCCCCTTTTAATCCTGTAGGCTTTAATTTTGCCAAAAAGTCCATTATGTGGCACTTTGTCAAACACCTTTTGAAAGTCCATATACACAATGGTAACACAAGTATGAGATATTAAAGGTTGTGAGAAAATCCAGTGATGGAACTGTCTTAAGAAAACAAAAACAATTGCAATTATTTTTGTTGTACAAAATTACTACTGTGGTTTTCAATGAGTTGACTGAAAATGAGACACTTCTTTCACTAGGGCACCACATCCTGTCTACGTACAATGCTGACTGCACTTTGAAGTTCATTCGCTGTACAGACACAACATACTGCATAAATACAAGCATTATTATTAACCATATTTAGCCTTTACACTTCATTATAAAGATCTACACAATTCATTTTCTATTTACTGATCACATAGACAGCACTGCAGATTTAAAAGATTCACGCTGAAGCTTTTAGATTTTTTTTGACCATAAAGCAAACAAAATTCAGAAAATAAGCAATTGCAATATGCAAAGAATGATCAGATGGTAACTGACTTCCAGACAGGATACAAGAGTTTGGGATTATTTAAGACAGAGCTGCTTGCTGTGTTGGGGAGGGGTGGTATATGTTGCCTGGCCTGGATACATTTGGATAGGCCAACTGGCCTTCCTCAACAGTAACTATCCTTTGTCATAACATTCACTAAGAAAATTAAGGGTATAGCTGTCAAAACGACAACTTCTGTAGGTTTAAATGTGAATAAAATTTCAAAATATTGTGCATTATCTTAACAAAATTAACAGTTTATTTTGTAAAGTTCCTGACCAAATAATGTTGCTAATATCTAAAACTGTCTTTAAATTTAACTCCATTTTCTACTGCGCTTGATAATTACATAGGAAGTCCTATCATGCCACTTCCTGTTGTAGACAGGAAGTTCTGTGGCGACCAATTACTGGACCGAATCTGAGTGATAAAGGTGGGGAAATAGACAAATGTCAAAAGTTCAAGTATTCAACAATTCCCAGTTGACAACTTATTAGTCAAAAAATGGCTGGTGCGCAAATTTTAAATCACTGGTAATCTCACAATAACCAAGTCACAACAGAAGTGTTCATGGATTCAAAAGCCTAACCAATGAATGGGCCTTTTTTTAAAAAAAGGCATCTCACTTAATGTTATTCTCAATGACTTTGAAATGTTTACATTTCTAAAGTCAACTTCTATTACAATGAAATAAAAACTTAATGTCAATTAACTCCAGGTTTCTTTCATCATTAAAATTCTAACTACATCCCCTCATATGATAGTTTCACTTAATTTACAGTAGTAGATTCAAACGTACATGCAGCACGAGTGAATAATATACTAAGTTAAACGGTAAAGTGCTTGTACATAAAGATATGGGTTAGCATATTTACTATATGAATGAACTTCATTTTTGCCTTGAGACTTCATGTTCATCTTTCAACATATAATCCTGACTTATTAACAGGGTCAGTTAAGATGTGCAAATGCACTCAAACTGATCCCACCTACCCACAAGAACACCACTGATTTCAATTACTAATTTCCAGCTGACATGGTGCCTGGAGTTAACAGCCTTTGAGAATTACTGGTAAGTTTGTAAAATGTCCATCTACCGCTGTGAAATAAAATTCAGATTGCCGTATTATTAAAAAGTGACTAGAAGTCCATACTAGTCAGTTAAGAGGGAGTTATAAAAATAATTAAGGTTAATTCCATCAAGTTGGTAACGCTACTTAAAGTTACATTCCACTGAAGTTGATTAAAACCACTAATTATCTATTAAGTTGTTTAATCTGATGTAATTTTCATATAATAACAAAAAACATATTATTAATGAAGGACTCAATGTTTCAAGGATGCAGGGATGTTAATATTTATTCCAGATACGAAAACCATAAGCATCCTTTTTATTCACCGAATACTTAAGATTAAAATGTTAAAAACTATAACATATGTAAAATATGTAAACAAAAAAGAAGCGTTCAATGGTCATTTTCAATGACTGGACAAGTTCCTTTTTATATGGACTTACTTTAATTGATGCAGTGCTAAAGCGAATCTTTCTATGTGGCATGGGTTCCTCTTCATCAGATAATCCAGTGATCTCTGAGTAGCCACTTTCCGGTTCAAATGCATCGTCCTCATCATCATCCAAACAACTCCCTTCAGATTCATCACCAACCCCACTAAAGGCGCTAATATCCACCATGTCTGCCTCAGAAACATCCTCATTTTTTTTGCAATGATCGTACAGATCTAGGTCATTTTTAACCTGTTCTCCCTCTTCAAAGGAATCTGCTTTAGATGACAAGGACTCCTCTACTTGGTGCACAGCCCCTTCTGCAGATTCCAAAGTCGGTGGCTGAAAATGATCCAAAGAGTCTTTGGGAAGATCTCCATTTTCTGAATTAACATCATGAAGCAGTGCTTCGGTCTCAACTGATTTAGCCTCACAAGTTTCTAAAACAGCATCTCCCTGTTGGAGGCCACTGCCATTGTCAGAGTCCTGAAGAGCAATTTCTGGATTCTCTTTTCCATCGTCTGTAGGTCCGGATTCCTGGTCCGACTCTACAGTGTCTTCCACCTCCACTGGCCTAATTTTTCTGACCTCCTCGATTTTTTGTGACCTTTGTGCAGATGATGCTGATCTCGTTTCTTTCAAACTGTCTCCGTGTTTCACAAGCGATGCCAACTTGCTGGCTAAATTACTTCTGGATGGTGAGCCACTCAGCGACTTATCAGACTGTAGTTCCTCAGATGGTTTTCTGAATTGACCGGGCCCCCCAGGCAGGTCAAGGGGGAGGTCACCATCACTATTACTCCCACTTTCTGTCTTAAGTGCATCTTGTTGGTTTTTAAGAACTAATTTAGACTTTCTAGAAAGCGGCTTGGAACTGAGGGGGCAGGCACCTTGCCTTGGCCCTCGCTCCAGGGTTTTTCGCTGATTGGCACCGCTTTCAAAGACTGCACTGAGCTGGCTGACCGTGGGCGAAATGGCCTCTGTTTCCAGGCTGTCCAGTGACTCGGTGCTCCCGTTGAAGCGGACCACCACATCCAACTTGCTGTCCTTGAGCCCAGCCCTTTCCTTCTTCAGCAAGATCCGGTTGGAGGCGTTCTTCTCCTGGATGTTCTTCTCAAAGAGCTTCCTGGTCTCCTGCAGCTTGGAAAAGGGTCTCTCGGACTTGGTGTCGAAGCGGCTCACCCTCTCCGAGACGCTGGTGCCAAGCTTCAGGAGGGCACTGTGGTCCACGTTCTCGTTCAGGCTGCTGGCTCGGGGCAGGGACAGGCGGACGGACCTCTCCTTGCCCTTGGCCGGGATGCCAGTGGCTTCATTCGGGGTGGTGCCCATCTTCTGCAGGAACATGTTCTTGATCCTGTGGACATTGGAGCCGTACTTCTTGCCCCGGCTCTGCTTCCTCCCCTCGGCATCCTCAGCTGCTGGCTTCTGCTCCCCATTGGCGGTGGGTTGGCTCTGGCTGCTGCTTTGCTGCAGAGCCTGAATCTCTGCTTCATAGGCATTGCGGTGGGGAGAAGGGCTCCTCAGGCTGGATGCTGCTGATGCTGATGCTGATGATGTCTCGGTCTTCATCATGTTTAATGCAGCGCTCCCCTTCTCCAGAGCTGCATTCTTTCCGATCGCCGGAGAGAGAGAGAGAGCGAGGAGGAGGAGGAGGAGAGCGGGGGGGGGGGGGGGGGGAAGGAAATTAGCTACAGAATCAGGCTCATGGTTGCAATCTGTCGACCTCAAGAAGGCTGGTCGTCCTCCATCTACACAAAAAAAAGGGGAAGGAGGGGGAAGAAAACAAAGACTAAAATAAAGCCCGGGAACAGAGCACCGAATGCAACATCAAAGCACGCAAGCCGCCTGACGGATTGCAAACATTTAATCCTTTGATTGCATCATTTTGATCGCAAAAGACTGATCGCTTGATCCTTCTGCATTATCAACCTACACTGGGCTGAATGGCTCTCACTGGGTCCTACAGTCCGCCGGATGCACTTACAGCATGCAGGCTGCTTAACATGTGTCTATATATATATATAATAGTGTGCATGGTGCTTGCCTTTCTTTCTTTTAAATTTTCACCCATTTACAGAGTTTTCCTCGTAAGCCCCTCATTCTTAAAAATTATACACCTAAAAACATCTAAACCCCTCTCCAAGTGTTATCCCTCAAGCCTGCAGATTTCCCGTTTCAAGTTTATTAAAATGCATTTGCAACCGTGCAACACCCAAAGTGTAAGAGGAATTTATTGACGTTGAAACCATGGCTTTTTGGAAAGGAAGTTAAGAAATCTAAGGTTCTGAAAACAAAAGGAAAATATCCAAATATAACATTTTGTATCAATGATAAAGGCCCAATGTTACCTTGTAGTCTCTATTATTTAAAAAAAAAGAGCAAAAAGTGACTTGCTCACCATATAAAGAGAACAATATAAAAACGTTTTTGATAGATCTTGGCTATAAATAACAACACTAAATTATCAAGTAAATTATGTGCTTTAATTTCCCACCATCTTCTTAAAATTCAATATGAACTATAGCTTAGGAGGCAAAATATCAACCATTTATGTTTATAAATGATTTCTAATGTATACTCATTAGTGGATACTATATACACATATGGAACTTTGTACTAAGAGGAACTGTAATGAACAGTAATAACAGGAAGAAAAATCTTTGAACTATGACTTTTTGAAAGGAGGAAGTTTATGATCTAAAACCTAATATCACTACTTATACATATAAATAGAAGGCTTTTTGAAAAGTTCTAAGACACTTGGTTAATTTAATAACACACCTCTAAAGCAGTTAAAATCCTTTCTAAAGTTACAAAGGACCATTTCAGAAAACAGATAAAATCTTCGTATACAATCTGAAAAGTCCACAGTAAAATTGTTATTTAATTAAAGATTCCTGAACAGGACTGTAGAATAAGCCATCATTTATCTACGATAGAATCCTGTCCACAAAAGCAACATAAGGACCACATAAGGAGTTAATACTACAGGACCACTTTTTTTAGGATGGAAACACTATCAATAACAATTTTTCATATATCTATAAAGTCTGTGGTTTTTCTACTTTTTCATTCGTCAAGGGCTTGCAATGTCTGCATTTGGTTCTTTGCTCATTGGTGATCCCACCAGGAAAATTACCATTTGAATTGTACCAGTTAGCATTTCTATTTGTTACTGTACTTCCCTACATGACCAGTCACATTCCACAAACCTAATGTCCTTTTGATTGGTGAGATAAGGGGTTACAGTAACCAATTGCATTTAACGTGAAACAGCTCATCTACTATATGTGTGCTTTCGCAATACAGCCAAAAGTGCCTTAAAACAGCTTATGATGCAGGGTAGGGAAGTGACCAAGAGAAAGGAAATTTTACAAAACAAACACTGGATCACAGCATAAGATATAGGAGGTGTGACTGAAATCTGATTTGAAAAGATGAATTTTGAGAATGATTTAAAGATGAACAGACAAGGCTAAACACAGAGGAATTTAGACAGGGAGTGCTAGAGAATATAATATAATATAAATATATAATATAAAAGGTTGAAACAAAACTGTGAGAAAAATTGTCACAACAAGAAATCTTACATCTTTATTCATGATAGATTTTCTAAAACAAATTTGAAGATCTATGTGCAGCATCAAAAGCAATGTTAAGTCGGCATATACTTTCTCTCAACTATTTCCATCATAAATTCCCATGTCCACAGTTAACATGAAAATTACCCATGTAAGCCTGTCACACCCTAATTACACTTATCCACCAGTGGTGGCACTATAATGCCTCAGTTTTGTATTGCCCAGCTCCTTAGCCCATTCTGCAGCGAAACCACTATATTCCAACCATTGTGCTTCCCACAAATTGGCACATAGTCATAAAGCTAAACAATAAAATGTAACATTAAAGCAATATACAAAAATAAGAGAAAGAACAAATGGCTTTAAAATGGAGACTGCATTACACCTGAAGACTATGTACACATGGTTCTGACTCTGCATGTACAACATCAGAGGAAATGTGCTCATCATGTACAAAATGAGCTTACCAGAATTTAAGTTGCCTTTAGACCCACATGAATAATCACTTGCATCCTACCTTAGATTTAGTAAAAATGCATTCTACCTAAAAGATTTGAAATTATTAGCCAAGTAAGATATCGCTTAAAACAACTTCATTATTACTGAATATGTTCTTCCTTGTGTGTTTCATTATTGTAATTCACTTCAGGATATTTCAATTGCAACTAAATGTTGGAGAAGTATTTAAAATGTTTTTGTTCTGTCTAGTCTCCTAAATAACATTTTACCACATACATGTTTCTTTCAAATTACCTGGATTTGACTGCTCTATGCAAGGCAATAGTAGTTTTCATTTACAATTTAACTGCAAATATAATTGGTTTTATCTTTTTCTTATATAACTCTCAATATATGTGTGAATATACAAATATATTATATATATTACATTCAATATAAATCAGCAATTCAATCTGAAACTGGATAGGCACACATCTTTAAGAAATCACTCAGAGCTGGCACTACTTTTAGTTATAGCCTACATTTACAAAGCTGCAATAACATATTTTATAATCAGACCATTCCTCTACTAAAATCTACTCTACACCTATTACATCAATGGAGTATACTTGCAATACAATGCTCCAAGGAGTATACTTACAATGCAATCCTAAATATGCTCTTCAGGACAGTATGGCCTTTGAAACAATGCCCAAATGAATTTAAGATCATAAGAACTTATGAAATAGGATCAGGAGTAAGTCAGTCAGCCCTTTGAGTTTGATCTGCCATTCCATAAGATCATGGCTGATCATCCACCTCAAATCCACCTTCCTGCACTATCCCCATAATCCTTAATTCCCTTAGTATCAAAAAATCTGTCAAATTCCATCGTGTATATATTCAACAACCAAGCAAACAAAGCTCTCTGGGGCAGAGGATTCCAAAGGTTGACAACCCTTTGAGGGAAGATATTTCTAATCATCTCAGTCCTAAGTGACCAACCCCTTATTCTGAGACAGTTCTAGACTCCCCAACCAGGGAAAACATTGTTCCAGCATTAACCCATGCAAGCTCCTTAAGAATTTTTATACATTTCAATTAGATCACTTCTCATTCTTCTTAATTCTAGGGAATTTAGGCCTAGTCTACTCAAAGTTAATATAAATTTGAACCTCCTATTCTTGACGTAGTGGAAGTGAAAACCCATCAACGAAATGAACTGGAGTCCTTCAACTCATCGAGATTTTCTTCTGAATTAGCATGGAAATAGAGTTATAGTAACTTAGTTCCATCTTCATAACCAAATTCTCATATGACTTAGCAGCAGGATGCCAATGACATGTTTGAACTCTTCAAAGAAATATTTAATTATATTTCCATAACATACAGAATAAGTTTAGTAATTAAAAATTGTTCCCACTAGTTGTCCAATTGTTGTTGATTAATTTCGACGGTTTATGAATGCACTAAGCTACATGCAAGGAGCAATCAGACCCCATAAAAATGTAATGAGCTAATTCTTTACATGTATTACAATTATAATTTATTTTATTATTATATGTATTTATTATTTTAGCGTTAAACTGACTTAAACATTAGAGTAAAATAATTACTGGTAATATTTATGAAAATTACCATAAAATTTCAGCCTCACCCTCAATCAGCAAATCAGCTCTAGAAATGCTTAGATCTGCGACATGCAACATCATCCTGCAGGTTCTAGCTACATACAGACCATAAAATGCCTCTGAAAAAGTGTTAAAAATTAAAATGAGTGAAGGGTTAAGCTAAGCATCGAGAAAAAAAATGAATCCATCCCATTCTATTGCATAGACAAACATCATGGTATGAGATTAGTAGTTTTTTTAAAATAAATCACAAGCATCATACCTTCAGCATTCAGAAGTTACACAGCTGTCATTACTCAGTGATGTACTCTATAAACCACCCTCGCTAACATGCATTCGACTATATATATATTCGGAAGTAAAGCACTAAAGATTAAGAAAGCAACGGAGTTTTTACATTCCAGTGCTCTTTTTCATGTTAACTCACAGAAACATGCAACTCCCAGCTCTGCTGAGTCAAATTCTTCCTCCTTTTGATTCTTCCTACTTTTCAGAATTATTGAATATTTGATACAAAAGGCATGCGTGTACATTGAAATAGAAAGACTGGCATTTATATAGCGCTTGTCACGACCCTGGGAGTTCCCAAAGTGTTGTGCAGCCAGTGAAGTACATCTGAAGTATAGTCACTGTTGGGGTGTAGGAATATATATAAAAAAATGTTTTCAAAATACACACAAATATATATTATACCCATATGCTCCTATTCATTTAAGGCAGCAGTACTTCCAGTGTGTGTGTGTTAAATACATATATAAAGGGAATGTTGCTCTGAATGAGCCTATAGACTTAAGTAGCACTAGGATCCAGGGGAAAGCCACTACACAAAAGGCCTGGCTACGTTGCGTTTCCTGCACGTTATTTCCCATTTCCCTGTTAACTGTCATTTTAGCAAGAAACGTCGGATCCGGAAAGCGTTTCCAAGAGGAAACGTTCACCCATTAGATTTGTTTTTTTTAAATAAAAAGAAAACCCCGTTCGCTGCTCCCCTCGTTCAGCAACTGCGGCTTTGCGGTCGGGGAAGGAGCTGACTTACATTGTAACCCGTTGGCAGTTCCCTTGTATCCTTGCTGGGTTCTGTGTCTGTCTGTCTGTGTGTGTTTCCCCCTCTGTGATGTGCCTGCAACACACTGACTGGGTTTCACCAGCTACACATGTCACATCGTCTTTAACCATGCACTGTCGCGCTGCAGGCGGAGCTGATAAACAATACCCGAGTGTACAAACCATTAATGTTGATATGGTCTTTGTGTGTGTGTGTAGGCGTGGGGGGAACTTGTAACCCACCATCAGCTCGTATTGTTCATTGTATTTCCCCAAAACGAGCAGAATTAGATGTACCAAATATTTTAGGGGTTTTTCTTAATTCAGTTCGGTATTTGCAAGATAATTTTGCAATCTATTTTTTTTAAAAAAAGCTTTTACTGTGACAAGGTCATTTTCTCTGCTTTCAAACCCCCTTGGATTCCTGGCAGCTCCGAGAAAATCTCATTCTAAAGGCAAGGTGACGCTTTGGCTCTCGGCTTAGTCAATTAAGCTGGAACAAACCCTCGATCACAGCCATAAGTATTTTTTACTCTTTAAGCAATATTTTGTTACTGTCATAATAATTTTGAACAACTAAAAGCCACTTCTGCTTGCCCTGACTTGCTTCTCTGTTCCATTCTGACTTGTAATTTATGTCATAACCTAGTTTCCTGATCTACACCCTTCACAACATAAAACCCTCGGGTACCTCCCAAATCCCCCATTCGTTTTGCAAGTAGGACACAGAGAAAAAGGTGGGCCTGATTGGATGAATGCATCATGAATCTCTATTTTACAACCTATGGAAGCCTAGAATTTTGGAGATTGACAGCCACATTCACTGGTGGCCAGCTCAGTCACCAGTGCATTTTTTTAAAAATGTCAAACAGGAATGTCTGGATGGGATAATTGGGGTCCAATTAATATTTTTTTTTTAAAAAAGGTGTTCAAAACTGAATAAAAATATTCTGTAGATCAGGCTGTTCCATTGATTTTGTTCTTGAGTATTTTAGGATGTGAAGATTGTACAGCTGTTTCCTAATATCATTGCATTCATCTAAAAAAAAATTAAAGAAATATTCCTTGTGTATTCTCACACATCAAACGTTGCTCATAATGGTTTGGAATTTTGAGTATCAGCGTCAAACTTACTTGAACATCTATTCATTCCGAAATAAGTTCCCATTGAAGGAGTCAGTGAAGATGACTGCTTTTCTCCTGTCCCAAATTTAGGGCCTGAATCTTGCGTTCTGAGGCCGGGCGCGTGCCAGACCCGAATGCACGTGAAATTGCACAAAAAGACTTCGGGAGTGCATGCTGACATCGTTGGGCATGTGCACAATATTGAGAACAGCAGGCGGGCAGGGTCAGACCAGCGCCCAGCCACAATTAAAGGACCAATTAAGGTCATTAAAAAGCCTATCTGCTGCGATTTTATGCTGCCTGTGCGATTTTTAGCGCATTGCACAGGCAAAACGCGTGGCTGGAATTCCCATTTTAATCATTTCCTCATCCATAGGCAGGATAAGAAGCCCCCGGAGCAGCTGCACTTTCTCTCTCATTGCCAGTCCTTTGCTGTGGGAGTACAGAGTCGTCCCAGAGTTTCTTGGCATCTTGTTTGATTGTCAAGCCTGCCTTTCAGCATCTCGGGTCCTCATCTTCCCTTGAAGGTTCCCCTGAGTATTGCAGCTCAGCGCTCCTTCATTTTCAAGGCACTGCTCCCATCCATCTAATGGGGAGAGTGTAATCCACTGAATATCTGAAGAGGAAGAGAGGGGCAGGAGGAAGAGGAGGCCAGGTGGGCACAGGGATAGATCTTTAAGAGGAGAGACATGGTGTAGGGCCGGCAGGAAGACCAGGGTGGGAGGACACATCGAAGACGCCACTACCTAGCATCTAAAAAGGCAGCGCTCCAACTACCTCCAGCTGTCCAAGTGCCGCAGGAGGCTTCGCCTCTCCAGGGACATAGTGACAGCGATATGTCATATGATAGGTCTGGCAATCGCCTCCAACTGTGTGGGTGGACACCCCATGCCGGTAACTTTGATGGTCATGGTGACCCTCAACTTCTATGCCTCCAGTTCTTTTCAGGGCTCAGTGGGGGATCTGTGCAGCATTTCTCAACCAGCTGCACACAGATGTGTCAAGTTCATGACTGATGCTATCTTTAGACATGTCCGCACGTTCATCCAATTCCGGACAGATGAGGTGAGCCAGGCAGAGAGAGCACAAGGTTTCGCTGTGGTGGCTGGTTCCCCTGTGTTCAGGGTGTAATCGATGCACTCACATGGCCATCAAGCTCCAGCAGGTGAGCCAGGAACTTTTGTAAACAGAAAGGGGTTCCACTCAATGAATGCCCAGATCGTCTGTAACCACAGGGCACAGATTCACCAAGTTTGTGCCTGTTACCCTGGGAGATCACACGATGTTTACATCTTGCAGCGCTACAGGTACCAAGGCTGTTCATGGCTCCTGCATGAGTGGATTGATGGCTCCTCAGTGACAAGGGCTATCCCTTGAAGAGATGGCTGATGACCCCACTCCATCACCTAAGAACTGAGGCCGAGGAGAGATACAACAGGAGTCATACCTCCCCAAGGATGGTGGTGGAGAGGACCATCGGGCTGCTGAAGACGTCCTTCAGACGCCTGGACCGGTCAGGGAGAGCATTGCAGTATCCTCCTGAGCCTATCTCCCTCATAGTCATCGTGTTCTGTGCCCTGCACAACCTGGCTCTGGCAAAGGGGAAGAGGGCAGGGGGGTGGGTGGGGGGGTGGGGGTTGTGTGTGTGGGTGGGGAGAGTACCCACCCGACTTGCCCTCTCACCTTCATTGGCCACCAGGTGCTGAGGCCATGACTGCACACCAGGAAATTTGTTGGGTTGCTTCCAAACAGCTCCCTCAGCCTCCCCCACAACTCCTGGCAGCCTTCAGGGAGCTGCCTTTTCTGTTTTTTGAATGCCCGCCTGGTTCCCCATTGGACCCGGCACCCAAAGCGTTCCCACCCCCCATGCATGGAAAACACACTCGGCAGTTGCGTTTCACGCTGGGCGGGTCTTAATTGGCCACCCAGCGATAGATCGCATTCACAGCGCAAACTCAGCCGGGACATCCGCTTCTGGCCATGCTGACTTTGGGGGTAGAATTCAGGCCAAGGAATACAATTATAGTATTCCTGTAATATTACACTGACTGAATTCTAAGTGATTCACTAGTTATGAAACACCTTGTTTTGTCTTAAGTATATTTAACACCACTTTTTAAAATTTCTTTCATTGGATGTGGGGGTCGCTAGCAAGGCCAACATTTGTTGCCCATCCCTAATTGCCCTTGAAATGAGTGGCTTGCTAGGCCATTTAAGAGTCAACCACATTGCTATGGGTCTGGAGCCACATGTAGGCCAGACCAGGTAAGGATGGCAGTTTTCATTTCCTAAAGGGCATTAGTGAAAGGGATGGGTTTTTACAATAATTGATTATAGTTGTCATGGCCACCATTACTGAGCTTAACTTTATATTCCAGATGTAATTTAAATCCCACCAGCTGCCATGGTGGGATTTGAACCCTTGTCCCCACAGCATTAGCCTGGGCATCTGGATTACTCACCCAGTGACATTACCACTATGTCATCATCTCCCCGGTAAAATGATTTATTTAATGATCCTTCCATAGGATCCACCTAAATTTTTCCTTAACTTAAAGCAAATATGTATGGATACAAATAACAAATCCTGCCTGTTGATAATCACCAGGTCCACTATTTTGAATAGCAGGACGGTGGTTCTGTTTTGTATATGGGTGAGGCAGTGATGTGCCATCATTGAATTTGAATGGAGCACAAGAAACATGGTAAAAACCAAAGAAACAATATACTTGACACCATTTTAGTTATTAATTTGGAAATCAAAAGTTTTAATGCAGGGTAAATGCAAAATAACTTTGTGTACTGTGATAGGCTAAGATCTCAACTGTAATTTTTATAAAATGTTTTTTTTTATTTCTTCATGGGATATGGGTGTCACTGGCTAGGCCAGCATTTATTGCCAATCCCTAATTGCCCTTGCTCAGAGGGCATTTAAGAGTCAACCACATTGCTGTGGGTCTGGAGTCACATGTAGGACAGACCAGGTAAGGACAGCAGTTTTCCTTCCCTAAAGGACATTAGTGAACCAGCTGGGTGAATTATATATAAAAATATAAATATATAGATAAGTATATAATACTCATTGCTATTTCTAAATTTTAAAACTGGGCCTTGGCTAAACGAGATCCTTAAGATGGCTGATTGTTAGTCTGTGACCACAAAACAAAAGAAGCCACTTTGCAGTTTCGGGAAAACTCACACTACATTATCTCTGAGGATCCACTAACGATCAGCAGGGGACTGCACAGCCAAGTTTAAAGAGAGCTATACAAAGGCGTTTTGCATTTGATAACCCAGGCTTACCAGCAGCAGACAGAGAGTCTGCTACAACAAAAGGCCCCTCAAACATTCCTTCCAACTCATAATGGCTGGGACCTTTAGCAGTGTCATGCCCAGAAGACATGAAGGAAAAATTATATATTTTCTATGTCATTCTGGCTACTTTATAAAATTATTATTTTAATTGGATAGAGGCTTTACACTGACTGAAGCCTGACTAGCCAAGGCTCACACAAAATTAATTTCTAGCCTTCAGAAAACAGCAAGGACCTTGTTATTTCTAAAGAGATGCTAATGTCCCCTGCAGAAATCAAATTCCAAGGAAATGCACAAAGACCCCTTTACATTTCTAAGGCAAAGCTCTGGCCAATGGAGGCAATACGGCTGTGAGGACAAAGGGGTCCTGAAATCGCTGAAACTTATTAATGGATGCAACATTAACCATCTCAGAAATCCAGACCAGGAATGTACATCCTTTGTCCAAACCAAGGGGAAGAAGTGAGGGTCATGTCACATGCCCCCTCCCTCTCCTCAACCAAGTTGCTGGAACCTGTAATATTGCCTTGTGAAGCTGAATCCAAGCAGTCTGCCATCAAAAGCGCAGCAACAGAATCAGAGCTCTGTCCAGGGTTTAAATTGCCTGCCGCTCACCTACACTGTTTTCTATTGGATCGGTTGAACTTCTGTAACAGTGCCTACTGAAAACCTTATTTATCTTTACATGCTTCACCCATCACGGAAGTCAGGGCTACTGGAAAGCTGGATCACCCTCATCAGTTTCAGCCGGCTAACCTTTCTGAAGGAATACACCATTGGACTTTTGATTCTGGACTCTGTACTCACATGAAACAATAATTCTTATTTTGTCTTGTGGTCTTTGCCCTGTACCTCTTTCTCTTTCTCTTATCCCTCTTTTATTGTGTGAATGTACCAAGGGCTATGTTGTGAACTCCATTCCCAGTTCTTTTGAGTGTGTGTAAAATAAACTAACCCTCTGATTTTACCCTATCTTGAGTTTGCTGTGGGGCTATTAATAGAGTATTGGATCACCCTAAAAATGGAAGGGTTGGGGAAAATACAACACCACTTATGAAGGGGGAAATCAAAAATCAAAAACACCTTTCTCTTACAGTCAGAGGGGGTGGTAAGAGGAGAAGTTGGGGCTGTTTTGAATTAAACCCCTTCCTGTCCATAACAGCAGTCTTTGACACCCAGCTGAATTCCAGATGATGGATACACATCCTTTGTTGAAGAATTGATGGAGAGGTAGGGGTCATGTGACCTAGGCCTCTGGCTTGTTGAGCAAGTTAATATTGCCTTGCTGAGCTCAGTCTGCTCTTTACCATCTGTCTAGCAACCACACAGAAAGTAGCACTGCCCAGGTTGTACACTGGGCCCCATCTATACTGCTTCTGTTGGAAGTCCTGAACCATCACATCCAAATCTGACTCATCTATGGGTGCCTATTTCATCTTGTGAAGTTAACACCACCAGGAAAGTTAAATTACATTGCATCAGTTCTCAGCCCACCGATCTCTGTGAAGGAAGACCTCATTGGTCTTTGACTCTGGACTCTGGAACCCACATGAACCAATATTTATTTCCTTCATGGTCTCTGCACGGTAAAACCTTCATTTCTCTATCCCTCTCTTTACTGCCTGAGTGAGCAGGCAATGTTGCGAACCCTCTTTCCCACGCATTGAGCATGTGCAAATAAAATAACCTTTGGGAAGAATTTTGCCCTTGGTGGGCGGGCTTGGCGGGGGTGGGCGGGGATGGTTGGGAAGCCAACCACTGCCCGCAATCGGCACCGCACTGCGATTTTATGCTGGCGGGCCAGTTAAGGGGGTGGGGGCGCGAGTGCGAACCGGCTGAGCATGAACTGCACGTTTGTGTGCAAGTGAGTGCTTCATGATCTCCCTGAGGCACGTCATAACATTCAAAGATATGGGCCAAGTGCAGCACGGAGCTGTCTCAGGGAGATGAAGAGATATATAAAAAAATAAAGAAAATAAAAATGTAATAAAACATGTCCCCTCATGTGAATCAGTCACGTGGGCAGGAACATGTTATTAATTCAATTATAAGGCCTTTATTTTATTTTTATTTGTTTTTGGAAACCTCATCCTGCCCATGGATGAGGTTCCCAAAATATGAGCTTACTTGGTTATTTAATGGCCTTAGCAGGCCTTTTAATTGTCAGTGGGTGGCGCGCAACTGCGCGTTGACGTTGCCATGCTCGTCCGATATCAACGCACGTCATTTCACCCGCTCGAGCAGATCAGGCACGTGCCCACCCGCCAAGCGAAAATTTTTGTCTTTTGACTCCATCCTGTTTTGAGTTTGCTGTGGGGTTATTAATAAAATCCTGGATCTCAAATCACTGCTTATACAGAGGGAAACAAATCTAAATGCCTTTCTGTTTATGGATGGGTGGTGAGAGGAGAAATTATTGCTGTTTAAATTAACCCCACTCCTGTCCGTAACAGCACGTGTTATCCAAAAATAAGCAACAGCTCTTTATTTTTTCAAACAAAACACTGCGTTTTGCAATTAGAATTTTGTAAGTCCAGGAAAATTGGGTTTGCCTAAATTCAAATGTGGGTGCCCACAAGCTCACAGCAAGAAATGATGACATCTTATGTTTTGTGAGGTAACTTCCTCCCTTACATTTGAATGGCTTTAAAACATATGGAAAACATGACACACAGGTAGGCTGTGCTCCAGTTAACTGAAAAGTACAAAGTGAATGAGTCAGTCCCACTTAGAGGGCTGATACTTGCCATTACACAGACATTCATGAGTGTAACAGTTGTCTAGAATTCAAGCATTCCTTACAAGTGTGTGCACAGTAATGTCTGTGCATGGAATGGAGCAGTGAAGGAGGTCCCTCCTCTCTGGAATCAAGGCTACCCACCTGATAAGGCAAAGGGTGAGGACCATGGACAAGTTAATGCAATCTGCCAAGTCTATCATACCTTGCATAGTTGATAGCAGGAAAAGTACCAAGGAGGAATACCCATCTTTCATACATGCTTACTATTCTTCCACATAAGGGCTGAGATCAATATCAATATTTTGGCCCTGGCAATTAATATTGAGATACTTTCTCGCAATGCTCTTTCATACATTAGAAGGTGGCTGGCACAATCGGACTGGGCACAGAAGACTGCCATATAGCAGTTTAAAGACTAGCTTGCGAAGAGTAGAAATTGCATTTAGCTAGCCTGGTGTTTCTGCTACATCTCGATCTTGAGAGAGGCGATAACAACACAGTTTTAAAAATGTTATTGTTCTTAAGATCTGGACAACAGTAATAAAACAACATTGATTACTTACCCCTGCTTTCTCTAAGAAGATGGTGGTGGGTAGTGGAATTTCTCCCCTAGTTTCTGCATCTTTCTGGTAATATATGCTACTAGGTAGGAAATTCCAAGGCCAGGAATTTTCAGTCGGCGTGTGGGGCTGGGCCCGACACAACAACGTGTAAAATGACGCCCGATGATGTCGGGTGTGCGTCCCGACATCATTGCACAGTCCCGCGATATTTTGTTCGGCGGGTGCGTGCTGGAGTCAACTGTGCACCCGCCGATATGTAAACAGCCTATTCAGGCCATTAAGAAAGTAATTGATGTCATTAGTAACGCTGCCCGTCCAACATTACGGTTGGCGGACAGGCGAAAAGGCCAAGCGGCCTTTGTGTTTTTTAGGAAACCTCATCCACGAGCGGGATGAGGCTTCCTAAAGCTGTTATGAAGTAAATAACATTTTTTCCTAAATATAAAAACATGTCCCATCTCATGTGACACAGTCATATTTAAATAAATTTTTAAGCCTATTATTTCATTTTTTGAACATCGATTCAATCTCCCTGAGGCAGCTCTGTGCCTCAGGGAGATTGCTGTGCTCTTTCATGCGCATGTGCGAAAGAGCACTGGTCCCGACTCTCCCTCCTCCCCCCGCCCACACAGGTAGCCTTAATTAGCCCGCCCATGTAAAATGGCGGTGCGGAGCCGATTTCGGGCAGCGGTCAGCTCTGCGACCGCCCCTACCCTCTCCCGCTGAGCCCGCCCACCGCCTGAAAAATTCAGGGCCATGATTTTAACCCGGGGTCATGTAGGAAAAGTGTTGTATGTCCAAGTCAGGACGATAGGGATTCAAAAGGCAATATGGATGTGATGGCCTTTTATTGATCTTGCTCTTTTCCTTCTTGGTGGCAGAGGAGGTACTGTAAAAGTAAAATGTTCAATTACTGCCCATGATTAGATATGTGTGTCTGAAAGAGAAAACCAAGTTTGACAAATCTGTTTGAAGTTTTTAGGTTGTAATATGCAGGTTGGATAAGGGGAAGCTAGTGCATATCTTTTCATATCATGAAAGTATTCCATAAGATTCCACACAAGAGATTATTACAGGTAGAGTCTCTGAACACTGGCAACTTCAGGACCACGTCTATGCCAGATTTTGGATCTCCCGTTTTTGGGTTGGGCAGTTTGGGCCAGATTGGGTCGGGCGGTTCAGGCCAGGGGGGCCCAAGGGTCACTTGGACTACTCTGAGCTCGGGAAAAGACAGGTGCGTGAAGCCGATAACTAGTCAGTATGCCACTGCGCCAATGCAGCACCTGGCTGCACAAGCCAGTAAGTTATTTTAATCATCTAATACTAATTAAAATTCATGTATGGCAGCTTAAAAAAAGTCCAGGTTTCGGGCATCACCGATTTTCGAATAGCCAGAATTGGGACACTGTACTTTGTGCACAAAGTTAATGCTCATGGGGTTGGAGGTAATTTATTAATGTGGATTGAGGATTGGTTAATGGATGGAAAACAGAGTAGGAATAAACAGATCATTTTTGGGTAACTAGCTCATTATAAGGACCAGTGGTCAGGCCTCATCTATTTACAACCTATATCAATGTCTTACAGGAGGGGACTGAGTGTAATATATCCAGATTTACTGACAATGCAAGGCTAGGTGTGAAAGCAAACTATAAGGAGGATGCAAGGACACCAAAAAGGGACATTGACCATTTAATGTATTGGGCAAGAAGATGGCAGATGGAGGGAGATGGAGAGGAAGTGTGAAATTATCCAGTTTTTAGGAAGAATGGAAAAGATAAACATTTTTTAAAAGGTGAGAGGCTAGTAAATGTTGGTTATGAAAGGGACTTGGGTGTCATTGTGAACAAATCACTAAAAGGTAACTTGCAGTTTCAGCAAACAATTAGAACGGCAAACAGCCTTTACTGCAAGGAGGTTGCAGAATAAGAGTAAGGAAGTGTTGCTGCAATCATATAAGACTCTACTGAGTACTGGAGTACTGTGTACAGTTTTGGGCTCCTCACATAAGGAATGATATACTTGCCTTAGAGACGGTACAACAAATATTCACTGGGTTGATTCCTGGTACGCAAGGGTTGTCCTATGGGGACAGGTTGAGTAGAATGGGCCTATGATCTCTGAAGTTTAAGAGAATGACAGGTGATCTCATTGAAACATACAAAACTTTTAGCAGGCTTGATTGGGTAGATGCTGAGAGCATGTCTCTGTTGGTTAGAGCTAGGGATCATAGTCTCAGAGAAGGGGCTGGTCATTTAGTACTGAGATGATGAGAAAATATTTCATTTAGAGGGTTGTGAATCTTTGAAATCATGATGTTCAGTCCTTGAGAATATTCAAGACTGAGATCTTTAGATTTTTGGCCATCAAGATATGAGAGAAAAGCAAGAAAGTAGATGTTATGACCCAGCAGCTGGTAAAGTTGAGTTATTTAAAAACCCCAGAGGAAACTTAAGCAACTGTCATAACCAATTTTTTTAAGAGGTATGTTCGAGATGCAGCTCTAAATTCAGGAATAAGACCACCAGTACTTGCGAGGTTTTTATATCAAACTACATGAGACATTTATTAACTTACACAAGTTAAATATATACACATGGCTACAAATTACTACTATCATAACTTTTAACAAATTCCCAAACTAATCTCCATTAAGGCAACAGCACCATAGACTTAACCAGACACCAGGCAAAGCGTTTTCACCTTATGAATTCAAAATGAGGTTCCTCTCACTTTGGTTCCTGTGAAGACTGTTGGAGCTTACAGCTACTTTGATCTTACATTGCCTCTGCTCTGCACACATGAAAACTACTATCCGTTATATCCAGCACATCTCATTGAATGTAAATTCTCAGCGTATCACCAGCCTCTTTGAACTCCACCTCTTCTAACAATAAAACCCCTTTCATTGTACCAATTTTATTAGTAATATAAACATATTGTTTGATCTCTGCTAGCTAGGTGCCAGATTTCACCTCACTTCTTGAATGCTCTATTCAAAAAGTGCAAATGACTCTGCCTCTCTCACATCTCAAAACTAGTACACCTCAAAGCATCCAGACTAGCTGGCTTTAATCCAGTTAAGACACACCCACAGACTAAACTTCTATCTTTAGAAGAAAAATAACTTTCAATAATATAGACGTTAATAGCTTTATGACAGTGCAGTTGACATAAAAGCTTAACCATGATCGTATTGAATGGGGAGCAGGCTGGAGGGGCCATTTGCCCAACTCCAGCTCCAATTTCTTATGTTCTTACATTCTTACATGAAGAAAGGTAGAATATTTATGGCCTGTGAACAAACCTTCAGGATATCAACAGTTCATTATAAAATTAAAACTGCAAATTACTGATAATGTATGGAGTATAGCACACACCATCAGTGAAAGTGCATTTAAACTAGTAAGATTATTCAGAATGCTATTCCAGAGATGAAATGTGGAAAATGACAGAAAATTAAAATAAATACTCAATTTATTTCTGATCTGTGGGATTACTGGGAATCTGCTGTAGTACATATACATCAGTGTTCAGCACTTAGCTCCCAAGGAGAGCAAATGATGAAAGTAATCCTCACATTTCATTGTACATAGAGTTTTCAAATTATGCAAAGGCCATAATTCTTCCTGTAGGTACCATGTATGTAAAACAGTGACATCTTGTGGTAGCCCAATCATACATTTATAAGACAGCTCTAACAATTAGTTTCACTATTAATGTGTTATATATATCTGTGGAGAATAGCTATTCTTCAAGATGCTAAATTTGTTTTATTGCAGCCTTGAGTGAGTAATGATATGTTTTTGCCTTGGGTGACATTTATCCCTCAACCAATATCAACTAAAAAGACACTGTAATTGGTGATTTATCTCATTGCTTTTTGTAGGACCTTGGTGCGTTCAAATTGGCTGCTGTGTTTCCTTAGATTATAGCAGTGACTATACTTCAAAGTACTTAATTAATCTTTAGTGCTTTTGGGTGCCCTGAGGGCATGAGAGGCACCACATAAATTATCCAAAATAATTCCCCACTTGTAATGATCAGAAGTAAGAATGCAATGCATTGTACAGGTTATTCAGGATAACTTCAGCCTCACAGAAATGAACAATATTAAAGAATATAATAAATTCAAATGCAACAGCTCATGTAGAAAGCTCACCACCATCTTTTTAAGAGTAACTAGGATGGACAATAAATGCTGGCTTTGCTAATATTGCCCACACCCCCAGAATGTTGTAATTTTTTTAAATTGTGAAATTCAGCATGTGACCTTATTTAAATTATTCACTTTAATATCCACTGTAATATTGCTATATTATTGGAAAAGAGTTAGGAACTATACTGTTCTGCACTGGATACTGCAAAGGCTATGGACTCAGATAATATTCCGGCAATAGTACTGAAGACTTTTGCTTCAGAACCTGCCGAGCCCCTAGCCAAGCTGTTCCAGTGCAGCTACAATACGGGCATCTACCCAGCAATGTGGAAAATTGCCCAGGTGTGTCCTGTTCACAAAATGCAGGACAAATCAAACCCGGCCAATAATTGCCCCATCAGTCTACACACGATCATCAGTAAAGTGATGGAAGGGGTCATCAACAGTGCTTTCAATCAGCCCTTGCTTAGTAATAACCTGCTCGCTGATGCTCAGTTTGTGTTCTGCCAAGGCCACTCAGCTCATGACTTCATTACAGCCTTGGTTCAAACATAGACGAAAGAACTGAGCTCCAGAGGTGAGATGAGAGTGACTGCTGTTGACATCAAGGCAACTTTTGACCGAGTGTGGCATCAATGAGCCCTAGAAAAACAGGAGTCACTGGGAATCAGTGAGGAAACTCTCTGCTGGGTGGAGTCATACCTAGCACAAAGGATGATGGTTGCAGCCATTGGAGGTCAATCATCTCAGTTCCAGGACACCACTGCAGGAGTTCCTCAGGGTAGTGTCCTAGACCCAACCATCTTCAACTGCTTCATCAATGACCTTCCTTCCATTATAAGGTCAGAAGTGGGGATGTTCATTGATGATTGCATGAAGTTCAGCACCGTTCATGACGCCTCAGATACTGAAGCAGTCCATGTCCAAATGCAGCAAGACCTGGACAATACTCAGGTTTCGGCTGACAAGTGACAGGCGACATTCGTGCCACACAAGTGCCAGGCAATGACCATCTCCAATAAGAGAATCTTGCCATCGCCCCTTGACATTCAACGGCATCACCATCGCTGAATCCCCCACCATCAACATCCTGGGGGGTTACGATTGACCAGAAACTGAACTGGATTAGCCATATAAATACTGTGGCTACAAGAGCTGGTCAGGGGCTAGGAATCCTGTGGCGAGTAACTCACCTTCTGACATCCCAAAGCCTGTCCACCATCTACAAGGCACAAGTCAGGGGGTGATAGAATACTCTCCACTTGCCTGGATGTGTGCAGCTCCAACAACTCAGGAAGCTTGATACCATCAAGGACAAAGAAACCCGTTTGATTGGCACCCCATCCACAAACCTTCACTCCCTCCACCATTGATGCACAGTGGCAACAGTGTGTACCAACTACAAGATGCACTGTGGGAACTCAGCAAACCTCCTTAGACAGCACCTTCCAAACCCATGACTACTACCATCTAGAAGGACAAGGGCAGCAAGATACATGGGAACACCACCAGTTGGAAGTTCCCCTCCAAGCCACACACCATTCTGACTTGGAAATATATCACCGTTTCTTCAAGGTAGCTGGGTCAAAATCCTGGACCTCCCTCCTTAACAGCACTGTGTGTGTACTTACACCACATGGACTGCAGCGATTCAAGAAGGCAGCTCACCACCACCTTCTCAAGACCAATTAGGGATGGGCAATAAATGCAGGCCTAGTCAGTGGTGCCCACATCCCATGAATGAATAAAAAAAATGTATAACCCGAATGCCACATCACTCACTATTGCACTACAGTCAGTGTACCAATGCAACAATGCATCACTCCACGGCACATGGAGATCTGGAAAAATACTCCAGATGTCAGCTCCAATATTTGCGTCTAATGGTGTGATTATTTTGAATTGGGAACCACAAAACAGAACAAACACAAAATTATTAGGCCACAAAACTATACCTCATCAAATTAAGCACACGCAAAACAGACATGTTAGATCACAGCCTGAATTCACGATCCACATCACTTGCCAGGGAGACTCATACCAGTCTCAGAAAATTGGCCCTCAAAAGGATTAAGTCAAGTGGATGGTGAGTTTTTGTAAATGCTTGATTTAGGCCTCAAAATGTGAATAAGAAGTTTCCAGTCCAACATTTGCAGCCCCTGATAATTTAGTTCCACGGTCTCAAGTCCACTGGACCAGACACCAAGTCGATCAGTCTAAATTCATTGGGAGTGAAATTGTCTTGGGCATGGAAATTGGGAAGAGACAATTTGCGAATTCTTAGTCCAACTTACACCCTGGGTCAGGGACAGGCTGCAGTGGAAAAGAAACTTAAGCTGGGTGCAAAAGAGGGCCAGAATTTTCTGTTTGGCATGCGGGGGTGGGCCCTGCACTCCGATGTGTAAAATGACGCGCGGTAACATCAGGCGTGTGTCCCGACGTCACCACGCGTCATTCCGATCTTCCGTTCAGCGCGTGCGCACCAGAGTCGGCTGTGCGCCTGCTGAACTGTCAAAGGCCTGCTAAGGCCATAAATAAACTAATTAATCCAATTGTCAGGGATGCCCGTCCAACATTAAGGTTGGCGGGGTGGGGGGGTGGGGGGGTTGCTGCTGCAGGTGAAGAGCCCAGGCGGCCTTCGCATTTTTCATGAAACCTCATCCACGGGCGGGATGAGGTTTCATGAAGGGTTTATTAAATTATCAAATTTTTTTAAACATTTGATAAACATGTCCCAGCTCATGCGTTCTGCTGTCACAGGAGAGGACATGTGTGAATGATTTTTAACTTTTTTATTTGGATATTTCAACTTGAATATAATCTCCCTGAGGCAACTCTGTGCCTCAGGGAGATTTCTGCGCTCTTTCATGTGTGAAAGTGCGCAGGCCCTGTCTCTCCCTCCTCCCCACATCCGCACAGGTAGAGCTGAGCGCTACCGGCCTTGCGTCACGCTGGGCGGGCCTTAATTGGCCTGACTGTGCCCAACCGGCCCGCCCGACAGGGAGGAAATTCTCCCCCAGGTGGCTGATTTGTCACAGCCCATTTTCCACCACCACCCAAGATTAATTTCACCCCCATTTAATAGAAATCCTCTAAAACTCAAGTGATAAGAACATTCATTCTTGGCCATGTGTATTTTTTAAGTTATCTTCTGGCACTTGTCCATTTGAAATCAAATGACAATTAAACATTATAAAATAACATACTGAAGCTTTTGTCAGTGTGAAGCACACAAAGGGTGGCAATGGTGCAAGCACTTGAGCATGTTTGCAATTTTGGACTTTTATGAAAGGGACATTATGGCCGGTTTAATGAAGGCAATGGCCAGAGAGCCTGTGAGAGCCCCTCATCACCTCCTTTCAGCAAGGCCCGCCAGATTAAGTGCCAATCAGACACTGAGCTAGTCAGTGATGTTCATTCCCCAGAACTGAGGGGGTGGAGTTGTGGGGAATCATGTTCCTGAGAGCTGCCATACAGGTAGGGGCTTCCAGATGTGTACTGTCCACCAGCACCACCAGGGGAGCAGTGGAAACTGCCGATAATGCACCTTCCGGAGACCCAGGGTCGCTGAGGGACGCAGGCACAGGTGAATGATGTGGAAATGGGAGTTGCTGGGTAGGGGGGTCAAGAGGCATTGTGGTTGGGGGTGGGGGGGTGGTGCGGTGCTTCAGTCGCAAGGACAGTGGAGTGGCTGTCAGCAGGCCCCCGCCTTCCCAATGCCAGGTCACTCCATCAGTTACTGAGTGCCTTTCACCAAGGGTAACCCAGCCGCTGCCACCTCCCTCACCCGCCCACTGCCACCCCAGAAAGCTCACAGGAAACCCTGGCGTGGTTTGCTTTTCGGGCTTCTCACCTAGAGAGTCCCTTGCCCACTGCTGAGTGAATACCCCTAGCGGTGGGGTGAGGCCCTTAAGGGCCAAATTTTTGGACATGTTTTTTGTCACCTGTATTTTCAGTCAGAAAAATTGTAAGATCACTAATACATTAAAATAAATTGGTAGATAGGAGGGAGAAGTAATCCACTGTTGGGTTAATCCATATTGTTGAGACAGTGAAGTAGAATCTACCCCTGCATCTGACTTAGTCATCGGAGTGCCAATTGCTGTCATTGGAAGTAGATGGAGAGGTTTTAATTTTTGAATGTGATATCACTCACCTTGAAAACAAAACATTCATAACAAATGAAAAGAGACATGAACTATTATCTTGCAATGGATGACTGATTGCCATTAGCTCAGTGATTATCCTCATAAAAATATATTAACCTGAAGTTGCTTGTTTTTTGAGTTAAATATATATATATATGTATGTACCTCTAATGTCACTCTTTATTTCTGAAATATTTTCTAATATTTTTGGATTTCATTCCTTTTCATGTTTACAAACTTATTTATTTCCAACAATTTAATTGGCTAATTAATTTTGATTAGAAGTGATTGCCAGTAGACTAGTGACTGCCAGTCAAACTCCACTGGGGATATCTCAGTGGGCCCTCTCCTATCTCCAAAAGCACTGATTTATTGGGCTGATAAGTTAGGAACATAGGAAGCATAGGAACAGGGGCCTGCTCCGTCATTCAGTACGATCATGACTGATCAAACACTTCAATGCCTTTTACCCACATTATCCCCATAACCCTTTACGTTATTGTTAATCAGAAATCTATCAATCTCTATCTCAAACATACTCGATCATTGACCTTCCATGGCCCTCCTGGGTGGAGAATTCCAAAGATTCACAGCCCTCTGAGTAAAGAAATTTCTCCTCAACTCAGTGTTAAGTGGCTTCCCCCTTATTTTGAAATTGTGTCCCCTGGTTCTAGACTTCCCAAGCAGGGGAAACATCTCATCTGCATCAACCCTGTCTATTCAAAAGAACAAAGAACAAAGAAAAGTACAGCACAGGAACAGGCCCTTCGGCCCTCCAAGCCTGCGCCGATCATATTGTCTGTCAAACTAAAACATTTTGCTTTAAGTATATTGTAGGTTTCAATGAGAGCACCTCTCATCCTTCGAAACTCTAGAGCATACAGGCCTAGTTTCCCCAATTTCTCTTCTTAAGTCAGTCCTGCCATCCCTGGAACAAGTCTGGTGAACCTTTGTTGCATTTCCTCTGTGGCAATAGTATCCTTTCTGAGGTAAGGGGACCAAAAGTGCACACATTACTCCAGGTGCGGTCTAACCAAGTTTCTATCCAGTTGAAGCAAGACTTCATTATTCCTGTACTCAAACCCTCTTGCGATAAAGGCTAACATTCCACTGGCCTTCCTAATTGCCTGCTACACCTGCATGTTAGCTTTCAATGACTTATGGACAAGGACACCCAGATCCCTTTGTATATTTACACTTTCTAATCTCATACCATTTAGAAAATACTCTGCACATCTGTTCCTTCTACCAACGTGGATAACCTCACATTTTTCCACATTATATTCCATCTGCCATGTTCTTGCCCACTTGCTAAGTCCGTCCAAATCCTTCTGTAGCCGCTTTACATCTTCCTCACAACATACATTCCAGCCTAGCTTTGTATTATCCGCGAACTTGGAAATATTACATTTGGTCCCACATCTAAACCATTGATGTATATTGTGCACAGCTGGGGCCCAAGTACTGATCCTTGCGGTACCCCACTAGTCCCAGACTGCCAATGCGAGTATGATCCTTTTACTCCTACTCTCTGTTTACTGTCTGTTAGCCAATCCTAATCCATGCCAGTATATTACCTCCTATCCCATGTGCTTTTATTTTGCTAATCAACCTCCTGTGAGGGACTTTATCAAAAGCCTTCTGAAAATCCAAGTATACTACCTCCATTGACTTTCCTTTATCAATTTTGTTAGCAACATCCTCAAAACAACTCCAACAGGTTCATCAAACACGATTTCCCCCATTTGTAAATCCATGCTAACTATGCCCAATCAGATCATGATTATCAAAATATCCATTTATCACATCCTTTATAATAAATTCTGGCATTTTACCCAACTATTGATGTAAGGCTAACAGGTCTGTAGTTCCCTGTTTTCTTTCTCCCTCCCTTCTTAAATAGTGGGGTGACATTTGCTATCTTCCAATCTTCAGGAACCATTCCAGAATCTATCGAATTTTGGAAAATGATCACCAATGTATCCACTATCTCTATAGCAGCCTCTTTCAGCACTCTGGGATGCAGAATATCAGGACCTGGGGACTTATCAACTTTCAGTCCCATTAATTTCTCCGACACAACCTTCTTGCTTATACTAATTTCCTTCAACTCCTCATTCTCCCTAGTCCCTTGGATCTCTAAATCTGGGAGATTTCCTGTATCTTCCTCAGTGAAAACAGACACAAAGTAATTATTTAGCTTCTCTGCCATTTCCCTATTCCCCAATATAAATTCTCCTGCCTCTGACATATTTGTCTTAGCCAAATGCTTCCTTTTTACATACCTATAGAATCTTTTACAGTCCGTTTTTATGTTTTTTGATAGATTGCAATCATATTCTATTCTCCATTTCTTTACCAGTTTATTGGTCTTCCTTTGCTGTATTCTACAAAGCTCCCAATCCTCAGGTTTACTATTAATTACTTCTGGCAACTTGATAAGCCTTTTCTTTTAATCTTATACAATCCTTAACTTTCTTTGTCAGGCACTGCTGACTGACTTTTTGGGGTATTTTGCACCTTGAATGAATGTATAGGTGCTGTAAGCTATGAAATAGGTCTTTGAAGACTATTCATTGCTTATGTACAGTCATACCTTCTAATGCATTTTCCCAATCCACCTCAGCCAATTTGTCCCTCATGCCTTCATAATTTCCTGTATTTAACTTTAACCTTTGCTTCAGAGTGAACTACCTCACTTTCAAACATGATGTAAAATTCTATCACACTATGGTCACTCATCCCTAAAGGTTCTTTTACAATAAGATTATTAATTAGCCCTTTTCATTACATAATACTAGACCCAAAATAGCCTGTCCTCTAGTCAGCTGCTCAACATACTGCTTTAGGAAACCATCCCTAACACACTCCAGAAACTCATCTTCCAAAGCATTAGTGCTCAATTGGTTTACCCAGTCTATATGCAGATTGAAGTCACCCAGGATTATCATATTGCCCATGCTACATGCTTCTCTCATCCCCTGATTAATACCATGCCACACATTACCACTACTCTTTGGTGGCCTATAAACAACTCCAACCAATGTCTGCTGCCCTTTTCTGTTCCTTAGCTCCACCCAAACAGATTCCATGCATCGTTCTTCCGATCTGAGATCCTCCCTTATCAATGCACTGATCCCAACCCTTATTATCAGCGCAAGTCCATCTCCTTTCCCTTCTTGTCTGTCCCTCCTAAATGCCGAATGTCCTTGAATATTCAGTTCCCAGCCTTGGTCACCGTGCAGCCATGTTTCCTTAATGGTAATTATATCATACCCATTTATCGCTATTTGTGCCTTTCGATCATCTACCTTATTGCGAATGCTGCACGCATTCAGGTAGAGTGTCCTTAACTTTGTCTTTTTGACATCATTCTGCATTTGAAGCACACTCAATGCTCTGCTTTGTTTCTCCTGCCTTCCAGTCTCACTCCTTCCTGTTACCAACTTTACTTTCTTCCAATTTGGGCCACCACTCAGATTCCAACCCCGCTGACAAGCTAGTTTAAACCCACCCCAACAGCACTAACAAATCTCCCTGTGAGTATATCAGTCCCAGTGCTGTTAAGATGTAACCCACCCAGCTTGTACAGATCCCACTTGCCCCAGGACTGGTCCCGATGCCTCAGAAATCTGATGTCCTCCCTCCTACACCAGTTCTCCAGCCACGTATTTAGTTGATCAATCCTCCTATTCCTATGCTCACTAGCATGAGGCACTGGGAGTAATCCTGAGATTACTGCTCTTGAGGTCCTACTTTTTAATTTCCTTCCTAACTCCCTGAAATTTGCTTTCAGGACCTTATCTCACTTCCTACCTATGTCGTTGGTACCAATGTGGACCATGACTTCCAGCTGATCCCCCTCTCCCCGAAGGATGTCCTACAGCCGCTCCGTGATATCCTTGAGCCTGGTACCAGGGAGGCAACACACCATCCTGGAATCATGTTTACTGCCGCAGAAACGTCTGTCTGATCCCCTGACTATGGAATCCCCTATCACTATCACCCTTCCATTCGTCTTCGTCCCCCGCGGTACAGCTGAGCTGCCTACGGTTACACAGGCTTGGCCCTGGCTGCACTCCCCTGAGGAACCATCATCCTCATCAGCATCTGAAGTGGAAAACCGATTAGCAAGCCGGATAGGCTCAGGGGACCCCTGCACCACCTGCCTGGCAGTCACCCATTCGCTCTCTGGCTCTACGTTTCCGACCTGCAGTGTGACCGTCTCAGTAAATGTGCTATCCATGTAGTCCTCTGGCTCGCGGATGCACAATAGTGACTCCAGCCGCCACTCAAGTTCTGCAACCCGGAGCTCAAGCTCGTGCAGCTGATGACACTTCCTACTGATGTGTTTGTCAGGGACACATGGTGCATCCACCACTTCACACATACGGCCGAGCTGACCTGCCATCTGTAACTTTAAAAACTATTTATTACACTTAGAGTAATTAGAATGAGTAGAATAAATTACTAGCAACTTAACCTTTCTACACTTATGCTAACTTTATCATACTTTGGTTTACTTTATTTCACTTTGATTTGATTTAACTTTACTTCCCTATTGCTAGTGTTCCTTACTGAAATCCAAGTAGCTACTTCTTTATAAATGATACGCCTTTCTAGTTTTAAGTTAGTTAAACACACCCCCAACAGCAGCCTCTCACCAACCAATGAACGTATAGTTTTCCTGTGATGCCACTGCTGGATTTTATTTCAAACTCAGCCCACTGCCCGAGTACAGGTGTCCCTCGCAGGTCCAGCTGTCTCTGCTCCCGGAAAGTGAGTGAAGGCCCCAAGCCTTGCCTTCTATCTATCCACTGCCTGAGTAGTGTTGACACTCAGAAGTCCAGCTGTCTCTGCTCCCAGAAAGTGAGTGAAGGCCCAAAGCCTCGCCTTCTATTTATCCGCTGCCTGAGTAGAGGTGGCCCTCTTAGGTCCGGCTGTCTTCACTCCTGGAAGATGGTAATTATTCCAAATAACTTTCTGATTCTCACCCTGGGGACATGTTAGGAAAACAGTCTGAGCTAAAGAATAAATAAACCATCTTAAACATGTCACCTCTGATCTTGAATATTGTGCAAATTGCCAGAGAAAGTACGTTTCCAGGAACAGATTGATAGTTTGCTCACCATCTTAAAAGTTAACTTTAGACTTGGATATGTGAAGAATCTGCAGTTCTTCTAGTTTCTTCTTTGAATTGGAGACTCTAGCAAGGGTGAGAGGCTAATGGGGGAAAGATTCTATACAGAAATGTAAACGCACGAAGAACAGATATGATAATCTCCTAATATGCCAACCTTACAACAATACTGAAGCAGAAATTGAGCAACAAAATATAAAAACACACCATTTAATTATGGGGCTGATGTCATGATGGAATGCTGTGACTCACCGCTACCCCACCGTCATAGACTCACGGGGCTGCATCTCCTGGTTGGCAAGTGGGGGCAGGGCCCGCTCGCCGACATGCAAAATGACACAGGATGACGTCTGGTGGACGTCCCAACATCACCCCGCATCATTTAGATTTTCAGTTCGGCGGGCGCACAGCTGACTCGGCTGCGCACCCGCCAAACTGTCAACGGCCATTTAAAGCCTTTAAAAAAGTAATTAAGCCAGTTAATGGACCTGCCTGTCCAACCTTAAGGTTGGCGGACAGGCCAGGAGCCCAGGCGGCCTTTAGAAAAAACATGAACCCTCATCCACGGGCAGGATGAGGTTTCACGAGGGCTTTAAAATGTTTATGAAATGTTGAAATAAAAGAAATTGACATGTCCTAGCTCATATGACACTGTCACATGAGGGGACATGTCAGGAATTTTTTTCCACACTTCCATAAATTTTTAAAACTTCCAGCGATCTCCCTGAGGCAACACTTTTCCTCAGGGAGATCTGTGCGTTCTTTCGCACGCATGCGCAAAAGAGCGCACTTCCAGCTCAGGGAATCCCACCCCCTCCTCCCACACAGGGATCGCATAGCGCTTCTAAGCGGGCATCATGCTGGGCAGGCCTTAATTGGCCCACTCACGTAAAATGGCAGCGCGCCCCTGACCAAGGGGGCGCCGATCGGGAACCCGCCCGCCCGCTCCAGCACATCCCCACAACAGGGGGAAAATGTTGCCCATTGACATTTACAGCACAGAAGGAGGCCATTTGGCCTATCATATCCCTGCCGGTCAACAAAGATCTGACTACGCGAATCCCATTTTCCAGTGCTTGTCCCATAGGCTATGGCAATGCAAGTGAATATCTAAATACTTTTTAAATGTTACGGGAGCTTCTGACTCAACCACTCTTTCAGGCAGTGAGTTCCACACTCCCACCACCCTCTGGGTGAAAACATTTCTCCTCAACTCCCCTCTTAGTCTTCTACCTCTTACCTTAAATCTATGCCCCCTGGTTATTGACCACTCTACTATTGGAAAATGTGCCTTCCTATCCACCCTATTCATGCCCTTCATAATCTTACACACCTCTATCGGGTCTCCTCTCAACCTTCGCTGCTCAAAGGAAAACAACCCCAGCCTCTCCAATCTTTCCTCATAGCTCAGACCCTCCAGAACAGGCAGCATCTTGGTAAATCTCCTCTGCATCCTCTCCAGTGCAAGCACTTCCTTCCTATATTGTGGCGACCAGAACTGCACGCAGTACTCCAATTGTGGCCTAACCAGCATTTTATACAGCTCCAGCATAAGCTCCTTGCTCTTGTATTCGGCCTCGGCTAGTAAAGACAAGTATCCCATATGCCTTCATAGTGACCTTATCTACCTGCCCTGCTACCTTCAGGGATCTGTGGATATGCACACCAAGGTCCCTCTGATCTTTAGTGCTTTCCTGGGTCCTACCGTTCATAGTGTAATCTCTTGTCTTGTTAGCCCTTTCCAAGTGCATTACCTCACACTTTTCTGGGTTGAATTCCATTTGCCACTGCTCTGCTGACCCGACCAGTCCACTGATATCCTCCTGCAGTTTACGGCTATCCTCCTCACTCATTACCACCCTACAAATTTTCGTGTTATCTACGAACTTCTTGATCATACCCCGTACATTTAAGTCCAAATCATTTATATACACTGCAAACAGCAAGGACCCCAGTACCAAGCTCTGTGAGACTCCACTGGAAACAGATAACTATCCTAAATCTAACCGAGTTATGGTCTCTATCTCCAAAATGCTCCCCCTACTGATATGCCTTCCACCTGCCCAGACTTTTTCCGAATATTGGGTCCAGAACTGCCCCCTCCTTTGTTGGGCTTTCTATGTACTGGCTAAAAAGATTCTTCTGGATTTTGCTCCCTCCCTACCTTGAACACTAAAACTATCCCAGTTAATACTTGGGCAGTTAAAATTCCCTACCATTACTGCCATATTATTCTTACACTTCTCTGAAATTTGATTACATATTTGATCCTCTATCTCTCCTTGACTATCAGCATTGGGGTATCTCATGAAATTGGGCAATCGATTGCAAAGCACTCAAAAAAGAGTTTTAACTCTACCCACCTAGCTAGGAGGCCCCAGATAATTCATCCACCCATTTCCAATCAACTTTGTGCCAATCTTGATTTTCACCTGCTCTTATGAACAGATGACAGCTGGTGGGGTCCTTCTTTAAGATCACACATTGGAATTCCAGTGACATTTTTGGGCTTTGACTGTAGTTTTAACTGTGGCCTGAGTGAGGAGACCATTGTGGTTTTCTTGCAAAGTGAAGACATTGAGAAGCAGATCCAGGAGCAGGAGAGGCCATTTAAGCTGAGATGTTGACCTTTCCTGGGCTGGTGGCAGTAGTCGGGGCTGGGATAGTGCATGGGTGGACAGGAAACCACAAGTGAAATCCTAAACTTCTGCCCCTGGCTCATAGCCAGCTGCTGCTTATGGCTCACATTGAGGAGGCAGCTGACCAGCTTCAGGCACAGAAGTTAAAATTGCTTGGTTTCATGCTGACAATGTTGGGAGTATTTCACCTGAATCGTGTGCCAAGATCAAGCTGCTCCTTCAGTGGTGAACACCTAAATCTGCCAAAGAAGATTTAAAAGATTCTGAGGTATTGCTTTGTTCATTAGCATTAGCTCATTGCATCTATAAAGTTAACTAATGTTTGTGAGCGCACTTCCAATTTCCCAAGTATCTTCACAGTGCAGATCTTGACTCATAGAATATCTAGCTAAAACAGGCACTGTCAGGTCTCCAAGCTGTCCACTGAAGAACTCCTCAGTTTAAACCTTGGGTTGCCACATTATTGTTATCGCAAGATAACAAAATTATTGTGGATGAGGAAGGTCATTGCAGCCATCTTAACCCCTATACAATAATAATCCCATTTCGGTATCAAAGTGTTTCTTAAATGATTCCAGGAATTTTCACTCCATGACTCTATTTAGAAGTCCATTCCAAGTGTTGGTCGTTGACTTGAATCAATCCTAAAATTAAGCTTAACCAATTTGAACTTTCCCTCTGTCCTACTGTCACAATTTAATTTACTTTGAAGTTATAATCTAGGGGCAGAATTTTGCCCTTGTCAGGCGGGCTCAGCGGGAGTGGGCAGGGGTGGTCAGGAAGCCGACCACTGCCCGCGATCAGCACCAGGTAGTGATTTCACACTGGTGGGCCAATTAAGGCCCACCCAGCACCAAAAGTGAGTGGCAGCGCTCAGCACTGCCTGTACGGGTGGGAGGGAGGAGGGCAAGCAGGCTGAGTGCGAATATTGAGCAATTGAGCATGCACGTGAGTGACCACTTCATAATCTCCCTGAGGCACAGAGCTGCCTCAGGGAGATGAAGCGTTGTTAAAAAAAAAGAAAATAAAGGAAATAAAAATGTAATAAAACATGTTCCCTCATGTGATTCTGTCACATGAGCAGGGACATGTTATTAATTCAATTGTAAAACTTTTATTTTTATTTGCTTTTGGAAACCTTATCCCACCCTTGGATGATCTTTCCAAAAAAATGCAAAGGCCGCTTGGCCTTTTTGCCTGCCCACCACCCGTTAGGTTGGATGGGCAGCGGAAAATGTAGGTTAATTGTCGGCGGGTGCCCTGCCAACTCTGGCGCGCGCCTACCGACCACACTGCCTTGCGACTGCACGTTGGTGTTGGCAAGCTTGGCCGATGTCAAGACGCATCATTTCACGCTCGAGCGGGTCGGGCGTGTGCCCGCCCACTGAGTGAAAATTTCTGCCCTGGATTGACATCTTGTCAGAACTTAATTATCATATACCACTACAAAACCGCCTCTCGAGTATCTCCTTTCTAGGCTCACGTCGAAGTTACAATGTCTTTCCCTGTAACTTTCCTTGGCTGACACCGGGGATCAGCTTTCTCTGTACAGCTTTTGTCAACAAGCAGAATAAGACACAGCACTTAAAGGAGTAAAGGACAAAGCACAGCAGATGCTGGAAATCTCAGATATCAAAAAATGCTGGAGACACTCAGTAGATCAGGAAGCTTTTCTGGAGAGAGAAACTGAGTTAACTTTTCAGGTCAAATACTTTTCATCAATAGTGGAAGATGTTACAAATGAACAGCGCTTAAGTACGAACCAAAAAAAGGTCAGGGGTGGGGCAGTGGGGTCAAAGAAAGAATAAAAGGGTAAGGTCTGTGATCGGGTGGAGGGCTGAAGTGATTAAATTATGCTAACGATGGACTTGAGAAGATTTTAGCATCTAATTATAGTATATAATGGAATTCCTTCCTGAATTCTGCTTGTGCTTGTGACCTAAATTCCATAATACTAATATATGGATGTTTGCACATTGCATGGAAGCAAGGTAGAGATGCTATCAGCCATGTTAAAGAACTAAATGCTGAGAATATCTTCTCTGGAGGGTATTCCCTGTAGATGCATTGCCCATGACTTTTCATTATGCAGTGAGCAAGGCTCACTCTGTCCACTCTGTGCAGTGTGCCCACGACTTTCTGATATACACTGGCACCAGGCAAATTTCTCTGGAGCCAGTGTGCACTTAGGAAAATTGTACCACGTCTACGTGAACTGGCCAAGCTTCCATGACAATGCTCAAGGTAATTGGGAAAAAAATAGCTCCAAAGATTCTGAACAAATATGAAATTTAAAGGCAGAAACTGCAGCATGTTGGGAGACATTCACAGGTGTTGGTACTAAATGCAAAGCTGCTAGGAGATCAAGAAGGAACTTGCCACAGTACTACCTCCCGGATGGATGCCTGAATTGTGAATTTTTAATATGGATAAGTAGAAACTTCCCAATGAGAATGTTAAAACATTGACAGAATTGTTAAAGATGGTGACAGCAGAATGTTAAAATTTTGGGCAAAATATGATATGTATAAAATCACACTTCCTTTCCCTTCTTTCATGAAAAAGAGAAAGAATTGTAGCTTTTAATTTTTCTGTGTTTCAAATGGTCTTAAATATTACTACATTTCTGGGGATCTCTGAAAGTCCCCTGTTCTAATTTCTAAAAGATAGTGTCAATTATCCAAAGGAAAGTGCGACTCTTATTGTAGAAAATATGTTCGTATACAGCATTGGTAATATTCCCTTCTTAATTCAAATGGCGAAACAGTGAGAAACCTGCTGACAGAGAGGAATCTGATAACTATAGGGACCCTGTAGGATTCCCTGTGGATCCCAGTAGGATGTACAAAAGACACACTTAAATTTACCTCAGAAACATTTTAAAATCCTATGGAATTCTAAAATGTACTTGAGAAGTTTGAGGTATCTACATTCTAGTATATAAAGGAACATTGTCCTGAATTTTTCTCATGTTAGGAAACACAGTGACCTGAATTGAGAGATACTAATATAGTAACACATTTGCATATTGTACAGAAGCAAGATAGGGTAGCTATCAGCTATGAACAAGAACCAGCTGCTGAAAATGCCTAGTCTGGAGGATATTTTCTGACAGACACAATTTGCATAAAAGATTGGGTCGAGGTAATTAGTTTAGTATGTTTTCATAAGTGAAGCTAATCTGAAATGTTCTAAAACTAAAATATAAAAGATAACAGATCATTGTTATAATTTTAATAACTGCAAATGTCTTTCACTATTTTGTCTAATCAATATGTAAAATGCATTGGATAGTATTCCTAATTAGAACAAATAACATTATGACAAAATGAAGACTACCATTTTTATAAAAATCCCAAATCTTTTCTTTATAAGAATGATTGTGATTACTACTTAGGCCAAACATGGCCCAGTTTTCCCAAATTCCACCATTAGCAATTTCTGTGTTACCTTGGAAATCATTATTTCATTTTTTTCTTAAACTGATGCCAATATTCTTGTGCAACACATTTGCACAGTTGAGGAAAATGGTAGAAAGTAGCTCTATTCATTTTGATAGCTTAATTTGGCTTTCGCTCAAAGAAATCAGAGGCTGTGCTCCTTTGGAAGGAACATGAATACGATTCTAAGTTAAAATCCCTAGATAATATAAAAATAGATATGACTTAATAAATTAAGTAATTGTATTTTTAAAGAATCATTGATTGTCTGGGGGTCTGGGGCTCTGGTGCTGAAAAATAGTGAATCACCAATTTCAAACCACTTAATGGGTCAATAAAATGTTCATAGATTATTACTTAATATATCATTACATCACCTCCATTAAAGGTTTTACATATTATAGAGATTTTGTTTTAACTTCTTTACATTTTTTTCACTGGAATGATTTATAAAATTAAAACAGTTATCAAACTATCACAGAACAATAGATTAATAATGTGGATAAAACATAGTGGCCCAATGAACATGTCTAATTACATAATGGTAAATAACAGCTATTCCAAATGTACACTCCTAATGTGGAACCTTGCCACCAGGATCATATATTAGGATACGATGGATGTGATCCCATTATTTCTCATGCACAGTGAATATTAAATTGTGAGGAACAAACCTGTCTGTGCTTCTCATGGATGAAGGAGTGCAAGTAAAATTAGCCCTATGATATAAGTATATGAAGACTCGAGATATGCCTCATTTCCTACTCATGATGTGGGCAATAACTCCCAACAATGGGTTTACATCTTAGTTCACTCAGAGGACATCAATCTGATGACACTGCTCTTTCTAAACCAATATACAGCTGTGCTTATTATCCAAAAATGTCCCAGATAGGTTTAAAAATCCACAATTTCTTCAGAATACTTGAGGAGGGTTTTTCTCTCATGGAATTCAGTGCTATGTTGTTGATTACTGGTTTGTGACATGGCACCTTATCAGAATCAGGCCACAGGTATGGATTGAGGTTAGGAGGAAGAAAAATTAGGCAGACTTCATGCTCCTGATCACCATCCAGTGATTCCCTACTGAAAACAGACATGCTTCTTTTGTGGATGTTCAGCAAGGAGGAGAACAGGATCTGGCTGTGATGCCCTCTGCAGGCAAATATCCTGCAAATCCTCACTGTGTAGGTTCAGAGAAAAGGTGAGAACACGGCAGAGGGGGATTGGGGGTCGGGGGTGGGTTGGGGGGGGGGGGGGGGGGTGCGGGGGTGGTGGGAGAGGTGTGTCGGTGGGTGGGGGGTGGCGGTGGTGGAGGTGGGGGGAAAGGCAGCAGGTTTCACAGGTCCTCATTATGAATACCATCATCTAGTCATTAGATATGTATTTGAGTGATTATTAATTTTCACAAATAATCTTCAGCAAGCCATTATGGACATTACATTCAAAGCAATCAATAAAACAGAGTTTTCTTCACTATTTCCTTATCTTTATAATGATGAATTTGTTTTAATTTTAAAGTAAATTTTGAAACACGTTCAAATTTCAATTAAACAAGGCAAAATAAATATAAATATCACATCTATGAAGAAATTAGATATTCATGTTGATACAGGTCTTAAAATTATCTTGATATTGCTAAAGCTGAGAACTTAATCAAAAATAATTGACAATTATAACATTAAAACTGTACACAGCTTATGGCGTAATTTCGCTTTTGTTATTTTCTACTTAATATATTCCAGAGATTTATGAGATGTAGCAAGCAAATTACATTATTGCTGAAGGGGATTGAATTTAATTGAGTTTAGCACTAAAAAGAAATGCCCTAGTTTTACCACCAAAGATAGCATTGTGATAGAAGGTGAGAGTCTGCAACCTGGTGAGTTTGGCCACTGTTTTAACCTGGAATGGGGCTTAAGTGGGCAGTGTCATATCTCAGGTTAAAAGAACAACACTCAAAGTCACAGATTTAATTGCAAGAACAACATCATTTAACCTGCCATGCTGGCTAACTCCCTAACATGCACTACCTGACCTTCAACCCACAGGTCAGTGACCCCATATATTGTATAGAGTGTACCTTACAGCATCTTACCCAAGTACTGTATAATATCTAATACTCAAGTTCACACACACAATCAGGTATCATTATGACATCCATCTCTTTTTAAACCAAAAACATGCCTACGATTTTTCTGCTTGGTGTATGTAACTTAGTCTCCATCCATTACTAAACATATCGCAATGAAATTTGCAAACAAACTTAACAAATCATTATTTCCCTAACCCACTGAGTAAATGAATTTCTTAAATTACAGATGTCAGGTAAGTTCAGTGCATCACAATCCAATATAGTTTCAGTCTTTTGTTCAGCTTTTCACTTTCTGGAATTGTTATTTCTCTTTCACTGTTTAACTGTGGCATCCCTGTGATTACCATCAGTATGCCATTTGATGCTCCTCAACGATCCAATCCAATTAGTTTCTTGTGTACTTGCAAGCATCACAAGCAAGAACTTCAAAATCACAAGGATAGCGTTTGGCATATACCCTTTTATTTTGAACATAATCACAACACACAGAATTTCACACCTGGGCACGTGCTTTGTGTCAAGATTTGCTGTTTTTCAACTTAAAATCACATTGTTTTAAATCACAAATCATTTCTCCGAACTGATTTCCGCTTTCATGTTCTGTCGCTAAATCACACATTATATCACGTTGGTGATCTCCTCTTGCAGCGTGGACCGCCTGCTGTCTAAGAAACTCTGGTCATCGCTTCAGTGTTAGGAAGTGTCTGTCGTCCCCTCTGGAACCAATGTTATTCTGTCTGGATAGCAAGTTGGCTGCCTGCAATCAGCATCACTGCCTTGAACTTTTGGATTGCTCGATGTCAGCTTTGCCTCTGCTGGTTCATTTGCTGCTGTGCCTTTGTCACATGGTAATTTTTGACACAAGAAGAATTTCTGACATACAGTAGTCCTTCTGGGGACTGCACAATCACACTGGCCAGAACCTTCTGTCCCCATAGGAGATGAGGATGGAGGCGGCAGGGCCTGAAAATTTGGCGGGTTGGCATCAGGACTGGCACCGGACGCCTTCCCACCTCCACCAGAAGCATGTTCTGGGAGGGGAGGCCCAGAGTTGACCTTGCTGCCACGTCTCCACTTGAGTCACTTAGGTGGCCAGTTAACGACCACCTAAGGGCCTCTTCCCACCTCCGCTGTAACTTCCCAGCTCCAGGTCTGGTAAAACTGTGCGAGCTGTATGTCAACTGGGAGTGGGGTGGAGGGAGGTGGGAGTATGGTGGTGGGCCCTCGATCTGCACTAATCTATGCATGATTGAGGGCTTGGACATGGGACAGGGGGATACCCGATTACCTGCCCTTGCTGCCAACTCCCATAGTCTCTCTTTTCCCATGACCCCCATACCATGACGCCCCATTCTCCCAACAGCACTTACCTTTTTCCTGGGTCACTCCATGATCCTGGGACTCCAGAGGGTGGGGAGTGTTGCTCCAGACTCCCCCATAGTGCTGCTGAGTGCAAGAGCTGCCGGCCTCTGATTGGCTGGCAGTATGTCATCTTCTGGGGCCTTCAGTCAGGATGAAGGCCCATTGCCGTCCACTTAACTGCCTGAGGGGCAGAAGATATGAGGGGCCTTCCTCCTCAGAGTCAGCATGGATATCTCACAAGAGGTAGTGGGTGAGACACCCGCTGAGAATGGAAGATTCCACTCCCTGTTTCCCTTCTTGGCAATGACAATGTAAGTCTGAGGTAAAATGCTGCATCCACTTTACTTAGACTTTCCTGTCTCAGCAGTATTTTATCACCTGGCATCACATCAGACTGCCCATCTCCTCATCTGTGGTCCGCATAAACCTTTGTAGCATCCTTTTTCTCTGCATCATGATCTCAAACCTCTTGACCAACATTGATGCCCCCCAGCTCTGGCATCTTGGTGTGCATTTTGTGTCCAAATAGCAGCTCAGCCGGACTTTTTCCTGTTGTAGTGTGTGGAGTTGCTCTATACATGGCCACATATGAGAGCAATGTCTCCTTCCAAACTTTGCCTTCAGCCTGAGCAATCGTCATCTACTTCTTCAAGAATTGGTTTTGTCGTTTCACTTCCCCATTTTCCTGTGGTTGTTTAGGAATCACTCTGTGTTGGTGAGTGCCTGTGACTTGTGTGTAATCTGCAAAAGTCTGTGAGATGATTTGTGGCCCACAGTCTGAATACAGGATGACTGTTAGATCATGCCTTGCAAATATTTCAGTCAACGTAGACACTGTTTTCTCTACTGTTGTAGACTTCATTACAACATACTCATAGTAACAGTTCGTGGATGACACGGAAATTGGTAGGGTGGTAAATAGTGAGGACAATAGCCATGAACTGTAGGAGGATATCAATGGACTGATCAGGTGGGCAGAGCAGTGGCAAATGGAATTCAGCCTGGAAAAGTGTAAGGTAATGCAATTGGAAAACAAGACAAGGGTTTACACTATGAATGGTAGGACCCTGTAAAGTAGTGAAGATCAGAGGGACCTTGGTGTGCATATCCACAGATCCTTGTAGGTAGCAGGACAGGTAGATAAGGTGGTTAAAAAGGCATATGGGATACTTGCCTTTATTAGCCGAGGTGTAGAATATAAGAGCAGGGAGGTTATGCTGGAACTGTATAAAATGCTGGTTAGGCCACAACTGGAGTACTGCATGCAGTTCTGATCATCACATTACAGGAAGAATGTGATTGCACTGGAGAGGGTGCAGAGGAGATTTACCAGGATGCTGCCTGGGCTGGAGGGTCTGAGCTATAAGGAAAGATTGGTTAGGCTGGGGTTGTATTCCTTGGAGCAGCAAAGGCTGGGACGGGATCTGATAGAGGTGTATAAGATTATAAGGGGCATAGATAGGGTGAATAGGAAGGCACTTTTTCCATTAATAGAGGGGTCAATCACCAGGGGGCATAGATTTAAGGTGAGAGGTAGAAGGCTAAGAGGGGAGTGGAGGAGAAACTTTTTCACCCAGAGGGTGTTGGGAGTGTGAAACTCACTGCCTGAAAGGGTGGTTGAATCAGAAACTCTCGTAACATTTAAGAAGGATTTAGACATTCACTTGCATTGTCATGGCCTCCAGGGCTATGGGCCAAGCACTGGAAAATGAAATTAGTGTAATCAGATCTTTATTGACTGGCGCAGACACGAATGACAACTACAATTTGTTCGCACCTGACCTCAACTTTTGTCCTGCAGAGGGTGGGACCAATTTTCACACTGTAGAATTTCCCACCCACTGTTTCCAATTAACTGCTACTTTAAAATGGCATCCAACGTTAAATCACTACCTTGTTCCGGCAGCTTATGCCTCTATCTACCCGACTTGTTGGACCACCTGATCCATTACCTGGTTATTCAAATCCATCGTAACGTAATTGCATCCATCTGATGCCTGCTTCAAACGGGTCACAAATTAGGCTACTCTTTCTGTCTCATCTGATGGAAAACATGCCTTTGGAATGTGGCATTTGGCGTCACCACTTAATGGTCCTTCAAAGCTTTCACTACACATTCATAATCTGCTTTTCTCTCCCGTGTCAGGCAGCACCTTGAAAGTCTCCCTCTCCAAAGCACCCACATTGAACAATAAGGCCCGTGGGCTTGCCTTCAGCCAGCTTTACCTCTAAGTTGTTTGTTCTTGGAATGGGATACTTGTCTAGTTTTACTGCCTTGTTTACGGTCAATTTATAGTCCCCGCAAATGTGTATGGTTTTGTCAGGCTTAACCACTGGAACTATGGGTGCTGCATCTTCCGAGAATTGGACAGGTTGGATGAAGCCCAGCTTTTCTAACAGGCACAGTTGTGCATCCACTGTCTCCTTCAACGCAAAAGGCCCAGGTCTGGCCTTAAAAAAACGTGGTGTCGCCTGAGGATCCATGTACATCTTGGCCTGCATGCCTTTTTTAACTTCCCTAATTCAGCCCAAAGTACACTGTCATATTTCCTTAGCAATTCAGGAACTACTGCTTTCAGGTAAAATATCTCAGACCAGTCAAGCTAAATCTTCTGTAACCAGTCTCGGCTTAAAAGAATGGGTCCTTCTCATTTCACTATTATCACAGGCAGCTGGGCTATCTGTTGCCTGTAAGACACTGTGGTGATGCCCTTTACCTGAATATATTCTCTAACGTATGTCTTTAATTTAGCAGTTGTCTGCTCCAAGTTTATGGACTGTCTACCTTCATTAAGGTATTTGAAAGTGTGCTCTCCCACCACTGTACTTGAGGCACCCATATCCACCTCCATTATTAGTGACTTCTCATTAACCTGGATTGTGACAGTGATAGATTCAGTTTTTACAGCGGTTACATTATACAGGGAATAAATGCCGATGTCGGCAGCTTCAGGTTCTGCTGTATTTTATACGTCAATCATGTTGGTTTGCTGCTTTATGGGCTGTTCCAACTTTTCTCTGCATTGCTTTACTACGTGACCTTTCTAATGGCAGTGATGGCATTCTGCCTCCTGGAATTTACAGGTGTCTGGTCCATTGTTACTTCCACATCTAGAACAACTTAATCTTGGAGTCGCTGCTGAAGTGTTTCTACTAGACATTTTCATTTTTCTAACAGCAGAGATTGCCTCTCGCTTCGATGCTGTGTCTCTGGTTTTTGCGTCATGCTCAGTGGTAGGTTCCCACCCCACAGGAAGAACGGAGCCATGTTGTATGTGTTGCAAAGCCTGTGAGTCTCTCGCAGCACTTTCCATGGCATGAGAGATTCCTAGGGCATGCTTAAAGTTAACATCAACCTTGGTGAGTAAATAGCGCTGTATGGCATCGTCCTGAATGTCACAAACTAATTGGTCCTGCAGTATATCATTTAATGTGTCCCAAAGTCACAGTGTTCTGTCAACTGCTTAAGGTTTGCTGCATAGGTTGTGATGGACTCTCTCGGGGTCCCAACTCTGGAATGAAATTTAAAACACTGCATTATCACGGATGGCTTCGGCTGGAAGTGCGTTTTCACGCGGTCCAATAGTGACCAGCATAGGACTTAGAATTGGACATGCTCAGAGCCGTCAGGTTGAGAATGAGATTGTATGTCTTACTGCCGCATACACAAAAGGATGGCTTTCTGCTTTTCCTCCGCTCTAATTTCGCTTGCTACAAAATAAAATCCGTGTGTTCTATATACTGGCTCCAGTCGTCCATAGTCGCATCATAAGGATCGATTCTGCTGAAGAGCGGTATGACTGGTGAGTAGTCTTTTCCTTTTCTTCAGATTTGACGTACTCACGGTAAGAAGGTGAGGTGCAGCGTCGGAGCTATTTTACCCTTGTCGCCAAATGCAATGACTTGACGGAGTGGACAGGTTTCAACAAGAAACAGATAAGCTTTATCACAGAGAGCTTTTCAGGTGCTCCGTGCTCGATCAGGACTCTCGTCAGGAAGCCCCATTCCCCCCGCCTCCTGGATTGCCCGTGCTCAGAGCTCATTGGTCAGAGCCTCCCAGAACATCACATAACTCCTGATAGACAGCAGGAGAGGCTATACCTTCAGTTAGTACAAGCCCGATTCTGCTTTAGCTAGTGGTTCTAAATGGTTTGTGCTTCTCCATGTTCAAGTTACATTGGAGTCCAAATTATGTCACCAGAACCTAATATTTCAATATGGCGAACCCTAGATATTTTACCTGCGGAAGGGGGAGGCGCACGCCAAGCAGCTTTTACAGGGCGAACTGGCATTGTGCAAGGTGGAGGGACCCTCCTTTGAGGGTTCCCTGTGTCCATCAGCGGTAAAACCCATCAAGTTGGTATGCTCCCTTAACCCTCAGCACCCCACCCCTCAGCTTCTCAAACTCAGCCCCCACACCCCTTGTTGTGCCTGCCAGCCAATTCCCGTAGATACCATGGACATACCTTCAATTTGGCCTCTGTAAACCCCGCTTCTTTGGGGATTGGCTGTAATCCCTGTTGCAATACACCTTTAAGGATTAGGAGCATGACATCACCAGAAAGGAAGTGTGCCAAGAGATTCAGTTTTAGTTGCACTGACTGGAATTTTCCAGCCCTCCCGCGGGCAGCTTCCCCCATGGTGGGACCAGCGAGCCATTGAAATCTCCAATCACATTGGCGGGACCGGAATATCCCACCAACGTGAGGGGCTGAAAAATTCCAGCCACTTTTGCTTGCAGCAGAGCACATACACAGACAGCTCTGCTGCTGGTACCTTCAAGTTTTCTGAACATGTACAACTGTTCTCATGTGCCTAGTCTAAATAAACGAACCCACAACGTGTTTACCCAATTCCTTATGAGTGACTGGTGCCTTTATATCATTATAAAAACACAACAGTCCCAGCAGTAGCCGCCATTCAAACCTTGGCCACGATTGGCCTGCAGCTCTCTAAGGCGGGACCTCCTCCCCAGATGGGGGCGGATGTCTTGCCCCGAGCCAAGTAACACCCCACTGAGCATAAAATGGCTGCTGGTCAGCCAGGTTTTTTTGTGGAAGGCTCCTGACCAACATTTTAGTTGGGGAGGAGGGGGCACGGAGAACATGTAAAATACAGCCCAAAGTTCCTCCACCACTTGTATAACTTGAAAATGATCTCCTGCGAACAATTACCAGGGTGATTCTAACCCTGCTCACCCTACAGGTACGTTATGAGGTAGATGGGGCATTAAAATGCTCCCAAAAAGCCAGCAGTTAAAAGCACAGGAAGGTTGATAGTCTGCCAGGATGCCATTTTCCATCTGTGAACTTGAATAGTGTTATGGCCACATGAGGAGGGGTAAAATGACTTCCCTATTCTACCGCTCCAGGTCTGACTGTAACATGCTTTTTTGTGAATTTAGAGAAGATGTGTTTTGCCAATTCTGCAGTAGTCCCACTATTTACCATTTCAGAGTATAAGGAATTAGTCTGACAAGTTTTCTGAGTTTAAGCGAAGAACGATATAAGTTTATTGAAACAATTTCCCGAATTTTAAAAAAACGAGGTAAATTGCAATCACCATATGTCACACGCATTTCCTGGGCCCACATACATGCACTAGTACAGATGGTAGAATAAGAGGTCAGGCTTAAAGATTTTTTACAGTTTGTGAAGAAGATAAACAAAGGCGTATATGGCTAGTTGTCCTTTGGCTGGTCTCGATGTGGTGACATTGTGGTCGTTTTGTTTGGTTGTCTTCCTGGGTGTAGTTGTATGGAGCAGGTTTCCATGTTTTATTCCCAAAAGATTGCCATTTGCGATAGATATCTCTTCTCAGGATGGTTACTTTGCAAAACGAACTTTTTAAAAAATCCGGTGCAATACTTTTGAGAGAGAGAGAGAGATACAGCTTCTTTGCAGCCTTTCAGTAAAGCATTCTACTGTCTGACCGCTGATCTCTCTGGCTTGGCAAACAGCTCTTAAAGAGCGACTGGCTGTATATTCCAGAGGAATACGATTAATCCATGGACGGAATTTTACAGCCCCATCATGGTAGGGGCGGGGCTGTAAAATGCAGTGAGCCATTCATTGACTTCGGCAAGACCGTAAAATTCCACCAGTGTAAAATTCTGCTCCATTCCGGCTGCTGCCATTGCTTTTCGGACAGGCAATTGCATTTTAATCAAAAACAGAATTACCTGGAAAAACTCAGCAGGTCTGGCAGCATCGGCGGAGAAGAAAAGAGTTGACGTTTCGAGTCCTCATGACCCTTCGACAGAACTTGAGTTCGAGTCCAGGAAAGAGCTGAAATATAAGCTGGTTTAAGGTGTGTGTGTGGGGGGCGGAGAGATAGAGAGACAGAGAGGTGGAGGGGGTTGGTGTGGTTGTAGCGACAAACAAGCAGTGATAGAAGCAGATCATCAAAAGATGTCAACAACAATAGTACAATAGAACACATAGGTGTTAAAGTTAAAGTTGGTGATATTATCTAAACGAATGTGCTAATTAAGAATGGATGGTAGGGCACTCAAGGTATAGCTCTAGTGGGTTTTTTTTTTTTATTTTATATAATGGAAATAGGTGGGAAAAGGAAAATCTTTATAATTTATTTTTCTTCTTTTTTTTTCCCAATAAATTATAAAGATTTTCCTTTTCCCACCTATTTCCATTATATAAAATAAAAAAAAAAACCACTAGAGCTATACCTTGAGTGCCCTACCATCCATTCTTAATTAGCACATTCGTTTAGATAATATCACCAACTTTAACTTTAACACCTATGTGTTCTATTGTACTATTGTTGTTGACATCTTTTGATGATCTGCTTCTATCACTGCTTGTTTGTCGCTACAACCACACCAACCCCCTCCACCTCTCTGTCTCTCTATCTCTCCGCCCCCCACACACACACCTTAAACCAGCTTATATTTCAGCTCTTTCCTGGACTCGAACTCAAGTTCTGTCGAAGGGTCATGAGGACTCGAAACGTCAACTCTTTTCTTCTCCGCCGATGCTGCCAGACCTGCTGAGTTTTTCCAGGTAATTCTGTTTTTGTTTTTTATTATTATTGCATTTTAATGTCTCATCTCTGAAACTGTTTAAAAGTTTCAGGATAGTGTAAAAGCCAACAGGCGATGGGATCTTTCATGCTCCCCAAGGCGTTTGAGTGTCTGTTTCTTTTTATCCCACTTGGGTGGAATGCAAGTTTATACATTGTAGTTGGCTGGCGGTCCTCCATTGTCTTAATAAGATTATAATTTTTTTAAAAATCCAGCCAGAAAAAGAAGAATTAAAATTGTATTTTCAAAATAATAGCCTCTTAACAATAATGAAGAGCCAGCAAGCTTTTAATCCTGGGGGAAATTCCTGCACATCTGATCTTGTCCTCATCCAAGGGCATCTACCAGCATGGATCACTGAATAGCAATGGGAAGGGAGAAACCCTAGTTGATCTTCTTTCTCCCTCTTAAGAATGCTGGAGCTAAATGTGGTCCCCATTTCTGCCACCCGTGCTGAGCTTGTAATTCCCCCATTAAGTGAGTTCACTGAAGGGGAGCTGTAGAGGGAAGTTTGGATGCTTTTCCACAAAGAAAAGGAGGAAAAATAAGAGTTATTTAGAACACACTGGATTGTCCTCTACTAGCTGGTCATTGATTGGCATTGGCAGAGGCTTGATACCATACTTTCCTGACTCATGAATGATACTGAGCACAAAATAGTACCCCCTCCTCTAAAAAACAGGGCGTGCACAGGTGTCGAGTACAGTAAGAAACATGTATAAGATTTGCAAGTAATATAAATGAATAAAAGGGTAGGTGGTGTCTGGACGGAGGCTGCCATTGTCTTGTAGTGTTGTGTAATGTTGGGTCTTACGGTCCAGTAACTTGACACTGCTCAGGTTTTATGTTCAACGTGGAGAGTACATTGTGAAATGTTGAAGAGGCCACATATCACTTGTTAGAACTTATGTGGACAAAACAATTATGTCAAACTCTCTATAGAGCATGAAATATATTAAACACTTGTGAAACAGACTGCCACCCGGCCAAGGGGTTAGAAAAATTGTGACAAAAGAATCTATCTGTTAAGCACATATTTGCGAGGAGCACAGCTGTACATAGAATCAGTACATTAACTTGAAGTGATGCTCCTATTTCTTTGTTGTGTGATAAAACCCTTCTGTGTTTCTTTGCAATTAGAAATGACCTTTCACACAGCTCTCTTTCAGATTCAGATGTGCAAGCAGTCTGTTGCTGGGGACAGTGACAAATGAAGTCTTTAGGGAATTTTTTGCCATCTTTCAGTGCTAATCTGAAACCCTCTGTGTTGCTTGCACTAAGATTTGACATGCTTCACTGTATTAGCTGCAAGAAAAAAGTCAGGCAGCGCCAGAGCAAAATGCTACAAAAGGATCAGTTGCATTTTTTAATTCGGAGCAATCAATAATGCTCATGTGAACCAATTTATGTGTAACACAAAAGAGCAAATTGTATGTACTTGACAAATCTCTACATTATAATTCAAATTCTATACTAACGCAACTAGGTATAAAATAATTTAAATTATGGCACTCAAACATTTTGAGGAATCTTGCCATCTGAAAGGGTTAGGGTGATTGTCTTGCTACAAACCATTTAAAGAAAGAGAGACTTGCATTTATATAGCGCCTTTCAACACCATGGGATGTCTCAAATCACCTAACAGAGTTTTTATAAAACATTCCTGTATCCTATTCCATATAAATTGTGTCACTCTACTTGAGGAAAAATTATAGCCACACTTAGGGCTCATTCCAGAAAGTCTATATTTTGTGCATCACCAAAGCGATCATTTGTTCCAATTTCTTCACCTTCTGGCACATTCCAACTTGAATTTAGTATTGAATAGTCCCTGTTTCCTTTCTGTCTATAGTCTATGGCAATTACATTTGTGAGGTTAACAGAGCACAATAATTCCAACAATCACCATCTGCAAAAAGCATAGAAACTAGCCATTATAGTTCACTCAAAATTTAAGTAAACTGAAGGATTTAGAAGTTGTAGCTGAAAATTGAGAAAAGCAAATTAAGTGCTAACAGAAATCTTAACTAACTCCTGATTGCTCAATCAGGCTGAATGAGACGGTGCATAATTTCAGTGCTCTGTTTAACCTTGAACTAAGTCTCAGACCCTACAACCAGTCCATTGTCAACAGTGCTTATTTCTGCCTTTCCAGTAATATCTGTCTCTGAATCTAACTCATCCCTACTACCACTCAAACTCTCAACCATACTTTTGTCACCTCCAGGCTTGATCTTGCCAACATTCTTCTTGTTGAGGGCTCCAAGCTCGATCCCTTGTAAACTTTCAGCCAGAATTCTACCATCCAGCTCCTAATTCGTACAAATTCCTAATCACTTACAATTTTTGTCCTTGCCCATATTCATGGATCTCCAGGTCCCCAATATATTAATTTCAAAAATCTTGCCCTTGACTACAAAACTTACCTTACTCAATTTAACTGCTGCACCACTCCTTAGACCAATCTCCCAACTGACATCCTCTTCTCCATCTTGTGTTCCTTTCCTTTTCCATCCCATCATGATGAAAGCAAAGCCTTCAACCAGCAGGACACTCTGTCCGAAATGCTCCTCAGACCGTACGCACTTTTGTTCATCCCTCCCCACCTTTAAAACTATCTCTTCAACCTTACCCTCTGTCACCTTCCCCAAGTCTCCTCTCAGCTCCTGACTTATGTCTGAGGAATTTTCCTTTTCCCCTCTTTCTAAGTCATCATGGGCTTGACATGGATTTCAACTTATGTTCAGGTCGTGAAGGAGCCAAAAATGTGAGCAGCTCAATTCTACTTGCAGAACTTCATCTGAAGAACACACCGCAGAAAAACCTAATAGTGTATAACTCATTTAATTTATTCTTCATTCTGACTTTGGTGAACTTGGTTTCTGTGAAGCAAAGCAGGCAATCTATCTTTCCCGTCAGACTCAAGCTGCAGCAGATCCTGAGTTTATGAAACCTGTCCAGGCGCCTTTCCTCACCAACACTGATAGGAAATAGGAAAGAAAATGGGGAGAATTTTCCCCATGTCGGGTGGGCCATGCAGACACGGGCGGGCACGGACCTGATTGCTGCCTGTGATCGAGTCCGCCATTTTATGCAGGCGAGCCAGTTAAGGCGACTCGTGTGAATAGCAGGAGTGGCTGGGCAGCGGCGGGTGTGCTCAGATTGTCGGGTTCAGTGGCCTGTATAAATGAAGGCCTGGCAGCCTTTGCAAGGCTGTTCACAATGGCCGGGAGGAGAGCACATCAGAGGGGCAATGTGCCCAATGCAAGTCCGGAGGGCAGGCCATCGGGGCAGGCCAGGCCGGAGGGTAGGCCATCGGGGCAGGCCAGGCCGGAGGGCAGGCCATCGGGGCAGGCCAGGCCGGTGGGTAGGCCATCGGGGCAGTGTGCCCCTCGTTTTTCCGATGGGTGCCTAGTTGCCCTCCTGGAGGAGGTGGCAGCACGACAGGAGGTCCTTCTTCCAAGGGAAGGGAGGCGGAGGCCTCCCCACCTGATCAAATGTGCATGGGAGGAGGTGCTCGAGAGTGTGAGCTCCCATGGTGTGGTGCGGGGCACATGGCTCCAGTGCCACAAAAGATTCAATGATCTCCTGCACTCGGGAAGAGTGAGCACCATGTTGCCTCAAGTCACCTAATGCAGCCATCCCCCTTTCCTCCCAACACCCCACCCCCCTCCGCCAACTCTGAGTACAATAATGGCATTGAATCCCTCATGGCATGGATCCCTTGCTGGGTGAGACAGCAGAGATTGCCCATGCCCAGTTCACCCTTAGAGGGTTGAGCTAGTATGTGTTCTGCATCTGCAGCATGTGTGACACTGACACCCAGAGTATAGAATGGAGTTGAAAGTCAAGGGTCTGCACCTAGGCAGGGTGCTGGAACTGGGCAGCACATCAAAAGTCAGGGTGCTAACATGCTGGGAAGGGAGCTTCCAGTTGATGGGGCACTAATCCATCTGCTGGTCTTTGTGCTCCACTTGCTCGTGCCTCCTTGCTTAGCAAAGTGACACATTGTGGTACCACATGTGAGGGAGGCAGCATTTGGGCAATGGTAAGGGGGGTCAGCCCTGACTTGTTTGGGTGAGCGTGCAGCAGCTGTGGGGTGACAAAGAACTGGAGACCTGCAATGTCCCACTCTGGCTGGGGTGGCAGGGATGAGATGGGAAACCAGGTACAGGGTGGACTAATCAATGCTCTTCTCTACGTTTCAGGAAAAGACTGCACACAATGCCTCTGAATGAATGCAGACTGGCGGAGGCCAGGCCCACTTGGCCATCCTAATTGCTTACAAGCAGCAGGCCATGGATCTGGAGAGGCGCCATGCCCCCGGTGGTGGTGAGACTGGGATGCCACAGGGAGGTGTGTTTGGCGAGCACTCAGGTCAACATGTGTGTCCCAGAGGCCAGGCACTGCTGAATGCTCAGTGACTGATGTTAGCAACATGGGTTGAACATTGATTATGGAAGGATGACTGCATGATGATCCGAGGGAGCACCATACAAATTGACATTATCTGCACTGTAACTAATCAAATGTCCTTTTTCTTCCTTTCAACGGAGCAGGGCTGGGAGGAGGAGACAGAGGGCCCAACCCAGGCCTACCTGAAGCTCCAGAGCAAATCCACTCACCAGTGTCACACCATATCAGCCAAGCAGGCACCAGTGCAGATAGTAGCACCTCGGTGTCAATTAGATAGTCGGCTAGTGTTGTATGGCACAGCGGTGCGGGCACTTCACACTCGCTTGAGGTGCAGGCAGAGACAGAGAGTTCCCAGAGTGCCAGCAGTCAAGGACTGCTGGGGACCAGGTACTTGCTCAGTCGGTGGCTAATGATGTGCCTCTGGATTTGTCCATGCAGCAGCAAATGCTGGAAGTGCAGCAGGGTATGTGGGACGATCTGGCGGAGATACATGAGCCTGTGCCCGGGCTTGAGGAGTCCACGCGGAGCATCACTAATGCAATGAGCTTCACGGCTGAGGGCTATGTTTCCTCCATGGAGACAGTGCCGACTCTTGTTGAGAGGCTCCTCCAGGAGACCAATCAGGGCCTCCTGGGGTTACACTCGGACCTGCAAGCCCTCACAGTGGCATTGGCCTCAGCTGGTCAGTGCCAGTGTGGAAGATGATTTGGGCACCAAGTATCGCAGCTCGGCGCTCATCCATTTACGGTGAGCAAGGAGGTCTGAAGTGACCTCACGTTGGCGCAGCAGCTGCCCGTTGTCTCTGCGGGCTCCTCTCAGAGCGCTCCGGATGAGAGCAGCAGCTCCTCCGCCCCTCTGCCAGTGACCATGGCATCCGATGAAGTTGCGGCGACTGGGGAGAAGCCAGCTGTGGATCTGGCCCCTCCCTCTCACGTGGGGCCATCAAATGGTCCACAGGCCAGAGGATGTCCGCCAAGGTTATCAAGCCAACAGGACAGCACAGTGAGCAGGCTGTCTCAGATGCCAGTGCCAGCGAGGGGACAACACCTAGATATAGCATCCATAAATGCAAATTTAAGGCAACTTAGGCATACCACGGGTTTCTCACTAGTGCTTTTATGTTGCCCCATAATATTTTCTGGAAGACTTGGTGTGATGTCCAACATCTTTTTCAATTTGCTTTATGAAATTACATTTGTTCACTCAATAAATTTTGACATGTTACTATGCTTCAGGGTGATTCCTTACTTCTGCAAGTGGACGGGAAGCCATGATGTTATGAGTGAGTTGTTTGACATTGAGCTTTAGTGACAAGGGCCTTAGTTAATGTTAGTATCCAGGCTGATTTAGCACTCAGGTATCGCGTGTGTTGAAGGTCCATCTGTGATGGACTAGCTGAAGGTTCTTTGGATTAAAGCCTCTCAGGTGTCCCTGGCTCCCTGGAGTATGTCCGGCTCAGCGTCTACCCCCTCAGCATTCTCCTTTGTGTGCTCATCCTTGGACTCACTACTGGACTTATCATGTGCATTCGGAACAACTGCGTCTACATTTTCCTCATCCAGCGCCAGATTGTGGAGAGTGCAGCATGCAACCACTATCAGCAACACACGATCTGGGGTGAGTGGTCCAGGGATCAGAAGCACATCTTGAGAAGACCGATGGTTCTCTCCACCACAACCCTTCTGGAGGCGAGGCTCCTATTGTACAACTGCTCAGCCTCTATTCTTGGATGGTGGAGAGGCGTCATGAGCCACCTTCTGAGGGGATAGCCCTTGTCACCCAGCAGCCATCCATCCAGCCGAGCCAGAGCACTGAAGAGCCCCGGCACCTGGGAGTATGTAAGCGTCGTGGGAGCTGCCTGGATGGGTACCTTGCACAGACTTGTAGAATCTGCAGCTTGTGATCACACACTATCTGCATGTTCATGGAGTGGAAGCCCTTCCTGTTGACGAAGGCACCTGCTGGCACCTTGATCACCACATGTGTGCAGTCTATTGTACCCTGGACACGGGAGAAGATAGCAATCGCTGTAAAGCCTTTGGCTTGCTCTGTCTGACTGACATCATCCCAGTGGTAGTGGATGAAAGTCAATGCACACCTGAACAGAGCATCTGTCACCAGCTTGACACAAGTGTGGACAGCTGATTGGGAGACTCCACAGAGATCACCCATCGAGCCCTGGAAGGAGCTGGAGGCATTGAAGTTGAGGGCAGCTGTGACCTTTAGAGCCACTGGCATGGGGTGTCCACCCACACAGTTTGCGGAGATCTCAGGGCCTATCATTTGTGTCCCCCCTTTTGGCTCTTGGCAAAGCCCAAGCTGGCCACACCTTAAGTTGAGAATTCCTCTTCCGGTCCTTCGGGTGGCCAGTCGTCCAGACCACCAGAGGAATCCTAAACCACCTGGCTGTATAACATCACTTTCCCTTTTCCTGTCCTCCCCCTTGAAGTATGCATAGGTCTGGGAATTGATGCACACCTTTGGTTTGTTGCTGTCTGGAGAGTCCCTTTCCAGGTTTTATGTTGGTATCACAAAGTAAGTCCCCATAAAGGAACTCAGCCATTGAGTTGAGGAAGCACCATTGCCTTAAATGCTTCTTGAATCGGTAAAGTGGTGAATGTAACTTTGCTTGTGTTTGTAAAAACCTCCAGCGTTTGGCATGAACACACAATGTAATTTCTTGATTCTGAATAACAATCTTTAGTACTCATCAGTACCATGTCTTTTACATCGGATGTATATTCACGTGGCCCTACGCAGAATACTATCCCCCCTTTATCTACTCTTAGGGACACGAACCTATAGCTGTTCAGGAAAGCCCTGCTTGGATAATGTTCTTGGGGAATGGCCATGATGAATTTTATGATTCCATCCTCTCCTCCACTTTGAGGTTGTGCAATCACTAATTCCTCCTGCTCCTTGCGTAAATTTAGGAGGTTTAATTGGTAAACTGACTCGAACACGTGTTCGGGAATTGTTCCGAACCTGATATCTTCAATGTCAGATTTTACCCCATCAATTAAATCTTGTGCTAGCATATCGCATACCCTCCCTGTGGCTTGTGATTCAGCTGTGTCTATTATCCCGTCTGCGGTCTGCCTAAGGATCTGTAGCAGACCCTCTCCTTGTAGCTCCACGGCTGTCAGGTCATATCCTGTCCCGTGCGCGCCGTAGTGCAGTCCTCGGGCAGTCGCAGCAGCCGCCCAGGAGGCATCATCATTTAAGTCATAGATCTGACTGGAATTATGTATGGAATTGGCACTCCCAAATAGTCCTCCAACATCTTCTAGTATATTTCTTTTTAACCTAACCTGTGCTTTTACTCTAATTCCCGGAACGATTCGAAATTTATAGTCATTATCCTTTTCAGTTGGCTTCTAGCCCATTTTATGGAATTCTGGTGGCAGTGACAAGTGGTATGTATTACTGACAGGAGTCCCGAGACATTGTATGTCACTTCCAGAGAGACCATAGTTACATCATGTAATTGTGGTTTTGACTTTCCTAGCCTGACTATCCAATCTGGGGGGGGCACTTATTACATCTGGACATTGAGTGGGTCTTTGATAGCCACACGTAGTCAAAGTAAAACATTGTGTATCATAACAAGCATGCCTTTCTAATACATATTTACACGTTGCTTGACAACATTGTCCCTCAAGACCTGGTTCCCAAACAAAGGGAGGTAGGTCTGTCCATCCGGCAGTCACATTAATCTCTTGATACATTCAAATGCTTGTTGATAAAAAACTGGTAGGGGCGCTCGTATGTTCTATATCCCCCCATATCGCCAACCCAGTCCAGTTCTCGTTGTTACACTCGAGTGGTGTTAGCTGGACTGGCTGCCCCAGTGCTGTTAAATGTAAAGTACTCTTACAACTCTTTGTGTGATCGCACGTGGGGGTCCTGTTCCCAACTGTTCATTTGATGTGTCCATGTAGTGACTTGATCCGTAATCCAGGTGTTGGGCTTTCTTATCCATTCACCACTTCCTCCTTGGGGAAGTAGCATGTACTGTCCAGGGTGAAGGCAGATGTCATTATCGACTTTGACCGTTGGTGCTTCCCATGCCAGCGCTGACACGCCCATAGCCAGGATCACGGACCTGTGGAAACATTAACAATGGCACCCGTTGTCCGGGTAACCGCTTGATGATTCATCATATATCTTTAACTGTGTGTAATGCCTCCATTTATTCCCCATTTCCATATCTACAAGTGTGCACCTGTCATAATTACCTCAAATGGTCCATGCCACCTGGGGCAAACCCTGTTCGCTCAGGGCTCACCCTGACCATCACCTTATCCCCACTTGGTGGGGTCCGTTGTTGCTCTTTGGATTTGCCTGTTTCCATATCCTTAGTCATCTGTCATCAATTAAGATGGAGTGAACCCGGTGGTCCTATTTGGGGTAGCCCTAAGGCACATCAGAATGCTGGGAACTACTGTGGCCCAGCTGTTCCCTGTATCCCGAATTGCTTTGGCTATAGATGTTTTTAAAGTTTGATTTGTCCTTTCCACCATCCCTGAACTCTGGGGGTGATAAGGAACATGGAATTTCTGTTTAATCTCCATAAGATTACACACTTCTTTAATGACTCTCCCTGTGAAATGATTTCCCTGATCTGAATCCATCTGGGTAGGCACCCCCACTCCTTCCAGTTTACTATCTACTGCTGCTGTCTCATGTCGGACCTCAATTCCTTAAGATCTCTACACAACTCTACAATGTACCTTCTTATCCTATCTTTCAATGGCTCACTAGCCGCTTAACTCTGCCTGTCATCAGGGGGTTAATCCTGTGGTCTTACTCTTCAAGCCATATTAACTATTCCATGTCAACGGTGATCTCTGTCTCTAGATCTTTGCTTATCTCCCCCTATGCAGTTCCAATGTCTCATTGATGGCCAGATTATCAAATTCATTTCCCTTAAAGCAGTTTGTACATTATGTCCTCTTTCCCTACTTTCCCCATACCATTTTACACATGCAACAGCTACCATCTTATCTCGTTCAGGTTGTCTGGAGAGATTTTACAGTCTAATAAAGTATTCTTATAACAGTTTTAAAACAGAAATCAGCCATTGACATGTTTTGCTTCCTTATCTTCTTCTGAAACAACATCTTATTGTCTCAAAAGTAACCCACTAAATTATGTCTGACCCTTTTATTTTAGCATTATCCCAGATTCATTAACTCAGCTAAAAATTGGATTTCTGCCAAACTTTGTCAAGCTCTTGAACTTAGCTTCATATTTTGGGAACAGACTTACAAATACAAAAGCTTGCAGCATTTGAATTAGTGCCAATTGTTGTCAAACCTTTTAAAATGAAAATTCCCTTTTGAGAACTTTATCACGAACCAAACCTCAAAATTTTAAACTTTGTAAGAACTGTAATTTACACTATCAAAATTAAAACAAACTCTTTTTCATGTGTATGATTTGTATCCAAGTTAAAAGTCCCATAAGTTTATCGACACATTCTTTACCTTTGGATAGCATCCTTGTTATTCAAAGTAACCTGTTAAATTACACTGCACTTTGCATCTCAAGATTGTCCCAAATTCAAATTACAGTGCTTTTGGAATGCAGATTTGCTTTAATATTTAATTAATCTCTTCAAAAGAAACCCCTTTTTATCCATTGGAACCACCTAGACCGTGTGTTTATGCCTTTTGGTTTTCCTAGAATCCTCCTGAATTTCAAGTAATTTTGTTTTTCCTCAGAATTTTAAAATACCAACTTGTATGTATCAATCCCAATCAGCCTGGAGGCTGTTGATGAGGGTTATTCCCTACTAGCCTGCAAGGGGGTGGTACAAGGGTTGGTTCATCTCAAACAAAGGCAAGCCCTGTTTTATCTTTACACTAACTTCAAATTGCGATTTTTGCCAGAAATCTCAACTCAAACCTTATACTCAAAACTTTGGAATGTTTGAGTATGCATTTCCTTTAATCTAATATGGGGCTTTCGACTCTAAAGTGCTCAACTACACACATAAAAGACAATTCAGGGAAGAAAACACATTAAAGCTCACATACAAATGCTTCCTTGCACACAAACAAACACATATGTAAAGGTATGGATTCATATTCCTATAATATTGAACCTAACTCTGAACATAGCTTCAAGTAGCACTGGGGGGATAAAGGGATCTTGGAGGCTTCAGTTAAAGGGACAATCAAACTGACTGAAGCTCACATTGTTTGTGCTGCTGCCTGTCACTGCTCATTAATCCCCTAAGGGTACCCCCTTTCTCTCTCTCTCTCCTCAGCACAAACAGCTCTTGAAACTTAGATCAATTCCTTTCTTTTAAGTTGCAAAAATTTAGTAGGGGTCATTTCAGGTCCCCCGCTGCTGCGACCAGCGCAACTTCCCCGAGGTGTTTCTGGATTAGTTTAGTTTGTTGCAGATACAGACTCAGAATGAGTACTGTAGCTTTGTCAATTTTATCTTTAGTCTGAGCTTCCACCACTCCTTGGTTTGTAACTGTGGCTCACTCGGTTGCCAACCTTGTTGTTTCATTTTGCTGATCAGCTTTCTGTGTTCTGGCGAGGTGAAGGGACATGGTTCCCCATTCAGTCTTCTCGGCCATGTCCACACTTACACACACACACACACACACACACACACTTAAGCACACACACACTTACGCACACACACACTTACACACACTTACACACACACACACCCCCACACACACACATACCCACACACACACACTTACACACACACACCCATACCCACACACACCCCCATGCACAACCCTCACACACCCACGCACACACCCTCACACACACACCCACATACCTGCACACACACACCCACACACACATAGACCCACACACCCACACCCACACACCCACGCACCCACACCCACACACACACACACACACACACCTGCACACACACACACCCACACATACATACACCCACACATCCACACCCACACACCCACGCACACACCCACACACACACACACACACACACACACACACCTGCACACACACACCCACACACCCATACCCACACACACACACCTGCACACACACACCCACACACACATACACACACACACCCATACCCACACACACACACCCACACACACACACACCCACACACCTGCAAACACACACACATACACCCACACACCCAAATCCACACACCCACACACACACCCATGCACACACCCACACACAAACACCCACACCCACGCACACACCCACGCACCCACACACACACCCACACACACACCCACGCACACACCCACACACACCCACGCGCACACCCACGTGCACACACACATGCACACACACATCCACGCACCCACACACACCCAGACACACACACACACACACACACACCCTAAAACAGGGACCCACAGTTTCCCACAGTAGCCAGGACTCGCTCGCCCCACAATTGTCCACCTGAGTCTCCCTGGCCTAACCATTCAGATTCGGCCTTTTAGACCTCCATTCTAGTTTGACACGAACACCGGAGAGTATCTTTCAAAAAGAAAGTACTCACCAGATCATTGTTCCGCCTTCACAGAGATCCGGGCAAATCCTGTTTGTGACGCCAATTGACGAGGGTATTCCCTCCAATCCTGCAACTACCACATAGGCCAGTTGAAGAGGAGAAACTACAATCCCCGATCACTCAGCAATCACAGAGACTCAGGCTTCCTTTCACCAGTTTATTCAAGCATATGCAAGGGATCCACAATCATTCCTGAAAATGACCCAGCTCCCAGATTGATTACATTTCATTACTTTTGTACTTTTTTTTTATCATAATACATTTGAGTACATTTGAATACATTCAATCGGTAACCGACACACAGGTCCCATATTAAAACTATCCTATTGAGTACATAAACATGTGATTTTGCTAACCAATTATTCTAAAGGATGTATACATAATTATATTATCCAATCAAAATTAAAACACATACGCAAAGACCTTGGTTTTCACCACTCAAGCCTGCTCGTCTTTGATCAAAGCCCTGTCTTTGTGCATTGTATGTCTTCCCCTATCTAAGCTAAAGCCATCTGCCCCTTCCCTATGTGAGAGAGGAGTACACATAATCTATTTTATGTTCTCCTTGTGTCTTCAGCCTGACTCTCAAGTCTGTGCAATGTTCATCTGGAAATCATCAATTCTTAATATGCTTAGCAGCCATGCCTGCCTGGAGATTTTAAGTGTTCTTGAGTAAATTCTTACAGTGTTCTCTTTTAGCATTTTTAATTTTTCCCCTAACACATCTGCCAGATGGAGGTGACTGTCTCGCTTGAGAGACGAAGCCTCCTTCGGCACCGCACCTCAGACATATTGAGGTAGCTGCTTCACCGCCTGGCAACGGGATATTGGCGTCTTCTGTGACCCCTTCTGCCTTGCATTTCCTGTTGGCCCTGCGCCCCTTGTGCCAACACCTCTCCTCCCAATGGTGGCTCCCCTGGAGGCTGAATGTGGACTCCTGGTCTCCTCAGAGGAGGTGCCTCCACTGGGGAGCATAACTCCCATTCCCAGGCTAAGGGAAGGCTTCCTGAAAGGTGCAGGCCCCAGAAATGATCTTTACTGTAGAGTCCTGAGCAAGGCTTTTACTACTGTCCAAGCGGCTGGTATGAGTTTTGAAGTCTTCCTGCTCACACAGGCAAGTATCAGTAACTTTCACACTTAAATACCTGAAAGATCACATTCGCGACCCCACTCACCCCTCTTATCCCGCCAGTGGATGAGATTTATACAAATGTTTCCTACCCGCCTGCCCGTTGCGCCTGTGTGAAGTCCTGAAGATCACACGGGCTGCAAAAAATTGAATTCAATTGCTACCTCGAGGGCTTTAACTGGCCTGTTAATCGATGGCTGGCGCGCATCTGAACTTATAGCGCCCACCTTCCCAAATATCACGATGGCGCGCGGTGATGTTGAGATGCAAGCTCATTTTACGTGTCGCCGTGTGGGACCCACCCCCACATGCTAACGGGAAAATTCTGTCCAATAAGACTAGCAACCACATAGTTTCTTTCATAACTTAAAGTCCCAAATGCTTTACTGTCAATTAAGTACCTTTTGAGTGTAGTCACAGTTCTAATACAGGAAAAGTGCCAATTGGTGCAAAATAATTTGTGGCAAAACCAGAATGTTGGCAAGATCAAGCCTGGAGGTGACAAAAGTACGGCTGAGAATTTTGAGTGGTAGGCTTTTCGACTTTTCAAGCCTGATCCACCATTCAATAAGATTATCGCTGATGTTCTATCTCGACTTAACCTCCCCACACTATCCCATATCCCTCGATTCCCTTAGTACCCAAAGATCTATTGACCCCGTTATAAATTTACTCAACCACAACTCTATGGAATACAGAATTCCAAAGATGTATAACCCTGTAAGTGAAGAAATTTCTCAACTCAGTTCTAAGTGACTGACCCCTCATTCTGAGTTCCTAGTTCTAGACTCAGTCAGGGGAAACATCCTCCCAGCATAGAAACAGCTTGCTTAATTAAACATTGACGTATCCTTATCTCCCCACCCCCGCACTAGTCAACAACATGAGGAGAGGGGTTAATCATCCTCTCTGTTACACATTCTCCCACCTTAACTTTGCAGTTCATGGTTCTAAATACTAAACACACTAGACACTATTGAATAAGAATGTAAGTTGCTATTACTCAGCCCTCAAAAGCCCTGTGAGGTTGACCAGATAATCTGCTTGTGATGTTGGTTGAGGGATAAATATTGACTAGGACACTAGGGAGAACTCAGAAAATACTGGAACTACATATCAGGTCAGGCAGCATCCGTGAATTGAGAGAGAGGAGCAAGCATTCACAGGCAGAATTAAATGCCCCGCCTGGAGGTGGCTTGGAGTGGGGGGGTGGGAGGAGGGGGTGGGAAGTTGGGAGGGAAAGTGTGTGATCAAGTGGGGAAGGTGTGGAGGAGAGATCCTGCTGCCTTAATTCACTCCTCCTCTCCTCCTTCTGACTCATTTCATAGCGGCAAGGTTTCAAGATTGCCTTCCAGCTCTGAGGCCAATTGAGGCCCTTAAGAGGCCACTTAAAGGCCTCACCCTGCCACTAATTTTATTCAATCTCCTGACAGGTAGGTCTGGAGTCTAAGTGGAGTCCCTCCTTGCTAGGCACTTTGTACCCAACAGAGATACCTGCTGGCAAGAATGGAGGGACCTGGAGTAAGATGCTCTTCTGCCTTTCGAATCGACCTCGCACCTCCTCCCATCACCAGGGCCTCCCTTCTGGCCCCAGCGAACCAACCTCACTCAATTGTTTCCTGGGGATCAATATCAATCCCTGGTGTAGACTACACAGCAGTGATCACCACTCCCAAAGGCACTGCCAGTACTGGAGAGTTTCCGGCCTCTGATTGGTCAGCAGATAACGGGGGCAGGAAATCTGCCCGCATCAGGATACCTGGGAGAAAACACCCCTCATAGGAGCTGGGAAGCCAGACGATGGGCAGTTAAGTGCCCAATTAGGTCTTAATCCCATCAAGTCCTGAAAATGGTCACAGTGGAGGTGCCACTGCTGTTCCAGCAGGTGGATTGACCCTACCCGAGTGCGAACATTAAGGCCACCCGGCACCATGACGAAAATGGCAACTTTAAGATAAGAACATAAGCAATAGGAGCAGGAGTAGGCTCTTCAGCTCTTCGAGCCTGATCCACCATTCAATAAGATTATGACCGATCTTCTATCTCAACTTCACCTCCCCACACTACCCCATATCCCTCGATTCCCTTAATATCGAAAAATCTATTGATTTCTGTTATAAATTGAACATCCACACCTCTTTGGAGCATAGAATTCCAAAGATTTACAACCCCGTGAATGAAGAAATTTCTCCTCGTCTCAGTTCTAAGTGACACCCCTCATTCTGAGATTGTGATTCCTAGTTCTAAACTCAGTCAGGGGAAACTTCATCCCAGCATGGACATAGCTTGCTTAATTAAACACTGACATATCCTTACACTGCCCAGTCATAAAATCAAATATAAAGTAGAAGTATTGCACAGTCGGTGGAGTTGTGTTATCGGAAAATGCAAATACTAAATCAATCCTTGTGTCTTCTGCTGTTCAATCCACACAGAAGCATTTCCAGTAAATTCAGGCAGTAGTTCCAGTGGCAGAAAGGTCAGTGTGCAAGTTTTAACAGCTGCGTAATAGGTTCGAGGATGGGGATGAGTGGTGATTAACGACAAGATGAGAATACATCCATGTTCCCAGTAAGCTTAGTTACCATAACGAAATGGAACTCGAGGTATGGCTGAAGCCGATTTTGGATTCTGTACCACAGCAAAATATTTAAAAGCTGCTCCTTAAGATATTTCGGTGACATTATGGAATCCGCTGTAAACTGTTGAACGAGAAAACAATTCGAGAAAGTAGTTCAAATTGCAATAAAGGTGGGAACGAATGAGGCAGACAGTTAATGAACACTGTCCAAAGGAGTATTAGTTGTTTTCTCTGATGGTGCTTCTGCATATTTTACATAAACTGCACTGAATTTGACCATTAAAGCTTTTCTTTGTGGACATCCTGCTAACCTAATTCCAGTAACAAAAATCCTAAGATCTTCCTCTTTGTATGAATTTTAGATTGTTGTTTCTCTTTAAATGTTTTCTGATTGTGAGAGAAATGCTGCTATTTACGAAGGAAAATGTAAGCAGTTTCTACATCAGCTTTTTGTTCTGCCTTCCCAATTTATTTGAAATGTATATTAAGTGACTAGCCTGCACTGATAGTTCTGGGATCCGGGTATCCTGAGGACCAGAATCCTCCAATCTGACATGTTTGCAAGGGGAAGGGAGGCTACAAATCGACAACAGATATTTTCAGTTGACCAAAAGATGTTCTGTACACTTTCACCAAGATCTGCAGAGGAGATATTACCTTTGATGAAACTTTATCAGCAGAACCTTGATGGTGTCACCACCATATATAAATGTCTGACTCATCATTCTGCTGGATTTGTATTCAGAAGCAGCTTAACTCTAAACATCTCATGCCTTGTGTGGTACTGAGTCACAGAAAGCAAACTTGATTGGCTGCAGCCACCAAACACTTCTGCAGGCTCTGGCAGTATTACCTGTCCACTCCCTTCTCAGGCTCCGAGTCAGCAGAGAGGCAGTTGCTGAGCTTCACTATTTGCTGTAAGGACCCCATATCAGTACACTCAGCAATGGTGTCTGCCAGCCATGACCTGAAAGGTGCGTCCCCTTGTAGGCACATTACAATACTGAGCTATGGAAATTGTACCACAGGACCTCAGTAGATTTTCTTTTTATTTATCTGTGGGATGTGGGCATCGCTGGCAAGGCCAGCATTTATTGCCCATCCCTAATTGCCACTGAGAAGGCAGTGGTGAGCTGCCTTCTTGAGCCGCTGCAGTTCATGGTGTAGGTACACCCACAGTGCTGTTAGGGAAGTAATTCCAGGATTTTGACCTGGCGACAGTGAAGGAATGGCAATATATTTGTCAGGATGGTGAGCTCCCGCAGTGCATCTTGCGGATGGTACACACTGCTGCCATTGTGCATCAGTGGTGGAGGGAGTGAATTTTTACAGATGGGGTGAAAAATCCAGCGGGCTGCTTTGTCCTGGATGGTGTCAAACTTCTTGAGTGTTGTTGGAGCTGTACTCATCCAGGTAAGTATCCCATCACACTCCTGACTTGTGCCTTGTAGGTGGACTTGCTTTGGTGAGTCAGAAGGTGAGTTACTCGCCACAGGATTCCTAGCCTCTGACGTACTCTTGTGACCATAGTATTTATATGACTAGTCCAGTTCATTTTCTGGTCAAAGGTAACCCCCAGGATATCGATAGTGGGGATTCAGCGATGGTAATGCCATTGAATGTCAAAGGGCGATGGTGAGATGGTCATTGCCTGGCATTTGTGTGGCGTGAATGTTACTTGCCACTTGTCAGCCTAAGCCTGATATTGTCCAGGTCTTGCTGGATTTGGACATGGACTGCTTCAGTATCTGAGGAATGGTGCTGAACATTGTGCAATCATCAGCAAACATTCCTACTTCTGACCTTATGTTGGAAGGAAGGTCATTGATGAAGCAGCTGAAGATGATTGGGCGGAGCACACTATCCTGAAGAACTCCTGCAGTGATGTCCTGGAACTGAGATGACTGACCTCCAACGAGCACCACCATCTTCCTTTGTGCTAGGTATGATTCCAACTGGCAGAGAGTTTTCCCTTGATTCCCATTGATTCTAGTTTTGCCAGGGCTCCTTGATGCCACACTCAGTCAAATACTGCCTTGACATCAAGAGTCTTGCTACAATTATACAGGGTTTTGGTAAGAGCACGTTTAGAATACTGTGCACAGTTTCAGTCTCCACATATAAGAAAGGAGATACTTGCATTGGAAGCAGTGTGGTGAAGGTTCACAAAATTGGTCCCTAAGATGAGGGGGTTATCCTACAATGAAGGGCTGAGTAAATTGGCCTTATATTCTCTTGATTTTAGAAGAATGAAAGGCAATCTCACTGGAACTGACAAATTTTGAGGGGGTTAGGTAGGGTGGATGCTGAGAGATTGTTTCTGCCAGCTGGGGGGTCTAAAACATGGGGGCACAGTCTCAGGATAAGGGGCCAATCTTTTAGGACTGAGATGGGGAGAAATTATTTTACTCCAAGGGTTGTGAATCTGTGGAATTTTCTACCCCAGAGGGTTATGGAGGCTCCATTTTTGAATACATTTAATGCTGAGATAGACAGGCATTTGGTCTTGCAGGCAATTAAGGGATATAGGGGAGCAGGTGGGAAAATGGAGATGAACCCAAGATCAGTCATGATTGTATTGAATAGCAGAGCAGGCTCAACAGGCCATATGGTCTACTCCTGCTCCCATTTCTTGTGTTCTTGTTTGGAGTGGGTGGAAGGGGGAAGGTGAGGATTAGTAGAAGAATTCCCAAGTGCAAAGACACTACAGGTGTAGCATCTACCATTAAGAGTGGATCCAAGGAAGAGTGGATGCACAGTCGAGGGGATTTGGAATAGTGGAAGATATCAGCTGGAATGTATAGGGCTGAAGGAGTTTGCACAGATAGGATGAAGTGAGGCAATGGAGGGTTTTTTTTAACAAGATAAAGGGTTCTGAAATCCTCATTCTGAAGAATGGTGAGCCATTGGAGATTGGAAAGAACAGCGATGATTGGTGATCAGAACTTAGTATGATATAACATGTGGGTGATACAGTTCTGGATGAACTGGAGGCTGTGTACAGTGTACAGTGGAGCTTAGGAGTCTGGCAAGGAAAGCAATGGAGAAGCAGGGAGCAGGCAAAAGCATGGATAAGGGTTATGGCAGAAGTTAGGATAAGATTGGGTGGAGGCAGGCAGCAAAGAAGATGGAACAAAAACATAAATTGCTGGAACTACTCTGGCAGCATCTGTGGAGGAAGAAACAGAGTTAAACTTTCAGGCTGATGACTTTTCAACAGCGCTCTGATGAAACTATCGTTTTTGCTGAGTCTTGATTGGAGATGGTCACCTTATCTTTGTTTTATCTATCCCTTCATTTTGCTTTCAATAAAGTGAAACATAGATTATTCACTTTCTACTTACGCCTGTAGCAGGCAACTGTTTTATCTAAGAAGCATGAATGGACACAAAAATTATGAAATTTCCATTGGCTGTTGGCCAATAAGACCTCAAAATTCAACCAAATATTTAAATATTTAAAGAACTTCATGTCAACATCCTGTCCAAAATATGAAGCACTGTGAAGATTTTGAGAGACAGGGTGGAATGTGCAGACAAAATTTACAAACATACCATCATCATTACCTTCAAGGCTGGGCCAAGTTAGATTTGGAATACATACCCTGGCCTCTATTTTGAATAAGCCGCAGGGAAAAGGTACATTTTCCCAGAGAGTTTGGCCCATAGCGCACGAGGCAGGATGACAAAAACTAGCAAAGCATATCTTAAAGGGCACACTATCAAGGCTCCCAAGGCCATCAAGGCTCCCAAGGAGCAGCCAGTGGCCTTCATCAACAGAAGGGGCTTCCATTCCGTTGATGTTCAACTGGTCTGCGACCATCGAAAGTACTTCCTGCAGGTGTTTGCACGGTTCCCAGGAAGCAGCCATGATATCCAGGCAATCCCAGGTGCCACAGCTTTTCCAGCCCCTGCTGTCTTCGTGGACAGATTTGCAAGGACAGAGACAAGGCTGCTTATGCCCGTGAGGAATCTTGCACTGCAGCAGAGGCAAGGTACAATACCACTATGCGTGTGCCCAAGCAGCCATCGAGCAGGCCACTGGGCTGCTGGGAATGAGAAGCACTGGGGTAGAAGGGAGCTGTTCCAGTGGGACGGGCTTCACTTGAACCATGCTGGGATCAGTGTCCTGGTGAATCGAATAACCAGGGTTGTAGAGAGGGATTTAAACTAAATAAAGGTGGGGTGGGGGGGAGGGTTCTGGAAAGGGGATACGTATGCTTACAAAACAAAAGGATATGGCAGTATTGCAGGGCAGCTATTTAGGTAATGATGCCCAAAGTGTGACAGGAAGGGACAGGGTGTACAAACATTAAAAAAAAAAGCAGCAAATAGGGTCAAAGGGTGGAAAATGGTAATAATGCAAAATGAATGGCACTTTACTTAAATGCATGAAGTATTTGGAACAAAATAAATGAATTAATGGCACAAATAGAGGTTAATGGGTATGATCTTATAGCTATTACGGAGACATGGTTACAAGGAGATCAAGGCTGGGAACTAAATATTCAGGGATATGTGACTCTTTGAAAGGACAGGCAGGAAGGAAAGGGTGGTGGGGTAGCTTTGTTAGCATGAGATGGAACAAGAACTGATCTTGGATCGGAAGATGTAGAATCCATATGGTTGGAGGTAAGAAATAAGAAGGAGAAGAAAACACTGGTGGGAGCAGTCTATAGGCCCCCTAATAGTTGCTATCCTGCTATCCTGTAGGACAGAGAATAAATCAGAACATGATGAGGGCATGTAAAAAAAGGCAGTACATTACTCATAGGTGACTTTAATCTTCATGTAGATTGGGAAAACCTAGTGAGTTGGCACGGTTCTGTGACAGACTATCTTGTGAAATGGAGGGTGTGAATGCAGGCCTCCTCTGACATGTTCCTGAGCTCGTGACACAGGTGGCCAAACTTGGGGGCTGTTTGAATTGGCATTCGTTGGCTCCTTTATCATGAAAAGCCGATTATAGCCACAAATTACTTACAGGCACATTGAACTTTTTTAAGGAAGACTTGTGTGTTTTTAAAGAAGTACAAGCATGGGCACGGAGCAAAAGATGGCTGACAATGTAAAATGACCACTTTCTGGAAAATTCCTATGTGGATTATACTGACAGACCTGTCCTGAGACAACATGGAATGTCGTACCTGAAAAGGTGTCATGGCCTTCTTCAAACAGAGACACTTGAAAGAGAGATAGGAAAGATGCAAAAGACTGAACTTTAATCTTCTGTGGTTGCAGAGACAACAAACTGATTTGACTGTCTTAGCAGTCACCCAAAAGACCATCTCCTATTGATTTATATCTCAGAATGTGTAAATAGTTCTGAGATGGATGCAAGACGACTATTTCCCCTCTTGAGAATACATGGAGAAAAATTGTTTAAAAAGCAGTGTGTTCTGGTGTGCTGTGTGTGACAGCAAGCAGAAGAACAAGCTAGTCAACCCCCTGCAGCTTGCAGGCGAAAGACCTCACTCTCTCTCTCTCTCTGTTGCTGGAGGCAAAGCTCAGCAGAAGCCACAATCTCGAGGAAATAGGATAGCCTATCAGCCAGCCTGCAGAACCAAGCATCTCCAAACCAACTGTGAAACTGCCAAAATCAGCTCTACTGGAATTGTCCAACTTAACAGCCGCAATGTACCCCCATCTATGCCTCATATCCAAGCCAAAGACCAATTCGTATATTTTTAAAACTTTTATTTGGACTCTTCACTTCTTATTTCTGATCTGTGTTTATGTCTGTTGTGCTTTAATTATTTTTTTCTTGGGTTTTAGTAACTAATAAACTTACTCTTTCTTTGACTCAAAGCTTGGCCAAATTGACATCTTCTAAAAAGTAAATACATTTGGACTAGGAAAAAGTACGCACAGGGGAAGGGATCCCTTTTAAAGTAACCTTGTTGTGGCCAGCCAAGAGTGTTCAATAAAGAGGAGCCAGCTCATCCCTCTTATATGGAAGCATAACAAAATTGGGGTCCCATTTAGGAAGTTAACAAATTGGGAGACTTCACTCGGGGACCAGTCATAGCACCTCCCAATCCCTTCCTCATTGGGCAATCAGAATCTGCAGCAAATGCCCTTCATCAGCTCTTTGTAAGAATCAACATTACCACGAATAAATGAAGAAAAATATAGGTAAGAATCAAATGTAAGTCTACTTTATAAAACCAACCAATGCATAGCCCAAAATGCAGGCGATGGTGCATAAAAATTTGACTCACCCGGAATAAAAATACCTACATTCTTCCTTTAAGAACCTTAGTTGAGCAGATGAGCTCCCAAACACTCCAGTGAATCTAGGGGGTGAATAATACACGGTTGGTGGGTGGGAGTCAGACCTGGAAATGAGTGGCTCACTGACTAACCCCAATATTCCAGCACACTGTGTAAAACGATAATCAGCCAATTATCGTCCTCCAGCCAGGTTTCCAGCCGACAACATTACAGTGACCTGTACGCCCAATGTGTGCTGGGGGGTGGCATGTCCAGCCTCCGAATTGGCAGGCTGTGACCCAGAAGGAGGTCATGGCCACTAATTTAAAGGGTCAACTGGCATGGGGCTGCATCAGGTGCAGTAGGTTTTGGAGTGATCTGGAAGCAAGAAGGTTTTTGCGGGTTGCAAAATTATTTACAATCATTGGTGTAGGTCAGTTTGAATTTTCAAATCAGTTTGACAATTTTTCACAGAGGGTCAGCATGAAGGACTTTTGACAGGGAAGACACAGATATGGCATGTATTGTAAACATAACCGTGATGAAAAAAGGGAAATATGGAGCAGCCAGTTCATAACTATCGTTCTCCCTCCATAGATGGCTGAGAGAAGGAAGTGAGGTGATAGGGAGGGAAGAAGGCCTAGAGCCACCCCAAGGTTTGATAGCGACTCCCTCAGAGCCCTCTTCAGGGTGTGAGTAACAGGTGTGAGGCACTAATGCCAGGTGATGGGAAGAGAAGACCTCTCACCCTCTCAATCTCATCAGAGCAGCCAGAACAGAGGTGGCTGCAGAGGTCAGCAACGTTGGGGTCGTTCCGATAATGTGAAAGCGATGCCAAAAGAGGCTTAATGATCTTTTACAATCCGTAAGGGTAAGTCTCCACTGTGGATATGAGTATACACGGAAGTTAATGGGGAGCCTTCAAAGGGGTAATGCCCATTGTGTACTGCTCAGAAGTCCAAGGCAACATGATGCACAAATGATATTGTTTGTGGTCCTGAGGCCTGTGTAAGGGTGAGGCTGGGGTAGTGGGTGGTGGGGGGAAGCAGTGGTGGTAGCAAGGTGCTGACATGGGTATTGGCTGCTAATCATTGTGCAGACTGTGGAGTTTTCATAGCGCCTAGAAGCGTGAAGGAATGAGAGTACTTGAGAGTCAAATGCTTCACACTGGCACAGTTCATCGCAGGAGAAGAGGGCCCAGGATGCTGGGGAGAGGAGCAGGACTGGAGACAGTGTTGCCGACCTGGCCACCATGACCCAGGTGGGGGTGGTTGACCTGGAAGTGTCAGTGAGTGACCGGAGCCAGTCAATTGGTAGAGGTGAAATTGGAGGAAGACCTCGGGGTGTGAAATTGCAAAGGGCAATATCAACAGCTGAAAGAGAGAGTGTTAAAAGGGCTAAGGAGAGGTGCATGATACCTGGTATGCTGTTATGAATTGTCCACCGATGGTTTATGAGTTCAAAGGCTGTCATGGATCAGGGAGGAAAGCATTGTAGAAGTTGTTAAATGCTAACAAACGATAATATCCCATCAGGAATGTAGTGCTGCTGTAGTTGAATGTTGTGTCCTCGCACACTCCTTTTTTTTTGTCTCCCACACAGGTGAACCATTGACCATTGCCAGCCCACACTAGCCTCAGAGAAGGAAAAGAAGCCTCCGAAGGTGCAGCATCCCATTCTCTCCCTGCACCAAGCACCAGCACAGGCACTGGCACCTCGGCAGATTGACGCGCACCGGAGCAAGGGGAAGCACAACCTGGTGAGGTCACTTCATAATCATATGTGCAGCTGCCAAAGAGTCTATTGGAGCAGGCCTCAGGCAGTTGGAGGAGTGTTGGTAGTGATCCAGAGACGGAGGGCTGAATTTTCTCAGAATTGCACTAAGTTTGATAGCGGGCGGGTGAGATGGAGTCCTACCCGCTGACGAAAATGGCGGGTTTTCACTCCGTATCTTCCCAAGCCTGCCTCATTATATATCTGCTCCCGTGAAACATGCCATTTCCATGGCAGACGGGCTTTCATTTGCCCGCTCGCCACCACCCCACTGTTGCATCACGGCGGTTGCCATCTTTAAAAGACAGCTGCCAGCAAAGTGCTCATCGTCACCAGCTCACCACCACTGCCTGGGAGACATGGCCTGCAAAGGCAACAAGACTGCAGACCCCCGCTTCAACGACGGGTCCCTCGAGCAACTGCTGGATGCCGTGCAGGTCCGCCAGGATGTGCTCTGCTTTCACTCCGGCTGCAGGATGGGTGGCAATGTAACCAATCCAGCTTGGGAGGCGGTGGCAGCAGTGGTCAGTGCCAATGCCCTTCAGAAGAGGACAGCCAACCAGTGTCACAAAAGGATAAATAATCTCCTCCATTCTGCCAGGGTAAGTCACTCTTTTCATCACTCCCAACTCTCACACTCACAAACCCATCAAACATCCACAGGGCCCTCACTCACTGCCTGTGCAAGGGACATCACCATTCACTCTTTCACACACACCGTGATTGTCCTCATCCTGTCCATGGGACCACTCACTGTCCACACAGGCCAGGCATATTTATCATCTGGCCCAGCAGTTGTCCTGATACACTCTCCCCATCTATTTCCTTGCAGGGCAAACTGGCTCACAACAGGAGGGGAAGGTCGCAGACAGGTGGAGAGATGCCGGAATTCAAAGTTCTCACAGAATTTGGAAACAGAACCATCCAGCTGGCCGGCGATGACCAGGACCGATCCTGTGTTGACAGTGAGGTCGGCGCTGGTCTACCAAGTGAGGATCCCGCAGTGCAACATCCATCAGACAACCATGCTGTGAGTGATGTGGCCTGTTTCACAGGCCACTGCCGTGCACTAATTATTTCCCCTTGCCTTCACAGGCACATCTGGGAAGCAGCAGATGGAGTCCATGACCCAGGGCCTCCAATCAAGCTCCAAAGTAACCTCCGAAGAGGAATCTGAAGCCACGCCACCTGAAGTCTCATCACAGCCTCACCCACACCCTCCTCCAGTGCAGAGACACACACCTCGGTGGGGCCTAGCTTTAGAGTAGCCTCGGGATCACAATCTGGTGAGCACAATCACACTTTCTGATCCACAGCAGGCGGAGGCAGGGACTTCCCAGGTCCCCGGCACTCGGAGGACTGCTGGAGGCCAGAACGTTGTTGAGTCTGAGTCAGATGACGAGCCTCTGGATTCGGTCATTTCACAGTTGCTGGAGTTATAAAGGCAAGCTAGGGAACATCAGGAAGGGATGTCCGCTCCACTCCTCAGATTGCAAAGCATGATGGAGGAGTCCATCTGTCTACAGGCTGAGGTGATATCGCCGGCATTGCAAAGCACCGAGGTCAACACTGGCAGGATGGCAGCCGCCATGGAGACCTTGGTCCAGGTTGTCATTCCTTCACTGCTGCATGGGCTCAACTCCATCGTTGGTCTCCAACAGTGTGTACACGAGAGGGATGCTGGGTAGCTCGATCTCATTCCAGCTACCCCTTCCGCTCACGGAGTCAGCCAGGGGCTGATAGGGAGGAGGATCAGCAGGTGCACACTCCGGGGCCATCCACTCAGGTGACTCTGGGAGTGACCGGCCCATCTGACTCCCCTCTTCCTGTGACCTCCGCAGATCCAGTTTCACAGGTCGAGGAGGGTGGCACTGCCACACAGCAGGACCCTGAAAGCAGACCTGGGCCCTCCAAGTCTCGACCCTCCAGAGGATGCCCGCCAAAGTCATCACAAACTGGGCGTCACGAACAGCAGGCTGCCTCCACCTCTGCTGTGGATGTGCGGGGAGCACCAAGACATAGCTGCAGGGTTAAGAAAGTTAGGTAAAAGTAGTTGCACAACCTGGCCACGAGTGTTGATCACTTTTACATAATGTTCACTATTGTCAATAAAGTCCTAAGAATGTCTCCCTGCCTGTGGCTCCTTGGTCTGATGAGCAGTGATCTTGTCACTCAGATCTGAAACCTTTCTGCACAAGATAAAGGCAGGTGTCTCAGTCCAGGGCCTTTTCCCTGTGCTCTGTGCAGCCTTCAGACTACAGTGATGGTCCAGCCTCATGCTCCCTGGAAACATTACTGATGTCTGCACCTCAGCAGTGCTGGTCATTGCTGCCAGAATGTAGTGGGCAGGCACCACAGAGTTCTGTCACCCTCTCTGTGTGCTCTCAGCACCTTTAAGGTGGGGCTGGCCCCCATCACCCCAGCATCTGCGACCAGAGATGCTGTGCTCCAGCACCTGAAGGGCTGAGATGCTGAAGTTGGACACAGCATCAGATGCATCTAAAGCTGCGTCTCTGAGATGGCCCTGATCATGGAACGCAAGCGAACTGCCCTCGGCCAGACAGCAGTCACATTCTTAGAGGCTATGTGAAGGTCTATGGAGTGTCCTCACTGCATGTTGTCATCATCCTCCTGCGATCGAGTGACTGTTAGGGCCTCCATTCCGCCTCCATGACAGGAACATTCTCACAGAGGTTATTGGCACTGCAATAAGCCAGACTGGAGCCAAAGGTTCACAATTGTGATGTGAGGATCTATGGGGACGCCTCGCAGCATGTCGTCATCATTCTCCGCAAATCTGGCAGCTATGAGGGCCTCCCGAGTGCGCCAGCCTCATCTAGACATTGCGAAAGCCTCATTCCCATCATCGTAACCTCCGAGGACCCCCTCACGCTTATCCCCATTGGTGTCCTCCTCATTGTAGGAGACATGCAGCTCCTCCATCTCCTCCTCAGCCAGCTCCTCTCTCTGTTGCAGCGCCAGGTTGTAAAGAGCGCAGCAGATGATGATGATACATGACACCCTCTGTGAATTGTATTGCAGGACTCCATCACACACCACAACCGCATCTTCAGCATCCCAATGCTTTGGTCCACAAGTTGCGAGCTGCTGCATGAGCCTTATTATAGCGTCGCTCTGCTGCAGTCTGAGGCAACTGCACGGGTGTCATCAACCACAGCCTCTGCAGGTAGCCCTTGTCCCCAAGGAACCAACCCTGCAGCCTCTGTAAACCCTGGAAGAGCTGCAAGTGATTCAGGATCTAGACATTGTGCACACTCCTTGGAAACCATGCACATACCTGCAGGTTGTTTTTCTGCTGGTCCCATACCAGCTGCACGTTCAGTGAGTGGAAGCCCTTGTGGCTGATGAAGTCCACCGAGCGTAGAGTTGGAGACCTGAGCACCACGAATGCAGTCAATCGCACACCTACACCTGTGGGAATCCCGAGATGAGGACGAATCCAATAGCCCTTGCATCCTGGCTCTCCCGGTCCTGGGCGAAAGTTGTGTGCCATGGAGAAGTTGGCATCCATGACCTCATGGATGAATTTGTGGGTGGCAGATTTGAAATCCCACAGAGATCACCTGTGGAACCCTGAAAGGAACCACTGGTGTAGAAATTGAGCGCCACGGTCACCTTCACAGCCACTGGCAGTGGATGCCCTCCATGTCCCCTTGGCGCCAAGTTCTGCAGTAAATGGCAGATGTGAGCAGGAATGGCAGGCGGCATCCATAGACCCTGGGTGTCGCTAGGTGCCAACCAGCCATGGCTCACTGTTACCCCTGGGCAGTGTGTGCAGAAGCCCCTGCTGCCCCTTCTTCATGAGTTTGCTGCTCCTGCCTATGCACGGCCAGATGCCTCAGTCACTCTCTCCTCCATCTTTTACAGTCTCTATAGGCCATCAGGCATACAGCTAGGTCACCAGGATCCATGATTCTAATGTAGTCCTCCTGCAGCATGAAAGAGAGAGAGAGACGTGGTTATCATGGCTGTACTTAGCACCTTTCCTGACCCTGTGTGACCACCCCTTAATGCTTCCCTAAGAGTGCTGGTCACCTCTCGGATGGTCAGAGATGAGTGCGCTGCATGGCTGACCTGTCAACCTGTGACATGGGGGATGTTGGTCCAAACCAGGACACTGAGATTGCAAGGGGCTGTGAGCACCTCCAGCAGTGACTGCTACATGGCCAGCGTTGGCAAAGAGATTGTACAGCGTATGCAGTCTAACTGCTCTGCGGTCCAATAAAGTGGTGGCGGACTCGAACTCTGTGCCAGGGGATGGGGGTGGGGGGTTGGGGGGGTGGGGGGGAGCGGAGGTCAGCTGGTTTGGGGGGGAATGGGTGGGGTAAGGTACGGGCTTTGTGGCCCTTTGGTACCTCTGCGTTGCTTACATGGGCGGGCAGGCTAGGAGCCTGACCCCAATCATATCATTGTGGCTGTGCCAGATCTGTCTCAGTTGCAGAGGCAGTGTCAGTTTATACAGGTGCCCCTAATGTGTGGCCACAACCCTCACTTATCCTGCCCCCCACCTCGATTGCCTGTGTGCTGGATGCAGCGCCAGGGCAGCACTTGACCCGCACAACCCCCCAAGGAGTCACCTCCGAGGCTGGCTAGCACTTGCCCCCGGACACCATCCCCTCCACCCCTCATCAGTTCCCCACCCGGTGCCCTGAGGCCTGTAAACAATGGGTGAGCTATGGAGGACGCTGCTGCTCACTCATCTCAGTTGCCCCAAAGTGAAGGCCACCAAGAGCAGGTCGCCTGTGTGCTGCTGTGAAACATGTCGGCGCGCTTTCCCGCTGTCATGAACAGATGATATGGTGGGGTTACAAGAGCCTGGCAGGATGGCCTTTTAATTATATGTTAATGTATTACAATTAGCTCCCCGCTGACCGATGGTGGGAAACACAGCCCTCCATTGGTGGGCTGAGCGGAAGATCGTGACCTGCCTTCACGTCATCGTGAAGTGGGTCCCGCTATATTTTCTGCGACCGCCACCTATCACTTCCGTTGCCAGCGGGCTGGGAAAATTCTGCCCTGAGTCCTAGTCAGATGATGTATCTCTGGAGTCACCCATAAAGAGGCAGATGCTGGATGTCCAATTCAAGGTAGATAGAGATATGGCAGAGATACAAGAGGAGTTGCATGTTCTGGGATGGACTCTGGAGCTGTCCACCCAGGTTACGTGCTCTGTGATAACCCACTCTTCAGAGCACCAAGCTTCCTCCACGGATGGACTGGCAGCTGCCTTGGAGGGGCAAACCCAGCAGATTGCAAAAACTCAGGGGACTAGTGACAGGGGGACTGGACACTCAGCCTGCTCCTGGTCCTTCTCAGGGAGGCCCAATCAGTAATCATGGCTGGGGTTGAGCAGCAGCTGCTGGTAGCACCTTTCAGGGCACTTCTGATGGGGGCAGCCTCTCCTCCACCATTGTCATAGTCAACCTCGATTGCGCAGTGACAGAGGGCCTGCTGCCACTCAGCAGGAGACGCCTAACATGACAGGGCCCTCAATGCCTCACTCGCACAAAGGATGGCCGCCAAAATCATCCGGGGTAAAGGGGCAATCGGATCAGCAGCCTCTCTCCGGTGCAGCTGAAAGCGAGTGGGGAGCACTTTGTTGTAGCACATGGAAGAGATTTAAAAATACTCCACAGTTGACACATATTGATTCGTGTTTAGATTTTGTATCCTTGGGAGACCATTTGAAAATAAACTATGAGCTTCATAGCCATCATGCAGAGGTCGAGTAGATTCTTTATGGTTTAAGAAAATGAAGGGAAATGTACATGGTCCATGCAAGATATTATTTGAAGGTGTGTCAAGATGCAGCAATGTTTAAGGAATGAAGGCGGTGATTGTGCTGACAGGACTTTAGTAATGAGTTTGCAGTGGAGGTGGGATGAGATGGAAACACTGGGAGTATAGGCAGCTCAAGGCCTTGACTACATCACTTCTCCATTATTAAGGCCTCCCGTGTGTCACGACCATCTATGCACTCCCGTACGGGCCTTTGCACTTCTCCGTCCGGGGGTTCCCTCACCTCTTCATTGACCTCATCATCAGAGGATTGACTGCTTTCTTGTGGCTCCTCTTCCTCCAGGGCACTCCCTCTCTGGAACACAAGGCTGTGCAGAGCCCAGTACACAATGACCATCAGCAACACTCTGGCTGGAGCGTACTGTAGCGCTCCTCCTGGTCGATCCAGGCATTGGAAACCTCATCTTCAGGCAATCAATTGTCTCTTCAACAATAGCCCTGATTGTGTCATGGCTGTCATTGTACTTTCTCTCTGCATCTGTTGTAGGGGCCCTCACTGGCATCCTGAACCACCTCTTCAAAGGGTAGCCTTTGTCGCCCAGCAGCCAACCATCCAGGGCAGCAGGTTCAGTGAAAAACATGCCTGGCACCTGGGAGTTCCTGAGAATGTCGGAGTTGAGATTGCTGCCTTGGAACCTGGCACGGACCTGCACAACTCTTCGATGGTGGTCACATACTAACTGCACATTTAAAGAGTGATAACCCTTTATGTTTACAACTGCACATGGCTGACCTGCTGGAGCCTTTCTGGCAAGATGAGCTCTGTCTATCGCACCCTGAATCCTGCAGAAACCTGCCATTGCCCAAAGCCTCTGGCTCATTAAAATTGTCTGTGGTGGTCCATGAAGGATGCAATGTACTGACCTGTTCTTCAGAACATTGGATCGGTGAAGACCTTAATGCAGCGGTGGGCAGCAGGCTGCATTATTACACAGGCCACCTAAAAGGAACCAGTTGTAAAAGTATTCTGTGCCTCAATGACCTTCAGGGCGACTGGCATTGGATAACCCCTACGCAATTGGAAGTGATATCCTCTGCCAGTATCTCACATCAAGAGGTCACTGTGGCTCTCGATAACCTGAGGCTCCTCCAGCATGGTGTCTCAGACATTTGAAGGTATCTCATTCTCACCCTGTATACTCAAATGGGAGCATTTAGTGGGGAGGTGGTGGTGTAGTGGTGTAGTCATTGGACTAGTTATCCAGAGACCCAGGGTAATCCTCTGGTTCAAGTCCCACTGCAGTAGATCCAATTCCAACATTGAATCCAATAAAAGTCTAACGATGACTACGAAACCATTGTCAATTGTTTTAAAAACCCATCTGGTTCACTAATGTCCTTCAGGGAAGGAAATTTGCTGTCCTTACCTGATCTGGCCTGCATGTCACAGCAGGCCCACAGCCTGACTGTCACAGATTGACTCTTAAAAAGCCCTGTGAAATCGCTTCTCAAGGGAAATTAGGGATGGGAAATTAATGCCCACGTCCAATTAATAATTTTATTCTGTGTCTTCCATGGTTGCAGCATCCTGCCTTCAGCAGTTCTATGCCACCATCATGCAGCTGCAGTGAGATCTGGCCTTCTCCTTCTTAATATACCCCTCCTCCTCCTCTCTGGAAGATGTGCCCCCACAGAGACCGCTATCCCAATCATTGTCAAGCCACACAGGCTGAAGTGCGGACTATGTGCGCAACTCTGCAACTTTCAGCCTTAAAGCACCTATAGAATCCATTCAATGCACACCTACAAAGAACAGCTGCTCACACCACTCACAGCAGCCTGAACTGCTGAACTCAAACAAAGAACACAACTACTGCCTGTCTAATACCCCACAAAATAGGATTGTACCGTGACATCCAGCCATTGGAGAAAACGAGTTCCCTATCTGGTGTTTTCCCCACACTCTGCACATATGATTGCAATCAATTGGACGGCTCATGAGCTCACCTAACCAATCAAAGAAGATTTTAATATGGTGGGCGGGCTCCCGATTCCTAGGGCCAACCGCCAAACGTATTATTGCTTTCCGGCATGATGACGTTGGTAACGTGACCCGGCATCATCACACCTGATAATACGTCACCACAAGCATGGTACAATCCCATTTTGCAGCGTATTAGTCAGATCTCACTGTTGTGAGGGGGATTCACATTCTGGGTGAAGCCTCACCCAAAATCATAACATTTCTGCTCCTAAGATGTAAAAATCATTTGAGTAAATAAATGAAGCCATGCTGGTACCCCAGTCTTATTATTTGGTTCTGGATTGCACACTGTAAAGTGGGTACCCCTCCAAATCAGGTACACAGGCAGTTGCCTAATTTTGTGATCTCAGCCTGCTGCTGGAGAAATACCACCCAAATGGCAGGTCCTTACAAACGAATGCCAATAGTGCGTTTCAATAAGTCAGTGCTGATGAACATCTTAAAAACAAAAAAACTGCGGATGCTGGAAATCCAAAACAAAAACAGAATTACCTGGAAAAACTCAGCAGGTCTGGCAGCATCGGCGGAGAAGAAAAGAGTTGACGTTTCGAGTCCTCATGACCCTTCGACAGAACTTGAGTTCGAGTCCAAGAAAGAGTTGAAATATAAGCTGGTTTAAGGTGTGTGAGGGGGGGGCGGTGGGGGCGGAGAGAGAGAGAGAGAAGTGGAGGGGGGGGTGTGGTTGTAGGGACAAACAAGCTCCCTACAACCACATCCCCCCCCTCCACTTCTCTCTCTCTCTCTCTCTCTCCGCACCCCCCCCCCTCCACACACCTTAAACCAGCTTATATTTCAACTCTTTCTTGGACTCGAACTCAAGTTCTGTCGAAGGGTCATGAGGACTCGAAACGTCAACTCTTTTCTTCTCTGCCGATGCTGCCAGACCTGCTGAGTTTTTCCAGGTAATTCTTAATCTTTATACAATGCAGGAATCAGAGGCCAGACCAATGTTATACCATGATTTAATAAATGTGGCTGGGTTGTGGCTATGCATGGATTGCTTTTGGAGGAGATCTGCTTTTCTGAGGGTCCAAAAATATTGCCTCTCTCTTCCTTGCAGCCATTTGGTGTTTTACATTGTTAGCAATTATATCACTAAATAGCATTGCAATGGTAAAAGATCCAAATTCAAGTAGTAAAGCTTGGCAATGGCAGCAAAGATCTCAACCCATATTGCAAAATATAGAATCGTGGAGCATTGGTGGTCCCTTCAAAAATATATTTTGATGTTAGACTTTAAGCTGACTCCAAGCCAGCTTTTATCTCTGTGCTCAGTGACATTTAAAAATAACAGCAGTCATACTAACTTTATCCCTTAAAGTTTACAAGTAGCTTCAGCCCAAGGGATATTACATATTTTTTCTGATAACATGGATATTTATCGCTGATCACACTTTGTGATTTGGGGTTATTTGTTCATCTGCAATACTTATGCCTTCTTTTTTTTTGTATAATCTCTTAGCTACATAAGAGTATCATAAGCACGCTAATTTATATATTTGTTTGATTTTTAAAAAACATTACAAATAAAGTTTTGAAGAGACACCATAGAACTTTGTTTCCCAAGAAAAGAAATGTGATAGGTTGAGTTTGACTTTTCACAGTGTAGAAGTCGAGGCAAAATCTTTTACCAAAAGTGCAGCTGTCAAGATGGCTGAAAAAAACATTTACAAAAATAGTGCAGTCACGGAGAGTCAATCATTCTTGCTGTTAGAATGCTCCAGCGGCTGCTTAACCATCTTCCTTATGTTGCTGTCAGTCAAAATCAAAGTGCTTTTCCTTTACGTTTTAGACAAAGATGGCGATACGCAGAGTTTGGATTTATACTTCTGCAGGCAAGTTTTTATTGTATTATCAGGATTTTTCATGAATACTTGAAACATTGGGTTCGATGTATACATATATGTTATATATATCTATAAGGTGGTAAAAAATCAAATGCTAAGTTGCTGCACAAACATACTCATTTTGAGATATGTATATACATATATAATATATATGTGTGTGTGTATATATATGTATATATATATCAAAGTGAGTATGTTTTGTGTAACATTTACATGTTTTTACATGTTTTTACATGTTATTCAGTTTCTGAACAGAAGATGAATTGAATACTGTCGTTGCAATAATACTTGAATTCAATCCAAAGTCCAAACACATTTGATGAAGTATTTTCCTGTATTTAGCATTATTAAAGCTTATTTTAATCAACTACATTTTGAGTAGATGATCAGGGTGTGTTGTACACAGAAGTATGTCAGAAGGAGGATTTTTTTTTAAATACTGCTATTATTAAATTGCTCCTTTGGTTAAATTGTGGCCTATGTATTTCAAGCAATAATTGACTAGTAAACTACCAGGAAGAAATAATGCAATGATGCAGAAGCATTTATGTCTTACAGAGTTTTTAAACTACTGTTATTAGTCAAAGATATTTAACAAGAAGCAGGATGTACCAACAAAAATAGTACACAACATAATTAGTAAATGAAGTGGTTTAGTTTAGGTGGCCGAATCCAAGAGATACAAAATATTTTTAAAAATATATATCCCCATGTTGTGACTATTTTAATATCTCTGCTTGGTTGATCTTTAGGTCATAATACCACCTGTAACCTGCAATAGATTATTTAGTAAGCAAAATAATGGGCAAGATTTCTAGGCCCCAATGGGGCAAGTGGGGAGGTGGGGCAGGTGCAAAAATTCATACCACCATCTGGTCTGTCAGTTTGTAAGCTCCAACCTGCCCCCTGGACATTTTCTTGGAGGTGGGATTGGTGTTGGCAGAGCTACCCATCCGCAAGCGGCAGGTAGTCAATTAACAATCTTAAAGGCCTATTAAGGTCTATTGTTAGCGGCTGGCTGGAAGTGGCCCCCCAGACCAGGCCAGCTGCTTGGAGGCAGCTTCCTGATGGCAGACTGGGGGCTCAGCATTCTGGGCAGGCTTTGAGGCCCTCGCTATCTGCCTGATCACAGCTGCGGTCACAGGCCACCCTGTGGAGAGGTTTCCCCTCCACAATGATGACCTGGTTGCTTTAAATTTAAAAATTAGAACTGTTGGAGAGAGGGGGCCTCAAAATTGAGCTGTCCTTTATCTCTCTTATTGAAATGTCAGGTTTCATTTCCTTCAGTGCTGGAGGGCCTCCCATTGGGCCCTCCATTTCTGAGTGCTTGCCCACCATCTATAACTTGACAGCGAGTCCGTCCTTTAAACACAAATTGACCATTTCAGAGAAAATCACTGCCAAGTGACTGTTTCCCCACACAGTGTGGGGCTGTGACCCCCCATTTGACCCTCACGTCGTGGTCCTGATCCACTGTGGATATAAAGAATCCAGAAATGATGTTAAAATTGTCCAAGACACTGTGCGCCACAGCTGGAGAATTCCCAGCAGCTTATGGAACTTATATGGTAAGAATAATTATTTTCAGCCAGAGGGTGGTTAGAATTTAGCACAATTGGCTAGCAAAGGGAAAGTACAACAAAATTTTAAAGACTTTTACGAAGGAAGTTGCTTCAACCTCCCACTTTTGCATTGAAATTTGAGCCCTTAACTTCAGTATTGGCTTCAACCTCTCGTAACGATTGAACATTGGATCCCAACTCAGGGTCTTGACTTTTAGCAAGTACCTTTAGTAGTCTTAACAGTCTCTTGCTGTGTTGTTACACCTGATTACAATCTTACAACACAGGAATGACTTATCTTATCTGACCATGATAAGAGTTGCATGATTCAAGGATTAAGCTGATTCGCAGTTACACCTAATACAATGTTACATTCCAAAAATAGGTAAATTAATGCAGTGCGATCCTTTTAACACGTTATACTTTCGTATCACGTTCCTGTTTATATGAGTTTTGAAAGCTCAGTTTAATAGTTCTGTTACCATGCCAGCAGTCCAAACTTTTGGAATAATTCAAAACAAAAGGACTGCTTTGCCTGGGAAAGTCAGTCCTCTTGTATTTTTTAATTTGCCATTTAATCTTTGGGTGCACCTTGGTGTTTCCTTTGTTTTGTAGTTACCTATGAATTCTCAAATTACCATCTTGGACAAATACCAAAACGCAGAACTGTGATCAGCCTTAAGGGAGAATTAATCATGGCTTTCCAACATCTTGCCTGAATTCAATGGAGGCAATGGGGATTTCACCTGTGAACTGGGGAGAACCCCAAGTCGCCTCTTTTTGGGAAGGCCCGCCATTTTGATTGTCAATCAGGCACTTAACTGTACAGTGCCCTGGGGGCAGAAGTACCACCTACTGAGAGCTGCCAGCCAACTGGAGGCCGGCAACTCTACTGAACGGCAGCCCATCTGGGAAGGCAGTTGCTGCTGACGGTGTGACATACCCGAGGCCCAGGGTCATCCCTGGATCCCAGGCTGCAGGTGAGTGATGGCAGGAGGGAGCCACGGGGTGAGGGACGCAGGGGAGGTGGGTCTGCAGCAAGGGCAGGAGGGTAGCTCGCAGCGGGCCCCCCTTCTTGATGCAAGGTCCCTCAATCAGTCACTTTGAACAAGGCACCTCCCTGCACAGGTTTGCTTGTTGTAGTTCCAACATGGCGAGCCCCCCCCCGGGGTTAATTCCAGCAGTGGCAGGCTGAGGCCATCAAGCGGGCATTAATTGTCCACTTAAGAGCCTCAAATAGTGGCAGGATGAGAAGGCAATCCACAGGGTGGAAGCAGGAAGGCTGCAGAGTCCCCAGTTGCCATGGTCTCACCTGATTAAATGCCCCCCCACCACCCAAGTCGCAATGGGGGAGGGCATTAAATTCTTCCCCATTAGTTATTAAACCTAAAAAGATCCAAAAATCCTTACGAATACAGAACATAAATTTCCTATTGGCAGGATGAAGGTTAATTTAAACAGTCCATGCGCACCTTAAGCTTTGAAAATTATAAAGGCCAATTCCTAGGCGATATGCTCAGAAACAATGGGCTTCATTATATTGATATAGACAGGAGGGGGGTTAATTTAAACAGCACTAATTTTTCCTCTCACCACCCATCCCTAAACAGAAAGGTGTTTTTGATTTGTTTCCTTCTTCTTAAGGTGTATTTCCCAACCCCTCAGTTTTGATGTGATCTAATTTCTATTAATAACCCCACAGCAAACTCGGGATAGGATGAACTTAAAGGGTTAGTTTATTTGCACATGCTAAAAATGCAGGAGGAGGGTCGTTGCCTCTTTAGCATTCATACTGTAAAAGAGGGATAGAGAAAAGAAAGATTTACAGTGCAGAGACCACAAGGAAAAAAAATAGTGTTTCATGTGAGTCCAGAGTCAAAGTCCAATGAGATATTCCTTCACGGAGGTCGATGAGCTGAAAAATGATGCTGGATAATTCACTTTTCCAGTTGTGTTGACTTTAAATGATGAGATAGGCATGTTGAGATGATTCAGTCTTGTAGGTGATGGTATAGGAATTCTAGTAGAAGCAGTGCAGGTGGGGCCAGATGTCCAATTTGGGCTGGAGCTCCTTGTCTGTGATATTGCTAGTTAGATGGCAAAATGTCAGACAGACTTTGCAGCACTGCAAGGCAACATACTGGTACAGAGGTCCATGTCACTTGACTCCCACCTCTTCACACTGTCTTTGACAAAGGGTATGTATCCCTCATCTGAGTCCCTGAGGTTGTTGAATGTCTCAGCCATTAAGAATTGAAAGGAAGGTCACAGGCCATTTATCTTAGCAGACAAGCAGACTCCTGTTGGCCAGTCTGGGTTATGAAATGCAGAGCTTTGTATAACTCTCTTTGAATTTGGTCTGTGAAGCTCACAATGTGTCATTAGTGGCTCTTCAGAGATAATGAGGTGCAAGTTTACATGATACTGCCAGGTAGCTCCTTTTGTTCGAAGGTCACAGACAGACATAGATTCAGCCGTTTTTGGGTCTTTGCCTGTTACTTGTCACTGTACTTTTGCATTGTAAAACTTTTGAAGAGCGCTGATCCAAGGACAAGCTGCTGAAAAAAAACAAATACCTATTTGGTTGAGCTGGCATCAAGCACAAGATCTCTCTGGCTCACACCTTCCATATTTATAATAGCAGAAGCTGTCTCCTCATGGCAGGCCAAACAGTAGAGGTTGCAGGGTTTCTATCATTCTAGTTTCTCACTCACTACTGCGCAGCCCTCTTCTTTAAGAATTGTCTTAAGGCCCGCCCAGCATGACGCCTGGCAGGAAGGGCTATGCACTTCCTGTGTGCGCTGGGGGGGAATTCCCCAAATGCGGGAATGCGCTCTTTTGTGCATGTGCATGAAAGAGCGTACATCTCCCTGAGGCTAAGTGCCGCCTCAGGGAGATTGCTTACACTTGTTCAAACCTTAAAAATAGAAAAATAAAAAAATCCTCAACATGTCCCCCTCATGTGACGATGTCACACGAGATGGGACATGTTAATAAATTTCACTAAAACTTTATTAAAGTTTTTTAAACCCTACATGAAGCCTCATCCTGCTGGTGGATGAGGTTTCATGTTTTCTCAGAAGCCCGCCGGGGCTCCTGGCCTGCCCGCCAGCCTTCAGATTGGATGGGCTGGTCCATTAATTGTTTTAATTATCCTGTCAATGGCCTCAATTGGCCATTGACAGGTCGGCGGGTGCACAGCTGATTTCGCTGTGCCCCCACCTTCCTGAAAATTTAAATGGGGCGGGATGACATCGGGGGTTTCCCCCAGTATCCCGCGTCATTTTGCACATCGGCGAGCAGACCCCGCCCCCTGCTTGCTGATGGCAAAATCCAGCCCTTAGTCTGTGGGTGTGTCTTAATTGGATTAATGAGTGCTTTGATGTGTACTGGTTTTGATATGTGACAGAGATAGAGTGCAATTGCATTTTTTAAATAGAGCACTCAAGAAGTAGGGTGGAAACTGACACCTATCTAGCAGCTGCCAAACAATATATTTATATTACAAATAAAATTGGTACTATGCAAGTTTCATTGTTAAAAGGTAAAGTTGAAAGAGGCTGGTGAGACAATGATAATTTGAATTCAATCAGTGGTGGTAGGTATAACTTCAGCAGTTTTCGGGTGTCCAGAGCAGAGGTAATGTGAGATCTAAAGGCAGCTGCAAGCCTTGAACTGGCTCCACAGCAACCATGTGAAAAGAACCTCATTTTGAATTTGTAAGGTGAAAATGCTTTGCCTGGTGATTGGTTTAGTCTATGGTTTGCCGTTGTCCTAATGGAGATTAGTTTGGGAATTTGCTAAAAGTTATGATAGTAGTAATTTGTAGCATGTGTATATATATTTTAATCTGTGTAAATTAATAAAATGTTTCATTTAGTTTAATGTAAAACCTCGAGAACTGATGGTCTGATTCCTGAATTTAGAGTTGCATCTGAAACATAACACTTAAAATTATAGGTTATGACAGTTGTTTAAATCCCACTGGGATTTTTACATAACTCCCCTTTACCAACTGCATCGGTCATAACAGAATAAAACATCCACTTTCAGCATTTGGATTCAACATTAATTGCAACTTAGAACCCAGCCTACAATCCACCTTGTGTGCATGGAGGACCAACTCTATGCCTGCTGCAAGCTGCAACACTGCACTTTTTCTACCTCATTTCATAATCTCAAGTGTAAAATTAAGACATAATTTACATTTACCTTTTGCTAATGTAATCAATGCAAATAAGTCATAATTAATTCTGATTAACATGTGATTAACTAAACTGCACCATAGGAAGTCCTGTGCCTCAGTAGGTGGCCTCTGAGCCTGAAACTCCAAGTTCAAGTCCCACTCCAGGACTTGTTTGCGATGGAAGGAGCGTCCATGAGTGGTTCAACAGGCTGTTAGTCAGCCTGCTAATTCTTGCAACACTTTCCCACTATTCTCCAAAAGGAAAAAAGTGTGTGAAGATAAAACAAAATAAATAACCTGCATTAGTAGACCGTCTAGCAGGATAGCTGAGATTTTCCAAATCCGTGGTACATCCCGTGGATCGCGGCAAGTTTTGGCATCCACCTACTACTGAATAAAGTGCATTCCTGCAGTCACAGCGAGGGAGGTCAGGAAGTCGCTTCTGTGGCAGGCCAGTGGCATCTGTTACAGCTTTGAGGAGCAGGAAATGGAGAGATCTCCGAAAGTGACAGCATTTGTTTTCTGGAAGTTCTTTATCAACGAGCCCAAATAAACTTCTAGAATCTTTCGACTATCTCTGGCAACGCTGAGTGTCTGGTGCCTGCAGGCATAACTTATGACTAGTGCTATTGAGGCATTAATGTCAGGAAGAATTATGCATTTTGCTACCCAGTCACTACTGAGGCACGCCAACCTTATTTTCACAGTGATGCCTGGTGCTCAGTTAAAATGACACTAAGACATTGCTGCAACACCCCGCTGGGCAGAGATTTAGGGGAATTGTCCAATATTCTGCCCTCAACATGAATTATCCCAGTGAACTTGCATAACTGGAAAGGAAAGTTATCCTTGTAAATAATAATTTTCAAACCATTACTACATGTTCTCTAACACAATACTTAACACTAAGAACAAACTAAACAGTGTAAAGTACAATCAATAATTTATTTATAATACATTCCTAATTTAAAAAAAGCTGTGTCCTTGCAAAATTATTTTCAAAAAGCGTGTTTCTTATATTTGTCTAATTATTTGTTCTGCTTTGCAGTATTCCTTACTACAACATGTTCCATATTCGCTCAAGAGACTGTAAATCCCCTTGTAGGGGTTTTATTTCTCCATGTGTTGGAGAGGGACTACTATCAAGAAGGATTTCGTTCCTTCCAGGAAACATATGGTGAGCAAAGCAATCCTACTTAATGTTTTCTTATGGTGTATTTACACTCCAACTTCAACATAAGTGCATTGATTTTACCATGCACTGGCGCTGAACTGGCTGTGTAAACCCAGAGGCAGGGCCAAACATCAAAAGAAGTGAAATGATTTGAGTTTGAATACAATATGGTGTCAAACCTGGTTTGCAAAGAACTCTGAAGTTTGTCAAATGCTGTGTAAACTGATCCAATCATATTATAAATATTTAGAGATCAGAGATCCTCCCCTCTCTTTGGGAAGACAGCTTTGATGCTGCAGTCGTACTACATAGAAATCTCTTCAAAGTGGGAGAGTTACATTTCCAGCCAGGCAGATAGCAAGCAATGTAAACGAAGTTCTGTCTGCCTGGAAATGCCAGTCTGAGATTGGAAACTGCAATGTAAATGCATCCTTTATGTATGGTAGCTTAAATATGCAGCTAAACAACAAACTACACTTTCAATAAGATTTGGGTATAAACAACAGTAGTACAGCATTAAGTGAGTTCCTCGGGTTTGCAAAAATATTTTTAAAGCTTCAATGCTCAATTTTGAGAACAAAGTTTTTTAAGAGGCTTTGAGTGACTATGTTCTGTAATATAAGGATCGATTTTGTCTTCAAATGTTTAATAATTGGAGAAAATCATATCTGAATGTTCAAGTGTAAATAACATTTAGTTTTCCAGTAAATTTGTGTAATTATTCACAGCAGCAGATGCATCTCAGATATGGCTAGAGAGGATGCAAGAGGTGAGATAGGAAATTTAGCTAAGATATATTTAAAGGGATGGCAACAATTAATGGGATATGTCACAATTGGAGGATGAAGGTTTCTAAAAAAACCTTTGGAAAGCCTCAGAAGGTACCTTTGCCAAAGACTATTAATTTGTGGCAAAATGAAGGGAACGGGACCCCAGATACAAAGGTGAGTCTTCAGACATGTGAACAATTAGCCCAACACTTTGTCCCTATTTGAAGGCTCTTGAAGTCAAGGTGGTGTTGCATGAGCTCTTTATGGACAGGATTGCATTGTGACAATTCCACAATTTCATCCACCCGAGTCAGTGTTGCAGATAAAGGTTCAGTCAAGTTTCCATCTATAGCTAACTGTCGCTTCACTGTCCCCTACATGTGGCAGCCCTGTTACACTTGGTGGATGTAGATATCTTTGCAGACCCTGAGAAGGCAGCCAATCAAACAATACTCTTGATCACACTGGCATTCTTTCCTCATGCAGTAACATGTAAAGCATGAGATTCTGTGACCTGGGTGCTTCTAAGGAACCAGCGAACGGCATACTTGGACAGGCATTCACATATTATAGACAACCACCGGAGGATCTGTTCACACAACTTCCATTGCAAAGTGGATCCTCCACCAGCACTACATCTGCTGAAGTGAGATAGTTACACCATTTTCTGAAAGTGTAGATGCTGACAGGACAGCTGCCTGGAGCTCCTCTCACTTTCTTTTTTTTAATATTTTGAAATAGTTTTTGATTTTTATTTACAGTTCAGGAAATGAGATTTCTTTGCCACAAATCTAAGATAAAGGCAATAAATCTAGTCACTAATAAATACAATCTGAATTCAGGAGAAACTTCTTTACTGAGTGGTTAAAATGTGGAATTTGTTCTCACAGGGGATAGTTGAGGGGGATATATAGATGCATTTAAGGTGAGGTTAGATAAACATGAGGGAGAAATGAATTGAATGCTGAAAGGGGTAGATGCAGAGGTGTACGAGGAGGCTCCGTGGTGCTTAACCACTGGATTAGTCCAACACTTTGTCCCTATTTGAAGGCTGAAAAGCCTGTTTCTATGCTGTACATTCTATGTAATTTTATGTGACACAGAATCCTCATGTCACCTCACAAGGGTCACCAAGGCTCACTAAACTCATCAAGGTTCCTTTGACAGCACCTTCCAAACTCGTAACTTCTACCACCTAGAAGGGCAAGAGCAGCAGATCCATTGAAACACTACCACCTGCAAGTTCCCCTCCAAGCCGCACACCATCCTGACTTGGAAATATATCACCATTCCTTCACTGTCACTGGGTCAAAATCCTGGAACTCCCTTCCTAACAGACTGTAGGTGTACATACACCAGATGGGCTGCAGCGGTTCAAAGCGGCAGCTCACCACCACCTTCTCAAGGGCAATTAGGGATGGAAAATAAATGCTGGCCTAGCCAGTGATGCCCACATCCCATGAATGAATACATTTTAAAAAATAATAAAAAGGTAGATATGAATTAGATGTTTTACAGTTATCATTTTGGCACAGAAGAAGCTTCATGTTCATTATTACATAGGTCCTATCCTTTTCAATGTAAAATTGACATTTACTTCTTATTTCGATCTCAATTTTCTATCTTAGGTATAATTACCAATACTCCTATCACATTCAGCACCAACCTAGATGATCACCCTGATCGACCACGATGGCTTCGCTTTACTCAGCGGACTGCATACCATGATGGAATGCTTTATGGCTCACCAACCTTTGAAGATATTGGACAGAGAATAATTGAAGTAATACATTTTTTTGTACAGGCACCAGATAGTTCCTTAACATTTTGATAATATGCGTACAACATTCAATAAAACTTTCAATCTAAGTATGATGTGCTCATAATTAACTATTATTTATAATTCTAGCTCACTGCCATTGTACTTTATGGCAAGTAGTCAATAACCAGAATACCTGAGCCAAATAAAGGATGTCAAGTGTTCTTGATCTAAGCTCACTTTTCTATATATTGTGTCTAGCATAGCATATTATATTTAATGAAATAGGAAGATTCATTCAGATTGACATACTGCTCTCAGCAACATAAATGTACTGTAATATTTAATCTTTAGTGACAAAAGTAAAAATGCTCATGTGTAATTATAGTTCAAAACATATCCCTAATTTGTACTGGGTGTTGAACTGCTTTCCTGTTCTATTTTTTTTCATTACTTTAAACACAAACATTAGCTGCAACAACTGCAGAATTAGATCTTTGTTTTTTATGAGCTCACGTTACACAATCTGACATGAATGCTCAATCAAATCAGATAATATGATTCTATTTAATTATCTGACTCTTTATTATTGTGTTCAGGATGCACTATAAGAACTTAAATACTATGCTATATAACTCCAGCCTGGCTACAGAAATGATAGTTTGCCCAAAGCACTTGTAACAATTTTACCTTTTATCTCTACATTCCATGCATACCAAGATTAAACTGCAATACATTAAATGACACACAATTCAGACTTCAGGTAACATGAAGCCAAGAAGATATATTCATATTCATCTCAATCACTCCCAGTCATTCTGTTATCATGGTTATATGGCCCACTTAAGATCTTCAATCACTTTATTACTATAAATGCTGACCAAACAACATTTACTAAACTCTCAAGACTTGGATGAGTGACCTTCCTATTCCCTCGGCATCGCATCCTTTACAAAGCATCCCTGTTCAACTCTAAGATAAAAGCAAAAATCTGCGGATGCTGGAAATCCAAAACAAAAATAAAAATACCTGGAAAAACTCAGCAGGTCTGGCAGCATCTGCGGAGAGGAACACAGTTAGCGTTCCGAGTCCGTATGACTCTTCAACAGAACTGTTCTGTTGAAGAGTCATACGGACTCGAAACGTTAACTGTGCTCCTCTCCGCAGATGCTGCCAGACCTGCTGAGTTTTTCCAGGTATTTTTATTTTTGTTTTTATCCCTGTTCAACTACCGTTTTAACTATCGTGTGCTGATCCCACAAACAATGGGATACCATAAGTCACAGCATATAAGTCGACACGGCATATAAGCCAACCCCATTTTTCCAGCCCCAAAAATCACATTTTTGCATATACTCGGCGAGTAAGTCTACCCTCCTTTTCAGTTACAACATGTGATACTCCCATTAATAGTCAGCCTCAATTTTTCACCTCATAAATGCATATTTTACTTCCTCGTCTATTATAACCAAGCGCAAGGGACCAAGCTGGCGACAGGGGCTGTGTTGCAAAAACGTATCGGAATTTTCAATGCACTCGCTCTTTGCATTGGATGCCGATGATGTTCCAAAGTGGAACCGCCCACACCGACAGCAGTGGTTCACTTTTATCCTCACCATATAAGTCGACCCCCATTTTTTGGAGGGGCTTCAAAAGTTGGTTTATACGCCAACATCTATGGTGCACTGAAATACATGAATAGTGTTAATCTACAATAGACATCAAAAATACTGCATAACATGTACAATTTCTGAGGTTAACTGTTGTTTCCCTTTGATTAGGTTACCGCTTATAATAGGAAAACATTTGAGACAACGAGACAAAGCATCATGTTTAATGTCGAACAGCCGATAGGTGAGATCCTATAATATTAATTATTTGTTTGAGAATTGAGATGTTTGATTGGCTTAGAGAAACAAATATTTTCTATTATGTGTGCACAGTTCTTTTGTGATGTTGCTCACAGGTATTTGAGGCTTAAAGGTGCTATATAATTGCACCTTGTTGTTGGTATTGAGCTTGCTAGGCTGAATGTTACACATATCGAGATTGTGTTGCTATTTAAGTTTCTCATCAAAGTTGTGCTTACAACATTTTGGACAATGGAATAATTCTTTTGAGTACATGGCAGTAGGGTCACATCAAATAATTGATTTATGAGTTTCCCCACTACTGTTACCTGGTCATAAAATAAGCCCAAATGAATGAACCTGCTTTATTTACAGTGTGTTCATTTATTTGAGCATCCACTTTATTTTGACTTTTAGGCATTCTAGAAGCTGATGAGCTAATAGAGAATTGCACTCTGAAAAAAACATTGCATAGGTTTTCCTGAACAAGCCACAACCAATAGATAAAACACATCATTTTGCTTGGATATCAATAATTTTGATTTTATTTTTTCTCATTAAAGCAGCCCCATCATATAAATTTCTGAAAATAGACCGGTCGATTTAGTTTGAAGAAATTCTGGTTTCATTAAGAACATAAAGACACTTACTGCAAGGCAGACATTGGGAAATTAACTTAATCAACAGTGAAAACAGGAAAGGACGGCACTCTCTAGAAATAGCCAGAATTAGCAAGTGTGACCAAAGTATATGATGGCCTTGCATGTTTTTGGCACAGAAAAAGGCAGATGCTACTCTGGGTCATTAAGGTCCTCCTTGTAAGAAAACCAAAAAATATTTGCACCAGAGGCTTAATTAGGTCATCGGGATTTGGACAAGGGAGAAGAAGGCAAGGCCAAACCTCCCGGATGGTCTTTTTTGTTATTCCTTCACATGATGTGGGCATCACTGGCTAGACATTTGTTGCCCATCCCTAATTTCCCTTCAGACAATGAGGGTGAGGTGTCTTCTTGAACCACTGCGGTCCATGTTATGTAGGTACACCCACAGTGCTGTTAGGAAGGAAGTTCCGGGATTTTGACCCAGAGACAGGGAAGGAACAGCCAATATTTTTCCAAGTCAGGATGTAAGGCCAAGAGTTTTTTTTAGCTATTAGGGAACATGAACTTTTTAGATGTTTATTGTGACAAAGAATGGAGCATTTTTGTTTGCTATTACCTTTCTAATGGTTCCTTCCATTCAGTCGGAGGACGTAAAGGAATTTCAAAACATGAAATCATGTCTCGAGTCTAACTCAATAGAAAGGTGCAGGGTGGTAGGCTGGGAAAGAGCATGTTGCAGCATTCCAATTGTGGGAGGGGGGCAGGAATCTCAGTCAGGGTGGTGCATGGGCCCAGGTCTCACCAATCAAATTTTCTGACAAAATTTCAGCAACAAGTACAGGTGGAATCGCAGAGGAGAATTCCCCTTTATATCAAATGTGTTTGAATTCCCACTTTAACTGATGTGAGGATCTGGTCTCCTGGCAAACAATACAAAGTGGACAATACAGAACAATCCACATCGGTTTACACTTATAATTTGCCAGCCATATATAATGTATTACGTGAAATGCACTCTTAAATATTGACTTTCATTCTCCTATTTGCAGACATTGGCCTCAAAATTGAAAGATGCTGTACCTATTTCACAGCTGTAAAAGGGCATCAAAGTTCTAATATGATGGGTAGAGCACACATGCATTCTGAGCGGGACGAGTGCTTCCCATCCTATTGATACAGGCATCAAAAGGCATCGGGGTCCAAGTCTGAAACAAGGTTATGTTCTTTGCATGTGCAAACCCACTGCAGGCCAGCAACAGGCAGCTATATTTTGTTTTCAAATTAAATGGAGCTGGGAGGTGTTGGAGCACTCCTCACGACTCCAATTAAAATCACAGACTACTGTTGGCCGCCACTGAGTAACCCTCCCCCCAACTCCTCCAGCCCGCACCAATTGCTACTTTTCCCTCCCAAAAGCTGGCTCACCCTGCTACTCTCCCACATAATCACAGACCTCCCTCCCTGTGCTGATCTCACTGCCCACACCCCGGTTACCTCTTTTTTCCAAGACCCACACGCATCACTGTCAGCAGTCCGAAATACAAATTGGCTTTACCAGTCAGCTCCCTGGGAATGCCCAGCAGAACCCCCCACTCAAAATGTACATGAGGCCTGAGACCCCATATCGAGTGGGCCTTGGACCTACCCTCTCTTGAGCAAACCAGCAGCTAGGTCTTATAGTTTTTGAGTCCCAAATGAAAGTCTAAAAAACGGTTATGTTGACAACCGATCACTTCTTTCTCACTCCTATACCTTCTCCTCTTGGGTAAGCAAAGTGAAAATATTTCAACATTTACCCCAACGCTTCTACGCAAAAGGGATGCCGTATCACTTACCCCTCTGGGAAAGAATCTGTCTGGTGTTGTTTCAGCAAAATGTAATACAGCAGTCAATGTAGGCAAAATCGGCTGTTAATTCTTTTGCAGGGGAACTTTGTTCACATTCGTTAGTCAAGTTAAATTAAAGTTCTTTCCTGCTACAGGGTTGAACTTGGAATACCAGGTTGAATTCTTTGTGAAGAACAGAGATGTGGAGGAGGTATTGCCCCTGGAGGTTCAAAAGCACTTCATGGACAGAGTGCAGAACATTTGGGAATCTAATCATTTGACCATAATCAACATCACTTCTGCATTAGACAGAGGTGGCCGAATCCCACTGCCTATTCAAGGACGGAAAGAAGGGTGAGACAATGTATATCCATTTGAAAAACATTGTGGGTGAAGTCAATGCAGTGCTTGTGCATTTTTTTTATGGGTGAAAAGGCAATAGGGGGAAAACCATCCAGCTAGCTATTGCCATTGTCTGTAATTTTGACAGCAGCTACCAGATTAAAAGCACAAAGGACAATTTCTCATTTCCATTGCACTGCTAAACAGGGGTTCTGAAGTTCTGAGTTCACTGCTGAAGCTCGTCCGTTCTGGGGGTGCAGGGAATTGGCCACCTCCTGTGCTGAACCAGCTGACAGTGCTGTTGTCTGGGGGATGGGAGGGGGGATGGTTGGGTATGGATGAAATGGCTCGAATTTTATTTTTTGTGGTCCTGTGCTCCTCCTGACCCCCCAAAATAGCTAACTATGCCCTGGGCCATTTTGTGAACAGCTTCCAGTGTTCCCTTTTAGCGTACGCTTCCCCCATTTGTATCTCAAAATTTCAAACAGGGCCCTTATGCATCACAGGATCCGGATTTGCAGAATGTAAAGAGACTACTGTCCGACTCAGGCTCATACTTGGGCTGTCCGTCTTTAAAGGACCTGGCAAAACGGCAGTTGCCATGACCGGAGCGGCTACGGAGTGTTAAGAGCACCACCAATTTCAAAAATCCATTTTCACCCAGCATACCAAGTTAAAATTGGTCCGACAAATGCTGCCACTTAAGATACATTTTGCGGCCACTGCTCGTGAAAAGGCAAAGGGTAGAAAGTCTATTAAATAGTAGTACAACAGCCATTTTTTTATTATCTCCTCCTTAAAACTTATAGTCCTGATCATAAAAGACATGACTCATGCCCAACACTTAAAAAAAAATGAACTAGGTTTAAGGCTTATCTCGAGTTGGCATTATTCCTACCTGTATTTTAAGAATGCTAATTCTACCAATCTACTGTGTTGTCTCCGACTTTTTGTTGGTTTTTTATTTATCTCTAACTTGTTCTGAGACTGAGTAGAAACTAATTTCTCTTAGCGATTATAAGGTAAAATCACTCAAATCAAATATTAGTGGCAGATTCTGCTCCTTTACAAACCTACCATGTAACCATTCCACATTTTTTCAGCTTATACCCATATATTTCCTAACCTTTTATCCTCATACCTATTTCATTGTTTTGATGGCAATGAGATATTTCATTAGAAATGTCTTTGCCATAAAAAGCCATAAGTTTTATGAAATGGTGTCATGCGCAGGGTCTTGTGCATAGCTGGCATGTTGTGTCAATATTTGTGGCATAATGAAGAATGCTGTATGGTCTACTGTGATTTCATAGGTAGGTTTTACATTAAACAAACGCAGACCTCAACAAATATGGCCACAGACTAGTTCCATCAGAGAATGAAAAATTACATAAAACAAAACTGGCAATTAAAATGTTTATCCATTTATATGGAGAGTAATACAAGAAGCAAACAATTGCAAGCATATTGCATTACTTTCCTTTATCAGCAGGAGATCTAAGTGCCTTTGTGGTGTATAGAGACTATTTTTAATTTGTAGCAATTATGAAACCTTTGTTAAGTGCATAGAATGGAATCTGGCAGGGAACAAAATTTACCATGGCAACCACAGCCTGTGTGAGGTTACAGCAGAGAATTAACCGCCTGTCGCATGTTTTATGTCTGGCTCTTTAAACATAATGCAAGTTCATTCAGAATAGCTGTTGTGTATTGCACTGAGTAAAACTAACACATAAGGCAGCCATTTTTGAACGTTATTTACACTTCACCAACAGAGAGGGCAGCATTGAGGGCTCTACGCTACTCCCTCCCTACTTTAAAAAACAGCTTACACATCAAAATGTACGATTGCACCTGCACATAATGTCCCAGAATACAATATGACTAAACCGATATCAACACTACCTGAAAATTTAACAGGTTGGGTTTGCAATTTTTTTGTTAATCACAACAACTGAAACATATATGGCCAATACTTCCTGAGTAATTTACAGGTTTTAAAAAAAATTCCTTAACACCAGCATGTCTTTAACAAAAATATCATCAGCATTTGACCAGAAACAATGACAAGAACAATTTCCTTCTTCTTCCTTCCTACATACTTTCAATTAACCTCTCTGGCTTCTTTCTCATTCTGTCTGGGTATCTTCTTCTATTACCATTAGCTTGACTCTGCTCTCTCAACATCACTGACTGTGTCAAACCTGAACTTTGACTTTGAAAACCAACATCAATTAATGGTTGGGACTGTGACGTTGATTGATTAAGATAATTCAAAGGCCCTGGCTCACTTTGCCCTACTGGTGGATTCTGTGATACTGACAAACTTTCAATTTCTTTGTAACTTTCACTTGGGGCTGGAGGAGGAACTTAGGGTAAAATTTTTAGCTGGAGTATAAAATGACACACGATGATGTCAAGTGTGCGTCCCGACATCATCGCGCACTCGCGCGATATTTCGGTCAGCGGGTGCACGCCGAGTTCAGCAGCGCACCCACCAACAATTAAAAGGCCTATTGAGGCCAATGAAAAATTAATTAGAAGGAAGTTTTCGCTGCCCATCCAACCTTGAGGCCAGGCAGCCTTTGCACTTTTTTAAAAACCTCATCCACGGGCAGGATGAGGTTTCCAAAAGCAAATAAAAACATTATTTTTTTCATTAATAACATGTCCCTGCTCAGGTGACAGAGTCATATTTTAAAAATCTTTAATTTTTATTTAAAAAATCAGTTCATCTCCCTGAGGCAGCTCTCTGCCTCAGGGAGCTTATGTCACGGAGACTCATGTGCATGTGCGAAGGTCACGCTCGCCTGGCTTGCGCTCCTCCTACTGCCCGCACAGTCAGTGCTGAGCACTGCCGCTTGTGTTTCATGCTGGGTGGGCCTTCATTGGCCCGCCAGCCATGAAATTGCCTTCCAGGCCCACTCGCGGGAGGTGGTTGGCTTCTCGACCATTCTCACCCATCCCAGCCGAGCCCGCCTGCTAAGGGCAAAATTATGCCCTTAAACTATAGGAAGTTTATCATGCTCTCATTTTGTTAGATTTCCTCTTTCAAGCAAATGATCTATACAAAACTGACGGAGTCTCTCTCCAGTCTTCACTAGATATGTGACTGCACCTGGTCTCTTTACAACAAGTCCAATCACATACTTCTCCTTATCACCTCAGTGATTGTTCACCATGACCTTCTGACCAGTGCTGAACTCTCTGGGTGGGATCTTCCCCCATGACAAGGGGATGTGCGGGAGTGGGTGTGAGTGGGGTGGTTCCTGATTGTCGCCCCCAATTGGGGGTGTGCCGCCATTTTATGTAGGTGGGCCAATTAAGGCCCACCCAGCTTGACGTGCACCAGGAAGTGCTACGCACTCCCTGTGCAGGCGGGGTGGGGGAGGGATTCCCTGAGCCGAGAGTGTGCTCTTGCGCGCATGCACATGAAAGAGCGCACAGATCTCCCTGAGGCAAAGTGCTGCCTCAGGGAGATCGGCTCAAATGTGAAAAACAGATTAAAGAATAGAAAAAAATTTACTGGCATGTCCCCTCATGTGACACTGTCACATAAGCTGGGACATGTCTATAACTTTTATTTGAAGAACCTGTTAAGAATTTAAAACCCTCATGAAACCTCATCCCGCCTGTGGATGAGGTTTCAAGTTTTTTCTGAAGGCCGCCTGGGCTCTTTGCCTGCCCCGCCAACCTTAAGGTTGGACGGGCAGGTCCATTAAGTGTTTTAAGTAAAAACAAAAATAAAAATACCTGGAAAAACTCAGCAGGTCTGGCAGCATCTGCGGAAAGGAACACAGTAAACATTTTGAGTCCGTATGACTCTTCAACAGAACTAAGGAAAACTAGAAAAGACCTGGTCCAATCCTCCATCACCCCCTACACCTCAACCCCTTCCCACAGCACCTTCCCATGCAACCGCAGAAGGTGCAACATCTGCCCCTTTACTTCCCCACTCCTCACCATCCAAGGGCCCAAACACTCCTTTCAAGTGAAGCAGCATTTCACTTGCACTTTCCTCAATTTAGTCTACTGCATTCGTTGCTCCCAATATGCAGTTTCCTCTACATTGGAGAGACCAAACGCAGACTGGGTGACCGCTTTGCAGAACACCTTTGGTCTGTCCGCAAGCATTACCCAGACCTCCCTGTCGCTTGCCATTTCAACACTCCACCGTGCTCTAATGCCCACATGTCCGTCCTTGGCTTGCTGCATTGTTCCAGTGAAGCTCAACGCAAACTGGAGGAACAACACCTCAGCGTCCAACTAGGCACTTTACAGCCTTCTGGACTGAATATTGAATTCAACAATTTTAGATCATGAACTCTCTCCTCCATCCCCACCCCTTTCCGATCCCCCCCTTTTTTTTCCAATAATTTATATATATTTTTCTTTTCCCACCTATTTCCATTATTCTTAAATGTATTTCCATCCATAGTTTTATCTCTACCTTTTAGCCTTTTTTGATTCCTTCACCCCACCCCACCCCAACTAGGGCTATCTGTACCTTGCTTGTCATGATTTCTACCCTTAATTGGCACATTCCTTAGATAATATCACCACCTCCAACACATCTTTGTCCTGCTGTCTGTGACATCTTTTGGTTATCTCCACCTATCACTGGGCCTCTATCCAGCTCTACTTGTCCCACCCCGCCTTAAACCAGCTTATATTTCACCTCTCTTCTATTTTTACTTAGTTCTGTTGAAGGGTCATTCAGACTCGAAACGTTAACTGTGTTCATCTCCGCGGATGCTGCCAGACCTGCTGAGTTTTTCCAGGTATTTTTGTTTTTGTTTTTACTTTTACCTAACTTTCCTAAACCTGCCGCTATGTCTTGGTGCTCCCCGGACACCAACAGCGGAGGTGGAGGTAACCTGCTGTCCGCGACGCCCAGTTTGTGATGAGTTTGGCGGGCATCCTCTGGAGGGTCGAGACTTGGAGGGCCCAGGTCTGCTTTCGGGGTCCTGCTGTGTGGACAGTTCATATAGAAACATAGAAAATAGGAGCAGGAGTAGGTCATTCGGCCCTTCGAGCCTGCTCTGCCATTGAATATGATCATGGTTAATCCCCTATCTCAATGTTCTATTCCCGCTCTCTCACCATACCCCTTGATGACTTTAGAGGCTAGAAATTTAATATATTTCCTTCTTAAATATACTCAGTGACTTGACATCCACAGCTTTCTGTGGTAGTGAATTCCACAGGTTCACCAGCCTCTGAGTGAAGAAGTTTCTCCTCATCTAATTCCAAGTGGTCTACCCCATATCCTGAGACTGTGACCCCTTATTCTAGAGCCTGCAGCCAGAGGAAATATCATTCCTGCATTCTGTCTGTCCAGCCCTGTCAGAATTTTATGGCCTGAATTTTGCGCTCATCGGGCACACACGATCAGCAGGCCTGCCAGTATGAAACGTGCAGTGAGAAAGGCTCAGCACTGCCGACAGGGGTGGGAAGAGAGCATGTGCTGACGTCACCGCAGGTGCTGGTGAGTGTTTCCAGTGAGGTCCCTGAAGGCAAACAGCTGCATCTGGGAGCTGCGGACTGCCAAGAAATAAAATGCAGCACAAAAATGCCAAAAGGAATGTCCACGCTGAACAATCAAGCACCTGCAAACCGATCTCATATAAACAACGTTCCCCAGATATATATTTTTATTTTAAATCCTAACGCAGATTTCATCCCACCCTTGGATGAGATTTCGTTAAAAATGTAAAGCCCGCCTAGCCGATTGGCCTGTCCGCCAACTGTAAATCATGAGCAATTGGGTCGTTAATGGGCTTAATTGCCCTCTTACTTGTTGGTGGGATCTTCTAACTTTTGCGCACGCCCGCTGAGCAAAATATCGCCCGAGTGTGTGATGACATCGGGACACTTGCCTGACACCATCTTGCGCAATTTCACTTATGTTCGGGTCGGGCAGGTGCCCATCCAACAGGACATAAAATTCTGGCCTATATATTTCAATGAGATCTCCTCCTCTCACTCTTCCAAACTCCAGTGAATACACGACAATCCTGCCATACCAGGAATCAGTCTGAAGAACTTTCACTGCATTCACTCTATGACAAGTATATCCTTCCTTAGGTAAGGAGACCAAAACTGCACACAATACTCCAGGTGTGGTCTCACCAAGGCCCTGTACAGCTGCAGTAAGACATATTTGCTCCTGTGTTCAAGTCCTCTCGCAATGAAGACTAACATACCATTTGCTACCTTAACTGCTTGCTGAACCTGCATGCTTGCTTTCAGTGGTTGGTGTACAAGAACACCCAGGTCCCTTTGTTCATCAATATTTCCCAATTTATCACCATTTAAATAATACTCCACCATTCTGTTTTTCCTATCAAAGTGGGTAACTTCACACTTATCCACATTATGCTTCATCTGCATGTATCTGCCCACTCACTCAACCTACCTAAATTGCCTTGAAGCTTCTTAACATCTTCCTCATTGCTCACAATCCTGTCAAGTTTCGTGTCGTTAGAAAACTTGGAAATATTACATTTGGTTCCCTCATCCAAATCATTGATATATATTGTGAATAGCTGGGGCCCAAGCATCGATCCCTGCGGTACCCACTAGTCATCGTCTGCCACGCCGAAAGAAACTAATTTATTCCTACCCTCCATTTCCTGTCTGCTAACCAATTCTCGATCCATGCCAATATATTACCCCCAATCCCATGTGCTTTGATTTTGCACACTATCCTCTTATATGGGACTTTATCAAAAGCTTGCTGAAAATCCAAATATACCACATCCACTGGTTCTCCTTTATCTATTCTCACATATGTAATTTATTCAATTTATTATGTGGCTGTTGCCTTGGATTCCATGGCTCTTCATAGTTTGGTATTATGCATACTTTTGAACAATTTGTTTCCAAATAGTAATTGAATGGCTTCAATGGAAAAGAAAGTTGGTGAGGTGTAAAGTGGGCTGTCGATTACTATCACCCACTTCTTCTCCAGCAATAAAAATTTAAATAGCCCTATAATTCTTCCTAGCGGGGCTACAATGTCCATTTCTTGTACACCATTCAGGTCATTATCAACTACCAGGTCAACATGGACATTTGTTTCTTGTGGATTCCTTGATGCAAATCATCGTAAAGTTGCCATGCATTACGTTTTACCAACTCTGATTCCAAAGTAGTAGTGATCAGCCTGGGGGCAGGTTTTCTGTTCATGGTCTTATGTTTTCCTCTTTAGTTGCTTTTGGAGCTTCCCATTTTTAACTTCAAGTTGTCGAAAATTATCATTCTCTTTCTCCCTCTTGTTCTTTCCTTTAATCACCTCCTTCAGCAATTTCTCATACCTTAGAATATGGCCAATCCAATCTTGTTATCTTTTCTTGATGACATTCATTAATGATGTTTCCTTCTCTACCATCCTGAAGACTTATTCATTGCTCTTGTGCTCTCTCCAGCTGACCTTCTCCTTCCTTCTCCACAGCCACATTTCACAACTTTCTAGTCCAGTGATTCCCAAACTACTTTCCACTGTGACCCCGTTTTAACATTTGAAAATTAACATGGCCATCCAACAAAAACAAAACAACAGAAAAGGAAGTATGGTAAAATTCAGCATGTACTTATTAAATTTTGCGTATTTTAGATCAACCTGTAACATATCACATAAATTTGTAAATCAGTGCTTTTTAACCTCTTTGTAATGATATTATTTTATGCACTCATATAGGCTTTAGCCAAGCTCTCCATATTCCCCAGTGACAAAAGGCTCAGTGAAACCCCTCTCCACCAAGCTACCTTCCCCCCACCCTTGACCTACAGGCACACGCACACACAAGCACATATGCACATGCAAGCACACATGCATATATGCACACACACACAATTAGCCCCTTTCCCCCAACCCACCCACGCACACAAGTCAGCCAGCCAGTGACAGCCAGCGGGGAGGAATGGTAGCTCTGAAAGCCCAAGCCTGAACCACTGTATGCCTGATTCTGTTGAGCCTACCAGGTATTGCCTATGAAGAAATTCATATTTCCCCAACATACTTTTAATTAAAACTTGCTATTCTTGTAAAGTACACTACCCCACATTCCACTGGAGTAAACTGATGCTAAAAAGAACACTGTGTAATTATGTCCCCTTCTAGACTGGATTGTGTAACAATTAGGAAGTACCCTCACTCTCCATCACCAGAAAAAATGACTCCTCCTTGGGATCAAGTGATTTTTTTCAGATTAATCGGTTTGTTAATCCACCTTCCTAATTCTTGGTGCATAAGGTTCCGATATGGGCCAAGGAACAGGAGCTCCTGAGCTAATGAATCCTTTGTACGTGACTTTTTAAAATGTTCCTGAGAAGAGGAAAAAAATTCCTGGACACCAGGCTGCCAGTGCCAGGAACAGATCCTGTAGAAAGATGCAATGAGAGAAAGATGAAGTAGGGGAGGAGAAAATTAATGATTCATGTGTCAAACTTGCTGTTCATAGTGTTGGCACTAGGTGTGACTCTCCTCACCAACTCAGAGAGAGAGGCTGAGAGATAAGCAAGGAAAGGACACGATTGGAGGCCTGAGGCTTGATGCAGGCCGCAGTCTCAGAGGAGAGGGAGCTCATGATCCTGTCCACTGTCTCTGCGACCCTCATTTGGGGTCACAGTCCATAGTTTGGGAACCACTGTTCCAGTCTTTGGATGGCCATTTTTCTCAAGATCCATTTTTCAGTCCGTGCAACAAGACACCCCAAATCATAGTCTTGATTATTCTTATCTTAAGATCCCTACTTATTCCTATGCTGAGTAATTCTACGTTTGGTGAATGCATTCTTTGGCCTGGATTTTCCTCTCTGGCTCACAAAATGCATGTCAGGCTCTTTCCTGACTTCCGAACGCAAATTCCATTCCCGCCATATTTTTGTTCCTGAGAGTTATGGATGGGGAGGGGCGAGATTTGCGAGCCTCTATGGAATGCAGGATGAGTGTTGGATGACTGTGGGTGCCAAGGAGGGCTGGTTAGAAAGCCTGCCTTTGTTCTTGGGGATAGCAGTCCAGCTCCCAAAGGTATTTATATGCCCCTAAACCTCAACCCTCAAATCCTCCATGCACCCTTCTGTCCCCAATGCCTCCTCCATGCCCTGTCATATGCCCCATGCCACCCCATGTCCCCTCCATTCCCCCTCATATCTCCATGAAACACCATGTCCCCTTATTTCCTCCCTTGTATCCTTCATAGCTACTAACCAAGCATCCACTAAGACTGCCCTCAGAAACCAACATATTTGCAATGGGAATTCTTTTAAATGCAGATGAAAAAAAAACTGTAGCAATCTAATAAAATTATCATTTAAACAGTTGTCATTGATACACAAATAAAATAAACTCTGATCCTTTAGATGAAAGGTAAATCCCCTTAAGTAACAAAAAACCATGTATTCAGAAACCATAACAATGACAGCTAATGTTATTACAGCCCCTTAAAACTGCTAATCACTCCCCTGTACAACTGGGTCAACAGAGCTGAGCACACCCTAAGCTTTTGGAATTCAGCCAAGTATTCATAATGTTCATAGCTATCAAAACATTAGCTTGTTGCTCCAGACCCTGAAACTGAAAACAGTTGGTGTTATACTTCCATTTCCAAGTAGATTGCCTGCCAGTCAATGGAGTGGAGCATGTGCCTTTTTCACTTTCAACAGTGGGACAATATTTTTTCAAAGTTAAAAAAATCTCTGAACATTTAAATCACAGTCCAAAATATGACAGGAGAGTTTCCCAGCACATTTTTCTCCAGTTTTGAATGCATTATGGCACTTTCTCCAATGTGAAAACTACTGTGACACATCACAATGCTTAGACAATGCTGGTCAATGTAATAGTCAAATTACCTTTTCAGGACAGAGCTCTATGATCAATCACTGCATTAAAAGCACATCTACATTACAATGCAGCATCTAATAGTGATATTTTAAGGTGTTGAAACATTTAACCTTTACCTGTCAGAATGTTCCTGAAAACAGCAGGCTTCCCCCAGTGGTCATGAACTCTCAGACCTGGTGGGATTTTTTAGGACTTCCAAAACCCTCACTAGCACAGGAAAAGAGCGAGGGGACAGGAATTCAAACTTCCTATGATCCTCACCATGGCAACCCTGACCTCAGAAGAAGTAGGTGCAGGGTTTATACTCAAAGCCTTCTTGACCTGTGAAAAGGGCACATAAAAATAGAACAGGTTTGGGAAGGCACTGTAAACTGGGATTTTCAGACAAAAGTTCTATCTTTTTTATTTTTTCCAACCCCATTCCCACTTCCACCGGGAGACGACAGTCCAGCCCTTTGACTACATATCACTTGCTTTTTTTTACAACTTATATTTACAGTGAGGAATTAATGAGTGGAGTTGATTGTTGAAAATTCACAAAAGGAAATTAACTGTCTTAAAATTTCATGACTTGTAGTGCATGACTTACTTTCACAAGCTGTGAAATTTACATCTTCATCCTTGTGAGCAAGAGAACAGTGCAACCTTTTTCTAAAGGATGTCACTTTCATTACCAGTAGGTGGCATGCATAGAAAGGAAAAAGTATTACACATGCTATTGGTGTCAAATTTAATTTCTTTGAAATACCAGCCCATTGAAGCTGAAAAATGAAAAGATGACTCAAGCCTAAAGAATTAACTGAATTTCCAAACTATTAATAATAATCATCTAGAAAATTTAGGATCCTTTTTCTCAAAAAAAATCGCTCAAAACTTCTCTCAAAGGAACAGCAATACCACTATAAAATCCTGGCTTGGAATTCCACGTTGGTTTTGGCATTTCTGAAACCTAAAATTTGGGGGAACTGATTGACGAGCCAACAAATTAAGATGGATTCCTTTTCTGGCCCAGAAAGGAAACATTTGAATTTCTAATTCGTCCCCTCCCATGATATGCCTGCCAAGATCCTACGTGGCTGACTTAAGTATATAGAAATGAGGGCCATTGCTTTTATGCTTGCAATGCAATAAGGATAAGTTGCAGTGAAAAATGTAATGCACAGATGTTGCCAGGCTCAGCTGAGACAAGCTGAAATGAGGGTATTTTGAGCCTGAAGAATGTTGATAGTTTAAGTAGTATTACAGCAGGGAACAACAGTTTTGGAACGAATTTTTGAGATTTGGTCTAATCAGCCTTGTCCTTGCTTTGGGTTGATTGTGGGAGTGGGAGATTTTAACTTCATCCCCCTCTCCACCACCACAGTGAGGGCTTCCCAAAAGCCGTTATAACATTTTGTATGAGCGTATCTTTGTATAACATTAAGATTATACAGGCAACCCTGATCCCATGGGGATATCAGTGAGGAGGTGTGTATCCAAAAGAGGTAATTAGGGAGATTTACAACTACTGAGAAGCTACAGTCCTGGTTATCTGTCCAGATTACTCTGTCTCAGCTACAAATGTAGTGACCACCCTCAACTTTTATGGTGCCAATTTCAGATAGGCACTAGTGATCTTGGAAGATCAACAGGATGCAGAAAGGACATGTATTTGCCAGCTGACCTGAGAGCTGGTTTAGATGAGAGCTGGTAAATTCACCAACTCTTGCATCATAGTGATAGAGCAGCAGGACAGGGCCATTCATTCATTGTTAATTTTTTTTAATTCATTGGATTTGGGTGTTGCTGGCTAGGCCAGCATTTATTGCCCATCTTGAACTGTCCTTGTTCAAAGGGCATTTAAGAGTCAACTACTTTGCTGTGGGTCTGGAGTCACATGTAGACCAGACCAGGTAAGGGCGGCAGGTTTCCTTCCCTAAAGGGTATTAGTGAACCAGATGGGTTTTTATGACAATCAGCAATGGCTTCGTGGTCATCATCAGACTTTTAGTTCCAGATTTTTATTGAATTCAAATTTCACCATCTGCCATGGTGGGATTTGAACCCAGAGTATTATCCTGGGTCTCTCGAATGCTAGTCCAGTGACAATATCACTATGCCACCATCTCCCCAGGGTTGCTGTGACACGAGTCTACCAGAATGGTTATCGAGGAGACCAATATGGTTTTAAGGGGACACTTCTGCTGCAGTTCGTGAGTCGTGCAAAATTTTAATTTCTTGCTTCTTGCTGAACTTTGCCATTCAAAAAGGCTTGGACTGGAACTTCATTGGGGAGGTGATTGTGGCTGTTTCAGAATCAGTAAATATGTGGAGGAAAGCATCAAGATGACCATTACTCAAAATATTCCTCAGTGACTAATGCGGTGGTCACCAGAGCACAAGTAAGCCTTCACTACCTCAACTCTTTCTCCCCTTGTCTTCAAATAATGGACAAAACCTTCAGTCCAGTTCCCATCTTAGAACATTACAACACATCAGATCTCTTTGCCTCTAGAAGACTGTGTCAATAATCATTACCTGAACAGGACATCAGCATGTGCACCCTTTCCTTTATGGCTCTGATTTCCATAGAGAGAAGAGTGTACATTCTCCTTTAATACAATAAACTTCAAGGTGAACAGAAGTCAACCTAGTCTTTCCTGAGGTTTGCTCCACCTGGATAGCTAAACATGCTTTTTTCACCTATTCTAGTGCTTATGCTTGGTGCATCAAGAGGGTCAAGATTGTGAGAGGTGGTTATTTCCACCAACGCTACAAATCTTCGTGAGATTGTCCTCCTCGCATAGCAGCTTACCCCTGAGAGGGCATTCTGTCTGGCTGTATATCAGGAACTTGTTGCCAGGTAACCTAGTGTTGCCCTCTATGTAGCACCAGCAAGTTGCTATGAGGAAGGCCAGAAGCCTTGCATGAGCTGTTGGTCTGAGCAACAGGAGCGTCAAGCATGTTGGGTCTGGCCCTCACCATTCCAATTGGCCCTGAATCTGTGATCCCATTGATTCTGTGACCTAGCTGGTCTAATGGCAGATGTCTTCAGATGCCCTGAGAGTCAGCAGCCCACATCCTGGCTGCCAGGGTCTGGAGTAAACTATGGACTCCCTATTCTGCTTAAAACTGCTGCAATGGAGGAAGAGTCACCAACTGCCCTGAGCTATTTGCTGCAGCATTGAAGTAGCCAAAGGCCCCATTGATGCCTGCAATCAAGAAAATGCTTCTAATGTTGTCACAAATGGAAGCTGTAGACTTTACTCACACCTATCAGTTATCAAACATCCTCAGGGACTGACCTCAGCTGATATGTAGGTGACGTTCCTCGAAAATCCTTTTTTTAGGTGCATTCTGATTACCACAAATCCGAAGCCTTCAACAACCAGCTCCCTGCTCTTGGGGAGATAGGATATCCTCAACCTTTCCCCACTTGACGTGCTGTGGGAATGTATAATGCCACATTCTCACTTACGCAATCGAATTCCCCTCGGGAGAAAATACCTGAGCTGAAACATGGGACTAAAAGAGCAAGTGATGGAGGGGGTATAGATAGAGGGCTGGTGGCAGAGGAACATGGGCAGAAACTCATGGAAAGCTTTACTTAGACTTCTTCTTTGTTACACTACTCTTCCTCTACCCCAACTTCTCGCTTTGGTAGATTTCCATGAATAAAGGCTACAAGTTAAATAATGGCAAGCATTACTTCCTTGGGATTAAGGAGACGAGGTGGAAGTTTGTGTTTGGGGTCTGCTTTTTCACAGGGATACATTGGTAACCTTGCAGGTGTGCAGTCACCAACCTGGCATCAGCACTGTGTACCAACCCCACCCACGGCTGAGCAGACTACCTCCTTAGCAGTTTTGTGGCCTGTTCCCCAGGGCCTGTGAACTCCTTGATATCAGGGATGCCTCCATCTGGGTGCCCGTGCTTTTTTCAGACATTGTGTGCAAGTTTTATTCCCCGTAACGATTGAATGAATTAAAAATCGGCAATTGAAGGTTGACTCCTAGTTGAAGTTGAGGAAAAGGTTTTAAGGTTGTACACACGAGCAACTGCTGTTAGGGAGGCTACTCACACTGTAAGATCCCTAGTTTGTGGCCTATTTAACTATAGTGTAGTGTGAATAATTAGCTGTTTGGCTGTTACTTTTGAAGAGTTTGCTGGTGCCCAAAGAAGAAAAGAGAGCTGCTGGTATATACCTTGTGTCTTAACTGAATTACTGCCAGCAAAATAACTGCTGTCATTACAATGTGCAAATGTAAAAGCATCTTCAATGAAGAAAAACATCTGAAATTGCTTCTTAGAGGTAATTTTAAAAATGGCCAAAGAGACAAAGAAGGGTTTGGTCAAAGAGATAGGCTTTAAGGAGGGTCTTAAAGGAGTAGAGAGAAGTGGAGATGCAAAAGGGTTTAGAGAAATAATTCTAAACTGTGGTCTGAGTGAGATAAGGAGAAAGAAGGAAAAGGAAAGGAGAGTCACATAAATATCTCAAATCAAAGGAATTAAGAGTTTGGTGGGGAAATTGTTTGGGTGTTTGCAGCATTGTATAGAGACAAGGATAAATAACAGGGAATTTAATCATAAAGGTGAATGGAATACAGCAAAGGCAGGGGCATTGGGCAAACAGGGCTTAGTGCAATAGAGGACAAGGGAATTAGTGGCAAAGATACTGAGTTTGTGTCAGGAGCCAAATAAAATTATTTTGGTCTTCCCAATATTGATCTGGAGAAAATTGTGGTTCATCCAAGACCGAACATTGGAAACAATCTGACCTCACGTGGACAGTAGAGGGGCCGGGAGATGTGGCGGTCAAGTAGAGCTGTGTACCATAAGCATATGTTTGGAAGTCCATCCCATGTCAATGATGAAGCCAAGGAGTAGTAAATAGATGAAAGAGGAGGGCCCGAGAAAGAATCTTTGGAGGACTTCTGAGATAATGGTGAATGGGTAAGAGGAGAAAGCATCGCAAGAGATTCTCTAGCAATGTTTGGATAGGCGTGAATGGGACTAAACAAGGGTAGTCTTCCAGACAAGGACAATGGAGGGGGGCATTTTAGAAGGGTTGTGGGTTTGACTTGATAATGCAAAATAACAATAGACTCGCAGAAAGTCACATTGTAAGATGCATGATGATATGATACTTCATGATCATACTAAGTACTAATGAATTATTTCTTTGAAGTTTCCTATCCAAAGAAATCTGATGCTCTGTGGCACTCCATGGTAACAGCAACAATGGCATTCATTTAACATAGAAAACATCTCAAAAAGCTTCACAGAAGCATAACTTTTCTGTTAACTAGCTATATCCAAATATCCTTTCTGGTTTTGCTGGAGCCTTTGTGATCTGTTTGTTGCTACAGAACTCTTTCCAAGGAGAACACATGGATCCTTCCGAATAATAACAAAAAAATCAAGATGCCTTAGTATCTTTAAAAATGCTATTTTTGTTGAAAGTCCAAGGATCTAGCATTGAATGTAATTCTTTGATACAAAAAAATCTTCGCCAGATTTGCAATGTTAAAATCTGCTTGGCAGAATGACAGTTATTTCATGAAATCATATCCTACTTAAAATTAAATATAACATGATAAACTTGTTTTTCCAGTGTGTACATAAAGGTTGGCTCTCATATTCCCTTTCCCTCTTGTCTGGAGGAGGAAGTGCGCCCTGAAGGACAGTGCATTGACCAACTGGAACCCATCAGCTGCGATGATGTATTTAGTCCTTATTTTATTATTAACTGGTGCAATATTTCATTGGTAAGTATGTTTGTCTGGCAAAATTCATAATATGTCGCAAAACACCCCCCAAAACACTCTGAAACAGTGAAATAAAAAGTCCTTCCCTTCATCTAAAAGTTTTGAAGGATTATAAATAAAACTTATGTATAATTTGTCTTTATGTTAAATAAAATGTTAAATCAAGAAAACCACCAAATGAAAGACCAACAAATATTTCCAATTATTACAGCACAAGAGTGGCCAGAGTTTGCTGTGGGCAAATGATTAGACTTGCACTTGTCCATAGACTTTCCAGGGGTACATGTGCACTCTCCGGAATTTGCTGTATGATTTGTGCATAAATGACAGTAAACACTGTTAGCCTCACTATTCTTTCCAGAGTAGAATTTAGCCCAAGATCTTCCTCTTAAAAGCTTTTTTTCAGTTAAAACTTAAAAAACTGTGATATTTTATTTTGTGGTCTTATGAAATAACTAGTCACTCTCCCACAGTGTTGTTCACAGTAAGTTGAAGAAAGCGCTATTTTATAATGACTGGAGTAATGTGTCATGTATTATCCCATCAATTGAACAAGGCCAAAATCATCATTTTGGCTCTTTCTGTAAATGCCTCTCCCTTGCCATCTCCTCCTTGACCATTCACTGAAGCTGAGTGAAGGCCACACAAAACCTCTGGAAAAATATCTCTCCTGTTCTCTATCCTAAATCTCTTGCACTTAATTTTATGTCAACTCATAACCACTGGGGACTGTCTGCTTTTATCTATTCCTTCATAATTTTAGACACCCCTATCAAATCACCATGGACAGAATTTCACCCATGTCGGGCGGGCTCAGTGGGACGTGTACCACCAATTGCAATTGGGGCCGGAAGGCAATTTCACGCTAGCGGGTCAATTAAGGTCCACCCAGTGTGAAACGTGAGCTTCAGTGCTGCCTGTGCCAGCAGGGAGGGGGGCGGAATGCGAGCAGATCGAGCACAAACTTCGTGTATGCGCGTGAGTACGTGCTTATAAATCTCCCTGAGACTCTGACATAAGCAGGGATATGTTATTAATGAAAAATTAAAGTTTTTTTATTTTAATTTTCCGACTCGTGGATGAGGTTTCCAAAAAAGTACAAAGGCCGCTTAGCCTTTTCACCTGCCCACCAACCGTAAGGTTGGGCGGGCAGCGAAAAATTTCTTTTAATTAACTTTTTAATGGCCTTTATAGGCCTTTTAATTGTCGGCAGGTGCGCTGCTGACTCCAGCGTGTGCCTGCCGGCCGAAATATCATGCAAGTGCACAATGACTTAGGGACGCTCGCCTGACATCATCACCTGTCATTTCACACTCGGTCGGGCGCACGCCCACCCGCCCACCGAGCTAAAAGTTTTACCCCATGTATTCTCCACCATTGTAATGAAAACATAGGCTAGTGACAGAGTCATCACTCCTGGTAGATGTTGGAGGTCCAGACTATTGACAGCTCAGAGAAGCATGAACCAAAGTAAAGCCAATTTTATCATTCTTTTGGTAAGTTCATCAATGTGAAATTGATTTTTTTTTAAACTGAACTGATATATACAGAACGATAGCTGCAAATGATAGCTTAAGGTTTTATCCAAAACTAATGGGCAATTTCATATCTAATCAAGGTTGTCCAGTTTGAATCAAACTGGATGTCATTACAACTACTGCTCGTCAATAAAATTCCAGAGATCAAAGGGTTAATTGTAACTCCCTCCACTCAATGTAAATGGGGTGGGGAGGGGTGGAGGCAGTTGTCCAAAAGTGATGTTAGGTACTTACAAACTCACTTAAGCTGACACCCTGTTGATTCAGGTGGGATGTGATTTGTAATACACAATTACAACTTCACAGTATAAATGGGTGGAGTGTGTGCCACACACAATTCATCTATTTATACTGGACAGTGATTGGTCTAACCATTGATGGTAGTGCTCTAGGCTACTTGCAAACAGGATGTGCTCCTCCTCTGCCCACAGAAAATCTCAGCATGCTCCCACCCCCGAGATCACATCCGCCAACTGACCATCAACCCCTGCCTCCAAACTGATCATGTTGGCTTCTGCTGTAAAGTGTTTTTCCGCTTCTGATGTGCTACCTTCTCCTTTGAAGTGCTGCTGCAGGCCCTTGAAACTTGGCAGCCCTGCCCAGTTTCCTGTCTCTAGACCCTAGAGCTGCCTGCTACTTTTCAACAATATTCTGTGCCTGGCCAAAACTCGATTCACTGACAGCAAGTCTTTCTCCCTTGCTGATGCCACCCTGCTCAAACTTCCATGGAGACACTACCAACCACTTTTCACATGGGACCCTCCAGACAACAACAGCAAGTTGTGCTTACGTAGCATGTTTAATGTAGTAAAACATTCCAAGACTTTGCAGGAGCGTTACCAAATAAAATTTGTCACTGAGCCACACAATGAGCTATTAGAACAAATGACCAAAAATTTGGTTAAAGAGACAGGTTTTAAGGAGTGCCTTAAAGGAGGAAAGCAAGGAAGAGCTGTGGAGAGGTTTAGGGCAGCAATTAGAGCTTATGGAGCAGACAAATTAAGCCACAGTGGAACAAATAAAATCATGGATGCTCAAGAGGCCAGCATTGGAGGGATGCAGACATCTCGGAGTGTTGTAGGGCTGCAAAATATTATAGAAATAGGGAGGGGAGAGGTCATGTGGGGATTTGAATACAAAGTTGAAATTTTTAAAATTGAGCTGTTGCTTAACCAAGAGTTAATGTAGGTCAGTGAGCACAGTGGTGATGGGTGAACAAGACTTAGTGTGAGTAAGGTCATGAGCAGCAGAACTTTGGATGCCTTCAAGTTTATCAAGGGTAGAAGATGGGAGGCCAGCCAGGAGTGCGTTGGAATGGTCAAGTCTAGAAGTAACTAAACTTGAAAGAGGGTTTCAGCAGCAGATAAGATGAAGCAAGGGTGGGGTCAGCTAACGTTACAGAGGTGAAAATAGATGGCATGGGTATGTGGTCCAGAGCTCATTTTAGGGTCAAATGTGACAAGATTTGTAACATCTGATTCAGCCTCAGACATTTGCCAGGGAGAGAGATGATGCTGCTCACTAGGGAATGGAGTTTGTGGCAGGGACTGAAGACAAATGGCTTTGGTCTTCCCAATATTGAGTTGAAGGAAATTTCTGCTCATTCAGTACTGGATGTTGGACAAGGAGCCTGGCAATTTAGGTATAGTGGGGAGGTTGAAAGAGATAGTGAGCTTGCGGAGGCTGTTGTCAACATACATGTGGAAACTGATGCTGTGTTTTTGGATGATGCCACCATTGTAGATGAGAAATAGGAGGGGCTTAGGATAGATCCTTAGGGAATACTAGAAGTATTGGTGTGGGACTGAGAAGAGAAGCCAGTGCAGGTGATTCTCTGACTATGATAGGGTAGATAAGAATGGAACCAGACAAGTTCAGTCCTGGAAAGGACAACCTTTTAACTCCAAATGCTCTTTTCTCTGGTCTATCCCTGGACTGACACCAGTGCCTCTGTAGTCGAGATAAAGGAAAAGAACAATCCAGAAACTCTAGTATTAGGGCTGTAATGGCTAATGTGTGGGACTGTGTAAATAGCACTTCCCATAATGATGATAGCTTCAGCAGAAACACCTAGTCTTTTATATCTGTTTATTGTACAGTTATATCTAATAAACCAGTTATTATTTGGACATACCAATGTCTCAGCAATTATTCTTCAGCCAGACCAACCAACATACAACAGAACCCCTCTCAAAACTACCCTTAAAATCTACCTCTTAGATCCCTCCTAATCTATCCTTGATTGGTTCAGCTTCTGTTTTGCCTGTGATACATCTCAGCAGATTTACCCCAAAAAGGCACTATCTAAATGGTGATTACTGAACTCAAGTTGCCAGTCCCAATCTGTGCACATTATCAAATTGTAATGATCATAAAGAGCTATCACTCTTTCAAATAGCCTATTTTCCAATGCTCACAGCCATCTAGAGTTTTTTAGAAGCAGCAGAACAGGGCCTATTAGAATCTCTTTAAAAACAAAACTCAGTGGAATGTGGTTTAAATAAAAAAGAAGCCTACTCCAGTTTTGTTGGAGAGAAATTTGCGCTGTTCAGGAATCAAACAGGTTCAGGAAATCAGAATAGGGAGGATCTTAAGATATGTAAGGAATGGGTCTCTGGGTTGAAGAGTAAAGAAAGTGTGGGTTGGAAAAGGAAGCAAACCTCCAGACAGGCAAAATAAAGGAAGAACAAGTTGAGGGATTATAGTGGTGGGTGCAGTGAGAAGCCATTAGGACTGGGCCACTTGGTCATCAGGGGTGAAGTTGAGAATCAGGCAGTTAAAGGTGGGGGCTGGTGGGGGGGTGGGGGGGAGGGTGGAAGATCTCTATACAGTGAGTAGGCCAAATTGATCAAAGCACACAAGGGACCTGGAGGAGTCTGCAGAATAAAGAGGTAAACCAGGGCCAGAAAGTAGAAAGCAGCATGTCCCATCTCAATGTTGTGACCCGATAGGGGGTGTGAGGCAGGCAGGAGGCTGAAAACACAAGAATGGGAGGCATGGCACGTGAGATTTTTAAAATAAATATTTAATATATATGTAATATAGTTACAGAAAGTAAGATTATCATACCTGGAGGAAAACAAGATGGTGACAACAGAGTTCAAAAAATTTATAATATGTCCATGGAACCTGCTGGTGGCCAAAGTCTTATTTTTTATTTTGACAAAACTTATTGAAAATTGAGTTGATCATTGTCCAAGATGGGTACCTGAGAAGAATGCAAAACTGAGCAGCTACAGCAGAACCATTGGTGGATGAATGTAATTACTTTGTGAAAAATTTACTTAGGTTATTGCCATATAATGTAGACATAGCAATTGATGGTAAGGTGACAGGAAGTGTATGAAAGAGTTTCATATATAAGTTTATTTTTAAACACGTTTATCTGCCATATTTTTGTTTTGCAGATTGATAAATCCATACCTGATATCCCGGATGCTGATATAGTTCCTGGAGATGGTGTCCTTACTGATGGAGGAGAATTTAACCCACCTTCAGATTCGCTTGAAGACAGGGACTACTACTTAGACTACGTGGTTACAATAACCGTTCCTTTAGCAATTGGTCTGATTCTGTGTCTCATCCTTGCTTATATAATGTGTTGCCGTCGAGAGGGCTTGTAAGTTTTATTTTGATAATTTAAGTACAATGTCTCATAGATTTGTTACCTGCCGATCATTAAATTTATCATTCCAGTATATTCTGCGATTTGAGAGTAAAAGGAAATAATTTCCATTTTATATTACTTTGGATGTCACAAAACACTTCCCAGCCAATAAAGGGTGTTCACTGTAGTAATGTAGGGAAACACAGCAGCCAATTTATGTACAACATGGTCCCACAAATAGCAATGAGATAAACGAGCGAGTAAAAGGGGACATTTTCAACTTGTCACCCAAGTGTAAAACTGGTATTGTGGATCTGTCTCCCATTTTAAAACCTACCTGACCTTCATTTCCATTTGTTTCTAAGACGTGAGGCCAAGCTACAATACCAGTTTCATGTAAAGATGGCATGTTGAAAGTCTACACCAATCTGTTCAGTAATGCTGGTTGAAGGATACCTGTTGGCCAAAACACTGGTAAAACTCCAGTGGTCTTCTTTGATTTATTGCCATGGGGCCCTTTACTTGGGATGGCAGAAGTAGCTTCAATTTAAGATCCCATCTGAAAGTGTGCGCCAGCCATCATAATTTATTGGCGTGGAAGTCTTTTAACATTGTGATCATTGTTTGGCAGTAAGTTTAATTTCTTGGCGATGCTAAGTTATGATAGGCAATCAAAACTCAATGGCATTTTTTGTGATCTCAAGAAGCCTCTTCACACGCGATAATATATGCGATAATTGGTAAACAATGGAGCATCAGATCTTGCTGAATTCAGAAGGAGACAATGGCAATCATGTCTTTCCAGTTAATTTTTTTTACTCTTCTCAAGCAATCTTAGCAGTATAAGAAGTTTTATTTAGTGACATCTACAGTGTTATCAACATCTAAAAGGAAAGTCATTTGCAACAACCATAATAACTGAAAGTGCTAATAAAGCTTCCAACCTCCACCAGGTATCATAGGATTATCAGGAATGAATCAAATACCTTTTAAATTCAGTAAGAAAAAGAAACTGGATTTCAATACCATTGGTCAAAAAGAGATTATGTGTGTCAAAAAAAGATAATATGGTTCTATGCTATCAGAGAAAAGTTGGACATGGTTTTACAACATGATTGCCAAGATCATCAAGATTCATGCAAAGGGTAAAATATCTACCCTGGAGTCCTTGTTGGCAGGTAAATTGAAACTAGTTTCTTTTTCCAAGTATATATTATTTACAATTAATGCATCCTTTATACAATAGTTCATAGCTTTACTGTTCTTAGAATTTTTATGTCATTGCAAATTGGTATTTTCTGTATTCAATTTTGCTGCATGTTTGCTTATACTTGTTTTTTTCTTTCGTTTCACAGAATCACAGAATTGTTATACTGTATGCTTTATGAACTGCTTTCTCCACCTGTCCTGCCACCTTCAATGATCTATGCACATATACACCCAGGTCCCTCTGCTCAGATTAGTCACTCTTCTTCCAGATTCATTATATAGTTTGTTACCACTTCATTGGTTACTGATGGACTTCAAGCAAGGAATCCACTAACAAGAATCATGTTCAGCCAGTGAAATAGAATGAGCCAGGAATTCAGGAGAATCCACAATCTGTTTTCAGTTACCATGGAGGCATGTGAACTGCCGTTGGATCCTCTGCAGGGCTTTAATCTTTCAGCACTAAAAGATGAAAAGATACATTAGTTACAAAAAGCAGGTGGTAGCCTTTATACACATCCCCATCCTTGCTTTATTAAGAAGCAAGTGCAGAAGTCATGCACAATGTTCCTGCCATGCCATTATAATTTGCCTGCAGAAAGTTATTTATTTAGGCTAGGTGATGTTGGCTGCAATGCAGGGAAAAAAGGACAATGATTTAACTAAAGCTGATATAGGTAAGGAGAGTGTTGAAATATTTTCTTGTCAAAGCTGCAGTACTGATAGCCTCATTATTTACAACACACACAACACACCTGCACAGTCCTGCAAGCACTGCACCCCACTTCACTGAACTTGCATCTCTTCATCACTTGCCACTATTTCAACCTTTTACTTATCTATAACTCACACCCACACAGCTGACAGACATATTCTCTAAACATCTCACAAGACCCTTAATGGCTAAGTTCCCTCTTTCATGCAGGAGAAGGTCGCACACAATTCAAGGCAACAGGCTTTTGCCAGAAGAGGAAAAGCCACTCTGCACATTCTCTTTCCTCTTAAGGACAGTTTGCTGGCCAAATGGGAAGGGACAGACCGGAGGTTGTGGCACTGCGAATGCAGGAGACATCACACAGGGTTTCTTTATACCTAATCTGCTGTCCCTTCTGACATCTCCCACACCCCACACACGCTGCATGACGAACTGTAGATGCTTTCAGCACCAACCTCGCTCACGCTACAAGCTAATCCTTGTAGCTCTCTTTCATTTCAGCTGCTGAGAATGGCAATGCCTCTCAGCTGGTGGAGGAAGAGGACAGCAGTATTCTTGACTCTCGTAAGCACCAGCTCAGGTACTGATGCTGCATGCCCTTTAGAGGTTAGGTTCAAGGACACATCTTCACGTGGCGATTTTATGGGCATCAGTGCACAGGAGCTGAGGCAAGGGAATGGGACACCACAGTTGCCCACTTGCAGGAGGGTGAGGTGGCAAATTGGTACTGCTGAGGACTCAAAGACCTGGAGCTCCCAGGCTAGTGAAGAACGCTGATGGACATACACCAAGAAATGCTAAGTGCACTGTGCAGCCTGCCAGAAAGCTTGCAAACAATATCAGCACAGGGGAGTCCAGCTCCAACTTCACTCAGGACCTTGTGCAGAGCATGGAGACCACTCTGTCCAACGTGAACATGGAGAATATGGGCAGTTTTTCCGTGCACTGTGATATTCAGCAGAATTTATAGAAGAATAAACCTCAGGTGGAAACCCAGCCCGAATTCCTGTGCCTTCCAGAGGCTCAAATCTGCACTCAGCCCTCCCTCAACCCAGGAATTTCAGGATTGATAGCTGTACAAAGTCAATAGGCTTAAACAAACAGGGAGTAATAAGCGATGCCAATGAAAGGAACAAATTAGGAAGGAAAACAACAATAAAGAAACAGCAATTGAAGGGTCATATAGACAGTTCAAGGTAGTAGTGGAAGAAAAACAAACCATATTAACACATTTGTTTCAATCTACCACTGTAGTAAACTAAACACACAACTAAAAATATTACGATAAAAGTTGTTAATCGGTGAATCTCTTGAAGGTGCATCAAGCCCATCTGACTGTATTTATTTGTATTAGAGTCATTTGATAGTACAGGACTTGAGTATTGCTGAAAAAGGGAGACATTTTTGTCGAAGCTTTTTGTCTTGCACTAATCAGGACAATTTGCAAAAAAAGTACCAATGTGGGGGGAAACAACATATTTATACTGTATAGGAGACAAAACAGTTCTGTCTCTTCTTATACAGTATAAATATGTTGTTTCCCCTGACAGTGGCATTTTCTTGCAAATTGTCCTGATGAGTGCAAGATGAAAAGCTTTGACAAAAATGTCTCTCTTTTTCAGCAATATCAAATTGTCTCATAATTACAAATGCTAGACATATGTATTAATTGGTCTGAACGTTGGTGATCAGCATAGGCTTCTGTTTTGTCTTTTTCACATTTACAGAAGAACCTCCAATGATTTCCTCTTCCCTCATTCAATGTGTGTTATTGACTACTCTCATTTTGTTCATTTGCAGGGAAAAAAGAGACTTAAGGACTTCGGAGTAAGTGGCCATTGTTTCTTTACCTTTTTCATTACAAAAAAGTTTAGCTCATGAAAACAGATCTTGATATTTTGAATACAGCATATTTAGCAACTGTCTTCATATGCATGATACAATGCAAAGTTTATTCTTTAAAGTTCTGAAGAAAGTCCATTGCTATATCATTGGTAAGCAGAGAGTTAGCAAATTGTTTACAGGAACAGGAGTAGATGTTGAGGGAAAGCACATGAAAAGGAGACAACTTCCACCTGAGCTGAGTGAGAAAGCCACAGAGCACTTTGGAGCTGATTACAGTGATAGTGACCAATGTAAATGAAGGTAAAGTTAGTGAGGGATCTCAAATCCAGTATATTTGGGTTGTGGACAAATCCCAAAGCAAACGCTGGGTCATCAGGATGCTAGCAACAGAGTTTTGATATTTATTGCATGGAGCTATTAGCTGAAGGCAAGGTCATCACTGCCATTAACTTTTCTGCCTCTAGCTCCATCCAGATTAGTGCTGCTTTCTCAACTAATGTGCTGAAACAAGTATTAAAAAGACGACTGGTGTATTAATTACCATAGCCTGAACTTTCATCTCCTCTTCCACTGATTTATATGAATATTGCATGCTTGTTCAATTTCAACACAATGCAGTATTTGAGAAAGCACAGGGGGTCACTGTTATGGTTTTGTGGCTATTCAAGCAACAGACTCATCTCTTGCGCTGCTACTATTACTTGTTCCTCACCATCTTTACACCGTAGTGTTGCCCAGTGCTAATGTTTCAAGGTCATTTTGCTATACATTTCAGGATATGTGTTGTTGCACTAGTGTTTGCAAACATTAATGAAAAAGATATAGGATGATGCGTACTGTTATTTATTAAATGAGCCATGCAGTTTGCTCTTCCAGACTTACAATGGTAGAATAGCGACATGTGTTGAAATGCTGGTTGCAAGAGATATCTTCAAACAGAACTTGTTTTGCGATATACGTTTGGCTTCCCTTACCTACTCTTGCATGCAGGATGTCCACAGCGGCCTCCTCCTAGGAAGTAAAAAGCTTGGGGAAAATTTGATTGTCAGAAAGGGTAGATACATCTTAGGAGAGCTGAATTAGAGTTAAACAGTGCAAATAACAGGCAGAAATGGTGCAGGAAGGCTGCAAAGCCCCCCACCCCATCCCCACCCATTTTCAGAATATGCTCTGGAGGTGTTAGCGGAGGAGACAGACAGGAGGAAGCAGGTGAGATGAAAGAACCAATCCAGGCAAGTCATACAGCACAAGTGGGCAAAGGTGACAGAGTACAGAAATGCCTAAAATGTAGCATCTAGGGCCTGGCTGCAACACTGATAAAAGTTTCATGATCTGACCAGAACTACTAAGATAACGCCTCCTCTTAGCTCTGTGCCACCTGCGGCCCTAGCACACAAGTCTTCCCTCCCCACATTCATGTTTTTAAAAAAATGTTATTTATTCAAGGGATGTGGGCTTTGCTGGCTAGGTCAGCATTTATGGCCCATCCTTAATTGCCCTTGAGAGGATGGTGGTGAGCTGCCTTCTTGAACCGCTGCAGTCCATGTGTTGTAGGTACACCCAGAGTGCTGTTAGGGAGGAAGTTCCAGGATTTTGATCCAGTGACAGTGAAGGAACGGCGATATTGATGGTGTTCCCATGTATCTGCTGCCCTTGTCCTTCTAGATGGTGATGGTCATGGGTTTGGAAGGTGCTGTCTAAGGAGCCTTAGGTGTTTCTTCAGTGCATCTTGTAGATGGTACACACTGCTGCTACTGTGCGTCTGTGGTGGAGGGAGTGAATCTTTGTGGGTGGGGTGCCAATCAAGTCGGCTGCTTTGTTCTGGATGGTGTCAAGCTTCTTGAGTGTTGTGGGAGCTGCACCCATCCAGGCAAAAGGAGAGTATTCCATCACACTCCTGACTTGTGCCTTGTAGATTGTGGACAGGCTTTGGGAGTCAGAAGGTGAGTTACTCGCCGCAGGATTCCTAGCATTTGACCTGCTCTTGTAGCCAATCTATTTATGTGGCTAGTCCAGTTCTGTTTCTGGTCAATGATAACCCCCAGGATGTTGATAGTGGGGGATTCAGTGATGGCAATGCCATTGAATGTCAAGGGGTGATGGTTAGATTCACTCTTGCTGGAGATGGTCATTGCCTGACACATGGGTGCCACGAATGTTACTTGCCACTTGTCAGCCCAAGCCTGGATGTTATCCAGGTCTTGCTGCATTTGGACATGGACTGCTTCAGTATCTGAGGAGTTGCGAATGGTGCTGAACATTATGGAATCACCAACAAACATCCTCACTTCTGACCTTATGACAGAGGGGTAAATGATGAAGCAGATGAAGATGGTTGGGCCTAGGACATTACCCTTAGGAACTCCTGCAGTGATGTCCTGGAGTAGAGATGACTGACCTCCAACAATCATCTTCCTCTTTGCTAGGTATGACTCCGACCAGCAGAGAATTTTCCCTTGATTCCCATTGACTCCAATTTTGCTAGAGCTCCTTGATGCCACAATTGGTCAGATGTGGCCTTGATGTCAAGGGCAATCACTCTCACCTCACCCCGGAATTCAGCTCGTTTGTCCATGTTTAAACCAAGGCTGTAATGAGGTCAGGAGCTGAGTGGCCCTGGCGGAACCCAAACTCAGTGTCAGTGAGCAGGTTATCGCTAAGCAAGTGCAGCTTGATAGCACTGCTGGTGACCCTTCCATCACTTTACTGATGTTCAAGAGTAGACTGATGGTGTGGTAATTGGCTGGTTTGGATTTGTCCTGCTTTTTTGTGTACAGGACATACCTGGGCAATTTTCCAAATTGCTGGGGAGATGCCAGTGTTGTAGCTGTACTGGAATAGCTTGGCTAGGGGTGCAACACAAGTCTTCAGTACTATTGCCGGAATATCGACAGGGCCCATAGCCCTTGCAGTATCCAGTGCCTTCAGCCTTTTCTTGATTTCACATGGAGTCAATTGAATTGGCTGAAGAATGGCATCTGTGATGCTGGGGACCTCTGGAGGAGGCTGAGATGGATCATCTACTCGGCATTTCTGGCTGAAAATTATAGCTAGTGCTTCAGATTTATCTTTCGCACTGATGTGCCGGGCTCCCTCATCATTAAGGATGCAGATATTTGTGGAGCCTCCTCCTCCAGTGAGTTGTTTAATTGTTCACCACCATTCATGGCTGGAGGTGGTAGGACTGAAGAGCTTTGATCTGATCCGTTGGTTGTAGAATCGCTTAGCTCTATCTATCACTTGCTGCTTATGCTTTTTGGCACACAAGTAGTCCTGTGTTGTAGCTTCACCACGTTGACACCTTATTGTTAGGCATGCCCTCTGGCACTCTTCATTCTACTCCAACACCAATGGCGTACTTCACCAAACTTCATTCTACTATCTCTTGCTGCTCTTTCATCTCTTTCCAGACTAGCACATAGATTATCTGCTGTATCAGCCAAAGTGTATTAAATACATCGGCAGTGCACGGGTCAGGATGCCAGTACTTTTGTCTCCTTTCCCAATGATTGTCATCAACAACGTGATAGGACTGCCCAGTTTCACCACACTGCTACATTTCCTCAAAATGTAGGGTTTCATTGATGACAGTCCCAGCTCCACTAGCACCACTGGTTGCCCCACTGTACACAGTATCCTCTGGAATGTCTGTAGTTGCACTCGTACATGCAAGTGGTTGCTATGGGATACAATATTTTTTAGGGCCTATCAACAGTTCTGTAATGCTCCACTTGCATACCAACAAAGACAGAAAGGAGTATTTGATGGAATTCTGGCTACAAGACACACTTTTAAACAGGGATTGCATTGCAAGCAGAGCATGCTGTATTTACATGGTCAGGTTTATGTCTGTGGGAATGACAACAAGACATAGCAAAAGTGAAATTAGCCCTGCACTTTGCAGAAGCTGCTGATTTCATTTTCCACTTGTACATTGATACTTTTATGGACAAGGAAATTGGGAGTACCCTTTTCAATGGGAGTCTCAAGAGCTAGTAATTTTGGACCTGAGTTTAGTCTGACTCCATTCCTTGTATTGTGCGTCATCTTCTGATGCTCCAAGACCTTAAACGGGCCCTCTTATAAAGGGGCCAATTTCAATGTACTTTGTAGCTGGTCTTGTCAGTTTTACACGAACACTCCAAACCAGCACCACATCGTACACTCTTTTCACCCCTCGCTTCAGCTAGTGTCAGGATGCAGCATAACTGGCACCAATGCATACTGGATCTACATCATTTTCTCAACCCTAGAAACTCCAGCAAGCTCAGGCTCTCAACCCTCTGAGAGATCAGGACTCCTGCTCTGCAAATTATGATAATTGCAGATATTAAAGTCATTATGATGAATGCAATACATGTTCAAAAATTAATTATTGTATGCCTTATACCTTTTCCTCTTTTAGCATTCAACTTGTCCATCATCACTCAATTCAAGATAATACCAGTGAACTTAGAGATTTGGCTAAAAGCAGGGAAGGCCTACGGCCTCTCTCCACTCTCCCCATGTTTAATGCAAGAACTGGGGAAAGAGTTCCTCCATGTCTGCCTTTCAACTATGACACTTCCCGTGTACCTCTTGTATTGGACCAACAGTAAGTTCCTGTATTATTAAACTGTCATAATGTCAGAGAAAAATGAGCAATATATTTTGAAGAATCAGTGAATATTCTCTGTTCAATATATTGTAAATCTAGTTTCTTTTTGTTTTAGGTTTAGAAATTTGAAAAATTCTAAATTTGAAGCTTGTTTAATAAGGGCTGCAATTTTAATTTTTCATCCAAATCAAAAAAGTTTAAATCAAATAAACATTTTACAAAAGTTCATAACCTATCTTTACCGCCAGCTTGGTCTCACAGTAAATAAAGCTGCAAAGAGCATTGCAAGTGTGTGTTTGGTTTCCTTGGTAGCTAACTAGGTAGAGCGGTTTAGTGAAAAAATTCTAAATTTTAGGGTCTTGGTGTTTGAAAGCAGAGTAATCAATGGTGGAGTGATTAAAATAGGAGATACACAAAAGGCCAGAACAGAACTGGAGGAGTGCAGATCTCGGAGACGTAAACACTAATTGGTGCAAGATCACCAACTGAAAGTAGTTTTTATCTCTTCCATTTTGCATTTATGAGCCAATTATAAAGCCATTATTGCACCAACAGGAAATAGTTTTGTGTGTGCATCAAAACAAAAGTGGCAGTATAACTATTAAAACTCCCAGGAAGTTTTCTGTTTTAAATAGATTCCAGACAAAACATTTGAAGCAAATTATTTTACTGTGCGGCATTTCATATTACAATGACAAGAAGAGCTGATGCTTCAGATAAACAATTTTATTAAGCTGTAAAATAAATCCTATGACACACTTTTATGGAAGGTCATATTCCTCCCACTGACTAGTTTCCATCTGAAGGATCATACTCTGTAATAGAGATGTAAGTGTCAGTTAAACATTGTTGTCTCTTTAAAGCACAAATGCATTATAAAATGGTAGCCCATTGAAGGATCATATTCAGTTAATCATATGAAAGAAACCAAAGACATTCTTTTTCTCTCCTCGATGGATATATTGCACAAGACTGAATTGAAAGTACTAAAATACATATTATTTTATTGTTTTGGTAATAAGCTGCAGTTACCATTTCTCCAAGTTCTCTCAGCCTATTAAAACAATACTTATGTATACCGTGATTTAAGGTAGAAGAGCTGATTTTTGAATGTATGAACCTGGCAGGTAAGGCACCCTGACAAAAGTGCATTTGGTAAATCAGCTCCAAAATACGGGTGCTGGATTGGTTCCAAATTCCATTTATTCTGGCATTTATGCCTTTATAACATGTAGATTTCATTATATGATAGTGTGAACATTCATATTTATAACATTTACATGTAAAATAACGCAATGTAACATAAAGCTGTAACATTATTTAAACATCCAAACTACAATTGAAAATGTGTTTTAGCCACAATAAATCTTGTCACAGTCGACTAAGCAAAAATTGCAACTGTGTTTTGATTGTGACATGAGGGAAAAAATAAAAATGACAGCATTCACGTAATTTATCAAAATGCAACCGGGCACAATTATAAATATTGCAAAACAAATACTTGGGTAAAAGTTTATACAATCCATTTTCTGGCACCAATTTCTTAAAAGGATCCGAATGCAAGCACAGGACCCCCACTCCTATTTCAATAAGGTCAATTTTCACTTCAGGAAGCCACCAGGGGCACTGAATGAGTCCTTACCCAACCTGGCAGCTGCCACTTTTGGCATGCATTTCCCACACAGGATCTCCCATTGCAAAATTGGTACGTGAAACACCGGGCCCTGCCGGGCGTGTTTTCGCCAGGGGTGCCGGGGGGGGCACGTTAAATTAGAGGGTTGCTGGCAGCCTGCCTGCCATATTTAAATTAAAGGTCAATTGAGCTTGTTACCAAAGCCATTGCCTAGGTTATTCTGCTGTCCATGCCACAATACGATTGGCATGGGCAGGCAGACGTGAGTGGGGAGTTTTGAGGCCAAGTGGAAAAAAGGTGGGAAGGAAGAAAGCACATCATTCTGGGGTAGGGGTGGGGGGAGGGCATGGTAGTGTTGCGCTTTGTGCTTTGGGAGCACCCCCCAATATATTTTATTCTCCCTTGTTCCTTTCCACCTGCCCTTCGCAAAACCCAGCCCAGTGACATCATGCTCAAAAACCTAATGAAACACAAAAGAATTTCTGCCTCAGGTTATCCTGGAATATTTGGATTGAAATTCAACGTGGAATGTTAAGAATTTTTCACTATCAATTTATTTTTGAGTGTCAAAATTTGCATGGTTTATTCTCACTGGATTCACCAAATAAGTGTGTATTCATTTGTTGTCAATTTATACACGTGTTAGCTATTTACTTGTGGTTAAAACCATGTATTTTTCCATCAGGGAACCACACAGCGATCCTTATCCCGGGTAAGTTTGTTCTCAAATTGTAAACTAACAAGATTATTGAAATAATATTAAATGGGTTGAAGTATTAGTGCACTGCCTAGTGGTTTAAATACAAATCCATTCAGATTTGACCAGTTGTAGCAAAATAGATTGCTTTAACAGATCATTCACACCACCTACAGTTCAATGCATGATACTGCTATAGTAAGTAACTCACCTAACAGCCTTACCATAATGCTTTCTCTATGGATTCTGTCCTTTGCAGAAACCAGCCAAAGACACAACAGCAAAAAGACATTGGTAAGTATTTCAGCACTGGAAGAATATAAAACAGAATGCAACTTCTAAAATAAAGTAAGATTAACATATAGAATATTTAAATAGCATAGGACATTAGAAAGTAGGATCAGAAGTAAGCCATTCAGACCTGTTCCGCCATTCAGTTAAACCATTGCTGGTCCATATCTTAACTCCATTTACCTGCTTTGGTTCTGTAATCCTTAATACCATTGCCTAACAAGAAATATCAAGTTTTGAAATTTTCAATTGACCCATCCTCAACTGCTTTTTGGGGAGAGGTCCGGATTTCCACTAGCCTTTGTATGAAGAAATGCTTTCTGACATTCGCCCCTGAACTGCCTAGCGCTAATTAAGGTTACATTCCTTGTTCTGATCTCCCCTATCAGAGGAAATACTTTCCCTCTATCTACCCTGTCAAATCATGTCAATACCTTAAACACTTCAATTGAATCACCCCTTAATCTTCCATACTCAAGGGAATAAAAGCTTCATCCAGGCAAGTGGAGAATAGTCCACCACACTCCTATTGATAGTGGGCAGGCTTTGTGGAGTCAGGAGGCGAGTTACTTGGCACAGAATACCCAGCCTCTAGCCTGGTCTTGTAACCACAGTATTTATATGGCTGGTCCAGTCAATGGTAACCCCCAGGAGGTTGATGGGGGGAGGGGATTCAGTGATATTAATGCCATTGAATGTTAGTTATGGAAAAATAAAGTTTATCTGCATAACAGAGGAAAAGGACAGACACAATTAGGAATGCCATGCCATAGGGATACAAGATAGTGGTGACAAGCAACTGTTTATATGTAAAATTTACACACAGATTTCCATTATAAATGTTTACATAGGTAATTTCAGTAATCAGTGTTGGTATAAGTAGTATTACTGGGCGCAAGGTCTGTTGACATGAACAATAGGCCACATGAAAGAATTTTAAGTCAATCTCCCAGCCACATGGGCTCAGCCCATGGAATTGGAATTGCTCGGTCAGAAAATTTACCCTTTCATTCTTCTCTGCCGAAATATCCCAAAGTGATTCACATAAAATCAATTCATTTGAAGTTGCAATTACAGTCACGAATGCAAACATATTTTGTGTGCAACAATATCCCAAAGGCAGCAATGCAATGAGTAACAAGTTAACCCGTTTTAGAGTACTTTTGGGTTGAGGGAGGAATGTCGGCAAGCAAGTTAGGAGGTCTCCCTGTTCTGATATTAATAGAGGCACAGATGGGACTTCAATTTAATGTTTTGCCTGTAGGACAGCATCTCAGGCAATGCAGTGCTCCTTTAGCACTGCACTTTAATATCAGCTTAGATTATTTGCTCAGGTGCAACATGAACCTGAAAATGTTTCAATTACTCTACCAATTCACTTTGGGTCACATGGCCCTACTAAACAAGTCCAAATATAACCAGCCTTTGTAAAAAAAATATATAAATGGGTACACTGTTTACTATTATGAAAAGTCCCGCTTGAGATTTGTCACTTTGATTACTCTTAACCAATTACATTGAAAAAGAACTTGAATTGATTCCATATTCATACGGTATTTACTTACATACATTTCAGGAAAGTTTTCAGAATCGGATTATTAATGGAATTGCTTAACTTAACAAGGCTTTTTATATGGACAATTGTACAAGTATTGCTTTTGCAGAAATGTTAAAATAAGACTCAAGTAATCAGATTTTCAACAAACAGAGCATTTCCATCTTCCATCAAAGCTTAAAAAGCATAAAAGCTTTTGGAAAAATCTCCTTTTACAATAATACATCAACTTTCTGGTTTAAGAAGATAAATTGTTAAAATCTCCTCTGATATTCTAGATCATTGTATGATGTGCATTAAAAATGCTCATGCTATTGAAAAATAGGTCAAAGTTATTATAGATGCTAATCCTAATGCCTGTCACATGTTTTCTTTATTATATAACATCCCATTATGATTGAAGTATATTGATATTTTCATCTCTAACAGTAAATAACATTTTACCCACTTCTTAAATGGCCAAATATATGTTGAAACTTAATGGTGTTTCTTTTCTTTTTACTTAGGTAAATAAAGGCATAAGAAAGATTGCTGGCTGGATGCTAATCACTCCAGCACAAAATATATTTTCCATAATGAAAAAGAGAAACAAGTCAAATTAGAAATGCATGCATACTTAGATTTATGCCATTGATTTCTCATGATCAAACATTATGTGTACTGTAATGACTGCTGACATTTACAGCACCTTATTCTAAGCAGGCTGCATAGCTGAATAAACAAATCGCTGCCATTAAGTTGAATTTACAATGTGTGGTTATAACAAATTTACATGTTATGAGCATAACATGTTTGTGAAAATAGCAGTGACATTGCATTTACATGGTAATATCACTCCATGTGCTTTCAGTGCTACGTTAGAAACATTTTATAGTTTTACATACAGAACAACAAAATGAGGGGATCTAGTTACAAGGCAAAAATGCATTAATATAACAAAGATTTTGTGGTTTATGGATGTTATCTGGATACTTATATTGAATTAATTCTTTATCTTAATTTTATTTTGTGCAATACAGGTTTTGTAGGCTTTCATTTCTTATGTTTTTCACAGTTTTTGTACAAAACACATAGTGGGTTACAGTGGAGCATATTTAACTCCATTGACTGCAACAGAAAAAATTATCAGGCGCTATGTAGAACAGGTAGCCAATCTAATACCAGCTGTTTGGGCCACTTCCCGAGGCAAATTTCCACCCCAATATCTCCACAGAAAATCATTTGATGCCAAAATTGCTAGTACCTTCAAGGAGATGGGCACTGTAAAGATTAAAAGACACAGCAAATGATATGGTGTAAACATCTTTCAACAGATTACTGAGAAGTAAAACATAAGTTGCAAAATATACTAGTATTTTGAATTTAGGGTGGATATCCTGCTTTTTACTCATTTTATATGAATAGATAAAAGGTTATTGGCTTTTTTATATTTAAGCTTCTATTCATATGTAATACAACCCATAATTCACAAATATATAATTAATACAGTTCATTATGAGTTCATTGTTTATATAGTGTATATGCTTGTTTTAATGCATACGAAAATAAATTACTTCCTTAGTTTTTGTAACAAGATAATTATCCCTGTATTATGATGCCACAATGACATCAGTTCAGCTTTGTACACAAAATCTATGGGATAAGAATACTTATTAAGGATGCATATTTACCAGTCATTTCAGAGTTGCCCTCATTACAATAGGTGCTCTGCCTGTTATTAACAGAAACACAGTGGGTTGTTAATGTGAAGGCTGGCCCTTCATTGGCACTGGCTCGTGGATTATGAGGGATGAAATCCTGAGGCCTATTCTGTGCTGATGCATTAAGAACCTGAGACATCACAAATTATGCAACCTCCACATAATGTGACCTGAGCAGTGCTCCAGTTGGAATGGGTACTTCGCAGGACACAGATTGGCAATTAACATTTTTGATCCTGGATAGCATCCCCCAAGACATATATCTATCTTTACTTGTTGGTCCCATTTTGTTTCGGTGTTCACCTGTCAATTTCAACAAGCAGGCACTAATCTTTTAGCCTGGAGTTCAAGAAAAATGGTTTGCAATGAACAGGAAGCTGACATCTGGTACTCTGTCCCCGATTGTTGTGGTATTAAATTATGTAAGTGAGCTGACCTCGAATTACAGGACAAGGTTGGTCAGCCCTTTAAGGCATAGGGGTGGCCGCAGTCTCTGGACTGGCAAACTTGACGCAGTGCATTATCAGCCGTGTACATCAATTAAACATTCAGGAATGGAAATACAACTTTCTTGGTACATTTATGGCCAAAAAAAAAACACATTTTACTTGCATCACAAGTCAACAAAATGCCTTGACCAACCATCAATTTCTTCCTTTTCTATGGGGAAGAACCTAGACTTGACTCATTACTCCTCTTGATGAAATGCTAAGATGGAAATTTATTGAATGAAATGCAAACCATCATCCTACCACTGCAAAGAACAATGTTTTCCAAGGGGAGAATTTTCTCCGCTTCGGTAGGGGTGGGTCTGAGCAGGAGCACAGCTGATTACCGCCTGCGATTGGCTACGCGCTGCCATTTTACATGGGCAGGCCAATTAAGGTCCGCTCAGCATGACACGCACCCGGAAGCGCTGAGCGCTCAGTGCGGGCGGGGGGCAGGGAGAGTCGGGGCCGCAGAAATTATTAAAATTTTTGATAATCAAACTAAAGAAAAAATTTAAGACATGCCCCCTCATATGACATGAGCTGGGACACGCCCCCTCATGCCATGAGCTGGGACACGCCCATGGATGAGGTTTCATGATAAATGCGAAGGCCGCCTGCGCTCTTCGCCTGCCCGCCAACCATAAGGTTGGATGGGCAACTCTGTTAAGTATTCTACTTAATTTTTAAACGGCCTTAATAGGCCTTCGACAGTTTGTTGGGCGCGCAGCTGACTGTGGTGCGTGCTCGCCAAACTGAAAATTGGAATGACACGAGGTGACGTCAGGACACACGCTCAACATCACCATGTGTCATTTTATGTGTCGGTGAGTGGAGCCCACCACCGCATGCCAACCTGAAGATTCTGACCCCAGGTTTTTTTTCTTCTCTCTCTGGTATTCCCTTGTCTATGATGAAATTGAAATTCCATCCTGACAAGATTGTAGTTTTTTAAAAGTCTCACGCAATTAGTTAAAATTGCTCCAGCCTTGCTTATTGTAAAATCAAAAATCAACACTTCATGGTTTGGAAAGACAAAATGAAAATAATTTGAATGTTTAAAAGAAGTTTGTTGCCTTCAGATCACACTGTATTAACATAATTGTCGCTTTTTCAAAGGTATGATGTATCCATAAAAAAGGGAGGATCTTTGTATGGTATGACACCATGTTAGGGCTGTATCAGTTCATTTCAAAATATTCATAGATCTCATCATTCTAAGAATTGTTCAAAGCATGCCAAATATTTGTATCAAAGCATTTTTCATAATTCTTTGAAAGGAATTCTGTGAGCTTTATTTGGATAACCAATTGGTCAATGGAGTCTTGGATGCATATATGCTTTTTGTGTACAATTTGATCAATATTGGAAGACCTCAAATCAAAGGCAATGCTAGTTAAGATTTTCCCACCAGACTCCTAAGAGATGGTGCAGGAGTCAGGGGAAACAGGTTTTAAACTGCAAAATACTCTTCTGCTAGACAGCAGTGGTATTAAATAAATTAACACTTCAATGGACTTTCTACTCTTCATTCCTGTGGTCTGAATAATTCCTTAGCATGTGGAATGAAAGCAAAATACTGCGGATACTGGAAATCTGAAGTAAAAACGGAAAATGCTGAAGAGAGAAACAAAGTTAATGGGCAGAATTTTGCCCTCAGATGGCGGGCGGGCCCCACCGGCTTGGAGGCGGGCGGACAGCCGACCCCTGCCACCGAAACGGGGCCCGCCGCCATTTTGAGTGGGCAGGCCAATTAAGGCCCGCCCAGCGGCCTTCCCGATGGGAAGCGCTATGAGCTTCCTGTGCAGGGGGCGGGGGGGATTCCCCATCTGTCAAAGTGCGCTCTTTTGTGCATGCGCGTGAAAGAGCGCCCTGCTCCCTGAGGCAAAGTCCTGTCTCAGGGAGATTAATGACAGGCAAGAAAAGTCAAAAAAATAGAAAAGTTAAAAGATTATGAACATGTACCCCTCATGTGACAATGTCACACGAGATGGGGCATGTTAATAAAAATGACATAAACTTTATTAGACTTTTTTAAAATGGACATGAAACTTTATTCCGCCAGTGGATGAGGTTTCATGCTTTATCAGAAGCCCGCTGGGGCTCCTGGCCTAGTTGGACGGGCAGGTCTTTAATTATCTTAATTAGCCTGTCAATGGCCTTAATTGGCCATTGACAGGTCGGTGGGCGGACAGCGAAATGCCTTCCTAAAAATTTGAAGGGACACGGATGACGTCGAGGGTTCCTCCCGATGTCATCCCTCGTCATTTTCCTGTCGGCGAGTGGGCCCCGCCCCCAAATTGCCGATGGGAAAAATCAGGCCAATGTTACAAGTGAACTCTGTTTCTCTCTCCACAAATGCTGCCTGGCCTAAATTGAATAAGTATTCTCTGGCATTTACCTCATCTTAATATAAGTGTTTCTGCATGTTTAACTTCAACGTGTTATAACAACATTTTCTGGTCAACACCATGATCTGTGCAGTAATGTGTCTTTACAGAGTGTCTAGAGGTGTAGGACAATGGGTAAGCTAATTTATTTAAATTAAGAGGTTTTTGTGATAAAAGTGCAATGAGAAAAATGAAATAAAGCAAACCCATACTTCTCAAACTCCAGAATGAGTTATCCTGGCAAGCTCAAAATGTCTGGTAAATTGAGTTTACCCTATGGGCTATGTGTGCAGTACTACTTTTTTAAATTCTCAGTATGTGGATGATTCTGGCAAAGCTGGCATTTATTACCCATTACTAGTTGCAGCAAGAAGGCAAAGGACCACCTTCGTGAATGGCTGCGTTGTGATCAATATAATGCAATTGTGACTTGCTAAGCCACTGCACAGGGCAGCTAAGAGTCAACGAACTTGGGGAGGGACTGTAGTCACATATAGGCCAAACTGGATAACAATGGCAAGTTTCCTTCCCTAAAAAATAGTGAATCAGTTATTTTTTTTAAAATTGCAATTTGACAGCTTTGTGTTTACTTTTCCAGTTGCCAGCTTTTTATTCAGAGGCTTTTTAAAATGAATTCAAATTCTGAATCTGCCATGGTGGGATCTGAACTCGCACTCTAAGTGTCATCAGCCCATAGCCTGTAGTTATTCTGAACAATCAGCACTTGTATTGCCACGTAATGATTCTTAAAATGTTACTGGGGAAATTCAATTTTCAAATATGAAAAATTGCACTGTGATGCTGGTAGCACATTGTATTACTAAAATTCTCACTAAAGTGAGAATATGCAAGCAAGTTTGCCATCAAAATACAAACAGTTGTAAAAATATTTTACAGTATTGCAGCACTATTTCATGAACCTTAGATTATTTCCAGCGAAGACATAATAGTTGTGTCACTGTGGGGTATTGTGTCATTGTGTTCCTAAATTATTGCCTATATCTTACCCTTATTCTTCTACTGGTTTGTATAATTGTCTAGCATGTAATGGAACTTGAGCTGTGCAGTGTAATAACCTGCTTTTCTGTGTCTCAAAAATGTTTTATCTAAAAAGTGCACCATTACAAGTCACAAGTACATTATAACTACTTAATTGGAATGACGTATGTGTTCCTGATTGAAAATGAAACTAAAAATATGTTTTCCAGATTTTACTGATTTGAACAAAATATTGATTGTATGGTAATTTTATTTTTGCAAAACTATTTCATATCATAATTACCTGGAAAAACTCAGCAGGTCTGGCAGCATCGGCGGAGAAGAAAAGAGTTGACGTTTCGAGTCCTCATGACCCTTCGACAGAACAGGGTTCTGTCGAAGGGTCATGAGGACTCGAAACGTCAACTCTTTTCTTCTCCGCCGATGCTGCCAGACCTGCTGAGTTTTTCCAGGTAATTCTGTTTTTGTTTTGGATTTCCAGCATCCGCAGTTTTTTTGTTTTATTTCATATCATGATGGTTATTTCACCTCTCATCTCTTCAGTTCATTTGCAGGCATGCAGCAAAGAATCTGAGACTAACTCAATGATAAGGCTACCTCAAAACATTCTGGAACAGAAATTTGTATTAGATGGTGGCACACAACAGCTAATATTGGGTTAGCCAACCATTATACAAACCACCTGATATTCAGTTCCATTGTAATTCCATTCCCGTTTTGCACCATTGTGCAAGACAACTTTCCACTCCCTCATACTTCCACTGAAAGGAATAGAAATACTTGCATTTATATAGTGCCTTTCATAACCTCAGGACCTCCCAATGCATTTTATAGCCAATTAAGTACTTTTGAAGTGTAGTGACTATTGCTCACAAATTGTCTGCCGTTTCCTATATTACAAGCTGCTCTCCCACGAACAGCAAAATGATAATGACCAGATAATCTATTTTTTGTGATGTTTACTGATGGATAAATATTGGTCAGGACACCAGGAAGAACTCTCCTACTGTTCTTCGAAGTTGTGCTGCGGGATCTTTTACGTCTGTCTGAGGGGGCAGACAGGACCTTGATTTAACATCTCATTCAAAAGACGCTTGCTCAGTGCTGAACTGGTGTGTCAACTGAGATTTTTGTGCTCAAGCCCTGGTGTGGGACTTGAAGCCAGGACGTTGTTACTCAAAGACAGGAATGCTATCGAGGAGTGCTGTACTCCCACTGAGCCAGGACTGAAACTGTAGTCAATCTAATGTGCTGTTTTATCTGTGTAAATGTAACCTTATGTTGTGATAGTTTATATCTCGATGAGAAAAAAAATGGTCCTATTTTCTCAATGGCCAGCATTCCAAGGCAGGACAAAATAAAATGCTACAAAGACACTTCGAAGCTCTCCATGAAGTGCGGCACCATTGGCATTAATGGCTGGGAGGAGCTTGCCACCAATTATTCAAAACGCCGACAGCCTGCCCAACAAGCTGCACCATGCTTTTGAGTTCAGACGCCTTAACGATGAGGCAGGGCGGCAGCAGTAAAGGAAGAAAATCCTGCACTCCAGATCCCACTACCTCGTGGGACGTCCTGCCCAACGTGCTGCCCAAAGGTTTGCGGGTCGGGAATCCGCCAGTTCAGTCACACGAAGACCCAAAGCAGAAACTTGCAACCCTGAGTAGACGCTATCTTCGAATCGAGGGTCAGAAGGCGACGATGAGTATCTATATACAATATGTTTGAAAACCAGCGCCATAGAACCGCACATTCTGGGACCAATGACCTGACAGCAAGCGATTACCCTGATGTGGAAATTCTGTTGTCTAATATCATTGGAAATATGAAAGAATAAAGTTGCTTTAAAAACACCCATTGACCAGCATTGACCTCAGGAAATCTGGGCCTCTGCAGACAGTTGGTTGTGGAACGGACCAAATTAATGAGGTAAAAAGTGTTAGAAAAGGACATTCTCCATTGTTGGCAGTTTCACTCCCGATTGAGGAACAATCCACAGGAGAGGGAGGGGGGAGAAATATCCACGCCGCCAATCAGCAAGCAGTTGATCTGCAGACAGCCAATCACAAGGCTACCTGAATATAATGACATCAATGAGCGCCATGGCTCACGGCCAATCACCGGGCAGGTCATGGGGCCCGAACGGCTCAACGCCAATCACCGCGCCACCAATCACAGAACTGCCAATCAACGGACAGCATGGCTCACCGCCAATCAGCGCGCCACTAATCACAAGACTGCCAATCAACAGGCAGCATGGCTCACCGCCAATCACCGCGCCACCAATCACAGGATTGCCAATCAACGGGTAGCACGGCTCACCGCCAATCATAAGGCTACTAATCACCGCGCTGCCAATCAACGGGCAGCATGGCTCACCACCAATCACCGCTCCGCCAATCACAGGGCCGCACAGCTCCAGATTAGGGCACCTATATAAGGCCAGTACTGAGCGGTAGTGCCTAGTTCTCGATCCCTCTGCTTCTCTGTGTTGTTACATTCAAGTTTTTTTTTTTGCGCGCCCCCAACACACCCCGGACCGCCGTGACTCCCGCGGTGAGCGGGAGGTAGCGGTGACAGGCGGAGCTATTCCGGGCACCGGTGGGCTGGGGAAGAGCAGCGACCCCGGGCGGCAGGGTCCCAGCGAGCAGGAGCCCAAACCCTCCGGGTCCGCTTCAGCTCTCACTGTTGCATCGCTCCAAACATGACAAGGGTCTTGGACAGTCAAACGTTTCAAGCCAGCTGCCCTCGGTCGCATTTTTAAATAAAGAGCCTGACCGAAGCGGCGATGCCGAAAATTTTGAGTGTTGTGTGGTTTTGCGCTGCGCCCATTTGAAGCCCACATTCCGCCGATTTTCGAAACCTCCCTGACCCCGTTGCTTCTAAATTTCAATTCAGTCGCTGAAATGCTGTAATCTCCCGGCCAGCACCACTCCGATGGCAAAATAATAATGGACATAATGTTCAGTCCTTAAACCTAAAATCACATTTAGGAATATTTGGCAGAGTCTGTGGCACCGCTTCCGAGAGCCAAACATCCTCCCCCAGCCCCTGCTTAACATTTATTCAATGGTTGGCTGCTGTTTTGACCAGTCTTCCCAAATCATGGCAAACACTGAGCCTTACCCATTTTCATAACTATGCTCCAGAAAACGACATCCTTGGTTCTTTTTGTGCGCGCGTCTAGCAGAGCAGTAATATTTTTCCTATTCCAATGAAATTTATAATTGTCTTAATAGCCAACAACAATCTTGCCTAGAATGCAAATCGCCGCAACAGTTGCTAGCACAAAAAAGAAACAGAATTCTGTATTGGAATAAAGCTGGAACTGAAGCGCAGATTCACCAGGATTTCCAAAACAAAAAGTTCATTCCGAGTCCATTAAGACTCCATCCCAGAGCTAATTTTACTCAAGACGCAGGATCTGTGACAGACGAAAATCGCAGACACTGCCTCGATTCTCGAAACAACCAACTAAAAACACAAAATACCGTATTAGGCAAAACCCCTTTGCTCTGTTAGGAATGACACATCGAGGTTACGCTAGCACAAAATCCAACTCAGACTCCCCTCGTTAATTAACCTGAACCGTAAATTTCCAAAGCGATATTTTTTTTTAAAAACCGCGATGTTGGAGTGAAAATACGAAAGGAAAACGAATTCTAACACAAAAAGCACACAATTAATCCAAATAGTACCATTAAGCATTTTTCCCCACAAACATACGTAAATGCTTAATGTAAAAAAACTAAACAAATCCAATTTAAATCAGACGAAGTCGTATCTCCCGAAGCTCCGACCCAAGTTCGGCTCGACTGCCAGAGGAATGTGAATGTCGGATTAATAGGGTCAATATAGAGAACTGTGGAAATAGCAAGAAATAAGCCGTTCTCTCTAGTTTTGAACTTTTTGTAACTTTATACAAGCGGCCGTGGGCAGTCTTTCCAAGTCACGGTGACGTACAGATATGTGACCAGAATTGCTACTATATAAAAAGTGATTATGAATAACTACTGTTTCTCCATGCAAAGTTTCTTACATTCACTAAGTTCCGTCAATCACCAGCAGCCCGCTGAGGTTCACAAAACTTAGGCTTTGGCAGACGATGGTCATTGAATCGTGAATTTGCGAAATTAGCAACGTTCGGTTCTGAAACTATTTTCCAGGATACACGCCTAATGCAGCAAGCGTTTTTGTTCGTATAATAGCTGGCATTTATTCAGTTGTTAAGCATTGTTTTAAACATTACTATTTGGAAACATTCTAAATAATTCACTCATTAATCTTTAAAAAATGTTAATTTCGTTGCTGAGATTAATTAACGTTACTTCCAAAAGTAGAAACTCCCAAGATGGAGAGAGGAGGAATGAAAGGTTAAGTGCTCCGCTTCCCGGACCTGGATTTATAAAAACTTACCTAATTTTTCAAATGGTCTGGCTAGCGCTGCCATCTCTTACGCTGATGCATGCGGACGTTTCTGCAGCGAAGGCCAATTTGAGATACGTGTGTTTGGTGCGTTTATAGAGCTGACAGTTTGCGCCACTTCTGCTCCTGTAAATAGTGGCGGGTAAACAGCAAAGGTCAGCGGCAGAGGGTTAATATTGTGGGAGGTCGTTCGCTCCATTTGATTCTTCGTCGAGACACACCATGGCACTCACCTTCCCCCCTTCCCTCGCCCCCTCCACAATAGCAACCATTGTTTAACGATTCTAGGCGCTTGCCTGCACCACTGTCTGAAAGTTTGTACCACGCTTTGTTTACTTCTTGAGCAGACAATAATTTCCTGATAGTACTCTTCTGTAATTTTAATGTGTCCCCAGTTCTCCTCCTGTAGTTTAACTTAAAATAAAATAATGTTCCTTTTTTTTATACCCATAATGATCGTACATACTTCTATAAGATCACCTCTCAGGCACTACCTTACCCAGACGAAAAGCTCGAGTTTCTCAAGTCCTTTCGCATAACGTAAAGCTCTGGCACTAAGGATTTGCCTGGTAGCTCCCTCTTCACACTGCTCCCAGCAGACACCCGTCCTGATTTTAAGTACTTAAAAAGATTCAACGTGCAGGATGGTTGTTTGTGCAGATATGGTGCCGATTTGAAGTTATACATTCTCTGCAGGTGACCAAGAGAAATGTTTTCAGTACCAAAGTTAGCCATAAATAGTAAGATTTGGCAACGTTTTTCTGCCTCACAATCGATTCAGCACCTCCTCGGTTCTTCATTTTCACAGAAGTACTTCCAGCTGTACATTGTCCAATACTCTGCACTTCAAATATTCTCAGGGCTCACTTGCTTTCCACGTCTCTGAAGCTGGATATTAGTTCATCACTGCGCCAGGCTGGCTCTGCCCTATCTCAACTTTATCCCACCACAGGTCCAATGACATTAACTTCTGGACTCCCTCGTATTGTCTCCTCTTTATTTTCCATTTATTACCAGGATTTATCTATCCTTATCTTATCTAACCATGCCTATGAAACCTGATTTTCTCAATCAAATTGTGTGACTGTTTTGGCTGCTTCTCCAGACCTAATCCTGTCATTTTTATTTCACTCACAACAAAAACAGAAAATGCTGGAAAAACTCAGCAGGTCTGGCAGCACCTGTGGAGAGAGAAATAGAATTAACGTTTCGAGTCCGTATGACCCTTCTTTATTACCCTGTTGTTGCTTCTTTTCTCTTTACACCCCTCAGGCCCCTGTCTCCTTTCATATAAAAAAATAAGAAATATGAGCAGAGTTGACCATTTAGCTCTTCAAACCTGTTTAGTCATTTCATGAATGGTTAATCTGCCTCAAATCCATCTACCTGTAATTTCCCTATTTCCTTTTACTCCCTTTGTATTGAAAAATCTATCATAGAATAGAATCATAGAATTGTTACAGCACAGAAGACCATTCAGCCCATCGTGTCCTAAATATACTCAATGACTGAGCATCCACAGCTTCTGATTCATTTCTCCTGTCTCAGGTTCCCTGCCCTCCCAAACCCCTACTTTAATCCTTCACCACGCCTTGACCTTCCTACGCTCTTGCTGCTCACACAGGCCTGACTCCTTCTTGGATGAGCCCATGGCTTCCCACTGTGCTTCTCTTGGCATCCCGCTGAAGGGCTAAAGATATTCATCACTGCTTTCTTATGAGCAGCCATCCCAACTACTCCACCTTACTTTCTCACTGAACACCCCACCCACTGGGGCTACTTTTGCTAACTACCTTCCCAACCTATGCATCCTTCTCAGTGGACTTTGTGAACCTCAGCAGATCTGTTATGATCACTTGTCTCCACCTTTCCCTCCAGAATGTCCATTCACCTGTAAACAAGATCTCAGCCAGTCATGGTGTATATTGTGGGTGGTTGCATTGACATTAAGGTTGATTGAAACTTAGGTGATGGGTGATGAAGTATTCCTGCATAATGATGGATCCTTGCCTGGCCATGTGTTTCATATCATGCCCCACCCAACCTGCTATGATAATGACCTAGTCCTTATCACCAGATCGCACCTTGGCTTGTTCCCCTACCTCTCTGGTATCATTGCCACCTTTGTGCATCTCATTTTGTCCCATCTTTCTTGATTCTCTACCACCCAGCCAAATACCACACCAAGTTTCTCACTGAGATATCTCCAGGGCTTTCCTCCCTCAGTCTCTGCATCAAATGACTGCTTATCCTTGGTGATTGCAATGGCCAATTCAACTTAGCTTGCATTCCCGCAACTGGGTTCACTGCCCTCCTACACTCCCTAAATCTTTCCCATTGTATGAATTTGTCTATTCATATTCACAGCCACATCCTCAATCTTGCCATCACATGACTTCTCTATTACCTGAGTCACAGGTAAGATTAACTCTGGTCAATTCCTTGTACCTCTCTTCACAAAATCCTCCTTTCCTCTCAATGCCAGTTGCTTCTAGATCCATCATTGGAAAATGTGTCCACCTCCCTTGACTCCACCACTGTTGCTATTTCAGACTGCTTATCCAACATCCTTTTTTTTTCTTCATTTATGGGATACGGGCTTCGCTGACTAGGCCAACATTTATTGCCCATCCCTTATGCCTTTAAGAAGGTGGTGGTGAGCTGCCTTCTTGAATCGTTGCAGTCCATGTGGTATAAGTACACCCACAGTGTTGTAAGGGACTGAAACTTCCTCCAATTTGATAAAGGAAGACTGAGGCCATTGTCTTTGGTACCTATTCCAAACTTCAAACCAACTCCATTCCTCTCCCTGGCAACTAAGTCTAAACCAGACTGTTCACACACTGATCTCATATGTGACACTATGATGAGTTTCCAACCACAAATTCTCACCATCACTAGGATGGTCTATTTCACTGCATCATAGAGGTATTATGGCACATATGGAGGCCATTCAACCCATTGAGTCCATGCCTAGTCAGTCGCATTCATCCTCTCTTATCTGTAGCCCTGCAAGTTTCTTTCCATCAAGTTGCCCATCCAAGTTCCTTTTGAAATCATTCATCATCTCCACTACCACCACCCTCATCAGCAGTGTGTTGCAGATCATTACACCCATTGCATAAAAAGTTCTTCCTCACATCCCTCCTGCATCTTTTGCCCAAAACCTTAAACCTATGTTCCCTAGTCCTTGTACCATCAGCTCATGGAAATAGTTTTTCCTTGTCTACCTTATCTAAACCAATCATAAGTGTGTATATCTCTATCAAATCTCCCCACAATCCCTTTTCTTCAAAGGAGAACAACCCAAGCTTCTCCATCCTAACCTTGTGGCTAAAATCCCTCATCCTTGGATCTACTGTGGTAAATCTCTTCTGCACCTTCTTGAGGCTCCTCACATCCTTCCTGAAGTATGGTAACCAGAACTGGATACAGTTGTGGCCTAACAAGAGCTTTATAAAGATTCAGCATAATTTCCCTGATTTTGTACTCAAACCTCTATTTATGAAGCTTAAGATCCTATATGTTTTGCTAGTTACCCCCTCAATATGTCCACATTCCAAGATCTATGCATATGAACCCCCAGGTTCCTTGTCTGTTCCTGAGCATTCTTTAAAACTGTGTCTATATTGGCTCTCCTAGTCCTTTCTGCCAAAAGGTATTACCTCCTCCTTTTCTGTATTACTTCTCTGTGTTAAATTCCATCTGCCACTCATCTGCCCAATCTGCCAACCTATATATGTCTTGTGCAGTTGGTTTGTATCATACCGTCTGCTGCACTCCAAGTTTGGTGTCACCAACTTTTGAAATTTTGCTCTGTATTTCAATATCCAAGTTATTTATATATATCAAAAAGGCAGTGGTCCTAGCACTAACCTTTGGGCAGCACCACTGTCTGCAATCCTCCAATCTTAAAAACAACTATTTACCACCACCCTCTGTTTTCTGTGCTGAAGCCAAGTTTTATCCAAGCTGATGCTGACCCTCCTATTCCTTTGAGCCTCAATTTTGATAAGCAACCTTTTATGTCAAGCGTTTTCATAAATCCATATAGACAACATTCACAGCATTCCGTTCTCATCAACTTTTGAAAAGATTTAACACCACCTGACTTTGTTCTTACCACAGTTCAACTGCTGGTGAAACTCTCATTCAGGCCTTTGTTACCTCCAGACTATGCCAATGCTCTTCTGGGTTAGCCTCCTGTCCTCTACCTTCTGTGAACTTGAGGTCATCCAAACCTCTGCTGCCCATGTCCCTATTCATTCCTAATCCTCTTACCTATTAACCCTCAGCTCACTGATCTACAAAAGCTCTTGGTAAAGCAACATCTCAATTTTAAAGTTTTCACCCTTGTTTTCAAACCCCTCCATGGCCTCACCTCTTCATATCTCTGTGATCACCCCAAGCCTAACGACCCTTTGAGAGATCTCCAGGTTTCTAATTCTGGCCACTTGAGCACCCCCAATTTTAATTTCTTCAAATCTTGAAATCATTGGGAATCGGGAGAAAACATTCCACTAGTTGGAATCATAACTAGCACAAAGGAAGATGGCTGTGGTTGTGGGAGGGTAATCATCTGAGCCTAGGACATCATTGCTGGTTGTTCCTTAGGACCGTGTGTTAAGCTGAAAAATCTTCAGCTGCTTCATTAGTGACCTTCCCTCCATCATAGGGTCAGAAGTGGAGATGGTTGCTGATGATTGCATAATGTTCTGTACTGTTCGTGACTCCTCAGATACTGAAGCAGTCCTTGGCCATATACAGTGTTATGGACAGAAGGGGGTTTAATTTAAACAGCCCTGATTTCCCCTCTCACCACCCATCTGTAAACTGAAAGGTGTTTTAATTTTTGATTTCCACCCTTTGTAAGTGGTGTTGTACTTTCCAACCCTCAGTTTTGGCGTGATACAATTCCTATTAATAACCTACGACAAACTCGAGATAGGGTGAACTAAAAGGGTTAGTTTATTTTACACACACTCAAAATGAGGGAGGGGGTGTCACTACATACAATAAAAGAGGGATAAGAGAAAGAAAGAGGTACAGAGCAAAGACCATTGAGAAGATAAAAGTTATTGTTTCATGTGACTCCAGAGTCCAGATTCAAAGTCCAATGGCATATTCTTTCACAGAGGTTGGCAGGTTGAAGACTGATGTTGGATAATTCACTTTTCCAATAGGGATGACTTCCCCGATGGGAGAGGCACGTAGGGATGAATTAGTCTTGCCGGTGCTAGTGCAGAAGTTCCAGTGGAAAACATTGTAGGTGGGGAGCCAGGTAATCAAGAACCAGGACAGAGCCCTTTCTCTGCTGCTGCCTGCTAGATGGAAAATTGTATCTTTTTCAGACTTTTTGATTCTAGCAGCCTGGGGTGGGGAGCAGGGGTTGTCATTTGACATGACTCCCATTTCTCCACCTTGGTTTGGACAAAAGGTATATTCCTGGTCTGTATTCTTGAAATGGTTAATGTTTCACGCATTAATAAATTCATCGGATGTTTCTGGGTCCATTTGTCCTCGCAGGCGAATCATCTCTGTTGGCCAGGGGCCTGGCCTTAGAAATGTAGACGGCCTTTGTACAAGTCCTGGGGATCTGATCTCTGCCATCATTACAACATTGCTGCTGTTCTGAAGGCCAGAAATTATTTTGGTGTCAGTCATGGCTTCAGTCAGTTTAAAGCCTTTGTCCATTTTTAAGAAAACTAATTTTATAGATTAGCCAGGATGATATACATACATATTATAAAAATGTGGAATGAGGTCTTAGCCCCCTGACAGCAGCAAGATCTAGACATCATTCAGGTTTCGACTGATAAGTGGCAAGTAACATTCATGCCACACAAGTGCCAAGCATTGACCACCTCCAACAAGGGAGCATCTAACCATCTTCCTTTGATGTTCAATGGCATTACCTTTGCTGAATCCTTCACCAACCCCATCCAGCACCTTCAACATTCACTCCCTCACTGTGCACAGTGACAGCAGTATGTACTGTCTACAAGATGCACTGCAGCAACTCGCCATGTCTCTTTCAACAGCACCTTCCAAGTAAATGACCCTCCACCAATTAGATGGACAAGAGCAACAGATACATGGGAACACTACCACCTGCAAGTTCTTCTCCAAGCCACATACCATCTCGACTTGGAATTATGTCACTGTTCTTTCATTGTCCCTGGGTGAAAAACCTGGAACCCTCTTCCAAACAGCAGAGTGGATGTATCTGTAACATGTGGACTGTAGCGGTTCATGAAAGAGGCTCACCACCATTTTCTCAAGGGCAATTAAGGATGAGTAACAAATGCTGGCCCAGCGGTGTGCTCATGTCCCATGAACGAATAATTAAAAAAAGCTGGTGGCCATGCCAAACTTTCTCAAAGCTTCCGTCAACCTGCCCGAAGGCTGAATTCGCACCTTTCTCTAGTTTCTCCTATTCTCTTCATGCTCTTTCTGAGCACACCTTGCCCATGAAACCATCTCTTGCTCCCCCAATCCTATTTCCACCAAACTACTGACCACCCAACATTCCTTCCTGGCCCCATGTTAGTTTCTATGGTCAACAGCCCTATCTCTTCAGGTATGGTCCTTTCATTCAAATCTGCGATCATTATCCCACTCCTAAAAAAGCATACATTGACACCACTCCAACCCCACTGCACTTACAAACTACTGCCCCACCTGCAACCTCCCCTTCCTCTCCAAAATCCTTGAACATATTGTCACCTCCCAAATGCTCACCTTCTTCACAATTTGAACCCCTCCAATCAGATTTTTGCCCTGTCCACATCTCTGAAATTGCAAAGTTAGAAATGACATCCTATGTGACTGTGACCATGAAAAACTATTCCTCATCTTCCTTCTCAAACTCTATGCAGCTTCTGATATGGTTGACCACATCCTCCTCCTCCAATGCCTCTCATCCATTTTCAAGCTGAGGGGGACTTCCCTCACCTGGTTCTATCCCTACCTATTCAGTCATAGCCAGAGGATCATCTACAATGGCTTCTTTTCCTGTTCCAACAGTCTTACCTCTGGAGTCTCTTAAGGATCCTTCCTTGACACCCTTCCTATTTCTTATCTGCCTGCTCCCCCTCAGTGATGTTGCCTGAAAAATGTCAGGCTCCACACATGCTGTACACTGATGACACTAATCTCTACCTCACCAACACCTCTCTCGATCCCTCCACAGCCGCTGAGTTGACACACAGATATTCCCTCCAGTTAAAGTTTTGGAAGACCAAAGCCATTATCTTTGGCCCCCACTACAAATGACATGAGTGAGCATTGACTCTATCCCTCCTTCTGGCCACTGAGGCTGAACCTGCTTGTTTGCACCTTGGCGCCCTTTCCTTGAGCTCGGTTTCTGACCTCATATCTCCTTCAACACCAAGAACACCTACTTCCAACCTCGTAGCATCACCTCTCTCCACCTTTGCCTCAGCTCGTCTGCTGCTGGAATGCTCATTCATGCCTTTGCTACCTCTAGACTTGACTATTTGAAAGCTAACCTGCTCATCTTGCAATCTCTGTGGGCACATCCAAGGCTCTGTTGCTGACATTCTAATTTGCACCAAGTCCCATTCACACATCATCCCACATTTGCTGATCTACTTTGGCTTCTGTTCAGGCAATGCCCCAATTTTAAAATTCTCATCCTTTTTTTCAAATCACTCCATAGTTTCGCAGCTTCCCATTTCTGTAACCTGCTGCAGCCCTGCAGCCCTCTGAGAAATCTGTACTCATCTAAATCTGGTCTTGTGCGCCTTGCTGATCTTCTTTTAATATACCTTGTACAGTTATGCCTTTACCCATCTGGTTCCTAAGCTACGGAATTCCTTCCTTAAACTGTCCATCTTTCCACCTCTCCTCCTTTAAGAAATTCCTTAAAACCTACCTCTTTGACCAAGCTTTTGGTCACCTGCTCTGATGCCTCCTTAAAAGGCTAGGGGTCAAGTTTTGTTTGATAATTGCTCCTGTGAAGCACTGTGGGATTTTTTACTATATTCAAAGTACCATATAAATGCAAGTTGTTGAGTTGAGATGGGTCATGACTTCAACATAAGGTCAAGTATGAAGGGCTGCTAACAGGCAAACTCAAAGCAGAATACTGCGGATCTGAATTGAAAATGGACAATGCTGGAAGCACTTAAGAGTTGAGGCTGCATCTGTGGAGAGATACAGAATTAACAATCAACGACCTATCATTAGAAAGATTCTGAGGCAAGTAAACATACTGGTGATTCAAACAGCTCAATCAACCAACTAAGAGTTAAACTGGGATCCTGATAATGACATTCCTTCTTTAAGGGTCTGATATCATTGCCATTTTTACAATCTCTGCTGCCAGGCTAACACTTTTAAAGTCTGTTGGGAGGTAACATTCACAAACAAGCAATTATTGAGAGATTACAGCTCAGCAATCACTAAAGATTCTGATAAGCAGTAGATGGCAGGGTTAAAAGGCTGAAAAATGCCACCAGTCCACAGTAAAACAAATGGGATAAAAATGGGCTTGTTGTGGTCAGAAGTGCATACTGGTATGGGTTTATAAAAAGGTTTGCAAGAATAGTTTCCAGTTTCTCTAAGTCCTGTCAATTGGTGTTGACATTTATTCATTTGTTCAAAGAACCGCACATACTCCCACTATTACTGATCCATTACCAAACATCATGATATCAGTGTGTCAGAACTATATTAGATTCAGGAGCTGAACCAATAAGCTGCAATATGCCCACAGAAGAAAAAGATAAGTATTTCTGAGGACACAAATTCTCCATTAACTTATGGTTCAAAGATTTTCTTAACCCCTATTGAATTGTGTGTGGTGGGAATCGAGTAAGAGACACAACAGAAATGTCAGTGGCTGTAGCCATGAAGGAGGCATTAATAGGAGGCTGCTCACTCAGTGAGGAGCTGGAAACGAAGGTCAGAGTGAATAGAAAACTCCAATGGGAAGAGCCAACATATGTGGCTTTCAAGAAGTCGCCTGACAGGAAGAAGTGGCTGAATTATGAACAGCAAATTAGAATTGGAGCTGGAGAGCTAAGGCTTGACTTTCTAAAGCAAACCTAGTACTATTCAATGAAAAGCTTTTCAAGAAAGAATATTCTATTATTTTAGATAATAATGCAGAATGGCACCAGGTATTTAACAGCTGACTAGTGTTGCCTCATATACATTATATATATATATTTTTTTTTCTGGAACAGTTAAACATTAAATGCCTTGGTAATGCTAGGGACACATGAGGCAAGATATCATAAGGGTTTTTAGTAAAAAAAAAAATTAAATTCTGTTAGGGAGATATGTGCAGATATTATTCTGTGTTTTTCACACCACAACCCATTAAAAAGTAACTTCAGGAAAACCCTGGTGCTTTAAACCCCCAGGTGAAAGTAAACACTTCAGTTTTGCTCTAGAGGAGCATGGAAATGCTCTCATGATTTCAACACATCTTGCATGGAAGCCAATGCCAGCCAAGGGTAGAAGTTGTGCAGTCTCCTTTTTAAATCTGTGGGAACAAAAGGCAAGAACATTTACGAAATGTGTGATGTGGTACCTCCACAAAAAAAAAATGTATTGTTTGTTTTACCATTTTTTAAAAAAAAATTATCCATTCCCAGCACATTGCTGTCTCTTGTGAATGGTCTTCTTTGACCCCTCAACAATCTCAGTGAGTTTTCCTGAATAAAGGTTTTGACAATTTAAATTGATGCCATTCCTGAAGGATAGCTTTGCTAAAGTTCCTGTTCTAAATGTACTTTAAAGAGCTGACACTTTCAGCATTATTTTATCAGTTGTTTAATTTCTGTGCTGTAAAAAGCCTCTTCTGGATGAAACGAGTGAGCCATTTTAAAAATGGTAATAGGAGTTAAATGAATCAACTAATGAGTGAAGAATACATATTCACGAATATTTCTTGGATCATTTAAACATGCTTTATTTCAGCATTCAAAATAATTAAAAACATCTCAAATTATTATACATATACAAAATAGGTACATATCCATGTACTTGCCCCAGAAATGTCTGCCTCTTTTTTCCCCTCTAAAGTAGAAAAAAAGGTGTATTGCCAAAAAAAAAGCACAAAAAGGGCATTGAGATGATGAAACAGGAATGGCAAGGGAGAGAGGGATCCACATGCTTAACTTTGAAAAAGACAGGTAGTTTGCGATGTTTCTTTTGCACATAAAAGTTTTCTCCTAGTGTATAGACAGACACTTCTAAATAGCACCTCATTTGGAAGAGAAATTCACTGTATTCCTAGACAGGGAGGAATGTTTCTTAGCACCAGTCAAAGGTTCTTCAAGCTTTCTGTGCTGCGTTGCACTGCTTTAAGAACCTAAGCATAAATAGCACCTTTCTTTTTATACATTTTTTTTTCTTACAGCTGTGTAACCTATCCCAGTACTTCTTTTTGATTCACTGTGGCTTGCTAAAACATTAGGTAACATTTTGTGTGAGGTAGCCCTATAAGTTTTGTATTGGAAGATGTGAGGATTTTAATCTTCTGCACTACAAAATAGCAAAGAACTGATGCTTTCCCACCACATGTAGAAGGACAATAACAAGCTTTTGACATTTTTTCAAATTTATTTTGCCACCTGAAAATGGTACATACAATCTTTCAGTTTTTTCTCTGCAGTGGTATATGGCAAAATGTCACCTGCAGTGATCTCTTAACTCCAGGGAGAGGTTTACACCTGACAAGTACTTTTTTCCTGTTGCCATAGAAACAGAGAACATAAAAAAGTGTCCTTGTAGTTGTCCCACCCGTCTTCAGGCCCGAAGTTTAAGCAAGTGGACCGTGGCTGTCGAATGAATTAGAATTCAATGCATAGAAAGTTTAGAGATGACTGCAAGTAAATTTCAAGTCCGTTTTACAAGAAGCAGACTGGGCCAATGTCAACACCAAATTCTTGATCAGCGCCACCAACGTCCATAGGTGCAATGTCAATAATAGGCAGTCGTGATGTTTTCGTTGTTTTGTATTCAATGACTGTCCTGCCCCATTCACCAGTATGTCTCTGTTGGATTGAAAGAACATCAAGAGTCATTAATAATTCATGGAATTGCATGAAGCACCATGTTCAATGTATTTTCACCTTTATCACCTGCAGCCTGTATAGAATCTGCCTGTTTTTCATTTCATTTGTTTCCACTATGTGCTTGCCTTACACCCTTTAAATTAACACCCAGTGGCAAAAATGAAAATTTACCCCATGAAGCATCAAGACTCATTTTGTACATAGCATCTCTCAAGACTTAATTGCCTTTGACAGATATAACTTGAGTAGTTTAAAGAATACATATAATTTCATTAAAAATATTAAAACGTGGGGTGCAAGTAGCCCAGTATGTTGCATTAGATCTTACTAATATAACAGGCTGCACTGTTAATGGACAAGATCAGAACATTCTTTATGATCCTGTACTTCTACTCTATGGATGTTGATGTAAAAAGAGTCTTCAAGATTTCAAACTCACCGTGCAACCATCCTCAGAAACGCTGTATGTGAATCGACTGTTGCCTTCTGCTCTGATTTCAATTTCATTGGAACCTTGCAGCAATACAGCCTTCTTCAGATTACCGGCTTCTTCATCCATGTAGGCAATGCTGTTCTTACAGTGGTATGTGATGTTCTGGGTTGCCTCAGAGGACATCAAGCGCAGGAAGGTAATCTGGATTGCAACATCACCAGCGAGGACACCATCGTCACTGCCATAGCCAAACTAAAAGGAAACAAAAGATAAAGTTAGATTATTCCTTAAAATGAAACCAACAGTTATTATTATAAGACAACATATAAATGGTTTTGAAGCAAGCTTTCAAGCTAGATGAATTCACTATTTAATATTTGCAAGATTTGAAGTGCCCTTTTCACTAAACAAATCCATTTTAATCTGCTCTCTTATAAATAAAACAAAATTCGACACAATGAATTTTAGAGGATAATGGTCTTTTTTTAAAAAATAAATATTCATACCTGGAAGCCGCCATCCATGTTCTCGCCAAACCAGATGTGCTTCTTCTCCTTTGGATTCTTGGTTGTGTACCAGTTCTTTTGTGGGATGGACTGTGGGCTTGAGTAGACGCAGGTCTCACCAGTTTCCATGTTACAGTATACACGGATGGCATCCAGAGTGCAGCCTTGGTTAGGATCGATCCAATAATCGCCTGTGTGATAAATGGTAAAGGCATTTAGTGTTCCACCCGTGGTTCAGCAAGAGTAGTTTCAGTCAGGTCGTGGTGCTTCAAAAAAGCTGAATAAAGTGAGATTTTATTGACCTAAAAGTTAATTCACAAACTATACGTTAACAGAATTTTCAACTTTTTTTTTTACAGTTGCATTTTGCTTTCATTAAAGTACCAATTCCCTCGATATAAAATATCTTCTGTTACTGCATTGCATTTTGTTTGTGAATAAGATAGTCCCTACGTTCAAATTTATGCTGAGGTTAAATGCAGCATTGCTTCTATACAACGTGGATATTTCTTGTTCTGTGTACTGAAACTCACCGCTCTTCCAATCTGGGTGGCACATCTTCAGGTCACGGCATGTACGGGCTGGGTTCTTTCTGGTACCCTCGGGGCTGCGGATGCTCTCAATCTGCTGGGTCAGGGATTTCAGGGTGGTGTCAATCTGAATGTCACGATCTCCAACAGCACCGGCATCATCAGCTCTGAAGTAACGGAGTGGATCTGGGCCTTTGTCGGTTTGTGGTGCTGCAAATTGGAAGTCGAATCCTCCACTAGATGGGCCAGGTGGGCCAGGGATACCAGGAGGTCCAGGTGGGCCCTGTACAGTGACAAATACTGTAGTTAAGTACAGATGCGTGGAAGAAGATGAAGTTCATGTCAATTTGCAAATGCAGCAGCATGAGTTGAGACATTACTTACAGCAGGACCCATGTCACCATTACGACCACGAGGACCAGGTGGACCAATAGGACCAGGCAGTCCACTAATACCATCTTTACCAGGAGAACCAGCTGGACCAGCGGGACCCTGCAAGGAAGGAAAATACATTAACAAATGGAACCAGTGGCAGATTCATTCTGGTGTTCATATATTCTTCATAACCTTAAAGCAAAAAACCTAATTACTTAGCCCAAGTGATTAGAAATTGTGCTACACATTACAAGCTTTCCTGATTTAGCTTTAAATATTTTCTTTTATTAAAAGCCACAATATTTAAATACAGTATACATATTTGAAAAAAAAAATATATGAAAAGTGCCATCTCTTTTGTTCAATGAAGAATATACTTACACGTGGGCCAGCAGCGCCAGAAGGACCGGCAGGACCTTGTTCACCAGGAGGACCCTGTTCGGATGGAGAAACATTTCAATATGGAAAATATATCACAGAGCATGAATGATTTGATGGATGGGGGAAAAAAAAAGTTCTGTCATGAAAATGGATAACTTACAGGAGGACCAGGCAGACCTTGAATACCAGGGAAACCTCTGTGGCCTTTGATGCCTCTTGCGCCAGCCTCACCAGCTTCACCTCTATCACCACGGGGACCGACTGCACCCTAAAGTGAAAAGAAGGTCATCTTAGTTGCTCATATTTTGTATTTACAATTCTGGAAAGCTACAAAATGATCATTTCACTTGGGATAATATCACCTATGCTCTTTTCACTAGCTAAACTTAAGTCATTTCTTACGAAGACCTTTCTACATTTTGGTTTAGCTACCTTATTTTTGTGGTTCCATTGATCAGTATAAAGAAACCAAAGAAGAAAGTATTAGATTTACTATTGCTTTACATCTAAATTACACAACATCCAATGCATCTGTAAAATTGTTTTCTGAGGCTTTTTCTCAGCAACTCTGAAATTTAAGAATTTGAGTCTACTAAGCAAAGATAATTTTAAAAAGCACAAGTTACTTACCAGAGGGCCACGAGGACCCATTGGACCAGCAGGACCAGCTGGGCCAGAAGGACCCTGAAGGACAGAAAAAAAATCAGATGTAAACATAATTTTCAAATTAATACATTATTTTAAAATCAGTACCTCTTGATAACTGCTAATTTTCAGTTATATTTCATGTCATAAATGGTACACTTTTAATTAACAGCATTAATTTCAAAATTAACACTGGAACTTTGAACAAATGACTACAGGTAATCTGCAGTTATTCGCTTTGCAAGCTCAATCTTAACCTGACATTTCTGATAATTAACTGCACGATATTTTAATCTGGATAAATATCTAACGTTTTAGGGATCTGTAGCATTGTACATTTCAAGAAGTTGTCTGCAGCGGAAATGTTGATAATGTTTAAGTAAAAATATTAAAAGATGATAAAAAAAAGCATAATTACTGGTTCACCACGATCGCCATTCTTGCCAGCGGGACCAACTGGGCCGGGAGCACCAGGGGCACCAGGAGCACCGGGAGCACCAGATGTACCAGGCTCACCACGATCACCCTACACATGAATAAAATATTTGTTATAATACAGTGACCATTAGTTCATTAAAATTATTAATAATATTTGGGGACTTGAAATGCAGAAATGCTACTAACCTTAGGACCAGTAGCACCATCACGACCAGGGGCACCTTCAGCTCCAGGAGCACCCTGAAAGAGATAAAATATCAACCTAAATAATCTGAAGGATTGACATTAAAATATATTAATCTGATTCCTTTCACCAACACTCTCAGGATGCATTTGCTCTTTCACTGTAGTGTTGATGCAAATTTCACACAAACATTGCAGTTATAATGTGAATGCAGCTTAAATCAAGAACAGGGTATAACCTGTTTCTCTGGAGGAAGAGATCTTACACCAATGTGATTCAGAAGGAGCTTGAGTCTTAATACCCAATTGGCAGTACAGATTTGGTGTCATTGTGAAATTGAAGCCACTTCACCATAATACTAAACTTGCAGAGTGATCACAGTGATTTGAAGGCACTTATTCTGGAGTTTCCAATGAAGTTGCAGCAGAAGTTCAGAAGACTACTCCACACACCTCCCCCCACACCCCCCCACCCCCCAACACCAGTGCCCTCCCGAGGAAATTCCAGGTGGAAATGTAAACACACCCTCGAAAGGTACTCTTTCTCTTGCTCTCTCTTTTCAGGTACCATACCCTAACAAGTCTTTGGCAACCATGGTCTTTCATGTGTTGTTTCATGACTATGTTTAGCAAGGTACTACAGTGGTTTGCCAGTGCCTTCTGAAGGTTTTGGCTGACCAGGAGACTCTCCTGCTATTACCACCTGCCAGAGGCATATTGGAAGGATTTGCAGGTTGATAATCAACCTGTTAGCCAAGTTAGAAATGCACCTTCCATAGCCACCGAGTCCCAGATGGGACTCAAACGCAGAGCTTCTGTCTCATACCACTGTGCCACTAGACCTCTATCAAAAAGTACTCTAAATATTTATTTTAAGGAGTTAGGTTTGCGATGTAACAGAATAACTTATCTCAGGACTGATTATTGAAAAGGACATGATTTGATATTTGGTATGTGTATCAATATAATTCATTTTCATAGGTCAATTATTATCTGAAAAGTATGAGTCTAGGTGAGGTGGGGGAACAAAGGGATCGCAGAGTACAGATATACCAATCACTAAAGGCTGCAACATAGGTTAGCAAGGCCATAAAAAAGCAAATGAAACCCTCGACGTTATTTCTAGAGGGATAGAAGTAAAAAGTTGATAAGTTATGCTAAACTTATATCAAAGTGCAGTTAGACCAGACTTGGAAACTGTGTGCAGTTCTGGTCACCATGTTATAAAAAGGATATAGAGGCACTGGAGAGGGTGCAGAGAAGATTTACAAGGATGCTACCAGAAAGGTGTGGCCTTACATATCAGGAAAGCATGAACAGGCTGGATCACTTTTCAATTCACATTCCAACTCTGAGTTTACATTTCTGAATCTAACTCACTTGTCCTATTGATAGAATCATAGACCCACAGAAGATCTGAGTCCATGGCCCAGATTTTCTAATCAGCAGTGAAAAAAAAAGGCTAAGTGATGGCCCAAAAGAGGTCTTTAAAGTTATGAAAGATTTTGATAGAGTGGATACAAAGGGCATGTTTCCACTGGCGAGGAAGAGTGTAAGAGAGGGCATCGATATAAGATAGGCACCAAGAAACCTAATAGGGAACTCAGAAGAATTTTTTTTACCTAAAGAATGATGAGAACATGGAACTTGCTGCCACAGGGACTGATTGAAATGAATAGTATAGACGGACTTAAGGGGCAGCTAAGGAAACATATGACATAAGGGAATAGAAGGCTACAATGATGGTTGAGGAAAGAGGCTTGACAGGAACATAAATGCTGATATGAGCTTGTTGGGCCAATGGCTTGGTTGTGTGCAGTGTATCCCATGTAATTTTGTTTAGGAGCATTCTGTGCTTAATTCTATATGCAGTGAAATGTAGGACATAATCCTATTTTATGTTTATGCATTTTTAATGAAATTCTTTGCTCTGCTCTTTTGACAAAGGATGACAGAGAAAAGAATTTTGAGCAGACGTGCTGATGAGTTCATATATTAGCGTTTGAGGACAACATTAGTAAGTCAATCTTAAATCAACATTTCCAGTAATTTAAATAGTTACATCCTTACTTCACGACCAGATTCACCAGGTGGGCCAACTAGACCAGGAGGACCCATTGGGCCAGGAGGACCACGGTCACCAGGTGCTCCAACTGGACCTTGTTTGCCAGGTTCACCCTGAAAGGATAGAGAAAACAGTTGTGCTTAGTGAATAAAGACTTTGGCCAAGACAAGATGTAACAATGTCATAACAATGGCATAGCAAATCAAAGAACAAAATAAATATTAAATGTATTTTTTGCTATCAGAAGAACATCTTAATTCAGAAGCATGATCATGAGTAAGTGTCTACGAAGTCACTCCCAAGATAGGAAGCAATTATGTATCATCTGTTGATACCATCACAAAGAAGAATTTATAGCTAGCTCAGGAGTTTAGAAGAAATGTAGGATATTGCATTCGCTATTTGCTATGTGAGCAACATGGCAGAAAAAGTCATTGCTCTGCAACTTACAGTTTTTCCTGTGAGACCCATGGCACCACGTTCGCCTCTTGGTCCATTCAAGCCAACAGTACCACGCAGACCAGCAATACCTTGAGGTCCAGGGCTACCGGGTGGACCCTATTAGGGAAAGAAATTGAGAAAATATATAAGAACTGAAACATACCTACTGATTTCATTCTTTTTAATAGATTGTCTCTTAAAACTATTCATATTTAATGTCAGTAACTACTGGCTCATTAGTTAAACATATGAAAAGAGAAAGCCCTCTTCATTGTCCATTAAATAATGTATGATCAAGAACAGGAGCACTATGTTTGCAAACTTTGCTCTGGTATAATGGGTAAAAAGGAGTGAAACAGGTTACAGTGGTTGTTAAGGGATTAAAAAGCTTTGGCTTTCAGTAATGTTTAAGGGTGTGAAATTTGACTACAGAAGTGAGACAAAACAGACGGTAGCAGATTGGTCACCCATTATAAATACAAACTGATTTTCCTCACCATTAATTTCAATGGAAAAGGAAGGCTGGATGGGCTGAATATCGAGTGGATGAACCACTATTGTCTGTTTTACAACACTAGAGAAGTTGAACTTCGTCCCCATAATCTCTTGCCACTTATCATATTTACATTACTATGCTTCCTTTCAAATGATATTTAAGGGTAGAATTTTTCAAGTGACCACTTAATGATGGGACATTGAAAGTTAGTGTCAAGAAAGCATGCATTTCAAGTCTGCGTGTTTCAAGCCAAACAAACTTACAGCAGGACCATCAGAGCCAGGAGAACCCTTCTCGCCAGGAGGGCCGGGAGGACCAACATTACCAGGTTCACCAGGGCGACCAGCAGGACCGGTTTCACCACGAACACCTTTAGCGCCTTCTTTTCCAACAGGGCCTGGTGGACCAGGAGGACCAGCATTTCCCTATTAATGAATGTAACAGTTAAAGCCTATTTCTCAAGCTGTAATCTAAATAACTATAGTGGTAGTAAAGAAAAAAATCAGAAAACGTCCTTGAATTACCAACTAATATTGCTATTATTTTGTAATGATGTTAATATTTTATCTGAGAAATTATTAATAGGTAAATATCACAATTACGTTTCACTGGATGAATATCTTACTGTATCATATTTTTCAATACAATAACAAATACATTTCTTAAAAATTGATTTTAAAATATTTGGATGATGTACTTACACTTGGGCCAGGTGGACCAACTCTACCAGCAGCACCAGGGAAACCAGTAGCACCCTAAAACAGGAGAGAAAATAATTACAGCAATTCATTATTTCAATTATATTTTATCTATCTATATATGCATGTACTACAAAATATTAATACTGCAACATGTGAAGCATTTATGCTCACTATTTATTATTATTTGTAAATGTTCTACTAGACATTTATTGTATGTAAATAACAGTGGCATATTTAAATTCAAATGCTTCATCTTCAAAACTGCTTTTGCACATTTCCAATTCACCTTCCACCATGTACCAGCTCTGAGTTTGCACTTCTAAATCTAGCCCACTTGTCCTGTTGGTAGAATCATAGACCAATGAAAGATCTGAGTACATGGCCCAAATCTTTTTGTCAGGGTGAAGTGACGGCAATTGCCACTGACCTCAAAGAAAGATGTCCACAAAGATCTAATCATATTTTTAGCATGTTTCCTCTTTCCAGACAGCTGTTTAACTCCAGTCCCTAGTCAGGGGGATGTTTTGGCCTGCAGAAGCAGGCTTATCAGCAAGCAGGTAAGCAGCCAATCACATTGAAGTATTCACACAGTAGATCAGGAAGTGAAAAGCACCTAATCTTCTTTACTTTCAAATTTTCATATCGCAAAACATTTTTAGGAAAATGTGGTTTTTTTTATTATTATACAGAAATTTGACTATTAATAAATTAGCTTCTTAAGGCCAATTAGGGTGTAAAGCCATAATTCTAAGTTAGTGGGCTATTGAAAACTCAATTACACGTCATTCAACAAGGTGTAAATTTTTACAGTGAGGCTAATGAAAGAGTGGGAGTTCTCCCCAATTCATAAGATTTCCCATTGATTGCAGTCCCTGGGATTTGTGGTTAGGGATGGGGGAGGTGAGGTGGTGAGTGGACTCAATAGCACATCCTCTGGAGAAGTGTAGAATTACTGTCAGCAACTTCTGGATTTCCATGTTAATCTGTGCATGTGGGGACTCCACATATTGCAGTCGGTTTCAGTGGCGTAAAGACAGCAAACACTGAAAATTTTGCCATCATTATGGCTGCAAAATCTGGACCAATATGGCCAGGATAAGGAAACTGAATTAAGTCATGTAAATGCAGGGGGCAGGCTCAAGATAATCAGTCCTGGAATCTAAAATAAAATGTGCGCCAAATGTCTATGGAATGTGACACAGTGACTTTGAAGGGGATTTCAATGATTTGTTTGAAATAGTTCAAAATATGAACTTACAGGTGGACCGGCAGCACCACGAGCACCTTTAGAACCAGGGGGACCAGCAGGACCCTGTGGATATAGAAAAAAGAGGTGGTCTTGTATTAGATGGAGATATACATCAAGATTTGTGGGAAAATACAGTTCTCTTTTTAAGCTAAGGATACAGTTTTTATCTGAGAGCACCCTTGTGCTTTTTTTCTAGTTACTTACAGGTGGGCCAGCGATTCCAACGGCACCAATAGCACCTGGAGGACCAGGATCACCCTTTGCACCAGTATCACCAGGTTCGCCTTTAGCACCAGGTTGACCATCAGCACCCTATGAAGAAAGGAAAAACTATTTTCACCTGGGTAACACTGATGCTGCATAAATGCTAATATATATTGTCACCATGCTCTTAAAGGCCAAATACAATATTATGTATATAAGGTAACAGTTGTTACTCTTAATATAAAATAAGATGTAATACCTACATTAGTTTTACATAGCCTGACAAATGCTTAAACATGCAATGATTATTTTTCAAAATCTCCATCAAAACCATTTATGTACCAAGTTCCATTTACTAATAAACTTCACATGCAAACCATATTTACCAATAAATCATAGCTTTTAATATAAACAGTTTGCAATACTCACAGGAGGACCAGCAAAACCAGCAGGGCCAGGAGAACCAGTTTCACCACGTTCACCCTAAACAGAAGTGCAAAAGATCAGATACACGTATTACCATCAATGAAGCTTCATCAGATTTGAGAAGAAGATGGGTTAAAAAGGACTTCAGGCAATTAAATAATGTAAGAATTGATCAGGCACAGGGATCCATTATGATGGGGTCCTGCATGCAGCTGGCAGCGATTGTGGATGCTTGGCCTATGATTTTGCAATTCACGCCAGTTGCATGTTAGACCTACCAGCAGAATGAGGGTCTTCAAAAATGTGCTTATGAATGTCTGATAATTTTTTGTAAATTAAGTTTTACTCACAGGAGCACCACGGGCACCAGCAGGACCAGCAGGACCAGAAGGACCAGCTTCACCCTACAACCAATGGATAGATTAAAAGATGATTAAAGCAACATAGAACAGGAAAATATAACATGAAAATATTTATACTATGTATTTTGACATTTATTAAGCATCAAGTATTAGAACGGTGATTTGGCTATGGTGGTGAAAAGTTGCTGTATAGGTTGCAACTGATTTTGAGAAAGAAATGTAAGATCTCAGTAGATGACTAGTGTCATTTTATGAATTAATTCTATCTTGTAATTCACATATAATACTATGTTAAGGATACAGGGTGTGTGGCGTCAAGTTTACAGTTCTTTTAAAAGGATCTTACACATGAAATAATAAGCATCATTGAAAAATTGTACCTTCTCACCAGGAGCTCCAGAATGACCAGGTGGGCCAATTGCACCAGTCATGCCCTAAAAATGATCACATTTTGAAGTTAGTACCACAGTTGTCGGTAACTTTTGATTGTACTGATACTTGGAGAAATATGGCAGAATGTAACTATGAACAATTTTGAAACTATCAACATAATAAGATAAATTCACTGAACTTGTGCTCCCAATGGGGAATTATGCTCAATGGGAGTGCAGCAAGGAGCCAGTTCTATAATATTATTGCATCAGTCCTCCAGCCTGAAATCCCATTGATCACAGCTTCCCACTAAGACCACAAGTTTGGAAACTTACGCAAATCTTTCAAACTTATATCAACGAGCATAAGCAGAACATTTTTCAAAAAAATATCTGACCACTTACTCTCAAGCCATCTTTGCCAGGAGCACCATCACTTCCCTTTGGACCTGCCTCGCCCTTTGTAGAGAGAAAGAAGCCAAGGAAAGTTGTTATTTTTGGTCACCTATGTACAATTAGCAAGTAACAACAAAATATCTTTACATTTACAGTTTTGTGAACATTTAAGTCAAAACTAATAAAAATTTGCAACATAATTGTGCCGAGTATACTCACTCTTGTACCCTTGGCACCAGGAAGACCACTAACACCACGATCACCAGGCATACCCTGCATACCAGGAGGACCTTGAGCACCAGGAGCACCAGGAGCACCAGGATCACCCTGAAAAGAATAAGCAAGTGTTAATATAATATTACTGGGTATGTGAAAAAGATAAAGACTGTCTAAATATAACTCAATACTTTCAAAATTACAATGAATGTTTTTCTGTATCTGATAAAATATTGTTCAAGTGATGTGTCATACATATTTTAAAGCCATGCACATCTCTGGAGGTTTCTCATTAGCTCACTTGAATAAGAATTCGACTCCTCGATGTTTTGCATGTTTTGAGAAAGAGAGTGCATTTTTAAAATTTAAAGGTGTTATTCATAACACACTCTTTCTTGCCTCTTGGAAAGTTCTGGTTATACTATTTTCATCATGCATGGGTGTCATGCCTAAGTATTAAGTTTAAGCTGGTGAGGTTTAAATACTTATATTGCACTTGTGCCTTTAAGGTGAATAAAGCTATGCACCACAGCGTCACCTTCTTCATGTAGCCCTGGTGTAATCAACTCTGATCCTTGCTGCATGCCTCTTCAGGCTGGCTTACCAATCCAATGCTCTACAGTTCTGGATGCATCTCTGCCTGATCTGCACACTGCATTCCCCACCTAAAAATACAGACCCAATCGCTCCACCCCCAAGCTTCCCACCATCACCTAGGATGCTTCACCTATCAACCTAAGCCCTAGCTCGCTCAAATCTGATTTCAAAGGTTTCTTCGCCCAGCCCATTTGTTTCCGACAATCTTGCTCACTGAGACTTGCACTTGAACTCCATCCCCCCAGCACACAGTGCTAATCTAACCCAACTTCTACATTTGATCTTCTGTTATCAGCATCTGGCACCAAATTCCCCTGCCCCCCCATCCTCCCCAAGAAAGGAATTTTTGGCTAAGTGAGCTTCCACATGGTGAATTAACTGAACAAGTCAAATAAGCCTTCTGGTTCTAGAATGGCAAGTATAATAAATGCAAATTGTTGTTGACCTAGAAATCCTTTCATTAATCCCCCTGGTAAATGTGAAATAATTTTAATTCTGTCACATCTTGGATGTTGTATCTGAGGATTTACCTTAGGGCCATCGTTACCAGGAGAGCCGGCAGCACCACGTTCACCTGGAGGTCCTATGGCACCAGCACTACCGCGTTCCCCTGTGAAACCTCTTTCGCCCTAAAGAAAAGGGATTGAGACATTAGGAAAAAGCATGGATGCAGATTTTTCCATTGCAAGGTTTTCTTTACAAATGGATTTTGTTTTTAAAAAGGAAACTTACCCTTGGGCCAGTACCACCAGGAGCTCCAATATCACCAGGCAAACCCTATTGTACAAAAATAAATAGCAATTAAAATCCAAAAATTTCTCACATAAGCCTTAATCTAGGGAAATTTTATTGGACAGTTGCTCTCTTATATTTTCATTTTTTGCTCATTTATTGTCACCCAACCAGTTCAATAATGTTCCATTACAAGGCCATATATAAAGCCTCAATAAATTCGAAAAGCTTTTCTGTGCGCAAAGTAAATTAGCAAATGTATTCTTTAAAAAAAATCTGTTTCACCTACAGAGAAAAACTTCTATTAATACTTTCAATAAAAAAATGACTTATTTTCCTCTCATTTACACTAATTTTACTATCTAACAACCTGAAAAGCTATATTGGAAATTGGAGAGGGGTAGAGATATGAGCCCCACAAAGATTTAGTACACTCATGATTACATTCACATTAATCTGGTAGTGGTAGTGGAGTCCTGTTTATATTCAAATGGTGATTAAAAGAGATAAAGCTAAATAAAACCTTGGAGGAGCATGATTACCTGTTGCCAGCAATGCTAAGTTAACTTCATAACTGATCAAAGATTATTGTTTTGTCCAACACTAATATTGAAAATGTATTTTGCTCGTAATAATATTCCAATACATCTTCCTGTCATGATACATACCTGTTCACCAGGTTTTCCAGCCTCACCAGCAGCACCAGGAGGACCTGGGAGACCCTATTAAAGTAGAATTGGGATATTGTTTATTGATAATTGAATATAACAATGTACTTATTCAAGACAATGTTGCAAATTAAGTTACATCATTATAAATTCTGAAGATTATTGAAGTGGTTGATACCTGGAAGCCAGGAGGACCGGCGGGTCCCTGTTCACCTCTCTCACCAGCTGCACCCTGTTTGAAAAAAATAATTACAGATTCAATTATTGGTTTTGATTACAATATATATATATATAGTTTTGCAATTTGCTGTAATTATGGATAAATATAATTGGGTGTCCAGTCCATCGTGCATCCAATTTCTAATGTTATCTTCAAAAATATAAATAATTTTAATGTTAAAATAAGCAGTTGCTGTATAATTTGTTTTGCTTTGGTACTAAGTTAAGTAAAGCCAAAGAGAAGGGGTACTAAGTTAAGTAAAGCTAAAGAGAAGGGAGGAAATATTTTCTTTGATTTTCAATATTTTCAATTTTTCTTTCTCCTTCGCCAATCTGCTTCCAACATAACGCTGGGGTTGCTAGATTTTTCAAGCTAAGAACTTTTGCCTAGTTGATTAGATTATTTTGTATGTTTACTTACAGCAGGACCAGAAGGACCAGGAGCACCAATTTCACCATCTTTGCCAGCAGGACCCTGTAGGGAAATAAATGTTTAAATTTTTGAATACATCTATTATTGATAATCATCCATTACAAATGTTACTAAGGTTTCAATATAGAAAGCCCTGAACATTATTAATAATCATGTTGAACCAGTAATGTCATGAAATGCATCAAGTTTTACAATTTGTATTAATTTAATGAATGATAAAATCTTTAAGACATTGGAGAAATTGGGCCTAATGCAACATAATATACTTACCACAGCACCAATGGGACCGACAAGTCCTCTCTCGCCAGCCTTGCCAGGCTCGCCCTATAGGACATAATATATTATTAAATATGGGGATCATATTATGAAAGATTTATGTAAACTTGCGGGTTTTAAAATAAATTGGATCTCCTTAATTCATAAGCTTATATTTCCCTTGCATCTACGAAATGCTTCATACTATTGACTCATTTTGCGGAATAAACTATCAAAACCCATAATGAGTCTGTAAAATACTGTTTCTGATATCAGACAGATACAAGCATCTAGAACTCATATAACACTTTCTGTTCTCTACTTTAACAAAGAGGCTACCCCAGGCCTCACGCAGCCAAAGACAGGGCTGTGCCACTTGTCTTGGCACCAACCCGTTCAATTCCAACTTTGAGCTAAAATTGAGGCTTTTGTGGCTATATTAGGGCAGATACTGGCACGTTTTGCAGCATTATATTTATCTGCTTTTCCCTCAAATTTGGTGTCATCACATGCTTTAAAGGACATTGGCTCTCATTAAAAGGATTGTAATACATGCTGTTTAGCCTTTCATTTTGATTTTCATACTTACAGCAGCACCCTTAGGACCAGGGAAACCCATCACACCAGGTTGACCTCTTGTACCAGCAGGACCGGGTGGACCAGCACGACCATCTTGACCAGCTGGACCCTGTTAGGTTAATGTAGCATATCAGGTTGAAATTTGTAGGCTTGCCATAGAAGCTCACACTATACCTAGATTTCTTTTATAGAGATATTTGCTACATTTATTTCATACATAAGTAATGCACTATAAGTTTAAAATGTAGCATCATTTTTTAAAAATTAAATTCTATTCACTCTATATAATGACAACTTGGTATATATATCGGGTAAACAGCCTTCAACAAATGTTCTAAAATGTTTTTCTTGAGGAAAGGAATACTTACAGGGGCACCAGGTTTGCCATCAGCACCAGGACTACCAGGGCTACCGGTCAGACCCTAGAATACAAAATTGAATTAACATTGGTCCTTAATACATTTTTCAGAAACATTTCAAAGCTTTTCACAAAATGCGTTGCAGTTAGGAAAGCGGCCTCAGCAGTTCGAGTGCACACTGTACTATCCTACAAATAGCAATGAAGTGCATTTGCAATTATTTGTATTTAAGTTGGGTAGAATGTTCCCTGCTCTTCAAGCAATGTCCTGCAATCTTGTATGTGCACCTGAACAGGTAGAATACATCATCTCTACATTTGAAGTACTCCCAATGTACTCGTACTAGTATTAAGTAGGAACGAGCTTCAATCACAGAATCATGAATTCCAAAATAGAGAAGACAAGTGTGCTATGACATTTTGAATAGTCTTAGGGACCAATATTTTTTATATCAACTATTAACAATTTTGATTTGCTGTGCTTGATCAAATATTTCAGTGTTTTAAAGGTAAGTTGAATTTTGCTCCTTTTCTCTGGTAGCATGTTCCATTGATCATACAAGATGTATTTAGTTACTTCAAAAATATAATGTTGCTGCATGCAAAATTATGCACAAATTTCCTTCCATTTGCCAATGTTAACATGAGTGTAGAGCAAGGGACATGATTTTATAATTGCACCTAAGTTTTTACTACAAATCATGAGGAAAGAAAAATGTGTCCCTTATTTAATACATGAATATATTATCTTGTAGTGAGCATTGCTTAATACATATATTTTGTTAGTGTGTTTTTCACGGTTTTAGTTTTATACCTTTTGTAGTGACAGACAGGTTTTTATTTAATGTTGCTTAAGCATTGTCCTGGTCCCTTAACCCGGTACCTTATCCGGGTGCCTTACTCTAGTCAAATACTCACTCTTGCACCAGGGAGGCCGGCCTCACCAGGTCGGCCAGGTTCACCGGTAGCACCTTTGGGACCAAGAGCTCCGGCAGGACCACGTTCACCTGGAATACCCTATAACAGGAAACACACAAAAAAATAAGGAGTTTGAAGGAATTTGCATACTGTACAGCTCCTGTAACAATGAACAAAACAAAAGAGCTTTAGTAGAATTTACATACCTTGGGACCAATAAGACCCTCAGCACCAGGGAACCCACGGTTTCCAGGACCACCCTGCAATGGAATGAAAGGCAAAGGAACAAGATGATGCATTTTGTAATTGCATAAGAGATTAGAAAAACATAAGATAACAAACTTAATAATGTTAATGAAAATAACACTTTCAACTTACACGTTCACCAGGGCTGCCAGGCACACCCTGAATACCAGGCTCACCACGAGCACCCCTCTTGCCTTCCTCACCAGCTGGGCCAGGTGGACCTTGTGCACCAGTAACGCCCTAGAAAATATCAAAGTAACAATCAGTGGTCACTCAATGGGGCAATCAACCTATGTTGCATTCTGTGTTATTGCACAGTTTGATCATGTTTTTTATTACATTAAAATCTATGAAACAGTGAAGTGTAAATAATTTTGCATATAGCTGAAGATGAATACTTACACCTTCACCTTTTGCACCAGGTTCACCCTTGGCACCAGGAGCACCAGCTTCACCCTAAGGTATAAAAAAAATTAAATGTCAGAAGTCAACAGTGAAGCAGGTTTCTTTCCTAAAAAGGGATGAGATGATTTCTGCCACCTTGGCCCTGAAATTCTACAGAAATTGTCCTGCTGTATGTCCAATGAGAGATCAATCAAACAGATTTACGGGAACAGTACAAATAACAGTTTTTAGCGGTCCACATAATTTCCCTAGAGGTTCCATAGATTTCCTGCTAAAAGTTGCAGAGGGAGACCAGTAAGACCTCCCCATAGAACATCAGGGTCTAGTTAGCTGTTCAAATATGTATTGCGTAATGTATATAGGCCCACTAGACTGCAGATAAAATAACAGCTCCAAAGTATTTTTGTAGTTAAAATATTTGTGATGATATATAATGCATGTTGTTCATGTTGATGATTAAAGACGGATAAAGAGAGTATTGTCAATACTCTTCATAATTAGTACACCAATACAGCAAAGCCATTTAATTTTTTGTCATCTGGATTGTATATCAGCTTTTATATTAACCCTTAGGCCGCCAATGATGAGCATCTTGTTTTGGTGGGACCAATTTTCTGGGCTGCTGCAGAGAATGCTCATTGGATTCTTGCTTTAAAAATGAATATATATGTTAGAATGAATCAGTTGTTTGAGTCATGGGACTAGTTCAAAGTCTAATGTCGTAGAGCTCAACTGATTGATAAAACAGCAATCAGGCCTAATCTTCAGCCCATCAGTGGCCATATTTCAAAGATAATTATCCAACTTAGGAAGAGAAGCCACATCCTTAGACAGGTGGGCCAAAGGATAAAATAAAAGCTGAAACAAATGGCGTGAGAAATACTATAAAAATTCATACAGCGAAAATGGAAGAGTGGATAGAACAGGAAAAAAAAGAGAAAGTACAAACAGTCACTTAAACCTTTACTCCTATTTGAAATTACTCTATGGGTGGAAATTTATGGCCCCTTTCTTGCTGCGACAAATAAATGTGAGTTTTGGTGGTGTAAAATTATATTGCAGTCATTAAACTAATTCTGAAATTGAAGTAATATAATCCTGTTGTATTTAAAGATTCTTTTAGTGTCAGAGTGTGTGACTTGAAACTTTGAGAAAAATGGTTAGTCCAGGAATACCCCAGAGTTAGTGGCACTTGAAAGATTGATGTAATCTTCCTCTCACTTTAGTGGTTGGCTCAATGTTTACTATGATGGAAAACAGATACATTTCTGTGGATGCAGCAGCCACTTACCGTGTTACCCTTAGGGCCAGTAGGTCCAACAGCACCTTGTGGGCCACTTGGTCCTCGTGGGCCAGGGAAACCAGGAGCACCAGAAATGCCAGGAGCGCCCTACAACACAAACAGACAAAATATCACTCAGTGCATTCAGAATTTACTGGGAAACCTCAGTTTACCAAAATAGTTCAGGATGCAAAAGGAATTATTTACTCACAGTTGCACCTTTGGCTCCAGCTTGACCATCACTACCAGGGCTACCCTAAATGATGGAAAAAAAATCTATTAATGGGAGAAATGTTTAAGAAAATGTTTAAGAAGGCTTAGAAGCATATAAATGTCAAAAATACACCAAAACTTTTATGGTGGATAGTCTTGAGTTTTCAAATAAGTACAGTTAAATTGCCTGTCTCAAGGGCAACTGGAGATGGGCAAAAAATGCTGACCTTGCCGGCAATGCCCACACCCCACAGAAGAATAAATAAAAAAGACACCCTCCCTCCCCCCCCGCCCCCCCGCCCCAACCCGTCTGCCAAATTACTTACGGGAGCACCAGTTGGGCCAGCAGGTCCGGGATTACCAGGTTCACCACGAGCACCAGCAGGACCATCAGCACCACGACCACCAGCAGCACCAGCTTCACCCTAAACCAAAATCAATAGAGTCCTTTTAACTTAACAAATTGATTCTTTCATTTCAGTGTTAGAATGCTACAGCAGCACAGGGAGGTTCAGGACAGGTTTGGGCATAAATATCCAGGTGCTTCTAATAGGACTGCTATTCAATCATATCACTGAGCAGTCTCGGATTAACTGAATGGAAGCCATTTTAAAACAGCAACTAGCATTCTGTTTGGGCCTTCACAGGAATAAGAAATGTCTGACACTTTAACTTATGCAAAATTAAGTAAATAGGATCAAAAGACCCAACAGGGCAAAGATGAAGAGATATTTTTTTCAGACACAGGTTTCGGTGTCCCTTTAAGGCTATTCAGTTTGGAACTCATGAACAGAAAAGATCTGTGGCTGTGCCCCATGATAAATTGGCTCTCTTAGTTTGTACAATTGATGTCTAATCGTAGTGTTCATAATATTAATGGTTGAACAGTTAGATTAAAATGGGCAAAAATATGTGTACGAACCAAAAGTTTGGATTATTCACAACTATATTCAGTGAAAATAAAGAATGGAACAGTCATTCTTCAGCTTTCTACATAGTAAACTAAAAACACATATAAATATATATATGGAGTATATGGAGTTAGGTCACAGATCAGCAATGATCTCATTGAATGGCAGACAGGCTATAAGGGCTAAATGGTCTTCCCTGATCCTACATTCCCAACGTTCCTGGCTGCCATGTAATTACAAGGTAAGATGTTCTTCCTTATTGTAAGGGCTGCTAAATAAATGTTTTCAATGTATTTATGAACCTTGTGCCAAACTATAGTGCATTTGTTTATTTTCTCTTGGTTTAAATCAACATAATTTTGCTTTGCATTTGATCAGCTTGGCTCTACTTGCACATTAATATAATCGCACAGGTATTAACCTGTGAACATTTTTATATTTAAGAAGAATGTCTGCTGTGCGCTACTCCCCCACTTTGAAGCTCACTATGGATCTCTTCATAGGCACATTAAGGCTTTGTTTTTATTTCAGACAGAAAATGCTCAGGACTAGTTGCCTGCATTTGCATTAACAAAACTCATTCCTTTCTCCCAGTGGGAGAATAGTCAGCAGCTATTCACAAAGATGCATAATGCACTGAAGATGCAAAGATGCAATGGTTCTTTACATCACTGAATGCAACTGAGAAACAGAAAACAATGCAGACAACAGCATTCTTCCCACATAAAAGCACCGCGGAAAATGCAATAGATATATCCTTTAAATCCAAGCCTAACAAAACTAGCAGTGTAAAAAGGGAGCATGGTGCTTGTCACTTTTAATCCCTTAGAGACAGTAGGATGAGTCAATGGTAGGCATGTTCTCACACCAGCATGAAACACTAAAGATTAGTTTCTGTATCAATATTGTAAGGCATGAGTGATTTGCAATACTATGTGCCAAGTCAAAGTTAAATTTGCCTCAACCTGACCTTCATACTGAATAGAGCTTTTTTTAAAATTTCTCTCATTCAGACTCATGCTTGCTTACATGAAGAACATCAGTTACATCAGGAGATAACCACCATTTTAAACGCAAAATTGTGGCATAAATACTATACCTTAGCACCAGGAGCACCAGGGAAACCAGGGGGACCAGCTGGACCAACAGGACCCTGAAAAACAAGTATTTAGATTATGTTACATTCTGGAAAAGAAGACAAATTCTGGAAAACAATGAGTACTTAAGTAGAGGAAGCAATCAGTTGACAAAAGGTACTTACAGGTGCACCAGCACCACCAGCAGCACCGTCGTTACCACGAGCACCCTACAATAGTTAAAGGAAAAGCTCATTGTTACATTGCTGCCAAACAAGTCAGGGTAGAAAAATGTAAGTACATTTAAAATAGCTTTTTATGATGACAAATCATATGGGTATTCCAAATATATTAATATATTAATATATGAATATATTAATTCATAAATATAATACTGTACTCACAGCAGGACCAGGGGGACCAGGACGACCTCGCTCACCAGGAATACCACGTACACCCTGTCCAAGATAATACGTCATGTTATTTCTATTTCTATTCAATTTAATACATATCATTGTAAATACAGAAGCATGCAGCGTAATAGTGTTTCATCAATGCGTTGACAAAAAATTGATTGCAATACTTATCTATAAAGGTAATAAATCCTGTTTAAAAAGTAGGGCCCCAAGTTCCATGAGATTCCCATGATTTTGAACCTTAATTTCAGTGGAGCAGATGAATCCCTAGCAAAACTGCGTGAATGGCTGCTTTTACATGCATACCATTTCCATAGGGATTCTGATCAAGAATCCACAGAAATATCAGACATAGGTGTCAGGATAAAGTGGTGTTCCCTCCTTTATACTCATGTCTACTTTTTCTCCCAATTAATGAATGGAAGAAATGTAGACCATAATAGCAAATTGCTTTCCAAAGCAAAATTGATATTGATGTTATACTGTGCACTACAGGCCTAGAGTATCATGTTCTTTACAGATTAGTAATGGACCTTCCATGTAGATAGCTTTCAAAGCAAATGGATATGTATATTATAAATGTATCTCTCTCATTGCAATTTCCCAAGACATTTAATAATGGTGGTGTTTGCAGGAAAATTAATAATTTGCTTACCATTGCACCAGGGCTGCCATTTTCACCAGGAGCACCAGTTTCACCCTGTTGTAAATGGAATAAAAAACACAGTTAGAATACTGACTTGTTATTATACAAATGATACTAAATATTGTGCACAACCAGAAAGTAAGAAAGAGCGTTAAAATGAACACTCATTCCGCTTTTAATGAAAATGGAGACATTACCTTAGGGCCAGCTGGTCCAGCATCACCCTTAGCACCATCCAGACCATTGTAACCCTGTAGAGAAAGGATAAAGTATTGAGCAATAAGGTTCTTTTAAGCTGACCAATACTTCATAACTGAATTTGTCTTTATGGATTCAAACTGCTATATTAAAACATTTATTTTTTCTTACGAAACATCACTGTGCAATATATCATATTTGACTAAACTGTAAAATTAAACTCACTCGGTGTCCTTTGATTCCTGGCAGTCCAGGAGTTCCAGGGAAACCACGAGCACCCTAAAATATAACAAAAGTCTTGTAAAATATGGGAAATATCTGAAAAACTGTTGTCTTTGTGTGAAGCAGCACATAATAATTTAAGGAGCACTGATTTATGTATGTTTCATATATAATTAATATATTTGAAAACTGAATGTTTCAATGTGCCATCTTGCTCTCGTGCTATCATCAGTGGCTTTTGTTTAATAACTAAGCATGTGACAGAAAAAAACCTAACATATTGTATTACATGGATGTTGCAATATGCTCAATAAATGTCAGTAGAAAGTCCATTACCTGAGGACCAGGGGCACCCCGGTCACCGGGGCGACCAGCTTTGCCATGTTCACCCTATGGAGAAAAAGAACAAGTTCAGCTACTTGTAAACTGCAAAGGAGATTAAAGTCAATTATTCTGAATGAGGCACAACATGCACTTAACCAATATGTAGATATGTGAATTTAATGTTACCTAGTATGTGCAAGGACTGGGTTTAAAATTTTCTATCAGTAATGATCACATATTACTTCAATGTTATTTCAGTTTGGCAGAGGGGATTGCATTCAATCGTCAAAAATACATTTGTGAAACTATGCTGAAAGTTGTGCCTAATACAGAAAGTGAGCAGCCAGTGATTGCAGGTTATTGTACTAAGTACATTTACAGACCATTTGCGACTACTTACATCATCACCATTCTTGCCAGGAGGGCCAGGAGGACCACGTGGACCCATTGGACCCTAAAAGGTTAAAAATGTACAGGTAAAAATAATAAAACATAGCAACCAAAAGGAAATTATGTGGTGTGGTTAATTGGACAAAATATTTATGCTTTCAATAATTTGCTGAAATTAATGATTGCTGATAGCCAGCATCACAATATTCTCATCCCTAGCACATATAGTTTGGGTACCTTTCTTCTCAGAGCACCAATAGTAAAGATTCAGCTTGAGGTAAGTTATTTGAAAAATGGTAACCATGCTTCTAAGCAATTTAATGTGAGTGAACACTACATTCTTAAGGGAACTGTGGTGTCCTTTTTTACTGATTACTTACAGGTGCACCTGGTTCGCCAGGTTCTCCTTGGTGTCCCTGGAATCCTTGAGGACCCTAAAGATTAAGCAGCATAAAGAATAAATTAATAATCAAGATTTGTGTTACTTTCCAATTAAAGTTCTAATCTCTTTTTATAATAGAATCATGGATAGCAACATTTTAAATGTTGAAATATTTTGGATTTCCACTAACTTTTAACACATTTGTGGTAATCAAATGTTAAACGACATTTTAAGGAAACCAGATGTTTGTACTTACAGGTGTGCCAGGTGGTCCGGGAGCTCCTCTGGGACCCATTGGACCCTGGGAAAAAACAAGACTCACTTAGTGAAGAGACATAACAGGGTCATGCACCATTGTCATGTACTTTACCTTCCATTGTTAAAAAATAATCGTAACTGTTCACATTTACCAAATCAAATTTAAAAAAATACACTATAAAACATGCACTCACTAATCTTTTCCCACAAGCCAATGCAGTCTAACCTCAACTGATCTTACGCTAATGGTTCTGTTACTCTAAACTATTCATGATTTAGGCTTTCTTTCAGCCAGGTCAAAGTTAATTCTACATATCTTCACTCTCAGTGACTACATGTGACTTATTTTACTTCAGGAGTGTAAAGATGACCTAAAACATTGCAAACTAAATGGACGGATTATTGCTTGTACTCTTATATACATTGATTGGAATAAAGAACAACGGAACATACCATAGGTCCAGGCATTGGAATACCGCCAGATGTTTTCTCACTAAAGCCACCGCTCATTTGAGGGAGGAAGTTCTGGAAGAGAGCAAAGTTATTTTAGATGCCTGGCAATTGCAAAAATGTATTGGGAATGATTAGAATTGTAGCAGTGTTTGTTTCAATAGGAAAACATTGAGAGTCACTTACTCCGCCAAGGCCAGATGTTCCAGGTGGACCAGGGGGACCAGGGGGGCCATCACGGCCTGGGGCTCCTGGAAGTCCATCTCTTCCTGGTAAACCTGGAAGTCCCTAAAATTGCAAAACAAAAGATTATGATCAATGTTAAAGAGGAAAATATTGTGTATATCATTTCACTTTGGTTGTAATTATTGCTTTAGCAACATTCCTATCTATTATCATCTCTTTAGTTGCCACTTCCTGTTTGTCATTTCCTGTGTATTGTAAGTCTCTAAAGCGTTTCCATCATTCACAATGGATTCCTAATAATTTTAATGAAACCTTAAGAGGCTAATACTTCTAGCCATTCATATTGACTATGAATGATTACAATGTTTTAAATTTCAGTTCCTGTCTATTTTAACATCTGAATGGTTGCCCTTTATTGTCATTGTTTCAGTCAGTCATCTGGACATTTGTTTTTCAAATTGGATTTCATAATTGAAGACTTCATAACTTGGAAGCAATAATGTCATATTTTGTTTCAATAAAATAGTAATTGGTGTACTTACTCTATCACCCTTAGGACCAGGTTCTCCCTTGGGGCCTTGAGGTCCCTAAAAAAATTACATAATCATTAAAATTGTAAATAAAAGTTTAAGAAAGTACAATGTATTGTATACTTAAGTCAGTTTGTGGTTTGTATATAAAAAACATTTCTCTTTACCTGAACTCCAGGGCCAGTAGGATACTGGAAAAAAAAATAACAATTTAGAAGTCAGTATGTGGATATGTGTTAAAAGTGAGTGTGTAAATATGTTATTTTCATGCAGCCTCAGTGAAAATGTGGTGTACTTACTGTTTCTCCGCCTTCTGCTGAAACAAAATTTAAAAAAAAGATTAATCTGTAAACAGGTTTTCTCAAATAACAGATCAAGCTATAATTATGATTCAGGAATGACAGGTAATTTGTTTACTGTGCATATGTTTTCAGGGCTGGGAGTGTTAAAACTTAATTGGTTGTAACACTGCTTCCTGGTTTAGCTCTATCTGGAGGAGGGTGTGCTATCGTCACTGGATCATCCAGTGATGTCACACTTAACGCTCAAATTAAAAATACTAAAATACTTAAAACTGGTTTAAACAAGCCCCGCTTTCCAAAATAACCCAGAAAGACACAAAAGTCTGGGATGCTCTATTATCAACAATGACATGCTCATTTGATTTAAATTTAACTCAAAAAAGAAAAGTAGCTTGTTCATTTTGCCTTTGCAGTCAGCGCTGTACTTCTTGCATTACACAACCTCTAAACATCCAATGTCACTTTTAAATGATTCGGCAAAATGTGTCACAACAAAGACATAAACAATCATTGTCCGGTATAATGTAACCATTGCTATGTTACTAAGCCTGTATCGAATTACATTCTTATTAAAACGAAGCTCACACCTGCAACGTGAATTTTGTCAAGTTACATAAGGTAACGTTGAGAATGACCGACTTCGAAGGTTGCCAGATTCAATTAATTCCAGCTCGGTTATGCACTATTTTCCACCTTCTTTAAGATTAGTACATTTATTGTTATTAGTTTCCACAGGGGATGAGGTTACATATATACATATATATATATATATATATGTAGCTATTATTTTCCAACTCCTTTAAGGTTAGTGCAGACACTGCTATTATTCCGAATTTGTTTTGCGGCCGATAATTCAGAAGCGGTATTTGGTAGTTCTATGCCTGGGGGCTGAATTGGTTGTCAGGTGCTTGTCGATAAAATGTCTTTAGAGCCTTCAAGGCAATCGGCCCAAAGCAAAAGGTGCCGGTCACACTTACGTCCTTGCTCAGGGCAGATAGGGCAGCATTCTCCGAAGGGGATTTCAGCATTGGGGCAGTCGCTGGTTTCCTCGCAGATTATGTCGTCACAGAGGATCTGGCCATTGTCGCAGACACAGATCTGGCAGGGCTCGGGTTTCCAGATATCCTTGTCCTGGTATTTCTCCCCATCCTTTACGCAGCTCTGTCCGTTAGCTGAGAAACAAACAGGGGGTTGGGGGGGGTTAACCCATGCTTCACCCAGCGCCCTCCCAGGCGCAGAAACCCAAGAGCAGAAAGATGAAACTATTTGGCAAAGGGGAGACCTTGGGTGAGGAAGAAAGGGGGGGGGGGGGGGGGCGGGGTGGGTAGGAGGGAGGGAGGAAGGAAGGACGGGGCCAATAAGCAGCCTTGGGCTAAAACAGACCCCAAGTCAAAGGGGACGAGAAAATCATGCAAATTCATGTTTATTTACTCATTATGTATCTCCAACGATCCAAAACAAAACTTAAAACGACACTTCTTAATAAAAATAGGCTTTAGACACCTGCGTTATCATAATTTGGTGAACTGTACCACATAATCCAATACCTGAAAATTCCAGACTTAGGCTTTAACAAAGTTTCTAGTTATTTTCGCTCTTTTTTAAGGGGGCTTCCTTTATTTCACTCACAAACATTTAATGAAACATTTTTGACTCTCAAAACCTTCAAGCCAACATCATCAGACAAGAAATTCAACAGATGGCGCTCAAGCTCCATCCAAGATCCACCGAACAGTTACCAAATTGCCACACACCAGCCAGCAGTAAATGGCACAACAGTGCACCCAAGTTATTTCGTCGATTCAAAGTAATTTCATTGAAAACTCTTCCCAGCGAAATTGCTACTTGGTGCTAGATTAAATTAGACCTTGGTTTCCTTTGGGGGCGGGGGGGGGGGGGGGGGGGGGGGGGGGGGGGGGGGTGGGGGGGGAGGGGGGAGCTGCTTCAAGCCATAACTGCAGTTTTACACGTTGCCTCGGGAGGGCGTTGTTGGACCATGGCGCTGAACTGGTGCTCGCAGCTGCTCAGTTCTGAATGTTGCGTACTAACATCTGGATCGCTTATATCCCGAAGACTGCAATCTCTCCCCTTACACATTTTAGTTTCCTGGCTTGAATTTTAAACAAGTTAATTTCCGACATTGGAACGATCTTGTTCTCTTTTAAAGACAACCTTACACCGATAATTCATTTAGCATTATAGCTGAACTTAGAACTAAGTAAAGTGCCTAACGATTAAATCTGGAGCTTCCCGTGAATGTTTCTTAGTTACCCTTTTATTATTCCTTTAAAGTATCTTCTAAGTCACGTTGTGACCTGGTTTCCTTGCCCTTTCGACACTATTTTCCCTATATTATTTTTTAAAAAGACAAACTTGTTTGAATTTCGCCACAAAGGACTGTTCTGCTGTGACACACCCACTGGCAAAGGCAGCTGCTTTCAACCAATTGTCTGGTAGAGTGTTCTTCATTTCCAACTAGAATGATTCTGGAATTTGCCTTTGTTCTGTTCGTGTCTCTTAAACGCGGGGGATAGAGTAAATCCTCAACATCTGTATGTTGGCGGACAAGTTAGACCTTCTGGGAGTCACGAACAAGCTTTGTGTTGTACAGATGTGTTTTTTTTCATGCACTAAGTACCAAGGGGTCGAAAAGGATTCCATAAAAGGGAATTCGTCGTAGCAAAACTGTTTCAAATCGTTTACATCGTTAAGAAAAAAGACACCTGGTTGCTGGATAACAAAAAAAAATCTGAAACTGTACATGAGGAAAATGTTTAAACTTTGCTTTACATTGTTCGAGCTACATTTCTACAAGCCACTTTCACTTTATAACTCCTTTTTTCCAAATCAGAAGCAATTAAAGATAAACCTCACGCATCTCTCTCCGGTTATTTCAAAAGTATCAGTGACTTCCTAGCAGGTAGGCGGGTTGATTTTCAAACAATTCTGGAGAACCGAACAGTAACGTAAACAGGAGATCGAGAAAGCAACACTTACTATCATCATCTTCTGCTTGGCATCTTCCCACTACTAACGTTGCTGCTAGCAACAGCAAAGTCCGAGTATCCACAAAGCTGAACATGTCTAAATATTAGACATGTAGACTCTTTGGGGTAAAGGGAAACTTTCGTTAGCGTCCGGACATACAATTTTTCTGGCGTGTAATTCCAATCTTCAGCACCGAGCCCCAGCAGAAACTTCCTACTGTTCCGTTTGCAGATCGACCGGCCTTTTATGTGTGCCCATAGCTTTGGAGGTGTGAACGGTTGCCGCCCATCTCCAGACAGACTAGTGCCTTCCCCCAACCCCCCCACCACCCCCCCCCCCCACCCCCCCGCCGCTGGAAAGGAGCGAGGTTCCCGCCCGCGGGAGGGTCCACATTTCCCATCCCATCCACTGAAATCTACAAATGAGTGCCCTCCTCCAATCAGGAGCTAAAGAGGGAATTCGGCATCATTGGTCTGAGCCGCCATGTGGCTTATTGGACCAGCACATGCTCTCCTCCCCCCCCCCCCCCCCACCCCACCACCGCCTCCCCCCCCCTCCACTCCTCCCCAAACCGCCCCTATTCCCAATCCCACTCATGAACTGTTCAATTTCATGAACCATTTTTTTTACAGAAACTATTCTTCTTAAAGCAAAGGCACATCAGAGCGGGGTTTTTTTTTTGGCTGCGTTTCAGAGGCTGCTACAGAGCAGAGAGAGACACGTCGAAAGCCTGACTAGGTCACAGAGGGGGCTGGAAGCCTTTCAAGTGTAAGAATGGCCTCGCTTTTACTAACCCAGCCTACACGTAATCAGTTTTATTGATATGCCAACTCATCAGTTTTTTTTAAATTAAGAAAACTTATCAGCAATGGACTCAAAAGTAAGATCACATTGAGAAAGCCGATGTAAAACACAAGTTCCAACAAACTAGACCTGAAGGACCCCAAGTAAAATGTTATAAATAGTTTAATTTAAACACATTTCGCGTAAATCAGGTTGGACATGTTTTTAGAGGCTTTTTAAGCTTCAAATGCATTTTATTTCCCATTATCAGATAATCATTTGATCGGTGTGAATATTCCAAAGCGGTGAAATGCTCATCTACAGAAACACAGCCACTTGCTCCTTACTGTCTCTCTTAACATCAGCAATAATATATCGGAAATATAAAAACCAAAGGCTCAAAAAATCCTATCGGTGTCCTAACGGAAGAATGATTCTGTAAAATGACTTTGTTTGCTTTGAATTTCAAATATTTTACACTTTGCCATAACTGGACAATATCACTCAAAGTGAGCCACTGAGATTGCAATTGAGACTGTAATTTGCCAAAAAAAAAATTGATTTCAACATTACACCTGCCCTAACCTGTCGCTTTCCTTGACGCACATCTCCACCAGGATGACCTGTGGTGGGGGCTGGGGCGGGGGAGAGGGTGGGGGTGGGGAAGCATCCTCGCTGTAAAGTGACATGTGGCAAAGGGACGGTAACGAGAATGGTGCTTGCAATTTGTAACTAGCTGCACCTCTGCAGGGGAACGACAACGAAATGAGAGGGTATCCGAATCTCCCTGTTTTCAATATTTAACAATCAGTGAATTTATATGAATCGTATCTGTCTAACTTCAGCAAATCTCGGTCGATATGCTGTGGCTGGATGGGGAAAGTCGACGCGTGAAACCTGGAATCAAAACTAATACGTGCGAAAAGCGACATTGTTTCTGCAATTTAGCATCTTCAATAAAAGAGTTGCACAAGCACACATGGACAACACCTTCCAATGCTCAGGGCTTTGGAAAAAAAAACACACCTAAAGTGACAAATTCGTTCCAGAGCAAACCTACAAAGCATTCTCGTGAATTTAAATGATGCCTCAAATTAAGAGTGACACAAATCTCAAAGGCTGGCTTTGTTTGTGTCAGGTAAATGCTCATCACAAAACGAAAGCAGGGTTTTAAAGTCAAGGATGGTGTCTTAATGTGCTAGCATCAACGCACTTGACTTGGTAGTGAGGGGAGTGAGAGGAGGCAGCAATGATGTGTCTGAAAGCGGTTCCGCATATCACCAGACTGGATGTGACACGACTGAAGGCAACCGAGATTATCTGACTCTGCGGGCTGCAAATTTCCTGGAATAAAACCATAGCTGGGACATGGACGGTCTGTGGGATAGGACAAGGGCGATTTAAAAAAAAAAGTTAAAAAGACTGTGTTTTGAAAGTGTGACTCTTTGAAATATAAATGCTGCGAATAATGCGATACGCATTCTAGTTGCTATGTTAACCTTCCTCTACGATTTAATAAGTTTCGCTGTTTAACAAGAATTGAAGTCCCATCCCTCTTGGTAGATGCTCGTGGTCCAAGTGCACTTGGCTATTGATACAAACGCACGGCTGCACATTTTGAGTCCTAAAGTCTCTTCACTCTCCATCACTCTCTCTCTCTCTCTCTTGGCTGAACAGACACACGACTGCCTGAAGCCTCTGATCTTGACCTCAGGAGGCTCCTGCTCCCGCCAGCTTCCCTTACGTAATGATGAAAGAATTGTTAATTGAGAGGATGAGTATTTTATTCTATTAAGCCACTGAGAGCAACGTTTGTTATCGATGGAGTTTATTTTTCGTCAAACTATCATTTAAATTAATCATATGCTCCAAAGGAGGGACTTTTACAAACTAGTTTGAATCATTAAGATGCGCCCGGGGGCCTTCACAGTATGGTCCGGTGGTTAAATCTGATCGAAGAGTATTCTGTAAAGTTTCTTGTAGGTGTGGGTTCTATTACTGACAAAAAGAAATAACCCAAAATATGAACATCGAGAGATTCCCCCAAACTGCACAATGCAGCGATTTCTGTTTCTGATACTGAGTAGACAGTCCAACATCTGGGATGCGTTATACCCGCTTACATCAACACTATTCCAGCTGCAGATGGGATGAATTAGTTAACATGTTTTTGGATTTTAGGAAGAGAGGAGGAATATCAGACTCCATGGGTTGGGATCAAGGCGTTCACGTAACTAGCAGGCACAAAAAGTCAATCGTTTTGATTAAAATCGCCGAATCGTTCGTTCTCTTGATTTTGGCAAGGTGAACATTTAGCCTTGCCTTTTTGTGTGTGTGTGTGTGTGTGTGCGAATGTCATTCTGCATCAAACGGGACAGTAACACTGGCGCTGCCTGCACTGTATACGTGGTGTTCTCTCAGCTGTCGGTGCGTCCGACAGGCCAGTCACTTCTCCAGAGGGGATACAATTATTTCAAGTCTATTTTTTGTCCTTTCCAGACCTTGGATTCATAATGTATAATTCAAAGAAAACGGTACCAAAACGCCAGAAAGGCTAAAAGGCTAACCTGCTTTATTTTCAGCTTTAAAGACTTAAAATAAAACACGGTATGTACTTATTACCTGGGCTATTGGTTTGGTACTGGTAAGGTCTCAGCACCAATATTATAAATTATTAACTTTTCAATTGGATTACAATTTGTACTGTACCACTATTTTACATTAAGATTCTTGTGGGCTCGGGAAATGCCCTTTTTAAAGTGGGTTTGATTGACAAATCACCGTTTTAGCTATTAACTATTATTAAAGTACGCTCACTTTCCTATTGGGCCCTGAATAGTTACTTTCTCATTAAATGTTGGAAGGGGAAGGGGGGTCGCAGAACCAGGAGTTGATCATTCAGCCCCTCAGCATTGCCCTGCTACTCAATTATATGGCTGATCCGTACCTTAGCTCCATTTAAGAACATTAAAGAATAGGAGCAGTAATAGGTCTGGCTGTTATGTTCCAGCTAAAGAGATGGTGAAAAATGATCCTGGAGCAAATCTTTACTGAGTTTTGTATTTATCTACAAAGTGAAACATTACAAGCATATACCTCCAAACTCAACTGCACCACAGTTTATAAAAGTGTCTCTTTATTAAAGTGAACCCCCAATTAATGGCCTCCACCTGCATATAGTTAAATACAATTGATATCCAATTAACAGCAGGGCTCATCAAACCTGCTCTGCCATCGAATAGGGTCATTGCTGGACTTCAACATCAAATGCACTTTCCCAGTCCTATCTCCATATCCCTTGATTCCCTCAGTGCTCAAGAGTCTATCAGTCTCAGTCTTGGATATACTCATCAACTAAGCATCTAGAGCAGTGAATTCCAAAGATTCTCAACCCTCTGAATGAAGAAATGTTGCCTTAGTTCAATCCTAAATGACTGACCACTTGTCCTGAGACCATGATCCCTAGTTCCAGGTCCTTCAGACAGGGGGAGACAATTTTCCTTCTCAAGCATCTTCCTTCTCAAGTCTCCTGAGGATTTCATAGGTTTCAAAGAGATCATCCCTCATTCTTCTAAACTCCAGATGACATAGCCCATTCCACACAATCTCTCCTCACTGGACAACCCTTTCATCCTAGGAATCAATCTGGTGAACTTTGGTTGCACTCCATCTAAGTTTATTAGAGACAAGTGTACATTTAGTCTCACCAATGCCCTGTAATTGCAACAAGACTTCCTTACTCTTATACTCCAACCCCCTTGCAATAAAGGTTTACATACCATTTGCCTTCCTAATTGTTTGCCGTACCTATGTGTGAACATTCTGTCCTTCATGTACAAGGACTCCCAAATTCCTTTGAATACCAACTGTTACTAGCTTCTGACCTTCTAAAACAATTCTGCTTTTCCATGTTTCCTGTGAAAGTGAAATCATTTCACACTTCCTCACATTATATCCATCTGCTACCTTTCGATCCAATCACTTAAACATTCACGATCCCTTTGCAACGTTTTTGCACCCTCCTGCAGTGATGTGGAGGGAAATTTTGAGATGCAGGAGCTCTAAGCAAATGTACTGGTCTTATCATCTCCAAATCCACTGTTGTGTTGCTTTCCTATGTATTAATCACTTGAGTCTCTGAAATCAGTAAACTATGCTTTTTAAGTGAAAAATATTAATGCTGGTAGGTGGTAGGCATTTTATTTTGAACTGTGTGGTATTTTGAATCATTAGACTTTAGAGTAGCTAGAATTTCATTATGCAACATTTTACAGGTTGAGTATCCACTATTCAAAATCCTCGGGGCAGATTGCTTTTCAAATTTCAGCTAATTTCAGTTTTTGGATATGGCATATCGGACTAGGCCTACTTACATTACAAAAGCCTAAGCCTAGGCTGGCTATAGTCTAAAGTCAATAAAAAGGCTGGAAAAGTAAAGTGTGTCACTGAATAATAAATGCAGTGTACTTATAATAAGTTGTCACCCATGGCACCGTCTGTGGTTCTGCTTGTTGGGGAGGTTCAGAGTCTCGGGAAGCATTCTTAAATAGCTCCTTCAACTTCATCTGCTCCATCAACATTGGTTTTTGTTTCATAAGTTTGTTTTTTAATTTATAGGTTGACACTATTTCTTGCTCACTTATAAATGCACATTGTTCGAGTGCATCTATCAACTCGAGACACATCTTAATAATATCACCTTTCTCTACCAGATTCACAATGTCATCCTCATCATTAATATTTTTATCAGTTACATTTCATGGCCCGAAAATTGCCTTGGTCCATTGGCTGAATTGACGATGTTATGTTGGGGTCACGGGGGCTGGGAGTGTCAACAGCGAAACCATTGTCCTTCACCAAGAGTTTGGCAGGGGGACGCGCTCGACAATTGTCCAGGAGCAACATGATTTTACAGTTTTCTTCAAGTCCCGACAATGCGCACATGCCTCTGGTGCAAAGTGGTTGTGAAACCAATCTGAAAACATGTCCTTGGTTATCCAGGCTCCCTTATTGGCATTATAGTGAACAGGTAATGTCCGAATACCTTTGAAGCCTCTGGGGCATTTGCTTTTCCCAATTACAGCCAATTTACATTTGTGTGTGCCAGCCACATTGGCACAACCAAGGACAGTCAACTGATCCTTAGCATCCTTAACACCCGTTGGTGCACTCTCCTCAGTTGTTACTAGTGTTTTCGAGAGCCAGGTGTTGCTGGAAAAGGAATACACAGACAATAAACATGTGACGAGTGGCACACAATGTGGTGGTACCGGAAATGGGAAAGTAGTTTTGACATGTTGTCCTGTCTCACCTCTTGCAATGACTCTGATTTGCACGCAGACTCAAGCTCCCCCTTCCAAGCACACTTTCAGGCCTTCGTCCGTGTCAAGCAGAACACCACTTCTCCAACGGCTGGCAGTACGGAGTCACCAATTTGTATGGGCAGAATTTTGCCCTTGGTGGGCGAGCGGGCCCCACCAGGTTGGCGGTGGGCAGACAGCCGACCCCTGCCACCGAAACAAGGCCTGCCACCATTTTGAGTGGGCGGGCCAATTAAGGCCTGTCCAGCTGCCTGCCTGACAGGAAGCGCTATGAGCTTCCTGTGCTGGAGCGGTGGGGGTCGAAGGAACCCCAGCTGTCAAAGTGCGCTCTTTTGTGCACGCGTGCGAAAGAGCGCACTGCTCCCTAAGACTAAGTGCTGCCTCAGGGAGATTAGTGACAATATACAGAACTTAAAAAATAGACAAATAAAAATATTATTAACATGTCCCCCTCATGTGACAATGTCACACGAGATGGGACATGTTAATAAGCATCACATTACATTTATTAAAGTTTTTCAAAAGGACCATGAAACCTCATCCCGCCAGTAGATGAGGTTTCATGTATTATCAGAAGCCCGCTGGGGCTCCTGGCCTGCCCACCAGCCTTAAGGTTAGACGGGCAGGGCCTTTAATTACTTTAATTACCATGTCAATGGCCTCAATTGGCCATTGACAGGTCGGTGGGCAGACAGCTGATTTCGCAGTCCGCCCGCCTTCCTGAAAATTTAAAGGGACCGGGATGACGTCAGGGGTTCCTCCCAATATCATCTCGCATCATTTTCCCATTGGTAAGCGGGCCCTGCCCCCAAATCGCCGACAGGAAATTTCTGGCCCATGTCTTCTTTCAAGCCCACTTTGCTTCAGGTGTGCTCCCATTGCAGCTCTTTCTTTAACTTGGAGCTTTCTTTAACTTTACTTCTGGAAGTTCTGGGACCTTTCTCCTGTCCCCCCTTGCTGTATGGAGCATAATAGTGCACCTGCTCAGTTCATCTGGCCTGTAGTTTTGCGCCATTTGGCCGGGGTTTGGTCCCTTTAAGGCCTTTTCCTCTGTGCGTGCATGTGGGCCATTCTTCAGCTGCAGGAATGATCAAAGACAAACTGCACACCTGCCAGCCAGTTGCAGCCTGCTGGGAACAGCAATGGCAATGGCTGCAAGTTCCCATGGTCTTGGTGGGAGTCGGGGCTGATTGAGCGGAGTTGGGGCTGCATGGGGGAGTGGAGCAGGGGCTGTTCGGGAGGGAGCCGGGGCTGTTTGGGGACAGCCGGGGCTGTTTGGGGGGGAGCCGTGGCTGTTTGGGGGGGAGCCGGGGCTGTTTGGGTGGGGAGCAGGGGCTTTGGGAGGAATTTCGGGACTGTTCCAGGAAGTCACGGCTCGTGGGGGCTGTTTGGCGGGAGTCGCTGCCTGGGTTGCCGCTGATCCGAGGAGGTGCTGGAGCGGAGTCCGGTGGTGTGCTCCAGCAGAACTATATGACTGATCCTCCTCACAGCTTAATTTAGCACCTAGATTTGTGTTATCAGCAAACACATATTCCCCTAATCTAAGTCATGATATTGATTGTAAATATCTGAGGTCTGAGGACTGATCCTTGCAGCACTCCACTTGTTACATCCTACCATCCTGAAAATAACCCATTTATTCCATTTAATGTTTATTGATCAATTCTTATACCATGCTAATATATTGCCCCAATCTCATGAGTCCAAATTTTGTATAACATGCTCTTGTGTGGCACCTTATTGAATGCCTTCCGGAATCCAAGTATGCTACATGCACTGGTTCTTCCTTATCTGTCCTGCTAGGTACACCCTCAAAAATCCTAATAGGTTTGTCAAACATGATTTTCCTTTCATAAAACCTTATTGAGACTGTCTAATCATATTACAATTTTCCAGGTGTCCTGTTACCACACCCTTTGTAATAGATTTCAGCATAACCCCATACTGATTTCAGGTTAGTATTCTATGTTTTTTTATCCCTCCTTTTTGAACAATGAGGTTACATTTGCTATCTTCCAGTCCATGGGGGAAGGTCTAGAATCTGGTGAATTCTGGCAGATCAAAACCAATACATCCATTATCTCTGCAAGTACACCTTTTACATGCTAGTGTGGAGGCCACCAGGCATTTGTCATCTACCTGTCCCATGAATGTTCACAGCAATTTTTCTTCATTAATATTAATTAAGCCATTTTGAAAAAAAGAGACATGCTGTCGAAACTTTTGTTTAATTCACGAAAAGGTGAATACGTTCCTTTTGCCTATGGAAGCCAGGCCACTGCATATGAATATGTGTAGCTTCTAGCCAGTATGAGTGAACCATATGCAAACCCAACTGATAGTCTTAAATTGGTTGTTAGTGTCATTCTTAGCACACTCCGGATTGTTCAGCAAGCACTGTCCACTTATGGGATCACATCTAACATTAGGCATTATGTTCTTGCACGAGTTTTGCAAGCATGGGCTGGTTGAGTAAGGTCAGTACTCTGCCTTTCGAAAACAGCTGAGGGATCATGCCCAGGCATTGTCCTTACGCCCAGCGTCTTTTTTTTTAATTAAAGAAAAGAATGGGGAATAATCGATCCCTGGTGCATTCTCCATAGAAAAGCTTCGATCAATTGGAGCCAACCTGCAAACCTATTAGCATCTTTTTCTAATGCAATATAATTGTTACTCTCTTTGAAATTTGGCATCAGTGCATCTGTTCCGATGAATGCAAAGTGAAACTCTTTGACAGCAAATCTTGTTTTTCAGCAATACTTAAGTTCTGTACTACCAAGTGACTATTATTTACATTCCTCAGTCTTATTAGACTCTTGGTCCCCCACAATTTCTGGTATGTTTCTTTATGTCCTCTAATGTGAAGTCAGGCACAAAATATTTGTTTAACGTCTTTGCATTTCTATATTCCTCAATATAATTTTTCCTGCCTCTAAAAGATCCATGTTTACTTTCACTGATCACTTCCTTTTTTTACATAATTGTAAGCATTCTTATGATCTGTTTTTGTTTCTTGCTAGTTTGCTCTCATTCTATTTTTTCCCTCTTTATCAATTTCTTGAACGTGTTTGACTGATTCTTCAAGCATTCCCAATTCAGAGGTTTATTACTCTTATTTTCAGCTCAGACAATCATTAAATTCTCTAATTAGCCTTAGCTGTACCACTTTTCTACTGGAGTTTTTTATTCATCAAGGGAATGTATATTTATTGAGAAAGAAGTGGAAGTTATGCCACAGCTATACAAAGTCCTGGTTAGACCACACCTGGAGCACTGTAAGCAGTTCTGGATATATATTGGTCTTGCTGGGAATACAGTGTAGACTTATCAGAATCATAGAGTGCCTGACAGCATCTGTGGAGAGAGAAAGACAAAGTTAACATTTCGAGTCCGTTATGACCCTTCTTCAAAGCTCTGGAGAAGGGTCATACGGACTCAAAACATTAACTTTGTTTTTCTCTCTCCACAGATGCTGTCAGGCCCGCTGAATTTTTCCAGCATTTTCTGTTTTCATTTCAGATTTCCAGCATCCGCAGTATTTTGCTTTTATTAGAATCATACTTTGACTCCAAGGCCAGGGTATTTTGGTTGGTGAGCAAGCAGGGGTCGGGGGCGGGGGGGGGGTGGTGGTGGTGGTGGGGGCCTGCTCGCCAATGCATAAAATGACGCGGGATAACATCAGGCGGATTTCCTGATGTGACCCTGTGTCATTTCAATTTTCAGGTCGACAGGGATGCAGCAGAATCAGCTGTGCGCCCGCCAACCTGTCAATGGCCAATTGAGGCCAGTTAAAAAGTAATTAAGCTCATTAACGGACCTGTCCATCCAACCTTAAGGTTGGCGGGCAGGCTGGGAGCCCAGGCGGGCTTCAGAAAAAGCATGAAACCTCATCCACGGCGGAATAAGTGTTCCTGAGGGTTTTAAAAAATTTAATAAATGTTTGATTAAAAGTTATGGACATGTCCCAACTCATGTGACAGTGTCACATGAGGGGACATGTCAGGGAAGTTTTATTTCTGCCCCTTCACCATTTTTAAATTTGGCACAGATCTCCCTGAGGCAGCACTTAACCTCAGGGGGATGAGTGCGCTCCTTCACGCGCATGCGCAAAAGAGTGCGCTCTTGGCTGAGGGAATTCCAACCCTGCCCGCACAGGGAGCACATAGCGCTTCCTGGTGGAAGTCACGCTGGGCGGGTCTTAATGGGCCCGCCCGTGTAAAATGGTGGCGCACCCCCGGTTGGGGGCACTGATTGGTGGCGCACCCGCCCGCGCCCGCTCCTGCACTTCCCCCTCCCTAACCGGGGGAAAATTGTTCCCCAAGAGTTAAATTACAAGGAAAGATTACACAAACAATGGCTGGAATTTAGATGGTTAAGAAGTGATTAATCAAAGCTTTCAAGATGTTAAGGGGAACAGATAGGGTCAATAAAAGGAAACTACTTCTGCTGCTTGGGGACTCTAGGACTGGGGTCATAGTCTAAAAATTAGAATGAGGTTATGAAGCACTTTTAACTCACAAAGGGTAATAGAAGTTTGGAACTCTCCTCCACAAATGGCAGTTGATACTGGATCAATTATCAATTTTTAAATCTGAAATTGATAATTTTTTGAGAACCAAAAGTATTAATATAAATGGGAAAGTATGGATATGTGAGTTTAGGTCACAGAATTCATTGAATGCCAGAATAGGTTTGAGGGGTTAAAAGGTCAATCCCTGTTCCTATGTTCCTTTGTTCCTAATTATGAAATAATTCTTTAAATACTTATCCTTGCTTACCTACCATCGTATTTTTCCAGCCACCTTGGCAATCTACCTCAGTGAACTCATCTCTTATATCTCCCTAATTGACTTGTTTTAAGTTTAAGATCCTATTTTTCGAATTAACCACATCAGACTCAAACTTAACGTAAAATTCCATCAAATTATGATCAGTGTTCCCCAAAGGATCCTTTACTAATAGATTACTGATGAACCCCGTCTCACCCTGTCTCATTACATAACACTAGATCTAAAACAGTGGGGAGAATTTTCTCCCCGTCCGTTTGGGGGGGGAGGGTGCTAAGCGGGAGTGGGCTCAGCTCGGGTGGGCCGCCTGATGTCACTGAGCGCCATTTACGCGTCAGTGAGCAGGGCCTGCTCCCACACACCGACGAGAAGATTCAGGTCAGTGTGTCCCCTAGTTGGTTTATTGACAAACTATTCTAGAAAACTGCCTTGAATCCAATAATTGCCCAGCTCCTTTTGCCAGCTTGGTTTACCCTTGTAACATGCTTCTTTAATCCTCTGTTTTATACTCTGTCCAAAACTATGATTATGGCTAGAGGACCAATAAACTACTTCCAGAGTGTTTTCTGCCTTTAGTTATTTTGTAGTTACACCCTTATTGATTCTATATCCTGACTTTTTGGGCTAAGATCTTTCTATCCTTATTGCCTTTATCCCATCCTTCATTACCAGGACAATCTCACCAGCTTTTCCATATGCCTACAATTTCTAAAAGTACGCTGGAATATTTACTTCCTAAGCTTGTTACTCTGGTGCCATTAATTCATCTGTCTTGTTATGGGTGCTTTGTGCATTCAGGTATAATGCCTTCAATTGTAAGTTTTTAACACTTTTCACTGATGTAGCCTTAGTTGCTAATTTCATATCACCATCAATCGCAGTCTTGAAAATTTTATTTGTTCTAACATTCACAGCCTATGGGGGTAGAGAATTCCAGATTACATCTATTCTTTATTTGAAAAATGCATTTTGAGAAAGCTCATTCAGTAACTATTCTTATGCACATATAGAACTAACTCCATGGAAATACTCACACTGCTTTTCCAGCTCTCACTTTGGCTAGTAAGCTTTACCAGACCAAACAACAAAAATACTGGCCCTGATTTTAACTGTCTCACCTAGTAGAACTTGGGTGGAGTGGAACAGTTAAAATAAAGCCAGCAACTTACCTAATCTGATCTTATTCTATCTCCATGTGTCTTCATCTGAACCTGCTCTTTTGAGAAGGTGAGTAAGACACCTGCAGGAAAGAGATGGGACCCTACTTTAAAGTGCAGATGGATCCGAGGACTCAATCTGTAATTTCTGCTGAAGGGCCTTGGGAGGAGCAGTGTTGGTTTTCCCGCCAGGTAATTTCTTCAGCAGCACGGGAAGTTGAGCCTGATGTTTTCTGCCCATCAGCAGCTCTTTCGGGCAGTGGTTGAATCTATATGTCAAAAGCGCCGTTTCAATGTTATCATTTTTCTTCAAGAGGGTTTTAGTAGCGCGGATGCCCCTTTCCACCTCACCATTAGATTGTGGGTACCTTGGTGAGCTGCTGAGGCATTGAAATCCATAATTCCTGGCAAAAAGAGTGAAGTTTTCATTAGCGAATTGTAGCCCGTTGTTGGACACCACCTTGCCCAGGATGCCATGGATCGCAAGGATTTCTTTCAATGACCCAATGACCAACTCTGTGGTCGTTGTGTGTAAATGCTTCACTTCAATCCACCAAGGGAAATAATCAAGGAGGAAGCATTTGCCGTTGTCTATGAATAAGTCCATTCCCAAAGGTTCCAAATGTCTGGGGAGAGGAGGCTCCATCTGAGATCGATCTGGATGTTCCCAGCCACCAGACTGCAGACTGGGCTCACGCTCCACACTTTGTGATGCCCAAGTGGCCTTGGTGGATTTGTTATAGAATCTCAGGCCAGAGTGAATGACCAGCCACGTATCATACACTAGTAGCTCATCAATTACGGTGAAGGGTTTCTGCTTTTTGAAGTAAATCTTCGTAACATTGCCACCTGAACACGGCAGTGGCCAGCCTTGTACTGACGGATGCAGACACACTTTTTACCTTGCGTCTGCTCCTGGCATATCTGTTGGAGAGTTTTGGAGCTTGCAGGCAGTTGTGTTGTCACAAACTGGAATATGACTCAAGCATGTTGACCAGATTGACATTGTGTGTCACAGGATGGTTGGCTGTGCCCCTGGATAGTTTCTACAGTGACCTGGACATACAGCCGCATGCAAAGTGCATAGGAACAGGAGAAGACCATTCAGCTCATCGTGCCTGCTCCGCCATTCAATATGATCATGGCTAATTGAACACTTCAATGCCTTTTACCCACACTATTCCCCATAACCCGTATGTTACTGTTAATCAAAAATCTATCAATTTCTACCTTAAACATACTCAATAACTGAGCTTCCATGGCCCCCTGGGGTAGAGAATTCCAAAGATTCACAACCCTCTGAGTAAAGAAATTTCTTCTCATCTCGGTCCTAAGTGGCCTCCCCCTTACCTTGTCCCCTGGTTCTAGATTCCCCATCCAGGGGAAACATCTTACCTACATCTACCCTGTCTGTTCCTTTAAGTATTTTGTACGTTTCAATGAGATCGCCTCTCATTCTTCAAAACTCTAGAGAATACAGGCCCAGTTTGCCCAATCTCTCTTCAAGAGACAGTCCCACAATTCCCGGAACAAGTCTGGTGAACCTTCGTTGCACTCCCTCTATGGCAATAATATCTTTCCTGAGGTAAGGGCACCAAAACTGCACACAGTACTACAGGTGCGGTCTAACCAAGCTTCTATCCAATTGAAGCAAGACTTCACTACTCCTGTGCTTAAATCCTCTTGCGATAAAGGCTAACATTTCATTAACCTTCCTAATAGTTTGCTGCACTTGCATGTTAGCCTTCAGTGACTTATGAACAAGGACACCCAGGTCCCTTCATACATTTACATTTTCTAATCTCTTACCCTTCAGGAAAAACTCTGCACATCTGTTCCTCCTACCGAAATGGATAACCTCACATTTTTCCACATTATATTCCATCTGCCATGTTCTTGCCCACTTGCTAAGTCTATCCAAATCCTCCTGTAGCTGCTTTACATCTTCCTCATAACATACATTCCCACCTAGCTTTGTATCATCCACAAACTTGGAAATATTACATTTGGTCCCCATATCCAAATCATTGATATTTATTCTGAACAGCTAGGGCCCAAGTACTGATTCTTGTGGTACCCCACTCTTTTCTGTTTTCTCCCTCTCCCTTCTTAAATAGTGGGGTGATATTTGCTATCTTCCAATCTTCAGGAACCATTCCAGAATCTATCGAATTTTGGAAAATGATCACCAATGTATCCACTATCTCTATAGCAACCTCTTTCAGCACTCTGGGTTGCAGAATATCAGGTCCCAGGGACTTTTAAACTTTCAGTCCCATTAATTTCTCCAGTACAACCTTCTTACTTATACTAATTTCCTTCAACTCCTCATTCTCCCTAGTCCCTTGGATATCTAAATCTGGGAGATTTCCTGTATCTTCCTCAGTGAAAACAGACACAAAGTAATTATTTAGCTTCTCTGCCATTTCTCTATTCCCCAATATGAATTCTCCTGACTCTGACTGTAATGGACCCATAGCTGTCTTAGCCAAATGCTTCCTTTTTACATAACTACATGAAAAGCAAGCGGAATCTCTGAATTCTGGGGAGCACCCTGGCAAGTTCTTTCTCAATCAACAGTGAGGCCAATAGTTTGTGATCTGTCTCGATGATCACTTTCAGCCCAACAATATAGTCAGAGAATGTCTTACAAGTCCACGTTACTGCAAGCGCCTCTTTTTCAATGACTGCATGCCCCATCTCTATGCCTGACAGTCCCCCAAATGCATAATATATTGGTCGGCGGCATCTATCCAGCTGCTTTTGAAACCGAGCTGCGCCTAATCCTGTCGATGAGGCATCTGCTGCGATTGTAATTGGCAGGGATGGGTAGCAGTGAGCCAGGATATCTGGTGAGGGCAGCGTGTCTCCGATCTGACAGAGTGCTTGCTCCAGGTGTGCATCCCAACAACACGCCTGGGCCTTTTTGAGTAGGTGTTGCAGAGGCTCTGTGATGAGTGCTAGATTGCACAGAAATTTTGCCAACTGGTTCACCATATTCAGGAATCTTTGGAGGTCTTGACTGGATGACTGGGGTTGGAAACTCACTAATTGCCTTCATTTTGCGTGGGTCTGCCACGATGCCTTTGCTGCTCACAATATGACCGAAGGACTGAATGGAGGTCTTAGAGAACTCGCACTTATCATTCAACATCAACCCTGCTTCCTGCAATTGTTCCTCGACAGTCATACCATGGACAAGGACATCATCCATATGGCAGATGACCCCCTTCAGGCCGTGTAAGTTGGCCAACATCATACACTGAAAAATTTCGGGTGCCAAGGTGATGCCAAAAGGTAAATGATTGAAGCAAAATCTGCTAAATTGGGTGATGAAGGTGTCAACAACTTGGATTTCTCGTCCAACGGAACCTGCCAGAAGCCCAGGTTGGCATCAAGTTTCGAAAGCATTGTGCTCTTGGAGAGTTTGGTCAAGCTGTCGGTCATTGTGGACGTCGGGCAGATTTCCCTTGCCACAGCCTTGGTGAGTTGTGTCAGGTTGACACAGACGCGAATGGATTCATTTGGATTCAGAACTGGGACCATCCCCGAACAACATTCTGTCGGCTGAGAGACGGGGGAGATGACACCCATCTTGGTCACCTCATCAAGTTGTTGTACTCGCTTCATAAGCGGGTGCGGTATTTTCTGTGCAGTAAACAAGCACACTGGTTCGGCATTGTTTCCCAGTGTTATGCAGTATGCAGTCTTAAGTCACCCCAGCTCAGTGAAAAGTTTTGGAAAATCCTTTTTAAAATCAGAACCAGATCCTTGATGGTTAATCTCATCGATATTTTGGATGAGGTTGAGGTCGACACTTCTTTCCTGTTCAGGAGAGAACATTTTTGGTTGTGGAACACATAACGTTTCCTGTACTGGTTTGTTTTTATTTTGGAGCATTGCTTCCAATGTACCTTTGACCTGGAGCTTGATGTCTCCTGGTGCATATAACTGTGTTGTTGGTGGCTTCAGACATTGTTTCACCAGCCATTGTTCCTTACCCTTCTGGACCATCTCACAGTATCTAATTTGAAATTCATGAGGTGACCATTTACAGATATGTCAACATTCCCAAATGTGAATCTGGGAACCTTAATTTCTCCCAAGAAGCATTGTTGCATTTCTTCTTGCTGTGGCTCATCCATCTCTTGGACTTGTTTGGGATCCTCCAAAGATCTAGAGGTTTTGGACTTACACATCTTTCCAAAGCGTTCCAGGCAGTTCCGGTGAAAACACTGCACAGTGATTGCTGGACACTGCTCGCGGCTGTGAAGTTTTTTGGTGCCACAGCACTGCCCTGGAGCCTCCTTACCCTTTTGTTGCTTTATGAGCTGGACTGTTGGGGTTGCTCTGTACCATGGTGTAACTTCACCATGCAAAACGGATTGGTTTTTCTGGCTGACTTCTGATTGTTTGACCATTTGGATAGATTTTTCCAAAGTCAGATCTTCTTTAGATTGGAGTACATCTGAAAGAGTATCAACAGCCACTCCCACTGTTATTCAGTCCCTTCTGAGCTCTGAATTAAGGTCACCATAGCCACAGCCTTCAGCCAATCTCTATAACTCATTTATGAAAGAGTCTATGGGTTCCCTGGCTTTTGGACTCTTGTGTTAAATTTTGCTTGCCCCAAAATTTTATTGCTTCTTAGGTTAAAGTAGGTATCAAAGGACTTCATGAGCTCCTCAAAGTTATCAGAAGATTCATTTATTCCTTATCTGACAATTATGTCATCAGCTACTGGACCTACTGAATATAATAGTGTATTCACTTGTTCAGCGTCTGTTTTCTTATTCAAACCTGATGTTATCACATATCTGAAAATCTTCTTCTCTATAATTCCCAATTTTGTGCCTGGTCTGGCCCTTCCATCTGCCTTAATTGGTCTGGTTGTGATGATTTACCATCCTTGGCTGTTTTCAGCACAGGGAAATTCAACTTTAATTACTTTAAAATATTGTTGCAGTAATTTATTTCTCTCTTTCCATGCTTTCAGGATTTGGTGAGCTCCAGTCATGGTTACAGAGCCATTTTAAACTTTAGCCATTCTACAGAAGATCTTTTGACCAACTAGTTGCTTTCTTAAACTTGGCGAATTGAATTTAAGCCAATTTTTTGCTCTGACTTCTCTTTATTTTTTGTTTTTCTCTGTTCGCACATGGTCACCATGTGTCGTGTTACCAACTCTGGATCTGGGCTGCAGCATTCTTCAAGTCGCACTCGTTAAAATAATCGGTCCACCATTGCTGCCTGATTATTGCATGGAATTTAAAAGCTTATTTCAACCTTTTTTTGGAGCTTGCTCTCCCTTTTGCAATCTGGATAGATTCTTTGACTCGGCTTTCGATCGGGTCCCGCATTAGAGCTCCATGCGCTCTGGTGGAGTCCTTTTACGCTGCACGGTGGATCTTCTGTCCTTCAGCTTCCATGCCTGTAATGCAGCTTCTTAGGCATATCTTTAATTCTTCATTCTTAGGGATTTTGGGGTCCTTCATCTACAGCCACCACGTTGCAAGGTTCTATGTTGCCTCATGAAGAGGTCTCAGGCTTGTATAGTTGAACAATAACTGTTTATTAATAACACATAACTATACACATATAAATAGGATACAGACCTGACTAGGTGCTATATTCATGCCAACTTCTACCAGACTCATTACCACAATCCAATACTCCCATGTGACTCTCTACATCATAATTTGGATGGTACTGTTTCCCCAGTCCCACATTAACCCTTACAGTCCCAAACAACCTAATACTGCAGGATCCATACCCTGAGAACTCCCCTATGACTGTGGCCTGTGCCTCCTCACTATTTACAGCCTGAGCCCATCCCCTCCCTGTCACCCCCAGCCTCCGTTTGTGGCCTGAGCCTTCCCCTTGCAATCAAGGCCAGGGCCTCTGTCCAGTCATAGCCAGAGTCTCTCCCTTTCATGAACAGACACCAACACCCCCATTACTGCCAGAGACTGTTCCCACCCATCCCTTTCTGCAGCTCCCTGCCTCCAGATTCCCACTCCCGCTCACTGGCTTGGTAGTCAGTCTGAATGCCAGGCCCAATTCTGGAAATATTTGTTCAGATGAGGTCTTGCCACTAAGGTTTCCGGGTCTCTGATCTTGTTGGGTTTGTCATCGCCCTGGGTTCCGTCATACTTTTCCCACCAGTCCTGTAAAAAATAAGGCCACCCTTTGCTTCCTCCTGCAAAACAAGGCACCAATCTTTGCATTCAGTGGTTTTCGTAGGGAAAAGAAAACAGAAGGAGCCATGTTGAGGCTCATTTTAATCTGGAAATTAAAAATTTATTGACATTGGCAGAACTTTTCTCTACAGAGTTCATGTCCTAATACTTTTCACCTTGATTGGTTGAACTAAAATTTAGGGGAACATGATGTACCCAAAAGATCATGAATTTACCCAATCCCTTAAGGTATCCCTTCTTCTATTTGACAAATAAAGAATTATAGCATATGTTAACATTATTGTTTGTAGGATTCTATTCACCGGAGTATTATTATCAGCTTCCGATCATAAATCTATCAAATTCTGGAACAGACAAGTAATCTTTTGAAACTGTGAGGGGAAGATCATATTACCTCTTTTGATAGTTATCTTGTGTTAGTGATGAAATGTTTACATAATAACAGATAAAAAAATAGAGAATTGATAAAGATGAAATCCATGGAGAATGCTAACTCTAAACAAACTAATTTTACTGGGCATCAAGAGATTTCTCATGGGGAACATGGAACTGATAAGGTTAAAGGTAACACCATAAGTGTAGGAAGTCTATGGTATAAGGGATTGATAGAATTGTCTTCAAGCATAACTGACAGCTCTGAAGACTATGTTGCATTCCAGATGTCAAGGTTCAGAAATTGACTAAGTGGGTAAAAAAGATTATCGACATGGGAAAACAACTACATAAGTAGTTGTAGAATAGAGATCCTATAAAGGGAATTGCAGGAGCAAGGTGGAAAGGTTCAGTGGAGAGGATTTTGCAGAGTAAGAATGTCAGTATTAATTCCTTTTCTTTGTGTTGAATGGTTTAGAGAGAGACCTTTGAGAGTTCTATAGTGCCTAAATTATTTGGCAAAAACTACCCCATTCGGATCAAAGTTGTTAATTTTTAGACTGAAATGAGAACAGAGTAATTGATCATAATGGATTCTCCGGTTGCTTCAGTGGATAAGAATTCAGCAGGTAAGGAAATAAAGACCAACTTACAGTCTAGTTTGATGTCATCTCACATGTGATGTTAGGCCAAGTCCCGATGTGCATAACCAATTGCAAATATTGCATAAGAACTATGAAAGGGGTTCAAAGGGCCTGGTGAGAATTTACATTCAAAGAGAAAGGCTGGGTATAACAGAAAGGAGTATGTGTGTGCAGGGCAGAGGCATGTAGGATCTAAGCTTGTAAGTCTACAACTGTCTGCAAAGGAACAAAATTGAAAGGAACCTCATTTTGAATTGATAAGGTGAAAATGCTTTGCCAGGTGTCTGGTTGAGTCTATTGGTTATTATTGCCTTAGTGGAGATTAATTTGGGAATGTGTTAAAAATTTATGATAGTAGTAATTTGTAGCCATGTGTATGTGTTTAATTTGTTGTAAATTAATAAATATTTCATTTAGTTTGATATAAAAACCCCTTGAGAACTGGTGGTCTTATTCATGAATTTAGAGCTGCAACTCAAAACATACCAATTGAAAATATAGGTTATGACAGTTGTTTAAAGTTTCCCTCCAGGATTTTAAATAACTCAGCCTTTACAAACTGCTGTGTCATAACAGTGGGATAGATGGCAAACTATTAGGTTGACTTTACCATTTGGCTGAAAGGTGTCAAGGCTGAAACGACAGGAGAAATACTGGGACGGCTGCTGTTATAAATAACTTAGAATATGGAATATGACCCAAAGTAGAAACGTAGGATGTAGGAGCAGGAGTAAGCCATTCAACCCTTTGAGCCTGCTCTGCCATTCAATAATATGATGGCTGTTCTGGTTGTGGTCTCAACTCCACTTTATTTTATCTTCATTTTATTTCAGTTTGCAGATATCGCTGAACTGGGTGAAATGTGATTGATGCTAAACAATGTGTGATAATCCAGAAGAATCTGGACAGACATGGGTCAATGGCAGTGCTATGACAAATGTATTGCAAATAGATAAGTGTAAAGTTGTAAGCTTTGTAACCACAATGTGGCTTATAGATTAAATGATGATATTCTTGAGGTAACAGCAGGAAGGGATCTGGCCTTTGTGAGGCCACATCTGGAATACTGTGTTAAATTTTGGCCTTCATGTTACTAAGAATTATCAGAGAAAGTCCAGGGGAGGCTTATGAGACTGCTTCCGAAAGACAGAGCATCAGGTTACAAAGAAAGATTGTCTGCCCTTAAACTTTACTCTGGAAAGGAGCTGAGGCATTTTTGATAGAGGTCTTTTTAAGATTTCCATAGAAATGGAAAATTTGTTTCCAGGAAATCTTGTGTAATAAACCAACTGAATCAATGTATATTTCTCACGTATACAGAGAAAGGAAATACCAATGAAATACCAAAGTGTATTAATTAATGTCTACATTTTGATATATTACTTAAGGGCTATTAAATAACCATGAAATAAATTTTTGGCTCTATTGTTATTTTCAAAACTGTCTGAAACCTGCTGAAAATCCATATAATGCTACTGGAAGTATATCTTTGATATTGTGATGGTTAAGGAAGTAAGTTAATTTCAAATCTTAAGGGAATATCTGTAATTTTACTAGCCATCAATTTTTTCTTTATTCTTTTGTGGGATGTGGGCGCCACCAGTAAGGCCAGCATTTATTACTCATCCCTACTTGCCCTTGAACTATGTGACTTGCTAGGCCATTTCAGGGGGCATTTAAGCATCAACTACATTGATGTGGGTCTGGAATCACATGTAGGCCAGACCAGGTGAGAATGGCAGATTCCCTTCCTGATGGCTGGTCGAGATGCAGCGATAAGGTCAGTGGCATGTTTGTGGCGTGTGGAGCCTCACGCTGGCCTGTGGTGTGTTCATACTTGCAAATCATTTGCATGCCACAAATGCTCATCAGAGTACATTTTTTTTCAATTAAGTCCTACCTTCAAGATAAAGTCAGTGGCACACGAAAATCTCATCGTACTAGATTCCCATTTGTTTAAAGGTGGCATGCACCAGTCGGCTTTGTGCAGTTGTGTCAAGGTCAGCAGTTTTCCTTGTTTAACTTTACAGTATAAGGGAGGGGAGCAGGGGAATGGTGGCTTGCATGGAGGCTCAGGGCTGGCAATGCTGAATCACTGATGGGGCATTGGGCGGTATGGACTGGGGTTTGGGGTATGGACGAGTGGATGAGGAATCGAGGGGAGGACAGAGGGCAGGTTCGAGCATGGAGAAGTGAAGTGAAAAGGGCCTGGCATCCTGGGTGTGGTGATGGGGGGATGGTGGGAACAGTCAGACAAGGCAAGTAAATGAGGGGACTAAAGGGCAGTGTCAATACTGTCCACATGTGGATCCATCTCAGGCTGGCAAAGTCCTTATAGGGCATTGAGTTCACCTACAATATTTCAATGACCCCTGCTGAGAGTGATCTCAGACAATGTCCTTTACAACGCATAGTAGAGGGAGCCAGCTGGGCCTGCAAGTTCAGCTGCACTGAGTGGCAAGTACAATATTGGACACTAACACATACATTCAATCAAGACTAAACAAAACAAAACACTACATTGTTTCTTCCTCTAAAAAGGAAATGTTCCTACTTCAACTGTAATGATCAATGCGAGCCAACCATGACGCATGCCAGTACATTTAGCTCTGTGACTGAGCTAGTCTCAACAAATAACGATGATGCACACATGAATAAAGTGAAACCTAAGTAATGTGAAATATTCACAAGTGAAATTTAATTTTGAAAATTCACCTTTGTGCTCTCAACAAGTCTTACGTTAATGGCTATGGAGTTGGGCAGGAAAGTTGTGGCCATGAAGCAAAGCCACTGTGTTTGACCAGGAGGCTTTTTTATAGCCCACCCGTACCTGCTGCGTTGTTAGTTGACAGCGGGTTTCCCCCACCACGTGGTCGCACGTGTCTCCAGTGCATACCACAAATTATAATTGTAATAGGGTGGGAAATGGGAAAAAGAAGACAGGGGAAGCAATGCACGTTTCCAGTAACGCCACCAGGAACAGCATGCTGTTGACAAAATCTCCACCTTAGTGTTTTTCTAAATTTATTTCTCAGGATGTGAATGTTGCTGGAATTTATTGCACACTGCTAACAACTGAAAAGCTCGGCTGCCCACTTCGGAGGGAAGTAAAGAGTTAATTACATTGCCCTGGGATTGCTTCTTGTGATTCAAGATTTGCTTTTGAAGCACTGACTCCCCAGGTAGAGGAATAGTCCCTCTCTACTTAATCTAACAAAATGCTTTGTAATTTTAGAATCTCTGTTGAATCTCCTTGTAGCCTTTTCTACTTCAATCACCTATCACACATTGCACAGATCAGTTACGGACAGTAGATTTCCTTCTTGAAAGGGTAATAATGAACCTGTCATTTCAAAATTATAATCCAACAACCTCATACAACTGGAGTTACTTTTATTTATTATTTCTATATCATTAAAACTGAATTCAAATTCTCAAGCTGCCATGTGGAATCTGAGCTCATATTCTCTGGATTATTAACCCAGGCCTCTGGGTCTCTACTCTGCTTTCTGAAATCCAGAAAAACCTAGGAGCACAGACCTTTAATTTCATGGAAGTTTGAGTGGAGGTAAATAAAATTATAAGAAGACCGGCAATGTTTTGGGTTTTATAAATAGCAGTTTAGAGTACAAGACTAAAGAAGTAATGTTGAATTCAGACAAATCATTGATTAGGATACAGTTGGAGCACTTTTGGATGCCTCGTTATAGAAAGACAACTAAAACCATAGAGTGTAAGGTATAGACTTGCAAGGATCATGTCAGGGTTGGGAAACAGTAATGGAGAGGCCTGAGACATTGACCTGAATTTCACACTTGGTGTGCGCGCCAAGTCGGCAGGAGCACCTGAGGATGTGGAATCCACACCCAGCAGCGGTTGCATTGTAAATGCGATTTCACACTGGATGGCCAATTAAGGGCACCCAGTGTGAAATGAGTCCTCTCAATGGTTGGGAAGGGCCGGGCAGGGACGGGACCCTGTCAGGCGTTGAGTCCATTGGCAACCCAGCGGGCGCTTTAAAACCGGCAGAGGCAACTCCCTGAAGGCTGCCGGGGAGAATCTTTGGAGTCTGTCCAGGAAACGGTTTCGTCTGAACAATGGCCTCATCAGTAGTTGGAGACGTCAGGTAGGCGGGCACATCGGGTGGGCACTTGGTCCCTCGTTTTGCACACGAGTGCCTTGCAGTCCTTGTGGAGGAGGTCATTGTCAGGCGGTACACTCTAGTACCCAGCGATGGCAGGGGGAGGCCACCACACTTGACCAAAAATGCCTGGGAGGAGGTGGCAGCCAAGGTCAGCGGCCATGATGTTGTGCGGTGCACATAGGAGCAGACCCGCTGTCGGGAAGATATAATAATGTTGTTGGAATTTATTGTAAAATAGTGGTATCTGTGTTTATATGTGTCTGTGTGTGTGTGTGTGTGTGTGCGCATAGGACTTAATTGGATTAAAGGCAGCTGGTCTGAAGGCTTTGATCTAAACATGGTAAACATGGGGGAAGTTTAGAATGTAAGGTGTAGAAGGACATTTGCATTTTTAAATAAACCAGACTTGATTGTTTTCAAAGAAGGAGTGAGATGTGTCACCTAGCCAGGTGAAATTAAAAAACAGTGTGTTGATTTTTTTCCAAAGATTACTGGTAAAACTTAGAGCCATGAGAGATTTTTATTATCAGAAAGATTAAGTCCAAAGACATAGGGCAGAATTTTACCATCGGTGAGTAGGGGTCGGGGCCCACTCACCAACACATAAAATGATGTGGGATGATGTTGGGCGGAACCCCCAAAGTCACCCCGCCCCATTCAAATATTCAGGAAGGCGGGAGGACAGCGAAATCAGCTGTCTGCCAGCCGACCTGTCAATGGCCAATTGAGGCCATTGACAGGATCATTTAAACAATTAAAGAACCTGCCCATCCAACCTTAAGGTTGGTCAGCAGGCCAGGAACCCCAGTGGCAACCAGAGAAAACATGAAACCTCATCCAGCAGTGAGAGGAGGTTTCATGCAGGGTTTTAAAAAGTTTAATAAAATTATACTGTAAATTATGAACATGTCCCATGTCATGTGACATTTTCACATGAAGGGGATATGTTAGGGATTTTTTTTTCTATTTTTAATCTTTTTCAAAGTGGAAGCGATCTCCCTCAGGCTGCACTTAGCCTCAGGGAGATGTGTGCTCTTTCTTATGCATGCATGAAAGACCACGCTCTCGCTTTTGGGGAATCTCCCCGCCCGCACAGGAAGTGCATAATGTTTCCCACCGGATGTCACGCCGGGCGGGCCTTAATTGACCCGCCCACGTAAAATGGCGGTGTGGCCCGCTTCTCCGGTCGGGATCGGAAAATTCTGCCCATAGTGAAACAATGGGAATTTGCATTTGAAGAGAAAAATATGTATAAAGGAGTGAAGGCTGAGTAACGGTAGGCATTTTTAAGATCTAACAGGTGTGAAAAGGCTTCAGCATCTATGACTCAAACTGTTGACATCTAAGGACTGGAGTTAAGAAAACTCACTTTGAATTCAACTTGTTCAAGGTGTTGTATGTTACCTTGCCTGGGCTTTTAAAAACCTATGTATCTTACTGTTGCCTTAACAAAAATGTAACTGGGAGTCAGATTAAGTAGGGGATTTATAAGTTATTGTAGTGGTAATTTGTAGACATATGTATGTGCTTAAAATTATTTCTCTTATTAATAAATATTTAATCTAGTTTTGTAAAACCCTATAAAGCTTGAAGCTCTATTACTACTGAACTCAAGGCATGTATTTCTAAATTTATATAAACTGTAAAACAAGTTGTGACAGTTGTTTCAAGTTTCCCTTTGGGAGTTGAACAACTCAGTAATTACCATTAGCTGTGCCACAACATAGTTGGGGGCTCATCTGGGATATATTTGAAATTCCTTGATTGGTGAATCTTAAGGTTACTAATATGAGAAGCACTTTGAATTCAGGAGGTTGTGAGGGTGTTTTGAAGTGGTGAGACTGCAATATGGCTTTGGCAGTTGTTCGTATTTGTCTGGGAGTTGAATTTATAACTATGGCTGGTTTACAAAAGGTAACTAAAGTTAAGTTAATGGAATTGGTGAATAAATTACAATTGAGGTTAAGAAATTGAAGGTATTGCACAGCATTTAAAGTTGGAAATGATACTTGACACTAGTGAGTCACAGCTGGAGGTAGTGAGACTTCAGTTGGAAATGAAGAAGCTTGAACTTGAATAAGGGAAGGAAATGAAAAAAAACTTGATTTAGAAGCAGCAGAAAAAGAAAATGATAAAGGAAGAGCATTTCAAAGGGAACAGGCAGAAAGGCAGGAGAGAGAAAGAAAACAAGAAAGGGAATTAGAATTGGCTAAGTTAGAAAAGGAGGAAAGAGAAAAAAAGAGAGAGAGCGAGTTCCAGCTTAAAATGCAGGCACTTAAAAAAGGGAAGCCAGTAGGTGAGGAAGGACTTATTTCAAGACCAAAATGTTTAAATTTGTACAAGCTCTTCCAAAGTTTGAGGAAAGAAAGTGGGAGCATTTTTTATTTCATTTGAGAAGATAGCTAAACAGACAAAATGGCCACAGGGAAACTGGACATTGTTGTTACAGGTTGGTGGGTAGAGCACATGAGGCTTATGCTTCACTGTCAGAAGAAAGGTTGGTGAACTATGATGTGGTTTAAAAAAAGGCTATTTCATGTGCATATGAGTTGGTACCTGAGGCATACAGGCAGAAGTTTAAGAATATGAGAAAATAGCCTGGGCAAACTTATACTGAGTTTGAAAGAGTAAAACAAAATAATTTTGACCAGCTGATACAGGCATGAAAGATATAAATGACATATGCACTCCTTAGAGAAGTAATTCTTTTGAAATAATTTCAAAATTCAATTCTTTCAGTAGTGAGATCTCATGTGGAGGAATAGCGGGTTCAAACAGTAAGACAAGCAGCAGAGAAAGCTGATGATTATGTGTTAGTTCATAGAGCTAAACATTTTTTAATCACCCTTTTAAATCAGAAAAGGATGGAAAGTGGGAAGATGAAGGGAAGGTGGGTAGTCAGGGAAGAGGAGTAGGTGGAAATTTTCAGGAAGTTTTTCTCAGAATAAAAAGGGAGGTCCTGAGGGTAGCAGTGACTTTCGAAAATTGAGGTGTTTTCATTGTAATAAAGTTGGACATATGAAATCTGTGTGCTGGAAATTGCAGGGAAAATCTATTGGGATTATAGGGGTGCAGAAAAGTTTTAGAAGTAAAAGTATCGTGAGCTCTGAGATTCAGGCACAGGAAAAAGCAATGGTTTATTTACAGGTAAAACAAGGAGAATCAGTGATAGGTTAAGAGGTGGGAATGTGTTCACAATTTACTCAAGAGAATTCAGAAGAACAGGTTGCAGAAATGTTTAAAGATTTTGTGTGTGAAGGGAAAGTCTTTCCATGTGCACAGGGTGATGTAAGTAGAGATGTTAAAATCTTAAGAGACTCAGGGGCTAGTCAATCCTTAATGTTGTGGGATAACGACATTTATTGTTTAGACGGAGTATTGCAGGAGCAAGTGATAATAAGTCGGGCTTATTGGAGATGGTAAACTTATTCCATTGTGGAAGGTAAATTTGAAGAGTAAGTGGAAAACAATTGAGGCGATTGTTGGAGTAGTAGAAACATTGCCCATTGCAGGGGTTCAATTTATTCTGGGTAATGATATAGCTGGATCACAAATGTGAGTGATGTCTATGGTAGCTGAGCAGCCTGTAGAGGTGTTTTCAACAGAAGTGTTGCAGAGAGAGCATCCTGGATTGTTTCCAGATTGTGTGATAACGACATTACAGGCTCATAGGTTAAAACAAGAAGAACAGGAAGTTCAAAGGCAGGGAGAAGGTATGGAAATCCAGTTAGCTGACACTGTGTTTGATAAGATTGTTCATGAAGAAAGACTAGAGGACAATTCAGCTGAAATGTTTAACCCAAGGAGGTTAGTGGAGTTAGAGAAAAAGGATTTGCAAATAAAACATTTATATCAGACAGCTTGCTCAGAAACAGAGGCAAAATGTATTCCAGGATGTTATTAACTTAAGGGTAATGTTTTAATGGGAAAATGGAGGCCTTATCATGCTTCAACAAATGAAAGCTGGAGGGAGGTGCATCAGATTGTACTACTATTTGGATATAGAAGTGAGATTCTGAGGATAGCTCATGACATTCCAATGGGGGGACATTTAGGAATTAGAAAGACAACAGACAAGGATACAAAACATTTTTATTGGCTTGGATTGCATAGGGATGTAGTCAAATCCTGTAGAACACGTCACACACCAGGTGATAGGGAAGTGGTATTAGCACTAGACAGGTAATCCAGAGATCCAGGGTAATGCTCTGGGGGCTTGGATTTGAAACGCACCACGGTGGATGGAATTTGAATTTGAATTCAATAAAAATACCTGGAATTAAAAGTCTAATGATGAACATGAAACCATTGCCAAAACAAAAACAGAATTACCTGGAAAAACTCAGCAGGTCCGGCAGCAACAGCGGAAAAGAAAAGAGTTGACGTTTCGAGTCCTCATGACATGAGGACTCGAAACGTCAACTCTTTTCTTCTCCGCCGATGCTGCCAGACCTGCTGAGTTTTTCCAGATAATTCTGTTTTTGTTTTGGATTTCCAGCATCTGCAGTTTTTTGTTTTTTTCTCTATGAAACCATTGCCGATTGTTGTAAAAACCCATTTGGTTCACTATACCCTGTTAGGGAAGGAAATCTGCAGTCCTTACCTGATCTGGCCTACATGTGACTCCAGACTCACAGCAATGTGGCTGGATCTTAAATATCCTCTGAATAAGGGCAATTGTGGATGGGCAACACATACTGGCCTAAACAGCGACGCCCACATCCCATGAATGAATTAAAAAAATCACAATCAGTGGAGTTAATTCCAACTCCAGCATTTGAAGAACCTTTTACTAGGGCCATGGTTGATTGATTAGGGCCCCTCCCTAAGACTAATAATGGAAATTAGTACTTACTGACGATAACAGATGTGTCTACCAGGTTTCCTGAACCAATGCCTTTGAGAAACATTACAACAAAGAAAATTGTGCAAGAGTTAACTAAATCTTTTACAAGATATGATTTATCAATGAGCATACAATTAGATCAGGGTTCAAATTTCATGTCACAGCTGTTTAAGGAAGTAATGAATGATTTGTGAATAAAACAGTTGAAGTAAATAGCTTATCCTGAGTCACAAGTGGCTTTGGATAGATGGCATCAAACTCTAAAAACTATGATGAGGGCTTATAGTAAGAATTATCCACAGGCTTGGGATAGGGAAATTCCACTTTTGATGTTGGCTATTAGGGACTCTTCTAATGCATCGACTGGTTTCCATCCTTTTGAACTAGTCTATGGTCTATGAGGCAAGGGGACCAATGAAATTGATTCATGAGAAATTGGTGGGTCAAAATTCAGAAACTAGTCTCCTGGATTATGTGTCAAACTTCAGAGAGAGATTGGACAGAACGTGTGAGTTGACTATGGAAGATTTAAAGATATCACAGCAAGTGATGAAAGTAAAAGCAAACAGGAAAGCTACCGCTTGTAATTTTGTTGCTGGGGAGAAAGTGCTAGTTCTGTTACAGTACTGCTGACTCATTAAAGACAAGACTTAGTGGGCCTTACAGTATTGAAAATAAGCTGAATGAAGTGAATTATTTAATAGATACTCCAGATAGAGGAAAGAAGCAGAGGGTGTGTCATGTAAATATGTTTAAAAAGTACTTTGACAGGGAAGAGGATCACAAGGGGGTTTTAGTGGTGGTAGATAATGAGAAAGAAGTAGAAATGCAGGATTCTGAAATTGATTTCCCTCGAATAAAATTGGATATTGAGGGGATACTTGGAAATTTAAATGTAATATTGAGTTACCTTCCAGGCAAGCATCAAAGTGATTTGGAAAAGCTATTGCAGCCACACAAAGATATTTGTGGAAGTAAGCTGGGAAAGATAAATTTAGTTGATAATGATACATGTGTAGAAGTTTCAATTTCCTTCATCTGATCATTAATGGGAGCCTCAAAACTGGATTTCCCATGATCATTGAAAGAGGATGGCACCATGATGCAGAGCTCTATTGTCTCACCAGGTGCCTGGCATGTACAGTGACAGTGCGTTGACAAACTAATGGCATATTGTCGTTCTCCCTTAGAATTGCCAGCTCTCCCTTGAACGCTGGACCCCAGACAGCCACCCTTGATGCCAGAGGACTGCTGGACTTTAGATGTACCAGCGTCACACTTCCTTCTCTGAACCAGGCACGAGTGCAGATACCAGCAGCTCGCTGGACATTATATCATTGGCTAGAATGTTGGTGCATAGCAGTGAGGACACCTCACACTCGCTTGAGGAGCAGGCAGAGGCAGTGAGTGCCAAGGGCACCGGCAGTCGGAGGAATGCTAGAGACAAGGATGATGCTGATTCGAAGGCAGATAATGAGTCTCTGGAATCGTCCATTAGGCAGCAGATGCAGGATGTCCAGCGGGATGCATGGGAGGATCTGGGGGAGATCCATGAGGGTTTGTGTGCCATGGTCTCCGGTGTGAAGGAGTCCATGTGGAGCATGAGCACTGCGTTGTCCTTCATGGCTGAGCGCACTGCCCCCTCCATTGAGAGAGTGGTGACTCTCATGGAGAAGCAGCTCTGGGGACAGAATCAGGGGTTCCTGGGGTTGCACTCAGACCTGCAAGCCCTCACTCAGGCAATGACCTCAGGTGGTTAGTGCCAGTGTGGGAGATGGATGAGGCACCCAGTATCCCAGTTAGGTGCCCGTCCATCAATGGGGAGCAGGGAGGTCCAGAGTGAACTCATGTCGGTGCAGAAACTGCCTCTTGTCTCTGCAGGCTCCTCTCAGGGTGCTCTGGATGACGACTGCAGCTCATCCGCCCCTCTGCCAGTGACCGTGGCATCTGATAAGGCTGCAGTGCCTGGTGAGATGCCAGCCGTGGCACTGGCCACTCCCTCCAAGGCAGGGCCAGCAGAGGCTCCACTGGCCAGAGGATACCCGTCAAGGTCATCAAGGCAATGTGACAGCAGAGTCAGCCAGCTGTCTCCACTGCCACTGCCAGCAAGGGGGGAGCACCTAGACGAAGCCCTCTCAAACGTAAGTTTAAGGCACCATGAGCACAAGTGGGACAGTTCACGGGTGATCTTCTGTTCTGCCATGTTTTGTTAGCATGTTTACTGGTGTGACCATTAACACCAAATATTGTGATGTTCATATTATGTGAGTGCCAACATGATATAAATTTTTGCTTTTATGTTAATGGCCTGAGTGTGCTTCACTTGTTTTATAGGTGCAGGCACAGCAGTATCTCATGCTGGATGTGAGTGGCTCTAAACTTTATTGCACAAGCACTGAGTGGACTTTGGGTTCAAAGGAAAGGGTCATTTCAGACATTGGGGGTGGAGGCAGGAGCCCTGGCATGAGGTGCGAGCAGATCTTTGGCAGCCTAGTTGAAGGAGAGTTGGATCAAGGCATCCCTGGTGTCCCTGCCTCCCTGAAGGATCCAAAGGTCTGTCTCCATGTTCACGTCTCAGCATTCCCCTCACCCCTTGTCAGAACTAGATTGTGGAGAGCACAGCATGCAATCACTATCAGTGACACCTGCTCTAGGGGGTATTGTAGTGCTCCCCCTGAAACGTCCAGGGATTGGAAATGCATCTTAGAAGACCTGTGGTCCTCTCAATCACTGCCCTTGTGGAGGCATGACTCCTATTATAATTCTGCTCTGCCTCTGTTCTTGTGTGGTGGAGAGGCATCATAAGCCACCTTTTCAATAGATAGCCCTTGTCACCCAGCAGCCATCCATCCAGCTGGGCTGGAGCAGTGAACAGCCTTGGCATTTTTGAGTGTCTGAAGATGTAAGCGTCACAGGAGCTGCCAGAGAACCTTGCACAGACTTGCAGAACCTGCGCCTTGTGGTCACAAACAATCTGGAAGTTCATCAAGTGGTAGCCCTTCCTGTTGACGAAGGCATCCGGCTCATCTGCTTGTGCCTTGATGGCCACATGTGTGTAGTCGATTGCACCCTGGATGCGCGGGAACCCAGCAATCGCTGCAAACCCTCTGGTTCTCTCAGTCTGGCTGGCCTTGTCTGTTCGGAAATTAGTAATTGTCATTATCTGCCTGAACAGAGCATCAGCTTGATGCAACTGTGGACAGCTGATTGGGAGACTTCACACAGATCTCCCACTGACCCCTGGAATGCACCGGAGGCATAGAAGTTGAGGGCCACTGTTGACCTTCAGAGCCACTGGCATGGTTTGTCCACCCACACAGTTAGAGCTGATCTAAGGTCCAATCATCTGGCAAATGGAGGTTATGGCCTCCCTGGAGAGGCGGAGCCTCCTTCGGCTTTGCACCTCGAACATGTTGAGTTCGCTGCATCGCTGCCTGTAAACCCTGGCAACGTGATAGTGGCGTCTTCTGTGGGCCCTACCGCCTTGGACTGCCTGCTGGCCCTGCACCTCTTGTGCCTGGTCCTCTCCTCCTACAGGTCCCCCCTACCCCCCCCCCCCCCCCCCCCCCCCCCCCCCTGGAAGCTGCATATTGACACCTGGCCCCCTCTCACTTGTGCCCCTCTCTTCTTCCTCATAGGAGGTGCCACCAGCGGAGGGAAAAATCCCCATTACAGAAGGTAACAAAAGGCTGTCTGGTGTGTGGAAGGGTCCACACAGTTAAAATCCCCTGGGAGCCTTGGAGATACCAATGAGCCCTGAAACGAAGCCATGAAATACTAAGACTGAAGCTCAGAACAGAAATGAAGCTGTGAAGTTCAAATAAGCAACCAGCAGCAAACTATCTCCTAAACTCCTCACTACTCACAATGGCAATGCTGCTGACCCTTTTTATCCCGCCCTTGGATGAGGTTTTGTTAAAAGTGGGCTGCCCACCTGCCCATTTTGCCCGCGTAACGAGCGTGAAATCGCACTGGCAACGTAAAATCGGGATCAATTGCCTTTTTACTGGCCTTAAGTGGCCTTTAATTGTTGGTGGGCGCGGCTCCGACACCCGGGCACCCGCGCTGACCTGAGGATTGCTTGCATGTGGGATGACATCGGGACTCTCGCCCGTCATCATCTTGTGTTATTTCACGTTTGTTTGGGTCAGGCACGCACCTGCCCGTGAAATGTAAAATGCTGGCCATTGAGACCATTTTCATTGCAGTAAGAAAAGCTATAAGGAGATTTAATAGAGATTTTAAAACTATGAAGCATTTTGGTTGAATAAATAGGGAAGGATTGCTTCCTCTATTTGGGGAGTCAGTAACCCAGAAACACCTCCTGAATCTTCTCCCTCCCTTACCCTCCATACTCAATAAGATATAGTTAAGATACATAAAATACTAGTCTTATCCTCAATTTTAACAGCTCTTGTTGGATCTTGTAATTGTGTAGGAATGCTTCCCTGTCCCTTGAGGAAGATTCTGATATGTTGACTGGGCCTATGCAAAATAGATGTATAGAGAATTTTCTATGGGTTTTTAGTTACATTTTGAGCATAATTTTGACAATTTTTCACTCTTTGCAAACCCTTCTTCTTAAGTGAATATATAATAAAAACAGCATTTTTGTCTCCCAAAATTTCAATGACCATTCATTTACATTTAATTTTATAGCTGCATAAAAAGTAACTGATCAAGAAATGTTAATGTTCTTGTTAAAATATGAATTATTTTTGTCTACATGTTCTAACAAAATGCTTGCAGGACAGAGTTAACCTACAGTTAGATTTTGCTTTGCATTTTCTTTGTGCATTCCTGAAACTTGACATCTACGTGGCACTCTGTAAATAAAAAACATATGGAGCTAACTCAGTCCAGTGCATCCTTTAACATTCAGTTAAATATGTAGTAGAACTGTCAGCGCAAGCAAATTCAAAGTAGTGAAATGAATCACAATGCAACTCCATTCTGGAAACATTTAATCCATGATATGTGGCAAAGACAATGCCATAATCTAGAAATGTGCCTGCCTGTTTTTCAGGCGTTAAACAACCGCCTAAGACTCCAATATGGTGGGCAGGGAGCACATACTCAGGCAGAGCTGGTGTGTGCCTCCTGTGATATAGTTAAAGACCAAAAGATCGGTGTGCAGGGCAGACCAATATTGCAATGAGGGCCTGAAAAGGTAAATAAGGGATTTAACCCCTTTTGCAAAATTGGTTTGCCCCGGTTCCAGCTGCTCTCAGAAACACCAAGCGGTTTTGCGGCCTAACAGGAAGTCCTTAAAGGGATAGCCTGATGACCATTATCAACAAGCTAAGTTTTGAATGTATAGATAACTCAATTTGGAGCTTGGAGAAGCAAGAGGTCTCCCTTCAACCCTGTATTCAAAGAAAACAATGACCTTGCTCTCTTTAGTCCCCAATTATCTCTTCTCCCTTACTGGGCACGTAGGAGTGATGCTCCCCTTCCATTACAGGTAAGAGCCTGGTCGTCAGGTGGGAGGCACTCTCGGTGTTGCTCTCTGTGGCACAGTCCTGGACTATAACCTACTTGTGCACTGTAGTGGTCTCCCGAGCCAACTCTGTTTTATCTAGAGATCAAAAATGGACCATGCCCGCAGGGACATGATATACAAACCTCTACATAAAGGAGGAAAAACATACCCAAAGTTGCCCTCATCCAGGATGGCCACCTTTATGTGTGGCTGCATTAAGCTGTGCGTACACACTTGGTTCGCAAACACCAAGTGTCACCATATCTTGAGGTTCTATCTGACCCCAATGCTTTGAAGGATGCGTCTGACCATGTTGACACAGAATTCTCCATTCACTTGGACTTTGCTGTACCATCTGTCCATGATGGGAAAGTCAGTGCAGAAAAATACTTTTGGCCACAAGTCCATCAGACAGTGGTCTACACATAGCATCCTTGAAGCACTGTGTGATAAGGAGGTGGTGGATCCTGTTGGATAGCCCCCTGAGCAAACTGTCAAAGTCACTTGGCAGAATGCATCAGTGGCAGAACTTTTTAACAAGCACCAAGACTTGGCTGGTGGTGAGGAGGCCACACCCTGTCAGATCTTTCCTGCACACATGGAGTCGCACTGATTCTAACACTGCCCTTGAGCTGGCAACTGGGGGGTTGGAAGAGACCATTGTCCACCCGCTTCTAGGATATGCCTTTGCAAGCAAGGTCTGTAAGGTGATGCAATGTTTTTTGTTAAGCTTCATCCCAATCAGCTTTGTGACACAGGACTGAATGCTCTATGGGCTATTCCCAGGGATGCACACTGAGCTAAACATAAATTGCTGCTGGAGGACCATCAGCTCTGTGAAAGATGTTCTTTGGTATGCCCGAAACTTTCTGGTCTTCTAATGCAAAGAGCTGTCGATGATCAAATACTGCAGACTAGCACATTCCAAGGTCCAGGATTATGTGCTGAGGGACACATTGAAGCTTGGGGCAGCATTGCAAAGGGTCAACAGAGAAAGGCCACAGTCTAACAACCTCTCACCATATTATACCAAAGGACTGGAACTTGTATAAAACCCCTTAGGCTGTATGCACCAAAGAATGTTTGACATGTAAATGTGCTTTGTAAATATAACTTATAATGGCAAGTGTAGTGAGGCACCTCATGTGCTGTAATGAAAGAAACTGATCTGCATTGCACTTTATGTAATGTCAAACTTGGACTGTTATGTAATGTACCTTTAGAAATTTTATGAATAATGTATACTTTTGGGACAAAAACACCTTTGCTCCCTTAATGCCCAGCTACAGCTATCTCCCAGCCCTTTCCGCTCTTACCTAAGTGCCAATATAAAACAGCAATGGCCTAATGATCAACTGCCTTTCACCCCCAAGCTGGCTTCTAATGTCTGTGGTTCACTGGCTTGTTAGAAATGAGGTCCAAGGTCATTCAGGTGCAGGGATCGTTGCAGCCCCATAAATGGGCATGTCCGAAGTTTTAGACCCTAATGTACAGTCAAACCTGACTAAACTGGCCACCTCAGGGTTGAATTGCAGTGTGCTAGAAATTACAGTTACATTCAATTATTGTGATGAGCTGTAACACATTGGAAGGTTTGATGGTTGTAATATTGTCTAGCAGCCATCCCGCACCAATGGTTCTTCCTGAATTTTCACTGTGATTCCATTTAAAATATCTGTTAAAACACTGGTGTGAATCAAAACAAGTCACCGATTTCATAAATTGTTGGCTGATTAGTTCAAGTACCCAACATCAGTATTCATGATAATAAAAGCAAAATACTGCACATGCTGGAAATCTGAATATAAAAACAGGAAATACTGGAAAAACCCTAGAGGTCTGGCAGCATCCCACCACCTGACTCCTTCCGTGACTGACACGTCCCCCACCCCTGACCTGACTAGTCCCCGACCTGAATACCCCTCCTACCTATCCCTCAACCCATCTGTCCACTCAGCCACACTCCACCCTACCCACCTGCGACCCTACCCACCTACCAGCCAACCCCCTTACCCACTTATTTTACCCACCCTAGCCCCCTCACCCATCCTAACACCTTACCCAACCTACCCTCTTACCCACTTATCTTACCCACCCTAGCCCCCTCACCCACCCTAACACCTTACCCAACCTACCCTCTTACCCACTTATCTTACTCACCCTACCCCCTCACCCACCCTACCCCCTTACCCACCCTCTCCCTTTAGCCATCTTACCCCCTCACCCACCCTATCCCCTCATCCACCCTATCCTCTTCCTTACCTTCTCCCTTACCTGGCCCTATCCCCTTGCACACTTATCTTCTCACCATAGCTTTTCAAAGAAGCTTTGGAACATTTTAACTCTCTGTTTAAGGAATATGGCAGCTAGTGCTGTAAAAAAGCGGCTTGGATCTCTCCACTGATCCTTCCGAGGATTCCTGCATTGGGTCAGTTCTGCAGGATCCTCTTTTCGCAGGCTGCTCTGAAAAATCAGAGGAAGGCAAGTGTGTATTTTCTTGTCTGCTCAGGATCGGAAATAGGCGCTGTGACCCTGAATGGAAGGTTCACGCCATGTCCTATCCAACTTGCATCAAGGTCCTGCATGTTTTACCAAGCATTAGAGGGTGACTTTTGCAAAAGTAAAGGAGTAGGACCTTAAATTGGAAAACTTAGTTCCATTGCAAAATAAAATGTATTTTGGCTTATATTGGGTCAAAGAAGAATGCAATTTACGAAAGCTTTCATAGCTGCTATAGTAACTTAATAAATAATGGGTTCATTGGAACACTGACATAATGATGTAATGCTGCAACAAACAAACCAGAAAAATTCCAGATTTCATCCTGACTTTATGCTGAGTTAGCTGATCTCAGGTCGAGCAGTAACAGGAACCAAATAATTGGTCTTAGCGTCCCAAGCTGGGCAGGAGAGAAACAAAATCAGCCATGGGGTTTGCTGGTCATGATCACGATTTAGTGACCATTGCTGGAAATATAATATGTATAGCAATCAAGGAAGAGCATTACTGGGCTTGCTGTGATGGTTCCAACAGATTAATAGTCTGCTGACATGAACACCATGGCTCACAGATGAATAATGGCTCAGATTTTGCAGTTGCATTGATAGCGAAACTGTCAATGCTTGACATCATTACTCTGCAATTTCTAGCACCTGTACATAAGAACATAAGAAATAGGAACAGAAGTAGACCATTCGGCCCCTTGAGCCTGCTCCGCCATTCAATAAGATCATGGCTGATTTTCTTGTGTTTCGATTTCCATATTCCCATCTACCCCTGATAACCCTTAATTCTCTTGCCTAACAAGGAACTATCTACATATGCCTTAAAAATATTCAATGACCCTGCCTCCACTACCTTCTGAGGCAAAGAGTTCCAATTAAACCCACAAAGCTGTTGCCAGTGAAGGTCCTCAGAGTGCTCTGTTGAAATCCTCGCAGATGAAAGTCTTAGAAATCATTGGTTGTGAACTTTAATTTTTTCTGCTGTTTGTCATGTTGTAAAAGCCACGCCCTGTAGAATGAGGTGCAATTGGAGATTAGCTGTATACTAACTTATAATTACTGTTTAACACTCTCTCTGGCCCTGAAAAAACTGATTTTATAGTTGTGGAATGTCAAATTTTTCCATGATGAAAAACTCCATAGATTCTTAATTTTTTCATGTCTCTGACTCTACAGTATTTCAGCTTCGAGCTAATTCTCTGTCTATGCTCAAATCTACATTTTGCTTTCTGTAAAATAATTAAAGTGTGAGGTACAATCAGTGCCTTTTACTTTCTAGTTTTCTGTCTGTGAGAATTCTTCAATCCAATTGGCTACTAAGTCCGCTTGATGCCATCTCTGTTGCTAGATGCTAGAAATCTCCTATAGTTGACACCAGAATGAAATTAACATCAGGAAAGTGAGATCCACACTTCAGAAATCACAAGGTCTTTGCAACCAGCTTTCTTCGAGGTCAGGAGGGTGGCATCACTCTGCTGTTAACTACAAAATCCAAGTCATTGACTCTTGACTAAGTTATAAGACAAATGAGAATATCTATGGAAGTGTACCTTGTCATGAGCAAGCACTTTCAGACAAAATTGAAAGAAAAAAGAATACTTAAGGCAGATTGTTGTTGTACATGAAACAAACATATTTATCTTCTAACATATACTCCACGAAACAGGGATGGAAGAATCCCACAGTCAGCTTTAATTCTCCCCAAACAGCAAAACCACAAACAATGCTTGTTCCATGTATTCTAGAGTGAATATCCCAAGTTTTTTTCACTCTTTGTTAACCATCAATGTTTTAAACATAAATCAATGCAGCCTGTAGCATAAATGTTCTATGACATCAGGCAAGGATTTTCTTCCCTAAAGGACATTACTGAACCAGATGGGTTTTTACAACAATCAGCAATGGTTTCATGGTCATCATCAGACTTTTAATTCCAGATTTTTATTGAATTTAAATTTCACCATCTGCCATGGTGGGATTCAAACCCGTGTCCCCAGAGCATTACCCTGGGTCTCTGGAAAACTAGTGAGTGACAATACACCTCCTTTTAAAATGAGACTGGCAGCTAATATAAAAGGGAATGTAAAAGTCTTCAAAAAGCATATAAATAGCAAAAAGAGGAGGAGTGGGCCCAATTAGGGACAAGAAAGGGGATCCAAGCATGGATGCAGAGGGCATAACCGAGGTACTGAATGGATACCTTCCACCTGCCTTTACCAAGGAAGAAGATGCTGCCAAAATCATAGTGAAAGAGGTGGTAGTTGAGAAACTGGATGAGCTAGAGGTTGATAAAGCGGAGTTATTTTAAAGCCTGGCTAAACTTATAGTTGATAAGTCACCAGGACCAGATGGGATGCATCTGAGGATACTGAGGGAAGTAAGGGTGGAATTTATAGGGGCACTGCCAATGGCTATCCAATCCCCCTTAGATGTAGGGTCTGGTGCCAGAGGAGTAGAGAATTGTAAATGTCATAAATCCTTGCATCCTTGTTCAAAAAAAGGGCGCAAGGATAAACCCAGCAATTACAGGCCAGTCAGTTTAACCTCGGTAGTGGGAAAGCTTTTAGAAATGATAATCCATGTCAAAGTTAACAGTCAGTTGGTCAAGAGTGGGTGAATTAAGAAAAAAAAAGCACAGATTTATTAGACACAAATTGTGTTTAATTAACTTAATAGAGTTTTTTGATGAGGTAACAGAAGAGCAGATAAGAAATAGCAAGAGTGAAAAGAACTCTAAAAAGTGACACCAAGAAAAGAAATTGTCAGCGACAGAGATCTCTTCTTGAGGGCTGAGTGGAGGGCAGCAGAAAGAAGGGTCAACATAGGGGTAGTTGGATGACTGATTTCACAGAGAAGTTGCAGACAATCTGCAGTGGATGTGTGAGGATGGCGTAAGACAGACATACCATGACAGCAGAGCTCCTGGTAGGAGTAGCTACAAGCAGCAGCAGCAACAGAAAAGGTTGATGAGGGTAATGTGGTCGATGAATATACATGAACTTCTAAAAGACACTTGGTAATATAATAGAATTGCCAGCAAAATTAAAGCTTATGAGATTAAATGGAAAATGGGAGCATCGATACCAAATTGGCCAAGTGACAGGAAGCATGCTTTAGTTGTGAACGGTTGTTTTTTTGCATTGGAGGTAGGTATAAGTAGTGTTCCACAGGGGGTGGCACAATTTGAATATTTGCAGATGGCACAAAACTTGGAAGGATTATGAACGTTGAGGAGCATAGTGATATGTTTTGTGTGGAAGTAACAGAATGGGTCGATACATGGCAAATGAAATTTAATACAGAGAAGTGAAGTGATTCATTTTGGTGCAAAAATTATTGAAGGTGATGGACAGGTTGAGAAAATGGTTAAAAAGACATATGGATCTGTGGCTTTCCAATTAGAGATACAGAGTACAAAAGCAAGGAAGTTATGATAAACCCTTCTGAAGCACTGATTCAGTCTCACTGAAGTATTATGTTCAGTTCTGGAAGGAGGCTTTAGGGATGGTGCATAAAATATTCACAAGAATGGTTCCAGGAAAGGGGGACTTCAGTTATGTGGATAGATTGGAGAAAATGGGTTGTTCTCCTTAAAGATAAGGTAGAGAGGAGATTTGACAGAGGTGTTCAAAACCATGAGGGGTCTGCATAGAGTCATAGAGTTATACAGCACAGAAACAGGCCCTTTGGCCCTTCATGTCCGTGCCGGCCATCAAATGCCTATCTATTCTAATCCCATTTTCCAGCATTTGGCCCATAGCCCTGTATGCTGTGGCATTTCAAGTGCTCATCTAAATACTTATTAAATGTTGTGAGGGTTCCTGCCTCTACCACCCACTCAGGCAGTGTGTTCCAGATTCCAACCACCAGTTGGTCAGGAGAAATTTTTCCCATTGGTGGAAGGGTTGAGAAACAGAGGGCACAGATTTAAGGTGAATAGCAAAAGAAGCAATGGCAACATGAGGAAAACTTTTTCATGCAGCAAGTGGTTAGGATCTGGAATGTACTGTCTGAGAGTGTGATGGAGGCAGATTTCATCGTGGCTGTTAAAAGGGAATTGGATAAGCAACTAAAGAGAAAAAACTTCAGGGCTACAAGGAAAGGGCAGGGAAATGGGAATGGCTGAGTTTTTCTTGCAGAGAGCCATCACGGACACAACAGGCTGAATGGCCTCCTTCTGTGCTGTAATCATTCTGTGATTCTATTATTCCATGAATAGTTAGTCAGCTTAGAGGCATTAATAATACTTTTCAGTATTTTGTATTATCTGTTCAATGAGGCCCTATGCTACATTCTTATTATATTATCAACGTGAACAAGAAGTGGCTGTGACTGACTCTTCTAGGCATACGAGCATATGAATTAGGAGCAGGAGTAGGCCACTTGGCCTGTGACAATGGAACATATGGTCAAAGTAAATCAGAAAAAAATAAAATAAATAGGTGACATAAAAGCAAGCGATTCTTTAAACTCAACAGATGAACAAAAATCATCCACACAACTGTGGTGGGATCAGTGAAAAAAAAAACAAATGTTTGCTTGATGTTACCAGTGAATGGGTAGCCTTCTGGAACACAGGGAATCCATGAAGACTTGATTGATTCAGTTGAGACCACCATGATTCATTAAGTTGTTGGTTCAGTACAGTTACAAGGGAGAGATGGAATCATTCAGATAAAGTAAATCGGTTCTGGCTGCATGACATAATTTCCTCCCACTCCCAGTGTTTTTTTTTATATCAGCTTTCAGGGTAAGCAGAATTCTCTAAGATTAAAATGTTAACGTGGCTTCCTGCTTAACTAATAGCAATCAGGCATTGGAGCAAGGCATACTGTATCTGTTTATCAAATTTATCAACTTAGATAGCATTGTTACACAGCAGACCATCTGATGCTTAACATAAAGCATAAGTGGTTGAAAATTATAACTGCATGTAGAACTTTCATGTCAGTACAGAGTAGTAGGCATTAGGAATCAGGCTTGAGCTGAAGAGTGTAGATAGAAGTCTAACCAATAATGCACTGTCCTAGCCTATGATTTCTTCCCTTAAGCTGTCATGCAAACAAGGATCTTAGAGATTGATTTTCTCCTTTAACTCAAAGTATGTTTAGAGACGATTGTCTTTGGTGCTAGCTGACCCCTTTGAATCAAACACTTAAAAATTCCTTGGATCAGGAAACTCTCTTCTTGCTTCTTCTCTGCACCGCCAGGGAAATTGTACTGATTTGCTCCAGGGCATTTCCCAGTCATACTCTATTTGACAGTTGTATGTTTCTTTGTCTCACTTCACAATTTGAAGCAGTGGATGATTCTAACTGTTATCTGATTTCAAGGTTATTTCCTGACTATTTGCTTTCCAGGCAGCTGATGAACGCGGGCAAGTGAAATGCTGCGGAGAATTTTAACCTAAGAAATTTGGTTTGGGAATAGGCGACTGGTTAAAGGAACAGAAATTCACACGTGTCAGGAAGCTGGCTGTAACTCATTATGTCTGTCTTTAATTTTAGCTGCCTGTGAGAAACCCCCTCAGGAGAGGCAGATTGACATTTAAATATGTTAAAAGACAATTACCAGCTGTTTTAGCTTGACTTTTCAAATTTACTCTGCGTTCACAGGTTTCTGGGGCTTCCTGGGACTTACTAGTGAAAGCAAGCTGAGAGGACAGCAGGAATTGGAGGAGACTGAACAAAACATTTTATAAGTACTTAGACCTTACACCTGCTTCCTTGCCTAAATGAAAGGCTTTTGCTGATGGGGCTTGTTCTGAGAGTGTGCTTTCACTGCTATGGAGGTGATTTTCCATATTTTGGAGGACATTTCTACTACTTTGGAGTTATGTGCATCTGATTTACACCTTATCTTTCAAACGTTAGCCCAGCATGGGTGCTGATTGCCCAACTTTACCTTGGATCTTAGATGAGGATCAAGATGAGCTGTGATAACAGCAGGAGCAGCACTAGCAGGTGCAGGAGCAGGAGCAGCCTTCCCCTCACAGGCCCATTGCTCAACAGGAAGGAGGGGATGTGCAATTGCCTTGCAGGAGGCAATTTCTCCAACATAAGGCCAACAGGAGCGGATCAGCTTGCTGGACATGATGAGCACCCAAGTCTCAGAAGACTGAGGATACTGTGTCATGTGACATTAGCAGCCTACTGAGGGCAGGCCATGTGGACCTGATGGGCATGCATTGCCAGTGGCTTTCAAAGTCATCACCACCCTTAATTTCTTCACTTCTGGCTTCTTCTGGTAATCTGCAGGAGATGTTTGCAGAATCTTGTAATCTGCTGTCCACAAATGCATTTCTGCAGGTGACCAAATCCATGTTTGCCAGGGCTGGGAATTTTGTGCACTTTCCAACTGACGAGACCAATCAGAATGAGGAGGTGCTTGGCTTTACAGCTCTGGATGGCTTCCCACAAGTCCAGCGAATCACTGACTGCACACCTGTGGCAGTCAAGATGCTCCACCCTGAAGGCTTCATCAACCACATAGTTTCCACTCCATTAATATGCAACTTGTGTGTGATCACAAAAAGATTATCATGCATGTTTTGCAAAGGTCTCCAGGGAGCTGCCATGATGTTTTCATCTCATATCAGTCAAGCATCCCTAAGAACTGCACACATAAAAGGGGCTGACTCTTTGGAGATAGGGGATACCTACTGAAGACCTTACTGATGACACCCGTTAAGAGCCCAAACAATGATGTACGGAAGCCACCTGACCATGAAAGCTGTCATCAAGCATGCAACCAGGATACAGAAGACTTCTGGTGCTTGGACAAATCTGGGAGTGACCTTCTGTATGCACCAGCCAAGGTACCGAGAGCAATAGTGGTGTGCTGAGCCTTGCACAACATAGCTCCGCAGAGAGGATTGGAACTACAGAAGGAAGAAGGTGCTGAGCATGCACTGCCTCTTCAGGGGAGGAGTGGGAGCAACATGAGCAGGATGAGGAGGAACTGGATGTGGCGAGGGAACCAGCCATGGTGCACATAGGTGCCTGAGCTGGCCTAATTCCGGCACTGTTCAGTTGAACTGAGTAACGTCCCAATCCGTCAGCCAAATTCTGAACCTCCCCATCCAATAACACAAAGCAGTCAATCCCACAATCAACAAAGTATCCCGGTCACAGATATTCTTTGCTTGACTTTAACTTCTGCCTTGCCATTCATGACAAGTGGGAGGCTCAGGCAGCTATTCAATAGGAAAATGGTGCAGAACTTAAACGGTAACTTAACAATCTAATATTGTGTTAAACATCCATGTGCACATCCTTGTGCAACTACAAATCTTTGCTCTTCCTTTTCCTATTATTACTACATTATGCAACCTTTGTGGCTTCAGCAGAGTTGAAGGCAGGCTGCTTGTATCCCTGCTCAACTGCTAAGATGCGCTTGGTCGATTTTCTCTGGGACACATGAGGGCTGTACCAATAGATTTCCCAGCTGCACCTGTACAAGGGGCATTCTCGATCATCGGGAGAGAAGGCAACATGTGGGGCACTGTTTAAGGTGGCTGGCGGGGAACCAGGTGAGAACTGGAAACACTTGGAGCAGAGTCCCCACTTCCACTGAAAGCCACCTCCCTGTCCTTTCACCTCATCCTTCTTCCCAGCGATCCTACCTCGTGACCTCCATCCTGCCCTCACTCACCTGTGGCCTGGGTCCTTTGCTGATTTTGGTTATCTGGTGGATGCATTACCAGCCAATTAAAGAGACTGAGGATACCGTGTCAGGTGGTCACTGACATTTGCAGCCTGCTGAGAGCAGGCTATGTAGAGCTGATGGGCACGCGTTGCCAGTGAAAGCAACTCCCTTTAATTGGGCAGCAGATCTCAAGAGGGTGGGATTTCTGCTCCCGGGGTCCTTGATCCCATTGAGGGTCCGCTGTTAGCCACTTAAGTGCTTGACTGGCTTTAAATATGGTGGGCCTTACCCAAAGGAGGTGATGGGTGGGGGCTCTTACTGGCTCCCCTGTCAACTGATGAGACCCCCATCGCTGGGATTACATTCTGCTCATGATCTGGAAACCCAATTACCAGTCTTGCCAGTCCCACCAGGATGTGTCTATCTGAGCTGGTGCACAGTCTACATGGGTTCTGTGATGGTGCATCCTTGGAGGAAGGCTTCAATCACACCACCTCCACCAGTATGCTTGATCGCTGCGAAGAGATGGAAGACATGTTTTCTATCCATCAAGGCACGAAGATATTAAGTGATCATTAGGCACCTGAATATATTTCCCTGCCTTTTGACATCAAATCAGCATACATGAGTATTGTGAGCTATGTAGCCGTCTGATATTTAATTCTGTCACCTCATAGCTGGCAGACCCCAATTTCTTTATCTCCGATGGCCAGACACGCTGAGACTTGGCTATCTCCAGTGATCCCTCTTCTACAGCTATCAATATTGAGATGGCTGGAGTGCCACCACTGGTTATCTACCCCCTCCCTTCTGTTCTGTGCTCTCTTCTCCTGCATGGAATGAAAGAAAGAGAGAAATGAGTTAGAATAATGAAATGTGCTGAATAAATGGATGGACAATATTTGTTGAGGGTTACTGTGAGGGATTATATTGTATTAGAATGAGATTGAGTGACAGTGGGATTTGAGAAGGTGCATAGGCAATGTAGGATGGGTGCATCTGCATGTTAATTTGCTATGAGGAGTGATGCACAGGTGTAGATTTTAGAAGACAGAGCGAGGGGCGGGTTGGGATTGGACACACATCTGGATGTACTTGAATGTACATCGAACTCACCTTTCCTGACTTGGTTAGGTCATTGAACCTCTTTTGGCACTGTAGCCAGCAGCATGGCACCACACTCTGTTAACGTCTTTTGTAATCTCCAGCCGTGCCTCTTGTTCTTTGAGGCAGGCTTCTTCCTCCCATCAGCAGAGAAGAGAATCTCCCTGTGGGCCCTTACAGAGAGCGGCACCAAATCTGGAGAGGCATTAGTGCAGTGTGGTGCTCCTTGCAAGGTTGCAAAGCCATTGTTGCAGTTTCTGGCTGTTCAGAAACCTAAACAATTCTTCAATTTTCACCCTAACAGGGCTCCTTTAAACACGTCGGCAGAAATAAACTCATGCGGATAAACATCACATCCTAGCGCTAATTGATCAGGAAACCTGGAAATCATATGCAAGTGCAATGGCTGGGTTAAAAAGCTACAAATGCGCTTCTAAAACTTCCAGGTTCCCCACACTCTACCAGGCTCCTTGTACCAGTGGGTCAAACAGTTAAAATCCAGCCCACTAGGTAGGATGATGTGATTTTTGGTATTTGCTGTCAGACTTTGGCTGCTTGCTCCTCACATTATAAGGTCCTGAAGCCTGCAGCCTGTTAAGTGTCTTGTGTATGTGTAATATTCTACAAAGAATTTGGGCTCTGCTTAGAAGGTCTTTTACACTGAGTTGGGCTTTCCCCTTAAAGACGTATTGCTCTTATGCTGATTTTTGTGCAGCTGTATATTATTTCCACCTTTTGTGCTTGCAATGTAAGAGATTCGATGCACTCAGCCATGCTTCTTCAATCAGCTCCTACTACAGCTTATTCCCTAACAACGATGTATCACTATTTCACAAGGGAGGTTTTCAGAAATGATACCCTGCTCGTTCAAATGTCAAAGAAATGGGTGATCTGGAAATGGATGTGCTGACTGATTGGGTGGTGGAAGCAGATTCAACTGTAACTTTCAAAAGCAATTGGATAAATACATGAAAAAGAAAGAAAAATGCAAGGCTCTGGCGAAAGACCAGGAATTAATTGGATAGCTCCCTCAAAGACCCAGCACAGGCATGATGGGTGAATGGTCTCCTCCTGTGCTGTAGGATTCTATGATTCCATGAACTAACTATCAAAATGATGCACCTGCCAGTTTGAGGTGATCTCTTCTGATGCTGCTGGTCCCCACTGCATAACAAAACATACCTGAAGATTTCTCGAATTATGATAGTGAACAACTTCATCACAAAATAAGACATTATTTTAACATTTTGATTAAATAAATAAAGACCAATTACAGATTGAGCAGCCATGGTCTGCAGGTAGAGTCAAGCCTCTATTTCCTGTAACTGTAAAACTGCTGGTAAATTATTACTGAATCCATGAGGCCTTCTACGAGTAAAAATTGTCAAACTGTTTGCATATAATTTTGTGTGAAAGGGTATATATTTAGGGTGTATTATATTGAAAAATAGGTAAAATAAAATAGTTTAGACAGTTCACTTATGATAATTGTATTGTTGCAATTAGATGAGCTTCCATTAAGAAAAGTAGCAATATGAAAATAGACTGTCCAGCTTCACTAAATAGTAGACTTATGTCAAACATATAATTGTGTATGGCAATGATACTATACATTTAAGAGGCAATTTAGACTGTGTTTTCAAATCTAATTATGATACACTAAAATCTAGATCTGCTGTCAGTCTAGACAAAACCTATCCCTACAATGTCCTTTCCTATTTTTGTTTTATTGTTTCTCCAATTCTGACTGATCAAAAATATCATTTCATCCATACGGATGGGAGAATCTGGGCTTGTTTTGAATTGCTTTTATTGCTATGGCAAGGAAAAGAAAAGGTTTGATGCAGTTATTCTGCTACTAACAGTACAAACTAGAAGCATTTCTGAAGTTCTGCAAGAGGATAGTACAGCCATGAACCACTCTAACCAGGGGAAAAAAAGTCTCCAAGCACAAGTATTTGAAAGCTTGTGGAAAATTTTGTTCACTGGTCTCTGGCTAATGATCAAATTTCTAAAATTAGAAGCAAGCTAACAGGATATTAGACCTTGGCCAATAGCAGATACCTTAAGTTGATTGTCAAATTAAGATTTTTCTAAACTTTCATCGCAACGTTTAAATAGCTATCCATTTATCCTATTAACTTTGAAGCAATGATTATTGCAAGTGGTGTGAAACTATCTCTTCTTAGTGGCCTCACACCTGCTATAAAATGCTGAACTTATAAAAATTCAGCATAGTAAAATTCCAATTGCAAGTTTATTTAACAAAAATATACTTTTGAAGACCCCTGCCTATGGTAGACAGATTACCATTGAAATCTAATGACAAACAAATCTAGAGCTCTATCACCTCAAACTCATAAATAAAAACAGAAAATGCTAGAAAAACTCAGCAGATCTGGCAGCATTTGTGGAGAGAGAAACAGAATTAACATTTTGAGTCTGTATGGCTCTTCTTTTTCTGTTTTTATTTCAAATTTCCAGCATCTGCAGCATTTTACTTTTATATTAACCTAGAACTCATACATGTTTCCTATTAATCCAAATTATTGTCTTCCCAATATTGCTCTGCACCTGGGCCATTTTCCATTACAAATGATTCTTTTTCCTGCATATTAAAATATATATTTCATTGTGCATACCTTTTGAAGTGGAAAGAGAATCAAGCTATTCCTTGAGATAAAAACAAAAAACTGCGGATGCTGGAAATCCAAAACAAAACTAGAAACAGAAATACCTGGAAAAACTCAGCAGGTCTGGCAGCATCGGCAGAGAAGAGCACAGTTGACGTTTTGAGTCCTCATGACCCTTCAACAGAACTCGAGGACTCGAAATGTCAACTGTGCTCTTCTCTGCCGATGCTGCCAGACCTGCTGAGTTTTTCCAGGTATTTCTGTTTCTGGTTTTGTCAAGCTATTCCTTACTTGTTCAGCGACTTTACGAAATAAAGGCAAATATCTGTTTGCTACTACCTTCAGAGCCAACAATATATTAGAACAATTCACCTGCTATGGCAAAGGTGATTTGAATGGTTTGTATAATGGAGCCAAATAAGTATCATTTCAGTATCAGTATACTGGACAACTTAAAAAGTTTTGCAAGAGGCAATGTAGGTCAGTAATGACAGTTGTTTTTATTCGTTCATGGGATGTGGGCATCACTGGCTAGGCCAGCATTTAATTGCCCTTGTTCAGAGGGCATTTCAGAGTCAACCACATTGCTGTGGGTCTGGAGTCACATGTAGGCCAGAACAGTTTAGGATGACAGATTTCCTTCCCAGTGAACCAGATGGGATTTTACAACAATCGGCAATGGTTTCATGGGCATCATCAGACTTTTAATTCTAGATTTTTTATTGAATTCAAATTTCACCATCATCCACAGTGTGATTCAAACCTGGGTCACCAGAGCATTATCCTGGGTCTCTGGAGCACTAGCCAAGTGACAACACTGCCTCCCCCAGTGATGATGGGTGAATGGGACTTGGTGCAATATAGGATATGGGCAGCAGAGTTTTGAAAGACCTTAATGAAGGTCAGTGGAGTGTGGAAGATGGGAGAGTGGCCTGGAGTGTTGTAATAGGCAAATCTAGAGGTATGATAATAACATGGATGAGTTTTCCAGCAGCAGTTGAGCAGAGGCAGGGGTGGAGTCGGTCAATGTGGTCTTAGTGACGGAACCTCATCTCAGGGTAAGTACGTCAGCAAGGATGCAAACAGTCCAGCTCAGCCTCAGACAGTTGGCAGGGAGAGGACGGTAGTTAGTGGCTAGGGAAAGGAATTTGTGGCAGGGACAGAAGATAATGGCAAGAATTTAATGCCCACCCCTGAAGCAAGTTTGGTGGCATGGGGCATTTAACCAGGTGGGAGGGCAGCAGCTGAGGACCCCACCACCTTTCTGAACCCCCTTGGCCAGTTCTTGGGTGGAATTTTCCCATCCCACCTGCGGCAGGTTTCATGATGGGTGAGAGCGGAGAACCCAGCAGCAGGCAAAAAGTCGGAGATCCGTCGGCATAAAAGCAGTTTACAATTCTCCTGATGGTGGGTTTATGGCGAGTTGGTTATCCCACAGACTAGTGGCGTGAACGCCATTTGCATTCATTAAGATCTCATGAATGCTTTTGAAAGCAGCTGCTCACCGGAATCTTGTCAGGCCTTCCAATCTTGCCAGCGGGAAATTATGTCGGCCTCAAACCCGTTTGAAAAGGGTTGGCGAGCATAAGTCGGACACCAGTGCGCTGATAACTTTGAGGTGAGTGCAACATACATAGCCTACCTGCCATAGCGCTGCACCAGTCATGTTGCAATGAATGCCACTCTGCTGGGGCCGTAGGGTCGGTCTGCTCCTGTTCTTTGCCTACATTGTCCTGAAGAACACCAGTGTGCTGCGGTACTCATGCAAGCCTCCACTTTCAGACAGTGACAAATACTGGAGCCGGGTTGGGGAGTGCAGGTATCTTCTACTCCCGGTGGCTGAGACCGTTGTCCAAAAGGACACCACTGTGCAGTGGTAATCAGGCAGATCTCCACTTTTAGAAGCTAGCACTTCAACCGAGAATGGGCTGTGAGGTGAGGGTGGGGTTGACGGACACAAGGTAAGCAATGGGAAAGGAAGGCTGTGGAATGGCAGTGTGGGGAAAGGGTGAACATAAAGGGGCAAAGGTGAGGAAAGTCTGTGGAATGGCAGTGAGGGGGATGGGCGAACATGAGTGGGCCTTTCTGGGGTCGACCTCTAACTTGTTGTTACCATAGGAGTGAGCAGGAGCCTGCTTAGAAAGAAAGGAGGAAGACATCCTTGTGATGAAAAACACTTAAAGCCAATGGCTTCATTAGCATTGTTAAAGGCTACTCAGAACTCAGTGGCTTCGCATCACAGTCACTGCATCTCAACAGTAACACATAGGAATTTAGAATTTGTAGACAATAGTGAAGGAGGCACAGCTGTATCATATATGGCATTCCATCAATGAAGGTCTGTCATATATTCACCAGATTTGACATTCTTAATGGGCCAAAGGGCATCCACTCATTGACCATGAGCAACTCATGAGTCATTAATATGCCACATCAGAGGTTGGAGCACAGAGCCAGGTTGGGTCACTCATCTCAATTAAACCATAGCATCCCATGCAGGGCTCAAGATATTACATATCTGCAATGCTATCTTGTTTACCTCGATGTGTGTCTCAGGGACAAGCATCAGCCACCATGCAAGTAGGGCAGGAAAAGCTATGGACCCTGACAGTTTCCGCATGTTTCATCTTCTGAGCTTCACTTTCTTGCCTCTTGAATCATTAATATCTTCAATGTTTCCTTTCAGAAAGAAGGCAAAAGCACATCCAGGGCTCAATGCTACCTTTGTCAAGGTCCTAATGCAATGGAGAATGCGAGGGAGAGAGAGGTGACTCCACGCGTAGCTCCAGCAGGAGGCCCTGCCTGAGCGACATGGTCAAGCAGAGCCAAAGCATGAACAGGAGCGTCAGAAGGAGAGACTCAGACAATGGAGGTGAATTGCCAGATTTAGGATTTATCGTAGAAGAGTCCCCATTTACAAATGAGTGAGCGGCAATGCTGTGCACGTCTGCGCTTGTCCCAAGCTCTGGTACACCACATATGCCACATTCTTCGTGAAGACCTGATGCCACGTGGAGTTGGAGGGCATCTCCTGCCTGTGGCTTTGCAGGTGACCACAGCAATCAATTTCTTGGCTTCTGGGTCTTTCCAGAGATCAATAGGGGACCTGTGTGGCATCTCTCAGTCTGTGACACATCGACACAGAAAGGAGGTCACAGGTGCCCTTTACAGGAAGGCCCATCTTTATGCCAGGTTTGCTCTGGACGAAGATAGCCAGGCTGCATGATTCACCGGCTTTGCCACCACCTCAGACTTCCCTAGAGTGCTGGGTGCAATAGGTTGCACCCATGTGGCTATATGTGCTCCATGGCAGCAGGCTTATAAACCGCAAGGGCTATCATTCCATCAATGTACAATGTACAATGTACAGCTGGTGTGATCACTGGAAGCACATGCTGCACGTTTGTGCATGGTACCCTGGGAGTTGCCACGATTCCTACATCCAGAGTCACTCCCAGATGCCTGAGATTTTCGAGGGGCCATTACATCTACAGGAATAGCTGCTTGGGGATAAGGGATACTCACTGAAATGCTGCCTGATGACATCGGTGCACTGCCCTCAGGGTCATTCCGAGGAGAGGTACAACGCTGCTCACAGCTCCATGCGCACCCTAATAGAGCAGATCATAGGGCTCCTGAAGATGCACTTCAGATGCTTGGACCACTCAAGTGGCTCACTCCAATACACTCCCAAAAGGGATTCCCAACCATCGCAGTGTGTTGCACCCTTCACAATCTGGCAATGCATTGAGGTGAACCCCTGCCTGAGAATGAACTGGAGGAAGATGAGAGTTCATTGGAGGATGAAGATCTGGAGGCTCAGGAACCTCAGGAGGCTATTGAGGGTCAGTATGAGGACAATCACACCATGGAGGATGGGAGACATACCTGTGATATGTTAATTGCTGACAGGTTCCAGGAAGAGTAATGTTAATTGAGGGCATATGGCCACATCTCTTCTCACCCTCAATGCTATTCCTTTTCATCTCAGGGGATGTCCAACCGCTTGAAGCAAGGACAAGTCTTGCATTCACACTTGCGAGTTCTGGCCTCATGAATCGCCAGGCCATGATCTCTGCTTTGGTTCACGGTGCTCTGTGAATGCGCTCACTCTGGGAGCTAAGAATCCACTGAGGAACAAGAGCATTGTGAGAGAAGACTTGAAATCTTCGCCACCATCTAATGATGCAAGCACTGCTGCGACTGAGATGTGGACATGCCTAGGGATCTCCTTCTCCCCTGCATGTCTTTTCTTCTGCCACTACCACTGAGGAGACACAAATGGCGCTAGATTATTAATGCTGGTGAGCTGCCCTTACTCAATGGTATTCTTTGAGGAGGAAGGGTTAGAAACACTTACAGCATACACTTCCAATAAAGATTTAAACACATCTCCCTGACATCACACAAGGGTGCAGAGACTAGTTCAACTGAGGTTGACATCACAGGAATGTGAATCCCACAGTGGGACACCATCACTGAGTGGGAGGAAGGCTAAACCAATGTACAAAATCACAGGACTTTCAGTTTCCCAAAACATTCACACAGCCATCAAAAATGCGATTTGATTTACATATCCAGCACACCCGTGACCTAAAAGTAACATGAAATATTCTTAACTTTCCTAACTCTAGTGCTACGTCTTGATGCAGTCCCGACATCCACAGCAGAGGTGGAGGCAGCCTGCTGACTGCAATGTCCTGATGTCTGCGATGACCTTGGCGGATATCCTCTAGTGACCTGAGGTCGGGAGGGCCCTGGCCTCATAAGGCTCACCTGCTCAGGGGCAGAAGCGCCCTCGGCGGCCCCAAAAGCTGGAGTGGATGGGGTCACAGACAGAGGGGGCTGCGAGTGGATGTGCACCCTTGGAATGCCCTGAGAGGGTCCCCGGAGTGCCTGGCTGATGCTCATCCCTGCTGTGGGTGCCCGAGGGAGATGGTGCACCTGGAGGGAGGTCAAGGTGCCTCTTCCCCATGTTGCCTACATCTTGATGGTGCCCACTAGGGTGTGTGGTCTAGGAGTGCTGGGCCGTGCAAATCCGGCAAGACTGCTGGACCAATGTCTCCATGGTGGTTGCCAGCCTTCCCATGGTGGTCTCAAGGTGCTCGCCAATCGGAGCCACAACATCAGACAGAACATGGGCGGACTCCCCCATCGTGTGCTCTAGTCTGTTGAGTGAGTGTTGAATCTACGCCTGATGTTCCACTGCCTGTTGTTGCATCTCTAGCTTTGAGCTGCAACCGCTTATAGATGCTCATGTTCTCACTCGGGCTGAGCGGGTGGCTGGTCTCCAGCAGCCCTCTGGGTGCCAGAGACCTGGGCTGTCCCTGCCTCCGGCTGCTGCATCAGTGACATGTTCCCAGGAAGTGAGCCTGAGCCTAATCCATAGCTGTGCCCCACCGATATGTCTCTGAGCTGGTGGAAGGTGCATGTGAATGCCATGACGGTTCTTCCAGAGCTTCCTCTTTGGACCTAGTCTAGGGGTTTGGACTGGTGCTGGAGTGGCCTCACTTTGCTGATGCCTAGAAAATAGAAAATGGAGTTTCAGTTAATAAACATGAGCTATATAAAACTGCATGTGACTCACTATGAATGTCAGGATTTGATGAAATGATGGAGCTGTGATCCATACTAGGTTGATGGGAGAGGCCAATCTCCCCTTCCCCACAGGAGCGATCCCTGTCCTCCCCAGCCAGCTCGGCTGCAGCCTCCTCAGGCTCAGTGAGGGCAATGTTGCTGGCCGTCCCTCTCCCGGTCTGGAATCACTCGTGCCTGTTGTACACCAGTTTGACCTGTATGAAGAAGAACGATAGGCATGCGATGAGAAGAGATGGAGCAGATGTTGGGTGAGATGCATGTCCCCCGTGTGTGGTAAGCCATCCCCAGAAGGGCCAGAGAATGGAGTGTGAGCAACATGATCGATGGGTTGGTGGTGATGTGAAAGTCTCGGTGAAAGAATGAGCTTTAATATTTGTCCCCCACTAATGGTTGTGTGAGACCCCTGAGGAGAGAAGTCATTTGAGTGCATGATACCATGATGAGAGTTTGATAATGGAGGGAGTTGAAAGATGGCTTACCCTGGTGGAGTAGATGAGATCATTCACCCTCTTCCTGCACTGGATGACATTTCGGGTGTGGTTGCCAGCCACGCTGACCTGCTTTGCAATGGCCATTTAGGAGGGAGGGAGGGATGGAGGTGTGCGGCTGCTGTACTTCCTGCATTCACACCTGGGATACAGGACATGCCCGTGCACCTGCACTCCTCTGATCAAGACCTGAAGGCCTGGTGGATGAAACGGGGCGCTTGCCATCTTCTTGAGGCTTTCAGCCTTCTTCTTATGGCTGGGAGTCATCTCTGCACGTGTCCTGAAGGCAGGTGGGCTGGAGAGAGTGAGATTATTTGTTGGACTGGTGTTTAAATTGGCGCCCGGACCTTCGAACTCGCCAGCTGGTGGAGGGCAGACAAACCAGCTCCCAACCCACCTGGTGATTCGGCCTGATACCCGCCTGCACCTAATTAATGAGTTCCCAAGTGTAGAACCAGGCGCGAGTTCCCAATATTCCAGCCAGCGGGGTGGGCACCAGCAAAACTGGCAGCCACCGGATTAGTCTCATAAATGGAAAATTCTGCTGGTTAAATGAGAAATTAGTGCCCACTCTGGGGCTTCATCCCACCACCCGCTGCTATTCAGCGAATGGTGGCTGTGGAGTTGCCTTATGGGAAGTCCGGAAAGCAAACCATGTTGTTTGCAGGCCTTCGGGGGTGGGGGTGGGCCGGGGGTGGGCCGGGGGTGGGCGGGTCCCTCCTTCAAAAGCATTCAGTGCCTGATCGAGGGACCCAGTGGGGATGCTGAAAGCCAACCCCTTGCCCTTGTTGCTGACACCCCTACCCCCAACCCATCAACCCCATCCTGTGAAACCCCTGCTGCCAATACTCACCTGTGGCCTGGGTTCCTTGGCCATCCTGGGCCTCTGGTGGCTGCACTACAGGCAGCAGCCGCCCCTTCCTCAGTGACGTTGCCAAGAAAGCACAGCTGGTCACATTCAGCCTTGGACCCACGGCCCCTGATTTTTCAGCAGCTCTCGGGAGCTGGGATTTGTTGCCAGGGGTCCTTGACCCCACTGTAGGCCTGCAGCTGCCCAGTTAAAGGCCTGATTGGCATTTACTGTGGCAGATTTTCCCAAAAGTAGGCAGATGAGACACCTGTCCCCTACATTAAATTCAGTCCAATAGCTGTGGCCTTCCCAATATTTAGTTGGAGGAAATCTCTGCTCATCCACTACTGAATGTCAGACAAGCAGTTGGACAATTTAGGGGCAATGCATTAGTTCAGAGAAGTGGTGGTGAGATAGAGCTAGCTGTCATCAACACACGTGTGGAGCCTGGATGATATCGTTGAGCGGCAGAATGTTGTTAATAGGAAATGGCCTAAGATAGATCCTTGGAGACCTCAGAGGTAGTGGCGTGGGAGAAGGTGATTGCAGGTGATTCTCTGGCTATCATTGGATAGATAAGAATAGAGTGGGTCAGTTCTGTCCCAACCACTGGAGAGTGTTGGAGAAGAATGGTGTGGTTAACTATGTTAAATGTTGCAGATAAGTTCAGAAGAATGGAGAGGCATTGTTTACAGTCACATAATGGTCAACTCTGAATTTGATAAAAGCTGTTTTGATACTGCGTCAGGGACAGAAACTCGATTAGAGGGATTCAAAAATGGTTCTGAGGGACAGATTGGCAGTTTTGGCAGGCGACAGCATATTCAAGAACTTTGGAGAACAAAGGGAGACTGAAGATGGGATGATAGTTTGCAAGGATGGAGAGGCCTAGAGTTGCTTTTTTGAGGAGAGAGATAATGATGGCAGATTTGAAAGAGAGGGGAAAGGACCTGAGTGGAGAGGATCATTAACAATATCAGCTAACATGGGGGCCAGGAATGGAAGTCATGGTCAGCAACTAATGGGAATAGGACAAAGGGAGCAGGAGGTGGGTCTTATGGTCAAGAAGAAGTTGGAAAGGAATTGAAAGGAGTTAGGACAGAAATTAGAGAAAAATGTGAATTTGGGTCTAGGATGGGGGAACTGTGGAGAAAATTTGGTTTGATGGTCTTGGAGAAGGATGGGAAGCGACAGACACAGCTACAACAACAACAACATCTTGTATTTATATAGTGCTTTCAACCTAGAAAAACATCCCACATATCACAGGAGTGTTATAAATTAGAATTTAACACTGAGCCACATAAGAAGTAGGGTTTAAGGAGCTACTTAAAAGAGAAAAGCGAGGAAGAGAGATTTAGGTAGGTTGTGAACAGTCTGCTTCAGCCTTGGACTGTTGTCCCTTTTCAGGGAGAGGCATAGAGCCGATGGCTAAGAAATGGAGTTTGTGCTGGGGACCAAAGGCAATGGCTTCACTCCTCCCAATACTTAGTGGGATGAAATTTCTTTTCATCCAGCGCTGGATGTTAGGCAAGCAGCCTGATAATTCAGAGACAGTTAGGAGTTGAGGGAGTTGGTGGTGAAGTAGAGCAAGGTGTCATCAGTGTATATGTGGAAGCTGACACTCTATTATCATAAATGTCACCAAGGGCCAGCATGTAGATAAGAAATTGGAAGTGGCTAAGTATAGCTTCTTAGAGGACACCAGGGATAATAGTGTTGGAGGGGCAAGAACTGCAATGGTAATTGTGTAAATATGAAGCTGAAAGCACTTTTGTATTAATATATTCTGGCCTATAAACTGTACACAGGATTATCCAAAGTATCATTCCACATGTTCATTACAACAGTATATGGCAGGAACTCAAAAGTTTTGCTCAGCTAATATTTTTTCAAATGTGTGCTTGTTGAAAGTGGAAATGGTTGTCCAGTACTTAAAGAGTTAACTGAGTTCTTGCACATGTGAAATAACACTTTTATTAATTCAGTGTGCTGTGGCTTCCCAGTCAGTCTTTCTTACTGCACAGTTTCTTTGGGATAAAATGGATGCAGATCAGTAATGGTTTGCAATGTTTTTAGTTTCATCTCCTTAGACATAAATTGCTCACTTTGTAGGTATTTATATTAATTAAATCAAGTTAGATGCAAATTAGTGAACGTTGACAATGCAACATCTTGGCCAGAAATGACCATAATTTTAATCTGTGAAAATCGGCATTTATTGTAATTCATATTTTTGTTTGGTCTTTCTTGGTTCAACCTTTATATTTTAAGAGATAGACCCAAAAGAACTTAAGATTAGTACTGAATAAATCACCAGACATTTTTGGAAGAATTCGCAAGCTTCATGCAAAGCTTTGTTCCTCTGTCTGATTCTGCATCTGTTGGCATTGTGCTTCCTCCCAGCTTTCCAGTGTTCGGTCTGCACCCAGCTGTAACATATCACCCGACTATGAGCTGCCAAGATTTTTTTTCTAATCTGGCGATTTTTTTTTTGTCCAGAAGTATCTTGTTCCTGTTGCACATGTGTGTTTAATCTGTTCATCATTAAAAAAAAATGAAAAAAAAATGGAATGAACTCATCCTAATGATCAGCATAAAATTGCTGTATATATTGTGGACATTTTAGCGGTGCTAACCTTATTCTTTTCTGGGTGCTAAGCTATGGCCAAGTGCAAAAAGAAAACACTGATCATTCAATTTAAGCTTGTTGAATAATTTCATGGACAAATGGTCCACAGGTCACTTTACCAGTTTTCCAGTGCATTTTAAAAAGGCAGTGATCTGTTTGCTAAATTGTATGGTTCTTATTGGGGTGTTGGCTATCTTAATAATAAGGACTGGGATCATTTTCAGCCTTGTGTCTGGCAATTTTTTAAGGCATAAATCAGCTAGATCACAAGTTGTTGTATCTGAGGTGCGGCATGGTGTAACTGTTAGAGCACTCAACTTTTAACTGCATTTCTTTTTTAACAAAAGGAGAAAGTTAAGAATCCTCAGCAGGATTGTATTCACCTTCTGATTTTATGACTGAATGATTGACTGTCTTTATCTGAATTGAATTTAGATATCCTTTATCTTTATTTGACTACACTATCAAAGATTTTGGAACAAAACGTAAGATCATACTGGCATTTCATTAGTTAAATGGGTGAGGATTATTCCAGCCTTCAGCTACATATGGGACTATTTGGTGCTCTATGGTACATTTTCTCAAGAGTATTGGTGGACTGTATCTTGAAGAATTTCAGTATGAGTGCAGTCACTGATATGATATTAGCTGTGTTATAACATGTGGTTGAGAGTCTCAGCTGGCCTCAGCTAGGTTGTAGGCTGTCTGCATATAGAATTGTTACAATTCCGAATTACCTTGTATGGTTTCATCTGCATATGATAAATCATTAAAAAAAGGATGGTTGTCATTTTTCACAAACCGTTTTCCATTTGCCAGTGGGTAGAAATGTAGGGATTCTTTAGGTAGAAATTTATATCATTATACCAATTTTTCAAGTGTAAAATAGGTGCAAAGCATTCCAATTTTACTTCTCCTTCTTAGGCAGTTCCTTGGGGTTGAGGATGATTTGCTTCCACTTCGGTTCGATGGGTTCTGAGGTGACTGATAAGTCCAATGTGCAACCATCAGACTCTGCCACATGTGAAACAGGGTTGGGCAGATGGGTTGTTTGGTGGTTCGTGCACTCCCTCTCTCACCTCAAATTCACCTCTGCACATTCTCGACGCAGTCTCTCGATGTGTTCAGTGCCTTCCCGGATGAACCTCCTTCATTTTGGTCAGTTACAGGCCAGGGACTTCCCTGAGACGGCAGGGATACCTGACCTCTTGAGGGATGCTCTGAGGACATCCTTAAAGTGTTTCTGCTGCCCTCCTGGGAGCTTCCTGCCGTGATCAGCGGTAAAATTCCAATTTTGGGTGGATGTTCTCCACCCAATCAGCTTAGGCATTGGTCCCCTGCTAAATTCACGTGGCCCCTCTTTCGTCATCCCAGGCGGATGCCTAAAGAATATTTTTGTTTAAAATGTCTGTGGAGCCAGGGAATGCAGGAATGCTGATCCAGTTCCACAGGAGCCATAATAATATCCTCCCCTCCCTTCTCCCCAATTATCCCTTCCAATACCCCCTCCTGGAACTTACCCGGGGTTCATTGCCATTTCTTCCTCTTTGCTGTCTGAACTGAGGTTAGCTAACCTGGCATAGAATAAGGATTGAACCTGTGATCCTCCTGATCTGCTTCATTATTTAAAAACAGTGAACCAGCAAGGGAGCAGTTTTAAAATGACCAAATAGACCTGAACCTCCTCTCCCCTTTAAACAGACAACCACGAAGACACTTCAGGGTCAACGGAAATCTCTAGAAAATTTTAAAATAATCTGAGAACCTTTTAAACGATATTTCAAGGATTTGCACTCATGATCTTATCAATTTAGGAGTCCCTCCGCATATCCTTTCTATTTAGAGGGTCTCAGGGACTTTTATTCAGCAGCAAAACTTTTAAGAGAAACTAAATCGACCCACTTTCTATTGGGTTGCTCATACTCTGGCTGCCTCCCATTGTTACACTTTCATCTTCAGCCAACATGACATGAGAACATTTTCCATAGCCATTGTTACTGTTTCTTTGCTACTATCAGACAGAAGAAACACTTTTGTGTGGTACTGTATTGGTCATGCCATTCTTATCTCACTGATATGTTGCAACTTGCTGTGTAATTGTTTAGCCAGCGGAATCTGATAATGGTGAAGAGAGGCGACTGAACTTGAATTTCAGTTAATGATAGGATTAAGATTTAAGCCCTCGTGCCTTTTTGTGTTCAGCAGACTTACGGTTGTCTATTTTGGGGAAATGGAAGACTTCTGCATATTTCACACCCAAAGACAGCAGGAAGTACAAAAAACCAGATTATACAGATAAGCTGTAAACTGCATCTCAGCACAACACCCAGCCCTGAGCCGGATGAGGGATTGTCATGGTGGTCATATTGTAGAGGTGGGAAGAGAAGTAATTGCTGAACATGCTCTGGCTCCATTTGGACAGGTAAATGTAGAATCAAGTAAGGAGAGTCCCACTGAGCTGGACAATGGAGGAAAGTCATTGAAGAAGGATCGTTTGGTTGACGATGTCAATGGTTCCAGCCAAGCCACAGAGAACAAGAAGGGATGATGTAGAATTGTTATGGTCACAGAGGATGACATTTCATTAGGGCTGTTTTGGTGCTGTGGCAGGGTTGGAAACTTGATTTGAGTAATTCAAACTAGGAGTTTCAGGAAAGATGGGTGCAGATTGGAATGCGGCAACATGTTCAAGACCTTTGCAGAGTGAAGTAAGGCTGGAGATGAGAGGACAGATAGCAGGGTGAGCATTTTGTTTAAGGACTGTGTGATGATGGTGGTTCTTAAAGGTAGGGTTACTTACCTGAGCAATGAGAACCATTTAAAATGCCCGCGAGCATGGGAATCGGGGAGGGGATTTGGTGGGTTTGGCTGGGAGGAGGGATGCTATCCCAGGGTGTGGGAGTTGAGTCTTGTGAACAAGATGAGCTAAGAGAGGGCACAAAGGGGGAAACTAGCAAGTTTAGGTCAGAAGATAGTCTGGGGGAGTTGGTGGACAAAGGGAAAAGAGGAAGCAGCAGGCACAGCAAAGTGAATAAGTTCCATGAAGTACACCAATTCCTGACTTGTTGGAGATAAGGAAGAAGCAGAGGGTTGGTGCTTCAAGAAGAAGCTTGGTGGTGGAGAAAAAAAAAAGCTGGGGGCAAACATTGTTCTTCAGGGTAATCCTGGAATAGTGGGCAGTTTAGACAGAGAAAGATGAAACCTGATAGCACTTGAGACGTTCCAACCAGATCTGGTGGAAGACATAGTCAAATCAGTAGTGCACCAGAATGCTCAAGTTTCACCCTTAGATTTAAGGGAGAGAAGAAGACTGTCATACTGGGACAACTTTGTTGGGACAGAATAAGGGCTTGGTAGTGACAATGGCATCAAAGGTGGATGTAAGGATGTTGTTGAGCAATTCAACTGGAAAAGTATCATGGCAATAGTGGACCAAAAACAAAGCCGTTGGAAGGTGTTAGTGACTTGAGAGATAAATTTTCTAGGGGTAGACTTAGAAGGAAGTGGGATTAAAGGAGGGTTTGGTTGATACAGGGATATAATCAGAAATTGTCACATCTGTGATCAAGGACATGGGGGCTACAGAGGATGGTCAAAGAGAATGGCTGTGAATAAAGATAGGAAAGTTGGCATGAAAGGAAAGGTTAACTGAGGACAGTGAGCTCAGAGGAGAGAAGGCAAGGGTAGAACTGAGGTGGAAATTGCCATTCCCAAGCAGCAGGATTTGTTCATGCAGATATTAAAAGTGGAAAGAAGCATGGACATCTCAGTGAGAAATTCAAGATGAGCCTTGGATATATGGTATGGTGATGATTATAAAACAAACGAGGGATGGAATAGGTTTACCTTTGATGTTGTTGTCACTGAAAAATATCCTACATGTCAGGAGTTGTGGGGACCATCAAAACAACACGATTGAAAACCACATTCAAGGTGAAAGGGTAGTGTGCAAACACACTTCAAAATAATGTTATTTGCCCAGGATATAAAATAAATTGTTTAAAAAATATTGTAAAATACTATAAGTTTTTTTGATGGTGCTTGCACAATTTCTTTCCTAATATCACTTGATATATTGGCCTGGATTCTCATCATGTGGGGTTGACTTGGGAGCCCATTAAAAAAGGCACATTTGCCTTGATTCCAGGATTACCGACCCCTTTCCCTGGTTTTCTGATTTTTGGGAATGCCTTTAAAGGATGCGGGCAGGTTCCTGTCAAAAGCCCACATCTGGCACCCCACACCTGGCCAGCTCCATTGTGGAGATAGGCATCTCCTATTCCTCTGCAATTTTCATGGAATTGGGCCAGGTTTTTAAAGAATCGAGCTTCACGGCCCCTTGGCGGGGCTGTGAAGCCTAGTCTGCATGAGGGGATCTTTTAAAAGGTAAGTTCAAAAGGTTTCCCCCATGCCAAGTTACACCCCCATCCACTCCCATTGCACTCCATACCTGCTATGCCAAGGTCTATGCTGCCACCTACCCCCATGCCCCCTCATACCTCCTTTGCCAAGCATTGCCCTTCCACCCACCCCCATGACTTCTCCTGCCCCTATGCCAAGCTCAGCCCTTCCACCCAACCCCCATGTACCCTCTTTCCCCTATGCCAAACTTTGCCTTCCACCCACGTCCTATGGCCCCTTATGCTCCTCTGCAAAGATATGGTACTTCCATGCCCATTGGCCCACTGTGCACTTTATAGTACCAATGAACCCTACGGTATAAAGTGGAATCTGTAAAAAAAAAACTTGAAATGAAGGCATTCATTGAGAACTTCCTCCTATGTTTGAGAAAATGTCTCAAGTACAAGCAAATAAAGTGTCAATTATTCAGGCCCTTTGACATTTTTAAAAGCACAAACCAGAAACCATTGAAACCACTTAACTTGTGTAAAAAAACATTATGAAATTGACAGCAGAGATCAGAGACCCTGAGCTGTTAATCAAATAATGTTTCCCCTGGGTAACAGGTGTTCCATCCTTACAATAGCTGCCTGGGCTCTCAGCCAAGCCTCCTTATGTATGATTGTTTGATTGACAAGTCAAGCTCTCTGACCTCTGCTGTCAATTTCACAATGTTTGTTTACACAAGTTAAGTAGTTTCAAGGGTTTGTAGTTTGTGGTTTTCTGAAATGTCAAAGGGCCTGGATAATTGACAATTCTATGAGCTTATACTTCATACTTGTTTTCTCAAACATAGGCTGTGGCTGCTTCTGCACTTCTTCTCGGGTCTGCTAGCCTGACTGCAGCCTGCACCCACCTTCCAGCAATGAAGATCCCGCCTTTGTGGGCACTTTCTGCTAAGGTGGGCCGGGCACGGCGTGAATTTTCCCAACTCCCCCTCCCTGCCTCAAGGATGAAAATCCAGGCCATTGTCCCTAGTCTCATTTAGTATGAGGCAGAATTTTCTGCCTGTCAGACGGGTGGTGCGGGAGAGGGCGTGGGCGGGCTTGGAACCGATCGCTGCCCATTAAGGCCCGCCCAGAATGAACCCTGGCTCCCGAGGACAACGGGAGTGGGCAGGCGGCGGTGGGACTGCAATGATAGGCGGGTCCAATGGCGACCTGGCGGCCTATTTTAATAAGTTGCTGCAGCCTTTCAAAGGCTGAGAATCATGGCCAGTGGTAGGGCTCCTCAGAGCGCTGCTGATGAACAGGCCAGGCAGGAGGATAGGGCAGGGGGGGCCAGTGTGCCCCTCATTTTTGTGATTTTTGGGAGTGCCTTTAAAGGGTGATGATTGCCTTGCTGCCCTCCTGGAGGAGGTGGCAGCACGGCGGGAGGTCCTTGTACCCCAGAACAGGAGGAGGCCCCCCCACATGACCAAACAAGCCTGGGAGGAGGTGGCGGAGGTGGTGAGCTCCCGCGACGTGGTGCGGCGCACCTGGATCCAGCGTTTCAAGCGCTCAGAAAGGGTGAGTACCATGTTGGCACTGGTCACTTAACCCAGTAGGTAAGCTTTCCCCACTGGTGCCATCATCCCCCCAAGTCTGAGTGTAGTAACTGCATTTAATCATTGACGGCGTGTGTCCTTCACTGGGTGGGCCAGCAGATATTGCCCATGCCGAGGTCACCCTGAGAGGGTGGTGATGAGATCGGTTCTGCCCCCGCAGCATGTGGTACACCGAGACCCACATTACTGTTTTGGGGGCAACCTGGAGAAGCTGCACCTAGGCGCTGGAACTCCAGGACATGTCAAAGTCAGGGCGATGAGATGCTGGGAGGAGAGATTCAAGGTGGCGTGGCACCGGTCGATCTGCTGCCCTCTGTGTTCCACGTGCTTGCGCCTCCTTGCTATGGAAGTTTAGACCGTGTGGTGCCCAATGTGATGTAGGCAGCATTTGGCCAAGGGGTGGGTGGGGGAGGGAGGATAGGCGTAGCATCTTTGTGTGAGTGTTCGGCAGCAGCGGGGTGAGGAGGCACTGGAGCCCTGCAATGTCCCACTCTGGTTGGGGTGGGCCGTCTGTGAAGAGAGACCAGATACAAGTAGCACTAATCAATGCTCTTCTCTCCTTTTCAGGAGAAGAATGCATATAATGCCACCGAGTGGGTGAGGCCCAGTTGGTGACTCTTAGCCGGTTTGAGCAGGAAGCCCTAGATTTGGAGAGGCGCCATGCGCCCAGGTCCACCAGTGTCGGTGAGGTTGGGGTGCCATGGGCAGGTATATTTGCCCAGCAGTGAGGTCACCATTGTTCTCCCAACAGCCATGGCAGGACTGAATTTTCAGTGATTGAAGTTTGCAGCATGGCTTGACCATTGCTTATGGAAGGATGAGCGCATAATGATCCGGGGGACAGGGATGCACGTTGACAGTGTCTCCACGTTAACTGATCCAATGCCTTTGTTCTTCTTTTCAGCATCCGTGGAGCAGGGCCAGGAGGACGAGCTATATGGACCCCTCTCATACCTGAGGGCCCTGAAGTCTCAGCCTCACCAGCGTCAAACAATCTCTGTCAGGCAGGCACCAGCGCAGATACAAGCACCTCAGTGGGAATTAGAACATTGGCTACTGCCCCGGGGCACAGCGGTGAGGGCACTTCACACTCGCTAGAGGCACTGGCAGAGACAGAGAGTGCCCATGGCGCCAGCAGTCGGATGACTGCAGGGGACCAGGCACACGCTCAGTCGATGCCTGATGATGTGCCTCAGGAGTCATCTGCAATGCAGTAAACGCAGGAAATGCAGCCGGGTGTGTGGGAGCATCTGGTGGAGATACGAGGCTTTATTTGGCTTGGTCTCCATGGCACAGGAGTCTATGCGGACCATTGACGAAGCAATGAGCCTCATGGCTGAGCGCCATTTGTCCTCCACAGAGAGAGCAGCGACTCTCGTGGAGATGCTCCTCCAGGAGACCAACCAGGGCTTCCCGGGGATGCGCTCGGACCAGCAGGACCTCATTCAGCTTTAACCAATGTGGGAGATGGTCTGGGCACCAAGTTCCCAGCTCGGTGTTCATCCGGTGAGCAGGGAGGTCCGAAGTGACCTCGCGTCGGCGCAGCAGCTGCCTGTCATCTCTGTGGGCACCTCTCAGGGTGCACTGGCTGTGGGCGGTAGCTCCTTCGTCCCTCTCCCAGTGACCGTAGCATCCGGTGAGGCTGCAATGACTGGGGAAATACCAGCTGTGGAACTGCCTCCCAGACGGGGCCAGCACAGGCTACACGGGCCAGAGGACAATCGCCAAGGTTACCGAGGCCAACAGGACAGCAGATGCCACTCTGAGCGATGGAACAGCACCAAGACGTAGCACCTGAAAACGTAAACACAAGACACCTTAGGCACACCACGAGTTTATCACTGGTGCTTTTGTGTTGGCCCGCAATGAGGTCTTTATGAGTTGATATTATTTTTAACACCTTTGTCATTTTGTTTTATTCAGTTCCTTTGGTTGTAATATTAAATTCAAACATGTCACCATGGATGAGAGTGCCTCTTTTCTTCTGCAGGTGGATGGTTTCCAAAAATGTTATGAGTGATTTGTGGGACATTCAGCTTTATTAACAAGGCTCTCAGTTAATGTTCCTGTCCAGGCAGATTTTGCACTTAGGTATCGAGTATGGACCTTACAGCCCAGGCTTGTCCTAGAGGTCCATATGTGTTGTGCTAGCTGAAGGTTTGTTGGATTAAAGCCTCCTGGGCGTCCCTGCCTCCCTGCAGTATGCGTTGGTAAGCATCTACCCCCTCAGCATTTCCCTGTGTGTGCTCATCCTCGGACTCACAGCTGGACTCATCATGTGCAGCCGCAGCCACTGTGTCTACGTCTTCATTGTCCACTGCGTCCCTCCTTTCCAGACCAAGATTGTGGAGAGTGCAGCATGCAACCACAATCAGCAACACACACAATCTGGGGGATACTGGAGTGTGCTCCCTGAGCGGTCCAGGCATTGGAAGCACATCTTGAGAAGACTGATGGCTCCCTCCACCTCAGCCATTGTGGAGGCGTGGCTCCTATTGTACCGCTGCTCAGCTTCTGTTCTTGGATAGAGAAGAGGTTTCATGAGCCACCTTCTGAGCGGATAGCCCTTGTCACCCAGCAGCCAACCATCCAGCCGAGCTGGAGCACTGAAGAGTCCCTGCACCTGGGAGTGTCTGAGGATGTAGGCATCGTGGGAGTTGCCTGAGTACCTTGCACAGACTTGTAGAATCAGCATCCTGTGATCACACACTATCTGCACGTTCATGGAGTGGAAGCCCTTCCTGTTGACGAAGGCACCGGGCTCACCTGCTGGCGCCTTGATGGCAGCATGTGTACAGTCTATAGCACCCTGGACACGGGGGAAGCCAGCAATCACCACAAAGCCTATGGCTCCCTGTGTCTGGCTTGCCTGGTCCCAATGGAAGTGGATGAAGGTCAATTCATGCCTGAACAGAGCGTCTGTAACCTGCTTGACACAAGTGTGGACAGCTGATTGGGAGACACCGCAAAGATCACCCACCGACCCCTGGAAGATCCAGAGGCATAGAAGCTGAGGGCAGCTGTGACCTTTAGTGCCATTGGCGTGGGTTGTCCGCCCACACAGTTCACAGAGTTCTCAGGCCCAATCAGGCCCTGAGAGATATCATTGACTGTCTCCCTTGAGAGACGGAGCCTCCTTTGGCACCGCACTTCAGACATATTGAGGTAGCTGCTTCATCACCTGTATACCCTGGCAGCAGGAAGGTGGCGTCTTCTGCGGCCCCTTCTGCCTTGGACTACCTCTTGGCCCTGCACCCCTGAGCCTGTCCTCCCAAAGGTGGCTCCCCTGGAGGCTGAATGTGCACTCCTGGTTTCCTCCCCCTTCTAGCCCTCCCTTCCTCCTCAGAGGAGCTGCCTCCAGTGGACAGTTCAGCTCCCATTCCCAGTCTAAGGGAAGGCTTTCTGAAACCTGCAGGCCAAAAAAAGATTCCTCACTGCAGAGTGCTGACCTGAAGGTTAAGAGTCCAGACCAAGCAGCTGGGAAGCATTTTGAACTATTGCAGATCACACCGGCAAGTATCAGTAAACTTTGAAAAACAATATTTGAGAGAGCACACTCATGACCCCAGTGACACCTCTTATCCTGCTCGTGGATGAGATTTATACAAATATGTCCTACCCGCCTGCCCATTGGACCCTTCTGCCAACCCGAAGGTTGCACGGGTGCCGAAAAATTGCCTTCGATTGGTGCCTCAAGGGCCTTAAGTGGCCCTTTGATTAATGGTGGGTGTGCATCGGAGATCATCATGCACCTGCCCAGTGAAACACTGCAATGGTGCGCAGTGACGTCGGGTCATTTGCCTGATGTCACCGCCTGTCACTTCACACTTGGGCCTGCGGGTCCCGTCCTCACACGCCAGCGGGAAAATTCTGGCCTTGAAGCATTTGAAAATGGTAAAGTTAGCAATGACACTCGATAGACTATACTCTCAGGGGCATTATTTTTTCAGTCCTTATTTTTGATTATTGCCTTATTACATCAAACTACATTTAATTTTACCGCAAAGAAACAGGCCATTCGCCCCCAGTGCATCATTGCTGATTGTTATGCTCTGCACAGGCCTCCTTCATTTCCAAGCCATTTGATGAAGTTTTTTATTGCCAAAGTATAACCCTCAAGCAACTTGGTCTGTGACTCCAAACAGCTAAGAGTTTGATTTTTAAAAGCAATATACCCAGCATGGTATTAAAACTTTATTATTTTGCAACTGTCAGGTACAGGATAAACAATGATTATTAATGGATTATCCATTTGTATGAGTTGGGTCAGGAACTATTAAGTTATAAAACAATAGGAAAACTATCAAAACTAATGCACAGCATGATTTTTTTTTGCAAAGCTGTTTAATTTTTCAAAATGACAGTAAGTTGCATGCCTAAGTGTTAAAATTTAACAATCTTTGCTTTAAAGTTCATGCTTATTTATTTCAGCTTCCCAGAATTTCTCCCCAGCAACAAAGAGAAAAAAATATTGTAAAACCAGAAGTACACAACCATAGATCTCTTCCATCTTGAGGGGAGCAGTGCACCGGGTCAAATGCATTTAATTTCTGATTTCAGCTATTGGTAGACACACTGGGTAGAAGCTCATTGGTGCCTGACACTGCCGCATGTGCCTGGGGCAGGAGGCCTAAGGCTGGCCTGAAATTGGGCCTTGGGCCTGATCTTGATAATCTGGGTGAACTGCTGCCAATTGTTGTGCCTCCACAGGCTGCTTGCTTGTCTGTGCCATGCCATTTTTGGATCGGCTGCCTGGTCCGCGGGCGTCGGCAATCAGTCATGCTTATGGAAGTCCCAAGCGCAATTCTGTGGCCTCACCAGCATTTGCCACTGGTGGAGTGACCCACTCAGCACATATGGAGACCGCCAGCCCAATGTAGGCAGCCTTCCAGCAGCAGGCCAGAGGCCCTCAGAGCCAGAGACTCCAGGCCCCATTGACCAGGCCGCAACCATCAAAAGCTGCAATTAAGACAGCACCCAGCACAGTGGAAGTGGATCCTCTCTATCCCTATGGACCTGCCACTATAGATCTTGTTTATTTCTTCACTGAGGTGCGGTCCAGCAAGGGAACCTCTATGTTGAGGCATCCTCCCAACCGTGCCCATCCCCCCACTGGGGCTGCTGAAGCTCCAGAATTGCCTGTCCTCTGTCTGGGCCGGCAATATGGAGAGCTCAGCCAAATGCGGAGACGGCCATTCAGGAGGTCACCACCTTGGAAGATTGCTGAGCTGGTCTCATTGCTAGCCAAGGTGGGTTCAGGACTGGCCTTTGGTGCTGACACTGCGGTCCCATAGCCTGTGACAAATCCACCCTTGATTTATGTCAGTCAATTCTTAGTTGTCAGTTACCCTAACATCAATAGATTATCAGCCAATCCCATAAATATCCAGGGTGCCTCTCCTGCCATCGAAATATTGAGATTGTGTTAACCTGCTTCCATTATTTCACTATATTTTTGTAAAATATGACCACACTGAGGTATGCGTATTAATTCATTCTCATTAGTGGTCACTGTAACCCATAAGAAGTTACATGTATTTGACAAAAAGTTCACTGCCATTAAGTGTGGAAACTGATTGGAATGCTCCATCGTATGGGAAGCAAGAAGGTTAATCAAGCCTTGTAATGGAGAATTCACAGGTATGGACCATAACATAACGGGAGGGGACTGATATGCGAGACTGTCAATGAGACCAGCTCAGCAATCTTCCAAGGTGGTAACCTCCTGAATGGCCGTCTCCACATTTGGCTGAGCTCTCCATGTTGCTGGCCCAGTCGGAGGACTGGCAGTTCTGGAGCTTTAGCAGCCCCAGTCGGGGAGGTGGGCATGACTGGGAGGATGCCTCAACATAGAGGTTCCCTTGCTGGACCGCACCTCAGTGAAGAAATAAACAAGATCTACAGTGGCAGGTCCATAAGGATGGAGAGGATACACTTCCGCTGTGCTGGGTGCTGTCTTAATTGCAGCTTTTGATGGTTGCGGCCTGGTCAATGGGGCCTGGAGTCTCTGGCTCTGAGGGCCTCTGGCCTGCTGCTGGAAGGCTGCCTACATTGGGCTGGCGGCCTCCATACGTGATGAGTGGGTCACTCCACCAGTGGCAAATGCTGGTGAGGCCACAGAATCAACCCTGGGACATTCATAAGCACAACTGATTGCCGACGCCCGTGGACCAGGCAACCGATTCGATTCCCAGCCCATCCCTGAGAACATTCCCTGGTGGCGGGGATGTGTCAGCGAGCCATCCTGCCATGGATCCCCCCTTATTTTCCCGGCTTCCCTGCCACCAAGCCTGTCGCCACAGGGCCGGGAAAATTTAGCCCCAAGTCTCACAGGTCAGCTTAATTTTTTTAAAATTTATTCTTTCATGGGATTTTGGGTGTCACTGATAAGCCCATCTTGAATTGCCCTTGAATTGGGTGGCTTGCTAGGCCATTTCAGAGGGCAGTTAAGAGTCAACCACATTGCTGTGGGTCTGGAATCACATGTAGGCCAGACCAGGTAAGGACGGCAGATTTCCTTCCCTAAAGGACATTAGTGAACCAGCTGGGTTTTTATGATAACCGATGATAGTTTCATGGTCACCATCACTGAACCTAACTTAATATTTTAGATTTATTAGCAGAATTTAAATTCCACCAGCTGCCATGGTGGGATTTGAACCCATGTCCCCAGAACATTAGCCTGGGCATCTGGATTACTGGTCCTGTGACATATTCGCAACACCACCGCCTGCCCGAATTCTAGGTTTTACTAGATTCTTCAGAAATTAACCTTTAATGATGTCAAAGAAAATGTTTAACTGTGAATTATATTTCTTTCTAGATTATTTTCAGCATAGCTGCGCATATCCCAACTCGCACCGGGCCCCATTCACCTGTCGCCACTGTGCTTGCTGACCTATTCTGGCTTCTGCTTGCCACAGCCTCAATTTTAAAATTCTTGGCCGGGATTTTCCGGTCCCGCCCACCATGGGACCGGATCTTCTCGCCTGACGTCAATGCACCTTTTGCTGGTCCATCAAATATTCCGTCCTGCCTGTGGCGATTCCTGTGGTGGGGGAGACTGGAAAATTTAGGCCCTCATATTTTTTTTCTAAATCCCTCCATGAGTTTCCCAACTCTGGCACCTCAGCCGGCTTTACAACAACCACCAGCCCCACTTCCCCCCACCCCCCCCCACCCTCCCCCACAAACCCCCGCTCCATGAGCTCTCCGCACTCCTTCATTTCTACCCTGTTACACATCCCCAATTTTACTTGTTCCACTACTGACAACCATTCCTTCTGCTGCCTTGGTCCTAAACTCTGGAGTTCTCTCCATAAAGCTCCTTATCACTCAACTTCTCTCAATTCCTTGGAGAAGCTCCTTAAAACCCAGCTCTTTGACAAAGCATTTAGTCTTACTTCCTAATGTCAGATTTATGTGACTTGATGTTAGATTTTGTTTGCTAACGCTGCTGTGAAGTGGGTTGGAATGTTTTACTACCTTAAAGGTGCTATATAAGTGCAAGTTGTTGTTGTAGCCTGGAGCAGTGTGCATTCTAATTTCTGTGTGGTATGGGGTTAAAGTATTGATGCTTTATACATTTTCTAATAAATTTTTAAAGGAAACATTATTCCTGTAATGTGATATTAAACATTTTGTATGCAGCACTTCTTGAAAGGTTGTACTAAATTGTTGTAATATTTTAATAAAAATGCCCATTGCTACCTTATGAGTCATGGGCTAGACCAACATTTATTACCCATCCCTAGTTGCCTGTGAGAAGGTGGTGCTGAGCTGCCTTCTTGAACTGCTGCAGTCCCTGTGGTGTAGGTACACTCACAGTGCTGCTGGGGAGGGAGTTCCAGGATTTTGACCCAGTGACGGTGAAGGAACGGCGATATATTTCCAAGTCAGGATGGTGAGTGACTTGGAGGGGAACTTCCAGGTGGATGTTCCCATGTGTCTGCTGCCCTTAACCTTCTAGTTGGTAGTGGTCTTGGGTTGGAAGGTGCTGTCGAAGGAGCCTTGATGAACTCCTTGGTCACAGGAGATCTGTTTGAAGTTCTTAAAGCTAACTTTATTTTGGATTCTATTACAATGCAACCTCCATTATTTTCTCTCTTCTTATGTATCCTGAAGTTTTACAGGAGAGAGTTTTGCACAAGACATTGCTCTATTGCACAGCTTGTTTTTTAAAAATGACATTTTTCTCTAGTGGATTAATTCCTCTTTTGTGATTTGTCTTGTACTTGATTCGCGTGTGGAGAATATTGTTGTGTGCTTAAGGCCAAACTTTGGAAATCTGCCAATTTTTGTTACATACTGATGAGGCCCTTGCCATTAAGACAGATAGTGCATTGTCATTAATAAACTCCATAACTCCTACTATCATAGTTCTCCTGTCTGAGGTTGCACTGCAGCCTTTTACTGCATTACAAGTCATCTGACAATCTACATAAAATACCATAAACTTCCCTGTGTTATATGTATTTTGCATTGTTCTCAAATGCTGTATTGTAGACAGAGTTTGCCCTGTTTAAGAATATCACTTTCATTAAATCAAGCTGAAGAATGAATATGAACTTACTACAGTTAACGGTCATGGATACAAACATTTTGCTAATGTGCATCTCAGAAAACCTTCAATAATTTGGCTGAAGATAAAATACAAACTTCAAGAAGGACCAAGTGTCAAAAATATTTTCCACTCACAAATAGTGAGCAGGTTGAGTAAAAACATAAAGCCACACAGGAGCAAGAATTTATTAAAAATCAGACATGGGCCTTCAGAAATTGCTCATTCCTTCAATAACTTCATATAAAAAAATAAAGTTCACATGGTCTAATGTATTCTCAAATCGTACTAGGAGGTTGTCTGAGACAGCACATTGTGAACACATTAACAGTCAAGTATAGGTTTGAACTATTTTAAGAATGACCATGCAAAAGCGTAAACTTTAAATCAAATGCCTCTTTCCATTTATTTAACATAAAAAACATCTTATCTGAAATATGGGAACCTCCATATCGAGCATGATGCCATAGAATTGCACGAATATTTTTCCATTTTCTTTGGTGTGGTTAGTGGCAGCTGCAAGTTACCATTTTTCAAGGGAATAGGGGCTGATATATATTGCACACAAAGAAACCCACTGCTGCAAAAGGCATTTCTAATTAGAATCAGTTAGATTCTAATAGTGCCCTCTGCGTCGTTTGCTTTCTGAAAGGCCCAGTTCTGAATTTACCGTCACTCTGCCTGTAGAGAGGACATTAGCAGAAAAAAACAGGATTAATAGGTGGAATATTATGGAGGAAACAGGGGTCTCAGCCAATGGCTGAAGAGCTAGTGAGACACCTGCATTGCCTCTTTCTGGGAAGGCCTGTCACATTTTGTGCCATTTAACAATGGGTCTTCTCCCAGGATCAAAGACCCTGGGGGCGGGAGTCTCGCCTGTCAAGAGCTGCCAACCAATCAGAGGCTGGTTAATTAACCAATCAAAGGCTGGTTAATTAACTAATCAGAGGCTGATTAGTTTTCTCCACACCATTAAGAGCTTCTTATCCATTCATTAGTTCTTCTTTTTGTGGCACTGAGTATTGATTTGGCTGATTGCATGAGTGCTTACTTAACCATAGACCACCGTGTTTCGATAACAAAACAGAAAATGCTGGAAAAACTCAGCAGGTCTAACGGCATCTGTGGAGACAAAAAAAAACAGAGTTAATGTTTCAAGTCTAAATGACTCTTCTTCAGAGCTGAGTTTGAGTCATACGGACTCGAAACGTTAACTCTGCTTTTTTTCTCTCCACGGACGCTGTTAGACCTGCTGAGTTCTTCCAGCATTTTCTGTTTTGTTTCAGATTTCCAGCATCCGCAGTATTTTGCTCTAATCACTGTATTTTGATGTTGTCCCCGGGCTGTCAGTATTGAAAACCTCTTGTAATTTCTGTTATTATTCCTCCTTTAATTTGCTAAATTCCAGAAAGATGGAGGCATGCAGCCTTATTGTAATATTTAAATTGCCAACCCATCTTCCGGTGGTGGGCCTGGTGCCTACACTCCCTCCCCCTCTGTCTCATCACCGTTAAAACTGGAAGTGAGTGGGTCAGGATTGGGATTCAGATACTTCCTACCCAACGCAAACCCGCTTGTGTTTTGGGGCTAAAACTCTCAGCACTGTTTCATGGATTTAAGTCACATGCCCATTTGCATCCTGTATTATTTAGGAAGGCGAGAGGGTTTAGCTTGGATTGGCTTGGATGCTGGCCAAGTTAGGGAAAGTCAATTTCATCTCCTCCCCAAGGATGACATGTCTCACCTCTGTAAATATAACACTGGATCCATCTATGCTGTTGAAAAATGACTAAACTCACCTTTGTAAAACAAGCAAATTCAACAAAAAAAAAAATTGAAGCTCAAAATTGTGATCTCTTAGCACCTAACTACTTGAACGAACAGAAGTCATTCTCAATTGTTTTATGCAAAGGGGTTCAGTCATAGGATTAAATACTTGTTTGGGGGAAAAAAACAATGATGTGTTTTTTTATCTTTTTGTTATAAGATTAGATTGTGCAAAGGATTCTTTATAATAAACTGTAGATTAAATCTGGAATTTTCTACTTAAGTGGATCCAGCTATTCTTTTTCCTGTAGTGTGGTTGGTAAGAAAGCTGGAAGAATAAACAAATCTAGACTCGTTTTACATCTCTAGGCCAATGCAGATGTTCAGTCACAAAAGAACACAAAGAAACCTTAATGATAAATTACAGCATCACTTGTTAAAAGAACACCTTTCAGGTGTAATGCAAGGCTATCATTATATTGTTCTTGAAACAATCCAAGATACATAGTGCGAATGTTATCTCAAAGGGAAGGAAAGCTGTGGAAATAGTTTATGACTTTTTTCAATCTTTTATTATCTGCTGTATGGGGGCAGGTTAGCTCAGTTGGCTAACTAGTTAGTGTATAATGCAAAATGATGCCAAAAGCATGGGTTCAATCCCCGTACCATCTGTGGTAGTTCATGGAGGCCCTGCCTCCTTGCTTTGCCCCATGCTTGCAGAGTGGAGCCCCTCAAACTATGAGCAGCCGAAAATGTCACTCTGATAGAGTGGATACCTTTGGGACTATGTGTGCATACATCATCTATTACAAAGAACAGGATAATAACACAAAAAAGGGTCTTCTAACCCCAAGTAACATGCTATGAAATAAAACCCAGTATCAGTATAGTTAAATGATATGTATGATAACACTTAGGTTCAAACCAAATCAACCTTAGTATAAAAGCAAAATACTGCAATCGTTGGAAAACAGAACATGCAAAGAAAATTCTGGAAATTCTCTGCAGGTCAGACAGCATCGGTGGACAGAAACATTTAATGGGCAGAATCTTGTGGGGTGATGGTGTCTTGGCCACTGGCTGAAGAGCTAGTCAGACACTTTTGTCACCTCTTTTTGGGAAGGCCTATCACATCTTGTGCCACTCAGGCACTTAACAGACCAGCAATGGATCTTCTGTTGGGATCAAAGATTCTGGTGGCAGAAATCTTGCCTACTGAGAGCTGCCAACTAATCAGAGGTTGGCAGCTCTTCTGTACTCAGCAGTGTCACCAGGGAGGCAGTGACTTCTGCCAGTACTGCACCCACCTAAGGCCTCGGATCGAGGAGGAACCCAGGTTCAGGTGAGTGATGGTGGGATTGCGGGGATGGATGGGGAGAGGATGGCCCTCAATGGGGCACTGCTTTCCCAATCCATGTCCCTGAGCCAGGCACTGAGTGCCTTTGAACAAGGGAGCCACCTGCCCCCACCACCTCCCCCTCCCACCCCAAGGGAACCTGCAAGCCCACATGCCAGGATTTGCTTGTCATGGTCTCTGTTTGGCGAGACCCTGCCTACTTCTGGGTTAATACCAGTGGCAATGAGATGAGGCTCTTAAGTGGGCATTAATTGGCCATCCACGGGCCCTTCCGCCATGGACTTAATAGGGGTAGAAGTGGGAAGGTGGCGGAGTCTTCATCCGCCATCCCCCTGGCTGATTAAATGTTGCCCCCCACCACCATAACCACCACTGAGTAGGCACAAGATTCCACCCAATGTTTCAGGTCGTGATGACTCTTCATCAGAACTGACCTTCATATTATGCCATGGGACCCTAAGCTCTCACAATCTTGACCTATATACATTTTGTAGAGAGGTGTAGTGTTGGCTAGGTCAGATGGTGATTGGAGGGATGGAGGCAAGCACAAATTCAGTCAAGGGGAGTTGGTGGCATAGTGGTATTGTCAGCATTAATCCAGACACCCAGGCTAAGTGATCTAGAGGCATGGGTTAAAATCCCACCATGGCAGCTGGTGAAATTTAAATTCAATTAATAAAAAACTTGGAATAATGGTGCCCATGAAGCTATTATTGGTTGTTGTATAAATCCATCTGGTTCACTAAAGCCCTTTAAAAAGGGAAATCTACCATCCTTACCTGGTTTGGTCCACAGCAATGTGGTTGACTCATAACTGAACCTCTGGATGGCCTAATAATCCTGAAGTTCAAGGGCAATTAGGGATGGGCAACAAATGCTGGCCTTGCCAGTGATGCCCACATTCCATGAAAGAAAAAAAATTGGAATTGAGAGAGTGAGTTTTCCAAGTAAACTAAAGCAAGGCCAGGGAGGGATCTGAAAATGAAGTGAAAAGTTTTGAACCCAACTTACTGACGCACAGGCAATCAGTGCAGTGAGGTGAGTACGCAGGCTTTACATGGGTCAGGGTTCAGGCCATGGATTTCTGGAGTAACTGAAGTTCATGAAGGGTAGAAGTCAGTGTAGAAAGCATTTGAGAAAGCAATCCCCAAGTTATTGAAGCTATGGATGAAAATTTCAGCAGCTTGATAAGGTAGGTCATAAACAAACATAGTTCCAGGGTACAGAGGGACAATGTTGGTTATCTGGCAGTCAAAGAAAACATCAAGATTGAGCACCATCAAGTTTGGCATGAGTGAGTAACAAGGGGAGATTCAAACAACATAGCTTCAGTTTTGTCGACTTTAAGCTGACCCATCCAGGACTGAATATTACAAATAGCCCTACACTTTGGTGTGTAATTTATTCTAGTTGTTGTGCTTTATTTAATGCTCTATTAGTGAATGTAATGTTTAGAGTCTTAAAAAAAGGAATTATTTGTGAGGGAATATATTCTCTCTTACTTTCTCTGTGGGAAGATAATCTGCTATTAGCAGACCATCAGTTCTTCTCAGTGACTGGGAGGAGTGAGAGAGTCTTTGAGCCTCTCTTGTTGCCATTGTTTTATCTGCCTTGAGGAAGCCCTGCTCCTATTCAATGCCTCCCTTTGATCACACAAGTTGCATCAAAAAATTCACCATATTGAAAATTGAATATGTCGATTCCGTGCTATATTGTGGCACAGCACATTGGTGTAAAAGTTTGCTGCTTTAGCACACCACCTCAATGCCATTTCTGTGTATAACTTCCTTTGTTGACTAGTAGGTCACCCATGGTGTTGCTTATGGAGTCAGTTATTATGCTGTTGCAAGAGATGGGTGCTTGAGTGTGAAAGTTGGGAAAGGATATGTGTCTGCAAAGAAATGTTTGGAAAAATAAATAGTAAGAGATTTCCCCAGAATCAGTGAAATAAGTCCTTTTTAATTGGTTTTTGGAAAATAAATAAACAGTATTGTCTTTACTTGAGTAGGTAGATAAAAGTATGTTCCCCGATATGTCACTCCTGCATTTATTAGGTAAAAGATTTAATCTCTGTAAGGACTTCAGGGTTGGAGAGCAATGTATCTTTACTAATCATTTGTTTAGAATGTGGGTTTTATAGCCAAGGCCAAGAGGTATATAAAACTTAAGAAATTGGCATCTATCCTTTTTTGCAAATAATGCAGCAACAATACTTAATATTATCAAAGCGAGTCTGTTTAAATAAACATGTTTAAAGCAGAACTACATTTCAAATTGAACAATGCAAGCCTTCCAAAGCTTTCCACTGTTTGTATAAATCATTTGTTTTGAGTTACAGAATAAGAAATGTGAAAGTATTATGTCCATCTAAAATGCATTAAAATTATAAGTCCCTCTTTTGAGTTGTTCTCCACACATCCATCCTCTCCATGGCTACATCCGTGTTAAGCTTTCTTGTTGTGCTTGTTAACTGTTGTTGCAGAAGGTCTCTTAGGATATAGTATACATCAACTTTCTCTCAAAGGTACCTCAGAAAGAGCAGATGGATTTCTGTTTTGCTTTAGGTTTTATGATACTTCTCCCAAAAATTATTTTCCCGTGAGTTTTTTTCTGTAACAACTTTGGAGCAAGCGGAATAAGGAGTCTACTTACAAACAGCGATGTGAATGACTTGTCAATCATAAAAAAGATGTAGAAGCTCGATAGGCAGAAATGCATGTGGAAATTGTATCCATGACCCTTTTGCATCTCTCCAACTGAGAATGATTGCTCTGCGAACCCACACAAACTCAAGAATCAAATTCCCAGACTGACGCAGATCTCCAGCAGAAACTGAGGCATTTCGTACACAGAAAATTCTTTTTGAGTAGACTTGCACGTGCTATAATGTTTGAATCTCTGTTGAATTTTCTACTCAGAAGTGTGCGTTCCCTTCCCTCTTTTTCTCTTAGCAAATCTTTTCCTTCCATAATCACAAGGGACTTGAGCTTTCACATCACCTTGTTCAATTTGGGGTTGGAAGAAGTCTGTGCCACAGGTACCCATCAAAATTACTCTGTGATCTGCTGAAATAGAACATATAGTTAAAGGAGGCTGAGATGGATAATTTCAATGTCTTCCTCATTTCCAGGTGTGTTGCTGCGCTATTCAAAGTTTCAGACAGCTCTGAGCCATAAAACATCTGCTTCTAAATGCTCGTACCGTTCCTGCAAACTAGGGTCCTCTAACTCTAGATTGACTCATTCGAAGCAAATCAACTTAAAAAATAGCAGGAAAATTGAATACCACAAATGTTCATCTCTGAGATGAGAGCTGAATTCCAAACTGGATGCTTTTGATAAAAATAATCCAGATGAAGTTTCAAACTTGAGCTCTGATTTGATTACCTTGCTCAGACAGATAGCAGGTTAGGTTTTGCCGTGGGCTTTCGGATCCCGACATGTAGCCAAATGAGGAATCCGAGCCCCCACATGCCAGCAGCAAGACCAGCTCAGCATTCTTTCGGGAGATGGCATCCTTCTAAGGCCAGCGGACAGGCTGTCGATACTGCAGGCCCAATCAGAGAGCCAGCAGCTCTGGGGCTTCAGCAGCCCCACTGAGAGAGGTGGGTGTGATGCAGTTCAGGGACCGCGAGGGCATCTCAACTTGGATGAGCTATAAATAAAATTTAAGGTGGCAGGTCCCAAACATTTCTCAGACAAGGAAATATGTTATTGTTGTTCATGTGTGGTGATCGTTGTGATTGAGGGGAATGAAGGGGAAACCTTTTTGCTGCATTGGGTGTGGCCATGATTGCGGCCCTTATGCTTCGGCTGGGTCATGGAGGACTGAGCCTCCAGCTCCGATGATCCCCGCCCCCTCCCACTAGACTGCTGCTGGACGCAGGGCCGCCTCCATTGAACTGATGACCTCCATACATGATGGGGAGCCACTGCGCTGGTGGAAAAATGCTGCAAAATCCCCATCCAATTTTGGCTTGACATACGTGATTAACTGCCTGCCCCTGTGGGGCGGGAGGGCGACCCTATTTCCAGCATAGCCCTAAGAAAGGTGGCAGCAGGAATACATCAGTGAGATGCCTCAGCCCACCTCCCCCGCTATTTTCCCAGACCTGCACCTCTTAGTCTACTACCACATTGCCAGGAAAATTCATGTCTGTGAGTATGCAGTAAATGTTCAATGCAAACATCACACTTCTTCTGTGGGTTCTGCTCTTCTAAGATGAGGTTGAGGAATGGAACAACATGCAAGGAATTCTGGATCGAACTCAAGTAGCATCATTAACATATCTCTGCTTGGTAGCAAAACAGAAGCTATTTATCTCCCAGCACTGTCACTTTGACAAGAATTTACAGAAGGAAGCCCTATAAGTATTTTACAAGTTATGGGGATGAGGTAAGATTTCCACAAGCAGTCCTCCTGATCTGGCACCAAGATTTTGGTGGAAGATTGAAGGAAATCCTGTAGAAATAGCCGAAAGAAGAGATCAGGAGAACCTTCAGGAAAATTCAACTTCTATATGTCTTATGCAACCAATTCAATCTATGTATAATTAGATACTATTTTGTTTAGGTAGTGAAAATCAGAGCAGAAGCAAGCAGGTAACAATTCTGGCAGCAACTTTTAATGAATTGGCCACTTTGCAGCCAAGCTATCAGGTATTTTCAGATGTGTGGCAATAATTTTACTCTTTGACTGCAGCTAATAATATCCTACTGTTGCATGTGGTTGATTTTTGTAATTTTAATTTTCCCTTCACTGTTCTTCTGCTCCTAAGGATGGGAAGTGATCTCAAAAAGACCCGTGAAGTGCTGTCAAATGCTTTTGGTTTTGAGTTGAAGAGGGATCCTGCTTTTTGAGACCACACCATGCTGAATTCATGCCAATTCAACAATCTTCTATTTGGTTTCCTAAGCCAATGAAAATTGCCACCAGTGCCAAAGTTGACTCAATGGCTCCAGTTTGCCCACCACAGTTTTAATAGCTACATAACAGCTGTTGAAACCGAAACCTTTTGTGACTTTCCCTTAGGCTCCCTATTCTGCCTACCTTTTCCTGACTGAGATGGCAGGGAAGCAGCAAACGTTTCAGTTAGCTTTACACCCTATCTAGTCACTAGGAAGATTGGAAGAACAAACTGGGCTTGCTCCTGGCTCAATTCTCGCTCATACTTGGGAGCTTCCTGCTCGGAGGGGTGGGGGTTGGGTGGGGCGATGGGTGCATGTGCAGAGGAAGTGGCTGTGAGGAGACAGTATGTGATGAAAACCAGCTTGTCTGATTTCCTGCCTCCAACTGCCCATCACCATCACTAAAGTCACGTGAAACCCCAGGAAAATTGTTTTATTTTATGTTTTCTCTCTGTGGGTAATGAACTGACATCTATTCAGCTCCTCCCTAGCTTGGTCTGGCTAAAATTAAATACTGCAGAGAAACACAAGCACAACATCACAGCCTACCCTGTGTGCTCCAGTGGTCCATCAAACTGTGACATATACTCGCCGTTTCACTTTTAAGTTTAAAATCAACACTCTGCAGAAGATGCAGGATTACAAAAATTCACCGCAAGTCAATCTGCACCTTAAAAGGGAAAAGATGGTTTAATGCCTCAGGTAGAGAACTTTCACCAAAATCGTTTTGACAAAGAGGCTGGCATTTTCTCCTCTGCCAGCACTGCTGATGGAAGTGTGGATGAGTGGGACTACTGTGTCCTAAAGTGGCCCCCCCACTGACCCTGGAAAAGTTTCTAGGTTCAGCCTTAATTACAACTTTACAGCATATATTCTTCACACAATTCCCACATGCACTTGGCGGCCTAATTGCGCTGAGGGCTTGGAGGTGAGGTTGGAGGGAGGGATGCTTGGGGGCAGTGGCTGGCTCCTGCTACAGGAGGTGAAGGGGATGAAAAATAAGTTACCTGATTTCCCGGTTCCACCTGCACATTGACATCAGTAAAGTGTTGTAAAATCCAAGGAAATCTGTGCCTGAAACATGGGGCAGAATTTTTCAATCAGCATGCCGGGGCGGAGCTGACACCATGACGCGTGATGATGTCAGGTGTGTGTCCCGATGTCATTGCGCAGTCGACTGCGCGCCCGCCGAAATATAAACCACCCATTAAGGCCATGAACAAACTAATTATTGTGATTGTTAACGCTGCCCGTCCAACCTTAAGGTTGGTGGGTGGGCGAAAAGCCCAAGCGGCCTTCGCGTTTTTTTAGGAAACCTCATCCACGAGCGGGGTGATGCTTCCTAAAGCTTTTATTAAATAAATTTTAAAAATGCACAAATATATAAACATGCCCCATCTCATCTGACGCAGTCACATGAGGGGACATGTTTAAATACATTTTTAAACCTTTTACTTAATTTTTTGATCATCGATTCAATCTCCCTGAGGCAGCTCAGCACAGGCTTGCTTGTCCTGCTCCCCATGTTGTGGGCCAACCGCCCACTGCGGGGCTGATACCAGAGGCAGGATGAGGCCCTTAAATTGGCATTAATTGCCCACTTAAGGTCCTCACTTAGCAGCACAGGCTTAATTGGAGTTGAGTGTGGAAGGTGGTGGGGGTCCCAACCAGCACCCTCTTGCCTGAATAAATTCCCCACCAACAATCCCCCTTTGGGGGACGGTATTAAATTCTGCCCCTGGAGTGGGACTTGAACCAACAACCTTCTGACTTAAAAGCAAGAAAGCTACCAACTGAGCCACAGTTGACACAACCAATAATTAAGTAAAATAATTTATTTTTTGGCAATCTTTGTACTTGTTTAATGATCAGAGATGGAAACATCATTTGGATAGACTCGCCAATGAAAGCTTATTCAAAATTAGTTAGTGATGATCAAAATGGTCTGTATACTTTTAAAATAAATTACCCAATGCAGCCGCTTAAATAGAGGGATACCTTAAATGCACATATGCTGTTAGCCCAAAGCATCATTTCAAGGCCTTGCTTTCAGGTGACTAATTCTATTAAATTGTTATGATGTGGCAGATGATATGTGCCAGGCGGATCGAATCCATGAGGGAAACTTGATCAAGCGGTCACAACTGTTTTGCAATTTGTATTTTATTTCGAGATACGGCCCTGAATTCAGAAATAATAAGACTACCATGACATCAGAGGTTTTTAGAAAACTAAATTAAACATTTAATAACAAAAGAAAAGATTTCAAGCACGTACATAGGTCTATAAATTACTACTATAATAACTCTTAAAACCCCTAATTAACCTGGCTTCCAGTTATACCCCCATTAAGGCAACAGTAAAAAACAAATAGACTTAAATAGATCCAGGCAAAACAACACAATTACCTGGGCAGTCGAATTCAAAATGAGTTCTCTCAGCTTTGGTTCCCATAGATAACAACTTGATGCACAGATGTTGGAGGCTTTTCACACTTGTGTTAGATCTTAAAATGCCTTCCACTGTTACACAGAGCCTTCTCTCCTTTATACCTGTTTTCCCATTTTAATCCAAATTCCATTGTTCCGATATGTTTTTGGAACTTTACCCCTTTCATAATACAAATCTTTCATAGTACTAATTTTATCATTAACCTTTGGGAAAAATAAACACACTGGCTTTGCTTCTTCTGGCTAGGTGTAACATTTTACCATCTCTTTGAAATTCAAACTAATCTAATTTATCTAAAAATGCAAATTTTCCTTACACTTCACAATCTAAAAGTTCAGCCATGTTTATGTATTTAGCATTTCAAACGCAGCTTCATTTTTGATGCATCAAAGCCTCCAGTCCAGCTGTTTCCAATTCAATTAAATCCCATACATACACATACACAGAGAAACTATCTAAACCCCAATATTAACCCTATTTTACAATAAATCACAATAATATTATGAAAATTATTATATTTTCATGACAAAGTGATTCTGAAACTTCACATTGAGCAGGTCTAATTATATTATGGATGGCTATTGTAAAGTTAGGAAAAGGCAAACAATTCTGTAACACTGCACCCCAAGTCTCCCTTCTTCGACTGATTTTAATGGTTAGTTAAGATGCAAAGACAGAAACAATTTAACTGTATTTTTTATAGTTTCACTAACTTCCTCTCAAAATATACTACAAACCTATAATCTATTTAAACATATAACATTTGGTTAGGGTCATTTAAAAAAAACAACTCTGATAGCTTATTTTAGACATCATAGTGTTATATTCTAAATCTTTTGCATTTAAATAGACATGGCTGTTTGCACAAGTTTGCCATTGTGGAAAACTGGTTAATTTTGGTCCCAATTTTCCCACAATTGTATGTGGCATCACTAGAAGCACCTTTAAAAGTTACGTAGCATTTTTCAACTGGGACACAATTTCAACTTGTCAAAATTATGGGGAAAATTTTCTCCCCATCGGGGGAGTCAGTCGGGAGCAGGCACGGAGCCAATCGTCACCCGCAATCGGCTGTACGCCGCCATTATATGTGGGCTGGCCAAGTAAGGTACGCCCACTGTGACACGCACCCGGAAGCGCTGAGTAGGTGGGGGGAAGAGGGAGAGATGGGGCCTGTGACCACATGCGTGCAAAAGAGCACAGAAGTCTCCCTGAGGCACGGAGCTGCCTCAGGCAGATTAATTTAAATATTAAACATTGAAAAAAAGAAAAAATAAAATTATTCAGACATGTCCCCTCATGTGACAGTGGCACATGAGCTGGGACATGTTTATGAATTTTGATATAATTTTTTATTTCATTAATAAATCCTTCATGAAACCCCAGTCTGCCCGTGGATGAGGTTTCATGATAAATGTGAAGGCCGCCTGGGCTCTTCGCCTGCCCACCGCCAACCTTAAGGTTGGACAGGCAGCTTTCTCAATAGGTCTAATTGATTTTTAAATGGCTTAACTGGTCTTTGACAGTTCGGCAGACGCGTCGCTGACTCTGGTGCACGCCCGCTGAGGGGAAGATCGGAATGATGCGTATTAACATCGGGACACACGCCCGACATCACCACGCGTCATTTTACATGTCAGCACATGGGGCTCGCCCCCGCACACCGAACAGAAGATCCTGGCCTATGTTTTCCCTGGTAAAAGCTTGAAATTTCATGAGGCAAAATAAACCTTAAAAGAATAATTGGCGAAAGAGGCAGGGGAAAGCTGAGAAGATTTTTTTTAAAATTCAGTCAGTTGTTAAGATCTGAAATGCACTACCTGAAAGATTCAACAGTAACTTAAAAGGTAAAGACATTGCAATGTTATGGAGAAAGAGCAGGAGAATGGGACTTATTGGATAACTCTTTCAATGTCCCAGCACAGGCATGATGGGTGACATGGCTTCCTTCTGTGCTGTAAGCTTCTATGTAACAAAGTACAACTTTGGTGTGAACGAAGGGCTTGTCAGTGGGGCACAGAAATATTTGGAACACATCATGAGCACCAGAAGAGGAGGACAAACATTGTCATCGTTTGTGGTCTGGTGAATCACTCTGCTTCAGTTTACCAGGGATGGAAAATAACTCATCCCAGGCGAGCTAATGGTTAGGGTTCTTCATCTGTGACCCAAGAAAAATGAACATTCTCCCTCTCTTCCAGTTTAGACATTTGAAAACGAATCCTGAAACTTGTATGAGGTGTATACTAGTTAAAAACAGGGTTAATCTGCACCGCCATCACCAACACAGCAACAGCTTGCATTTATACAACATAGTAAAACATTCTAAGGTGCTTTGCAGGAGTGGCATCAAACTAAATTTGAAAAATTAGTCATATAAGGAGATGAAATTTGACATGAGCCACATAAGAAGATATTAGGAAAGGTGCCCAAAAGCTTTGTCAAAGAAGTTGGCATGAAAGGAGCTTCTTAAAGAAGGAGTGAGAAGTCAAAATTAGAGTATTCAGCCATTGTCGCTTTTCTATAAAACTGAATGAAGAAGCTCAAGTTATTTCCAAAGCAAAGAAGCTTCTCCATCTGATCAGGAGCACTTTTCCTTATCGTCAAATGCAAATTTAGAAGACTCATCCCACCACCTTCCCCCCGCCCCGCTCCGCCCCCAGCACCCCAACACCATTAATGGTATGTTTATTATATTGTGAAGATACATAGGTGAAGAACATTGGTTAATTAAGTACGAAGAGCACTTATAAAGAGAGACTGCCTGCTGCGGCCAGTGGGTACCATGGGGGCTGGAGTGCATTATCAGCCCCCAAAATGATACCTTGATTTGATTTGGAAAGTTTCATTTAAATTTCTTCCTTACTTACAGTACTGCTTAGGGGCTGTAAATTTGATACAATCAATTTACTCTTTAACTTAATTTGCCAATTTTTTATTCCCTTGTTAATTTGGTCTACCAAAAAGAGTATGAAGAGAGACTGCCTTCCATGACCAGTGGACACCGCGGGGGCTGGAGTGCACCGTCAGCCCCCACATCGTCATGTTGATTTAGTTTGATAAGTTTCCTTTAACGTTTTGTCCTTTTGTCACAGTGGCCCTTTAAGGGGCTATCACTTTAGTTTAATTTGTTAATTAGTTTTTCCTCTGGTTAATTTATTTTGACCAAAAGAGAATAAAGAGAGGCTACTGCAACACTGGGTTGGTAACTAGGAAGCAAATATATGCAATGCTGCATTACTGTAACTACACCCATTATCAAGAAAAGTATTAGTGTCTAGGTTTATACTTCACCAACTGGGTTTGGGTCAATATAACCCTCTTCCCCACCCAAATGTTGATAAAAAGTTAAAAATGTTAACATTTAGCAACACTATTGACATTTTGGATGCCCTTAGTTGCATCTGCTCCTCTCAGTTACAAGTGTATCACAAAACGGCTGCTGCGTTTGGACAAATAGGCCAAAGCATCACTTACTTTTCCATTACAATGTCACCCAGCGCTGAGCAGCAGAGAAAATAACTGTGCACACAGGCATTAGTTCATACACAATTTTAGGTCCAGTTTTGTACTGGCATCTAACTAGAGAAGGTCAGGGCTGTTATCGTTTCTTTAAGCTTTTGTGACTTCTGATGGTCTCTTAACCAAATTACCAATATCACATTTCTCCACATTAAGCTATTAAGTACATTGTTCAAATAGAAGCTAACCATACATATGATTAGTTTAATTTTCCAGCCTGATATGTTCTGAAATAGACTTTGTTTCCACGGTAGGAATTTTTAAAATCCCTTTTCCATAAATCTCCTTTTGAAGTTGCTGGAACATCTGTTGCTAGGTAGATACTGCTTCTTAATTAAATCATGCAGCCTCATAATAATTATACATTAAAGCCACAACATGTAGTTTACAAACATCTGCAATACAGAAGCTGAAGCAATGGTAAATGGCCACTGTGTTTTTTTTTTACAGCCCATTTTAACAAGGTGCATAGTACCTGAGTTGCTTTTTTGTCTGCCTTTGAACTAGCATTGAAGATATGTACGCTTTTAGTCTAACAAGAGATTTTCAAAAAAAAAACCCTACTGTACAAGGCTGGCGATCAGCATGATGCAAATATTATTTAAAAAGGCCATCTGTGATACATAAAGCTGATTTTTAAGACCAAAGAATACAACCAGTGGGAAACAAAGAGAAAACGAGGGAGGCATTCTGCAGGCTAGTCTATGGCGCTGCCAAGCCCAGTTTGAGGTAAACCGTTACAATTAGTACTGTACGTTAAAAGAAAACATATTTAAGTATAACTCAATGTTAGCTAACACTGCTTTGTTAGTAACAGAAGATTTGTTTTAAAAAGCTTAAAGGTATATTGAACTTTACTCCCAGAGTCTTCCTCTACTAGCTTGATGAGCAGTGGTTGCATGTGCTGTGAGGTGCTGGCACATGACAATTACTTTAAAATTGAATGGGCCCTGAGTAGAGTTTATTTCAGTCCGCCATGGTAACCTTGGTGTCCTGGCCACTTAATTGCAGGAGACCCCGAACGTCAGTCTGCCAGTTGCCAGAAAACCTACCCCCACACCCCGCCGCTCCGATTAATTTGAAGGCAGGGAGGGTCAGATGCACAAAACTCGTCCATTGGCAGTGGGATGTCAATTAGGCCCATTGATGAGCCAAGAGACACTAATTATTCCTGCACCCTTGTGGAATTTGCTGGTGACTCAAGGATTAAATGGGAGTCGCACAGCTTGCCCTTGCCTCCCAAAGGTTGCTCAGCAAACCCTAAGTGGGATGTACCTCATTGTCAGGCACTATGTGCCCAATTGAGGGATCTGGCATCTTGCAGGGGGGGGAGAGGCACTGAAAGCCACTGCCCTGCCTTTGCCTCTGACCACCCATTTCCCTCCTTCCGCGAACCCTTCCCCGCATCCCCCATGCCACCCTCGCTCAATTGTGCCCAGGGATCCAATGATGACCCTGGGTGAAGCCTGTGGAGCATTGCCAGCAGCAGCCACCACTCCGATTAGCATGTACTGATTGGTCGGCAGCTCTCAGCGGGCAGGATTTCTATCACCGGGGTCCTAAGTCCCAGGGAAGGCCGAACGCTGGCCAGTTAAGTGACTGAGAGGCACTTGATCTGGTTGAGCCTTCTCCACGGAAGCGGCATGTGGTTCCCACCAGTTCTCCAACTGGTGGGTGAGACCCTGTTCACCCATGTTCACTCCTGGCCCCCATGCACCAGAGAATGTTTGACATGAAAAATAAATATGCATTGTAAGTATAACCGGTAATGGCACGTATCGAGGCACCTCTTGCGATGTCTTGGAAGAAACTGATCTGTATTGCACTTTATGTATTGCCAAATTTGAACAGTTACATAATGTATTTTTTATAAATTTTATGAATAAAGTGCACTTTTGGAAAAAAAAGTGCTACGTTAACTATATAGAATTCTGCATTTTAATTAAAGTTAGAAAAAAAATAGATTTGATGCAAACTTTTCCCTATCTCGAAAACGTCTTTCACTGAATGCAATGGAATTCCATTTTTTTTTGTTTGTGATGTAGTTCATCCTTTCCTTTTGTTTATGAAATATAAAAATTACACAGCTGGTTGCCAGCATTTTTTCCTTTTACTCAGTACACATACTGTGCCTTAAAGGAATACTTCTGATAGATAAGTCAGAATTTGTGGCATGCTAGCACAAGATAACAATTCCCAGCTTCAGAGCTCCTTTAGTTTGTTCACTGACATTCAGCAAACCTGGAGAGATGCAACTTTTAGCCAATCCCATTGTAGACTGAGGTTCTAAATCAAGCAAAATACACAATAGGCTAAAACATTGGCTTACTTGGTTTTTGAACACGGGGGCCATAATTTGTGAACAGCCCACATTGGTTCACTTGGAGGTGGCATTGTGTTGGCACCTCATTACTATGATTGTAGCTTGGGACTGAGCATCTACGTGCCTCAGTGCTGGCTATCTGGCTGCACAATGGGCAGGCCTGATAGTGTGCAGGGAAAGCGTGGGTTCCAGTTAGCCTCCAGCTCTCAAAGGCAGAATTTCCCTCTTAAAGGGAAGGTGCGCTATTGAACTGAAGTGATTTTGGAACACTGAAGAAAAATAGTGCAACAGGCAAAAGAGAGGGCTCCAAGGTTTAGTCACTTTGCCTTGGAGGCACTAGTGACCTACATGGAATCCAAGAGAGGGGGTTTCCACTCTTTCCGTAGAGGTAGACATCAGTGCAAAGCTTGTGGCATCATGACACTCATGTTGAAGATGGACTGTTCTATTCCAGAAAGCCAGTTGGTAGAGGACTGAACTGGAGCCAATATTGATTTATATATATATTTATTTATTTCCACAGATGTTGGCATATAAGTCGACCTATGAGCACTTGAAAAATCCCTCCAAAAATGGGTGTTGACTTATATGGCGAGTATAAAAGTGAATCGCCATGCAGGATTTGCTTTGTGTGGCTGTGACTTAAACTCCTGTACATCTTCACAACACAGCCCGTATCGCCTGAATCTTTACACCTGATTATAAGGTACCAGTAAGTAAAGCATCCACTTGTGGGATGAAGAATTGCGGCTGTCTACTTGTGCGAATGTAGCATATCATGGCTGTGAAAGGGGGTGGATTGACTTTGACGCTGAGTATATGCAAAAACATGATTTTTTTGGGCTGAAGAAATGATCCACAGCGCAGAGCATTACATTACATTACATTACATTACAAGCATTTAACATCTATGTGAATGACGTCAGCTTTAGTCTGTGTCTATTTATAGGGTTTCAGTGAATCCCCAGTTAATGCCTACTACCTGCTTACAATTAAACACGATTAATATACAGTTATCATGGATACTCCCAATCTCTCTCATGTGCCCCTGCCTCTGAACAAGATAGAGCGTCGCGCATTCTCTGCAGCTGCTACTGAATAGTCCTCTACATCGACAGTCCCTGAGGCCCGGCATCTGCATCCGGCTGAACTCTGCTTGGAGGTTCTGTGTCCTCTGATAGAGACAGTGAGGGGCGGGTGTGAGATGGCAACATGATGAGTCTGAGTGTCAGTTCAGATGAGGGCATGGGGAGGTGCCTCAAGAGAGGAATAGGTGGAGTTGCAAGGTGTGTTGCTCTGAGGAGTGTTGTGCAGGTAAAGGCTGGTACTGCAAGGAGGTTGGCACTTGAATTTGGATTGCCTCACACCTTTCCTGTCCTGATGAGGTCATTGAACCTCTTGTGGCACTGATTCCATAAATGAGACAGTTCAAACCTGCTGCTCACATCCTCAGCCACTTCCTGTCACTGCTGCTTGGCTTGCAAGGCAGGCTTCCTCCTCCCATTCGCCGGGAACAAAATTTCTCCACGGGTCTTTATGGCTGCAGGGGTGCCTTAGAAAACTGGGTGGGGCAGCCTTCTGTCATTGAGACTACATCACTCAGAGTTGCTGTCTTTTGCTTGCCAGTTGCAGAATTCTGTCCCTTGACAGGATCCCTTTAAAAACTGAGGCTTCAACAGTCACGTGCAGGTCATGATCATGTGCACCCACTCCACATGGATGGGAGATCTGGGAGTAGGATGCTAATGATGTGCATCAGCTAAACTGCTGTGCATAAACTTGCTCCATAAGCTTGCGGGTTCACGACCTACTGCCGACCTCCTGTGTTGCAAGGGGATCCAAACATGAATATTCAGCCTATTGTATATATGCTTTCATATATTAAAAGTATTTTTAAATTTAGGAAAGAACTGTAGCACAGTGTAGTGTATACTGTATTTTCCACCATTATCCAACCTTTGAGTTTGTGATTTAATGCAAAAGCATGTTAACATAATTGGCAATTATAATTCATTATTAAATTACTCTTCTGATTATTGGTGGATTTCATATGTAACATATCTTTAAAAAAAGAGTTTCTTATTCCATATTGTGCTGTCACCTCTGTTACAGACTCCTATTTGCATAACTTCTGTGGATCTGTAGAAGTTGTGTTTTTTTTCAATGCTCAATCCATTATATATAAAGAAGTGTTATGTTGATGGATATTGAGGTAGATTTTGACTTTGGGTCAAATAGTGTAAAATAGCCCAATTGTTTTATTCTGTGACGTGAACATGATAGGGTTTAAAGATTTTTAAAATCTCATGCAAAAAATTCAGTTTGCCAGCGTGTGCATTCCTCTGTCATTATTCAGACTTGTGGGGGTGGGGGCGTGTAGCAATATATGAGTGTGGGGGTGGAGCAGAACTTGCAAACACTATAAAGCAGCAGTAACAACTGACTTTTTAAAATGGATCATGACACGCGATGTTACTAATGCACAGTAAGGTTGGGGCTCCGATGCACTGGTGAAGTGCTTTTTCCTCAGGCATCCTATTCCTAATGGAGGTGGCTGATCCCACCTATGCTCTCAAACATGATTGGATCATCATTAGCTATTCCCTGCCTCTCCAGATCTATTAAATTATAAAAATATACAGACTGAGAAATATATAGCTCTGGCTCTGACTCCAACCAGACAGACCATGTTTAGACGCCTTGGCTCCTGCCTGGCTGGAAAAGGAAGGATGCACGCCAGAGCCCTAAATTTCCCAATGTCCTGCCTGAACTTTGGCGGGAGATCGCCAGAACTGCTAGAGATACAACATAAACGATGAAGAATAGGAGAGCAGGAAACCCTGCAGAATTTCCAGATGGCAAAGTGGGGAGGAGAGAATTCTTGTTCTCTAAACAATTAAAATGAAGGTTTACAAAATGGTCAGGGCTAGCGCTGCACTGCATTTAGGCTTCATGCCATATCAAATGGAAATGATGTATATCAACAAATTACTAAGTTCTTAAAGTGGGAACAGGGAATCACAGGGCTGAATTTTAAGCTGATTGGGTGAGTGCACGCCCCACCCAATCGGGCATGAGCGAGATGACGTCGGGTGAATGTCTCACTGTTGTCTCGGAAATACGCCCGCCGACAATTAAGAGGGCAATTAAGCCCATTAACGGCGCAATTGTCTGTCATTTTACGTAGCCTGTCCAACCTTACGGTTGGTGGACGGGCGAATTAGCCTTTGCATTTCTCAACAAACCTCATCCACGGGCGGGATGAGATTTCCGTGATGAAATAAAATGTAAATAAATTTCTCTGGACAGCATTTTCAAAAGCTATAGTTTCGGGTGACTGGTTATGATGCATGGACACTTTTTTCAGCTTTTGAAACCCTTATTTTTGCTGTTTCAGGTCTTCAGCTCCTTGAGGCAACTCTCTGCCTTCAGGAAGCTTTCTGTCAGTGCTGGCCCACGCCCACCTTGAGGTTATCGTTCGCCCTCTTCCTGCCTCCACCCTAGCAGCGCTGTGCTTATTAGCCCGTGTTGCACAATGGCTGGCCATTGATTGGTCATTGTTGTGAAAGTGACAGAAGAGACTGAATATCAGAAGATGACAATTCCACAGGAGCAGGAATGGGCTCGCGCTAGGATTTGTGTATGTGTGTTTCACGGAGGCAGCTGCCATATAAGTCAGCAGCTGCCTCCACTCGTGTTTAATATTGGTGATCCAGGTGTGTGAAATATAAAGGGCACAGGTTAGAGCTGGTAGGAGCAGGTCTGAGCTTTGTGGTGTCCTTTGGAAGGGTGGGGTGCCCTTTTGGAAAGGTAGAGCACCCCTTTGAATATGGTCTCAGAACACCTTTGGCGGCGGTCATGTGCCTTTTGGGGGAGGTCAGGTGCTCTTGGGACAGGCAAGGAGCTCCTTGGGGTTGTTAAGATTAGGCATGGGTGTGCTTAAAAAGTGCATAATCTCATTAACTGTTAAGCTCATTGGAACTGTTAAAATTGTCACAATGAACTGTCAAAGGCAACTGTCAAGCTGTCAAAGCATTTGAAGCTCCTGCCTTTAAATCTTTGAAAAAAAAATCTGAAGTGTTTTAAAAAATTGCTTGTTATCACACTCTGTCTGTTCACATAAGCCTGGCAGCTACATGACTGGATTAATGCTGCATGACTGTTTTCACAACCTTTTATTATCACAGTAGGGAGCATGGAGGAGTCCATGCAGAGCATCAGCATTGCGTTGACTGTCATGGACGAGCACACTGCCTCCTCCATTGAGAGAGTGGCGGCTCTCATGGAGAGGCAGCTCCAGGGACAGAATCGGGGGGTTTGGACCTGCAAGCCCTCACTCAGGTACTGACCTCAGGTGGTCAGTGTCCATGTAGGAGATGGGTAAGGCACCCAGTATCCCAGCTAGGTGCTCGTCGATCAATAGTGAGCAGGGAGGTCCAGAGTGACCTCACATTGGCGCATGAGCAGCCTGACATCTCCTATGGGCTCCTCTCATGGCAACCTGGATGACGGCAGCAGCTCCTCCACCCCTCTGCCAGTGACCATGGCATCTGATGAGGCTGCAGTGACTGGGGACATGCCAGCCTCACCCACCCAATGAAAATTTCTGCCCCTAACGTTTGTTTTTATAGAATATTAAGCACTTGAATGAAATGTTTAGTTTTATAATGGATTAAGCACTTGAATGAAATGTTTATTTTTATAAGGATGTGGTTGAATGAATGAAATCTAGTGTAGTGAATGGGTTTTTATGAATGAGAGTGGGCAGGATTTTATGTTATCACACTCTGTCTGTTTCCATAAGCCTGGCGGCTACATGACTGGATTAATGCTGCATGACTGTTTTCACAACCTTTTGTTATCACAGTAGGGTACATGGAGGAGTCCATGCAGAGCATCAGCATTGTGTTGACTGTCATGGATGAGCACACTGCCTCCTCCATTGAGAGAGTGGCGGCTCTCATGGATACGCAGCTCCAGGAACAGAATCGGGGGGTTCGGACCTGCAAGCCCTCACTCAGGTGAGGGTACATGCCTGACCCAATCGGGCATAAAATTGCACGCGATGATGTCGGATGTGTGTGCAACATCATTGTGCAATCGTGCAATATTTAACTCAGCGGGCATGCGCAGGTGCCAGAGCTGTGCCCACCATTAATTAACAGGCCATTCAAGGCCCTTAACAGTCCAATTGATGGCGATTTTTCCATTGCCCGTGCGATTTCACGCTTGTCACACTTACAAAACGGGCAGGGGGCCAGCCAACATTTTCAAACACCTCATCCAAAGGCAGGATAAAAAGGGTCGGCAGCATTGCCAGTATGAGTAGTGAGCATTTTTGGAGATAATTTGCAGCTTGTTGCTTATTGGTACTTGGCAGCTTCATCTCTGTTCGGGACTTCATTCCTAGCACTTCCAGGCCTCATTTCAGGACTCAGTCCAGGACTCATTGCTGTCTGCCAGGCCCCCAGCAGGTTCAGACCATGTGGACCCTTCCAGGTATCAGGAAACCTTCTGTAACCATGGCAATGGGGATTGTGGTCTCCGCTGGAGGCACCTCCTCTGAGGAGGAAAAGAAGGGCAGAAGGGAGAGGAGGCAAGGTGTCCTAATACAGCTTCCAGGGGAGCAACCTGTGGGAGGAGAGGCACAGGCACAAGGGGCACAGGGCCAGCAGGTAGTCCAAGGCGGAAGGGGCCGCAGAAGACGCCACTATCCTGCTGCAGGGTTTTTGGCAACAATGCAGCTACCTCAATGTGTCTGAGGTGAAATTATGAAGGAGGCTTTGCCTCTCAAGGGAGAGATCATCACCTCCATTTGCCAGACGATCGACCCTGAGATCAGCTCCAACTGTGTGGGTGGACATCTCATGTCACTGGCTCTGAAGGTCACGTGGACCTGCAATCTCTATGCCTCCGGCTCTTTCCAGGGGTCAGTGAGGGATCTGTATGGAGTGTCCCAATCAGCTGTCCACAGTTGTGCCAAGCTGGTGACAGAAGCTCTGTTCAGGCGGGTCCTGACCTTTATTCTTTACTGTATGGACGAGGCCAGCCAAGCTGAGCAAGCCAGAGGCATTGCAGTGATTGCTGGGTTCACCAATGTGCAGGATGCCATCAACTCTACATATGTGGCCATCATGGTGCCAATGGGTCAGCCAGGTGCTTTTGTCAACAGGAAGAGATTCCACTCCAAGAACGTGCAGATAGTGTGTGACCACAGGATGCATATTCTGCAAAGTCTGTACAAAATACCCTGGTAGCTCCCATGATGCTTACATCCTGAGACTCTCCTGACTGGATGGATGGCTGCTGGGTGACAAGGGCTACCCGTTGAAGAGGTGCCTCATGACACATCTCTGACATCCAAGAACAGAGGCAGAGAAGTGTTACAATACTAGTCATACCTTCACAAGGACAGTGGTAGAGAGGACCATAGGTCTACTCAAGATGCGCTTCCGATGCCTGGACCATTCAGGGGTGCATTACAATACCCCCCAGTGTGGGTGTCACTGATAGTCATTACATGTTGTGCTCTCCACAATCTGGCACTGGCAAGGGGGACCCACTGGAGGAGGAGGATCTTGATGTGGCTGTACAGGTCACAGGTGATAAATCCAGTAATGAGTCAGAAGATGAGCACGGTGAAGAGAACACTGAGGGTGTGGAGCCAGGGAGACAGGGACACCAGGGATGCCTTGATCCAACGCTCCTTCAGCCAGGCTACCAAAGATCAGCTTCAACTGCATGCCAGGGCTGCTGCCTCCTGCCCAGATGTCTGAAAGGACCCTTTTATTTGAACACATAGTGCCTGTGCAATAAAGTTCAGAGCCACCTATGTCCAGTATTACAACCTGGTGTTCCCTGCACCAATGAAATAAAAAAGGTGAAGCATACTCAGGCCATGATGGCAAAACCACAATTTACCTCATTCTGACAGCTCAATAATAGTTACATACACTTTTCTGGTCTTCAGCCCCAGACCAGTATACAGAAAGTCAACATAAATGAACATAAAATCACCCGTGACCTGCCCCTCTTGTGCTCATGCTGCCTTTAACTTACATTTGCGAGTGCTATGCCTTGGCTCTCCCCATCGCTGGGACCAGCATTGGAGACATCCTGCTAACTCTGCTGCCTTGTTGGCCTTGATGACTTTGGCGGTCGTCCTCTGGCCAGTGGAGCCCATGTTGGCCCGGACTGGGAAGGAGCAGCTAGGGCCACGGCTGGCATCTCCCTAGTCACTGCAGCCTCACCAGGTATCATGGTCACTTGCAGATGGATGGAGGAGCTGGCCCCTCCTCCCATCCCTGGGGACGAGGGTGTCCCTGCTGACAGCTGCCTCTGCCAGGAGGACGGCAAGGCACTCATCCGAAAAATGGGGGTGGGGGGGAGCTGAGTGCCCACCTGAACTGCCCTCCCGCCTGCAGTGCCCAACTACACTGGAACCCATAGTGAGAGTACAGGAGACGTCCTTCTGTGGCAGCCTTCCAGGGGCTCCCTGGGCCACCTTTCAACTGGCTGCTGGGCCGCCATAGGCCCCGGCGGCCGCTCGGCCCCATCCCCGCTCAGCCCTTTCTGCCAGTGCGGAGCCGCGTTTCAGACTGGGCGGCCTTAACTGGCCCGCCAGCATGAAATTGCATTCGTGGCCCTGATCGCAGGCGGTGGGCTGTTTCCCAGCCGCTCTCAGGACCTGCCCACTGTGCCCGCCCGACAACCTCAAAATCCTGGCCAGTGTTTTTGTTAAAATAAAGCCTGAAATAGACACTTGGAACTTTATTTTATTAAATCTCAGCATGGGTCCTGAGGTCTGTCCATGGTGGGTATTGGGTGAGTTGGCATTGAGGGTGTAATGGCAAAGGGTGATGGGTATTATGGCATGAATTGGCAGGAGTTGGAAGTAAATTGGCATAGAGGCTATAAAGAGGCATGGGCGGTGAGTGGGGGGCATAGGACGGCATGGTGGGAAGAGGGGTTGTTGGGGTGGGTAGGGGGGCATTGCTTGGCATGGAGCGTATGAATGGCTATGGCAGGTTAGATGGTGAGACATAGGTTTGCATGGGGTGTATGAGGGTTTATGGGCATTTGCTAGAGGGTAGAGTTGGCATAAAGGGGCCATGGGGGCAGATAAAGAACTGGAGGTGGCATGGATTGGCATGAATGGGGCATAGGGAGTGGGTGTGGACTGCGAGGGTGTAAGGGGTGAGGGCTGGAGGGTCATTTTTTGTTGTATTGCTGGCCTTCCACCCAGCCCAGCTCCGCACCCGGCAGCCTCCACACCCGTTCCGGCCCGGTGGGCCTGACTCCCACAGAACCCAACTTCCAGGGCATTTTCTCCCGGATTGGGTTTGTGGAGCTGGGAAATTTCCCCACTCTGTGGTCCCGACCCAGGGGAAAACTTCGCTGGCCTCAGTTTCCACAGGGCGGAGAGTGATGTAAAAAACACATTTGCAGATACAAATGACGATGCACAGGCCTGGGACTGTGCCTCAGGCAGTGGATTGGATTCAGTAAAGTTACACTTCATCTGAATCAATGTTGGATTTATTGTCGTGCAACGTGAATGCAGGTTATGATTCTTGACATCCCTATGGATCAAATTTTCATGGCAACTCTGACAACGTACCTCATCGCCGGGATATCAGTTGTCATCAAAATCAACTCTTTAGCCCCATGTAGCTTCTAAAAGACAAAGATGTAGAGTTAACAAAAGCAGGAAGCACTGGAAAAACATAGCAGGCCAGGCAGCATCTGCGCAGAGAGAAACAGAGTCAATGTTTGGAGTTGAACATGACCCTTCTTCGGAAGAACAGTCAATTCGAAAAGTTAAATCTGATTCTCTCCCCACAGATGCTGCCTGACCTGCAGGGTTTTTCCAGCAGTTTCTGTATTTTTATTTCAGATTTCCAGCATCCGTAGTATTTTGCTTTTATTATGCGAGGCGGAGTTTCCTTTGTGTTCATAATTGTCATTTCCGGATGTAAATTGCACTTCAAATTGTGTTGGGTTTTCTGAAGTGAAGTTATAGTTCAAGATTCCACTCTGGCTCATTTGCATAATCACAAATGCAAAATCTTCATCAGGCAGTGCAATAAAATATTGGGCCATCACCTCCTCAGAGTGGCAATCAGTGTTGGATTGCCATTCTGTGCCCAAGTACTTGCTCTAACTTTCTTCCGTGCCTATCTTATCTGACTTTCTGACAGAGGCAGGGCGGGATCCAGACAGCGGCACTGGTCAAAATCCTGCAGAGTTGGATTGAAGAAGGACACGCCCTTTCTTATGGCACTAGCTGCCGTAAACCAGGTCAGTTTAAAGATCCGGTTGAAATTGACAGGCCAGGGAGAAGGTACGTGATTAAAGTTAGTGGATAGGATTTAGGGGGTAGTTGGGGGAATTGGAGATCGGAGGGGGTAGGGGGAGGGGTCAGATATCAGGCAGGGTCAGACATCGGGAGGGGTGTCGGCGGTCAGCCATCGGGCTGGGGTGTGGGGGTGCTGGTATCAGAGGGGGAATAGGGGTTCAGACATCAGGGAGTGTGGGGGAGGGGTTGGATATCAGCGGTTGTCGGGTGTCAGATATCAGAAGGGGTGTGTGCGTCAGACATTGGGGCTGGGTGGGTCAGACATCAGTGGGGAGGTTGGGGTGCAGACGTCGGAGGAGGTTGGGGGTATTGGACATCAGAGAGAGGTGTCGGACATCGGGGACGGTCATGGGGGGTTTGGACATTGGGGAGGTGGTGTCTGTCGTCGGGAGGGAAGTCTGGTCAGGTCAGGAGGTGGGGTGTGGGTGTCTGATTGGAAATTAATTAGCACAGGCAAAAGCAGTTTAACTAAGAGTGTTCATCCACCATTGATGAGTTTAAATCACTGAAAATGACTTTAAAGAACTATAGTGAACGATTTACCAGATTGACTGGTGCATACTAGTCAGTTTCTTGGTAAATTGAATAATTTTTAATAGTTATAAACTTTTTAAATCATTCTTATTTTGGCACCTAAAAGTTTGTTTCACTTTTGGAGCCTTCACAAACAATTGCAATAAGGGCACAATTGATGGAAAGTTCTCATGCTCTTGACCTGGAGGCATGACCAGTTTTGTAGATGGGGTCAAATTCTACGACAATGTTTTTGAAACAGTATTAAAGTTTGCAGCAATGTATTTTATAGTCAATATAACTTGTGTTTACAATTCTTTGATCTTTTACAACTGGTTTGACCAGTTTCCGGCAAATAGCAGAAACTCTGGGTCAATGTTTTCTTTTTGGTTTTTCAGCAACAAAGCCAGCTCTGACTGTATTAAAGTCATTCTTCTTTAAAGCAGATGGAAGGCCATTGCATAAGCATAAGCTTCTGTATAAGCAGTTGCCCACTTAACATAACCCTATGAGTTAATGCATGCTTTGCCCTGCATAGGAATGAGTTCTCTACATCTGGATCTTTCTTGTCATACTTCTGTTTGTGATCGAGGCTCTGATTGATTCCTCAGACTGTCTTTGCTGGTAGCAGTATTCCAGCAGTATTATTCCAGCAGTACAGACACACTTTCTTTTGGCTTCATCCCAGATATGCAGGAGTGGGTATCAGCCAGAGCAAACAACTGAATTTTTGTGCTCGGATAACCAATAATCCTCAGCAAGAAAGTTGACCACCCAATCCATTAACCCCAAGCCTCACTTACTATTTCAAGCTTCCTTGATCGTTTGTTAGAATGGAGCACATTACAACTGAGAACGGTTTGGCAGGATCTGGACCTCCCCCTTCACAATTACTTGAAGTTTAGTGGCAGTGATTGAGATCCCATTCTGAGAAACAAGAAAATAAATTGGAGATAAGGCCATGCAAGATCCCCAGGATCACCTTGGATTTCTTTCCACCATTTAGTCTTTGGATTATAACATGTCTGGAAATCTCAGGAAAATGACCAGTAAAATACATTATTTGGTGCCCATGAGATTGTTGAACTCGAGTTTGGACAATCACCGTTTGAAAGGCCACAATTGGGATGCTTCCTCAGTCTAGTCTGACACCAAAGCCCCTGTAGTTTCTTATTTTAATAACCTCAGTGAATTTTTCCAGAGAGCTTACATATTTTCCTGTTGCAGTTTTCTTCATTTTGCACATTTGAAATGAACTCTATTTTATTTCACACACAATTGGCGAAAAGTAATTTTGATAAAATTAAGTTCGCATGTAGAAGTCCAGAATGGAGACAGGCAACATGCCAGTCACATCATGGCCACATCCTGCAGTGTATGAGACCATAATATGCTATACCAATATTACAAAATAGATTCAGAAAAAAATAGATTTCTCTTTACGCCTATAGCAGAATTATAGGGTGGATATACTTGGCAAAACATCTGTAGGTCTGATAATTCTCCACAGCAAGTAACACTAGTGCCCTGGATTTTGGCCTGGCAGCCAGTTATGCCCTGAGGAGGTGAGCGGTTGGGCAACCTGGTTTCCTGAAAGTCCTGCAGAATTGAACTACAGTGTTGCAGGGAAAAAAAAACATTTATGAGGGGTTTCCACAGGCAACCTGGTTGGCAGGCTGCAGGCCCGCTTCACAGGGCCAAAGCCAGGGTGGTCAGTGGTTCCATGATGGTTGTGAGGGTTCACATTGTGGAGGGGTTTGTAGGGTCATCACATGGTGGTCAGGGGTTGTCGTGTGTCTGGCAGTGATTAGGGTTGAGGGCGAAGCAGGGGGCCATTTGCTGTGTAGCATGTTGGTTACTGGGTAAATTGTGTTACGACCAGGTGAGAAGGGATGAACTGGTTGCCCTCTATTCAACCTCCTTGGTTGGTCACAACAAAGGTTTAAGTTTCTTCCTCACAATGCCTTTTCCAAATCAGAATGTATTAAACTATTTAAGCTGAGAGCAATAAGGAGTCAGTCAAAGAAGATTTTCTTGACTCAAAGAAAGAGGAAATTTATTAACCCCTAAACCCCAGCGGGTTCTGTGCACATATTTTTATTGGCACTTTTAAGGGGTTATTAAAGGATGATCTGTTTATGAAGTGACTAGTGAAATAGGTGTTTTCTGTTTTTACAACAAATTGACTACTTGAGGGGATTTAAATTTTTTTGAATGAGTTTTGCGAACGAGGGTTTTTTCAGTAGGAAGCATGTTTGAGTGAGAGATCTATTAGATTGGCAGAAGTTTAATTTTCTTTCCATCTCAATTTCAAAGGCATGTTCCTGAGGTCTGCTCATAGTGGATATTAGGTGAATGACTATGGAGGATATATGGGTGGAATGGAGGTGGCAAGGCGGGTTATGAAGGGACATGGGGGGTATGAGGGAGCATGGAGAGGGGCATGGTGAATATGAGGGGGCAGGAGTGTATGAGGGGGCATGAAGAGGGGGGAATGTGTGAGGGTTGAGGAGCGGTGAGGGCTGAGGGTTTGAGAGTTCAACACCCATCCTTAAAACTGGGTCAATATCCAAGTAAATGGAGGCGGGCAATTTAGCCTGCCAGCCTCACCATCCGCCCATGTCCGTTGACGCTTTGGGTTGCCTCCAGAGGTGATGGACTAGACTCCATCCTGTCCTCTGCCTCCTCAACATGCAAATATGGCAGGTGCGGCCTTTTTAAAGAGGACCTCCTTTTTAAAGGAAAATTTCTGACTCGACCTTCCCATCCCTTCAATAAAAACCTGGTCCTTCGCATTTTACCCTGTGAAATTACTCCAAACCCACCCATTTCTTATGTTAAGATTCAGCCCATATGTACAGACTGATATAAAAAGATCATCTGACTGCTGTACCTTACTGGATTTTTCTAAGATTCAGCTTACAGAACTACAAAACATTAGGAACTGAAGTGGAGCTGTTAAGTCAAGCTAATGATACATTGGCCCAGATGTTCCGATCAGGATTGAAAACCCTTTTTCTGACCCTGATCAGACAAAAATGTGTACACTTGTCTTCCTCTGATTTTTCTGAGTGATCTTCTGATAGAGGATCCTTCACAACTGACTCAGTGCAAGAAACTTCAGAGAAAGCAGCGCAGGGAAGCCATGTAGAAGCCATGCCCTAGCTGCTGTATTCTGGTAAGTAAGTAAAGAGTTTAGATGTCCCAAAGTTTCTTGGAAAAAGTATGAAGGGAAGGTAAGTATGCCAGGTAAGTGAGTAAGGGGGTAGGGTGGGTGAGGTGGGGGAGACAGGTAAGGTGACAGGTGGGTGAGTGCATGGGTGAGTCAGGGGCTAGTCAGGTCAGGGCTGGAGCTAACCATGTCTAGTCAGGGAGTTGGGTCGTGTCGGGGGCTAGTCAGGTCAGGTCAGGGGCTAATCAGGTCGGGTCAAGGGGTAGTCAGGGGGTCAGGGATGTAATCAAGAGGGTCAGGGGGTAGGCAGCTGGTGGGGGCTAGTCAGGTGAGGTCAGAAGGGAGTCAGTGGGTCAGGGGAGGAGTCAGGTGTCAGTGGAAACAGAAGGGCTGGAGTGGTAGTTGATGGGGGGAGTCAGGGCTGTCAATTGTATAGTTGCTCCAGGTGTTAGAATACGTTTTTTTCCTGTATAACATTTCCTGGATAACTACTCAGATAAGTAAGTCAGAACCGTCCAAAGTCTCTGACTCTAACTCAGTCTTGAGACTTTTTGGGAGGGTGCAAGGAGCAGGGGAATGGCCCATCAGAAGTTCAAACTTCCCAGACAATTCCTAGATAATCCCTTGCATTTCAAGGGATCCCATTGCGCATCCTTTAGGGTACCTCTGGTCTCTGACTACCATGAGATGGAAGGTCTGGGCCATTATATTGTAAGGAATGTTGGGGTGGGAGACTCCAATAAATATTCAACATTTGTAACATGTACCCATTTTGTGCACAAAAGTACAAACAAGCTGCTGCTGAAGATAGACATGGAAAGAATGAGTATGAGTCTTGAGTATGAGTCTTAACTTGGCAGTTGTACTCTTGCCTGGGAATCAGAAAGTTGTGGGCCTATGACCTGGTCCAGTTGCTTAAGTGTTGTAAGTTAAATACATCATTGGGGTAATGTTGCTTTGTTGAAGGCCTTGCCTTCCTCCTCTCTTCACATAAAGGTTAAAATGGCAATCTTTGAAAAAGACCTGAGGAGCTATCCCCAAATAGTAATTTACGTTATTAGTCTTTATGGGATCTTTCTGTGCACACATTGCCTGCCATGTTTCCCTATATTTCCAAAGCACTTCATTGGCTTTGAAGCACTTCGGACATACTAAAGTTTTGAAATGTTCTTTATAACTGCAAGTTCCTCATTTATTTATTATTATTTAAAATGTACATTTTCCTCTTATGAACGTTTTATTTTCCCAATGATTGAAATTCCTCTTTGGTTGGTCAAGAATATGCTCCAGTAACCTATTGATTTATGTAACACTTCTGATATCAAGACGATGCTAGGAATTGGGCATTTTAATAAGGATGTTAGAGGTTCCTTACATTATCACCTGTTTAAGGACCCCTCTGGGAAATTAGTCAACTCCACGTGTGTTGTGCTGGGCATTTTAGTTTCTTCTGCAACCTAACCAGTCCTTAAATATCCAACTTTGGCCTCCAGATCACATCATTAGTTTTTCTAATAAATCGATTGCTCTCAGCGGGCATAACCGGGAGGCTGAGACATTGCCCTCCTCCCCACCCCCCATATATTATCGGTGGACTATTCTATGCACTACTTCAGATACTGGGGCAATTTTCACAGGAGTAGAGAGGGATAAAATGAGATTTGTTGAGACTATCAGAATTATGAGGGGTTTTGATAGATTTAATTTGGAAAGGCTGTTTCCTCACAAGAATTGCTCAGTAAGGTTTGGAGAAGCCATGGCTCAGCTGGTAGCACCCTTGCCTCTAACTCACAAGGCTGTGGGTGCAAGTCCTACGCCAGACACTTGAGCAAATGAATCTAGACTGACACTTCAATGAAGTACTGAGAGAGAGAGCTATACTATCGGAGGTGCCATCTTTCAGATGAGATATTAAACTGAGGCCCTGCCTGTTTGCTAAAGTGGATATAAAATATCCTGTGGTGCTATTTTGAAGAAGAGGTTGGAGTTATCGTTGGTGTCCTGGCCAATATTTAACCTGCAAGCAGCATTACAAAAAGCTGGTCATTATCACACTGCTGGTTGTGGGAGCTTGCTGTGTGCAAATTGGTTGTTATGCTTCATAGATTACAACAGTGATTGCACTTCAGTAAAATACTTAATTGGCTGTAGAGCGCTTTGGAATGTCTTAAATTTGTGAAATCTGCTTTTTCAATATAAACCTTTCAAGTTTTTCACATTTATTTGTAGAGTTTTTAGAATGTAGAACATTTTGTCACTGGATGTAGTTGAAGTAGAGATCAGATAAGAAAAAATGGATAAGCATTGGAATCAGAGAAAGCCATATGCTATGGAGAGAGAATGGGGAAGAGGAATTTGTTTGTGCTAGCAAAGTGTTGGCATATACATGATGAACCAAATGATCTCCTTATATGCTGTAAGCTTCTATGGTTCTATCATTTTTGGACATTTTGTTTGAAGCAGTTGAAAAACCTCTTATCCAGTATTTACATAGGTCTCTATATATTCTATTCTGCTGCAACTAGACTGTGGATCATTGAGTTTACTGATCTGTGGGAAACAGGATTCTAGGACATAACTAGACAAATTTCTCATTATGCTCAGGCAGATTTAATGTTTGAACCCAGAGGCTGCCAAGTCTCAGTATGAGCATTCCTGAGGGATGTTGCTAATGCTGTCACATAATCCTGCAGGAAAAGCCTAGATGCAGTGTCCATTGAAATGACCACACCCTCAGTGGCTGACTGCATGTGCAAGAACACCACACAAGTTGTGAGTGGTCTCCTCCTCTGAAATGTTGTAGTAGCCCCTAGCAGGCAGTTCAAGGCATTCAGCACAAAAACAAACATAAAAATACCTGGAAAAACTCAGCAGGTCTGACAGCATCTGCAGAGAGGAACACAGTTAACGTTTCAAGTCTGTATGACTCTTCAACAGAACTAAGGAAAAATAGAAGAGAGGTGAAATATAAGCTGGTTTAAGGGGTGGGGGGTGGAATAGGTAGAGCTAGATAGAGGGCCAGTGATAGGTGGAGATTGCCAAAAGATGTCATAGACAAAAGAACAAGATGTGTTGATGGTGGTGATAATAGCTAAGAAATGTGCTAATAGGTGACATTAAGGGTAGAAAGCAGGATGAGCAAGGTACAGATAGCCCTAGTGGGGGGGGGGGAAGGGATCGAAATATGCTAAAAGAGATAAAACAATGGATGGAAATACATTTAAAAATAATGGAAATAGGTGGGAAAAGAAAAATCTATATAAATTATTGGAAAAAAGGGGAATCGCATTTAGCACTTGCACACATGAAGCATTTTTCTTTTGAAGGATGCATCCTTAAAATCTGCTTTTTCTATTCTCAGTCTAGCTATCTCTTGCATGCCCTTGCTCTTGACTCATGGCAGTCAGTGGTAGCATTTTCCATTGGGGTCACTATCTGTAGAATGGCAGGACATCTCCCTGCCCTCTTGTTGCTTGCTGGGTTCTCCTGCACAAAGAGTAAAAGTGTGTAAGTATATATCTTTTCGTAAGTATTTTGATGTACAAGATAGTTTAATATGATGTTTTTGATGACAGGAAGAAGCAGCAAGGGAGACTAAGAGGGAAAAGTAGTTCTGAGGGTAGTAGGAGTATAGAATATTAGAATAAGACCTGAGAGTTAAAATGGCCTGGGCCTCATTGGTGAAATTGCGTTCAAGGCTAAAGTCCAGTTTGTAGTTGCTAAGAAGAATATGGTTTGTGCCCTTAAGATTGTTGCTCAGGCAGTACGTATGAAGAACTTATCTATATGGGGGAGGCAGTGGCATAGTGATTTTGCCCCTGGACTAGTATCCCAGAGACCCTGGGTACCTGAGCTCATAATCCCACCATGGCAAGATGGTAAAATTTGAAATCAATAAAGAAATCTGGAATGAAAGAAGTCTGATGATGACTATGAAACCATTGTTGTAAAAAACCATCACTAATGCCCCTTTAAGGAAAGAAATCTGCCATCCTTCCCTGGTCTGGCCTACAATGTCACTCCAGTGACATGTGGTTGACCCTTAAATTAGGGATGGGCAATAAAAGCTGGCCTAGCCAGTGATCCCCATGAGGTCAGCTTTTGGGGGAGGAGGTGCTGTTGCTTTGAAGCTGTTGTAAATCTAAGAAGTAGGTCATCATATTACATTATCTGTAACATTTTTAGAGTATTAGAGGTGTAAATAGGATGCAAGATTTTCTAATATATGGGTGCACGGTATATAGATGCACGATTTTATAACAAGAAGAATTTAGGGATAGAGTTTCCACTCAGTTGGCCAAAATCAGTGTAACTGACACAAAAGATCACAAACGTTTACACGGAAATTTCATTCAGTTCAAATTGAGTTCCTGCGATCTTTTTTGCATCACCCAAGAAACTTGCCTCACAAACAACAGTGAATTAATTATCACTGGGAGTTTCTGGTGATTATACTTGTTTGGAGGCCTTGGAACAAGTCCAACCAGTTCTTTTGGAGGGTATGGGCACTAATATGCATGTTTCAAAAGGTTTTGAATGTACTTTTCTCTGTTACCAAGCAATTATCTTAATGTAACTAGCAAATGGTTCTTAAAATGTAATTTTTAGTCATTTAAAATTGGGTTACCCATAGATGGTGGATTGACACTGTGATTTAAAATGCTCATTTTTTATGATAATCCCATTTTCAGTTGTGTTATTCAAACTGCACCGAATTTAAATATATCGAGGAATACTTGTTAAAACAAATCTTTGAAAAGAAATGATATTTTAGCAAGTTCAATTGCATTGATTTGTGGCAAATTTTGTGTTCGGAGATATGCAAATAAGTCTGAGTGGAAACGCGGGGAAAATACACTTCTCAAAACGGATACTATTTTTGGTGCAATTTGCACTCAGATCACCACCGTGCTCAAAGCAGAACCTCTACCCTAATATTAGACCACATTTTGTCACTGAATTGTAGGTGTTCAGCCTTTAAAAGCTACAAAGTTTAATTGATGTTAAATAGACATTGGATGAGCTTATTTGAAGGCTAACTGATTTTCAGACTCAACGTTAAAATCCTGACTTTGTACAAATATCACTTAAGAACCTGAAGATATTGAGGCTGTGGTATTTCTGTTTTTGGGGATTTTGCACATTGCAAATGGCTGCTTTTTCCCACTTATATTTGTTTTTCAATGCAACATCAAAATTTATACGAGACAATGTGCCGACCAGGAAGTATATGCATACAGAAAGATTTTATGTATAATAGATGCACAAAATAACAGTGTAATTTCTCCCAAGACATAGCAAAATGATCGAAAGGTTAATTTTACAATGGTTAAATCGTATATATTTAATATATTAATCGTTGTCATTATCCAGTAATTGAATGCACCCTTATTGGGCCTCCAGGCTGGAGAAAGCCAATTTCAATGGCATATCCAATAGGTGGATCTCCAGCTCACAGTTATTACACCAAATTGTATTGCTATCCTTCTTGTTTCAGGACTGGTATTCTACAGTAGTGGATCTGTAGGTGCCAAGTGGGCATACCAAATGAATCTCAGAGAAACAGCCATACTTGCTGAAATACAGTGTATTAAATATAGCCAATTGGTTTTTCTAAAACCTCATGATTTTCTTATTCATTCTTTGCTAATCTACCTCAATAGCCATTCAAATACTGTCTGGTAACTCAGTCAGTCTTCTGTTTTTATCAGTTGCAAATAACCCTTCGTTGTTTTGTCCCATTGCCACTGAGTACCTATCAAATGCTGTCTGCTGTGTTACTGCCAAAAGTTTCTTCTATTCTGATGAACATCTGCCTCACAGACTCATTTTAAAACATTTTCTCTTTGATTTTATCAGCTCGCTTTTTCAGTTTCTGTCAACCTTCTCATAATCAGTCTTGTTCTTGTGCTCTGCTTATTATCATTGCCCTTTGAGTTTTAGCGCAAACTGATTTCTAACAAAAATGTAACTTAACTGAATAAAGTTTGCTTTTCACTCTCTGTCATTTTAGTTCCACCACTTCCATCGATTCAATATATTTTTCATCACTACATTCCCCAAGTCTCATATTTTCAAAAGACCTCCAGACCCTGTGTACGGTCACTTGAGCAAAAAGTAATAGAGCGACAAGTATAATCTGTTACCACCTGAAAACTGTTGATCTCCGATGTACATTGGTAAATAAAAGGCAAAACTTGTCTACTGATGCAAACTGCGAGCATTCATGTGCTTTTCCTTAATTACTGATTTGTTAATTAAATTGTATTCTTTTGTAATTAGGCATTTTAAAGCTGCTTGGTTCTGTGATTTTTTTCAGAATTTGTTCATTATGGGTTGGGGGGGAGGGGGGGGTGCGGTGGGGGTCGGTGGTTGGGGTGTGATAAGAACAGGCATTGTCTCATTTTTCACCCCCAAAGAATTTCAACAGCTCCCTACATTCAAGGTTTTTTTTTAGGTCTGCTACGATTGAAACATCTAAGATCCTGAGGGGTCTTGACAGGCTGGATGTGGAGAGGATATTTCCTCTTGTGGGAGAATCTAAAACTAGGGGTCACTGTTTAAAAATAAGGGGTCGTCTATTTAAAACAGAGATGAGATGAATTTATTTTCTCTCAGAGGGTCGTGAGTCTTTGCAACTCTCTTCCTGAGAAAGGGGTGGAAGCAGAGGCTTTGAATATTATTAAGGCACAGGTGGATAGATTCTTGGTAAGCAAGGGGGTGATGGTTATCAGGGGTAGGCAGGATGCAGATTTGAGATTACTGTCAGATTAACCATGATCGTAATAAATAGCAGCGCAGGCTCGAGGGGCCGAGTGGCCTACTCTTGCTCCTTGTTTGCATGTTCGTATGTTTGTATGTATTTTCAAAAATTATGAATATAGAATGGAGAAAAATGGAAAACTCTAAATGGGATTTCATACATCATTGGATCCTCTTGGCTGTCTCCCTCAGATTCTTATAGTTAACTTCAGATTCTTTTGGTTAACTTTTACTGATTTTTTTTTGAAAAATATACTTTATTCATAAAATATCTGGAAGAACATTCCAAAACATTTTGAAATCACCATCACAAAAGTACAATTAGATTCAACTTTTACACATGGATCACAAGGTGCATAAATACATTTCAATATGGTCATTACAGACAATCAGACAGTGCAATGGTATTGGAGTTATCAACATACATCTAAATGCTAATAGGTGAGTAGCAGCAGCATGAGGTTGGGTATAACTTCAGTGAGTGCTTTCCTGCTCAAAGTGCAGGTTACTAAATAAATATTGTTACAACTCTAACAATTCAAAATATTTGTATTTCTAAACAACGTATATCTGACATCTGTGCAAAAAGTTAAAATGTTTGATAGCGAAAGTTACACATGAAGATTGTGTCTTTGTCTCCTCTAATAACATGATGCAAATTAATATTAGCATTTGTTTTTGTTTCTGTTGCATACACTCTAGCCATAATCAGAAACAATTCTGCAGCTGTCTTAAACTGGGTTCTAATCACAGTCTGGATTTGAAAGTACATTTTCCTCTTGTTCTGAATATTGTATTCATTGGTGTGCTTTGTTCCTATTAAAGGCCAAAATAATGGGTGTGCACCATGTTGCTGTGGATGATTGAGTAACGCAGATCCATTTGCAGGAGTAAATCCTGTCATGATGCATATTTAAAAATGCTTTTTCCACACTTGTGAAATAAATAGCCACTTAACAGATAGAAGAGATCATAATTTCTCTAATCCACCTGTGGAATACATTACGTACGACTGAAGATTCTTGAGCTGAAATTGAAAATTAGAAACATAGAAACATAGAAAATAGGAACAGGAGTAGGCCATTTGGCCCTTCAAGCCTGCCCTGCCATTCAATATGATCATGGCTGATCCTCTATCTCAATGCCATACTCCCACTCTCTCCCCATACTCCTTGACTCCTTTAGCATCTAGAAATATATCTATTTTCTTCTTAAGTATATTCAGTGACTTGGCCTCCACAGGCTTCTGTGGTAGACAATTCCACAGGTTCACCATCCACTGAGTGAAGAAATTTCTCCTCATCTCAATCCTAAATGGCTTACCCTGTATCCTGAGACCCCTTGTTCTAGACCTCAAGCCAGAGGAAACATTACCCTTGCATCCAGTCTGATCAGCTCTGTCAGAATTTTATACGTTGCATAGATGATAACAATAAGACTAAATGTTAAACAGTGATCAGAATTTAATCACAGTAGAAACAAAGCACATACCATAAACATATTGGGTGGAATTTTCTGTGCCCGCTGGTGTCGGGCATGCTCAGTGGCACGAGCAAACAATATGGCGAGAAAACCAAATATCGGCTTCACAACGTCGGGAAACCAATTTGTGATTGTCTACTCAGCCTGTCGATGGCGGATCGCATTTCGTTCCATTGGACGTCGGAAAATTCCTGGTAATACATCTGCGTATCATTATAAGGCCAGCCTGCCGGAATCATCCCCCTACACTGGGTTTGTGAGTGTGAGAGTTGAGAGTGATGAGAAGTGTGAATTACCTTTGCGGAATGAACAAGATCATTCATCCTCTTGTGGTATTTGGTGGCTGTCCTCTTTTGCAGGGTGTTGGCGCTGACCACCATTGCCACTGACTCCCAAGCTGGATTGGTGACATTGCTGACCATCCTGTGGCCAGAGTGGGGGTAGAGGACATCACAGGGAGCCTCCACTGTGTCCAAAATGCACTCAAGGAATGCAAGATTGAACCTGGGGGCTGCAGGCTTTTTGCCTTTCAGTGCCATGTCTTCCATTCAGCAGTCCTGGGCTGGAAGCGCTGAGAGGTGTGCTTGTGGCTGCACTTTAAATATGGCGCCAACATGTTGAAACAGTGAAGTGATGACGTAGCGGGTGAATGAGAGTCCGTGTTTGCGGCGTGTTTCCTGGGAGTGTATAATTAATGTGGTAGTTTTGGGATGATGTGGCATGAAAAGCTGCTGCACTTAGTGCAAATCTGGGATGATTCCACCCATTGTTTATTAAATGAAAAATAGTAAACAAAAAGGAGACACACCTGAAATATGATACCATCCATCCTATGAAAAATCATTTTAATTTGAGCAAATACGGTAGCTATTTACAGATACCAACAATTTAAATTAATATATAGATGCTAAATATACATTATGCATTTTTGATAATCTGCATGATTATATCAGACAAAGAAAAATAATAAGTACTCCCAGTTTTGGTGTGGTTGTTATTTAGTTGTGTTTGCTTATGGTTATATTCCCAAAGCCAATTACAAATAGTATTTCCTTGAGTGGAAAGAGAGGGACTAAACTACACAAGAACGGACATGTGCCAATGGGAAGTCACCTATTTATAAAGTCCTGTGGTCCATGCAAGACAATAGGCAATAAATGGACCTGTGCATGGATGTTCCTGGGAAGATCACATTATAAAGATTAACTTTATGGCATAAGACTCTTTTATTTTTGTCCAAAACTGGATTTCATGACTTTTCTTTAAGTCTCCACATGTCCAATTGTATGTTGACTAAGTATCATGGAATACTGAAGCTGTGACACCAGGCAGTCTCACCCTAGTCACAAGCAGTTGGATCAAAAAGAATCATTGCTGCACACACTGATTCTTACCTAAATATTTTCTTGTAATATACTTATGTTTGTCGCCGTTAGTTACATTTCAATTACGAATACCTTTGGTCATTTTTTCATTTGTGAGAACATTTGTTCTAAGACAGAGTCTGCGTGTGAGTTCCCAACTCAAATTTCCAATCTGTTCGCTCTTGCTCGATTTTGCTAAAGTTTTTTCTCATTGGCCTCTAACAACGCAGTCTTTAATCTTTCCTTCCATAAATGTCTAGGAAAACATTATTGGATGGGAGCAGTAACCAGGGTGACTGTAAAAATGGCAGTAATGCCCATTACTGCCTGTTACCAGTCATGCACAATTCCACATTTTCATAAAGGAAAATGTGATCCTGTGCTCCAGAAAGACTAAACGATTATGCTGAGACTCCCAAAATAAGTTATTTCCACAAATTATGGATACTTTTGTTACAATTTCAGTGGCAATTTAAGTTAATGATGTTTCTCATTCCATGTTTAACCTCTTTGAGTTACGAAGGAAATAATATACAGACTGGCTTTTTTGTCCAAGTGGCCAGACATCCAAACTAAGCATTTGCTGCAAGCTAATATGAATCTCTTGGTTTTGCATTTCAACACAGCTGCATGCCCCAGAAGTGGGGTTCTTTTCACCTCTCTCTGGAATGGGATTGGATTGCTGATGTAAATTTGCTATTGTAATAGTATCTTATTCTCAAAAGAAGACTTGAATCCAAAGCTCTAATGAGGTAATGGGGATAAACACAGCTCCGACTGTTACTGAATAATTTAAAACTAAAAATATATCACGTTCATCTATACCTGAAATTTATAGCAGTAAATTCAGTTAGATACTGTACAGGCAGGACAGTCACATTAAGGAGTATTTTCCACCATCTGTAACTCCAGTTTAAACGTTTTATGGCTGAAACCAGACGCACACATACCAAAAAGACAGCTCTGACCCAGAGCTCTCAGACTTCAGTGAAAACAAAAACACCCCAGGGTTTTTAACTAAGAGAAATGTATGGAAAATATTACTAAATTCTGACCGACTGCAGATAAAATGTCCTTTCTGAGTTACTCTGCTCTATATGAATTCAGATTGTACAGAAAGGAAACAGAAAATCAGCCCAGCTACCCAAAAACAAATTACATTTGGATGCTTTGATATTTTTTAGCTGTTCAAGGAAAAACTGTTTGCAGTTCCTATTTCCAAATTCTCATTACATTGCTCTGAATGTATAGTTTGACTCCAGTGCCAAGGTTGTGAGGCCTCACTCCTTGCTGATGACTCATAACAATGGAATACAGTGGAAAAAAAACAAAATCTGGGAAGTGAATCACTGACACGTCTGCAGTAAAAGCATATCCCCCTTCCTTAAAGTATGGCAGAGATCAGTCTTACCCAGAGAGCTGCAGTAACTACAATGCCAGGATAAGAAAGTTACTGAGCAATGACATTTTTTACAGTGAGTGCAAAAGTCACCAAGTGCCTGCATTTTAAAGGTGGGGCACATCTACTGCACGGCTTGGAAGACAGTTTTATGAGGTGTCTTGGATCTATAAGCAAAATATTTAATTGAGGCAGATGGGAATCTGGAGAATTGTATGCTAATGTAAAAGCTAAACAGGGGACATTTATTAATCCAATTTAACTGAGTTAATACAAAATGTGACCATGGAATCAGAAGGAAGTTCAGATTATTTTGATTTGCATAGAATCGAAATATAGTTTTGTCACTTTGATAAAGTCATAGTTTGCAAAGTAATCACTGATTCATACGTTACTGAGGCAATATGCAGTGTTTTTATACAAGCAAAGTACTATGCTGGAGATCTGAAATAAAACCAGAAAATGCTAGAAAAACTCAATAGGTCTGGCAGCGTCTGTGGAGAAAGTTAATGGGGGGAATCGCCCAGTTCCATTGGTGGGGGGGCATCATGGCGGGCGGGCTGGGGGGTAATTCGGCGGGAGGAGCAGAAATCGGTTTCACGCCGGTGTGAAAGAACAGCAGGGTCACCTGATGTTGTCCGCCATGGCGGAACGCGAATCCCGCTGGAGGCTGGCGTCAACCCGCTTTGCATCCCATTAATGGGACGCCAAGTAAGGCCCAACCAGAAACGTCCCCCCCATGCCCGATTTACCGTTATGAAGGCGGGAAAACACGCGGACTCAGAACATGTCTGGACAAGTGTGACGTGCAGAAGTCGGGACTTACATGGCAATGCTCCGAGTGCCAGGGAGCTTGGCTGAACCTTTCTCTTCCTGCTTCAGACATGTATATAATTGAAGCATAACCTCTCCACTTTTGCATTCAATTCTTCTCTCAATATTCAATAGCATTCTATTAGCTTTCCTAATTACTTGCTGTACCTTCATACTAACCTTTTGTGATAAATGCACTCAGACACCCAGGTCCCTCTGCATCTCAGTGCTCTCACCATTTAGATAATATGCTGCTTTTTTATTCTTCCTGCCAAAATGGAAAACATCACATTTTCCCACATTATACTCCATTTGCCAGATCTTTGTCCACTCACTTAACCTACTTATATCCCTTTGTAGCCTCCTTATGTCCTCTCCACAATTTACCTTCCTACCTATCTTTGGGTTGCCAGCAAATTTAGCAGTCATACCTTTGGTCCCTTCAACCTAGTCAATTATACAAATTGTAAAAAGTTGAGGCTCCAGCACTGATCCCTGTGGCACACCACCCCTTACGCCTTGCCAACCAGTAAATGACTCATTTATGCCTACTCTGTTTCTTGTTAACTAGCCAATCTTCTATCCATGCCAATATGTCACCCCATGCACTATAAGCTTTCATTTTCCACAATAATCTTTGAGATGGCATCTTATCAAATGCCTTTTGGAATTCTAGGAACAGCACATCCACTGGTTCTCCTTTATCCACAGCACATGTTACTTCTTCAAAGCACTCTAGTAAATTGGTTAAACATGATTTGCCTTTTACAAAACCCTGTTGACTCTGCCTGATTACCTTGAATTTATTGAAGTGCCCTGCTATATTTTTCATAATAGCTTCTAACATTTTTCCTATGACAGACGTTAAGCTAACTGGCCTATAGTTTCCTGATTTCTGTCTCCCTCCCTTTTTGAATAAAAGAGTTATTTTCATTATTTTCCAATCTAATGGAACCTTCCCTGAAACTAGGGAATTTTGGAAAATTAAAAACAATGCATCAACTATCTCACCAGCCTTTCCTTTATGGTCCTAGAATGAAGTCTATCAGGACCCGGGGACTTGTCAGCCCACAGCTCCAACAATTTTCTCAGCACTACTTCTCTGGTGATTGTAATTTTCCTGAGTTCCTCCCTCCCTTCCATTTCCTGATTTACAGCTGTTCCAGGATGTTACTTTGGTCCTGTATGACAAGCTCCAATAGTTGTTTAGAAATGAAGACCAAAACCAAGACAAAGTTTTATTGCTCATCATAAAACTCTTCACAACTCCGGATTAGTCATAACTGTAATCCTTTTGACACAATCAAATGGGTGCTTAGTTAAACAACCCACCAATTGGCAACTGAACTTCTGTAACTGTTTTCTTCCCTAACACTGAAGACTGGTGCAAAATTCATGTTCAATTCATCTGCCATTGCCTTATTTTCCATTATTGATTCCCCAGACTCACTTTCTATAGGATCAAAGCTCACTTTGTTAACTCTTTTCTTTTTAAAATATCTATAGAAACCCTTACTATTTGTTTTTACATTTCCAGCTAGCTTTGTCTCATACTCTAAGTTTTCCCTCCTTATTAATTTTTTAGTCATCCTTTGTTTTTTTTATATTCCTTCCAATTTTCAGACCTGCCACGCATCCTTGTGCAAAGATTTCTGTGCATCTCTGAATTCAGTTAGTCCCTGAGTTATTGCTGGTAGGGTTGTGGTTGTTGTTGGTGCAAAAATTGCTCTGTTTGACAGAGGGCTACATCATCTTGTTCAGGCTTTGGCACTGGGATACAGGACAAAGCATTTGCTATAGTTTTCCTGGAATGTACTCTGTCTTTGCATCAAATCTCATCATCCTCAGTCTGAATCATATTTGTGGAAACATTTTTGCTAGCTCCTTAGAATTTAAAAGTGTCACTGAGGGTTTGTGGTCTGTCTCTAGCTTGAAGTGGAGACCAAAAATGTAACCTGCAAACTTTTCACAAGCCCATGTAGCAGTGAATGCTTCATTCCCTATTGCTGTATATCTCTGTTCAGTCTCTGTCAGTGAATGGGATGCATAGTAATCTGGTCTAGGCTTTCCATCTGCCTGTATTTGCAAGAGTACATCTTCCACTCCTGTAGAATGTACATCCGCAGCAATGATAGTGGGTAGCCCTGAGCCATGGCGAGTCAAAATGCCAAGTGGTATCAGCATCTCTCTGATTTTCTCAAAGCACCTCTTTTGTACTTCCTCCTAGCACCATGTATTGTTCTGTCATAACAGCTGACATAATGGCTCATTGATAACATCTAGGTTGGGCAAAATCCTTCCATCTTGGTTTATCACACACATGATTCTCTGGAGCTCAGTCACATTCCAAGAAGCTCAAAACTCCTTGATTTCTCTTGTCTTCTGTGGATCAACTCTGACACCAGATGATCCACAATAAGCCCAAGGAACTAAACACTTGGCTGCAAAAATACGCATTTGTTGTTGAATCTAAGTTTTGCTTCCTGTAGGTGTTGGAGGACAGCTCGCACCCTAGTGTCATGTTCTGTCTGAGTGGATCCATGGATCAGGATATCAGCCATGTGACATACAACTCCATCTAGTCCTTCTAGAGTTCTTCACATTGTCTTCTGGAAGATTTCTGGTGCTGATGTGATGCCAAGGGATAGTCTGTTGAAACAAAACCTCCCAAATGATGTAATGAAGGCTGTGAGCATTTTAGGTTCTTCATCGAAGGGTGGTTGCCAACAGCCACTATTTGCATTTTTGTGTAGATTAAACTCTTTCCCCATTTTGCTAAGCTCTTGTCTACAAATGACATAAGATGAACTTTGCGTCCAACTACTCTGCTCAGCTGTGTATGATCTATACAAATTCTGATAGATCCATTGGGTTTTGGCACTGGGACCATCCCCAAGCACCAGATTGTTGGTTCTGTCACAGGTGAAATAAACCCCTGCCTCAACATAGGGAGGAATTTTCCATGTCCATGGGCATCGGGTGTGATCGGTGACATGAGCGGATAATGTGGCACGATCGGATTTACGACAGCAGGGAAACCTGCCTGCCATCATACGCTCAGCCCGCCAATGGCAGCCCATGTTTCCTGCCATCAGACGTTGGGAACCTCATTGAAATACGTCAGCATTATCAGGCCAGCCCACCGGAATTGCCCCCCACCATCCCCCCCCCGACCCACCCCCACTGGATTGTCAGTCCATGTCAGCTGGAAAGCACGCCGACGTGTTTCACAACAGCACATAAAAGGCGTGCGCTTGGTGGCCTGCACTTTGAGGGGAACTCGAGGTGAGTACAAAGTAACGTTATGTAGTGCTCGCCAGGGTCAGCTGTTGGGTGTCAAGCTTCAGGGACGTCTTGGGTTCGGGGTTAAGGACAGCCCTGTCATTGAGGCGACTGGTGGTGGTGGGGAGGGACAAAGGCAGCCCTGCCACTGAATATAGTGCACAAGCATTTGGAGTAGGGGTAGGGTGGGTGAGGGAAGTGGCTACGCATTCGGGAAACCTGTACAAAGTTACCATTCTTCTGCAGCCGAGACAGTTCAGCACAGCCACATTGATGTTTGGGGTCGGCCTTTTAGCTTATCTGCCCACTCAAGCAACACAGAGGCATTAAAGTGCCACCAAATACTCCAGAGCCTCCCCTCCCCGGCACAGACTGCAAATTCATGAGCATTTTAGTGGACTGCAGAACAGTTGGATGACTGCACATGTTGTACAATCTCCTCGCTAAAGCTGGCCATGTAGCAGTCACTGGTGGAGGTGCTCACAGCCCCTTGCAATGTCAGCATCCCAGTTTGGACCAGTCTTCCCCATGATTCAAGCTAACAAGGCAGCCATGCAGTGCACTAATCTCTTGCCATCCAACTGGTGGTCAGCACTCTCTGGAAAGTGTTAAGGGCCGTCACACTTAACCAGCACAGGTTCTTAGTACCCCCATGCTAACCCGCGTGTCTCTCTCTCTTTCATCCTGAAGGAGGAGTACATCAGGATCATGGAGCCTGGTGAACTGGCTGCCTGCCTGATGGCCTACAGAGTGCGAAGGTGACGAAAGAGAGAGTGACTGAGGCTCCTGGCTGCACAGAGGCAGGAGCAGCAACATCAGGAAGAAGGGGTGGATGGGGCTTCCGCACACACCGCCCGATAGCCACAGTGCGTCATTGCAGGTCGGTGCCTAGTAACACCCAGGGTCTACAGAGGCCACCTTTCATTCCTGCAGATGACCAAGAACTAGTGTCACCAAAGACTGTGCACATCTAGGGAACTGATCAGTCACATCTGCCACCTGCTGCAGGATTTGGTGCCACGGGGACATGGAGGGCACCCACTGGCTGTGAAAGTGACCGTGGCACTCAATTTCTATGCAAGCGGCACTTTTCAGGTCTCCACAGGTGACCTCCATGGGATCTCACAAGCCTCCACCCAAAAATACATCCATGAATGAGGTGACGGATGCCATCTTTGCGAGGGCACACAACTTTGTGTATTTTGTTGGGAGCAGGACAGCCAGGATGCCAGAGCGTCTGGATTCGCCAAGATCTCGGGTTTTCCGCAAGTGCAGCGTGCAATCGACTGCACTCATGTCACACTCAGATCTCCGTCACAACACACGGTGAACTGTATCAACCGCAAGGGCTTCCACTCACTGAATGTGCAGCTGGTGTGTGACCACCAGAAACACATCCGGCAGATGTGTGCACGGTTTCCAGGGAGTGTGCACGATGCCTACGTCCTCAGTCGGTCACAGATCCCTAGAGTTTTTCAGGATCCAAAGAAGCTGCAGTGTTGGCTCCTCGGGGACAAGGGCTACCTGCAGAGAACATGGCTGATAACACCCGTGTGGCAGCCTCAGACTGCAGCAGAGCGATGTTATAATGAGTCTCATGATGCAACTCACAACTTGGTGGAGCAGACCATCGGGATGCTGAAGATGAGGTTCCAGTGCCTGGACCGGTCTGGTGAAGCCCTGCAATATGGTCCACAGAGGGTGTTGTCTTCTGCACCCTTTACAACCTGGCGCTGCAACGGGGAGAGGAACTGGCTGAGGAGGAGATGGAGGAGCTTCACATCTCCTCCAATGAGGAGGATACTGACGGGGATGAGAGTGAGGAGGTCCTTGGGAGCAATGATGACAGCGGTGAGGCCCTCACATTGGCCAGACAAGGCTGGCGCACTCGGATGGCCCTCATAGCTGCTGGATTTGTGGACGATGATGATGACATGCAGTGAGGTGACCCCATAGATCCTCACATTGCTTCTGTGAACATTTGACTCCAGTCTGGCTTATGGCAGCGCACAATCCCTCTGTGATAAGGCTCCTGTCATGGAGATGCAGTGAAGGCCCTAATGGTTACTCAATTGCAGGAGGATAATAATGACATGCAGTGAGGACACTCCATAAATCTTCACATAGCCTCTAAGAATTTCTGACTCCTGTCTGGCTGAGGGCAGATCATGTGCTTTGTGATCAGGGTCATATCAGAGAGTCGCAGCCATGAAAGTTTAGAAGCATCTGATCCTTTATCCGCCTTCAGCATTTGAGCCCTGCAGGAGCTGGAGCACAGCATCAGTGACCACAGATGCTGAAGAGATGGGGGCCAGGCCGTCTATAAAGGCGCTGAGAGCACACCAAGAGAATGAGAGAACTCTGTGGCACCTGCCCACTACATTTTGGCAGCACCGACAGGCACATTACTGTTGTCTTAACCTGACTATTGTGGAGCAGGGGTAGCTGGAGTAAGATTGAGCCACCCAGCACCCCTCTCGCGTACACACCGTTAGAGGCCAACTATGGCTTCAGCAATGGAGTTGACCCCACGCAGCAGTGCAGGAGCAAAGTCCTGGACGAAGGTCTCCATGGTGGCCACCATCCTACCAGTGTTGACCTCAGTGTGTTGCAATGCCAGTAATATCACCTCAGACTGAAGGTGGATGGACACCTCCATTGTGCCTTGCAATCTAAGGAGTGCAGCGGACATCCCTTCGTGATGTTCCCGAGCTTGCTTTTGCAGCTCCAGCAACTGTGAAACGACTGAGTCCAGAGGCAATTCATCTACTCAGACTCAGCAAAGTTCTGGCCTCCAGCAATCCTCCGAGTGCCAGAAATCTGCGAAGTCCCTCCACCTGCTGTGGATTGGATGTTGCAATGTGCTCACCAGATTGTGATCCTGAGGCCACTCTAAAGCTAGGTCCCACCGAGGTGTGTGTCTCCGTGTTGGTGGAGGGTGTGGGTGAGCGCTGTGACGGGACTTCAGGGAGGGTGCCTCCAGATTCCTCTACAGGGGTTTCTTCCTGGCTTGATTGGAGGCCCTGAGTCATTGTCTCTGTCGGCCATTTCCAAGATGTGCCGGTGAAGGTAAGGGGTGTAATTACTGTGTGACAGTGGCCTGTGAAAGGGGACACATCACTCACAGCATGGTTGTCTGATGGATGTTGCATTGCTAGATCCTCACTTGGTTGAGCAGCGCCAACCTCACCGTCAGCACAGGACAGGTCCACATGCTCAGCGGCCAGCTGGATTGAAAGTTCGTGAGGACCTTGATTTCAGGCTTTCCGCCACCAGTCTGAGACCTCCCCCTCTTGTTGTGCGCCAGCTTGTCCTGCGTGAATAGAGATGGAGAACGTGTAAGCAGGACTCCTGCCAGGCCAGATGCTAAGTATGCCTGGCCTGTGTGGGTGGTGAGTGGTCCCAGGCACGGGGTGAGGACAATGCCGGTGAGTGTGAGATAGTGAATGGTGATGTCCTTTGAACCAGCAGTGAGTGAGGGCCCTGTGGATGGTGATGGGTTTGTGAGTGTGTGAGTTGAGAGTGATGAGAAAAGTGACTTACCCTGGCACAGTGGAGGAAATCTTTCATCTTGTGGCTATCCTCTTTTGAAGGGCGTTGGTACTGACCACCACTGCCACAGCCTCCCAAGTTGGGTTAGAGCTGTTGCTGCCCATCCTGCAGCCAGAGCGGGGAGGTAGAGGACATCTCAGTGGGCCTCCATGGCGTCCAAAAGGCACTCGAGGGTTGAGTCGCTGAAGCTGGGGGATGCAGCCTTCTTCAGTTTCAGGTCCATGACTTCCGTGCGGCAGTGGTGGTCTGGAAGCACTGAGATGTGTGCTTGCAGCTGGCCTTTATATATGGTGCCCAGTGTGATGTAGTGTGGGGCGAAGGTGGCCAGGCGAATGAGAGACCACCCGCCATGAAAACAGCATGTTTCCTGGGAGTGCATAAATAATATGGTGGGTTTGAGATGATATAGCATGAAAATCTACCAGCGCGGCCAGCAGGTGAAATGTTGTTTTACCCACCTGCTACTGCACTCAGTGCAAATATGGGACAATTCCGCTCATAGAGTCAATTTCCATCTTTACCTTTGACAAAAGTCGATGAGGAACTTTTCTGGGTGCAAGCAGTCCATGTCCAAATGCAGTAAGACTTGGACAATATCCAGGCTTGGGCTGACAAGTGGCAAGTAACGTTTGCGTCACACAAGTGCCAGGCAATGACCGCCTCCAAGAAGAGAGAATCTAACTTTCGCCCCTTGATGTTCAATGGCATTACCATCACTGAATCTCCCACTATCAACATCCTGGGGGTTACCATTGAAATGAAAGTAAACTGGATCAGCCATTTAAATACTGTGGCTACAAGAGCAGGTCAAAGGCTAAGAATCCTATGGCGAATAACTCACCTCCTGACTCCCCAAAACCTGTCCACCATCTACAAGGCACAAGTCAGGAGTGTGATGCAATATTCCCCACTTGCCGGATGAGTGCAGCTCCAATAACACTCAAGAAGCTTGACACCATCCAGGACAAAGCAGCCCACTTGATTGGCACCACATCCACAAACATTCACTCCCTCCACCACTGACGCACAGTGGCAGCAATGTGTACCATCTACAAGATACACTTCAGGAACTCACCAAGGCTCCTTAGACAGCACCTTCCAAATCCATGAAGGCTATCATCCAGAAGGACACGGGCAGCAGATAGATGGGAACACCTCCGCCTGGAAGTTCCCCTGCAAGCCACTCACAATCCTGACTGAAAAATATATCGCCGTTCCTTCACTGTCGTTGGGTCAAAATCCTGGAAGTCCCTCCTTAGCAGCACTGTGGGTGTATCTACATCTGATAGACTGCAGCAGTTCAAAAAGGCAGCTCACCACCACCTTCTCAAGGGCAATTAGCGATGAGCAGTAAACACTGGCCTAGCCAGCAACACCCACATCCCATGAATGAATAGAAATCATTGGGTATTTTTTCAAACATGCATTTTAATAATATGCCAATGTGATTGGTGTTTCCTGATTTTACAATGAATTCATGATGTAATCACATTCAGTTCAAAATTTTAACCCTTTAAAATTCAGCACATTCTGATTGTCGATGTGCCAAATGAGTAGGAGTATCATATCTCTGTCACCTTCTGTGTTTGTAACTATCATATTAATTTTTAATAATATAGTTTCTTGGACAATCATTATTGCTTGAACATAAGAAAACTCTTATTATATTTGATGGTGAAACCCAGAATAGTATTGCCAATTTGAATGGACAAGCATGGATCGGTCCTACCCACTATCATTGAGTGTTGTAGTCTACAGTGTCTAGGAATCTGATGCTTCTCCATTTTCTGATGAGATGTCCAACAGAGGAGAGCTTGTATTAAAGGCTCTTGGGAACTTCAGAGTCTATTTCCTGTTTAGCTGTATAACGCTGCAGAGAGATTAGGACTGAAAATTCACCAAACATTCCCATCCCCTTGGATTTCTTAGATTCAATGCAGGAGAATTATTTATTTCAAGTATCTCAGAAATGTGGCTTAACCCTTGACCTCAGAACAGGTCCTATTGGACTAGTGTGCCAGTTCCAATTTCTGCACTGATTATACTTGTGACTGATGACATAAATTTAGTTCCAATTAGTGTTGAACTATCAACACTGTGGGATTGTGAAACTAATTAAAATTGCACAAGATCATTTCAGTTAAGGTCTCTACGGCAGATAGGGAACAAAAAATGTCATATATGACTCTCTGAAGAAGAGTCATATGGACTCGAAAAGTTAACTCTGTTTCTCTTTCCGCAGATGCTGTCAGACTTGCTGAGTTTTTTCCCAGCATTTTCTGTTTTTATAAAGAATGTTACACCATCAGTCTAGCCTGGATTTCAGTACAAGGTCCCAGTAGGGAAATGGATGAGATTATAATGTTCAATTTATGTATGCTTTTATGTAAATTGGATATTTGCATGACATCAATAGTTGTCGAGTGACAAGAAGAATGTAAAGGATAATTTTAATATTCCGCAGCACAGCCAAGCTAGCAATACATGTATATGATATACATATCTTATCTAGTGATATGTAGAGTAAACAATTACAGTTTAATAGCAGAACTTACATGAAACTGTGTAACATTATTCTTCTTCACTGTGTATTACTTTGGACATAACATTTAACTATGGCTGTTCTCTGTTTTTAAAAAAAATTTATAAAGCCTCTTTTGTTGGAATTTGAACTAAAGATATGACCCGGGGAGTACTTCTGTAAAATAAAAAATCTGTGGTTAAAGTATCAGTATTTCCAAAAATGTTCTAAGGGCTTTTCTACTCCTTGTAGACTCCCATTAACTTCATTCCTCATACCACAAAGCAGGGTGGGGAGGTACTGTGGTGAATTACTCATCCGTCTGGTGTTCCATATTCAAATCAACGTGGTCCACTTTGACTCGTGTTGCAGATTGTACCACTTGTTTTAGGTTCATGTGGTGGGACAGTCTGGGAAAGATTTCTTAGAGAACATCATCAGCCTTTCCCCAGCTAGACCCCTGGAAGTCTGCTATAAAAGTCACCTCCCCCCCCCCCCCAACCCCCGAGGTGTTTTACTTTGAGTCACCAGGAAATTTGGCAAGGATTTTGGTCTTCCAGCCGGGGAACCAAATCATCAGATGTCCAGAGAGACATGCTCGTTTTATTTGTTGTAATAAACTTAAAGGGATGTGAATGAATTGCACACTTGTTTTAGTCCAAAGTGATCTACTCCCAAATCTGACAATTATTGATCTCAGGTTGGTTGCTGCTGTTTCTGTTCACAGCCAGGAAGGAGCACTTTGTTTTCATGGTCTGTGAATGCAACTCTTTGATCCATGAGAGAGCTCTGTGCATGAGAACTTTTCCACATGTGCAGTGCTCCGTTTCTGCACTGCAAATTTTAACTACTTTGAGAGCATGGCTGAAGCACCCACATTGTCAAAACATCCAAAACAACGTTTATAAAGTGCTTGGGAAGTCCAGTAGATCCCCTCAGTACTTTTTAAAACTGCGCTGGAGGCAGCGTCCATTCAAAGCAATATATGGTCTCCTCTTGAGGGGAAAGTGGAAGAATGTCTCACACTGCTCCTGTCAGGGTTACGCTTCCCCTTTTTATATTAGTGCAAAAACTGCACCCTAAGATTCAGAATGTAACTGTTACAGTTGATGATTTGTAACATTGTTAACATTTGTGCTGTTTATGAATCATTGATATTTCTAATTCGCCTCCAATATTTTCATTCCATGGCTAAGATGAGACGATGAAACACAAGTGCTGTCTATATTTATCTGTGCCTCCTCTGTAATGTATGGCATCCTATACACTATAGACCACTACAGAAGGCTAATATAGTATCTTGGGGTCCACGCTGATGCCTAAAGAAATGTTTCAAAAGTGCAATTGAAGCATTAGAAGATTCAGAAGAAAGGAACACCAAGCAAAGAATTTTTTTGAAACTGTATGGAAGAAAGAAGGGGAAGCAGTGGCATAGTGGTTTTGTCATTAGACCAGAAACCCAGGCTAATGCTTTGGAGACCCTGGGTTGAATCCCACCATTGCAGATGATGGAATTTGAATTCAATAAATATCTGAAATTAAAAAAAATCTAAAATGGCGATTGTTGTAAAAGTCCATCTGGTTCACAAATGTCCTTTAGGGAAGGAAATCTTCTGTCCTTACCTGGACTGGTCTACATGTCACTCCAGATCCACAGCAATGTGGTTGATTCTTAAATGGCTGAGCAAGCCACTCAGTTTATCAAACCACTAAAAACAAGTCAATAAGGAATGAAACTGGGCTTTGACCTGGGCACTGGAAGCTACAATGGCAAACTCAGCCCTGTCAACCCTGCAAAGTCCTCCTTACTACATCTGGGGGCTTGTGCCAAAATCGGGAGAGCTGTCCCACAGACTAGGCAAGCAAAAGCCTGACATAGTCATATTCACTGAATCATACCTTGCAGAAAATGTCCCAGATACCACTATCAGCATTTCCAGGTATGTCCTGTCCCACTGGAAGGACAGACCCAGCAGAGGTGGCTGCACAGTGGTATACAGTTGGGAGGGAGTTACCTTGGGAGTTACCCTCAACATTGACTGTAGACCCCAGGAAGTCTCATGCCATCAGGTCAAAAATGGGCATGGAAATTTCCTGCTGATTCTAGCCTCAGCTGATGAATCAATAGTCCTCCATGTTGAGCAACACTTGGAGGAAGCATTGAGGGTGGCAAGGGCACAGAATATACTCTGGATGGGGGACTTCAATGTCCATCACCTAGAGTGGCTCAGTAGCACCACTATAGACCAAGCTGGCCAAGTACCAAAGGACATAACTGCTAGACTGGATCTGTGGCAGGTTGTGAGGGAATCAACAAGAGGGCAAAAACACACTTGACCTCATCCTCACCAACCTGCCTGCCACAGATGCATCTGTCCATGACAGCATTGGTAGGAGTGACCACCGCACACTTATGGAGATTGAGGATACCCTCCATTGTGTTGTGTGGCACTACTACCTTGATAGGTGGAATAGACTTCAACTGGATAGATCTAGCAACTCAAGACTGGGCAACTGTGAGGTGGTGTGGGCCATCAGCAACAACAGAATTGTGCTCAACCACAATCTGTAACCACATGACCTGGCATATCCCCCACTCTACCATTACCACCAAGTCAGGAGATCAACCTTGGTTCAATGAAGAGTGCAGGAGGGCATGCCAGGAGCAACATCGGGCCTACAACACAGGACTACTTGTGTGCCAAACAGCATAAGCAGCAAGCAATAGACAGAGTTAAGAAATTCTACAACCAATGGATCAGATCTAAGCTCTGCAGTCCTGCCATATCCAGTCACAAATCATGGTGGACAATTAAACAACTCACTGGAGGAGGAGGCTTCACAAAAATCCCCATCCTCAAAGATGGGAGAGCCCAGCACATCAGTGCAAAAGATAAGGCTGAAGCATTTGCAACAACCTTCAGCCAGAAGTGCCGAGGGAATGATCCATTTCGGCCTCCTCTGGAGGTGCCCAGCATCACAGAAGCCAGTCTTCGGCCAACTCTATTCACCACATTATATCAAGAAACAGCTGAAGGCAGTGGATACTGCAAAGGCTATAGGCCCTGCCCATGTTCCAGCAATAGTACTGAAGACTGGTGCTCCAGAACTTGACATGCCCTAGCCAAGCTATTCTAGTACAGCTACAACACTGGCATCCAGCTGGCAATGTAGAAAATTGCCCAAGTACGTCCATACAGCAACAAAAAGCAGGACAAATCCAACCCGGTCAATTATTGTCCTTATCTGTCTACTCTTGATCATCAAAGTGATGGAAGGGGTCATCGACAGTGCTATCAAGCAGCACGTGCTTAGCAATGACCTGCTCACTGATGCCCAGTTTGGGTTCCACCAGGGTCACTCAGCTCCTGACGTCATTACAGCCGTGGTTCAAACATGGACAAAAGAGCTGAACTCCAGAGGTAAGGTGAGAGTGACTGCCCTTGACATCAAGGCCGCATTTGACCAGGTGTGGCATCAGGGTTCCCTAGTAAAACTGGAGTAAATGGGAATCATGGGGCAAAGCTCTCGACTGGTTGGAGTCATACCTAACACAAAGGAAGTTGGTTGTGATTCCTGGAGGTCAATCATCTCAGTTCCAGGACATCACTGCAGAGTTCCTCAGGGTAGTGTCCTTGGCCCAACCATCTTCAGTTGTTTTATCCATCATAAGGTCAGAGTGGGGATGTTTACTAATTATTGCACAATGTTCAGCACCATTCTTCAGGTACTGAAGCAGTCCATGTCCAAATGCAGCAAGACCTGGACAATATCCAGGCTTAGGCCGACAAGTGCCAAGTAACATTCATGCCACACAAGTGCCAGGCAATGACCACCTCCAACAAGAGAGAATCTAACCATTGCCCCTTGACAATTGATGACATTACCATTGTTGAATCCCCCACTATCAACATCCTGGGGGTTACCATTGACCAGAAACTGAAATGAACTAGCCATATAAATACTGTGGCTACTAGAGCAGGTCAAAGGCTAGAATTCTGTATTGAGTAACTCACCTCCTGACTCCCCAAAGCTTGTCCACCATCTACAAGGCACAGGTCAGAAGTGTTATTGAATACTCTCCACTTGCCTGGATGAGTGCAGCTCTAGCAACACTCAAGAAGCTTGACACCATTCAGGACAAAACCCCATCCACAACCATTCACTCCCTCCACCACCGACGCACAGTGGCAACAGTGTGTACCAGCTATAAGTTGCACTTTAGAAATTCACCAAGGATCCTTAGACAGCACCTTTTAAACACACAACTGCTACCATCTGGAAGGACAAGGGCAGCATACATAAAGGAACTCTACCACCTGGAAGTTCCCCTCCAAGCCATTACCATCCAGACTTGGAAATATACAACCGTTCCTTCACTGTCGCTGGGTCAAAATTCCTGGAAATCGCTCCCTAATAGCGCTGTGGGAGTACCTACACCACATAGATGCAGCAGTTAAGAAGGCAAATACTGACCAGCTTCTCAAGGGCAATTAGGAATGGGCAAGAAATGCTGACCTAGCTAGCAACGCCCACATGTCATGAATGATTTTTAAAAAAAGTTACAGAAGACCAAGCTTTCTGATTGATTGAAAGCCATTTGGAACCAGAGCTATCCTCCTTTGCCAAATGGATGGAGTCACGCTTTGTTTTCTTAAAACTGCTTTTTGTTATTGTTGTTGTTATGTAATACCTTTTCAATTCTAGATACTCACCATATCTAGTCTTCATGTAGCAGAAATGTTTTATCAAATATTATGATCATAGAATACTTTACTCTTTTTTCTGGTTGAAATGATATGGCTGCAAATCACCAGGACCTAGGAAACACTTGGAACTATATAGCCGTTCCTTCACTGTTGCTGGGTCAAAATCCTGGAACTCCCTCCTAAACAGCACTGTGGGAGTACCTACACCACAGGGACTGTAGCGGTTCAAGGAGGCAACTCAGCACTGCCTTCTCAAGGGCAACTAGAGATGGGCAATAAATGCTGGCTCAGCCAGCGAAGTCCACATTCCGTGAAAGAATAAAAAAATATACTTTGCCCCAAAGTAATATTTTCCACTTGTCTCAACTATTTGTGTTTGAGACAGCCAAGAGAAAATTTGCTCATATTTTGTATGGGTGGGGGTGGGGGGGGTGGGGTGGGGGCGGGAGGGGGGTAGTGGGGGAGAGGAGGAGGGGTGTGGTACAGTGGTATAGTGGTTATTTTACTGGACTAATGCTCTGGTGACTACTGCTCAAATGCCTTCACAGTAGCTGGGGCCTTTAAATTCAATTAGTCAAATTAATCTGGAATAAAAAGCTAGAATGCAATGATGGTGATCATTGAAATAACGGGTTTGTCATAAAAACCATCTGGTTCACTGATGCTCTTGATGGGAAGGAAGTCTGCCATCTTTACCCAGTCTTGCTGCCATGTGACCCCAGGTCCACAACACTGTGCTTGACCCTTATCTGCCCTCTGAAATGGTATGGGAAACCATTCAGTTGTTCAGGGCTGGGCAACAAATACTGGCCTTGCCAGCACTATCCATATCCCATGAAAAAACAAAGAAACATGTTAAAATGCTTAGATATAAAAATTTAAGAACAAGTTTAGGATCAAAAGATGTTCATACTGCACTCTATAGGGTGTTTGTGCGACCATACGTTGAGAACTGCATACAATCTTGGTGTCCTTATTTATTAGGAATTAACTTCTATTGGAGGCAGATCAGAGAAAGTTTACTAGCTTGATTTGCTGGGATGAAGAAGTTGTATTATGATGTAACGTTATTACGATATAGTATACTAAGATATAATATATTATGATATAATATATATTATTATATAATATTATTATTATATTCCATATGTTCATGTGAAAGGTTGAGCAGGTTGAGCCTGTACTCATTGGAGTTTAGAAGAATGAGAGATGATCTTTTTTGAAATATATAAGATTCTGCGGGATCTTGACAGGGTAGATGTGAACAGAATGTTTCTCCTTGTAGGGGAATGGAGGCACAGTTTCAGAATAAGGGCCTGAATTTCACACTCCCCTGCTGGCAGTTTTTTAGGCTGGGGAGGTGGGGGGGATGCGTGATATTGAAGGGACGGAATTCGCTTTGGGTTCCCACCTCCCCCAACTTCACAGCAACTTTACGCTGGGGCGGGCAAGGCCTTGGACAGGACGCCTGCCTTGCCCCAACTGAGGTCCTTGAGTGGCCGCGTAAGGGCCATTTCCTGCCCGGCCTCAATTTTTAGACTGGCAGAAGGAGTTCCTGGGCGTGAGGGAAGCCTGAAAATGATTAGGCTTAGGCAAGGCCTCAGGCAAGAAGGGGTGGCAGTGCCTCCATCAGAAGCCCCCTTCTGACTTAGGGTACTCGTCGACCCTTTAAGGTTTGGCGGCCACTGGACCTCCCTCCACCTTCCCCATCCCCCATCGTGACATCTCCCCCGACAACCCAATCGTCCACTTTCCACCCTAACCCACCCCCCACCCCCGCACCCCCCCGCATCCCCAAGCATTCCTTGGGACCCCCAAATCTTACTTTGCCATTGGTGCTGGGACTTAGACTCTGGCAAGTCGAAGCACTTCCTCTTCTGTCCACTGCAGCTCTGTCACTGCAGGACTAGAGAGCTGCCAGCCAATTGGATTGGCCGGCAGCTCTTTAAGGCGGAGCCTCCTCCCGAGTTGGGGGGTGGCGGAAGTCATGCCTGTAGTGAATGGATGCTCATTCGAGCGTGAAACAGTTGCGGGGCAGTCAGAATCGGCTCTTGGGATAACAGGAAGGGAGACCCTGCCATCTGAAATATTCAGGCCGAGGAGTCTGTCATTTAAGGTGGCGATGAGGTGGAATTTCTTCTCTCAGAGGGTTGTTAATCTTCGGAATTGTCTATCCCAGAGAGCATTCTGAAGCTGGGTCATTGAATAAATTTTAAGTCTGAGTTAAACACATTTTTGATCTGCAAGTGAATTAAGAGTTATGGGACCAGGCAGGAAAGTGGAGTTGAGGCCACAATTAGATCAGCCATTATCTTATTGAACGGTGGAGCAGGCTTAAGGCACTGAATGGCCTCCTACTGCTCCTATTTCTTATGTTTCAAAATTTCCCCCAAAGTGTTTTGTTTTAATGTAAGGTGCCTTTTCGGTAATTATAGAGTGAGCACAGTGTGCAAGGCATGTAACATTAGCCCAGCAATTGCTAATGCCAGTCCAACTTTAATTGAATCCAGATCACTCAGTTCAAATGCTACTTCTAAAGTCACATTGAATAAACATAATTGGGAGGAAAAAAAAATTAAGAATAAATCTTTTGCATATTGTATAATTAATTCAATGAACAGTATGGAGAGGGATGCCAGACATGCAAAATTCTCAACTGATGTGCCAAATCCTTTTGTCACTTGTGGGTCAAATGATGAATTCCAATGTCATGCCTCCACAGCATATTAAGAGAAATAGAGAAAAATTTTACATCTTTGTTCTGCTTGTGGTGAGCCTCACACTCCAACAGTACCAGTTAGTGATGTAGGCATGCACTGCCCACCATTTTCTGACCATTTAACAGTTGGAAAACTGTAAGAAGTGCTTGGCAAAGTTTCTGATTTGAACGGACGGTGTTTGAAGTTGTTTGTCAATGACACAGATTTGTAAAATTAATCCATGAAGTAGACTACAAAACCAATGACCCTGCTGCCTATGGCAAGGAATTACAGTTACAGTTCACCTTGCTGGCAGCTGCCATTTGAGCTTTCTCAGGATTGTCAACATAGATTTCCTCTAATCTGGCATCTTTTCCATTGGGGCAGCTTCTCCAGGGGCTGTTTGGCACCTGTAAGCATGGGGGAAAAAAGCAAGGTCCTTTAGTCAATTAGATTGAAGAACCTTCACTAAGCAACGCAGAGTCCAAACAATAAGTATAAAATACAATATACAAATTACACCCAAAAGTGAAATAAGGATTGGGAAATACAAATGGGATTAAGGGAAGCAAACAGAAAAAATCTCCAACATTAATTTTCTTCTGAGCGAATGAGATTCCACAATTGTAAAATTAAAATTTCAGGGATAGAGAGGTTGTTCTTAGATAATTATAACTTATTACTCTGTTTAAATCTCTCTAAATCTGGAATGGACCAGCCCTTATTTTCAGCTGTTTTCTTAAAACTAGTGGGAAAGTTCAGCGAGTTCATGCTTGCATTTCAAAGCCAACTGTAACAGCATACCCTCTGGAGGAGTGGGATACCTCTGACAGCAGCTTCCAGATTTGCACATGTAACTGCATGTGTAACACCAGAAGTTGCTGTCTGGTTTATCCTGTAGTAATGGTGAATGTTTATAGCCACACAGATCACAAAATCTGGACCATAATGTCGTGATGTTGAGAATGTGAATGCCTACACAGCAGTTTCAAAAGCAGATTATTTCAGAATTTAAAATATAACCAGTTCATGAGTTCTTTACTGTGGTCTCTATTATTAATTTACTTGCTTCATTAATGGTCTTATTATTGAGTGATTTTTTGCATTGACAGGTAATCAAACAGCTGTGGTGGAGAAGCTCTTGGTTTACAACGATAGCTTTTATGACACATTCTCCAGCTGACTGCCTCAGTCACAAAATAAAATGGTACTATGTGGTTATACAGATTGCAAACGGTTTGGCCCACACTACAGGGTGGCCAGCTGTTATTGCTTGCTTGGTGAACTGGTTTGGAAAAGGGAAGAGAGGACTCATCATGGAAATCTGGAACTCTCACACCTCAGTCGGGAATATCCTGGGCTCCTTGATCACAGAGATCTTTGTGTCATCTGCCTGAGGTTTATTATTCATAGTGCCTAGTGCCATTATTGCAGTGATGGGAATAGTCTGCTTCCAAGCTATTCTCACGCAAAGAATAACTTGATTAGTGTAATTCATTTGGTAAAATAAACTGTAACTTCATACTTTACTCTTAAATTCCAAAGTGTAGAAGTTGCCTTCTGTCTTCAAATTTTGCAAAAACAGGATATAACATAATTTCCAGTTTAAATTACTTTTGCTGAGATTCAGGCTGGGATTTTCCAGCCCAGTCTTGGCGGGATCTACTGTGGAAGATTCAGCAGCTTGGCCATTGACTTTCGGTGGGACTGGATGATCCCGGTGGCGGGGGGGGAGGTATTCCTGCCCCCAGTGTCCAACCTGCCAACATCCTGGGGGCTTATCCTTGTATCCATGGTCATGGAGAAAAATCAAGAGTTGATTGGGCTCCTTCCCACTGCCTGTCCTGAGTTGCTAATGGTTGACGCTACAGTTTTGTTTGGTGCTGTGAGCAGCAATTGCCGCCATATTTGGCACACTGCAGCTGGGAATTAGTAAACCGCACCTGGAGGAGGTGGGATTGAAGAAGGGAAGACAAGGGCAGCACATTTGAGAGAGGGTAGTGAAAGAGAGGAAGCTGGGAATGGTACAATGGGTATAGAAGGAGAAAGAGAAGCTGGAAATGAACTTGGAGTGCATTCCGTGTGCAACAGTTTGAAGGAGGGGCATTAGAGCAATACTTGGGGGGGGCTGTGAAAGAACGAGATGATGAGAGAGAACATGAGAGAGAGAGAGATGGAGAGAAATAAGGGAAGAGGGTGTGAAAGAGGCATAAATGAGAGGGCAAGAGAAGGGGAGATATATATAACAAAAAAACTGTGGTCTCATTTTGGGGAAGTGGGTACTTTGGAGAGGGTGTGTTCAGCTGGTTTGCTTTTTATCATTGTTTTGAGATTCTAAATCTACCAGTTGTGAAGTATGAAGATATTTTAGAATAATTAGCATCATCCCTTTTTAATACGGGAAGTCAAACCATTCCAGGGGTGTATACCTCATTATGCGCTACCAGGATATTTGCAGGAGGTAGCATCCTACTATAATTGCAACTTTGCTGCCTACAGCCTCAGCTGAAACAAATCCATGGTTAATAAGGCTGCATCTGAATCTACAACATATTATTAAGCATTTTTTAAAAGATAAATAAAACTGTGGATGAGTAATAGACTATTTGTTGCTGCTGGAAGAAAGGATTTTTGAAATATCAAAGCAAAATAATCCTCAAAATCATAACTAGGATGTAATTTTCAGCAAAGTCATGCAGAAGCCTCTTAGTTTTTAAATGCGTATGTGAGAAGCACATGTTCATTACAGATTCCAAAATACTGGAATATTCACAAAATACATTATCTAAACTCATCATTCATTACTGCACCACAGTATCAAACTAACAATGTATCAATCTGCAACACATGTTGAGAAATACATTGGAAGAAAGCTCCAGCGTTTGAGTTTAAAGTGTGCATTCGAACTCCTGTGAACCACAAGACATAACGCACATGTCCGGTTTATTTAATCCTAGTTAATAAAAACTCTTGTAATAATTTGCAGCAAATGCCAGGTCATCAACAAAGTAGTGCTGCAACACTGCGGGATTACATGTACAAAAAGTCATTATGAGTTGTAATAAAATATGGGTGGAACTACTGCAAATCTTATGTACCATTATCAGAGTTATAAAATACTTTAGGTTGTCTTGCAGCGTTAAATGTATACAGCTGACTTAACAGTGTTTTATCTGATCTGTCTTCACGTTTGAAATGGAAAAGCTTCATAAATCATTAGATAATTAAAGGAAGATATTCTGGTCTATGAGATCGTGTCCGTGTTTCTGTGGCTGCTTCAAATCTCACTACGTGAATTTTAAAGTCTTCTCCTTTCATGGACAAAGCAGACAATTAAGCTTATCAGTGGAATGCAGTGCAAAATGATGCTTTTAACTTCCTATTCTACGCAGCAATTTTTAATATCTTTTAAGAATCACGCAATATAATTATTGTGGTGCTGAATTGTTGAACAATATTGATTGTGAGTATGTTGTGAACCAACTATAAAGTTTTATCTACATTTTATAATGAGCAAAAGCTTATTTCTATCTGTATTTAAACCTTTTGCTTATTTAATTTGATATATTTCACTTAATAGCCAAAAGGTTCTCTGGGAAAGAGTAACAGTTTGAAAAAAGTGTTATTATTAGTAAGAAGCTGTCACCTTCTTCTCCTCACAGGACATGAGCCTTGCCTCCGAGCTTATTTTCACACAGCCTGGTCTGTAGATGAGCTATAGCCAGGACTTGATATGGATCTTTTGCTTGAACCCATAAATTAATGCTCCCAATCCAAACTCCAGGGTGCAGTTTATAAAAAATATTGAGCGTGCACAAGCCCTGGCCACAGCCGCTTATGGCCCAGTAGATTCTGTTTTCTACAGATATAATGACGGATGCTGACGGAGAGCTCCGCAGGTCTCAGCTGGCCACCAATTTTGCCTAAACAGCCATTCGCTACATGTGAGCCCTAACTTTAATGGCAGGAGGCTGGATCCTGTTGTCATCTTATATCCATTTAGAGTGATCGTTTTCCAGTCTCTAATCCAGTGTCTCTTAGTCCAATCACAGCACCCTCTTCCACCAGTAAAAATTACAAGAAAACAAACAGAACAATATTGTTTCATGCTGCTCTTAATTTGAAGACAGACTTTGATCAAGCACCATCCAAGAAACTTGCTGCATAACTGGCAGAATCACTATTATCGGTCGGAAATGCATTAAAGTAGAGGGATTGATTGATTATCCTAAAACATTAAAGAGCTTTGGGCAGATTGTACTTGTATGTGCAAAACTTATGCCCAAAAGCCCCACAATATTTTATGACACTTATTTGCTTTGTGCTCTGATTGTCAGTGCAATTCTACAAAAAATTCTAGATCTTGGTGTTTCATGGGTATGGATTAGGGGTTGCTTTTTGTCTGAGTGTAACTAGTACATACTTCTGTTATCTTTCTATCTCAAGACCAGTATCTTCTGGCACACGTGTCCTCTTTAAAATTTCTCTTCTGTCCCAGTTTGCAACTTATATAAAACAAAAAGATAGATTAAAATGGAATTCACAAGACAACTGATTCAGTAAATTCATGACAGTTTTTCAACTCTACCTATACACTGGTGTTTTTTCATGCGCAATTGTAATTCACTTTAACGTTGTCTTTCCTCTACATTTCCAGCAGGCTGGTAAAAGGCACACTCATTTATTGTGCTAAGTTTTTTTTTGCAAATTTCTCCTCTTATGGCAAGGGTCAGTGTTAGACAGAAAATTTCCTACTTTTAAAACTTCTTGTGATTGCAGTCATTCCAGCTTAGCTAAACCATGGGACAGACATGGTGCAAAGTTTCTTCTACTTTGCCCCAACAATGCAGCTAACCACAGAAGAGCAGCTCCAACTGCACTTTTGCCAACTTAAAGATTTTTACTGAGCACAGTATGCAATTTGTAATATGGACATGTAGTCATTAGGAACTGGGTCCAAACTGCTCAGACTCATCGCAGATAAAAGCTTACAGTTTGTCAAAAGAGGCTTTCATCCTGTTAATTTGGACTGAGTTTAAATCCAGCGTGTCAGGACAGTATTCTAATATACTGCCTGCCTAGTCCCGTAACACTCTGTATATGTTTCAGCTTTGCAGTATAACTAAGAAAGGAAATAAGCAAAAAACATGATAGCAAGTACTGTGTTTGCTTATACAGCTTTACAAGCAAAGAATTTATTTTAAATTTATATAGATCTTTGGTTAGACTGCACTTGGAGCACTGTGAACAGCTTTGACCTCCAAATTGTAAAAATCATATAGAGGCATTGGAAAAGGTGCAAAGATGATTTACTCAGATGATATAAGAACTGAAAGTTTATACCTATCAGGATTGATTGAACAGGTTGGGGCTGTTTTTGACAGAAAAGAGAAGACTGAGGGATAACATGAAAGAGGTCTTTAAGGTTATGAAAGGGGGTTTGATAGGGTAGATGTAGAGAAGTTTGGTGGAACCTTCCCAGTCCCAGAGGGGAAGCCTCGAAGACAGGACTGGGAGGAAAGTTTGAAATATTAGCAGTGGGCCACATTGCCATCTTCAAGGCAGGTTATCACTGGTAGAGGCTATGTCAGCTGCGAAATTATGTATGAGTTCCAATGAATGACGGATGGGAGATGGGAGGCCGGGAGAATATTGGAATAATCAAATCTTGAAGTAACAAAGGCGGATGAGAGTTTCATCAGCAGATGAGCTGAGACTGGGCGATGCTATGGAGGTAGAAGTAGGCGATGGTGCAGGTATGTAGTGGAAGCTCATCTCATGGTCAAATCTGACACCAAGGTTATGAATTGTTTGGTTCAGCTTCAGACTGTTGCCAGGGAAAGGGATGGAATTGGTGGCTGGGGAGCGGGGTTCGTGACGAGAACTGAAAACAATGGCTTTGGTTCTCCAAATGTTTAGTTAAAGGAAACTTCCGTCCATCCAGTACGGGATGTCAGACCAGCTGAGTGACACATCAGACAGTGGAGGGGTTGAAAGTTGCAGTGGTAAGGTAGAGCTGGGGTCATCACTGTACTAGTAGAAACTGACATTGCGTTTTCAAATGATGTTGCTGAGGGGTAGAATGTAGATGAGAAATAGGAGAGGACCAAGAATAGTCCCTTAAAAATCTCCAGTGATAACTGTGCAGGAGTGGGAAGACAAGCCATTGCAGCTAATTCTCTGGTTATGACTGGATAGATAAGGATGGAACTTTGTGAAGCCAGTCCCATCACTTGGCTGATGGAGGACATGCGTTGGAAGAGGATTATGTGGCCAACTGAGTCAAATGTTGCAGACAGATCAAGAAAGATGAGAAAGGATACTTTACTACAGACATATAAGACATCATTTGCAACTTTAATAAGAGCCATTTCAGTACTGGCTTGGGGGTGGACATCGAATTCGAGTGATTCAAAAATGGTATTGCGGGAAAGGTGGGCAAGTATTTAGGAGGCAACAACACTTTTCAGGACTTTGGAGAGTAAAAGGAGGTTGAAAATCTGGTGGTAGCTTGCAAGAATGGAGAGGTCAAGGGTGAGCTTTTTTGGAGGACAGGGGTAATCGCAGATTTGAAAGTGAGGGGACAGTACCTGAGGAGGTCATTAATAATATCAGTAAACATGAGACCAGCCTAGAAAGTTGGATGGTCAGTAAGTTTGAGAAAAAGATTGAGGGAGCAGGAGATGAGTCTCATGGGCAAGTTGCGCTTAGAGACTACATGACAGAAGATATGAGAGAAACAAGAGAGAGATGCTGGTTTAGGGCTTAGGCAGCAATCTATGGGGTGGTTTCGCCCAGTGGGCTAGAAGAGATGCAGAGGCAGCTGAATGAATGTTCTCAATCTTAGTGACATACAAAGGTTCCTTGCAGTTGTAAGAGATAAGAGTGAAGGGGGCAGGGTTTTAAGAGAACAGCTTGTAGTGAAAAGAAACTGGGGTTCCAGGATGACATGTTTGTGGGAGGGAATAATTCTCTCCAGTTGTTGATTTTCATAATGAATTTATTTACAATACGTAGAAAGTTGTCAAAGTTAGCAAACCATTTGAGTGACATTTATATAACCAAAAGAAAAGTGAGACTAATTGCAGGATTTATCTTTCATAGTGGCATTGATTCATTGGGTTACTTTTTAAAGACCTTTAGCTTATCAATTTGCTATGTCGGTTTTTCTCCCTTCTTCTCCTGAAAGCTTTGGAACCTTCCTGGAGTTTGGGTCCACAGCAGCCCTCTTGGAAACTGACGCCACCAATCCCACCCCTGAGAACCACATGGCCATTAATTATACATGAGCTTTGATGCCATCACTATGTTAGTTGACTGTGGGACATCTCAGCTAAGGCCACTCCTATCTTCATTCAATTCCAGCTATTGTTAGTGATCTGTACGGATCAGTTATTCAATGGATAAACTCGGTGAGCCATCAAGCAGCCAGGTTATATTTTTAAATCAAAACAAGTGAGTCCTTCTCCGTATGATGAAATAAAGACAAACGTTGAAGATATTTCACATGGGTAGCCTATATGCTGTACAGCTTGTTTGTCAAAATGCTCTGGAGGAGCAGGACACTGAAACATTTTAGGAAAGAATATTGGCTATTGCAACAGCGTAATCCTCTCTTGTTTGCGTTTAGTATTATAAAATATTGTGCACTGGAACAGTTATATGTTTAATAGTTTAATGTCTTATCCAAAGAATGGTGATTACAAGATTGGACAGGCAGCCTTTGGGTTTAAGTATTTAGACTGATGCATGGATGAAGATGAGATTGCTTAGATAAAAAAAGTTTTCAATTCTGAATGTTAGAGCCAGAAAACTCTGAAAATGAAGAATGTATTTCCATACCACCTCTGAGCCATCTACTGGTATACTGAAGATAATAATCTCACACCTCTGTGATTGCGGATTTAAAATAAAGTTGAAGAAAGCTTTAAAGTTAATTTAAACTTATGACTGAGCATTTTGTTAAATCAGCTCCTAATTCTCAGAATTGTTAATGGTTGAGGTTCTGTCCAAAATTTTGTCTAAATGGAAAAATCAAGTTTAAATCCAAAACCAATATTTCATATTGAGGAAATCTGTCAACCAAACTGCAGGGAATCTTTCTCCTCACTTTAGCAAAATCTGGCATTTGCCGTCAGCCAGCACAAAGAATCCCAGTTTACTTGAATTTGCCGTTAGGCAGATATGCACTTCTGTTGGTCAGTCTGTGGAGGCTGGTTGCCCGACATGTAGAATAATAGGAAAGTACATGTCCAGCTGGTCCACATCCCTGTCTTAAGGTTGGCAGCAACAGCACTATTAAACTACAAAAGGCAGATTTAAACTGAGTTGCTGAAGAGGAAGGGGAAACCCATATGTGGTGCCACAGATCCATCTCTCAGCAGTTCTATACAAACATACTTTCTCAGCCTTCAAAGCCTGATCCTTTTGAAGCAATATTTAGACATACTGGAGCTAACAAAGAGTAAAGTTTCTGGAGATTAAGTTTAGCTACGTTTATTATTAAAAAGTTTATTTGATTCAGAATACATGGTTCAACAAATGTGACAACAAAAGATATGAGCAACTCAACAAAAAAAGCCTTGAGTTTAATGTGCCACTACCTTAATGCATACAAATTGTGTTGCTTAAAGGTTTTACTTCAGTAGTTGCTCTCCTCTCTGTGAACTTTACTGGATCTGTTACTCTTCCCCTGGGAGTCTGAGGAATTTATAGTGAAAGGAACTGTCTGCAGTGTGAGTCATAGTTCATAACTCCTTCAATCTGCATTATTAGTAAGCGCCCATAGCCTCAATGTAGAAAACTAACAAAATGTTCAATTACTTGTAACATTTTCTAAATAATGTATTATTCTGCAGCTTTAACAAATTGAGTTGCATCATTTTGGGAAACCATTTATTAGTGTATCCTTTTGGGGATTCCTACAGCAGCTACAGTCCCTTTATTCAGCCTCAAGCACTGTAGTCATTCAACAGACACCATAGCCTGTGTCACATATACCATTTCACAGTCTGTTAAAGTGGGTAACACAACCAATGCTGAGAAATTGGCCTTGTTAGTACCATTTTTTGTGTGCTACAAGTACCCTAGAGTTCCAAACTGATGTCCGCAGGATGCATGCAGTTTTCTGAAGGGAATCATTCCAAATGCGTTTGGTGAAGGTGTGTTAGTATGCACACAGTGAACCTGTCCCCCAGAATATGCAGAGGAAAAAGGTCATGATGTCCATTCGTGTCCAATGCTGGATTGATGCTTCAGATGCAATTTTGTAGCTCAATATTCAATGGGAGTAGGGCTCTCAGCAGGGAGTAATTCACTTAACCTGAACCTCAGCTAAAAATTGATGGTGCTGGTTTTCTGGCACAGGGATTACAATTACCTTTTGCCTGGACAAGGTGATCCACACAATATGCAAGCTTCCTGCTCATCTCAATGATTGCTGCATACACCCCAGTGTTAGACATGCTGCTACTGGCTGCATGCTCAGCAGGGGGCCCAGGTAAGTGCATGGTTAGCATAAGTTACAGCCAGCCCGCACTTCTTAAAGACAGCAGGTGCTTCATAAAGAGGGGTACAATCTGGCTGCAACAGTTGGTAGAGATTTGTCAAAAAGATTTTCAGGGAAGGAATTTAAATATCAATGGAGCAACCGGCCAGGAAGAGGGCTCACAGGCTCTCAGATGTGGTGCGGGAGGCCTTTGTCCAGGGGGTGGAAAGGAGATGAAGGGTTATTTCCTGACAAAGATCCAGGAGACCCTCAAAGCGTACCCTGTGAAGGGAATGGGAGCAGGTAGCTGTGGAAGCCAATTCAAGGATTTCAAGGACCTGGCTGCAACGCCAGTAAAAGTTCAATGAGCTCTCACAAGCAGTCAAGGTCAGTGAATGTGTCATCAAATGCCGTATCCTACTCATTGCACCATGTTGCTCAATGCCCCATCACACCCCCAATCACTCACCCATCAACAAGTTCAAGCAATCAGGATTTATGCCTAGCATTCAAATTCCCCCCTACCTGCTCATTCACTTACTCATGCAGGCCTCCTACCTGCATCTCACACCTTCGACATACTGCCAGCTATTCAGCTATGACAGGCATATCACCCAAACACCCTACAACATACTCACTGACACTCTTCCCTTCTCTTGAAGTACAAGATTGCAAATAACAGGAGGCACCAGCAGAGAACTGGAAGGGGACAGACATGCCTGCATTTCCTGAACTCTTTGGAGGAGTCAGTGCTGTGAACTATTGGGTCATTGAGGTCATTGCAACTGGCCTTGATTGGGAAATCCAGATTATTGTATGTTCCTGCCTTATGCACCTTCTCAAATTCCACTTGATCCTCATCCAGCTATGTGGCGTGAAGTGCAAGCTGCAGATAGTGTGACCCTGGAGTTGCTGTTTTCCAACCCACCCCATGCCCCCATCCCAACCCTCTTCTTCTGTATTTATGCTTTCAGATACTCAACATCGACTGCCTAGCCACCCAGTGCAGTCTCATGATGAAGAGCACAAATAAGAGCTCATGTCTGAAGAAGAAGCACCGCCACTTGATCCAACAATTATAGCCACCAGCTCAGATGCTGGCACTGCATGTAAGTTAGAGGGTAGGATAGAGGTGGGATCAGCATGTGATGAGTCACCAGGCAAGAGTGGGGTCAGACCAGGGGAAAGTATGGTGCATTTGCAGCTCTCCAAAGTGTGAGGTTGCAGGAGAGTTCTGCAGCAGAGGGCCCAAATGAGGGCTTTGATGGGACAGTGTACAGTAGAGCACTGCAGCGCTCAGGTATTGGGTGACTATTACTTGTGCTGCAATAGAAGCTGTGACATTGGCTATTGGAAGCTGCATCATGGTCATGTCCACAAATATGTGAGCAGAGTTGTTCACCAGTTCCATGCCTCGTTGCCTTCCACTCTTGCTTGGTGTTTCCCCACTTGCAGATTCCAGACCGTCCCACAATTCAAGTCTACAGTGGTTCTGTTACTTTTCCTGCTTACCTACTCTTCATCTATATCACTATGTTTGTAATGCTACCATTCAATAAACTGCTGACTTGAATCTTGGAGAATGCATAATTAAGGTTGGGCAGGCAGCTCTATTAATGGTTTCAATTAGTCTTTTAATGGCCTTAATAGGCTGTTGACAGGTTGGCGGGTGCGCAGCAAACTTGGCTGTGCGCCCGCCGACCTGAAAACCTAAATGACGTGGGGTGACATTGGGACGCACGCCCGACATCACCCCGCGTCATTTTAGGCATTGGTGAGCGCGCCCCGCCCCCACTCGCCAAACAGAAGATTCTGCCCAAAGATAACGTGATGCACTGTGAATAAGCATGTAGCATGTAATAAGACATGCGCAGATTCACTGGTAGTTCTTTTACTGCACTTAGCTCCATTCCAGATATATGCTTCAGGGGCAGGGAGCCTGCAACTTCCTGAGCAGTGCTCCCTGAGGGCACTGCTGCTCATACCCAAAGAGGAATCAGACTAAATGTGGGTGCATTAGAACATGATAGGCTGAATAGTCTTCTTTTATGATATACGATTTTATAATTGCTGGTGATGGAAAGTTGTTGGAATTGTCACTGTCTGAAGGTTTGTAGAATTGATCTGAAGAAAAGAAAGAAAAATCTAGCTAGATGATCGAGTTAATTGATGGTTATAGCTTCTGAAGTAGGCATTCCCTGCCCTCACCCCACCTCCCCACACCACCGATGGAAAAATTGGCCATGAGTCTGCTGACTCAGAGGCTGGCTGTCCCACAGTGATATTACACTGGGTGCAGCCTTAATTGATTCAGTGTGGGACATGTACCCCCATCTGGGAGGAAGTCCTGCTCCAGAGAGCTGCCAGCCAATCTAATTGGCCAGCAGCTCTGTAGTCTGAGCAGTGGCCATTGCTGACACTACAAGCAGTTCCAGAAGAAGAAGAGCCATGGAGCCTGGACTCAGAAGTAAGTCTGATATTTTGGACGGGCCTGCCTACTGGACTCCAGCGAGGGGGGTAAGAGCAGTGGATGGCCAAGTTAGAGAGGCAGGTGGGGGATGGATTAAGGGGGCGGGCTCATCTTGAGAAGAGGGGGTTCCTCTGATGAGAACAGGGAAACCACTAAAGGATGTACCCTTACTTCTTGCCCAACAGCAACCCGTGCAGTGAAAGCTACTGGGCAACCTTCCTTAACTCTGCCACACATAAAATAGTGGCGGAGGCAGAATGAGGCCCTTAAGAGGCCACAGGCCTCAATAGACCTCAGGGTGGATGGGCTGCCTGACACTTTCCCCACCCAACATAATATGGGAGACAGGTCAGGGGTGGGCAAGAAGGCAGCGAGAGCGCCACCTGCTTACTTTACATGCTCCCCCTCATCCCCGGCTCCAAATGTGCTGGGGGTTGGGGGGTGGAGAAAGAGGCCATAAAATCCGGCCCCTGGAGCACACATGGAATGAAGAAAGCACATGGGGGGAGAAGGAGAACTAATTCCAGAAGTCATCATCAAGAAGCTACAGTAAACATAGAGAACAGTGGAACTTGCATTTTGCAAGTCTGACAATGATGGTGCTCAATTCTGAATTGTACATTAAGGTCTTTTAAATAGACAGTACCATGTTTACCCACAAGTGAGAATGCTATGACTTCAGATTTTTAAAAATAAAAGCATTGTAACTTACTGTCAGTAATAATTTGAGAGCCTAGCAGCACAGTTACATTAATTAAGGTTCCTTGGAAGCAGTGAACAAGTTGTTTGATCCCTCTAAATGAGGCTAATTAAACCAATAAAACATGAGAGAAAGTCAGAAAGAGTGGGAGAAGACTAGCATTTATGTGGCAGCTAATCACTAGTTGTCATAAATGTCTCCAAACATTTCATGTGCAATGTATTAATTTAACAGGCAGTGACTTTTGTTATGCTGTCAAATTTAATGGTGCACAGCAAGATCCCAGAATATGATTTAAAAAAAAAATATTCATTCATGGGGTGTGGGTGCCGCTGGCTGGGAGGGCGGGTGGTGGTGGAGTGGGGACAGGGAATTTTTCCAAGTCACTGGAAGCAGGTTTGGAGGTGAGTGGGGTAGGAGACTTCCAGAGAATGATGCGATCTAGTCCTCTGCCAGCTTGCCCCGAGGTGAGATTGAAGGACAGCGGGGAACCACTGTGGGGACAGTGGGTAAATAATTTAGAAATTGTTGAGGCTTTTAAGAAGCCACTTAAGAGATCATTTAGCACTGAATCTTGGGTTTCTCAACCATAGAAGTTGTTTCGCAATCTGTCAACATCTCACTAGGGTTGCTCAGGTGAGTGCACAACAAGAAGAACTTCTTCAGCGAAACTGACAAGCTGTGAAGACCTTGATCAGTTACACTGAGGAGTTCCAGCCATGGTCAGGTGAGTAGCTGTTGTTCACAGCACATCTTCTCTCAGAGGGAGTGCTATCACTGCTTGACAGATGATTGCCAACTTCTCAGAAGGCACTTCACTGGCTGATCATGTCAGACACCTTCTGCCTGCACTTCCCTGCTGCCAGACTTCAGCATGGCATGGAAGCAGTTATGCAGTTGCACTGTCCACCTCTGCTCAGAGCCAACGACGGAGAGCACAACCTTGCTCTAGCCACAGCGGGGCAACGTCAGCAGCAGCATCCGGTGTCTCCTCAGCTGGAATGCCTCTCCACAGGACAGATTGAATGAACACTTGAGATCCAACTAGGAGGCGAGACCCCTAACACAGGGTTTCGAGAAAGAGGATCAGATGTCTCGTTGTGCCTGACTACCAATGCCTCAGGAACATCAGGCTCTCATGGCTTTATTGCTGACATCCTGGGACAAGGCCTCCTTGCCAGGGGGCGCAGGTGAGCATGCATTACCAGTGACTGTCAAAGTCCCTGTCACTGGAGGTCCAACCCCATATGTAGATGGCCATAAATGGGCCCCGTTGGCCGGTGGATGTGAGGCAAGCTGCCTGAATTACTAGGAAATGGTAAAGTTTCAATAATAATTGTTGGATTGACCGCCTTGTACAGGAGGTGGAAGCTGCAAGGTGAGAAATTTCACAATAGGATCTTTAGGGGTGAGGGTCCTGGGCAACCCCCTCCAGTGGGAGGCAGGTGCTGGATTTTTTGTTGCATGGGACAGACTCATGGTGGAGATGCACATGTAGAACACTGTATGTCTGCTGGCCCCAAGTGAATACTGCGTTGAGTAAAGGGTGAGCTACTGAACTTGTGCGTAAGGAGCTATGTCATAGTGATGTCACTCACTCAGAGAGATGAGTGAGAGGCACCTTAGAGGGGAGCTCTAGCTATGTCCTGATGATCTATAACCGTGTAAACAGTTAGCATGTAAATAAGTGTTTTTAACAAAAGACCATTGCCCCCAGCAAAATCTCTTCTAGAGTAAGAAACCAAGGAGTCATAGCAGATAGTGCACCCGCTTCTTGACCTGCAGATTTCAGTGGTCAGTGAGATATTATTCAGGCCTACTGTGACCAGTTAACTAAAGTGTAATAACTGGGTGACGTTGTTAAACTTTCTTATGCACATTACTAGTTACTTGCATTGCACATCAAAATAATCTTGGTCTTCACTCCTGAAACAAAATTAATGAGTCATATTAAACAACTTTCTTTAATAACTGGGAACATCTGCAAACCAAACAAGTTATTGTACTGTCTAAAGTTAGTTAGTGCTATTGGCTCGGCCAAACACAAGTCTCTGAGATGCCTGGGATAAAAAGTGAGAACAAGAAATATTGGTATTGTACCAGGCAGTATCTAAGCTGGTCTGACAAATTCTAAACGATTGTGAAGCTTACTTTAAATAACCACCTCCTAAACTTTTATCAGTTGTATAGTACCTGTCCTTTTAATCAAAGCTCAATATGTTATAAGGAGTCTTGGAACCAGGAGGTTTGTGAACAAATTTGAGTGGTGTTAAATGACTGCCAAATTAATTGTTCCACCAATTGCAAGTGTGTCATCTTTATTTCAAAACTAAGGTTAAAAAAAAGTTGTGCAAATGTTTCTGTTGCAATGGTTACTTTAAAAAAGTTAAAAAACAATTCTTCACAATTAAGTTGTGCAGAACACGGTACTGAAAATGTGAGCTGCTCCCTAATACTGTACAACAAAATCAAACTGGTAACAAGATAAATTGTTCTGTAGCTTTTAAGTACTGAAATGGTGAACCATGATACATCCTGTTTTCAGTGCCTTGCAGTAAAAAGCTTTAACCATTTTGTGCAAGTTCAACTGAAACTGGTGCAATTACATTTTGTGTGTGAAAAAAAAACCTGTCATAATAGGCATATTGTAAAAGCAGCTAAAGGGTAACTTTAAATGCAATCGTATCTTAATTATCAGTTATTGATAATGTCAGAACTAATAGACCTCCAACTTCAAAAACTCACATACAGAACTGGAACTGTTCTGTCCTCTGTGCAATCCAAGGTTTCTCTACTGACCATAACAGCATGTTAGTTTAAAACAGAGAGATATTCCTCAGATTTGGGATCAGTACAATATGTGATTCATTTTGTCAATAACATTCCAAGCTTCTCAGCAGTCATACTGCTTTGAATGTTGATTGTGGACAATAAAATAAGCATCAGATCAGATTGCTCTATGGATTGAATGTGCGATTGCTTTCTTTTTTTCTGTGGTTGATCAGCTTTGAAAAGTGTGATTATCTGATGCTGTGCTGTTATTAAACCACAATTAATTACAAAGAAAAATAGGCATTCTCTTTTTTTGTTACAAGGAACATCACCTACATTGTTAATAAGGGAACATATTCCAAGAAGCTGTATTATGTATTTTGTTACTTTTTTCAATGTAATATGTAAATTGTGAGATATTTTAAAGAAATATTAAAGTCTAAAAGTCCTGAGCCGTGGCTACAATGCAAGATGAAACCCAGTGTTAATATAACAATTCTGTTTTGTTAGAATTAAAAAAACATTAATACATATGGATAATGATAAGCTCATGTGCTATTTATTTTGTATTGGAAGTACATGTATTTTAACTTTGAAACTAAAGTTTTCGAACAGAACAAGAATTTTATTTAAAAAAAGATTAAATAACCAGTTTGCAATTCCTCTTGTTTTGAAAATTTACTGACAACACAAATAAATAAGGAAGTTACTTTACAAAACGGTTTGGCCACAGAACGGGTGTCCTTAGGGTAATGAAAACACAGCTAACTTGAAAATCTGCCTTGGTGGAATCTTATATTTGAATATTATGCTTGGATCATAATGTTTTCCCTCAAAGGGAATGAATTGGAAGTGGTTTAGTGCATTGGAATTCTAAACTTGGATCAGAGCTATGCTTTACCCCAGGTTTGTGCTAAGCTGGATATGACTGTTAGAACACACCTTAAAATGTGTCCTGTGGTGTTAAAGGTATACTTTGAAAGCTAGGAAACAGAATACCTTCTTGGTATTAATGATAAGATTCTGTAAAACAATCATTCTTTCAGCATTTCAAAAGACACAAATTAATTAATGTTGTTACCACTTTGATTTTATTGTACAGAATTGGGAAGCAGTCACATTGGCTCTCTGCAATACAAATACAACGTAATGCACATTAGGATACAAGGCTTGTCCCTCTTGTGGGATTACCCCTGGATTATTGTAATTAATTTATATTAATTTAACATCAGGAGTAATATATCAATGTTTTTTGAATATGGAAGTCAATGTATGTCTGGAAACTACTCTTGGTTTATTAGAATAGTGATTTGTATACAATATGAGCCAGGGGTGGATTTACAATGGTGTGGAACAAAAATCTTGTTTTAATTTTGACTAATAATGAATCCTTTGCGATCATTTGATCATCTCAGCAATTCACACTAATCTTGTTTCAAGCTGTGTGAGGTTTCACTGAAGCTGATGCTAATATGGCCTATTCATCATCACTATTATGCTGAATAATATCCTTCACTCCAGTTACTAACTCCAGACTGAAAATGCCCCTCATTAAATATACCAAGGTCAAAGGGGCTTTTGAATGAAGGAGAAGGGTAGCAACTTTGTGAAAGGAGCAGGATAGTAGTGACTGAAAAAAGAAAGACTTGCACCTATATTGCACTTTTCTCAACCGCTGGACATCACAAAGCATTTTACAGCCAATGAAGTACTTAATGATGTGTGGAATCTGCAGCGATATATTAAAGCAAACAAGACAAGACAAGCATGGTAATGAATCGATTAATCAGTGCATTATCCAATCCAGTATGAATGCTGACTGTTTTATTCTAGCATCCAAGCTCAAGGCCAGAATTTTTTCGTTGGTGAGTTGGGGGTGAGGCCTGCTCGCCGATGTGAGAATGATGCGGGATGACATCAGGAGGAACCCCCAATTTAAATATCAAGGAAGACGGGCGGACAGTGAAATCAGCTGACGCCCGCCGACCTGACAATGGCCAATTGAGGCCACTGACAGGATAATTAAACTCATTAAACACCTGCCCATCCAACCTTAAGGCTGGCGGGCAGGCCAGGAGCCCCAGTGGGGAATAGAAAAAACATGAAACCTCATCCACTGGTGGGACGAGGTTTCATGTCCGTTTTAAAGATGTTTAAGAAACTTTATGTCCTTTTTATTAACATGTCCCATCTCATGTGACATCATCACATGAAGGGGACATGCTAATAAATTTCTTAATTTTCTATTCTTGATGTTTAAAAAACTTAGTGTCAGGGAGATGTGCGCATGCGCGAAAGAGCGCATTTTGACAGTTGGGGAATCCCTCCCCCACCACACCCTCCGGCACAGGAAGTGCATAGCGCCTCCCGTCAGGCGGCCCGCTGGCTGGGCCTTAATTGGCCCGCCCACTCAAAATGGCGGTGGCGCCTGTTTCAGCAGCAGGGGCCAGCTGCCCGCCCGCCCATCAAGGGCAAAATTCTGCCCCAAGTGTATTAGTGGTTCAACATTTATTTTTATTCCTAAAACGCAACTTGTAGCCCGCTAATGGAAGCTAAGTAGAAGTTACAGTTTTCAGATTATCTTTGTTAGAATGTTTTCTAAAATGTATAACAAGTTAAAGGTTACATAACTTTTTAAAGAAAGTATAATCTCCAAAATGACAAACCTTCTATGCTCTTTTGTAAAAATGATGATTTGGCATTTTGGCACCGTTCTCTGGAAGAGCTGGGAAAGTTTCCTCGCAGTCCTGTTACCCATCAACCAGCATCACAAAAGCAGGTTATCTGATAAAGGTCACATGTTGCTTGTGGGAGCTTCCTGTGCGCATCAGTGACTGCAACTCAACAGTACTTCATTGGTTGTATGGTCATTGTTCACAACCACTGGATGTCTCAAAGCATTTTTACATTTCAGTCTTTCTTTTAAAAACTCCAGGGTAAAGATTGGAAGGAAGATCAATGTGAATCGCAGGTTAAATTAACCTGGAGACTGCTAGCCAGGCATCCACATGATGACCCCCCTCCCTCCCACACCGCCAAACATACTTTGTGGATTCTATTGCCCACTTCATATACTGATGCATTTTAATGGGCAATGAATAAGTTGTGAGGTGAGCTCGGGTGTAAATTGAGCTTAACAGCAGACTTGAATCTCTATCCTGAATGCTTAATCTATTCATAATGTCTCATATTACTGATAAACATTGGATGGCTTAGATTGTACTAATCATCAAAGAACAAAGAACAAAGAAAATTACAGCACAGGAACAGGCCTTTTGGCCCTCCAAGCCTGTGCCGATCATATTGCCTGTCAACTAAAACATTTTGCACTTCTGGGATCCGTATCCCTCTATTCCCATCCTATTCATGTACTTGTCAAGCTGCCTCTTAAACACCACTATTGTACCTGCTTCCACCACCTCCTCTGGCAGCGAATTCCAGACACTCACTACCCTCTGGATAAAAAACTTGCCCCGCACATCTCCTCTATAGTTTTCTCCTCTCACCTTAAATCTATGTCCCCTAGTAATTGACTCTTCCACCCTTCGAAAAAGCTTCTATCTACTCTGTCCATGCCACTCATAATTTTGTAAACTTCTATCAAGTCGCCCCTCAATCTCCGTCGCTCTAGTGAGAACAATCCGAGTTTCTCCAACCTCTCCTCATAGCTAATAACCTCCAGACCAGGCAACATCCTGGTAAACCTCCTCTGCACCCTCTCCAATGCCTCCATATCCTTCTGTTAATGTGGTGACCAGAATTGCATGCAATATTCCAAGTGTGGCCTAACCAAGGTTCTATACAGCTGCAGCATGACGTCTAAGCTTTCATACTCAATACCCCTGCTGATGAAGGCAAGCATGCCATATGCCTTCCCGACTACCTTATCCATCTGCGTTGCCACTTTCAGTGACCTGTGGACCTGTACACCCAGATCCCTCTGCCCTTCGATGCATTTAAGGGTTCTGCCATTTACTGTATAATTCCTGCCTGTAATAGACCTTCCAAAATGCATTACCTCGCATTTGTCCGGATTAAACTGCCATTTCTCCTCCCAAGTCTCCAATCGATCTATAACCCGTTGTATTTGACAATCCTCTTCACCATCTGCAACTCCTCCAACCTTAGTGTCATCTGCAAACTTACTAATTAGCCCAGTTACATTTTCCTCCAAATCATTTATGTATCCGACAAACAGCAAAGGTCCCAGCATTGATCCCTGCGGAACTCCATTAGTCACAGCTCTCCATTCAGAAAAGCACCCTTCCACTGCTACCCTCTGTCTTCTATGACCAAGCCAATTCTGTATCCATCTTGCCAGCTCACCTCTGATCCCATGCGACTTTACCTTCTGTACCAGTCGGCCATGAGGGACCTTGTCAAAGGCCTTACTGAAATCCATGTATATAACATCCACTGCCCTTCCATCATCGATCATCTTTGTCACTTCTTCGAAAAACTTGAACAAGTTAGTGAGACAAGACCTCACCTTCACAAATCCATGTTGCTTCTCACTAATGCACCCATTTGCTTCCAAATGGTAGTAAATCCTTTCACGGAGAATCTTCTCCAATAATTTCCCTACCACTGACGTAAGACTCACCGGCCTGTAATTTCCTGGATTATCCTTGCTACCCTTCTTAAACAATGGAACAACATTAGCCATTCTCCAGTCCTCTGGGACCTCACCTGTAGCCAGTGAGGATACAAAGATTTCTGTCAAGGCCCCAGCAATCTCCTCCCTTGCCTTCCTCAGTACTCTGGGGTAGATCCCAACTGGCCCTGGGGACTTATCCACCTTAATATTCTTCAAGACGCCTAACACCTCCTCTTTTTTGATCTCAACATGATCCAGGCTATCTACACACTCTTCCCTAGACAAATCTTCCTACTTTCTTTATATTCTCCACGGGCTTCATCTGTTCCCAGCCTTCTAACCCTTATGAATGCTTCCCTTTTTTTGGCTAATCTCACAATATCCTTTGTTATCCAAGGTTCCTGAAACTTGCCATATTTATCTTTCATCCTAGCAGGAACATGCCGGTCCTGAATTCTTATCAACTGACGTTTGAAAGCCTCCCATGTGTCAGTTGTTGATTTGCCCTCAAACATCCGCCTCCAGTCTAGATTTCTCAGTTCCTGCCTAATATTGTTATAATTAGCCTTCCCCCAATTAAGCACCTTAACCCGAGCACTCCTGTTATCCTTATCGCTGTGACTTTTACAATCTGAGAAATTGGCAACAAATTGAACAGGAAACAAGCTAAAGCTTCAACACTGAGATGAAACACAGTGCAGGGTCACCAATATCAGAAGGATCATTGCTTTTGTTTCTCTCTCCACAGAAGCTGCTTCATCTGCTGAATATTCACAACATTTATGTTTATACTTGAGATATTTAACTGGAACAGATCCGTTCTCAATCTACAGAAATTGGTCTCTTCCAATTAAATTATTTTATTGCTTGATTGCACTGTGTCCCATTCCACTGCCAGTTGAAAGCTCATATTTTTCGCAACATGAGCTCGTCAACAGAAGATCCTCTTGGGTTCAGCTTGAGCTCACAAACTCGGCGTTGCACACATCTCCACCCTGCCATTAATGTGCCGCGTGCTAACCGATTGCGCCAGGAGAGCAAAGCAGTGCTCATTTGCATACACTTTTGAAGTTGTGACATCTCGTTAGAGGCACTAAGTTCTTTCGATTGAGTGGCAAACTTTGCGCTCGCCCCCGCTCATGTTCCCCCCTTCCACCCGCACAGGCAGCCATTTGTAAATCTCCCTGAGGCACAGAGCTGCCTCAGGGAGATGAACAGATTTCAAAAAAAAATAAAGATTTTGTAAATGTTATTAAAAAAATGTCCCCTCGTGTGACTGTCACATGAGCAGAGTCATGTTACTAATGAAAAGATAGGGCAGGATTTTCCTGTCGGTGAGCAGGGTTGGGGGAGTGGGGCCCGCTCACCGATGTGTAAAATGATGCACGGTGACGTTGGGCGGAACTCCCGACTTTTGAGACAATTGAGGCCATTGACAGAGTCATTTAGCTAATTAATGGACCTGCCCGTCCAACCTTAAGGTTGGCGGGCAGGCCAGGAGCCCTGGCGGGCATTAGATAAAGCATGAAACCTCATCCGCGGGTGGGATAAGGTTTCATGTAGGTTTTTAAAAATTTTATTAAAGTTTTGTAAAAAATTACAGACATGTCCCAACTCATGTGACAGTGTCACATGAGGGGACACGTCAGGAATATTTTGTTTCTCTATTTTTAATATTTGTGACAGGAAGCCGATCTCCCTGAGGCAGCACTAAGCCTCAGGGAGGTGAGTGCGCTCTTTCCTGTGCATTCGTGAAAGAGCACACTCTCGGGTTTAGGGACTCCCCCCCACCACCACCAACACCACCCCCCTCCCTCCCCCCCCCCCCCACACCCACACAGAGAGTGCATTGCGCTCCCTGGCGGACATTGTGCTGGGTGGACCTTAATTGGCCCACCCATGTAAAATGGCGGCATGCCCCCATTCGGGGGCGCCGATCAGAGGCGCGCCTGTGCACTCCCACCATTCAACTTCGCTGCCAATGGGGGGAAAATCCTGCCCATATAGCTTTTATTTTATTTTTATTTGCTTTTGGCAACCTCATCCTGCTCGTGGATGAGATTTCCACAGAAGTACAAAGGCTGCTTGGCCTTTTCGACCATAGGGTTGGACGGGCAGCAAAAAATTTCTTTCAGTTAACTTTTTAATGGCCTTAATGGGCCTTAATTGTCCCGCCAGCGTGAGGTCGCTTTCTGGCCCTGATCGTGGGCAGCAGTTGGCTGGCCGACTGCCCCTGCCCATCCCCACCGAGCCCGCCCTACATGGGTGAAATTCTGCCCGCTATTTTGTGGGAATATCCCAATTAAAAGCTCAAAGGGTCCTGTTAATTGACAAAAACACAAGACCATTTGTAGCTTTAGCTATCAAATAATCAAAGCAGCTAAAATATGACATAACCCCATTCAATTCCCCAATGGTCAGACTTTGGCTTTAATCCCAATTGTTACTTTGTAGCTTTGTTATGTCTCATGTTGGCAGATTAAGAGTGGAATGAAGGACAGCTTTGATGTTGCAAAAGAACCTACTGTACAATCTGAATTCTTGTGGATGTTTCCTCTTCCGGTGTGCCTGCTGCAGACATATATATTTCCATCAGACCGCTTCCAATGAGCCTACATCCTCTTGTTGCAAAAACTCAGCCATGAGGGAAATGGAAGATGCACCAAGGGTTAGGGTAATCTAACTCACTGGTGAGATTGGGTGGAATGTTGATTTTATACGCTGCTCTATATTATTCTCCATTGACTTCAATGGTGGGCGAAACCTGGTAGGGTGTAAAACCTGCATTGTATCCGAATCAGTCATTTTTCCAGTGGGAGGATTAGATTAAAATTGCCCAGGAGAATCATTTGATTCTGTTGCAGTTTACTTTCTCAACAATTACATTGCATGTGTTATTCTGACTCTCTAAATATAGTCTCAGTTGTTTCCTGAACCAATTGCTGAAGGTGACATCTTTTAATTTAAAAAAAATTATTGGCACATCTTCCATGTATCATCTTTCTTTGTTTCTTGGCTTGAAGGGTAGACAGTTTTTCACCACAGCTACAAACGTTGCTCCTTAATTAATTAAGGGATTGAATGTCTACAGGCCTCCTGCCATGCCAATAATGTCAGGAGTAGCCCCAGAAGCCAGAGATGGAAGTAAGGGCACACTTCATTTGAATTTTCACTTTTCCAGCTCAGTTGGTACCTGTACACTGTGTGAAATGGGACACAAGGACTTGCAGATGGTCATGGTGGTAGGCATCGGTTTGTGGGCATATCCGCGGCTACACCTTATCCTGCTAATTTTGCATTCCTCCCTTGCCCTTCATCCAAGAAATGCATTTACCGGTACAGAATCCTCCTTAAATGATCCAGCCAGGAGTCAGCAAAACTTTCCCAACCAGAATTGAATCCCAATCTTAACAAGCAACACAACACATCTGTAAATGGAACTTGGGCACCATTGGTCTCTCACTGTGCTGCCTAGGTTTTTCAAATATACAGAGTATTAGTTTGAGTGAATCTACAAACGTTTATCAATGCTGCAATTAAAATATTCAAATTGTCCCCTTTCTTGCTTTGGGTGAAATGATTTTTTAAGCAAGCTAGAAAGTTCACAGAATCTTGATTAAGGCTTGACTTAATTCATGCCTGACTTCACTTGATCTTTTGGTGCTGGTTCAGCCAATTTCACCCTGGTTAAAATTAATAAAACTATCAGAAACTTTAGGATTTTGTTTTTAGTTCTTGGAATGCTGGCAATGTTGATAAGGAAACATTTATTATCCACCCCAGGCTGCCCTAAAGGCATTAAAAGTCAATCAGATAATGAGATACTGGAGTCACATGTAACATTAATAATGACATTAATAAGCCTTTTGGATTCCTATGACTATCAAAACAGCTTTTATAACCACTTTGTCTTGGTGTTGGCCTACAAATGACCAGACTCATTGAATTCAAATTAATTTTGAAATTCACCACATTGATATTTGAACTTATGATCCCTGGTCATTAATCATAAGTACCATAACCACAAGGTTACCATGCCCAATCAGTAACTATTTCAGTAACATTAATGAGTATTCTTTAATGTACTTATTTGCTCTTATTTGAAAAGAAATGTGTAAATGATTATGAAAACGGAAAATGCTGGCCTTACTCAGCAGGTCTGGCAGTACTTGCGGAGTGAGAAACACATTGGCCAGGATTTTCCCCATGGAGATTTGGGGGCGGGGCCACTCACTGAGGGGAAAATGACGAGGCATGATGTCAGGAGGAATCCCCGATGTCATCCTGGTCCCTTTAAATATTGAGGACAGTGAAATCAGCTGTCTGCCTGCCGACCTGTCAATGTCCAATTGAGGCCATTGACAGGCTAGTTAAGATAATTAAAGACCTGCCTATCCAAGTTTAAGGCTGGCGGGCAGGACAGGAGCTCCAGTGGGCTCCAGATTATTCATGAAACTTCATCCACTGGCAAAGATGTAATAAATTTCAAGGGTTTATTATTAACATGTCCTATCTCGTGTGACATTGTCACATGAGGGGGACATGTTAATAATTTTAATATTTTTCTATTTTTAGAGTTTACTTACCTCTCACGAATCTCCCTGAGACTTTACCTCAGGGAGCAGTGCACTCTTTCGTGCGCATGCGTGAAAGAGCGCACTTTGACAGATGGGGAATCCCTCCCCCCACCCCCACCCCCCGGCACAGGAAGCGCATAGCGCATAGCGCTTCCCATTGGGCAGGCCGCTGGGCGGGCCTTAATTGGCCTGCCCCACTCAAAATGGCAGTGGGCCCCGTTTTGGTGGCGGGGGTCAGCTGTCCGCCTGCTGCCGAGCCGGTGGGGCCCGCCGCCCTCCAAGGGCAAAATTCTGCCCACTTAGTGGGCTGGATTTTCCCAGCCTGTGGTAGTGGGCTTGGAGCTTGGGTGGGGGAGGGGGCCGGGGAATTCAGCAGGAGTCACGTTGGGATTCTCCAATGCATTCCTGCCACCTGGGAACTTTCCCAAAAGTGGGCTGGGAAGTGAATAGGCCACAGAGATGGGCAGCTAATTAGCATTGTTAAGGCAATTCAAAGTGATGTTGCAGCCTAGCCAGCTGGTGGTAGATTGGTCCCCTTCTCCTTGGAGATGGTCTTTCTGCAGCAGGCCAAGAGGGCCATTCAAGCTGGATGCTCAATGCTGTAAAGTCGCGGGGAGGGTGAGGCGAACACTTTCAAAAAAGGCCATGATCACGACCAAGGCCAATCCAACAGGAAGGTTTTCCCTCCACCCCACTTGAACTAGCGGTCTAAACCCCAATTATTTATTGACTGATGCGCAGTGCAATGAGGGTGCCTCCATGTTGAGGCATCTTTGTGGTCCCTAACCTGCATCAACAGCACTAGCCTCTCCCAGTGGTGTCTACTAAGGCTCCAGGGCTGCCAGCCTTGAGACAAGGATGGCACCATTAACAGCATCACCGATTAGGAGAACGTCTGAGAAGATTGCCCCACTGGCCCCCCAGCAACTGCAGGCTCCAGACTTCCATTTGGTTCCAAAGTCCAAGCCCAACATTTCAGGTTGGTGACGCTTTGTCAAAACCGGGAGTGCTTAGAGATGTAATAGTTTTTAAGCCAGACAGGGAAATGGGGGAGGTGAGGAAAGAGCCAATGGGATGGTCTGTGATAGAGCAGAAGATAGGAGAAAATAAGTTACAAAACTGATGATAGTTAAAGGCAAAGTGAAATGGTAATTGGAAAAGTAAAGAAACAACAGATGCGTCTAGACGAGGTGTGAATGGGAAGTAGAATCATCACCCACAGCTGCCTTCAAGCAAACAAAATGTGCAGGAGTTAGGATCTGAAATTATTGAGTTCAGTGTTAAGCCTGGAAGGCTGCAGAGTGCCTAGTCGAAAGATGTGCTGCTGTTCTTAAGTTTATGTTGAGCTTCATTGCAACAGGAAATGAGGCCAACATCAGAAATGTCAGAATGGGAGTACAGCAGAGAATTAAAATGGCAAGTGACCAGAGGCCTGGGGGTCACGCTTACAAACTGAATGGACATGCTCCAGAAAGTGATCATCAAATCTACTTTTGGTCTCCCAAGTGTAGAGGAGATCACATTGTAAGCAGTGAGTACAGTCCTCCACCCACTAAAGTGTTCCAGTGAAACTCAACGTAAGCTCCAAGAATCAGCACCTCATCTCTCAACTTAACAGTTTTCTGCTCTCAACACTTGAGTGCAACAATTTTAGATCATGACCTCTGCCCTCTTTTTATCTGGCTGGCAGCTGTAGGCAGTGACTCTGCTGTGCCACACACGCCTTCTCTTGACACATTTCTTGTTTCTTTACTAGTGCAATTCCTTCTTTTTGCCTTGCACTATCATCCCTTTTGTCATTTAATCATTATTGCCTTCCATGCTATCACAGACTTTCTCATTTGTTCTATCCTCCTCTACCCCTTTTCCACGTCTGGCTTAATAACTATTCCATCTCGAAGCACAGCCAGATCTGACGAAGGCTCACCAACCTGAAACATTGGCCAGGATTTTCTGACCCCAACACTGGCAGGTATTGTCGTGGGCAGGCGGGTGGGAAAATTTGGAGAGCCATTAAAAACATCAACGGCTCTTCAAATTTTCTCATCCCACCCGCAAAAATGCTCACCAGTGCCGGGGCTGAAAAATCCCGCTCTTTAACTCCGTTTCTGCCTCCAGAGATACTGCCCAACTTAAAGTAATATGGGCATTTTCTGTTTTATTTCAGATTTCCATAATCTGCAGTACTTTGCTCTTGTAATAGTGTGGATCCAATTATCTGCTATGCTTGGGTCGAAACCACTAAAAATTAAGCAGGAACCATTGCTGTCTAGCCTCTTGCCAATGAGTTACTTTACCTTTGTGAATTGCCTGTATGGATTAATTTTGTTCAGAGAGGACTTTTTTTTTTTGTTTGTTCATGGGATATGGGCTTCACTGACTAGACCAGCATTTATTGCCCATCCTAATTGCTCTTGAGAAGGTGGTGGTGGTGAGCTGCCTTCTTGAACCGCTGCAATCCATGTGTTATAGAAATACCCACAGTGCTGTTAGGGAGACGGGTTCCAAGATTTTGATCCAGCGACAGTGAAGGAACGGCAATATATTTCCAAGTCAAGATGGTGTGTGAATTGGAGGGGAACTTGCAGGTCGTTGTGTTCCCATGAATCTGCTGCCTGTGTTCAACTAGGTGGCAGAGGTCACAGGTTTTGTGCTGTCGAAGGAGCCTTGATATGTTGCTGCAGTGCACCTTGTAGATGGTACAGATTGCTACTACTGCACGTTGGTGGTGGAGTGAATGTTGATGGGGTGCCTATCAAGCGGGCTGCTTTGTCCTGGATGGTGTCAAGCTTCTTGAGTGTTGTGGGAGCTGCACTCACCCTGGCAATTGGAGAGTATTCCATCACACTCCTGACTTGTGTCTTGTAGATGGTGGACAGGGTTTGGGGAGTCAGGAAGAGAGTTACAGTCTGCAGAATTCCCAGTCTCTGACCTGTTTTTGCAGCCAAAGCATTTATATGCCTAGTCCAGTTCAGTTTTTGGTCATTGGTAACCTCCAGGATGTTAATAGTGGGGGATTCAGTGATGTTAATGCCAGTGAATGTCAAGGGGAGATGGTTAGATTCTCTTTTGTTGGAGATGGTCATTTCCTGGCATTTGTGTGGTGTGAATATTACTTGCCACTTATCAGCTCAAGCCTGGATATTATTCAGGTCTTACTGCATATGGACACAGGCTGCTTCAGTATCTGGAGAGTTGCGAACAGTGCTGAACATTGTGCAATCATCAGCGAACATCCCCACTTCTGACCTTATGATGGAGGGAAGGTCACTGATGTAACAGCTGAAAACGGTTGGACCTAGGCCACTACCCTGAGGAACTCCTGGGATAGAATTTTGCCGTCAGTGAGCAGGGGGCGGGGCTTGCTCGCTGATGCGTAAAATGACGCGGGATGACATTGGGCAGAACCCCTGACATCATCCCGCCCTATTTAAATTTTCAGGAAGGGGGGCTTGCAGCAAAATCAGCAGCCCCAGCGACAAATAGAGAAAACATGAAACCTCATCCAGCGGCGGGATGAGGTTTCATGCAGAGTTGCAAAAATTTTTTTTAAATTATTATGTAAATTATGAACATGTCCCATCTCATGTGACATTGTCACATGAGGGGGACATGTTAGGGAATTTTTTTCTTTCTATTTTTAATATTTTTCAATGTGGAAGCACTTTACCTCAGGGAGATGTGCGCTCTTTCATGAGCATGCGCGAAAGAGCGCACTCTCGCTTTTGGGGAATTCCCCCCACTTGCAATTTAATTGGCCCGCCCACGTAAAATGGCGGCGGGGCCCGCTTCTCCGGCAGGGATCGTCTCCCTGCCGCCGGCGATTGGGTCGGGCCCGCCCACCCGACAGGCATCTCTATGATGTACTGGGACTGAGATGATTGACCTCCAAGAGCCACAATCATCTTCCTTTGTGTTAGGTGTGACTCCAACCATTGGAGAGTTTTCCCCATGATTCCCTTTGACTTCAGTTTTGCTAGGGCTCCTTGCTGCCACACTCAGTCAAATGCTGCCTTGATGTCAAGGGCAGTCAGTCTCGCCTCACCTCTTGAGTTCAGCTCTTTTATCCATGTTTGGATCTAAGCTGTAATAAAGTCATGTGCTGAGTGGCCCTGGAAACCCAAACTCAGCATCTGTGAGCAAGTTATTGCGGCCAATGCCGCTTGATAGTTTTGAAGTTCATCTACTGAAGGGATTGAAACTGATGCAGTTTACAAAGGGTGCCTGTCTATTAATATTAAACACATTTTTATTGAAGATTCAATAAAATCCAAACAGAACTATTGGGAACGTTAACTACAGAACAGAAAGAATTTCGGGAGAAGCCTGTAGGAACATGTACCAACGCATAAATTTAACTGTAATGAAGCTACATTTGATACATTACTCCATTAATGTTGGTTTATCTTAGCCTGTCCATTGATTTAGCCTTTGGCCTGCTGTTGTCTGAAATTCAGAAATGTAAAAAATATATAGCGTGCCTTACATCACAGTTACTTAAAAAAGATGGTTACCAGACAAATAGATGAAAAGACCTTTAGAAGTTCACATAAAGACAGTGAAGCAAAAGTCAAACTGATTTGAACAAGGTAATCAATGAGAACATACTTAGTATAAAACTGTGGAAAAATTGCCAGATGTTTGTGTTCCTGTGCTAATTTCACTGAGGATTGAAAATCCTTTGAGTCACCATGTACTTGCTTTTTAATGTGTAATTTGTGCAAGACAATTGTTGGGGATACAGATAGAGAACTTTATGCAGTTTTTAAGTACCACATGATAGAAAGGACATTAAAACCCTAAAGACTGCAGAGTGTATATTCACCAGGATGGTGCCAGTGACAGGAAAATATAGACATGAGGAGATATTTGAGATATTGGAATAATTTCCACTGGAGCAGAGAAAACTAAAGGGGGATTTAATCGAGGTTCATTAAATGGCGATAGGTTTTGATAGGATAATTAGATAAAGATTATTTCCTAGGGTCAGTGTGCCAGTGGCAAAGAGTCAACAATGTAAAATTGTTAAGTGTGAGGAGAAAGTTTGACAAATTTCTTCACTTAATGTTGTTGGGCCTTGGGAAATTTTGCTACAGGAAATGATTGAGGCAAAGACTATCACAATTTTTAAGGGCAACTTGGATAAATGTTTGAAGCAGTTATGTGGTTACTTAGAGAGAGCAGACCAGTGGGATTAGTTTTGGATTGTTCTAGCACAGTCACAATAAGCTGAATGGCTTCCTTTTTTGCTATTAACTTTAATGGTTTTATATTTTTGCTTTCCAAGATGTCAGATTTATATATTGTCCATAAACTTCAAGGTTCTAAAGCTACAGAAAGCAGACAGTTAAGAAGCAAATAAGGATTCAGGTTAAAATATCTTATTTATATAAATTAAAATGCCTTATAAACGCTTCACAGGACTAATTACTTTTGGGTGTACTGACAGTTTATCTATGCAAAAGTGATGGCCAGCAGTGTGATGAATAGCTAATTATTATGTTAATTTTATTGTATTTTAATTTTATATGGGAGAGAAGTAGATTCTGCAATACCAAGGGTATTCCTTCGTTTTTTATGATTATGGTCATGGTTTCCTTAACTTTTACCCAGACAGACAGTCACAAATTTAGTTTAATATATTTTACAAAGGATGAAAATCTGATGGCTCTGGTATCCCTCAGTCAGCCTAGATTTTGTGCTCCGCTCAAACTGACATTGCCTGACTTGGGTGTGAATAGCTGAAGGGACTAACAATGTATATGACATTGTAGGCTTTATAATTTTGGTCATGTTTCCTTTCTCAGGTTATAACTTCCATTGATAAAGATGTCTCCGAATACAACGACAAAAACAGGCCTGTATGCCTTCACCTTACTGTTCAGGCTAACATAAAACTGTGCGGTGCCTCCATCCAGGGGTTACAGCAGGTCTCTAGAAGGATAAGATCCTGAGTTGTTTCTGACTTTATAAATAAAGAGTGGGATAGTTTGGAGCTGCATCACTCAATACAAATTATTCTGCTTCACCCTTGAATTGGCAGTTATTGTGGGTTTTTCAGACCTTATGAAAATGATAATTGAACTTCTCCATTAAATAGAGGCCCACTTCCCCTAGCTGGTGGGGCCTCTCCCTGTAAAGAGTATAGCAATCCCTCAATATAATTATACACTCTGAATTATATACTTTTCTATAAAAACCACTTATTTGAAACAAGCAAACGTAATACGTAAAAGTTTTATGGAATAGAAAGGAGCTACACAAAATAGATTCAACTGGATAAGGCATTCGAAGGCTGCAAGAATTAGAGCTTAGACATCTAGCTTTTACAGCACATGACTTTGTTACATGCTGTCTCTTCTGACTCAACTATAGCTGGTGTGTGATTTACAGCCAATCCTGCATTATTCACATGATATGCCTTAATTATAACCTCCTGATTATATAGGAAAAACCTATATGTTGCTTCCTTTGCAATCCATTAGCAGGGAAAAAGCTTCAGAAAAATAACCAATCCAAACATATCAGGCTGAATTTTTCCGTCAGCGAGCAGAGGGCGGGGACCACTTGCCAATGGAGGAATCCCCGACATCATCCCACCCCACTTAAATCTTCAGAAAGGCAGGGGCACAGCAAAATCAGCTGTCTGCTGACCTGTCAATGGCCAATTGAGGCCATTGACAGCATTATTAAAACAATTAAAGTCCCTGCGTATCCAACCTTAAGCCTGGCGGGCAGGCCAGGAGCTCCAGCGGGCTTCTGAAAAAACATGAAACCTCATCCACCAGCGGTATGAGGTTTCATGTAGGGTTTAAAAAAGTTTATTAAAGTTGCAGTGAAATTTAATAACATCTCCCATCTCATGACATTGTCACATGAGGGGCACATGTTAAGGATTTTTTTATTTTTCTATTTTTAAAGTTTATAAAGCTGTCAGCAATCTCCCTGAGGCAGCACTTAGCCTCAGGGAGATGTGCGCTCTTTCATGCACATGCGTGAAAGAGCACACTCTCGCATTTGGGGAATACCCCCCTCGCCCCACCCGGGCGTCATACTTAAAATGGCGGCGGGGCCCACTTCTCCGGTGGGAATTGGCTCCCCGCCTGTCCGGTAGGCGGAAAATTCTGTCCATGGGGTGGGAATTTTCTTGGAGTTGATTCTTCTTCGTTGCTGTAACTGCAATGGAAATGCATCAGAAATCCAATTCCAGCATCTTAACTAGCACTACTTTGTTCCTAGGTATCTGAACCACGAACAGGGTGTGGCCAAATCTCTTGGAAAGAGTTGCTATACCTATTTTCTGGCAAAATGGTAACAAAAGCAGAATGCTTATAAATTTAATATTCTTGCCCTCCTTAGGAATCATTGATCCTGACATTGAACCACCTGTAAATTAACTGAAACCCCCAGATTGTTGGGATAGACAGACCAATTGACCATAAATCTTTTGTTGTCAAATATATTGTTACAGGTGATATAAACAATAAAGGGCAAGTATCGAATCTTAACACGAATCATAACAGCAAAGCTGAAGATTTGGCTATCCCTTCAATCCTGTTTTGCACTATAGTTTTCAAATAGTTTCAGGTATTTGTGTTGTTTTAAATGAATAAATGCGTTTACATTTATTGCGCAATTTCATTGCTTTGTGGGGTTTGCTTTTGAGCAAGCAGAAGATATCAGACTTCTTGCGCACTTCAAACCCAATTTTGGGGTCAGTTGGGCCAAAACATAGATGCCTTGGTGCCTGTAGCATGGAAGGGAGGTGAAGCACACCAAGTTTTGATAACTAATCTTCATTCTCTCAATTTCTTGGCAAAGGAAATGGCTGCCCAGAGGGCTTCAACTGCAAAAAACTTTACTAGGCACCACAGAGTCTGGTGTGGGTTGCAGTTCACCCTAAAAATAGAAGTTAGATTGGTGGTGAATAGAAACGCAGACAAATTGGTCATGGTAAAACAGTTGAGACAAGTGGGGAACAATACGTATGGTGAAAAATTACTGCAGGATGGAAATGTACCAAAGGACAATGAATTTCTTTTTCGAATTTAGGTGTTGCTGACATTTGTTGCCCATCCCTAATTGCCCATGGGACCATTCAGGAGTCAACTATGATACTGTGGGTCTGGAGTCACACATAGCTGCTGTGGTGGGATTTGAGTTCATGTACCCAGAGCATTAACCTTAGCCATGCAATTACTGGTCCAGTGATATTACCACTACACCAACATGTCCCCTATTTGGGGTTGAAAGCTACCCAAGTATTTAAGGAAATGTATCATCCGCATGATGGGAGGTTGCCACCCAAGTCAATACAGTTACCCAGCTTACCCATTACTGACTCCAGATAATAAAGAAGCTGCTGCTAATGCAGTTTAACTACACTTGGCGATTGCATTAATTTATGCTTGGGTTTATGATAATTAGTTTTTGAGTATACCTGGGAGCAATTTCACACAGGTAAACAGACACAGCTTTGGGCACACTTTTGGCACCAATACCTGATTCCCCTACAGAGGAAACTCCAGGTGTATTAAGTTTTTCACAATTTCTTTCAGTATAGCATCCGGGTCTGGTGATTTTCTTACTTCTTGTCCCATTAACTTCTGTACTACAATTTCCTTTTAAATATTTATCCCCAGTAGTGGGTCTTCCACATCCTTTTCAGGTGCTTCTCAAGTTCTGATTTTGCTTTCCTCTTTAAACAATAAGGTTCAATGTTTATTAACCACCGTTGCCTTTCTCTCATTCTTCTGTGCAAGACAGCCCTCTGTTTCCCTAAAAGCTCCCACCCATCTTTCGACGTTTACTTCTTAAATGCTTTAAGAGTCATTGTTTGCCAACTTTGTTCATACGCCCTCGAAACCTTCCTCACCTCCTGGTTTGCTTCCATTCTGTACAGTTTATATTTGGAATCTATTCCAGAACACTTAATTTAAGCAAAAATAAGAATTCACAAAAGGCTAATTACAGTTTTCCTCCAGTCCGATCTTCTAAGTAACATTCAGTGTCTGAAAGCAACCCTCACAGCAGCTGCACAGCAGAATCATTTTGGGATGTAGTGAGATCCATTTTTAATGCAGTGTCGTTCATCCAGTTTTAGCTTTTGCAGAGTTAAAGAAACATAACTTGTGTGCAGCTGATTGGTTTTCCTGAGGTTAGATACACCCTAAACTTTTCTTTAAAAAAAGCACATTCCTTTCTTCCAAAACACAACTTGGAGATTTTCCTGATGAAATACATTTCTAGACAGTGCTCTTAGTTTCCAGACTGCAATTTATATTAAAGGTGAGGTACATAATTAAATGGAATCAAATGAACAGCACCATAGCATCTATCAAAGATTGGCAATAGATGATGTTTTATGCTGTGTATTACCTTCAGAATTGGTAAGCTATAAATTAAATTGATAGCAGCTTTAAAACAAAACATATTTAAAATTAACTTTTTTGTAACGTGCTCTGGAACATTTAGCTCAATTAAATTTCATTTGCCAGACAAAAAAAAACTGCTGACTAACAGACCTGGAATGCAGCTGTAATACTTAATTCACATCCACTAAAGTGAAACATTTGTACTGCTCTTCATCAGGCCACGTCTGACACAGGGGCAAAACATAGGATTGAGAACAGTTCACAGTGATACAGGGTCAACAGACTCGGGTTAAACTTGGGACAGGGAAAATGGTGTTCAGCACATTCAAAATGTTTTGATGTGACGTAATATACATTGGCATTAAATTGCTGTTTAAAGCTGAAAAGTAACGAAGAACCAAGGGAACAGCAGGCTCTTTGCCAACAATTAAGATCCACATGGGAACTTTATCAGGTTTTGGTTTGTACCAGTTACAGTTAGTCTGCATCTTGTGCAAAATTGAAGTGATACGAAACTACTTGGATGAGGTGATGTGACTGTGGGCATCATGTTCAATTACCTTGGAAATAGACTTTACAGTTCAGTGAAGGTCTGAAGCTGAAACCTCCCCATTAATGCTAATGAATGAATGACATATGAAAGCTAAGTAAATTTATTGATTGGTTTCTTTTGTTTTTTGAATGTATTATTAATTTTCAGTGTTGAATCACAAAGAATCGTTTCCATTAATGACATTTTCGTAGGAGATTGCAATTCAGTTGGAACTCTTCCTTGCAGTTAGCAGTAAGATCAGTTAATGGGCACAACACATAACAGAATAACACACAGCTCACAGCAGTACAGCTGGCCCTGAGTGTTTAAGCAATGCAAGCTTACATTTTTTTTCAAGATCGTATTAGATGGCCACTGTCATTTGTCTAAACTGGTGCTCAAAATGCTCGAGGCTGGAGATTGTCCAGGTTGACAGGGAGCAATTTACACTGGGTTATTCCCTGAATTTTCTGAGCAGCATTGCAGAAAATTGTGTAAATGTTTCGTGAATGAATCCAGGGTCTCCCTTTTCAGAAGCAAAGAAAATGTTTCACATACCTGTGCATTCAGCTGAGTTTGAATAATTGCATTTATTTCACGTAATTTTTAATGGCAAAATTTTATCTGTTGCAAACTATTTCCCAGCATCAAGCTAAAACTACATTTGTAAAGAAAAAAAAGATCTACTAGGGCGGTGCGTATGAAATCCCACTGGAGCAAGCTTTCTGCAGGCTGTATTTTGGAACACGTGGCAAGTTTACATTAAACTATTTTGGGGGAAATGATAAGTTTACCGACAGCTTAGGTCATGACAAACACAGTTTGAAAGTTCCAGGATGTACAAAGCTTAACTTTCGCTCTGCATTGTTTTTCTGCAATTTTTTTCCAAGTCTTTGTGCTTTTAAATAACAATTAATTGTTTCCCACAATTTTTCGTCTGCACCCTTGAAAGCAGCAATTGTTCCCCTAAGTGGTCATTTTGTATAGGGTCTCCCACAGGAGAGTTAGAAATATATTTTTTTGAAAGGTTATTACATGGGGCACTGCTGATTAAGCATTGTATGGTTTTTAAATGCATGTAACATGTGCCAGAAAAACTGTAATTTGTATGCCTGTGGCCTTCACGTTGGGCAATGTTGCTGCCCCCACAAATGATTTTGCGCTGCTATGTGTCGGTTGGCATGCTAGCAGTGCAGGTGACTTTGGCAAGAGGATGAGACCATGGTGCCAAGCGGTGTGAAGGACCAAGCAAAATAAGTGTGGGTATGAAGAATGATAACACAGAAAAAGCAGAAAAATGCTAATGTGACAATGCAACTTCTCATTTCATTCCAGTTGGCATGGAGCAGATGTTTAAGAAAGCTTCTTACTCTCTGGTGGGGAGAGAGTTAGTGGTGCCTCGGGAGACATATTACTTCAGCAGCTGTCGAGGGGGCTTCTGATTGTTTGTCCTCGTCTACTTTCGAATCACTGAAGTCAGCAAGTCACTGGAAATATTTAAGAAGGAAATAGATAAGTTTCTAGACCCTAAGGGCGTCAAGGGGTATAGGGAGAGATTGGGAGTCAGGCATTGAGATGGAGGATCAGTCATGAGCATATTGAATGGCGGAGCAAGCTCAAAGGGCTGAATCTCCTGCTTCTATTTTCGATGTTTCTAAACTATATTGCAGAAGTGTTGGGGGTATGGTGGCATACTACTGAACATGGCCTTCATCACTAAATGTTAAATACTAACTGCATTCTGCAATGATTCTCGAAGAAGGAAAATCCATCTCTTAATCAAGAAGTCCATAATAAAGAGCTACTTGACACAATCCGCATCTGTTTTATTTTGCTTACACATTGACTGAAAATTGATTCTGATGACAGAAGTGGAGCATCTCTTTCATGATGGGACCAATTTTCATTTGACCACCATCCTGGTCCTAACGAGAAAGTAAGGGATAGAATATTGTCTTGGGTGGTAACTCAAACAGAGCGATGATCTGCATGGCGAGGCAGGCTTGACAGTCCATAAGGTACACTTCTGCTCATATTTCTTATGAAAACCTGTTATGCACTCTCACACTATACAACTTTTTGAAGTCAAAAAGGCAATAAGAGTTTGTTGGAGAGTGGAAGGGCAAGAAAAACAACCACTTGTATTTATATAATGCCTTTAACATAGTAAAAAGTCCCAAGCTGCTTCACAGGTGCGTTATAAAGCAAATTTTCACACAAAGCTACAGAAGGCAATATTGGATCAGATGGCCAAATGCTTAGTCAAAGAGGTAGGGTTTCAGGAGTGTCTAAAAGGAGGAAAGCAAGATAGAGAGGTTTGGGGAGGGAATTCCAGAACTTAGATCCTAGTCAGTTGAAGGCACGACCACCAATGGTGCAGCAATTAAAATCAAGGATGGTCAAGTGGCCAGAATTAGAGAAGCACAGATATCTCGGAGGGTTGTGAGGCTGGAATAGATTACAGAGACGGGGAGGAGTCAGGCCATGGAGGGGCATGAAAAAGAGGATAAGACTTCAACAAATGAGTCCTTACTTGGCCAGGAGCCAATGTAGGTTTGCGAGCACAGGGGTGATAGGCGAACAGGACTTGGTGTGAGTAAGGCCACAGGCAACAGAATTTTGGATGGGCTCAGGTTTACTGAGGGTAGACTATGAGAGTCCAATTAGGAGTGCATTGGGACTGATATTGTATATGACTATTATGGCAGAGGGCAGGGAGTGTTCAGCTGAAGCACTGCTTCATAAGTTGCTGAGGAAGAGTTCTGGCTGCAGTGTCATCTTCCTCCCGCTTTTTCATAAAATTTGATTTGTGATCCTAATTTAAACATACATACTCCCTCCTTTACCCACTGGGGGTACATACTGCATAAATTAAAGCCCATTCAATAGTTATAACAGCTGGGGATTTGTCAATAAACCAACAATTTTTTTTAAAAAGTCTCTCTTTCCCACTCCCACCTCCCCCACCCCCAACATTTTGGTTCTGCGACAGGAGGCCCTGTTCACTTTGAAAAACTGGGCAGATAAGAGATGAAAATCAGTGCCACCTGCATTGTGCTGTTGCTCACAACTGTCTCATAGATGTCATAAGCCAAAGTTCATGCAGGCAGATGAGTTAGGGGCCCTGTGGACTGCCTGACAATCTGGTCCCAGCACCAGTAGAAAACATACCCTGCTCATGTACAATTGGCTCAGCCCACTGAAACATATAACATCTATGTTGCACTAAATTACAACTGTTTATATTTCCAAATTTGTTACCTCTAAAAAACTGAACAAATCCAGCATAAAACATTCGGTCATCAACATCAAACACAGAAATCCTGAACCACAATCAACTTACCCTCTACGTTCATGTCTCATATCAATGGCTAGGGAATAACCAGTTACATGGTTTTGTCAAACTATGGGAGAATGCAAGATAAAATCATGAAAAAGATGACAAATCTCATCTTTGGAGCAAAGCCAAAGAAATGAGGATCCAGGAGAGATCTCTTGAAGTGTCCAAACAGCCTGAAAGTAATGATTGAATTGCAAATGGGAATTTGGCATCATTTTGGTCCATCCACTGCACATTTCGATGGAAAAGATTGCTAATGACTTAGTGAATATGTACTTAGAAAGCATAGCATTTAGGTGAGATTAATTGCTCCAAGCGGTGTCATGTGTATGCAAAGAAAGAATTAATTTAGATAACACTTTTTTAATTATTGAGGATTATCCAAGAATTAGTCTGGTTCACCAGACTAGTCCCTGGTACGGCGGGACTGTTCTATGAGGGGAGATTGAGGAGTCTGGGCCTCTATTTTTTAGAGTTTAGAAGAATGAGAGATGATTTCATGGAAACATACAAAATTCTTAAATGGTTAAGACAGGGTAGGTCCAGAAAGGATGTTTCCCATGGCTGGGGGTTCAAGAACCAGGGTACAGTCTCAGAATAAGGGGCAAGCCATTTAGGACTGAGATGAGGAGGACTGTATTCACTCAAAGGGTAATGAATCTTTGGAAATCTCTACCCCAGAGGGGTAGACCACACTCAGTCTTGAGTACATTCAAGAACCGAGATCGATAAATTCCTAGATACAAATAACATCAAGGCAGTGCCCGGGAGAGGGGAATGCCGATGGTCCTAATCACAGGAACCCCATGCCTCTCGGGGGACCCAGGCTCATTGGCCAAGTAGCCTGTCAATCTGGATGGTCAGCGTCCAAAGCAGCTAATCTGATGGGCAGACCATCCCAATTGACAGGCTAATCAACCTATGATCACTGTTGTTCTGAACAACAGCAATCATTGGTCGAGTAATAGGACATGCCAGATTCCGTGCTCACCTTCTGTGGACTACTGTTTGGGCCTGGTCATCATGGAGTGCTGCTTCCTTAATCTTCAGACGTGGCTGGAGTGTAAGCAAGATGGCGACAGTTGTTTCAAAGCAGCTTTTCCATACAACTGCCACCCCCCCTCACAACCATCCCCCCCCCCCCACCCCCCCCACCCCACCGCTTTCCCCTGTAAAGTGTGGGCAAGTGAATTTCACTTGGGGCACGAATTCTCTATTTCAAACCCTCAATTCACTGGAACCAATTCCTAGGCCATTTTGAGATTTAAACCCAGCTCTCTCTGCCTCTCCTCCTGACTCCGTGCATTGACAACAGATGATGGGTTGGGCAACGCTGGGTAAGAAAGCGGCGTCACAAGGCAGCTGGCCCAGCCAGCTTGAGGTCGCCAGTTTTGGCCACAAATGGAATTTGAGTCTGCCTTTTAGGTTCTTTCAGTTCGTTGGAGCAAAGGATGGTAAATTGAGACCTGGAGGCCTGATAACCATTGAGAGCTTTTCCTACTTGGAGGTATCATCTTTGTTGCGCACTGGCTTTATCAGCAAGTCCTTCTACTGGGTGTGTAGTGACAATTTAATTTGGCACAGAATCTACTGCAGACATTTTGCATCAAGAGCAAGACCTGGAAGCCCAAGGCTGTAGACATAGCTACTGAGAAGCTGAGTAGACTTTCAAGACTGTACAGAGCAGCCCAGCAGAATTTTGGATAAAGGCAAATATATGCAAATGTTCAGGCCTGGGCACAAGGGCACTCATAAAACTCATTAACAGTTACAAAAGATTACCATCAAACTCCGAAGCGGCTGTGAAAACTCTTTGAATTACTCGGATGGTTGCTTTTCAAAATAAAAATGGAAAAGAACATGTCAAGCTGCAGCTAAAGCCTATGATTCTGTCAGAAGTAAAGAACTTAAAGCCTCAGCTCTCCAACCCTTCCCAACCCTCCTCCCTCGATGGTGTGCAGGCCCTGGCCACTGTGTCAGGCCCTTCCCAACCCCTTCCAGCCACTATTCTTAGTGTTAATACACAATTCCACCACATTGCTGTATCCTGTGAAAAATTCTTTCAGCTTCACCTCATCAATATAATGAGGCACGTTCCCGACAAATAATTGATGACTTTCTGGGGTATCGGATTGTGTGCTGTTTTTCCGTATCCCCCAGTTTGTTTTCACTGCGACCTGGCCTGGGGGTCTGTGGTGATGCACCCTGACATTTCATAATTCGCTGATCATGAGGCTTTGAGGGTGGAATCTGTATTTCTGATTTTGTCTCTGGTCGGGGTTGTGGTCCTGAGGCTTTGACAATGTGAGGTGCAATTCTGCTGGTGGGAACAATCCCTCCTGACCTTATTCCTCCCTCGCAGTTGAGTGAGGGGGTGAGAATCCTGAGGCTGGGAGTGAACCAGACACACGCACACACACACATGTACACACTCACATACGCAAACACAGTTCATGGTGTGGGGATACACACACACTCTGCCTCCCGCCTCTCCCTCCTCCTTCCTCCCCATAAACCTATCCATGCCAGACAGGAAGAGGAGGAAAAGCCAGGCTGACAGCCAATCATCTTCCAACTCCCACTTTCATATGAATTCCACTGAGGCCAAGCTTGGGGGAGAATTTTCCCCATATTGGGTGGGCCGGTCGGGAGCGGGCACAGACCTGATCACTGCCCGCGTTTGGGTCCGCGCCACCATTTTAAGCAGGCAGGCCAATTAAGAACCACCCAGCATTCTTCATGACTCCCGTGCATAGTGGGAGTCGGCAGGTGGCAGCGGGCCTATGGCGACCTGGCGGCCTGTATAAAGGAAGGCCTGGCAGCCTTGGAAAGTCTGCTTGCAGTGGCTGGGCGAAGGGCTCTGCAGGGGGGCAACATTGGTGATGCAAGTCCGGAGGGTAGGCCATCAGGGCAGGCCAGGCCGGAGGGTAGGCCATCGGGGTAGGCCAGGCCGGAGGGTAGGCCATTAGAGCAGGCCAGGCCGGAGGGTAGGCCAGCAGGGCAGTGTGCCCCTCATTTCTCTGATGGGTGCCTAGTTTCCCTCCTGGAGGAGGTGGCAGCACGGCAGGAGGTCCTTCTTCTGAGGGACGGGAGGTGCAGGCCTCCCCACCTGACCAAACGTGCGTGGGAGGAGGTGGCCGAGATGTGAGCTCCCATGGTGTGGTGCGGCGCACAAGGCTCTAGTGCCATAAAAGCTTCAACGATCTCCTGCACTCGGGAAGGGTGAGCACCATGTTGCCTCAAGTCACCTAATGAAGCCATCACCCTTTCCCCCAAACCCCCCCAATGCCCCCCCACATCCCCGGCAACTCTGAGTACAGTAATGGCATTGAATCCCTCATGACATGGATCCCTTGCTGGGTGAGACAGCAGAGATTGCCCAGTTTACCCTGAGAGGGCTCAGTTAGGATGTGTTCTGCATCTGCAGCATGTATGACACTGACACCCAGAGTATAGAATGGGGTTGAAAGTCAAGGGTTTGCACCTAGGCAGGGTGCTGGAACTGGGCAGCACGTCAAAAGTCAGGGTGCTAAAATGCTGGAAGGGGAGCTTCCAGGTGGTGGGGCACTAATCCATCTCTGGTGTTTGCGCTCCATGTGCTTGTGCCTCCTTGCTTAGCAAAGTGGTGCCTGGTGGTGCCACATGTGAAGGAGGCAGCATTTGGGCAATGGTGGTTGGCCCTGGCTTGTTTGGGTGAGTGTGCGGCAGCTGCAAGGTGACGAAGAAATGGAGTCCTGCAATGTTGCACTCTGGCTGGGTTGGGCAGGGATGCGATGGGAATTCAGGTGCAGGCTGGACCAATTAATGCTCCTCTCTCCTTTTCAGGAAACGGCTGTGTAGAATGCATTGAAATGAATGCAGACTGGTGGAGGGCAGGCCCAGTTGGCCATTCTTATGGCTTTCGAGCAGCAGGCCATGGACCTTGAGAGGCGCCATGCCCCCAGGTCCACCGGTGGCGGTGAGGCTGGGGTGCCAAGGGGAGGTATGTTTGGCGAGCAGTCAGGTCAACATGTGTGTCCCAGAAGCCATGGCACTGCTGAATGCTCAGTGATTGAAGTTAGCAATGTGAGTTGACCCTTGATTATGGAAGGTTGAGCGCATAATGATCTGGGGGAATGGCATGCAAGTTGACATTGTCTGCACTGTAACTAATCAAATGTCCTTTTTCTTCCTTTCACCGGAGCAGGGTCTAGAGGAGGAGGCAGAGGGCCCACCTCTCACCCCTGAAGCCCTGAGCAAATGCACTCTCCAGCGTCACAACATCTGAGCCAGGCAGGCAAAAGTGCAGATACTAGCACCTCAGTGGGAATTAAATATTCAGCTAGTGTCCCGGGGCACGGTGATGAGGGCACTTCACACTTGCTTGAGGTGCAGGCAGAGACAGAGAGTGCCCAGGATGCCGGCAGTCGGAGGACTGCTGGGGACCAGGTACTTGCTCAGTCAGTGGTTGATAATGTGCCTCTGGAGTCTTCTGTGAGGCAGCGAATGCTGGAAGTGCAGCAGGGTATGCGGGACGATCTGGCGGAGATACATGAGACTATGCGTGGCCTGTGCCCGTGCTTGAGGAGTCCACGCGGAGCATCACGAATGCAATGAGCCTCAAGGCTGAGCGCCATGCTTCCTCCAGGGAGAGAGTGGCAACTCTCGTGGAAAGGCTCCTCCAGGAGACCAATCAGGGCCTCCTGGGGTTGTGCTCGGACCTGCAAGCCCTCACAGTGACATTGGCCTCAGCTGGTCAGTGCCAGTGTGGGAGATGGTCTGGGCAAAGTATCCCAGCTCGGTGCCCATCCATCTAGGGTGAGCAGGGAGGTCTGAAGCGACCTCACGTCAGCAAACTAGTTGCCTGTTGTCTCTGCGAGCTCCTCTCAGGGTGATCTAGATGAGGGCAGCAGCTCCTCCGCCCCTCTGCCAGTGATCATGGCATCCTATGATGCTACAGCGACTGGGGAGAAGCCAGCTGTGGAGCTGGCCACTCCCTCCCAGGTGGGGCCATCAAATGATCCACGGGTCAGAGGACATCCACCAAGGTCATCAAGGCCAACAGGACAGCACAGTGAGCAGGCTGTCTCAGATGCCAGTGCCACCGAGGGAACAGCCCCTAGATATAGCATCTGTAAGGGTAAATTTAAGGCACCTTAAGCACACCAAGGGTTTCTCACTGGTGCTTTTACGTTGGCCCACAATACTTAGTTGAAGACTCGGTGTGATGTCCAACATCGTTTTTGTTTTGCATTATGAATTTGCTTTTGTTTACTCAATAAATTTTGACATGTTGCCAAGCATCAGGGTGATTCCTTACTTCTGCAAGTGGACAGGAAGCCATGATGTTATGAGTGAGTTATTTAACATTGAGCTTAATTGACAAGGGCCTTAGTTAATGTTCCTATCCAGGCAGATTTTGCACTCAAGTATCGAGTGTGCAGCCTGCAGCCCTGGTATGTTTTGGAGGTCCATCTGTGGTGGGCTAGCTGAAGGTTCTTTGGATTAAAGCCTCCCGGGTGTTGCTGCCTCTCTGCAGTATGCCTGGGTCAGCATCTACCCCCTCAGCATTCTCCTTTGTGTGATCAGCCTCGGACTCACTGCTGGACTCAACGTGTGCAGCCAGAGCAACTGTGTCTACATCTTCCTTGTACACTGCATCGCCCCTTTCCAGCGCCAGATTGTGGAGAGCGCAGCATGCAACCACTATCAACAACACACGATCTGGGGGGTATTGGAGTGCACCCCCTGAGTGGTCCAGGCATCGGAAGCACATCTTGAGAAGACCGATGGTTCTCTCCACCACAGCCCGTGTGGAGCCGTGTCTCCTATTGTACCGCTGCTCAGCTTCTGCTCTTGGATGGTGGAGAGGTGTCATGAGCCACCTTTTGAGGGAATAGCCCTTGTGACCCAGCAGCCAGCCATCCAGACGGGCTGGAGTACTGAAGAGCCCCGGCACCTGGGAGTGTCTAAGGATGTAGGTGTCATGGGAGCTGCCTGGGTACCTTGCACAAACTTGTAGAATCAGCATCCTGTGATCACACACTATTTGCACGTTCATGGAGTGGAAGCCCTTCCTGTTGACGAAGGCACCGGGCTCACCTGCTGGTGCCTTGATGGCCACATGTGTACAGTCTATAGCACCCTGGACATGGGGGAAGCCAGAAATCACTACAAAGTCTCTGGCTCGCTCTGGCTGACTGGCCTCGTCCCAACGGTAGTGGATGAAAGTCAATGCATGCCTGACTAGACCGTCCGTCACATGCTTGTTACAAGTGTGGACAGCTGACTGGGACACTCCACAGAGATCATTCACCGACTCCGGAAAGAGCCGGAGGCATAGAAGTTGAGGGCAGCTGTGACCTTTAGAACGATGGCATGGGATGTCCATCCACACAGTTTGCGGAGATTTCAGGGCCTATCATCTGACAGATGGAGGTAACAGTCTCCCTTGAGAGACTAAGCCTCTTTCGGCATTGGACCTCAGACATATTGAGGTAGGTGCTTTGCCACCGGTAAATCCTGGCAGCAGGATATTGGCATCTTCTGAGGCCCCTTCTGCCTTGCACTTCCTGTTAGCCCTGCGCCCCTTGTGCCTGCGCCTTGCCTCCCAAAGATGGCTCCCCTGGAGGCTGAATGTGGACTCCTGGCCTCCCACCACCTTCTGGCCCACCCTTTCTCCTCAGGGGAGGTGCCTCCAGTGGAGAGCACAACTCCCATTCCCAGACTAAGGGAAGGCTTCCAGAAAGCTGCAGGCCCGAGAAATGATTTCTACTGTAGAGTCCTGATCAAGGCTTCTACTCCTGTCCAGTCAGCTGGTATGAGTTTTGAAGTCTCCTTGCTCACTCAGGCAAGTAAAAGTTACTTTCATACTTAAATCCATCAAACATCACATTTGCGACCCCTCTTATCCCGCCCGTGGATGAGGTTTATACAAATGTCTCCTACCCACCTGCCCATTGCACCCATATGATGCCCTGAATGTCGCACAGGCTGCGAAAAATCAAAATCAATTGCTGCCTCAAGGGCCTTAACTGGCCCTTTAATTGATGGCAGGCGCGTGTCCGAACTTATGGCACTTGGCTTCCCAAATATCGCGATGGCGCGCGATGACATCGGGACGCCGGTGTGCAGGGCCCAACGCCCCCCATGCCAACAGGAAAATTCTGAAATTCTGGACTTGGAGTCTGCACCACCAGAGGTGAATGCAAGGTTGGTGTTAGTTAAACCCAAATCCTGAGCTCAGCACCAGTTCTCTCCCCCTTCCCTGGTGAGCAAGTCTAGGGGCCTAGTCTGCATCTTTTTAGCTCTGCCTCTTAAGTGAAAAGACAAAATACGTTTTTATTGGTTAGCTCTGCTGCTGGGAATTTTTAAATGATCATCTTTATTAATTACTAATTTTTTAAATTATCAATTTATTGCTTTGACATTGATTTTTTTTGGCTCAGCAAGGTGTGTATGTTTTCTTCATACTGTAAACTTTTTTTTTGAAATTCATGTTTAATGTTGTGCCAAACCAGACCTCACGCAGCTGTTGCTGGGCTTCTTGCTGAAGGGGAATGAAAGACTCACAAGTAATCTGACTGCTTTTTGGGGAGCTGCCAAAAGGGGTTATTTTTGCTCCAATAAAGGCAGGAAGTGTTGGAAATGCTCAACATGTCTGGTAGCATCTGTGCAGAAAGAAACAGAATTCAGAGACCCTTCATCAGAACTAGTGCACATCATGGACCAGAAGCATTAACTCTGTTTCTCTCTCCACAGGTGCTGCCAATTTCCAGCATCTGCAGTACTTCGCTCTCCTATTATAAATGCCCAGCATGGAGCATATAAGTGTAGTTAGTTTGAATTTGGAATTAAAAAATATTTATTACTTAATGCAAAATGTAATTTTTTTGTTAACATTGGTTGGTGCTAATTTATTGGAAGTTTTGTCATTTTTAAACTTGGAAGTGAAACCAGGAGTTATGTGCCAATAGAATAAGTCACTGTTAGTTCAAGATATTCGCATTTGTGCATAGGATTGTTGTTTACAGCGCTTGTAAGCATCTTTTGGATGTTGCTGTCTGAATATTGCATAGGGCCTAGTTCAAAGGAGCAGAACTGGTTGTATAACATGAACAGCCAAGTTGTGTGTAATTTCTTGATAAAGCCGTGGTTTTAAAGTGTACCGTACTGAATGAGCTTTCTAAGTGGAGGCATAGAGTACAAAATCCAAGGCGTTTTGCTAAATCTATATCAAACAGTTCAACCCCACTGTGACTATGGTTCCTAATTCTGGGGATGTGAGGGGGAGGGGTAAAGTGTTGGTGGTAGGGGAGGTGGGGTAGGGGGAGGAATTAGGGACCCGGAAATAGGAGAAGCACCAGGGCCTATGATTTCTCTCCCTGGCCCTGCATCAAGGAATATGGGGAGAGCATGGGAAAATGGTGTTGAGGTAGATGATCAGCCATGATCTAGTTGAATGGCGGAGCAGGTTCGAAGGACTGAATAATCTACTTCTGGTCCTATGTTCCAATGGAAGGAAGGAAAGAAGGAAGAAGGGACGGAAGGAATGGAGGAAGGCTTGCATTTGTATAGCATTTTTCATGAACATCAGATGTCTCAAAGCACTTTGCAGCCAATGAATGTAGTTACATTTATAATATAGGAAACACAGAAATCAATTTGCACATGGCAAATTCCCACAAACAGCAATGTGATAATGACCAGATAATCTGTTTTTGTGATGCTAATTGCAGGATAGATATTGGCCAGAACAGCAGGAATAACGTCCCTGCTCTTACCAAATTACACAGTCAAAATGCCTTTCTGGGATGCAGTTGTTGTCACTATGTAGGCAAACGCAGACATCTATTTGCACACAGCAAGGTACCAGAAGTACCATCAGTGAGATGAATGTCTACTTAACCTGACTTTGCTGATGTTGGTTCTTAGCCAGATTACTTAGTGCCTATATTTTCTGCATGATATGTGCTATTCCAAGTCCAAAGTGGCATTAGCAAGGGCAAAGGGTGTGTCTGCTGGAAGTATGCATAGAAGGCAGTTTGTGATGTCAGTCACTGTGTAAACATTTGACGCCAGGGTCTCCATTTTGAACCTGAACAGTCTAGCTAATGCTTTCTCAACCTCACACAGCTGAACACCTGCTCAGCAGCATGAAAGGCTCCTCCACTCCAAAACCCAATGCCACCCCCAAATTCCACCACCCCCCTCCCCCGCCCCCCACCCCTACCAGCACTATTTAAAATGATCATCAACTACTTTCAGGTTAGTTGCTGCTTGATTTCTACTGCTCTTGCTATGATTGTAGAAATATGTATTTGTTTGTATAGTTGATTTAAGATGCCAAAGTTTACAGAGAATGGTGGAGCATGTGCTGAAGGATTTGGCTGTCTTCAAGTCTTCTCTTCAGACCACTTGCACTGAAACTAAAAGTTTATTTCCCCTTTGACCTACAGCATGGCAGGGAGAATGAACAGAGGTGACACAGAGGAGGACACACTGCTGGAAGAAGGAGGAGGAAGGGGAAAGATCTCTGAACAGGAAGCCACTCCTGCTCATGAACTTCATGAAGCAGTTCTTCTTTCTCAGTCATAGCGAGGAAAAATCTGTACAATGCCTCTGCTTCACTAAGGAGAGGCTCACTGAAATCTGCCACTTTCTACAGCGCAACTGCAGCCTCAGAGCTGGGAGAGAACAGCATTGCCAGTGGCTGTGAAGGTGACAGTGGCCATTAACTGACGCTAGTGATAATTGCAACATCTCTCAGTTCACTGTCCACTATCGCATAAGGGAGGTCGCTGAAGCTCTGTTTGCAAAGAGAGCTGAATACATTTCATTCTCTCTTGCCAAAGAGAAGCAGAATGAGTGCACTGGATAGCACTGAGTACACCGAATAGCACTGAGTGCACTGGATAGCATTGAGTGTAGGCTAGCACTGAGTGCACTGGTTAGCTTTGCGTGAACTGGACAGCATTGAGTGCACTGGATAGCACTGAGTGCACTCGATAGCACTGAGTGCACTTGATAGCTTTGAATGCAGGATAGCTTTGTGGTCTGCTGCTTGCTCACAACCTCATCATCATGAAGACCCAGCTCTTGCCACCAGTTGTAAGTCTTTCGAGTACAAACACGTTTCCATCTGTTTCAGATGAAGTTACATTGTTTCATAGTTTTGCCATTGTGAGATTTGAACTCTTGATCTTGGGGTTACAAACACAGTACAGAGGAAGAAGAAGGGAGGCAGTAGCCAATACAGTCCCTTTCTGGCCAGGCTGTCTGTGATCGACTCATACAGCTGCTGTGTTAGTGAGGACAATCCCGATTCCTCATTCTCCAACAGTCCCACACTTTTCCATCCCCCGTTACAGATCATCATAGCATCCTCTTAGCAAGAACATTGAAATAAAAGCCTGTAAAATAAGAATTCCAAATCAAATTTACAAGTCAAACCTGCCGGTATTCCAGGCAAGTGTCAATGAATCACCCACGTGCTTTCCCTTAGTGCCTGTTTTCTGTGTGCCTTTACCTGTTCTAATGCTACAATACATTGCTAACCCAGTGGCTGCAACACTAGAGAGGATTGAGCTAGTAGAAACTGTAAAAGACAAAGAAGAAAAGTTTTGAATTTATATTCTGCAGCAGCTGTAGCACAATTTCCCTATCACAAAACAGTTCTCTCAGTGACAGGTTCCTGATACCAGGAGCTCCCTGGCTCCCTGCGCTGGACTTCAAAGCCTTTCCACTGGGCATGTTTTCAGTGGGGTGCTCATAAAATATGTCGGGTGGCAAGTCCACCTTGTTCCTGCCCACCCCCTACCCCTCCCCATAATACGGTGGGTTAAGTAAGGTGTCTACTAGGCCTCCTGCCCTTAGGCCTATCGAGGCCCTAAGTGGCCAATTATTGCTCACTTAAGGGCCTCAACCCACCTCCACTGGCACAAGACGCTGGCCAGTGGAAGACAGACTAGAGTGGACAGACCATTTTCTCACCAGTTTTTGTGAAAGGGCGGGAAGGAAGGGAGCTAGCTCCTTTGGAGGCTTGGGTGGGGGGGGGATGCCCTGTGTGCATTGGGAGCATGATCTTACCCCCACCCCATCCTTTGTACCTTCCCGTCTGGCCTTCAAAACTCATCCCCCACACCCCTCCCCTCCCCGATCCCTCCCTGTCCAAAACCCTGGACTTACCTGAGTGTGGTGGCCATGTTCTCTTTATCCTGGGGAATGGTTGCAGTCCCAGCAGCGAATGCTGCACTGTTCTAACACTGCTGGGAACACTAGAGCTGCTGGCCAATCAAATTTACATGCCCCAATCAAATTGGCTGGTAGCTCCCAAGGTGGGACTTCCTCTCACTGAGGGGCGGAAGTCTGACTCTCACCGTGTAAAGGCCGCCTAGAGCTTATTCAGTCTACAGAACGTCCTTGTTTAAAGTCAGTCGATTTGGGACCAACTTTTCTTCTAGGGGGTGGAGCAGTGCACGTGCCTTAAAATTCAGCCCCAGGTAAATGACACCGATTCAGAAGTTCCTAGAACAATCTATCTCAGATCAGCAGAGTTACAGTTAGGTGCAGGTTAATTATGGTCTGCTTAGGATCTGCCCAGCTGGAGGTTCAACAAAACAATATCATTTTATATTACCTTAAGGCAGGATTGTGTCATAACATTTGGATTAGTAAGAGAGAAGAACAAGGAAAAACCTAAAATAGAACTTCCAAAATGGACGAGGACTAACTTCAATGGGATGAGAAAGCACCTGATCAGAGTTAAATGGAATCAAAGCTTAACCAGAAAATCTGGAATAGAACAATAACATTCAAGGAGGAGATGTTTCAGGTACAGGTTTCTGGGAAGGGCAGGGGTACCAAAACCAGGGCTCCTTGGATGACAAGGGAGATAAAGAATATGATGAAACAAAAAAAAATGACGGCTTAAGATGCATGTCAAGCGGTGTGGTGTACTTAACATAGAAACATAGAAAATAGGAGCAGGAGTAGGCCATTCGGCCCTTCGAGTCTGCACTGCCACTCATGATCATGGCTGATCATCCAACTCAATAGCCTGCTCCCGCTTTTGCCCCAAGAGCTATATCTAACTCCTTCTTGAAAACATACAATGTTTTGGCCTCAACTACTTTCTGTGGTAGCGAATTCCACAGGCTCACCACTCTCTCAGTCCTAAATTGTCTACCCCATATCCTCAGACTGTGACCTCTGGTTCTGGACTCCCCCACCATTGGGAACATCTTTCCTGCATCTACCCTGTCTAGTCTTGTTAGAATTTTATAGATCTTCTGAACTCCAGCGAATGTAATCCTAACCGACTCAATCTCTCCTCATATGTCAGTCCTGCCATCCCAGGAATCAGTCTGGTAATCCTTCGCTGCACTCCCTCCATAGCAAGGACATCCTTCCTCAGATAAGGAGACCAAAACTGCACACAATGTTCCATGTGTGGTCTCACCAAGGCCCTGTATAATTGCAGCAAGACATCCCTGCTCCTGTAATCAAATCCTCTCACTATGAAGGCCAACATATCATTTGCCTTTTTACCGCCTGCTACACCTACATGCTTACCTTCAGTGACGGGTGTACAAGGACACCCAGGTCTCATTGCACATTCCCCTCTCTCAACTTCTAGGCATTCAGATAATAACCTGCCTTCCTGTTTTTGCTACCAAAGTGGATAACCTCACATTTATCCGCATTATAATGTATCTGCCATGCATTTGCCCACTCACTCAGCTTGCCCAAATCACACTGAAGTATCTCTGCATCCTCCTCACAGCTCACCATCCCACCCAGCTTTGTGTCACGTGCAAAATCTGGAGATATTACATTTAGTTCCCTCATCCAAATAATTAATATATATTGTGAATAGCTGGGATCCCAGCACTGATCCCTGCGGTACCCCACTAGTCACTGCCTGTCATTCAGAAAAAGACCCGTTTATTCCTGCTCCTCATTTCCTGTCTGCCAACCAGTTTTCTATCTATCTCAATACATTACCCCCAATCCCATGCGCTTTAATTTTACATGCTAATCTCTTAGAACCATAGAACCATAGAAAAGTTACAGCACAGAAGGAGGCCATTCATCCCATCTTGTCCATGCCAGCCTGAGGACACCCAGATGCCCTTTCTAATCCCACCTTCCAGCACCCGGCCCATAGCCCTGCAGCTTACAACACTTTAGCTGCAGATCCAGGTACTTTTTAAAAGAGTTTAAAGTTTCTGCCTCTACCGTCAACTTGGGCAGCGAATTCCAGACACCCACTACCCTCTGCATAAAAAAGTTCTTCATCATGTCCCCCCTACACCTTCTGCCACATCTTAAATCTATGTCCCCTGGTTCTAGAATTCTCCATCGAGGGAAACAATTTTATCCTGTCCTCTCTATCTATTCCCCTCATAATGTTGTACACCTCAATCAAGTCACCTCTCAGCCTTCTTTGTTCCAAGGAAAATAACCCCAACCTATCCAATCTCTCCTCGTAGCTACACTTTTCTAACCCTGGCAACATTCTTGTAAGCCTCCTCTGCACTCTCTCCAGAGCTATTACGTCCTTCCTGTAATTTGGTGACCAGAACTGCACACAATGCTCCCGTTGTGGCCTCAAAAATGTTTTATACAATTCCAACATTATATCCTTACTTTTATATTCTATACCTCTGCCAGTGAAGGAGAGCATTCCATATGCCTTCTTTACAACCTTGTCTACTTGAACTGCTGCCTTCAGGGACCGTGTACTTGTATGCCAAGATCTCTCACTTCATCTACCCCTCTTAGTATATTCCCATTTATTTTGTAATCCCTGTAACTATTTGACCTCCCTAAATGTATGACCTCAAACTTCTCTATGTTAAAATCTATCTGCCACTTTACTGCCCACTCCACTCTATATTGTTTTGGAGATTATGATTATCCTCTACACTATCCGCTACTCGGCCAATCTTTGTGTCATCTGCAAATTTCCCAATCATGCCCCCCCACATTCACGTCCAAATCGTTAATATATAACACAAACAGCAAGGGTCCCAACACCGAGCCCTGTGGAACACCACTTGAGACAACTTTCCATTCGCAAGGGCATCCATCGACCATTACCCTTTGTTTCCTGTTACAAAGCCAACCATTTATCCAGTTTGCCACATTACCCTGAATCCCATGGGCTTTTACTTGCCTGACCAATCTGCCATGTGGGACCTTGTCAAATGCCTTGCTAAAATCCATGTCCACAACATCCACTGCACTACCTTCATCAACCCTTCTTGTCACATCCTCAAAGAATTCAATCAAATTTGTGAGGCAAGACCTTCCTTTAACAAATCCATGCTGACCATCCCTGACTAGTCCATGCCTTTCCACATGACAGTTAATCCTATCTCTCAGGATTGATTCGACTAATTGGCTCACCACTGATGTAAGACTAACTGGCCGATAATTGTTTGGCACTTCCTTTGATCCTTTTTAAACAATGGGACTACGTTTGCATTTCTACAGTCCTCTGGTACCTCCCCTGAATCTATTGAAGATTGGAAAATCATCCTCAGATGCTATCTCCTCCCTGACTTCCTTCAGCAGCCTCGGAAACAATCCATCTGGCTCTGGCGACTTATCAACTTTCAAGGATTTCAACCCTTCAAGTACTTCCTCTCTCTTTATGGCTATCCCATCCAATATCTCACAGTGTTCCTCCTGGACTACTATATCTCCATCCTCCCTTTCCTTTGTAAACACAGAGACAAAATATTCATTCAAAACCCTTCCCACAACCTCTGCATCTACACACAAGTTTCCATCTTCATCTCTGATAGGTCCCACTTTTTCCTTAACTAACCTTTTAGCATTAACGTATTGGTAAAACACCTTTGGGTTATCTTTAACTTTACTTGTTAATCTTTTGTCATGCCCTCTCTTTGATTTCCTTATTTCATTTTTTAATTCATCCCTGCACTTCCTATATTTGTCTGGGCTATCTGCAGTGCTTAGATCTTTGTGCCTATCGTACACTTTCTTTTTCTATTTGATCTTCCCCTGTATTCCTCTAGACAACCAGGGGGGTCTAGATTTGGCAGTACCACTCTTATTTTTGTAGGAGACATGTCTACTTTGTACAATTAGGATCTCGGTTTTTAGTGCTTCCCACTGGTTTTCCACTGTTTTATCCTCCAGCAGTGCTGTCCAGTCCACCTTAGTCAAGTCCCTTCTCATTTCTGCAAAATTTGCCTTCCCCCAGTTCAAGACTTTTACTCCTGCCTTATCTCTGTCCTTTTCCATGGTAATGCTAAATCTAACTGAATTGTGATCACTGTCCCTGATATGGTCACCAACTGTCACTTCACCCACTTGCCCTTCTTCATTCCCCAAGACTAGGTCTAGAATTGCATTTCTTCTCCTTGGATTTGTCACTAATTGGTTGAAAAAATTTTCCTGGACACATTGCATGAATCTTTCTCCCTCAGTGCCGCTTATATTGTTTGATTATGTGGTACTTTGTCGAAAGCCTTCTGAAAGTCCAAATAAACCACATCCACTGACTCCCCTTCATTAACTCCACTAGTTAAATCCTCAAAAATTCCAGTAGATTTGTCAAGCATGATTTTCCTTTCATAATCCATGCTGACTCTGCTACTGTTTTCCACGTGCTCAGCTATTAAATCTTTTATAATGGACTCTAGAATTTTCCCCACTACCACAAGACCATAAGACATAGGAGCAGAAATTAGGCCCATCGAGTCTGCTCCAGCATTCAATCATGGCTGATAAGTTTCTCAACCCCATTCTCCCGCCTTCTCCCCGTAACCTTTGATCCCCTTACCAATCAAGAACCTATCCATCTCGGCCTTAAATACACTCAATGATCTGGCCTCCACAGCCTTCTGTGGCAATGAATTCCATAGATTCACCACTTTCTGGCTAAAGAAGTTTCTCCTCATCTCTGTTCTAAAAGGTCTTCCCTTTATTCTGAGGCTGTGCCCTCGGGTCCTAGTCTCTCCTACTAATGGAAACATCTGCCCCACGTCCACTCTATCCAGGCGTTTCAGTATTCTGCAAGTTTCAATCAGATCCCCCCTCATCCTTCTAAACTCCATCGAGTATAGACCCAGAGTCTTCAAACGTTCTTCATATGTTAAGCCTTTCATTCCTGGGATCATTCTCGTGAACCTCCTCTGGACCCTCTCCAGGGCCACCACATCCTTCCTGAGATACGGGGTCAAAATTGCTCACAATATTCTAAATGTGGTCTGACCAGAGCCTTAAAAAGCCTCAGCAGCACATCCCTGCTTTTATATTCTAGTCCTCTCGAAATAAATGCCAACATTGCATTTGCCTTCCTAACTACCGACTCAACCTGCAAGTTAACCTTATGAGAATCCTGGACTAAGACTCCCAAGTCCCTTTGCACTCCAGATTTCTGAATTCTCTCCCCATTTAGAAAATAGTCTATGCCTCTATTCTTCCTGCCAAAGTGCATGACCTCACACTTCCCCACGTTGTATTCCATCTACCACTTCTTTGCCCATTCTCCTAACCTGTCCAAATGCTTCTGCAGCCTCCCTGCCTCCTCAATACTACTTGTCCTTCCACCTATTTTTGTATCATTTGCAAACTTAGCCAAGATGCCCTCAGTTCCTTCATCTAGATCATTAATGTATAAAGTGAAAAGTTGTGGTCCCAACACTGACCCCTGCGGAACTCCACTAGTCACCGGCCGCCATCCTGAGAAGGACCCCCTTATCCCCACTCTCTACCGCTTGCCAGACAGCCAATCTTCTATACATGCTAGACTGATGTCAGGTTGGTCTATAACTCCCTGTTTTCTCTCTACCTCCCTTTTTAAATAGTGGGGTTACATTAGCTATCCTCCAATCTGTAGGAACTATTCCAGAGTTTAGAGAATCTCGGAAGATGACCACCAATGAATCCACTATTTCTAGAGCCACTTCCTTAAGTACTCTGGAATGTAGATTATCATGCCCCAAGAATTTATCGGCCTTTAATCCCATTAATTTCCCCAACACCATTTCCCTACTAATACTGATTTCTTTCAGTTCCTCCCACTCACTAAACCCTGTGTTCCTCAACATTTCTGGTATGTTATTAGTGTCCTCCTTTGTAAAGATAGAACCAAAGTATGTATTTAGTTGGTCAGCCATTTCTTTGTTCCCCATTATAAATTCCCCTGTTTCTGACTGTAAGGGACCTACATTTGCCTTCACCAATCTTTTTCTCTTTACATACCCACAGAAACTTTTACAGTCAGTTTTTATGTTCCCCACAATCTTACTCTCGTACTCTTATTTTCCCCTTCTTGATCAATCTCTTGGTCCTCCTTTGCTGAATTCTAAACTGCTCCCAATCCTCGGGTATATTGTTTTCTCTGGCCAATTTGTAAGCCTCTTTCTTGGATCTAATACTATCTCTAATTTCCCTTGTAAGTCATGGTTCAGCCATCTTTCCTGTTTTACTTTTGCGCCAGACAGGAATAAACAATTGTTACAGTTCACCCATGCACTCTTTGAATGTTTGCCATTGCCTTTCCATCATCATCCCTTTAAATAACATTTCCCAATCCATCATAGCCAACTCGTGCCTCATACCATTGTAGATTTCTTTATTAAGATTCAGGATCCTAGTCTCAGAATTAACTATGTCACTCTCCATCTTGATGAAGAATTCTATCATATTATGGTCGCTCATCCCCAAGGGGCCTCGCACAACTAGATTGCCAGTTATTCCTTTCTCATTACACAATATCGAGTCTAGGATGGCTTGTTGTCTAATTGGTTCCTCAATGCATTGGTCCAGAAAATCATCCCGTATACGTTCCAGGAGTTCCTCCTTTACGGTATTGTTACTAATTTGATTTGCCCAATCTATACGCATATTAAAGTCACCCATAATTACAGATGTCCCTTTATTACATGTGTCTCTAATTTTCTGTTTAATGCCATTCCCTAACATCACCACTACAGTTTACGGGTCTATATACAACCCCCACTGATGTTTTTTGCCCCTTAGTGTTTCTCAGCTCTACCCATACAGATTCCACATTGTTGGAACTAATATCTTTCCTCACTATTGCATTAACCAGCAATGCAACTTCACCACCTTTTCCTTTTTGTCTGTCCTTCCTAAATGCTGAATGCCCCTGGGTGTTCAGTTCCCATCCCTGGTCACCCTGCAGCCATGTCTCCGTAATCCCGACTATATCATATCTGTTTACATCTATTTGCGTGGTTAATTCATCCACGTTATTGTGAATGCTCCTCGCGTTAAGGCACAAAGCCTTAAGGCTTGTCTTTTTAACATTACTTGTCCCGTTCCCACTATTTTTCACTGAGACCCTGTTTGATTCTTGCCCTTGATTTCTCTGCCTATCACTTTTCTTACCCTTTCTGTCTTTTGTTCTTGTCCTAGATTCCCCCTCCGCTGACTCCTTGCATAGGTTCCCATCCTCCTGCCATTTTAGTTTAAACTCTCCCCAAGCACTCTAGCTAATATTCCACCTAGGACATCAGTTCCGGTCCTGCCCAGGTGTAACCGGTCCAACTTGTACTGGTCCCACTTCCCCAGAACTGGTCCCAATGTCCCAAGAATCTGAAACCCTCCCCCTCACACCATCTCTTTAGACATGTATTCATCCGATATATCCTGCTATTTCTACTCTGACTAGCATGTGGCACTGGTAGTAATCCTGAGATCACAACCTTTGAGGTCCTACTTTTCAACTTACTTCCTAACTTCCTATATTCTGTTTTTAGGACCTCATCCCTTTTTTTAACCTATGTCCTTTGTACCAATGTGTACCATGACCACTAGCTGTTCGCCCTCCCCCTTCAGAATGTCCTGTAGCCACTCTGAGACATCTTTGACCCTAGCACCAGGGAGGCAACATACCATCCTGGAGTCGTGTTTGGAGCCACAGAAATGCCTATCTATCACCCTTAAAATTGAATCCCCTATAACTATTGCATTCCTACACTTTTTACTCCTACCCTGTGCAGCAGAGCCAACCATGGTGCAACAAATTGGCTGTTTCTGCTTTCCCCTGAGAGGCCATTCCCCCCAACAGTATCCAAAGTGGTATATCTGTTTTGTAGGGAAATAGCCACAGGAGATTCCTGCACTGCCTGCCTCGTCCTCTTGCTATGCCTGGTGGTCACCCATTCCCTTCCTGCCTGTGGACTCTTAGCCTGTGGTGTGACTACCTCTCTATATGTGCTATCCATGATACTCATGATACTCTCCGCCTCGCAGAAGCTCCACAGTGACCCTAGCCACCGCTCCAGTTCTGAAACCCAGGCTTCCAGGAGCTTCAGCTGGAGACACTTCCCACACACATGCTGGTCCCGGGCACTGGAAATGTTCCCAGCTTCCCACATAGAGCAGGAGGAACACACCATGGCTTTGAGCTCTCCTGCCATGACTTACCCCTTTAAATTAAATTAAACCTTTTGGAAGATACTTGATATCAAATAATATCAATTGCTCTAGGGCTCTTATTCCCTGCTCCTTGTTGTTACAGAATATAGCCCTTACAAATGATGAACCACAAAATAACACCTTAAAAACTATAAGCAATAAAAGTAGTAAATACTTACCCAACCGTACTCACAGTACTCAAAGGATCACTGCATTCCCACCTCACCAAACTCTCTCAGTCACCTCTGCACTCCCAGCTTCTCTTCACCTCCCGACTCCTCTCGCGCTCCTTTTCAACTGCCAACTCCTCTCATCTTCCTCTTCCTTAAGGCAGCTGATGGGTAGGAAGAAAGGGAGGGTTCTATCTTAGGAGGACTCCCACCCACCTCCCTGCCCTGATCTGCAAAAGGCAGCTCCCAAAGAGAGAGCCTTCCCTTCCTGTCCTTTGAAGAATTAAAAATAAAAAAATTTTGGGCTGCGCTTTCCAGCTCAACTGCCCAAGCCAACCGTTTTATGGCATGGGCAGTGTATTATCGAGTCAATTGACTTGGTAACAAGGCTAATTGACCCTTGATTATCTATTTAAATATTGCGAGCGGGCTGCTGATTTCGACGCCTGCCCACCACCACCACCTTCCCCACCACCCCCCACCACCATCACCAAGCATTATGGGGCTGAGCTCAGGGGTGGAAGGGAAGGTGGTGGGGTGGGCATTCGCCCTACTTTATGTGCCCCCTGCAAAAAACACACCTGGTGGGGGCATGTAAATGCAGCCCTATGACTCTATGACCCTGTGCTTTGTTTTTCGTAACTCAAAATGGACCTCCACTCTTCCCATGCATTGTGATGCTGCCTTCAACGTTTCTCTTCAGAGCATCTGAGGCACTCTAATTTCCCAGGTGGAATGAGAAGGAAAAGAGACAGAAAAACTGCTGTTATATTGCTCTGTGAATTCCAAGTGCTTCCTAAGGTACACATAACCCTTCTTCTTCACCAGGTAGCTGTAGAAATGAGGCAGAATATCAAGGCCACTTTCCTACTTGTGCGATGGAAGGTTGCTGATTTTCAAGAGCTGAAGAACCCAAGAGCTTGAAGAAGCTGGTTCTGGACCAGATGAGGGAACGTCTTAGATCAGATGAGCAGACTAGGCAGCAAGGTAAGCCTGTTTTTTCATTTATTCATTCATGAGATATGGACATTGCTGGCTAGGCCAGTATTTATTGCTCATCCAGAATTGCCCTTGATGGTGAGCTGGTTTCTTGGACCGCTGCAGTGCATGTGTTGCAGGAACACGCACAGTGCTGTTAGGGAGGGAGTTCCAGGATTTTGGCACAGTGACAATATAAAGGCGATATACTTCCAAATCAGGATGGTTTGTGACTTGGAGGGGAACATGCAGGTAGTTGGGAACTTGCAGATGATGCAAGTATCTGCTGCCCTTGTCCTTCTAGTCATGGTAGAGGTCATTGGTTTGGCTGTTGAAGGAGCTTTGGTGAGCTGCTGCAGCGCATCTTGTAGATGGTACACACTGCTGCCACTGCGTGTCAGTGGTGGAGGGAGTGAATGTTTAAGGTGGTGGATGGGGTGCCAATCAAGCGGGCTATTTTGTACTGAATGGCATGAGCTTCTTGAGTGTTGTTGGAGCTGCACTCGTCGAGGCAAGTGGAAAGCATTCCATCATACTCCTTGTGCCTTGCAGATTGTGGACAGGCTTTGGGGAGTCAGGAGGTGAATTACTTTTAGCAGAATTCCCGGCCTCTGGCCTGTTCTTGTAGCTTCAGTATTTATATGGCTGGTCCAGTTCAGTTTCTGAACTTGCCTTGTGACCATATGTTACATGTTTCAATGTTGCTCATACCATGATTTTTAGGGACACAATAGAGTGAATCCATAGACTGGAAGACATATAATGGCAAAGTGCATTCTCCAGCCTCCTCACAGAACTAATCTGCCTAGCTTATGTTCACCATATATTGGCAGAGCTTATGCATTTCTCTATTAATTTGATTTACACCATTAGCTCACTATCGTAATTTAAAATATTCCTTACCAGAAGTATTTTTTTCCTCAAGTAATGCAATGGAGAACCAGGCAAAAGAGAAGGTTCAGAGGAGAAGTGAAAAAACAAATAAGAGAGGCATAGAGGGAGTATGAAAAGAGAGTGGCAGCTTAGATAAAAGGGAAACCCGAAGTTTTCTATAAGCTTATAAATAATAAAAGGGTGGTAAAAAGAGCAGCAGGGCCAATTAGTGACCAAAAAGGGAATTTATACATGGAAGTAGGATGCATAGCTGAGATATGAAATGAATGATTTATGTCCGTCTTTACTAAGGAAGAAGATGCTACCCAGACCATAGTGAAAGTGGAGGTAATTAAAATACTAGAAGGATTTTAAATTGTTTAGAAAGAGGAACTAGATAGGCTGTCTACACTTAAAAACTGATAAATCACCAGGACTGAATGAGGTGCATCTAAGGATACTGAGGGAAGTGAGAGTGGAAATTGCGGAGGCATTGGCCATAACTTCCAGTCTTCCTCAGACTCAGAGTTGGCTCCAGAAGACTGGAGAATTGCAAATGTTACACCCTTGTTCAAAAAAGGATGTAAAGGTAAGCCCAGAACTACACGCTACGTTTAACTTCGGTGGTGGGGAAAGGTCTAGAAACAATAATTTGGGAAAATGCGGGTTAACTAAGGAAAGCCAGCATGGATTTATTAAGGGGAAATTATGTTTAACTGACTTGCTGGTGTATTTTGAAGAGAAGGTTGATGAGTGCAATGCTGTTGATTTGGGGTCTGCATGGACTTCCAAAAGGCATTTGATATTGTGCTGCACAACAGACTTGAGTGCTCATGGAATAAAAGGGTGAATAGTAACGTGGATACAAAATTGTCTGAGTGACAGGAAACAGAGAGTATTGGTTATTGGATGTTTTTCAGACTGGAGGAAAGTTTGTAGTGGAGTTCCCCAGAGGTCAGTATTGGGACTCTTGCTTTTCCTGATATATATTAACTACCTAGACCTTGGTTACAAGACACAATTTCACAATTTGCAGATGATAGGAAACATGGAAGAATTGTGAATTGTGAGGGGGATAGTATAGAACTTCCAAAATACATGGCAAACAAGTGGCAGAAGAAGTTCAACACAGAAAATGTGATGTGATTCATTTTGGTGGGAAAAACTTGGGGAGACAATACAAAATAAAGGATACAACTCTGAAGGGGGTGCAGGAGCAGAGAGACCTGGTGGATATTTACATAAGGCATTGAAAGTTGAGACTGGACAGGTTGAGAGAGCAGTTAATAAAGCTTATAGTGTCCTAGGCTTTATTATCAGGGGCATAGAGTACAAGAGCAAGGAGGTTACTTTGAACTTGTATAAGACACTGGTTTGGCCTCAGCTGGAGCATTACGGCAAGTTCTGGGCATTGCACTTTAGGAAATATGTGACGGAATATGAGCGAGTGCAGGAAAGCTTTGCGAGAATGGTTTCAGGGATGTGGATCTTCAGTTATGAAGAGAGATTAGAGGAGTTGGGACTGTTTCCTTTAGAGGAGAGAGAAGGCTGAGAGGAGATTTGATAGAGGTATTCAAAATCATGAGGGGTCCGGGCAGAGTAGATAGGGAGAAACTGTTCCCGCTTGTGAAAGATCAAGAATGAGAGGGCACAAATTTAAAATAATTGGCAAAAGAAGCAAAATCAACATGAGGAAAATCTTCTTCATGCAGTGAGTAGTTGGAGCATGGAATGCATTGTCTGAGAGTGTGGTGGGGGCAGGTTCAATCGAGGCATTCAAAAAAGAATTTGACTTATCTGAAAAAGATGTGCAGGGTCACAGGGAGAAGGCGGAGGAATGGCACTAGGTGAATTGCTCATTCGGAGAGACAGTGCAGTCATGACAGGCCAAATGGCCTCCTTCTGCACTGTAACAATTCTGTAAATTCTGTGATTCTGCGAAATATCATCACTGATTTGAGTTGGTAGATTATTGCCAACCCATTAGGTTATTGGGGTGCCAGCTGATAACCACACCAGAGGGGTAACTCTAGTCAAAACTTAACGATATCTGCCATCACCCATTTTGATTAGGTTCCCTTTATTCTTTCTGCCTGCAAATGTATAAACTGGTCAATCCACCATGTCGCAGATGGTTGTAATTATTTTGTGAGGTAAACTTTTCCTATTTGTCCAACAGGGTCTGCCAAAAATATTGCTCCTTGCGTTTCTTTCAGGAAATAATGTCAAAGTTAAACATGATTTGAAACAGCTTTAGATTTTTTCTTTTTTCACATGCAATACTTTCATTTCTGTAGAAGTTATTATTTCAAGCGCCGGTTGTGCTGGGTGTTTTTTCGTCTGTTGACAATGCACTGAATAAAAGATCGTAAACGCTAAGAGAAGCAGAACAATGCCTTGTTTAAATTAAGAGCTGGACCACTAGAGCATTACTGCAGTTTAAATTAAGTGAAATAGAAGTCGGAACGAATGCGGGATGTTTGCAGAACCAGCATTTGGCAATGATACGTTAGTGATGATGTGGAATGGATAACAGAGTGGAGGACTTGGGCTATGATCAAAAATTCCTGCCCTAAATCGAACTGTTAATGCTTTGTTCAAAATATTTATTCACCAAACTGTAAAGATTGTATCAGTTTTTAATAATGTCTATTCTGGTATCAGTGCAAGCAAATGAATAAATAAATCAACACTATTTAATATATAAAAGCAATAATTTCATGATACTAGAGCTAGAGAAATGTATTGTGACTGAAGTTTAGAAGTTTTATATACAAGCTATTCTCACTTCTGAACATTTCAGATACAAGCAACTAGGTTCCATATAAGGAATTTCTCCAATCATTGCAGCACACAGGCTGCGATAGTAAGAAAGCCAGCATCATTGAAGGACATCTCTGATGGCTTTTTGCAATGAAACTGTGCTTTATATGATTTTTTTCACTATAATTAAGTGCAAAAAGTTTAAGAATGATTTATCCCTGAACTCCACAATTGTTGATATCAGTGAGGGACAATGGCAAGCTGGATTCCTGATTAAAACAGTTGCTATGAACCAATTCATAGGTGAAATTAATTTGCTTTAAACATCTATCAACAAGGATGGCTAATTTGCTTTATTGTAAGGATATAGAGGGCGATTATTGAGATAGCAATCAGGTGAGCAGTGGACAAGGCGGTAACATCTCCCAGACGATTTAATCAATTTTAGTGATCAGACTTCATTATAATAAAACTAATGAGCTGGCAGCACTAAAGGAGTGCCGATGACTAGCTCGCTGATCAGAGGAGGGGTGTGAATCTGGCAGTGCTTCTATGGAGCCATGCCAAACAGCACATCTTAAGGGAATGGGACAGGCAATTGTGGAAGGTGGGGAGAATCAGGAAGGACAAAGATCATCATTATGCAAAAGATTGGTATATTGAATCAAGAGTTTTGATGTCTGCACATAACTGGAGATATCCACAATATAACATTAAGGTCTCCAAGATCATTGTGCGTTATGCTGAACAGGCTCCAAAGTGGCATAAACCTGAAGTACGTAGAGGAGTGAAACATCCACCTGGAGACAGGGGCAAGGAGAATACAAAGAATCTGAAGAAGTTTGCCTGGGATCACCTTTCAGGCAGCTCGAACCAACAAAGCACTTCTCCATATATTTGTATTAACAATACTCTCTACATCTGCACTGTGCACTGGCCAAACACATTTTACCCAATATTGGCCTCTCCATGAACTGAGCCAAACACAGATCTCATTCCTTTCATCTGCTAAAGCCTTATGCAAAACTATGTGAAGAGCACTGCCTGGAAATAGTTGAAAATTATTGAAAATTTATTTCCTCCAAATGTTGAGTGTGTGTGTTTTACCCCAGTGTTCTTCCTAGTGTATATTTTACAACCTTTAATTCCTAATATTGATCGAGGTATTCGACTATGGAGTGCATGTTTTTTGACTGTAGCAATATGGCAGGCAGGAAGCGCACGCTAATTATTGACTAGAAGTCCATCACCTGCCATATTGATGCAGGAAGAGAAGAAAATAATATTTGGGCCCTGAAACAGACTTCAAGACCCTTTACATATTCAAATAAGGAGCATAAAACCTGTGGTGAAGCCTATTCGGCAATATTAGATAGCCAGGTATGCATGTAACCTAACAGAAGGGTCTTTAACGGCTACAACCAACAAATGTTTAGCTGAATTGGGTAGGGAGGTCACTTATTATTTGAAATGTAGGTGGGGTGAGGAACAAAGGGATCTTGGAGTCTGAATACACTAATCATTAAAGGTTGTGCCACAGTTTAGCAAGACAGCAAGCTAAGCACTGGGCTTTATTTCTAGAGGTATGGAATTGAAAAGTCGGGAAGTTATGCTAACCCTGTATCAAACCTTGGTTAGACTAGATTTAGAGTACTATGTGCAGTTCTGGCTGCCATATTGGGTAAAGAGGTACTGGAGAGGATGCAGAGGTGATTTACAAGGCTGAAATCAGGAATACATGGATATATACATCAGGAAAGGATTGAAAGGTAGGGTCTCTTTTCCCTTGAAAACAGAAGGCAAAAGGGTGACCTAATAGAGGTTTTTAAAATTATGAAATGTTTTAATAGAGTGGATACAGAGAGAATGTTTCCTCTTGTAGGGAACAGCATAACTAAAGATCATCAATATAAGATAGCCACCAAGAAATCCAACACGGAGCTCAAAGAAACTTCTTTACCCAAAGAACAATGAGAATGTGGAACTGGCTACACCAGGGAGTGGTTGAAGAGAATAGTATAGATTCATTTAAGGGGAAACTAGGCAAGCATTTGAGGGGGAAGAGAATAGAGGGTTATGATTGTAGATTTAGATGAGAAAAGATGGGGGAACATAAACACCAGCATGGATTGGTTGGGTCAAACGGTCTGTTTCTGTGCTGTATATCCGATGTAATCCAATGATCGTGGAGACTGAGGAGAAGTGTACCTTCTGATCCTACATTCAACACACGCAGTCTTCTGCTAAGTACCACTGCGACCTTAAGATCCGCTCACTATCCTGACCTCTACCCTCTTTAACTGATCCTAGCTTCTGCCCTGCCTGCCTAGTCCCAGTCACTGATAGCCCTCCATCCTTCAAGGCCATTGCTGACATGTCATCTCGATTGTTCCCCCTTCCTGATTCCTCCCTTTCCTGGTCCCCTTTAACTATTTACCTGCAGTGACTATTTTCAATTCCTCGGCCAGTGAGCTGCTTGCGGACACCTATTAGGCACCGGGAAATTGCTGGCTCAAAAATAATGAGATCGGAGGTCCAATATTAGGGTGACCTGAGACTATATATTCAGGCACAGGGATTGCGTCCTGCACCCACTGTGTGCCCAAAAATGAGTGTGCACAAATTTCTAGGCCACTGCATTCTATCTAGTTGCTACCTAATGGCTGGAGCAAGTACAATGGCTAGCTACTAGATTTCAGATTGTGATTGAAATGCCCCTCTGCCTCTGTGTGTTGTTACACCTCTGCACCCAGCTCCAACATATCTCCTACAGGGTTATGAAACACAGGGGCTGGATTATACGCTCCTCTGCCAGTGGGTTTGAAGGTGGGAGCACGTAAAATCTAGCGAGCTCCATGTCCGCCCACCTACCCACCCACCCCTACCCCCATCACAATTAAATGAGGGATTAGGGAGGCCCTTTTAAGTAGCCAATTAATGACTACTTAAGAGCCTCATCTGGCCATCAAAGGTAGCACCCCCCCAGGTCATTTCCCCTCTTTAACCCTTCCCCCGGCCTCTTGCATTTGCCCTCCCCAACCCCCTTCAACCTGTCCCCTAGACCCGGACTTAACTGGGCTCCCAGCGGTGTTGCTGGGTCTACAAAGCTGCTGGTCATCCAATTGTCGGGCAACTCTCTAATGCAGGTACTTTCCCCTGAGATAGGTGTAGAAGTCCTGCCTCCAACTGCTTAACACTGCATTAAATGGCTGCGGGGCTCAAGTCAAAATCCTGTCAATGGAAAGTTTGGACAAATAGCTGCGCCAATGAAACTGAATAATCTTCAACTTTTAACTCACTAAATCTAAATTTAGAATTGCCTTGGCATTTCTTTTTCTGGTGTAACATTCTGTGACACTATATTCATGGACTAGCCTAGTCAAAACTTAAGTGGAATAAAATGAGCATCTGAAAACTTGTTGATAACCAATCCCTTTTTGTCATGGGGAGTAAGTCTTTCATCTTTCAGCAGAAGAGTTGATAGAACAAAAGGATGCTAACCATAAACATTTCTTAAAGGTATTGATGGAGAGATATCCTTCCTAACTGATTATGGAGATGGGGGCATGTTTTAATGAAACGTGAATGAACGGACTTTGCTTTTTGCAACGTAAACAATATTTCTGTGCAACCAAGCTTGCAAACCATGATCCCTTGAGCCTTATTTTCCTGCAGAATAAATAACACAACAGAACCAGGGACTTCCAGTATGTCTGTTGCATTTTTAATCAAATGAGCTGACAATCTATGGGGTAGAAATTGTTATAAATTGTGCCTGTTTTAGGCCAAACAATTACTTCTTTAGCAATACGAGGATTTGTTTTCAATCTGCATAGGCATTTGTCCCATTGATAAATTGATGCAGTCTGCTTCCAGGCATAGCAGGTGGCCACCTAAAACTGAACATTAAGCTCTTTTTCTCTATTCATTAAGGACCCAGCACTTGTGGAAAGTCCCCTTGTAAAATGAGCAGAGCAGTTTCAGGATTGGCCTAATCAGGATGGTTTAGTACTTGCAGTTGCCAACTAAAGATGTGTTCCCCTGAATATATAAAGCAATTTCTTAGGGTGCATGCAACCTGTAAAGAAAGGACCAGACCAAAATCTATCTTTATATCTCACCTCATACCTGTGTATGTGTTGAATGCAAATCAGAAGAGAAACTTTTAATGGCATGGGCCCTTGACTTTGGCAGAACTCGGTTGGAATATGGGGTTTGACATTTTGGATTCCTGGTGCATGTCAGAAATGAGGTAGGGAGGAGGGCACAGATTTGAAAGTGCTCAGTGTAAGTGCAGGAGCAATGGCATCCCAGATCCGGCAGGACTGGGTTTGTAACTTTCAAACAGATATGTGAGAATATCATATTTGATATTTTGTGGTTAATAGTTAGGACTGTCTGTCTTTCCTTTGCATGCTGTGTTTATCAATATCCTTCTTTGTTTCATTCTCTCGATCTCACTTCCTCTTTCTCTATGTCATTACTTCAGATGTGTCTGAAAGAAGAAGAAAGAACGTTCATTCATATTCTTTTTTTTACTTAGTTCTGTTGAAGGGTCATTCGGACTCGAAACATTAACTGTATCCCTCTCCACAGATGCTGCCAGACCTGCTGAGTTTTTCCAGGTATTTTTGTTTTTGTTTTTGTTTTGGATTTCCAGCATCCGCAGTTTTTGCTTTCATTCATATACTGCTGTCATTGATCACAAAACTCCTCAAAGAATGTATTTACTGTTAACAGAATCACAAGTGATATTCAGGTTTAAGCCTTAGCTCAGTGATGATACTCTTGTCTCTGAATCTGGTGATTTTGTTTGTTCAAGTCACAAGAACATAAAAATCAGAAGCAGTAGACTATTTGGCCCCTCAAGCCTGTTCTGTCATTCAATAAGATCATGGATGATCTTAATGTGGCCTCAACTTCATTTTCCTGTCTACCCCCATAACCCTTTACTCCCTCGCGAATCAAAAATCTATCTAAATCAGCCTTGAACATATTCAATGACCCAGTCTCCACTGCTTTCTTGGGAAGAGAATTCAACAGACTAACATCCCCTTTATCTCAGTCTTAAATGGGAGACCCTAATTTTTAAACTGTGTCCTCTGGTTCTAAACATCCTCTCAGCACCCACCCTGTCAAGTTCTCGCAGGACCTTATATGTTTCAATCAGATCACCTTTCATTCTTCTAAACTCCAATGGATAAAAGCCCAACCTGCTCACCATTTCCTCATAAGAAACCTCTTCAGCCCAGAAATCAGTCGAGTGAACCTTCTCTGAACTACTTCTAATGCAATTATATCCTTTCTTAAATAAGACCAAAACTGTGCGCAGTATTCCCGACGTGGTCTTACCCATACCTTGTACAACTGTAGCATGACTTCCCAACTTCTATATTCAATTCCCTTTTCCAACATTCCATTTCCCTTCCTAATCACTTGCTGCACCTGCATGCCAACTTTTTTGTGATTCATGTTCAAGAACACCCAGGTCCCTCTATACCATAGAGTTCTGCAGTCTCTGTCTATTCCAATAATATGCTGCTTTTCTATTCTACCTGCCAAAGTGGACAAATTCACATTTTCCCACATTATATTCCATCTGCCAAATTTTTGCCCACTCACTTTACCTATCTAAATCGCTCTGTAGATCCCTTATGTCCTCTTGACAGCTTCCTTTCCTACCTATCTTGGTGCCATCAGCAAATTTAGCTACCATACATTTGATTCCTTCATCCAAGTCATTGATATAGATTGTAAATAGTTAAGGCACCAGCACTGAACCCGGTAGCACTCCACTAGCAACAGCTTGCCAACCTGATATTACTCATTTATCCCTATTTGTTACCCAATTCTCTATAAATGCTAATATGTTCCCCCTACAGGATGAGCTCTTATTTTGTGAAGTGACCTTTGATGTGGCACCTTGTTAAATGTCTTTTGAAAGTTCAAGTACACCACATCTACAGGTTCCCCTTTATCCACATTGCTTGTTACTTCCTCAAAGAATGATAATAAATCAGTCAAACATGATTTCCCTTTCACAAAACCATGTTGACTCTGCCTATTTGTACTATGATTTTATAAATGTCCTGCTATTACCTCCTTAATAATGAATTCTAGTATTTTCCCTATGATAGACATTTGGCAAACTGGCCTGTAGTTTCCTGCTTTCTGTTTCCCTCCTTTCTTGAATAGATGTGTTATATTAGTAATTTTCCATTCCACTGGTACCTTTCCAGACCCTGGGGAATTTTGGAAGATCACAGCCAATAAATCTACTATCTCTGCAGCTGCTTCTTTTAAGACCCTAGGATGAAAGCTGTCAGGCCCAGGGAACTTGTCAATCTTCAGTCTGAAAAGTTTCCCAGTACCTTTTCACTAGTAATTGTGATTGTTTTAAGTTCCTCGCTCCCTTTTATCTCTTGATTTTCAAGTATTCTTGGTATGATTTTTTGTGTTTTCTACAGTGAAGGCAGATGCAAAATAACTGTTCAACACTTCTGCCATTTCCTTGATTCCCATTTGTAATTCTCCGGTCGCTACAGGACCAATATTCACTATAGTTGCTCTTTTCTTTTTTAAATACTATAGAAACTCTTACTATCTATATTGATATTTCTATCTAGCTTTCTCTCATGCTCTAAGTTCTGGGCACGTAAGACTATCCCTACCCATCACAAGACCCACTAGAGAGATTTGAGCACACAATCTAGGCCAGCATTCAATGCAGTATTGAAGGAATGTTTTACCATCAGAATGTCGTCTTCAGATGAGATGACCAACTGTGATTCAGCCTGCTCTCTCATGTTAAAGACCCCTTGATATTATTCAAGAATTGCAGCAAAATTCCCCTGATATCTTGACCAATATTTATTCCTTGACTAACATCCCAATTCACATTGTTTGCTGATTGTCTCATTGCTATTTGTGGGACCTTACCATGTACAATTTGGCTCCATGTATCCTTGTATTGCAATAGTTACTAAATTTTAAAAGTTCTTCATTGGTTGTGAAGTGCTTTGGGATGTCCCAAGGATGGAGGATGCTGTTTAAATGCAAGTTCTTTCTTTGAGAATTAAAGGCTTTATGTTTGCTTTCAAAATTCAACTCATCTGCATTTTTTTAAAATTAAATCCATTTTGAAAAATTAAATAAACATTATCACTTTTGATTCTTCCTCTTACTATTCCCTATTTTCTACAATTGGAACATCAGAGCATTTACAGTTTCTAAATTACAGCAAAACAAGTGATAATAAGGTAATATTTAAAGATTTTTTCCATTTTCAAAATTCAACTCATTCATTTTAAACGTTCTCAAATCAATATGAGGAGAGACACTGTGCCTCTCTTTCTTTTAACATAAATTGTTGGTTCTGTCTATAGTGCACTGTAGTTTAAACAGTAAAAAAGGTCATAACAGGTATATAATTAATACAATCTGTGATATATTTTCTATTTTCTCTCTATCTTTCAGTAAACACATACACACACACACAAACCCCGCCCTGTCTAGTTTGAATAACATTTTTGAAATTTGTCCTGTAGCCTTTCTCCAAAAGCTGAAATGAAACATAACTTAGGTGGTTGTGCACAATGAACATACTTAGTTTGCAAGAATTCTCTCAAGCTAACAGTTGTTACTTAGCACAGCACAAATCAGGTACAAACCTATCCTTTTGAAAGAGACCGAGCCTTCAAGTAAGAGCATCCTAACCCAAAAAGCCTTTTCACCATATGCAAGGTTCAAACCAGGAGTGTGGAATGTTCCTCACTTTGTTGAACCAATGTAGCTGCAAGAATACTCCAGAAGCTAAAAGCAAAACATTGTGGAAGATGGAAATCTGAAATAAAAACAGAAAACGCTGGAAAACCTCAGCAGGTCTAGCAGCATCTGTAGAGGGAAAAACAGAGTTAACGTTCCGAGTCCGTATGACTCTTCTTCAGAGCTCCAGAAACTGGTCACCATTCAGGACAGTCCACTATATTGACAACCCTACCTTGGGATTCAATATCCAATACTGCTATATTGTAGCTGCAGTGTGGACAATAACATGATGCCTTTAACATAGTAAGATGTTCCAAGTCACTTCACATGAGAGCTATCAAATTAACTTTGACCCTGGGCCACGTAAAGATGTGAGAAAAGCTTGATCACAGAGATAGGCTTAAAGGATTGTCTTAAAGGAAGAGCAGGGGAGATGGAAGGGCTTAGGGAGGGAATTCCAGAGTTTGGGGCCAAGGTAACTGAAGGCACAGTTCCCCGGGATTTAATGATGGAACTTGGGGATTACACAAGAGACCAGAATAGGAGGAGGAGATCTCAGACAGTCCTGAGGAAGTCTAAAGACAAAAACCAACTCAATCTCAGCATAATTGCTACATTCACAGTATCTCCGGCTCACTTTGCAGAATCTGTCCCTGTCACAGCTTTCTTTTGGTTCAGAGCAATACCAGGCGCTCAACAAAGTAATTATATACGTGACATACTCATCTACATGAACACAGTGACTACACTTCAGAAGTATTTCGTAAGCTGTAAAGTGCTTTGGGCATGCTGAGGTCATGAAACATGTTATACAAATGCAAACCTTTGTTTCATTTATATTAGTTATTGAATCTGCAATCTTAAAACAGGATGCCACAAATTCATGCTGAACCTGGAAGCTTCAGCAAGTCACCAGTTTTTCACACGCTAACACTCATAAATGTGTGAAATTAAAAGACAAAGGGCCGATATAGTAGGTTAGAGGAACAATTCTTTATCTTGTGAATCCTGTATTAAAAGTAACAAGCAATGTTGATTTTAACTTGCTGGAATTGCCAATTGGGAAGTAATGGCCTCAAAATGGAGTCAGTGAATTTACCACCCTGTTGAGGATGGCATTCTGCCCACTGCCACTTTTACTAAGGTCTTAGTGGCCAAAGCTCCTGCTTGAATCAAACCTTAGGCCTTACGTAATATGTAAATCTGGGTTACTGTGTTTCTGAGTTGCTACAGGGCCAGGTTTGTTCCTTTGATCCCCTCAGCTCAGTGGTTCCATTCAAATGAGGGATGGGCCTCAAAATTTCTCCAGCTTCTTCACCCATGGACCGGGCCTGCTCTGCTGTTTGGTCACCTGAAAGTTAAAACTGATCCCCTTAGCAATTCTGCTTTGCTTCTTCTAATTGCTATTAGGGGTCTGAGTGATATAAATTTGGGCTGACTCAATCAGTTCCCATTAGGAAATAATTTAGAGCACTAAACTCCATACATCTGGCAATAAATGATTTCTTAATTTAAAAAGAAATACTCAGAAAAATACAAATTTGATAGAATTAGTAGAAGTGAAGTATGCTTTACTTGCAATATTTCATAAGCAGTTTGTCACGATAATGAAGGAAAACCACCAAATTGCATCTGGAAATATTGGACTTTAAAAATAAAAACCTGAGTTTTCAAAAAGTGCACACAAGCCACTGGCTGGAATGCTGCAGGGTGACTCCCTATGAGGTAATGGAACCCCACTCTGTTGACAGACAAGGTACTTCTAAAGACATCCGGAAACTTGTTGCTCCCTCTAATTGAGACAATAGGACATAATGGAAGATGGGTATCATCTCATCAACAAATCCTGTGAGCAATACCCAGGCAGATTTGCAAATTCTCTTCCCGCTTGGAATATACAAAGAAGGGGTTAAAAGTGAGCAGAAAAGCTGCCCCGGTCTTTGTTGGTGGGTATTCTAAGAGAGAGTGCAAGCGCTGGAAGTTTGACTCGGAAGTAACAGCCAAACTCTTGCGAATTGCCATTTTGCAGGTATCCCGATATCACTCCCTCTCTACTGAATTCAACACTGCTGGGTCCTCGAAACTGACTATTTCTCTACTGGAGTGAACTCTACTGGAACCTCGAATTGCAATGGCTACAACACTCAATAGCCTACACCACAAAAGTCAAGGACTGTTCTGTATACCTTTTATATATATTATGTTTATATATATATATTCACTTACTTTGAGTTAAATTCTTACTTTTAACCTGTATGACCATATATACGTGTGTTTTATCCTTTCTTGCCCTTAGTAATTAATAAACTCACACTTACCTTTAAGTCAAGAAAGTCTGATCAAATTGGCTCCTTCAAAACCAGAATGATTGGGTCTGAGAAAAAGGTATCGGTGAAAGGAATCCTTTTTAGATTAAATCTTGTTGCAACTAACAGAGGGGGGTGCTGAATAAAAGCAGAGAGCCAGTTCATCCCTCCTCATCCAGGGCGTAACAATTTGGGGGTGCCCCAGCCAGATGGTAACAAATTGAGGGCTCTCACCTGGATCAACAACTTTGGGAACCTCACCTGGGGGTGGTTCGTAACACAGTTACAATGCTCAAGTTCTAAAGAAGCTTTTTAAATAATTAAAATTTTTTGACTCACACAATCTGCTTACCAAGTTACTTTTACTTTTGTTCTTAGTACAAATACTGATCATATATCTAATATAGCAAACTAAGTGCTGTTTATATTTAATTCCTTTCAAGTATGGCCAGCCCTAAGTAATTATTCACAAAGCAGATGTGTAGAAAAAGCAATAAAATTATGTTTAACCCAAACCATCAGTAAAGTTGAACATATGGTTCAGGCTGAGAAGTTGCTTATTTGGAGACTTCATTTCATTACACATGCACAATATGCGGTGCTCTGAGTTTCATTGGCTTCCAAATGGATCATTTGCTACCAGATCTCATCATAAACAAAATGTACTGATTCACAGAATGCAGTAATACCTGCAGAGTACCCCTGAGTAGCAGGAATGCAACTGCGAACAAATTATGGGGTAGACTTTTGCTAGTACTTGATTTTGGGGCCCAGACTCCGTGAGGCAACGTAAACCATGAGGCCTGAGGCTCACCAGGAACCGGTGCTCGGGCCCTCATCGACATAATTGGCATGAGCTGCCATTGCCCATTGTACCTCACAGGCAGCTCATGCAAAAGGCATATTGATAATCCCCAGGTGTGGGGGCTTAGAACCTGCTCTGGGAGGTGGTCGGTGGGCTGAGATCAATCACAACTGGGGATTTGGGGAGCAGTCCTGCTTCTCCCTGATTGAACAGAAAGGGAAGAGTTGAAATAAAGCCAGCTTTTGTCAGCAGCTGCAGGGCTGGCTGAAGAATTGAACAGGACTAATGCCTGTTCTACTCATAGTCAACTAATTTTTAGCAAGGCGTCCTTCAATAGGCTTTAAGCACCTCATTATAGGTAGCCGCTCAGGGTGCATGAAAAAATGAGCCCAATGAATTTAGCTGTAAGCCAAATGCCAGCGTAAATTGGGCACAGATTATCCCACTGCTAAATTGGTATGCCTTTTGGGCGTACATTATAGCACTTGCTACCCCAGTTTTGTAAGCTCTTTTCCCTTTTGAGTATTGCCACTGAAAAAGTTAATATTTCTTTGGGTAATAGGTTAGTTTTATAATGAATATTAGTCACAGAAAAACAAGTGGTTTTCCTCATTAGGAATCTATTTGATCAAAGTTTGAATTTTCTAGGGAAGATAAAGGTATTTCTGTATTATCAGAAAAAAAATATGGATTTTTACTCTGGTCCCAATTTGGTTCTGATTTCCTATTGCATTTTTTATATTCAGTAATGCCTTTACCTCCCTCTCTGAAGCTTCTACACTGCTGTTTTTTTCCACAAAGCTCCTAAGATATTTTTTAGGCTACAAGTTAGGAACCGTGAGATAATGAAAACAAATTCTCTGAGAAGCACTGAAAAAGTGGGCTGAATTTTCCCAATGGGCTGGGAGGTGGGAAGGCTGGTAAAATGGTGGGGAGAGGTGTCTGGAGGGGAGCTTGACTTCTTTCTGTTGCCGTGCTAGCGACTGGAAATGTGCTGGCTCAGCGGTCTGAATGGCAGCCAATTAAGCCACTTAAATGGTCAATTAAGAGCTACTTCCTGCCTCTGTGGACATTTTGCTTGTGTTGGGAGGACTGCCAGCTCATGGGAAGACCACCAGGTAAACTCTGCTGGCTTCCCCCAACTTGTGTTATAAGAGTGTTCGGGTTAGTTAGGGTTAATGTGGGATGAGAGAACAGAATCACCAATAATATGATGTAGAGTCACATGATGGTAGACCAATTACAGTAGAAGCCTGGCAGAAGCCAGTATGAGGACGCCACCTAGATGGAGCTGTATAGGTGTATATAGCTATGAGTTGTTAATAAATAGTTAATGTTCAACCGCACAAGCCTCCAGACCTCTTGGCAAGATACAAAACAAGCTTACAACATGGTGGCAGCTAATGGAAGAACCCATAACCTCAAAGAAGATGGAAGAGGCTGGAGAAGGACCCCAGAATCTTAAGGCATGAAACACTAAATAAAATACAGACTAACCTGAACAAAGTGCTTCTGAATTGAAGATACAACTAGAGATCACCTAGAAAGAAGCTCCATTGCAGATGTGCAGGTGGATGGACTCCTCCAGAGCATGTGGAGGTCCATCCCAGGCCTGATCCAACACAGAGTCATAGGACCTAGCCAGATCACAAAAAGGGTGAGCAAAATACAATAAAAAGGCAGAAATTACCTTTTAAAATTGTAATAATCAGGATCAACACCCAAATGGAAACATTCAAGTGCTGGAAACACAGAGTACTATGATTTCAAATCCAAGCTGACAAAATCAACCCAAAGCAACCAAGACTACCATTGCTCCAAATGTGACAAGGATGAGTTCTGGAAGAATTGTCAAGCCTCTAGGCTGTCTGAATTTTTAAAGTCAGAGATTTGGGCCTGAATCTTCTGGTTGGCATGCAGGGGCAGGCCCCGCTCACATGTCTGAATAATTTTTAAAATTGATGCGTGGTGATGTCGGGCATGTGTCCTGAAGTCACCGCACATCATTCAGATCTTCAGTTTGGTGGGTGCACACTGAAGCCGGGTGCGCACCTGCCGAATTGTCAAAGGCCTATTAAGGCCATTAATAATCTAATTAAGCTGGTTGTCTGGGCTGCCCGTCCAACCTTAATGTTGGCGGGGGGCAGGCAAAGAGCCCAGGCGGCCTTCACATTTATCATGAAACCTCATCCACGGGTGGGATGAGGTTTCATGAAGTGTTTATAAATTGAATAAAAATTTTTATTAAAATTCATTGGCATGTCCCAGCTCATGTCACACTGTCACATGAGTGGACATATCTGAATTTTTTTTTTTCTTTATTTTAATTCTTCATAGTCAAACTAATCTCCCTGAGGCAGCTCTGTGCACGAAAGAGCACAGGCTCTGACTCAGCCTCCTCCCCCCGCCCGCACAGGGAGCATGTCACACTGGGCGGACCTTAATTGGCCCGCCCACATAAAATGGCGGCAAGCAGCTGATCGGGTGCGGTAATCGGCTGTGTGCCTGCTGCGCCCACTCTCACTCAGCCCCCCAAATGGGGAGAAAATTCTCCTCTTGGGGTGGGGGAAGGGGTGCAAGAAGGGGTTGTATGGAAGTAAAGATTTTATTGTGAATATGTTTGGGTAAAGACTTGGGGGAGGTGTTGGACAAATGTGTTTAGCTTAATAAGGGTTAATGTGGACTGGAAAACTACCACACCCAGTATGATGTAGACAGTCACATGATGGTAGACTAAATACAGTAGAGTTTAGCAGAAGCCAGCATGAGGAAGGCACCTAGCCAGGGCTGTACCATGGAGATGTATATCATTATGAGGTGTTAACAAACAGTTAATGTTCAGTCACACAAGTCTCCAGACCTCTTAGTGAGACACGAAGAACTTTACAACACAACCTTACTTATCTGTCTTGGAAGGTGCCCCAGTATTGAGATGCCCTGTCCCTTGAATTGCTGCCTCAACACTGGCCGCGGCTAACAGGGGGACAGCTGGGACCGCTAAGCTACCTTCCCTCAGATTGGGCCAGCAGCTCTTGAGGACTGTTGTCCTTAATTTCTTTGAAGGTCCTCATCATCAGCCGTTGTAACATTAGCAGAAGATCAACAAGAAGTGTTTAAAATTACATTGGTTTCTGATCAGATTGTATGGGGAGAAACTGGGTGGAATTAATGCTTTCTTTCCCCAAAGTTGAGTTTGGAGGTAGGGGGCGTTTGATCAGGTGGCAGGGCATGTGGGATGGAGAGCCCACCACCTTCCCACTTCCCTCCTATCAAGCTCCGGGGTGGGGAGGGTAGAGGACGGCCTTCCTGCCTAGAAGTCTACTGAGACTCTTAAGTAGTCACTTAATGGCCTTTTCCTGTCACCACTGATATTCAGCCAGCAGCTGGCGGGGAACCTGCCCTCTGAGAAGACCAGCAAACCCCACCAGGTTTGCCTGCAGCCAAGTAGGAGAGGCCCCTCATTCTCAGGCACTCTGTGCCTGATCGAGGAACCTGGCCTCGGGAGGGGGGGAGCCCATGAAAAGCCACAACTCCTGGTCTTTCTTTCGACTCTCCTCCACCCCTCATCAGCACCCCCTCCCTGGTAAGTACCTGCATTGGACAGAACCCCCTTAGCCAACACTAAATTTTGCCCAAAACAAAAACAGAATTACCTGGAAAAACTCAGCAGGTCTGGCAGCATCGGCGGAGAAGAAAAGAGTTGACGTTTCGAGTCCTCATGACAGTTCTGTCGAAGGGTCATGAGGACATGAAACGTCAACTCTTTTCTTCTCCGCCGATGCTGCCAGACCTGCTGAGTTTTTCCAGGTAATTCTGTTTTTGTCTTGGATTTCCAGCATCTGCAGTTTTTTGTTTTTAACTAAATTTTGCCCACTGTTTTCATTGGTAGGGGGTGTTTGTAACTGGAGGAAATAGATTTAAGGTAATTGAAACAGAACAGAAGGAAGAAGCAGAGGTTTTATAGTTATGCCATGAATTGCTATGACCAGGAATGCATTGCCTGATAGTGTGGCGGAAGTGCCTCAGAAGTAACTTTCAAAAGGAAGTGAATATCTACTTGAAAAGGAAAGATTTGCAAGGCTGTGAGGAAGAGTTGGGGAGTGGAACTAATTGGATTACTCTTTCAAAGAGCTGGCAACTGCAAGGTGTGCTGAATGGCCTCTTTCTGTGCTGAAATGATTTTAGAAACTCCTTTTACATGATGGGGTTTTCCCTGATCTTCCACTGAAGTGACTGCAACCAATCAGGATAATTCCCAAGAGACATCAGTAGGCCTTGCCATTTTCTTTTCTTTGTCTCTTAAATTTATTTATATTCAACAATTCTATGTCGGACTTCTTGTGACCTGCAGAATGCACATACAGTGAATGCTGCCTTGGTAAGTGTTTATGACAGCACAGAAATATAGCCTATTAAAATGTGAAATGGTAGAAATTATCCTCCTTGAAGTTTTGAAATTGTAGTTCGGAGTTGAGGACAACACTCAAAATATTTGGGTTCACGTGAGGCCTGTTGTTCCCGGATATATTGATTGACAGAATTCATGTTGCTACATTCAGTGAATATAGAATTGTTTCTATTAATGACTTAATGGGAGAAAAATTAGAAAGTAGAAGAGTTAATGGGCAGAGCAATTCAAACTAAATCTGTTTCTCATGGAGTGAAAATGTCTCCCTTTAGTTCTGTGCTAGGTCAGTGTCGGAGATGATGCAGAATCCACAATGATGGCTGAAGTATGAAAAGAGATGGTCTCCTCATATTACGTAGTGGACATCTAAGAACTAGTGGCCATACAGAAACTTTTCCTTTGCATTTGGCTTCTCGTGTCTGGACTAGACTTTTATCTAGGTCAATTTTTTTCTTCCCCTCCCCTTCCATTTGTCCCTCCCTGTAGTAATAGCAGACGAGTGCAATTGAATCCAAACATGAAGCTCTGGCTTTCTGCCTAGCCTGAGAATGAATTTTAATATCCTGTTAAGCCACATGTAAGATTCCGTATGGAGTAATGCTCCGACAGAGTAGAATGCAGTGCAGTCTATAAGGAAACAAATTAACTGCCAACTCCATGATTGTATCTAATTAACTGCTTTTGCTCTGACAAGTCAGTCTTGTATTCCATCCGAATATAGGGGAGGGATAATACTGAAGTTGTAATGTGAATCAGCTGAACACCCCAGTTCAGATTCTCACGATGGCCCATTTGACCATTCCCTTCCAATTATTAATGTTGTGTCGAATTTTTGCCCTTTGCTCTTCTCTCACCTTCTACTTAACAGTTAATTGTTTTTGCATTCATTTACTTTCAGGTGCAATTATGCGATGATTTAACTGATGTGGCATTTAGCTTTGTTGCAATGCAATTTGCTTTGCCATTTTGCTCAGACGTTGTAGCGTTAGTTCCCAGGTTAGGATTTTCTCTGACTGTGGAGTGAAGAAAAGTCGGGCTCTGGAAGTCTCTGGTTTGACTGAATGATATATCTGGCCCTGGTTATGGACTTACACTGGAACTCCCAGTAACATAGCACGTTAAGCCGACAGGCAAACGCATCCAATCTCTGATGGCCCACAGTTGTGCAAGTGAGCTGAATCTGGGAAGTTTGCAGCAGGGTCAGTGGGCAGACAGAGTTTCAGACCTGCTGCCTCAGCACTTCTCCAGGAAAGCTACTCCTTTTATTTTTAAAACCCTGAAAGTTAGCCATAATGTAAATTTGTACAATTTATTTTAATTTGTACTCTAATCGCAGAACTAAGGTGCATTTTAGCAAAGCCCAGGCAAGACTGGAGATAACTCGGCAAGGTGACGGAATAATCATTGGATTTTATCAGCTGCTGTGCAGCCAGTTCCTAAAAATAATCTAAATATACAGCAACAGTAAAATACATTCAACCTCTGGTGGCTAATAATTATGTAAATGACTGAGCCTGGGAAGTTTGCAGCAGGGTCAGTGCAGGTTCACATCCGCTGATCAGCACTACATTGGAAAAGCTACTCTTTCATTTTTATCAGCTCATTTGTTAACCAATCACTTAGCCAGTGTGTCCTCCACTAACTGTTCCCAGGTTTTGAGACATTGAACCTGGGTCTCACTCCACACCAGATATAGTGCATGACTCTCCTCTGGGTGGTTGCTCCAGAATTCCAGGTAGGATAGTTCTTGCTGCATCCACCATAAGCAGCAGGAGATCGGTTTCACCAATTACCAAACAAGGAACCATGAGAAATGTTCCTCTAACACGAGCTTCCTTTGCTACTTGGGGCTTAGAGTGACAAAATCTTGAATCTCAAATTTAGAGGGACATAGCCACCCTTAGGGTAAATAAATACAAACGGGGACAAATATTTTACAGGCTCAAAAGTAAGTTTAAAAAGTTTTCATCCTTTGCAAACATTGTATAGGTGAGGAAGTGAGGAGTGAGAATGGAAGAATGGAAGTCACAACATGGGCACACAAAACCGAGTGGGTAAGTAATGAAGCAGCACCTGACCTGATCCCTGTTCAATAGCTGACAAAATGGATATGCTGCTAATGAGTTTGATGCATGGGACATTGCCTGATTTGTTAAGGCTCAGTGATGCCAACATTATCTGCAACACCTGGAAAAAGGAAAAGAAGACATCGTGTGTGCAGCAAATTAAATAATAGGGCATTGTTAGCTGGGAATGAATTTTAAACATAACAATAGAGGGCACTGGTAAATTTGCCAACAGTTGGCAGTATATTCCCTATGCTGTATGTAGGCTGTAGGATCTTTGCTGTAACTGGCTTCCTGTTGACTGAACATGTTGAGGCAGTTGTCCTCAATCACGAGCAGATGGGTGTGCCAAGGTCGAAACATATGCTCTGATGCCTGCTAATATCGTCTGAAATATAGAATTTATTTTTTATAAACACAATATTGTAATGATTGGAGATATAGCCTTTTCTTATTGCCTATCAGGGTCACATGACTGTTCTTGTAGACTCTGACGAATGAGCCCTAAGTGCGGGTAATCCAGTTGGGGGGGGGGGGGGTGCGTTTCTTTTCCAGTCGAGGACCTGGTTCAAGCATTTAGCTTCTGAAGACCTCTCTGTAATAAAGTTATCTGTTTCAGGCCTGTCTGGTGCGTCAAGTCACTACATTTGGCGTTGAGGGTAAACTAGCTCCAGCACTTCACCTCGCCTTGTGAATGTGAGTACATCAGCTCTTAAGAAAGAAGAAAAGTATACTTACCAGTCATACCACTTTTTGGCAGAATTGACCCTAATAACCAGTCTATGGAAGACTGGAACGAGTATGTAGAGCTTCTTGGTTTTTATTACGTGGTGAACAGAATTACTGCGGAGAAGAAGCAGAAAGCAATCCTTCTGATTGTATGTGGTAGCAAGACATACAATCTCATCTGCAGCCTGACGGCCCCACTCACGCCCAATTCTAAATCTTTTAATGGATTAGTAGACCTTGTGGAAACGCATTTTCAACCGAAGCAATCAGTAATTATGCAGAGGTTTAAGTTTAACTCCAGAGTAAGGGCCCCTGGAGAGTCCATCGCAGTCTATGTAGTGAAGTTGAAGCACTTCACTGAGCACCGTGATTTCAGAGACACACTCAACTATATGCTGCTGGACCGATTAGTTTGTGGAGTTCACGATGACGCCATTCGGCGCCGTTTATTCACAGAAGTTAACATCGATTTGAAGTACATCATGGAAATAGCGTTAGCTATGGAAAGTGCTGCAAGATACTTGCAGGCTTTACAGACCGTGCAACATAGCGCTGTTCTTCAGGTGGGGCAGGAACCTACCGCTGGGCATGGCGCGATAACCAGAGACACGCAGCGATGCAAGAGACAGTTTCAGCTGCTAGAAAAATGAAAAGGCCTAGTGGAAGCATTTCAGCAGCAACTTCAAAGTTAATCTTTTATAGATCTGGGGGTAACCACATACCAGAAACCTGCAAATTCAAGGAGGCAGAATGCCCCACTGCTGTAAAAAGAGTAGGTAATAAAGCAATGCAGGGCAAAATCGAGACAGCCCTTAAGGCAGCAAACCTGCATGATTGAACTGAATAATACAACAGCACCTGAAGCTGCCAATATCAACATCTATTCCCTGTACAATGTCAAAGCAGTAAAAACTGAACCGATAACTGTCACCCTTCAAGTGAATGGGAAGCCTCTAGTAATGGAGGCAGACACGGGAGCCTCAACTACAGTGGTGGGAGAGCACACATTTAAATACCTAAATGAAGGTACCCAGCCACTGAATCTGGGCAAACCACGGCTCAGTTGAAGACCTACCGCGGAGAACCCATACAGATAAAGGGCATTGCCACAGTACCCGTGCCCTATAGGCAACAGGCAGCTCGGCTCCCAGTGATCATCGTGACAGGTGAAGGACCTAGTCTTCTGGACCGAGACTGGTTATGTAAAATTAAGCTTAACTGGTTTGAAGTATTTCACTTGAGAACAGGAGGTGCTGCTGATCTGTTAAGGGACTACTACGGTGTATTTCATGATAAATTTGGAAAGTTAAAAGCCTGCAAGCAAAAATATATGTAGATTCTCAGATGACATCTTGTTTCTTTAAGGCCTGACCTGTGCCTTATGCCCTAAAGGAGAAGGTGGATGCAGAACTGTGCAAGTTAGAAAAGCCCATACTCCCTGTGGTGAAACATGATCAAACTATACGCATTTGTGGGGACTATAAAATGACCACGGACAAGGCAGCCAAACCAGATAAATATCCTATCCTGAAGATAGATGACTTGTATGTAAAGCTAGCTGGAGGCAAATCTTATACCAAACTGGACATGAGCCATATATACCAACAGCTAGAGCTGGATAGCACATCTAGAGGGTATGTAACCATTAACACACACAAGGGTCTTTATCAGTACACTCGCCTACCCTTTAGACTATTGTCTGCATGTACAATCTTCCATAGGACAATGGAGAGTCTTTGGCAAGGACTTCCCAGAGTAGTAATATACCTAGATGATGCTCCGATCACAGGGTCAATTGAAGCCGAACAATTAGCCACCCTTGAAGGGGTGTTAAGAAGGTACTTGGAAGCCGGTGTATGAGTAAAGAAAGAGAAATGTACTGTCCAAGTGTTAGTACCACTACAGTTAATGTCCCTTTGCCCTTTTGTTCATGACATCTTTGTTAATTTCTCCTTTGCCCCCACTTATCACTGGCCTTCTATCCAACTTCACCTGCTCCGCCCCCCTTAAACAGTATAAATTTCATCACATTTTTACTTCTCTTTAGCTCTGAATAAGAGTCATACAGACTCAAAGCGTTAACTCTGTTTTTCTCTCCACAGATGCTGCTGGACCTGCTGAGTTTCTCCAGCATTTTCTGATTTTGGGCCAGAAGTCACTTACCTGGGTCATCGGATGGATGCCATAGGGTTGCATCCAGTAGAGGAGAAAATTAGGGCAATCATTGAGGGTCAATTGAAACCGAACAATTAGCCAACCTGGAAGGGGTGTTAAGAAGGTTCTTGGAAGCCGGTGTATGAGTAAAGAAAGAGAAATGTACAGTCCAATCGTTAGTACCACTACTGTTAATGTCCCTTTGCCCTTTTGTTCATGACATCTTTGTTAATCTCTCCTTTGCCCCCTGTCCAATGTAACTGAACTCATCTTTTTTGGGCATGATAAATTATTATAACTGCTTCTTGCCAAACTTGTCAACAGTGTTAGCACCATTACACTTGCTGAAAAAAGGGTCATCATTGATCATGGAATTGATATTAACCTGTGTCTCCTTATGGTGTGGGGGCTGTGTTATCAAACAGGATGGAAAATGGTTCTGAAAGGTCAATTGGCTATGTCCCCAGAACCCTCTCTGAAGCCAAGAAGGGTTATTCACAACTAGAACGGGAAGGTTTATCAGTAATATTTGGAGTGAAGACATTCCACCAGTATCTGCACGGACAACATTCCACCATTGTGTCAGACCATCAGCCATTAATAGGTTTATTTAGTGAGGATAAAGCCATTCCGCCAATAGCCTCAACAAGAATTCAACATTGGGCTTTGATACTATCTGCCTGTGAGTATACCTTTATGCACCATCCTGGCATGCATATTGCAAATGTGGATGTACTTAGTCATATCCCATTACCAGATGGCATTGTACATGCTCCAGTTCCACAAAAAGTTGTGCTTTTACTGAATTTCTTGGATTCTTTGCCTGTGTGCACAAAGCAAATTCAAACTTGGACAAACAGAGATCCAATTTTGTTGAAAGTCTGAGACCTTGTATTGCAAGGGTGTTTGAATTCACCAGTGTCTGAAGAGATGAGACTATTCCATGTCTGAAAAACAGAGTTGAGTTGTCAAGATGGAATTTTGTTGTAGGGATCAAGAGTTGTCTTCGCAAGGAAGAGAACCACTCTTGACAGAGCTTCACGGTGCTAATCCAGGCGTATCGAAGATGAAGATGCTGGCACAAAGCTACGCCTGGTGGCCAAGCATAGACAGGGACATTGAAAGCATGGCCAAGCTCTGTTTCCAGTGTCAGCAACAACAGAGGTTGCTGTTTTTCAGTTCCACTGCATCTGTGGGAGTGGCCTGGTCAACCCTGGGTTAGACTACATACTGATTATGCAGAACAATTCTTAGCTGGCATGTTTTTATTGATCATTGATGCGCATACTCAGTGGATGGCTGTGTATAAAATTAGATCACTGACATCGAGTGCAATTATTGAATGTTTTACCATGCATCCCTACTGCAAGTCATAATTTTGGATAATGGCACAGTGTTTACTCGTACAGAGTTTTAGAGATTCACGGGCAGAATTTTGTCTTAGGCATGGAGGGCAGGCCCCACACACCGATGCACAGAATGACACATGGTGACATTGGACGTGCATCCCGATGTCACCGCGCGTCACTCCGATCTTCCGTTCAGCAGGCATGCGCCGGAGGCAGCTGCGTGCGTGCCGAACAGTCAAAGGCCTGTTAAGGCCATTAATACACCAATTAAACGAATTGACAGGGCTGCCTGATTGGCGGGCAGGCAAAGAACCCAAGCGGCCTTCGCGTTTTTTATGAACCTCATCCACAGGCGGGATGAGGTTTCATGAAGGTTTGATTAAATAAATTTGAAAAAATTTCACAATTCATAAATATGTCCCAGCTCAAGTGACATGGTCACCTGAGGGGACATGTCTGAATAATTTTAATCTTTCTTTTTTTTTCAATCATTAAAACTGAACTTAACCTCCCTGAGGCAGTTCCGTGCCTCAGGGAGATTTCTGCGCTCTTTCACGCGCATGCATGTAAGAGTGCAGGCCCCGACTCTCCCTTCCCCCACCACACAGGTGGCACTTATCGGGTGCGCATCACTCTGGGTGGGCCTTACTTGGCCCACCCACATAAAGTGACCAGGCGGCAATCAGCTCTGCGCCCGCTCCCAACTGGCCCACCTGACAGGCAGAAGATCCTGCCCCACGCATTTAAATGGAATCAGATATATTGGGCAGAATTTTTCCATTGGCTTGTTGGGGGTGGGGCTCGCTCGCTGATGCAAAAATGGAAGCCCCGATGTCATCCCGCCCCATTTGAATCTTCAGGAAGGTGGGTGGACAGTGCGTTCAGCTGTCTGCCCGCTGACTTGTCAATGGCCAATTGAGGTCATTGACAGGATCATTAAGCCAATTAAAGGCCCTGCCCATCCAACCTTAAGGCTGGTGGGCAGGCCAGAAGCCCCGGCGGACTTCTGAAAAAACCATGAAACCTCACCCACCGGCGGGATAAGGTTTCATGTCCGTTTTTAAAAAGTTTAATAAAGTTTTTGTCATATTTATTAACATGTCCCATCTCGTGTGGCGTTGTCACATGAGGGGGACATATGAATAATTTTTTTAGTTTTCTATTTTCGAAGTTTGAAACACCGTCAATGATCTCCTTGAGACAGCATTTAGTCTCAGGGAGATGTGCGCTCTTTCGCACACATACATGAAAGAGCGCATTCTGACAGTTGGGGAATTCCACCACCCCCCACCCCCCTGACCTCCCCAACAGAGGAAGTGCATAGCACTTCTCGTTGGGCAGCCCGCTGGGTGGGCCTTAATTGGCCCGACCACTTAAAATGGTAGCAGGGCCCGTTTCGGCGGCAGTGATCGGCTGCCCGCCCGCCGGTGGGGCCCGCCCACTCATCAAGGGGAAAATTCTACCCATTAAAACAGCACCACATCAATCCTCATCAAATGGGGTAGCTGAAAGAGCTGTGCAAACTTTCAAATCAGGAATGAAGAGCTTATCAGAAGGTACTTTAGAAACTCAATTTTCCTGCTTTTTTCTCAATTATCATATGACGCCTCATTCAACTATGGGATCAACACGGTCTGAATTATTGATGAAACGCCAGCTACATATAAGGTTAAGTTTCCAAACTCAGAGGGGAAGGCAGAGAAGAATCAGAGTAATCAAAAATCGAATCACGATATTTATAGCAAAGCTCAAAGATTTACTGTAGGAGATAAAGTTATTGTGTGGAATTTTGGAAGTGAGTCTTGTTGGGTTCCTGGTACAATTGTCTCAGAAACTGGTCCCTTGTCCTTCCAGGTGGAAGTGGAAGACTGAACTGTTCAAAAACATATGGATCATCTTAGGAGTTAGAGAGACATTCCAACAACCAGCTATTCCGCCTTTGATTAATGTCGAACCATTAATCCCTGAGGTGTCAGATTGATCTAGAATAGACATACCCGATGTCTATTTAGAGCTGCTGAACCTTGAACTGCCACTTTCTAATGATGTATCTGTCACTGTCACATGAGGAGACATGTTTAATTAATTTTTAACTTTATTATACAAAAACTGTCATTATGTACTTATGTTCTGTTGAAGGGTCATGAGGACTCAAAACGTCAACTCTTTTCTTCTCCACCGATGCTGCCAGACTTGCTGAGTTTTTCCAGGTAATTCTGTTTTTGTTTTGGATTTCCAGCATCTGCAGTTTTTTTGTTTTTATCTCTGTGTTCAAACCCTGCCTGGTTTGCTCTTGTGTTGCTGGAAGTCTAAAGAGGGCTTCTGCAAAAATCAACCATCCATGGTAGGTTAACTGAAGTTGAACAGATTAGACAGATATCTGGAGTATGGTCCACACCTTGAAAGTATAGGAGAACATTTTACAGAAGCTTACCAGGGGATATTTTATAAGTGGATCTGCTTAATTTGTGAAGGGAACATCTGATGGGACAAAAAGCCTTCCTTTATTTCATGCTTCTTATGTTCTTTCTCTTTATATATGATTGGTCAGTAGAAGCAGTATTATATCCTATTATCTTTTGAGATTGACTGCATTTGAAATTGATTGGAACTGAGGTATTTTAGTGTTATGTTATGTATTAATAAAAACTGGCTCATTGAGTGGTAGGTAACAGTATACCTTTGCTGCAAATTATGTTTTGAATTGTTACGGCACAGCTGATGGTAAATGCTGAGTTGTTCAAACCCCAAAGGGAAACTTGAAACAACTGCCACAACGTATTTTGCAATTTGTGTAAATTTCGAGACGCGTGCCCTGAATTCAGTGGTAATAAAGCTACCAAGTCTTATAGGTTTTTACAAAACTAGATTAAACATTTATTAATAAGAGAAATGATTTTAAGCACATACATAGGCCAGGGTTTCCCAGTCCGTGGATGCTTTTTCCAATGCCCACCAGGGCTCCCAGCCTGCCTGTCAACCTTAAGGTTGGATAGGCAGGTCCACTAATTACTTTAATTACTTTGTCAATGGCCTCAATAGGCCAATGACAGGTTGGAGGGTGCACAGCTGATTCGGCTGACCACCCGCCAACTTGAAAATTGAAATGAGGTGGAGTGATGTTGGGAGTTCCATGTAAAATGGCGGCTCACCCCCGATTGGGGGCGTCAATCAGAGGTGCGCCCGCTCCTGAACTTCCCCCCAAGTTGGGGGGATAATTCTGTCCATAGGTAACTTCTAAATCCCCTACTTAATCTGACTCCCAGTTACACTTTTGTTAAGGCAACAAAGACACAGACACAGGCAAAGAAACATAATATCCTGAACCAGTTGAATTCAAAGTGAGTTTTCTTAATTTCAGTTCTTTGTAAGCAGAAGCTTGAGGCATAGGTGTTGAAGGCTTTTCACACTTGTTAGATCATAAAAGTGCCTACCCTTACACCCAGCCTTTGCTCCTTTATACGTATTTTCCCCTTTGAATGCAAATATCCATTGATTTACTATGGGCGGGATTTTCTGCACCTGTCCACTGCCGGGATCTTCTGGTCCTGCCGCAAGTCAATGGAATTCTGGCTGGGGCATTGCCTCACCTGCTGGGGTCCTGCCTGCAATGGGGCTGGAAAATCCTGGCCTATGTCTTTGGACTTTATCTTCCTGATAATAAAAATCTCTCGTAGGACTAAGCTTTGGGAAAAATAAACACACTGGGCAGAATTTTCCCCCCGTTGGGAGTGAAATTTAAGAGCGGATGCATGGAGATGCGCCTCTGATCGCCACCCCCAATCGGGAGGTGCTGCCATTATTTGTGGGCGGGCCAATTAAGGCCCGCCCAGCGTGACATCCGCAAAGACGCGCAATGCGGTCCCTGTGCGGGTGGAGGGGGGGGGGGTGGTGGTGGATTCCCTAAACCAAGAGTGCAGTCTTTCGCACATGCGCGTGAAAGAGCACACTCATCTCCCTGAGGCTAAGTGCAGCCTCAGGAAGATCGGCGCCAAATGTTAAAATGTTAACAATAGAAAAAAAAAAAATTCCCCTGACATATCCCCTCATGTGTCACATGAGTTGGGATATGTCCATCACTTTCATTAACATTTTTATTAAAAATTTTAAAACCTACATGAAACCTCATCCCGTCCGTGGATGAGGTTTCATGCTTTTTCCAATACCCGCCAGGGCTCCCAGCCTGCCCGCCAACCTTATGATTGGACAGGCAGATCCATTAAGCATTTTAATTACTTTGTCAATGGCCTCAATTGGCCATTGACAGGTCGGCGAGCACACAGCTGATTCTGCTGAGCCCCCGCCCACCTGAAAATTGAAATGGGACGGGGTGACGTCGGGAGTTCCGTCCGACATCATCCCGCATCATTTTATGCTTTAGCACACGGGCCCCGCCCCCCCCTCCCCCCCGACTGGGAAATCCTGGCCACTGTTTCTAACTTTCACTTGGCTGGGTGACACATTTCCTCCCTCCTTTGAAAACAATCTAGGCTGGTTTATTTAAAAATGCAAATACCATGTTTACCATGTTTACATCATAGCCTTTAGAACATGCCTTTAATCCAATTAATTCTCACACACACACACACACAACGCACACAGACACATACAGACTCAGATATCACTATTTTGCAATAAATTCCAATAACGTTATAAGAGTTATTATACCTTCCTGATATGAATAAAGACCAACCTTCTATAATGTCCTGTCTAATTTTATGTTTCCAAATTTATTAGTTGTACTGAATATTTAGGAGAATTATGTCCTTATGGGGAATGAAATGGCAGTCTTTAGTGTCAGTATCCATCAAGAAACTCTATAAACCAATGCACAACCAGGGTCTGTATTTAATAAGTGATGTGATTATTTCTGAAGACTATATGTTCTGAACAGCCATGACCCAAGGACACAAACAAAAATTTCAACTGTCTAGGTTTGAGACAGACACCAAAGAGATCAGCTCTGAATGCTCCACTTGCATGACCAAGGGTAATTTTAAATTCTTGAAGGTTGACAAAGTGATAAATAACAGACTCATTCATTCATACCTTTCTTGATAATAATATCATAGTTACGTGGCTTAAGAAAGAAGAAAGAAATCTACAGCTGTAACCTGGAATATATCATACCCTTGGTCTGGATTTCAGCTTTGGAGTTAAGAATGCTGACTACACTCTTTTATAAGAGGATTCAGAGAATGCAAAACCAATAGCAGCAGTTGCTATTTCAGAGGCGTGCCTGGAGTTAAAATGGTCCTTTCCCCTATTTGTTGCAGAAGATTTTTGTAATTATTATAGATATTCGAGGTGGATTTCAAAGTGTCTCTGATCTCACGTGGCTTCTCACTGGACCTTAAATAAATTCTCAATTAAAAAGTGAAGTCAAATTAACAACTGCAATATGTACATAGGGAATATTTATTTATCATCTGACGTGATAAAACATTCTCAGAAGACCATGTTCTTAAGATGCATGGTAGCCATGAATTTATGAATAGGAAAAACATTCAAGGCAATTGCAAATTTCTATTAATACAATTTGATTTTATTTTGGAAATATATATTTCCTTCAGTACACTTTGACTGGACTATCTGTAAAACCAAATGTGAAGAGGAGGAAAGTCATTAGATCAAATTTTGCCAGAGTTTTTTGGGGCAATGATATTAGACTTTTTCCTGTGCCCATCAGCTCATCGTCATTTTTCTCTAATGACATGCTGGAAATACAAACTGATAATGGCACAGTGAGGGTAACAAAGCATCTGCAACCTTAATGAGCAGCAGAACCAACAGTGCATAACCCTAGGATTTGAGAAATAAATAGAAGAACAACAGAGTGACCATGAAATTCAATGCTTCAGTGCCTGGTTTCTTGGTGCCAAGAATACTGTTTGCCTCCAAATTGGTATCTACAGCACATGATCATATTTCTTGTGCTAGCCATACTGATGCCATTCTGATGGAGCATTAATGAGGGCACAGGGATCGTCCACCTGAATTATGAAGAGTTGGCAGATCGTGACACAATCAGCACGTAATGATGATTTGATACTAGTGATGTTGTTTTGGAGCTGAAAGCTGAGCACAAAACTGAGTATGCGTTCAGCAGCAGGAAGTACCTCCTCCAACATGCTATATAAAGGGATCATCAACAATTTCAGGGTCAGTTGCTGATTGATTTCTACAAGCTGTTGCTGAGTTTGTAGAAGTGTTTGGTAGTTTCCAGATTACAGGGGGTAATCTGTCACATGTAGAAGGACTTTGTCTTGACTTTTGGAGAAATCATTTGTTCCAGTGGGTGCAGTCATAGGGAACCCCTATGGACCACAGCAGGACTAGGAGAATGAGCAGAGATAACACAGAGCAGGACAAGCTGCAGGAAGGGGGAGGAGGAGGAGGGGGAGAAGGTTTCTCACTAGGACACCATATCCACCCAGGGTAATCTGGGAGCAATTCTCCGACCTCAACCTCAACAAGGAAATGTGTGTCAACTATAATTGCATCACTACGGATGTCCTCACTAAAATCTACCATCTGCTAATGGCACAACTGCAACCTTAAAGCAGGATGAGGATGGCATTTCCAGTGGCTGTGAAGGTGACTGAGACCATGAAATTTTATGGTTCCTTCCATGTAGGAGCAGGCGATATTTGCAATATTCTCTAATTTGCCATCCACTGTTACATAGGCAAGGCTGCTGAGATCTGTTTCTGAGACAGCTGAATACATTTCATTCTTTCTTACCAGAGAGAAGCACACAGAGCAAGCAATTGTCTTCACAAGGACTGCAGGCTTCTCTATGGCACAATATACAATTGACTGCATGCACATCACTTTGCTGGTGCCACACATCAACTCTGAGATGCAAGCAAAAGGGATTCCATTACCTCAACATCCAACTGGCATGCGAGAATAATGCAGGTCAAAGGCCAGCATGCTGACATCAGTCATGATGCTGCCATTCTGTGGCAGTCTGCTGTGCCATCTGTATTTGAGCTACCACGACAAATCAGAGGCTGGCTACTGGATGTCAACGGTTATCCTTTGATGACATGTTCATGACTCTGACGTGTCACTCCATTTGCACATAGGTGGCATGTATACAACAAAAGCTAGATTGCCACACAAAACATGATAGAGCAGACCATTGGGGTGCTTACAAGCAATGCTTCTGCTGCCTGGAAGACACTGGAGGAGCCATGTAGTACTCAGCAGTGCAGGTGCACAGACTCAAGCTGCATGCTGCACATCTTCACCATTGCAGGGCTCGCTGCTTGCCACCAACTCCGTGGCAAATAATTGAGGAGGAGGAACAGAAGGAGCAAGGGAGGAGGCCATACCTGATTAGGCTGCCCATGATCCACTCATCAGATTGTGATACCAGTAAATGGAATAACAGTTTCCCATTTAGGAATAATCCATACAATGGGCCGTAACTTCCGGCAAGCGTCGGAAAGTGCTGGCCCACAGAAGTTAGAAGAACTAAATGCGTATTTACCTGGTCTTGAAAATGATGTTGACACTTACGTTCACCAGTGCTGCTTGGGGCCTGCATCGAAAGACTTCTCTCACGCCCCAGAGAAGTGCAGCTCTGGTGGATTCAAGGAGGCCACATCTCCTTTTTTACAGCACTAGCTGCCGTAAAGCAGGTGAGGTTAAAGGGCCAGGGAAATTGACAGGCCACGGGAAAAAATAGGATTTGGGGGATGGGCGTGTCTGGGGCGATCAGGGGGTTGGGTCGGAGGTCTGGGAGTGTTGGAGGGGTGTGGGGGGTCAGTCAGAGGTCTGGGTGGGGGGAGTGTCGAAAGCCCAAGGGTAGTGTGGAGGAATCTGAAGTGGGGGTGTGGGGTTGAGGGGTTGAGGGGGTGTGGGCAGTTGTCCGAGGTTGGGGTGGAGGTCAGTCAAAGGTCTGGGGGGTCATGGGGTGGGGTTATCCGAGGTCCAGGAGAGTTGTGGGAATGGTTCAAAGTCTGCAGGGTTCATGGGGTGGGGGTCCGAGTTCCGGGGTGGGTCGTGGGGGGTGTCTGAGGTCCGGGGCAGTGGTGGGGGTGTGCAGCCCAAGGTTGGAGGCTGAGGTCAGCCGAAGGTCCAGGGGTGGGGGCGACAGGGGCTCGCAAGTTCATGGGGAGGGGGGGCAGGGCCAGTCCAAATCCCAAGGGTTGGGGTCGGAGGTTGGGTGTGTGGGTGGTGTCAGAGGTCAAGGGTGAGGGGGGGGCGGGTGGGGGGGGTGCGCGGTGGGTGGTGGTCAGGGAGGATGGTGCGGAAAGTCCCGTCAGGTCGGTCTGGGTTTTTACAGTAGTTACTCAGATGTTAGAAGAGGTTTTAATTCTAACTTTTTCTGAGCAACTACTGGTGTAACCCTGGCGGAACCATCCAAAGTTACAATTTAAATCACATTTTCAGACGGTTCCCAGCGCAGGGCAATTGCCCAGAGGAAGTGTGCACTTCTGGGCAAGTGCAGTGCAAACCCTTACCTGGGAACTTCCCAAAGGGATCCCCCAGTGCACCTTTGGGGTACCCCTCAAATCCGATGCTGGGGTGCTCAGAAGTAACGGGCTAATGTTTCCTCTCATTAATTTTCAAACACACAGCCTCTTTAACTTGTTTTCCATGGCCATGTGCGCTCATTTAAAGGGGGTGACTTATGCATGGCCTGCCTAGGGGCTTCCAGGTTGTGGCACAGCCAGGCAGGTGGCAAAAAACCTTGGTCCCACACCCTCTGTGACTGACCAGCACTCCAGAAGGAAAAAACAGTTTGGACCAGTACTTTTATTTCCCCGTTCTTACCATTTATTTGTTCTGGGGCAGCATTCGCTTTATTATAATGCAAAAATGAAGTCACCACGAAACATTCCAAAACAAACTACAAATTAAATCATAAACATTGCATTAAAACATCAATTAATCATCCTTGCATATTCCTTTAGTCCCCTTCTTCTGTCTGCCTTGTCTTAGTGTTCCTAGGCAGCTCTAGCCACTATGAGTAGATGACATCTCTCCTCCTCCATTTCCTGGACCAAGGCCTCCAGACCACTGCCAGAAAACCTTGGAACTCACCCTCTGTCATGTTGTGCCATTCTTGTATCTTTCCTAGATTAGAATCAGTTGTAGAACACCTTCTAGCCAGGTGCAGACTGGTTTTACATTGTACGTGCTAGCTTAAACTCTGATGCTAACCTCTCATGATTATGCACCCCCTACTCTGGCATGTAGGGACAAAACAGCCTGTTTAGCATTGGCTAGGTGAGACAATTATCTTAATTAGCATGCAGCGGAAACTTTGCCTGTTACCTGTAGCAGAAGCAACAGGGCCCACGATAATCCTACACTGTGAACCACATACAAAAGCAAATTACTCCAGATACTGGGGAAATAAAAACAGCAATGCTAAAAATACACAACGGGCCAGGCATCATCTGTGGAGTGAGAAACAGAGTTAACATTTCAGTACAATGACCTTTTGTCTACTCTGATCTTTTAACCCCTTGACTTTGTTTGCCGATTTGCGCACAGCATGTGTTGTTAGCTTACCATTGCTTTTCCAGCAAGATTTGGCCCATTATTTTTATTGCCTTTACATCTGATAGGACTCTGTCACATGAACAGGGATGTATTATCAATTCAATTTTAAACTTTTAATTTTATTTTTATTTGCTGTTGGAAACCTCATCCTGCCCGTGGATGAGGTTTCAAAAAAAAATGCAAAGGCCGCTTGGTATTTTTGCCTGTCCGCCCACCTTATGGTTGGACTGGCAGTGAAAAATTTCTTTTAATTACTTTTATAATGGCCTCAATCGGCCTTTTAATTGTCGGCGGGCACGCTGCCGACTCTGCAGACTGAAATAACACGTGAGTGCGCAATGACGTAGACACGCCCACCTGACATTATCACATGTCATTTTACGCTCAGTCGGGTCGGGCACACGCCCACCCAATTAGATAAAAATTCAGCCAATAGAAGTGCAAGCTAAATCCTAATTGATTTTGATGTTTAGCTGCTTCCACCTCAGCTATAATCTTGTACCCATAATATTTATTTATTCTTTCTTTAATGTGTTCTGGAATTTCTGACTTACTTTAAGTGTAATAAGTAACAGCAAGTCTAGACAAAAACGCACTTTGCACAGGAGCCCTTTTCATTCAATCTCAGGGTGTAGACGGCATCAGTAAGGTCAGCATTTATTGCCCATTCTAATTGCCCTTGAGAAGGAGGTGATGAGCCATCTTCTTGAATACAGCTGATTGGCTTTGTAAGACATTGCAGAGGGCGGTTAAGAATCAGCCATGTTTTTGTGGGTCTGGAGTCACAAATCAGCTAGATAGGTGATGGACAGGAGATTTCCTTCTGTTGTGGGGTGGCCAAGTTGTACTATTAATAATAGAATTGATAAGCATACACCTCTTGGCTGGAAACATTAAGTTTATTTACAATATACTCAGCAGCAATTAGACGTGTGCTTTCAAATCCAACTCCATCTCTACACTGACTGATGAGGTAGCCCACACTACTCTCCTATTGGTTACTACAGATCATGTAATCTTCCTTAACTCGTATTGTTCTTAAAGGTACATTACACACTAAATAAAACCATAATTACTACATCTTCCTTAAGTACATCGGTGAATCAAAAGGGTTTTTGCAACAACCCAGTTGCTTAATGGTCACTATTACTAATATTAGCTTTTTGTTTCAGATTGTATTTAATTCATTGAATTTATGTTTCCCCACTGCCATGGTGGGATTTGAAAGGATGATTCTGGATTGACAAAAATATTTAGTTCCCCTTCCTCTTCTCTTTTCATTAAACAAAAATATTAATTTAGCAGATTTCGCTCCACTAAATGCAATCAAGCACCAGGAGAATTGATTGGCAGTAAGATGGCAACTTGGAACACTAGGCTGAAGTAATGAAATCTGCTTCTTTTCAGTTCCAGTTGCCATGATGTTTTAGGATACACAGCCATTTTAAACGTCTGAAATAGCAGTAGAAATTGTTCCACCCTGCAGAAGCATCCTGTTATTTTCCATCCAGGATACTCCCGGAGCTCTTGTGTGCAGCCTGTTAGTGGGCATGCATAGGAAGTTTCAGTTAAACAATCATCGACGAGAAATGGGAACGCTTCTGCAGGAGACTAGACTTGGCAACTTGGCTTCCTCAGTGCAAAAGAATAACTGACTTTAAGAAAGCTCCATTTTGTCTTTGTGTCTGCAGTTAGAATTGCCACTCCTCGGCCAGAACTCCATCTATTAAATGCTTGAGGAGTTTTCCCATTCCTCACATTATCGTTTTAAGGTTTAATGGATAAACAGCTGATCTCAAAACATCATACCTGAAATATTTTAACCTTTTATGTGCTCTGAAGTTAAAGAATTTGGAAAATCTGGCTTAGATTCCTGAATTTGATTCATATTCCAACTTGTGGCTGTTCTACTGCAATGTAACAAGACATCTGAATGTGATTAGAAGAATTGCATATACTTTGACCAATTATATGTAATCGCTGCAGTATATATAAAATTACGCCTATCCACTGGTTTATTATGCTTTGCACCAAAACCCAATTTAGCTTAGTAAAATTAAAGAGAAAATTTTATTTGAATTTTTGAGGTTTGGACAAGTACAAACAAACAACAAATTACAAAATAAGAAGGGACTTTAGTCGCCCAGCTGTAACACACACAACTGACTCACATGTAATTGTTAAATTAAGTACAGAAACTTTCTGAAGCTAATCACAGTATTATAAGGAGAGGGTCGATGTGACAGTCTTTCACTAATTGTCCCTGTCACCTTACTAATCCTCGGTGTATATCCATTCGAATGTCCAAATAAACGGTCAGAATAGTCTGGCTTTGTATTTATGGAGTTGTCGGAGTGTCTGATTCCCTTTCAGTAAGAATGTACTTATGGGCTCGGTTTCAAACAATCCTTTCTGGCAGGACCATGAAGGACAGTAAGTATTTTCTACCAGCCGGACCATGTCGAGCATTCCAAATCATATTCTTGCTAATTTTGTCTGTACTGGACACATTAACATACAGTAAATTTAGTTAACTCTGTATACTATTATAATATAGGAAGATAAAATTAAATTCTCCAACCTGACTGAAACTAGCCACCAATGCATTGATTTTTGGTTCTAGTAGAGGCACATTCAGCTGCATTTGAGTAACCTGTTTGGCATCTAAATAAGGGTTGATCAAAAGTATCTCACTGACATGTGATAATGAAAAGGTTTCTACAGGGATTTGAATTAAGCACCTCCAGTATCTATTTCCTGGGGTTTGAGAGACTATCCAGTTAAAATGACATGGGATTGAGCTGTTTTTCATGGGGTGTTGTGGGTGGGATGGGAGTGGTCGGTGGAGGGTGAGGGGTTAAAATTCAGGTTGCCCTATATGAATGAAGGCTCGATACTTACAATTGGTTTCTCAGTTCCTTCTGGCAAACTTTTCACTTGAGAGTTCTTGTTATCATAGACATGTTTCAGAAGCTTTGAGGATTTCAAACGGACAAGATCAAGATTGAGGTGCCGTGGATGTTCTCAATAGGACATCAGATGAGGAAGACAATCACCACTAATCGCAGCAATGCCTTGCTGCGGTGGGATCTGCAGGTGGGCATGAGAGAGGTGCACACAGGGGAAATGGAAAAGATAGAGGTGGAAAAGATTGCACAGAGGATTAGAGCTGGAGGACAACCAAGGTGCTCATCAGGCAGCTTCTAATGTTGAGAGCATTGAAGAAGAGAAGGACACAGATGACAATCAATCTGTAAATGTACATTGCTGTCAGGATGGCCTAGCTTGAATGTTCAGTTTCAGGTTCAATGGCTCACACTGGAAAATATAAGTAATGAAGCCCTCTCTCACCAAGGCATCTGTAAGTTCCCCAATCTCCCCATCTTCGATGATTTAATGAAAGGCATTTATTTTTCAGGACAATTTCTAGAAATCTATCAAAAACACAATTAGCAGTTTTTTAATCATTCATGTCATGTAGGTGTCGCTGACTAGACCAGTATTTATGCCCATCCCTAACTGCCCTTGAGAAGGTGGTGGTGAGCTGTCTTCTTGAAATGTTGCTGTCCCTGTGGTGTAGGTACACCATCAGTGCTATTTGCGAGGGAGTTCCAGGATTTTGACCTAGCGACAGTGAAGGAACGGCGAAATATTTCCAAGTCAGGATGGTGAGTGACTTGGAGGGGAACTTCCAGGTGGTGGCGTTCCCAGGTGTCTGCTGCCCTTGCCTTTCTAGATGGTAGCAGTCGTGGTTTTGGAAGGTGCTGTTGAAGGAGCCTTGGTGAATTCCTGCAGTGCAACTTGTAGGTTGTACACACTGCTGCTACTGTGCGTTCTAGAAGGAGAGAGTAAATGTCTGTGGATGTGGTGCCAATCAAGTGGGCTGCTCTGTCCTGTATATTATCAAGCTTCTTGAGTGTTGTGGGAGCTGCACTCATCCAGGCAAGTGGGGAGTGTTCCATCACACTCCTGACTTGTGCCTTGTAGATGGTGGACAGGCTTTGGGGAGTCAGGAGGTGAGTTACACGTTGCAGGGTTCCTAGCCTCTGACTTGCTCTTGTAGCCACAATATTTATATGGCTATTCCACTTCAGTTTCTAGTCAATGGTAACCCCCAGAATGTTGATAGTGGGGGATTCAGTAATGGTAATGCCATTAAACATCAAGGGGTGACAGTTAGATTCTCTAGTTGGAGATGGTCATTGCCTGACACTTATGTGGCATGAATGTTACTTACCACTTGTCAGCCCAAGCCTGGATATTGTCCAGGTCTTGCTGAATTTGGACATTGACTGCTTCACTATCTGCGGAATCATGAATGGTGCTGAACATTGTGCAATCATCAGCAAACATCCCCACTTCTGACTTTATAGTGGAAGGAAGGTTATTGATGAAGCAGCTGAAGATGGTTGGGCTGAGGACACTACCCTGAGGAACTCCTGCCGTGATACCCTGGAGCTGATAACCTCCTCTGCCAGCTCTTCCATCAGTCCTCTCTTATATTTCCTTTCCATGAGTCACCTTGAAACTCAATGAAATGCATTAAACTAGTTTGAGTGTTGAGCAATGATGGAACTCAATTGCAACTGTCTAGCAGATTGTCAAGTGTAAGTAACTGCAGATGTAAAATAATATTCAATAGTGGTAATAAAAAGTCTAAACGAGGAGATTGGAAACCTCTTGAAAAACTGTTCATTTATTTTTGACATCCTTATTGCTGCCAGAAAAATTCTGGGCCAGAATTTTACGTTGAATGAGCGGCATCTCAAGGGCATCTAGGGATGATCAATAAATGCCGGCCCAGCCAGCGAAGCCCACATCCTGTGAATGAATATTTTGAAAAATCACTCAGATTGGCATTCTTGATTCATACCAGCTGCAGGTTATTCATGGAGTAATGGAAGACACCAGAGCATAACCTATCCTTCCAGCTGATAGAGATGTGTGAGATCGTGGACAATGTCGGCCAAAAATGTAAGAGAGAAATGACAGCATAACCTACTGAATATCAGATCTGTATAAAGCTCTGTCAGGATAGGCATGTGCCCAATTTTCTACCCCTGCCCACCAGAGCTGAACTAGAAAGAACTTGAGATGAAAATTGCCCTTACAATATCGCTATGGGGAAGAACCACCATAAAGACTAGGCACAAACACAATGCATTTAGTGGGTATTAAATTTGATTGTACTTTATTTCAGCCTCATCAAGAGAGTGCATAAAATGCGGCGAGCCATTCAAATGTTCATTGATATCGACAGGACTGTAAAATCCCTGCTGGCATAAAATTCCACCTTATGGTCTTAAGGATCAATCTAGTCCTGACTTCATGAATGGTCATGCTATAAGTATGAGGTTCCCTTGCAGCATCAGAAACCAAAGCCTGGAGCACAAATCCATTATTTTTGGGGACTGTGGTGTGCTCTCTCTTGCCAGATTCACATCCCTGTAAGCTTCACTTTCCTCCTCCAAAGTGTTAATGGGCTCAAAGGTAGATCTAGTTGACAGTTCTGTGGATACAGTGAAAGTATTTTCATCATTTAACTATAGAATGTGCTTTTAAAAACTGTCCTTACAGTAAGAACGTTTCAGAAGATAGATCCAATACATTGTTTATTTACTTCAAGAGCAAATGGCTGTTGTTACAGGACATTATACATTAGATTTACAAGATTTTATTAACTGCTGTTAACCTTATAGAATAATTTAATACCTTCTTTATGATATTATTTAAGTGGACATTTTAAAATAAATTAAGGAAATGTTTGTAGCACCAATCACAATTAGCATTCTGTAAGCACATGCAGACTCCCCTGGTTACAAGATCGATTTGTTCTGCAAACATATTTCCTGACCGTCTTGGTATCTTTAATTGGGCAACATGAGGTGCCCATCCCTGAACTTTTTTAAAATAATGCGTGCTATTTTAAATTGAAACTCATGACCAGCTCTTTCTGTTCGGCATGCAGGGGCAGGCCCCACACGCTGACGTGTAAAATGATGCATGTCGGGTGTGTGGCCCGACATCACCGCGCGTCATTCCAATCTTTTGTTCGGCGGGATCGCCACCAGAGTCGGCGGCCGCCTGCTGAACTGTCAAAGGCCTGTTAAGGCCAAGTAATCCTGTTGAGAAAGCTGCTCATCCAACCTTAAGATTGGCGGGAAGACGAAGAGCGGGATCATCTATGGGCGGGATGAGGTTTCCTGAAGTTTTTAATAAATTAAATAAAAGTTTTTATGAAAATTCATGAACATTTCCCATCCCATGTGACACTGTCACATGAGGGGACCTGCCTGAATAATTTTATTTTTTATTTTTTCCAACTCTAAAACAGAAGTTAATCTCCCCGAGGCAGCTCCGTGCCTCAGGGAGATCTCTGCGCCCTTTTGCACACATGCGCAAAAGAGCGCAGGGCCCGACTCTCCCTCCTTACCCCGCCCACACAGGTGCGCGTCATGCTGGGCAGGCCTTAATTGGCCCGCCCATGTAAAATGACGGCGCGCAGCCGATCATGGACAGCGATTGGCTCCGCCACCGACTGCGCCCGTTCCCAACCGACTCACCTGATGGGGAGAAAATTCTCCCCATGGATATGTTCCCCACACACTCTATTAATTCCTCCAAACTTGAAAGATGTTGTTAGTTTTTCAGTCGTCGAAAGTGGTTGATTGATCTTGTGAAGATTTGGCAAATTTCATTTTGATACACTGATTTTTAAAACAATTCCATTCCATCAAACGATGGTTTCCTACGTGCCTTTACTTTTGTTGCTCACTTCCAGGTTTTACTATCTAAATGTTTAAGTTACATCCACTTTCATGAATAAAATCTTTAATTTCCACTAGCTAAATCAGTAAATTTGAATTATTTCAATTATGATGTAATTCAATGCCTTAGCTTACCACCAGTATAGATCAGAATATTTAGATTTAACAGTTTAGTACCAAGGAGTCTTGTAAATTTTTCTTAGGTTGACACTGGGCTGTGGGGGTGTGGCAGGGGGTGGTAGTGAAATTGGCAACGCAGAACAGGCTTGTAGTGAATCGCCAGCTGATTTGCACATTGCACCCATTTATTGACATGGAAAATACTGCCAAGATTTTTAACGTCAAACAAAATCAAAGCAACAGTGAGGCTAGGAAACAAGTCTCCAAAAAAGGGTTTGAATTACCGCCCTGTGAACTTCAACGGAAAGGAGATTGGGCCCCGTGGAAAATCTGGTGCTGATTCGCTGTGAGCTGGTTTAACACTCCTGCTATAGACACATTTCAACTCCTCAGTGTCAGGTCCGTGTCTTTAAAGGGAAGAAAGGCAAACTAGAATCATAATATCAAACTCCTGTGATGTAAAATGGAATGCTTCATTGTCAACGTTGAATCTGACTGCTGAATCTTTTGGAATCAGTTGACACATCACTATTTTCAGGGTGTGAGCACTCTTTTATTAAGGGATTAAGTGGTTATGCTTTGCATTTCCAAACTGGTGTGCTGCTTTTCAGTTTTATAAGGTGAAATATTCAATGATAACCTTTAACAAACAACAGTATATTGTAAAGCAGACACTTCCTTTAAAAATGCAGCAATTGCAACTCCAGAAATGTGAAACAAATCTCTGCCTGGCAATGAGACAAAAAGAATAAAGCATCTGACAATTCAACGCACACTGTTTTAATTGTGAGACTTTCAGACTGAAATGAATTTTCCATATTTACTGCTCAAAGATCTAAAACTGTAAGTCAAAAGCAAAATGCTGCAGATGCTGGAAATCTGAAATAAAAACAAAAGTGCTGGAAAAACTCATCAGGTGTGGCAGCATCTGCGGAGAGAGAAACAGAGTTAACGCTTCGAGTCCATATGACTCTTCTTCAGAGTAATATGGACTCGAAACATTAACAGGCCTGTTGAGTTTTTCCAGCATTTTTGTTTTTAAAAAATTTTTTGTCTTTGTATTGCCAACTGCCTGATATTTGTATACCTTTGTTGGTATCTATTACTTTTATTTAATGTACAACAAATTATACTTATTTGGTGTTATTTTTGTCTCTTTTTAATGTGGTGATTCTGGAGAAGAAAACACTTCAATCATGTTTTAAAATGTATGTATTTATACCAAAGATATTAATCTCATTAGTCAATGCAGTTTTAAGTTAAATAGTGAGAGTCGGCAGAAGGTGACATAATTGTCTTAAGTGTAGAACATACTTGCAGATCATTGCAGGCTTCAGAGACCATTATCAACATTATGATTACGTAAAGACCATTTTCTGAAAACTTGCATGTATTATTAATAATTAAATACAATTGTGTGTGCTCTTATCAGCAGCACTGGGCTTAATTCCATAATGATAATGACATATGTTGCAAAGATTTTTTTGTGACTCCACTACAGATATAGCAACACTGGAACCAGTTCCATTCTGTTACATTACAATGTATTATTATAGGACTTAATGGTCTTCCTCTCCCTTTACTTTTCTTGTATTCTTTCCTTATGTTATGCAAAATTAGAATCAATTACATCAATATAATAGATGCCTAAGAGTGATTATGATGCAGTCATTTTAACTGAAGGGTTTAGTTATAAGGCTGATTCCACATTGAGAAGTAGCAATCACAAGGAGTGGTGATTGGGAAATTGCAGGCCGCGGTTCCTGATTTTTAGTCCACTTTAAGGAAATTCAGACAGTGTGGACTTGCAACTCCCCAAACACACTCCCAGCAAAAAGGCTGCTTCTGGCTTGGTGTGCCCAAGTCAAACATCAGCCTTAGGAAGTCAGCAGGAGTGAAGTTCCTACACTATCTGAACTCTGTTGTTGTTTAAATATTTAAACATAATTGACACAAAATATAGCTGCATAGTGCCTCTTTTTTGGGCAGAGTGGTTGGTATTTAATGGAGGTGACAGGGTCTTGCCTGCCAGTCTCTTTTCAGGAAGTCCCACCACATTTTGTGCCACTCAGGCAAGCCAGAGGTAGCCCTTTCCCTGGGATGAAGGACCCAGGGGGTGGAAGTCCAGTCTGCCAAGAGCAGCTGGGAGGCATTGACTGCATGCTGCCCGTATGACGCTTACCCGAGGCCTAGGATCGAGGAGCAGCCCAGGCCATAGGTGAGTGATGCAGGAAAGAGGGTCGCAGGTGAGGGAGGTCAGCAGCAAGGGCAGAGGATGGATCTCATCACCTTTGAGGGCAATTAAGGATAGGCACTGACAGGCACCCTCTCATCCCATGAACAAATTGAAAAAAATGTTGTGTCACTAATGAGTGTTTCCACCTCAAGATCACTTTTGGAAGGACTTCCAGTCACGATGCACCTTCTCTTTATGAGGTGCAGATTGCCTTTAGTTCATACAGTCTAGCTCTAACCTGTAGCCTCTCATGACTTGCATTCCCACTCAACAACACAGCTTCAAAATGTGTGTTCAACACTCCTGCATGCTGCAATCATTTAAGTTAGTGGACGGCATGAAGTTTGTGTTCTGCCTGCATCGGAAGCAATGGGCGTCGGGTAATCTCAGTGACTGTTTTTGGTCCCTGTCCAATTTTGCCCCCAGTGTATATGTATTATGTTAATTTAATAGAGTAAAGACAATAGTGGACTATTGATATAGATAGAGATAGCTAGTATGCTGTGCAATGTAGCACTCCAATTTTCCCTTTAAGATTAATGATTGTGAAGTATTTAGTGCAATTTGATAAGTAAATAATATGTAGTTTATTACAACGACATTTTTCCACTGGCCTATACTAACATAGTGAGTACTGTTTGCTGAATTGATGAAGATAGAGGGTCCCTCTGTACATAGGTCCTACCCAAACTCAGGATTTCCCTATGAAATAAGATTTAATCAATGTGAATGTAACATGATCTTCAGTGAGTTTGCGTTTCCAGGCAGATCACCTGCAAATGGGAATTAAATAACAACATTGGTCTTTGGTATTGTGACCTAACAGTGAACTGTGATTCCATTCAGTGAGGTTCTGCACTGGGACTGCATCCTCACTGAATTTATTGATGCACTACCCATGAGTTAGACCCTGTCTTTACTTTTATAAAAGTGCAATATATGCAGCAACGTATTTTTTAATATATGACATTGGATATTAGCTGGTATTATTTAGCTAAATCCCTTGTATCATGGCCTTTCTTGACACTATTCTGAGTCTTTACTGAATCCTTATGTACAATGGTGTAACAACTATTCTATGTTGCCTCACCAGCTAATAGTTAGATTGAGCATACCCTATTTGTCCCATATGAACATCTGGGGTTGAATTATTCCTATGGCAGGCGGGCTAGTTGGGAGTAGACGCAGACCTGGTCACCGCCCGCGATCGGCTGCGCGCCGCCATTTTATGTGGGCAAGCCAATTAAGGCCCACCCAGCATAATGTGTGGCTGGAGTGCTACCTGTGTGGGTGGGGAGAGGAGGGAGAGTCGGGGCCTGCGCTCTTTCGTGCATGCGCGTGAAAGAGCGCAGCAATCTGCCTGAGGCACGGAGCTGCCTCAGGGAGATTAAGTTGATAATAAAACATTTTAATGAAGAAGTAAAAAAATATTTAAACAAGTACCCCCAGTGTCACATGAGCTGGGACATGTTTGTGAAGTTTACAAAATTTGTTTAATTATTTTATAAAACCTTCAGGAAAACTTATCCCGCCCATGGATGAGGTTTCCTGAAAAATGCAATGGCCGCTTGGGCTCTTTGCCTGCCCGCCGGCCTTAAGGTTGAACGGGCAGCATTGTTAATAAGGTAAATTACTTTTTTAATGGCCTTAATAGGCCGTTGACAGTTCGGCGGGCACGCAGCTGCCTCCGGCGTGTGCCCACCGAAGGAAATATCGAAATGACGTGCGAAGATGTTGGGCCGCATGCCCAATGTCATCTCGCGTCATTTTACATGTCCCCACACACCGACAGCAATATTCTGCCCCTGGAGTATGATTTCCGCTTTGGGCACAATCAGCTAAATTAAGCCAAAATTGTGCCAGTTCTGAAAAGTTTTTTAAATTTTGAGTTTCCACTCAAACTCACTTGCATATCACTGAACGCAAACACTGCCGTCATCTGGCAAAATCAGGCAGCGTTTTGAAACGTAATTATGTTTAAAAATAAGTTTCCCCTGTATATTTAAGAGAAGTAACTTGGTGAAATATGATTAAAACAGGTGAAACTTGGTTTGTCCCGAAAGATAAGCATTTTTAATTATAGTGGGCAGCCACCCCCGCCACTGAAACGGGGCCTGCCGCCATTTTGAGTGGGCGGGCCAATTATGGCCCACCCAGCGGCCTTCCCGACAGGAAGCGCTATGAGCTTCCTGTGTGGGGGGTGGAGGGAATCCCCATCTGTCAAAGTGCGCTCTTTTGTGCATGGGTGCGAAAGGGCGCACTGCTCCCTGAGGCAAAGCGCTGTCTCAGGGAGATTAGTGACAACTTAAAAATCATGAAAAATAGAAAAATAAAAAAATTATTAACATGTCCCCCTCATGACGGGACATGTTAATCAATCTCACATAAAATGTATTAAAGTTTTTAAAAACGAATATGAAACCTCATCCCGCCAGTGGATGAGATTTCATGTACTATCAGAAGCCCGGTGGGGCTCCTGGCCTGTCCGCCAGCCTTAAGGTTGGACGGGCAGGGTCTTTAATTATCTTAATGACCCTGTCAATGGCCTCAATTGGCCATTGACAGGTCAGCAGGCGGACAGCTGATTTCGCTGTCCACCCGCCTTCCTAAAGATTTAAAGGGACCGGGATGATGTCGGGGGTTCCTCCCGAGGTCAGCCCGCATCAATTTCCCCTCGGTGAGTGGGCCCCGCCCCCAAATCGCCGAGGGGAAAATCCTGCCCAATGTCAATCCATCACCTCTGGGTAACTTGGGGCAGGATTTTGCCCTCGTCGGGTGGGCCGGCGGGGTCGAGCGGAAGTGGCCCGGAAGCCGACTGCTGCCTGCGATTGGGCTGCGACTGTGATTGCACGCTGGCAAGTCAACGAAGGCCCGCCCAGTGTGAAACGTGCGCTGCAGCGCTCAGCGGTGCCTATGTAGGGTGGGGGGACGGCGAGCGCGGCAGGTGCGCACAGGTGAAGCTCCCCAAGGCACAGAGCTGCCTTGGTGAAATGAAGGTTTCTGAAAATAAAAAAGAAAGATTTTTAAAATGTTCATAACACATCCCCTCATGTGACCCTGTCACACAAGCAGGGACATGTTAGAAACGAGTTTGAAAAATTAAAAAATTTTTTTTGACTGATCGAAACCTCATTCCGCCCGTGGATGAGGTTTTTGCAAAAAATCCAAAGGCCTCTTGGCCTTTTCGCCTGCCTGCCCACTGTAATTTCGGACGGGCTGCAAGAGATGTCATTTAATGAAATCTTTAATGGCCTTAATAGGACTGTTCATTATTAGCGGGCTTGCTGCTAACTCCCACGTGCGCCCACTGACCGAAATATCGCGGGCCTGCGCGGTGACGTTGTGATGCTTGCCTGACATCATTGCGGGTCAGCTCACGCTGGTTCGGGTCAGGCACACGCCTGCCCGACGAGTGGAAAATTCTGCCCCTGATTTTAAATTACTGAGGTTCACTTTCTTTTAAAAAAAGTATTTTCTATCCATATTAGGCTAGATCTGTAAGTTTCTTGGTAAATTAAAACAGAAATCACATTTAAAAAGTACTTTTTAGTGTCCTTGTGCCCACAAGAACCAGCTTAACTTTTAAAGCCTCCCTGAAGGCATATGAACATACAAATTAGGAGCAGGAGTAGGCCATTGGGCCCCTCGAGCCTGCTCCACCATTTAATAAAACCATGACTGATCTGATAGTAACCTCAAATCTGCACCCTGCCTACCCCTGATAACCTATCACCCCTTTTCTTGCCAAGAATCTATCCCCTCTGATAGATAATGGAAACCCCTGATGGTGATTAGTTCACCCTGAGGGCATGACCAATCCCAGTGCAATATTTTTAAAACTAGCGCAAAAGGTTTCCAAATCTTGAGTTGCACTGAATGAAAACTGTGCTTCGAATTTCACGATCTTCTGTGAAGAAAAGAGTGTAATTGTGTGGAAAATCCAGGCCTCATGTCTACCGTCTGAACTGTACTTTTTTTCCTTTGAAATACAAACTAGGAGCATTTTACCACAACATCCACTATTTACATTAGTCCTTTCAGCCCATCATGTCAGTTTGTGCCAAAACCCCTGACTCAGACTGAAATCTGAATCCGTTTAAATTTAAAGTAACGTGTTTCAATCCAAAATATTGTGCACATCCATCTTGTAAATAAGTTCTAAAGCCTTTCCAGTCTCTTGTTTCAAACGTGTGCAGGAAGAAGCCAGGTAGATGATAATTATTGATGAGGCACTTTCTACAACACGGAAAAACCACAACAATCAAAATGTATAACAGCTGTTTTAAGTTGGCTCGATGTAAAATATTTTGGAGCAGAAATTCCAAAATAGTGGGTGGGGGAAGTGGGCTGCTTGTAATTCCAGTGGGGAACCCCTCCCCAGTTCACTGTCATTAATGTGTTTGATAAATGAACTTAAAAGGAATGAAGTGCTCTGTTTGAAGCAGGAACCAAGTTTTATCAGATCATACTGCCGACATCAAATGTTATTTTTGGCATTATCATAGAATCATACAGCACAGAATGAGGCCAATTAGCACATCAATTGTTTCTGTGCTGGCTTTTTCCAAGTGTTATCCAATAAGTTCCACTCCCCTGCTCTTAGTCCATAGTCGTGCAAAGCTTTCCTCTTCAAAGACACATTTCATTCAATGATTTAAAAGCCTAGACCATCGTTCAGGACTCTGTAAAATGAAAGGTTCCCATTTTGTTGACTGCAAGCTTGATGTCTACAAGCTGACTGGGTATGAACTGTCCCATCATGAGGTCCTGCCCATCTACAATTTTAGGAAGAAGGATTCAGCAACATCCTGTCTTGTTTCTATTGGTTTAATTTAATTAATTTAGTAAAATATAAATGTTTTGCCAGAAATTCTCTTAAAAATGTCAGTCAGCAAATCTATTTAAGTATCCCCACTGAAGATGATTAACATAGGCAAACAAATTTCATAGATTAAACCGATTAAATTGTTATGTTCCACCACTGGGTCGCTTTGCTCGTGAACCGGTTGTATGCTTATCTGTTGGCAGACAAGTCAATAACAATATACTGCAGACGCAGAGACCAATATGAAATGAAGCACATGCTATTTATTTGCACAGACAATAGAGCACTAACAAGATGTGTGCTTCTCCAACCAGACCCTGCTCTAGACTAACATTAACCTGGTAGCCCATGCTACACAGCTATTGGGTCTCACAGTCACGTGGTCAATCTGCTCACATTCTCTTAAAGGTGTATTACACCTCAGATTACCACATTCCTCTCCCTTTATTTGAAAGTACATTTTACAAAAATGAACTATTTACACATTCAGTCTCTCAGGAAGATTTTCAAATGTGTCAACCGTCGTAGTTCTACAACTTCGGGATGGTTTATCTGAGGCATCCCTCTCAGGAGTTATCTGTCCACTAGGCTCCCCAATAGGAACCTGTAAGTTTGCCTCTTCGACACTCTCAGGCTCAACGGGTTTTACAGATATTTCCAAAGCAAGAGGAGTTCCTTCTACCTTTGGCGTAGACTCCAACGGGAATGTTTGGCACACTTTTTCTTGTGGATCTGTTTCCTTTTTCCTGAGGTGAATTAAATGTCTCCTGGTTATCCAACCTTAACTGATATATGGTAGGACAGGGGTCCTGTCACTGTGCTAACTTCACCTGATGGCCATTTGGACCCATCTCCAAAGCTCTTTGCAAAGACTGCTTCTCCTACAGTGAAGTTTCTTTCACAACTGTGTTAATTGTGTTCATTTTTCTGGGCCTCCTGACTTCTCTCTGTCCTCCCCCCCTAAATTCAGCCTCAAACATGTCCTGAGATGTCTCTTCAGTAATAACTCTGTGGGGGCAATACTGGTGGTCGTATGTGACTTAGTCCTATAGCTGAGCAGGAAACATGATAACTTTGTTGCTATAGAGACCCCATGTAGTTTACTAATTCCGGCCTTGAAGGTCTGGACTGCCCTCTTGGCCAACCCATTGGATGCTGGATGGTATGACGAGGTCTTGACATGTGGTTTGCTATTGAGACTTGTAAGTCTTTGGAATTCCCCGCTAGTGAGTGCCGTTCCATTATCAGACACTATTAACTCTGGTAATCCGTGTATTGCAAAACTCTGACGCAATCTGTCTATGGTGGTGGCAGATGTGGGTGATCTCACCTTGTATACATCCATCCGCTTCGAGTGAGCGTCCATAAATAAGAGGAACATTGTGTCCAAAAAAGGCCCCACGTAGTCAACATGGAGGCAGACCCATGAACTCCCTGGTCATTCCCAAGGATGCAGTGGAGCAGAAGGAGGCAATTTCTGCACCTGTTGGCACTGCATGCAGCTCTTGACCATATTTTTGATTTCAGTGTCCATCCCTGGCCACCATAAGTAGCTGTGCACCAACATTTTCATTCTGAAAATACCAGGGAGAGAGCTATGCAATTCTATCAATAATGGTTGTTTTCCTCTGGGAGGCATAATATCTCTTGCTCCCCACAGCAAGATGCCATCCTGGCAGGTGAACTCGTATCTCTCATTAAAATAGGGCTTCATTTCGTCCGACTTTCATTCATTAGACCATCCCTGCAAGACATGTTCCCAGACATGAGACAAAACTGGGTCGTGGTGTATCCATTCTGTGATCTGTTTGGCTTTCATTGGTGATGAATCCAGAAAGTTTAATAACAAGACAAGTACTTGAAGGATGGGGATATGCATACTGCTGTCCTTTAGAGGTAATTGGCTTAGCATATCGGCATTGGCAATCTGTCTTCCCGGCTGGTGGATAAAAGTATATTTGTAATCAGCTAGAATCAGTGTCCACCTTTGGATGTGTGCCGAGGTGATTGGGGGTTGTAGGGGATGGTGGTGTGTGTCAGCTTCACCTCTGACTTCTGAGCGGTTCGAATCACTCCCACTCCCTGGGTTCTAGACCTTGGAATTATTTGGGGGTTGTGACAAAGTGCAGCAGACAACGGGTTTTGGTGCGAGAAAAAACTGGGTTTATTGAAGTCACAAATGAACTTATAACATTAGGATTACACTGAGATTATACAGACGTACAAAGTACACTTAGTTAAGAATGGGGAACACACAGCATAACGAGGGAAAATCACGCTAGTAGCCCCCTTACCCTTGTCCCACCCCCAAAACCTAACTAAATTGAACTAGGAGAGGTCAAGGATCATGCTCACCAACCAGGGTTCCTTGACAGTTCAAAAATCCAGCCAGCTAAGTCGGTTGCAGTTTTGGGGTACGCACTTTGTGTCCTCTGGGGCCTGCAGTCCCCCCATGGTTCTGGTCTGTGGAATCTGCGAAGGTTCTTCAGTTGGGTGGAGGGCACGGTTGTGGGTGGTTGATCTTCATGGAGGGCAGCGGTTGCAGCCTTGTTGCCTTCGGTTGAGCCTGTCACCCCGTGCCCCTCGCCGTGATGTTGCCTGCGGGCCTGCAAACCTCCAGATCGCCTTCCTCCACTTGGCACAGCTCCCTGCTTAAACTCTACTTAAACTGCTCCAAAAACTGCTCATCCTTCAAAACTGCTCACTTCAGATCTGTTCCCTTTCGTAACTGGTCGCCCAGTTATACTGTTTTTACGAATTTCTTATCTGAAACCAAATCAAGGTTAGTTCTTTGTCTGATTTGGGCTTCTTCAGGTGATTGTTGTCTCGTTGTTTTTAATGGGCTCGCATGATGTTTTTCTTTGTCTTCCTGTCCCCGTAACTAGTCTTGAACTGAAAGCCATTGTATGTGTGGAGTATTGATGGGTTCGCATAATTGCATTGATTGCGGCCTTCCTGCCTTAGTGGTTAGTAGCGATTATTTATGCAAGATTTTGGTGCGCTTTAGTTTCATGTAAGATGAAGTCTTTCTCTGGGTTGATTGTTTTAAAGGGAAGAATGCATATTCTGTCTCCTCTCGTTGTCTGGTCCCAGGCAACTATCCACACTGCACTCAACAAGCCCAGGCATGTCCAGTCCCAGGCCTTCATGGGCTGCAGGATTCTACATTTAACAGCAGTTGGGTCCTCTGCCATAAAAGTCCAAAAGTCATATCCTTGTTGATGATATGAAAAATGTGGGAATTTTGAGAACCCTTCAGGGTATTGACTTGTCTTCCCCAAACAAGCCTAGTAGTGGTTTGTGATCAGATATGATGGTGAATTGGCGACCATGGATGTATTGGTGGAATTTCTTAACGCCAAATACAATGGATAAGCCTTCTTTCTCTATTTGTGAGTATCTTCATTCTGCCACACTGAGCATTCTTAAGGCCTAGCCAATGGGCCATTCGGGAGAGTACTGCCCCTATACCATAATGGGATGCATCACATGTTAAAATCAATTCTTTCTTTGGGTTGAAATGTACCAACAGGGCCGCTGAGTGTAATAACTGATTTACTGCCGTAAAAGCCAGTTGTTGTGGGGCTTGCCAAGTCCACCTGTGGTTTTTCTTGAGTAACCAGTATAATGGAGCCAGTACTGTTGACAAATTTGGGAGAAAATGATTGTAGTAGTTAACCATTCCCAAGAAGGACTTGAGTTCTGTGGCATCTTTTGGGGCTGGTGCCTCATGAGTAGCTCTCACCTTGTCTTCTACTGGATGAAGACCCTGCAAATCGACCCTATGGCCCAAGTAAATCACTTATTTTGCTTGGAAGATACATTTTTCTCTTTTCAAACGTACTCCGGCTTATGAGAAACGCTTCAATCCCTCTTCCAAGTTAGCCAGGTGTTCTTCATCAGTTAGTCCTGTTCCTAGGACATCATTGAGATAAGCCACCACATGGGGTAGACCTTGGAGTAAATTTTCCATTGTCCATTGGAAAATATCATAAGTCGATGAGACTCCAAAGGGTAGCCTGGTATACTGGTAAAACCCGCTATGTGTGTTGATAGTCACAAAATCCCGAGAGCCTTTTCTAGCTCGATTTGCTGGTAAGTGTGGCTCCTGTCGAGTTTCGTATATGTGGATCCCCCTGCCAGTTTGGAGTACAATTCATCAGTTTTCAGCATAGGGTGCCTGTCAAGTCTGGTCACTTTGTTAACAGTCAGCTTGTAGCCCCTCCATATTCGCACACTCTAGTCAGGCTTTAGTACTGGAGCAATGGGCGCTGCCCATTCAGAAAATTGTACAAGTTATAAGACTCCCAGCCTTTCCAGTCTGTCCAATACAATGTCCACTTTTTCTCGTAATGCATAGGGGGCTGGTCTCACCTTCAAATATCTGAGGGTTGCTCCAGGATCCAGGTGGATTTTAGTCTGCAGTCCCTGAATCTTCCTGAGCTCTTCCCTGAACACAGAGGCAATATTTCTGTAATAATTCTTGCAGATCTTTCATTCTGAATTGAAAACTCTCAGCCCACTCCAACTTTATTTCCTTAAGCCAGTTCCGACCAAGTCAAGTTGGACCCTCCCCTGCTACCACTATCGGGGGTAGGTCAGCAGACTGGCTTCCATATTGTACTGGAACCTTGCATATATCCTTTACTCATACGTTTTCGCCAGTATATGTCTTTAGTCTGGCACCTAAGTTTTCCAGCTTTAGTGAGTGGCCTCCTCCACTCCTTCATATACTTAAACTTGTGTTCCCCTACGACTGTTGTGGATGCACCTGTATCCACCTCCATTTGAATGGGTTTCCTGTTGACTTCTACTGTCACATAGTTTGACTCTGTTTTACCCATTTTTAAATTGTGTAGCGAGCAAACATCTGACTGTTTCTTCTGGTTCCTCTGTTATATAAATTTCACAACTTCTGCCTTTTTGTTCGAAATTTTGCTTCAATCTTTCTTTACAATATCGCAAAATGTACCCATTGCGATAGCAGTAGAAGCACTGGGTTCTTTTAAATTGTCATTTGTAGGCCGTCTGGTCCAATTCTGCTATTATTATGGTTTTTATCCATTAAACTGTTGCTTTTTGCTAGTCTGTTAATGGTGGCTGTTTCCCACCTTCCCGCGACGCCCTGCACTTCCGCGCCATTTCTAGCCGGTGCCTCCCTCTGGACATGAAGAACAGCGCCATTTTGTGCTCCCTCGATTTCTTCTGAGTCCCTGACTGCGCTTTGTATTGTGAGCGTCAACTCCAGAGCTTTGCTGAAATCTAAATTTGTTTCTGACAACAACCTTTTTAGAATGGCATCTTCGTTAATCCCACACACTAATCAGTCTCTTAACATGTCATTAATCGACGTCCCGAGTTCACAGTGCTCTGTCAGTTGTTTTAAGGCTGCTACATAGCAAGCGACTGTCTCTCCAGGGGCACAACACCTCGAATTGAATTTAAAACACAACGTTGTTACCGAGGGTTTCAGCTGAAAATGGCTTTTCACTAGATTCATCAATTCATCAAAGCGCTTAGAATCTGGGATGTTGGGTGCCGTTAGACTACAAATTAGGCTGTATGTTTTACTGCCACATGTTGATTAGTGGATCACCTGCCTCTTCGCCTCCCCGGATATGTTGTTGGCCAAAAAGGAAAACGTGAGGCGTTCAATATAATGTGACCAGTCATCAGTGGTCTGATCAAACAGTTCGATGCGGCCAAATTGTGGCATACTGAAGGAAGATAGCTTCGACAACTATGGTGAGGGCTTACAATTGTAATGTACTTACGATCAGCCTGCAAGGCAAGGCTGATTCAGTACAGTTGAGTTTTTGCGGCTTTCCTTGGTGTCATTGACTGGCCGTGTTTTGCCTCATCACCAGTTGTTATGTTCTACTATGGGGTCACTTTGCTTGCAAACCAATTGCACACTTATCTGGCGGCAGGTGAGTCGATTACAATATACTGCATTTGCAGAGACCAATATGAAATGAAGCACCTGCTATTTATTTACACAGACAACAGAGAACTAACATGATTTGCGCTTCTCCAAACAAACCCTACTCTAGACTAACATTAACATGGTAGCCTGCGCTACACAGCTATTGGCTCTTCTAGTCACATGGTCAATCTGCTCACATTCTCTTAAAGGTGTATTACCCCTCAGATTGCCACATAAATGTTTGTTAGTTTTAAGTACTATACTAATAATATGAATAGTTTTCATAGTTGTATCATTCTGATATTCTTTTTCTTAATGAAAGGGTTTCCCAGATTTCACTGAAGACATATGTGTTTAAAGGGGTAGCAAGTGATCAGTTCCAATTGCACTGACCAAATCTCATTCTAAATCAAATGCCAATGTTTATCCCTTTAACCCACTTTTCTAGTCCTGCGACTTTGTGACCCCAATCTTGCACTCAACAATAAAGTCAACCAAACCTTTGCACCCAAGAAGACCTTTGCAGCTTCTGCACTGATACTCACAGCTTGCCTCCACCATGATTATTTGAATGGCAGGGATTGCTGAAAATATAAACACTTTAATATTTTTTTTCCAATGGTGTCCACACCCATTTGTTGTAGTGATTTAATAGGTGTGTGTCTCGTTCCGGTGGTGGTTTATTGGATAGTAATGAGTCCACTTTTGTTGGAAAAATGTGATAATTTTAAACCTCATGCTTGCTAGTGGTAAGTAGACATCTCACTCCACATAACCTAGGGAGGTGGTTATCCATCTAATCATTTGTGGCTGGTATTTTGCATATTTTGAATTCCTGTAAGAGAGGGAAGCACTTTCTCATGTGTCATACCAGCTGCCTTTTTCTGGCCTTTGCTTTCAGGGAACTTGAAGTCCAAATTGATCTAAAAGCTCCTCCCAAGTAAAGAGTTAAGAACACCAATCCAAACACAACAGTTGGAAAATACAGACCACAACTTTTTAAATATCAGCCACTCAGCCTTACTAACGACAGGCTGGCTTGAAAACGAGCAGCTTGCTGTTCTAGAAATAAATATAAAATTACAACTGTAGAAACCGCTGCCCAATGTGGTTCATATAAGGGCAATGTCATGCAGATATAGGCATTTAGTTCTGTCTGAAGGTTAGTCTGCTTTGCCTCTGAGTTGTTACTATTGGCAGTATACCAGAGTCAGCCTTCAGCTAAGATGTGGGAAGGTGGGTACAAGAGCAGTCCTTAGTTTTCACCTCTGCAGTGTTGTTCTTGGAATTAAATACATCAGTGCACTGTTTGAGAATACTACTCACAATCTCATATTAAATGGCCTAGCTTGCATATTATCAAAGCTTCTTAATATTATAGAATATATTAACATTTCAAGCATCCTGTGGACAGTAACATAAGCATGAATGCAGCAAGAAAAGTCCAGCCTGTCCAGATGCGTAAACGTTTATTCATTGGATTTCTTCCTAACCACAGTTGAAACAATTTTCTGCAACAAAAGTTAAAAAGGGTTTAAAATTCAGCTCACCATGGGATCTGCTGTTCACAGACACAACTGAATTAATCACTTCAAATTATCTTCATCAGTAGTTATATTTTTTAACTCTTTTAAGAGATGATGGCCTCGAAATCCGATCGCACACTGCCCATTTTTAGGCCCATAGTCAAGTGCAGCAGGACCCTAATGGAGTGCACTCTACATCGTGTTGATTATGATGATGTTCAGTTGTCAAAGGTACCAGCTTGAATTTGGCATTGGGCGCATTGTGAAATTGGAGGCCCCTTGTGAAACTGGCTCTTGACTGCCTGCACCATAGGCCATGCTGGTCAGTCCAGCTGGTCAGTTTTCTCAGGCACACTGTGGCCAAACCAAATATCCTTCAAGGGAAAACTGGAGGTTAGCACCCAAAAAACTAAGGAAAAAAGATTTTTACTTACATCAGCACTTCTGCTCTTCCTTGTTCCACAATAAAACTACAGACTGCTGCCGATCTTGACACTTTGATTGCCCCCTCCCCCACCCTCCCCTACCCTCCCCTTCCCTCCAACAGGTTTACCTTATGCCCTCAGCCAGCAGATCTCATTCCTTTCCCACATCTGACAAGTTGCATTGGGAGCTATGAGTGATGCTTTCAGCCCAAAAGTAACATACAAATGGGGCCAGAGGACCAATTGACCCTGGTCCTAACAGCAATCCCTACAGACACCTTCAGCATGTGTTGCACTTGGGTCAAGCGTCACTTTGGGGGATGTTTCTAGACCAATGAGTATTAAGACAATAGACAGAATTGGAGTTCCCTCAAGTCAATTGTGACCAACTACTGATGGTGCATTAACCTGTGTCACTTAACCTGTGCAGAGTATCTGTGCAAGTGACCCTAGCAGCAAGAGCCACAGACGACACTTACATGAGAAGAAAGTTTTGGCACCAGTTTTACAAGCCTCTGCCAATGATGCTGAGCCTCGCTGCGGGCAGACCTTGGAAGAGTAATTGGCTGCAGGAGAATGGTGAAATTTCTAATCTAATTGAGACTATCCTTCAAGCAAATGCAATTCTCATTTTAATTGAATAATTACGTTCATTAAGCCCCTCACAAAAGCAATACGTTTGTAATGCATTTCGATGTAAGGTAGGTGCATAACTATAGGCCTAGTGGACTGCTTTGGTGCAATGCTGAAATCCATTCTACTGAGGTCCATTCAGTTTTGCAAGACAGGCAACCTTGGGTTTGTGAATGTTCTGTCAAGCATCAAAGAGTTTTTGTACTTGAACTGCCTGATTGAGAATATCCAGTCCATTGCACATATATGACAACTGTTGTCAGACTTTGAATTCTGTACAAAGAATGATCTGAAAACAAAACTGAAATGCAACCTAGTACATTTAAAATACTTGATGCAATGGACTGCCTCATAGCGTTGCAAATTCAGTAATACAGGCAGAGTTTCATTTAGTTTAATGGCACCTGTGACCATGTGTCCTCCAAGGGAAATGAGTTTGTAGGTATAAGTAATTGAGCAGAGGATGGAAATAATGAAACAGGAACACTTTTCTTTAAAAAAATGCTAAATCATATTTTTACTTTTGTAAATTGCGTCTTTGCAAATTTTCAAGTCATCTACCAACCTATTTACTTGTGAAGCAAGTCCTTACAAGCCAATGAACTCAACTCACTGTATCAGATTGCCTTAAGCTTAAGCCTGAATCCTTACTGCAGTCACCTAGATTAAAGTATGCAGCAATCCAATTACTAACCATATTCTAGACAGTGAAAGCAAGAAATATTTTCTCTATTGCTTGGGGTGACATAAACTTTTACTAAACATAACAGTCAAGCCACTGAAATGTTTCTTACGCATATGCATACTGAACTGTGTTGATTTAATTTTCTCACCCAGGTAAGGGCCCAAAGGTATCCCATCATAAATATGTTGTATGTTATTGAAAGGAAATAGTTTTCAATCATTGAGACTATACTTGCAAAAACTAGTATACTTATTGAACACTGATGGCATTGTGGATAATTTTAACTTTTAGGAGATATTGGGCTATCTGTCGATTATACACCTGTCTAATTTTCCATTTGACAATTGAATGGCCAATCCAATGTCTCCTGTTTTACACTGGCCCCTGAGAGATGTTGTTCTAAAAGTGAACCTTTGCATCTGAATTCCCTCAGTCAAGATAACAGAGCAGTTCTGGAGGAGAAGTGAAGTCCATTCAGCTGATTCCTATTTGATACTGACAGTGGGGTCACAAACTTCAGCTCGTTAATTGAGATGATGCTGTCAGAAATTTTAAATGGCTCCACATTTCTTGGCATAGAAATGAACGATTTCAGACAGAGGCTGTGAGCAGAGTTAGGGACCTTGCTTTGTGGACACCAACAATGCTAAAACAAGGTACCAAGATTTGATTAAATTTAACCACTATTTGTTTGCTAATATGCAATTTTGTGGCAGTAATTGAGTAATTTCTTGGAAGGCCAGAATATTTCTGATTTTTAATGACCACTAAAAGGCACCAGGATGCTTGTACTTTGAGACCCTGTTGCAAAGTTTGGGATCTTATTTAAATCTAATTTACATAATAGCTTAATTAGTAAAGTGGTGTGCTTGCACAAAAAGTAATTTTGGCTAAAGAAATTCTACCAAAGATCTCCCTGTGCAACCCTCCCAGTACCCCAAGCATGTTCATTCTGCATCAATTACACCCTACATTCTGATCTGAAAGCAATCGGCTGTTGTTCTTTGCTTTAGGCATTTCCTTCTCGAGTAACCTCAACTCACATTCAAACTTCAGAGAAAAAGTTGTTCCCAGAGACTTGGTGCAATGGATTTGAACAGAATTGAAGTTATGGTTTTCAAGATGAAGTAGTGCTAGGGACCTCTGGTGATATGTAGATGAAGTTATAAATACTGCGCTGGTTTACCCTGTTTATATTTAGAAGTACTTGTTAGTTTTGTATTTGTGTGCTTTTTTGTTTGCTAATTGGTGCTTTATATTTTTGTGTATCTTAAATGTAACTTTGTTTGGGAGGGCAGGGTTTGGGCTTTTATAACAGAATTTGGAAACACGATTTTTTTACAGCATTTTTTCCCCTCCTTTGGTTTGGCAGCCCATAGCAATGAACTACAGGCCAACAAGCAAATGTTCTGCATAGTTGTTTGTCCATTAACATAGATAGCATAGCATTTTGTGCAACAATTGGAGAGTTTCACAAGATTATGTCTCATGAAGGCTCAGTAAGGTTAGTGACTTGTGCAATGTTAAGCTGAATAGCGAAAACAAAACGAACATTTCATCAAAATGTTCCTTAAGATACAAATGTTTGCCCAAAGTAAAGAAGACATTCAAATCTAACCACTATAACGCAGTCTGTCTATCCATTTATTATACATTTCACTCGGGCCAGAACTTAGGGCGTAATTTCCAATTGGTACTAAATGGGCGTGCTTGGGTGTTCTGGGAGGTTGCACAGGGAGTTCTTTGGCAGAATTTCTTTAATTAAAATCCTACTGAGCTTGCGGGCAGAATTTTACGGCAGTGGGATTTTATGACCCCGCCAGAGTCGATGGATTTTTTGAATGGCTTTCTGCATTTTACAGCCCTGACCCCGCCATGATGGGGCGGTAAAATTCTGCCATGGCAGCAGGCGGGCTCGGCGGGAGCGGGTGGGGGGGGGGGCGGTCACAGAGCCAATCACTGCCTGCGATCAGCTCCGCCTCACCATTTCATGTGGGCGGGCCAGTTGAGGCCCGCCCAGCGTAAGACGCGAGCAGTAGCGCTCAGCACTAACTGTGCGGGCGGGGGGAGGAGAGAGAGTCGGGGGCCAGTGCTCTTTTGCGCATGCTACTGAAATCGAATCACTACTGAAAATATTAAATACATGGAGTAGAAATGTATCTAAACATGTCTCCTCATGTCACATGAGATGGGACATATTTTTATACGTAGGAAAAAATGTTATTAAATTAATAGAAGTTTTAGGAAAACCTCATCCCGTTCGTGGATGAGGTTTCCTAAAAAACATGAAGGCCGCTTGGCCTTTACGCCTGCCCGCCAACCTTAAGGTTGGACGGGCAGCGTTAACAGTTACCTTAATTGCCTCCTTAATGACTTAATAGACTGTTTACATATCGGCAGGCGTGCAACCAACCCTGTCGCGGACCCGCCGAATGAAACATTGCGAGACAGCGCGATGATGTCGGGCCACACGCCCAACGTCATCACGCGCCATTTTACACATCGGCGTGTCGGGCCTGCCCCCGGACACTGACTGAAAAATCCTGCCCTTGATTACTGCAACAGAAATTTGCTAAAATAGGTATTGCATATTGTACTCTTCTCTGCCTGATATTTTTCTGGAGAGAATTGCTGGGGATGTGAACATATGCAGCTGTGAATTCGGACCCAGGCACATCTACTGAAGTGAACTGCCCAGGCTGAGGTTCATTATGTAAGCAGTAATGGAGTCATGCCATGTGCTGACTGCCTAACCACAAAGATGGCACAGGTAGTCGCAGTGAACATCACCATCTTTTATACCGCCAGCTCCTACCAAGCTACTGCAGGAAATGTCTACAAATCCGTAGACCTTAATCTCTTCAGTGGAAATGTAATAGCAGAATGAGGGGCAGTATATTCATTTCATTGACAGTGTTGGCGTTTATTGATGGAATCCAGGTAGCTATCCAGACCTCAAACACAAAACCACAGTGTTTATGAAGCGCAAGAGTTTTCCACTCTATCAATGTCCATGTGTTCTTTGCCAAGAAACACAGGATCATACAAATTAATGCGATTCTATGATTGATTTATTTTAAGGGAGTTGGTAGACTTGAAAGATGCCACAGAGGATATCAAAATTTGGCTATTCAGATGTGGTTAAAGATACTCTTGAGTTGGCAATGGACAGAAGCTAAATGCTACTACAGTGGTAATAATGCATTTACCAGGGTTACAACTGAACAAACTATTGGCAATACTTCTGAAAGCTTGACAACTATGGGTGTCCTGCCCCACTAACCATCAAGATCACTATAATCTGTTACGCACTCTAGTTTTTCCATCCAAAGGGAAGGAACAATGGAGGATGAGCAAGAAGTGATGCACATGGAATCACAAGCAATGCAACATAGGATGCAGACAAGGAAGCGGAAGACATTGCAAAAATCTTTAACATTAAGGAGCTCAGCAAAATGGAAGGCAATAGAGTTCAAAGGAAAAACTCTTCATCATCCAAAGTCAAATTTAACAAAGGACTTTTTTTGCGGCTGCTAGTTCAGTTATCATTGCCCTCAGGGAAGTGTTTTCAGCCCCTTAACTATCAATGACCTTTCCTCCATCATAAGGTCAGCTGATTGCTGATTATTCCAGTGTTCATCTCCATTTACAACTCTTCTAATAATGAAGGAGCCCAAACTAATGTACAGCATGACCTAGGCAACATCAAGCTAGGGCTGACAGGAGGAATGTAACATTTGTACCACATTAATGCCAGGTAAAGGCCATTTCAAACAAGATCCCCCTTTGATCTTCAACAGCACCTTTCTCCCCTGCAACTTCTAGTACCAAAAAGGACAAGAGCAAGAATATCACCACTTGAAGTTCTCCTCCAAGTCACAAACTATTCAGACTTTTGCCATTTCTTCATTGTCACTGGAACAATATCCTGGAATTCCTTGGCTAACATCATTTTCAGCACAAGGAGTGCAGCAGTTCAAGAAGAAGCCTCATCACCAATAATTTTTTCTTGGTGTGCACAGTCAGTTTTATCAGTGGTACCTATAATTTTTTTTGTGTGGTCACACAAGTGCATTACTTCATAAGGAACAAAGACTGTGCAGTCATCCAGGCTGCTGCACAGCCATGCACATGTCCATCTTAGGGGGAACATTGGTCACCACTTCTCAGGGAAACTGAAGATGGACATTAACGTGGCCTGGCTAGAATTGTCCACATCCTCAAATGCAGCAGAGAAAGAATCAGCAAGTGTCGTTCTCAAGCTGTTGCAGAAGAGATATTCACTTAAATAACTTGAATGTCCTATGTAAACGGGGGAGATGATGGCATAGCAGTATTGTCGCTGGACTAGTAATCCAGAAACTCAAGATAATGCTCTGGGGACCCAGGTTTGAATCTCACCATGGCAGATGGTGGAATTTGAATTCAATTTCTAAAATCTGGAATTAAAAATCTAATGGTGACCATGAAACCATTGTCAATTGTTGTAAAAACCCATTTGGTTCACTAATGTCCTTTGGGGAAGGAAATCTGTTGTCTTTACTTGGTCTGGCTTACATGTAACTCCAGACCCACACCAATGTGGTTGACTCTTAAATACCCTAGCAAGCTACCCAGTTGTAACAAACTGCTACAAAACCTGAAGGACCACCTAGTATCAACCTAGGCACCAGAAACAACAGCAGCAATCTCAGCCCTGTTGACCCTGGAAAGTTCTCCACACTAACATCTAGGAGCTAGTACCAAAATTGGGAGAGCTGCCTCACAGGCCAGTCAAGCAACAGCTGGATATTGTCATCCTCATGAATTAAGCCTTACAGATATGGACTCGAAACGTCAACTGTATCCCTCTCCGCAGATGCTATCAGATCTTCTGAGTTTTTCCAAGTATTTTTGTTTTTGTTACAGATAATGTCCAGACACCACCATCACCATCTCTGGGTATGACCTATCCCACCGGCAGAACAGACCCAGCAGAGGCGATGGCATAGTAGTATACAGTTGGGAGGGCGTTGCCGTGGGAGTCCTCCACACCGACCCTGGGCCCCAAGAAGTCTCATGGCATCAGGTCAAACATGGGCAAGGAAACCTCCTGCTAATTACCACGTACTCCCCTCCCTCAGCTGATGAATCAGTGCTCCGCCATGTTGAACACCACTTAGAGGAAGAACTGATGGTGGCAAGGGTGCAGAATGTACCCTTGGTGGGGAACTTCAATGTCCATCACCAAGAATGGCTCGGTAGCACCACTCCTGGCCGAGTCCTAAATGACATAGTTGCTAAACTGGGTCTGCGGCAGGTGGTAAGGGAACCAACAAGAGGGAAAACATACCTGACCTCATCCTCACCAACCTGCCTGCCGCAGATGCATCTGTCCATGACAGCATTGGTAGGAGTGACCACTGTACAGTCATTGTGGGGACGAAGTCCTGTCTTCATGTTGAGGATACCCTCCATCATTTTTTCTGGCACTACCACTGTGCTACATGGGATAGATTTTGAGCAGATCTAGCAACTCAAGACTTGGCATCCATGAGGCACTGTGGGCCATCAGCAGCAACAGAATTGTACTCGAATACAATCTGTAACCTCGTGGCCCAGCATATCCCCCACTCTACCATTACCATCAAGCCAGGGGATCAAGCCTGGTTCAATGAAGAGTGCAGGAAGGCATGCCAGGAGGAGCACCAAGCATACCTAAAAATGAGGCATCAATGTGGTTAAGCTATAAAACAGGACTGCTTGTGTGCCAAACAGCATAAGCAGCAAGTGATAGACAGAGCTAAGCGATCCCACACCAATGGATCAAATTTAAGCTCTGCAGTCCTGCCACATCCAGTTGAGAATGCTGGTGGACAATTAAACAACTCACTGGAGGAGGAGGTTCCACATACGGGAGCCCACCACATCAGTGCAAAAGATAAGGCTATAATCTTCAGCCAGAAGTGCTGAGTGGATGATCCATCTCGGCCTACTCCAGAGGTCCCCAGCATCACAGATGCCAGTCTTCAGCTAATTCATTTCATTCTACATGATATCAAGAAATGGCTGAAGGCACTGGATACTGCAAAAGCTATCGGGCCTGATAATATTCCGGCAATAGTACGGACGACTTGTGTTCTAGAACTTTCTGTGCCCCTAGCCAAGCTGTTCAAGTACAGCAACAACACTGGCATCTACCTGGCTATGTGGAAAATTGCCCAGGTATGTCCTATACACAAAAAAAAAGCAGGACAAAAACAATCCGACCAATTCCTGCCCTATCAGTCTACTCTCGATCATCAGTAAAGTAACAGAAGGGATCATCAACAGTGCTATCAAGCGGCAGTTGCTTAGCAATAACCTGCTCACTGTGTCCCAGTTTGTGTTCCGCCAGGGCCACTCAACTCCTGACCTCATTACAGCCTTGGTTCAAACATGGGCAAAAGAGCTGAACTCCCGAGGTGAGGTGAGAGTGATTGCCCTTGACATCGAGGCTGCATTTGACTGAGTGTGGCATCAAAGAACCCTAGCAAAACTGGAGTTAATCGGAATTAGAGGGAAAACTCTCCATTGGTTGGAGTCATACCTAGTACAAAGGAAGATGGCTGTGGTTGTTGGAGGTCAGTCATCTCAGCTCCAGGACATCACCACAGGAGTTCCTCAGGGTAGTGTCCTCAGCCCAATCATCTTCAGCTGCTTCATCAATGACCTTCCTTCCATCATAAGGTCAGAAGTGGGGATGTTCGTTGATGATTGCGCAATGTTTAGCACCATTTGCGACCCCTCAGATACTGAAGCAGTCCATGTCCAAATGCAGCAAGACCCGGAAAATATCCAAGCTTGGGCTGATAAGTGGCAAGTAACATTTGTGCCACACAAGAGTCAGGCAATGATGAAGAGAGAATCCAACCATCGTCTTTTGATGTTGAATGTCATTACCATCACTGAATCCCCAACTATCAACATCCTGGGGGTTACTATTGACCAGAAACTGAACTGGACTAGCCATATAAATACTGTGCCTACAAGAGCAGGTCAGAGGTTAGGAATTGTGCAGCGAATAACCCACCTCCTGTCTCCCCAAAGCCTGTCCACCATCGACAAAGCACAAGTCAAGAATGTGATGGAATACTCCCCAGTTGCCTGGATGAGTGCAGCTACCACAATATTCAAGAAGCTTGACACCATTCAGGATAAAGTAGCCCACTTGATTGGCACCACATCCACAAACATTCATTCCATTCGCCACTGACGCACAGTAGCTGCAATGTGTACAATCTACATGATGCACTGCAGGAATTCACTTCGTCTCCTGAGACAGCATCTTCCAAACCCACAACCAAGTGCCATCCAGAAAGACAAGGGCAGCAGGCACATGGGAACACCACCACCTGGAAGTTCTCCTCCAAGTCACTCAACATCCTGACTTGGAAATATATCGCCGTTCCTTCACTGTCACTGGGTTAAAATCCTGGAACTCCCTTCCTAACAGCACTGTGGGTGTACCTACACCACATGGACAGCAGCGGTTCAAGAAGGCAGCTCACCACCACCTTCTCAAGGGCAACTAGGGATGGGCAATAAATGCTGGCCTAGCCCGCATCCCGTGAATGAATTTAAAAAAGCTGTCACATTCACATGTGGACTATTCAGCAACATTAATTTTCATTTTCAGTTTTGTTATCTCCAGGGTGGAAAATCTTATCCGTTGATGATGGATATTAAAGGAAGACAGGAACAAAAGTGGCCATTCAGCCCCTCAAGTTAGTTCTGAAATTCTGGAGATTGCAGACAGGAGGTCGCCAAGATGGTAGCAAAGTTTACATTACTTACTTATAAGAAGAAAGTGCAAGCAGTGGGATTATTTCCATGGGAAAAATGCAGGTTGAGAGGAAATAAATTAAAGTTTTGAAAATGATATAGTGTGAATACAGACTGGCTAATTTGTTTATTTTTGGCTCTAGATGTTATGCCTCTATAATCTGTAGCAAAGAGGCTAGGGAATAGCCCTTTTTGAGTCATCACCCTCTTCCCCAGAACTTTCGAAACACATCCTAAGGTTTGAGTCTCCACAGCCCTTTTAAAGGGCACTTGACAAACTCCTGAGAGAAAAAGAAATCCAGATATGATCGATAAGTTACTTTGTTGGCTGAGGTTGCGGTGAGTGTTGCAATTGCAATCTCCTGAACTTTGCTTCAATGCATTGCGGGGTGGAGTGGAACCTGTTTCCCGAATTGACCACTGTTTATTTTGTAATCCCTTGTAGGAAATGGCCTTGCTGGGAGGTGGTTATTTTCTGGTCCCAACATATTATTTCACAATGCTGTTTTGTCATAAATGTGATCCATGACAAAACGGTGGAGGATGTTGCACCATCAACTGATGATGGCACAGGCTTGATGGGCCCAATGAGCAGAATCATCCCAGATTTTCATTAAATGGTAGTGGGCAGGCAAAAGGACGCTTTTGCGGGTCTGTGTGCCATATCATCCCAATCCTGCAGGCAACACACCAGGTCACAGATGGGGTATCCTTTGATTCACCTGCCCTGCCGTCACCTCAGTCCTTCAGTAAACAGGGTTCCATATTTAAAGGCTGCTCCTGCACAGAGCTAACACCCTTCCATGGATAGGAAGCTGCTGGTGGCTGCCAAAGGGAGGAAACATGCTGTCCACAGTTTCAGCTACACCTCCCTCGAGCACCTACTGGAAGCAGTGAAAACCCGCCTTGGTGTCCTCTACCCCAACTCTGGGCAAAGGCCAGCAAGCAAGGTCACCAATCCAGCGTGGGTGGTGGTGGCAGTGGTGGCCAGCGCCAACACACTTCAAAAGAGGACAGCCACCCTGTGTCAAAAGACATCCATTCCTCCAGGGTAATTCACTCTTCTCATCACACTCAACTCACACACTCACAAACCCATCACACATCCACAGGAATCTCACACCTCAAGGAATAACACCCCTAACTCTCACACACACCCTCACATCTCCATCAGGCTCATATCCTCTTGAGCTCACGACCTCATCCTGTCCATGGCTCCGTTCACCACATGGACATTCCACGCAGAGCCATGTATTCTGCTTACAGTCTTTCCACCTGTTTTCATGCAGGAGAAGCCTGCTCACAACAGCAAGATGAGGTCCCAGATCGGGGGTGGAATGGCCCACATCATGCACTTTGAGGAGCGTGCCATTGCACCGATTGGTGAGGACGTGGACCGTGCCTGTGGTGACAGTAATGTCGGCGGTGAACATCTTCATGAGGATCCTGCACCACATCATCCCTCTCTCAATGCAACTGTGAGTGCTTTCTCTCTCCCGCTTTTGACTCTGCTGCCATGCACCAATAATCTCCATTTTGGTTCATAAGGATCTCTGCCAAGTGACTGACACCCTCAGCCAGCCAGTCCCTCAGCTCCATCCACGTCCTCACCTCCAGCCAAGAGGACACCTCCTCCATTGAAGAGCCAGAAATAAGCAGCTTGGAAGACCTGTCACAGCGCTTACCCGCACCATCCACCAGCGCAGAGACACACACCTCGATGGGACCTACATCTAGAGCAGACTCAAGTTCAATATCTGTGGTCGTGCACAGAAACATGTGCACAGCAGGAGGAGGCAGGTTCAGCTGAGCTCCCCAGCACTTGGAGCACTGCTGGGTAAGAGGCATCTGTGAGGTCCGAGTCAGATGATGAACCTCTGAGTTTGGCCTTCCAACTCATTTTGGGGAGTTAGCAGAAGGCGGGGAAACATCACGCAGAGCTGTTGGAAGGCCTCAACTGAGTGGCACACGAGTTGGAGGAGTGCGTCCATCTGCTCTCTGATGAAGTGGTGCCCACATGTGCGCATATGGAGGTCTCCATAGGAAGGATAGCAGACACCATGGAGATCTCAGTCCAACAGAATGGAGAGGTGCATGCACACCTGCACTCCATTGTGGTAGCCATGGGTGAGTTTCTCCAGTAGCAATGTGAGGGAAACAGGGCACCTCGATGTCCCTCCAGGTGCTCCTTCCCTTCAAGGAGTCAAGCCGGTGCCCCTGGGCACCCGAAGGGAGAAGGAGTGGCAGCCGGACACCTCTGGGTCATTCACTCAGGAATCTCAGAGGCTGTCCTCTCCCTCTGAGTCTCCTTTGTCTGTGACGCACCGCCCCCCCCCAACCTCATCTTCTGTTACTGCAGAGTGAGCACTGTCCAGAGGAGGACAGCCAAAGCAAACCGGGGCCCCCAGGGCCTTGGCTTTCCAGAGGACCCGTGCCGGAGTCATCAGAGACAACAGGGCCAACCATTGCACAGGCTGTCTCCACCACTGCTGCAGATGTCAGGGCAGCAACTAGAAGAAGCGGTAGGCCTAGAAAAGTTAAGAATTTCTGATCACAAGAGATTGCACCGGGTGAACACATTTTGTCACTTTATAATCTAAAGATATATTCACTTTTACTGAATAATGTGTAATGGTGTCTTTCAGCTTCAGTTACAGGCTTCACAAGTCCTCCCCCTGCATTTCCCCATTAGCAGTTTGGCTGCACGCAGCTGGCCCACAGATCATCTGGAGGGAGAAGTGTGTGTGTGGCAGGGCCTTTCGGATCCTCGTGTAAGTATCTCCCACGCATGCGGATCCTTCCTCCATCTCACTCATCTCATTGTCCTGAGCATTTTCAATGCTGCCTGCTGGGGTTCTCTTTCAGTTGACCAACTGAGCTGACCTGCATCTCCATCCACCCACTGATTGCGTTCCCAATCCAGCACAAGGCTCCTTTTGCTTTTGATTTTGCACAATGGTTTTCGTGGAGTATGTCTTCAGCTCCCCTGTCCTTTCCCCTCGCCCAGTCACTCATTTCCTTTACCCCATCACTGTTGAGCCCCCAGCACCACCTTCCACCTCCCCACTATCACCTACCAGCCAGAACCCTTTTCTTTCCGGGATGTCTAGTTGAAAGTGTTTGTTCCCTATCTTCCCAAGAATCTGAACCCCCCCATCCACATTGACCACCCTGATTACCTCCTTCTCACCCCCAGGGCCCATGTCTGCCTCCGAGTCCCTACCATCAACCCTCGCCATCCCTTCTACCGCTACATTCGCACCTTCGCCCTCCCATCCTACCAGCTCACTCTGCCCTCTCTCTTTCGCACCATTCCAGCCTATTACGCCCACCCTCATTTCGCTCTCCAGGATGCAATCATCGACTCCACAGAACCTTGCACATTCACCTGGACACCCCTCCACCCACTCCTTCCCCCCACCTTACTCTTTCCTTCCCACTTACTCCTTCCTCCCCTTGTACTCCTTCTCCCCCTGGACTCCTCCCTCACCTTAACTCCTTCCTCCTCTCAAAGTCCTGCCGCCCTCTGAACTCCTTCCCCCAACCTAAGTCTTTCCCCCCTAAGTCTTTCACCTTCTGAACTCCTTCTCTTACACTCTCCACCCCCTTATACCTAGCTCCTCAGTTTGCAACGTTCCTCCCCAGCCTCAACATCCCCCCCCTCCTCCCCCCCACCCCGGACTCCATCAATCCCCCCCCTCCCAATCTCACCACCTCGGTACACCTTTCTATCTCAGTCAAACCTAGATCTTCCTCTCCCACGCACAGCTGGACCTTCCTCTCCACCCCCTTGACGATCATCATAGCAGACCCTGGCCAAGACACTGATGTCCCAAAGCAGACCCTGAACGGTGACCTTCCACCTTCTATGAACTGCTTTGTGGCAGAGCCATATCCATCAGAATCCACCCAGCATGCAATGCAAGTGTTCCTTCAGGGTCCAGTAGCTGTGGGGTTCCATTATCTCCTGCTTCTCGGATGTCTGCAATCGGATCAAGCCCCGACTGCTGCACGTCACACTTGTCAAGATGTGTTCTGCACCAGCGTGTTCTCCCGCCGACGTGGGCAGTAAATTTGCCATGGGGGTTGATTCCAGCGAGCAGTTCTTATAACGATATACAGATCTATTCAAATGATGTTCCCGACGTGTGGTGGTGGCAAAGGCGGCCCACCATTGACGGGCGGGGCAGACGTTTGCAAACTAGTTTCACGACAGGGTGAAACTGATTTTTGGCCTTCCCGCCAAATTGTCCGCTCATGCCCGCCATGACACCCGATGCCAACGGGGACGGAGAATTCCACCCCATGTCTTTGTTCATCCTTTTCATACATTCATGTCCTACCATTTCTATGTAAGGATAGTGGTCTTTTTTGTCTGTTAAACGCTGGTGTATAGGTTAGTAGTGATCTGCCGAGGAACAGGACCTTCTCATTTCTACACGCCTTGCAGTCTTGTGCTTTCCTCTTCAGTCGTCCATTGGAGCCTCCCATTTTCTCAACTTCAGTAAGCCACATGGCTTGGAAAAGAATACGAGGTGGCTCTCTATTTCCATCCCTCTCCCTGAATTATCCTCTACCTTGTACTTCAAGGTTGAAGCACTTCCACCATCACTACCCGAAAATGTGTTAGCTCTGTAGCTAGCCATGGCCATGCTGAGCATGGGAGCCATCCCTGGGCCTGGGGTGACTCGCAAAAGGATGGGGACAAGCTCCCCTGAGGTCTCAAAAGACTCTGAAACCATCACGGTCTTTGAAGTGCTATCCATCAATTGAAAATGAATTGGGCTCTATAGCATGGAACTGTTTAAACCTAGTAAACAGATTATTGGAACTGGAGTAACTTTTAGCCTGAGGTATGGACCTCTGTAAGGCCAGGATATAGGAAAAAAGATCATTGCAGACAAGGGGTCATCTATGAACTGGTGTTATATTATGAAGGGAGAGATAAGATGGTATGAAAAGCCCCAAACTGTGACAGTGAGTGAGCGTCTGAGGAAGTAGGTCGTAACTGTGCTTTACTTCTCTCCTCCTTCTCCTCCTCAGAAATGAGACCCTGTGTTATCACATCCTGACCTACCATATACTGACTCATTGGGAGGAATTTATTGGGAGGTGAGTTCCGAAGTGGGAGTCTCCCTTCAATAAGCAATATGACTGGAAAAACTTCGATTGAATCTGGGGCGGGAAGGCTTGGGGGGGGTGTCCTGGGCGCCAATTGGGGCCCTTAAGTGGGCAATTAATGCTCACTTAAGGGCCTCACCCTGCTGCCAGTGGCAAGCGGGGGACTCACCATGTGGGAGGACCGACAAGCAAATGGTTGTCACATTTGCTTGCAGCCTTCTAGGGGGTACCTCTTGTTCAAAGGCATTTGGTACCTGATCAAGGGACCCGGCGTTAGGAAAGGGGGGACCCACTTTGAATTCATCTCCCTGCCTTTCCTCCGACCCACTGCCCGCCTCACTGGCGATCCCATCACCGTGATCCCATTCCACACTCACTTATCTTTCCCCAGGGATCGCTGATGAAGGCCCAAGTGAATTCCCAGCAGCTGCCGGGAATGGAGAGCTGCCAGCCTCTGATCGGATGTCAGCTCTCAGGGGTGAGATTTTCACTCTGCTGGAGGAACTGAATTAAATGACTCCGTGGAGCCTGGAACTCCACTGGCAGGATTCCCACTGTCAATTTGGGAATTAATTCCTTTGGCGCTCCTGGAGATCGGGTTGGCAGGGGTTTTGCAAGTTTTGGTGCTGGACGTTGGGCCCCCTGGTGCCCTCATACAATTGCACCCAAATTATCTATTGCCCTGTTGCCCAATTCACTACCCAGCACTGGGAAATCTATTGGGCAGACTAAGAACCGATGAAATGTAGCCAATGAAAACGACTAAGTTGGGAGGTCTCTCAAAGTTGGGAATCAAAGTGAAAATATTTTGGTTGGCATATCAAATGCTGGAAAACAGAATTCCTAAGTGTCCATTACAGTCCATTTTCATATTCCTTTGACATTCCTCTTTACTTCTGTAGTATACTAGTTTTTGGAAGTGATTTGGAACTGAAAATGACATTTTAAATGCTGTGCTGCCCTCAGGACAAACTTGACATCAGCACAGGAATGCATTTTGCATGTTTTCTGTCTTCTAGTTGCGAATGTTTGATATGAATATTTTATGGTCCTTTTCTGATTCACAGAGGCTTCAGCAGAGCCATGCTAAAGTAACTATACATTTATTGGGAAACTGTATTTAGGAAATAATAGTGGCAGTAATGGAGTGCTAACTAATCAGACATGCATTAAGACTGAAACAATTCAAAGCTAGGCTGCAACCATTGAAGTCTAATACTGTGACATCAGAGCTACAAGGCAAATAAAGAAAAGGTCCATTCAGAAAGACTTCCTTTACAGTGGGGAAGGAGTGTAAATATAATTTGGATTCACATAATGCAGTTTGGAAATTTCTGTCTGAGTAATATCCAAAATTCCCAACAACTGGCTTCTGCTGCCCCAAGTTACCCATCTCCCTCCCACAAGACTCCTTTCCGTGATTTACTATGCTGCCAGTGACCATTTTAATGGTGCCAACTAACGGTTTCCTGCCGCCTGAAATTCTGCATCCAGCTGTGAGTCAGCTGCTGCTTCCTGGCCATTTCGCTGACCAGTGCAAATGGATGAGGCTCCAAAGCATTGATTGAGGCAGGTTGGAGCATCCCTCTCTCCTTGACTAAAAGATTCCTATTTCCAGTTAAAATTGGAGCCACTGTTCCTAAAGCTTGTGTTGAGCTTTGTTGGAATAGTAGAAGGAAAAAGCAAAGGCTGGAGAGGCAGATAAACATGCTGAGTTACAGGAAGCTGAGCAGATAGGCCAGCTAGAAGAGAGGTTTTTGGAAAATCAATCAAAAATTCCTCTGGTAAGTGTAAAGATGATCACACCACAAGCAGTGAAAAGCCATGAAGTTAATTAGAGAAGAACATATGGGCTTGGAATTTCCTGTGTTAATGATGAAAACGCTGTCAGTATGTTTGCCATCATTACTCCACTGAAACTCAAAGCAACTTCCAGAGTTCAGGCATGCTCGGAATAATGCAGAATTTTTTTTTTGGTCATTCATGGCATTTGGACTTCGCTGGCTAGGCCTGCATTTATTGCCCATCCCTAATTGCCCTTGAGAAGGCGGTGGCCCTCTTGAGCCGCTGCAGTCCATGTGGTGTAGACACACCCACAGTGCTGAAATCCAGAACTTGCTTTCAGTGAATCTAGGTTCTCCATAAGGTCTGCTGTAGAGATTCAGTTGGTCTGCAAACTCCATTACAATTATGAATTGATGAGAACTCTAACACAATTAGTCTTGCTGTAAAGGCCCCGGGAAAAATGTATGCCTTGTTGAATGAGTTGTAACTGGGTTTTTAAATGCACACTAACTTCTCAATTACTTCTAAGCTCTCTTACTGGCCCCGAAAATGTAATTCTATATTTGTGAAAAGTCAAAATTTTCCACAATGTTTAAAAGTTCCATATATTTTTAAAAAAACAAAAAATATTTTCTTAAAAGTCTGTTTATCTTTGTTTTACCTTTTATCTTAAAACAGACAAATTCACTATCTGAAATTTTAACTTAAAAGTGAAGGATTTTAAGTGCCTTTAATTTCTGGTTTGCTTTGTGTGAATCCTTCCATTCGATTGGCTGCCTATTTGCTTCCTGACATCACTTTTGCTGCCTACCAAAATATCCCCTAAATGTGGGGCCAGATTTCAACTACCATTGTGAAAGATGAAAGCCTTGCCACAGAGACGGCTAGATCTTTTTGAGCAGTTTCCTTCAAGGACTGTGATGATGTTGACTGCAAAATCCAGGCCATAAATTGGTGCCTTACATGAAAGGAATGTTTTGGGTCTTGGACAATAGTGTAGGAGGTGATAAGTGAACAGCTTTTACGTGTCATGTTGTCGCACAGGAACGTGCTAGAGAAAGGGCAGGTGGAAGCTGAATAATGGAAGATTGAAGTAGAGTGTTATGGCTGGAAAGATCCCACCAGAAGGCAGACAGAGTATGGTGAGATGTACCTGGCGATGGGGTAATGTTGCAAATGACAGAACATAATCTGTTAAATGCTAAAGTTAGTGGAGTGGAAGATAAGGACAGGGAAACCTTGCCACAGTTGTGAGAGGGGGGACAGAGGCATGGGGAATGGAACCAATCCAGTCAAAGGTCCTGTCAGCCATTGCTGAAGGAATCTCAAGCTGAGGAAAGTGGAGGACATTTCAGAAGTTCCAGTGTGGAAGGTAAAGTCAGCAGATCTCACCGAAACAGAGAAACTGGGAAAAGGATTTGGAACCTTTGTTGCAAATTGAGTTGGAAAAATATACTTTAGGTAGCTGTGGAAGTCAGAGGCCATGTAATCACTTTTAAAAAGCCCATTGCTACAGAAAGGGAGTGAGAATTAAGAGCAAAACCACCAGAGATGGACAGAGTTATAGAAATTAAGGATTTGGAGATGAGCCCATTTAAAGTTGAGGTATGGAGTAAATTGAAAGCATAGTTGATGTCATACTCAAAATCACAGTGAGACCAGGAAGCAGCACCATATTTCCTGCATCACTTCCGCTGGCTTTTGGAGAAACCCACCCAAATAATAGCAACAGTCAAATGATCAAGGCAGTAATAAAGTGAAGGGGTCAGATGTCTTTATTTTTTATCATCTTGGTAACACTACACATTGCGGATGCCTAGGTACAACTGGAGATTAACTTTGTTCGACAACGTAATGGAAGACTAAATGGTCACAGTTGGTATTTAAATGGTTTGAGGTACCATTGGGTAGAAAATTGTTTTCCGATGCCTGGGACTTTAAGCTGTTGCAAGCTTTGAAATCCTACAACAGCTATTTCCCACCCCCGCTCCATCAATGGCGAGGACCCAGTCGGAGGTAACAATGCCTGTGGGAGTCCACCTACATTACTTAAATGAAACTGAGCTTGGACTATTTGCCACGTCACTTGCACAAGCAGGAATCCTACTCTGGCACATTTCCACTCAGCAATCACACTGAAGAGGAATAAACAGTCCACAGAGTGTCTTTTTCCAAGTGCTGAGGAAAAGATTTAAATCGCATTTCAGCTGAAAGTAACTCGCAGTACATCTGTAAAAAGCTCCCCTTTGCAGGATATCTCAGCAAAGCTCATTATTCTAAATTCTGACTGTTCGGCTTCAAATTCCCTCTGTTCAAACAAGCCATCCAGTTCAGTTATGCTGAGTTGAAAAGATAATGGGAGGTATAGCAGTCTGTTCAGGGAGCTGCAGACGCCAAGGCCTGGTGTGGGGGAGGGGGAACAGCCATGACTTATCTGCAGTTCACAGAACTTCCCCTGAGCATCTCTTGGTTGCTTCCACGACTGACTGGCAGCCCCTTCTGGTATACAGACGAAGCGAGGTTCTCTGTATTCCGCTGCTAGGAATGCGTGGCAGCAAGCAGGATCAGCTGCAGTATCAGATCTTCATGAGTTATTTGCCGGTGCAGCTTTTTGACGATGTTGCTGAAGGGTGCTAAGTTTGGAATCTTTCCTGTGCCTTTTTGTTAATTGTTTTGCAGGATTTGAAGGAAATGAGAATAGAAATGTCCATGCGGTTGAGGTACACAGGAAGGTTGTTCACACCTGTGGAATGTGAATCTCCATGAGAGTCAGAGGGGTCATTTCAACTTCGATGGGGACATAAGACTGGTGGTAGTGGATTTGTTAAACACCCTGTGTGATGGACGGGAAAATCAGGAGGGGTTTATGACAGGCCATTGAAGCTGAAAATCTCACCGCCCACTCCAGCCCCACCGCCCCCCCCCCACCCCCTGCACCCCCCGCACCCCCACCCCCCCAACCCCCACCCACCACCCCCCCCACCCCTCCCATCCCCAGAGTCCTCCGGAAAGGAAACAATAGAAGTTCTAAAGATTTTTGTTTATAGATGTTGCTGTGGTCATTACCTAATCGAAATAGAAAAGAAAATACAGGTTGGAAGGGATGACTTTTTTTTATATAGTTCTAAAATGGTATGTTTAATCAATTCAGTTTTTAATGTGCCCTTACACAAAGTACATGTGGACAGTCACTAGATTTAATTGTGATGCCCCCTTAGCAGAACGGCTTGTTAAATTTAGGTGTAAAGATTTAGAGAAATTATTAACGGATGGTTGTACTGCAAGCCTGAAGTGTTAGCTGCTAAAATCAAACACTTTCAGCCTGCAACACTGCACTCCCAGAATGAAAAACCAGTAAAAACTGGGAAATAACAGTACAGGTCTGAACTGGTCTTGTGCACCTTCAAATGGAACACCAGTAAAAACTGGTAAATAAGGGTACCGGTCCAAACTGTTTTTACCTTCTGGGCCATTCACCAAGCAGTTAAAACTCCTTCCCTGTGGCAAAAATACATCGCCCCTCTGCTCTGTATCAGCAACAGTCCAGACAAGCAAGCTGAAATCAGGAAACTGAGGGCTCAAGTATATCCATCTTCACATCTGTGGTGCAGTGAACTGACATTAACCTTATACTTTTGTCTACATTCTCTTCTCAACGCTTTCCTCAGGCATATAGAACGTAACATTACTCAACTGTAAGGGTAAATGGGCAACTTTTTTTTCCAGACTTTAGCCGATAGTAAGTAGATAAGGAGAATCTAGTTTAATTTGTGTCTGGGGAAGACGTGTTAACTCCTTATGGTGGCCGGGCCGACTACAAAAGAAGTTGCCTCTGAAATAATTAATTCAAGAGAGAAAATGATGTATTTAATCAATATTTAGCAATAGATATACATCTATGTACCTGAGACCATGGTTGTCTCACATTCCTGCACTGATCACACTCATTGCTGTAGTTCATGATCTTAATGTTGCTCTTTTGAGCAGACATGAGGGCAGCTGCCCATCCTTCATTAATCATTACTGGAGCTTGACTGCAATTTTAACCAGGGGCCTGCAAGGGGAAGATGTGTGACAAGCCTGCGACACCCAGAAAGATTGGGGTTGATCTTAAATTGCCCTGACAAATCTGCCCCCGCCCATAGTCCGCATCACCCCACTTTCAGAAGGAACATTACATTCCTGACACGTCCCAGCACCTGACCGTCTTACTTCACCACCATGCAAGCAAGGACCGTCCCCTGTGCCCATTTGAAATGCCATTTTAACTAACAAAAATTTGGGACCTCTGCACAGTGCCAAACCTGACAGCATGACCTGGCAGATATCAGTGGAGTGTCCAGAGGAGTGCAAGGTAAGCAGCAATGCTACCCATGACCCCCCGCAAGGAGTTCATGGTTCTCCCTAGTCCTAGCCTTGCTTCACCTCCCCAGTGCTGTTATTTGCTATCAAGGCCCCACCTCCCCTGCACCCATCACTGACCTTACTTTGGACACCGTTCCTTTAGGCCCCTGATTTCTTCAGACTCCCCACTCAATTTTTGCTCTTGTCTACCAGCTCTAAAGTCACTCCTGTCATTTTCAGGTGCGAGACAATGCTACAGTATTCAAATGAGTACCAGTGGTCCAGGTCTTATATTGAATGGAGTTTTCCCTCTTGCCTCCAAATGTGCATTGAGTTATAATTAACCAATGGTGTTTTTTTCTTAGTTAACTTGTGGATCAGAGGAGCAGAATTACTTGAGACTTTCTACCCTCTCTACCAAGCTCCCTCCCAACCATCTTTAAATGACAAATTTCAATGTGTCCCCAGTGGCCTACTGCCAGCAAGTACTTCCTGCCAGATTTGGCTGGCACTTTGTGGCCTAGGTAGGTGAGGCCTCAGGGTTGAAGTCTCCCCTGTGCAGCGGACTGGATGGTTTGTTGTCTGCCTCAGCCTCAGACCTGCCTGGCTTTTAGATGGGTGTTAAAATTAGCCCTGAGGCCCAGTGGTCAGACAGAGGTTCCTTCGCTTGCTCATCAGCTTTGCTAATTAAACTTTATGTTCAGCTATACAGACTCCAATATTTTTGAAAATATGCACCCTAACATAACATACATAGTGTCAGATTAAGGAAAAATAAGGAAAATAATTTAGATTGAATGCTGTTCTCATTTATGTACATGATGCACTGATGGTTTTGGAAAGTTTATGTTTTTGCCTAACTTTCAAAGGAATTAATCCTTTACATCCACACAATTTAGAGGAATAATCCATGGATTGCAGCATGACATGATGCAAACTTCTTCACCATACACGTGTCAGAAAACTCCTTGAGTTTTCCATCTTGCATTTATGGCTTCACCGAGACGAGCAAGCTGACTCTTTATGAGAAGCTTATGTGTGAACATTAACATCAGAATGGGATGTGAATTAAATTTTCCTTGCTTACAGTTCAACATGTTGGTAACATGTTTTATAAGTATGGCTTAAGCTATAAATTCTTTTGGTCAGGAAATTCTATCATGTTTTACTGATTCCTCAAAGAGAGCGCAAGAGCTGACATGGACTTTAAAATATCCTAAACTTCCACTAACGTGTATGATGGCTAAAAGCACCATTTCAGTTCTATATTTCTGCACTGTTCAGGCTCAGTGGGGAGGGCTTTTGGCTCCCAATGGGGGTGGACATGGAGGTGATCAGGAGCAAAAATTTCACCGCCGGCAGACGTGTCAGTTCCACGGCTCCAACCTGCTCTCAGGCCATTTTCCTGGTGTTGGGGGTGGCAGGGCTACCTGCCCATAAGCGGCAGTCAGTTGAATTAATTAAGGGCTTATTAAGGCCTATAGTTGGAAGTCATGCCATCTGGCCACTAATTGATCAATTAGGGGAAAATTACAGATGAAAGACTATTCCTCACAGAGCACAGGCTTCAAACCTCCATTTGAAACTGTTGGTGGTATCCTGAAACCTGTGAGGAAAATCCTGCCCTATAACACATAGTTTTGTGCTATTGGCATTACTTAGTCCATTGGTGAGTTTTAGACAGAATCAAATGTCGGTGTGCTGCTTTCATTCAATTATTTTGTGATTATTGTGTTACGACCGGTCCCCGGGCAAGGTCCCCCAATCTGTTGTAACCCCTGGATGAGGCCCCAAATTTGTTATGATCCCGGATGAAGTACCCCAAATTGTTATGCTCCCGGGTGAGGAGGGATGAACTGGCTCCCCTACTTTATTCAACCCACTCAGTTGGTCACAACAAGGTTAGTTTAAAAAGGATCCCTTCCTTCATGGATACCTTTTCCCAGTCCAAATGGATTTATGTTTTAAATGGAGCCAATTTAACCAGGCTTTCTTGAGCCAAAGAAAGAGTGAGTTTATTAGTTACTAAAATGCGAGAAAAAGTAATAAAACACAACACACATACAGACAGATTACAAAATAAGAAGTGAGTCCAGAAATAAAGATTTAAAAAATGCATAGGAATCAGTCTTTTGGCTTGTCCCTGAGCAGTAGATGGTAAAAAGTTGCGGCCATTAAGTTGGGTGATTCTGGTAGCACATACTTTGGCAGTTAAGCAGTGGATTTGGAGATCCTTGGTTCTGCAGGTTAGCTGAAAGGAGTTGTCCTGCTCCTTTTCAACAGTGGCTTTGCTGACTTGTGACTTGCTTCCAGCAATCAGACAGAAAGGACTATTTATCTGCAGGTGCAGGGATGCCTAGTTGATGTTCTCCAGCTGTGACCTTCACAGCACACACTAGTACAAGAACAACAAAACTAGCACACAAAATTAGGGTTGTAGTTGGCTTTTATTGAACCCTTTTCCTTGTGTATTCCTGAAAGGGAAAAAAACAAACGTCTTTTGCCCAGATCTGTTTTCTTTTGAACTCAGTTCATGTTCACAGTCTGACATAAAACCCAGCAGGAGATGGTTTCTGCTAAAATTGTAATTATTTTTCATTATCTCTGTGATCGCAGGAGATTACCGTTCAGTTTTTTCATTGTACCTTTTTCTTTGAAGTGTCTCTGTCTGATACCATTTTAGGTGCGACATTCCATTCTCTCTGGACCAGTTGGTCAAGTAATCCACATAGGAATTTTCCAGCAAGTGGTTACTTTACAGTCTCAGCCAGCTTTTGCTTGCAGGTCCTTTTTTTTAAAAAAAAGAAACATGTTTTACTTAAAAGTTCAGTATGTCCATAAGTAATTCAGTGTTATGATCCGTGGCCATGACAAATGTTACGAGGAAATCTTCAAGTGTGGATTGGAACAGATGATTGAAGCAGAAAGCTAGACATGGGAATAATTTAAAGGAGGTGTCACATTAGGGTAACATAATATTGAGAGAATTTTGTAAGTTCTCTTCCAGATTATTGGCAGATTCAACCCTTTTTACATTGGTGCTAAGGCAGTATAACACACCACATGGAAATTTAGGGTGACAGATTTATTACCCAAGCAATAACATGGTAGGAAGATTTCTTCAGTGTCTTACATGTACCAAAATGATTAAACCTGTCTATAAAGAATCAGTTCATAATTTTGTTAGTGCAGAGAAAATTTTCGCATGGGCATATCACTGTCTAGAATGGACTTTTGTCTTTTCTACCAGAGGATGAGCATAGGCAGAGTGTAGAAGGGATCAGATATCCATAATGGTGCCTGCCCAATTTTCCTCTCTACTGCAGCTAGGCAACGCTTAATGCCTAATATTTCTTACATTACAACATTGACTGACTGTACTTCAAAAGTCCTTCTTTGTCTGTGCAGAACTTTGGAGTGGTCTGGGACTCTGAAATACATTATATAAATGTAAGTTTTTCTTTTTCTTGCAACCAACCTACCTAGTTTCATGCAGGGTTTTGCTTGCTAAATATTAGCATGGTTTTTACTTTAATTATTTGACTTAACATAATATTGGGTTTTCACGTATATGAAGTCAAGTTTCTTTCACTTCAGGGCCACAGTATTGTAAGGGTACTGGTAGAACCTATGCTTTCAGTTTTAGGTACATTGTAAAATTTAATATGGAAACATTGCTGTGCCTTCTCTTTCATTAAAGGAAACCTTCTGTAGAATTCTGTATCAAGAACAGCTCATTACCTGTGTGATCTTAATTATACCGTAGTTGGCTTTGAGGTTCATACAGCAATAAAAATAACAGCATGCTCAATATTCTTTTAAGTCTGTTTTTCTCAAGGCATCTATTAAAATATGATGTTTTATTATGATTTTATTGATGTTTTTCAGCCTAAATAACTACAGGGAGCAGTATATTGGAACATTTGTTCTGAATAAAGAGCAAATTAATTCTTGCAAGCACTTCAACATGTTCATGTCAAGAAATAGGGCCTAATTTGAAGACTCTGATAATTGCAACACCAGTGGACTTCCAATAATGAGAGCTGATTTCAAATCTTTATTGCAACCAATATTTGCACTCATGTTTTCAGTAGTGTGTTGATCTGTCAACATTTTGTAGGAAGGTATAGGAAAATGGGCTAAATTGATATCATTTCCTTCATTGCTCTGGTGTGTCCTCTGGTTGTTTATAGGAAACAGTAATGAGGCAACATGTTCAAAGCTAGATTCCCTTCCCATCTAGAATTACTTCTCTTGCTTCCTATCTGCTCTGTCTGGCTTGCACACACTTCAGTGGAAATAAAAATTGAAAAAGTTGTACATCAGCCTGTTGATGAGCTTTCCACCATTTCACAACATCGCACAAAGTCAAAATCTATCCCATGAATGCTCTAGTCAATAAGGAAAAAACACATAGTAGCCTCACTTAGTATCATTCTGTGGTGGCCAGTTACAATTTACAATTGTGCCTGTATTGTAATATCCTGTACCACATACTTTGTTTCTGTGATTATGCTGCTCGTGACCAAACAGGAAGGCTCCTGTGACATTGCTGTGTTCACTCTATATACATTCACTATCCTCAATTAGTTACTAGCAGCTGCTTGCTACTGCTAGCCTGGTTTAGTCTACCTAGTCAAATAGGATGTGGGGTGTGACTGCTGTTGTGCCCCAACTGTTCTGAGGAACTAAAGGTGAGACTAAAGGTGTGGCAAGAATGTGAATGTCCTTAAATCAGAGGTGAGGCTTCTGCACAAATATCCCAAATACCCAAGGATAAAAGCAAAATACTGTGGATGCTGGAAATCTGAAATAAAAACAGAAAATGATGGATAAACTCAGCGGACCTAGCAGCATCTGTGGAGGGAGAAACAGAGTTAAAGTTTCGAGTCCGTATGACTGAAGAAGAAGCTGATCTGAAAAGAGTCCTACAGACTAAAAATGTTAACTCTGCTTCTCTCTTCATAGGTGCTGCCCGACCTGCTGAGTTTTTCCAAATACCCAGGCTGTAGGGGAATATGGACCCGTCCTGGTGGGTCCGAAATTAGATTGGGAATGCAGATACGGTGTACACTCAGGATAGAGGATTTGAGTAGAGGATTTTGCTCCATTGTCATAACATACTCTTCAGCCTTTTATTTACACACCGTGTGAATAAGTACCACACAACCATGTATCATCTAACAGTAAACTGTGTTTTGAACTCCCCTGATGAACCATATTATTCCACAGATTATTTCAAATATTGTCACCCTTTGGGAAAAAAATTACTTAAAAAAATTTAACTTTAAACTAATTAACTTTAAATTAATTTATATGTATGTGAACCTGGTCCTGTTAAGCTTGACTTCTTCTGAAAGCAAATTTTGGATTTATCTTACCCATAGCATTTAATATGACTTGAAGGTTCATCCTTTACTGGACTTCTCTAATCTTTCCTCATAGACACATCTCCTATACACCTAGGGATCATTTTTGCTGCTCATCCCATCACTCACCCCAATTCATTTGCTTCTCTTTCATCATGCGATGACTAAAACCGATGGCCCAACTGCATATATGACCTGACCAGTGCATTATAAACCTTAGCATACCATCTGTAAGCTTGAATCTCATTATTCTGGTTGTGCAACACAGTATTCTATTAACCTTTTTAATTGCTTTGACAATGGAAGAGACAATACTATTATTATTATTGTCAAATCCTTTAAAAAGTCTCCAAGGGCTAAATGTATTCTATTTAATGTACAATTTATTATCCGAGTTCTTCAGATTGTGCAATGGCCTACGTGTGGCAGTGGGCGGAATCGTCCCAGATTTGCACTAAGTGTGGGAACGGGTGTGAAAAAAGACGTTTTACACACCAGCTGCAATGGCGGGTTTTCAAGCCATATTGTCCCCCACCCACCTTGTAAATTATGCAGTCACAGGAAACTGTGGATGCTGGATCATTGGCAGTCAGTCTCCGATTTGCCTGCTAAGCCATTAGCTTGTCGTTTCCTCATGTCAGGTGCCATATTTAAACTACAGCCACCCACACATTTCTCAATGCTTGCAGCCCAAGGCTGCTCCGGTGAAGACGTGGTCCCAAAAGCCAAGAAGAGTACAGCCCCCCCCAATTCAGTGACACATCCCTGGGATGCCTTCTGGATGCTGTGGAGGCCAGCTGTGATGCCTTCTAGCCATGCTTTGGCCCCAGGAGGCCCATCAGTGTCACTACTCCGGCTTGGGAGGCGGTGGCAGAGGTGGTCAGTGCCAATGCTGCACACAAGACGTCAGCCATCCAGTGCAGAAAACAGATGAATGATCTCATCTGTGCCACCAGGCTAAGTCAACCATCTCATCAATCGCAACTCACACATTCACAAGCCCATCACGCAATCACTGGTATCTCACTCACTGTCAGCTTAAGGGACATCACCAGTCACTCTCTCACACACACCCTCACATCTCCAACCAGCCTCACCTCCTCTGGAGGCAGCCTCTTCATCCCTTCCATAGCTCCACTCAGCACATAAACATGTCTGGCATCCTCCTGATTTGGCCTGGCCTGCTCATGGTCTCTCCATCTGTCATTATGCAGGACAAGATCACACACAAATAACAGGAGAGGTCCCAGACCTGGGGTGGAGTGCCGGACATCAATGTCCTCACTTCGTTCGAGAGTTACGCATTGGACCTGGCCGGAGAGGATGTGAATTGTTCCTGCGGCAATGGTGAGGTTGGCAGTGAACACCCACGTGAAGATCCGGCACCACATCATCCCTCTGTCAATGCTGCTCTGTTCTGTGTTCAATGCAGCTGCCAAGTACTAATAATCTCCACCTTCTTTAATAGGTACATCTGACACGTTGCCCTCAGGCAACCTTGAGCCTGACCCCAGCGCCAAGAGCACCTTGGATGAGGACCCTGAGGGCAGCAACGTTGAAGACCCGGCACAGCGCTCACCCACACCCTTTCCCAGTGCAGCGACACACACCTCAGTGGGACCTAGATGTCAAGCAACCTCGGGATCGCAATCCGGTGAGCACAGCACACAATCTGTTCCACAGCAGGTGGAGGCAGGGACATTCTTGGTTGTTGGCACTCAAAGGACTGCCAGAGGCAAGGAATCTGCTGAGTCTGAGTCAGATGATGAGCCTCTGGACTCGGTCCTCAATCAGTTGTTGAAGCTGGAAAGACAATCACAGAAACATCAGGAAGGAATATCTGGTGCACTCCTCAGATTGCAATGGATGAAGGAGGAGTCCGTCCATCTTCAGTCTGAGGTGATAGCACCAGCATGCTGATGCACTGAGGTCAACAGTGTCAGATCACGGCCACCATGGATACCATGGTCCAGAACATTGGTCCTGCACTGCTGTGTGGGCTGAACTCCATCGCTGACACCATAGTTGGCCTCCAACAGTGTCAATGTGAGAGGGGCGCAGGGCAGCTCGATCTCACTCCAGCTTCCTGTTCTTCTCAAGGAATGAGCCGGGGACCAGCAGGCATCCACAGGAAGGAGGACCAGAAGTGTGACACCCCAGGGCCATCCATCTAGGTAACTCTGGGAATGTGCAGCCCATCCAAAATCCCCTCTATTTTGACCCTTGCAGCTCCAGATCCACAGGCCGAGGAGGGTGTAGGTGGCCCACAGAAGGACACCCAAGCAGGCCGGGGCCCTCCAGTTCTTGGCCCTCCAAAGGATGCATGCCAAAGTCAGCACAGACAGGGCATCGCAGATGGTAGGCTGCCTCCAACTCTACTGTGGATGTAAAGGAAGCACCAAGACGTAGCAGCAGGGTTAGAAAGGTCAAGGATATGTAGTTGCACAACATGGGCACAGGTTTTAATCACTTGTACAAAGTGTTCACCGTAATAAATTAAATAATAATTAAATAAATTCCCAAGAATGTCTCCTTGTCTATGGCTCCTTGTTATGATGAGCGGTGTTCACGTCACTCAGATGTGAAACCTTGGTTCCTGCACTAGATAAAGGCAGGTGTCTCAGTCCAGGGTCTCTTCCTTGTTCAGTGTGTAACCTTCAGAGCAAAGTGATGGTCCAGCTTCACACTCACTGGATACGTCAGTGATGCCTGTACCGCGATAGTGCTTGTTATTGCTGCCAGAATGTCGTGGGCAGGCGTCACAGAGTTCCATCATTCTCTCTGTGTGCTCTCAGCACCTTTGAGGTGGGGTTGCTCCCCCATCTCTTCAGCATCTGTGATCAGTGATGCTGTGCTCCTGAAGGGTTCAGGTGCTGAAGGCGGACAAAGGATCAGGTGCTTGTAAAGTTTCGTGGCTGTGTCTCTGTGATATGACACTGATCATAGAGCGAAAGGGAGCTACCCTCAACCAGACAGGAGTCAGACATTCACACTGGCAATGTGAAGATCTATGGAATGTCCTCACCAAATGTCATCATCATTCTCCTGGAATCTGGCAATTATTATGGTCTCTGCTGCATCTCCGTGACATGAGCCTGAGCACTGGGGGTATGTGCGCTGCCTTCAGCTATACAGATGTCAGGTGTCCACAGATGCAAGGTCGACACAGCATCTCGTCATCATCCTTCACGATCCTGCAGCTATGAGGACCTCCTGCGTGCGCCTGCCTCATCTGGTCAATGTGAAGGCCTCATCACCAGCAGCCTCACCTTCGAGGACCTCATCACTGTCAACCCCTTCAACGTCCTCCTGATCGGGGGAGATGTGCAGCTCTTCCATCTCCTCCTCAGCCAGGTTCTCTCCAGTTGCAGTGCTAGGTTGTGTGCACTCATCTCCCAGTTCCCCTCAACATTCAGCTCACCAGGTGCCTGCATTTTAAAGACAGCTGTGAATCACGCCATTCTGAAGTCACGCCGATGTGGGCAGTAAATTTGATATGGGGGAATGATTCCATGGTGAGGGCACAATAATAAGATGCAAATGCCTTAAAATTAAGTTCCTGGCTTTGGATGGCAGGAAACACAGCCCAGCATTGATGGGCGGAGCAGACAATTGAAAACTGGTTTCAGGACGGCGTGAAACTGATTTTTGGCCTTCTCGCCATAGTGCCCTCTCACATTTGCCATGATGTCCGCCAGCAATGGGAGAGGACATTCCCGCCCAGTGTTAAATATCACTTACCAACCGCATGTGTGTCTGATCTAAATCACCAAGTCACTCTTTAACTGTATACAGTAAATCCACTTTTCTCCTTATTTTGGTGTTTTCTGCCCATTTAACAGGACATCAGGACCATTCATGCAGACAGAAACCAACAAGGCTTCAACCACTGACCCCTATGGGATTGTACTCAATCTCTCCTAACCAAGCCTCATGCTACTAAATTCACAAATACTCTTTATCTCCTGCCATTGAACTAGATAATCCAATTGTCCTGGATTCTGTCTAAGGTGGAGCGGGAGAAGCCTCACAAAAAATTCACTTCCATTATCTTGTACAAAAAGTAACACCAGTTTGTGCAATCAGCGATGAAGTTCTTTTTTCACATGGGGTGGAACATCTGGATATTTTCCCTTTCTCTTTTATCGCTAATTGTTTTAATTGCCACAGTTCCACCTCATTGATTGCTGAGGGCCATCATTACTTTTACAACCCTGTTGCCCTCACAAAGCTACTTGCTATTTCTGAAGCTTGGTTAATTTTTTGCGTGATTTTCCCCCAGGTATTTCATTATCCAAACGTTCTCAGGGAGTAGCTTTTCCAGCCTCCAATTTCCTTTATCTTTTAAAGGGTGTTTCCGCTAAAATATGAAATCCAAACTTCCTAAAATGTCTTAATGGGATTAAGTAAACTTTTTTGTAACTTTACTGAATCTTGTTGACACCGGTGAGAAATAATTTTTTGGTGCATCTATGGGTTGTTTCTGTTTGCTAAACTATTTAATTTTGTACCTTGCATTGTCATGTCATGTGTGCCCTGCCCAAAGGCAGGTCCTTGGATCATTGCATGCTAATGATCCAGCCTAGGCCATTTTCTTGGCAGCTTTTTCTGTCAGTGGTGGTTTGCCATTGCCTTCTGCTCTCAGGGGCAGGGCGAGGAGCGACGTCCAAAGTCCACCTCAGCTGGAACAGTAATCAAACCCACGCTATTGGCGTTATTATTAACCACATGCTGGCCGTCTAGCCAAATGAGCTAACTGGCCCTTAACCTTGCATAGTATGGAATGGTTAATTGACACATAAAAGGCAGAAAGTGACCCTCCACTAGTTAAGTGATAATTGCCATGCATTTGTCAGCCAATTATCCTTAATGTCTTCATGATAGGATGATTCCTCGGTGAATATTTATTATCCTAAAATGTTTTTACACTGCCAGTTGTTCAGTTCAGATTCCAGTTATTGGTGTCTGTGAGCAACCTCTTCACACTTAAGATTTTTAATCATCTTCCTTACCTCGGCTGCAGAACTGTGCGCCTATTAAGCCCTGAGTCTTTGGTTCTGTCACCAGTTTAGAGGAGCTATTTAGCAGTGAAAACATGAGAACCCAGGTCGCAGACATTAATGTCCTAGAATATGAACTAGAGCCAGTGCCAATGTAAATGCACTTTTACCACTGGAGCTGCCAACCCTCATCTATTTTCCGTAAGACTGGCATTGACCTTGAATTTTACTGGGGAAGGTAGGTTTGGAGCAGGCTTGGGTGTGGGCATTAGGGAAACCCACACAAAGATCTGTCTGAGGCCTCATTTAAATATTCCAGAACAGTTTCCTTCCCAAAACAAATGTCACAAACAGCAGGCTAGAACAGAAAATCAGGTCGGGAAACGTAGGCCACCAGGGTCCCAAGGGGAATGGTTTTCAACAGAACACTGGTGTTGGGCAAGGGCTTTGGCAGCCAATACCAGGGGAGGAAGCAAGGCCATTGCTGGACAGGTCCAAGTAATCCTTGCAGGGCCTGGGAGGAGCTCACCTACTACTCTTGGTCCAGAAGGTTTTTACACAAAGGTAAGTTTTCTAAACTTTCATTGGCCTCTTGCAGCCAGTTACTGCCTTCCATCGGGGTTGGCACAAAATCTTCCACAAGCCATATTGCCATGAATAGGGTTGGCACAAATAATCAGAGGACACTGGTTTAATCACACCGCATATTGCACAACAACACAAGAGTGGAGTTTCAAGCAATCATTAGCAATTCACCTAGTTGTCACCAAAAAGTACACTTTTAAATAATATTGACTTGAAAGGAGCAGGTGTGCCTATCCCACCCCCACAATAAAACTGCAGACAGTAACCAGATGTTGGAGTCATACCTAGCAAAAGGGAAGATGGTTGTAGTTGTTGGAGGTCAGTCATCTCAGCTTCAAAACATCACTACAGGAGTCCCTCAGGGTAGTGTCCTTGGCCCAACAATCTTCAGCTGCTTCATTAATGGCCTTCCTTCCATCATAAGGTCAGAAGTGTGGATGTGGGGGTCACCATTGACCGGAAACTGAAGTGGACTAGCCTTTTAAATACTGTGCCTACAAGAACAGGTCAGAGTCTAGGAATTGTGCGACGAGTAACCCACCTCCTGACTCCCGAAAGCCTGTCCACCATCTACAAGGCACAAGTCAGGAGTGTAATGGAATACTCCCCACTTGCCTGGAGGAGTGCAGCTCCCACAACATTCATGAAGCTTGACACTGTCCAGGACAAAGCAGCCCAATTGATTGGCACCACATCCACAAACATTCACTCCCTCCACCACTGAGGCACAGTAGCAGCAGTGTGTACCATCTACAAGATGCACTGCAGCAATTCACCAAGGCTCCTTAGACAGCATCTTCCAAACCCATGACCACTACCACCTAGAAGGACAAGGGCAACAGATAGATGGGAAGACCACTACCTGGAAGTTCCCCTCCAAGTCACTCATCATCCTGATTTGGAAATATATCGCCGCTCCTTCACTGTCACTGGCTCAAAATCCTGGAACTCCTTCCTAACAACACTGTAGATGTATCTACACCACATGGACTGCAGCAGTTCAAGAAGGCAGCTCACCACCGGCTTCTCAAGGGCAACTAGAAATGGGCAATAAATGCTGGCCCAGCCAGTGAAGCCCACATCCCTTGAATGAATTTTTAAAATAATTACTTGCCCCCTGCCGGTTGCCTCCTCAGTGCTCAACTCATTTGGTGTGCTGGATGATTTTATTTCTTCTGTCTCAGCCTCCAATTCTTCCCAGCACCACCCATGAGGGAAAGCAACCTCCCGGGCCATGAATGGACCAGATCTTGTACTGTTCCAGTGAAGTCCTTTGTGGGCACAATCTAATTTCCAGAACATAATACCATGTCAATGAAGTGAATCATCAATCTGTATTCACATTGCAGCAGTACCACGAGTGGTAGTCAACTCAAGACATGGGGAGCAAGGCTGGATGGGCACACTTTGAAAATAGATGGCATGCCAAACAGGCCTCTGGCCCAACAGGGCCTTTGAATTTGAAAAACGCAGGGTCGTGGCCTGGAAATGATCCGGGTATTGGTTTCCTGACCCTGAATTGAAAATCCAGCCCATGGACTCTCCCTCCACGGCTGGAGTCAGAGTGAAGCCAGCATTAGACATGGCAGAAGCCCATGGACGGAATTTTATGCCTGCCGGATTTTATGGTCCCGCCAAAGTTGATGGCCTTTTGAACAGCTGACAGGTCCTACTGTGGCAGGGTCAGAAAATTCCACCCCATTTTTCTTTCTGACCCTGGACACCACAGGGATTCAGCGGAATGTACAGGTCAGAAATACAGTTGACTTGTTGAGGCTTCCGTGTGTACCTCCCCAATGTGTTTGTGATCAGAAAACAAAAGTAAGAAACTTGATTTCAACAACTGCACACCTGCTGAGCACCTCTCGCATTTCCTTATTTCATTCCAGATTTCCAGCATCCCGGTTTTCGCTTTTTGTTGTTGTTATTGCATTGACTGCGATGTTGTGATGTATTTGGGGTGGACTTCACAGCACTGAGAGCCCAGACAAACAAAAGACCTCCCACTATATTTGAAGCATTTCTCTACAATTGTAGTGAAGTGAAAATCTGCTGCCCCGAGATCCCTGAGGTCCAGGAACTAAAAGGGAAGCACTCTTGAAATTTGATGCTCCTCCCTGGATTAACCAGATATACAACTGAACCATTCTTGCAGAAAGATAGGGCAGGATTTTTAGTTCGACAGGAGCCGGTGATTAGCGGGCCCGGGAGTGGCTGGGGAACTGACCACCAAGCGCAATCGGCCACCCCCCCCCCCCCCCCCCCCCCCCCACCGACTGCGATTTCATGCTGACTAGCTGATTGATGGCCAGCCAGCATGAAAGGTGCACTGAAATGCTCAGCACTGCCGGGGTGGGGGCAAGAGGAGGGTGGACACTGGCATAAGCATGGCCTCAGGGAGCTGAGGAATTTAACAGCAATGAATAGAGATGTAAAATTCCGAAAATATATGTCCATGCATCAGAGTCAGTCACCTGAATATTTTTATTTTATATATATTTATTTTTTATAGATTTTTATTTTTTTCAAATTTAATAACGGAAACCTCATCCCGCCCCTGGCTGTGGTTTCATCAAAAACGCAAAGTCCACGTAGCAGATTTGCCCGTTCGCCAACCGTAAGGTTGGACGGACCATGGATAATCAAAGTCAGTTGGAACTTTAATGGACTTAATTACCCTCTTAATTGTCAGCGGGCGCACTTCCAACTTTCACACACGCCCGCTGATTGAACTATCGCGCGAAGGCGGGATGATGTCGGGACGCTCGCCTGACGACATCCCACACTATTTTACACTCAAGCGGGTCGGGCACACACCCGCACGCCAAGCGAAACATTCTGCCTAGAAGTTTTTTTTGGGAGAGAATTGCCACCTTAAGAACTGCTGACTAACACTGCAAAAAGCTCATCAGCCGCATCAGGGCAGAAACCCACCCTTTCCTTCTTTGCTCACCTTGGGCGCCAAAACAATCTTCGCCCTCTTAAAGCAACATTGGTATAACTTACCCTTCACACTGCACTCTGGTTATGAGGGAGCTATAACTAAGAATTTTTGGTATGGCACAAACAGAAACCTCCCCAAAACCCCTTCCTCTATTTAAACAAGCTGATAACCCACATCCTTTACTTCAGTTCTCCAAAGCTCTTGGCACCCACCACACAACTGCTAGCTTTCCCCTCACCCAGTCTGTATTCTTCTAGGAGAAACTGATGTACAATGCCTGTCAGAGGCATAGCACCTGGGGTAATTTTCCTCACCTAAAGGCCTAGCAACAGATAAGAAGAAAGCCATGAAACTGATGTGAAGGATCTTTTCTGTTATTGTAGAAGTAGCAAGGGAAGCTGCAGATTTCCAGCAGCAGGTTAGTGTCTGAATACCTTCACTGTCTTCCTACCTAGGAAACACTGACACAACTTCCTACCTCTTTAACTGGCTCCTTAATTCCACTGGGGTAATACACACCCATTCTTAGCTTCTATCTTTCCTCCTGCAGATCCACACAATAACAGATGCGTAAGATGATGGTGATTATGATGATGGTGAAGAGGATGAAAAGAAGAAAGAACAGAGACTAAATTACCTGCTGGTCAATGACAGTGATGATAAAGAGGATGATGAAGAGGGAGATGACTGCAACTGAAGCCCAACCATGAACTCTTGCATAGACCTTCTATCATGTCCCAGTGCCCTCCAACTCACTCCCAGAAACCAACTGTGACACATTTATCCAGGAACAATGAATCTACAAAACAATAGGGTAAATCCAATCTGGCAAATTACTACCCCATCAGTCTAATCTCAATCATCAGTAAAGTGATGGAAAATGAGGTCAACAGTGCTATCAAGAGGTACCTTTGCACTAGTAATCAGCTCACTGGTGCTCAGCTTGGGTTCCACCAATGCATTGCAGCAACTCTCTGAGACTTCCTCAATAGCACCTCCCAAATCTGTAACCTCTACTACCTAGAAGGACAGGGGCAGGCAGGAGCATAGGAAAACCGCCACCCGTGAGCTTCCCTCCAAATCACACACCATCCTTACTTGAAATTATATCGCTGTTCCTTCACTGTCACCAGGTTGAAATCCTGGAACTTCCTACCTAACTGCGCTGTGCGAGTACCTTCACTATACAAACTGCAATGGTTCAAGAAAGTGTCTCACCACCATCTCCTCATGGGCAATTGGTGATGTGCAATAAATGCTGATCTTCAATGCCCAGGTTCTATGAATGAGTTCAAAAATGAACATTTGTGAAGATGTGGTACCAGGTGATTCACAGAACACAAGGAAGTCAGAGGGCTGGCTGATGGTATGCTACCTTCCTACATGGTAGGATGTACAGCAAAATCAGGTGGATTGAGGCCTTCATTATGTAGCACAGTACAAGCACATCGTGACTGCTTAGCGCACAGAGTGGAGGGGGTTGGGGTTCTTGATGCAGAGACAAAATGGCCCTAAACCTCCAGCACATATTCTTACTTACTGACTGAAGATGAGGCCCTGCATTATCTCTTGACCTGTTACTTCAAACCCAGCTGAAAGACATATAATTTTCTCTCACTAAAATGAGCAAGGCTGTTAATGGAGAAGTTTTCTGCAACAAAAATGAAATCCAAGCTGTTTTTTTCTCCAAGTAGAAGCAAAATAAACCTGTTCAAATATTTAGGTGTCATTAGTGCTCTGGTGTGGCGAGCTGCCAAACCTCCATGGCACATTGCAGCATTGAGTGGCAGGATGGGAATTTAAGATCATAGTAGTTTAAAATTTGGGTTCCCGATCTCAGCCTGGGAAAGACTACACAATCCCTCACAGGAAGGGAGGTAAATCAAATTGAAGCCCAATATATCATGGCCTATTCTTGCCTACCTCCTAGTGGATAGTTACAGAGAAGAACCGCCAAAGATTGTGGGGCGAATTTGCTGCATACATTGTAGCTGTTGAGTTGAATAGGAAAACCAAAATGAAAGATTTATAAAAACTGTTAAAGAAAAAAGTTGCTGGATAAAAGGAGGAAGAGCTTCAAAGAGTTAAAAACATCAAAAGGTGTGGCACAGTGGAAAGTGGCAGAAAACGATGTAGGGAACCTCCAGGCTTTTAACCATGTCTACCTTGTTGCAAAAAGGAAACTCTGGAAGTAATTGCAAAACTTGTGTTTCTTCCTGTGGTTTAACCACCAAGTCTTCAGAGAAGTTCAACTCCTTCCTGAGGCTCTTCCCCAGTCAAAGCTCAATTACAGTGGAGCAGGCTGGCTTCTTGGCTGGGCATCAGACCCTCACTGAAACCTGAAGCTACCATTAAACCACAGGAGCTCCACTGCACCCTCTTTAATGCTTCTTGATGTTAAACAAGAACATTTCCTGGGCCAGAATCAACACCTTTTTTATGGAAAGTATGCAATACCTGTATACACCATGGTGGGAGCTCTCTGCATGGCTAAAGGATGCCACATTAACATGTCTATTATAATCAGCACAACTTTAAATAAAGTATCAAATGCTTTGATGTAAATAGTTAGCGAAAACAACAGTAATGTGCCCTGTGGACTAAATCGTAAACTTAATTACTGTCAGATGTAGTTTGGCCAGTATTTCAAATCTTAATTCTTCATAAAGGAAATCAATTGTTAATTACTATTATTGTACATTCCAAAGCAGAATAATTTTTAAAAAGGCTTCATTCTTGCTTATATAGTGCTCATTTAATCCAGTGAGATTTCAACAATGGGGTCAGAGTGGTGTGATTTTCCAGATGACGCTTAAAAAGGCATTTTCAGAAAGTCTTAGAAACTTTTGGTGGACGAAATCCAGTTTGTTAAATTTGCAGACGCAGAAAAAACTGAAAAATTGTCTGGCTTTTTTTTTACAAGGCAGACAGTTACTCAGTGTTCATTTGAAATGACACAAAATTTTTGCATTAACTATCAAAATCAAGCCACTTGCCTAATTCAAATCACTTTCCTCCACTCAGCATTGGCAGTAAACAGAGGAAATGAAGGAAAATGGTGATCAAAATGGAGACACTGGTTAACCCAAGTTCTCAAGTAGCTAATGTGCTAATCACTCAATTTGTATCATTTCAAAGTGTGGGCTTTATAGATAAGCAAGGAAATACAGGCAATTAACTTCAAGAGGAATTTTGAGAGTTACTTGTATAAAATTAATACTGCTCTCATTGCATCTCAGGCAGTGCTGGGAATTCATTGGCAACCTTCGGTAGGTTACAGGACAAAGTCATTACAGACAACATTGACAATCAACTATCATGTGGAATCAAATATAAAAGAGGACAACAAAGAATCACCATGCTCATGAGCATCTGATATCTTTCCTAAGGAAGCTTTAAATATTTTGCAAAACATATTCTAGCTTAATATAAATTTTAAACAGATATGATGAATTTCCACATGGTGAGTTGCACTGCCTGAGATGCCATGACAGCGGTATTAATTTTATACAAATAACTCTCAAAATTCCTCTTGAAGTTAACTGCTGTAATGCTAATGGAAAAAAAGATTTGCACCTAGCTAGAGAAGTATTCACACAAGAGTTCCTGGATCAACTTATCTGCATATCAATTGGAATAGAGATAAACCAGAGTCTATGGAAATTTGTGTGCTACTTTTAAAAACACAGTTCTTCTCAAGCAGCTCAGCAGCAGATTGGGATATGATTAAGAAATAAGCTTAAGAAATGGCTCACACATTTGACTCATAACTGACTTCACTTTTTCCTGATATTATGCAAGAATGTCTGGAATAAGCAGCCAAACAAGGCAGCAACACATGGAAGTCAAGAAGAGAAGACAGATTTGAACCTATAAATTCTCTTCAATGGAATAGGGCTAAACAGACACAGGTTGCAGGGAATCCATTGCTGTAAACCTGACATGAATTTCACCTCTGCCACATGTAGGGAGGTGGCATTGGCACTGAGTGGAAGGGGAGGAACAGAGGTAACTACATGCTTGTCAAATATGAACAGACTGATGCCTACCCATGAGTTTGTGCCCCATGCTCTTCTTCTGAATTCCCTCTAACTGAACCTCATATCACTGATGAACATACGAACATATGAAATAGGAGCAGAAGTAGGCCACACGGTCCCTCGAGCCTGCTCTGCCATTCAATAAGATAATGCTGATGTGTTTGCGTTTCGAGTTCTACATTCCCATCCACCCCCAATAATCTTTGATTCCATTGCCTAACAAGAATCTATCTACCTCTGCCTTAAAAATATTCAAGACCCTGCTTCCATCGCTTTCTAAGACAGAGTTCCAAAGTTGCACAACCCTCTGAGAGAAAAAATTCTCCTTATCTCTGTCCTATGAGGATGACCCTAATTTTAAACCAGTGCCCCCTAATTCTGGACTCACCCACAAAACGAAACATCCTTTCCATGTCCACCTTGTGAAGACCATTCAGGATCTTATATACTTCAATCAAGTTACCCCTCACTCTTCTAAACTCCAGCAGAAACAAGCTTAGCCTGCCCAACCCATCCTCATAAGGCAACCCACACATTCTAGGTATCAATCTAGTAACTTCCTATGAAGCGCCTCCAATGCATTTACATCCCTCCTTAAATAAGGAGACCAAAACTGCACACTTAATTCATTTCCATGTGCAAGCTCTGATGCTTCAATCTGGTGAAATTAAATATTGTTTAGTGAGGATGTCTCATCGGGTGATTCATGAATCATAAGGGAACTGGAGGATTGGGGAGTGGGTGACAATGTGCCATGTCCTCAGCAAAGGTTGAGGAGAAAACGACCAATGATTTCAGAATGTCAGTACTCATGAATACTCACCTAAAAAGAAGGATATTTGAAGAGAACCCCGCCCAGAGTTAGGGGCTGAGGTGAGTCTCCAAGATTTGCAGCCACTGACAGATGACACTCATAAGGTGGTAGTTCTCCTTTGTGCTAATATCGGAGAATCCTTCTCATCTTTGCAGGCACATTTGAGTTTGTTCACTGGAATCTGCAGTAGAATTCCAATCTGTGAGGCGGCTAGTCAGTGCCTCAACCACAGTGAAAGCCCAGACTGCAACTCTCGGGGCGACAGTGGAGAAAATAACAGCAGCTTCAACGCATGCTGTTGGAACTCAGGGCTACCAGGATCTGATGGCTGCCATTAGATCAGTGATCCCAGTGATTTGTGGGACACAGATCCAGGGTCCAGTGAAAAGTTGACAACTGGAGTCCATTCGCCTGATAGTGCCGATTCTTAGGAGAATACCACACTCTGGGCTTCCTGTCATCTTGCTCAGGACGCCATGGGAGGATATGGGAGGTTGACACCAGGCTGCCCAGGAACAAGCATCAGAGGCGTAGTCAGCAGCACTTCCCTGTCACAAACAAGTTGCCATGAGAAGAAGACCACTTCACTCCCACTTTTGTAGCAAAGGATGGTCCAATCACCTCTTGCAATATTGGACCTTGAGAAGAACTTGAATGGATGAAAGAATGGCATATTTGGGTGCTGTGACATACAGGATTGGACTTATGTCCTGGTGCTGTGACTTCTTATTCATGGAGTTTAGAGTCATACAGAATAGGGTGCACTGTTGATGCAGAACTATTCATTCAGGCAATGATTATTGACATAGCCATATAGAGGCGAGCTGATGACTTTTTACTTGAACATAGGGAAGAAGGGAGTAAGACTGTGCTACAAAAAGTAGACAGTATCAATAGAGGGGAAGATGGCTATTGAGATGGGCTCAGATATCCCTTCAAGCATTCACTGAGGAATCCTCCAAGTACAGGCCATTGTAATGCTGTTTGCCTTGTGGTTCTGTCTCAAAAGCAGCTAGGTCTGGCTCTCCAGCAAAGTCATAGGCCAGCATTTCCCAGTCGGTGAGCAGGGGTGGGGGGGTGCGGGGCCCACTCATCGACATATAAAATGACGCGGGATGATTTTGGGCGGAACTCCCGATGTCACCACGCCCTATTTAAATTTTCAGGTTGGTGGGGGCTCAGTAGAATCAGCTGTGCGCCTGCTGACCTGTCAATGGCCAACTGAGGTCATTGACAGAGTCTTTGAAGTAATTAATGGACCTGCCCGTTCAACCTTAAGGTTGGCAGGCAGGCCAGGAGCTCTGGCGGGCATTAGGAAAGGCATGAAACCTCATCCACGGGCAGGATGAGGTTTCATGTAGGTTTTTAAAAATGTAATTAAAGTGTATTTAAACGTTATGGACATGTCCTAACTTATGTGACAGTGTCACATGAGGAGACATGTCAGAGAATTTTTTTTTTATTATTCAGATTTTTTATTGTGGAGCCAATCTCCCTGAGGCTAAGTGCAGCCTCAGGGAGATGAGTGTGCTCTTTTGTGTGCATGCGCGAAAGAGTGCACTCTCGGCTCAGGGAATCCCTCCACCGCCTGCACAAGGAGCGCATAGCACTTCCGTGCAGACATCATGCTGGGCGGGCCTTAATTGGATCTCTGATCTGGTTTTTGTCTTGTGGCTTATAATGTCCCAGTCATTAGCCACTGAAAGAGTTGTTATCCATATAGATGACCCTGTTCTGGGTAGCTATTATCTTGGTAGAACCTCAGACTCTGCTAGAGGGGTAAGCTTATAAAGACTATTTCCTCCAATAGTTCTTTTTTGAAATGGACCTTAACAGTCCCAGGTGTGAGATTCCAAGCATAACATGTTGGGGCATGTCTCCAGTGCAACCTATATAATACCTTTGTGGTCAACTTACAATTTCAGACATCAGGTAACTTGTGGCAGCCATCTTTTGATTCAGCAAAGTTCATTTTTAAATAAGCAAAAAAGAATAAAGTTTCACTTACATAGTTTATAATTTATGTCATGTCTTAGGGACATATGTTAAACAATGCGAGAAGGAGAAAGAGAATGGCGAGACTTCGGAGAGGCTTAAATAGTTTGAGGAGGAGGGAGAGAGCTGTGACACTTTGGAGAGGCTAAACAGTATGAGGTGGGGAGGCAAAGCTGGGAGACTTCAGAGAGGCTTAAACAGTGCAAGGAGGGGAGAGAGAGCAGCAAGACTTTGGAGTGGCTTAAACAACACAAGAAGGGGATGGAGAGCAGCAAGACTTTGGAGAGCCTTAAACAGCACGAGAAGCAGGGTGGGTAAGGTTCTTAGCCTGTGAACTGTTTGTATTCAGAGAAAAAAAAACAAAGATCGATGTCACAGGGAAACAGAGAATTGCTTGGTTGGTGAGTATTTTGCTCATTTATCTTTCAGAACTAATGTAATTTCATAATTGGTTTATTAATATTAATGATTTATTAGTATTAATAAGGCTTACAAGCAGTAGCAAAGCTCATGGGAGTAGTACAGTTTAATAACTATAAATTAATTAAGAAAATAATAATAAATTAATTAACACATAATAAAGATGTCAGGGCAGGTGATGTATTGTGACTGCAGAATGTGGGACCTTCTTGACACTGGTGTGATCCGGGGCATACACATCTGCAATAAATGTTTGTAGCTTGAGGATATTCGGCTGAGTCATTGAGCTGCAGACAGAGCTGCAGATACTGTGATGCATCAGGGAAGGGGGAAGTTATCTGGGCACTTTGTACCAGGAAGCAGTCACACCCTGAAGGGGTCTTCTGATTTGATCAGAGGTCAAGGACAGGACAGTGCGACTATGACTGATGCAGAATTGGGATCGAGAAGGTAGAATTAGAGAAACCTCAGCCTTTGCAATTATCCAACAGGTTTGAGGTGCTTGCAGCCTGTATGGATGAAAGCGCTGGCTTGCAGGGTGGATGAACAAAGTGACCATGGCACTGGACTATAGGACAGGAAGCCAACCAAGCGGGGGGCAGCTAATAGGAATGTAGTGGTAGTTTGGGGCAGTATAGATGGGGGGATAAATACAGTTCTTTACAGCCGAGACCATGAGTCCAGGCGACTGTGTTGTCTGCCGGTGCCAGAGTTTGGGACATCTGCTTGGGGTTGCAGAGGAACTTGCAGTGGGAAAGGGAGAACATGATCTATGTTGGTAACAATTACATAGATAGGACTAGGAAAGGAGTTCTGCTTAGGGATCATTAGCAGCAGCTTTAAAAGCAGAACCTCAAAGGTAACAAGCACGGGATTATTGCCTGAGCCAAGAGCAAATTGGCATAGGGTATATAAGATTAGAGAGATGAATGTGTGGCTCAAAGACTGGAATTTTCTGACCCCACCGGTGTTGGACGTCATGGCAGGCAGCGGGAGGGGGGAGAGGGGGTGCCATGACAGCGAGAAGACCAAAAATCAGTTGCACAACGGCATGAAAGCAATTGTCTCTGCCATGGTGGAACGCCAATCCCACTTGAGGCCAGCGTGAACCTGCTTTGCATCCCACTAATGGGCCCCAGCTTGCTTTGGCTGTCTGCCTCTGGACCAGCGGCTTCCTCTGCGGTGATAGAGGGGCTCACGGACAAAGGGGCCTCGGAGGGAAAGGACAGACTCTGAGATTCCTGAGTGGATGTCTTAGGTATGTTCAGCTGCTGTTCCTCCTCCCTTTGGGTGCCCAAGAGCTCTGGCCTGAATCCTTGAGGGGAAGGAGCACCTGGAGGGACTTTGCCACTGCAGGAACTCATCCATGGCTACCACGATGGAGTGCAGGTCTGTGTGCATCTCTGCATTCTGCTGGACCAGTGTCTCCATGGCATCCGCCATCCTTCCCATAGAGACCTATAACACTTCATCAGACAGCAGGCGGATGCACTCCTCTGAATCACAAGGCACTCTGGTGAAGTCTTCCAACAGCTCTGCGTGATGTTCCCCTGCCTCCTGCTGACTCTCCATGATGAGTTGGAAGGACAAATCCAGAGACTCATCATCTGACTTGGACCTCACAGATGTTTTTTTCCCAGTGTCATGAAAAGATAGTAATTTTCATAATATTATTGTGGTATATTGTAAAGGTAGGTTAATAGTGGGGTTTCAATTATTTATGCGGATATTTATGTGTGGGGGATTTAATTGAATTGGAGACAGCTGGTCTGGAGCTTCTGAGTTGTCAAAGGGGAAACTAGGTTTGAACTACTAAATACGTAAACATGGATGAAGTTTTAGAATGTGAGTTGTGAAGAACATTTGCATTTTTCGATAAATTTGGTTAGGTTGAATTTCAAAGAGATGGTAAGCTGTTACACCTAGCTATAAGTAGCTAAGACAAATAGCTTTTTATTTTCCCCAAAGGTTACTGATAATATGAGTACTATGAAAGATTTATATTATGAGAAAAGTAAAGTTGCAAAGACATATTGGAACAATGGAATTTACATTAAAAAGGGAGAAGCATATATAAAGGAGATGAGGTTATGGGTAAGGAGAAGGCATCCTAAGACCTAACACAAATGTAAAAAGCCTCCAGCCTCTGTGCATCAACTTGCTATCTACAGGAACTGAAGCTAAGAAAATTCACTTTGAACATCATTGTCCAGGGTATTGTTTGCTTCGCCTGGTTCTGTCCAAATCTGTTTTGTTTTACTGTTGCCTTAATGGAGATGTAACTGGGAGCAAGATTAATTAGGGGAGTTAGGAGTTATTATAGTTGTAATTTGTTGATGTACGTATGTTTTTAAGATCTTTTATTTTATCAATAAATGTTTAATTTAGTTTGTAAAAAACCTCTAAGTCTCACTGAATTCAAGGCACACATCTCGAAACAAAATACAAATTGCAAAGCAGTTGTGGTCGCTGTTTCAAGTTTCCGTCTGGGATTTCAGCAGTTCGACATTTACATTATAACACCCAGCAGTCCTCCGAATGCTGGGGAGTTCAGCTGAAGTTGCCTCCTCCGGCTGCAGACACATGTCCATGCAGTGACCACCAGATTGTGTATTGAGCCTGCTCTAGATCTAGGTCCCACCAAGGTGTGTGTCTCTGCACTGGTGGAGAGTGTGGGTTCTATGTGCTGTTGGAGAGCATGGGTAAGCACTGTGATGGGTCTTCCAGGCTGCTTATTTCCAGCTCTTCAATGGCAGAGATATCCTTTGGTTGGAGATGAGGACCTGGATGGAGCTGAGGGATTCGCTGGCTGAGGGCATCAGTCACTTGGCAGAGCTCCCTACGAACCAAAGCAGAGATAATTAGTGCATGGCAGTGGAGTCAAAAGCAGAAGACAGAGCACTCACAGTTGCGTTAAGAAAAGGATGATGTGGTGCAGGATCCTCACGTGGGTGTTCACCACCAACTTCACTGTCGCCATAGGCACAGTCCATGTACTCACCAGTCAGCACGATGGCACACTCATCAAAATGAGTGAGGGGCCTAATGTGGACCACTCCACCCTGAGTCTGGGAACTCTCCCTGCTGTTGTGAGCATACCTGTTGCATGAAAACAGATGGCGAAAATATGAGCAGAACACATGACACTGTGTGGAATGTTTATGGGATGAGGACGAGAGCTCCAGAGGACATAAGCCTGATGGAGATATGAGGATGCGTGTGAGAGTTAGTGGCGTTGTCCATTGAGGTGTGAGATCTCTGTGGATGGCTTTGTGAGTATGTGAGTTGAGAGTGATGAGGTGGTTGACATACCCTGGGGGAATGGATGAGAGCATTCATCCTCTTCCTGCACTGGATAGTTGACCTCCTTTGGATTCTGGTGATGCTGACTGCTGCTGCCACTGCCTCCCATGTCCGATTGGTGACTCTGGTGGACCTCCTGCGGCCAAAGAGGACATTGCAGTGGCCTTCCACTGCATCCAGCAGGCACCCCAGAGAGACGTCACTAAATTTGAGGGCTGCCTTCTTCTATGCATTTGGGGCCATCTGTCACCTGGAGCAGTCCTGGTCTGAAAACATGAAGTAGGCTGCATTCTAGTCTGCTGTAAATATGGCACCTGGAGTGAGGAAGCGCTGAGGTCATGTCATGGCGGGCAAAACTGAGCCCGCCTGCCAGTGATCCAGCGTGTTTCCCGTGAATGCATAATTAATGAGGCAGGTATGGGATGACATGGAGCGAAAAGCAGCCTTTGCAGCTGGAGGGTAACTCGTCCTTTTTCCTGCCCGCTACCACATGGTGCAAATCTGGGATGATTCTACCCTAAGATTGCTGTGGGAGAAATGGGCTTCGATTCATGGGACATTAGCACCCGTACAGGGGAATGCGAGAGCTGTACCATTGGGACGGTCTTTACCTGAACAGTGCTGGGGCCAGGGTCCTGGCAAGTTGTATAACTAGGGTGGTGGAGAGGACTTTAAATTAAATAGTTGGGGGAAGGGGTCATGCATCAGGAGATGTAGTAAATCAAAGTGTAACTACAAAGTAATAGAGCAGAAGAGCAATTTGAGCAATAATAATCAGAGTGTGGCAGGAAAGGGCAGAGAGCACAAACTTCTCTTTGGAATTCCCTGCCCAGCGAGCTGTGGAGGCTCTGTGGAGTGCCCCAAGACTGAGATCGATAGATTTCTGTATATTAAAAACATTAGGGATGTAGGGATATTACAGGAAAATAGTGCAACGTAAAGGATCAGCCATGATCTCACTGAATAGCGGAACAGGCTCAAAGGGCTGAATGGCCTACTCCTGCTCCTATTTCTTATGCTCTTATATGCTTAAGAGTGCATCAACATTTAAGGTGGGAGAGCGCAAAAATGTTAAAAAGACAGAGTTAAAGGCTTCATGTCTGAATGCTCGTAGCATTCTTAATAAAGTGGATGAACAGATAGCACAGATAGAAATAAATATGCTTCCTGTAAGGACTCTATCCCATTTTCTCAGTTCCTCCACCTCCTTTGCATCTGTTCCGACGATGCTACCTTCCAAAAGGGCACTTCTGACGTCTTCCATTTTCCTTAACCAAGGGTTCCCCCCCACTGTGGTTGAAAGGGCCCTCAACTGTGTCTGACACATCTCCAGCATCTCTGCCCTCACCCCTTCGCCTCCCACCCTGAACTAGATAGGGGCCCACTTGTCCTCACATTTCACCACACCAGCCTCCACATTCAAAGGATCATCCTCCGCTATTTCCACCAACTCCAGCATGATGCCACCACCAAACACATCTTCCCCTCACCACCACCGTCAGCATTCCGTAGGGACCGCTCCCTCCAGGACACTCTGATCTACTCCTCCATCACCCATAACACCTTAAACCCTTCCCACAGCATCTTCCCATGCAACCGCAGAAGGTGCAACATCTGCCCCTTTTCCTCCTTCCTCACCATCCAAGGCTCCAAACACTCCTTTCAGGTGAAGCAGTGCTTCACTTGCACCTCCTTCAATTTGGTCTATTGTATTCACCACCCCCAATGAGGTCTCCTCTACAGACTGAGTGATCACTTTGCAGAACACCTTCGCTCAGCCTGCAAACATGACCCAGACATTCATGATGCTTGGCATTACAACTCACCATCTTGCTGTCATGCCCATATGTCTGTCCTTGGCCTTCTTCAATGTTCCAGTGAAGCCCAACACAAAGTGGAGGAACAGCACCTCATCTTCCGATGAGGCACTTCATGGCCTTCCGGACTCAACATTAAGTTCAACAACTTCACACTATGAACTTTGTCCTCCACCCTTGCCTCTTTTTCCCTTCAATCATTCATTTATTCATTCATCTATTTATGTATTTATTTATTTATTTGTTTGTTTATTTATTTATTCATTCATTTATTTATCGGCCCCTGACTGCGATTTCATGCTGGTTGGCCAATTAACAGCCAGCCAGCGTGAAATGCACTGAAATGCTCAGTGCTGCCTGGGTGGGGGCGGGTAACTGAGGGTGCAGGTGAGCACTTCGAGAGCTCCCTGAAGGCAGACAGCTTCCCTAGGGACTGCAGATCTCCACAGGCTGAAGTTTAGGCAAAAATGCCACAAAATACGTCCATGCAGCACAATCAAGCACCTGAAAGCATACCTTATAATAAGCCAGTATCCAGATATCTCTTTTCATTTTATTTCCCCATGTAGATTTCATCCCATCCTGGATCAAGGTTTGAGCAAAAATATGAATGTTGCTTGGGAAACTAGCCCGTCCACCAACTGTAAATGTAGACGGACCACATGAAACAGCTGTTGATTGCATCGTTAATGGGCTTAATTGCCCACTTAATTGTTGGCAAGTGCACTTCTGACTGTTATGTGCGCCTGCTGAGTGAAATATCAATTGAGTGTGCAATCATGTTGGGACACTCACCTAATGACATCTCACACTGAAAGGCATTTGACATTTCAAAAAGATAGGAAGCTAGGCAAAGGTGGTGGGGTAGCTTTGTTAATTAAAGATGCCATTAGTACAGTAGTGAGAAATTAACTTGGCTGGAAAGAGCAAGATATAGAATCAGTTTTGTAGCGATAAGAAATAGCAAAGTTAAGAGGTCACTTGTGGGAATCGTTTATAGGCTCCCCCGCCCCCCCCCCCCAAAAGTAGTTGCACGGTAGGACAGGATATAGCGGAAGAAATAATTAGGGTATGTAAGAATGTTACCACAATAAGCATGGGTGACTTTAATCCATGTGTAGATTGGATGAATCAGATTGGCAAAGGTAGTCTGGAACATGAGTTCTTGAGTGTTTTTAGGACAATTTCTTCAAGCAGCATGTTCTAGAGCAAATAAGTGAGCAGGCTATTCTGGATGTGGTAATAAAAAATGCAATAGGATTAATCAGTAACCTCATAGTAAAGGAGCCTCTAGGCAACAGTGATCATAACATGATAGAATTTCATGTTTAGTTTGAAGGGGAAAAGTGTAAGTCTAAGACTAGTGTTTTAAACTAGTGTTTTAAAGGTAATTATGAGGGTATGAAGGCAAATATAGCTAAAGTGAATTGGGAAACTTTGTTAAAACATTGGATAGTTGAGATGCAGTGGCAGACTTTTAAGAAGATATTTAATAAATTTCAGCAAAGATTTATCCCAGTGAGAAATAAAGGCTCTTTGAGAAGGATTCACTATCCAGGGCCGAATAAAAAATTTAAGGATAGTGTCAAATTGAAAGAAACACTGTACAAATCTGCAAAGATTAGTGGTAGGTCAGAAGATTGGTCGAATTTTAAGAATGTGTAAAGAATGAGACTAAAAAAAGACAAAGCAGAGCATGAGAGTAAGCTAGATAGTAATGTAAAAGTAGATAGTAAGAGTTTCTACAAGTATTTAAATAGGAAAAGAGTAACTAAATCTAGTGCTGGTCCTCTAGAGAATAAGTCTGGAGAATTGATAATAGAAAACAAAGAAATGGCAGAGGTATTGACCAGGTATTTGGGCCTATCTTTACAGTAGAAGACTTAGAAAACTTCCCAAAATACTTGAAAATCAAGAGGCGAATGGCAGTAAGGAACTTAAAACAATTATCATCACTAGGGAAAAGGTGTTGGGAAAATTATTAGACCTAAAATCTGACAAGTCCTGGGGACCAGATGGCCAGCATCCTAGGGTCTTAATGGAAGTGGCTGCAGAGATGGTAGATGCATTGGTTATAATCTTCCAAAATTCCTTAGATCCTGGAAGGATCCCAGTGGATTGGAAAATAGTTAATGTGCAACCTTTATTCAAGGAAGGAGGGAGACAGAAAGCAGGAAATTACAAGCCAGTTAACCTAGCATCTGTCATAGGGAAATTGCTAGAATCTATCAATAAGGAGTTTATAGCAGGATAGTTAGAAAATCATAATTTGATCAGGCAGATTCAACGTGGGTTTGTGAAAGGGAAATCATTTAACTAATGTATTTGAGTTTTTTTGAGAAATTAACAAGCTAGGTAGATAAAGGGGTGCCTGTAGATGTGGTGTACTTGGATTTCTGAAAGGCATTTGATAAGGTGCCACATCAAAGGTTACTATACAAGATAAAGTTACATAATGTAGTGGGTAACATATTAGCGTGGTTAAAGGATTGGTTAAGTAACAGGAAGCAAAGAGTAGGAATAAATGGGTCTTTTTCAGGTTGCCAACCTGTAATTAGGGAAGTACCACAGGGATCAGTGCTGGGCCCTCAACTATTTACAACCTACATCAATAATTTGGATGAAGCGACTGAATGTATGGTAGCTAAATTTGCTGATAATGCCAAGATTGGTAGGAAGGCAAGGGGAGGTAGAGAGTCTGCAAAGGGATATAGACAGGTTAATCAAGTGGGAAAAAGTTTGACAAATGGAGTATAACGTGGGTAAATGTGAACTTGTCCACTTTGGCAGGAAGAATAGAAAGGCAATATACTATTTAAATGAAGAGAGATTGCAGAGCTCGGTGGTACGGAGGGATCTGGGTGTCCTGGCACATGAATCACAAAATGTTAGTATTTAGATACAGCAAGCAATTAGGAAGGCAAATGGAATGTTGGCATTTATTGCAAGGTGAATGGAATATAAAATTAGAGAAGCTTTACTACTGCTTTACAGGGCCTTGGTGAGTCCACATCTGGAATATTATGAACAGTTTTGGTCTACTTATTTGAAAAAAGATTTAATTGCATTAGAAGCAGTACAGAGAAGCTCCATATGACTCACTCTCAATCTGGAATGAGGGGCTTATCTTATGAAGAAAGGTTGAACAGGTTGGGCCTATACCCATTGGACTTCAGAAGAATGAGAAGTGATCTTATTGAAACATATAAGATCCTGAGAAGATTTGATAGGGTAGATACTGGGAGGATGTTTTCACTTGTAGGAGACTGTAGAACCAGGGCACACCAGCTTAAGAATAGGAGGTCTGCCGTTTAAGACAGAGGTAAGGAGAAATTCTTCCTCTCAAAGGGTCATTAGTACGTGGAATTCACTTCCCCAGGAATCAGTGGAGGCTGTGTCATTGAATTTATTCATGGCAGAGATGACAGAGTTTTGATAGACAACAGAGTCATGGTTTATGGGGGGCAAACAGCAAAGTGGAGTTGACCAAAACCGGGTCATTCATGATCTTATTGAACGACGGAGCAGGCTCGAAGACTGAATAGCCCACTTCTGTTCCTAAATCCTATGTTCGTATGTTCATCCCCTGTCTGCACAATCATGGCACATTAATAGAGAATGCGATCTGTGCTCACAATATGTAGAGGTAAAGAGTGGAGTGGAAGCTGGGTGTGGGTGTGGAGGATTCTGCCAGTGGTCTGATCCTGACAGGAGCAGTGAGAAGCAAGTCCGTTTCAAGGTCTGTAGAAGGAGAATAATAAATGATTGCTGCTTTTTCAGCTGCAGAAATCATTAATAATTCTCTCCAGGTTATTCAGACTCAGAAAGACTGCACTGTTGCTTCTCTCCAATAACCCTGGCAAGAACTACATTTATGATTTTCAGTCTGAGTTACCCTTAATGCACTGGGAATGTAAGAATTGTCGTCATAGCCCCTTATTATCATATATTTAAATGAGACTTGAGACTGGACATAAGGATTGTGGGAAGGACCATAGATCTCCAGGGAACTCAGGGAAATGATTTAGTGATGGAAGATTGATAAAAAGGCTCCCCCCCAATTTTCCAACCACAAAAATTTACTTGTCCTGATTATGCACCAAAAATATGCCAAAAACAGCAAGGAAATTCATCTCCAACCACTCAGTGATAAATGGCTCCACAGAATATTTTTCCACAAGCAAATATTCAATGTGGTACTGACATCATGCCAACTTCCCATATATATTTTACAATCTTTATGTGTGGTGATACATGGGATGGCTATTACGATTACTGGATTATTATGGGTACAGATATAGACTGCACAGTAGTGCTGTTGGTGCCTGCACTATGGATGTCCTGAAGCAATAAAGTGGCATGGGCCACAGCATCGATGACTTCCGGTGAATTCCGTATACTAGCCCACATATTGCAAGGCACTGGTCATGCTGTGCATGTCCTGACAGCTTGAGAAGAGGCCTGGTTGTGAGGTCAGCCAGTCGTTCCACTGATTTGATGCATGTTTCACTAACTTGGTCCGAGCATTTGCATTGAAGGCCTGTGCTAGTCACTCTCACCTCAACATACATTTAGCATCATGAGGATCACTAGCTAGTGTTATTTAAAGTCTCAGGCTAGATTTTTGCTGGTTTCATTGTGAGCTGCAGCTTACATTCAGTAAGACCAGAGGATCTAGTGCTCAACTCTGCATGGGGTACGGGGGCTTTAGTTGCAATGCCTTTGGGTCTGCAATATGACCGAGAAATGGAGTAGATGCTACTGAGAGGGGAAACTCTGTGAAGAGGAAGAGAAGGAGGTGGACTCTCCATTGAAGACCCTAACCACCATTGATTTCCTGAGAGCAGTTCTCCTACCTCCACCTAACCCAGGAACAATGCCTCAGCTCACTCAGGTTCAACACAGAGGTGGTTACAGAACTGTGCCATGACCTGGAACCTTGTACAAGTGTAAGGATGGCACTGCCAGTGGCCATAATAGTCACAGTGACATTGAACTTTTATGCATCCAGATCTTCCTAAGGATCAGATGACATACCCAGCATCTCCCTGCACATCATCCATCGAGGCATCTGGGAAATGACAGACACCATGTTTCCAGGAGAATTGAATACATCGTTTTCACCATCAGAAGGGAGAGGCAGGATGAGAAAGTTTGTGGATTTGCCAACATAGTGAGATCCCCAAAAGTGCAGGGTGTCATCAGCTGCAGGCACCTGGCCCTAAGGGGAGAGATGTAGAAATTGCAAGGTTTACAAATCAATTATAGCAGCTGGTGTGCAACCATGCACACTATGTTATGTCAGTGAAAATCTGCTATCCTGGCAGCAACCACAATACCTTCATTCTGAGGTGGCCTGCCATTCCTGCCACCAGAGAGTGGTTGCTTGGAGGCAAAAGCTGCCCTCTGTACAAGAGGCTATCATTTCTGACACCTCCATGCCCCAAGAGGCTGTGAGACAGGCCTGCCAATTCACCAAGTATCTCTGTGTGCGTGTTCAGCAGCGTCCTCCTGTACGCTTCCCCATTGAAGCCCTCATCTGAGCCTCTTGCAACAGAATGCATCTGTGACCTTGCCCTCTGGGGAGCTGGTGCCTGCACCATTCTTTTCCCTGGTCAGGCTGCAGCCTGTTTGTGGCTCGTGACTCACCTGACTCTACACTGCCCTCTAAAGTTCATGCAGAGCCAGCATCTGAGCCAGTAGCTGTGGATGTCAGTTCAAGTGGTGACACTTCTTCCTCGGGTGTCAGGTGCTGCCATCCCTCTTCCTCCTGGATGTGCTGCGGCTGAAAGTCTTGATTATTTGACAGCAGGAAATCGGAAGTGGAGGGTTGGGGCGAGGTCTGGGAAATGGGGAGGAAAGCAGGAAGTTCATGGTTATGCTATCTGCACTATGCACATAATGCAGAATGAGAGATAGGTAGGGGCTGAGAAGCAGCATAAGGCAGGAACTACAATCATCCTGAATACCGTCAGCAATGCTAGATGCAACAGGCTCTATTGCCACCAGCCTCATGATGCACAGCACCATCGCCCCATTGCGCTCCTGGCATGAGTGTATGCTTATCCAATTTCAGCCTGGGGGAGAACAAAGGGGGCGATCTAGAAGGTTGGGGAGTGAGGGGGGTAGGGGGTAAAGGGAGAGAGGGAGGGGAAGGGAGACAAGGGAGGAGTGGGAGAGGGACAAGAAGTAGAGAGAGGGGGAGAGGGAGAGGGAGAGAGAGGGTGGAAAGGGGGAGAAGGAGGAGGGAGAGGGATTGAGGGAGAAGGGGAGAGGGAGGAGGAGAGGGAGGGGGAGAGTTCAACTGTGGCGAAGGGCCCATGCAGCGCATTGTACAATGAGCCAGTTTTCTTGTTGCTCAATCCCAAGTCACATACCAGGCTTTCTTAAAACCAGCTGCTTAATTCTGGTCTTCATGAGTTTTCCTAGAGATTTATCTCAAGTATGACTGACTTTCCCTCCAGAATGAATGTGGATTGTGGTCCTCTCTCCATTCAAAAGTTTCAGCTTTTTGCTACAATCTCACCTCATAGCTTGGTCCTGGATCTTGCTCCATAGTGAGAAGGGCCCCAGAGCATCGCTTGCAATAACATCAGTTCCACCATTATATTATAGGGAACTGATAGATGGAAACAAAACACTTAATCTAAAATTAAAGTTAAACTTACATTTGTAAAGCAACACCACAGGATGCACAACTAATGTTAAACCTAAAGAGAAAAGAGAGAAAAATAATGCATCAGAAAAAAGTATTTTGTAAGCTAATACATAGTTGACCCATGCAAAAATTCATAGCTTCTGGAATTATCGATTGCTGAATGTCTGGCGTATGTCTAAAATTCAACCTGTTGTTCTAAGTGCTTCATATATTCATTCATGGGATGCTGGTGTCACTGGCAAGGCCAACATTTATTGCCTAACCCTAATTGCCCTTTAGACGCTGGTGGTGAGTTGTGCTCTTGAACCACTTCAGTCTGCCAATGTACAGGAAAAGTATATCCGCAGTGCTCTTAGGTAGGCACCGCCAAGATTTTGATCCAGCAACAATGATATATTACCAAGTCAGGATGGCATGTGACTTGAAGGTGGTGGTGTTTCAGTGCACCTGCTACCCTTGTCCTTCCAGGTGGTAGAGACCATAGGTTTGGGAAATTCTGTGGAGATGCCTTGGTGAGTCGCTGCAGTGCATCTTGTCGATGGTACACACTGCAGCCACATTCCATTGGTGTTGGAGGAAGTGAAGGTGGTGGCTGGGTTGTCGATCAACTTTATCCTGGATTATGTTAAGCTTCTTGAATGTTGTTAGAGCTGCAATCATCCAAGCAAGTGGAGAGTATTCAATCACACTCCTAACTTTTGCCTTGTAGATGGTGGACAGGCTTTGGGGAGTCAGGAGGTGCTCATTGCAGAATACCCGGCTTCAGACCTGCCCTTGTGGCCAAGGTGTTTGTCCAAGTGTTTGTATGGCCAAGTGTTTGTCCAACCTTGGTTGTTGTCCAGGCCTTGCTGTTTGCTGCTTGCGGAGATGGCCTGGTTTGTAGGAATTACGAATGGTACTGAACACTGTGCAACCATCAGTGAACATCCTCACTTTTACCTTACGTTGGAAGAAGTTAATGAAGCAATTGAAGATGATTGGGGACATTACCCTTAGGAACTCCTGCAGCAATGTCATGGAACTGAGATGATTGGCCTCCAACAACCACAGCCATTGTCCTTTTTGGTAGTATGACTATATCAATTTTAGTACCACTTGGTGCCATACTCAGTCACATGCTTCCCTGATGTCAAGGACAGGTGCTCTCACTTCACCTCAGGTATTCAGCTCTTTCATCCTTGTTTGAATCAAGGCTATAATGAGTCTGAAACTGATTGATCCTTGTGGAACTCAAGTTCACCATCAGTGAGCAGATTATTGCTGAGCAAGTGTCACTTGATAGCGCTATTGATAACACCTTCCATCACTCTGTTGATGATTGCAAGTAGGCTGATGGGGCAGTAATAAGCCAAATTGCATTTGACTTGGTTTTGGTGGACTAGACATACCTGGATAAAATTTCCACTTTGTTGGTTATGTGCCATATTTTAGTTGTACTGGAACAACTTGTCTAGAGGTGTGGCTAGTCCTGAATACTGCAGCCATGATGTTGTTAGAGCCATATCATTTGCAGTATCTAGTGTCTTCAGCCATTTCTTGATATCACATGGAGTGAATTGAATGGAATGAAGACTGGCAACCAGAATAGTGAGTACCTCAGGAGGAGGCCAAATCTACTTGGCACTTCTGGTTGAAGATGGTTGCACATATTTCAGCCTTGCCTTTTGCCATCACGTGCTGGGTTCCACAATCCTTGAGGGTAGGGATGATCAAGAGCCTCCTCCGCCTCCCATTAGGTATTTATTTGTCCACTAAAATTCACAACTTGATGTGGACTGCAGTGCTTTGATCTGATCTGTTAGTTTAAAATTGCTTGGCTTTATCTGTGGCATGCTGCTTCCACTGTTTAACATGTTGTTGTTTCACTAGGTTGGTACTAATAGATCAAGTAAAGTCTGGGTCATCCGGTGAACTCAGGAGATCCTTTGTTAACTTCTGTCCATAATGCCAAACCTTCTGATTTTAACTTCTTAAAAATTGAAATGTGAGAGTGTAAAATAAATATTTTAATCTCTCTTTTGAATATGGCTTGTCATTTGTAACAATTGCACCACCAGGGCAGTAATTATTCAAAACTGTGGGAGTGAAATCTTATAATCAGACTCAAGAGGGCCTGTCATACATGGAAAGTACTATTTAAGTTGTTCCCTTCATATTGGGATGAACTTAAACTCGGATATGCAATCAAGACATTCCTGAACTTTTAATGTGTCCAGAGGCTTAGTAACCTACCAAAGTCCAACTTCACAGAAAATTACTTTGTTTTTATTCATGCGAAGGGTGTTTATAATACAGTGCAGCAATGACCAATTAGTAACATACCTTCTCTTACTGGGTAATAGAGCATTGTAGCATTGTACCAGTATCAACTCAACATGAGTACAAGCACTGGACATATAGAAGAACGAGGAAGTCTCTGCTGGAAGTGAAAGTTGGCTGCCATCGTAGTTGAAAAAGTTCAACAATAGTGCGTGCACACTTTGACCTTCATGTCTCTTGGAAGCTTCCAATAGCCTACTAATGAAGTGCATCAAAACTCAGACACTGGGCATGATTGGGAATAAGTATCAATTCTTGTAAGCCTTTTTTACTTCTGTAAAATATAAATTATCTTCACAACTGTGTAAATTAAGTAATCTCTAGTTTCTGTGATTATCTTCTGCATGTCTTTAAACCCAGCAATAAGTTTATTTTAAACAAAAATACTAATGATGTGATGTAAGCCAGCTTAGATACCATTCAGCAGGAGTTATCCTCTTGTGGAACCTCCAGAGGAACAGCATCAACAGCCATCTGGGCTGTGGACCTCTCCAAGCCCACCATTCATGCTACTCCATCATCAAAACAGAATTACATTCGAAATGCGACAAGGAAATGTATCAGTCTGTTTACTACTGATTTGAAATGGCCCATTTTCACATAATGCCCTGCCCAGCGACCTGCTCTGACATAATTATGAAGTTTTATGATAAGCAAAGTTAATAGCAGTGGCGCTCATTAATTTCTGATTGGAAGCCAAATGCAAGAACAGTCTGAGCAGGGCTGTAAAATTCTACTTCCAACAAATGAGGGTTGAATTTCTTTCTAGATTTGCACAAAAATAAAGCAATTCACCAGCATTTCATTATTCATCCATCTCCAATCCTTCCTTTCTGTGCTTTGATGCTACATCTGATCCTTTCAGCTTGTTGCAAAGTTTCCCTTACCCTAATAGCCCAGTTGTCATCCACACTATAAATATATTTTATTCCATTTGACATCCATTTCCTCTGATTAGAAATTTGATAAATTTTCTGAGTGAAAGAATTACACCAAGTTCAAAAAGTGCCTGTTGCAATTGTATTATAAATGTATCTCTGAAAGTTTAGCAATTTGTACTTTGGAGACTTTTTAATAAATCTCCTCCAAGTTCTAGGTAAAACTTAGTTTGTCTAATTTGTAAGTATGAAACTGATCACTCTCCAGCTTTTTAACACTAAGCAGATGGCAGACTCAGAGGCCTCTGTTACTTATCCTTTTATATTTTTGTTATCACATATAGGACATTTCAACATATAAAAAAGAATATAATTAACATTTATTCAGGTGATCCACCAGGGAGAAATTGGTGCACATTACACTGCTTCACTTCTAGCACAGACTTAACTCAATTCGCTGGGGAGCAAGAAGCGCTGCCAATCCAGGAACTCTGAGTGATACGAATGAGGAACATGGCATGGGTCTCACAGGAAGTGGCCCTCGGTGCTGCCTGTCCCCAGGGAATTAACATAACTCTGCATAGTGAAACTAGAAACTAGAAGCAGCAATGCGCGAATGAATTTCTTCCCGCACAAGAAAGAACTTGCATTTATATAGCACCATATCATGTCCACAGGACATCCCAAAGTGCTTTACAATCCAATTAATAAATTAATTTTGAAGTACTGATATGGGTGTTATGTAGACAATGTGACAGACATTCACACAGCAAGGACATACAATCTGCACATGAACAGATCATTTCTTTTTAATGATACTGGTTGAGTGAACATTGATTCAGACATCAGGAAAACTCTACATTCTTCTTTGAAAAAAAGCATGGGATCTTTTATGTCCACCTGAGCAAGCAGACATGCCCTCATACCTCAATTTATGGATTAACCTAATGCTCTTTTCTACAACGACACATGACTTGAAACTTCTGTTATGACTTGGTGACCAGAACTGAACTGTAGCCTGACCAGGTCACTGTACTTTAAGCGAGGAATGTCAATTGGAATGAGCAGGGAGCTAGCGGCAATGTATAATGCGGTCTCTTGGTGCTCAGTCAGATGTCATATATCAAGCTTTCTTATTAGCAGCTACATAATTCAGGCCCTCGTGTGAGGGGCTTTGGTAGAGGTTTATCTGAAATGTGTATGACTTTTAACCTATATTAAATGTAGGTTGTACCTCTCTCTTTATCCATCAGTTTCCCATTGCAACTCACAGCTTGGTCTTGGGCTTTGCTCATAGCTTATTTTATTTTTTCATGGGATGTGGGCATCACTAGCAAGGCTAGCATTTGTTCCCCATCCCTAATTGCCCTTGAGAAGATGGCGATGAACCACCTACTTGAACTGCTCCAATCCATGTGGTGTAGGAACACTCACTGTGCTGTGACGAAGGGAGTTCCGAGATCAGTGATAGTGAAGGAACCAGCGGTATAGTTTCAAGTCAGGATAGTATGTGGCTCAGAGAGGAACTTGCAGTGGCAGTATTCCTATGCACCTGCTGCTCTTGTCTTTCTAGGTGGTAGAGGTTGTGGGAAACTTGGTGCAATGCATCTTGCATATAATACACACTGCTGCCATTGGCTGTTGATGGCGGAGAGACCAAATGTTTAGCTGCGTGGATGGGGTGTCAATCAAGTGGGCTGCTTTGTCCTGGATGGTGTCAAGCTTCTTCTGTGTTGTTGGAGCTGCACTTATCCAGGCAAGTGGAGAGTATTCCATCACACTCCTGACTTGTGTCTTGTAGATGGTGGACAGATTTGAGGAGTCAGGAGGTGAGTTACTTGTCTCGGAATTCCCTGCCTCTAAATTGCTCTTGTCGCCACTGTATTTTTATGTCTGGTCCAGTTCAGTTTCTGGTTAATGTTAACCCCAAGAATGTTGATTCTGGGGGATTCAACAATAGTAATGCCATTGAATGTTAAGGGGTGATGGTTAGATTCTCTCTTGTTGGAGATGGTCATTGGCTGGCACTTGCGTGGTACAGATGTCACTTGCCAATTTATCAGCCCAAGCCTGAATTTTGTCCATGTCTCGCTGCATATGGACACTGACTGCCTCAGTATCTGAGGAGTCTCGAATGGTACTGAACATTGTGCAACCATCAGCAAACATCCCCACTTCTGACCCTATGATGAAGGGAAGGTCATTAATGAAGCAGCTGAAGATGGTTAGGCCTAGGACACTACCCTAAGGAACCCCTGCAGCAATGTCCTGGAACTGAGATGATTGACCTCCAACAACCACAACCATCTTCCTTTGTGCTATGTATGACTCCAACCAGTGGAGAGTTTTCCCCATGATTCCCATTGACTACAATTTTGCCAGGGCTCCTTGAGGCTACACACGGTGAAATCCTGACTTGATGTTAAAGGCAGTCACTCTCACCTCACCTCTGCAATTCAGTTATTTTGTTTGATTTGGACTAAAGCTGTAATAAGGACAGGAGCTTAGTGACCCTGGCAGAACCCAAACTGAGCATCAGTGAGCAGGTTAGAGCTGTGTATGTGCCACTTGATAGCACCATTGACAGCACCTTCCATCACTTTGCTAATAATTGAGGGGAGGCTGAGGGGGCAGTAATTGGCCAGATTAGATTTGTCCTGCTTTATGTGGACAGGACATACCTGGGCAATTTTCCACACTGTCAGGCAGATGTCAGTGTATTAGCTATATTGGAACAGCTTGGCTAGGTGCACAGCTAGTTCTGGAACACAAGTTTTCAATACTATTGCCGGGGTGTTGTCAGGGTCCATAATCTTTGCAGTAGCAGTGCCTTCAGCTGTTTCTTGAGGTTATGTGGAAGATTGGTATCTGTTACACTGGGGACATCAGGAGGAGGCCAAGATGGACCATCCACTCGGCATTTCCAGCTAAGATGGTTGTAAATGCTTCAGCCTTGTCTTTTGCATTAATGTGCTGGGCTCCCCATCATTGAGGATGGGCATATTGGTGGAGACTCCTCTTCCAGTTACTTGTTTAATCGCCGACCACGATCCATGTCTGGATGTGGCAGAACAGCAGAGTTTTGATCTGACCCATTGGTCGTGGGATCACTTAGCTCTGTCTATCCCATGCTGCTTCCATTGTTTGGCATGTAAGTAGTCCTGTGTTGTAGTTTCGCCAGGTTGACCCTTCATTTTAAGGATGGCAGGTGCTGGTCCTGGTATGCCCTCCTGCATTCTTCATTGAAGCAGGGTTGATCTCTTGGCTTGATGATAATGGTAGGGTGAGGGATAGGCTGGGCCATGAGGTTACAGTTTGTGGTTGAATCCAATTCTGTGGCTGCTGATGGCCCACAGCGCCTCATGGATGCCCAATTTTGAGCTGCTGGATATGTTCTAAATCTATCCCATTTACCACATAACACAATGGAGGGAATACTCAGTGTGAAAACAGGACTTCATCTTTACAAGGCCTATGCAGTGGTCACTCCTACTTATACTATCATGGATGATCTGTGACAGGTAGATTGGTAAGGATCAGGTGGTAATCATTAGGAGTTTACTTGCCCATGTTTGACCTGATCCCATGTGACTTCATAGGGTCTGGAGTCAACGTTGAAGACTCCCAGGGCAACTCCCTGCTAACTCCATTTGCTTCATCCTCTGCTGGGTCAGTCCTGTGGTGGGGCAGGACATAACCAAGGATGGTAATGGCAAAGTCTGGAACTTTGTCTATAAGTTATGATTCTATGTATGACTATGTCAGGCTGTTGCTTGATTAGTCTGTGGGACAGCTGTCCCAATTTTGGCATAAGGCACCAGAAGTTAGGAAGGAGGATTTTGCAGAGTCGATAGGTCTGGGTGTGCATTGCCATTTCTCATGCTTAGATCAATGTCAAGTGGTCCGTCCGGTTTTATTCCTTTTTGGCTTTTCTGTTGTAGTTTATTACAATTCAATGGCTCGTTGGGCCATTTCAGAGAGCAGTTATGAGTGACCACATTGCTGTGGGTCTGTAGTCACACATAGACCAGACCAGGTAAGGATGGCAAGATTTCCTTCCCTAAAGGAGATTAATGAACCAGATGTTTTTTTTTACGACAATCAACGGTAGTTTCATGGCACCATCGCTGAGATGAGCTTTCAATTCCAGATTTTTACAATTAATCTATTGAATTTCTTTTAATTAATCTAATTTAAATTCCACCAACTGCCCTGGTGGGATTTGAACCAGTATCCTGACAGCTAAGCCTGGGCTTTTGAATTATTGGTTGAGTGACATTACCACTACACCACAATCTCCCCCAGCAGGGCCTCAGACCTCCCAATTATATTATAGGCATATGGAGCTGATGGATCCGCTCCAGGTATATTTCTTTCTCAAAAATCTGGCATGGCTCAAGTAGTTAATCTAAACTGAGATCTTTAATGCTGACCGTGGGCCTTGCCATCTGAGAGTGCACTTCAAATTTGACAAGGAAATTTAAGTGCATGCCAAGTTTCCAGTATGTACCACCGATATGTATTGGTCGAGACCCCTTGATAGGAGCATTGAATTCAAAAATATTATTATTCTAACAACACTACTATATCACAGAGAATGGTCTAGTAATATGTTATTACCTTGGCAACAATTATTATTGTGATCTGGCACTAGTTCAGATTGTTTTTCTTTTCCATTAAGATTAATCCATTTTTGTACAGAGCTGTGGGTGGAATCTTCCGCTCTGAAGTTTAAGATTGATGGGAGGAGCAGAAGCCGGATTGATTTCTGAAATTTTAAAGAACGAGAAGGGATTTCATTGAACGTATAAAATTCTGATACGGCCAGACAGACTGGATGCAGGGATGATGGTTCCTCTGGCTGGTGGAGGGGCGGGGGTGGTGGGGGGTGGGGTGGTGGGGTGGGGGGGCGGGGGGGTGCCGGCGGTGCGGAAGGGCGTAGAATAAGGGGTCACAGTCTCAGGATACGGGATAGGCCATTTAGGACTGAGATGAGGAGAAATTTCTTCACTCAGTGTATGGTGAACCTGTGGAATTCTCTACCACAGAAGGCTGTGGAGACCAAGTCACTGAATATATTTAAGAAGGAAATAGATTTCTAGACTCTAAAGGCATCAAGGGTGGTATGGGGAGAGCGGCAGTGTGACATTGAGGTAGAGCCATGATCATATCAAGGCTCGAATGACCTACTCCTACTCCTATTTTCTATGTTTCTGTTTCCACTGGAGGGTGAAACAGCTGAACACGCATGAGCATGGCGAATCTTGTGGTGGTGGTGGGCAGGAATTCACCGTCTCCATCATTACCTCATAGGGTCGAGGGTCCGGTCACCATATTTAAAGGGAACCTGGACAGCCATTCACTCACTACAGGCCAGGAGCTCCGCATTACTCATCCAGAAATGCAAACAGTGGTTCAGCAAAGCCTCCCTGGAGTTTTGGAGATTCTCCTCCAGGTCATCCAGGGAAAGCAGGTGGCACTGCTTCCCTGGGATGGCAGCAGCAGGTCCTCCCATCTGACCATGGTGGCCTGGGCGCAGTTCACAGTGGAAGCTGGTGTCAGTGGGGCCCAGCATGGAGATGCCTAGCAGTGCAGGAAGTGGATCAGTGATCTGCTGCGCTCTGCCAGGGTAAGTGCACCGTCTACTCTCACTGCAAACTGACACTCATAAGGGCATCAGGCAGTCTAAGTGTGTGAGTGCGCAGGGATGTCACTTGGAATGTGGGTTGTAGCACTCGCCAGCAGATGAGACTTCTGCACTGAATGTGTGCCAGCCACTTCATGCTCTCGATCTCATATCAGTTTCAGGACATCCAACTTCTTACAGGGAAGGGCTGAGCAGCTGCCATAGGCACGCCCGTTCCTGAACTGCTCCTGCAACCATTGGGATGCCAATCATTCCTAAACAAAAACAGAATTACCTGGAAAATCTCAGCAGGTCTGGCAGCATCGGCGGAGAAGAAAAGAGTTGACGTTTCGAGTCCTCATGACCCTTCGACAGGACATCATTCCTTCTGTCTTTCTGCAGAACAAAAACACACACAAAAAGTGTGAGCGCTCCCAGGACTGAGGTGGAATTCTGGACATTCGAGGAGCTGGCCACAGAGATATCCAAGGAGAAGCAGGACCATGACTGTGTGGAGGGACAAATAGGGCTCCCCCAGGAAGCCAGTGAGGATGCCTCCAGTCTGCAGCTGTCAGATGCACCCTTAGAGAAGCAAATTGCTTTAATTAAGGAGCCTGTTTAGTCAATCTCTAAATCTTTCTTTTCTCCATTCCAGGTACCAGTAATAAGCAGGGGAGGCCAGCAACCCAGACCCGCCATGCCCCTGCCCCAGCTCCATCCCTGAGGAGGATGCCTCGGAGTCCTCCAAGGCAGTCACCACCCTTTCCATGGAGGCAGCCAAGTGCTCACATGCCAGAGCCATGACATCTGACAGAACATAGACGGACTCTTCCAGTCTTTGGTTCAGTCTGTGCATGGTCTCTGTGGAGGAGGATGCCTCAGAATCCTCAAAGGATGCACTGTCATGGCATTCAGCTGCACCCTCCACCAGCACAGATACAGTCACTTCGGTGGGTCTAGGTTTTAGAGTAGGTTCAGGATCACAGTCTGGTGAACATATCACTGTCACAGGTCCACAGCTGGCAGAGGAGGTGATAGCCAAGGTCTCCGACACTCAGAGCACTGCTGGAGACCAGGCCCCTGCTCAGATGACAAGCCTCTGGACTCGGCCCTAAGAGATCTGTTGTAGATGCAGAAACAGGGAGGGAACATCAGGCAGAGATACCAGAGGCCATGCACAGACTGGACCGAAGAAGAGTCCATCCATGTTCTGTCTGATGTCATGGCTCCATCATGCAAGTTCTTGGCTGCCTCAATGCAAAGGGTGGTGGCCGCCTTAGAGACCCAGTCCAGCAGAATGCACAGTGGCTGCTGGATATGCACTCGAACCAGTACTCCACCTCTCCACCCATGGGTGCAGAGCAGCACTGGCTAGGCGAGAGGTAGAAGGGGCACCTCGACCTCCCTCCAGTTGCCCCTTATCCTCAAGGAGTCAGAGAGGTGCCATCAGCACCCACAGGGAGGAGCAGCATCAGCCAGGCACCCCGGTGGCTTCATCCCAGGACACTCCAAGGGTGCCCTGCTGCTCCACCTCCCCTCTGCCAGTGACCCCACACATCCAGCAGGCCAGGCCAGGAGGGGTGCACCTGCACCTGAGCAGGAGACTCTTAGCAGGCTGAAGTCCTCTAGGCCTTGGGTCACCAGAGGATACCCACCAAAGTCCTCACAGTCAACAGGGCATCGCAGTCAGCAGGCTGCCTCTACATCAGCTGTGGGTGTCAGGGCTGCACCTAGACATAGCAGTAGGCAAAAAAAGATTTAAAAGTATTGAAAGCACACTTGTACATGTGCACAATCATTGTTTATTGTTTATTATTTTCGCACTTGTAAATATATGTTCACTTGCACTGTTTGGAGGTTTCCTGGATTCCATCTTGCTGCTAGTTGCTTCAACGGTCACAACCATTTAAGGGTGTGGAATGTGGGCCCCCATCAGAGTCTGATAATGAACTCCTATAGATTCACTTCTCTCACATGATCAACGTAGTGATTGCTCAATAATCCCACATGTGTATGATTAAGCTCTGGTTTTTATTTGTGAGCGTGCTGCCTGGCAACACATCATGTAATCCATTACTAGCAGCTCACCATGTCCTGACCTCTGAAAATCCGCTCTTCAAGGTCATTGTATCTCCTGCTGCTGTTGCCCTGATGCAAGATGTGGGTGGATGCCAAGAGTACTTGAGCGGAATTAAATCCGCTATGTGAGTGGCTAGTAACACTCTAGATGCAGTTTCAGGGCTGAAAGAGTGAAGCTCTACACTGTCTCCTTAAAGGTAGAAAACCAGAGGCTACCCCACATGTCTGGAGGAAGCTGTGGTGGGTGCATCCATTCGTTAATGGCCTTCCTGGTGTTTTGTCATTTTGAGTTAATGTGCATGCAGAGCTGTAAGTAAGGAGGCAACGAGTATATTAGCCTTGATAATGATTTAAGAGTTGTGTGTGCAGTTGACTGAAGCCTTTGTGAGACCACATGGAGATTTCTTTGGCCAGCTCGCCTCCTTTTCAAGGGTGGCAGTAGACATCACATAAAAGATTTGCAACCAAAGTGCATCGGGCATCATTGAAGGACTGGGATATCTATCAGTGCATGAGGAGAAGCAGAGTACAATGGGCCTGTGTGTGGACCGAGCCAAGGACTTTGAGACTATCCAAGTGAAGCATCAGCAGCTTTAACAGGCCTCTGCAGAGTGCTTGCATGGAAGAAGTTTACCTCAGCTGGGGCGTCCACAATCACAGATCACAGTCTCGCACTAATGCTAAGGCCATTTAGGACTGAGATTTGTAGGGGTCTCTGCTATTGGAGGGTCCGGAGTGGTTGCATTAACCCACAGTGCAGTTGAGGCACTCTCTGTGAGCGGACTCCAAAGTTACATGGAAACTTCTCAGCATGATAGAGATGTCAAGGGATAAGAGCGAGTGGCATGTGGGGAGATGGACAGGAACATGATCTTCCCTAATTAATCTGCACGGAGGAGTGGTCTCCAGGAGCTAAATGGGGTTCTCATGCTGCTCCTTACTGTGGATCCATCTATCTGCTTCTGCCTGAAAAAGCTCTCTGCCAGGTCAATCCCGCTTGGGAGCAGGTGTGAGGGTGACACGAGTGTATTCCTGCCAAAGTAAGATTTGAGATTGCTTCCAAGTCACCATGCACACAGACTTTGGGCATGGGTAAAATCACAATTATTACTGACAGGTGCCCGAGGTTGCGGGAGAATGGGGTGATGTGCAGGTTCTAATGCGTGCATTTAGTGCCAGGTCTCTGCGTATTGGCAAAGTTTGGTGCATGCAAAGGAGCAAACTACCAGCAGGGCAGATGGTAGTTGTGCAATTTAACTCAGCTCCCATAAATCAAGGTATCTTGGAGCAAGGTATAACGTCTGTAAACGAAAAGGAACTGGGGCCTTCCAGCCAACAGAGGATAGAAAACCAAAAATTTAAAGAAGTATGTCAGCAGCTTACTCTGCCTGGAATCTGGTAGCTGTCAGATTGGTATGGCCTGTCAGCCATGTAATAGCTCTGTCATGGCCTCTGCATGTGGTTTGGCGACATCCTGGCCCTCATCAGTTCCATCCCCTTCACCATCCTCGTCAGAGGAAACATCTCACTCCCCCAACTCTCCCTCAGCCAAGACATCCCCCCCCTTTGTAGCACTAGGTTGTGCAGGGTGCAGCAGACAGCGATGATCCCATAACTCTCTGTGGTGACTATTGGAGACCCCCTGCCTGAGTGGTCAAAACATCTGAACCTCACCTTTAGGAGGCCTATTGTCTGGTCAATCACGGACCTCTTAGAGGCATGTGCAGCATTGTCCTCACCAGCACTATGAGGACAGTGAACTGGCATCATCATCCAGGTCTTATAGGGGTATAACTTGTCCCTAAGGAGCCAGCCCTGCAATAACTGATGTCCTTCAAAAGCTTGTGGCACCTGGGAGTAGGTCAGAAAGTAGGCATCGTGAGAGATGCCTGGGAGCTGAGCACAAACATGCAGGGTGTGTCTTCTGTGATCACATATCAGCTGAATGTTCAAAGAGTGGAAACCTACCCCATTAATGAATGTGACTGGCTGTTGCCAGGGCACTCTCAAGGTCACATTTGTGCAGTCAGTAGCACCCTGCACTTGCTGGAAACCTGAGATTGCTGAAATCCCAATGCTCTTGCCGCCTGACTTTTGGGATCCAGGCAGAATTGGACAAATTGATGTGGTCTCCTAAATAGGGCATCTGTCACCTCCCGTGTGGAATTGTGTTGCTGACAGGTGTCACACAGGTCCACAGTGGAGCCCTTTAAGGAGCCACTGGCGAAGACGTTTAAGGCCTGGTGACTTTTCATGCCACCAGCATGGGAATGCCTCCAAGTTCTTGTTGCCACAGGTTGTCATGGAGGACCTGGCAGATGCGAGCAACCACATTTTGGGATATCCAAAGGTGTCTCTGGCATTGCCTTTCACTCATGTGTAGATAACTGCACCACCTGTGATATACCCGTGGTCACCATCGCAGCGGATCTTGTTTGCAGCATAATTCCTTGAGGCCCCGCTGCCTTTTGCTGCTCAGGCCATTGTTCCTCCAAGCCCTGTGTCAACCTGCAATGGATTGTCCTCATCTGGATGAGAGCCAGAACAAAGGCAGTGTTGCCTGGAGCCTGCAACATTTAGGCGTCAGTGGATCTGTGGATGTATTAAAGTCATAGATTTAGTGCACATATTCTTTACAGGTTTTCCTGCATCTCAGAGCCACCAAGTCAGTGCAATGCCCTTCACCCGATCTCCGTCGAGACATGGCACTTCCACCCCACCCCTTCCAGATGATAGACATCCTGGAGGATCAAAGATGGGCGTACTTCCCATTCATATATGACTGTGCATGGAGACAATGCTCTTTGACCAGGATGATGAGAGCCATGTATGAGAAACCTCCCTCTGACACTATGCTGCTTGCCTCCACTACCCTTGAGACTCTATAGAGAGGCCATTGCCTTGGCAGCATAGAAAGACTAACCACATAGCATTTGTCAGGCTTGACCATTCACCTGGGAGGGAGGAGGTTTGGAGATGCGAATTGGCTGCCGTTCACCAGCTATGCCATTTGGTGGCATCCACTTCCCTCTGGCCCTTCATCCCTGCCTCTGACAGCAGCAGCAGGTGGCAAATAGCACAGAATGAATGGCAGCTCCACACCTTGCTACCATCTCGATGTTATGAGACCCATGAGTCAGAACAAAACCCGCTGCCTTTTGGGCTTTGCCATAGTGAGGAGAACACAACACTCAGTTGCCTCATGATTATTAGGTTTGTAGTCTGTAGTTAGTCAATTGTGCTGACCTTGAACTCCACCCACCTGAAAAGACACTCCTCCCACTTCGAGGTATCACAATTACTGACTAACTGTGTGCTCCAGGTCAGATTTTAAAAATGGTGTACATCACCTTTCAAACTCGCTCCACCACTTCCTATGCTCCCATTGTCATTCACCAACTTCCCCTCATTCCGACCTGCCCAATATAACCATTTATCTCCCCTCTGTCACACTTGGACCCTGTCGCAATCCACCTCAACATACCTCCCTCCCCTCCGAGCCGACACCTGTTACCATCCGTATGCCCACACTGAACCTGCCCCCTCCCATTATCTGCGCCATCTGTGTAGTTTGTCTCCATAACTTCCCACCCATGAAACTTTCATCTTCCCAAATATCACCCAGGACCTGCCACCCTACTGTATCCCACTCCCCACTTTGACTGTGACTGTTTCCTCCCCTCCCAGTAGCCTCAGTTCAACACCCACGACCCCACCGTCGACAGCACAACCCTGCCCTTTAAGACCAACTCTCTCCAAATATCCTTACCCGTAAACCCCCTCACCCAGCCAGCCACAGAACCCCTAGACCAAAAATAAATACCCAACCCTCCATCCAACGTTGCTGCACCATCGCTGCCTCCCTCCTCCACCTCTTGCCCGGACATTTCCTTCCCCAGACAGTCTCCCCCACTTTCCGAGGCAATCTCTTCTTTCCCAGGACAGCATCTTCCTTCCATGGACACTTCCCCCCGCCCCACCCTTAGCCTGCCCCTCATGTACAGCTTCCGCTCCACCTTTCCATCCCTCACCTACACCCTATATCCAGCCTCCGCTCCACACTATCCCACCTTTCACCCCTTGCCACTGTCCATCTTCCATGCCACCCTTCCACCCTACCAACCCTCCACCCATCCCCTGCCTCCTGCTTCCAGACTTCATGCAACTTTTGCTATCAGCACCCGGTATGAGTCAAGTTGTGAGCAGCCCCAAGAAGGCGAAAGCAATGTCTACTCACCTCAAAGGCATGGAAGAAGTGAAGCTTGCCAGGTGCATGCCATTTATATACAGTCATAAAAGTGAACGTTTCTAATTTCTGACTGCTGGGGAACTTAATCTGGAGAGGGAGCTTAATTCCAGCAAGGTGGCTCTTTAATGGGCACGTATGACATGCTAATGCATGCAAAAGGACGTCTTGACATTGTTCGTTGCGAAGCTCGACTCATCTCGAAGCCACCTTTAAAGTCTCGAGAATGGAATTCTGTAATTGATTTTTGGAAACTGATTTTTGGCCTGATGTCAAATTAAGTTCCCCTGCCCACCAAGCTTCCCACCGCTGGTGGGACTGGAAGATTCCACCCGTACTCAGGACTGTATCTTTTGGCTCAGCTGAATAAAGTAGCACACAATAGTATTGTTGTATTGTGCACAAACTTGAACTAATCGCCTCCAAAGCTTATCAACAGAAATGTTACTTATATTGACACAGGTCTATGGCTGTAAGATGACATGAGAGTAGGACACCAATTAGGAGATAATAGTCACAACATTAGTAGATTCTGTGTAAGAACAGGAAAAGATAACAAAGAGTCAAAGATATATAAGGGTACTGGTTTGGAGAAAAACAATATTCAGGCAAGAGAAAGAGGGGATCTGGACTAAATAACTGGGCATAAAAGTCGGCAAACAGTTTAACAACTTGAAAATCTTTAATATGAGATGCACAGAGCACAATGTACAGATTTTCCCATAAAATAAGAAGGGGTGCATCAAAGTTCCATGAAAAAGTAGAGACATTTATGTCATGTTCTTACAATGATATAATTTCTTGAGCATATTTGCTGTGTAAGACACAAGGCACCAACTATTCATAAAGGATTGGGTAAACACATTGTGGGTTCTTTTATTAAGACTAAGTACATGAGAACAGTTCCACATTGGTACAGAGCGTGAAGACATCAGAACTGTGTCTGTGTGTGCTCTGCTCAAAGTAAAAGTGAAACTAAGACTGGATCACATGACATCTAGTGATATCATGTTGTTATCCCTTAAAGGCATATTACAACAATGTAAACAAAATTGAAATGCAATCCAAAATTCCATATGAAATTAATAAGCATTTAGAAATGCATGGGTTAATCAAAGATAGCCAGTAAAGATTTGTTAAAGGCAAGTCCTCTGTTAAATTTGCTAGAATTTTCTAAAGAAGTGACTGATTGTGTAGATAAAGGGAATACACAATTTCAGAAGGCACTCAGTAGGGTATCTCACTAGAGGTGAGGTGACAGTGACTGCCCTTGACATCAAGGTGGCATTTGATTGAATGTGGCATCAAGGAGCCCTAGCAAAACTGGAGTCAATGGGAATCAGGGGGAAAACTCTCCACTGGTTGGAGTCAGCACAAAGGAAGGCAATTGTGGTCATTGGAGGTCAATCATCTCAGCTCCAGGACATCACTGCAGGGATTCCTCAGGATAATGTCCTAGGATCAACCATCTTCAGCTGCTTCATCAGTGACCTACCTTCCATCATACGGTCATAAGGGGGATGTTCGCTGATGATTGCACAATGTTCAGCACCATTCACAACTCCTCAGATGCTGAAGCAGTCCATGTCCAAATGCAGCAAGGCCTGGACAATATCCAGGCTTGGGCTGACAAGTGGCAAGTAACATTCATGCCACATAAGTGCCAGGCAATGATCATCTCCAACAAGAGAGAATCTAACTATTGCCCCTTGACATTCAATGGTATTACCATCGCTGAATAACCCACTATCAACATCCTGGGCATAATACACTTGGAACGCAGGGCTGTTTTCTTGTAAGAAACAGTAAACTTTACTTACAGACTCCAGACGAGGCTAAATGCTTCTTCCAAGACCAAGGTTAAAAAGCTCCGCCTCTAAGATTCCTGGCATTTAGGTCTGATTCATCTGTACAGTCACATGATCCCCATAACAGTAAGAAAAGGCTTAACTTACAATTACTGCACTGGGGCTTACCACTCTTGAGAAACTAAACTGGACTTACTGTGGCTACAAGGGCAGGTCAGAGACTAGGAATCCTGAGGTGAGTAACTCACCTCCTCACTCTCCAAAGCCCGTCCACCATCTACAAGGCACAAGTCAAGAGTGTGATGGAATACTCTCCACTTGCCTGGATGAGTGCAGCTCCAATAACAATCAAGAAGCTTGACACCATCCAGGACAAAGTAAGCCACTTAACTGGCACCCCACGCACAAATATTAACTCCTGCCACCACCGACACACAGTAGCAGCAGTGCGTACCATCTACAAAATGCACTACAGAAATTCACCAAGGCTCCTTATACAGCACCTTCCAAACCCACAACCACTTTCATCTAGAAGGACAAGGGAAGCAGACACATGTGAACATTATCACCTGGAAGTTCTCCTCCAAGCCACTCACCATCATGACTTGGAAATATACCACCATTTCCTCACAGTCACTGGGTCAAAATCATGGAACTCCCTTCCTAACAGCACTGTGGATGTACCTACATCACAAGGACTGCAGCGGTTGAAGAAGGCAGCTCGCCACCACCTTCTCAAGGGCAATTAGGGATGGGCAATAAATGCTGGCCCTGCCAATGATGCCCACATCCCAAGAATGAATATAAAAAAGTCTTGCTAGAAAAAAAATCAGGTGTACGGTACAAGAGGAAATATAGCAATATGGATAGAAAGCCTGTTGACAGAAAACAAATTTAGGGTAAATGGATGTTATTTGGATTGGAGAACAGTTAGAACTCAACGTGATCATCCTTTTTCTCAACCAGTTTCTCCCTCACTTCCCAGTCATCTCTCCCCGGCCCATTCCCAATTATCCTACTTCTCAATTGTCTGCCCTTCCTGGCCATCCCCCATCCTGATCACAAACCCCGTCCCCCCCACCCAACTCCTCAAGCTTGATTTTAATCACTCAGCTGAAGACAGCTGTTACCATAGCAGCAGTCTGACCTACCATTCTGCTTTGCTGGTGATCTGCTCACAGCTCACCAACTCAATGATAATAAGACCCAAGGCCCAGTATTGGGTGCGCCTGAGCTTCACCATTCAGGTACAGGGACTGCGCTTAAAGCAATGGGCGTGTTCAAATCGTTAGACTGCTATATTCAAGAGAGGCAGGAAGAATAACAAACTGGAAAATGAAAAATATTCCACAAATTATAACCCTAGCATTCTATCATACATTTTAAGTGAGGCGTCAATCAAATTTTACTGCAAATAACATTGACATTGTAAAAGGTAAACCTTGAGAAAAGCAAACAGCTACAACTTGCAACTATACGATTTAGATTAGACTGGTAGCTGTCAAACTACAATGTTGAACTGTTGATCCAGAGTGAGAATATTAACCTCAGTCAACATTCATAATTGCCACCATCATCAGTTTGATTCAACATCCCAATTCCTCCTTGCATCAGTATACTTCCTGTTACTTGACAATGAAGTGCTATTGACAATTGCCATAGTGTTGCCTGTGAAAATAAAACCTTCCCTGTAATTCCAGCTGAAGGTGTGATTATGCCAGTAAGAGAAAACAGTTAGAGGGCAAGTTAAAAGCTTTAAATAGTAAGAAAATTCTTCTTACATTTTTTTTTTCCTTTATCTCTTCTACGCTTGTATACATTTTCTAAAGGAGCAATGATTGCTCAATTCAGCATTACCTTTTAAAAGGGGTCTCTGTATCAGATGGTAACAAGGTGGAAAACCATACTAACCAGGATTTGAACAAGATCTTCAAAATACACCGCAAAGGGAAATGGCAGATCGCCAGGCAATGAACCTACATAGGGATTTCATGTGTACTCAGCTTCAGCATCATTATTAGAGGAAAAAAGCTCTTGCCAAATGGCCTAGGGCTACTGATTGCACAGAGTCTTCTGGTATTTAATACTATATTATGCCTGTACATTTTGCAAGTGTCAATACACCGATTGAATTTTGTTGTGTGGAATCTTTAGAAAATTGGTTTAATGCAGGCTATGATGTGAAGAAGACTTTGATCATAGTGCTGCTACAGACAAGTATTATATTACAGCCAAAATGAAAAACAGCAGGAGCATAGAAAAACCATCATTCTATAACACTACACTTATCACAGCTGCAATCAGTGCTTGTTAACAAAAGTCAGAAGAAATTCAAAGAAATCAGACTCAAGTCCTGTGATGCTACATGTGCTAGCTGACTAAACAGTCACAATTTAAAGGAATTGTGTACGTGTGTAGAGATGCACTTATCCTCACCCTGTGAGAAGGTGTATATGAGACTGGATCCTGTTCCAATTCATCCCACAGCAGCCAGTTGGAAAGAACATTTCTTGTGAAGCTTACTGCAGTCCACAATGTTCCATGTGCCCTTGGGAAACTCTTTGTCAGAATATTCTGAATGATTCTTTTTGTGTGTGGCATGGAGTTAATTCTCAGCTGCAATGCTGTGATTCGGGCTGACCCATTCATACAACAAATGCTCGACACCCTTGCCTGATCTTGTGTTGTTCATGCTGGCTGATATACGATAACAGGGGCTGTTGGGAGTAACCTGCCTTTCTGTACAGGAAAAGCAATCACAAGTGATATATATGAGATATTTCGGAAGATAAACATTGATCTCTAGAGAAGTGAAAGGAATTTTTTTTTACTAACACAACAGAAAAAGGTAGAAGCTATTGCTAGCCCACCCACTCCAGGGCTATGAGTGTGTGATGGCTTAATCCCTGAATTGCTAATCTTATCAGTTGAATTTTCTCTTTACTGTGTTAGCAATTTTTCAGAGGCTTCATAATTAACTGTTTTACCCAATCAAATGCTAAGCTCCACTGAATTTCAGACTGGTTCCACAAAATAGGTAACCAACATTTTTGAGGAATTTTAACATCTGCCCCACCCTCTCCAATCTCCAGTGACAGGTGGGAGAGGGTCAAGGGGGAGATAAAATTTGCCAAAAGTTTTAAATCTGAATGCAGCCGGCTGCAAATGCATCTAATTCTGGTTTGACCGTGACGAGTTTGGGTGTGGGACAAGCAGATGAGAGATTTTAATATTTAAATCAGGATGAATTATTGAGATTTTCACTGAGATAAATACCACTTGCTCAGGTATTCCCAGGTTTCGGAAAACTGACTTAAAACAAAGCTAAGATTGAGTAACACTTCACGGGATAGGTAAAGGTCAAGTGTTAAGATAACTAAAGGCTCACTGCGCACACCTGTTTTCTCAGTTCCTGTTGGGAAACTGCTTGATGACAGTACTTGTTGTGAGAGACTTATTTCTACAGTTTGGAGGTTCACACAGAGAACATCCCAATGCCATGGCTTCCTTAGATTGCTTCCCTTGTCTGAAAGCTAGTCAGCATCAGTAGCAGCAACAGGGTGCTGTGTGGGAAGCTGCAGCTGGATGCCAGAGAGGGTATTAAGAGAAAAGTCAAATTTGCAGGTATCACTACTCACATTACAGGGTCATACAGATAGAGGCCCAGTTTCTTTGACCTGCTTCTGGCAGTTAAGATTGTCACTGTTGTTTATTCGCTGATTTTGTTGTATATTTTACATATCTGACTTGCCTCGGAGCAATGCAGAGATGACGCTAGTTCTAGGTCTACAGCTAATTTATTTACAGTATTTAAAAATATCTCAGCAATCACAGCATCTCTACAAACATGTTCCCAGCTCTAGCTTCTCAGGTCTTTATGAAAGCTTCTGTTTACTTTTGCTCCCAAAAACTTCAACCAGACATAGTCAATCAAGCACAGTGAACATAGATCAGTCAATAGACTAATATTGTTAAACACTGATCAATTGAACACTACAGTCACAGCAAGATGTATATATGTGCAGCCTCCTAGAAGACCAGCTCCTAGCTGTGTCTGGTACCACAAACTGTTGGTGACTATGAACGTCACCACTACCATCAATATTTTTGCCTCTGGTTCCTGCCAGGGCTCTATCAGGCACTGAGGGTCTCCCAAACAGCTGCATATAAATGCCAGGGCAAATGTTATTTGTCATGGCTGGCAGCTATGTAAACATCCCCTGTGATGACAATAGGGTAAATGAGCAAACACTCAGTTTGCTATCTCTGCTGGATTCCCAGCGGTACAGGGTACAGGGTGCCATCAATGGCAAGTAAGTGAAAATCCAAGCACCCCTAGAGCAACCAGGAGTATTTGTTAATTGCAATGGATTTCATTCCATCAATGTTTAGCTAGTCTGCAACCAGAAGAAAAAATTGATGCAGGTCTGCACTAGGTTCTCTGTGATATGTCATGATATTTCCCATGCTGCGTCAGTCCAACATCCTCATCTTATTCATACATAAAACCATCCTTAAAGAATGGGCGTTAGGTGACAAAGGATAGATACCCCCTTCAAACCTTCCTAATGACAAGAATGAGAAACCCCACTGTTGAAGCCAAGACTACTACCGTGACAGCCATATGACAACCAGATGTATTATTGAGCAAGCCATCAGCATGCTCAACATGTGCTTCAGGTGCCTGAACAGATCTGGAGGTGCCTTTCTGAACTCTTCAGTGAGAGTCTCTAGAATAGTCATTGTGTACTATCTTCTCAACTACATAGTGCAGTAGTGAGAACGAGAGGTGAAGGAGGAAACAATCCTCATCATCTGATGATGCTTCCAATGGAGGGGAGGAGGAAGAGAAAGATGAGCACCCAAAGTCAGTCCTGCTTCTCACATTGCTGCTCAAGATTTCCCTCATGACTCTAAGGTTAACTTAGTCACTCACCTTGGACCTAAATAACTATCACATCCCCAGCCTCAACCTATCCTAAACCCCCACTGACACAAAGAATTTCTGCAACCAGCCATCTACCCATTGCACTTCTACCAATTGGCCCCATCAATACATGTCCCCACATTTATCATCAAGCAAGTGGGAAGGAAGCTGATACCTGCTTTGCGTGAATGGGCAACATGGGAAAGTTATGCAAACTGGTACATTTTATGTGATTTGAGTAAAAAAAGAAACTCAATCAAATAACATTTTCACAAACATCCATATGCCTACCCTCAGCCAAATGTGAACTCTACACCAAAAGGAACACCTACATCTGTTTTTGCCTTGGGCAGAGAGAAACAGGACGAGAGAGCACTGGGCTTCTCCTGCGTTTGTCAGCTTCCCCAGGGTGTAAGGTGCTGTAGGCTGCACCCACATGCATTCATCCTGCCATCTTTATTCCATTCAGGCCCATTCATGTTACAGGCTGGATATAAGGCAGCTAAGGCTTTCCTCTCAGACTTGTCTCACACCTTCCGTCAAGAACCTGGGCACAGCTGGAGAGCTGGTCTACAAGGACAGAAATGCTGCCATCAGAAGCATCATCAAAGAAGGGGCCAAGGGTGCTTAAGACATGCTTCCATTGCCTGGACCATTCAGGAGGAGCTCCGCAGTACAGTACTGAGCAGGTACCCAGATTTCTGGTATATGGTCACAATTTTACCATCTTTGGAGACCAAGCCTTAGTATAACTTGGGCAACAAGAAACACAGCAGGAGGTTAAGCAGGAGGTGGAGGAGGGAGAGGGAGGAGAAATAGGAGCATGAAGAGAAGGAAGAGCAGTTATTTTCACTGTTTCAAGCCAAGATTGAGGGAGATTTATTGGCTAAGAAGATGCACTGCTCTTCTTCAAATAGCACTGTGGAATTTTTATTAACATTATTTGAAATATTGACACAGACAGGGCCTAGCTCTAATATCAGTGATCTGACGCTATCCAGAAAAAGTGGGGTCTTTTGCTAGTTTTTCCCTCAGTTTTCTGAGTTGTTACATAAAATCCAAAGAGGAAGAATGTTTAGTTTCAATGCTATTTATTAATAAACTGAGCAGGACAGCAACATGAATTATTTTCACTCAGTGAAGCCAAATTTAATTCCCCTATCAATAAATCACACAATGGAAACAATTTTCATTTTTCATTACTTTGTCTGCTGGTCCTTCTGTGATTTTTCATTATCGGTCTTCAATTTTTGAATATATCCCTCTACTCAAGAGCCTGGTTTTTAAAATTTAATTGATTATTACCTCATTAAGGTCACTTGTTCCAATATAGTGCAAGACGCCATGACAACATTTGTATTGTACTTATATTAAAGTGAAAAGGCAGGGGTGTGGGACTAGCTGAGCTGCTCTAACAAAGAGCTGCATGGACATGACAGGCTGAATGGCCTCTTTCTGTGCTATAACCATTCTATGTTCAAATACTCTCACTTTGAAGATGAAATCAATGTTCTCCATACTTAGCACTCTTCCTGCTTAAGCCTTGGATTTTGAAAGATCTGAAATTCCTCTAGCCAATGTATCAGATTTATCAGATCCTTCATCGCTTAGTGAGCGTACTTGTGGCCGTGATTTGCTAAGTCTTGAAGGTGCAAACACCTTCATCTCTGTGTTGGTGACTGATACAGCACAATGACTGAATAAGTGCATTGCAGCTCAGATTGTATTTTTGGAAAATGGAAAACAGATATTAGAAGAGTACTCCAGACTAGGCACACCACATTCCAATATACTGACATACAAAATAGGAACAGAAGTGGGTCATTCAGCCCCTCGCACCTGCTCCACCATTCAATAAGATCATGGCTGATCTGTTTGTGCTTCGAATTCCACATTCTCACCGATCTCCAATAACCTTTGATTCCCTTGCCTAACAAGAATCTATCTATATCTGCCTTAAAAATATTCAATGACCCGGCCTCCACTGTCTTCTGAGGCTGGGAGTTCCAAAGTCGCGCAACCCTCTGAGAGAAAAAAATTCTTATCTCTACTCTAAAAGGGCAACCCCGAATTTTAAAACGGTACCCCCTAGTTCTGGACTCATCCACAAGAGGAAACATCCTTTCCACGTCCATCTTGTAAATACTGTTCAGGATCTTCAATCAAGTCACCCTGCACTCTTCTAAACTCCAGTGTAAACCTCTTCTGAACTGCTTCCAACACCTTTACATCATTCCTTAAATAAGGAGTTCAAACAATCAAGTACCTGAAAGCCTACCTCATAATAAACCAGCCCCCATATATCTCTTTTTATTTTATTTTCCCACTGAGATTTCATCACGCCCTGGATTGAGGTTTGAGCAAAAATGTAAAGGCCGCCTGGCCAATTGGCCCGTCTGCCAACTGTAAAAGTGGACAGGCCATGAAAAATCACTTTCAATTGCCTCCTTATTGGGCTTAATTACCCGCTTAATTGTAGGCGGGCACGCTTCCAACTATCGCACGCCCACCGAGAGAGATATCGCGCGAGTTCGCAATGATGTCAGAACACTCGCCTGACAGCACCTTATACTGTTTCGCTGCTAGATGGGTTGGGCATGCACCCACCCATGGGACATAAAATTCTGGCCAGTATTCACCAATGCCCCGTGTAACTGTAGCATAACATTCTTAATTTTATGTTCAAATTATCTCATATTAAAGGATAGCATTCCATTAGCCTTCTTAATTATTTGAAAATACCTGCATACTAATTTTTTGTGACTCATGTACTAGAACACCTAGATCCCTCTGCACCTCAGAATTATGCAGCCGTTTTCCATTTAAGTAATACTTTGCTTCTTTGTTCTTTCTGCCAAAGCGAACAACTTCACATTTTCCCACATTATACTCCATTTGCCAGATCTTTGCGCACTCACTCAACCTATCTATATCCATCTGCAACCTCATGTCCTCTTCACAACATGATTACCTACCTATCTTTGTGTCATCTGCAAACTTAGCTACCATGTCTTCACTCCCCTCATCTAAGTCATTGATTTAAATTGTAAAAAGCTGAAGCCCTAAGATAGACCCCTGTGGGACTCCACTCATCACATCCTGCCAATTAGAAAAAGACCCATTTATGCATAACTCTCTACTTTCTGCCAGCCAGCCAATCTTCTATCTAGCCTAATATCTTACCCACTATACCATGCGCTTTTACTTTCCATAATAATCTTTGATGTGACACCTTATCAAATGCCTTCTGGAAATCCTAGTACGGTATGTCTACAGGCTCCCCTTTATCCACCACTCTGCCCCCTTTCAAAACTGGATGTAAAATTCAATCACGTTGCAGTCACTGCTACCTAGGGTTGCCTTCACGTGTGTAGGTACTTGTGTGGGGGTTGGGGTGGGGGTTGGAGTGAGAGTGGGGGTGGGGTTAGGAGGTTTTTCCATAACATGAGTGGTCATGTTTTAATTTTTATGACAGTCTCCAGTTCCTATTTGGTAAGTTGCAATGGACCAAATGACACAGATAGCAAATCATTTATTATTGGTTTCTTTGACACACTCATGACTCTCCAAGCCAAAGAATTCGATGATAATTTCCTTTAATGTTAGAGGATCTTATCCCCTGTGTTTCACCAGTCACAGAAGAAATGATAGAAAATTGCCAGCTGGAGTGCGAAACAAGCCACCAACTCACTATCACCCTTTTTTGTGCAACTGCCCCAAGATATATTTATACCCCGTAGTCTTTCACAACTGGTGAATCTAAACCAGCTGTTGTTCTGTGAGTTTCTCTACACCATGGCGTATTTTGTGGCTATCACTACAGGGTTCTGCTGGAACTAGCATTGCCCTCAGTGTGATTGAAATGTGGGCACGTGGCGCAGTTTAAAAGAAAGGTCAGGATGTGCCTGCTCATCTGGTCAGCTCCTTCTGAATAATCACTGCACCTTCTCTCTCTGTGTCTCCATGTAGAACCCTAGGTTGTCTGAACATTACAAATCATGGCTCTCCACACGTCTATCTCTAGCAGTCTTTTCACGATGCCATGATTTCACAATAGGGTAAGTAGAAGAGACAGGCCAAAAGAATCATCTCGACCAGTACAGGAGTCAAACCCACCCTGTCGGCATTATTAAGAATCGGACTTTAAAGATCTCAGTTAATCAGCCTTACCTACTGCAGCTTCAATGGAAGTAAAACAGCCTTTCTTCAGCTTTTTTTAAAGTTTCCAGTTAGCATATTTTGATTGTCAATAGGTTTGTTTTTGGGGAAAGAAGCTTATTTCCTAAGGTAAGGTTTTAAACTGTGATAATTGTCGATCTGCAATGATGGCTAAATTTCATCAACAGATTGTGTTTTGAGGCTTTGGAGACAAAATGAGCACATGGATTGCGATCTGCGATTAACCTGCAACCGTTCAAAGTAAAGCAGGCAGCATGCAAATCTCGTGTTGCCTGATAATTATAATGTTAGTGGCATGCAGCACAACTCTGAACATGCTGTTAAGTGGCTGCCCACCTCAGCAGGGTGCCCAAGTTTATGCCAGGCTAAGGCTAGCCTGCACCTCTTAAAGGTGAGGCATATCCTTGCTGCAGCAGGGTTGAAAGAGGAAGCTGGCATATTGACGTATTGCTGAGACACTGTTCCAGGTAAGTGACAGTGGCTCCGTGGAACACAAACCTGCCATCCTCTCTCAGGATTACTGCTTTTGTTTTCCAACACCTGCCATTCTGCCAATACCCCTGCTGTTATCTGTCAGCCAGCCAGACCAGACTGCTGCTGCCAAGAAGGGAAAAACAGTTTAACGGAATGGCAAAAACAGCTGCCAACCATGAATTGGGACCAGTTGGAAACAATTGATCCAAGTTACTGGGCAATTGGCTTCCCCAGTTCGAGACCGCTGACACTGGTTACTGTTGTCAGTTGGCTGTTGCCTGTTGGAAGCACACATCCCAGGTTGGCTTTTCCCAGCTATAAAAACAGCCTAACTTATTAAAGGTAACCAGCAAACCCAGCCCTATGATTAAGGCCTTGTGCATTGGCATGATGTGTGCAATTGTGAAAAACTAGTGAAGAAACTGAAAGACACTGACTAGCTGTAAGTTTCAAACATTTATTAGTAAAACACAGTTAAACTAAACATTGCATAACAGATAAAGAATTTGTCCTCTGGACGTGGAGAGAATTCCAGAATCGCTCTGCGGGCTTCTCATTCCCATTCAACAATTGCACCTGTAAGTAAAATCAGGTTCAAATCAGTATCCCATATTTAAAAAGAAAAATATCACATATTTCAATTAATTTTTTGTTAAGGTTCAGGTACCAGTGAATTGGCGCTAGACAAGTTTAACACTACAGTCGGTACTGTCAAATTGATCTACTTCTACAAGCAGTTGCAGCCATAATTGAGGCGATGCTCTGAAAACCATTTAGGATTAATTACCCATGAAATAAAGATAGTTAAGAAAGTTAATTGTGAAGAGGACATAAGGAGCCTGCAAAGGAACATAGATAGATTAAGTGAGCGGGCAAAAAATTTGCAGATCAAGTATAATGTGGGAAAATGTGAACTTGTCCACTTTGGCAGGAAGAATAGAAAAGCAGTAAATTATTTAAGTGGAGAGGGAGTGCAGAACTCTGAGATGTCCTGGTACATGAATCAGGAAAAGTTAGTATGCAGGTACATGAGTGATAATGGCAAATGTCATTTATTGCAAGGGGAATGGAATATAAAAGTGTGGATGTTTTACCACAGTTGTACAGATGAGACCACATTGAGACTAGTGTACGATTTTGGTCTCCTTATTTAAGAAAGGATATAAATGTGTTCGAAGCAGCTCGGAGAAGGGACACTCGACTGATACTTGTGATGGGGTGGGAGAGTTATCTTACAAGGAAAGGTTGGACAGGCTGGGCCTGTATCCATTAGAGTTAGAAGATTAAGAGGTAATCTTATTGAAATATATAAGATCTTGAGGGGAGTTGACGGTGGATGCTGAAAGGATGTTTCCCCTTGTAGGAGAGACTAGAACTAGGGAACAGAGTTAAAAAATAAGGGGTCTCCCATTTAAGATGGAGATGAGAAGAAATTTTTTTCTCTTAGAGGGCCTTGATCTTTGAAACTCTCTTCTCCAGAGAGCAGTGGAGGCAGAGTCAATGAATATTTTTAAGGCCGAGTTAGACAGATCCTTGACTAACAAGGGAGTCAAAGGTTATCGGAAGTTGAGGCCACAATCAGATCAGCCATAATCATATTGAATAGCAGAGCAGGCTCGAGGGACTGAATGGCCTATTCCTGCTTCTAATTTGTATGTCCATATCCATTAATTACCCATGACAATGGCATTAAGGTAGCGCTGTCTGAAGCCAGCCAAATTATAGGCTCAGAGATGATTGTGGGCATCCTGCAAGGCCAAGAGCAACCTCCTCTTCCTCCACTGAAAATCAGCAGCCTTCAGCCACTACGGCATTTAACAACATGATGTACTAAGTGTACTCGTACACCATCTGCAGTTGCAGTACGTCTCAGCATTGGCATGCGGCACCCACAAAGCATCATGTGCGTAGTCAATGCCACCCTGCACCACAGGGAAGCCTACTATCCTGGCAAAGTCATAAGCATGCTTCTTCTACTTCTTTTTGTTCAGAGTGAAGACAATGACATCCCCTCTCCTGGTGTAAAACAGCCTCGGTCACCTCTGTCAAGCCGCAGTGGACATTGCGAGATGTTAGCCATGTCACAAGTGCCAGCCTGAAAGGATCAGAATATAAAGAAATTCTGGGCCATGGTCAATTTGAAAGTCACTATAGCCGCACCATTGTCACCTCCGCTCGTCTGGTTCCAAGAGGCCACAGAGGTCTGTGACCACCTCCTTCATAAATCACAGATGCTGAATTCCTCAAAATACCCAGCAATTTTACCAACTCAAACAAAACCCAGAGGCAGTGATCAGCAACTAACCTGCAAGTTATTGATGATCTGCTGGTCGAGTTGCGTGTTCGCAGCTGAACACAGGTGCGGTTGTTTGTGTGTTTAAGTGAGGGTGTTAACTATAGTGGAAAGGTCCACTATATCAAAGGTATCAAATCAGCATCAGAAACTGACTGGCATCACAATCTGATTACTCTGCATGTTTCTGATGCATGCTTCTAATAGCCACTCTAATGCCCTCACCAATATGGCATTCAGTATGGGCCACACCAAAAGTGAGGCACTTAGTACTACCCATTGCACCAAAACTACTGGTGCAAAGGAGCTGAATTTTGTGGCTTTTGTGCTTTCTTAATTTTCACAACAAATTCCTCAATTCTTGACCCAAATTGATAGTTTTTCCCAGTGTACCTATAACTCTTTCCATAATGTTAACTTGCTATTAAGAAAAGCAGTCACTTATTTAGGAAGAAAATAGCTTAAATAGCCATAGAGATTATTGTTTTCTGCCCCTTCACACCCCCGATACTGCAGTCAAGCATTTAATCCCAGTTATTGCTTTAATGTGACTTTTAAAATGATTTTCAGAATATCTGTTCTGTTCCAAGGAGGGAATAATTAACAGATATTTGTACTCTTGATAAACTTGAATTCAGCTTACTTCAAAATGAATAACATTTCTTAATGAGTGTACATCTGTTTTTTATTAATTTATGTTCTGTTGGTTGCCATGCAGTACACATATGTGTGTAGTTTGAGGGCTTTTAATATATATCAGAATGCATAAAAGCAGAGAGAAATTAAATTGCCAAAAAGCTAATAATTGCCAGAACAAAGGAGATGTAGGAACCTTATAACATGAAATAAAAATGTGGACCCATTAACTGTGGAGCTCCTTAATAGTTCAATGGATAAACGAACTGTGTGATGTCTTATTGATCCATAGAGGCCAGGAAAAAGCTAGGCTTGATTCCTGCCAGTGCTGCATTCACTGCTTTCAGCTGGAGCAGCAGTGGGAGCTTAATATTTGGCAGCACCATTGCTGGGCTTTGGAGAGGAAAAATAAACAAAGGGTCCAGTTCTTGTGTACTTATATGAACTTTAGATCCAGCTGTGATAGACCCAAAATAAAAGAGCTTATCCATAACCACTATCTACCCTCGCACATGAAATGTGAGCATTTGGATAAAACACTGAAGACTGGCTAATGCACATTGACCCGCTCGCTTCACCCTATACCTCTCCCCTTACCCTGCCTCATTATCCCTGCCAGCAGAGGAGGAAGAAAAGTGATTTGTTCAAAGGAGGAAGATTTCCTCTTTTTCCATAGGGGAAATAGCTGGAAAACAACAATTTACACCCTTTAGTTAAAAGTTAACTACTGCAGATGCTGGAAATCTGAAATAAAACTCAGCAGGTCTGGCAGTATCAATGGAGAAAGAAACAGAGTTAATGTTTTGAGTACACCTGATTCTTCTTTAAAGCTTCTTCACCCTTTACTGGAGGACTATGCTGGCCTTCTGTTGAAGTTACATGAAGACTAGCAGAATTCCCATGGAATTTCAAGGTGTAAAGAACATATATTTTTATTTCTGTTGGACTGTAGTAAAAAGTATGTCTTTTTAGTTCTGTTGGTCTGTGAATTAACATTACAATGGATGCAATTTCAAGGGCATGCCTACTGAAACTGTGTGAGAAGTATATACAGTGTTGCTGTTCTGGAACAGAGTATGCCATGAAAGACAGGATGGTGCCAAGGAGGAGTCTGGTATAATGGGGAACTGCCTGGCAAAATGATTTAATTGGCTCCTGACCAGGTGACCAGGGTTTGTGTGAGAGCAGTGCAACAGAATAGCCTCTAGCCTGAAAGGAAGAAGACTTAAGACCTCTCTCTCCTGTGTGTGTGGGATTCCAGTGATTCTACAATAATAGCTACCTGGCTTTTTCTCCTCATATTTCTATAACCTGCTCTCTCTCTGAAAACCCCTGTCAAGAGGCAAAAGGAAAAATCACAATTAGAGACATTGAAAGGCAAGTGCTTAACCAGTGAACTAAAGACTGAAAGTGCTGGAACACCACCTCGTGTCATCAACAAAGAATTGAAAGGAATTTGGAAGACATTGATCAAAATCAACCCATCGTATACTGTACTCCAGAATTGGTGCTATTGAACTGTTTTATCCCACCCTTAAAATCCATGTTCTGTGTGTCTTATGTGTCTTGTTTATGTGTGTATAGGGATTTAAGAAGGGGTAGAGTTTAGTTTATAGAGTTAGAAATTAGCAGTTCATATTTCTTTCTTTTGCCACTGGTTAAAGACAATTTGTTCAAGAAACTGTTATTTACTTAATAGGTCTACAAACCTGGTGCTTGTATTATGTTAACCTAAATTAAATAATTAGGTGGGTTGATCAAACTTTTTCACATTTGCCATGACTCGGGGAGCAGTCGGGCTTGACATTGCAGCACACTGTCCCCAGTGAGTTGTGACTAAGTTTGGGAGGTCATCTGGGATAATTTGGATCAAAAGAGTGATGATTTGGGTGTAAATTTAGTAAGTAATAAAAACTAAAAGGAAACATCATGTTTGTACTATCAAAAATAAGATGGCACTGGAAACTGCTAAAGCTTTCCTGCAAGTGGAAGAGATGTCCCTGATGATTTTACAAGGGACCCCAAAAGCCAGATTAATCAAATTGGACAATAAATTAAGAGTAGGATTGCCAGCCAAAGCTAGGATGGCAGAGGTAATTGAAGAGATGGCACAGCATTTGAAATTGGAATGAGTATCCTAGAGACCGAGTTCTCCAAGGGGTAGTTCAATGGAATGGACTCAAATTCAGTTGCAGATAAAAAAATTGGAACTAGAGTCAGTAGAAAAGGAAAGAGAAAGGGCATTTCAAAAGAAACAGGCAGAAAGGCAGGAGAGAGAAAGAAAGCAAGAAAAGGAATTAGAAATGCAAAAATCTGATCTCCAGAGGGGAAAGTTAGCAATGGAAGAGAGAATGAAGGGAAGAGATAGAGAGTACCAGCTTAAAAATGTGGATTTTAAAAAGGAGACATCAGACGCTGGGGAATGTTCTGACGATGAGAAAACCTTTAACCTAAAACCTAGTGGTGAGATGTTTGAATTTGTACAAACTCTTCCAAAGTTTGAGCAAAGAGATGTTGAAGTATTCTTTATTTCACTTGAGAAGATAGCTAAACAGATAAACAGGCTAAAGGAAAGCTGGACATTGCCCATGAAAAACAAATTGACAGGAAATGTATGCTTCACTGTCAGAGGAGGTTTCTAGGAATTATGATGTAGTGAAAAAGGCCATTTTGAGTGCATTTGAGTTGGTCCCTGAAGCATACAGACAAAAGTTTTGAAATTTAAGGAAACAGTGTGGGCAAACTTACATTGAATTTGAAAGGATTAAGCAAAGTAGTTTTGACAGATGGATATGAGCATTAGGGTTGAAACTACCCATGAAATTCTCAGAGAGACCATTCTCTTGGAAGAATTTAAAAACTCCCTACCTTCTGTAATAGGAATCCATGTTGAAGACCAAAGCGCTGCAACTGCTAGACAGGCAGCAGTAATGGCTGACGATTATAAGCTGATTCATAAAAGTAAACGCTTTTTCCATCATTCCCATAAATTTGAAAAGGATAGCAAGTGGGAGAATGAAAGGAAGGCAAGTAGCCAGGGTAAAGAATGGATAGCTGGGAATACCTTGAGATCTCCTCCCCAGGTCAGGAAGGAAGGTATTGAGGGTGGAGGTGAAACTCAAAGGCCTAAATGTTTCCATTGTAATAAAGTGGGATACATTCGTTTGGAATGCTGGAAGTTGTGAGGGAAGCCCATGGTGCTTATTGGAATTCATACAAGTGAGTCCAAAAAGGGAACTCAAAAAGAAACACCATGGGTCAAATTGTAGCTTTAATTACAAATAAGGGTCTGGAAGTAAATGCTGCTGTGAATGCAGGTGAAGTGAATAAGGTAGATCAGAGATATAAAGGCTTTTTGTCAAAAGGAAAGATAACCCCTTTTTCATCAAATGATGCAACTAAACCTATAGTTATATTAATGGACACAGGAGCTACTCAAACTATTTTGCTGGAGAAGGACCTAGTTTTCCCTCCAGAGAGTTCAATGAAAGCTAAAGTATTGGTAAATGGGATAAGTGGAGAATAGATCCCAGTTCCATTGTACAAAGTGCAATTGAAGTGTGATTTGTTGTAGGTTGTAGGAGTGGTTAAGAAATTTTCTGTGGATGGAGTTGATTTACTCCTGGGGAATGCTTTGGCAGGAGTGGAGGTTATAGCTTCATCCATAATTACCGAAAGTCCGAGAGAGGCTAAAGAGACGGAGCAGTTACAAGAACAATTTCCTGGTATTTTTCCATCGTGTATGGTGACCAGAGCAATGGCTAAACAGAGTCCATCATCAGAGGTCAAAGTAATACCACGAGCAGATGTTAGAGTAGCCAAAATTTTCTTTAAGGATGAGGATACTTAAAAGGAAGTGTTTGGCATGTCTTTATTAATTAAGTCTCAGAAAGCAGATCCAGAGTTAAACAAGCTAGCAGATTTAGCTCACATTGAAGCTGAGGTGGAAAGAGTTCCGGAGTTCTATTACATTTAAAATGAAGTTCTGATGAGGAAGTGGAGACACTCTCACAGACCTGTGGATGAGGAATGGATAGTTGTTCATCAGATAGTGGTACTGCCCAAATATCGTAAGGAGATATTGCAAGTAGCACGGGAGCATTTGAAAACTGCCCAAGCAAAAATGAAAGAATGGGCAGACAAACATGCTACAACTAGAACGTTCCAAGCGGGAGACTAAGTATTGATATTATTGCCTTTATAGAGTGAACCCCTGAAAGTGAAATTTGGTGGCCCCTACAAGGTAGTTAGGAGAGTTAGTAAAGTGACTTATCTGATAGATACTCCTGAGCATAGGCAGAAGAAACAGTTATGTCACATAAACATGCTGAAACAATATCATGCAGGGAAGATCAAGTGGGAAAGATCAAGTATGCCAGGTGGTAAGAGTAAGGTAGAGGGAGAAGTAGACAGTTTACAGAGCAAACCTCCTACAATTCGACAAGACAATGAGAAAATACTGGGATAGTTAGACACTATGTTCTCATATTTAGAGGAAGGATCATGGGAAGATCTAATAAGGTTACTAAGTGAAAGCATAAGGGAATTTGTAGGGATACACCTGGATGTACTACGTTAGCTAGACATGATTGAACATAGGAGACTCAGTGCTAATAAAACAACATCCTTATCGACTGAGCCCAGAGAAACAAGCTCAGGTAGAAACAGAGATCCAATATATGCTGGAAAATCAATTGATTGAGCCCAGTCAAAGCAGCTGGAGTTCACCGGTAGTGCTGGTTCCTAAGCCAGATGGATCAGCTAGATTTGTATAGTCTACAGGAAAGTGAATGCAGTAATGAGGACAGATTCGTACCTCATTCCTAGGTTAGAAGAATGCTTTGATAGGGTTCGCAGTGCCTCATTTCTTTCTAAACTTTATCTATTGAAGGGGTACTGGCAAGTGCCAAAAGCATCAAGGGCTAAAGAAATATCCACCTTTATTACACCAAGTGAGTTGTATCAATGTTGAGTCATGCCATTTGGTTTTAAAAATACCCCAGCTACATTCCAGAGACTTATGAGGCAAGTCATAGCTGAAATTCATAACTGTGTGATTTATCTAGACAATGTCGTAATATATAGTAACCACTGGGAAGAACATGTAAAACATTTAGAGGACCCGTTGAAGCAATTGAAGTTATAAATCTTAGTCATAAATCTGGTCAAAAGCAAATTTGCGAAAGCAAGGGTAACTTACTGAGGTCACATTGTAGGACAACGGCAAGTGTTGCCAAGAACAGCAAAAGTGAACCGTCTGATGGAATTCCCCATTCCTAAAACTAAACGAGAAATCATGGGCGGAGTTTTCCACTCGTCGGGCAGATGCACACCCGACCCAAACTAAAGTAAATTGACACGGGATGATGTTCCGATGTCATCGCGCACTCGCACAATATTTCGATCAGTGGGCGCACGCAGGATTCGGAGCCGTGCCCGCCATTAATTAAGAGGTCCTAAACAACCCAACTGAGGGCGATTTAACATTGCCCGTGTGATTTTTTGCTTGTCGCACAGGCAAAATGGGCAGCTGGGGAGCCCACAATTTGCAAAACCTCATTTGCGGCTGGGATAAAAGTGGTCAGCAGCATTGCCAGTGTGAGTAGTGAGGAGTTTTGGAGTTAGTTTGCTGCTGGTAGCTTCTCGGTACGTGGCAGTTTCATCTCTGTTTGGGGCTTCATTCTTAGGATTTCCAGGCTTCATTTCAGGTCTTGTTGGTATCTCCAAGGACCTCGGAGGATTCAGACCGTGTGGATCCTTCCAGGTATAAGAGAACCTTCCCCTACCCTGGTAACAGGGATTGTGCTCTCCGCTGGAGGCACCCACTCTAAGGAGGAAGAGAGGGGCAGAAGGGAGAGGAGGCCAGGTTTCCCAGTGCAGTGTCCAGGGGAGGGACCTGTGGGGGAAGTCTCAGGCACAAGGGGCACAGGGCTGGCAGGATGTCCAAGGTGGAAGGGGCCACAGAAGACACCACGATCCTGCTGCCAGGGTTTACAGGCAGTGATGCAGCTAACTCAATGGGTAAAACTTTTAGCTCGGCTGGAGGCCACACGCCTGAGCCAACCGAGTGTAAAATGACGCACAATGATGAGCAGCGCGCCCGCCGACAATTAACAGGCCTATTAAGGCCATTAAAAAGTAAATTTAAATCAATTTTTCACTGTCCGTCCAACCTTGTGGCCAAATGGCCTTTGCACTTTTTTGGAAACCTCATCCATGGACGGGATGAGGTTTCCAAAAGCAAATAAAAATAAAATAAAGCCTTTAATTTTTCATTAATAACATGTTTCATAACATTTATATAATCTTTATTACTTTTTTTTTCCAAATCTATTCATCTCCCTGAGGCAGTCAATACCTGCCTGATGCAACTGTGGACAGCTGATTGGAGTAATCCACACAGATCCCCCACTGAACCCAGCGTGAAATCACAGTCAGTCCCTGATTGCAGGCGGCGGTTGGCTTCTCGACTGCCCCTGCCCACCCCCGCCGATCACGCCCGACATGGGCAAGATTCTGCCCAATATGCCGAAGGAGGCTACACGCCTCAAGGGAGACAGTCACCTCCATTTGTCAGGTGATTGGGCCTGAGATCGTCTCTGACTGTACAGGTGAACACCCCCATGTCAGTGGCTCTGAACGTCTAAGTGGCCCTCAACTTCTGTGCCAGTGGCTCTTCCCAGGGCTCAGTGGGGGATCTGTGTGGAGTCTCCCAATCAGCTGTCCACAGCTGCATCAAGCTGATGACAGGCAGCTCGTGCGCTGGCAAGGGGGGACCAGGTGGAGGAAGAGGATCTTGACGCAGTTCGAAAGACCCCAATGGGAAGCGTGTGCCTAACTTCAGCACAATAACTGTATCTCTCAGCAATTTATTAAGGAAACAGGCAAAAGTGGTATGGTCAGCAGAATGCCAAGCAGCCCTTGAAAAACTGAAGGCAATCTTAATAAATGAACCAATGTTGGCCACCCCTGACTTTACCAAGCCTTTTAAAATGGCAATTGACGCTAGTGACTTGGAGGTAAGTGCAGTCCTATTACAAGATGATCCATTTGGGATAGAGAAGCCAGTGAGGTACTTTTCCAATAAACTAAATCAATATCAGAGGAAGTACTCTACAGTAGAAAAAGAAACTCCAGCATTGTTGCCGTCTCTTCAACACATTGAAGTTTATGTCTGACACGAGAACAGAGAAACACTAGTCTATGCTGACCATAATCCACTGGCGTACATTGAAAACTTTAAAACTCAAAACGCGAGACTGTTTATATGGAGTCTATTGTCCAACCATTCAATGTAAAGATTGTTCATATAGCCGGTAAAGATAATTTGATCATGGATGCATTGTCCTGGGAGTAAAATACTGAAATAAGTTAAAGGGGTAAGAAATGCTGAAGATCATATGAGATTGTATAAGAGGGAGGAAGGATGAGTGGAAGTGAGTCTCGTATTTTGTTGTCCATGTGTCACATGCCTTGTGATGAAACACATCTTTGAAATGGTGTTTCATCTCTTTTAAGGTTAGAGGCATGTAAAGAACATATCTTTTTATTTCTGTTGGACTGCTGTAAAGAACATGTCTTTTTAGTTCTGTTGGACTGTGGATTAAAGTTACAATAGCTGCAGTTTGAAGGACATGTCTACTGAAACAATGTGAGGGATATTTAAAATGTTGCTGTCCTGAAACAGAGTGTGCCTTGAAAGACAGGATGATGCCAAGGAGGAGTCTGGTCTAACGGGGAACTGCCTGGCAACAATGTTTTAATTGGTTCCTGGCCAGATAACCAGGGTTTGTTAGAAAGCAGTGCAGTAGAATAGCTCCTAGCTTGAAAGGAAGAAGACCTAAAACCTCTCTCTCCTGTGTGTGTGGGATTCCAGTGATTCTACAATAATAGCTACCTGGCTTTTTCTCCTCATATCTCTATAACCTGCTATCTCTCTGAAAACCCCTGCCAAGAAACAAAGGGGAAAATCACTATTAGAGGCATTGAAAGGCAAGTGCTGGAACACCACCTCGTGTCATCAACAAAGAATTGAAAGGAATTTGGAAGACATTGATCAAAATCAACCCATCGAATCCTGTACTCCGGAATTGGTGCTATTGAACTGTTTTATCCCACCCTTAAAATTCATGTTTTGTGTGACTTATGTGACTTGTATGTGTGTGTGTAGGGATTTAAGAAGGGGTAGAGTTTAGTTTATAGAGATAGAAATTAGCAGTTCATATTTCTTTCTTTTGCCAATGGTTAAATACAATTTGTTCAATAAACAGTTATTTACTTATTAAGTTTAAAAAATCTGGTGCTTGTATTCTTTTAACCTAAATTAAACAATTAGGTGGGTTGATCAAACTTTTTCACATTTGCCATGACTTGGGGAGCAGTGGGGCATGACGTTGCAGCACACTATCCCTAGTGAGTCGTGACAAGGGTCTTTCTTCATATTCACATTTGCAAATAGCAAATAGAGGAAATTGCATTTAAATCAAAAATGGTCTCTAATGTGGTACCAAAATGTTACGTTATAAGACGAAATAACATTAATTATTATAAATATTGTACTGCTGTAACTGTAACTTGTGTAGAAATAGTTAGAAATTAGTTTTTAATGGCTTTAAATTTTTCCTTCTGTATCTCATTGCTCTAAATATTTCTCAGTTGGTATCATGGTAGATTCAGAAGGTCCTGGGTTCAAACATTACTCGAGCAACTCAGCACATAACCTAGACTGATACCTTTGTACATTGTCGGAAGTGGCATTTTTGTGGGTCAGATGTCCAACTGAGGGCCCATCTGACCTCTCAGGTGGATGTAAAAGATTCCATGGCACTGTTTGAAAAAAGAACCGGGGGGATTCTTCCAGTTTCCTGGTCAATAGCTATCCTTCAACCACTGAAAAAGCACATTGGAACAAAGTTGAACTTGTATTGCCTAGTATTACTGGGGAGATAGTGATTTAAAATAGGGATCATAGCCTTTCTGCCCCATTAACTTCAACAATATGACCAGCAATAATTTTAAAGAGGCACACGGCTGGATGCCCGAAGCATAGGCTTAATTCAAGCGGTATTCCACCAATATGTATATTTACATATACATTCCTTTATATTTACATTCCTTATTTAAGAATACAAATTTATTTTAAGTTTGCTGACAGAAAGGGGGTGAAAATTCCTATTTTGATCAGATATGCTTTATACTTTGCTAATTGCGAATGGCTAATTTTTTGCGTGTGAGCTTAGATTATAATGTCTGTGAGTCTACACAGGCTGATGCTGATTCCACATGCACACTTTCTAGAATGTTAAATTGCTTGTTCAAGAACTGAATCCTGATGGATATTTGCACCCTCCCTACACTGAGGTCATTGAGGTCAACTGCAGTTGCTAAAATCCGCTAATCTAGCATAAACGCAGTCAGTATGGATGATGGGCAATAATTTATCTATTAAACCATTGGATAAGCTCAGCAAGTACAAAATTGAAAAGAATTTGCTTTTTTAGAATGTAACAATTATCCACAATCTTCTCAGAGGTGTTTTTCCTATGCACAAGAAAATTAAAATCCATAACTACAAGAGCAAAAGTTAAGAAAAAAGATAGGCTGCTTACAATATATTAAACAAAACTTTCTGTAAGCTCTGGTCACCTTACTTTATGAATTCCCAGGAAAAACACAACCCCACATTCCTGTAAGGTTAAGGCATTTGAGGGTTGCAAGCAGTTACCTCTTGAGAAGTGTCAGTAAATTAGTTCTTTGCATTTTTGTCAATCACTGTTTAAATGTTTCTAGTTACAGGAGGTCTGAACGTTTCAAAAGAATTGGATGTGGTAGGGTGTTGTAATAGAAAGGAATTTAGCATGCATAACTCTGTAACATAGAAATTCCAAGTAGATGTATCTAACTCATTCTTAAAAGTTGACCTGGTCTTTGCTTTATCACTCTCTCATGTGTTGCTTTCCATATAACCTCATAGCTCTGTGAAAAAAGTTTCTCCAGTTCTCTGTCCTAAATCTCACATTTAATCCTATAATTATGTTCCCTTGTTCTACTCCCTCAACACCTTAGGTAGCAGTCAGCCTGCTACAATTAGCTAGGAAGGGATAAATCAGTTTTTTGGCTACTGATTGTTATGTAGTGACTTGTACTCAAAAGTGCTTCACTGAACGTTTGAAAGGATAGCATCAGGCTCAGCTGTGTTGCTCCATGTGATTGGACTGTCTGATGATACTGTCTAAACTCAATGAAAATAAAGGAGAAATAATTAGGGTGGAAGCAGAGAGAGAAAAAAAAAAACTTGTTTTTACAACAACAACTTAGATTTATATAGCACCTTTGATGTAGCAAAATGTCACAAGGCTTGCATAATACCTTAGGACATCGCAAAGTGTTTCTTCACAATTACAGTATCACTTTGTGAAGGCTGGTTAACGTTGGTTTGTGGGCAAAGGCCGCAGTTAATTTGGACATGAGCAGACCCCACAAATAGCAAATGAGATTACCAGCTACTCTACTGTGGTGGTATTAGTTGAAGGAATATGTTGGTTCGAAACTGGAATAGTTTCCTGCTTTATTTTGATAATGATATATTTTATGTCCATTTGAATAGGAAGACAGGGTTTTAATTTAACACCTCATCCAAAAGCCAGAACCTTGAACATGTAAGATTCTTTAGTACTTTGTTGAATTGTCAGCCTAGATTATGTGCTCAAGTCCTGGCATGAGATTTAGAACAAGCAACCTGTTAATTCATGGATGAGTTGTGCCAACTGAGGTTAACTAACAAAAGTTGTAACGAGGCTTTTGCTGGCAAAGGCAGCCTCCCCTTAACAATAGAGTTTGATGTAATGAAGGATCAAGGAAGGAAATCAGAAGTTCAAAGTTTCAACCAACTGATATTCCTGAATTTTTTACATTTATTTTCCCAATGACCTATATATTCCAAGCCATGCCATTATTGTTATCTCCCTGACTAATTCCTTGGTGTAATATAGTGCCCAGGGATGATTTAGGAATGGCTAAATGCAGAGTCACTTAGTTGGACCATCATCACACCCAAATCTATTGTTAAGAGTATGTAATGAAGAGGCCAGTTACATTTTTTGACATTTTAATGGCCTGAATTTATCCCTCGTCGGGTGCTCGTGATCAGCGGGCCTGGGAGTGGCTGGGAAATGGGCCCCCTGCCGTGATCAGCCTCCGACCACAATTTCATGCTGGCTGGCGAATCAATAGCCAGCCAGCGTGAAACGTGCACTGAAAAGCTCAGCGCTGCCAAGGTGGAGGCGGGAAGAGGGTGGGGGCAATGATGTCACCACTGGCAAGCGGGTGAGCACTTTGAGAGAGCTCCCTGAAGGCAGACAGCTGCCTCGGGGAGCTGCAGACCTGCAAATAATAAAATAAAGCACAAAAGAGCTGCAAAAAACGTCCATGCAGGACAACCAAGCGCCTGAAAGCATAACTCATAAAAATGCTGCCCCCAGATATTTCTTTTTATTTTATTTCCTAACGGAGATTTCATCCCACCCTTGGCTGAGGTTTCATCAAAATTGTAAAGGCTGCTTGGCCGATTTGCCCGTCCGCCAACCATAAGGTGGACGGGCCATGAAAATCTCTGACAATTGCGGTGTTAGTGGGCTTAATTGTTGACGGGTACGTTTCTGACTGCCGCGTGTGCCCACCGAGCAGAATATCGTATGAGTGTGTGATGACGTCGGGATGCTCGCCCAACATCATCTTATGCGATTTTACACCCGTTTGGGTCTGGCGTGCGCCCGTCCACGGATTGGAAAATTCTGCACCATGACAGAAATATGACAATGACAGCCCTAACTGAGATAGAAGTGACGGCATTTTGGGAGGAAATATAAGGCATGATTTATAATGCTGGGATATGAGAATAAACACAATGTAATTGGAAATATATAATAATTGTGATTGCATTTGTATTGATGAACCTTCAAAGCGTTTTAAAATGAAATAAATTCACATAGCGTTGAAAGAAAGGTTAGAGTTGCAGGTGTTGAATAATTTCTATTTAAGCCAGACAATCCAGGATGACTAGAAATATTAAACAATTAATCATCTCGGCTCAGATAACCAAACAAATCTGCCCATGATGGTGAGGGTGACCGTGTTTATGTGAGCATTGCAATGAGGTGTCGTCTGGCTGGCAGGCTGCTCAAGAAGGTGAGGGACTGTTCCTGAGGCCAGAACTAACAGACAGTTTTTTTTTCTTTATTCTTTCATGGGATATGATCATCACTAATCTCCCTTGAACCGAGTGGCTTGCTAGGTCATTTTCAAAGGGCAGTTAAGAGTCCACTACATTGCTGTGGATCTGCAGCCATATGTAGGCAAGACCAGGTAAGGATAGTAGATTTCATTCCCTAGAGGGCATTATTGAACAATCCAAGATTGTTGTCATGGATATCACTAAAGGCTAACTTTCTTTTCTAACTGTGGTAATTGCATTTAAATTCCACCAGCTGCAGTGGTAGAATTTGAACCCATGTCCCCAGATCATTAGGCTGATTGCTAGTCCAGTGACATTACCACTACACCACCATCTCCCCCAAAGATAAGGGGTAAATGTTGGTGGGGAAGCCCATATTCGAATACCATAATGGGATCTTTATGGCTGCCTGAGAAGGGACCTTGAGCATTGTAACACTGCACTGAAGTGTTAGCAGTATGTATCAAGTTTTGGGATATTTTTCTTTTTGAAGTAATTATTTTTAAAAGGATTTTTGGATAATTGCAAGGATCTGTGATCGTTAATGCCAATTCTAACAATCCTCTATATAATTTTTTTCTCGGGTCCCTTTTAATTCTTTATGGTGTACACTGCATTTCCGCAAGATGACATACATATGGAACAACAAAAGCAGTATGCTATAAACATAGCTAAGCAATCCCATAATGATCAGGTCCAAGTTCTTTAACCCTGTTACTTCAAGTTGTAACTGAAGGTGGGCAACAAGGCAACAAGTGAGAAAGGCCCCACAAGCATCCCCATCCTCAAAACTGGTGGAGAACAATTGCAACCATCTTCAGCCAGAAGTGCCAAGTGGATGATCCATGATTGACCCCTAAGATCCCTGATGTCAGATCATAGTTGAAAGTCTTAAGCCAATTCATTTTACGCCACATTTTTTAAACAGTTAAATGCACTGGAGACTGCAAAGGCAAAAGGCACCAACAACAAATCCCGGCTGTAGTGCTCCAGGATTAGGCCTGCTCCCAGCTAGGTTGTTCCATGACAATTTCAATACTAGCATTAAGCCTGACAATGTGAAAAATTGCTCAGTTAGTCATGTCCACAAAAATACAGGTCATTTTTGCCTCATCAACCTACTCCCAATCATCAGAAAAGTAGAGTGTTGTCAACAATGTACTCACTCGCCACTAACTTGGTCACTGACACTCAGCTTCAATTCCAGGTGTAAGATAAGAACTACTGCATTTGATGTCAAAGCAGCATTCGACCAAATATTATATCAAGCAGCCCCGGTTAAAACTGACGTCAATGTGCATCAGATGGAGAATTCTTAACTGGCTGGAGTCATGCCAACCCAAAGGAAGATGGTCATGGTTTTGAGAAGACAATCATCTCAGCCCTAGGACATCACTGAATTCCTCAGGACAGATTTCAATCTTTAACTGCTTCATGAATAATTTTTTTCCCCCATCTTAAGGACAGTAGCTGTTTGATGATGATTACATGTGTTCAACTTCATTTGTAATTCCTCAAATAATGAATGGTTGTAACAAGACCTGAATAATATCCAGTCTTGGGCTGAGAATGGCAAGCGATATTTCCACTATACTAGTAACAGATAATGACCACTTGCAATAAAAGAGAATCTAGCTACCTTCTCTTGACCTTTCCTGAATACTCCACCATCAACAATCAGGGAGTTAACATCTCAATTAGACCAGCTATCTGAATGCTGTAGCACCCAGAGCAGGTCAAAGTCTGGCATTCTGTGCAAAGTGGTTCACCTTCTGACCCTTGAAAGCCTTTCCACCACCAGCAACCATAAGTCACAATGATGGGATATTCCAAATTGTCTGGATGGGTGGAGCTGCAACAACAGGCAAGAAGTTCAATGCCATTCTCTGGTTAGGCCATAACTAGAATATTGCGACCAGTTCTGGTCACCACACTTTAGGAAGGATGTGAGGGTCCTTGAGAGGGTGCAGAAGAGATTTACCAGGAGTGAAGAATTTTAACTACAAGGTTAGTTTGGAGAAGCTGGAACAAAGGAGATTGTGGGGAGATTTGATAGAGATGCACAAGCCTATGACAAGGATGGATAATGTAGACAAGGAAAAGCTGTTCCCTTTAGTTGATGGTACAGAGGCTAGGGGACACAGATTTAAGATTTTGGCAAGAGTTTTGAGCAAGAGTTTTTTTATGCAATGAAAGGTAATGACCTGGAACACGCTGCCTTTGAGGGTGTTGGAAGCAGAGGTGACCAATGATTTCAAAAGAAAATTGGACAAGCAGTTGAAGGAAATAAACTTGCAGGGCTATGGAGTTAGAGCAGGAGCGTGGTACTGACTAGATTGCTCCACAGAGAACCGGCATAGACTCGATGAGCTGAATGGCCTCCTTCTGTGCCATAATAACTCGATGACCATTTAGACAAAGCGGCCCACTTGATCAGCACATCATCCGTTAGATGAGGCATCCATTCCTTTCACCATCGGCGCACCACTGTTTCAGTGTGTACTATTTGCAGGGTGCACTCCAGCAATGCCCCAGAACTTCTTCAACAGCAACTCCAAAACTGACAACCTCCATCATATAGAAGAATAGCAGTTGCATGCGAACACAATCACCTACAAGTTCCACTTTCAGTCACATATCTTGAACATATATGGTCACTCCTATATGGTCACTGTGACAAGATATGAGAACTCCCTTCCTGACAGCGGTATGGGAATACTTTCACTAAATAGACTGCAGCAGTCTAAGGAGAAGGCCCACAACCACAATCATGAGGATAATTAGGGATAGGCAATAGATGACACCCTTGCCAATATGTTCACATTCCAAGCAATGATTAAACAAGGATATTTGTATACAATTTGGCTTTCTGTAATTTGAGAGTATTGCATGTGGGCAGTACTAATGCAGCTATACTGCGAACATTCTCTGAAATGTTGCAAAACCCACACCATTTGTACAACTGGGGCATCAGTTATGCCATTTTAGACTCATTCTTGATGCTTATTATTTCAGTCAAATTATACAAATTTCTAGGAAAATGTAAGCTTTGTTTAGACATTATTCCATATTTTGTTCTTAATCTAGAAAAGTATTTCCTCATAATTGGCTTCACATGTTTTACTTTGGCTCAGACCCAAGGTGCAACATTCATAGCTCAAAAATTTCAGCACAAAATGAAGGAACAATGGAAACAGTCTTCAAAAATGCACCCTAACTATTTACGTTTTTTTGCCGCAGTGAATAAAAATGGTTTTCGGTTTCTAGGTTTTAAATAGGATACTTGAGCATTCTATTGCAGCACCTGTATTTGTCCACATCCATCTCAGCTTCTTGTGCCTGAATGTATTGAAACATCTTTGTCTTGATTGACTCTATGGCTCAGTTCCAGTCTTCTTCCAGCCATATGGGTACAAATGTGACTTAGGCGTAGTTTTAAATGGGGAACATGAATCGGTAATCTGTGTTGCACTTTAGCCAATTTTTGAAGAAAGGTCATGCGGACTCATTACATTAACTCTGTTCCTTGCTCCAGAAATGCTTTCAAACCTGCTGAGTTTTCCCAGCATTTTCTGTTTTTGTTGTAAAAAATGGACTGCTCAGTTGTCATCATCAAATTTTGTGGTACTGCCAATGTTGAATTCGTTGCCTTAAACCTCTTCAAATATTCTCTGCTTCTCTAGCCTGAGCCTAATTGCTCCCAGTTCCCTACATTCACCAATGCTGATGAGTCACAGACAGATAGATTTGCATTTATGTAGCACCTTTCATAACCACCGGATGTCTTGAAGCACTTTAAGACAATGAAGTCCATTTGAAATGCAATCATTGTTGTAATGTAGGAAACACAGCAACCAATTTGCACACCACAACCTCCCACAAACAGCAATGTAATAATGACCAGATAATCTGTTCTTTGTGTTGTTGATTGAGGGATAAACATTGACCAGGACACCAGGGAGAACTCTATGATAAAAGCAAAAACTGCGGATGCTGGAAATCCAAAACAAAAACAAAAATACCTGGAAAAACTCAGCAGGTCTGGCAGCATTTGTGGAGAGGAGCACAGTTAACGTTTCGAGTCCGCATGAGGAGTTCTGTTGAAGAGTCATGAGGACTCGAAACATTAACTGTGCTCCTCTCCACAGATGCTGCCAGACCTGCTGAGTTTTTCCAGGTATTTTTGTTTTTGTACCAGGGAGAACTCCCCTGCTTTTCTTTGAAATAGTGTCTTGGGATCTTTTATGCCCATCTGAGAGAACAGATGTGGCCTTGTTTTAGCATCTCATCCAAAAGACTGCACATCCGACAGTTCAACATTCCCTCAGAAGCACTGGAGTGTCAGCCTTGATTTTTGTGCTCAATGCAGGAGTAGGACTTGAACCATAATTTCTGACTCAGAGGCAAGAATGCTACCAATTCAGTCACAGCTAACACTCCTTTGGAACTCCTTCCTCCAACAGCTCCTGATTGTCATATTTATTTGACTTCAATGGCCTCCTGAAGACCCTTCTTTCTGATTGTGCTAACCACCTGCCTTGGGTCCCATCCCTCTTTTTCCTTATCTCTGTCCAGCTGAGTGACCGTTCTTTGAATATTGCTTTATAACGGAACTCTAGGTACCTTTCTCCATGTGCAAAGTTCTATTGATATATAAGTTGTTGTTGATTTGGCAGCAAAGGTAATTTCCTACTTAACAATAAATCAAGAAATGTTTTACTCACTGAAGTTCGGATTAGTGGAGTGAGAACAAATTTCTTAAACTTTTCCACAAACTAAGAGATAACAGTATGTTATAAAACTTATAACTCAAATTAGATACATTTGGTAACAATTGTAAGCATTAATTTATTTATCTCACAATTTGAAACCATATTTACGAGAAAACAGAATGAAAAGGCAGCCAAGATATAAAAAGACAGGTTCACATTTCCAAGTTATTCTCAGTATGATATTCCTGAATTGGTCAATTTTCATTTTGATTCATTGACTATCTACATGAATTTCCTGTCCATGGAGCGCTCGGTCTTTGATTGTGGTACCTACCTGTTACATGCCTATCTTCTTCTTGATGTTGTTTTTGCACCATGTGTCACATAGTTATATTTCCTGGAACATGCCAGCCTTAATATTAACAGCCGCTTGTCTGCACACTTGGGAAGAATTTAATGTCCTCCCCATTAGCGAGTTTGGTGGCAGGGAGGTATTTAATCGGGGTGATGGCTGAAGATCCTGCCGCCTTCCTGCCTACACCCTGATTAAGTCTTTGAGAGGGAAGGCTCGTGAACAGCTTTCCCAACCCACCATCAATTGAGGCCCTTAAGTTGTGCCCACTTAAGGGCTTCATCTGCAGCCACTGGTATCCCAGCAGCGAGAAGTGGTCTCCCCATGTGGAGAACACAACAAGCAAATGCATAAAGGGTTGCTTGCAAGCTCCTTGGCGGGGGTCATTCAAAGGAACACAGTGCCTGATCGAGAGACCCAGTATTGGGAAGTAGAGCCTGCTCTTGTTACCAACTGCCCTGACCCATGACCCTACCTTTAAGCCTCCTCCCACCATCAGTCATCTGTGCCCTGGGATCCAGCAATGATGCCAGGCCTTAGGTGGGGTGTTGTACCAGTAGCAGCCACTTCCTCCCCAGTGGCACCGCCATTCAATAGAGTTGCCAGTCTCTGAATGGTCAGCAGCTGTTGGCAGGCAGAACTTCTGCCCCAAGGTCCTTGATCCCAGGAAAGGCCCATCACTGTCCAATCAAGTACTTGAATAGCCATGATGCGGTGGACCTTCCCTAAAAGAGGTGATGCAGGACTTTCGCCAGGTCCCCAGCCAGCAGGCAAGACCCTCGTCGCCTCCATTAAATACAGCCCATGATTTTTTTTTTTAATTCATTTACGGGACGTGGGCATTGCTGGTTAGGCCAGCATTTATTGTCCATCCCTAATTGCCCATGAGAAGGTGGTGGTGAGCTGAACCACTGCAGTCCATGTGGTGTAAGTACACCCACAGTGCTGTTAGGGAAGGAGTTCCAGGATTTTGACCCAGCGACAGTGAAGGAACGACGCTATATTTCCAAGTCAGGAGGGTGAGTGGCTTGGAGGGGAACTTCCAGGTGGTGGTGTTCCCATGTAACTGTTGCCCCTGTCCTTCTATATGGTTATGGTCATGGGTTTGGAAGGTGCTGCCAAGGAGCCTTGATGAGTTTCTGCAGTGCATCTTGTAGATGGGACACACTGCTGCTACTGTTCATTGGAGGTGGAGGGAGTGAATGTTTGTGGGTGGGGTGCCAATCAAGCAGGCTGTTTTGTCCTGGACGGTGTCAGGTTTCTTGGGTGCACTCAACCAGGCAAGCGGAGGGTATTCCATCACATTCATGACTTGTGCCTTGTGGATGGTGGACAGGCTTTGGGGAGTCAGGAGGTGAGTTACTTGCCTGAGGAGATGAGTTACTCACTGCATGATTCCTAGCCTCTGACCTGCTCTTGTAGCCACAACATTTATATTCTAGGCCAGTTTAGCTACTGGTCAATGGTAACCCCGAGGATGTTAATTGTAGGGGATTCAGCGATGGTAATACCATTGAATGTCAAGGGGCGATGGTTAGATTATCTCTTGTTGGACATAACCATTACCTGGCACTTGCGTGGTGCGAATGTTACTTGCATTTGTCAGCCCAAGCCTGGATATTGTCCAGGTCTTGCTGCATTTGGACATGGACTGTTGCAGTATCTGAGGAGTTGCGAATGGTGCTGAACATTGTGCAATCATCAGCGAACATCCCCACTTCTGACTTTATGATGGAAGGAAGCAGCTGAAGATGGCTGGGCCGAGGACACTATCCTGAGGAATTCCTGCAGTGATGTCCTAGAACTGAGATGATTGGCCTCCAACAACCACAACCATCTTCCTTTGTACTAGGTATGACTCCAACCAGCGGAGAGTTTTCCCCCTGATTCCCATTGACTCCAGTTTTGCTAGGGATCCTTGATGCCACACTCGGCTAAATGCTGCCTTGATATCAAGGGCAGTCACTCTCACCTCATTCGCTTGGCCTTCAGCATATGCCGAGACTATGGCCAGGATTTTCTGTGCCCGCTGGTGTCGGGCGTGTTCGGTGGTTGAGCAGACAATATGGTTCAATCGGTTTCATGCTGGTGTGAAACCAGTTCGCAATCGTCTGCTCAGACCACTGACGGTGGGCCGCATTCTCCGCCATCGGATGTCGGAACCTCATTGTAATACATCAGCATATCATTATTAGGCCTGCCCTCTGGAATCATTACCACCCTCTGCTCCCCACTAGATCGACCGCCCACGTCAGCGGGAAAACACGCCGGTGTAGAACACATCTTGACAACTGTGACATGCAGACGTTGGGACTTACCACCAGTGCTTTGCTCACATCATGGACATCTGAGGAGCAGAAGATTCTGGAGCCCAGCACCAACGTCACACTGGAGGAATGCAATAGCAGTGCTGGGTGGATTCTCAGGGACATGGCTCTGTTGCAGAGCATCCCACGGAAGTTGGATAGTTACCGTTGATATTCACAACGGGTGATGGGATGGGAGAGGAAAGGCTAGGATCGGCTGGGAGAGGAAGGGGTGTCGGGGGGAGGTGAGGTTGACGGGGGGAGAATGAAGTTGTCAGGATGGGGTGAGTTGGAAGTTGGAGGAATGAATGTGTCGGGGGAGGTTGGGAGGGGGGAGGGAGAATGCGGGGAGGAGGGGGTAACTGGGGAGAAGGTGGCAACTGGGGAGGTAGTTGTAAAGTGGAAGGAAGGTGTAAGGGGAGGATTGCGTAGAGTGGAGGGTGTCTTAGTCGGGGTGAAGGGGTGCAGACAGGGGAGGGTATCCGGAGGGGGGAGGAAGGGGTGTGGAGGGGGGATGGTGTAAGGGTGGAGGAAGAAGTAAGAGTGGAGGAATGAGTCAGGAAGGGGGTAGGAGTAAGGCTGGAAGAAGAAGTGAGGCTGGAGGAAGAGGTAAGGCTAGAGAAAGAAGTCAGGATGAGGGAGGGACTAAGTGGTGGAGGAGTCCAAGGTGGTGGGAGGACTGTAGGGGGAAGGGGTTCTATTGGGGGAAGGGGTTCTGGGAGGGAAGGGATTCTGGCAGGAGGAAGGGGATCCGGTGGGGGAAAGAGGGAATGGGGAAATGGGGCATGAAGGGGGAAGGGGTTCTGGGGGGGGAGGGGTGCAAAGGGGAGGAAGAGGTTCCAGGGGGGAAGGAGTGAAGGGGTGCAGAGGGGGGAAGGGGTGTGGAGGGGGGAATATGCAGGTGAATGTGCACAGGAGGGGTCAGATGGGTCCATCTCTGCCTCCTGGGGAGCAAACTGAGTGTGGACATGCTATGGAGGAAGGGTGAGAATGACCGAGGGCTGAGTGAGGTGGTAGGGTGGGAGGGCGAGTGTTCAACAGTAGTGATAGAAGGGTAGGTTGGTGGGAACACGGAGGCAGACACGAACCCTGGAGGTGGGAAGGAGAAGGTCAGGAAGGTGAATGTAGGTGAGGGTGGGATTTTCAGGAAGGAAGGGAATGTACACATTCACCTGGACATCCCAGGAGGAAAAGGGTTGTGGCTGGTAGGTAACGGAGGGGAGGTGCAAGGTGATGCCGGGGGCATCAACTGTGATGGAGGAGAGGAAATGGGTGACCGGGGAGGGTGGAAGATGGGGGAGTGAATGTAAAACTGAACTAGTATCATGCTGTCCAAATCGAAAGTGAAATGACAGTCATGGTGGGCGAGATCAGGTGCTGCACGGGAATGCGATCGTTGGGCGGGCAAAGATGCAGGTCCGCTCAGACGGACAGCTGAAAGTGAGCCCTAGCAGGCAGCATTCAAAATGCTCAGGACATTGAGGTGAGTTTGAAATGTGAAGGATCTGCGTGTATGGGAGTGTGCTTGCATGAGTTTCCAAAAGGCCCTGCTACAAATACACTTTTCCGTCCAGAATCGCTCGTGGGCTGGCTGCTCCCTCTGCAAAGTTGGGTCTTCAGGGCTGCTTATTTCCACCTCTTCACTGGAGGAGGAGTCCTCTGGACTGCAGATAAAGACGTGGATGGAACTGAAGGATTAGCTGGCTGATGGCATTGGTCCCTTGGCAGAGCTCCAAAGTAGAGATAAGTAGTGCATGGCAGCAGAGTCAAAAGCAGGAGAGAGAGCACTCACAGTTGAGGGAGGGATGAAATGGTGCAGGATCCTCCTGTGGGTGTTCGCCACCGACCTCACCATTGCCACAGGCACAGTTCACATCCTCACCAGTCAGCATGATGGCACACTCCTCAAAGTGAGTGAGGGGTCTAATGTGGGCCCTCTGCCTGCTGATGTGAGCAGGCTCCTTCTGCATGAAAACAGATGGAGAGAATGTGAGCAGGACACATGGCACTGTGTGGAATGTTTGTGTGGTGAGCGGAGCCAAGGACAGGATGAGGGCACGAGCTCAAGAGGATATGAGCCTGATGGAGATGTGAGGGCACGTGTGAGAATTAGTGGTATTGTCCCTTGAGGTGTGAGATCCCTGCGGATGTGTGATCCATTCGTGAGTGTGTGAGCTGAGAGTGATGAGAAAAGTGAGTTACCTTGGTGAAACAGATGAGACCATTCATCCTGTTGTGGCACGGGGTGGCTGTCCTCTTTTGCAGGACATTGGCACTGACCACCACTGCCACCGCCTCCCAAGCAAGTTGGTAACGCTGCTGCCCATCCTGAGGTCAGAGCGGGGGGTAGCGGGCATTGTGGCAGGCCTCCATGGCTTCCAAAAGGCGTTCCAGTGACGTGTCACTAAACCTGGGCGTTACAGTCTTCGTGCCTTTCGTGGACATTTTCGTTGCAGTAGTCATGACTTGGAAGCGCTGAGATGTGTGTGCGCAGCTGGACTTCAAATATGGTGCTCGGTGTGATGAAGCTTCTGAAAGCCCACCCGCCATCAAAATGGTGTGTTTCCCGGGAATGCATAAGTAATGGGGAAAGATTGGGACAATACGGCATGAAAGCCTGCCATCACGGCCGGCTTTACCATTTACGTAAAACATTTTACCAGCCCGCAACTGCACTTAGTGCAAATCGCGGATGGATTCGTCCATCATACCCATTTTGACACCTACATCATTGGTCCTAATGTTGATTGTGCTCCTGTCTTCTACTTGAGATATATCTGACACTTGGATTGCTGCACCTTGGTCCATATAGTTAATTTGCAGCCTAAAATTTGTCAGGAAATGTTGAATATTGCTTGACTGCTAACCAGCCTAAACAATCTTTTGTCTTTATGGGCCATTTAGGAACATATGATGAAACTCAGTGGATCATAGGTAAGTTTACGTGAAGGTTCCCATTGACTTGCATATACCTTAAGCTGGCTATACTAACTGTTGCTGGGAATCAGCCTTAGGCTTAGCTACCAACAAGGAGCAGTGAAACTAGCAGAATAAGAATTAAAATTTAGGAATTATTCTTTTGCAAACCAGCAATTAACCTGTAAGCACTGCATGATCCCTATATATAGCACTAGTGAAGGGTCCTTCCTGACTATGGCATAGCTTGCTGGGCAAGTTTAACATGTGGTGAATCAGGCACTGAGGCATGAAAAATTGGAATAAGAAGAATTGCAGGACACAAATTTGAGTATGTTTTTCGATCTTTGTAGCCTTTATCTCCAGGGGCCGGTATACAAAGTCGTGGAAGTTATGCTATGGTTGTATAAATCTCTGATTAGACCATATTTGAAGTATTGCTGAAGAAAGAGATATGGGTTTGAAGCTTTTCAACTTGCACTCATCAGGGCAGATACAAGAATGGCGAGTTTCAAAGGGTGCACCAATTTATACCACATGAGAAAAGGGGACTGACTGGTTGACTAGTCAATCATCATCCTTTTCTCATGCAGTATAAATTGGAGCTCCCTTTGAAATTTGGCATTCTTGCTTTTGTCTTGATGAGTGCAAGTCAAAAGCTTCAGTAGCATGTTTCATTTTCAGTAATAGTCAAGTTCTGTACTACCAGGTGACAATTTGTATTTGAAGTATTGTATTCAGTTCTGGGAACTCCACCACAAGGAGGAGCTGGGGTGAAGATACACGGATCATTTAAAACAGATGACATGGACCTGCACTGGGGCCTCAGTGTTTCACTATATTTAGAAACGACTTGGATGAAAGAATAGAGAACAGTGTATCTAAGTTTGAAGGCTACACTAAGTTAGGCGGGACAATAAAGAAAATAAATGGATGTAGAAGTTTGCAAAGGGATATTGATAGATCAAGTGTGTAGACAAAACTATGGCAGATGGAGTCCAATATGGGAAAATGGGACATCATCACTTTGAACACAAGCTGGATAGATGAGAGCATTTTTCAAATGGCAAGAAACTAGAAACTGTGGATGGGCAGAGATATTTAGGGATCCATGTGCAGGAATCGCTAAAAGCAAGTGGACAGGTAGAAAAAAGTAAAATGATGACTGGAATTTGGCCTTTAGCTCAACAGGGCTGGAATACAAAGAGATGGAGGTTATGTTGCAGATGTATTGTTGCACTGCATTCAGTTCTGCGCACCGCACCTTAGGAAAGCTGTATTAGCCTTGGAATGGGTGCAGTGCAGATTCACCATATTCACTAGGGCTAAATGGGTTAAGTTATGAGGACAGGTCACATAACTAGGATTGTATTATCTCAAGCATAGAAGAATAAGGGGTGGTCTAATTAAGGTATCTGAGGTGGCCGATTAAGGAGTTGTTATGGTAGATAGAAATTATTTCCTCTGGTGTGTGAACAAAGGAGACATCCTTAAAATTAGAGTTTGGTCATTCAGGGGTGATGTCAGAAAGCACATCTTCACACAAAGCGGGGTGGAAATCTAGAATTTTCTCCCTCAAAAGTTGTTCAAAACTGAGATTGGTAAATTTTTGCTTTTGTGACGAGACTCGAATGCTTACCTCAGAGGTTGGAAACTCCGGTTCCCAGTAGACCACGGGCCTTTGGCACATGCAGCATCCGGGAAATGGCCACACGTGCTCCGTTTGTCTTGTTTACATTCTTCAGGCTAGAAACTGGCCCTGCGTGCCTGCGCAGAAGCAAAAAAGTGAAAATGGCACAAAACTGCAGGTCAGGTGACCAGAACCAGAAAAGGTGCCCGAGACCAGGACACAGGGAGGGGGACATGGAGAGATCCCAGAAGAACATCGCAGGCAGGGACAAGGACAGAGATCAGAAAGAGGCCCCAGAAAGAAATCCCAAATAAGGGATAGAGACAGGGATCAGAAATAGGTCCCAATAAGTAAAGTAAAAAAAAAGTTGCAGAAAAATAGTCTCCAAATTATAGACAGAGCTGGAGGAAGCAGAAGTGGGCTTCAGAGAAGCCTGAAGATCCAAGGAGGCAGCCAAAGTTGGTGGCTCCTTACAGCATTTTTGAAGCAGTGGTGCTCTGCTTGGCATGGCCGAAGATCTGAAATTGTGCTTGGAAGGTGAAGCTCAGAGTTCCAGGGGAAAGGGATCTCAGAAGGTGAGATTGAAACCCTGGAGGTGGATCTTTGTTGAAGCCATCCGAGTGGGACTGACATTTGAAGACAATTCCAAGGCAAGTTCTTCAAATGTGGAGATTGAAAACCCTTGTGTGAAAGACAAACTTTCAGTGTTACTGGTTGGTTCACAATGTGACAAATGTCTGGGTGGGTTGTTGAGAAATTTATGCTTTGGTCACATCTGCCATTTATTTAGGAGCGTAGGGTGTCTGACCACAGTTTGCCTGTTAATTCACATGTACTTCATGCTTACCCTTAATATTAGAATAATATAGAGATTGTAAATTGTTTTCTTTTTCTGAATTTGCATGTGTCTGTAAAGATTCTATGAGGTAAAGGAGTTATGTGATTTGAATCATTTTCTTATGTTTGTATTGAGATCTTTCTATCCTTTTTGTCTGGTGTAATATAGTTCATTTTTCTGGTTTAATAAATGTTTTATCCTTTGTGTTCAAAGTTCATCAGCAGACTCCTGTGAATTTGTTCAGTAACTTCCATTGTTTCTAACAAGCAAAGTTAGGATCTATCAAGTCAAGTTTCACTCTGGGATCTGACTTGTCCAGTATTAACATCAGCTGGGATCATAACACTTTGCAAAGGTATTAAAGGTTGCTGAACCAAGATAGGTAGAGGGAGTTAAGATACAGAATAGTCATGATCTAACTGAATGGCAGAATGGGCTCAAGGGGCTAAATGGCATACTCTGGTTCTGAAGTTTCTAAAAACCTATATAACCCTGCTTCTGCTTTAGTTCTGTCGGTATCAGAGACTAATATCTGTATTCTGCCAACAATTATATTGGTAGCGCTAGCTAAACCGAGCATGACCAGCTGAGATGGCGGTCCTGATCATGAAAACTTTTAAATGAAAATAAAGGAGAATAGGATTCTGGGTTTGCATGAATGTATGAATTTCTGTAGTTTCTCCATGATGCTTACTGTTTATCTCATCTTGGACCTTTTCATAATTTATTGATGAGCTGCAGCCTATTTTCATTGATGTGCTATTTTTACCTTCCCCAGTCTACTTGATGTCGCATCAGCTCAGGTTTGAGTTGACCCTTTGTTGCCTACCCTCTTCATGCTCTTGCCTGCCAAATTTGTCCATTTATCCCTCTTTCCAGTTCTAGCATAACTATTTATTGTGCCATCCTTGCTATCGCATACTATGTGTGGCCTTGGTTTCCTGCTGGCAGTAACCTCACATCATGGGAAGAATTTTCCCATTGGCGCAGGGCGGCAGGGCCTGCTTGCCGATGCGTAAAATGACATGTGGTGCCCTACCCTCCAGCCTGGCATGTCGCGCTGGCCTACCCTCCAGATTGGCTTGTTCACCAGAAGCCCCATGCTGTGGCTTTGCCTTTGCCATTGTGAGCAGCTTAGGGAAGGCTGCCAGGCCTTCATTTAAATAGGCTGCCATCGGAACCGGCAGTCTGTCTACGATCGCCGCTGCCCGCCCACTCCTGCCATCCTCGGGAATCGAGAAATACGCTGGGCGGGCCTTCATTTGTCCACCCGCCTAAAAATGCAGGGCGGACTCGATTGCGGGTGGTGATCAGGTCCACTCCCGCTCCGCACCCCCCACCCCCACCCCGCCAAACAGAACATTTAGGCCCAAGTCTTGAAGGGGTGATTTTAACCCCACACACCTCGCAGAAACTGGGTGGATGGGCAGTTAAAACTACCTAGGTTATTTATCCTTCCTCAAGTCACCTGGATCCTGTCGATCATGGTTTTTACATCAGCATTGAAATGGACAGCTAAGCCATCTGCCCAAGGACAATGAAGTTCAATTTTATACTTGCACATCAGAACCTGATGAAATATCTGAGCCCAGACTGCAATTTTAACTAGCCTGAGCAATTATGCCACTACAAATTTCCATCCCAGGTGGCATCAGGTCAAAAGAAGGCCGAGATGTAGCAAGGCCCTGAAAGGACACCACAAGGAAAGCTTAAGCCTCCCCTGCCATGTTGCTCCTGTGAGACCTGCCTGGAACTCCTTATCCACAACCAGCTTCACACAGCTATGAGTTGGCTGATATTCCACAGGCCACTCCCATCCACTTCCTAACCATTTGTTGCCAGAAATCAGTTCCGAATATTTCTGTTTTATGCAAAATTGCCTAGACTGTGTTCAAACTCTCCCACCTCTGATGTGGTAAATGCGCAATTGGCAGACTGCGGAGTTGAAATTGTCCAGGTCTGACTCCTGCTGCCGTGGGTGAGTTTCCAACTCACCTCATTGCCTAGCCATGCAGAACTCATCTGGAGTCACTCACCCACCTGCCACTGCACTCCAGCATTCCCAGATGGTGCAGGGATTTCCATTACCACCAAGATGCCAGGTCAAAAATTTAATTTGGAAAAAAAAGTCAAAAAAGAGAACAATATGGTTTGCGCATGGCTCTTCTCTGCTGTTCCTTATCAATACTGTCCTTGGGCTCTTCCACAAAGATGGCCAGTACATCACATGTGTTTAACTGCTGTTGGTTCGGCAAATTTAAGAAATCAAGATGCAGAGAGGGAGTGAGAAAGAGCGACCTATTTTTATTTTTCAGCTGATGAAAGATGCTGGTCAGCCATCTTCTGGAGGCCCAACAATTTTGAACTCCTGGCCTCATTAAAGTTTGGCAGGCAAGCTGTTGGGTGCCAAAGAGGTAGCACAGTGCAGCTCATCGGATTAGGCTTCAAATTCAAGCCAGGGTGGCTACCAGCAAGGTAAGGGTGAAGATAATCCAACTGTTGGTGGACCAGGGTCCATGGATGGCAGCATCCTAGATCATGTTTCTGAGCCCCAAAGGTGCTCACCTGCTTCTCTGAAGGCCACAGAAATAATTCATTTTGAAACTTTGGCCCATATGGCTGCGCAGGCTGGACCAGCGCCAATTTAAAATTGCAATTGAGGTCCTATTTACATCGTAAGACCCTGATTTCCTTAACAAAAAGAACCTATTGCCTCAAACAGGCGATACTTTTGATACCCAGCAAAGGGGCCCTTTCAAAATGGAGCTATTTGCATTATCAGTGTTAATGCAAACAGTAAAACTGTGGACCCCATTTTCAAGCAAAGCAAAGGCAATGAAATTTGACCCCAGAGATTTTTGACTGCAATAGAAGATTAGTTAGAAAGGTCTTTTGTAAATATGTTATTAAACATATTAATTTATGCTTCAAAAAGGAAACTAATCCACAGCCAGTCTTTTCCGCTTGTGATGTTTCACCATCTTACCTCATGGCATGTGAGGACCCTTTAAAAAAAATTGCAAGTCGGGAGGCTGGCCTTATGTGTTATTATGTTATTCCATAATAACATAATAAAATAACAGATGGTTATGAACAAATCACAGATGTGTCTGGCATCCTTTGTTAGATTGGGACTTGTATTTGTAGTCGTGGCTGCACCACGTTTGCACATTTTGAATGCCCATTACATAGAACTACATACATGTCTGAAGCCAATGACCGATCATTTGCTGAGTTGCTATAGTTATTTTGAGTTCAACATTTCTCAAAATGACTTGAACAAAATCCTGCTGTCTTATTAATAAACTTTGTCTGTATACATACATATTTTATATTCACGCAGACATTACGATCTTTTAAAAACTGATAACATGTGTGAGCTACATTAAGGCAACCACAGCCTATCATAAAAAATGAACATTATGAAAACGGATAAAGGCTTATGAAGCTTGTTAACTATTGCATAGGCAAAATAAAAAAATCAGATGTCCAAACTTTGCTAAATTAACATAGAAAACTCAACCAGCAAAAAATTTTAATCCCTTGCATCAAAATAGTGCTCAAGGTTTTCTCTTTAGGAGCTCTTGATTAAAGTATAACATTGGTTACAACTGTGCATTTGCCACATCAGCAGAGATGGGGGGAGTTTAAACTCAGTCCAGGCAATTTGATGTAAGTCAAACAAAAATATCTGTAATTGAACGCTGGCCAGGAGCACAGATAAAAAGCAGCTGATACAAAGCTGGAAGCCATTTCCCGTAGGTTCCATCAAATAAAATGCATTTTGTTGTGTTCCATAATATGCAAATGTAATGTTTGCTTTATTTGTTTAAAAGTTAATCACTGGGTACATTGATGATGATCTCGTAAATGGTGCTATTTAAATCTCTATCAGTCCCCCTAGTGGTTTCTCTCACTGTTACAGTCCACAATGCTTTTAGCTTAAAAAAATAAAGAGGAGCCACTTGGCCTTCAATTTGACCTATAGGTAAAATAGTGTCAAGATCAATCATTACATGTGGCCGATGGAGGTTATAATGCAATAACTGCCAAACCCAGTGATCTCCCAGAAGTTCAGCTCCCAGTGATAGAGAATATATTATTGTCACATGTGCCCTCTCTTTAAATCTCTTTTTCTTTGGCAGTCACTCGGGATCAAGGGATGATTTGCTTCCACTTCCACATGAGTCGACGGAGATGTTTGACCTCTTCAGGGATGTTTTGAGGACATCCCTAAAGCATTTCTGCTGTCCTCTTGGGAGTCTCCCACTGTGACTGAGTTCTGAGTAGAACACTCTAGTCGCTTCAGGAGTCTGGTGTCAGGCTTAAGACCTACATGTCCCACCTAATGGAGCTGGTTTTAAGTGGTTAGTGCCTCGATGCTGGGTAAGTTAGCTTGGGAGAGCACACTGCTATTGGACAACCTTTCTTACCACTGGTTTTGGAGGATCTTGCAAAGGCACCGCTGGTGGAACTTCTCCAGTGCTTTGAGGTGCCAGCTGTAGGTTATCCAAGTCTCTGAATCACATAGGAGCGTGGGGATCACTACTTCGGGTTTGAGATCCTGTTCCTCAGGTGCTCACCCCTTCTGTTCTTCACCCCCAGCAATCACCACCCCCAGCCTCCAGAGGCAAATGAACTAGCGCACATCTTTGCTTAAGCTTACGTCCAATCTCATATTTGTTGCCATCTCTAGCATGTACAGTTTGGACCTAATTTCATTCATGTCTATGATTTCTGGACTTGGTGCCCATTATAACAGGGGATTAATTGGGTTTGGGTGTAAACTTGCTGCTTATTTTAAATTCATTGCAGTGCTCATTTTGACAAAATATCTTTATTCATTGTAGGTCATTTAACCTAGTGCAGGCCTAGGAACCATAGTTATAGATTAATATGTTCAGACTAAAAGTCCAAATAGCCGTGACCTGTTGTTTGTACATAGCGGGAAAATGTTAAGTTGATGTTCGGTGGTGGAGAGGTAGGAGGAGGTGTCAGAGTGTTGGCATTCGGCCTCTGCTAGCTAGAGGTCAAGGTGCCAGACAACAACCCCAGCAGGTTAGATGGCAATGATAAGATTGGATCTGAGAGAATGGAGTGTTGCAAGTTCAGTTGGTGATGAGTTAGAGTAAGTGAGTGAGGGGAGTAGAGAAATTGAGAGAGCCGATGCGATGCCAGCAGTTTTCAATGAAAAGATGGTAAGAGGCCAGAGGGAGGGTCCAGATGAAGGGAGAATACTGGAGATGGGCAAAAGTGTGCACCATGTAGTGGGAAGATTCCTAGGTAAAGAAGTGGGCACAGAGGAGAAGGCAATGGATGAAGAGATCAGCATTGTGCCAAGTTTGAAATTCATTGAGGTGGGGGCATAAGGGGATGAAGTTGAGGACTTTGCTAAGGGCAGGTTGTTCAGGGTCAGAGAGGGGAAAGTCAGAGGACATCATGAATTCATGGCAAGGGGTGAGATTGGAAGAAAAAATGGGACCAGAAAGAAGTGAAGGGGAAGAAGGATCCAGAGGAGTGTTGGTACCTTTGAGTTGTTCAAGTTTGTGATCTTCACACCTGAAAGGAAGAAAAATAGGTTTTTGTTAAAGATCCAGATGAGGCAACTGATGAAATGGACTAGGACAGCTTTGAGTGAGAAGTGTTGCTGAAAAGAAGGGTCAAGGCCATACATGTGGCAGCACATGGCATCGAGTGTGGTTCTCTGGGTGTGGCAAGGACAGCAGTTTGAGGAATACTGTATGTCGAGGAGATATTTGTAAATTCAGTTAGAATCCACATGGAGTAAGTCAGAACCAGAGTTCTTTTGCCAATTATTTTATTTCTATGGACATTGGTTACCGACCCATTTGCCAGAAGAAACATTTTTCCCTAATTGCTCAGTCTAAACCGCAAGAATTTGAATACATTGCTTAGGTCTCCCTTAACATTGTCTGCTCTAAGAAAAACTATCCCAGGTTCTCCAATCTCTCATTATCAATGGAGTCTCTCATTCCTGGTATCATTCTGATAAGCTTCCTTAATACAATTTCCAAGCTCTTGTCATCCTTCCCAAAGTGCAGTGCTTAGAATGTTTGACAAAGAAATCGACATCGATACAGTCCCCATGCTATTTGTCAAAAAATGTTGTTTATCAGTCAGGCTTCTAAGTGGGAAAGTGAATGCAAAGGAAGCTTGCCATTCAGGGAAGGAATATTGGTTCTAATGCTAATAGCATCTCTAATTGAAACAGCTTAAATAGCTCCATAATTGTGAATTAAAGTGCAGAGATGTTACCTTGTCAGCAAACATAGTAGCCACCATAAATCAACCTTGTCCTAGTAAGAACAATAAGGTGAATGACATTTTACAGGCGCAGATTGATGGGGGAATGTTGGCCAGGACAAACCGCCATTGCACTGAAAGTTTTTCTGTTGGTTAAGTACAAAGCGCTCTGGCATCTGCATAAGTTGCAGGACACGGTATCATATCTGATTTCAAACCTTTATAATTTAACATCAACTAACAAAATATTAATTCTAAAATAGGGCCGGAGCTGGCTGAAACAAAACAAGTTAATGCAACATTGGAAGTGTTGCCAATGGACTGGCAAATTTCCTCAGTGGTCCATTTAGCTCAGCAAAAGCAGTGAGGAAATATAGGAAATTCCTATATTAATACCTGTTTTACAATATTTAAATATAAGGACAGATGTCTCCTCCCTAATAAATGGAGTCTGCATGATTTTCCCTCCGTTCAAAGGAAACAGTTACTTCATTTTCAGAATCCATGCGCAACTACTTCTCCCTAGCAACAGCTTGATTGAATTATTCATTCATGAGCGCTGAACTTTATACCACTGAATAAAACAGATGAGGGAGGATTTACTCAGCTCTTTTGGTAGACACTAGTAGCAGTCTGACAGAATGACTCAGTGATGGCTGGCATCCAGATACACTGATCTTTGACAGGACTTTCTTTTTAACTTTGAAGGTAGGCTCTGGGATGTGAATTCCCAAAGCTTCATCTGTCCATAGGACCGAGCTTATGACAGGAGACCAGTACATCAGTGAGATTGGCACTGAAAGGTTGAGTTTCATGCTATGGAACATAAAGACATAATCAATGGGAGCACCAGTAGACCATATGGTCCCTCCAGCCTGTTCCCCAATACAATGTGATCAATGCTTAATTTCTGCTCAGCTCCCCTCTCCTGCCCACTCCCCATATCCCTTGATTCCCTAACTATCAGCCTTGAATGTACTCAACATCTCAGTGTCTATCCTGTTAAGGCCTTTCAGAATCTTATATATTTCAATGAGATCACCTCTTAAAGAGTATAGGCACAATTTACTCTATGTCTCATCATAGGACAACCCTCTCATCCCAGAAAAGTCTAGTGAATCTTCACTGTACCACCTCCCAGGCAAATACATCCTTCTTACATATGGAGACCAAAACTGTGCACAATACTCCAGTTGTGGACTCACCAAACCTCTATACAGTTGTAACAAGACTTCCTTGATCTTGTACTCCAATTCCCTTGCAATAAAGATGAACATGCCATTTGCTTTCTAATTGTCTGCTGTACCTGCATGCTAAGGCTTTGTATTCTTCGTACACTAAAGTCTTTCTGAAAATCAGCATTTAAAAGTTTCATGCCTTTTAAAAAATATTCTGCTTTTCTATTCTTACAACTGAAGTAAATAACCTCACACTTCCCCACACTAAAATCTATCTGCCACCTTGTTGCCCACTCGCTTAACCTGCCCATACCTCTTTGCAGCCACTTTGTGTCTTCCTCACAATTCACATTCCCACCTACCATGGATCTCTGAAGAGGAAGATTTTTTCTGAAGTTAGTATCAGTCCTTTTTACAGAGGGAGGACCAAAAAGAAATTTCTCAGTGGGAGAAGGAAGAGGCCTAGGCCACTTCCCTAGACGGCAGGTGAACAGTGAAGTGCAGGCGGTTATCACAGTGGCTTGGGTGCCTTCCAGCCCAAATGACAAGACCCACTGACTTCATACTCCAGTGGGGTCTGCTCTGAAGGATATTGATAAGCATTAACCTTGTGTCATTTTTGGGACCAGCGCCTGTGGATTTTTCGGCCACAGTTTTCATAGGCTTGTGTTCCACATTGTTCTCAGCTTCAGTGGTAGCTTTGATCCTGTTGAGGTCAAAGTGTTTTTTGCTCATAGTCCCTGTTGCCCTAGATTCAAATAGTCTTAAAGTTAAAGAAGGGACAGATGTGGGAAGTTTGTTTAATCAAGGAGCAGAATGAAGGAAACTTAAATAAGGACAGTTATTATAAAAATTTTCCACTCTGGAGACTAAGTGAAGTGGCAGGCGTAAAAAGTAGCATGTTTCCCGTCGGTCAGCTTGGTGGGTTTCCACGCCAGATCGTGCACTTTTTGGCTCATTATATATGCGTGAATTGAAGCACATTGTATCTCGTGGCGGGGCGGGCTGGGATCCTTCTGCCGCCACCATGACTCATCAGACCATCTCTCCGGGCCATATTTAAACCGCACCCATGCACATCGTTCACTGTCTGCAGCCCCGGCCTGGACATGGCAAGCGATGGCCTCTGAAAGGTAAGGAGCCTGTTGCCCCCGAGTTCAGCAACAATGCACTGGCGGCACTTCTCGACGCAGTTGAGGAATGCCCGGACATCCTTTACCCCTGTGATGGCAGGAGGAGGTCCACCAGCCTCACCACACCAGCTTGGAATCCAATCGCCAGGGCAGTCAGCGCCAAGGATCCTCAGAGGAAGACCACTATCCAGTGCAGGAAGAGGATGAATGATCTCATCCACTCTGCCAGGGTAAGTCAAACTTTTCCTCACTCTCAGCTCACACTGTCCCAAGCCCATCAGGCATTCACAGGGTTAGAGTCCACAGGGATCTTACGCAATACTAGCACGAGGGACATCACCACATACTCTATCACACACATTTTGACATCATCATCTCTTCTTACATCCTGTGCAGCTCGTGTCCTCAGCCCTTACATAGATCCACTCAGCACACACAGAAGTCAGGTATCCTTATCATCCGCCTGGGCATCCATCCTGCTCACAGTCTATCCATCTATCTTTATGCAGGAGAAGATCGCCCACAACAAAAGAGGGAGATCCTGAAACGGAGGGAGGGATACCTCAGCTCAGGGTCCTCACACAGTATGAAGGGCGTGAGGCAGAGCTGGCCAGTAAGGACGGGACTGTGCCTGCGCCAAGGGAGAGACCGGGGTCTCTCAAGCCAGTGAGGGCCCATCAGCAGCTCATTGGTCACATAAAAAAACTATGAGTGCTTTGTAATGTTGTTAACTATGCAGCCAATCACTCATTATCTCTTCTCTCTATAAGAGGCACCAGTAGCAAAAGGAAGAGGTCCAGCAGCAGACAGCCCATCAGCCCCAGCCCCACACCGCCTAGGATGAGGATCGTGAGGACACACCAGATGTCACTGCATTCTCCTGCACCCTCAAACAATGCAAAGCCGCAGATCTCAGTGGGACCTAATTCTAGAGCAGGCTCGCGATCACAATCTTGTGATTACTGCACAGATTAGAGTCCACAGTAGGCGGAGGTGGGGACATTCAAGGTCACCAGCACTCAGGACTGCTGGAGGCCAGGCTCCTCCAGAGTCCGAGTCAGATGACAAGCCTCCGGATTCGGCCCTCATACAGATGTTGGAACTGCAAAGACAGGCACAGGAAGATCAGGCATGATCATCAGATGCCATCACCAGATTGTAACAAATGATGGAGGAGTCCATCCGCATTCAGTCTGATGTCATCGCACCAACATGCTAGTGCGCCCAGGTCAACACTGGTAGGATGGCAACCATCATGGAGACTTTTGTCCAGGATGTTGCACCTGATATACGCCAGGATCTGCATTCCATCGCTCTAGCTATAGGTGGGATCCATCAATGGCTAAGCAAGAGGCAGACGGGAGCACTCCACCTCACTCCAGGTGCCCCTTCTCCTCAACCAGTCAGGCAGGTGCCCTCGGGAACCCATAGGGAGGAGGACCATCAGCTGGACTCCCTGGGGCCATCCACCCGGGTGACTCCAAGAATGTCAAGCCGATCTCAATTCCGTCTGCCTGTGACCACATCAGCTGCAGCTCCACAGTAGGAGACCCAAAGCAGGCCAGGACCCTCCAGACCTCAGTCCTCCAGTGGATGCCACCAAGGTCATCAGAGACAACAGAGCATAGCAGTCCGCAGGCTGATTCCACCTGTGCTGTGGATGTTGGAGAAGCGTCAAGACGTAGCGGTAGGGTAAAAAAAATTAAGAAACTCGTCTCGTCACAGTAACCACCTGTCAGCTCTGAGATGATCAGTCGACTTGGTAATGTGCAATTTGCATCTGTGTGCCTGGGTTCCGTATGCGTTTATGGGACTGTTAGAATGAAAATGTGGAGAATTAAATGGGATCAGAGCGAGTCTTCGAGACATCTGATATGTGTTCTTTATTATCAATGATTGGGGTCGTTAAGGCCTAGATGGAGTGTCATTTTCTTTCAGGCCCACAAATACCCCGACTAGGAAGCAGGGACACTGGGAGACACCAAACAGAGGCATGGTCATGAGTGCTTGATGGACATCAGACTATGCTGCTCCTGAAGGTTATGAGGTCCAGTAAAATGTAAGCTGGAGTGCAACCTCGCACCCGTTACTGAGAGTTAGCGATGACCGCGTCCTGAAGAAAAATTTCATGCTGGGCACTGACTATGATGAGGTCTGAACGCTTGTCTTGCATGAACGATTGCCTATGCAAACAAAATGCAATGCGGATTCAGAGTCAACCTCACACACAAAGCCGAGGACCACTGAGCAATGATTGTCCTCTCTGAGGCACCTTGCCGGACTGCAGGCATACTGCCATGAGAGCACTGAGGATTGCAGTGCTGCTCCTGCCATTGGCAGTGGAATGTTGGCAAAATGCTTGAAGAAGCTGCGCCACCTCAACTCTGCACACAAAATGCCATGTTGCAGTTATTATCCCATAACAGAGAGGCTGCCGTCCCTTCCAAGGATGAGGACACCGTGACACAGTGACACAGCCCCTTCCCTCCCCTCTGTCTTGTCTCACACCACAACCCCCTCCTCCATTCAAGCCTTTGACCTCCAGCCCCTTCCACAGCCCTGCCTTCCCCTGATCTCAAGTGGTAAGCTTTGGCTCTGACCCTGCCTTGAGTTCCTGCCGGCCTTGCCTGTACAGCCTTGGAGCGCAATGAAAGGTAGGCGAACCTACCATGAGTGAAATGCTGCTCACCAGGTGCACATCACTTATATCAGTTGTGATTCATGCCAGTTCAATTAGCCACCAGCTTGGCCATTTGATCTGGAGAGGGGGCGTGATTCTGGCGAGCTACCTCTTTAATGAGTATTCATGATATTCAAATGCATACAAATGCTGTTCCTGACGTGGCAAGCCTTGATACCCGACCTGCCATGAAACTCGGGAGTGGAAAATTGCAATCTGTCTTTACGCCAGCAGGAAACTGGCTTTTGGCCCATCCCTACATTTTCCCATCCTGGCCGCCTTGGCATTCACCATGACACACACCACTGACGGAACCGGAAAATCCTGCCCATGGTCTTTCCTCTGTCTCAGCAAGCGAAAATAAAAAGGCAGAAATTTCTAATTTCTGCAGTTGAAATGACCAAAAACCTGATGGTGTATGCATTGCTCCAAGGGATATTTAAATCTCGTGCCTTAGGAAACAGAGCCAATTGTGTATTTCGTTTGGACCATTATCTAGATGACTGGCCTGTTGATTTTAATTAGATTTTGAAATATGTTATATTTGGCTAAATATTTTATTGAGTGAGAGCTAGTAGAAGTAAGGTTTAATGACCACAGAATTGGCTTACATGTTCCTTGGTTTAAACAAATAGAACATGGGGATCATGAAATGGGCATTTGCAGATGTGTAGCATGCAAGCAATTCAATAATGATGTGTCAATCACTTAATGGCTTTTAAAGAAGATCACTTAAACAAGACATTTTAATTTTGCAGACATCACTTATGTTCTCCTTTACCATGTTCTCTCCTATTCATTAGGCATTCACATGTCATGGAGTAGTTTCATGGGTTCCAATCGTTCATCCCAACTCCCTACAGCTCCTCAACCAAGTAGCTGTTCTTCATGTTTGAGTTTGGATAATTAGTGTTAGCAGAGAATTCTACCATAGAGGAACAACAGACAAATCCTTCAAGTCTTTTCAGAATAATACATTGTCCACTATGCTATTAATAACTAGCATCTGTCATGCTCAGTAAGGATATCATGTTCCTAATTTTCAAGATTCAGACTTCAGTCAATGTGGACTTTTTGAAACAAAAACAAATGCTGGATAAAAGAAGGGTCAAAGGGACTCGAAACGTTAACTCTGTTGTTATCTCCACAGATGCTGCTAGACCTGCTGAGTTTTTCCAGCATGTTCTGTTTTTGTTTCAGATTTCCTGCATCCACAGTATTTTGCTTTTATCTTTGGAATTTTTGAATTTGACTTTTAAAAAGTGAACAATGCAGTAAAGACAGCCACAGGTGATTTTTGAAATTTCTGCACGGACAAAAAAATGCCTCAGGTCTCCAGAAAGTTCTTTGTGTAAATGACTGTGGGTGGGGTGCCCTCCCTTGAATAAGCATGCTGCAGATGAAACCACGACCAGAATTTTACGTTCTCTGGCCGGTGGGTTTTAGGCAGGGAGTGACTTTAAAATTTCTCGGGTGGCCTTTTCACCAGGCTGTTGCCTGCCCTGACCTCTCTGCAATTTTACACTTGGATGGTTAAGCCCTAGGCTGACCCACTGCCCTTGCCCAACTGAGGCCCTTAAGTGGCCAATTATTACCCTGAAAGGGCCATTTCCCACCCAGTCTAGATTTTCAGGCTGGTCGGAGGAGTTTAGGGGTGAGGGGAAGCCGGCAAGTGAACCTTTTCAGGCCTCGGGCAGAAAGTGGCCAGGGTGGGGGGGCACCTCCATCAGCAGCCTCCTTTTAAGATTGGGCGCCTTCCCCCACCATAAGGCCTGACCCCTTCAGGTCCTCCTTCCCAACACCCCCATCTCCTCTGCCCAGCCCCTGGCCTCACATCCCCTCCCCACCTTGGGACCACCAAAACTTACCTGGTCTTGCAATCCAAGGACTTAGGCTCTGGGGACTGCTAGCAGTCCCAGTCATGCCCACAGCAGGGACTAGAGAGCTGCCAGCCAATCTGATTGGCCGGCAGCTCTCTGAGGTGGGGCTTCCTTCCAAGTGAGGAAGTCCCGCCTCCGTCCAATTAACGCTTGGTGGAGCATTAAATGGCTGCGGAGCAGGCAGTATCATAGGGGATGTATTCTCTGCCGACTCTTTGGATGGTGGGAAGGGACACCCTGCCATCCTAAAAATCCTGTCCCACATGTGGCGCTAACAGCCCCATCATTTGTGTGTTTACCATAATTCAAAACCAATAGCCCCCCGACACAGTGTCTTTAAACTTGACTCTTAACAAAGGGAGGTGCAGAGAAACCAGTTTATCACAAGCAGGAGTGAACAGCCACCATTAAACCCCTGTTGTGTAGCAATGGCTTCTAACTTCAAATAATTTATGTGGACAATAAAAATATTGAGCATGTGGTCACATGTTCAAAACTGGTAACTTCAAGTAATAAAGTCTTACTGCTGCAAGAATCAGGCATAGATAAGTCAGCCTGAAAATCAATGGGATCAGAGGGACTATTACTCCAGCCAGAAGAGTAGAACTCTGCCTACAACCAGTCAACCTTGGAAGAGCGAGGGGACTAATTCCTCTTTACCTGTAAAGGTTTTGCCTCTACAGAAACTCAGCCTTAACCTCATCTTCAAATCCAGAGACTTCTAACGTCCATTCATCTCCAAAGAACCACGAGATAGAACCCATCCTGGCCTGCGGCCTGTGCATCTTAAAGGATTATTTAACTGCGTGATTTGCTTCTTGTTATCCTGCTAATCATCTAGCTGCAGTTGGTGATGCACCACCTTCTTGAATCGCTGCACTCTGTGTAGCGAAGGTATTCCACAGCACTGTTGGATAGGGAGCTCCAGGGTTTTGACAATGAAGGGATGGGGATATATTTCCAAATCAAGTTAGTGTGCCAGTTGAAGATAAATGTAATGATGATTGTCTTTCCATGTGTCTACATGAAGAATATCTATTTGGGTAAGTTGCGGGAAGCATGTTGGTGTTTTCTGAACCTATTCTCCAATTCATGCTATGAGGATTAGGGAAGAAAACGGGAAAGAAACAGAAGAGGATTTTTTGGACTGTGCCTGATGGAATGGATCACATGCCCACTATGAAAACTACCTGATTTTCATCTTATTGGTTTCATGGGATGGTAATTGGGTTTTACAAGTGATCTGCTCTGTCAGGTAACAAAGTGATATAGGCAAAGAGTGGTTTTATGCAGCATGATGGTAGCATTACAAAGATTGAAACTTAAATAACACAGGAAGCTATGTATATATGTATGTTTCAATGCCAACAAACCATACAACCTGGTGTATGTGTTGCCTATATTTGTCAGTTTGCAATACATTGATGAATATTGTTCAATGAATCTGCCAAATTATGTACATTGATACCTATATGCTTAACTGATTGACTATTGGCTGATTTGCTCCCAGTTATAAATGGCATTTCATATGGATTGATTATTGGAAGTGTTTAATTTAGATCGCAAATATTATATTTTTTTACTCAAAACAAAGATTAATTTTGAATGTTGAGTTGTATTGGATTCTGAAAATGTGCAATGAGAATCAGACCTAATGAGAGTATTACTTCTATTTACATGAGCGATCATTTGAACTGTTCCATTCCTTAAGAACACTCAGAATGGTCTACAATAAGGGAAATTGCACTCATAGAAAACAATCAAATTCATCCAAAAGAGAGGATGAGTATCTCAATAAAAAGTTTGAATATGAGTCTGACTGTAATAAATGTGCTTGCTAAAAAATTGCCATAAATTAGCATTAATTCGGCAATTGGCGTCTGAATGTCACTTCAGATTCACTTGGCACATTCACACAAGTTTACAATCCCTGTGCTTCAAAGGATGAATACATAATTCCCAGAAAGAAAAAAAATTATCTGTCAGCCTTTTAATTGCAGTGCCAAACTCTACTGTGCTGCAACCCCCTCAAAACTGCTGTTGGGATGGAGTACAGGTACAGTACTCTTCCTCACTCTCCAGTAGGAAAGCAGTGTCCTGGGAGCAATGTAAGCCTGGTTGACTTTGGTTCTCTTTAATTTTCAGTCCCTCTTCTTCCAGCCTTGCATAACTTGTGCCCTATGAAGAACTGGGAGTTTTTCCGTTAAAACTTTACTTGGTAAGCAATGTACACAATTTCTTTTACAAAGGAGAAAATTTAGCTCCCATGTATCCTGCACCTAAGTAGATTATCACTTGGAAAGGTTTTTATTTAAAGATGAACGAATTTTGACAAAATACCAGTTAGCTTATTCTGTTTTGGAAGTATATAATTAGTGGATATTGAACCTTATATTATTCCCCACTTAAATATAGTATTTTTTTTATGATAACAGTGTTTTATTGCTTGTACTTTTACCTAAAATACATTGTCAAATATACATTTTTGGAGTTTCTGTTCATATGTTTGACCAAAGTCTGAGTACAATTTACTTTTTTTGTCACTTATGATGTATTCTTTGTAAGTTCATAGAGATTGAATGCTTCTATCAAAAGCCTTGTAACACCATACTGTTTGCAATGAAATAGCACCCATGGAAGTTGATTATCAATTACTTTACAAGCTAAGTGCACCATTGTTCTGGGCACAAGGCAGAAATAAAACAGATAGAGTCTGACATGGCCATGTGTCTGCCTTATTACCATGTCACTTGTACTTCCAGTCACGGCCGCTGTATATTTTACCTATCTGATTTTTTTCCTGGGAGCAATGCGGAGATGACAGTAGTTTCTAAGTAAGGAACAGATTTTATTTACAGTGTTTTAAAATATCGCTGCAGTCACAAAATGCCTACATCATGCTTATCCAGTCAAGCTTCAAGCGGCCTCTGTGGCGTTTGTTTATTTTACTCTGAGTCCACAATCAGGCTTAACCAATCAAGCACAGTGAGCATAGATCAGTTACCAGACTCACATAATCAATCACAGAACAATTGAACAGAACAACAAGGTGGGTAGGCACTGCTACTTCACACCTCAAACCCAAGTGAGGATAGATTCTTAGGAGAATGAATGACATCATTGTGAATGACAACTTCCTTCCCTCTCTATCTACTGGTCAGACACAGACTACTTTTGCGTAAAATGATGCTTAGTGTGCTAACAATGTATCTCCAACACAGCCAAATTTATAAAGACAGGGAGCGAGTTGTGAAGCAAGAAGTAATCAATTTTTGAATTGATTACATTTGACAAGTTTCATGTAGTAATAGGGCACAATGTGTGCACAATGTAGTAAAGAGCATTAATCAGCCTGGGATACTACCATGCGCTTAACAGAATGGAGGTACTATTTGGCATACCTATATGGATGTGTTATTTGGAAGAAGAAAATGATAAAAACATTTTTTTTAAAATTTGTTCTTGGGGTATGGGTGTTGCTGACAAGGCCAGCATTTATTGTCTATCCCTAATTACCTGGAGAGGGTTGTGGTGAGCTGCTGCAGTCCATCTGGTATATCCACAGGACCTTCAGGGAGGGAGTTCCAGGATTTTGACCAAGCGACAGTGAAGGAATTGCAATATAGTTCCAAGTCAGGATGTTAAGTGATTTGGAGGAGAACTTACAGTCGGTGGTTTTCCCATGTGTCTGCTTTCCTTATTCTGCTAGGTGGTAGAGTTCACAGGTTTAGAAAGTGCTGTTGAAGGAACCTTGGAGTGTTAACACAATAAAATGTCCCAAAGTGCGACAGAGGCACATTATAATATAAAATATGACATTGAGCTACATAAGGAGATATTAAGTTTGATAACTAAAAGTTTGGTCAACGATGTATCTTTTAAGGAGTGCCTTAAAGGGGGAAAGTGAGGTAGAGAGGCAGAGAGATGTAGGGAGAGTATTCCAGAGCTTAGGGTCTAGGCATTTGAAGGTGTAGCCACCAATGGTGGAGTAATTCAAATTGGGGAAGTACAAGAGACCAGAATTATAGGAGTGCAGATAACAGAGGGTTGTGGGGTTGGCTGAGATTATAGAGCTGGGAAAAGGTGAGGCCATGGAGGGACTTTAAAACAAAGATGAGAATTTTAAAATGAAGCATTGCTTGAGTGGAAGCCAATGTAGGTCAACAAGCACAGGGGTGCTAAGTGAATGGGACTTGGCATGAGTTTTGGATGACCTCAAGTTTACAGTGGACAAAGAAGAGGCACTTTTGAAAGTACAGAAGGAGGATAGTATTTATCTGCCTTTATTCATCAAGCAAATGCATTACACAATAAATTATACCAATATACTAGCCTCTTTACGCTGGATTTTCATGGAGTTGGATTGAGTTTGGAGGCCTTTAAAATGGTGGCAGAACTGGATTCTGGGATTCCTCCTCCATTCCCATTTCTGGCAATCTTTGCCAGCATGGGGTAGGGTATGAGTAGCAAGCCCACATGCAGAACCCTTGCTGTTGCCAGCTCCATTGCATGGGTGGTCATTTCAACTCCCTCTTGCAATTTTGATGGAGTCAGACTCATTTTGTTAGTAGACATGGTTCACATCGGCTCAAGGTGTTATGAACCATGAGGGAGACTTAGTCCTGAGTCAGGAATAAAAAGAAAACAGCAAATCTACATTCCCTTTGAAAAACATTGCACCTCTTATCTTATCATAAAGCTGTGCATCAATCACAGGCAGTGAAAATCTTATTGAGGCAGCCTTCAATTCAATGCACACCTCTTAATCTTGTCCAAACAAGCATTGCAAAAGCTCTTCAAAAGAACCACGTTATTACACTGTAATAACAATGTCAACCAAACAAAGTTAACACTCTAATGCAAGCTGAGTCAAGATTGTCTATAGGGATGAGTCTATTAGGCAGCCTTAGAGTTCAGCCAAGCGCTCATAATGAGGCCACCTGGCAACTTTATCAACAAAAGCAAGTTGAGCAGATGCCCAGTTAACTGTTTTCTCCAGATGGCTCCATTATGAACGATTGGCTGACCTCCAAAATTATCTAATGAACTTGGCCAAGTAGGCAACATTGACACAACTCACATGGGCGTGTTAACTTTGTGTTGACACAGCTTTCGGGGGTGTGCTAACTTTGTTTGATTGACATCTTTATTACATTGTATAACTTGCTCTTTCTTCAAAGAGTTTTTTTTCAATGTTTACATGAGATTAAAAGGTGTAAAATGGATTAAAGGTTTTTGTCATTGATATTATGAATGGCTATGTATGATTGACATTTTTATGAGGTTGTAAGATGAGTGTGTTTTCTTCAAGGGAGATTTTCAAAGTATGTTTACCTATTTTGTCATTTTCAAAAGGATTTTAAAGACTTTCCTGACTTCTCAATGGCTCTTTGGCTCTGTGCATAGTGAATACTAGAAGAGTGGGTATGGAGGGTGCATGAGGGCATGGAAGGAACATGGGGTAATGGGAGGGACATGGAAAGGGTATAGGGGTTAAGGGGGCATGGGGATATAAACAGGATAAGAGGAGCATGGAGGGGCAATTGGGGATCTGGGCCTGAAAATGGGTGGGTTTTTAGAACGTGAAATTGAAGAGACGGCATTCCTTTCTGGTTCCTGCCTGTCCCGACCACATAATGATTTTACGCGGGGTGGACAAGGCCTCAGATAGGAAGCCTGCCCTTGCCCCAATTGAGGCCCCAAAGTGGTCAATTGATGGCCACTTAAGGGCCGTTTCTCGCCCAGCATCAATATTTAGGCAGTTGGCAAGAATGAACCTCCGTGAGGGAAGCCCGAAATACATTAGTGTTACACTCCGGGCAGGATGTGGGGTGGGGGGCGGTTGTGGCATCTCCATCAGAAGTCCCCTTCTGAAGTCAGGCACACCTCCCCACCTTAAAGTCCCAGTGAGCTCCAGATATTCCCCTCCCCCCCACACCAGCCTCTCCCCCGAGACCCCCCCAGGCCTTCCCTATCCTCCCCACCCTGGGACCCCCTGCACTTAACTGGGCCTCGGGCTCCCAGACTTCATCTCCAACGTCTTTTTTAACTTCCCTTTCTGTCTACTGGAGAGCTGCTGGCCAATCAGTTTGGCTGGCAGCTCTCGAGAGTGGGACTTCTTCCTGAATAAGGGGCAGAAGTCCCACCTGCAGCCAATTGACGCTCATTGGAGCATCAATTGGCTGTGGGGCACTTCGCCATTCAAAAAATTCAGGCCATAAAGTTGGCAGGGGGATATAAAGGGGCTTGAAGGAGGCATTGGGCATATGGAGAGGGCATGGGGAGTGGATGGGGTTGAGGGTGTGAGGGGTAAGGGCTAGAGGGACTAACAGGCATAATTACAATTGAGCCAGTGGTCCAGTAAATGCAGGTGGGTCTTCTAACCAGTTTCTATTGTTCACCATGCAGAATTCCATTTGGATTGAAGAGGGTTGTGAGGATTTAAACAAGGCTGGAAGATTTGTCCAGCTTTAGCTAGAGGGAGGAATCGCCAGGGCAACCCTCACCATGAAAGTCAGTTTTGGGATGAGAAGTTATCCAGATGGAAAAGGAAAAAGAAAGCAAGCTATCAGGAGGGGTTCCTGGAAAATAAAAAACGTCTACCTAAGGGTCAGAGTAACATGTAACTGTGCAGGGGAATTTTCAGTCATTTTAACAGTTAAATGGGGGATCTATTCTGTAGTTTAGTGTATAATTTGCCTTCAGAATTGTGTTTAGACAATGTTGCTTCTAGTTTGTTTATCACAGTAAAAGTGTAAAAACTTGAAATCTTGTTGTATAACCCTTCCAGTCAGTCACTGGAAATTCAAATATATTTTTAAAAGTGGTCCATTTCTACAGGGATCATAACACACTGTTGTAATGTAGAATATATGACTGCCAATTCAGGCACAGCAAGCTGCCACAAACAGCAGTGTATTAATGAGCAGATATTCAGTTTTAGTGATATTAACTGAACAGCCACAGTACTAATGTACTGATATTCCAGGCCTTAACATTAGTTACTAAATAACATTCAATTTGGTTGGATGTTTAATGATTGTTCAACGATAAGATCAAAATCATAGAGAGAGAGGGTATTTTGGAAAAGGGTGAAAACAAGGGCTAAACAGATTCTGTGCTAATAAATAATGCCTGTCTGAATGTCTGAATTTAGCATGCCATTTTCAGGCTAATTGACAATTACCATTTGAACATGCCTGCAAGTGCTAACCAGAAACCTGTGGTTTTAGCACTCAAGTGCTGATTAGATGAAATTCTTGGGGAGCAGTATATTTGAGCTCTTCATAACCACATCCACTAAAGATGTGGAGGAGCCTGGCATACAGGAATACATTGCTGGATGGTTCAGGGAGGGAGAGGACATACAGGTTGTCGGATGGGGAACTGGTTGGAGGAGATCCAGAAGAGGAGGGATGCCCTGTATTCACAGCTGAGTAGGATGTCACTCACCCTACTATCCCTCTTTCCTGAAGCTGTTGGTGCTGCTGTACCTCATCCTCTTCCTATTCCTGGTCCAAACCAAAGCAGAGCCCTTGCAATGTACCTAAGAACAAGCTCTCCCTTCCCCTGGGTGACCTCCGTAAGGTGTCGAATAAGATGGTCTAGCACAAACCTTACTGAAGCCATCAGAGAATTTTTAGAATATTCATGGTTGAAGTGTTCTGACAAAATGCACCAGAAAGTCTACCAATGTATTTCAAAGGTCCTCACACAATTCCAGCAGCAATGGCCATGAAATTGTGAGTATCCCTTTAAATAGCACTTGAAATTGACATTGCGTGTTTACTCTTAAACAGCTGTTCACTGTTTGGAGAGGACACTAATTGAAGAAGCAGCCTCCAAAATGTTGAGCAACCTCTTTAATGAGTGCTGGCAGGCATTTCAAGTGTCAATCAGCTATTTAACCATTCTTGGAGTGGCTGTTCCTGGTGCTGGCTTCAATTCCTTTACCAAGATGGCGTCTTGTGTTAAACGTGGGTTAAACCAGCATTTCAGCTTAACATTCCATCTTGGCCATTGCTTTAGCGCCTAAAGAATTTGGAAAATATCGTCCTCCCTACTCTCTCCGAGAGACCCTAATTAATTGCTAACCTTCTATGAAAACAAATTCAGATCAAAAGCAAGGTAGGCAATAATTTAAATCATATGTTCCATATGCTGCGGAACTTTGTCCTCACACTAGCTTCTCATATGCTCTGTACAACTAATCACAAGAAAATAGGAATAGGATTTACTTAATAACACGGTCAAAGCAACAGCAGCAATTAATCTCAGAAACAAAGAACGTCCTTGACAACAACCTAAACTCAGTGTTAGTATACTTTAGATTGGGTAGTACAATGTGTTTAGAAATGTCTAATAAGGCTTGCCCTTTCACCTCTGGGGCCCACTTCGAAGACTGTTTCAGACAGATGGATGTAGGCTCTTGTTTGCAATAGTTGTTAAGGGTCACATATGACATAAACTCAGACAGGAAATCTTAAAACGTAAATGTAATCAGGAAACCGAGGCATGCCAGAAATTTCTTTTCACAAACAGAAGCCAGCTGAGAATATCGAAGATAGTAGTCAGAAAGTAAGCACCAGAGTTTTGAGGGTAGGATCTTCTTAGTTGACTGTTGTTTTTTTTTTAAAAAAAGCCTACTTTTAAAAGATTTTCCCTGGAAACACTGCAGATTCACATTAATCTTCCCACCCAACTTTCTCCCTTCAAACAGATGTGAACAAAAAAATGTTTGACTTTGTTTTATTCATTCATGGAATGTGGGCGTTACTGGCTAGGCAGCTTTTATTTCCCATCCCCAATTGTTCTTGTTCAGAGGGCATTTTTAAGAGTCGGCCACATTGCTGTGGGTCTGGAGTCACATGTAGGCCAGGCCAGGTAAGGGCGGCAGGTTCCCTTCTCTAAAGGACATTAGTGAACCAGATGGGTTTTTACGACAATCGGCAATGGTTTCATGGTCGTCATCAGACTTTTAATTCCAGATTTTTAATGAATTCAAATTTCACCATCTGTGAGATTTGAACCCCCGTCCCCAGAGCATTAGGCTGGGCCTCTGGAACACTAGTCCAGTGACAATACCACTATACCACCACCTAGAAAATTTATGGCAGATATTACCATTTCAGTGAAGTGTGAACCAAACAATAAAAGAAGGAAAACTGAGGCATGCAGACAATAGGTTGAGTTTGTTGGAATGAGCTAAGACTGTGGGACATCTAGAGAGGAATCATACCCTTTAAAGTTTCCTGACTTACTGTAATGGTTGAAGGTAAATGTACTTGTTGCAGATTAGACTAATGTATTAGCTTTTGCACTCAGCTGTTGCTTGAAGAAAGCAATAAAAGTAAGTAGGAATTGGAAATGGCAATTTCCACCACCCTCCCACCCCCACCCCTCCCTGCCATTTTATGTCTACTTGAAAATGCACTTTATGCTGGTTGACCTTTTTGCCTCCGCACTTCACTTCCACTGTCGCATGGTCAACCTTAGGTAAGAACAAATAGGGGGAAACCTACGCATTGGGAGGGGAATTGTGGCTGGACTCAGGGTGTTGTTATGGCACAATGGATGGTAAATGCTGACCTGTTCAAATCCCAAAGGGAAACTTGAAACAACTGGCACAACTATTTTATAATTTGTATTTATTTTGAGATGCATGCCTTGAATTCAGTAGTAATAAGAACACCGAGTCTTATAGGTTTCTTATAAAACTAAATTAAACCTTTATTAAATAAAAAAAATATTTTAAACACATATATAGGTTTACAAATTACTACCATGATAACAGCTAGCTCCCCTAATTAATTCAACTCCAAGTTACATCTCGGTTAAGGCAACAGCAAAACGCATAGATTTTAAAAGACCCAGGCAAAGTAACAGGATACCCTGAACACTCGAATTCAAAGTGAGTTTTCTTCACTTTAGTTTGTGTAGACAGCAACTTGAAGCTTAGAGGCTGGAGGCTTTTCACACTTATTAGATCTTCCTCTTACATATAACGTCATATCCCTTATACAGGTTTCTCCCTTGTTAATGTAAATCCCATTGTCCCAATATGTCTTTTCAACTCTACTTTTCCAATAATAAAAATCTTTCATAGTATCAATTTTATCAGTAAACTTTGGGAAAAATAAACACACTGCTTGGCTTCTTCTGGCTAAGTGTAACATTTCAGCGCCTCTTTTGAAATTCAAATTACTCTGATTTATCTAAAAATGCAAATTTTCCCCTTACATCTCACATTCTAAAACTTCAGCCACGTTTACCTATTTAACATTTCAAACCCAGGTTTTCTTCTGATGCATCAAAACCTTCAAACCAGCTGCCTTTAATTCAATTAAGTCCCGTGCGCGCATGCGCACACACATACATGCACACAAACACAGACACACACTATTCCTACCTTACAATTAATTTCAATATCATTATGAAAATTATTATATTTTCCTGATGATGGGTATTCTGTAATATGTTATTCTCTCCTGTTGAACTCATATACAGCTACTTACTTAAACAGAACTGCTATACCCTCCCCTGGCACCCCATACCAGCACTATTTTTCTCAATGCACTATGCATATATACAATGTAGAAAAATGTGATTAGTATTTAAAAGTTTAATGTCCCAGAAGGTGCTAATGATTTCTGAGTCCTTTGACCATATCAAATCAATCAAGACACTTATAGCTTTTTTTGCTCCTGCTCCTATAGAAAAGGTATTAACTGAAATTCCAACAGGGGAAACATCATTTCTTTGTTTAATTTCCATCTCTATTGCAGTCAGCTTTTGCACAACATTTTCAGGATAATGATGCCTCATTTCTACAAGGGGGAAGGCCTCAAAATTCCAGCCCACATCTCTTAGTTTTGTTATTCTAAAAATTACTTCAGTAAATGTTACGTTTCATTTCTTGTAACCATGACTACCAGCGTTTAATGTTGTATTATTGAATCCCAAATATGGAATGTGTTTGGAAAACAGCCCGGAAACTTGTTTCTCCCTCCCTTCCATCAATCTGATTGGTCTTATCAGAACATAAAGAATTCCTCAATGGTTAATGACCTGTCAATTGCAAGGGAATCTTTCCAAATCAGTGATGTCAGTGGCCAATTTATTTAGCTGCAGTTAAAGAATTCTTTCAGACATCTTGAATAATTTAGGCTGAAACATCTGTCTTAGCTCATTCCAGTGAAAATAGTATAAGGGAAAATATTCCAGTTTGTGGAGAATATTCTAATGAATGGTTCATCTTTCTGAGCATTCATCCCCCTCACTTCAAATGATTCTTAGCAAAAATTGGGGGGGTGGGGTAGTGGAAAAAGACATTGTGTGCTTAGCAAGACATTGTTGAAAACCAATCAGAGGAAACTTGGGCATAATTATACAGCTTTGGAGATTCTTCAAAAAGTGAGTCTTTAATACCAATTTGGTTTAATGAGTAGGAAGACTCGGAAGTATTAGCACAGCAGTTTTTTTTGCCCAACAGTAAGGAAGTGGAGGCCACTCTTTTTGTTCATTTGTGTAAAGGGAAAAAATGGCTCATAATCATTCAGGGATTAGAAAAGTCACAGCTCACGCCAGGGACTATCCCAAACATCAGATCCAGTGCAACAGAATCAACAGTTTGAACATGGAGCATGAACCCTACCAAGAGGAAGCTTAGGTTCAGCAAAAGGACAATATGGCCATGGTGTGCCATCTAGTTCAGAATACCCTCAGACACATCCACCAATTTGCACTATAACAGTGAAGGCCACCACTGCAGCAGTAAAAGCCACCATTGCCCTCAACTCTTAATGCCCAAAGAACTGTCTAGGCACATGCTGGAATGGCAAAACCAGTTTCTAAGAAATGGTTCCAAAAAGGAGATCTTCAGTGTACACATATAAAATATTGGCAACTGTTAGCTGTCCTATACCAAAGACATCTAATGATTTATGCAATTTTGTAAATGGCAACCCGGTAGCGTTGTAAATGTTTTAGAATGGTTAGGTGAAGTGTTAACTACCTTTATGATTCAATGACCAGGCACAGAATATTCTGTTTGTTCTGTGAAAGACAATTTTTTTCTTGGATGGTTTTGTGGGGGAGATGCACTTCCTGTGACAGCCTGTTTAGCAAAGCTACCATTTTCCAATGGTAACAAATTGTACACAGCAGTACCCCAGCTCCAGTTACAGCTTCCCAACTTGTCCCTCTTGTTTTCCTGAACAAAACCATACTTACCAATCTGTAATTGTATATGCACTGGATGACATTGATGGGTCAACAGTGTTTACAGACAGAGAACTGTTGGTGTGCATGAATCTACAGCGAAATGAGAAATTCACTTGAAAACATTGACACTGTTGATCCTTTTTATATCTGTTTTTAGTCGACTTACATCTGAGTGCTCACTTATGTGGAAGTGGAGTGGACTGCACAATGTCAAGTAAAGTGATTCGAGATGGGATCTCACTTTAAAAACTAGCAACATCCCTATAGACTTTGTTATATGCAGTGGCATCTGGAATACCTTTTATTGTACAAAGTTCACCCTTACATTCTGGAGTAGAACATGGAAACCTAATTTTTCAATAGTGGAACAGAATCTCAAGTGGTACTGGCAGAGATGGGTCTGAAAATAAGTGCAGTGTGCAGAGCATCCAATTCTTTGAATGGCAACTATGGGTGCGCAAAACACCAAACCAATCCTTTCTTCCGCTCTGAAGTCTAAACCCAGTAACAGGCATGGAAGTGCGAATGATTCCTGCTGGGGTGTGGGGCGGCTGAACACATGCGATCTTGTGTTGTTCAGATCATTACTTATGCATCCCTGTGGAGCACAGTGAATCTCATGGGCAGCAGTGGGAAGGAAGAATTCTTTCAGCTATGATAAAAGCAAAAAAGTGCGGATGCTGGAAATCCAAAACAAAAACAAAAATAAAAATACTTGGAAAAACTCAGCAGGTCTGACAGCATCTGCAGAGAGGAATACAGTTAATGTTTCGAGTCCATATCACTCTTCAACAGAACTAAGGAAAAATAGAAGAGAGGTGAAATATAAGCTAGTTTAAGGTGGGGGGGGGAGTGTGGGCGTGATGGGGGTTGGGACAAGTAGAGCTGAATAGAGGGCCAGTGATAGGTGGAGATTGCCAAAAGATGTCATAGACAAAAGGACAAAGGTGTTGACGGTGGTGACATTAGCTAAGAAATATGCTAATAGGTGACATTAAGGGTAGAAAGCAGGACGAGCAAGGTACAGATAGAATTCTTTCAGCCATGCTTTTAACCTGCTAATCTGTTTGATTTTAAGACAATTTGCGCGTGGATCAGGTAATAATCTTGTGAGGTTCTGCATTTTAATTTCGACTCCAACTCATCAAACACTCTCAGCAGGTCCCAATTCTTAGTTCTAGCTTTGTGGTTGATTCCAATGAGAGCACAACAATTGGACCCTTCCTTTCCCATCCCAAGTTCTTCTCTAGGCATGAGGAGATGTCTTGGCAACAAGTAATCAACACAACCTTTGGAACTGCTGCAGAGGACAGAAACTATTGTCCACTACCACTGCCACTTGAACGGCCTCCTGTACCATGATGATCACCTGCAGATTTCACCTTCATTTACACAAGCAACGAGAATCTCATACCTAACGAATGAGGGCTAAAGAACTGCATATACCCTTAACTGCCTAATTCACAAACATGCTCTCCTGTCCTTTGCTACTAACCATATTGGTACCAATACCGAACCTAAGTCGTGTGACTGTCTCCTGGATCAGAGTCCAACTAACTTCCGCTTCCTAATGCCGGATAATGCCTGCAACCTGGAAATCGGGCTACAATAGCACTGAGCTGAAGTTCCCTGAGTTGCAGGCACCTATTATGGATGTTGGTGCCATAGGATTCCAATGCCAATTACAAATTCCCACATGCTGCAGCTATGGCACACCGACTGCAATGCCAAAACTTGAAAGTTAATCAGCATAAAGTGGATATCCACAAACATGATACTTTTACATATATAAAAACAAAAAAACTGCGGATGCTGGAAATCCAAAACAAAATCCAGTTCTGTCGAAGGGTCATGAGGACTCGAAACGTCAACTCTTTTCTTCTCCGCCGATGCTGCCAGACCTGCTGAGTTTTTCCAGGTAATTCTGTTTTTGTTTATGATACTTTTACAGTTCTTCACTTAGCTGAACAAATTAAAAGGATGAGTGCTTCAATAGTCAAAGGAAATGCACTGCCATTAACTAAATACAAGCAGCACATCTGTTTTGAAGCTGGCACATAATTATGCCTCGCCTCAGATAAAGCAGCATTCAGTCCTGCTTTGCCAAATTCATACCTGGGGCCAAGATCATTTTATGGGATGTTCATCAAGCCTCTTTTAGCTGAAAAACAATTGCTTGCAAAAGTGTTACACAGAGACACATGCCCAACAACTAAATCAAAACAAATGTTGCTTCAAAGCTTAATTTTGGACTAAATTCCCTTTAAAACAGTGCGGGTAAATAAAAAGGCAGCAGCATTCTGCCATAGAAATGTCAGCCATTAAAATGTATTTCATGCACTCATAATAATCCTAATAAATATTTGACAAATATCTAATTTGATCCAGTAGATTAGCCACATTCAGATCCAATAGTTAAACTGAACTGAGGCACTGTAACACAAGCATTAAACTAGGTTATATGAAAATTATAAGCAATGGTTCTATAGGAACAAAATTGTCACTTTATACAAGTATCACTAAAAGTAAACTGCTCTGTCTCTGTGACCCCATTTTTCATGGCTGTAGTAACTGAGGGTATAGCCCCTCCTACTGTCTAGCAGGGATCACATGATTTTCTGGGAGGATCCCCCCAATGGGCCCTAAGCACAGGCAACCCAGGAGTGGAGCTTCCTGACGAGGGTCCTGATCAAGCATGTAGCACCTGAAAAGCTCCCTGTAATAAAGGTTATCTGTTTCTTGTTGAAAACTGTCCACTCCATCGAGTCATTACAATGGCCCCATCCCTACAGCTGCTGAAACGTTTATCTATATATGTATTACCTCTAGATGTGCACTCTTCACTAATCTGCGTCTCTTTATACAATCTCCAATTCGGCTTAAATTCCACCTTCCCCATGTTATCCTGTAAGTCCGACTTGGCCAATTAGTCTTGTCTTTGCCAACTTCCATTAGCTCCCTCTGCCCAGATGTACTTATTTCAGAACCCTTAACCGCGTTCACAAATCCCTGCCTCCCTCCCCAGCCCTGCACCTTCTCCATCTCCTTCAGTGCCTACATCTCAACCTATATCATACAGTCTCTGACTCTGGCGTCCTTTAAATCCCTCCATTCCTTAATTCTCCTTCAACTGCAAAACCGTTCCTGGTGCTACTGTTTGGAACTAGACCACGTCATCCTGCTATTTCCCTCCCCAGTTTAAAAAAACCTCTTCAACACCTTTTTTTCCAACTACGCGTTCAGCCATAACTCACGTTACTTACGTTCCAGTTTCATGTCTCCCCTTGCTTCAAGTGTCTTGAAACATTTTCCTACATTAACAGTGTTAAGTAAATGCAAATTAATGTTGCTTACTTTTCCTCCAAGTGGACAGGCAATTCATGTGGAAAAAACTTCTGCCTTAAGTAGGAGCAAATTAAATGAATATTAATCAGATCTTAAACCTAACTACTGTGTAGTTTTTTTTGGAATAAACCAGATAATGCTGCTAATTCTCAACAGGTCTGTTAACATTTCAGGCCTGTGACCTTTCATCAGACTGGGAAAAATTATAAATGTAATAAGTTTTGAAAAAATGAAAAAGAGAGTGATGGAAAAAAGAACAAAAGGGAAGGTCTGTGATAGGGTGGAGAGCAGAGATTGAATGATAAAAGGATTTACGGTGCAAGGTCAAAGGGAATGGTAATGGAACAATAGATGTGTCTACAGGAGGTATGACACGCAGAATCAGGAATAGCTGCCATCTAAATGCAAAGAAAAGGAACAATGAGATAAACAAGAGAGAGAAAACAAAAAAAATCAGCAAAGAAAAAAGAAACAAAATAGAGGTTACGATCTAAAGTTGTTGAACTCAATGTTGAGTCTTGAAGGCTGTAAATTGCCAATCCGAAAGATGAGATGCTGTCCCTCGAGCTTGTATTGAGCTCCATTGGAAAACTGCAAGAGGTAGTGTCGGACAAACTATACAAGAAGAAATGTTGGGTGCTTGTGATAAAGGGATGGCAATAATCACTGGTGATTTTAATCTAAACTATACAGTAGTTAGTATAACTGGAAAAATCAGATATGTAGTAGATGCCTGGATGAGGAGTTCATAGAATGCTTTCGAGACAGCTTCTTAAAGCAGCATGTCCTGGAACCAGCCAGAGAGCAGGTTATATTAGACTTGGTATTGTGTAATGTGACATGATTAATTAATGACCTCAGAGTAAAGGCACCCAGAGGTAGCAGTGACCTAAATATAATTGAATTTTACAACCAGTTTGAAAGGAAGAAGAGTGGGTCTAAGACTAATATTTTAAAAGTAAATAAGAGCAACTATGTGGGCATGAAAGCTGAGCTAGCTGAAGCGAACTGGGATACTAGGCAAGGGGATAGACCGATAGAGAAGCAGTGGCAGACATTTAAGGGTATATTTCAGAATACTCAGAATAAGTGTATTCCTACTGTAAAGGAAAATTCTAAGGAGAGGACCCAGCATCTGTGGTTACTTAAAGAAGTTAAGGAAAGCATCAAACTTAGGGAAAAAGCACATAACTGCACAAAGATGAGTGGCAGGTCAGGTAATTGGTCAAAATATAAAGAACAGCAGAGAATGACTAAATGGTTAACCAGGACTAAGAAATTAGGGTATGAGAGGAAGCTAGTTAGAAATGTAAAAATGGATGGCAAGGCTCTCTACAGGTGCCTAAAAAGAAAAGAGTTAGTAAAGTGAGTGTTGGTCTTTTAGAGAGTGACAGTGGCGAGTTAATAGTGGATAATAAGGAAATGACGGATGAAATGAACAAATATTTTGCTCCTGTCTTCAATATAGAGGATACAAAAAACATTCCAGTGATAGTAAAGCAGGAGGTGGAAAGGAGAGGGGAACTCGGTGAAATTACAGTCACTAGGGAAATGGTACTAAGCAAAATGTTGGAGCTATGGGCTGACAAGTCTCTGGGTCCTGATAGCCTTCATTCGAACATATAGAATATGAGCAGAATGGGCCATTTGACCCCTTGAGCCTGCTCCACCATTCATTAAGATCAAGGGTGATCTGTTTGTGTTTTGAATTCCACATTCCCATCTACCCCTGATAACCTTTGATTCTCTTGTCTAACAAGAAACGATCCACCTCCGCCTTAAAAATACTCAATGACCCCGCCGCCATTGCCTTCTGAGGCAGAGTTCCAAAGTCGCACAATTCTCCTCATCTCTGCCCTAAAAGGGCAACCCCTAATTTTAAAACAGTGCCCCTTAGTTCTGGACTCATCCACCACAGGAAACATGATTTCCACATCCACCTTGTCAAGAGCATTCAGGACCCTATATACATCAATCAAGTCACTCTTCTAAACTCCAGTGGAAATAAGCACAATCTGTCCATCCTTTCCTCATAAGAGAACCCACTCATTCCAGATATCAACCTAGTAAAACTCCTCAGAATCGCCTCCAATGTATTTACATCCTTCCTTAAATGAGGAGACCAAAACTGCACACACTATTCGAGATGTGGTCTCACCGATGCCCTGTATAACTGAAGCATAACATCCTTACTTTGGGCAGAATTTCCTGTTTGACGTGCGGGGACGTGGCCTCATCCAAGGGCGGGATAAGAGGGCTCACTGCGGTCGTGAATCTGCTCTGTGAATTATTTATTGGTGAAAGTTTTTCAAACTTGGTGATGTGATCTGCGGCACTTCAGAACGCATCCCAGCTGTTTTTCCTGGAATCTTAACCTTCAGGTCAGCACTCTGTAGTGAGGAATCTTTTCCGGGCCTGCAGGTTTCAGGAAGCCTTCCCTTAGCCTGGGTGTGGGATCTGATGTGTCCACTGGAGGCAGCTCATCTGAGGAGGAAGGGAGGGCTAGAAGGGGGAGGAGGCCAGGTGTGCACATTCAGACTCTAGGGGAGCCACCTTTGGGAGGACAGGCGCAGGCACAAGGGGTGCAGGGCCAAGGCGTTGTCCAAGGCAGAAGGGGCCGCAGAAGACACTGCTATCCTGCTGCCAGGCGGCGAAGCAGCTACCTCAATATGTCTGAGGTACAGTGCCAAAGGAGGCTCTGTCTCTCAAGGGAGACAGTCAACTATATCTGTCAGCTGATTGGGCCTGAGATCTCCGCAAACTGTGTGGGTGGACACCCCATGTCAATGGCTCTGAAGGTCACAGCCACCCTCAACTTCTATGCCCCTGCCTCCTTCCAGGGCTCAGTGGGTGATCTTTGCAGTGTCTCCCATTCAGCTGTTCACACTTGTGTCAAGCAGGTTACAGATGCTCTGTTCAGATGGGCATTGACCTTCATCCAATTCCGTTGGGACCAGGCAAGTCAGGCATAGTGAGCCAGAGGCTTCGCTGCCATTGCTGGCTTCCCCCGTGTCCAGGGTGCAATAGACTGTATACTTGTGGCCATCAAGGCGCCAGCAGCTGAGCCCAGTGCCTTCGTCAACAGGAAGGGCTTCCACTCCATGAACGTGCAGATAGTGTGTGATCACAGGATGCTGATTCTACAAGTCTGTGCAAGGTACCCAGGCAGCTCCCACGGCGCCTACATCTTCAGACACTCCCAGGTGCCGGGGCTCTTCAGTGCTCCAGCCTGGCTTAATGGATGGCTGGTGGGTGACAAGGGCTATCCGCTCAGAAGGTGGCTCATGACCTCTCTCTGCCATCCAAGAACAGAAGCTGAGCAGCAGTACAATAGGAGCCACAAGGGCTGTGGTGGAGAGAGCCATCGGTCTTCTCAAGATGTACTTCCGATGCCTGGACCGCTCAGGGGGCGCACTCCAGTACCCCCCAGATCATGTCTCAGTGATAGTGGTTGCATGCTGCACTCTCCACAATCTTGCTCTGGAAAGGGGGGATGCAGTGGATGATGAAGGTGTTGACGCAGTGTCTGCGGCTGCACACGATGAGTCCAGCACTGATTCTGATGATGAGCAGGCACAGGGGAATGCTGGGTGGGGAGTTGGGGGGTGGGGGGGGCACTGACCCAGGACTACTTCAGGAAGACAGGGACACCCGGGATGCTTTAATCCAACAAATCTTCAGCTAGCACAACACAGACGGATCACCAGGACAAGCCTGGGCTGCCGCCTTAATACTCGACACCTAAGTGCAAAATCTACCAGGTCAACAGCACTAACTAAGGGCCTTGTAAATAAAGCTAGCAGGGAGCTGTCAGTTCCACAGCTGGCATCAGCCCAGTCGTCATATCCTCACCAGATGATACAGTCACTGGGAGAGGGCCGGAGGAGTTGCTGCTCTCATCCGAAGCTCCCTGAGTGGTGCCCGCAGAGACGACAGGCACCAGCTGCGCTGATGTGAGGTCACTTTGGCCCACGGTGGATGTGCAATGAGCTGGGAAGCTTGATATCCACACCATCTCCCACACTGGCAATGACCAGCTGAGGTCATTGCTGATGTGAGGGCTTGCTGGTCAAAGCGCTTCCCCAGGAAGTGCCGGCGGGACTCCTGGAATAGGCTCCCCCCAAGAGTCACCACTCTCTCCATGAAGGACGCTTGGCACTTGGACATTTGGCTCATTGCTTTAGTGAGCATCCGCATGGACTCCTCCACCACAGACACCATGCCAAGCATAGCCTCAGGTATCTCCCCAGATGCTCCCGCACACCCGGCCGCATTTCCTGCACCTGCTGCATTGCGGACAACTCCAGAGGCACATCATCAGGCACCAACTGAGCATGAGCTTGGTCCCCTGCAGTCCTCTGACTGCTGGTGCCATGGGCACTCTCTGTCACTGCCAACTCCTCCAGCGAGTGTGAAGTGCTGTCACCACTGTGCCCCAGGACACCAGCCGTTGTTCTAATTCCGACTGAGGTGCTAGTATCTGCGCTGGTACCTGCCTGGTAGAAATGGTGTGACTTTGGTGAGACTTCAGGCCCCTCAGGTGTGAGAGGTGGCATCTGTTGCTCTTTCTCCTGGCCCTGCTCTGATGATGCTGAAAGGAAGAATAAGGACAGTGGATCAGTTAGCGTGCAGCCAGTGTCAAATTTCATCTCTGTCCCCCTGGCTCATTATGCGCTCAGCCTTCCATAACCAATGGCCCAACAATGTTGCAAATCTGTCACATGAGCAGGGACATGTTAGAAATGAAATTTAAACATTTTTATTTCATTTTTAATTAACATCGGAAACCTCATCCCGCCCATGGATGAGGTTTACGCAAAAATCCAAAGGTCACTTGGCTTTTTTGCCTGCCTGTGAACCATGAGGTTGGACGGGCAGGGAAAAATTCCATTTAATTAATGAATTAATGGGCTCAACAGCCCTCTTAATTGTCGGTGGGTGCGCTGCCCTATACCGTGCACGCCTGCCGACCGAAATATCACACGAATGCGCAATGACATCGGGACACTAGCCTGATGTCATTGCACGTTATTTCACGCTCAATGTGTGTCGGGCCCACACCCGTGCACCAAGGTGAAAATTCAGCCCAATGAATATTTCTGCACTAGAAGAACTAGAAGACCAATTTTTATAAGAGCACAGCAGCACTAAATGACGGACATTTATTCTGTCTGTTGAGTTTGGTTGCTTTTGAGTAACTCTTTTGAGTATAAAGTTGGGTTTGGTCTTTATAACTCCAAAGAACAAATTTGTCATTGGACAAATTACTTCACTAAATCATATCTTATCTTCTTGCAAAAATAATTTCCAATCAAAAATTCAGAGGAAGCCAAATTAGAGTTGGGAGAGGGGACTGAGGCTCCAACAAGATCATTGAGACTGCTGTGGTTTTAATAACTGTTTTTGACTTATGCCAAAGAAGCCATTCAAATGCCCCTTTATCTGGCCTTGCAGAGATTGCAAATTGCAAATGCCTTAAAGACGAATGTGTTTCATGTTCAGATTTTTACTCTCTCATTCCTGTGGATCAACATTCCTATTCAGATTGAGCTGGTCCTTTGAAAAACAATTATTTTTCCTTTGAGCTGCTTTGCAGCATATCTCATATTCCAAGGTAACTGTGCACTCTCTTCTCAGTGTATAACTTTCAAATAAAGTTTTATCACAATTCGTAATAACAGTATTCCTGGTAGGAAGAAATGAAGATGGAATATCTTTTAAAGGAATTGCCTATATGTAATGGTGGGAGATTTCATTATATAGCCGTTTTACATTCTGTCTGCCTTTGTTATGTCTGTTTCTTTCTTTTCTTCCTGTTTTTTTTACACTGCTTGCCACACACAATAGAAGTTCAATTCCCCATTACCTGAAAAAAAATATAAAGCTACCTGTTGTTACAGGCAAAAGCCAGAAAGAGAAGGTTAATCCTTCTGTGAACAGAAAAAGCAGACACACATGAGCTTTGATTAAAGGCCCAGAGGTGAAGCCAGTCTGGACTTGCTATGGAGCAGCTGTTTCACAATTTGAGGGCCCAGGTCCACTACAACTTCCTAATACACAGATTCAAATGATTTTCATCAGAGTGGTTTGGACAAAGTCACTTCTAAACTACTGAGGCAGTCTTTATTTAAACTGAAGGAATAGTATTCATGTGCTAATAATCTAGATATTGCATCATAAGGGGCAGATTACTTTCCAGTTATACCTGAATGAGTAATCATATGTATAACTCAAGGCACATCCATGTTCATTTTTTGAACTTGAATTTCATCCCATTACATCTCACATGGTAAATATGAAGAACCCAATATTATCTCATTTTTGGGCAACATTTCATCAGTTTTAGACATGAATCAGGACCATTACACACTCCCTCTAGTATTCCATCAAAAGAAGGAGGACAATTTCCACAGAGTGCAAGAGCATGTGTCTGGATTCTTTTAACATGGGGATGCTGTTGTGCTGCAGCTACCACACAGTTCTGGCTGATCAGAAAACTCTCCTGCTCCTACCACCTATCAAAAGCAATTGGAAGGATTTACTGGTTGATAATTTGGCGACATCATGAACACACCTTCTATGGCCATTGAATCCTGGGATGGGGCTCAAATCCAGAGTTTCTGGCTCAGATGTATCGGAACACTACCCTCTGCACCACAAGCCCTCCATGGATCATTACTGGCAGTTACTGAAAACTTTAATGATTATGGGAAAGAGATAAAGAAGTTAATGCTGAGGAGAAAAGCTGACTCCCTTAAGCCTGTCCACCAACTACTAGGCACAAGTCACGAGTGTGATGGCATAGTCTCCACTTGTCTGGATGAGCACAGCTTTAACAATGCTCAAGAAGCTTGATACCATCCAAAACAAAGCAGCCCACTTGATCAACACCCCCTCCACCACCTCAGTTTTAAATGAGCATCCCCTTATGTCCCCTAGTTCAAGATTCCCCATTAATGGAAACATCTTCTCAACATCTACCCTGTCAAGGAGAGGAGGCAGTGGTATTGTAGTATTATCACTGGACTAGTATTCCAGAAACGCAGGAAAACCTGGGTTCAAATTCCACCATGGCAGATGGTAAAATTTGAATCCAATAAAAATCTGGAGTTAAAAGTTTGATGATGACTATGAAACCATTGCCGATTGTTGTAAAAACCCATTTGGTTCACTATTAGGGGAGGAAATCTGCCACCCTTACCTGGTCTGGCCTACATGTGACTCCAGACCCACAGCAATATGGTTGCCCTCCGAACAAGGGCAATTAGGGATGGGCAATAAATGCTGGCCTAGCCAGCAATGCCCACAGCCAATGAATGAATTAAAAGAAAAGCCCCCTCAGAATCCTGTATGTTTCCATAAGATTGACCCTCATTCTTCTAAACTATAATGAATAAACATGTTTAGCTGTTCTTGATAAGTCAACCCCTTCATCCCAGGAATCAGCCTTGAACTGCATCCAATGCAATTTTCTTTAGCTCAGATTTTCACCCATGGATCAGGTGCACAGAGACAGGAGAATTCCCAGCTCTCCTTAAAAATGCCCAGCCTTAGGTCGAATTATTGGTCTGGAGAGGGCTGAAATCTGAGTTGGGCCAGATAACCCAAGAAGTGGTGAGGGGTTGGAGGAGGGCCCTGCATGGGTTGAGGTGATTTGGGCACATATAAAAATTGCCCCCTCAGACTAGTCAGTCTGAGTGTCACCTGCTAAATGCAGCACATCCAGAACCTTGGAGGAGATGTTGTTGAGTGGCCAGGTGAGTGTCAAAGCTATAAATGTTGTCCAACTTTTATATTATCCGATAATGGATGGCCCATCGTTGGCTTTCCCTATGGGAGAACTGTAATTGATGCTTCTTGATCAAGTATGCTGAACTAAACCACTGAGTAGATTCTCAAGATGCAGCCGTAGAGACGGCTTTGTCTTGCCACCATTACTTGATATAGATAAGATGCAATGGTTTTGTAAACTGGCTAGGCTCATTGGATGAATGAACAACATTGCCATGCTCATTATCCCATGCTCATTATCCTTTATTAAATAAATGACCAAAACTGTACTCCAGGTGCAGTCTCACCAATGCTCTGTACAGTTGTAACAAGGCTTCCCTATTTTTAAACTCCAACCCCCTAGCAATACAGGCCAAAATTCCATCTGCTTTCTTAATTACTTGCTGCACCTGCATGCTAACTTTTTGTGTTTTATGCACAAGAACACTCAGATCACTCTGTGCTCCACTTTTTTGGAATCTCTCTCCATTTAAGTAATAGTCTGCCTTTTGATCCTTCCTTCCATAGTGCATGAACTCACACATTTCTACATTAAACTCCATCTGCCAAGTTTTTGCCCATTCAATGCACTTGTGTGCAGTTCTGGAATCCGCATTATAGGAAGGATGTGATTGCACTAGAGAGAGTGCAGAGGAGATTTACCAGGATGTTGCCTGGACTGGAGAGTATTAGTTATGAGGAGAGATTGGATAGACTGGGGTCATTTTCCCTGGAGCAGAGATTGCGGGGGGACACGATTGAGGTGTATAAAATTATGAGAGGCGTAGATAGGGTGGACAGGAAAGAATTTTTTCTCTTGGTGGAGGGATCAATAACCAGAACGCATAGATTTAAGGTAAAGGGCAGGGGGCTTAGAGTGGATGGGAGGAAGAATTTTTCACCCAGAGGGTAGTGGGAATCTGGAACTCACTGCCTGAAAGGGTGGTAGAGGCAGAAACCCTCATAACATTTAAGAAGTATTTGGATGTGCACTTGCAATGCCATGGCATACAAGGCTATGGGCCAGTGCTGGAAAAAAGGGGATCAGAATAGTTAGGTACTTGTTTGACCGGCACAGACTCAATGGACTGAAGAGCCTTTTTCTGTGCTGTAGACCTCTATGACTCTATGATTCACTCAACCTATCTACATACCTTTGCAGATTCCTTATGTTCTCATTATAGCATGCCCTCCTACCTATTTTTGTACCATCAGCAAATTTGGATACATTACACTCTGCCCCCTCCTCCAAGTCATTAATATAGATAGTAGATAATTGAGGCCCTATGACTGATCCTTGTGGCACTCCTCTAGTTACATCTTTCCAACCAGAAAAAGACCTGTTAATCCCAACCCTCTGTCTTCTGTGTGTTAATCAATCCTCAATCCATGCCAATACATTACCCCCAAAACCGTGAGCTCCTATCTTGTCCAATAACCTTTTATGTGGCACCTTATTGAATGCCTTCTGGAAATCCAAATACACTATATCTACCGGTTCCTCTTTATCAACTCTGCTTTTTATGTCCTCAAAGAACTCTAGCAAATTTGTCAAACGTGATTTCCCTTTCACAAAACCATGCTGACTCTGTTTGATTACATTAAACTTTTCTAAATGTCCTGCTATTTCTTCCTTAATAATGGACTCTAGCATTTTCCCAACGATAGATGTTAGCCTGACCAACCTACAGCTTCCTGCTTTTTGTCTCCCCCCCCACCCTTCTTGAACAAGGGCATCACATTCACAGTTTTCCAATCTGCTGGGAGCCTCCCAGAATCCAGTGAGTTCTGGAATATTTCAACCAATGCCTCCATTGCCTCTGCAGCCACTACCTTTAAAACCTTTGGACACAAGCCATCAGGTCCTGGCGACTTATCTGCTTTTAGTCCCATTTGTTTGTCAAATACTTTGTCCCTCGTGATAGAGACTGTTACAAGATCTTTCCTCCCATTAGCTCCTTGCTTATCTGATATCTTTGGGATGTTTATAGTGTCCTCCACTATGAAGACCAATGCAAAATATTGGTTTAAATTATCCGCCATTTCACTGTTCCCCGTTATCAATTCTCCAGTTGCATCTTCCAAGGGTCCCACGCTCACTTTAGCCACTCTCTTTCTTTTTATATACCTGTAGAAGCTCTTGCTTTTTTTTTGTATTTCTTGCCAATTTACTTTCATAATAAATTTTTCCCGTCTTTATTAGCTTTTCAGTCCTTAAAAAATTTTTAGTTCCTAAAAAATTCCCAATCCTCTGGCCTACTGCTAGTTTTTGCCCCTTTGTATGCCTTAATTTTTGATTGGATACCATCCTTGACCACTCAAGAAGGCAGCTCAGCACCACCAAGTAGGGATGGGAAGCAAATGTTGGCCTTGTTTCATTAAAATATTGTATATGCTTAGAGTACGAGCAAAGTATTGAAAAATTATAACATTAAACAACATACAAAGCAAAACTGGAAATTTCCACACTTTAACTAGCTTGAGGCAATTTATTTCACAACTTTTGCCAACAAAAACAAATCAAAGCTACTCTGCCGCTTGCAAGTAATACCAATAGATATTTTTATCCTTCATCATCAATCTTTCATCCTTTATCTAATTTCTTCCTGCAGCTGAACGTCTTGTAGCCTCCTACGGGTCTCCTCTGCCAATTAGCTCCTCCTCTTAACCCTTCACACTTCATTTACATTTCGGGCTCAGGAGCACTGTAAGTTCAAGTGACATTTTCTGTCAAACAAAAAATGTTATCAGAATGTTTACAGGGAGGCTATTTGTCAAGTAGTAAGTAACTTTACAGCCTTTTCATACCATGAATATATTCTGAAAAAGCTTCATTGAGAGAATTCCTTGATACTTTCTGTAAAAGCACCACAGACCATTACTTGTGGTTCTAAACATTTGTTGAATTTGATATTTTTAAATGCAGAAGACCCAGGAGTTTCTGGGGTTTTTTTTTGCAGAATTAGAGTAGAAGATATTTTGATGGGGTTTGATAAAGGGCAGGAAGACACCTATTGGGCTGAGTGGCCTGTTCCGTAAATGTTATTATAATACTATGCACTATTCCCATCGCTATTCCCAACACCAATGGCAAAAATGCTTGGAGATTTATGGAAGCCCAATGCTGGCAACTTCGGAAATTTCAAACCAAGGGATAGAAATATCGCATGCATTTTATTTTAATCTCACTGCACTTGGACTTGTGACATAAAACATTATGCACATGGTTTGATTAAATGTAGATCCCAATTTCTTGACAATGTTGCAGCTTCCAAATATAATCAAACTGTCAGACAGGCAATGGATAGCTCACATGAGCCACTGGGCAAAATCTAGTTAAGGCGATGGGAGTCCTGCACATCAGTTGGAGTAACGGTGGGAACTCAACTTTGCCTTCGTACTGGGTGGGGGGGGGCGGGGGCGGGGGGGGGGGGGGGGGGGGGGTGGGGGGTGTGGTTTGGCGGGGTGGGGGGGGGGGTGGGGAGGGAGAGGGGGGTGTTGGTGGGAGAGAGGGGGCAGGCGGGGGAGGGAGGGTAGGGGTGTGTTGGGGAGGGGGGGTGCTAAACACTATTTAAGTCCAATCAGACACTTAGCCAGACAGCGTTGGGCCTCCCTCTCAATCAAAGCCCTAAAGGGTGGAAACCACCACCCCCCCCCGACCCACACTGAGAGCTGCCAGCCAATCAAAGGCTCTCAATTATTGCCAGCAATTGAGAGCACTGGCTGCTGCCAGTAATGCACTGATCCTGAGAGAAAGATAAGTGGACGAGATAGGGGTTGCAGGGAGGGGGCATCAGTTGCAAGTGCAGTGAGTAGGCAAGTCTGGACGGCTTTCGGGAGTCATGGAAGACCTGTGCAAGTCCAGTTAAATCTCTGAGCCACCATTAGATCCTGGCGGGTTCAGGGAAAATAGATCTCAAGTGGCTCGTTAATGAGTGTAATTGCCTTCCTGCCACCAGTGGGCAGGATTTCCACATCAGACCCTTGCCACCCCCACAACCGAGTGCAGGACAGTTTTCCCTTCGCTGGGATGCGTGGTCTCCCACCCAATTCTTCTGGTGCCACCAGCACATGCCTGCTCCGGCAGGCTCCACTAAATTCCACCCACTGCTGCCAACTGAGTTTTCTTTGGTTCAGATTTTCACCCCTGGGTCAGGTGCACAGAGACAGGGGAATTCCCGGCTCTCTGCAAACCTTACCTTTAAAAATACCTGGCCTCAGGTCAAATTATTGGACTGGAATGGGGGGTGGGGGTGGGCGGGTGGGTGGGCTGAAATCTGAGTCGGGCTGGGCAACCCTAGAAGCGGTGAGGGGTTGGAGGAGGGCCCAGCATGGATCGGGCAACTCAGGCACATATAAAAAGTGCCCCCTTGGAGTAGTCAGTCCGAGTGTCACCTGCTGAATGCAGCACATCCGGAGCCTTGGTGGAGACGTTGTTAAGTGGCCAGGTGAGTGTCAAATATTGTCCAACTTTTACATTATCCCATAATGGGTGGCCCATCATGGGCTTTTCCTATAGGAGAATTGTAATTGGTGCTTCTTAATCAAAAGTATGCTGAACTAAACCACTGAGCGGATTCTCAAAACACAGCCACAGAGATGGCGTTGTTTTACCACCATTACTTGATGCGGATAAGATGCAGTGGTTAGTAAACTGGCTAGACTCATTGGATGAATGAACAACAATGCTATTCTCATTATCCCATCCACTTGCCTTATTGCCACTCATCCTTCTAGGTGTACTCACACTGTGGACCCTTAACCAGGTCCATCACATTTGCACAGTGTAATGGTATAATAGTCTGAATAAGACGGAGTAAGCCAGTGGGGCTGTCAGTTGCCCTTGAGTGCAACATGTCACCTTCGAGTGGCAGCGGTAACATACACGGCACCAAGCGTATGTGTGGAGCCCTTCTCTCAACCACACTGTTAAGAGTATTCAGGGATGAGATGATGTGCATGGTTAGTGCATGCAAGTAGACAAAAGTGAATTATTGCAATGCATTATGAGTTATTCATGATCCTTCACGCCTTACATTCTCATGAGTTAATTCATTGCCAGGATTTGCGACCGTCCCCGCCCACACGCGCTGAGCCCGCCCGGCGCGGGAAAAATTCAGGCCATTAATTCATTGAATGTTGCCCTGGTCAGGCACGTCTGAAAGGATGGGTTCAGCTGCCCCACACTTTTCCAACCGGGACCCGAAGATCCTGTTTGGAGAGGTGCAAAGGGGAAATCATCCACCAACTGGCCATCGAAAACCCCCAACCACGACCCAGAAAGCATGGGTTCGGATTGCAGCAGTGGTGAGCGCCACCAGTGACCATAGAAGATGGTGGATCTAGTGTCGCGAATGGTTCAATGACGTTTTACATTTTGGCAGGGCAAGTAACTTGGCTCATAGACAAAGAGGTCCGAGGGAAGCGTCACATCTGCATATTGCAGATAAAATGCAGTACGTGGCACATACAATCCACAATGCTGAAGCAGAATGTGTAAGCAGCTCATTTAACTGCATGCAAAACAGATGTGAATTGTCAGTATGATGCACAAGCGCATTGAAGAGCAACATCTCTACATGCGCTATATATGAGGGTGACGTAAATTCATTTTGTGGTTGCAGAACAAAAGGGCAGAGAACATGAGAGAGAAAGATGACCTGGACTGGGGGTGGGAGAGCTTACCTGAGGCCCATGCGCTCCGTGTAGCAAATGCCCCTGGAGGTCGCCAGGATGCCAGAGACGTTTGCTGGTGATGGTGAACCTCCAGGAGCAGGTAATAAAGAAGGTGTTGAGATTGCCTTGGTGGTAATGGTGAAGGTCATGCTGTCACTGTGCTGAGCACAATGAGACATTGGCATGAAAGGGTGTGCAACGATGGTGTTCAGTCACATGGGCAGTGTGAGCATGGTTAAGGCAGTGGCATGCATCAGGGCTTGCATTCATTATGAAGAGGGCTATACCTAAACGTCTTATCACGCTGGCTCACTCCCGGATCCATATCATCTCTCAAGCATCAGTAGGAGGAAGAGATGTCCGAGGAGGAAACGTCACATCATACTAGCCCACACCCCACCAACTCAGTTACAGGCATATTGGAGGGATATGGCATGTGTTTGGATGCAGTGGTACAGGGTGAAAGTTACCGCAACAGATTGAAGGAGGAGGCGTCGTAGTCAGAGATATCTGTGCACAGTCTGCCTCGGAGGAGGGTGCAAAGTCACAATGATGCTCCAGTGGGCAGGATGGTGGAGCCTCGGGGCTTTTGGGGCACTGTATTTGTCCAATCAGGAGCAGATGTGTGGACTTCTGGTGGAGTTCCCTGAGGCAGTGGGAGCTCTAAGACTGTGAGTGGAGGACTCCATCACCGTCATGAGCTCCACATTATCCCGAGGGTTCAGCTGCACGAGCTCTGACCATAAGACATTGGCCAATCTCATGGAGAGACACATGCAACAACACTCGGAGTGCTTGCAAGAACAGCTTCTCAGCCAGGAAAGGGTGAAAGCCTCCCTCAGTCGCCTGCAGCAGTCTGCTCAGAGCATGAGCACCGGCATCCATGAGGAGCTGCGTACCCTTAACAGGAAGATCGCACTGTTGGCCCAGCAGTTGCAGGATTGAACAACTGCTGTGCACCAGCAGCCAGCCCCATCAATCCCACCTGAAGGCCAACACATGGCTGTGGAGGCCTCTAAGCAGAGTGAATGTACTGAGAGCTCCTCAGTACCCTCATCTTCCTCACCTCCCCAGCCCTTCCACCAGAGCCCTTGTTAGCTCCATACATGCCAATGATCAGGGCTGCCCATGCAGAGATGCAGAGGCTGCATCTGAGGGAGGTCCCCAATGGGTGCCTGCATAGTGAGGCAAACGATCACTCTCCTCATTGCCCTTTAGACAGACAAGTGAATAGTCTGCCTCCACATACTCCGAGGCAACTTGGGGGGGAGCACTTTGTAAGAGTGTGTGTGAATGCAGGGTGCCATGCCCCCTAGAGCACTAATGGGTTCATTGTGGCTACTGTATTCATATTGTATATATCACATTTGAACACTCAACCAATGACTCAGAGCATGCATGTACAATACAGCGTTCAAAAGCAATGATAAAACTGTGAGGTCACTTCATACCAGTAATATTGAGGGTGGTATCTTGAGTTGCATCTCCACACGGCTTCGCCAGGAGCAATGATGTGGTCTGATTGGGGAGGCACATAAGAGCTTCCTCCTTCTCTGTTGCATCACTAAATAGCCCAGAGGTCAAAATCCCAAGCACTAAGATGCTCCTTGTATCTTTCAGTTTCCAGCTAAGTGTGATATTAATGATTCAGTTCCACGGCCAGATGCTGGTTAGCAAGTGCACCTGAAGCATGAGTGCTGGCTGCTAGACATTCATTCACACTGCTTTGGGTGAATGTACTTTGACCTTGGTGTGGGCAGTGCAGCTCTGTAGACTATGTATTGTCCAGTTAATATGGGTCACCTGCTGTTGTCACTACAGTGGTTGCATTATCATTTCCAGTGCTACAGGATGTGGTTTGTGTAGTTTGCAGAGGTGGATTTAAGCCAGGACTGATGTATGTGGTGCCCAGCTCTTAATCAGGACCATTTGCCAAAATGGATGTCGCACAAGTTATTTCAATGAGCTGTTAGGGCACAGTTGTCTAATCATCATGAGTGAAATGCCATATCCATATGAATGATGCAACAGACACTCGGGTCAGTGTGTATAAGGTTTTATGTCTTCATTCTTGTCATTATTTGTATTGTGGGCATGGCTTGATGGTCGAATTGGCAGCATGGGTGCATCATTCACAGTCAATGGCATTCATGTGAGAAAACCAGGATGAAAGGGACTTATTACCATGTGTGTTTGAAAGATGCTGATGACAATGTTTATGATGGAGATGGTGGCTGCAGTTTGAATGTGACTGAACTAAATTCATTAATGTTGCTTCGCTCCCTTGTGAGGGATGGACAGTCTCTTAAGAGACTGTGCTGTCAAGGTGCCAGAATCTTTATGTGGAGATATGTCGCCAGAACTGTATGAAAGTATTTTGGAGGCCCTTCTGAAAATCCACTCTGAACAAGCACTCATCTGGCAAGGACCTCCTCTTACACAGAATCAGGCCTGGATGCATGTCCTTGCCTCCCTGCTGCTCTCCTATTGGCAGGCTCATCATCCTCATCTGTTTCGAAATGGCCTGAATGTACATGGGTTTCCCTCCCCCTCTTCCTCATCATCTTCCTCCTCAGAGGTTGGAGCTCTGATCATGGCCTCATTGCCATTTAGCTGGAGGTCCCTCCGCTGTACAATGTTATTCAACGAGCATAATACAACAACTATTCTTGAAACCCTTGCTGGGGCATATTAGAGAGCTCCAGCTAAGCTATTGAGGCATTGGGATCTCATCTTTAAAATGCTAATGGCCTGCTCAATGGTGCTCCCTCTGATGACATGGCTGCTATTGTAGTTTCACTCTACCTTGGATTGCACGTTCCTAAAGTGGGTCTCATTAGCCATGTTCTCCAGGGGTAGCCCTTGTCTCCTAGGAACCATCCCCAGATCTGCATGGGTGGATGAAATAGACTGGGGAGTTGCAAATTCCTTAGTATGAAGGAGTCACAGCAGCTGCCCATAAACCCTGCACAAACTTGAAGAAACATCTTATTGTGGTCACAAACCACATGCGCATTGATGGAGTGAAGTGACTTGGGGTTCACAAAGGTGTCTGTATACTGAGTTGGGGCCTTTATTACAACATGAATGCAGTCAATGATGCCCTGCACCTGAGGGAAGCCGGCAACTTGGGCAAAGGTTGTGGCTCTCTGAGTCTGAGACTCAAGATCCATGGGGATACTAAGATACTCCCCAAACTGAGCAGGCAGGGAATTAATCACTTCCTTAATGCATCTGTGCACTGCTGACTGGGATATACCTGGAAAGACCTGGAAAGAGCCTGAGGCATAGAAGTTCGTTGTGACGGTTACCTACACAGCCACAGCCAAGATCGATGGATTGTGGCTCCAATTGCTGTTGCACCATTGGACAAATGTCTGTCACAACATCACAGTTCAGCCTGCGTCTTCCCTAGCACTGATTTTCCGTCATGTTGAGGGATGAATACATCAGTCTGTGCACCCTCCCCACAGGGTAGACCCTGGTTGCCCTCTCTCTCCTCCTCCCCCTTCCTAGTGCTCATGCCACTGGCTCTTCCTCCTGAGCTTTGGCCCTCCCTCTGGCCTCCAGTTGCTCATGTTGACCGGCTTCTACTGCCTCTATGTGAGAGTCTGTGGTGCCCATCCTCTGTGTTCCCTCAGACGAAGCATTATGCACGCTTCTGAAGCATCCATTTCCTCCTTGCCCCTGGGAGCAACAGTCAGTGGGGGCTTCAAAAAATTGCCCTGGCAGACCAGCAGCCCCACCCTCCCATTCCCTTGGGTCACGAGTGGACAGTGGGAATTAATCCTGACACTTCTGGGCCACTAAATGCAAACTTCAATATAACTGTACAGGGGCACCTCACCTGTCCAAAGGAGTATCTTGGCTCTCCAAAGCAAATGCACAGAAAACAAATCTCCTCTGCGCCCTTCAGGAACTACACATCTGGGGTGCCCAAATCAGAAGCCAGCGGGAGGCAGCTGATGATATAAATGACTGACTCCCACTCCAACTCTGTGAAATTGGAATGTGCCATGTTCAGGGTTGGGACTTCGATTTTTTGGCCATTTCTGGGGTTTTTGTCATGACAGAGAGCCTCTGATGGAGAGTGCAGGCAGAAGCTTAGCTCCAGCTATGCAAAGATTACACTAAACCTTGATTTCTATGTTAACATTTCCAGCAGAGTTTCCCACTGAAACTAACAAATGAGACATCCGCTTTCAGTTCTGTGCAGTGTGTAGAATGTCCAGGATTAATGTAAGATGATTAATTGATCATGATGCCATATTTAACTTAGACGTTTTAAATAATGAATATTAGGTTTTTCAAAGAGTTCACTTCCAATGGTCCTGTGCCATGAGGGACAGCAAATTCTTTCACAAAATTTACTTCTTTCCTTTCAATTTTCTCTGCTCCTCACTTTGCAGGGGGTTAAATGCTGTGGAATGATTCCATGTGAGTAGGCCACTGTCCAGTACACTGTCTAAGTGGCCAATCCTCACAGTACACCCTGGCATTGAGTCTCAGCACGAGACTGAACATGATGGGTGTCACACGTTACCAAACATGCCATTACTCAATGCATGCGTACTGAGACACACACATGCTTTCCAATTTTCAAGCAATGGGTCACAATGGATTGAAGTCAGGATGAAGAACTCTGGCTGATTTCATCAATATCTTGGTCACTGAGAGCACTACCATTACAGCCAAAACTTCTTTCAAATTATTTGTTCATCGTTGGCTGGGCCAGCATTTATTGCCCTTGAGAAATGAATGGTTTGCTAGGCTATTTCGGAGGGCATTTAAGAGTCAACCACATTGTTGTGGGCCTGGACTCACATGTAGGTCAGACCAGGTAAGGACAGCAGATTTCCTTCCCTAAAGGAATGAAATAGACATTATTGAACCAGATGGGTTTTTACATCGACAATGGCTTCCTCGTCACCATTCCAGGTTTTTTATTGAATTCAAATTCCACTATCTGCCGTGGTGGGATTTGATCCCAGGACAATCCAGTGACAATATCACAACATCACCATGGAACACGGGTACATCCTAGTCCATAAGGTTCATTTCCACACTGAGTATCACAATTAAGCCAAAAATATACTTCAACTCCATTTACTTAAAATATAATGATCCATATTAAATCACTGGGTCATAAAATTGGGGCAAAAACTACTTTGCTGCCTGCAGATGAATAAAATGTTGTTTTATGATTCTTTATTCCCTTCTGTAGGACATACCACTAGCATTGTTGAATAGGATATATGAACACATGAATTAAGAGTAGTCCATTCAGCCCTTCCAGCCTGCCTCTGTCAATGTTTATATTTCCTGCTGCTTTACTAATCCAGCTTTCTTCCAGCATCTATACAGCAATCCAGTTTTACTGACACAATTGACAATGAAGTCAGGGCCCATTTTATTTTTTTTCTGGAATTTAAATTTGAATGCAACAAATGGAATCTGGTTCTCTTGCAAATGGTTGTTCAACTGAAATGAAAGATTGTGCAGTTTCTTTTCTACCCAGTTCCCAGTGGGAGAAGAAACCACCACCAATTCTATACAAATTGCTGCAGGCACAATATTTTGTCAATCTCTCTTAATAGTACTGTGGAAACCAATCATTACATTTTATAGTCTATAATTCTTTGCGCTCAAACAATATATATTTGCCTTTTCAAACTTCTGAAAAACTTCAGAGAGATTAGCACAGTGTCAAAAGATAAATCCAAAGAATTTAAATTTACTAAATGGACAAGGATAATGGTTCTGGAGTGAGGGGCTTGCTGCTGTGTCACCGTTTGCATAACATGAATTTCTGTTGAATACATATCTATTGTTAAACATAAGGAAAAGCCTGATTCTTTATCCTTAATTGGTATTTAATTCATTAACATGCTCTTTATTACTCTATTTTCAGACTTGCTTCCTAGGGCTGAATTTTCTGTTTGTCAGGCGGGCGGGCCCAACCCAATCGGCGGTGGGCACGAAGCCGATTGCCGCTGGCAGGCCAATTAAGGCCCGCCCACCACGTTTCAGACTCTCGTGTTCAGCGGGAAATTCAAATCTCCGTTGGGCATGTTCAGACCACCAGTTCCAATGGGGAACGGTCAGTCTGTATAAAGAAAGGCCAGGCAGCCTCCTTTAGGCTGTTCACCATGTCCGTTGGGGGAGGGGTTTGGGACCAGCCTTTCTATCTTCTGGTGGCTGATCACCAGTAGTGTGGACAGCGGCCGCTGGAGGCCTCAGATGGGCCACTGTGGTTGGGGTGCGCATGCAGGTGCAGAGTACATGAGCGATCAGCCCCAATAAATGCTCTTCTCTATTCTGCAGGCAAAAACAGAGAACAATAGCCGGGAATGTCTACGGACTGGTGATGGGCACACCGTGCTGCAGCACCTCACCACATATGAGGAGCAGGACATGGAGCTGGGGAGGAGGCAGCGCAGAAGTATAGATGTGGCCTCGACAGCGTTTTCTGCGCTTGCAACATGACCTCCCTTTTCCTCCACTCTATTCCTTGGCTAATAAAGGCAAGTTTGGCTTCGACCTTGTTAAACGCCTTATGTTCCTGTTCTGCTACCTTAACAGGTCTGCCCAGCAGGGTCTCTGTAATCGTCGTGACTTCCCATGGTCCTACCATTTCTAGTGTATTCCCGTACCTTGCTTGTCTTACCCAAGTGCTTAATTGCACACTTTTCCACATAAGGTTCCATGTGGCATTCCTTAGGCCACCTGACCAGCCTGTCTGGGTGCGCGTGTAATGTTTGGGCCTCCTCTTGACTATTTACCACCCCACTAATGTTCGCCTCCTTAGGTTCTTGAACGTTGAGCACAATATGAGGCGGGGTGGGGTGGGGGGAGGAAGGGATGAATGGTGTTACTGACTGAACGCTAACTGATCCACTGTCCTTGTTGTTAATTTCAGCATCACCACCGCATGGCCGCCAGGAACAAGTCCAGAGCCCCCCCTCCACACCTGAGGGGCATCACTTGCAACTTGCATCATTTCAGCCAGCCAGGCACCAGCGCAGTGCCTATCACATCGGTGGGGATTATAACGTTGGCTAGTGTTCTGGGGCACAGTAGAGAGGGCACTTCACAATCGCTGGAGGAGATGGCATGGGCAGGGAGTGCCGATGGCACCAGCAGCCGGAGGACTGCAGGGGACCAGGCACGTGCTGAGTCCGGCAGTGATGATGTCCCTCTGGAGATGTCAGCCATGCAGCAGCTGCAGGACATGCAGCAGAATGCACAGGAGCATCTGGCAGGGTTGCATGAGGGTGTGCTTCACTTGGTCTCTGTGGTGGAGGAATCCAGGCAGAATGTCAGTGATGGCATGAACCTCAGGACAGAGCGTCAGCCTTCCTCCATTGAGAGATTGGCAACTCACATGGAGAGGGGCTTCCAGCAGATTGAGAATCTTCTGATTGGGTTACGCTCTGACCTGCAAGCCCTCACAGCGCTAATGGCCACAGGTGATCATTCGCAATGTGGGAGATGTTCTGGACACCAAGTGTCAGCGCTCAGTGCCCATCCATCTGTGCTGAACAGGGAGGTCCAATGTGACTTCACGTTGATGCGGCAGCTGCCTGTTGTCGCTGTGAGCTCCTCTCAGGGCACTCTGGATGAGGGCAGCAGCTCCTTCGCCCCTCTGCCAGTGACCATTGCATCCATTGAGGCTGCCACAATTGGGGAGCTGCCAGTTCTGGAACTGGCCACTCCCTCCCAGGTGGGGCCATCACAGGCTCCACGGGCCAGAGGACAGCCCCAAGGTCATCGAGGCCAACAGGACAGCAGAGTCAACAGGCTGTCTCACAAGCCACTCCAAGCGATGGGGCGGCACCAAGACATAACACCCGCAAACGTAAGCATAAGGCACGTTAGGTACTCCACAGGTTTGTCACTGATGATTTTGTGTTGGCCCTAGATTAGAGAATGTTTCATTATCTGTGTCAGAGCAACATTTGTTGTTTATTGTGATGGCAATAAAGTCCACTTTTCTGACCATGGCTGAGGGTGTTTCCTTTGTGCTGCATTTGTATGTTTCACAGACATATCATGAGTATTTGAGTGGACATTGATGTTTATGTACTAAGCCTTAGTTGCAGCTGATAAGGTGGAAGATGTAGCACCTAAGTGCCACATGTGGAAGCGCCAGGCAATGCTGGTCCTGCTGATCCATGTGTGTAGAGCTAGCTGAAGGTTCATTGGATTAAATTGTCCCGGGTGTCCCTGCCTCCTTGGTGTAGTAGCGGGTCAGCATGCTGCCCCTCATCATCGCCCTGTGCTTCCTCATCCTCTGAGCCATGGCTGGATTCATCATGTGCAGCCTCATCCACTGCATCAAGGTCTTCATCGTCAACTGCATCCCCCCTTTCCAGCGCAAGATTGTGCAGAGCGCAGCATGCTACCACTATCAGAGAGATGCAATCTAGGGGGTACCGGTGTGCACCCCCTGAGTGGTGCAGGAAACAGAAGCATATCTTGAGAAGACCGATGGCTGTCTCCACCACAGCCCTTGTGGTGCCGTGGCTCCTATTGTATCGCTGCTCAGCTTCTGTTCTTGGATGGCGTAGTGGTGTCATGAGCCACCTTCTGAGGGGATAGTCCTTGTCACCCACCAGCCAACCATCCAGCCGAGCTGGAGCACTGAAGAGCCCCAGCACCTGGGAGTGTCTGAGGATGTAGGCGTCGTGGGAGCTGCCTGGTACCTTGCACAGACTTGTAGAATCTGCATCCTGTGGTCACACACTATCTGCACGTTCATGGAGTGGAAGCCCTTCCCGTTGAAGAAGGGACCGGGCTCACCTGCTGGCACCTTGATGGCCACAAGTGTATAGTCTATAGCACCCTGGACACAGGGGAAGCCAGCAATGGCCGCGAAGCCTCTGGGTCACTGTGTCTGACTTGCCTGGTCACAGCGGAAGTGGATGAAGGTCAACGCACACCTGAATAGAGTGTCTGTGACCTGCTTGACACAAGTGTGGGCAGTTGATTCAAAGACACCACAAATATCACCCACCAAGCCCTGGAAGAAGCCAGATGCATAGAAGTGGAGGGCAACTGTTACCTTAAGAGTCGCTGGCATGGGGTGACAACCCACACAGTTAGGGGAGAACTCAGGGCCAATCATCTGACAGATATAGGTCACTGTCCCCCTTGACAGTCGGAGCCTCCTTCAGCACTGCACCTCAGTCATATTGAGGTAGCTGCTTCGCCGCCTGTAAAGCCTGGCAGCAGGATAGTGGCGTCTTCTGCGGCCCCTTCCACCTGGGACAACCTCTTGGCCCAGCGCCCCTTGTGCCTGTGCCTGGCCTCCCAAAGGTGGCTCCCCTGGAGGCTGATTGTCCACTCCTGGCCTCCTCCTTATTCTAACCCTCCCTTCCTCCTCAGAGAAGCTGCCTCCAGTGGAGATGTCAGAACCCATACCCAGGCTAAATGGAGGCCTCTGGAAAGCTGCAGGCCCAATAAAGATTACTGTCTGCAGAGTGCTGAGCTGAAGGTTCAAAGTACAGAGAAAGCTATTGGAAATCGATCTGAACTGCTAACAATCACACAGGCAAGTTTAAAACACTTTCTGCCATAAAGATTTCAGATAAAACATTAACAAGCCCTCTGAGCCCACATAACCCGCCCATGGATGAGGTTTGATAAAAAATCAGTTACCCGGCTGCCCGTTGCGCCAGTGTGCTGAGGCGAAGATCGCACGGGCTCCTCAAAATCAGCATCGATTGCTGAGTTAAGGGCCTTAACAAGGCCTTTAATTAATGGCGAGCATGTGTCGCATTTCATAGCCCAGCTAAACATCGCGATGCCGCGCTGATGTTGGCACGCTCGCCTGATGTCAGTGAGCGACATTTTAAGCGCTGACATGTGGGCTCCACCACCCACATGTCAGCCATAAAATTCTGGGCAGAATTTTGCCCTTGAAGGGCGGGCGGGTCCCACCGGCTCGGCAGCGAGCGGGCAGCCGATCGCTGCCACCGAAACGGGCCCTGCCGCCATTTTAAGTGGGCAGGCCAATTAAGGCCCACCAAGCGGGCTGCCCTATGGGAACCGCTATGTGCTTCCTGTGCGGGGGGGGGGGGGGGTGGCGGGGAGAGGTGGTGGGGGGGGGTGGTGGTGGGTGGGGGAGGGATTCCCCAAATGTCAGAGTGCGCTCTTTTGTGCAAAAGAGCGCACAGCTCCCTGAGACTAAGTACCATTGACAGGTCGGCGGGCAGACAGCTGATCGGGCTGTGCCCCCCCCCCGCCTTCCTGAATATTTAAATGGGGCGGGATGATGTCAGGGGTTCTTCCCGACATCATCCCGCATCATTTTCGAGTCGGCGAGCGGGCTCGCCCCCAACTCGCTGACGTAAAAATTCTGCCCTCTGCCTCTAGATTCTGTTCTGCTCCTGGCCTTCTTACCTCACTGAAATAAGCTCTTTGTTTATTATGCCAATAGGGGGCCTAGCATCTGTTTGAGGGCTGCTATTGCAGAATTGGGCTCTCCAGAACACAACCAGTCCCAAGCCTGTTGTGTTCAGGAAAACATGATTATGTCTGTGGCCTGGCCAGAAATATTTAAAGAGTGTGCTGGAGGCTGCCATGGTACTTCTTTTTAACATTAACCATTCTTTAAATCAGATATATGCGGCTCAATTTAACATATCATGGGAATAGGGCCTTTCAGATGTTGCCTCAGCTCCTGTAGATTCTGTGCTGGCACAGGTTTAATTCAGTTTTTCATAAGTGGAATGATACTTCATGCTTCAAAGATTTGGGACTCACTAATCTCTTCGTCTAAAAGGGGTATGGTTTAAATCTAAAAAAAATTAGAATTATTTATTGTCTGAAAACATTTCTGTGAATAATGCACAACCAGATTAAGATTGTGAATTACTTGAGCGTGAGAGAATTTGGCTCAGTTCAGGTTTGAGACTGGATTTCTCACTGGATTGCAATTTGCAAAAGCAAAATCGCAATGTGCAATGTTACTTGTGAATTAATAAAGATTTAACTGCTTCTGAAGGTTGTATTGATTGTCATAAGAACTCAGGACATTTCCAATGACTTCCTTCTATGTTGTACTATTCAATGGTTCCATAATGTTGGGTGAAGGGGATACAGTGTCAGTCAGTCAGTCAGCTCCCTATTTGAGGCCCATTCATTTTAAAAGAGTAAGATAGGCACATAAGTGGCAATAAGATGGTGCCATATTGGATCGGGCTCCTCCATCAGCATCCTGGGTGCCCAACACAAACATTTAAAGTACTGGTTAAAGTATTTAAATAAGGATCCTCTGCTTCATGTAGCCACAGTGACTGACTCATCAGTCAATAAGAAAGCACTTGTGGTGCTAACAAGCAGCAAGGGCCATTCAGTCAAACTATTTAAAAGGCCCATCCGCTCCATACAGCTTAGTCATAGTCATAGGGGAACATTTTCCCCCATGTCAGGGTTGAAGTTCAGGAGCGGGCGCCAGTGGCCAGCCTTCCGATCGGTGCCCCCTGTCAGGCAGGTGGAGGGGGGGGGGTGGTTTGGTGGGGGGGGGTTGTGGTGGCAGGTGGGGGGAGTGCCACCATTTTACTGGGCGGGCCAATTAAGGCCTTAAGGTTGGATGGGCAGGTCCATCAATCAAGTTAATTTGTTTTTTAATGGCCTTAATAGGTCGGACTGAAAGTCTAAATAATGCAGGGTGACGTCGGGACACACGCCCGATGTATCCCCCCACGTCAGTTGACGCATCAGCAAGCAGGCCCTGCCCCCGCTTGCCGACCAGAAAAACCCATCCATAGCGTCATAGAGGTCTACAGCACAGAAAAAGGCCCTTCGGCCCATCAAGTCTGCGCTGGTCAAACAAGTACCTAACTATTCTAATCCCATTTTCCAACACTAGGCCCATAGCCTTGCATGCCATGGCATCACAAATGCACATCCAAATACTTCTTGAATGTTATGAGGGTTTCTGCCTCTACCACCCTTTCAAGCAGTGAGTTCCAGATTCCCACCACCCTCTGGGTGAAAATATTCTTCCTCACATCGCTTCTAAACCTCCTGCCCCTTTCCTTAAATCTATGCCCCCAGTTATTGATCCCTCCACCAAGAAGAAAAGTTCCTTCCTGTCTACCCTATCTATGCCCCTCATAATTTTATACACCTCAATCAAGTCCCCCCCCCCCCAATCTCCTCTGCTCCAGGGAAAATAACCCTAGTCTATCCAATCTCTCCTCATAACTAAAACTCTCCAGCCCAGCAACATCCTGGTAAATCTCCTCTGCACTCTCTCTAGCGCAATCACAACCTTCCTATAAAGCGGATTCCAGAACTGCATACAATACTCTAGCTGTGGCCTAACCAGCGTTTTATACAGTTCCAGCATAACCTCCCTGCTCTTTTTTTGCTGTGCCTCGGCTAATAAAGGCAAGTAACCCATTTGCCTTCTTAACTACCTTATCTACCTGTACCGCTACCTTAAGGGACCGGTGGACACGCACACCAAGGTCCCCCTGATCCTTGGTACTTCCCAGGGCCCTACCATTCATCGTGTATTCCTGTGCCTTGTTTGTCCTGCCCAAGTGCATCACCTCAGACTTATACTGATTAAATTCCATTTGCCGCTGATCAGCTCATCTGACCAGCCCGTCTATGACCTCCTGTAATCTAAGGCTATCCTCCTCACTATTTACCACCCCACCAATTTTTGTGTCATTCATGAGCTTACTGATCAACCCTCATACATTCGTCTAAATCGTTTATATATACCACAAACAGGAAGGGACCCAAACCGATCCCTGTGGAACCCCACTGGACACAAGCATCCAGTTACAAAAACAGCCCTCGACCATCACCCCCTGCTTCCTGCTACTCAGCCAGTTCTGGATCCAATTTACCAAATTGCCTTGGACCCCATGGGCTCTTACTTCCGTTATCAGTTTCCCATGTGGGACCTTATCAAAAACATTGCTGAAGTCCAAGTAGACTACGTCAAATGCATTGCCCTCATCTACACACCTGGTCACCTCTTTGAAAAATTCAATCAAATTGGTCAGACATGACATCCTCTTAATAAAACCATGCTGACTGTCTTTGATTAATCCCTGCCTCTCCAAATGTAGATTAATTCTGTCCCTCAGAATTGCTTCCAATAGTTTCCCCACAACTGAGGTTAGACTGACTGGCCTGTAGTTCCCTGGTTTATCCCTTCTCCCCTTCTTGAATAACAGAACCACATTGGCTGTCCTCTAGTCCTCTGGCACCTCTCCTGTGGCCAGAGGGATATTGAAAATTATTGCCAGCGCCCCTGCTAACTCCTCCCTTGCCTCACTCAACAGCCTGGGATACATTTCACCTAGGCCTGGAGATTTATCTACTTTAAAGCCTACCAGACCACTTAGAACCTTCTCCCTTTCCATGCTAATTTCTTTAATTGTATCACAGTCCTTCTGCTTGATTTCCATACCCACGTCATCCCTCTCACTTGTGAACACTAACACAAAGTATTCATTTAGAATCCCACCTATGTCTTCCAGCTCCACACACAAATTACCACTAATGTCCTTAATGGGCCATACTCTTTCCCTAGTTGTCCTCTTACTCTTAATGTACTTATAAAATAACTTTGGACTTTCCTTTATTTTACCTGCCAATGCTTTCTCATGCCCCCTCTTTGCTCTTCTAAGTTCCTTTTTAAGTTCCCTCCCGCACATTCTATACACCTCTAGGGCTTCCGCTGTTTTGAGCCCTCGGTATCTGCCATAAGCCTCCCTTTATCTCTTTATCCAATCAACTATATCCCTCGACATGCAGGGTTCCCTGGATTTGTTGGTCCCACCCTTTGTCTTTACTGGAATATGTTGGCCCTGTACTCTCCCTATTTCCTTCTTGGATGAGTCCCACTGCTCTGACGCAGATTTACCTAAAAGTAGCTGCTCCCAGTCCACTCTGGCCAAATCATAGCTGATCTTATTAAGTTGGCCTTCCCCCAATTTAGAACTCTGATTTCTGGCCCATCCTTGTCCTTTTCCATAACAACCTTGAATCTAACGGAGTTATGATCTCCCACTGATACCCCTACCACTTGCCTGGCTTCATTCCCTAAAATAAAGTCCAGGACCACCCCCTCGCTTGTAGGACCTTTTACGTACTAGTTTAAAAAGCTCTGCTGGATGCATTTTAAGAATTCCACTCCCTCTAAATCTATCACACTATGACTAACCCAGTTAATGTTGGGAAAGTTGAAATCTCCCATTATTACTACCCTATTATTTTTACACTTCTCTGAAATTTGCCTACATATCTACGCTTCTATTTCTCTCTGACTATTTGGGGGCCTATAGTACACTCCCAGCAATGTGATTGCTCCTTTTTTGTTTTTAAGTTCTACCCATATGGCTTCATTTGAGAAAGCGTCTAAGATGTCATCCCTCCTTACAGCTGTAATTGATTCCTTGATCAATATTGTGATACCCCCTCCTCTTTTACCTCCTTCCCTGTCTCGCCTGAAGACCCTATATCCTGGAATATTAAGCTGCCAATCCTGCCCCTCTCTTAATCATGTATCTGTAACAGCAATAACATCATACTTCTGTGTGTTAATTTGTGCCCTCAACTCAACTACCTTACTCGTCAGACTCCTTGCATTAAAATAATATCATCCAACCTTGCCAAACTCCCTTGTGCTTTAACTGGCCTATAATTTCTATGCCTTCCAGACTCTCTTGCTCTCTGTTCTAATTTTGGCTGTGCATCTCCCCCTGCTGAACCTCCTCTCAGGATCCCATCCCCCTGCCAAGTTAGTTTAAACCCTCCCCAACAGCACTAGCAAACCTCCCCACAAGGATGTTGGTCCCATTCCGGTTCAGGTGCAACCCATCTGCCTTGTACAAGTCCCATTGCCCCCAGAAACAGTCCCAATGCCCCAGAAATCTAAAGCCCTCCCTCCTGCACCATCTCTCCAGCCACACATTCATCTGGACCAACCTCCTATTTCTATACTCACTAGCACGTGGCACCGGAAGTAATCCAGAGATTACCAGAGAAACTTTTGAGGTCCTGTTTTTTAATCTGCTTCTTAGCTCCCTAAGTTCTGCTTGCAGGACCTCATCCCTCTTTCTATTTTTGTCATTGGTACCAACATTTACCATGATCTCTGTCTGTTTTCCCTCCTCCTTTAGAATGCCCTGCAGCCGTTCAGTGACATCCTTGACCATGGCACCAGGGAAGCAGCATGCCATCCTGTAGTCACATCAATGGCCACAGAAACGCCTGTCTGTTCCCCTTACAATTGAGTCTCCCTTTACAATTGCTCTTCCCCTCTTTTTCCTCCCCTGTTGTGCAGCTGAGCCATTCACAGTGCCATGAGCATGGCTGCACTCCCCAGAGGAACCGTCACTCTCATCGTTTTCCAACACAGAAAAATAGTTCTCAGGCAAGATGCACCCGGGGGATTTCCTGACTACCTGCCTGACACCTTTCTTCTGACTGATGGTCACCCTTTCCCTCTCTGTCTGCACTTCTGTAAGCTGTGTGGTGACCACATCTAAAAATGTGCTATCCACAAAACTCTCAGCCTCGAAGATGCACCTCAGTGCCTCCAGCTGCTGCTCAAGCTCTGAAACTCGGAGCTCAAGTAGCTGCAGCTGGTGGCACTTCCTGCACATGTAGTTGGTCAGAGCACAAGGGGCGTATAGGACTTCCCACATGTTGCAGGCAGTACATAACACGGGACTGAGCTGCCCTGCCATGCCTCTAGTTGAAAAAAATACCCTTACTTTAAGTTAAATACAGTAAAATAAATCTTAAATTATTTATGTACTTTAAATAAAAACTAGAACTCTTAATTTTCCTTAGCTTAATCTATTTTAACCTGAAAAAAAAACTGGAGAAAAACTACTCACCAATCAGCTCTCATCTTTGTGCTGACGTCACTTTTTGAAGCATCCCCGCACTCGCGCTGGTTCTGATCTCTCCGCCGCTCTCTCGGGCTGTCTTGTAATGTCACTCTTGTTATTTTCATCAAGAACTGACTGTAAGACACTCTTCCCAGACTGCTTCACCATGATGCTGACTGCAGGACACTCTTCCCAACTGCTGATTAATTTCTGCATGTCTTCTTGGCCTATTTTCTAACTTGTGCAGAGATGTTTTGGCTGGTGTTAGATACTTGTGGTTGCCTTCAATTCAGTGGGAGATGTGGTGCAGAGAATAATTGAGGTCAGAGGTAAGAGCCAGAATTTTACAGCCCCCAGGAATGGGCATAAACTCAGGTGGCATTGTAAGGGGGCACCGTGCCTGCAAACTACCAACCTCCTGACTGGACAGGCAAAACTACATGACTTATCTTGGTGTCCGGCCTCTAGTGACACTCCTCGTAGGGGGCTGACTGCAGTCCCAGCAGTGGCCACTGCTCTTGTTGGCACTGCTGGGACCGGTGGCCGGCAGCTTTCGCAGGCGGGATTTCCTTCGAAAAGGGGTGGAAGCCACAACCTGAGCCGGTTAACAGGCTTATGGCCATAAAATCAGGTCAGAACTTCACAGCCACGTGAAGGAGCATTTGCCCCCAACTTTTCAGCCATGGAGGGGAGGGGGTGGGGCCACTGCCTCCACCTAAAATTCCAGCCAACACGTCTAGACAAATCATTGAACTTCTGGATATCTCTGGTGAACTCATTCAGCATTGCAAACATATCCTGGACTCCGGCGTGAATCTCCTTAGCGTCTCCTCCCCTTCCCCCACTGATGGCAGAGGTGTTGCCTGAAGGGCTTTCTGCCCCATAGAAATTGGAACCAAATTGGCAACCTCATTCAGAAAAGATAACACCTCTATGAAAATAGGGAAAATAAAGAATGGTCTTTTGAGACTGGGCCATTGCTGAAATGGAATAAAAAGTCTTCAGCTTGCATCTAACAGCTAAAGATGAAGCACCATCTTACAATGAACCAATGCATTCGGATAGAGCGCACATAACAATGACCCTGCATCTATATTGTGCTATTTCCAGATCCGACAGCAGTGGTTGCAATCCAGACCAAGGAACTGACATTTCTCAAACAAAAACAAAAATAGCTGGAAAAACTCAGCAGGTCTGATAGCATCTGCGGAGAGGAATACAGTTAACGTTTCGAGTCCGTTTGACTCTTCATCAGAACTGACATTTCTCACCTGACTGAGTACCAAAGTTTGCCTGTCATCTTTGTTTTACTTAACTGAGGATTTATGTTGGTACTGATAATTGATGTACCTGATATCTGTAGCATCTTTCATTGTGGTGCCTGACATTTTGTGCCAAGAGTTTCTTGTTTTAGATAGAAAAACAAAAGGTCCTGTCCACTTATGTCACCAGTTCCAGGTAACAACAGAACAGGAACTCAGAAACTTATCTTTTCATTATCAGATTTACACAACATGCCCATAGCAGGTCCATTACCTGCTCCGTGATGTTTATGCGCTTGATGCGTTGTGTAGATTTTCCCTTTTGTTTCAGCACCCCCACCTCTGCACTGGTTCAGATCAGGGACTGCACTATTTAGTCCAGTGCTCCAGGTCTGAGGACTTAATTGCAGAGAAAATCAACAAAGATGAGGCTGGCTTAATGCCCTACCTTATGGCATTAGGAGGCTTCTCTAATCATCTACAACAACGCACTCCCAGATCAGAGGCCTGATCTACGACCAGGAAGGTACCAATGAGGAGGTGGAGTGAACCAGGGAAATGGCAATAGAGAAATGGCGATGACCATAAGAAGTGAGTGAAAGTGAAGAGCATTACAGGAACAAGAATAAGATGGATAAGATGAATCAGACGTGATTGGACCACTACAAGTTTTATATGAATCTTATTTCTGGCTGACACAGGTTCCTTCTTTGATCAGCAGACTATAAATCACCAGAAAAAACACATTCCACACTGTTTCACTTGCAGAGGGTTAATCTAGCAGATCAGCTTGTGGTTTTTGGTTCTGTACTTCATATAATTCCCCAAACTAAATAGGTATACCCTGAGTGATATAGACACCTAAATTGAGCCTGCCTTGTAAGAGGTGAGCAATATTCAAGAAGTCACAAATGTAAATCTTTTCAAAAGCTAGAGAATATAGTATAGGTATTTTTGTAGACCAGACTATAGAGCAGGAGTGTTGCTTTTGGCTCCACATTCAGTAAGTACAGAGGTATCCTGCCAGCTAGCACTATATTATGTTGTTTGAATTCAGCACATGGTGCATGAAGCATTTGTACATCAAGAACAGGTCCTGCATGAAGCACAATTGTTCTTGTTAAAAAGTTCCCAACATCCACTCCTCCTGCAAGGGCATCTACCTTTTCCAATATGGTGGGTGGCACACTTCCCAGTGGGCGCACTACCAGCTGCTGCATTGAAGGGAATTTAGTGCCTGAAAAATGGCCTGAATTTCTAGGCTATATTGTCCTTTTCACATTCTTCAATTGAAATGGTTAATAGAAATTCTCATGGGTTCATTTGATTCAGTGTAGGCATTTACTTTTTGTAGGAAATTGAAATTATGATTCCCCTTTCAATGGAGTTATTTATTTTATTTTAGCTTTTTATTATTTTTTTAATAAGAGAAAACATTATTTTTCCATCATTGGTTAATGTCTGTTTTATGCGGTTAAGCCATAAATCATTGTAAGTTTACTGAGTTGAGGTTCAGTGGATTCAGCTGATACAGGGCAAACACCTATTGCTGATATTTTGCCTATTACCATGCGTTCACTTAAGAGGCTTTTCAACAAACTGTAGAGTAAAACTTGGCCTAAGTTTCATTCTGACCTGAGGAGGAAATATCTGTCTGTGATCTCTGGCAGCGTTCCTGACATCTAATATTGTGCCAACTCCCACCAACTGAGTACTGTTTTAACACTCTGCAAGAGATTTTCCATATTTTAATTTAAGTCCTGCCTCCTCTTTCAACAAATGGGCCAGTTGAGGATTTTCTTTTTTGAACTCTTGGTATTACATAGCCAGACATAGAAAAACAAAACTCATACAACAACATTTAAGAAACATATGCACAACTCTGCAGTAGATTCCCCATCCATAATTTTATGCATTTCATATTTGAAGGATGCCTAAATTTGACCCACAAACATTGCCTTACATTACTCAGTGGCAAAGATATTAATTATTGACTAAAGCACGTCACTTAATAGTAAGACCACTGTTCAACAATCGAGTGAGGAGCAATTTAACTCTTAATTGGCAGGAATGTAATGACTGAGCTAGATATAGAAATGTATTATTAAGATTATTTATCCAGCTATTATTGCAACGAAACATCAATCAGGAGATTAGATGTTAAAGAAAGAAAGAAAAACAATAAACATAAAGCAAATAATAATCAGTTAACCTGTTTTAACGGTGTTGGTTGAGGGATAAATGTTGGCTGAAATATTGGGAAAACTCCCTGCTCTTATTTGAATAATGATCTTTTACATTCACTTAAACAGGCAGGTGGACTCTTGATTCTGAAAGAATCTCACTCTGGGATAGTCGCCTGTCTCCTCGCATGCCTCTTACTGACCAGTGATTTTGAGTAGCAGCAGAGAAGAGAATGTTGCAGAAGTTTGGCATAGTGCCAGCTGGAAGAATAAGCATATTGTGGTTATTTGAACTTCACTAGTTGAAGATTGTCGCTCTCCTTAAGTTCTATGCCACATAGACATTTAACATCTTTCCTTAACTTTCCTTTGACTTTCACAATGTTTTTAGAACCATCAACCCTTAGGTAAATTTAACCTGGCCTTACATACTACCATGAAGAGACTCCCACTTCAAATGACTTAAACAAAGGCCCATTTGATTTCATTGAGGCCTTCTGAGTTGTTGCTCAAATATAGAGACATATCTTAGAAGGTTTTAACAGCCAGTTTTCAGGAACCTCAGCAAAATAATATGTTGTACTAATAACCGAGTCAAATAAACAGACACGAAGCCCAAAATTGTCAGGTTACTTGTATTTGTTCATGGTCAAAGTACGCAACTCAAAGAAAACTAGTTCTTTGGTCGACACCATCTGCAACTATCTCCCTATAACATGGAGAGGAAAACCACCAACAAGCAGAGCTGACTGAAAATGTGGGATGCAATTATGCCACCAGTGAACACTGAGTAATACACCTCATATTCCACAAAGAGATATATCAGTGAGCTGTGAGGATGGACGTGAATAAACCAAACCATCCTTATATGATGTCTGCCTCAAATGGATGCTGCATCAGTATAGTGGGCAATTTACCCCAATCTATGCAAATTTCAGTAGTTTTATATACTTAATCCAAATTGATCCAGTAACCTGCTGAAATTCCAGCATTTCAGAGAGCTAGAGAAGTTCATGAAGTGCACTAGCAAAAAAACAGAAGGGGAAAATAGAAGGTGCAAGTAAGAACAATCGCTACCTAACTTATATCCACACATACCTGGCAATTCTAATGCATTACCTCTAAGAAATTCAGTAGGCGAGTTACTTTACATTTAGGCAATGTATACATAACACCAAAAAAATATGCTCATGCTCATAATGCACAGAACAAAATATATATTAATTTAATGTATCTAGTTCTTTTCTTGAAAATAGGCTTCTGCGAAAAAAAAGCCCAAGGGTGGGATGCAGCACATCAAACTAGCTTTGAGGAGGTAATCATGTCTGTCATTGGGTGATAGCTGTATGGATGACGCACAGGCTGTAAGAGAAAACTATATACTTAGTTTGTAGAATTATAACAACTATCTTAGCATTGCACAGATGCTTCATCAGTTCTTAGACAGCACTCAGTATCATCAGAGATAATCAGTGACCCAATTATAACAGTCCAGGAGGATTTAGTGAGTTAGAAGGAATGACACAGTAAACAACTTGTCACATTTAGGGAAGGAGCAGAGACTGAAATTGAAGAAGAACTGGCTTCTGCTAAGTGGAGGCATAACATGGTCATGACCTTGATGAACATGGCTCCAAGCAATAGTGTGGGCCCACACTCAGCCCACCCCCCAAGAGATGTGGAAGTTTAAGTCAATTCAAAGTTCCTCATTAGCATTCTGCATTCAAAAAGGAGACTAAGACAAGTTTCTTTTTTGTAGCAGGAAATGCTTTGTATAAAGGAGTATTTGAGACATAGACCAGCAGTGGATCAGCAGTTGAAGTGGAGGAAGTTACAAAGCAACTGAGAGAGCACTGGCCATCAATATTAGTCTTTGAATAGTTTGAATAAATATCAGCACTAACATGATACAATCAACTGCCTTCTTCCCTAATTTTAAAATAGCCCCTTAATCACTACAATCCCAACTTTAAAATATTTCAATCATTTTCCCAAGACTGAGAGATATTTTGGTGTATGATTCAGTGGTACTGTGAATATTGCATAAATACATTCAATCAACATTTTCTGTCTTGGCTTCACGGTTCATATTTAAAAATGCAATATTAAACTGTATTTATAGAGCTTAATATTTACATTGTCATGTATAATGTTCTCCTTCTTTAGCTTCAAATGCCTCTGATCACTTCAAAGAGTAAAGATAAAAACTTGCAGTTCTCATGGAATCCTAAAGTGGATGGAGACCATTCAGCACCTTTTGTTTATGTTAATACAAGCTCTACCTTGGAATTACCAATTCAACTCAGCTTGTATAGAACTTAACACAAAACTCTAGTTGGCAAAATTAATGCTTTTTTGTTTATATTTTACATATTTAGTGCCTTTTTCTTATTCTACGAGTGGTCATACAAGAGATTCTAATAACAGAAATGTGGCCGTGCCAAAGTCTAAGAACATACAGTACTTGAAGAGTTTTAACCACAGGAGAAAATAAATTTTGCTAAGACCTACAGCGACAGACATTTCTACCATTTATCAACTGCTTCTTGCATGTAAGTGACTGCGGTTATAAGCTCACCCACACAAAGTAGACCCTTCATGGACAGAAATGCTACCTTTTCCTTAACTCCTTAACATTTCATTGTCTTAATGCCCCAAACCAAATTGTGGCAGCATCAAAGCTGGTCTCAATATGCTGATTCTATTGTAGGTCCCCTTTTAGCTTTCTACATGTTCACAATCAGCCTTGCTGATTATATTTCTATAGGAATTCTTTCCAGCATTCACACTTCTTGCCAAATGCTACAAAATCATCTTTGATCAGACAGGCAGGCATGTGCACATTAAATCCAACCCTCCACATTTAGGCTTCTGTGGTCCAAGAAAAGTAATTTTCTTAAAGTCTATTTAGGGCACCTTTGTATTGCTGGGTAAATGCAATGTTGCTCCTTTCCCAGCACAAGATCTGGGTTCTTGAGAGCACAGATTATTATCGTCTAATATTGTGGCCTTATTTCAGATCTGAGATCCAATCCAATGTGGAAGCAGAGGTTTACTGAATTTACTGTTGGAAGTTAAATGTCATTATGTAACATAGAATAATAGAATGGTTACAGCACAGAAGAAGGTCATTCATGCCCGTTGTGTCCATGCCAGCTCTGTGCAAAAGCAACTCAACTGGTCCCTCTCACCTGCCTTTTACCCATAACCTTGCAAATCTTTTTTCTTCAGATAAATATCCAATTCTCTTTGGAAAGCAACAATCGAATCTACTTCCAACACAACCTTAGGCAGTGCATCCAAACCACTTGCCATGTAACAATGTTTTTCCTCTTGTCACCTGTCATTCCCTTTTGTCATTCCCCTTGAATCTGTGTCTTCTAATTCTCAACCCTTCCATCAATGGGAACAGATTCTGCCTATCTACTCTGTCCAAACCCCTCAATATTTTGAATACCTCCATCAAATCTCCCAACCTTTTCTTTTCTAAGCCCCAGCTTCTCTATTCTAACGACATAACTGAAGTTCCTCACCCTCGAAACCATTCTCATGAATCTTTTCTTCACCCTCTCGAATGCCCTCACATCCGTCCTAAAATGCAGTGCCCAGAAACACCCCAGTTGAGGCTGAACCAATGTTTTATAAAGATTGACCATAACTTCCTTGCTTTTTCACTCTGTGCCTCTATTAATAAAGCCCAGGATTTCGTTTGTTTCATTAACCACTTTGTCAACCTCTCCTGCCACCTTCAGTGATTTGTGTACATGTACCCCCTGTCCATCTGCTCCTGCATCCTCTTTGGCATTGTATTCTTGATTTTATATTGCCTCTCCTCATTCATCCTACCAAAATGCATCACCACCCCTTTCTGCTGTAAATTTAATCTAAAGTCAAGGGTGAGGTACTTTTACAGCCACCGATGAAACATCACCACCAGGTACAGTTGGCAGTAGTTCTTTCCCCAGCAGGACATAGATGTGTGCCACCACTTAATGCAACACCCTGATTCTCCTGACACTGCTGTTTTGACATGTCAAGGAAGCTGATCCTCTGCCATGCTGTATGAGGCGGATATGGTCTTCTGTGAGGTGCACCTCTCTGCCACTCCCCTCTCTCCTGTGCAGCTACAGGTCTGAGGCCAGCAAGCTACTGCTGCTGTTGTTTTTGGCACTGTTACTGGTGCTTATGCCAATTACCTTCGTGCTCATCTAAAATTGCGTCTATAATAGCAGCATAAGCAGTGCTCTTCCTGATATGTTAGATCAAACCTCCAAAGTAGGGACGAAACCCCCAAAGCATAGAAAGGTGAACTTTCAGTCAGAGTATTTTGAATGCCCTTTCCTACTAGCAGGTAAGAAAGTGGCCATGAGTACTAAGTATATGTAGTGCTATATTTACCTAAGATTTATTGACTCCCCCACCCCCTCAATTGCCACTTTGTTTTTACCTTGTTTTCACTGGAAGGTTCCAGGAAGACTAGGAACCCCATGGATCACATAGTACATTGAAAAAACATCTAGGTCTGTATCACTCTAATTGAGCAACCAATTCGCTGCTCTCAAGGCTGGTTGGGAGAGTGGAGTTGTATGAACACAGCTTTAACACGTCCCCACCCATCTCCCCCCCACCAACCCCCCGCCATACCCCCCTACCCTGTTCACACCTCCGTACCTCCTCCATATTAAAACTCCCCCATAAACACTGTGCTTTCCTCCATTGTCAGGTTGGGGTCTGACACCAGATTTAAGCTGCATTTACACTGTAACGCTGGCAAAGGATAAGTGCTTTACACTAATTTGTAACTGTAACAAGAATATGCCATTAACCTGAAGTCCTCACTGAGCCACTCATTCATTCATTCATGTGTGCTCTGCATGAAGGCACTGGCTCACTGTCTGCTGATTTATTATCCTGAGCTGTTTTATTGGCAGGTTTTGTCAGTGGTGGTTTACCATTGCCTTCCACTCTCAGGGGTCAGGTGAGGAAGCACGTCTGAAGTCTACCTCAGCCAGAATGGGAAGTGAACTGATGCTGTTGGTATCATTCTGAACCATGTGCTAGACATCTAACCAACTAAACTAACTGGATCCAGACTGAGCCACTACTGCCACCAAAAAAAACATTAAAGTTGGAATTTTATGGTCCCGCTGAAGTCAATGGACTTTTGAATGGTTCGCCATATTTTATGTCCCCACCCCCAGCATGACGAGGCCTTAAAATTCTGTAAAACTCAGTTTCAAGAGAATTTTTGCATACAATGCAATTAAAGTACTAAGGATTGGCGGAAGGGAAAAAACAGGAAACTATAAATTAACACCACAGAAAGTGAAATAAACACAGAAAATAGACTGAATTTTGTATTCATTATGTTCGGCAATGATACTCCATCTAAAACATTTCATTAAAAACTAGGAAGGCCAACAAAGGCAACTTTCCTTTAAGTGAAAAAGTGCTGCATTTTTGTTTACTTCACCATTCACATTTGATTCAAAGCTAGAAAATGAACAGACTCTATATTAGCTCAAGATAACTTCCATTTCAGAGGGGAATGTTGATCACAGTGGAAGGTCTGTGATAGCATAAGTTTTTAAAGATTCATATTAACACTTCTATTTTAATATTCTCCCAATACATAATAATTTCTTAGTAGATACATGGGGATAGATTTTAACTTTAGGGAGGTTGACTAATGGAGCAAGTTGTCTGCCTGCCTGATTCTGCCAGCAGGAGGCCCAAACTACTTAAAGGGTCAGATCTCATTTCCAAGGAACCAGTACACACGCCACAACAAACATAATCCAGAAACATTTCTGTGCTGTTTGGTAAGCAGCCAGCAGTGGTCCTTACAAGTACTGCTGGTTTGGCTGCTCAATGCCAGCGTGCAGGGATGAGTATGTGTAGTGCATGATCCATCCATATGTCCCTGAACTTTGCACTCACAATCCTTTGTTATTGGACCTTAATTGTGTTTTGAGGCTATTCCCTTTTATTATTGAAAATATGATTTTTCAGCTTTCAACTGACTGTAAATTTTGCAATTTGAACTGAGAAAGAGCAAATAACTTAAAAATGCAAGGCCACATTTCAATGTGAAGGTGAGAAACAAACAAATCACCCTCAGGGTAGCGTGAAAAGAGAGTCATTTCCTATAATCCAGACACCCAATGAAACTTGTCATTGCCTAAGGAAGAGACATTAAAAATGCAAGATACTGGATATTGAAATGATGTCTACCACAGATAGACCCACCCAAAACCTCTTGGAAATACAAAATGCCTGAAGTATTTCAAGGCAAGGCTGCCAGCCATTCGAGAGAGATTGCAAGTGACAAAGGTGGTGTCAAGAAAGTCTTCAGCAGAGGAAACAAGCTGAGGGCTGCTCTCTCCCTTTCTCTCTTTTGGGATAATCATGTCGGCTGGTTCAAGAAGCCAACTCTACCAGAAACCGACCAATGTACCAAGATCTAGTAATAATTGCAAAATCTTCTAAATCTGACCGCATCCAAGAAGCCAGCTAACCTAAATGGGCCACAACGTTAAAAATCTACACCTCAAGGATAATCAAACCATATATTATTTTACTCTTTTTTCATTGGACTCATACTCCCCTTATTTCTGATACCTGTGTGTGTGTGTGTGTGTGTGTGTGTGTGTGTGTGTGTGTGTGTGTGTGGGTCTGATTGCACGAGGACCAAATGCATCATTGCATTTGTATTATTTTTCCTGGGTTCAGTGGTTAATAAGTTTGCCTTCTCTTTGACTCAAGAAAATCTTCTTTGATTGGCTCCTTATTGCTCCAAGCTTAAATAGTTAAATACGTTCTGATTTGGAAAAGGCATGTCCTCATAAAAGGAAACATAAGCCTTTGTTGTGAATAACCAAGGAGGTTGAATAGAGGGCAGTCAGTTCACCCTTCTCACCTGGTCATAACAATTGGCATAACCAAGAGAACTATTGCTTGAAGAAGATGGACCCAGCAACCAGCCAAGAGACTGCCTTTTAAAAAAATGATGTCTCTGAATTGTTGGTGTTAAAGAGCATATTATATGGTATATTATCCTCAATTTGAGACTATTACTTTCCCACTAATTGCTGATTGGGCCAAGTAAAAATTGGCCCCATTTCATCTTTCATTAAATATACAAAGAACATCAGAACTATGACTTTCATATTAATTCTTTTACCCTTTCACCTCAGATTTTGTAATGACCTCCGTGCACTGTGTGTTACAAAACCTTAAGTTTGTCCTTTATTCAGGGGTTTACAATTTTGTTTCACACAGCATTCAGAAGAAATCTCCTCCATCATGCCTTTTTGAATTGTGGATGCTAAACATAAATTTAAAGCTAATGCAGGCTGAGTCAACCTCTGATTATTTCTGACAGTTGGGCTACCATCCCCCCCTCAATAAATGCCTTATTCCATTGATTTTCATCAAAGAATTTGATGTTCAGTTATCCAGCTAATTACAGGCTCACATTGTTGTCTTTCTGGGCAGGGGGGCTTTCTAGTTGAGATATAATTGATTTTTGAAAAATCTAATTAAGTCTATTCTACCAAACAAAGATCAATGTGTTTTGGTGTCATAGAATCATGCAGCATGGATGGAGGCTATTTAGCCCATCATGCCTATGCTGGCTTTTTAAAGAGCTGTCCAATTAGTCCCAATGAACACCTCTATCACCAGCTAAAGTGCTGTTGTGTGAAGATTATTGTAACTGATAGGAATTCCATTGTGACTATTGAACCAGCCTTGCAGCAAGTTTCAGTAAGGGCTTTTAAATGAACCATCTGAATCCCTGTGGTTTTCATTGCTGTGTTCTGGATAGAATGACATCACCCAGCTACCCCTTGTAGCTGTGTTATATTTTCCAAAGAATTCTAGTTCACAAATAAAATGAATGTTTATTTTAATTTTGTTTGAGCCAACCCTCTGCATGGGATAGCCAGAGAGCTAAGGCCTGGTTCAGTGAAAGCGTCCTGATCAGACTAAGTTACATGATGAGAAGCAATGATCTAACCTGGTGATGGAAAAATGTAATATTGTCTGTTGATTCTCTAGGCACAATGCGTCATTAAGAGTATTTGAGCAGGATTTTGTTTGGGAGTAAACTATCATATTTGCCTTGTTGCAGAGGTCCTCTTTAAAAAAACTGCATTGCAGTCCTCAAGTATTAACTTCCACTCTATTGATCATCAAATGTGGAAGGGGCAGATGGGAGCACCCTCTCTTTCTTCCTACACCACTTTTCTCTTATCCTGAGGTGAGGTCTGTGATGCTCATGGAAGTGGGCCAGGGATTGTTGTATAGCTCTTTGGGAAGAATAAATAGACTCTTGGAGACCTTTCCAGCCTCAGGCAGAAGTCAAACATTACTCATTTTGAAAATCTTACATTACCCATTCCACGGTGACTGCCAACAGAATACCTTGAACCTGGAACATGTAACGCAGCTGTGTCAGCATGTACAACTATACGTTAACACGTGAGTGTTACTGCTGTGTAAACAGGCAGCCCACAGCTGCACCAGTATGTTAGTTGGTGCCGACAGACTCCTACATGTCCCTGTACATTCTGTCTAAGTAAAGGAAAATTGAGATAAAATTCTGGGGACATATAGAAATTGTGATGAGTGTGTGTCGATGATAAAACATTCACTCCCCTGGTTCAATCCGAAAAGCTCACGTTGCTATGCTTTGTGATTTCTTCCAGCAGTTTAGGGAGTCAACATTAGATGGCACCACCCTGCTATGTGTCTTCCCCCCCCCCCACCCCAGCCTCTAAAACCCACACCCGCACCCTCCCATCCCACTCTCTTCCTCTTGCTAGGGTCCCCAATCCCTACCTGACTAAAATCCCCAGACTTACCTTTGTCCGGGAGACATTTTCCTTCTTCACGGGGCTGTCTGTTGTCCCAACAGTTGGCACTACTCGCTTCTGACGCTGCTGGGACTACGGAACAATCTGCCAAGCAGATTGACTGGCAGCTCTCGGGGGCAGAGCTTCCTGTCGCTGGGGTGGGGGCGGACATCCCTGTCTCAGGAGGTTACGGCTGCACCTAAGGCTGCCCCAGCATATTATCACCGGGGTGGGAGGGGTGGGGGGGTGGGGGGGGGGGGGGGGGGGGCAACTGGATTTAAAGCCGTCAGGCTGCCAACTGACTTTTCAACCGGGCGTGGCGGGGAATATATTCCACCGTAAGATTCATCCCATAGAATAGCATGGCACAGAAGGAGGCCACTTGGTTCATTGAGTCGCTGCTGACTCCTTCGCAGAGCAATCCTGTTAGTCCCACTCGTCATTGTTTCTCCATGTCCCTGTGATATTTTTTCTCCTTCAATTATTCCTCCAATTCCCTTTCGAAGGACATTTGAATATATATGTACCAATCGATCAGGTAGTGCACTCCAAATCCTAACCACTTGTTGAGCGAAAATGTTTAAATACAGGAATGAAGGGAATGGGAAAATAGTGTTAAATTTAAAAAAGACTTCTAATATATTCAGTTAAGGGTGGAACTCTCTGAGCCCGCTGGCAGTGGGGTGTGATGGTTGGCGTGTGTGAAAAATATGGCACAACCTGCTTCACCACGGCAGGAAGGCAGGTCGCGATCGTCCGCTCAGCCCACCAATGGAGGGCCGCATTTCCCACCACCAGTCGGCAGGGAGTTAATTGTAATACATCAGCATATAATTAATAAGCCATCCCACTAGGCTCTTGGAACCCCGCCATATTATCCGTCCACATCAGCGGGAAAGCACGCCAACGTGTTTCACAGCAGCACACAGGCAACCTGCTCTTGGTGGCCTTCACTTTGGGGGAACTGAGATGAGTGAGCAGCAGCGTCCCCCACAGCTCACCCATTGTTTACAGGCCTCAGGGGCACAAGGGGGTAGGGGCAAGTGTTGGCCAAACTCGGAGGCGACCATTGTCGGTTAGTTGGGGGGGGGTGGTCAAAAGCTTCCCTGGCGCTGCATCCTGCGCACAGACAATCGAGGTGGGGGGTCAGGGTAAAGCAAGGAAAGTGGCCACACATTAGGGGCACCCGTATAAACTGACCCTGCCTCTGCAACTGAGACAGATCAGGCGCAGCCACAGTGATATGACTGCCTACACATGCAAGCAACAAAGAGGCACCAAGTGCTCCATACCTTACCCTTCTGTACCCCCCCCACCATCCCCCAGCACAGACTTCAAGTCTGCCACCATTTTGTTGGACCATGGAGCAGTTGGACTGCACACGCTGTACAATCTCCTCACCGACACTGGTCATGTAGCAGTCACTGCTGGAGGCGCTCACATCCCTTTGCAATCTCAGCGTTTGGACCAGTGACCCCATGTTGCGGGTTGACAGGGCAGACATGCAGCGCAGTCCTCTCTGACCATCCGATAAGTGATCAGTACTTTACGGGAAGCATTAAGAGGCAGTCACACAGGGTCAGTAAAGGTGCTAAGTACAGCCATGATAACCACGTCTCTCTATCTTTCATGCTGCAGGAGGACCACATCAGGATCATGGATCCTGGTGACCTAGCTGTATGCCTGATGGCATACAGGGATTGTAGAAGACAGAGGAGTGAGAGACTGAGGCTCCTGGCCGTGCATAGGCAGGAGTAGCAACCTCATGAAGAAGGGGCAACAAGGGCTCCTGCACACACTGCCCAGGAGCAACAGTGAGCCATGGCCGGTCAATGCCTAGCGACACCCAAGGTCAAATGATGTCTGTCATTCCTGCAGATAACCGAGAACCAATGTCGCCAATGACTGCGCAATTCTAGGGACCTGGTCTGTCACATCTGCCACTTACTGCAGGATTTAGCACCATGGGGATATGGAGGGCATCCACTGCCAGTGGCTGTGAAAGTGACCGCGGTGCTCAATTTCTACGCCAGTGGCTCCTTTCAGGGTTCCACAGGTGACCTCTGTGGGATTCCACAATCTGCCACCCACAAATGCATGCATGATGTCACGGATGCCAACTCCTCCATGGCACACAACTTTGTGTATTTCACCCAGGACCGGGACAGCCAGGATGCAAGGGCCATTGGATTTGTCCTGATCTGGGGATTCCCACAGGTGCAGGGTGTGATTGACTGCACTCGTGGCGCTCAGGTCTCTGTCTCTACACTGGGTGGACTTCATCAACCACAAGGGCTTCCACTCACTGAACGTGGAAGCTGGTATGCGGCCACCAGAAACGCATCCTGCAAGTGTGCACACGGTTTCCAGGGATTGTGCACGACGCCTACATCCTGAGTCACTCGCAGATCCCTGCAGACTTCCAGGGTCCACAGAGGCTGCAGGGTTTGCTCCTTGGGGACAAGCGCAACCCACAGAGGCGAAGACTGATGACACCCATGCAGCAGCCTCAGACCGCAGCAGAGCGCGCTATAATGAGGCTCATGCAGCAGCTCGAAACTTGGTGGAACAGACCATCGGGATGCTGAAGCTGCGGTTCCGGTGCCCGGACCGGTCTTGTGGAGCCCTGCAATTCTGTCCACAGAGGGTGTCATGCATCGTCATTGTCTGCTGCGTCCTTTACAACCTGGTGCTACAACGGGGAGAGGAGCTGGCTGAGGAGGAGATGAAGGAGCTGCATGTCTCCTCTGATGAGAAGGATGCTGACAGAGATGAGGGCGAGGGGGTTCTCAGTGGTGACGATGGGGATGAGGCTCTCACACTGGCTAGACAAGGCAGGTGCACTCGGGAGGCCCTCATAGCTGCCAGATTTGTGGAGGATGATGACGACATGCAGTGAGGTGTCTCTGTAGATCCTCACATCGCAGTTGTGAATGTTTGACTCCAGTCTGACTTATGGCAGCGCCAATACCCTCTGTGAGAATGTTCCTGTCATGGAGGTGGAATGGAGGCCCTAATAGTCACTTGATCGCAGGAGGATGATGACAACATGCAGTGAGGACACTCCATAGATCTTCACATGGCCTCTGAGAGTGCCTGACTCCTGTCTGGTCGAGGCCAGCTCGCTTGCGCTCCATGATCAGGGCCATCTCAGAGACGCAGCCATGAAACTTTAGACTCATCTGATGCTGTGTCCGCCTTCAGCACCTCAGCCCTTCAGGGACTGGTGCACAGCATCAGTGGTCGCAAATGCTGGTGTGATGGGGGCCAGCCACACCTTAAAGGTTCTGAGAGCACACAGAAAGTATGAGAGAACTCTGTGGTGCCTGCCCACTACATTCTGGCAGCAATGACCAGCACTGCCGAGGTGCAGGCATCAGTAATGTTTCCAGGGACTGAGAGGCCAGACCATCACTGTGGTCTGAAGGCCGCACAGAGCACAGGGAAGAGGCCCTGGACTGAGACACCTGCCTTATCTTATGCAGAAAGATTTCACATCTGAGTGACATGAACACTGCTCATCAGAACAAGGAACCATAGGCAGGGAGACATTCCTAGGAGTTTATTGACAATAGTGAACAGTATGTACAAGTGATCAACATCCATGGCCAGGCTGCACAACTACTTTTAGCTAACTTTCCGAGTCCTGCTGCAATATCTTGGTGCTCCCCAGACATACACAGCAGAGGTGGAGGCAGCCTGCTGACTGTGACGCCCTGTCCATGATGACCTTGTCAGGTGTCCTCTGGAGGGCTGAGACTTGATGGATCCCGGCCTGCATTCAGGGTCCTGCTGTATGGTAGTGGCACCCTCCTCGGCCTGTGAAGCTGGATCAGCGGAAGCCACAGGAAGAGGGGAGTCAGATGGGCCAGACACTCCCAGAGAGTGACTCCCAGAGGGACCGGGGTGTGCACCTGCTGATCTTCCTCCCTATGGGTGCTCGAAGGCCCCTGGCTGACTCCGTGAGCAGAAGGGGTAGCTGGAGTGAAATTGAACTGCCTAGAACCCCTCTTGCATACACACTGTTAGAGGCCAACTATTGTATCAGCGATGGAGTTAAGCCTGTGCAGCAGTACAAGAGGGACATCCTGGACCAAGGTCCCAATGGCAGCCACTAACCTTCCAGTGTTGACCTCGTATTGCAATGCCGGAGCTATCACCTCAGCCTGAAGGCGGACGGACTCCTTCATCATTCCTTGCAATCTGAGGAATGCAGCGGACATCCCTTCCTGATGTTCCCGTGCTTGCCTTTGCAGCTTCAGCAACTGTGACATGACCGAGTCCAGAGGCTCATCATCTGACTTGGAATCAGCAACGATTTGGCCTCCAGCAGTGCTCCAAGTGTTGGGGACCTGGGAAGTCCCTGCCTCTGCATCCTGTGGATCAGACAGTGCGATGTGCTCACCAGATTGTGGTCCCGAGGCTACTCTAAAGCTAAGGCCCACAAAGGTGTGTGTCTCCACACTGGTGTAGGGTGTGGGTGAGCGCTGTGATGGGAGTTGTGGGAGGGTGGCTTCAGATTCCTCTTCGAAGGTTTCTTTGGAGCATGACTGGAGGCCCTGGGTCATGGGCTCTGTAGGCTGTTTCCCAGATGTGCCTGTGAAAGCAAGGAGAGATAATTAGTGCATGGCAGTGGCCTGTGAAAGAGGACACATCAATCACAGCATGGTTATCTGATGGATGTTGCACTGCTGGATCCTCACTCGGTAGAGCAGTGCCGACCTCACTGTCAGCACAGGATCGGTCCTGGTCATCGCCGGCCAGCTGGATGGCTCTGATTTTGAATTCTGTCAGAACATTCATCTCTGGCATCCCTACTCCTGTCTGTGGCCTTTCCCTCCCTTTGTGAGTCAGTTCGTCCTGCATGGAAAGAGTTGGGGAGATGGATCAAGACACCTGCCGGGCCAGATGATAAGTATGCCTAGGCTGTGTGGATGGTGAGTGGTCTCATGGACAGGATGAGGATAATGATGGTGTGTATGAAAGAGTGAATGGTGATGTCCCTTGCACTGGCAGTGAGTGAGGGCCCTGTGGATGTGTGATGGGTTTGTGAGTGTGTGAGCTGGGAGTGATGAAAAGAGTGACTTACCCTGGCGGAACGGAGGAGATCATTTATCCTTTTGCGGCACTGGGTAGCTGCCTTCCTCTGCAGGGCGTTTGCGCTGACCACCATTGCCAATGCCTCCCAAGCCTTTGCTGCACATCCTGCAGCCAGAGCAGGGGTAGAGCACACCCCAGTAGGCCTCCATGGCAGCCAGCGGTCGCTCGAGGGACCCGACATTGAAGCGGGGGTCTGCAGTCTTTTTTCCTCTGCGGGCCATGTCTCCCAGGCAGCCGTGATGAGCTGGTGGTGATGAGCGCTTTGCTGACGGCTGCCTTTTAAAGATGGCGGCCGGCATGATGCAACAACGGGGTGATGGCGAGCGGGCGAATGACTGTCCGCCTGCCGTGGAAACGGCGTGTTTTGCGGGAGTGAATAAATAATGAGGTGGGATCGGGATGATACGGCATGAAAACCCGCCATTTTCGTCGGCGGATAGGATTCCATTTTACCCGCCTACTACCGCACTTAGTGCAATTCTGGGAATATTCCTCCTTAAATTCCTGTTTCCAAAGCAAAAAACGTAGTTATAAAACATTATTAAAGCTGCTTAAAAATCAATATTTATGCTTTTATCACTCTAATATTCACCCATGATTATTAAACTAAGCATCAAAATTCTGATAAATCGCAGCAATTTAGAAACTACCCTATCCCGTTTTCTCACTTCAGTTTTACTCTTCAATTCTGTTTATTTTAAATTTCTCTGAGTTTTCTTGCACAATACTTTTCTTCTGCCTCACTTTTTTTATTCTTACATAGGCTGTGTGCAGCACTGGAAAGGCCAGCATTGTTGCTTATCCCTAATTACCCTTGAGAAGGTGGTGTTTAGCCACCTTCTTGAACTGTTGCAGTCCTTGTGGTGTAGGTACACCCACAGTGCTGTCATAGAGAGGGCGTCCCATGATTTTGACCCAGCAACAGTGAAGGAACAGTGAGATAGTTCCAAGTCAGGATGGTGTGTGGACTGGAGGGGGCCATATAGGTGCTGGTGTTCCCATGTGTTTTCTGCCCTTGTCCTTCTACAAGATAGAGGTCATGGGTGTGGAAGGTGCTGCCAAAGAAGCCTTGGCAAGTTGCTGCAGTGCATCTTGTAGGTGGTACACATTGTTGCCACTGTGCATCAGTGATGGAGGGAGTGAAAATTTAAGGTGATGTATGGGGTGCCACTCAAGTATGATGCTTTACCTTGGATGGGTTTCTTCAGTGTTGTTGGAGCTGTGCTCATTCAGACTGGTGAAGAGTATTCCATCAGATTCCTGATGTGTGCCTTGTATATGATGGACAGGTTTTGGGGAATTAGGAGGTGAGTTACTCACTGCAGAATACCCAGCCTCTGACCTGCTCTTGTAGCTACAGTATTTATATGGCTGGTCCAGTTAAGTTTCTAGTCAATGGTAACCCTCAGGATGTTGATGGTGGGGAATTGAGCAATGGAAATGTGATGGTTAGATTTTCTCTTGCAGGAGATGGTCATTGACTGGCACTTGTGTGGCACAAATGTTACTTGCCACTTATCAACTCAAGCCTTATTGTTATCTAGGTCTTGCTGCATGGAGCACAGACTACTTCAGCAACTGAGAAGTTGTGAATTGTACTTAACACTGTAAAATCATCAGTAAGCATCCTCACTTTGCACATTATGATGGAGGGGAGGTCACTGATGAAGCAACTGAAGATGGTTGAGCCTTGCACACTATCTTGAGAAACTCTAATAGCAATGGCCTAGGGCTGAGATGATTGGCCTCCAACAATCGCAACCATCTTCCTTTATGTTGATATGACTACAACCCTGTGAAGAGTTTCCCCCCAACTTCAATTTGAACCAGACTTTAACAATTGGTCGTGTGTCTCTGGTAGATTCCAGGCTGAGCAATTGTGAACAGCTTGGCTAGGGGCAGGACTGGTTCTGGAGCACAAGTCTTCAGTATTACAACAGGGATTTTGTTGGGGCCCATAGCCTTTGCTATCCAGTGCTTTCAGCTGTTTCTTGATATCACATGGAGCAAAGCAAATTAGCTGAAGTCTGGCATCTGTGATGCTGGGAGTTAGGAGGAGGCCGGGATGGATCACCCTTGCAGCACATCTGGCTGAAGATATTTGCAAAAGCTCCAGCCTTGGGTGGGATCTTCTGGCTCCTAAACTGGCAGGCATCTTCTCGGGCAGGATGGGAAAATTTGAAGAGCTGTTAAAGGTCAATGGCTTTCCAAATTTTCCCATTCCGCCTGTGACAATGCCCATGGGTGTTGGAGCTGGAAAATCCCACCCCTTGTCTTTTGCAATGACATGCTGGCCTCTCCCATCAATGAGGATGTGGAGGGCTGTGGAGCCTCCTCTTTCAGTTAGTTCTTTAATTTTCCTCCCTATTATAAATTCTTTTATATTTCTTTAGCACTGTCCAGCATCACGTCCTGTTCTACTGAATAAGCGTTACGACATGACAGATGACGTGTGCCAGGCAGATCAAATCCACGAGGGAAACACAAGCAGTGTTATGACCGATGCAGTTGGTAAAGCTAAGTTATTTAAAAATCCCAGAGGGAAACTTTAAACAACTGTCATAACCTGTAATTTTAAGTATTAGGTTTGAGATGCAACTCTAAATACTGGAATCATACTACCAATTCTCGAGAGGTTTTATATTAAACTAGGTGAAACATTTTATTAAGTTACAACACATTAAACACAGATACATGGCTGCAAAGTACTACTATCACAACTTTTAACAAATTCCCAAACTAATCTCCATTAAGGCAACGACAGCCCATAGACTTAACCAAACACCGGACAAAGCATTTTCACCTTACGAATTCAAAATGAATTTTCACTTTGGTTCCTGTGGAGACAGTTGGAGGCTTACAGCTGCCTTTGATCTCACATTGCCTCTGCCCTACACACACAAAACTGCTGAAGTTATACCTAGCAACGGTCATTGAATGTAAATTATCATTGTATCACCAGCCTCTTTGAATTCCACCTTTTAACAATAAAACCCCTTTCATTTTACCAATTTTATCAGTAATATAAACATATTGCTTGGTCTCTGTTAGCTAGGTGGTCGTTTTCACCCCACTTCTTGAATGCTCTATTCAAAAAATGCAAATGCATTCTATCTCTCTTACACATCAAAACTAGTACCCATCAAAGCACCCAGACTAGCTGGCTTTAATCCAATTAAGACACACCCACAGACTAAACCTCTATTTTAAAAGAAAAATATTTTCCAATAGTATTATATACATTAATAGCTTTGTGACAGGTAGATTCTCACCTTTTTCGGCGGGCTCAGCAGGAGTGGGAGGGGGCGGTCAGGAAGCTGACTGCCACCCACGATCGAGGCCAGAAGGCGATTTCACACTGGTGGGCCAATTAAGGCCCACCCAGCGTGAAAGACGAGTGGGCTGGGAGAGGAGGACAGCGGGGTGAGCGCGAACTTCACACATGCACACGAGTGAAAGCTTGAAAACCTCCCTGAGGCAGAGCTGCCTCTGGGAGGTGAAGAGTTTTTTAAAAAAATAAACAAATTAAAAATGTTATAAAACACGTCCCCTCATGTCACTCTGTCACATGAGCAGGGATACGTTATTTATTAAATTTTACTTTTTTAATTTTATTTTTAATTGCTTTAGGAAACCTCAATCTCATCCCGCCTCTGGGTGAGGTTTCCTGAAAAGTGCAAAGGCCCCTTGGCCTTTTCACCTGCCCACCAACTGTAAGGTCGGACAGGCAGCGAAAAATTCTATTTAATTGATCCTTTAATGGCCTTAACAGGCCTTTTAATTGAACAAAATATTGCGCGATTGCACATTGATGTCAAGATGTTATCGCGCAATATTTTGTTCACTCGAGCAGGTCACAGCCTGTGCCCGTCTGCTGAGCTAAAAATGTTTTCTCATGATCACGCAGTAATAAGATTTTGCAATTTGTATTTATTTTGAGATGAATTCAGAAGTAAAAAGTCTACCAAGACTTCAGAGGTTTTTTGGAAAACAAAATTAAACATTTGTTAACAAAAGAAAATATTTCAAGCACATAAAGAGGTCCACAAATTATGACTATAATAATTCGTAAAACCCCTGATTAATCTGGCTTCCAGTTACAACCCTGTTAAAGCAACAGTATATATAAAAAAATAGGTTTTAAACTGATCCAAGCAAGTCAACACATTATCCTGGACAGTAGATTCAAGGTGGCTTTTCCCAGCTTTGCTTTCTGTAGACAGCAGCTTAATGCACAAACACTGGAGGCTTTTCACTCTTCTGGTAGATCTGACAATGCCTTCCCTGACATAGCCTCATTCTCCTTTTTATATGTTTCTCCCGTTTAATGTAAATTCCATTGTTACCATATATCTTTGGAACTTTACTTATCTCATAATATAAATCTTTTCATGGGGCTGGATTTTGCCGTCAGTGAGCAGGGGGCGGGGCCCGCTCGCCAACACGCAAAATGACTTGGGATGACATTGGGGGGAACTCCCGACATCACCGCGCCCCATTTAAATTTTCAGGAAGGCGGGGGCACAGCGAAATCAGCTGTGCACCCGCCGACCTGTCAATGGCCAATTGAGGCCATTGACAGGATAACTAAAACAATTAAAAGATCTGCCCGTCCAACCTTAAGGTTGTTGGGCAGGCCAGGAGCCCCAGTGGGCTTCTGAAAATAATGAAACCTCATCCACCAGCGGGATGAGGTTTCCTGTCGGGTTTAAAAATCTTTAATAAAGTTTTAGTGAAATTTATCAACATGTCCCATCTCGTGTGACATTGTCACATGAGGGGGACATGTTAAGGAATTTTTTTATTTTTCTATTTTTAACGTTTGACCAAGTGGAAGCGATCTCCCTGAGGCAGAACTTAGCTGCATGCACGAAAGAGCGCACTCTCGTATAGCGCTTCCCGCCGGGTGACACGCCGGGCGAGCCTTAATTGGCTCGCCCACTTAAAATGGCGGCGGGGCCCGCTTCTCCAGTGGGGATCAGCTCCCCTCCCGCCAGAGATTGGGTCGGGCCCACCCACCTGGGAGGCAGAAAATTCTGCCCATGGTGCTCAGTAACCTTTTGGAAAAATAAACACACTGCTTGGCCTAGCTTCTCTGGCTAGGTGTAACATCCTACCATCTCTATGAAATTCAAACTACCCTGATTTATCTAAAAATGCAAATTCTTCTCAGCTCACATTCTAAGACTTCAGACATGTTTACAAATTTAGCATTTCAAACCTAGCTTCTTTTGATGAGTCAAAGCCTCCAGACCAGCTGTTTCCAGTCCAATTAAATCCCCCCATCCCCAACCCGACACAGACACAAACACAAAGAAACTATCCAAATCCCACTATTAACCTGCTTTTACAATAAATCACAATGATGAGTATTGTTATACTTTCGTGACAATCAGGTTATCAGCCATTTCATGAGTACACAATCTTACTCAGCCTCTGGAACACTGCAGATATTGTAGGATAGGTTTTTCCGTTGTTTTGCACTTGCTAACAAATATGTGTAGATTTTTCCTTTACCTCCTCAGTGTTAAACATCACCATGGGCTGAGTGCAGAAGGGGAAACCTTGCAGGAGGATTACCAACCAGTTACAAAATCCGCCCGATGTTTATTTCCGTTCACTTCAGAAGAAGAGAAACCAGTCGGTTCTGTAAGTAGCATGCGATTCTCCCTGCCAGGCCTGATCCTTTTTGCCCTCTGCCTAGTTAATACTTAAGACCCAAGCAGTAAAGATGAAATCTACCGCACTGACTTAAGGAAAGCACAAATTACACAGGCCACAGATGCAAGCATCATTCCTAAAGGAATGTGGAATTTGATTGCACAAAGCTACATTATGTTGTCGTTCAGAGAATAAGATTTCCCTTATTTTGCTGTTTCTACTTTCATGAAAAAAAAATTATTCACAACATTCAACAAGTAATTTCAAACTTCTTTTGGATATTTTTTGTTTGGGTAATGTTTGTCTTTGGAAGTAACTGGCTAAAAGGAGTTATTTTGTGAGTTAACTGTCACTGCACAGTCTCACTCAACAGCAAGGCAGAGAGTTGGGTGGGCAATTTACAGCCCTTACAATTTTCTGGTTACGTGTTTTTATAACCAGAAAATCAGAAGAGACACACTGACCTCCGGTCCCATTATCCATCAGCCTTCCCATGAATCAAACCTTAAAGCTCAGATCACCTATTCATAAACTTATCTTGGTAATTCTTTCAAAATGTTCCTCTCAAATTGATGCCTTCTTCTTTTAAAGAATATTAAGAAGTCAATGGAAGACAGGAGAAATGAAATATAAATAAAAATAATTTATTAAGTCTCATTCTTTGCATTTGTTCTTTTGAAGATTATTGATGATAGCACAAAGGCTTCGATTATCTTTGCTCAAATTAATTTTCAGTTCACTGCAGAATGGTTGTGAGGAGTTTATAATAAGTTTACAAGTTTTGAACCATCATCGACATTTTCCATTTCCTGGTTTCCACCGTTATTCTTGGCACAAAGGATGGAATCAGCCCAGATTTGCACTAGGTGCGGTAGCGGGCAGGATAAAGGACGCTTTACCCGCTGGCCACAATGTCGGCTTTTTGAGCCATATCATCCGCTTCCCACCTCATTGATTATGCAAACACAGGAAACATGTTGTTTCACTGGCGGGCTGCCTCTGAATTGCCCGTCATGCCATTCCCTCACCGTTTCCTCACTCCGAGTGCCATATCTAAACTGCAGCCGCCCACACAGTTCTCAATGTTTGCAGCCCAGGACTGCTCCAGTGAAAACATGGCCCTGGCAACCAAGTAGGCTTCGGTGACCCGTCACTGGAATGCCTTTTGGAGGCCCGCTGTGATGTCCTCCACCCCTGCTCTGGCCGCAGGAGGTCCAGTGATCTCACCGCTCCAGCTTGGGAGGCAGTGACGGTGGTGGTCAATGCCAACACTGCACTGAAGAGTTTGGCCATCTAGTGTAAAAAGAGGATGAATGATCTCATCCGTGCCTCCAGAGTAAGGCAACCATCTCATCACTCTAAACTCACGCACTCAAGCCCATCATATGTTCATTGGCATCTCACTCACTGCCAGCTCAAGGGACATCACCACCCATTCTCACACACATTCCCATCTGGCCTCATCTCCTCTGGAGACTGCCTGCTCAGGCATCACCATCTTGAGGCCACTTGCACATATAAACATGTGCCGCCAGTCACACTCTGGGATATCCTCCTTCCCCAGTACAGCCCTCGTCCTGCAACCTCTTCCCTGAGGCCACTTCTTCCCCCTTTCTAAGTAAGCCCAAGATCTGCAGACATTGAAAAGCCACCCACACCTTACGACTGGTCTGATACTTAGAGACCTGCCCGTGAGCCCCCCATAAAAGTGATGTGTTGCTGCTTGCGGAGCTTGGTGCTGATGACCAGGAGTGCTGCCCAAAGCCAGGTAGGCAAACAAACCTTGAAGTTCTGAGCGAAGTGCAGCCCGCGAGGTGCATGTCGCTTATTTACAATTGTGAAACACGTCAGCGTGCAATCACGCCAATGTGCTCAGATGACCCAGCGCAGGGGGATGATTCAGGCGGGCAGGGATTATAAAGATACATAGATATATTAAACTGAAGTTCCCAATGTTCAGTAGCGGAAAAGATGGCCCATCCTTGACAGGCAGAGTAGACAATTGCCAACTGGTTTCACAATAGCATGAAACCAATTTTTAGCCTTCCCATCATATTGTGCGCTCACATCCACCATGACATCTGACACCAACGGGCACGGAAAATTCCATCCAAAGTCTTGATTTGCTTCTCCAATTTGATACTAGTATGGCCTGTAGTATATAAGTGTAAGTCAAATCATTTACAAATCTCAATTTAATGGCCGGAATTCTTTATTCCAGAGGATTTTGCAAAATACTGGATTAGCAACAAGAGTCAATTGGCAAGAAACAAAAACACTGAAGCCCAACACCCGCAGACAAGTAATACACTAGGGAGCGTTCTAGGTAAAAAGGTCACTACAATCTGTTGAATCTAAAAGACTTTGATTTCTGCAGGTGAATTGCATTGCCAGCAAGTTCCCCTCCGAGTTACAAACCACCCTGACTTGGAAATACATCAGCTTTCCTACACTGTCGCTGGGTCAAAATCCTGAAACTCCCTCCATAACAGCACTGTGAGTGCACCTACATCACATGGATGGCAATTAGGGCCAGGCAACAAATGCTGATCTTGCCTGCAGTGCCTGAATCCCATAAAAGAATAATAAAAACGTTTCTGCTAGTAAATGCTCCACAAGGTTGCGGCAAGTGGATCTGGCAATGAATAGTCACCTATCCCAGCTTAGCAAAGGACCACACAATTCATTTTAACTCAGGGTGAGAACTTAAGGCTGTAGCATGCAGTAAACTATCTGCCATCCTATAGAGCATGAAGCTTGGGTGGTTTTAACAGGAAAAGGAAAAGAGTAGAAAACACAGAGCTGATTTCCTGAGCATGGCCAGAATATTGCCGTTGGTGTGCGAGGGCAGGCCCAACATGCTGACGTGCAAAATGTTGCACAATGACATCAGGCATGCATCCTGACGTTATCACACATCATTGAGATATTTTGTTCGGCGGGCGCGCAGCCAAACTGTCAAAGGCCCATTAAAGTCATTAGGCAAGTAATTTAGCTAATTAACAGGTTGATGGGCAGGTGAAGAGCCCAAGCAGCCTTCACATTTTTCAGGAAATCTCATCCACGGGCGGGATGAGGTTTCCTGAAAGTTTAATTAAATAATGAAATAAAATTTGTGCGATGCACAAACATGTCCCAGCTCATGTGACACAGTCACACGAGGGGACATGTTTAAATAATCTTTCAGCTCATTTATTAAAACTTTGTACAATCAACTTAATCTCCCTGAGGCAGCTCTATGCCCCAGGGAGATTCCTGCGCAGGTACCGACTCTCCCTCCTCCCTCTGCCCGCACAGGTAGCGCTGAGGTTAATTGGCCCACCCACATAAAATGGTGGCCCACAGCCAATTGCAGGCAGCGATCAGCTCTGCGCCCACCCCCATCCACTCCTGCCTGGCCTGCGTGTCACAAGTAAGATCTTGCGCATGAGTGAAAAAGTAAAGGCAATAAAAGGTGGAATATTATAAGTGGAACTGATTAACAGTCAGTGTTTAGTGCTGCTAAGTGGTGATACCTTTCCAATACTGGACTGAAAAAGCATTATTGTAAAAGTTCCAAGTATTTACCTTTTGTAATGTGCCTTTAAGGGATAGCAGCATGACTAGAAGGAAAATATGTCATGCAATCGAGTTTTAGTTTCATGTTTGCTTTTTCGGCATAGCACACACACAGCTCTGCTGCTGGCATGTCCTCAAGCTTTTTATCCATGTAAGTATGTTCCCCATGTGCCTAGACTGAATAAATGAACCTACAATGTGTTTACACAATCCCTTATGAGAGATTGGTGCCTTTATATCATTATAAAAACACAGTATTACCTTCTTAAGGCTTTGCAAAGATGAATAATGAAGAACACATGCAGCATTCCACAGCTGCAGACACACATCAAAAGATCAGAGCTGCTGCCAGTAAGGATAATAAGGCAAAAAACTATGAGTTGTAGTGAATACTACAGACGTTTTTTGACTGAGAACATGGGATAGCTTCTATCCATTAGCATATTGTGCTGTAAGAACTAAATAATGCAGAAGGCATGTGAGGTTAAAAAATTGTAGCTGGGTGGCATTGAGAATTGTCACTCTCCTCAAATTTTATTACACATGGACCTTCAAAACATACACATCTGGAAAGTAAACTACTCTGCCATGCACTCCAATAAAGGCAGAGGTGAACTCCTAAAAATGCTGAAGACTTCAAAAACACCACTTCAACACTCTTCCACTGGAATGGCTTTACCTCCCAGCTCTTGACTATGTAAAAAGAGGTATTTTTCCAGCCACATTCAGAAATGGTAGTCTTCCAAATGAAGGAAGTGAACCATTCAAGACTGTATTTATCCTTGTTTTTGGTGGACTCCAGCCAATCTTAGTTTTCAGAGCTGAACAGGCATGTGGCCAGGTTGTGTCATTGCTATTGTCAATGTTCTACCTCAGATTCAAGTCCTGTGCCCCATTTACTCAGCTACTCCAGTTAATGTATTTTGGCAAGATCTGCCACAAGGTATTATAGTAACTGCATAGGCTCACTGTCGAGATATCCAACAACTGTTTGTGTGGCTAAGCAAACAGGCCCAGAATACTAACAACTTTCAATTTGTAATATAGTGCACATCTATTTGAGAGTTCAGAGTCTGCATGTGAGAGAGAGACTTCAGTTGGGATGTACATAACAACATGATCATAGAATCATAGAAAACTAATGACACAGAAGGAGGCCATTCAGCCCAAAGTATTCATCGACCGACAAGGATCTCCATGACCACCCAAATTCAGAAAGATATGAAATATATCCAAATTTGGGGAAAATAAGGGAAACATTTGCTGATTATGTTCATGTTTTATGATACTTTATTCTATCAAATCCCAAAGAGGTAATAAATTGTAAAGTAGATTTGTAAATCTAAGGAAGGAAAAATTTGCAATTCTCATAGAAGATTGCAGTACTGAGTACAGTTAAAATTTAGAGTTGTCAATGATGTTGCAAAGAGCATCCTAATCGCAGATAAAATTGTATGCTTTAACTCAACAGTGATAAACATTCAATCTTGCACATTGCAAAGTTATGTCTTTTTTTTAAAGTCGGAAGTTGTCACACGGTGAGTTATGGTTACATCAGTTATAGATTCACATGGCTGTTTTATTATGGCTTGATGACCAATAACATTGTAAAATAATTGGTTTAAGAAACACTTGTGATGAAAGGTCATCACCCTGAGATGTTAACTCTGCTCCCTCTACAGATATCCTGCACGCCCTGCTGAGCGATTTCCAGCATTTTCAGTTTCTGTTTCTGATTTTTAATGTACATAGTATTTTGCTCTTGTTTTCTTTCCAGAAGAAATTCGCATGGACTCATGACTCATTTTCATTGTATGCTAATGCTTATTAAAATAAGCTTTAAGTACCCTGTTACACACAGTTTGACTAATGTGTTTTCAATTAATGTGGGCTTTAAATTTGACTTTCTTCCCTTTGTAGTTTATTTTATTATTCTGTTTTTCCCTTGCGTCTCCCCATGACACACATCTTCCCCACTCAGAGTAGAGCCAGCACTTTGCCAGTCTAACTTTAAAACAGGCTAGAAGCTGGGCGAGTGCGTCCTGAGGTTATGGGATCCTGTGTTTTTTTTTCATTTGCACCTGTGGAGAACTGTGTGATGGTTATTTGACGCTTTTCCATTGTAATATAGTTAGAATTTATAGTCCAGAAATTTATTTTTGGCTTGCGGGTATGCACCCGACATGTCCGAGCGTAATATCATGCGCGATGATGCCGGGTGTGTGTTCCACGCTCGAGTGATATTTCGTTCGGCAGGCCAGTGCCGAAGTTGCTGCGTACCCGCCGATAATTGAAAGGCATATTAAGGCCATTAACAAGCTAACTGAAATCAAATTAACACTGCTCATCCAACCTAATGGTTGGTGGGCAGGCTAAAGGGCCAAGTGGCCTTTACATTTTTTAGGAAATCTCATCCATGAGCGGGATGAGGTTTCCTAAAGCAAACAAACATTAACTGAAAACTTTATTTTTGAATTAAAAACATGTCCCAGCTCATGTGACAGAGTCAGAGTCACTTGAGGGGACATTTTATAAAAAATTTTACTTTAATGATTTTTTTTAAAAAGCGCTTCAATTTCCCTGAAGCAGCTCCGGGCCTCAGGGAGACTGAGGCGCTCTTTCATGCGCATGCGTGAACTGTGTGCCAGACCCACTGGTCCCTCCTCCCCCCGCCTGCACGGGTAGTGCTCAGTGCAGCCGCTCGCGATCGACGCAGGGCGGGCCTTAATTGGCCTGCGCACATGAAATCGCGGAACCGATCGAGGGCGGCTATCAGCTTCCCAACCACCCCCACCTGCTCCTGCCGAGCCAACCCAACGAGGGAAAAATTCAGGCCATTGAATTAAAAAGCTCCACAGAAAAAGGGCACCAAATAACTTAAAGATTGAGAAGGCTTTAAAATCCCTGTTTGAAGAAAAATACTTCCTGACATGATTCATTTTCACACTTTTGAGACATATGCTGCTGCTATGTCTGGAGAGATCCTGACTTTCACCTCTCTTCAATACATTCTGAGAAGTAGAATTCCTGGTGGATTCACTTCAAATGGCTATTGTTTATGATCTTAAACTTTCCATGACCTATTGGTACATAAAGAAAATACTTATTGCAGCATATGATAACTGAATTGGCTGTAACATCTTTGTTAAATTTCTTTATTCTGAGCAATGTTTATATCTTTAAATTTATGTCTCCTCATGTGTCCTAATTCCAGATTTTTCACACTTTTTGAAAGATTTTCTTTTAGATATGTTTACACTTTCTCCATTGGAGAGGTATTACAATTCATGACACTTTTTAATTCTGCTTGAGTTTGAACACCCTGCAACAAATGATTAGAAAGTTCCTGATAACAAAAGTTTTCCTCCATTCCACCAGCCCTTATTGAGGAGAATGAGCAGCTGACCAGCTCGTATCGAATCGATATCGGAAAGTATTCATTGATTTTTACTGTGCTAGATGCAACAAAGTCAGTTCCCATTGGCAAACCTGATCTTTCCATAAACTAAACCTGACCTTACTTATTGAAATTTTTGATTCACTGAATTAATCCAAGCATGAGCTGGAACGTTTCTGACTGGGGCAAATGTTGCCTTGTACGAAAGGCAGGTACTGCATAGAATTGATCTTAAAATTCTCATCCTTTTTTTCAAATCCCCTCTATGGCTTCATCCATCCCTATCTCTGTCATCTCCTCCAGCCCCACAAGAAATATAAAAATGGACAGTAAGTGCTTCTATAAGTATATAAAAAGGAAGAGAGTAGCTAAAGTAAATGCTGGCCCCTTACAGGACGAGACTGGGAAATTAATCATGGGAAACAAGGAAATGGAAGAGACTTTGAACAAATATTTTACATCTGTCTTCATGGTAGAAGACAATAAAGGCATCCCAAGAATAGTGGAAAATCAAAGATCAAGGGGAGGGAAGAGTTTAAAATAAACACTATCACTAGAGAAAAAGTGCGAGGGAAAATAATGGGACTAAAGGCTGACAGTTCCCCTGAGACTGATGGCTTACATCACAAGGCCTTAAAAAAAGATATCTGCAGAGAAATAGTGGATGCATTGGTCTGAATATCACTATTTGTGAATTGGTGTCAAATATTATTTTATAATGCTCCTCTGAATCACCTTGAGAGGTTTTATTATGTTAAATGTGCTATATAAATATAAGTTGTTGTTGTTGTCATTGTTATCAGAGCCAGAGTGATCTCCTAGGCTAGTTTTGATCACCTAGGTAGGGTCAGAAAGAAATTTCCCAGGTCTTTTTCCCCTTAAATTGGCTTGGGTTTTTAATTGGATCCTCAGCTCTCCGAGGTGATTGCATGGTGTTGGTTGGGGTGCAGTGTGCATATTATGAAACACAAGTTATCACAATTGTGTGGGACAGGTTGGATGAAGCAGAGGGTCTTTTCCTGTTCTTCATTTTTCATATGTTCTTATATGTGCCAACATAAATTACAGAAGAAACAAATGCTTCTGCAGCCAGTTTGTGCATTGGAACTGGTACTGAATACACACGATGTCATTCAGATCTTTCCAGACTAACAGAAAACACCATGCTGACATACCAGAAAACTCAGGCTAAAGCAACATGAGGTTGGTTCAGTCTTGGTGGAAGGTTATCCTGCTAGTTGATTACCACGGCTTGCCTTCTTCCACAGAGCTGCACTTTGACAAGTCTCTGGGTCCAGATGGATTTCAGCCTAGCCTCTTAAAGGAGGTGGCTAATGAGGTAGTAGATGTGTTGCTGTTAATTTTCCAAAATTCCCTAGATTCTGGAAAGGTCCCATCAGACTGGAAAGTAACAAACATAACCCCTGTCTTCAAGAAGGGTGGGAGGGAGGCAGAAAACAGAGAACAATAGGCCAGTTAGCCTGACATCTGTTGTGGGGATGGTCTTAGAATCGATTATTGAGGAGGTTATAGGTGGGCATTTAGGAAAACTCAAGTTAGTCGGGAAGAGTCAGCATGGTTTTGTGAAAGGGAAATCTTGTTTAACCAATTAATTGGTGTTCTTTGAAGGAATAACATGCGCTTTGGATAATGGGGAGCCTGTAGACATGCTGAACTTGGATTTTCAGAAAGCATTTGATAAGCTCCCACATCAAAGGTTATTGCGGAAAATATAAAAGCTTATGGTGTTGAGGGTAATGTATTAGCATGGAAAGAAGATTGGTTGGCTGGCTGGGAGAAAACAGAGAGTATGCATAAATGGGTCTTTTTCTGATTGGCAGGATGTGATGAGTGGAGTCCTGCAGGGGTCTGCGCTGAGGCCTCAACTTTTTACAATTTATGTCAATGACAGATAAGGGGAGTGAAGGCAAGGTAGCTAAATTTGCAAATGATACAAGGATAGGTAGGAAAGTGTGATGTGAAGAGGACATAGGGAGGCTGCTGACAGATATTGATAGGTTGAGTGAGTGGGCGAAAATATGGCAGATGGAGTATAATATGGAAAACGTGAAGTTGTTCACTTTGGCAGGAAGAATAAAAAAGCAGAGTATCATTTAAACGGAGACCAGCTGCAAAATTCTGAGGTGCAAAGGGATCTAGGTGTTCTAATGCATGAATCACAAAAAAATTAGTAAGCAGGTACAGCAAGTAATTAAGGAGGCTAATGGAATGTTATCCTTTATTATGAGAGGAATTGAACATAAAAGTAAGGATGTTATGCTTCAGTTTTACAGGGCATTGGTGAGACTACATCTCGAATATTGTGAGCAGCTTGGTCTCCTTATTTAAGGAATGATGCAAATACATTGGAGATGGTTCAGAAGAGGTTTACTAGATTGACACCTGGAATGAGCAGGTTGTCTTATGAAGAAAAGTTAGACTGGGCTTATTTTCACTGGAGCTTAGAAGAGTGAGGGATGACTTGATTGAAGTATATAAGATCCTGAACAGTATTGACAAGGTGGACGTGGAAGGGATGTTTCCTCTTGTGGGCAAGTCCAGAACTAGGGGGAACTGTTTTAAAATTAGGGGTTGCCCTTTTGAGGCATAGATGAGGAGAAACCTTTTCTCTCAGAGAGTTGTGCGACTTTGGAACTCTCTGCCTCTGAAAGCGGTGGAAGCGGGGTCACTGAATATTTTTAAGGCAGAAGTAGATAGACTCTTTATAGGCAAAGGAATCAAAGGTTATCGGGGATAAATGGGAGTGTGGAATTTGAAACACAGACAGATCAGCCATGACCTTAATGAATGCTGGAGCAGGCTCAAGAGGCCATTTGACCTACTTCTGCTCCTACTTTGTATTTTCGTATGTTTGTAGAGTAATGAATATTATTGTATTTAGAATGCTTCAACAGAAGAATTCAGTATAACAGATATTCAGGCCATCACATATCTATAGTCACCTGCTGTGGGAGTAAGAGTCTTCTCATGTGAGATATATGCTCCTCTGCCTGTAGACGTGATCACGATGGTATTGGCAGAATTCGAGAGAGCACCTCTGACCTACCTCACATCCCTCCATTGGTCCTCCTCATCTTTCTTTAAAATCAGCAGATGAGGGGAATTCACACTGGGGACCCACTGGTGGCACTAATACTGACAGTAAACAATTAATAAAAAAGGCCTCGGTTAAATTGTCAGAAAGGCTTCTAAGAATGGAAATAACAGAAAAAAACAAAAGTAAAATTGTACAGATTTGGCCTTGAAATGGAATTTTTTTACTAGGTTCTTTAAAATAAATATATGTATAGCAGAAGGCTCATCAAACCTCAACACCTATTACATTTAGGTATGATAAAACTTTATATACTATGTAAAATCATATTTTGTGTAAATAATATCACTTGCTTCCAGCTCATTTCCATTTTTTTCCAAAGCTCCAGTTCCGGCCCTAAGTCCCACAAGATGGACAGAGATCATTTGGGATTAATCTGCACTCATTTCTGAAGTGCGGCAGATGCTAAAGATAACCCATAGTGCCCTTTCCTGCTGAGAACAGTAACCTGCAAATTTAGGGAAAGACCAGGCTATATGGGAGAAACAAAACATAGAAATAGCAAAACACCAAAATTGGTTTGGTCAAGCTACCATTCTCTACAGTTTCTGTACAACAATAACAATCCTGTCGATCAAAATCCATTAAAAGGACAGCAATAATTACTTGACTGAACAAGCAGGGCTGAAATGGTCTCACAGCCACATTGGATTTTAGATGCAGCTTGTGGTCAGGATTGGAGTTCGGTGGGCCCACAATTTTGTGTGGCCGGCTGTCCAGGCAGTTCAGTACTACGCTCCTGACCCTGATGTAATTTAGAGAAGCCGAGATGGACTCAGATCAGCTGTAGGCCAACAACAGGCCTATTAAGGCCTGTTGCTGTGCCCACCGAGATTTCCAGTCAGCAATGCGGGCAAGAGACATTGGCCTGGACTACAGCCAGGCAACCATGGCAGGTCCAGGTGGGGAAGCGGAGGAGGGGGTTGTGATTCATCCCACAAGGGGTTCCCCTCACCCACAGAAAGTCATAAGCCCCAGGTTAAAGCTTCGGCCATATTGAGGCACCCTCCCTCTGTCACAATTTGGCATCTCCCACCTCAGACAGTGGGGCTACTGAAGTGTCATGGGTGGCCTCCCATTGGCCCTCCAGCCACAGGATCCCACCTGCTGTCCTTAATTGGATGACAAGCCTGCTCCCTGCCATTAATTGGCCTAGCCCTTTAAAAGTCCAGATGGCTGTGTCTGGAACACTTTGTGAAAGATCGGGACCTGGAACTGGGGTCCCAAAGTCAGGTTGTCAATCCTGGACTGGAAAGTCCAGCCATTAATATAAAAACTGCAAGTTTACAAAATAAATTTATACAAAAATGAGATGATAATACCTAAACTATTGAATATCTCCTGGGAAACTGCTGAGCAATTTCTTTGTAAAGTTGAATTTCTTGCAGTTCTTGAATAGGAACAATATGGCCCATGAGCCTCTGAAGAAAACACTTGTGCATTTTACTCTTTTAAAATCTCACTCATTCCAAAATGAAGTATTGTTTCAAAATTTCAAATTTAAGCATACAAGATTATTGGATTGTGGTCAAGAGGGTAATTGATAAAGCAAATAAATAGAAACATAACTTCCACTTATGTGCTCCCATCATGGAGGCTCATCCACTGTGTAGTATTTCCAAAAATTGCATGGGGTGCTGTCCTTGAATTTTTATCTAAGATCCATTCCAGGAGCAGGGAAGCAGGAAATGTATCCAAATGTATTTAATGTGCTTCTCTGATGAGGAAATTCACCAATGTCCAATGTCCTAACAAAGGACAACCTGATTGATCTGCATGTTTTCTATCTCTCGCCTGTTGACTTGAAGCATTCCATTGACGCTGACGACTCTCCAGGGCTTTGACCAAACGTCCATAACTTTACATGTGTCCCAGGCCTTTAAAACCTCAATTGTCTGTTTCGTAGGCAGGGGGGTTAGGTCAACCCAGGAAATCATGGTGAGCGTCTCTTCCAACAACTAGCCAGCCTCCTGTTCACCTATATTTGGACTGCTTTCAAATGATAGTTAATAATACAAATGTCATTAATGTATGTCCGTCATAAAAGTCAATGACTTCTAGGGCTGAATCTTCATGTTGGCGTGCAGGAAGCGGGCCCGACATGCCGACACATAAAATGGCGCACGATGACGTCGGGTGTGTGTCCCGACATCATCGGGCGTCATCTCGATATTTCATTCGGTGGGCACACGCCGGAGTCGTCTGCACTCCCACTGAAATGTCAATGGCCTATTAAGGCCATTAAGAAAGTAATTAAAGTATTTAAGAATGCTGCCCGTCCAACCTTAAGGTTAGTGGGCAGGTTTAAAACCAAAATGGCCTTCGTGTTTTCCAGGAAACCTGATACTTAGGCGGGATGAGTTTTCCTGAAGCTTTTATAGAGCAATTCAATAAATTTTCCCAACTTCACAAACGTGTCCCAACTCATCTGACACTTTCATATGAGGGGACATGTTTAAATAAATGTTAACGTCATTTATTAAAGGTTTTAATTGCCTATTCAATCGCCCTGAGGCAGCTCCGTGCCTCAGGGAGATTGCTGTGCTTTTTTGTGTGCATGTACGAAAGAGCGGAGGCCCCAACTCTCCCTCCTCCCCCTGCCCGCACAGGTAGCACTGAGCACTACCGGCTGCGTGTTACGCTGGACGGGTCTTAACTGGCCCACCTGCGTATAATGGCGGCACGCAGCCGATGGTCGGTGGCAATCGGTTCCGCACCCACACCCGCCCCCACCCGCTCCTGCCCAGCCCGCCCGCCAAAGGAAAAATTCTCCGCCTGGTATCTGACACTGTTATATCTGTAGAGGACTTTAAATTAATTAATGACCTTCATTGCCTGGTTCAATTGATCGCAAGAAGAGATATTGATGGTGAAACTGGGCCATATCAGCAATGAAAAACATGTTCATAGTGATTCACCAACTATGTTACACCATGCCCAATTTTCTATTCTACTGACCTTAATAAAAAATAAATTGAGAGTAACATAAAACAAGTTGCCAATTCTTTATAAGCCTGTCTTACACTAATGGAGAAGACAGATTTCAAGCCCATTTTTCTTTAACTGATGTTTCTACTGTATGGCACAATCCAAATTCAGTTTTTATCTCCTATCTAAAATGGGGGGCTTTAGTAGTGGCGGAAATGCTACCACAGGCCCTCCAAAAATATGCAAATGTTCTTGACTCTGGCAGGGAGACAAACGGGTTCAAAGCCTATCCTGTCATCAATCTGCTAGGTCAGAAAACCCAGACTTGTATCCAAATGCATCACAGATGAATCCAGTCTGTCCTCATCTTCTGTCCAAGCGTGCACATATTTCTGGCGGTGATTTCCGGGCAATGATCAGATACAAGAATGCAAGTTTACTTTTGCTTTGTTGATTTTTGCTTTGCTTTCTACTGTGATGATTGTTTCAGCGTAGGTCAGAGACTGAGCCTGGGAACCTTCAGAGATTTGTGAAGAAGTGCCACACCAGCTATTGCATTTAACCGGACAGCCATCGAGGGTGTGGGTAGGGTGTGTGATATGGGAAATATAGGGTTATTTTCATTATTAGCTGAACTAAGTGATACTGTAGTGCCAAGTGGGACTTTTAACTGTATACAAAATGGTTAGCTTCAAGATAGCCTGTCATAATTCTCCCCTCGCTTATCACCCACGCTAGAAATGACGAAGTAGGCTGTTAGAATTTGGATATCACGAACACCTGGAGATTCTTTCACTTTAATAACAAGAGCTTTTCGAAGAGCCGTAATTTATACCACAGGCTCAAATATTTTGTCATTTCTAATTCTGGTATTGGGAAATAGATGTCTGCTAAGTCTGACCAATAGAAACAATGCTGCATGGTAAAACTCTTTGTGGAATTCAACTCCTCAATTCTGTGATTTCATAATCTCTCTCCAGAATCAGGTTCATAACTATTATGGAATGACCTGAATATTGTTCCACTTCTCAATCTGCTGTTGGATCCACATGAGGGTGCCACGACCTTGATCGCAGCCAATGTCTTCACATGGATTGTAAAAAATGAATTTATTCCAAATTCAGGGTTACAAAGTATTCCGATTAGAAGAAAGCAGCCAAACCATTTATTTCTAAAAGATGCCTTGGGGAATTATCCCTGCAAGTCCTGAATCAAATGCCCCATTGGTAAACTGGAAAATTGATGTAATGCAAAGAACAAAAGATACTTGAGGAGTCTGCAGGTGTTCAACTAGTCACTTGCTCTAACTTCACTGGGTAACCAGAAGCAGCTCTGTGGAATATCAAATACCACTGAACAGTAAGAAATCAACAGGGCAGGTATTCAGTCATATAATTTGCAAACATATAAATTAGTAAGTAGAGCTATTACTGCAATACTAAACATCCAGTTAAACCTCATAGCATAACTTAAATAAATGTTTCAACAATTTTGCTAACAACTGCATCAATTAACACAGAAGAGATAGGGTGAGATTTTAATACATTGAAAACCCATCCATTTGCACAAAGTTAAAATTGGGCCCATATTTTCAGGACTCAATCTTAGAAGGTTGCTGATGCCAAGATTCTCACTTCTCAATGGAGGAGTGAGAGAAAATGGTCAGAAATATGTAAAGCCTGAGGAACTGATAAACTGAGGAGTTAATTATCATAAAATCATAGAATATTACAGCAGAAAGGGAAGATATCAGCTCATCGAGTTTGCACTGGCTCTTTTGGGGAGCAATCAAGTTATTCCATTTAGTTATTTCACCACATCCCTGCAATCTTTGCTCCATCAAGTTTTGATCTAATTACCCTTTGAAAACTATTACCGAGTCTGTTCCACCACCTTATCTGGCATTGTATTCCAAATCCTAACCACTTATTGTGTTAAAATGCTTTTCCTCACATGGTTTCCACTTCTTTTGCCTATACCTCAAATCTGTGCCATCTGGTTACTGACCCTTCAAACACTAGAAACAGTTTCTCTTTATTTATTCTGTCTAAACCTTTCCATCATCGCTAGAATGATTCTGTAAATCTCTTCTGTGCCCTCTCCAAAGCCTTCTTGTCCATCCTACAGTGTAATGTCCTGAATTAGACCCAGTATTGATGGGACCAAACTAGTATTTTATATAAGATCAAAGAAAATAGGAATAGGAGTGGCCATTTGGCCCATCAAGCTGATCCATGCCATTCAATAAGGTCATAGCTGATCTGATTATGGCCCTAACTCCTGCCTGTTCCCCATAACCCTTGAATCCCTTGTTAATCAAAAATATGTCTAACTCAGCCTTAAATATATTTAATAACCCAGCCTCCGCTTCTCTCTGTGGAAGAAAATTCCAAAGACAAACAATTTAATGAGAGAATAAATTCCTCTTTATCTTTGCCTTAAGAGGGAAACACCTTATTTTTAAACAATGCCCACGAGTTCTAGATTCCTCCATGAAAGGAAACGTCCCCTCAGCATCGAACCTGTCAACCCTCAAAATCTTTTTTGTTTCAATAAGATCACCTCTCATTCTTTTAAACTCCAATGAGAATAGCCCAACTTGCTCAACCTTTCCTCATAAGACAACCCCTTCATCCCAGGAAACAAACCTAGTGCACCTTCACTGAATTCTTCCAATGCAATATCCCTCAAGTAAGGAGACCAGAACTGTACACATTACTCAAGGTGGGTTGTTACCAATATCTTGTACAGTTTTAGCGAGATTTCCCTACTTTTATACTCCATCCACTTGCAATAAAGGCTAACATTCCATTTGCCATCTTAATTACTGTTGCACCTGCATGTTAACTTTTTGTGATTCACGTGCAAGGACACCCAGATCCCTCTGTACTTCAGCATTCTGCAGTCTCTCTCCATTTAAATAATATTCTGTTTTTTTATTCTTCCTGCCAAAGTGGACAACCTCACATTTTCTCACATTATACTCCATCTACTAATTCTTCCCATTCACTTAACCAATCCATAACCCTTCGCAGATGCTTTGTTTCCTCCTCCAAACATGCTTCCCTACCTATCTTTGTATCACCAGAAAATCAGACCACAATACTTTTGGTCCCTTCATCCAAGTCATTAATATAGATTGTAAATGGTTGAGGCCCCAGCACTGATCCCTGTGACACTCCACTAGTTACAGTTTGCCAACATGAAAACGACCCCATTTCTCTCGACTCTCTGTTTCCTATTAGTTAACCACTATCCATGCTACTATATCACCCCAACACCATGAGCGTTCTTATTTTGTAAAGTAACCTTTTTATGTGGCACCTTGTCAAATATCTATTGGAAATCCAAATACTGTTTCCCCTTTATCCACCCTGCTTTGTACATCCTCAAAGAACTCTAATAAATTTGTCAAACACGATTTCCCTTTCGTAAAAACATTTTGACTTTGCCTGATTGCATTATAATTTTCTAAATATGCAACCATTAGCTTCTTAATAATGCTTTCTAGCATTTTTCCAATGACAGATATTAGACTAACTGCCCTATGGTTTCCTGCTTTCTGTCTCCCTCCCTTTTTGAATAATGTTATTATATTTTGCAGTTTTCCAATCTGCTGGGACTTTTCCAGAATCTAGAGAATTTTGGAAGATTATAACTAATGCATCTACTATTTCTGTAGCCATTTTCTTTAAGTCCCCAGGAGGCAGACCATCAGATCCAGGGGACTTGTCAAGCTTTAGTCCCATTAGGTTTCCTAGTACTTCTCTACTGATCATTATTGTTTTAAGTTCTTCCTTCCTTTTTGTCCCCTGCTTTTCTTCTATTCTTGGGACTTTTCTATGTCTTCTACTGTGGAGTTACATGCAAAATACTTGTTCAAAAGCTCTTCCATTACTTTGATTCCCATTATTAATTCCCCCGCCTCATCCTCTAAGGGACCAATGCTTACTTCCACTACTCTTTTCCTTTATTTATACTTGTAGAAGCTTTTACTGTCTGTTTTTATATTTCATGCTAAGTTGTCTCTCATACTCCGGTTTCTCTCTCTTTATTTTTTTTAGTCATCTTTTACTGATTTCTAAATTTTTTCCAATCTTCTGGCCTACAACTAACCTTTGCACCATTGTACATCTTTTCTTTCAATTTAATACCATTAACTTCCTTAGCAAGTTACAGATGGTGCATCTTCTGACAGAGTTCTTTCTCAGTGGAATATATCTTTCTTGAGGGTTATGAAATATCTCCTTAAATGCCTGCTACTGCTTCTCTACTATCTTACCTTTTAATCCTTTCTTCCCATTCTGCATTCATAGCCTTATTATTTTCTTTATTAAATTTTAAGACACTAGCTTTAAACCCAAATTTCTCACCCTGTGGTAATCTGAGGTGTAATGTACTTTTAAGGAGAATGTTATAATATAAGGTCACATGATCTTATTATCCAATGAGAGAGTGGCAAGGGCTACCTTAGTAGTCAGTAGTTAGTAGTCTAAAATTAGAGTCTGTAATGTAGAGACAGGGTTTTAGTTGTAAGTACACAAGTGTAGCTGCTGACTTCCTTTGTAAATAAATAGAATGTGTTCTACATAAGGTTCGTCTACTTATCTGCTCTGTTTATGGTACCAACTCGGCCATCCGGAAACAAGCATGCAAATTGGATCCATTAGCCCAACTAAATTAGTGACCAGGATCCAATACACCCTCAAACTGAATGTGAAATTCCATAATGTTATGATCACTCTTACCTAGACCATGAGGTCATTAATTAATCGTGTCTCATTACCAGGTCTAAAATAGCCTGCTCCTTGGTTGATTCCAGAATGTATTGTTCTAAGAAACTGTCCTGAATACACTCTATGAACTCATCCTCCAGACTACCTTTCCCAAGTTGATATGTCCAATCTATATGAAGATTAAAATCTCTCACAATTATTGCAGTGCCATGCTTATAAGCCTCCACAATTTATTGATTTATACTCTGTATTACAGTGTAACTGCTGTCAAGGGGTCTATAAACTATTCCCACCAGTGACTTCTTTCCTTTGCTATTTTTGATCTCCACCCAGACTGATTCTACATTTTGATCCTCTGAACCCCGCCTCATTTTCCTTTCTTCCTGTCCTTCCAAAATGTCAAATACCCTTGAACATTCAAGTTCCAGCCATGGTCACTTTGCAACCATGTCTCTTTAATGGCTATCATACCATACTCATTTATTTCTATTTGTGCTATCAATTCATCTATCTTGTTACGAATGCTCCGCATGATCAGATAAAGACCCTTTAAGTCCCTCTTTTTATCATTTTTCTGTACACGGACCTTATTTACTAGCGCACGCTTATGTTTGTACACTCTGTCCCTTCCTGTCACAGCCTGGTTATCATTACCTACTTCCCAGCACTATTCCCTTGCCTTTCTCTTTAATTCTCCAAATCTCCCCTCGTGTGATCCACCCTGCGCCACCCCCCGACACCTGACTATTTAGTTTAAAGCCCTCTCTGAAACCCTAGTTATAGGATTTGCCAGTACACTGGTCCTAGCGTGGTTCAGAAGGCCAGACCAATGGTATAACTCCCTCTTTCCCCAGTCTGGTGCCAATGCCCCATGAATCGAAACATATTTCTCCCACATCAATTTTTGAGCCAGGTATTCACAGAATCACAGAATCACAGAATCACACTGTGCAGAAGAGGCCCTTTGGCCCATCGAGTCTGCACCGACACGTAAAAAACACCTGACCTACCTACCTAATCCCATTTACCAGCACTTGGCCCATAGCCTTGACTGTTATAATGTGCTAAGTGCTCATCCAGGTACTTTTTAAAGGATGTGAAGCAACCCCCCTCCATCACCCTCCCAGGTAGTGCATTCCAGACCGTCATTACCATCTGGGTAAAAGTTTTTCCTCACATCCCCCCTAAATCTCCTGCCCCTCACCTTGAACTTGTGTTCCCTCATGACTAACCCTTCAACTAAGGGGGAACAGCTGCCCCCTATCCACCCTGTCCATGCCCCTCATAATCTTGTACACCTCGATCAGGTCGCCCCTCAGCCTTCTTTACTCCAACCCAAGTCTTTCCAACCTCTCTTCATAACTTAAATGTTTCATGCCAGGCAACATCCTGGTGAATCTCATCTGCACCCCCTCCAGTGCAATAACATCCTTCCTATAATGTGGCGACCAGAACTGCACACAGTACTCCAGCTGTGACCTCACCAAAGTTCTATACAACTCCAACATCACCTCCCTACTTTTGTAATCTATGCCTCGATTGATAAAGGCAAGTGTCCCATATGCCTTTTTCACCACCCCACTAACATACCCCTCCATCTTCAGAGATCTATAGACACACACACCAAGGTCCCTTTGTTCCTCAGAACTTACTAATGTCATGCTGTTCATTGAATACTTCCTTGTCAAATTATTCCTTCCAAAATGTATCACCTCACACTTTTCAAGGTTAAATTCCATCTGCCACTTATCTTCCCATTTGACTATCCCATCTATGTCTTCCTGTAGCCCAAGGCATTCAACCTCACTGTTAACCACCCAGCCAATTCAACTCTCTGATTTTATTTACACTATGCCAATTTGCTCATGGCTCAGCCTGAAATCCAGAGATTATTACCTTGTTGATTCTGCTTTTTAATTTAATCCCTAGCTCCTCACATTCCATCAGCAGAACCTCTGCCTTACTCCTAACTCTGTCGTTGACACTCACATGGACCACGTCAACTCAATTCTTTCCCTAAAATTCCAAGTTCCTCTCCAGCCTTGAGGAGATGTTTTTAACCCTGGTATAGGGTTGCCTTTGGGACACACATTGTTGGGCTGCAGAAAATGATATCTATATCCCCAACATAGTGTCCTGTAGTACAGTACACGCCTTTGGGCTCCTCCGCCTTGAGTGGCCACCTGCACCTAGTTCACACAAGCTGCGAGAACATTGAATCTGTTGGGCAATTGACCCTAAGTGGTGGGGTGGGGGGAGGGTGACTGCCTCCTGGAACAAAGTGTCCAGGTAACGTTCCTCCTCCCTCATGCATCATAGTATCTGAAGTTCAGCAGTGACTCTGAGCCAAAGTTCTTTTCACTGCAGACACTCACTGCAGATGTGGTTGCTGTGGTTCAGACAGGTGTCCACCAGCTTCCACATTCTACAGCAGCAACACATCACCTGCCCTGCCATCTTTATTTTATTTTTCATTTAAATAATTAGGTTTCAAATACAGAATATCACTCAAAGATTATATAATGGAATTTAATACACTGTAAATTTAATACAATGCTAATATCTCCCCAGTATCATTTTAAACAACTGCCCTAGTTTGGAAGGGGAAAAGAACTTAAAACTCACCAATTAACCATCTGTACACCTAATTAATGCCTCCGGGCTTCAGCTTTCTGGGACCACTCCTTTCTGTGAAGTCCAGAACAGCACCTACTCCCTCACTGCACCAAATTCCTTCACTTACCAAATTCCTAGATTTAAGCATTCAGTCTTGCTGACTTAGGTTTAACATAACCTCCTGGCTTTTGTACAATGTGGGCCAGATTTTTGCTACCAAGGTGGGTAGCTTGAGTTGGGAAATTTCCCAGCCTGCCACACCCGCCCCTGAGAAAAGGCCCTTGAATGTCGTGATCATCGGTCCTGGGAGGTGGGCACAGGATAGGGTCAGGCCCACTGACCCTGGAAGCACCGTGTAGGCAGCCATGGAGTGGCCAAGTTCTTAAAACCTAATACATATTTTACTATACCAACTTGATGGTAAAAAAATCTCCCATAATGAAAAGCCTATTCAAAGCCTTTTTTAAAATCTCAAGTGCTTAATCTCTTATAAAAACAAACATCTATTCAAACCCACATCAAAGACAGTTAATCCTTTAATTGCCTCTTCAATCTGTCAAGCAAACTATGGACTCAGAATCACCCCCTCCCCAACCTTGCTGAGATGATAGTAGCTTATTTGAAATCAGCCAAGCATTCACAAAGAACTCTTAGGGAAATGTCAACAAACAGCTATCAAAACTCCAAAACATAGTTTTGTTAACTCTCGCTGACACCTACAGTCTGTTTTTGTTTTCATTTCTAAAGGTGTGAAGATTTAAAGAGCTTCACATCATGACAGTTATACAGATCTTATCCGCCCTTCAAGAGCCTTTACATTTATTCAATAAATTCATGATTTCTACACTGCATGTTAAGGACCTTACAGCAGCTAAAATAGGATCTGCTTGAACTGAGCATCGAGTTCCTCCATTTATAAAGCCCCAAAGTCCATATGCTTCATTAACTGCGTTGTGAACTTGTCCTAATATCTTCAGCAATTTATGCACAATCATTCCCAGGTCTCTCTGCACTTGCATTCCTTTAAAATTAGACCATTTCTTCAGCCTCTCCTCATTCTTCTTTCCAATATGCATTAACGCACACTTTTCTCTATTGTATTTCATCTGCTGTGTGTCTTCTCGTTCTGTCAGCCTATGTACTCTTGTTCCTCACTGTTTTATGCTCATTGTTCCTCAATATTTTAGGTAACTTTTTTCCAGACTCCTGCTGTAGTTTAAAAATTATTCCATTCCAAATTAGAAACACTGAGCAGCTGACTGGGTTGGGCTGGTGAATGTTAATTGTGAATAGTTAAGAATGGTTGCAAATCCCACCAGAATAGTAATGAGCTAACCATACACAATTACCTGGGATCAAACCATTTTGCATAATTTTTCATAGCAATGAAGATGAGAGATACACTGGTACTGAGACTGGAACATCGCCATTCAAATCCTGAGGTCGTTTGTTTAAAAGGGGCAGATGCCTGGCAGCATTTCTAGCACTCCTTGAGCACCTGCCCTGAAGGGGTAGAGGAATGGGGGAGCATGGAGGCAGGAGTTTCAGAGTAGCAGATTTAGCACTTAATTGGGGGAGAGAGGGAGGGTGGGAAGGTCATTCCGGCAGAAGATCTGATTTGTTTTAAAAATGGGGGCAGAACTAGTGATTTTATTCATCTCGCCATTCCCATTCCTCTTATGAAGTTAGGACAGGTGACAAGAGGGATACAAGAGGTCCTTAAGTCTATCATTGGAATTTCTCAGTTATAGTACAAGGTACCAGCCAAGCAGGAGCCAGGCAGCGCAAACAGGCTGCTCTCTGGTTGGAACCCAGACAGTTACAATTCCATGACAGATTGCTTATGAATAAAATATGAATAGTTTCTTTTAACTTCTACATCATATCATTAGCATTGTCACCACATTTGGAAAATATTTATTTGTAGCAAGAGATGTAGCCTATGTATCGATCACAATCAAATGAATCATAAAATTTGTTGATAGAATGATTCTTCTACTATAATGGAGAGTGGTGAGGATAGGGTAAACAATGAAGTTTAACACTGTTTTTCCTCTGGGTTGTTACTATATCCCGCTGAACATCAAAGTGGGCTTTGAAAATATATTAAATGTGTTTCCTGTGTAAAACCATTAAGCTAATTTAGACATCAGTTTCCAATTTGCATTAAAAGACACGTATATTTTAAGAGGAATGGAAAATTTTTATGCTTCAGTGCTCCCATTTTCTCTTCCCACATCGTTTTTCACCTCCATGCCTGAAGACACTAATTTATGTTGGACTAAGGTTCCACAGGCATCCGCTGCTCTCTGGAATCTCACCCAGATTCCTCATGTGTGAGTTCAATGAGTGACTGGAGATTAAGGCCGGGATTTTCCGGCCCTGTCGTGAGTGGGACCTGCCGTGGGTGAGGCGGCGTCCCAGCCAGAAGCCCATTGACTTACGGCAGGACCTGAAAATCCCGGCGGTGGGCAGGTGCAGGAAATCCCACCCTATATGGTCGGTGTGGGGGGGGTGGTAAGGGTGGTGGTGGTGGTCAGGGGGCAGGTGGATGAGGGACATTAAAGCAAAGCCCTAACCTGTCTACCTCCAAAATCCAGATATGTGCATTTCTCAGCACAGATAATTAGATAGCAAATCAGGAGCAGGTACCAAAAGTAACATTTCCCTTCCTAACTGTCAGAGGCACTGAAACTAATTGCAATGTTTCTACTGTTGCTCCAAATGAGACCAATGATCTCAGCACAGATTTAAGATCAATCCTGAGACTTTCCAGTTCTCTATGATGTTATTTATAAGGTATTTATTTCTTCTTATTTCCATTTTATACAGTGTTCTTTGTTGGGATACAATGCAGCAAACTGCAGTTCAAACATTTAGATAAAATTAATCAAATAAGATCCCCACTGAGGTGCCAGGCAAATTCGATGTAGACCAGCCTACCAGCAACTGAAGACTCCCTGTTAGAGGACCAGAAAATGGACTGTTTCCATCATCTGTACTAAACCATGTTGTAATAAAATAGTAGGATGAACAGGGCTCATGGAAAGAAGACAAAATAATACAAAATGTAAGTTAATGTGAATAAATTAACATCATGCTTTATCATTGGTACTAGGGGTTTGATTTGAACCCAACTCCTTCAAAATTGCTCTTTACCTATTGATAATTAATTACAATGTAACAGCACCAAAATTATGTTTGGATTCAGTATAATTACAATTACACTAATTATATGCAAATTTTAAATTTTAAACACCTAAAATAGTTCATCTTCAGTAACTCTTCTGATTATGTTTCCTTCACAAGTTACAGACGCTACTGATGCAAAATAGAAATCTTCCACTTCAACAATAAGGCAGGCAACATAAATTATTTCAATATTTTGGTCGAGAGTTGCTGCTTTGGGTGCAAATTTTACTCAAAGTTGCCCTAGTTTTCAGAAGTGATATTTTCTGCTTACCTTTCTATTCAGACTTATTTACATATCACTGAAAGTAAAATCTTCCCTGAGCCAGCACTATCAGGCAGCAATTTAGATAGTAATTTTACAGGAAGAAATTTGCATTAACGATCTTCCTTAATACATTTAAGAATGGTAACATGGTGCAGTTATATCAATGCAGCCAAAAGCTTGTTTTTCACAAAACGGTAAGGACTTTTAAACTGTGTCTAGTCCATCATCTGTCTGTAACCCAATTTTAAATAATTGAAAATGGTGTAAAAAAAGAACTATACAGAACCATTTACTAGTTTCATTCTTTCACCATAGTCGGTTTCTGAGTAAATTAAATATTTTTAAAAAGCTTTAAAAGCGCCTGTTAATGTCCTTGCGCCTAAAAAAAAGCTTTATTTTAAGAGCCTTCTCAATGGCTTCCAAATGGATGTAAATTGGCAGAAACATGCCATAGTGATTAATTTGATCTGGGGTGTAGCTGGTTGTGTGGTGGGGCCAGCTTCCAGCATAATATTTTTTAAAGTAATGCAGAAGATCACAGAAACCCGATTTGCACTCAACGTAATTTGCACAAGGAATTCCTCGACCTTTTGTGCTAATTTGGCCGATTTTGGGCACAGTGTGATGTAAAAATCAATGCAACCCAACAGGAACTCCAGGCAAATCGTGTGCTAAAGTTAGTTAATCGGTTCCAGAAAGTTGTGCACAGTAGTTGACAAGCTCAGTATGGTATTGAACTCCTTAATTAAACAAAGTTGTTAAACTGTTCTTGAATTTGATAAAGAACATTAGATCTGTAAAATAAATTTCCAATCCTATTAATATCATTCTGTGCACAGCTAGCAATCTGCCTGTGAAGTTTCATTGCACTGCTGGATATTCCAAGAATAGGTGAGGTTTGTAACAATGTGCTGTAATGAATTTTCCCTTGTAATCTCTATTCATTCAGTATGAAAAGCACCTCCTTCACTGCCCACTGATTACATTCATCTTTCTCTGTCTAGGATAATGTGTATTTAATTTATTTAACTACAAACACTGAGTTAAGAGCCACCTCCATATACTTCAATCTTTTTTTTAAAAAATCCCAGTTATTAAAACTAGTGAACAGTTGCTGTGCCAATGATTAATTGTTATTCATGTCATCTTTTCACATTCATGTTTTCCCTTGTATATTCATTTTAAATGTAATTTTATGTAAAACCCTTAAAAATTTTGTGAATTTTGTCTTTGTGCCTTTATAATGATGATGTTCACAATGCCTTTATACATAAGTTTACTTCATGCAATGTTCACCCATATTTAGTACATGTATCAGGGCTCCAATGTATCTGTTTCCTCTTTAGCATTCTTCAAGATTCCCAACATGAAACAACTTGCTTGTGTGACTACGCCTCATGCAACTAATGGATTGTGTCAGTTTATTTCTAATATGGATTGTAGACCTTTAGACATCTCAGTTTCAGTTAATTAGAGTACTGAAAAAAGCAGTAGCGAAAACATCCATGTTTCAACACAAGCAATGGCGTTTTCTGACTTATACTTTACTATGCTCTTATGACATCAAAAAAATCTGAGCTATGCACCAGTACTAAGACTATTAACTGAGTACAGGGGTGGTGGATTTACTTAACTCACTGGGCATGCAAACATCGTAGTCACAGTATGGTTCAGATCTTAGAGATTGGTTTGCAGAGTTCCCCTGCAAGTAAGTGACATGAAAGAAGAAACGCAAATGTAGGGTGAAATTCTCCGCTCCAGAGACTAAGGGTGGAATCGTCCCAGATTTGCACTAAGTGCAGTAGCGGGCATGACAAAAGGCATTTTACCCATCGGCCACAATGGTGCATTCTCGCACCATAACATCCCCTTCCCACCTCATTGATCATGCAGCCACAGGAAACACATTGTCTGGCTGGCAGACGGCTTCTGATTTGCCCGCCATGCCGTTGCCTCACCACTTCCTCACTCTGGGAGCCATATTTAAACTGCAGCTGCGTGCAGAGTTCTTAGTGCTTGCAGGCCAGGACTGCCTTGGTGAAGACATGGCCCCAAAAGTCAAGAAGAGTGCAGCTCCCCGATTCAGTGATGCATCACTGGGATGCTTTTTGGATGCCGTTGAGGCCTGCCGCTCTGACCACAGGAGGCTCAGCAATCTCACCTCTCTGGCTTGGGAGGCGGTGGCAGAGGTGATCAGTCCCAACGCTGCACACAAGAAGTCAGCTATCCAGTGCAGAAAAAGGATGAATGATCTCATCCGTGCTGCCAGGGTAAGGTAATTATCTCATCATTCTAAACTCACACACTCACAAGCCTATCACGCATTCACTGGCATCTCACTCACCCACAGCTCAAGAGACATCACTACTCACTCTCTCAGACACACCCTCACATCTCCATCTGGCCTCATCTCCTCTGGAGGTCGCCTCATCTCCTCTGGAGGTCGCCTCATCATCCCGTCCATGGCTCCACTCAGCACACACACACGCCATGGCATCATTCTCACTTGGCCTGGCATGCATCTTGCTCATACTCTCTCCATCTGTCTTGATGCAGGACGAGATCAAGCGCAATCAACAGGAGAGGTCCCAGACCGGGGATGGAGTGCCAACATCAAGGTCCTCACTCCGTTCAAGAGTCGCGCGTTGAAGCTGGCCGGAAAGGACATGGACCATTCCTGCAGTGACTGTGAGGTCGGCGGCAAGCATCTGCGTGAGGATCCTGCACCACATCAGTCCTTTATCAATGCTACTCTGAGTCCACTGTTCTGTGTGTAATGTGGCTGCCAAGCACTAACAGTCTCCACTTTCCAGCCCAGCTCCAAGAGCATCTCCAGTGAGGACTCTGAGGGCAGCACCATTGAAGACCCATTACGGCGCATACCCACACCATCCTCCAGCGCAACGACACACACCGTGGGGGGGACCCAGATGTAGTGCAGCCTTGGGGTCACAATCTGGTGAGAACAGCACACAATCTGTTCCACAGCAGTCAGAGGCAGGGACAATCTTGGTTGCCGGCACTTGGAGGACTGATGGGAGGAAGGAATCTGCTCAGTCTGAGTCAGACAACGAGTCTCTGGACTCTGTCTTCAATCAATTGTTGGAGCTGCAAGTATAATCATGGGAACATCAGGAAGGCATGTCTGTGCACTCCTCAGATTGCAAGGGGCAATGGAGGAGTGTGTCCATCTTCAGTCCAAGGTGATAGCACCGGCATGCCAAAGGACAGAGGTCAACATTGGCACAATGGCAGCGCCATGGAGTCCTTGATCCAGGACATCGGTTCTGCACTGCTGCATGGGCTGAACCCCATCACTGACTCCATAGTTGGCCTTCAACAATGTCAACGTGAGAGGGATGCTGGGCAGCTTGATCTCAGTCCAGCTTCTCCTTCTCCTCAGAGAGTCAGCCAGGGGCCGTCGGGCACCCATAGGGAGGAGGACCAGCAGCTCAACACCCCGGGGCCATCCACCCAGGTGACCCTGGGAATATATGGCTGATCCAAATCCCCTCTTCCTGTGACTCCATCATCTCCAGCCTCACAGGGCAAGGAGGGTGCACCTGGCCCACAGCAGGATACCCAAAGCAAGCCTAGGCCCTCCAAGTCTCAGCCCTCTAGAGGACACCCGCCAAAGTCATCACAGACAACAGGGCGTAGCTGTCAGCAGGCTGCCTCCACCTCCGCTGTGGATGTCAGGGGAGAACCAAGATGTACAGTAGCATTAGGAAAGTTAAGAAGATGTAGTTGCACTGTGTGAGTACAGGTATTAATCACTCACATATAATGTTCACTATTGTAAATAAACTCCCAAGAGTGTCTCCCTGCCTATGGCTCCTTGTTCTGATGAGCAGAGTTCATGCCACTCAGTTGTGAAACCTTTCTGCACGAGATAAAGTCGTGTCTCAGTCCACGGCCTCTCCCCTGTGCAATGTGTAACCTTCAGACCAAAGTGATTGTCCAGCTTCACAATTACTGGACACATCAGTGATACCTGCACCTCAGTGGTGCTTGTCATTGCTGCCAGAATGTTGTGGGCAGGCATCACAGAGTTCGCTCATTCTCTTTGTGCTCTCAGCACCTTTGAGGTGGTGCTGGCCCCCATCTCTAAAGCATCTATGTCTGGTGATGCTGTGCTCCTGAAGGGGACAGATGCTGAAGGCTACCAAAGAATCAGGTGCACTTAAAGTTCCACAGCTGCATCTCCATGATATGACCCTGATCACAGACTGCAAGAGAGCTGCCCCCGGCCAGACAGGAATTAGATGTTCACAGAGACAATGTGATGACCTATGGAGTGTCCTCACTGCAGTCCTCATCATCTACCTGGAATTGAGAAACTACTAGGGCCTCCACTGCGTCTATATGACATAAGCCTCAGCACTGATGTGAGGGTATGTGTGCTGCCATCAACCACAAAAGCGTCAAACATTCACAGATGCAAAGTGAGTTTGTCAGGACTGTCCTCACTGCACCTCGTCATCATCCTCCATCATGCGGCTACAAAGGCCTCACAAGTACGCCTGCCTCATCTGGCCAGCGCAATGGCCTCATCACCAGCATCCTCACCTTCGAGAACCTCATCACCCTCATCCCCTTCGACATCCTCCTCATCAGAGGAGAAGCGCAGCTCTTCCATCTCCACCTCAGCCAGGTCCTCCCCCATTGCAGCACCAAGTTGTGTAGCACACAGCAAGTTACGATGATATGCGACACCCCTTGGGGACTGTATTGCAGTGCTTCACTGGACCTGTCGAGGCACCGGAACCTCATTTTCAACGTGCCTATTGTTTGCTCCACCAAAGTCTGGGTTGCAGCATGAGCCTTGTACCACCTCTCTGCTGCAGTCTGAGGCCGCTATTAGGGCGTCATCAGCCATGTCCACTATGGGTAATGCTTGACCCCAAGGAACCAACTCTGCAGCCTCTCTGAATCCTGGAAGGTGTCTCATGCCCACAAATGCCAAAACTAGGCAGCATAGGAAGTTGGGACATTCCAGACGAAGGCAGGGTCATGACTAATTGTCAGCAATCAGACGATGCTGCTGCTGAAGCTCTGACAGTAAACACAAAGGTGACCTGACTCACAGACTCGCATCCATGACTGAGAGTGACAGATCACTGTGTCCTAAAAAATGATCTTATGCTGGGGGCTCAGTCTGATGATGAGGCCTGAACACTAATCTGCAGTCTGGATTCAGATTAGACCTCAGACATCAAAGTGAGAACCAGTGAGTGATGATTAACCTCTTTGAGGCACCTAGCAACAATCCAGGCATACTGCTACAAATGCACTGAGGTTTACAGTGTTGCTTCTGCCTCTTGAAGACAGCTATGAGCAGTGGAATATTGGAGAGCTACCTGGAGAGACCGCACCACGTCTACTTTGTTCACAGTGTGTGCTGGTGTGTTATGATTCCATAAATGAATGGCCACGCAAGCCAGGGGCTGCCTAGCCTTCTAAGGATGAGATCATCGTCGTGCATGGTTGTAATTACCCATTCTGAGATTGTTGTCCTTCACTGAGATGCTGAGGATAGCAACAAAGGTGTTAGTGTTGAGGCAGCATGGAGGGCACGGGTGAAAGAGGCTCATAAGAGCTAGTCATCATCATCATCCGGGAACATTGTGACTATTAGCATCTCACGGGCCCATCTGCTGCTTCTGGCCCATGTCTGGCCCTCGAAGATCTCTGGCACCTGAGAGTGACTCAAGATGTAAGAGTCGTAGGAACTCCCAGGGTACTTTGTACAGACCTGCATAACCTGCTTCTGGTGGCTACAGATTAGCAGCAGGTTGAGAGAGTGGAAGCCTTTTCTGTCAATGAATCATAGCGGCTGTTGTCAGGAGCCACATGTGTGCGTTCGATGGTACCCTGCACCTGTGGAAGGCAGAGATCATTGCAAACCTCACTGCTCTGGCAACCTGGCTGGCTTCATCCAGGGCGAACTGGACATAATTGCATGCCTAGCTAAATAGGGCAGAGATAACCTCTCCATTGCATTTAAGAGCAGATGCAGATGCCACAGAGGTCCCCAGTGGAGTCCTGGGACGAGCCACTTGCAAAATAGTTGAGTGTGGTGGTCTTCTTTAGAGCCACTGACAATGAATGGCTTCCCAGTCCCTGCGGAGACAGTTCCTCCTCAAGAATGTTGCAGATGTGAGCTAGCACATGCCTTGACAAGTGAAGGCGTTTCTGCACTGTCTCTCGCTCATCTGTAGGTATGAGAAGCATCTTTGGTACACTCTTTGTCATGCCAAACGCCTCTGTGAAATGGGTCTGTCAGCCTCAGCAGCTGGGTCTGGATGGGGCCCCCCTAGCCATGTTCCTCAGGGCAAGGCTCTTCCCCTTGCCCTGCCTGACAGCAACGGGCCCTTCTTCTCCTCCTCAGTTGCCTGACTGCTAGGAAAAAGGCAGCATTGCTTTCTGCATCCATTCTCCGCTCCTACTCATCTCTGCGGAAACATTGAGCAGACACATGATTGAACATAATCCAGCAATGATCACCTTCCAGTCGCAAGCTAGGGAGTCACTGTGAAGCTCTTGGATAGCCCTCATTCCAGGCATTCCATCACCAAATCATCCATTGCAGCTAGAGAAGTGCCTTGAGCATCAATGGAAGCACTCTCCCACCCGTCACCCCACCCGCACCCCCCTGCCCCCTCCCCACCCCCAAAGGCCCCAGGCATGACAGTGCTTTCAAAATTGGGGAGGTGTGTAAAGCCCAGACCGGTCAGCTCTGAGGTGTGGGGTCTTTGGGGCATTAGGCATATGCACTTTGGCTATTGTCCCTTTACAGTAAGATCCTTCTGAGGGTTGCGTTTTCTATGGGAGGGCCAAATAGTCATTGGAACTCAATCAACATCTGGCCCCCAAGACGGACTGGATTCTCATAAGACTGCGCACCATGAGTCAGTGCCCAAATCCTTCAATTGGCATATGAGTCTTCCTAACATGTCTCAGCTGTGCAGTGATCTCCATTTGGTAAAGTGCAAAATTAGTAGTGGGCCCTTTCACACAGCTCAAAAGTGCAGTATTCGAATCCTCCCACAAGTCCTTGGACCTCGCCCCTTGTGATTCTTTTCCATTGCTTATTTTTGTTGTGCATCATTGGATCGGCCTGCAAAATGGTGAGGCTAAAGTATTATTATGAGACCAGCTTCCAACACCAAAGCCCCCCCATCACCAATAACATCCCTCCCATCATGCTGGAAGAGCATAATATGCAGGTTTCCCTCCCTCTGAGCACTCTCCTTCCTCTCCACTCTAATCCTGGATCCCCTTACGGTTGCTGTTGATATCCCTGCCCTCCCCGACACTGTTTGATATTGATGTGCCGATGCCCCATGACGACCTGAACCCTCCCCATCTTGAGGGCCTATACACAGTGACTTATCAAGCCCCCGCCCCACCTCCCAATGAGACTATTGAGTACTCCCCACTGTATTAACTGTTCCCCATCTACTGGCTGCAGATGCCCCCCCTGACTGACTGTGCCATCTGTGGCCCAGTACCAATCCAACAACCTACAGGACCAACTTGTGTGCGGACTGACCATGCCCTGAACACCATGCTAGACGCGACTGACACAGGATAGACAGGCCCTTCCTTACCCTCCTTGTACTGGGCCCAAGGCAGACTTGCGAAGCACAGCCCTCTAAATTGGTGTGCAATTGCCCAGGACAGTCTATGGCCACAACAAACTTCCACACCACCCACTCCCCCACCCAAGTCATGTGTCTCTGCACAACCTTCCCCAGTCATCTCCCCAAGTCATAAGCATTTGTCCACTCTGCCCGCCCTGGGGTCCAGTCACTCATACCCATCCCACTCAAGCCTTTGCCTTCCAGCTCCTTCCCTTGCTTCTGTCCTGTCTCACCACCCTACCCCCAGTCAAGCGTTTGTCTTCCATCTCCCCCGTCTTCTTCACCTTCCCATTGGCCTTGCCTGAGCAGCCTTGGTGTGGAGTTGGAGCAGCGGGGACCGCAGTGTTGTGAAAGGTAGGCGAGCGCTATGCGCACAAACCTCAAGGCCATGAGTGAAGTGCAGTTCACCGGGTGCACGTCACTTATATCTGGTTGTGACTCGCGCCAGTGTAATTTGCCGCCAGTGCGGCCATTTGATCTGGAAGGGGGGCTGTCATTCTGGTGAGCTGGGTTTTTAATGAGTATTCATGATATTCAAATGCATGCAAATCCATGATGTGGTGGACTAGCCGGCCCGCCATGAAAGTCAGGATTGAAAAATTTCAAACTATTTTCACATCGGTGGAAAACTGACTTTTGGCTGCACTCCAAATTTTTCCATCCCATCCTTCATGATGTTCACCACTGGCGAGACCGCAAAATCCCACCTGTAGGATCTGCAATGAGTTAACAGGTCCCAGAAACAACCTGAGACCTATGCCATGCACAATGAGCTGTATAATGCACCCAACATGTGCAGGCCAACAGTATAAATGCCTCATTAAGAGCCCAGAAATAATTTAATCTACAGGCGTTCAGCTTACAGCATTCAAGGGAGGCCAATTCTTCAGTGGCAACATTGTGCCCAATCCATTAAAGTAAACAAATGGCAGCCCCTTTCTGGGCATTCGCACCTGACATTCCAGTCCTCAAACACAAGGCATGCCCAACAAGACGTAGGCTACCCATTGGGAATATCACAGAAAAATATTTACATGCAAGATTAATTTTGTTCAGAACAGCCACAGTATCAGCCCCACAATGTGTGACTGAATCTCGAACAATGTAAAGCATTTGAAAATATAACCATAAAGGGCTTGATTTTAATAAATTTGATACAGTCACTTATATTTGTCTCACGTTACATTGTGCTTAAGCTTCATTATATCTAACAGACTGCAGATTTTTTACAAAATAATCAAGTTTGTTTGTAGTTTCATGTTGAAAGTTCGGGGCAAGACAAACTAAAGGAACTGAAGACTTTATGGGATAGCTTTGAATTTTCATCATGGGATGGTAACCTGGCAGTAACTTTTTTTTTTGAAAAATAAACTTTATTCATAAAATATCTGGAAGAACATTCCAAAACATTTCAAAATCACCATCACAAAAGTACAGTCAGATTCAACTTTTACACATGTATCACAAGGTGCATCATTACAATCAATGAATATTACAATCATTTCAATATGGTCAATGCAGACAATCAGACAATGGTATTGGAGTTATCAACATACATCATGTTGCACTCTGAGGTGCTTCAATACATTTGTAATACAATTAGTATTCGCTGTGTACATTCATTTTGAGCTATACAGCCCGAGGGGCTCTCAACAGTTCCCAGCCCCTCGGTGCCCTATGGCAGAAAGGTCTTAGACAGCGTCCTTTCCCCATTGGGCCTTTGCGGTGGCTGCCCAAGCTTTAGTGTGTCCCTCAGCATGTAGTCCTGGACTTTGGAATGTGCCAGTCTGCAACACTCGGTCAGGGACAACTCATTGCGCTGAAAGACCAACAAATTTCGGGCAGACCAAAGAGTGTCTTTCACCGAGTTGATGATCCTCCAGCTGCAGTTGATGTTTGTCTCGGTGTGTGTCCCTGGGAACAGCCCATAGAGCACAGAGTCCTGTGTCACAGAACTGCTCGGGATGAACCTCGACAGAAACCACTGCATCTCTCTCCAGACCTTCTTTGCAAAGGCACAATCTACAAAGAGGTGAACAACGGTCTCGTCCCCACCACAGCCACCTCGAGGGCAACGTGCAGAGGGGGTGAGACTCCTGGCGCGTTGGAAGGATCTGACATGGAGGGCCTTTCTCACCACCAGCCAAGCTACGTCTTGGTGCTTGTTGGAAAGTTCTGGCGATGAGGCATTCTGCCAAATGATTCAGATCAGCCACTTTTATAGACCCTATCAATGTAAAGGAAAATCTGGCAGGCTGTAAAGTGGGCAGTCAATCCGCTGTTATCACTTTACTGTCCAGTGAAGAAAGTTCCAAATTACTCCTGTAGCTGTGCAACCCTACATAGCACCAGGTTGAAAAACAGAAGGCAACATTTCATCCTGACCTGTCGTTTCACTCAACAAAAATCGAACCAGGCAGAAAATTCAATTTAGCCATGCAAATATATCATTACATCATCTGCTTTGTATCTGAATCTTTGCATATTAATGGCTTGGATTTTGTGTTCTGTGGAAGCAACATTACTAGCCACTGACCCCAAAGAAAGCTGTCAACAAAGGTTTAGCAATCTCTGTTGTGCGGACTTCCTCTTTCTCAATGGCAGTTTAAATCTGGCACCATATCGAGGGGATCCCCTGGCATGAAGCAACAGTGATACAGTGATATCCTAATATCAGCAAAATTCTGATGAAAGGTCACCACCTGAAATGCTGGATGGAATTTAGTGGTGGTGGGCCCACCACTGCTTCTATTTCCGGGAGCCCTTTGGGATTAAGTCCCAATTAGGCAGTTCACGGGTTGCCGATGGGGTTCTCAGCTCCATTAGGTGCATTTTCTGGTGCCAGTACTGCAGTTGGGTCTAGTCAAAGGATCTTCACTAGAACCCCAGATGAAGGTGAGTGGGGTGGGATCAACCCAGTGAGGGGGATTGAGGAGGGTCATCATGAAAGACGGGATGGCTGGCTTCCCATGCACAGTCTGCTGCTAGTCCTTCTTTTGGACACAGGATGCCCAAAAAGAAGGGAACAGCCCACCAGACCATAGGCATACCTGCCATGGTTTACCTGGTAGTTTGCCCACATGGTGTGGTCGCTGCCCACTACTGGTTGAATGACAGCGGCAGGGTGATGAGGCCCTTAAATGTCGCTTGTGGTCAACTAAAGGTCTCAATTGGCCTCCAAGCAGGAAGGCCATCCTCAATCCTTCCCAGTCTGGACTTAATTGTGGGGAGTTAGGAAGAGGATGGGGACTCCAACCTTCCAACCCAGACCACTTCCAAAGGACCATTAAATTTTGCCATTATCTCTGTTTTTCTATCCACAGATGTTGAACTGCTGAGTTTTTCCAGAATTTTCTGTTTTTATTTCAGATTGCCAGCACCTGAAGTAATTGTCCTCTGCGGTGATATCAGCAAGTAAGGTAAACAGTCAATCACATTGAAGTATTCTCACAGACAGCAAGCCAGATTCAGATAACAAAATAAATGATTTATGATCAGATTAAGATAGAAACTAAAATAAAGGCAAACAATGTTTTTTTTTTAAATTCTTTTAAACTATGTTTTTTTTAATCATAATTGGAGAAATTTGACTTTCCACAAATATAAAATTAGCTTTTCAGGGCCTATGATGATGTTTAGCATAAATTATGAGGTTAGTACATTGTTAAAAATCCAGATGCGCCTCATTCAATAAGGTGCAATCTTTTCAAGAGTTTTTACAGCAAGACTGACAGCAGAATTTCTCATCAGTACATAGATTTTCCCACTGATTTCAGTCTGAAATGACCTCAAGAGAAGCTTAGAATCACTGACAGTGACTTCTGGATTTCTGCATTATCTTGTGCATCTACGGACTTTGAAGTTTCTGTCAATTTCAGTGGAGTAATGAAATGAATGCTGACTATTTCACCATCATTAACATTGCAAAATCTGGGCCAATATTGGAATCCACTCATTAAGGCGTCTTCAAAGCCAAATGGCATCTGGTGGCTGAACTAGTCCAAAAGATTCATTGTAAAGTTTGGGATGCATCTCTTTAACTCTTGGATGGCCAAGTGCCTGGTGAAGACACAAACAATAAAAACACTTACTGCAGTGTAATAGCCTCTTAAATAACAGATGCACCATGCCAAATACCCTTTTTTAAAACATAACTTTAGAATTTATACATCCTGATCTCAAGACTTTCATGGTGAGATGGTGGTATAGTGATAATGTCACTGAGCTAGTAACCCAAAGACCCCAGGTAATGTTCTGGGGACATGGGTTCAAATGCCATCATATCAGCTGATGGGGGTTAAATCCAATTAATTAAAAAAAACTCAGGAATTAGCCTCAATAATGGTGAGTATGAAACTGTCAGCAATTGTAGTTTAAAAACCCATGTGGTTCACTTCACTGCTGCCCCTTTGGAGGATGAAATCTATCATAGTTATCTGGTCTGGCCTACATGTGACTCCAGGTTCATAGCAATGTGGTTGATTCTTAACCGCCCTTTGAGTTAGCCTAGTGAGCCACTCTGTTCCAGAGTAATTAGGGATGGGCAACAAATTCTGGCCTTTCCAGCAGTGCCCACATCCCATAAAGGAATATTTTTTAAAAATCCAATGAATATATTTATTTTTCTTGCGTTTGCATGCCCAGGGTTGAAGTCCTGCCACCCCAGTATCCTGGTGTAAATACCAGGATGCAAATGTACAGGTTGTCTGTTACTGACTGTGCCAATGGTCATGTGATTGGGGCAGGAGGATAGGTTATGTCAGCAGTAACCATGAAGGGTACATACCAGGCATCAGGGAATCGAAGTGAGCCCTCCTAGCACCACTAGATGGGCTGGAACATCTTCTCCTATCTGGCTTATCAATCTACCAATTTTGCACCAAACCAAGGCCATGGGAACTCCTGGCCCCAACAAGGTCCACTGGCCCTTGAAAGCAGTCTTTCTCTCATTTGCAGCCCTTCTAGCAGAGCACTGGGAGGACCATGGTATTTTAGCATGGAAGAATTCAGCAGTGTTTGGGGAAGGTAAGGCCAGGGATGGGTGATGTTGCAGCAGTGGAAAAAGTGATCTTGAAAAGAAATAGGAAATGGCCTTGAAGCTCAGGATAAGGTTAAGTAGAACACTTAACATTGGAATTGTAGGGTACAGACTAAGCCAGCAGCTGAGGAAGAGAAGAGAAGTGGACCAGGTTGGCAGAGGGGAAAGTACAGATATTTTGGTGTTAGCCAAATAGCTTTGTCTTTCTGACAATTTAGCAGCAACAGCAACATGTATTTACATAGCGGTTGCAACATAAATGTTCCAAGGTACATCACAGAGCCATTATCAGATAAAAATGGACACCAAGCTAAAGAAGGAAGGGTGGTCAAAAGCTGAGTCAATAAGAGGTGGGTTTTAAGGAGGGTCATATAGAAGGAGAAGGGAGAAAGCAATCTGTCTTAGCCAAGGCTTGACATCAGAGTAGCACATTGTGGAGTTGAGGCTGTTGACAGAGAGATAGTGCGAGTTTTGTCAGCATACAGGGGTGACGTAACATAACAGATGAGAAACAGAAACAAGGAAGGCTGGAGCTTGATTATATTGAAAGAGGAGTAGAAGTTAAAGCAGGAGATGTGCTGCAATGTTGGGACAGGTAGGTATCAAGCTGCTTAAAACCAGGCCCAGTTCCTCTGTTCCTATTTTTCAGCTCTATTTTTTTCCTAGACACCTAAGTGGCCTAGTCATTATCAACCTTTGGGATAGAATTTTCTCATCGGCGTGCGGGGGCAAGCCACACAAGCTAGTGCGTAAATTGACATCCCAATGTCACTGAGATATTTTGTGATGATCTCCAATGTGCACCGCCATTAATTAATGAGCCAGTTAAGGCCCTTGAGCCAGTAATTGATGCTGATTTTTCAGGGCCCGTGCGATTTTAAGATTGTCGCATGGGTGCAACGAGCAGATGTGTAGGCCACATTTTTATAAACCTCATCCATGGGCGGGATAAGAGGGGTGAGTGGGGTCGTGAGTGGTCTTTGGTAGACATTTAATGTTTAAACCTACTGCTACTTGCCTGTGTGAGCGGGAAAACTTCAAATCTCTTCACAGCTGCTTGGGCAGGAATAACAGCCTTTGGAGTAAACATCATTTCTGGGGCCTTGCTGGTTTCAGGAAGCCTTCCCTTACCCTTACCCTGGGAATGGGAGTTGTGCTCTCCACTAGAGGCACCTCCTCTGAGAAGGAAGGGAGGGCCAGAAGGGAGAGGAGGCCAGGAGTCCATATTCAGCCTCCAAAGGAGCCATCTTTGGGAGGACAGGCACAGGTACAAGGGGCGCAGGGCCAAAAGGAAGTGCAAGGCAGAAGGGGCCGCAGAAGATGCCACTATCCTGCTGGCAGAGTTTACAGGCAGCGAAGCAGCTACCTCAATATTTCTGAGGTGCAGTGCCAAAGGAAGCTCTGTCTCTCAAGGGAGACAGTAACCTCCATATGTCAGATGATAGGCCCTGAGATCTGAACCAACTGTGTGGGTGGGCACCCCATGCCAGTGATGTTGAAGACCACAGCTGCCCTAAACTTCTATGCCTCCAGCTCTTTCCAGGGCTCGGTGGGTGATCTTTGCTGAGTCTCCCAATCAGCTGTCCACACTTGTGTCAAGCAGGTGACAGATGCTCTGTTCAGGTGTGCATTGACTTTCATTCAATACCACTGGGACGAGGCCAGCCAAACTGAGTGAGCCAGAGGCTTCGCGGCCATTGCTGGCTTCCCCCGTGTCTAGGGTGCTATAGACTGTACACATGTGGCCATCAAGGCATCAGCAAGTGAGCCCGGTGCCTTCGTTAACAGGAAGGGCTTCACTCCATGAACGTGCAGATAGTGTGTGATCACAGGATGCAGATCCTGCAAGTCTGTGCAAGATACCCAGGCAACTCCCACGGACGCTTACATCCTCAGACACACCCAGGTGCCAGGGCTCTTCAGTGCTTTGGCCCAGCTGGATGGGTGGCTGCTGGGTAACAAGAGCTATCCCTCAGAAGGTGGCTCATGACACCTCTCCACCATCCAAGAACAGAGGCTGAGTAGCGGTACAATAGGAGCTACGCCTCCAGAAGGGCTGTAGTAGAGAGAACCATCGGCCTTCTCAAGATGCACTTCTGATGCCTGAACCATTCAAGGGGTGCACTCCAATACCAATCGTGTGTCACTGATAGTGGTTGCATGCTGCATCCTTCACAATTTGGGGCTGGAAAGGGGGGACGCAGTGGAGGAAGAAGATGTAGACACAGATGCTCTGGCTGCACACGATGAGTCCAGTAGTGAGTCCGAGGATGAGCATGCACAGAAGAATGCTGAGGGGATAGATGCTGACCCAGGCAACCTCCAGGGAGGCTTTAATCCAACAAACTTGTCAGCCTTCTGGACTGAATATTGAGTTCAACAATTTTAGATCATGAACTCTCTCCTCCATCCCCACCCCCTTTCCGATTTTCCCCCTCCTTTTTGTTTTTTCCAATAATTTATATAGATTTTTCTTTTCCCACTTACTTCCATTATTTTAAGTGTATTTCATTGTTTTATCTCTACCTTTTAGCCTATTTTGATCCCTTCCCCCCACCCCACCCCCACTAGGGCTATCTGTACCTTGCTCGTCCTGCTTTCTACCCTTAATTAGCACAGTCCTTAGATAATATCACCACCTTCAACACCTCTTTGTCCTTTTGTCTGTGACATCATTTGGTTATCTCCACCTATCACTGGCCCTCTATCCAGCTCTTCTTGTCCCACCCCCCCACCCTTAAACCAATTTATATTTCACCTCTTTTCTATTTTTACTTAGTTCTGTTGAAGGGTCATTCGGACTCGAAACGTTAATTGTGTTCCTCTCCGCAGATGCTGCCAGACCTGCTGAGTTTTTCCAGGTATTTTTGTTTTTGTTTTGGATTTCCAGCATCCGCAGTTTTTTGCTTTTAAATTTTCAGCTGGCCCAGCACAGATGGGCCTCCAACAGATGCCAGGGCTGCAGACTCCACACTCGATACCTGAGATCAACATCTGCCTGCTTAGGAACATTAACTATGTGCCTTGTCAATAAAGCTCAATGACTAACAAGCTACTCATAACATCATGGGTTCTTATCCACCCGCAAAAGTAAGGAATCATCCTGAGCCATGTTCACATATGAAGCATTTAATGAATCCACAAAATAAAACAGAAAAGAAGCTTCATTCAAAGGCGTTCAGCATCACACCAAATTATAATCAACTAATAGTGGGGCAACATAAAACCACCAGTGAGAAGTCCCATGGTGTGCCTAAGGTGCCTTAAGTTTACATTTTCAGGTGCTATGTCTAGGTGCTCCCCCTCACTGGCACTGGCACTCGAGACAGCCTGGTTCACTGTGCTGTGCTGTTGGCCTCGATAACCTTGGCAGGCATCCTCTGGCCTGTGGAGCCTTTGATGGCCTTGCCTGGGAGGGAGCGGCCAGTTCCACAGCTGGCATCTCCCCAATTGCTGCAGCCTCATCGGATCCCACAGTCACTAGAAGAGGGGCGGAGGAGCTACTGCCCTCATCTGGAGCACCCTGAGAGGAGCCCACAGAGACGACAGGCAGCTCGTGCGCCAACATGAGGTCGCTTCAGACCTCCCTGCTCACCATTGATGGACGGGCATCAAGCTGGGTTACTTGGCGCCCAATACATCTCCCACACTGGCACTGACCAGCTGAGGTCAATACTGCAGACAGGACTTGTAGGTCCGAGTACAACCCCAGGAGGCCCTGATTGTTCTCCTGGAGGAGCTTCTTCACAAGAGTCGCCACTCTCTCCATGGAGGAAACATTGCACTCAGTCATGAGCATCAATGCAATGCTGATTCCCTGCATGGACTCCTCCAGCATGGAGACTACGCCACGCATAGCCTCATGCATCTCCGCCAGATCCTCCCACAGACCCTTTTGGGCTTCCAGCATCTGCTGCCTCAGGAACGACTCCAGAGGCACATCATCAGCCACCGCCTGAGCATGTTCCTGGTCCCCTGCAGCCCTCCAACTGCCGGCGCCATAGGCAATCTCTGTCTCCGCCTGCACCTCAAGCGAGTGTGAAGTGCCCTCACCACTGTGCCCCAGGACACTAGCCGACGATATAATTCCCACTGAGGTGCTAGTATCTGTGCTGGTGCCTGCCTGGCAGAGATGGTGCGACACTGGTGCTTGTAATTCTTCTGGGCACTCAGGCATTAGTGGCAGCCCCTCTGCCGCCTCATCACAGCCCTGCTCTGGTGATGCCAAAAGGAAGAACAAGGACATTTGATTAATTCAAGTCAAGACAATGTCAATGTGCATGCCTGGCCCCTGGATTAGTAAGCACTCATCCTTCCATAATCAATGGGAAACCCAAGTTGGAAGCTTAAATCACTAAACATTCAACAGTGGGATGGTTGCAAGGACAGACATGGTGACCTCAATGCATGGCACTCTTACCTCTCCCTGGCACCCCAGCCTCACCACTAGCGGTGGACCTGGGCACATGGCACCTCTCCAGCTCCATCGCCTCCTGCTCGTATCTGGTTATAATGGCCAACTGTACCTGGCCTCTGCCAGTCTGCATCGACTTTGCGTTATTGTGTGTGGTCTTCTCCTGAAAGGGAGAGAGGAGCATTGATTAGTCCACCCTGTGCCTGGATTGCCATTGCCCTGCCACCCCTACCTGAGTGAAACATTACAGGGCTCCAGTGAATCATGACCCTGGAGCAGCCGCACACTCACACCAAGCAGCCAGGGCTGACCCCGCCTTGCCCACATTCTGACTCCATCACATTTGCCACCCACACGGTTTAACCTTGCAAAGCAAGGACACACAAGCATGTGGAACACCATGGGCAGCAGAGGGGTGGGTGCCCCGCCACCTGGAAGTTCCCCTCCCAGCATGTCAGCGGCCTAACTTTGACATGTTTCAGAGCTCCAGCACTGCGTCTAGGTGCAGATCCTTGAGGTAGCCCCCAAAACAGTACTGTGGATGTCAGTCTACCACATGCAGCGAGTGCAGAACCCAGCTCAGCACAACCCTCTCAGGATGAACTAGGCATGGGCAATAAATGCTGGCCCACCCAGCAAAGGACACATGCCGTGAATGATTCAATGCAGTAACTACATTCAGAGTTGGTGGGGGGAGAGGTGGGAGGGGCCAGGGGAGGAAGCCTAACTGCTGTGTTAAGTGACCCATGCCAACATGGCACTCACCCTTCCCGAGTGCAAGAGGTCATTGAAACACTTGCAGCACTGAACCCAGGTGTGAACTCACAAACTCCGCCACCTCCTCCCAGGCACGTTTGGTCATGTTGTGGGGGGGGGAGGTGGTGGGGGGGCCTCCTCCTCCCATCCCTGTGAATGAGGATCTCACAACGTGCTGCCATCTCCTCGAGGAAGGCAGCAAGGCACTCATCCGAAAAGTGAGGGGCACGGTGTCCCACTGACAGGCCTTCCTGCCTAGCCTGCTCATCAGCAGTGCTCTGGGGAGCCTTTCTGCTGGCCATGGTTTACAGCCTTTGAAAGGCTACAAGAACGCTCTTTAAACAGGCCACTGGACCCAGTGGTCATTGCAGTCCCGCCACCGCCGCCCACTCCCGCTATCCTCAGGAGCCGCATTTCATGCTGGGCAGGCCTTAACTGGCCCGCCCACGTAAAATGGCGGCGTAGAGCCGATTGCCGGCGGCGATCGGCTTTGCACCTGCTCCTGACCGGCCCTCCCGAGGGGGAGAAAATTCTCCCCTTGGAAAAAGTATAAGATGCGGGAGACCCACATCTTTTCCTTAATAGCGTGTGGTGATAAAGCTGTATCTGGAAAATTAGAAAAATAAAGAACTCGCATCAAACTTCAGATCTGAGTACTGGAATCATGGAGCCTCAAACTTCAAGCCCATAATTATTAAATGCTTTTTTGGTTTAGCTAAGGAATGTTAATAATAAGCAGATAATGTAACAGCAGGCATGCAATTTTCAGTGTTTTACTGCTTGGATTTTATTTATCACTTTCAGCTGTATAGTTTAATTAAGAACAGACCATTTCATCAGTTCTGTTTTATGCACCACTTTGCCTATTTATCTTTCTGTATAAATATTATGTTTGTTAGAAGAATTTCTTCATGCACTAAAGACTTCTTGTGAGGAATTGTGGTTTCAGTAGGGGGCTTAATATCACGATTGGCTAGCGCTGCTTAATGGCAGCCAACACCTCTTGAAAGGGAGGTTCGTTGTGGCTTCAAGAACGTTGGGTGGGAATGTTTTGAAAATTCTGAGGACAGGCTGAACATGTAAGACATCATGCACCAAGGTTTCCTGCAGCTGGAGATTTTGGTGCAAGCAAGAGGCAGAGATATCCTGTATCCATGGCCTGGGGAAATGGGCAGAGGGGGTGAATTGGTTAGAAGGGGGTGATTCATGGGGAGGCAGGAAGCCCTCCAGACATACCCTCAGCAGGAAGGGAGAAGAATTATTGGAGGAAGCCAATACTAGTTGTGTTGTCCAAGAACAAGAAAGTAGTTAAGGAAGAAGTTTAATGATCTGTTACGAGTTGTCAAGGCGAGTGAGTTAATCTTCAAATGGCAGTGGGGAGGCAGTAGAGCAGTGGTATTGTAACTGGGCTAGTACTCCAGATATCCAGGGCATCCCACCATGGCAGATGATGAAATTTGAATTTAATGAAAATCTGGAATAAAAAAGTCTAATGATGACCATGAAACCATTGTCAATTGTCATAAAAACCCATCTAGTTCACTGATGCCCTTTAGGGAAGGAAATCTGCTCTCCTTACCTGACCTACATATGACTCCATTCTCAAGGGCAATTAGGGATGGGCAATAAATGCTGGCCCAGCCAACAATGCCCACATCCCATTTACAAATTTTTTAAAAATCCTGCCAATTGCACCACTAGCCTCATCCACTGCTCAATTCACCACACCCCATCTACTTGCCATTTTTATCAATCTGTACCTTTCAATTCATGTGCTTTACCTTACAAACTTAGCACTATTGCAAGCCAACTTACAGCTCGCATATGTAGAGTATGGGGTTAACATCAAAATCAAACAACATGCTGATGTAATATTGACATCGGATCTCATGGCTGAGAAATAAGAGAGATGGTAAGAGAGTTGAAAGGTGGTGAAGCTTCAACCTCATGTAGAGGTCCAAATGTGTAAATACTGGCTGTAACTAAAGAGTAATGATTTTGAGAAACTACAGAATCAAGCAGCACACTTCGGGAGAATAGACAACCCCAAAACCACCCCCGTGCTAGACCCCGACCACGAAACGAAACATGGTGGCAGTGAGCAAAAGACCCAGCAGACCTTATAAAGGAGGTACATGGCTGGCAAGAAAAGAGATCCTCGAAGGAAGGACAAAATAAAAGAAGCAATTTAAGACTCACCAAGACATCAAGCCATCATGGAAGAAGCAGAAGCAAGCCGAGACCCAGGTATAGAGACAGCTCAGGCCCGAAGCAGCAAGCAGCAGCATAAAAGTAGGAACAATTCCAGGGCTCAGCAGATGCATCCACACTACCACTCCCAGGACCATTTCAGAGTGCCGAAGGCTCGCAACAGGCCTAGGACTGGGACAAATGGAGAAAAAGATTCACAAGGTAGAGAACTGCTTCAGGATTAGACAAAAAAACATTAAAACGACCAGCTTTTTGCATTACTTTATGCAGTAAGGATCTATTGCTGATGCTGTAATAGCAAGGCAGGGGTTGATGAGAATTCGACTTCTAATGAAGAAGCCCCTCAACTTTGGACTCTTATTTCAGTGTAATAATAGAGAGGGCTAAATTAGATAAAAGAAAGCAAATAACAGGTGAAAGCATGGATTTGTTCCTCAATGATCTCTATAGGTTGGCAAGGAACTGCGCTTACAGAGGGCAGGATTTTTCAGTCAGTGTGGGAGGGTGCGGTCCTGCTGAGCCCACCCGCCAATTGAAAAATTCTGGCCAGAATCCTAGAGGATGAGCTGATTCGCGACAGAATCGTGGTCAGGGTCCTCACCGAAGCGTTATCAGATCTCATAGACAAGAGAGGATTTAACACGAGTAAAAGCAGTGCAGATTGTGAGGCAAACAGAGCTCAGGAAGCATAATCGGGCATTGGTTCACGGGGAAGGAGAGGCCTCGTGGAGCAGATCAAGTGAGACCATTCAATTTTCAGGCCATAAGAGAGAAGGTGTGCCATAGTCAAAGCCCGTCCAAATGGAGAAAAGCGTGCCAATCACCATTTTGAAGTGTCTTCAGTAGGGCACTCTGGCTCCACACCACACTGTACAAGTGTGAAGAATGTCCAGTGGGGTGTGGGGCCAGAATGCCACAACTGTGGAAAAGTTGTGCAGGACAACTCTATAGAAGGACAAGGGCAGATAGATGGGAACACCACCACCTAGAAGTTCCCCTCCAAGTCACTCACCATCCTGACTTGCAAATATATCACCATTCCTTCACTGTCGCTGGGTCAAAACCCTTCCTAACAGCACTGTGGGTGTACCCTGACAACATGGACTGCAGCAGTTCAAGAAGGCAGCTTACCACTACCTTCTCAAGGGCAACTAGGGATGGGCAATAAATGCTGGCCCAGCCAGCAAAGCCCACATCCCACGAATGAATAAAAGAAAATAGACCTTCAAAACTGTTTCTCACTCGAAAACACTGATAACTTGTAAAGAGGGAGAAAATTTCAAAACAGAACCACATACAAGAAGTGGAAGAACCATAAGCAAAGGATCTAACGTTCCTGGTGGAGATAAATGATACTGAAAACAAGGACTGGAGCATTAAACTCAAAGTGGATGGACACACCACAGAGTTTAAACTAGAGACAGGAGCAGGGATTTCTATTTTATCAGATGAAGTTGAATAGCTCAAACTGATTACATTGCAACACTCATCTATCAAATTACAAGGTCCTGGTGGGACATTAAAAGTGAAAGGCCAAATTATGGCAAAGCTGAAATATAAAGATAAAGAATCCTTCAACCTGTCATTCAAAATCAAGAATGCACTCTACTAAGCAGAAAGCCATGCCTAAAACTGAAATTAACCTATAAAGTAGATGAAGTTGCTGATGAAAACTACAGCAGAACATTTCAAAATGAAAAATTGTTTACAGGCCTGGAAAGTTTAAGACCGAGTACCATATCACCCTACAAGCTGATGCTGAACCAATTTGCCTCTTTACACTAAAAAAGGTCCCTCACCCACTCCTGGACAAAGTTAAGGGTGAAATTGAAAAGATGCAGCAACAAGAGGTTATCTCACCAATCATCACGCCAACAAAATGGTGTTCAGGAATGATTACGGCCCCAAACAGCTCTGTAAGAATCTGCGTAGATTTAACGCAGTGGATGAGAACCTTGTCAAACTAGCCAAGAGGACTTTATTTACCAAATTGAATGTGAACATTGGATTTTGACATTTGCCTCTGGACAAAGGACACAGATTGCAGACCACAATTATAACATCGTTCAGTCGTTATGTTTCAATAGGTTGTCCTTTTGAATAGCGTCCATTCCAGAAATTTTCCAGAGAACAATGTCTCAGACTCTAGAAGGCATAGAAGGAGTAACATGCCATATGGACGACATACTTAAGGTTCCACGAGAGGAGAGCATGATCACAGATTCAGAGCAGTCCTGAGAGTCTTACAGGAAGCAGGCTTAATATTGAATGAAAAGTGTGGTTTGCCAAATCTATGATTTCTAGGTCACAGGGTATAAGCGACGGGATCAGAATTGATCCACAAAAACCAAAAGTAATCAGAGAATTTCCACAAACCAGGAACATAACTGAGCTTCAGAGATTCCTTGGTATGGTCAACGAAATAAGCAAGATCCTACCAAATTTATCAGAGGTCGACGAGCCCTTGAGACAGGGTCAACAGTGGTGCTGGAATGTGAACCAGAAAAATGCTTTTGAAAGGATTAAACAACTTTTAATTTCTTCTGAAATCTTGGCACATTACGATCCAGAATTATCGACCACAGTAGCGGCAGTTGCATCGGCTACATCTCTGGGGGCGGTTTTATTTTAAGTTCAGAGAGATGGCAAGCGCAGACCAGTCTGTTATGCCTCTGGGTCACTAACAGAAACAGAACATTGATACGCTGTGCTAGAAAAAGAAGCATTGGCAACAATATGGGTGTGCAAAAAATTTTCAGACTATGGTATGGGGTTACATTTCAAAATCGAAATAAACCATAAGGCACTAGTCATCCTCCTGAACATGAAAGAAATTGTGAAGATCCTGCCCAGAATCCAGCGGTTCAGCTTAAGATTGTGGACAATCTCTGTGAAACACTACTTCCCACCAATTGCAAATCTGAATCACTATCTTTAAATCCCACTCCGTCTTTTCTGTCATTTAGCTGGCTTGCTTTTTTTTGCTGTGCAGCACCTTATCAAAAGCTTTTTGGAAATCCAGGTGTTTGAAATACCTACATTACCCTGTCTACTCTTTCTGTTACTTTAAAAAATTCAGTCAAGTTGGCCAAGCATTCACTTCCCTTTGGTACCTTACTACCCTTTGGGCAACATTTTCCCCCTGCTGGGGGGAATGTGCGGCAGCGGGCACAGGCGGGCTCCCAATCGGTGTCCCCAGTCTGTGGCACGCAAAAGCGCGCACAGATTTCCTTAAGGCAAAGTGCTGCCTCAGGGAGATCGGCTCAGATGTTAAACTTTAAATAAAGCTGAGAAAAAACTTTCACTGCCATGTCCCCTCATGTGACACTGTCACATGAATTGGGACATGTCCATATCTTTTATTGTGAAATATTCTTACATTTTTAAATCCCTCATGAAACCTCATCCTGCCCGTGGATCAAGTTTCATGCTTTTTCTAAAGGCCACCTGGCCTCCTCGCCTGACCGTCAACCTTAAGGTTGGACAGGCAGGTCCATTAATTACCTTAAATACTTTTTTAAAGGCCTTAAGTGGCCGTTGACGGTTCGGTGGGCGTGCAGCCAACAAGCTAAATGACGCGCGGTGACATTCAGGATGCTGGCCCCACCCCCATTCACTGACCAGAAGATCCTGCCCTTTATTATATTTTCAGTTCCTAGATATTTTCTATGACAGCTCTGATGAAAGATTTCAGTATTGTTCCCACCATTTGATCGCGTTTGATCGCGCACCAACTGCACATGGAGGGTGTGAATCCCTTTCAGTTCATGAAAACGGCAAGATTCAGATGAGGGACATGCAAGACAACGTGTAAGTAGTCAATGACTCCCTGCACCATGCAGTCTGAGAAAGCCCAGTGTTCGTTCTTTCTACAGGTACCCTGCAAGATGAAACTGTCTCTCTTTGTGGAGAGGGCCTCAGTGATTTCCTATATCCAACAAGATCTGCTTATATCTCCAGCAGCAGACTAGAGGGACCAAGACACATAAAAGTTAAAGCCACAACCAACGTAACAGCATTGACCATGTGGTCCTTGTCCTGCTTTGTGGTTGCAGTTGTCACTGCAGCAACTGGCAAATTTCAGTCACAATCTCTTCATTGGCACGGGGACGTCTCATGCACTTATCCTCACTGAGGTTCAGGTAAAAGAACTGATCCCTAAGATCATCAGCAGATATGGCCTCCAGCTAAGAGCTCTTCTCCCCTACCCCTCACTGCCTCTTCCAGAAGTTTGTTCTGCTCTGCTTGGCCTCTGTTGATTCTCTCGGTCATGTTCAATTCCAAAAAGAAGGTTTACCAAGCCTGGAAGCAACTTATTTCAGCACAAACAAAAAAAAACTTCAGCACCAGTCAGACAACTCCTTAGACTATTGAAACATTAGGCAACTATAGAAAAGCCCCAAAAATACAAGCAATCTTTAGAATGATCGACCTAAACAGAGTTGGTGTATTTGGTGACCCCGCTTTCGTGCCTTCAGAGTTTGGCCAGTTCCCCTGGCAGCATGAGGCAGATGGCAATCTGGATCTCCCTGGCCGAGATGGTGTGGCGCTTGTTGTAGTGAATGAGGTGCGAAGCCTCAGAAGCGATGCGTTCGAAAATGTTGACAACAAAGGAATTCATAATGCTCATGAACTTGGACGAGATCCTGGTGGAAGGATGGACCTGGGTCAGCATCCTGTACACGTAAGTGGAATAGCTCTGCTTGCGAGATATCCTCTGCTTCTTCGGCAGCTCCTTGGTGACTTTAGTCAGTGACGGCTTCGCTGCCTTCACTGCAGTTGCCACCTCAGGCATAACACTTGACTTAGACCAACTCAAGTCAAATTGCACCGGCAGCCAAAAGAAATAATCTAGTAATTAACCTGAAGTTTGTTCATGATCCCTTTAACTAGCAATACTGTCGGGGCTCTTCATGTCATTTAACATTTGTTCAGCTGTGTGAGGTTAAGGCAGGACACAGGCTGGAGTGTGGCATTCGGAATGGTGATACTGACGTTAAAATCAGCATTGCAAACCGATTGACATCTATCTGCTCTACAGAACTGCATGCAAGAAACTCTTAACAGAATTGTGTCTCATGTACTTTTTCTAAATGCGTACACGCATCTCAGCCGCCATTTTCTCAGGTTAGAAGGCCACCTAGCACCTAAAACTCTGATGCTCCAAGTTCCGATTTATCATTTCACTTTTCCAGTGCTCCCATCTTTAGGCAGATACTCTGAGTGGCACAATGATTTTGCTCTTCCTGTAAATTGCTTCAAATGTTGTGCAAAGTTTCAGCTGTTCAGAAAGGACTATGGGCATAATTTTATGCCGGCAGGATTTTATGGCCCTGCCGAAGCCAATGGAATTTTGAATGACTCGCCGCATCTACAGCCCCACCCCTGCCGAAACAGGACCCTTTATGTAGAGTTTATGAATTCCAAATCCTGAATTTGTGGCAGCAAATGTTATGAATGTTGTAAAGAGTGAGCATCTTACCACCTTGCAACAGTCTTTCCTTTCCACTTGGTGACATTATCCAAAAATTAGAACATAAGAAAACCGGAGCACCTTCCAGAGACCAAGGGCGGAATTTCATGGCCCCTCCCACTGCTGGGATTTTCCAGTCCGGCTGAAATCAATGGGCTTTTGCCTGGCTCTCTGCGTTTTACAGCCCTGCCTCCACCACAATGGGGCTTTAAAATTCCACCCCAAGTATGATTTTTCTCTCATGTTCTCCCCTGCAACATCTCCTGCTGATCCCCTACTTTAGAGTCATGTGGAAGAACAAATAATCACATTTCACGCAATTGATCGCTGCTCTAGCTGTTATTGGCAGAAGAAAATTAAGCATTGTGGGCCAGCTATTTAGTCATCTCAAGTGAAATAACCTTGAGTATGAAGTTGCTATCTCTGAGAGCCATCCTGTCCACCAGTCAAGGCAATCAAACTTAATTTGGATTAAAAATAAGCAGGTCATAATTGATGCTGGAGGGCATCATATTCTGTTGAAGATGTTAAATATTGGCATTGGCTGACAGCCAGTTTAATGAACAAAATGTTGTACTATTAGCCAAAGAACAGAAATGCGTCAATGGATTAGACCAAAAAAAATCAAAAGGATAGGTTTCCCACACTTCAACCATTCTCTGGCCAGTTTAAAATTCAAAAGTGAGGAAAAAAAAGAATTGAAAGTAAATCCGTGAGTGTGCGCAGGCAATAGAATGTTAATGCATTTATAGATCAGCAGGCAGGATCCTGGCGATCGGCCCAATATCAGAACCACATCTAATTAACTCCCATCAATTTATATCATTCAGTTTAGAACTGATTCATTTTTGTAGAGCCAGGAAGACTCGTTGGCCAGGATTTTTCAGTCGGCATGCAGGTACAGGCCCGACACGCCGGCGTGAAAATGACGCACGGTGACATCAGTCGTGTGTCCTGACGTCATTGCGCTGTCGTGCGATGTTTCATTTGGTGGATGCGCGCCCACCGATAACTGATAGGCCTATTAAGGCCATTAACAAATTAGGCAATGTCTTTGTTTACACTGCCCATCCAATGTTAAGGTTGGCAGGCAGGCGAAAATGCCAAGCGGCCTTTAAGTTTCTTTAGGAAACCTCGTCCACAAGCAGGATGAGGTTTCCTATAGCTTTTACTACTTAAATAAAAATTTTATGTGAAAAATAAAAACATGTCCCATCTCATGTGACACAGCCACATGAGGGGACATGCCTCATTAAATTTTTAATTTCTGTAAAATTTGTTTTACAAGCTGCTTCAATCTCCCTGAGGCAGCTACGTTCCTCAGGGAAATTGAAGCGCTTTTTTGCGCCCATGCGAAATTGAGTTGGCCCGCCCACGTAAAATGGCAGTGTGGAACCGATCGTGGGCAGCGGTCACCTCTGCAATGCCCCCCCCCACCCTCCTCCCCGGCCCGTTCCCGCCGAGCCCGGCCAACACGGGAAAAATTCAGGCCTCTGGACTTTTAAAAATGGCCCAGATGTGGAAGTCCTTCTCCCCATTCCCGGCAGATCCCATTTTTGCAGGCAGGGGGAAGGGGCGGGGTGCGTTTCACACAGAAGGAAAATGCAAGTTCAGCAGGGCCATTTGAACTTAGGGACAAGTTCAAACAGAGCCTTCCCACAGTGTGGAAGTCGCGAATTGATGGAGTAGATGTTAACACTCTTGAAGGGCAGGCGAGGTCTGTTTAAGTTTCATGATATAAATTTTCTTCAAAATCATTAAACTTGAAGCAGTTAGTAAGAGTTAAGTAAACACTGTCTGCTAGACTGCTTTGCTAGACAGGCCATCTGCTGTAGGTTGGGAAACAATTACCATATGTTCATGAAGTTTTAATAGATTTCTTTGCTTACATTTTCCATGGACCATGGTCATGAATGCTTGACAGAGTTTCAAAATCTACAATTATCACAGCAAGGTGTTCTGAGTTTGCTGTTTGATTGAGAGTTTAAAGAGGCTATGAAAGGATTAGCTGTCTTTTATGTGGGGTCTGAATAGAAGTTTGCTTTTCAAAGAGACTGAGCATTTTGAGAGGAGATTTAAAAGCGTTGAATGGCTTTCATGCTTGAAATTTTGGTTCACTATTAAGTGAAAACTGTATTGGATTGTTGGAAGTTTACTTTTGTTCCATATCCACATGGCTCCTGAGGTCTGCCCATATTGGATACTGGATGAGTGGCTATGGAAGGGTATGAGGAGCCAAGGGCATTGTGATTGGGCAAGGAGGCTGGGTGGCAGGCATGTGTTGGCATGGAAGAGCCATGGGGCATGGGTCAGGGGGTGAGGGTGGGTGGACCTAACAGCCAACTGGACAAAGTCCCAGAGAACCGAGGTAGTCTTCTGACCAACCCATCTCTGCACTCGCCTGCCCCCATGGCCACCTAGGATCTGCTTCAGGGGTCCGCAGGCCCACTCAATCCCACCCCTGCCTCCCTGGAGAAAAAATTTGGTTTAACAGGGCCTTTTAAAACTGAACCATGTCTGCCAAGCCAGAAAATTTCTGTCTTGGTATCGAAAATCCTGCCCTATGCCTTGTATTGGTGAGATGATGGCAAAGTGTTTAATATTAAACCTTGTACACTATCTCTTTACACATTTTACTTCTCATAGGTAAAGCATAATGAGACACACCCAGGCTAATTATAGAACGAGTCCTATATATTTATTATTGGCTTCAAGTCCATTTCTAATAACTCTTACATGATTACAGGCATTCCTTTACATGCATAGTTGTGTAAAGCAAAACCACATCAAAGGAAATCATTATCTATCCTTCCTCAGTATCCGTGTTGTGTATATAATTTGCAAATTCTTTTAAAATACATTACCATGCTCAAACTGTTTGTTGTAAATGGCCCTGCACATTTGTTGGATCATTTGATACTTCAGGGATTTATATTGGGATTAAATTAAAAATGAGATCCCTGTTTGAAAAGGTTATGAAAGCAGAGTTTTTCAAGTTTAACTAGGATCTGAAAATGTCCGACTTCACTTGGAATCCAACTCAACAGATCCATCTGTATGGGAGTTGAAACAGCTGGTAGCGTGAAGTAACTCTGGAGAGAAATGTCACTGTTTTACCTAACTAGCTAGTGATAGCTTGGTGGCATCAAAGGATTTGTACCAAATTTCTCAAAGCTTATCTAGGAAGAAATGGAGGAGGAGAATGCTACTATTTGAGCTAGCTCTGCTACTCACCTCCAGATGGTTCCTCAAGTCAATACCATAAAGGAAAAAAATACAAAAAACCGCGGATGCTGGAAATCCAAAAGAAAAACAGAATTACCTGGAAAAACTCAGCAGGTCTGGCAGCATCAGTGGAGAAGAAAAGAGAGTCCTCATGACCCAACTTAGTCTACTGCATTCGTTGCTCCCAATGTGGTCTCCTCTACATTGGAGAGACCAAACGTAAACTGGGCGACTGCTTTGCAGAACACCTACGGTCTGTCCGCAAGAATGACCCAAACCTCCCTGTCGCTTGCCATTTTAACACTGCACCCTGCTCTCTTGCCCACATGTCTGTCCTTGGCTTGCTGCATTGCTCCAGTGAAGCCCAACGCAAACTGGAGGAACAACACCTCATCTTCCGACTAGGCACTTTACAGCCTTCTGGACTGAATATTGAATTCAACAACTTTAGGTCTTGAGCTCCCTCCTCCATCCCCACCCCCTTTCTGTTTCCCCCTTCCTTTTGTTTTTTCCAATAAATTATATAGATTTTTCTTTTCCCACCTATTTCCATTATTTTTAAATCTTTTTAAATCTTTTATGCTCCCCCCACCCCCACTAGAGTTATACCTTGAGTGCCTTACCATCCATTCTTAATTAGCACATTCGTTTAGATAATATCACCAATTTTAACACCTATGTGTTCTTTTGTTCTGTTGTCTGTGACATCTTTTGATGATCTGCTTCTATCACTGCTTGTTTGTCCCTACAACCACACCAACTCCCTCCACTTCTCTTCCCCCACCCAAACTCCGCACCCCCCCCCCCGTCCACACACACCTTAAACCAGCTTATATTTCACCCCTTTCTTGGATTCACTCAAGTTCTGTCGAAGGGTCATGAGGACTCGAAACGTCAACTCTTTTCTTCTCTGCCGATGCTGCCAGACCTGCTGAGTTTTTCCAGGTAATTCTGTTTTTGTTTTACCATAGAGGAAAAGATGGTCCTAGCTGGACAATCCTCTGTCCTGGTAAGAGGCAGGCTTCAGTACATTAACGTGCACACACAGTGGGGTTACAAAGCTCACAAAGGCAGCTAACCAGTTGGCACATTTGACCATCACAGAATCTAAGCAGCATTTTTTGTGACAGGAATGCATTCTGGTCATCAAAAATGTACCACATCTTCGTACCTACTCTTTCAGTGGCTAGAGTTCTAATTTGTTGATCATTTCCACCAGGGATGTTATGGAATGAATCAATGTTATCTCCTGAGCAGGCTCCATCTGCTGGATACATGTGCAATTGATTTAATTATAAATGACACACAGGATCCAAATTATTGAACCTGGAGTCCAATGCTGCTTGGAATGCAAACAGGAACTGTAGCAAAAAGTTCCCATCAGTAAATATAAATGGCTATGTTCTGACAGTGCTGCACAAAGTTGCTTTATTTTCATTGGGATGGGTGATAAAGGTGATGTCACATATGACATATCTTAACTAAACATCTGGCAATGTTTCTGTATTGTTCTCAGCTTTGGTTACAGAATTAAACTGAATGGATTCATGCACTGGGTTTAACTTAACTTCAGCTGTGCCCACAGACCTTATTACTTACTATGCCCATTTATTTCATGTACATTTTACATGGAGGAAAATGAGTTATTTTTGCTGAAGTAGGTTTACACATCACATTTAGAGTTATTAGAGTTCATATCAAAGCAGTCATACTCGGCACAATCCTCTATCTGAAATGTTGCTTTAAACTTAAAAAGAGCGCTCTCTTTTTTACTTCATCATGATGTTGATGCCAAGTTCAAATCCCAGCTGTTCTCATAGTTACCAGACCAAATTAATTAGCGAAATATTTGCTGGCCCTTCTGAGTTCTCAACCAGACTGAGTCATCTGAACCACCAAGGTGGGAGGGAGTGAAGACATTTGAGTGTATCTGTCTTACCCCCAAGGAGCAGAGTTAGCCTGCGGAGTCACAGAATACAACCGGAAAAAGTGTAGGCGACCACAACACAGTTACCAAGCCTCCCAAGGCACAGCAGCTGTGGAAGATGGAGGGATGGGGAGGGTGAGGGCTGTAAGGTAGTTGGAAAAAATGGACAAAATTATGAAAGAATTTTTCATAAAACCATAAAGATGTTCAAAAAGTTATAGTTGCCTTTTCCTTTTATGAAGTCACATTTTAAATTATACTGTGGTGCCAACACACACCCTGTCGTTTGCAGATTTCCAGAGTTGGTATGCATATCTATTTACAGAGAAATGAAAGTCTAGCTCCAATCACAAGCCATGAAAAGAGCAATTATTTACAGAATAGTAATTTCCTGTCTTTGAAAAAAAAAGTTTTAGCTGCATAATTTGAGCTCCTTTTAGCAGTAAGTAATATTAGTTCTCCCATTGAGTCGCAGTTCACAGATGTGGACAATGCTCAACCCCTCAAGATTAAGGCCGAATGTATGATCAACTGCCTAATGCAAAAACAGGCATAAACTAGCAGTGCCAAACTTTTGGTGAATCAGGTAGGGCAGAAAGTAGGGTATTGTTTGGGGGTCCAGAAACACAAACATTATGAGGAATAGTTGTCAACTAAAAACCAAGAATAAGTTGTACAGTATTTGGTGCAACTTGCTAAATATGTCGGCGAAAGTGTATATTTTAAAATGTAACATTCACAAAAAGAATTCTCCCCCTAGACAAATTGAGGCCCACTTCTTTTGCTTTACAATGCTTAATGTAATTTATAACCCTCGCTGCACAAACTTAGAGAATCTATGCACTGCTATTAAATTCAAAATGGAACAACAGACACTCAGCCAGGAACATTCCTGAGTTCTGACTCAATTACATGCACAGCCCTAAAGCTCCTCAAGATAATGCAAAAGAGTAATCAATGATTTTAAGGAACAGTAATGCCATTTAATTTGTTAGACACTTAACAACTTTTCTCCTCAATGTAGCAGACAGGATTTTCTTTCTTAGCTTAGTTATTTTCTTCATTCACAAACTGCTCTGGCCCTTTGCTAACTGTGAAGCTCTGTAATAACTTCTCCAGGTGGGAGAGCCAGACAACATAAGCAAACCTCTTCACAGCTTCCAGTATATGTGCTATTTCATGGAATCAGTAGCAGGAAACTTGCCTTTGAGGGATGGATTGGGATGGGTGGGTTTCTCTTTTGATCAATGGTCAGCCAGATTAAGAATTGATGCAATTTAAATGGTTAAATTGCCATTAACATCTAACAGGTTTGCCAAGAAGTGTTATTATCAATCAAATTACACTAATTAAGATATTATATTATCACCATAAAATTGACTTGTGATTTGTCCTGTGTGAGACAGCAGTGTGTAAAAGGCATTCTTAACTTAAAGGAGAGCAGTCTTCATGAAAATATCTTAAACATGTCTTGATTCTCTGCCAAGCATATCAAAAAAACCTCAGGCACTTCTCCTGATCCAAGAAAGGAGACAATTCAGATTTAATAAAACAAAGTTTATTCTGGACTGGTGCCTTACAGTAAGTTACTGTTTTGTGAAAGTCAATCACAATTGGTTAACAGTAAGATTGAGTGTCTTGGGCTACAGGAAGATGTAGATGGGATGGTCAAATGGGCAGATAAGTGGCAGATGGAATTTAACCCTGAAAAATGTGAGGTGATACATTTTGGAAGGAGTAATTTGACAAGGAAGTATTCAATGAATGGCATGACACTAGGAAGCTCTGAGGAACAAAGTGATCTTGGCGTGTGTGTCCATAGATCTCTGAAAGCTGAGGGGCATGTTAGTGGGGTGGTGAAAAAGGCATATGGGACACTTGCCTTTATCAATCAAGGCATAGATTACAAAAGTAGGGAGGTCATGTTGGAGTTGTATAGAACCTTGGTGAGGCCACAGCTGGAGTATTGTGTGCAGTTCTGATCACCACATTATAGGAAGAATGTGATTGCTCTGGAGGGGGTGCAGAGGAGATTCACCAGGATGTTGCCTGGAATGAAACATTTAAGTTATGAAGAGAGGTTGGATAGATTTGGGTTACTTTTTTAGGAGCAGAGAAGACTGAGGGGTGACCTGATCGAGGGTGTACAAGATTATGAGGGCACGGACAGGGTGGATAGGGAGCAGCTGTTCCCCTTAGTTGAAGGGTCAGTCACGAGGGGACATAAGTTCAAGGTGAGGAGCAGGAGGTTTAAGGGGGATGTGAGGAAAAACTTTTTTACCCAGAGGGTGGTGACAGTTTGGAATGCGCTGCCTGGGAGGGTGGTGGAAGCGGGTTGCCTCACATCCTTTAATAAGTACCTGGACGAGCACTTGGCAAGTCATAACATTCAAGGCTATGGGCCAAGTGCTGGTAAATGGGATTAGGTAGGTAGGTCAGGTATTTCTCACATGTCCGTGCAGACTCAATGGGCCGAAGGGCCTCTTCTGCACTGTGTGATTCTGTGATTCAATAGTTGCTATTAGAGTAATGAAAACAGTTCCAGAGCCCATGTTAGGAAAACAAGAGAAAACTAAGCTGAGATACAGAGCACAGAGTAAGTAGCCTCAGGTTTCATTGAATCCCTAGTATTTGTAACTCACCTGGAGATATATACACATATAACACATGCTCGTATATAATATATATAATGTGTACTATATATTATATATTTCATAAAGACTATTATTTGGATTTTACCTTGACTGTTAATAACTATTTTCTGCCATTCACAACTGCAAATCATATTCTTCATGTTTAAAATAAACAGCTGAACATTTTTGTATGCCATTACATGAATTTTGAACAGCAATTTCTATTTCCAGATTACATCTCATCTTCTATATATTTGGCTGTTGCTAAGCAGAACAATACATAAACATGCAAATGTGAGGTAAGAGAAAACTTTTTCACACAGCTAGTAATTAGGGTTTGGAATGCACTGCCTGGAAGCTTGGTGGAGGCAGGTTCAATTGAGGCATTCAAGGGGGCATTGGATGATTATCTAAATAGAAACAAGGTGCAGAGTTACGGGGAAAAGGCAGGAGATTGGCTAACTTGGCTAACTAAGTTAAAATGCTCAGAGAGCTGACGCAGACCTGATGGGTCGAATGGCCTCCTTCTCCACCATAACACTTCTCTGATTCTGTGAACCACTGGTGCAACATACTGGGGGGATGGGGAGTTGGGGGGAGGCTGAGAAAAGGAAAGTTGCCCTGTTTAACATTTCAGTGTTTTGTCCCAGCTTGAAAATGGAGACAATCATCAATTCAGTCTGTGCCATTCAGACAGAACCTTTCGTAGCAAGTGCACAAAACATTTTCAGGTTTGAAGGAAAAAGCAAAGATAAAGCAACGCACCAGTTTCTCATATCAGGTTGATGGGCAAAGTATGCATGCCACAGATGTTTTCTCCCAACCTGCCTATTACCTATGCAAAGTGCTCTAACTGCCTGATAGCCTTTTGATTACTTCCGTTACCTACCTCTATCGCAACAGGGAACCAATTTTATTTGCAACTTATCAATTAAACTGTTGGCACACCAGCACCCTAAAAGGGCTTCACAACGAGAATAATTGTTCTGACAAACTTTGCATGTTCATATATTCATACATACAAAGGGCTGCAAATGGTCACTCCAATGTCATTGCATCTGATTGTTAAAGCTTTCAGTTTTCACCAGATATTTTCTTATGGAAATCAGGGGCACGCTCCCCATGATTTTCCATCTATTATTATTTCAGATTGGTAATACTGATGATTAAGGTAATCACAGTGCCTAATTACCATTCCATTACACTTAAATGTGAGAGTAATGCATGTCTTAACCTCTCAATATACAACCTTCTTGGGACTCTTAAGGAAAAGAACATTGGGAGTACTTACACAAATTCTCAGATTGTATTCCCAATGAGGCTTCATGTTAGGAGTGTGGTTTCATTTTATTAACCATTCATTTCCTTAATACATCTTACTGCTATAATTTATGAACCAAGCTCATAATTTGCATTTGTACCGTTGGTTTTCTTTTCTTTTTTTGCAGCCTTAATTCCAGTGTACAAATGCAGCAATAAACAGAAGAATGACTAACATATCTCGCAATATGAGTGACTCACCAATGACCTTTAAGTTGCTGCAGCTAGTTGGAAATTAAGGTGATTGGTACAAAATGCTTGTTTTATTTAATGAGATTGCAAAAGAAGATAAAACTTGCAATCATATGGCACATTTTACCACCCAGAAGCGCAAAAAAAATAGTTAAAGTGAAAAGCTCTAATTGTTCCTATAAAAATTGTGTAAGAAATACAGACAGTTCACTTCTCAATCAAAATGCTGGTATCAGTGTTTTTATAAGGATATTTTGGAAATACCAAACATTGCAGAGACATTAGGGACATAAAAATAGTTGGAATATGTTTCTGCATGAGGGACACTTTTAGGGGCAATGGAAAATTTGAACTTAAAGCCTTATTCCTGCCTGCGTCAGTACTTGAGAACAGGTATAACTTACGAAGCACAGTTATTTGTAGGATCTACTCCAGGTACCAGTTAAGAGCACCATTTCACATTATATTAAATTTTGTATTATATAAAAGTTGGACTGGCAGTTATTTTTAACCAGACATGAAAAAGTGAGAAAAAGTAATTTTAATGTTGTCTGAAAACACTTAGCTGTGATTCCACATCTATAGTATATCACTGAAGTATATCACTAGAACTGGCAAAAAAAATACGCTTCAACATCACAAAGGCAGTTGATGAAGACAGTTTTCAAACACAGTCTAAATAAGCAAATATTCATCTCACAATGTGAAACATGCACACTTAACAAGTAAGATGATAAAGAGCCGACAGCAATAGATAATACCAGATAACTAAGTTGATAATGGTTCGTCCAATCCACATTGCGCCACATCTCAAGTACAGGCATGTCATAGGCTTTAAGGTTTGTGATTGGCTGACTATTAGTGGACTTATGTGAGATCTGGGGTACATGTGTGAGGTCCAAAACTGATTCAAAGTCCAAATCTTTTCGAATTTACTGGAATTTCTCCAATTTAAATAATTTAGGCTTTGCATACCACTCACTGGTAGGTTCAAGCAAGTGCAGCTTTAGAATTTTTCCATCACCATTATAACAACTGGAAAAAATTGTTCTAAAGCTGCTTAAAGATCTGAAGTAGAGCCTAAGTCTGAAGCCAGAATTCATCCAACTATGTTCAGCTCGAGTTTCATACTGGCAATCGCCAGTAGCTTTGCATAAGCATGAGTGATTCCAAATTTAAACAATTATCGATTTGAAGATATGCACTTATCTCTTTGGATACTTTTTTAAACTTGGATACAAATTCTTTACATGGGGCTACTTTTATTTTCATATCTCTCAGGATAGTTAGCTACACTTGGCTACAATTTTTTTTCAAAATAGAATTCCTCTGTGTGCTAGGCTCCGCAAAATACTACGACACTTCAGTAAGTAAAGGTTCATGATTTTCTGTGCATAGAGGAAATCATCCCCTAGAGATTTAAATGAGTCACCCAACTGACATCAATTATTTAAGTGTTTCATTTCACAGCCAGAATTAAAATGGATTCAAATTGTAAAATACATGCAACTTCAAAGAGGAACTATGCTCTAAATGAGTTTTCATTAGCAAGTTAAAATAAATTTCAGTAAGATAGAACTTAGGACAAAGAAAAAATTACAACCTGCGGATTACATTCGCACAAGGGTTACAAGATTAATTCCCAGAGTGCTTTATATTTATGTCCATCCACTAAACTATTAATTCTAATCAAGCAAACTATCATACTCACCCTTTGAAACTTTACTTCGATATTATGTAATGTATGCGGATGTGTGATTATTACCTGACATCATAGGTATAATTTTGCCCTTGGCGAGTGGGCTTGGCGGGGGTGGGCTGGGGCAGCCAGGAAGCTGACCGCCGCCTGTGATCGGGACCGGACAACAGTTTCATGCTGGTGCCCAATTAAGACCCGCCCAAAGCTGCCTCAGGGAGATGAAACGTTTTTAAAAAAGAGAAAGAAGAAAATAAAAATGTCATGAAACATGTTCCCTCGTGTGACTCTGTCACATGAGCAAGGACATGTTATTAGTTCAATTTTAAAACTTGTATTTTATTTTTATTTGCTTTTGGAAACCCCACCCGTTGATGAGGTTTCCAAAAATTTGCAAGGGCCGCTTGGCCTTGTCACCTGCCCGCCAGCTGTTAGGCTGAACTGGCAGCGAAAAGTTTACGTTAACTGATTATGTAACGGCCTTAACAGGCACGTGCCTGCCGACCGAACTATCATGTGACTGTGCGTTGACATCAGCATGCACAGCAGACGTTAATGTACACTGTTTCACACTCGAGCAGGTCAGGCACAGGTCTGCCCACCGAGCGAAAAGTTCTGCCCTATGAGTTTTCATTAGAATATTTGGCATCACTATAAAATGACAGAAGTACAACAATAATGAGTTAGAAATGACTTTACCGCATTTGACCATTGATGTATGGCTCTGTTTTGCTTCCATCCGGTATTGTGTTGTATTAACTGCCTTTAGGCAGAAATCCATTCCAAATAAACTGGGATATATCCTGGAAAACTACCTTTAACTGAGTAAACATTCAGGGCAAGGTTAGCCACAAACTGCATTGCACTTCAGGGTACTTTGTTATGTTATTGTTAACATTATAAATAGGAACAAAACTTAGGCCGGGGTTTTCTGTGCCTGCTGCCATCGGTCATGCCCGGCAGGGTGAGCGGACAAAAGACCAAAAATTGGTTTCACGCATCGTTTGTGATCATCCACTCAGCCCGTCGATGGTGTGCGTGCCGGATTCCCAGCCACTGGACATCAGGAACCTTAATGTATTGGCATATCATTGCAATGCCAGCCCGCTGGACTCATTCCTCTCCACCGCTGGATCGTCCACCCACATCGGTGGAGAACATGTCTTGACAACTGTGACATGCAAAGGCCTTGATTTACCACCAGGGTCTTGCTCACATTGCGGACATCCAAACAGTAGAAGACGCTGGATCCCGACAGCAAAGGGATCCTGGAGGAATGTCCCTGGCATGCTGGGTGGGTTCTCGTGGACATGGCTCTGCTGCGAAGCAGCTCACGGAAGATGGAAAGTCACTGTTGATGCTCACAACGGATGATGGCTGAGGGAAGTGGAAGGTCTAGGATTGACTGGGAGAGGAAGAGATGTTGGGGGGGGTGAGGTTGGAAGCGGTGGAATGAAGGTGTCAGGAGGGTGAGGTTGGGAGGAGGTGAAGAGAGTACGGAGAGGAGGAGAGGGTAACGGGGGAGAAGATGGCAACTAGGGAGGGAGGTGTAAGGGGGTGGAAGGTGTAAGGGAAGGAGTTCAGAGAGGGAAGGAATGCGGAGAAGGGAAGGAGTCCAGGGGGAGGATGGAGTTTGGAGAGGGGAAGGAGTCCAGGAGGAGGAAAGAGTGCAGAGAGGGAAGGGAGTCCGGGGTGAGGAAGGAGGGAAGAGAGGGGAAGGAGTAAGGGTGGAGGAAGGAGTTGGGAAGGGGGAAAGAATAAAGTTGGAGGAAGAAATGAGACTGGCTGAAGTGGTAAGGCTGGAGGAAGGAATCAGAAGGGAGGGAAAGGACTGAGGGTAGGGGTAAAGGTAAGGATGTCTGAGGGAGTGAGGAAGGAGGAGGGACTAAGTGGGGTGTGGAGAGTCCAGGGGGGTGGGAGGACTAAGGAGGATGAAGGGGTTCTGGGGAGGAAGGGGTCTGGGTTCCAGATGGGGGGAAGGTGTACTAGTGGGGGAAGGGGTCCGGAGGAGGGAAGGGGTCTGGGGTGGGAGGGGATGTCCAGGTGAACATGCAAGGAAGGGGCCTGATGGGTCCATGACTGACTCCTGGGGAGTGAACAGAGGGTGGGTGTGATATGAGGGAATGGTGACAATGATCGAGGGCAGAGTGAGGCAGTAGGGTTCAACAGTAGCAGTGGAAGGGACGGCGTGGGTGGTTGGTGGGGAGTTGGAGGCAGACACGGACCCTGGGACGGGAAGGAGGAGGTCAGGGAGGTGACTGTGGATGGGAGTGGGATTCTCAGGAAGCAAGGGAACATGCACGTTCACCTAGATATCCTGGGCGGAAAAGGGTTGTGGCTGTAGGTCATGAAGGCGAGGTGGAAGGTGTCACGGGGGTCAACTGTGATGTGGGAAAGCAAATGGATGACTGGGGGAGGTGAAAAGATGGGGCAGACCATGCTGTCCAATTCAGAAGTGAAATGACAATCGTGGTGGGCGAGATCAGGTGCTGCATGAGAGTGTGACCATTGGGTGGATGGAGATGCAGGTCAGCTCAGATGGATAACTGAAAGTGAACCCCAGCAGGCAGCATTGAAAATGCTCAGGACATTGAGGTGATTATGATACATGAAGGATCCACGTGTGTGGGAGGGTATTTACACGAGGCTCTGAAAGGCCCTTCTCCTCCAGAATCACTCACTGGCCAGCTGCTCCTCTGCAGTGACAGAGGATGAGGTTAAGGGGCTCATGGGCAAAGGGGACTCAGAGGGAGTGGAAAGCCTCTGAGATTCCTGAGTGAATGAACCAGGGGTGTCCAGCTGCCGCTCCTCCTCCCTTCAGGTGCTGACTCCTTGAGGGGAAGGAGCACCTGAAGGGATGTCAAAGCGCCTCATTTCCCTCTCGCATTGTCACTGTAGGAATTCACACATAGCTCCCACGAGTGCAGGTCTGCACACATCTCTGCATTCTGCTGGACTTGAGTCTCTACATCGTCTGCCATCCTCCCCATGTAGACCTCCATACACGCACATATGGGCACCACTTCATCAGAGAGCAGGCTGATGCACTCCACTCGCGTGCCACTCTGCTGAGGACTTCCAACAGCTCTGTGTGATATTCCCTTGTCTTCTGCTGACTCTCCAGGATGAGTTTGGAGGCCAAATCTAGAGGCTTGTCATCTGACTCAGACCTCACAGATGCCTCTTCCCCAGCAGTCCTCCGAGTACCAAGGAGCTCACATGAACCTGCCTCCTGCTGCTACGGACACATGTCCGTGTGGTGACCACCAGATTGTGAACCCAAGCCTGCTCTAGATTTAGGTTCCAACAAGTTGTGTGTGTCTGTGTTGGTGCAGGGGGGTGACGGGTCTTCCAGGCTGCTTATTTCCAGCTCTTCAATGGAGGAGGTGTCCTCTTGGCTGGAGGTGAGGACGTGGGTAGAGCTGAGGGACTGGTTGGCTGAAGGTGTTAGTTGCTTGGCAGAGCTCCCTGTGAACCAAGTTAGAGATAAATAGTGCATGGCAGCAGAGTGAAAAGCAGGAGAAAGAGCACTCACATTTGCATTGAGAGAGGGATGATGTGGTGTAGGATCCTTATGAGGGTGTTCGCCGCTGACCTCATTGTCACTACAGGCACAGTCCATGTCCTTACCAGTCAGTGCGATGGCACACTCCTCCAAGTGAATGAGGAGCCTAATGTGGACCACTCCACCCCAGATCTGGGTAGGACCTCTTCCTGCTGATGTGAGCAGGCTTCTCCTGCATGAAAACAGATGGAGAGAGGGCACATGGCACTGCATGGAATGTTTGTGTGGTGAATAGAGACATGGACAGGATGAGGACGTGACCTGAGAGGGTATGAGCCTAATGGAGATGTGAGGGTATTTGTGAGAATTTGTGATGTTGTCCCTTGAGGTGTGTGATCCCTGTGGATGTTTGATGTGTTTGTGAGTGTGTGAGTGGAGAGTGATGAGAAGAGTGATTTTCCCAATGCTGACCGGATGAGACCATTCATACTCTTGCAGCTTTGTGTAGCTGTCCTCTTTCGCAGGGCATTGGCACTGACTACCACTGCCACCACTTCCCAAGCCAGATTGGTGATGTTGCTGCCCATCCTGCAGCCAGAGCAGGGTAGAGGACATCACAGCGAGACTCCACAGTGTCCAAAAGGTGCTCGGGGAATGTGTCATTGAGCCTGGGGGCTGCAGTCTTTTTGCCTTTCAGGGCCATGTCTTCTTAGCAGCAGCCGTGGGCTGGAAGCACTGAGAGGTGTGCGCACGGCTGCATTTTAAATACGGCGCCCAGCGTGATGAAGCGGTGAGGTGATACCATGGCAGGCGAATGAGAGCCCGCGTTTCTGGGAATGCATAATTAATGAGACGATATGGCGTGAAAAGCCGCCATTGTGTCCGGTGGGTAAAATGTCATTTTACCCACTCGCTACCGCAAATAGTGCAAATCTAGGGCCATTCCGCCCTTAGCGTTGATGATCTCAGCAGTATCATCCTGATTAAAATGCAATCCAAAAAAATAAGTTAAATTTAGTTGATGTTATAGAAAAATATATATACTGGGCTGGGTTTAATGCAGCTTTGTTACGGTAGGATCCTTGGCTGTTGGGCCCACTTAATTGCAGGAGAGCAGCTGTGCCAGTATCCCAGCAACAGCAAAAACCTCCCCCAATTAAGTCGGAGGGTGAGAGGGGCTCACACGGGATTCCCGGCTGCTGGCAGTGGGACATCAATTAGACTCATTAATTAATACTCATTATCCCTAAGCTCACCACAATTTAACCACCTTCCTGAATTGCTGCAGTCCATGTGGTGTAGGTACACCCACATTGCTATAAGGGAGAGACTATCCGAATTTTTTTTTTGACACTGCAACAGTGAAGGAACAGAGATAGAGGCTGGAATTGTCCAGCACCGCCTGCCGGCAGGATCTCCCGGTCCCGCCAAAGTCAATGTTTAATGTGTTGGACGGGGTGTCAATCAAGTGGGCTGCTTTTTCTTGAATGCTGTCAAGCTTCTTGACTGTTGTCAGAGCTGCACCCATGCAGGTAAGTGGAAAGTATTTCTGTACTGTCTCAGACAGAAGTCATGCAATCTCGGACTTCTGCCATCATAGCTATGGATACCAGTCTGTAAAGGGGATTGCAGCATACAGCAGTACAGTAATCTGTTTTACAACACACAACTAGGATTACTGAGGTGACACCCCAGGGGAATGACAGTGACTCCTTGGACCACAAACCTACTGCCCTCTTTCAGGGTGAGAGCATTCATACTTGCAGCACTGCCACTCCTCTATTATCTTTGGTGTTGCCTGTCACCTAAGCAGCCAAGATGGCTGCCACCCATGCAAAGATGGAGCAGTCTGAAGTCAGGCATTCTACGCCAGGGCTGCTTGGGGGTTGGCCTGCAAGGTCATCTGCAGCCTTGACCACTGAAAGTCAGCATTTATGTTCATAGCCACAGGCACCTTCATGGCCACTGGCAATGCTGTCCTCACCCTGCCTGAGCTTGCAGTTGTAGCTGCTGCAGGTGGAAGATTGCAGAGGACATCCTTAGGGAAGTGGTACTAGTTGATGCTCTCTTTAAATAGTATAGGTAGGAGGTCATTCCCGCTGCTAAACACATTCAGCTGTGCGAGGGTAAAAGACAGGGCAAACCTGACTTACGTGTTTCACTATGCAAGGTTAAGAGAGGGCACTAGCTGGAGCATTAAACTCCAAAATGGCATTGCTGGCGTCAAATCACATACTTCTCTTGGACACTCCCCGAACACATATCAACACCTTCAAAATGGCGGCTAGCACCAGAAATGTGCACAGGAACCACTTTGGAGGCACAGTGGCTCTCCTAATTTCAAAAATACAGGTGCACTAAGGCAGCCAAATTTCACGGCTCAGGAGTCTTCCTTGGTGGAAAAATTTTTTATCAACTTAATACAAAGGTTTCCTTATCTTACTTCGGATGTGAGACAATCTTCCATTTGCTTTAATTTAATAGGTGCTGAAAATAAACAACCCTTCCAGCATATTTCTGCTGTAACTTTGCAGAAGGAGTCCAGGGAATTAAGCCACAGCCCAGTTACACAGGGTCACAAAGTTTACTCTATGTCCTGACGGCAGTGGAGACTGCACCTATCCTAAATATGGCCATGAATGCAGGAGTGGACTAGTTCTCCCTACATCAAGAGCTTTTGTTTTCTCAGCTGTCAAAAGGATCCAGCATGGTGTTAGCAGATGTCTGATAAGTTAGTCTAGCCTGATATGACTAGTGGACTGGTTGCCCAACTGGGGGATCTGTAATTGTGAGCTAGACCCCCAAAGAAGCGTTGGCGGTTTCTGTTTTCAATTCATTTTGCAAAGGGGGCCCACGGGAGCAGAAGTAGTTCCTTTTCAAAGAGGCTGGGGGCCAAAATGCTCACTGATCCAGGAGCCGCTACCAAACTTTCTGATATATTTCAATGGTTGACAAATATTTGCTTCCCTTGTGGTTAACGTTGCAATCTCCCCTAGAACATCCGCCACAGCTTCTTTTTTAGGTCAAAGGCTTTAAAATAAAGGCTACATTCTGTGGTAAGCGATTTCCATTTGTCTTGCAATTTTAATGTATTTGCAAAGGAATAATGGAATTGATTTAACCCTGCCCTGCCAGGCTGAAATTTGGCCATTAGGCAGTTAAAATGATGACTTACCTGCCAAGCTGCTGCCTCAGTCCTGTCATCTTCAATCTTAGCCAGTCCATCTGAGGGCAGCAGAAGCGTTCACTGAAGCCAACAGGATCCATTCTTGGGGCTTGATGATGTCAGTGGATACCAACCGCTATTTTAATTCTGGCCTGGGCACAGAAGGGACTTCCCTGTTAGATTCTCACAAGCAGAGAAAATCATTCATTGTAAGTTTGTTTACTCTCCTTTGTGGAGCCAGGAGAATCGGGAGTCCACCTCCAAAAAAGGTTGAGGCCTTCCCTTTCCTGGACCTCCCCACCCCAACCTGCTACCTGACCTCCCCAGATCCAGAGCTCCACATTGGCCTGGTGCCAGTCAGTGCTACATTGTGTGTTTGGGGTCTAGACAGGAGTTTTGGGGATTGTCTATTTTCCCAAAGTTTAATTTGTAGTTTCTCAAAACTAATACTCTTTATTTACAGCAAGTATTTACAAATTTAGACCTCTACATGAGGTTGGAGCGTCTCTTCCAGATCTCTCTAACTTCTCAGTCATGTGATTTAACATCATTATTACATCAAATTCAGGTATGCTTTTGATGTTAACCCTTTACATCTGCTTCCAAGTTTTTATCTCTATCATATTTACATCCTCCTACATCTCCCCTCCAAGGTCTCAGACTTCACAGAGTTAGTCTCTGAGGTGCCTTGACCAATCTCCCTGATCTCGTTCTGAGGTCGAGGTGGATGACGTGAAATTCAGGTTGGCTGCCTGATGTACGCCCATCTCCGTATGCTTTTCCCAGAGGCAGTCTCCCAATGGCAATGACTACCCACCCAGCAGCAGCAGCAGGTGTCAGTTAATGTCAATAAATTGGCCAGCATATCCCTAGGGTAATGGAATTCTGCTGGAGCTGCAAGGGACCCCTGGTGTGCCTACAACTCATTTCCTCACAGGAGGCAAGAACACAGTGGGAGTTCAGACCGCCCCGAGATGATTCTGTTGAATTATCCTGGAACATGCAAACACCTTTTATTTAGCACATCCACAGGTAAATGCTTTCCATTGGAATTGTTTTCCCTAGGGTTGGATCCACCTGATAATTCTGGTCATTAGTATTTGGATGCTGGTTCCACCATTAGTATGGCATGTCTATCATGTGGCACTCTCTTCCTCTCCATCTACCTGAGGGGTGCATATCATTCTCAGTAGGGCTCAAGGCAGCCCTCCCTTTGGCCCATCCGATTGGCCTTCCAACATCAGTCTGTCACCCACCATCCCGATTTGAATGACAACTGTGGAGGTGGGCGACTAATTATTTGCCCTTTGTAAAATTTAGCCACTGCGCACATTGCAGAAACGTGCATGGTCTGGACCCAGAAATGGTCCCGAAGGCCAAGAATTTTATAAGTCTGGACAATTCCAGACAACGTGCCCCTTAAAACAAGTAGTTTGGTCACCTGAGCAATTATTGAGCAGCTGATGCCAGATTCCATGCTCTTTCTGTAGATCAGGATGCTCTCCCTGTGTCTTGCAAACAATCCTCAAGATCAATATCATCAAAGCAGATTCATTGGTCAATCCGCACATTGGCTGATCGAGGACAAATTAGCTTGCTCCTTTGTCTCCATAATAACAGTGGCTGCACTTCATGAAATAATAAATTGGTTGTTCGGTAGTACAGAACTTGAGTATTGCTGAAAAAAGAGACATGTCTAAGCTTTTCATCTTGCACTCATCAGGACACTCACAAGAATACTAATAGTAAAGGGAACAGCAATTTATGCTGCATAAGAATAGAGTGCTGATTGGTTGGTAAGTAGGCTCTGATTGGTAGGGGCATTGCCATGAAGAATGCACCATGAAAATGTTAACTGCCAAGATTTTGTTCAAATTCAAACCAGGTAGGTCGACTCTGATTGGTCAAGGCATTATCATGCTGAATGAACCAGGGAATGGATGTCCCCCAAGCTCATGCTAAGAATTACACTGAAAACCACTGTAAGATTATCAGTCAGGCTTGCAGTGTGGCTCGCTTATGCATGCTAGATGCTACATATATTTGTACACAGGGCACTATCCTTTGCAGACAAAAGGAGCATGTCCATGCATTGTGTCTTTTTCAACTAAACAAAAGATTGGAGTGCCAGCATTCTCTGGTTCATTCCCCATGGCAATCCCTTGATGAGAGTCAACCTGCCTGGTTTGAATTTGAACAAAAACTTGGCAGTTAACTGTTCTCTGGTGCATTCTCCATGGCAATGTCTCTACCAATCAGAGTCCACTTGCCAATCAATCAGCACTCTCTTCTCATGCCATACAAATTGTTGTTCCCTTTGCTATTGGTATCCTTGCGAACTGTCCTGTTGAGTGCGACAAAAATAATTGGATCTGAAGAGCTTTGAGGCATCCTGAGAACATAAACTGCTATGTGTCATGTCCAAGTTCTTTCTTTCTTAACATTGCTGTACTTAATAACAAATAAGTGATCTCGGTAGATGCTTGAAAGTTAAATTTCAGCAAGTCAGTCCAGCTCAATGTAGATGATTCAATGGTAGATCTGCATGATCTTTCCCAATTAAAGGCCAGTTAGGGAAATGTTGGCCAGTGTAATCTAGATTGGAACACTGTGTAAACATACCTAAACTTTGTTTTAAAATTCTTATCTGCTACATTAATCAAAGGCTTTGCAAGATAATAATTACGCTTATTTGACAAAACTATAGTGGACAACATCCCTCCAAAAATCTCTATCTTTGAAATTCATTCAGGTTGTTCATTGGGGTAAGTCTATCTTTTGACAATGGTACAAAACAGGCAATGTCAAAGTAACCACCCATTAAACACCACACCCAATTTCCCTATCATTGATTGTCTGTAATTAGCAGAGTCTTTTTAAATTCATGTGGATGGGCATCACTGGCTACTCCAGCATTTATTGAATTACCCTAGTTCAGGGGGCATTTAAGAATCAACCATGTATTGTGTGTCCCCTGAATATGAAAGTCAACATATTGTGGTTGACAGCAGACCAGGGATTTCCTTCCTGAAAGGTATTAGTGAACCAGATAGGTTTTTACAGCAATGGTTATCATTAGACTTTTAACTCCAGATTCTTATTGAATTCAAATTGCATGATGTGGTGCGATTTGAACCCAGATTCCTAGAGTATTATTTTAAGTCATTAGTTTACCAGCTCAGTGACAATACCACTACACCACCACCCCATTAATTGTGCTTTTACTATTTTGAATTGGAGTTAGCTCATTAATCCTGTTAAGAACAACCAGAGGTAGATTTCAACACTTGCCATAGATTAATTAAATCAGTTTTGGTTTCAAAATTCAAAACTATTTAGGGACTTGTCTTGCTTTGTTTTGACCATATTCACCTGTCCTGCATCAAAAATAAGATTGCACTTGTTTTTTGCTTTAAGCAAAAATTCCAGCCCAAATTTGTGAGCCAGAGTCTGACATTTTCACTTATACTTGCAACTAATGGGAAGCTAGATTTCAGGCAAAAATTGCCCGATTCCTATTGGTGGTTAATTTAAATATTTAAATGAAGGAGATAGACTAACCAACAAGAAACAGCCTGGGCAGAGAAAAGGACGTATCTTTCAGTACAGGCAGGGTTCAGCCCTGCTCAGCAGGAAGTAGTATCTGCAGTCATTTAGTAATTGATGCTTGAACCACGAAGTTCAGTGGGAGTGAAAAGATTGTTTCAAAAATCTTCACTGCATAGAATAGTTTGGGAGCTGCATATATGCTGAGATTTTCATGCCATTGTCAGTATTGTTGGTTGGGTTACAATTTAAAAAATAATAAACAAATTGGTTTAAGAGCAGTACGATGAAAAAGGATATCCTTATTTCAAATATATTTATTATATGTATATGTATGTATACATGTAGTTATTAGTTTTTGCTGATTCGCCCCTATTTTTGCAAACTGTGCAAAGCTAAGAGAAGGTTTTACTGTTGTACTTTGAGGCAGCAAAGCAACCCAAGTTTTAAGTTCCTTGATCACCCTTCTGTACTCAAGCCAAACTTGGAATTGGAAGCAGATGTGTACTTTGGCTGCAGCACAGATGTGAGCTTTAAATTTGGAGCAGGACCTGCTGAGTGGCTCTTGGGAGCTTCTTACAAGAGAGAAGGAAATCCAGATACTGGGAAATGAAATCCAGATGTTTTTGCTTTCTCTCGTTTCCCTTAGTGTGGTGCCCTGTTCCACATCACTGGCTGCTGCAGATAAAAAAATCGCTTTCTTATGAGGAATATTTTATCATTTCCAAATATGGTATTTATTTCAGTTATAAAATGGCAGGAAATGCTGCATTATGAGGCCACTTCAGGAATTATCTGAGGTGCTGCTATTATCAATTGAAAAATGCCTTTGGGAAAGCATTTTGCGCATTTGGGATCATTCAGGTAAAATTGAAATCAATAACAGATTTAAACTCCAGAGTTGGTTTGAACATAGGTGAATGTCCCCAATCTGGTTTAAGTTAGCTGCTTAGTGTTAAACTGCCTCTGATTATCATGTATTTATATAAACTGATTTCTTCTATTTGTTTGTCCCCCTCAAATGTCGCCATGCCCATCTTCAAGGTAGATGCTTTGCAAACTACACCATGACAACCAAACCAAACAGCATTCTGTTCAGACAAAATAAAGTGAGACAAGTACCTCTAGCATCCATTTATTTCCCCTTGAAGGCCCCCTATTTTGGCTAACAGCGTATTCTGGCTGTAATGTTTGTTTGAATTATTTTCCCATGTACAACCCCTCCCTGGGACAGAATTATTCCTCCTCTGGCCTTCAGCTCTGCTGAATTAACGACTACCCAGGGAAGTAGATAACTGGAATTGCCAATTTCTCCACATAGACCTAATAAGTAAAATGCAGAAGTCTCCTGCAGTCTTCATCAGAATCTCACAACACTGATTATACCTTCAACAGTGTAATTAAAAGAACTTTAGACCTTTTAACCTGATTTTGCCTCGACACAATAACTTTTCAATGTGTGTTACTCATCAGTAACAGCTACTGGCCAATTATACCACTTGTCTCTTTGCCATCAGTTTTGGCAGTCATCGCTGCAGACTGAAGTAAGATAGCGTAATTTGAGGCAGTGGAAAACTGACCAATTCTTGGCCTTGCATTTCTTTCAAAGCTCATGTAGAAGAGGTTGCGTTCGACCCACTGTACTCTGCCAAGTTTATTTTTTTTAAACCACACCTCCCCGAGGAGCCCTGTAAATGAACCATCCCTTCCTAAAGAACATGTCATAAAGGAGCCACATGAGTAAATATGTATGGGTGACACTACTTATTATAGAGAGGCCCCTGCCTTTCATGTGTGTGCAACCAGAGGTGGAATATTTGATTTATCTGTGCATAATTAGTACAGCACTTCTTGTACGGGGCTAAATGATTTATGGTAATCTTCATTTATCACAAACATATCAATACCATAAACTGTGATTTAATCTGGGTGCATAACAGGAAGACAATTCAAGTGAAATGATCAGAAACTGAACACTGACACAAAGGAGCAGATGCATCCATCTCAAGCTAATCCCTCACTGATAATAGATAATGGGAGGTCTATATCCTCATCAAGTACATTCTGGGGAACAAAAGGATATTTTAGTCACAACCTAAAGGTTAAGGATCAATCTGAATTAAAGTAAAAAGCAGCAGTAACAGGATGTGGATAAAAGTCATGGGTGAATTCTTGTGGGGAATTGCAGGATGCCGTCTCAGGAATCCTGAATATGCTCTTGTAATGTGTTGTGCATGTGGAGTACTGTGTGTCAAGAGGAGAATTGTCGTACCTGGGGCAGGGTTACAGTGAGCACCATTAGGTGACAAATACAGAGATGGGCTGGAGTGTTAACAGTAAACACCCATCAATCCACTCAGACTCACAGTTGGCAGATGATCCAGACAACTTTATTACAACTGCCATTAAAACTATTAAATGAACATTTCAAAAATGCAGCAGTGTTTTTGGGTTGAGGCAGATACTTTCAACGATTGATAATTCACTGCTAATTTACTAAATATTTCAGATGAGGTGTTGAAAGCGTTTCAAATGTGTTCAGGCTGCTCTGCGCACACAGGGCAGAATCTCATGGAGGCGATGGAGGTCTTGGCTGCCAGCTAGAGAGCCAACAGGAATGCCACGTAGCCTCTTTATGGGAAGGCGCGCCGCATCTTGTTCCACTCAGGCGCTTGACATGTCAGTGGCGGGCCTTCCCCTGGAATCAAGGATCCCATTAGCCCTATTGAATGGCAGAGCCACCAGGAAGGCCATGGTTGCTGCCACAGGCCTAGGACCATCGCTGTCCCAGGTCAGAGGTGGGGTTGCAGGATGGCGGTCATGGGGGAGGGGTCAGCAGCAAGGAGAGGGGAGTGGCTCTTATCAGGCCACCCTTTCCTGATGCCAGGTCCCTCGATCAGGCACTGAATATCTTTGAATGAGGGACCCTACCACCCCCGCTGACCCCTGGAAACCCACAGTAATCCCACATGAATTTGCTTGTCATACTCCCTGTGTGGCGAGACCCCCACTTGCCATTGGTTAATACCAGTGGCAGTGGGATGGGCCCTTAAGTAGGCAAGGTTTGCCCACTGTTGCAATCCCAGCTGATGTTAATACTGGACAAGTCATATCCCAGAGTGAAACCTGGCTTGAGAGACCCTAATTTTTATTTTTTTATAAATTGTGGAGGGCAGTTACTAAACAAATTCACAGGAGTCTGCTGATGAGGTTTTAACAAAAAGAATAAAACATTTAGTAAACAAGAAAAATGAACTATATTACACCAGGCAAAAAGGTTGGAAAGATTTCAATAGTAAATTATTCAAGTCACACCATGCCTTCACCCCAACTATACCTTTACAAATGCAAACAGATTTGTAAAGATAACACAATTTACAATAACTATCTTATACTCTAATATTCAGGGTAAGTATGAGGTACATGTGAACTTTTAGGTGAACTGTGGTCGGACACACCACACCCCAAAATGATTGATAGATGCCATCAAAGCAGATTTCATGGATTTCTCAATAACCGACACCACGCACCACCACCCCACCACCCCCACCCACCCCTGCAACCCCTCACCGACCCCCCTGACACTTGTTACTAAGAGTGTTACTGAAATTCTGTCTTTCTCACAAGGGCTTCCAACATCCACATTCACAGAAACTCACCTTGAAATTCTCCCCCAAACATTGCTTCCACTTGGACGCTTTCAACAAGGATCCATCTCCAGGGTTTCCCCTGGACTTCTGCGTAAACACAAGCTTCACCTTCCAAGCACACTTTCAGATATTCGGCCGTGCCAAGCAGAACACCACTGTTCCAAACACCCGCAGTGAGGAGTCACTAACCTTCAGCTGCCTCCTTAGTTCTTCTGGCTTCTCTGATGCCCACTTTGCTGCAAGTCTGCTCCCCGCAGCTTCCTCTCTACCTCGGAGCCAATTGCTCTGCCCCTTTCTCTGAGCTTTGTTCAACAGGATCTATTTTTGATCTCCATCCTTGTCCTTTACCTAGGACCTTCTTCTGGGACCTCTTTCTGATCCCTGTTCCTGGTTCAGGATCTTCTTCTTTGGTTAGACCTTCTCCCTCTTCCCCTTCCCCGGGTCCTGCTCCATGGGACACCTTCTCTCGAATAGTGCTCCTCTTCACGACAGGTGACCTCCAGTTGCGCACAGTTTCACTTCTCTTATTTTTCCTCTGCACATGTGCTCAGGGCCAGTTCCCAGCCCAAAGGCATAAAAGAAATGAACTGCGCATGTACAGCCGCTTCCCGGCTGGCACATGCGTGAAAACAACGAACTGTACACGTGCAGCCATCTCCTGGATGGCACATGCACAGGAGGCCTGGGGCCTGCTGGAAATGTAGCTCTTGGCCTCTGAACATCTGATCTCCAACTGCCGATTAAGGTAAGCATTGCGTTTCATCACGCCACTTAAGGACCTCAATTGGCAGTGGGTGGTGGGGGGGAGGGGGTGGGGTGGGGGGAGAAGAATGGCCCATCCACGCGCCTTACCACCACAGACTTAATTAGGGTTGAGATGGGAAGGTGGCAGGGTTCCCACTTGCCATTCTCCCACCTGATTAAGTGGCCCCCACACACCAATCCCACCAGAGGGACGGGCACAGGATTCCGCCCACAGATTTGACACAGTAATAAGTAATTTACTAGTGAAATAAAACATTAAGCCAATAATTCTGATGGCACTAATCAAACAATTGTGTCATTCAATACTTCAAAACTCTCAGTCAGTGCTGGTACCAACAGTTACACCAAATGTTAAAGAGCACAGGTTTAAGATAACTTTTTGTTTCTTTGTTCAGTCAATACAACAAATATTGGGATACATTTTTCTGTCTAAAGTAGAACAAAAATCTAAAATGAAATAAAATGGATGTAAGCAAAAACAGTCACAAAGTCAATTTCTACCATGAATCTATCCTGTTTCCTACATCCAAGTGGAAAAGGCAATTCCGAAAAATAGGGGGAAAAGTCTCTTGTTAAAGGTTGGTAATAGCTTGTTAAAATCCAGTGGAGAGCAAAATTGCACAGTGAGAATATAAACGTAAAGTGAGTCCAGAACTGTCGCTCAGACCTGGTGTTAGTCAATGCAGGGAAGGACAAGATTTGGAAACTTTACTGACCAAATCATTAGTGCAATAGTGTTAGGAGCTGCACAGCTGGGATTTAGCAGCCATGTATTTATCTAAACAGCTGCAGCATCAACATAACCCTTGATTCAATCTCACAGAGCTTGATCACACTACAGTCAAATATATTAAAATATACCAAAATGCTCTGAAGGAGGCCTTGTGGTGCAGTGGGTAAAATCCCTGCCTCTGAGCCAGATGCTCCAGGTTTGAGGCCCACTCCAGGACTTGATAGTCACAGAGCGTGTGCTTGTAACACAGCCAAATAAGTTGATTGTCAGCCTGAGAGTCCTTCCAATCTGCCTATTGCAGTTGGTAAGAGCAGGAGAGACTTGAGTTCAGCCATGCTTGATGTGGACTGGTGCCCCATAAGCTGTATTCTCTGGCTTCAGGCTCATGACCTGTTCCAGGAAAAATAAGCAATGGAACCAAATGTAAGTATGTGCTTTGTCTACCTCATGTGTCTAGATGTAGGAAGCCTTCTAAAAAGTGCTCTGTGGTGACTGCTTGAAAACAAATGTAATTCCCCTGTCTTTAACACTGATCCACAATCTTCACCAATGGCATATGCTGTCAGTACAAACAGAGAGGAATATAACATGATGGTGCTGGAGATCAGAAACACATAAATAGACCAGAAATACACAATGGATCAATCAGCAACTGTAAACTTAAGTTCTTACTTTCTCAATTCCAATGCTGACTGACCTGTTGCATGCTTTTAGCATATTTTTCTTTTTCAATTTGTCTTCAGACCTGGCAGCAGTGCAAGTAACAATTTTGTTCCAGTACAGTTAAGACTGTATTTTTTTCCTCTCCATTCAACAATGTAAAGGACCCAGAATTTGTTCCACACAGGGGAGAGAATCTATAATTCTACAATTTTATCCAAAGCAAAGACCCAAAAGGCCAGTTATACAAAGATGTGCACAAAGGATTTGCAGGTTGACAATCAACCTGTTTGGTTCTGTTATGGGGAGACAGTGGCATAGTGGCAATGTAACTGGATTTGCAATCCTGGGACCCAGGTTAATGTTCCGGGGGCATGGGTCCAAATCCCATCACAGCAGCTGGTGGAATTTAATTCAATTAATAAATCTGGAATATAAAACTAGCTAATTTAAAGTTATTTTCAGTAATGGTGATCATCACAATGATCATCAACTGTGTAAAAATCCATCTGGACGGAAGTCCAGCCCACAGCTTGTTTAGGCCACCCAGAGTGTATTATCACTGCGGGGTAGCCTTTTTTTTAAATCGGTCAGCTTGGAACCAACTTTCCTTCCAGGGGTCACGAGCAGTATAACCCCCTCCCCACCTGTAAAACCCAGCTCATATATCACCTCACCACCATACCATTACCCTGCATAGTCATTTCTCCACCACTTATTAGCATCATAAATTAAAGATTGTTTCCCCTGATATACTTTAATCCATTGTACTTCAAACAAAGCACATTAACTTATTGTCAGAGGCACCAAAAGTAACAGACCCGAGTTTCAGTGCAGTCATAACTTATTACACCATCCAGTTCTGTTAATAGTAATCTATTTAATAAAATATTTAGATAATTCCATGGAGTTACATATACTGAAAGTTCCTGTAATTAATTTGACTGGTTGGAGCCATACCCAGCACAAAGAAAGATAGTTGTGGTTGCTGGAAGTCAAACATCTCAATCTCAGGACGTTCCTCAAGGACGTGCCATTAGGTCCAAGCATCTTCAGTTGTTTCATCAATGACCTTCCCTTCATCATATGGTAGATGTGGGGATGTTCACGAATGATTGCACAATATTCAGCACTGTTCTTAACTCCACAGATACTGAAGCAGCCCGTGTCCACATGCAGCAAGATCTGGACAATATTTCAGCTTGGCTGATGACTGGCAAGTGACATTCGTACCACACAAGTACCAGGCAATGTCTATCTCCAAAAAGAAAGAATCTAACCATCTCCCCTTGACATTCAATGGCATTACCATCACTGAATCCCCCAAAGTCAACATCCTGGGGGCTGCACTAGAAATTGAACTGGACCAGCCATATAAGTACTGTGGATAAAAGTCTGTCCAGCATACACAAGTTACAAGTCAGGAGTGTGATGGAATACTCTCCAGTTGCTGGTTTGAGTGCAGCTCCAACAACACTCAAGAAACTTATCACATCCAGGACAAAAAAGCCCACTTGATTGGTACCTAATCCACAACCTTAAACATTCACTCCCTCTACCATTGATGCACAATGTATACATGTGCTACACTGAATGGATCATCATGTTTCTACCCTATGCCGCCAGGTGTGGATAATCCATTGAACGCCATTCGTGAAATGGATTGGGAATTGTAATTATATATTCTTACAGGATATTTGTATATATATATATTAGTCTGTACACTGCACTGTCAAACATAAAACCCGTCAAATCCTTGAAATATTGCATTTGCAATATTAAAAAAAATAAAATATACATGTGTGCTTTCCTGTATTTCATATGTACATACATCAATATCATTTGGACAAATGTCAACCACAAGGCTTGGTGGTTCAGTGTTATACTTCAGAGTAGTGATGTATGATTATTATGATCCTTATACTGCAGGTATAGTGCTTGCTTTATTTAAGTGCGGTATTGCTCAAGAAACACAGAGGATCTGACAGGACATGGGTAGCATTAAAGCCATTAACATGCTAGGAGTGAAGCTACAAAGACCCTTGATTACTTTTGGTCACTGCTTGGGCTGTATCTAAAATAGGCATATGGCCTCCCCCTGCAGAAGGGTGGCCAGTGCCAGGTTCAACTCTTGCTTTCATACAATAAATGGTAACCATCTATAAAAGTATACACACATGCACGAAGGTGTGTCTTTGCTCTATTTAGCAGTGAAATCAAATGTTCAGCCAGAGGAACGGGACACACACTGTGCAGCACTACCATACATAACTGCAATTCCCAAACTCTATCACAAATGGGGTTCAACTGCAGCAACTCACCAAGGCTCCTTTGTCACCCTTTCCAAACCTGCAACCTCTACCACCCAGAAGGACAAGGGCAACAGGTGCATGGGAATGCCAGCACCTGCAAGCCCCCCTCCAAGCACATACCATCAGGACTGTGGGTGGTACCTATATTACATGAACTGCAGTAGTTCAAGAAAATGGCTCACCACCAGCTTCACAACGGCGTGTTATTATAATGATTTAATATCTTGGGTTTATTACTGTACAAGACACGAGGCACCAATTGCTCATAAGGAATTTGGTAAACACGTTGTGGGTTCATTTATTAAGGCTAAGCACATGAAAACAGTTCTCTATTGGTAGAAAGCTTGAAGACATCAGAGCTGTGTTACGCTCAAAGCAAAAGTGAAACTAAGACTGGATCACATGACACATTTCCCTTCCAGTGATGGCATGCTGATATCCTTTAAAGACACATTACAGCACTCAAGGGCAATTAGGGTTGGGCAACAAATGTTGGCCTAGACGGTGGGTCCCACGTCTTGTGAATGAAAAGAAGAAACGACAGATGGCTACATGTATTTTGTTCCATCACAGTCTGTCAAAAATTTGTATTATATAAAAGTAAATTAGGAAATGATTTTAGAGACCTCAAGTCCCATAAAGCATTAAACACAACTTTTTTTAAATTTATTCACAGGTTGTGGGATTTGCTGACTGGGCCAGCATTTTTTTATGTAATTTTTTTTGAAAATTATACTTTATTCATAAAATATCTGGAAGAACATTACAAAACATTTCAAAATCACCATCACAATCAGATTCACCTTTTACAACATGTATCACAAGGTGCATCAGTACAAACAATGAATATTACAATCATTAGCAGACATTCATTTTGAGCTGTACATCCTGAGGGGCTCTACACAGTTCCCAGTCCCTCGGTGCACTGTAGCTGAAAGGTCTTAGGCAGCGACCCTTCCCCATTGTGCCTTTGCGGCGGCTGCCCCAAGCTTTAGTGCGTCCCTCAGCACGTAATCCTGGACCTTGGAATGTGCCAGTCTGCAACACTCGGTCGGGGACAACTCTTTGCGCTGGAAGACCAACAAGTTACAGGCAGACCAAAGAGCATCTTTTACCGAGTTGATGATCCTCCAGCTGCAGTTGATGTTTGTCTCAGTGTGTGTCCCCCTGGGAACGGCCCATAGAGCACAGAGTCCTGTGTCACAGAACTGCTCGGGACGAATCTCAACAGAAACCACTGCATCTCTCTCCAGAGCTTCTTTGCAAAGGCACAATCTACAAGGAGGTGAACAACCATCTCTTCCCCACCACAGCCACCTCGAGGGCAACGTGCCGAGGGGGTGAGACTCCTGGCGTGTAGGAAGGATCTGACAGGGAGGACTTTTCTTACCACCAGAGTTGCACTTGGGAAGGTGTTGGTGAGCTGCCTTCTTGAACCACTGCAATGCTATCCACTTGCTGCTCCTCTTTAAGAAAAAGCAGCTTTTGCCATTTGTAGCAGAGTATTATGAGACTCCTTGTTGATCAGCTAACAGTCGATGATCATTATCTGGGGTTTCTCAACTTTGAAGTTTTTTTTAATAATAAATAGAATAAATAGATTTAAGCCTAATCAAGGAAAAGATGTAAATGCAAAGCTCCAAGTCAATTGGTCAGTCAGCATGAATTGTTCTGTGTGGCTGTGAGCAATAATTAATGGAGCTGAATAATTTTGTAATTCTTTCATATCTCCAAGACAGTCCGTGCTCTCTCTGCTCTTGCCAAAATAGATAAAATCAGTTTGTAGCAGCTTTTTAGATGATGAAATTACATTGGAATTTTCAGTTCCTCCTTCTATAGTGTGATAGTCTATGAGAATGGATATTTTTCTGCTATTAAAAAAACGCTGATAATTTTGAAAATTAAACACAAAATGCTTCATAAAGTACTGTGTTTATGTTTTGAATGTTCTCAAACCTGCTGCCCAGCAATCAAAAGAAATTGCAACTCTAAGTGGGTCACTGAATTTGGCTAAGAGTTGGAATTGATTTTAAAGTTGATCAATGGGTGGAAGGGCTTATTACAGGAATAACCACAGTGCATTTGTTTTGTGTGTACTCTACGAATGGAATGCCATATAGATTCTAACATTTACAAAGATGACTTCAAACATTAGATTAGTAAACTGCTGCCATTACCTTTGCATTGCATTCAGATGTTTGATGGTTGATTTCAGAATTAAAAGTTTACTTTGTCATTAAGATAAAGGTCATGGAGTTGATTCAATCAAATGGGCCTGGATTTAAATAGATTATTGCAAGTGCAAAGTTACATATAATTGTGATTAACTTATTGCAAAAATGTGATTTTTGACAATGGCAACCGCTACAAAAGCAACAAATTAATGATCACATGTTAAGTGGGCTGTATCCACTAGATTATTTGAGAGCCTTCTGCTGGAGCTTTTGAAGTGCCTCACTTTTCTAAGACTTAGACACCCATGCAGTAATGTTGCCTTTTTAAAAGTTTATACCACGTGATCAATTCTAGTTTAACAATCGGTGAAAGATAATTGCCAGTGAGTACAGTGTGCACAGGAACTGCCTGGAATGGCTCAATCACCCAAGGCCTAACAACCTCGGAGGGACCCTTTGCTTAGTGAAAAATTCAACCCAAATCCACCTTCAAAAGGGTGTTTACCATATCTGCTCAAATTCATTTGCAGTTCCTCTCTTTTTGCTTTCACAGACGCCTCTTTCTAAAGTGCCACATTTCAATAATATACATTCCACTGGTTGGTTTTACCAGTTCTGAATGAGAGCACTGTCATGACCTCCCTCTGTGTGTAGGTCAACCAGCATCAAACATTTGGCAATCACATAGAACTGGAAAACATAGAACATTCAGTGAAACATAAAAGCACACTGCTTCTGTGCCACTTTGATCATTTTAACCCATTTCCACATTTTCCCATGTCTCTTCGTAAAGTCTGTGGCTGATATTTTTAAAAGCAAATGAATGACTGTTTTTCACTATAAATTATAACCTCTTAACAATATTATTGAATTACACTGTCTTAAAGTGTACACCTATTGACAAAATTATTTCACTAATAGTAAGAATGATTACGGTCAATGATGATACACCTGCAATAATGAAACATTGTTGCTTTTCAAACATCAAGGGTCAAATTTTCCCCCTGTCAGTGGGGCCGGGGTGGGGGGGGGGGCGGTGGGATTGTGCGGGGCCAGGCATGGGCACGCACGGACCCAATCGGCACCCCCGATCGGGTCCGCGCCACCATTTTACGTGAGTAGGCCAATTAAGGCCTGCCCAGCGTGACACACACCCGGAAGTGCTGTGCACTCCCTGTGCGGGTGGTGCTGGGGGGGCGGAGGGTGGTTACCTGAGTCAGGAGTGCCTCAGGGAGATTAGTTTTTAAGTTTAAACAGTGTAATAAAGCGTTGTAAAAAATTTTATGACATGCCCCCTCATGTGAAACTGTCACATGAGCTGAGATATGTGCATTAATTTTAATTAAAAATTTTCTGAAAATTTTAAATCATTCATGAAACCTCATCCCACCTGTAGATGAGGTTCCATGAAAAATGGGAAGGCCGCCTGGGCTCTTTGCCTGCCCACCAACCTTAAGGTTGGACGGCAGCTTTTTTAATAGGCTTAATTAGTTCATTAATGGCCTGAACAGGCCTTTGACAGTTTGGCGGACGCGCAGCCGAAATCTAAATGACGTGCAGTGACGTCGGGATACACGCCCAAGGAACACCCCACGTCATTTTACGCCTCGGCAAGCGGGCCATGTCCCCACTCACTAAGCCGAAAATTCAACCTCTAATGAATCACTGAAGCAGTATGAATGTTGCAGAGTTTGTAATGGGGCTGTACTATGTTCAGTATTGGTCTGAATGGTCAACACTACATAAGCAAAGCAAATTTAGTGCGCAGGCCTTAATGCACTGGTAACCTTTAAATTGGAGCATCACAATCGGATTTTCGTTGAGGGAAGTTGGTGCCATATTAATAGGAAAATAACAAAGGTTGAACCCTGTCAGTGAAAGAGTAAATAAGCTCTGAATTGACAACTTGGAGGTCTCAGTAGGCGATCCATCAGAAATTGTGCAAGTGAAAGACGAGCACAAAGATAAAGGTATGAATGTGGCTTCAAATAATAGCAAATCATATATATGGATAGAAAGGAAAACTGTATCAGGGTAACATTAAAATTCAGTTGGGGCATAAAACTGGTGGCATCAGATTCGGGGTATTGACTTGAATGGAATGGAAAATTGTATGCAGTGTCTGACACGAGTCAGTCTGATATCATTTGTTTTATATCCCCAAAATTGAAAGTTATCTTCTAGATGTGGAAGGTATTTATAAAATTATGCTGTAGTTAGAAAAATGTTAGCAAGGAAATCACAAGTATCGTTTTAGATGTGAAAGCAGCAAATTATGCAGATTACAGGAATGGCCTGATGGAAATATCATTACCACAGGAAGAAATTTCTAAGGGCACAAATCACTTCCCATTCTTCTTAGCGTTTCCTGGAAAGGAGACATTCTAGAAGCGGAGGATCCTGAAATTGGGGTAAACCTGTCTCCATCCCTTCACACCTCCTTCTGTTCATTCCCGCTGCCAACCCCCACCCCGCTACATTTCAGTGACAGTTTGGTTGCATCTGGTTAGGAGGAATTCCTTTCACCAGTAGAAATGCCGCCAGATATTCCAGCAATGCACCAGAGGCAGGCCCCACTGTGTCACTTTACAATGGCAATCAGTTCCAGAAGGATCGATTGCCGCTTAATACTGCAGCCTAACATCCACAGCACAGCAAACTCTACCTGCCCCGCCCCCACCCCCCCACCATCATCAGTGCCTTCCCCCCACCCCAGCCACTGCTCTCCTGCCTTGGCTACAGATCATCCGCCACAACCCCCACCCCCACCCTTGCCACCACTATCTCCCAACCTGATCGTTCCCCCTTCCCAGTCCTGCCCTTCCTCAATTACCACTGCAAACTGGCCAACATCAGCCTGATCTTCAATCACACTTCATTTGACTGGTTAGCTGTTGCTATCCACAGCCTGATAGAGATGAGGACTGAGGACCAACACTGACTATGCTTCAGGTCTCACCATTCAGGCATACAGAATGGATCTCTACACCCTGTACACCCAGAAATGGGCCGCCCAAATTTCTAGGCCTCACCATCTTAAAGGTAAACAACAGAATTAATAAGGTAACAAACAAAAGGTCAAAGTGACCATTTGGCAGACTTTGACATTCTCTTTGAGCTGTAAACTACTTTTCATATATTTTCCCCTGATTTTCTTCTCCTTTCTTCTTTTCCCAAAGGTATCAGTTTATGCTAGACCACGCTTTAATTCGGGCCAGGACCTCACCCAAATGTCCTTATGCATAAGCCAACACAGCAAGTATCTGGGCAAAGGGCAACATAGCCAAGTCATATCATATCCTCGCCTCATCAGTTTCTCCTGGTCAGGGCAGCTGAGTGTGATTGCAGCAATGCTACTGTTTCCCTGGCCGACATCAGCTGCCTCAGCAAAGAGGTTGCCCTCCCTAGTCTGTATGTCTCAGTACTACAACAAGCGGTTCATTTACTCACTGAGCTACCAAGTGAGATTTGTGTATTTCCTAATTTGGAGTGTTTGTTTTTACTAGTGATTGATTTGAATATGTAACCAAAAACAAAAAAAATGTAAAATCTAATGCCGTTGTCTTAGTTGAGTTTATTACCAGTTTATTAAAATTCATCACCTTAACAGGCCTTGTTATGGTATGGTTCATGTCTAGTTCATGAGTGCACTTCCTTTCCAGAACTCTTTGCATCTTTATTGCTGTAAACACATTTGATTAATGTGGTCAAATGCCAATGATGTATTTTTTCATGACAAAGGAATGTCATAAAATGAGCTGAGAAGAAAATAAACTTTGGATAGCACAAAACTGAGTGCCATAAGGCTAGTCTTGTAAGATTCATCAAAACTCACCACTGCCTTCATACAATTAACCATTGAAAGTAATTGTAGTAATGATAGTTTTGGGAAATGTAGGATTGTAGCTTTAAGAATCATCCAGCATTGTAAGATCACATGATCTGTGTAAACCAATGTGTTAACAGCATGGGGAACCTGTACAGGAAAGTCCTTCTTTAGTTAATGCACATGTGTAGTTGCTGCTGCTGTCTTGTAAATAAAGTTAAATGCTTCCACTAAGAAAAGTTGGCCGAAGATCAACTCTATAACAGGACTATTAGGCTTTCTAGTTTGGTTACCATCAGCTGCATGAAGAATAATCAGTTTGATGTTGACCTTTGCATCCAAACCCAGTTAGGAGACCTTTGAAAGAAATCTGGGCAGGAAGACTTGAACCCATTATGTAAATTACAGTGACAACACAAACATTTAACCCAGCGTGGCAGTGAATGGGTTAACAATGTCGTCTCCTCAGCTGCAAATATTTGCTGTGGAATTCCATAACACATCTGAGCAATTTTTAAAGCCATATATCACAAACCCTGTCAAACAATGATTACATCTGCTGCAGCCTCAATACAAATAAAAACATTCTTCAGCCCTCCAGTTCTGTAGGAATCATTTTTGTCCCCAGCAGTGGAAGCAGTTTAAATCACTGAGAGCAAGTGAGAATAAAGCCCTCAAAATAGCCTGATTGGTTATAATTCAAAACAAAAATAAAATACCTGGAAAAACTCAGCAGGTCTGGCAGCATCTGCAGATAGGAACACAGTTAACATTTCGAGTTCGTATGACTCTTCAACAGAACTAAGGAAAAATAGAAAAGAGGTAAAATATAAGCTGGTTTCTGCCTGACCTGCTGAGTTTTTCCAGGTATTTTTATTTTTGTTTTGGATTTCCAGCATCCGCAGTTTTTTGCTTTTATCTTGGTTATAATTGAGGTTGTTTCAGAAGTTGGACGGTTCTCTCCGATTATAAAAGTGGTAGTTTATCAATGGAAATCCTCAAGATACAGTATAAAAGGGCCATTTTCTAACCCGATTAAGCTATTTCCCCCGGAGTTCCACTGATCTCCCATTGGGCGAATCTCTGCAGAAATTATTGACTGTTTAAAGAAATAGTTAGGACAAACTATTAAAAGTAACTGTAGAAGACAGGAACTTTCTCTAAAATATGTTTTAAAATCCTCCTCAGTCTGCTAATATGTGCTTAAACGAACAAAGAATAATCAACCCTGGACCTTTAGATCCAATCCTTATTTCATATGCACATCAGTCACCTAGCCTGAATTGAGCCTTTTGATGCCAGCTTGCCATAGCGAAGTGCGGGAGAGGGACTGCAGCCAGAATTTAAAGGGATGCAGCAGCCTAAAAGTAAGCCCTTGCAGTAATGCGCAATGCCATATTGTTTTGGTTGTCTTTTCAAAAGCTGTGGAGAGCTCGATAGTTGTTGACATCCTGTTGAGAGGCTGTGTGGAGTATGACTGTCAAAGCAAATGTGGAAGCAGGAATCTATGGAATCTATGGGGTAAATTTTCCGCATACCATCCCACCAGCAGGGACTCGCACAAAGTGATGGCTTATCAGAAAATTGCAGGCAAATGGTCGTGATTTTCTGTCAGTTGATATCAAAAGCAGTCCAATAGTTGCTTTCCAATAAGCCACCTGCTGGCAGTACACCTTGTAAAATAAAACCCAATAAGGATGGTGCAACACAGCATCAAAGTCCCTTGTTCAATGGCTATCAAAGTTGAAATGTTGCAGCATGAGGTTGATGCAAGGAGGACTATCCTGTTTAGCATTCTTGGGTACACCTCTCAGGGAATAACAGTGAATCTTGCTGGCAAGAGATGGCAGCTGAAGTCAACACTTTGTACACTGTCTGCAATACCTCAGGGAAGCTGCAGACAATGAGCTTTTTTTTTTTCAATTTTAGAACAGGTAACCAAAACTTAAAGTAGTTGCCAGGAGGAAGACTATTCAACAATACCATTTATCAGTTTTATGCCGTTAAGTGTTACTTGTCAACTAATACTGCAGATTTAAATGTATTGCTCATTTTCTTTATTTACTGTGCATTATTTTTGCAAAAATTTACTCTATTCATAAATATCTGAAAGAACTTTACAAAACATTTCAAAATGGCCATCACAAAAAGTGCAATAATATTCAAGTTTTCCACATAGATAATGTTGCACCCACTGGTGCTTCAGTACGAACAAAGAACATTACAAACATTTCAAAATGGTCACAACAGACAGTCAGACAAGGCAATGGCATTTAAGTTGTCTACGTTGATCATGTTGCACTCTGAGGTGCTTCAATACAATTGTGATACATGTAATATTTACTGCATACCTTCAATGTGAGTCATACAGCCTGAGGGGGTCTATACAATTCCCAAGCTTTATTTACTATGCATGCCCATTGCCAGCAAGGCACGTAGTTGAAATCCTTGACACACTCACCTTCAAAGCCCGTCATACATGACAGTTCGAGCCATAGCAAAAGATGTCTCCGATTAAAACAATGCCTTTCAGAAACACAGCTGTAGGTTTCAATGCCAAGTAGTTGAAGAAGCACTCTGGCAGAAAGATCATCAACTGACAAAATTATTTTATAATGTCTTAAAGTGAGTTCTAGAACAATAATTTACATATTCCCTTTTAAGGAAGAAATTACTGAATAATTCGTAAATAAGTAACACAATTGCCCTTAAGGATCAGGTTGGAAAAAAGGCAAATACTGCAGGGATTTTAAGGCATCTTAAGTGAGTAAAAGTTGACCTCCGCCAAGGACAGGAACAGGAGAGGAACAAAATAATGTTGCCCAAATGTAAAACAGGAACACACTATGCCAGCTAAGATTGGATAACTCATCAAAAAATGAAAGATTGCATTTTGCGCATTTGTATGGGTAAATGCCACACCCCACATCACACTAAGTAACTATGCAATCCTGGGGAAAGGAAGTAGCTAATGGTTCTGGGAGTCCACTTTAACATATAACCCAGACACGACTGGACTAAGGTTTAATTAGCAACATTTCTTATATTGTCTTGAACATTATGTGGACAGAGTTCATTTAAAATGGAATTTTAGGTAACAGAATCTGATAGAATGGTAACATTTGTGCATTAGGTGTCCTGTGAAAAACAGACGAGCTACACGGCAAGACTGCAACTCCAAATTGATTAGCCAACTGATTAGGTCACCTCCTATCAAAGTTTTCTACTATTTAATCCTCAAGGACACTCTTGTAGGCACTCTGCAGCAATATGAAAATCCTGCCTGCCTTGTCTTTTCCATTGTTTTAATCAAGGCTTCTTTTGCTGTGACCTGAAACTAAGCAAGTCCCTGGAATCCCTGATTATCCAATCAGAGCGATCTAACTGAATGGCCAATCAGGGCACTGAAAGGCGAACCAATCAGGGCTGTGAAAAGCTGTCCAATGCCTACATTTTTTGGGGAAAAAAAATTAAATTCACACCCTGGCATGCCTCCTTCCATTGTGTAATTTTACGCTAATCATGAAATGGAGTACTTTAAAACGAATCGCCATTTTGACTTATCAACCACCATCAGATTCAACAGCTTACATTAAGATGATTTGTTACTCCCTGACTTCCTATGAAAGTTTTTATTGCACGAGTTTCTTATGTCTCCACTTTCTTTTAACTCTTCCTGTGTTGCTAAAGCCTTGTAAATGCTTCACATACAAATAGCTTTTCAGTGAATTAACAGACAACATGAAAATATTTTAAGTTACTGTTATGGCAAAAAAAATCTCCAAAAATACATTTCAGAAACATGTGAAAAGTTCAGAAAATCGCAAAAAAAAGGTAACAACAAAACCCAGTACTAAAAACGTAGTACAACACTGGAAAATGAAATTAAATGGCTAAAAATCTTCTGCTCCTTTAAGTGTTCTATTGCTTGTTCATATTCCTCAAAAGTCATTCCAGGTAGCGAATGTTTAATTTAAATGCATTCTAATATGTAAATGAAGCCGTGCCCATGTTGGGTAAGACTATTTTAGGCTGATCCCTAATTGCTCTTTCTAGTCCCACAACGAAAATCAGGAAACTGGAAAATAATTCCAAAATAGAAAGTTACTTCTCTTTTGTCAGAGAAGTTGGGCAAAAGCAGGAGATTTAAAAGGGAGATGAAACTATTAACAGTGATGCTGTACTTGTGTGAGACCTTTAAAACCTTATGGAATCATTCTGAAGAACACACAAAGATGAACCTCCTTAGATAAACTTGTTATTTTCCTTCATTTATAATTCTGGATTTGAATTACATTGGAAACTAAGACGTTGTCAAAAAATGCTATTAAGAAAGCAGACGTTGAACCCTTTGCAATAAGAACTGCACAAACTGTGGATCATTTCTTTGGTACATTTTTCCAGTATTTGCAGTCCAGTGCAAGTTGATGCTTTCTGTCAGTGTGGTGCACAGGACAACTTTCCACAGTCTCTGCATGACTTGTGGTTTTATGGTTTTAGTATGGTTTCACTCAGACTGACCCGCAGCCTGGCAGATTCCAGTTGAGAGCTGATCCTTTGAAATTGCCACGTCAAGAGTAAAAAAAAAGTAGCTAAGAGTGTGGCTGCAGCCCAATATCTGTGTCAATTCAAGTTCACATTTCTAGTGGAATATTAAAGCTGCCAATCCTCCCCATTCCAATTTCATAAATTCCTTTTGCTTCCATTTTAGGTCTCTGATGCCACACAGCTTTCCCTAGCAGGAAAGGAACATGAAACCATAGTCTCAGGTCTCAGAAAACAACTCTGGCCCAAAGATGTTCAACAGTAAGCCCACTGGTTAATGGCCCTCTGATCATCCCTTCCTCCCTTTGGGCCTGCACATAATCAGTGCTTCTGCTGCTTGTGCAACCAAGTTCAGAGGACTCACCATGCAGGGATCCTACATAATTGAACAGTAATTGTGGGTTTTGACTTTATGCGTTTAAGCTGGAGGTGCTGTTTCGGTCAAAAACAATTACCCTTTGGACAAAACCTACCAAACAGCTCTTGAACACTTTTTATACAAGATCATGCAGGGAAACAAATAAAGCTAATAATTTTGTTTGTTAGCCCCTTGCTACCCTGTGTGATGTCATAACTGATGCAAAAAATAAACCAAACAAACTGATTGGGACATAATGTGACAATCAAAATGTATCCTTCCCGAGAATCAATTGTTTTTCTCGGAGTAGAGAAGCATGACCCCTGCTGGAGATGTTTTGGTTGTACAAAATAATTTTTCTGTTAATTACTTGTGACAGCTACATACGCAGCTATGTATTTAAATCATTTTACTGGAATTTGTATGTCGAGAGTGAATTATTCAAAATGGAAAAATTGAACAATTGTTGATTCATCTTTTTACTATATGATAATAAAAAGGTTTTGCAGGAACTTCTCTGTTGGTGTCAGATAAAAATCAGTGGCATCATTGCTATATTTCTCATAACTAAAAGTCAGAGAATACCACATGTTCAGAGGCCTTGGACAACTAAACATCTCACTGGGCTACCTTAAACTATTGATTCTAATAGGAATGTATTCACAATAACTCTTTCTCTTCTGAGTTTTGGACAATCAAATCCTCTGAGCGTTGACAGATCTGATAATTGCAACTTTCTCACTCAGTTTATTATTTTTTAAATCTATGTTTTCATCTTACAGAATTAAAAAAAAGTAAATTAAAAAGAATTAAAGAATTAAAATCTATTTAACCCACAAAATCCCACATTGTAGTGATTTAAGAGAGAATGGGTGGAATTTTGTGGTCCCATTGCAGTGGGGTTGGGGGCAGGGCTGGAAATACAATGAGCCGTTCAAAACTCCATTGACTTCAGTGGGGCCAGAAAATCCCGCCGAGTGTCTCTTGAATAGGAGGTGCTTTCAATGTAAATACCTTCATTAGATTTTGGTTTTCAATTATTCTCAGTGATCATTAAGTGAATAGATTTTGACTCTGTACAATAGTGCAAAATAACAGCCTATTTTTCATCTCTCGTGGTATTTTTTTTCCATTGAAGTCCACATTATTCAATATGGCAGGTGCGTACTTCCAACTGAAAATATGCATAAGTTTTCTGCCCATTATTTGGGAGCTTAGAAGGCAGGTTAGTGCCTGAAAAACAGTTGCTGCATGACCTAATCTCTATGACCATATATGTGTGTGCGCACATTATCTTTCTGCTCCTGAATGATATCTCAACACAAATGTGCCACAGCGGAACCCCAAGGAAAGACTATCATAATGGAGCCATTAAGTCTGCAGGCTAACAATTGCAAAGAGCAGATCTTGTCTGGTTTAGATGAGCTTACTATATACTATGAGCTATTGCAGACATTACTGATAATCACAAAACAATATATCTTATTTCTACTTTGCTGCAGCGCTAAGATTGTATTATCAAAATTAACATTGCGTTGCGGGGAGACAATCAGTGCAGGCCATACCTCTCAAACGCTCCATTTTAATCAGGACACCTTGATGTTAAAAATTGGCACTGAGAAACAGCAGGGTTCCACAATCCGCAAAATCAGTTGGGTTCTAGTTTTATAGAGAATTATGATCCCACCCCAGGCTAAGTTGTCTGCTACCAAAACCAGACCCATGAGCAAAACTACAGGAGATCCATTAATATGTTATAGAAAGTAGCAAGTACAAAGTATTAATTTAGAGACTGAAATCTAAATGCATGATGATCAAAAACATGTTAGTACAGTACCGGAATGCCTAGACAATTTTTTTAATTGACATAGCAGGCCACCCACCAAAGTTCAAAAGAGTTTAGAGAAGACAGGGTGAATCACCAAGCAACGTGTTGCATTGCAAAATCTCAAGATTGCTGTCACCCAATTTCCTTGTGACCATATGGCCATGAGAACATAGAAACAGGAGTAGGCCGTTTAACCCCTCAAACCCATTCTATGGGGGGAGTCGTCCCAGATTTGTACAAAATGCAGTAAGGGCCAGGAAAAAAGTTATTTACCCACTGGCCGCAATGGCAGGTTTTCGCACCGTATAGACCCATTCACACCTCATTAATTATGCAGCCACAGGAAACACACCCACTGTCTCACTGGCAGCAGCCTCCAAATTGCCCACCACACCTCGCCACTCCTTCATGCAGAGTGCCCTATTTAAACAGCAGCCGTGTGCACACTCCTCAATTCTTACAGCCTAGGGCTGCTCCGGTGAAGACATGGCCCCAAAAACCGAGAAGAGAGCAGCCCTCCTGATTCAGTGACGCATCCCTGAGACACCTTCTGGAGGCTCACTGTGATGTCCTCTACCCCTGTTCTGGCCACAGGAAGCCCATCAGTCTCACCACTGTGGCTTGAGACCTGGTAGCATAGGTGGTCAGTGCCAATGCTGCGCACAAGAGGTTGCCCATCCAGAGCAGAAGATGGATGAATGATCTCATCTGTGCTGCCAGGGTAAGGCAACCATCTCATCACTCTAAACTCACACACTCACAAGCCCATCACACATTCACTGCATCTCACTCACTGCCAGCTCAAGGGACATCATCACTCACTCTCTCACACACACCCTAACATCTCCATCAACATGTGCCCCCACACACACCCCTTCTCCAGTACAGCCCACAGCTGTTGAAAAGCAACCCCCGCCTTATGGCTGCTCTGGTAGGTAGAAACCTGTCCGTGAGCCCCCCTAAAAGTGATGTGGTGCTGCTTGCAAAGCCTGGTGCTGATGATTCCATGTGCTGCCCGAAGCAAGGCAGGCAAACAAACCTCAAAACCCAAGCAAAGTGCAGCTTGCCAGGAGCACGTCACTTATGTACATTTGTGAAACCCTCGGCGTACAATCACGCCAATGTGACTCGATAATCCAGCGTGGGGGTGAATCCTGCAAGCAGGGCTCATAATGTGATACTAAATTATTGAAATTAGGTTCCCGATGTGCGGCGGGGTGAATTGCGGCCCGCCATTGACGGGTGGAGCAGACAATTGCAAGCTGGTTTCATGATGGTGTAAAACCGATTTTTGCCCTCCTCGTCATTTTGTTCCCCCTCACCCGTCATGACACCTGATGCCAAAGGGGTCAGAAAATTCCACCCTATCAGTCAATGTGATCATGGCCAATCTGCAATTTAACACCACAGGCTGAACTTTCCATCCAGGTTGGAAGTGGGTGGGTCTGCAACTTGGCACCGCTGGCTGCTAAGCAAGTTCCCACCACGATCCTGACTCTGAGCCATTTTCAAATAGGCCAAGTTGGGTTTGGGTTGGCTGCCTACCAGCAAGCAGCGGGTAGCCAATTATTGGCAAACTGATTTAAGTAAGGAGCCTATTAAGGCTCCATACTCATACCAACTGGGACTTCCAGTCGGTAATGCGAGCAGCTCAAAATGGACATGGTCCAGGCCTTCAATGGTGTGTTCAGGATGGGAAAGGGGGGACCACTATCGTTCATGGGAGGGTCTCCCTCCTGCACCCATAACAGGGAACAGCTGTGGCTGCTGGCCATCCCCTCGGAGTGGTTACCCCTCCAGGATCATTCCCAAGCAGCTGTGGCCATTTTAAAAATCAAAAATAACTTACCTGGCCTTCTCCCTCTCTCTCTCCCTCTCTCTCTCTCTTCATCTTCAGATCGGAAGCTTCAACCTCGGCTGTGAGTTCTGGAGGGCCTCCCACTGACCCTCCATCTTCTGGAGTCTGCCTGCCATCTCTGATTGGCTGGCAAGTTTACCTTCAGGCCTTTAATTGGCTCCCCATTTCAAAGTACTGGGAATGTCTGTAGCATGCTGTGTGGGATTGGGACTCAGAACTAGCCCCCATGTCAGGTTCCTGAATCCTAAATGAAAATTCAGCCACATATCCCTTAATAACAAAAATCTATCAATCTCCCAATTAAAAACACTCAGTAGAGCAAGTACCTTCACCATGCTGTGTTAATTCAATGTTATTACAATTACACAACTCTTCCCTGTCTGGTTGCTGCTTTGCAGCTACAAAGCTGAAAAATACATCTTTTTATTAAGAGCTTCCATTTCACTGAGGGACCTTTGGACCAATTCACATCTAACAACCTGCTGTGGAAACTCTGCTCACATTTTGAAAGCCATGTTAAATTGCACCACAGCAGCTGAGACAATCCACAACATTTAAAAAAAATCAACAACATTTTAAATGAAACTGCCACACAACATGCTAAAAGAAAGTCAATTCACCTTATTGCCTAACGTTAACAGAACTTATAATAAATTCCAGGATCCGGATCTGCCTCCTCATCTTTGCCAAAAACAAATAAGTTCTTCTGTGGGCCATAGCCTATCTGTGTACCAAGTTTTGTTGAAATCCATACTTTAGTTTTGGAGATATATTGTTCACAGACAAACAGACAAACTGACTAACAAACAAGGGCAAAAAACATTACCTACCCATTTTCAGTGCCAGAGATAATTAACAATTAATCTATCATCAAATGCTGTTTGCAGCTGTTTCCAAACTTCTCGCACCCTTTGTGGGTTGAAATATTTCCTAATCTCACTCCTGAAAGGTCTGGCTCTACTTTTTAAACTATGCCCCCTAAGGTTAGACTCCTCAGCCAGTGGAAATTGTTTCTCTATCTACCCGGTCTGTTCCCCTTAGTATGTTGAAAATCTCAATCAAATCTCCCCTAGCCTTCTAGGTTCCAGAGTCTATGATCCTTTTTGCAATATTTCCTTGTAGTTTGAACCTTGGAGTTCAGGTATTATTCTGGTAAGTCTACACTGAAAACCTTCCAAGACCAGTATATCCTTCCTAAGGTGTGGCACCCAAAGCTGCTCACAATACTTTACCTATGGTCTAACCAGGACTTTGTATCTAGCTGTAGAATAACTTCTACTCTCTTGTAATTTTGTGCAATATATATATATATATATATATATACATCAAGGCCAGCATTCCACTTGCCTTTTTAAATATTTTCTGTGCTTGTCTATGACATTTTAATGATTTATCCATTGGGATCCCCAAGTCTCTTTGGACCTCCGTTGCTTCAAGCTTTTCATCATTGTTATGACTACAGCTGATGTTATTGCTGAGCAAGCCAGACCCCAGTGTGAAGTCTGTCTCACTGATCATAAACATTTTTTTAATTCTGAAAATGAGGAGGAAGAACTACTGACCTCAAAAGCATAGAACTCCAGTATCATCTTTAGAATTTTTTAAAATTAAAAGACTAACTAAAATAAAAGAAAAAAACTTAAGCACACAATATGAAAGTTATATAATTAAAACTGTCTTACAGAACAAAAAACATGCTTGGTCAAAAGTATACAATTAAACTACCTTTCTGGCAACAATCCCTTACAAATTTTTAACCGTAAAATTACAGTAAATATTACCCAAGTCAAGGAATTGCTGTCACTTTTATAAAGGTACACCTCACAACTTCTCAGACACTTCCACTATAATGCTGAATTCCAAAAGGTGGTTCAGAAACAAACTGTTCCCTAAAACAAAGACTCTCCTGGCTTAACACTGGTTGGCTGCTTCCAATTTAAAACTTTCACAGCTTCTCAGCAATTCACACAAGGAAGCCGGCCTTATGTGGGTTCCCCACAGCAACTCCCACCAGTTAAACATCCCTTTCCCAAGTATCTTTTTCCCCTTTCGCCTCAGACTCCACTGTCCTCAAACACCTCTTTGAAACTCAAATTCTCCAAATATAAAAATATTTCATGTCTTCTATTTTGCCTCTACTTTTGGGTCAATAAAATTTAATATATCTTTCCTTGTTTGCTCAAGGAACCCCTGTAAGATGCAAATGTTCCTTGCCACAATTGAATTCCCTTTTGAAATTCAACAGCTGAAAAACCAATTTCTCCACTTATCTCACAATGCAAATTTCAAATCCAACCTACCTACTTATAACACATACCCACCATAACGTTTCATTACAAATGCACAAACCTAACATCTTTAATCTTTCATCTCTTAGACCTCACAGACAACATGTCTCTAGTAACCTTTCCCCTGTTTAACTCACCCTGGACACATACACACCCACAGCTTTCTACACAGAAAACCTAGTCACAAAAACATAAAAACATACATCTCTTAGCACACTATTTAGGTCCAAAGTGGATGACCTCACATTTGCCTGCATTGAAATCCATTTGCCACGGTTTTAATTGTTCACTTAATCTACCAATATTGCTTTATTATTTTATACTTCCATCAACACTGCTTACAACACCACCAATCTTTGTGCCATCGGCAAACTTGGATTTTCTATCCCAGGATCTCATCCTGCCTGTTGGAGTACCTATTATCTCTACTCTGTGCATTCAGCCAATCCCCTAATGAGGTTAATAATTTGCTTTTAATTCCATGAGTTTCAATTTTAACTAACAGTATCTTATGAAGAATTTTATCAACTGCCTTCTGGACTTCCATAAAAATAATATCCATAGACATTTCACTGTTCACTACTTTCGATATCTCTTGGTGATGTTTACAATCCATGCTGACTCTCTCTGAAAATTTTCAAGATATTCACTCACCCTTTCCTTAATTATAGACCCTAGCAATTTTCCAACAAAAGATGTAAGTCCATGATTTCCTGGTTTCCCTTTCACCTTTCTTAAATAGTGGACTGACATGTGCAATTTTCCAATCTAAAGGAACAGTTCCCAAATCAAGAGACTTTAGAAGATTATAGTTATAGTATCTGAAATGTTCTCACAACTTCTTAAATCCTAGGATGGAAACCATCTAGCCTCCTGGGGTTTTGTCAGTCTTTAGTACCATTATTTTCTTCAGTTTTGCTATTTAGTGATGTTAATTTTGGTGAGTCCTTGTCCCTGATTCAATATTTGCTTATTTGGGATCTTCTTCTAATTTAAAGACTGATGCAAATACATTATTCCTTTGCATACTTATTTTCATTGACAATCTCGCCATTATCAGTTTTCCTTGTGGCTGGTCCACAGGATGTTGATAATGTAAGAGGAAAAATGTTCTTTCTTGTTGGGGATGGTCATTGCCTGGCAGTTGAGTGGCACAAATGTTATTTATCAGCCCAAGGCTGAATATTGCTTAGCTCTTATTGCATACAGGTATGGATACCTCATTATCCTTTTTTTAAATTCATTCTTGGGATGTGAGCACAATACCTAGCTAGTGACTGGCTAGGCCAGCATTTATTGTCCATCCCTAATTACCCTTGTTTAGAGGGCATTTAAGAATCAACCTGTGGGTCTGCAGTCATATGTAGGCCAGACCATGTAAAGGGCATTAATGAACCAGATGGTTTTTTATGACAATTAGCAATGGTTTCATGGTCATCAGTAGACTTTTAATTCCAGAATTCTTTCATTAAATTCACATTCCACCATCTGCCATGGTGGGATTTGAACCCAGGCCCCCAGAGCATTAGCCTAGGTTGCTAGATTACCAATCCAGTGACAATACCACTACACCACCACCCTCAATCTGAGGAATTGCAAATGGTAATGAACACTGTTCAACTTCCCCACTCATGAGCTTATGCTGGAGGGAAGGTCATTGATGAAGTAGTTGAAGATGGTTGGGTCTAGGACAGTACCCTGAAAAACTCCTGCAATGATGTCCAGGGCCTGAGATGATTGGCTTCCAACAACCACAACCATCTTCTGTTTTGCTGGATATGACTCCAACCAGTGGAGGGTTTTTCCCCTGACTACAATTGACTTCAATTTTGTTAAGGCTCCTTGATGTCACACTTGGTCAAATGCTGCCTTGGTGTCAAGGGCAGTCACTTTCACCTCATCCATGGAATTCAGTAATTTTGTCCATGTTTGGACTAAGGCTGTAATGAGGTTAGGAGCCTAGTTCCCAAGGCAGAAGCCAACAATTCAAGTAGTTCAACATTCTCTGGAACAGTACAGCCTATTTGATTGGTACATGATTCATAGGATACACTGCAGCAACTTAACGAAGTTACATCAACAGCAGCTCCTTCCATCTTCACTTTCTCAAAGCAACTAGGGTTGAGAGATAAATCCTTGCTAGTGTCATCTACATCCTGTGAACAGATATATGGGTTACTCCAGGGCCACTCCTCATCTTATTTCCAACAAGAGAGAACCTAACCATCTCCCCTTGATTTTCAATGATATCACCATCACTGAATTCCCCACCATCAACTTCCTGGGGGTCGCCACTGAGCAGAAATTTAACTGGACCAGCCAAATACACCCTGTGGCCACAAAAGCAGATGAGGGCTTGGAATTCTGGGGCAAGTAACTCACCTCCTGACTCCCCAAAGCTTGGGCACCATCTACAGGGCACAAGTCAGGAGTGTGATGATATTCTCTCCACTTGCCTGGGTGAGTGCAGCTCCAACAGCACTCAAGACCTCATTCAGGATAAAGCAGCTTGCTTGGTCAAAACCCCTTCCTCCCCCTTATTTAGTCACTTATTCCCTCCACCACTGGTGTAGTGTGGCAGCAGTGTGTAACATATACAAGATGCACTGAAGCAACTCACCATGGCTCCTTCGATAGCATCTTATAAATGCATGACCTCTACCACATAGAAGGACAATTACAGCAGGTGCTTGGGAACACCACCACCCACAAATTCCCCTCCAAGTCACACATTAACCTGACTTGGAACTATGTTGCCATCTTTTCACTGTCGCTGGGTCAAAATCCTGGAACTCCCGTCCTAACAGCACTTAGGCTACATGGACTGCAGCAGTTCAAGCAGACAGCTCACCACCACCTTCTCAAGGGCAATTAGGAATGGGCAACAAATGCAGCCTTGCCAGCAATGCCCACGTCCTATGAAAGAATCAAAAAGAAACCTATGGGAATTTAGCCAAAGGCCTAATTTAAAATGGGCTAACATATCTTCAAGGTGGCACACAAAGGAATTTTATGTGAATTAGACAACAAGTGCACTGCCAAGGAAGTTCAACCCCCAAATCCTCAGCTCCACTAATTTTTGTGCCATCTTATTACTGCTTGCCAAACCAAATAGACAATATTCTCTCAAATGGCGGAACTATTAAAATCTCTGCAGGTTGTAGTAACTCTCTCCATAAAAAGATACAAAGATTTATCTTGGGCCATTTTCTCTGCAGACAAAAAAGTGGAAAGGTAGAGCTTCCAATGTGTATCCTTGAATTGGATCTATTTTTTTGTATCTATTGTAATTAGTATTTCTGTTGCTTCCATCTTTGCTATTTTATGTCCAGCCTGCTATGAGTTGAGGACAACTTTGAGGCTATAGGAGCACTGGATTTCTTGGAAAATAACACAGTGCCTTTAACAAAAGCAATGAAGAAATCAAGGAGGGCAGTAACAGTAAGAGATAGCATGGCTGATTTATCATTTCTTTTCATTTATAAGACAACTTTCCAAATCTATTCTGTGACCAATAAGATCATTGTCAAAACTGTGCTTTTTAACCTGGATAGTGTTGATGGTCCATGTCATTGTCAGGTTAGGAAATCCTGAAAATGTAACATCTGTCTATCAGAAAAACATTCACAATGAACTGTCTGCAGAGAAAATGGCCCAAGTTAATCTTTGTATCTTTTTACGGAGGGAGTTCCTACAACCTGCAGAGATTTTAATACTTCTGCCATTTGAGAGAATATTGTCTATTTGGTTTGGCATGCAGTAATAAGATGGCACAAAAATTAGTGGAGCTGAGGATTTGGGGGTTGAACTTCCTTGGCAGTGCACTAGCTGTCTAACTCACATAAAATTCCTTTATCAGTTAGCCCATTTTAAATCAACAGCTTAATGATCCCGTTAAAGAGCATGCAAGGGAATTTTATGTAAACATGTTCACCAAAGTGCCATGAATCTCAAAGAGTGACACGGTCCGTGCTTTAAAAAAGGAAACTGTCAAAAAAAAACCGAGGGTATTTAACCAAAGAGCTCAAATAAAAAGGAAGAGATAATGAGGGATAACAGGAAAAATAAATATTGAAATGATATGAATTGACAAGCAATAGTATGACTGGATTGAGAATCCACATGTTACACCACGTTGCACCACTCAGAACTTCATAACCATCACAATCTGTGAAGCAAATTCTAATGCTGGAAGGTGATTCCTCAAACTGTTTAAAACACTTAACTCTGCCACAGACATTGCAGCATAAATGACTGTATACAGAATCTCCTCTGGCCTCTTATAAAGAAGCTAGTTGACGGGCAATAAAATAGTGGGATTATATAGTAGAAGAAAAAGGAGCAAACAGCTCTCAATATTCTGAAAACTTTGTATTGATTTTTTTTTTCAAAGTAAGAAGTTATTTCTTTTTCATTTATCTTTTGTTCTAATATTCCTCAGATGAATTTCCGAGGATAATGGAGGTAATTTTCAAATAACTTCTGAAGAATAAAACCGGCATTGCTGGTCCAAGTCCTGTTATTGAAACCACCCAATTTTCCTTTCTGGGTCAGTGTGAATGCATTTTGGAAAATGTGAAAGTTGTCCTACTTTGGACCAGATTCAGATATTTTATTTCCCCTTTAGCATTTCGTTTTGCATATATTCAACACTTTTTCAAAATTCCCCTTCCTCAAAGCAAGGGTGTGGATTGGCCTCTTGAGGTAAAAATATGTCTATTTACTTTTTAGGAAATGTGGTTCAGTGGCTGCATGTTTCATAGCCAGTTTGTGCATCTGCGTTTTTACTCTTAACAATTTGTTTTACCTCTGTGCTGTACTGATGGTCTATGCAGAACTGGTCCCTGACAGACCTGGTAAGAGATGGCTGCACATGTGTCTAATCGCTTAGCAGTTTAGTAAGAGTAAGCATCAGATCATGGGGCTCGCAGGTTGGGGTGGTGGAGGTTTTGGTGGGGGGAGGTCTTCTTTTGGCAGGACAAGTCTCAATTGAGAGCAATCACCAGGGACTATTCACTACTTAAAGACACCCATTGAATTTGTAGGATTTAAGCTTAGTGACTGGCCATAAAGTTTAGGGCTGCTTGTACATCACTGATGACTCAGTCAGTTCTGAGCCCTTTAGGAACTTAAGGGGGCAATTGTCCTTCAGGCAACAAAGAACCTTGGAAGTGGCCAGGATGGAGTGTTAACTTGAATTCCCAGTTTAGCTCACTTTTAGTGCAAGACACCACCTTTGTGAAGGAGTTGAAACTTGGGCTAGAAGCAGCTGCCAGAAGGATTATTAAGGGGCTGATTGCCATTTAAATTGCCTTCCATCACTCAGGAATGAGGCTGCCCAGCATTTTGGTGGCTTGAGCTTGACCGAACAACCCTCTCCTAACAGTGACCAGCTGATTGGAAGTAAACAAGTCATGGCAGAGGAATTTGAGTATTACTTAAAGGTCTAATAGTTACTGTTCACTTGCTGCTGGAGGTTTCAAGAGAATTTTTCAAACAAATTGAGAGACTTTCTGGGAAACATCGAGAAGACTTCACTAGTGCATTATCAACACTTATTCCAGAAATCCTCAGAGGAATTCAGTTTAAGAGAGTGAGTGCTGTGCTACTCTACCTTATACTTATAGGAGTCACCAGGAGAAAGGGAATGCTGGGTCCATTGCATCTTGTTAGAGAGATTGCCTTGTTCTGCCGGAGGAATAGAAGGAGGATATAAAGGCCAGGCAGAGCCACACCACATGTAGAAGAAAAGGACAGGAGAGCAAGGGTACAGGACATCCCTCCCTCTCTGGACCTCCTCCACCAGGATTTTGAATGACACATCTGAGAACATGTTCACCTGCTCATTTACTCCCTGGGTTATGCTAAAATCTGGCACTGCGTGTCCATCAGCACACTCCAAGCCTTCAGTGATAGCAGGCATGAGGAGTTCACAAATACCACTCCATGAAAATTGTGTCTAATCAGTGCTTGAGTGCTGAACCTCCAGGGGCAGAATTTTGCAAACCCAATGGATCTGCAGGTGGGGGTCCTGTAAAACTCCATAGGTGGCCTTCCTGCCACCCTCCCACAGATTCCTCAAATTTTAAAAATTTTACACAGAGCAGGCAAGGTCTTGTTCGGCCGTCCCACCCTCGCCTCAATTAAGGAGTTTAAGTGGCCAATTATTTGCCACTTTGTGTCCAGCCTCAGGGCAGCATGGGGAAGGTGGCAGGTCACCCTATTCAGGCGTCAGGTGGAAAGATGGGGTGGACCCTCCATCAAGGACCTCCTTTCCATATCAGGCATATCCCCCACAAAATGTCTGCTCCTGTGGGTGCTTTCTCCAACCCCAGCCTCCGCAGCTAGGCCCCCACCCCCTTCTCCTCACCACCCCCACCCCCCACCACCCTGGGCCTCAACTTCATTCACTGCTGTGAGACCCCCCCTCCCCCCACCACCCAGCAATTACCGGGATTCTCCAGTGCTTAGACTCCTCGGGTGGGGGGGGCGTTGGGTGTTGCCTACCATCCAAAAAATGCTCCATGTCTCTGTCCCAGCACCCTCAGACAGATTCAATCTATGGTAAATCAGCAATTAGAACCAAATTCATGTGCTAAAAGTAGACTTGTAAGCAGGCGTGTGTCTTATTAGCTCAGGACTCATTTCACCTGTTTTCACCTTTCACCTTTCACTGAAATAACATCCATGCTTAGTTTAATCATTGGCGCTCCTAGTGCCGAACTTGTACAATCCTCTCCTAGTACACAGAGCAGAATCTGGCTGCTGCAAAGACATATTTTTACTGGCCAATAAAATAGTGGCTAAAGAGATTCTTTAATTGATCTGGCCATACCAGTATGGGAGTAGCTTGGCAAAAGGCCCCATTCCAGACATAAAGCCTCTCTCGTAGCAAGTGTGGGCCAGAAAGCTGGAGCTGCAATGTTAGAGCTTTATCTGCAAAAAATGCACTCACCCACCAGCAAGAAGAGCATAGTCAAAGTGTCTCCATATGGATTTATCCATCTGAATCTCCTTACAAGTATACAAAATGGCCCTGAAATTCCAGCCAAGACCAAGTTGGAAACTTGGTGAATCTCCAGGTCAGGGAAGAATGCAAATACTTGCAGAATTTATGCAGAACCTTTCATGACCACCAAGCATCATAAAGTACTTTCTAGTGAATGAAGTACTTTTGAAGTGTAGTGACTGCTGTTATTTAGGAAGCATAGCAGGCAATTTGCATACAACAAGCTTTCACAAACAGCAATATAATTATCAGATAGTTTTTTTTGTGCTAGTGATTGAGAGATAAACATTAGCCAGTATAGCAGGGCTAACTCCCCTGGTCTTCTTCAAAATAGTGCCATGGGATCATTCAGATGGGGCCCCAATTTAACATTTCATTCAAAGATGTCACCTCCAACAGGGATGCACTCCCTCGACGGTACTGACATGTCAGCCTCATTCTTTGTGCCCAAGTCCTGAAGTGGGGCTGAACCCACAACCTTGTGACTCAGAGGCAAGCATGCTACCAATTGCACAAACAGCTGACAACTATGGAAAATTCTGTTGCTGCCATGCCTTTTGGGTCCAGCGTTTTTCAGCAAATGGAGGTATGGACATATTTTCTATCTGCCTCCAAAAGCATCAAAGAAATATGCCTGTGGGAGTCTCCAGGATACCCCAAGAATCCAACCTCTTCAAAAGGCAAAGGTAATTGATTCCCTCAGAGAGCGAAATGTCTTTTAATAGTATTTGCTTTTTCACCAAAGCTTATAGTGAAGCTGTAGTTTATAATTTCTGAACAATGACTTTCTATTGATTCCACTTTCATACCATTAGGACAAGAGAGCATGAGGAGTAAATACATTTCCCAATTTTCCATCCAATATCAGTGCTAAGCCATCTAATTTCAGATATAGTTCTAAGGAAAGGTTATTGACCTGAAACGTTAACTGTTCCTCTCTTCACAGATGCTGGCTGGCCAGCTGAGTATTTCCAGCATTTTCTGTTTTTATTTCAGATACAACAATGTTGAATCTTTCTTGTCTCTCCAAACAATGGTGAATAATACTCAAACTCAAACCTGCATCCTTACTGCTTCAGTGTAGCACTTACAATTCTCACGGAAGCCACTGTGATGGCTCAATGGATTGAAATTGCTAAGTTAGCATTAAGTGATGCAAATCTTTGTGCTGTAAATATGCACCTAATGGGAACCACATTGGAACTGACCAGAGTTAACTCACTTAGAACTCACATAGCCATTCTTAAGATAACACTCTAGTTCCACCAGTCCCAGCCAAGTTCAAACCTAAGCCCCAAACTTACTGGGATGGACAGAAAACTGACACTAGCAGATCAGCTTCCCCTTGTGCACCTCACCTGTCTTTCCTTTCATTGATTTCAATGGGAAAAACAATTGAATCTGGTAGGTGCAGAGCTGCTAACATTAATTTTCTACCCCGTAGTGAGAATTAAAATCTTGAACATTTTCTATTAATTTTCTAAATATCTACAGTATAAACTGCCATGCCACTGCCCCCTCCCCATCCACAAATTTCAGTCCCCAATTCTCAAATCTCACCTGATGTTGCCAATTTTTAATTAATATCCTATTGTTCTGCAATCAAAGCTTAACTTAATTATCTTTCTATGGTATTAAAATAAAATATAAAACAGCCATATTTAATTCAGCTAAAATTACAATTTTTCTAGTTTTCATTATTGTTTACCCTCACGTTATTTATTTCAAAATATTATCGGTGGGATTTTCCACACCCGCCTGCCACTGCGATCTTCCGGTCCCACCGCGATCTTCCGGTCCCACCGCAAGTCAATGGGCTTCTGGCTGGAGCACCGTCTCGCCTGCGGAGGGTCCCATCCACAAAAGGGCCAGAAAATCCCGGCCTTTATCTGATCAATCTTCTATTCCTAACTAGATCAACAGCCGAACACCCGGTAGCCGACACCTTAGATATGTGCATGTCTGTGTTGAGGTCTTTGTGGCACAGTACACAACATTCCCTGCCACCGGGCCAGAATCTCCAGGTTCAAGTCCCACTCATGTCTTAAGGGCCACAGAAAGTGTGCTTGTGGCATGGCAAAGCAGGTTGATTGTCAACCTGTGAATCCTTCTAATATGCCTGTGGCAAGATGGTAGGAGCTAGAGAGTTTCCTGGTCAGCCCGAACTGTGTGGTAGCTGCGAGCGACAGCATCTCCAAGTTAAAACACTCCACACACAAGCTCTTGACACAGGCTCGGTGGCAAACACCCTCCTTGCTTCAAGGGATGGAGAGAGAGAAAGTGTGTGCAGCAGATCCCAAAGTGATTTATAAAGAAAAATAAGTAAATCAGAGTAACATTACAGGGGCAAGAACTGCTTTAATTGAAATATTTACCCATTTCCCATTCTCTTGCCAAGTGTGGTAATGTGGTCTTGAAGAAAATAAACTTATCTTTGAGTCATACCATGTAGCACTTCCAACTTGTTACAAAGGTAGTTTTGTATCCACTTCCTTGGGTTTCCAATAATAAATGACCCGAAGAGGTTCTATATATAGATGTGGTTTAGAAACAGGTTCTCACTAAGGTGAAGGACCACATAGCAGCGGGATGCCAAGGAAATTAATTCTGCAGTAATGCTAGTCAGGGCCACAATCAAAACAAAACTGTTGTTTTAAAGCTAGGATGGTCTTAGCAGACACATTAGTTACTAAATTTTAGCAAGCTGCATGTAAGCAATATATTTGAAGTCTCCCATTCAATAGGAAATAGGACTGTATTTGAAACTTTGCAATCACAAATGCAAAGAAGCCAGGAAACACTGAGTAAGAAAAATAATACAACGTTGGCCATATACATAGCTAGCTGGCAATTGCAAATGCATGCACCAATAAGGGGTTGAGAAACAACAGTAAATAACTCTGAGCTCTTTGGAATAGAAAACATTGTGATCCAATTCACTTCTCAGGAAATGAAGTTTGAAAGCAGAGCAGTAGTAAGCACAAGAAACAGTGGATATCTTTGCGGGGAAGCCTTGGTGTGACTGAAAACTCCTGCCCAAAATCAATGGACATTTGGTTGCTCTCCAAATTGTCCAAACCCACCCGCAATGATTCCTGCTGTTGGAAAATCTACAAGCATAATTATCAAGAGATCTATAGAGTTATCAGACCTATGATTGTATTTGTCATTGAATCTAGGAGCATAGCTATCATAAGCAAAGTCATAGAGAGATCATTGGCTCAATCAGTATAGCTATCATCAGTCCAGAGAATTGAACTTCTTCAGTGCCATGAATAAATTTACCATTAGCCAATGTGCAGATATATCAATAGCTCTGTGATGTTATGACCACAGCTAATGTTAATTGCTACGCAAACCAAATCCCAGAGGGAAACTTGGCTAATGGGCCATTCCCTCAGCAGCAAGAAGTCCATTAACACTTCTGGGATTTTAGAAATTAAAAGTAAAAGTTTTATTAACAAGAATAAAAGAAAACTTAAGCACACAAGATTACAGTTGCACGGTTAAAATTAGTCTTACAAAACACTCCCTTAAAAGATTCCTTACTTGGTCAGACCCAGGCAACACTCCCTTATAGATGTTTAACTATAAAAATCCAGTAATGTTACCCAAGGCAAAACTGCTGTGGCTTTAATAAAGGCATACCACACAAACTCTTAGGGCAGAATCTTCTGCCTGTCGGGCAGGCCAGTTGGGAGCGAGCATGGGCGTGTGAGGAGCTGATCACCACCCGTGATTGGCTGCATGCCACCATTTTATGTGGGCAGCAGGCAGCCCACTGTGACGCATGCCCGGTAGCGCTCACTACCTGTGCAGGCAGGAGGATGGAGAGACTCATGCGCACAAAAGAGTGCGGAAATCTCCCTGAGGCACAGAAACATTACAATAAAGAAAGATTGAGATTATTTAGTCTTGTCCCCTCATGTGACAGTGTCACATGAGCTGGAACATGTTCATGAAATGTGTAAAAAATATTTATTAATTTAATAAAACCTTCATGAAACCTCATCCCGCCCATGGAAAACGCAAAGGCCGCTTGGACTCTTTGCCTGCCCAGCAACCTTAAGGTTGGACGGGCAGCCCTGTCAATTAGTTCAATTGGTATATTAATGGCCTCAGCAAGACTTTGACAGTTCAATGGGAGCGCAGCCGCCTCTGGCATGTGCCCACCAAATGGAAGATCGGAATGAAGCACGGCAACGTCGGGACACTCGCCCGACATCACCATGCATCATTTTACATGTCAGAAGAACATATTTAACTTTTCTATTTTGTCTCTGCTTTCGGGTCAATAAAATGTAATATACCCTCTTCGATTCACTTATGGAACTCCTGCAAGATGCAAACATGTTTCTTGTAATTTCTGCCTTCCCTTTGATAATCAAACAAGCTCTCAATTTACCTAAAAATGCAAATGTTAGATTCAACTTATTCACTTGTACCTCAAACCTAATGCCTCTATCCTTTCATGTTTTAAACTCCCCAGACAATCTGTCTTCTAGTAATCTTTCTCCAGTTTAATCAAATGATTTACACATAAACACAGACACACACACACAGACACACACACACACACACACACCCTTCTTCACAGAATAACACAATATTCTCCAAGAGTATTAAAAAATAACACCCACCCTCACAATGAGTAGGGTTATAATGCATCTGTGAATTGAGTTATCATTGGGTCCATAAATTGAATTATCATCACCTCTATGAATGTTTTATTGGAGTCAATTTTAACTTTCAGCTGGTTTCCAGTGGGAAACCCCAAGTCTCAGTTAATGTAGCACTCATACATGGCAGATTGAGTTCACGGTGATTTTAATCACTGACCAAATTAACAAGCAACCAGCTGACATCTCATCTGCTCTGGGCAGGTTTTAGGTAGAAATGGTTGAATTTTGTCACCATTGAAGAAGTTCCCACGGCCAGGTCTGACCTTGCACCAAAGCATGGCGGAACTTTGGGGACATATTTTGACCGCGGCGGCCAATTAAGAGGTCACCACCAGCACCGACATCCAATTGAGGAAGGTGGTCCACCTCTCGAAGCTGCCAGGCTGATCAGGGCCAGCAGCCCCAACAGTGTCACCACTAGCCTTGGCTACTGCTGAGGCTGCAAGAGAGAAAAAGGGTGCCTCCATGTTGAGGTGTCCTCGGCAACAGCTAAAGTTTTTTTGAGCAAGTCAGGGCCAGGCAGGTAGGTTGCGGCAATTGAAGGGGAGGGGCATGAAATCCGGTGGTGGCACCTTAGTCACGGGCATGGCCTTTGCTCCCGGAAATCCTCTCCGTGGGCCATGGAGCTGCAGTAAAGTAGAGCCTCCTGGGAACGCATTGAGAGGCCACCAAAGATTTCGTGGCTGTCTCTCCACGCAGCTGGGACCTCCCACAATGCCAGTAAAAGGCCAGCGGGTGCAGAAATTGGCCCTTAATTGGGCACTGAATTGCCTTGACCCTGCTGAGATTACCACCACTGGTAATTTGTCATGAGGGCGGAGAGACATCGGGCTCCCCCCCACCCCTACACTTTCTCCCACCATTTCACCAGCCCTCCCGCCTCCTAGTCAATCCAAAGAGTCTCTGGAAAATTAGAGAGCCTTTAGCCATTAGCGAGCACTCAAAGTGTGGGGATGGGGGTTCCGGAGGCAACTCCAGGGGGTTAGGGGTGCTACCCAGGGCAAAAGAGGCCTAAGCTTTCACTGTGGCCATTAGTGAAGCATTATTGCTCCTCCTAGGTCCAAAAAGAAATGTTAAAAACTTGTTCTGAATGGCCTATTCTGCTTCCAATCCACTTCAAACAAGTCTCGGGCCGCAGCAGCTTCCCTGCTCAAACTGGAAATAAAATGGCAGTAGGGTGATCAGATACAGACTTGTATGTATAAAGAAGGACCCCAGAACTTTGGGCTGGCGTGTTGATAAAAATTGGCAAGATATAATCGGCGAAATTTTCCATTCCCACTGGCGCTGTACATGTTTGCTAGCGCGAGTGGGTAATGTGGCGAGAAGGCCATAAATCAACTTCACAATGTCCATGAAATCAGTTTGAGATCGTCTGCTCAGCACGTCGATGGAGGGCCATGTTTCCCACCGTCAGACGTCAGGAACCTCATCGTAATACATCAGCATATTATTATAAGCCTAGCCCGCCAGACGCATTTGCTACCCCCCCCCCCCCCCCCCCCCCCCCCCCACCCCACCCCCCACCCCACCCCACCCCCACCCTGCTGGATCATCCATCCACATTGGCGTGATTGCACACCGACATGTTTCACAACAGCATGTAAAAGACATGCAGTTGGTGGGCTGCACTTTTAGGGGAACTCGAAGGTGAGTGCACAGTAACATTGTGGAGCACTCGCGAGGGATAGCTGTTGGAATTCAAGATTCAGGCACTTGGGGAGGGTGCAAAGGCTGCCCTGCAGTTAAAGGTAATGCACAAGCACATGCATGGTGGGGGAGTTGGCCACGCATTAGGGACACCTTGGATAAAGTGACCATTCCTCTTGGACTAGTCTCCCCCATGGTTCAAGCTGACAGTGCTGCCTTGCAGAACAGGTTAGGAGAATGCCTCTGCCTGCGCTGAGAGCACAGCATGCAGTCCAATGGGCACAACTGCCACCAATCGATCAGCCTCCGCCCACAAATGTATCCATGAGGTCACGGATGCCACCTTTGCAAGGGCACACAACTTTCTGCATTTTGCACAGGACCAGGAGAGCCAGGATGCAAGAGCGATTGGATTTGCCCAGATCTTAAGCTTCCTGCAAGTGCAGGGTGCCATCGACTGTACTCACACGGCGCTCAGATCATTGTGGCAACAAGCAGTCAACTATGTCAGCCACAAGGGCTTCCATTCACTGAATGTTCGGCTGGTGTGCAACAACCACAAACACATCCTGCAGGTCTGGGCACGGTTTCCATGGAGTGTCCACGACCCCTACATTCTCAGTTTGTCACAGATCTCTGGCGTCTTCCAGGGTCCACAGAGGCTATAGGGATGGCTCCTCGGGGACAAGGGCTCCCCACAGAGGATGTGGCTGATGACACCCGTGCAATGGCCTCAGACTGTGGAGGATGATGACGACATGCAGTGAGGAGACACCATAAGATCCTCACATTGCATTTATGAACGTTTGACTCCAGTCTGGCTTATGGCAGTGCACATACCCTCTGTGATAATGCTCCTGTCATAGAGATGCTGTGGAGGACCTAAAAGTCACTCAATTGCAGGAGGATGATGAAAACATGCAGTGAGGACACTCCATAGATCTTCACATAGCCTCTGAGAATGCCTGACCCCTGTCTGGTTGAAGGCAGCTCACTTGTGCTCTGTGATCAGGGTCATATCATAGAGAAACAGCCATGAAACTTTAAAATCGCCTTCAGCACCTGACCCCTTCAGGAGCACAGCATCACTGGTCACAGATGCTGAAGAGATGGGACCCAGCCCCACCTTAAAAGGTGCTGAGAGTACACAGAGAGAATGATGGAACTCTGTGACGCCTGCCTACTACATTCTTGCAGCAATGACAAGCACCATTGAGGTGCAGGCACCACTAATGTGTCCAGTGAGTGAAAGGCCAGACTTTCGCTTTGGTCTGAAGGCTGCACAAAGCACAGGGAAGAGGCCCTGAACTAACACAGTTTTCTAACACTGCAGCTATGTACTTCTACAACGGAGGTGGATGCAGCCTGGTAACTGCTACGTTCTGTCTGTGATGATTTTGGCAGGCGTCCACTGGAAGACCAAGACATGGAGGGCCCCAGCCTGCTTTCGGGGTCCTTCAGTGTGGAAGTAGCATCCTCCCCAGCCCATGGAGCTGAAGCTGCTGAGGTCACAGGAAGAGGGGATTCAGATAGGCCGGGCACTCTTGGAGTCACCTGTGTGGATGGTCCCTGCTGATCCTCCTCCCTATGGGTGCCCAAGGTTCCCTGGTTGACTCCTTGAGGAGAAGGGGAAGCTGGGGTTAGATCGGGCTGCCCCTCACCCCTCGCGTGTACACTCTGTTGGAGGCCAATTATGGCAAAGGAGTTCAGACCGCAAAGCAGTGCAGGGGTGACGTCCTGGACCAAGGTCTCCATGGCAGCCGCCATCCTACCAGTGTTGACCTTGGTGCATTGGCATGCCAGCATTATTACATCAACCTTAAGGCGGATGGACTCCTCCATCATATCTTGCAATCTGAGGAGTGCAGTGGACATCCCTTCCTGATGTTCCCTAGCTTGCCTTTGCAGCTCCAGCAATTGTGACATGATCAAGACCAGAGGCTCCTCATCTCACTTGGACTCAGCAAATTTCTGGCCTCCAGCAGTCTTCCAAATGCCGGGCACCTGGGAAGTCCTGTCGCAGCCTGCGATCACCAGATTGTGATCCTGAGGCTACTCTAAAGCTATGTCCCACCGAAGTGTGTGTTTTGTGCTGGTGGAGTTGTGGGGGAGTGCTGTGATGGGACTTCGAGGAGAGTGCCTTCAGATTCCTCTTCAAGGCTTGATTGGAGGCTCTGTGTCATGGACTCTGTCAGCTGTTTCCCAGATGGCTTACGAAAGCAAGGGGATAATTAGTGCATGGCAGTGGCCTGTGAAACAGGACACATCACTCACAGCATGGTTGTCTGATGGATGTTGCACTGCTGGACCCTCACTTGGTAGAGCACCGCCAACCTTACCATCAGCACCAGACCGGACCAGATCTTCATCGGTCAGCTGGATGGCTGTTTTCAAAGTCCATGGGGACCTTAATTTCAGACATCCCTCCACTGGTCTGCGACCACTTCCTCTAGTTGTGTGCCATCTTGTCCTGCATGAATAGAGACCTGGCAGAGACCCCTGCCAGGCCAGATGTTAAGTATGCCTGGCATATGTGGATGGTGAGTGCTCCCATGGACAGGATGAGGACAATGAAGTTGTGTGTGAGACAGTGAATAGTGATGTCCCTTGAACTGGCAGTGAGTGAGGGCCCTGTGGATGTGTGATAGGTTTGTCAGTGTGTGAGTTGAGAGTGATGAGAAGAGTGACTTACCCTGGCAGAATGGAGGAAATCATTCATCCTCTTGCGGCACTGGGTGGCTGTCCTCTTTTGCAGGGTGTTGGCGCTGACCACCACTGCCACCACCTCCCAAGCCAGACTGGTGATGTTGTTGCCCATCCTGCAGCCAGAGCAGGGGAAGAGGACATCACAGCGAGCCTCCACTGCGTCCAAAAGGTGCTTGAGGGATGCATCATTGAAATTGGGGGCTGCAGTCTTTTTGCCTTTCAGGACCATGTCTTCTTTGCAGCAGTGGTGGACTGGAAGCACTGTGAGGTGTACATACGCCTGGACTTTAAATATGGCGTCCAGCGTGATGAAGCAACGAGATGATGACGTGGCGGGCGAATGAGAGCCTGCCCGCCATGAAAATGTTTTGCTTCCCAGGAATGCATAATTAATGCAGCAGATTTGAGACTATATGGAGTGAAAATCTGCCATTGCGGCCAGTGGTAAAACATTGTTTTACCCGTCTGCTCGCGTACTTAATGCAAACCTGGGATGATTCTGCCCAATGGATGAGTTAACTTGTGGATCTTAACCGTTCATCTCTCACCACCAACCCACCCCCTGCCCTTCCTTGGTTTCCACCAGACATATACGGGTAAAATTTTCTTCATCCTCAGTCCATGAGTTGAGTTTTGATTGTCACTGTGAGTAGACTTATCACTGGCTCTATGAGTTGGGTTGTTAACTGATCTATGGGACATGATGGGTTCTGCTGATTTAAATTTAGATCAAATAATTTAGTCACCAAATTTGTTTTCCCCTTGAGAGGATTCCTCTTGAGAGGAAATCAAGAGATTTCTGACACTCAGGAGGCACCTTTTGTAATTTGTTTTCTATCCAAATATTTGAAAGTAAGAGTTTATTAACACCTTGCCATGGATAATTCCTGTGGTTATAATATAAACAGAATTTTGTAACTGAATGAATCTGACTTGTTCACTTAACATGAATAAACATTCAGGCCATTACAAATTCACTGCTCACAGTAAAGTGAATTCTACTTCAGAGAAAGGTATTAGAAATATTTACCACAGAAACCACCTTAAAAACATCTATACCTTAAAAATATAAATAAAATCCCAAAAGGTTCCTTACCCTAAGAAGTTTATTTTTATGCCACTTTCATTTTCCTCAGTTTCATTGGCCATCCTGCAGTTCAAACTTTGCAAGCAACAAAAAGTTTCTGTCTACAGTCACATGACCACATCTGATCATTGGTATAAAAAAACCTCTGGGTGCCCATACTAATAGACCAGACGTAAACCAGCTCATTGTATTCTAATTGTAATAAATCGTAGCTGAATTTCTTCAACTAACATGCACGGTGACAGTGAGCTACACAATGGGTAAAGACAGTGGCCAGAATTTTCCGGCCCTGTTGGCGTCGGGCTGGTTGGGCGGTGGGTGGGGGTGGGGGGTTGGGGGCGGGGGGGGGGGGGGGGGGGGGGGGGGGGGTGGGGCGCGGTGGTGGGGGGGTGCAATATGGCGAGAAGGCCAAAGATCGGTCTTACGCTGTCATGAAACCAGTTTACGATGGTCCGCCCCACCTGTCAATGGGGGCTGTGTTTCCCGTCGCCCCACATCGAGAACATCATTTTAATACATTTGCATTTAATTATTACCCCTGCTCGCAGGAATCTTCCCCCCCCACCACATCAAATTTAATACCCATGTTGGTATGACTTCAGAGTGGCATGCCTCACAGCTACCTTTAAAAGGCATATACCTGGTGACTTGAACTTTGTGGGGAACTTGGAGGTGAGTGCACACAACCTTGCGCAGCACTCACGAACGTTGCCAGTAGGATATCAAGGAAGAGGTGCCGTGCATTCGTGGGGGGCACAGGCAAGTCCCTTTTTCCCAGCTGGCTTTCAATGCGGTGCCAGGACAAGGGCTCCAGTGGGGGTCAGGCCAGGTGTATGATGGTGGGGGGTGGTGGGGGGGGGGGGGGTGCAAGGCAGCTCAGAGAGACTGAAGGAAATACTCAAGCACATTGCACATGGAAGTTGGGAAGTCACTACCAGTGACAAATTCAAAGTCATAATGGAATAGAGAAAATTGATGATCTAGAAATCGCTAAATCTTTCAGGGCAACTACTCTTGAGACCAGCAGCAAATGTTGTCCCTTCGTGCTGACTGCAAGATCCAAGCATTTAAGTTGGAGAGGGTGCACATTGCTGTCTGACATGCAAAATGTCACTTCAAAAGATAGATGATCACTCCTTCTGATACCATTCCCTAAAGGGGCATTAACAACTATGTACTTCAATCAGGTTGGTCCTGGTTAATTTGCCATTAACTTCTGCAGTACAGCTGAACAGGAAACTCTCCTGCTCTTACCAGCTACCATCAGGTGTATTGGAAGAATTTACAGGCTGATTACCAACCTGCTTGGCCCTTTTATGAACACAACTTCCATGGCTGTCAAATCCTGAAGTGGGACTTGAACCTGGACCTTCTGGTCTAGAAGTAGGGACACTAGCACTGCACCACAACACCTCCCCACAAATATTCACTGTTGACTAAATAGATGCCTACTTAGGTTCCAGAACCACTGAATATTGTACACTAGGCTGCAGGAGACAGGCCTCATGATTACTTGTCACATCAGGCCATTCTACTAACAAAACTTTCACACCTTACACTTAGCTAGAGAATAGATGAACGCCTTAGAACAGAACCTTAGAACAGAATAATGGGGAGAAGGCCCTATCCATTGAAATCTACTTAACAAACAGGAAATGATGTTCTTCTTAGTCACTGAAATAGTTAATACAGGCCCCTACAGGTAGGTGGAACTTGATGTAAAAGTTATTACGAATGTTGATCCAGGTTATGGGTACAAGTTATTGTAGCACAAAGCTTAAGTTTTTAAGAAGGTGCGAGTCAATATTTCTGCAACCTAGCCAGATCTGCTGTATTTTCCATTTATGTCTACTTTTTACTTTTAGTATACTTGATTGAGCTATTTTATAACTCAAATCACACCATTTGATGGAATGTCTATTTTTCCACTATTTGATGGCTATTAAAGCTCAAGTTAATTACTGTAAGAAGGGTTTCTGTTTGATCCTTGGGCAATGCTAAATTATCTGTTAACCTCTGTATACAGCTGCACTCTGGTTTGCAATGAAAGTAGGGCTGTCCTGTAGAGGGCACCTTTGGGGCAAGGCATGGCAGAAATATCTGGTAAAAACCTGACAATGTAACAACCCTGGCCTATAGCTGCTGTAAGATTTATGCTCTGGTTACAGGATTACACTGACCCTGGAATAGTGGAAATTCTCCATTAAAACTGATTCTGATACAGAAAAAAATAAGCACCGAGCTGGCTTGCTTTCAAAGTGGTTTGTTCATGTTGGTTGGTGTGAGGGGATAGAGAAGAAAGGATCCGAAAAAGATTTTAGATCTTAAGGGGCTTGACAAGGTGGATACTGAGAGATTGTTTCTCCTTGTGGGAGAGCCTAGGACCAGAGGGCATAATCTCAGAGTAAGGGAGCGCCCATTTAAAACAGAGATGAGGAGGGATTTCTTCTCCCAGAGGGTAGTCAGTATGTGGAATTCTTTACAGCAGAGGGCTGTAGAGGCTGGGTCGTTAAATATATTCAAGCCTGAGTTGGACAGATTTTTAATCAGTAAGGGAATCAAGGATTATGGGGAAAAGGCAGGAAAGTGGAGTTGAGGATTATCAGATCAGCCATGATCTCATTCAATGACAGAGCAGACTCGATGGGCCAAATGGCCTACTCCTGTTCCCACATCTTATGGTCTTAAGATTGAAAAGAAAAGAGAAATTATGCACTTAAAAAATGAAAGTGGAATGTTAGTGTCCGATATTAGAATCTGAGCACATCGAGTTCTTTTAAATGTTACTGCCTTTGTTGAAATAGTGGATAGAGAAACTTCAGACAGACTTACGAATCAATTGCATTCGAGTGCCCGTGGAGGGAACTTTGCCCAACTTGTGACTATTGTATAGGGCTTATCAGCTTTAATTGTGAATTTTGAGAACTTTTGGAGAGTTGAAAATATCACAACAAGTCTCTGGCCTCGTATTGCCTCAGCTCTTATCTAAATGAATGGGCTACTTTGACGTCCCCAGCTAAGATGCTGTGTGATTTTGATTTGTTATGATCTTAACTTTAGTTTCCATTTTACATCTCTAAAGCCCTTTTCCCTGGCCTCTTTTATAATATTCCCTCTTCAACTGCAATCAAATTTCAGCAGCACTGCAGATTCCATGATAGGCACTGACTGGCTTTGAAGCATTTAGATCCAACCTTGGCTATAACGACTTTCAGATTTCTCCAGCATGAGCTATAATGGTTTCCTGCCAGACAGCCTATTGTAAACAGCCTCATCTGAAGACTGATGTATTTCAGCTTAGTAATGACCATAGGCTAAAAGCAGGCCTGAAGAAACAGTTTTCCACTTTCTACTCCTCCTATCAATGTTTGACTAATGGTACAAAGCACAAAAGGCCTCAAATTAAAACAAGAGAATAAATGCAGGTGCACTTAGATCCAAATGTGCAAATTTGAACCAGCCAGAGAAGGGGTAAACAAAAACAGGCACATTACTGATAGTGTCTCCAACTTAAGGTGTTATATGCTGTACATATCAAATACAACTTTATAAACGGCACTCTTGATGGGTTGAGTCATTCTTGTAAAAGCGAAGTTACATCCAATTTTGACCAACTGCTATAGAACTTCATCTATGTCAAAAAACTTTTGCTTGTCAATCAAGGGATTAATTGAATTCTACAGAATCAAAAACACAACTTTTTGATTCTGTAACCTCTATTGACTGGACAAGAGCACTTATTTGCTACATGATTAGGTGGCAAAGGTGACTTGTAGGCCAAGATTTTCCGGTCTCACCTATGGACCATGGAGGGACAGGAAAATTTGGGAAGCGGCCAAAAGTCCATTGACTTTGGGCAGGAATATCCTGCCCTCCCGAGCAATCATTTGTTTTCCAATTGAGGACATTGACTGGTGGAACCTATCCTGAGCTTTCAAAGTATGTTAATCAGAGACTCAAACTAATCACTGCAGGATTTGAACTTCGAGTCAAATTCGTCTTTGCACAATCCAAATCTTAATATCATGGATCTCTTTCTTACAAAAGGCAACTTATATGTGCAACTGTATGTCCTACTTATACCAAGAGTACATAACAAAGAGAAAGCATTTCACCACACAGCTATTCTCTTCTACAGAGAGTTATTGGACATATTGAGAATAATACTGCTGAAAATTGTTTTTAGGTCACTCTAATTGAAAACAGACCTGAAAAACTGCAGGTTTGTAGGCTAATCTATGAGTGGAACTGCTTTGTGCTTCCATATATAGAATCATTATGTCATGTCTTTAAACTGGTGCTTATAACCAATTAGCATGTGCTGATTGAAATTGAGCCTCTTCCCTTTTTTTAAATGCAGGTCTCAGATTTGTTGCCTTGACTTTAGTAAACGCACAACTTTACAATGTTAATCTAATGATGATCTGCATGATTGGGGCAGGAATAAGTTTTCAGTTTGTATGAAAAATCCGTCGGTATTCAATATAAAGAAAGCCTCAATCTGTTCCGGTTTAGTGATTTAGAAATGACACACTGTGAAGGAACATACAGCATCACATTTACAGCTGGATGCTGCCCAAAAAGGGACATAGAAATGACTGTTAACCAACTTGATCATCCCTTATACTATGATCTGCTTATAAAGGGTTACACTTAAAGAATTGAAGTGCTGGGACCTCACTGAATCTGAGTCAGCACAAGAGCAGTCAGATATAACTTTGGTTGAGGTACTCAGTTGTTATTTTCAGTCTGCAATGAACTAAAATTAGTTAGGATACCACCACAAACCTGGAATTTTTGAACTATAAATGCACATGTTATGTGGCTCAGTGTTGGGTGTAGTATCTTATCCCAGCCACGTCCCTCCAAATATTACTAACATTCTCTTTAAAAATAAAGCAATGACATAAATAAATAGAAAACAGGCTGTAAGTTAATCAGTTCCTTATGAAAGATGTTTTTTTTTAAAGTGCTGGCCCTTCAATATAAGAGGAAATTTGGACCAAAATATTTAAGCAACAATTTTCAGCCTCCTCAGTGGTTCTTTCAGCAAATGCACAATCGCAGATGCATTACGATCCTGTTAGGAGCCATTAGCATTTAAAGAGAAATCCAAACACCCAGCAATCAACCAACAGAACTAAGCCCAAGGTTTCAACTTTTTTAAACAGAAACAAATCTGATTGTACATAAGACAAAGCAAGTGGTATTAACATAACGCTGCACTTTATAATTACTTATGCTATGAACTCAGTACCACATTTTACTTCCATCAAAAATTTCCTTGTGCATTACAACAATCTTGAAGGTTCATTCATTTATTTAAGGACAAACCCACAAGGTATGCCACTGCCCTCTGGAATTCACTATAATTCTCCTCAGTGTTCCATCTATTCTCTGAGGTAATATTTTATGGGGACCCTTCCATTAGCTTTATGGTTAAGTGACCCTCCAACTTTTATTTAATACCTCTTGACTGTGGATGTCTCAGCTCCTTGTTCTGGTTGCCAACAGATATCCAACTGCCTTCTCACAGCTTCCAAGCTAACTCTGTTGATTCCTTTCTGCTACAGGCTCTCTGAGGACCACTGTACATTTCTTCCTCTGGCCGAAAGCTGGAGCAGATCTTCCAGCGGCTTTTCGCCTCACGACATCCAAACTGAGCTTGAGCCCCACATGCATTCTGTGCAGTGAATGATAAAGTTAGCATTTTCTCTACTTAAAGTGCAGGGTTGAATAACAATAATCTCCTGCTGCTCTCTCAATACAGTGAGATGCAGTCTGCATCAAAGCAGAGCTGCAACAGCCTATGTCTGTTTCCCAAACTGAATTGTTTGCTTCAGCCAGCAAACTGACAGAGATAAATTAAATAAAGGGACATTCTAACCCCCATAGCCCATCTCTATGACAATGTGGCATGCTTTGAAATGTTCAAACAGAAATGCAAACTAATTATTCTTACCTTCAACACACCTTTTTGATTCTGTGGCCTATATGAATAATTCATCTCCCTAACGGATATAAATGCCCTCTCTCCAGGCTCCTTGATTCCACTAAGAGGTTCAGAGATGGGTCGCCCATTGCCTAAGCTTTGTTCACTACTAACGCTGGCCTTGTAAGTTAAACATGGGCTCTCTTTTAAGTGTAAGAAACCCAGGTTTGTTTGAGCTGCGTTTACATCATAGTTGTGCCAACCAGATGCTCCCTTTTATCTACAGTTAAAACTTTAATTCCTAAAACTAATAGTTATATACTAAAACATATGAATTATGAACTATATTTTCACAACATATAGAACAGACAAAAATGAACCAGGCAATCCTGCTGTACATTGTCGGTAACATTAGCATTGCCAGCTGATAATAGAGAACAGAACCATTTGTAGCAAAGACTTTATTTTACTGTTCAGCCATTGTAAATGAGCAATTTCAAATTTTAAGAACAGTCCATGGGTAAATAGTTCTCAACATACGGTAATAGAAAGAGTTTTTTTTTTCCTCTTGACAGGACTCACTCAGATGAGTGAGTTGGAGAATGGTGCTCCAAAGCTTAATTCTAAGTCTGTGTTGGCTAGCCTCAGCTGGAGTGGCTCCAAGGACAGAACAATTAGGGGTAAACAGCTGGGGTTGCTGGGGCTTGTGATCACCCTCCAGTGACCACTGCTGGAGAGTGCATGTATGTGGGTGCCAAGTGAAACAGGTTTCAGTGTTGATTTATTGACAACCATCCAGACTATTTCTCACTTCAAGTGCCTGTCTTTCTAATAAAATGGCTCAATAGATTTTCAGAGACTAAATCACATCGTATATCCCCTGTCCTGCCGTGCATTTCCAGTAGCATGAGCATTTGATATCAAGGATTGGACAAATAGGAGCAAAGTTCTATTTTATTGTTCAGCCATTGTAAATAATGGATAAATAACAACAAATAGATGAATATTGTTCAATGCACAGCAATAAGGGTTGTGATTTTTCTTTGACAGGACATTTCAAGGTGAGTGAATTGAGGGATACTCCTCCTGTGTTCAGAGTAACAAGTGCACTTGCTCATATGTCATTGAATAATAGCTTTACTCATTGGATTCCATGCACCAAATTTAGAATGTAAGAAGATCCACTTACAATCTCTGGAGAAGCAAACCTATTCAACAGCAGTTGGTGACACAATTTACCAGGTTACACGTCACTTCTCACTTGACTTGTCTAGATTTCTGTGAAGGTAATCAATGTGCGTGGCAGTACCTAAGCCCTATATAAATATGTTGTTTCCCATTGGGTGAAAGGGCTCTTACTCCCTTTCCCATTTGTGCTGTTAGTCGATCACTTCAGGAGATGGCTGAAATCACACCGGACGTTATTACTAACAAATATAATAATGCATTCATAGAAAATTCCCTCATTTTGTACTTTACCAAATATATAAATCTTCTTATTTTAAGTGGGGCAACACCTTACTTAAAGTAGTGGACAGAAAGTTGATGCAAATGTGTTAACTTGTTGACAGATTTTCGGTTTCACAAGGAATTAAGGGATATGCGCCGTTGGTGGGAAAATGAAGTTGAAGGCCAAGATCTAGCGTGATTGCATTGAATGGTAGAGCAGGTTCGATGGGCTGTGTGGTCTACTCCTGCTCCCATTTATTGTATTTTTGTATATCACACAAAGCAGTTTCAACCCAGATCTGTCCTTGCAAATCTTATTTGAAGAGAATGACTATCTAAATGTCTGACTAACAAGTAACTGGGCAGTCAAAAAGCAGTACAGGCACTTTTTAACTCCATGCAATGTTTACATTGAATGTATTGAATATTCATTGAATGTATGGGTTCAATATGTATGAATATTGTATAAATATGTATTGAATATTCATTGAATATATAAATTCAATATGTATGAATATTGTATGAATATGCATTGAATATTCATTGAATATATAAATTCAATATGTATGAATATTGTATAAATATGTATTGAATATTCATTGAATATATAAATTCAATATGTATGAATATTGTATAAATATGTATTGAATATTCATTGAATATATAAATTCAATATGTATGAATATTGTATGAATATGCATTGGAACATTTAGTGAATAAATACTTTCAATATGTGGAGTCATCTGCTTTTCCTTTATTTTGTTATTGAAATCTCTTCAGATTTTCCCCCTGCAGTAGCTACAGAAAATGGGTTCAAAAACATGGACGCAGGAGGGTATGGTTGTCATGGGAGGGTACGAACTGCTTGGGGCAGTAATAGACTTTTCCTTATTTCTGAGCCCATGAAACCACCTCAGCTATAAACGATACGTTTTCATGAACTGACAAAACCATGGTTATCAGATTCGATTGGATAATGAGGGAATTCCTCCTGCCTTTAAGTTTAGTAAACGATTGCACTTTAAGGCAGTTATTCCACTGGGGATCTTCAAGGCACAAAGTGTGCAGGAGAGTGGAATGTTGGTGTCCTAAATACTTCCTTAAACTATTTTTGCATTTGAGTCAAATTAAGAAAAGTACTTCAAGGGGCGTCATCGCTCTCCTCAGAGACTTCAGGCAGCATCGGCTATGGAACAGATAAGAACAATTGGTTTAAGTTCTACTTGAGGGGCACCCTACTGGCCATTTAGAAGACTTGCACTTAGATTGATCGGATTTCTGCAAACCCAGCTCTTTCTGATACGTATTAGATCGTGCTTTTTAAAAAAAAACATACTGCAAGCGTTTTTTTAATGTTAGATACAAGGTTAGTGATTTTGATGGATCACTCATATTGGGATAAACGCTAATAACTTTTACAGTTCGCTATGTGGGTCAGGTTCTTTATCATTCTGTTTGAAGGCTGCCAATTTTGATCATAGGTTAGACTATATGTTAAAGAATACCCTTTTGAAGCAAACCTTTGTGAGTTTTCATCTCTTTAATCAAACTCTACCTAACATTTTGTAATACTACGAGTGGCAAAGATACCAGACCATGTCTGTAAGCTTCAAAACTTTTCAGTTTGCAGTTTTTCAGAATTGCCCATATGTTTGCTATTTAAAATGGTGCAGCTTCCAGTGAATGCCACATCAATCTTGGGATTGAAGGGCGTGACTACATTTTCTCTTCTTCAAAACCCAAGTGAAAATCTGAAAAGAATTTTCCTTCCAAAAGCAAAGCTCAAGAAATAATTTATTTAAAAGTATATACAACTTAAAAGAAAGCCATCCCAAAATGACATAACCCTTTTTTTCCCCTAAAGATAACGCCATGGAGGAGTGGATAAAACTATGTAATGTTTGCCAGGAGACAGTCCAGGGTCTTGTGGCACATAAAACGCCTGTTGCAGTCCCACCCGCTATTCAGTTTTCTGACCAATGCTGCCACCCAGTGGCGCCAGATACCAAAGATGCAAACGGATGGGTTGTGTGCTGAAAAAAAGTCAACCTCATCATCATTAGCACGTTATCAGTGGAATGCCGAAATGTTTATTTGTGCTGTTTGTCATCGTGTTTAACATCAAAACTAAAGCAACATCCCATGGACCTGGACTCCAACATAGCTCACATGTGAAAAGCAGTGCTGCTGAATGAATATTTACGTCTGAGTCACAACAATCACACTGGGAGGAAAGAAGGTAGTTAAATGGAGCATTAATTGGTATTTTAAGTAAAAACAAGTCATCAGAATAGCATGATAAGCTATTTTACACTTAACATATAAAAGGATATCAATTTATGGCTAATTAATGGGAGGAAATTTAGAAGGATAACAAACAATAGCTTTGTTAAAAAATATTGTATAGATTAACCCTTAATATTGCTGCAATGAGCTGTGAGCATGAAGGGAAAGTAACAACTTTTTAAACCTCCAGTGTGAATCCACAAGTTTTGAATTCAACAGATCTTCATCACAAGACCAATAGCATCCTAAAGTCCATTGCCCTGCTAAATTCTTATCATAGTAGGATGTATCTTTGTAGGATAAAGTTGGTTTCCAATTAGCGTTAGTATTTGGTTAGACATTACAGGGTACACTGGTGACAACACATTTTTATGGCCATACAGTCAGGTGTATTGGGGGTAATGCTGACTTTGGGTACCAGTCTACAATGGACATAATTGGATCGGATGCCCATTACGTACCTCTCAGGATTTTCACTTCCATTGAAACAGGCAACAGATCCAATGTCAACCATTTTACACTGTTGTCCAAAAATGGAATTAACCTGAGTGCTACCACAGAATTTCAGCCCACTAGTAGTATTCACAGACAGTGACTGAGAGAGAAACCTAAGATAAAACCAAAATACTGCAGGTGCTGGAAATATGAAACACAAACAGAAAATGCTGGACAAACTCAGCAGGTCAAACGGCATCTGTGGAGAGAATAACAGAATTAATGTTTTGAGTCCTTATGAATTCTTCAGAGCGGAAAGAGAAATCTACCTTAGTTTTCTGGACGAGCATAAATTTCCTCCAACTAAATACTGGGGAGATTAAGCCATTGTCCTCAGTCCCAATCACAAACTCCATTCTTTAGCTATCCACTCCATCCTTCACTCTGACAACTGTGGGGCTGAATCAGACTGTTCACAACCCTGATGCTATATTTAACCCAGGAAGAGTTTCCAACCACATATCCACATCATAACTAAGACCATCCACTTCTAACCCGTAACATCAACTACTCTGCCCTTGCCTCAGCTTATCAGCTGCTCAGAGCCCAATCCATGCCTTTGTTACCTTAAGGCTTGAACCTTCCAGCATGCGTAATTCTCCTCTCTGCAAATTGAGGTCATTAAAGGTCTACTCCACCAACTCCCGCTTGCCCATCTCTGCTGTGCTCACTGGCCTACATTGGCCCCTGGTTAAGCAATGCGTTGATTTTAAAACTCTTATCCTTGTTTTCGGATCCCTCCATGTCCTCACTTCTCCCTGAGTGGAACTTTCCCCTCTTGCCTGCGGTGGGTCTCGTGGCAAACGGGAGTGGAAAATTTGGAGTGAGGCCAAAAATCAAATTCCTACCAGTGGGTAAACAGTTTGGAATTTAACACCCATCCCTTTCATGGCAGGCTGATGGTGGGTTAGGAATCCTGCTGATCAGTGTCGGGAACGCCATTTGCATACAATACCATGTCATGGATGCTCATTAAGTACACTACTCGCCAGAATCACTTTCCACCTTCCGATCTTGTGTCTTGCCAGCGGGAATTCAGACCAGTCTGAAACACGTTTGAAGATGAGTGGCATGCATCATTCAGCCCTCACTTTGCTCATGACTTCAAGGTGAGTTAAACATTCAAAGCCTACCTGCAATGGCACTGCTCTGGTTTCTTAGTGATGGCAGTGGAGCGCCATACTGGTGGGGTTGTAGGGTTGGTCTGCTCATGGTCGATGCCTCTGCACTCCAGGAGGACAGCACTATGCAGCGGCTCTCAGGCAGGGCTCAAACAGAGACCAGGGTGTGGTAACGTGTTGGGGGATTGGGGGGTGGTGGAGGATGATGGACACATGGGGGGGGGCAACTGGGGTATGAAGGGGTTGGAAGAAGGGAGGGGAGGGGAGGGGAGGGGAGGGGTAAACGATGGCAGGCATAGGGGAGACCGAGGCTGGGAAGCTGGAGCCCGACATGGAAGATTAGAATTTAGACACAATACGTGGTGGATGGGAATCGATCTGTACGAATGGGAGGGAATGTACACAGACTCCAGAACAGGAATCGGGGTGCAAGTTAGTGTTGGACAAGAGGGGAGTGGGGGGAAGGGAAACTGTGTTGTGATCAGTCATGAGGGAATGGGGATGCTCTTTGAAAGACAGCCATAGTGGGAGATTAAAGGCAGTCCTGGGGCTCTGTGGATCACCCAGTCAGGTTGAGTGATTAAACGCTGTCCTGGGGCTTTGTTGGCCATGCAATAGGGCTATGCATAGTACACATGACATATTCCTGCTCCAGGGAGGGGCGGGGCCTATATACTTGCATGCTCAAGTGGGATAAGGCACAGCTTGGTGTGGAAGGCATGTTCACAGTCAGTGGCAATAGGCTTGCCTTGCTCGGCACTGAGCTGTAGGTGGGATGGTAATGAGCCTGTAAATGGGGAAACCATAAAAAGGCGGGGGGAGTTATTTGAAGTTCTCCTGGGGGGGGCTCTCCTCTGTAGGTGACCATGCACACAACCTTGAGATGGTGAGGGTTGAGGTCCACATGGGGCATGGGGGTATCAACAGTGATGGGTTCAGAGGGGAGGGCTGGAATGTCCACCACTATGACAATGGGGTCCAAGGTTACTGGGGGAGGCTGGAGAATAATCACAGTGGGGTTTGAGGACTCTGGGTCCATACTCGATGGAGTTTAGAAGGATGAGGGGGGATCTGATTGAAACTTACAGAATACTGAAAGGCCTGGATAGAGTGGTCGTGGGGCAGATGTTTCCATTAGTAGGAGAGACTAGGACCCGAGGGCACAGCCTCAGAGTAAAGAGAAGACCTTTTAGAACAGAGATGAGGAGAAATTTCTTTCGCCAGAGAGTGGTGAATCTATGGAATTCATTGCCACAGAAGGTTGTGGAGGCCAGGTCATTGAGTGTATTTACGACCGAGATAGATAGGTCCTTGATTGGTAAGGGGATCAAAGGAGTGTGCGAGGGGTATCGGTTACAGTGGGAAGTCAACACAGCAATGGGTCATCTTCTGATGGCTCCTCAGAATCCCGCGCTGAGGTGGGCTAGGAGCTGGGGCTTATGCTGGACCTGCAGGTGTGCCTGGACTGCTGGTGCCTATAAGAGAGAGAAGGTAGATTCACTCGATGAACAGGCTGAATACAAGATTGCATGTTACTCACTGTGAATGTCAGGATGTGATCAGCTCATGGAGGGCTCATTCATACTGTGTTGCTGGGAGAGGCCAATATCGCCTTCCCCACAGGAGCGATCCCTGTCCTCCCCTCTAACTCGGTGGCATCCTCCTCAAAGGGAGTGAGCTCCTGGATGTTGGCCGTCCCTCCTTCGGTCTGGGATATCTCCCTTTTGTTGTGGGCAAGCTTGGCCTGCATGAAGACAAATGGATGGAATGTGATGAGAAGGGATGGAGCAAAGATTGGGAAGCAAGCGTGCCTGCTGTGTGTGCTGAGCCCTCGCCAGTAAGGGCTGAGATTTGAGTTTTGCAGCACAATAGATGAGATGCTGGTAATGTGAAAGTGCCCCTGAGACAATTAGTGCTGATATCTCCCCCGTTAATATTGTGCAAGAACCCCGAGCAGTGTAACCCTTTGAGTGCATGATGCCAGTATGACAGTGTGAGATTGGAATGAGCTGAAGGATGACTTACCCTGGCACAGTGGATGTGATGTATGGTGTCCTGGGCGCAGGTGCCCCGCTGAGCCGACCTCGCTCGCAACCACCACCCAGGTTGGCAAGAGGAGGTTGGTGAGCTTGGTGGAGCCATCCCTGGGTAAGAGGACATCCCGTTGTTGGAGCACTCCTCTGATCACAGCCTCGAGGGAGTCGCCGCAAAGCCTCGGGGCAGCCTTCTTTCTATGTGCAGCCATCTCGAGACACCTCCTGAAGATAGCCGGGCTGGAGAGAGTGAATGTGTGTCTGGGTGGCATTTAAACAGAGCGCCTGGACCTTCAATCCCATTAGGAAACAGCAGGGAGGGTAAATCAGTTCCTGAACCGCCGTGTGACTCAGAAGTACTTGCATACGCATAATTAATTAGCTTCCCAGCATAAAATCAGGTGCAACTTCCCACCACTCTGACCAGCGGGAAATGCAACAAGGAACCCACTTGTCACTGCCCTTCGCTTCAAAAATGGAAAATTCCACCCCCATCTCTGTAATCTCCTCCACCACCCTTGCCCCCACACATCCCCGCCCCGTGATGGGCCTATGGGTTAAAGGGGCCTATTAAATACAAGTTGTTACTGTTGCTAGTTCACAAGTAAAATGGAAATTTGGGGAATAAAGATCCAGAAGTGATTTTCATAAAATTCTAGAATTAAAATTAAGCAAAATTTAGAGCAGGTAGAAATTGTAATTAGCTGCTAAATGATTAATATTGCAGCCAGAGCATTGGCCCATCAAATCACTCTTTAAAATGATTATATTGACCACTTTCATACTTTGGGTCCTGTATGCTAAGGACCTGCATGGTCCTAAGATGTCTATTAACCCACAGTAAGGAAACTAGCTGACAGTTATGGATTAAAACAACAAACAACAGAGCTGCATATCATGAAGCACCCAGGGTTAAAAGGTGATATGTTGCCTTTTAACATTGATGAAAATTTAAATCCTTGGCAACTTTACTTCAGATTTCTCTCTGGTCTCCAACCTGAAAAGTACTGTCTTCTCCTAAAATGGGCCAAGGATCATGATTCGCAGTCTAAAATATGGGACATGGAGCAAGCTAGTTGATCTCTAAACCAAACTTTTGCTGTTTGAGAGTTAGTTATTCATTTTGATATTTTCAGTGCAGGTTGCCCAGTGGATGTGGGTATAACTCTGAACCCAAATTTTGCTTCAGGCCATTTAAAAACTTTTGCCACTGCATAAGAACAGCCATTAAATTTCTCCATTGTTTGCAAACTGCTGAGGGACATCCGGAGAAAGCGACAAGTTAATAAATGCACAAGTTCATTCTTTTTCAGGTTGCTGGTAGGTGAGTCATGAGAGTGTGGTGACTTAAGCAGAGTGTGAAGCTAGTGGTGCAGTTGGTGGGATAAGGCATTTGAAGGTACATTCACTGACCTTGACAACTTGTGTGAGGTCGTTGAATTTCTTGTGGTGCTGCAACCAGATCCTCAAGACTTGACCCCTGGCATTGACCTCCACAGCTCTCTGCCCCACCCCACACTTTTGGCCATACATTTGGAGGGCCTCCTTCACCCCAATACCTGCCACCACCCAACATCACCACCACCCCCCACCCAAAAAAACTTCAGAAAAAACAGGACAACTTTTGCTTGCATAGATATCCAGTGTAGCATTCAGAATGCTTGGAGGCTAATCCAAGCCTGTTATGTCAACAATAATAGCTCGTATTTATGTAATGCCTTTAACATAGAGAGGCAAAAGTGCAATGAAACAAAAATGACTGTTGAGCCAGGGAAAGAAATATCAGGAGACCAAGAACTTCATCAAAAAGATGAATTTTAAAGAGAGTTTTATAGGTGGAATGAGTTGTAAAGAGGCAGATTAGGGAAAGAAAACCAATAAAACACATACTCTGAGTTGTTATTAAAATTATTATTCATCTAACTGAAAGTTCTAAAATTAATAACACTCAATTTAATTCATAAAAGTATAAATTTATCTTAATTAGTAATACACACCAGTCAATGGCTGCTTTAGTGACTGGAAGCCAGTGTCCAGTGGCGTACCACAGGGATCTGTGCTGGGTCCCCTATTATTTGTCATTTATATAAACGATTAGATGATTATGTGGGGGGTAAGATTAGTAAGTTTGCGGATGACACAAAGATTGGCCGGGTGGTTAACAGTGAGGTTGAGTGTCTTGGGCTACAGGAAGATATAGACAGGTTGGTCAAATAGGCAGATAAGTGGCAGATGGAATTTAACCCTGTAAGGTGTAAGGTGATACACTTTGGAAGGAGTAATTTGACAAGCAAGTATGTCACTAGGAAGTTCTGAGGAGGCGTGTATCTCCAGAGATCTCTGAAGGCGGAGGGTCATGTTAGTGGGGTGGTGAAAAAGGCATGTTGGACACTTGCCTTTATCAATCGAGGCATAGATTACAAAAGTAGGGAGATGATGTTGGAGTTGTATAGAACTTTGGTGAGGCTACAACTGGAGTACTGTGTGCAGTTCTGGTTGCCACATTATAGGAAGGATGTGACTTCACTGGATGTTGCCTGGGATGAAACATTTAAGTTATGAAGAGAGGTTGGATAGACTTAGGTTGTTTTCATTGGAGCAGAGAAGACCGAGGGGCAACCTGATCGAGGGTGTACAAGATTATGAGGGGCATGGACAGGGTGGATAAGGAGCAGCTGTTCCCCTTAGTTGAAGGATCAGTCACGAGGGGACACAAGTTCAAGGTGAGGGGCAGGAGGTTTAGGGTGATGTGAGGAAAAACTTTTTTACCCAGAGGGTGGTAACAGTCTGGACTGCGCTGCCTGGGAGGGTGGTGGAGGCTGGTTTCCTCACATTCTTTAAAAAGTACCTGGATGAGCACTTGGCACATCATAAACTTCAAGGTTATGGGCCAAGTGCTGGTAAATGGGATTAGGTAGGTAGGTCAAGTATTTCTCACATGTCAGTGCGGACTCGATGGGCTGAAGGGCCTCTTCTGCACTGTGTGATTCTGTGATCCTGTGAATAGTGAATTGGCAGCCCATTTTACACCATGTCCAAATTCCAATGATCAGACAGAATGCAAAATTGCCTAACACAAATTTTCACCCCATAGTATTCAATGTACTACTGCATATATACTCCTCTCTTCTTTGACATCTCCACGTTTAAGCCATTATAATTGCATAAAAAGCACTTAGTTGACAAAGAGTTTTGTGTTCTAATACTATTTGAGTGTTGTTTCTTCATGGTTTACAACGTCAGCAATCATGGCTCTCCAACTTTCACAGTCCTTGATAGCAGCCAACATCTTGGTGTTGTTTTCAAATCTCATACCTATTCAGCTCCTTAAGCTGTCAATGTATTTTTTCCTTTGCCATCCTCTTGCTCTGCTACCCCCAATTTTACCTGTCACTATCAGATGCTCTAGTTTCTCCTAGGTGTGTGACCGAAGAATTGTAGTTGGCTCTTGGTGGTCATCTGCCAAAGTTCTTCTTGTGTGCCTGCTTTCCTCGAAACTTCCTCATTAGTTGTGCGTGGTGCCCAACTAATCCTCATCATATGTCTCAGAAACATCTCGGACTTTCATTTATCTTCAATGGTCTTGCTTATTTTCCAACTTTCACATTCATATAGCAACATTGACCAAATGTAGCATTTTGGTAAGCTCATTCTGTTTTTCACAGAAATGTTTATTGATGCCTTTTTTGGCCCATTTTCTCTCCGCCTTCCAGATGCTGATATCTCCGATGAAAATTCATCACATCCTACAGAAGATTTCTCATGTACCCAGTGCAAAGGCAAATACTTATTTTTCGTTTGCCAACATTTAGAAAATTGTGTTTTTTTTAAATTTTATTGGCAGGCTACTGCCTATATTTTATGTAGCAATGCATACACTGATTTCTTCTCGAGTGTCTTGAATATGAGATTTCATCTCTTATGTACCTTTCATTTTCTAATATAAATTTAAGAAAGGATAAAGAAAAATGAAGCCACAATGTAGATTCAAGGATGGAAACTCTTGGTCTGAACAGATCAGAATGGATTGTATTTGAAGGATGTAAAGGAATCTCATATTTCTCTTTTCATTCTTTCAAATGATGTAGAGAGAATATATTGTTATTACATGTTTTAATTCTGCACCTGTTAATTGCTAATCTTTGGGGGCTGTTCATATTAACTTTTCAGGCTTCAAGCACACTGTGCTGCAATCTAGTGAATTCTACCTTTTAGAAACAACTTACATGCGCCTGCTTGAACAGACATGGGTCAGCAGGGCACGAGGGAACCTAGAATGGCCTGGGGTGGGGATGGGGGAGGGGCACGGTGTTTTGTAACGAGGAGTCGGAAAGTGCCCGCAGGAATTAGAAGAAATAAATACCTACTTATCTGGTCTTGAAAATTGCGTTGACACTTCCATTCGCCGGAGCTGCTTGGAGACTGCATCAAAAAAAGCTCCCCAGTGAAGTGTAGCTCCAGTGGATTCAAGGAAGCCGCACCCCCGTGTTACAGCACTTGCTGCCGTAAAGCAGGTGAGTTTAAAGGGCCAGGGAAAATGACAGGCCAGGGAGAAGATAAATATCTGAGGTGTATGGATAGGATAGGGTGGGGTGTCCAGGGGTTGTCCGGGGGTTTGGGTCAGAAGTCCGGGGCGGGGAAAGCAAGGGGGAGGGAGCAGTCAAAGTCCAGTGTGGGAGTAGGTTGGAAGTCCATGGGGTGGTTTCAGAGGTATGCCGGTGGGTGGGGGGGGGGGGTGGGGGGTGGGGGGGGGGGGGGGGGGGGGGGGGGTCTGATGTCGGTCAGAGGTCCAGGTCTGTCTTGCGGGGGAGGTCCGAGGTTCAGAGGGATCTTGAAGGAGGGGCTCTGAGGTCTGGGGGGTTCTTGGGGAGGGTCGGGGGTGGGGGGGGGGGGGTGGGTGGGGGGGGGGTGGGGGGGCGTCCAAGGCCTATGGGGGGTTGGGAGTCGGAAGTCCAGAATGGTCAGAGGTCCGGTGGGGGTCGTGGGGGCATTCAAGGTCGGGGGGTGGAGAGGTCAGAAGTTCGTGGGGTGTGGGAGTGGTCCATGGTTGGGAGTAGAGGTCAGCCAAAACTCCGGGGTGACGGGGGGTAGGAGGGTGATTGGAAGTCCGGCGTGGGGTTTATTGGAGGTGGCAGGATGTGGGCAGTGTCAGAGGTCAGGGAGAGAGGGGGAGTGTCGGTATTCAGGGGAGTGGGGGACTGGATGTCAGAGGAGTGGGGGTGTTGGAGGTCAGGGGCATGAGTTCCATTGGAAGTCAGGGGGGTTGGGTTGTGGTGGGCTGAGTGGGCTCAGGGGTGTGGGGGGAGATCCATGGGGTCGGTCTGGGTCTCTGCAATAATTACTCAGAAGTTAGAAGAGGTTTTAATATTTCTAACCTTTTCTGGGTAACTATTGGTGTAACCCTGGCAGAAACACCTGAAGTTTGTGATTTAAATCGCATTTTCGGATGGTTTCCAGAGCAGGACAATTGTCCAGAGGAAGTGTGCACTTCTGGGCAATTGCAGTGCAAACCCTTACCTAGAGACCTGCCAGAGGGATTCCCCAGCACATCTCTGGGGTATTCCCCCAAATCCGATGCTGGGGAGCTCGGAAGTTATGGGCCGGGATATTTTACACATGAATCAGGAGAGTGGAAATGCTTGAGTTTTTCTTAAGTTTTCCTCATTGTGATGCTATTGAACTCTTAACAAAACAAATCCTTAATTACAACCCAACAACACAGTTATTACAAAAACAGAATTACCTGGAAAAACTCAGCAGGTCTGGCAGCATCAGCGGAGAAGAAAAGAGTTGACGTTTCGAGTCCTCATGACCCTTCGACAGAACACAGTTATTACGGCTATTGTTATTCTAGTTTTACTTGTGACGGGGAAAGTCATTTAGTATTACACCAGCAGCCTATTGATTGGTCTAGATAGAAAATGCCACTGACATAGATGCAAACAATCAACTCATTGATAATAAAAACTATCTATTGTTCTACGTTATAGAGGCAACAAAGATCCTTCCTTCGTTTACTGTAGCTGCCAAGTAGAATCTACTATTGTAGATTCAAGTGTGAAGCACCATCTGCTGGCGAAATTCTTGTACAGCAATATATATCTGTTAAGGCTTCTGAGGGATTCATTTTGGAATCTACCAATTAGCTCAGTAGGAATTGGAGGTGAATGTGTTACAGATATGTGGCAATGCTGCCAAAGTATTTTCCAAATGGCCATGATTCTTATGTTAGCTGTGAGTGTGGACAGCTTGTTCATCGCAGCCAATCCTGATTACATCCTCACCAGAGACCCACATCCAGATATTTCAAGAATGGAAAGGGATCAGGAGTAAAAACCCTGCCTGATTTTTACATCTCTCCTCCAAGAGTTTTGCAGCTAAATTTAGCGCCCACGCTGTGATCCTAGCTGATCCAGGGACTTTCCTTGTCTATATAGCTCAGTCACATACCCTTTTCACCTCATTCACTGGCCGTGTCATCAGCTGCCTCAGCCTCAAGCTCTGGAATTCCCTGTCTGCCATTCTACATTTCTTTCATCCTTTGAGATGCTCCTTCAATCCTACATCTTTGATCAAGTTTTTAGTTACCAGTCCTACAATCTCACAGAATCACAGACTTAACGGCACAGAAGGAGGCCATTCAGCCCATCATGTCTGCACTGGCTCTCAAAATGAGCATAATGACCTAGTGCCATTGCCCTGCCTTTTCCCCGCACTCTTGCACATTGTTTCTATTCAAACAATCATCTAATTTCCTCTTGAATGCCTCAGTTGAAATTACCTCCACCACACTTCCAGATAGGGCATTCCAGACCCAAACCACTTGTTGTATGAAAAGGCTTTTTTCTCACATCGCACATGCTTCTTTTGCAAATCACTTTAAATCTGTGCCCTCTCATTCTTGATCCTTTTATGAGCGGGAACAGCTTCTCCCTATCTACTCTGTCCAGCCCCTTCATGATTTTGAACATCTCTATCAAATCTCCTCTCAGCCTTCTTCTCTCCAAGGAGAACAGTCCCAACCTTTCCAATCTATTCACATAGCTGAAGTTTCTCATCCCTGGAATCATTCTTGTAAACCTCTTCTGCAGCCTCTCCAATGTGTTCACATCCTTCCTATAACATGGTGCCCAGAACTGTACACAATATTCCAGCTGAGGTCTAGCGAGTGTCTTATATAAATTCAGCAAAACCTCCCTGCTCTTGTACTCTATGTCCCTATTAATAAAGCCCAGGATACTATGTGTTTTATTAACTGCTCTGTCCACCTGTCCTTCCACCTTCAATGATCTATGCACATATACACCCAAGTCATTCTGCTCTTGCACCCCATTCAAAATTGAACCCCTTATTTTATATTGTCTGTCCATGTTCTTCCTACCAAAATACATAAGCTCACACTTCTCCACATTGAACTTCACCTGCCACCTATCTGCCCACTCCACCAACTTGTCTATGTCCCTCTTGAAGTTCCACACTGTCCTCCTCGCAATTCACAACACTCCCAAGCTTTGTATCATTTGCAAACTTTGAAATTGTTCCCTGCACACCAAGATCTAGATCATTAATATATATCAGGAAAAGCAAGGGTCCCCATTCCAACCCCTAGAGAACTCCACTACAAACCTTCCTCCAGCCTGAAAAATATCGATTGACCATTACCCTCTGTTTCCTATTACTCAGCCAATTTTGTATCCACATTGCTACTGTCCCTTTTATTCCATGAACAATAACTTTTCTCACAAGTCTGTTGGGTGGCCCTGTGTCAAGTGCCTTTTCAAAGTCCATGTACACCACATCAACAGCATTACCCTCATCGACCCTTTCTGTTACCACTTCAAAAAAGTTAGAAATCCATGCTGGCTCTTCCTTATCAACCCATATTTTTCCATGTGTCTACTAATTCTATCCCGAATAATTGTTTCTAGAATCTTGCCCACTACTGAAGTTAAACTGATTGGTCTGTAATTGCTGGGCTTATCCTTACAATGTTTTTTGAACAAAGGCGTAATGTTTGCAATTCTCCAGTCCTCTGGCACCACCCCTGAGTCTAGGGAAGACTGAAAGATCCAGGGCCAGTGCCCCTGCAATTTCTACTCTCACTTCCTTCAATATCCTTGGATGCATCTCATCCGGTCCCAGTGCCTTGTCAACTTTAAGTAACGACAGTCTATTCAACACTTCCTCCTTATCAATTTTGAACCTTTCTGGTGACAGAGTTTCCTCGTCTGTCACCATGGCCTGGATAGCATCTACCTCCTTGATAAAGACGGATGCAAAGTATTCATTTAATAACTTAGCCAAGGCCCCGTCATCCATGTGTAAATTCCCTTTTAGGTCCCTAATCGACCCTACTCCACCTTTTACCATCCTTTTATTATTGTTATGCCTATAGGATACTTTGGGATTCCCCTTTATGTTGGCTGCCAGTCTTTTCTCATAATCCCTCTTCATTTCTCTAATATGCTTTTTCACCTCCCCTCTGAACCTTCTGTACTCCTCTTGGTTCTCAATTGTATTTTCTACCTGACACCTGTCCAAGGGAGATAGAAGAGCAAGCAAGTATGTAAATTGATGAGAAGTGTAAAAACATTTCGGTGGAAATAATAAGGAATTACAACTACCCCAATAATTAACTGGGTTGAAATCAAAGTAAAAGGTATAGAGGGCACAGAATTCTTAAAATGCATTCAGGAGAATGTTTTTAGCCATTATGCAGCAAGCCCGACAAGAGAGGGGGCAGTTGTGGTCTCTGCTTTAGGGAATGAAGCTGAATAGATAGAAGGGCTACCATTGGAAATGAATTTTGGTGCTGATGATCATAATTTAAAGCATAGTTATGGAAAAGGGCAGAGATAAACCAGGAGTAAATGTTCTGAATTGGTGAAGGCCAATTTTACTAAGCTGTGATGTGATTTAGTAAAAATGAACTTAGGGCTATTTGAAGATAAATCAGTGTCAGAGTGATGGGAAGCATTCAGGGAATATATAGTAAGGGTTCAGAACAAATACGAAGAAAAAAAGTGGGATTCCCAAATCTAGACTGGATGTCAAAGAGGATACAGGAAGTTAAGACAAAAAAGGAAGTCTTAGGTCAGATACCAAGGGCTCAATGTTGCAGAAAGTCCAGAGAATTACAGGAAGTGCAGGAGTGAAATTAAGAAGGAAATTCAGAAAGCAAAGAGAGGATATGAAAATATTGGTAGGTAAAATCAAGGAAAACTCAAAAATGTTTTTTTAAACACACAAAGTACAAGAGGATAACTAAGAAAAGAGCAGGGCCAATTTCACACCAAAAAGATAACCTGTGTGTGGAGGCAGAAGATGTGAGTATGGCTTTAATGAATAGCATGAGTCTGTCTTCACAAAAGAGGAGGATGATGCAGGCAATAGATTTAAGGAAGAGTGAGGGATAAACACAATGAAAGAGGAAACATCAAGGAGTTTAGCATCTTTGAAAATAGATAGGCCCAGATAAAATGCATCCCAAGGGAGACATGGCAGGGGATAGCGGAAGCTCTGACCATCATTTCCAATCCACTCTGGCTGCAAGCGTGGTACTTGAGCACTGGAGCACTGCAAATATTGCATTGTAGTTGTTATGATCCTTGGCCAGACACCGGGACGTGGGGGAGATCTGGTTAGGGGCCAGTAATTTTTTTTTAAGTAAACAAAGGCTGAGATCAAGTCACCTGCTTTTGGAATAAAGTCACAAGATTCCATGAGTTTTGAAGAAACAAAAACAAACTTTGCTATACAAGCTCAAAAAAACTAATTTGCAATATGTATCTTATGCTCTAACACTCAGTGTAAGTATAAAGTACCACGTGAATTAACAAACTGTGGTTGAACAGGCCGCTCTATGGAGTAAATGACAGCCAATGGATTTCTGAAGAGCCCACCCAGATGTTAGTATTCATTGTGAGTCACACAATCTCTTTAAACTCTGTCTCCTTCACAAGGGATTACAATTCTGTATTTTCAAAGGTCTAGCCTTGGGACTGCCTCAAAGCCGCTCTGACTCAGACGGCCTCAACTACTGCTCACTTCCCAGGGTTTCAATCTCATCTCCCGAGACTACATTCCCCTGGATTCCTGAGACTGCACTCCAGCCTTTAATTAGTGGTGTAATTTCAGCTCTCCAGGGCTTCTCCCGAGCTCTCTCTACCTGGAGCCTGCCACCTTAGTTCCTCCGAGCTAATAATGGCCTTTCAGCTGTGTGGAGCTAGATGCCTTCATTTTGACTGCTCCTGACTAAATCTACCTGACTAAAATTGACAGACCCTTGAACTGATTTGGCTGACCTATCAACACACTCCCATAAGGTCCCACCCTTATTATTAGGCAAGTACCAATACAACATTGCAACATGCTGTACCTTAAATGTGACAAATTCCACAGGGACACACATATGAATGGATTTCATAACAAGTTTAAAAATGGAGTAAGTAAAGACTGATTAATTACAGTAAAATCCCACCGCTTGCAGGGGTTTTGTTCCCACGAAAACTCACAAACGGCGAAATCACGAATGGGAGCATGCTTTTGAATAGGACTCAATTAGATCAGAATTACATGGAAAAACTCAGCAGGTCTGGCAGCATCGGCGGAGAAGAAAAGAGTTGACGTTTCGAGTCCTCATGACCCTTCAACAGAATAGCAGCATCGGCGGGGAAGAAAAGAGTTGATGTTTCGAGTCCTCATGACCCTTCAACAGTTCTGTTGAAGGGTCATGAGGACTCGAAACGTCAAGTCTTTTCTTCTTCGCCGATGCTGCCAGACCTGCTGAGTTTTTCCAGGTAATTCTGTTTTTGTTTTCGATTTCCAGCATCCGCAGTTTTTTGTTTTTATCAATTAGATCAGTTCCAGCCATGTGAGGGCAGCATTGCTTTAGCTAGTATTGTGGTGCAGTACCTGTATACAACAGACAGGGGAGCTTCTGAGCAATACATCAGTGAAGATTTCAAGTTGAATCAGGTATTAGTTTTGATGAGAGATCTTTTGGTGAATTTTTGGATGGGGGGAAAGCAGAGGACCCAAAGGATTTGAGTATTATTTTATCACAAAGGACAGTTAGATATTTGGCCTGGACATATATAAAAAAATACTCCAATCCACTATCCCCACCCTTGCACCACAACCCTGGTTTCCACTGTCTACCAGCTCGATGTAGCTGGCAAGTGAATTCACTCCCTTCCTGACTGATGGGCTCCCTCAGAGCCTTTTAGGCATTTGCTGCCTCTTGTTAATTTGGCCGACATCGATGCAGTCCAACAACCGAGTTGGTTTGAGCTTCTCACTGATGCTATATGTACACCGCCTGCCCAATCACTGTGGAAAACTAAAAACACATCCCATTTGTTTAAATATGCTGAGAGTATGGCCGGGATTTTCTGGGTCGGGAAGCTGCCCACCGGCTCAGTTCAAGGTCCCATCCCCGCACGCCATGTTCCTGACATGCCCACCCCAGATTTTCAAAAGGGCCAAGACAATTAATGGCAGGGAGGGATTCACCATCCGACTAAGGATGGCAGGAAGGCTTCCCGAGGGCTGGAGGCCCTCAGCCCTGACATATCGACAGTCCCTCTGGTCGAGGGGGTATCTGTCCATTTGTGATGCAGAAAGAGAGGGTGCCTCAACATGAAGAAACCGCAGATAACTGAACATTACACGTGTGATGGGTGAAGCCGTGCACAGAGTACAAAGTACGGGTAAATGAAAACGTGAACCAGGAAGGTGTGAACGGCGGGACTTTACTCTACAGGCCAATCAGCCTAAACTTGGTTAGGTCAAGGTCCCAGGTAGGAGCATTTTAGCACCAACAGCGTCACGACTGGTCCCGGGGCAAGGTCCTCCAATTTGTTAAAATCCCAGAGGAGATCCCCAATTTGTCACGATCCCAGACGAGGTAGCCCAAATTGTTCTGCTCCCGGGTGAGGAGGGGATGAATCGGCTCCCCTTCTTTATTCAACCCCCTCAGTTGGTCGCTACAAGTTTAATTTAAAAAGGATCCCGTCCCTCGTGGATACATTATCCCAGTCCAAATGTGTTTATGTTTCATAAGGAGCCAATTTAACCAGGCTTCATTGACTCAAAGAAAGAGTGAGTTTTTTAGTTATTAAACATGAGGAAAGAAATAATAAAAACGCAACAAACAAACACACAGATTAGAAATGAGAAATTGAGGTGGAAAATAAAAGTTAAAAAGATATACGGATCAGTCCTTTGGCTTGTCCACGAGGAGTGGATGGTGAAACATTGCGGCCATTAAGTTGTGGTGATTCTGGTAGTGCTTACTTTGGCTGAGCAGATGGGTTGTAGGTTCTTGGTTCTGCAGGTTAGCTGAGGAGTTGTCCTGTTTCCTTTTCAACTGTGGCTCTGCTGACTTATGACTTGCTTCCAGCAATCAGAGAGGGAGGATGTTTTTACCTGCAAGTTGCAGGAATGCCCAGTTAGTGTTCTTCACCTGTGACTTTTACACCAAACACACACCAGAACAGAACATCAGACGAGCACGCATAACAGGGTTGCAGTTGGCTTTTAACCCCTTTCCTTGTGTATTCCTGGAGGGGAAAAACACACAAGTCTTTCACCCAAAAACTGCTTTCCTTTAGTGATGCTGCCTTTTGGATGAGACGTTAAACCGAGTCCCCATCTGCCTGTTCAGGTGGATGCAAAAGATCCCATGATACTATTTCTCAGAAGAGGAGGAGAGATAACCCCAGTGTCCTGCCCAATATTTACCCCTCAATCAATAATGCAAACTTTAACCAGTGTTAAGGATTTGACCCAGCTAATAGAAGGGTTAATGAAAAAACTTGAAGCTTTGTCAAGAGCAGGAAGAGACAATGGGCGGAATTGTCCCAGATTTTCATTAAGTGCGTTAGCAGGCGGGTAAAACGACATTTTATCTGCTGGCTATAATGACGACTTTTCACACCATGTCACCAAGATGTGTTCTACACCGGTGTGTTTTCTGCCAATGTGGGTGGACGATCCAGTGGGGGGTGAGTCCATCAGGCTGGCCTTATAATGATATGCTGATGTACTACAATGAAGTTCCTGATGTCCGATGGTGGAACCCACAGCCCACCACCCACAGGCTGAGTGGACAATCACAAACTGGTTTCATGACATCTCAAAACCAATTTTTGGCTTTCCCGCCATATTGTCCACTAAGACCACCAAACACGCCCGACACCAACAGGCACGGAAATTCCCGGCCCAAGTCTATAGCTAGTAAAGCTGATTAAGCTCTTATAATGATATAAATTATCTCTTAGTCTAGGATTGAATCTGACAATAAGCTCGATTGAATAAGTTTACCTTGCTGGGGGTGGGTGGTGTAAAGATAGTAGAGCTCTATAACACCACCACGTCATTATCAAATTGCTGTTTGTGGGAGCTTGCTGTCAGCAAATTGGCTGCTGCATTTCCTACAATACAACAGTGACTACACTCCGAGTGCTTCATCAGCTAAAAAGCATTTTGAGGCACCTGATGGTCATGAAAAGCGCCGTATAAATGTAAGTCTAAAGAGCAATCAAAGAAATTTCTCAGTGACTATTTTGTAACTGTTGAAAGAATAAAAACAATACTTTTTCATTTAACCACTTCCTCTTACCCAAAAATAGACCAATGCAAAAATTCCCCTGGGAAACTGATGAAGTATTGGAGAGCTGGTTTCTCAGGGGAATGCAGCAGGAGCCAAGTCTGTGGTACCATGAGCAGCTCAGCTGCATAGAGGGAGGGGGTGGACAGAGTGGGAAAGCAATAGTGATAGGAGATTCTATCGTAAGGGGAATGGATAAATGTTTATATGGTAAGTTTATATTCTCCTCTTGTGAAAATGTTTTAAATATTTTTACTCAAAGAGTTGTTGAGGGTTGAATATGTTACTGCAGTTGAGGCAGGAACCGTGCCATCTTTCAACGAAAGAGGCCAGGATTTTCTGGCCCCGTTGCAGTGGGATCCACACCAAGAGACTCATCAGCCCGGCCAAAGGTCCATTGATTTTCGGCAGGAGCAGAGGGTCCCAGTGGCTGGCAGGGCAGGAAAATCCTGCCCAGAGGAAAAAATGTTTGAATCGGATACAGGGCTTTGGGGAGAGAGAACAAGCCAGTGGGATTAGTGTTTGGGTTGCTGTAACAAAGAGTTTGTACACACACACACACACATGCATTCACTCCCTCCCACACACAAACACTCCCTCCCACACACAAACACACCCTCCCACGCACACAAACACACACACACACACACACACATGCACTCACTCCCTCCCTCCCTCCCTCCCATCCACACACACACGCACACAAACAATGGTCCTGTAACCTTCTATGGTTCTGAGTTAAACATTGTGGGAGGGGATTTCCATGGAATCCTCCTGCTTGTCTACTGTTGAAATTCTGCACAGACGTGGTTAAGCTGTGTTTCAGCCTTTCTGTGGCTTTTTCACTCAAGTTACAAAGGAGAAGCGGGAAAACCCCAACGAAAAGTTAGCCCTTGCAATTTTCAATTGTGTTCATTTACAGTATTTGCTTAAACCAGATTACAGTTACATTGATGAATATAGGAGTTATAAAGCAGCAAAACAAATTGATTTGTATAGCTCTCCCAGCCTTTGGGCTCATAGGGCAGAATTTTGCCGTCGGTAAGCAGGGGTCGGGGCCGGCTCGCCGACACATAAAATGACGCGGGATGACATTGGGGGGAGCCCCCGACATTATCCCGGCCCATTTAAATTTCCAGGAAGGTGGGGGCTCAGAAAAATCAGCTGCAGGCCCGCCGACCTGTCAATGGCCAATGTCACATGAGGGGGACATGTTAGGGAAATTTTTTTTCTCTATTTTTCAGGCTTTTAAAAGTGTCAGCGATCTCCCTGAGGCAGCACTCTCGCTTCTGGGGAATCCCCCTCCCACCCGCACAGGGAGCGCAGAGCCGGATGTCACGCTGGGTGGGCCTTAATTTGCCCGCCCATATAAAATGGCGGCGGGGCCTGCTTCTCCAGCGGGGATCAGCTCCCCGCCCGCCAGGCAGAAACTTAAGGCACAGAAGAAGGCCAGTCAGCCCATCACGCTTTTGCCAGCTTTTGGTCCTTAGCCTTGCAGGTTAGGACACTTCAAGGGCATATCCAAGTACATTTTAAATGTGATGAAGGTTTCTGCCTTCACCTGCAGGCAATGAGTTCCAGACACTCATCAATCTTGATGTGAAAACATTTTTCCTCAATTACCCTTTAATCCTTCAGCCAATTGATTTAACTCTATGCCCCCTGGTTATTGAACTCTCTGTTAGGGGAAATATTTCCTTCCCATCCAGTCTATCTAGGCCCCTCATAATTTTATATAGTTCAAACTCAGCCTTCTCTCTTCTAAAGAAAACAACCCCAATCTCTCAAATTTTACTCTTTAGCTAAAAATTCTCCAGTTCTGGCAACATTCTTATAAATCTCCTCTGCACCCACTCTAATGTGATCACATCCTTCCTGTAATGCAGTAACCAGAACTATACACAGTTTTCTAGCTGTGGCTTAACTTGTGCTTGTACAGTTCTAGCATAACCTCCCTGTTCATATATTGTGTGTCACGGCTATTGAAGGTAAGTAATCAGTTTTGCCTTCAGAGATCTGTGGGCATGCGCTTTATTCCTCTACACTTTTCTGAAACCTACCATTTATTGTCTATTCCCATGCCTTGTTTGCCCTCCCCAAATGCATTACCTTCCATTTCTCTGGATTCAATTCCATTTGGCATTTTTCCGCCCATCTGACCAGTCCATTGATATCTTCCTGCTGTTCCTCACTATCAGACACACAAACTTCTTAATCATGCCGCCTACATTTAAATCTAAATCATTGGTATATACCACAAAAGCAAGGGACCCAGCACTGTGCTCTGTGAAATCTCACTAGAAATAGTCTTATGGCTCAACATAAGGCAATGACACACATAACATAACTCAAAGTACATTACCTATGAGGACTATATCACTGCTATTTTTCTGTGATAGAAAATGTACATATTGTAAAGGAATAATCAGTATTCAAAGGGTTTTTTTTTCAAATTACCCGTTCTATGAGTACTGTTGTCATTCAGGCTAATATTTATACCTGTATCTCACAGTGCATTTTTCAGCAAGCTAATTATCCTCATTGATGTCTCTATTGGTTCCTGTTGGAAGTATTCACCCATGAGCTGGTTTTCAGTAACTCATCCAACAAGAAAAGACACTCTGCCCCTCAGCCTTCATGTCCTTCAGTCCCTTCTCTTTCTGACAGATTATCCAATCTGGTGTGTGTTAAATGCATAAGCGAGTAATGAGCTTTAGTCCATAAGCAGTGGTAATGTAACACACACTGTGATATAAAGCAGCCATTTACACTGCCTGTTTTTGCATATTGCCTTTCCAAATCATTGAACGATTCCATAAAATGAAATGGTTTCAAATCCTTAGTCTTGATGATTAATGCATATACAAATCACGTCCCATTATGTCAGCTCCATTGCCTGTCCCCAAACATGAATAATTGCCCTCTTGAAAATCCCCTTGATGGGTGACATGTGACATTCACAATGACATATATGCCAGGAGGTATTTGTGCTCACACAAGTGTGTCAGAAACAGTTACAACATTTTGCTTAGAAGTACAATGACTCTTGCATGGGATTTAATATACATCATGATAGCCATGACAAAAAAAACCCCACAGATTGTTACTTCCATTTGTAATATTACTGCAGTGTGAGAAATGTTTACCACATTGGATAAAATGCTGGTTAATCTTCTTTTTCATTTTTACCTTTCTCATTTTTTGAAGGTGAATTTCGGTTGGAGTCTTTTATTGAGCTTAGATGCATGCTGTGTGACTAGAAGGGGCCTGAGGATGGATAGAAATTGGTCCTCCATTCTTGTCAGCATGCTTGACACAAACAGGCAGCTCACCCAAATGAAGACATCACTGCTAGGCTTTCTTGCCAGCAGTGGCCCTCAGTCAAGTCTCGGAGGGAGGATTGAATGTTCTACTGGAGGGGAGAGGAAAGGGGACTATAATAACTCCCGTGGAGCTGGAGCAATTCTGCTTCACTCGGCTCCACAGGATGTGGATTTTTACTCCAAGAATTTTTTATTGCTTACCTTACTTTGGCAGTCACAGGGGTTGCTGAAGAATCCTGAGCCCTCCCAATATCTGACCCAAGTGTCCCCAATAAATTTTGAATAAGGGGTCCTTCAACTGTGACTAAACTTCAAGAAGTATTTCATTTGCTCTAAATTACTTCAGAATGTCCTGCGGACATGAAAGATGTTATACAATTATGAATTATTTTGTTCTTCAAGTTAAAAGGTATACAAGAAGGAAAGTTAAAAAAGAAAAAAAATCCACAAATGTGATAAAGCTATTATTGAATTTCTTTTCTTTCTGTCAACATCTAAAATATCAAAATCAAGCAAAAGTCATGAATCTCCTACAATTTGCCCACGTGAGCAGTAAACCACAACTGCTATTGTGGGCATTTCTACAAAAGCAGCTATGCCTGATTGATACCATTGCAATTGGGAAAAGCCACACTATGCACAGGAATATGACAACCAAGTATGTACAAAATCAGAGTTTTTAAAAATGGGCTTGAAGAGAAAAAAATGAAAGAGGGTTTCCTCTTAAGCAGCCAAAACAGATTGCTTGAACATAAAATCACTATAGTATAGCATACACTTCAGTCCATTACCAAACAGATAGAGGTAGAGGTTTCAAATCTCCCAATGCCAAGCATATACAAGAGATTTCCCTACATTCCTTACAGCATTCCAAACTTCCAAGCATTAGCTCATTATTGTAACTGTGTCCAAGTGGCCTACAAATAAGTGTACAATATTCACATTAATATATAATAATAATGTCTTATCATCATTTTGCATCATCTGTATCATGTATCATCCACACAGAGATCTCAGACTTCCTCTTTCAGTAGGATTTCCCCATCCTCTTCGATCAATTTTTCTTAAGCATTTAGGCTGTACAAAAGCCTAGCATGAAACATCTACAGCCAGAGGAGCTTGACATATTGGTCAGCTTTAAATAATTTCCTATACTGAACTCAAGGCACTTGAAGTAACAAAAAGGTCTGCCAAAAAAGTATATATTCACATCACTACAAAAGCTTCATTTTTGTGTCTGTAACAGACCAAATAAAAAGGATTTTTTCTGGTAATGAAATGTAGTGTTTATTGTATAGTGAAACCACAAAGGGCATGCCCAAACAATGACTGACCACAGGTAAAACATGCCATGGAAGCCTCTTGATTAGATTCCAAGCTTGTGCTCACTCCCATATTTTCATACACATATGTCATATATAATTAACAAAAGTGTGGACTGGATTGCACTGAAACTGGATAAATGCAATTTCAGATTTGATCTATAAGTACTTCATTTTGTCAGCCCACTTGTTATATATAATTTAACTTTGAAAAGCGCAAGCCTGAGTTTTAACTCACCAATTATGGACCACTCCCCTAATTGTTAGGTTTTTGAAGCAACAATGATTTGATTTCTATTGCTTCAGAAATGATTCATCTGATCATACCTTTCCCATAATCACTGACCTAACTGAGCCTCCCACATTGACCAGAACTATTCATTTTGACCCATTTCAGATTTCTGCAGCAGAACTTGGGCAGAACCATACCGAAATAACAGGAATGGTTTTCAATTGCTAACCACCAATTTCTCACAATTGATCGGGAGTTGGCTTCAGGAGCAGGAGCAAGACGAGGAAATACACTTCGGCTGCCCCATTCATGATCAAGACCTGACTTGATGCAAATTTGAGGCTGATCTGTAAATGGGTGAGCCGCACACCCACCTGTCCCTGGTGAAAATCCACGACACTTCCTTTGATGCGCTGATGGCCAACATCCTAAAATTGCAATGCATTACAGTTTGAGCAAGGTGTTTCTTTATTCAAATTAAAGAGTGAAGTTGAGTCCTGAACATTTGTTCTTCCTATTGCTACATATTCATTATGAAGGCACTTTGGGCTTCACAAGGAATTAATTTTAGCTCATTTTGTACAATGACACCATTAAACACCATGCTTATTTTCTCTTCTATGACAATGGGAATGCCAGGAACCCGCAAAGATAGAGCATGGTTGGTGTGCTGCTACATATTCAACACCTTCATAAAACCAAATTTTGTACAGTAAAAGAAACAGTACAGCAAGCAATGCTTGGGAAAATATATTTTTACTGGTACATGGCTTCTCATGTTTCTATGCACATGCAGATTCATACAGCACAAGGGAAAACATTGGCCCAAAGTGGATGCACTAACTCTTTGAAAGAGTTAGTCAGTTAGTCCTACTCCACTGCTTTTTCCCCGCATGTAGCCCTGCAACATTTTCCCCTTCAAATATTTATATAACACCCTTTTGAAAGTGAAATTAAATTTGTTTCCACCATTTTTTCAAGTGCATTCCAGGACATCGAACTCGCTCAATAAAATAATTCCTCTTCATCTTGCCTCTGGTTTATTTGCTAATTACTTTAAATCTGTGCCTTCTGGTTACTAGCCCTCCCACCAGTTGAAACAGTTTCTCCTTATTTACTTGATAAAAAGCCCTCATAATTTTGAACATCTCTCTTAAATCTACCCTTAACCTTCTCTGCTCTCAATCCCAACTTCTCTCATCTCTCCACATAACTAAAGTCACTCAAGCAAGGGGAGAAAAATGATTTCAGGTACTCGCTTGGTAGTACAGAACTTGAGCATTGCTGAGAAAAGAAACATGCTATTGAACCTTTTCATCTTGTAGTCATCAGGACAGACATAAAAATACCAAATTTCAAAGGGAACAACAGTTTATACTGCATGAGAAAGGGTGCTGATTGCTTGGCAAGTGAACTCTAAGGCATTGCCATGGAGATTGCACCAGGGAACAGTTATCCCCAAGTTGTTGTTTAAATTCAAAATAGACAAGTCAACTCTGATTGGTTGAGGCATTGCCTTGGGTAATGCACCAGCAAACCATTGTTCCCCATGTTTTCATTTAATTGAAAAAGGTGCAATTCCTGGACACATTCTGCCTGTTTGCAGAGGACAGGGCCCTGCCTATATATAGCTTCTAGCAAGCGTGAGTGAGCCACATTGCGAGCTCTTTGCAATTTGGTATTCTTAGGACTGTCCCAGGGAATCCTAGATCTGTAGAGAAGCTTGCTGGCTTTTGTGCTGAGTGTTGATTCGCTATGTACTTTCAAGAGGGAGCTGGACCAGATCATGACCGAGGAACTCATCACATTATATAAGAGCTAGGTACCAAGTAGCATAGGTCATGGTTAATGTGGTCTGCTGGACTACCTTAGATCATCTAGAAGGATTGGAGGGGAATTCTGCAGATTCTTTTCCACTAATTGGCTGAAAGATTTTGATCTGAATTTTCCCCTGTTCCAAGGGACTAAATGCCACCTAGGGATGTCGAGTCTCTTGACCAGATACATAAAGCATCATAACTGTATAAGACAGGCTGGAAAGACCATCTGCTCTCTTCATGTCTGATACTTCCATATAATCATATGGAAACATCAAAATCTGCTAATATATTTGAAAAGAGATGAAAATCAGTTAACTTAATAGAAAGAAGATTAAAAGTGCAATTGATAAATGTCCTTTGAGAATCAATACCCACTGTTCGAATTTTTGATCTGTACTAAAAAATTCACAATCTCACACAATAAAACTTGCAGTTCAAAAATAGAGCATCCACATGTCTGTTACAACAATTCATCAATCAGTCCGTAAGTGTAAACTAAAAATATATACCAGGTAAATTTAGAGATGTAAGATAATTTTTTTTATTCATTCGTAGGATGTGTGCATCACTGGCTAGGCCAGCATTTATTGGCCATCCTTAATTGCCCTTGAGAAGGTAGTGGTGATCTGCCTTCTTGAACTACTGAAGTCCATGTGGTGTAGGTAAACCCACACTGTTAGGGAGGGAGTTCCAGGATTTTGTCCCAGCGACAGTGAAGGAACGACGATATATTTCCAAGTCAGGATGGTGTATGGTTGGAGGGGAACTTCCAGGTGGTGGTGCACCCATGTGTCTGCTGCCTTTGCCCTCCTAAATGGTAGCAGTTGTAGGTTGTCTAAGTGCTGTCTAAGGATCCTTGTTGAGTTCTTGCAGTGTATCTTGTAGATGGTACACACTGCTGCCACTGTGCATCGGTGGAAGAGGGAGTGAATTTTTGTGGATAGGGTGCCAATCAAGTGAGCTGTTTGTCCTGGATGGAGTCAAACTTCTTGAATGTTGTTGGGGCTGCACTCATCCAAGCAAGTGGAGAGTATTCCTTTACACTCCTGACTTGTGCCTTGTAGATGGTGGACAGGCTTTGGGGAGTCAGGAAGTGAGTTATTCAGCACATAATTCCTAGCCCCTGACCTGTTTTGTAGCCACAGTATTTGTATAGCTAGTCCAATTCAGTTTCTGATCAATAGTAACACCCAGGATGTTCATAGTGGGGGATTCTGCGATGGTAATGCCATTGAATGTCGAGGGCTGATGATTAGTAGGTGGGGATGCAGATTTCAGGTGACTATCAGATCAGCTTTGATCTTATTAAATGGCGAGGCAGGCTTGAGAGGTTGAATGGCCTAGCCCCTGCTCCTTGTTCATAGGTTTTTATATTCGTTTGTTAGATTCTCTCTTGTTGGAGATGGTCATTGCCTGGCACTTGCGTGGCATGAATTTTACTTTCCACTGGTCAGACCAAGCCTGGATATTCTCCAGGTCTTGCTGTATTTGGACATGGATTGCTTCAGTATCTGAGGAGTCACAAATGGTGCTGAACATTGTGCATTATGATGGATGGAAGGTCATTGATGAAGCAGCTGGAGATATTTGGGCCTTGGGAACTACCATGAGGAACTCCTGCAGTGATGTCTTGGAACTGGGATGATTGACCTCCAACAACCACAACCATCTTCCTTTGTGCTAGGTATGACACAAAGATAGTGACTCAGAAGTTCATTATAGTAATTATATTTGAATTCTTATCAGTCAATATTTGTATAATGCGATCACTTGAAGTATTTAACAGGCAATCTTTTTGCTGGATTAATTTTATGTTGTATTATGCATAAGGAAAAAAGGTGCGCAAACCCTGTATAGTTGATTTCATCATTCAGATTCTTTAAGGACTGAACTTTTGAGAAATGCAAAGATCATTCCACCTTTAGCAGGCTAGAAGCAATTGAAATCCAATATTGGGCCTTCACACACCTCTTAGTGGAAATTACCATCAGTACTTACACTACAGTGGTTGGCTTGCTTAGAAGGCTAAGGCACAGCATTATGCTAACAGTGTGGGTTCAATCAGAAATACCTGGAAAAACTCAGCAGGTCTGGCAGCATGTGCGGAGAGGAACACAGTTAACGTTTCAAATCCGAATGACCCTTCAACAGAACTAAGTAAAAATAGAAGAGAGGTGAAATATAAATTGGTTTAAGGGGGAGCTGGGACAAGTAGAGCTGGATAGAGGGCCAGTGATAGGTGGAGATAACCAAAAGATGTCACAGACAAAAAGACAAAGAGGTGTTGAAAGTGGTGATATTATCTAAGGAATGTGCTAATTAAGGGTCGAAAGCAGGACAAGCAAGGTACAGATAGTCCTAAGTGGGGGTGGGGTGGGGTGAAGGAATTGAAAAAGGCTAAAAGGTAGAAATAAAACAATGGATGAAAATACATTTAAAAATAATGGAAATAGGTGGGAAAGAAAAAATCTATATAAATTATTGGAAAAAAAAGGGGTGATCGGAAAGGGGGTGGGGATGGAGGAGAGAGTTCATGATCTAAAATTGTTGAACTCAATATTCAGTCTGGAAGGCTGTAAAGTGCCTAGTTGGAAGATGAGGTGCTGTTTCTTCAGTTTGCGTTGAGCTTCACTGGAACAATGCAGCAGGCCAAGGACGGACAGATGGGCATGAGAGCAGGGTGGAGTGTTGAAATGGCAAGCAACAGGGAGGTCTGGGTAATGCTTGCGGACAGACCGAAGGTGTTCTGCAAAGCGGTCACCCAGTCTGTGTTTGGTCTCTCCAATGTAGAGGAAACCGCATTGGGAGCAACGAATGCCCTAGCTATGCCTGTCTCTTTATGGGGTATGTGGAACATTCCTTGTTCCAGTCCTACTCCGGACCCCTCCCACAACTCTTTCTCCGATACATCTATGATTACTTCGGTGCAGCTTCATGCTCTCATCTGGACCTGGAAAAATGTATTAATTTTGCTTCCAATTTCCACCCCTACATCATTTTCACATGGTCCATCTCTGACACTTCCCTTCCCTTCCTTGACCTTTCCGTCTCTATTTCTGGTGATAGACTGTCCACCAATATACATTATAAGCCTATCGACTTGCACAGCTACCTCGACTACAGCTCCTCTCACCCCACTTCCTGTAAGGACTCCATCCCATTCTCTCAGTTCCTTCACCTCCATTGCATCTGTTCTGATGATGCCACTTTCAAAAATAGTTCCTCTGACATGTCCTCTTTCTTCCTTAGCCGAGGTTTTCCACTCACGGTGGTTCACAGGGCCCGCAACCGTCTCCGGCCCATCTCCCGTGCATCCGCCCTCACACCTTCGTCTCCCTCCCAGAAACATGATAGTTTCTCCCTTGTCCTCACTTTTCACCCCACCAGCCTCCGCATTCAAAGGAACATCCTCCGGCATTTCCGCCAACTCCAGCATGATGCCACCACCAAACACATCTTCCCCTCATCCCTCCCGGCAGCATTCCGCAGGGATCGTTCCCTCAGGGACACCCTGGTCCACTCCTCCATCACCCCCTACTCCTCAACCCCCTCCCACGGCACCGTCCCATGCAACCGCGGAAGGTGCAACACCTGCCCCTTTTCTTCCCCTCTCCTCACTGTCCAAGGGCCCAAACACTCCTTTCAAGTGAAGCAACATTTCACTTGCACTTCCCTCAATTTAGTCTACTGCATTCGCTGCTCCCAATGTGGTTTCCTCTACATTGGAGAGACCAAACGCAGACTGGGTGACCGCTTTGCAGAACACCTTCGGTCTGTCTGCAAGCATGACCCAGACCTCCCTGTCGCTTGCCATTTCAACACCCCACCCTGCTCTCATGCCCACATGTCCATCCTTGGCCTGCTGCATTGTTCCAGTGAAGCTCAACGCAAACTGGAGGAACAGCACCTCATCTTCCGACTAGGCACTTTACAGCCTTCCGGACTGAATATTGAGTTCAACAATTTTAGATCATGAACTCTCTCCTCCATCCCCACCCCATTTCTGATCCCCCCCTTTCTGTCCAATAGTTTATATAGACTTTTCTTTTTCCACCTATTTCCATTATTTTTAGATATATTTCCATCCATTGTTTTATTTCTACCTTTTAGCCTTTTTCAATTCCTTCACCCCACCCCACCCCCACTAGGGCTTTCTGTACCTTGCTTGTCCTGCTTTCGACCCTTAATTAGTACATTCCTTAGATAATATCACCACATTCAACACCTCTTTGTCCTTTTGTCTGTGACATCTTTTGGTTATCTCCACCTATCACTGGCCCTCTATCCAGCTCTACTTGTCCCCCCCAACACCCCCCACCCCCCACCCCACCCCCTCCCCCCCCCCTCCCTTAAACCAACTTATATTTCACCTCTCTTCTATTTTTATTTAGTTCTGTTGAAGGGTCAATCGGACTTGAAACATTAACTGTGTTCCTCTCCGCAGATGCTGCCAGACCTGCTGAGTTTTTCCATGTAGTTTTGTTTTTGTTTTGGATTACCGCAGTTTTTTGCTTTTATCTTGGGTTCAATCAGAGTTCCTGCTAAGGTAGTTCTTGGGATCTGCCTCTTGGCCTATTGAGAAAACATGAAATTAGCCATGATAAGCACCCCTTGGATAATGAGGACTCTACAAGAAAGAGACAGAGAGAGAGACATTTTAACCTTTAACATGCTGTTCATGTGTAAATAGATGTAATAGTTGTAAGTGATATAACTAAAGTTGCAAGCAATGTTGAACACATAGGAGCATGACGTGCAATTATTATTCCAATTGAAAGAACAAAATGTTCTTCACCTCCTGAAATAATAGGAAATCTGGTATTCTGAGACATTAAAATCAAATATAAAATACAATGGATGAAGGATAATTTGCTTTCAATTTCACATTATTTGAATTCCTTAAGACAGTTTTGCTTCTTATTAAAGGGAAAGTTTTTCAATGATATGACTCATATTTTTAAAAACAGTAATTATGCAATTAAAATGAGAAAAAGTGGTGCCATTGCTTTGCATATAGTAGGTGAGCAGGAAAATGGCTGTTCTCAGACCCAGTAGTTCTCTAGAATTGACAGCATTGTTTGAACTTCCTGAGTCATTGAGCCTTTTGGCAATTTCTGTGACTGTTCAATATATTTGCATAGACTTTTAAAAGTTTCTCCTTACAAAGCTGTACTTTTCTAAAAGCAAGTGTCAGTGAAATAACTACACTTATCATCCACTTCTGTAACTTTTTGATTACTACCATTTTAATTGAACGTCATTCACATTGTGATGCCTGACTAAGACCTGGATATCTATTTACTTCACTTGCCGGAGCAGGTGGATCGGAAAGAGAAACTGAACGTTACGTTTTAATTACAGAGCATGTGTGTGGTATCACTGATAAGAAGTAATTCTAATTGACAGGCTGTGCAGTCAGACAGGGAACTGGTTGGCGCAGGTCACAGGAGCAGGTAAGTTGCACCAGTAGGGTGGTAGAGAGGGGCGATCTTCGAGGTGAGGGGGAGGAGACACTATCTCGCAAGGAATGGGGCAGTTTAATCCTGGGGGCTGAGCACGGAACAGGAGATCGTGGAGAGGGGAAGAGGCAAATCCCAGATGTGGGTATTGGGTCACCAGGGGTGAGAGTGGGGACAATCCCAAGAGGGCTGCCAATCCTGGAGATCCCACGGTAGACCTGAGGCCTAGCTGGGAGGGAAGTTGGAAGCCTGCTGAGGAGATCAAGCATAGGTCAGGGGCATGAAGGTGGGAGGTCAGGATGGGGGAATTGAACTCCTGCAGAGGGAGTTCACAGGTATAAGGAGGGGTTGATGAAGGCAAGGACGGGGCCCGGTTGGGGGTGTGGCGGGGGGGGGGGAGCGAGTAGGGGAGGGTGAGGGTGAGGGTGAGTGGCGGGAGAAAGGGAGATCAGAGGCCTCAGGAAAATCAGAAATGTGGGGGGATGGGGTATTGGAGATGTGGCAGGGAGAAGTTGGAGGCCTGAAGGTGAGGATTATAGGTTTTGGGGATGGGATAGGAGGGTGATTGGTGGTTCATGGGAAAGGTTGGGGGGATGGGGAGCATCAGAAGCCTGAAGAAATTGAGTCAGAGCCATAGGGAAGAATTCCCTCATTGCGAGTTTCCCACCCATTGCCAGGTGAGTATCAGCAGTGGTTGGATGAGGCCCTTAAGTGGGCATTAATTGCCCACTTAAGGACTTCAATTGGTGACAGAGCAGGAAGATCATCCACAAGCCTTCCTACCGTGGATCTAACTGGGGCAATGGTGGGCATGAGGCAGGCTCCCCATCCACCACCCTGCAGCCTGATTAATTGCCCCCCACAACCAAACTTGCCATTGGGAAGGGCATTAATTCCATTCATAGAGTCATTACAGTACCAAAAAGAGACCATTCAGCTTATCACATCCATGCCGGCTTTCTGTAGGCCAATCCATCTGCGCCATTTCCCATTCTATTCCTAAAGCTCTGCAAATTAATTTCCCTCAAGGGCATCTTCACTTTCCTTTTGAAATCACTGATTGTTTTTGCTTCCACCGCCCTCACAAGCAGCGAGTTCCAGGTCATTACCACTTGGTGCATAAATATTTTGTTCCATCCATCTCCTTGTACCTCTTGTCCAGAACCCTAAATCGAAGTCTCCCAGCCCTTGTACTATCAGCTGATGGGAACAGCTTTTCTTTGTCTGTTTTATCTAAACTTCTACTAATTTTGTAAGCTTCAGTTAAATCTCCCCTCAAACCCTTTACTTGAAGGAGAACAACCCCAGCGTTTCCAATCTAACTAGGTAGCTAAATTCTCTCATTCCTGGAACCATCCTGGTAAACCTCCTCTGCATCTTCTCAAGGACCTTCACATCATGGAGCTACAGACTGGCAAGTCTCTGGGTCCCAATGGACTACATCCTAGGGGTCTTAAAAGAGGAACAAGGTGGCTAATAAGGTAGTCGATGCGCTGGTGTTACTTTCCCAAAATTCCCTAGTGATTTCAATTTCACCAAGTTCCTCTCCCTTTCACTTCCTGATTTGCAGCCATTACTGGAATGTTTTTGTATCCTCCAGTGAAAATAGAAGCAAAATATTTGTTCATTTCTTCTGCCATTTCCTTAATATCTATTGATTTCCCACTGTCACTCTCTAGAAGACCAACACTCACTTTACTCACTCTTTTCCTTTTCAAATACTTTAGAAACTCTTGCTGTCTGTTTTAACATTTCTAGTTGTTATGACCCAGCAGTTGTTAAAGCTGAGTTATTTAAAAATCCCAAAGGGAAACTTTAAACAACTGTCATAACCTATATTTCTACTTTTGTATGTTTGAGATGCAGCTCTAAATTCAGCAATCAGACCACCAGTTCTCGAGAGGTTTATATTAAACTAAGTGAAACATTTTATTAATTTACACAAGTTAAATATATACACATGGCTACAAATTATTACCATCAGAACTTTTAACAAATTCCCAAACTAATCTCTATTAAGGCAACAGCAACCAATAGACCTAACCAGACACCAAGCAAAGCATTTTCACCTTATGAATTAAAAATTATTTTCACTTTGGTTCCTGTGGAGACAGTTGGAGGCTTACAGCTGCTTTGATCTTACATTGCTTCTGCCCTGCACACACTAAAACTGCTATCGGTTATATCCAGCACCTCTCTTTGAATGTAAATTCTCCTTGTGTCACCAGCCTCTTTGAACTCCACCTCTTCTAACAATAAAACCCCTTTTATAGTACCAATTCTATTGGTAATATAAACATAATGCTTGGTGTCTGCCAGCTCGGTACCAAATTCCATCCTACCTCTTGAATGCACCAATTAAAAAATGCAAATACAGATTACCTCTCTTACATTTCAAAACTAGTACACATCAAAGCACCCAGACTAGCTGGCTTTAATCCAATTAAGAACACCCACAGTATAAACCTTTATTTTAAAAGAAAAATATTTTCCAATAATATTATATACATTAATAGCTTCGTGATATAGCTAGCTTCCTCTCATACTCTAATTTCTTTCTCCTGGTTAACCTTTTAGTCATTCTCTGCCATTCTTTATATTCTGGCCGATCATCTGTCCTGCCACTCATCTTTGCGGAGTTGTATGCCAACTTCACGAGGGTACACAGCTTTGTGCATTTCACCCGGGTCCAAGAGAGCCAGGAAGCAAAAGCAATTGGATTTGCCCAGATCTCGGGTTTCCCACAGGTGCAGGATGCCATTGACTGCACTCACCTGGTGCTCTGATCTCCAGCACAACAAGGGGCCAACTATATCAAACGCAGGGGCTTCCATTCGCTGAATGTTCAGGTGGTATGTGACCACCACAAACGCATCCTGCAGGTCTGCACACGGCTTCCAAGGAGTATCCACAACTCCTACATTCTCAGTTGGTCACAGATCCCTGAAGCCTTCCAGGGTCCACAGAGTCTGCAGGGTTGGCTCCAAGGGGACAACAGCTACCCACAGAAGATTCAGCTGATGACACCTGTGTGGTGGACTCAGACTGCAGCAGAGCGGCGGTACAATGAGGCTCATGCTGCAGCTTGCAAATTGGTGGAGAAAACCATCAGGATGCTGAAAATGAGCTTCTGGTGCCTGGACCAGTCTGGTAGAGCCCTGCAATACAGTCCACATAGGGTGTCACACAATGCCGTCACCTGTTGCTCCCTTTCCCACCTGGCATCGCAATGGGGAGAGGAGTTGGCTGAGGAGGAGATGCAGGAGTTGGAACTTCCTCCAATGAGGAGGACATTAAAGATGATGAGAGTGAGGAGGTCCTCGAAGGCAATGATGACAGCGAAGAGGCCCTCACACTGGCCAGATGAGGCAAGTGCGCTCGGGAGGTCCTCATAGCTGTTGGATTTGTGGAGGATGGTGACGACATGCAATGAGATAGATCCTCACAGTGCATTTGTGAATGTTTGACTCCAGTCTGGCTTATGGCAGCACACATACCCTCTGTGATAATGCTCCTGTCATTGAGACGTAATGGAGGGCCTAAAAGTCATCCAATTACAGGAAGGTGATGATGACATGCAGTGAGGATAATCTAAAAATCTTCACATAGCCTCTGTAATTGCCTGACTCCTGTTTGGCCAAGGACAGCTTGCTTGTGGTTTGTGATCGGGGTCATATCATGGAGACACAGCCATGAATCTTTCAAAGCACCTGACCCTTTGTCCACCTTCAGCATTGACCCCTTCAGGAGCACAGCATCCCTGGTCACAGATGCTGAAGAGATGCAGGCCAGTCCCATCTTAAAGGTGCTGAGAACACACAGAGAGAATGACAGAACTCTGTGATGCCTGCCCATGACATTCTGGCAGCAATGACAAGCACCATCGAGGTGCAGGCATCAGTAATGTTTCCAGTGAGTGTGAGGGTGGACCATCACTTTGGTCTGAAGGCTGCACAAAGAAAAGGGAAGAGACCCTGGACAGAGACACCTGCCTTTATCTTGTTCAGAAAGATTTCACACCTGAGTGACACAAACCCTGCTCATCAGAACAAGGAGCCATAGACAGGGAGACATTCTTGGGAGTTTATTGACAATAATGAACAGTATGTACAAGTGATTAACACCCATGCCCAGGCTGTGCAACTTGGCCTAAATAGCCAAGTGGTTACGGTACTGGGCTTGCAACCCCAAGATCAAGAATTCAAATCGCACAATAGCAAACTATGAAACAATGTAACTTCATCTGAAACAGATGGAAATGGGTTTGTACTTGAAAGAGTTACACCTTCCTCAACATGTTTTAATACCTTTCATAAAAGGATTTCTGGGCCTGCGGGTCAGTGACATGTGTAGATTGGAGTGGAACTCTGCATCTCAAGTTGTTCGTCCTCCATGCTTGGCCTAAATGGCCAAGTGGTTATGGTACTGGGTTTGTAACCCTTTATCCCAATTTTGTTGATTTGGTTTTCATTTAAAAGATTATCAAGAGTTCAAATCTCACAATGGCAAACTATGAAACAATGTAACTTCATCTGAAACAGATGGAAACGGGTTTGTACTCGAAAGAGTTACACCTTCTTAACTTTCCTAATCCTGTTGCTATGCCTTGGTGCTTCCTGGACATCCACAGTGGAGGCAGAGGCAGCCTGCTGACTGCTACACCCTGTCTGTGATGAGCTTGCTGGTCATCCTCTGGAGGGCCGACATTTGGAGAGCCCCGGCCTGCTTTCAGGGTCCTGCCGTGTGGCAGTGGCGCCTCCTTGGCCTGTGAAGCTGGAGTTGCTGAGATCATAGGAAGAGGGGATTTGGATGGGATGGACATTCCCAGCGGCACCTGGATGGATGGCCCCGGGGTGGGGTGGGTACACCTGCTGATTCTCCTCCCTATGGGCACCTGAGATGCCCAAGCTGACTCCTTGAGGAGAAGGGGAAGCTGGAGTGAGATCAGGCTGTCCCGCACCCCTCTCATGTACATACTGTTGGAGGCCAACTATGGCATCGGTGATGAAGTTCAGCCTGTGCTGCAGTGCAGGAGTGACGCCCTGGACCAAGGTCTCCATGCCGGCCACCATCCTACCAGCGTTGACCTTGGTGCATTGGAATGCTGGCACTATCATCTCAGCCTGAAGGCGGGACTCCTCCATCATGCCTTGCAATCTGAGGAGTGCAGCAGACATCCCTTTCTGCTGTTCCCGATCTTGCCTTTACAGCTCCTGCAACTGTGACATGACTGAGTCCAGAGGCTCGGATTCAGCAGATTTTTGGCCTCCAGCAGTCTTCAGAGTGCTGGGGACCTGGGAAGTCCCTGCTGCCACCAGCTGTTGACCAGAAAGTGCGATGTGCTTACCAGATTGTGACCCCAAGGCTACTCTAAAGCTAGGCCCCACTGAAGTGTATGTCTCTGCGTTGGTGGAGGGTGTGGGTGAGTACTGTGATGGGACATCGAGAAGGATGCCTTCAGATTTCTCTTCAAAGGTTTATTTGGGGTTTGCTTGGAGGCCCGGGGTCGTGGATTCCGTTCGCTGTTTGGCAGATGTGCCTGCGAAAGCAAGGATAGATAATTAGGGCATGACAGTGGCCTGTGAAACAGGACAAATCGCTCATGGAATGGTGTCTGATGGACGTTGCACAGCTGGATCGTCACTTTGTAGAGCACTGCCAAGCTCACCATCAGCACAGGAACGATCCAGGTCCTCGCCAACCAGCTGGATGGTTGTCTTTTCAAAGTCTGTGAGGACCTTGATATCAGGCATTCCTCTACCAGTCTGCGACCTCTCCCTCTTGTTGTGTGCCAGCTTGACCTGCATGAATAGAGATGGAGATAGTGTAAGCAGGACACCTGCCAGGCCAGATGATAAGCATGTCTGGCATGTGTGGAAGTTGTGGTCCCATGGACATGATGAGGACAATGAAGGTGTGTGTGAGAGAGTGAATGGTGACGTCCCTTGAACTGGCAGTGAGTGAAGGCCCTGTGGATGTTTAATGGGTTTGTGAGTGTGTGAGTTGAGAACGATGAAAAAAGTGACTTACCCTGGCAGAGCAAAGGAGATCATTCATCCTCTTGTGGCACTGGGTGGCTATCCTCTTTTGCAGGGCATTGGCACTGACCACCGCTGCCACCACCTCCCAAGCTGGATTAGTGATGTTGCTGCCTATCCTGCAGCCAGAGCAGGGTAGAGGGCATCGTGGTGGGCCTCCACGGCATCCAAAAGGCACTCGATGGACGCATCTTTGAACATGGGGGTTGCAGTCTATTTGCCTTTCAGGGCCATGTCCTCTTTGCAGCAGTCATGGACTGGAAGCACTGAAAGGTGTGCATGCAGCTGCATTTTAAATATATCGCCCAGCGTGATGAAGTGGCGAAGTGATCGCATGGCAGGCGAATGAGGGCCCACCCACCATGGAAACGGCATGTTTTCCAGGAATGTGCAATTAATGCAGCGGGTTTGGGATGACACAGCGTGAGAAGCTGCCATTGCAGCCAGCAGGTAAAATGACATTTTACCCGCCCACTACCACACTTGGTGCAAATCTGGGACGATTCTACCCTTAGAAAATAATGGTAGGATTGGGCAGAGTCAACATGGACTTATGAAAGGGAAATCATGTTTAAAAAACCTGTTGGAGTCTTTTGAGGAAGTAACAAGTAGAATTGATAAGGGGGGCTGGAGGACGTGGTATATTTAGATTTTCAGAAAGGTATTGATATGTTCACATAGAAGAACTTGGTAAACAAAATTAGAGCACATGGGACTGGTGGGTATATACTGGCATTGAGAACTGGCTAATGCACAGAAAATGGAGAGTTGGAATAAATGGGTCATTTTCAGGTTGTCAGGCTCTGACTAGTTGGGTACTGCAAAGATCAGTGTTTGGGCCCCAATTTTCACAATCTATAATGATTTGGATGTGGCGATTAAATGTAATATTTCCAAGGTTGCAGGTGACACAAAACCAGAGTCATGAGGAGGATGCAAAGATGCTTCAAGGATGTTTGGAGAGGCTACGTGAGTGGGCAAAAATTTGGAAGATGGAATGCGAAATAGAGTGATATAAGAAGGAAAATGGTATGTTGGCCTTCATTGCAGGAGGATTTGAGTATAGGATTAAGGATGTCTTACTGTAATTATATAGAACATTGGTGAGGCCACATCTGGAGTACTGTGTGCAGTTTTGGTCTCCTTACCTAAGGAAAAATAGGCTTGCCATAGAGGGAGTGCAATGAAGTTTCACTAAACTAATTCCTGGGATGGAGGGATTATCCCTGTCAGGAAAGATTGAATGGGCCTTTATTCTCTGGAGTTTAGAAGAATGATAAGTGAGCTCTTTCAAACATACAACATTTTTAAAGGGCTCAACAGGGTAAATGCAGAAAGGTTGTTTCCCCTGGCTGGGGGGGGGCGGGGGGGGCGGGTGGGGGGTGCTTGGGGAGGCTGGTGGGGGGATCTAGAACCAGGGGACACAGTTTCAGAATAATAGACAGGCCATTTAGGACTGAGATGAGGAGGAATTTCTTTACTCAAAGGGTGGTGAATCTTTGGAATTCTCTGCCCCATAGGACTGTGGATTCTCATTTGTTGAGTATGTTCAAGACTGAGATTGGTAGAGTTCTACATTTTAAAAAAATCAAGGGATATGGGGATAGTGGAGGAAAATGGGGTTGAAGTAGAAGATCAGCCGTGGGCTCATTGAGTGATAGAACAGGCTCGAAGGGCTGAATGGCATTTCCTGAACCTAGCTAAGATGGCCATTAGCAGGACCAGGTAGCAGGCGGTCAAGGGGGGTCATTCAGCCTGACTGCCTGCCTCTCTTCTGCAGGTACTTCTGAGCCAGGTGTCCCTGCAGAGGGAGCAATTAGTGTCCACTGGTACACTTGAGTCCTTCCTGACCAGTGGGCTTCAGGAAGTCCTGGATTGCATTGGGAATGACATTTTAAATTGATAAGCTTCCTTTCAGGTTTTAGTTTTCGTTACCATAAGCTAATAATTCACGTGGGAACTCAACTGGTTTATTGGTATTAAAAGAACTATAAAGAAGCACTTATTGACCCTGGTTGTGGATTTTAGAGTAAGGAGTTATACATTTGTAATGTCTCACTTTGTGAATAAATCTAAAACTGAGTAAAGATTGACTTCAGGTGTCCTCTTTCACCAACTGGCTATGAGAAGTTTAATTAAATCATGAGTGATGGCAACTAACCCCATCTGCTTTCAGCCTTTCCTGGTAAGAAAAAAAAGGTTAATCTGGGTTCCTTTTGTACCTTCTTGGAGATTAAAAATCTTGTGGTATTACTCGAAGAACAGTGAGGGGTTCTCCCAGTTTATTGAGCAATATTCCTCCTTTGAAAACCATTAAAATACAACTATCTTAAGGTATACAGTAACAGGTTGTGTTTGTTTTTACATCCATATGAGCAAGCAGTACATATCCCGTTATTCCCTTTTCCTCCACCCACCTATCCAATCTGATCTTGAATATTGATATAAGATTTCAGCCTTAGCTCAGTGGTCAGCTAAGCCATGAGTCTAAGCATTGTGAGTTCACTCCCATTCCATAGGTAAGCATTCCATATGAGCCCAGATCTTCCAGTTAGTGCCAATGCTGCATGCATTGCCAATGCCTGAGAAGATTTCTTTGCCCCAACTATATTGCATTATTTCAGCCAAGAGTTCCAATCCCAGATGCAGTAGCAATGGATCACTGCAGCTTCTCCAGGGTAAGATCGGTGAGCGGAGGAGATGACGAGCAAAGAGAGGACATGCCCCTAATTTACTACGTTAGGTGCCATATTCAGGTAAGTTTCTAAAGATCTCAAGTTGGTGGGTGGGTGAGTGAGTGAAAGGTGGGATAGGAGTGGGTAGTCATGTTGGGTGGTAGTCGGGTCAGGGAGGGGTCGGGTCGGGGTGGGGGTAGATGGGTCAGGCCGGTGGGAGTGGTAGTCAAGACAGGGAGGTCGGGTCGAGGGGTTTAGTCCAGTTGGGGGGGCTGGTGGAAGAGAGTTAGGGTGGTTCAGGGTTAATCAGGTCAGGTGTTGGTGGTGGGAGAGGGCTGGTGTGGGTTGGGAGTGGTCAGGTCGGGGGTGGGAGAAAGTTCGGGCAGGTTAGGGGGTAGTTGGGTCACATGGGTTTTGTTGGGGGTGAGTTGGGTTGGTGGGGCGTACAGTTGGGATATTGGGGCGGGGTTAATCAGGTCGGGGGGTAGTCAGGTTGGGGGAGTAGACAAATTGGGGAGTATTTGGGTCAGGAGGCTGGTCAGATTGTGGAGAGTAGTCTGATCAGGGGACGTTGGGTTGGGAAGTTGGGTTAATGGGTCAAGGGGTTGCAAACATGACTCAGACCTCCCTGTCGCTTGCCATTTCAACACTCCACCCTGTTCTCATGCCCACGTGTCCGTCCTTGGCCTGCTGCATTGTTCCAGTGAAGCTCAACGCAAACTGGAGGAACAGCACCTCATCTTCCAACTAGGCACTTTACAGCCTTCCAGACTGAATATTGAGTTCAACAATGTTAGATCATGAATAAAAACAAAAAAACAAAAAAACTGCGGATGCTGGAAATCCAAAACAAAAACAGAATTACCTGGAAAAACTCAGCAGGTCTGGCAGCATCGGCGGAGAAGAAAAGAGTTGACGTTTCGAGTCCTCATGAGGACTGCTGAGTTTTTCCAGGTAATTCTGATTTTGTTTTAGATCATGAATTCTCTCCTCCATCCCCACCCCCTTTCCGATCCCTTTTTTTTCCAATAATTTATATAGATTTTTCTTTTCCCACCTATTTCCATTATTTATAAATGTTCTTCCATCCATTGTTTTATCTCTACCTTTTAGCCTATTTCGATCCCTTCCCTTCACCCCACCCCACCCCCACTAGGGCTATCTGTACCTTGCTAGTCCTGCTTTCTATCCTTAATCAGCACATTCCTTAGATAATATCACCACTTTCAACACCTCCAAGGGGATCAGGACTGGGAGCTAAAAATCCAAGGATATACATCCTATCGAAAAGATAGGCAGGTTGGCAGAGGGGATGGGGTTGCTTTGTTAGTAAGAAATGAAAGTAAATCAGATGATGTAGAATCTGTGTGAGTAGAGTTGAAGAACCGCAAAGGTAAAAAAAAACATAATGGGAGCTATGTAAAGGCCTCCGAACAGTAGTCAGGATGTGGGGCACAAGATACACCAGGAGATAGAAAAGGCGTGTAAGAAAGGCAAGGTTAAAGTGATCATGGAGGATTTCAATATGCAGGTAGACTGGGAAAATCAGGTTGGTAGTGGATCCCAAGAAAAGGAATTTGTGGAATGTCTGTGAGATGGCTTTTTGGAGTAGCTTGAGGTGGAGCCCACTAGGGAACAGGCAATTCTAGATTTAGTGATGTGTAATAATGCAGATTTGATAAAGGAGCCTAAGGTGAAGGAACCCTTAGGAGGAAGTGACTATAATATGATTGAATTTACCCTGCAATTTGAGAAGAAAAAGCTGGAATCAGATGTAACTGTATTACAGTTGAATAAAGGCAACTACAGAGGCATGAGAGAGGACCTGGCCAGAATTGACTGGGAGATGAGCCTAGCAGGAAAGACAGTGGAACAGTAATGGCAGGAGTTTCTGGGAGTAATTTGGGAGACACAGCAAAAATTCATCCCTAGGAAGAAGCAGCATACTAAAGGGAGGACGAGGCAACCATGGCTGACAAGGGAACTCAGGGACAGCATAAAAGCTAAAGAGAAAGCATACAATGAAGCGAAGAGCAGTGGGAAACCAGGGGATTGGGTAGCCTACAAAGACCAACAGAGGACAACTAAAAAAGAAATAAGGAGGGAGAAGATTAAATATGAGGGTAAACTAGCCAGTAATATAAAAGAAGATCGCAAGACCTTTTTTAGATATATAAAGGGTAAGAGAGAGGCAAAAGTGGATATTGGGCCACTGGAAAATGACGCTGGAGAAGTAGTAGTGGGGAACAAAGAAATGGCGGAGGAACTGAATAAGTACTTTACGTCAGTCTTCACGGTTGAAGACACGAGTAACATCCCCAAAATTCAACAGAGTGGGCGGTGGGGGCAGAGGTGAGTATGGTGGCCATTACCAAGGAGAAGGTGCTAGGAAAACTGAACGGTCTGAAGCTGGATAAATCACCTGGACCAGATGGATTACACCCGAGTTCTGAAGGAGATAGCTGAAGAGATAGTGGAGGCGTTAGTGGTGATCTTTCAGGAATCACTGGAGTCAGGGAGGGTCCCAGAGGACTAGAAAATCGCTAATGTAACCCCCCTGTTTAAGAAGGGAGAGAGGCAAAAGACGGAAAATTACAGGCCGATTAGCCTGACCTCGGTCGTTGGTAAGATTTTAGAGTCCATTATTAAGGATGAGATTTCAGAATACTTGAAAGTACATAGTAAAATAGGGCAAAGTCAGCATGGTTTCATCAAGGGGAGGTCATGCCTGACAAATCTGTTAGAATTCTTTGAGGAGGTAATGAGTAGACAAAGGAAAGCCAATGGATGTTATCTACTTGGACTTCCAGAAGGCCTTTGACAAGGTACCGCACAGGAGGCTGCTCAGTAAGATAAGAGCCCTTGGTGTTAGAGGCAAGGTACTAGCATGGATAGAAGATTGGCTGTCTGGCAGGAGGCAGAGAGTGGGGATAAGGAGGTCCTCCTCAGGATGGCAGCCGGTGACTAGTGGAGTTCCGCAGGGGTCAGCGTTGGGACCACAACTTTTCACTTTATACATTAATGATCTAGATGAAGGAACTGAGGGCATCCTGGCTAAGTTTGCAGATGATACAAAGATAGGTGGATGGACAGGTAGTATTGAGGAGGCAGGGAGGCTGCAGAAGGATTTGGACAGGTTAGGAGAATGGGCAAAGAAGTGGCAGATGGAATACAACGTGGGGAAGTGTGAGGTCATCCACTTTGGTAGAAAGAATAGAGGCATAGACTATTTTCTAAATGGGGAGAGAATTCAGAAATCTGGAGTGCAAAGGGACTTAGGAGTCCTAGTCCAGGATTCCCTTAAGGTTAACTTGCAGGTTGAGTCAGTAGTTAGGAAGGCAAATGCAATGTTGGCATTTATTTCAAGAGGACTAGAATATAAAAGCAGGGATGTGCTGCTGAGGCTTTATAAGGCTCTGGTCAGACCATATTTAGAATATTGTGAGCAATTTTGGGCCCCATATCTCAGGAATGATAGCCTGGCCCTGGAGAGCGTCCAGAGGAGGTTCACGAGAATGATCTCAGGAATGAAAGGCTTAACATATGAGGAACGTTTGAGGACTCTGGGTCTATTTTTGATGGAGTTTATAAGGATGTGGGGGGATCTGATTGAAACTTACAGAATACTGAAAGGCCTGGATAGAGTGGACATGGGGAAGATGTTTCCATTAGTAGGAGAGACTAGGACCCGAGGGCACAGCCTCAGAGTAAAGGGAAGATCTTTTAGAACAGAGATGAGGAGAAACTTCTTTAGCCAGAGAGTGGTGAATCTATGGAATTCATTGCCACAGAAGGCTGTGGATGCCAGGTCATTGAGTGTATTTAAGACCGAGATAGATAGATTCTTAATTGGTAAGGGGTTCAAAGGTTACGGGGAGAAGGCGGGAGAATGGGGTTGAGAAACTTATCAGCCATGATTGAATGGTGGAGCAGACTCGATGGGCCGAATGGCTTAATTTCTGCCCCTGTGTTTTATGGTCTTATGTAGTTACAATGCCAGTGTTGTTCAGGAGTAAGTGCCAGGATTTTGACTCAGTAGCAGTAAAGGAACCATGATTATATTGGAACTTGTGCTATTAGTAGGAGGTCACCTCATTAGCGAAATGCTGGTATGTGGTAACTGGCTGCTTTCTGCTAGGAACTGACATCAACTAATCTCATTAAAAGAATCCCAAATTATAAATTTGGCGTCTGAATCCAATTATCTTAACTTCACAACTTGGTAGAATTCCTCTCTATTTGATGTGGTCCCATGGTGTAATGGTTAGCACTCTGGACTTTGAATCCAGCGATCCGAGTTCAAATCTCGGTGGGACCTCACCATGTTTTAATACCTTTCATAAAAGGATTTCTGGGCCTGCGGGTCAGTGATATGTGTAGATCGGAGTGGAACTCTGCATCTCGAGTTGTTCGTCCTCCACGACAACGAGACCAGGTCTCAGGAGGGCCCTGTATTGTGCTCACTTTAGAGGTTTATGTGCTAAACTTGGGGCAATGGCCGTCTAACCTTGCGCACCTTTTATTTTAAGCTTCCTTCCTCCAGTTTAATTCACTGCATTTTTGATTATGGCTAATTTCCTTCCCGTGACCTTGGGGGCAACTCAGAATTAGGCAGCCTTCACCGACCAGGGAAAGAAGCATTTCCAATCTAGGGGAACCCTTCCCTTCCCTTCCCCGCCCAGCCCAGCACTCGGACCATGCAGCAAATGGGCAAAGGTTCTATCCCCTCACAGGGGCCGCCAGGAGCTGGTGTGTTTTAATCACAGACTTTTCCAAGTGTTTACGCTGAAAGTTCAGAGCCATTTCCGTGTTTCTCAGTGGGAACAAATTCAAATGAACGATGATCCGTGTGGGAGGGAAGAGGAGGAAAGAGGGGGGAGGGGGAGGGAGGAAAGAGGGGGGAGGGGGAGGGAGGAAAGAGGGGGGAGGGGGAGGAAAGAGGGGGGAGGGGGAGGGAAGAGAGGGGAGGGGGAGGAAAGGGAGGGGGGAGGGATGAGCGGGGAGGAAAGGGGGGAAGGGAGGAGGGGAGGAAAGGGGAGGGGGGAGGAAAGAGGGGGGAGGGGGGAGGGGGGGAGGAAAGAGGGGGGAGGGGGGAGGGGGGGAGGAAAGAGGGGGGAGGGGGGGGAAGGGAGGGGGGAGGAAAGAAGGGGGGAGGGGGGAGGAAAGAAGGGGGGAGGGGGGGGAGAGAAGGTGGGGGGAGGGGGGGAGAGAGAGGGTGTGGGGGGAGGGAGGGGGAGAGAGAAGGTGGGGGGAGAGAAGGTGAGGGGAGGGGGAGAGAGGTGGGAGGAGGATAGGGAGGAGAGGAGAGAGGAGGATAGGGAGGGGAGGGGGGCAAGGGGAGAGAGAAGGTGGGGGGAGGGGGGCAAGGGGAGAGAGAAGGTGGGGGGAGGGGGGCAAGGGGAGGGAGAGGTGGGGGAGAGAGAAAGGGTGGGGGAGGGTGGGGAGGGGAGAGGTGTGGGGTGGGGTGGGGTGGGGTGGGGAGGGGGAGAGAGAAGGTGGAGGGAGGGGAGAGAGGTGAGGAGTAGCGAGGAGAGGGGAGGGGAGGGGGGAGAGGATCGGGGACCTGGGACAAACCACTTCATGACTACATTATCCTCACCCTTAAAGTTACACTCTCCTAAATATCCTGCAGGGTTAAGATTCATTTAAGAGAAGCAAGGAGAAAGTGCCTGCACCGCCCATTAAAATAAACTCCGGAAGCCTTTAAGTTTAAAAGAGTTAAACATTTTGTGGAGCTGTTCAGTCCAAAAACCATCAGGAGGCCAAGGGCAGGTTTAACCCCAAAGATCACCCAGTGCAGAGCAGGAGCTGGGACCAACTGCACAGGTAACACTTGGTGAAACACAATTGGAAATTCACCAAAAAGAGGGGAGGGGGACACTAATAGATTAAAATGAAGATTAGTATTATTATTACTATTAATAATAACAATTAATTAATTCCCACGATATTATGATTTGATTTGTCAACTGAGTGGATTAATCTATAAAAACATGTTGAGGTCCCACCGAGATTTGAACTCGGATCGCTGGATTCAAAGTCCAGAGTGCTAACCATTACACCATGGGACCGTCCTGTCGGCAGCTGTGGAATACGCGCTTTAATAACCGATATTATCACCTGCTCTTCTTTCCGTAGCTGAAGATCGGATTGCATTATAACAGTTACAGCACAGAGCCGGCCGTTAACGAGCGTGTTTCTACCGTTTTTTTTCAAATTTCAAAATCAGTTCCTCTTCACCACCATCCTCCCCTCCCCTCTTCCTGCCCCCGCCCCAACCAACTCCGCTCCCCGCGCGATGCCCGCGGACCCGGAATCTGCCGAACCTACGGGTGACGTCACAGACAGCTCGGTTCTTTCCGGAGGGGGGGCGGGGCTTCGACCCAAACCGCGCGAGAGTTACAAAGCAGCTCGAAATTCAAATCTAAAATTCAAATCCATCCACCCAACAGGCAAAAAAAGGGTTGTTCAGGCTTTTTCCACGATAGCCCCAGGGTTACGAGCTCTGCAGCTCAATAAAATTGTTTTGAGATTTTTATTTTAACCATCTACAAGGTGAACTGTACACCAGCCTCCTTCAAAACCTTCCAAACCAGTGACCTTGACCTTGACCTTGACCACCAAGAAAGACAGGAGCATCAGACACATGGGAACACCACCCCCAGCAAGTCCCCCACCAAGCTGCCAGACCTGCTGAGTTTTTCCAGGTAATTCTGTTTTTGTTTTGGATTTCCAGCATCCGCAGTTTTTTGTTTTTATCTTTTGCTTTTATCCCCTCCAAGCCAACTCATGGAAGTTTCAATGTTCACGGGAAGGACAAATACTGGCTGCTCCAACAACCAAAAACGCCTATGAAAAACACTTCTTTTGGGAAATATATCACCGTTCCTTCATGGTCATTGCAGGGTCAAAATCTTGGAACTCCCTCCCTAACAGCACTGCCGGTATAACTTTTTCTTAGTTCTTTCATGGGATGTGGCATCACTAGGCCAACATCTCTCTTGCCCTTGGGAAGGTAGTGGTGAGTTGCCTTCTTGAACTGCTGAAGTCCATGTGGTGTAGGACTCAGCAATGGTAATGCCATTGAATGTTAAGGGAAGAAGGTTAGATTCTCTCTTGTTGGCGGTGATCATTGCCTGGCACTTGTGTGACGCAAATGTTGCATGTCACTTATCAGCTCAAGTCTGGATATCGTCTAGGTCTGGCTGCAGATGGGCATAGACTGCTTCAGTATCTGAGGAGTCACGAATGGTGCTGGACATTGTGCATCGAACATCTCCACTTCTGACCTTATGATGGAGGGAAGGTCATTGATAAAGCAGCTGAAGATGGTTGGGCCTAGGACAACCACAGCCATCTTCCTTTGTGCTAGGTATAACTTCAATCTTTGAGACTTTTCCCCCCGATTCCCATTGACTCCAGTTTTGTTTGGGCCCATTGATGCCACACTCAGTCAAATGCTGCTTTGATTTCAAAGGCTGTAACTCTCACCTTACCTCTAGAGTTCAGCTCTTTGGTCCAAGTTTGGACAAAGGCTGCAATGAGGTCAGGAGTTGAGTGGCCTGGTGGAACCCAAACATGACCAGATTATTGCTGATTAAGTGCCGCTTGATAGCACTATCAATAACCCCTATGCATCACTTTGCTGGTGATCGAGAGTAGACTAATGGGATGGTAATTGACCAGGTTGGATTTGTCGTGCTTTTTGTGAACAGGACATACCTGCAGAATTTTCCACACCGCTGGGTAGATGCCAGTGTCGTAGCTATACGGGAACAGCTAGTTCTGGATAACAAGTCTTCAGTATTATTGCTAGAATGTTGTCAGGGCCAATAGCCTTTGCAATATCTCGTGCCTTCTGCCTTTTCTTGATATCATGTGGTGTGAATCAAATTAGCTGAATACTGGTATCAGTGATGCTGGGGATATCAGCAGGAGACCAAGATGGATTGTCCACTTGGCACTTCTGGCTCAAGATTGTTGCACTGATGTGCTGCACTCCCCAATCATTGAGGATGGGAATATATGTGGAGCCTCCTCCTCTAATTAGTTGTTTAATTCTCCACCACCATTCACAACTGCATGTGGCAGGACTACAGAGCTTAAATCTGAACCGCTGGCTGAGGGATCGCTTATCTCTGACTATCGTATGCTTCTTTCACTATTTAGCATGCAAGTGTTTTGTCGCTTTAACCTGGCGCTGTTCCTGGCATGCCTTCCTGCATTCTTCATTGAACCAGGGTTGATCCCTAGCTTGAAGATAATGGTAGAGTGGCGGATATGCTGAGCTATGAGGTTACAGATTGTTGTTTTATACAATTCTGTTGCTGCTGATGGCCCAAGCATCTCATGGATGCCCAGTTTTGAGTTGCTAGATCTGTTCGAGGTTATCCCATTTTGCATGGTAGCAGTGCCACAAAACATGAAGGAGGGTATCATTAATGTGAAGATGGGACGTTGTCTCCACAGGGACAATGTGGTGGTCACTCCTACAAATACTGTTATGGGCAGATGCATCTGCGTCAGGTTGATTGGGCTAGGCTGTGGCGATTCAAGAAGTTACGGTGACCAGATATTTTGGTTTTGCCAGGATATTCCTGGGTTTTCATTAAACATCCTGTTGTCCCAACAGTTTCCTTAAAATCGTTCAAATGTCCCGGTCTTCAGCTTTTCCCTTTTAGGACAACCTTTAAACTATTAAAACTGTCAAAATATAAACCACATATATTTTTTATGATCAATCCCATCAAATTGTAAACATATTGAATATACCAGTAATCCCAAAATTCTCTTTAAGATGGTCATGTGTGCAGTCAGTGTGCTGCAAATGCTGGCTGGAGCATGCACAGCTTCATTCAGACAAGGAAGAGAAATATCATGAGCACCACGTTTTATTTTTCCACAAAGGGATTATTCTTCTTCTTAGTAGCTGCACTTATCCAGTATAAAATATATTTACATTACTTTTTCATTTTAGTTAATTCAATATTTATTCAAGTTTCAATTGAAAAAAGAAGTAGCTGGCTACTTTCAAAAAAAGATTCTCAAGTGAAAATGAAAGACAAATACTGCGGATGCTGGAAATCTGAAATAAAAGCAAAAATTCAGCAGGTCTGGCAGCATCTGTGGAGAGAGAAGCAGTTAACTTTTCAAGTCCATATGGCTCTTCTTCTGAGCTAAAGAGAAGCAGAAGCTGTTAAGAGGGGTTGGAGCAGGTGAAGCAAGATATAAGATAAAAGCAAAAAACTGCGGATGCTGGAAATCCAAAACAAGAACAAAAATACATGGAAAAACTCAGCAGGTCTGGCAGCATCTGCGGAGGGGAACACAGTTAACATTTCGAGTCCGAATGACCCTTTACCAGAACTAAGTTAAAATAGAAGAGGGGTGAAATATAAGCTAGTTTAAGGGTGGGTGGTACAAGTGGAGCTGGATAGAGGGCCAGTGATAGGTGGAGATAACCAAAAGATGTCACAGACAAAAGGACAAAGAGGTGTTGAAGGTTGTGATTTTATCAAAGGAAAGTGATACTTAAGGGTAGAAAGCAGGATAAGCAAGTTACAGATAGCCCTAGTGGGAGTGGGGTGGGGTGAAGGAATCAAAAAAGGCTAAAAGGTAGAGATAAAACAATGGAAAGGAAATACATTTAAAATAATGGAAATAGGTGGGAAAAGAAAAGTCTATCTGAATTATTGGAAAAAAAAGAGGGGGATCGGAAAGGAGGTGGGGATGGAGGAGGGAGTTCATGATCTAAAATTGTTGAACTCAATATTCAGTCCAGAAGGCTGTAAAGTGCCTAGTCGGAAGATGAGGTGCTGTTCCTCCAGTTTGCGTTGAGCTTTACTGGAACAATGTAGCAAGCCAAGGACGGACATGTAGGCATTAGAGCAGGGTGGAGTGTTGAAATAGCAAGCGACAGGGAGGTCTGGGTAATGCTTGCGCACAGACCGAAGGTGTTCTGCAAAGCGGTCACCCAGTCTGCATTTGGTCTCTCCAATGTAGAGGAAGCCGCATTGGGAGCAACGAATGCAGTAGGCTAAATTGAGGGAAGTGCAAGTGAAATGCTGCTTCACTTGAAAGGAATGTTTGGGCTCTTGGAAGGTGAGGAGAGGGGAAGTAAAGGGGCAGGTGTTTCACCTTCCATGGTTGCATGGGAAGGTGCCGTGGGAGGGTGTTGAGGTGTAGGGGGTGATGGAAGAGTGGACCAGGATGTCCTGGAGGGAACGATCCCTGCAGAATGCCGCCAGGGGGTTGAAGGGAAGATATGTTTGGTGGTGGCATCATGCTGGAGTTGGCGGAAATGGTGAAGGATGATCCTTTGAATGCGGAAGCTGGTGGGGTGATAAGTGAGGACAAGGGGGACTCTATCATGTTTCTGGGAGGGAGACGAAAGTGTGAGGGCGGATGCGCGGGAGATGGGCCGGACACGGTTGAGGGCCCTGTCAACCACCGTGGGTGGAAAACCTCGGTTAAGGAAGAAGGAAGACATGTCAGAGGAACTGTTTTTGAAAGTGGCATCATCAGAAAAGATGCGACGGAGGCGAAGGAACTGAGAGAATGGGATAGAGTCCTTACAGGAAGCGGGGTGTGAGGATCTGTAGTTGAGGTAGCTGTGGGAGTCGGTAGGCTTGTAATGGATATTGGTGGACAGTCTATCATCAGAAATTGAGACAGAGAGGTCAAGGAAGGGAAGTGTCAGAGGTGGACCATGTGAAAATGGTAGAAGGTCAGGGATATGCGGGAGCTAAGGAGAGATTGACAAAGATATCATGGACACAAGACAAAGGGAGTGTTAATGATTCTCGTAAGGATTAAAGAAGGTGTTATTAGTTGCAGAACAAGGGTGAGCTTTGTGAAAGCACAACATAAAAACAAGTGACAGATGGCCCTGTGGGGTGTGGTGGAGGAGGGGAGGAGGCAAGAGAAAAAGGATAAAAAAGAATGAATAAAATAAAGAAAGAAAATAAATAAGAATAAAAATTAAAGTTGAAATAATTTTTAAAATGGATTTAAAAAGTAGAGATGGAGGAGAGAGTTCATGGTCTGAAGTTGTTGAACTCAATGTTAAGTCCAGGAGGCTATAAAGTGCCAAAATGTAGTCAAGATGGCTGAGGAAGTTGGTGGGGCTGTAATGAATATCGGTAGACAGTCTATCACCGGAAATGGAGAGAGAGGTCACAGAAGGGAAGGTAAGTGTTGGAGATGGACCCTGTGAAGGTGAAAGAGGGCTGGAAATTGGAAGCAAAATCGATAAATTTTTCCAGGTCCAGACGAGAACATGAAGTGACAACAATACAGTCATCTATGTACTGAAAAAAGAGTTGTGGGAGGGGGCCTGGGTAGGACTGGAATAAGAAATGTTCCAGGTATCCCACAAAAAGAAAGGCATAACTGGGGCTCATGCGAGTACCCATAGCCACACCTTTTATTTGGAGGAAGTGCAACAAGTTAAAGGAGAAATTGTTCAGTCGGGAAAACAAGTTCAGTCAGAAGGAGGAGAATGGTGGTAGATAAGGATTGTTCAGGCGCTCATCTGGACCTGGAAGCTGACTCCTACAGCTACCTCGACTACAGCTCTTCACACCCTGCTTCCTTTAAAGACTCCATCGCATTCTCTCAGTTCCTCCACCTCCATCACATCTGTTCTCATGATGCTACCTTCCAAAATGGCGCTTCTGACATGTCTTCCTTTTTCCTTAAACGAGTGTTTGCCTCCCATCCCCCACTGTGGTTGACAGGGCCCTCAACCTTGCCCATCTCCCGTGCCTCTGCCCTCACCCCTTTGCCTCCCTCCAAGAACCACGATAGGGTTCCCCCTTGTCCTCAACTTTCACTCCACCGGCCACCGCATTCAAAGAGTCATCCTCCGCCATCTCTGCGAACTCCAGCATAAAATCAAACCAATATGAAATTGGGAACCCAAGGAGAAATCCAAACAATGTGCATAAGTTCCACTCTGAAGAGAAAATTGCACTTGCATTAACAAAACTCTTCCTCCATTCAATCACCTGGGATTTCAAGTGCTTCAAAATAAGATCCAACTGGGCCTTCACTTGTTTAGTAACACATGCCTCAGCTACCAAACACATCTTCCCTTCACCCCCATTGTCAGCATTCCGTAGGGACCATTCCCTCCGTGACACCCTGGTCCACTTCTCCATCACCCCTAACTCCTCATCCCCTTCCCACGGTACCTTCCCATGCAATCACAGAAGGTGCAACACCTGTCTCTTTACCTTCTCCCTCCTCACCGTCCAAGGCCCCAAACACTCGTTTCAGGTGAAGCAACGCTTCACTTGTGCCTCCTTCAATTTGGTCTATTGTATTAGCTGCTCCCAATGCGGTCTCCTCTACACTGGGGAGACTAAACGCAGACTGGGTGACCGCTTTGCAGAACATCTTTGCTCAGTCTGCAAGCATGACCCAGACCTTCCTGTTGCTTGCCATTTCAACACACCATCCAGCTCTCATGCCCACATGTCTGTCCTTGGCCTGCTGCACTGTTCCAGTGAAGCCCAACACAAGCTAGAGGAACAGCACCTCATACGCTGCCCTCATTCCATTGCAATTATCCTTGTTTAAGTTTAGCACAGTTGTTTCCAACCAAGTTTCTCACTCTCAAACTGAATGCTAAATTCTACCATATTATGACCACTGTTTCCTAGGGGATCCTTTACTCTGATATCATTTATTGATCCTATCTCAATACACATTACCAGATCCAAAATAGCATGATTCCTGGTTGGATTCACAACATATTGTTCTAAGAAACTATCCCGAATACACTCTATGAATTCTTGCTCGTGTCTACCTCTGCCAATTTGATTTTTCCAATCTACATAAAGGTTAAAGTCACCCATGATTAATGAATTGCCTTTTTGACATGCCCTCAGTATCTCCTGATTTATTCTCTGTCCTACAGTATAGCTACTGTCAGGGGGCCTATAGATTACTCCTACCAGTGTCTTCATCACCTTGTTATTTCTTACCTCCACCATATGGATTCTACATCTTCTGATCCAAAATCCTTTCTTGCTATCGCACTTATTCCATCTCGTACTAACAATGCTACCCTACCATCCTTCCCTTCCTGCCTGTCCTTTCAAAAAGTCACATACCCCTGAATATTTCATTCCCAGATTTGATCTCCCTGTAACCACGTCTCTAATGGCTATAAGATCATACCCATTCACCTCTATTTGTGTCATTAATTCATTTATTTTGTTCCGAATACTATGTGCATTTAAGTAAAAAGCCATTAATTTTATCTTTTTACAATTTTTTCCCCTTTTGACCCAATTTTGTTGCTTTTTTTAATGTTTGTATACTCTGTCCCTTCCTGTCACACTCTGGGTATCATTACCTAAATAGCTGCCTAGCAAGGCTGCCATGTCCTTTTGCTTTGTAAGCCTATGTATTCCCTTTCCAGAACCCCCCCCCCCCCACCCCGCCACTCTATTTAGTTTAAAGCCCTCTCTACAGCCCTAGTTATTCAGTTCACCAGGGCACTAGTCCCAGCACAGTTCAAGTGAAGCCCATCCCATCAGAACAGCTCCCTTGGTGATTGTAATTGTCCTGAGTTCCTCCCTCTGAGTTTTTCCAGATAATTTTGTTTTTGTTCCTCCCTCCCTTCCCTTTCCTGATCCACAACTATTTCTGGAATGTTACTTGTGTCCTCTATAGTGAAGACTGAAGCAAAATACTTGTTTAATTCATCTGCCACTACCCTACTTTCCATTATCAATTCCCCAGATGCACTTTCTATAGGACCAACACTCACTTTGTTAACTCTTTTCTTATTTAAATATCTATAGAAACTCTTACTATCCGTCTTTATGTTACTAGCTAATTTTCTCTTGTACTCTAATTTTATCCTCCTTCTTAACATTTTTGCACCTGGAAGCAGTAGCGTTGAAAATTTTGCAGGGTTCGGTGAACCCAGGATGGTGTAGAGATTTGTAAAACCTTTCTTTAAGCAATCTCTCGGTAAAACATAGGGATCTCATTCCCATGCTTTGCAAGAATAACAGAATGAGCAACAGTGAGTCAACACCCTGTTTTGAATCACTCCAGGTTTTTAGTTTCTTACATTTATTTTGATGAGGACCAAGACTTTCAAGCTTCTGGTACACCAAGTCAGCAAGTCATCAGAATTGTGACTACTTTAGGGCATAGTGAAAAGTTAGACTGTTGTTTTTATGCTAGTTTAAATTCAAAAGAGAATCTTGCGAAGTGTATAGTATTTAATTTTGTGGTACTAAACCTTAGAAGTGACACCTCCACCTAATCCCAACCGCCACCTGCTCCCACCCCACCCTCCTCAAAATTCCCTCACCACACCGTCAAACCTCCTGCCTCCCCCTACACCTCCATTCCCAATTTCCCCCCACCCAACACCCCCAAACCCTGTCCCACCCCCACTTCACCCCCCAAACTCCCCCACCACACTCACCCAACCTCCCCCACCCCACTCTATCACCTCCCCTGACCCCATCCTCCCAAACTCCTCCAGCTCCACCCCCACTCCACCCCACAAACCCCCAACTTTCCAAACCTCCCCCCAACCCAATCTCCCCCACCCCCCCAAACTGTCACTGACCCACAACCTCCAAAACCCTCAGCATTCATCCAATGCAACCCTCCCCAACTACACCCCCCCACTCCCGCAATGCCACACACCATACACACCCCTCAACCCCTCCCTGTCACTCTGACAGTTCAGGTTTTTTTTAAGCCGGCGGGCAGGTCTAAAGCTTGTTTGGAGGATGATGGGAAACTCCATTCAAAAGACTGAGCCTGAGCCCCTCCAGTCAGGGCCCTGGTATTTGGCACCATCTACATCCCCTTCTACAGTGTGTTTGCACATGAACAGGGAAGAAAACAAAAACAGAATTACCTGGAAAAACTCAGCAGGTCTGGCAGCATCGGCGGAGAAGAAAAGAGTTGACGTTTCGAGTCCTCATGACCCTTCGACAGAACTTGAGTTCGAGTCCAGGATAGAGCTGAAATATAAGCTGGTTTAAGGTGTGTGTGTGGGGGGGGCGGAGAGATAGAGAGACAGAGAGGTGGAGGGGGTTGGTGTGGTTGTAGGGACAAACAAGCAGTGATAGAAGCAGATCATCAAAAGATGTCAACGACAATAGTACAATAGAACACATAGGTGTTAAAGTTAAAGTTGGTGATATTATCTAAACGAATGTGCTAATTAAGAATGGATGGTACGGCACTCAAGGTATAGCTCTAGTGGGTTTTTTTTTATATAATGGAAATAGGTGGGAAAAGGAAAATCTTTATAATTTATTGGAAAAAAAAGGGAAGGGGGAAACAGAAAGGGGGTGGGGATGGGGGAGGGAGCTCACGACCTAAAGTTGTTGAATTCAATATTCAGTCCGGAAGGCTGTAAAGTCCCTAGTCGGAAGATGAGGTGTTGTTCCTCCAGTTTGCGTTGGGCTTCACTGGAACAATGCAGCAAGCCAAGGACAGACATGTGGGCAAGAGAGCAGGGTGGAGTGTTAAAATGGCAAGCGACAGGGAGGTTTGGGTCATTCTTGCGGACAGACCGCAGGTGTTCTGCAAAGCGGTCGCCCAGTTTACGTTTGGTCTCTCCAATGTAGAGGAGACCACATTGGGAGCAACGAATGCAGTAGACTAAGTTGGGGCCCTTAGCTTCTTCCTCGAACAGAGGCCCGAACAATCCCCATCCACCACTACTCTCCTCCGTCTGGCTGAACTTGTTCTCACGCTGAACAATTCCTCCTTCAACTCCTCTCACTTCCTCCAAATAAAAGGTGTGGCTATGGGTACCCGCATGGGCCCCAGCTATGCCTGTCTCTTTATGGGGTATGTGGAACATTCCTTGTTGCAGTCCTACTCCGGCCCCCTTCCACAACTCTTTCTCCGGTACATCGATGATTATTTCGGTGCCGCTTCATGCTCTCGTCAGGACTTGGAAAAATTTATTAATTTTGCTTCCAATCTCCACCCCTCCATCATTTTCACGTGGTCCATCTCTGACACTTCCCTTCCCTTCCTTGACCTCTCTGTCTCAATCTCTGGTGATAGACTGTCCACCAATATCCATTACAAACCCACCGACTCCCACAGCTATCTTGACTACAGCTCCTCACACCCCACTTCCTGTAAGGACTCCATCCCATTCTCTCAGTTCCTTCGCCTCCGTCTCATCTGTTCCGATGATGCTACATTCAAAAACAGTTCCTCCGACATGTCCTCCTTCTTCCTTAACCGAGGTTTTCCACCCACGGTCGTTGACAGGGCCCTCAACCGTGTCCGGCCCATCTCCTGCGCATCCGCCCTCACTCCTTCTCCTCCCTCCCAGAAACATGATAGGGTCCCCCTTGTCCTCACTTATCACCCCACCAGCCTCCGCATTCAAAGGATCATCCTCCGCCATTTCCGCCAACTCCAGCATGATGCCATTACCAAACACATCTTCCCTTCACCCCCCTTATCGGCATTCCGTAGGGATCACTCCCTCCGGGACACCCTGGTCCACTCCTCCATCACCCCCTACTCCTCAACCCCCTCCTATGGCACAACCCCATGCCCACGCAAAAGATGCAACACCTGCCCCTTCACTTCCTCTCTCCTCACCGTCCAAGGACCCAAACACTCCTTTCAAGTGAAGCAGCATTTCACTTGCATTTCCCCCAACTTAGTCTACTGCATTCGTTGCTCCCAATGTGGTCTCCTCTACATTGGAGAGACCAAACGTAAACTGGGCGACCGCTTTGCAGAACACCTGCGGTCTGTCCGCAAGAATGACCCAAACCTCCCTGTCGCTTGCCATTTTAACACTCCACCCTGCTCTCTTGCCCACATGTCTGTCCTTGGCTTGCTGCATTGTTCCAGTGAAGCCCAACGCAAACTGGAGGAACAACACTCATCTTCCGACTAGGGACTTTACAGCCTTCCGGACTGAATATTGAATTCAACAACTTTAGGTCGTGAGCTCCCTCCCCCATCCCCACCCCCTTTCTGTTTCCCCCTTCCCTTTTTTTTCCAATAAATTATAAAGATTTTCCTTTTCCCACCTATTTCCATTATATAAAAAAAACCCACTAGAGCTATACCTTGAGTGCCGTACCATCCATTCTTAATTAGCACATTCGTTTAGATAATATCACCAACTTTAACTTTAACACCTATGTGTTCTATTGTACTATTGTCGTTGACATCTTTTGATGATCTGCTTCTATCACTGCTTGTTTGTCCCTACAACCACACCAACCCCCTCCACCTCTCTGTCTCTCTATCTCTCCGCCCCCCCACACACACACCTTAAACCAGCTTATATTTCAGCTCTATCCTGGACTCGAACTCAAGTTCTGTCGAAGAGTCATGAGGACTCGAAACGTCAACTCTTTTCTTCTCCGCCGATGCTGCCAGACCTGCTGAGTTTTTCCAGGTAATTCTGTTTTTGTATTGGATTTCCAGCATCCGCAGTTTTTTTGTTTTTAAACAGGGAAGAAAGTTCATCCTGAGTGAGATACAGCCAGAGTGAGTGTGGGTATTGGCAATCTGGTGCACAGTGGGAATTCAGTGCATAGGGCAAGAGGTGCTCCTTGCATTTTTTCTTTGCTATCCAACTTCTTAAATCTTCAGAGGGTGTCCTGTTGTAGCAATAGAGGCTACAAGGGAAAGGAATGACTGGTAAGTAGTGGGTCAGGTTGGGTAAGTATTTACTACTTTAATCGCTTATAGTTTAAGGTCTTTTTGTGGTTTATAGTTTGTATATTCTATAGTAACGAAGATCAGGAAAAAAGGGCCCGAGAGTAATTGATTTAATTTAATTGGTTTAATTTAAAGGATAAGTCATGGCAGGAGAGCTCAAAGCCGTGGTATGCTCCTCGTGCTCCATGGGGAAGCCGGGGACATTTCCAGTGCCTGGGACCAGTATGCGTGCACAAAGTATGCCCAGCTGCAGACCCTGGAAGCTCAGGTTTCAAAGCTGGAATGGCGGCTGGGAACATGGTGGAGCATCTGTGAGTTTGAGAGCATCATGGATAGCATGATTAGAGAAGTGGTCACCACAGCTGAATGGACTTGAGGAAGGAAGGGAATGGGTGAGCACCAAGCAGTCCAAGAGAAACAGGCAGGTAGTTCAGGAATCCCCTGGGATCCCGCTCACAAATCAGTATTCCGTTTTGGAGGCTGATGAGGGCATTGGTTCCTCCAGGGAGTACGGACAGAGGCAAGCTTCTGGCACCAGAAGCAGCCTGTCGGTACAGGAGGGGAGGAAAAGAGGAGAAGCAATAGTAATAGGGAATTCTATAGTCAGGGGAAAAAATAGGCGCTACTGTGGCCTTCAACGTGACTCTAGGATGGTATGCCTCCCTGGTGCCAGGGTCCGGGGTGTTGCTGAACGCCTGCAGGGCATTCTGAAGGGGAATGGTGATAAGATTGAGGTCATGGTACATGTTGGTACCAATGACATAGGTAGAAAGAGGGATGAGGTCTTGCATCAAGAATTCAGAGAGTTAGGCTGGAGATTAAAAAGCAAGACCTCTCGGGTTGTAATGTCTGGATTACTCCCAGTGCCACATGCTTGCGAGCTCAGAAATAGGAGAATACCGCAGATGAATATATGGCTTAAGAGTTGGTGCCGGAGGAAGGGTTTTAGATTCCCGGATCACCATTTCTGGGGAAGGTGAGACCTGTACAAACGGTCTACATCTGAACCAGAGTGGGACTAACATCCTTGTGGGTGGGTTTGCTCGTGCTGTTGGGAGGAGCTTAAACTAATTTGGCAGGGGGAGGGGACACAGAGTGTTAGCAGAATAGGGACACATCATAATACAGTAAACTATCAAGTCAGAGGGAGTACAGCTGCAATAAGCTTCAAGGGAGTAGGGCAAGGTTGGATGGCCTCTACTTTAATGCCAGAAGTATTCCAGGTAAAATGGATGTGTTAAAGATGTGGATTGGCACGTGGAATTGTGATATAGTAGCCATCACTGAGATGTGGTTGAGGGAGGGGCAGGATTGGCAGCTCAACATTCCGAGATATAGAATCTTCAGGCAAGACAGGGGAGGGGGCAAAAGAGGAGGAAGCATTGCATTATTAGTTAAGGAGTCAGTTACTGCAGTAAGGAGAGATGATATCTTGGAGGGGGCATTGAATGAAGCTTTGTGGGTAGAGCTTAGGAATAAAAAAGGGGCAGCCACATTGTTAGGTGTTTATTATGGACCCCCAGATAGTCAGTGGGAAATTGTGGAGCAAATATGTGCACAATTTGCGGAGGTGTGTAAAAACAATAACAATAGGGTAATTACATTAGGCAATTTCAACTTTCTCAACATTAATTGGGATAGATATAGTGTTAAGGGCTTGGATGGAGTGGATTTCTTGAAATGTGTACAAGAGAACTTTTTAGATCAATATGTAGAGAGCCCAACAAGGGACGGTGCAGTGCAGGACCTAATTCTGGGGAATGAAGCTGAACTGGTAGTGGGGGAGCATTTTAGTGATAGCGACCACAACATGGTACAGTTGCGGACAAAGAAATAGACAAGTTGCAAAAAAAATGTTTCGGATTGGGCGAGAGTGGATTTTAGTAACATAAGGCATGATCTGGCCAAGGTGGACTGGGAACAGCTACTTGTGGGGAAATCTACAGAGGAGCAGTGGGAGGTGTTCAAAAAGGAAATTGGGAGTGTACAGGCTCAACATGTTCCCTCTAGGGTGATAGGAAGGAGTAACAAGCCTAGAGAGCCATGGATAACCAGAGATATTCAAGTTAGGATGAGAAGGAAAAGAGAGCTTTTAGCAGGTACAAGGGAAGCAACTCAGCGGAGGCATTAGTGGAATACAGAAAGTGCAGGGTGGAGCTTAAGAAAGCAATTAGGAGAGCAAAGAGGGGACATGAGAAAGCTCTAGCTGGTAAAAGTAGGGAAAATCCCAAGATATTCTATAAATATATCAATGGGAAGAGGATAACCAGCCAAAGAGTAGGTCCCATAAGGGACCAAGGGGGCAATCTATGGGTGGAGCCAGATGACATTGCTAGACTGTTGAATGAATACTTCGCATTCATCTTCACACAAGAGAATGAGGATGAAGGTATCGAACTCAGGGAGAGAGACTGCGAGGTTCTTGAGCAAATTGATATAGGGAGTGACAAGGTATTGAAGGTGTTGGCAGGTTTAAAAGTGGACAAATCTCCAGGTCCAGATGATTTATGTCCCAGACTGCTAAAGGAGGCAAGGGAGGAGATCGCAGGGGCTCTGACGCAAATTTTTAATTCCTCTCTGGCCACGGGGGAGGTGTGGTTTGTGGTTGGTTTCAATTTTAAACCTTAATCCCAATACATAATCAGAGAACTTATCGCAAGCCCAAGTGGCTGCTATTGCTTCTTTCTCAACGGCTGCACACCTCTGTGTCCATGAGAGATCTTGAGGCATGATAAACTGGTCTTCTTTGTCCATATTTTTGAACTTGAAACAGCACTGAGCCCAAGCCTGTAGATGATGCATCTGCCGCTACGGTTGTTAGGAACGGGATCCACTGATGGCTCCAATTAAAGGTAAGTCCCTGCGGACTGCAGACACCAAGGTGAGTATTGTTTATTTTATACCACCCTTGTTTAGTTAGGTCTGTTCGGCCGCTGGGGTCTCCTCAGGACCTCAGAGATCCCAAACATTTGAACGGAGTCTTAGTTCTTCAATCCATTCCACATGGAGAGTAAGAGGGGAAAAGGTAAAGAACAATAAAGGCTGGGATTTTCCGGCCCCGTCCCGGGCGGGATCCATTGAAGTCCATTGATTTGCGGCGGGGATGGAAGATCGCGGCGGCGGGCTGGTGCGGAAAGTCCAGCCAAAAGTCAGACAGTGTTGTGTAGAGTAAGGCCGACGGCTGACAGACAGAGAGGAGGAGTCTTAACAGGTGCTCCTTTCAGGTGAAGAGCCTCGCAACTGGGCTAGACACCGTGATCCAGGGGTGGCCAGGTGGGAATACTTAACAGGTTTTCCCGAAGGTGATGAGCCTTGTGCATAGGATCGCCGACAGCTGGCGTACAGGCTGCGGGAGGAGGCTTAACGGGTGTGCTTCTGAGGTGAAGAGCCTCACTACTGTTAGTCACCCGGACAAGGTCGAGGTGGGAATACTTAATGGATGTTCCCAAAGGTGAAGAGCCTTGTGCATAGAGTCAAGAACCAAGGAGAAGAGACAGGTTGCAAAGCACTAGATAGGCGAGCCAGTCATGCTTCAGAAAGTAACCTGAAAGTATGTCAGGGAAGGAGGTGGGCACTCAGTGGCCCATCACATAATATCTGGTAGGGAAATTCACAAAGGTAAAGAATAATATGATAAAGGATAGTTGGGACCTTGGATGTGTCCCAAACATTTGTGTGTAAGTACAACCTTGTGTGTTTGTTGCTGTTTGTGTATTTCATTGGTATCCTGTGATTTTCTTGTGTGTTTGCATGCCAATGTCAAGCGTCTGCAAGGATCTGCACTAAAGGTTGATTAACGTCTTGTGTTATGGTCTTGAGTTTTGTTGTTTTTGTGGCTGTATTTTAAATTGGTGTAAGTGAAGGAGAATGGATGTTTCAGTTACTTCAGCTTGATGTTTCATCCAGAATGTGTTTTGAGAATATGCAAGCTTTATTGTGAAAATTTACTTTTCTTTTAACTTTAATTACAGTTTTATTTGAAGAAAGAAGAATCAAGACCACTTTTCTTAAATTCTTAAGTTATTAAGACAGATGTCATATGAATGGAGCATGTAAAGCGTGTAATAAATAATCTGTGTGGATAATATGTGTGATGTGTTTTCTTTCCTAAACTGTAATTTTGCAAATGAGCCTCAGCACTTTGAGAATGGAGTAGTTTAATGAGTTAAATTAAAGGAAAGAGCAATTAAACAAACCAATAAGTTATAAGGTTCGAGTTGAGATCTCTGGCTAAAAATCACAACTCAAATACATGTTGATAAATATGTGGGATTTATAATCTGGATACAAATTCACACACTTAAAAACATGGTAGTTTAAAAGTTTGATCGTGTAAACTGGAATTTTGAAACAACTGCTCCTGAGTTGGATTGATCTTGGGTTAGAAGCTTCTTGGGAAGTTTGAAGATTTAAAGTTTGGTTCCTGACAAAGTTCTCAAAAGAGGAAAGAATCTTTTCAAAGATTTGGAAACAATTGACATTAATTTAAAATGCTGTGAGTTTCTGTGCTGAATTTAATAAGGCAACAAAGTTTGTTCCCAAATTATGAAGATAACTCTGAAGTCTTGAAGAAGTTTGTCAGTGTTCCAATTTGAACTTTTCAAAACTTCTGAGTTAAAAAAATAACTGTTAAAAATTAAAATTAACGACATTCTACTGATTATTTCTTTCAAATATGATTAAGTAGCAAATTTTGGAACTTGAAAATTGTTTTAATGGAGGGAAAGGATAAACTCAAGATATATTGGGTGAGAAACACCTTGCAAAACGCTGAAAGATTTCAAAATAGTTTTTAAAGATATAATGAGAGTCATATGGGTATGCAATATGTTCTCAAAATAAACTGCCTTAAAGTCGTTGAAAGGTTGCTGACTCAGCTGACTGTGCAATAGTTAACTGTCAATCACCTGAAACCTGATTAGGGCCTGAATAGGGGTTAATTACTATTTGAAGCTTAACTAGTGGTGAGTCAAGACGGCTTTATTTAAGAGGGACTATCTAGTGGGGCACAGCCAGAGTGAGTATTTGGAATTTGGTGCAAAGCGGGAATTCGGTGCATAGGGGACGAGGTGCTCTTCACATTTTTTCCTTGCTATCCAGCTTCTTAAATCTTCAGAGTGTGCTGCAGCAGTAGAGGCTACAAGGGAAAGGAATTGCTGTTAAGTAGTGGGTAAGGTATGTAATACTTTAATTGCTTATATTTTAAGGTCTTTTGTGGTTTACAGTTTGTATATTCTACAGTAACGAGAATCAGGAAAGAAGGGCCCTAGAGTAATTGACTTAAAAGGTTTAATTTAAAGGGATAAGTCATGGCAGGAGCGCTCAAAGCTGTGGTGTGCTCCTCGTGGTCCACGTGGAAAGCCGGGGACATTTCCGGGACCAGCATGTGTGCAGGAAGTGTGCCCAGCTGCAGCTCCTGGAAGCTTGGGTTTCAAAGATGGAATGGCGGCTGGGGACACTGTAGAGCATCCGCAAGTCTGACAGCATCGTAGATAGCATGTTTAGAGAGGTGCTCACACCACAGATGAAGGGACTTGAGGAAGGAAGGGAATGGGTGACCACCAGGCAGTCCAAGAGAAACAGGCAAGTAGTTCAGGAGTCCCCTGGGGTCCCACTCACAAATCAGTATTCCATTTTGGAGGCTGATGAGGGCACTGGTTCCTCCAGGGAGTGCGGACAGAGCCAAGCTTCTGGCACCACAAGCAGCGTCTGTACAGGAGGGCAGGAAAGAGGAAAAGCAATAGTACTAGGGGATTCTATAATCAGGGGAACAGATAGGTGCTACTGTGATCGTCAACGTGACTCCAGGATGGTATGTTGCCTCCCTGGTGCCAGGGTCCAGGATGTCACTGAATGGCTGCAGGGCATCCTGAAGGGGGAGGGTGATAAGGCAGAGGTCATGGTACATGTTGGTACCAATGACATAGGTAGAAAGAGGGATGAGGTCTCGCATCAAGAATTCAGGGAATTAGGCAGTAGACTAAAAAGCAAGACCTCTAGGGTTGTTATCCCTGGATTACTCCCAGTGCCCCATGCTAGCGAGCTCAGAAATAGGAGAATACGGAGATGAATACATGGCTTAAGAGTTGGTGCAGGAGGGAGGGTTTTAGATTCCTGGATCACTACGACCATATCTGGGGAAGTTGGGACCTGTACAAGCGGGACGGTCTACATCTGAACCAGAGTGGGACTAACATCCTTGCAGGCGGGTTTGCTAGTGCTGTTAGGAGGAGTTTAAACTAATTCGGCAGGGGGAGGGGACACAGAATATTAGCAGAATAGGGACACATCATAATACAGTAAAATAATCAAGTCGGGGGAGTACAGCTGCAATAAGCTTCAAGGGAGTAAGGTAAGTCTGGATGGCCTCTACTTTAATGCCAGGAGTATTACAGGTAAAACGGATGAGTTAAGGATGAGGATTGACATGTGATATTGTGATATAATAGCCATCACTGAGACTTGGTTGAGGGAAGAGCAGGATTGGTAGCTCAACATTCCAGGATATGGAATCTTCAGGCGAGACAGGGGAGGGGGTAAAAGAGGAGGAGGTGTTGCATTATTAGTTTGGATGAACTGCTAAAATTTGAATAATTGAAATCCCCTAACATAACTGCCCTATTGTATCTGCACTTGTCAACAATTTTCCACGTATTTTCTCTTCTACCTCTCTCTCTGGTTGTTTGGTTGATTGTTTAATATAAAGCCAGCAGTGTGAAAGCTTCTTTTTAGTTCCTTGTTCAACCCATCTGGTCTCATTTAATAACCCTTGAAACTGATTGTCGCTCCTCACAGCTTTAATTATATCTTTTGGTTAATATTGGTTAAATGTTAATCCCATCCTTCTTTTTATTCTCTTCTCTATCCCACCTGAAAACACTGTAAGCAGGAACAGAAACAGAAAACTCAGCAGGTCTGACAGTATCTGTGGAGATATGTGCAGCTGCAAAAGATCTGTCTGTTCTCTATTGAATCCCTTATCACTATTGTTCTTCTGACTTTCCTCTTCAACCTGCCCCGGCCACCCCATACAGCTGAGTCACTGATCATTGCCTGGGCTTGGCTCTGGCTGTACATCCCCTAGGAACCATTGTCCTCGCTAGTGTGCAAAACTGAATACTGGTTAGAGAGCAAGATGCCACACAAGAAACTTCTGCACTACCTGCCTGGTTCTCCTAGACTGTCTGGTGGTCATCCATTCCATCTCTGCCCTGCACAATCTTAAATTGGAGGGCAACCACATCCAGAAACATGCTAGTTCTGAGCCTCATGAATACATTGTAGTGATGCCAGCTGCTCCTCAAGCTCGAACTCCCCTGCACTTGTGGTTGTCCAGTGCATGAGAAGATTCCTGGAGTTTCCACATGGCATAGGATATGCCTTCAACGGGACTGAGGTGCCCTGCCATACCTTTATTGATGAGAAGACTGGTTAAAGTTACCAGAAATAAACAGAGACTTAATTATTTTATCTAGTTTAAATCATAGGTAGTTGAAATTCAAAACTTACCTGTAACTTACCTGTGATGTGATGTCCTCTTCCTCCATGTTTACTGTGACAACTCTTCCCCAAATTTCCTTGTTTTTTGTTTCCTGCTGCTGATTCGACTGCCATTGCTTCATCCACTGATGTAGTACATACAGTGAGGGTGACAATCCGGCAGATGCATCACAAGTGGGAGCGACATACATTTGAGGAACATGTAGATAGTGCCATGTCAAGGTGTGTGCTGAGAACCAGGAGAGCTGAATGAGATGGTATTTGATTGCAGAGGATTAGGATGACTGGCATTGGTGAGGATGTGAGGGGAGTAAGATTGAGTGTTGCTGCATGTAAATGGAATAATCAGTGCTGATGAAATAGAAGTGGTTTTGAATGAAATATAATTGACCCAAGGAGAAGAAGGAGATACACTGCTGGCTTTAGGTGCACCTTTATGTTTGCTGTCCTCCCCTGATCAGATAATTGAAGCATTCACGACACAATATCCATAACATTCCTGCTACTGGCCTCCTGTGACATCTCCAACCATGATTTGTGATAGAAGCAGGATTTTTCTTTCCACTGCTGCTAGGAAAGAGGACCTCCTCGCCTGCCCTTCCTGCACCCTGTGGAACATCCAGGAAAGCGTGCATGAACCTAGGGACAACTTTGCTCTCCTTAAAGCCATTCTGATCTTCTTCCTACTTCATATCACCAATGAACTGAGCTTTTAAATAGTCAATGGAGTATCGCCCCACGTTGGTCTGCATCACACCTAGTCACGTTCAATGGAGTCAGAAGCTAAGTAAAATGACAATGAGGCATGGATGTTGAAATCAGTCAGGCTTATACTTCCCGCTTTGTTGCACACCCAATTCCACCTGTTCCTTTCATATGACAGATTTTTACCTATGTCATCACACAACTCTGGGCAATGTGCCATTCTCTAGAACAAAGTTCATCCTCGATCACATTAAATCATAAGTGCAAATAGAGGCTCCAAAGAAACAAAACCCAATACAGGAAACCTGTATATGCCGTCAGAAGACCCTTCCATTGCATTTGTTTGCTTAAGGAAGAACAACCAATGTGGAATTCTTATGCCAAGAACCAAAAATCATTTTAAGCTTCCTGTTTACTCCCCTGGATTAATCACTTTCCGGTGAATGGATGTAACTGCGGCTCCATCTTGACATAAGTGTGAAGTAGGTCTTTTGTCTTTAATTCTGCTTACAAAATTAATTTAGAAGACTATCTGAGATCTTTTTCTTTATCCTAATGTGTTAATTTATTTAGAAACAAGCCTCTAAAATTACTTGAGCGCTGTTCCACTAGCATTCGACTCTTTTCAAAGAGACATGATAAAACTATTTACTTATTCTCTTAGCACAGAGTTGTGCTTCTGATTTTTTCAGTTATTCAATGTACCTATTCTGCTGCAATTCTGTGCCACAAGAATTATCCCTTATTTTCAGTGACAGGCAGATGGTGGAAGAACTACAGTTATCTCAACCAGCTTTTAAATGCTTCTATGATTTAGTGTTGAGGGATAAAACTTCAAGGGCAGAATTTTCTGTTCGTCAGGCGGGCGCGCCCAACCCAAACTATCATAAAATGACGCGTGATGACGTTGGCCAAGCATCCTGACGTCATCGCACACTTGCACGATATTTCGGTCTGCGGGCGTGCACGAAAGTCAGAGACACGCCCGTCATTAATTAAGAGGCCAGTTAAGACCCTTAACAACCCAATTGATGGTGATTTAACATCGCCCATGCGATTTTTCGCTTGTTGCTCAGGCAAAACAGGCAGGCGGCCAGCCCACAATTTGCAAAACCTCATCCACAGGTGGGATAAAAAGGGTCAGCAGCATTGCCAGTGTGAGTAGTGAGGAGTTTTGGAGATAGTTTGCTGCTGGTGGCTTCTCGGTATTTGGCAGACTCGTCTCTGTTTAGGGCTTCATTATTAGCGTTTCCAGGCTTCATTTCAGGGCTCATTGGTGTCTCCAAGGCCCCCAGAGGATTCAAACTGTGTGGACCTTTCCAGGTATGAGGCAGTCTTCTGTAACCCTGGTATGGGGATTGTGGTCTCCATTGGAGGCACCTCCTCTGAGGAGGAAGAAACATAGAAGTATAAAAAATAGAAGTAGTCCATTCAGCCCTTCGAGCCTGCTCTGCCATTCATTATGATCATGGCTGATCATCCAACTCAAGAGCCTGCTCCCACTTCCTCCCCATATCCGTTGATCCCTTTTGCCCCAAGAGCTATATCTCACTCCTTCCTGAAAACATACAATGTTTTGGCCTCAACTACTTTCTGTGGTAGTGAATTCCACAGGCTCATCAGTCTCTGGGTGAAGAAATTTCTCCTCATCTCAGTCCTAAATGGTCTACCCCGTATCCTCAGACTGTGACCCCTGGTTCTGGACTCACCCACCAATGGGAACATCCTTCCTGCTTCTACCCTGTCTAGTCCTGTTAGAATTTTATAGGTTTCTATGAGATCTCCCCTCATTCTTCTGAACTCCAGCGAATATAATCCTAACTGACTCAATCTCTCCTCATGTGTCAGTCCCGCCATCTCAGGAATCAGTCTGGTAAACCTTTGCTGCACTCCCTCTATAGCAAGAACATCCTTCCTCAGATAAGGAGACCAAAACTGCACACAATATTCCAGGTGTGCTCTCACCAAGGACCTGTGTAATTGCAGCAAGACATCCCTGCTCCTGTATTCGAATCCTCTCGCTTTGAAGGCCAACATACCATCTGCCTTCTTTACTGCCTGCTACAACTGCAGGCTTACCTTCAGCGACTAGTGTATGTTGTAGTCACTTTGACAAACGGACCACAGGAGTCTCAGGTACAGGTCACGATCATTTATTCGAACAATTGCAAAGGGAGAACCATCTCAATGCAGTTTGAGATAGCACTCTGCTAAATTACAAGTGTTCAACATATTTATACATTATTGGTCACATACAAGAACAGTTTCCAGATTCTGATCTCATCAACATATAGGTTTACATTAAACAGAGATCTCTGGTAACAACTACATGCACCGTATGTCCCTATTTGTTTTCACCCAGGCAAAGACCTTCCCTCCTACCTAAACTAAGACCATCTGTTCTTCCCCTATCTTTTGAAGAGCACACTTAATCATAGTTGTTATTGCCATTCTCTGACTACAGTCTGGCTCCCAAGACCTTGCTGGTGATTGCAAACCCTGAGGGTGTACAAAGTTTAAGAGTGTATAAGGTTCATCTGGTTTAACTGTTTAATTGCTGATTTACTGATTTGCGCTGGCCTGCCTATAGTTTCTAATTTAAGTAATTCATTCCCTTATAATGAATTCTCCCTTACCATAAATTCTAATTTACTTTCTTCCCCCTAACAGTCTCCCTTTTTGGCCCTTGGCCTAGCCCAAGGTAGCCATCTATAGTGGTACTGTCTGTCCCTTTATGTACCGCCGCCCATTGATGCTGGCCAGTCATCCAGCTTTGGGTTGTAAAAGGTATCGTCAAACCACCAGAGGCCATTCAATTCAGGCCTCTGGCTTACTAAATTTCGTCTCCACCAGTATAAAACTCCCCAGTGCCACCTTTTTTTTTGCGACCTTCGAGTTCAATGAAATATATGTTAGATGTATAATCAATATCAGTTGAAGTATAACTAGGGAATGGGAGATAATCCGAATCCATGGTTGTTCCTGTACGTTTGAGCCCCAGTTCCACAGATCCTCCCACCATGTGGAAGAATCTATTTGTTCAACATCCTCCTTTAAGGCTGTAACCTGTTGCTGCAGTGTATAGTAGATTCTGTGTATCTGCTGAGCCTGTCTCCGAATCGCAGTTAGGTGCTCTGGTAATAGGGGAATTTCATAGGAGAACTGGTTTAAATACTGTGTCAAATTATCCTTAAGGCTTTCCTTAACTTGAATAGTAGTCGTTCCTCTCTTGTATATTTCAACCAGTTCCATTTTCCCTACCCTTGCTGGCGCCTGTGGGTGTAGGCACACTGAATGATTATGGATGGGGCATATCTGGTTGTTCCCGTATTGGATCTTCTGCTGCCACGTGGTAATACAATATCTCCCATTCCCTGTGTATGCAACATGGGTCGGGTCTTTTGCAGCCCATTTAGTTTCCATTGTACAATTTGTTGCTGCTTTAAATCGGCACTTAGCTTCATCTGTCTCATATATTGGGTGTGCATACTACTGCGGTAGCCTCTATACTTCACCCTTCTAATGTGGTGCTAACTATATTTCCTTCTATGTCTATTGCGTATGGCAGAATATCGTGGCACTTAATATAGTAACTCCCCCGTATAACCCCAATATTTTCTACTCTATATAATGTCCTGCCGGCTATTGACATAGGTATGACAGGTATTACTAATACAGTGCCTATTAGCATATTATTTTTCACTATATATTTAACATTCATTCTATATACGCGTGTTAAACCTCTGAGCTGGCAACCGGTCAGGTCATGATCCTTGTGTCGTGAAAGATTAACTAAATGCTCATTAGTTACCCATAAAGGAACTACCCCTTCATTAATCTGTCTTAAGTTCTCTCAGGCTTGTTCCAGTGCCCAAGATCCAAAGGTGCTGCAAACATCATTTCTGCTCGCTTCATCTGAAATATTTTTCCCTATTTCAATCAGTTTATTGATAGTCCCCACATGACCTTAGAGCACAGTAGCCAGGCTTTGGATTAACCGTGTCATGTCCTGGTCTGTATTTAATTGGGTGTTATGAATTCCCTGTCCTCGCTCTAAAATCTCCTTAAGCTTACAGCTCAGGGTCCGGACCTTCTGGTCAACAGTTGCCAGGTCAGTAGAATTAACCACTGATGTCCCTATATTGAATATTGTAGCAGCATCATTTATCAGGCTGCACATAACGCGGTTCCCTCCCAAGCCTGATCACATCTCGCCATTGAACTGGGATGCTTCAGTCATCAGCTGGCACATTAGAGCTATACATAGTGCTTGAATATGGGTTGAACACCACTGGGGTGGGGCAATTCCGGATATGTTCAAGACTATGGGTACCAGCTCATGGTGTACATTATTGTACAAAACTTCTGATTGACCAGTACCAAACCATTTGTCGGTCCTGGATGCATAGTTGGACAAGGTGGGTCAGTCAGTGTGGTTGAGGGGCTTAAATTATCTCTACTTGGACTGTGGAAGTAGAGGTGGGAGATGGCTGGATAGTGGCTCCTTTGGGCGGACCTCCCACGCCTGATCTGAATCAAACCCTTACTACAATTCAAAAGTTCTCCTACTGCTACATTTGTCATTCCCTGTTACATGTCACATTCGGCACTGTCCGTGCTGTACCAAAGCTCTTCCTGCAGTGCGGGATGAGCAGTGATGATCCCCAACCTTGTTGCCAGTACTGATACGCCTACAGCCAGGATCGTGGACGTGTGGAGACATTAACATCGGCTCCCATTCTCCGAGTTACCGCTTGGTCAATTGTCATGTATCTTTAACTGTGTGTAATGCCTCCATTTACTTCCCGTTCTCATATCTACAAGTGTGAATGTATCACCTGTCATAATTATCTCGTATAGTCCATGCCTGTTCGCTCCAGACTCACCATGACCGTCACCTTATTTCCCACTTGGTCCATTGTTGCTCTTTGGATTTGCCTGTTTCCATATCCTTAATCACCTGTCTCTGACTTCCTTCCTTAACTCATGCAATTGCTTACTTATTTCCTTCACATAGTCTTGCATCCTTCCTTTTAGTGGTCCTACATCTCCCACTCCTACTATGATTCCCTCAGGTAACTGCATTGCTCTCCTTGTCATTATTTCAAATGGGGTGAACCCAGTGGTCCTGCTTGGGATAGCCATAAGACGCATTCGAATATTGAGTTGTTCCCTGTCTCTTGAACTGCTTTTGGGATTGATGGTTTTTTTTAAAGTTCAGTTCATCCCTTTCACCAACCACGAGCTCAGTGGCTGGTAGGGAATGTGGAATTCCTGTTTAAATTTAAATTTATACATTTCTTTAATGACTCTTCCTGTGAAATAAGTTCCCTGATCTGAATCCATCTGGATAGGCCCGTCCACTCCTTCCAATCTACTGTCTCCTGCTGCTGGCCCACATCAGACCTCAATTCCTTAAACTGCCTACACAACTCTACAATGCACCTTCTTATCCTATCTTTCAATGTCTCAGTATCTTCACTCCCATGACGGTTCTCTCTGGGAGCTGTCATCACAGTGTTAATCCTGTGGTCTTACTTTTTGTAGCTTGCAAGCATATTAATACAATCAGTAATACATCTATTTAGCCTTTTTCCAGCTTTCCCTTTACCTGTATCCATCTTGTAGTAAATTGTTGTTAAGTATTATTTCTCCTTACATTTCAATTCCTGAACTACAGGTTCCACATAGTTTTACCTCTAAGTGCTTTTTCCCTCACCATGATCATCCTAGGATTCTCTTAACATCAGTTTCTCTATTGTCTTGATCGATTATAATGTTTCCTTGCTTTTTTGGCTGTATTAACTATTCCATGTCAATGAGGATTTCTGTCTCTAGATCCTTGCTTATCTCCACCTGTGCGTTTCCAATATCTCAGTTGATGGCCAGATTATGAAATTCAGTTCCCTTGTATATTGTGTCCTCTTTCCCTAACTCATTCTCCTATTTGCCTCATAACATTTTACACATGCAACACCTACCATCTTATCTTGTTCAGGTTGCCTGGAGAGACTTTAAAATAAATAAAATATTCTCATAAGTTTTAAAAACAGAAATCAGGCATTGACATGTTCCTTATCTTCTTCTCAAACAACATTTTATTGTCTCAAAAGTAACCCATTAAATTGTGTCTGACCTGTTTATTTTAGAATTATCCCAGATTCATTAACTAGGCCAAAATTGGATTTCTGCCAAACTTTGTCAAGGTCTTGAACTTAACTTCATATTTTGGGAACAGACTTACAAATACAAAATCTTGCAGCATTTGAATTAGTGCCAATTGTTGTCAAACCTTTTAAAATGAAAATTCCCTTTTTGAGAACTTTATCATGAACCAAACCTCAAAATTTATACTTTGTAAGAAATGTAATTTACACTATCAAAATTAGAGCAACCTCTTTTTCATGTGTAATGATCTGTATCCAAGTTAAAAGTCCCATATGATTATCGACACATTCTTTATCTTTGGATAGCATCCGCGTTATTCAAAGTAACCTGTTAAATTACACTGCACTTTGCATCTCAAGATTGTCCCAAATTCAAATTACAGTGCTTTTGGGTTGCAGATTTCCTTTCACATTTAATTCATCTCTTCAAAATAAACCCCTTTTTATCCATTGGAACCACCTACAATGTGTGGTTATGTCTTTTGGTTTTCCTAGGATCCTTTTGAATTTCAGGTAATTTTTCCCCTCAGAATTTTAGAATACTAATTAGTATGAGGTAATACAACTCGTATGTATCAATCCCAATCATCTTGGAAGCTGGTGATACTAGTCTGCAAGGGGTTGGTACAAAGGTTGGTTCATCTAACCCTGTTTATCTTTATGATACCTTCAAATTGTGATTTTTTTTTGTCAAAAATCTCAACTCAAACCTTATACTCAAAATTTTGGAATGTTTTAGTATATTTTTCCTTTAATCTAACCTGGGGCTTTCAACCCTAAAATGCTGAACTACACACACAAATGACAATTTACGTAAGAAAACACATTAAAGCTCACATACAAATGCTTCCTTGCACACAAACAAACATATATTTAGAGGTATGTATTTATGTTCCTGTATCCTTAATTTGGTGACTTAAAACTCCCATTTCTAAACAAAACTTCAAATAGCATGGGGGAAATAAAGGGATCTGGAAGACTCCACCTATAGGGACCATCAAGCTGATGAAAGATCACATTTTCCCTGCTGCTGCCTGTCAGTGCTTATTACCCCCCTAGGGGTACCCCTCTTTTCTCCCTTTCTCTCTCTCTCTCTTTCTCTCTTCAGCACAAACAGCTCTTGTAACTTAGGTCAATTCATTTTTTTAAGTTACAGAAAATTCAGTAGTGGACCTTTCAGGTCCCAATCATCCTTCCACATTTTCAGGAAAATCTTGTCATCCCGTATGGGATGCGGTTGTCCTGAAAACTGTTCATACATCTCCCACTTCTGCTCTGCATAGTCCATTACAGACTCACCCTTCTTCTGTACTACGGACGTTATACACCCACAATTCGTCTCTCCCTCCCCCAAGGCTTCCTTAACAGCTTCCTCAAAGTCCCTGTGCAGGGCTGTTGCCTTCTCCCGATCTGGGACATCCCCAGGTTTCGCCCACCCATCACTTCTAAACTGTAAGAACAATCTTCCTCAAATATCCCCTGGGAACTTCACATTCACCAGTAGGTGGGTATCAAGGGTGCGCATTGCATGGAAATCTTGCATTTCCCGCAGTTTGGTCCAAAAATCTGGGTTGTTATGCCGAGTTTTAAGTCTCAGCAGTTCTTTAAGCAAAACCTGTTTCTTCCCCGGGCTAAAAGGTATGTGCTTAACTTTCTCCATAACCCTCTTAATCTCCTCATTCTCCCCCCATTCCACTGCTCCCTTTCTCCCTTCGGTTTTTAATTCGTCCTTCCTGACTTTACTTTTCCTAACAGTTATTGCCATAGGGGCCATGGGGTTCGATGGGTACGCTGAGGTGGTCTCAACTCCCTCATAGGTTTCTCCTTCAGAGCTCTCCTCCTCTTGATCAGTACACATACGAAAATATTCCAGTAGATTTGTCAAGCACGATTTCCCTTTCGTAAATCCATGCTGACTCTGTCCGATTCCGCCACTGTTTTCCAAGTGCTCAGCTATAAAATCTTTTATAATGGGCTCTAGAATTTTCCCCACTACCGACGTCAGGCTGACTGGTCTATAATTCCCTGTTTTCTCTCTACCTCCTTTTTAAATAGTGGGGTTACATTAGCTACCCTCCAATCTGTAGGAACTGTTCCAGAGTCTATAGAATCTCGGAAGATGACCACCAATGCATCCACTATTTATGGGGCCACTTCCTTAAGTACTCTGGGATGTAGATTATCAGGCCCTGGGGATTTATCGGCCTTCAACCCCATCAATTTCCCCAACACCATTTTCCTACTAATGCTGATTTCTTTCAGTTCCTCCCTCTCACTAAATCCTGTGTTCCCCAACATTTCTGGTATGCTAATTGTGTCCTCCTTTGTGAAGATAGAACACAAGTATCTATTTAGTTGGTCAGCCATTTCTTTGTTCCCCATTATAAATTCACCCTTCTGACTGTGAGGGGCCTATATTTGTCTTCAAAAATCTTTTTCTCTTCACATACCTATAGAAACTTTTACAGTCAGTTTTTATGTGCCCTGCAAGCTTACTCTCAAACTCTATTTTCCCCTTCTTAATCAATCCCTTGGTCCTCCTTTGCTGAATTCTAATCTGCTCCCAATCCTCAAGTCTGTTGTTTTTTTTAGCCAATTTGTATGCCTCTTCCTTGGATCTAATACTATCTCTAATTTCCCTTGTAAGCCATGGTTTGGCCACAGTTCCTGTTTTACTTTTGCGCCAGATGGGAATAAACAATTGTTGCAGTTCACCCATGCGCTCTTTGAATGTTTGCCATTGCCTATCTCCCGTCATCCCTTTAAGTAAAATTTCCCAATCCATCATAGCCAACTCGCGCCTCATACCTAGTCTCAGAATCAACCACGTCACTCTCCATCCTGATAAAGAATTCCATCATATTAAGATCGCTCATCCCCAAGAGGCCTCAACCAATTAGATTACAAATTATTCCTTTCTTGTTACACAATACCCAGTCTAGGATGAGCTGTCCTCTAGTTCATAAAAGAGGGGCAGAAGGGAGAGGAGGTCAGGCATCCCAATGCAGCTTCCAGGGGAGGAACCTGTGGGAGGAGAGGCACAGGCACAAGGGACACAGGGCCAGCCAGAAGCCCAAGGTGGAAGGGGCCGCAGAAGATGCAGCTACCTCAATATGTCTGAGGAGCAATGCCGAAGGAGGCTCCGTCTCAAGGGAGACAGCGACCTCCATTTGTCAGATGATCGGGCCTGAGATCAGTTCCAGCTGTGTGGGTGGACACCCATGTCAGTAGCCCTCAACTTCTATGCCAGCGGTTCTTTCCAGGGGTCAGTGGGGCATCTGTGTGAAGTATCCCAATCAGCTGCCCACAATTGTGCCAAGCTGGTGACAGAAGCTCAGTTCTGGTGGGTATTGCTTTCCTTCATTTCCATAATGACGAGGCCAGCCAGGCTGAGCGAGCCAGAGGCTTTGCAGTGATTGCTGGGTTCCCCCACATCCAGGGTTCCATCAACTGCACACATGTAGCCATCAAGACACCAGTGGGTCAGCCAAGTACCTTTGTTAACAGGAAGGGATTCTGCTCCATGAACGTGCAGAAGGTGTGAGAGCACAAGATGCAGATTCCGCAAGTCTGTGCAAGGTACCCTGGCAGCTCCCATGATGTGTACATCCTCAGGCACTCCCAGGCTCTTTACTGCTCCAGCCCGACTGGATGGATGGCTGCTGGGTGACAAGTGCTATCCCTTGAAAAGGTGGCTCATGACGCCTCTCTGCCACCCATGAACAGAGGCAAAGCAGCAGTTCAACAGGAGCCATGCCTCCACAAGGGCAGTGGTAGAGAGAACCATAGGTCTTCTCAGGATGTGCTTCCAATGCCTGGACTGTTCAGGGGAGCTCTGCAATACCCCCGCCGACTGGATGTCACTGATAGTGGCTGCATGCTACGCTCTCCACAATCTGGCTCTCGCAAGCGGTACCCACTGGAGGAAGAGGATCATGATGCAGCTCCACAGGCCACAGATGATGAATCCAATAGTGAGTTAGGAGAGGAACACGGTGAGGAGAACAATGAAGACATGGAGCCAAAACCCGGTAACCTCCAGGGAGGCAGGGACACCAAGGATGCCTTGATCCAATATTCCTTCAGCTAGGCTGCCAAATAAGTACTACCACCTCATGCTAGGGCTGCCGCCACCATCCTGGATCTCAGAAATGACCCTTTCCTTTGCTCCCCAAGATTCAGTCAGTGCCTATGCAATAAAGTTTTGAGCCACCCTCGTCCAGCATTACATACTGGCATACCCTGCACCTATAAAACAAATGAAGCATGAGACACCCAGTATCCCAGTTAGGCGTCCATCCATCAATGGCGAGCAGGGAGGTCCACAGCGACCTCACATAGGCACACAAGCTGCCTGTCATCTCTGTGCAGCATGCTCAGACCAATAACACAAAAGCAAATGTAATATAATGTTGGCGCTCACAAATTATGCACAGAACAATATCAGGTGTTGATGGACACACTTTTAAAAAAAGGAAAAAAATGGGAGAACAAAAGATCACCCGTGACCAGTCCCTCTTGTGCTTAAGGTGCTGTAAACTTATGTTTATGGGTGCTATGTCCAGGTGCTCCCCACCTCACTGGCACCAGCATTGGAGACAGCTGTTGACTCTGCTGTCCTGTTGGCCTTGATGACCTTGGCGGTCGTCCTCTAGCCAATGGAGCCTGTGCTGGCCCCACCTGGGAGGGAGCAGCCAGTGCCACGGCTGTCACCTCTCCAGTTGCTGCAGTAGATACCATGGTCACTGGCAGAGGGGTGAAGGAGCTTCTACCATCATCCAGAGCACCCTAAGAGATGCCCACAGAGATGACAGGCAGCTTGTGTGCCAACATGAAGTCGCTGTGGACCTCCCTGCTCGCCATTAATGGATGGGCATCTAACTGGGATACTGGGTGCCTCATCCACCTCACACACAAACATTGACTGCCTAAGGTCAGTGCTTATGTGGAGCTTGCAGGTCCGAGCGCAACCCCAGGAAGCCCTGATTCTGTTAAAAAAAAACTGCGGATGCTGGAAATCCAAAACAAAAACAGAATTACCTGGAAAAACTCAGCAGATCTGGCAGCATCGGCGGAGAAGAAAAGAGTTGACGTTTCGAGTCCTCATGACCCTTCGACAGAACTTGCGTTCGAGTCCAAGAAAGAGTTGAAATATAAGCTGGTTTAAGGTGTGTGTGTGGGGGGGCGGAGAGATAGAGAGACAAAGAGGTGGAGGGGGGTGGGCTTGTGGTTGTAGGGACAAACAAGCAGTGATAGAAGCAGATCATCAAAAGATGTCAACGACAATAGTACAATAGAACACATTGGTGTTAAAATTAAAGTTGGTGATATTATCTAAACGAATGTGCTAATTAAGAATGGATGGTAGGGCTCTAGTGGGGTTTTTTTATATATATAATGGAAATAGGTGGGAAAAGGAAAAACTTTATAATTTATTGGGAAAAAAAAGGGAAGGGGGAAACAGAAAGTGGGTGGGGATGGGGGAGGGAGCTCAAGACCTAAAGTTGTTGAATTCAATATTCAGTCCGGAAGGCTGTAAAGTGCCTAGTCGGAAGATGAGGTGTTGTTCCTCCAGTTTGCGTTGGGCTTCACTGGAACAATGCAGCAAGCCAAGAATAGACATGTGGGCAAGAGAGCAGGGTGGAGTGTTAAAATGGCAAGCGACAGGGAGGTTTGGGTCATTCTTGCGGACAGACCGCAGGTGTTCTGCAAAGCGGTCGCCCAGTTTACGTTTGGTCTCTCCAATGTAGAGGAGACCACATTGGGAGCAACGAATGCAGTAGACTAAGTTGGGGGAAATGCAAGTGAAATGCTACTTCACTTGAAAGGAGTGTTTGGGCCCTTGGACGGTGAGGACAGAGGAAGTGAAGGTGCAGGTGTTGCATCTTTTACGTGGGCATGGGGTTGTGCCATAGGAGGGGGTTGAGGAGTAGGGGGTGATGGAGGAGTGGACCAGGGTGTCCCAGACGGAGCGATCCCTACGGAATGCCGATAGGGGGGGTGAAGGGAAGATGTGTTTGGTGGTGGCATCATGCTGGAGTTGGCGGAAATGGTGGAGGATGATGCCAACTCCAGCATGATGCCACCACCAAACACATCTTCCCTTCACCCCCCCTATCGGCATTCTGTAGGGATCGCTCCTTCCAGGACACCCTGGTCCACTCCTCCATCACCCCCTACTCCTCAACCCCCTCCTATGGCACCACCCCATGCCCACGCAAAAGATGCAACATCTGCCCCTTCACTTCCTCTGTCCTCACCGTCCAAGGGCCCAAACACTCCTTTCAAGTGAAGTAGCATTTCACTTGCATTTCCCCCAACTTAGTCTACTGCATTCGTTGCTCCCAATGTGCTCTCCTCCACATTGGAGAGACCAAACGTAAACTGGGCGACCACTTTGCAGAACACCTGTGGTCTGTCCGCAAGAATGACCCAAACCTCCTTATCGCTTGCCATTTTAACACTCCACCCTGCTCTCTTGCCCACATGTCTGTCCTTGGCTTGCTGCATTGTTCCAGTGAAGCCCAACGCAAACTGGAGGAACAACACCTCATCTTCCGACTAGGCACTTTACAGCCTTCCGGACTGAATATTGAATTCAACAACTTTAGGTCTTGAGCTCCCTCCCCTATCCCCACCCCCTTTCTATTTCCCCCTTCCTTTTTTTTCCAATAAATTATATAGATTTTTCTTTTCCCACCTATTTCCATTATTTTTAAATATTTTTAAATCTTTTATGCTCTCCCCACACCCACTAGAGCTATAACTTGAGTGCCCTACCATCCATTCTTAATTAGCACATTCGTTTAGATAATATCACCAACTTTAACACCTATGTGTTCTTTTGTTCTATTGTTGTTGACATCTTTTGATGATCTGCTTCTATCACTGCTTGTTTGTCCCTACAACCACACCAACCCCATCTACTTCTCTCTCTCTCTCCGCCCCCCCCACACACCTTAAACCAGCTTATATTTCAACTCTTTCTTGGACTCGAACTCAAGTTCTGTCGAAGGGTCATGAGGACTCGAAACGTCAACTCTTTTCTTCTCCGCCGATGCTGCCAGACCTGCTGAGTTTTTCCAGGTAGCCCTGATTCTGTTCCTGGAGCAGCATCTCCATGAAAGTTGTCATTCCCTCAATGGAGGAGGTGTTGCGCTTGGCCATGAGGGTCAATGCAATGTTCACAAGATCTCCTCCAAAACAGAGACCATGACACGCATACCCTCATGGATCTCCGACAGATCCTCCCAGATCTGCTGCCTAATGGATGACTCCAGAGGCTTATCTTCAGCCTTCGACTGAGCATCGTCCTGGTCTCCAGCAGTCCTCCAGCGCCCTGGACACTTTCTGCCTCTGCCTGTGAATGTGAAGTGCCCTCACCAAAGTGCACCGAAATGATAACCACAAATCTAATGCCCACCGAGGTGCTGATATCTGCCCTGGTGCCTGGTTCAGAGAGCAGGCATAACGCAGGTGCTCCTGGAGCCTGGTGGTCCTCTGGTGTCAAGGGTAGCTCCTGAAGGTCCTGACATAGGCTGCTTGGTGGCAGATCTGAGGGTGAACAAGGGCATATTATTAATTAAAATCATCACACTGTCACTGCACATGCCAGGCACCCTGGTCAGACAATGGAGATCTGCAGCATGGTGCCATCGTCTTTCAGTGATCAATGAGGAATCCAGTCTGGAGGCTCCCATCAATGATGAAACTACACAAGAATGTTTGCACCATTCGAAACTCTCACCTCAGTGCACTGCACTCCTACCTTCAGCTGACACCCCAGCCTCTCCATAGCCGGTTGGCCAAGGTGCATGGCACCTCTCGAGCTCCAAGGCCTCCTGATCGTACCAGGACATGATGAGGAGGTGTGGGGTTCCTCAGCCAGTCTGCAATCTCTCACTATTGTTATGGCTTGTCTTCTCCTGAAAGGAGAAAGGGGCATTGATTAGTGCCCCCTCTACCTGCAGCACCATTGCAACCTGGCCAAACCCAACTGAGGAGCAACTAGCAGGGCACTTCCAAGTCATGGTCCTTGAGTCGCAATGCACTCAGTCCAAGCAGCCAGGGCTCACCCCCTAGGCCAGCTCTGGCGTCATTGACAGTTGGCACTCAGACTAACATCCCTGACCTCCACGGTGGAATGGCCAGCCCAAAACACTTCAATACACTGACCCGTGCCAACGTGGTACTCACCCTTCCTGATCATTAAACCTCTTCCAGCACTGCACCCAGGTGTACCACACCACATCGTGGCTGCTCACCCAGGCTGCGCCACCTCCTCCCGTGCCCTCTTTGTGAGGTGCGGTGGCGTCTTCCTCCCATCTCTGGGGAATAGGGTGTCCCTTCTGGCAGCCACCTCCCCCAGGAGGGCAGTGAGGCACTCATCCAATAAACAGGGGGGTGGGGGTGGGGTGGGGGTGTTGGGGGGGTGCGCGGGCTGCTGAGTGTCTGCCGTCTACCTCGTCTACCTCTTCATTTGCAGCCATGTCCTTGCAGTAATTCCAACACGGGCAGCCTCCCTGGGGCTGCCTGCACTGTTTTTGAACCAGCCGCCAGATCGTCATTGGACCCGGCGGCTGACAGAACCCCACCCACAACCACCCCTTCTCGAACATTCTGCAGCCGGCTTTCCCGCTGGGTGGGCCTTCATCAGGCCGCCAGCATGAAATCGCAGTTGCAGCCTGATTGCAGTGGTGGTTCATTTCGTGGCTGCTCCCATACGCCCCCGCCAAGCCCACCCGACGAGGGCAAAATTCTGCCCCAAATCACAATTTGTCTTGTCAGGTTATGTAATGAAGAAGATACCTGGAAGAGGGTTGAGCAGGTAGGTCTCCATATTCAGCCACACAGTGCACCTTATGGCCTCCTTAGCTCCAATATAGTGAGTTGGAAGCACAGACTTCTTTATGAGATCAAACCGCGCCACCCACCATTTTGGAAAAAGCCAAATATTGGCATCCAGGCACAAGTTTTAAGCAGCCGCTCGGCGCTTCGAATTCTGCTTGAGGTTCACTCTGAAGATAGATTTACTCTGAAGCAGCCGGTACCACGAGATTCTATGAGTTTTGAACAAACAAGAATAAACTTTACTATACAAGTTCAGAAAGTTAAAACAATTTACAATTTTTAAAAAATTCATTCATGGGGATGTGGGCTTCGCTGGGTGGACTGGCAATAAATGCTAATTGCTCTTGAGAAGGTGGTGGTGAGCTGCCTTCTTGAACCGCTGCAGCCCATGTGGTGTGAGTACACCTGCAGTGCTGTTAGGAAGGGAGTTCCAGGATTTTGACCCAGCGACAGTGAAGGAACAGCGATATGTTTCCAAGTCAGGGTGCTAAGTAACCTGGGCGGGGGGAACTTCCAAGTAGTGGTGGTGTTCCCATCTATCTGTTGCCCTTGTCCTTCTACATGGTAGTGATCGTGGGTTTGGAAGGTGCTGTATTAGGAGCCTTGGTGAATTCCTGCAGTGCATCTTGTAGATGCTGCTACTGTGCATCGATGGTGGAGGGTGTGAATATTTGCGGATGTGATGCCAATCATTGCTTTGTCCTAGATGGTGTCAAGCTTCTTGAGTGTTGTGGGAACTGCACTCGTCTAGGCAAGTGGAGAGTATTGCATCACACTCCTGACTTGTGCCTTGCAGATGGTGAACAGGCTTTGGGGAGTGAGGAGGTGAGTTACTCGTTGCACGATCCCTACCTCTGACCTGCTCTTGTAGCCACAATATTTATATGGCTAGTCCAGGTCAGTTTCTGGTCAATGCTTTCTCATGCACTCTCTTAGCTTTCCTAATTTCCCTTTTAAACTCCACCCTACACTTTTTATACTCCTCCAGGGTCACTGCCATATTGAGCCCGCAGTATCTGCCATAAGCTTCTCTTTTATTCTTAATCCTAACCTTTATGTCCCTTTACATCCAGGGTTCTCTGGAGTTGGTCCCTCCTTTGCACTGCCCTCTCCCTATATCCTCCTTGAATGCCTCCCTCTGCTCTGACACAGCTTTATCTGCAAGTAGCTGCTCCCAGTCCACTTGGGCCAAATTGTATCTCATCTTAATAAAATTAGCCTTTCCCCAGTTTAGAACGTTATTCCCGGCCCAACCTTATCCTTTTCCATAACTATCCTAAATCTAACTGAGTTATGGTCATTATCTCCAAAGTGTTCTCCTACTGATTCACCTTCCACCTGCCCGAGTTCATTTCCGAATATTAGGACCAGAACTGCCCACTCCCTTGTTGGGTTTTCTACATACTGGCTAAAAAAGTTCTCCTGGATGCAACTTAAGAGTTTCACTCCCTCCCTACCTTGCACACTAAGACCATCCCAGTTAATATTTGGGTAGTTAAAATCCCATACTACTACTGCCCTATTATCCTATACATCTCTGAAATTTGATTACATATTTGATCCCCTATCTCTCCCTGACTGTTTGGGGCCTATTGCACACACCCAACAGTGTGTTTGTCCCTTTTGTGTTTTTACTTCTACCCATATGGCCTCATTTGATGATCCTTCCAAAATATCATCCCACCTCACTGCTATAATTGATTCCTTGATCAATATTGCGACCCCCCATCCCCCCCCCATTGCTGCCCTTCTATCCCCCTCTCTATCTCATCTGAATACCCTTTAACCAGGAATATTGAGCTGCTAATCCTGCCCTTCTTTTAGCCAAGTCTCAGCCATAGCTATGATATCATACTCCCACATGCCTATCTGTGGCCTCAGCTTGTCTGTCTTATTCCTCAGGCTCCTTGCATTAAAATATATTCCACTTAGCCTTGCTAAACTCACTTCTTTCTTATCTAGCCTATGTTTCCAGACTCGCTAACTAATGTTTTAATTTCTGATTCCATCTCAGCTTTTCTCCCTCTGAACTACTTTTCAGGATCCCATCCCCCTGCCAACTTAGTTTAAATTTGCTCCAACAGCATTAATAAAACTCCCTGCAAGGATGTTGATCCCGTTCCTGTTCAGATGTAATCCGTCCGATTTGTATAGGTCCCACCTCCCCCAGAAACAGTCCCAATGCCCCAGGAATCTAAAGCCCTCCATCCTGCACTCTTTCTCCAGCCATGCATTCATCTGCTCTATCCTTTTGTTCCTATACTCACTACTGTGTGGCACCAGGTGTAATCTGGAGATTACTACCTTTGAAGTCCTGCTTTTCAATTCCCTACCTAACTCCCTAAAGTCTACTTGCACGACCTCATTTCTCTTTCTTCCTAAGTCATTTGTCCCAACATGGACGAGTTCTGGCTGTTCACCCTCCCCCTTCAGAATACCCTGCAGCCTTTCCATGACGTCCTTGACCCTAGCACCCTGGAAGCAACATACCATCCTGGAGTCACGTCTACGGCTGCAGAAGCGCCTGCCTACTCCTCTCATTCATGAATCCCCTACTGGTATTGCCCTTCCACACTTCTTCCACCAGCCCCCCACCTCCCTCCACACCGCCCCCCCCCCCCCCCCCCCCCCCCCACACCCCCACCCCCAACCCCCCTGAGCAGCTGGATCACCCACAGTGCCATGGCCTTGGCTCTGGTTAGCCTCCACCCATCACTCCCACCGTTTTCCAAGGCCGAAAAATGGTTTGCGAGTGAGATGAACTTGGGGGATTCCCTCACTACGTGCCAGGTCCCCTTCTTCTGTCACCCATTCCCTCTCTGCTTGCACTTCCATAAGCTGCGGGATGACCACGTCCTGAAACGTGCTATCCACGAACCTCTCAGCCCTGTGAATGCACCATGGTGCCCCCAGCTGCCGCTCAAGTTCCAAAACCCGCAGCTCGGGTTGCTCCAGTCGGAGGCACCTCCTGCATGGTCACCCAGACCGCCAGGAGCGTCTAGGGTTTCCCAGATGGCGAAGGATGTGCAAATCACTGGACTGAGCACCCGAGCCATATCTTAACTAAATAGAATATGAACCCTTGCTTTCATTTTACCCTTACTCCCACTTGAGCCTCACTGTTTTAACCTCGCTCTCACAAACTTTGGCTGTTTTAACCTCTCTGTGCAAAGTCTCGCTGTGTTACTGGTGCAGGGTATGCCAGCATGTAATGCTGGCCATAAATGGCTCTGAAATTTATTGCACAGGCACTGAGTGTTCTTTGTGTTCAAATGAAAGGGTTCTTTCAGACACCCATGATGGAGGCGGCACCCCTGGCATGCAGTGGAAACTGATCTTTCGTAGCCAGGCTGAAGGAGCATTGGATCAGGGTGTCTCTGGTGCCTCTGTCTCCCTGGAGGTTACCGAGGTCTGTCTCCATGCCCTCATCATTCTCCTCACCGTGCTCCTCTTCTGACTCACTACTGGATTCATCATCTTTGGCCTGTACAGCTGTGTCAAGATCCTCTTCCTCCAGTGGGTCCCCCTGCCAGTGCCAGATTGTGCAGAGCACAGCATGCAACCAGTATCAGTGAAATTTTTTCTGGGGGGTATTGTAGTTCTCCCCCAGAATAGTCCGGGCATCAGAAGCACATCTTGAGAAGTGCTGTGGTCCTCTCTACCACCACCCTTGTGGAGGCATGACTCGTTTTGTAATGCTACCCTGCCTCTGTTCTTGGGTGGCAGGGAAGTGTCATGAGCCACCTCTTCAATGGATAGCCCTTGTCATCCAGCAGACATCCATCCAGTCAGGCTGGAGCATTGGAGAGTGTGCTGGTCAGATTGACAAATGGACCACAGGAGTCTCAGGTACAGTCACAACCGTTTATTTGAGCAATTGCAAGGCGAGAACCATCTCAATGCAGATTGAGATAGCACTCTGCTAAAGTACAAGTGTTCATCATATTTATACACGACTGGTCACGTACAAGAACAGTTTCCAGATTCCGATCTTGTCAACAGATAGGTTTACATTAAACAGACAAGTCTGGTAATAAGTACATGCACTGAATGTCCTTATTTGTTTTTCACCCAGGCAGAGACCTTCCCTCCTACCTAAACTAGGACCATCTGTTCCTTCCCCATCTGCTGTAAACAGGCTCAATCTTAGTTGTTTTTCAACCTAAGGCTCCAGTCTGACTCCCAAAACACCCAATCTATCATATTTGCATTCTTCTTCGTCCAGTATGGCCTTGTTAATACTCACAAGCCCTGAGAATGTGCAAGGTTCAGATTTCTCTCTGTCCAGCCTGGCCTTTAACTGTTAACTGCTTATGCAAACAGGTTTTGCATGCTTGGATATTTTAAGTATCCATTCCCTTCAATAAGTTATTACTATATCCCTATATTTCCCCCTGACAGAGAGCCTTGGCACCTGGGAGTGTCTGAGGATATAAGCATCATGGGAGCAGCCAGGGTACTTTGCAAAGACTTGCAGAATCAGCATCCTGTGGTCACACACTATCTGCACGTTCATGGAGTGGAAGGCCTTCCTGTTGATGAAGGCTGACCCACTGGCGCCTTGATGGCCACATGTGTGCAGTCGATTGCACCCTGGATGCAAGAGAAACCAGCAGATCCCCCACTGACCCCTGGAAAGAGCCAGAAGCATAGAAATTGAGGGCCACTGTGACCTTCAGAGCCACTGGCATGTGATGTCCACTCCAACTGGCAAATGAAAGTCATCCTCTGCCTTGAGAGGTCGAGTCTCCTTTGGCACTGCACCTCAGACATATTGAGGTAGCTGCTTCGCTCCCTGTAAACCCTGGCAGCAGGATAGTGGGGTCTTCTGTAGCCCCTTCCACCTTGGGCTTCCTGCTGGCCCTGCGCCCCTTGTGGCTGCGCCTCTCCTCCCACAGGTTCCTTCCCTGGAAGCTGCACAGGTACACAGGCCTCTTCCCCCTTCTGTCCCCTCTTCCTCCTCAGAGGAGGTGCCTCCAGCAGAGACCACAATCCCCATTACCTGGGTAAGGGAAGGCTGTCTGATACCTGGAAGGGTCCACACGGTCTGAATCCTCCAAGGGCCTTGCAGACAGCAATGAGTCCTGAAATGAAGCCTGGAAATGCTAAGAATGAAGCCCCAAACAGAGATGAGGCTCCCAAGTACCTATAAGCAACCAGCAGCAAACTATCTCCAAAACTCCTCACCACTCACACTGGCAATGATGCTGACCCTTTATATCCCGCCCTTGCATGAGGTTTGTGAAAATGTCAGCTGGACGCCCGCCCATTTTGCCCATGCGACGAGCTGGAAATCTCATGGGCAAAGTAAAAACACAGTCAATTGGTCTCTTGTGGGCTTTAAGTGGGAGCTTAATTAACGGCGGGCACCGCTCTGGCACTTGTATGTGCCTGGCGAGCGAAATATTGCACGAGTGCAGGATGACATCAGGATGCTTGCCCGATATCATCATGCACTATTTTACTCCCAATCAAGTCAGGCGCACGGTCATCTGCAGGTGTAAAATTCTGCTCCATGGGTTTCTCAATAACCCACCCAGACGTTTATCACATTGTGAGCCAACCGGTCTTACTGAAACTTCGTCTTTCTCCCAAATGTTTCCAATCTCCATATTTCAAGATCCTGCCTTGGAATTCTCTCCCAAAGTCGCTTCCACTTTAAGAATATCCCATCTCACAGGGTTTCAATCTTACCTTCTGAGATTCCTTCTCCCTGGACTCCCGAGCAAACTCAAACACTAGTTTACACAAGCACACTTTCAGATCTATGGCCATGCCAAGCAGAATGTCACTGCTCCAAAATGAGGTCTCCATGGCCCTCTTTCCTTAAAGTTAGCTCCATGCAACCCTCCCTAACTTCTTAACTCAACTTAACTGGAACCCTTGTGTACTCCTGTCTCTATGACACTTGTTGGCTGGCAGACTCCCTGAAACTGATTGCCTCAAGAAGGGCTGTTCACTGACCCTTGAACTGATTTGGTGACCTAGCAGAAAACTCCCTGTGGGTCCCACCCTTGTTACTAGGCAGGAACCAATGTAACAAAGCATTGGAACACCCTGTACCTTAAATATTACAGTCTCCACAGACTGCTAATTTAGCACCCAGGGACACAAGATAAATTGAATTCATAACACCTTTCCCTTGGAAGATAGAAAGCTTCACTACAGTGAAGGCTTTTTTTTAAAGTGGCTGTACAATTTCTTTACAAGGAATACTTACCATTTTAAACTTCTAACAAATAGCTTTTACATACTATACAGATACAGTTTTCACTTTGTTTCACAAATACGTATCTTGTATTATAAAGTTACAAAGATTTAACCAAATCAAAAGTTAATGTAGGTTAACAAGTAGGATTAGCAGGATTTAAACATCACAGAATTATCATAGCTCAACTCTTGTGTTTTTTTCTTCCTCTTATTCCCAATCTTTAACTCAGCAAAGAATGCATTATTTAAATCCACATCCCAGTTGTTAGCCTTGGTAAACTGTATGCATAATTCTGTCTCAAAGCTCATTGTTCTTTTCACAATAAAGTTCTAACGGTTCATTAGTCTTGGTTTTCAATCTTGCATTCAACCAATTGTTCTGATTCATCAGCAATTCCTTTTCCTGTGATACTCATGTGTTCTCACCAGTTCTTGTTTTTCTTTAGCAAACTCATCTTTTGTGCATGAAAGTTGGTTCTCTACACTTAAGAGATTTTCCTTCAATTGCTTGTTATTGGCAATAAGCTTCTCGTGTTTGGCCAAAGTAATTTTTAGGAGTTTGATAAGATCAGCATGATCAAGCACCTGCTGCAATCCAGCCATCGCCATGTTACTGTCTCTGCTAGCCATATCGTCACCCAATAAAAAAATTATCCCTTCCAAAAGTAACTAGGAACAATTCCCACTGTAACAATTCTGTTTACTAAGCCACTTCAAAAAATAACTTTACACAAAGAACAGATTAATAAGTTCCATCAACACCTGCTATTAATCCTTTTTCTTCCATCAAATTATCTGGAACATAAGATGCATCATCAGCCACCATCAATGATTTAGATGGCCCAGTGTCCCTCAAAACATTAATTTGTTTACTTGTCTTCTTAGAGGAATATGGGAACATTTTTTCCTTCGACACAAAACACCTAGAGCCTCTAGTAGCCTGACTCTCTTTAGCTGTAGTAAAGGAAGAATTCTCTTAACTACCCTGAGCCATATACCCCATTCTAGTAGGTTCCGAGGGAACACATTTCATCTGTCCCACTGCTACAGTTGTAACACCCATTTCTACTTCTGGTACAGCCTTTTCTGAGGATTCCCTAAGCGTTCTTACTCCTGCCACCGCTTTACCATCCAGTTTCCAACAATGGGCTTTGAGATGCCCTGTCTTAATGTTACGATCCTTGGCCAGACCACAGGATGTGCGAGGAGATCCGGTTAGGAACAAGTAATGTTTGCTTAAAGTAGGTAAAGCTTGAGAATCAAGACACCTGCTTTTGGAATAAAGCCACAGGTTTCATGAGCTTTGAACAAATAAGAATAAATTTTATTACACATGTTCAGAAGGATAAAACAATTTACAAATATTTTTACCTTATACCCCAACATTCAGGTAAGCATGAGGTGCATGTGAATTAACAAGTGAACTGTGGTCAAACACACCCATACTACACAGTAAATGACAGGTGCAACTAAATCCGATTCCATGGATTTCTCAACAACCCACCCAGATGTTTGTCACAGTGTGAGCCAACTAATCTCACTGAAACTTCTGTCTTATTGACAAGTGTTTCCAATCTCCACATTTGAAGATCCTGCCTTGAAATTCTCTTCAAAAGTCACTCCCATGTGGAAGTCTTTAACAATGGCCCACCTCACAGTGTTTCAGTCACCTTCTGAGATTACTTCTCCCTGGTTTCCCAAGTAAGCTCAGACAGTAGCCTACAAGAGCACTTTCATATCTATGGCCATGTCAAGCAGGATGCCTGCTCCAAAGGGGTACCTTTGCCCCAATGGCCCTCTTTACTTAAATTCTGCTTCCCACAGCCCTCTCTCTAACTTTTTAACTTAACTGGGCCCTTTGCCTATCCCTGTTTCTATGGCACTTATTGGCTGGCAGACTCACCAAAACTGACTGCCTCAAGGAGAGCTGTTTACTGACACTTGAACCGGTCTGGTGACCTATCCAAGCAGGTCCCAGACTTGCGACTAGGCAGGAACCAATGTAACAAGCATTGGAACATCTGTACCTTGAATATTGCAATCTCCACAGCCTTCCAGTTTAGCACCCAGGTACACAAGGTGACCAATCACCCACTTACAATTGAAATCCCATCATCCAGCCCAAAAGGAACCACATACACAGGGTCTCAAATTGCTTAGGTTTTAATTGAAATACTGAAACCATTTACATCATTTGCTTTTGTCCATTTGGACCCATTATCAAATTAGCTACGTTAACCCATGATACCTGTTTCCATACCAATATACATAGCACACTGGGAGTGCCTTTCTACCAGTATTTCTCAAGAAATAATGACCCTTCTTTATGTACTTACTACATTCCAAAGTAGGAGCCTCACCTACATCCAACAGTTTGCTATGCCTCCGCATATGCTTAGTATACAGACTTAACATGTTGCCCAGGCTCTATTAACCTTTTCCTAGCCTTATTATTTAATACTACTGATATAACATAGTAGCATAGCCTGTCTATCTATCATATTCAAACATGTCCTACTTTTTTGTCTTAATCACCCCTCCTAAATAATCTTTGTAATTCCTTCCCTATTTCATTCTGTTGTCATACGACCTCAATTCAACTTATCGGCCCCCTGAAACAACACAACCGCATGAATCCTGTCATTAACACTACTGCCTGACCAGCCAATAATCCCATCTGGGACAACCTGATGCAGGGATGTAACTCTTCAGGCATTCCTGCCGCCCATCACTCATGACACCCTAATTCCTTAATTCTTATACTATTCATATGTGGTCTTATGGCATATGTGTAATGTGCTTCCATGATGTTCTTGTTCAATGAATTAAAGGTTGCAGTCTGAGGGACAGAGGAGGCATATAGTGTCCAGTATATTGAATTGCTCTGATTGCTTCGTCCTCCAATGGCAGGTCAGTTACATGATGATGGTGTATGGGTACCAGTGTTCTGTCGCCAATCTGGGGTTTTCTAGTTGGAAATATGCAGAACTGTCATTATAAAATGGACCATCTTATCAACCCAACAGTCATATGGATAGCTGTGGTGGCCACAGGATGTGCGAGGAGATCCAGTTAGGAACAAGTAATGTTTGCTTAAAGTAGGTAAAGCTTGAGAATCAAGACACCTGCTTTTGGAATAAAGCCACAGGTTTCATGAGCTTTGAACAAACAAGAATAAATTTTATTACACATGTTCAGAAGGATAAAACAATTTACAAATATTTTTACCTTATACCCCAACATTCAGGTAAGCATGAGGTGCATGTGAATTAACAAGTGAACTGTGGTCAAACACACCATACTACACAGTAAATGACAGGTGCAACTAAATCCGATTCCATGGATTTCTCAACAACCCACCCAGATGTTTGTCACAGTGTGAGCCCTTGCCATTATAGACAATATTAACCAACAAGCCTCCACATGTCCAGCACAGCCTGATAAAATTCACCTATATCTCGTTTGTTTACTATGACTTTCATTGTCATTTCACTCGCCATTACATGCTTCTTCCTTACCAGGAGACCTTTCTTCAGTAGGAAATCGTATTCCTGATAAATAACACAGCAGCAGGCAGACCCGCACTGTGGCCAACAAACCTAACCTGGAAGGTCCCTCAACCATTTTGCTTCTGTGGCTTCACTCCCTTGTTAAAAAAAATCCACGGGCCATCTGTGGAACAGTTAGTACTTCTTGTGTGAAAATATTATATAATCAAAAATCCATTTATTAATTTTGTTTCACTTACTAAATCTGAACCATGTTTGCTGATGCTGAACCATAATTCTGCCAAGGCATTGGGATATATTCAACAGCACACTCACATGTCATGGTCAATGTTCATCTTGGCTCCAGGGGCTTTGTTTTCATTTGATGTAATTTTTTAAAAATTTCATTGATGAAAATCTAGCTTTTCAAAAGTAGGCTGCACTAAGTGGGACAAATTTTTCAGTGCTGCAGAAGAAACAGTGGTTTATTTATTGGAGAAATCACACCAAAATGCCTCCCACAGCATTTCACTGAACTTGGTTCTGAGGCAGATGTCTGATGAAATGTCACCCACAATGATTTTAGGAAGGGAATTCCAGGATTTTGACCCAGCGACAGTGGTTTAATTGCATCAAAGTCAATGTTCTTTTCTTGAATGAATAAATGTAAGAGCTCAAACATATCCATAGTCTCTGCACAGACAAAAGCATTCAAGACTTAAGCTAGCCTTCGAATGCATCAATTCTTTCCCCCACGGTCAGAAAGGCATTCTCAGGGCGTTGCGTTTCCATGAGAGGGACAAAAATAGTCATTGGAACACAATCAACATCTGGCCCCCAAGACGGACTGGATTCTCGCAAGACTGCGCACCATGAGTTAAAGTGCCCAAATCTTTCAATTGGCATTTGAGCCTTCCTAACATGTCTCAGCTATGCAGTGATCTCTATTTGATGAAGTGCAAATTAGTAGCGGGCCCCTTCACACAGCTCAAAAGTGCACTATTCAAATCCTCCCACAAGCCTCTGGCAATTCTTTTCAACGCTTATTTTTGTTCTCCGTCATTGGATCAGCTTGCGAAATGGTGGTGCTCAGGTATTATTATGACACCATCTTGCAACACTCTCCCATAACCATTTAAGTCCCTCCCATTATCGCCGGGTCAAAATCCTACAACCCCCTTCCTAACAGCATTCGGGAGTTGCTAAACCACATGGACTACAGTGGTCCAAGAAGACGGCACACCACTACCTTCTCAAGGGCAATTAAGGGATGGTCAATAAATGTTGGCCTAGCCAGCAACATCCACATCTCATAAATAAATTTTAAAAATCCTGACTTCCCAAATTAACTGACACAAAACATAATCTAACAAAAACCTGCACCTGCAGTAAAAAGGATTGTGTTTAGTTCCAACGTTTAGTGATATGTCATGCTTAGATTGGCATGCACACAGCATACAAGCCCAGATAGCAAAATCTCACATGCTTAAATGGTTAATGAAACTAACTGAGGAACCTAAATATTCCTCCAAACCCATCATTTGTATTCTTGTCCTATATTTAATAGAAGTTTTCAAAATCGTGAGGGGTCTGGACAGAGTAGATAGGGAGAAACTATTCCCACTCATAAATGGATCGAGAAGAGAGGGCACAACTTTAAAGGGCAGAATTTTCTGCCTGTCAGGCAGGCAGGCCCGACCCAATCTCCGGCAGGTGGGAAGCCGATCCCCGCCAGGGAAGCGGGCCCCACCGCCATTTTACGTGGGCAGGCCAATTAAGGCTATGCGCTTTCTGTGCAGGCAGGGAGGATTTCCCAAAAGCGAGAGAGCGCTCTTACGTGCATGCGCACGAAAGAGCACGCACATCCCTGAGGCTAAGTGCTGCCTCAGGGAGATCGCTGACACTTTTAAGAAAATTAAAAATAGAAACAAAAAATCCTTAACATGTCCCCCTCATGTGACAATGTCACATGGGATGGGACACCTTCATAATTTGCACTAAAACTTTATTAAAGATTTTTAAATCCGTACATAAAACCTCATCCAACCGGTGGATGAAGTTTCATGTTTTTTCTAGTGCCCGCCTGGGTTCCTGGCCTGCCCACCAACCTTAAGGTTGGACGGGCAGGTCCATTAATTGTTTCAATGATCCTGATTTTGCTGTGGGCCTGCCTTCCTGAAAATTTAAATGGGGCGGGATGATGTCAGGGGTTCCACCCAACGTCACCCCATGTCATTTTATGCGTCAGCAAGTGGGCCCCGCCCCCTGCTTAACAACAGCAAAATTCTGCCCAAAGTGTTTTACAAAAGAAGCAAAGTGCGAGGTGAGAAAAAACTTTTTCACACAGCAAGTAGTTAGGATTTGGAATATACTGCCTGGAAATGTGGTAGGGGCAAGTTCAATTGAGGCATTCAAGAGGGCATTGGATGAGTATTTAAATAGAGACAATGTGCAGGGATCTGGGGAAAAGGCAGGAGATTGGCAATAAGTTAAAATGCTCAGAGAGCCGGTGCAGACAAGATGGGCCGAACGGCCTCCTTCTACACCATAACAATTCTGTGACTCTATTGCATTAAGTTAAAATCTCCATTAATTTTTATAGATAAGAAAATAAATATGAAATTCTGATTAATAATTATCACAATAAAGTGAAATTCATTCTAAAGGCTTTGAAATTATTTTGCCTGTATTGCTTAATTCAAATATTTAATCTTTAATTTTGCTTATCTTTTTCAGCATGCACTTCAAACCATGCCACGCCATATTAGCAGTGATGCTTGTGGTCATAATCTTCTTTTACATGAAAATTACACCAACGAATTTACTTCCAGTCATGAAAAGTGACAAGCATACTTTTAACCTGCACTTGAACCTCACACCACCGGGAAAACTAACTTTTCTGTCTCCATATGGAGGAAGCTGGTAAGCCTTGTTGTATAATATTTATTATTTGAAATTAATCCTATTCTAGAAATGATTCAATGGATTCTTAATTCTGTCCTTGAAGTAGCTATGAGCCTTTTTTAATGTCCAAATATTTCAAGTTTCCTTTATTTAAAGCAGAAAATTGTCAGCAGTTGTCAGTCTATCATTGAACGGCACTTTAAAATTGGTGGAGGTTCCCCACCCCCACACCCCCTGCCCCACCCTTAGTACCCATGAGAGATTGGCTTTTGGAGATTCCAAGCATTTTCCATTGTTATTATATGAATGAGTGGAGCATCATCCAAACTGTCAGGGCCAATAGCAGTGCCTGCCTGCTAGTAAACAATCCATGGACATGATTCAACCGTAATCAAAGCCTTTCTAAGTACCAGCCCTACCTTTGCCTGATTATGTTGAGCCCTTCTCCACCAATACTGTTTATCTGCCCCAAATGGACATGTTACAGACTGGATTTAAACAGCACCAATTTCTCCTCTCACCATCCGTCCATAAACAGAAAGGTGTTTTTGATTTACTCTTCCCTTTATAAGTGGTGGCGTATTTCCCAACCACTCAGTTTAGATATGATCCAATTTTATATTAATAACCCCACAGCAAACTCGAGGTACGATGAATTCAAAGGGTTTGTTTATTTGCACACACTCAAAAAGTGAGTGGGGTGGGGGGTCACAACATTGCCCCCATTGCAGTTATACAGTGAAAGAGGGATAGAGAAAATAAAGATTCACAGCGCAGAGGCCACAGAGGAAAGAAATAATGTTTCACATGGGTTCCAGAGTCTTGAATGAAAGTCTACTGAGGTATTCCTTCATGGAGATTAGCGGGTTGAAAACTGGTGCTGTATAATTCACTTTTCCAGTGGTATTGAATTCACATGATGAGAAAGGCATGCAGAGATGAGTCAGTCTTGTAGGCGATGGTACAGAAGTTCCAGTAAAATCAGTGTGTTGGGGCAGCTGTTCAACCTGGGCAGAGCCCCTTAGCTGTGGGGCTGTTTGTGGGATGGTAAAATGGCAGACTGAGCTTGCAGTTCCACATAGCAATATAATTGGTTCCACATTGTCTTTGATATGGGATCCCTTGTCTGGATCCCTGAGATGGTTAAATGTCCCAACTATTAAGAATTGAAAGGAAGGTTGTGGGGCCCTTTGTCCTAGCATATGAATAGACTCCGGTTAGCCAGCCTGGGTTATGAAATGCAGATGGCCTTTGTATAGCTCTCTTTTAATTTGGTTTCTGCAGCCCACCAGGGGGCTCATTAGTGTCTCTTCAGAGGTAACAAGGTGCAAGTTTCTTCAACATTGCCCTTTTGTTCGAGGGTCATAGACAGATATATATTCAGCCATTTTAAAAGGTCATTGTCCAGATTTAAAATTTTAGAAATAGCCATGAGGATATCGGTATATCTTTTATTTAAAAAATATACTGTGTAGGGTCTGATGCACCTCAAGGCATCATGCTCAGCTGCTTCATGATGCCAAGGCTTTGGGGAGCAGCACTGTGCACTAGCATTAGCAAAAATGTTGAAGGGATAGCAAGGAAAAGTGATTAGAAAGAGCAGGGAAATTATGGCTGTCAGATTGATGTCCAATAATGAATGGAAAGGGCCAGGAACAAGTATCACTCAGCAGTCAAGACAAACAATTAATGAATAGCTGTTTTAGAACAGAATTGAAGACCTAAAAGGATAAAGATGCGCATAACTATCAATACTTCAAATACAATAGAATATGATGGCTCATTGACTGCAGGTGACACAAGGTCACATGGGAACTCTGAAGTTTATCTAATTGAAGCAACTCACCCCACGAGGATATGGCTAACAAGATAATTCTTCTTGATGCAGCTATCAATGTTTCAGCTATTGTGTTTGAGAGAATTCCCTAAAATTGCATAGAGTTTCCAAGTCATAACCATTAAGGACATAAGATTGTAAGATATCTGACTTCCTATTTGTTGAGAAGTGCCCTTAGAAACATTTTTTTCGGTTAATCACAGGATATTTTTAAATGGAAGGTGATCTAAGCAGGAAACTCAATGAATGTTACTAAACTTGAAATAAGTGGAAGTAAAATGCAAAAGCGGATGACATTGGAAAAAAATAATGAAAAATGTAGCATTGCATAGACCAAGAAAAAATGCAGAAGGCATACAGAGAAAATAGAATTATTAACTTAAAGTGATTTATTTTTAATTTAGGATAGCCTAAATACAATATGATGGTAATGAAATTATTCCCGGTACCTCTGCATCATTTTAATATATCATTAAGTGATTCTTCAGCTTCACGTTCCATTCACTGAAGGAACTGAAATTTATCATATTTGTGATGATAATCATCTTCATTAATTATTTTAAGTATACAGAAGTTAACATCTGCACATCAGATATTGATGTGCGTTCATGCCAGCATGGAAAGCATAAGTCAGCACAGAGAAGAGTGAGAGATGTGAGATGTGGCGGAATGCCATTGCACAGCAGAGCACACTGCATTGGGCAGGAGAAGTCAATTGGCTAGAAATTATTTTTGGACATGGGAGTCACGATTCACAACCTGCCCACGCCTGGTCTTGACAAAGTGGCCAACATGTACCCACTTCATCTGCATGATTGTGGAAAAAATTGGTGAACTGGCTGTGCTGCAGTAGGCTCTTGAATGCTGCTGGTGAAAACTGCACTGAGCAGGATGTTCCGGCAACATTATTTGTAGACCACGTGGTAAAGGCAGCCTGCTCTTCTTAAAGGTAGGGTTGTACCTTAAAGGGAAGCTGCCCAAAAAATTTGATGCAATGTAAATTCTTGAAAAGTAAACACTTTGGCTAACAGAAGGATCCATAATGATGGATGAGGTGCTGGAGGCAATAGTGGTGGATGTGTGCAGAAGGAGGAGACGCTATAGTCCTTCAGGGGTTCAAGAGACTGTTAAGAACTACCCTCAGGAGGGAATGGGAGAAGATGCCCAGGACATCCCAAGTCTTGACCCAAGAACCTGGCAGCAGTGCCACAGGAGGTCTAATAACTTCACACGCATGATCAGCCTCAGAGAATGCATCCTCACGTGACATCTCCTACTCATCACATCACCAACCTCATTGCAGCAAATCTCAATCACTCACCTAATAGCATTCTCTGGCACTTAGGCCACGCACCTAACAGCCATATGACACCTCACCCTCACACACCTATCAATGTTGCCAGCCGCACACCCACTTCTTACAGCTTCCACGTGCCTCCAGCTATGCAGCCTGGTAGGAACATCATCCAAATACTGTGCTGCACAATCACTAACATTCTGACCTCTCACTTGCAGGAAAAAACTGGCAGGGGTCAAAGATACCTGGTGGAGATAGTTCTCTGCATCATGGGCTCCATACAATCCATCATCACTGAAAACATTCAGGATGATGGCATATTTCTCACTTATGTCCCTTGTCAGCTCCCAGCTCATCCTCATCCTGTGTGTCTGGCATGATGAACATGTAACTGATGGTGAAACCCTGGAACTCTTGCATCCCACTGCAAACCCCACACCCCACTTCCCTCAATCCAACCTACCCTTCTGAGTTGGTCTGGCAGCAGCAGCGGAGAAGAAAAGAGTTGACGTTTCAAGTCCTCATGACCCTTCGACAGAACTGAGTGAATCCAAGAAAGAGGTGAAATATAAGCTGGTTTAAGGTGTGTGTGGCGGGGTGGGGGGTGGAGAGAAGTGGAGGGGGTTGGTGTGGTTGTAGGGACAAACAAGCAGTGATAGAAGCAGATCATCAAAAGATGTCACAGACAACAGAACAAAAGAACACATAGGTGTTAAAGTTGGTGATATTATCTAAACGAATGCGCTAATTAAGAATGGATGGTAGGGCACTCAAGGTATAGCTCTAGTGGGGGTGGGGGGAGCATAAAAGATTTAAAAATATTTAAAAATAATGGAAATAGGTGGGAAAAGAAAAATCTATATAGTTGTAGGGACAAACAAGCAGTGATAGAAGCAGATCATCAAAAGATGTCACAGACAACAGAACAAAAGAACACATAGGTGTTAAAGTTGGTGATATTATCTAAACGAATGTGCTAATTAAGAATGGATGGTAGGGCACTCAAGGTATAGCTCTAGTGGGGGTGGGGGGAGCATAAAAGATTTAAAAATATTTAAAAATAATGGAAATAGGTGGGAAAAGAAAAATCTATATAATTTATTGGAAGAAACAAAAGGAAGGGGGAAGAAACAGAAAGGGGGTGGGGATGGAGGAGGGAGCTCAAGACCTAAAGTTGTTGAATTCAATATTCAGTCCGGAAGGCTGTAAAGTGCCTAGTCGGAAGATGAGGTGTTGTTCCTCCAGTTTGCGTTGGGCTACACTGGAACAATGCAGCAAGCCAAGGACAGACATGTGGGCAAGAGAGCAGGGGGGAGTGTTAAAATGGCAAGCGACAGGGAGGTTTGGGTCATTCTTGCAGACAGACCACAGGTGTTTGTCCCTACAACCACACCAACCCCCTCCACTTCTCTCCCCCCACCCAAACCCCCCCCCCACACACACCTTAAACCAGCTTATATTTCACCCCTTTCTTGGATTCACTCAGTTCTGTCGAAGGGTCATGAGGACTCGAAACATCAACTCTTTTCTTCTCCGCCGATGCTGCCAGACCTGCTGAATTTTTTCAGGTAATTCTGTTTTTGTTTTGGATTTCCAGCATCCGCAGTTTTTTTGTTTTTACCCTTCTGAGTTCCTCCTTTAGGCACCCAGGAACTGTCATCTGCCCTGAAACAGGAGCCAAGGTGGAGGAAAGAGAGCAACAAAACCACACTGATGAAAAGGCCCTGTCATTTACAGACACTCACAGCTACCAGCTTAAATATTGGTACTGCACATGCCTTGGGCAATAGTATAGAATTGAGATGAACATATCATTAGTCATATGGGCATGAGTACAGCCTGGCCAGGGTGAAAGGATGGCTCATTTGCTAGCTCACCAGGAGGCAAGTGGCAGATGAGTGCTGCTGCAGAGGACGTAGATGCAGACCTTAAAGGGGCACCATACAGAAGAGCACTGAATGGACATGCACACCAAGATGTTGGATGCATTGGCTGACCTTTTTGTTTATTCATTCATGGGATGTGGCATCGCTGGCCAGACCAGCATTTATTGCCCATCTTTAATTGCCCTTGAGAAGGTGGTGTTGAGCTGCCTTCTTGGACAGCTGCAGTCCATGTGATGTAGGTACACCCACAGTGTTGTTATGGAGGGAGTTCCAGGATTTTGACCCAGTGACAGTGAAGGAACGGCGATATATTTCCAAGTCAGGGTGGCGAGTGGCTTGGAGGAGAAATTCCAGGTGGGGGTGTTCCCATCTATTTGCTGCCCTTGTCCTTCTAGATGGTAGCTGTGGTGGGTTTGGAAGGTACTGTCTAAGGAGCCTTGGTGAATTCCTGCAGTGCATCTTGTGGTGGTACACACTGCTGTCACTATGCGTCAGTGGTGGAGGGAGTGAATTTTTGTTGATGGGGTGCCAATCAACTGGGCTGCTTTGTCCTGGATGATGTTGAGCTTCTTGAGTGTTGTTGAGTTGTACTCATTCAGTCAGGTGGAAAGCATTCCATCACACTCCTGACTTGTGCCATGTAAATGGTGGACAGGCTTTGGGGAGTCAGGGGCTGAGTTACTTGCCGTAGGATTCCTAACCTCTGAACTGCTCTTGTAGCTACAGTATTTATATGGCTAGTCCAGTTTCTGGTCAATGGCAACCCCCAGGATGTTGATAGTGGGGGATTCAGTAATAATAATGCTATTGAATGTCAAGGGGCAATGGTTAGATTCTCTCTTGCCAGACAGCCTCCTGTCAGTATCAAAGGAACATGGAGAAGTCAGCCTGCAGCTGGGAGAGGGGTAACACAAAGCTTGACCTCTCTGCAGCCTTTGCTTCATCTCCCTATCATGCTGCTGAAACAGAGGAAATGCCAATGCTGCCCCTATAATTGTGGAAAACCTTGTGTGGATATGTCATCTACTCCTCTGCCATCCCTATGAGAATGAGTCAATATTTTCTGGAAGCCAAGAACTCACCAAAACATCTTCAAGAACACTCCAGGTTGCGGCCAGACATTTTGCAATAGAAATATATTGTAAAGAACTATCTTACTTGGATTCAGGATGCCTGGTGCTTTAAATAATGCTAATGCAGTGTCCATTTTTGCATCTTCACACCACTTTTTCATGACAAAATAATGCAGTTAGTGCCTGTACATTTTTTGCCCAAATTTGGGGTATTGGCATCACATCAGCTGTTGGCTGAGTGACAGCAGGATAACACTACATCAACGTCTTCCAGAGCACACAGAGAATACAGCCACATACATCCATATCCTCCAGCAATGCTGCACAGGTCAGGCCTGTCGGCAGTGCATCATATCCCTGGGAAATGGAGGTATGCATTCCTATAGTTTTTACACTACTGAAAATTCCCTGCTAATGTGTTCACCTAAACATTGTTATTGCTGATATTTGAATTTATAGTCAATGCTCTGAAACAAAGGTAACAAATTAAAGCCTTCCATTTACTCAATGTTTGTGTGTCTCAGCCTCACACACATGCCTGGCCAAGATCTTAGGGACAGAATAACAGAAGAAAATACATCACTATGAAGGAACCCAAAACCATTCACCTGAGGTTTTCAATAATTATGATTTAATGTTTAAAACATTTCCAGACCAGGTTGGGAAGGGTCAGAACATGGTTGAGTAGACCTATTTTATGAATCAGGGCAATATTATGTACATTGAATAAGACTATAATAACTAAACATGTGAATGTTTTTCCTTTTATTTGTCACTTTGGTTTATGTCAACTTTAAATCCTCTGCAGGATAAATGGCAAAAATGATTGCAGCTGCAACATTGGGAGACAATTTCATTTAAAAGCATTTTATGATCAGAAAGATATTTTCTCAGTTGAAGAAAGGAGAAAACTACAGTATGAACAACATAGAAAGAGGTATCGAATTTTTTAATGCTGTTGTTTGAACAAATAGTAACTCTCACAAAGCACAGTTGATTTTCCCAGCAGTCAAAATCTTGCACAAAGTAATTCTAAATTAGGATGCAGAATAAAACTTCCTCTACTCTTCCTCAAGAACGTGCCTCAGTCCCAAACTCAGCAGGATTTCCCTGACCTGTTATTAATGCAAATTTAAAACATAAGAAATAGAAACAGGTGAAAATCATTCTCTTTGTGCATGCTCCATTATTGAATAAGATCATGACTGTTCTTCTACCTCAGCTATACCATATCCCATGATGCCCTTAGTGTCCAAACATATTTTGACTCTGACTTAGTCTACTCATTGACTGAGCATCCACAGCTCTCTGGAGTAGAGAATTCCAAAGATTCACAACCCTTTGAGATAAGGAATTTCGCTTCATCTCAGACCTAAATAGTTGACCCCTTATTTTGAGACTGTGGCTCCTAGTACTAGATGCCCCAGCAAAGGGAAACATCTTCCCAACATCAGCCTGTTAATCTCCTTGAGAATTTAATGCTTTGATGAAGTCACCTCTCATTCTTACAAACTCAAGGGAGACCAAACTGGATAAAATATTACATAGCCACAAATAAATCCAATAGGAAATTCAGGAGAAGCTTCTTTATGGAAAGAGTGGCAAGTATGTGGAATTAATTTCTTCAAGGAGTACTGTAGGTAAAAGCATAAATGAATTTGAGAATCTAGATCAGCACATGAGGAAGCCAATATCAAAGGTTTCAGGAAATGGGAAGAGTTTGCCACATTTTCTCTCTGATGATGTAAACACTTAAGTTAATGGTGGGTTTCTCATTTCTGCATCAGCAGATGCAACCTTTCAGTACCCCATCAGACGGATCTAAGAAATGGGGCTGCAATGAGTGACTGCAGCTCAGAATTCTGAGTTGACTCAGCAGAATAGTAGCATCTGTGGGGTCCATAAAACATTCTGGTTGTAGAGCATTGACCACCCCATTGACTGGTATAAATATGCCATGTCATGACCTGTCAGACTGTTAATCAGCCAGAAAATATTTAGGAGCATAGGATATAGACTTTAAGAGCAGGAGTAGTGTAATGAACTTCATGTACAAGACAGGTTTATTATTTGAAACAAATAACTTTATTACATAACTCATTTAGAAACTAAAAGCAAAATACTGCAGATGCTGGAAATCTGAAACAAAAACAAAAATGGCTGGAAAAACTCAGCAGGTCTGACAGCATCTGCGGAGAGGGACACAGTTAACATTTCAAGTCCGTATGACTCTTCATCAGGATTAAGGAAATATAGAAATGTGGTGAAATATAAGCTGTTTGAGGGGGTTGGGACAGGAAGAGCTGGATAGAGGGCCAGTGATAGGTGGAGGCAAAGAAGAGATTGTCAAAGATGTCGTCGACAAAAGGACAAAGGGGTGTTGACGGTGGTGATATTATCTAAGGAATGTGCTAATAGGTGACATTAAGGGTAGAAAGCAGGACAAGCAAGTGACAGATGGCCCTAGTGGGGGTGCGGTGGGGGGAAGGGATCGAAATGGACTAAAAGGTGGAGATAAAACGATAGATCAAAATAAATTTAAAAATAGGTGGGAAAAGTAAAATATAGAACAGAGGCCCAAACAATCCCCATCCACCACTACGCTCCTCCACCTGGCTGAACTTGTTCTCACACTGAACAATTTCTCCTTAAACTCCTCTCACTTCCTCCAAATAAAAGGTGTGGCTATGGGTACCCATATGGGCCCCAGTTATGCCTGTCTCTTTATGGGGTATGTGGAACATTACTTGTTCCAGTCCTACTCAGGCCTCCTCCCACAACTCTTTCTCCGGTACATCGACTGCTTCGGTGCCGCTTCATGTTCTCGCCTGGACTAGGAAACATTTATTAATTTTGCTTCCAATTTCCATCCCTCCATCATTTTCACATGATCCATCACTGAAACTTCCCTCCCCTTCCGTGACCTCTCTGTCTTAATTTCTGGTGATAGACTGTCCACCAATATTCATTACAAGCCTACCAACTCTCACAGCTACCTCAACTACAACTCCTCACACCCCGCTTCCTGTAAGGACTCCATCCCATTCTCTCAGTTCCTTTGCCTCCGTTGCATCTGTTCTGATGATGCCACTTTCCAAAGCAGTTCCGCTGATATGTCTTTCTTCTTCCTTAACTAAGGCTTTCCACCCACAGGGCCCTCAGCCGTGTCCGGTCCATCTCCCGTGCATCCGCCCTCACTCCTTCCTCTCACTCCCAGAACCAACATAGGATCCCCGTTGTCCTCACTTATCACCCCATCAGCCTCTTCATTCAAAGGATTATCCTCTGCCATTTCCTCCAACTCCAGTATGATGCCACCACCAAACACATCTTCCCTTCACCCTCGCCGGCTGCATTCCACAGGAATTGTTCTCTCCGGGACACCCTGGTCCACGCCTCCATCACCCCCTACACCTAAGCCCCCTCCCACGGCACCTTCCCATGCAACCGCAGAAGGTGCAACACCTGCCCCTTTACTTCCCCCCTCCTCACCGTCCAAGGGCCCAAACACTCCTTTCAAGTGAAGCAGCATTTCACTTGCACTTCCTTCAATTAATTCTACTGCATTCACTGCTCCCAATGCGGTCTCCTCTACATCGGAGAGACCAAACGCAGATTGGGTGACCGCTTTGCGGAACACCTTTGGTTTGTCCGCAAGCATGACCCAGACCTCCCTGTTGCTTGCCATTTCAACACACCACCCTGCTCTCATGCCCACATGTCCATCCTTGGCCTGTTGCAATTTTCCAGTGAAGCTCAATGCAAACTGGAGGAACAACACCTCATCTTCCTACTAGGCACTCTACAGCCTTTCGGACTTAATATTGAGTTCAACAACTTCAGATCATGAACTCTCTCCTCCATCCCCAAACCCTTTCCGATTCCCCTTTTTCCAATAATTTATAATTGTTTTAATATATTTTTCTTTTCCTACCTATTTTTAAATTTATTTCAATCTATTGTTTTATCTCTACCTTTTAGCCCATTTCGATCCCTTCCCCCACCCCACCCCCACTAGGGCCATCTATCACTTGCTTGTCCTGTTTTCTATCCTTAATGTCACCATTAGCACATTCCTTAGATAATATCACACCGTCAGCACCCCTTTGTTCTTTTGTCTATGACATCTTCGGCAATCTCTTCTTTGCTTCCACCTATCACCTCTATCCAGCTCCAACTGTCCCACCCACCTCAACCATCTTATATTCCACCTCATTTCTATATTTCCTTAGTTCTGTTGAAGAGTCATACGGACTTGAAATGTTAACTCTATTCCTCTCCGCAGATGCTGTCATACCTGCTGAGTTTCTCCAGCTACTTTTGTTTTTCTTTTAGAAGCTACCTGCTTGAGCAGGTCTACAACTAGAAAGTTCCTCTCTTAAGATTACATGTGCTTAAGGCTGATTCATCAACATAATCACATGATCCCTAAAGGCAGTGGGAGAGTTTATACCTACAATCACTAGATTTCTTCCACCTTTAGTTTTTTTTTACATTTCCTTTTTTTAACATTCATTCGTGGGATGTGGGCTTCATTGGTTGCGCCAGCACTTATTGCCCATCCCAAGTTGCTCTTGAGAAGGTAATGGTGAGTAGTCTACATGGTGTAGGTATATCCACAATGCTGTTAGGAAGGGAGTTCCAGTGACAGTGAAGGAATGGCAATATATTTCAAAGTCAGGATGCTGAGTGACTTGGAGGGGAACTTCCAGGTGGTGGTGTTCCCATCTATCTGCAGCCCTTGTCCTTCTAGATGGTAGTGGTCATGGGTTTGGAAGGTACTGTCCAAGGAGCCTTGTTGAACTCCTGTGGTGCATCTTGTAGGTGGTACACACTGCTGCTACTGTGCGTCGGTGGTGGAGGGAGTGAATGTTTATGGATGTGGTAACAATAAAGCAGACTGCTTTGTTCTTGACGGTGCCAAGCTTCTTGAGTGTTGTGGGAGCTGCACCCAACCGGGCAAGTGGGGAGTATTCCATCACACTCCTGACTTGTTGCCTTGTAGATGGTGGACAGGCTTTGGAGAGCCAGGAGGTGAGTCACTCTTTGCAGGATTCTTAGCCTCTGACCTGCTCTCATAGCCATTTATATGGCTATTCCAGTTCAGTTTCTGGTCAGCGGTAACCCCTGGATGTTAATAGTGGGGGATTTAGTGATGGTAATGCCACCGAATGTAAAGGGGTCATGGTTGTATTCTCCCTTGTTGGCAATGGTCATTGCCTGGCACTTGTGTGGCTGGAATGTTACTTGCCATTTGTCAGCCCAAGCCTGCATATTGTCCAGATCTTTTCTTGCTGCATTTGGACATGACTGCTTCAGCATCTGAGGAGTCATGAATGGTGCTGAACATTGTTCAATCATCAGCAAACATCCCCACTTTTGGCCTTATGACGGAAGGAAGGTCATTGATGAAGCAGCTGAAGATTTACACAGAATATTTTACTTCACAACATATACATAGATACACTGGTCATGTGATTAAAGATTAAGTATCCGAGATGGTTTTCTAATTCCGTTAGAGCGGTGTATAACTCCACCATTTGAGATTCTCCCACTGGATCGACATGATCAGGAACTGCAGCATCAGGTACATCTGTAGAAAGTGGCAGTTCAGGATTAGACAGTTCAACAGAAACATCAGGTATGTCTATTCTAGGTCAATCTGTCACATCAGGGATTAAAAGTTTGACATCAATTACAGGTGGAATAGCTGGTTGTCGGAATGTCTCTCTACTCCTTAGATGATCCATATATTTTCAAACAATATGGTCTTCCACTTCCATTTGAAATGACAAGGGTCCAGTTTCAGAGACAATTATGCCAGGAACCCAACCAGGTCCATTTCCAAAATTCTGCATGAAAACTGTATCTCCCACAGTAAATCTTCAAGCTGTGCTATGAATATTGTGATTCAATTTTTGACGACTCTGATTCTTCTCTACCTTCCCCTCTAACACCAGGTTTAACCTTGTCCATAGGTGGCATTTCATGAGTAATTCAGACGGTGTTGAACCCGTAGTTGCCTGAGGAGTCATACAATAGTTGAGAAGAAAACGTTGTTATGACTGAGCAGTTGGTAAAGCTGAATTATTTTTAAAAATCCCAGAGGGAAACTTGAAACAACTGCCATAACCTGTAATTTTAAGTACTTTATTTGAGATGCAACTCTAAATTCAGGAATCAGACCACCAGTTCTCGAGAGGTTTTATATTAAGCTAAATTAAACATTTTATTACTTTACACAAGTTAAATATATACACATGACTCCAAATTACTACGTTCATAACTTTTAAAAAATTCCCAAACTAATCTCCATTAAGGCAACAGCAACTCATAGACTTAACCAGACACCAGACAAAGCATTTTCACTTTACAAATTCAAAATGAGGTTCTTTTCACTTTGGTTCCTGTGGAGACAGTTGGAGGCTTACAGCTGCTTTTGATCTCACTTTGCCTCTGCCCTACACACACAAACTGCTGAAGTCATACCTAGCACAGCCCATTGAATGTAAATCCTCATTGTATCACCAGCCTCTTTGAACTGCACCTTTTAACAATAAAACCTCTTTCATAGCACCAATTGTCTTAGTAATATAAACATATTGCTTGGTCTCTGTTAGCTGGGTGGTAGTTTTCACCCCACTTCTTGAATGCTGTATTCAAAAAATGGAAACGCACTCTACCTCTCTGTTTACATCTCATAACTAGTACATATCAAAGCACCCAAGCTAGCTGACTTTAATCAAATTAAGACACACCCACAGGCTAAACCTCTATTTTAAAATAAAAATATTTTCCAATAATATTGTATACATTAAAAGCTTCGTGACAATGTGAAAGTTGAGTTTCTAGATAGAGTTTCTTTGGATAACCTCTTCATTCCTGATTTGAGAGATCACACCACTCTTTCAGCTAACTCATTTCATGAGGGATGATATCTTGCTGTTTTAATATGCTTAATTCCATTTAAACTCATGAATCTCTGAAATTCTGTATTCGTAAAGACAGCACTATTATCTGAAACAACGACTTCTGGTAGGCCATGTACACTAAAACATTGGCACAGTTTTTCAATAGTTGCACACGATGTAGGTGATCTAACTTCATACACATCCACCCATTTAGAACACACATCGATGATCAATAAAAACATGGTACCTAAGAATGAACCTACATAATCTATATGTAGCCTAACTCAGGGTCGACTAGGCCACTCCCACGGATGCAGTGGAGCTGAAGTGGGCAACTTCTGTTGTTGCTGACACTGGAGACAGTGCTTGACCATGCTTTCAATGTCCCTGTCAATGCCTGGCCACCAGACATAGCTTTATGCAAAACAAAAACAGAATTACCTGGAAAAACTCAGCAGGTCTGGCAGCATCGGCGGAGAAGAAAAGAGTTGACGTTTCGAGTCCTTATGAGGACTCGAAACGTCAACTCTTTTCTTCTCCGCCGATGCTGCCAGACCTGCTGAGTTTTTCCAGGTAATTCTGTTTTTGTTTTGGATTTCCAGCATCCGCAGTTTTTTTGTTTTTGTTTTTATAGCTTTATGCAAGCATCTTCATCTTCAATATGCCTGGATGCACATATTGGAGCTCTGTCAAGAGTGATTCTCTTCCTTGCGAAGGGACAATGCTCTTGATCCCCACAACAGGATTCCTTAATTCTGTTTTACAGGCGTAAAATGGTCTTATCTCTTCAGACACTGGTGATTTCAACCATCCTTGCAATACCTGGTCTCAGACTTTCGACAAAATTGGATCCCTGTTTGTCCAATTCCTTATTCACACATACCGGTGAAGAGACCAAGAAATTCAGGAGAAGCACAACTTCTTGTGGCACTGGAGCATGTACAATGCTACCTGGTAAAGGAAGATGACTGAGTGCATCTGCATTTGCAATATGCACACCAGGATGTTGCGTAAAGGTATACTCATACGCTGATGAAATCAAAGCCTAATGGTGAATTCTTGCTGAGGCTATTGGCAGAATGGCTTTATCCTCACAGAATAAACTCATTAATGGTTTATGGTCTGACACAATGGTGAAAAGAAGAAACTGGTGGAATTTCTTCACTCCAAATATACTGATAAACTTTCCTTTTGAAGTTGTGAATAACCCTTCTCAGCTACAGAGAAGGTCCTGCAGACAAAGCCAATTGGCCTTTCAGAACCATCTTCCATGCTGTGTGTTAACACAGCTCCCACACCATAAGGAGGATCACAGGTTAGTATTAATTATTTTGATGGGTCATAATGTATCAGTAGACATGATGAATGTAATAGCTTCTTGACTTTCACGAAGACTTCTTGTTGCAAATTCCATGACCAACAATGATTCTTTCTCAATAATAAGAGTAATAGTGCTAACGCGGTTGACAAGTCTGGCATAAAACAACAATAATAATTTATCATGCCCAAAAAAGACTTGAGTTCAGTCACACTGGACAGAGAGGGCACCTCTTTGATTGCCCTAACTTTCTCCTCAACTGGATGCAACCCCATGGCATCCAGCCAGTGGCCCAAATAAGTGACTTCTGGTGCTTGGAATATACATTTCTCTTTCTTCAATCATACATCACCTTCCAAAAATCTTCTTAAAACCTCTTCTAGGTTGGCCATTGACCCTCTATCAGGACATTACCTAGGTAAGCTACTACTCGGGGAAGTTCTTGCAATAGACTTGCCATGGTCCTTTGGAAGATTGTAGACGATACTCCAAGGGGTAGGTATGTTTATTAGTACAGGCCCCTATGCATGTTGATGGTTACATACCCTCTGGACATGCTATCCAGCTCTAGCTGTAGGTATGCATGGCTCATGTCCTATTTGGTATCGGATTTTCCTCCAGCTAGCTTTGCGTATAAGTCTTCTATCTTCGGTTTAGAATATTTATCTAGTTTGGCTGCCTGGTTCACTGTCTCTTTGTAGTCGCCACAGATGCAAATGGTTTGATTAGGTTTCATCAAAGGAGCTATAGTCGCTCCCCATTCCAGAAATTGGCCTGGCTGGATCCAAGTGGCATAGTTCTGTATCCACCTTCTCCTTTAGGGCATAAGGCACAAATTACAAACTACCAAATACAAATACAAAGACCACAAAATACAAACACGGCCTCTTTGAACTCCATCTTTTAACAATAAAACCTCTTTTATAGCACCAGTTGTATTAGTAATATAAACATATTGCTTGGTCTCTGTTAGCTGGGTGGTAGTTTTCACCCCATTTCTTGAATGCTGTATTCAAAATATGCAAACGCACTCTACTTCTCTGTTTACATCTCATAACTAGTACATATCAAAGCACCCAGGCTAGCTGGCTTTAATCCAATTAAGACACACCCACAGACTATTTGTAGCCAGCACAGATGCAAATGATTTCATTAGGTTTCATCACAGGGGCTATAAGTTGCTGCCCATTCCAGAAACTGGCCTGGCTGGATGATGCCTGGCTTCTCCAAGTGGCACAGTTCTGCATCCACCTTCTCCTTTAGGGCATAAGGCACAGGTCTGGCCTTAAAGAAACAGAGTGATACCTGAGAATCTACATATAATTTTGCTTGTAAGCCTTTTATCTTTCCCAATTTGTCACAAAATACATTGTCGTATTTCCTCAACAGGCTTTCTCCTGTTCTCACTTGAAATATTTCAGATCAATTGAGCTTCATTTTTTTGTAACCAGTCGCGGCCAAGTAGTCTAGGTCCTTCGCCTGTCACGACGATCACTGGAAGCTGGGCTGTCTGTTGCCTATTGAACACGGGTATTGTGACAATGACCTTTACCTGCATTGACTCTCCAGTGTAGGTCTTCAGTTGAGCTGTGGTTTGCTCCAGATTCAGTGGCTGGGTACCTTCATTTAGGTATTTAAATGTATGTTCTCTTACCACTGTGGTTGAGGCTCCGATGTCTACCTCCATGACTAAAGGCTTCCCATTCACTTGAAGGGTGACAGTTATTGGCTCAGTTTTCACTGCTTTGTTATTGTATAAGGAATAGATATTAGTATCAGCAGCTTCTGGTTCTGTTATATTGTGCACTTCAATCATCTTGGCCTGCTGTCTGATGGGCTGTCTCAATTTAGCCCTGCATTGCTGTAGAACGTGCCCTTTTTTGTGGCAGTAATGGCATTCTGCCTCCTTAAATCTTCATGTTTCTGGTACATGGAGCAGGATCTTCCAGTTGGCAAGTGGGAGCGGGGCAGGGGCGTGGCCCACTTGCCGACGCATACAATGACACGGGATGGTGTCGGGTGGAACTCCCGACATCACTCCGCATCATTTCCATTTTCAGGTCAACTGGGGCACAGCCAAGTCAACTGCCCACCTGCCAACCTATCAACAGCCTATTGAGGCCATTGAAAAAGTAATTAAAATCATTAATGGATCTGCCCGTCCAATCTTAAGGTTGGATGGGCAGGCCAGGAGCCCTCACAGGCTTCAGGAAAAGCATGAAACCTCATCCACAGGCAGGATGAAGTTTCATGAGGGTATTTAAATCTTTAAGAAAGGTTTCAGTAAAACTTATGGATATGTCCCAACTCATTAGATAGTGTCACATGAGGGGACATGGCAGGGAAAATTTTTAAACATGTTTAATGAAAGTTTTAAATCTGAGCTGATCTCTCTGAGGCAGCACTTTGCCTCAGGGAGACCTGTGCACTCTTGCACGCGCATGCAATATTAATATGCATGCAATATTAAATCGATATTAACTTCTGCAAGTAAATGGAGCTGAATGGCGTCATCGCGAGCACCACAAACCAACTGGTCCCACAACTTGTCATTGAGTGTGTCTTCGAAGTTGCAGTGCTCAGTCAACTTTTTCAACTTTGCTATATAAGTTGCGTTTGGATTCTCCTGGGGCCCTTACTCTGGATTTAAACATAAAACTCTGCATAACTACCAATGGCTTTGGCTGAAAATGCGTCTTCAAGAGGTCTACCAATTCATGGCTGATCTGATTGTGATCTTTCAACCCCACCTTCCTGTCAGCCTTCCATAACACTTGATTTCCTTGTCTAGCGAAAATCTATCTAACTCAGCCTTGAATAAATGACCCAGCCTGCACTGCTATCTGTGGAACAGAATTTCTCAGACTAACAACACCTTGAGAGAAAAAAATTTCCTCATTTCCATCTTAATAGCGAGACCTCTTATTTTTAAATAATTTAGAATTGGGTGCCTTCAGGGCCATCAGGCTGGGGATGAGCTTATATGTCTCACTTCCACAGATACTCAAAAGAATTGCTTTCTGCTTCTCCTCCGCATTTATTTCATTCGTCACAAAATAAAAACCTAGGCACTCTAAATACAGGCTCTAGTCTTCCATGAACATGTCATAAGGGTCGATTCTGCCAAAGAGTGGCATGACTAGTAAGTATACTATTCTTTCTTTCCTTAAGAACTGATGTACTCACATTCACAAGGCGAGGTGCAGCGTTGGAGCTATTTATCCTCATCACCAATTGTAATAAACTTGATGTACCGGACAGGTTTCTTACTTGAAACAGATAGCTTTATTACAGAGCTCTTTTAGAAGCTACATGCTTGAACCAGGTCCACGGCTAGAAAGCTCTGCCCCTTGGATTACCCGCACTTTGGACTCACTCGACTGTACAATCACATGAACCTAAAGGCAGCAGGAAAGGTTATACCTACAATCACTACAAGTAGGCTATTATGCCCTTTGAGCCTTCTCCACCATTTGATAAGATCATGGCTGATCTGATTGTGATCTTTCAACCCCACCTTCCTGTCTGCCTTCCATAACACTTGATTTCCTTGTCTAGCGAAAATCTATCTAACTCAGCCTTGAATAAATGACCCAGCCTGCACTGCTATCTGTGGAACAGAATTTCTCAGACTAACAACACCTTGAGAGAAAAAAATTCCTCATTTCCATCTTAAAAGGAAGACCTCTTATTTTTCAACTGTGCCCTTTAGTTCCAGCCTCTCCCACAAGAGGAAGCAAGTCTATCAAGTCACCTCATATGATCCAATAAGATGACGTCTCATTCTTCCAAACTCCACTGGTTATAGGCCCAACCTGTTCAACCTTTCTTCATAAAATAAGCCCTTCATCCCAGGAATGAGCTGTGTGAACCTTCTCTGAATTGCTTCTAATGCAATTATATCCTTTCGCAAATAATGTGATCAAAACTGTACACAGTACTCCAGATATGGTCTCACAAAGGCCCTGTACAGCTGCTGTGAAACTTCCCCACTTTTATACTCCATTCCCCTTGCAATAAATGCCAACAATCCATTTGCCTTCTTAATCACTTGCTGTACCTGCATACTAACTTTTTGTGATCCATGTACCAGGACACCCATATCCCTCTATACCATTGAATTCTGCAATCTTTCTCCATTTAAATAGCGTACTGCCTTTCTATTCTTCCTGCCAAAGTGGGCAAGTTCACTTTTTCCCCAATTATACTCCATCAGCCAAATTTTTGCCCACTCGCTTAACTTTATCCCTTAACTCACTAACTTTAACACACTCTATCCCTTGGTAGACTCTCTGCCTCCTCTTGAAAATTTATTGTCCTACCTGTCTTGGCATCATTGGCAAATTTAGTTAATATATATGGTCCCTTCTTCCAAGCCCAAACTGATATAGATTGTAAATAGTTGAGGCCCCAACACTGATCCCCGTGGCACTCCACTAGTTACAGGTTGTCAACCCAAAAAAGACCTATTTATCCCTACTCTCTGCTTCCTGTTAGCTAACCAATCCTTTATCCATAGTGGTATGTTACCCCCTATACTATGTGCTTATACTTTGTGCAGTAACCTTTGATGTGGCGCCTTATCAAATGTCTTTTGGGAATCCAAGTACAGCACACCTACAGGTTCCGCTTTATCACCTTGCCTATAACTTCCTCAAAGAACTCTAATAAATAAGTTAAACACAATTTCCCTTTCACAAAACCATGTTGACTCTGCCTGATCCCATTATGATTTCCTCAGTATCCTGCTATAACTTCTTTAATAATGGATTCTAGCAATTTCCCTATGACAAATGTTAGGCTAACAGGCTTATAGTTTCCTGCTAGCTGTCTTCCTCCTTTCTCGAATAAAGGTGTTACATTTGCTATTTTCCAATCCCCTGGGATCTTTCCAGGATCTAAGGAATTTAGGAAAATTATAATCAATGTCTCTACTATCTCTGCAGCCACTTCTCTTAAGACACTAGGATGCAGGCCATCAGGTTTCCACTACTTCAAAGGACAACATTTTGCATTTCTACAGTAGTTCTATAGCTCATGCAGCACTGGATGGCATACAAGAAATGTGACATGTTAGAGACAGAGACCATAAGACTATAAGACATAGGAACAGAAATTAGGCCATTTGGCCCATCAAGTCTGCTCCACCATTCAATCATGGCTGATAGGTTTCTCAACCCCATTCTCCCGCCTTCTCCCCGTAAGCTTTGATCAACTTACCAATCAAGAACCTATCTATCTCAGTGTTAAATACACTCAATGACCTGGCCTCCACAGCCTTCTGTGGCAATGAAGTCCATAGATTCACCACTCTCTGGCTAAAGAATTTCTCTTCATCTCTGGTCTAAAAGATCTGCCCTCGGGTCCTAGTCTCTACTACTAATGGAAACATCTTCCTCACGTCCACTCTATCTAGGCCTTTCAGTATTCTGTAAGTTTCAATCAGATCCCCCCCTCATCCTTCTAAACTCCATCGAGTATAGACCCAGAATCCTCAAATGTTCCTCATATGTTAAGCCTTTCATTCCTCAGATCATTCTTGTGAACCTCCTCTGGACGCTCTCCAGGGCCAGCACATACTTCCTGAGATACAGGGCCCAAAATTGCTCACAATATTCTAAATGTGGTCTGACCAGAGCCTTATAAAGCCTCAGCAGCACATCCCTGCTTTTATATTCTAGTCCTCTCAAAATAAATGCCAACATTGCATTTGCCTTCCTAACTACCGACTCAACCTGCAAGTTAACCTTAAGAGAATCCTGGACTAGGACTCCCAAGTCCCTTTGCACTCCAGATTTCTGAATTCTCTCCCCATTTAGAAAATAGTCCATGCATCTATTCTTCCTACCAAAGTGCATGACCTCACACTTCCCCACATTGTATTCCATCTGCCACTTCTTTGCCCATTCTCCTAACCTGTCTAAATCCTTCTGCAGCCTCCCCACCTCCTCAATACTACCTGTCCCTCCACCTATCTTTGTATCATCTGCAAACTTAGCCAGAATGCCCTCAGTTCCTTCATCTAGATCATTAATGTATAAAGTGAAAAGTTGTGGTCCCAACACTGACCCTTGCGGAACTCCACTAGTCACCAACCGCCATCCTGAGAAGGACCCCCTTATCCCCACTCTCTGTCACCTGTCAGACAGCCAATCTTCAATCCATGCCAGTACCTTGTCTCTAACACCATGGGCTCTTATCTTACTGAGCAGCCTCCTGTGTGGCACCTTGTCAAAGGCCTTCTGGAAGTCCAAGTAGATAACATCCATTGGCTCTCCTTTGTCTAACGTGCTCATTACCTCCTCAAAGAATTCTAACAGATTTTTCAGGCATAACCTCCCCTTGATGAAACCATGCTGACTTTGCCCTATTTACTATGCACTTCCAAGTATTCTGAAATCTCAGGCTTAATAATGGACTCTAAGATTTTACTAACGAGCGAGGTCAGGCTAATCGGCCTATAATTTCCCGTCTTTTGCCTCGCTCCCTTCTTAAACAGGGGGGTTACATTAGTGATTTTCCAGGCCTCTGGGATCCCCCCCTGACTCGAGTGATTCCTGAAAGATCACCACTAACACCTCCACTATCTCTTCAGCTATCTCCTTCAGAACTCTGGGGTGTAATCCATCTGGTCCAGGTGCTTTATCCACCTTCAGACCTTTCAGGTTTCCTAGCACCTTCTCCTTAGTAATGGTCACTATACTCACCTCTGCACCCCCCCGCCCCCAACTCTCTTGAATTTTGGGGATATTACTCGTGTCTTCCACCATGAACACTGATACAAAGTACCTATTCAGTTCCTCCACCATTTCTTTGTTCCCTATTATTACTTCTCCAGCATCATTTTCCAGCGGCCCAATGTCCACTTTTGCCTCTCTCTTATCCTTTATATATCTAAAAAAACTCTTGCAATCTTCTGTTATATAACTGGCTAGTTTACCCTCATATTTAATCTTCTCCCTCCTTATTTCTTTTTTAGTTGTCCTCTGTTGGTCTTTGTAGGCTTCCCAATCCCCTGGTTTCCCACTGCTCTTCGCGCATTGTATGCTTTCTCTTTAGCTTTTATGCTGTCTCTGACTTCCCTTGTCAGCCATGGTTGCCTCGTCCTCCCTTTAGTATGCTTCTTCTTCCTAGGGATGAATTTTTGCTGTGTCTCCCAAATTACTCCCAGAAACTCCTGCCATTGCTTGTTTCCTGCTAGGCTCATCTCCCTGTCGGTTCTGGCCAGCTCCTTCCTCATGCCTCTGTAGTTATCTTTATTCAACTGTAATACCGTTACATCTATCTGATTCTAGCTTTTTCCCCTCAAATTGCAGGGTAAATTCTATCATGTTATGGTCACTTCCTCCAAAGGGTTCCTTCACCTTAAGCTCCTTTATCAAATCTGCCTCATTACACATCACTAAATCTAGAATTGCCTGTTCCCTAGTGGGCTCCACCACAAGCTGCTCCAGAAAGCCATCTCGTAGACATTCCACAACTTCCTTTTCTTGGGATTCACTACCAACCTGATTTTCCCAGTCTACCTATATATTGAAATCCCCCATGATCACTGTAATCTTTCCTTTCTTATACGCCTTTTCTATCTCCTGGTGTATCTTGTGCCCCACATCCTGTCTACTGTTCGGAGGCCTTTATATAACTCCTATTATGGTTTTTTTTACCTTTGCAGTTCCTCAACTCTACCCACAGAGATTCTACATCATCTGACCCTACCTTGTTTCTTGCTATCGATTTAATTTCATTTCTTACTAACAAAGCAACCCCACCCCCTCTGCCAACCTGCCTATCTTTTCGATAGGATGTATATTGGCAATGTGGCCATTTGAGAGAGTTGGTGATGAGCAATGTTCCCTCTAATTTATTTTGGAGTGTGTGGGTGATTTATTTAAGTGCACCTCCCCTTTAAATTGCTTTGTATGGCAGCACATAGTTGGTAATTTGAAGCTAACTTGTGCCCAGCTTACTCAGAGTCCTTTTGGATTGTCACATGGCCACATCACTGTACGGCTTACAGGGAACATGGATGGTGACGTTGATCTAGGTGTCATCAGCAGAAATGTGAAACCTGATGTGTTTTTGGATGTTGAATAAGGAACAGCAAGGAGATAAGAAAAAGGAGGAGCAAGTCAAGGATAGATAATATCCGAAAGAGAAGGGGCAGTACCTAATTGAGAGGGAACCATTAACAATATCAGCCAACATGGGGACCAGAAGTCAGTTTGATGGGCATTGTGTTAAGGGAGCAGGAGGTGGGCCTCATGGATGAGATGAGCTCAGAAAAGGCTTGACGGGAGATGACAAAGAAACTGGAAAAAGATGCAAACTGAAGGCTAGGACAGGCAAAAGCTTTAGGGCAGGTTTGACCCAATGGGCTAGATGAAGGGAGGGAAGTTGAATAGATGGTCTCAATCTGAGTGACAAAAAAGCCCATGAGCCTTATCGTACTTGTTTTCGGAGATGAGGGTGGAGGTGGCAGGGAGAAGTATTTAAGAAGATGATTGTCGTACGAAGTGAATCCAAAGGTTATTTCTACATTTCAGGATAATCCTGGAATACTGAGCCATTTTGACAGAAGGGAGTTGTACCCAATACTCTATGTGGTACAGCCAGGTTTGACAGTGAACGGCTAAATTCATTGTCTGCATCCTTGGACTAAGGGAGTGGAGATAAGAGCCATACCAGGGAGTATGGTCAGGTTGTGCAAACATGTCATGGTGAATGGAGGCAAAAGGCCCAAAAGTTGGGATTTTGAAAGTACAGTTGTAAAGTGATTTGGGAGAGAATTTTTTTCCATGGGTGGGCACAGAAGAAAGTGGAGATTGGAGAAGAAAGAGAAATGTGGATGGACAGCAATACAGGGAAATAATCAGATACGGCCTCATATGTGATTGACACGATGAGAGTAGCAAGGCCATGTGAGATGGCAAGGTCAAGGGAGCAGTTGTGAATATAGGTAGTGGAGTTCACATCTGAGAGAGATTAAGGGATGATACAAGGGCAGTGAATTCAAAATTTCTCAGAGAAAGGATAATGCATTGAATTGGCAGCTAAAATTGCCAAGGTTGCAGAGACACTCAGTGCACAAGCTGAGGGAGAAAAGCAGTGAAGGTATCGCAGTAAGAAATCTGGAATGGCATTCGGGTGATTGGTAGAGAACAAGGATTTTAAATGAGTGGTGAGAAAGGCACAGCAAGCTGAGATACTCAAAGGAGAATGTGCCAGAGAAGTAGGGGGTCAAACCAAGATGTGATTCGGTAATTAGAACAGCACCAAAACTGTGGCAGATTAGGTGAGGCCAGGAACGGAATGTACAGCCAGCCGGGGAGGGTAACGGAGAGGTAGGGATGTCATCGTGCCTTAGCCGGTTTTCATCAAGACCATGATATAATCATCCACAATAATCTCCTGGATGCAAGGACCCGCTTCACATGTTAACGGACATTCTGCAGCATGACATGAAGAAGGGTGGTGATAGCTGATACATTGGCAGAGTTCTCGGTGTCAGCATTAGGAGGGTTGAGAGGGGCAGAAAGGAGATTTGAAAGATTAGCCCCAACAGGTGCACTGGTAAAAGAGAAAGTTGTGGCAATTGGGGTTGCTGCCCATAAAGAAGCTGTGATAAGTAACTCGATGGGCCTTTCCACAATCCAAAGAGAGGCATGAAGAGAAGGTCTAGGCTGATCAAAGATGGAATCAAGCACAGGATGGCAGCAGGAAAGTAAGAATGTCGAGGAATACTGAAATATTTATTGCAGGGGGAATGGAATATAAAAGTAGGGAAGTTTTACTGCAGTTTACAGGGCCTTGATGAGACCACATCTGGATTACCGTGTACAATTTTCAGCTCCTTATCTGAAAAAGGATATAATTGCATTAGAAGCAGATGAGTGAAGGTTCACTCAAATTATTGCTGGGACAAAGGGTTTACCTTGTGAAGAAAGGTTGAACAGGTTGTGTGTATCCCATTGGAGTTTTGAAAAATGAGCAGTGATCTTATTGAAACATAAAAGACCCTGATAGGGTGGATGCTGAGAGGATGTTTCACCTTATGGGAGAGTCTGGAGCTAGGGGACACAGTTTAAGAATAAGAGGTCTCCCTTTTAAGAGATGAGAAGATTTTTTTTCTCCCTGAGGGTCGTTAGTCTGTGGAATTCCCCACCCCAGAAAGCAGTGGAGGCTGGGTCACTGAATTTATTCGAGGCTGAGTTCGCTAGATTTTTGATAGATGAGGGAGTTGAGGATTATGGTGGGCAGACAGGAAAGTGGAGTTGAGACCACAACCATGTTTTCCCAGGGATCAGTATGGAAATAAAACAAACAAACCTATTTGAGACACAGGACTAGGATTTGAACATGAATGCAGAGGTCTATTCTTTTCAAAAGAATCTAATGAAAGAATGCTTCTCTACCAGGGAACAAAATTTATTTTTTTATTTTTAATGGGTAGTGTTTCAGCTGTTGTAATAACATTTTGAGATTAACATAATTTTAATGGGGGTTCAGGTTGATCAGAGGACATTCGTTTCAAATTATTTGCAGGTGAAAACGAAGTCGAGTGCATGTACTCAGTGCTTTATCATTAACTGTTTCTATAAAGGAATGAATCACCCTTGAAGAATGTAATCATGGCCCGACCCAATTCCCCACTAAGCTATCCTATCCATGGAGTTGAAGTAATGCCGCTACAGTCAATTGTCATTCCAGGTGAGAACATCTATTTAATTTTCAGTGAAGCAATGAATGTTATTCATTTTAACTTTTACATTTCGTGTAAAACATAATATCTTCTTTCAGGTTTAGGTGTATTTGCATCCGAAAGACAGAACTATGTGGTATGTACATTCTCTTTGCCTTTCAAGTTTTTCGTGTCCTGAAAACACTGACTCCTGCCAGGTAACTGTTCCACAGCTACTGGTAGCCCTCCTACACAATGTTCAACAAGGTGCCAGTCTGTACCAGTGAGTCCAGATGTTGAGTGTCTTTTTTTTTTTAAATATACTTTATTCATAAAATATCTGGAAGAACATTCCAAAACATTTCAAAATCATCATCACAAAAGTACAATCAGATTCAACTTTTGGAGATATATCATAAGGTGCATTAATACAATCAATTAATATTACAATCATTTCAATATGGTCAATGCAGACAATCAGCCAATGGTATTAGAGTTATCAACATATATCATGTTGCACTCTAAGGTGCTTCATTACATTTATAATACAATTAGTATTCACTGCATACATTCATTTTGAGCTGTACAGCCCGAGGGGCTCTCAACAGTTCCCAGCCCCTCGGTGCACTATGGCAGAAAGGTCTTAGACAGCGTCCTTTCCCCATTGCGCCTTTGCGATGGCTGCCCCAAGCTTTAGTGCATCCCTCAGCACGTAGTCCTGGACTTTGGAATGTGCCAGTCTGCAACACTCGGTCAGGGACAACTCATTGCACTGGAAGACCAGCAAGTTTCGGGCAGACCAAAGAGCGTCTTTCATTGAGTTGATGATCCTCCAGCTGCAGTTGATGTTTGTCTTGGTGTGTGTCCCTGGGAACAGCCCGTAGAGCACAGAGTGCTGTGTCACAGAACTGCTCGGGATGAACCTCGACAGAAACCACTGCATCTCTCTCCAGACCTTCCTTGCAAAGGCACAATCTACAAGGAGGTGAACAACGGTCTCGTCCCCACCACAGCCACCTCGAGGGCAACGTGCAGAGGGGGTGAGACTCCTGGCATGTTGGAAGGAGGGCATTTCTCACCACTAGCCAAGCTATGTCTTGGTGCTTGTTGGAAAGTTCTGGCAATGAGGCATTCTGCCAAATGACTTTGACAGTCTGCTTGGGGAACAATCCCACATGATCCACCCTCTCCTTTTCCCGCAGGGCCACTAAGACGTTACGTGCCGACCACTGCCTGATGGACTTGTGGTCAAAGGTGTTTCTCTGCATAAATTTTTCCACGAGGGACAGGTGGTACGGCACGGTCCAACTACTTGAAGCTTTCCACGGCAGCGTGGCCAGACCCATCCTTCGCAACACCGGGGACAGGTAGAACCTCAGCATGTAGTGACACTTGGTGTTTGCGTACCGAGGGCCTATGCACAGCTTGATGCAGCCACACACAAAGGTGGCCATCAGTATGAGGGCGATGTTGAGCACATTTTTTCCCCCTTTATCTAGAGGCTTGTATATCGTATCCCTGCGGACACGATCCATTTTCGACCTCTAGATAAAGTGAAAGATGGCTCGGGTGATCGCCATCGTGCAGGAGTGTGGAATGGGCCAGACCTGTGCCACGTACAGCAACAGCGAGAGTGCCTCACACCTGATGACCAGGTTCTTACCCACAATGGAGAGGGAGAATCACTCCCACATGCCCAGTTTTCTTTTCATCATAGACACTCGGTCCTTCCAGTTTCTAACACGTGCCCTGGTCCCTCCGAACCATATCCCCAGCACCTTCAGGCCATCAGCCCTGACAGTGAAGGGGACAAAGGATCAGTCAGCCCAGTTCGCAAAGAACATGGCCTTGCTCTTCCCACAATTTACCTTGGCTCCCAAGGCCAGTTCGAACTGGTCGCAGATGTGGATCAGTCTGCGCACCGACAGCGGATCCGAACAGAAGACGGCGACCTCATCCATGTACAGGGAGGCTTTGACCTGAGTGCCTCCACTGCCTGGGATTGTCACTCCTCTTATGCCTGGATCCTTCCTGATGGACTCAGCAAAGGGTTCTTTGTAAAACACAAACAGGACAGGCGAGAGAGGGCAGCCCTGCCTGACTCCAGATTTAATCGGAAAGCTATCTGATTCCCACCCATTGATTGAGACTGCGCTACTGATGTTAGTGTAGAGCAGTTGGATCCAATTGCAAATTCCCTCCCCAAACCCCATTTTGGAGAGCACATCCACCATGCCAGCCAGAAGCATACTCTCGTACACTTCTAGCAGGTCTGGGCCCATCCAGATGTTGAATGTCCGCTAGGCTCAGTGGTACCACTCAGAGTCAGAAGATGGGTTCTGGCCCGTTCTGGAATCTGGACTTATAATCAAGGCCAACACTTCAGTGCAGTGCTGACAGGGTGCTGATTTGTCAGAGGCACTGCCTTTTGGACAAGATTAGATTCTATTCCCATTAATTAAAGTCATTTTTGTACCAAAAAGTTGAATTATCCAATACTTTAATTAATTAAATAAGTAAGAATTAAGTTTGGTAATTTAGTGCTAAAAATTTAAAGTAGTCAATATTCAAGTTATTACTTCAACATTATTCACTTCTGTATTACTGCCTGACAAGGCTAAATGATGCTTTGTATTATTCCTTGCCTAAAATTGCTTTTTGTTCATCTAAAAAAATCAACCAGATAACAAAACATTGTCACATACAGAGCCTACACAAGTAATAGCCTAAAATCACTGTTAATAGCGTTAACAGCAAACACTTCACACATTCATCTGACATCCCTTTAGCAGATTTTTATAGTGCCCATCTTCCTTCTCTCCTCCCATCCGTTATATCTGTCGATTGCTTTTCTTTCTCTCTCCTTCTTTGCTTTTCTCTCTTTCTCTATCTCTGTCGCTATCTCCTTCTCTCTCTCTCGCTCTCGCTCTCCTTTACTTTTGGTTCTCTCATCTCCTTTAATTAGTATCAAATTGACACACACAGCAAAGGAAGATTAAAACAAAATGACACTGTGTGACAGGATTGGTATCAAACTCCTAAATCAGCTGACAGAGCACCCTGCCCAGAAGAAAAAAACACTAAAAGCTGGGAAATAAGAGTACTGGTTCAAACTGTTTCTTCCCTCTGGACAATTTGTAGTTTGAAGATCAAACTGGGACAAAGGAAAATTAACAGACCTCAATTAAATACAGGTATAAATTAATGGAGGGAACTGTCTCCTGTGTGACAAAGCAACTCATAATGAATAAAGTTAGCTTTTCCCATCTGGTAATCCAACAGATTCCTCACTTGGAAGCCAGCCTAATTGATAAGTTTGACTACCACTCAGATGGGGAGCAGGCCAGAGGAGCCTGCAGGAGCAGGTAGGTTTGTGACTTGGATTGGGGAATGGATTGATGTTTGACCTCAGTGGAGGTGGTAGCCGGGGTCTATATGGGGGGTGGGGGAGGTTGCGGGTAGGGCTGTCATTCCTGAGGTCCTGTGCTGGGTAGTTGTGATTGGAGGTCTGGGGTGTAGATCATAAGCCTGGCAGGGGTATTGGAGGGCTGGAGAAGTTTGAAGGCCTTTGGGTGGTAAGTGACAGATTGGAAGGCTCGGGTCGGGTGGGGTGATGGGGCCCAATTGTTGTGGTTGCCCAGGGAGACAAGCTGGATCAAGCAGGTAAGTGATAAGGTACTCACCCCCTGGATCAATCAGTCTTTGCCTGGGTTTAGCTGCCATGTTTCTCAAGATTCAGGAAACACAGTCATCCACACTTAAATTCAAAATGTTGAATAGTATTAAGGCTCACAACTTCATTATAAAACTTAGAAGGCCAACCTACTCCTTGGAGTGGGTTGGTCACCAACGCACTCACTGTCCCCCCCATTCACCCCCATCCCACCTCCATTATAACTGGAAGTGGGTGGGTTTGGTGCATGTTGGTGTTGGGATTCTGATTTTTAACATGTTAACTTCCCAGCGTGACCCAAACCCGCTCTTTTTTTTTGTGGTTAATGTTCTCCACTTAAATTAAAAGGCACATGCACAGTGATGTACATGTGACCATCCTGCAGACAAACCTGTGTATTAGTAGTGACCATGTATCATGGAGCTAAGCCATATTACAAAAATGTGATTGTTTAACTTTTGGAAGACCTGAGTTCACAAGACTTTTATTTGAACATTGCATCTTGATTCTGTGCCGTGCAGAAACATGGGGCAAAACTTTACATCCCGCCCAATTCGAGTGGGCATAAAATAGCGCGCGATGATGTTGGGTGAGTGTACCAACGTCATCGCACACTCACGTAATATTTCAGTCAGCGGGTGTGCGCGAGAGTCAGCAGCGCACTCATCAATAATTACGAAGCCTATTAAGGTCATTAATGTAGTAATTGACCTGGATTTTTTGCTGCCCGTCCAACATTATGGTTGGCAGGCGGGCAAATCAGCCAGGCGGCATTCGGATATTTGTAGGAACCTCATCCAAGGGCGGGATGAGGTTTCCCATATTAATTTTTAAAAAAAAATAGAAATGTTTGGACAGAATCAATATGTTTAGGTGAGTGATTCTTATGGGTGGAAATTGTTTTCAGAGTTTAATAATGTTTATTTTTGGCTTTAAAATTCTTCAGCTCCCTGAGACAGCTCTCTGCCTTTGGGGAACTTTCATTGCTCTCTGCCCCGTGCCCGTGCTGACTTCAGTGCTCGCCCTCCTCCCGCCCCCACCCCGGCAGCGCTGGGCCTTTCAATGCGCGTTTCACGCTGGACGGCCGTTAATTGGTGAGTCAGCATGAAATCGCAGTCGGGGGGCCGATTGCGGGTGGCGGCCCGTTTCCCGGCCGTTCCTGGGCCCACCCACCGTGCCCGCCCGATGACCCGAAAATCCTGCCCATGGGAAAGAATAATAGCTGCAAACGTTTATAATGCTTGGCATGGATGAGGAACAAATGGACAAGTTGTCACCCAACACTTTGTGGCACGGAATGTGAGGTCATCTACCTGATACATGGTGCTTTTGGTGCAATATTTCCTAAAATATGTGGTCTTCTTCCCTATCCATTGCTTGATGCTACAGCTATTGTAGCTAACATGAGTCTGGGCACGACCACTTTCCAGGTTTAATTCAATATCTTGTGGCTAGGGTACTCTGAAGTTCCACATTCCACATCACCAGTCACTAAACAGGACATATGGCCAGAATATTGCAGTCGGCATACAGGGGCGGGCCCGACACGCCAAGGCGCAAAATGACACGCAATGATGTTGGGCGTGCGTCCCGATGCAATCACGCGTCATTTAGATAGTTCGTTCAGCGGGCACGTACCAGAGCCAGCTGCATGCCCGCCAAACTGTCAACGGCCTAGTAAGACCATGAAAAAAACAATTAAATTTGTTAGCAACATTGCCCATCCAACCTTAAGGCGAAGAGCCCAAGCGGCCTTCACGTTTTTCAGGGAACCTCAACCATGGGCGGGGTGAGGTTTCCTGAAGGTTTTATAAAATAATTAATTAAATTTCTCACAATTCACCAACATGTCCCAGCTCAGATGAGATGCATTTAAATAATTTTCTTCCTCCTTTATTAAAAAATTTTACTATCAGCTTAATCTCCCTGAGGCAGCTCCACCCACCATAGGTAAGATGCAGCCCTTTGAGACAATGCTACATCATCACTTACCTACCTGTTTTGTAGCTGATGAATAGTAGTAAGGAAGAATTTTAGGAACCAGAAAAGGGTCAACCAAAAAGGGTGATAAAAAGAAAAAAAATAGAATTTAGAAGTAAACCAGCTTAGAATATAAAAACAGATGGTAAGACCTTTTACAAGCCCATAGAAAGTAGTGAAAAAGCGAAAGCAATCATTGGTCGCTTCGAGGCAGAGACAGCAGAAGTTATAGGAATGATCTTCACAAATTGTCACACCAGAAATAGAGGATAATTTAGGAGTAAATAAAAGTAAGAAACTTAAAGTAATTAATATCAGCAGAGAAAAGCACTAGAGAAATCTAAGAGACTAAAAGCCAACAAATCCCCAGGATCTGATGTCCTATATATTTGGGTTCTATAAGAGTTAGCTATGGAGAAAGCGGATGCACTGGTTATGATTTTCTAAAACTTCCTAAATTCATTTATTGTCCCAACAGATTGAAGTTGAAAATGTTTCTATTCGTGGAATTTCTATTCCATTATTTAAGAAAGGAGGAAGATAGAAAATAGGAAACTACAGGCCATCTACAGTGGCTGGAAAAATGCTGAAATCTATTATTTGAGTATTGCTGAAAAAAGAAACGTGCTGTCAAAGCTTTTCGTCATGCACCCATTAGGCCATATAAAATAATACCAAATCTCAAAGGGAACAACAATTTTTACTGTATCACAAGAGGGTGCTGATTGGTTGGCAAGTGGACTCTGATTGGTAGAAGCGTTGCCATAGAGTTCACTGGCAAGCTTTTGTTTAAATTCGAACCAGGCAAGTTTACTCTGATTGGTCAAGGCATTGCCATGGAGAATGTTTGTCCTCCAAGCTTTTGTTTAGTTGAAAAAGGCACAATACGTGGTTATGTTCTTTTTGCTTATGAAGGACAGGGCCCAGTGTGTGAATATACGTAAGCTTCTAGCACTGGGAGCCTGACTGATAATCTTAAATTGGTTGTTAGTGTAATTCTTAGCACAATTTGGATTGTTTAGTAAGTGTTGTCCAATTGCAGAATCATATCTAATGTTGGACAATATGTTTTTAAGTTTTGCTGGTTGAGTACGGTCTATACTTTGCCTGTTGCAAACAGCCGAAGGGACGTGCTGTTTGATATGATCCACCAATTATTGGGATTGTGCTAAGAGTTGCCTTAACAATCAATTTAAGGTTATCAGTCGGATTCACAGTGTGGCTTACTTATACGTGCTAGACACTATATATATTCAGACACTGGCCCCTGTCCTTTGCAAATGAAAAGAACATGTCCAGGCATTGCACCTATTTCAACAAAACAAAAGTTAGGGGAGAGCCATTCCCTGGTTCATTCCCCATGACAATTTCTTGACCAATCAGAGCCGACTTGCCTGGCTCAAATTTAAACAAAAGCTTGGCAGTTAACTGTTCCTTGCTGTATTCTCCATGGCAACACCTCTACCAATCAGATTCCAATTGCCAACCAATAGGCTCGCATGCAGTATAACTTGTTGGTCCCTTGGAGATTTGGCATTCTTGCACCTGCCCTGATGAGTGCAAGATGAAAAGCTTTAACAGTATGTCTCTTTTTTCACCAATACTCAAGCTCTGTGCTATCAAGCAGCAAACTATTATTTAAGAAGTCTTAGCAATGCACTCAGAACATTGTAGTATGATCAGACATGATTTTACAAAAAGGAAATCATGTTTGACAAATTTATTAGAGTTCTTTGAAGATGTGACTACGAAGGTAGATAAAGGGGAGGTAGTACATGCAGTATATACTTGCATTTCCAAAAGGCATTCAACAAGGTGCCACACAAAAGTTAAAATTCAAGATAAGGGCATGTGAATTTGGGGGTAATATATTAGGATGGATGGGGGATAGGCTAATGGACAGGAAGCAGAGACAAGGAATAATGGAGGCATTTCCAAGTTGGCAGGCTGTAACTAGTGAAATGCCATTAGGATCAGTGCTGGGTCCTCATCTATTTAGAATTTTATTAATGGCTTAGACAAAGGGAGCAAGAGTATTGCATCCAAGTTTGCTGATGAAGTCTCTATCATGAGAGACAAAGTATTTGAGAAACTAATGGGACTAAAGGCAGACAAGTCGCCAGGACCTGATGTCCTGCTTCCAAGAGTTTTAAAGGAAGTGGCTACCGATATAGTGCAGCCATTGGTCGCAATATTCCAGAGCTCACAGGATCCCAGGAGGGTCCCAGTGGATTGGAAAACCACTAATGTGACGCCCCTGTTCATGAAGAGAGGGAGACAAGAAGCAGCAAACTATAGGCCAGTCAGCCTAACGTCTGTCATTGGGAAAATGCTAGAGTCCATTATTAGGGAAGAAATAGCAGGACATTTAGAAAAGCTTAATGCAATCAAACAGAGTCAACATGGTTTTGTGAAAGGGAAATCATGTTTGACAAATTTGCTAGAGCCCTTTGAGGATATAACAAGCAGAGTTGATAAAGGGGAACTGGTAAATGTAGTGTATTTGGATTTCCAGAAGGCATTTGATAAGGTGCCACATAAAAGGTTATTGCACAAGATAGAAGCTCACGGTATTGGGGGTAATGTATTAGCATGGGTTGAGGATTGGTTAACACTTAGACAACAGAGAATCTACATTAATGGGTCTTTTTCAGGTTGGAAAGATGTAACTAGTGGAGTGCCACAGGATCAGTCCCACGGCCTCAATTATTTACTATCTATATTAATGACTTGGAAGAGGGGGCAGAGTGTAACGTATCCAAATTTGTTGATGATACAAAAATAGGTGGAAGGGCATGTTGTGATGAGGACATAAGGAATCTGCAAGGGGATATAGACAGGTTGAGTGAGTGGGCACAAACTTGGCAGATGGAGTTTAATGTAGGAAAGTGTGAGGTCATGCACTTTGGTAGGAAAAACCAAAGGGCAGCCTATTGTTTAAATGGAGAGAGAATCCAAAAAAAAAGTGCAGCACAGAGGGATATGGGCGTTCTTGTGCATGGAACACAAAAAGTTAGCATGCAGGTGCAGACACATGGAATTTTGGCCTGTATTGCTAGGGAGTTGGAGTTTAAAAATAGGGAAGTCTTGTTACAACTTTACAGGGTGTTGGTGAGTACTGGAGTAACTGTGCACAGTTTTGGTCCCTGTATTTAAGAAAAGATATACTGGCGTTGGAGGCAGTTCAAAAGAGATTCGCTAGGCTGATTCCTGGGATGAAGTGGTTGACTTATCAAGAATGGCTAAACAGTTTAGGCCTTTATTCATTAGAGTTTAGAAGAATGAGGTGTGACCCTATTGAAACGTACAAGATTCTGAGGGGGCTTGACAGGGTAGATGTTGAGAAGATGTTTCCACTAGTGGGGGAATCTCGAACTAGGGGACATAGTTACAGAATAAGGGGACACTCATTTAAAACTGAGATGAGAAGGAATTTCTTCTTTCAGAGGATAGTGAATGTCTGGAATTCTGTACCTCAGGGAGGTACAGTGGAGAGTTGCGGAGGCTAGATCACTGAAAGTATTTAAAGATGAGGTAAATAGATTTTTAAAATATCGGAGAATTGAGGTCTATGAGGAGCTGGCACGAAAGAGGAATTGAGGCCTAGGGCAGATCAGCCATTATCCTAAGGGACAGGCTTGAGGGGTCAAATGGCCTACTCCTGCTCCTATTTCTTACGTTCTTATGTTGTTATTATGTTGTGAGGAGGACACAAGAGGCTGCAAAGTAATATAAAATGGTTGAGTAAGTAGGCAATAAGGTGGAAAATGGGACCAGTGCGGAGAAGTGTGAGGTTATTTACATTGGTAGTAGGAATAGAAAATCAAATATTTTTAAAAAAGCATGAAACTTTCAAACTTTAATATTGAGAATGACTTGGGTCTACTCATATAAGAAACACAAAAAGTTAGCATTGCAGGTACAACAAAAAATTAGGAAGGCAAATGGCATGTTGACCTTTATTGCAAGGGGGCTGGAATACAAGATTAATTCTTGCTACAACAGTGTAGGGCTTTGATAAGACCACACCAGGAGTACTATGTGAATTTTGGTCTTCATTTCTAAGGAAGGATATATTTATATTAGAAGTGGTAGAGCAAAGATTCTCTAGGTTGGTTCCTGGGATGCGAGCAGTGTCCGATGATGAGAAGCTGAGTAAATTGTGCCTTTACACTTTGAGGTTTAGAGGAATGAAAAGTGATCGCATTGAAACATACAAGATTCTGAAAGAGCTTGACAGGGTAGACATTTGAGAAGATATATCCTCTGGCTTGGGAACCTAGAACAAGGGCCATACGAACATGCAAGCATATAAATTAGGAGCAAAAGTAGGTCACTCGGGCCCTCGAGCCTGCGCTACCATTCAACAAGATCATGGCTGATCTGATTTTAACCTCCCGCCTACCTCCGATAACCTTTCACCCTCTTGCTTATCAAGAATCTATCTATATATGCCTTAAAAATATTCAGAGACTCTGCGTCCACTGTCTTTTGAGGAAGAGAGTTCCAAAGACCACGACCCTCTTCTCATCTCTGTCTTAAATGAGTGACCCCTTATTTTTAAAGTGACCCCTAGTTCTAGATTCTCCTACAAGGGGAAACATCCTCTCCACATATACCCTGTAAAGACCCCTCAAAATCTTAAAGGTTTCAATCAAGTCACCTCTTACTCGTCTAAACTCCAGTGGATACAGGCATAGCCTGTCCAACCTTTCCTCATAAGACAACCCACCCCTTCCTGGTATTAGTCTAATAAACTTCCTCTGAACTGCTTCTAACACATTTACATCCTTACTTAAATAAGGAGGCCAATACTATACACAATGCTCCAAATGTGGTCTCACCAGTGCCTGTACAACTGAAGCATGACATCCATACTTTTGTAATCAATTCCCCTCACAATAAATAACAACATTCTATTAGAATTCCTAATTACTTCCGGTACCTGCATACTAGCCTTTTGTGTGATTCATGCACTAGGACACCCAGATCCCTCTTGATCTCAGAGATCTGAAATCTCTCACCATTTAGATAATATGCTTCTTTTTTATTCTTCCTGCCAAAATGGACAATCTCACATTTTGCCACCTTATACTCCATTTGCCCGATCTTTGCCCACTCACTTAACCTATCCTTGTCCTTTTGAAGCCTCCTTATGTTCTCTTCACAACTTACTTTCCTACCTATCTTTACGTCATCAAAATATTTAGCAACCATACCTTTGACCCCTTCATCCAAGTTATTTATATAAACTGTAAAAAGCTGAGGGCCCAGCACTGATAACCTGTGGCACACCACTGGTTACATCCTGCCAACCAGAAAAAGACCCATTTATACTTAATCTCTGTGTCCTGTTAGCTAGCCAATTATCTATCCGATCCAATATGTTACTCCCTACACCATGGGCTTTCATTCTCCGCAATAACCTTTGATGCAGCACTTTATCAAATGCCTTCTAGAAATCTAAGTACAGTACATCCACTGGTTCCCCTTTATCCACAGCACATGTGACTCCTTTAAAGAATTCCAATAAATTGGTTAAACATGATTTTCCTTTCACAAAACCATGTTGATTCTGCCTGATTGCCTTGAATTTTACTGCCATCTTTAATAATAGTATCTAACATTTTCCTAATGACAGATGTTAAGCTAAGTAGCCTGTAGTTTCCTGCTTCCTGTATCCCACCCTTTTTGAAGAAAAGAATTACATTCACTACTTCCCAATCTAATGGAACCTTCCATGAATCTAGGGAATTTTGGAAAATTAAAACCAACACATCAACTATCTCATTAGCCACTTATTTTAAGACCCTAGGATGAAGTCTATCAGGACCAGCTGATTTGTCAGCCCGCAGCTCCAACAACTTGCTCAATACATTTCCTTTGTGATTGTAATTTTCCTGAGTTCCTCCATCCTTTCCATTTCCTGATTTACAGCTATTACTGGGATGTTACTTATATCCTCTATAGTGAAGGTCGATACAAGATACCTGCCATCTCCTTATTCATCTCCTGTTCATCTGCCATCTCCTTATTTTCCATTGTTAATTCCCCAGACTCACTTTCTATAGCACCAACACTCAGTTTGAAGAGCAGAGTACAGCATTGAGATAAAGGATCAGCCATGATCATATTAAATGGCAGACTAGGCGCAAAGGACCGAATGACCTACTCCTGCTCCTATTTTCTATGTTTCTATGTTTCTTAATTAAATATCAATCAAAACTCTTACATCTTTATATTTCTAGCTAGCTTTCCCTTGTATTTTAAATTTTTCCCCATTATCAATGTTTTTGTCATTCTTTGCTGTTCTTCATATTCTGTCTCCTGAACTGCCACCCATATTTGCACAATTAAATGATTTTCTTTAAGTTTAATACTATCTTTAACTTTTTTAGTTACCACAGATGGTGGGTGTTCCCCTTGGAATGTATATATTCTGTGTATTCTGAAATATCCCTTTGAATGTCTGCCAACACATCTCTATTGACCTATCCCTTAATCTCATTAGCCAGTTTACTTTAGCTAGCTCTGCTTTCATGCCCTCATAATTGCCATTATTTAAGTTTAAAATACTAGTCTTGGACTCATTCTTCTCTCCCTCAAACTGAATGTAAAATTCAATCACTTTATGATCACTGCTACCTAGGGGTGCCTTCACTATGTGGTTGTCAATTAATCCTATCTCATTGCATAATACCAGGTCTAATATAGCCTGCTCTCTGGTTGGTGCCAGAATGTCCTGTTCTAAGAAACTATCCCAAAAATATTCTATGAAGACCTCAACTACTCTACCTTTGCCCATCTGATTTTTCCATTCAATGTGTAGATTAAAATCCCACATGGTTATCGCCGTACCTTTCTGACAAGCTCCCATTGTCTCTTCCATCGTGCTCTGTCCTACCATGTGGTTACAATTAGGAGGCCTGTACACCACTCCCACAAGTGACTTCATGCCTTTATCATTTCTCATCCCAACCCAAACTGCTTCTACATCCTGGTGTCCTCAACTTAAGCCATCCCCCTGTAATATGCTAATACCATCATTAATTAACAGAGCCACCCCTCCACCTTTTCCTAGCTTCTCCTCTTTCCTAAATGTCACATACCCTTCAACATTTAGGTCCCAATTTATGTCATCCTGTAGCCACGTTTCTGTTATGGCTATCAGATAGTACTCATTTATTTATATTTGCACTATCAGTTCATCCATTTTGTTTTGAATGCTACGTGCATTCAGATACAGAGCCTTTAGTTTTGACCTTTGATTATTCTTGTACTTTCTAGCCTTATCTGTTGATTTACTCTTAGATTTGCACTCTCTGTCCCTTCCTGTCATGGTCTGCTTATCATTTCCCATATTTCTCACCTTTCTCCCTTGCCTTGTCTCTACTCCTTGGCTTAACACATCTTCCCAAATTTTATTCCTTGCCCCCACTATTTAGTTTAAAACCCTCTCTACTTCCCTACTTATGCGGCTCCCTAGAACACCAGCCCCAGCACAGTTCAGGTGTAGAACGTCCCGCCAGTACAGCCCCCCCTTTCCCCAGTAGTAATGCCACTGCCCCACGAACCGGAACCCATTCCTCGCAAAATAATAATTGCAAAATAAGACTTTGATTATTTAGAACTGAGATGAGAAGAAATTTCTTCACTCAGAGGGTTGTGAACCTTTGGAATTCTCTACACCAGAGAGTTGAGGAGACTCCATTGTTGAGAATATTTGAGGCTGTCATAGCTTTTTGTCTTTCGAGGAACCAAGGGACATGGAGAGCGGACGGGAGAGTGGAGTTGAGACAGAAGATCAGCTCTGATTGTCGACTCTGGTTCCCCTAAATCTCATTCACACATCACTGCTGCTCCACAATTCCTCATCATTCCATTCCTCTGGTACGGACCATTCAAGTGTCCTCTTGGCCAACATGCTAAAATCAAAGACAGTGCAACAAAAGCATCCCAAAACAATTTTATCCCAACTACACTTCCAATAATACATACAAAACTGAACTATTCACCCTAATGTTTTCCCTTAGTGCCACTCTTTTAGATGCCTTTGCCTGTCCTGGTGCTCTGACATGGTGCTATCCCAGGTGACTGCAGCATGGTTGGTAGAAGGCTGCTGACATTCAGTGGGATAAAGTGCAGGTGACCTTTCAGCCATTCTAAGCGTTGGAGACCTGCCTTCGAATAACACTTCTGTGCATGGGTGGCAGCCATCTGGCCAACTGAGTAAGAGACAAGAGAAAGGGCACTGTGGTGGAGTGACAGTGCTGGGAGCACAAATGCTGTCGTCCTGAAAGAAGACAGTAGATTCGTGCTCCATGGAGCTACTGCCATTCCCATGGGTGATATATCAGCAATCATCTTAATCTGCTGGAGCACAGTTAGCTGGGCTGCCTGCATCCCCTTTGAACACTGGCATCCAGAGCCATGATGGCACCTATCTGAGCCTGCATTGCACTGAGTTAGGCTTGCAACAGCTCCATCAAAATTTTCACTGCAGTGTTGAGATGATGGGTGGCTTCTGCCTGTGCTGCAATGGATTGTGTTGTGTATGAGGGTGATGGTGAATGTTAGGCGTGACTCCTGATTGCTGATGGGTGAGTGATAGGATGTGGTGCATTGAGCAATATGAGGTTGATGGTGTAATGGTTAGGATATGGTATTTGAAGATGCATCAGTGACCTTGACCATCCATGCGAGGTTATTAAACTTTTACTTGCACTGCAAGTCACATTCTTGGGACCACACTCCTTGAATTCATCTCCAAGTCTACCTGCTCCCATTCCTTTGGCAGAGTATGCCTTCGGGGTCTCCTGGATCCCTACAGAAAAATCACCTCTCTCGTCCTTTTGTCCCCCTGGACTAAGGCCTCCAGTGCCATTTCAGAGAATCTGGAGCCTTCTCTCTGGCCTGCTGCTCTTTTCCTCTGAGACTTTTACAAAAGAATTCGACCAGCTGCTAAAACCTGAATGCACCACCTGCCCTTTAAGAGGTGCAGGGCAACTTTAAAAATTGCAGGCTAGCTATAGCTCATGTTAGCCACACAGTTACCTGTTGAATGTGAAGCCAGACAACAGAGCTACACTCTGCAATCATGGTGATGAATAGGCAGCCGGAAGCTTGTATGCTGCCTGCCTCACCTTGACCAGATGTAGAATACTTGCAAATTGCAATCCCTGAATCCACTAACACTAGATCACATTTTTAGCCCATAAAGCCTTCTATCTGAAGTAATAGCAGTCTCCAAGTTAACACAGATTCTATATTTCTCTGAGTTCTACACTCTGAAGTGGGGAAATCCATTGGAAGATTTAAAAAGAAGGAAGAAAGCCTTGCATTTATAAAGCATTTTTCACAACCACCTCTTAAGTGCTTTACAGCCAATGGAATGTTTTTGCAAGTGCGTTCGCTGTCGCAATGTAGGAAGCATATCAATTAATTTGCACACAAAAACACTGAATGGTCAGATTAATTTTTGTGATGTTGATTGAAGGATAAATATTAGTCAGAACATCAGGGACAACTCCCCTGTTTTTCGAAATAGTACTCTGGGACCTTTCACATCAACCTCACACAGGCAGATAGCACATACCAAATATGTGGCACTCCCTCATTCCGCTGGGGCCTTGGCATTGATTTTTTTGCTATCAAGCCCTGGAGGAGGAACAAAAATCTGAAAACTTGTTATTGAGGCACATCAATTCCGCCAAGCAAGCCACGACTGACGTTCGCTTGTGACAGAGAATAAAATGTGTGGTTCTTCACTTTACAAACATTGACTGCTACTATCCTTCCCAGATGCTCAATTACACAGACATACCGTAAAATTCTACAAATTCAACACCATATTTTCTGCATTGCATGGCATTTGTCTAAGGTTAATTATTCATTTTCTTGTTATTTAGGTGAAACTAAAAGCTACACAAGGAGTATTCAACACAATTGCTGATGTCCCTGAGGGTGTGTTAAATGGATTAGGTGACAAAGAATTAACAGTAACAAGCTCAAGTTTGGAATTCATCAATGCTGTACTTAAATATATTACTTACACAAGCAAAAAATATCACATCAATACAGCTGATGTAGGTAAATACAGACTTTTATTTATTAATAACCTTTCAATTCAATCTGAACATGAAATTAACCTTTTTCCTTGGCAATTTATTCCAGACCTTCCTACAAACAATAAAAACAAAAAGGTTTTTACTATTATTTTTGGCTCACTGTGATAGGAGACATTCCAGCCAACAGAATAGGTACCCTTTGTAGATCAGAAACTTCACATTCTACTTAGACTGAGGGAGATTCTGAACCCAGCTCTACTCAATCATCAGGACCCCAACCTATGCAACATCGTCCATCTCTGTCCCTGCCTTGGCTCATCTGCTCCTGAAATCCTCATCCGTGCCTTTGTTATCTCTGGACTTGTCTACGTCAGTGCACTCCTGGCCAAATTCACCATCACCCCAGTGATCATTGACCTACATTGGCCCTCAGTCCATCAGTGCCTTTATTTTAATACTCTCATCCATGTTTTCAAATCCTTTCATGGCTTCGCCCCTATCTCTGCACCCTCTTCCAGCACTACAACGCTCCAAGGCCTATGAATTATTCCAATTCTGGCCTCCCGCACAACACCGATTTTAATCACATTGCTGGTGGTGCCTCCACCTGCCTAGGCCCTAAGCTCTGGGGCAGCATTTTACTTTCGTTAGGCAGGGGCACCTGATCCGATCAAACGCAAAATCATGTGCAATGACATCGGGTGAGCGTCCCGACGTTATCACGCACTCTCGCGATCTTTCAGTCGGTGGGCGCAGGTGAGAGTCAGCAGCGAGCCCGCTGACAATTAAGCAGGTAATCCATTTGTATTTTTCGCTGCCCGCTCAACCATTCAGTTGGCAGGCGGGCGAATAGGCCCAGGCGGCCTTTGCATTTTTTTACAAAACCTCATCCAGGGGTGGGATGAGCTTTCCAACAGCAAATAAAAAAGCGGAACATCTTTTTGCACCTTCATTTCAAATCTGTTCCGCTTCATGTAACTAATTCATATGAGGGAACCTGTTTACATCATCTCTTAAATCTTTATTTTGTTTCTCCAATTGTCCAGCTCCTGGAGGCAGCTCTGTGCCCTCAGGGAGCTTTCAGTGCAGGCTCCCGCAGACCCCTGTGCTTGCCCTCCTCCCACCCCCACCCCGGCAGCGCTGGGCGTTGCACTGCGTGCTTCATGCTGGCTGGCCATTAATTGGTCAGCCAGCGTGAATTCGCAGCCAGGGGCCTTTTCCCAGCCACTCCTGGGCCCGGGCGCCTCGCCCGTCTGATGAAAGTAAAATCTTACCCCTGGAATTCGGTCCCTAAACTTTGCCAATTCACCAGCTCTCTTTTCTCCTCTAGGACACTCCTTAAAATATAGGTTTTTGATGACAAGTCCTGCTACCTCCTTGTGTGACAAGGTGTCAAATTTTGCTTGTTCATGCTTTTGTAAAGCACCTAGGGATGTTTTACTACATTAAACACCTATATAAATGCTATCTGTTGGTGGAATATATTGGGCTGAATTTAATGGCCTCAACAGTGGTCCATCCACCAGCAAAACCAGTCGTAATTGCACCATGGCCACTTCAAGGATCAATAGCCAATCACATACCTGCCCAGTCAGTATCAGGGTTACCGGATCCTGCAGGGCAGATGTCCAGTCTCTGAGAGCTGCTGGCCAATCAGAGACCAGGAGCTCTTCGTATCAGCAATGCCACCAAGAGCTGCCAGCAGGTCCCAGGAGAAGAAATAGAGCTAAGTGGGGCAGCTTGCTGGTGCCAGTCAGGCAGGCCCCAGCAAGAAGGGATGGAGAGGGGAGTTGAAATAAAGGGTGAGGAGGGGTCTTCCCATGAGGGGAAGCCCTTTCTGCCAATGGCTCCCTCCATTGCATGCATGGCACTATTGGTATTCTAACAGTGGTGGTGGGTTGAGGCCCTCCAATGATCACTTTAGGGACTCAATTGGCCTTGGGACGGGAAAGCCATCCTCAACCCTGCAGAGAAACAATAAGCAATGGGTACACCATGCCACACCTTCCACCCCATTATACAGCTCATCCCACCTCTCAAGGGTGAGGTCATTATATTCCACCCATCCTAACCAACCAGTAGAAACCCATGATAGTGCTGTGACATTACATTTTTCTTAGCATTCTTCTTGTTTTCTCTCCAGCCCTGAAGAAAGTCCCCCATTGTTTCAGCTCTGAATGTACCCCTCCTATGGGGAGTCATGGGTGCATTCCCAGCAAAACCTACTACTCTCATGCAGACAGTTCACATCAACTTAGAGCAGCAATGTCTTTCTTAGTGTCTTCTTTGGGCTTCTTTACCAATCAGATAATGGAGAATCCATCAGGACATAGCAATATTAGGACTTAGGAAAAGGAGCTCCTCATGCCTGTACAGAAGCAGTTCAATGAGGTCATGGCTAATCTATAATCTAACCCCAGATGCCAGTCTTATCCCAAATCTATTCATATCTTTGGATGACAAAAATCTATCAATATAAGATTTAAAATTAACAATTAATCTCGCATCAGTTGTTGTTTTCTACCCTTTGTGTGTAGAGATTTTTTCCTAATTTCACTGCTGAAAGGCCTAAGTTTTAGACTATGCCCCCAAGCCCTAGACTTGCCAAGCAGCAAAATTAGTTTCTCTCTATCTACCCTATCTGTTCCCCTCAATATCTAGAAAACTTTGATCAAATCATTCCTTAACCTTCTAAGTTCTAACATTATGAAGAAAATGCTGGAGACATTCTTCAGATGGAAATAGTAGCCCTAATGAAAACAAATAAAAACAAGCACTATTGTATTTTCATTCTTCCATGGGATGTGAGCGTTGCTAGAAAGATCAGCATTTGTTGCTCATTCCTAATTGCCTTTGAGAAGGTGATGGTGAGCCACCTTCCAGGGCCACTGTAGTCCCTGTGGTGTACGTACACCCATGGTGCTGTTAGACAGGGAGTTCCAGGATTTTGACCCAGCCACAGTGAAGGAACAGTGATATTGTTGCAAATCAAGATGTTGTGAAGCTTGGAGGGGTACCTGCTGGTGATGGTTTCCCTATGCGTCTGCTGCCCTTGTGCTTCTAGGTGGTAGGGGTCATGGGTTTAGAAGGTGCTGTTGAAGGAAGCTTGATGAGTTGCTGCAATGCATCTTGTATATGGTATATACTGTCGCAACTGTGCATCAGTGGTGGAGGGAGTGAATGTTTAAGTTGGTGGATGGGGTGCCGATTAAGACATTCTTTGTCCTGGATTGTGTCGAATTTCTTGAGTGTTGTTGGAGCCGCACTCATCCAAGCAAGTGGAGAGTATTCCATCACACCCCAACTTGTGCCTCGTAGATGTTGGAAAGGCTTTAGGGAATCAGGAGGTGAGTTACTTGTCACAGGATTCCCAGCCTCTAACCTGCTTTTGTAGCCATAGCTTTTATCTGGCTGGTCCAATTAAGTTTCTGGTTAATGGTATCATCAACATCCCCCAATAGTAATGCTCTTGAATGTCAAGCAGAGATGGTTAGATTCTATGTTGCTGGAGATGATCATTGCCTGGCACTTGTGTGGCTCAAATGTTATTCGCCACCTATCAGCCCAAGCCTGAATGTTGTCCAGGTCTTGGTGCATATGGACACAGAATGCTTTAGAATCTGAGGATTCACAAACACTATGCAATTATCAGTGAACATCCCCACTTCTGACCTTATGATGGACAGAAGGTTATTGATGAAGCAGCTGAAGATGGTTGGGCTGAGGACACTACCCTGAGGAACTCCTGTGGCAATGTTCGGGCACTGAGATGGTTGGGCTCCAGCAACCACAGCCATCTTCCTTTGTGCTAGGTATGAGTCTCCTGTGGAGAGTCTTTTCCCTGATTCCCATTGACTTCAATTTTACTAGGGCTCCTTGATAGCTTCTGTTATTTTTGTTACAATCAGTCAGTGATTTTTTTTAAAAATCTGCCAGTCACATAATATGTTGCTTTGCACCTATTTTACTTTTTTTTCTTTTTACAAAAGTGTCTTTTCAGTTTGAAGAGCATGCTGCTGAATTTCCGATTATTATCAGACAGCCCCCAATGCCATGGTTGTTTGATCCTGGACAAGGTAAATTTAGTTTGAAGTTGGGTTATAAACATCAGAGATTTGATCAGCACATTTTCATCACATTTGTTTCTTCAACTAACTTTGATTGTCTTTTCTTATTCCAGACAGTAACATCAATTCCTTGGTAACCATTACAACAAAGACGTTCTTAAGATATCATAAGCTTCGAATCTTGATAGATAGTATTCGAAGATTTTACCCAATCATGACAATAATCATTGCAGATGACAGTGAAATTCCTGAAAAAATTGAAGGACCCCACATCGAACAATACATGATGCCATTCGCAAAAGTAAAGTAAAGATTTTCAATTTATATTCTATACAGGCTTTAAACCAAAATTAAATTTCAACGCACAATTCAATGAATTGGCATCGTATGATACCATGACTGATTTCTTTGACCTATTTACTGCAACCTCAACATTCATAGTTCCAATGCGTTCTGCAAATATTGTACAAAGACCAGATCAAGTTTACTTATTTTCAAACGACCCAAAATGAGCACGAAGCCAGCCAGCCAAGCAGATGTTCACTTGCTCAATGGTACTGCTATGAACCTGAGCCACGTTTGGACCCAGGCTCAATAGTATGATTCCAGTGAACTGCAAAGGGGAGGTGATGGCGGAGTGGTATTGTCACTAGGCTGGTAATCTAGAGATCCAAGGTAATGCTCTTGAGGACCTGGGTTTGAATCCCACCATGGCAGATGGTGGAATTTGAATTCAATAAATATCTGGTATTATAAGTCTAATGGTCAATTGTTGTAAAAACTGGTTCACTAATGCCCTATGTGTGACTCTTAAAAATGCCCTCCTAGGGAAATTAGGGATTGGGAAATAAATACTGGCCTAGCAGTGACACCCACATCCCATAAACAAATAAAAAAAAGCACAAAGCAGATGCAATATTTCAGTTCACATCTCCTGGAAGGGTGAGCAATTAGCCAATTCACCTACTGAGCCTGCCAATAGGTGATGCCTGGGGAGCCAGGTCTGGTCTGAGTTAATCCTGGGCCACCTTTTGAGATGTTCAGCTAAGCAAATGGGAAAAAAAAATTTCCTACCATATCACTTTTTTTATAAAGATATACGAATAAAAAAGTGTTATGATAGGAAGTCTCAAGTTCAGATTCTCCAAGTGTGGGCTGCTTTCAGGGAAACCAATCTTGAAATGGAGACCTCAAGCAACAACTTGCATTTATATTGAGAGAGATACTCAGTAAAACTTCACAGAAGCATCACCAAACAAAACACTGAGCCACATAAGGGCAAGAATTTTCCGGTCGGCGTGTGGAGGCGGGGCCTGCTCACCGACACGTAAAATGATGCGCGGTGACATCGGGCAGGCGTCCCAACCTCACCGCGCATCACTTAGACTTTCAGCTCGGCGGGCGCATAGCCGAGTTGGCTGCGCGCCTGCTGAACTGTCAAAGCCTATTAAGGCCTGTTAAAAACTAATTAAAATAGTTAAACGAGCTGCCCGTCCAACCTTAAGGCTGGTGGGCAGGCAAAGAGCCCAGGCGGCCTTTGCATTTTTCATAGAATCAGAAAAACGCTGAGATCAAAGAGCGCTGCAGGGCTGGAGAAGGTTGCAGAGAGTCAAGGCCAAGGGTGGATTTGGAAACATGGATTTCTCATTTAGCGGGCATTTGAAAACAAAATGGAACCTCATATAAGTGATTATTTTTGTGTGATGATTTTGTTTACCACTTCTCAATCTTTATCTCTGAAGTGATCAATTGGGCAGATAGATATTTGATAAGGCTTGGTGCAAAAAAAATCAGGCATGCCTTAAAACAGAAATATAATATCACGAATAGAAAGTTGGGTGAGGGACAGGGTCCATTTCTTAGTGGACTAAAACATATTGATACAGAACATATTGTAGAAGCCCCTCTCCAGGCTACTTCCATTACCTTATCTTCAGCCTATCCTTAGATAATTGAAGTCACCCATTATTTTGGTTGTTATTTATTCATGTTTTGCTCATTAATCTATTTAATGCTTACACCATTTAAAGCACAAGACAATTGTGATTCCTCACACATGGTTCATCAGAGCTCTCATCCACCCTGCACTAGCCATTTAAACAGAATTGGAACAAAATAAAACACTTAAATGTAGCACAGTGAATATCAGCAGTCTCATGCTTCTTGGTAACAGAATGCTATCTTCTATCACTTTTAATTGTAAACATTTAATTATAAAACTGATATGGTCAGTAATATTACCACTTTATATGCATTTTTATTTTTTGGCCATACCATGCTGTTACCTATAACCCACCTATTATGTGATCTGTTTGCTTCACCTCTATCTGAGGGCTCTGGTAAATCAGTTACATGTCACGTGTGCACCCGTCTAATTGGAAGTTAAAATATATTCTAAATGCAAAGTCCTGCTCTCTCTAAATACATGATACCAACCAAAGATCAACGTGCCCTTGGGTCCCATTGATAAAAAGCGATATTTTGCCATTACTGATTTCATTTACAGCAGTTTTCCATAAGCAAAAACTGCACATATGGCAACAAGCTCAGAATACAGAAGAATCAATTCATCTGTTTTCCTTCTCCATTGAAACGAGTACAGAGGCTACTTTTATCCACTATGAAGGAAGATAGATCCATCTTAAAGATATTATCAACTAAAATACAATGGCATAACAGTTTACAGCTTTAGGACAATGCACAGCCATTTTTATATAGTAAGTTAGCCAGTTTTTTAAAAAAGCACATTTGACTTTGTTTCATAATGCTGGAAGTCAAATACATTCTGATTTGACTTGGGTCGCTGTGATCAATTTACAAAATCTTATCACAAAACAGCCAAAAAGGCTACAGAATAGAGGACTTGGCATTTAATCTTGCCAATTTAAGTAACTAATTAAACTAAGAACAAAGGCTTCTTTTGAAGTAAACACCATCACCTGGCTTTTAATTCTTATTTGAAAGAATATTGCAAGTAGTTTTTCACAAATAAAACAATACAATAATCTCAATTAGTAAAACTAAATGTTCACCTGATTTTGATTTAATAAGAGTAAATGGGCATGAGTTTGATTTCTGTAGACACGACAGGGTTTGAGAAGCAGGCAAGCTCTGTGTGATGGCATCTGCTATATTGGAGCCAGACCCACCCATGCTCCTTAACGGCGACAAAAGACTGCCTGGCAGGCCAGCCAGTGCACTCAGCATCACGGTATTCTTGCCCATCAGAACTCTCTTCTCTGCTCTCCCACCATGGTCTTCATCTGAGTCCTCTGCAACAGGATTCAGCTCTGACCTTGCCCTCTGGTGAGCTGCCACATAAACCATCCTTTTCCCCTGGCCTGACTGCATTCCACTCATGCCTGCTGACTCATCATTTATTGGTCACAGCTCTATAATAGCCTGTAAGTACATGCAGTGCCATTATCTGAGCTGATAGCCATGAGTATCTGATCAAGTGGTGAGGCCTCTTCATCAAAGCTGTGCTGTTGCTCTCTCTCTTCACCCCGGGGCTACTGTGGCTCGGCAGACAACAGCTATTGGGTGTCCAGAAACAGAAAATCAGAAGGGGAGGGTTGGAGTGAAGAAAGTGGAATGTGAAGCAAGACGTCCATGGTCACTTCATCAGCAACCTGCTCATCATGCCAGATCTCAGGACAAGGGTGAACTAGAAATTGAGAAAGTGCATAAGGCAGGAACATACCATCAGCCTCAATGTTCCCGGCGTTACCTGATGACGAGGGCCCTGTGACAGCCAGCCTCATAATGCTGAGAGCCACATCATCTGTAGGGCTCAGGAGATGCAGGCGGCCTTGACCCCTAACCTGCTCTGCTCCATTCTATTGTGTGCTACCTTGACCTGCAAGAAAGAGGGAAGAATGTCAATGATGGTGTGGCACTGTGTTTGGGTGATGTGCCTACTATAGCTGAATAGCTGGAGGTGTGTGGAGGTATCGAATGGTGGGTATAAGGCCAGCAGCATTGGTAGGTGTGTGTATGTTAGGTATGAGGCCCGGGTGTCAGGAACTGCTGCTGGGTATGTGTTAAAAGTGTGGTGCATTGAACAGCATGAGAGGTGAAGATGCATTCACTGACATTGACCACCCAAGTGAGTCATTAGACTTCTTATGGCACTTTGACAGGTCCTTGAGGCTAGATGTTAGAAATTGAAATCCCAAGCCATCTGCTCCTTCTGAGGATGTTCCTTGAGGGCTTCCTTCTTCCCATGGCACCATGACATCTTTCCTCCTGCCCATCTCCACCACTAATGCCTCCAGTGCCAAATCCATCACACTGTAACCTTCTTTCTGCCCTGGTCTCCCATTTTCCATGTTGTAAATTGTAGCAAATATTATTCAATGCAGCTTGCCTTTAAGAGAGACAGACTACATTTAAGAACAGAAGGCTGACTGCACTACATACTTTCACACAATATTGCACAGCCCCTGCATAGTGCAGAGGTAGCTAGCAGCATGGCAGATGCTTGGCCCTACACTAAAATCATAGTAATGTGGTGACAGGATCAAACCTACATGAAGTTCACCTCCAATGAAACCAGCGGGGACAAGTTGCAAATCACAACCTCTATTATCAAAAACTGTGTAAGCCAAATTTCAGGTCACTATTTCTGCTGGTATTAAGACTAATTGTGCCTTTTCTCTATGATTAATTTCAGTTTGTTTCATTATTATAGAAGGGTTAATTCCTTTCAGTGAATTGCTGTCTTTTTACAATTCTTGTTCGCTGTTAACTGGCATATCAGGTTCCCCTCCATTCCAAATTTTGGACAGTGCCCTTCATAAGTAAAGGCTGAGATTTACAAACCATCTAGTTAAATTAGAAGACTGGGAGGGAACAAGGGAGAAAGAAAATACTGGAAAACAGAGCAATCCTACTGCCATCATTCTCATTTAACTATACACAAAATCATTCTTGCGGCATTCTTACGATCAAACCAATTTCAAAGAGCTAAATTATCCACGTTTATTGATCTTGAACCTCGTGCCATTTTTTTTCCTCTCAGGGGTGGTTTGCTGGAAGAAACTTGGCTGCTTCTCAGGTCACAACTAAATACCTTCTTTGGGTGGATGAAGATTTTTTATTCACAAAAGATACAAAATTAGAAAAACTGGTGGAAGTATTGGAAAACACAAGCTTGGATGTGGTACGTATAGAACTGGAGGGAAGTGAAGACATGTATTTCAAATATTTCAATCTGATGAACATTTCGGTTTGACACATTCCAAAAATGAATTTTCATTTGTATAGAGGACTTGGCTATTGATGTTATGTTGATTTCTTGTAGCTGCAAAAATGATTTCCACCTATTATCTTGTAGCTCAAAATCATTCCTAGAATGAGACGTGAAAAAAAAATTATAAAGGTTATATTTACCTCCCAAAAATTGATGAGTTTGTTTCAGCTACGAGGCTAAAAATCTGAACATCTGAAACAGGAACTCAACTTGTCTCAAATCCACCCACATCCCATTTCAGCAGAGGTGGGACAAGGGACTTGGGACAAGTGACTAATTCTCCTCAGGAAGAGATTGGTTATTTAAATATTTTGATGATGCTTCATTTTAAGTTTCCCTGTTTTCCTGGTATTGGGGTAAAAAGGAGGCAAGAAGGGTTGAACCTGTAAGGTAAGTACCTTTATTGCAGTGCTTTTGGCCAGGATGAGCAGGAGTCTTTTTGCGCAGCCCAACAAGCTTACCTACATACTCTCTCCCCGTGATCTGTCTACTCATGCCCGACCCACAATCAAATCATCCTGACTGCCATCGTTCTACCTGGTAATCAGACACTCCCAACCACCATCTCTCCTACCCCCACCCCATTACCACTAGACCTACCAGGTCTCAGCTTGGCTTCATCCTTGTGCTGCAGGCTTTCCTACCCTACGGCAGATACCTTGTCAATCAGAGAAAAAAATTTAAAGATATCCTGCTGTTAAAAAGTGCAGGAGATTCAAGAAACCCCTGCATCTGAGTTCCTAACTCAGTTAATTCACAGTAGTCACTACTGTAATGTAGGAAATGCAGCAGGAAGCTCGCACGACTCGCTAACAATAATGGGGTAAATGTCTTGCTTCCATCAGAAAAGGCCTGAAAGACAATTAGCTGTAATCAATATTAAAGAATCTTCCCAAAAAATTTACCCACAACTTTACAAACTGTTTCTTTAAACTTACCCAAGAGAGGAAAACATAGACCCGGGTGTTCATAGGAAAAATAGATAATGCAATAAAGAGACAATGTACAATTTCTCGAATAACAAGAAATATAATTTGGCCATAGGTTGGTGCCTCAGTGAACGGTAATAAATTCCAGTTCAAGCTCTGGTATGAAAAAGGAAATGACGATGATGGAGACTGCTTGTTTTCCAAGCCTGGTGGCTTTCATGCACTGGATGGGTTTCCAAACTGTGTGATAACCAGTGGTGTAGTGAACTTCTTTCTGGCCAGGACAGCGAAGATACTGAGTGTTGGATTTGATCCTCGATTGGCAAGGGTAGCTCACTCAGGTAAATGAACCATTCAATTGTGCTGTCCCTCTCTTAATAATGCTAGTAAATAATGATATTCAGGTTTTATTCAGGTTTGTTTGTCTTCATGTCTAGGTGACAATTGTGGGAACCAAAATGTACCATGAACAGGGGGCAGGATTTTCATGACAAGATGGGGTCGGGAACAGGAGAGGGTAGGCCTGGAATTTCCTGCCGCCGACCCGCATGTTGGTTCGCGGCATGGTCCAGAGTCCTGGATGTTCTCCAGGAGGCCGGGTTGGGTCCAGACAGCTCCATGCCCACAAGCAGCAAGTAGCATATTGAGCCAATTAAGACGATATTAAGGCCCCTCTCCTGCACTGACTGGAAGTTTCCAGTCTGTAAACGGACCCCTATAGTAGCCAAAACACAGCCAGAGACAGGAATTGGCCTCCCAGCAGCACCAGGGTCTAACCCTCTGGATTACTTTTAAACCACCTAGCTCCCACCACCACCACCACCATCACCTCTATACCGCTACCGAATGATGAAAAGTTACCACAGCTGCAGTGGCAACCCGTTCTATAGAGGGACTCCCCTTACACAATGGTGACTTGGCAGCTGTGGCAATTTTTACTTTTATATGTTTTCAAAGTGCTGAGGGGGTGCCTTCATACTGAGGTGCCTTCCCTGTCTCTTACCTGCAACAGCAGTCTTCACCCCTTTCACTGCTGGGGTCCCTCCTATTGACCCTTCAGCATCACCCACTGTCCTTAATTGGATAGTGAGCATACCTTCTGGTCATTAACTCACCAATCCTACAAAAATTGTGTGCCTTTTTTATTTATTCACAGGATGTGGGCATTGCTGGCTAGGCTAGCATTTATTGCCCATCCCCATCAGGTGATTATTCCAACGCAGTGCGGAGTTGGGACCCCTGTCTGATCCCGACCCCAACAGAAAATCCAACCCATGATTTCAAATAGACTATTTCATCCGAAGAAATATTAGACTTTTTTATCACTTGATCATGGAACTAAAAAGCAAGAATTGAAAATGAAATTAGATATTTTGAAAAATGAATACAGGAAATTAATGCTACCTTCTTTCTGAACATTAATAGGTCATTGTTAGTTCAGGAATCCTTTCATGTTTGACATATTTTACCATAACATTAATGTCTGCAACTAACCTAATGATTAGCATTATGGATGATAGTTGCACATTCAGCTGAGATTTCAGATCATAACATTTATACATCACTGGTTAGGCCTCAGCTGGAGTATTGTGTCCTATTCTGACTGGAGGAAAGATAACAAGACCTCGAAGAGAATCCAGTGGAGGTTTACTGAAATGGTACGAGGGATAAGAATCTTCACTTATGTAAGGCAATAGGGAAGATGGAATTGTTCTACTGTGCACAGAGAGGATTAAATGAGATTTACTAGAGGTGTTCAAAATCATGAAGGAATTTTTTGAAGAGAAATTGTTTCCATTAGCAGAGGGCCGATAATTAGCGGAGAGAGATTTAAGATAATTAGCAAAAGAACCAAAGAGGAGATGAGGAGATTTTGTTTTAACCTGCCTGAGTGGGTGCTGGAAGCAGATTCTATAATAACTTACAAAATGGAATTGACAATAGAAATTATTATACCACTGGAGAGGGATGATGTAGTTGATGTAGCTGAAGGGCTAGAGACAGAGACTATTTGGATAGAATTAAAGAACGATAGTGATATTATTACACTACTGGATGCATATGATAGGCCACTATATATTGGCAAAGGGACAGGGGAGCAAATTTGTACATTTTATAAATGGAGGTATAGAGTGCAAAAGCCAGGAACTAATGCTCAGCCAATATAAACCACTAGTTCAGCCCTAAACAAGCACCACACTTTAAGAAGAGTGTGAAGGTTTTGGAGAGGATAATAATAAATGAAAAAGATGCACTTAAAAGCTTGGGAATCCTCAAAGTAAAAATGCATGGGATTAGGCCGAAATCCTCCATTCCTCCAAGGAAATGGGGATATTGCCAGAGGTCCAGAGGATTGCAAATGTTACATCCCTGTTTAAAAAAAAGGGGGGAAGGATAAACCCTGCAAACATAGGCTGATCAGTCTAACATCAGTGGTTGGGAAACATGTGAAGACAATAATCTGGGACAAAATTAATTGTCATTTGGAAAGGTATAAGCTAATAAATGAAAGTCAGCACTGAATGGTGCAAAGGAAGGGTTATAATTAGGCTGAGTTGACTTACCGTACTGAGGTTGCTTTATTCCCATCCTGCCTCACCCTCAATCACATTGCAACCTCAGTCCCTGATCGCCTTCAAATGCTTCTTCCCACTAAGTGCTGGGACTGTCCCTACGGGACCTACTGGCAATTTTCCACTCCCAATCACAGACCAGCTTCTGGACCTCACTGGGTGTCAGGTAGGACTGTGGGAATTTTTCTTTAAATGAACCCCTGCCATTAAGATCAGTCAGGTCTCTACATAACTGCCTTTTTGAGGCTCACACACACCATTCCTACCCACCAGCACCAGCACACCCCCTCCCCCCCAACCCCACTCACCCCCACACCACACCAACTCACCCTCCAACCCTTCAACCTCCACACTACATTTTAAAATTAGGAACAAAACCTCAGAGTCCAGACAATCTTGTGGATCACAGCCAGCCAAAATCAATGAACTTGGCTTGGTATATTTTTGAAGAATGGAGTTTATTAAACACAACTTTCTCATAGAACTTTTAATGGATGGAAAAGGTTCCATGATAACGTAGATGGTGTGTGAAAGAAGTAGGCTTGATAGATTGATAACGGCCATTTTCATTCTGTGCTATTTTATGACTAAGTTAAATTTTTCTATATCAATGATTTTACCAACACAATTGAATTTGAATTATTCCTAGAGTTTTTCATTGATGGTCTTGGCAGATTGCTTGTGGGATCGTGCAATGATGTCACCATTAGCCATCAGACAAGGACAAGTGCAACAGAAGACTCAGTGAAAGCAGTTGAACAAAAATATGCAAAATTTAGACAGCCTGCTAAGCATGACTCAGATTACAAACTTGCTCTACATTATTTCAAAAACCATTTAAAATGTTATACCAAGATTTAATGGCTCTGGTTGAACACAGCCCCAGATTTCCCATATGCACTGACGACACCAAGCTCAAATTCATCACTGCCTCTCTCAACCCCTCCATTGCCTCTATGTTATCAAATTGCTTCTTTGACACCCACTCCTGGATGAACTGAAATTTCCTGCAATTAAACTCTTTTTCAATTCTTTCATGGAATGTGAGCTTCCCTGGTAAGGTCAGCATTTGTTGCCCATCTCTAATTGCCCTTGAGAAGATGGTGATGAGCTGCCTTCTTGAACTACTGCATTCCACCTTGTAAACTTTGGGAAGATTGAAGCTACTTCTTTGACTTCTGCCACAAACATCTTCCTCTAGCTACAAATTCCCTCCCCTTCCTAGTCATTGTCTCAACCAAACTGCTCGTAAACTTGGCATCCTATTTGACCATAAGCTGAGCTCCTGACCACATAAATGATAAAGTAAAATACTACGGATGCTGGAAGTCTGAAATATAAACAGAAAATGCTGGAAAAGCTCAGCAGGTCTGGCAGCATCTGTGGAGAGAGAAACAGAGTTAAAGTTTCAAGTCCATATGACTCTTCAGAGCTGCTGAAGAAGAGTCATACAAACTCAAAACATTAACTCTGTTTCTCTCTCCACAGATTCGGCCAGGCCTGCTAAGTTTTTCCTGCATTTTCTGTTTATATTTCAGACTTCCAGCATCCGTCGTATTTTACTTTATCATTTACTTCTGATTACATATTCTGTCCATCACCAAGACCACCTGCATGCACCTCTGCTACTCCATCAGCTGCTGAAAGTCTCATCCCTCCCTTTGCTACCTCCAGACTTCCCACCTTCCACCTTCCACCTTCCATAAACTTGAGCTCATCCAAAATTCTGTTGGCCATATTATAACATGTGCCATGTTCTGCTTATCCATCATCCGCATGCCCACTAATGTATATTGCGTCCTGGTCTATGCGTCCTGGTCTATCAATGCCTCACTTTTAAAATTTTCATCTTTGTGAAGCACCTTGGGACATTTTACTGTATAGTGTACTATATAAATGAAAATTGTTGTTGATGTCTGAATACAATTCTTTGAAGCACATTGGGATGTCTCATTATGCGAAGGATACAAGTTGTTATATTTACTTGTCATTGTACTTCATGTCACTTGATATACCTTATTTTGACAAAGCACAGTGAATATTGGAGCTCAGAAGGAAGCCTCTCTTTTTTTTTTCCAATATTCACTGTGCACTCACAATCCACTTCACTTCGGCACAGACCAAGGGGAATCTCTCCAATAATCTATGGCATCAAAGGCTAACTGCATACTTCAGTCAACTGGTAATTACTCATGGATGAACCCAGATTGCAAGTGCAAGCAAGCTATTTTACCATGGCGTGCAACTCAACCAAGGCCAATAATATTTTTATCTAATGTTCACAAAAAAAACATTTTCCAGCAGAGGGTCAATGCATTTGACCAGTACGGGAGCCCAGGCTGTTTTTTCCTTTGCCACAAAGGAATATATCTCAATGGTAACACCCAGTGCAGCCCAGGCTGAAATAGATAATGAAAGTAAGATTGAGAACTTCAGACCGATTGGTCTATATAGCTGAGTATTAAATCAGCCAGCGCTTTTCTCACTTAACACATTGTGAAATCACTTATAAGGAATTCCAAAACATTAAATCATTAAGTGGGTAAAGAGAAAATAATGAGGTAAGAATTACACATTTATTTTCTGTACACATCCCACGTGTATCCATACTAAAATGGCAGTTCTGCGGGTTTCTTCTATTTGGTACTTCTATAAGATTGTAGAGAGAGACCGGAAAGATTCTTAGTTCCTGGTTTGAAGAGTCAACTTTAAGCTTTCTCTTTAGTCTCTCTGGAAATTAACTTTAATGAACATTGTACAAACATTTCATACATGACAATTTTATCATGGGCTATTTTTGGTACTATTAATTATTCGGGTATTGGTTAATATAAATATTATTGAATTCTGCTGTCTTGATTCACTAATTTTTAAGAATGGTGTGATTGCTGTAAAATTTAAATTTGCACAATGGAAAATTAAAATGTTGAAAAACTATTCTTTCAAATAAAGTATTTTCATGGTCAATATAAATACATGTTGTGGCTTGAATCAAAAGAATTATTTGTACGTCTATATTCATACTGATTCTTATTTTGAGCAGTCCGATCAAGCAAGATGGATCTCACTCAGAGCTAGATTTGTTGGATGGTATTCTACAAAAAAGCTAAGATCACAAGTGCCCCTTTATGTGGAGACCGATGGAGCATAAGAGTCAGATCTGGAGGTTGCAAAAATGTCCAGGATATTTGTTAACCTACAAGTTCACTGTAGCTAGATGAAGAAATGCCAATGCAACTTGGAATGCTTGCCATTAAGAAAATCATTATGTGCAATGCTCATCGGTACTATTGATGGTGGGAATGGAGTTGGGATTCCTTTGTGATCTTTGCATCATGAGTCAAAACTAGTATCATTTGGAGCAACCACTTTCCAAACGGATCTGCTTCACTAAGTCTGAGCAGTTCTTTAACTGCCCTCAGCCTTTTAGATTAGTTCTCGGAGAACTGGTATCACCTGGTTTAGCATGGAAGCTATTTCCAGTTAGGGGGCAGTGAAGATGCTCTTTTGATAATCCGAGACTTCTAGCTACAGCAAATTGCATTCTCCTGGGCTAATACAATGTATTCCCTATCAGGCTCAGAGATGCACTCAGACCTTATTCAAACTTGTGGCTAGTGGTCAACTAACAGCAGGATCAAATCTCTATCCTACTGATCAATTTGGTTAGTCCCTCACAGGTACAATAGCACACTGAATCATCAGATGACCTCATATTGCACATATTCAGTACATTTAAGATGATTTAATTTCAATCTGATTAATTCACAACTTTAATTTGTATTACATACATCTTTTTCAGCATGCAGTACAAGATTTTTTGCTTGATTTTCATGTTAGCTGGATTGGAAGCATTTTTGCTCAGTATTATCATCAACTGGAGCTTTATCACATCAAGGAATTTACTTCTCATTAGGACCATGTACAGGTCTGGTAGACCACAAGCTTGGCAGGGTCCTGCATCCAAATATTGGCAGCAGAAACCTAGCTGAGAGCCCTGCAGCAGATCGAGGGAATGGTCATCACCTTCGGGACCTTCTGGTTCCTGTCTAAAAGCAATAGCCAGAAGACCAGCAGCCCTGGGGATCCATTGCAGCACCTGGAGAATATCTTTTTGTGGGAGGGCTTACCTATCTTAATGCCATCATCCAATCTAAGAAGGGGAAGGCACAAATGCAACTTGTGAGAGGGTATAGTTCAGTGACGGAACATTTGACTGCAAATCAGCAGTCCCTGGTTTAAATCCAAGTGCCCCCCTCATGATAAAAGCAAACTACTGCGGATGCTGGAAATCTGAAACAAAAACAAAAATATCTGCAAAAACTCAGCAGGTCTGACAGCATCTGCGGAGAGGAATACAATTGACGTCTGTATGACTCTTCATCAGAACTCTTCTGATGAAGAGTCATACGGACTCAAAACATCAACTGTATTCCTCTCCGCAGATGCTGTCAGACCTGCTGAGTTTTTGCTGGTATTTTTGTTTTTGCCTGCCTCATGCATTTGTTTGGTGTAATAAGTGATTAGGAAGGCAAATGGAATGTTGTCATTTATTGTAAGGGGAATGGAATATAAAAGTGGGGAAGTTTTGCTACACTTGTACAGGGCATTGTTGAGACCACATCTATAGTACGGTGCACAGTTTTGCTCTCCTTATTTAAAAGATATAAATGCCATCAGGAATGGGAGAGAATGTTCACTCAAGTGCTGATACCTGGGTTGGGGGTTTTGTTACGAAGAAAGGTTAGACAGACTGGGCCTGTATCCATTGGAGTTTAGGAGATTGAGAGGTGATCTTACTGAAACATATAAGACCTTGAGGAGACTTGAAAGGGTGAATGCTGGAGAGGATGCTTCCCCTTGTGGGAGAGACTAGAACTAGGGGACACAGTTTCAAAATAAGGGGTCTCCCATTTAAGATGGAGATGAGAAGAATTTTTTTTCTCTCAGAAGGTCAGTAATCTTTGGAACTCTCTTCCCCAGACAGTGGTGGAGGCAAGGTCAATTAATATTTTTAAGGCAGAGGTAGATAGATTCATGAATTACAAGGCAGTCAAAGGTATCAGGTGTAGGTGGAATGTGGAGTTGAGGCCACAATAAGATCAGCCAGGATTTTGGTGAATGGTGGAGCAGGCTCAAGAGGCCAAATGGACTACTCCTGCTCCGAATTCATGTATGTTTGTATGTAACCTCTTCTGGCAACCCAGTGGCCACTAGGAACACAGGAAGTTGAGGCTCAAAGCTCTCATTACACCCTCCCACCTCATTTTCATAGTTGCCTGTCCCCACAGATGATACCAGGAAATCTCTGAACAACATAAAAGGGAGAAGAGATTCAATGTCACTTGTCTCTGCCTCTTCTGCTCTCCTTTGCACTTGGAAACTGAGTAATTTCCCAAATATAATAGAAAGATTTTCAGTGCCTATGTCGGCAAAATTTGATAAGGCCTGAGGGCAGCAATGTGTGATTAAACTACATCCTTTGCTTCTGATGCAGTCAGCACACAAACATCATTTAAATTGGTGGCAGCCAATGTTGAACTCTCTGATGAGAGGCAGCATGCCTGTGTAGGGGAGAAGCTAGTGTCACTTAAAGTATGTGGAACTACTTAAAGCCAGCTCTTAAAGGGGAGATGCATTTTGACTGGAACAGGTGCTGAAAGCCACTGTAAACGTGAATTTGACCTGGAAAAGTTACAAGACTGGCACAATATGGTATAAAGAATGTGCTCCAAGATTTTATGATGCTGCACTGAAAGCCATGTTCAAGGAGGTTCAAAGCAGCAATGTCATCTATTTGCAGGGTGGCAGGAGACCCTCCAGCCAAATCCTAAGAAGGCAATGTGCCCAGATATTTGAGGCAGTCACTACTAAGAGTCTAGCCCATCCTAGATCCAGTGAAATAAGAAGTTCAATAAACTCGCCCAATGAAGGTCAGTGAATATATCTTCAAATGCGATATCCCATCACTAGCCTCACACACTGCTTCACACCCCATCACTTACTCTCTATCAATCACAATCACCTCACCCTCACGCTCAACAGTGCTGTAAGCCTCACACCCACATATCACAGCGTGCACAGACTGCCACCATGATAGCCACATAACCTGACCACACCCACCAGCAAACTTCCTTCTCTCCTGTAGGAGAAAGTGGCAAATACCTGGAGGCAACAGCTTCTAATAAGTGGGTGATAGGCATGGCTGCATCCCTTTAGGCCCAAGGAGGTGATAATGCTCACCATCGTTGGCCAGCGGCGGAACTGAAACCATCTATACCATAATGGTGTGATCATACCTTTTCACATCCCTCTTCCTCCTTATCCTATAATCTCTTTTAATTTAAAATCCGCAGGTAGTCTAAACACACAACACTTACTTCCCCACCCTCCCACCTCCGCCATCCCCCACCATGGCCCTTCCCTTGTGTGCTTTCTCCTTTTGGATACACAAAAATTGCAGTTGGCCAGAAAAGGTAAAAGAGCAAGAAACCAGCAATGATGAAGAAGCACCATCTCTCACTCAGGCATAAGCAGCCACCAGCTCAGATATTGACACTGAGAATACTTTAGTGGATAGCTTAGAGGTGGGCTCTGCATATGATGAGTGGTTTGCAACCAGAGCAGGGGGCGAGGGTGTCAGCCCGCCAGAGGGCAAGGTCACACATGAGTTCTACTGCAAATCACTCAGTTGAGGAGCTTGGTGGGGTGGTGTACAGAAGAAGGATGATCTACTGCATAATGAAATGCTTGGTGCATTGGCAGGCTTGCCAGAAAGCCTGCTGTCACTGTCAAGGAACATGAAGGGTTCTAGCGCCAACTTACCATATGACTTTGCACAGAGCTTGGAACCCATCCTCTCTAGCATGGAAGTGATGGCTAACTACATGAGAGCACTTACAGCCCTATCCATAATGCAGTGCCTGATGGTCAATGTCTCAGCTTCTGTCACAGCACAAGCAGAAGCCTCTGGGCCCTCCAGTAGAAGCTCAAAGTCATGCTAGGTCAGACTACCCTTGTGCAAGTTCAGCTTGCTACCACAAGGGCTCAGACTGCTGCCGTCATAGCTGCGGATACCAGTTCAAGGGGCTAGCAGAGCGGCAGACCAATTCAGCAACCTGTCTTCCAACACTTTGCTAGGATTGCTGAGTCTGTGCCCCTTGGAGTGGCAATGTGTGGAGCACGAGTCTGCTGTCCTGTCACAGGATGACATCGTTTGTCATCCCACCACTGCCAATCCACTAGTGCCCTTGCTGTTGCCCATCAGCCAGCCAGGCCATTCTACTTTTGCCCATGCTGAGATGGTGCGATCCAAAGTCACACCTTCCAGGGCCAAAGCTAATCAAATTCATCCTGCAAAGTCATCTGCAGTCTCCCATGGATCAACCATGAAGAAAGTAATCATAGCACAACCTAATTCTCCCCTAAGCTATCCAAGGACTTGAAGTCATGCCACCATATTCTATTCTCATCCCAGGTTTGTGCATTTGTTTGATTTTTTAGTAAACAGATTTTTAAAAAGAGAGCTTTATTTTTCGCCACACAAAAATCATTATTTTAAAATTTGCCTTGGTTTAGGTTTAGGGGTGCATGGCTCCCAGTATGTAAAACCTTAATAAGCATCAATCATTTACATACAGAGAACTTATCTTGTCAGCACAATTTAATGGGAAATGTATTTTTAAACTCTGTTTTATTTATATTACAGAAATTCTCCAAAGGTTTGTAGAATAAACATTAATGGTATTAACAGTAAATTATTTACTTTGTGTACCAAGGTCAAACTGAAAGCTACACAAGGGCTATTCAATGCAATTGTTGAAACTTTTGAAGGTATTTTAAATGCAGCAGGTGAAAAAGAATTGACAATAATAAGCCCAAGTGTGGAAATCATCAATAATATACTCAAACATATTACGCATACAAGCATAAGGCACCAGATTGATGCTGTTGACTTAGGTAAGCACAACATTTCCGATTTTGTCCTCAAAATAACTCTGGGTCCAGAATTAGATTTTCTGTACCAGACAAATTCTACCAAGTCCTGGTACAAAGATAGTCAGACCTGTAGTATGTGGACTTCACACTTTCTCAGTCAGCTCATTTCCATAACTATTTGCAGCTTCCAGCTCCAAATTCAGGAACTAGATTAAGGAGTGGAGGGAAGGATGCCAGAAAATCATGATGTATGAAATTTAAAGAGATGCAGCTACTTAAAGGAAATTGGTTGTACGAAGGTCAAAAATTCTTATGGCCTTTAAAAGGCACTTCTGCTCTTTGGCAACTTGCAGCTGTTGGTGAGGTTGAAGGGGTAAGAGACAGGAAAGAAGGTACCAGACAAAAATGAAGTGAAAGTTAATGTGGAGAAATGATACAGAGGTTGGGGGGAAAATGACAGACCAACCTGGAACCTGGCCCTGCTTCAATGGCTGAAGAAGTGAGCATTTTGCTGCATGAAGTGAATGCATCAGGTTTCCCTTATCAACCTTCTCCAGAGAGCAGGTGTGTATCATTCCTGCAATAAGTTTGAGTATAAATGGTAAGGGCTGATTTATACATTTGTAGTTTTGTATATTTATTGTACAGAGATATCTTATTCCGTGCTTATCTTTCAACTATTATGCTTTCTTTCCTTTTTTATGAAAGTATATTTTCAGTTTAAATAACATACTGCTGTTTTTCCAATCATCATCAGACAGCCCCCAATGGCACGGTTATTTGATCCTGGACCAGGCAAATTAAATTAGAATCTAGGTTACAAAAAGAAAGTGCTTGGCCTAAATAGCCAAGTGGTTATGGTACTGCGTTTGTAACCCCAAGATCAAGAGTTCAAATCTCACAATGGCAAACTATGAAACAATGTAACTTCATCTGAATAGGAACAGATGGAAATGGATTTGTACTCGAAAGAATTACAAAAAGAAAGTTAGTGACAAAAGCTGAAGCTTAGCTGATTTTTAAGGCAGAGCTTGAATTACCTTTGCTGGCAGAAGATATTGAGCTGGTTTGCAATGAATTTGAAAAATTTCAGTAATTGTATTAAATTAAATTGTATTAAATGGTCTTTCTTGAGTCAATATTTGATTAACTACATCAATGAAGTTTGTTGCTATAACTAATTTCAGTGTTTTTTTTACCCTTATTGCAGATAGTATTATCAACTCCTTGGTTACAACAGTGACAAAGACATTCTTAAGATATCATAAGCTTCGGACTTAATAAATAGCATTCGTAATTCTTATCCAAACATTACAATAATCATTGCAAATGACAGTGAAACTCCTGAGAAAATTAAAGGACCCCACATCGAACAATACATGATGCCGTTTGCAAAAGTAGAGTAATTTCTTTTGGATATTTGCAACATATTTTGTAAACCAAAATTAAGTTTATGTCATTCTAATCCCATTAATAGTTTCTAGCCTTTGTCGAATTAATATAACCAAAGTCTCATTGCTTCCTACAGATTGGATAAATATCTTGAATATTTAATCTGTAAATGAATCACAGAAGTAAAATGAAGTAACAAAAATGGACAAACAAATTCAGCAGACAGCAGGGGAATGGTGGACAAGATATTAAAAGTAGGGTAGGTTGAATTAAAATTAGATTAAAATTTTAAAAATCAATACTCATTCCTGTGGGAAAAATTTTCCCCCCATTGGGGGAGCGGGGGGGGACTGCGGGAGCGGGCACCTGCCGCCATTTTACATGGGTCACATAAAGGGAAGAGGAGCTGGACACCCCTGGGTCATCCATTCAGGAATCTCAGAGGCTGTCTACTCCCTACCAAGTCCCCTTTGCCTGTGACTTCAACCTCACCCTCTGTCACCACAGAGGGAGCAGCTGACCCACAGGAGGACAGCCAAAGCAAGCCGGAGCCCTCAAGACCTCAGCTCTCTAGAGGACACGTGCCGAAGTCATCAGAGGCAACAGGACCAACCATTATGCAGGCAGTCTCTGCCCCTGCTGCGGATGTCAGGGCAGCACCTAGAAGAGGTGGTAGGCCTAGAAAAGTTAAGAAGCTCTGAAAACAAGTGGTTGCATGGGTCAACACATTTTGTCTAAAAATATATTCACTGTCACTGAATAATGTGTAATGTTGTCTTTCAGCTTCATTTACAGGCTTTGTGAGTCCTCCCATGGCATCCCCACTAGCAGTTCAGCTGCACACAGTCAGACCATGAGTGATTCTGGAGGGAGATGTGTGTGCATGTCTGTGAGTGTGTGCGCGCGCGGGGGGGTGTCGGGGGGTTGGGGGGAGGGTGGGGGGGGGGTGGTGCAGGGCCTTTCAGAACCTCATGCAAACACTCTCCCACGCATGTGGAGCCTTCCTCCATCACACTCATCTCACTGTCCTGAGCATTTTTAATGCTGCCTGCTGGGGTTCTCCTTCAGTTGTCCATCTGAGCCGACCTGCATCTCTGCCCACCCACCGATTGCATAATCATTGCAGATGACAGTGAAGCGCCTGTACCCGTCCAACATGAGGGTCGGCTCACTTTTGATTTGAAAAACATGATCATGGTCAAGTTTCTCATAAGCTCCCCCATCCTTTCCTCTCCCCCAGTCACCCATGTCCATTTCCCCATCACAGTCGACCCCCCTGGCATTACCTTCAACTTCCCCACATTATCCTACAGCCCGAATCCTTCTCCTTCAAAACTTTCCGGGTGAACATGCACGTTCCCGACCTTCATGAAAATCCCAACCCCAACCACACTGACCTCCCTGACCTCCTCCTTCCTGCCCCAGGGTCCCTGCTTGCCTCCGTGCTGCCACCAATCACCCTCGCTGCCCACTCTACCGATACCAACGCACCCTCACCCTCCACCTTACCGGCTCCCTTTGCTCCCTCTCACACTCACCATTCCATCCTACCAGGCCCACCCTTAGTTCGCTCCCCAAGCAGCAGTCAGTGACTCCAATGGGCGGGTCTTAATTGGCCACGCCGCCATTTTACGTGGGTAGGCCAGTTAAGAACCGTCCAATGTGACGCCCGCTTGGAAGCGCTATGCACTCCCTGTGCAGGCGGGGGGAGGGATTCCCTGAGCCTGGAGTGTGCATGTGTGCGGAAGAACGCACAGATCTCTCTGAGGCAAAGCATTGCCTCAGGGAGATTGGCTCAAATGTGAAAAGCAGTTTAAAGAATATAAATTTACTTTACTGACGTGTCCCCTCATGTGACAATGAGACATGTCCATTACTTTTATTATAAAATATCTAACATTTCTAAATCCCTCATGAAACCTCATCCCACCCATGGATGATTTTCATGTTTTTTCAGAAGCCTGCCAAACTTAAGATTGGACGGGCAGGTCCATTAACTGGCTTAATTAATTTTTCAAAGGCCTTAAGTGGCCGTTGACAGTTCAGCGGGCGCACAGCCGAGTCACCCCACGTAATTTTATGCATCGGCGAGCGAGCCCCACCCCCCAGTAGATGCAGCCCTTAGAATGAGAGGGTATGATTCTGTTCCAAGTGTCTAATACATCTATCTTTAAGTCCAGTCATCAACCAATATTTTATCCATGCTACTATACTTCTCACTCATATGCCTGAATTTTTACAACAAACCTATGAGATGCTTTATCCAATGCCTTCTGAAAATCTCCAAACATTAGATCTACTGGATCCAATTGAATGACAACACAGCTAATGTGTTTAATAGCCTGAAAATAGTTTCACAAAAGCAAATTACAAAAAATATTTCAGTCTCCAAAATGGTGTTTCATACATATCTGATTAAGTCTTGGATTAAAAGTTTCATGTGTAATCTAAGATGAGAAAATACTCCATAGAATATAGTGGCTTTGTTCCACTCAAGGTAGGTTCATGTGTAGAGTTTGTGGCGTGGTGACCAAAACTGAGCAGTATGTTCTAACAAATGCTAGCATAACCTCTGCAAAAATCAATGAGTAAATTTTCAGAGACTCTGCTGTCAACGCAAACACATGCTTGGAAGAGGTATCAAGCAGAAAATCAATTGGGGGAGACCTGCGCTTCCAATATGAACCCTCTCAATTATCCAGTTGCTGAAATTAATGATCTGAAAATCAGACATGCTGTAAATTGGACATGCTTTCCTGTGTTCAATTTGTACTCACATTGAGTCAAACTCTGTCCCGGGAATGGAGTCTCTAAATCTTTAATCCCAATATGCAATTGCTTTTTCACAAAACCCATTCATCGATAAGATATTGCAACTTTAAAATTTAAAAAAATCCCAAGGTATTTCACAGAGATATAATAATCATAAGTGAATGCTAGGCCAAACAAGATGTTAAGAAGAATGACCAAAAGCATGGAAGTAGCAGCAGATTTTAAAGATGGTTTTCAAAGGTGCATAAGTAGAGGGCTTTAGAAAAGGAATTTCAGAGCATGGGGCCTATTAGGCTGATGGCACAGCTTCCAATATTGGGATATATGAATGCACAAGATGCTGAGGAATAAGATGGTTATAGGGCAGGAGGGAAGGACAAGGCCAAAATGGAGTTTCATTTTTCATTGGCCTTTTCAGTTTAGGGAAAATCATGTGCATGAGCAGTAGCATCTTTTCAAGATAAAAATGCAGAAGGGAATTATCTCTCAATCCTTAGCTATGTTCAATTGCAAACAGTCGTGATATCAGGAAAAGAGCAATATTGTGAGCAGCCAAGTAGAAGCTAAATGTTTTGATCAGTGCAGCCTTGTTTAGCAATATACTGTGGCTGAGTAGAGAATATAGGCGAGACCGGAGACAGGTATTGAAAAGCAGGGCTGGGACAGAGCACAGTGACAACAGCAGCAAGTATAAAAGAGAGTGAGAATTCAGAGATGACCCACTGCATTTTAAAGGAAACCAAACAGTGACATCACAGGGAAGGTGGTAAGGCGGCTAATTTCAATGCAATGAGAAGGGATCTAGCCAGGTTAAAATGGAACGACAAACTGTTAGGAAGAACTGTCATGGAACAATGGGTGATCTTTAAGGAAGAGGTGCTTCAGATACAAGCTAGGTACATTGGATGATGAAGGAGGTAGAGATAATGATGAAGCAAAAAAAAAGTGGGTGGATGATGAATGTCAAGTGACTTCAAGTGAGAACCAGGTCAATTGCAACAGATTGCAAAGTGAGGCGAAGAGGAAAATAAGACGGGCAAGGAGAGAATGAGAATAGAGTGACAGTCAATATGAAAGGGAACCCAAAAATTATCTACCGGCATGTAAATACTAAGTGGGTAGAAAGAGGTGGAGTGAGCCCTATTAGGGACAAAGGAGATGATAAATGCTTATAGGCACAGGACAAGGCTTTAATAATTAATGGGCAAAATTTTGCCGTTGGCAAGCAGGGGGCGGGGCCCGCTCGCCGACACGTAAAATGACGTGGGATGATGTCGGACGGAACCCCCGACATTATCCTGCCCATTTAAATTTTCAGGAAGGCGGGGGCGCAGCAAAATCAGCTGCAGGCCCGCTGACCTGTCAATGGTCAATTGGGGCCATTGACAGGATCATTTAAACAATTAAAGGACCTGCCTGTCCAACCTTAAGGTTGGCGGGCAGGCCAGGAGCCCCGGTGGCAACTAGAGAAAACATGAAATCTTATCCAGCGGCGGGATGAGGTTTCATGCAGAGTTTTAAAAAGTTTAATAAAGTTATAGTGTAAATTATGAACATGTCACATGAGGGGAACATGTTAGGGAATTTTTTTTTTCTATTTTTAATTTTTTTCAATGTAGAAGCGATCTACCTGAGGCAGCACTTAGCCTCAGGGAGATGTGTGCTCTTTCATGCTCATGCGCAAAAGAGCACACTCACTTTTGGGGAATCCCCCCCCCGCCCCCCCTCGCCCACACAGGCAGTGCACAGTGCTTCCCGCCGGGCGGGCCTTAATTGGCCAGCCCACATATAACATATAATGCCAGTGCAGCCTGCTTCTCCGGAGGGGTGGGGGGAATCAGCTCCCGACCCGCCAGAAATTGGGTTCTGCCCAATGAGTACTTTATATTGGTGTTTACTGAGGAGAAATCTGGCAATATCAGTAAAAGCAAAGATATTTGAAGCAATCGATAGGGTGAAAATTGAGGGAGGTGGTACTGGAAAGGGCAGGCTATCCGTAGGGTAGCTAATTCACTTGGTTTGCATGGCTTGCATCCCAGGTTGAAGAAAGCGGGGGGTGGAGATAGTGGAAAGGATTACCATAATTTTCCAATCTTCCCTAGATATAGAGGAAGTGCCAGAGGATTGGATGGTGGCAAATGTGACATCCTGATTCAAGAAAGCATGTAAAGATAGTCCTACCAACTATAGGCCAGTTAGTTTAACATCAAGAGTGTATTAAGGTTTTAGAAATAATAATCAGGGAAAAAAAACACCAGGCATTTGGAGTGGTTTGAGTTAATTAATGAGGGCCAGCTCAGATTTGTAAAAGGCGGATCATGTTTGACTAATCGAATTGAATTTTTTGATTACGTAATAGAGAAGGTTGATGAAGGAAATGTGGTGAATGTTGTCAAATACTGGGTGTTGTCAAATACTTGCTTAAAATCTGTACATTGTGCTACATTAACAAGCTGGTTAACAAAATTGAGGCACAAAGAATAGGACAGTCAGTGTCCAATCAGGTAAAAAGTTATCTTAAGGACAGAAAATAGCGAATCGTGGTAAATGGTTATTTTTCTGATTCAAGATAGTAGATGGTGGTTTACTCCAAATGCAAGTGCTTTTTTGGTATATATGAATGACTTGGATCTTGGAATGGAGAAGAATTTCAAAATTTGACGATGATATCAAACTTGGAGTAGCAGCAAACAGTGAGGGTGATATGAATTGCCTCAACATGACATTGATAGACTGTCAGAGCGGACAGGCCAAGCAGGAGATGGAATTTAATATAGAGAAATGTGAGGTGATGCATTTTGGCAAAGGGATAGGGAGAGGCAATATTGACTTAATGGCACAGTTCAAACAAGTGTGCAGGAACAGAGGGACCTTGAAGCTGCATGTGCATCATTTTTTGAAGGTTGCAGGACATATTGAGAGAATGGTTAGCAAAGCATATGGGATCTTGGGCTTCATGAATAGAGGCATTGAGTACAAAAGCAGGGAAGCTCGACTGAACCTTTATAAAGCTCTGGTTGGGCCACACCTAGAGTATTGCAACCAATTCTGGTCATCACACTTCAGGAAGAATGCAAGGGTCCTTGAGAGGAAGCAGAGGAGGATGGAAGATTTCAGTTACAAAGTTAGGCTGGAAAAGCTGGGGTTGATCTCCTTGGAGCAAAAATGATTGAGGAGAAATCTGACAGATGTGTAGAAGATAACAGGTTTGGATAAGATAGACAAGGAAAATTTGTTCCCATTAGCTGATAGTACAAGGACTAAGAGGCACATATTTAAAGTATTGGGCAAGAGATGCAGGGGGAATGTGAGGAAGAACTTATTTTATACAGCGAGTGATAATGACCTGGAACTTGCTGTCCATGAGTGTGGTGAAGGCAGAAACAATCAATGATTTCAAAAAGAAATTGGATGGGCACTTGACAGAAACATACCTGTAGGGCTACAGTGATTGAGTGGGGGAGCAGGAATGACTGGACTGCTTCACAGAGAGACAGCATGGACTTGATGGACTGACTGGTCTCCTTCTGGGTTGTATTCTATGACTCTAAGTATCATTATTAGCATCATGCAATTCCACAACACGGTGAGAATAAAAGTCTGTCATTGCCAAACAAACTAAAAAAAACTTTATTTTTAGAATTAACATTTAAGTAATTTAAAATGAACCAACTTTGTAGAACTCCAATACAAATTCAAACAATAAATATATACATGTATAAAAGTTGAGAGAGCATCGCCACATTTCAAATGTCGCATTTACAAGTGTTAAAAATGAGAGAATGCGAGATCCAGATGTTCATATTGTTTCATTCTGATATGGTGCTGGAAATATACAACTTACTTCTGATCTGCAAACTATCCTTACCAAACAGCAATTAGGTACTGAATGAGCCCTTAAAGACGAAGGCCACCTCCAACATGCCCCCAGTTTAACAGCAGAAGCATGCATTGCAAAGTCCTTTCATTACCAAACAGTTTAGCAGGAGAGATACCAGAGGATTTCTACTGGTATATGTTCATTATAAAACTAGTAATTTCATTTTTAAAATAAACGTACAATGAGACCTGGGCCAGGATTTTACAGCCCGATAGGATATTACAGTCCTGCCGAACTGAATAGAGATTTAAATGGCTCGCCGCAACACTGGGGGAAGACATGCCACAGCAGGGCCTTAAAACCCTGCCCCAGGAATATTAAGCACTAAGTGATTACACATTTATCAAATTTACAATGTAGTTGAGGATGGGAAAAGTTCAAAATTAAAGCTCCAGGATTCCAATAAACACATGATTACAGATTTTCATTAATTCCATTTGTCTTTCACACGCGCTATATATCAAAAGGTGTTAAGTAAGCTTATTCCAATGTTTTGCCAATCACTTGTGCTGTTGCCAAGCACAAAAAAATGGTGATAATTGCAATCCTCAAGAACATTTAAAATTTAAAAATAATGGAGTGGTAAAGCTCAGTGATATTCCTCTCCTATTCTTCCAATATGGGCCGCTTGTATCCAACCCACCTCCTATCACTCTGAAAGGAACCCCCTCTCTCCTCTGACACACACACGCAAATAACTGCCATCAAACCCTTCAAACTAGATTACAAACACAAAATCACCAAGTTTATGGTGCAGTATATTGCCCATTGTACGGTGACAGCATTGTTTAATATGGTTGATCATCCCCACATTCCAATATTTTCAATAAAGGATATTCACACTGAAGCATTAATGATAGTGATATTCTTAATCTAAGTTTGTGAAATATAGGGAAGGAGGGTAGGTCACACATCACTTCCGTCACCCTAATAGTTTGGTATGTATCACAAGAATAGATATTTCCTGCATTGGTGTATTTATGCATCAATATAAAATGCTCAGTAGTGAATATCAGCCAAATACCTGCTTACAGGCAAAGTCCCAAATTTATTTTCTTCAGTGATGTTCAAAACCTACCTTTGACATTTATATCTTGTACCTTTTCATCAATAAAACTTTCAAGAGTCAGAAAAACTCTGGTACATCAGTATAAGATTAAAAGCAAACAGATCTATAAAAAGTAGAAAATCTACAGTAGAGTAAAAGTGGAAGGCTAGTCATGAAAAGAGCATTTACAATGCCCAAAAGAAACTTCACAAGAGCAAAATTCACTGTTGATCAATCCCTGGGTGCAGTGCCAAAGCACATGTCTATGTATTGGAGAGATTCCATTCCCATTTTGTAATTTAAGTCTATCAAATGAGCTTGAAAGTTCAGTTAAGCTCAAACTTGCTACATCAGTAAAATAAGCAAGTCAATGTATAAGTCTTTTGTTCTCTGATGTTTCTCTCCATTAGAGGTAACATGTCTACTGGATTTCTCCCCAGATAATCCCAGTTTACATTAGCTCACTGTGCAAATAGAAGAAGCCAAATATCATTTTTTTGCTGCAGAAAGTTGGCATAATAATAAGCTTCATCAACCTCACTACATTTTTGCTGAATACAGATGTTTATTTGGAACCCTGATTTAACAGTTATACTATTTATATGATAGATCCACTCCTGTTCCAATTTACTCAATGCTCTTCAGAGAAACACACAACTTCATTGTACATTTCATAACAAAGGCTTTCAGTAATATTCCAGAAGTCAATTCAATATTTTATTAAAAAGCTTATTTAAAACATAACCACATCAATGCCATGTCCTCGACATTTTAGTCAGATTTCTCAAAGCATTTTTCAGTCATCTTAGGAACAAACGATTCTAGAAAATGAAAGAATTCTAGGAATAAAGCAGTGTGTTGAATGGGGGTGACTCTGATCATAGTCCTTGTGTCTTCATTACCTCCAACCAGAAAGGCACTGAGAGTAAACATTATTAACGGGCTAGATTTATCCCCATCCTCCTCCTGCTGCAATATGGCTTCAGTAACTTTTTCTTCAATTTCCAAGGAATTGATAATCGCGCTAGTGTTTGCATCAGATTCGCTTGTTCTATAAGGGAGCTGACGTCTCATTTTTCTCCGCCCAACCCATACTTTGTTCCAAACAGCACAGTGCCATGTTACTTTGCCCTGGTACTGAAGAGTTTCAATTCTTGCTTTTTTGGCGCTTGATGTTTCGGGTATCTCTTCCATAGGATATGGTCTCTTCAATCCAAAGCTGTCTTCCTCTTTGTTCCTAGTTCCATCAAAGCTACTGATCTTTACATCCTCGGTTTGTACATTATTTCCCTCATTACATGAACAACTACATTTAAGGACAGTCTCCATCACATAGAAGACAGCATGGCACACTTTGTTAAACCAGATTTCTCTGAAATCTGGAGATCCATACAGTTTTTTCCTCATTTGCTCTGAAAGGCATGACAATTTGAAGGGAATAGTTAACAAATTCCCTACATGGCTCAATTCTTTGCCTGGATTATAATCCACTGCTGGAGAATGTGCAGGGGAATAGTCAGTACTACTTAGAGGTTGAAACAATCTGACTAAGCCCCAGATCTTCCCTTTGTTTGATTTTCTCTGATACTGTAGGCTGCGACAGTACTTGAAGGCTTCATCCAACTGTCGTTTAAACTTTTGTCCCGTCCTTTCATTAATGTTTCCAGAAACATTGTGACTCAGCTCAAACGGATCCTGGATATTAATTGGCCCAAGTCGGAGATTTTTGTCTGACTCGGGACCAATAAAATCAGTTACAAGATGAACTTTACCTTCACTCAGTGAAATGACAGTTCCAGCAAAGTCAAACTGAGAGTAAAATTTGTAGAACTCAGCAAGAAGCCCACCTGTCACAAACAAAGCAATTGTTAGTTCCAGGAACAGATTTACAAATTCAGTGCAACAGTTTAAGTTCTTTTTTAAAAATCCTCATGCGGTTTTAAGTCTGGTGATTGAAATCTTTCCAATTCATGCACCCTTTCAATGAATACCATAAGTCTGGTGAAACACATAGATGCAGAGTGAAGTTGCCTCTAACCTTTTCCAATTTCAGGTGATCTTCTTGCACTTTCCATATAAATTATCCTATGGCTGAGTCAAATTGGCAATTAGTGTAAAATTAGCAATTTTATACTGAAGCTGGATAAAGTTTGCCTGAATGCATTTCATGCAGAATGCTGACAGCCAACAGAATTTTATCTTATCAGTCAAGATTGCAGCCAAACACAGGTCACAGTACTTAATTCACTACACCACCCAGCCACCATAAATTTAAAGTTTTGAAAAACAAATAAGCAACACTTTTCATTATGTATGAACATAATTACGTAACCTACTGTATTAAACTAAAACAATAAAGATCAATAACAACTAAATACTTACATAATCCTTCAGAATTTGCACTGGGTTCAATTTTAGTGCGATCACTTGGAAAAGTACAGTCCCAGCCATCAATTATGCAATGGTCATCCTCATCTCAATAAAAAGACAATGAAATTAATTTTCACTTCACTACAAAGCTGTACGTAACCTAAATACAGACATGAAAACGATTAAAATTAAAACTTGCATTACCTACAAGGTAAGACAAGTTGTAAGATACAATGTATATTTCTCCAAGGTCAGCTATCTGCTAAAGCTAAGGGTATCTTCATGGATTAACCCACCAAGTGTTAACCCAGCGCATGCCTGTCAAAATATGAGTGCTCTAGTTTGATTTATTTCAATAGAGCTTGAACAATCACTTTGATTTTATCATCTACAAATGTCTGATGGAGAATCTACATGATTCATCAATCATAAGAGTTTTTTTTAAATGAGTTACAAGCTGTTGTGCTATCCTGGCCTCGTCAAAATGGTCTACATACTTCATGGTGTAAGAAGCCTGCATCCTCCTCTGCAGACAACATTGTCTCTTACTCACTCGTCATCTCCCCTTTCAAACAATTCCCAAGTAATGCACCTCCTATGGCTAAGAGGGCAAGTTATGGCAGTCAGTCAGCTCATTGAGAGTGCCTTTGTTATCTTATTGCTAGAATGTTCAAGGCAGCAATCCAGTGGAGGATATCCATGAAGATTTCCAGTCAACATCTTTCCCCCTTGCAGCTTAACAGGGAAGAGTAGCTCTGGAAAGAGGAAAATCAAACTTGTGCCTTTCCACCTCATCACTAAACAAGTGACACCTTGCATTTTGTGAACCAGAATATATGAGTGAAAAAAGTCCAAGTTCTGATGAAAGGTCATCGCCCTGATACATTAACTCTGTTTCTCTCTCCACAGATGTTGCCTGACCCACTGACAGTTTCCAGCATTTTCTGTTTTTAGTTCAGATTTCCAGCAATTGTGGTATTTTGCTTTTGTTATCTATTGTACTGTGCGATTTTAGCTTTTTTGGAGATACGAACATATGAAAAAGGAGTAGGCCATTCGGCCCCTCAAGCCTGCTCCGCCATTTAATAAGATCATGGCTGATCTGATAGTAACCTCAAATCTGCATCCCGCTTGCCCCCGATATCCTATCACCCCTTGCTTACTAAAAATCTATCCACCCATGCCTTAAAAATATTCAAAGGCTCTGCTTCCACCACCTTTTGAAGAAAAGGTCCAAAGACTCACTACTCTCAGAAAAAATTTCACCTCATCTCCATTTTAGATGGGCGACCCCTTATTTTTAAACAGTGATGCCTAGTTCTGGATTCTCCCACAAGAGGAAACATCCTCTCCACATCCATCCTGTCAAGACCCCTAGGATTTTATATGTTTCAATCAAGTATTTTAAATTTTGTGCTCAAGGTATGGAATGTTAAGTGTTGGGAAATGCAAACTATTGTCTATTGTTTACATTTACTGATAGTAACAAGCACCACCAAGGTCCGGGAAAGCTCTCTCTACATTACTCCAACAATGTCTTGCCCCAATTTCAGAAAACTCCCCACTGCTTCAGTGTGACACTTCTACTTCCATTGTAACCATTCTAAGTAAGATTGCACAATTCAAAACTGTTTAATATGACATTTTGCACTGGATTGAAACTGCTCAACCTTATTTCATATTGGACTCTTGCAGTCCATTAGTCTAGGTTGAATTCAAATTCATCCTAGATCTGAAAAAGTCAGTGTCAAACACAAACTTGTTGTTCCTGTAGTCATGCTAAACTTCTACCAGAAACTGACACTGCTGTACTTTATAAAAATAATTACAACTCAACAAAATTATCAAAGTGCAAGTATAAAGAATTTGAAGACGTTCTACTGGTTTTTTGAAAGTATCGAAGAAAGCAAAAGGGCAAGTCTGCCCTCTAGAATTTTACTCAACTGAACTAACTTCCAACAATTAGGAAATTTTGAAATTTGTCTGGTTAACCTCCATTGAAAAATCTTTTGGGGATCTGCTGTAAATTTTACAATGCTTCTTTTAACTATATTTTAGCAGAAATTTTGAATACAAGATCTCCTTTTTTATATCTGTACCTGCAAGCTCTTTTAAATTATTCACAGTAGGGAGAACTGGAGGTGTCCTGTTCTGAAGGAAGAACATAACCAAGAGAGTCACTGCATAATTATTCATCAATGGCCCCCCTCCAAAAGGATTTCCTGAGAAAAAGTGAAAAATAAATCATATATAGCCAAGGAGGTGTAAATATTTTTGTCAAACTAAGATTTTAAAAGTTAAATAGCAGTCACAATATCATTAGTTCATTAACAATGAAAAATCAGATTTTACAATAAAAACTGAAGCAGCAATTTTCCAGTATTCAATTGCAGAGTATTTCTGTGAATGTTCTGATACCACAAGTACCCCTTCTTCAATTATTTTCCATAGATTACAGACAATTTCACATTAGTAGATTCGTCCTTGGTACATACTGACTAAAACTACACTTGAATTAGCAAACGTCTAAGGCAGCTTTAAAGTAGTTCTTCTGTGCACATTTGGTTCCTGGTTCAAGTCCCAGTAATAGTAGTTGCACCTGCCCATCGGGTGATGTTGACTGGACATTCTTAGATGTCCAGTCAACATCAAGCTCAAGCTTCAGAAATACGGAGCAGAATGGTATCAATATAACCATGTAGTAATAAAGAAAACCAGGAAAAACGTATCACTGTTGCAAAGAATTTTGTCTAAATATAAACATGCACAATTTTATAAATATATAATTTTAAACTTATTTTTCAATATTCAATGTGTTGAGAAGTTGATGAAAGTGGGCTTCAAGGACTGATGAGGGGCGTTCACCTCTTTCCATTTTCCCCCCGACTTTCGTCCTTAACACCACCTCTGTTGAAGGCAACAACTTCAACTAAGATATGGCTAAATGGATGCATCATAATTATAAACAAGGAAAAAGAGGGGAGAAATTACACTGGCAAAATAAGGGGATTTTCTCTTCTGGGTTTGTAGTTCAGGAACCATATTAGAATAAAATAGAGGTAGGTTTACTATTTGTGTAATCTTTGATTGCTCTATACATCAGGTATGCAACAAGCAACATTCGGTTTCCCAGTGGTGATATCCTAGGACATCACCCAAGAGGTGATTCTTCATGTGCGAATAATAGGCACTGATATACCGTTCATATACAGAGGCCATTTCAGCCAAGGCTGATCTTGTACCACATGTGGTCACTTTTGACCCCCAGCTGCTGCTTTGTTTTCGGCACAGACCAAGGATTAAGCTTTAGCTTGTAGTTTTACATGGCTCCAAGCCACATGCTACATTCAGTCACCTAGGAATCAGCACAACTGCGACAAGTATGTGTAATCTAAATGGAAAATTAATAGGATCAGCTCCTCATTCATGAAGGCCCTCCAGTACCTCAACCAGGTGTGAGTTCATCATGCTTGAACACAAACAGCAAATGTCAGATGGATAAAATAAAGACAAAAAATATTGGAAACATTCAGTAAGTCAGACAGACAGAGAGAGAGACAAAGTTAAGACCATAAGACATAGGAGCAGAAATTAGGCCAATCGGCCCATCAAGTCTGCTCCACCATTCAATCACGGCTGATAAGTTTCTCAACCCCATTCTCCCGCCTTCTCCCTGTAACCTTTGATCCCCTTATCAATCAAGAACCTATCTATCTCGGTCTTAAATATACTCAATGACCTGGCCTCCACAGCCTTCTTTGGCAATGAATTCCATAGATTCACCACTCTCTGGCTAAAGAAGTTTCTCCTCATCTCTGTTCTAAAAGGTCTTCCCTTTACTCTGAGGCTGTGCCCTCGAGTCCTAGTCTCTCCTACTAGTGGAAACATCATCCCCACGTCCATTCTATCCAGGCCCCTCAGTATTCTGTAAGTTTCAATCAGATCCCCCCTCATTCTTCTAAACTCCATCGAGTATAGACCCAGAGTCCTCAAACGTTCCTCATATGTTAAGCCCTTCATTCCTCAGATCATTCTCATGAACCTCCTCTGGACGCTCTCCAGGGCCAGCACATACTTCCTGAGATACCGGGCCCAAAATTGCTCACAATATTCTAAATGTGGTCTGACCAGAGCCTTATAAAGCCTCAGCAGCACATCCTGCTTTTATATTCTAGTCCTCTTGAAATAAATGCCAACATTGCATTTGCCTTTCTAACTACCGACTCAACCTGCAAGTTAACCTTAAGAGAATCCTGGACGAGGACTCCCAAGTCCCTTTGCACTCCAGATTTCTGAATTCTCTCCCCATTTAGAAAATAGGCCATGCCTCTATTCTTCCTACCAAAGTGCATGACCTCACACTTCCCCACGTTGTATTCCATCTGCCGCTTCTTTGCCCATTCTCCTAACCTGTCCAAATCCTTCTGCAGCCTCCCTGCCTCCTCAATACTACCTGTCCCTCCACCTATCTTTGTATCATCTGCATACTTAACCAGGATTCCCTCAGTTCCTTCATCTAGATCATTAATGTATAAAGTGAAAAGTTGTGGTCCCAACACTGACCCCTGCGGAATTCCACTAGTCACCGGCCGCCGTCCTGAGAAGGACTCCCTTATCCCCACTCTCTGCCTCTTGCCAGACAGCCAATCTTCTATCCATGTTAATACCTTGCCTCTAACACCATGGGCTCTTATCTTACTGAGCAGCCTCCTGTGCGGCACCTTGATTTCTGGAAGTCCAAGTAGATAACATCCATTGGCTCTCCTTTGTCTAACCTGCTCATTACCTCCTCAAAGAATTCTAACAGATTTGACAGGCATGACCTCCCCTTGATGAAACCATGCTGACTTTGCCCGATTTTACCATGCACTTTCAAGTATTCTGAAATCTCATCCTTAATAATGGACTCTAAAATCTTACCAACGACCGAGGTCAGGCTAATCGGCCTGTAATTTCCCGTCTTTTGCCTCACTCCCTTCTTAAACAGGGGGGTTAGATTAGCGAATTTCCAGTCCTCTGGGACCCTCCCTGACTCCAGTGATTCCTGAAAGATCGCCACTAACACCTCCACTATCTCTTCAGCTATCTCCTTCAGAACTCTGGGGTGTAATCCATCTGGTCCAGGTGATTTATCCACCTTCAGATCTTTCAGTTTTCCTAGCACCTTCTCCTTGGTAACGGCCACCATACTCACCTCCGCCCCCCGCACCCCCCCGACTCTCTTGAACTTTGGGGATGTCACTCGTGTCTTCCACTGTGAAGACTGACCCAAAGTACCTATTCAGTTCCTCCGCCATTTCTTTGTTCCCCACTACTACTTCTCCAGCGTAATTTTCCAGTGGCCAAATGTCCACTTTTGCCTCTCTCTTACCATTTATATATCTAAAAAAACTCTTGCAATCTTCTTTTATATTACTGGCTAGTTTACCCTCATATTTAATCTTCTTCCTCCTTATTTTTTTTTTTAGTTGTCCTCTGTTGGTCTTTGTAGGCTTCCCAATCCCCTGGTTTTCCACTGCTCTTCATCGTATTGTATGCTTTCTCTTTAGCTTTTATGCTGTCCCTGACTTCCCTTATCAGCCATTGCTACCTCGTCCTCCCTTTAGTATGCTTCTTCTTCCTAGGGATGAAGTTTTGTTGTGTCTCCCAAATTACTCCCAGAAACTCCTGCCATTGCTGTTCCACTGTCTTTCCTGCTAGGCTCAACCCCCAGTCAATTCTGGCCAGCTCCTCCCTCATGCCTCTGTGGTAATCTTTATTCAACTGTAATACTGTTACATCTGATTCCAGCTTTTTCCTCTCAAATTGCAGGGTAAATTCTATCATATTATGGTCACTTCTTAAGGGTTCCTTCACCTTAAGCTACCTTTTCAAATCTGCCTTGATGTTTCAGATCAGTGACCTTTCACACAGGTCAGCAACCTGAACCATTAACTGTTTCTTTGATCACAGACGCTGCTTGATCTGAAGGTTTCCAGCATTTTTTGTTTTCATTTCAAAATCTATCATAGTTCCTTTTAAGAAGATTATATGTGGTAGGGTGGGGGGTGGAGACACAGGACAAGGAGGGGTTGGGATCACAGCAGACACTCGACCTACCCTTATCTATATGCATGAAGATTTTCCGCCAGATTGGGAGAGATTGGGATTGGGAGTGAGAACCTTATTCATTACCATGCATCATTTTTTTTTACATCTTTAAACTTTAAAATATTACAGGCTCTTTAACTGTTTGACTACTTTTTAAAGACAGGGGTTGCTATACTTTATTCTTAACCAGTTCTACTATGCCTTCCTTATTTGATCAGTCATATAAAAGGAGCTTACTTAACCCTCAGTTTCTCGTTCTGATGAAAGCTAAACCAATTATTTCTCTTCATAAACACTAACAGACCTGCGGTGTACTCCCAGCATTGCCTATTGTTCACATTGTTGGGTGAATCTTCATGCCATTTAAGATGAGGAATGTCACTACTGGAAAACCAACGTGTGGACTAATCAAAGATCAGAGAAATTGTAAATCTACTTCTACTTTGGTAAAGTAAGGGGTGTCTCTTCTGAGTTTGTAGTTAAGGCACCATATCGTGATCTCTCCCCATTTCTGTCCTTATAATTTTTGCTCAGGCTGGCAATTCAGAGGAAAAGTAGCATAAAATTACAAGTAATCTTTTATTGTGAACTCTGAAGTAGGTTGGCACTTTGCAAACTCATTTTAGGTAAGGCATGATCCATCATTTATGGCTGAATTCAAGCCTAGGTTATAAAAGGTGGCAGGATAATGTACTAGCCTACTGCATCCTTCAGGTCTCCTGACATATTCTCTCTTTGTTGTTTCCAAGCTTTTCTGAAAAGGCATCTCTAATAATGGGTACAGCTGATAGAAGTGAGTGAAATGAAACAAGCAACAGCATTTGCAATTATGAAGAAAATCAAGCCAGTCAATTTACAGTTTTTTTTCAAGAGTGCATTATGTAATCTCCTCTATGCTAAAGCAACTTTATCTGGGTCATGGTATTTTACAGACAAGTGTACTTAACTGTAATAAATTCCTACTCTTACCTTCTGCAAGTTCATAAAATAGTATAGCACAGAAGGCTCTTTCCTCATAGCCCTGCAATTTTGCTCTCTCAAAGTATTTATCCAACTCTCTTTTGAAAGTTACTGTTGAATCTGCTTCTGCCACCCTTTCATGCACTGTATTCCAGTTAATGAAAAAAAATTGCTGGGCAAGAAGCTGTTTACTCATATAGCTTTCGGGTCTTTTGACAAACATCTTAAATTTGAGTCCTCTGCACACCAATCTTATTGCCAGAGGGCTGTAATTTTCAACTAGTGTCAGAAAGGGATGGCCCGCATTTTCGGATGGTTCCCAGAGCAGGACAATTGTGCAGAGGTAGTTTACACTTCTGGGCAATTGCCGTGCAAACCCTTACCTGGGAACTTCCGAGAGGGATTCCCCTGCACATCTTTGGGGTAGCCCCTCCGATATCCGATGCTGGGGAGCTCGGAAGCTGTGGCTCAGTTTCTCCTTACTTTCTCTACCAATACCTTCCATAATTTTGAACACCTCTATCAAATGTCCTTGGAACCTTCTCTGCTCCAAGGAAAACAATTTCAGTTTCTCTAGTCTCTCCACATGGTGCCATTCTAGTGAATCTCTTCTACACCGGCTCCAAGTATAAACTGTATATCAATTGTGTTTAATTATATGCAGGTGGAGAGCATTAATTGGGGTTTCACTTGAGCACCTATAAAGAGACACTTATTGAAACTGTGATGTGTTTGAGTTAAGAGGTGTATGCAGGCAATGTTTCATTCCATAAATAAATGTAAGACTAAATAAAGATTGGCTCCACATCATCCTTCACCAACCAGTTTTCTGGATAGAACACCAAGGCCTTGATATTCTTCCTAAAGTGTGATGCCCAGAGTTGGATACAATACTCCAGCTGAGGCTTGTGCTTTATGAAGGTTTAGCATAACTTACTTGCTTTTCACACTATTCCAATATTCAAAAAGCCAAGCATCCCATATGCTTTTTTAACAACCTTCTCAATTTGCCCTGCCACCTTCAAAGATTTGTGTACATGCACTACCAGAACTCTATTCCTGCACCTCTTTATAATTGTACTATTTAGTTCATATTGCCTCTCTTCATTTTGGCTCTCAAAATGTATCACTTCACATTTGTGTTGGATTTCATCTGCTCATTTTACCAGTCTGTCTATAACCTCCTTGAAGTCTGTTACAATCTTCATCGTTTATTAGATTTCCAGGTTTCATGTGATCTGCAGACTTTGAAATTTTGCCCTATATACCACATCCTGTTCGTTAACATATATCGAAAAGAGCAGAGACCCCAATAGTGATTTTGGGGAACAATCACTGTATACTTCCCCTAAGTCTGAAAATTAACTATTCATCACGACTCTCTGCTTTTTGTTTCTTCATCAATTTTGCATTCATGCCCCTCTAATTCAATGGTCCTTAACTTTGTTAACAAATTATTAAAAACATTTGCTAAATATATATCTTTGAGGTAAGTGAAATTGATAAGGAACCACCACCTTCTCAAGAGCAATTAAGGATGGGGAATAAATGCCGGCCTAGCCAACAATGTCCATATCCTGTGAAGGAATTTTTAAAAATCAAAATCACTTTGAAATAAAGAATTGGCAGACTTAAAAAAAAGAGGCTTTGATGTTTAAATTTGGGGAAAAAATGGCCTGTCACATTTTAATATTGCTAGATATATTATGGATAGTAAATTTAGCTGGTCTTTCAATCAGGCTAAACTGCTCAGTCAGTCTGAAGTTTTCAGTCTGAAGTTTTCACCCTCAACTAAATTAACTCTGGTTAGATGAGGACTCCACATGGATGGTCTTTAAGGCTTCCTGCAGTTAACTGAAGTGCAAATGAGGGTGCTTTTCTTACCAGCTAGTTGCTTTTGTTTTGCCCAGTAGCGAACAGCATAAACCAGAGGCCTCACTCTTGGATCCACTAATGCACACAATTGAAGAAACATTGTGTTACGTACAGCCAACCTATAAAAACAGATCATCCTGTTATTCATGTAATTTCAAGCAACTCAAAACATTTTTAGTTTGTTCTGTATGAAAAATGTATAAGTAATTAACCATATAGATAGCTAAAATTGTCACAAACTGTACCGAAGGTCACTGATTACGTGGTTCAACAAGGTGATATATACTGAGTATGCAAGAAAGATTCTATCATGTTACATCTAATTTGTACATTATGATCTGTATGCTGGCAAAGATAAAAAAAAGGATAGGAAGAGAGAAGTACTCAGGGCAATGAGGCCAAATGTACAATCAAACTGCTGCCCTTTAATTAAGGAAACATCCCAAGAAGCTTCAGAGGACACCAAGCCATAGAAGGAAATATTAGGAGAAGCAACCAAAAGTCTGATTTTCCCTCCAGGGACAGGAAACAGAAGTCAGGTCTGTTTCCAGATCCCAATACCACCCCAGGGAGAAACAGTCGCTCATTAAGATTTTCACAGGGCTACGCCCTTAATTGGCACAGAGATAGGTTCAGGGAGACAGGGTGGGCTCTCAAAGCTGGAGGGTCAAACAGAGGCCTTCCAGTTTGAATGGTGCAGCTCTAACGGAAGGTAAGAAAGAGAGGGGACTCTTTAAGATGAAAACACCCGTATTGAACCTTTTAAAATATTTAATTAAAAAATAGATTAAAGGGAAGGGGAAGGGGTGAGTGGGGGAAGGGTTGGGGATGTGGAAAATGGGAGGAGAGTGAGTGGGAGAGGGTGAGCAGGGAAAGTGGGAGGGGAGCAGGTGGCGGGGGGGGGGTAAGGGGAGCAAGTCGGGGGGGGCGGCATTGGGGAAAGGGGGGCAGCGGCAGCGTCAGGGGAGTGGGGGGGATGGGCAGTGGCCAAAGAGAGAGGACCATTTACAATATTAACTAGAAGGAAGGTGAGGAATAGAGATCAGCACTTTCCTGGTAAAGGACAGCAGGGCACAGGAGATGGTACTCATAATCAAGACAAGCTCTGAGGGAGATGGGAGAAAAACTAGAGGGACTTAGGTTCCAGAATAGGACTCTGGGGAAGCAGCAAAGCCAGTTGAAGGAATGCTCTCAACGTTAGTGACAATGAAGTCCATGAGCATCTTGCACCTGCTGAATCTGAGGGTGGAGGATCAAAGAAAAGAGGTTTACAGAGACTGTTAGCAGTGGAAATTAGCTTTGCTCTCCAGGGTAGCCCTGATATATATACAGAACTTATAAATATCAATATTATTTTAGTTTGTTTGCTACAGTACCTGTTATTAATAGAGATGTCTCCTTGCAAGCCTGATTCCTTATGGATAAATTTAACCACAGGTAACCTGGCAGTGGTGACAGCCTGAACTTTGTGTACACCTGGAACACACTTCTGCAACACAGTCGCTACAAGTTCAAGCACCTCAGCTGTTGTTGACGTCTCTAGGTCAATGTCAGACAAGATCGAATCCTCAGATTGAGTTTCAGACTGAGTATCCAGTTTAGTTCCATTAACCTCCTGTAATTGTATAAAACATGTTATTTGGGTCTGTGTATTACAATTCTTAACTGTCACCTTTTGTTTCTCACTCTTTCAGCAAACTTCTCAATTTTTAAAAACTATCTTGGTGGAATTTAGGGTGCATTTACTAGAACTTTAAGAGTTACAAAGCAGACATTAAAGTTAAAGTTAAAGTGTAAGTCCAAAGACAGGACTCCAGAGCAAAATGGAGGAGTGAATTCTGTCCTTCTATCCTCTCAAAATTTACTTCATACCAAAACAGAGGTTACTATAAGAGTTCCCAACAGAAGAACTGAAGGGTTATAGCAGATAAGGTTATGAAAGTGACACTTAGGAAATTTGTTGCTGAATAACTATGACAAAATCTATCAATAAAACAGCCTCTTTTCATCATTCAAAGGCTTTTATGGACCATTTCTAGTAAAGCCAGATTGTTGTACAAGACTGAAAAATTATGGTGCTTCATTTCAAACTACCTTCACTCATCCAGTTCTAATCCAGGAAAACAGTGCTAGAGTGGGAGGTCAAGTGTGATCAATTCCAAATATTCTCTCCCAAAAGAAAACTACAAACTGACTTTATTGCATCTAAGATGAGTTTATGGCAGATGCTTGAACCTGTTTTCTAAGCATCTTTCTGGGAGTTCCTTGAATACAAGTTCAAACTGGAATGTTTAATACTCTTTTAGGGATGCTCAGCTTTTTAAAACATGACTCAGTATGTAAATACAGGCATATACATAACAGCTGGAGACATTCTAATCTTTCGAAATTTTTGACTATTGTGCAAATACTTCCAGATTTCCCAAAAGAAGTATTGTAAACTGTACTTCAGTTTCAGCTGTGCTTCTAGCGTTAGCCTGAAAAATCTTGGTGTTTTCAAGATCCAAAAACAAATCCATGTCACAGCCATGAATATCGAATGCATTCACCGATGATCCAAAGGGCAAGATTCTACAACCTAAAAACAGAAACACATTAAGCCAGTTGCCACAATGGCCCCATATTCCAACTGTCAGTAAAGTAAAAGGTACAAATATTTTTGAAAAACTTAAAGAGAAACCATTCCCTTTCTGAAATAAGTTTCATCAACATATAATCAATATAGGCCAGGATTTTCCAGTCACACCCACAGCAGGAATGGAAAATTTGGGGGCGCAGCCAAAAGTCCATTGTCTTTCAGCAGGACCAGAAAATCATGACTGCGGATGTGACCAGAAAATCCCACCCATAATGTCTACCAAGAGTATGAAGCAGGGAGTTACGTACCAGCCTTCCAACACTGACACTTGGGTTTACAAGCACCTCAATTAATGGGATGAAAGCCTTTTCTGTTTATTGGTTATAAGGGTCCAATGAGAAACGAACTTGCTCATGAGCCCATGGTGTAATAGCTGCTCCTGATTAGGCACAATGCTGGGACTCATTAGCACAGAACTGGCAGAACTTTGGGTATCTGCACCCTGTGCGGTGAGTGCTTAACACTGAAACCAGGTGCCTAAAGTGGGAAAAGCGTTTCACTTCTCAGCACTAATATTTAAAATGATGAGCGCAAAACTCAAAAATAGAAAATCTACTAAACAGAATTTTATTACAATCCTTAGTTTAAGTGAAACTTAGTCCACAAGCCTTAATGATCTTGTGTAGTGGAAAAATGATATAGCAACAATATCTTTTTTGCAAAGACATTGAGGGATTTTTGTTGATATTAACATACATTTTGAACAGCAGGCCCTACTGTTAATATTGTTCCATTTCATATCTACAGTGTAACGGAATTGTTAAAAATCAACCGATAATATGTTAAGTTATAAATATAAGGTTATATACATTTATAAAGTTAAATAAATTAAGACCACTTACTTGGGAAGAATTCTAAGAAAACCTCCTGTAAAAGCGACACAATCAGCTTCCTTAGCATTTTCTCACTATCTGTAAGTTCAAACAACTGCAACAACTGCTTCATTTGTTCATCCACCTGTCACACAGCAAAATATTGTTACTGAACAAGAGAGGCAATCGAAAGATATACATAGCCAAATGCTATGATCCTTTGTAATGACTGAACAGTACATTTTGTATGAGCAGTTGAAGAAAGAATAGAGTATGGAGTACGTGCAACCCTTGACATGGCTATGCAGGTAAATTCAATTGGATTCAATCATTATAGTGTGGGTTGATGCTAGAGATAGGTTAGCCTTTACTGAAGTGAGGCATCTATAATGCCAACTAACAAGAAATTTAAATGAAGAGAGAGCTACAATAAAGCATTCAACTTTGTATCATTTCTCTCCAATGGTCTTTTTTAAAAAAAAATTAATTGTAGGATATCCAAGGATCTGAATATCAACTCACTAATCATGCAGGCACGCTAGTGAAGCTTAAGACAGATAGATATACTGCATTTGCTCCATTTCACTAAAGACGGTTCTCTCACAACTTTCCTCTCAATCTAGAAAGTAGTTGCTAAGATACACTTTTCAAAACTGACTATTGTTTCCTCTTCTGCTGATAATGAATAAATTATTCATTTTTTGCATCATCCTACGTCACAAAAGTTCATTTGGAATGACTATCCAATTTGCTTGCATTTTCTCCAATATACTGGTGAACAGTAATAAGTAAGTTTCGGTTGCAGGCATTAGCTAAATTATCTGTTTGCATCAAGATTCTATCCCATTGCGTACTTTCATTAAAGTAAATTGTTTCCTTAACTTTTAGCAAATATACACCATTCCCTCACATAATTGTACAGAAAGCTGCAAAGCAAAAATTTCGACAGTCGTATTCCCAAGAATCATCACCAAATTCACTGACCAAAGGGAAGGAATGCTACTCTTTGCGGGCAACATTACAAAGCAGAATTATTCATGTAATAGCTGCAGATGGCATTGAACAGCAAAAAAAAATAAATTTTGCTTGAATAACCTAGTGATGGAATTTAAAACAAAAAGATTTGATTGCATAAACCATGGACAGACTTGTCAGTTCAGGTGTATAATGTTTAGATATCATTTCCCATGACAAAGGAACACGGTTTGAAATGAAGTGAATCTGGGAGCAAGTTGTTCACAGCTCAGAGATAACTATCACCCATATCATTCCTTTATGTATTATAAATTTCACTCCATGTTAAATCTGGTCTCTAAAAGTACCCTGTAGCATATTTTCTGACTGCAAAAATTTGTAATGATAATGCTAACGTTGCTCCGATGCTGACTGTGAGCAAAAGCAGCACCAGGCAAAAATTTCAATTGTTAAATTTGAATGCAAGTTCCAAAATAAAAAGGAGGCCTTGTTCAAGCTTTTTCTGATCACTTCATCTTTAGCTAATATGTTGCTAATGTCATCCTTCATTACCCAACACAATTATGTAAGGGACAGCTTATGCTAATTATTTATGATTGATGTTCTAAATTGGGTTCATTTCAGTGATCACAATAAATTGCAGAGTTATGAATAAGGTTAACATTGAATAATGCAGATTGTTTCTATCACATTTTGCAGTTAATGCCCTGTCCAATATCTTAACCAACAATTGTTTGGGAGAGTATTCATCAAAACTCACTTTTTTTTGCAAAACAAAAAGCAGAAATTGATGAGCACCTCATCGACACCTAATGTCATTTTTTATCTCTAATGTTAGAATAAGAAGGGGTTAAACTTCGATAAAAAGTCATGCATAACCTCCAAAGGATAGGAAACACTTAGTCTCATCTGAGGCATCTGAACCTTCATACCACTACTGCTCTTAGTCCTTAAAATGCTAGCCACAGGTGGAAAATGATATGAAATTAATTATAATAGATTATGGATAAAACGTATATCAGGGTTTGATTAAAATTACACTGACCTAAAGAGAATAATCTAAACAGGCACACCTACCTATGTGCAGCATCGCACCACTATAGCATTTACAGGTTCACTGACAGGATCACCATCTGGTTCCATGGCAGAAATGCTGCAGTTGATCAGAACGCCTGAGAAAATTTCCGGTGGAATACTGTACTTAATTTTTTATGAGTTGCAAATTTACCTTCGAAGCCCCGTTTTAAGAATGCATTTTCCTCCCCCTAAGCAAGTCAGCATTTAGGCCACCCACTCTGCAGCCTTCACATGAACAAGCGTGTCTTCTGTGACTTGTCCTGCAATTTTCTTTCCCTCCCCAAACCTTTCCAGTGGCATAAGTGCAGGAAAAGAACAATAGGAGAAATACGCTGGGGAGGCTGAAGGGGGGGATTACAGTAATGCACTCCAACTTCAAGCTGCATTACTACATGTCAAAAATCTTAAACGATTGCTTTAATTAGCTGGTAGCATCAACAAGTACTTACATCAACTGCTTGACAGAGAACTTGTGTCAGCTCTTCAAAATCAATCAACTGTTTTTTCCCAGGGTCCTGCTTCTTCTTTGGAATATATTTGAACTCCTTATTCTCTTTGTGCTTTACTCGTAGCTTCTGACCATTCATACAGTGCTGTGTGATAGACAGCACCTTTTCCACTTCCGCAGTACTTCCCATTTCTAAAATTACATATAGACCCTGCAAATGGTAATACAATACATTGTGCGACCACATACATACAAGACAAATTACAGAAAGCCTTTATAAATAAAAAGGTGTTACAGTAACCTTACATGGAAGCCGTTAATAAGTTCCATTCAAATCAGTGAACTAGTTCAATTATTTCAAATTTCTAACCAATCACAAATTTCTAAAATTGCCAGTTATTGCAACATCTGGTGGTTCAGAACAAAGGGAAGGTAATCAATAAAGATGCTTTTAGGCTCTGTCTAGTCTGCAGCAGCAAGTATAAGTACAAACTATGGATCAAGACAGACATTTTTCATCTGTGTGCTTAACCATTTATTAAATGAGTTTCCAGCCTTCCGAGGTTGCCCAGTTGTCTCTTGAATGGGGCATGAATCACTTCCACTCTGGTGCTGCTTGCGACATATTCATAATTTAAACTTCCTGCCACAGCCTACCCAAGGCTGCTCTGTGATTACACTGCCAGAGGGCTGTGGCCAGCTAGTGTCCCAAGAACAATCAACAGTAGTGGGGGGACTCTCAGCAGTTTGGGGAAGGAGACAGGAACAGGGGAGCGGGGAGATGGAGGTGTCAGGGATACAAGGATGGGAGATCATTGAAACGTATAAAATTCTGACAGGGATGAACAAGTTGGATGCAGGGATGATGTTTTCTCTGTCTGAGGTGTCGAAAACAAAAGGTCGGTGTCAGGCTACAGGGTAGACCATTTAGGTCTGAGATAAGGAGAAACTTCTTCACTCAGAGGGTGGTGAACCTATGGAATTTTCTACCACAGAAGGCTATGAAGGCCAACTTACTGAATATATTTTAAAAGGAAATTGATAGATTTCTGGGCTCTCAAGGCATCAAGGGGGAGAGTGTGGGAGTACAGTATTGAGATAGAGGATCAGCCATGATTATGTTGAATGGCACAGCAGACTCAAAAGGCCAAATGGCCTACTCCTGCTCCTATTTTCTATGTTTTTATGAGATCAGGGAAACAGGTTCAGGTACAAAGAGAGAAATTGGGTATCCAGAAGGATGAGAAAGTGAATAGGGAGGGCATGAGAGCACATGGCTGAGGAACTTATGCAGGCTAGCATCTCCTGCAGAACCAGGAGCAGCAACGTGGTGACTGGGAGCAGTATCGAGATAGGAGCAGCTAGTAAAGGGGATGAATTAAATCTAGGAACTTCACTGGGGTAAACAATGAAAAATTGTTTCCACCAGTAGATCCATGGGGAACAAAGGAGTGTAGACCAAAGAATCTCAAGGAACAGCCAAGAGGTAAGTAAGGTTCTTGCATGATGCGCTGTTAGACCACACAATGTCTATCCCTAATGGCTATGAAGTTGAGGCTAGAACATCTTTAAAAAAAAGACAAATATTTGAAAATGAGGAATAGAAAATGATCTAGAGGGAAATTGGCTTACAGGAGAGGGCACTAGTGCCTACACAGCACTGAGGGCAAGGGACCTTCTCCTGTGCTGTAATTTCTCTCACTCTATGAAAACTTTCCTCTGTTGAGTCCAAGCCCAGGGAAACAGTTCTGAAATGTTAGTGCTCAGCTGGGTTTAGGACCTGCCCTGTGCATATGCCCCAGATTCAAATTACACTGCCCATTGTGTGATCTCTCAGCTTTGGCGTGTAAAGTACAAGTACAGATTGTCTTTTACTGTGGCTTCCCACTTCAGAGTTGTCACTTTCACACAGGATTAAAGTCCAAAACAAAATCCAAGGAGATAGGAAGAAAGATTAAAAAAAAAACTGGACCACAGCTTATACAGTGTCGGGAGATTCAAATGTGGTTTTGGGGTGGATATCAGTGGGTTATAGAATTACTATTTAGCCGCATATATGATATTAGAGCATTTTGCCTATTGCCATCAGTTACATATGAACAATCAGTGTAATTGAGTATTATTGAGACACAGCATTGTTAGTTTTCAGCACATATTTGGTGAATTAATAAGATACTGGCGGAATCAAAATTCCTCCAACCTCTAGTTACCCCTCTGTGAATCCTCCCCCACCTTTAATTTCCCCAAATCACATGCTCACCAGAAATTCCACCCCTCCCCAGCCCAGTTCTTGGGACTTCTTTTAACAGCTGCCACAGCAAAACCACAAGCCAAGATACTCAACAACATGAACGCAATCTTTAGGAGATCAAAGCAATAACATACACAAATGTCATGTGATCAGAGGCCACCTGGCCAGAATGTCATGTGAGTAAACCTCAAAAATGCCTCCAACCAAAGTTGGTAACCCTGCTCAGTACATTAATCAGCTAAAGCATCAGAGTCAGAAATTCAGTTTTGTCAATTGACCTCTCTAAATTTGTGATGCTTAAAGTAGCAAACAATAGCCTAATCATCCAATTAATTTGCAGCTATGAACAAGGCATTGAGCGTTTCAATGTAATTTACAGATGTGTTTACTACTGTCAGTTCTCTGCCTGAAGGCAGGTCCGACCCACAGCACTGCAACCTCCACCATGGGTAGGCAAGGAGACAGGTCACAAATCCACCCCAGCCGGAACAGGGATCAAACCTGCGCTGTCGGCACCAATCTAATCTTCACCAGCCATCCAGCCACTGAGCCAAACTGCCCCAAGGAGTCCGGGTCGCTGCAGCAACATGCACATTTACATGCATGTTGTAGTCTGGAGCTACGAATAGTGACAGTAGATGCTCCAATTTTCTTGTTATCACATGGCTGACCAGGAATCTCTCCTGCTCCCAACACGTGACATGCTGGAAGCATTTGCAAGTTGATAATCAACCTATTTGGCCACGTTATGAATGGACTTCCTTTGGCCACCAAGTGCTGGAGTGGGTCTTGAACCTGCGGCTTCCGACTCTGCGGCAGGGACACTACCCATTGCGCCACTAGACCTCCGTGTTTGCTATTAGAGGCCCTCAAAACTGTTATGTGATTAGAGCTCACTCTAGTGGCAGAAAACATTATTGACACTTCAAAGATTCCAATGCACTATTCTGCCTCGAAATTTTTAATCTGCTCGTTATCAAATCTAAGTTAGGATCATATGGAAGTCATCTGGCATTAAACTTACTTTGTCTTTGTCCATTATCACATTTGCCACTGTGCCAAAGTTCTGAAAGTAATCAGTGATCTCCAGATTGGATGTGCCTTTGTGGAAACCACTCACAAACAGGCTCTTCTCTTGCTGGGATTTCCTGGCAGTTCTCACGCTCAGAAGTTTTTGATGTTTCTTTCCTTTAAGATGATCATTTAAGGTGGGACCTGAAAGCATGCAAGGGCATGACTATAAAAAGAGGGCAACCACCTTGCTTTGCCAGAGTACACTTCAAACAAATTTAAAGTAAATCATTTTTTGTGTATGATTATTTTTTGATTGAAAAGCTTCTTCTAACAAAGCATCAGAGATTCTGGAATTCAGATACCAGCATTCGACCCAGAGCAGTTTTTTTTATTCGTAAGACAGGAAAATTACTGCAGAGAAACAGGTCTTTTGGCTCATCAATTATGCATTGATGCTTTTCTCCAAATGAGTTATAGAAAGGGACAAGAAACAAAGGAAAAGATACTCATTGTAACTTCAATGAGCTGAAAAGGGTTAGCAGCAAAGTGTAGCCTTTAAAGAGGAGATAGCTTGAAATTCAAAAAGCTAGAGCTCCCTGGCTGGCTAAAGATATAGAAGTTAAAATGAAACAGACAAAAAGCAGCTTATGATAAATGTGAAATTGATAAAAGGATCAAGCAAAATACAGAAAGTCCAGAGGAGAGCTGAAATGGGAAATAATCGGGGAAAAGAAAGTGCATGAGAAAAGATCAGCGGGTAATATAAAACAGAACACTAAAGTCTTCTGTAAACATACAAATGGTAAAAGGATAGTCAAAGGGTGGGTCCTCACCAGAGACAAGGATGCTGCCAATGTCACAGTAATGGAGGAAGTAGTAGAGAAATTGGATAAGATAAAAATAAACAAGAAGTTACTTAAAAGGTTAGTATTGCTCAAAATGGAGAAGTCTCCTGGCCTGTGTAGAGGCTTTTGTCAATCTTTCAATCCTCTTCGGGTAGGGTAGAAGTGCCAAAGGACCAGAGAATTGCAAACGTTACATCCCTGTTCGAAACAGGGATAAACTTAGTGACCATAGGCCAGCCTGCTGAATGTCACTAGGTGGGGTAACCTGGGAGGCAATATTCCCAAACATAGTTTGCTGACTTGGAAACACTTGAGTTAATAAATGACAACCAGCATGGATTTAAAGGCAAATATGTTAAACTTGACCCAGTTCATTGATAAAGGGAGATGGTTGATGAGGGCAGGATGATTGATGTGCGTACATGAACTTTCAAAAGGCATTTGACAAAGTACCACATAATAGACATGTTAGCAAAATTGAAGCCGGTGTGGTTAAGGGGGCAGGGGTAGCACTGATACAAAATTAGCTTGGGATCAGAAAGCATGGAGTAATAATGAATAGTTGTTTTAAGACAAATGTGCAGTGATGCCCCTCACAGGGGTGGGTGTGGAACCACTGCTCTTTTTGATAAATATTAATGACGGTCGTTTGGCAGTACAGAACTTGAGTATTACTAGAAAAAGACAATTTTGTTAAAGTTTTTTGTCTTGCACTCATCAGGACAATTCACAAGAATACAATCCAAGGGAGACAACAATTTATACTGTATGAGAAGAGAGTGCTGATTGGTTGATAAGTGGACTCAGATGGCTAGAGGTGATGCCCTGAGAAATGAGTTAGCGAATGGCTGTCACTTATTTTGTTTAGCTAAAACAGGCACAATGTGTGTACATGTTCTTTCTGTCTGCAAAGAACAGGGCCCTCTGTATTAATATATGTAGATTCCAGTACACGCAAATGCACTGTACTGTGAGCCCAACTGACAATCTTAAATTGGATCAGTGTTATTCTCAGCACACTGAAGATTATTTAGCATATGTTGTCTAATTGCGGAATCACATCTAAATGTCGGACACAGCATTTTGAGTTTTGCAAGCACGGGCTGGGTATGGTCTGTACCTTGCCCATTGCAAAGAGCGTAAGTGACATGCTGTTTGATACGAATCCGCCAGTCTTTGGAACATCTGACCTATATACCTAGCATCACACTGGCACTGAAATTCAGATACCACATTACTTATTTGTGAGTGGGAAAGAACCTGTTTCTGGCTTGACGGCAACATCCTGTTAATGGCAAATACCACTCACATTGCTACAGCATGGCAACAGAGTGAAACAGCTAGCTTCACCTGTTGCTCAAACTTTTGAGATACCTTGTCCTTCCAGGGTAATTGGAGGTAGACTGGACAATCTTCAGGGTTGAAAGTGATGGCCTTAGGCCTGTTCATGAGTTTGCATGATATATATCATCTGATCTGCTGTATGCAACGGGCAAGGTACAGACACAATGTCTATAGGCAGATGAAACTTAACGCAGGCAGGTGTGAAACGATGCATTTTGAAAAGAATAAGGAGGTAATATAAACTAAATAGTACAATTTTAAAGGCAGGGATAGAGAGTCCTGCAGGTTTATGCACACAAATCTTTGAAGATTGCAGGACAAGTTGAAAAAGTTATTAAAAAAGCATACAGGATATTTAGCTTTATAAATAGAGGAATAGATAACAAAAGCATGGAAGTTATGCAAAACCTTTATAAAATTGCTGGTTAGGCCTCAACTGGAGTATTGTGTCCAATTCTGGGAACCACATTTTAGGAAGAATGTCAAAGCCTTGGAGCAACTGCAGAGGGAATTTACAAGATTTGTATCTGGGACGAGAGTCTCCAGTTAAGTGGAAAGAGTAGAGAAGTTAGGACTGTTCTTCTTAGACCAGAAAAATCCAAAGGGAGGTATCATGGAGGCAGAAAAATTTGATAGTTTCTCCATATTTATTGTTTTCAATGGCAGGCAGATCAGTAACTAAAGGACACAGATTTAAATTAATTGGTGAAGGAACCTGGGAAGAGGGAAGGAGAAATGAGAAATTATTTTAATCAGTGAGTTACGATGATCTGGAATGCACCAGCTGAAAGGGCAGTGGAAGCAGAATCAACTGAATCTGTCCAAAGGGAATTGGATAAAAGCACGAGGAAAAAAATTTACATGGGTGTGGGGAAAGAAGAACAACAACTTGCACTTCTTTAGCAACCTTAGCTTTTTAAAACAACCCAAGATGCTTCACAAGAGTGATATTAAACAAAAACTTGACACCAAGCCCCATAAAGAGATTTCAGGAAAACTAAAAGCTGAGTTAGAGATAAACTGTAAGGAGTGTCTGAAAGGCAAAGAGGCGGAGAGGTTTAGGGAAAGAATTCTGCAACTTAGAGCTCAAGCTGCTAAAGGCACAGCTACTAATGGTGCAGTGCTAGAAATCATGAATGTGCAAGAGGCCAGAATTGGAGAAAAAGAAGAGATCTCGGAGAGTTGTGCAGATGAAAGAAGTTAGAGAGATAGAGGGGGGCGAGGCCATGGAGGATTTGAAAACAAAGGATGAGAATTTTAAAAATCAAGGTATTGCCAAATGAAGAGCCAATATTGGTCCGCAAGCACAGGGGCAATGAGAGAACAGGATTTAGGTAAATTAGGATATGAGAGCAAAGCAGTGGAATTACTTGAATCGTTTTTTTTCAGTGAGCCAGCACAGGCACGATAGGCTGATTTGTCTCCTTCTATGCTGTATGATTCCATGGGATGCCTCATCAAATCCCACTTTCCTGTGTGAACCTCTACTTTTTAATCTTCCTTTTTTTCAAGCAACTAATTTCACTTTAAAAGAATTTATAGATTTTATTCCAACAACTATAAATCTGATTTACGCAATTTAAATTTTTTTTCTAGTTTTTCCCATTATGGAGTTTTGCTTAGTTTTTTCCTGTTTTTAAAAAAAAGGCTAAATACATCACAGATGTTATACTCCAGGTTTCAAACTAGGCCTTGCAGACTATAGCTGGCAGTCCCAACATTATTGGCACTTTTTCACTACCTGGCACATTTTTTCTTAGACTAAAGGATTTCATTTAAGTCCAATAAAGATTAAAGTCTAACGGTTCTCATAGGTTGATGACTTGGGTGGATGCAGGCTGGACTCGGTGGTCCTTCTGGTTTTGGCATCGAGGTAGTTTGAAGATATAGACAGACAATTTATCAGAATTTATCAGTTCTTCAGAAGACAGCAGCTGCCAAGTTGAGTTCTTTAAAAATCTCTCTCTGCAGTACAGAGAGGGTCAAACTTGTTGAAATAGGTGGAGAGAGGGAAAGCCCACAGGGATCTTGCCTCTTGGGCGTCTCTTTGGCTTCTGGCCTGTGTTCTCTCCAACAGAGACCAAGAGTCCATCAAGACAATGGGGAAATGCCAGCCAGCCAAGGTGTACAACCAACAGACACTCAAATCGCCTGTGGAGGACGAAAGTCCCATCTGCTGTTGGTCCCCACTATCTGGTCTATATGTGACACCAATCCCATATTAATGTGGTTGACTTAACTGCCCTCTGAAGTGGCATAGCTACCCACTCAGTTGCATCAAATCAGAACGATCATAGCCAACAAGTCCTTCTCAGGACAACTCAGGATGGGCAATGAATGCCAGCCAGACTTGTCAGAGACACTTCCATCCAAACAGCTAGCTCCTTTCCCTTGCCAGCCAAATGGCTAAGGAGCTATGCACATTTAATGTTAGAACTGACTGGGTGTTAAGCAGCCAGTCTCTCTCCCACCAAGAAAACTTCACATTTTAAAAGTTTCCCAAGTAATCTAATGGAGCCATTTATAACCATTGCAAAACACCATCAGCATCATTCTGACTGGCAAATGTGAAGCAGGAACACTGCCTCCTGGAAGGGGCTGGTATATTTTCCATAAACCAAACAGAAAATGCTGGAACTACACAACAGCATCCATGGAGAGAAAAACTATTAACCAGCTGAATTTTTAAGCCCTAATGGGGGCAAAGAGGCAGGTGGACTCGTAAATTCACTGGCCAGCATGCCAGTTCCCCAGCTCCTCCTGCTCCTGGGACATTTACATTGCTAAAAACCTATTAAGGCCCATTGTCAGAGGCCAGCCTCCAGGTCCCCCAGAAGTGTCAGGAAACAGTATAGTTGGCTGAATTGATGGCCTGGCTGCTGAGGCCATTTTCTAAATCAAAGTTAAAAAAAGGTTGGAGAGAGGGTGCCTCCATCTTGGGAAACCACCTCCCCCACTTACCTGGAAAGGTAGCCTGTTACTTCTTCAGTACTGCAGGGCTTCCTATTGGTCTTCAAGCTCCAAGAGCCTGCCCCTTGTATTTAATTGGGTGACAGCTGGACTGTTGCCTTTGACAGTTACTCTGACACTTTTGACAGTTCCAATTAACTTGACAATTAACAAGTTTATGCACATTTTTTAAACGCGCATAAATGCCTATTTTAACAATCCCAAAGAGCACCTTACCTCCCCCAAAGCTCACCTGGCCTCCCCCAAAGATGTCATGGGTCCACATCCAAAGGGGGTACCATACCTGCCCAAAAGGATACCCCAACTTTCCAAAGGAGTCCACAAAGTTCAGACCTGCTCCTACCAGGTCTAACCTGTTCACATTGTGTTTCACACACCTGGGTCACCAAAATTAGGGATGAATGGAGGCAGCTGCTGACTTATATGGGTAGCTGCCTTTGCAAAGCACTCATGATGAAATCCCAACATGGACTCATTCCCACCCTTGCAAAAATAGTAGGTGCCATGTTTGCAGGGGGAACGACTTTCAGATTTTAGCCTCTTCCACCATTTTTGCAACAGCACAGAAAATCCAACTGACAGATAACCTTTCAGGTCAATGCCCTTTGGAGAGAACAGCTCTGATCGACCTGAAATGCCGGGGAAGATTTTCCAGTCCCACCGAAGTGAATGGGACTTTTGGGTGACTGACCACACCCACTGCGGCAGGACCCGCTGCGCTGGGGCCAGAAAATCCCGGCCATTAGCTTGGTTTCCTCTCTTTCCACTGGCGCTGCCTGACCTGTTGAGCATTTCCAGCATTTCCTGTTTATTTACCATAAATCAGGTGCCACAGTCCAAACAAACTGATGCCAAGCCAGACACAGTGAAACCACTTTCCCCTGTGGCTCAGTTGGAGATTCAGGTGTCACACGTGGGCTGCACGAACAAAGACAAAGGAGGCGCGGCATTATAACTCTTCAGTTATGAGGAATGGCCGGAGAAGTTGGGGCCGTTTTCCTTGGAGAGGAGAAGGCTAAGAGGAGACTTGATAGAAATTTTCAAAATCACGAGGGGCCTGGGCAGAGTAGATAGGGAGAAACTGTTCCCGCGCGTAAACAGATCGCGAACCCGGGGGCACAGTTTTAAAGTGCTTTGCAAAAGAAGCAAACTCAAGGTGAGAAAACACATTCAGGGTTTGGGATGCGCTGCCTGGAAGTGTGGTGGAGGCGAGTTCAATTGAGGCATTCAAGGGGGCACCGGACGATTATCCAAATAGAAACAACGTGCAGGGGGTGGGGGTGGGGAAGAGAAGGCAGGAGATTAGCACTAAGTTAAAACGCCCAGAGAGCTGGCGCTGGCACGATGGGCCGAATGGACAATTCTGTGAACTCTGCGCGTGGAGCTGGTCACTTCGAGGGGGGAGGCGGTTATTTTCCTGCTGCAGAGGCCGCGGCGCCTCGGTCCCCGGTTCAAAAGCTTCTCCACTTACTGTTCGGGACCCGGACATCGCACAACGAACAGCGGTAACCGCCGCGAAGCAGCGGCTCGATGTCCGACCCGCTCATGCTCCGGCTCTTCGGTCCCTTTTATCAATTCAATCCAGCGGCGGGGATTCACGAACCCACCCTCTCAACAGCCGGCGTGTCACCATCTAATCCCTCCCCGGGGAAACCCCCAGCGCCAGGCAAACGTTCCGCCCAGGAGGTCACAATGCTGAGCCCTGGAGGAAGCTCATGGTCAAGAATCTGAATTCAAATCTTTACTCCCCGAAGTCTATTGATGAGTGAGCTGCACTTGGTGGAAATTTGTCTGTGTAATCAACTGTCCTTCCCCACCAAAAATAGACCCACTGTAAAAAAAAAAGACTGTTGTATTAGTCCAATATGATTTAGGAAATAAAAACAGAAAATGCTGGAAAAACTCAGTAGGTCTGGCAACATCTGGGGAGAGAGAAAAACAGTTAATGTTTTGACTCTTCTCCAGAGCTAAAGTGAAGTAGAAATAGAAGAGTCACATGGACGCAAGACGTTAACTCACTATCTCTCTCCACAGATGCTGCCAGACTTACTGAATTTTTCCAGCATTTTCTGTTTTTACCTCAGATTTCCAGCACCCGCAGTATTTTGCTTTTATCTATTTGATTTAGGAAGTATATGTTCATGCATTTGTTCACATAAGAATCGCTCACCACTGCACTACAGTCCAGGTACCAATGCCTGCAGCACATAGTCCGATCTGAGAAATAATTCAATGAAGTTCCGGCAAATCAGGTTAAAAGTGATTATTCTGAACTTCTGGGAACCACGACACTTATTGACAGTCCCAAATAAATTGTAAAAAAGTACAAGAGGCACTGTGAACCCTTGCAGCTTATGGACAGCTCTCAGTATATTAAGTCCTTTTTCCTTAAACACAGGACACCGCATGATGTCACATTTTAAAATGTTCCAAGTATCTACTCTATCTGAGTCTGAGCATCGTGATGAGAGGTGTATTGTTACTGGATTCCTTTTCGCCCCTACTTATGTATACTGGGTTTGAAACCACCCCATGTTCTCTATAGCTGCCTGTAGCAGGATCTGAATTCCACACCCCACCGTCCCCAATGGCCTCTGTTCCTCTGTCCCAGTCAGACACTAAGGGCAGAATTTTACATTCCGCACCTGACCCGATCAAGCATAAATCACACAAGATGACGTTGGGCAAGCGTCCCAACGTCATCACGCACTTGCACGATATTTCACTCAGCGGACACGCACGGCAGTCGAAGGGCCTGCCGACAATTAAGTGGGCAATTAAGCCCATTAACGGTGCACTTGAATGTGACTTTTCATGGCCTGTCCAACCTTACGGCTGTCAGACTGGCCAATCGGCCAGGCGCCCTTTACATTTTTCATGAAACCTCATCCAAGGACAGGATGAAATCTCCATTAGGAAATAAAATAAAAAGAAATACCTGGGGACAACATTTTTATGAGGTATGCTTTCAGGTGCTTGATTGTGCTGTATGGGCATTTTTTGCAGCTTTTTTATGTTTTATTTTATTATTTGCAGGTCTGCAGCTCCCTGAGGAATCTGTCTGCCTTCAGGGAGCTCTCTCGAAGAGCTCACCCGTGCCCATGGTGACATTGTCACCTGCTTTTAGGCTTTTAGTTATCAGGTTTGCTTTGTCTGGCGAATGCTAGCTGCACCCTTAATATTAACACATTAGTTGGTGCTTGAAACAATATAGACAGAGAGGCCGATTAACTGAACAAATACCAGTAGTTTATTGGAACAAGGAACAGAGCACTAACACCACGTGTGCTTCTTTAATCAACTCCAGACTTCCCAGTTACCCAAGTAGCCCGTGCTATGTAGCGATTGGTCAATACAGTTACATGGTCAATTAACTACATTCTCTTAAATGTACATAGCACTCCACTTTACCACATCCCTCCCCCTTTACTTGAAAGTACAATTGACAAGCTTCACAACATCCCAATTATTTATATGAATAATTATTTACAAGTCAAGTTTCTCAGGATGCTTCCTTGGACATGTCGAGTGTCATAGCTCAATGGCCTCGGCTGGCTTTTCGGAGACCCCCTTCTCAGGGGTCAACTGTCCACCAGGCTCTTTTGTGGAAGTGAGCAAGTTTGAGTCTTTGACCCTCTCGGGTACAAGAGGCCCCACCAGTACTTAAAAATCGTGTGACATTTCTTCCATATGAGATGCAGACCTAAACGCAAACAATGACAGTAGTCCTCCTTGTGGGACTATCTCTCTGCTCCGGAGATGATCCAAGTGTCATCTAATTATTCGATCATTTATTGATACATTATAGGTCCTGTCACGGCACTCACTTTGCCTAATAGCCAATTGGGCCCATCTCCAAAGTTCTTTGGAAGAACTGTGTCTCCCACAGTGAAATTTCTTTCATGATTATAACCATCATGTCTAGCCTTCTGGGCCTCTTGGCTTCTCTCCACCCTCCCCACTAAATTCGGCCTGATAAGAGTTAGACGGGTGCAGACACGTCTCTTCATTAGTAATTCAGCAGGGGCATACCAGTGGTCATGTGTGGCGTTGTACAGTACGCGAATGGGAACCGTGACAATCTGGTGCTGGTGGAATCCCCATCCAGCTTTTTCATCCCAGACTTAAAAGTTTGGATAAAAGTAAAAAACTACGGATGCTGGAAATCCAAAACAAAAATAAAAATACCTGGAAAAACTCAGCAGGTCTGGCAGCATCTGCGGAGAGGAACACAGTTAACGTTTCAAGTCCGTATGACTCTTCAACAGAACTAAGTAAAAATAGAAGAGAGGTGAAATATAAGCTGGTTTAAGTTGGGGGGGGGGGTGGGGTGGGGGGCAGGTAGAATTGGATAGAGGACCAGTGATAGGTGGAGATAGCCAAAAGATGCCATAGACAAAAGGACAAAGAGGTGTTGAAGGTGGTGATATAATATATTATAACACCTCTTTGTCCTTTTGTCTATGACATCTTTTGGCTATCTCCACCTATCACTGGCCCTCTATCCAGCTCTACCTGTCCCACCACTCCCCACCTCTCTTAAACCAGCTTATATTTCACCTCTTTTCTATTTTTACTTAGTTCTGTTGAAGAGTCATACGGACTCGAAACGTTAACTGTGTTCTTCTCCACAGATGCTGCCAGACCTGCTGAGTTTTTCCAGGTATTTTTATTTTTGTTTTAAAAGTTTGGACCGCCTGCTCAGCCAAACCATTAGAGGTGGGGTGGTAAGGTTTTGATATGAGTTATTCCATTGACGGTTGTAACCCTGTGGAACTCCCTGCTGATAAATGCAGTCCCGTTGTCCAACACAAGCACCTCTGGTAACCCGTGCACTGCAAAACTCTGTCACAAACTGTCTATGGTGGCAGCAGACGTGGGTGATTGGACTTCGCAAACATCCATCCACTTAGAGTGGGCGTCTATTAGTAAAAAGAACATCGTGCCCAAGAAGGGCCCCACGTGGTCGATGTGGAGGTGCATCCATGGCCACTCCGGCCATTCCCAGAGATGCAATTGAGCTAAGGGGGGTAGCTTTTGTACCTGCTGGCATTGAAGACAACTTTTAACTAGGGTTTCGATGTCCGCATCCATCCATGGCCCCACAAGTAGCTGTGCGCAAGCATCTTCATCCTACTAATGCCAGGGTGAGCACTATGGATTTCAGATAGTAATGGCCTTCGCTTTCTCGGGATCAAGATAACCCTTGCTTCCCAGAGTAATATGCCACCCTGGTGGCTGAGCTCATATCTGCTTCGTGTCATCAGACTTTGGCTCTCCTAACCATCCATTCAAGACCTGCTCCAGACATGAGATAAAAGCGGATCTTGGCTGTCCACTCACGGATTTGTTTGGTTTGGACGGGGGGAGGCATCAAAAAAATGTAGTACTAAGGCAAGTTCCTGGGGAATTGGAACTTTCACATTGTTATCTGGCAGGGGGAGGCAGCTCAGCGCATCAGCATGTGCGATCTGGCTGCCCAATCAGTGAATAAAAGTGTATTCGATAGCAACCAATATCAGTGCCCACCTCTGGATACGAGCAGATGCAATGGAGGGTATCGCCTTATCCTCTCCAAATAATCCCAGCAGAGACTTGTTGTTGGATATAATGTGAAAATTACAACCATGGATATGTCTTGATGGAATTTCCGAACACCAAACACAACAGACTAGCCCTCCTTCTCAATTTGAGAATATCGTCGCTCTGCAGCACTGAGCGTGCAAGATATATAATCAATGGGTCGTTCGGAGACATCCACCATCTGGTGTGAAAGTACAGCCCCTACTCCATAAGGGGATGTGTCGCAAGTTAAAATCAATTCTTTCTTTAGGTCAAAGTGGACCAGTAGGGCCAATGATCTTAACAATTGCTTCCCCTTCAGAAACACATCCTGGTACGGAGCTTGCCAAACCCATTTATGGTTTTTCTTAAGCAATGCATATAAGGGAGCCAGTACGGTTGATAGGTTTCGGAGAAATCGCCCATAGTAGTTTATCGTGCCTAAGAAGGCCTTTAGTTCTGAAGTGTTTCTGGGTGCAGGTGCCTCGCAAATAGCCTTGACCTTTTCTTCCAAGGGATTCAGGCCCTGCATGTCAGCCTTATGGCCAAAGTAAACTATATCCTTGGCTTGGAAAGTATATTTTTCTCACATCAAACACACCCCCACTTGTGAGAAGTGTTTCAGCACCTCCTCCAAACTAGCTAAGTGTTCTTCGTCAGTTCGTCCAGTGACTAAGACATCATCCAGATAAACAACGACAGGGCAGTCCCTGAAGCAGACTTTCCATGGTACACTGGAAAATAGCACACGTCGAGATCCCAAAGGGTAGTCGAGTATATTGATACAATCCTCAATATGTATTGATGGTCATGAATTCCCTACAGCCTTCTTCGAACTCTACCTGCTGGGAGGTGTGGCTCATGTCGAGTTTTGAATATGTGATGTCCCCTACTAATTTTGAATATAATTCGTCAATCTTCGGTATCGGGTGTCTATCAAGTTTGGCCACTCTGTTTACAGTTTACTTACAGTCACCACATAAGTGAACACTTTGCCCTGGCTTCAGTACGGGTACTATAGGTGCCACTCACTCAGAAAATTGCACCAGTATCAGCACTGAAATTCAGGGTGATTGGAAATATACCAAGGGAAGACCATGAATTGATGGGTTAGATGGAACAAAGGCCTTCTCCTGCCTGAAACTGTTACTTTCATAGCATACACAATGGCATAGGCAATGGCACCATTAAAAACCAAAAATATGTAAGACTGTACATATTCAGTTACCATGCATTGACAGCATCATATTAAATTGACAAGAGAAATAGACACTGCATTCTGAAGACTTATGAGATATGATTTACTTCTCAAAAGTTTGCTGACCTGGTAACTTACAAGAAATGGAAATGCTTGCAAATTACACTATTCATTAAGCATTGTCAAGTGAATTCTGTAGAAATATACATATATATTATTTAATAATGCATTATATTCATTCTTGATTTGAGTCCAGTGCACCTGGAGGCAATATGAGGGCTAATTTGGAAATTGTTGTGTGACGTGAGTTTATGTTTTGAATATTTTCTTCAAAATGATTTTTCCAAGGAAAAAATTGTTCCATGAATTAAAGCATGATGCAGTTCCACGAAACGTGAAACATATTTAGTGGAAACACAACATTATCAATTGTGTGGTAACATATTCGCTGACCTGATCTGGCTCTTCTGGGAGAAACATTTAGCATAAGGTATATATTTTGCCGTTATTGCTTCTAAAACAAGTCAGTCATTTTTTGGAGTGATTCCTAATGCAGTTTCTGGAGAGTTGGAAGAATAGTGAACACTTGCAACTAATTAACATAACTAAAAAAGTAAGCTGAAGTGTAAAAACAGAAAATATTGCACATGAAACCAGGTTAGTCAATATCCGAAAGAAGGATTGGTTTTGGATATGCATTGCATATAAGTATACAAATAAATGTGTTTTTGTTAATGCCTGAAGTATATCTATCTATATTCCTATTTGATATGAGCCTGTGTTTATGTAAGAGCAATTAAGGCCTGAAATTAATGGGGGCAGAAGGGCATAGAGTGCACACATCACATACCAGAGTCCAGAAAGAGCATACACACATACATCACACACTGGGGGCCAGAATGGACGTGCAGTGCTCACATTACCTGTTAGAAGTCAGAATTTTGGTAGAACTCATGTTTGCCAGGTTTTTGCCCTGTTAACTTTATGTCCTAAATTATGCCTGGGAATAGCAGATTTAACTTTCCAGTCAACCCACCATGTGATGTCACATGTCTGCAGTAGTTCCTGGGATACCCTGGAAATACAACCCATTGAGCCACCCAATAGACTCAGCAGAACCTACACCAACTGATAGTCGACATTATTTACATAAGACATCAATAGTGAGACAATCAGCAAAATGTCATTGATCTCAGAACAGATTGATTATGTTCAAGCTCTTTAGAGCAATTAACATTTTTCTATGGAGATAGTCTGCAGCCCAGGAAGGACCTCAGGGTCCCTTGTTACCTGTGTGCTACTCCAACTTCCACTAACTGTTTAGTTGGATTGTGGCTACCCATGGTGTGTACTGCTTAGACACCATTAAGCAATCTTGTGGAATTTACCAAGAAGTCTTTATTAATGCTGCTGAATTATGCATATATTTACAGTAGAGGGTAAGTATGAAGAAGACTCCATGGCATGCCCTTACATGTTGCTACCTAGCTCTGCACTACTAACCTAAACCCTAGGTCAGGTGCCTTCTTACGTCATCGGTGGATGGTACTGTACTCATTGACAGGTTTACACTTAATGTAACAGATCCTTCTACTACACATCCCTCCAAGTCTTTATCTTCTGGATATAGACTGGCAATAGTTACTTACAGTTTGATTCAAGTCGTGTGTTGTCATAATGCTTGCGTACTTAACTTCGGTGTTGCAACTATAACTACTCTAGCTCTAACAGACTTCGTGATTAACATTACAACATTAACTGCATGTCTTAATAGAGTTCATACTACCCCATCTCCCCCCTTCAAGTCTTTGGATTCAGGGTTTGACGCGGTCTGGAGTTCTTGTACCCCTGCCATGTCTCATTTGCAATCTGGCCGTAAGTGTGGCAGGATCTACTACTGGCTGTTGATCTTGGTGGCGAATTGTTGGTTGGAGCCGGGTGCAGGCATGGCTTCATGCGCCTTTTCCATTGGCTAGTGTTGCACCATGCTTGGTCAGTTGGGTTGCTGTGGGGGTGGTTTGGTACCATGAGGGGTGGTCATTTCTTTCTGGGAGGACAGGAGTGGTGTCTGTCCAGCTGTTGGTTGTGTCCCTTCTTCTTCTTCTTCTTCTTCTTCTGCCTCTTACGGCATCTGGAAACCTTCCGGGTTGAGGGGGAGCCGTCCTATGGATAGAAGAAGAGTATGGAGGTGGCTCACCTTTGTTGACTAGTGTTTATACTGGGCTGCTACCTGTTTCCACTGGACTCTGTGGTTTCATCACACTAGCTGGTGGTTGTCGGGGCTGTGTGTAGGTTGTCATCTCAACCGTCTGCGCCATGGTTGCTGTTGGAGGTAGAAGCTCTTCTGGAAGTAATTCTTGCTCTGGCGTCACCTCCACTGGTGGCGCTGAGGTAACCTCCTGCACTATGGTTTAGTCTGGCCCTTGATTTGGTTCGGGGACCTGAAAAAGAGAAGAACAGATCTGCTCCATGAACCGGGAAGAAAGGTTACAAACAAAGTCAACATTTGAATATGGTTTTGTGGTTGAAACTCTTTGGGAGGATGCCGTTCCAGCTGGATTACGACTGAGGGCTGGTTTCTGCCCCATGAAGTGTTCTCTCCAGTGAGTTGTTCTTCCTTGGCAGAATCTAATTCCTCTATACAACCTTTCAAGGGCACATTCCGTGACCAGTCTTCCACCAATTGGTTTTGCAAGAGCTCATACTGTTTAGCGAGAATTTCAACCTATGTTCCTGATCCTCAGCTAGTCGTGGACCTCTTTGGGAATGTAATGTCATTCAAATGTTCCTTGCAGATGAGCAACTGTTTCCTTCAGCACTTCAGCACTGCAGTCACATTCTTGTACCTCTCGGCTTCTTCCCATAGTGAACATTCCTGACTCTTCAGTGAAAACTGGCTTGTCAGTTCAGAGTGGCAGTAAATTCATTTTGTCTTGCTTCGTAATGTTCCCGAGGGACAAACTCAGACCTTGAGAGTTCTTTGTGGCATGAGATGGTCCTTCAACAGGTTTTCCTTTTCATTGCGGAGCTCAAGTACTTCATCTTGAGTATTCTCGTAATTTAGCAGAACCTCATGGAGCCTGTTCTGCCTTTCTGTTGTTCAAGATGGTCTATATTTCATCATTTCGCTGAAGGTTAAGGGATTGTGTTTGAATCTGCTCTTAAAGGATAAGCGGCTGCTCTTTCAAATGTTTATTTTCTTGTTCTGCTCTTGCCTTCTTGAGCTGTGTATCAGTGAGTATGTTTGTCATTTGCTGACAGCTCCAACAAGGTTTTCTCTGCAGTAGCCTTCAAGGTCTTTGCCAATTCCTCATGTTTTCCAAGGGATACGTATCAGTTTTTCAAAGAGTCTTTCAAGGCAATAAGTTCAGTGAGCGCCTTCCTTGTCAGCTCTCGTGCTTGGCTGAATCCAGCTTGGCTTTGAGCCGAACATTTTCAGCTTGCAAAAAAGCAAAACACTGCAGATGCTGGAAACCTGAAACAAAAACAGAAAATGCTGGAAAAACTCAGCAGGTCTAGCAGCATCTGTGAAGAGGAAAACAGAGTTAACATTTCAAGTCCATATGACCCTTCTCATTTTCAGCTTGTATCTGTGCTATTTCTTGGTCCTCCCGGTGCAGGGATTTTTGCTTGTCACCCACTACCAGCCACTGATACGGGTCAGGAAATATGTCTAGGTCATCGAGAAAGAAATAATCTGGGTCTTCTGGCCCAAGGTACCCATAATGATAATTCAGCTAGGTTTCTGGCCCATGGTGTGTTGCTTTGGCACCCTAATGTGGTTTGTTCGGGTTTTGTCTTTTGCCTTTCCTTCATTTTGCTGGGAGTTTTTATGGCCCTTTACACTCTCCTGAGCATGAAGATTAAAATATCCATCAAAGGCTGCCGACAGTTCCCTGAGAGTGGTGTTGGATTCATCGATGCCCTGCATCAGGACTACGCGATTCACAAAATCACCAAACCAGGAGGAAAAGAAACATTGAGCTTGTATTGCTCTGATTTTTTTCCTGATGTCTGATGCATTAACTAACGTGAAAAATCACTTCTCAAGGGTACCAAATGTCCTGTTGGATTTGGTGTAATGGAATCGTGATGCATGTTTAAAATAATTTGAAGTGTAGGTGTCCTTTTAAGAGATCAGTGGATTTCAAAATGGTGCCATTGGTATTGCCGAGGAGAAGATTTTCACATGCTTGAGATTTTTGGCGCAACTTTTAAAATGGCGGCGACGGGTTGGGAGGAGGAAGAAGCTGCAAAATGGCTGCGGGTCAGGTCGCGACTGTGGGTCAGCTGAATGGCGTCACCCAGCTGCAGGCTGGGTCTGGGTCAGGAGGGCAGAAGTCTCACTGGCTGGGGGGGGGGGGGGTGAAAATTTTGCGAGGCACTTGAGCTTTCGTTTAAAAGGGAGTTTCTGCGTGTTCAATGCTTTTTATCCTTTTATTTTGTTGTGCTGTGGACTCGGGGGCCACGTAGAGAGGGCGCCAAGTCAGAGGTCAGGCTAGTGATGAATGTACTGACTGATTTTTAAAAGAAATAATTCACAGGACTGGAACTTCCCTAGAACTTTAAAAAGGTTGTATCTCACCCTGCAGGCTGCTGGCTCCTAGCTCTGCTTTGTTTAAGCTACTTTTACAGGGATCCAGTGGAGACTTCAGCTTGAGCTTAACTTCTGCCTTTTTTCTCCTGCCAGGATCTTCAGTCTCTGGAGCTTTTCAGATGGGTTTTCTCAGCTTCTTGCTTCTTGAATGAGGTTTATCGGAGCAGAAATTCATTGCTGGTATCTTTTTCTTGATTTCTTTGAATCCTGAGCCACTGCACTTCTGCTAGCAAAGATGGGATCCCAGAATTTCAGAGCCTTAGACCTTGTGACCTTACATATAACTACATAGAATATACAGCTCTGAAACAGGCTATTCAGCCCAATCAATCTATGCCAGTGTTTTTGCTCCAAAAGAGCCTCCTCCCACTGTATTTACTTCCTCTCATTATATCAACATAATCTTCTATTCCTTTCACCCACATGTACTCATTTAGCTTTGCTTTAAAGGGACACAGATTCATAGCAAAATAATACATTTTGCAATACATAATTTTATCCCTATCCTTACAAAACATCTGGTTTAGCATGTGTAATAGAAAGCGAGGTCAGCTAGTAATAAAATATAATAAATGGTATGTCTGACACATACCAATACCACATTTTGTTACAGAGGCAAAAAAATCTTAAACAAAGTCAGTGATTTAATGGTGGCTGTTTCTCAGTAGCAGTTTGAAACTGACAAGCACTTCTCAATCTGGCTAAACAACGCTAAACATCAATTGACCCAAGACTCTTTTCATTCAAACATAACATGTTGTGGTCTTAAATGCTTTAAAAGAGAAAGTTTGATCTGTAACGACTCAAGTATTAATTTCAACTCGGCAGAGCATTTATGAAGTATCTTTAGTATGTGATCAGGATATTCAAAAGCACTCCATATCCAATAAACTACTTTGTTTCGATGTAGGCAAACGCATGAGCCTATTTACATCACTCAGAAGACACAATGCCTGGTGTAACAGTCCAGCAGGATCTCATTGGAGCTTGGGGCACTTTCCTCAAAAAATATGTATTGATCGTTTTTAAAGATTACTTTCAGAATACCACATACAATGCTTCACCTGTAGCCTGTGCACTTACTGCATCTCTTATTTATAATCACTCACTATTGTGTCAGCTCCAATAAGATGCTGCAATTCAAAAGCCACGGATCCAAAGCCCATTATGTGTTCTTGTAAATACCACGTAGAAATCAGTTACATGCACTGATGAGCTTTGATGACAAGTTACAAGTAATCCAAAACTCTACTGTCCATATCCTAATTAACTCTAAGTCCCATTCACTCATCACCCCTGTGCTTACCTAGATTTTAAATCCTGGTTCTTATCTACAAGTCCATTCATGGCCTTGCCTCTCCCTATCACCGTAATGTCCTCCGGCCTTGCAATCTTCCGAGATGTCTGCGCTCCTACAATTCTGATTTTTACGCGCCCACAATTCACATCAGCTCACCAACGGCAGCTGTTTGTTCAGCTGCCAAGTCACTAAGCTCTGGAATCCCCTGACTAAGGGCCAGATTGTCCTGTCCTGACGCGGGCCAACCCATGTCAGGTAGGTTTTAAAAATGGTGGGTGGGACCCAATTCCAGGATTCCCATCAACAGTAATCTTCAAAGGCATGGGATAAGGATGCAGGGTGTGAGCCCACATCCACCGGTCCCAACATTGCAGCAAGGACATTTAAGAGCCTCAAGTTTTTTAATGGAGACTGCTGGCTTTTGAATGTGACGTGGTTCACAACAACTCAGAGATGTCGTGAGCCAAGGGAAACCCTGTTCTGGAGTTGCGTACCTTTTAACAGGTAAGTTCTAAAGGTGTTTCCAACTTCACATGTCGTCATTCAATGCTGTATGATAAGTTACATAATGCTTTTAATGCAATGATTGATGACAGGACTTTGTTCTTAAAAGGTAAGTCACCATTACATTGACCAGTATTGCGAAAGTGGAAAAGCCTTCAGATGCATTAGAGTACATTATCCATGGATAAAGTACTCTTCTGCATTGGATAATATTGAAATTTAGATTTGATGGTGTCAGTTGTCCCCTCTGATTTAATCTTTTTATTGATTAACAGCTCAGATATATGTTTCTTTGGTACAAAGCTTCAACAGATGGCTATGTTGTTTGAGTGACAGCTGACACCTGATTCCCTGCTACACACCTTGAACAGATGGTTGAGATCTTTTATTGATCTCAACAAGCCCAGAAATCCTTTTCCCTACTCCAAAGCTTGAACAAATGGCTGAGCTCTTTGAATGACTTCTTAGGCTTTAATGTATTCAGCTCTGGAGGTTATGTTAGCACAATTGTGCAGCAGAACCTCAGTGCAAATGCTTATCTGAGCTTCAAACCCACTGATGGATTCAACTCAGGAGGGCTTTTTGCTACAGTTGTCAAGGAGACTGAGGGCAAAATTTTCCATTCTGATCACTAAGTCCAGTGGTGGGCAGAAAAGTTGGCACAAAACCTGCTGGGCAGCAGGATAGCTGAACATGTGTGATCTTCCACTTTTGAGCTCATTAATTATGTATCCATGAGGAACTTGGTGAATCTCGTGACAATGGGGGCAGGAAGCCATTCCCTCATGGAGTCAAACGTCCTGACACCACCGGAGAAGCTAGAAGATGTGAGCAACCACACCCTGAGACATACAAGGGCACTTCCAGCATTGCCTTTCTCTCATTTCTAGATAAGAGCATCGCCAGCGATACACTCATGATTGGGCCAATGCTAGCTGTTGAAATTGGGAGAACAAAATTCCAAACTATTTTTCAGCCAGAGTAAAATTGACTGTTTCATTCATTCATGCCAAATTTAACGCCTTCACCCACCACGATTCCTGTTGCTGGCAGAAGTGGAAAATTCCACCCTGAAAAGTTTATTTATATTGACAGTGTTATGAGCTCCTAAGGGGATAATGTTTGTTGAAGTGGTTTTTGAATGTGTTTATTTATTTTGACAGTTTTATGAGCATCATAAAGACTTCCTAATGTTATTATAGGGCTGATGAGTTCTGTGCATGGTGGATACTAAGTGAGTGGTAACAGGGTGAGGATATGGGAGTATAGATAGGCATGGGGGTACAGGGATATGGGGAATGAGTGGTATGGATGAGGCTATGGGGTGATGGTGTAATTGGAAGGCATGGAGGGGATATGTGGGTGGGTGGGCAGTGAGGGGGATGAGGGTTGGAGGGCTTCACATTCATCTATCAAAGGGGTCTGTTGGCCCAGTGAATGGTGGTGGGCCTTTTAACCTGACCACCTCTGCACATCCCCGCCTCTGGTTCTGCGTTGGGCCTGCATTTGGAGGCTTCAGTCCTGACTCCAGCCATCCCTGCCACCCAACCAGGAAGATAGAGTGGGTGTGCACGGCTGGGCAGAAGGCAGGATCACAAAGTCAGGATATGGCCCAACTCGCCATTCCCATCTCAAAGGGGGAAATCTGGTTCTAAATCTCTCTGGGTCTCCACCTCTTTTCCTTTAAGATACTCCTTAAAAGCTACCTCTTTGATCAAGATTTTGATCATCTATCCTAATATCTTCTTATGTGGCTCAATGTCAAAGCTGAAGAGTTTAATTCATGAACAATCAAATGCTGATAGCAGCACAACCCAAACTCCCCAATGCTGTACTCAACTGTCCCCTAATTAACATCATCACTATTTTTTGTCCATAAAACAAGAGGTGTAAAATGGAAAGAAAAAGAATTGTCTGCAATCCAGAAATATGACCCCCTCTTTACATATCTTTTAATCTTTTAATCTATTTTATGTCAATTAATTTATCTTAGAATAATATTCCCTTTGTGTTTTGTACTGAGTTAGCTTATCACAGCCAAGGTGACAATAAAGAGTGCTATAATTGATCTTTTTGCCCCCAAACTGAAAGAAGCAAAAATCTACAAGATGCACTGCAGCAAAAAGCTCCTTCAATAGCACCTTCTAAACCCACAGTTGCTGGATCAAAATCCTGGGACTCCCTTCCTAACAGCACTGCAGGTAGGTGTACATGCACCAGGTGGACTGCAGCAATTCAAAAAGGTGGCTCACTACTTTCTTCTCTAGAGCGTTTTGGGATAGGCAACAAATGTTGGCCTTTTCAGCGACACCCACATCCCACAATGTGTTGAAAAAAAAAATCAACACCTCATACAAGAACATAAGAATTAAGAGCAGGAGTAGGCCATTCAGCCCTTTGAATCTACTCCACCATTTGATAAGATCATGGCTGATCTAATTGTGGCCTCAACTCCACTTTCCTGTCTGCTCCCCATAATCCTTGACTCCCTTGTTGATCAATAATCTATAATCCTCATCCAAAATGACTGATTGGTAAACATGGTCACAGTAACTTCAACACAAGCTCCTATCTACCAGTTACATATTTCAAATTCCAACTTTATGTAGCCAAGCAGTGACTATCTTCAAAAGAGGAAATCTCACCATCTCTCCTTGGCATTACCATCACTGAAATCCCCACGATCCACATCCTGGGGGTTACCATTGACCATAAACTCAACTGGACCAACCAGATAAATACTGTGGCTACAATAGCAGGTCAGAGGCTGGGAATTTTTTGGAGAGCAATTCACCTCCTGATTCCCTAAAGCCTGTCCATCATCTACAAGGCACAAATCAGGAGGTGAAGGAATACCCTCCACTTGCCTGGCTGAGTGCAGCTCCAGTAACACTCAAGAAGCTGTGACACCATCCAGAACAAATCAGCCCACTTGATTGGCACCCCATCCACCACCTTAAACATTCACTCCCTCCACCACCAAAGCACAGTGGCAGCAGTGTGTACCATCTACAACATACACTGCAGCAACCCACCAAGGCTCCTTCAATGGCACCTTCTAAACCCAAAACTTCTGCCATCTCAAAGGACAAGAGGAGCAGATACATGGGAAGATCACCACCTGCAAGTTCCCCTTCAAGCCACAAACCATCCTGACTTGGAACTATATCACTGTTCCTTCACTGTTGTTGGATTAAAATCCTGGAACCCCTTTCCTAACAACACTCTGGGTGTACCTACACCACATGGACTGTAGCAGTTCAAGAAGGCGGCTCACCACCACCTTCTCAAGGGCAATTAGGGATGGGCAATGACTACTGGCCTAGCCAGCCGTGCCCATATCCCGTGAACGAATATATAAAAATTCAACCCAATCCTAATGGCTATCAGTGATTCTCCAGGAAGTGCTGAAGTGTGGAGGCCTAGATGAGTACAGAGTCAAGTTCAACTACAATAGATCCACAGTTAGGAGTAAGCCATCAATGTTCAATATCTAAGCTCACATTTGAAGAATGCCATTGTACTCAGAACTGTTGCCCTGTGTGGGCCTGTGGCCCACCATATGCGCTTTCCCTCAAGGGACAGAGTCAGGAAGAAAGTTAGAGGAGGAAAACGACAGGCAAATGGTTTAAGTCATTTTGGTTGCGCTCCAGGTTTATATACAATAATTGATTTGTTTTTTCTGGTTGACATGGGTTAAAAAAAATGAAATTTATTTTAGTCAAATTGTTAAAGATAAATCCAGGTATGGAGTGTAGTTCAATCATAATTTACAATATGCATCTAAAACCTGCTCAAATACATTATTAACTGCATTTCATTAGGCAGTCATTTGCAGCATCTAAGCTTGGCTTCCTAAGACCATTATCATTAGCTGTAGTATGAACTGGCTTTGTGTCTTGTGTGGGCTAAATTTGTTTTGTTCAATTGTTTCTCTGTCCCAAGGGAGGATGCTGACATTTGAGTCAGCCAGTCTCTGGGCATGTTTGAAAAACTGAGTCACCTAATAACCAGGTATGAATCATACATCTCGGAGAAAAAAGATAACATCCTCTGGGGTTCAGTGGTCACAATATTGTGGCTAGGAATAATTGCAGAGCCTTGTTCTTGCTGTAGATAATCTCTGAACCATTAAATACAATCACACATTTCAATTTCTGTTGAAAACCTCTATAGTTGAAAAAGGCACAATCACTACCAGTACAGCTTTTACTGAATTCCAAAGTAATTGCTTTTGTTGTGTAACCAAGGCACCAAGAAAGCATAAATTGTAGCATGCAGTGGCTTGCCATTTAGACTACAATATTTTCCTGCATTCTGCTATTTTTATTTATACAAATACTTCCTCTAAAGATACATTATTGTCATCACAGAATAACTGGAATATTTAGTCCACAATATTCATTTTCATTTAATTAACAGATCACCTAATATACTCTGGTTGCAAACCAGTCATGTTTCATTTGAAATCTTTTAAATTCTGGTTTGGTTTATCTCATTTCTTCATTCATTCACTTTGCATTTGGACAGCTGCTATTCCGCCATTCACACTCATTTGGACACATCGTTTATTAGTTCACTTTACCCAATATCACAAAATCTTAATCTCTCTTGCCCTCCACCCTATCACAGCCCTCCCCTTTCCTTCTTCCTCCCCATCCCCCCTTTCACTTGATCTAAACCTATTACATTTCTATGGGCAGAATTTTTAGGTCAGTGTGCAGGCGAGATCGGTGGGCCCAAGAACGGCCAGGGAATGGCCCACCATCCACAATCAGCCCACGCCCACGATTTCACTCTGGCCAGTTAGTGGCCAGCCAGCATCAGCGCTGCCTGGGGGTTGGGGGTGGGAGGAGGGGGAGCACTGAAGTCAGCACGGGCCCAGGTAGAGCGTTCACAGAAAGCTCCCTGAAGGCAGAGAGCTGCCTTAGGGAGCTGAAGACTTCAAAAGTATCAAAAACAGATTTTTAAATCTAGATAAAAAGGTCAACACAACACAAGCAGTCACCTGAGCATAGACATTGTAAAATTTCTGTGCATGGATTTTTTTTTATTTAATAACAGAACCCTTATTCTGCCCTTGAATGAGGTTTCCTGAAAAATGCAAAGACCGCCTGGCTGATTCACCCACATACCAACCGCAATGTTGGATGGGCAGCGAAAAATCCCAGTTAATTACGCCATTAATGGGCTTAATTGCCCCCTTAATTGCCAGCAGGCGCACTTCCAAGTTTAGCACGCAGCCGCCAACTGAAATATCACACGAGTGCATGATGACGTTGTAAATTTATCAATGAATGATTTTTAAAGCTTTTTTTTACACACCCTAATATCACTATAAAGTTCATTGCTTCTATATAGTGTATAGTGGTTGACTAGGCATGGAAGTGCCATAGTTTGGCATGGGGACATGAGGGGCCATAGTGATTGTTTACAGGGGGCAGGCTTTGACATGTAAGCATGAGGGACATTAGGAGATGGGTGTGGGGCATACTTTTGCATGGACATATGAAGAGCCCGATGTCAGCACGTGCTATTTTACGCTCAAGCAGGTCGGGCATGTGCCCACCCACTCACGAAAAAATTCTGGCCTACCTTTCCTCAGATAATCATTGGCCTGAAAAATTGGGCTGGATCTTCAATGAGTTGGAATGACTTGTGAGCCCTTTAAAAACGGCAAGTGGGTCCCGATTCCCAGATTCCGGACCCCATTCCTGGGGTTTCCAATTTTCAGGAGTGCCTTTTAAGGATGCGGGCTGGTTTCAGTGGGCAGCTCCATTGCGGGGATACACACGTCCTAGTCCTCCGCAATTTTCATGGAGTCGGTCCAGCTTTTCAAACAGTCATGGTTCATGAAACCTCAGAGGCGTCATGACCCATAGTCCGTATGAGGGAACTTTTTGAAAGGTAAGTTCAAAAGGGCCTCCTCATCCCCCCCATGCCAAAGTGTGCCACCGCCCACTCCCTGTGGCCTCTCATGCCCCCCATGCTGAGGTATATCCCCCAACAATCCCTCCGGCTCTTCATATGTCCATGCAAAAGTATGCCCCACACCCACCTCCTAATGTCCCTCATGCTTACATGTCAAAGCCTGCCCCCGTAAACAATCACTATGGCCCCTCATGTCCCCATGCCAAACTATGGCACTTCCATGCCTAGACAACCACTATACACTATATAGAAGCAATGAACTTTATAGTGACATTAGGGTGTGTAAAAAAAGCTTTAAAAATCATTCATTGATAAATTTACTCTTCCTTAAAAAAAACTAATTTTTTGCTACAGCCTAATAAATGTGTCAATCATCCAGACACTTTACAGTATCAATAGCTGAAAATGCAAGCACTTAAAACCTTTCATCATGTGTAAATAAACATTGTGAAATTGACAGCATAGATAAGTGAGCCAGAGCTGTCAATCAAGCAATGTTCTCCTTGAGGCTCAAGTGTTTCAACAGACTAATGGGTGCCTGGGCTCTCAGCAAAGAATACATAATGATGGGCCATAGGGATCGTTTGGAGTGGTATACATTAGCATAGTGGACATGAAGGGCCCACTAGTTTGGGGGCAAACCTTGGAATTGGTGGGAGGCATGAGGTGGCATGAATGGGGCACGGGGAGTATCTGGAGGTTGAGGGGTGTGAGGGCTGGAGGGACTTTCTGTATCTATTATAATTAGGATGACGTCCCACAGCACCAAGAAGGGCATTTTAAACAGCCGGCCTCTGAGCCCAAAAGCTCCTGTGGCTGCCTCTGAACTTTCTCCGGGGTTGGCTGGACCAGCTGTAACCCATACCCACACTCCCACCCCACCCCGAGGTAGGCAGGCCAAGCAAGGCATTTTCACAACTCCTGCTACCCAGCTCAAGGTTGAAAATTCAACCCATTAACTCTGCTTCTCTCCACAGATACTGTCTGACCTGCTGAGTATCACCAGCATTTCCTGTTTTTATTTTAAATTCTTCTCCTTAATTAACTTGCTTTTTTCAACTGCCTGACCGTCACTGTTCGGCCTTTGGATTACGCTGCAGTCCACTGCAGTGAAGGTTAAAAGTTTCAATCAGCCTGACTTAAATATTCCACAGTTTACCAAACTGCCTGACTGGACTGATGAAATTCATCCAACCTTTAAGAGGCACATTCAAATGGCTGGCTACCATGAGAATTGGACCCATAACCATCTAGCCTGGGCAAGTAGTCATTTCACAAATATCAGTGATTAATATTAGCAATGTAGCAAAGTCTAATTATCAATACCTTAGCAAACTCTGAAGAAGACCATATTGATAAATAATGGAAAAAAATTCAAGCATGTTGTATTTCAACAAAGACATTGAGTGGCATTTGATGGAGGTGACAGGGGCCTCATCTGCTGGCTGGAGAGCCCTGCTTTGCCTCCTTTTGAGAAGGCCCCACTGAAGTAATTGCCTGGAGGCACTTAACCGGACAGCGGCAGGCCTTCCCCGGGGTCAAGGACCCCTGGTGTGGAAATCCCACAGTCAGAGGCTGGCAGCTGTACACTGCACCGGAGGACCAGTGGCAGCTTCCAGTAATGCGCCCACCCAAGGCCCAGGATTGCCGCGGGACCCAGGCCACAGGTGAGTGTTGGCAGGATGGGAGTCACAGGTTGGGGTCACAGGGGAGAGAAGAAAGGGATCAATTGCAAGAGCAGTGGGGTGGCTCTCAGTGCTAAGTCCCTCTATCAGACACTGAGCTCCTTTGAACGAGAGATCTCCCCTGGAAGCCTGCAAGCAACCCTGACAGACTTTGCCTACAGTGCCTCCTGTATGGCCAGTCTCCCATCCAGCACTGGGTGAATACCAGCAGTGACGGGATGAGGCCCTTAAACGGGTATTAATTACCTATTTAATTGGTGGTGGGGTGGGAAGGCCGTCCACAAGCCTTCCTGCCACTGACTTAATCGTGGCAGAGGCTGGATGGCAACTGGGTCCCCACCTGCCACCCTCCCACCCAATTAAATGACCCCCCTGGCACCAAACTCACCTCTAGTGAGCGCATTAAATTTTGCCCATTGCCACAAGGAAAAAGATGGATAATCGTCGAATATTGAAAATAAGCTGAAGTATATATTGATGTAAGCGTATAATAACAACATCACAACATGGCAGGCCTATTAAATATGACGTTCTAGAACTTGCCAGACCAGGCCATTTTAGACAAATGGGACTTTATTGGGTTTAGGAGTATGAAGGATGGAACATTGGAGAAATCAGCTGGAGGTAATTAATAAATTTAATGAAGTCACCTTCTCTTCAACTTTTTCAAATTTGAAATAAAAAGAAAAGGTCTTTGCTGTTGGCCACCACAGCTTGCAGCTGCTGCTGAACCTAGGTAGGCAGGGAGGGTGTTTAGAGCCCGAGTGTACCGCTGTGGGGGGGGGGGGCTGCGACAAGGCAGCTTTAGCATCCCCTGTTGCCTCGTTCAATTGACTACCCCCATCCAGCCCCCAGGAAAATGGCCCATGGGCTAGATGGAGCCAGGAAACTGGCACCCTGGATGGCAGCACTATTTTTAGCACCCACCCACCTCTGTGCCCACCCTCAGCGGTGTATTAAAATCCTGCCCATGACACTTGAAGTGAGATGCAAAGATACGACATTTGCATTTTAGGCCAGTGCTAGAATTTGATGACACCTGAATCAAAGGGTCATTAATTCAACTGATCCATTTTAAATCAGGGCAAGAGAAGTCTCCTTGATTGGATTGCTATTATTGTTTTGCTTCATGAATTTTGCAATCAAAATTTACACAAATTAAGGATTCTTTGACCCTTTGAAGGGTTACTGTACAGTTCTCATCTCCCTAACCAATGTTTTCACTTCTAAGTTAAGTTGTCATTTCTATTTGAGTGTGGCATTATGGAATGATTATAAACTAAGAGAAACTTTTAAAGATTTCTATTGAAAAAAATGGACAAAATACTTTAAAAAAAAATTTCATGGTATTTTACTTGGATTTTCAAAAGGAATTCCAACAAAGTTGCTCATGGGGAGAATTTTCTCCCTGTCAGGCAGGCCGGTCAGGAACAGGCATGGAGCCGATCACTGTCCATGATCGGCTGCGCGCCACCATTTTGCCTGGGCCCACCCAGCGTGATGCGCACCTGGAAGCGCTCAGCGCTACCTGTGTGGGCAGTGGGTGGAGGGAGAGCCTGCGCTCTTCCATGCATGCCCGCAAAAGAGCGCAGAAATCTCCCCGAGGCACGGAGCAGCCTCAGGGAGATTAATTTGATTATGAAAAATTGAAGAAAAATAATTTTAAAAATTATTCAGACATGACCTGGAGCATGTTTATGAATTTTCATGAAAAAATTTATTTAATTAATAAACACTTCATGAAACCTCATCCCGCCCTTGGATGAGGTTTCATGAAAAATTACGAAGGCTGCCTGGGCTCTCCGCCTGCCCCCCACCAACTTTAAGGTTGGATGGGAGCCCTGACAATCATTTTATTTAATTAATTAATGGCCTTAACAGGCATTTGACAGTTCAGCGGGCACGCAGCCAATTCCAGTGTGTGCCAGCCGAACTAAAGATCAGAATGACGCGAGATGACGTTGGGACACACGCCCGACTTCACCACTCACTGAACAGAAGATTCTGCCCCATGTGAAAATACTATAATGAGGTTAAGGCTAATGACAAATTGTGCCATTGGTTTGATCATTGGCTTAGCAACATTAGAGGATGTTGAGAATTGGAAATGCTCTTGCTAGGGAAAAATAACCGGTGGTATTTCTCAGGGGTTTATTCCAGAGCCCTGAACAGGTGCCTGGAGCATCATTATTAAATGTGCTAATGAGACAAAGCAATAATAAAGAGTAGAATGGTGACTGATAATGTTCAGAGAAACTTGGACCAACTATGTAGGTGAACTACAATATGGCAAATAGATTGTAATGTAACTAAATGCTGGATGACACACATTGGAATGGGTAACAATAATCATTTGTATAACACAAAATGGTCTCCACAGCAGAGATTGAAAAAGAAGAAGATTGGATTTGGGAATGATCAATGCCCACAAATGCATATTTGCTACATGTGTCATTGATTAACAAAAAAGGATCAAACTTGCCACTCCCTCACTCAGAATATAGTACCCGACCATTGCCTGACAACCTGACAACACTGATCAGAGATCAAATCTGGGACTTTTAGTGTGTATAGTTCAGCTGCTCATCATCGGCACCAGCTGAACTATTAAGTGACTGTTTAAATTCCTAGGTGTGATTGCAACAGTTTTTGGAATTTTCATGATAAATGTCACTCTTTTATCCTGTAAATCCTGCTGCCAATGTGTTAACAAAGATATTTTGCCTTATGCTACTTCTAACAGAAATCCTCCTGCCGTTATGTATTAGTGACACCATAAACACAATGAGAAGAAGACTTTCCCCAGAAAAGCCTTTTCTGACTGCAATATTCTAAAAAGTACAAAGCCATCTTCTGTTATGCTAACTTTATCCCATCTGCATAGATCACAGCCTAGGCTAAGTGTGATTTTTGACTCCAGTGGAGCAAGCATTAAAATTGCTGTAAGGCAGAAAGTCACCTGTTAGTTATTAAGGAAGGTAATATTACTTTTCAAAACTCCACAAGATGGCAGCAGCAGCATTGAACTATATTATATAGTTCTTGACTGACACGTTTAGTGGCTATGGATTGCACAGTTAAAGAGTATCTTTTCCTTTGTTAGCTAATTTCAGTGGAAAATAGACATGGGTATAAAACGTTATGCTTCATCAACATTTTTGCTAAAATTAGTGAATGGAAGAATATATAATAGCAGCTTTTTAATAACTTCTGTAATCCTAAAATTCATTAATACATCTTGATATACATCAAAGAGAATTTGAGAGAGGTTTTGATCATGTTCAGCACATGAGAAAAGAGATGAGAATATGAGGGATGATATTTTGGAACGATTGAAGGAGCTTGTTCTTGCCAATGAATAGAGGCTTCACCCTTGTTCCCTCACAATACCTCATTACCTCCACATCAGCCTATAGAAATAAGCATAGCAGATGTTTCACCACTGTGTCAGATGTCCAATAAAGAGCATTAACACATGTTCATATAAGAATAGGAAATCCATCAACTATCATACATAATAGGATTGCAATGAATTTTGTAGGCATATTTAGACACAAAATTATATGACTATATTTATATTGACTCTTCTTTTGGTTGTAAATTAAGTCAATTTGCTTCTGCAAGGAAAACATTATTTATCTATATGTTTTTTGGACCTCTCAACTTTTAGATCTAGTTAACATTTTCAGCCATCTATTGGTGTGTTTTTTCCTTCTGTGCAACAACTCTTAATTGAATGCCAATCCTTGTGCACAAGGATAATCAATTTCTTGGTTATCCAAGATGTAAGTAAGAAAGGAAAATACATCACACCGTATTCAATAAACTTCATGTGTGACTTAAAGTTCTACGATTGATGTTCAATAGCACCTCCCAACCTTGCTATCTTTACCATCAAGAAGGTCAAGATTATAGAAACACATCACCTTCAAGCCACACGTTATACTGGTGTGTACACAGCTGTTCTTTCAAAATGGTGGGGTCGAAATCCTGATCTTCCCTAACACCATTACCAACAGGTCTGCAATAGTTCAAAAAGAAGACCCACTATTACTTTCTCAGGGTAACTAATGGTGGCCACCAACCAAGGTTATGGTCCGTTATCTATTAGTACAAATATGTAATATAAAATGGCTTTGTGCTTTAACTCTGAAATTTGAAACTCAAATCACAAGCCATAGCCTCACCTTAAGTATCTTCTTGTTTCAGCAGAAGAATGATTAATGACTGCATAGTACATGTTGCAACCACAGAGATAATGCGTACAAGATGTGAATCACCTAATAATTTTCCATTCTCAAGGATCAGCTTCAGCAACAGTCGTGAGATTATGTAGAAACTTGGCTTGAATCTGGCAGCTTCTTTTTATTCATTCATGGGATGCGGGCTTCATTGGCTGGGCCAGCATTTATTGCCCATCCCTAGTAGCCCTTGAGAAGGTGCTGGTGAGCTGCGTCCATGTGGTGTAGGTACACCCAGGGTGCTGATAGGGAGTGAGTTCCAGAATTTTGGCCCATCAACAATGAAGGAATGGCGATACATTTCCAAGGTCAGGATGGCGAGTGACTTGGAGGGGAGCTTCTAGGTGGTGGTGTTCCCATCTATCTGTTGCCCCTGTCCTTCTAGATGATAATGGTTGTAGGTCTGGAAGGCACTGTCAGAGGAGCCTTGGTGAATTCCTGCAGCGCATCTTGTAGATGGTACACTCTGCTGCCACTGTGCGTCAGCGGTGGAAGGAGTGAATGTTCGTGGATGTAGTGCCAATCAAGCAGGCTGCTTTCTCCTGGAAGGTATCAAGCTTCTATACTGTTGCTGGAGATGGTCATTGCCTGATGCTTGTTTGCTGTGAATGTTACTTACCACTTGTCTGCCCAAGCCTGGATATTGTCTGGGTCTTGCTGCATTTGGACATGGACTGCTTTAGTATCTGAGGAGTCATGAATGGTGCTGAACATTGTGCAATCATCAACAAACATCCCCACTTCTGACCTTATGATGAAAGAAAGGTTATGCTTGAAGCAGCTGAAGATGGTTGGGCCAAGGACATTTTCATTCTTCATGGGGTGTGGGCATCACTGACAAGGCCATCATTTGTTGCCTATCCCTAATCACACTTAAGAAGAAGGTAGTGAGCTACCTTCTTGAGCCGATGTGGTCCATCTGGTGCATGTGCACCTACCTACAGCCCTGTTAGGTAGGGAGCCCCAGAATTTTGATCCAGCAACAGTGAAGGAACATCAATATAGTTTCAATCCAGGGTGGTGTGTGGCTTGGGGATAAACTTGCAGGTAGCAGTGGTCTCATGCATCTGATGCCCTGGTCCTATTAGGTGCTAAAGGTCATGAGTTTGGAAGGTATTTTCAAAGAAGCATTAGTGAATTGCTGCAGTGCATCTTGTATATAGAACAACCTGCTGCCACTGTACGTGAATGATGGAAGGAATGTATTTTTTTCTTCTTTCACGGGACATGAGCGTCGCTGGATAGGCCAGCATTTTTGTTGCTTATCCCTAATTGCCCTTGAGAAGGTGGTGGTGAGTTGCCTTTTCAAACCGCTGCACTTCATGTGTTGTAGGTACACTCACATTGTTGTTCGAGAAGGTGTTTCAGGATTTTGAGCCAATGATAGTGAAGGAATGACGATATAGTTCCAAGTCAAGATGGTATGTGGCTTGGAGGGGAACTTGCAGTGGTTGTGTTCCCGTATGTCTGCTGCGCCCTTGTCCTTCTAAGTGGTAGAGGCCACAGGTTTAGAAAGTGCTGTCGAAGGAGCCTTGGTGAGTTGCTGCAGTGCATCTTGTAGATGGTACACTTTGCTGTCACTGTATGTCAGTGGTGGAGGGAATGGATGTTCAAGGTGGTGGATGGGGTGCCAATCAAGCGGGTCATTTCAGTGAGCCAAAAAGTAACTGTATACAGTTCTTCTTCCTAGACATAAATCATATGTGCCTTTCATCAGCAATAGTCATATTTTTGTTGAGAAATAATAGGGATTCAAGGATTCCCAAAATTATATTTGTTTTATTGAAATTGTGTGGAATGACAGAAGTATAATATATTGGACTTTTTTTTCTCATGATAAAAAATCTGGATAAGGAGTTCTAAACAAAGAAAAATTGCACTACTTAAAAAAGCTGTTCAAAATATCTTGTACACACATGCCAATAATTCATATTTTTCACAGGGTCGGACCATTAGACTTACTGTACAATGCCTGCACGGAAGTCAGTGGACCCTCTTGATTCTCTCTTTACCCTTATCTGAAGAATGTTCCCAGGGATTGAACTTCGGCTACACCAGGATTTGAAATTTCAAGGTTTTGCAAACTTCCACCCACAGAGTGTGCCAGCGTTTTGATCCCTGGAGTAACGGTTCCAGTCTGGGATAAAGGGAGAATCAGGGAAGAACAGAGCCAGTGTGAACTGAGAGAGCAGACGAAAGGGAGGGGGGTGGGGGAAGAAGGCTGGCAGCATGAAATCGTGAAGAACGAGAAATCTACCAATGTGAACCAGGGAGAGGAGTGCCAGCAAGGATTGATGGAGAGGTGAAGAGCATGAACTGGGCAAAAAGTTGAGGAATGCCATTGGTTTTCCATCGCATGAGGTTACCATTTCTTTTGGATCAAAATCACAACTGATCTCTTGAGCACTGAGGGTATGCATATCTCAAACATTTGAAAACAAGTGGTATTGATCTCCAAAACTATTACCATTATCCACCTGTATTTGTCCCCATCTTCCTAATAACTCTCTTGACTCCATGGCTGCTTTCAGCTTCTGCTTTAAAAACCCTCTGCTTATGTTTACTATCTCCCTGTCCCTTTGCAATTATCTTAACAGTACCCTGCTTAATGGATGAGTGTGGCTAGCAGAGCGGAAAAAAAAATAAAAACTGGGAAATAAGGATACAGGTCCAAACTGGTCTCATGTACTTTAAAATGGAACACTAGTAAAACTGGGAAATAACAGCATTGGTCCAAACTTTTTATTCCCTTCTGGAGTTTATTTATAACTTTAGCTGCAGAAGCCAAAAAATCATTGGCCATGTCATTGAGCCTGCAGAATCCCAGGATTCATGATTGCCAATATCCTTCTTGTGGCTGACAGTCACGCACGCTAACTCATAGAACAGAGGCCATCAGCTTTTCCAACATGGAAATCAACCTTTGTTGCAAGGCCATCATCTTGCCCAAGTCAGTTAAAAGGTGACCTTTTATTGATGAAAAGAACTGGACGGTGGTCAGAAGCTTTTCAGCGATATTGAACAATACAGTTGGCAATCATAGGCACTAATTTTAATAGCCACGTTTGCAGACATGCATCCATAAATCCCCACAACTCTTTTGTAATTAGACCTCAGCCTTCAACACCACGTGTGATCTTCAATTCTCTAATGTAAATAAATTAGTAGTGAAGTGATATTGATCCTTCAATTAAGAATGGCTCTACTTCTATTCAATTTGGCACTCTAATCCTCCTCCTTTTATGGGATTTTTTTGGAAAATGAACCTAGTATTTGGTGCCTTAACACCAGTTTCTTAAGGTATCTCCTAAAATAAAAGCACTCTAAGGAGTGAAAGACTTCTCCAGATGTGCTGTCTTGTTTTTTTTAAAAAAAGAACTGCACGACAGTACCTGTCATGCACAGTCTGTTATTAGGGATAAGACTGGCAAAAGAATTTGTTCCAAAATGGGTCAAGCAACAATATTTGGACCAAAAGCCAATCACGCTCTCTCAAAGCCATTTTTTTTTTCTCTTCGGTATCTGTATTCTACAGGCATTGGGCCCACTGAGTAGAACAGCCAAGCGTAGAGTTTTCATGTTAGCGACAAGCAGCAATCCAGGTACAAATTGCAGTTTCCAGAATTTAAAATTTTGCTCAAGTTCTCGCTCAAACTAATTTTCATATCACCAAACATGCAACTTTCCATGAGCCAGTGCAATTGAGCATCGTTTTAGAGCATAATTGTTTATTTAATTTTTCTTACAATAAAAATATTTCTTGATATATAACCTGGCGCAGTTTTACTGATACAGCTGAAAAAACGTCAGCATTTTTAAGTGTCTAGTCCACTACCTGTGAGAAACCTGATTTTAAATAATTGAAAATTACAGAGCTATTAAACAGTTTAATTTCTAATTAAGTTAAATCAATTTTGATATTTAAAAGTTTTTAAAAGGTGCTTATTAGTGTCCTTGTGTCTAAAAAAAGTACACAGTCTGATTTTAAGAGCCTGCCCAAAGGCAGTTTAACAGCTCAATTAGCGGAACCTCGGAAGATTGATTCATTCGGCCTGAGGTGCTGTAAGTTCTATGGACGGGACAAGCTTCCAGCGGATTGCTACCAAACCAGGGCAAAATTTGTCAGAAACTTGATTTTCCCTGCCTGCTCTTTGCACTTGAAATCCCTTGATCATTTGTGCTGGTTTGGCGATTTCAGGCGAGTTGCACTGAAAAACACAGCATAACCTAGCAAAAAGGCCAGGCCAAGATGTTGTGCAAGCTGCATAAAATAAGATTTTTCTGCAGTGGAGCTCTGAATCTCAGAGTCTTTATCTCTTTCCATTAAATATTCATTGAATTCGCATAAATAGTTAAAAAAAATTTGAGGCCTGGACCTCTACTGCAGGTAGTGAAGTAATATTTGTTTTGCACATTGATGTGATTCAGACCTATTCACCCACAACATTTCTTCCACGTGGTACATTAAATCCAGGGAGAGTAATAGTACACCCTATTAATTGATACAAAATCACCATCATGTTTACTTCCTATGAATCATCTCCCAATACCAAGTGTATGAGTAATTTCCATTCTCTAAAGATGATTAAAATCCTCGGTTAGTATTTCAAGCCTTAATCAACTCTTTTATGTTCTATTCCAATGAAATTCCTACTCAATCAATCAGTCAGTAACAGTAGCATATTAAATATTGTTAAAATACAATGGTTATCATTTGTAATGTAATATCTCACTCAGAAATTGGCCAGTTACATAAGCTATGACAGTAGTGATGGGAAACTCATTACCTAATACCTTCTGCCTAATTATTCATATTCATGGTGTTATTTTTAACTAGGTGATGTTTTCAAAATACAAAGCTGTGCTGAAAAATAAAAGAGGCTAGTGTTCAGAGGATTAAAGAATTAGCGTTACAATCAAATTGATCAACTTTGTCTTTGTCTTCTGTCAGAACACAGCTTTTCCATCTGGCATCAAAAGCTCAGTGTTTCCATGGAAACTTACTTTCATCTAATACTTGTGTCCTGGAACTTCAGCTGTAATCTGTCAGTGAAGATGCCAAAATGAAACCTTGTACCTAATTTTAGTCTAAAATTAGCCTACGCAGCATACGATTGTTTTGAATCAATGAAAATGAGAAGTCCATTAGAATTATGATTCAAGGGGGAATTTTAAAATAATTCAGCATGTTGTTATGCAAGAAGTTCCTACGTTGTCAATGGATCAAAATCCTGGAACATTCTACCTAAAATTATTGTGGGAGCACCTTTACTCAGCATAAGCAATAAATGTTAGCCTTCCCATCGATGCCCACATCGCAAGAATGAAACAAAATTTCTGTGGCTCATATTTAAATTTGCTGGTTTTAAAAATCAGTCTGTTGTACCTGAAGAGGCCGTGTCCCTTTTTGGTGGTCCACCTAAGATATATCAGCAACTTAAGCTGGTTTTAATCCACCTTACAATTTGTCATTCAGCTGTCTTTGCTTTCTTTCTCTATAGTTCCCCATTTCTCACTTTGGCTCCATACCAATGCAGTTCCTTACTTATACTCGGGTACAATGTAGCTTCAACCATTCTACTTACCATCATCCTTTTAGGTAACAAAATTTCACTGAACAAAAAGGATGGAAATGATTAGGACACAGACAGACTCCGTCAAATGTGATGGTTTGCGTGCTGGTGGGTTGGGTTTGGTGGAATAATGAAATAGTCGCAGTTGAAATTATTGATTGTAAGGTTGACTAATGACATCGAGGGATGGGTGGGGATAGTGGGGAAAAATGGCGTAGGGGGCAGACAATCAGCCATGCTCTGTTTCAATGGTGGAGCACATTCAGCAGGCCAAATAGCCTACTCCTGCTCCTATGTTCCTCTTTTGGATTATCAATATTGAGCTTTGTTTGCTTGCCTTTGGGGGATGGGGAAAAACTTTACAAAATTTTATCCTTTTCCAGTTTACCAGTAGACGGTTACCTCCCTCTGGAGTCTGACTAGGTTGCGTGATTATAAACATTGTATGTGGTCCATAGAGGAACCTATTTGAATGGATATTTATTAACCAGCACTTCCTATGTTCTTGAAGGAAAAGGGAAAGTCAGGAGAGTGTAATATATTTAAAACGGTCCCAATTTTGGAGAATAAAATATTTGACGTGTTTTTAAAATCATGAATCCATCCACTGACATGAAGTAGGGTCTCCCTCCTTTTCAGGTCATTCTGGTTTATGCGGAATATGCCTTCACATCTTAGATGAGCTTCATTGGTAGGAGTAGGATCTGTGACTGCAAACCAATTTGAGAGTCACCAGGAACCAACTGAATCCAGGGGCTGAATTTGACCAGACATCTGGAGACAGGCTGGGAGGTGGGAAACCTCGTAAAATGAGGAAGGTGCAGGAGGAGAGTGCAAAATCAGTCCACCACTGCAGTGTCAACGGCAGGAACGGCAACAGCACAGTCACCCACTCAATTAAGTGGCCAATTCATGTCCGCACATCTGCCAGCATTTTCCAGCATCAGAGCCCATATCAGTTGGGGAGACTGTCAGGAATATCGAGGCAGCCTCCCTGAGGGTTCCTGGTGGGGGCTTTCATTTATGGCCTATCCATGGCCCACAGGTACACCCACCTCCCCACAAACACTCCGACAGCAATAGCCACCCCTGGTGATGGTTTTGCCCCTTCTCTCGCTGGGGCCGGTCAGCTTGGCCTTACCTGGTCTTCAAAGCCATCTCAACATGGAGGTGCCCTCTTCTCTTTGCAGCCTCCTCTATATTTTTTCATTCGTTCATGGGCGTTGCTGCCTCAGCCAGCATCTATTGCCCTAATTGCCCTTGTTGAGAGAGCCACATTGCTATGGGTCTAGAATCACATGTAGGCCAGACCAGGTGAGATGAGGACAACAGATTTCCTGATGGGAACCAGATGGGCTTTTACCACAATCGGTAATGGTTTCATGGTCGTCATCATCAGACTTTTAATTCCAGATTTTTATTGAATTAAAATACACCATCTGTCATGGCAGGATTCGAGCTCCCTGGATCTCTGGAATACTAGCCCAGTAGCAATACCAAAAGCCTACCGCCTCCCCCTATTGGTGGTGCTGCCAAGCTGTCAGTCCTCTGATTAGCCCAGCGGCTCTGAGACGTCGGCCACTGTCCTTAATATGGATGATGGTCTTACCACGGCCTCTTAATTGGCCTCCCCAGGTAAACTTCCACCCAGGGTCCCACTGTCCGTTCACAGGGGCTCAGGTCTCGCTTTTGCTCTCAGCAGCAGGATTTCCTAGCTTTTGGAAAACTTCAACCCCAGGAAAGAGCAGCAAGAATTGGTAAATTTTCATTCCCAGTTCATAGCATAATTTCTAGAAAGTGGAATACTCTGGAGCAGCCCGCAAACTTGTTGGTTGTGGGGCCCACTGCTGTTTGTAATGATAGCATTACTTCAGAGAGAGGGAAACCCTGAGAGCAAAAAGTCCATGATTTCAGTTTTCGCTTATTTTCAGATAGCAGTATAGACACTACAGTCAAAATGAAAGTTCCACCTTCATAAATTCACCACATTTACTCTGATATCAGGAGTGAAATTTTCCATTCTTCAGCTATGAATGGGTGGAAAAGGTGTCTTGTTTACTGAAATAGACAAATTATTTTGACTTGCTGATATTTTGATTGGAAAGCAGTTAGAAGGTAATGTCACACAAAAACACTTGTGGTAATCACATCATGACATGCAGTGGGAAGAAAGCTGCTTTTCATCAGAAGGTCATTTAAATTAAAAGTGCTTTGCACTAGGTGAGAATGCAATAGAGGTCTAGAAACCAGGAGATAATCAATACATCAGAAATGTCAAAGGGCTTAGGTAAATATTATACATGTTTTATACCCATTTTGGAGTCTGTAAAGTCCTCTTTGGAGGTTTGCATGAAATGAGCAGCCAAATGATGAAACATCAATGTAACATAGCTAGTCTCCAAAGCTAATGTACTTCTTTCAGTGAGTTCCAGTGTTTTTGAGGGGGCAAAACCTGTGGGCATTCAGCAGGGCTAGAGGCCATGTACTTACAAACAAAGATGGTTGGAATCACGTTTTAAATCACCGCATACCTTTCACAAAAAATGAAATGGACAGCAATTAGTAGCCAGGTCAGTATTGGGTGGGGCTGGGGGTGTTTGGGGTGGTGGAGGATGGGTGCTGGGTGGGGAGGGGATTGCTGGCCAGTGTGGGAAGTAGTAAGTACCACAGATTCTTTTAATGTGAGGTCAGGAGAAGCACTCCTGCCCTTCACCTTTGAAAATTCCAAGTGTGCATTTCTGACATAAGCATAACCAACTTGTCCTTTTGGCTGGTGGTGTAATCCCCACCATATTGGATTTTTGGATGGCCCAAAGCACTGGCTGCATGGTCGAATTTCTATAGCCATGTTTTGTTCTTGTGAAAAATATTTTAACTCAACACTATGGGCTGAATCTTCTGGCTGGCGTGTGGGTGGCGTAGCCTGCCCACCAGCGCTTAAAATGTCGCGCGCTGACAGCGTATGAGCGTCCCGACATCAGCACGCAGCATCACGATATTTCGGTCGGCGGGCGCGCTATGCCATTAATTAAAGGCCTTGTTAAGGCCATTAACTCTTCAATCGACCAGGATTTTGAGGGGCCTGTGCGAACGTCAGCTCGGCGCTCGGGCCCAACGGGTAGGCGGGTCAGTGAGTTTTTTTACAAACCTCATCCGGTGGCGGGATGAGGTTTGATATCGGAATTAATAAAGCGTAATAAAGTTTTTATGTATTTCATTAACATGTCCCATCTCTTGTGACATTTTCACATGAGGGGGACATGTTAATGGTTTTTAAATTTTTCTATTTTTCATGTTTCACTGCCTTTCAGCTATCTCCCTGAGGCAGCACTTTGCCTCAGGGAGACGTGCACTCTTTCGTGTGCATGTGTGAAACAGCGCACTCTGAGATTTGGGGAATCCCCCCCCCCCCCCCACCCCCCCCCCCCACCCCACCCACTCAGGAAGCACATAGCACTTCCCGTTGGGCGACACGCTGGGCGGGCCTTACTTGGCCCATCCACTTAAAATGGCGGCGGAGCCCGTTTCAGCGACGGTGATTGGCTGCCCGCCCACCACCAAGTCGGTCAGGCCCACCCATCCATCAAGGGCAAAATTCTGCCCTATAGTTCAAAGAGCAAAGGTAAGTGCCCTCTCTTCAAAATAGAAAGCAAAAACACCTCTTGACCCTTGTTTGGGATGAATGATTTGTCATGTACATTCAAAAAGTTTATGCAGGGGACACACTTGGGGAAAATGCACTCAACTATTTGAGTACAAACCCGTTTCCATCTGTTTCAGATGACGTTACATTGTTTCATAGTTTGCCATTGTGCGATTTGAACTCTTGATCTTGGGGTTACAAACCCAGTACCATAACCACTTGGCTATTCAGGCCAAGCGAAAATGCACTCAACTTTTTCGAGTACAAATCCGTTTCTATCTGTTTCAGATGAAGTTACATTGTTACATAGTTTGCCATTATGAGATGTGAACTCTTGATAATCTTTTAAATGAAAACCAAATCAACAAAATTGGGATAAATCAGGCACAGCCCCTAATTCAGGTCAGCTGTAAAACCAAGAACAAAGTTTAAAGGAAACTTACAAACTTTAAATCAAAATGTGCTTAAAGGGGTCAACAAAACACCCCAGTCCCCGCGGTGCCCACCGAGCACGGAAGGCCTCAAGAGTGCCAGCAGACACCGCGTGCTCTCTCTCCAGGGACATCCGGCAGCGAACGTAGCCGCGGAAGAGGGACAAACAATCGGGCGGGACTCCCCCGTCGATCGCCCGCTGCCTGGACCTGTTAATGGCCAACTTGGCCATGCCCAGGAGTAGGTTCATGAGGAGGTCCTCCTCCTTCCCGACCCCCTTCCGCACCGGGTGCCCATAGATCAGGAGCGTGGGGCTGAAGTGCAAACAAAACATCAATAAAAGGTTTTTCAAATAACTAAAAAGGGAGTGCAGCCTACAACACCCTATGTATACATGGTCCACGGACTCCACAAGACCGCAAAAAGGGCACATGTCCTGAGAGTCCATGAACCTATGCAACCTCTTATTATAGGGGACTGCTCCATGCAACACCCTCCAACCCAGGTCCCCGATAGAAAGGGAGAGGACACCTCCGTAGAGGGCCTCCCATCGGGGGCCTCCACCGCCGGACGGCAACAAGGCACGCCAGGGTATGTCCGGTCGACGGACAAGGGCGAGAAAATGGAAGGTGTGCAGGAGCAGTCCGTACAAAAAGCCCCTCTTTGCCGTGCCAAAAGGCACGGAGGGCATGTCCCCGAGGCGGCTCATATTGCGGGGCACCAGCACCTGAGGAAATGGTTTGGGGGGTGCTGGTGCCCCGCAATATGAGCCGCCTCGGGGACATGCCCTCCGTGCCTTTTGGCATGGCAAAGAGGGGCTTTTTGTACGGACTGCTGCTGCACACCTTCCATTTTCTCGCCCTTGTCCGTCGACCGGACACACCCTGGCGTGCCTTGTTGCCGTCCGGCGGCGGAGGCCCCCGATGGGAGGCCCTCTACGGAGGTGTCCTCCCCCTTTCTGTCGGGGGCCTGGGTTGGAGGGTGTTGCATGCAGCAGTCCCCTATAATAAGAGGATGCATAGGTTCACGGACTCTCAGGGTGGTGTAACTCTTTCGAGTACAAACCCGCTTCCATCTGTTTATTCCGATGAAGTTACATTGTTTCATAGTTTGCCATTATGAGATGTGAACTCTTGATCTTGGGGTTACAAACCCAGTACCATAACCACTTGGCTATTTAGGCCAAGCGAAAATGCACTCAACTCTTTCGAGTACAAACCCGTTTCCATCTGTTTCAGATGAAGTTACATTGTTTCATAGTTTGCCATTGTGAGATTTGAACTCTTGATACTCTTTTGAGTAAACCTGTTTCCATCTGTTTCAGATGAAGTTACATTGTTTCATAGTTTGCCATTGTGAGATTTGAACTCTTGATCTCTTAATCTTGGGGTTACAAACCCACTACCATAACCACTTGGCTATTTAGGCCAAGCGAAAATGCACTCAACTCTTTCGAGTACAAACCCGTTTCCATCTGTTTCAGATGAAGTTACATGGTTTCATAATTTGCCATTGTGAGATTTGAACTCTCAATTTTGGGGTTACAAACCCAGTACCATAACCACTTGGCTATTTAGGCCAAGCAAATTGAATGGCTAACGTTTATATTTAGACTGTTGCATGCTTTCACAGTGAATATGGGCATTGTTTCATAGTTTGCCATTGTGAGATTTGAACTCTTGATCTTGGGGTTACAAGCCCAGTACCATAACCACTTGGCTATTTAGGCCAAGCGAAAATGCACTCAACTCTTTCAAGTACAAACCCGTTTCCATCTGTTTCAGATGAAGTTACATTGTTTCATAGTTTGCCATTGTGAGATTTAAACTCTCGATTTTGGTGTTACAAACCCAGTACCATAACCACTTGGCTATTTAGGCCAAGCAAATTGAATGGCTAACGTTTATATTTAGACTGTTGCATGCTTTCACAGTGAATATGGGCATTGTTTCATAGTTTGCCATTGTGAGATTTGAACTCTTGATACTCTTTTGAGTAAACCTGTTTCCATCTGTTTCAGATGAAGTTACATTGTTTCATAGTTTGTCATTGTGAGATTTGAACTCTTGATCTGGGGGTTACAAACCCAGTACCATAACCACTTGGCTATTAAAGCCAAGCAAAATGCACTCAACTCTTTCGAGTACAAACCCGTTTTTCATCTGTTTCAGATGAAGTTACATTGTTTCATATTTTGCCATTGTGAGATTTGAACTCTTGATTTTAACTCACTCAAACACATTCATTGTTTCATAGTTTGCCATTGTGAGATTTGAACTCTTGACCTTGGGGTTACAAACCCAGTACCATAACCACTTGGCTATTTAGGCCAAAATGCACTCAACTCTTTCGAGTACAAACCCGTTTTTCATCTGTTTCAGATGAAGTTACATTGTTTCATATTTTGCCATTGTGAGATTTGAACTCTTGATTTTAACTCACTCAAACACATTCATTGTTTCATAGTTTGCCATTGTGAGATTTGAACTCTTGACCTTGGGGTTACAAACCCAGTACCATAACCACCTGGAAAAACTCAGCAGGTCTGGCAGCATCGGCGGAGAAGAAAAGAGTTGACGTTTCGAGTCCTCATGACCCTTCGTGAGGACTCGAAACGTCAACTCTTTTCTTCTCCGCCGATGCTGCCAGACCTGCTGAGTTTTTCCAGGTAATTCTGTTTTTGTTTTGGATTTCCAGCATCCGCAGTTTTTTTGTTTTTATAAGCATAACCACCTGGCTATTTAGGCCAAGCTTTTAAAGCTTTGTAACTCTTTCAAGTACAAACATGTTTCCATCTGTTTCAGATGAAGTTACATTGTTCTATAGTTTGCCATTGTGAGATTTGAACTCTTGATACTCTTTTGAGTAAACCTGTTTCCATCTGTTTCAGATGAAGTTACATTGTTTCATAGTTTGCCATTGTGAGATTTGAACTCTTGATCTTGGGGTTACAAACCCAGTACCATAACCACTTGGCTATTTAGGCCAAGCTTTTAAAGCTTTGTAACTCTTTCAAGTACAAACACGTTTCCATCTGTTTCAAATGAAGTTACATTGTTTGCCATTGTGAGATTTGAACTCTTGATCTTGGGGTTACAAGCCCAGTACCATAACCACTTGGCTATTTAGGCCAAGCGAAAATGCACTCAACTCTTTCGAGTACAAACCCGTTTTTCATCTGTTTCAGATGAAGTTACATTGTTTCATATTTTGCCATTGTGAGATTTGAACTCTTGATTTTAACTCACTCAAACACATTCATTGTTTCATAGTTTGCCATTGTGAGATTTGAACTCTTGACCTTGGGGTTACAAACCCAGTACCATAACCACTTGGCTATTTAGGCCAAGCGAAAATGCACTCAACTCTTTCGAGTACAAACCCGTTTCCATCTGTTTCAGATGAAGTTACATTGTTGCATAGTTTGCCATTGTGAGATTTGAACTCTTGATACTCTTTCGAGTACAAACCTGTTTCCATCTGTTTCAGATGAAGTTACATGTTTCACAGTTTGCCATTGTGAGATTTGAACTCTTGATCTTGGGGTTATAAACCCAGTACCATAACCACTTGGCTATTTAGGCCAAGCGAAAATGCACTCAACATGCACTGAAAATTGCACCGGTTTCACGAGGTGAATTAACACCCAAGTACTTGCTCAAACTCATTTGCATCAGCCCAAATGTAATCTCCCATGAATCAGTGCAATGAAACAACATGATCAATTGTAATTGATTATTAACTGGAATATGGACCTCAAGATTACTGAATTAAGCTAATTTAAACTGAAATTGTGTCGAAAGAATTGCTGGAGCTGCAGAAACAATCGTTTCAATTGACTGCTGGCCACAAGTCTTATGTACCAAGGGCAGATCAATTGAATAAATTTATTTAAACTAATTGCAACATCAGTTGAGAAACCGACCTGTGAGAGATTTCAATTGACTGCAATGCACTGTAGTTAATGATGGATGACGATGACCATGGTGCCTGTGCGCCAGAAATTCTGTACGCAATGTGATGAACCCTCTAATGGGCACAGTCAACAGATACCTGCCATGTTGACCTGTGGGTGTGTTGATAGGAACTATTTGGAATGAACTGACTATTGAACCAGCGTTTAATGCTGAACCAACTATTGATCACGGAAAGATGAATGCAAATGGGCTATTTCACTTATGTTTTGAATATTTTCTGGTATTTCAGTCAATTCCATCCAGATTGTACTGACACCTGGACAGAAACCAAGAGGAAACACCATAATTTTACAATTTACGATATATAGCTTTCTTCTCTATTGTTTAAGTGAACAATAGCATAGAACAGAACTATTTCACATAACGAAGGAAGATTTGTTAATGCAGCAAAATTTTCAACTTGTTTGTAAAGAAAGCAAACGCATCGTGGCTATATCTAGCACACAGAAGAATTCCTTCCCTGTTGATTTGACAGCAGCAGACAGTAGGTGTAGTCACTGTCTTTCTGTACACGAACATGACTTTTTAAAAACTATTATTCATTCATGGGATATGGCCTTCGCTGGCTGGGCCAGCATTTATTGCCCATCCCTAATTGTCCTTGAGAAGGTGGTGGTGAGCTGCCTTCTTGAACCACTGCAGTCCATGTGGTGTAGGTACACCCATAGTGCTGTTAGGAAGGGAGTTCTAGGATTTTGACCCAGTGACAGTGAAGGAACGGTGATATATTTCCAAGTCAGGATGGTGAGTGACTTGGAGGGGCGCCTCCGGGTGATGGTGTTCCCATCTATCTGCTGCCCCTGTTCTTCTAGATGGTAGTGGTCGTGGATTTGGAAGATGCTGTCGAAGGAGCCTTGGTGAATTCCTGCAATGCATCTTGTAGATGGTACACACTGCTGCCACTGTGTTTCGGTGGTAGAAGGAGTGAATGTTTGTGGATGTGGCGCCAATCAAGCAAGCTGCTTTGTCCTGGACAGTCAAGCTTCTTGAGTATTATGGGAGCTGCACTCATCCAGACAAGTGGGGAGTATTCCATCACACTCCTGACTTGTGCCTTGTAGATGGTGGACAGGCTTTGGGGAGTCAGGAGGTGGGTTACTCGTCGCATGATTCCTAGCCTCTGACCTGCTCTTGTGGTCGCAGTATTTATATAGCTACTCCAGTTCAGTTTCTGGTCAATAGTAACCCCTGGGATGTTGATAGTGGGGGATTCAGCGATGGTAATGTCATTGAACATCAAGAGGTGATGGTTGGATTCTTTCTTCTTGGAGATGGTCAATGGCTGACACTTGTCTAGCGTGACTGTTACTTGCCACTTGTCAGCCCAAGCCTGGATATTGTCCAGGTCTTGCTGCATTTAGACATAAACTGCTTCAGCATCTGAGGAGTTGCTAATGGTGCTGAATGTTGTCAATCATCAGTGAACATCCCCACTTCTGACCTTATGATGGAAGGAAGGTCATTGATGAAGCAGTTGAAGATGGTTGGCCTGATGTCCTGAAGCTAAGATGACTGACCTCCAAGAACCACAACCATTTTCCTTTGTGCTAGGTATGACTTCAACCAGCGGAGACATTTCCCCCTGATTCCCATTGACTCCAGTTTCACTCAGTCAAATGTGGCCTTGATGTCAAGGGCAGTCACTCTCACGTTACCTTGGGAGTTCAGCTCTTTTGCCCATGTTTGAACCAAGGCTGTAATGAGGCCAGGAGCTGAGTGGCCCTGGTGGAACTCAAACTGGGCATCAGTGAGCAGATTATTGCTAAGCAAGTACCACTTGGTAGCATTGTTGATGACTCCTTCCATTATTTTACTGATGATCAAGAGTAGACTGATGAGGCAGTAATTGGCTGGGTTGGATTTGTCCTGCTTTTTGTGTACAGGACATACCTGGGCAATTTTCCACATTGCCGGTTAGATGCCGGTGTTTTAGCTGTAATGGAACAGCTTGGCCAGGGGCGCAGCAAGTTCTGGAGCACAGATCTCCAGTACTATTGCTAGAATGTTGTCAGGGCCCATAGCCTTTGCGGTATCCAGTACCTTCAGCTGTTTCTTGATATCAAATGGAGTGACTCGAATTGGCTGAAGTCTGGCATCTGTGATGCTGGGGACCTCTGGAGGAGGCCGAGCTGGATCATCCGCTTGGCACTTCTAGCTGAAGATTGTAGCAAATGCTTCAGCCTTATCTTCTTCGCTGATGTGCTGGGCTCCCCCACCATCGACGATGGGGATATTTGTGGAGCCTCCTCCTCCAGTGAGTTGTTTAGTTGTCCACCATCATTCACGACTGGGTGTGACAGGACTGCAGAGCTTAGATCTGATCTGTTGGTTGTGGGATTGTTTAGCTCTGTCTATCACTTACTGCTTATGCTGTTTGGCACACAAGTAGTCTTGTGGTATAGCTTCACCAGGCTGACAACTCATTTTTAGATATGCCTGGTGCTGCTCCTGGCATGCCCTCCTGCACTCTTCATTGAACGAGGGTTGATCCCCTGGCTTGATGGTAATGGTAAAATGGGGGATATGCTGGGCCATGAGGTTTTAGATTGTGCTTGAGTACAATTCTGCTGCTGCTGATGGTCCATAACGCCTCATGGATGTCCAGTCTTGAGTTGCAGGATCAGTTCGAAATCTATGCCATTTAGCATGGGTGGTAGTGCCACACAACACGATGGAGGGTATCCTCAATGTGAAGATGGGACTTTGTCTCCCTGTGCTGTGGTCATTTCTATTGATTGTCATGGACAGATGCATCTGCGGCAGGCAGGTTGGTGAGGATGAGGCTAATATGTTTTTCCCTCTTGTTGGTTCCCTCACCACCTGCCGCAGACCCAGTCTGGCAGGTATGTCATTTCGGACTCAGCCAGCTCGGTCAGTAGTGGTGCTACCAAGTCATTCTTGGCGATGGACATTGAAGTCACCCACCCAGAATACTTTCTGCACCCTTGCCACCCTCAGTGCTTCCTCCAAGTGGTGTTTAACATGGAGAAGCACTGATTCATCAGCTGAGGGAGAGCCATACGTGGTAATCAGCAGAAGGTTTCCTTACCCATGTTTGACCTGATGCCATGAGACTAGAGTATATGTTGAGGACACCCAGTGCAAATCCCTCCCGATTGTATACCACTGTGCCGCCACCTCTGCTGGGTCTGTCCTGCCGGTGGGACAGGACATACCAGGGATGGTGATGGTAGTGTCTGGGACATTATCTGTAAGGTATGATTCCATGAGGATGACTAAGTCAGGCTGTTGCTTGACTGTTCTGTGAGACAGCTCTCCCAAGTTTGGCACTAGCCCCCAGATGTTAGTAAGGTGGACTTTGCAGGGTGGACAGGGCTGAGATTGCCATTGTCATTTCCAGTGCCTAGGTTGATGCCATGTGGTCCATCCATTTTCATTCCTTTTTTAATATCTTAAGTATGCTAAAAACTCAAGTATCAATACTATCGCAACTTTCTAACAGTCAGTCACTCTGATCACTTATAGAATATATTTTACTGCTTAATACAGCTAGCAGAGCAGCTAGTTACTGGCATAAAACATTATTCTGCGAATGAAGGCTATTGAATGACTGAAGCCTTCAGACTTATACTTCATGCAATAAAGCTTATCATTAAACTGTTCCAACAATTTTTAAACATGCTGGATCCAGTGTCTTTGGTTTGCTGAGGCTAAAGGATCCGGGTTGCTTTGTTCAGGGTGACCAACTTGGTACAGAGACAGAGGACATCTGGACATAGTTGTTAGAATAAAAACATGCTGCTTATCTACAAACTAACTCTACAACTATACTTGCATGCTCACAACATAAAACTCTCATCAGTGACTAGCTCAAGGCTCTCACACAGAAGTAGCCTGTGCTACTCTGCTATTGGACAATAAGATCATGTGACCTTACATTACAATATTTATCTTAAAGGCATATTACATCTCAGATTGCTACACTCCTTCCCTTTTACTGAAAAATATGTTTTCCAATTTTCGATACACCAAGCTATTTACACAATTCAATTATTTACAAAGTCAGTCTCTCTGGGGTGTAGAACGTCTCAACTTTACAGCTTCTGAAGTTTGCTTTGGAGTCTCCCTTACTGAAGCCGTCTGAGCTTCAGGTTCCACAGCAGGTACCTGTAAACTTGTTTCTTCGACTCTTTCAGGTACAGTCGGCCCTTCAGATACATTGGTACTTGGCTGAGTTATTTCAACAGGAAATGCTGATTCAGTCTCGAGCACTGGTAGAATCACTGCTGGATATTTGGCTTCTCCACTTCCTATGTGATCCACATGTCTTCTTATTATTCGATCTCCAACTTCCACATGATAGGAAACAGGTCCCGTTACAGCACTTATTTCACCAAATAACCATGCTGGTCCTTCTCTAAAAGTTTTCACAAATACCTTCTCTCCTACATTAAATATTCTGTCCTGACTATGACGATCATGTCCCATTTTCTGATTTTCCTGCTTTCTTTCTACCTTCCCCCGCCTATGTTTGGCATAATTAAGCTCAGTCTCAATCGGAGACGGCGCTTCATTAATAGTTCAGCAGGTGTGACACCTGTTGTCAAATGAGGGGTGGTTCGATAGTGGAATAGAAATCGTGCTAATTTAGTGGCTAACGAATCACCAGACAATTTCTTAATTCTACATTTGAACGTCTGAACCACTCTCTCGGCAAGTCCATTTTAAGAAGGATGGTATGGAGATGTTTTCACATGGACAATACCATTGAGACTTGTAAATCGGTCAAATTCAGCACTTGTGAATATTGTTCCATTATTTGATACTAACACTTCAGGTAATCCATTTATAGTGAGGCTTTGTCATAGCTTGTCTATTGTCGCTGAAGATGTGGGTGACCTTACTTCGTATATACCCATCCATTTTGAATGTGTGTCTATGATAAGGAGAAACATGGTTCCCATAAAAGATCTCACATAATCGGCATGTACACGTCCCCATGATATTTCTGGCCATTCCCATGGGGGCTGTTGCAGGTAATTTTCTCACTAGGTTTCTATTTCTCCATCCATTCCCGGGTGCTATTGCCTTCATTTTAGAAATTCCGGGATGTGAACTGTGAAGTTCAGATAACAATGGTTTTCATCCTTTCGGAGGAACAATTACACGAGCTCCCCACAACAAAGTACCTTCTTGGCTGGTTATCTCGTATCTTCTCTGGAAATATGATTTAATTTCATCGGATTCTTGTGTTTGTAACCAACCAGAAAGAACTTGATTTCTCACTTTGGATAAGACTGGGTCTCAGTTTGTCCAATCTATAATTTGTTTAGCACATAACAAGTCTAGAAAGTTTAATAACATGACGTACTCCTGAAGAATTTGAACATCCTCATCTTTTACCTGCAAGGGTAAACGACCGAGTGCATCTGCATTTGCAATTGAGCTTCCGGGTCTATGAATAAAAGTATACTCATACGCTGCCAAGATCAATGGCCATCTTTGTACTCTTGCCGAGGCTATGGTGGTCTAGTCTTGCCTTCACCAAATAGTCCTAATAATAGCTTGTGGTCCATTCTGATGGTTAAGTGGTGACCTTGCACATATTAATGAAACTTTTTAACACTGAAAATGATCGCCAGGTGTTCTTTTTCAACTTGTGAATATTTTTTCTCTGCAGTCAAGCGTTCTTGACACATAACCTATAGGTCGTTCTGATCCATCATGTATTCGATGAGAAAGCACCTCTCCCACTCCATAAGCTGATGCATCACATGTTAATATCAACTCATTCATTGGATGAAAATGTACTCGAAGTGTAGATGACTGTAACAACTTTTTCACTTTTGTGAAAGCTGCTTCACATGGTGTTTGTCAGGACCATCTCTGATTTTTCTTGAGCAAACAATATAATGGTGCCAGTTCTGTCGATAAATTAGGCAAGAAGCATCCATAGTGGTTAATCATCCCCAAAAATGATTTAAATTCAGATGTGTTCTTTGGTTCTGGGGCTTCTTTAATTGCTTTCACTTTTTCTTCAATTGGATGTAGGCCTCGTGAATCGACCTTGTCACCTAGATAAGTTACCTGTTTTGCCTGGAACGTGCACATTTCTTTTCTCAAATTCACTCCAGCCTGCGGAAAATGCTTCAGAACTTCATCCAGGTTCATCAAATGTTCCTTTTTACTTTGAGTCCAATCATGAGAACGTCATCCAGATAAACGACAACATGGGACAATCCCTGTAACAAAATTTCCATGGTTCTTTTGAAAATGGCGCATGCAGAAGATACGCCAAATGGTGAATGGGTGTATTGATACAATCCCTTATGTGTATTTATGGTGACAAACTTTCGGGATACCTGCTTTAATTCCAATTGCTGGTAGGCATGACTCAAATCTAACTTCATGTAAGCCTTTCTGCCTGCCAATTTATTATATAAATCTTCAACTTTAGGTATGAGGTGTCTATCCAATTTTGCAACTTGATTGACTGTTAATTTATAGTCTCTGCATATTCTAATGCTTCGGTTAGGTACGATTGGGGCTGCTCACTCTGAAAATTGTACTGAGGCATATTTCTGTAGTAGCCGTGAAAGTCCATTAGTTCTTTTTTGGAAGATTTCATTCCATTCCAATTTAATTTCTTTCAGCCAGTTTCATCTGAGGACACTAGGTCCCTCGTCTGCTACTACCATCAAGGGTAATCTCACTGTCTGACGTTCATAGTTTACTGTGACTTCACATACGCCCTTGACTTGTTTGTCTTCTCCAGTGTAAGTATTTAATTTTTCAACAGTTTTTCTAAATTCAGCTTACATTATCCATGATTCAAGTATTAAAAAGTATGGTCTCCGATCACCGTAGTTACTGCACCAGTATCCACCTCCAGTCTGATAGGCTTTTCATTCACTCTCATGGTTACATAGATAGGCTCTGTTCTTCCTAGCTTTAAATTATGTAGCAAATAGATATCTATTACTTCAGGGTTCTCACCACTATTTATTTCAATGGATTTTTGTCTTTGTCTGACAGTCTTCCTGATTCTACCTTTACAATTTCTCATGAGGTGTCCATATCAATGGCAGAAGAAACATACAATCTTTTTAAATTGTGTTTCATTACAGGGCTGTCTACTTCCATCTCTGTTACTATGATGCCATGCTTTTGCTGCTGACTTTTCCTTTTTAATTTGTCTGCTAGCAGCAGCTGCTTTCCGTTTCAGAACATAGTTCTGCACTTTCGGGCTCTTTTTGGTTGAACCTCCCCACCCAACATGGAGGACGGCGCCATTTTGCACTCCCTGAATGGATTACGAGTCTCGCACTGCACCTTCCATTGCAAGAATGATTTCCAACAGCTTCAGAAAATCTAGATTTGTTTCAGCAAACAATCTCCTCTGAATCGTATTTTCATTCATACCGCACACCAACCGATCTCTAAGCATATCATTGATCGAAGTACTGAACTCACAGTATTCAGTTAATTGCTTCAGACCCGACACATAAGAAGCAACTGCCTCCCCCTGCAGCTCTAATTCTTGAGTTGAATTTAAACCTTTTTATAGTCACCGACAGCTTGGACTGGCAATGTTTCCTAATGAGGTTCACTAAATCATCAAAACTTTTGGAGTCTGGGGCACTGGACACCAACAGATTTTGAATTAATCCATATGTTTTACTCCCACACGTGGACAGAAAGTTCATGCACCATGTCTTCTTCCCTGTAACGTCGTTTGCCTGGAAGAAGAACACAAGACGCTCAACATAGTGAGGCCAGTTGTCCAAGGTTGGATTGAATGGCTCTACTCTTCCAGATTGCAGCATCTCTTAGGGAATTTATTTGACACTTAGAAAGAAATTTTCTTTAACTTACAATTACTGTGCGAGGTATGGCCCAATTTCAGTTCTTAATTTTTCTCGCTTTTCACCTTTTTTTTTCCATAATTTTTCATGCTTTTACCCTTGTCGCCAGTTTGTTCGATTGAGGACCCTTGGTTTGTTGGGGCTAAAGGGTCCGGATTGCACATTTTGTTCGGGGTGACCAAGCCAGTACAGAGACAAAGAATATCAGGAGATAATTGTTAAAATAATCACATGTTGGTTATTTACAAACTAACTCTACGACTATACTTATGTGTTCGCAACATAAAACTCTGTCCTCACTCATCAGTGACTAACTCAAGACTCTCACAGATAGATGTAGCCTGCATCACTCTGCTATTGGACAATAAGATCATGTGACCTTACATTACAATACTTGTCCTAAAGTTACATCAGTTCTCAGATTACTGCAAAACAATACAACTTGATCTATTGGAAAGGGATTGAAACTTTTGAGGTAAACAAAGTTAAGCATAAGCTTTTGTTCACAAACCATGCTTTGTTGCAAGAGCGGGTGTTTAAATTAATGCAAACATCCTGCTGATTGTAAACAAACCTCCCCCACAATTCCTACATTTTTAATGACTATGTTTCCATTTCAGCTTGATTTGAATAGATAAAATAGGATTAGACTATAGTATTTTTCAAAGTACAGCACTTCACTACTTAAAATTGTAGGGCCTTGACTTCATTAGCTCACTAGCATCTGGCCTCTTTTTCAGTTCATTTATTTTCTTGAAGCGTTCTTTTTTCCAGATCTTCCACTCATATAGATTATGTGGACCAAAATGGCAAATCAATAAATATTTTAAGCTGTTTTTATTAACAATATCAGGCTATTTATTAATGATTAGTCAAGTGGCATCTGTGTTTTTAAGAGAAGGCCTCCTCTTATCATGCCTCATATCACCTGTTTCAGAAGCTGTCATCAGTGCCTTTGTTATCTTCAGGCTCAGCTATTCCAATACACTCCTGCCCTTGTCTTCACTCATCACAAACTTCAGCGAATCCAAAATTCTGTAAAATCCTCACCCACGTCAAATTATCATAACTCATCATTCCTGACCTACATTGGTTGGGACCCACTGCATCCATTTAAGAATTGGGCAGAACTTCCTGCACCCGTCAGCAGTGGGAATCAGACGGACGGGGCACTTAATTTGGCAGGAGGCAAAAAATCTGTTTCCTGACAGCGGGATAAACTGCTGGAATTTTGTTCTCCCAACTATCAAGGTGAGTCACGCTTCACAAAGAACAAGGTCGGGAACCCATTTGCATGCATTAACATCTCATGCATGTTCATTAAAAGGCCACCCACTGGAATTAAGATCCCCCTCCAAAATAAGTTCCCCACCAGCGAGAATCTAGAACGTTCTGTTTTACAATGGTATAGAGTGACGTGCACCTGGCGAGCTTCGCCTCTTCCACGACTTTGAGGTCTGTAATTGTGGCTTTCTTCTTCTTGGAGACCTCGCATAACTTCACTCATATTGAATACCATTAGCAAACACTACACCAAGGCTGGACAAGGGAGGCAGACAAAGACTGGGAGGGTGGGGTTGGGTGGAAGGGCAGAGCGATAGCTGGACAGAGAAACAGGCTTACGGGGGAGTGTGCCCATGGCGGGTGTGGGACAATGTCAGGGGAAGAGCGTGGAGGGGGTGAGAGTCCGGGGAAGGGAGGGGGAGTGTCTTATAGGGCAGGGTGAGTGGTATCAACAGTGGGATCCTGGGGGGGTGGAAACTCAGGGTACTGATGATAGGAGGGAACAGTAATAGCCAGAGGGCAGACTGGGATGCGATTGGGTGGCAGGTCCATGGTGAGAGTCTGGTAGATGACACTCTCATCAGCGGGGAGGGCGACAAGACAGATGGCACAGTCAATGGGAGGGGTAGGATCAGAGTTGGCATGGGGACAGTAACAGGTGTCAGCTCTGAGGGGAGGAAGGTGAGGTGGATCATGAGGGGATCTAGGGCATTGAGGGGGGAGGTCAAGGGTTAGTGAAGGGGAATGGTGATATTGGGTGGGTATATGGTGATGTGGAAATTTAGTGTGTGCCGGAGGAAGGTAGAAGGTGGTGGATCGAGTTTGAAAGGTGACACACACCATTTTTCCAAACTGACCTTGACCGTGCAGTTAGTCAGTCAGTGCGATCTCTCGAGGTGGGAGGACGGTCCTTTTGGGTGGATGGAGTTCAAGGTCAGCACAAGTGGCTGACTAAATGGACACCTTAATAACTATAAGGCAACTGGATGTCAAAATGCTCACTTGTATTCTCCTCTTTATGGTTAACCCCGCATTGCAGCAGCTTTGTTCCAGAGTCATGAGTCTCATAATGTCGAGATTGCAGCAAGGTGTGGAGCTGCCATTCATTCTGTGCCATTTTCCACCAGCTGCAGTCAGAGGCAGGGGTGAAGGGCGGGAGGGAGGTGGATGCTTCTAGGGGCACAGCTGGTAGAGGTCAGCCAACTTGTGACTCCAAACCTCCATCCTTCCGGTGAATGGGGACATGGACGACAGGGGATCATGCGGTTAGTCATTCTATGCTGCCAAGCCAATGGTCTCTACAGAGTTTCAAGAGTAGTGGAGCCAAGTAGAAAAATGTCCACTTGAGGCTTTCATTGCCCTGGTCAAAGAGCAAAGTCTCCATACTGTTACAGAAAGGAAGAGGTTTAATTTAAACAGCCCTGATTTCTTCTCTCACCACCAGTCCGTAAACAGAAAGATGTTTTGATTTTGATTTCTCCCTTTATAAGCAGTAGTATATTTCCCAACCATCCAGTTTTGGTGTGATCCAGTTTCTATTAATCACCCCACAGCAAATCGGGTAAACTTGGAGAGATAATTTATTCACACACTCTAACACGAGAGGAGAGGCGCAGCATAGCCTTCTTTTTCACTCATAGAATAAAAGAGGGGGGATAGAGAAAGGAAGATATACAGGGCAAAGACCACAGAATAAAGACTTATTGTTTTTCATGAGTCTAGAGTCCAGAATCAAAGTTCAATAGTGTATTCTTTCACTGATGCTGGATAATTCACATTTCCAGTATTGACAACTTCCACAATGGCTTAGGCATGTGGAGATGAATTAGTCCTGTAGGCACTGGTATTAATGTTGAGAAGTTCCAGTAGAAACATTGTAGATGGGGTTGGGGACAGGTATTCAAACATGGACAGAACCCTTTTTCTGAGATGCTACTTGCTAAATGGAAAATGGCAGACTGAATGGCATTACAGCAAGACAGTGTAACTGGGTCTCCCAGCTGGGTGGGGTGGGGAAGGGTTTGTGGTCATGTGACTCCCACCTCCCCACTTTGGCTTTGACAAAGGATGTATATTCCTTTGTTTGGATTATTGAGATTGTAATTGATTTAACCATCAAGAATTTCAAAGCAGGTTGCAGTAAAAAAATAGTACTCGAGAAATGAATGAAGTTAAAGGCTGAAAAATCCCCAGGGCTTGATAATCTACATTGCAGAGTATTAAAGGAAGTGGCCCTAGAAATATTGGATACATTGGTGGTCATCTTCCAAAATTCTATAGGCTCTGGAGCAGTTCCTACACATTGAAGGGTGGCAAATGTAACCCTACTATTTAAAAAAGGAGGGAGAGAAAAAACAGACCAGTTAGCCTAACGTCAGTAGTGGGGAAAATGCTAGACTCCATTATAAAAGATGTGGTAACAGAACACCTGGACAGCATTAACAGGATTAGACAAAGTCAGCATGGGTTTATGAAAGGGAAATCGTGCTTAACTAATCTACTGGAGTCTTTTGACTAGTGGAATCGATAAGGGAGAACCAGTGCATGTGGAGTACTTGGATTTCAAGAAGGCTTTTGATACAGTGCCACATAAGACGCTAGTGGCAAAATTAAAGTACATGGGATTGGGATACTGGCATGGATTGAGAATTGGTTGACAGACAGGAAACAGAGAGTGAGAATGAATGGGTCTTTTTCCGGATGGCAGGCAGGGAATAATGGTGTACCACAGGGATCAATTCTTGGGCTCCAGCTTTTCACAATACATATAAATGACTTGGATGAGGAAACCAAATGCAATATTTCCAAGTTTGCTGACAATACAAACTGGGCAGGGTTGTGAGTTGTGAGAAGGACGCAAGAAGGCTTCAGGATGATTTAGACAAATTGTGTGTGTGGGTAAACACATGGCAGATGCACAGTAACGTGGATAAATGTGAAGTTATGTGCTTCAGTGTGAAAAACAGAAAGGCAGAGCATCATTTAAATGGTGATATATTGGGAAATGTGGATGTACAAAGGGATCTGGGTGTCCTTGTACACCAGTCAATGAAAATAAACAGACAGGTGCAGCACGCAATTAGGAAAGCAAATGGTATGTTGGCCTTCATTGCAAGAGGATTTGAGTTCAGAAGTAGGGATGTCTTATTGCAGTTATATAAGGCCTTGGTGAGACCACACCTGGAGTATTGCATGCAGTTTTGGTCTCCCTACCTAAGAAAGGATATACTTGCCATAGAGGGAGTGCAGCAAAGGTTATCTAGGCTGATACCAGGGATGGCAGGACTATCATATGAGGAGAAACTTTTAAATATGATGTCAGGATCTTCGTCAGGGCGGGGTGGGTGACTTCCTGCACGATCCCACTGCAAGATTCGAAGGTGAAAAGCAGACAATCTCATGTGTTCACCTGCCCCATTGCCCAGTGGGATTCACGCTAACTTCCTCGCCCTCCACCATGCTCAGTCTCCAAAAGGGAAAATTCTGCCCTTAATCTCCAGAATGGAGAATTCTGCCCACTCATAGCTTTGTGTTTTATTTCACTTCATGAACCCGACCCTCCCTTCTCGTGCTCTACAGCCTTCCGAGTACTCTCCATTCCTGCAACTCAGACCTCTTGTGCATTGTACACCACCCACACACCCTCCCAGCCTCCCGCCTTTCCTTTGGCCCACTATTGGCAGCTGTGCTTTCAACTGTCTTAGCCCTAAGCTCTGAAAAGCCTGCCTAAAACTTTCCATCTCCCCCTCTTCCTTTAAGATCTTCTTTAAAACCCATATATTTTTAAAGCAAAGAAATATCCCTTTTAATATCTCTTTCTTTGGCTCAATCTCAATTTTTGCCTGATTCTGTGAAAGGCGCTATTTAAATGCAATTTTTTTTTAAAGGACTACAATGTACAGAATGTAAGAATTTTTCTGAAACTACTTTACTTCCAAAAACTTCTCTAAATGTATGCTTTGTCCTTTTTTGCTTTAAAAATTCTGAAGTGGTGAAGGTGACTGTATTTCAGGATAAATTAACTTTCTCTTCTGTCTCTCCTGAGAGAACTAAGCACAGTTCCTCCATCTCAAATAAGACACAAGCCAGGAACACTCCCCCACACGTGGTGTTACTTCGGGCATGCATTCTTAAACCAGTGTTCAAAACAGCAACCTTCACAGCAGTTACATAAAAATTTAATTTTGCACTTCCAGTGCAGACTTCAGCAAGCTAAAGCTGCTTAGTAATAAGTAATTTTATTATACTGGCCGGCTGGGAATCTGAGCTCTCAGGTTTCACTGCACTACTTTGGATTAGGTGAACTTTTAATGAGGGGAGACTCAAACTGGGAGGCTGGGAATGTAAAGAACAATTTCTGAAACTTATGTTTCATCTCACTTTACTGCTACCTTCACATATTTCTTTTTACTGAGGCCTGGAGGGCACTGCAATGAATCTTCACTTACAAATCCTACAGTTCAGAAACAAGCCCGACACAACTTGAGTGGTTACCAATATGAAAATTTGCAGGAAAACATATTTCAGTGCAAATTTGGCACAGTGAAAACACTTCTTTAATCCATGCAAACCCTTAGAAACTCAATTTATTTTTAACACACTTCTGCCAAAGCTTTTCTTCTTATTGTTTACACAAATGTTGATATAAGCATTCTTTTCTCAAACTTTTCTGCAACTATCAACTTTTGCTGTGTCTTTAACAATCTAGATTCATTGCATTTAACGCTTGGGGTACCTGAGATGTTGTAGATTGTGATCTTTGAAAGGTAAGTATTATGGAAAGACTTCATGAAGCCTGTCCATTGACGATGCAATTGACTTGTTGATATTATTGAACTGCTGATCAAATCCGGCGCAATAAATGTCTTATTTTTAACCATAAAAACAACGCTTAAAAGTATGAATGCCACATTAGGAGTGTTCACACCTTGTAATTAATATGCTTCTCTTTTCTTTGCTCTCCTTTCCTTGTGCAAGCAACTAAACCATGTCAACTATTAATAATAACTTTTATCATATCGTACCGTATGCGTAGGCTTTGTCAAAAATATGCTGATATTACATTTCTACAGGATAAACACTCAATACTGCTGAATGAATATAGTAATGTTGTAGCCCATTTGGCTATAGCCATTTTCCTTCATTTTAAATAATGGGTGACAGGAATGATAATTTTCTTTTGCATGTTACATGGGTAGCACAAAGCAGTCTGAGCACCCACTACTTCAAATTCAACCACTGCAGTAGTAAATGTCTTCAGTTGCTTTGTAATGCCATGGTATCGTCTAAAGAAACTTGCCAAGGTTAAGTGACATGATACCGCACTCAACTTTGTTACTGAAGAATTCTTGTCACTTGTCCCAATGTTATGAACTTTATTTGTGTCCTTGCTGCACAAACTAATAATGAAATGAGTAGTTATGCATAGTTATCGAGCATGGTCTGTGCACTGAGTAACGGCGTATGGTGAAAATGTTTCACAAAACTAGATTAAATGCCATATTTTATCCTTTAATCTAACCTTTGTGAATTCTACTTGTGGATGATTTGATTTTCTGCCAGTTCTTCAGTTAATTGTAAGTCAGCCTCAGCTCAAATTGGATTCTCCTGAACTTCATACATTTGAAGTTGGTATATTAGGGAAAGCCCCACAAGAGGTTTAATAAATCCCCTTATGAGAGATCAGAAAGTTTCCCCATAATATTCAATTCCAGATCACCAGACATAACAATAACTTACTTTTATAGAACACATTTAATGCAGAAAACCAGGCCAAGGAGCTTCATAGGCATTTTTTTCAAACAAAAATAGATGTTGAGCTGGAGAAGGAGATATTAGCCGAGGTAACTAAAAGCTTTGTGAATGAGGTTTGTTTTAAGGGAGGTCTTAAAGGAGGAGAGGGAAGCAATTGGGTGAAAGGGCTTAGGGAGGCAATTTCAGTGTCTGGGTCCTAAATGGCTGAAGATGTGCTTGTCCGTGGTAAAGCGAAAAGAGGGGGTGATGCACAAGGGGCCACTCCCAGAGGAACAGAGGGGTTAGGGAGGATTGTAGTTCTAGAAAAAGATACAGAGATAAGAAAAGAGAAGGCCTTGAAGGGATTGGAATACAAGGATAGGAATTTTAAATTGGAGGTGTTGGGGGCCTGGAGCCAAAGTAGGTCAGCAAGGACAGGAGTAATGGGTGAGCAGGACTCAGTGCACGATAAGATACAGGCAGGCAGTAGAGTTTGGATGAGCTGAAATGTACACTGGAGGATATAATCTGGCCAGGAAAGCATTGAAATAGTTGACAAAACAAAAACAAAAACAGAATTACCTGGAAAAACTCAGCAGGTCTGGCAGCATCGGGGGAGAAGAAAAGAGTTGACGTTTGAGTCCTCATGACCCTTCGACAGAACTTGAGTTCGAGTCCAAGAAAGAGTTGAAATAGTTGACACTGGAGGTGACAGCAGCATGGATGAGAGTTTCAGCAGCAGATAGGCTGAAGCGTTTGGGAGGTGGGCAGTGTTATAGAGGTGGAAGTCATTATTTTTTGTGATGCAGAGTATAAGGTGTTTAGAAGTTCAGATCAAGATTCAATGGGCACCATGGTTGCAAACCATGATACAGTCAAGAGGAAGATGAAATCAATGGTATGGGTGCGAAGTTTGTGGTATGGGAATAAAGATGCTGCCTTCAGTGTTCTAAATGTTTTCATGGTTAACTGGAAGAAATTGTGGCTCAACTCAGACTAGACGGTCTGATATCACAGAGGAAGTGGATGAATCAAAAGAGCTACTGGCAGGGCAGTTCTGTATGTGGTCAGCATATGTGTGGAGGTTAACTTTTCGTTTTTGGATGGTATCACCAGGTGAGAAAGAGGAAAAGGACAAATGTTTGGAGAGAATCTAGTGGTAATGCTACTGAGGCAGGAAGAGAAGAGTATAGCTGGAGGTGCTTTCTTTATGATTGTATAGGTAAAAGTTGAGCCAACCAAGGGCAATCCAGCTGAGCTGGATACATACAAGAGATGTTGGAAAAGGGTAGTGTGGTATGTCAATGGCTTTAGAGAAAATGCAGACTTCTGTTATCCTGTTATGAAAAAGTGCCAAAGCAATTCTTCACTGTTATGCTTTTGTTTTTGCCCCAGGGAGTTGGGAATGTTTACCTAGCAAAAGCAGCGAAGGGACACAATTATTTGAGGTGATGTGTTATGCTTGAGCAAAGAGAGCGTTTAATTATTTGACCATATGTTTAAGGGGTGTCTAATGACCAGTCCAAATTTGGGTTGAAAACAAATAAAGGAGAGAAATTTTGAGTCTCTAACTGTCCAATGACAAAACAAGAATTTAAAGTATTTTGATTGGCATAAATTCATGAATATTTTAAAAATGTGCTTCTATGCTTGAGTAATGCTGCTAAGGTCATTTAAGCAATCAGTTCAACTCAAGGACACCCTGAAACTGCTATAAAATGTGATATTCATAAAGATTTGCTTCAGTTAATTATTTATTAGCACTTATTGATGGGAAAGAACAATATTCATAACAATAGGAACACTTGTGCTGCAAAACATAATGAGGGGCGGAATTTTCCACTCTGGAGACTAAGTGCAGTGATGTGGGCAGGAAAGTCGGCGTGATTCGCAGTGGGGCAGATTTTCGCACTCAATTTTCCTCTTTTCATTAATTATGCTCATTAATTATGCATCAGGAGGAGCTCACAGTAGCAGCAGCGTTTACCATCTACAAGGTGCACTGCAAAAACTCACCAAGGCTCCTTAGACAGCACCTTCCAAACCCATGACCACTACCATCTAGAAGGACAAGGGCAGCAGACACATGGGAGTTCCCCTTCAAGTCACTCACCATCCTGACTTGGAAATATATCACTGTTCCTTCACGGTCACTGGTCAAAATCCTGGAACTCCCTCCCTTACAACACACACCACATGGACTGCAGAGGTTCAAGAAAGCAGCTCACCACCACCTCCTGCAGGGTAATTAGGGATGGGCAATAAGTGCTGGCCTAGCCAGCGAAGCCCACATCCCTTGAGTGAATAAACAAAAATCTGGAGGAACTCATCGAATCTCATGGTGGGGTGGGCAGTGATGAATCCGCGCCGCTGTTACCTCATGGGGTTGAAGGTCCTGGTACCATATTTAAACGGCACCTGCAGGGACATTCACTCAAAGCGGGCCAGTTGTGTGCTGAAGGTCTAAATTAGCATGCCAGCCAAATGTTCCAAACCGTCTGCTCCATAGTTCAGCGAGGCCTCCCTGGGAACTCTCCTCCAGGCTGTCCAGGAAAGATGGGAGGTCCTCTTTCTGAGGGATGGGAGCAGGAAGTCCACCCACCTGACCACGCCAGCCTGGGGAGAGATCACCAGGGAGGTCAGCGCCCTTGGCCAGCAGAAAAGGACAGCTTTGTAGTGCAAGAAGTGGATGACTGATCTGATGCACCCTGAAAGTGTAACTGAACCTTCTACTCACTCCAAATTCATTCTCTCATAAGGGCATCAGGGAATCTAAGGGTTAGAATCCACAGGGATGTCACACACTACAAGCAGATGGTACATCAGCACTGAATGCCTGCCAACCACTTTAAGATCCCCATCTCATGTTAGATCCTGCACAAACAGCATCTTAATCCATTATTGGGGAGGCTTTAGCACACACAACAGGCATGAGTTCTTCTGAAATGCTCTTTCATCCGTAGTGCTCACCGTCAATCCATCTGTCATTATGCAAGACAAGATCACCCATTATCAGTAGGAGAGAGCTAAGATCGGAGGGGGTAACCCAGAGCTGAGAGCACTCTCGTCCCATGAAGAGCAGGCTGCAGAGCTTGCTGGTGAGGTTAGAAATTATTCCTGTGTGGAAGGTGAGACCAGCATCCCCTAACAAGCCTGTGAGGCTCCATGCAGTATACATCAACAACATGTGGACAATGACTGTGAGGGACCTATAGTGTAGGTGCCTGCTTAATCAATCACTAAATATCCCTTGTCTCTATTTCAGCCACCAGCAAGAAAAGGTGGAGGATGAGGTCAAGGAAATGCCTTAGCCCCAGCCCCAATAATATCTCAGATGAGGAAGGCGAGGAAGAATCTGATGAAGACCCATCACTACGTTCACTTGCACCCTTCACCAGCGCAGATACATGCACCTTGGTGAATCCTAGCTCCAGAGTCAGTTCGTGTTGACAATCTGTTGATCACCTCATGGACACGGAGCCAGAGCAGGTGGAAGCAGTGGCAGCCGAGGCCTCTGACACTCAGACAACTGTTGGAGACCAGGCCCCTGCTGAATCTGAGTCCGATGATGAGCCTCTGGAATCAGCCCTGAGAGAAATGTTGGAGATGCAGAGACAGGCAGAGGAGCATCAGGCAGAATTGTCTGCAGCCGTCACCAGACTGGAATGAAGGATGAAGGAGTCTGTCCATGTTCCGTCTGATGTCATGGCTCCAGCCTGAGAATGCATTTAAAGCCTCCATGGGAAGGGTGGCAGCCACTTTAGAGACTCAGGTCCAGCAGTTTCTGCCTAATTTTCTCTTGGACCTGCACTCCATCGCCCTAGACATGGGTGCGTTTCAGCAGTGGCTATATAAAAAGGGAACCGGACACCTCAACCTCCCTCCAGGTGCCCTTGCTCCTCAAGGGGTCAGAGAGGAGCCCTCGGGCACCCAAAGGGAGGAGGACGGCCAGCCAGAAACCCAGGGCACTCCAAGGGTGATCTGCCTCTCCAAATCCCCTCTGCCTGCGACTCTATCAATTCCTGCAGGTCAGGCCAAGGAGGGTGCACCTGCCCCAGAGCAGGAGACCAATCACAGGTTGAGGCCATTTAGGTCTCGGGCCTCCAAAGGATGCCCACCAAAGTCATCACAAACAAGGGAGCATGGTAGTCAGCAGGCTGCCTCCACCTCTGCTGCAGATGTCAGGGATGCACCTAGACGTTACAGTAGGGTTAGGAAAATTAAGTTTTGAATGCACTATGCTGGCATGCATGTTTGTTCACTGTAAATAACCTGCACTATTGTAAATATATTTCATTTTTATCCTTCCAAGTCTCAGGCATTGAATGGCTAATTGATGTGATGCAAGGTCACGCATTTATTCAAGGGTGCCAAATGAAGCCACTCCCACCAAATTTTCTCCCATCTTGTTCCTGCATTTCATTCAGTCTCACTCAATCTCACCACAGTAATTTGCCTTTAATTCCACGTCAGTAACATGAACAAAAGCACTTTCTATGTCAAAATAATGGCTGACACATGTAACTCTTGCATCTTAGGCAGACAGTATGTGACCTCCTGAGAATTGTTTATCAAGGTCAGTGATTATCCTGAAGCTGTCGCACTGAAATCTGCAGTATATTATTATTATAAGTATTTGTCGCGACCAACATTGGAATCTCTTCACCCAAATGCACTTTGCAATGGCCTTTATGTTATTACTGTGAGGCTTTGGTTAAAGTAGCAGTCATTGCCGAGCACCATAGCCTTTCATGCCTCTGTGATTTCTTTGTAATTTCTTCGCCACATTTAAGGCTGAATGTTATTCTTTTATTAGTCCCTACTCTCCCCATGTATGATGCTGAGCAATGGATGTTGGTTCACATCAATGAAATGTGAAATATCTGCTAGAGGGGAATGAGCGTGCAACGTCAGACGTGTGTGCTTATCCTGATTAAACCGCTGTGAGGATTGTAGATTGCTCCTGAACGGCTGCCTAGTGGTGACTCATGGAATCCCTCTGAGGTCACAGAATGCAAATTGATATGAAAATAATGGCATGACTGTGCACTCATTGACTTAGGGTTCTTAGAAATAGTCGGCCTTTGTGAGATGGACAATGTTGAGGGCTGTCATGGTATGAAAGCGATGCCCCAGTAGCACACCTCCTGATAAGCCCTCAGCAGTATTGATGAAGGGAATTAGTTAGCATTGACTGCTATGTAAAAGCAGCCTGGGCCACATATCTCCCAAATGCCAAGGCAATGCAAAACGTAAACTTGACATGCTTCAGGCACAAGTAGGATTATGAGTGTTTGCCAATAATCACACGATGGGAGATATGTGGCCCAGGCTGCTTTTACATGGCTGTCAATGCTAATTTATTCCCTTCATCAATACTGTTGAGCGCTCATCAGGAGATGTGCCGGGGCATCGCTTTCATACCATGACAATGGTGCTGAACTATCCCTGTGAGGACAATGCTAATTTAACTTCCAGCTTTGGGTGCATGCTGTCATGTTACTGACCGCTGCATCCTGGTGACCGATGGCATCTTGGGGCTCAGTATCAGGATGCGGACTCTGCATTAATCATGCTAGAGAGCTGGTGTTTAGAAAGATTTTGCTATCCAGATGTAGCTCCCTCTTGAAACAGTCCAGTGCTAACACTGACAAATGTTTTTCCTCTTAGAGCCTCATTATGCTGCTGTAATGCATACATGAGTCATCTATGTGCAATAGCATTTCAACCTCCTGAAGAATGCCATGGTCACTGACTTGTTGCCGCCATGGTTGAAAGGACTGCACTATATCCAGTTGCTTGAGGATGTGTACTTGTGTAGTGCAAAATGCATTCCACAGTGATCACATGGTCCCTCAGCTACTGTGCCTTCCAAGGAGGACCCTATCTTTAGGGTTGAAGCTGACTTATACTTCCTCATGTTGAAGATGAGAGTAAAGGTGTTGGTGTGTCCCCTGTGTCAAAGCGTGAAGAGAACTGCGCTCATAGCAATTTGTCTTCATCTTATTCCTCCTGGAATCTTGTAACTATAATGTTGTCATGGGCACGTCTTCCATGTTATGCCCATGCAATGGCCTCCTCATATGGTTTGTCTGAATCCTCTCCCACTTCAAATCCATCTCTTTCAACATCCTCCTCGTCTGAGGAGATGTCTAGATCATCTGTGTCTCTCTACAGCACAGGGTTGTGCAGGGCGCAGCAAACAACAATGATGTGAGACACCCAAGGCTCCAGGAGGAATGAAGGGAAAACAAATTGTTATGAGCGCAGTTCTCTTCATGCTTCAATGCAACAATTCACTATCATCTAGAGGAGACAGTGGTGTAGTGGTATTGTCACTGAACTTGTATTCCAGAGAGCCCGGGTAATGGTCTGGGGACCCGGGTTTGAATACCACGATGGCAGATGGCACTGAATTGGAGAGATGGTTCCTCAGTAAACTAAAAGTCTAATGACGACCATGACATTGTTGAAAAAAAAACCCATCTGGCTCACTCATGCTCTTGAGGGATGGGAAATCTGCCATCCTTACCTGGCCTGGCCTACATGCAACTCCAGGTCCACAGCAAGGTCCTCTTCCCCTTGCAAGCCACTCGGTCGTATCATGCCACTAGAGTGTCAAAAAAGGAATGAGACCGGACCACCCAGCATTGACTTAGGCACTGGAAATGACAACGGCAAACTCAGCCCTGTCGACCCTGCAGAAGTCCTCCTTACTAACATCTGGGGGCTAATGCCAAAATTGGGAGAGCTGTCTCACAGATTAGTCAAGCTACAGCCTGACATATTCATAAACATGGAATCATACATTACAGATAATGTCTCAGACACCACTATCAACATCGCTGAGTATGTCCTAGTTCCACGGGCAGGACAGACACAGCAGAAGTCGTATATAGTGTTATCTTAGACGTTGTATATAGTTGGGAGGGCGTCACCCTCAATATCAACTCCAGGTCCCACGATCCCAACCTCTTGTTGGTTACCACGTACTGCAGCACCCCCCTCCCCCACCAGCTGATGAATCAGTACTCCTTCATGTTGAACATCACTTAAAGGAAGCACCAAGGGTGGCAAGGGAATGTACTCTGGGCAGAGGACTTCAATATTCATCACAAGAGTGACTTGGTAGCACCACTACAGCCCTAAAGAGTTATAAAGGACATAGCTGCTAGACAGGGTCAGCAGCAGGTGGGGAGGGAACCAACAAGACGGAAAAATGTACTTGACCAAACCCTCACCAACCTGTTCACCGCAAATGCATCTGTCCATGACAATATTGATAGATATGACCACCGCACAGTCCTTGTGGAGACGCTAATCCCATTTTCACATGGAGGACACCCTCCATCCTGTTATGTGGCACCACCGCCATGATAAACGGGATAAATTTCAAACAGATCCAGCAACTCAAGACTGAGCAACCATGAGGTGCTGTGGGCCATCAGCAGCAGCAGAACTGTAGTCAAACACAATCTGTAATCTCATGGCCCAGCATATCCCCCACTCTACCATTACCATCAAGCCAGGGGATCAGCCCTGGTTCAATGAAGAGTGCAGGAGGGCATGCCAGGAGCAGCACCAGGCATATCTAAAAATGAGGTGTCAACCTGCTAAAACTACAACACAGGACTATTTGCATGCCAAACAGCTTAAGGAGCAAGCGATAGACAGCGCTAAGCGATTTCACAACCAATGGATTAGATCCAAGCTCTGCTGTCCAGCCACATCCAGTCATGAATGGTGGTGGACAATTAAACAACTCACTGAGGAGGAGGCTACACAAATATCACCATCCGCAATAATGGGGGAGCCCAGCACATCAGTGCAAAGGTAAGGCTGAAGCGTTTGCAACAATTTTCAGCCAGAAGAGCCGAGTGGATGATCCACCTTTGCCTCCTCCGAAGGTCCCCAGCATCACAGATGTCAGAATTCAGCCAATTCCATTCACTCCATATGATATCAAGAAATGGCTGAAGGCACTGGATAGTGCAAAGGCTACGGGCCCTGACAATATTCCGGCAATGGCACTGAAGATTTGTGCTCCAGGGCTAGCCACTCCCCTAGCCAACCTCTTCCACTATAGCTACAACACTGGCATCTATCTGTGGAAAATTGCCCAGATATGCCCTGTACACAAAAAACAGCCAATTACTGCTCCATCAGTCTATTCTCAATTGTCATTGAAATGATGGAGGGGGTCATCAACAGTGCTATCTAGCGACGCTTGCTTAGTAATAACCTGCTCACTGACGCAAAGTTTGGGTTCCACCAGGGTCACACAGCTCCTGAGCTCATTACAAACTTGATTCAAACATGGACAAAAAGAGCTGAACTCCAGATGTCAGATGAGAGTGACTGCCCTTGACATCAAGGCTGTATTTGACCAAGTATGGCATCAAGGAACCCTAGCAAAATTGGAGTCAATGAGAATCAGGAGGAAAACATTCAGCTGGTTGGATTCATACTTAGCACAAAGAAAGATGGTTGTGGTTGTTGGAGGTCAATCATCTCAGCTCCAGGACATCACTGCAGGAGTTCCTTAGGGTAGTGTCCTAGGCCCAACCATCTTCAGCTGCTTCATCAATGACCCTCCTTCCATCATAAGGTCAGAAGTGGGGATTTTTGTTGATGATTGCACAATGTTTAGCACCATTTGTGACTCCTCAGATACTGAAACAGTCCATATCCAAATGCAGCGAGACCTGGACAATATCCAGGCTTGAGCTGACAAGTGGCAAGTGACATTCGCACCACACAAGTGCCAGATAATGACCACCTCCAACAAGAGAGAATCTCACCATCACCCCTTGACATTCAACGACATTACCATCACTGAATCCCCCACTATCAACATCCTGGGGATTACCTTTGACCAGAAACTGAACTGGAATAGCCATATAAATGCTGTGGCTACAACAGCAGGTCAAAGGCTAGGAATCCTGTGGCGAGTAACTCACCTCCTGACACCCCAAAGCCTGTCCACCATCTACAAAGCACAAGTCAACAGTGTGATGGAATATTGTCCACCTGCCTGGATGAGTGCATGTCCAACAACACTCAAGAAGCTTGACACCATCCAGGACAAAGCAGCCCTCTTAATTAGCACCCCATCCACAAACATTCACTCCTTCCACCACCAATGCACAGTGGTAGCAGTGTGTTCCATCTACGAGATGCGCTTGCAGGAACTCACCAAGGCTCCTTTGACACTGCCTTCCAAACCTACGACCACTACCATTGAGAAGGACAAGGACAGCATTTACGTGGGAACACCACCACCTGGAAGGTCCCCTCCAAGACACTCATCATCCTGACTTGGAAATATAGTGTCGTCCCTTCAATGTCGCTAGATCAAGATCCTGGAACTACTTCCCTTACAGCACTGTGGGTGTTCCTACACCACAGGGACTACAGAAGTTCAAGAAAGCAGCTCATCACCACCTTCTCAATGGCAAATAGGGTTGGGCAATAAATGCTGGCCTAGTCAGCGACACCCACATCCCATGAATGAATTTTTAAAAAACCCTCTTTGGTGAATATTGGAGAGCCCCACCTGATCGGTTCAAACATCTGAAGCACATCTTTAAGAGGCCAATCATAAAGGTTTATTAAGGACTTTGTAGCTGAATGTGCAGCATTGTATCGCTCCTCAGATGCACTCTGTGGATGACAGGTGGGCATCGTTAGCTATGTCTTTAGGGGGTACCCCTTTTCACCAAGGAGCCAACCCTCTAAGCACCGAGCTCCCTCAAATATCTCTGGAACCTGGGAGCGACTCAAAATGTAAGAGTCATGTGAGCCCCCTGGGTACTTAGCACAAACATGCATGATCTGCTTTCTGTGATCACAAATGAGCTGGACGTTCAGAGAGTGAAAACCTCTTCTGTTAATGAATCTCACAATCTGCTGACAAGGAGCTCTCAAGACCACATGTGTGCAGTTGATAGCACCCTGCACTTGAGGCAAGCCTGAGATTCCAGCGAATCCCACAGCTCTGGAAGCCTAGCTTGCCTCATCCATGCAGAACTACACATAATGGTGAGCTTTAATGAAAAGGGTGTCAGCCACTCCCTTATGCATTTGTGTGCCACTGATTGTAAGATTCTGCAAAGGATCCCAGCAGAGCCCTGGAAGGGTCTGCAGGCAAAATAGTTCAATGCAACGGTACTCTTCAGAACAACTGGCATTGGATGCCCTCCAGATCCGTGTGGCCTCAGTTCCTCATGGAGAATGTAGCAAATATGAGCTACCATATCTTTAGACAAGCGAAGGCTGTCTTTCGCTCATCTCCATGTATGAGCTGTGTCTTCTGTAGGCTCTTAGTCATGCCAAACATCTTCAGGGATCTGGCCTCTCATCTGGGTCTTCTTGGGGCCTCTTGTTCCTCAGGGTGACAATCTTCCCTGAGCTGTGCCAATCGGCGACAGGCTCTTCTTCTCATTCTAATCAAAGCTATCAAGAAGGCAGCATTGGCTGCAGTCTGCATTCCCCACTCCTCCTTGTTTTTGTAAAAGGATACAATTGAGCAATCAATTGTAGTTCCTGTTGAATGGTCTCCCCGCCCTATACAAGGCAGTCCCTGCTTTGACTTTCCCTTAATCTGCACATTGCATACCAAGGCCACCAATTGCAGGATAACATCCTGGAGGACATTAGGTGGCTGATCTTCCCCCTCAGACGTGACTGAGCATTCACAACAAGAGTGTTTATGAGGGTCAAAAGTCCTAAGTCATAGGAGCCACAGTGAGCTTTGTGTTGGTTGTCCCCCAGTGGCCTTGACAATAACTATGGATACCCAGACCATGCACTTCTGTCCTCATTGGAAGCATGGTGCTTTGAATGGTATGGCCAGCGCACTGGGAACATAAAGGCTTGTAGGGCCCATGCTGCCTCTGCACAGCGGAAGTGGCCATTGTTGGACCTTGCATCCATCCGGACATGCCTCTGTAAGGATCAAATGCCAATTTAGACCATATTCCCTACAGCTCCCAAACTTAATAGATTGTTACCTGAATACACACCATGAGCTAAGGGAGCCAAGCTCATTCATTGTGCATTAGACCTTCGGGTCCAGCACTCAACTGAGCAATGATTTGAGCAAGACAATTATAGGGTGCCACTTCAAACGGTGAAGAATTGCTGTGCTGAACTCCTCCCACACGCCCTGAGCACCTCTCCAATTTTTTTAGCTTGTTTTTCGAACTGCAAGATGAGCTTGAAAATGATACTGCTGACCTTCATCTGAGAGGTCAGCTTCCAACTGCCCCTTATCATCTCCAACTCCCTCCCACCCTGCTCCATCCTCACTGCCTCCTAATTCCCCTTCGTCCTATCACTATCCAGCCTCCCCATTACCCTCGAATCCATCATTATCCATATTGATATCCATGTCTCTCCGAACCCTTTAATATTGATGTCCTCATGCTCTTTGTCGACCTGGCCTCTCTCCTACTCGAGGCCACATACACCGTGACATTCCAGAACCCCCTACCGCCCCCCACCCAACATGAGACCATGCAATAACCCCCACAACTATTCAGCTACCAACTTGCAGAATGCAGATGCCTCTCCAAATGTGATTGTGCCATCTTCCTCACAGCACCATGACTCTAACCCCCAGGACCAAATTCTTTTGGTGACTGACCATGCCCTGCACTCCATGCTGTGCACAATCACTACAGCCCTGATAGGCCTTCCCCACCCAAGACTTGGACCAAGACATGCATGCTATGCAAAGCCCTCCAAAATGGACCGCACAGCCCAGGACAGTCTCTTTAATATGCCCCAATAGCGTGGCCTCAGCCCCAGGACATTCTCTTCATGTGGCCTCAGCCCCAGGACATTCTCTTCACGTGGCCTCAGCCCAGGATGGTCTCTGACTCTTCCTTGGACAGTCTTATAGCTCTTGCCCCAGGACATTCTTTCATTATTCCACTCTGTTCCTTGACCACCTGCTGGTCCTGCCTCAGCCTCCCCCCTCCCCCCTCCCCACTGGTATTGCCACCGGTGCCCCAGCCTTGGTGCAGTTTGTGATACAGGCACCTGAAATCTTGCAGCAATGCTCTTAGAAGTAGGCAAAAGCAGCATCTACGCACCTTCGAGTCATTGATAAACTGAAGCTTGCCAGCTGCATGCCACATCTCTATAGTCAGGAAACAGACTGTTCTTATTATCCGCTGGCAGGGCCCTTAATTTGACAGGGGTTTAATGGCCTTTTAATGAGCATTCATGAGGTGTAAATGAATGCAAATATGGTTCCCGACATAGATCAGTGGGAAACTCGACCCGCCTTTAGCCCACTACCAAAGTTGGGAGAACAAAGTTCCAAACCAAATTCCTTCCAGTAGGAGACTGAATTTTTCCATCACACCAAATTAAATGCTCCTGCCCGCCACAATTCTCGCAGCTGGCGGGGGCAGAAAATTCCACTCCAGGTTTTGTTGTTTACTCTCTGGAATGTTCCATTTCAATATACTCTTTATGCTCTCAGTTTCAGTTTATAACTTCTCTAAATTCTATCAAATTAAAGCAATTTTAAAAAAATATAGCTTCTCCTGCAGAACAAGCTCGTGGAAGCTTCCAAAATGGTAGCTCTGCAGCTGAATGCTTTGGAGCAGGCTGCCCACTGTTTTGTAATATTCCAGCAACAGGATTGTGGCCAAATATTACCTAATATGGCAACACTGGTCCTGTAACCCACTGTTTAACTCTTGCCTTTATCAAGTAATTTTAGCCTCTGTGACTGTAGTGCATTCCATGTGCAGTAAACAAAAATAAGATCAGAGTGTAATGTGCTTAATAAATTCTGTTTTCAGATTTAGACCTCAGGCAATCATTACCATGCAAGGGACAGCCATATCATTTCACTTGGCAGAAGTCAACATGACCCTAAAAGATGCCCATTGGAACAAACAGAGTGGGGAGAATTGGAATAAACAGAATAATAAATTTGAGTCCTAGGAATACAATGAAACTACAGTATTTATAATGTCAGCGAACATTAGTGAAGTTGAAAAGAATTGACTTGTGAAAATCGTTCAGTGACTCTTGACATCTCAATGCACAATGGAACAGTTCCAATAACCTGCTGTGTAAGTGACTGCCAGTACACAACAACAGATATGACAGAGGTCTTATGCATAATGGAACTTGTGTCTTAAAGGAAAAGCACAAGTTTCAGTAAGGTTGGTTTTGCACCTTTAGTTGTAGGGAAAACTTGTAGAGTTAAACATACAATAGTTATCACAATAAAATATTAGTAGCACCATGAGTTTCACCGTAATAGAGTTCACTGTCTCTACCATTTGATTGAATGGTAAAAGTTCAAGTTTAGTCAAAGTAAAGTCAACTCAGGTTAAAATTTCTGCAAACCCAGCATTGGTTCAAAGAGTGATTTAAAGGCTCTAATCCAAAGAATGATCAGTTTGTTAATTAGTCAAACTGTTAGGCTGACTTGAAACTCAAAAAATTCAGATCCTCAAATTGTTTTCGAACACTGAGACAACTAATTTTTTATTGCTCAAATCTGCTCAGAAACCAGTATCCGCACTGCCGCAGGGACTTTTTATGAAAAATTGAATGACTCAGACAGGAAATCGTACTTGTGGGATTTGTTGGGGATGTTGCACCATACAAAACAGCAACTCTGTCTCTGAGCATGAATGGATATTTTTAGAACTTACAAATAAAAGCTCCAGTTTTGTATTGATGGCAAAGTATTTTCAGGTCTACCCCAATGCAAAAATGGCTGTGTAACTCAGGAATAGATCAACAAACTAACTACTGAGGGTACTGTAGTAAAAGGTATTAGGCTGCCTCAAGTAGACAATTTTATACCTTTTGAATTGTTTTGAATTGCACAGGGAGTGCAGCATGATTCCAGCCCCCTTAGAAGCCTCACTTTAATAGTGCCTGGTTGTCCAGCATCCTTAAACTTTATTTTAATGTTAGGAAAACTCAGTGGGTATGAAATTGGCCTCAGTAGCACCCATTGTTTGGGTGCTAAAACTGACCTTAAGATAGCATCTGTGATGCACGTGCTTACTCCCTATGCAAAGTGCACTGGATTCCATATCTTGGTAAAGGTGTTTGCGTGCATGCAGTTAACATCTGCCAGAGGTACACAAAGCAGACAGCTCATGACATCAACATGCAACACCCATTTCACAACAGCACTGCAATTTTGGAGCTCAATGTTCCACCCAATGCTCTCCCTTAAGATACAGGACCTCTCTCCTCCATTCTCTTCTTCCAAGAGCTCCAGTGCAAGGTCAGAAGACCTGGGTGCCTGCTCTCTCCCATGTTCAGCTTTTCCACCTTTCCCAGGTGCGATTCAAGTCACGATGGATTCCCAGCTCCTGCTCCAACCGCAATGCACCCCAGCTTTAAGAGGCTAACTTTAAATAGAGCAGGCTAGCTTTAAGTAGTGCTAGCAAGAGTCAATTTTGAGCCCTATGCTTATGCGTGCAGCCAATCAACAACACAGTTAGTGTTGGCTGCATGCACAAATCATGCTAATGGGCAGGCAACATAAAGTTGGTGCACCGCTCCATTACATCAAATGGTCATGTAATAATTGCACATTGCAATCCCCATGCCCGTTTTGAAGGGTTTTCCAATTTGGCCCCAGACACTCCTGCTGGCACTATCCTGAGGTTAAAAATAAGCCATCAGGAGAGCTAAGATTAGTGTTCGATGCTTATCTACCAACTGTACATTGTACACCAAGACCAGCAGCTGGATACAATAGAACTGAATATACAGCAGCAAAGTAGAACTTTATGATCAATTCGTGTGCCTGGACAAAGAATCAAGTAGCAAATCCCTCCCTGACAGTTTGAACATTTTAATTCAGTTAAAATAAACTGCAAATAAAAAAAGAACTGATATCTTTAAAAGTGATCATGAAGTTGTTAGATTGTCACAAAATCCCAGTTGGCTTATTAATGCCCTTTATGGAAGTAAATCCGCTTTCTTTGCTCAATTTGGAGTATATGTGACTGGTCTTAATCATGCTTTGATGTGTTTTAGCAAGCCAGTCAGTTGTTAAGAATGGGCAACAAATGCTGGCCTTGCCAGTGATGATCACATGCTGAGAATGAATTCAAAAATATATTTGTAACTGCAGCACTGTTTACGCGAGCAAGTCCCTGCCTGGTAGTAATTTCACCAATTTACTGCTATGGGGTAAACTATAGTCTGGCCATTAAATTCATTTGAGCAGTTTTTATGCGAGTTAACATTCCAACATTGGTTTATAAGACCCGTGAAACTTTTACAACAGAGAAATAAAAGTAACAATTTAACCAGCTATGAGGGGGGAGTTGGGATAACATAAATGCGGTTAATTTTTTTACACTGCAAATTTTGTGGCGATTTGGTGCATTGTGTAAATCACAATTTGACCAAGACTCAATATATGCCATCAGAGCAAAAATGAATTAATGTGGTTATTTAAAATTATTTTACTAACAGTTAAATATAGTTGATAATATATAACATTCTGCAGGCATACAGCAGCACACATGATATCGTCCAGAACTGTTGGGTGCTGCAATATATGGATTATATATATTCTAATTAGTACATAATTTTGAATGCACATACTGAATATTGATGCAATGCCACAGTAATTCTGTCCAACTTTCGATAAGCATGAGTAAAAGTTAAAATGAATGGGGCCAAAATTCTTCAAAATTGCATCAATATTCAGTGTGTGCATTCAGAATGATGTACTAATTAAAATGTATATAATGCGTAAATTGCAGCACCCAACAATTCTGGACAATATCATATGTACTGATGTATGCCTGCTGTGTATTATATATTACCAACTACATTTAACTGTTTGTAAAATAATCTTAAATAACCACATTAATTCATTTTTGATCTGATGGCATATATTGAGTTTTGGTCAAATTGTGATTTACACAGTGCAGTAAAGAACACCAAATTGCCACCAAGTTTGCAGTGTAAAAATATTAACCACATTTAAGTTATCCCATCTCCCACCTCATAGCTGGTTAATTGGTATTTTTATTTCTCTGTTGTAAAAGTTTCAAGGGTCTTCTAAACCAATGTTCTACCAGTCTCCATCATAATTCTGATGGCGGATCGCAGAAAATGGCAGAGATCCAATTGCCAATCTGTCTTAATCATTAGGAGTTTCTTCTTTGCCTCGTAAGGAACAGAATCTGTCTGCCCACTACAAGACAAATAATGGAGAAGCATGGAATCAAGGGTGCACTCCCCTTATTCTAGGTGTTCCCATTCCTTTGATTCAATCAGGACCCAGAGCATAAGTGGAGGTCAGTGTGCTGAGTGTGGTGAGGGTTACCAGCTTCCATTTGGATGGATACGAGCCCCAGTTGTCTGGGCCTCCAGATGTTTTTTTTTAAAAAAAAGTGTTTTAGCAAGGCAAGAGAAAAGTGGATGAGGTTTAGGGGTTAGAATGGTGGTTAGGCAATACTCCAAATGGACAGGTGAGTAGAAGCTATGTGACCACAGCGGCACTCGTGTCTACCTGCCTCATGCCACAATTTGATGCCTTTTCCACTGACTCCAGAGGCTGACCCCTAAAATTCGATTCTAGCACAAAGGTAGACCAGGCAAAATTCAGTGAAATGGTGTAAGCAGCTCCAGAAGACAGTTTACAACATTCTCTAGAAAGTTATAACTGGAGGTTGGCTGTCTCCCTTTGGATTTTCAGAGCCTATGCCTTTATACTTAACAAATCAGGAACAGATCTTCTGGTGTTGCTCATGGTAAGTGAATGATAAGACATTTTGCAACAAAAGTGTTATGCCATTAAAAACACAATGTTCTCCCAAGACTTTTCATTCTGGCTATTTTCTTTACTTTTGATTCAGACATTTCCTAGCACTAAAATTCTGGTGTTGCCGTGTTACAATCAGCAAAGCACGATGTCTGGAGTGACATACATGGTGCGACAGGAAGCAAGTGTGATACACAGGAAGTGCCATCAACTCATCTTTTAATACATTATACATTGACATTTCACAAGTGTAAACATTTTTGATTTCATACAACATGGTTACCATTTGATCTTCACCTCAGTTTTATTATCTTTACCAATGTTTGTATATATTGGTGCAGAAAAAAGCTGTTCATTTTTGTTCATTAAGGCAATAGATTTGAAAAAATTCTATCCAACCTCTTGGGTGTCTGAACTTACTGTTGGCAAGACCATGTTTATATTGCAATTTCCAATAGCAATTGCAAATGTTTCCTGGTAGAAAGCAGGTCTAAAGAGTCTTAACACCTTGATGTTGGGAATTCACATCAGTGCTTCACTAAAGGCAGCAGATTCTGTATTATGTTTTTCAGAAATCAGTGTGCTGTAACCCAGGTTTTGCAGTTGAATCTTCATTCTTGTCAGAATGCTGCTTTGTCATTGCAGCATATCCTCCACCCTAGCTAACTTTTTCAGTCCTCAATGCGTTGGCACTGCCCTATTCATGTCTGGAGATCTTATTGAATTTTGAGAATTTAAAAATTAAAAATTATTGATATATTCATTGCACTTCACAGTGACATTTTAAAAGAATATATTTATCAAAACGTAAACCTCAACCCCCCCCTAATTTACTAACAGTAGTAAATTACCATGCAATTACCAGAAAAGAGCAAGCATGGCTGTGATAAAACTACGAATTAAATGTCAGCTCAACTGGTAGCATTCTCACCTTTGAGTTAAAAGGCTGCAGATTCAAGCACACTATGGATTTGAAGTTATAATCTAAATGGACACTTCAATGCAGTACTAACGGAAGGATGCACTGTTGGAGGTGTTGTCTTTCAGGTGAAATGTTAAACCAAGGATGTGCCGTCTATTCAGGCAGGCAATGGAGAGACAGTGGTATTGTTGCTGGACTAGTAATCCAGAGACCCAAGGTAATGCTCTGGGGACTTGGATTTAAATCCTGCCATGGCAGATGGTGGGATCTGAATTTAATATAAAATCTTGAATTAAAAGTCTAATCATTGTCAAATCATTCTTATAAAAAGTAAAAACCCACCCGGTTCACTAATAGTGTCCTTTAGGGAATGAAACCTACTGTCCTTAGCTACTGGTCCGGCCTCCTTGTGACTCCAGACCCACAGCAATGTGGTTGACTCTTAAATGCCCTCTGAACAAGGGCAATTAGGGATGGGCAATAAATGCTGGCCTAGCCAGTGACGCTCACATCCCATGAATGAATAAAAGAAAGATCCTGCGACACTATTTGAAGAAAAACAAGGAATGGTCTTCATGTCCTGGCTGATACTTCCCCACGCAGATCAAAAACAGATTATCTGGTCATTCATTCATTTGTTCTTTGCCGCATCTTGTCATTTGCAAATTAACTGTTAGGCTTGCCCTGTAAAATAATCTATTGGTTGTGAAATTCATTGGCACATTCTGAGGATGTGACAAGGTGCTTTATAAATGGAAGTTTTTCCTTTATTCACCATTTATCTAACTTCAAAGTAATACCAACTTGTAGGAAAATTCTCCTTGTTGACCCCCAGCCAAACAGAGCAAATGTTGTGATAATTAATTTTTTTTAGTCTTGGCTTGTAGATTTGTTTTGAAGAAATGACTTTTGCATTTGTGAGTTATGCATTCAAGCCAAGGTTCCCTCTAAGGTGTGTTCATGTGCATTGCACAGCAAACTGGAAAGTACCATGCAGATCACTCACAAGTGATCTCACAAGTGTTTAGGGTAACATGTGTGCAACGGTGCAATAAAAATGTAAAGGCACCATGCATTGAAACAAACACACTATGCACAACAGAAAAAAAAATCTGAGGGAACATTGATTTAAAGCTTTTTATCCTAAAGTTCTCAACTTCACTAAAATATTAAAATACAACAGATTTCTAATTTGGCAAATTAGGGCAGTCAGCTGTTAATAAATACAAAGTTCAAAACACCAGATACTTTTTCACATTCCACATTCTGAGGTGATTCATCCGCTCAGCTAATCTTTTAAAGCACAAAATGTATGCGTATTCCTCATTTTTTCATGAGATATGGGCATCACCATCAAGGCCAGCATTTGTTGCCCAATCCCTAATTTCCCTTGAGCTGAGTGGCTTGCTAGGACATTGCAAAGCCAACAACATCACTCTGAGCCTGGAGTTGCATGTAGGTCAGACCAGGTAAGGATGGCAGATTTCCTTCCCTAAAGGACATGAGTGAACCAGTTTTTGTATAATCAATGATAGTTTCACGGCACCATCACTGAGGCTAGCTTTATGGTCCAGATTTATTAATTGAATTTAAATTCCATCAGCTGCCATGGTGGGATTTAAATCCATGTCCCCAGTCTGGGCCTCTGGATTACAGTTCCAATGACATTACCACTGAGCCAACACCTTCCCTCATGCTTAACAATACAAAAACTTAAAGGATTGTTTCTTTTCCCATTTATAGCTGCTCAACTGATCCACATCAAATGAACTCCTTTTTTTTTGCGTGGATTCTCCACAGCAACTTATGACTTAGGCTTTAGCCTACTCACAGGTAGTTATTTACTGGGTGAATCTGTTTCCACTTTATAAATAACACTGATATGATTTTATAGTTTCAATTAGCAGATTGATGATTTGCTAATACTGATGCAGGTCCTGAGCCGTCAAGTATAAAACGGTTCAAAAATTTATTCTTTGGTTGTCCCTGCTTCCTCACCAATGATATTCTTCCCCTGACATCCATGTATAAACCCTTATTTCCACCTAAGGACTCAATGATAACACAATATAACACACTCTGAACACTGAGTACAAGGCTATTTCAATTTTATCTAAATTGTTAGCACTTGCTAATAATACTAACATAAGTTGTACAAATATATTACAATACTATTATACTTAAATTAACAGTACAATTTAGAGAACTGAACAAGGAGATTGCTCACTGTTAACTATTCTTTACAGCATGTTTCTGAACCACATCTTTTGACATACAATGCTGGCCTTGCCAACATTGCCCACATAAACCTGCAGATAGATGCTCTGCTTCAAATCCTGATCCGTTCTGCCCTCCCCAATTGCCTTGGTATTTTGGCTGTGGTTGGAACTACTTATTTCAATCTATCTTGTTTCAACTACTATTGTGAGCTGTTCTGGGCACGGCACCGTAGGGAGAATATGTTGGGCTTGGAGGGAGTGCAGCATTGATTTACCAGGATGATACCTAGACTTCAAGGGTTAAATTACAAAGAGAGGTTTCACAAACTTGGATTGTATTCCTTGGAATTTATAAGACTAAGGGGGGGTGACCTGATTACATTTTTCAAAATAGTAAAGGGGGCTGATAGGGTGGCAACCTTTCAGGAATTTTTAAAGAAACATTTTGTCACACAATATGTGCTAGATGTTTGGATTTCTCTTTCGCAAATGACAATTGATGCGAGTAAGTTTGTTCATTTTAAATCTGAGGGTGATAGATTTCTGTTAAACAAAGATATTAAGGGACATCGGGAAAAGTTGGTTATATGGAGTTAGGTCACAAATCAACCATGATCTCATTGAATGCCTCATCAAAAGACTGTACCTCCAACAATGCAATGCTCCCTCAGTACTGCACTGGAGTGCCAGCCTAGATTTGCGCACAAGTCCCTGGAGTGGAACTTCAGCTGTCAACCTGTTGATTCAGTTTTGAGAATGCTCACTGGTGCCACTAGCTTGCAGGGTAGAGACGGCACATAATTCAAGTCTTTACAAATGGAAAATGGCCATGGAGTCCTGGACTATAACAGAAGACTGACTATTTATTTTTAAAAAGTAGACAATAGTCTTTGTTCCAAAATTTGGATCATAGCCCTGTATTGGACATTAATGATTTTAAGGGAAACTCATTTGCGATCCATATTAGAATATTTGAGGAAAGTGAAAAGCACAGACTGGGCCAAGCAAATGCATCACCCAAACTTTTAATATACTTTTAATCTGATCCCATATGAAACTATTAAACTGTTCAATGCTTTAAACATGTGTTATGAAATGTCACTCTCTACACTACAAGACTGGTATTTGGTATTCCACATTAATACTTTTGTTTTACTCCAGAAAGCCATTTGGCGAAGGATAGAAATGGAGCCAATCTTTACACACTTTATTTATTTATTTATTATTTATTCATGGATGTGGGCGTCGCTGATGTTGCTCATCGCTAATTATCCTTGAGACGACAGTGGTGAGCAGCCTTCATGACCTGTTGCGCTGCATCTGGTGTAGATTCATCTACAGCACTATTAGAAAGGGAGTTCCAGGGTTTTGACCCAATAACTGTGAAAGGATGGTAATATAGTTCAAAATCAGGTTGATGTTTGGGTTGGAGGGAAGATTGCAGGCAGTGATGTTCCCGTGCATCTGCTGCCTTTGTCCTTCTGTGTGGTGGAGTTCACAGGTTTGGAAGTTGCTGTTGAAGGAGCCTTGGTGAGTTGCGACAGTGCATCTTATATGTGGTACACACTGCTGTCACAATGCAATGGAGGGAATGAATGTTTAAGGTGGTGGATGGGATGCCGATCAAACGGCCTGCTTTGTCCTGGATAGTGTTGAGCTTAGTCAGTGTTGTTGGAGCGGCATTCATCCAGTCAGGCAGAGAATATTCCATCACATTCCTGACTTGTGCCTCATAGATGGTAGACATACTTTGGAGAGTCAGGAAGTCACTTACTTGCCACAGGATTCCCAGCCTCTGACCTGCTCTTGTGGCCACAGTATTTATGTAGCTAGTTCAGTTCAGATTCTAGTCAATGGTAACCCCCAGGATGTTGATGATGGGGGATTCACCAATGTTAATGCTGTTGGATGTCAATGAATGATATTTAGATTCTCTCTTGCTGGAGGTGGTCATAGCCCGACACTTGTGTGGCACGAATGTTATTTGCCACTTGTTAGCCCATGGCTGAATGTCATCCAGGTCTTGCTGCATATGGACGTGCACTGTTTCAGAATCTGAGGAGTTGCAAATGATACTGAGCACTGTACAACCATCAGTGAACATCCCCGCTTCTGACTTTATGATGGAGGGAAGGTCATTGATGAAGTAGCTGAAGATGGTTGGGCTAAGGACATTACCCTTCGGAACTCCAGCAGCAATGTCCTAAGATTGAAATAATTGGCTTTCAACAATTAAAGCCATCTTCCTTTGTTCTAGACATGACTCTAACCAGTGGAGAGTTTTCTACCTGATTTCCATTATTGCTAGGTCACCTTGATGGCACAGTTGGTTAAATGCTGCCTTAATGTCAAAGGCAGTCACTCTCAGCTCACCTCTTGAGTTCAGCTCTTTTGCCATGTTTGAACCAAGGCTGTAATGAGGTCAGGAGCCAAATGGCCCTGGCAGAACCCAAACTGAGCATCAACGAGCAGGTTATTGCTGTGAAGTGCCACTTGATAGCACTGTCAATGACACCTTCCAGAACTTTGCTAATGATCAAGAGAAGGCTGGTGGAGCGACAATTAGTCAGATTGGAGTTGTCCTGCCTTTTGTGGGTAAGACATACATGGGCAAATTTTCACTTTGTTGAATAGATGCCAGTATTGTAGCTGTACTGAAACAGCTTAGCGAGGGGCACAGATAGTTCTAAGTACAAGTCTTCAGTACTACAGCAGCGATGTTGTCAGGTCTCAGAGCCTTTGCTGTATCAGTGCCTTCAGCCATTTCTTGATATCATCAGGAATTAATCAAATTGCCTCAGGTTTGGCTGTATGATGCTGGGTATCTCAGAAGGAGGCCCTTCCGGCTGAAGGGATGCAAATGCTTCAGCCTTGTCTTTTGCACTGAGGTGCTGGGATCCCTCATCAATGAGGATGGGAATATTCGTGGAGCTGCCTCTTCCAGTTATTGGTGAAGAGTCATACGGACTCGCAAGGTTAACTGTATTCCTCTCCTCAGATGCTGTCAGACCTGCTGAGTTTTTCGAGGTGTTTTTGTTTTTGTTTCGGATTTCCAGCATCCGCAGTTTTTTGCTTTATCTTCCAGTTAGTTGATCAACCGTCCACCATGTTCATGACTGGATGTGGCAGAACTCTTGATTAACACATTGATTATAGATTTACATATTTCAAGCATACATCTCCTAACCCCAACAGCCACAGTTTTAGTCTTTTGTCTGTTTATTGTAAGCTCAAGTTAATGCCCACCAAATGTATACAAGTAAACACAATTAACAAATTTGATCTATGTTTTTGTAGCACTTGTGTTGTCTTTTTCAATAGACACGCCTGTATCATGGGGTTAAATTATCACCCATCAAATTAGCACACTGTTTAGGAAATAAACATTTTAATACAAAATTCTAATGTCTCCAATTAAGAAATGCCCTTTTTTTTCTTTATTCTTTCACAGGATGTGGGTGTTGCTGACAAGGCCGGCATTTGTTGTTCAGCCCTAATTACCCTTAAACTGAATGGCTTGCTAGGCCATTTCAGAGATTAGTTAAGAGTCAACCACATATTGCTGTGACTTTGTAGCCACATGTAGGCCAGACAGGGTAAGGATGGCAGATTTCCTTCTCTGAAGGACATTAGTGAACTAGATGGGTTTTTACAACAATTGATGATAGCTGTCATTACTGAGGCCCAGATTTTCTCTCATGGGTTGGGTGCACAGAGACAAGAGAATTCCCAGCTCTGCGGACCCAACCTTTAAAAATGGCAACCGCTGGTCTGGCGTTCATTCCTGGGGGGGGAGGGGAGGGATGGAGGCTGACTGGATTGGACGTCGGGCCTACCGTACCCAAAACGAGTGTGGAGGCTGCTGGGTGCAGAGGCGAGCTAAATGGAAGCCATGCCTCCGGCACTGTGTTGAAATAAATTTTAAAAAAAGAATAAATTGAAAAGCATCCCTCCAGCTTTCACCTCTCACCTTCCCCCTGCCGTCCCCTCCACCATCATCGACCCCCACACACTCCCCATGGCCCCTCATATCCCGATTCCAACCCATGTCCCTTTACCCACCCCATGGCCCCTCATATCCCTTATGCTCCCCACACCCCCGTGGCCCTTTATGGACCCTATGCCAACTTAGTGCTAACTCATGCCAATCTCTGCCCTCCACCAACCAGCCTTTAACCTTAATCCCTCCATGCAAACTCACATTGTATCCTTTGACAGCTGGAAAGTTCTTTGACAGCTTGATGATTCCAATGAGTTTATGCATAAAAATGTAAAATAATGTTCACTGTTAACAATCCCAAAGGGCGTCTTACTTCTCCCAAAGGGTGCTTTTCCTCTCCCTAGGAGTGCCTTACCTCTCTAAAAGGGTACCTTAACCCTCTCAGAGGTATCCCAGGAGTATATCCAAAGGGGTACCTTACCTCTCCAAAAGGGCACCCTGGTTATCCAAATGAATCCAAATTCAGAACTCCTCTTACCTGTTCTAATCTGCATACTTTGGGGTACACACTTCCAGCCTTCAGTGGAGCCCAGCTGGTGATTTAAATCACCAGTTGCCTCCATAAACTGCGTGTGCACAAAGCCCAGCTGACTCCACGAAAATGGAACACGCCATGTTCAGGGGGTGGGACTTAGAATTTCCGCGATTTTTGCCATGACAGAATGGCTCTCTATTTTGGTAAAAATCTGGGCCTGAAACTAGCTTAATATTCCAGGTTTATTAATCAAATGTAAATTCCACCAGCTGCTGAGGTGGGATTTGATCTCATATCCCCAGAGCATTAACTAAACCTCTAGATTATTAGTCCAGTGATATTATCACTTAACCACCATCTCTCCCTAGCAGCCTGCCAATGGCTATACAAAATGCCTGCCTTTTTCAGGTGCTAGGCATCTTTTAATAGAGTAATCAGTATTCTATGCTGTAAAGAGTTCCATGGGCAATAGAAGCAAAGAGGCCTACCAAAGTTAGAGTCAAATTATCTTTGTAGGCCATTGAACAACTCCAGTATCCATAAAAATATCTGTGCAGCTGTCAGCCTCTGATCCTCACGGCTGCGCCATTCCCCAACTCTTCACTGTGACCACGATCCTCTTTCCTACAATGTGCTGTCGGCTGCCCTGGCATATTCTGAGGCCTTAATACACCATCTGCATTGTGATATACCTCATCTGTAATCTCTTCCAGCCCTAAAACCTTCCGAGAGAAATCTGCACTTCCCCAATTCTGGCCTCTTGAGCGCATCTGATTTTAATCACTCCACCGTTGGCAGTCATGCCTTCATCTGCCAAGGCCCTAAATTCTGGAATTCCTTCCTTAAAGCTCTACATCTCTCTTTAAGATGTTTGTTAAAACCTACCACTTTGACCAAGCTTTTGGTTATCTGTCCTAATATCAGTTTATGTGGCTCAGTGGCAGATTCTGTTTGATAGTGTTCCTGTGAGGTATCAGAACATTTTACTTCATTAAAGGTGCAACATAAATATAAGTTGTTTTTGTTGTGGGACATAATCACCACCAGGACAGATGACCAGCCAGTGAACTCAACTGGTCAATCATCCAAAACTCAAAAGCAATCCTATTAGGTATTTTTCCTTACAGGATAGCTGCATTCTAGAGCATGGTCGGGATGTTTAGTTGCTAACCTGGTTTCTCTGAGGCCATTCCTCAACTATTGCCTGTAGGACAGTGCTCCAAGCTGACATATCATCATTATCTTCCTCTAATATATAATTATAAGCTAATTGATGTTGCTTTTGGAAGCTTCTCTAAGTTTACAGCTTCCTAGTTCCTTTTCTTGAGGGCATTAGACCACCTGACAGTTAGAAAAATACAGCAGGAGATGATGTCTCTCTCTTGCTTTTTAGTATGCTTTTTAAAAGATTACTCAGCTGTCCTTTGTTTTATGCAAAGTAAGGTGTTTGAAATGTGGCAGATGTGCTAAGATGCAAAATTTTTGTATACATAAATGTTGCATACAAGCTGGATTGTAAATTACATCAAAACCTGGAAAATCTGAATCAAATTCCCAAGACATTTCTGATATAGGAGTTATTCTTGGCTTTATTAAACATACAGCGGTGTATTAAATCCATATTCATCCTAAACAATTGGCATATTTTTGCTTGCTAACGTCAAACAAAATGATCCCTCTTGAATGCTGAGAAGTTAATATTGCAGTATAGCTGCCTGATCTTGCCTTGGGGTTTCCTCATCCTGGTCATCGCCTCAGGGAGACATGAAGGAAGGAGAGAGTTGGGAGGGGTGTTGGGGTGTTGGGATGTTGGGGTGAGGTCAGACTGATTGGCATACTAAATTCCACTCTATAATTACATTACAGACAGTACATACATGGACATCAAGCGCTATTGCAAACTTCATGCTGCTTGCTCATTAGAATTATTTCTGCATGTAGTCAGCACTAGTCACCTATTGGTTAACTTCAAACATCAGCAAGGGGCCCAAATCACAACTTCCTAGCACCACCTAAAGTGTGCCTGCACTCCTTAAAGGGGAGATGCATTGTGGCTGGAGCTGCTGTCAGGGGTCATGCAGAAAATGGATGCCCTGGAAAATAGTGAAGAATGGCACAACATAGCTAAGAGCGAGCTTCAAGGTTTTGGGGCTCTGCATTGGTGATCTTGGTGAAGGAGGTGAAGTGATATCACTGTATCCACAATATGAAAGGAAGGCCACCAGATTCATGATCAAGAAGTGGTGGGAACAATGGAAATGCTAGGAGTAAAGTCCTGAGGACCAAACTGCAGCGTAGCAAGAAATTCGATTACCTCACATAAGTGGTCAATATCAGTGATTGAATTTTCAAATGTCATATTCCACCAACTGCATCAGCAGCCTCACAAACTGTTCAAATCACCACATCCCATCACACACCTACCAACAATCTCTATCAATCACAACTCAGCTAATATTCTAGCTTAACCTCACCCTCACACACATAGCACTACTGCAAGTTCACATCCACATCTCACGCCTTGCATACGATGCCAGCCACGCAACCAAGACAGCCAACTCACCAAAACAGATCACAACACTCACTGACACACTTTCTTTTCCCTTGCAGGACAAGTAGGAACTAATCTGAGGGGGAAGACATGCTCCTACATCTTAATCCTCATTAAGGAGATGGCTCTGGCTATTACTGGAATGGCCATTGCTGAGGCTCTGATCAACAACATGAAACCAATTAAGGTGATGCTATGTTTATCTTGTGACATAGGTCATCCCCATTTGGTAATGAAGTTGTGCAGCATGCAGCAGACCAGAACGAATCTTGACATATGCTCTGCTGAACACTGTAGGGTGGAAATGTTATTTATAACACCAATGGTCTGCTGTATCAAACTTTGTGATGGCTTTCATTGCATACATGCTGTGCATGGATTGTGCGTCAGAGTCATGAACCATGTTGTCAGTGAATAGCCATTGTCACCCATTAGCCACCCTCTTGTTTGCCATGGTGACTCAAATGCAGATGGCATAGTGGATTGCCACTGAGTGAAGGCATTGACCGCTGTCAGAATTCCAGGCATTGCTCTGCATGATGCACTACAAATGGTTGCACTCCAGTTGGGCATTGAGGGACTTTCTGTTCTGGTTTATGGAAGGGTTGACATGCAATACCACAAAGTAATGTGTGTGCAGTCAAAGGCACTACACCTTACTTTACATCTACTTTTTCACCCCATTCTGGACCTCACTTCTTGACCATCATCCTGAACATAAAACCAATATTTGAACTTGTCAGTACCTTTACTTAAACATTATAATTATTGCATCCTGATGTTCACTAGACCATTCTTAAATATGTCACCTGACTACTCATTCTGGCCAATTGACCTTATATGTGAGGCTATGTTATGTTTGTCATGATCACTCACATTACCATCATGCAGCCCTGATTTACTGTATGCTTTTCCTCTGGACCCTTCATCACGAAACATATGAGCATTTGAGGTACTAAGTGACTCATTTGCTTCTTTAAACTGCTCAGAGTCTGAGATTTTGTAACTAATTCTGATTAATAATAAGGAATGAAGTTTAACAGTTGGATTGCCATGTTTCATGAGTACTGACTTACCATTATGACCTTATCAGGGCCTTTCCATTCTCTGTGCTTTGCTCTTTATAATACAACAAATCTCCTGAATTAAGCTCAGTCTCAGATGGCCTTATATGATGCTTCGGTACTCCTCAAAGTCTCTCTGAGTCCTGATGAAAGCCCATCTCCCTGCATGTAATGCATCGGTAGCTAAATAGATACTTATAAAATGTACTTATAAAATGGCTTGCTCCAGCTAATTTTCATGGAATCATACAATTTTATTTAATGACTTCAATGTCACCACCAAGCCTAAAGCAAATAGTAGTTTTATATTCCTTAACCTTGCATCGATCCTCACTTCTTACTGAATCAAGGTAACATTTTAACCAATCTGTTGCACATACTGTTGCAGTACAAGCACTGTCCAGTTAAAGGATTTTGTAACTAACTAACAGGACTAAAACTCCTTCTGACCAGTATAAATTATTTGGATTCATCATTATTTTCCTCTTCTTCCATAGAATTCTTTTCATCATGTGTCGTTTTGAGGACACTGCCTTGCCATTTTGTGCAACTTACTGAATCAAGATACTTTGAGTCACACCTGAAATATCTATTAACTATTCCTTGGGCATCCCTGGGATTCATTCACCTATTATTACTGTTCCACTTTTGTCTTCTGCTATAATTGTCAGATCTGCTAAAGGTGCTTTCATCCTTATTGTGCCTGTCTTTAATCCTTCCATTGTATTGATGCCTGCATTGAGTATTTCAGCCATTTCAAAATCTGAAAATCATTGCGTCTGCTTTTTTTAGTGTCACTGTGGAATGTACCAAGTGTTCTCTGAAGGCTAAAGGAAATTACTTTTTGCTCAAGGATTTTTTCAAGGCAGCAGACATCTGATTCAATAGGATTTCCCTCTCTCAAAACTGAACATCAGTTAGAACCAGTAGCCTGCCCCTGCGAGACACCTTACCACACCCAGCAAATTAAATGCTAGTATTGATTCAGGGATTCCCAAATTGAATTGTTCCAAACTTTGATACAATCTGCTAAAGTCCATGATATCTTGTTCCATAGAATGGCCATCAGCTTTCTGACATTTAACTGATCATCTTTCTTATCGATTTCAGCCAAGAACTCTAACAGAAGATCCAAACTTTCATCATTATCCAATTGATGGGCATCCATCTCATAAAGTGCCTTATTTCTGATTTTACTTCTTATAGGAAGCAAACAACACCAAGGCATACCTTGGATGGAAATTAATGCCCCTCCCCGCCCACCTCTCCCAGGAGGAGAAGGCTGGGAGGCAGTGCGAGCCACATAATTGGACAGGAAGGTCTGGGGTGGAAAGCATGTCACCTTCCCAACCACCCTCCCCCGCCTCCCATTAAGTCAACAATAGGGAAGGTTGAGTTCGGCCTTCCCGCCTCTAGGTCACTAAAGGGCCTCATCCCACCACGCTGATCTTCTAGAGGGGGAAGTGGGCCACACCACTGAGGAGGCTACTAAGTATGCCCCGGTAGGCCTGCCTGCAGACTGGGGCTGCATGGTGCTACTGTTCAGACACCTTGTGCCCAGTGGAGGACTCTGTTGGAAGACTCCCCCTGCCCTCCACACAGACCACCTCCCTCACCCCATCTTTCCGGTGCCTGCCTGACTGGTGAGGCTTCCTCAATTATTTGGGTTTCAGGGCCTCCATCGTTGCTCTTCGTCACAGTCTGTTGCCACCACTCACAGTGGTGCTGCTGGATCTGCAGGGCTGCTGACTCTCTGGTTAGCCAGCAGCTCTTGGAGAGGAGATCCTCATCTTGAATGCTCCAGGAGCCTCAACGGTGGGCAGTTAAGTGGCCTGATTGGGAATTAATCCCATCGTGACTCCCAGAAATGGCTGCAGCAGGGTTACCACCGGCTCTCTGGCCAGTGAATAGGTCACCACCATGGTTGGTAAATTCAGCCCTTTGCTTTCTCTTTGGTAGAGATGTAACCTGTGTCCACACATCCAGTTCATCTTCCTCTGATCATATGAGAACCTTCAACATCTGAGAACATTGGAGGGTAATCAGACACCCCAAATTTACTTGTTTTCTGGCATTTTCCACAATGGTCACAAGGATTTTAGTTTTCTGTCTGAAAATTATTTTCTTAGTTACCAAACTTCACCTTTAGGCAACCATTCTCACTACCATGATATATTCCAGAAAGCCAGTTGGTTGAAGGATAGAACTGGAACCAATCCTTATATACTTTTATAAGCATTTATTTATAGAGTTACACATTACAGTCACCCAACTCCTAACCCAACACCACAGTTTCAGAAATAAAAACAGAAAAGCTAGAAATACTCAGCAGGTTGGGGAGCATCTGTGGAGAGCGACACAGTTAACATTTCAGGTTGTGAGGACCCTTCCTCCTAAGCCCTGAAACATTACCTCTATTTCTCTCCATGGTTACTGCCTGACTTGTTGAGTGTTTCCAGCATTTTCTGTTTTGATCTCAGATTTCCAGCATCTGCAGTATTTTATTTTTACATTAGCCACAGTTTCAGTCTGTGTCCATTCATAGGGACACAAGTGAATCTTCAGTTAATCGCCACAACCTGCATAGAATTAAACACAATATACAATTAACTGCTGATGGTGAGTTGCAAATTAGGCCTGGGAGCTCAAACATCCCAGGTTTCAAATCGATGTCTCTGGGGCAGTGTGCTAGCATGATGACCATCCAAATGCCTCTCCACCCTCTGCCCATTTGAAACAGTTGAAATCCCCCACCTTCCCCTTAGTTTTCATTAAAATTAGCTAAAATAAGGGCTCAATGTTTGTGTGGTTTAGTACCTTTACCGTATTGTTTCGTTGACTTTATTTTGAAATCCCCTATTACATATCTTGCACACAGCCTAATCCATTCAATAGCTGATTGCAGAAAAGTGAATGCTGAATAATTCTCTCTTCCAGTTGTCACAAGCAATTTTACAGCACTAACTCAGTGAAAATTATGCATAGTGTGGCTGAAGATATAGATTAGATTACACATACTAAATCCAGTTATATATAACACCTAGGGGAACTAGAATCAATAGCCAATGTTATTGTTCACAGAATCTATGTGTGTTAGTAATTCAGTTCCCACTATCAGGACTGATGTACTTTGTAGAATAACAATAACATCTCTCTACCAGCTTTGTCTTACAACATGCTGACAGATAGATAATGCAGCCATATTACATTTAAAAATTGTCAGTCTCTTAAAAGCAAGTATTCCTCTTAGGTATGGAAGGGACCGGATTGTGAAGAGAAACTGATTGAAACAGAAAATAGTCCTATTCCCTGTGCAAATACAGCCATCCCTATAAGCACCACATAATTGAAATCAACAGTAGCTTCACAAAATTCATACTGGGCAGGATTTTACGTCCATCAGGCAGGCACACGGCCGACCTGATTTGGAGTAAAATCTCGTGGAATGACGTCAGGCACTCTCACGATCTTTCGGCTGGCAGGGACGCACAAAAGTCGGCAGTGCGCCCGCCGACAATTAAGAGGCCCATTAAGGCCCTTAAAGTATTAATTAAATTGTATTTTTCGCTGCCCGTTCAACTATTCAGTTGGCAGGCGGGTTAATAGGCCAGACAGCCTTTGCCTTTTTTACAAAACCTCAACCATGGATGAGATGAGGTTTCCAATGGTAAGAAAAAATTCCTCAGCCTGTCATTGTTTCATCTGACCTAGCCTTCCTGATTGGCAATGTCTTACTACTATGTCAACCCATGTAGGGTATAGTAACATAGTGACAATGTAATTAGATCAACAATCCAAAGATTGTTATTTCAAATCCCATTACGACAAGCTATAAAATTAGATTCACATGAAATATACAAAAATGACAAGCAGAGAAAGATCAACTAGACTATTTTGCCTGTCTCATATAGTAGTAATGCCTTATACATTATGATGCAGACAGCCTTTACCTACTCTGAGTCACCTGAGCCATGGATGTGATGGAGAGGCTGTGTGCTCTGATGGTCCCTTGAGCATTGCTTTTGGAAGCTCCTTGCAGATCAATGAGATCAAATAAAGTTAGCTGTGCTAGACCCCTTTGCCCAGACCACTGTTGTTACCAAGACTGATGATGAAAACTTTGCTGAAATAAGTGACATCCTAGAACAAGTGCCAGAGGGGGCAAAAAAAACCCAGGTACCTAGATCTGCACTAAGGCGCTGTAACTTGCAAGGCTATGGACCGGGTGCTGGAAGGTGGGATTAGAATTAGTGTTTCCTTTTTCAGCCGGCGCAGACATGCTGAGCTGAATGGCCTTTTTCTGTGTCGTAAATTTTCTATGGCTCTAACAAAAATGAGCAGTCTTCATTGCCTGGCAAAAATGACACAAGGTAGCAAGTCAAGAAAGTAGCCTTCCAACAGCTCGAGGCTGATGCCCAAAGTTAAATTTGGAAGATAAAGGGCATGTAAGGGAAAGAGAAAGCCCAAGAGGTACAACAATATGCTGATCAACATGACATACAAAGCTTTTTTGAGCCATCAGGGTATCTATAGATCAAGGTCAAATGGACAAAATCCCCTTTGCTCACAGGGTGGTATTTCTCTTCTTAAGGATGACAATGTTATCCGTCAGCACTGGAAAGAACATTTTCAACAACTCCTCAGCCATGAATTCACAGTGACAGCTGATCCCCCAAAATCTTCTGGTGGAATCCATGGATGAAGCACCATCGATGGGAGAGTTGCAACAAACAATCAAACTGATTAAAAACAATAGAGCCTTGGCTCCAATGGTATTCCAGCTGAGGTCTTCATAGATGGTGAGCTTTTGTTCACATCAAGACTCCATGTACTGGGGGAGGCAAAGGCATCATGGTATTGTCACTGGACTAGTAATCCAGAGACACAGGGTAATGCTCTGGGGACCCGGGATCAAATCACACCACAGCAGATGGTGGAATTTGAACACTAAATTCTGGAATTAAAAGCCTTATGATGACTTTGTAACCATTGTCAATTGTCATTAAAAACCCATCTGGTTCACTAAAGTCCCTTTGGGAAGGAAGCCTGCTTCCCTTAGAGAAGGAAACCTGGTCTGGCCTGCATGTGATTCCGGATCCACAGCAAAAAGCCCTCTAAAATAGCCTAGCAAGCCACTCAGTTTCTCAAGGGCAATTAGGGATGGGCAATAAATGCTGACCCAGCCAGCGACGCCCACATCCCATGAATTAATAAAAAAGACTCTTCCTACGAATTTGGGAGGAAAAAGGACTACCCCCTCCAAACCCAACCCCTCCCCTGGTTTCAGGAATGCAACAATTGTAACTATCTTCCTGAAGGGAGATGAATCATGCTGTGTATTTCCCTCTTGTCCGTAGCAGGAAAAATATGACATGCATTCTCCTGAATCACCTACTTCCTGTAGCTGAGGAAATCCTCCCAGAGACACAGTTTGGCTTTAGACTTTTCAGAGAAACTTCAAACATGGTCTTTTTTACCAGACAAATCAAAGAAAAATGTTGGGAACAACACCAGGGACTCTTCATTGCACTCATCAACCCGACCAAAGCATTTGACTCAGTACATCATGAGGTTCTGTGGATTGTGCTCCCAAGATTTGGATGTATAAGAAACTTTATCACAATCCTGCAATTGCTTCATGATGATATGGCTGCAACAGTCTTCAAAATCCAGACCAGGGTCAAGCAAGGCTATGTAATAGCCCCCATACTATATACAATCTACCTCACAGTGGCTATTTACCTTAACAAAGATCAACTGCTCTCGACTGCCACAATTACACTCTGCCTAGATGGAAATCTATTTAACCTCAGTTGCTTCTGTTCCAAAACTAAACAGACCACCATAATAGTTTGCAGATGACTGCAGTGTCATTGCCCACTCTACGCAAGATTTACAAGCCACTCTCAATCTCTTCAATTCTGCATGCAAGAATATTGCGAAAAGAAAACTCATACATCAACTCACACCTGGGCAGCTAAATACCACATCTCCCATATACATTGAAGGAGAAACTCTGGAATATGTTGAGCACTTCCAATGCCTTAGCAACCACATCTATCAAAAGGCCATCATTGACAAGGAGATCCAACACCGGATCAGCTGCACCAGATCGGCCTTCTAAAGACTACAGCAGTGGGTGTTTGCCAACAAAGGCCTTCCAAAAGTCAGCAAAAGTCCTATTGTACAGAGTAGTTGTCATCACCACACTTCTGTACTGCAGTGAGACCTGGACTGTAAAATAGCAACACATAAGAGAGCAAGAAAAATTCCAAACAATGCCTCTGCTGCAAATTCCAGATTCAATGGGAACAAGTACTAGGGTCCTCTTTGAAGCTAGTTACACAAGCATTCAGACAAAATCTCTTGCAAAATCAGCTTTGATGGATTGGACACTCTGTCTGAATGTCCAAAAGGCATCTCCCCCACCAGGTCCTGTTTTCTCAACTCTTAAATGGCTAATGTCTCAGGGGAGGACAAAGAAAACATTTCTAAGACACTCTGAAGTTCTCCTTGTAGTATGGCAGCATTGACATTAGTGACTGGGAGGAGATTGCTAGCTTGTCTATCTAATGATGAGGCAGACCAGCGGCAGCGACGGAAAGAAAAGGGAGCAAGTCCTGCACTCCGGATCCTACGACCTTGAGTGACATCCTGCCCCATGTGCCCAAAGATCTGAAGGTCGAGAATCCGCCTGTTCAGCCACATGAAGACCCAAAGCAGAAACTTGCAACCCTGAATAGCATCATCCTCAAATTGAGAAACCGCCGCTGACAACTCTGAGCCATTGCATCTCCTGAGAGGGATGAAAAACTGGATAGAAACCAATTAGGGAAAAAATCTGGAAAATTCCTCGCTGATCCATTTAAAACTAGGCCAAAAGACTACATTGGCCATATTTTCTATTACAGGGTATCCACCTCCTGCAAGAGGTGACTTCTGCCCAGCTAAAAACAGATCCAGCTACCTCTTTAAGAACCACTGGTTAAGCAGCTGGAGGACTGTAAAAATAATTGTATCTGCCATTTTCTTCAGAATTGTGCTTAAAAGGTTTAACAAAATTGACCGGAAATGGGCATAGGATCTTTATTGCAATATTTAAATAAACCTTCTGCCCAATGCAGGAGGCCCAAAAGGGCCCTGATAAATTTATCATTGGTTTGACTGAATTGCAGATCAGTGCAGACTATTAAACTGCTAAATCCTTCATCATTTTGTCCTTTTTATGACCAAGAAACTGGCAGAATGATATTGACTTTCTCCACAATAAATCTAGTAATTTGTGGACCACTGGCAGTCTAAAATGAGCATTAATGCTGCGGGTTTGTCACAAAAATCCAACTAATTCACTAATGTACTTTAAAGAAGGGGGCCAGTCGTTCCTATTTTTCTTTTGACTCATGTCCCTCGCTATGTGGTTGATTTCTACTGCATTCTGCAATCAGCTGGCAAACCATTCAGTTGTAAAGCAATTGCTACCAAAGTCAGAAGAACTTATCACTTAACACCATTTGTGGGAGTCCCATCAGCACAAGGATGGCAGCCATTCAAGAAAAAGGCTCACCAGTGCCTTCCCTGGAATCCAGGAATGGGCAATAAATGTGTCACCCAAAACATGAGAACAAGTTTTAAAAATCTGGTTAATGTCATCGCTAAAATAGTGCAGATTATGAAATCTGAGTTTTCGAAATTTCTCTGCATTGTAGTCAGTCTGTTTTTTTTCAATTGGTTGAATTTTATAAAAAAGCATAAATTTTAAAAACGTTTAATGGATGTTTTACTCAGACTTTGTTTCATGCTTATTATTGTATAAGAATGTGCTAACAGTTGCAAAATGCAAAAGACAAATGTTTCTGCTCTACTTAGATTTCTCGCAGCAGATGTCACATATTGTCAATGCAGCACATATCTTGCTGAATCTACACATGCCTTAGAACTGAAAAAAAGGTGGGAACTCACTTCTGCTACATTTTTAACTCTGTTTGACACACATATTAAATTAACTATATCTGATTGTCTTAAACGTTTACATATGCGACTTACAAAATCATAAAAGATTTGAAATTTTTCTGGAGTTCCACCTTAGACCCTGGAAGGAGACTGAAAGGACTCTCAGGGAATGGGCTGAAAAACAGTCATTTCTGGGAATTCTGCTGGGGCCTATCAGAGACATAGGAGACCATTCAAACACCTGTGGAATTTCAGTGACATAATCAAGTTATGCAGATTTTACATCGAATTAGCAAACTCAACAAGCCTATTAATTGTTAGATGCTAAACTAATGTTAATGGAGTAGAAATTGGACCCTGTTGCACTTGTTCTTCGGGCATAAAGGGGGACAAAAGCATTAGTTTTCTTGTCCTGTCCCTTGCACCTTAGGGACGCCTGCAATATGTCCAATGTCATACTGAGTCATGAGATACTCAGGCTTCTTCAGCGGTCACCCAAAACAGGTGTTAGGCCCCTTGCATATTGTGGTAATCTGAGACGTAATACACCTTTAAGAGAACGTGAGCAGATTGACCACGTGACTATAAGACCCAATAGCTGTGTAGTGCAGGCATACATGTTAATGTTAGTCTGGAGTAGGGTCTGGGTGGAGAAGCATGTATCGTGTTAGTGCTCTGTTGTTTGTGTAAATAAATAGTATGTGCTTCATTTCATACTGGTCTCTGCATCTGCAGTATATTGTAATTGACTCACCTGCCGAAAGATAAGCATGCAACTGGTTCGCAAGCAAAGCGACCCCATAGTAAAGCATAACACATATGTTAATGAGAGGCCAAATGTTTGCTTCATTGCCTCTCCTGGAAATTTGTTATGACTGAGTGGAATTCAGCTGAGGTTTTTAGCTTGTTCAGTGGCCTAACTAGCAACTCTTAAAGGGACTGATGGAAGCTGCCACTACAAATGTAAACATTTACTTTTATTCTTTCGTGATGCTGGGGTGAAGAGGTGTGCTCCTCCAGACTCCATAACACCATTGCAGTAAGCCATTGCCAGCTCATGCAAGCCTCCCTTGTTTTCCACCTGCCCACCCTTTCTAGGACTTAGCTGAGGACAGCTGCCAGCGAGGCAGCCAACCCAACTTGGTAATCTTTGAAATGGCTAGCTGTCTCTGGATTTTCAATTGATATCTGCAGTTTTCTAGCAATATGCCTTATTAATAGACCCTGGCTACTAGCATGCACTTTGAGTCACAATTTCAGGCCTGATAAAGGGTCTAAATCAATTTATACTCCAATATGCCTGTTTGCTCCTAATTTAAATAAGTTAGGTGTACCTGCTTAAGAAATTAGCCCCAGTTTTCCAATGGAATTGAAAACTGGGGCCAAATCTAATGGCAACATGGACGAATTTATGCTGTCAATGAAAAGGACTGATCTTATTAAAATTTTCAAGGCGAACTCATCCTCCTAAATTTTAGCAGCTAACTGTGCGTGAACAGTACATAAAGGAAGCTGATTGGCTGGCAAACATGAGAGAGTAAAGCAGCAGCTCCTAAAGCTATTGTTTGCCATTGAGAGGATGGGGCATTTTTGATCAGGAAAAAAAAAATTCCCTGCAGAAAAAGTAGTGATTGCTTTAACATTCATAAAGTCTACATTGGCAAAATATTATAAGCACATGCTAACCTATCCCAACCAATGCTGCCCCACCCACCCCAATGGCCCCAATACCTCTGTGGCAATTTAGGCTCCTTCTACTCACCCTCATTACCCCCATACCAACTTACTGCCACTCTACTTACCACTATGATTGCCATAACCCTTGCCAACTTAGTTCCAGCACATGCCAACCCATGCCACCCACCACCCTTTGTCTTTACCCTCTCCATGCCAACTCACCTAATATCTTTGGGCAGTTCCTTGACAGAATTGACAATTCCTGGATAGTTTTGATAAGTTTGACAGTTTTTGGTCACCATTGACAGTTTTGACACTTCCTGGAAAGCTTTGGCAGGTTTGACAGCTGGACAGCTCCTTATCATTTCCTTGACACCTGGACAGCTCCTTAACAATTCCTTGACAGCTGGACAGCTCTTCAACAATTCCTTGACAGCTGGACAGCTCTTCAACAATTCCTTGACAGCTGGACAGCTCTTTGACAATTTGACAGTTCCAATGATTTTGTGAGTAAAAAATGCATAATCATGTTCACATTTAACAATTCCAAAAGGTGCCTTAACTCTCCTAAAGGTGTCCTGGAACGCTATCCAAAGGGGTAACTTACCTCTCCAAAGGGATACCCTGGTTATCCAAACACATCCACCAAGTTCAGACCTCCTTCCACACTCCTGACCTTCCAAAATACCACCTCAGTGAAGGGAGCTGGTGATTTAAATGGCCAGCTGCCTCCGTGAGTCACGCATGTGCAAACCCCAGCCCAATTCCAGTCCCATCCCCGCGAAATGGGAAATGCCAGTTTCAGGGTGGAACTTAGAATTTTTGGCCATTTCTGAGATTTTCACCATGTTGAAGAGCCTCTCCATTGTGATGAAATTCAGGGCCATAGTTTGGATGTCATAAATGAAATTTGTGAGCTGAAGTAACTTTCAGGGACCCCGCGTGCAAAACATGGAAGCAACCTTTCCCTTTATCTGAAGACATTTTTATTGCAGTGAAGTTGTAGGGCTTACTGTTAATTTTTGTGGGGCGCACAATTAAATTGCATTGTGACACAAGTATTGAATTGGTACATTCTGGCCAGCAACGTCACCAGAAACTATGTGCAGGCTACAATGAAACACATTCAAACATGGTGAAACATGAACAAGCACCAGTGATAGCTCACTAGATACACTGACAATTCATAACATCTAGGTGTGCTTCCAGTGGAAGGTTGCACATACCTACAGGGAGCTCACTGCAGAAGCTGTCCTTGTATGGAGAGATGTTGCTCAGCATTTTTGACCATAGTCTGTGAATGGAGTAGAGTTGGGAGCAAGCACCTGACAGGTATCCTCCTTATATTAGTCTCATGCTTATCCTCATGCCCTCACCCAATAACACAGAGTCAGACTTTCTACAACAGCACTGAAATATGGGCTTTCCTGTGTTCCACACTTCAACCATTGTCACATATTTCCCTTTTCTCTCTTTAAAGAGTCTTCTCACGAGACAGCACCAATTGATAATTCTCAGATTTCTGAGCGCTGAACGGAATTTTGGAGTAGCACTCCACCTGGCACAATGACATCACAGATCTAAACACTGAAAGCATTCAAGTAGTGAGTTGCAGGAGATAACACTGAGTAAAGCAACAATAACAATTGTAGAGGTTAGAAACAAGTGAAGGGGGACTGTGAGGAGCAGGAAGTAGCTGTCCAAGGTTCCCATCTGAGGTGGTGCATGGGCCAGTAACTACTTCCTCGCTAGGCCTGCCTTCAAGAGGGAGCTCAGCAGAGTGCCCAGTATATTTTGAAACTGCTGAATGCCCTAGAAGGGATGTTGGAGAATCTAAACAGCCTCCTCTGACTTCTGGACAGCAATGCATGATGGATTTTTGTAAGAGGGGTGCACTCTGGGCCATGTGTCAACTCTATGGACAGCTGCAGACTTGGCCCAAATATGTCACAGCAATGTAGACCATGGGTCGGTCCAATACCGCCCACCACCCTCACCAAAGGCCCCACCACCACCGCCGCACCAACACCAGCCACCCCCCCTCTCCCCCCACCCCCAACCCCCTTCCCCTGTCACACAACTTCTAGAGTGAGACAAAAATTAGATCTAAGATCAAGTTAGGAAAAGCTCTGGGAAATTCTTAGGCAAGTTTAAGCAAGCTCCAGGGAGTTGCATTAAGTCATGTTACCCCATAATCTATCTTCTATAATTCAATATACTCTCCCATCTCAGGAGCTTGCTCAGCTCTCTATTGAAAATGTGCAGGGAAACCCATATTTATCATGCATTAGTAATTTCTTCCATAGAAAGACAAGGTTTCATGAATAGCAATTAACTTACATAACAATTCTCAAGTCAGAAATGCACCTCAGAATACTTTACATTGCAGAAAAGAAAAATAGATATCAAGCGTGAGAAATTGGGAAGATATCTATTAAAGCAGAAAGGTTTAGGATAGGCATTCCAGCAAGCGGAAAGATGGTGGATGAAAGAGGAGCCACTAATGATGGTGAATAAGAAACATAAGAAACAAAGAACATAACAGTGTCAGAAGAGCATGAGCACATACCTAGAGCTGAAAGAGGTTGCTGAGAGAGATGAGTGATAACATGGCAAACTACCAAAGGATTAAATATCCTATTTAGTTAAAAGCTGCACACTATTATAACATTCCCCAATGCATTATTCCTTTATGCATCATAAATGTTGAGTTGTTAAAATTGCCATTTTCTCCCAGTATCAAGGCAGGTTCCATAAACTGACTGAGCCTTTTGTGAGCTAAAATGTGTACCTATGCTGCTGTGAACAAAGTAGCGTGCTACTGGGCTAATCGATTTCCTTCCTATTACAGCATAACACACCAGTGACCAGAGGGGGATTTTTTTAACTCCCACCTTCTACAGGAAATAGTACAGCAATGGAGTTAAAATCAAGGTGGTTGACTCACTGGCCTGTCCACTGGACAGTCCAGCTACCTGCCTGAACTATGATATAGGCTAACTAACTGAATCTGCAAATGCAGATAAGTTTAAATCAGGACAGGCAGACTGCCTTCAGGTGTATTCTGCCTAAATAGTGAAAGGGGAAAATTGGCACCTAAACATCTTCAAAATGAATTTCTTACACAGTTTAATAATCTGTAAGATTTTCTTGAGAAAACAAACTGTCATAGATTTGCTGTTGCAATGTTGATACGCGGGTGAGGTGATATTCCTTCCAGCTGCATGGAATCGAATAGTGTCAAATACCAAAAGTGAATGCAAACTGCACCAGAAACTTAAGTACTGATCAGGGGGTTCCCAGAAGTGTGAAAGTGCTCTGTTAAAACAAATATCAACAGTTATTCCTTTAAACTTGCCTGGACATGTCTGAGGCATTTCTTTCCTGACACAGTCATAATTCCTCTCGGTCAAATGAGTCCCTGTCACAGCCTAACAAACCAATATTCAGGTCCACCTCATATGCAAGCCAAAATATTCAATATATGCCTGAGTGTTGATGTTCTATCTGGCAGGTACATCGACTGTATATTAATGCATAGACCAAAAGAACGTGCAAATGTTCTGATCATAGCCAGAAACGTCAGTTTCTCCTACATATAAAACTTTGTAAAAGTTTAATTTTCCTCCTACAGCTGAGTTTTGAATAAAGCATATAAAGCTAATAAATTTCCTAATTAAGGCATTTGCTAGTTGTGTTATTTTATGCAAGCCATCAGCTGATGTGAAGACAGGTCTTAACTGTGCACAGAGATTCGTACCAGCTGAGATCTTAAAATCAACAGTCACCCAAACAAAAGACTTTGCTCTCCTTCTATTCCATAACATTACATTTACTTTGTACTCTGTCAATTGACATGAACAAATCAGGTAAAGAAAAAAAATCAGATATCAGTATTGATTTATTGAGCCTGCGTTGACAGCGGGGAGCCTGATCCACTAACAGTGCAACTTGGTCAGATTTGTAGATGGTACTAAACTTGGAGGGGTAGTGGAATCAGAAATTGCAGAATGAGTTGGATAAAATATGGAAGTGGGCAGAACATTGGCAGATGAAATTTTATCTGGACAAATGTAAATTACAGCACTTAGGAATTGAAAAATGGGTAATACACGAATTTGAAGAATGGTTCAAATTTATAAATGATAAATTTAGCACTGATATTAGGAAATTATTCTTCAGGAAAAGTGATTGGTACATGAAATGGAGCAATAGAGGCAAAAAATCTTGAATAATTTTAAAAACAATTGGATGCTGCAATGTTGGGAATTTTAGAATAACTCTGGGTGAAAATAGGAAAATAAGCATGCTCATCTGTAATTATCTTGCAATCTTGTTTATACTGGAAATACAAAAATATGCTGCATGGGATTTTTCAGCCATTCCTTTTAATTTATGCCCGAATTTCCAATATGGCCTTCCAGGAAATGAAGTCCCATGCTGGCAAAATGGACTTGTAAAACAGGTCTATAGTGGATTCACAATTATTCTATATTAATAGAGGTAAAACAGTTGACCTTGTTGAAACATATAAGACTCTGACAGGGTAGATGCTGGGAAGATATTTCCTTTCATGGGGGAAATCTAGAATGGGGGGCAGAGTTTTAAAATAAGGGGTCTCCCATTTGAGATGGACATGAGGAGGAATTTCTTCTCTCAGAGGGTCGTTAGCCTTTGGAATTGTCTTCAACAGAGAGCAGTGGAATATATTTTCAGTTTTGAAATAAAATTAAGGATGCTCTCACAAATATTGATTTGAACTTGTGTTTCCTCTGGTATTATTTGAACTCTGACTGACCTGTTTTAAAAGAATAAGTTTTAAACAGAGCTCCTTTATTCATAATGGCAGATATAACCTTTGATGTTGATAGTAAATGAGAAACAAAATTACTGACAGCACTACATTCCTCATCTAGCGTCAGAAAGGATCATTTTTATTTTATACTATGGTGTAAATAGGTAATAGTAAAACGTATGGCGCCTTTTTCTCTGCATTTATTTCCATTAACCTCAAATCAGAAATTTAAATTAGGCTGCCAATTCACTATCACCCGGTTTGACTATTGCACAAGGACAGTCTTTGAGACACATTCCACTTTTCCTTTTTATTGCATCCTCAGTTCAAGTGCCATCAAATGTTTTGAATGGATAAATAAATGATTGCAGGAGATCATATTTTCAGGCAATCAAGCTTTCCAATGACTGCAAAGTCATTTATCCCCTTTTTTATTATACAACTTCTGAAATTTTAATGAGTTCCAACAATATGATTTCATACTCTTCCTCTACAAAAGTGCACATGGAAACTGCGTGATGCATTTTAGCCAGATTGGCATGTGCTTTGTAATAAATATCCAATCTATTGAAAAAAAAAACAAATATGGTATGACTCATGTGGACCTATGGAAAAGCAGATTTAAACTGTTACCGTCATCAGGTTATTGAGAAAGCTGGCATGAAATAAGAAGTTCTTCAAAAGCTGGTTTAAAATTGGAACCAGATGAACTGAAGGAGTGGGCCTATTGCCCATGAGGAAAGAAGTACAAAGAAGTACAAACATAATACAAAGTTGGTAGCCCCTTGAGATCTTGCTTAGTCTTTTTTTCAGTTTTATTGATTGAATGACTAACACACACTCTAGTGCTTTGTGAATATAACAACTTCCCTGAAGCTACAGCAAGCTCTTTCAGATGTCTGTTATGTTATGTAATCTACTGTTGCATTGTGCATTAGTGTTAATTCTGCATAACCTTGTAACCTCCACATATTGTATGAACGTTCAATTGTTCCTCCCCATTCCAAAAGTTTCACATTGCATCCCTCTGCTGAACTGATTTTAGTGCAATAGAATCATTCATTCTGATTAATCATATTGATTGGACCCTTAGTATTTGATTGAAATACAATGAGAATGAAATAAATAGCAAAGCAAACGATAAAAGAGTCGGAGGTATTAGGAACAGATAAAATTCATAGACAGAGAAGGTTGCTGAAAAGGTAAAATGATTATGTGAAGGAATGCTGTTTGCTAATATACACATAGGGGGATTGACAAGCCAAACATTTGAATGAAAGATGTCTAGTTTGTCAATTCCCTGCTATTTATGTGTAGCTCATTAAGGAGAAAAGTATGTGACACTAAACATATGACATAAAATCACTTCAAATACAGAGAAATTAACAGGAAGCAGTTTGATATGTGGGGTTCATTGATAAAGCAAATTGTAGCATTTGACAACAACAATAAACAAGTTTTCCAAAATCATCCTGCTTGTTCTTAATTTTATTTGAATATTCAGTCATAGCTAACTTGCATTCAGCAGGAGTCAAACTATCTCATGGTATTATCCCTGATTTCCTGATTTAAGCCAACAGTTTTCACCTCAAACAAACAGGTTAACATTCGCATAAAAATAGCACATACATGGAAATATATTAAGCATTTATACAGGAACTTCATCAGTTGGAAAACTCTCTTTTCCACACCGAGCCTTGTTTGTCCAACATCCTGCCATTACTGGTCTACTGTCCTCCAGTACTACAAATTTAAAATTCTCTACAATGTGTTTAAATCATTCATGGCCCCTCCCATCTCTGTGATCCCCTTCAGTCTATATCTCCTCTCCCAAACCCTACTCTGTTTTCTGATTCCAGCCACTTGTATCTCCCACCACACAATATTAGTGGCCATGCTTTCAACCACCTAGGTCCGATGCTTTCTACCTCACAGTCTTTTCAGGACTTCCTTAAAATATGCCTCTTTGATCAAGCTTTTGGTCATCCCTATAATCTCTATATAGCTTTGGTTTAGCATCCATTTTTCTTTCTGCCTCTGTAAAGATAGTTTTCTAATTTGTTTGTTGTTCTTTCACATGGCCTAATGCATCCACACATGCTCTGCTCCAAACTCTACTCTATACTATCCTGTTGTATACAGACCAGAGACCAAGGTCCTCCAGACCTAATCTAATTATGGAGGATTTGCAATGTGCTTATTTTCAGTTTAAGAGCTGAAAAATTAAGCATTTTGATCATAAAATGCTTAATAAAGGCAAAGAACAGAATTTGAAATTTGTTACAACCTCAGGCAATTTCAAAGACAACACAATTTCTAATTTTGTGTACATTAATTCAATGCAGACAAGTATTAAGTTATTATGAGAGCCATAGTTACAGATGTGTTCCCTTGCATATGACAAATCAGCTTTGAAGATGAAACTTTTCAAAATAAAATTTTAACAAAAGAGCTTTCTGCTGCATGTCTGACTTTTTTGAAAGATTATTTTCAACAGTAGCTGCTTACCACTTCATTGAAACAAGGGGCATGTTTCCTAGTATGAGTAATTTATTTGGCTTTACTTGAGCATTCTCACTCCCAAAGAAATTGGCCATAGTTTCCTCAGATGAAATGAATTCCTTAATATCTGGGCTCTATTGCTTTTGCCCTCCTATTTTGTTTCAGTACTCTCTTTAAATGCAGGAGTACTTGATATGCAACCGGTGATTTAGCCTATTTTCAAATGCAAATACTGTAGGTGCTGGATGTAATATGTTGTGATAGCTGAGCATTTTCTTATATTGCCCTCCCTGCTGTCCCCTCTGTTGGGAAGGCATAAAGTTATTCAATAATGGTTTCCTGCTGTGAGTCCACATGTTAATCTCTCTGTACAATACACACAGAAAGATGGTGATGAGGACTGTTTGTAGGAGAGAGCTAAAGAACAGTAAAATCCAGGCACAGCTGTTGAACAAAGGCAATAAGCTGGCATGGAAGGAGGCCTGCAATGAGGCCACAACCATGGGTGGCAAACAGAAATAGTTGTAAGTTGCAAGGGAGTTCTTTTCCTGAGCCAGCAGGAGAGGTCCACCAGGTTTTCAGTGAAATCCAAGCTATGACTGCCAAGTTTATGGTGTCAGAGTCAGAAATTTAGATACTACCATTGCAGTGGTCGCCACCAACCATTTAAATGTCCCCATTTCCAACCAAAGTGCTTTGCCTGTGGGAAAGTTGGTCGTATCCTGATGGCATGCAGGAGTAGAGGAAACCATAATGCCCCAGTTCATGGTAATGCTCCAGGTCACAGTCATGCACCATGTTGAGGTTGTAGCTAAAACTAGTTCAGGGGTTTGGAAACCCTCAAATGTGCATATGGTCGGTGTGGAAAAAGAACTTGAAATTATCAAGCAGAAAGTTCAGGAGGACGATTTTCCGCTCATTGGTTAAACAGAGTGGGCAGGCCTGGGAGCGGCTGCACAACAGTCTGCCGCCCGCGATCAGGCCCCGACCACGATTTCAGACTGGCTGACCAATTAACGGCCAGCCAGCATGAATCGCGTGGCTCAGGGAGCTGAACATTTCTAGCATTTAAAACAAAGATTTTAAAATTAAGGTAAACATGTCCCCTCATGTGACTCTGTCACCCATGGATGAGGTTTCCTCAAAAATCCAAAGGCCACTTGGCCTTTTTCCCCACCCACCAACCGTAAAGTTGGACAGGCAGGGAAAAATTAATTAATTACTTTTTTTTAATGGGCTTCACAGTTGGCGGGTGCACTGCTGACTCCCTCGCCTGCCCGCCGACCGAAATATCGCGCAAGTGCATGATGACATCGGGATGCTCGCCCCCACGCCAAGCTGAAAATCCACCCCCAAGAGTTGTTCTCAGTCAGCGAGCAAGATAAACAGAACATGGAATATGAGAGTACAAGGGCTGAAGATCCAATTCCAGCTGCAACAGCAGAAATCAAAATCGGAGATTCACAACTTACTTTCATAGTTGATATAGCTGCAGCAGCATCTGTTATCTCAGAAGGCGAGTACAAGAAATCTCCAAGTCACATTCCCCTACTCAAAACGGGTGTGAACCTGACTGGTTATTCCAATAATAGCATTGCAGTACTAGGTCAATATAGCGTTAGGGTGGAATATGATGATACATCCTTTTACTTGCCATTGGTAGTAGTAGGAGGGAACAAAGTTTCCCTGATGGGAAGGAATTGGTTTAAGAAAATATGATTAAAGTGGACCATGTTAGTTGCAATAGGGATCAGGAAGAGTAGGTCTGAAGTTGAGAACATGTTAAGAGAGCACCAAGTGGTCTTTGAGCAAGGAAGACCAAATGATGAAATTAGGCATCACAAAGCTGAAGTCAAGATAAAGGACAATGCACAACTTACATTGTGTGAGGCTAGGCCAGTGCCTTGTGCAAGGTTAAAAATAGTCAGTAAAGAGCTGGATAGATGAGAAAAAAACAGCACAATTAAGAAGGTGAAAAGTTGTGAAGTGTGTCTCAGAATGACAAATGATCAAACCAAGTTTCCTGTCATTCCATGGTCAGACACAAGAAAATGGTGGGAACAATTACATGGTGATTTTGTTGAAGCGTAAGGGAAAGATTTCTTTGTTTTAGTTGATAACTATAGCAACTAAATAAATGTTGAATCTATGCCCAATACCACAAGAGCCAGAACTATTGAGGCTTTGAGAAGATTGTTTGCAGTTTAGGGGTTGCCAGAGGTTTTGGTGTCAGATAATGGTCCACAGTTTACATAAGAAGAATTTGAAATATTTCTGAGTAAGAATGGAGTCAAACACATTCTTGTACCACGATATCGCCCAGCAACAAATGTTTATTTTATTATTCTTTCACGGGATGTGGACATCACTGGCTAGGCCAGCATTTATTGTCTATCCCAAATTGCCTTTGAGAAGGTGATAGTGAGCTGCCTTCTTGAACCGCTGCAGTCCATGTGGTGTAGGTATACCCACAGTGCTGTCAGGAAGGAAGTTCTAGGATTTTGACCCAGGGACAGTGAAGGAATGGCGATATGGTTCCAAGTTAGGACGGTGTGTGACTTGGAAGGGAACTTGCAGGTGGTGCCATGTATTCACTGCCCTTGTCCTTTGAGGTGCTACAGGTCATGGATTTGGAAGGTGCTGTTGAAGGAGCCTTGGTAAGTTGCTACAATGCATCTTATAGATGGTACACACTGCTGCCACTGTACATTGGTGGTGGAGGCAGTGAATGTCTAAGGTGATGGATGGGGTGCCAATCAAGTGGGCTGATTTGTCCTAGATGGTGTTGAGCTTCTTGTGTGTTGTTGGACCTGCACTCATCCAGTCAAGTAGAGGGTATTCCTTCACAATCCTGACTTGTATCTTGTGTGTGGTTGACAGGATATGGGAAGTCAGGAGGAGAGTTACTCTCTGCAGAATTCCCATTCTCTGACCTGTTCTTGTAGCCACAGTATTTATGTGGCTGGTCCAGTTCAGTTTCTGGTCAATGGTAACCCCCAGGATGTTGATAGTGGGGGATTGAGTGATGGTGATGCCATTGAATGTCAAGGAGAGATGATTGGATTCTCTCTTGTTGGAGATGACCATTGCCTGGCACTTGTGTGGCGTGAACGTTACATGCCACTTATCATCCCAAGCTTGAATGTTATCCAGGTCTTGCTGCATATGGGTGCGAACTGCTTCAGAGTGGTGTTTCAGTAAGTGTGCAGATTGTGAAGAGGTCTTTGCAGAAGTATTTGTTAGGTGACAAGCTAGGCAGTAATTTCCATGTTTCTCTTCGACAAGGCATTTTCTGCTCTCCTACAAAATAACCTCACAGTCTACAACAGGTTGTTCACCTTACAAGTCAATGTTTAAACACACTCTTAGGACAAGGTTTAGTTTGCTTAAACCTGACATCAACAGCAAGCTAAGAGAAAAGCAAACAAAATGAAGATGAGCCCTGATACACCAGACATGAAACTTGAGAGTTCCGTGCTAGTCAGAAGATCATAGTGAGAAACCATTGAAGTGATAAAATGAAGTGTGTGATTAGACTTGTAAAGAATTTGGGTGCATTCACATATCTAGTGAAAATTGGAGACTCCATAAGTGTCATATAGATCTTTTGCTTGAAATAGGGAATCTGACAAAAGGAGAGCATGATAACGCTCCTATTGCCCAAATTCCTCCTATTGTCCAGAGTGAAAGTCACAAAGAAACTGAATATTTGCCATTATCATGGAATCCACCAGAAGAGCAAAGTGACCAAGGATCATTGATTCAAACAAATCAATCAATATCACAGCCCCAAGCATTGAGTGGAGTTGGTAGTCAAAGTCAAAGTTCAGATTTGACACGGTCAGAGATGTTGAGAGAGCAGAATCAAGCTAATGGTAATAGAAGGAAATACCCATACAGAAAGAGAAAGAAGCCAGGTAGGTATTTCAAAGTATGTAAGAAAGAAGAAAAAAGTTGTTCTTTTCATTATATCTCATCAAATGTTTACTATTTTTATTAAACACATACTGCTGTTAAGGAATGTTTTTTACATGTCTATCACTGGTAATTTTGGTCATTTTTGTGCTTTGCTTGTGATTACAGTAAAGCCAAATACGAAAAACAATCTGTTAAATTTCAGGCATGGTTGATGTTGGTTTGGGCATTTTGTAATTTAGGAAATTGTGGTACATGTACCATTTTACATTTTAATGTATAAGTTGCTTTTTTGACTGGGAAGTGAGAGTAATATATTCTAATAGACGAGCCATAATGCCCTCTCTGCTGCCCCCTCTGTCGGGAGGTATAAATAATTTTCAATAAAGACAGTCCCATGTTAATCTTCTCTCGTTTCTTTTGCACTTGCATTGAAAGCTGCTATAGGAAGGGGAGGAGTTGTTGGGGGTGATTGTGGAGTGATCCAGGGTGTTGCAGAGGGAATGGCCCCCTCAGAAAGCTGAAAGGAGAGGGAAGTGGAAGATGCTTTTGTTGGTTGCATCTTGCTGGAGGTGTTAGATATTGTGGAGGATCATCTGTTGAACATGGAGGCTGGTGGAATAGAAGGTGCGGACAAGGGGAACCCTATTGTGATTCTGGGAGGGAGGGGTTGAGATGAGAACAGAAATGTGGGAAATAGAATGGACATTGTCAAAGGCTCTGTCAACTACTAAGGGGATTTCTCCTTTGAGGAAAAAGGATTATATATCAGAAGCACCGGTGTGGAAGATGGTGTAATCAAGACAGGAGTGATGGAGATGGAGAGTCCTTAAGGGAAGTGCAGTCAAGGTAACTTTGGGAGTAAATGGGCTTGTGGTGCACATTGGTCATTTAGCCCAGGGAAGTTTTCCTTGCAGTATATTCTTACCTCCATTATGACATGTATAACATAATCCTCGTATTTTAATTTCTGACTTGCTATCATTTTTCTGCAGTAGTACAGCAACATTAAATTTAACAACTGCTATCTTCTTTCATGTCCACATATATCCTGTGTTACATTATGTTTTTATTTATGCTCAACCTTTGTGCTCCCATTAAGCCTTGAATTCCGGACCTGTGGCCAGGTATTCCAATTTATGATGATACTGTTCACAGTGCCTGTCACATATTTCCATTCTTCTTGTTTATTTGTTATGCTAGGGTACTGACCTCCCCTCTATAAACATGCTTTGGTCATTCCATGGCTTTGATTGGCAGTATGAAGGCCTGATTGTTATCAACTTTTTCTCTGTGGACATTGGGAATTTCCTTCAAAAGTTGAGTGATCAAATTTTTCAAGTTATACCAGTCAAGTGGCTTCTTAAGTGTTGAGAAGTGTTAAAGAATTTTTTTTTTACAGGTACATTGAGAATAGCTGATAACTTCTTCATTGCTGCTTGAATATTCTCATGCTCACAAATCACACATTGGAAAGCTGAGATTTCCCACAATTGTGTTGGTAGTTCATTAAATTGGAGAAAAACATACTTGTTCTCACCCAGAGGAACTTATCCTTTAACTCTAATCCCTCCAGCTCTGACAAAGTGTTTGATGAAATGCCAACTTGTCTTCTCTCTGTTACAGATGCTGGCAGACCTTCTTATTTCAGATTTTCAACATTTGCACTTTGATTTTATGCCTTGCTTCTGTTAACAAACAGAGAAACAATTCCCCCTTAATGACTAAAAGCTCAAAATGTAGCAAACTGTAGAATTTTGCCCTTGGCAGGGGTGCTCGGTGGGGGGGGGGGGGGGTTGCAGTTGTGAAGCCAACTACTGCCCCTGATCGGCAGCGCACCATGATTTTACATAGGCGGGCCGATTAAGGCCCATCCAGCATGAGACGCAGCTGCGGAACGAGCGCAAAGGGGTGGGGGGACAGGGGCGGGTGTTCAATGTCCGTCAGGTCCAATGGCGACCCGTTGGCCAATTCAAATGTGGCCTCAGAAGCCCTTAGAAGGCTGCCACCGAAGGACACAGAAGTCTTGCTGGTCAATGTTGCGAGTGGACACAGCAGGCGGGAGAGCAGGTCAGCAGGGCCTTGTTCTTCACTTGTTCTTCTACTGTTATGTTTAAAATTTCCCGTTGTGTGTCGCATTAGCACTATCTGTGTTGTACCAAATTCCCTCCTGCATCATGGGACAAGCCGTAATATTCCCCAACCTTGTTGCCAGTAGTGCCAGGCCCACAAGCGTCGCCATTGCAATTAACTGTGAGTTAAGCAGATAACCATCCGAGTCGTCCCACTTTTCTCAGATGAGTGCCTCACTGCCCTCCTGTAGGAGGTGGCAGCACAGAGAGAAACCCTTGTCCCCAGGGATGGAAGGAGGAGGCCCACCCCACCTCACCAAAAAGGCCCGGGAGGAGGTGACATCCAGGGTCAGCAGCCATGATGAGGTGAGACATACATGGGTGCAGTGCCGGAAGTGCTTCAATGTTCTCCTGCATTCAGGAAGGTTGAGTACCATGTTGGCACAGGTCACTTTGCAGAGCAGTTAAGAGCTGCCCATCCCTCCATGGACCTCAGAGGTGTTAGAGTGTGAGTGGCAAATGTCAATGAGGCAGCATCTGGCCAAGGGGGTGAGCCCTGCTGCTTGGACTGAGTGCCTTGTATCTCCAGAGTCACGCATCGGCTGAACCCTATGAGGTATTCCTCAGGTGGGGTTGGCCAGGCTGCAATGGCAATGCAGGTAGAGAGTGGACTAATCAATGCTCCTCTATCCTTTCAGGAGAAAACATCCCATAACAATGCAAAGAGGTTGCATACTGGTGGGAAGCCACCACACCTACTAATCCTCACTTGTTACGAGCAGGAGGCCCTGGAGCTGCAGAAGGGCCATGCACCTAGGTTAAGTAGCCGCAGAGAGGTTGGGATGCCACAGAGAGGTAAGAGTGTAGTGCACTAAGGTGAGAATGTTGGTAATTGCAGCTATTTCACTGTAGCCTCTATACTGATGTGGACCTCGAACCTGGAATCCCCATTGATAATGGAAAGACGAGAGCACCCTGATCCCTGTCTCATGAGGCTGCCAGGCATGAACAATAACAGTGTGATGACTTTGACTAATGATATGCCCTTGTTGTTCCTTATAGGCTCACCACCAGCCCTTCAGGATGAGGAGCCTGAAGGCCCACCCCTGACCCCTGAGGACAACACCAATCAGAACGTATCTGCGACACACCCGCTCTCTCAAGCAGGCACCAGCGCAGATGCCAGCACCTTGGTGGGCATTAGATCACCAGCTACTATCTCGGTGCAAATTGGTGAGGGCACTTCACACTAGCTTGAGGTGCAGGTGGAGGCAGAGAGTGCCCAGGGCACTGGCAGTTGGAGGACAGCTGGGGACCAGGGCAATGCTCAGTCGGTGGCTGATGATGAACCTTTGGAGTCCTCCATGAGATAGCAGATGCTAGACATCCAGCAGGGTTTGCAGGAGGATCTGGTGGAGAAACATAGGGGAATGCGTGCCATGGTCTCCATTGTGAAGGAGTCCTTGTGGAGCTTAAGCAATGCACTGACCCTCAAAGGCTGAGCGCACTGCCTCCTCCATGGAGACAGAGGCGACTCTCATGGAGAAGCTCCTCCAGCAGCTAAATCAGGAGTTCCTGAGGATGCACTTGGACCTGCAAGCCCTCACACCGGCAATGACCTCAGGTGGCCAGTGTCAGTGTGGGAGATGATTGGGCACCCACTATCCCAGTTAGGTGCCCATCCATCAATGGCGAGCAGGGAAGTCCAGAATGACCTCACTTTGGCGCCTCTGCCAGCGACCGTGGCATCAAATGAGGCTGCGGTGACTGGGGAGATGCCAGCCATGACACTGGCCACTCCCTCCTAGGTGGGGCCAGCACAGGCTCCATGGGCCAGAGGACGCCCACCAATGTCATCAAGGCCAACATGACAGCAGAGTGAGCAGGCTGTCTCCAATGCTGGTGCCAGCGAGAGGGGACCACATAGAAGTAGCACTCGCAAGCAAAAATGTGAAGCACCTTAATCACAACATGGCCTGATCACGGGTGATATTTGTTTCCCATTTATCTGTTCAGTGTTTATTGGTGTGATGGAAAGCATGTGTCAATGTTAATTTGTAGAATGCATGCCAGGCACCATTTAATTAAACGTGTTTTTGTGCAACTGGCCTCTGGATGCTTCATTTGTTCTGCAGGTGCAGGATGAGCCATGGTGTTATGATGGACATGTTTCTCCTTAAATTTTATTGAAATGGCACAGAGTGTATGTTGTTGACCAAGGAACTGGTCCTTTCAGGGATCGAGTATGGATCCTGCAGCCCTGGCATGTGGTGGCTCTTATTTGGTAGGCTGCCCGAAGGAGTGTTGGATCAAAGCATCCCAGGTGTCCCTACCTCCCTACAGATTTCCCAGGTCATCATCTATGCCCTCAGCGTTCTCCTGACTGTGCTTGTCCTCTGACTCGCTACTGGACTCATCGTCTGTTGCCTGAGCAGCTGCATCAAGATCCTCTTCCTCCATTGCATCCCCCCTTTTCCAGTGCCAGATTGTGGAGAGCGCAGCAAGCAACGACTATCAATGGCACATGACCTAGGGGGGGTATTGGAGTAAGCCCCCGAACAGTTCAGCCATTGGAAGCACATCTTGAGAAGATCTATGTATGGTTCTCTCTACCACCACCCTTGTGGAGGCAAGGCTCTTGTTGTACTGCTGCTCGGCCTCTGTTCTTGGGTGGCAGAGAGGCGTCATGAGCCCCCTTTTGATGGGATAGCCCTTGTCACCCAGCAGCCATCCATCCAGTTGTGCTGGGGCACTGAAGAGCCTCGGCACCTGGGAGTGTCTCAGGATGCAAGCATCATGGGAGCTGCCAGGATACCTTGCACAGACCTGCAGAATTTACATCCTGTGGTCACACACTATCTGTACGTCCATGGAGTGGAATCCCTTCCTGTTGACGAAAGCACCCAGCTTACCCGCTGGTGCTTTGATGGCCACATGCATGCAGTTGATTGCACCCTGGACGCGGAGGAACCCAGCAATCGCTGCAAGGCCTCCGGCTCGCCTCGCCCTGCCTGGCGGGCCTTGTCCATACGGTATTGAATGAAAGTCAATGTATGCCTGAACATAGTGTCTGTCACCAGCTTGACATAACTGTGGACAGCTGATTAGGAGACGTCACACAGATCCCCCACAGAGCTCTGGAAGGAGCCCTGGACTTCAAGGTTTGTTTGCCTACCTTGCTTCAGTAAGCACTCGCAGTCACCAGTGCCAGGCTTCGCAGACAGCACCACATCACTTTTAGAGGACTCACAGGCAGATCCCTACCTACCAGATCAACCATATGCTGGTAGCTTTTCAACGGCTGCAGGACCAGGGTTTGCTTGGTGAAGGGGGAGAAGTGGCCTTATGCAAGGGAAGAGGCTGCAGGGCGAGAGCAGTAGTGGGGAAGGAGGGTATCCAAGAGTGTGGGGGAGGGAGGGACACATGTTGATCTGTGCAAGTGGCCTTAGAATGGTGAGGGCTGAGGATGCAGTCTCCAGAGGAGATGAGGGCAGATGGACATGGGAGGGTATGTGTGTGTGAATGGGTGGTGATGTCCCTTGAGTTGGCAGTGTGTGAGATGCCAATGAATGTGTGATGGGCTTGAGCATGTGAGTTTAGTGCTGAGATGTTTGCCATACCATGGCTGCATGGATAAGATCATTCATCCTCTGCATTGGATGGCCAACCTCTTCTGTGCAGCATTGGCACTGATCACCACTGCCATCGCCTACCAAGTCGGAGTGGTAATATAGCTGCCCCTCCTGTGGCCAGAGCTGGGGTTGAGGACATCACAGCGGGCCTCCATGTGTCCAAAAGATGTTCGAGGGCTGCAGTCTTCTTGCCTTTTGAGGCCATGTCTTCTTTGCTGCAGTCCTGGGCTGGAAGCACTGAGTGTGGCTGTACTTTAAATGTGGTCCCTGGCGTGATAAAGCGGTGAGGTGATGTTGTGGCAGGCAAATGAGAGCCTGCCCATCATGGAAACTGCAAGTTTCCTGGGAATGCGTAAGTAATGCGGCATGAAAACCCACCATCGCAGCCAGCGGGAAAAATGTCCTTTTATCAGCCTGCTACCACACTTAGTGGGACGATTCCACCCCTGGAGTGGGACTTGAACCAGAATTTCTGGCTCAAAGGCAGGGGCATTGCCAACTGAGCCCCAAGATCACTGTTGAAATTAAATATTTACTTACAACAAGAACATTATTAAACAAAATGTGACACGGGGCCCCATAAGGAGCTGTTAGGGCAGAAGAAGCTTCGTCAAAGAGGCAGGTTTTAAAGGGCATCTTAAAGGGAGAAAATGAGGCAAGGAGGCAGAGAGATTTAGGGAGAATATTCCAGAACTTAGAGCCTTGGAAACTAAAGACATGGTCAGAATTAGAGGAGTGCAGATATCTCCGTGGGTTTTGGCACTGGAGGAGATTACAAAGATAGGAATTTTTTTTTTCTAGATTCTAGAAAACCTTGGATACTGAAGCAATTTTACTACCACCAGAGCAACAAACTTTTATGTTTCATAGAAAATTGAAGTGATGAACAAGTGAAGAACAAACCTATTTCCCAGTCTACCAAAATAGTAACATCTGGTATCATTTTGCTTCATGTCTCTGGTGCAGTGTTGTGGGTTCTTTGAATCCGATTCACACATGTGCAGTAATGAGCAAATGAATTTTAATTAACACATTCAACTCCCCATGCTTGCACTCTCCATCATAGCCAGCTACTAACTCCCTGTTGCTGTCAGCAGCAGCCGCTCTGAACATGCATATTATATTAGCACAGCCCTTTACCCTATATACGAATCAAGAAGAATCAAGGATATGATAATTCCATTCAGCTCTCTGAAACTCACCGCTCAAACAACCTAACAACCTCACCTTGAGGGTTGAAAATCCTTAGCCTTGCTCTGTCACCAATGTAGTCAAGCAGGAATCCCACTGCATCTGATTTTTTCTGCTCCTGACCCTCTGAATTATCTAGGGTAGACTCATTTAAACATTTCCAGCTGGTGCCTGCACCAATATGGGCACAACTTTTGAACCCATTGGAGGGTGGGGGAGGCAGATGTAGCGCTGACTAGGCTCTCAAGGGAGGCAAGAAAGTGTATTTTAAAGGGTTATATTCTTTATAATAGGGCCAATTTTTCTGATGTTGTTTTCATTCTTCTGAACTGTTCCAGGTCAGAATCGGGGCCTGGACATCCCAAATTCCCCACTTTGCACATTATGTGACCTAAGTATCAGTATCCTTCCAGGGACTAGATTGTGGGACACTCATAAGTAGGAAAAATAGGAATTGCACTGGGGAAGTCTTCCTGCCAGGCTCATCTCTTTCCTGAAATCATTGGCCTTCTATGGAGCAACAGGACATCCATCTTCCTATGCTGATTCCAGCAAAAATATATTTTCAAGTGTTTTGTAACATTCCCATTATATTCCCAGCTATCTTTGACTTGGAGTGCATTCCCAGTCCAGGGGAAATTTGGGGGCTTTAGTGATTAGTTGCATTGGCCTTGGAATGCATCTAAATAACCAGGGGAAGCTGCCAGCACTTGCCATGCCACCACAGACAGCTTACCTGGCTGGCTTCTCTCTAATGAATTGAGTTTTGGGGCACTTGCCTTGTCAGTCACAGAATCACAGAATCACAGAATCACACAATGCAGAAGAGGCCTTTCGGTCCATTCAGTCTGCACCAACACGTGAGAAACACCTGACCTACCTACCTAATCCCATTTACCAGCACTTGGCCCATAGCCTTGAATGTTATGAGGTGCCAAGTGCTCATCCATGTACTTTTTAAAGGATGTGAGGCAACCCACCTCCACCACCCTCCCAGGCAGTGCATTCCAGACCGTCACCACCCTCTGGGTAAAAAAGTTTTTCCTCACATTCCCCCCTAACCCCCTGCCCCTCACCTTGAACTTATGTCCCCTCATGACTGACCTTTCAACTAAGGGGAACAGCTGCTCCCTATCCACCCGGTCCATGCCCCTCATAATCTTGTACACCTTGATCAGGTCACCCCTCAGTCTTCTCTGCTCCAACGAAAACAACTCAAATCTATCTAACCTCTTTTCATAACTTAAATGTTTCATCCCAGGCAACATCCTGGTGAATCTCCTCTGCACCTGCTCCAGTGCAATCACATCCTTCCTATAATGTGGTGACCAGAACTGCACACAGTATTCCAGCTGTGGCCTCACCAATGTTCTATACAACTCCAACATGACCTCACTACTTTTGTAATCTATGCCTCGATTGATAAAGGCAAGTGTCCCATATGTCTTTTTCACCACCCCACTAACATGCTCCTCTGCGTTCAGAGATTTATGGACACACACGCCAAGGTCCCTTTTTATCCTCAGAACTTCCTAGTGTCATGCTGTTCATTGAATACTTCCTTGTCAAATTACTCCTTCCAAAGTGTATCACCTCACACTTTTCAGGGTTAAATTCCATCTGCCACTTAACTGCCTATTTGACAATCCCGTCTATATCTTTCTGTAGCCCAAGACATTCAACCTCACTATTAACCACCTGGCCAATCTTTGTGTCATCCACAAACTTACTAATCCTATCCCCCACATAGTCATCTATGTCATTTATATAAATGACAAATAATAGGGGACCGAGCACAGATCCCTGTGGTACGCCACTGGACACTGGCATCCAGTCATTAAAGCATCCTTCTGTCATCCCCTCTGCCTCCTACAACTAAGTCAATTTTGAATCCATCTTATCAAATTACCCTGTATCCCAAGTGCATTTGCCTTCTGTATAAGTCTCCCATGTGGGATCTTGTCAAAGACGTTGCTGAAATCCATGTCGACTACGTCAACCGCACTACCCTCATCTACACACCTAGTCACCTCCTCAAAAATTCAATCACATTTGTTAGGCATGAACTCCCTCTGACAAAGCCTTGCTGACTATCCCTGATCAAACCTTGTCTCTCCAAGTGGAGATAGATCCTCCCCTTCAGAATTTTCTCCAATAGTTTCCCGACCACTGACGTGAGACTCACTGGCCTGTAGTTCCCTGGCTTATCTCTACAAACCTTCTTAAATAGTGGAACCACATTAGCTGTTCTCCAGACCTCTGGCACCTCCCCCATGGCCAGAGAGGAATTAAAAATTTGGGTCAGAGCCCCTGCGATCTCCTCCCTTGCCTCCCTCAGCAGTCTGGGACACAAATCATCTGGACCTGGAGATTTGTCTACTTTTAAGCCTGCCAACACCTCCAATTCCTTGTCATTCCCTATATCAATTTGCTCAAGAACCTCGCAGTCTCTCTCCCCGAGTTCAATACATTCATCCTCATTCTCTTGGGTGAAGACGGATGTGAAGTATTCATTCAACATTCCAGCGATGTCCTCTGGCTCCACCCATAGATTGCCCCCTTGGTCCCTAATGGACCATACTCTTTCCCTGGTTATCCTCTTCCCATTGATATACTTATAGAATATCTTGGGATTTTCCCTACTTTTACCAGCTAGAGCTTTCTCATATCCCCTCTTTGCTCTCCTAATTGCTTTCTTAAGCTCCACCCTGCACTTTCTGTATTCCACTAATGCCTCCGCTGAGTTGCTTCCCTTGTACCTGCTAAAAGCCTCTCTTTTCCTTCTCATCGTAACCTGAATATCTCTGGTCATCATGGTTCTCTGGGCTTGTTACTCCTCCTTATCATCCTAGAGGGAACATGTTGAGCCTGTACCCTCACCATTTCCTTTTTGAACGGCCCCCAGTGCTCCTCTGTAGATTTCCCCACAAGTAGCTGTTCCTAGTCTACCTTGGCCAGATCATGCCTTATTTTACTAAAATCCACTCTCCCCCAATCCATAACATTTTTTTGCAACTTGTCTATTTCTTTGTCCATAACAAACTTAAGCTGTACCATTTTGTGGTCGCTATCACTAAAATGTTTGCCCACCACCACCTCAGCCACCTGTCCAGCTTCATTCCCCAGAATTAGGTCCAGCACTGCGCCATCCCTTGTTGGACCCTCTACATATTGACCTAAAAAGTTCTTCTGTACACATTTCAAGAAATCCACTCCGTCCAAGCCCTTAACACTATGTCTATCCTAATTAATGTTGGAAAAGTTGAAATCACCTAATATAATTACCCTAGTGTTATTGTTTTTACACACCTCTGCAAATTGTGCACATATTTGCTCCTCAATTTCCTGCTGACTATCTGGAGTTCTATAATAAACACCTAACAATGTGGCTGCCCTTTTTTTATTCCTAAGCTCTACCCACAAAGCTTCATTCGATGCCCCCTCCAAGATATCATTTCTCCTTACTGCAGTAGTTGACTCCTTAACTAATAATGTAATGCCCCTTCCTCTTTTACCCCTTTCCCTGTCTCGCCTGAAGATTTTATATCCCGGAATGTTGAGTTGCCAATCCTGCCCCTCCCTCAACCACGTCTCACTGATGGCTACTATATCACAATTCCACATGTCAATCCTCACTCTTACCTCATCTGTTTTACCAGTAATACTGACATTAAAGTCAGTCAATTTAGGTCCAGATCTAGAATAGTTAGAGTGGGTGATCACTCCTGCTCCTGCTCCTCCTTCCCATACAAATGTTTTCTAAAATTACTTTTCTTTCAAAAATGTAAGTATCATTGGCAGTTGCAACTGGCAGACATTTACATATCTAAGGAGTCTCATGCCTGTTTCAGGTGATAGCAAAAATATAGACTGACTCAATTTTGATTGGGACATTTTTCACTGTACTTGGGGCACAGGTGCTGGTACCCAACGTACATTCTCTTATTCAATTGCCCTTCCTAATCTAAATAATCTTATTATTACATTGCCGTTTGCGGGAGCTTGCTGTGCAAAATGTGGTTTCCATGTTTTCTACTCTACAGCAGCAAGTACGCTTCAAAAGTGCTTCATTCGCTGCAAAGTGCCTTGGGATGTCCGGTGGTCATAAATATCGCTATATAAATAAAAATCTTTCTTTTCTTTCTAATTTGGTATCGCCTGAGAATTTGATCAGTTTGCATAGAGCCTCCAAAATCCTTGTTATTAATGTAAGTTGTAAACAGTAGGGATCCCAACACCAATCCCTGGGACATCAGTCAGTCACTCAGTCAGCTAAGCACTGCCAGCACTATTTCATACTCTTCAGATAAATTTTCTCTGCTCCTTGGTTCGACTATTAATGCCCACCATTCAAAGATATTTTTTTAATGTCGAACTTTTTGATGTGCTTTTTGAAAAAGTTAAGGTGCACCACATTGAAAGGCTTTCCAAAAAGACACTTTGGTTGTTACCTCCTCAGAAAAAGTTAATGAATTTTGTCAGATTGGGTATCCTTCTTTTAATACCTTGTGGGCTGTACTCTAGTAGCTTATTATCACGCAGGTAATTCTCAAGTTTACTTCTGATAAGTTATTACATTATTTTGTCAGATATTTTTGTAAGACCAGTAGGTCTGTAGTTACTTGCATATATTTAGTAATCCTGTTTAAGGAGAGCCATTATGTTAGCCCATTTTCATTCTCCTGTGTTAGAGCTCAAATAATCAGGTGGTGAAGGATAGAACTCGTCTTTATATTCTTAAAAGCTTTTATTTACAGAGATACACATTACATATCATACATGTGAAACCAATAACCACAGTTTCAGCCTGTTCCTATTTTATACATAAGCACACATGAGTCTCAAATTAATGCCCACCACCAGAATACAATTAAACACCCGATTGATATAGAATTAACATCCTGGACATGTAATTGTTCATGATTTCTTCATAATAAATGTTAATGCATCACAAACTTCATCTTTTTTTTCTCTCTTTCTCTGTGTGATAAATACCAGCCGTTCCTGAGATTTATTTGTTTCGAACCCTATTTACCTCTCTGGGACTTCTATCTCATTTGCTCTGAAGTTGTTATTTTTGCTTGAATTATCACATCCTCAGAAGGTGGGCATCACTGACAAGGCTGAAATTTATTGCCGATCCCCAGTTGCCCTGAGAAATTAGTGATGAGCTGCCTTCTTGGACCAATGTGGTCCTGAGGTGAAGGTCTGTCACAACCTGCTGGTTAGGGAGTTCCAAGAATGTGGCCCAGTAACAATGAAGGACCTAAGTTATGTGCCAAGTCAGATGGTGTGTAATTTGGAGAGAAGTTTGGATGTGGTGGTTTTCCCATGCAGCTGGTGCCTTTATCCTTTGGACAGTGAAAGTTACAGGTTAGGATGTGCATTTCAAGTTAAATTACTTCATTGCATGATATGCAAACAAAAGGGGCTTGTCAAGCACTTTTTCAAGGAGCTAACTTTTTTAAATGATGTAACTTACATAGCTGTACTGCTGCAAAAACACCATTGACTGGATTTTACAGGAAGGCAGATTGCACACTATCACCTGCACCCCAATCACCCTGGAAGAAGCTCACACTGCAGCCATAACACTCTGCCAGTGGATTGAACTAGGTGAGAGTGGAACTTCTACTCCTCAGTGGGAGGAGGCCCTGACCTTGAGAGCTGCTGGCTAATTTGATTGACCGGTAGCTGTAGTAGTCCCAGCAGCGCCAGAACTCAGTAGTGGGTGCTTCCAGCACTGCAAGGAAGAGCAAGAAGAAGAGTGATAGCTGCCAGAGACAGGAAAGTCCCCGGCTTTCAGGGCAGGAAAGGGTCTGAGTGCCCAGGAAAGAGGGAGAGGGGGGTGAGGGCTGGGTTTTGGAGGGCAGGCAGCGAGGAACAAAGGGGGCGTATCTCTTGTGGGGGACTATCCTGATACACACAGGGCACCCCTCGAATGATGTGCCCCCTCTTCCTTCCTGCCCATTCTCAACCTGGCCTCAAAAACATACTGCCCACTCCTGCCCACCTATCCATACCAACCATATTATAGCATGAAATATCCCAGCCAATTGGCTTGGTTACAATTGACCTTTAATTATTTATGTGGCGGGTGCCCACCTGAAGTATTATTGGGGCAGTTCACGGTGGACTGGAGTGTGGTAGGCTGGACACCCCTCATATTTTACGCACTCCCCTCCACCACCCTGCCAAAAATACACCTGGCAGGATGCCATAAAATCCAGAGATAAAAACAAAAAACTGTGGATGCTGGAATCCAAAACAAAAACAGATCATTCTGTGGAAGGGTCATGAGGACTCGAAACATCAACTCTTTTCTTCTCCGCCGATGCTGCCAGACCTGCTGAGTTTTTCCAGGTAATTCTGTTTCTGCCATAAAATCCATCCTTATGGCTTCTTCTTCTTGAGATGAAATACCTTAAATGACCAAGATTAAAAAGAGAGCTCAGGGACTCATTTTTCTTAACAAGCTATGGAGTAAGGCATAGGGAGTGAATACATTAGATTAATACAGTTGGAAACATTCTTCTGAGTACTTTACACTGTCAAAGCCTTTGATCAGTGACAATATCAGCACCAGTATGACTTAATATGGAACCCTGATTCTTCCTCTCCCTTTTAATCCAAGCAACCATTAATTTGCATATATCTCATTTTGCTGATACTAACAGATCCTGGTAGTCTGATCTGGGATTTAGTTACAAATGAGACAACAGCACTAAAAACAGATTTTTGCAAATCCACAAAATTCAAACCAGATGAATCAGCAAATAAAAAAACAGAGGCATAAATAGGGCAAACTTTGAGGCTTGGATTGACCAGGTTTGGGAGCCATATGTTGCCCTAGGGTCACAGGTTAGGCACCTCTGATCTGTGGCATACATAATGACCAGCACTGGTCTGAACAGATGTTACCTTTTGAATTTGCTTTCTGCTTCTGAATGCAATAATCAGGTGTAAATTTGACAAATTAACAAGGATGTATTTATTTCACTCCTTTAAAAGTACATTTGAAAATATTCCATATTTTAAATAACTCTTTCATCAAACAGCTGTTAATGATTAATTCTATACCACAGAGAGGATAATTTAAGGAAAAATCTGAATATGTTAGAACTACTGACATTAGGACCTGTGTAAAATATCCAACAGTTCCCTATTGCTAAATGCCTGTGGTGTAATAAATATATAAACTCATGACATCTAGCAGATACATATAACTGTTGCCAAACCTTAAGGGCAAAAAGCCATATATATGAAAATTCTCGTCCTTCATTAATATTTTAAAAGAGATCTTTTTTCCCTAGCTGGGGATGTTAGTGGGGATTTGGTAAAATGCACTCAAATGAAGGAAATGTTGGAACTGGAGCACTTGCCTACTTCTACACTCATGAGAGGAACAGGCACTCCCAGGTCAATTATGCAAGATCAGAAACCATCAGGAGCCATCACCTATCAATGCATCTTAGCCCAATTTGAATGTATTAAGCCAAACTAAACCTTCCTTTGTTTTGTTTGCAACTGATTTTTTTAACTAGTTTTTTTTCAAAGTCAGTATTGAACTCAATTGTGTATATGTGTATTAATGTAATAAACTGGGATTATATTCACAGCACAGCAAAGAACATAATAGCACCAGATACTGTAAAGTTACTCTAGAGAAATTCTGCACCAACCATGTACAGGTGCATGCCACTTAAAGATGGAGAAAAATTAAGAGGTATATGTTGCTCTTTTAGAAATAAATAGTAAAATTGCATTTTCAGTGTAAGCTGCTGTCTGTAATTTTATTGAAAAAGAAACTTGATGCAAGAAAATACCATATAGTGTCACATATTTCTTTTTAAAGCCATAGCTCTAAGTGGGTAACAAAAACAAAAATTGCTGGAAAAATTCAGCAGGCCTGACAGCATCTGTGAAGAGAAAGACTGAGTTAACATTTTGAGCCCATGTGTCTCTTCTGCAGAACTAAAGAGAAGTAAAAATGTGGTGAAATGTATACTGTTTAAGAGGGGTTGGACATGTGAAGCTGGATAGAAGGCCAGCAATAAGTGGAGGCAAAGGAGAGATTGCCAAAGATGTCATTAACAAAAGGTTGTATACACAATGGAGTTCAATACTGACTTTGAAGAAAAACTAATTAAAAAATCAGTTGCAAACAAAACAAAAGAAGGTTTAGTTTGGCTTAATACATTCAAATTGGGCTAACATGGTGGTGATACTGGCTAAAGGAGGTGCTAATGGTGACATTAAGAGTAGAAAGCAGGATGAGCAAGTGACAGATGGCCCTAGTGGGGGTGGGGTGGGGGGAGGGAATGGTGTGGGAGAAAAAATAAAATAGGCTAAAAGGTGGGGATAAAACAATGAATGGAACTAAGTTTAAAAAATAATAATAATAGAAATAGGTGGGAAAAATATATATAGAAAAATTTAAAAATAAACATTTGGAAAAAGGGGATCAAAAAAGGATGAGGATGGAGGAGAGAATTCATGATCTGAAGTTGTTGAACTCAATTTTCAAAGGCTGTAAAGTGCCTAATCGGATGATGAGGTGCTGTTCCTCCAGTTTGCGTTGGGCTTCACTGGAACATTGCAGCAGGCTAAGGATGGACATGTGGGCATGAGAGCAGGATGGGTTGAAATGGCAAGCGACAGGAAGATCTGGGTCATGCTTGCGGACAGCCCAAAGGTGTCTGGCAAAGCGGCCATCCAGTCTGCATTTGGTCTCTCCAATGTAGAGGACTCCTTTTAAGTGAAGCAGTGCTTCACTTGCACTTCCCTCAATTTGGTTCACTGCATTCGCTGCTCCCAATGTGGTCTCCTCTACATTAGAGAGACCAAACGCAGACTGGGTGATCGCTTTGCAGAACACCTTCGGTCTGCCCGCAAGCATTACCCAGACCTTCCTGTCGCTTGCCATTTCAATACCCCATCCTGCTCTCATGCCCACATGTCTGTCCTTGGCCTGCTGCAATGTACCAGTGAAGCTCAATACAAACTGGAGGAACAGCACCTCATCTTCCAATTAGGCACATTACAGACTTCCAGACTGAATATTGAGTTCAACAACTTCAGGTCATGAACTGTCTCCTCCATCCTCCCCTTTTTTGATCTCCTTTTTCAAATATTTATTTTAAAATTTTTATATATATATTTTTCCTACCTATTTCTATTATTAATTTTTAAAAATTTATTTCCATTCATTGTTTTATCCCCACCTTTTAGCCTATTTTATCTTTTCTCCCACACCGTCCCTTCCCCCCACCCCACCCCCACTAGGGCCATCAGTCACTTGTTCATCCTGCTTTCTACTCTTAATGTCACCATAAGCACCTCCTTTAGCCAGTATCACCACAATCAACACCCTTTTGACCTTTTGTTTATGACATCTTTTCAGTCTCTCCTTTGCCTTGACCTATCGCTAGCCTTCTATCCAGCTTCACCTGTCCCACCCCCCTTAAACAGTATATATTTCACCACATTTTTACTTCTCTTTAGTTCTGAAGAAGAGTCATACGGACTTTGAAATGTTAAGTCTGTCATCTTGAAATAGATGCTGTCAGACCTGCTGAGTTTTTCCAGCAATTTTTGTTTTTGTTTCAGATTTCCAGCATCCGCACTATTTTGCTTATATCTTTTTGCTCTAAATGAGTATCTTGGGTCTGACAGTGGAAGGCAAGTTTGAGTTTGACAGCAGAAGTGATGATTGGCAGCAGCAAACCACATGTATGGGCTGGGATCAGACTGGGTCATAAATTACATTGACATTTATACAGTTTCATTTCTGCTCAACACATAATTGCTTTGGCCATGAGGAAAACACTGAAAACTCTAATTTATTTTGGTATTGCAGTGGTTAACGTATTAGCAAAAAGAAAATCAGTGTGCTTTTTCAATGTAATCATCAATAAGACCTTAAACTTTTTCCACTACTTTTTATCTTCATATTTCTACATCTTACAAATGGACAAAAATTACCTGTGGCTAGGAAAACACACTTGCCACAAAATTTACAAATACCATCAGCAACACTCATCAGTTTATGCATTTGACCTTTTTCATAACATTTTACATCATGAGGCAAATATTCTTCTAAATGTCAAGCCCATTAACTGAAGCTGTGCCCAATAACTAACGATGGCATCTATTATTATAACAAAGAAATGAAATATCTGAAGGTTAACAAGAGTTACAAACTAACTTATCAGTTACATCATTCAGGTTATATACTGTACCTTTGTTTATTGGCTACAATTTGTCACCATAACATCTTTCCCTCATTGTGAACTCTTCATTACAGTAATTTCATTAAGGGCAAGCAAAAGAGTGAGTTAACATTAGTAGGTGAGTGGTCCAATCTGTCCTGGGAACAAGGTGCTTACTCCTTCTCTCCCTACTCACCCATATGCTCATACCCTCCATCCCAACCTCACATGCACCACAGCACCTTAGCATCAATATTTTAGGAGAACTGTGTTTCTGACATTGCTGTAAAACTTCTTCCTCTTGTGATTCGATAAGGGTTTCTGAGGAGCCAGCAGTACTAACCTCAGACAGAGCTGAGCCCTGCACTCTATGGCAAGCAATGTCATTCACTCCACCTATGTTAGAAAGTATTCCAGGTGCGTTCACTGAAGGAAATTCAAGAGATAGTACACAGTGAATTATTTAGCACAAGTGAGGAGGAGTAACTTGAGGTGGCAAGGGCTTACTTTCAGAAGGACTAGATCAAGTCTATTTTCAACTGATGGGCTCTGAAATTTGTATCACCCAAGGGGTGAATAGAAAGGAGAGTTACTTCCTGTGCATCATAGGAACACAGAAATATTTGAAATGACCTTTGGCATCCTGCAAGCAATGGTGACTAGTGGTAACATTGAGCACTTTCAACTCTGAGTTATAAGTAGGAGTCATCTTCTAGATCCAACAAGAAAAGTTGCCAACTTTTCAGCCTGCTTCCCCCGCCAACCTCCCCCCCACAACCCTTCCAAGGCCATGCCCGAAACCCTGGTCCTCTCACTTACTTGAGAATGGGTGGGCAGCTAGGCCTGAATCTTCATCAGATGGCAGCTGCATCCTGCTCATTTCTGGCAGGAGGTCAGCTGGCAACATGAGGTCTCAATCTGGTGAGGGCAGGTGGGAATCTAATTGAAACAGTCATTTCCCATCGATAAACTACAGGCAATTCATATCTTTCCAAAGTTTCCAGCAACCACTGAAAATACAACATATCTTTAGGAGGTTAAATTCTGAAAACTAGGATAGCCAAACAGTCATGAACACGTTTCATCAGGACAAGCTGCACTATGGAGCACAAGGCAGCACTAAGCGTGTGGAAGTGAGCCGGCAGACACTGAATCAAGTACAATCATTCAATAAAGCTTGTGCTGATTTAGGAACCCAAAAAGATAGGCACGTTTCTTTGATATGAAATATGCAACCATAGATTTGTACATTTACAGTAACATTAAATAACAAATAACATTTACAGCAGAGATTCTTTATTATTTAATTAAGAGCCCAGCTATCGCCAAAGCTCTTGTTGAAATTTAATGCCAATAAATTTATTTCAGAATGGGGGACTTTTTTGCCAAGAGATTCAGAGAGAAGACGAGAAATATGAAGAATTGAGGCTGGTTTACTGGTTTATTGGCAATCGTTGTATTTACACAGCTGTTCAGAAAATTACAGTCAAGATATAAAGCTATTCACCAAATGTTTACTTTATCAACATTAGCATATTTATGCCATTCAGTGTTTTCACTGGTCAATACTACATTTCTTTTGATTTATGGGTTGTTGCAAAATATGAAGCAATATGATTGATCAATTAATTTGATGCTAATGGGAGCACAGACAAACAGCTGGATGTTCCCTCCGGGGACAGGGAACAGGAGTCAGGATTGTTTCAGGATCCTAAACCCATCCCAGGGAAAACAGTCACCCTCTGGGCTATTGACTGGGCGCCCCCTTAGTTGGAAGGGAGACAGCTTCACAGTCGATTAAGGGTGGCAGGCAGGGTCTCAAAGCTGGAGGGAGAATTACAGTCTTTCAGCTTGAGAGGAGCAGTAACCTGCATGGTCAGTAACTGAGAGGGCACTTCAGCATTGAGGTGCCCCTTACCAACATTGCGAAAAGTTTAAATAAAAAAAAAACACAGCAGAAGGACTACTAATGTTGGGGTGAGGGAGGTAGGGAATCACTCTACAGGGCAGCCTTTGAATAATCCACATCCAAGAAGGCAGGGAGGGCCTGTAGTGGGCGTCCTCCTTCAGACAGTTAAACTGCCCCCCCGCCCCAGTCAGTTTAGGTAACAGGAGGCTGACTGGAAAATCTCAGTCAGCCTCCTTCAAATGGACTTATCATGGCCCTTAATGAGCCTAACTGCCTACCCACCTCGTGCTTCCCTCAGTAAAAATGGCCGATGCTGGGAATGAGGTTGAAAACCAATATGCCAGCCTGTGCCTGTATTTTGGGCTCCCATCTACCTCCATTTTCACCCTTGATAGGGCCTGAAAATTCAGCCTGAAATGTCAATACTGAAAAAGACCTCTAAATTTTTTGTTTGAGTTGAGGAATAGTCTTTAAAACAAAAAAACCTAAGTCTTGTAAATGACTGCACATCTGAATAGTTCTGGCATTTGCCATGAGTACATATGTGCAGCACTTAAGAATTTACATAACAGCCTTTGAGATTCAAGTACAAGTGGTGAGCTGCCAGATTTGTATGAGAAGAAGCTAAAAAATATTATGGATTGGTAGAAGTTTGTTACCATGGATACAGCTGGACTGCTGACATGACTGGCATTGTGATAAGATTAAGCTAAATATAGCATTCCTACATGTTGTTCTTTACCTTTTCAGTTCTGTTTGGTTTCCTATTACAATCACTTAAATGTTGAAATCTATAAGAGATTTAATTTTGAAATCTATAAGAGATTTAATACTTAAGGCCAATGAAAAGCACAGTGTATTCTGAAAAATAACATAAGCTAAAATAAGTGTATCATTTAAATGGTTCATCATTTCATACTTTCTTATATTCTTGCCTTGTTTCAGGCTAAATCATTTTGTCATTGAATATGTTGGCTTACAGATAAGTATTGTTCATGCCTATTAATAAAAAGAGAAATAATTGTATAAGCCTAAGAAAAATTGAATAATTTTGGAAGTACAATGCATGAGATGAGATTTATGAATGAAACTACGGTATGGTACACAGCTGGCTGCAGATCAGATTGTTAGTTATATTTGTACCTATCTTTTTCCTGTATTAAAAATGAGCAATGTGTCACTGAATATTTTGAAAGAAAGAAACAAAAATCACAAGGAAGTGGAAAATTTGCTTGTGGTTTGCTCAAGGGCGTTCAGAGTTAAGCATTATCAAAATAGTGCACTTAAAACTAATTTTACTAATTTCAATGATGCAAATGAAAAGCCATTAAAAAATTTCCCAAAGATATAATCAATAGAAAGTGAAATTATTTTCAGCACCTAATAACAGGAAATTAGAAAAGCTAAAATCAGAAGTTATGTATAATGCAGAAGACAAATAATTTTCACAACCTTTTAGGAGCTACGAAAACATAATTTGGATGTTATTGAATGACCTTCACAAGTCTGTGAAAGAAATATTTTGCTTTTGTTGTTTAAAGGCTCAAATGAAAAATTGTGGGCAAATACAAAAACAGGCTGCATTCATTTTCTGTTATCCCTTTAGTCTTGAAAGACCTGGGAATAAGAAGGTCATTTCCCATGATTTTCAACAGTTACTTTTCTTCACAGGATTTTTCTTTACTATTCGGGTGCATTGTGAAAGAAATTCCTTCCAGATGCTGTGTTACATTTAAAAGTGTGACAACATTTTGACTTTTTGCTATAAACGGAAACGATGTACCTAGTCTACTTGATTAAACAACTATTAGCAGTTAGTAATAAAAACAAAAAAACTGCGGATGCTGGAAATCCAAAACAAAAACAGAATTACTAGTTCTGAACTAGTTCTGTCGAAGGGTCATGAGGACTCGAAACGTCAACTCTTTTCTTCTCCGCCGATGCTGCCAGACCTGCTGAGTTTTTCCAGGTAATTCTGTTTTTGTATTAGCAGTTAGTGTTAGCCTTCCATAAAATTGATGCTGTCAAGGTTTCAATGTTCGATTTAATTAACAAAGGCAATTCTGACTCAGCATTTCAACAAATTTTGGTTATTCCTTCTAATATTCCTACCTTGTAGGGCCTAACATCCTCCAGCCAGGAAAACAAGTTCAACAGAGACTTCTTCACAGCTTTTGAAGCTATTACAGCTGCATACTTTGTCCAGCAGGAGGCATATTTTTATGGGACATGAAGGACAATGTCAATCTAGTTCTTTATATTATGATTGTTACTATTACTCTTTGCTTGGTGGGACTCTATATACGTAGCTCACTTGAAAATTATTGCAATCCACAATTATAATAGTGAAATCAGAGGCTATGATTGCATAACTTTTGATATTAAACTTTAAAGCCTTTACAAAGTCAATTTGTTTTATTTTTCAATTTGTAACATATCTCAATATATTGTTGGATGTCATTAAACTGTTGTCTGTGAGAAATATTGAATGCAATACTATTCAGAACCAACATATTGTACAACATTACATAAGGTGTAGATATGTTAAGTCCATTCAATGGCCTATAAATCTGTTTCTCCTGAACTCTACAGTTCGTCTTGACTTCCTGTGTGCAATGCTACTGGAGATCTATTCGTATTATATTGATAATTGTTAAAATGAATGAATATAGGATTATATCATCTCTAGCTGAGAAATTTGAGTTCTGCCCAAAGCTCTCCAATTCAGTCTGGCCCAAACCAAATTTTGGTTCAGCCTTATTTAAATTCAAGGAGTAAGCTGCAGTCTCCAAATAGGCTCTTGGCTGCAGCTCACCCATTGTGGGAGGGCAGGATATTGGTTGGCTCCAAAGTTGAGTCAGTCACCAGGTCAGATCTGGGGAGGGGAGGCAATCTCTGGCAGCAGGGAGTGAGAGGCTTCAAGTATGTCAGCAGCAAGCCAGAGTTTTCTTCTGGGCCCAGGAAGAGTGCCCCTGCTTCTCCAGGGCCCACAAAAAACAAAAGCTCAAAATTTCAAAGATCATTTTTTGACCGGCCTTTTAATGGTCACTAATTAGCTCTTTCTATGCCTGCAAAAACTGTGTAGAGCATTGATGGCACACTTGTACCTGAATTTTCCAATTGGAGAGCTAAAATCAACAAAACGCCTTTAAATGCATGTTTAAGCAGCCTTATTTTGGCGGGTGAGCTGTTCATTCGTTTACTGGTTTGCCTGAATATTGCAATGGGCTGGACTTGGGCATTAAAGGGGCAGCCAAGGTTAGCTTGGAAACAAAGAACAGGTGTGTAAGCCCTCAAAAAGCAGTGGATGCATTTTTAAGAAGAAATGCCTTTATTGAGAAAAATAGTAATTAGATATAATAGAGTATTGCACTACTCATGGTGCACTCAGGTCAAATGCTTCATGATTCTTAAAATGTAAATCTTCCACACCTTGAAATGAATTTATTAGCATTGACCCACATATCTTTTGACATTCCTATCTCTTGAACAATTTTTAAAAATAAATATTCTGTTTATTTTAGTTATTATAAAATACATTTTCTCATTCATTTTCTTCATTTCTATGTTATGAATGGAGAGGAAGAATCAGGGTTCCATATTAAGTCATACTGGTGCTGATATTTTCCACAACAGGAGTGAATACTGATACTGAATTTCATCAATATCATTGTCAAGCACAAAAAGGACAGGCTTGCAGCACAAAAGATCAAAAACACAGAATTACCTGTACTGTGTGCATTCCATATGTGGAATAGCATATAGTAGATTCTTAAAACAAAGTCAGGTTTACACTCAGCCTTTTATTTTTCTAATTTACATAAATTACCTGGTTACCAAAACCAAGTGAAACTGGCCAATTTACTGATGACTTTAAAATGTGGTGAATGATAGACATAGACATAATGCAGGAATTTAACAAGGAAAATTAATCAGTTATGTAATTGTGCAGCCATATGACAAATTAAACTTGATATTGACATAAAGTATTATCAGTACACATAGATTGGAAAATGAATGTAAAAACATGGGTTGGAAAATGAATGTAAGTATAGAATTAATAATATTGAATTGACAGAGGGGCGGGAGTAATTTTAACTTTGGTGATACTGTAAAACAAGTGGCATTGAATTGGTTACCTATTGTACACTTTTCCCAATTTTCCTTGACTTAAGGAAAATCAAGTGAGATGCATGAGACACGGCTGACTCAATATTGTTCATTTTACACAATCAGCAAATTACCCCTGGAGATTTTTTAAAGAGACTTAGAAGCAAAAGGAGATACTTCACATTCAATGACCAGACAGTTAAAAAAAATAACAGAATGCTTAAATTTATAACCAGAGCAATAGATTATTGTCTCTGCAAGACTCCACAGGTTCTGAAATTGGGCACACAGGTCTTTGGCCAAGAAAATACTGGTTTTTTGAGGCTCTGCTGCTGATGAATGCAAATCTCAATGCAGCTTCACAAATTATGTCAATATGTTCCACACTAGATTTAGTGGCTTTTCTTGCTACTTTCTTGCCAGTTAGCATTGCCCATATGAAAGTGTAGCTGTGTGTTGAGAATCTGCCTTGTAGGAGTAAATTTATTAAACTTGAAATCAATTTTTGGTTGGAAATTTTGTATTTCTTTTGTTCATATTGTTTGATTGGCATTTTTATTGATGCATTGACTTTGTTGCTGTTTCAAGCTGAATATTTTGCAATGCAAGTTTTTTTTTAACAACTGTTTCTTATTTTCATCTTGATTTCAGCTGCAATTCCTGTGTACGTCAGAGAAGTTTTACATGCCTCCAGTCATAAAACAGATTGCTACATAGACATGCCATCTTTTGAAGGCTGGTGCACTTTAATATTACATTAAACTTTAATACTACCTGATCTTTTCAAGATTGGCATCACAAGTGCCAATCAATTAGTTGGCTGCACGTAATGCATCAAGGAGGTTTGTTTGCAAGGAGCAACAAATCTTTCATTTAACGAGAGAGGAGGAGATATCTCAACTGGGTACAAAGGTTTTTCTGACTGGCGGCATTCCCAAGATTTCAGGGCATTCTAGGTTGTCTGTTCAGGATGGCTGCCATCCCCTCAAGCAAGGCATACTGCTGTCCTCTGGGTGCCAAAAAAGGTCAAGCCTCCTCATCTTATACGGCATGTCCACTTGTCCAACAATCAAGCAGAGAGCGGGTGCAGTGCCATTCGATTGCTCACCCGCTGATTCATTTTATGCCTCCACATTAGGTTTCTTTTCAGTTATTTTTTTGACTGGTATTTCTTTATTCATGTCAGCCCTGGCACATGTTGGCAAACATTTAATATCCATTTAAACCTTTATAAGTGCTAAACCACCCCCTCCTCCAACATGTGCAACTACTTCTCTTTAAGTGGGCACATCCCTTTAAATTTGAGCTGCAGGCCAGATTTTCCAAATTCCCCCTCTAGGCAAGTCCGAGTGTAAGGCTAAAATGAAATGGCCAAACCACATTTAAACTACTTTGTTGAGTTTTGCGTGACATAGTAAATGGCGCACACACAAACAAATCAGGACTGTTCCTAAATGTCATGGAATGAGCTACAGGGAAATGTTAAGAGAAATTATTGTTTGGTAGACTCAAAATAAAGTGGTAACCCATTGGAACATTCAAATATTAGTAGTGTGTTACAGATCACTTAGGGAGTCCAAGTTGCTGTGGCAACATGCATTCTTACATGCATGTTGTAATCTGGAGCTATGGATAGAGAGACTTCTTTCCATCACATGGCTGACCAGGAATCTCTCCCACTCTTGCATTTGCCTTTGGAAGGATTTGCAGGATGATAATCAACCTTTGGCCACATTATGAATGCACGTTCCTCGACCATAAAGTCCTGGGGAGGGACTCATACCCAGAGCATTCCGGCTCAAAGGCAAGGATGCTACCCAGTGCACTATAAGACCTCTTCACGTTAGATGATATAGATTAGGTAAATTCAGATCATTCTTAAATGTAGGCAAAGTAGAACCAGAGACCATAAATAGAATTTAGTGAAAAGTAAATTTCAGTTCAACTCAATTCAAATTTTATTTAGAATAAATGTCAAGGAAAAACGTATTTACTTAAAAAGTGAGAAGTATTTGAAATAACATAACAGATTAGGACCAAAATCTCAAATGATACTGCCATTTTGCATTGATGTTCTGAAACCACTTTACGTGAACGCTAAAGTGTGATTATATACTGCAGTCTTAATGAAAAGAGGAATCGTTTTCAATGAGCCAAATGTTCACTTCTCATCTTTTTAAATTATATGTTCAACCAAAATTTGAACCTCTTCTCCCGACTAAGCAGATGCAGGAGTGACGATCGGCAGATGCATGGTCGATTGCCTGATGAAATTCCAGTTGATAAGATAATAAGTAATAACGTGCAGCATTTTAAGCAAATCGGCGACAGTTTCTTCCACAGGAGGTGAGTGGATCTCAAATTGTAGCGTTATTTCGTTTTTGAAAACTGAGAGGATACATTCTAGGTGTAAAGGCACACAGCCAAAATCCTATAAAGAGGGTAATAATTGGTGCCATCCTGCTAAGAGAAACACGGTGGTAGTATGTTGCTGATGGCACGGGGACGGTCTCATGCATTGTTATTTTGGGAGATTATGACAATACTTCTAATGGGGTTTAGGGGCGTTCTCCCCCAGTTTCAGTGATATCGGGGACCAGCCAGAAAGACAATTAGCGTTAGCGGGGGGGCGGGCGTAGGTGGTGGAATGCTGTACTGTATTTCAGGATTTTATATTCAGGATTTTGCAGGGCTGGCAGAAAACATGGGGGAATGCAAGGAACGAGATTTATGACCAGAAATAAGTGAGGCAGGTTGCAAATCTATTTAAACAAACGGAGCTGTGTTTATTTTTAAAATGTGCCAAAATAGGGTGAAAAAAAATGAATGAACCACACTGCAAATTTTATTGAGAATGACCTCCACATAAATGTGCACATCAACGTATATGGACTTTTAATACAGTCATAGAGGTCTTGGATTTTTCTCAATATGAATTTTTTTTTTAGAATACGGGTGTTGCATATCCATTCTACCCAGCTCTCTCATTCATACAGTGCATCTGCTGTTCTTCACTGAGCCACATGCTCTTGCATTATTCATACTGCGCTGATCTGAAGAGGCTATTTTTAGGCTGGAGCTGGGGCGCCGCGCGGTTGGCTGGCCCGGGGGGTCACGTGGCGGGATGTTGTTGTGCGGCGGCGATGGAAGATGGCGGAGTGTGGAGTTTGACAGGGAGCGAGCGAGCGAGCGAGTGAGGGCAGCGGGGGGAGGGGGAGTTAAAACAGCCAACCGTCACAGCACCGGCACAGCGGACACCCACCCAACCGACAGTCAAGGTACCAAAGCGGGCGGGCGGGCGGGCGGGCGGGAATAAAGACCATGTTCTTTTCTTTATTTTCTTTTTTTAAAAAAAATCTCAACGCACAATTGGGAGAGATGCCTCCATAATATGGCGCTGAAAGGGTAGGAGTTTTATACTAGTGGAAGATGCTTCCTAGCCTAGGCCACTAAAATAATCACACAATAAATTGAAGGGGGCTATTTAGATTTTGTTTGGAGTGTGTGTCCTGGGAGGTTGAAACCTATTTTCAAAGTGTTTTGCATTGCTGTTGGAAAGTGGCACTGGAGGATAAATTTGATATTACAGTCAGATACATCACAAAAAGGCAAAGTTTCCTGTACAGTGATTTTTATTGCAGGGACGGCTTTTTTTTTTTGCTCCCTCTGCAGTAATATTTTTTTTGACAACTATTACATGCAGTTTGGGTTGAGCTCGTCACAGCGATAGTTCATCCTGACACTATCTGCTGTAAGCGTGAAGCAGCGACTGTGCAACAAGTAATTTATTATGGATTGAAATGTTCCAATCACCCCTGGGTTATTGATGTGCTACAATGAAAGACTGCACAGTGCTCTGCTCGCTCGAATAATAGTTTAATCTATGGTGTTAAATTCTGCCACAGTAAAAATACGATGATATACATTAGTTTCCCCCGTACAATAGGTTAGAGATATATTTGATGCCAGCAAGTATTACAGTACAGCAACCTATTGAGATGTTCGGATAAAACAAAGCAACGTCTTAAGCTAAGATGTATTATCTTGGACCATACTGCCAAATAATAGTTCCCATTTTAAATGTACATACCCAAATACACAAATGCTACCTGGATGAGGAAATTCTGAAGAATAAAATTGTGGTAAATTTGCTCATAGCAGATTGCCAAGTGATTTCAAGTGAAATAAAGTTTTGTTTGTTTTGTACAGGAAAATAACGTACATTTTGTGATCATATTGTGTGATCAATTATAGGATCATATGTAGCGTGGACATGACTACACATGAGTAGAATGGATACTGTATTTTTATAACAAATGTAGTATGTCACGCTACCTAAATTATATCTCTCTGCTTTTCAGTTTGAAACCAAGACAATAGTGTGTTTTTGTAATAGGATAAAGGCCATTGTTATATGCTAGACAGTGAAAGGGTAGATCAAAAACAAAATATTGCGGATGCTGGAAATCTGAAATAAAAACAGAATATGCTGGGAATACTCAGCAGGTCAGGCAACATCTGTGGAGAGCGAAACCGTTAACGTTTCAGGTTGATGAAAAGGTTATTAATGAAAGGATGTTTGCAGAATTATGCAGGCTCAGCATGGAACTTATGCAGTATATATGTTTAATCTTTTATGATAGTTATTTTGTCTGTTGTTATTCTAACTATGCTTATAGAGAAATAATACACAATAGACAAATAATTCAAGTAATCCTTGGATGGTTGGAAATCTGTCCAGAACAGAACACGTCTTTCTACATATTAAAGATGAAAAATAATACATTGTATTTATGTGTGTTGCGTAACTTGTAAACTCAATGTAGAAAGCTGCTAACAGTTAAAATTAGGTAAACATCGGGGATCTTAGTGGTATTAATAAGAGGTGGTGTAGTTATCGTTAAAGAACACCTCCAACTTTGAGGAACCAGTACATTTTACAGCAATTGGTAAATAAATATAGAGAAGCTTAATTATTGAAAATAAGATCAAAGGTAACAATATTCAAAGTCTTCTGCTTCATTAATGAGCTTTCCATTTGCTTTTCATTGCTGACCACGAGAAACTACACCATTGACGAGGAAATACTTTTTATTTATAAGGGAGAGACACTTAAACTGACATTTTGTACTATGACTAATGCTTACAGAAGAAATTTTAGAGACATATCAGCCTCATTAGTGTGTATCTGTTTGTGAGATTTCTACTGAGGTGTGTGAAAGAGCTGTCAGTGTATTTAAATGTGCTTAGCAGTAACAACATATTGTATGAGTCACATACACAGTAAAATACCTGTGACTTGATAAGTCTGTTCCTGTGCCACAGCAGCAGCGTCTGATTTTGTTTATATTCTATTCAAAGGAAAACTTGTTTAGTATACCTAAAGTATAGGACAGCAGGGTACTTTATTGCCAGTCTTGCTCTGGTTAAATAGCTTGGTGATATTTTCATGGGAGTATTCATTAGAATTATGAACAGACTTTGGAACACTAATTTTCAAACTTTGCTGTTAGGGTAACTCAAGGCATTATGTTAATGAATTGTTTGTTCAAAATTGGCTATTTATATATGCATTGCAGAAATGAACCACAACTCCCTTTAAAATATTTGTTTCCAAACCTAAGCAGTTTGTGTACCACTTCATACAGGTGACCTGTACCTAAAGAAATATTCTAAAGAAGTATTCTTCAGAAGCGCAAACAGTTACTTTCCTTATATTGAAGTGCTGTTTCCTGTGCTGTTTATGAAATGATGTGCCATTTTTTTTTCCAGGGTTTCATCCTGAATCACTCAGCAAAATTGTAGTGCTGGTGGGAGGAACCACAGTTAAAATCCTGAATGTAAGACATGCTTAAGCCTTAATTTCTGGGCCATATGGGACATATATAAAGTTGATCCTGGGAAAATGGAACAACTCTAGTTAGACCTCCAATGTGGAGAAAAAAAACTCCAGCTACACTAGGGGTATGCTGTAGACCATGGGTCAACATTACAAGCAGGACAGTTTACTCTAGGAAGATCTAGGAAAGGTATGCAAGAGCAGAAATGTACTGGGCATTTTCAATCAACAAAACATCGAACACAAAACTAAAATGTTTTTGAGTCATAGTCGGTAAATGTAATGCATGGCTGCTTCATGACAGTACATCAGGAAAGCCAACAGAGGCAGTGCTCATCTTGACCTGATATTTGTAAATGACCCAGACAACATATAGCAAATGGCAAAAGCATTCTGGCAAGTAGTGGTACTCTTATGAGGACAGCAACTAGAGAATGATCAGATTCAGTATGATCTGGGATTCAGAAATATTAAAGGCCAGGGATCAGGCTAAATTTATAAAAAAGGGAGCAATCTAAATAGCTTTAGTGAGTGCAGTTGTTAAACACATATCTGTAGAAGGTAAATAGATCACTTTAAATATAAACATAAAATTAAAAACCCTCACTGAACAAATGCAACTCTAAATGGGCAAGAAACAAATTAAAAGTGAAAGAACAAGGAAATGTGGTTTCTACAACTTTTGCATGGAAAACAGGAAAGAATCCACTTTTTGAATGTAGTTGGTCAGGTAAGCAAAGAGAGACCTGGAAAAGACAATAGTTTTGGAGACAAGTATAACGGTGTCAAAGTAATTCTTTCAGTGCTTCAGTGCATTTATGGAAGAGATGAAAGTCATAAAATGCAGTAAAGAATGGCCATGGGATAATATTATGAATACTTAGAGGATGTAGACATTTAGAAAGGAAGACATGAAGCAACGTGATTTCAGAGATAATGTAGCCCAAATTTGTAAATATGATATAAAATAGATAGAAGTTGTAGGCAACAATGTCTCGAAAAAAACATCCTGAAAAATGAATGGTATTTAGCCAGTGGTGCTTAGAGAAACTAGGGAGGGGGGGCCATTGATAATCAGCGAGGGATTTGCTGGACTCTGGGAAGGTGTTAATAGATTAGAAATGCCCTTGCTTGATGTGCGTATTCAAAAAGAATAATAATTCAATCAATAATCGTGAAATTCATGACTTTTCCTCCCTGGAAATAATGCTCGCTAATTATTTGAAACACATAAGAGAGTATTGCCTGAATTAGCAATTTCAACCAAGCACCACAAAGACTATCCTTTCATTTTTACCTGCACAATATCTCCCCAGAACTCACTTTTCTTAAAGCCTTTATTCTTTAATGGGATGTGAGCGTCACTGGCAAGGCCAGCATTTGTTGTCCATCCCTAATTGCCCTTGAACTAAGTGGCTTGCTTGGCTATTTCAGAGGGAAGTTAAGAGTCAACTACATTGCTGTGGGTCTGGAGTCACATGTAGGCCAGACCAGGTAAGGATGGCAGGTTTCCTTTCCTAAAGGACATTTGTGAACCAGATGGATTTTTATGACAATAAACAATGGTTCCATGGCATGGTGGGATTTGAACCCATGTTCCCAGAGTATTAGCTTGGCCTCTGGATTGCTCGTTCAGTGACAATACCACTACACCACCATCTCCCCTAATGGGCAGGAAATGGTTAACTCCTCACCTAATCTACTTGGGCATCACCCTCGACTAGTCACTAATTTTTAACAACCATCTACTGAAAGCTTTTGAAAAGTTAAAATCAGAAATAAACTAATCATCAAACCTTCTGTCTCTACTTTCAGAGCAAATGCCTCCACTTTACGCTGATGTGCTCTTGCACTTTACGGTTCTGTTTCGGAATATTGCAGTAACATCTGGGCTAGCTCACCGCACACTAAATTGGTGGGAACTCAGCTCAGTATAATGTGCATCTTGTGTCCTAAGTTGCTCCCATGGTAACTAACTCACTGCAACATAGCTCCACCAAGTCTTTTGTCATTCAGATTCAGCAGCAAAATTGGTGAATAGATTTTATATTTAAGTCAAAAGAGCTAGAAGTGGGATGCGGAAACTTTTTTATATAGTGAGTTATTGTGATCTGGAATGCATTACCTGTAAGGCTGGTGGAAGCAGATTCAATAGTAACATTCCGAAGAGAATTGGATAAATACGCGAAGGGGAAGAAAATCATTCATTCATAGGGAAAGAACATAGGTGTGGGGTTAATTGAATAGCTTTACCAAAGAGCTGGCACAGGTTCAATGTGTCAGGCTAAAATTTTAATTACTAGAATGTACATCACAGAAAAAGGCCAAACTCTGTTTCTCTCTCCACAGACGCTGCCTGCTTTGCTAAGTATTTCCAGCATTTTCTGTTCTTGATGTAGAAACAGGTCAATTGTCCCATCTGGTCCATGCTATCTGAGCCTTCTCCAACCAGATTTCATTTAAACTTATCAACACATCATTCAACATTCAAAAATGCCTATAGAAATTAAAGCAGTTTGGAACAAGTCAGGGTAAAGTCATGATTAATTTGTACTAGCAAAGACCCATAAAACATTTGCGGTCAAATTAGTACAGGAACGGTGCCTCAACTGGGGACCAAGTCTGTGCTGGATTTTGGATCTTGCCATCTTTTGTGCCAGATGGTTCAGGTTGGGCAGTTCAGCCCGGGTCGGGTCAAGGATCGCTTGGACAACTCAGACCACAGGAAAAGACAGGTGCATAAAGCCAATAACTAGCTGGCGTGTTATAATGTTGTTTCAAAACTTAAATCTTAAACAGGGACTTTATCACCGAACAAGAGTGGTAGGAAGGAAGTTGGTTTCTTGATAAATGCAGAAATTATAACAGGCAGATTTCAAAGAAATAGAATATTCCTCAAATAGAGCCCATCAGGTCTGCACCTGCCTTTTCAACTCGGGGGAAGAGAGTTCTCAACAAGCCGATAAATTACTTTACTCATCTAATAATAATAAAAATTCAATCATGGCAGCTTTAAAAAAATGCCTGGATTTCGGACATCGATGGTTTTTGGATAGCCGGATTTGAGACGTTGCACATTATCGTTATTGCAGCAGTACTTTTTAAAATAAGGATTTTTAGTTCTTATATCAAAGGGAGAATTAAAATTGCCCACTGGAAAAAGCTACATAAAGCTGTGTGTAAAAACAGCCCTAAGAACATACTTTTGTCTAGAGTCTGGGCTTGTGCTTTGTTTATAGCCATAGAGTATGAAAGTCTAATTGACAACTCCTGAGTTAAAAAGGCAGTTTTATACTTAATGGGCTCTATTTGAGGAATAGCTACTCTATTTCCTTGAAATTTGCCCAATATAATTTCTGCATTTATCAAGAAACCAAGTTCCTTTTTACCAATCTTGTTCGATGACAAAGTCCCTGTTTAAGATTTAAGTTTCATTGCAACATTATAACCGCTCCTTCCTCTGTTCTAAATTTGTATGGTGGCATGCCCATTGGTGATAAGACTGCGTAGGGACCCTAGTGGGTATAGACTTATCATTTTGTTAGTCTAGAATTAATGCTTTTTTTTAGAAAAGCTCTCAGATGAATTAAGTTTTCCATTCAAATCCAGTGAATCTTTTTTAGCACAAAGAATGGCTTTCAAATAATTTGCATCAAATAATTGTCCCTGCAATTTTTCCACACTTGATCAATTCTTTAATCTCACCCACTTCCCTCATGCTACCCCCATTCAACTCCTTCCACCCCTCCTGTCAAGCCCATCCCATCCCTCACAGAAACTATCTCACTAGCCAAGGTAACTTTAGGCCCCCCCTTACCTTCTGCTGTTTTTGTCCTCCATGATCCCACATCTCGCTACATGCACCAGGCACTGCCCCACCAAATAAACCTGTCAACAGATGTGCCTTCAAACTGACCAATTAGAACAGTTCGGACAGACAAAAACTGAATTATTATAGAGAGTTCCTTGGTCATACTATCTTTTTCATTCTTTCTCAGGATGTGGGCATTGCTGACTAGACCAGCATTTTTTGCCCATCTTTAATTGCCCTTGAGAAGATGGTGGTGAGCCTTGAACTGCTGCAGTCCGTGTGATGCAGATACACACACAGTGCTGTTAGGAAGGGAGTTCTAGGATTTTGACCCAGTATTTCCTCCATTTTGTTTGCAAGGGAGACTGCCTGTGGTGGTGAAAGTGCAGACAGAGAAAAGTTTGCAGAAATCTGGCCTTTGCAGCATTGAAAGGGAACATCTAAGAATTGATCTTGTAGAGGGATGTAAGATAGTGTGGTAAAAGATGAATCTGGAAAATTATGCAAGGGCAGAACAAGGTGACAGGTTAAAACTAGTGAAAGGCAAATTTAGGACTGATGTCAGGTGGTTGTTGTTCACACAACAAATAATCACTGGCTTAGAATGGATTCCTGGGAAGAGTAGTAGAGGTACAAATACTGAAATAATTTTTAAATAATCATGACTGCAGTGCAGAGACTTTAGGTTCTTTATGGATCGATGAACTAACATGAGCTCTATAGTCTACCTCATCTATTTTTTTTAATCTTGCAGTATTTTGAATTTACCTACCTGTGCTATTTAATATTGTGTAATCAATGGGTCTGCCCACATCTTTAATTGTCTATTTTTTAGACTGTAAGGCTTGATCTCTAATCTTTCGTAGCTCATTCCTTTCACACTTGGAATATATCTTTTCTCTTGTACTCCTACCAATGCATGTGTACATTTTCTGGGTCTTGGAATTGAGCTCTATGCTGTAAATGTTGTTTGACCAGTGCACTGTGAAGTCTCAGCATAACCTTAGAACGTCTTAGTAGCTCTGAAGAAGGGTCATACGGACTCGCAATGTCAAATCTGTTTTTCTCTCCACAGATGTTGTCAGACCTGCTGAGTTTTTCCAGCATTTTGTTTTTTTTTCAGATTTCCAGCATCTGCAGTATTTTGCTTTTATTTTAGAAGACATGTATTCTACTATGCTGACAAATCTCAGTGCTATAATTTATTAGTTGCTTTAACATGTTGGATGTTGAAAGTGAAGCATTGATTATTCCTCCTAGGTCATCCTTGAAGTCTGTCAGTGCTAGTTTATTTTCATTCTTATATTTGTGATGCAAATTTTTTGATCATTGCATATTCTGTTTGTCAGTATTAAATTTAATTTGCCATGTCTCCCCAATTGTATAACCAATATAAATTGTTTTACAATTTCTTTACTGCATCCTTTACTACTACTACTGCTCTCCATATTTTAATACTATCTGCAAATTTGACAGTACGATACTTCATTTCTATATTCAGCTCATTAGGAGCTGATTGGAAAAACAGGAGTCCAAAACTGCAGGACTTCTTACTTTTATGTTATAACTCTCATGAGTATACTCTTTCGTGCTTTTCTTCACCAGTTCCTCACCCAGTCCTGTGATCTAACATGATTGCTGTGGATTTTAGTATAATTTGGGGGTATTGTGTTACTTTATTTGCAAGCTATTTGAATCTTCAAATATGTTATGTATTGGGGAATTTCCCATATTTTTCAGTGATTAGATTCTCAATAAGTGAAGGCTGTTTGTTGGGCAGGATCTTTTCCAAATTCCTACTGGCAGCTAAGCTATTGATGTACCTTTACTCCTTTAGACTGTCTCAGAATAGCACCCTGTGTGCTCAGTGACCTACATTGGCTCCCGGTCTGATTTTAAAATCCTTATCCTTGTTTTCAAATCCCTTCAAGGCCTTGCTCCTCCCTATTCCTGTAACCTTCTGCAGCATTAAAACCACCTGAGATCTCTGCACTCTTCTAATTTTGGCCTTTTGTGCATCTCTGATTTTCTTTGCCCTACCATTGGCAGCCATATATATCTTCAGCAGCCTAAGCTCCAAAATTCCCTCCTTAAATCTCTCTTATTGTCAACCTCTCTTGCCTCCTTTAAAATGCTTCTTAAAACCTACCTCTTTGATCAAGATTTTGGCCACCTGTCCTAATGGCTCAGATTTTGAGTAAAAATTACGGTGAAGTTATCGGCATTCACCTCTATTAAAGTGTAAACCAGACACCAATGTCTGGCAGTCACACATGTGTAGTTAAACTTGGAAATCAGGAAGTTGCTGTCTGACTTGCCCTTCTTCTGCAAAAGCTTCATTGTAGAAATATCTTTCATAGAGTTTCAGCATTCAAATATGTAGAAGTGTATGATGTTGCAGTACTTGGGTGATGAATACCCACTAAGCTTGCCAAGGGTTGGCCAGTCCAGTAGAAGTAAATTTTTAACATTATGATGAGTCTTATTACTTGTAATAAACAACTTTACTGGCACTGAAAATGAACCTTAACAAATGTCGAGTCTTATTCTCTCCGATGTTAATTATTGTTGATGATTTTAAGTTAAAATAATTTTGAAACAGTTTCTGTCTCTTTTATCTCTTTCTCTTTATCCCATCTTTCTTTCCCACTTTTTATTTTACGTTCTGTACACTATTTTGTATTAAATTAACTATTCCATCCTATACTTTCTGGTTCAGGCTCTGCAAGTCTCTGTAATGATCCTTCAGTCTGATTGGTTAAGAAGCTACAAAGTTGCTCGTCCTGTTCACACACGCCCCAAATTTTCTGTAGAATGTGCGGCACTAAAATGGCTCACTAATCACATCAAGTTCCAGTGCAAAAGCTTGTAGAAAGTTTGGGAGTAAGTCTAATGAATAGTAGGCAGTATTCGTTTGTCGCTGACTCCAAAATCTGGACCAATATGTCTTTATGTGGTTTTGTATCAAATTTTGTTTGATAGTGGCTCATGTGAAGCATTTGGGATGTTTTTACTATGTTACAGGTACTATATAAATGTAAGTTGTTATATGAGAGAGAGAGCATGGAGAGGCTGAAAGTAGCAGGAAAGGAGGCAGTGGGAGAGTTGGAGCTGGAAGGGGAGCATAGTAACTGGACTTCTGAGAAGTCTGAATTGTTTTTTGCCACAGAACATGGATCACCCCATACTTAGGTTGTTTTATATGGCCGGTCAGTAGGGTAGATGTTGTGTCAGAAAGAAAAGTGTCTGTGTCCTAGAGTTCCTTTCACTCAGTAATTTGTGCAACTTATTGATTTACCTTCACATTCTGCAATAAATCAATATCAAAACTGATTTGAGTAGCCTATTTTAAAATAGTGTGCAGTGGAACTTTTAGTGTAAAGGACGGTATAACAGGCTTGTCGTGAATGTCCACTAATGAGGAATTCTCAAACTTTACTACCTTTTGGTTGCAGTTCACATAGGAGACTATTATTCCCAATTCATTTTTAGATCAGAAGTTGTAGATTATTTAAAAAAATGTGTATCAATTTCATTTCAGGATTACTCCAAACAAACAACTAATTGAACGTATTTGAATTCGATTCAAGCTTGTGACTCTTGAAAACACTGAAGTGTAAATTTCAGCACTGTTGAACATGACTAATGAGGGTTTCAAATGTTGCTTAACTGACATTTACTACTTCCATAGAAAGAGTGTGAAGATAAAATTGTAAACCACCCAAACTTACTTGTTAAATTACTATAAATACTCTGTGAGGTACATTTGATATCCTATTGGATTTTAAAATCAATATAGTAGCAGATATTCTGTACATTTAATATGCTGCAGGATTTTCAGGTCAATGTAACAGAAGTACTTGCTAAGTTAAATGGACTTAATAATCACAACACCTTTTGGATCTGGTAGCATATGTTTGGATATCGAAAGGATGATAAAGGAAATTGAGGCTGTCATGGGACACTTGTGTGGTTCCATGGCATTAGAATAAATCTCCTGTTTCATAATTATGTAAAGTTCTTGAAATCTGTGTTAAAATCAATCCATTTGCTACAGAATTATAAAACAAAAACAGAATTACCTGGAAAAACTCATCAGGTCTGGCAGCATCGGCGGAGAAGAGCAAAGTTGACGTTTCAAGTCCTCATGACCCAGTTCTGTTGAAGGGTCATGAGTACTCGAAACGTCAGCTTTGCTCTTCTCCGCCGATGCTGCCAGACCTGCTGAGTTTTTCCAGGTAATTCTGTTTTTGTTTTGGATTTCCAGCATCCGCAGTTTTTTGTTTTTATGCTACAGAATTATGTTGGCTTCACATTGAATGGAAAATTGGAATTAATATCTATGCTGACTGTTTGAGTTACTGTCACTTTACTCCAGAAGAAACAGAGACCAGAACAAGAAAGTACAAGGGGAGTGGGGCGAGTAAGAACAAGTAAAAACAGTGGGAAATTTGTATACAACATAACCCCTTTAAGAATGACCTAAAGTTTTCATTTTACATACAAGTATATATGATATTTAATTAGTTCTATAAAATAGAATACAGCTGACTAGGTATCTCTGATTACTTGTCAGCTCAGATTACAGATTTTAGATCAAAATGTCATCCAGTTGGAGGTAACTCTTGTATGTGCAGCGATACAATGTTCTAAAGGTAACCTTGGCAATATCTGTCAGGTGGAACTGTCCATTCACGAAAATGAATGCATGCTAAATTGCAAAGTTGATGTTTGACTACTTTGTGCAGCCTGAACCCTGAGACTGTTTTACAGTTTCAAACATGCTCCCAGATGTCACCTATTTACCAATCTTCTGATCTTTATGGATCTTTCCCATACTATTCTTGGAATTTGTAACCTTCCTCTTACTACCTGTAAGTATAGTAGTGCTCGGGTTTTGCCATTTGACAGGAAAGGGGGTGCAGTAAATAATTTGCTCTCTGGCATAGGTGGATCATAGGAGGAAGAAGGTGGTATAGTGGTAATGTCTCTGTGCAAGTAAGCCAGAGGCTAATGCTCTGCAGACATGGGTTTAAATTCCAACATGGCAGCTGGTGGAATTTAAAATCAATTAATATAAACTGGAATTGAAAACTAGTCTCAGTTATGGTGGCCATGCAATTATAATCGATTGTCATAAAAACCCATCTGGTTCACCAATGCTCTTTAGGAAAGAAAATCTGCCGTCCTTACCTGGTCCGTCCTATGCAGACCCACAGCAATGTGGTTAACTCTTAACTGCCCTCTGAAATGGCCGATTAAGCCACTCATTTCAAGGGCACTCTGGGGTGGGCAATTAATCCTGGCCCTGCCAGCAATGCCCACATCCCATGAAATAATAAAAAAGTATTGGGATTGTTGAATGGACTTCAACTAAGGGCTTTCCAGATCAATATGGGAATTTGTTTATGTGGAATCTAACCATAATTTGAACCTGAAATTAGATGAAAGCCACAAAAATACTCACCAAGCTATTCTTATTTACAATGAACCTAATACTTAATTTTTACTTAGGGCCTTCATTCATTTTTTTACTGACATTCTCAGGCAAAGTGGACATCAGCTGTGAGCACATTTAATATTCTTTGTGAGGTGACAGAAATATAAATCGGATACATTACCTGCCACCTTTTTAAGGAAATTATCAGCTGTGGCTCACTGAGAAATTCCAAACCCTGTATTATGTTATTTGTGATCCTTTTAATGATTTGGAAGATATATTTTATGCTTAATACAATAGGGGACACAGATTTAAGGTTTTGGACAAGAGAAGTAGAGGCAAAATTTTTCCGTTGGCGTGCAGGGGGTGAGACCTGCACCCCGACGCGTGAAATGCACGCGTCCTGATGTCACTGTGCACCATCGCGATATCTCGCTGGGCGGGCGCGTGACGATGCCCATTGTGCGGCCGCCAGTCATTACCAGGCCAATTAAGGTAGTTATGGCTCCAATTGTCCTGGATTTTAAGGCGTCGGTGCGATATTTGGCTTGTCGCATGGGCGCAACGGGCTTGCGGCTATCCGAAACTTTAATGATCCTCATCCACGGGCGGAAGAGAGGGATCATTGTTTTTGTGGATCCAGACATTTAACAGTTAGTACTCAGAAGTTATTGAAAGTTGAACGTGTGAGGCGGAGAAGTCTCAAAAGCATAGCAGCTGCTTGGTCTGCACTCATTACCTTCAGGTCAGTACTTTTCAGTGAGGATTTGTTTTGGGGCCTATAGGTTTCAGCAAGTCTCCCTGACCCTGGGAATGGGAGGTGATCTCTCCACTGGAGGTACCTCATCTGAGCAGGAAGGGAGGGCTAGCAGGGGGAGGAGGCCATGAATGCACACTCAGCCTCCAGGGGAGCCATCTTTGGGAGGATAGGAGCAGGCACAAGGGATGCAGGGCCAAGAGGTAGTCCAAGGCGCAAGGGACCGCAGAAGATGCCACTATCCTGCTGCCAGGGTATACAGAGTGCGAACCACCTACCTCAATTTGTCTGAGACAGCCTACTCTCTCTGATGTCCTGTTGGCCTCGATAACTTAGCGGATGTCCTCTGGCCTGTCGAGCCTGTGATGGACCCGCCTGGGGGGGAGATGCCAGCTCCGCAGCTGGCATCACCCCAGTCGTCTCAGCCTCATTGGGTGCCTCGGTCACTGGCAGAGGGGCAGAGGAGCTGCTGCCCTCATCCACAGTGCCCTGAGAGGCACCAGCAGAGACGACAGGCAGCTGCTCCATCGACGTGAGGTCCGGTTGGCCCTCCCTGCTCACCGTAGATGGATGGGCACCGAAGTGGGATACCTGGTGGCCAAACCACAGCCCACATGGGCACTGACCAGATGAGGTCAATGCCCTGTGAGGGCGCGCAGATCCGAGCGCAACCCCAGGAATCCCTGATCCTGCCCCTGGAGCTGCCTGTCCATGAGAGATGCCAATCTCTCCATGGAGGAAGCTTGGTGCTCAGCCATGATGCTCAATGCATCAATCATGGTCCGCGTAGATTCCTCCACCACTGACACCAAGCCAAGCAGAGCCTCATGTGTCTCCACCAGATGTTCCCGAACACCCGGCTGCAAGTCAGCACTGGGCTGCATCGCCTACGACTCCAGAGGCTCATCAACTGCCTCAGACTGAGCATGTGCCTGGGCCCCTTCAGTCCTCCGATTGCAGGCGCCATCAGCACTTTCTGTCTCTGCCAGCTGCTCCAGCGACTGTGAAGTGCCCTCACTGCTGTGACCCGGGACACTAGCCGAAGATATGATGCCCACCGAGGTGCCAGTGTCTGTGCTGGTGCCTGCCTGGCAGAGATGGTGTGAAGCTTCTAATGGTGCAACTTCATGCCCCTCAAGTGTCAGAGGGGGCCCCTGCTGCTCTTGCTCCCGGCCGTGTGCCGATGATGCTGAAAGGAAGAGTAAGGAAATTCGACCAGTTAGCCTGCAGGCAATGTCAATGTATATGCCTGTCCCCTGGCTCATCAAGGGCTCATCATTTCACATGCATTAGGCAAGCCATGTTGGTAACGCCATTCACTGAACAATCAGCAATGGCATAGATGTTGGGAGACTACTGGTGACGTGAGTGCTGGCCATACATACTGCCCATGGAACCCCAACCTCTCCGGCTCCAGTGGAGCTGGGCGTGTGCTATCTCTCCAGGTCCAGTGCCTCCTGCTCATAGCATCAATATCTGGGTTGGCCCACCACCAGTCCTCAGCCACTTGGCACTGTTATGAGACTTTGTCTCCTGCAAATGAAATAATTGCATTGATAAGTGATACTTGTACCATCAATCTCCTTGCAGCCAGCCCACCTCAAGCCCAGTTGGCCTCTGCAGTGCATCCTTCCCCTGCTGGTGGCTGGCACTCGCACTACTATGCCTGATCCCCACCCACCCGCCCAACTGCCACGCCCACAAGCTGCCTTTATCACAGTTGGGAGCACACAGTTGTACCAGCCGTTGCAAGGAGGCACAGTGACGGGGAGCGCAGAGGGCAGCACATCCATCTGTCCCACAGGACCTTGAAGATCCCCTCACACCATGTCATCACCCTGACTTTCACATGTCTTGGAGTTCGACCAGTGTGCCTGGGTGTAGCTCCTCCAAGTTGAACCCACCACAATCATGTGGGTGTCACTGCGCCACATGCTGCGGGTGCAGAACCCATCTCATCTCAACCCTCTCATTCTGAACGCATAGGCAATCTCTGGTGGGCCACCCAGCTAAGGACACATGTTCTTACTAACTCAGGCCACTCAGACATGGGTTGACCGCTAGCGGGGGAGAAGGTTACATGATGGGTGCAGTGAATGATGCCAACATGCTGCTCACCTTTCCTGTACGCAGCAGGTCATTGAAGCGCTTGCAGCATTGGGTCCATGAGCGCCGCACCACGTCATGGGAGCTCACAATCTCCACAACCCCCTCCCACGCACACTTTGTCAAGTGAGGTGGCTTCCTCCTCCCATCCTCAGGGACAAGTACATCCCACTGTGCTGCCACCTTCTCAGGAGGGCAGCAAGGCATTCATTAGAAAACCTGGCCACACACTGGCCACCTGCCCAACCCTCCTGCTTGGCTCTTTCTGATTTGCCTTGCCCCCAACTTCTGGCCATGTACAGCAGCCTTTAAACAGGGTTGCCTTTGGACCCAGTGGCGATTGCCATTCCGCCTGCGCCCGCCCACTCCCACTGTCCCTGGGGGTTGCCAAACACACTGGGTGGACCTTAATTGGCCTGTCCGTGCAAAATGGCGGCGGCGATCGGGACTGCGCCTGCCAGTGCCCGCATTCACACTCCCCGCCCAATATGGGGAAAATTCTCCCCTAGTGAACTGTGAGAGGCACCATTTTATGCAGTGAGTGGTAATAACCTGAAACTCGCTGCCCACAAGCGTGGTGAAAGCAGATACAATCAACAATTTCAAAATTGGATGGGCACCTGAAGGAAACAACCTTGCAGGGCTACAGGGATCGAGTGGGAGAATGGAACTGACTGGATCTCTCCACATGTCTCCGGCATAGACTTGATGAGATGAATGGCCTGTGTTGGAAGTGACCTTATTACTCAATGACAGACATGATAGAAACATTGCTTTTTATGAAACACCAAACAGTTCGAATTTAGTGCTCTAAAATAGTGCCAGTTTTAACCTAGTAATGCAGGATATTCACCTTATCACTGTATCAGCTTTAACATTAATGTAAAATTAACACTCTCTATTTACAATGGATTATTTAAGTTCTTACTTTGGATCCACTTTAGGGTAGGAATTAGAACGGCGATTGTGTGTGAAGAGAAATAGAGGATGGGTAGGAATTAGGAACGGTATTTTTAATCTTAACTTAAGCGAAGAATTCATCAGGCACAGATTTTGGAGTATCTGCTTTGGAGTATGGGCTTGTTTTTGAACATATTTGAAGTAGATTTGTTCTGAGGTTGAGACATGTTATAAGTGAAATTAAAAACATCTCCCAAAGAAGTGAAGGTAAATAATTTAAAATGAGGGGGAGTTATGGAAACATTGACTATTACAGTGATCTTCGTCAGAGTGAGTCTGTAGTGGAATGGAAATAGATAAGGGAGTAGGGAGACAATGAACTATGGATAGTACGTGAATATAGAATGATATTACAATTATTGAAATAAAGGGTACAAAGGAAGTGACTCTTATTAGAAGACAGTCTGAAACTTATTTTGAAGGTGGATTACTGAATTGGTTTGTTGTCTAATTGTAATATTGAAGTTACAATAATTGAGAAACAGAGAAACTATTAAACATGTAAAACATTGGGGTTAGACCACACTTGGAGTATTGTGAAAAATTCTCACCTTACTATTATAGAAAGCATATAGAGGCATTGGAGAAGGTGCAAGAAAAGATTTACAAGTTTGATAACAGAACTGAGAGGTTATATCTGTCAGGAAAGATCGAGCAAACTAGAGCTCTTTTCTGTAGAAAAGAGAGACCTAAGGGGTGACTAGGGAGAGGTCTTCATGACCATGAAAGGGTTTGATAGAATAGACATAGAACAGATGTTTCCATTTGCGGGTGAGCCCAGAGCTAGTGACCATATAAAAAAGACATGACCATATATATAAGACAATCACTAATAAGTCCAATAGGGAATTCAGGGGAAATTTTACCCAGAGAGTGGTTACATGTTGGAGCTTGCTACCACATGGGATAGTTGAGGCAACTATGTGTAGATGCATTTAAGGGATATCTACATAAATAAATGAGGGAGAAAGGAATAGAAGATTATGTTGATAGGGTTAAATGAAGAAGGGTGGGAGGATAGTCATATGGACTGGTAGGGCCCAATGACCTGTTTCTGTGCCGGACAGTTCTATGTAATTCTGACCTTTGTCCAGTCGTCAACATTATTCTAGCGGCAGGTGACTTTCATTAACTGGATTGATTAAATCTGATTCTGAAATAAGCTTCTTAATAAATAGATTATTGTAAGAAAATGATCAACCCAAGAGAGCACATGGGGCATTTTTCATTATTTCCACATTGAGGTTTTTTGGGGGGGAATGGGCATAGAAATTAAGTATTAGTACTATTCAAAACACTTGTTTTTACAATGCCTGCAGTGAAACAACTTTGGCTAAAGTGACTTTCCCTTACCTTGGTAGAAGGACCACTTAATGCATGGCATTCCTAGCCATTTAAATTACTTGAGGGAAATTTAGTTCAGTATAAAATAGTATAAATGACAAAAGTGTGTGCTGTTTTAAGGCTGTATGGTGGAACACAGTACTCTGTGTACAACAAAAAAAGTCACTTATTTTACTAAGCTACCCAGATTGCTTGTTTTTATTATCTAAGATACATATAGAGAAAATACTTACACGTTATATGATGATTTTATAGATAGGTAAGTCATGGTAAAATGTCTGCACAAGCAGTGCTGACAATGCTTCAAGGTGCATTTTTCTTTCATACATGAGTCCAGATGATAATCATATGACATTTACTCTAGCTTCCAAAATTTGTAAGTTATATTAGATAGCCTTTCAAGTGTACAAATACTTTTAGTTTCTGGTTATCTGCACTCTTGTGCTTTATGTCACTGAATAATTGAGAGTTCGGGTAACCAAAATTTTCGTATAATCACAAAATTGCTTGGGGACAAGGTATGGTTCACTTGGAGTAATTTAAATCATTTGAAATCAGTTATTTGGAAATCTTTTGTCTAGGTTTATTTTGATACTGAATTTTGTGCTTATTTTCTGAACTTGATTTGCATTTTGCCTAATATTGCTCAATGTAACACATTGAACAGTATCACAGTATAACAAAATGGCACTTGTAGTAATTCTAATTTTGTGATTTATGCTTGTTTAAAGTAACAAATGTTTTCATGTATGTAGAGCAGAAATGCATGGCAGGTAGTGGAAAACATAGGAAAGAAGTGACTTAAGGAGAGAATTTCAGAAAAATAGGGCATGAGACCTGAAACCTCTCCCTTTAATGGTGTGACAAAGATTGAGTGCACCAAAGGCTGGAGTTGAAAGGTCAAGGGCATAGGTCAGGTTGTTAAACTCAATTCACATGGTAGGCCTGATCCAATACCCTGGCACTTGGTGACCACAAAACAGGTTGTTTTGAGATGGACTTGGTGGCTGCCTCAGATCAGTTTGGACCTATTTAAGTAGGATCTGTGCCTATTTCAGGACCCTTCTGTAAAATGTGTTGAAAAACAAAGTGTGTGCAATCTTCTACTTTTTCCAGTTCTACAGCAGCTTTTAAAGTTTCAGTCTCCATGTCCTGTCGCCTTCTTCCCACCAAGTCCTGATCTAAATGTCCCAGCTTCATGGGTGCGCTTTTGGAGAGGCAGTGACATGTAGGAGAAAGATGGTGATATTATGTGCAATTTAAAAGGTGCATTTCTCACAGGCTGTTAGATTAGAAGCAGTGACTGGATGATTTGTGTCCCATTTGAGGATGCATGACAACCTCATGCATACCATAGGCTGGATCCAGCCTGGGCCATATGTTTGAAGCCCCTTGCTTGGAAGAGCTGAAGTTTGTGTAGGGTAAAACTTGGGAGACTGACAAAGACGTCCTTGGAGATATCAAGTTGGAGACAGTTGAAACGTGGGGAAGTATTTCATGGTTGGGTGGTGAGGTAAAGTTGGAGACACACAGTGCTATAGAGGTGGAATTATATGCCTTTTACCTACCAACTCTAGCCTTTGGTGCACTCAATCTTTGTTACACCATTAAAAGGAGGTTTCAGCTGTCATGCCCTATTTTCTGAAATTCTCGCCTTAAACTACTTTCCTAAGTGGTCTTGGTGATGTGTAGCATGTGGAGTTTGAAGTTCAACTTGGGGGTTAACTGAACAACAAGACTGTATCTCATCTGTTCCTGGTGTGGATGATGAAATTTGGGACTGAGTTTGGGTGAGAGGTTTTTTAAGAGTTGAATAGAATGGTTTCCGTCTTCTCAGAAATTTCTGTTTCAACCAGTGCTTGATGCTGGGCAAAGCATCTGTTAAAAACTGCTTTATATTAAAAGGGTTTGATACTTTTTTTAAACTGCCTCAAATTCTGTTGATTTTTTTTTTGCAATTCATGGTTTGAAATTAACACAGATTTGCTTGACAAAATCAGGATAAGTACATTACTTCAGTGGTTCAGTGACGGTGAGAAAGTGATTGGCTTGGGATTTGTTAAATCCATTTTGATATCAGCCACTGCATCGGGCTATCAGTTGCAATGTTTCCTCAAACCTTCACAAACTACTTCTGGTACCCACCACTGTCAGTACTGTTTTATTTTTCATATTGTTGGTAATTAGGTTTTTACAGTAGACAAGTAACATTTATTAAAAATATTATACTGGCCTACCTAAGCTCTCAAGAACCCTACTTGTTGCAGAATTTAGCTTGTTTTAAAAAAATGCTTTTTCAATATGTTTGAAAGATGTACAGTTTCACTTTATTAAAAATAAATTATCTTTGCAGGAAAATAAAGATGTAATTCCTTATACCCCCTTAATCATCTTGTGCCCTAGTTTATTCTAAATACTCCCATTCTGAATTCTTAACTTGTTTAATTATTTGTACTCTTAGAGGAAGGTGCCAGCCTACTGTGGCAAAGCATGCTGGAATCTGAGGATTTTAGGTCCTTCATAACGGTGCAGGACTTTTTTTTTGCTGTTGAGCCAGCGTTTTGTGGGAACAAAAAGAGTATTTTAAGACAACTTTTGTTGGGGCTGGGGAATGCAGCATGTAGCATATATTGGCCCAGAGCCATTTCAGTGTGTTGCCCTCTACAGGGGTTCTGTGACCTGTGAGGGCAGTAACTGTGTCTTCCCTCAACCAATCAAATTAATAAATCCTTACTGAGGCATACAGAGTCTAAATCGGAAAGTGTAACTCAGAGTATCTAATTCAATGTAAAATCATGTACAGAAAGCAAAAGAAAGAAGGGATGAAGAGTCCAAAAGAAAAAAAAAATAGAAATAATGTAATCTTTTAACAATAATTAAAAAGCTAAAGAATGAGCCTCCACACTTATAAAGTTAAATTTTCAGTGGCAGAGAGGTTGTTTGGCAGTAATTAAGATTTATCACATTGTTAAAAATTTACTTACATTTGAATGGATAAGCCATAACTATTTCTGGCATGTTTGGTGGGTATCTCATGAGTAAGCACCTCAACTTCATGCCCTTCATGTGTTTTAAGGCTATGTCTATGTCTGTTAGGCTGGTGTACTGAAGCAACATCCTGGTGGCTACCATAACCAGAAACTAAACTGGACTAGCCATATAAATACTATGGAGGCTGGGAATTTTGAGACAAATAACTCACCTCTTGACTCCCCAAAGCCTGTCTACCATATACAAGGCCTGAGCAGTCCATGTCCTAATGCAGCAAGACCTGGACAATATCCAGGCTTGGGCTGACAAGTGGGGAGGTGGTGACGTAGTGGTATTGTCACTGGACTAGTATTGCAGAGACCCAGGGCAGTGCTCTGGGGACCTGGGTTTGAATCCCACCACAGCAGATGGTGAAATTTGAATCAGTAAATATATGGACTTAAGTGTCTGATGATGGCCATGAAACCATTGTCATCATAAAAGCCATCTGGTTCACTAATGTCCTTTAGGGAAGGAAATCTGCTGTCCTTACCTGGTCTGGCCTACATGTGACTCCAGACCCACAGCAATGTGGTTGATTCTTAAATGCCCTTAAATTGGGCAATAAATGCTAGCCTAGCCCATACCCCATGAACTGAATTTTTTTAAAAATAAGTAACATTTGCCACACAAGTGTCAGGCAATGACCATCTCCAATGTGAGAGTATCTAACCATCACCCCTTGATGTTTAATTACCCACTATCAACATCTTGGGGGTTACCATTGACCAGAAATTGAACTGGACTAGCCATATAAATGGCTACAAGAGGTTAGGAATCCTGTGATGGGTAACTCACCTCCTGACTCCCCAAAGCCAGTCTGCCATCTACAAAGCACAAGCCAGGAGCGTGATGGAATACTTTCCACTTGCCTGGGTGAGTGCAGCTCCAACAACAGTCAAAAAGCAAGACACCATCCAGGACAAAGCAGCCCACTTGATTGGTACCCCACCCCCCAAAATTCATTCCCTCCACCACCGATGCATAGTGGCAGCAATGTGTACCATCTACAAGATACATTGCAGCAACTCACCAAGGTGCCTTGGGCAGCACCGTCCAAACCCATGACTGTTGCCATCTAGAAGGGCACAGATACATGGGAACACCACCACTCACCAAGCCATGCCACTCACCATCCTGACTTGGCAATATATCACCGTTCCTTCACCGTCGCTGGGTCAAAATCCTGGAACTTTCTCCCTAACAGCACAATGGGTGTACCTACACCACGTGGAATGCAGCGGTTCAAGAAGGCAGTTCAGCACCCCCTTCACGATCAATTAGGGATGGACAATAAATGCTGGGTTAGCCAGCGATGCCCACATCCTGTAAATGAATTAAAAAATGTCAGGTGTGTGTTGGAATGCTCTCCACTTGCCTGGAAGAGTGCACCTCCAACAACATTCAATATGCTCGACATCATCCGGCGCAAAGCAGTCTGCCTGATCGGCACCCCATTCACCAATTTAAATATTCACTCCTTCCACTGCTGCACACAGTAGCAGTTATGCACCATACACAAGATGCACTGCAGTAACTCACCAAAGCTTTGACAGCACCTTCCAAATTCACAACCTCAGCCACCTAGAAGGATAAGGGCAGCAGGTGCATGGGAACACCACCACCTGGAAGTTCCCCTGCAAGCCACACACCATCCTGACTTGGAACTATATTGCTGTTCTCTCACTGTTGCTGCATCAAAATCCTGGAACTCACTTCCTAACAACACTGAGTGTACCCACACCACATGGACTGCAGCGATTCAAGAAGGTGGTGCAAGGGCAATTAGGGATGGGCAACAAATGCTGGCCTTGCTATTGACTTTGGCATCCCATTAAAGAATAAAAAAAATGTGGAGGAGCAGAGCAAATGTGGTAGCAACTTTCTGGTTTCCACTTTTCCTTTGTGGATTCCAGAAGTTGCTGCCCGATTTAGACCATAACAATAGTGAGCACTGATAGCCCCATGGTTATTGTTACTGCAAAATCCAGCCCCGAGTTATGATGTAGATTATAACTGCAAGGTTTTTCATTAGATAGGTAACATTACAGCAGGGATTTTTCTCTGCATTTCAACACCAAATAAATCCTTAATGATACTAGCATGGCCAGTTGCCATATTCCAATGTCTGTTTAATTTGGCCTTCAAGTTGAATGAATAATTAAACTGAAGGCATTGTCATGTACAATTATGGCATTAGCTTGTTTTTTTACTACCCTGAAATGTGATGTTTATAATCAGATTATCAATTTTTTTGTTAAAGTTTTCATTTTGCCAAGAGTCAGTGTATTATTTGAAAATGTCCTATATTTTTGTTATGGTATTATACTGCCTGTTGTCTGTCTTATTCAGGGGTAATAATTTGCCATCCTCATGATCATTTTATGCATTTCTGTTTCCCAGTAAACCTGCCCCGTATCACCTTTGGTGCCATTCATGCATCCATAAGTTTTCACCTCACTAACCTTAACTATTCTTCAGATTTTGACTAAATGTGATAAACTTCCTGTCAACAACTTTATTTTTTTTTTAAGATGATTCATTTGAAGGGCCATCAGTATATTTAATTGCATTTGAAAGTAGCCTGATGTTGAATCTTTATTTGTTACAGTCCCCTTGAAACCTAAATGACTGTAAGAAAATGCTGGATAGATGTTATGTGAAACAGCAAGTACTCCATAATGAAATTCAATTTAGAAGTTTGACTTGTAATAAACCCCATACCAGCATGTTATTTTCTGATGTATAACACTGCAACATTTGATACACATGCCCAGATGAAGACTTGGCTTTGGACTTTAATTATCCTTCCAAGACAATGACCTAGACTTTGTAGCCAACGTTCTTCACTAACCTTGAGAAAAGCTGTCCACAAAGATCTTGCGATCTCTATGGAAAGAAAGCATTTTCTTTCTTGGTGTTAATCTTAAAAAAAATTTTCATTTGATACAAGTCTTGTTAGCAAGGCTGGCAGTTGTTGCCCATCTTTAATTGCTCTTGGGAGGGTGGTGGTGAGTTTTCTTCTTGAATCTCTGCAGTCTACCTGGTGAACGTACATGGACCTGTTATTTTGAATCTGGTGCAAGTCAAGGGGATTTCCAGGTATCCAACAACAGTGATGTCACCAAGCAGGGTAACAGCCAGTCACATCGAAGTATTTTCATAGACATCAGACCATGAAGTAAAATGTACTGATTATCATTCACTTTTTACTATTTTACAGGGATGAGATAAATGATCGGGATATACACATTGAATTTAAGATAGCATCTGAAATATCACAGACAAACTTTAAAGACATTTTAACGTAGAATTTTCATCATAATGGAGAAATTTGACATTCCACAAATATAAAGCTACATTTTCAGGGCCAGAGCAGTTTCTCAGAAGTAATTATGAACTTGATACACCATTAAAGACCAGTTACACCTCATTCAACAAGGTGAAGCTTTTTCAAATGTTTTTATAGCAAGACAAATATTGTAGAAGGGCATATTCTCACCAATTCAGCAATTTCCAATTTATTGCAGTTTGGACCCTATGAAGAAGTGCTGAATCACCGATTGGGATTTGAGTTTAACTGTGCTTGTGCGGACTTCAGAAGTTGTTGTCGGTTTCAGAGGTAGTAACAGTGAATGCTGACAGTTTTGCCATTGTTATTACTGCAAAACCTGGGTGCTTTTGTTCACGATAGTAGATGTTGGTGATACAATTGACTTCCTTCTGAATGTTCCAAATGTACATGGCTTGTACCTACTGCTCATCCAGCACCCTCTAGATGTTGCAATTTATAATCAATGCAGACAGAACAAGCCAAATACTGATCTGCAGCCTGAAATTTACAATCAAATTACTGACCTCTAATTGTACTGAGAAATTTACAGGCAGCTACCATACCTGGATTTCCATAGTAATATTTGAACAGTGGTCTGAAACGTAAAGGCCAGGTTAGCAGTTAAATATCACAACAATGGTTCAGATCCCAGAAAGCCCATGAGCAATACCACAGGGGATCTACTAATATTACAAAAGGATCATGGTAGTGTGAGACAGGTGAAAATGGAAGATAGCACAGACTGCTTGATTCAGTATTAATTAGCCCACACTGCTTTCTATAAAAGTATACAATAAGAATTAAAAGAGAAAGGAATATATTTTCAGGCCATTAAGTTGCTGTTTTGCTATGTGCCGCTTCATATATCTGTATTGATAGTAATCTTTATATTTATCTGGTAAGTCTTTATTACATCAAATGTAATCATTAAATATAAGTTAATTTAAAAATAAAAACAATGCCATTGTTATTAACTGTACTAGTGGCCAATGTAAGGGTCAATATAAGAGCTAAAGTATATGGTTTCATATGTATAGTTCCCTATATGGTAAGCTTTAGAAGAAATATAAATCAGTGATTAAGCTGTGGCAGAGCAAATTGTACGTGGATTATTCTTGAATTAGCTACTAGTTGAAGCCCAAAGATGTTCTCTGGAAGACTCCCATCACTGACATTAAGCTGACTGGTCTGGAATTACCGTGTTTATCCCTCTCCCATTTTTTGAATGGGTGTAATATTTGCAAACTTTTAGTCATCTGTCACCACTCCCATGTCCAAGGAGAATTGAAAGATTGTGGGCTAAGCTTTCACTATTTCCACCCTTCCTTCCCTCAGCAAAATAGGATGCATCCCACCTCGACCAAGCTGATATTTCGCTAATGAGTGCTGCCAACCTTTTGACTACCTTCTCTTTAAAAACTTTTATCCTATCCAATTTCTTGTTGCCTCCTCGGTGATATTGGCAGAATCTTCTTTTATGAAGCCAGTACTTCAGCAATACCTTCTGTCTCCACAATAAGATTTCCTTTTTGATGCCTAACTGGCTTTACTCTTTTGTACTCTTTATATATTTATAAAAGACCTTCTTTCTTATCTGCTAACCTTTTCTCATACATTCCCTTTCCCTGTTGAGAGCTCTCTGTATTCCTCCAATTCTTGTCTGTTGTGTATCCCCAACTTCCTTTGGCCTGCCATTGGCTGTTGCATCTTTAGATGTCTGGGTCATAAGCTTTGCATTTTCTCCCTAAACTTCTTCACTTTGCCATCTCTGTCTTTGTCTAACATGCCCCCTTATACTCACCTCTTTAACATTTAAGAATTTGGATCATTTGCCCTAATGTCTCCTTTGCCAGTTTGTTAGGCTGTGAAATGCCTCGGGATGTTTTACTATGTTTAACATGCTATATGAAGGCAAGTTGTTTTGTTTTCTATACTGACTGCACAACAAATCTATTTGTGAAGGCCATAGCTTCATTTTCTGTGAAACTCTATTGAAGTTTTCAGTATAAGATAAATTGACTAAGGCCACACTGGTTGCTCTCTTAAAGCAGAGGTGGCTTGGATTAAAGAAGTTATTGTGATAATTAAATTCAATGTTTGAAATGAGAATAACTTATCTTAGAACAGAACATTAAAAGATTTTACAAAATGGTACTAATGAAAGATAAGCGAGTTATAAAACACTGGAAAAATGGTGTGAACAGTGCCAGTGTCTGGTTAGGATCAAATGCAGTTACCTAAGAATAGTCCTTTAATTGTAGTTATTCCCTGCTGCGCTTATGTCATGGTTCAGGTTCACTTTGAGGCTCTGGGCTCAATATTGAACTTCAGAATCAGTTACAATGTAGTTAACCTAGGTGAGATCAACTTTTACTGCAAGATACTGAAATTGTGGTCCCATGTTCATTAATACCTGCTGAATCACTAATTTAGGGAAGATTTTTTTTGCAAAATGGACCCCAAACAGTATAGCAAATATTCTTACATGTAAATAATTATTTTTATTCATAATGTGATGTGGGCGCCACTGTCGAAGCCAGCATTTTTTGCCCACTGCTAATTGCTCTTGAGAAGGTGGTGGTGAGCTGTCTTCTTGAACTGCTGCAGTCCGTGTGCTGTAGGTATACCCACAGTGCTATTAGGGAGAGAGTTCCATGATTTTGACCCAGTGACAGTGAAGGAACAGTGATATATTTCCAAGTCAGGATGGTGAGTGGCTTGGCTTGGAGGGAAACTTCCAGGTGGTAGTGTTCTCATGTGTCTGCTATCCTTGTCATCCTAGATGGCAGCAGTCGTGGGTTTAGAAGGCGCTATCTAAGAAGGCTTGGTGAATTCCTGCAGTGCATCTTGTAGATGGTACACACTGCTGCCACTGTGCATCAGTGGTGGAGGGAGTAAATGTTTGTGGATGGGGTACCAATCAAGTGGGCTGCTTTGCTTCTAACTTCTTGTGCTGTTGGGGTTGCACTCATCCAAGGAAGTGGAGAGTATTCCATTACACTTCTGACTTGTACCTTGTAGATGGTGGACAGGCTTTGGGGAATCAGGAGGTGAGTAACTCGTCACAAGATTCCTAGCCTCTGACCTACTCTTGTAGCCACGGCATTTATATGGCTAGTCTAGTTCAGTTTCTGCTGAATGGTAATCCCTAGGATGTTGATAGTGGAGGATTCAGCAATGTTAATGCCATTGAATGTCAAGGGGCAATGGTTAGATTCTCTCTTGTTGGAGATGGTCATTGCTTGGCACTTGTGTGGTGCGAATGTTACTTGCCACTTGTTAGCCCAAGCCTGGATATTGTCCAGATCTTGCTGCATTTGGACATGGACTGCTTCCGTATCTGAGGAGCTATGAATGATGCTGAACATTGTGCAATCAGCACACATCCCCACTTCTGACCTTAGGATGAAAGGAAATTCATTGATGAAGCAGCTGAAGATGGTTGGGCCTCAGACACTACCCTGAGGAACTCCTGCAGTGATGTCCTGGAATTGAGATGATTGACCTCCAACAACCACAACCATCTTCCTTTGTACTAGGTATTACTCCAACCAGTGGAGAGTTTTCGCCCGATTCCCATTAACTCCAGTTTTGCTTGGGCTTTTTGATGCCATGCTTGGTCAAATGCTGCTTTGACATTAAGGGCAGTCATTCTCAACGCAGCCTGGGAGTTCAGCTCTTTTGTCCATGTTTGAACCTAGGCTTTATTGAGGCCAGGAGCTTAGTGGCCCTGGTAAAATCCAAACTGAGTGTCAGTAAGCAGGTTATTGCTAAGCAAGTGCTGCTTGATAGCACTGTTGATGACTCCTTCCATCAGTTTACTGATGATCTAGAGTAGACTCATGGGGTGATAATTGGATTTTTCCTGCTTTTTGTCTACAGAATATATCTGGGCAATTTTCCACATTTCTGGGCATACGACAGTGTTGTAGCTGAATTGAAACAGCTTAGCTTGAAGTGTGTTTGGAGGACAAGTCTTCAGTACTATTGCTGGAATATTGTCAGGGCCCATAGCCTTTGCAGTATCCTGTGCCATAAGACATAGGAGCAGAAATTAGGCCATTTGGCCCATCGAGTCAGCTCCGCCATTCAATCATGGCTGATAAGTTTCTCAACCCCATTCTCCCGCCTTATAGTGCCCTCAGCTGTTTCTTGCCATCACGTGGAGTGAATCAAATTGTCAGCTGTCTGGAGGAGGCCAAGATGGATCATCCAGTTGGCACTTCTGGCTGAAGATTATTGCAAATGCTTCAGCCTTATCTTTTGTACTGATGTGCTGGACTCCCCTATCATTGAGGATGGGGTTATTTGTGGAGCCGACTCCTCCAGTAAGTTGTTTCACTGTCCACCACCATTCACAACTGGATGTGGTAGGACTGCAGAGTTTAGATCTGATCCAAAATAAAAACAAATAAACTGCGGATGCTGGAAATCCAAAACAAAAACAGAATTACTTGGAAAAACTCAGCAGGTCTGGCAGCATCGGCGGAGAAGAAAAGAGTTGACGTTTCGAGTCCTCATGACCCTTCGACAGAACTGAGTGAATCCAAGAAAGGGGTGAAACATAAGCTGGTTTAAGGTGTGTGTGTGTGTGTGTGGGTGTGTGTGTGTGGGGGAGGGGGTTTGGGTGGGGGAGAGAAGTGGAGGGGGTTGGTGTGGTTGTAGGGACAAACAAGCAGTGATAGAAGCAGATCATCAAAAGATGCCACAGACAACAGAACAAAAGAATACATAGGTGTTAAAGTTGGTGATATTATCTAAACGAATGCGCTAATTAAGAATGGATGGTAGGGCGCTCAAGGTATAGCTCTAGTGGGGGTGGGGGGAGCATAAAAGATTTAAAAATATTTAAAAATAATGGAAATAGGTGGGAAAAGAAAAATCTATATAATTTATTGGAAGAAACAAAAGGAAGGGGGAAGAAACAGAAAGAGGGTGGGGATGGAGGAGGGAGCTCAAGACCTAAAGTTGTTGAATTCAATATTCAGTCCGGAAGGCTGTAAAGTGCCTAGTCGGAAGATGAGGTGTTGTTCCTCCAGTTTGCGTTGGGCTTCACTGGAACAATGCAGCAAGCCAAGGACAGACATGTGGGCAAGAGAGCAGGGTGGAGTGTTAAAATGGCAAGCGACAGGGAGGTTTGGGTCATTCTTGCAGACAGACCACAGGTGTTCTGCAAAGCGGTCGCCCAGTTTACGTTTGGTCTCTCCAATGTAGAGGAGGGCACATTGGGAGCAACGAATGCAGTAGACTAAGTTGGGGGAAATGCAAGTGAAATGCTGCTTCACTTGAAAGGAGTGTTTGGGGCCTTGGATGGTGAGGAGAGAGGAAGTGAAAGGGCAGGTGTTACATCTTTTGCATGGAGTGGTGCCAATGGGGGTTGAGGAGTAGGGGGTGATGGAGGAGTGGACCAGGGTGTCCCGGAGGGAACGATCTCTACGGAATGCTGCCAGGGTGTGTGTGTGTGTGTGTGTGTGTGTGTGTGGTGGCGGCATCATGCTGGAGTTGGCGGATGTCAGGGTTGGACCTGAGAGAATGGAGTCCAGTAAGTTCAGAGAGAGATTAGAATGGGTGAGAGGAGCAGAGAAATTGAGACGACTAATGTCGCGCCGACAGTTCTCAATGAAAAGATCAAGAGAAGGTAAGAATCCAGAGGGAGGGGTCCAGGTGGAGGGAGAATATTGAAGGTGGGTGAAAGGATCCGTTGAACGGGGAGAGGACTTCTGCCCAAAGAAGTGAGCCCGGAGACGAAGACGGCGGAAGAAGAGTTTAGCATCATGCCGAGCCCGAAATTCATTGAGGTGAGGGTGTAAGGGTATGAAACTAAGTCCTTTGCTGAGCACTGAATGTTCAGCATTGGAGAGGGGAAGGTCAGGGGGTATAGTGAATACATGGCTGGGGCTGGGATTCCAATCTCCACCCCTCCATCATTTTCACGTGGTCCATCTCTGACACTTCCCTTCCTTGACCTCTCTGTCTCAATCTGGTGATAGACTGTCCACCAATATCCATTACAAACCTACCGACTCCCACAGCTACCTCGACTACAGCACCTCACACCCCGCTTCCTCTAAGGACTCCATCCTATTCTCTCAGTTCCTTCGCCTCCGTCGCATTTGTTCTGATGATGCTACCTTCAAAAACAGTTCCTCTGACATGTCCTCCTTCTTCCTTAACCGAGGTTTTCCACCCACAGTCGTTGACAGGGCCCTCAACCGTGTCCGGCCCATCTCCCGCGCATCCGCCCTCACGCCTTCTCCCTCCCAGAAACATGATAGGGTCCCCCTTGTCCTCACTTATCACCCCACCAGCCTCCGCATTCAAAGGATCATCCTCCTCCATTTCTGCCAATTCCAGCATGATGCCACCACCAAACACATCTTCCCTTCACCCCCCCCCATCAGCATTCCATAGGGATCGTTCCCTCCGGGACACCCTGGTCCACTCCTCCATCACCCCCTACTCCTCAACCCCCTCCTATGGCCCCACCCCATGCCCACGCAAAAGATGTAACCCTGCCCCTTTACTTCCTCTCTCCTCACTGTCCAAGGGCCCAAACACTGCTTTCAAGTGAAGCAGCATTTCACTTGCATTTCCCCCAACTTAGTCTACTGCATTCGTTGCTCCCAATGTAGTCTCCTCTACATTGGAGAGACCAAACGTAAACTGGGCGACCGCTTTGCAGAACACCTGCGGTCTGTCTGCAAGAATGACCCAAACCTCCCTGTCGCTTGCCATTTTAACACTCCACCCTGCTCTCTTGCCCACATGTCTGTCCTTGGCTTGCTGCATTGTTCCAGTGAAGCCCAACGCAAACTGGAGGAACAACACCTCATCTTCCGACTAGGCACTTTACAGCCTTCTGGACTGAATATTGAATTCAACAACTTTAGGTCTTGAGCTCCCTCCTCCATCCCCACCCCCTTTCTGTTTCTTCCCCCTTCCTTTTGTTTCTTCCAATAAATTATATAGATTTTTCTTTTCCCACCTATTTCCATTATTTTTAAATATTTTTAAATCTTTTATGCTCCCCCCACCCTCACTAGAGCTATACCTTGAGCGCCCTACCATCCATTCTTAATTAGCACATTCGTTTAGATAATATCACCAACTTTAACACCTATGTATTCTTTTGTTCTGTTGTCTGTGGCATCTTTTGATGATCTGCTTCTATCACTGCTTGTTTGTCCCTACAACCACACCAACCCCCTCCACTTCTCTCCCCCCACCCAAACCCCACCCCCGCCCCCCCCAGACCTTAAACCAGCTTATATTTCACCCCTTTCTTGGATTCACTCAGTTCTGTCGAAGGGTCATGAGGACTCGAAACGTCAACTCTTTTGTTCTCCGCCGATGCTGTCAGACTTGCTGAGTTTTTCCAGGTAATTCTGTTTTTGTTTTAGATCTGATCCGTTGGTTGTAGCTCTGTCTGTTGCTTACTGCTTATGCTGTTTGATATGCAAGTATCCCTGTGTTGTTGCTTCATCTGTTTGACACCTCATTTTTAGGTTGGCTGGTGCTGCTCCTGCATGCCCTTCACTTCACTGAGCTGGTTTGATCCCCTGGTTTTGTGGTTATGGTAGAGTGGGGGCCAGGCCACGAGGTTACGGATTGTGGTTGAGTACAATTCTGCTGCTGCTGATGGCCCACATTGTCATGGTTGCCCATTTTTGAGTTGCTAGATGTGTTGGAAATCCATCCCATTTAGCATGGTGATAGTGCCACAACATGACGTAGGGTATCCTCAATTTGAAGACAGGTCTTTCCCTCCACAAAGACTGTGCAGTGGTCACTCCTACTGATACTGTCATGGAGAAATGCATTTGTGGCATGCAGGTTGGTGAGGATGATGTCAAGTATATTTTTCCTTCTTGTTGGTTCCCTCACCACCTGCTGCAGACCCAGTCTAGCAGCCGTATCCTTTAGGACTTGGCCAGCTCAATCTGTCGTGGTGCTACACTCTTGCTACTGGACATAGAAGTCCCCTATCAAGAGTAGATTCTGCGCCCTTGCCACCCTCAGTGTTTCATCCAAGTAGTGTTTAACATGAAGCAGTACTGATCCATTAGCTGGGGGTGGGTGGGGTGGGGTAATCTTCAGGAGGTTTCCTTGCCAAAGTTTGATCTGATGCCATGAGACTTCGTAAGGTCCAGAGTTGATGTTGCTGCTTTTCAAGATGAGACTTGGAATCATATGTAATATTACGTAATGACACCTGGCTTGCATCTCTGAAGTTTTTATAATATCTTAAATTCACAACATGTAATCTACTTTAATATTGCATAGATTTTTTTGTTTTTGTTTTCGCATTCTGGTGGTTTTAGCTCAATAGGTTTAAACAATGGGTTTCACATGGTATAATATAATGCATCATGCTTGTTGTTGTGATGTTTTGCTTTGATATTTTTGTACCATGTTGATGCAAAGATTGTCCAATTTGCATTCCACTTTCATCATCTGCTTTCAGATGCATTCATTTCAGGTATAGCATAGGTTCAACATAACAAAGCTGAACAGCTTCATTGAAGTCATGTTCCTTAACCTATTCCTCAGAAGAATAACTCCATAAAGCATCAGTCTATCGATTTCTCATATCAAACTATTGACTTTACCAGTATGGTTCTAATTCTGTTATGCTATAGATGATTTTGTATGATGGCGTGCACCATGAGGTATTGGGTTTTCTTTGGGTGCCATTCTCTTTCCTTGCTTCTAAATTGGTTTATTGGTCTTGAACCACTCTTGAAGTTTGTTGAATTATCAGCTGTTATACTGCTTTAGTGGTGTTTGAATATAAAATTCCATTTATGAAACACACACATACGACTTGGGATGCTGGTGAGATAACTGTCATCAGCACATTTTGGAAAATCGCAGGCACATTGCCCATGATTCTCCAATACAGCTCATAACAAGAAAGGTGTCTCACCAGCTGCCCAGACTTGGAATATTTATGTGAAATCTTCACTTTTAGAATGATAACACATTTTTTTCCATGCAGTTAAAGAGCCTAAACAATTTCAATTGCATGATAAATTGTGTTTGTTTGCTATTTTATATAATATTTACCAAAGAGCAGATCTTTACAGTACCTAACTACCTTACTGATCTGATTGTCATGGCACATCTAGCTTAGTGGGCTTTTCGTTTATAGAATTCGACACAAATTAAGAATTATCCAACACCATCTACATACCATATACTTTTGTAAATATTATTTCGATTCTTTTCTTTGCCCTGTATAACTTCAATTCAGTCTACAAAAGGGTTAAGCCGAAACAGTGTGTGGCTTATTTTCTGATCGTCTTCAAAGGTTATAGGACTTGCATCTTTTATTAATGCCTCCAGATAATTCCTTTTAAGGTACCATTTTAATTACTGTAATATATGTGCAGCAGTTTATCAAGTTATTTTTATCTTATAATCTAGGAGTGTAAAGTAGAATGAATTTCCTCTAGCATGCAGTATCATTTTAATAATATGGAGTAAACCAACTTGTTTTGTTTTTTCTGTTGACACTTTCCTTGGGCACATTAACCCATGACCTACTGTTCTTGCAAACCAATATAATTTATTTACATGTTTTAATTGCAAGGTTAATGAATTCAACATCCAAACAATACAGTATTTTTCAGCAATATTATTGTGTTCAGCTTTTTTGCATTCAGATAAATGTGCAGCAGCAGATTTTTGATCACCTTAGCATTGCTTTGTTGCTGACCTAAACCATTATTGTTACATTAAGTTAAATAGAATCTTTTTTCAAACCTGTATTTGTGTATTGAGTTTGCTGTTCAAAAAACAGTTGGAGATACAGGGCAAGTTGCAAGTAAGGATGTTTTCTATTTGGCATTTAAAATCATATACTTCACTGTCAGAATTATATATTTGATATCTGAATTAGATCTGTATATTGTGATATTTAACTTCTGAGTACTGAATGAGAGTTTTCAGCATTCAAAATAAATATGCTGAATTAACCATTTCCATCTGCAAACAACAATAGCTTGTATTTTTATGGCACCTTTAATGTAATAAAATGTTCCAAAGTGATTTACAAGCATTATCAAACCAATTTTAACACCAAGCAACATAAGGACATATTAGGGCAGATGACCAAAAGCTTAGTTAAAGAGGTAGGTTTTAAGGAGTGTTTTATAGGAGAAAAGTGAGCTAGAGGCGCAGAGAAATTTAGGGAGGGAATTCCAAAGGCTGGGGTAGTGGTCAGCAACCTGCAACTCTGGAATTGCATGTGGCCACTGGGGTTTGATATGCAGCTCCTGAACGAATGCACCTTTCAAACATTGACTGAGTTTTCAGAGAATTGTTCCCCCAATGTGTTCCCAGTTCAGAAACATTTAAAAAAATCAACTATCTAAAAATTCCTGTTTATCGAATGCTTCACTGGGAAAAATGACATATTGCGCTATTGCCTGCCATCCAGTCATGTGGGTTGTGTGCAGGCAAACATATTAATCACTCACTGTGGCCCTGGTTAGTCTGTTTGAAAAGCTTGCCCAAAATGGCGTATTCTGATTGGTCATCATATTTGGTTGGATGTGCAACAAGTAGAATGCTGATTTGTCAATTAAGGCAGAAGTGCTCTTGATGCTGTTCTGGTGAGAACTTGCAGGTAGGCACATTAATCAGTAAAAGAGTGCATTCATTTTGGCTCTGGCGCTGAGGCTGTGTTGGTGAGCATGTGTGGTGCATGCAGGCAGACATAAATAACTGAAGGAAGAAACTTAGTCTGGACCTTGTTTTGGGCTGTTTTGAAAATGGTTACAAAGAAGTGACAAATTGAAGAGGATAATTGAGCATTTCAAGATAAATGAACTGATTAATTTGCATTCATCCCAAATTAAGCTGGCTTCCCTATGCTTGATACTTGCAATGAGAAATTCGCCATCAGCAAGAAATCAGATCTTGAGAGGCAAACCACTAAAAAGCACAGTGCTTTAATCTGAAAGATATTCAGCTGGAGAAGCCCAAAAAATAGCAGTGCAGGAACCAAAGAACAAGGCAGAGAAACCTAGGAACACATTCGCTAATTGGCTGAAATCATCAGTAGCTCAAAAGATTGTGAAACGAGGAAAGCTGTTCACAGATGGTGAATGTGTAAAAGAGTACTTTATCAAAGTCTGAGCAGCTGCACAGCGATTTTAAAAATAAAAATGAAATTATTCAAAAAATTAAAGGCATGCTTTCATCTGCAAAGACTGAGAAAGGCAGAGCAGTGAAAATGGCCACAGATATAAATTCAGCTCCATGAATGTCATAAAAGGCCAGTTGAGAAGCCAATTGAACAATAAAAGTTTGCAGTCCTGCTTGAAAACGACAGCATACTGTCCAGATATCAAATTTGCAACTCCTAGTCAAAGTCTTTAAAATGTTGATCATCAAATGTCCTTTTTAATTGAAATTGGTGCATGTATGTTTAAGAGTGGCAGAAAATCGCTGCTCAAGAGAAATCCATAATTGTGTCTCTGTCTTGTTTTTTCATATTGGTGTTTGAGTGACAGCATTGTCACTCTTAAGATGTTGCATTTTTGACTAAATTTAAAAAAAAGTCTCTTGTCATTTAAGGTTGCAGACCCCTGCCTAGTGCATTGATGGCTGAAGGCATGGCTGCCAATGATGGAGTGATTAAAATCGGGAATGCTTATGAGGTTACAGTTGATGAGAGTAGAGATCTCTGGGGAGGGGGAGAGAGTGGGAGAGGCTTTAAGGCTGGAGGAAGGAGGTCATAGAGCGACTTGAAAGCAAGGATAAGAATTATAAAATCGAGGCATTACTTAATCAGAAGCCAGCTCAATAAGCATAGGAGAGGTGGATGAGCAGACTTGCTGAGAGTTACGACATGGGCAGCAGAGTTTGAATGACCAAGTTTTCGGAGAGTAGAAGTGAAACTATATTGACTTTTTTGTTGAGTATCTCAAAATAATGAGAAATTTGCTGTATTCCCTTCCATTTTGTTTTTAATGTTAGTTTTTTTTAAAGCTAGAAATGTTCCATGCTGTGCTTGAGGAAATATCTACGATCCTACGATCAGTTGTATGAACGAACAATAAATTGCAAGAAACCAACATTCTTAGAGCAATTATTATGGAAGTGAATTGAGTTTTGCTACTGATCTCTCTTGCCCCAGTTGATTGCATCACATTAACATTAGGTAACTACTCACTGCATGCATGTGTTGGCATCATATTAAACTGAAGCTTTATTATTACCAGAACAACTTTCATTTGTCCTACTGTATACCAAGCTTTCTAATCCCTATAATGTTACATTTATTCCCAGAGTGAAACCACAGTCAATTCTGGATCCTGAGATAAGAAAATCATGCTGTACACTTCACACTGATAACATCTGCATGTGCCAAGGCTTAGCACTGATGGATAGATGTTAGCAGGTTAATATCAGGAACAGCTGATATCCCCCCGCTAAGTACATTTCTTGCAAGCCAATCTCTTTCCCTGCCAGGAATGAAATTCTGGCTTGAAACCAGGACAGTGTTTACACTATGGTACCTCAGGAATTACACCATTCCAAAATGTTGCTCTTGATCTATGGACATTGTGCTAGCGTGATTCTGGAGTGTGTCATTTACTATAATTCATGCTAACGTTATGATCTTCAGTTGATCCCTCGCTGGATTTATTCTGCCATCAAAATAGCTCAAGTTTTGGAATTCTACCATTTAACTTTAAAAGGCAATCTGAAAATGTTGAAACTCCAAATCTGTTCTAAATCATTTAAGCAGATATACAGTTCATAACATTTAATAATAGATCCTATTAAGATCAGTTTTTATAATGGAAGATGCATCTCTGAAATTGTCTGTTGTCACCTTTGAAATGCTATATTCTAATATTCATTTGAGTTTTTTTTTGATACTTACAAAACCTACTGGGAGCTCCATTCCTTTCCACCCAATTATATAAGTTATGTATGTACCATCTGCCACAATTTAGAGATCACTGTCTAATATAAATTTACATGTCACTCTTATAAAGTAGTATAAACAGACAAAGACAGTTGTTTGGAATGCATAGAAAAATTCTTTAATAACAGAAATGCCTGGGACACATTGGCTTGGATTTTACAATAAGAATATGGTGAGGCTACCAGTGCCCAATGTTACAATGGATTAAATCAGACAGCAATTTCCAATACATGCACGTGTGCATGCTGTTAAACACAAAGTTACTCTGCACTATGACAACTTGCTGAGAGCTGAGCTCTTGAAATCCAGTAAGTTTATGGAATTAAGGTACATACTTGTCCACTAAGCATGCCAGGAAAAGTTAGGGTTGTTGCATTCAGATGTGGGTGAATTTTTAATGGCATGATCAGCCTTCATTACTATCATACAACCTCTCTAGACCTGACAATTTAACTTTACAGAGTGGAGACTCATTCCTTCAAAAATTAGGAAGTTTTGCACATTTCATAAATTGTTTAAATTTTTTATGTCTCATTTCTCTCCCTCTTTTAATTCTACCTTTCTTTCCCAATCTTTATTTTGCTTTCTGTACATGATTTAAATCTAATTTATAATTTCTGGTTACACTTCCTGGTTTAGGTTCTGCATGCCTCACTGAGGATCCTTAAAGCTGATTAGTTGAAGGGCTGCGATGTAGCTTGCACAGCTCATACGCTACAGATCTCCAGTAGAGGGCAACTACGCTGCATCAGATGCCTGATTAGAACAATTCTCTTCCTAAAAGCCTGAAAATACTCTGGACAGCTGTCCGCATACTGAATGGCAAGTGTCATTCCTTCACTGCTGACCGGAAAATCTTGGCCATTTTATGCTGTTAATGAATTTCAAATAACTTGAATGACCTCATGTCCAGCCTAGATGGCAGTTAACCATTGAAAGAACTCAACCGGTATTTACTTAGTATCAGTTGGATTTTGTGGCTTTAACGGGACATATAACCATTTTTTTTTAAAAGTCGAAGAACAAAAGGCCTTTTTTTGTAGCCCCATTCAACCAGGTAAGACTGCTTTTATGCTTAGTACATTTGCTTTGCATGGGTGCACATTGGCACGTTATGTTCAGAATCAGCTACTTAAAAGTTCTCCATAGTTCCTTCTCCTTTAGTTGTATTTAAAGCCCTAGACCTACTTTTAAAAAAGTGCATAAAATTGATCCTTAAAATTGGGCAGTTTCTGGATTTTTATAACCTATCCAATCCTTGTAATTTCAAATGTGGCCGCAATATGATACTTATAACCTATCCTAGCTTTGTTTTGAAAATTTGATTGTCCTTTTGCACAACATCAAATATAAGATTTTCCTCCTCTTGTTGACTCCTTTTACAAACTGTCATAAACAATCATTTATTCTGAAATTGCTTTTGTCTTAAAAGTAACACTGACTTCTGCCTCTGTAACAAACACGCCCTCCTTCTCTGCGTACTTAGTTCTTCGCTCATACTCTGACCTCAGCATGGTTTTCTCTAATATATCAACAGTATATAAAACATTATTTCTCCCTAATCTTTTGATGCATGGCCCATTGTTCACTAAATTGAGCTTAGATTGGATTGACCAACTCGCAGTTGTTGCAGATGGCAACTTTCAGAGGCTGGGCCTGGAAGACGAACCTTTGCAGTGCACAAAGCATTCTAATTTTGAATTGAGAGAAAATAAAAGATAAGCTGCAAGCCCTCTTCCTTAAATTTCTTGAATTCACCTTCTCTCCCTTTTTTTCCCCTTCCTTTTAACCTTCGATTGGTTTACCTGGCAACCACCTTGCTCCTCCACTGAATTCCCACTCTCACCAAATTCCGGTTTCAGAAGTCTCACTCTGTTCCCAGCTTATTCCTTTATCAGCTCACTATGTGTTTCTCTTTTTTCAAGCAACATAACATAAAATTATTTAAATAGCACTCACCCTGCTGTGATCTCTGCCACCAAGAGCAACAACATCGTGGGAACGTCACCTCCAAGTTATTCCTCATTACCACAATTTGGACATAGATTATCAGTCCTTTATTTGTCACTGGTTCACTATCCTGGAATTGCCTCCCTCATGCTGCTGCAGAGGAACAGTCATCAACAGGACTGCAGTAGTGTAAGGAAAATGGCCTCCAGTGCCTTCTCTGGGCAGCTGGGAACAGACAATAATTGTAAATTTACCATTGTTGCCCACGTCCCATAAACAAAGTTTTAAAAAATCTGAAGATGCTCTGTAAAGTAGTAGTCTGCAATTTTTAATCCTAGATTGACCAAATTTAACTTTTTTTAATGTAGGTAACCCCAGCTGGGTTTGTTTTATATATATCTATCTTAGAATTTAAAAACGCCCAGGAAAACAAAAAAAATTCATATGAACAGTGCAGTTTCTGGAAGGACTAAAAGTTTATTCCCATTTGGAGGGAGATTTTGAATTACAACTCAGAAATTAAACATGTTTCAGAATCTTTTGGTAATGCCAAGTGCTATTGCAAAAATACTTGGTAAAAAAAAACGTATAGCAAAGAGCTGCTCCTACTTATTACGTGCAACAGTGTATTCATTTGTAAATGTGATATGAATGGAATGCATTTGTTTTAAAAGTTGCAGTGAGAAAGAAAAATGTTTTTGATACAAAAATGCTTGTGTCTTTACAATGCTTCTCACAAACTTAATTCCAAATTCTTCAGAAACAGATGTGAAGCTTTCTCCACTGCATCACTCTAGCATTCTTCCTTTTACAACAGCATAGCCTCTGATTGACCACAGACAGTGCCATGGAGTTCCCCTTTGCTCTGGAATTTCCTCCCTGAATATCTCTGCCGCTCTACTCTTTGCCTTCCTTTAAGACGCTTCTTAAAACATCACTCTGACTAATCTTTTGACCTGATAACTCCTTATGTGGCTTGGTGTCAGATTTTGTTTGATAACGGCTCCTGTGAAGCGCCTTGGAACATTTTACTATGTTAGAGGCGCTATATAAATACAAGTTGTTATTGCTAGTGGCAAACCAAAAATTCATAAGTTCAGACATCTTTGAAACGCCATTAGTTTTGAAACCTGATCGGTTTTTGTAGCAGTCTAGTTAAAATTCAAAATTAGGTTCTGAAAACTAACAAACTGGTAGTTTGCTTGCTGAATGTTTGAAGCACTTTCCTCAGCTGAATGTGTGTTTCTGAACCAGATTTATTTTACTGCCACTTGTGTGCATAAGGTGGTTTGTGTCAGTGTTGCATATTGCAACATAATAACATGGAGGCCTTCATGTTCCTCTTTGTTGCTTAATTCCCATTAAGTTACTTTTGCCTATTTTAGACGTGGCATTAAACCACAATACATTTACTGGAGTTGCTGTGTTACTTCAAAGATTATTGTTAGAGAATGCTTCTGCTTTGAATACACTTTATCACTACCACAGAGCAGTATGCTAATTAACGCTTGTGCTGCCACCAGCTGACAGCTAAATTTAAACTTCCATATGCAGACAGCTGTTGCTATATTAATCACACTAATGCTTTCTCCTCACGGTCCACTAAAAGTGAAACATTGGCAGTGATATAATGTGTTTTAAAACACCATAAACTGTAACTGTCTTGATAACTCAGCGAGTGAAGATCGTGATTAGCTTAACTATATATTCAGACTGGGAAGATTCCATGTTTGATATCCATCCTCTGCTGAATTAGGTGATTTTAGCTGGTGCTTTAATTAGGTTGATAGAATTGGCATCTGTGTTCCTGGATTAGGGAAGAGAAATATTGACTTGGTTTTCTGGACTGTTTACTGTCTGGTAGCTACTAAAAGTGTAAAGATGTGGACAGGATTGGGCTTGACAGTTATGACCCACACAGTTGAATAGACACCAAACACTTCATTGGTTCACAATGAAGAATGAATGCTTGGGTGTGAGTTAGTAGAGTTTGATCTACACATGTGGAACTCTACTCCAGGAATTAACCAATTTCTTAATAATAAGGGGAGAATGGGTTGATGGGAACCCCTCCATGGAATAACATTATGGAACAATCCAAATTGACATCTAAAAGTGGGAAAGTTTCTGCCAAGAAATTTTCTTAAAGATGATAACTGGATAGTAATTTACAAAACTCTGAATCACAAATATTTTTGTATTCTGGGCATAAGGGATAAGAAGAGAAAAAGTGTGACATCTTTATCCCTTTGTCAATAGGTTTGATATTTGAAGATATCAAAGCAGAGTTATAATGATGATTGTTTGGCCTGAGACAGGATACAGTGGAAAAAGGAGCATTCTGCATTTGTGCTTGGAAGCATTTACAGAGCACTCCTGTCAATGTTAGAGAGAGCAAGAAGGGACCTGGACACTATTTGAAGTATAGCTTCACGTTGGAGTTAAGGTACGTTAGATACAAAGACCAAGTAGTATGAAATTATCTCATGGATGTATTCCCACAACTCTTTCACATTAATTCAGAAACCAGATCATATTGCCTTTTAAGCATTGGTGCACACACAAAAGGGACTCAACATTGGCATGAAAGTTGGAGAGCAATAAAGGTTATATCCTCCTAACTTGCATACAGTTTTGAAGAGCAAGAAAGATCAAAGCAAAATCAAAACTTCTGAAACAGGCAGAAAGGAAAACTAAAGCAGCCACCAGTACAAATTTTTCCAACAGCTGGGTAACTAATATTTAATCAGTCAAAAATGTTGGCAAAATAACAAAAATGTCTCAACTTTTATAATTTCTGGTAATGCATGTTTAAGGAAAAATCTATCTGGAATGCCAGACATTGCTCATAACTGTGTGTTAAGTAGTACAAAGTAGAACCGTGGTCCCGATAAAAGGGCCCCTCTGTTGATGCAGCCATTGCAACTAATAGATCATGGTGAGGCACTGAATAAGTTTCTTGTAAACCAGACAAATAAAATGATAAGCAGATAATTTACTAGCTTCATCAGATAGGTGACAACGTGGGTAGTTATTAGGAAATGTATTTGAACATCAATGGCAACATTTATTCAATTACAATATTAGCATATTAAGGATACAGTTTTGATGCAGAACCTTGTACTTAGTTTGATTCAAGAGTCAGATATGATGACCTAACAGATCAACTGCTTTAAGTCCAAGTGTGGCGTCTTTAAGGAAAAGCTGTTTTGATCTCATGTTGTTAAACAAAAACAAAAAACTACTGTCACGCTAAATACAAAAGTCAATATCGCAGCTAACTGGCATTTAACAGAGTAATTCTGAGCAGCACTAGAACTGAAATGGTGAAGAGAAAAATAGAAACACCTGCATCAAAATAATCTAAAGGAAGAATGTTGAATTTTCATGCCGAGCATAAGCAACATGTCTTGTAACTGAATGGCAAGAGGGTTACATTTTGCACTGATGATGCAAAATATGAGCACTCAAAATATAACTTTGCATGTAGGCTTCATGCTTTGTGATAGAATTCCCATGTGACATATTTTTCTCTGAAGCAGGTTAATATTATTTTAAAAGTTTATAGCTGTTCATTTTGGTCTAATTATTAAATTACTGTAAGTACCAACTAAATGTTAAATCGTTTCACTGGCCACCCATATTCTTGTAGAATGTTATTGAATTCTGGTTGTTAAGGTGAGTCTAAGAAATACATGTTGTTCTGTTCATATAGGAAAATAATATTCTTTCAAAAACCATAATGCTTTTGTAAAAGCAATAACTTTATTGTCCACATAAAGAACCTTGTGTTGGGTCTCTTTGTCTGTTAAATTGCTTTGGTGGTATAATCAATGGGGAGTGTCCTACTGCATCGTGGAGCAACCCCACATAAAAGGAGAGGCCAGGAGCAGAGCAGCATAAAAGGAGAAGCCTGGAGTACAGCAGAGTAGTAGAAAAGGAGAGGCAGGAAACAAAGTGAAGTGGAGCTGTGTAAAAGGAGAGGCTAGGAGCAAGCCGTCTCTCTGGCTGAGAGCCTGAACCAAACAGGAGGGAAAGAAAATCATTGTCATCACAAGACAGAGAGTCACGTGGGGTGAGTACACTGGTAAGCTTTTAATTTAATTTGAATTAATCAACTATAAAGTAAGACAAGACCAATTAATTAGTATTAAAAACTAAAGCCAATTTGATAATTTATCATATAATTACAATCTGTGTTCAATTAATTAATTAGATCTATGCGATAAAGTTAAATAGCAAGGGATAGTAACACTAAAGGGTTCTGAATATTTCAGTAAATTAAAATCTGAGGTATATAGGTAATACGAGTCAAGAAATACATTTAAGTTAACCTCCATAAAATAGTGACATCAATGCTGAGGAAGGATCTGATTGGTGCGTCTGTGTTTATTTAAGGCTTAAGTTTAATTCTGTTAAGTTAGTTAATAGTCTAATCATTATCGGCATCTCAGTCCCATGGAGTGCACATCATGTGCCATGTGGGAACTCTAGAATGCTTGATTGTGCCTTGGACAGCCACATGTTCATGATATGTTATCAGCTGGAACAGCTTGAACTGCAAGGTTTGGAGCTTCAGCAGCAGCCGCAGTCACTTTGGGCATCTACGAGGTTGAGAGTTTTGTGGATAGCACCTTTCTAGATATGTTCACCATGCAGCTGAAGAGTATGTAAGCAGAGCGGGAATAGGTGACCGCCAGGCAGTCAAGGAGGACCAGCAGAGAGTGCAGGAGTCTCTGGAGTGCATCTCACTCTCCAACCTGTATTGTTTTGAATATTGGTGAGAGTGATGGTTCCTCTGGGAACTGCAGCCAGGGCAAAGTTGACACCATCATGGCTGGCTCAGCTGTGTGGTTTGGGGATGGTGCAGGAGGAAGATTGGGAGAGGTATGGTGGCAAACAATTCTATATTTGTGGAAATGGACATGTGTTTCTATGACCATAGACATTATTCCATGATGGCATGTTGTCTGTCTGGTGCCAGGGGTTGCAAAACACTCTGATGGGTGAGGGTAAATAGCCAGCACTCATGGTCCATATCAGTACCAGCAACATAGGTAAAAAAGAGGCATGAGGCCCTTGCATACAGATTGTAGGGAGCTAAGAAAGAAGCTAGCAAGCAGGACCTCCAAAGATAGTAATTGCTGGATTATTTGCAGTGCCATGCCCTGGTGAGTATAGAAATAGGAAGGCAAAGGAGATGAATATGTTGCTGCAAGGAAGGTGCAGGGTTTGAGATCTCCGGGAGATTGGGACGGTTCTGGGGGAGATGGAATCTGGTACAAGCCAGATGGATTACACTTGAGCAGAACCTGGGCTAATGTCATTGTGGGGCAGTTTGCTAGTGCTATTGGAGAGGATTGAAACTAGCTTGGCAGGAAAGTTTGAACCAGAAGGCAACATTAGAGGAAAAGAAAAATAAGGTTCATGAAGAATTGGGAGAGACAGATAGCACCAGAGTAAGAAAAAGTAAGGTCTTAGCTGGAGTCAGAGTAAGAGGCTGTGCATTAAGGTCTGAATTAGGTTTACTGAGCATATATGTGAACACACAGAATGTGGTAAATCAAATTGGTGAGCTGTAGGTGCAGATACAAAATAAAAACAAAACAGAATTACCTGGAAAAACTCAGCAGGTCTGGCAGCATTGGCGGAGAAGAAAGACACCTTAAACCAGCTTATATTTCAACTCTTTCTTGGACTCGAACTCAAGTTCTGTCGAAGGGTCATGAGGGCTCGAAACGTCAACTCTGTTCTTCTCGCCGATGCTGCCAGACCTGCTGAGTTTTTCCAGGTAATTCTGTTTTTGTTTTTGTTTTGGATTTCCAGCATCCGCAGTTTTTTTGTTTTTATATATGTAGGTGCAGATAGCCCTGTTGGAAATATGATGTTGTGGCAAGAATGGAGACCCTAGCTCAAAAAAGGCAGGACTGGATAATAAATATTCCTGGATATTCAAGCTGTCAACTAGTGGGAAGGATAGAATAGTCATAATGAGGGACTTTAATTATCCTAAACACACTGGTATAGTAATTGTGAAAAGGCAGAGAGGGGGAAGAATTTTTATGTGTGTTCAGGAAAATTTTCTACACCTGTATGTTTTTTGGCCCAACAAGGAAGGAGGCATTGCTGGATCTGGTTCTGAGGAATGAAACAGGTCGAGTGGATGCCACAGAACATATAGGGGACAGTGATCATTATATCATAAGCCTTAGGTTAGCAATAGAAAAGGATAAGGAGCAATCCAGAGTAAAATAATTAATTTCAGGAAAGTCAGCTTCAATGGGGTGAGAATATATCTGGTCCAGGTAAAGTGAAATCAAAGATTGGCAGGCAAAACCATAATGGAACCATGGGCTGCCTTTAAAGAGCTGATATTTCAAGTACAGTTGAGATACCTTCCCACAAGGGGGAAAGTTAGGACAAACAAAGCCAGAATTCTAGTTGAAGCAGTGAAAGGCTGCATATGACAGATGTCTTGATAATACAAGTGAGAATCAGGACGAATATAGAAAGTTCTGAGTGGAAGTGAAAAATGAGAAGTAGAGAGTTTATGAAGAGACTGGCAGTTAACATAGAAAGAAAGGAATTCAAAAGCCTTCTATAAGCATATAAATAGTAAAAAGGTGGTAAAAGGAGGAGCGGAATTGATTAGGTATTAAATAGCGAATTTACACCTGGAGGCAAAGTGCATGGCTGTGGTACTAAATGAGTACTTTGCATCGTTCTTTACTAAGGAAGAAGATGCCGCCTAAGTGATAGTGTAAGGAGGAGGTAGTTGAGACACTGGCTGGGCTGCTTCTTCTTCTTTAGTTTTTTGCCTGAAGGCAGGTCTGGCCACAGCATGATAACATTCACCACAATAGGGCGAGATGGTAAATCACGAATCCGCACCAGTTGGAACGGGGTTGAAACCCTGGCTGTTGGCAATAATCTGATCACACTGGCTGTCCAGCCAACTGAGCCAACCAGTACCCCCATGGAATCCGAGTTGTTGTGGCAACATGCAGTTTGCATGCATGATGTTGCCTGGAAATATGGAGAGAGATGGTAGAGGCTCCAACATTGTTTCCATCACATGGCTGACCAGGAATCTCTCCCGCTCTTGCTACCTGCCATTGGCGTATGTTAGAAGAATTTACAAGTTGTTACTTGAACTGTTTTGCTGTGTTATGAATGAACCTTGGCCACCAAGTCCTGGAATCGGACTTGAGCCCAGAGCTTCTGGCTCAGCAGCAGGGACACTACCTACTGCACCACAAGACCTCTTATTGGATAGGTTAAAACTGATAAAGAAAAGGTATTAGAAAGACTGGCTGAACTTAAAGTTGAGAAGTCACCAAGACCTGATCAGGTGCATCTGGGCTTACTGAGGGAAGTAAACAGAAATTGCAGTGGCACTGACCATAATCTTCCAATACTACTTAAGTACAGGGTGGTGCCAAAGAATTGGAGAATTGCAAATGTTACATCCCAGTTTGTAAAAGGTTGTAAGGATAAACCCAGAAACTACAAGCCTACCACTTTAACCTCATTGGTGGGAAAGCTTTCAGAAACAATAATCTGGAACAGAATTAAAAGTCACTTGGACAAATGTGGATTAATTAAGGAAAGCCAGCATAGATTTGTTACCTCATTAAAAAAAATCTCAATCACAGGGGTTGATGAGGGTAATGTGGTTGATATGGTATACATGGACTTCCAATAAGTGGTTGATAAAATACCATATAAAAGGTTTGTTAGCAAAGTTGAAGCCTGTGGAATAAAAGGGACAGTGTCAGCAAGGGTGTGAAGTTGGCTGAGTGATAGGAAATATGTTCTGAATGGTTGGTTATATAGTGGGGTTCCCCAGAGGCCAGTATCAGGACCACTGTTCTGCTTGATCTATATTAATGACCTAGACTTGCGTTAACGGCACAATTTCAAAATTTGCAAATAACAAAAAACTTGAACTTTGAGGAGGATATGATAGACTTCAAGAGGACATGGACAGACTGGTGGAATGGACTGGCGTGTGTGTGCTGCCCATGTACTTTTGGGACAGTGTGTATTTTATGTTGAGGTGGTCCCTTTAATAACAAGGTTTCTCCAGAAATGACTTCTGGTAAAGCATCTTGCTTTCAGTGAATTGTCATGTGACCAAGTTGCTTGGAAGATAAACAATAGCAAAGGGTCAACAAGAACTTAATTATAGGGATGAGAAGATTGTGGGTGTAGCTCTGGTCTCAAACAGGGTTTTAGTTTTTACAGGTTTAGTACAAGCTTGCTGCAGGAAACATCTCTTTATGGCAGGGCTCAGTTGAAATTCTGTGTGCTGGCAAAAAGAGTTTGAACTTCTTATTAACTGAAGGACTCCAAACAGTAGGTTGGACTTCTGGGATAGTCAAGCTGAGGAGAGAGAGCGATAGAGTTGTAGTTGCAATACTCCAGAGTTAAAGAATACTAAAACCAGGAGAGTTCTGACCTGAGGGGCCATGCTTAAGATGTTAGTGATGCCTGTGTGGAATGGGGAATCTTAAACTGTGGGACAGTTGGAGGAGATTTGAAGGGAGAGCCTTGCCAGAAGTAAGAGGAGGCCCGAGAAGTCTCAGCCCTTGTATAAATCTTGGAAACAGCACTCAGTCCAAGTGGTTAATCTTCCAATTTCAGAGAAGTACCTGACTTGAACTAATTGGGAGAATAAGTCAAATGGGTGCAGAGGAAGTTGAGTTGAGAAGTTCGATTTTGAATAAAAGTAACTGCGTTCATTGTACTTTTCGTATCTTTAACGTAACTGACTATTTAAGAAAGAGTGTAGTTATGAGTTCTTTGATTTTTATGCAGTAAAATTCTTTTGATTTGAGCTGTGAATCTTGTGGCTTCGTTCCTTTAGTAAATACGTGGATTTTTCGATTCTAAAACAAAAAGTAAACACATTACCAGTCTCTACTGAGATAATAAAAGTGACAGATGAAATTTAATGCAGAGGATGTGATGAGACATATTGTGGCAGGAAGAATGAGGAGAGGCGATATAAAATAAAGGATATAATTCTAAAGAGGGTGTAGGAGCATAGGTACCTGGGGTATATGTGCACAAATCATTGAAGGATGGAAGGGCAGGTTGAGAAAGTGATTTAAAAGGTAAATGAGATCCTGGGGTTTATAAATAATGGCCGAGTACAAAAGCAAGGAAGTTATGGCGGACTTCAATAAAGCACCAGTTCAGTCTCAACAAGATTATTGTTGTCCAATTCTGGGCACTATCCTTTAGGAAGGATGTGAAGGCATCAGAATAGATGCACAAATGATTTACAGGATGAAGGACTTGTGGGGTAGCTTGGGAAAGCAGGAGTTGTTGAACTTAGAGAAGAGAAGGTTGAAAGGAGATTTGATAGTGATATTCAAAATCATGAGGGGTCTGGACAGAGTAGATAGGCAGAAACTTCCCATTGGCAGAAGATTCAAGAACCAGAGGACACTGATAAGGTGAATGGCAAAAGAACCAAAGGCGCCCTGAAAAATTATTTTATGCAGTGAATGGTTAGGCCCTGGAATGCATTGCCCAACAGTGTGGGGGAGGCAGATTCAATTCTCGCTTTCAAAAGGGAATTGGACAATTACTTGAAGAGGAAAAAAATTGCAGAGCTACAAGGAAAAGGTGGGGAGAGTCAGACTAGCTGAATTGCACTTTCAGAGAGCAAGATGGACCAAATGGAAGCCTCCTTTGCTGTAACCATTCTATAATCCTATAAAGCAAATAGGGCTGTGTCATCAGACTGACTTAAATGTTGTGGAACCACATGACCCTTGGAAAGCTATAGGGCAGGAAATTTTGGAGGGGGTTTATGGGATGCCCGCTGTGGGTAACACACTGCGGCATAGGGAGAGAGATTGGAAAATAAATGAATATTAATGTAAATATAAGTTTATCTTTTCCTCTGCAAGCACAAAAATGGCATTATTGAATGAAACATGTTATTTTAATTGTGCACTTTAATAAATATATAGCATAGCAATACATGAATAATATAACGACTACAGATTAGTAAATGGTGGTTTGATGCTGCCTTTCCAGCATATTAATGACCAGAATAGACCCAAGGAACTACCAGAAACATCTCCCAAATTGTTCGTGCAAAAGCACCCTGTTGGATTTGGCATCCTGGTTTGTAATACCTGATAGTGCTGCTAAACCTTATGACCCAGATACAACAGCTAAACACCTCTTGCCTGACACTTTTGCATATATATCAACCTTTTTTTAAAAATGAAATGATAAACACTTGGATCAAGGAAAAAGTGGTAGAAGGAAGCATCACTGGGTACAAGTTCAAAATGCATGTTCCACGAATGAGAAACATCTACTTTGCTGCTTATAGGACTATGTTACAGTAGGTGAAATGCTTTAAAACATATTTTATGCTATTGATGTTTAAAAAGAAAAATCATAGCTAAAATTAAAAATATTTTAGCAAATAATATATTAGCAAATTTTACGAGCATTTCTGAATCATGTACCATGAATTCATGTTTCTTTTGTAGCACCACATGTAAATTACTCAGTGAAAAATAATTTTGCAATCCAGTTAAGTATAAAACAAATGTTTTAAAATGTGTCTCTTAGTAAATAAAGATATTTGAAAATGTATCATTCTCCCAAACTCCAAGGGAACGTGACATGTTGCATCTCTGGCTCTTTGCTAAGTTTATTCAGATGAAATCAGTTATGTGCTTGAAAGTGGGCCTGTCCTTTGGATTTAGCACAGAGCAGCATTCTTTCTGCTTGATGTTATGTAAGAGAAGTCAAGCTAGAGAATGTTGGTACCAACTTAATTTAAAAAAAAAATCCTTTTCTCACCCCCTCAAAGAATGAAGAAGTTAAAGGGAAATTTAAAAAAAGTCAACAGCTGGATTAGAAGTTTGTTCCCATGGAAAATTGGGACGATGAAAATATTTTGTCCCACTTCCTAAGAGCTTCATTGTATTGTGTTGAATCCTTATAAAAATTTGGGATGAAACAGCGAATTAACAATAAAATGATTTATGCCTTGCAAGAATAAGATCCCAAACTTGGTGGATGAAATATTGATTTAATTTTTCTTATTATTAAACATGTTTCAAGAAGTTTGGTTTGTTTTTTCACACCATCCTAAATTGAACACCTGCCAACACAGACCACTGGTAAACTGGCTGCTGTTTCTTTTTTCCAGTCAGGAGTACCCTAACAAATGTGGCATTGACTTGCAGAGCTGTTTGGAGAAAAGTGAAAGAATCCTAGTATCCCCAGATAAGTATACCCTCCATTAGTGAGTTATGCTGTCTGGTCAATTATCAACAGGTCTGTCAGGTACTTTTTCATCAGCTCTACAATGGATATCTCTCTCCATGGTATTGAGTGTCAGTTCAGTATAAGCTGGAAACCTACTTTGCTGCAATGATTTCACTTCCTTTGTCACAACTTGTTACTGGATCTTAAACTTGGGCCAAAGGAAGCCTATTTTTAACATGCCTAGAAGTTCAGAATCATTTGACCATGTGCCTTACATTGCACAAGCTTAAAATTAATCCAGGCACCCAGAAAGATCAAATCTTCTTTCACTCTCCTTTGGCAGGATCTTGTAGAAATTGTTCAACCTAGAGTTGGCTCCAGTACAGCCCTTATAGTCTTCAGGGACTGATAATGAAGCACTTATTGGGACAGTTATCATTTGTACCTTCCAATCAGTATTTTCATCCTTTTTTTGAGACTTATAACGCGCATGAGTCTGCCAACAACGCACTATCATCTGCGGAAAAAAAAGTGCAGTAATTCTTTTAGAAGTGCTGAAACTGGTGATCTGTGACTGTCCTTTTAGAATGCTATCCAACATATCATTGATGACATTGAATAGCTTGTATGACATTGAATGACTTTATTTTGCTTTCTGTTTTGAGGGAAATAGATTTAGTAAGCTTCTTGTGCAGATCTTGAAGCTGCAGTTTCTATCCTGGATAAAATGTATGATTTTCCTCTTTCCACAGTTTTCAGTTTTCCACGAGGGCTGCACAAGCCACTGGGTTAAATGCTTTATGAAAATGTATGAAAGTAATGTAATTGGGTTTCCTCTGAGACTTGCAAAATTCTGCAGTCTTGGATAAAACCACATTCTGCCCAACACATTCATTGTGAGAGTAAAATTCAACCTGTCTTTCTGATTACTTCTTGAGCCTCCACACAATCTGTTTTTCTGCGATGATGATCTGCAGAACCATTGATAAGAGGAAGATATCTCTGTTTTTTAAAAAATCCGACTGGGCTCCTCCTTGTACCTGAAAATATCAGCTGTGGTCTGGAATAGTCAGCATATGCACACCTCAAATAGCCTCAAAGGGATAACCCCAGGGTGAATTAGTGATTCTTTATACTGATCTCTTAACATTGCCATATTCATTGCTCCTTTTCCCCACCTTGAATAGCCTTTAGAGTTCAGCATGGATACAGTTCACATCTGCTATCCCTATACTGGGACCCCTCCATAATGGGGGCCGCTATAGCATGGAACTTGGTGTAACTTGAGTTCATCTTGGACCCCAAAATTATCATCACAAAATGTATTTCAGAACACTATTGAAGTATAAATGCTCCACAAATGATTTAGAACCAACCAATGAGATTGTAGCCTGATGACTAATTAAGGTACAGTGAGCCATATAATGATCAACATGAAATTTGTTTGGGGATCGCTGAATCAACCCTTTATGGCTGACTTAAAGATGGAGAGAAGTTGAGAAATATGGGGAATGAATGATAGTGGCCAAGCAAGAAAGAGAGTCCGAAATACCTACAATACACCGATTGACCAAGGCATGTGCACACAGTTCACCCAGCAGAGAATTAAGGGCATACCCATATCCAGTCCTGTTATTCAAACTCAGGCTGAGAGGTTTTACCATCCAATGATGAAAATACCAAATACCCAACATGAATTTAAAGCAGCAAAGAATGGTTAGCAAGATTCAAGAACCGGCATGGCATTTAGTTGAAGGGTCAGTCACGAGGGGACACAAGTTCAAGATGAGGAGCAGGAGGTTTAGGGGGAGTGTGAGGAAAAACTTTTTTACCCGGAGGGTGGTGACGGTCTGGAATGTGCTGCCTGGGAGGGTGGTGGAGGCAGGTTGCCTCACATCCTTTAAAAAGAACCTGGATGAGCACTTGGCACGTCATAACATTTAAGGCCACGGGCCAAGTGCTGGTAAATGGGATTAGATAGGTAGGTCAGGTGTTTCTCACGTGTCGGTGCAGACTTGGTGGGCCAAAGAGCCTCTTCTGCATTGTGAGATTTTGTGATTTCACAAGTTACAATAAGAGGATAACAATGGTCCATGGATGATCCAGCCACAACATCATTTCCTGCTGAATTAAAGAAAATTTACATGAAAGAGGATATACCAAAGAACAAGCCTACAACTGTGATGAGATGGGGGAGATGGTGGCATAGTGGAATGTCACTGGAATAGTAATCCAGAAGTCCAGGTTAATGTTCTGCAGGCAAGGTTTAAATCCCATCACAGCAGCGGAATTTGGATTCGAGTAACAATCTGAATTTGAAAAGCTAGTCTCAGTAATGGTGACCGTGAAACCATTGTTGACTGTCGTAAAAACCCATTTGGTTCACTAATGCCCTTTAGGGAAGGAAATCTGCCATCCTTATCTGGTCTGGCCTAAATGTGACTCCAGACCCACAGCAAAATGGTTGACTCTTAACAGCCTTCTGCAATGGTCTAGCAAACCAGTCAGTTCAAGGGCAATTGGGGATGGGCAACAAATGCTGACCTTGCCAGCAATGCCCACTTCCATGAATTGTTTTTTAAACTACAAAATGTTACCAGGGAATACACGAGCAGCAAGGAGCAACACCAGCAAAACGTCCGGATTTAAGCAGATAAAGACAAGGTTGACATCCTCCTTTGCTACATCAAAACAAGTCTACACAAGCTCGTCATTGGAAAATTCGCCAAACCACGTTACTTCCGTCATTTAAATCTAAGATCACAACCAATCTAATACTAAAATAGAACCAAAGCTTGGATGACTTCATAATTTTTAAAGACTGGTTCCACCATGAATTAGTACCAAACGTTAGAAAATATCTGACTAACAAGCTACCGAAGACGGGCAATTTGCTGGCTGACAACTGTGCTGCTCACCCAACCCCAGAGAGCCTTCCTGCGCGAGATGGAAAGATAAAATTTCTACCTACTGAATAACACATCAAAAATTCAACCTCTTGACCAAGGCGTCATATCACCCTTCAGACGTAACTACAGAGGAGAACTGATCAAGAGAAGGGTGGACAGTAAAGTTAATGTAACAACTTGCCTGAAGAAACAGCAAAAAGTGGTAATCAACTGTATCAATTTTTAAAAAATTTATTTTTCCACAGGATGTGGGCATTCCTGGTTAGGCCAGTCTTTTTTGTCGAGCCCTAATTGCCCTTGAGAGGGTGGTGGTGATCTGCCTTCTTGAACCACTGTAGTCCATATGCTGTAGATACACCCACAGAGCTTTTAGGAAAGGAGTTCCAGGGTTTTGACCCAACGACAATGCAGGAACAGTGATATATTTCCAAGTCAGGTGGCTTGTGGCTTGGAGGGGAACTTGCAAGTAGTAGTGTACCTATGCATCTGCTGTCCTTGTCCTTCTAGGTGTGAAGGTGGTGGATTTGGAAGGCACTGTTGAAGGAGCCTTGGTGAGTTGCTACAGTACATCTTGTAGATGGTACACATTGCTGCCACTGCGTGTTGGTGTTTGACAAAGTGAATGTGTAAGGTGATGGATAGGGTGCCAATCAAGCGCTTTGCTTTGTCCTGGATAGTGTCATGCTCCTTTTGTTGTTGGAGCTGTGCTCATCCAGGCAAGTGGAGAGTATTCTATCACACTCCTGATTTGAGCTTTGTGGATGGTGGCCAGGCTTTGGGGAGTCAGGAGGTGAGTTACTGGCCAGCCTCTGTCCAGTCCCTGTAGCCACAGTTTATACATGGCTGGTCCTGTTCAGATTCTGGTCAGTGGTAACTCCAAGGATGTTGATAGTGGGGGATTCAACAATGGTAATGCCATTGAATATCATGGGGAGATGGTTAGATTTTCTTTTGTTGGAGATGGTCATTGCCTGGCGCTTGTTTGGTGCAAATGTTACTTGCCACTTATAAACCCAAGTTTGAATATTGTCCAGGTCTTGCTGCGTATAGACACGGACTGCTTCGGTAACTGAGGAGTCCAGAACACTGCTGAACGTTGTGCAACCGTCAGAGAACCTTGCCAAATCTAACCTTATGATGGAGGGAAGGTCATTGATGAACCAGCTGAACTTGGTTGGGCCAAGGACATTACCCTGAAGAACTTCTGGAGCGATGTCCCGGGTGTGAGGTGATTGACCTTCAACAGCCCAATCATCTTCTTTTGGGCTAGGTGTGGAGAGTTTTCTCTCTGATTCCCATTGACTCCAGTTTTGCTGGGGCTCCTTGATGCTACAGTTGGTCAAATGCTGCTTGATGTCAGGGGCAATCATTCTTAGTTCACCTCTTGATTCAGCTCTTTTGTTCATGGTTGGGCCAAGGCTGTAATGAGGTCAGGACCTAAGTGGCCCTGGGGGACCCAAATCAAGCAACAGTGAGCAGGTTATTGCTGAGTAAGTGCCACTTGAAAGCACAGTCGTGACACCTTCCATTACTTTGTTGGTGATCAAGCGAAGACTGGCGGAGCGGTAATTGTCTGGGTCAGGTTTGTCCTGCTTTTTGTGTACAGGACATAATTGGGCAATTTTTCACATTGCCGTGTAGATGCTATGGTTGTGGCTATACAGGAACAGCTTGGCCAAGGGACACGACTAGTTCTGGAGCACAAATCTTCAGTACTATTGTTGGAATGTTGTCAGGGCCCATAGCCTTTGCAGTATCCATGCCTTCAGCTGTTTCTTGATAGCATGTGGAGTGAATCAACTTGGCTGGAGACTGACATCTGTGATGCGAGGGACTTAAGGCTGAGATGGATCATCCACTCGGCACTTCTGGCTGAAGATGGTTGTAAATGCTTCAGTCAGTCTGTTGCACTGATGTACTGGGGTCCGCCATCATTTAGGATGGGGATATTTGTGGGGCCGTCTCCTTCAGTGAGTTGTTTTATTGTCCACCGCCATTCAGGATTGGATGTGGCAAGACTGCAGAGCTTTGATCTGATATGTTGGTTGTGTGATCACTTAACTCAGCTTATTGCATACTTCTTACACTGTTTACATGAAAGTAGTCCTGTGTTGTGGCTTCACCAGGTTGACACCTTATTTTCAGCTATTCCTGGTGCTGCACCTAGCATATCCTACTGCACTCTTCATTGAACCAAGGTTGATTCTCCGGCTTGAAGATAATGGTAGAGTGGGGGATATGACAGACCATGAGATTACAGGTAGTAGTTGACCACAATTGAGGGTATCTTCATTGTGAATGGGACTTCGTATGCACAAGTACTATGTGGTAGTCACTCCTACTAATACTGTCATGGGAGATGCATCTGCGACAGGCAGACTGGTGAGGACGAGGCCAAGTAGGTTTTTCCCTCTTGTTTGTTCCCACATTGCTGTGGGTCTAGAGTCACATGTAGGCCAGATCAGATAAGGACGGCAGATTTCCTTCCTTAAGGGACATTAGTGCACCAGATAGGTTTTTATGACAGTTGATAATGCTTTCATGATCACCATTAGTGAGACTAGCTTTTTCATTCCAGATTTTTAAAATTTAATTTAAATTCCACCAGCTGCCATTGGAGGCATTTTAAACCGTGTTCCCAGTAGGCCTGAGCCTCTGGATGATTAGTCCAGTGACATTACCACTCATCCACCAATGCCCCAAATTCTTGGAAAGGCATCCTGAGTGCTGCATTTGATACAGAAATCAATAGCGGCAAGGAGGATTTTGAAGGCTTCAATGAAGAAGAAATACTTGAAACCGAGGAGAGAGTTGTGGCTACGATGGATTCAGTATCCATGATTTAAACAATGCCACGTCTGTACTTGGACCCAAATAAGATAATGATGGCATCAATGCGTGTTTGAATGCCGACCCTCAAGAAGCTACTAATGAGATGATGACATGATGAATGGTGGCCAAAATAACTTATCCAAATTCTCAAGACTTTCAGCAATTTGAAGAAGTTGATGATGATGGTGAAGCCAAGACTGAGCAGCTGCCATCATCCTATACAGTCATTCACTATCCAGAAGAATTGCTGAGATGGTTGGAAGCCAATGAAAAAATCAACTGCTGTAGGTGTGAGGTAACTTCAAAACATCCTATCAGAGGAATAAAAGTGAAGTTAAAATTTGCTACGTTCTTCAACATCCGTCCATCTGTTCAATAATGGCTGATTTGTACATTTTAATATTCATATTTCTGTTAACAGAACAAATCAGATTTAATTTAGCTCAATTAATTGATTGCCTTCATTTTGTTTATGGTTCTGGCTACTGACTTGTTTTTGAAAGGACCTTGTTATAATGCAGTCTCACCTATAGCACAGTCTCAAGATATGGACTGAATTACAGCAGGGTCCCAGTGAATAATCTAGATGATATATTGTGAAATTTAATTTCTGCCACTGATCTGATTCCTTTATGCTTTGTATTTGCTCTGTCAGCATTTCAGAACATGCAGTGGGGTCTTTTCCACAAGTTGTATCTGAAGCCTGCTCCAAGTAATGCTATCTGTAAACTCTGTGGATACCCTTGACTTGCATGTCATTGGCAGGAGTTCAGATGAATCTTTACAATCATGATTGATTTTAACCAATGGAAACTGATATAGGATAATTTTGTGTAATTACAAGCATTTGTGAATGAGCGTAATTCAGTGATCCTGCTTCATCTCCCCATTATACCTTTTGTGACCCAGTGCACACACTGTTTTGTGACCCAGTGCACACACAGTTTACTTCATAACAGCTCTCATTTGCTGTAAATGACCACATTAAACACTACATTAACAGCCCTCTATATCAAATACTTGCCCCACCTTAACAAATCTTAACTTTGTAGGGTGTTTGTATGTATTGTTTACCTGACAGAAAACATGAAGTTTTAAAATCATAGAATATTACAGCAAAGAATGAGGCAGCTTAGCCACTGTGCATGTGCCATTTATGCCACCATGTGATCTGACAAAAGGAAAAAAAAATTACCTAGAAAAACTCAGCAGGTCTGGCAGCATCGGCGGAGAAGAGCAAAGTTGATGTTTCGAGTCCTCATGACCCTTCAACAGAACTGAGTAAAATTAGGAGAAGGGTGAAATATAAGCTGGTTTAAGGTCGGGGGGAGGGGGTGGTGGGGGGAGAGAAGTGGGGGTCGGTGTTGGTTGTAGGGACAAGCAAGCAGTGATAGGAACAGATAATCAAAAGATGTCACAGACCAAAAGAACAAAGAGGTGTTGAAGGTGGTGATATTATCTAAGAGATGTGCTAATTAAGAATGGATGGCAGGACACAAGGTACAGCTTTAGTGGGGGTGGGGTGAAATGAGACTAACAGGGCATAAAAGGTATAGATTTAAAAATAATGGAAATAGGTGGGAAAAGAAAAATCTATATAAATTATTGGAAAAAACAAAAGGGAGGGGGAAAAAACAGAAAGGGGGTGGGGATGGAGGAGGGAGTTCAAGATCTAAAGTTGTTGAATTCAATATTCAGTCCGGAAGGCTGTAAGATGCCTAGTCGGAAGATGAGGTGCTGTTCCTCCAGTTTGCGTTGAACTTCATTGGAACAATGCAGCAAGCCAAGGACAGACATGTGGGCAAGAGAGCAGGGTGGAGTGTTAAAATGGCAAGCGACAGGGAGGTTTGGGTCATTCTTGCGGACAGACCGCAGGTGTTCTGCAAAGCGGTCGCCCAGTTTGCGTTTGGTCTCTCCAATGTAGAGGAGACTACATTGGGAGCAATGAATGCAGTAGACTAAGTTGGGGGAAATGCAAGTGAAATGCTGCCTCACTTGAAAGGAGTGTTTGGGCCCTTGGACCGTGAGGAGAGAGGAAGTGAAGGGGCAGGTGTTGCATCTTTTGCGTATGCATCGGGAGGTGCCATAGGTGGGGGTTGAGGAGTAGGGGGTGATGGAGGAGTGGACCAGGGTGTCCCAGAGGGAACGATCTCTACGGAATGCTGCCGGGGGTTGGGGGGGGGGGGGCGTGGTGAAGGGAAGATGTGTTTGGTGGTGGCATCATGCTGGAGTTGGCAGAAATGGAGGAGGATGATCCTTTGAATGCGGAGGCTGGTGGGGTGATAAGTGAGGACAAGGGGGACCCTGTCATGTTTCTGGGAAGGAGGAGAAGGCGTGAGGGTGGATGCGCGGGAGATGGGCTGGACACAGTTGAGGGCCCTGTCAACGACCGTGGGTGGAAAACCTTGGTTAAGGAAGAAGGAGGACGTGTCAGAGGAACTGTTTTTGAAGGTAGCATCATCAGAACAGATGCGATGGAGGCGAAGGTACTGAGAGAATGGAATGGAGTCGTTACAGGAAGCGGGGTGTGAGGAGCTGTAGTCGAAGTAGCTGTGGGAGTCGGTAGGCTTGTAATGGATATTGGTGGACAGCCTATCACCAGAAATTGAGACAGAGAGGTCAAGGAAGGGAAGGGAAGTGTCAGAGTTGGACCATGTGAAAATGATGGAGAGATTTACTAGGATGTTGGCGGGTCTTAAGGAGTTGAGTTACAAGGAAAGATTAAACAGGTTAGGATTTTATTCCTTGGAGCGTAGAAGAATAAGGGGAGATTTGATAGAAGTTTACAAAATTATGAGGGGTATAGACAGAGTAAATGCGAGTAGGCTCTTTCCACTTAGATTAGGAGAAATAAACATGAGAGGACATGGCTTTAGGGTGAAAGGGGAAAGGTTTAGGGGGAACATTAAGGGGATCTTCTTCACTCAGAGTGGTGAGAGTGTGGAACGAGCTACCATCTGATGTGGTAAATGTGGGCTTACTCTTACGTTTTAAGAATAAATTAGATAGATACATGGATGGGAGAGGTCTGGAGGGTTATGGACTAGGTGCAGGTCAATGGGACTAGCGGAATAATATTTCGGCACAGACTAGAAGGGCCGAATGGCTTGTTTTCTGTGCTGTAGTGTTCTATGGTTCTATGGGTGGAGATTGGAACAAAATTAATACATTTTTCCAGGTCCCGACGAGAGCATGAAGCAGCACCGAAGTAATCATCGATGTACTGGAGAAAGAGTTGTGGGAGGGGGTTGGAGTAGGACTGGAACAAAGAATATTCCACATACCCCATAAAGAGACAGGCATAGCTGGGGCCCATGCGGGTACCCACAGCCACACCTTTTATTTGGAGGAAGTGAGAGGAGTTGAAGGAGAAATTGTTCAGTGTGAGAACAAGTTCAGCCAGACGGAGGAGAGTAGTGGTGGATGGGGATTGTTCGGGCCTCTGTTCGAGGAAGAAGCTAAGGGCCCTCAGACCATCCTGGTGGGGGGATAGAGGTGTAGAGGGATTGGACGTCCATGGTGAAGAGGAGGCAGTTGGGGCCAGGGAACTGGAAATTGTTGATGTGACATATGGTGTCAGAGGAATCACGGATGCAGGTGAGAAGGGACTGGACATGTGATCTGACAACATTGCTTCTGTCCTTCTTATTTCTTCCCACCTAATTTGGATTGTTACACTCCACAGAGCACGTTCTGTTTTATAATCCGGCCTAAAATAAGACCATAAGACATAGGAGCAGAAATTAGGCCAATCGGTCCATTGAGTCTGCTCCGGCATTCAATCATAGCTGATAAGTTTCTCAACCCCAGTTTCCCGCCTTCTCCCCATAACCTTTGATCCCCAAACCAATCAAGAGCCTGTCTATCTCGGTCTTAAATATACTCAATGACCTGGCCTCCACAGCCTTCTGTGGCAATGAATTCCATAGATTCACCACTCTCTGGCTAAAGAAGTTTCTCCTCTTCTCTGTTCTAAAAGGTCTTCCCTTTACCCTGAGGCTGTGCCCTCGGTTCCTAGTCTCTCCTACTAATGGAAACATCTTCTCCATGTCCACTCTATCCAGGCCTTTCAGTATTCTGTAAGTTTCAATCAGATCCCCTCTCATCCTTCTAAACTCCATTGAGTATAGACCCAGAGTCCTCAAATGTTCTTCATATGTTAAGCCTTTCATTCCTGGGATCATTCTCGTGAACCTCCTCTGGACCCTCTCCAGGGCCAGACTATCCTTCCTGAGATACAGGGCCCAAAATTGCTCACAATATTCTAAATGTGGTCTGCCCAGAACCTTATAAAGCCTCAGCAGCACATCCCTGCTTTTATATTCTAGTCCTCTTGAAATAAATGCCAACATTGCATTTGCCTTCCTAACTACTGACTCAACCTGCAAGTTAATCTTAAGAGAATCCTGGACTAGGACTCCCAAGTCCCTTTGCACTCCAGATTTCTGAATTCTGTCCCCATTTAGAAAATAGTCTATGCCTCTATTCTTCCTACCAAAGTGCATGACCTCACACTTCCCCACATTGTATTCCATCTGCCACTCCTTTGCCCATTCTCCTAACCTTTCCAAATCCTTCTGCAGCCTCCCCGCCTCCTCAATACTACCTGTCCCTCCTCAATACTACCTATCTTTGTATCATCTGCAAACTTAGCCAGGATGCTCTCAGTTCCTTCATCTAGATCATTAATGTATAAAATGAAAAGTTGTGGTCCCAACACTGACCCCTGTGGAGCTCCACTAGTCATCGGCCGCCATCCTGAGAAGGATCCCCTTATCCCCACTCTCTGCCTCCTGCCAGACAGCCAATCTTCTGTCCATGCTAGTACCTTGCCTCTAACACATGGGCTCTTATCTTACTGAGCAGCGTCCTGTGCGGCACCTTGTCAAAAGCCTTCCGGAAGTCCAAGTAGATAACATCCATTGGCTCTCCTTTGTCTAACCTACTCGTTACCTCCTCAAAGAATTCTAACAGATTTGTCAGGCACGACCTCCCCTTAATGAAACCATGCTGACTTTGCCCTACTTTACCATGTACTTCTAAGTATTCTGAAATCTCGTCCTTAATAATGGACTCTAAAATCTTACCAACGACCGAGGTCAGGCTAATCGGCCTGCAATTTTCCGTCTTTTGCCTCACTCCCTTCTTAAACTGGGGGGGTTACATTAGCGATTTTCCAGTCCTCTGGGACCCTCTCTGACTCCAGTGATTCCTGAAAGATCACCACTAACGCCTCCACTATCTCTTCAGCTATCTCGTTCAGAACTCTGGGGTGTAATCCATCTGGTCCAGGTGATTTATCCACCTTCAGACCTTTCAGTTTTCCTAGCACCTTCTCCTTGGTAATGGCCACCATACTCACCTCTGCCCCCCCCGACTCTCTTGAACTTTGGGGATGTCACTCGTGTCTTCCACTGTGAGGACTGACGCAAAGTACCTATTCAGTTCCTCCGCCATTTCTTTGTTCCCCACTACTACTTCTCCAGCATCATTTTCCAGCAGATGAAGACAGCTAAGTTTACATTAACATTCAAAGCTGGGGAAGAGAAGTTATGTTTTCTACCTCAAAATATACTTTTTTGATCATGACGTTGGCCTCTCTTTCCTTCTCTTCCATTTTTGCTCTGTCTGTTAGTGTGTGTTGTGCGGCGCAAAGCTTGTACTGCCAAAAGTGCAATAGAAGTGCACGTTGTTACTGCTGTTATGGTTATTTCAGATAAAATATCTGTGTTGTTTAATGTCCAGGACAAGTACTTAGCAACACTTTATTAAAAATCCAACATTGGTTCCCTTGATTGACAGTTTATAAGCTGATGCACATTTCCACTGGGGGAAGTAGCTCTCATTATTGTATGTACTAGTCATTTTCCATTTGTGAAGATGAATAGTGAGTGTTGGCAGGCTCAAAAGGCAGAGTGTCCAGCTGTGTTCCTGTCCTTGCCTGATGTTCATGCAAAGGTTCATTAGCAACTGTGTCAGAATCAGAAGTCCAGGTTGACGATGAAAAATGAAGCCTGTGACCTTCCTTATCTGACTTCTTACATAGCACATTTTTTAGTGAGTTTTTGTATATTAAAAGATCACCCATGGTATTGCTCCCAATTAATCAAAGAATAAGTGAACAAGTCAGGTTATGGTATATATGTGTATAAAAGTTAAGTTTTTGAGACCCAAACTTTATCCAAAAAGAAGGGGGTTGACTTTTACACGAGCAATTGTTCAAGAAGTTAAAATTCACCATCTTCCATTGTTTTGCTATCGCAGAGTTGTCAGGTCGGAGAGTGTTCCGACCAACCCTGCCTTCAAATTTAAAAAAAATTCATTCGTGGGATGTGGGCATTGCTGGCCAGGCCAGCATTTATTGACTATCCTTAATTGCCCTTGAGAAGGTGGTGCTGCCTTCTTGAACCATTGCAGTCCATGTGATATAGGTATGCCCACAGCGCTGTCAGGGAGGGAGCTCCAGGATTTTGATCCAGCGATATGAACGATCAGTGATATAGTTCCAAGTCAGGAATGGTGTGTGGCTTGGGGGGGTCTTGTAGGTGGTAGCATTTCTGTGCATCTGCTGCCCTTGTCCTTCTAGGCGTAGAGATGGTGGGTTTGGAAGGTTTTGTCGAAGGAGTCTTTGTGAGTTGCTGCAGTGCACCTCGTAACTGGTACATAATGCTACCTTTGTGTATCTGTGTTGGAGAGAGTGAATGTTGAAGGTCGTGGATGGGATGCCAATCAAGCAGGCTGCTTTGTCCTGATGGTGACGAGTTTCTTGAGAGCTGTTGGAGCTGCACTCATCCAGGAAAGTGTAGAGTATTCCATCACCTTCCTGTCTTGAGTCTTGGAGATGGTGGACAGGCTTAGGGGAGTAAAGAGGTGAGTTGCTGTCTGCAGAGTTCCCAGCCTCTGACCTGCTCTTGTAGCCACAGTATGGCTGGCCCAGTTCAGTTTCGGGTCAATTGTAACCCCCATGATGTTGATAGTGGGGGATTCAGTAATGGTAATACCATTGAATGTCAAGGGGGAAATGGTTGGATTCTCTCTTTTTGGAGATGGTCATTGCCCGGCGCTTTTGTGGCACGAATATTATTTGCGGCTTATCAGTCGAAGACTGCCTTGCTGCATATGTGAATAGACTCCTTCGGTATCTGAGGAGATACAAATGGTGTAAGATTTTGATAATTGTTAATTTTTAGGGTTCTAAGTTGGTCTGAAGTTACACCTATGGATTTTATTTTAATCATTTTTTAAACTGTTCAGTTTTAATTTTCTGTCAGTAAGACAATGGGCAGTTAAGGCAGTTGGGGAACCGGAAGGCAGTTGTTTATGAGAATTGCACTTAATGAATTTTATGACTTTGAAGGTACCTTGAGGATCTGGATTAAGCAGTTGTATGTTGTCTTAATTGTATTGTGTGCAGTTAAGAGCCTCTTCAGCTTTGAACAAATGGCTAAAAAGTAGGATGGTGCCTTATCTTTGAGCAAAACCACGTACTGGTTTAATTGATTTCTACAGATGTTCTGGTTAGAGGAAAGCCTTTTTTTGACATTTTGGTTTGAAGTATTGTTAAAATTTGTTCTTAATGGCTTTAATATTTTTCGTAACTGCTCTGTATCTACAAAGATATGTGATTTGTTCACAATGGAATGTAAACTCCAGGGGCCTAACGAATAAGAGATGGACATTTGTTTTCAGTCTATGTGATTCTAGTTACAGAGATGGAGTGAGACCAGGTAACCTGCAGTTTAAGCCGGTCCAAGAGATGAATTTGAACTATTTCAAAATAAGAGATGAGCAGTGGGGATAAAAGTGGTAAAATCAAAGTCTTTGTTGGCAAAATTTTAGCATGGCTTCTGTGATATGACTTTTCTGAGACACACTAATATCTCTTCAGAGACAGAAGAAGAAAGGCATCGCCTGTGCTGGCAGCACTCAAGGAATCCTACGACCTTGAGGGATGAGAAACTTCCATGTTGTCTTCAGTTTTTTTGTTAAGTATATGTAAAATCTTGCTTAAATTCTGCCTGATTCATAAATATTAATTATTTGTACCTTGTTAGGTCAAGCATAACTGAGGACTTAAGAATTCAGAGCTTAGAGATTTTAATTAAAAGGGTTTTATACTTTGAAACCTTACAATGATGCTGAACATTGTGATCATCAGCAAATATCGCCAATTCTGACTTTGTAATGGAGGGACGATCATTGATGAAGCATCTGAGGGTGGTTGGGCCGAGGATCCAACCCTGAGGAACTCCTGCAGTGTGATGTCCTGGGATTGAGATGATTAACCTCCAACAACTGCAAACATCTCCCTTTGTGGTAGGTATGACTTCAACTAGTAGAGAGTTTTTGCCCCGATTCCCATTAACTCCAGTTTTGCTAGAGCTCCTTGATGCTACACTCAGTCAGTTGCTGCCTTGATGTCAGGGCAGTCACACTCACCTCGGGAGTTCAGCTCTTTTGTCCATGTTTGCACCAAGGCTGTAATGAGTTCAGGAATGGAGTGGCCTGGGAGAAGCCAAGCTGAGCATCAGTGAGGTTATTATTGAGTAAGTACCGCTTGATAGCACCTTTGAAGACCCCTTCCATCACTTTGCAGATGATGGAGCGTAGACTGGGGTAGTAATTGTCTGAGTTAGATTTGTCCTGCTTTTTGAGTAATGCAAAGGAGCCAAAAGTAAATTTATTATTTATTTTTTATAAATAAATAATAACCTTTATGGAGAGAGACATTAATTTGTGTACACTAAATTTATCAGATGTACCAAATTCATCAAAAATAAATATTTCTACAAATTTATACAAGTTCATTGTTTTTCTTCACAGCACAGAGAAGAATACAACTTAGTAGCAGAGCAGGCCCTGAATGTGTTTTAAAATACATAAAAATCACTCTATGCCTCATCTTCAGAGCCAAATAACCCGTCCCGTTTTGCTGCTTAAATGGCATCATCATATGGATCACCATCTTTAGCAATCAGGTCATCATCGCTCATATCACTCCACAAATAATTATCTTCTGTGCCATCAGGTGCATTGGATATCCAGCATTTGTTGAACAATTTGATGACAATATCTGACCTGATTTCATCCCAGGTCTCTAAAACCCTTTCACACAGGGTTGCTAACAGACTGTCTCCCTTGGTGAATGTCTTCTCTTTTTCTATCATTCAGTCATTCCACTTTTTTCTTATGCTATTCTTGAAGGGCTTGTTCAGAGAGACATACAGTGGTTGAACAAGGCTGGTTAGACCACTAAGAATCACTGCCATATCATAGTTTTGCCATCTAACTTTAGTAACAACATCAACGACAAGGTGTGATTTGAACATGTCCCAGATGAGAAGAATTTTTTCATTATGTAATCCTCCTGTTCGGAAATTCCAACTGGAGTTTGGTGCTCAGTCATATTTTCAAGCCATCTTCATCCATCCATCATGGATGTGATATCATCCATCCTGAATGTGGGCAACTGCTCCTTTTGGGATTTGTTGTTTTGGGAGGGATTTTTTCTTGAAGACTACTTTTGGCTTAAGCTTTGTTATGTCAGACATACAGGCCAGCACAACGGTGAATCTATTCTTTTCATGGCCAGTTGTCCTCATTAGCATTCTTTTCCCTCCAACTTTGCTCACCGTTTGACCAGCTGGCATGTTAAAATTCATGGTGGTCTCATTTATGTTCCCAATACACGCCAGTCTGTATCCATTCTTTTGTTGATGTTTGAATATAAACTGCTGAAATACGATAATCCTGTCGTTGAGTTCTGCTGGAAGATGCTGTGAAATTTTGGTCTTCTCTCGCAGTACAAGATTGTTTCTCTTCACAAACTTCACACCATCTAGGGCTGGCTTTGAAATCTGCAAAGCCTAATTTTCTTATTTCAGGGTGAAGATTCAGATAGTTCCTCGAGAAACTGAGAGTCCACTTTGGTGATTTTCATTGACATGTTTTGCAACTTCATTTTCCAACTGCTGCCACATACTAGGCTTTCCTCTGATTATTCTTGGGCATCTGCCTAAGCTGTGCAGAGAGCTTCCTCCAATCTCTAACCTTCTCCGATATCTTGAATTCTCTAGCTTGGGCACAATTATTTGTCTGCTCTGCAAACTCAACAACTTTAAGTTTGAACTGGGCTGTGTACTTGCTGTCCCTTCTTGATACTGTGCTGCCATATTAGAGGGCAGGATTGGTGGGAATGCAGTGCACACCAGTGAGGTGGTAGCCTTGACATCACATGACACGAGGAACTGAAGAGCCTCCTTCAATAGTGTGCTATTTTATGATTCTATCAATGAGTTGGTTTGCAACGGGGTGAGTTTGACTTCAGCATTGAGTGGGTGGTAAGTAAAAAGAGTTTGGATTTTTTGGCTAAAAGTCAGGTGTCAACTTATAGACAAGATCAACCATTGCTCAAGTATATATGGTATGTAATCGAAATCAAAAGTATGTGGAGAATTTTTTTTAGGATAAAAGGAGCATCGTTTAATGTGCTATACAGAAAGTTTTTTTAACATATTGTTCACTTGTTGCACGGGTAGAGTCAGACGAATTCTACGCTTCTAAATGGGATTGGAGAGTATGGCATAATTGCACCACAATGTGCAGACTTACTTGCGTCTCCATTTTAAATTATGTCATAATTTTACATCATTTAATTTTATCTTATTATTTATAGCTGAATAGCAAAATGGAGCAATTTGGGAAGCAGAGATATAGAGTTAGTTAGGTGGTAGGAGTTTCTCTGCAGTAAAAATTGAAGAGCAAGCAAATGCAATGCTGTGAAGCTAAACTATCACTGTTGATTACAGCATGACAGGTTGGAATAGATATTTTGATTATTGGATAAAGGAATTTATAATAGAAAAATGAAACTACATGCATATAGATGTGAGGTTTCTTTAATATATAAATCACAACATTTAAAATTATATAATGTTGCATGTAATGTCAGGAAGATATAATAATTTTCATAATTTTTTGGAATTTATTGAAGAGCAATAGTGGGGTCTTTGTCTATGGGTCTGTGTGTGTTTGTGGGGGGGGTTGTGGGGTGGACTTAATTGAAGACAGCTGATCTGAAGGCTTTGATGTAAGAAGAGAAGCTAGGTTTGAAATGCTAAATAGGTAATGGGTGAAGTTTTAGAATATGAGGTGTAAAGGGAATATTTACATTTTTACATAAATCAGAGTAGCTTGAATTTAAAAGAGGGGATGAAATGTTACACTTAGCAGAAGAAGTTAAGAAACAGTGTGTTTATTTTTCCCAAAGATTATTGGTGAAATTAGTACAATGATAGATTTTTATTATTAGAGAGGTAAAGTTCAAAGACATAGTGAAACAATGGGAATTTGCATTCAAAGGAGAAAATATGTATAAAGTAGAGAAGGCTGTGTGTAAGGGCAGGCATTTTAAGATCTAACACAAGTGTGAAAACCCTCTAGCATCTAAGTCTCAAGCTGCTGTCTACAAGTAACTGAAGCTGAGAAAAACTCATTTTGATTTCAACTGTCCTGGGTGTATGTTTTGCCTGGTCTGTTTAAATCTGTGTGTTTTACTGTTGCCTTAATGGAGGTGTAACTGGGAATCAGATTAACCAGGGCATTTAGAAGTTATAGTAGTAGTAATTTATAAACCTATGTTTGTGATTAAAATCATTTTTTTATTTAATAAAGGTTTAATTTAGTTTTGTAAGAAACCTGTAAAACTCAGCCGTCTTATTACTACTGAATTCAAGGCAGTTGTTTCAAGTTTCCCTCTGGGATTCGAACAGCTCAGCATTTACCACCCGCTGTGCCATAACAGTAGTAAAAGGCAAGTTGGACGCCATCGCTTAGATCTGATCTGACCCGTCGGTTGTAGGATCACTTAGGTCCATAGAACCATAGAACACTACAGCACAGAAAACAGGCCATTCGGCTCTTCCAGTCTGTGCCGAAACATTATTCCGCTAATCCCATTGACCTGCACCCAGTCCATAACCCTCCAGACCTCTCCCATCCATGTGTCTATCCAATTTATTCTTAAAACGTAAGAGTGAGCCTGCATTTACCACGTCGGATGGCAGCTCGTTCCACACACTCACCACTCTCTGAATGAAGAGGTTCCCCCTAAACCTTTCCCCTTTCACCCTAAAGCCATGTCCTCTCGTGTTTATCTCTCCTAATCTAAATGGAAAGAGCCTACTCGCTTTTACTCTGTCTATACCCCTCATAATTTTGTAAATCAAATCTCCCCTCATCCTTCTACGCTCCAAGGAATAAAGTCCTAACCTGTTTAATCTTTCCCTGTAACTCAACTCCTTAAGACCCGCCAACATCCTAGTAAATCTTCTCTGCGCTCTTTCAATCTTACTGATATCCTTCCTGTAGTTAGGCGACCAGAACTGCACACAACACTCCAAAGTTGGCCTCACCAATGTCTTATAAAACCTCACCATAACGTCCCAACTCCTATACTCAATACTTTGATTTATGAAGGCCAGTATGCCAAAAGCTTTCTTTACAACCCTGTCTACCTGTGACGCCACTTTCAGGGAATTATGTATCTGAACTCCCAGATCCCTTTGTTCCTCCGCACTCCTCAGTGCCCTACCGTTTACTGTGTATGTCCTACCTTGGTTTGTCCTTCCAAAATGCAACACCTCGCACTTTTCTGCATTAAATTCCATCTGCCATTTTCTGGCCCATTTTTCCAGTTGGTCCAGATCCCTCTGCAAGCTTTGAAAGCCTTCCTCTGTCTCCACAATGTCTCCAATCTTAGTGTCATCAGCAAACTTGCTGATCCAATTTACCACATTATTATCCAAATCATCACTTAAATGAAAATATTCCTACGCACCTTACGACTAAAAGCATATCTCAAAACGATTTGTAACTCTTTTATACTATAAACTATCTGTACATCTACAAAGGTTAAATGCGACTATGCAAAATTTGTTCATGTCCTTGTTTCTCTTTTGATATGCAGCACCACGTTTGGGAAGAATTATTTGTGCCTGATGCGGGAAGAGATGCCAGCCTAATGTAGAAAACCAACAGTATCTGCACCAACTTCAATCTCAGCAGGATCTATTGGTTTGAGTGTTGTAAACAGACATTGTGTGGCAGGTGCTTCCAGTGAGACCAAGTGAATCATGAGCTCTCCAGATAACACAGGTAATATTTTCAGTGTCCTTTTTTTAAGAATTTTCTTTCATTATTAGAATGATTTATTTTTGAAGAAATTGAGTGAAGATCAACAGTAGAGGTTTTTAACCTCCAAATTGAAGAGCAGATATTGATCTCAGTATATTGTCATGCAGAAGTATGATGCTTGTCAAAATTTGTGTCTCAATGATATATATTGTGAAAATAAAATCAAATTGTTTCATACTAATTTGCCTATTTCTCCTTTTGTTTAAAGTTAATGCTCCTGCTAAAGCATTGTGGTGTATCTGGTCTTGGTAGAAAAACATGATAAAATCTTTCCAATAATGTAAAATATCCTAAAATTAAGCTATATTCTTAAAACATTGAGACTATATCATGATAAGCTCACTGAGTTTCTACAGCCTTGCTGATTGGTCCATGCTAACCACATAATTAAGTTAGCTAATAGAAGTAAATTACATCCTGATGATCAGTTGCACAAGAGCACAAAACAAAGCAACTTTCTTCTTCAATTTTCATTCTTCCTCATTTTTAAACCCTGCTTTATTTCTTGATGTATTAATATGATTTTATTTATGACTAAATTATTTTTGGTATTTGCTGTTTGATAAAATCTCTCTCACCACCTAGTTAAGTTGTAAACTATTCACCTTCACTGCTATGTGCCAACACTCATCTCACAACTGGCCAAATGCAGTGGTCCTGACTTATTAAATAAGGCCCTGAAACTGAAAGACACAAGCACACGAATTATGACAACTGCTTTAGAGTCATAGAGAGGCAGAGGGAAACAATGTGTAAAGCAGACATAGAGGCAGATGAGGAATTATGGAGTAGGAGCCAAGCACATTATTTTTCTGCAGCTCCAAAGATGGCAAACCTTTTAATCTAAGGCTTAGAAATGGGGCATTGATAGCAAGTTAATGCTAAATAATTAAGTTTTGATTTTGCGCGTATTAATTCAACATTTTTCCCTTTTTAATTGTGTTAGGAGTTGGCATGCATTTTGAACTTTAGAAGTTATTTTTTGGAACTGATTATATGAGCTAATGGAGTCTGATAAAGAAGAGAATATGAATCACTTAGAGGATGGTGAGAAAATTGAATGACAGTGCTTCTAGAAGGGATAGGGATAGAGAGGGAATACCTATACAAGCTTTCATTTAATATGAGAAATCAAAATGCAGTATGTTTAAAAATAAAACTTAGTGTTTTTAAGTGTCAGTATTATGAATTGGATGTATAACAGTCTGATTTCTCTGTTCTTATTTGTGCGATTTGCTTGCATATTACAGATGCTGATTTGGTGGTCAACTGGGAAAGCCCCCATTGACTTAAGTTAATTTTACTCTCCATGTAATTAAGATAGCAAATGGTAGGTCCTCTGATTGGAACTATCATTAGATAAGAAATATTAAGCTCTGTATAATAGGGAGGAAAGAATCTCCCAACAGGTGTACTGTATTTTACCAGGGAAGGCCCTTTTTATTGAAAATTCTTTCTTACAGAGGTAATATGCATCAATATAAATTTATCTCTGAAAACGTTGAACTCTCAGGAATGTTTGCTTTCTGTAGGCATGGTGTGTTCTTCCTGAATTTTCTATCATGTCCTTGAAATGGAGTAATTCCTCAGTTTGTATGCTGGGTCTTTACTGGTTCTCTTTGGCAGCATACGTTGTCTTTAAAGGACAGTATCAGTTTGTTATATGAGCTCAATTAGAGGTTCAATTGATTAAACCAGGTTGATGGTGTTTGAATTAGTCTGTGGTTGGGCAGGGATATTATATTCACACTGACTTTTAAGGACATAAACCAAAGCCAAATTTGGTATCTTATGCTTGCAATTAAATTACAGTTAGTCTGAAAAGGGCCATGGACATTGTATCTCAATGCAGGTCCTCTAGTTCAAGTGTAAGGACTTGAAACTCTGAAAATGGGAAGAAAGGGCATACTTTGCCACCTCTGCTCATTGTCTGATGTAACTTTTAAGAATGCTTTCTCAATAAAATTTAGAATGATATGTGCAGTTTGACATCACCTTGGTCTATTCCTCTTGGACCTTTTGAAAGCTCAGAATCTTCTGGCCTGCCTCTTTCCTCAAACTGAGCTTCTCCATCTCCCAGCATGAAAGGAGTGGGGACCCAAATCTTGAATACATCATTCATACTCTTCTGTGTTAGCAAAACAGTAACACATTTTAAAATACCTCAATTTTATTTTAAAACAAAAGAGCCACCTACACAACTGTCTGCATAATGTTTTGTGTTACTCTGGTAATTTTCCCCTTTCTGTTTTAATTGTCAGCCAGTCAAGATAGTCATATTCTATCAAAAATAGTTGCCGTTGCCGCTACACATTTGCAGTTGACTAAACTGCTGCCATGATCCTAGCTGGGCCACCATCAGTAGAAGAACATAGGTACAGTCTGGCTCAGCAGATTTTGACTGGGAAAGGGGTTGAAAGCTTCTGGTTGTGTATTGCCATTTGGAAAACCATTGAGCACTATCTTTTTTTCCTTTCCTAATAAGCAGAGCAGCTATTTCTGTCACTTTTTTAATGAGGCAAGCATTTTTTAATAGTGATCTTTAGCTTTGTTTGGAACAGCAATGAAAGTTGCTGTGAGAACATATTAAGGATCAGTTTATAAATACAGTAGGAGATGTACTGGCCTATTTCATATAAGTTGCTTAAATATTGTGTACAACCACACAATCTTATTCTAGTTTCCTCCATTATCCAGCTCAGTGGGATTGCCACTGCTTGGCTCCATTCTTATCTGTCCGATTATAAAGAGAGCATATCCAGCAATGTCGTCTCTTCTCGCCCCCATACCATTGCTTCAGATTTCCACAAGGATCTATTTTTGGCACACCCCTCTTCCTCATCCTGCCAACAGCACCCACAGATACGGGGTCAGTTTCCATATCTATGCTGACAACACCTAATTCTACTTTCTCCACCACCCATCTGGACCCCCATTGTCTTGGATTGTCAGGACACTTGCACATAAATGTTGTCTCATCAGTGATTTTCATGTAGTCAGATTAGTTTATTTTGATGTGTAAAATTTTATGTATTTCAGCACGTGACTAGCCTGTTAAGCAAGGGCAAAACTGAAAATGTTGAAAATATGACTGACATTTTCTTTTTAGATACTGTTCAAGCAACAACTGCAAGGAAGAAAAGTTAAGTTTTTGACGTGATTCTCAATCCAAATTGTGTTCTCTTTCTCTACCATTGTTATGGATGGGGGAGGGGAGATAAACTAAAATCCCCAATTCTTTCCCTTAATGTCCATAATCAGTGGCTTTGGAAATGAAGGGGTGTGTGTGGGTGTGTCCCTTCTTGAGTAGGCAATTAATTGGAGGAACAGCAGCAAACCTCCACGAGTTTAAATAAAGAAGATAATTTATTCATGTAGTCACCTGAAAATCTAAACTCTATGTGAATCACTCGCAACTCACACACAGGCAAATTCAATAAAAATACAGTTAAAGAGAATAGAGCACTTTTACAAGTTGTAAACAAAAGAATAGTTCATATTTCTCGCGTTTAGTTTTTTGTAGAAGGACAGTCAGTGTGGGCCTGGTAAAGAAAGGAGTCTTTTCCACTCGTAAATTGTAGTTTAGATGAGTTCAAATAACTGGAATTGAATATTAGGATTATTGCAGGATTTCCTGGAAGGGATGGCTTCTAGGCAAATCATGAAGTCGATTCCTTGTAGCTTCCTTAGCTGGAGTCAAGCTTTGTACTATTGTTCTCTTTTGAGAGAAAAGGAATCAGGTTGAGAGGCTTTTAATATTTTCACAGCCTCCAGGTTGTTAAAGTCAAAGATGACACTGCTTTTTTCCTGCTGCTGTTTTGCAGCTTTCAGTGTTCTCTGCAGACCAACATGGCTATCTATCATGTGGTCCTTCACAACTCTCTTCCAAATATGATGGTGGATTTCAGCTAGTTAGCTGCAACCATAGTCTTATTGTTTGCAGATGTCCTCCCGGGGTTTGAGACAATCATTGTCTTGGTCTCCAAATAACCCATTCAAGTCAGGAAGACAGTTGAGATGGTTTCAGGATATGGGTATTCTGTTCTTCACCTCCTATCAAAACGGTCTGGCAGTGTTTTCTGGAATACACAGATTGAGTGTCCGGTGACCCCTTGGCAGCCACCTTTTGCAGTCCAATAGTATCCATTTTCAAATGTTAAAGACAGTCCCAGAAGCTTCCATGCAAACACAGTCCATGTTTGAAGTTATGAATAGGACACCTTCACAGGGCAGGACATTAGCTTTATTGGTTACTACTTTAAATTGAAAAAGACGTGGATGATTGAGCAAGCCCAATGTGTATTTCATCATTCCTGCAATCTTGTGTTCTTAAGGATGGATTCATTTGTTTAATCTTCAGCAAGATTTTATTTTATCTGTGTTGCATTATATATCTGTATGTAAACAGATCACGTGCTGTACAACAGCATTCTTCCAATTGGTTCAAGTACAAAATCATTTTAAAATTTGTAGAGAAAGATGAGTGTTAGCACCTTTCTGAAATGTGAAAAGCTAAAACAAAAATAAAAATACCTGGAAAAACTCAGCAGGTCTGGTAGCATCTGTGGAGAAGAACACAGTTAGCGTTTCGAGTCTGTATGACTCTTCAACAGAACTATGTAAAATAGAAGTGAGGTGAAATATAAGCTGGTTTAAGGGAGGATGGGACAAGTAGAGCTGGATAGAGGGCCAGTGATAGGTGGAGATAGCCAAAAGATGTCATAAACAAAAGGACAAAGAGGTGTTGAAGGTGGTGATATTATCTAAGGAATGTGCTAATTAAGGGTAGAAAGCAGGACAAGCAAGTTACAGATAGAACTAGTGGGGGTGGGGTGGGGTGAAGGAATTGAAAAAGGTTAAAAAGTAGAGATAAAACAATGGATGGAAATACATTTAAAAATAATGGAAATAGGTTGGAAAAGAAAAATCTATATAAATTATTGGGAAAAATGGTGGGGGGGTGGTTGGAAAGGGGGTGGGGATGGACGACAGAGTTCATGATCTGAAATTGTTAAACTCAATATTTAGTCCGGAAGGCTGTTAAGTGCCTAGTCGGAATATGAGGTGCTGTTCCTCCAGTTTGCGTTGAGCTTCACTGGAACAATGCAGCAAGCCAAGGACAGACATGTGGGCATGAGAGCAGGGTGGAGTGTTGAAATGGCAAGCGACAGGGAGGTCTGGGTAATGCTTGTGGACAGACCGAAGGTGTTCTGCAAAGCAGTCATCCAGTGTGAAAAGCTAATGTTTAGATGGAGCAACTGTTGCTATTTAGAGAATAATGAAGAAAAAGAAAAATAGATTTTCCTTCCTTAATGTGTAATATTTCTTCATGCTTGATTCAGATTTTTTCTTTCTTTTCTGGGCCTTCATGGATCTTTCTGTGCAATGGGCTTGAGTTTCTTTTGTCTGGATTCTTTGTGTTACGCAGCAGCAGCATGGCAAAAAAAAAGTCATTACCAAAATCTTAGATCATTACAAATCTATTTCGTTTTGGAATTGTATGTTTAGAACTAGTTTTGTAACTCATTCTCTATTTGAGGCACCTTGCATAAAATATGTTATTTAATTTCTATGGTGGTGGAATGGAACTAAAAGCTAATTAGGGGTCTACATGAAAGTTCTGATTTTGGGCAAGTAATGTAGCCTAGAGTAGATATTTTCCTGAAAGAACAGATATCGCTAGTAAATCCCACCTTTGATTCAATTTGTTTTACCTGCAGTAGTGTGCAGTAGGTGGAGGTTAACATAACTTAAGGAAAAGAAATAACTGAATGTGAATGTAATCTTTTCTCTTTGTTGAATTACTGCTGTTAAATCATTACATTTTATTGTCATCTTTGAGGTACAATGTTTCCGTTTGATTTTTGTTAACTGAACTCTCCAATTATAATAAAGGGAAATATTCAGCAAACTTGCAAGAAGATTTTGCTAATCTGAAGAGTATGGTCTCGGTTTTTATTCTCTTCCTTTAAAAACCAAATTAATTTAATTTAAATGCAATACTAATGAAATAGCCAACCAATACTGCATAGACATCTTAGAAACTAATGCATACATTTTTAGAGATTAATTGCGGCTGATTTTTCTTTGTCCTATTTAAGTGTTAATTTGACTTCATTAATAGCATTCTTACTTCAGAGGTTTAAAGCCCCAATCTAGGACTTCAGCACATTATCTAAGATGACATTTCAATGCAGTATTGATGTAGCACTCCAATTGGCAGAGCCATCCTAGGCAACGTCCTACATGGGTACTGTAGAATAGCAGTTATGTTACTGGACTTGTAGTCAAGAAGCCTGGATTAATAATCCAGGGGCATGAGTTCAAATTCCATTGTGGCAGCTGGTGAATTAGAATAAAGTTAATTAAGTAAATCTGGAATAAAAAGCTAGTGATCATGAAACTACAGGATAGTCATAAAACTCACCTGTTTAACTTGTGTTCCTTATGGCAGGAAGTCTGCCATCTTAACCCATTCTGGCCTTTATATGACTATCAAACCTACGACAATTTGGTCACTCTTAAGTGCCATCTGAAATGGCCAGGCAAGCAACTCGGTTCAACCAAGGACCAAAATTGAGAGAGCTGTCCCACAGACTAGTCAAGCAACAGTCATATTCACAAAATCATACCTTTTAGCCAATTATTCAAACCCCCTTGTGACCATCCCTAGGTATGCCCAATCTCACCAACAAGACAGACCCACCAGATGTAGTGGCAGGTATACAGTCAGGAAGGAGTGGCCTAGGGAGTGCTCAACATTGACTCTGGAGCCCATGAAGTCTCCAGGCATCAGACCAAACTTGAATGATGACATCTCTCTGCTGATTACTGCCTGCCACCCACCACCCTTGCTCAGCTGATGAACCATTACTGCTTCACATTGAACATTAATTTGAAGAAGCATTGAGGGTAGCAAGGGTGACAGAATGTACTCTGAAAACTTAAATGTCCATCGCCAAGAGTGACATGGTAGCACCACTATTGATGGAGCTGACTGAGTCCTGAAGGGCTTAGCTGCCAAACTGTGCCTATGGCAGGTGCCGAGATAACCAACAGAAGGAGAAAAACCTACTTGACTTTGTCCTTAACCATTGGCAAGCCACAGGTGCATCTATCCATTGACATTATTGATAGGACTGACCACCACACAGTCCAAGTGGAGATAAACTCCCTCTATCGTGTGTGGGATTACTGCTGTGCTAAATGGGGCACATTCAGAACCGATTTAGCAGCTCAAAATTAGGCATCCATGATGTGCAGCAGGAACATTGTATCCCACTACAATCTGTAACCTCACTGTACTGTTGCCATCAAGCTAAGGGATCTACCCTGGTTCAATGATGAGTGTAGAAGAGCATGCCAGGAGCAACATCAAGCACATCTTGAAATTGAGGTGCCAGCTTGGTTATGCTACAATATAGGACTTACATGCATGCTAAACCGTGACAGCAATATCCTTTAGACAAAGCTAAGTGCTCTCATAACCAACAGATCAGATCAAAGCAGTGCAATATTACGAACATACAAAATAGGAGCAGATGTAGGCCATCCGGCCCTTAAAGCTGCTCCGCCATTCAGTAAGATCATGGCTGATCTGTTTGTGTTTCAAATTCCACATTCCCATCTACCCCCAATAACCTTTGATTCCCTTGCCTAACAAAGAATCCATCTACCTTTGCCTTAAAAATATTCAATGACTCTTCTCCCACTGCCTTCTGAGTTCCAAAGTCACACAACCCTCTGAGAGAAAAAAAAAATCATCATCTCTGGCCTGAAAAGGCAACCCTTAATTTTAAAACGGCTCCCTGGTTCTGGACTCACCCTCAAGAGAAAACATCCTTTCCCTGCCCACCATTCAGGATCTTATATACTTCAATAAAGTCACCCCTCTCTCTTCTAAACTGCAGTGGAAACAAGCCTCTTCCAATTGTGAATGGCATTGAACAATTAAATAACCAACTCGAGGGTCAACGATAGTGGAGCCTTGCACATGAGCGCAAAAGGAAAAGCTGAATCATTTGTAACCAACTTTGACCAGAAGTGCTGAGTGGATGATCCAACATCCCCTGAGATTTCTACAATCACACATGTCAGTCTTCAGCCAGTTAGATTCACTCCATGTGATATCAAGAAACTGCTGAGCTCACTAGTTACAGCTAAGGCCGTGGACCTCTACATCATCCTGGCTGTAGTGTTTAAAAACCTGTGCTCCAGAACTAGTCTGCCTCTGGTCAAGCTGTTCCAGTATAGTTATAACTGGCATCTACCTGACACAGTTGAAAATTGCCCAGGTATGTCCTATCCACAAAAAACACGATCAGTTTACCATTGCATCAATCTACTCTCAATCATCAGAAAAGTGATAGAAGGTGTTCCTGGTAGTGCTATTAAGCAACACCTACTCACCAATAACCTTGTTCATTGATGTTCAGTTTGGGTTCCACCAGGATCTCGCCACTTCAGACTTCATTGCAGCCTTGGCTCAAACATGAGCAAAACAGCTGAATTCCAGAAATGAGGTGCTAGTGACTGCCCTTGACATCAAGGCAGTATTTGTCTGAATTAGATGGCATCAAGGAACCCAATAAAACTGAAGTCAGTAGGAATGGGAGGGAACCATCCAAAGAATGAATAAAAAAACAAAATCCTTGTTTAGCCAAACCTAACAACAAAAGAAGGGCAGCTGGCTGTTGCCTTGTTTTGTTTTTGTGTGCCTGCATAATAACAGTGGGGGTAAGATACCAACTTGGCTGGGGGTCAATCTGGCTGCTAGTGAATCAGCAGTTGTCAAAAAATTGGGCAGTGTGTATAACAGTTGCTGATTCACTGGGATCACTTTGTGCCCCCTCTGAAGTTGAATTTTACACCCAGCAACTGAACTTCAAAAGCAATTAATTAAGTGTGAAGCTTTTCGGAATGTCCTAAGAATGTGTTAATATGCTATAAATGCAATTTGTTTTATGTTCAAGTTCTTGTATTTGCATGTAAATTTTCCAGGTACCTTTGAAATAAATTTATGGGCAAATAAAGATTATGTACTCATGTGCCTTTAACTCTTTCAGCAGTACTTTAGCATTCGAAAACTTATTTTTTTGGTCTAAAATTTCTTTGGCGATTTCCTCATCTGCAGCTGTACCTTCAGTTAAGAAGGCCCGGTGCTCAAATGTATTAAGGACAGTAGTTAAGTGATATGTCAAGGGGGACCCTTATCACTGACTTATTATCGCTCCTTGTTAAAGACAAAGCCAGATCTCAAACACAGATGTAACTTTCATCTACAAAATATAAATGGACCAACATTTGCTTGAATAAAATGAATGATGTGCACTAAAGTGTGTCCCAGAAGAACTTTTTCTTGGAGGAAGAGTTGATATGAATGTTTCTTCCTTACAGGTCTTGCATGCGATATTTTCTTTGTAGACTTAACTCACTAACATGAGTGAGGCTTTGTAATAGCACCAGCTTTGTAACACCAGGCAAATTTTATTGGTCACAGCATCATTTTTTATGCATTAATGTGTAGGTTTCTGATCATTTGTCATGTACATGCTAATTATTTTGCTTCACAGGATGCCAAAGCGCTCACTATATGCAGTTAATATAATTTGGTTGACCCACATAATACCAGTCAACCCATACCATTTTGATCTCACACCCCTTAAATGATAATAGGACTGTAGTAAAGTTGTGTTGATTCCATTAACAAGAACTGGGGTGAAGATTAGCAACAAACGGTGCAATTTAAGTTGACCAGGATTTGCATGAGTGATTAATACCAGCAGTTACCTAACAATGTAAGTGTAAACTGACCACAGATGCACCAAGACACACACCATTGCAAGTGCAATGCTTGACTTACTTCTTGGTTAATTTATATTAATTGCATATTCGGGGTGCTGTGGCTTCCTGTGAAGTAGAGAATTAGCAAGAATATGACAAATGAATAGAATTATACATATCTGCACAAAATAGAAATAAAAGTGTGAAAGCAAAGCATAAAAATCTGAGAAGCTGATTATCTTCATGGATGTATGTATATATATATACTTCAGTACCTTTATGCAAAGAATCATAGAATAGTACAGCACAGAAGGGGCCATTCAGTCCATCAAATATGTGCCAGATCTTTCAAAGAAAGACCCAGTTAGTCACACACCTCTGCTCTTTCTCCACATCCCTGCAATTTTTTCTTCCTTCATGTATTTATCCAATTCCAATTTGAAGGCTATTATTGAATCTATTCACCTTATTTCTGGCATGTCAGGTCTTCAGCAACAGAGAGAAATATTGGGAATACTCATACTTCCCTATATTGTATGATTTTGAAGCAGGAGTTTGGACAGATGACAGCACCTTGGTCAAGAAAAGGTTTATGAAGTTTAGGAAAGTCCTTGCCTCAGCTCTTCTGCTGCTGAAACCCTCATTCATGCCTTTGTTACCTCAAATTTGACTATTCCAATAGACTCCTGGTTGACTACACCATCTTCTTCCAGTGCCTCTCCACTGTCGTCCAGCTGAGTGGAACTGCCTGGTTTCATTCTATAGCTTTCTAATCATAGCCAAAGAATCAATACAATGGCTTCTCATTCCCCTCCCACACTTTTACCTCTAGTATTTCCCAAGGATCTGTCTTTGGCTGCCTCCTAATCACCTGAAAACACAGCATCAGTTTCCACATGTATGCTGATGACACCCAGCTCTACCTCACCAAGAGCTCTCTCAACCCCTTCACTGTCTCTAAATTGTCAGATTATTTGTCCAACTTCCAGTACTAAATGAGCAGAAATTTCCTCCAGTTATACATTGTGCAGACTGAAGGCATTACTTTCGGTTGTTGTGACAAATTCTGTTCCCTAGACACTGACTCCATCACTCTCCCTTGTAAACATGAGATTGACACAAACAGTTTGCAACCTTGGTAGCACATTTGATCCCAAGGTGAACTTCCGGCCTCATATCTGTGCCATCACTAAGACCACATAAACCACCTCTTTAATTTTCACTTGACTCTGTTCTTGCCTCAGCTCAATCTGCTACTGTAATCTACCTCTAGACTTGACTAATCCAGTGTATTCCTGGCCAGCCTTTCACAACTCTGCTGCTCTTGTCCTAACTTGCACCAAGTGCTGTTCACCCATAACTCCTGTACTCGCTAACCTGCATCGGTCCCAGCTAAATAATGCCTGGAGTTTAAAGTTTTCATTAAGATAAAGGCAAAATACTGCGGATGCTGGAAATCTGAAACAAAACTAAAAAATGCTGGAAAAACGCAACAGATCTGACAGCATCTGTGGAGAGAAAGACAGAGTTAACGTTTCGAGTCTGTATGACTCTTCAGAGCTAAAGGGAAGTAGAAATGTGGTGAAATATATACTGTTTAAGGTGGGGGGGAGGGGGGGGGGGGAATAAGTGAAGCTGGATAGAAGGCCAGCAATAGATGAAGGCAAAGGAGCCATTGCAAAAGATGTCATGAAACAAAAGGTGAAAGGGATGTTGATGGCGGTGGTACTGGCTAAAGGAGGTGCTAATGGTGACACTAAGAGTGGGAAGCAGAATGTGATAATAGCACTCTGGAAAGTGGCAGATGGCCCTAGTGGGGGTGGGGTGGGGGGAGGGAATAGTGGTGGGGAAAAAAAATCGAAAAGGCTAAAAGCTGGGGATAAAACAAACAAAATGGCTCCAACACTTCCCTTCCTTGACTTCTCTGTCTCAATTTCTGATGATAGTCTGTCCACCAGTATTCATTACAAGCCCACCAACTCCCACAGCTGCCTCAACTACAGCTCCTCACGCCCTGCTTCCTGTAAGGACTCCCATTCTTTCAGTTCTTTCACCTCCGTCGCATCTGTTCCGATGATGCCACTTTCCAAAACAGTGCTCCTGATATGTCTTCCTTCCTACTTAACCGAGGTTTCCCACCCACGGTAGTTGACAGGGCCCTAAACCATGCCTGACCCATCTCCTGCGCCTCTGCCCTTGCACCTTCCTCTCCCTCCCAGAACCATGATAGGGTCCCCCTTGCCCTCACTTTTCACCCCACCAGCCTCCGTATTCAAGGATCATTCTCCCCATTTCCGCCAACTCCAGCATGATGCCACCACCACATCTTTCCTTCACCACGCCTCTGTCAGCATTCCGTAGGGACCGTTCCCTCTGGGACACCCTAGTCCACTCCACCATCACCCCCAGCACCTCAACTCCCCTCCCGCGGCACCTTCCCATGCAATTGCAGAAGAAGCAACATCTGCCCCTTTACTACTAGCCCCCCCCCCCCCCCCAAAATCCAAGGCCCCAAACACCCCTTTCACGTGAAGCAGCGCTTTGCTTGCACTTCCCTCAATTTGGTCTACTGCATTCACTGCTCCCAATGTGGCCTCCTCTACATTGGAGCAACCAAACGCAGATTGGGTGACCGCTTTGTGAAATGCCTTCGGTCTGTCCGCAAGCATGACCTAGACCCCCCTGTCGCTTGTCATTTCAACACACCCACCACCCTGCTCTCATGCCCACATGTCTGTCCTTGGCCTGCTGCAATGTTCCAGTGAAGCTCAATGCAAACTGGAGGAACAGCACGTCACCTTCCGATTAGGCACTTTACAGCCTTCTGGACTTAACATTGAGTTCAACAACTTCAGACCATGAGCTCTTTCCTCCATCCCCACCCCTTTTTGAACCCCCCTTTTCCCCATATTCATTTTTATTTTTAAAAAATTTATTTTTTTCCTCACTTACTTTCATTATTATTATTTCTTAAATTTATTTCCATTTTTATTCATTGTTTTATCCCTAGCTTTTAGCCTTTTCGATCTTTTTCCCCACCACCGTCCCCTCCCCTCACCCCACCTCCACTGGGCCACCTGTCACTTTCCAGAGTGCTTACCCTGGTCTTGCCATTATCGTATTCTGCTTCCCACTCTTAATGTCACCATTAGCACCTCCTTTAGCTAGTGCCACCATCATTAATGCCCCTTTGACCCTTTGTTTATGACAAATCACAATTTCGCAGTCTCTCCTTTGCCTCCACTTATCGCTGGCCTTCTATCCAGTTTCACCTATTCCACCCCCCCTTAAACAGTATATATTTCACCACATCTCTGCTTCCCTTTAGCTCTGAAGAAGAGTCACAGGGACTCGAAATGTTAGCTGTCTTTCTTTCCACAGATGCCGTCAGATGTGCTGAGTTTTTCCAGCATTTTTTGCATTTGTTTAAAACTTTCATCCTTGTTTTCAAATCCCTCCATGGCTTTGTCCCACCCCATCTCCAAAATCACCTCTGAAATATCTGTACTCTTTTAATTCTTTTAATTGAGCATCCCTGCTTTTATTCATTCCGCTGTATCAGTCATGGCTCGGTTGGAAGCCTCTTGCCTCTGAATCACAAAACTGTGGGGTTAAGTCCAGGACTTGAGCACAAAAATGGAAATAAATCTAGTGCTGAGGGAGTACTGGACTGTAGGAGACATTGTCTTTTGGATGATATGTTAAACCAAGGCCCTGTCTGCCCCTTCAAATGGGCATAAAAGATCCCCGTTCACTATTTGGAAGAAGCATGGAAGGGGTGGGGGGTGGGTGGGTTATCCCGTGTCCTGGCTGTTTCTCAGTCAACATCACAAAACCAGATTATCTGGTATTTATCACATTGCTGTTTGCGGTAGTTTGCTGTGTGCATATTGGCTGTGGATTTCTTACATTATAGCAGTGACTGTAATGTAAAAGTACATCTGTGGCTGAAAAGCACTTTGCAATGTCCAGAGATCATGAGGGGCGTTGTAATAAATACACATCCTTACTTTCTTTCGCTGGTGGCCATGCCTTTTGCTACCTGAGCCCCAAGCCTTGGAATTCTCCCCTCATACCTCTCTACCTCTCCTCCATAAGGCACTCCTTAAAACCTAACCCTTTGACCAAGCTTTTGGTCATCAGCCCTAATATCATCTGATGTGTCTCCGTGTCAAATTTTGATTTATAATACTGTCAAACGCTTTGGGATGTTATGTTATCTTAAATGCCCTCTTATAAATATAATTTATTGTTGAGAGTGGGAAAGAGGGAATTTTCAATTTCAGGCAAAGTAAGTGTCAAATGCATAGAAGTCCAGCAACTGAGCGCTGGAAGACGACACAAGACCGGAAATGATTGCATAGGCGGTGAAACCTGTAAATTGATTTGAAGGTGAGGATTTTTAATTCAATTTATGGGAGGAGAAGAAGCCAGCTGAGTTCCGTATGAATTGGAGCTCCAGGAGGATGGAGCATTGAGGATGTTGTGAAAATCATTTCTAGATTCACTAGGATGTTAGCAGGGCTCCAAGGTTTAGATTAGCAGGACAGATTATGTAAACTAGGTTTATATTTCCTGTAATATGGAATGTTAAGGGGTTTTTTTAGGTTTTCAGGATTTTGGAAATAATTGGTAACAGCGAAACTTTTTCTGATGGGGATTCTTGGACATAACCTTAAGCTTAGAGCTAGGCCATAAATTTAGACCTTGGCCATTCAGGAGAGAAGTTAAAACAAATTACTTCACACGAGCTATGGAGTTCTCTCCCACAAAAAGTAGTAGATGGTGGCTCAATTAATGATTTTAAATCTGATAGTTTTTTTGCTAACTATGGGTATAAAAAGATATGAAGTCAAGGCAGAAAGATCGAATTAAGATCCAGATCAGCCATGATCTCATCAAATGGCAGAACAGGCTCAATGGGTCGAATGTTCTGCTCATTCTTTTGTTCCTTAAAGTGCGGATGAGGGTTTCTGTAGCATTGGGGATGAGATAGGAGCAGAGTTGGGCAACTTTACCAAAAGAGAAGTGAGCCATCTTGGTAATGGATAGTATGAGGTTTTAAAGTCAGATCTGATTTGAACAGGGCACTCAATTTCACATGGCCTAATTTAGCTTGGGCATTTGGAGACAGGCTGGAATTAGTGGCAAGGGCATCAAATTAATAGAAAGAGAGAAATCTGTAGAAAGTGGAAGATGGGATCTATCTTATTAATGCTTAGTCGGGGGTAAGTTTAACTCATCTATAACTTCTATCGTATGCTGCTGACATTATGGAGGTGATTGTGGGAACAAAGGTAATGGTGAATAGAGCTGGGTGTTCACAGCATATTTATGAAAACTGCTCTTGTTACAAATAATGTCACAGAGGGCAGCAGGCATATTTATATATATGCAGAAATGGAATTTGAAGTAAGTTGTCCTAAGTAATTGTATTTACAGTAGGATTTACTTATATAAAAGTGACAGCACTTCAAAGTTATTCAGTTTGTGTGAACTGCTTCGACACATTTTTGAGATATGTGACAAGGCCCTATGTAAGCGCAAGTCATTTTAGGGTTAAAAGTCCGGTATTGTATGAGTGACTTGTCGTCTCTTGACTGGTACTTTCAACAAAGTTGAAATGCATTGGTTAAGCCCAGTATTTTGAGTTGGGACCTTGTATTTATTTAGAAGGATTTGGTATGGTATAATTTAAAAACATTAATGTCATTATATATGTGTCTGTATAGTTCAGCGGTTTAGCCTTGAAGAGGTTCAACTGAATTAAAACACTGCAGGTTTGAAAGTCTCGATGCATGAGGCCAAAATGGAAGTTTTGCTATGGTTGCTTGATTTTTTTTATTCTCACCATCTGGAGAACTGTATAACAATCTAAGTGGCCATAATTTGATTTCATGAGTCAAATTATTTTTTGTACTATTATAGGCCGATGGACAAATTATGTGTTTCACTTTGCAGGAGATAAAGATATAATAAAACAAACCTTTAATAAGAACACTGCTGCTGTTAGGTAATACTAATACATCATAAAACATGTGCTTGAAACTAATAGTTCGTGCAGAACCAAGAAGATCAGTGTTTGTTGGATCTGTTGATATTATCTGCGGATTGAGAGGATTGTAGAAATAACCTTCCAAAGCTGGAATAAAGAAACAAATTTGCAAATGATTAATCAGCTGTTGAAAAAAAATTCCATTGATTAATAATGTAAATAAAACTTTTAGCTGCATATAATGAATATTAAATGTGTACTATTAAATCTCTAGTACAGTATTTTAAGGAGTTTTAATGCATCTATTTTTAGTTTTTCTACCCGGAGGCAGAGCAGCTAGGGTGATTTCAGATTTAAATTAAATTGCTATGAAGATCTATTAGATCTAAAGTTAGAGTAAAGAAGGTGAAATTGATATTACTGTTATGGACAGGAGGGGGATCAATTTAAACAACCCTGATTTCTCCGCTCACTATCCATCCGTAAACAGGTGTTCTTGATATTTGATTTCCCCCTTTCCAAGTGGTGGTGTATTTTCTCCAACCCTTCAGTTTTGGAGTTAACCAATCTTCTATTAAATAACCCCACAGCAAGCTTGATATATAGTAAAATAAGAGAATTGGATTATTGTACACACACAAAACGTGGGAAAGGGATTTTGCAATGTCTGCCCCTTTTTGCATTCGTACATTAAAAGAGGGATAAGGGAAAGAAAGGGGGTCAGGGCAGAAACCACGATAAAAATAAGAATTATGGTTTCATGCGAGTCCAGAGCCCAGAATCAATGTCCAAGGAAAGTTCTTTTAGGTGGCTTTGTCTGGCAGAATTCCTGGTATTGCTCCTAGGAACTCAGTTGCAGGTTGAGTCTGTTGAAGATGCAGCAAAGTATTTTTGTATCCTGAGTAATAGTTCACATTTTAGGTGAAATACAGGGTCCTTTCTGGACATCAGACTTGGAGAGAGATGGAGGTCAAAGACAGGCTGCTAGCCTGGAGTCTGGTTCTCTTCGGAGGTTAAACCACAACTGAAGATGAAATTCCAAAGCTGTATAATTAAAGGAATTTAAACAACACAAGTCTTGGTCATGTGACAAAGTGGTTTTGGGTTGAGTTATTCAACGAGGCCCCTTTTTACAACCCATTGGGCACATTTTTCCCTTTGTCAAGCTGACTGGATGGGGCGGTCGGGAAGCCGACCGCTGTTAATATGGCAATCATCTTGTTAAAACCAATTGGTAGTTAAACAGATGATGGGCATTAATTATCCCAACTGAATAGAATAAAAAGGTACAGCTGGAACACTTTGTGTGGAAGCTACTAGGAAGTTAGCACTGAGGAGTTGTCTTGGAAATAAAACAGCTTTAACCAAGAGACCAGCCTGGATTAACTCTTCTACCACAACCTCTTATTGTGAGTAACATGGTAGCAGAGGATGAACTTTAAGCTTTGCTGATTGACTGTTGTATATGAAGCTTTCTGTCTCAGCCCTCTGAGGGAAAAGAAGTGTACTGTTGCTAACAATTTAAGTTATGGAATGGCGGAAGGACAGTGCAAAATCGCAAGCTTTGACTACCCACTAATTTTTTCTTACTCTGAACCTTATCAGCAATGGAAGGCTGAAGTTGAAATGTGGACCTGGGTTACTGCTATACTCTGGAAGAAGCAAGGTATAGCTTTGGCGTTATCATTACCAGCCAAAAATAAGATAAGGAATGAAGTATTTTCAGAGTGGAAGGTGGATGATTTGGATCATGAAGAGGGATTAAACCATCTGATACAATTTTTGGATAAGTTCTATAAAAAGGATGAGTTATTGGAAGTGTATGAAGCCTGGACGATCTTTGATGGGTTTAGGAAATCAGATGATCAGTCCATGGAAGAATATATCATGAATTTTGATCAATGGTACAGGAGGCTACAGCGATTTGAACTTGAAATTCTAGAATCGGTATTGGCATTTAAATTACTGGACTGTGCTTGCATTTCCCATGTTGATCGTCTTTTAGTACTAACGGGTTCAGTTCCGGGGGAAAGGACCTCTCTTAGATCAAATGGCTGCTGCCCTAAAAAGATTTCTGTCATTCCCTGCTATTTTTTTAGCAAATGCAAACAACTATGCTGTAAAACAAAGGATAGAGGATTCAATGGTGATTGAATTTCGCCAATACAAAGATTCCAAAACAAAGATGGGGTCAATGAGAAGAGGTCTGAAAATGGTCGTAACCCTAGCCATTTTGAGAGCTGGTACAAAAAGTGTGCCTGGGATGGTGACCATAGACGTTTAAACCCAAAAAATGCATGGGGAATGGTTAATCGGCGTTTTCGGTGTGATTCCCAGCACCATTACACAATGAACTGCCCACAGTGAAGGAATTGTGTTTTTGAAGTGACCCACGAGGCGGTTCATCTGAAACTGAAAATAATGATGGTGACTGCCATAATGGAATTGTATTGATCACTGAGAATTTGAATCCGGTGATGAGTATCTTGATGGTTGATTCCTTCAACTGTGCAGTTCTGGACGGTGGTTGCACTTCTGTGGTGTGTGGCATGGACTGGCTTGACTGCTATCTGGAGTCTCTCAATGAGGCAGACCGGTGGAAGGTGAAGGAGTATGAAAGCTCTACCTGCTTCAGGTTCAGAGATGACAATACATTAACATCCTCCAAACGGGTGGGTCTCCCTTGTAAGATAGCAGGGATCAATCTGTTTATCAGTATTAATGTGGTTTCTAGCGAGATACTGCTATTGTTGAGTCGATTTGCGATGAAGAAGGCTCAGATGACGCTAGATATGAAGAATGATAGCGCTGTCATGTTTGGGAAAATTGTGGATCTCCATTTTACTCAGTCAAGCCATTACTGCTTGCCACTAGCCAGGGAGTTTAACGATGTAGTGGCAATAGACTTGAAAGTTTAGGTCAAGGATAGGGGTATTTTTTTTACTACACTTCATAGATATGACAGCTAGATTTAGTCTATCCACAGTGATACATAGCAAAGACAAAAGGACCATTGTCGATAAGATCATGGAGAAATGGGTAGGAACAGGATTAGGAACACCAATGAAGATCCTCACAGATAATGGTGGGGAATTTGCCAGTGAAGAATTCTGAGATATGTGTGAAAATTTAAACATCATAGTTATGCACACTGCAGCTGAAAGCCAGTTTAGTAATGGTCTTTGTGAAAGAAACATGCAGATGACATGTTACATAAAATATTAGCTGATCGACCAGGTTGTAAACTGCAAACGGCGCTTGCATGGGCGGTGTACGCAAAAAACTCTCTGCAAATGGTTGGGGGGTACAGTCCGTATCAGTTGGTGTACGGAAGAAATCTGAAGTCACCATTGGTGTTGTCAGATGCTCCCCCTGCTCTAGAAGGGACTAGCAGTAACTCTACTTTTTCTGCTCATCTGATCGCTTTGCATGCGGGCAGAAAAGCTTTCATTAAAGCTGAGGTTTTGGAGAAAATTCGGCAGGCCCTACAGCACCGCATAAGACCATCCGGAATACAGTTTAGACAAGGAGACATGTATGTTATAAAAGGGAAGGCCAGAAAGAGTGGAAAGGACCTGGCAAGGTTATAGGGAGTGATGGGAAAGTAGTAATTGTGCAACACGGTAATTAAACTGTTAGGGTACATTCTTCAGAGTTAATTGGTGCTGGCTATACTTTTACAGGTTCTGAACAGGACATAGAAAGCGAGGAGGCACCGTGCATTTCACATACACATACACTGGATAGTTATGAGGCGCAGACGACAGCAGATACAGGGCTGACAAAAGATGAACAAAGTAATGCTGAGGTACAGGACAACGCTATTCGTCCAAAAGGGCAATTACCCAAAGTAGGAACAGAGGTAACGTACATGTCAGAAGGGACCAGTGTGTGGAAGGATGCCACCATCATAGGGAGTGTAGGAAAGGCCACTGGTAAATACAAACATTGGCTAAATGTGCAGGATGAAGGACAGGAGACAAGACCTATTGATTGACAAACCGAGGTAAAGATGTGGAAACCCAGAAATCGCAATATGAGTTCTGACAGTAGACCAAAAAGTAGCCCTAGAGAAAGATCACGGACTTGCGAACGGAGTTCTGTTTGCATGGGTGGACGATCCTATAGTAGCAGTCCAGAAAGGGAGAGGAATGTGAGTCGAGGCCATAGCTTAACAAGGAAGACTAGGAAGCAAGCTAGCAATCTCAATAGAAGTAGAAGTCCTTATCACAGAGAGATTCTTGTAGCTGCTAATAAATTGTAAAGTAAGCTGTAAAGTAAGAGTTAGAAAGTTGGAAAGAATTTGGGGTATATTCTGAAATACCTGACAGAGGACAGTCAGCTTTATCTGACAGATGGATCTGTACAGAAAAGGTACTCCCAGACGGCACATATAAGGCCAAAGTAAGATTAGTAGCCCGAGGCTTTGAAGAGAGACTAGGAGATCAGGATGTCAGAGTGGAGTTGCCTACTGTGGGGAAAGTGAGTTTGAAAATTTTTTTTTTTTAGCTATTTTGGCATCCTATTCCTGGGAGTGTAAATTGATTGATATAAAGGTTTCGTTTTTACAGGGGGAGAATTTTCAAAGGGAAGTTTTTTTGAAACCACCCAAAGAAGCCAGGGGTGTAGAAGGAAAGCTATGGAAATTGAATAAGTGTGTTTATAGGTTTATTGATGCATTTTTCTGTGAGGACTGTTTTGTTGAAGATAGGTTGCATTCAGTTAAAGGCAGACCCCGCGATGTTCTACTGGTACCATAAGGAGAAACTAGCTGGGATTTTTGTCATGCATGTTGATGATTTCCTGTGGGGAGGATCTGTAGAATTTGAACAACGGGTAATTGAGAAGATAAAGAAGGAATTCCAGGTCGGGAGTCAGGCTTCTGGGGTCTTTAAATACATAGGTTTAGACATTAAGCTGATCCCACTGAACTTCTTTAAATTTCCTGAGCAGGGTGGCCACATTCTCCCACTGCCCTTGGGTAAGGTTGCTGATTGGGCATTTGAGACTCTGGGATCTGCCAGCTTGGCAGCCAAGGTTTCAACAGGGGAAGCCTCCTTCTCACTTGTGTTATGACATAGCGGATGGTAAATGCTAAGCTGCTCAAATCCCAAAGGGAAACTTGAAACAACTGCCGCAACTGTTTTGCAATTTGTATGTTTCGAGATGCGTGCCTTGAATTCAGTAGTAATAAGACCACTGAGTCTTATAGGTTTCTTATAAAACTGAATTCTTATAAACCTTTATTAATAGAAGAAATTATTTTAAGCACATACATAGACCTACAAATTACTACCATGATACCTTCTAAATCCTCTAATTAATCTAGCTCCCAGTTACACCTCCGTTAAGGCAATGGTAAAACACACACATTTAAACAGACCCAGGCAAAGCACACCACTGGACAGTTGAATTCAAAGTAAGTTTTTCTCAGCTTCAGTTCCTTGTAGACAGCAGCCTGAGGCCTAGATGCTGGAGGTTCCTCACACCTGTCACACCTTCCCACACACAACCTCATCTCCTCCATACAGACTTCCCCTCTGAATGCAAATTCCCATTGCTGCACTATGTCCCTGGACTTCACCCCTCCAATAATAAAAATCCACCAAAGTACCAACTTTTCCAGCAATCCCTGAGAAAAATAAACACACTTTCTTAACTTCTCCTGGCTAGGTGATACATCTCACCCCCTCTTCTAAATTTAAGCTAGTCTCTAGTCTCTCTCACCATCTGCATGCTTATTTGGGATCTTAACTGGTCTCCCTCTTAGGTTGAAAAGATGGTGTGGGCTAGCCAAACCTCCTGCTCATCCAGCTGGGGATACTGGCTTCTTTTTTAAATTATTCTGCCTAGTATGGGACCTTTTTTGAGTCCCCGTTCTGCCTCATATCTTTCGGGATATTCTCACTCACAGGGGTTGTGCCAGCTTTGGCTGCTGTGCCCTGCGGCTCTCACCTGGGTGAGGCAGTTTCCTCACCAGCTCTGGGGGTATTTGGGAACCTGCCGAGTCTGCCTCCAAATTCAGAAATGCAGGTGTGTAGCCAGAGCTTCTCATCCAGCAGGGGTGCAGGCTCCTTTTGTTTCAAGTCTGGGCAAGGTGGTTTTCTCACCAACTGTGTATCTATTTGGGGACTTTCCTGGTGCCCCTCTTCTAAAATTGAGAAGAAGCTTTCAGACAGCCAGACCTCCTACTCATCCAGTCTTTTTAAATTTGCTGCCCAGGTCTGGGGACTTTGTGCCCCTATTTATCCCCGGGGAGAAGGATTTTGCTAGCCCCTCTTTGACTGCATCACCCCACCCTTTTGTTACTCCATTCCCAGCCTTTTACTTTCCCCCAGCTCCTTGGCTGAGTGCTGCCCACCCGTTTTGGATGCCTGGGGGTTAACTGCAACACCTACTCTGCCTTTTGGGCGGTGGCAAGGACGGACTTGCTCACTGGGTAATGACTTCCCCAATGTAGCTACTGTCGGGGTGGGCTGGTCCCTATTCGTTCCCGTTTCCTCTGGGACACCCTGGCTCACATGGAGCTGGCTAGCTTCTACTGCTCTGCTCCTGAGCACCTTATCCCTGATGGGTTATTTTTCCCCCTTTAGGGTCTCTGAACTTTTTTTCAGCTTTCTGCCACACTGCAGAGTGGCAATGATGGTGAAACTGTCAACATTCCCTGTTACTAATTAATTTCCAGAACCTGCTCATGCACAGTTAAATGCTGAAATCCAGAAGTTGCTGTCAAGTGACTCTACATTTTTCCTAGGGTGTAATATTGAGGTCCCTAGTATGCAATCAATCAGAAATCATTGAACTGACGGGAGCTTCCACCTTACACCCTTAATCTCGCTGTAGATACCCCTAGAAGAGGTTTAATAGGCATTTGATGATGTACCAAGTTCATAATTACTGCTAAATAACCTCAGTAGTCCTGAAAGAGTAATTTTACATTTGTTGACTGTCAGATTTCTCTATTATGATAAATACCCACATTTATATATTTTAAAGTTTATGGTAATTTAGCCTTAACCCTATGTGTTTGTATCAATCATTTATTTAATTATCTGTTGAATTAAAAATAAAGGGATTCAGTGAATTTTACTACTTGGTTTGCTGTCTGTGAGAATACCTTGATGTGAATGTTATCAAGCAGGATAAACAGCCATCAGTGTTGTTGGATACCTGAAGATCCCCTTGATTTGATGGCAGATTCAAGCTGATGTTGGGAAAGGGGAAGCCCTGCCATAGAGATCACTAGATCTTTTTGGGAGCTTCTTCAGGGTCAGCACCGAGTGCCAATGCTTTGCTAAACAAAAACAGAATTACCTGGAAAAACTCAGCAGGTCTGGCAGCATCGGCGGAGAAGAAAAAGAAATTCTTTGCTGTTGACCACAAAATCCAGGCCAACAATGTAAGTTGATGAAATAGATACTCAACTTGTACTAGATGTAGCGCAAAGAACAAGAAAATATTACTGTTTGATTTGGTATAAGGCAAGACCCAACAAAGAATTTAGATATAATTTTTTTTCTCAAAATGGGCTTCTGAAATGTAAAGACTGCAGGTTCAACAGTTGATTTCTGACTCTTTGAGAAGAAAGGACAATTTTTGGCTTCAGACAGTAGTTTGAACTGATTTCCTAGGTTTTGAACACATTGTTTCTCATCTACATTATGAAATTAAATAATTCTAAAGCAGTTGTCCCACCAAGATGACACAAAGAAGAAAAAAAAATATAAGAAATTTGTTTCTGTTCCATATTTTCTTGTTTAAATTCTGTTTTTTAAAATGGACAAATGGCTGGACTGATAAAATGGCCGCCACTAACCACATGATGGTAGTTCTGGAAGTTTCTGAGCAGTTTAGAAATGGACAAAGGCTAACACATCAAACGTTGGAATGTAACACTCCTTGCATTTTATAAACATTCTAGCCAAACCAACACACAGAATAGTAGACGAGACATCTGCACATGCCAGTTGTGGACAAAGGCAGAGCTATTTGTGACTCCTAATCTCTAACATTGTGTTAATGGTTCTACAGTTACCTGCTCAAAACACAATAGGTTTTAATAAAGGACCTTGTTCACTGATTAGCTCGATCCCAAACCATCTTGTCACATGACTGAGACAAACTGTTTGAATTACTTAAGTTAAACAACTTTTGGGTTTTATCATCAGTCACTGTTTAACCTCAAGGGCAACAGAACTCCAGGCTCTGTCAGCAGTTCCTTCACTGCTGCTGGGTCAAATTCCTGGAACTCCCTAACAGCACTGCGGGTGTACCTACACCACATGGACTGCAGCGGTTCAAGAAGACAGCTCACCACCACCTTCTCGAGGGCAAGTAGGGATGGGCAATAAATGCTGGCCCAGCCAGCGAAGCCCACATCCCCTGAATGAATGAAAAAAAAAGCCATTTACTACCTAACAGAGCAGCAATGGAACCAGGGCTCTGTCCAGGTTTTAAATTATTGTACTACTAGAACATCTGAACTTCTGTATCTGTGCCTAGAAGATTAATTCATCTTTACGTGCCTACTTCCGTTGTGGAAGTCATCGCTTCTGGAAAAGCGAATCATCCTGCAACAGTTTCAGCCTACTAACCCCTGAAGGAATGCACTATTGGACTTTTTGATTCTGGACTCTGGACTCTCATGAAACCATCATTCTTCTTTATATTGTGGTCCTAGGCCTGAACCCCTTTCCTTCCCTTATCCCTCTTTTATTGTATGAATGCAAAAAGGGGCAGATGTTACAAAACTCCATCCTGCGTTTTGAACGTGTATAAAATAAGCTACCCATCTTATTTTACCTTGTCTCATGTTTGCTGTGGTGTTATTAATAGAGGATTGGATCACTCCAAAACCGAAGGGTTGGGGAAAATACACCACCACTTGTAAAGGGGGATTTCAAACAAACCTTCCTATTTAGGGACAGGAAGTAGGGGGAGCAATTAAACCCCTTCCTGTGAGTGGTTCTCTGGGGCATTATTTGCGGAAAGCCTGGAGATATGATATTTTATAATGATTGGAGCTATACTATGTAATGTAATTGCTTTCATATGACAGTGTACTCACTTATTTTTCTCTCTTTCTCTCATGTGTGCACACATATACACGTGCCCCTCCTAGCCTCATTGTGGTGTCTTTGTCGCTCTATGGCTGACTCTTTTTTTCATTATTTCTGTTCCACTTTAAGTCTCTAGTCCTATCTGTCTCCTTTTTTGTTTTCACTTTCTTTTCCACATGTTCCTTTGCTGAAAAACTCTATCTTAACTTCTTATTAAATGGCGCAAGATAGGAAGCAGTACTCTGAGGTTGAGTAGTTGAATTGGTCAGAGAAAGACAGTCAGAAGTGCTTCAGTATTTTTATGGGAGATTTGAGTTGTGGGTTCTAAAATGGTGAGGATCAGGTCAGGAGAATCTAAGGTAAAAGGAAGCAGGAGTATCGGGTTGGCACGGAGAAGGGAGAAGCTAGAGGGATCCACAACCTTGGAAAGCATGATGTGCAGTTGTGGAAAATTAGGGTCTGGAAGCAGTCAATGTGGCTCTGCTGTGAGAGAATTTTGGAGAAGGCTGAGAGGAATCATGCCATGTTGAGACAGGGATCCTGGGATATGGTAGTACTCTTATGGTGGAGTGCAATACATGCAGGTGATTTGTATCTGGAAGTAATCCAAGGATGCACTGTGGTTTGTTAGCTGATGAAACGGCATGCCTACTCAAAGAAATTGGAATTGTTTTGGTGACTGGATTGGCCAATTTTGTGGAACGTGCAAGATTTATTTTGTTTTTGTGTGGGTCACCTGTTTGAAACCAGTGTTTGATGGAAAATTATGAATGCATGCTAGACTTAAAAAATAATTGGTGAGAAGCAACTTTAACCAGGTAGATTATGTATTGATTAGCACTCATGCTGTAACTGATGTGAGGCGAGTAGCCAAATGCTGGATTTGTGGGAGAATCATTGAGTTGGCTGATCAGCTGTTGCAGCTTCAAGTAATATTGCCCGTCAGAGTAATAGAGCTGAGTGTAGCCAGTGAGGGCAGATATGGGTGGGTTCAAGGAGGCTGAGCAATCGGCAGTGCACAGTAATTTGGGGACTTGCTCTGTCAAAGAGGTGCCCTCTGTTATATCAAATAACTGAGGTTACACTATGCAGATAATTCAGATGTATCAAACAGTAAATTACAGCTTGAATCAAAAGGCTTGAGTTTCTTTCTCACTGCGTGATTCATTACATTATAACCCCTAGGAGAGCACAGGAAGTTCCCATACCATGAATGGATAGAGAAATCAGTTACTCTCCCACTGCATGCGTACCCTGGTTGCATAACTGAACAGTTTGCTGCAGAGCTGCCTGTGTCTGCACATTCTTCAGCAAGGTAGCCAAGTGGGAACAACTTCCCATCCCAGGTAGGTGCCCCCAGGACGTTTGTTCTTTTTCAATATGATAATGCTATTGAAAGAACTTCATGATAGAAACCAGCAAGAGGCTCAAATTTAATAGATTATCCGTCGAATGAATTCTTGTCATTTCTTGCTTTAAAGATGAGAACACTTGCCTTTTTCTTTCTTTGTCCTTTTTTGCCTTTTTCATTAGTAACCTGTGCCATTTACAAATAAATAATGCTGCGTTTATGGTAACCTAATTTGCTGCTTCATTCCTCCAGCATTTCAATATACAAAAATTAAGAATTATGCATTCTCTGCACAGTTTTACGAGTCTCAAAATCTTTTCACGGGATTGCATTAACAACTCTAGAGTTGGAATGGTAGCTAATTTCCTCTTGAGTTATTTTTCTGTCATTCTTTGTCTTTTTTATTGTTGGTTGTATGGAATGTTACAGTGATTAATAAAGGATTCTGTGTGCTGGAGTTGGCAGAAACTGCTTCCTCTGTGGATTAGAATAGATTTATTCAGCTTCCATACAGTTACACAGTGATTTATTTGTAACCTGGGCATTTCATCTATGCATACACGAGGTAAATAGAAGGCATCTGAATTATTAGTTTGTGCAGAAGAATCTTGAGGAAATGTTATTTTTCAATAAAAATTAAGTGAAAAGTGGATATTTTTGGATTTACTAAGCATTTATTCCAGCCTTCTTTGTTTGGGAGGCAGGAGATGAAGGTGTGTGATTCAAAATTTGCAGCTTTTGTATTCATTGGGATGAAGGATATCAGTGTTGCGAAAGGAACGTTTTTGAGTTTCTGAGCCTCCTTTGGCAAGTTATTTAACCAAATGGAAAAGTATTTATTGTACTCAGTTGCAGCAGTGTGTGTCAAGTCTGGTCTTAGAAGACCAGCCCTGCCTGCAGTAGTGTGAAGTTTGCTATTTTTTTTTGCATCTGTGATTAAGATTGCCACTTATTGCCTAACTGATAGCTAATTTTGTGTTGTGGGTTGATTGTCACTAGAAATTAGATTAAGTTTGACCAAACTTGTTGTTTTGTTACTTTTTAAAGTGAACACAGGAATCTCGCAAACAGTTCCAACTGGATGCAAACCATGTCCCAATTGTTGATTGTTTTTTGGTAATTCATTGATTTTCATTTGAGTAATTTGAAGACTTTGAGTTTCAGATAAACATTATAACTGATGTGATGATCATGGTATAAGATGAAAAGATTCTTGAGTATATTTTGATATGCTACAAATCACACTCCCTTTTATGGGAATGCATTTTCGTACAGTTTGTAATTTATCTTTCATTTCATTAGCTCTGATTTAACGCAACTCAGAAAGCAAAAGTTTTCTCTCCTTCATTTAACACCAATATAAAAAATCAAAGTCATCCCTGAGAGGAAAATTGCTTTCTTTACTGTCCCTTATGAAATCTGATACATAGGCAGCCAAATGGTCTTCCCTCCATTCTGTTGTGTATATAAGGCTGAAGTGTGTATCATCCACAAGCTGCACTGCAGCAACTCACTAAGGTCAGCACCTTCCAAACCCACGATCTCTACTACAAGGGCAGCAGATGTATGGGAACACCACCACTTGCAAGTTCCCCTCCAAGCCACACACCATCCTGACTCGGAAATATATCACCATTCCTTCATTGTCACTGGGTCAAAATCCTGCAGTTCTCTTCCTAACTGTGCTGTGGGTGTACTTACACCACGACTGCAGCGATTCAAGAAGGCAGCTCATTACCACCTTCTCAAGGGCAATTAGGGATGGGCAATAAATGCTTAGTTTTAGCCAATGACATCCATATCTCATGAAAGAATAAATTAAAATAAAAATCGTAATTGTGGCCTTTACTTTTTTTCTTCTGTCATTTACAACAGATCTGTCAGTTATTTTTCATACCAGAAAATTTATAATAATTATTCGGTTAAGTTTTGTATTTTTATTCACAGCATATAAGTAGACAAATTTGATTTAATTGATCCTAGTTATTTTCATGTGAGTGCCCCTTGCTTAAAAATTGTATAGCTCACTTTCAGTGCATGGTGCCCATGACTTCATTCTGAAATGGAACTTGCTCTGCACTTAGTACAAGAGCTGGACATAACTAACTTATTTCACTAGAAGGCAATCTGGCTACATGAATATGGAAACTCCTTTCTTTGTGCACAATTCTCAAGGACCACCTTAGCACAGATGCACCTTTTCATTCCCAAATGCAGAGTGGAGCTTGGGAAGCGGCTATTCTTAGAATGCTTCCAGTCAAGTTTTGTGTAGTGTACAGAAGGAGTTGAGGGATGTGATTTAGGCAGCCATATACAGGTTGTTCTAATGTTATCCAAAATTGTCACAATAGAATTTTTATTTCAAACTATGTCATCTCTTTTTGTTTAGCTATAGTAGGCCTCCAGGTCCACCATAGCACACTCTGTTGGTGGGACTCCAGGTCCAAACTGGGGAACTCACTTTCCACGTGTAAATGGCCTCTGGGCCAGGAACACAGCCAGGATCCATGGGACACCTTGGAGTAGGCAGATGATTTGTCCCACAACAAATATGCCCCAATCAAATATGACAGAGCCAAATTCCTAGACTGATTGTGATCATACTTCATAATTGTCGAGCCATCAGCTAAAATTCATTAAGTTTCAGATACAATGTGTTCAAAGATAGCTAATCAGACCAATTTGAGCACAAAAAGATCTGTTGCACATTGGACGCACACATATTGTTGGTGTGAAAGAGGTACTTGTGACTCTGGACTTAGGGTACCAGTGCAATACTGGTTTCTTTGATGATCAGCCTGTGCCATATGGAGTGATCCTGTGTGAGAACTTCAGGGTGTCCTTTAAGTGCTTTTTCTGGCCTCCATTTGAAAGTTTCCCTTCGCTTAGCTTGCCATAGAAGAGTTTTTTTTGGCAAGCACTCATAAGGCATTCTGAAAACATGTCCTGCCCAACCTTATCTGAGCTCCCTTCAGCAGAGTATGGATTTTAAGCATGTCGGTCAGGGAGAGAATCTCAGTATTAGGAACTTTATCTTGCCATCTGATCTTGAGGGAGGTCATGTGAAGGTAATGTAACTTATTTACATGCCTGAAGTACACTGTCCACGTCCCACAAGCATATAAGAGAATGGGAAGGACAACTATTCTCTATATATTTTACTTTTGCTGAGAGACTAATTCCTCTTCGCTCCAGACAGTTTTTCGTGGTTTGCCAAAGGCAATGCTGGCTTAGCTATTTTGGCATTCACTTTGTCATCAATGTAAATTATTATGGAGACAGTGCTGCCAAGGTAGGTACTCAAGTGCTTCAAACCTTTGTTGGCTTCATATACCAATCAGTCCCACAAGAGCAACATATGACTTCAGTTTGTTTTGGTACTGATGTTGAGACCGAAGTTAGCACATGTGGCTGAGAATCTGATGGCCGTACTGTGTGTTGCCAGCATTTTCAGTTTTATTTTAAGGTTGCATAATGTTGGCCTTGTACTCACTATAGCTGATACATCAAACCTTGCTGCTTCTCCCAATGAAAACAATCTGCAACTCTGTTGCTGATGAGACAGGACTCCAACCTTGTTTTTGTACTTTTTTGGCACAGATGAATACATGAACAATTGACTAAAATAAAAAGTTGCAGAATTCATTATTGTGCAGTTTATATATTTCAGGCAGCCACTAGGAAAAACTTTTACTGCGATGTTTAAAGGAACCTGCAAATGCTTATTTTGTACCAAAAGGAGAAGCACAGATTGGGTAACAGATTTTCCAATGCTAGTTCTGGTAGTAGACCTTATGTTACTCCTCCCCAGGGCAATCACTTTTACAATAGTCTCCCTTCTTTCAGATCTGCATGGTAGTGTAGGGTCAACAGTGTTGTATGCATATCATGTTTGGGATTTTTTTGATACATTTTCCACAGTAAACTAGAAGCTACATATATTCAAATGCAGCGACCTGTCCTCTGCAGGAAAAAGGAATCTAGCCAAACATTGCACCTTGTTTTTGAATAAGCAAAAGCAAACCTGGTGCATTTGCCATCGCAATGTCTCAACCAATCGAAGCCGACTTGCCAATAAATCAGCACCCCTTTTCTCATGCACTATAAATTTTTGTTCCCTTTGAAATTTGGCATTTTTGTGTCCGTCCTAAGGAGTGCAAGATGAAAAGCTTTGATAGCATGTCTAGCTCACATGATGGGAAGATATCCAGTTCAATTGTCAAGGAGAATACATTGTTACAGCTCCTCCTGGATTATGCTATCATGCAAATAGATATTGGACAATATGAGTGAACAGCAAAATGTAAGGGATATGGGATTTGCTTATGTGAGGGACTGATGCACTGTTATTTGAAAGGTGGTGTCTTTAGCAATATAATAATTCTTCAGTACTGAATTAATCGTAGAATCATAGAAATTTTCAGCAGAGGAGGAGGCAGAAGGTGACAACCTAGATGATCATGCGATCATCACTACGATCTGATGTAGGATTTGATCCAACCACTGCTGACTTAATCACCTATGTAAAAAAAAAATACATATAAACCCAGGTTCTGATCTGAAACTGCATTATTTTACCTATTGTTTACTTAACAGCAGTTATACCTTATGGCCTTAAAGGGGTACAGCTTCATCTTAGCAGCAGAATAAAACATTATGCATGACACAGTACAGTACTGCTGACCTTAAAACAGCCTGTCATCTGACTTACACTAACAGATACCTCACGGTCATGCTTGCAGTATGTGTAGTTGTGTCGACTGCCCAGTCTTGTTCAATACACTTTGACAACTCTCAAATAATTTTTTGTTGTGCTTGCCTTAAACAGCAACAAGTCACCACTGAGCAGGTAGGGAACGTGTGTAGCAAGCAAGAATGAAAACAATCAAATGTGAAATTTAACAAAACAAGAATAACAATAAATTGGCAGTTAACAGTCACCAATGGTGTGAAGCAAAAGAAAGACATTAAAACAGCTTCAAAGATTTTTTGAAAATTCTTGCTTTCACCACTAAGATTATGACTTATGATTGAAAATTAAGTTTGTCGTTTATATTAGACATAAAAGAAATGTTTCCCCAGAAAATTAGGGGTATCACTGCTGACTTAATAAATACTAGTGTGTTGCTTGAGGATAATGTTTTGGGACATTCATGGAAATACTATAATTTAAATGTCTTAAAAAGGTACTCTCTAAGTGTGTGTTCATTACAACTGAGGATCATTTTGAGGATTCATAAATTCCCTGTCATTTTACTGGTATCAAAGTGGCTGCTTTGAGTTTACTTCATGGCTTTAGCACCTTGACTTTAGCTGAGTATTCTGTTCATTTCGCTCATAAGTGGAAGTGTTTTAATGTATCATTGGGAAAACTCACCAATCATAATTTAAATGAGTAAATTGTCCGCTGGAACTTTTCATTGCCACTTGATGGTATCAGTGCGCTTTGAATACATTGTACCTGAAAGTACTCACAAGGCATACTAATGATAGAAAATTACCATTGCATGATCAGAAAGGTCGTAGGGACATAGAAAAAATGGGAGTTAGGATTTAAAATTGTATGTTTGCTCATTTAAGCTCACTGTAGCACACTATATTTCAATTACAATTTGCACATTCAATTTGTGTTATTCAAATGCATAATGCAGTGTCCCAGTTAGGAGTGTTTCAAGAACCACTAAGACTTATAACTGACTTGAATCCATAATTACAGGATTACAATTTGAGCACCATAACTGCAGCAGTACAAATTTCTTGTTTTAGCATAAATGTCTCATTTTTTATTTGTTTTTTTGATCCTCTCAATTGTACACATTTAGTTATATGGTGTATCATTTGGCCTGTTTTTTCATAATATTGCATGCCTTTCTGCTCGAACCTCAGTCTGTCAACAAACTGAAACCCTTATAAATGGCTATCACCTGCGGACTGAACATTGCCTCTTATCCTCCGCCTCCTTTGATTCCCAACTTAATTCAGAACTTTTCCATAAGTACCTTCCCCAGACTAATCCTGTTCCTTCATCAATTCATCTTCACTGACCTTTACAAGTTCCCTGACCCCTACACTTTGAATTCAAATTCTTTGTCAATGAATCATCTGTGGCTTTGCCCCACTCTATCTCTGAAACCTCTTCTGGCCATATAACCCCTCTCAGACACTGCTGCTCTGACTCTGGCCTTTTTCAGACCCTCACTTTATTTTACTACTGGTGGAAGTGCTTACATTTGACAATGGTAATCTTTGAAGTTAGCTTCCTAAGCCTCTCCATCTCTGGCTCATTCTTCAAAAACTTCCTGAAGATGCATCTCTTTGAGCTTTCAGGCATCTCTCTTAAGTTCCCTCTTCCTAGTTCATTGATGAGTTTTCATGTACCTATTTAAGAGCATATGAAATAGGAGCAGGTGTAGAGCATATGGTTTTTTGAGCCTGCTCTGCCATTCGTTAAGTTTATGGCTGGATCTTTGACTTCAACTCCACTTTCCATCTGATCCCCATATCCCTTGGAGCCCTAATATCTATCTTAGCATTGAATATACTCAACGACTGAGCATCCACAGAGCTCAGTAGAGAATTTCAAAGATTCACAAAGCCCTGAGTGAAGAAATTTCTCTTTATCTCCGTCTTAAATGATTGACCCCTTAATTTAAGACTCGGCTCCCTGGACTCTCCAGCCAGGGAAACAACCTCTCAGCATCTACCCCGTCAAACCCCTCTGAATGTTAGATGTTTCATTGAGATCCTCATGTTTAACTAGCTTGTTGGAGTTTTTTCAAGAGGTACAGAGAGGGTAGATAAGGGTAATGCTGTTGATGTGATGTACGTGGACTTTCAAAAGGTATTCGATAAAGTGCCACACAACAGACTTGTGAGAAAAGTTATAGCTCATGGAATAAGAAGGACAGTAGCAACTTGGATACAAAATTGGCTGAGTAATGCAGGGTAATACTCAATGGATATTTTTCAGACTGGAGGAAGGTTTGTAGTGGAGTTCCCCAGGGGTCAGTATCGGGACCCTTGTGTTTCCTGATATACATTAATTATCTAGATCTTGGCGTGTAGGGGACAATTTCAAAATTTGCAGATGATACAAAACTTGGAAGCACTGAAAACTGTGAGGAGGACAGTATAGAACTTCAAAAGGGCATAGACAAGTTGGTAGAGTGGGCAGATCGGTGGCAGATGAAGTTCAATGCAGAGAAGTATGAGGTGATGCATTTTGGTAGGAAGAACATGGAGAGGCAATGTAAAATAAGGGATACAATTCTTAAGGTGTGCAGGAGCAGAGGCACCTGGGTGCATATGTGCATAGATCATTTAAAGTGGCAGGACAGGTGGAGAGAGCTATTAATAAAGCATACAGTATCCTCAGTTTTATTAATAGGGCATAGAGTACAAGAGCAGGGAGGTCATGATGAGCTTTTGTAAGACACTAGTTAGACCTCAGCTGGACTATTATGTACAGTTCTGGGCACCATACTATAGGAAGAACGTGAATGCGTTGGAGAGAGTGCAGAAGAGGTTTACAAGAATAGTTTCAGGAATGAGAAACTTGAGTTATGAAGATAGATTGAAGAGGTTGGGACTGTTCGCCTTGGAGAAGAGAAGGCTAAGAGGATATTCAATAGAGGTATTCAAAATCATGAGTGGGTTGGATTAAGTAGATAGAGAGAAACTGTTCCAGCTCATAAAAGGATCGAGAACAAGAGGCTACAGATTTAAAGTGATGTGCAAAAGAGGCAAATGTGACGTGAGAAAAAACTTTTTCACACAGCGAGTGGTTCAGCTCTGGAATGCACTGCCTAGAAGTGTGACAGAAGCAGGATCATTCGAGGCACTCAAGAGGGTACTAGATGATTATTTGAATAGAAACAATGTGCATGGTTATGGGGAAAAGGCGGGAAAATGGCACTAAGTTGTAATGCTCATTTGGAGAGCCAGTGTAAATACGATGGGCCGAATGGCCACCTCCTGCCTTGTAGCAATTCTGTGATTCGTTCTTCTAAACTCCAGAGAATATTGACCCATTCTACTCAACCCATAGGGTAACCTTTTTATCCCAGGAATCAATCTGGTGAATATTTCTGCACTTTGTGAGATCTAACTTAAAATATTTCTTTACATTAAAGAGCTATATAAATGCAAGTTATCAAAATAAAGGCATCAGTTCTGTTGAAATAAACTTGCTTTTGCTGAAATTTCAATTATTTTGGTTTCAAATTATCACATAATGTAACAAAGTTATTACTTCCCATGTCGGAAAAATGTTGTTTATAAAACCTGGTGGAAATTGTAGTTGGTATGTTGATGGGAACCATGTAGGGCAACCAAAGTTTTTTAAAACAACCTAAATATTGTCTTAAAACATTTGTAGTAATAATATTATCCACAAAATTGGACTGACATTGACAAAAAAACTCAAAAGCAAAGCTATTAAAGAGCACTGAATATTTTTGTTAAAATCTGATGAATGTCTATTCAATTAACATGAGCCTGAATTAATTTGCTTAAATATACGTCAGATATTTGGCACAGAAACAGGCCATTTAGTCCAAGCAGTCTATGCTGTTGTTTATGCTCCACTTGAGCCTCCTCCCATTTTTTTTCTCATCAAAATCTACCATCTGTTTATTCTCTCCTCCCTCATATTCGTAACTAGTTTCCCCTTGAATGCATCTATTCCATTCGCTTCAACCACTCCAGTGAGTTACACATTCTTACCACTCCTTGGTGACAAAGTTTCTTCAGAATTCCCTGTTGGACTTCTTGGTAGATATCTTATATTGCTGGTCTCCAGTTATTCTCTTCCCCATAAGAGAAAACATTCCCTCTCATTTAAAATTTAAAATCTAATAGTAATTTAAAAGTATTCACTCTATCAAAACCTTGCATAACTTTAAAGAACTCTATTAGGCCTTTTTTCAAGAGAGAAGAGAGAAGCAGCCTGTCAATCCTTTTATGATATGTGTACTCACGTATTTCTGGTATCATTGTTGTAAACCTGTTCTGCACCCTCTCCATTGTCTCTGTATCCTCATTATGTTGTCTAACCAAGGTTCGATACAGGTTTAGCATCACTTCCCGACTTTTTAATTCTATTTTTCAAGTTTTTGTTGAAATAAAGGAAGGGAAATCTGTTCATATTGTGTTACTTATATTGTTAAGATACACAGGTGAAGGGTATTGTTTAATTAAGTACTTAGAGCACTTGTAAAGAGAGATTGCTGGGACACTGGGTTAGTAGGTAAGAGATAGACATATGTAATGCTGCATACTGTAAACCAACTGTCAAGAAAAGGGTTTGTGTCTAGTTTCTTACTTCACCATCTGGCTTGGGATCCATTTAATGCACAGAGATACAGGCAGGGGTGGCCATAGGCAAACTTTGATCAAGGGTTTTTTGGGTCAGACGCTCAGCTTGGGGTTGAACAGGATGCCTAGGTTATCAACAATCTTATTCAGCCTGAGATAGTGACCAGGGAAGGGGATGGAATGGTGGGAAGTGTATGGAATTCATGACTGGAACTGAAGGTGTTACTTTTAGTCTTTCCAGTATCTAACTGGAGGGAATTATCACACATCCATAACTAGATATCAGACAAGCAGTCTGAAAACACAAAGGCAACAGAGGGCTTGAGGGAGATAGTGTAGAGGTGGGTGTTGTCAGCAGACATGTGGAAGCTGACCCCATGTCTGTGGATGATGTCATCAAGAAGTGCCACGTAAATGAGGAAGAGGAGGAGTGGACTCAAAAATAGATCTTTGAATTTGCAAGGATACTATTGGATAGATGAGAATAGAAGCAAGTGAGGTAAGTCCACTGAGTTGGATAGTGGAACAGAGGTATTGGGGAGGATGCTGGAGTCCACATTGCCCAAGCCTGTGAAGATGTTAATGAACAACATTGAATGATGGTCACAATCACAGTGGATGTTGTTTATGACTTTGTTTCAGGCTACTTTGGCGAAATTACTGTGCAAAATTAATTTTATGTCTACTGTCACCATGCTGCTTATTTCATTACTGTCACTTGGCATTATTTCATATTTAGTCAGCTTCCCTGATCCTACACTGGACATAATCTAGGCCCAAATTTTTCAGTAGTAATGACTGTGAAATGGTCAGCGTTTGCCATCATTACTCTGAAACTGACAACGCTTATGGGAGTGAAGTTTAAACAAAAAAAAGGTTGCGTGTGGTTAAAGTATTAAAAATCTGAATCCCAAGCTCAACCCACCTCCGACCCACTCATTTGCAGTTTTAATGGAGGTGGGGTGGGGACCGGGTTCCGAAGAGGTGATTTGGCATCTTAAGTATTATAATGAGACTTGATACCTAAGTTGTATTTACATTTGTGTTAAACCCTGGACACTGGGTTCCCCGTACCTCGGAAAACCTGCCAACAAAAGCAAGTGAAGTACTTAGTTGCTGTGTCCATGTACCTGCCTGGCCAGCCTTCTCCCCACCCTCCCATGCATTCCAATCCCACCCCCGCCCCACCAGGAGGCCTCTGATCACTTCTGTTAATATGCTAAACATGCATCTGGCAAGCAAAGAAGCTGGAGCCACTATGTGTCTGACATATGTTTCCTCACAAAACTCAGTATAATGTAAGTACAGACTACTTTTCCCTTTCACACAGTTTTGCAATCACACAGGTAAAAACTGGTTCTTATGTATGTGCCCTAACCGTTCCCCAATTTGTGTCAGTTGCTCTTAATCACAACTAGAGCATTGTCACTGCAATTGCAACATTAACAACTTCCTTCTGGATTGGAGATCATTCTCCAGTGAGATTACTGCAGTCCCAGATCAGAAAGAGAAAAAAATTGAGATTGGATAACTCTCAGAAACACCTTCAAAATTTGCGGCTTTTAGTACTTATTTGGAAGACCACAGAGAAGGCACTTGTAGCTACTCTATATTTAGTTACAAAGAATGTCAAGAACAATGGCAGTGAGCAGAGCAACAATTCTTTTTCTTTATTCTTTCACGGGATGTGGGCGCCGCTGGTTAGGTCAGCATTTGTTGCCCATGCCTAATTGCCCTTGAGAAGGTGGTGGTGAGCCATCTTTTTGAACCACTGCAATCCACGTGGTGTAGGTACACCCACGGTGCTGTTATGGAGGAAGTTCCAAGATTTTGACCCAGTGACAGTGAAGGAGCAGCGATATATTTCCAAGTAAGGATGTATGGATTGGAGAGGAACTTGCAGGTGGTGGTGGTGTTCCCATGCACCTGCTGCCCTGTCCTTCTAGGTGGTAGAAATAGTGGGTTTGCAAGGTGCTGTTGAAGGAGCCTTGGTGTGTTGCTGCAGTGCATCATGTAGATGGTACATGTTTTTTTTAAACTAAAGCTGTCTTTTTACATGAACTTGATATTTGGGATGAGAACCTTGTAGGCTATTGTACCACGCCCCATCAAACTTTTTAAATGGCATTAGTCTGTATTAATGCTACTTGTCTTCTTCCCTTCCATGCCCCTGGCGTGCCTCAACTGGAAATCGAGGTATAAAGAGCAATTTTATCCTGGATTGGTGGGTTTCTCTGTAGCTCACGCAGTTCTCAGATTTCATCTCATTTTATCAGATTTCCATTAGAATCATTGATAATTGTAGACAGTTTACTGTGATTCCACTCAGATCAGCTGTTAAAGATGCTTCCAATCCTTTTATATTGAAAATATTACTCTCACAACAAAACTTGTTGTTCTTCCTTCATGACTAAATTTTCTTCAGTTGTAGTTCAATTGAAGATTATAGCTTTATGCTGAACATTTTTTTCTTTTGCTGGAGAAACAGACATGTCGAAGCTTTCTGTCTTGCACTCATCAGGACACTCACAAGAATACCAACGTAAGGGGGAAATAACAATTTATACTGTATGTGAAGAGAGTGCTGATTGGTTGGCAAGTGGCATTGTCATGGAGAACGCAGCACTGATGGTGACTGACAGTTAACTGCTAAGCATTGTTTGAAACTTATACCAGGCAGTTTGACCCTGATTGGTCAAGGCTTTGCCCTGAGGAATGAATCAGCAAATGGCTGTCACTTATTCTGTTCAGCTGAAACAGACACAATATATGTACATGTTCTTTCTGACTGCCCTGTGTATTAATATATGTAGCTTCCAGTACACGCAAATGTGCCACACTGCGGGCCCAACTATCTAAATTGGTTGTCAGTGTAATTCTTAGCACACTGAGAATTATTTAGCAAATGTTGTCCAATCATGGAATTGCTTCAAATGTTGGACACTGTGTTTTGAGTTTTGCAAGCAGGGGCTACTTGGGTGCAGTCTGTACCCTGCCTGTTCCGAACAGCGGCTGGGACATGCTGTTTGATATGATTCGCCAGTCTTTGGAACATACGGCCTACATACCTAGCATTGCACTGGCACTGAAATTCATATACCACATTACTCATTTGTGTAATAGGCAGAACTTCCTTTTGTCTAGACAGCAGCATCCTGTTAGTGGCGAATACCACTTGTGTTGCTACTGCACAGCAACAGCGTGAAAGAGCTAGCTTTACCTGTTGCTCAAATTTTTGAGGTACCTTGCCCTTCCAAAATAACCTGAGGTGGGCTGTGCACTTTTCAGGACTGAGAGTGACGGCCTTAGGTCCATTCATGAGTTTGCGCAAAATAATCTGATCAGGGTAGCCATTATCCTGCAGGATGCTATAGATGTGCCATATTTCAGCATCAAGTTTGCATGGTAAGCAAATGGCTCTGGCCCTGTTTACAAGGTTTCCAATAAAACCAATCTTATAGTATGTGGAACAGTAAGAATCCCAGTCCGTATATTGACTAGTGAAGGTAGGCTTGCGGTAGACCGTGGTGGAGAATTCCCTGGCAGATTTCTCATCTAGAGCATCAAGGCAGGGGAGTTTATTTAATTGCTCCATTTAAAAGGTGAATTTGAGCACAGGATAGAGCCCATTAAGACAAGCTGTGGATTTAAATATAGCAGACGTATTATCCGCGTATCGGGAATATGCGAGGGATAGGAGATTAGGTGTCATTCCATCGAAGACACGTTTCTCCTGGAACCTAACAAAGATGTTTGTGAGAGCTGGGCCTAGAGGGGATCCCATTGTAACACCATCTATTTGGGCATACATGGTGACATTAAAACTGAACTCAGCTGCGTGAGTTGCCGAGTTCATTAGTTCAATGAATACCAACCATGCAATGGTGAGGGTTCTAGATCGCCATGCTATAGTGCTGCAGTGCAAATATCTATGGCTTCCTTAAGTGGAACATTGGTGAATAGGCTAGCAATGCCAAATGAGCACATGGGCACAGTATTGCTATTGATATGCAAGTCCTATAAATTGCAAATGTGCAGGAGTGCTTCACCGTGTATGTGGAAAACTTGGTCAAAACTGTCAGTAACAATTCGCCTAACCATTTGGCCAATTCAAGTTGTGCAGAACTGGTCATAATAAGATGGAGTGTATTGGGAACTCTCAGTACCTTAAGCACCAAGAAGATTTGGGTGTCTTGCCTCAGAACTGTACCCCACCCTATTAAAATACAAACATGCAATAAAATTGCTAAATATTTTACATCCGACTTTGTGAAAAGCTTCAGAGGCTTCTCAAGTTTCCTTCACCACGTCTTTCCACCCTCTCAAGTTCCAACAGCATCTTTTGCCTCTTCCTGCTTGGCCTTCTTTTTGACTTCTTTCTCTCAGCAATGGGAAGGTGCAGATTAAATGTCAGATATTAATCATGGCATAATTACTAATAAGTTAATTATAAAATATACTGTATAACAAGAATCATGAGTCCAATTGCAGTTAAACCTGGAGTGTATATTCTTTGAGTAAAAGGACATGATAACATCTATCATAAAATTTCTTGTATTTGTTAGCTATGTTCAGTTGATGTTCTTTCTGAAGACTACTTTCTTCTTTCTAATTGGTTATTTTATACTTTGCCGTACTTTCATAATCACATCAAAAAACTTTTCTACCCAATTTCAAATTTCTCCCCAATCTTGATCCTTCCTAGAAAAAAATCTGTACAATAACACCCTAATACTCTGAATGTGTTTACTCATGTTACCATCCTGATAGGGGCCGTTAATTTTTAAAAATGAATCCAAACACCCAACAATTAGCTGACAACACAAGTCTTCACATTTTTAAACAAAAGCAAACTTTATATAAAGAAAAATTAAACAAAGCAAGCACCATTAACTTAACATTATAGCTTATAAAAACTTATGCTAGATACTTAGTTCAACTTTTTACCAACCCCCCCCCCCCCCAAAGCAAGAGTTCCCTTTTCTTACAAAATCTGAAGGTTCATTCACTTTTCCTGGGATCAATATAAAGGTATTCCACAGGTCTCCAGAATTCACTTTAATTCTCCTCAGTGTTCCAGCTATTGTCTGAGGTAAGATTCTGTTGGGGTCCTTACATAAGCTTTTTTGGCTATGTGACCCTCCACCTTTTCTTTACAGACCTCATGACTGTGCATGTGTCAGCACCTTGTTCAAGAAGCCAGCAAATATCCAACTGCCTTCCCACAGCTTTCCAAGCTAACTCTGCTGACTGTATTTTGCCACAAGGCTCTGAGAGGACCACTGTTAGTTTCTTCCACTAGCTGCAATGTATAACAAATCTTCCATCTGCCCTTCCCTCATGAAAACTGAGATAGAACCTAACTCACAAACTACACCCACATTCCATACGGTGAACAATGAAGCTAGTATTTTTTCTACTTGAAGTGCAGACCTAACTGACTATCATCTCTTGTTGGCTTTTTCAATCTGGTAAGGCTTCGTCTACAACAAGATGAAGCTGTAACTTGAAAAAAAATTGTTTTTTTTTCTCTTTGATTATAATTTAATTGTACTGAACAATAGGAAACAGTATGAAAGGGAAGGAGAGAAAGCAAAAGTTAAGGTGGGAAAGATGAAATGAGAAGAGACAGGGATTGAATGTGTAGAAATGCAGCGATTGGAGAATGTTATAGGAACTAGTGGGAGTGACTACATGAAAAGAAACGAGGGCAAATACTAAAGGAGGAAAACTGCAGACAGAGATACAAAATGAGTGTGGAAAGAAAATATTGCAGGATCTTTGAAAATAATTAAAGATAGATAAACAGTTAGCAGCTGAAAGGATCAGAAAATATTACAAGAATTATAGAAATGAAGGAGAGGGAGAGAAATTGATAGAAATCACAAGTGAAATACATTTACAGGTCATTGCAGAAAATAAAAGCTCATGGTATAGGGGGTAACATATTGGCATGGATAGAAGATTGGCTGGTTAACAAGGAATCAGAGAGTAGTCATAAATGGTTCTTCTTCAGGTTGGCAAGATGTGACAAGTGGTATGCCACAGGGATCAGTGTTGGGACCTCAACTGTTTACAGTTCATAGAAATGACTTGGATGAAGGGATGGATGGGATAGGTGCCAAATTGGCTGATGACACAAAGATGGGTAGGAAAGTAAGTTGTGAAGAGGACATGAGGCTGCAAAAAGATATAGATAGGTTAAGTGAGTGGCCAAACATCTGGCAAATGGAGTATAATGTGGGAAAATGTGAAATTGTCCATTTTGGCAGGAAGAATAAAATAGAAGCATATTATCTAAATAGTGAGAGATTGCAGAGCTCTGAGATGCAGAGAAATCTGGGTGTCTTAGTGCTTGAATTGCAAAACGCTCGTATGCAGGTACCGCAAGTAATTAGGAAAGCTAATAGAATGTTATTGTTTATTGCAAGGGTAATTGAATACAAGTGTAGGGAGGTTATGATTCAGTTATACAGAACACTAGTGAGACCACATCTGGAGTGCTGTATACAGTATTGGTTGGCTTATTTAAGGAAGGATGTAAATGTATTGGAAGCAGTTCAGAGAAGGCTTACTAGACTAATACCAGGAATGGGTGGGTTGTCTTATGAGGAAAGGTTGGACACGCTAGGCTTGTATCCGCTGGAGTTTAGAAGAGTAATAGGTGTGGATGTGGAGAGGATGTTTCCTCTTGTGGAAGAATCTAGATCGAGGGTTTAAAAATAAGGGGTCACCCATTTACAACGGAGATAAGATAAACTTTTTTCTCTGAGGATAGCTACAGTGTATTTCTCTTTTTTGGCCTTGTTTCTGCTCCCTCCCCACAAACCCTTGTTTCCTGTTCTTTCTCTGCCCCCCAAACCATCCCCATTCCCCCCTTCCCGTTCCTCCTCTTTCTCTCTCTGCTAGCTTTAGTTTTGGCACATTTCTATATCAGCATTTTACCTAGCACGAGGGGAGTGCTGTGCTGTCAGAGTTCTCCCTTTTGGATAAAATGCGGCCCCTTGAACCTCCTCAGGCAAACGTAAAACACCCCCTGATCAACTTTTCCTTTAATTTTCTGTGTGTGTGTGTGTGTATGCGTGCGTATATGTGTGATTTATGTGCATGACTCCTTCAAAATTTTTGTGCAACCTGCATGGGGACTTTCGAGTTGCTCCGTGACCAAGCATTAGAGGGAACATTGCCCATGACACTATTTCAATGAGGAGGGATTTTGTTCAGTGTTCTTCTGGTCCATATTTATCCCTCAATTAACATCACCAAGAACAGAATAACTGGCCATTGTGACATTGCTGTTTCTAGGAGCTTGCTGGCACAAATTGTCTGTTGTGTTTGCTACATAGTAACTACACTTCAAAAAAAGGCACTTCATTGGCTGGAAAACATTTTGCAGTGTCCTGGGACTGTGAAAGGTGCTATATAAATGCAAGTCTTTCTTTTAGTTAAATCTTAGGTTCATATTTGTAATGGAAACTATGTCAGTGGTTCTCTAACTGGGGTTTGTGAAGTAATTGAGGAGCAGGTGGAGATGGGCTTGGGTGCGAGCCATAAGGAAGGAGCAGTGTGTGCTATGCCAGTTTGACCATAAGATGTAGGAGCAGAAGTAGGCCATTCGGCCCATTGAGTCTGCTCTGCCATTCAATGTGATCATGCCTGATCTGATATTCCTCAAACCCACATTCTTGCCTTTTCCCCATAACCCTTGATTCCCTTATTAATTAAAAATATGTCTGTCTCAGCCTTGAATATACTTAATGACCCAGCCTCTACAGCCCTCTGTGGTAAAGAATTCCACAGATTCACTACCCTCTGAGAGAAGAAATTCCTCCTCATCTCTGTTTAAATGGGTGACTCCATACTCTGAGATTATGCCCTCTGGTCCTGGACACTCCAACTAGGGGAAACAACCTCTCAGCATCCACATTGTCAAGCCCCCTAAGAATCTTTTATGTTTCAATAAGGTCACCTCTCTTTCTTCTAAACTTGAATGAGTACAAGCCCAACCTACTCAACCTTTCCTCATAAGAAAATCCCTCCATACTTGGGATCAACCTAGTGAACCTTCTCTGGACTAGCTTCAATGCCAGTATATCTTTCCTTAGATAAGGGGACCAAAACTGTTCATGGTATTCTAGGTGTGGTCTAACTAGTGCCTTGTATAGTTTCAGCAAGACTTCTCTACTTTTATACTCCATTCCCTTTGAAATAAAGGCCAGCATCCTATTTGCTCTACTACCTGCTGAACTTGTATGCTAGCTTTTGTGATTCATCCACGAGGACCCCCAAATCCCTCTGTGCTGCAGCTTTCTGCAGTCTTTCTCCATGTAAATAATACTCAACTCCTCTATTCTTTCTGCCAAAATGCATAACCTCACATTTTCTCCCTTTATATCCCATCTGCCAAGTTTTTGCCCACTCACTTAACTTGTCTATATCCCTCTAGACTTTTTGTGTCATCCTCACCACTTGCCTTCCTCCTTATTTTTGTATCATCCGCAAGCTTAGAAATAGTACATTCACTTCCCTCATCCAAGTCATTAATATGTATTGTAAATAATTGTAGCCCCAGCACTAATCCCTGTGGCAATCCACTAGTTGCAGGTTGCCACCCTGAAAATGCTTATCCCTTTATCCCAACTCTGTCTTCCATTAGTTAGCCAATCCTCTATCCGTGCTAATACACTACCTCCAACACCATGGACTCTTGTCTTATTAAGTAGCCTTATGTGTGGTACCTTATCGAACACCTTTTGAAAATCCAAATATATTAGATCTACTGGTTCCCCTTTATCCTGCTTGTTACCTCCTCAAAGAATTCTAATAAATTTGTCAGGCATGATTTCCCCTTCTTGAAGCCATGCTGACTCTGCTTGATTGTATTATGTATTTCTAAATGCTCTGCTATCACATCCTTTATAATAGGTTCTAACATTTTCCCAGTGATAGATGTTAAGCTAACTGGCCTATAGTTACCTCTTTTCTGTCTCCCTCCCTTTTTGAATAAGGGTGTTACATTGGCAGTTTACCAATCCTCTGGGACTTTTCCAGAATCTAGGGATTCTTGGAAGATTACTACCAGTGCATCCACTATTTCTGTAGTTACTTCCTTTAATATCTTAGGATGCATCCGATCAGGTCCAAGGAACTTATCGGATTTTAGCTCCATTAGTTTCCCTAGTACTTTTTCTCTAGTCAAACAAAAACAAAAATTGCTGGAAAAACTCAGCAGATCTGACAGCATCTGTGGAGAGAAAGACAGAGTTAATGTTTCGAGTCCAGATGACTTCTTCAGAACTAAGAAGTAGAAATGTGGTGAAATATATACTGTTTAAGGGGGGGTGGGACAGGTGAAGTTGGATAGAAGGCAGGTGATAGTTGGAGGCAAAGGAGAGATTGTAAAAGATGTCATAAACAAAAGGTCGAAGGGGCGTTGATGGTGGGGATAATGGCTATAGGAGGTGCTAATGGTGACATTAAGAATAGAAAGCAGGGTGAGAAAGTGACAGATGGCCCCAGTGGGAGTGGGGTGGGGGGAGGGGATGGTGTGGGAGAAAAGATCAAAATAGGCTAAACGGTAGGGATAAAACAATGAATGGAACTAAATTTTAAAAATAATAATAGAAATAGGTGGGGAAAAATGTTTACATAAAAATTTAACAATAAATACTTGAAAAAAGGGGATCAAAAAGGGGTGAGGATGGAGGAGAGAGTTCATGATCTGAAGTTGTTGAACTCAGTGTTAAATCCGGAAGGCTGTAAAGTGCCTCCAGCTTATATTGAACTTCATTGGAATATTGCAGCAGGCATAGGATGGACATGTGGGCACGAGAGCAGGATAGGGTATTGAAATGGCAAGCAACGGGAAGATGTGGGTCATGCTTGCGGACAGACTGAAGGTGTTCGACAAAGCGGTCACCCGGTCTGCGTTTGGTCTCTCCAATGTAGAGGAAACCGCATTGGGAGCAGCGAATGCAGTAGAATAAATTGAAGGAAGTGCAAGTGAAGTGCTGCTTCACTTGAAAGGAGTGTTTGGGCCCTTGGATCGTGAGGAGGGGGGAAGCAAAGGGGCAGGTGTTGCACCTTCTGGGAAGGTGCAGTAGGAGGGGGTTGAGGTGTATGGGGTGATGGAGGAGCGGACCAGGGTGTCCCGGAGGGAATGGTCCCTATGGAACTCGTGGGGGGTGGGGGGGATGAAGGAAAGATGTGTTTGGTGGTGGCATCATGCTGGAGTTGGTGGAAATGATGGGGGATGATCCTTTGAATGCAGAGGCTGATGGGGTGAAAAGTGAAGACAAGGAGGACCCTATCATGGTTCTGGGAGGGAGAGGAAGGTGCGAGGGCAGAGGCGTGGGAAATGGATTGGACATGGTTGAGGGCCCTATGGGTGGGAAATCTCGGTAAAGGAAGAAGGAAGACATACCAGAAGCACTGTTTTGGAAAGTGGCATCATCGGAACAGATGTTACGGAGGCAAAGGAACCCAAAGAATGGGATGGAGTCCTTACAGGAAGCAGGGCGTGAGGAGTTGTAGTCAAGGTAGCTGTGGGAGTTGGTGGCTTGTAATGAATATTGGTGGATAGTCTATCACCAGAAATTGAGACAGAGTGGTCAAGAAAGGGAAGGGAAGTGTTAGTGATGGACCGTGTGAAAGTGATGGAGAGTTGGAAATTGGAAGCAAAATTAATACATTTTTCCAGGTCCAGACGAGAGCATGAAGTGGCACTGAAACAGTCATCGATGTACCAGAGAAGGAGTTAGGGGAGGGGGCCTTAGTAGGACTGGAACAAGGAATGTTCCACATACCCTACAAAGAGACAGGCATAACTGGGGCCCATGTTGGTACCCATATCCACACCTTTTATTTGGAGGAAATGAGATGAGTTTAAGGAGAAATTGTTCAGTGAGAGAACAAGTTCGGCCAGACGGAGGAGAGTGGTGGTGGATGGAGATTGTTCAGGCCTCTGTTCAAGGAAGAAGTTGAGAGCCCTTACAACATCCTGGCGGGGATAGAGGTGTAGAGGGATTGGACATCCATGGTGAAGAGGAGGTGGTTGGGACCAGGGAACTAGAAATTGTTGATATGATGTTGGGCATCTGAGGAATCGCGGATGTAGGTGGGAAGAGACTGGACAAGGGGAGAGAGAACGGAGTCAAGATAAGAAGAAATGAGTTCTGTGGCGCAGAACCAGGCTGACACGATCAGTCTACCGGGACAGTCCTGTTTGTGGATTTTGGGGAGGAGGTAGAAGCAGGCTGTCCGAGGATGGAAGCTGTGAAGGGAAGATCTCCAGAGGAAATGAGGTCAGTGATAGTCCTGGAAACAATGGCTTGATGTCCAGTGGTGAGATCATGGTCCAGGGGAAGGTAGGAGGACTTTTGCTCCAGTGATAGTTATTGTATTTATCTCCTCCCCTCTTCGCACCTTGAATATTTAGTATTTTTGGAAAGCTATTAGTGTCTGCTACCGTGAAGACTGAAGCGAAGTATTTATTCAACTCCTCTGCCATTTCCTGGTTCCCCATTAATATTTCCATAGCCTCATTCTGTAAGGGGCCTTTGTTCACTTTGGCCTCTCTCTCTTCCTTTTAAATAGTTAAAGAAGCTCTTACTGTCTGTTTTTATATCACTTGCTAGTTTATCCTTAAAGTTTATTTTCTCCGCTTTGTTTTGGTCATCTTTTGTTGGTTTTTAAAACTTTCTAATCCTCTGGCTTACCATTAATCTTTGCTACATTGTATGTTTTTTTCTTTCAGCTTCCTTGGTTAACTATGATTGGTTTATCCCCTTCTTAGTATCCTTCTTCCTCACTGGGATATATCTTTGTTGTGAGTCATGAACTATTTCTTAAACGTCTGCCATTGTTCATCAACCATCTTTTCTGCTAAACTCCTTACCCAGTCCACTTCAGCCACTCTACCCTCATTTCTTTGTAAATACCTTTACTTAAGTTTAGCACAGTTGTTTCTGACCCAAGTTTCTCACTCTCAAACTGAATGATAAATTCTACCATGTTACAGTCACTGTTTCCTTGAGGATCTTTTACTCTCTGGTCATTTAGTAAACCTGCCTTTTGACACACTACCAAATTCAAAATAGCATGAACCCTGGTTGGATCCACAACATAATGTTGTAGGAAACTGTCCCGAACATACTCAATGAATTCTTGCTCGTGGCTACCTCTGCAAATTTGATTTTCCCAATCTACATGATTAAAGTCATCGATGATTAATGTAGTGCCTTTTTTACATGCCCTCATTATCTCCTGAGTTATTCTCTGTCCTCCACAGTAGCGACTGTTAGAGGGCCTATAGACTACTCCCACCATTGTCTTCTTTCCCTTGTTATTTCTCACCTCTACCTATACGGATTCTACATCTTCTGATCCAAGATCATTTCTTGTTATCATACTTATTCCACCTCGTACTAGCAAAGCTACCCCACCACTCTTTCCTTCCTGCCTGTCCTTTCAAAAAGTCACATAACCCTGAATATTTAGTTCCAAGCTTTAAGCTCCTTGTAACCAACCATGTCTCCATAATGGCTATAAGAACATACCTATTAACCTCTATTTGTGCAGTTAATTCAATTTATTTTGTTCCGAATACTACGTGCATTTAAGTAAAGAGCCGTTAATGTTGCCTTTTTACCATTTTTTCCCCCTTTGACCCTATTTGCTGCTTTTTTTATGTTTGTACACTCTGTCCCTTCTTGTCACATTCTGGGTTTCATTACCTCGATAGCTGCCCAGCAATGCTGCCATATCCTTTTGCTTTGTAAGCCTATATATACCCACTCCAGAACCCTAGACCCTCCCCCCCCACTATTTAATTTAAAGCTTTTTCTACAGCCTTAGTTATTCGATTTGCCAGGACTGTGGTCCCAGCACATTTAAATGAAGCCTGTCCCACTGGAACAGCTCCCTTCTACCCCAGTACTGGTGTCAGTGCCCCATGAACTGAAACCCATTCCTCCCACACCAATCTTTGCATTTAACTCCCTGACTTTATTTACCCTATGCTAGTTTGCCCGTGTCTCAGGTAGAAATCCCGAGGTTATTACTTTTGAAGTTCTGTTTTTTAATTTAACTACTAACTGTTCAAATTCTTTCAGCAGACTCTCCTTTCTAGTCCTAACAATGTCATTGGTACAAGCATGGACAATGACGGCTGGATCCCTCCCCACCCACTCCCAAGTTTCTCTCCAGCCCTGAGGGGATGTCCTTAACCCTGGCGCCGGGCAAAACAGCCTTCAGAACTCATGCTTATGGCTGCAGAGAACAGTATCTATCCCCCAAGATACGAACATGTTCGTATTTCCTCCCCCCACTTGAACGGCTCCTTGTACCATGGTGCTGTGGGCAGTCCGCTCATCACCCCTGCAGCCCCCACTCTTGTCCACACAGCTTGCAAGAACCTTGTAACTGTTGGATAATTGCAGGGGCCGAGGCTCCTCGAACGCTACCCCATGGGTCCCCAAACCTGCCTGCAGTCACACACCCTTGGCCCTGATCACAGACACATTTGAATTACCTGATCTGAGGGTGTAACCGCCTCCTGGAGCAAAGTGTTCAGGTAACTTTCCTCTCCCCTGATGTGGTGCAATGTCTGCAGCTCAGACCCCAGCTCCTCAACTCGGATCTGAAGTTCCTTGAGCTGCAAATACTTACTACAGATGTATTCACTCTGGATCACCTTCGTGTCCAGCGCTGCCCTCATGCTGCAACAGCAACACATCACCTGTCCTGCCATTACTATCATGTTTAATTTAATTTACTAATGAATTACTCTAGTGCTCCACTCTTTACACTTTATTGTAATTAATGTTTTTTGCCCCAGTATCGATCTTATGCGTAACAAGCTATTTTTAAGAAAAAGAGAGGAAAAAAAAGACAAGACCTAAACACAAACCAAAGACCTTAATTTACTTTAAACACGAAAAATATTCACCAATCCTACTCACCAATCAGCTGCTTTCCCTACACTTACATCACATTGTGGTTTGTGACGTCACTCCGCTGCGAATCTCACTGCAGGTAGGCCTCTCAATCTGTGCCTTTTATCCTCTCCTGCTCACCTCTCACTCAAAATATACTAGTTTGAGCATTAGGATTAGAATAAACCTTAATCACTTACCAGATAGTCACCAGTTAACCAGCTTCTTAACCTGTAGCAGAGAGTCAATTCCTGGAGGCTGAAAAAGTTTAGGCAAAAGCAACCAAACACCTCTTTGCTTTCCTCCGCTTAACTCTCTGAAGCATTCAACTCCAGCACTCTGTTGTAAGTCACACTCCCTGAAGCACTCAGCTCCGGCACTCTATTGTAAGTCACATTAAGTTAGCTACTTATATATGCTCCTAACTACTGTTCTACAGTCTTTACAGATATTAGAGAAAAAGCAGTATTACTGCTCCCCAATGTGTGAATGGGAGAGATTTTTCAAAAACTTAGTAATTTTTGACTGTCTGCTATACATTCCTATAACATTTAGAAAGGTCAACTCTTTGTTTTGGATGTCTCACTCACCATCGTTGATTGTTCTGGGTTAAAAGATATGAAACAACTGCATTAAAAAAAATGCAAGATGCTGTGTGTTTTTCTAAAGGTTGGAATAATGAGTTATGCTTCAAATCTCATTGGTTGCATATTGGATCAGAGAGGTTCAGTCTGGCTCAGTTATGAGAACTGCTGGCATAGACCAGTGGTTCTCAATCTGGGGACTGTAGAAACTTTCCAGGGCGTCTGTAAAATAATTGAATGGCAGCTGGTGTGAGTCTGTAGACAGGGGTAGAGTGCGGTTTCCACATCTGCGGTGCATAGTTTAGCAGTTTCACCTAGGAGGGGAGGGCTGAGAGTGGTGCAGAAGTTACCATGTAGACCTGGAGTCACCAAGGCTGGTATTGGGTGCCAGGTTTTTTAAAACGTATTCTTTCATGAGATGTGGGCTCTGCTAACAAGGCCAGCATTTGTTGCTCACCCCTAATTGCATTTGAACTGACTGGCTTGCTAGGCCATTTCAGAGAGCAGTTAAAAGAGTCAGCCATGACTTTGTATCTGGAGTAATATGACCGGACCAGGTCATGATTTCAGATTTCCTTCCGTAGAGGGCGTTGGTGAATCTGAAGGGTTTTTACAACAATCACTGATAGCCATCATGAAATTAGCTATCAATTCCAGACTTTTTTTATTAAAATTTAAATTCCACCAGCTGCTGTGATGGGATTTGAACCCATGCCCCTATAGCATTTGCCTGGGCCTCTGGATTACTTGTCCAGTGACATGACCACTATGCCGCTATCTTCCCTGCACCTTCCCACCCCAGTCAGGAAATCGAACCTGGACCGCAGCAGTGAGGGTGTCATATCTTAACCACTAGATCATTAGGTGACTTCAGCCTTGAAGAGGAGAGTGATTTTTAAATATATAAATGCTTCATACTGTTGTGCACTGAGAAGCAGCCACACCCATCTCACAGATATCTATAAGTAAATATCTTTTTACTTAAAAGCTTTAAAGCACTTTATATACAGCACTTTATTATTATGAATATTATAGTATATTTTAGCTGGTGCTCTGTGATTACTAATCATGTGAAAAGAGATCAGTCAGCGAAAAATGTTTGAAAACTACTGCTGTCTGTAACTGATTTATGCTGTAGTTGCACCTTACCACCAGTGGTGACACGTTAGCACCTCCGTTTTGAATATTCCACTTCCGCCTACAACTCCAATGCTCTGACCAACTCCACTTGATATTACAAACAATATAAAATTGAAGTATTATATAAAAAGGAATGTATGACTATAAAATGGAGACCCCATTATGTTTTGAAGCCTGTTCTCCCACCTTTTCAATCCACTTCACTGAAGACTGGTCTTGACTTTCCATGTGATATACTATGGAAAATTAATTAGCATATTCAAATTCATATATGCACCTGTAGTTCTTGTGATACTTTCTATAACAAGATTTTTTAATTTCATATTTATAATTGAAATTGCCTACATGAACACGTATAGAAATTTTCAGTGCAGTCACTTATGGTTGTAATGAATGTCACCCAACACAGGTGGTCCTGTGGTACCTTGTTATTTCCCATCTCTCAACTCCTTGGCACTTTGGGCTTTTCAGCCTCCAGCTCTGTTCCTTGATATTTTACCCAGTACCTGGCCTGCTCTCTTTCACCCTTATCCTGATTATTCCTGGCGCTGATCATTCAAGACCCTGAACTGGTCACTCTGTCCAGCTCATTCTACTAAAGCATTCCTTGACCCCATCTAAGGGTGAGGAGGCATGCTAGAAGACAAATTGAATTAGAAATAGAAGAGAAAATGTGAAGGTGAGGGAAAAGGGGCAGAGAAAGATTGGGCAAAGAGAGAGCAATCACCAAGATAAAATTATATTTTATGGGAGCAGAGTGACAGATAAAAGATTGAGGAGAGGAGAATGGATGGAACTGAATGTGGAGAGATACTGAGCAATGTCTGCAGGGGGAGGGAAGAAAATGCATGGAGACATCAAAAGAGAGAGACTGAGGAAGATAGAGAGGCAGGCAGCAATCAGAGCACAATTGTCATGAAGAGATATTAATTGTATAATGTTATTGGAAATTTTTTTTTGAAATAGAATTCTGATGGAGGTGTGTGTTTGTGTGTGTCTTAATTGGATTAAAGCCAGTTAGTCTGGGTGCTTTGATGTAGAGTAGTTTTGAGATGTTAATTAGGTGAACAGTAAGGTAAAGTGTTCATTTGCATTTGTTGAATAAACCATTCAAGACTTCAAATCTTGCACCTAGCTAGAAGAAGCCAAACAATGTGATTAATTTTTCAGCTTACTAATAAGATTTGTGTGCTACGAAAGGGGTTTCATTATTAGAAGAGCTGAAGTTCAAAAGACCTAGGGGAGAATTTTCTCCCTGTCGGTTGGGTGTGGGTGGCCCATTTTACCACCATTTTACTTGGGCAGGCCAATTAAGACCCGCCGAGCGTGACACGCACCCAGTAATGCTGGCGCTACCTGTGTGGGTGGGGTGGAGGAGGGAGAATCGAGGCCTGCCTCTTTTGTGCATGTGTGCGATAGAGTGCAAAAACCTCCCTGTGGCACGGAGCTGCCTCAGGGAGATTAGGTTCAGTTTTAAAGTTTAAAATAAAGTTAAAAATCATTTACACATGTCCCCTCATGTGACAGCATCACATGAGCTAGGACATGTTTATAAAATGTTTAAAAAATATTTATTAATTTAATAAACCCTTCATGAAACTTCCTTCCGCCCATGGATGAGGTTTCATGAAAAATGTGAAGGCCGCCTGGGCTCTTCGCCCGCCCACCAACCTTAAGGTTGGATGGGCAGCCCTGTCAAATTGGTTGTGGTTTATTAACGGCCTTAACAGGCCTTTGACAGTTCGGCGGGTGTGCAGCTGACTCCAGTGCGTGCCCGCCAAATGAAAGATCGAAATGACTCGTGATGCCTGGACTCATACCCGACATCGCCGTGCATCATTTTATGCATCGGCGAGCAGAGCCCGCCTCCACATGCTGAACAAAGGATTCTGCCTCTAGTGATGCAATGGAAAATTTACATTCAAAGGGTAAGCTAGGTGTAATCCAAAAGGAAGTTCATGTGTGAGAGTCAGAGGCATCTATGATCTAACCAGCCCGTAAGCCCCACAATTGTCTGCAAAAGAACCAAACTGAAAGGGACCTCATTTTGAATTTGTAAGGTCAAATGTGCTTTGCCTGGTGTCTGAAAAAAATCTATGGGTTATTGTTGTCTTGGTGAAGATTTAGCTGGGAGTGATTAATTTGGGGATTTGTTTAAAAGTTATTATGGTAGTAATTTGTAGACGTTTAATTTATTGTTAAATTAATAAATGTTTAATTTAGTTTTTTGTAAAAGCCATGAGGCTCAGTGGTCTTATTCCTACTGAATTCAAAGTCTGCATCTCGAGATTACAAATTGCATATGGATTCTGACAGTTGTTTCAAGTTTCCCTCTGGGATTTGAACAACTGAGCCTTTACCATCGGCTGTGTCATAATAAGAATGAGAAACATAAATCAAAGTAGGAGTTAACATAACCTTTAAATCCTATATTCTGTCAGTCATCTCATACTTGAGCGATGCACATTACTCCTGAAATCTTCATGCTTTCTTCATCACCTCTAGATTTGACTTATCTAAGGCTGGTCTCTTGAGCACTTCACAATATAAACTCCGATTCACTCAAAGCTCCATTGCCTACCTCCTAACCTGCTCCTGCTCTCATATTACCTCCTCACCAACTTTATTTACAAGAATGTTAAGTGGGAAGGGGAGAGCAAAAAGTGAGGAATAAAACCAGATCTGCTCACCCTGTGTCTGCTGGAAGTATGTATATAAAGTGAAAAACATCCTGTAATCCTGTAGCATTCTGACATTGCGAACACTCTTGTGGCCTAGTCATGAACTGACAGAATTGATTAATGAATGCCCAGTGATGCTGGTGTTTAATTTTAGGCCCTCTTGAATACAAGCTTATTGGAGCTGAACGACCTAGGAATATGCACATAAAAGTATGGAGAAAAACTTGAACTCTATTTCACCTGGTTTTTACATATTTCATTTTTAATTGCTAGTTTATCTTGAGAAGCTGTTCCTGTGCCCAAAGGACGCCTAAAATATGTCCCATGTCATATTGATTTGAGAGATATTTAGGTCTTCCTGAAGTGGATATTGGACCTCTTATGCATACTGATGAGGCATCCAGCTTGTTTCAGGATCCCCTCAGAATTTTGTCAGTGCAGGCTTCCCCTGGTTTTTCAGTCACTACAATTAACTAGTAATCCATTATGGCTGCTAACAAATTGGCAAGGTTTTCAATTTTCCAATACCTTAATATTGAACAACAAGGAGCTGAAGTGTTTCTAGTGGCTGAGTAGCACTATTTCAGACTGCACTCACTCTTTCCTGAGGCCTGCCTGTTATGATCCCTGCTGAGATTACGCCTGTACAAGCCTGATCCCAGAGTGAAATCCAGCTTGATAGGTCCTAACTTTTATTTGTTTATTTAGATACGTGGAGAGTAGCTACTGAATGGAGTCACAGGAGTCAACTGATAAATGTGTTTTTTTGTTTAAAAGTTTATTCAACAAGAAAAAGTGAACTATATTACAATACTCCTTTACCCACACCTATACAGATATAGATATATATATAGATTTGTAAAGATAACACAAGTTGCAAAAGCTATCTTACACTTTAATGTCCACAGTAAGTATACAGTACCAGTAGGCATCCTGTGGTCAGACACACCACACTCTGAAACCAAGTGACAGATGCCACTTCACCGAGATGCTATGGATCTCTCCTCAACTCCCCACAGATGCCTGTCACACCGTGAACCAACCAGTCTCACTGAACTCCATCTTTCACACAAGGGTTTCCAAACTCCATTCTCCAAGATTTGCTTTGGAATCTTCTCATAAATCAGTGCTTTCCCTCAGATGCCTTCTGCAATGGTTCACCTCCAGTGTTTTGAACCAGTCTCCTCATGTTCCCCTTCCCTGGGTCACCATGCATTCGAGCTGTTGCCCACACACTGTCTCTCACTGACTCAGCTGTCAACAGTACCACTGGTTTACATGTCCATAGCGAAGAGTTACAGACCTTCAGCTGTCTCTTTGGACCTTCAAGCCTCTTGCAAGCTGTTCTTGCTTTAAATCTGCTTTCTGCAACTTTTGTCTCTTTAAATCTGAAGCTTGGAGCCGTTCCATCTGCCCATCACTCTTCACTTCATTAACAGGACCTTTTCCAGGTTCCTACACTTCCTTTGACTAGGTTTTCTTTGAACATTCCCCTCTTCCACTCCCCTGGATTCTTGGGTTGTTTTCTTTAGCTTGGAACTGGCTATCTACCCCTCTTGCTCCAGCCTCTCTCTGGCAGCTACTTTCACCCAACTTTAACCTGGAGCTGGCTATCTGCCCCTTCTAGGTGGCTCCTGTTTGGCAGCTGTCCGCCAAACCAGCTGAAAGCCAACAGCTTCCAAACAAACTACTGTTTCTAGCTTTTCTATGTGTGTCTGGGAGGGACCTGCCTCTCTGGGCCCCTGTTGCTGGGCAACAGCACTGTTTTCCTACTCCTGTATTTGCTTAACTTATTAAGTTGTAAACTTTCGTTAGAAAAGCAGCACCTTTTTAAAGTGACTCCATCCTAAAACTTCATTTGACCTTTCTTAACACACAGATACAGAAATACAAATCAAACTTAAATTTTAAAGCTAACACCTACAAATACCAATATAACTTAATTGAAATGGCTCTATTTCCTAATGCCGCCACCCCCAGCCCGTCCCACCATCCTGCACCTACCTCAGGGCTGCAGCTGGCCCAAATCGGTTTGCTGAATACTGGTTAGCTGATTTTAAACTTCTGATTGTCATTGAAAGCTCGTCAAAATTATGCTGGCTTCTTTGAGCATGATGATCAATTTGGACTTCAACTGCCCTGGACAAATGGTTGTCTCAAGTGTAAGCATTAAAGTACCGTATTACCTTTGACTACAGAAGATATGCAAAGCAATACTTTTTAGTTTAATAAGTTAATCACTTTAATCTAAATGATCGATTTAGCTGCCATATTTTGGATATTCCATTCTTCTATGATTTCATTGCAAATACTTTAGTGAGGTGTAATTATATAGATGATGGGTACCATTTAATTTTTAAAAACAGACTTTATTTTCTGCAAATCCAAATTTTTTGACATACAAATTATTTTGAAGCAGAGCATTTTAAAAGCATTGTGAAGAACGTATTTCCTCCATGCTGTCTGCTTAATGAAGCAAACAAATTTTATTGATAATTCTCAAGATATTAATGAAATTATGGTTCTTCAAAAACAACAGATGTCTGGAAGCAAGTTTCAAGAATGTAGCATGTAGAGCTGTTCAGATAAATGAAACCTCAAGTCAAGACTGGGAATGATATCACTGGAAACCTGGAAAAGTGTTGACCTTATTCCTAGAAAGCTTAAATATTGCTGAAAAGAGAGACATGTTGCCAAAGCTTTTCATCTTGCACTTGAGGACAAATGCAAGAATGCCAAATTTCAAATGATTGCATTTGGCATTCTTACATTTGTCCTGTTGAGTGCAAAAAAAAAGCTCTGGCAACATGTCTCTCTTTTCAGCAATATTCAAGTCCTGTATTATCAAGTGACTGTTCCTAGATAACTCTTATTTATTTTCTCACCAATTTTCTGCCTTCCTCTTTGAAGGCAATGATATCTTGCTGGAATACAGTTCTATGTGAATTGGGTACCCCGTTGTATTTTATCTGCGTCCTTATTCATGGGAAAGGCTTGAGGGTGAATCTCAGTCAAGTCTGGCCTAACCGTATCTGTTGTCTCTGTATGTGTATATGGGTAGAAGCCAGTTGAGATATTAACTATTGCCACCCTAGCTACGATCAGTTAGCTCAGCACAGATGAGGGAGGATATAAATCTGGGACTTTGCTGATCAATATATCTCAGCTCCTCATTGCATGAACTCACTGGGCCATAGAAGATAGCTGACATCTTTTATTTGTGATAATATATACATCTAATAGGATGCAAAGTTTGTTTTTGTGAAGATTTGCTGTCGTAGTTGATATCTCCCATTTACCAGTGTCTATATTATTGGTAGCATGTGCATACTGAGTTTTGCGATATTACTTTGTGGGTCATAATGGAAACAGCATTTAATTCTAATTTTTATAAAAAGCAGTCTGGAGACTGATATGAGACCAAGGATATTATAACAGCTGACAAATTGTTTAATTTTGTAAGAATACTCCTTAGAACCATTAGAATATATCTCATATAAAAAGTGTACCTACAAATGCCCACTTTCCCATTTAATAAAATATTGTGCTATAATTTATTATTTTTTTCCAATATCAGTGGAATGTAGTTCTAACAATATAACAAAATCTACACAGGTCAAACTTGTTGCCCACAATGACTTGTTAAGGAAGGGTATCAAGGGATATGGGGCTAAACTTGGTTAGTGGAGCTGAGACACAGCCATGATCTCATTGAATGGGAAAGCAGACTTTAGACGCTGATTACGTTCCTAATAGCAAAAATCAAAACGGGTCCTCATGTTAATGTAAACAGTAAAAAAAATCTTCTCTCAGCAATTGTATTAAGAGAAATTTGATGTATAATCTGAAAATAAAAATTAGAAAACAGGAAGTTGGACAAAATTTTCCAAAAGTGCACCTCCTGAAAGACATTGTCTACCTATCATAAAGTATATCCTTCCCTTACAGACTTGTTATTCTCACCAGCACTGAAATGATGTAATTCCTCAAGTGTTTTGTGTTTCTTTGCTGCAACTCTCTTTTGAAACAGCAACAATGAAAATCCATAGATTAAAATAAGAGATTTTTATGATGAGATAGTCATGATCAGCAATTACTTTTCTACAAAATATCATTGATTATATATTCAACGTTACTGTGATTATATATTCAATGTTACTGTGCTAATGTGGTGATCTCTTACCACCCTCTTAACTGGTTCAGCAAACTATTCAGTTGTATTAAACCACTACAGCAGCTTTTCAGGAAGTAGGTCCACCAACACTGTCTCAGGACAATGAGGATGGACAATATATACTGACCTTGACACTGATGTCCTCGTTCGGGGAATGAATTTTTAAAAAAATAAATACTTAACTCATGAAAGATTATAGGAATGTCATTCTCGGTTGTTTTGAAAAAATTAGTGAGAATCATTTTTGGTTGTTCTGACTAGGATGGGGTTAATTTGAACAGAAGAGTTCTACTGCATTTTTTTTTTGATGGCTAGTAATGCTGGCACAAGGTTTTGCTGTTTGTTGCCTAATGGAGTCCTTGACATTAACTCTGATGGATCAACTGTGCAAACAAGTCATGGCTGTCCGCCTGTTCTCATTTAAAAATAGCTATACCACGTCAGCTACAAAAGTACACACTGTATAAATAGCTTGTGCAAAAGGATCGATTTTTTTTTAAAGGGAAATTCTATACATTTTAAAATAATGCTTTCTTATTGCAATCAAAATAAACTGATCTGTATACTACAGTCTAGTTTGCGATATTGATTTTGTTTTCACCCTCTAGGCAATACCATTGAGTTTTTGTGTTCTCTATTTTAGGAAGGATGACATCATTTTGGTGGGAAGGCTTTCTACATACACATGTATCACAGAAACTTCTCAGGGATTTTGCTCATAAAAATTAATAGCTTGACTTTTGTTTAGATGTACAAATTCTTTAGAAGGTATTAAAACATCAAAAAAGCACAAATATGTGGAGTCTAAACTCAGTGAGAGATGACTATTGAACAATGTGTGTGTGCATATATTATTTATATATATATATATATATATATATATATAGTTCTGAAGAATTAGAACATGATCTTATCTAAAACTGGAACATTTAGCAGGTTTGCAAGCAGCATAACCACTCTTGAGTTTTCCAAGCCATGTTATACTGTAATCTGTAGAAATCCAGCTTGCAATGTTGGATCAGGAGAGCTCTTTTCACTTTCTGCAATGTGTTATGGATAGGATGATATCATTGTGTACTGATTCTCACACAAGCACTCTGTTATATAACTTTGCACAAAATTTGGATGTTGAACCCAAATGATGCACTGTATTAAAAATGAAGTTGTCATACAAAACACCTAGAATTAAATAAAAGTTAAATAAAATTCAGTAATTTAATCAAATATAAACCCCTGTTACATGTTGCATGAGGAATTTAACTTCAGGCACCAAAGGGGCACTACTATATTTTTTTTAATGAAGTGAATTAGGGAAAGTATGCTCTTGCTTTCGCCAGCTTGTTTCTCGAAATTGCACCTCCAAGGCCAAAGCAGTGGAAAGTTTTAGGCATTTTTATATAGTTCATTTTGATGATCCTTAATCTTTGCTTCCTCCTACAATCTTAAAGTTTATAAAACCTAAAATTGGCTATTGCATAAGAGAGGAATGATTGCTCCTTCCTAGTGCTGTAATATGATGTTATACATGCAAAATTTCACCACGACATAGGAGTATATAATTCATTATATTTGGCAGTGGATTTCATTTGTCAGTTTAAAAAAAATGTACGTGTTTTAAAATGGGAATCTCAGAATTTCCTAAATGTTTTATTATCTGTATTTATCTAATTCCTAGACTTTTATGTTTTATTTTCCATGGTTTTGGTCATGTTTTGTATTTGTCAAGATGGGAGATTTCCATGCTGGTGAGCAGATTAAAAAAAAACATTTTTTGTGCCCGTTAATGTTGAGACACCTTGTGTTAAGTAATCAGGACGTACCATGTTACACACAGTTGTATCATTGCATGATAATATGAATGATGTCTTAAGCAATTAGCACTACAGTCAGATCCATTTAAATGAATAACTGATGGAAGAATAAAATGTTTGAGAATAAAGTCTCCATTATAATTCCCTTTTCTATCTTGTGCCATGATGGCTGTTGCTGTTAAATGACGGTAACATAGTGATAAAGTTAATGGATCATTCTGCAAAGATCTAGAGTAATTCTTCATAGATATGAAATCAAATCTCACCATAGTGGTTGGGGAATTCAAATTTAAATAATAAATCTGGAATTAAATGCTAGTTTCATTAATAATGATCATGAAACTACTGGATTGTCGTAAAAACCTACCTGGTTCACTGTTGTCCTTTAAGGAAGGAAATCTGCCATCCTTACCCAGCCTGGCCTATTTGTGACTTCAGAGCCACACTAACTTGGTTGACTCTTAACAGCCCTCTGAAATGACATAGCAAACCATTCAGTTGTATCAAACCACTACAGATAAAAGCACTGTTTGTGTGTCTACACCACGTAGACTGCAGTGGTCCTAGAATGCTGCTCATTACACCTTCTCAAGGGCAATTAGGAATGGACAATAAATGCTGGCCTTGCCAGCATTGCCCACATCCCAGGAACTAGCAAAATAGTCAGTTAAGTGATTACGATGTTTAAAAATGAATTACAAATATCAGGATTTGTTCATTTAAGCATAAGCAAAATACTGCAGATGCTGGGTATCTGAAATAAAAACAGGAATGTTGGTAATAGTGAGCAGGTGAGTCAGTATCTCTGGAGAGAGAAACTTTATAAGCTGGTAATGTTTCCGCTGTTGCCATTTATAGCTCAGTAGACCCATCTTTTGTCTTTTTACTTGCCTCATTACTGTCTCATGGTGCCTTGCACCAACATCCCTCTTATCATTTAATCACTCCTGCCTCCCACCACAGTCTTTCCCTTTTGTTCTTTCTTTCCGTCCTCCATCTCCCAGCCTTTTGTTGCTTTCTTAAACTGTTGCATTGTTAACTTCTTCCAGTTCTGATGAAAGATCATCAACCTTTCATCATAACTGGGAGAAGTTAATGGTGTACCAGTTTGTAAACAGGTGCAGAAGCACTGAAAAGGGAGTGACGAGGAGGAGGAAGGAAGGAAGGGAAGGGTGGAAGGCAGGAGTGATTAATTGATAAAAGCCATGATTGTACAAGGTATTAGGGGGTGGTAATGGGACAAGTAAAGAAATATAAGATGAGTCCACAGAAGCTGGATGGCCTCAAACATTCCTTCCAGGTGAAACAATGGTTTACTTGTACTTTCAATTTAGCATACCATATTTGCTATTCATGATGCAATCCTTTCTATGTTAGGGAGACCAATTGCATATTGGGTGACTGCTTTGCTGAAGCCCTCCAATCATCCTGCAAGTGTCAATCTGAGCTTTGGTCACTTTCTGTTTGATTCATCTTCCCACTCCCAAACTGATCTCTGTCCTTGGCTTCCTGCACTTCCATTGAAGCTCAACGGAAGCTGGAGGAATGGCACCTTATTGTTTGAATAGGCACTTTGCAACCTTCCATGCTCGTCTTTGAGTTCAACAATTTCAGACCATAACTATTGTTCCTGTTTTTTTGAACAGCAGGTGCTGGTAATGTTTCCGCTGTTGCCATTTATAGCTCCGTAGACCTATCTTTTGTCTTTTTACTTGCCTCATTACTGTCTCATGGTGCCTTGCACCAACATCCCTCTTATCATTTAATCACTCCTGCCTCCCACCACAGTCTTTCCCTTTTGTTCTTTCTTTCCGTCCTCCATCTCCCAGCCTTTTGTTGCTTTCTTAAACTGTTGCATTGTTAACTTCTTCCAGTTCTGATGAAAGGTCATCAATCTGAAACATTGGGCTGGGTTTTGTGGCCCTGCTGGGCATGTTTTCGGCAGGGGTGGCATGTAAAATAGGGCGGGTGCCCAGCCTACCACCTTCCCGCTCACCCCCATAACATGGTAGGTGGGTGGGTGTCAAAATGGGTAGCCACCCTCAATATGTACATAAATAATTAAGGGTCAATTGACGTTGTTAACAAGCCCCTGATAATATGCTGCCACATCATAATATGGTTGGCATGGGCAGATGGGCAGGAGTGGGCCTGCGGGCAGGCCGTTTTTAAAAGATGTTTTTAAAAGGGTGGGAAAGAAGGGGGTGCACTATCTTCGGGGGTGCCCTTTGCTCATTGGGGGCAGGCCCCCTAAGATAATACATAATATCCCCCCCAACCTTTTTACCTGCCTGCTGTCCAAACACACCCACTCTCCCCACCCACTGTCAAATGCAGCCTGTTAAGTTTGTTTCTCATTTATTCAGCAAAGTTGACTGCACTGCCATGTAACTTGAAGCATTTTAGGACTCCTTGAGAACAATGTGGTAAGGTACTATGTAAATGCAAAGTCCTTCACTACTTTTAATAGTTTTTTAACAGCTAGTGAGAAAAATTATTGATCAGAGCACTAATGATAACTTGCATGATAACTCTGACAACATATTGCTTGAAATATCTGATTCAGTTCACATTTCTACTGGAGCAAAGTGTGGAATACTGTGAATGTGATGCTTTTAATTATGTGCAGTTGTAGCATCTACCTTACATTGTGAAAGAGAGAACTGAAATGAATGGAAAAGTTGTCTGCTGTTGGTGCAGAATTCATAAGTGTTCACCAATTTTTTTGACATGGAGGTAATCTACATTATTTAATCTATGCTAATTATTGTAGTATAATGGGGAGAATCAGACTTGGGGGAAATGTAGTATAAGGGGTTAATTCTAACTGTGTGATATGATAATGAGACACACGATATACCTCATCAGAGGAACTCATGCATTGTCACATGATCTTGCTTTCTCTTGCAGACCACCTGGCTAGGAAGCAACAATAAGAGATGTTCCAGTAAAGTTAATGTTTCCCTTACCTCAGCAGACTGTAAATATTCTGTGTTAGCACAATGAAACCAATAATATTATAACGATCAATGTGATGATCAAATATTTCTCATGGTTGCTTTATGTACCAAGCATTAAATAGTCTATGCAAAAATTGGAAAGAAATATAAATCAAGATAATTATATAAATGGAATACTTAGGTGACTATGGAATGTTATCTTTAGTGAAGAAAGTATTCATTGCTTATAAGTTTTATTCTCTTTCTCTTTCCAAGATATAAATGGAATTACACAATTATCTAGCAAGTATTTTCTGGTTGTAATTGCTGGAATTCCCTCCCCAAAACCCTTCTTCCTCTCCACAATCTCTACCTTTAAAGCCCTTCTTGGAAGTTACCTTTTCTATCAAACTTTCAGTTGTTCCTCCAGGGCTTGAAATCCATTCTGGAAAAGACTTTGGTGTGTTTCTACCTTTTATTAACTGCTTATATAACTGCAAGTTGTGACTGGTTTTATTGCCATTTTATCACTCAAATTAAGTTGCCTTTTTTTAATTAAAGGGTTAATCTAAAGCACTTTGGTTACAAACTGTAAAAAGAAAATGCTCTGCACTTCGAAACATTTTTGTCAGAGGATGGTTTAAGAAGTTGTGACAAGAATTCAAGTAATCGTGTAGCTTATCTATACCAAAATATTGTGTAGAAAACAATCTTGTTTGTGTACACTTTTTTTTAGGTCAGCCTGAGTCACTGTTTTCCACTGTGTCGCCATTGGGAGGTACAGTGTGTAGTAACACTTATATAAAGGAATTAATCCAGTTGCTCTGTGCAACTTCTGGCATTTGGTGTCATACGTGTGTCTTAACCAGGACTGATGCATGGCCACAAGAAATGGAAATAATTAAGATGGTTTCTTGCAGTTGAGGTTTCTTTATTTATTCTCCTATGGGTTGTGGACATTGTTGACTTGGCCAGCATTTGTTGGCCATCCCTAATTGCCCTCGAGAAGGTCGTGGTGAACTGCCTTCTTGAGCCGCTGCAGACTATGTAGTGTAGGTACATCCACAGTGTTGTTAGGAAGGGAGTTTCAGGATTTTGACCAAGTGACAGTGAAGGAATGGCCATATGGTTCCAAGTCAGGATGGGAACGTGCAGGTAGTAGAGTTCCCATCCATCTGTTGCTTTGTCCTTGTAGGTGGTAGAGGTCGTGGATTTGGAAGGTGCTGCTGAAGGAGGCTTGATGAGTTGCTGCAGTGCATTTTTATGTGGCACACTCTACTGCCACTGGGTCAGTGGTGGAGGGAATGAATGATTAACGTGGCGGATGGTGTGTCGATCAAGCAGACTGCTTTTTCCTGGATAGTGTCTAGTTTCTTGAGTGTTGTTGGAGCTACACTCATCCAAGCATGTGGAGAGTATTGGATCACACTCCTGAGTTGAGCCTTCCACGTGGTGGACAGGTTTTGGGGAGTCGGGAGGTGAGTTACTCGCTTCAGAATTCCCAACCTCTGACCTGCTCTTGTAGCCAATGTGTATGTGTATAAAGTTTCTAGTCACTGGGATATATTAAGTTTCTAGTCACTGGGAACCTCAGGATAGGGGATTCAGTGATGACGATGCCATTGAGTGACCAGGGGGGATTATTAGATTCTCTCTTTTAGATATGGTCATTTTCTGACACTTGTGTGGGACAATGTTACTTGCCACTTGCCAGCCCAAACCTGAATGTTGTGCTGGTCTTGCTGTATATAGACTGCTGCAGTATCTGAGGAGTCGCAGATGGTACTGAATATTGTGCAATCATAACAAACACCCCTCTGTTCTGACTTTATGATGAAGGGAAGTTCATTGATGAAGCAGCTGAAGATGGATGGGCCTAGGACATTACCCTGAGAAACTTTTGCAGCGATGTCCTGGGACTGAGGTGATTGGCTTTCAACAACCACAACCATCTTCCCTTGTGCGAGGTGTGAGTCCAACCAGTGGAGAGTTTTCCCTCTGATTCAATTCCCATTGACTTCAGCTTCGCTAGGAATCCTTGATGCCATGCTTGTTCAACTGCTGCCTTGATGTCAAGGGCAGTCACTCTCACCTAACCTCTTGAGTTCAAACTGAGCATCGTTGTTGCTATGTAAGTGCCACTTGATAGCACTGTCGATGACACATTCCATCATTTTGCTGATGATCAAGGGAGGCTGATGGAGTGGTAATTGGCCAAGTTGGATTTGTCCTGCTTTTTGTCGACAGGGCATAGCTGGGCAATTTTCCACATTGTCTGGCAGTTGCCAGCATTGTATCTGTACTGGAACAACTTAGCTAGGGGTGCAGCTAATTCTGGAGCTCAAGTCTTCAGTACTGCTGCCAGAATGTTGTTAGGGCCCATAACCTTTGCAGTATCCAGTGCCTTTAGCATTTCTTGATATCATGTGGAGTGAATCAAATTTGCTGAAGGCTGGCATCTGTGATGCTGGGGACCTTAGGAGGAAACCGAGGTGGATGATCCATTTGGTACTTCTGGCTGAAGATTGTTGCAAATGCTTTAGCTTTGTCTTTTGCACTGATGTGCTGGGCTCCCCCATCTTTGCGGATGGGGATATTTGTGGTGCTTCCTCCGCCGGTTTGTTTTTAATTGTCCACCATCATTCACTTGGATGCAGCAAGGTGCAGAATTTTGATCTGATCTGTTGGTTGTGGGATCGCTTAGCTCTGTTTATTTCATGAACTTCTGCTGTTTGGCATGCAAGTAGTCCTGTGTACCTTCACCAAGTTGGCATCTCACTTTAGCCAAGCCTTGTACTGCTCCTGGCATGCTCTCCTGCACTCTTTATTCAACCAGGGATGATCCCCTGACTTGATGGTAATGATAGACTGGGGAAATGCCGAGCCATGAAGTTACAGATTGTGGTTGAATACAATTCTACTACTGCTAATGGCCCATACAGCCTCATGGATGCCCAGTTTTGAGTTGCTAGATCTGTTCAAGATCTACCCCATTCAGCAAACTGGTGGTGCCATACAACACGATGGGGGGTATCCCCTGTGTGAGGACGGGCTTTGCCATTACCTGACTGTATGGTGGTCACTCCTACTAATACTGTCATGGACAAATGTATCTGCGACAGCTAGATTGCTTAGGACAAAGTCAAGTAGGTTTTAAAAACAAAAAACTGCGGATGCTGGAAATCCAAAACAAAAACAGAATTACCTAGAAAAACTCAGCAGGTCTGGCAGCATCGGTGGAGAAGAAGAGTTGACGTTTCGAGTCCTCATGACCCTTCGACAGAACTAAGTAGAAATAGGAAAGGAGTGAAATAAAAGCTGGTTTAAGGTGTGTGTGTGTTTGACGCACACACACACACAAACCTTAAACCAGCTTATATTTCACTCCTTTCCTATTTCTACTTAGTTCTGTCGAAGGGTCATGAGGACTCGAAACGTCAACTCTTTTTTTCTCTGCCGATGCTACCAGACCTGCTGAGTTTTTCCAGGTAATTCTGTTTTTGTTCAAGTAGATTTTTCCCTCTTGGTTTCCTTACGACCTGCTGCAGACCCAAGTCTAGCAGCAATGCCCTTCAGGATTGGGCAAGGTCAATCAGTAGTTGTGCTACCGAGTTGCTCTTGGTGATGGATCTTGAAGTCTTCCACCCAGAGTACATTTTGTGCTCTTGTCACCAGAGTGTTTCTCACAATTGGTATTCAACATGGAGGAGTATTGATTTATCAGCTTAGGATGGGGGGGCAGTGGGTGGTAACCAGCAGGAGGTTTCCTTGCCCATGTTTGATCTGATGCCATGAGGCTTCAGGAGAGGGTCTGGGATCAATGTTGAGGACTCCTAAGGCAACTCTCTTCCAACTGTATACCACTGTGTCACTACCTCTGGTGGATCTGTCCTCTTGGTTGGGCAGGACATACCCCAGGAATACTGATTGTGGTGCCTGGACATTGGCTATAAGATATGATTGGGAGTGTGACTATGTCAGGCTGCTGCTTGACTAATCTGTGGGACAGCTCTTCCAATTTTGGCACAAGCCCCAAGGAGGACTTTACACAGTCGACAGGGCTGGGTGTGCCATTGTCGTTTCTGGTATCTAGGTTAATGCCGGGTGTTCCACCTGCTTTCATTCCTTTTTGACTTTTATGTAGCAGTTTGGTACAGTGAGTGGCTTGCTAGGTTATTTGAGAGTCAGCCACATCGCTGTGGGTCTGGAGTCGCATGTAGACCAGACCAGATAAGGACAGCAGATTGCCTTTCCTAAAGGACATTAGTGAACCATATGGGTTTTTATGATAATTGATGATACTTTCATGGCTACCATTACTGGGACTAGATTTTAATTGCAGATTTAATTTCCACCCAGCTACCTGTGGTTTACAGAGTCCCCTACAAATTTTAAGAGTTTCAAACTGAAATTATCTTAGCAATGTGCTATGAAAGAACTCGCTATGAATGTCTTAAAAAGAATGTTTTTTTAAACTGCAACAGATTTGATCTGTCGGCTGTAAATTTGCTTCTAAACTGATTTGCAGATAAATTGGGCCTGCTTGTTTGTGAGTAGCTGTTTTTTGCGATTCTTCAAAATGGACCTTTTTTTTTGTTTTAGCGATTTGTTGTAGTAAAAGATGGCTGTTATGGAACTTGTGGATGCCAGTGTGATCCAAGGCACAAACATTTGCAGTAAGCGTCTGCTGCTGGAAGAACTTCAGCTCAGAGTCATTGAGCTGGAGTCCGAGCTGCAGACACTGAGACACATCAGGGAGAAGGGAAGTTATCTGGACTCTTGGTTCCAGGAGGCTGTCACATCCCTTAGAATAGGGTTGTCTGTCCTTGGTCAGGGAAAGGAGGCTGTGACTGTGAGTGAGGCAAGTATGGGGATTGAGAAGGTAGAAGTGGAGGAACCCTTGCAATTGTCCAACAAGATTGAGATTCTTGTAGCCTGTATGGATGAAAGCGGGTGGGTGAGCAAAGTGACTGTGGTATTGTGCCATCCAAGCGGGGGGAGTTAACGGGGATGTATTGGTATTGGAGGACAGTATAGTCAGAGGTTTAAGCACACTTCTGTCCAGCTGAGAGCAAGAGTCAGAAGGCTGTGTTGCCTGCCGGTGCCATGGTTTGAGACATTCGTTGGAAAGGAACTTGTAGTGAGAGGGGGAGGATCCAGTTGTTGTGATCCACATAAATACCAACAGCATAGGTAGAACTAGAAAAAAGGTTCTGCTCAGAAAACACCAGCTAGGGGTTAAATTAAAAAACAGAACCCCTGAGTCGTGAGTAAATTAGAGAAGGTTAAGTAAGAGTACAGAGTTAAATGCATGGATCAAAGATTGGTGTGGGAGAAATAGGTTTTGATTCACGGGGCACTGGCACCAGTACTGAGGAAAGTGGGAGCTGTGCTGTTGGGATGGCCTTCACCTGAACTGTGTTGAGATTAGTGTTCTGGCAAGTTGTATAACTAGGACAGTAGAGAGGGCTTTAAACTAAATAGTGGGGTCGAGGGATCAACTGATGGAAGATGAGATAAATTAAAGAGAGAGGACAGGACAAGACAGCAAGGTAACAAGAGAATTAAGAATCTGAGTGTGGCATCAAGGGACAGAGCGTACAAATTAAGATTGCACCAGCAGATAAGACCAGAGGTTACGAAAATAATCAAATGACAGAATTAAAGGTACTCTATCTGAATGCATACAGCATTTTCAATAAGGTGGATGAATTGACGACACAAATGGAGGTAAACAGGTATGATCTAATTGCCATTACGGAGATGTGGCTGTAGGGTGACCAAGTCTGGGAACTGAATGTTCAAGGCTATTTGACATTTTGGAAGGATAGGCAAAAAAGGAAAAGGAGGTAGGGTAGTGCTGTTAATAAAGGACGAGATCAGTACATTAGTGAGAGAGGATCTTAGACTAGAAGATCAAGATGTAGAATCGTTTTGGGTTGAGCTAAGAAACAACAAGGGACAGCAAACATTGGTCAGAGTAGTTTATAGGTCACCAAACAGTAGAGGTAATGTAGGGCATGGTATAAATCAAGAAATTAGAGGTGTATGTAACAAGGGTAATACAGTAGTCATGGGGGACTTCAATCTACCTATAGATTGGGTAAACATAATTTGCACGAATGCTGTGGGGGATGAATTCCTGGAATGTACTTGTGATGGTTTTCTAGAACAGGACATTGAGGAGCCAACTAGAGAACGGGCCATTTTATATCTAGTATTGTGCAATGAGAAAGGACTAATTAATAATCTCATTTTAAAGGAGCCTCTAGAGTGATCATAATATGATAGAATTTTACATTAAGTTTGAAAGTGATATAGTTCAATCTGAAACTAGGGTCTTAAATCTAAACAAAGGAAACTACAAAGGTCTGAGGGAAAGATTAGCTGTGTTAGGTTGGGAAACTACATTAAAAGGTGTGGTGGTAGACTGGCAAAGGTTAGCATTTAAAGAATTAATACATAGTTTACAACAATTTTACATTCCTTTGCAGCACAAAAACCCATCAGGAAAGGTGATCCAACCATGGCTAACAAGAAAAGTTAAAGATTTTTATTAGATCAAATGAAGAGCCTTATAAAGCTGTCAACAAAAGTAGTAAGCCTAAGGATTGGGAGCATTTTAGAATTCAACAACTGAGGATCAAGAAACCGATAAAGAAAGAGAAAATAGAACATGAAAGTAAACTAGCGAGAATCATAAAAGCTGACTGTAAAAACATCTATAGGTATGTAACCATGAAAAGTTTAGCAAAGACAAATGTGGGCCCATTACAGACAGGAGAATTTATAATGGGGCATAAAGAAATGGCAGCGAGGCTAAAGGAAATATTTTGTCTATCTTCACAGAGGAAGACACAAAAAAACCTCCTAGGAATACTCAAGAACTAAGAGACTTGCAAAATTGAAGATCTGAAAGAAATTAGTATTAGTTTTTTTTAAAAAGTAGTACTGGTTAAACTAATGGGACTCGATTGATAAATCTCCTGGACCTAATGACATGCATCTCAGATTGTTGAAAGAAGTGGCTGTAGTCGATGCATCTTCCAAAATTCTGTAGGTTCTGGAATGTTTCCTGCAGATTGGAAGGTAGCAAATCACTATCTAAGAAAGGAGGGAAGAGAGAAAACGGGGAACTGCAGACCTGTTAACCTGACATCGGTAGCAGGGAAAATGAATTGGGTAGCAGGGAAAATGTGATGGGATGTAATTACTGGACACTTATGTCCACATTAACAGAGTGGCTATGTTTTTATGTTTGACAAACCTGTTGAAGGATGTAACTAACAGAATGGTTAAGGGGGAAGTAGTGGATGTGGTTTTTTATTCATTCATGGAGGCATTGCCTAGGTCAGCATTTATTGCCCATCCCTAATTGCCCTTGTTCAAGAGGCTTTTAGGAGTCTGGAGGCACATGTAGGCCAGACCAGATAAGGATGGCAGATTTCCTTCCCTGAAGGACATGAGTGAACCAGATGGGTTTTTGTAACAACCGGCAATGGTTTCATTGTCATCATCCAGATTTTTATTGAATTCAAAGTTCACTATCTGCCATGGCGGGAGTTGAACCTGGGTCCCCGGAGTATTACCCTGGGTGTCTAGAATACTAATCCAGTGACAATACCACTGTGCCACTGCCTCCCCATTGGCGTATTTGAATTTTCAGAAGGCTTTTAATAAGGTCCCACACAAGAGGTTAGTAAACAAAATTAGAGTGCATGGGATTGTGGGTAATTTACTGGCATGGATTGAGAATTGATGAATGGACAGAAAACAGAGAGTAGGAGTAAATGGGTCATTCTCGGGTTGGCAGGCTGTGAGTAGTTGGGTACCACAAGGATCAGTGCTTAGGCCCGAGCTATTACAGTCTATCAATGAATTAGATGTGGGGGCCAAGTATAATATTTCCAAGTTTGCTGATAACACAACTAGGCAGAAATGTGAGTTGTGAGGAGGGTGCAAAGAAGCTTCAGAGGGATTTAATCAGGCTAAGTGAGTGGGCAAGAACATGGCAAATGGGAATATAACGTGGAAAGATGTAAGTTTCATAAATAATGAGAGATCGGGAAGTGTTAATGTCCAGAGGGACCTGTGTGTGCTTGCTCACAAGTCACTGAAAGCTAACGTGCATGTGCTGTAAGCAATTAGGAAGGCAAATGGTATGTTGGCCTTCATGGCAAGAGGATTTGAGTACAGGAGTAAAGAAGTCTTGCTGCAATTGTATAGACCCTTGGTGAGACCACACCTGGAGTCTTGCATGCAGTTTTGATTTCCTCACCTAAGGATATATATGCCATAGAGAGAGTACAACGAAGGTTCATTAGATTGATCCCTGGGATGGTGGGATTGCCCTATGAGGAGAGATTGAGGAGATTGGGCCTATATTCTCCAGAGTTTAAAAGAATGACAGGTGATTACATCGAAGCAATTCTTACAGAGCTCAACAGGACAGATGCAGAAAGGATGTTTCTCCTGGCTGGTGGGGGGTCTAGAACCAGGGAACACAGTCTCAGAATAAGAGGTAGCCCATTTAGGACTGAGATGAAAAGGAATTTATTTTCTCAGAAGGTGGTAAGTCTTTTGAATTTTCTAGGCCAGAGGGCTGTGGCGGTTCAGTCATTGAGTGTATTCAAGACAGAGATTGGTGGATTTCTAGATATTAAATATTACATATTATTATCCCTCAAATGATATGAGGATAGTGCAGGAAAATGGCATTGTGTGAGAAGATCATCCATGATCTAGTTGAATGGCAGAGCGGGCTTGAGGGGTGGAATGGCTTACTCCTCCTATTTCCTATGTTCTTAAACAACCTAAATTGCAATATTTAATTGGTTAAAATATTTGCTGTAAGCTACTTTAAGATTATCCTTATTTCAATTTCATGCCTTCATAAGTTTTAAGGTGACAAATCTAATATGTAAATAACACTTCTATCTTAATTTTCCTTCCATGAACTTGACACCATCCAAAATCTGTAGTTTATATCCTAACTCGGACCATGTCCCCATCATGCATCACTCCTGTGCTCGCTCCCAGTCTCCCAGTGCCTCACTTTTAAAATTTTCACCCTTGTTTTCAGATTCCTCTGTGACCTTGTTCCTCTCTATCTCTCCAACCTCTTTCAGCCCTATGACCATCCAAGATCTCTGCACTCCTCCAATTCTACCCCCTTGTGCATCCCCTATTTCAGTCGCTGTCCTATTGGTGACCATGGTTTCAGCTACCATGGCCCTAAATTCTGAAATCCCCTCACTTAACTTCTCCACCCCTTTCTCCTCCTTTAAGATAGTCCTTAAAATCGACCTCTTTGACTAAGGTCCTTTGTCCTAATATCTCCTTAGGTGGCTTGATGTCCAATCTTGTTTGAGAGCAAGATTGAAGCGCTGGGTATGTTTTAATGCATTGAAGGTGCTATATAAATACAAGTTATTATTGGATTTTTGGAATAGGTATTTATTTTTTGCTCTCTTGTAATTAGACTTGATTAAAGATTGAACTAGTCAAAATTGATATTGGGCATCCAGCCACATTCTGTATAAAGCTAATTTTACTGCCTGGCCATTAATATACCAACTTGATGGGTTTCATGTGAGGCTGAATTGTATATATGGTGAGTTAGCAAATTCAACCAGACTGTGTTGGAGCAGCTGCTATGTGAGGCTTGGGTTTCTTTCCATAAGAAGGAAGAAAGGAAACCAAGCAGAGGTCTGTTGATTCTTTTTCACACATGTCCGAGCAACCAGTTCAAAACCTTATTGGGAGAGGCCTGAAAGACTCTTTTTTCTTGCTTCTGCTATTGATTAGGGAATGGTAAATGGTGCAGAGGGGCCAATGCTGGAGAGAAATAATTTGCACAGAAGAGGATGTAATCAATATCATGTGTGATCTATGTACACTGATTCTAGATGTTTGTTTTCTTAGGGAAGAGAAGAACCTTTATTTGAAAAAAAGGGATACAGCCCTAAGATGTTTCAAACGCATTTGCAACTATGAGGTGTTGGAATGCTTAGAATTAAAATTGTTAACTGATCAAGCCGCACGCAGAATCATTAGTGACTGTGAACCACGTTCCACTTTTTAGTGTTAAAGCAAATTATTGAATGGGGAGTTATAATTAAATATAAAATGCATCAATTCTCTTTCTCCCTGACTTCCCCCCACCATGGGAATTAAAAGCAAAATTGATGTAGCTTTTGTTATTTTCTTCATTTTAACCTGCTTCACTTTGTTCCTCCTACAGATACTTGCTACTTCAGATCAGACCTCATTTGAGAACCATAGCATAAAGTGTCAGAAGACAGCTCTGTAAGAAATTATATTGTTTGAAATGGTGTTGCTCATGCGTGCAACCATTATAATTAGCTTCACCGTCCCCAATTTCTTGAGGCTTTTACTTTTTTATAGCTTTACATTGTTGTGCTGAGAGCTGAAGTTTTAAATTTATTCTTTGTTGACCCTGAGCCACAGGCATTGAATTTGTTTCTATGCTCACCATTGTCATCGGCCTGGATTTTGCTGGGAAAGGTGAAGAAGCGGCTTTTACCATTCGCTTCACATACAGTTGCCCACAGAATTTTTGCAGGTCGGCCAGCAGAGACTTCTTTTCTTCTGGTGTCATTTTGATTTGGTGCCCTCTGCAGGTGATATGTGGCATCTGTAATCAGGGTAAGCAGCAGGGAAACAGTTCAACCAATCAGATTTAAGCATACTGACAGCATAGCAGGAATTAAATATAGTATATATAAATTACATCTGACTCATCCTACTGGAAGTCAAATAAAGATTTGAACATACAAATGGGATTAAGAGAAACACATAAAACAGGAAAATTAAAATTGAAATGAAAAATCTGCAACATTAACTTTTTGTGAAGGAGTGAGAGTCCACACTTGCCACATTAATTTTTCAAGGGAGAGAGGTTGTTCAATAATTGCTACTTATACACTGTGAAAAACTCAGTTACTTCAGATTGAACAAGCTGTAACTTTTTGGACCATTTTAAAGTGAGAATAATAGGTAATTAGCCCACATTTATGCTATGACAGTGATCTGTGCTGATTTCATTTGCAAAGACTGCAACAGTTGGAGGAGCAGGTTATCACTGACAGCAATTTTAAGATGTCTGTATTTGCACATGAATAAATGCCAGAAGTTGCTGTTAGTTTCACTCAATAATAATATTGAGCCCTGATTTAGTACAGCAAAACCAGGGCCATTAATTTGCAGCAGTAAATAACCATAGCAACAAAAACTTAAATTGATGGTAGTGCCTATAATATAAAAACAATTGACATGTATAAGGTTAAACTGAATGTCAAGCCTAAAAGCTACCAACAGTTTGGTTAAAGAGGTTGGCTATAAGGAGGGGTGGTGTAGAGATTTAAGGAGGAAATTCCTGATCATAAGAGCAAGACGCTAGAGTAAGAGTAATGGAGTGTTTGTACTGGGTAGGGGGAGGGGATGTAGTGTAATGCTGGAGCTGGTTACAAAGATAGGGAGGGAGGTGAGTGAGGGGAAGATGTAAATTGACTATCTAAGCATTGAAATAATAAAGTCTAGAGATGACAGAAATATGGACAAGGATATCATTAGCAGATTGGGTGAGGTCAGGATAGAGGTCATGTTTTGGAGTTGTAATTAGCCTTTGTGATGAAAAGGATAAGTAGTGAGTAGCTGAGCTGGGGATGGAACAGTACCTCCAGGTTATAAACTAGGTCAGAAGGTACAGAGTTTGTGGCAGAGATGATGATGATGGCTTCGGTCTTCCCATTGTTGAGCTAGAGGAAATTAAAGCTCATTTAAGACTAGAAGCTGGTGAAGCAGTTCAGGGGTGGAGAGAAGTGTCAGGATGATATTGATACTTTTTAGGTCTCAGTGTATATATGCAAATTGAACCTATGTCTACAGATGTCCACATGTGGCAACATGTAGATGAGGAAAAGACGGGATTCCTAAAGTGACTTTGCAAGACTGCGAAGAGAAAACCTTGAAGCTGGACAGTGTAAGTCAAGGCATTGTAGGAGGATGGTATGATCAACCGCTTCAGGTACTCCAGAGAGATTGCAGAGGAAGAGGAGGGATTATGCACCATTGCCACATCCACAGAGAATGTCATTTGTGATTTTTGGATTGTAGTTCAATGCTGTAGGAAGGGTAGAAATCTGAAAGGAATGATTCGAGTAGGGTGTTGATAGAGAGATTTACATGGATCTGAGATGTGACAAGATTTCAAGAACACTAGAGAGGAAATGGATGTTGAAAATGGAGCAGTAGTCTGCATTGGCGCAGCAGCGAGGTTGAGTTTTTTTTTTAAAAGGAGGGTGATAACAGCAGTTTTGTAAAGAAAGGTTACGGTCTAGTTGAAGAAGGAGCCATTTATAATCATTTAGCATTTAGGCTGGAAAAGGAAGGGTGTTCAGCAGCTTAATGGGAATGGAATTGAGCGCATAAGAGGTGGGTCTCTTAGGTGAGATGAGTTAGGGGAGAAAATGGAGGTGGGAGAGAAACTGGAGATTTAGAGCAAGGATAAGGAGGGGCCTGAGAGGAGACTCGGCTTGGTGGAGGGTGGGAAGGGAGGGGAAGTGTCATTGAAAGTTGAATACATGAACTTCATCTTTGTGACAAATTCATAAGTTCTTTGCACTTGTTAGAGGTGAGGTGGAATGGCCAGAAGAAAGCCATTTAGCGCAGTTGATAGTGGAGAAAAGATGATGGGAGTTATCCTTTGTTTTTCTGAATCATCCTTGAGTAGTTGGATCGTTTTGGTAAGGGGGAGTGAGACCCAGTAGAGCTTCATGTTGTCCAACACTATGAATCATGCCCTAAAACTAATCACAATGTTTCTGGTCTAGTGGGATTTTCTACATGGGAAGGGCTTGGACCTGTCATAATCAACATCTCACCAGCGGAATAAGAGCCAAAGAAATTAATGGTGTAACATTTGCTTCATAGTACATGATTCTATGGCTGAAAGCAATGTATCTTGAATGGTGCATCGTGTTTTGCCAGGGGGCTGGGAGAAGAATAGTCTGGAGTGCATGGCTAACAAATATCAAGACAAGAGGGACAAAATTCGAAAAAGTCCTTTTAAAAGAGCAGTGACAGGCTGTTCAACCTTTTCATTACATCTGAATATACACACTAACTGGAGTTGTTAAGCACTCTTCAAAAATGATAGATTTTATGGGAGTATTGGGGTTGACATTGGCCAGAATTTTCCCGTCAGCGATTTGGAGGCGAGGCCCGCTTGCTGACGGGAAAATGATGCGGGATGATGTCGGGAGGAACCTTTAAATTTTTAGGAAGGCGGGCAGACAGTGAAATCAGCTGTCCACCTGCCAACCTGTCAATGGCCAATTGAGGCCATTGACAGGGTCATTAAGTTAATTAAAGACCCTGCCTGTCCAACCTTAAAGTTGACGGGCAGGCCAGGAGCCCTAGCGGGCTTCTGATAGTACATGAAACCTCATCCACTGACGGGATGAGGTTTCATGTTCGTTTTTAAAAACTTTAATACATTTTATGTGAGATTTATTAACATGTCCCATCTCGTGTGACATTTCGTGTGCATGCGCAAAAGAGCGCACTTTGACAGATGGGGAATCCCTCTCCCCCATCCCACACAGCACAGGAAGCGCATTACGCTTCTTGTCGGGCAGGCCGCTGGACAGGCCTTAACTGGCCCGCCCACTCAAAATAGCGGTGGGCCCCATTTCGGTGGCAGAGTTCGGCTGCCTGCCCACCCGCTGCCTAGCCGGTGGGGCCTGCCCGCCAACCGAGGGCAAAATTGTGTCCATTATCTTTCTTTTTTCTGTGTTGTCATCAATTTTTTTAATCTTGAAAGGGTGTAAAACAGTCCCAGAGTTAGTTTTATCTGCAGCAATATTTAATTTAACTTTGTGCACTTGTAGCAGACTTTGTCTGATTTGATTTAGTGACTCGTGTGCAGTTCAATAATAGCTCCAACAATTTTTGGGAACCTTTTTTAATTTTTAAACAACAGGAGACTTCAAACATCACAGCAGTGATGCTTTAGTGTTCACAAAGAGCTTTTTAGTAAACACAACAGGACAGTGTAAGAAGGTGTTAATAACAGGGAGTAAAGCTATGTATAATTTTTCCTGTAGAAGAGGCATTTACTGTAGTTATTTGTAGTCAAATGTGGGTGTAGCACTGACAAAAATGATTGGATTCATGTCATCCACGTGCTGCCAGAAGGCACTTATTAGAGTGTTTACACAAGTTCTTTAACAATACTTTTACAGTATTTTTCCACTTTGGAAATATTCTTGAGCTTTTTTTAGACCAAACGAATGCCACCCACTCTAATTAGTGGAATCACTGTTATGTAAGGTAAATACTAATGGAGGAGGCGCGTTATAATTTTATGTTGTATATAGTCTCAGGTGCACTTTAACAGCAGTGTGACTGAGGAGCTGTGGTTATGTTGTCTGCTTTCATCAGTGTGAGACTGGGGAATACAAAGCTCCACATAGATGTGCTTGAATGCAGGAACTAGTGCTGCTGTTTGGTGTCAACTTCCTTCAATTTTTATGGATAGACATAAAAGGCAGAAACTTTCAGTTATTAAAATTGTAAGTGATTACACAATAAGTTGCCAGAGCTTTGTGAGCTTCCAGGTGATCTCACTACCATTGCATGTTTATGCATTCCCCTGTACTTGTGTTTAACAACGTTATATTGATAAAAACAAAAAAACTGCGGATGCTGGAAATCCAAAACAAAAACAGAATTACCTGGAAAATCTCAGCTCTGTTGAAGGGTCATGAGGACTTGAAACGTCAACTCTTTTCTTCTCCGCCGATGCTGCCAGACCTGCTGAGTTTTTCCAGGTGATTCTGTTTTTGTTTTAGCATTATATTGATGTCAGGTTAGTGTTCAAGAGAACAGAGCATGGTGCTTAACACTAATATAAAAGCAGCATACTCTAAGAACTGACTAATCAATCTGTGCATCAACCTATTAGGGATATACTCTCAAAAAATAGGGGACAGAGAATCAAGTTCAGGGACACTTTACTATATGTGCCTCATCAACTTCAGCATGTCTATATCTTGTTTTCCTTTGGATTTGCTCACTTTGTTAATTGTTAATTTCAAAATTGTGTGCATGCCTTCAGTTAGGTGATCGGTAATATTGTCAGAGGCACATCATAACATTCAAGGCTATGGGCCAAGTGCTGGTAAATGGAATTAGGTAGGTAGGTCAGGTGTTTTTCACGTGTCGGTGCAGACTCGATGGGCCGACTGGCCTCTTCTGCTCTGTGATTCTGTGAACTAGTTGCCTGACCCCAAAAGTATTGCAAATATTAATTCATAATTGGAAGAAAAGGAGTAAAATGTTTTATTGGAGATGCTGTTTACCTCCTGAATCTGTTGTATTTCTGAGACAGTCAGGCGGTCTTGTAAAAAAAATCTTTTTTTATTCATTCGTGGGATGTGGATGTCGCTGGCTATTAATGCTAATGAATAAATACAAGTTGCACTGACTTTTTGTTTTTTTTTATAGTGTTTTTCCAGTATTTTCTGTTTTAATTTTTTTTATTCCTTCATGGGGCGTGGGCATCATGAGCCAAGCCAGCATTTATTGCCCATCGCTAATTGCCCTTGAGCAGGTGATGGTATGCTGCCTTTTTGAACTGCTGCAATCCATGCCTTGTAGGAACACCCAAAGTGCTGTCAGGGAGGGAGTTCCAGGATTTTGACCCAGCGACAGTGAAGGAACGGCAACGTAATTCCAGGGGCAGAATTTTGCCGTTGGCGAGCAGGGGGTGGAACCCCTGACGTCATTCCCCCACCCATTTAAATTTTCAGGAAGGCGGGGCACAGCAAAATCAGCTGTGCGCCTGCCGACCTGTCAATGGCCAAATGAGGCCATTGACACGATCATTTAAACAATTAAAGGACCTGCCTTAAGGTTGGCGGGCAGGCCAGGTGCCCCAGCGGGCAAAAGAAAAAACATGAAACCTCATTCACCAGCGGGATGAGGTTTCGTGCAAGGTTTTAAACAGTTTAATAAAGTTTTACTGTAATTTATGAACACGTCCCATCTCATGTGACGTTGTCGCATGAGGAGGACATGTTAAGGATTTTCTTTTTCTGTTAATCTTTTTAAAGGTATCAGCAATCTACCTGAGGCAGCACTTAGCCTCAGGGAGATGTGTGTGCTTTCATGCACATGTGCGAAAGAGCGCACTCTTGTTTTTGGGGAATCCCCCCTCGCCCACACAGGGAGCGCATAGTGCTTCCCGCCGGACGTCACGTTGGGCGGGCCTTAATTGGCCCGCCCACATGGCAGCGGGGCTCCCCGCCCGCTGGAGATTGGATCGGGCCCACCCACCCAACAGGCAGAAAATTCTGCCCCAAGTCAGGATTGTGTGTGACTTGGAAGGGAACTTTCAGGTGGTGGTGCTCACATGCATCTGCTGCCCTCGTCCTTCTATGTGGTAGAAATGGCGAGTTTGGAAGGTGCTGTCAAAGGAGCTTTGGTGAGTTGCTGCAGTGCATCTTGTAGATGGTACACACTGCTGCTACTGTGCATTGATGGTGGAAGGATTGAATGCTTAAGGTAGTGGATGGGCTGGCAATCAAGCGAACTGCTTTGTCCTGAATGGTGTCCAGCTTTTTGAGTGTTGTTGGAGCTGCACTCATCCAGGCCAGTGGAGAGTATTCCATCACACTCCTGACTTGTGCCTTGTAGATGGTGGATAGGCTCTGGGGACTCTGGAGTTGAGTTACTCTCACAGAATGCACAGCCTTTGACTTGCCCTTGTTGCCAAAATATTTATATTTCTGGTCAATGGTAAACCCTAGGATGTTGATCATGGGGGTTCCAGCGATGGTAATGCCATTGAATGTCTTGGTGAGATGGTTGGATTCTCTCTTGTTGAAGATGGTCCTGGCCTGGCATTTGTGTGGTATGAATGTTACTTGTCACTTATCAGCTAAAGCCTGAATTTTGCCAAGACCTTGCTGCATTTGAGCACCCGTTGCTTCAGTATCTGAGGAATTGTGAATGTTGCTGAACATTGTGCAGTCATCCGTGAACATCTCCACCTTATTATGGAGGGAAGGTCATTGATGAAACAGCTGAAGATAGTTGGACTTAGGACACTACTCTGAGGAACTTCTTTCACGATGTCTCAGGACTGAGATGATTGACCTCCAACAGCCACAACTGTCTTCCTTTGTGCTAGGGATGACTCCAATCAGTGGAGAGTTTTCTCCGGATTCCCTTTGACTTCAGTTTTTCTCGGGCTCCTTGATGCCTCATTTGATCAAATGCTGCCTTGATGTCAAGACCAATCACTCTCAGAGTGTGATATGCAATTCTGCTGCTGCTGATGGCCTACAGTGCCTCATTGATGCCCAGTTTTGAGTTGTTAGATCTGTTCGAAATCTATCCCATTTAGCAAAGTGGTAGTGATACAAAACATGATGGAGGATATCCGCAATGTGAAGGCAGGTCTTGCCTTCACCCAATTGTGTGGGGTTGTTCCAACCAATACTGTCATGGACAGATGTATCTGCGGCAGGTAGATTGGTAAAGATGAGGTCAAGTAGGTTTATCCCTCTTGTTAGTTCCCTCACCACCCACCAAAGACCCAGCCTAGCATCTATGTCCTTTACGACTTGGCAGCTTGGTCAATAGTGGTGTTACCTTGCCACTCTTGATGAAGAACACTGAAGTCCTCCACCCAGTGCCCTTGCCACTCCTCCAAGTGGTGTTCAACATGGAGGAGTACTGATTTATGGGCTGGGGGGGGGCGGGGGGTGGTGCAGGGAGCGGTGGTAATAGGTGGTAACCAGCAGGAGATTGCCTTGCCCATGTTTGACCTGATGCCATGAAACTTCTTAGGGTCCAGAGTTGATGTTGAGGACTCCCAGGGTAACTCCTTCCTGACTGTATATCACTGTGCCGCCACCTCTGGTAGATCTTTTCTGTTGGTGGGACAGGATATACCCAGGGATGGAGATAGCTGGGACATTGTCTGTAAGGCATGATTCCATGAATCTGACTATATCAGGCTGTTGCTTGATTAGTCTGTGGGACAGCTCTCCCAATTTTGACACAAGCCCCCAGATGTTAGTAAGGAGGACTTTGCAGGGTTGTCATTTCTGGTGCCTAGGTCAATGCTGGGTGGTCCATCCAGTTTCATTCCTTTTTTTAGACTCTGTAGCAATTTGACACAACTGAATGGCTTGCTAGGCCATTTCATTGGGCATTTAAGAGTCAACCACATTGCTGTGGGTCTAGAATCACATATAGGCAAGACCAGATAAGGACAGCAGATTTCCTTTCCTAAAAGTCATTAGTGAACCAGATGGTTTTTTTACGACAATCGACAATAGTTTTATGGTCACCATTAGGCTAGCTTTTTTTGTTGAGATATACTTGATGAATTCTAAACAAATGAACAGCCATTAAATTTAGATTGGTAGAATCAAGAATGGTAATATCGGATACTCAATTGTATGTTTGGAAGGAAGATTAATTCCATGAAAGTTCAATGGTTAAGTGAATTAAAATTAATTCAGGACTTTTGAAAAAAAATGATTTAAAAGGTTTCAGTCTCTGCAAAAAGTGCACTCATTGAATTAGAAATGTTTCTTTTAATTATGGCATGACTATCCTACAATGGATAAGAGAAAATGTCCTTTGTTTTATGATTAATACTATCTTATAGATTTTTTGTGCATTAGGGTAGGTGAAGATTTTCCCCCTTGAAGAATGCTTGTCTTGGCAATCATAATATATCTGAGCCAAATGCATGGGCATGCAATTTGGTCCTCAGTTCCCTTTCTTGTAAATTTAGCAGTTGCTCACTTTTATGAAAACCACAAAAGGAATTTATAATCTTGCATCTCATTTTAAACGATCATGAATGTTTGAGGTTTGGGCATTTAAGTAAATCCCCCAAAGGAAGTAGCTCCTGCTTAAGACATATGAGATAGTTGTAAACCTTGTCATAATTTGTGAGGTATAAAAGAATCATCATTTCAGAAAGGCTGTTTGGATCTCATTGATTTTCAAAGAATATACGTTTGATTGCTTTATGCATAATAAACAATACAATGCCAGATATGACTTTTAAAAAATCTCTTTGAAAGCTTTGAGGTTGTACTTGGCATTTGAGAATTTTTTGCTCTGTTATAGTTTCTGTCCCTGCTTTGTTATCTTATTGTTTTTAAGATGAATATACAATAGCATTTAGCTTCTCTTGGCAACAAAATTCATAGAGTTAAAATGTGCACGAGCTAGGAAATGATATTTTAAAGCTGCTGATTGGTTGCCTATGTTTGTATGAATGTTCCTCGTTCCCAGAGCGTGCATGACCTATTTATAGTTGGCTCCTCCTATCATTCTATTTCAGTCCGCTTCAGGCTGTATTATTGTTGACTTGTATGTAAATGTGCTAGCTTTTATTGCAGTAGGCAGCTTGTAAGGCTGCTTACTTTCAATGCCAGTGACAGGATTAATATTTTCCTACTGAACTGTGCCTGTCAGTGTATTTAAGGTTGCTATTTGGTAAAGGACTTTCCCTATCTAGCCACATGTTGCATGTTGTCTGACTTAGCTCTTGCTAAAAGGAAGATGACTGAATGTTTGCTGTAGCAGTTGGATTGAAAAGCCCAACGTTAATTAGGGATGTTTGTTCCACTGTGCATTTCATCAGGCTTGACTGTCTTAAAAAGGAACTGGGGATTTTTGTACACAGCTTTCAGCAGCAACATTTAAAGGATAAGACGATACGCAACAGCTTAGAAGTTTTTAAAAAATTGTTTGTTAAAGAAGATTTGAAAATTATTCAGTGTCTGATGACTTTGTCATGTTACTGAAGCCCAAAGTGCCTGGACTAAAAAAGATGTTACAGACTATTTATGAATCTGAATCGTGTTTCTCCTCAGATGGTGTATCTGGACGAGAGCAGCCCCTAGAATTGTTGCCACAAAGTCGGATGCACACTATGCCAACCTCAGGTAAGCAGAATGATTCATTTGATAATGACCCTAGCATCTGTAAACTATTTCAAATGCAGTTCTTCTTAAATATTAAACTGAGTAGTGTTATTAACTCTGGCTCCTTTTGTATATAAAAGATTATTTACATCATAAAATACATAACATATAAAAATACTTCGATGAATAATTCCTCACATGTTTAGAAAGTACAATTTTTAACATAAGTTTGAGTATCTTAGAATCACAACTACTTACTTTATTACTTTATTGATATTGCTTGCAAGTGTTGATTGGTTTCTTTTTAAAAGATGGTTTGCAAAAGATTGGTGCTTATTGTGTCCAGTAGCTTTCAGCACATCAATATTGGTATGATTTTTAAATAGTTCTAACCTTACATTTTTGAACGTGGTTATTTCTGGAACCTGTTTATTCAGCACGTGGTAGTTATCTGTCAGCACTCGATAGCTATGTGATACCATGCTTCTTTTTGAGGTATGCCAAAGCTAAGAATATTGGGATATTTTTAGCGATGGAAACTTAAGCTTCTTAATGTTGCCAGTACAGCTTTAGCAGTTTAAAACAAATAGTTGGTTAATCCAGCTTCCATCATTTTAATTTACTGTAGTTATGTTTAGCATGTTAAATGGGTTGTCTTATGTTTTTCAAACTTAAAATATAGTGTCAAGGCCCTAGAGTAATAATTCAAGACACCATATAGCATTGTAACAAGCAGGGTCATAATATTTAGGGTTACTATGTTGATACTCCATGTTTAGTATTATGTCAGAATACTGACAATGTGTAGTGCCTCCCTCTTGCCCCATATTCCAGTAAGGTTGAAAATGTCTGATTGGGAAGCTTTACTCAGAACTCAGATTAAGTATGTACGTCATCATGAAGTTCAGATTGCAATCTTACTTTATGCTTTAGAGAGTAACAGCATTTCCTGTTTACACTATTATTGCTCAAATCAAATTTTTTTCTTAACAGCACATAAAGATAATATGAAATAAAGCACTTGTGATTGTTTTCTACCCTTATACAAATAAGTGATTTCATTTACTATTTGTTTTTAATTGGAGGGATTTTTAACTGTATGTTGACTGTGGCTGTAGTTTTGATAGTTCTAAGTGGTACTTCTATTACAACTTCTTTTTCCATTTGTTAATAATGGGCATAAGGTTTAAAACTGCTAAATAAACAAAATCCAAGTTTTGAATGCTCTAAGTATTGTGTTGTAATTAAAAGCAGGTGACATTTTTCGGCTATGACGGAGCTCTGAGAAAAACATCAGTTACAAAATTGTGAACAAAACAACTTAGCCAATGTACTAATTAAGAAAAATCTAAAATTTCTGTATGTATCATTTTTATTAAATAATGATAGATAAAATAGCCTTTCATAGTAGGAAAAATAAAATACCAGTAAAAAAAATGTTTATTTAAATGTTTCTTGAATTACTAAATTCAACTGAATATAAATTATGACATGTGACACCTTCAGAGCAAACTAAAGACGATTTGAATTTATAAACATGACTATAGTATAAGTTGCCCAAATGTTATTAGGGGGTCATATCACTTCACTGTTCATTAACAGCACTAGAAGCTTGTTTAAATGTCTGTCATCTCTTTTTTCACTCAAAATTTATTTCTGTCAAGTCTCTCACTTGTATTCACTGATGTACAGCATCCTATTTATCACTAGATAACTTTAGAGCTGTTGTTTTTCTTTGGTAACCTCATTTACTCCATAACCAAGTTGATAACCTGTTGTAATCTAAACAGGAAGCCTGAGAGTTGCTGTAGTTCAGTTGTTTTGTGCATGGCACATTAATTTGCTTGTCATGGCAACTACAATTCTGCAGATCTTGCCAAGTCACTGGGCTTTTATTGCAGGACATTTGTCCTTGAGCAAAATTGTTTTGAGAAAACACATTTTTAAAGGCACTTCACTTAGTTTGTAAAAGGTGTACATAGTGGATTCTCACATACTGCAATACTTCACGATTGGTAACCAACGGATTGTACTATTCCCATAGATTGTGTTATTACTTGCCAGTTAGTTTTATGTTATTTGCAAAGTTTTTGCCATAATTGGCAACTACTTTATATGAGAATTTTTCTCATAAGAATATAAAATTTAATGGCATTACGACATAATTTTGTAGAGGCAAAAAGGCTTTGAACTAATAATTCAAGTATATTTATGTGTGATATCTGAATTCAAAACAATATATCTCCTACATTTTATATGATGTAATCTTGATTCCTACAATATGCTCATTTTGGATGAATTATGTTGAAGTTTTAGTTACTGTTTAATAATTCTAGTTTCTTTAACATCTCCCTGCTACCATGCCTTATGGAATATAGAGGCTCCCCATGCAATGTTGAGGAGATGACACATAGTGCAAATATATGGAGATGTTAAACATGATTTTCTTTTCTGCCAGCTTACTACTGAATGTATTTTTTGATTTACTTCACATGGATTTGTAGCAGGCAGATTTTAAAATGAGCTGGTCAATTGCATTGAATTTTGAAATTGTGCCTTTTTAAAATTATATTTCAATAATCAACAAAATATTCAGCTTGTTTTTGCAAACTTGACTCACTTCCTGATTTTTGTTCCCTTCAAATTCCTTTCTGTCTTATCCTACTCTTTCATTTATGTTGTCTGCCCTATTCCTTTCTTTGTGCCTTCCTTTTTAATTCCTTTCACTGATGTTTTTTCTTTCATCACTTAATAGCAATTATTTTTGTTCATGATAGTAAGAATAGGGCAGATTGCTCTGCCAAGAATGTAGGGCAAACTTCTTTACTTTGTGTATAGAGCATACTGTTCCAATAGAATTATTTCTGCCATGAATGATGACAATGGTGACCACTTGGACCAGCACTCCGCAAGCATAATTTTTCTCCAAGAATAATTCTCATCTTCTTCACTTGACTGCCCTGGACAAGTGTAATACAATTTTAATTTGTAACAAGATACTTGCATGTTGTTAATCATGTAAAGTCCACAATGAAATGCAAAATTTAATCTTGAATTGAAGCCGCTACTCATGTCTAGATATTGATCTTCCCATCAACTTCCTTTAGGTTTACAAAGTTGTGACTTTTATGCTGACAGCTGTGAGGTCATAAAAGAACTTGTCACTGTTGCAGATGTGTTACGTTTGTATGAAGTTCATTTTATTTTGAATGAATGCTCTATGCTCTATTGCAGAGATTACTTGGTTCTTCAACAGCCATCTGCTATTTTTTGCAATTTATTCTGTAAACTGATATGGTAATTTCATTATCCACAGAGTTGATATTTCATATATTTGAAGACTGTTTGCATGAGAACTGTTCTATTTTAATATGTGACAGTCAGTGACAATTTGTTGTGCTTCATCGTAGTACTTCACATTATCGAAGTGTATTCCAGACAATCTTCCACATGCAGAGTGGCCACTATAACTTATTTCTATTGTGGTCATAGCTCCAACTGGGAAAAGTAAGCAAAATTATAAGAGTACATGTGTTGGAAGTGGAAAATGACTATAGAGTTGGGGGAGACATTTAAAAAGGTGTGTTTAGAGTTTTCGAGATAGGGTTCAGAATGGGCTTGGATGCATAATATTAGGAAATTGCTGTGTATAGCTAAAAATAAAATTGAAATTATTTAATTAAAAACTCAGAGCAGCCTCCTTGTGGAGGTGGGTAGCCTGTAAGGTTATTTGTATCTGAGGAATTTGAATGCTTGACCCTGTATAATGATGGTTTTGCCGTGGTAAAGTGGAGTTTAGAAATGCCATCCAGAGGTGGAAATGGAGTCTCCAAATTGACTATGACAAGGCTAGTAGCCATTCACTTCATAATAGAATTCCTAGTGAGGTGCCAGATAGAGGTATAACAAAAATACTAATGCCATAGAAAGGTGCATGTGAAGATTGTACCAATTTTATATATGAATGGATAGATGTAGTCAGAATTATATATTATAAAGCATTTATCTATTGACAGCCTCAAGTCATAAGAACAAAGCCTGCGTGAATCTAGATTCTAAACTGTGGAAAATAAATGTAATTTGGCCCTTTAAGTGGTTCATTCATCATGAGCCATCCTTTATTCACTTAGCCTCCTCAGGAAGGCAATGAGCCATAGTCAAACCTCCATTGTTCCAGCCTTATAGCTCACATTTACAATTTGGAGCAGTGGCACTTTTCACCTGTGACTCTGTAGTTGCAGTGCATCTAATACTTCCTAGAGATGAGTGACTATCCTCATTTTGCCCTCAGTATGATTATGAAGTAAGAACTATACTTATGAGCATAAACTTGAGATACTGGGACTAGTTCAGCACATTCATGATCTAACAAAATGGCCTCCTTTTGTACTGTAAACTTCTGTGCTTTGCCATCTTAAACAGATTTTACAGTTTTACAACTGAGCATGTTATCTAACACACAATGTGCTGCTAAAAATGTAAGTGGTTTGAAACTGTCTAATTTAAATTTATTGTGCAGTATTCAGAATTTTAAAAAATTTCCATTGTATTATGTGAAACAAAAATACAAGATATGTCCTAAAGCTGCACAGGCACACAAGTTTTATTTGACATTTCAAGAATACTCTTAGAGATCATCATACTTCATCCTGTCTGTTGCCCTCTTTTCCTTCCTCCTGTTGCAATATCAACTGGCCTCTCCTGTGTATCCTTGTTGGTTGTTTTTATTTTTGTTGACACTACTGATGGATATTCAATATCTGAAAACCATCAACTGTTTCTATGGAGTAATTGACTTTCATAATCCGTATAAACATCATACTTAACATTTCAAACTGCACTTTTCCAACATAGAAAAGAAAGGCTTGCTTTTGTGTAGTGCTTCTATGACCACTGGATGACCCAATGCACTTTACAGCAAATAAAGTACTTTTTGAAGTGCAATCACAGTTGTAATGTGGAAAACGTGACTGTCAATTTGCACATTGCAAACTCTACAAACACAAACCTGCTGTAACTTGCTGCTTCATCTATTTATTTGTAATGTATTCAAAACCTTGAATCTGTGGTCACGACTGTTGACTTTCCTCATTATAAATTTGTTTGTTCACATTTACATTGGAAACTGTTCAAGTAAATTTGTCACACTGCAATTACACTTTCCAGCTAGTGGATGGCCACCATTGGTGGGAGGATGCAATTACAGGTTAATGAGTTTATATAGGCAGCTACTGTCATAAATGTGGATATTCAAATTTATAATGAACATAAGGACAAAAATGTACATCCATGAAATAGAGACTGAATTATCTCTCATGATCCCAGTGTAAATGAGATTTGCAATCTCCAGTGGCTACCTTAGTTAAACAGTGTCATGGATTTCTCTCTTACTGCTTTGATATTGAGCATTCTTAATTTGCAATAGAATAATTTTGCAGTCATTCATAATGTGTGCCTGTTGCAGAAGTTATAGATTACACTTAATATTCGGACCAGTGTAAATGCAGCACTTCTCTAGTTTTTTATCAGCTATTGTAATCATCTTAGGTCAAATATAACTAGGTAAAATACCTTAACCCCAACACCAGAAAAGCTGGTAAAACTACATCATGGTGAAGCTTTCCATTTTTAACACCACTGTCAGTAAGGTTACATATTAGGAGAAATTTTCCGTTTTATGATCACGGTTAGAACTCCGATACCAGGCAGGTTTCTGGAGGATGGAACACTGGAGCCGAGTGTTTAAAAACTTACAAGCTTTTATTTACAGATGTACTTTACATATTACTTACCTCCAATCCCAAATACTTGTTTCAGCCTACTCCTTTCTCTCCCTCTCTCCATCTCTCTTTTCCTTTTAGTTTTGAAAATATAATTTTTCAACTTTCAACTGACTGGAAATTTTGCAATCTGAGACTGAGACGGAACAGACTGCTTAAAAATGCAAGGCCACATTCCAAGGTGAAGGTGCGAAACAAACAAATCACCCTCGGGGGACTGCAAAGATAGAGATATTTCCTATAATCCAGACTCCCATCAAAATTCGTAACTGTCTAAAGAAGAGACATAAAAAATGCAAAGTACTGGATATTGAAACAATGGCTGTTACAGGCAGACACACCAAAAACCTCTTGAAAATACACAATGGGTGAAGTATTGCAGGGAAGGCGGCCCAGCCACTAGAGAGGTTGCAATTCTTCAGCAGAGCAAACAGGCCGAAGGCTGCTCTCTCTCCCTCTCTCTCTTTTGGAATAAGTATGTTGCCTGGTTTGAGAAGCCAACTCTACCACAAACCTACCAATGAGGCAAGATCTTGTAATAATTGCAACATCTTCTACATCTGATCGCATCCAAGAAACTAGCTAACCCTAACTGGCCGCTGTGTTAAAGTCTATGCCTCAAGGACAATCAAAGGACGCTTAATCATATATTCTTTTACCTTTTTATTGAACTCTAGCTCCCCATATTTCTGGTAACTGTGTGTGTGTGTGTGTGTGTGTGTGTGTGTGCCCAACTGATTGCATGAGGGCTGAATGTTTAACATCATGATTTTATTATTTGTCTCTAGTTTAGTGGTTAATAAATTTGATCTTTCTTTAACTCAAGAAAATCTTGTCTTACTGGTTCCTTATTGCTCCCAGCTTAAATAGTTAAATGCATCCTGATTTGAAAAAGGTATATCCTCATGAAAAAGAAACTTAAACCTTTGTAGTGACCAACCAAGGAGGTTGAATAGAGGGGAGCCAGTTGACCCCTTCTTACCTGGTCATAACAATAAGCAATAAACAATCACCACCGAGAAACTAATTTGAGACTCCACAATCTAATTTTATGCAGGACTTTCATGATCAGCAGATAAAATAGAATTTTCATCTCATCAGTTGGTTACATTTAAACCTTGACTGCACAAGTGCAAAGGCAATATCTAAACTATTGTACCATCTAGTCCTCAGTGCTCTTGTTTCTTAGTATATTTCTTTGTATCCATATGTTATGATTGAATTTAATTTTGGAGCATCAATTATTGTAAGTAAAGACATTTAGAATGTTTGGTATGGGTGAAAACTGTAACATACTGTATAGTCAGTTTTTTAAATAAACGTGGTGAGTTCAGTTTCACCAGATCCTGAACAACATTGGGTTTTGGTCACTGAGGAATATTATGGAAATGAGCCTCAGCTTCATCTACATTGTTCACTTTGGTTCAAGGTTCAAGCATGTGTAATTCTAATCTAGATTAGTGTTCATTGGCATTGTGGAGGTTTACTTGGCGCTCGCGTACTTCGTCAACACTTTTATCCTTTCCGTTATAGCATGCTCAGACAACTCCTTGGGTAACAGCCAGCCCATGACAGTCTGGATCACCCAGCAGGTGATAATGTGATGCTTGTTGTAATGGCCAGGTGGGAAACCTCAAATGAAAAGCACTCCAAAATATTATTCACCAAGGGGTTCATGATCCTCAAGGCATTGGAAGAGATACTGGTGTCAGGTGAACATTCTTCATCACTGTGTAGTTGCAGTAACTCATTTCTCTCGACCTTCTCCACTTTTTACCACTCTTTAGTAGTGCTTTATTCAAGGTTTTCTTTGCGTTCTTCTTGGGGTTTTCTTCTCTGACATTTTCAAAGTCAGTTGCAGATACAGAGCTGGTATTGATCTTGCTCAGGCTGATGAATCCAAATGTTTGTTGGCTTATTCATCATCACTGTTTGGTGTGTTCCTTCATGTCTGAAGGAATCTGAAGTCATTTCTCATTGTTGCTGTGTGTGTTACATTTTACGGTAAGAAAAAGAAAATTTTAGGGATAATATATAATGATATGGGATGATAATGGATACAGCAAATAACTTAACTGTATTAAATCAGGACAGCGTATATTATTGGTTACTGTACAGCACTAGAATTGTGATATTTTGAATAATACTTCCTTGTCACTGGCCTTCAAATTATGTCCTTTCAGACTTTAAACACCTTCTGTTCCATTAGATCTTTACTCAGAAGTACTGACTGAGCATAATTTTTGTCTCAGTAGGACTGACTGCACACAAGCTGTTTTATTCTGAATGGTTTAAAGTGCACTCCAAGAAGAACTGTTTTGGTACATGACCAAGTATTTGCCGGTTATATAGAGTGTTGTGCAATGTTCACCTTGTAGATCACACAAAAGTGGTGGTAGGTAGATGTCATGGTTGAAGCCATAATAATGTAGATAGAAACCTGAAATAATCAGGAAAAATGCATTCAGTTGTTGAAGAAACTTTCAAAAACTTGATTTATTCCAGAAATGTAGCTTTTTTTGGTTTACCAGATTGTGCCCAATATCCTTTGATTTACATGCTTATAACAAGTGCTGCAATGTGTATAATCTAAACATCAGTTTCTTTGAAGTCCTGATGGCTGAGGGAGAAAAATGAACATAAGTGTTTACACTTGTGTGAATACTTCAGCTCAAGTTCCAGTATGTACATGGTGAATGCTTTCAGTTAAATGGGTTAAAATTTGACCTTGTTCGCCATGCCTCCCAAAGTACTGACAGCCTGCCAGTTAATCCATAGGACAGCATTGGTGTCAGAAGTTGTGGAGCAGCTTTCAACTACTCAATGATGACACATGGTATGAAGATCATAAGCAAAACTGAAAGAGATTGTGAAACAACAAATAGGAAGTTATATACATCCCTACCAAAAAAGTAAACCTTTACTAGATATGTAACCATTGGCCAAGACAATGTTATATTAAATTTTAGCTGAAGCATATAGTACTGCAATGTTTCTTTCTTTCAATGTTGTCCTAATGTAATGTGGTTTCTCTTTGTGTGATTCCATGTTGAGTGATAAGCGATAGTCCACAAAGGACCATTAGAGAGAAACAATTGATTGTATATAACTTGAGGGGCACCATTCTACACGCATGGGGCAAAGCCACGAGGCAACCCTTCATGAACTAACACAGCCAGCATGGGAATTAAACCCACATCATTGGTGTCATTCTGCAACACACACCAGCCACCTAGCCATCTGAGCTAACCGACCCCCATGTTCAACCTGCCCAAAACTTTACCCCCTAGCGCTGCTAGGAATTGAATTTTATTGGTTTTGCTCTTAATATGTTACTTTTTCTTGGCTGATCTCCAAATCTTAAAAATGTTGGAATGAACTGGGCTGCAAAACCACTGAACTGACTAAGGCAAGTTTTTAAAATTCAAACATAAGCACAAATAATTTATTTGTACTTGGATAGATCAATTAAAATAGAGTCCATTTCTAAAAATTCAGCATTTTTTTCAGCAAAAATGAATCCAATAATTTGAATTCAACGACATAAATAACATAATAATGTGGGCATTTAGGGCTTAAAATAATCTCATTTGAATTAAGGGACTGAACCAAGAGGATTGTACTGTATCAGTACTGCTTTATTTAATTGCTAGCATGTTAAAAGTTTGGCATCATGAGCATTTTAGGACTTTGCCCGTTGAGTTAAGTTTTAAAGTGGTGGTTAGCCAGTTAATAGCCAAGTACAATGATAAAAGGCCTTCCTTGCAAGCAAAATATTTGTAGACTTGCATGTTCTTTTGACACATACAAGGCATTTCCTCAACTTCTTGGACTGTTCTTATTATGCATTATTTCTTGATAGGTGGACCACCTGCTCCTCAGTTTATGTCTATTTTGACCTGAAACCCAACGGCTAGGAAGTGTACAAGAACAATCCAGGCTGACTATTTTTCATATTTCCATTCTCTTCCTGTAGAGAACTTTTTGGAAGTAATTGACCCAAAATTTTCTGGAGCATGATATTACACTGTGTCCTGTTAATTTTTTTTTTCTTTGCCTTCCGGCACAAAAACATTTTTGCAGTTCATATTACTGCACGTGTGAGCTAATAGTGGCACAGCCTGGGCAATGGGGCACCTGGGACCTTGATAAACAACAGGAGCAACAGTCTATTTCTTTAACCGTTGAAAAATAAAGACTTATAAAAAAGTAGTGGAAGGACAAAAGGAAATATCGTGAATTAGTCAAATCAGGTACAGAAAGTCAAATAGAAAGGAAAGGTTGAATTAATATAACTTATTTAAAAATAATCTCTCACAACAATTTGCTACCTGTAGAAGTGAGACACCACAGTGTCAATTGTTCTTTTTAGGCCAAAGAGGTTGAGTGACATAGCAAGAACATAGATTTCAACATTAAAAAGATATTTTCACTGTTAAGTACCAGCTCTAACTTTTTGCAGTTTGTTTAATCAACAATTAATGTTCAAATTCAGCAATTTCTCTAGGAGATTGTGGGCAACTTGCTTTTTTTCTTGAGCTCAATGGCAGATTAGCACAAATTCTCCCACTTGTGGCAATTGCAATTCATGACCACAAGTTACTGGACAATATACACAATAATGGGATGTGCACTAAACTTGCTGTTATTTTGATAATAAGATCTGCCCCATCAAGTCTATGGCTATAGGCCTTATCCAATATTTGTCTTGCTTAGCTAGATAGTTATTTTCAGTACTAAACTAAAATCCATTTGTGGCTGATAATTTAATGTTAAACAACTATTTCTGTACTTCCATGACACACTTTATTAAGGGTCATGATAAGGTCCCCACTTGCAACTTGAGTCTTTTTAAATTTGGAAGTACTTTATTAAAGATGGCTGCAGTTTAATCCCATTCTTTTGTGTTAATCTAATTCAAAGACCGCCTATGGGAAACTTTATTAGAACTCCTAGCTTGCTTTATTGGGAAAATCTGTGGATACCTATTGGACAACATGCCTGAAAAAAAATTCTAAGCCACTCTTCTGTTGCCTCTAGAAATGAGACCAGCAGTTAATTAGATTTTCTGCAATAAATTGAGAACTTTGTACCCACCACCCCCACCCCGAGCCCCACCCCCAGTCAAGGGTCAGCATAATTGACTTATATTGTTGAATACAAAAGGTTCATTCTAGGTGACATACAGTAGCAAATAAGACTATCTCTATAAATAAATTAAAATTATTTCAAAATTAATTGAGCATGCAAATAAATGTGTCCCTTCACCACCCCAATTATGTCTCTATGCTTTGGATTGCCCATAAATCAATTCCCAGGCTTGTGGAGACCCTGGTCAGTTTATTACAGTGTGTGCACAAAGGAACTGCCATGTTTGCCAAGAAAATAACATTGTCTCCATTTCAAAAGCAGATCCTTGACTGTAAAATGTCTTAGGGCATTCCTAGGGATAAGAAAGGCATGTGTGTTCTTTTTTTCCTAAAAAATTGAATCGAAGGCTTGCCCAGGTACACAGTCTGCTGTTTTATTCCTTGAAGTTCAATGTCTTCACTCACCTCAGAATTCAAATCTATTTTCTACAATAAAGACCATTTTATTATTCGGAAATTACCGCATGGAAGAATGCAATTCATCCTATACAGCCTGTATTAGTGGTAAATTTGATGGAGCTGTCTAATCCCATTACCTTTTCCTTTTTCTGTATACTTTGTTTATTTTCAAGTACTAATTCAATTCCCTTTAAAATAAAATCCCTTTAGCCTCATTTGTTGGTTATGGTAAATGAAGAAAAACTCTTGTAACTTCCCTTCGTAACATAATTATTATAAACTTCTGCTATCTCTTCTACCTTTCTTGGTATTTTGAAATGTATACCATCTGGCCCTGGTGAAGCTTTGAGTCCACTACCCATTTTAATATGGTTTTCTTTTAAATGTTCATATCCAATAGTTTTTCAGCGTGCTTGTCATATACTTCTACAATTCCACAATCTTTCACCTGGTCAACCTTGGCTCAATAATGGCATTCTGGGCTTTGAATCCGCGTAGGTTGTGGGTTCAAGCTTCGCTGAAGAGAATCTCTTAATCTAGACTAACTCTTCAGCGCAGTACTGAGGGAGTGCTGAATTGCCATAAGTATCTTTCTGATGAGATATTAAACAAGCCTCATCTGCCCTTCAGGTGGGTGTAAACAAAAAGATTCGTAGCAACATTTGGGGAAAAAAAAGCAGGGAGCTTCATAAGTGCTCTGGCCATAATTTTCCCTCAGTTATCATAACTAAAAACTAACAGGATTTCATAGAATTTACAAATCCAAAACAGGCTATGCAGGTCAGCTAGTCCATACCATTGTTATGCTCCCATTCCAGCCTTCTTCCATCTTTCTTCATCTGATTCTGTCAGCATAACCCTCCGTTCCCTCTCTTTCTTATCCTTATCTAACCTCCCCTTAAATGCACCTATACTGTTTACTTCAACTGCTCCTAAGATGGCAAATTACACATTTTCACCACTCTGGGTACAGAAATTTCTTCTGATTTTCCTATATGATTATTTAGTGACTCTTTTATCTTGATGGTCTCTAGTTCTGCCCTTCCCGATAAGTGGAAACATTATCTATCTGTCTACTTTGTTAAGAGTTTTCATAATTTTAAAGGCCTCGACTAAGTCACTCCTCAACCTTCTCCCAGCTTGTTGACCCCTTCCCAATAGGTGTTCCCTCCACATTTCTGGTTTCTTCCTTGTAAACCTTTTTTGCACCTTCTCCAGCCCCTATGTATATTTTCCATAATATGGCAATTCATCCATCATCGGCCATAGTCTTTGAGGGGCCGTAGGCACCTCTATCTGGGTGCTGCTGACATTCCTCTCTCCGTCCAGTTTCTGATGATGTCCACCTATCCAGTCCTTCTCTGATCTGGTCTATTCTTTCCTGATATTTAACCTTCTATTATCGCCAACTCAAAACTCTCACCATGCCTTTTGCTGTGGTCATACTTTCTCATTTTCTGCTTCACTTGAGCAGCTCGATTTTCCTGTAGTCAAATTCATTGGTTTTTTGCCCTGTCCAGCTGATTCTAAGGATCTTTCACCAGAGCCGCATTTCAAAAGTAACCTTCTTCTCATTAGCCTTATTGAAGGTCCAGCTCTGGCACCCATATAGCATAATACTCCACTTGGGGATTTTGCAAGTTGTTCTTTCAAGTGCAGGCTGATGTTGGATGCCTTCTGTACTTCATTAAACTGACAAGTTGTAGAGTGGGCAGTTGCTAGCCTTGGCTTGATTTCAGTGCTGCTATCCCCACTTATGGTCACTTTTGATCCCAGAAATTGAACTGCGTTCACAACTGTTCCAGACTGAATCGTCACATTGTTCTCACCATGGGTTGGCATTGAGTATGTCTTGCTACTGATGCTCAACCCAAACTTCAACTTTATTTTCTCAGCCATTGTGGATAGTTCTTGCTTGTCTTCGGCATTAGGGTAGTGTCAGCAGCATATCTGATGTTCCAGATGTTTTGACCACCAATGCTGGTCCCATGATGTTCTGGAGAGCAAAGCTAACTTCTGTCATGACATTTTCTCTTATGGCATTGTAAAGTAATGGTGAAAGCAGACTCCTTCGCCAAAACTGGCTCTTTCCTGTCTTCAAGCACATGCACCATACAATTTGCATATTTGTAAAGTCACTGAATGAACCAGATTAAGTCAGACTCAGCCTAAGGCCTTTGTATAGTCTACAAAGAGAACCCACAATTCCTTGTCATTTTATTTTTTGACAAACTTCTCAATTATGTTGCAAAACACTAGAATGACCTCTGATGTCCCTTTCTGCCTGCAGTGAAACTGAACTGTTCCTCACCTATTTCTGCTGTGATGAAGTATGAGAGCCATAATTTCTTAGAACTGTTTTGCAGCATGGCCTATCGGGCTAATTATTCTTTGTTTTGAACAGTTTTGGGTGTCATGAACATTCAGCAGCTCTTAAACTAGCCAATCATCTGACCAAATTCCACTTCTTCATATCAGGTCAATGATTTCTTCCATGGCTTTGACTACCATCGTTCTCCAGCCTTCAGAGCTTCAGCAGATATGTCATCTAGGTCTATTCACTTTCCCGTTCTCCAGCTTCTTAATTGCATGTTCAACGTCATGAATCAGCACTTCTGGTTCCACCTCCTCCCAAGTTACCAGCTGTGTACTAGATGCATTTGGATCTAGTCCATACAGCTGGGCTCAGTATTGCTGCCACTGTCCCTTTTTGTGATCAGCCTCGTAGATCATATTCCTATCAGCCCCTTCACGCCATTGCCAACTGTTGCACTTCTTCTCTTTGACAGAGCTGTGACAACCTTGTATACTTCTTTGGACTACCCTTTACGACCTGCATCTTCTGCTGCCTGTGTCTTTTTTTCCAGCCAAGTCCGTTTGGCTGCTCTGCAAGAATTTTTCACTTTCTTGCAGAGATTTTTTAATCCACTTTTTCATGATCCATCTGCTTTGTTCATTGGTGTTCTTTTGTCGGCTTCAGACATTTGGCTGTTATCCAGGACTTCTTGCCAGTCTCAGCTTTTGGGCATCCTTCATTCAATGCAGATTTTATAGCAGATGGGATATGGGAATCACTGGCTAGGCCAGCATTTATTGCCCATCCCTAATGGCCCTTGAGAAGGTGGTGGTGAGCCACTTCTCCTTTTGAAACCATCTGCTGGACGACTTGTACAAATATGCTGGAGTTTTTAATTAAACAATCTACCTCCCATTTGGGAGAGTATCTCTCCACATTTAAGAGGCAGTACAGCGAAGGTTCACAAAATTGGTCCCTGGGATGAGGGGACTGCCCTACACTGAATGGCTGAGTAAGTTGGGCCTATGTTCTCTGGAGTTTAGAAGAATGAGAGGCGATCTCATTGCAATCTACAAAATTCTGAAGGGACTTAATAGGGTGGACGCTGAGAGATTGTTTCCATTGGTCGGGGAATCTAAAACGTGGAGCACAGTCTCAGGATAAGGGGACAGTCATAGAATTGAGATGAGGGGAAATTTCATCACTCAAAGCGCTGTGAATCATTGGAATTCTCTACCCCAGAGGGTTGTTAATGCTCAATTTATTCTTGTACTCCAATACCCTTGCAATTAAGGCTTTCCTAATTGCTTGTTGCACCTGCATGCTAACTTTCTGTGTTCCTTGTACAAGCACACCCAAGTCTCTTTGAACATCAACACCTATAAGTTTCTCACCTTTTTTTAAAAAAAAAATTCTGCTTTTGTTTTCTTACCACCAAAGCGAATAACTTCACACTTCCCTTATTATACCCCATCTGCACCATCTTGTTGCCCACTCACCTAACCTGTCTATATCTCTTTGCAGCCTCTCTGCATCCTCCCAATAGCTTACTGTTCCACCCAGCTTGGTGTCATCAGCAAACTTAGATACAGTACCCTTTAACTCTTCATCTAAGTCAATAGTAAAGAATGTAAATAGCTGAGGCCCCAGCACTAATCCCTGCAGCAGTCCACTATTCAGTGCCTGCCAGCATGAAAAAGCCCCGTTTATGCCCACTTTGTTTTCTATCCATTAACGAATCCTCTATCCATACTAATATATTATCCCTACTTCCATGAGCCCCTAATTTGTCTATTAACCTTTTGTACGGCACCCTATCTAATGCCTCTTTGAAATCCAGGTATACTACATCATCTGGTTCCCCTTTACCTACCCTACTAGTTACATCCTCAAAAAATACCCCAATAAATTTGACAAACAGGACTTGCCTTTGGTAAAACCATGTTGACTTATGTTATGACGTGGCAAATGATGTGCGCCAGGCGGATCAAATCCATGAGGGCAACTTGATCATGTGGTCACAACTTTTTTGCAATTTGTATTTTATTCCAAGATGTGTGCCTTAAATTCAGGAGTAATAAGACTGCAGCGACTTCAGAGGCTTTTAGGAAACTAAATTAAACATTTATTAACAAAATAAAAGATTTCAAGAGTTATGGAGAAATGGCAGGAAAGTGGATTTGAGGATTATCAGATAAGCCATGATCTCATTGAATGGCGGGGCAGACTCGATGGGCCGAATGGCCTGCTTCTGCTCCGATGTCTTATGGTCTTATGATTTTCTAAGTGCTTTGTTAAGACTTCCTTAATAATCGATTCCAGCATTTTCCTAGCAATTGATGTTAGGCTAACTGACCTGTAGTTCACTGTTTTCTCTCTTCCTCCTTTCTTGAAAAGCGGTAACATTGCCAACTTCCAATCTAGTGGGGCCATTCCTGAATCTAAGGAACTTTGGAAAATCATATCTAGCACATCCACCATCTCTGCAGCTTTCTCTTTCAGGACTCAAGGGTATAGGCCATCAGGTCCTGGGGATTTGTTGGATTTTAGTCCCTTAAATTTCTCCAGTACTTCATCTCTGCTGATATTAATTTCCCTAATTTCCTCACTCTTTTTAGCCCCTTGGTTCATACATTTCTGGTATGGAACTTGCGTCTTGATATGTGAAGAAAGGCACAAAATATTTGTTCAGTGCCTCCACCATTTCCTAGTTCCCCATGATAATTTCTCCTGTCTCTGCTTCTAAGGGACTAGCATTTACTTTAGCTACTCTCTTTTTATATACTTATAAAAGCTCTTACAATCTGTTTTTATATTTTTGGCTAATTTACTCTCTTTTTTCCATATTTATCAACTTTTTGGTGGCCCTTTGCTGCTTTCTAAAACATTCCCAATCCACAAACTTGCTAATTTTTTTGCAATTTTGCAGCCTTTTCTTTTAGTTTAATACTATCTTTAATTTCCTGAGTGAGCCACGGATGGGTCCTTCTTGCTGAGTTTTTATTCTTCAACGGAATATTTTTGCTGAACATTTTGAATTGTTTCTTTAAATGTTTCCCACTGTTCATTTACTTTTTAGTCAATTCACCTAATTAACATTAGCCAGTTCTCCTCTCATACCTATGTGATTGGTTTTACGCTTAAGGTTTTTGTTTGCAGTTGGAATATGTCATTTCAAAACTTGCCATGGAATTGAATGGCCTTATGGTCACTATTGCCCAGTGGACCTGTTATTGTGACATTACTAATCAACCCTGCTTCATTACACAATATTAGACTGAAGATAGCTTTATCCTTGTCCATTCCACTACATGCTACTCCAAAAAACTGTCCCAAAAACATTCTACAAGCTCTTCTTCCAGACTATTCTGGCCAATTTGATTATCCCAGTCTATATGAAGATTAAAGCTTGCCACAATTATTATATTTCCTTTGTTGCAGGCTCCAATAATTTCTTGTTTAATGCTCTGCCCAATGGTATAACTACTGTTAGGGGGTCTATAAACTATTCTCACCAATGTTTTCTGACTGTTACTATTCCTAATTTATACCCATACTAATTTTATTTTATGATCTTCAAAGGCCAGATCCTTTCTCACTAATGCCCTTATATTATTGTTTAGTATAAGGGCTGCCCCACCTCCTTTGCCATTCTGTCTGTCTTTCCAAAATATTGTGCGCCCTGGAATATTTATTTCTCAACCTTAATCACCTTGTAATCATGTTTCTGTAATGGAGATCAGATCTAAATCATTTACCTCTATTTGTGCCACTAATTCATCTACCTTATTGCAGATGCTTCATGCATTCAGACAAAGAACCTTTATTTTTTTTACTTCTATATCCTGTAATGATGTTATTTGTTGATGTACATTTTTGTTAAACTCTCTGTCCCTTTCTGTCTCGCTCTACTTTACCCACATCACTATACTGTTGCAATACCTCAATCTTTCTTTTTGGATTTCGTTATATGATTGGCCGGCACACTGGTTCCAGCTGGCTAAAGTTGAGCATATCCTAATGAAATAACTCACTCTTCCCTGGATACTAAAGCGGTGTCCCAAGAATTGAAACCCCTTCTTCCCACACTACTCTATGAACCACGTGTTGAATTCTCTAGTCTGTTTAACCCAATGCCAATTGGCGCATGGCTAAGGTAACAATCCAGAGATGATTACCTTTGATGTTCTGCATTTAAATTTGGACTCTAACTCCTTAAATTCTGTTAGCAGAACATCATTCCTGGTTCTACCTAGGCTGTTGGTTCCCACATGCACCATGACAACTGTTTCCTCCCTCTCCCACTCCAAGTTGCTCCTCAGCAGTGAGGAGATGCCCTTAATCCTGGCACTGGGAAGGCAACACAACCTTTGGAGCTCCCTGTTGTGACTGCAGAGAACAGTATTTTTCCCCCTGACTAACTGTCACCTACCACTGCCACATTCCTCTTCGCTCAACCCACTTGAATGACATCCTTCACTACAGTGCAGTGGTCAGTCCATTCATCCACCTTGTTCTGTGATGTGCCTTTAAGGGATAGCAGAATTCTATCACTTTACAGGAAGTGTCATGTGATCCAGCCTCAGTTGCACTTCGGCATGAAGCAAGACACAACAGACATAGCTCTACAGCTCTGATGTCCTTACGTTTTCTGTTGATATATGTTCACATGTGCCTAAAATTAATAAATGAACCCATAACATGTTTGCACAATTCCTTATGAGTGATTGGTGCCTTTATATCATAATAACACACACAACACCTTGCAGTCTTCTCAACCACACAGGTAGCAAGCATCTCATATCTGTTGGACAAAGACAGAGGCTGAGGCTGCTCCATCACTACTTGCTGGGTCGCCATGCCTGACTTGTAGTCACACCTTCCTGTCTCTGACCATTTAGGGACTCTAATGTTCTGCCTAGCCTAAGGGGTGTGATCACCTCCTGGAATAAAATGTCCAGGTAACTTTCCCACTCACTGATGCATGGCAGTGTCCACAGCTCAGTCTCCACTTCAATGAAGCTCTTCAAGCCGCAGACACTGCAAACATGTTCATCCTGGGTCACACTGGTGTCCAGGAAAACCCACACTCCACAGTCACAACACATCACTTGCCCTGTCATCTTTATGTTGGATAATCAATTACTTTTCCTTAAATAATTTTTAATTAATAAACCTTACTACTTCCAATAACCTTTACTGCTGCTAGTAGACCTTAATACTACCAATAAAACCTTGCGATTATTATAAATTACGCACTTTTGAAAGATAAAGGAGCAAAATACTCACCAAGCATCACGTACCTGTTTTCCTGTGACTTCATTATGACTTTTGTCTCTTGCATTGTTTTCAGTCTCCCACTGCTCTCGCCTCTCACCACTGTTTTAAAGTGAGCTCTCGTCTCTTGCATTGTTTTTAATTCCTCACTGCTCTCACCTCTCTCTACACTGTTTTAAAATGAACTCTCACCTCTTGCATTGTTTTCAATCTGCCACTGCTTTCGCCTCCCTCCCTGCTGTTTTGAAATGGACTGTCATCTCTCGCACTGTTTTCAATATCCCGCTGCACTCGCCTCTCCACTGTTATAAAATGGACTCTCACCTCTTGCACTGTGTCCAGATGAAGCATGAATGATCACATAGCAACCATCTGAATGCAACATGAAGGGATAAAGAAAGAAACAAGACAAGATCAACCCAGCAAAACAAAAGAAAGGGAAAAAAAGAACAAAATGTCTAAAGTTGTTGAACTCAATGTTGAGTCCAAAAGCCTGTAGAGAGCTGAGTCAAAAGATAAGATGCTGTTCCTTGCGCTTGCTTTGAGCCTTATTGGAACATTGTAGCAGATCATGGGACAGAAACAGCAGCATGGGAGCAAGATAGAGAATTAAAATGACAAACAACTGGAATTTTGAGGTCATGCTTACGGACTGAAGGTGGACTTTCTGCAAAGGAGTCACTCAGTCCAATTGTTTTCCTCAATGTAGAGGAAACCATGTCCTGAACAGTGAAAACAGTATGCTAAATTGAAAGAAGTACAAGTAAATTGTTGCTTCACTTGTAAAGTGTGTTTTTGATCTTGGAAAGTGAGAAGGGAGGAATTGAAAGGGCAGGTGTTGTATCTCCTTGCGCCTGCATGGAAAGGTGCTGGAGGGAAGGAAGGAGTGTAAGGGATAACTAAGGAGCCGACTAGGGTTTCGCAGAGGAAATTGTCCCTTTAGAGTGCTGAAAGGGGAGGGCAGGGGAAGATGTGTTTGATGGTGGCGTCATGCTGGAGCTGGCGGAAAAAGTGGTTGATGATCTGTTGAAATGGCGGCTGGTGGGGTGAAAGGTGAGGACAAGGGGAACCCTATCATGGCTCTGGGAGGGGGAAAGGGTGAGAGCAGAAGTGCTTCAAATGGATTGGACATGGTGGATGACCCTGTCAGCTATGCTGGATGAGAACCCTTGGTTGAGGAAAAAGGAAGACATATCAGAAGCACTGGCATGGAAGGTAGCATGATCAGAACAGATTTGATGTAAAAGGTGTTGCCATGGGTACCTGTACAGGTCCCAGCTATGCCTGCCTTTTGTGGGAAATGTGAAACATTCATTATTTCAATCCGACTCAGACCCTCTGCCTCAGCGTTGGTGCTGCCTCCTGCCCTCGCCATGAACTGGAAAACTTCATTGACTTTGTTTCCAATTTCCACCCTTCCCTCACCTTCATCTGGTCCATCTCTGACTCATTCCATCCTTTCCTCGACTCCTCTGTCTCCATTTCTGGAGATAGGCTATCAACTAATATTCACTACGAAATGACAGACTCCCATAGCTACCTCAACTACACTTCCTCATGCCCTGCTTCCTGTAAGGACCATTCCATTCGCCGAGTTCCTCCGCGTCCCGTCACATCTGTTCTGACGATGGTTTTGGGTCGAGACAGCAGAACACAATAGACGTTCTACTTTTTCTCCTGTTAGCCATATATTGCATTAGGAGTTATTTGTTAAATGTGTTACACAAAAACAGCATATGAGATCACCGGTTTTGAAGCACAGGAGATTCTATAGCTCCTTCTGGAAGCTGCCTCTTAGCAATGAAAAGACGAGAACATTTTTTGAGAAATTGGCCAACAAGGAGGTTAACAATGTATGTCTCCAAGTGATGCCATTCAACACATTTTTCCCTCTATTCTCTTCCAATTTTCTCCCTCCCTTCCTTTTGTGATGACATTGACATGATCAAGAACCTTATCTAAATGACCAGACTTCTGGTGCTAGAAATCTATTCAGCTACACAGAGCATAGCAGCTAAGTTCCATCCTTTCCTTGTGTGCTCAGTTTGCTGGATTATTTGACGGAATTGGGAGAAAGCGTGCTGGGTAGTTTTCTTCCCTCTATCTATTATAACACCACCTATCTCATGGATTTGGCCGGCAAACTCCATGCAAGTACCAGGGGATTGAATTGAGGATCTTTCTGACCTCAAAGACTTAGCTGCTCACTGACAGTCTTAAGCCATTGGAGAGCTGACATGAAGACATTTGTTTGCATAAACAGCTAGTGCTTTCAAATGCTTTGTATTGGTAGATGTTGGTAAATCAATGTGTTTGTAAAACAGTGCCTCAAAGCTTCTCCAGTTTTCAGTTTGTCTAGTTTTTGATAAAAAGTGTGGTTTGCAATTGCATTTGTTTATTAACCTTTAGCTGGAAATAATGTGTTTCTGAGATGCATTATAGTTAGAATTAACAATGTGATGCACATTTGAGAATTTGGCATAGCAAAGTGAGCTGAGATAGGTTTTTGGATTACTTCCTATTGATTTTCATTCAAGTTCTTTGTTTTTTTCCCCTTGTAGCTAAATTGCAGTGGAATTAATTGAAATGTACCATATACCTTCTTCCCTCTTAGTTACCCCTCCAGATCGAGGGTGACTTGCTCCACTTCAGTTTGAAGGGTTCTGAAATTGCTGATAAGTCCAATGTGCAGACTGCAGAATCTGCCACATGCAAGGCTGGTGCTTGAAGGGTCAGGTAGATGAATTGTTTGGAGATTATGCGCTCTCTTTGATGCCTGTGTGTTCCCACTGAAGTCCTTTGATGTGTTCATTGCCTTCCCAAATGAACCTTCTCCATTTTGTTTGGTAAAAGGCCAGTGACTCCTATGAATCAGTGGGTATGTTTACCCTACTCAGTGATGCTTTGTGGACTAAAGCATTTCAGCTGTCCTCCTGAAAAGACTGAGTTCTGATTAGAGTAGTTGCTACATGTTGGGCATACGAACAAAATGTCCTGCCCAATGGGGTTGGTTTTGAATGATTAGCACCTCAATTCTGGGCATGCTGTCTTGGGTGAGGATGCTGCTGTTGGGTCACCGTACTTGCCACTGGATTTAGAGAGTCTTATGAAGGCACCACAGGTGGTACTTCTCCAGTGTTTTGGGGTATCTGCTCTAGGTTGTCCAAATCTCCAAAGCCTATCGGGGCGTGGTGAAAACTGCTGCTTGATAAACTATAACCTCCTTGGTCTCAGATTTGAGATCCTAGACCTCAAATACTCTGTTTTTCAGTCAGCCAAAGGCTGAACTGGCACATTGGAGGCAATAATGAATTTTGTTGTCTGTCTGCTTTTGTTGAAAATTGGCTCCAAAGATATGGAAAAAATTCTACATTATCCAGGTTCTCACTATTGATTTTAATCAATTGGAGGAGGTGTTGGTCTTTGGGAACTGGTTGGAAGAGGACCTTAATTTTCCAGGCATTTAGTGAAAGGCCCATTTTCTCATATGCTTCAGAGAAGTTGTCAACAATGACCTGGGGTTCAGTTTCAGAATAAGTGCACACACAAGCATCATCTGCATACTGGAGCTCAATGACTGAGGTTGGAGTGACTTTGGCTTTGTATTGAAAGTGCAAATTACAATGCAAGGTGAAGTAGGACTTTAGCATATTTTGCAGGCCAACTGTTTTAGGGCTAATGCAATGATTGGTTCTTGTATAGTATGTTACAGGCCAAAATATACTTGCATTATCCATTGTTGTCTGGACTTGACCTTTTAACTGATCTGTCTGAAAATTTTAGTTATTTTACTTAATATATTCCAGTTCATTATGTGTGGATTGTTTTTGAATATTTAACAACATTTTTCAACTGCTTATTAAATGTTACAGTTTGCACCTTGGACAACTTTTTAATGCCAGTTTGGTTAAATTGAACTATTTCTTATTAAAATAGAGATAAGCTTCTAAATTGCCTTGAAATAGCATTGAGAAAATCTAATTTGGAGAAGTGGGCAGCAAATTAAAAAAGACTTGCATTTATACAGTTCCTTATTATGTCGTTGTGATCGCAAAACATCTCAAAGTATTTCACTTAAATTACTTGTGAAATACAGTCAATGTTATATAGGCAACGGCTTCAGCAAACTGTTTGCAACAAGCTGCATGCACTGAGTTGGAAAACCAGTTAATCCATTTTTATGATATTAGTTGATGGACAAATGTTGGCTAGGACACCAGGAAAAGAAATTATGTCGTACTTCAAAGACTTTCATCTGATCTTTATCACCCAGCTGAACAGTCAGAAGGATCCTCAGTGTAAGGTCTTACCTGAAAAATTGAATTTCTAACAGTGCAGCAGTACATCGTCATTGTGCTGAAGTGTCATTTTGCATTATATGCTCAAATCCTTGCATGAGGTTTAAGTCTACCAGCCTTCTGGCACAGAAACAAGACTGCTGCTAACTGAACCAAGCTGACCAACAATAAGCCAATTTATCTCCAAAAGCAAAATATAAGAGCGCAAACAAAATTGTCAATTTAATGTAAGTGGACCATAGAGCATTGCTTACTTTTTTGCTGTTGTAAAACTGATGATTAAAATTAACCTTTCATGTGATTCTTGATATGTTATGCGCCAGTTTGTGTCCTGTATTTAATAAAAGCAGTTTTGGCTTCACATTGAAGACAGACTTTTGCTAAATTGATAATGCTTAATGTTTTGTGAATCATGTCAAGTTATTTCGAGGAGGTGCCTTTCGATCAATTGCAATATAATTGAATTTGGCACATAACAAGCGTTAAATAATTCCCAGAAGTTGAACTTCTTTAAACTTTTAGTCCCTTTATTAGACAACTGACAGCATTACCACTTGTCTAGCATTAACATGTAACCAATATTTGCATGTAAGTGCATGGCAACCTAGAGCACATCTCTGTTCTGTTGGCTGCATATAGTTCAAAGCAGATCTGCCACCATTACCTGTGGCATACCAGCCCCCTTAAATTTTCCTTAATTAGTTCAAACTGCAATTATTGCACTAGTAAACAACAATTAGCTAACAACCTAATATCCCAATATGGATTATTTATTTTTCAGTTATGGCTGATGTGCATAAATACCATTTTACAAATTTGGTTTTAGTAGGAACTTTTGATTTTTAACATGAAGGGTAATAATTGTAGAGTGCAGAGCCTTGGAATGGCTGCTGTGCAGCTGGTTTGACCATAGGAGCAGAACACCTTTTTCCTTGTGAAGGCTCTGGGTTCATATCATTGAGTGTTGGAGTTGTGAATTTTAGAGGACCTTGCAGCATACAGTGTTTTGGCCTCAAAGTAAAATGACAAATATAGATTTTGTTCTTCACAATGTATGCATGTGACACTATGTATGTGAAATGGGAGGGGTTATCTTCCTACCACCTTGAGAAATAAATGCAAATGCACTGCTGGTCAATGTCAGTGTACGTAACTGCAGAATTCTGTTGTCGGCAGCTATATATTGCTCATTCAAGGTGTGTATTCCATATGTTCATAGACAGATGCATACACTATGGTTCATGCTTGTAGTCAAGAGTATAATATAACTGACAGTCCTAGTTGTGTTTCACAATTGAATTTAGAATATTAATATATTTAAAATCATGATCTATATAATTTGTGAACTAAAATAGCACGTGAGATCGATCCAAAATGAAAATTAATTGAATAATAGGTTGTAGTCATTAAAAATATTGTTGCTGGTAGTGTTTCTTTCTAGTTATTTTTAATGTTTATCCTTTTGAGTGAGATGTAGTAGGCTCTTGGAAATCATTTTCTTGTATTGTTTATATTGATCATTGCCAAGTCAGAGGCAGAGCAAATAAGATTAGGACATGTCTCCCTTTACTCTCCTGTCTTACCTATCTGATTATTAGACTCCCAATATTTTGTCAAAATTGCAACCTCAACAGCATCCACCAATGATGTGTGTGATGGTTCTACATCCAATTCCAATAATAATTTCTTCCATTACTCTGGGGTTTGTCTAGCAACTAAACAGAAACTGTCCTAACTTATTTAGTTAGGGCCCTTATAGTTGTCAGAGGGAGAAGACTTTCGTCCCATCAATCTGACTGCATGCAAAATTGGAATAGTAAGTACAGCCACCCAAAATCATTTCTCAAAATAATTTGCAAATAATTGTAATTAATGTATTTTATTGACAGATTTATAGTTGGGTATACAACACTCATCTATTTCAGAGAAGCTGGTGTCAAAGATTTACTAGCCCATCTCAGAAAACTGAATTAACATCAGTTGAGATGTAGTCACTAACCCAGCGTACTTCACTCAATTGTGTGCTAAGTATCCTACCTCACACTGTTCACATCTGTAACTTCTCAGAGCCAATCTTATCAATTAACCTGTTTGATGTAAATTAACTTTTTCTAAAGTGTCTGTTTTAACGCTTAGAGAATTCTGTGTAATTGTCTGAATTTTTAAAATCTTAACAATTTTGACATCTAACTTAGCTGTCTTCTTAAAAGCATAATATGTTGCAGCCTGACCTGTTGTTTGTGTGAACAGTTATTAATTTCAGAAACAGTATTTGTAGGCTGTATACTGCAAAGAACATATGGCATTGGGCGATTAAGGACTGATTGCAAATTTGAATTATGATTTTTATTTGGAGACTGAAGTTAACCAATATTATACAAAAGAACAGACGTTATAGTGGTGCTTTACTTTTACTTCCCCACTAGAATCAGGAAACTAACCAGTATACTGAGCCAGCTATTCACTTGTTTCCATTTTATGACTGCTGTCCAATAAAAATGATCCATATGACATCAATAAATTTTGATATGCAACCATCAAGTTTCTGTATTTCTCAATAATCCTATGTTTTTCAAAAATATCTTCAAAGATAATTTATTCAAAGGTATTAGGAATAGACTAGAATTGTAGAATCTTACAGCATAGAAGGAGGCCGTTCAGCCTGTTGTGCCTGTGCCAGCTCTTTAAAGGAGCTGTCCAGTTCAGTCCAAAAACCCTGCAAGTTAGTCCTCTTCAACTTCAAATTGCTTTTGAAAGTTCCTATAAAATCTGGGTCAGCCATTCTTTTAGATAGTACATTCCTGATTTAACAACCCTCTCTATGGAAGAAAGTTCACCTCCAGTTTTTTTTTTACAAAGCTATTATAAATCAGTGACCTCTGGTTACCAACCCAATTGCCAGAGGAAACATAATTTTGAATACATCTATTGGGATCTCCCCTTCTCTGCTTTAAGGAGAATGATTCCAGCTTCTTCAGTTTATCCACTTAACGGAAGTCTCTCATCCATGTTAACATCCTCTCTAAGACCTTGACATCTCTCCTAAAGTTCGGTGCCAAGGATTATACACAATACTCTAGCTGAGGCCTATCCAGTGATTTATAAAGGCTTAGCGTAATTTCCTTTTTTTTAGTATTTTCAAAGCCAAGTATCCCATATATTTTCTGAACTACAAGTTAACTTTCCCTGCCACATTCAAAGATTTAGGTTTCTCTTTTTGCATTCCCTCAAAATTGTACCATTTAGATTATATTACCTCTCCACGTTGTTCCTCCCAAAGTGCATAACTTCACAGTTAACTGCACTAAATTGCATTTGTAAATGTCCGCCCATTTCACCAGTGTATCTGTACCTTCTTGGAGCCTGTTACTCTCCTGCTCACTATTTATAGGTACAGTGTCTCAAAACTGGTAACCTCAGGACCGAGACCATGCCAGCTTTCGGATGTTGCCAGATTTTGGATGTTGCCGAATTTTGGGTCAGGTGGTTTGGCCATGGGCAGTTTGGGTCAAGCTGGGCTCATGGGGTCAAGGGTTGCTCGGAGCACCAATAGACTGGCGCACGAAGTGGCAAAGCCAATAACCAGTCAGCCCCACACTGCGCCAATGCAGTGCCGGACCAAATTGTCCAGATAAGTTATATTTTTCAATTAAAATTGATGCATGGCACATTATAAAAAGTCCAGTTTTTGGACAACTCCAATTTTTGGACAGCTGGATTTGAGACACTATACTACACTATGTTGCCAAGTTTTGTATCATCTGCAAGCTTCAAAATTATCTTCCTCACTAAGCAGAACTGTACCTTAATAAATGGTACACATATAGCATCTTTATTGAAAAAATGGAACAAAAACTGAGGCCAAAGGAAATGAAATTAGAAAGGGTGACTAAAGAAGTTGATATTAAGGTGGGATAGAATTACAGGCCTCAATGCCTAGATAGTTGAAGGCATTGCAGGCATCCATTCTGTTTCTGGGGAGAAAAACAAACTCCCTATCCCCAAGTCCAGGTCATTTTGTGTAACAAGAAAAGCAGTGGTCCTAATAACACTGGGAGTACCTAGTTGCATACTTATCTCCAGTAAAAAGAATCCATTCACCGCTACTGTCAGCTTCCTATCCCTTATCCTTCAGGATATAAGATTTTTTATGATGCATTTATGCTTCAGCTCGCGACTAAGTGCCCATTTACACTGCCTAGGATGGAGATCCCAACATATGTGGCTACATACAGAACCATCAATTAAAATTTAAATGATTAGAGCATGTAAGTTGCATCATCCCTACTCTAAATGTTTTAGTTAACTCAAGACAGTTTTACAAGTGTCCAGGTGATCCAAGAAATTCCTGGAGCTCCTCAAATGTAGTTCAACATCTTACTGCAGCTAAACTGCATGCAGTGTCAAAACCAAGGGCTATGAGATTGCCTCTTCCAGGAGTTTATTTCTCTCCCAGAAATGGCATGGATTGGTGGCTATGCCTTCAACTACCTAGGCATTGAGGCCTGGAATTCTCTCCCAACTTAAAACCAACTTTTTTAGTCAACCTTTCTAATTCATCTCCTTTGACATCAGCTTTTGTTTGATTTCTTCATTAAAGATGCTATATGTGTACCATTTATTAAAGTGCAGTTCTACTTAATGAACCTTTAACATTGAGAATATATGCCATTACTATAGTTTGCACAATTTGATTTGATTTTAGTATGCAAATATAAGGTAGTTCTACAGCTGAGACCCTCAACTACTTGCGTTGTGGTGCAAAATATTATTGTAGAAAAATGGGTTATGTTGAAATATGGTCATTTTTCACTTTTTTTAGTTGCATGTACGATATCTTTTTATGTTAGCTTTTGATAGCCATGCAGTTTGTATTTTTTCTAAATATCACTGTATTAACTATTTTCAGATTATTCCAAAGTTAAAACCATATTTGTAATAAAATATAAAATGAACAATATTGCATGGTAACTGGGAGAGCAAATTATATATGCTTAATACATATTGCCCAGAGCACAATGGTTATAATGTTGCTGATGTGGAACAAGGAATGTGTACCATGTTTGTCAGGTAACCTGGTTAGAACTAATTGCCTGTGAGCACCTGACAGTTGAAAACAAAAGCAAGCAGATACGTACTTGCCTTTACCAATCGTTAGTGTTGTCTACCTCGCAGAAACAATCAATGCGCATTCAGAGGAATTAGCAGTATTAGTTAGCATAACATAGCTGACACACAAATAAAATTCAAACAACTCACACTAACCTTATAAATCATATCAGTTTAAAAAGAATTCTTCAAAAAAATATTAAAGTCTTCAACTAGAGTACTGCATTCAGTTATGGTCAACACACTTTAGGAAGAATGTGAGGGTGCCGAGGAGATTTATCTGAATGGTTCCAGGGATGAGGGTTTTCAGTTACTAGATTAGATTGGAGAAGCTGGGATTGTTCTGCTTGGAGCAAAGGAGATCGAGGGGATATTTGGTAGAAGGGTACAAGGTTTAGGTAAGGTAGACAAGAAAACACTGTTCCCATTAGCTGATGGTACAAAGACTAGGGAACACAGAGTTAAGTCGGAGACGGTTCATTTAACCAATATGTACAAATTATTCACCTTACCTGCCCCACCGGGTATCAGGCTTCAGACTTCTCACTCTGGAGATATACAATATCCATCTCGTGGAACCTCTCCATCCTTCATCTTGAGTCTTGTGATATCTCATCAGGTGGTCTCTGTGAAATGATTCTCTGACTACTGGTCTCCAAAGATTTGTAAAAGTTTTGAACAGAGGCCCGAACAATCCCCACCCACCACTACTCTCCTCTGTCTGGCTGAACTTGTTCTCACACTGAGCAATTTCTCCTTTAACTCCTCTCAGTTCCTCTGAATAAAAGGTGTGGCTACGGGTACCCGCATGGGCCCCAGCTATGCTTGGGTCTTTATGGGGTATGTGGAACATTCCTTGTTCCCCCACCCACAACTCTTTCTCCGGTACATCGATGATTACTTCAGTGCTGCTTCATGCTGTCATCTGGACCTGGAAAAATTTATTAGTTTTGCTTCCAATTTCCACCCCTCCATCATTTTCACATGATCCATCTCTGACACTTCCCTTCCCTTCCTTGATCTCACTGTCTCAATTTCTGTCCACCAATATCCATTACAAGTCTGCCGACTTCCACAGCTACCTCGACTACAGCTCCTCACACCCCGCTTTCTGTAAGGATACCATCCCATTCTCTCAGTTCCTTCGCCTCCCGTCGCATTTGTTCTGATGATGCCACTTTCAAAAACAGTTCCTCTGACATGTCTTCCCTTCTTCCTTAACCGAGGTTTTCCAGCCACGGTCGTTGACAGGGCCCTCAACTGTGTCTGGCCCAGCTCCGTGCATCTGCTCTCACACCTTCCTCTCCCTCCCAGAAACATGATAGGATCCCCCTTGTCCTCACTTATCACCCCACCAGCCTCCGCATTCAAAGGATCATCCTCCTCCATTTCCGCCAACTCCAGCATGATGCCACCACCAAACACATCTTCCCTTCATCCCCCCTGGCGGCATTCCGCAGGGATCATTCCCTCCGTGACACCCTGGTCCACTCCTCCATCACCCCCTACTCCTCAACCCCCTCCCACGGCACCTTCCCATGCAACCACAGAAGATTCAACACCTGCCCCTTCACTTCCTCTCTCCTCACCGTCCAAGGGCCCAAACACTCCTTTCAAGTGAAGCAGCTTTTCACTTGCACTTCCCTCAACTTAATCTACTGCATTCCTTGCTCCCAATGCGGTTTCCTCTACATTGGAGAGACCAAACGCAGACTGGGTGACCACTTTGCAGAACACCTTCCGTCTGTCTGCAAGCATGACCCAAACCTCCCTGTCGCTTGCCATTTCAACACTCCACCCTGTTCTCTTGCCCACATGTCTGTCCTTGGCTTGCTGCATTGTTCCAGTGAAGGTCAACGTGAACTGGAGGAACAGCACCTCATCTTCCGACTAGGCACTTTACAGCCTTCCGGACTGAATATTGAGTTCAACAATTTTAGATCATGAACTCTCTCCTCCATCCCCACCCCCTTTCCGTTTCTTCCCCCTCCTTTTTGCTTTTTCCAATAATTAATATAGATTTTTCTTTTCCCGCCTATTTTTAAATGTATTTCCACCCATTGTTTATTTCTACCTTTTAGTATTCCCCCACCCTCACTAGAGCTATCTATACCTTGTTTGTCCTGCCTTCTACTCTTAATTAGCACATTCCTTTAGATAATATCACCACCTTCAACAACGCTTTGTTCTTTTGTCTGTGACATCTTTTGGTTATGTCACCTATTACTGGCTGCTTGTCTCAACAACAATGCCCCCCCCCCCCCAAACCAGCTTATATTTCACCCCTTTCCTATTTTTACTTAGTTCTGTTGAAGGGTCATGAGGACCGAAAACATCAACTGTGTACTCCTCTGCCAATGCTGCCAGACCTGCTGAGTTTTTCCAGGTATTTCTGTTTCTGTTTTTGTTTTTGACATTGAGTTAAGTTCTTGGTCAGGAGATACAGGGGGAAGATGAAGAAAAACATTTTGCACAGCAAGTGGTAATGACTTGGACCTCACTGCCCACAAGGGTGGTGGAAGCAGAAATAATCAATGATTTCAAAAGGAAATTGGGTGGGCACTTGAAGGAAATAAACTTGCAGGGCTACAGGGAATGAGTGGGATTGACTGAGTTGCTCCGCAGGCAGCTGGCATGGACTCAGTTGGCCAAATGGCCTCCCTCTGTTCCTTAAAAGACTCTCTGACTCTATGATGTTACATCTTTAAGTTTTTAGTCCAAATAGTTTGCTGTGATTTAGCATCTTGATGTATCCTCCAAGAAGTCTGATTCTGGGTCTATTTGAGCCTTTGTAGAAATGTTTTCACTGCTGCTTACCTTTTTTTTTTTAAATGAACAGCCACTTGATCTGTAGGTGATACTCTGGTCTCATCTCTTGCTACCACAACTGTTGGATTTTTGTATTGTTACTTAAGATGCTTTCCCTTGTAGATGAAACTCATTTCTAGCGAATTGAGGTGATTTTATCTGACCAATATAAGTGAATTATAATGAGCCTAAAGATCAAAAAGTAAAATCTTCATCATTGTAATTTTGTTCATGAGTTATAACACATGCTCTAGCATGATCTTCCTCAACTTCAAAATGTTCTAGAATAAGCACTGTACTCATCCATGGTTTAAGACACATGCTATCCTAATTTGGACATCTCTGTTATTCCTTCATCGCTGGGTCAAAGTCCTGGTACTCTGTACCTAACAGCACTGAAAATACTTTCATCATATGGATGACAGTGGTTCAAGAATGCAGCTCACCACCACTTTCTCAAGGCCAACTAGGGATGGACAATAAAAGCTTACTTTGCCAATGACCCCGACATGCTGTAAATGAATATATTTTCAAGAAGATACAGCCTAGTAAATAGATTTATTAAAGCTGAAATTAATAAGTGAACTCTGTAGATTTGTAATGGTGTGATGAAAGTATAATAATTTTCATAATATTTTTCTGGTTTATTGTGAAGTAAGTTTATGGGGGTAAGTATAGTTGGGTCTATCTGTGTGATTTAATTACATTTGGAGTCAAGTAGACTGCAAGCTTGAAATCATCCAAAGAAGCTATGTGTTTGACATGCTAATGAGTGAACATGGATGCTGGCTTAGCATGTAAGGTGTGAAGGGAATTTGCACTTTTAGATAAATGAAGGGATTTGGATTTCAAAGGGATCTTTGTCTGTTTATAACAAGGCAGATAAGCAAGACTAAGGATTGTGTTTATTTTTCCCAAAGGTTACTCACAATATTGGCAATATGAAAGTTTTTATATTATGAGCAACATACAGTTTCAAAGGCATATGAAACAATAGAAGTTACATATTACAAAGAGAGAAACATATATAAAGGAGAATGAAAGGCTATGTGGGAGAAGGCCACGTAAGATCTAACAGGAGTGTATGAAATAGTGTTAATGAAGCCTCCAGCCATTTGTACATAAGTTTGCTATATAATAAAACTGAAGTTGGGGAAAAGCCGTTTGGAATTCCTCTGTCAAGTGGGTAGTGTGTTAACTTGCTGTTTCTGTTTTAAATCTAAATTCTATTTTAGACTGTTGCCTTAAAGGGAGTATGTAACTGGGAGTCAGGTTAATTAGGAATTTTAGAATTTGTTGATGGTAGTAAGTAATTGGAGCCTTATGTCTGCACTTTAAAATATTTATTAACAAACTAAAAGATTTTGTTTAATTTTTTAAAATTTCTAAAGATCTTCATGAACTTATTGCTTCGGAATTCAGTGCACGCATCTTCTCATACTAAATACAAATTGTAAAACAGTTGTGATAGCATGACCACATTTCCCGTGTGGATTTGGTCTGCCTGGCACACATCATCTGTCACGTCATAACAATGGTTCCCAGCTTAACAAACCCTCATCAGAAGATGTTGATTAACAATTACGTTTGCTGCAGCAAACATAAGTTTGAACAGGACTTGACTTACAATCATACCTATATTCAGGTAAAGCCTAGAGCATGATTTTATTGGAATTAAAAAGGCTTAGCCACTTCCTTGGATGTTTATCACAGAAAATTTCTATTTTGTGCGCATCAAAATAAGCCAGATTGTTTTCTGTTGGTCAACTTATGCTTTACCCTTGTATGAACCACAGTTGTAAGAATGAACCACTTTTTTTTTATTCATTCATGGGTTGTGGGCATTGTTGGCTAGCCCAGCATTTATTGCCCATCCCTAATTGCCCTTGAGAAGGTGGCGGTGAACTGCTGCTTTGAACCGCTGCAGTCCATGTGGTGTAGGTACACCCACAGGGCAGTTAGGGAGGGAATTCCAAGGTTTTGACCCAGAGACCGTGAAGGAACGGCGATATATTTCCAAGTCAGATTGGTGAGTGGCTTGGAAGGGAGCTTTCAGGTGGTGGTGTTCCCATTTGTCTGCTGTCCTGGTTTTCCAGACAGTAGTGGTTTTTGGGTTTGGAACGTGCTGTCTAAGTAGGCTTGGTGCATTCCTGCACACTGCTGCCACTGTACGTTGGTGGTGGAGGCAGTGAATGTTTAAGGTAGTGGATGGGGTGCTGTTCAAGTGGGCTACTTTGTCCTGGATGGTGTCAAGCTTCTTGAGTGTTGTTGGAGCTGCACTCATCCAGGCAAGTGGAGAGCATTCCATCACACTCCTGACTTGTGCTTTGTAGATGGTGGACAGGCTTTGGGGAGTGAAGTGGTGAGTTACTGTCTACAGAATTCACAGCATCTGACCTGTTCCCATAGTTACAGTATTTATATGGCTGGTCCCATTCAGTTTCTGGTCAATTGTAACCTCCAGGATGTTGATAGAGGGGGATTCAGTGATGGTAATGCTGTTGAATGTCAAGGGGTGATGGTTAGATTCTCTCTTTTTGGAGATGATCATTGCCTGGTATTTGTGTGGCCGAGTGTTACTTGCCACTTGTCAGCCCAAGCCTGGATATTGTCCAGGTCTTTCTGCATTTGGACATGGACTGCTTCAGTATCTGAGGAGTTGTGAACAGTGCTGACCATTGTGCAATCATCAGCAAACATCCTTAGTTCTGACCTTATGATGGAAGGAGGTCACTGATGAAGCAGCTGAAGATAGTTGGGCCCAGGATACTACCCTTATCGTTGATAAGGTATTTAATTTTTACCTTACTGGCACCAGAAGAATCATATCTTGCTCACGATTGATGCCAGGCTTAGGGCCTGCAGCTCTCTTTCGATTTTTCACCCTTCCTGAAAATCAGCTAATGAACATTTAATTCTAAGGGAACAATCTCAAACTCCAGCAAACTGTCCTAAGATGGTCGTCAGTGGTCCTAAACAGCTTTTAATGATCCTCTGATTCTTAACCTTTGCCATTATTCGTGCAATTATCAATGATCTTTTCCATTAATCCCTTAGCTACTTTAATAGTCATTTTTGTTATGCTCAATTGTCAGGCTACTTATCTCTCTTGAATTGTTATCCTTTATTCTCCAGAAGTATTTTGTTTCATCATAATTTCTGCTTGTACTTTTTAGTTAGCCATTTTGGTTTGTTTTTTCCATGTGTCCTTTGGTGACCATTGGGGTATGCATGAGAATTTTTTTTTTAAAACAACACATTTATTCACAGAATCTATTTTCCGATCAAGCAAAGTTGACCAATCAACTTAGTACTTGGCTTTTGTTTAACTTATTCTAAGTCTTCAGTCAGTTTATTGTATTAATCCTCTTGAAGTCAGGAACCAACATAAAATTGTTACTAGCCTTCGCTATTGAGATGAAATCTGATTATGTTTTGATCACTGCTGCCCAAGCAGGGTCAGTACTAAAACTAGCTCAAGAATTTGAGAATCCCTAATCACGTCACTAACACATTGAAATAAAAAAAATTATTACTTATATTCACAAATGTTTAAGCTAATTTATCCACCACACTTGATGGTTTACCACTGTTTTCCAGAGGCCCTTTTCCTGATTGCCTTTTGCAGGTACCAGTTAATAAATTCAAACCATCAATTTGAATTAATTGTACCCAGAACCCGGATAGAATTCTGTTACTGATGATGACACTTCATCTCTTACCAGAACAGTTAGATTATCTTGAACAAATAGAACTATACCTCATCCCATCTGACCTCATCTGTCCTTCCTGGAAACTGGTAAACTTTGAGTTGAAACCTATGCTGTCTAAATTCTCTTAACAATACATAGGACAGTAATTCAGTTAATTTATTTCTATTACTCCTTGCATTTTCCTAAGTTTTATAAGAATCTGCCTCTTAGCTAAACTTAGATTACTTTCTCATTGTATACTGGCCCATGATTGGGTGTTCATGATGGTTATCTAACGGAATCAGACACAGATGTGTCTATTTTATCCCCCAAAATTGTTAACTTGAATGCTTACTAATGACTACCCCCAAAATTCCTAGCTAATCTGTAAGCCCTTGCAACATTAAGATGGAAGCTATCTTTAACTTTTCTTTGAAAGTACTTCAGTTAATTATGATGGTCAGTTTTTCTCTCCTGTGTGGACTCTGTAATGATGCAATCGATGATGCAACTATTTCTCTCCAAATAACCCCTGACACTGGCAAAAGGCTTGAGTTGCTTATCCCATAATGCATTGAGCACTCCCCCTGCAGAACAAATTCCTAACTGGCTGCAAACGCCAACATGTGCAGTTGTATGTGTGGCCGCCATCTTTTTAGGGGGCAGTGTCCAGCAGTCTCAAGCAGTCATCACTGGCCCTGGAATTGCAAATATTATAATGCAGACAGCATCAGGTTAACACTTTTAACAAACCCCTTCATCCACAGCTCACCCCAAACCTATCAGACAGGGCTGGAAAGAGCAAGTGACAATGGGACCCACTCCATCTGCCCATCCTCAGCCCAACCCCCAATTAAAATGACACATCATGTTGGTGTCTTTTTAGAAATTTATTAAAAGATAAAGTATCGAAATAAATGGCTGAGAAAGCAGGAGAGACAGGGAAATGGCTGTGTCCCTTGTGCCCACCCACTGCAGGGCTCAAGAAGCGTGGAGTTGCTTGAAATTTCAGACCAGCCACTTAATTAGTTCAGAGGAATGGTCCACCTGGTTGCATTATGTTTTGTTTCTGGTATAAATCATTTGAGGATACATTGGCAATGAAATAAGATTCATCATTAATTGCTTGAAGACTGCCAAAAAGAAGCTGTCACTGTTTATGACGATGGATTTGTGTCTCCTGCAGATGACATTATTGGATTTTGCACATGCGCTGACAAGTGTGCATGTGCAGAAGCACTGTCGGTGGCCATCTTGTGTTGGCAGGAGTTAGTGTTCCTAACCATGATATAATTCATACATAGGTAAAGTGCAGCTACAGTTCCAGCACTCTCATCTTTCATAAGGTTATCCACTCTCTCCTGGAGATATTTTACTTCTGCACCTGAAAAACGAAACTACACGGAACAATGCCTTACCTTTACATACTCTTCTGCCCATGTGCCAAATGATGGTGTCTCCAGTGACAAGAGCACTTGGCCATACATGTTCATCAGTCTTAACCTTGGCTTTCTTCTCAGTTGTCTAACCATTTTTCGGAGTTGGTTCCTTCTTTGGAAGTTAGTTTGAATTTCAGGTGTGGCTGTTTAAGACATGCTGTTTTTGATGTCGTGTGTCATCCAGACTGCTTAATGCTACAAAGCTATTGGTGGAGCAGAGGTGGGATCTAGGATTGAAAAAAAAGAACCAGAAATTCATTTTTGGCTTTGGACGTAACTATATTCTAGTAAAGGAAATCATTGAAGCCCCTGAGATATGCTAGTTCTGACACTTGTTTCTTCAAACTAGAAGTTTCCTGTTTAAGAAATTCAGTCTCTCGATAAATAGCACAGGAAAGAGTTGATATGTCTCAGCTCGGTTCTCTCTCTACTAAGGATACCATAGAAGTGTTCACACATTTTACTTGAGTTATTCTCCTAGCTTCAGATTCCTGGGGTGACCATTGTGATGCTAGTAGTGTAAACAAAAGCTACAGAAAGAGGAAAAGCATAAAGACTTACCAGCAGTACAAAACTCATTAGCTTCTAAAGGGTTACCTGGAAAACTGTTTTGGATTTCCAGCATATGCAGTTTTTTTGTTTTTAGCTTCTAAAGGGTTATCATCAAAATAAGGTAAAAGTAAATAGAAACCTTTATAAGTAACATTCAAAGTTCTTTGTATTTGCCTCTAATCCTTTTTTAAGTCTAGAATTGAAAGATTATTGTTCAGCTAGCTTGTAATAGTTATATATTAAAGCAACAATAATCTTGGATTCTGTTCACACCGTGTCAGAATTAGTCTCTTCCTTGATGAGACATGTAGCTAAAATTGTTTGTGCGTTTGTAAGTTTATGTGGGTGGATAACTGTCATTCAAGCAAAGCAACTCAGCTGAAATCTTGGAAGATTGCCTTGGGATTTCCCTCGGTCCTAGCCTTGCAGTTCCATGATCAAAAACAAACAAATATTTGCATCCACCTATAATAAATGGCAACCAAAACAAAAACAAAAATACCTGGAAAAACTCAGCAGGTCTGGCAGCATCTGTGGAGAGAACAGTTAACGTTTCAAGTCCAAATGACCCTTCAACAGAACTAAGTAAAAATAGAAAAGCAAATTTTTACTTAGTTCTGTTGAAGGGCCATTTGGACCCAAAACGTTAACTGTGCTCCTCTCCACAGATGCTGCCAGATCTGCTGAGTTTTTCCAAGTGTTTTTGTTTTTGTTTTGGATTTCCAGCATCCGCAGTTTTTTGCTTTTATATAAATGGCAACCAACCTGGATTTGTTTAAAAGTAGATCAAGTCTGACAAACTTGATTGAGTTCTTTGATGAATAAGCAGAGTGGGTTAATGAAGTTTGTGAGGTTGATATTGTGTGTATGGATTTTCAAAGGTGTTTGGAAAAATGCCACAAAATTATACTTGTTAGCAAAATTGAAGCTCATAGGGTTAAAGGGCAGTGGCAGCATGGTAGGAGATTAGCTAAAAGACAGAGGAATGATAAGTTGGTGTTTTTCAGACTGGAAGGAAGTCTACAGCTGTGTGTCGCAGGGCTGAGCAATCAGAAATTGCTCTTTCTGATACGTTCATGACCTGATGGCTATAGGGGGCATCGTTTCCAAGTTTGCAGATGACACAAAACTTGGAAATGTAGTAACAATGAGGAGGACAGTGACAGATTTCAGGAAGACATAAAACAGTGAAATAGGAGACGTGAAGTATGCTGCAGAAAAGTGCGAAGAGAAATATTTTGGCAGGAAGAATGGGGAGAGGCAATGTAGCTAAAGTACCATTTTGAAAGGTGTGTAAGAATAGAAACTTGGGGGTTCACATTGAAGATGGCAGGTTGAATTGATAAAGCTGTTAACGTGTAAGAGATCATTTTTTTTAAATAGATGCATCAAGTATGAAAATAAGGAAGCTGGCTAGGCTTCAGATGAAGTGTTGTGTTTAATTCGGGACACCGCCCTTTAGGAACGATGTCAGGGTGTTGAAGAGGGTGCTGAGGAGATTTGCCAGAATAATACCAGGGATTAGAGACTTCAGTTATGGAGAGATTAGAAAATCTTACAGTAGAAAAGGTTTAAGGAAGTTTTGAATAGAGGCATTCAAAATTATGAGGGGTTTAATTGAGTAAATAAAGAGAAACTGTTTCCATTGGCAGGAGGATCAGTAACCAGAGGAGACAGACTTAAGTTAATTAGCAAAACTACCAGAGGGGAAATGAGTTTTATTTTACACAGCGAGATGTTGTGATCTGGAATTCACTTCCTGAAAGGGCTATAGCAGCAGAATCAATAGTAACTTTGAGAAGGGAATGGAATGCATATTTGAGAAGAAAAGATTTGCAGGTTATGGGCTAAAAACAGGGGAGTTGGACTAATTGGATGATTCTATAATAACATGCTATTGTTGGATACATAAGTTATCCAGTTGCTTTGTAATTTTGTTGGTGACTAACTCTTTACTCTTCATTTACAAAATGTTGGTCTAATCCGGGGAAAAAAATGAAGCTGGTACTTTTCAACATTGCCCATTCTTGTGTAATTATTACCATTAAAATCACTTATATTTTGTCATATAATGCACATAAATGGTGCCAGGTGTTGTGGTGATTGCACATTTTTGTTAGCCACATTGCCTGAATTGCCTTTACTGACATTTAATTCTTCATCTGTTTCACATCTTGTTATTTGTGATTAAAATTGTTTTCCCCCAGTTTTCTTCTCTTTATTCCTGACGACTGTACTGTGATATGGTTGCTTAGACATTGGTAGCTTTTGTCTGCTTCATTCATGTAACTGTCCATTATGTGAACCTAAACAGTAAGACTCCAGGAGAACATTGCAGCCCAGTCTCATCCTGTTATCACTTGGCGTCTGTATATGCATTTTTGAACAGAAATTTTGCAGATGATGACGATTAACCCTAGGTGATTGATTTATTCCTCTCCAGTTCAGGGCAGTTGTAGCTCCCCAACTCCTGCACCTTTCTGAAATGTCTTAATTCCAAGAATGCACAATAAGTCCATGTAATGAGAAAGGATTAATTAACAATCTTGTTGTGTAGGGTCCCTTGGGGAAGGGCGACATTAAATTATAGAATTGTTCATTAAGATGGACAGTGAAGAAGTCGAATCCAAAACTAAGGTCCTGAATCTAAGTAAAGGGAACTACAAAGGTATGAGGTGCGAATTGGCAATGATGGATTGGGGAACCTTACTAAAAGGGTTGACAGTGGATAGGCAATTTAAGGAACGTATGCATGAATTACAACAATTATTCATTCCTGTCTATGACGCAAAAATAAAATGGGAAAGGCGGCTCAGCCATGGCTTACAAAAGAAATTACAGATAATATTAGATCCAAAGAGGAAACATATAAAATTGCCAGAAAAAACAGCAAGCCTGAGGATCGGGAGCAGTTTAGAATTCAGCAAAAGTGGACAAAAAGATTGACCAAGAAGGGAAAAATGGAGTATGAGAATAAACTTGCAAGGAACATAAAAACTAACTGTACAAGCTTCTATAAATGTGAAGAGAATAAGATTAGCAAAGACAAGCATAGGTCCGTTACAGTCAGAAACAGGGAAAATTATAAGGGGGAACAAAGAAATGGCAGAAGAATTGAACACATATTTTGGTTCTGCCTTCATAAAAGAGGACGCAAGTACTTTCCCAGAAATGTTAAGGAACCAAGGATCTAGTGAGAGGGAGGAATTGAAGAAAATTAGTATTAGTAAAAATAATGGTGCTAGAGGAATTAATGGGGCTAAAGGCTGAAAAATCCCCAGGGCCTGATAATCTATACCCCAGAGTATTAAAGGAAGAGGCCCTAGAAATATTGGAAGCATTGGTGGTTATCTTCCAAAATTCTATAGACTCTGGAGCAGTTCCTACAGATTGGAGGGTGGCAAATGTAACCCCACTATTTAAAAAAGGAGGGAGAGAAAAAACAATGTGACAGACCAGCTAGCTGAACATCAATAGTGGGCAAAATGCTATTAGAGTCTCTTGTAAAAGACATGGTAACAGAACACTTGGAAAGCATTAGCAGGATTAGACAGAGTCAGCATGGGTTTATGAAAGGAAAATCATGCGTAACTAATCTAGCGGAGTTTTTTGAGGATGTAACTAGTAGAATAATTAAGGGAGAACCAGTGGATGTGGTGTACTTGGATTTCAAGAAGGCTTTTGATAAAGTCTCACATAAGAGGCTAGTGGGCAAAATTAAAGCACATGAGATTGGGATACTGGCATGGATTGAGAATTGGTTGTCAGACCAGAAACAGAGAGTGGGAATGAATGGGTCTTTTTCCTGGTGGCAGGCAGTGACTAGTGGTGTACTGATGGGATCAGTGCTTGCGCCCCAAGTATTCATGATATATATAAATGACTTGAATGAGGGACCCAAATGCAATATTTCTAAGATTGCTGATGACTCAAAACTGTGTGGAGTTGTGAGGAGGATGCAAGGAGGCTTCAGGGCAATTTAGACAAGTTGCGTGTGTAGGCAAACACGTGGCAGATGTAGTATGACATGGATAAATGTGAAGTTACAGGATTTGGTGTGAAAAACAGAAAGGTAGAGTATTATTAAATAGTGATATATTGGGAAATGTGGATGTACAAATGTAGGTGTCTTTGTACACCAGTCAACGAAAGTAATTGGCATGTGCAGCAAGGAATTAGGAAAGCAAATGGTATGTTGGCCTTCATTGCAAGGGGATTTGAGTTCGGAAGTAGGGATGTCTTACTGCAGTTATACAAGGCCTTGGTGAGACCACACCTGGAGTATTGCGTGCAGTTTTGGTCTCCCTACCTAAGAGAGGATATACATGCCATAGAGGGAGCAGCGAAGGTTCACTAGGCTGGTACCAGGGATGGCAGGATTGTCGTATGAGGAGAGATTGGTTTGACTGTGCCTGTATTCACTAGAGTTTAGAAGAATGAGAGGGGATCAGATTGAAACGTATAAAATAAGTAACAGGGCTAGACTGACTGGATGCAGGGAGGATGTTTCCCCTGGCTGGGGAGTCTAGAACCTGTGGCCACAGTCTCAGGATACAGGGCAGGCCATTTAGGACTGAGATGAGGAAAAATTTCTTCACTCAGAGGATGGCTAACCTGTGGAAGGCTGTGGAGGCTGGGTCACTGAGTATATTCAAAAAAGAAATTGATAAATTTTTGAATATTAGAGGCATCAAGAGTTATGGAGAGAAAGTGGGAATATGGCATTGAGATAGAGGATCAGCCATTATAATATTGAATGACGGAGCTGGTTTAAAGGGCCGCATGGCCTACTTCTGCTCCCAGGGAAGAATTTTCCCGTTGGCAAGCGGAGACAGAGCCCACTCGCTGACGCATAAAATGATGTGTGGTGACGTTGGACGGGTGCCCCGACATCACTGCTTGTCATTTAGATTTTCAATTTGGCAGGTGCACAGCCAAGTCGGCTGCACACCCGCCAAACTGTCAAAGACCTATTAAGGCCATTTAAAACCTTATGAATTCAATTTAATGAGCTGCCTGTCCAACCTTAAGGTTGGACGAGCAGGCGAAGAGCCCAGTGGCCCTCGCGTTTTTCATGAAGTGTCTTCAACGGGTGGGATGAGGTTTCATGAAGTGTTTTAAAATCTAATAAAAATTTATACATGTATTCCTTGACATGTCCCAGCTCATGTGATAGTGTCACATGAGGGGACATGTCTTAAAAGTGTTAAAAAAAACCTTTATTTAAAGCTTTAGCCCTGAAACAAGTCTCCCTGAGGCACCTCCATGCCTTGGAGAGATCTGTGCACACGCGACAGAGCACAGGGAACCTCTCAGGGAATCCTCCTTCCTGCCCCCACCCCTGCACAGGGAACGCTCAGCGCTTCTGGGCGAATGTCACACTGGGCGGGCCTTAATCGGCCCACCCACGTAAAATGGCGGCGCGACCCCGATCGGGGGAGCCGATCGGGTTCACGCCTGTCCCCGCACAACCTCCCTGACCGGGGGAAATTTCTGGCTCCTGTTTCTATGTAATCATAGTACATATTTTAATGAGAGAATCTCACCATTTTAAAATTAAAATATTACATAGGCTTCTGTTTTGTTGTGTATTTCCTTTAATTTTCTGTTACGTGCTTTAGTTTATGTAGTGGTTGCTCATGGCATAATTGGGAATTACTGGCCAATTTAGAGTCTAACACAGTTAAATGATCAGAATGCATAAATGTCTTGGGTTAATGAATAGAGTTAGTTAATGATTTTGCCAAGATAGTAGAGGCATGGTTAGACAAAAATGATGTAAAAGTTACACAAAGAACATTAGCTAATTTCAAGCATTTAGGAATGGTATTACTTGATACTATGTATTGGTACTAATTGAGTTGCACTGCATTCTAATGTCAAACAAACAGCCAGCATAATGGAATTGGAATCTTGAGTTTGCTACACAGCTCTGCAAGTCTCACAAATTGCTTCTACTGATTTTGTATTTTACCCATTTGTTTCAATCTTGAAAATCATATGCTTTTTCAACAGCACACCCCAAACCTGTGACCAATGTTCGCTGTAAGCTATACAGCTGTACAGTAACCTGAAAGTTTACACACAGGCTGGGCACAAGTGGGCTTCTGTAAAGCAAGTTGCCTGGGCACTTCAAATAAAAATTGAAGGGTATGTTGACTGTGACTTCCACCACATCAAAAGACAAAGACAGAAGGTATATGGGAATAATTTCATCTCCAGCTTCTTCTCCAAGTTACGCATCAAGCTGACTTGGACATATATCCTCATTTCTTCAATATCAAGTCAAAATCCTGGAACTCGCTAACCGCACCATGGGTGTACCTTCACCTCATGGACTGCAGTGGTTTAAGAAGGATGCTTGCCACCACCACCTTGAGGACAACTAGGGATGGGCAGTAATTGCTGCCTTGTTGGTGATAAACACATGCTGAGAATAAATTTAAAAGAAAAAATCTCAGCGATCATGGTATTTATCTTGTTGGTCCAGTTTTATGTCTTGCTTTGTTCTCTTTAAATATGAGACTTTTGACATATTAGCACAGCAGATGATTGTGTGAGAAGGTGATTGCTGGAATGAAATTTCTGGACACTTAATCCCTTATGGTCTTTGTAAGCACTCCAAATATTTTTATTAATGGCTCAGGTTTTACAGTTGGAGTAACAGTGAGGTTACCAGTGCTCATTATTATTATGCAGAAAATTGGACAGCAACATTCAGCGGAGCACATGCACAGTTAAATTCAGAAATCAGGAATTTTCTGTCCATTTTGTCCTTTTCCTTCTCAGTCTTCGCTTCATCGATACTTGCCAAGAGAAAACACATTCTCAGGGGCAATTAGGGATGGGCAATAAATGCTAGCCTAGCCACTGATGCCCACATTCATGAAAGAAGAAAATAAAGACTCTACTAAAGCAAATTAAGTTAGGGTAATTACCCTCTAGATACCCAAAAAAAACATGCAAATTTAGAGTATGTCCATTCAAGAATAAGAGAACTTTTTAAGTTTTAATTACTACCAAGCAACCTCTTTGGCATAGAAAATCTATTTTTACAAGTGGGGTGTCTGAATTTTTCAGATTTTAATCATTGTTGGAAATGCTAAAAATTCTGAAATTTTTGCCCAGCAATAATGAAAGTAGTGTGTTTTATGCCCAAGTCAGGAGCATGTACGACTGGGAGGTGAACTCAACGGTGATGGTATTCTCATTATCTTGCTGCTCTCATTCCTCATGGTGATACAGGTCATGGAGCTGTGAGATGCTGTTAAAGTTAGCTTGGCAAGTTGCTGCAGTGCACCATATAGATGGTACATATTGCAACTGTAGTGTGCTCACAGTGCAGGGATGGCTTTTCAGTCCAGTGACAGCGGTGCCAGTCAAAAAGCCAGTTCTGTCATAAATGGTGTTCAGCTTCTCAAGTACTGTAATGCTTCTCCTACTTCTAACTGTATGGTGAAATTTACAGACAATCTGAAAACCTGCCCTTGTATAAAGAAAATCTCTCCCTCCGTTCAGGTAATTAATTCGATAGTGTTGCTTCTAACCAAGGATTTGGGATTTCTCATAAGAATTACAGCTTTTCTGGAGGACCATTTTTATTCAACAAATTGACTGTATTCATTGCTTCAATATTCTTTATTCTAGTGACTTCAAGATCAGAAAATTAACTTCTACATATGTTACATCAATATGATCATAGGAGTAAGAAAATAATTTGCTTATAATCTATTTTGCATACTTTTTATGGATTAATCATTAACTATTACATTTTGTCAGCATCTTTCCTAAAATTGTAAACATGCAGCTGGCCATGATGAGATGAAAAATTACTTTAAAAGGTGAATAAGGCTTACCAGGTAAAGAAGGCTGTGTGGTATGATACGAAAGTCGTACAAATTAGAATGTTAAACTCCTGTGCGTTACTAAGCTAACTCATCTTGGTTAGGCATGCTAATTGATCTTCATACCTATGGGGCTGGAGAGGAGAAATCAGCTAAGTTTCCATTTTTCATGGCGATCCAATGACCAAAGCTGAAGTGTGCATGTGTATGCACACCAGGTGATTTATCATCAGATTTAGCTCTAATGCCTTCTATAGCAAGATACTTTGCTGACCGCCCACTGTACAGGCCTGCTTATGAAAAATGGTCACTTCAGCAAAGTACTGCAGGCTTGCTTGCATTTGTAAATCATCAAACAGCAACTTGTATTTATATAACACCTTTAGCTTAATAAAACATCCCAGGGTGTTCTCAGAGGCATTATAAAATAAGACACCAAGCCAGATAGGAGGTATTAGGGCAGATGACCAAAAGCTTGGTCAGAGAAGTAGGTTTTATGGGTGTTTAGGAGGAAAATGAGGTAGCAAGGCAGAGAGGTTTAAGAAGGGAATTCCAGAGCTTGCAGCCCAGGCCACTGAAGGCATGGCCACCAAAGGTGGAGCAATTAAAATTGGGGCTGCTCAAGAATTCAGAAATAGAGGAGCGCAGATATCTTATAGGGCTAGAGGAGATTACAGATATAGGGAGATTGCAGCCGATGGAGGCATTTGAAAACGAGGATGAGAATTTTAATATTGAGACTTTTTTTTAACTAAAAGCCAGTGTAGGTCAGCGAGCACATGGTTAATAGATAAAATGCATTTGGTGTGAGTTAGGATACAGGCATGAAGTTTTGGATGATCTCAAGTTTACTGAGGGTAGAATGTGAGAGGCCGGCCATTCGTGTGTTAGAATAGTCAAGCCTGGAGGTAACAAAGAATAAGGGTTTCAGCAGCAGAAGAACCGAGGCAGGAACAGAGATGGGCAATGTTATGAAGGCAGTCTTAACGTGTGATATGGAGGTAGAAAACAGTCTGATTTGGCCTCAGAAATTTCCAGGACCAGGGATGGAATAGGTGGAAATGGAACAGAGTTTGTGGCAGTGACTGAAGACAATAGTTTCAGTCTTCCAATATTTAAATGGAGGAAATTTCTGCTCACCCTGTACTCTGCATTGGATAATCAGTCTGATAATTTAGCAATAGAGGGTTCGAGGGAAGTGTTGGTGAGGTGGAGTTATTCGTTGTGAATGTACATGCGGAAACTGATGTGTTTTCGGATGATGTCACTAGTGCGCAGCATAAAAATGAGAACTAGAGGGCTGGATCTTCTGCATTCCTCCCTTCCACTAGCCCAGCTGATGAAACTTCCAAAATGCCCCCTCACCCAGCCCTAAATTTACATTTTCTTTAGCTCCTGTCTGATCTCCCCACGACCTCTCTGAGCTCATCTTATCCATGAGATCCACTTCTTGTTCCCTCTAAATCTATTCCCACTAAAATGCTGATCACCTGACTTCCTCTTTATCCTCATGTTAGCCGATGTTCTAAACAGTTCTTTCTGTTCAGATGTTATCCCTCCCCACCTTAAATCTGCTAATATCACCCGTCTATTCAAAAAAACAATCTTTGACCCCACTTCCTTGCAAACTACCATCCTACCTCCAACCTCCCTCACCTCCCCAAAGTCCGTGAACGTGTTGTCGCCTCCCAAATTTGTGCCCAACTTGCCCAGACCTCCATACTTGAATCGCTGAAATCAGGTTTCCATCCCTGTCACAGTACCAAAACAGCTCTTATCAAAATGACAAATAACATCCTATCTAACTGTGACAAAGGTAAACTTACCCTCCTCGTCCTTCTTGACCTGTCTGTAGCCTTTGATGCAATTGACCACACGATCCTTCTCCAGGGCCATTCCACTGTCATTGAGCTGGTTGGCACCGCTCTAACCTAGTTCTATTCTTATCTATGTAACCATGTAAGCCAAACATCATCTGCAATGGCTTATTTTCCTGCTTCCACATGGTTACCTCTGGTGTCCCCCAAGGATCTATCCTTGGCTCCCCGCTATTTTTTACCTGCTGCCTCTTGATGTCATCACCCAAAAGCATGTACGCTAATGACAACCAGCTCGATCTACCTCATAACCACCCCTCTCTTGACCCCTCCACTGTTCCTAAATTGTCAGACTGTTTATCTGATATCAAGGGCTGGAGATGCAGAAATTTCCTCCACTTAAATATTGGGAAAACTGAAGTCACTCCATCCCTCTCCCTGGCAACTGTCTGAGATTAAGCCAGTCTCTTCTCAACCTTGGTGTCACAGTTGGCCCAAGTTGAGGGCTGGAGGGGAACTTGGAGTGGGAGTGGAGAGATCCAATTGTCGTTGTTGACATTGGTACCAATTAAATTGAAAGGAGGTTCTACTGAAAGAATTTGAATAGTTAGCAGCTAAATTAAAAAGCAGAATCTCCAAGGTAATAATCTCAGGATTACTACCTGAGCCACGGCCAAACTGGCATAGGGTGAATAAAGTCAAGGAGTTAAATGCGTGGCTCAAAGATTGGTGTGAGAGGAATGGGCTTCATTTCTTGGGGCACTGGCACCAGTACTGGTGTAGAAGGGAGCTTTTTCAGTGGGATGGCTTTCACTAAACCTTCTGCCCCTGACCTTAAATTTATGCCCCCTGGTTATTGATCCCTCCACCAAGGGGAAAGGTTCCTTCCTGTCTACTCTATCTATGCCCCTCATAATTTTATACACCTCAATCATGTGCCCCCTCAATCTCCTCTGCTCCAGGGAAAATAACCCCAGCCTATCCAATCTCTCCTCCTAGCTAAAACCCTGCAGCCCAGGCAACATCCTGGTAAATCTCCTCTGCACTCTCTCTAGTACAATTGCATCCTTCCAATAATGCGGATTCCAGAGACCGGGCGACAGTGATGTGTTTCCAAGTCTGGATGGTGACTGACTTGGAGGGGAACCTCCAGGTGGTGGTGTTCCCATCTATCTGCTGTCCTTGTCCATCTAGATGGCAGTGGGTCATGGGTTTGGAAGGTGTTGCCTAAGGAGCCTTGGTGAATTCCTGCAATGCATCTTAAAGATGGTACACATTGCTGCTATTGTGTGTTGGTGGTGGAGGGAGTGAATGTTAGTGGATGTGGTGCCAGTCAAGCGGGCTGCTTTGTCCTGGATGATGTTAAGCTTCTTGAATGTTGTGAGAGCTGCACTCAACCAGGTACGTGTGGAGTGTTCCTCCTGGGAAGAGTGTCCTGCAGCCAGCATCATGGTGAAGCAGTCTGGGAAGAGTGTCCTGCAGTCAGCATCGCGGTGAGTCAGTCTGGGAAGAGTTTCCTGCAGTCACGATCGCGATGAAGCAGTCTGGGAAGAGTGTTCTGCAGTCAGCATCGTGGTGAAGCAGCCTGGGAAGAGTGCCCTGCCGTCAGTACTTGTTGAAAATAACAAGAGTGACATCACAAAACAGTGCAAGAGAGCGGCTGAGAGATCAGAAACAGCGCGAGTGGGGGAAAGCTTCAAAAAGTAATGTCAGCACAAAGGTGAGAGCTGATTGATAAGTGGTGGGTAAGTTTTCTCCAGTTTAAAATAGATTAAGCTAAGAAAAAGTAAGAGTTCTAGTTTTTATTTAAAGTACATAAATAATTTAACTGTTTTTACTGTATTAACTTAAAGTAAGGTTTTTTTTTCAACTAGATGCATGGCAGGGCAGCTCAGTCCTGGGTTATGTACTGCCTGCAACATGTGGGAAGTCCTGGACACTCCTTGTGCTCTGACCGACTACATGTGCAGGAGGTGCCACCAGCTGCAGCCACTTGAGCTCTGAGTTTCGGAGCTTGAGCAGCAGCTGGAGGCACTGAGATGCATCCACGAGGCTGAGAGTTTTGTGGATAGCACATTTTCAGACGTGGTCACCCCACAGCTTATGGAAGTGCAGACAAAGAGGGAATGGGTGGCCATCAGTCAGAAGAAAGGTGTCAGGCAGGTAGTCAGGAAATCCCCAGGGTACATCTCACTTGAGAACCGTTTTTCTGTGCTGGAAAACAGTGAGAGGGACGGTTCCTCTGGGGAGTGCAGCCACGCTCATGGCACTGTGAGTGGCTCAGCTGCATGGGTGGGGGGGAGGAAAAAGAGAGAAAGTGGCAGGAGACTCGATATTAAGGGGAACAGACAGGCGTCTTCGCGGCCATAGATGTGACTCCAAGATGGTATGTTGTCTCCCTGGTGCCAGGGTCAAGGATGTCACTGAACAGCTGCAGGGCATTCTAAAGGGGGGAGGGTAAACAGACAGAGAACATGGTACATATTGGTACCAATGACGTAGGTAGAAAGAGGGATGAGGTCCTGCAAGCAGAATTTAGGGAGCTAGAAAATAGATTAAAAAACAGGACCTCAAAGGTAGTAATCTGTGGATTACTTCTGGTGCCACGTGCTAGTGAACATAGAAATAGGAGATAAAAACAAAAAAACTGCGGATGCTGGAAATCCAAAACAAAAACAGAATTACCTGGAAAAACTCAGCAGGTCTGGCAGCATCGGCGGAGAAGCTAATAGAGGTTAGTCCAGATGAATGTGTGGCTGGAGAGATGGTGCGAGTGGGAGGGCTTTAGATTTCTGGGACATTGGGACCATTTCTGGAGGCGGTGGGACCTGTACAAGGCAGACAGGTTGCTCCTGAACCGGAATGGGACCAACATCCTTGCAGGGAGGTTTGCAAGTGCTGTTGGGGAGGGCTTAAATTAACTTGGCAGAGGGATGGGATACTGAGAGGAGGTTCAGCAGGGGGAGATGCACAGCCAAAATTAGAAGAGAGAGTAAGTGAGTCTGTAAGGCATAGAAATTATAAGCCAGTTAAGGCACAAGGGAGTTTGGCAAGGTTGGATGGTATTTATTTTGATGCAAGGAGTATGACGAATAAGGCAGATGAGTTGAGGGCACAAATTAACACATCGAAATATGATGTTATTGCTGTCACAGAGACATGGTTGAGAGAGGGGCAGGATTAGCAGCTCAATATTTCAGGATATAGGGTCTTCAGGAAAGACAGGGAAGGAGGTAAAAGAGGAAGGGTTATTGCAATATTGATCAAGGAATCATTTACAGCAGTAAGGAGGGATGACATCTTAGAAGGCTCCTCAAATGAAGCCATATGGGTAGAACTGAAAAACAAAAAATGAGCAATCGTACTGCTGGGAGTATAATATAGGCCTCCAAACAGTCAGAGAGAAATAGAAGAGCAGATATGTAGGCAAATTTCAGAGAAGTGTAAAAATAATAGGATAGTAATAGTGGGGGATTTTAACTTCCCCAACATTAACTGGGTTAGTCATAGTGTGAAAGGTTTAGAGCGAGTGGAATACTTAAAGTGCATCCAGGAGAGCTTTTTAAGCTAGTACGTTGAAGTCCTGGACTTGATTTTAGGGAATGAAGCCGGGGAAGGGGTCGAGGTATCAGTGGCAGGAGCATTTTGCAGATAATGATCATAACTCCGTTAGATTCAAGGTTGTTATGGGAAAGGACAAGGATGGGCCTGAAATCAGAGTTCTATTTTGGGGGAAGGCCGATTTTAATAAGATCAGTTATGATTTGGCCAGAGTAGACTGGGAGGAGCTACTTTTATGAAAACCTGCATTAGAGCAGTGGGACCTTTTAAGAAGGAAATAGGGAGAGTATAGGGCCAACATATTCCAATGAAGGCAAAGGGTGGGACCAACAAACCCAGGGAATCCTGGATATCAAGGGATATACAAGATTGGATGAAGAGAAAAAGGGAGGCTTATGGCAGATACCAAGGGCTCAAAACAGCAGAAGCCCTGGAGGAGTATAGAATGTGTAGGGAGGAACTTAAAAAGGAAATTAGGAGAGCAAAAACGGGGCATGAAAAAGCATTGGCAGGTAAAGTAAAGGAAAATCCAAAGTTATTTTACAAGTACATTAAGAGTAAGAGGATAACTAGGAAAAGAGTAGGGCTCATTAAGGACCATAGTAGTAATTTGTGTGTGGAGCCAGATGATGTAGGTAGGATTCTAAATGAATACTTTGTGTCGGTGTTCACAAGTGAGAGGGATGATGTGGGTATGGAAATCAGGCAGAAGGATTGTGATATAATTAAAGAAATTAGCATAGAAAGGGAGGAGGTTCTAAGTGGACTGGCAGGCTTAAAAGTAGATAAATCTCCAGGCCTGGATGAAATGTATCCCAGGCTGTTGAGTGAGGCCAGGGAGTAGATAGCAAGGGCACTGGCAATAATTTTCAATACCTCTTTGGCCACAGGAGAGGTGCCAGAGGACTGGAGGACAGCCAATGTGGTACCGTTATTCAAGAAGGGAAGAAGGGGTAAACTATGGAGCTACAGGCCAGTCGGTCTAACCTTAGTGGTGGATAAACTATTGGAAGCAATTCTGAGGGACGGTATTAATCTACACTTGGAGAGGCAGGGATTAATCAAGGAGAGTCAGCATGGTTTTGTTAAGGGGAGGTCATGTCCGAAAAATTCAATCAAATTGGTCAAAGAAGTGACTAGGTGTGTAGATGAGGGCAATGCATTTGATGTAGTCTACTTGGACTTCAGCAAGGCTTTTGATAAGGTCCCACATGGGAGACTGATAATGAAGGTAAGAGCCCATGGGATCTAAGGCAATTTGACAAATTGGGTCCAGAATTGGCTGAGTGGCAGGAAGCAGAGGGTGATGGTGGAGGGGTGTTTTTGTGACTGGATGCCTGTGTCCAGTGGGGTTCCACAAGGATCGGTGTTGGGTCCCTTGCTGTTTGTGGTATATATAAACTTGAATGTAGAAGGGTTGATCAGTAAGTTCGCGGATGGCATGAAATTGGTAGAGTGGCAAATAGTGAGGAGGATAGCCTTGGATTACAGGAGGATATAGATGGGCTGATCAGATGAGCTGATCAGTGGCAAATGGAATTTAATCCGGATAAGTGTGAGGCAGGATAAACAAGGCACGGGAATACACGATGAATGGTAGGACCCTGGGTAGTACTGAGGATCAGAGAGACCTTGGTGTGCATGTCCACTGGGTTCCTTAAGGTACCAAGACAGGTGGTTAAGAAGGCATATGGGATAGTTGCCTTTATTAGCCGAGGCATGGAATATAACAGCAGGGAGATTATGCTGGAATTGTATAAAACGCTGGTTAGGCCACAGCTAAAGTATTGCATGCAGTTCTGGAATCCGCATTATGGGAAGGATGTGATTGCACTAGAGAGTGTGCAGAGGAGGCCTACCCGGATGTTGCCTGAGCTGGAGAGTTTTAGTTCTGAGGAGAGATTGTATGGATTGGGGTTATTTTCCCTGGAGCAGAGGAGATTGAGTGGGGGGGTGGGGGGGGGGGACATGATTGAGGTGCATAAAATTATAAAAAGTATAGACAGGGTGGACGGGAAGGAACTTTTCACCTTGGTGGAGGGATCAATAACCAGGGGGCATAGACTTAAGGTAAGGGGCAGGAGGTTTAGAGGGGATGTGAGGAAGAATTTTTTCACCCAGAACGTGGTGGGAATCTAGAACTCACTGCCTGAAATGGTGGCAGAGGCAGAAACCCTCATAACATTTTAGAAGCATTTGGATGTGCACTTGCGATGCCATGGCATGCAAGGCTATGGGCCTAGTGTTGGAAAATGGGATCAGAATAGTTAGGTACTTGTTTGACTGGTGCAGACTTGATGGGCCGAAGGGCCTTTTTCTGTGCTGTAGACCTCTATGACTCTATAACTGCACGCAATACTCTAGCTGTGGCCTAACCAGCGTTTTATACAGTTCCAGCATAACCTCCCTGCTCTTATATTCTATACCTTGGCTAATAAAGTCAAGTATCCCATATGCCGCCTTATGGGTACCTGTCCTGCTACCTTAAGGGACCAGTGGACGTGTACACCAAGGTCCCTCATATCCTCGGTACTTCCCAGGGTCCTACCATTCATTGTGTATTCCTGTGCCTTGTTTGTCCCGCCCAAGTGCATCACCTCACACTTATTCGGATTAACTTCCATTTGTCACTGTTCAGCCCATCTGACCAGCCCGTCTATATCCTCCTGTAATCTAAAGCTATCCTCCTCACTATTTACCACCCCATCAATTTTTGTGTCATCCACGAACTTACTGATCAACCCTCCTACATTCAAGTCTAACTTGTTTATATATAGCACAAACAGCAAGGGACCCAACACTGATCCTTGTGGAACACCTTTGGATACAATTATCCAGTCACAAAAACACCCCACGGCCATCACACTCTGCTTCCTGCCACTCAGCCAATTCTGGACCCAATTTGCCAAATTGCCTTGGATCCCAAGGGCTCTTACCTTCATTATCAGTCTCCCATGCGAGACTTAATCAAAAACCTTGCTGAAGTCCAAGTAGATGATGTCAAATGCATTGCGCTCATCTACACACCTGGTCACCTCTTCAAAAAATTCAATCAAATTGGTCAGACATAACCTCCCCTTAACAAAACCATGCTGATTGTCCTTGATTAATCCCTGCCTCTCCGAGTGTAGATTAATTCTGTCCCTCAGAATTGCTTCCAGTAGTTCCCCCACCATTGAGGTTAGACTGACTGGCCTGGAGTTCCCTGGTTTATCCCTTCCTCCCTTCTTGAATAACGGCACCACATTGGCTGTCCTCCAGTCCTCTGGCACCTCTCCTGTGGCCAGAGCGGTATTGAAAATTATTGCCAGTGCTCCTGCTATCTCCTCCCTTGCCTCACTCAACAGCTTGGGACACATTTCATCCGGGCCTGGACATTTATCTACTTTTAAGCCTGCCAGACCACTTAGAACCTCCTCCCTTTCTATGCTAATTTCCTTAATTATATCACAGTCCTTCTGCTTGATTTCCATACCTATGTCGTCCCTCTCATTTGCGAACACTGACCCTACCTATGTCTTCCGGCTCCACACACAAATTACCACTATGGTCCTTAATGGGCCCTACTCTTTCCCTAATTATCTCTTTACTCTTAATGTACTTGTAAAATAACTTTGGATTTTCCTTTACTTTACCTGCCAATGTTTTTTCATGCCCCCTTTTTGCTCTCCTAATTTTCTTTTTAAGTTCCCCCTACACATTCTATACTCCTCTAGGGCTTCCGCTGTTTTGAGCCTTTGGTATCTGCCATAAGTCTCTCTTTTTCTCTTTACCTAATCCTATAAATCCCATGGCATCCAGGGTTCCCTGGATTTGTTGGTCCCATCCCTTGTCTTTGCTGGAATATGTTGGCCCTGTACTCTCCCTATTTCCATCTTGAATGAATCCCATTGCTCTGATGCAGATTTACCTCAAAGTAGCTGCTCCCAGTCCACTCTGGCCAAATCATATCTGATCTTATTAAAATTGGCCTCCCCCCAATTTAGAACTCTGATTTCTGACCCATCCTTGTTCTTTTCCATAACAACCTTGAATCTAACGGAATTATGATCACTATCTGCAAAATGCTCCCTCACTGATACCTCTACCACTTGCCTGGCTTCATTCTCTGAAATTAAGTCCAGGATCACCCCCTCTCTTGTAGGACCTTCTACATACTGGCTTAAAAAGCTCTCCTGGATGCATTTTAAGAATTCTCTCCCTCTAAACCTATCACACTATGGCTTACCCAGTTAATGTTGTGGAGGTTGAAATTCCCCACTATAACTACCCTATTATTTTTATACTTCTCTGAAATTTGCCTACATATCTGCTCTTCTATTTCTCTCTGACGCTTGGGGCCTATGTTATACTCCCAGCAATGTGATTACTCCTTTTTTGTTTTTCAGTTCTACCCATATGGCTTCATTTGAGGAGCCTTCAAAGATGTCATCCCTCCTTATTGCTGTAATTAATTCCTAGATCAATATTGCAACACCTCCTCTTTTACCTCCTTCCCTGTCTCGCCTGAAGTCCCTACATCCTAAAATATTGAGCTGCCAATCCTGCCCCTCTCTCAACCATGTCTCTGTGACAGCAATGACATCATACTTCCATGTGTTAATTTGTGCCCTCAACTCATCTGCCTTATTCGTCATACTCCTTGCATTAAAATAAATACCATCCAACCTTGCGAAACCCCTCCCTTGTGCCTTAACTGGTCTATAATTTCTATGCCTTCCAGACTGACTTGATCTCTCTTCTAATTTTGGCTTTGCATCTCCCCCTGCTGAACCTCCTCTCAGGATCCCATGCCCCTGCCAAGTTAGTTTAAACCTTCCCCAACAGCACTAGCAAACCTCCCCGCAAGGATGTTGGTCCCATTCCAGTTCAGATGCAACTCATGCACCTTGTATAGGTCCCACCGTCCCCAGAAATGGTCCCAATGTCCCAGAAATCTAAATACCTCCCTCCTGCAACATCTCTCCAGCCACACATTCATCTGGACTAACCTCCTATTTCTATACTCACTAGTGTGTGGCACCGGAATCCAGAGGTTACTATCTTTGAGGTCCTGTATTTTAATCTGTTTCCTAGCTCCCTAAATTCTGCTTGCAGGATCTCATCCCTCTTTCTGCCTATGTCATTGGTACCAATATGTACCATGATCTCTGTCTGTTTGCCCTCCCCCTTTAGAATGCCCTGCAGACGTTCAGTGACATCCTTGATCCTGGTACCAGGGAGGCAACATACCATCCTGGAGTCACGTCAGTGACCGCAGATACACCTGTCTGTTCCCCATTCTATCGAGCCTCCCACCATTATTGCTCTTCCCCTCTTTTTTCCTCCCCCCCCCCCCCCCCCCCCCCACCGTGCAGCTGAGCCATTCACAGTGCCATGAGCATGGTGCACTCCCCAGAAAAACGTTTCTTGAGCAAGATGCACCCTGGGGATTTCCTGACTACCTGCCTGACTAACTTTCTTCTGACTGATGGTCACCCATTCCCTCTCTGTCTGCAATTCTGTAAGCTGTGTGGTGACTACATCTAAAAACGTGCTATCCACAGAACTCTCAGCCTCACGCGTGCACGTCAGTGCCTCCAGCTGCCGCTCAAGCTCCGAAACCCAGAGCTCAAGTAGCTGCAGCTGGTGGCACTTACTGCACAAGTGGTCGGTCAGAGCGCATGGGGTGCCTCGGACTTCCCACATATTGCAGGCAGTACATAACAACAGGGCTGAGCTGCCCTGCCATGCATCTAGTTGAAAAAAGAACCCTTCCTTTAAGTTAAATACAATAAGAAAACGTTAAATTAAAAGAATCAAGGGTTGTGGGGAAAAGGCAGGAAAGTGGAGTTGAGGATTATCAGATCAGCCATGGTATTATTGAATGGCAGAGCAGACCCGATGGGCTAAACGGCCTACTTCTGTTCCTACGTCTTATAGTCTTATGAGCTTCTGGCCTCATTTTGTGCCATCCCTAGGGCCACCCACTCCACCTTCGAAACATTGCTCAACTTTGCCCCTGTCTCAGCTCAACTACTGCTGGAATCCTCATTCATGCCTTTGGTAACCTGTAGACTTGACTATCCCAATGCACTACAGGCTGGTCTCCCACATTCTACTCACTGTAAGCCCTCTGTTTGCTTGATACTAGGTGTCTTATCTGGCATCATGTCCCGTTCCCTGCTCGCTGAACTTCAAGGTCAAGCAACATCTTGGTTTTAAAATTCTCAACCTAGTTTTCAAATCTCTCCATGGCCTTGCTACTCCCTACATCTGTAATCTCCCCCAACTCCACAGCCCTCTGAATATCTGTGCTCCTTCAATTCTTAGCCTCTTGTGCATCCATGATTTTAGTTGCGCCACCATTACTGACTGCACCTGCAGTTGTCTAGGCTCCAAGCTCCGGAATACTGTCCTTCTACCTGTCTGCCCCTGTACCTTACTTTTCTTCTTTAAGACACTCCTTTGACCTTTTTAACCAAGTTTTTGATCATCTGTCCTAATATCTCCTTATGTGGCTGTGTCATCCTTCATTTTTAATGCTCCTGTGAAGTACCTTGGGATGTTACATTAAAGGTGTTATATAAATATAAATTGTTGTTGAACCCAAAGCTAGATCCTTGGGGGATACCAGGCATGGCTGTGCAGGAATGGGAAGAGAAGTCATTGATGTTGATTCTATGGCTTCAATTTTTTATGACCAGGGTGGGAGTAGTGTGCAGTTTACCTTGACCCACTACTCCACAGGTCACACCATTAGTTTAAAAGTTTAATTTAATTTAATCACCAAAATGGCCAATTATTTACCTTCACTACTGTTAGACCCAGAATAAAAGGGAATTTAACCAGGCTTCTTTCAATAAACTTAATGATTTATTTATTATAAAATAAAACTTTTTTTAAAACAAATTACAAGAACTGGTTAACACACAATTGTAATCTGGAAGTATAAGTATCTATTGCTTTTTAAAATTCCCCAGCACATACAGACACACATATAGGGCAAACAAATAGAGCCTCTGCAGAGACTGGCTTTGGAGAATAGATTTTATTAGGAAAAGGATGAAGTTTGCAGGGTTTTGCTGCTGTTGATTTGGAGCACCCTCGTGTGAAGACAGAGTGTTAGCCTCAGTAGAGGTCTGGAGGTTCTCACAAATGGAGCTTCGGCATGGAGGAAAATAAAGCCAGATCAACCCTTCTCAAAATCTATCTGGTTTTAGTGTTGCCATTAAATGTAAGATTTTCCAAAAGGTGGACAAGTTCCACTGAGATGAGGATTCTTAGCTGCATACTGACAAGCACATGGTTTCAGGCAAGGCAAAGAGAATGTGAGCTGGGCAGCTTTTCTCTTTTCACAGTTCATTCCCAACTAAACTAAAAAAACAAGTTCAAAACTTAAAGCTCACCTCTGTCATGTGATTTCCAGGAAATCACACATCTTTACCTTTAAGCCAGTTTTTTTTTTCCCCTATTAAAATAATTGCAGTGCAAACAACTCTTCATCCATCAAGGACCATGCTGGTCAGGTGATTTATTGGAAAAGGCATGCTTGCTCCCAGTCCAAAGGTGAATTTATGACCCTTCTTAAAAAAAAATCCAGGTCAGCTTCCAAGTGTCCAGATAATGCAGTATCCCTCCGTATTTTAAAAGAAAATATTGTCCTGGAAGATATGGTTCTAATAAATTATATAGATAGGAAAGGAACCAGGCCAGTGCAGTCCCACTCAGCTGGATAACGGTGGAGAGACTTTGAGGAGGACATGTGGTCAACTGTGCCCAAGGCTGCAGACAGGTTGAGAAGATGAGCATAGTTTGCCTTTGCTGTTGTCAAATAGGGTATCATGTGTGACTTTGATAAAGTCTATTTCAAACTGTGGTAGGGTGGTGAAAATAGATTTATACATGGAGTTTAGTAAAGATGGACATGGCTTTGGGAGGTGAAAACATGTTCATGGACTTTAGAGAGGAATGGGAGGTTGAAGATGGGGTGGTAGTTTGCAAGGACAGGGCTTTTTTTGAGGAGAGAAGTGATGTCAACAGATTTGGAGGAGTGAGCGACGAAACTTAGAGAGGGAACCGTTAACAATGTTAGCTAATGTGCTATGGTTGGTGGTTAGCAGTTGGGTCTAACTCCTGAACAAAAATGCTTATAACATGGAAAGTTTGTCAGTGAGGCTTTGAGGATAATATAGACAAATAAAACAAAGATTTATTTGGTGTAAAGGAGCTGCAAGTGTAGACAAAAGACTGAAGTCATATTCCATCCTGTTATACACTATGCAGTGTTAAAACTTTTTTTTTCTGATAATTCTAAAAACTTGTGAAGTCCCTGATGCTTAGCGTATTCTAGTGATGTACTCTGAAGCTTGTCTGGTTTATTGTAGCAAAAATGCAGGATATTGTTGTTTCCTTCCTTTACTGTGATAAAATAATTATAGTTCAATTAGCCCAATTCACCCAAGTGCAGACAGTTAAAATCCCTAGCAGCAGAAGCACTGTGTGGGAGTCACCCACACCAAGGCATTAGCAGCAGCTGCATTGGATAAATATACTTCATTTTGTGATAAATTATTGAACTAAAAGGGTCACCTGTCTCACTGTTGGCCCTTTGACGTCAGAATGCCAACATAGTTGCCATGGAATAGACGGATCACTAACTTGAGCAGAGCTGCCTATCGAGGCCAGACTGTTTGTGTTCATGGATAGTAGCCCTGATAAGATTTGACTGTAATGTTTATTGAATTGTGAAATGAGTCAATCCTACGTTGCCATCATCTGCTGATGTAAGCACTATTTTTGTAGTGATAACCCAGCTCCATCAACAGCTGCTGTTGAATACATTCTATATATAGTGTAGCTTTTTAAGAGATTACAATTGTACTAAGGTAGATAATCTCTGTGTTATGGTAATAATCCTGCTATCACAATTACATGTATTCAGAACAGTAATCCTTGCCTTTCCGTAGTTGTACTGCATTTTGTTAGTCTTTCAAATATGTGCAACAAGCACAAAAGATGAAACAAAAACAAAGTGCTAGAAATACTCAGCAGGTCTGGCAGCAGCTTTGGAGAGAGAAAAAGTTAAAGTTTCGGTTGGATATGACTTCTTCTGAGCTGAAGGAAGATAGAGATGTGATGGGCTTTATGCTGTTGAAGAAGGAGGGGGAGGAAGAACCAGAGAGGATGTCTGGGATAGGATAGGGGGCTGGGGAGATTAAAAGATGTCAAAACTAAAGGCAAAGGGAGTGGAAATGGTGTAGAAAAGAAACAAAGCATTTATCCAGAGTGAGTGTGAATGGCAGAATAATGAACAGTGCTGTCTGAAGTCAAAAACTTGAAAAACAAGGTTGAAATTATTGAACTCAATTTTGAGTCCAGAAGGCTGTAAAATGCTGAATCAGAAGACAATGTATTCTTCTTCAAGCTTGCATTGAGAGTCACTGGAATACTGCAGCAGGCTGAGGACAGAAATGTGGCAAGATGGTGAATTAAGATGGCAATCAACTGTAAGCTCGGAGTCATGCTTAGGGACTGAAGTCTGAAGTCAGGTATGGTAGCAATGGCTCTCTCGGGTCATTTCCAGGGTGTGGGTAGTGGGGGGCAAGCCAGGCAGACACGAGGGGGAGTTCTTTGGTCCAGGCAAGCCCGGGAGTTTGGGGGGGGTGGTGGGGGTGTGGGGGGTGGACCGGCAGGCTACTCCTCCAGACTCATCAGTACAACATCAGTACAAGCCCCCTGCCACCGCCCCCCAACCCCGACCCCTGGCCCTGTCAGCTTAGCCCCCTGCCAGAGTCCCATGGTCCCACCAGATCTCCCACCAATCCTTGCCTCCTCTGGTCTTGCCTTTTCCTCCCAAGCTCCTCCAACCCCAAAAGCACCCCCTGCCCTTATATGTTCCTTATTTTCCACCAGAGTTGGTCATCCTTGAGAATGGAGGTAAAAGGGCAGATGTTACACCTCCTGAAATTGCAAGCTACTGTGGGAAGGGGACAGTTGGGATAGGAAATCACTAATAGTCAACAAGTCATTAAGTTAGTAATCAGTTTAATTGGTTAAGCACATCACTGGGTGCATATAAAGGGAAACAGGGCATGATCTGGGATAGATTTTTATGTGAATTGGAATAAAGCTCTGTCTGGAAGAAGTAAAGACTTGGCTCCATTCTTACCAACTTGTCATTGCAATTTAGCAGGAACAAGGTGTTAAAGGTGGTTGAGGAGTTGTCCAGGGTGTTCTGGAAGGAACATTCGCATTGGAATGCTTACAGGGGAGAATATGTATTTGGTGGTGGCATCAAATGATCCTTTAAGCATGGACATTGGTGGGGTGGAAAGTGAAGATATTGGAAACCCTATCACTAGGGTATCACCTTCAGTCTTTGCTTTTATTTAAGCACAAAACATTCATTTAAGTCTCCTACTTGTGTTATGGTCTTTCCCTCTTTATTAAATTTGCATCATAGCAAAGGAAAACTAGCCCTCTCATATTAGCCATTTCTTTATATATTAAATTTTGCATATCAACATGTCACCTGCAACCTGTGCATACCACCACTCTTGTTTTTTTCATTTGCAATATGCCAATCTTCGTGTATGCCTTAGAGAACCAGTGGATGGAGCATACGTTTTATATTGCCTTTAATGGCAGCCCTCAGGATCCATGAAGTTCAAGCCCTGAATGCTGTTGAAGACACAAAGTTAATCCCCTTTATAATGTTGCATTTAGCCAGTGCCAAGAGTAGCATATGCATGCAGTCAATGTTATCATTGCTGTCACTGAATCAAGTTCTTCACAAATGTTTGAAAAGTTCAACTGTTCTTACAGGACTACTTGATTATAGATGCAACTACCATCTGAAATTTTGTTACAAGTGTTTGAAACCACTGTGTGGCTTCATAGATCTTAATCAAAACATAAAACTTAAGGTCAATATTACAAGACAAAGTAAATGATTTCCTCCAATTTCAAGCCCTAATTCATAACATTTTTCAATAAATATTGGCTGGGAAGAAAAATGTATTGTAATCAGATATGCGGATTAAAACTCTGAAATTACTTGAGCCATAGAAGGATTAGATTTCATAAAATCAAGATTGATTCTTCTCAAATTATTTGTTGAAACAAAGAGAAAAGCATCCAACAGCATGCTATGGTGTAAAATGGTTATGGCATTTGTACTGCATTACTGATTTCTCATAGCTTATATTATGCATTTTATGATTTAGCTTATTTTTCTGTACTTGGTTGTCATATTCTCTTGTGGCAGAGTGTATATTTTTGCCATTGATTTTCCGTGGTAATCAGTTATACATAATGAGTAGTTTGGACCTGGGATGCACTGTCTGGAAGTGTGGTGGAGGCAGGTTCAGTTGAAGCATTCAAAAGGGTATTAGATGATTATTTGAATAGAAACATTGTGCATGGGTACAGGGAAAAGGCAGGGCAAAGACACTAGGTCATCATTCTCATTTGAAGAGCCAGTGCAGACACGATGGCAAATGGACTTCCTCTGTGCCATTAAAATTCTGTAATTCTGTGAAATAGCAAAATGGGTATTGACAGAAGTATAAAAACTCAAACTTGCTGATCTATGATTGTGTTCACTTGTTTTCTTGCATTTGGATAGCAATTTTATAGATACTGTGCAAGTCCAAAAAGAACTATACAAGACTCATTATAAGAATGTTTGGAACTACTAATTAACCAATCTTCAGTGAAGATACTTTATAGTTTGTTTTCTTTTTGTAAGGCAGTACTAGTGCACATATGTCATTGTGAGGAGCAGGTGCATGTTATTGCAGAAATTGCTGGGACTTAACAGTAGTCTTTCAAACATTGGCCAGAGTTCAGATTTAGGCCTAAATTATCAGCAGTTCAAAAAAAAATGGGCAGGTAAGTTTGCAAAGTCAAGTACATTCCAATTTATATCTCAAGCTCACAAAGTTAGCTAAATCAGCAGTAAATCTTCCCTTCTGATTAGCAGCATAGAACTTCCTGTGAACTGATTGCTATGATTTCCAAATGATTGAAATTTTCTCTAGTAACAGAGCATGGCAGATAAATGAAGCAGCCTCCTCCCTCCACCGCCGCCCGCCCGCCCCGCAAGGAAAGTACTATATTTTAAAATGTGTCTGTACTCATTGGACAACATTAGAGAAGCCAGATACATTTTATGAAAATTATGCCGCATTGACCATGTCAGCTGTAACTCTTTCGAGTACAAACCCGTTTCCATCTGTTTCAGATGAAGTTACATTGTTTCATAGTTTGCCATTGTGAGATTTGAACTCTTGATTTTGGGGTTACAAACCCAGTACCATAACCACTTGGCCTCCATGTCAGCTGTATTTGTGCTTGTATCTCTTACTTGCTGGCTTGTGCTTAATGGTTTTCATGTGCCTGTAGGTTTGAAAAGACCTATCCTTAACAATGTTACTTAAGTAGTAGATAATACCTAAATCAGAATAATTGGGTTTACTTGAGATACATTCAGCTTACCAAGAACATTGAGTTAAATTTCCCAGGAGTCTCCATGGTACTCACCTAAGGGGCCAGTGAAGATAATAAGTTTGAACACTGTTGAGATACAACTTATTCTTATGCATCAGTATTGGGTCGACACTTCCTTTTATAATTCCTCATGATGACGCTTTTGTGTTAACGTTGGCCATTGTAAACTGTTACCTGAACATTTCCCATAATATGTTATTTGATCTTTAAGAATACAGTTATAATTGTTGGAACGTATAGCCAGGCAGTGAAAGATAAAACTGGAGCCTAGTCTTACAGTTACAAGCCTTTGTTTAAGCACACTGTCTCCTTCCAACGCAGGATGGCCACTGAAACTCATTTGCGCATGCGCACTGGTCCGTACATGCGCAGAAATTGAGTGACGTCACTCTGCTGCGGCCAGCCTGCACATATGTCAATGACATTACCACTCATATACACCATATGCCTGTTTGTAACTGCTTGGAGTGAGAGGAAAAAAAGTATGGGTCATCAGATTTTTGCCCCTGTTTTGTTCATTCGCATAATTCTCAAATCAATTTCCAAATTATAGTCCTGGCTGGTGATTAAAGACTCAAGTGATAATTTTGTGGTTAATGAACACAACCTTTACAAATTTTACCGCATATTTATCAACAAATTTCTAACAAATTGAATGTGGCTGGAACCCTGGGGGAGACTTTTCTCCCCATTGGTGGGCTGGTCGAGAGCAGGCGCAGTGGCGATTGGCTGCGCACCACTATTTTACGTGGGTGGGCCAATTAAGGTAAGTACTACCTGTGCTGGCGGGGGGGAGGTAGGAGGGAGAGTCGCGCCTGTGCCTAAGGCAGCTCTGTGCCTCAGGTTAACTTCCGTTTTAAAGTTTGAAAAAAAAAAAATTATTCTGTCATGTCCCCTTATGTGACAGTGTCACATGAGCTGGGACATGTCCATTAATTTTTTCAAAAAATTTTATTAAATTAATAAACCCTTCATGAAACCTCATCCCACCCGTGGATGAGGTTTCATGAAAAATGCAAAGGCCACCTGGGCTCTTCGCCTGCCCCCTGCCAACCTTAAGGTTGGATGGGCAGCTTCTTCAATTAGGTTAATTGTTTTATTAATGGCCTTAACAGGTCTTTGGCAATTTGGCGGGGGCACAGCCGACTCCAGTGTGCACCTGCCGAATGGAAGATCAGGACGACACGGGGTGATGTTGGGGCGCTCGCCATGTCACCAGGCGTCATTTTACATATTGGCGTGTGGGACCCGTCCCTGCATGCCAAACAGAAGATTCTGCCCCCTAATGTATGGCGTTACTAGCCTTTGATAATTTGTTTATAATTGTTTCTGTAGAATCATTTGTAGTTTGATAATCTGATTTATAACAACTAAAATCAACAAAAAATAGCATTTCAATCTCCAGCAAAAATAAAACTTCAACTGTATTCAATCAAAACTATTTTCCATTCATGATTCTAGTGAAAATGCTTTCTATAGCCAGACAGTACCGTGCTGTTGAGCTCCACTTCAGCATCAATTCAGAGTTTGGTGCAATACTTGGCTTCAATTTTTAGAATCATAGATCAGAATTTTATGTCCTGCAGGCGGGCATACACCTGACCTGAGTGGACGTGAAATAGCGCGAGATGATATCTTTCGAGCGTCCGGACGTCATCACGCACCTTTTCGATATTTCGCTTGGCGGGCGCATGTGGCAGTTGGAAGTGCACCCGCCGACAATTAAGCCCATTAACAATGCAATTAACAGTGATTTTACATGGCCTGTCTACATTTACGGTTGCTAGATGGGCCATTCTCCCAGACGGCATTCACATTTTTTGCTCAAACCTCAATCCAGGCGGGATGAAATCTCTGTGGGGAAATAAAATAAAGAGATATCTAGGGATTTTTTTTATGAGGTAAGCTTTCAAGTGATTTATTGTGCTACATGGATGTATTTTGCTGTTTTTTTGTCATTTCCTGTATTCTGTGGAGGTCTGCAGCTCCCTGGGACAGCTGTTTGCCTTTAGGAAGCTCACTAGAAGCACTCACCCACACCCTCAGTTCGGTGCCCACCATCTTCCCGCCCTCATCCCGGCAGTGCTGAGCATTTCTCTGGAAGCCCATTTCCTGTCCGCTTCCAGGCCTGCCAATCGCGCACACACGACGAATGAAAAACTCAGGCCATAATTTCCAATGGCCGCTCATTTCACTACTTCGTGCAACCTCAGTAATTTCTAACTACAGAAAAGTCAATTGAATGGCTACTTTCTCCCAGTCAAATCGAGATCGTCTGTATATGCGCCATCAAAAGAAGAATCAACTTGGATCTGGGAATTCTAAATGAAATCGGCTGCTAAAGAAAAAATTTGAACATTCTGTTTTCTTTGGTCATAGTTCCATCATCATTCCCCAAAATACAAAATTAACTACAATAATATATTTTTAATTCACTGGAAGTGATATAATCATCTATGTTATAATTTTTAATTGGTGCCAGTCCTGTACCTAAAATAATAGTTATTGTAAAATAATTTCAAATGCGAACATTAATTGCCATATCCCATGTTAGACATCACTCTGCACGTGTTTTATCTGGTGGATCTCATCTCATCATTTACCTTATGTAAATAACTTTTAAATATTCCAATATCATATTTAAAAAGATTCCAGAGATGAAACACAATTTTATGGTTCATTTTTAATTTTAAGGCCAACAATGAAGGAATGAGACATTTGAAAAAAATCCATCCTACAAATTAGTTTAAAACATTGAAATGCAATTCTCAGTGGAGAAACAGTGGAATATTGATGCAGTTCTTGGATTTTATAGATACAGGGTTCAGACATTGGTTAATACTTCTTTACCATTACATAACCATATTTTGGCATTTGCACAAACTTTTCTCTTTTTGCGTAACCCTGCTCATCAATAGCTTGTATTAATTCAGTGAACAGAAAAAAAACCCCAAAACTGCACTTGCTTTGGTGTCTTGTCCTATTACAGACATTATTAGGATAGTTGTTTTTAATAAGCAACAATTCAAAACAGAGAATCTTGATAAACGAGGATGAAAACCAATAGACAAAAAACACATTGCAGCATCTTACAATAATCAAATAATCCAATTTGTCAGCGTTACTGGATTTGAATAGACTAAGCACAGGGTTTGAAGATATTTGGGTTTCTTTAAACCATGAAATCTTCACGTTATACATAAAATAGAAACAAACCTATAGACTATTCTGGTGCCAAATCTGTAACCCATTTTGTGTTGCAAATTATTAGTTAAATATGATTCTGTGCTGCATCCAGTTTTACAGAGAAGCGAATGATAATTCTGGATAAACAGTCCTACTATAATGGTAGGACAATTCATCCATTATAACCAAATGCGACTGGCAAATGGGCGGCTGTGTGCCATCTGGAAATAAGCTCCATAGATTAGGAGCAGTTCCCTGCCAGCTATTCAAATGTTTAAGATGAATTTGTAAACTGAATGAACAAATTCAGGTACAGAGACAGCCAGTCAAAAATTTAAAAAAACATGGTCAATAAGATATACCAAGCCACCTAAAACACAGCCGTGATGATTTGAGCAGCGCCATCTTTGCACCTGGCTGCTGCCTACTCTGTCACTTGCAATGACATAATGGACTAAAGCAATACAACTGCTCATGCACGGCATTGGTAGCAAACGCAGCCTTATTTACAGAGACACACCATTGATATCGTACACTTCCAAAACAACAACAAGCAGTTTCAGCTTGCTCCAAATGTATGAGCACAAGTGAATCCCAAATTATTGCCCACCACCTGAACACCATTAACACCTAATTAACAGTAGCCCTTCCATCACTGCAGTATCTTGGATTCCCTTCTCTCAGCTCCATGATGAGTGCTGTAGCACTCTTGTCTCCTTTGGTTATAGCTGCATAAACTTATTTTTCAGAAATACATTGCTGATCCTCTTGTTTTCTTTGGCCGTGTGTTGTCCTTGATCAAACCCCCCTGCCTCTTGCCTGCTTTCTGTTAACACAGCCTTAAGCATTTGCAACAAAAATAACTCTCCTGCTTTTCAAGCTTTCCAGCTGTTCCATGCCTCTTGCAAGAATCATTCCTCTCTCTTCTCTTCCCATCTCCTCACCGAAGGAAAATATTGGCCTAAATTCATAGCATCTTCCCACCCTATGTTCCAGGCTCTGCTGCAAATATTGGTATTGTTCCTCTTCAAGCCCCCTCCTAAAGTCCACCTATATTAGGCTGCTGGGGTTAAAATAGAGGGTTCTGGGAGAAGAGGGAAAGCGGGCAGACAGGATGGGCAGTTGAGGGGAGGAAGTAAAGTGAACAGTTGAGGAAAGGGGCAATGTGGACAGGTGATAAAAGGGGTGGGTGAAGGCAATAGAAAGGGTATATGAGTGATAGGTTGTGGAATGGGATAAAGGACAATGGCCACAACTGAAGGAGAGAACAAATACTCCTCAGATTAGAGGAGGTGATAATTGCTATCATTAATACAGTTATTTAAAATTTGATGTCTGCATCCACTTCTTGTCTACAGAATCTCAATTTCCGTTATTATATTTTTCCTACACTTGGGTGTCACCATTGTTTCAGTGGAGGCACTCTTATCTCTGAGTCAGAAGGTCGTGGGTTCAAGCCCCACTCCAGAAATTTGAGCAGGTAATCTGGACTGACATGTCAATGGAGTACTGAGTAAGTGTTGCATCGCTGAACGTGCTATCTTTCCAATGAGGTGTTAAAACAGAGGCCCCATGTCAATACTCAAAGAGTAGTTTTCCTTGCACTCTGGATAGTAATTGTCCCATAACCAAAATCACTCAAAATCTGGTTATTCATCTTGGTTTCATGGGGCCTTAAAGTATGCAATTTTGCTGCTGTGTTTCTCTACAGTAACAGTAACTACACTACAAAAATATTTCAAAAGCTGTGAAGCTATTTGGAGTATCCCGAGATTGTGAAATTGTAAGTTTGCTTTCTTTTGTGTCAGCTGTGAAGGCCAAGGGAGAAGATGCAAGTGTAGAAATCAAAATTAAGTAACAGATTAACCCTGGTTAGAGTAATTGAAAGAAGTGCAGTGGAGTGATATGCAATAGAAAAGTATCACTGAAACCGAAACGAAGATTCTACAAGACAGTTGTGAGATTCACCTTGTGATATAGTGCAGAAACTTGAGCAACACAAAGAAGAGAAGAACAAGTGGATATTGATGCAATGTGGATGCTGGGATGGATGTGTGGAGTAACAAGAAAGGACAAAATCAAGAGCCAGCACATCAGGGGAGTCAGTGAAGATTGTGGGAGTATCGAAAAAAGCTGAGAAGAGGTTGAAATAGCATGACCATCTGTTGCAGAAAGAGAGAGTGGAAATGTAGTGAGGCAAGTAATGGAGATCGGACTGCCTGGAAGATGGAGATGAGGAAGACCTAAGACCAGATGGAAAGATACAGTGGGCGAGAGACTTAAATGGGATTGTGGGATTGGAAGAGGAATGGGTGACATGGGGAGGTGGAGAAGGGTGATCAGCCAACATTGTGGTGAGCCCAAGTAAAATGGGAGAAGCCAAAAGAAGATGATTGCAAAAATACATTTTTAAACATTTAGCGAGCTCCTCCCTTGCTAAAAAGTAGTTTGAGCCTTAGTCTTGACTAATTTTCCCCTGAGGCGCAAGGTTACTCATCTTAAAGTATCTTCAAATATGTAGAGAATGAAATTGTCTGGAGACAAGTCTCTCCTTGCATTCCTCATTTTGTTAATTTTGTTAGGTCAAACAAAAATAAATTAATGATATCTGTGAAAATGTAGTAGGTTGGAGTGCCCCATCTCTCCCTCTCAAAATAGAGAACTTGTATAATTGAGGAGTTGGCAAAATTAGGTCTAATCTATTAATGCAGAAAATGAGCTGTATTTGAAAAATAACATTTAAAAAAGTTTCAACATATTTAGGGATCAAAGGACAGAAATCAATAAAAACTAATTGGCAGGTGGAAAAGATAATTAAAAAGGCATTAGAATGTTGGCCTTTATCTTGAGGCATGGAAGCTATGTTACAGCTGTAAAGAGTTCAGGTTAGATCCCATTCACCGTGCTGTTTTTAGTTCTGGACATTGTATCTCGAGAAGGATATGTTGGCTTTGGAGAGGGGTCAATGTATATTCACCAAAATGCTACTGGGCCAATGAGTTAAATTATGAGGGCTGTTTGCATAGACTAAGCTTGTATTCCCTTGAATATCAGTTTAATGGATGATCCAGTTGAGATATTTAAGGTGATCAAAGGAGTTGTTAGGGTAGATAGAGAACCATTTCTTCTGTTGGGAAAATCAGAATGAAGAGGCAAAACCTTAAAATTAGAGCAACCATATAGGGGTGATGACAGGAAGCACTTCTTCACATAAAGAATAGTGGGAATCTAGTACACTCTTACCCCAAAGAAGTCCAGATCAGTTGAAATTGATAGATTTTTGTTAGGCAAGAATATTAAGCGTTAGGAAACCAAGGTGGGTCGATGGATTTGAGATACAGATCAACCATCATCTGATCGAATAGAACAAGTTCGAAAGGCTGAATGGCCTACTGTTCTTGACTACATTACCATTTTATGAAAGAATTGGACATATCAGGGGTAAGCAGGAATGTGGAGTTGGGTTTAAAATCAGATCAACCGGGATCTTATTGAATGGTTGAGCAGGCTTGAAGAGCCAAGTGGCCTAGTCCTGCTCCTACTTTGTTTAGAGTACTTTTTCAAAACTCTGATTTGGAGAATTAATGGATTTGTACAAATGCTCTCAAGATAAATAAAAATGAAGCATTTCCCATCAGTGCTGGTACCTATTATTGGGGAGATGACGTCCTGTTTCCACTGAGTGATTCTGAAATGCCCAGAAGGCAAGTAGTCTTAATCTCTGACATTTTTGCCTGAAAAAATAATGATGTACTTACTGTCTAAATCCCTTTTGAATTCAAAGATTTCTGCGTTTAGAGATATCAAATATATGGCGTGGTGGTGGAACTTTTATCGACTTTATTGAAAATAGAGTTAGGTAAAAGTTCCATATGATTTCCTTCAATTATTTTGTATAATTAGTTTCTTCAGTAGACATTGCAGTCCTACACATTGGCACTCATTCAGCACTTTGTGCATGGAACATAGAATGTGGTTTGTGATTCCTATGAATTTGGTGCTCTCTGACCACTTGTACATGGGAACCAGAAAGTCGAAGTAAGACTGGCTTGAGTAGCATTGGATAAGTCAACGAAACAGTTCATCTAATTGCCAACTTAGCCAGGAAATTTGGAAATTATGTAAAATGATGTTTAACGTATTTTGCATGACAACGCCACTTAAATCAATGGTTATTTTACAAAGTACATGCAGAGCCTTTAAGTTCCTGTGTCTGAGTTATAGATAAATATAAAAACAAAAAAACTGCGGATGCTGGGAATCCAAAACAAAAACAGAATTACATGAGGACTCGAAACGTCAACTCTTTTCTTCTCCGCCGATGCTGCCAGACCTGCTGAGTTTTTCCAGGTAATTCTGTTTTTGTTATAGATAAATATTGTAGTTTTTGGCATATCTCATGTACCAGCTGCAATATTCTGGTGTGAAAGAGAAACCCAATTACTGTCAAAAAAAATCAAATATTGAAATGATTTGCTACCCCAACTAGAAAGTAGCTAGGCCAGAGATCCTGACTTAGTTCTGTGGGTGGCCTAGCTTTCTAAATATTTTCCATATAATATGATTTAAGCCATGAGATACAATTTTGGTCCATATTGTACCATTTTATGTGGCCAGTTTTATTAAAATATAACTACTGCTATACATATTATAGAAATAATAAATTTGGAGTTTAACACATATTGGAGTTCAAATGATCTTGAGGGACCACAAAGACTTTGTTTATCTAAGCCCTTTGAAGTGTGGTTGCATTGTAACACTCATCTACTGTATCACTTGTCTTTTCATTATTATTTGTATTTATTTGACTATTTAAACAACTGTAAAGATGTAAATATTAATCACTAAAAGCACTGCTATATTGCCAAGTAGCTGCTACAAGCAGCTGTGTCTTTAACTTGCATTCATTAAGCCTTGGTTGTCACAACAGGGACTTGTAGATTGTTACAGGAAAAACCAGCAAGTATAGCACAATATGTTTTTTTGCTGGACCAGTGTTAAAATGTTTTAATACAATGCTTTCATTAGCACTGGTTCAATAGTCAACTGCTGTAGGAATATGTTTATATTTTTAAGTCTATATTTTCTATTTCTGCAGTGCAGGGTGCTTATCTGTATGTACATTTACCTGTATTTCTTCCTGCAAGAGTGAGTACTGATTTAAAAAGTATACCATTGGCACCCATGTGTTCACAGACTTGAGCTCATTTATACTTCTGCACAATTACAAGAATCTGCCGCTACACATGTAAGGAGTTTCATATCCTCTATTCAAATATCCTTAATTCTTCACGTGAAATATAAGAGGCTATGTGAATAAAGGGGATTTGTTTATGACCTATAAGATTATGGAGTGCCTATTCCTGTACTGGGTAATTAAAATATATCAAACATAAACATTGCCAGAATCTTTTGAGCATAATTCTGTTTAAGGGTGGTCTGCAGCAGGTTAGATCAATGTGCTTCCCATGACATGTTTGAATCTCCATCTCCACTGACATTCAGATTTGCCTTTATGCCCTGAGAAGCGTTTGCCACTTCTGGACCAGGAAGCTAACAGGACTTGAAAGTTGAGAGTTTACAAATTGTACACGACACATTCAATGCTGTAGGTGGATTACTGAGCACTATTGCTGATATCAAAGGATATAATCCTCCCCTCCTGAGTGTAAAACTGAGGTTGAAATGTAATGCATCAGACATATGTGCTGGGTGTGCTGAACAATCATTATGTAACTTCCCCATGGGGAAAGGGAGGTCTTATTTTGCTCTCATATTCAGTAGTTTTCCATATATTTAAACTTTTAAAAATGCTAAAGGCAGAAGCATAATGAAAAGATTTATAGCAGATTTTTTTTTGTTTTGAAGGGGAATTGCCTACTGACATGCTCCAGTATTGTGATTAAATTATTTTTTAATGCATCATGTACCATGTTTGAAAACAACTGGAAAAAGCTTACCAACACTGCTGCAGGTTATGCATTAAGGGTAATTTTCTGATTATGCTCCTGATGCAAAGTCTTATATGTTGGCAGCATATATTGGAGACCCAGGCACATTGCTCAAGTATTTCTAGATCTGTGTTTAGAAAATTATGCAGTACATGTGCTTGAATTTTTGGCAGGTGCAGCCAACAGATGAAGTTCCCCAGTGCAAGCTGAAAAATTGCCTCTATAATTCTTTTCCCTCTACACTGTCACTTCAATATCCTTCATTGAAGGACAAAAACATGTAGTTTGGTATCTGTTAATACCACATTCAGAATAATAGGACTTTAAAAAATGTTACATCATCTATCCCAAAGATCTAGTAAGCAGCTGAGCCACAAAGGCAAGGAGTAACCTGGGTTTGATCCTTGATCTGTGTTGAATTGGTTCATCTTGGCTGGGGTGGCAGCAAAGTCTCTGCATTCTCTAATTGGGGAGAAGAAAATCGGCCAGGTTTCTTGGTCCTGATCACTAACAACAACCCCTATTGGAAGTACGAGTAAATAGATGTTGGTGAACACAGGATTGGAGTCAACTGTAATGCTCTTCTCGGTTTTCCCACATAGTCAAGTTGTTTTCTGATACTCAATGTTGAGACTCACGCTTAAACAGTATTAATTGAGTCAGTTAGCAGAGGGTGAGCACCATTGAGCTGTACTGCAAGGACTTGATGACTTTAGAAAAGGAAAGGAATGGAGAAAAATTATGATTTTTAAAAATAAGATTTTAAGTTAATTGCAATATTGCAATAGAGCAGTACAGTTCAACCCTATCTGAAACTTTTCCTGTTCTGGTATATTAGAAATGAGGGGGAACTGAAGGCACAGCTAATGATTTTGATGTGTTATTATGTACAGAGAACAAATGCATATATAACAAAAACTGGGTAAATTCTTGAAATGAGCCACAATGTACTGACTTGAACTTTCTTGTTTGGCTTTGTAGATTTACAGTTTCTCTTTGTATCTTTGAGTTGATTGGGCTAGAAATGTTACAGTGTTGTAAAATCAATGGACAATAATGCAGTAGTAATACTTACACCAACTAAAAAAGGAACTTGAATTTATATGTTGTTGACTATCTTGGGACATCCCAAAGTACATCACCATTGTTAGGTGGCTCAGAAATGTAGCCACAATTGTAAGCAAACATGGCAGCCAATTTGTAGGGTAAGAGTGAAATGCTAAACAGACCATTTGACCCAATATGTCTTTGGCACTTATGCTCCACCTGAGCTACTTCCTATCTTACTTCATCCCACCCTATCAACCATCCCATCCTTCTTTTCTCTCTCCTGTACTTAACTAACTTCTGCTCGAATGCATCTATGCTATTTGCCTCAACCACTCCATGTTGCAGAGAGTTCCAAATTCTCACAAATCTGATTAAAGTACTTTGTAGTGAATTCTTTATTGAATTATTAGTGACTATTTTATATTTACAGCCCCTAGTTATGGACTCCAACACAAGTGGAAATATCCTTTCTGTCTATCCTATCTAATCCCTTCATAATTTTATAGAGTTCTGTTAGGCAACCTCCCTGTCTTGTCTTTCTGAGGTAAAAGAGCCCTTGCATGTCCATCTTTCCTGATAGTTGTAGCCTCTCAGTTCTGATATCATTTTCATAATTTTTCTTTGCACTTTCCGTGCCTTTTCTATAGTATTGAGAACAGAACTGTGTAAAATACTCTCAAGTGCTGCAAAACGATCTGTATAAGTTTAAACAAAAACAAAAATAAAAATACCTGGAAAAACTCAGCAGGTCTGACAGCATCTGTGGAGAGGAACACAGTTAACGTTTCAAGTCCGTAGGACTCTTCAACAGAACTAAGGAACTATAAGTTTAACATTTTCTTGCTTTTGACCAAAGCATTGGGAGAACTCTCTTTTTCTTCAAATAGGGCCATGGGCTCTTTTATCGGAGAGGGCAGAAGAATCCTCAATTTAACATTTCCCTTAATACCTCACTGAAGTATCAGCCTTAATGACAAATACTACTTTTTTTCCCTTTGGAGTATGCACTCTTTACCTGTAATATGTAGTGCTTTTTCAATCCATCACAAATAAACACCTTTTCTCCAGAAGATTGATGCACTCCCTAGTCATTAAATGCTTGTTTTACACTTTCGCTATCTTGATGCTTTTGTCCAGAACTGTAACTTTTTGAACAGATGCTGCAATCTGAGAATATGCATTGTACACATCTTCTGATGATGCATTTGTCGCATTTAGTTAGTCCACCCAATATGGTGCTTTTCTTTAGTCTCTGACAATGCTTTCTAATTGTTTTTAAAAATTATTTGAAGAAATAGAGATCAGGTTTTAAAAGCTTTATCCAGGTAAAATGTTTATGGAGTGCTTTTAAAAGAAGCTGCCTTATGTGCCAAACAGCAAGTGACAGACAGAGCTAAGCGATTCCACAACCAACGGATCAGACCTAAGCTCTGCAATCCGACTGCATCCAGTTGTGAATGGTGGCGGATAATTAAACAGCTCACTGGAGAAGGAGGCTCCACAAATATCCCCATCCACAATGATGGAGAAACCCAACACGTCACTGCAAAAGATAAGTCTGAAGCATTTGCAATAATCTTCAGCCAGAAGTGCCAAGTAGATGGTCCATCTTGGCCTCCTCTAGAGGTCCCCAGTATAATAGATGCCATTCTTCAGCCAATTCACTTCACTCCATATGATATCAAGAAACAGCTGAAGGCACTGGATACAGCAAAGGCTGTGAGCTTTGACAATATCCCGGCAATAGTACTAAAGACTTATGTCCCAGAACTTGTTGTGCCTCTACCCAAGCTGTTCCAGTACAGGTATGTGGAAAATTGTCCATGTATGCCTGTAGGTAAAAAGCAGGACAAACCCAACCTGGGCAATTACTGCCCATCAGTTCATTCTCAATCATAAGTAAAGCGATAGAAGAGGTCATTAACAGTGCTATCAAGCAGCATTTGCTTAGCCATAACCTGCTCCCCGACGCCCAGTTTAGGCTCCTCCAGGGTAACTCAGATTTCAACCTCATTACAGCCTTGTTCAAACATGGACAAAAGAGCTGAACTCCAGAGGTGAGGTGAGAGTGACTGCCCTTGACATCAAGGCAGCATTTGACCGAGCATGGCATCAAGGAGCCCTAGCTAAACTGGAGTCAGTAGGAATCAGGGGGAAAACTCTCTGCTGGTTGGAATTATACCTAGCAAAAAGGAAGATGGTTGAAGTTGTTGGGGGTCAATCGTCTCAGTTCCAGGACATCACTGCAGGAGCTCCTCAGGGTAGTGTCCAAGGCCCAACCAACTTCAGCTGCTTCATCAATAATCTTTGTTCCATCATAAGTTCAGAATTGGGGATGTTCACTGATGATTGAACAATGTTCAGCACCATTCACGACTCCTCAGATACTAAAGCAACCCATATCCAAATGCAGCAAGACCTGGACAATATTCAGGCTTGGGCTGACAAGTGGCAATAAACATTCGTGCCACACAAGTGCCAGGCAATGACCATCTCCAACAAGAGCTCTCTAACCATTGCCCCTTGACATGCAATGGCATTACTATTGTTCTGTACCACACTATCAACATCTTGGTGGTTACCATTCACCATAAACTGAACTTGACTAGCCATATAAATACCATGGCTGCAAGAGCAAATCAGAGGCTAGGAATTCTGTGGTGAGTAACTCACCTCCTGACTCCCCAAAGCCTATTCACCACCTACAAGGCACAAGTCAGGACTGTGATGGAATATTCTCCACTTGCTTGGGTAAGTGCAGCTCCAGCAACATTCAGGAAACTTGACACCATCCAGGACAAAACAGGCCACTTGATTGGCACCCCATCCAGAAACATTCACTCTCTCCACCACTGACAAACTGGCAGCAGTGTGTACTTCTACATGATGCACTGTAGAACCTCACCAAGGCTGCTTAGGTAGCACCTTCCAAACCCACAACTGTTACCACCTCGAAGGACAAAGGCAGCAGACACATGGGAACACCTCCACCTGGAAGTTCCCCTCCAAGCCACTCACCAGCCTGACATGGAAATATATCGCCATTCCTTCACTGTCGCTGGGTCAAAATCCTGGAACGCCCTCTCTGACAGCGCTGTGGATGTACCTACACCACATGAACTGCAGAGGTTCAGGACTGCAGCTCACCACTATCTTCTCGAGCAATTAGGGGTGGGCAATAAATGCTAGCCTAGCCAGCAACACCCACATCCCGTAAATAAATTTTTAAAAATGAGGTTAATCTGTGGGCAGAAATTAATTTGCCCCCAGGAGCCCGCTGGGAGGCAGTGGGGTGGTGTCGTACAATGAGATGGGAAGGCACAGGGCGAAAAGTCAGTCACCTTCCTGATTAATGAGGTGTGAGGAAGGACAAAGATGGCCTCCCTGCCCAGAGGCCAATTGAGGCCCTTAATTGGCTGACCCGCTGAAAGAGCCCTGCCTTCCCTCCGCATCAAGCACCACCCTTGCCTGGACAGGGCCTGGCTGAGTTGCCCAGGTGAGCCCGCTTCACTCAGGTGTGCTGAAGAGTTCTCAACCCCCTGATTGGCCAGCAGTTCTTGAAGACAGGATCTTCACCTTTAAAGTCACAGGAACCATGATGTCAGGCAGTTAACTGCCTGATTCACGTTTAATACTATCGGGGATCCTGACAATATCTGTGCCGGTGTTGCCATTAGCTTTCCACTGATGGAGAGGGCCACTGCTGTGATTATTATATTAAGCCCTGTGTGCGCATCTGAGAGAAAAAAAAGTGGACCCATTCCAAATGTAATATTCTATTCATTGCATACCCCTAGCTTTTGCTTACATTCAAATCAGAAACATTCTAACTTTTCAATGGAGAACTTAAGTTGTGTTTCTCTTTTGCACAGAATCATAGTTGCTGTCCTTTTGAAAAAGGTTGCTGAATAATCAGTGTTTTCAACAAAAAAATTCCAATATAAGCTATTTTTGAAAACTTCAAAAGCACTAAGCAGAGTCAAAGAGACTAAGATTTATATTTCCCTATGACCCATTTATGTGGACAGTTTCATAACCAGTGCTATTTTGGCACAAAATCCCCAAGATTGTATGGGTACCAAGATGACAACATCAGAATCTCATTTAAGTGTCACAGTTAGGAAACTGACAGATACTTCTGATGCCAGAGGAAAATCCAACCAAGAAATTATTGACAGCAATTTGGCATAAGCTTTTGCAACTCATATTTCTGACCAGGTACAGACACTTTACACCCATTTATTGTGCATATCCCATTATCAAATCTACTCTACTATGTCCAGAAATTGTAAAAATGTTGCTTTGTTTGCTAAAGTATGTTCTGTTTCTCACACAGCAGTTGAAGTTAAATCCTCCCTGCCTGTGACTATGCAGACTGCTACCCCAGTTGACCTGAGGACAGACCCCAGAATCCCAATCCCAACTGTGGACCCTCTTCTTCGCGAGCAGCAGTTACAGCATGAACTGCTGATGCTTAAGCAGCAGCAACAGATCCAGAAGCAGCTGTTATTTGCTGAGTTCCAGAAACAGCATGAACACCTGACAAGACAGCATGAGGTTCAGATTCAGGAACACCTAAAGGTACTTCCCATAGTTTGTGCGTTAATATGAGATTAGAACCTCATAACACTAACTGTTAAGCTCCACCCTTCACTTGAACACTGACTGATATGCATCCCTGTTGGATGTTATTTCCCAGAATAAGACGTAATGCACAAGCAAGAAAGTTCTGTATAATGTTTCCCATACCACTCCTCATTAGTCTCGCACATGGAATGATTTAGATTGAGCCTAATGAAGTGTTAACATAACGAATTGTGAAATAACGTTACTCTTGTAGTGAAAATTATCATAAAACTATTTACTATTATTGGCCCTTTTATCTTAAGTATTCATAGATATGGTTTATTTGATTATTCTTCAGCTCACTACTTTTGTCAATTTGCCATTTTTTTTCCTAAACATTATTGACTTGTGATTCAGATTCTAAAATGTTTTGCACTCAGTTTGCTTCACAGACTTGGGTAGAAAAATTTGCAGTAACAGAAGAAGTTAATTGTGCATTAACATTATCATTGCATCAAGTGTGTAATTGTACTTCAACATTTTGCATAATAAAGGAAGCTACACTTTGCAAGTGTGCATTTTTTTTTGATAATGCAGTCAGTTGGGAGTGTAGAAGTTTATTTTATGATAACTAATTTTTTATTGCTACTCAGTGTCAGGCAATTATAACTTTCCCCATTTAGGTTCTTCTACATTACTAGTACCACTCCAAAGCCTGCAGTAATCTCAGTATGATTTTAAAAAGCGTATTTTTATGAATTTAAACCATTTAGAGATCCAAAATTCATTACTTTGATAGCAATTCTTTGATCTCTCCATATAGTAAAAATAAGCTTACTTTACTCTGGATACTCTGTGATATTCTTTGCAACAAAATAGTTGACAAATTGAGCAACTAATGTTTTAGATGGACATAAACCCAAGTAAGAATTTTGAGTTTAAGCTGTTGTTAGTTTGACTCCTGAATTAAGTTCTTTGTATGATGGTAAATGAGATGCAGGGTGCTTTTTTTAAAAAATATCTGAATGTAGCCAGACGTCACATTCTTTATAAATAGAGATGTTTAATGATGTGAGTGGTGACAAAGTGGTGAGACTGCATTGTTAGTTGTGCCCAGAAGTGCAACTTTTAATATTTTAATGTTTAACCTTGCTAGAAAAGCTTGTTGTATAAGAAGTATAATATCCTCCACCATATAAAAATCCTCGGCAGCAGCTGAGTTTTTTGACCATGTTATTCCAGACACTGAACCAACCATGTATAATTTCACTTCAATGTGTTCCGAATAAGTTGGTGGTAGTGTAAGTGTTTGGAAGCTTAATTGTAATAGATATATTAAATTTTATGAAGTATTATGTGCTTCCTGTTTACCTGGTTCTCTGTGTCATTTGTGCAAGCAACAACAGGAGATCCTAGCAGTGAAGCGTCAGCAAGAATTGGAACAACAACGCAAACTTGAACAGCAACGACATGAAGAGTTGGAGAAGCAGAGACTGGAGCAGCAATTGCTTATGCTTCGAAACAAAGAGAAAGGCAAGGAAAGTAAGGAAGCTATATGTGAATGCGAGCTTTTGCTACATCAAAAGCTGCCCCCCATTCAGCTCTTTCAATTCTAAGAGTTTGGGGTGGAAAACCTCTGAAAAGGACCTATTATAACAGCAAGACAGTTTACTTCTGAGACAGGTATTTCAGTTGCACTGACGTGGCAGTCTGAGAAACACATTGCAGCTGATTTGAAGCTAATCAAACCTTGGAGTATTTCGCAATGTGCCACATCAAAAAAAGAATACTACTACTTCATTCAACAAATCTCAAACCCACCCAAATATCTAATAAGTTTATAAGTAAATATATTTCAATGGTAATTTGTTTGTCCTTGCCTAAAATTTTCATATTTTTCCTTCCCGTCCTTGGTTCTGTATTGCAGTATTCCGAGGGGATGAGGTGGGCGGGGTTTGTGGTGGTGGGGCTGTGCATGGGGAGGAAGACAAATAAGCTAATTTTGGTATTCAGGTAGTATTCCTCCTAATTTGGCAATGAGGAGGTACATAAGAGTGCTCTGAGATAACTCGATCTAATTTATCCTTCGCTTCCATTTGCTCTGCACTTCCTTCTGATGTTGCAAGCAAGATAAAAAAAACTTGCACAGGGAAACACTACCTCCTTTTTTGAAAAATTTCTGAATGATTTCTGTGTTAAAACATTCAATTCCTCAAACTCATAGAGTTTATGATATAGAATAATGCAATTTTAAAATAATGTTTTTAATTGTCCTGTATTTAATGTCTAAAATCCAAAATGATTTTTGATTGAGTTTGATAAACTATACAGTAAAATAGTTTGTGAAAATTCATACTAAACTGGGAATCAAACTAATGCAGATCCCAATTTCAGCCATGGTAACATTTAGTGTGGCAGGAAGGAAAAATTACAAAAATATGTGAAATCTATTAAAATGTTCTTTGATTAAATTTGATCAGCATTGATTAGTAAAACTGGCATAATATTCAATGTGCTAAGAATGTTTCAATTGATTATTACTGCATACCAAAATGCATTTGTTGTAGACTCTGTATTCTCATGTATGCTATCTTTCTACTCTTCAGGTGCAATAGCTAGTACAGAGGTCAAATTAAAACTTCAGGAATTCTTACTAAGTAAAACTGCTTCGAAGGATTCTGTGACCAGTGGATTGAATCATTCCCTCCCTCAGCACCCCAAAAGCTGGTACTATATGTGCATATTCGTACTATAGGTTACGCCTGCTATACATGTGATAACTTAATAGATTTTATGCCTTCTTACTGTTTTTACACTGAATTTAAAAATGTTCTGGCAAAGATCTCAAGAAAGATTAGCAGAATCTATCTTTAATTTGACTGTTTATTCTTCATTGGGACACACTCGGAGTGATGTGATGGTGGAGTAGCTCTTCAAGTATCATGATAAAGAAATCCATTACAACTGTAATCGAGTAAAGCTGTCCCCTCTAGGTGTATTTTTCTAAATAGCACTTCCGCATCCTTACATTAAGATTGGAGAAAATTAATCCAAGAAAGAAATAAAAAGTTACGTAATAGATTGACATGTGACCACAAGACCAATGCAGGTGGGAAAGGCCATTCAGCTCATCTTAGTTTACCTGCTCAGAAAGACACTATAGTCCCTAGTTATCTAATTGTTGAATGATTCCAGGGTTTTTGCCTCCACTATGCTACCTGAAGGTCCATTCTGTATGTAATCACTCTTTTAATTAAGAATTTCTGACTTAAATTTGTCCCCTTATCTTACTCGTTCCAGATCTATTTTTCTGTGCCATTTTATTTCCTATTCTCCTTTTAAGGATCACTGCTCAGATGCTGAAGTTTGCACTGTGGCATTTAAGTTTATTTATCTTTACAATGTGGAAGAATATTTTAGTATCTCAAACCTTTTTCATACATTAAGAAAATGAGTTTTAATAAGTGTTTATAGAAACAGATCTTGAGTCTGACAGAAAATATAAAAGCAAAATGTAGCGGATGCTGAAAATCTGAAACAAAAACAGAAAATGCTGGAAAATCTCAGGTCTAGCAGCATCTGTGGGGGGAGAAACAGAGTTAATGTTTTGAGCCTGTATGACCCTCCTTCTGAGCTAAAGAGAAGCAGAAATGTGATGAAATTTATACTGCTTAAGGTGGGCGGAGCAGGTGAAGCTGGAGAGAAGGCCAGCAATAGGTGGGGACAAAGGAGAGACTGACAAAGATGTCATGAACAAAAGGACAAAGGGAGTATTAATGGTGCTCCCAATGCGATCTCTTCTTCACAGGGGAGACCAAATGCAGTCTGGGTGACCACTTTGCGAAACACCTTCGGTCTGTCCGCAAGCATGACCCAGACCTTCCTGTTGCTTGCCATTTCAACACACCATCCTGCTCTCATGCCCACATGTCCGCCCTTGGCCTGCTGCAATGTTGCAGTGAAGCCCAATGCAAACTGGAGGAACAGCACCTCATCTTCCGATTAGACACTTTATAGCCTTCTGGACTTAACATTGAGTTCAGCAATTTCAGACCATGAACTGTCTCCTCTATTCGCACACTTTTTATAATCCCCACTTTTTCTACATTCATTTTTATTTTTTTATCCACTTATTTTTAATTTATTCATTGTTTTTTATCCCCCTTCTATTCCATTTTCTCTCATTTTATCCCCACCACCACCCCTCCTCCTACCCCATCCCCAAAAGAGCCATCTGTTACTTGTTCCATGTTGTGCTTTCACACAGTGCTTACCCTTGGTCAGCTATTATCACGTCCTGCTTTCTTATCTTAATGTCACAATCAGCACCTTTTTTAGCCCTTACCACTACCATTAACACTCTCTTTGTTCTTTTGTTCATGACATCTTTGTCAGTCTCTCCTTTGTCCCCACCTATTGCTGGCCTTCTATCCAGCTTCACCTGCTCCACCCACCTTAAACAGTATAAATTTAATCACATTTCTACTCTTTAGCTCTGAGGAAGGGTCATACAGACTCGATACGTTAACCCTGTTTGTCTCCCCATGGATGCTGCTCGACCTGAGTTTTTCAGCATTTTCTGTTTTTGTGACAGAATATATATGTTACTTATTCCTGTATATCTCATTCTGTCAAAAGAAATCCTGCTCTTTTTGTCACCTATTTTTCTCTTGCCAGTTTTCTTTCTGCCTTTCTAGACTCCTGACAGTCCCACATGCTGTCTCATACTTCACCAAATGGACATTTATCTGCCTGTTTGATTCTGAATGCCTGTAGGTTATTTTAACCATAGGAGTCATAGAAAGTGAGTTCAACTCAAGGGCTTTAATGACAGTTGTAGTTTCCTTTATGCTAGTCTAGTTGATAATTGAACTGGGTATCTTCCTGCTCTCAGTAGCTCACTCTATAAGGTTGATGAATCACCTTTAAGAGAGCCCAATACACTTGTAAGTGCCTACAACCTTAGTAAAATACCATTATATTACTGTGTTTTAAATAGGGATTTGAATTTGAGTTGATTGGGATATCAGTGGCTAAGTTTAAATGTTTTTCTATCTGTCCAAGGCTATGCAGCTTGTTCATGTAATGAACCGTAGGCTGATGAAGAAGATCACCATGCAAGGTGTTCAGCTGGAAGAACTATTAAAGCATCTGATATTTATTTAGGAGTCAATTTGTCATTGCATGAGCACATCACAAAATATTATAATCCGATTTGCACTGACACTTGTTACCTTCAATGTTATGTATGCTCAGCTTTTGTTACACATAGATCTGCTTGCCAAAAAAACTGTCCTTGCATTAGAAATTGCTTGAATCAGAAATTCAACATTCAACTAATCCTTGCATCAAAAATTGCTTGAATCAGAAATTCAACATTCAACTAATCAACAATTGATTGGAAAAATTCTTGCACAGGCACAGTGTCTCCTTTTAAGTCTAGAAGGTCAGAAAGCAGTAAATTTCTGAAAATTATGGGGCAACCATTAGGTAGACTTTTCACTTAGACAATCCCGTCTTTGCTTCTATCAGTCTTGTAGATTGAAACTTATTAGAAACTTGTCTTTTTCCGCTTATGGGGACAAAACCTAAAAGCCATAGTAGACTTGACTTTCAACATATTCCACCAATGTAGATCAGTAATCAACAATATCAATGGAATGTTGAAATACAAAGCCAAATTTGTAGAAGGCAAGACAGAGGAAGTCAGAAATAAACTGTATCATGCTTTGATCGGACCACACCTTTAGTAATCACAGAGACACAATGGAAATGTTCAAGTATTGGAGGCAGTGCAGGGAAAAGAGATCTGAGGTTGAACCAGACTGTATGCAACCTTGGTGTCATATTTGACTCTAATGTGATTTATCAACCACATATCCATACCACAGCTTAGACTGCTGATTCTTATCTCCGTAACATCACCAGCCCTACCCTGGCCCAGCTTATCTGCTGCTCAAACCCTCATCCATAATTTTCATGTTTCTAGACTTGACTATTCCATTGTACTCATGGCCTGCCTTCCACATTTTACTCTTTGTAAACTTGGGATCATCCAAACCTCTGCTACCCATGTCTTTAACTGCACTGAATCCTATTCACCCATCACCCCCTGTGACCACTGACCTGCATTGGCTGCTGGTTAAACAACAACTCAATTTTAAAATCCTCATCCATATTCTGAAACCCTTCCATTGCCTCACACCTCCTCATCTCTGTAATCTCCTCTAAACCCACAATCCTCTGAGATATTTGCCCTCATCTAATCCTAGCCTTTGGAATATTACTGGTTTTCATTGCTCCATCATTGATGGCAACACCTTCAGCTGCCAATTTTTTTATTAGTTCTTCGGATGTTGGCAAGGCCAGCCCTAATTTCCCTTGAGAAGGTGTTGGTGGGCCACCTTCTTGAGCTGCTGCAATCCATCTAGTTTAGACACACCAACACTACTATTGTGAAGGAAGCTCAAGGTTTTTGACGCAGCAATAGTGAAGGAATGGCAATGTAGTTCCAAGTCAGGAAGTTGTGTGGCTTGGAGGGTAAATTGCTGGAGATGTTCCCATGCATCTTGCCCATGGCCTTCTAGATGGTAAAGGTCATGGGTTTGGAAGGTGTTGTCGAAGAAAGCTTGTCAAGTTGCTGCACTGCATCTTGTATGTGGTGGAGGGAGTTTAAGTAAGTGGGTGGGACGCGGATCAAGCGGCCTGCTTTGTCGTGGATGGTGTCGAGTTTCTTGAGATTTTTTTGTTCATTCATGGGATGTTGATGTTGCTTATTGCCCATCCCTAATTGTCCTTGAGAAGGTAGTAGTCAGCTTCCTTCTTGAACTGCTGCAGTCCATCTGGTGTAGGCACACCCACAATGCTATTGGGAAGGAAATGAATGTTGTTGGAGAAGCACTCATTCCTGGCAAGTGGCCATCGTGCCCCTGACCTGTGCCTTGGCGATGGTGGACAGGCTTTTGGGGTGTCAGGAGGTGAGTTATCCTCTGCATAATTCCCAGCCTCTGACCTGCTCTTGTAGCCTTAGGGCAGAATTTTGCCCTTGGCGTGGGTGCAGGCGGTCGGGAAGCCACCCACAATTGGCACCATACCGCGATTTCATGCTGGTGGGCCAATTAAGGCTTGCCCAGCATGATACATGAGCAGCAGCGCTGAGGGCTGCCAGCGCAGTTTGGGGGTGGGCGGGGGGGGGGGGGGCTGGTGGTGGTGAGCGGGCCGAGTGTGAACTTCACACATGCGCACGACTGAGCACTGCATGACTTCCCTGAGGTATGGAGCTGCCTCAGGGTAATGAAGAGATATTTTTAAAAAATAATGAAGAACAAAAAATGTAATAAAACATGTCCCCTATTTAACTCTGTCACATGAGCAGGGACAAGTTTTGAATGAAAAGATGAAGTTTTTATTTTATTTTTATTTGCTTTTGGAAACCTCATCCCGCCCATATATGAGGTTTCCAAAAAAATGCAAAGGCCGCTTGGCTTTTTCGCCTGCCCACCAACCGTTAGTTTGGACGGGCAGTGGAAATTTACATTAATTACTAAGTTAATAGCCTTAAAAGGCCTTTTAATTGTTGGCGGGTGTGGTGCTGTCTCCAGTGCACGCTCGCCGACCCAACTATCTCACAACTGCGCGTTGACATTAGAACGCTTAGTCAACATCAACGCGTGTCATTCACACTCGAGTGGGTCGGGCGCACGACCACCCACCGAACAAAAATTTCTGCCCATAGTATTTATATGGTTAGTCCAGTTAAGTTTCTGGTCAAAGGTAGCCCCCAGGATAATGATGAAAGGGGATAGGATGATGTTAATACTGTTAAACATCATGAGGAGATGGTTAGATTCTATCTTGTTGGAGATAGTCATTGCCTGGCAGTAAGGTGGCAAGTAAGATTCACACCACACATCAGCCCAAAACAGAACGTTGAACAGGTGTTTGTGCATATGGACATGGACTGCTTCAGTATCTGAGAAGTCAAGAATGTTACTGAGCATTGTGCAATCATCAGCAAAATCCCCATTCCTGAGCTTATGATGGAGGGAGCATGATTGGTGACATAGCTGACGATGGTTGTACTTAAGACGCTACCCTAAGGAATTCCTGCCACTATGCCCTCATGATTCCAACCAGTGGAGAGTTTCCCCCTCCCCACCAATTGCCATTGACTTCAATTTTGCTACGGCTTCTTGATGCCTCAGTCAGTAAAATCCTGCCCTGATGTCAGAGACAATCACTCTCGCCTTACCTCTGGAATTCAACTCTTTTGTCCATGTTTGGACCAAGGCTGTCATGAGGTCAGGAGCCAGGTGGCCATGCGGAACTCAAACTGAGCATCGGTGAGCAGGTTGCTGCTGAGTAAGTGCTGCTTGATAGCACTGTTGATGATACTGTCCATAACACTGTTGATGTTTGAGAGTAGTCTGATGGGGTAGTAATTAGCCGGATTGTGTTTGTCCTGCTTTTTGTGGACAGGACCTGGGCAATTTTCCACATTGTCAGGCAGATGCCTGTTCTGTAGCTGTAATGGAACAGCTTGGCTTGGGACGCCACTGGCTCTAGAGCACAAGTCTTCAGCACTACTGCCTTTTTCTGTATCCAGTGCCTTCAGCTGTTTCTTGATATCTCATGGAATGAATCAAATTGGCTGAAGACTGGGATCTGAGAAGCTGTGAACCTCCAGGAGGAGGCTGAGATGGATCAACCACTGGACACTTCTGGCTGAATATGGTGGAAAATGCTTCAGTCTTGTCTTTTGCACTGACTTGCTGGGCTCCCATATCTTTGAGGATGAGGATATTTATGGAGTCTCTTTTTCTGGTTAGTTGTTTAATAATCCACTACCATTCCCAGCTGCATGTGGCGATACTGTGGAGCTTTGATCTGATCCGTTGGTTGTGGGATTGCTTAGCTCTGTCTCTCACATGCTTCTTCTGCTATTCAGCATGCATGTCATTTTGCATTATAACTTCACCAAGTTGGCACCTCATTTTTAGGTATGCCTGCTTACTTCTGGCATGCTCTTTTTCCTTAGTGAAACAAGATTGATTCCATGACTTGATAGTAATGATAGAGTGAGGGTATGCCAGGTCATGAGACGCCATAGGGTCCAGAGTCAATGTTGAGGACTCCCAAAGCAACCCCCTCCTCACTGTATACCACTGACTCTCACCTCTGCTGGGTGTGTCCTGCCACTGAGACAGGACATATCCAGGTATAGTGATGGAGGAGTATGAGACTTTGGCTGTAATGAATAATTTGTTATGTTTGACTATGATAGACTGTTGCTTGTCTAGCTCTTCCAATTTTGGCATAAGACCCAGATGTTAGTAAGGAGGACTTGGCAGAGTTGACTGGGCAATCTGTGCTGTTGTTGTTTCCAGTGCTGGGGTTGATGCTGGGTGGTCTTTCTATTTGACTTTTCTGTCAAGGTTTGGTACAACTGAGTGGGTTGTTAGGCCATTTCAAAGGGCAGTTAAAAGTAAACCACATTGCTGTGGGTCTGGGATCACATGTAGGTCAGACCAGGTGAGGACGGAAGATTTCCTTCCCTAAAGGGCATTAAAGAACCAGATGGAGTTTTACGACAATCCAATAATTTCATGGCTACCATTACTGAGACCAACTTTTCATTCCAGGTTTTTTAATTCGTTGAATTTAAATTCTGGCTGCTGCTATGGATTTGTAATCTTGCCCCCACAGGCTTAGCCTGGGCCTCTGGATTTCTAGTCCAGTAACATTACCACTACGTCACTATCCCTCTAAGCCAAGATTCCCTTCCTGAACTTCCCTTTTCCTCCTTTAAGATGCTCCTTAAAATCTACCTCTTGTTTCAAGTTTTTTGCCATCTGCCCAAATATTGCCCTATGAGGCTCAGTTTCAAATGTTGTTCTATAATGCTGCTGTGACGTGTCTTAGGATGTTTTATTATGTTGAAGGCTCTTTACAAATACAAGTTGTTATATTTTTTGCATTATGAGGAAGACCTAGAGAAACTTAAACTTTCCATCCTCAAGAGGATATTTCTAAGAATGATCTTATTAAAAAGTATATGAGGTAGTAAACAGCATGGAAAATATATATCTGAAAGATGAGGATAAAAGGCCACAGGTTCAAGTAGTAAATAGCAAATTTCAGACTGATATCAAGAATTTTATTTTCATGCACTGTGTAACTAACCGAATGAATGAACTGGATTCAGTAGTGGAGACAAAAAGCTTGGAATAATTTAGGAACTATGTGGATGCTGCACTGAATTTAGAATAATTCTGGATGGCCTTGTTGTACAGTGGGTAGCGTCCCTGCCTCTGAACCAGACGCTCTGGTTCAAGTCCCACTCCAGGACTTGAGGGCCAAAGAAGGTGTGTTCATAATGCGGCCAAACAAGTTGAATATTAACTTGTAAATCCTTCCAAAGTATGCCAATGGCAGTGGTAAGAGTGGGCGAGATTCCTGCTCAGCTACATGATGGAAAGAAATTGGAGCCTCTGCCATCACGGTCCATAGCTCCAGGGCTACAACATGCATATAAAACTGTATGTTGCCAAAGAAACCCAGACTCCTTGGGGAACCAATTGGCTAAGTTGGCTGGACAGCCAGTATGGATCAGGTTGGTGCCAACAACACAGGGCTCAGTCCTCATTCCAGCTGGGGTGGATTTGGGACCTCTCTCCTTGCCCTACCTGTGGTGGAGGTCATGGCACTGTGGGTTGGACAGAACTCAAGAAGAAGAAACTAAAATAGATCAAATGACTTTCCCCACCTGTATTTATCCTCTGAATTTAGCCCTATTGAAATACATTGTATTGAAATTCATTCATGGAATAAATTTGCTTTTTAAATACATTTAGCAGCCTTTACCTATTTCTATGTGCACACAAAATGCACTGTTGTAAGTACAGCTGTATTAACATAGTTTTCTCTTGATTCTACCAGGGGAGCCCACCATGCATCGCTGGACCAGAGCTCCCCACCCCAGAGTACAACTCCTCCCACCTACAAAGTCCCATTGCTGGGATCATATGATGGAAAAGATGATTTTCCACTCCGAAAAACTGGTGAGCAGTCAGCATATAATAGATTTATTTTTAAACCACTTGTAACAGCTGAAAAGTAAATGCCCAACTTAATAGAGCCATGGGGAATAATGTTATAGTATGATGTTGAAACTCATGTCAAGTCTGAGTCAGCTAAAAACCATAAACATTTTTTCAATCCATTTTGGTCTCAGTTGTTCCATATCTATACCTAGATACAAATAAATTAATTATCTGATATTTTTACATCAATTTAATGATTTTTCCATATGCATGCAGGCTTCAAACAGTGCCAAATTGTTAGGGAAGATATATTATAATCAGCAGTGATGTACAACAGAGGAGATATGTTGAAAATAGAAACCCACGCAAAGGACTCATGGTTTGAAAGTCCATATTGCCACCATTGTCACGTGAAAATGCTGAAATGCCAGTTCCCTATTTTCACCTGTAACCTAGGAAAATTGATTTTATTTTTAGATCAACGCCATAGCATATAAATGCTGCTTTGACCGTTCTAGGAGGATGGTTGTGTCTGGTCCTGTAACTTGTAACTCAATATCTTGCTTCAACCACATAAGGGAATCTGGGGTTAGATATTAAACTGGTAGTCTGATCATTTTTCACCCTAGAAAATTGAATCTACTCTATTCTAATTTAATCCCCTTCGGTATAAAATTAAACAAATACTGTTGGTCCTCAGTTAAAATTCATTGGTGATAAAGGTTGCAGGCCATTGGCATTTTTTCCAGTGAGCAATATTTACTTCTGACAAAATTTGCAAACTATTGCAAAAGAAAAGAGATGTCTTCATGGTTACTTCAGATAGATTGGAAGGCAACGTGTTATTGTTTTGCTTAGACATTGAAACCTACTGTCTATTAAAGAATCAGAAATGTTGTTACTTTAACATTTAACCAGGTAAATCAACAAAAGCTATGTTGTGTCCCCATGTATCATCAGTCATTTCTTTCAAATGGGTTGTATTCAACTGACAATATGTCCTCTATTCTTCACATTCACTCATTTGGTATTCCAGCCCCCATCTCAAAATGATATATGCTCAAACTGCAGATAACACGTAAACAAGGAGAAAAAAATTACCTGCTTTCCGCACATGATCAGAATTTTCGTAGTGCTACGAGCTTGAGTTGATTCTGTGACAATTTAGTGATTAAGTAGTAATAGTTAGCAGAAGGAACATTGGACCCAGTTTTAATCTCAAATTCCTACTGTGTTGGTATCAATGTATTTTGTGCTAAAGGGGAAATTTTTTCAGCAGCAACATTAAGAAAATAGCATGATTGAGAAAGCATGTCTGACACTATTGAGGAGGTCAACAAAGTCAGACAACATTTAAAAAAATATATACCACATCAATGCCAACTTTTTTATTGTTTGTTTTAGGGATTGGACAACACTGACAAGTGTGGTATTGTCCAATCCTGCTTGGACGGACAGCATTGTGAGTCAGCAATTTAGTGTGGGACTAGAGTCACATACAAATCAGACAAGAAGGTGTTTTGGTCCCTTCCCTGAAGTACATGAGTACTTCAGTTCGGCTTTCTAACAAGCTTAGCAATTTTCATAGTAGTTTTTCTGATGCAAATCCATAAATTGCCAGAATTATTTTGATTTAACCTCACAATTTGCCATGGTAGTGTTAGAACTTAGAACCTATGGGTTGATAACCTAGTTGTATAACCATGAGGCCAACATATTTAAGAAGGTAAAGATATAAGGAGAAATAGGCATTGAGCCCAGTCGGTCCATTCCATGAATTGTACCCCATCTCTTTAATAGCTTAAGGAAAAGTTCTGCATGAAGTCCCTGATTCCCAAAGATGGTCAAGGAACATTCTGGAACATTCATGCATCCCCATATCTCTATGATGTAATCCTGGTATACGTCCCTTCACAAACAACAACCCTATTATCTCTTCCTACCCAGACCCTCCCCGACCCCACATTAATTCATGAACATAGTGGTTTATAAAATGTTGAATCAGTTTGGTCTATATTTTGTTTGCCTGGTTGTTTTAAACCAGGACCCTTATGAACTATAACATGCCAGTTAACATTTTACTTGGTTATCAAAAATTGAGCAGACGAGGGTGGGGATGGAGTTGAATTTGCTTTCTCCCGGTTCTGCTGAATATTCAAAGACTGAGTATGTGATTGCAAAGACACAAAAGGAACCCCGACATGTTGCATTAATGTACAAAGTTTTTTATTTATTCGTTCACAGGATGTGGGCATTACTGGCAAGGCCAGCATTTATTGCTCTCATTCCTAGTTGCCCTTGAGAAGGTGATAGTGAGCCATTTTCTTGAACCCCTGCAGACCATATGGTGAAGGTAATCCCACAGTGCTGTTGGGTAGGGAGTTACAGAATTTTGATCCATCGACGATAAAGGATGCCTAATTCAATCAAACGCTGCCTTGATGTCAAGGGCAGCCATTCTCATCTTACCTCTGGAATTTAACTCTTTTGTCCATGTTTGGCTGTAATGAGTTCTGGAGTCAAGTGGTCCTGATGGAACTCAAACTGAGTATCAGTGATCAGTTTATTGACAAAGTAAGAGCACAGTCCACTCAGTGGACGATTGAGAATAGGTTGCTGGGACGGCAATTGGCTAGATAGTATTTGCCCTGCTTTTTGTGGACTTTCCCATTTACTGGGTAGATGCCAGTGTTGTAGCTGTACTGGAACAGGTTGGCTAGAGGCATGGCTCGTTCTACATACGAACATGTGAATTAAGAACAGGAATAGGCCATTTGGTCCTTCAAGCCTGCCATTCAGTAAGATCATGGCTGATCTAACTGTGGCCTCAACTCCTCCTTCCTTTTTACCCACTATACCCTTTGTCTCCCTTGTCAATCAAGAATCTATCCAACTCAGCCTTAAAAATATTGAATATTCTGGAGCCCAAGACTTCCACACTATAGCTGGGATGTTGTTGAGACCCATAGCCTTCGCTGTATCCAATGCAGTTATTTCTTGGAGTCAATTGTATCGGCTGAAGATTGGCATTCTGTGATGTGGTTACCTCAGGCTGAGGCTGAGATGGATCATCCGCTCAGTACTTCAGGCTGCTTATGCTTGCTAATACCATGTGGTGGATTTGTAATTCTAAACCTGCCATTTAGGAATGGTGTGGAAAACAAAAAGAAGGGAGATGAGAAAAATAGCCATTCAAGTTGGAGAGAACAAGTCTTTTGCTTTCCTCGAAGGAGTCTTCTTGAGATCAGCATTAACAAAGTTTAGAAGCACATCACCACCGTTCTTTATCAACAGAGGATTGGTGCAATGCATGCAGAAAGTTGGAAAAGATAATTGAAAAGGGGAATGGAAAGTAGAAAGAAAATTGAATCAAATGTATTTGTTTATACAAAGCACTAATTAAGGTAAATGAGTGAGAATCATAGAAATGAATTGCACAGGAGGAGATCATTCGGCCCATTATGTCTGTTCCAGCTGGGAAAGAGCTATCAAGCCTGATCTCACTTTCCGGCTCTTGGTCTGTAACCTTGTAGGTTATGGCACTTGAAGTGCATGTCCAAGTGCTTTTTAATTGCAATTTGTTGAGCATTTATTTTCTCACAATGAGGTGGAACTCTCAATTTGTGAACATGTGCAGTAATAAAAATAGTACAATTATCTGCTTAGTGCATAATTTAATTTTGTGTTTCATAGAACATATAATTTATTATCAGTTGCTAAATGTTCCTATCCACGTGCATTTAGAGTTGTACAATGTACATTTTAATCAAGCTCATAAATGAATAAGGTTTTGGGATTATTTTGGCTACACCATGTGATATCCTTCAAGTTTTTAAATTGCCTTCATGCATTTATGTGGAGATGCTTTATAATTAAAAGAAGCGGAAAGACCTCTTGATGTAAACAAGTGTGCAGTTCAAAATTTCACCACTTCTTTAATTCACTGCTGAGAAACACATGACACTGACACTGGAGAATAGATTTTTCCCCTGTGCATTGTTGTTTTGTGAGAGTTTTTGTGTTTGTTTTCAGTATTGCATCAGTGTGAACATGGTATTCGTGAAAATGACACGTCAGTACTTTGAAGTTTGTATTTTTCAATATTGGATCAAATCTAATAATCTAAAGATAATTTTAGGTTTGTGAAAGCTTTGCAATTGAAGTCAGTGAATGGATATTGGTTGACCTACAAGCTTAGCTTTTTATGGGACTGGGCAACAAATTTGGCCATATTCTAGAAGTCCCCAAATAGTCGTAAACTATATTTGTATTAAATTTGTATCGACCATTAACCACAAGTGCCAGCAACAGATTGTAATTTATGACAAAGGCAGAATTTTAGGGAAATAATCTGGTGTAATTCCATTGAGGATAATTCAATAAACCTTAATCTGTTTTTTGTCCCAATGCATGTTAAATTTTTAGTGCTTGCTATTCAAGGCAGAAAAAAAAATTGTCAAAGCTAAATTTTTTTATTTTTTCTTTAAATAATATACACAGCTTCCGAACCCAATTTGAAGGTACGTTCCAGATTAAAACAGAAAGTAGCTGAGAGGAGAAGCAGTCCATTATTGAGGAGGAAAGATGGCACAATAATTAGCACATTCAAGAAGAGAGCTATAGAAATCACAGGTAAGCTTGTAGAATTGAACACAGTGTGCAGTGCAACATTCTAGAACCATTTGTAATCTGAAACTAAAATAAACCTGATCTAATAGTGATTTTTGCCTTCTGTGTATTCAATTTGCTGCTCATTACTAATTTTAAAATTTTACCTATTTTCCCCCTGTTAAAGTGCTAACTGCCTGCTGGAGCATGGTTCCGCAGGTGCTGAAAGCTCATCATTGTCTCACCCAAGAAACCATTATTCATGGACAGGTTCTGCAGATGAGTGCCACCAGGCTATTCTACTGCTGTGCATCAAAGACAAACCCAATTCTGAACCTATCTGATATTTATAGAAGCAACTTCTAGAATTCACTGGATAGCAATTAGGAATGGTAATCAGGATGATTTATTCCATTGGATTTCACCCAAGAATGGCAAGATCAATTCTGGGACATTCCTAGTCTATGGCTCAGTTACACACTGGACATATTTGCTGAGGCCTCAGAGCTACAACAACTATTCCCTGAAATTCCATATAAATGATGGAGAGTCAATCCTTTAATGGTATTAAACAATGAAATTTTTTATACTATAAAAGTTCCGCATTCTTTTTACAGCTCCAAAAACTATTGCATGCATCCATTTTATTGGAACAGTTAAATAAAATAATGAGTACAAATCTAGATAAACCAATATGCTCAGGTGTATAATCTGATATTTGGTTCATTAAAATGCTGCTCGGTGCATGGTACTTTCACCAGTGTATTGTGCTGCATCTGTGTATTAAAACTCGGATTTTAATCTTATCATTTTAAAAATTATTTCCATATTTTCTGTTAATAACCGGATCCCTTATCCGGCATCCCACAATCTGGAAGGACCCAAAAGCCAGGCCATGTCCAGGGAACTACAGTCCCCATCAGGCATTACTCTCTGTCATATCCGTGTCACAGTGAGCTGATCCGCTGTTCTTTGGATCCGGGGTTAATGGCACAAGCGGTCCCCATCCCATCCTTTCCCCATCCCGGCTGGGTCCAGCTCGGTGAAGAAATCAGCCTTGCTTTAAGTTATCCTATTCCCTGCCCCCAGCCCAGGACCCAAAATAATTGGGCCACATAAGTCAGTTCTAATTGGTTAACAACTAATTGACATTTCACTGGAACAGTAGTTTCCTAATCCTACATTCTTCAATGTCGCTTGGCCTAAATAGCCAAGTGGTTATGGTACTAGGTTTGTAACCCCAAGATCAAGAGTTCAAATCTCACAATGGCAAACTATGAAACAATGTAACTTCATCTGAAACAGATGGAAACGGGTTTGTACTCGAAAGAGTTACATTCTTCAATGTCGATCTATTTGCGTACTTATGCACAACTATAGGTGCAGATTTATGTAGGTGCACGGGCAACATAAATGATAGAAATGTAAATTGAAAGCTGGTGAAATTCAAAGGGATGCAGATGATTAAAGAGATGTGGTAGAGTAGGGTGTTATACCTTTTTATTATCTTTGTAAAGTGTCAAAAACTATCTGAACCATTGGCAACCTTTGCCAAGGTTAGAGGCAGAGGAGGCAAAGAATTGACAGGCGACAAAGGAGAAGAAGGAAACCCAATTTGTAAGCATGAGTCTTCAGGCTATTGACGGAGCAGTTTCCTCCCCGCTCCCCCCCACCCCCGCCACTCCAAGGGAAGCTTGACCACCCCCCTGTTTAGTCACTGAATAGAAATAATGCTGTGTGACGTGATTTTGAGGAGGGTTGCTCTCCTTGTCACTCTATCATACTATCCTCTTAGATTTGAATTGCAGCATCCTTTAAAACCTTAGGTGGCTTGTATTGTTGTTGGCCATACCAACCTTATGATGTAGATTAGCAGTACGTGGCCTTGTAGCAGATGCCACTCCTCTGCATCTGATTCTGTTCTGACCCAGACCCAGTAAAAATACTTCCCCGTGATCAATAGCAGGTAGATATGGCAGTGTTTCCAGATATGGCTGGCACATGGAAGCCAATTGAGTTTTGCTGGTTGATGATACCTTTTTTCATCTTTGATCACAGGAAACATGACATACCATGGCTTGGGCTGTTTGCCAGATTTTTAGACAGTCATTCACATTTCATACTTGTGCCATCAGGCCTGCTATCACAACCGCCATTAGGAACAGAGCATCCAGGGCATTGGTTATCTGCCAAAGTGATATATATGCACCTCTGTGTGCAGTTGCAGGTGCCAGCATGGGCCTGCTCGCCGATGCATAAAATGGCGTGCAGTGACGTCGGGCGGAACTTCCAACGTCACCCCACCCTACTTAAATTTTCAGGAAGGCGGGGGTGCAGCAAAATCAGCTGTGCACTCGCTGACCTGTCAGTGGCCAATTGAGGCCATTGACAGATCAATTAAAGTAATTAGTGGACCTGCCCGTCCAACCTTAAGGTTGGTGGGCAGGCCAGGAGCCCTGGCGGGAAGTAGAAAAAACATGAAACCTCATCCACAGGCGGGATGAGGTTTCATGTAGGGTTTTAAAAATTTTAATAAAGTTTTTTTGGAAATTATGAACATGTCCCAACTCATGTGACATTGTCACATGAGGGGACATGTAAGGGAATTTTTTTTTCTATTTTTAATATTTTTGAAAGTAGAGGCGATCTACCTGAGGCAGCTCTTAGCCTCAGGGAGATGAGTGCGTTTTTTCATGTGCATGCGCGAAAGAGCACACTCTCAATTTTAGGGATTGCCCCCCGCCCGCACAGGAAGCACATAGCGCTTCCCTGCAGACATCACGCTGGGCGGGTCTTAATTGGCCTGTCCACGTAAAATGGCACCGCGCCTCCAATTGGGGGCGGCGATCAGAAGCGTGCCCGCCCATCAACTTCCCCCCACTGACGGAGGACAATTCAGCCCCATGTCTAGGCAGCTTGGCATGACTCATCCCTCCATTGGTCTTCTTTTGCTTCCTTCAAAACGTTGAGGCAGAGACTTAATTGGAGCTACAAGAACAAAAGGAGCAAGAGAGTAATTACTTCAAAGATTCACTGTGGCCTATGGAGGCAGAACAGAGTTTTTAAGAAGAGTGCAAAGTAAGTCAGGGTAGAAGTGGCTATAACTTTGCTAAGTCAATCTTAGGGTTTTTAAATTTCTACTCACAACTCTGCCTTGCTGCTATGAATGCCCATTATATAAGGATGTCATTATAATCAGAGCTGTACTAGTATAAGGCTTAGAAAATTCTGGACACAATGTGATATTACTTATACATCATTTTAAATATTATGAAGCTTCCATCATTCAGCCCAAAATCTATCAGAAACTTGATGAGCATGCAAAATGGTCAGATTCGTAGGGACTGATCTTTGTCCAATTTTATGATCCATTGTGCCCCATCAGCATCAGTTGAAGATAGTACTGTGATCAGCCCTAATGTACTTGTTTAGAATGTTATATGCTAAGTATCAGTCGTCTACATTATTAACAAAAAGCAAAATGAAGTTGAAGAGCTTTGATATCTTATAGGGAAAGGAGAATATTTTTGGTCTAAGTGCTTACCCTGTTTGTAGAAAAGAACAGCAATAACCAGAATGTCTTTGACTTTTGTTTGTAAAACATAAATTTTATTGGTAACATGAACATCCTTAAACAGGGCTCACCCCTCGCTGCTCCAGTAATGTCAATCATGGAAACATCGCTGTTGATTCTGGAGCAGCGTCTTTCCAAGTATTGCAGGTGCAACATCTGGCTAAACTGTCAATACTCTGCATTGGCCTTAAACTATAACTGCCTGGCCTTAAACTATGCCAGAAATCTGCATTCTCTACCTATAATATCATTTTCCAGGTTGGGTAGATGTGGAGTAATAGAATAATTTGAAACCTCAACAGCCACAATTTGTATTGGAGCTACTGAGGATGCAGAGATTCTTCCCATAATTAATGTGAATGGAGTTGCCTTATAAAGAGGAACTTCCTACTCAGACTATTATAATGGCAATAAAATTCAGGTGACATTTTAAATGGATCCAGACAAAATATTTTACTTTTTTTAAAGAAAATGACCAGTAAGTTGAGCTACCCCACCAGAATATCCTTTCATCCACAAGGGATTTTTAGACAGGTTCTAGGTTTTAAATAGTGTGTTCTGAAAACTTTGCTGTTTTAAATTATTGACCACCCAAGAAAGTTCACCTTGTGAAAGCTATATCCGTTCCAGTACCAGTTTTTCATGTAATTCTTATATTGGATAAAATTTTTAAAAACTAGCTGTGGCATTCATAATAGTTGTCAAAACAATAATATCATCATATTGTATGTAGGATTTTCTGCCTCCATTTGCCAGCCTGTAATTTTCCACCCATTAATGTAAATGGTTGGAAAGTTGCTGGTTGGAAAGTTGCTAGCTGGCAAGTGCAGAAATGGAAAAATCTGGCCAGTGAGTCAGTCAAGGTATTATTGCACCTCCCTAAATTGAAAAATTGTGAACTGTCCCTTGAATTAATGTCCAAATATTGCATGTTTTGTAGTGGGTTTTAACCTATGCTTTTTGGTCTTGAACATTTAGCTAGATTGTAATGAGGCTGCAATTTCCTTGATGCTAGTTTCTTTGTTTTGATTGTTTCAGTTTCCTCAGTCTGTAACAGTGCTCCTGGGTCTGGCCCTAGCTCTCCGAACAGTTCAAACAATATTCCTGCAGAGAACGGAACAACCGGTTCTGTACCCAATATTCATGCTGAGGTAATAGCTTGTACCTACCATTAAATCTTGAAACTAGTTATTCCAAACATGTCATAACTAGCCTTTTTTAAAGCTTCTGCTGTAAAATCTACAGGCATTAAGTTTGAGTATTGGCATTAAGTATTCACATTAATTAAATTGATTCATTATAAGTGCTCCAATTGAAAAGAATCTGTTATGAATCTGCTTTTGGGACTGGAAGATGGTAAGAGCTGCAGAGTCACATTAAGATTCATTGAAGCCTTGAAGATAACAGTGAAAAATAGCAAATATTATCGATTATGCTGCAACAAGCTTCAGATTTTATTTATATTGATTTTATTAATTACATTTTTAAAAATGTTACATGCATTGTAGGTGTTCAGTTTCTTCTCTCTCCTCCAAATATTCAATCTGTGAGCAATTGTTTTAAAACTATAACTCTCTCCATTCTGCCTCACAAAAGTACATCAGCCCCAGCCACAGAACACTATTACCAATTGCACCAGTATATATTTTTAGGTTGCAGTGAGCTTTGGGATAGTATATAGTAGTAGTTTGAGAATAACCAAACCCATTTTGCAGGGGTTATCTCCAGTTTGGGCTGAATTTAGCAATTTGCTAATCCACTTCCCAGAGACATATATTTAATGTTTATGTGATGTATCACTCAATCATTCCTCTTAAATTTGATTTGTATAATCATATATTTACTGAAAATGTTAAAAAAAATCAAAACTGCAGAAGAATTTGTTTTTAACTTGTCATGGATTATTGCTCCTAAATTAAATGTTACATGAATAATTGTGATTATACTTGAATACTGTATAACTTTTGATACAAGTTAAATGCTTCTTGCAGCGCTGCTCTGTCCTAAAAGTGCCCTAATGCACAATCTTAATTTCAGGTACATGCTTTCTGATTTATGATCAATAATTTATTTTCATGACTGTTACTAGATTGTGTTTATATTTTACTTAATGTTTTGGCAATTGAAGTACCCAGTAGCAAATTATATCACAGTCAGATAAACATATTGCATCTGCCTCCAGCTTACCACCTATATCTGTTATATTAAACTGTTACAATGTTCAGCTCAATTATTTTTGGACAGTTTACAAATAATTTAACCTTGAAACAACTGAAGAGACCAACATTTAGAAAATGAAGGAAGCTTTCTGAAATGTCAGGCATGCCATCATGCATTCTGACTAAGGATGACTCATTCTGATATCAAGAAGAAAGATTTTGTGTCATGGCTTGTCATTATTAAGTGTTTATGAAGGTTTCTTGCTGCAGGGGATTAAATATTGAATTAGAAAAAAAATATAGAGGCCTTGTCAAAATCTTGTGGAAGGTGGCTTTATTGCTTCCTGAAAAGTAATACTGGATTGATGAAAGCTGAACTGCAACTGAGGTGTGTGTAAGCGTAATAATGGTTGTTATAAAATTCTGCAAAAGCCTTCTTGAAGTTAAAATACGATAAAGCAACAGTCTGACCATTAGTCTGTCTCCTATTCTACAGCTGGACAGTACCAGTTTATATACTCTTCTCCCTCAGTATCAAGTACAGAATTGTTTCATGGAGGTATTTTATTGTTTATACAGCATTTTTACAGCATATTTTAATCTGAAAAAATTAGTCAATGTAACATAGCTAGAGTGTATTGAAATGAGGTGTGGAGAGTAATCATTAGGCACTTGCTTCAAACAGTTGCTAACATTGTTTGAATTCTCTTATCTTTATCTATGTAGCTAGTGCTCCTTACCTCCAGATGTTGGGATTAGAGTGACTTGATCAGTTGATTGCTGCGTTGTGCAAATGTTTTTTGTCTTTTCACCCCTCAAATGTCTTTAACATATTTTCAGATAAGCTTAGATTTTAGGGGTGATGCCTGGGGACAACATTAATATTATTATTAAAGAAGAGTACTTTACACATTGGATTGCTGTCCCTGAAGACTATTTGTTCCTGAATCCAAAATCTTGTTTAAGTATGTCAGGTGTAAGAAGACATGTACTCTAGTTGTATTTGGTTCATGTGATCATTCAACTTGGAGCAGTCAGTGGCTGTTGATGGCTGCAAGGCGAATGTTTCTTAAAAACCAAAGCATTTTGTTCTGCATGCAAGCAAAAATACACGTCGGTGTAGATCATGTAAATTATACAGCTGAGTTTATACATTTAAAAGCAGGAAGCTGAAAGTTGAGTTCAATGCAAAATGAGTATTGTTGTCTATATTTACTAATTACTTTGCTGCAATCACCATGAGTGAGCATACTAACCCAGTAGCAAAGGCATCATTCTCTTTTTTTACAACTTGGCTGAGGCTCATGAAATATTTTGTACGTTGGATAATAAGTTATATAATTTGCTGGCTGACTATTTAGCATGGTGTATTTTTTAAGATTCAAATTTGCTTTGAGTTAAAAGGTAGGGGAGTCTCTCATTGCCCAGAATTGAGGTGTAATTCCATCCAGGAAAAAAGTTTCACTGCACTTGATGACTTTAAGACTTGAGTTCAGGTTATCCGTTGCAGGATTAAGTTTGATGCGTTAATGTTTGGACTGGCTAGTGAGCTAATTACTAGGCAGATGGTCTTTAAGACTGATTTAATTATGTGTCGAATCTTAGAGATTCAACCTCATGTATGCGGTGAATTCATTAACTGATAAAATGGGTACGATCAGTATTTTGAATGATTCAAACCCAAATTAAACATACTATTTCCTTTGAAAATAATAACATATACTAGAATTCCTGAAAGACACACGTCAATACTGCATTTGTTAAGGCAGACCTATTGGGAATCGTGTACCACTCTTCCAACTGCCATGAATTCCATATCTTTCTAAGTTTAAAAACATCCATGGTTCAAAAAGTGTAAGAGGAATTTAGCTTTGTTATTGTTCATTGTTGGTACTGAAGTCATAAACTAATAATATGAACAGAAGAAAAAATTTCTACATTAAATATTGGAAATTCAACTGAACTTATTTTTTGATGAAGAAATCCAGTTTGTTCCAGTTAACTTCCATTAACGACACATTCAAATGCCCTGGTGTGCACAGTGAATACCTCTTACCATCATACCCATGGTCAAATTGGCCAATTAGCACATTGTGAGTTGAACATGCAGTCTGTTGTACTTAGCTTGCTGAATAAAATAGTGAATTGTTGATGCAAGTTGAGAAAAGTGTACTTCTTCCCAGAACACAACCATAATATTATGTTTTCTACTGCAGGGTGTATAGCTGATTTGTATAAAAAGCAGAATCAAGCCCTTTTGGGGAAAAAAAGCATTGGGTCAAGTTAGTTCATCAATAACAGAATATAAAGCAGTTTTTTTTAATCCACAGCATATGCACCCACAACACAAAGCAATGAACAATGATGGGTCAGCAAGTCAGCTCAGCCTCTACACGTCCCCCTCACTGCCTAACATTTCCCTGGGGCTCCCAGCTACGGTCGCAGCATCCAATGCACAGATCAATGTAAGTAGACAATTTTATTGTGTTAAACCCTGCTTCTCAATGGGTGCACTGCAGTGAATTTAAAAATTACCTCCTTTAGTTCACTTCTAGTTGTTGAAATTTTTAATTGACCAAACTGACTACTGTAGGACCTTAATTTACTATTAAAGATTGTTTTTGAATGACAGCCAACGCCAAAAGCATTAAATTTTTGCGGTAAACAGACCAAGAAAACCTGGCTTGGCTCCATTGTGTTTCTGTGGTACTTTGCCTAATGATTTGTAAGACTACTGTGAAAGGTTGTACAATATGAGTCAGTTCTAAGAGTCTTAAAACGTTTCTGAGGATACCCCACTTAAGTAAATAATTGTCAAAAAAGTTAAAGACAAATTGCAAACAATATTTACTTTCCAATAAACCAGTGCATAAAATTTAATGGCATTTGTAGATACTTGCCTTCATGTTGAAATTGTTTTTGTGAGACGATCTGTCACAATCTAAAACATTCGCTGTTTCTTATAATGTGTGGAGTAAGAATGAAATACATTAACTACAGAGGTAGGTGCCTCAAATACTGATATTTTATAACTCAATCCTAGGAAATTTGGATAAGGTGCAAATGTAGGCATATTCTCTAGAAGGTAGACTTTTATGCCATCTTTGCGCTAATGGACTGAGGGATCATTGGATACTGTTAATTATCAAATAGGCTATATCATTTTGGAAAGGTTTTATGTTGGCTTTCCCATTTTATTTCTTCTGCAGCCTTTTATCCTGGTCTTTATTCTTGCTTTCTTCATTCTTTCCTGCCTGCCATAAACTTAAGGTTGAAAGCAGTGAAATCCATGAAATAAATCTTTCAGTAAAACTGTGTTAATGGGTAGAATGGGAGAAAACACATGTTCTATTACAAAATTTCCTTTGTTTTTGTTTGGTTAATAGTACCTTTTTCCCCTATTTACAGGCCTCACAAAAGATGTCAACCCAACAAGAAGCAGAAAGGCAAGCTATTCAGTCTTTGCGCCAGGGTGGTGCCTTAACTGGGAAGTTCGTGAGTACCACCTCACTACCATCTGGCTTGTCCACAACGACAATTGAAGGAGAAGCCAACACTCACAGCCACCCCTCCCTTCTTCAACATGTGCTGTTACTGGAACAAGCTCGGCAGCAAAATGCTTTGATAGCTGGTGAATAGTTTTTACTGAAGCCTTCAGTGTATTTGGAAAATTTGTAGAAAAACAATAACTTGAGAGAGACAAAGTGGCAAGCTGATGATGGCTATTAGGTTTATAACTGCCATGTGTGCAGTTTATAATGTTTGTAATTCTTTTGTGAGCCATAAGATTTTTAAAGCATGTTTCCATAGACCTTATAGAACAATCAATGCAGAATACCCTGCAGAATTTCACGCTTGGCGTGCATGCCAAGTCGGTGGAAGCGGATGTGGAATCCGCTCCCAGCCGCGGTCAGGTTGCAAACGCAATTTCACACTGGATGGCCAACTAAGGTCCGCCCAGTATGAAATGCGTCTTCTCAATGGTCGGGAAGGACCAGGCGGGAGCCTGCTGGGCGCCAGGTCCAATGGCGACCCAGAGGGCACTTTAAAACCAGCAGAGCAGAATTCTACCAGGGAAAAATCTTTGGAGTCTGCCCAGGAAACCATTTCATTCAACAATGGCCTCACCAGCGGCTGGAGACATCAGAGACGGGAGGGCAGGTCGGGGGGCACTCGGCCCCCCCATTTCTCGGATGAGTTGCTCACGGCCCTTGTGGAGGAGGTCACTGTCAGGCGGGATGCTCTAGTACCCAGGAGGAGGTCACCGCACCTGACAAAAAGCCTTGGAGGAGGTGGCAGCCAAGGCCAGCAGCCATGACATTGTGCGGTGCACACGGGTGCAGTGCTGAAAAAGGTTTAACAATATGCTGCGCTTGGCAAGGGTGAGTACCGAGTTGGCATGTATTAATGTGGAGAAGTGTTAAGCGCTGGCCGTCCTCTGTGGATCTCAGGGGTGTTGGAGTCTGAATGCCAACTGACACCGGTGCCGGCTAGGGGGGTGAGCCCAGGCCGCTTGGCCTGAGTGCCTTGTGGGCTGAGGGCTGCGACTTGGATGTGTATATCAAGGTGTCCTGGGCTGCACTGGTGCTGCAGATGGAGAGTGGACAAATTAGCGCCCTTCTATCATTTCAGGAGAAGAGAAGCCATAACATTAACAAAAGAACTAAGACTGGCGGAGACCTCCCAAACCTCCTCATTCTGACGAGGTACGAGATGGATGCCTTGGAGCTGGAGTGCTGCCACCCTCCCCTGTCAGCCAGCTGTGGAGAGGCAGGGGTCTCTGACGAAGGTAAGAGTGCAATGCACAGAGATGAGAGTGTTGGATTGTGCAAACATTCTTGGTAGACTCATCATTAATGGGAGCCTCAAACCTAGAGGTTGATCATGGCACCATGATGCAGCTCTCCATTGTCTCACCAGGGCACCTGGCATGCACAGTGACAACGTGATGACTAAAATGAATGACATGTTGTCGTTCTCTCTTAGATTTGCTAGCGTGCACTCACATGCAGGACCCTGAAGAGCCACCCTTGACACCAGAGGACCACTGGGCTTTCAATGCACCTGTGTCACACCCCCTCTCTGCACCAGGCACCAGTGCAGATGCCAGCACTTCAGTGGACATTAGATCGTCAGCTAGAATGTCGGTGCGCAGTGGTGATGGCATTTCACACTCACTTGAGCAACAGGCAGAGGCAGGGAGTGCCCAGGGTGCTGGCAGTTGGAGGACTGCTGGAGACCAGGACCATGCTGATTCGAAGGCAGATGATATGCCTCTGGAGTCGTCCATTATGCAGCAGTTGCTGGATGTCCAGTGGGATCACGCGGAGATCCATGAGGGTTTTTGTGCCTTGGCCTCTGTTGTGGAGGAACCCATGTGGAGCATGAGCACTGCTTTGATCCTCATGGCCAAGCGCACTGCCTCCTCCATTGAGAGAGTGCCGACTGTCATGGAGAGTCAACTCCAGGGACAGAATCAGGAGTTCCTGGGGTTGCGCTCGGACCTGCGAGCCCTCACACAGCCAATGATCTCAGGAGGTCATTGCCAACGTGGGAGATGGATGAGGCAGTATCCCAGCTAGGTGCCCATCCATCAATAGTAAGCAGGGAGGTCCAGAGCGACCTCACTTTGGCGCATGAACTGCTTGTCATCTCTACGGGTTCCTCTTGGGGCACTCTGGATGATGGCAGCAACTCCTCCGCCCTTCTGCCAATGACCATGGCATCTGATAAGGCTGCGATGACTGGGGGAAGGCCAGCCGTGGCACAGACTGCTCCCTCCCCAGCGGGGCCAGCACAGGCTCCACTGCCAGAAGACGACTGCTAAGGTCATCAAGGCCAACAGGACAGCACCGTGAGCACATGAGGGACTGTTCATGGGTGATCCCCTGTTCTGCCATGTTTTGTTAATATGTTTACTGGTGTGACCATTAACACCATATATTGTTATGTTCATTTAATGTGAGTGCCAATATGATATAAATTTTGCTTTTATCTTAAAGCCCTGAGTATGCTTCACTTATTTTGTAGGTGCAGGCATGCCAGTACCTCATGCTGGACATCAGTGGTTCTAAACTTTATTGCATAGGCATTGACTGGACTGTGGGTTCAAAGGAAAGGGTCATTTCAAACATCCGGGATGGAGGTGGCATGAGGTAGAAGCGGATCTTTGGCAGCCTTGCTGAAGGAGAGTTGGATCAAGACATCCCTGGTGTCCCTGTCTCCCTGAAGGATCCTGAGGTCTGCCTGCACGTCCTCACCGGGCTCCTCTTCTGACTCACCACTGGATTCTTCTTCTGTGGCCCGTGGAGCTGCCTCAAGATCCTCTTCCTCCAGTGGGTCACCACTTGCAAAAGCCAGATTGCGGAGAGCGCAGCATGCAAGCAAAATCAGTGACACCCGCTCTAGAGGGTATTGTAGTGCTCCTCTTGAACGGTCCAGGCATCGGAAGCACATCTTCAGAAGACCTGTGGTCCTCTCTATCACCGCCCTTGTGGAGGCAAGGCTCCTATTATAATTCTGCTCTGCCTCTGTTCTTGGGTGGTGGAGAGGTATCATAAGCCACCTTTTCAATAGATAGCCCTTGTCACCCAGCAGCCATCCATCCAGCTGGGCTGGAGCAGTTGGTACCTGTGAGTGGCTGAGGATGTAAGCATCATGGGAACTGCCAGGGTACCTTGCACAGACTTGCAGAATCTACATCTTGTGATCACGAACTACCTGGATGTTCGTCAAGTGGAAGCCCTTCCTGTTGACAAAGGCACCCGGCTGACTCACTGGCACCTTGATGGCCACATGTGTGCAGTCTATTGCACCCTGGATGCAGGAGAACCCAGCAATCACTGCAAACCCTCTGGCTGCCCTCTTCCATGTGGAAATGAGTAAATGTCATTACCTGCCTGAACAGAGCATCAGTTACCAACTTTATGCAACTAAAGACAGCTGGTTGGGACACTCCACAAAGACCCCTCACTGATCCCTGGAAAGAGCCAGCGGCATTGAGGTTGAGGGCCACTGTGACCTTCAGAGTGACTGGCTTGGGTTGTCCACCCACACAGAGGTGATCTCAAGCCCAGTCACCTGAAAAATGGCAGTCATAGTCTTCCTGGAGAGGCAGAGCCTCCATCGGCATTGCAACTCAGACATGTTGAGGTAGCTGCATCACTGCTTGTAAACCCTGGCAGCAAGATAGTGGTGTCTACTGCGGCCCCTTCTACTTTGGACTACCTGTTGACCCTGCAACCCTTGTGTATGTGCATCTTTTGCAACAGGTCAGCCCCTTGGAAGCTTCTTAGGGACACCTGGCCTCTTATCACTTCTGCCCCTCTCTTCTTCCTCAAACGAAGTGCCACCAGCACAATCCCCATTACCAGGGTAACAGAAGGCTGGTTGGTGCCTGGAAGGGTCTACATGGTCAAATTGCTCCGGGGGCCTTGGAGACACCAATGAGTCCTGAAATGAAGCCAAGAAATGCGATGACTGAAGCTCAGAACAGAGATGAAGCTGTCAAGTTCAAATAAGCAGCCAGCAGCAAACGATCTCCTAAACTCCTCACTGCTCACAATGGCAAAGCTGTAGACCCTTTTTATCCCGCCCTTGAATGACATTTTGTTTGAATTGGGCTGCCTGTTTTGCCCATGTGCCGAGTGCAAAATCGCAAAGGCAATGTAAAATCAGGATCAGTTGCCTTTTTAATGGTCTTAAGTAGCCTTTTAATTGTTGGCGCGTGTGACTCCGACAATTGTGCACGCCCGCCGACCTGAAGATTGCTCGCGTACAGGATGACATCAGGAAGCCTACCTGACGTCATCTTGTGCTATTTCATGTCAGGCTGGGCACACAACTGCCCACGAGACGTAAAATTCTGGCCTAAGAACCTGTGGAATGAAGAATTGATTTCACAGCAGAAAGACATAGTAACTTTCCTGTGTATTTATTAATTATCTGCCTCATAAGGAGATAAGCTCTGTTCTCATTTGAACATTTATTAGGCCCAATGAGTTTTCTCTCCCTATTCTGTTCAAGTGACTGCCTGCCATTTTGAAAACCTATTGAAAGTGGTAAAGCTCACTTTACCTTGGTCCAACGTAGAGACTGTTTTATGCAGTGAGTCACAGAAATGCAATTAACAATTAATTTGTGTGTCTCCCTCTAAAAGCACGAAAATGTCATGAACTACTTCAAATCTCTGTGTTGCAAAAGCAAAATTCTGCAGATGCTGGAAAACTGAAATAAAAATAACAAATGCTGGAAATACTCAGCAGGTCAAGCAGCATCTGTGGAGAGAAGCAGAGGTAACATTTCAGGTAGAAGTTCTGATGAAAAATCACTCAATTGTTTCAGTCACATTCAATCTTTAATTTTGGAAAGCATTTTACTGTTGAGAGTACAACTGAAATCTCAATTCTGTTTTTGGCCAGAAAGTTGATTTTTTTTCCTCTGTGAGGACTTTTAAAGTGGTAGCTTAGATAACTCACCACCAAACACCACTTCTATAAACTGAGCTCTAATTGCCTTCTCTGTAATTCCAGATACTTTAGACTCTGGACTTGGTGGAAATCGGAAGTGACTATACCCAATACTAATAAACACAAGCACAAGCAATCCATTGATTAAATATTGTGAACTAGCAAGGAAGTGTACTAACTACAAAATAATATGGTCATGTGTTTAAATTAATTGACAATTCTAAAGCATAACCTTTAAATCTATGACACTGTATTGCTAAATAAAGTCATACATACTAATATAAACATCATGTCTTGTTAATGGAACATGCATAAAAGGGCAATTTTCTTCATAAAAGATTACATGCAAAAAGTGAGCATGTTACCTTCTACTTGGAAGTCCAGAATTATTGCATGAATCCATTTAGATAAATAATCCTATTTGTTTTTTAAACTTTTTAAAAATTTCTATCCAAATGTAAAAAGATTCAGTGACAGTAATGACCATTTATTAGATATTAAATACATTCATCAAACATGCAACTGAGCTATCACACCTGATACTATATCAAGTATTCATTGATCGTGTTGAACTTCAATCCAATGTAATATTTCTGTGGGCTTTACAATTGTGTTCAAGTTATAGCCTTCCAAAAAAAAAATAAACATATAGTTAAGATTTCCCTATCTGTGCTGATCAATTTGGTTTTATTAAAATAAATATTGTCCTTTCAAGCAATATGAGAACTGTTTGTTAACTTGGACTTTCACCTACGCTTTCTGAATATTAGGACACAACTTACAGATATTACTTCTAATGTTTTACAAAATTATAAATCATAGAAAAACATGATTTATTATCCATGTTTTGTGGTATTTTTACCAATTTTTAACATGTTACTAATGACTGATTCTGTTTCTAAAGCTAAAAGTGGAGCTGTAAAAATCACATAACTTTATCTATCAGTACCTGGAATATTGCAGAATAGGTCATGGAAAGTATTCTAAAGTGCAGAAGAGTAACAGTAATATTCCTGTGACTTATCTTACTCAGTGCCACTCCATGCGCAATCACCATTGGTAACAGGTGAAAGAGTTTCCACCAATCTCCGAACAGTGAACAAGTTGCCTCGGCACCGCCCTCTAAGTCGGACCCAATCAGCTCCTCTACCCCAGAGTCCACAGGCCTTACAACAGCTGGTGATGCAGCAACAGCACCAGCAGTTTTTGGAGAAACAGAAACAGTACCAGCAACAAATCCAACTTAAGGTAAGAGTGACAACAAATTAATACTGAAGGTTCAGCATTTTCCTCTCTCACATTTTGAGATTCTACAATGTACAAATAAACCACACATTTCTCAATATGGATCTTACTTTTTTGGCAAGGGTTTGAATACTTTACCATAATGTTGCTGTGATTACAGGAGAAATTGCAGGGTGGCATGACAAGATTTATATATAGGTATGTTCCTGTAATAGCTATGCAGTAATATGAAGCACTTTGCATTTATATAGTCTCTTCAAGATTATAAATAACATAGGCAGGAAGGAGGAATCAGTCCATCATATCTGTGCCAGCTCTTTGAAAGAGCTATCCATTTAATCCCAGTCCCCTGCCTTTCCTCAATAACCTTGTAATTTCTTTGGCGGGGTTGGGGGGCACGGAGACGGGTGGTGGGCCAAACCATATCCCTAAACACTTCACAACTAATTAATTGCTTTTGGAGTGTACTTGTTGAGCTGTAGGCAAGCACAGCAGCCAATTTGCACATTGTGAAGCTCCACATACATGCCTGATTATTGACAGCTCAATCTGTCTTGGGTATGCGTTTTGAGGGGAAAATGCTAGCCAGGATATTGGGTGAGATCTCTACTCATTGATTGCAGTGGGGTTTTTCAAATCCATCTGAATTATCAGACAGGACCTTAGTTTAATGTTCTTTACAAAAGGTGGCAACCCTGGCAATATGGCATTCCTTGAGTATTGAATTGAAAGTGCCAGCCACTGTTAGGTGTTCAAGTCCTGGAATTTGGAATTGTAATCTGAGAGAGATGATTGCCCCCCCCCCCCCCCCCCCCACACCTGTCAGCCAAGCTGGGGTATAATAGGAACACTTGGATGGTTTGGTGGATAAGTTAGAAATGTTTTAATTTTTAAAAAAAAACACAGGAGGAACTTTGGAAAAGAATTGGGATTTGAGATAAATGATTGCCACAGAACTGATCATCTGATTTAATTATGGGTGTCAGAAATGTATTCTACAACAATCATAGACTTGAATTAAAAAAAGTTAGAGAATCCTGTTAAATACTGAAGTGGAATTTGTGGAAAGAAACAAATTTGGCCAGAAAATGCCCATAGTTGAATAGTTGAACAACTTCAATACATGAAGGCAATGAATGGCATGCAGAATATCATAGAACCAGAGAACCTTCAGCACAGAAGGATGTTTCTCATCTCTTGTGTTTCACTTCATGCTATCACTCTGAATCACTTTTCCCTTTCATATTTTTCTTTTCCTGCCTAATTCGCTATTAACCTTGTGATTGACTCAGCTTCAATTGCCACTTCTTTGAAATTGTTAAATTAATGAATCTGTCCATGAAAGTAAACTTTTAATCTCCACATTGCACTTTTAAGACTGATCCCTGAATTTATGCCCTCCTCAGTAACAATTTACTGATTAGTGTAAATTATTTTTACTAAGTTTTTGTTCATCACTGTGAACATTTCTGCTCAGTTTCCTCTTAATTTTCTTTGCATCAATGAATATAATCTTCATATTTAGCCATGCTGTAATTTGTGATTGAGCTTGTAGCTTTGATTATGCATGTGAATGTTTGTCACAGATGCTTTCCAAGTCAAGTGAATCACCTCGGCAGCCTCCAAGTCACCCCGAGGAGACCGAAGAAGAATTGTGTGAGCAACAGGACATGCAGGAGGATCAGGCACCTCAAAGAAGCAGCAGTATCAATTCCGGAGGAAGTGAAGTAACAAATGAAAGTTTGGAACAGGATGCAATGCAGGTGAAGGATGAGCCGCCAGATAGCGAAGAGGAAGATCAGTTAGAAGATCAGAAAGAAGTTGAAGAACAACTTCGGCATTTTAATCAGGTAATTTCAATTCTTTGTTAGCTTCCATCTCGTAACCATACTGTGACTGCAGTGGTCTCAGCCAATGACTCAAGCTACCCGCTTGTATTTTCCATTTGTCTTTAGGTTGTTTTTTGCTGTAGTATATGAAATTAACCTTATTGTCCATGCTGGCTTGAACTTTTTAAAAGTCATCAAAGGTGACGTTCCCACTGAAAATGTCAATCTGATTTGAAGAACAGAAATATAAACTCATTTTAAAATTCACCGCATAGAATTGTTTTTTCTTGGCTCCAAAATTCTTTGTAGCTTTAATTGTTTGATAAATCTACTGAAAGGGTTGAATTAAAAACAGCGAGTAACCGGTGCAATTTTTTCCTTGCTTGTAGGTTATTTTATTTTAAAATGGTAAGTCCCCAAGTGCAGAACATTAAGACAGTAGACTTGACTAATTATAAATGTGCAATTATAAATCTTTGCAACTAGCTTTTGTTAATATATGCATCAAAAAAGTATAAACTTAAAAGTACTACTGAAGATCTGTATTTTGTTTGCCTTCTGTTGTAACTGCATGTTTTTATTTACAGTGAACTTTAGACTTATAGCACTTCTTACATATAAGTATTGCCAAAGACTGTGCCAAGAATAGGTAAAGGCTTCTTTACCTAGTAGATTTCTTAACACGGCAAAGCCAACAGCAGGCACCAAATGGAACTCAAAGAAAGGCAGTACAGCTGTGTGAGTCACAGAGTGCCCTGAGATGTTGTGAGCAACGAGCCTGCCAATCCTCTTAATGGGATACAGTGACATAGGGAGTATAAAAAGAAGGAAGACAATTTTTTTAGATTACAATAAAATTACTTGCACAAAAAGAGAAACATGCAATTTTTTAAATTTTATTTAGAATATGGAAAAGTTTTATAAATATCCTTTAGCTTCGCAAAATGTGGTTCACTTGAGAATGTTATAGAAAATAATAATTTCCACCATTTAAAAAAAACACGAATTGAGACCTTACCTTGCTTAAATATACAAGGACTTCCTAACATTATAAGGCTAACAGTGTCAGTAACTTGAGGATTGGAACAAAAACAATCCAGGGTTAAATCTAATTAAGGTTTATTATTAGTGCCATTGAGTAATAATATTATGTAATGAATTCATGTTCCTCAGTGTAGTGTCCTAGGCCCAGCCATCTTTAGCTGTTTCATCAATGACCGTCCTTCCATCATAAGGTCAGAAGTGGGGATGTTCGCTGATGATTGCACAATGTTCAGCACCATTCGCAACTCCTCAAATACTGAAGCAGTCCATGTCCAAATGCAGCAATATCCAGGCTTGGGCTGACAAGTGGCAAGTAACATTTGCGCCACACAAGTGCCAGGCAATGACCATCTCCAACAAGCGAGAATCTAGCCATTGCTTCTTGACATTCAATGGCATTACCATTGCTCTATACCACACTATCAACATCTTGGTGGTTATCATTGACCAGAAACTGAACTGGACTAGCTATATAAATACTGTAGCTGCAAGAGTAGGTCAGAGGCTAGGAATCCTGCGGTGAGTAGCTCACCTCCTGATTCCCCAAAGCCTGTCCACCATCTACAAGGCACAAGTCAGAATTGTGATGGAATGTTGCCTGGATGAGTGCACCTCCAGCAACACTCGAGAAACTTGACACCATCCAAGACAAAGCAGCCCTCTTGATTGGCACTCCATCCACGAACATTCACTCCATCTACCAGTGACGAACAGTGGCAGCAGTGTGTACCATCTACAAGGTGCACTGCAGGAACTCATCAAGGCTCTTCAGACAGCACCTTCGAAACCCACGACCACACAGAAGGACAAGGGCAGCAGACACATGGGAACACCACCACCTTGAAGTTTCCCTCCAAGCCATTCACGATCCTGACTTGGAAATATATCGCCGTTCCTTCACTATCACTGAGTCAAAATCTTGGAACTCCCTCCTTAGCAGCACTGACAGTGTACCTACACCACATGGACACCAGCAGTTCAAGAAGGCAGCTCATCACCACCTTCTCAAAGAGCAACTGGGGGTGGGCAATAAATGCTGGCCTAGCCAGCAAAGCCCACATCCCATGAATAAATGAAAAAAAATATAAAGCACATTTAAATTCTCTAACTATTGTGAAAGATGCCAACAAGATCAAATCCCTTTTCAGGTAGTCATTAAATGCTGCTTTTTACTCTTTCAGTGCGCAGACCCATGTATTACCTGTAACAGGCCTTGATCCATCCATTGACCCAAACTTTGCAAATTATTATAGCATAGTAACATCTTTCAGTCCAGCAGGCCCATATTGGCGTTTATGCACCACGTAAACCTCCACCCACCCTTGTTCATCTAACCCCATCACTTTATCCTTATATTCCTTTCTCCTTCGTGCTTATCTAGATTCCCTTTGAATGCATCAATGTTATTTCCCTCAACTACAATCCGTACTAGCGAGTTCAATATTCTCACCACTCATCTAGAGTAATTCATAGATTACAAAAGTGATTACACTTCAAAAGTACTTCATTAACTGCAAAGCATTTTGAGACATCTGGTGGTCAGAATTGTTACAGTGCAAAAGGAGGCCATTCAGCCCATTGTGTCTGCACCAGCTCTCTGAATGAGCAATTCATTTAGTGCCATTCTCCTGCCTTCTTCTAACCCTGCACATTCTTTATTTTCAGATAACAGTCTAATTCCCTTTTGAATGCTTCAATTGAAGCTGCCATGTTCTCAGGCAGTGCATTCCAGACCTTAAACACTCGATGCGTGAAAAAGTTTTTCCTCATATTTCTTTTGCCTCTTTTCCAATTACTTAAACCTGTGCCCTCTCATTCTTGATCCTTTTTGTGAATGGGAACAGTTTCTCCCTATCTACTCTGTCCAGACCCCTCATGGCTTTGAATACCTCTATCGAGTCTCCTCTCAGTTTTCTTCAAGGAAAACAAACCCAACTTCTCCAATCTATCTTCATTATTGAACTTCCTCACCCTTGGAACCATTCTCATGAATCTTTTCTGTACTCTCTCCAAAGCCTTCACATCTTCCTAATCTGCAGAGCCCAGAACTGGACACAGCTGAGCTACTATATAAACGCAGGCCTTTTTCTTAAAGAAGTTTCTTCGGAATTCCCTATTGGATTATTTAGTGACTTACATTTATAGCTCCCAATTCTGGTCTCGCTGCAAGTGGAAACAGATTTTTTACATTAACCTATTAAACCCTTTCATAATCTCTATTATGGAAAAGAGAGCTCCGGCCTGTTCTTCTTTTTTGATGAATAAATATAACCCTTTCAGTTCTGGTATCATTCCAGTAAATCTTTCATGCACCTCCTCTGGTGTCTCAACATGATAAATGTTTGAGTTGGAAATGTATATTGGTGAATTGGAAATGTTTGTTTTGAAACCATTTTGAGAGAGACTTTGTGAAACACAGACTAAAAGTGTGACTTAAACATACAACATAGATAGCTATCCAATTTTTATCACTGAACCTTCCACATTCCAACCCACTGAAATGGAGACACCATGTCTGCAAAGACCCATCAAGGACAATAGCGTCAGGAGAACATGAGTGAGCCACATATCTTGTCCCTATTAGTAAAGCATCCCATTAGTATGGTATCAAAGCAATCACCTGGGATATTCAACAGAGGGTTCTCAGACTTGAACTCATCAAGCTACTATGGGAATACACTAAACCCCATCACTTGAACAATGGGACATTGGCTGAGAGAGAGGATTCCCAGACATGAAGTGATTAAGTTACAAGGGGAACACACTAGTCACGATGATGTTTGAATCACTGGGTGATGGTCATGTGACAGGCCCACCCTTTGTGTGTTTAAACTTCTGCTTTCTCTGCAGTAAGAGAACAAGCAGCTAAGATGCTGATGAGAGATGACTCGAGTGGGATCCTTGCTTCTCTCCAACCCACCTTGCAAGCTTCAAACCCTGTTTGCTGACCGTGACCATCCACGGATGTCCCTGCTACAGACAGAGGCTTATTAAAAGAATTTAATCTCCAGAACAGCTGAATGAGCCATTTGCATCTTTAAATCGGAAGCATCAGGACCACAGAAGGAAAATCACAAGACCACCGAATTCAGCCTGAAGCCAGCTGAATCACCAAACTACAGAATGTATACCTCTTTTATTTCTCTGGACTGCAAACTGACAAATCTATCCTTCCCCACTCTATAATCTATTAGTGTGCGTGTGTGAACTTCGAATGTGTGTGTTCGAATGTGTTATTTAGATTGGTTTAAGTATAATAAAGCTTACCTCCATTTTCGTTAAACTCAAGAAAACCTTGGTTCTTTTATGATCACAGTGTAAACAATGCATTGGCAAGTATATCCTTTTTTAAAAAGAAAACCTGTTGTGGTCAAATGAGGAGAAGGAAAAGAGGAGAGCCATTTGATCCCTCCTCACCTGATCGTGACACTCAATTATGTGACATAAGTAGGATTCTTGGAGTTGATGATGTGATGATATCACTGGACAACATCAGTAACTACCATTGATTTTGATATCGCAGCACATAATAAACAGGACAGAGCTCAGCAGATATGGCACAATACGTTCTACAATTGTTTTTGTGCAGGATGCAAACCAGTTTACGCTTTGATTTTTTTTGTGAAAGTGTTTTTGTTTTTTCTTATCATGTCTGGTTGCATGGTATACTTATAAGTTTTATATTTTATTACAACATATGTAATCATTTAATGGGAAGTTAACTAAGATATGAGAGAAAAAGAAATAGTAGGATATGTTGGTAAAGTGAAATGAAGTAAAGTCAAGGAAGCTCATGTGGAGCATAAGGACCAGTTAGATCTAAGAGCCCATTTCTGTACTGTATAATTCTATACATCACTCAATCCTCTTGAGAAGGTTGCTGATTCAAACCCCTCTCCAGCACTTGAACTTAAAATTTCAGCTGACTTTTCAGTGCAACACTTAAGGCATGTTTCATTGTTGGAAGCTGTTAGTTTTTTTAATGAATGAAACCTTTAAACAAAGTTTTTTAAAGAAGCAGAGGAGGTTTTCCTGATGTCCTGGCCAAGAATTCTTACGCAGCAACAGCGTAACAGATTAACTAATTGTTCACTTCATCATAGTTTGTGGGAAGATGCTGCATGCAAATTACCTGCTACATTTGCCTACAGATAATTGATTACCTTTCAAAAGTAATTAGCTGTCAAGAGTTTTATAACATACTGAGGATGTGAAATATAGTGGATAAATGCAGGTTCTCTATTTCAGCCTCTCTGCATCTTGCAGTGTCCACAGTGAGGAGGTGAACTTAGAGACCATATTTTAAATATTTAAATATATTTTCATGGATATGTGTGTCACTGTCAAGGCCAGCATTTGTTGCCCATCCCTATCTACTTGGGTCAGTACTAAGGTATCGCAACCACTTCAAGGTATATTGAGTAGCCCTGGATGACTAGTTTGAGTGATTTTTTTTTGCCTCTCTGGGCACAAATGTAAATACACCCCATATTAGCACTGGTGAGTTTAGGTGCTCTTGGTGTAATCAAGTGCAAGTCAGCATTCTGTAGCAAATTACATTACAGTACACTGTTAATGCCACTGCATTTAGGAACTCCATGTGCATTGCTATTTTACTCCAACATGTTCCAGATGCACGTGCAAAATTGTAAATGTTGAGTGCTATAAAATGTTAGTGTAAATGTACTGTATTTGAGGTGAAATTGGGTTAGGGAAGCTTATGTTTTAATTAAAGAAAGTACTGACATTTTCGGTTACTTTGCTCTTAATTATGCAAATGAATTCAATAAAATAATATTAGAAGGCATAATTTCAGAGCAAACATTCGGTGCAAAGGAAGGATTGGAGATTTGATTAAGCTGGATACCAGACTTCCAGGGGTAGTTGAATTTACAGTTGCTTTTAAAAGATGAAGAGAATCGGATCCAAACATTATATTTGAGTTTTAAATGAAGTACCACATGCATTTTTTGATATTTTTGAAAATAAATACGCTTGGGAAAGATTCACAAGCAATGGAAGCAGCAAAACATAATTTATTTTTTAAAAATACAATTGAGACTGGCATACAAACTGTAGACTTGTCAATTTACTATCAGTTGTAGGGAAAACCTGGAAAAGCACAGCTCAATAACAAATCATTAGTTCAGATTCAGTTAGAAGAGGTCATGTTTAATTTGCAGGAGATTTTCAACAATATTACTATCATGGGAAAGAATTGAATGTTGTAATGTATCCAGTGACACTTGACACCGGAGATGGTTAAGGGTCCAAACAAGCGAAAGACTTTATTTTACCAGTATGCATACGTGGATACAGCTCAGGAGAGATTGTTCAACGAACGAAGTTTGCTTTACATATTTATACACTTTACAATTGTGCTTGTTACTCAGGTATCCAGTCTGTCACATCACCACAAACAGTACTAGACAATTACAGTATCAATGCTTTATTAGAAAACTAGACTAGCCTCTGGTTGAAATAAATGCTTCCTTTGTAAAGCTGAGCAAGCTCCTACTGTGCCCCCGTTACAGTGACCCTGTCCCTTGTGAATGCAAACAGGTTCCCATTCGCAACAGTTATCTCTCTCTAATGCTGCACAAGTTTCTACTTTGCATACATTATCATGGTTATGTCTCTTTGTGTAGCTAAACTTCTCAAGTCTCCACTCTGGGTCTTGAGCAGATTCTGAATTAAGCTTGAATTAAATATGTTTTTAACCCTTTGAATGCCTCAACCTTGTGTCAGCCTTACACTAAGCTCCCAGCCTGCTATGTACCTATATAACCTTCCACTTACCTGTCTAGTTGCCTAATTACTTCCTGTATTTATATATCCCTACAATGTTGAATACTAACATGTTCAAAAGTTGTTGATAGTGTTTCACATCAAAGTGAGAAAAAAATAGAAAATTGGTTTGAAAATCTAGGGTAACCATGAATGGAAATTTTTGAACAGGGCAGGATATGTTATGAATGAAGTACGTTGGGATTGGTCCTCAGACCCTAAAGTTAGTTGCATCACTGGATCAGGGCATTGAAAGTAAGGTATAAATACGAGGCTGAAGTATTGGCAACCAACTGCAGCCAGCTGTGCCAAGTTGGTGATCCATCATGGCTTTCTCCTGAGGACTGACCATCACAGAATCCAGTCTCCAGCCAATTTGATTCACTCCATGTGTTTTCAAGAAATGGCTTAGCATACTGGGTACGGGAAAAGGCTATGTCCCTCAGCAATATCTTGGTTGTGGTGCTGAAGCTCTATGTCTCAGAAGTAGCTGCACCTCAAGCCAAGCTGTTTCAGTAAGCTGCAACACTGCCATCTACCTGATAAAGTGGAACATTGCAAAGGAATATTCTGTCCACAAAAATCAGGGCCAGGATTTCCCCCCGTCCGGGGGGGATATTGAAGAGTGGGTGCACCGAGGCGTGCCTCCAATCGGCATCCCTGATTGGGGGCGCGCTGCTATTTTACATGGGAGGGCCAATTAAGGCCCGCACAATGTGACGTCTGCACGGAAGCACTATGCGTTCCCTGTGAGGGCAGGGGGGATTCCCTAAACCCGAGAGTGCGCTCTTTCATGCATGCGCACAAAAGAGCACACTCATCTCCCTGAGGCTAAGTGCTGCCTCAGGGAGATCAGCTCTACTGTGAAAAATATTAAAAATAGAAAAAAAAATTCCATGTCATGTCCACTCATGTGACACTGTCACACGAGTTAGGACATGTCCATAACTTCTAAAAACACTAATTAAATTTTTAAAAACCTACATGAAACCTCATCCCGCCTGTGGGTGAGGTTTCATGCTTTTTCTAATGCCTGCCAGGGCACCTGGCCTGGCTGCCAACCTTAAGGTTGGACGGGCAGGTCCATTAATTACTTAAATGACTCTGTCAATGGACTCAACTGGCCATTAACAGGTCAGTGGGCGCACAGCTGATTTTGCTGAGCCCCCACCTACCTGAAAACTTAAACGGGGTGCAGTGACGTCAGGAGTTCTGCCCGACGTCACCGCGCGTCATTTTATGTGTCGGTGAGTGGGCCCCGCCCCCTGCTCACCAACGGGAAAATCCTGGCCCAGGATAAATTCAAGCTGATCAATTACCACCCCATCAGCCTACTCTCATTCATAAACAAATTAATGGAATGCATTGTCAGCTGTACTGTCAAGCAGTACTTCCCCACCAACGACATGATTACTGAAGTTCATTTTTGGTTCCGCCAGGATATCTCTGCTGCAGACTTCATTACAACCTTAATCTAAACATGGACAAAACTGCTAAATTCCAGAGGTGATGTGAGAGTGACTGCCCTTGATATCGAGGCAGCATTTGACTAAATGTGGCATCGAGCAGCCATAGTAAAATTGAAGTCAATTGGCATCGGTGCAGGGTAGCTCTCCACTGGCTGGAGTCACACCTAATACAAAGGAAAATGGGTGTGATTGTTGGAGGCCAATCATCTCATCTTCAAGACATTGCTGCAGAAGTTCCTCAGGACAGTATTCTTGGCCCAACCATCTTCAGCTGTTTCATCAAAGCTCTTTCCTCCATCATAAAGGCAAAAGTGGGATCATTCACTGGTGATTGCACAGTGTTCAGTTCCATTCACAATTCCTCAGCTATTACAGTACATGCCTGTACGCAGTAAGATCGGGACAATATCCAGGCTTGGGCTGCTGATAAGTGACGTGCAGCATTCCTACCACACAAGCACCAGGGACTGGTCATCTCCAGCAAGCGAGAGGCATCTTCCTTTGACATTACTGTTTTTGAATTCCTCACCATCAACAACCTGGGGGTGGTGGGGAGTGGGTGGGGGTGGTTTGACATTGACCAGAAGCTTACCTGGACCAACCACATGAATACCGTGGCTACTAGAACAGGTCAGAAACTGAATATTCTGTGGTGAGTAACTCAATTCCTGACACCTTTTAAGCCTATTCACTACCCATAATTTTTTTTAAAGAAGCAGAACAGAAACTCCGGTAACAGATTGGAAAATGGCAAATTGAGGTAATGAGGGTAGAACTAAAGATAACCTGGGAGAAAACATTGAAAAAAAGAAACTGAAAAACACTGGGAAATCTTTAAAGGGTAATCAGTAGATTACAAGAAAAATGTATTCCACTAAAAGCCAAAAATAAGCAGGCTACTTATGGGGCATCATAGATGAATAAATAATAAAAGGAAAAATTGAACCAAAAGAAAGACATACAAAAAATAATTGAATACTAGAGGATAAAAGGGATTATAAAGGACATTTGAAAACTTGCAGGTAGGCAGTTAAATGGCAAGTGAACTTAGATAAATGTGATGTGATACATTTTGATAGGAAACATAAACATCACCTATACATTAGAAAACAAGAAACTGAATGGGGTAGAATAGCAAAGGGATCTAGGGATACTGATAAACACATCATTAAAGCAATACTGTGAGGCAGTAAAGCAATTAAAATGCTGACAACGCACTGGAATCTATTTCTCAGTATAGAATTCAAAAGCAATGAAGTTACATTATAATTGTGTAGGACCCTGGTCAGTTTGTACTTAAAAGCACTGTGCACAATGCTGGTCTACATACTGAAAGTGCATAGAAATACTGGAGAAAGTTTAAAGAAGATTTACAAGAATGATACTGCAAATGAGATATTGCAGCTATCAAGAAAAATTGAACAATTGGGCACTTTTTTCTTTAGAGAAGAGAACACTTGGAGGACACCTAATGAAGGTCTTCAAATTATGAATAGATTGGACAGAGTAGCTATGGAGAGAATGTTTTCACTTGTGGGAGAATCTAAAGCTAGAACTATAAATTCAAGATGGATACTGTGCTAATAAGTCCAATAGGCCAATAAGAAGAAATTCCTTTACTCTGAAAATGGCTGGAGTGTGGAACTTGCTACCACAAAGGCAAAGAGCTTACTTGCTTTTAAAAGGAAACTGAAAGACACGTGAGACAAATGGGACTATGATTTGCTGAGTCTGAAAAGAGATAGATGGAATGGGAGAAAAGTCCTGTAGAATATAAACAGCATGAATTAGTTGGGCCGGTTGGCCTGTTACTGTGCTTTCTATGTCTATGTTTAAGCCACTATGTATGTTTGTTATGTGTATTCCATGCCTATGTCTAAGTCACTAGTTAGAACTCATCAGAAGTTGACTTGATGTTATTGCCCCTCGTTCCCCTTCCTGATTGTCATGGATGTTCTAACTGAGCAACTGAGACAGGAAGTGCCATGATCAATTACGTTTGAGATGACATTGAGCTATGTGATGGGATGATGAGAACATGACTGAATATGTGGAGAACTTTAGAAAAGCACTGGAAGACAGGGGTATGAAGATCAGTAAACCAAGGACCCGATATGGGCTGGTGGTTTGACCCTAGGGAAGAGGAGAGTGAAGGTGTAAAGATTTTAGGTGAAGACTTGGAGAAAGCGAATAGTTTCAAGTACTTGGGGTCAGTGGTGGTAGAAGATGCAAGTATACAAATAGAAATTAAGCAATGGATGAGCTCTGGTTGGAGTAATGAGAAGACGTGCAATGGAGTGTTATGTGATAGAAAAGTATCATAGAAACTGAAAAGAAGATTCTACAAGACCGTTGTGAGACTGGCCTTGTTATATAGCACATAAACTTGGGCAGCATCAAGAAATCAAGAAGGGAGAAACAATGAATGGATACTAATGAGATGATGGTGATTAGATTGATATGTGGAGTGACAAGAAAGGGCAAAATCAGGAACCAGTACATGAGGGGGTCAGTGAAGATTATGGAAGCATTGAATAAAGTAGCCTAGAAGAGATTGAAATGATATGGCCTTCTGTTGGGGAGAGAGAAAGAAGATGTGGTGACGCAAGTGATGGAGTGCCAGGAAGAAGAAGAGGAGGGCCAAAGAACAGATGGAAAGATGCAGTGGTCAGAGATTTAAATGCAGTGAGATTAGAAGAGGAATGGGTGACTTACAGGAGGAGGTGGAGAAGGGGGATCAGCCAGAATTGTGGCAACCCCAAATAAAATGGGAGAATCAGAAGAAATTATTATTGCCCTTAAGCAATGCAATATAACAATCATTATATCAGGAATATAAGAGAAAAGAAGTTGGTATTTACTTTCTTTTAGAACTTATGAGTAAATACAATTATCTAATTTGATGCTAAATCAAGTAGACCAGAAGGACCCAGATTTCTGAACTGTGCTGAATTATAGAATCTTAGAATGGTTACAGCACAGGAGAAGGCCATTTGACCCATCGTGTCTATGCCAACTCACTGCAAGAGCAACTCAACTAGTGCCACTCCCCAACCTTTTCCCCTATAGCCCTGCAAAATTTTCCTGTCCGGTACCCTTTTGAAGGCCACGATTGAAACTGTGTTTGACCCCAGCACACTCTGTCTAGGAAGGATGAAATTAGCCAAGGTTCCCATTCTTACTTGATATATATGATAAATTATGTATGGATGTAGTTTGAGGTCAGGTCAAATGTGATGCCCTCAGCACTCATTGCTCAAGCCCATTAATGAGGGCTATTAATTTCGTACCAGAGAACTGCCATGATGTTTACCATTCCAGTAATCAACGTCTTACAGATAATAGGGCAGAATATTGACCAAAAAAGGATGATTTTTCTTTTAGTGCAGGAGAAAACTTCAAGGCAACCTAATAGATTGTTTTGCTATTGTGAGGGTGGTCAAGGTGCATTCTCATGAAGCTTTCAAAAACTGAGGAATGTAGTTTAAAAATAAGTAGTTCCAGAATTCAGAGTGATTTCACATGCAAGGTAGATATACCAGGGAAGGCCATTTAATCAAATAAAAACAAGTTGAAGGGACAATGAAATGTGCTTCTAGGGGAAGTGCAAATACTGTACAGAGATGGGGTGCAAAAATAGGGGGGTTGATAGCAATTAAAAAGATTAGACTTGTTTGGGTAAATGACTTTCTGCAATTTCAAAAGTGGGTAATTTTCATGTTGCTCTTCATTTCTGTGGGATAAAATGCAGCTGGCTTTGTAAAACTGAAACTAAATTTTAAAAAGAATCTTAAAACTTGAATTAGTTTAAATTAATTAATTTAAAATCACATTTTAGAAATATGTTTGGAAAAGTTCACAGGCAAGGTCAGATCCTGAACCAACCAGTTCTGAATGTTCTGTTTTAAAAATGCCATGGTGGCCTTCTGAGAAAATTCACAGCACAGCAGTTGCTCCAGCCTGCAAGCTGAGTGTCAGTCTTGTATGCTAAAACCTATATCCAAAGAGCAGCATTTGTCAGAATCCATGCTGAGACTCAGTTGAGTGGTGAGATTTACTGTGTCTTGGACAAGTAATCGAAGCAGATTATGGCAGATAAAAACTCCCTTTGTGGTTTGGCATCACCAATGCTAAAGTTTTGTCCTGTAGTCCAGTTATGTCCCAGAGTGATTCTGAAGCAAAGTGGAATAAATGTATCCTCCAAAAAAATCCCTTGAGTTAACTTTGGAGTTATGTTGGTTCCTGACTCCAGATTGACACAACTTTAGTGTCAGTGCAAAGCAAAGGTCCCTTATACCACCACTGACATAAGTCACCATCAGTTAGTTGAAAATCCTGATAACAAGCAGAGATGGCAGTGACTGTAAAAAGTCCACAGCCCAGATTTTTCTAGGGCTTTGGCCAAGAAAGCATGGAGGGAGGATATGGCAGATATTTTTTTTAATCTTTCCTTTTGAGATGGGGAGAAGGTAAACTGGGGTTACAATTCATTATGGAGAAAAAGAAAAAATATTAATATTCTGGGAATTCTGTCCCTAATTTCATTTCTGTTATAGCCATGCAGTTTTTCCATAGGTTTTTTAAAATATGTGGTATTTTAGTTCTATTGCGAGAATTGTCAACCACTTTGCTTTAAATATCTTCAATGTTATAGAATGGGAGTTAGTGTGAAATAGGTTCAGTTGTTAATGGTTTTTCAGTTTTACATTAATTGCTGCTATTTGATTAATATTGGAATGTCAGCTGTTCATTTTATTTTAACTTTGCTTATTTCCCTGAATGATGCCCATTCATTCTGTAAACATGTAATGTGTAGTATTTTTACTATATGTTGAAACTGCACAATGCTTATTTTGAAACTAGTTGGTCATAACTGAGAAAATTAAACTTTAAGGCCTGAATTTTCTCTCCCAAGTTGGGAGTCTGGAAAATTCCTGGCTGCATAAACCCAACTCGGGCAAAAGTGTCCCGAATGGTCTAATTTTTATTTCTTGGCGGGTGCATGTTAATGGCAGTCGGGTTTGTCACCTCTGGAAACAGTTCGGAGGCAGGAAGCGGTCTGTATGAAAAGCCCACCTCATTCCTCTGGGACTTGGTCCGAGCTATATAAAAAAATACAAAAAACAGCCCTCCAGTCCTCACCTCTGCTTCCCCACCCAGATTTCCCATGCCCCATCCATGCTATGTCATGCCCCCACCCACCACCCCATGAAGCTTCATACCTTGCATGCCAACCTATGCCCCTCTACCCACCTACATGGCCTTTTGTAACCCCTATGTCAACTTATGTCACTCTACCCTTTCTGGCCCTTTCTAGTCCTTATGCCAACCTGTGCCCTTCTATCCAACCTTCATGGCCCTTTATAGCCCTATGCCAACTTAGGCCCATATCATGCCAATGCATGCGCCCCCCCCTTCCTTGTCCTAACACTCTCCATGCTAATTCACCCAGCATCCACCATGGGCAGACCTCTGGACCCATGCTGGGATGAAAGGAAATAAAGTTGTGTCTATTGCAGACTTCATTTTTATTAAAAAGAACTCTCATTCATAAAACCTCATTCACTGCATTTACATTCATATAGTTGTTTGGTAGTACAGAACTTGAGTATGGCTGATAAAAGAGACATGCTATCAAAGCTTTCTTTCTTGCACTTATCAGGACAGCCCTCAAGATAAACTAGCAGTAAAAGGAAGAACAATTTATACTGCATGAGAGTGCTGTTTGGTTGGCAAGTGGACTCTGGTGGAGTTGTTGCTATGGAGATTGCAGCGGAGAACAGCTAAGTGCCAAGCTTTTCTTCAAATTTAAACCAGGCACGTTGACTCTGGTCAAGGGATTGCCATGGGGAATGAACCAGGGAATGACAGGCCCCCAAGATTTTGTTTAGTTTGAAAAGATGCAATGCATGGACATGCTCCTTCTGTCTGCAAAGGACAGCGCCCTCTGTGTGAATATATATTGTTTCTAGCATGCAGGTGAGCCACACTGCGAGCCCAACTAATAATCTAATTACCCTGGAGGGGTAAGGTGTCTCAAAAACTGGAGCAACAGGTGAAGCTAGCATTTGCATGCTGTTGCTATGCAGCAGCAACAGAAATAGTATTCTCCATTAACAGGACGCTGCCATCAACCCAAAAAGATGTTCTGTCTCTCACACAAATGAGTAATGTGGTATATGAATTTCAGTACCAGTGTGATGCCAGGTACGTAGGCCACACGTCCCAGCGACCGGTGGATCATATCAAACAGCACTTCCCTTCACCTGTTCGCAACAGGCAGAGTACTCAACCAGCCCATGCTTGCAAAACTCAAAAATATAGTGTCCAGCATTAGATGTGATTCTGTGATTGGATAACACTTTCTAAACAATTCTGATTGTGCTAAGAATTATGCTGACAACCAATTTAAGATTATCAGTCAGGCTTACAGTGTGGCTCACTTACACAAACTAGAAGCTACACATATTGACACACAGGGCCCTGTCCTTTACAGACAGAAGGAGCAGCTCCACGCATTACGCCTTTTCCAACTAAGCAAAAAATTTGGGAGACAGCCATTCCATGATTCATTCCCTATGGCAATTCTTTGACCAATCAGAGTCAACCTGCCTGGTTTAATTTTGAACAAAAGCTTGGCAGTTAACAGTTCTCAGCTGCATTCTCAATGGCAACACCTCAACAATTCAGAGTCCACTTACCAATCAATCAACATTCTTCTCATGTCATATAAATTGTCGTTCCCTTTACTGTTGGTTTATCTTGCGAGCTTCTTGCTGATTGCAAGAAGCTTCGATAGCATGCCTCTTTTCTCAGCCATACATTTACATTCCTTCAACTGCGTAATCCCTTATCAAAACAAATATTTCATTCAAGGGCTTAATCCCTTACAAAAACACGCATTTGCGTTCATAACTCAAAATCAAAGACTTTATAACCACTTGGAAGTATCAATATAAATGTGAACTGACAGGGCACCCCATTGTGACAGTGATAGGTTGTGAAATCAGTCAAGTGGCACAAATCCTATAATAGGAGCCCTCAGGCTTATGTCAACAGAGTGAAATTGCAAGCGCTTTTTAAAAAGTGCAGCAATGGTTTTTTTTTCAAACATTTAAATGCCAGGAAATGTAAATGCCTTGACAGTGTGACAGTTTCCTTGACAGCTTGACAGTTCCAATCAACTTGACAATTCCAATAAGTTTATCCATTTTTTAAGCACATTTATGTCTACTTTGAATACTGCCAAAGGTCACCTGACCTCTCCCAAAGGGCACCTAACTTGCCCCAAAGGGGCATCTATCCAAAGGGGTACCCTAACTCTCCAAACGGGGAACCATACCTCTTCAAAGAACTTGGGCAGCTTTAGACCTTCTCCTGCAAGGCCTAATGCCCACAAGTTGTGTTTTGGCCATCCCAGTTTCGAAAATTGGATGTTTTTGAAGGCAGCTGCACTTTCACATGTGCAACTACTTCCATGAACAATAGATATGCAAGCTACAACCAATGAACACCCTCCCCTCCATACCCCCAACACATTAAAAATTGTGGGTTTGGGGGTGGGACTTCCGGAATCGGGTCTCCAGCACTATTTTGGTTAAGCAGGAGATCCTCTCCGTCTTTACAAAAATTCAAGCTTAAAATGCTTAACTCCGATATGGCTATATTGCTAAATGCTTTCCAGCACCGTTATAATTTACAAGTAAAAGTGTATGCTTGCTGTTAATTTCATTCTTTGTCATCAATCTTACAAGATGTTTCTTATGTGGCGTGTGAAGCAGTGGTCCTCAGCCAAGGCATTGAAGCTGAGGCAAAAAGGTAGAAGCACCTAGTGTGAGAGTCTGGAGAGGCCACCTGCTTACGTTGGAAGATAATAAGGAATAGTCTCCTTATTGAACTTCACTAATATAAGTGTAAAGTTGAGGTGTATTTTTCATCAAGTTAACCCAATAAACTCTATTTACTGCTTCACAGTGAAAGGCAGGGGACACTGTGAACACAAAACACTGTCAACATATTACTGACGTGCTGCTTTGTTTTGTGTGATTTCTGCATTTGAAGTAATGGTTACATTCGCAAACCAACGGAAGAAAATTTGCAATGACCATTACAGTTTATTGTTATGCATTTCTGATTATGCCTGCAATCTCTTTGGGAGGTGATCTAATTTTTGAAAATAAAATTGTATCGCACACATATAAAAAGCAGCATCGTCACTGGAAACTGAATGAAGTCCACTTCTATTTAAAGTAGGAATCTCTGGAGATATAATGCTGGACTGATGTCTGTTTAGTGAAGCAATATTTTGTCATGTTTTGGAACCATAAAATACCTGTTTTAGAACAAATTGGTCGTGCTTGAAAGAAAAAACCTTGTTAAGACCATGGTTCTCTGTATTCTTTCCCAACTTTAGCAACAGACCTCTCCACTCCCTGACTCGTTGCTTCAGCTCTGCTGCCCATCTGCTGGGCCTACCTCAGCTTCAGTTCCTAGGCCTTGGCTGGGACCTGCTGCTCTTGCAGTTCATGTAACAGTTTGGAACCATTGCTGATAAGGAATGAAACACCAGCAAGCATATACTTCTATTTTTAGAGTATAAATATATTGAAAAGGATTTAATTCTGAAACTCATTATCTAATTTTAGAACACAAATCAACTGGCAGAGACTGTGTCACATTCATAGTAGTGGGTCACAGAGGTACATAGAACTTCTTACCAAGATTGTGGAGCACTTCATGAAATATTTGGGAGTTGATTTTTCTTCTTTAGATAAAGGTTATTATCAAACATATCTTATGGTGTCATCCACTTTCAACATCTCAATATTCCCACAAATGTATATATAAGCTCTTACATACGAAATATGCATCCAGGCATGCTATGCCTAAAGGTGTGTATTCTGATTTTTGAGTTTAGCCTTGGAGCTATAGCAAGAAGTTACAATGTTGTAGCTTAGAAAAATGTTTTGAAGATTGGCAGTTTGCTGTAAAATATCATGTAAGTTTTTGTGTGGGGTTTTTATGCACCAAAGAAGCTAGATATCATGGCCATCTTTCGTTCCACAAAAAAAAATGTTGGTTGTTTGCCATTAATTAACTAGAAGCAGCTTTCTTTGCAGCACTATGCCTAAACATGGGGATGTTTTAAATTTCACTGAGAAGGGATAAATAAGTATCTTTACTTGCTTCACTAATAATTAGACCATTTATTGAGATTGTACATAATTTTAAAATAAATTGTGAAATAACATTCTACTAATATTTTTCAATACTGTTAGAAAAAAACAATGCAAGTTTCTGGATTGAAGGAAGAGCTTCAGTTAACAAATACTGATCTGAGGCCCTTAATGCTGGTCCAGTTAGTGTGTTCATAATAACAAAGGTGCCAGTAGGGCCAATTGACTACGCTGTGATTTTGCTACCATGATATCAAACTGAGATTTATATGAAGATTTTACTACTAGAATCCCTTCAAAGCTGATAACTAAATTTCTTCTTAAATGCAATTCACCGGTTCCAATGCAGATACATTCACATGGATATGTTTACTAGAGAGCAATGGGCCTTGTAATTTTGAAGGATAAGATGCAAGTACTGAAGATAAGCAAATGTACATGCCTCCCACTAGTTTTGATTTGGAGCAGAAAAATTATTGTTGACAAAGTAGATTTAAATTTATTTTAAAATCCTGCTCTTGCAGATAGGAGAGCATTTTTTTTCTTTCACACACTTCTCCAGTTAAAGTGATTAGCAATCTGCTATCAGGTCTTGTTGACTCATTGTTTAAACTGATGGAAGGCATCCAGGTGCATTAGATGCTATTTTCCCCAGAGAGAACCCTTTGGTTCACTTAGCACCCCAATCTCTGATATCGCAGTCACGATTTGAAAACTTGTAATGCAGAAGGAATTGCAAATGAACCTGCATTTGACTTTTCTTAATTCTACATCTGGTGTAGTGTGTTCAGTTCACAGGCTGCACCTCAGGAAGAGGATGTATTGGTGTTGGAGTGGGTGCAGCGCAGCATGATACCAAGGCTAAAAGGGTTAATTTGTTACATAGACTATGATTGTATTCCTTGAGCATAGAAGACTAAGGTATGATCTAATCGAGGTGTTGAAAATGATTAAAGAATTTTATAGTGCAGGTAGAGAAGCTATTTTCTTTCGTCAGGAAGTCCAGAACAAGGGAGCATAATTTTAAAACAGAAAAAGGTTGCTCAGGTGATGTCAGGATGCTGTTCACACAAAGGGTTGTGGAAATCTGGAACTCACCCCCAAAAAAGCTGGTTAGGTCAATTGGGAATTTCAAAAGTAAGATTGATAGATATTTCTTGCGTAAGGGTATTAAGGAATATGGAACCTATGCAGGTAAATTTGAGATGCAGATCAACCGTGATTTAATTGAATGGTGGAACGTTCCTGTTCTGATGAGTCTTTAAGTTTGCTCTGCACACATGATAAGAAATAGATTATGTGACGTCTTTAACCCCAAATCAATTATTCTGCTTTGTTCTGTGGATAATTGTGTTCCTCTGAAAGTGAGAAAGTGATCGTGGAACCTGAATGTGGCGGTGGGGTCAGGGGGTTGGGGCCAGGGCCGGGTGGGGGGTGCGATGCAGGGAGGTCGGCATTCATTCACACTGTGCATTTACACCCAGCAAAAGAGGATTGTCCAAATTCATTTCAGCTATAATGCTTGGAGCCAGCAGCAAGTGGAGAATTTCATTAAGTCCTTCTGGCCTGGAGTTGAGCCTAAATTCCAGAATTGAAAGAACTTTGTTCTAAATGGCTGTAGTCATTTATGTATTTAATAAAAAGCTGTTGCTGTGCTATGAGCTGCAGTTGAGATTGTTTATTCTTGACTTTAATTGCGATTTTCATTAAGTTATACTCACAAGTAGAATGTATTATTTTTACTATACTAGATGCATGTGTTTGACATGCAAGAAAATGTGCCAATAAAAGTTAGTGGAAACTGATAATATTCCATGCATCTTTAAATTTAATGTCAAGAAAGTTACATTTATTTAATAGGCGAGAAGATAGCTTTCTCACATAATACACTTTGGGTGGAATTCCCTTTTGTGCAGAATGGCTGTCACTGCCTTTTTCTTCTATGTTGGTATGCAGCTCTAAGCAGTTTATGGGAAACAGATGCTTTTTGTTTTATTCTTTGCTGCCTGACATTGTCCTGTTGGCAATATTAAAAATATTTTCAAAGCTAACTTAAATTATAGTGTCTCCTAAGTAAATATATTGGATAAATACACTGGGGAATTTTAAGATGTCTGTCATTGACTTTTGGCATTCTTCAAAAGACTTGGCCACAAGCTCAATTTTTTTTCATAACATATTGTGAAAGGCAACTGATTTTTTTTTTCAAATGATGTTGTGGCCTCCAACCTCTTCGTACAAAGGATGTAGTATATACAACAAATGTCTTCCTTCAGAAACTGCGAATCATCTTTTCAGACTTCCTGTTTCTGACAGCAGCTAAAAAGGTTTATGATAAATGTCATTTGCTGATTTGCTTTAGGCAAATTCTGTGTGTTATAATGTTGCTCAATGGGTCTTTTTGCAGTAATTAGACTCAAGGCAGTCTGTTTCAGAAAGGGATGAATTCTAGGAAGAAAGGTCAAGGTTAGCAATCTGTCTAAACCACAGATCTCTAAGAAAAATGTAAAACTTCCTATAGGTAGCAGTCAGGATAATATCTCATTTGATTTTGGTAAGTATGTTAACTGCTATTTTATAGTGAAATACTGGGGGTTATAAAAACCTCTTGCTGTGTAAAGTGCAGCCATCTCTTGCATAATAATTCTTCATATTTATACCTTTCATCTAAGGCAAACTCTGAGTCTCAGCATAATCATCTACAAAGGTTCTAAGTAGAGGCATGATGCTTGAGCTAAGAGAGGAAGACAAAACTAAGACAGGTCAATGCATGTTACTTCTCCTACTTGCCAATTTTTAGTGTTGTAGACAGAAGCCTAAAAGTACATTTTCTCCCTGTCCTTTTAGCAGATTGGTGCATTGTGTAGAGGGCCCTGGATAAAGTGAAAAAACTACAGCGAGAAAAATATAAATTAAAAACCAAGCTAAGGTTTAACACAGATTCAGTTGAAAACAATAAGCCTGTATTGGTTTCTTGGGAAAAGACAAAGGAAACACAGAGGGCTACAAAGACCTCTTGCTGTGTAAAGTGTAGCCAGCCATCTCTTGCATAATAATTTTTAATTTTTACACCTTTAATCTAAGGCTTTCAATTGCGATCTTAGCTGGGCTGTTGGGTGGAGACGCAAATAGATATTGTAAACTTCCTTAAAGGAAGGAAAACTAGGTGGGCAAGCTGCTTTTTCCCTCCTCCTAGTACTCCGTAAGGGTCGTGTTAACACAGGTATGAGAGCAGGGTCATCAGCATGCCCTCAGCTGGAGAAACTGGAAAATAATTTATGCATAATGTCATTATGCATCTGTGTTTGAAATTGATACAGATGGTACCAATGAAAATGTAGGACCTCTATGGTAGAAGGGTAAGCTTTAATGAAAATAATTAGGTGGGAATGCCAATAATTCCTTGATGTAACTTGGTACAATGATGTTGGAAACATTTCAGAAGCTGTACGATGCCATGTGAGAATAGAAGAGGCTGTGTTAAGAGTCTTTGTAGATGATTTTGCTGAATTATTTTTATTTTGAATTTTTTTTTTTACAGTAATGGAAAGTAAGTTCAGCTTTTTGTTTTTCAATTTTTACAGCAGCAATTCTTGGACCAGCAACGCATGCAACAGCTTCATGTGTATCAGGCTTCTGTAGCTATGGGAAGTATGTCTGTGACAGACAGGCATCAACCACTCTGCAGAGCCCAGTCCTCCCCAGCAACTGCAAACTTAAAAAATCCTGGCACTGAGAAACCTATCAAGCACCTTTTCACTACTGGTAAGGGAACTGCAGAAAAAGCTACAAGATCTCAAAGTAACAGCTGTGTTATTGTGAATTAATGGGTAGACACATTAACTCTAAGAATTACATATAGGGGGAAAAAAAACATCCTGAAGCAAGGCTTTGAAAAGCCATTCGATTCGATTCTGATGTTTTATTCTTAACAAGGTTTACAAATACAATAGTTACACCTAATATGGCTGAGTCTGTTATGAGGTTTAACTGTTCCTGGACCAAAGCATATATGCTAGGCATAACAATAGTTCAGCTTATTTTATTGATTGTAAATGTAATATAACTCGACTTGACCCCAGATAAAAGCATACATCATCCAAACATGGATTTTAAAGTACTGTGATACTCACATTGTTGGAATTAACAATCTAAGCACAGCCTAGGGAGGTCTTGTGACTCAGTCAGTAGCGACCCTGCCTCTGAACCAGAAACTCCGGGTGTAATCCCCACTCCAGGACTTGTTGGCCACAGAAAAAGCATTCATGATGTGGTTCAACAGGTTGATAATCAGCCTGCTAATCCTTCCAACACTTCCCCACTATTCCTCAGTTATAGAATATTCTCCCATGTAATTTTTAATGGTTAGCAGTCCAAATATAGTTAACTAATTGCTAAAGGTCACCTAAAGACAGTGATGCATTTTAAACACATTTTTCGTTTGTCTCTAAATTATTTGTTTTCTTAAATGCAAACTAAATTCCAGTGGTGAAGTACTCATTATTCTCTTAATTATTATAAATCTTTCATGTTTCTCTGGTCAGAATATGCTTTGATCGCTTATTTAGGGCACTTCAACACAAACCACGACAGAATCATCTTCCTACTAATATCTGAATCTTTTTTAACATTATCAATGACAACTTTTCAACAGTTATTGTAGTAAAGTGCCTCAAGGCATTTCAACAAAAGGCACCAAAGACTAGGAAAGGAGCATCGGGGTAGTAACCAAAAGCAAGACTGAAAGGGCTTTTGAAGGAGGCAAGAGAGTAACTAAGGTGGAATGCCTTAAATAGTGTCTTCAAATGCAGAGCTGAAACAGCTGAAACCTTTGCACCCAAAATGTGGAACAAGGAAAAGGGAAACTATGAAGAAGGCCAGAGGATACCCAAGACCATTAATAGGAATGAGGTTGTAGAGGTAAAGAGGAATGAAGCCTCAGAAGAATTTACGAGTGCAAAAATTTTAAAAATTGCATAGGTATAGAATTTGGTGAGCATAGGAAAATAGGACTTAGTGCAGGATAGAATGTGGGATGTCTACAAGTTTGGACAAATTGCAGTTAGTAAAGAATAGAACTTGGGAGGCTAACAAGTAGAGCACTAAAACTATCAAGTCTGTAGGTGTAATATTAGAGATGCAGTATTGGTAGAGGCAGATGATGCTGTGGAAATAGGCAATCTTGTTGATTGAAAGGATGTGAGCTATGTAGCTCAGTTAAGAGTCAAACAGGTCACTGAGGTTTTGCACCATAGGATCAACCTGAATGACCTGCCAAAGATCGGTAGAGAGTCAGTTATTTAGATGCATAATTTTAGACGGAGACAGAACACAATGGTTTCAAACTTGCTAATGTCGAGTTGAAGAAAATTATTGTTCTTCCAGGACTTGATGTCAGCTAAGTGACCAAGAGATCAAGAGCAATGGCAGAGGTAAAACTGGCATTTGCCAGTATGCATGTGAAAGTTGACTCAATGCCTATGAATGATATTGCTGACGGCAAAAAGAAAATGTATCTATAGCTACCTAGTTTGCTCACAATTTTGAAGCAAAACTTGAACAAGAACCACAAGTGGACTAAATAAACAAATGGGCTGTGCTGTAAATTTCTTGACCCAACTTTTTTAATGTTCTGATATTGAGCTAGAGCTCATAATTTTATATTTTAATGCATTTCTGATAATAAAACCAAGCATCCTTACATTATTTACTTTTGAGAATATTGCACTAAAGAGAATTGGAAGCTAAAGCAACGTAAAATGCTGGCCTCATAATTCCTGGGGTGGGAGGCATAAATTAGTAACTGCCCCTTTGTGGGTTGTTATTTGAATTGGCCCCAATTTACACCTGGCTTCTGCTCCAGCTTCCTGGTATAAATTCCAATGGGTGTTAAGGCATGTGCAGAAGCACCTGCTCTCTCAATGACAGTCACATACTAATTACAGAATTAGGATAGGATGATACCTCTCATTCTAAATTCCATTAATGCTGCCTTCCCTAAAAGTGCAATTTGCCAGGACCTGCTCATCAAGGCCAAGTATCTGGTTAAAGGGGCACTGCTGAATTAATGTTGCTCATGAAGACTTTTGTCCAAATATTGTGATTCACTGAAGGTACTGAAGAATGTTTTCACTATTATACTCAGGAAGCCTTCCTCTACATTCTGCTTTACCCTCAGAGTTCATGGTATTTAAAGAGGATTACTGATATAATATCTGAAGTCTGCACAGTGGATTTCCTAATGGGAATCCCACTCATAAAATATATGTGCGAGAGGAAGTGGGATAGCAGGAAGATTTGAGGTAAACCAGAATAATCAGCACCAAAGGAGAACCAGACCACCTCAGCAGTACCCATCATGGAGGATGTTTAGATCCAGGTGCATTTTATAAGATGTTTTTTATAAGGTCTGTCTTATGCAGCTGCACTTCAGTCGTAAAGCTTTGGAGGAGCTCTTTTTGTTGCTGCAGCCAGATCTGCGACCAAGGTGCAGAGCGCCCACATCTCTCACTGTGGCAGCATATGTGACTACGGTTCTCAACATTTATGCTACAGACTTAATCCAGGGAGCCACAGGGAACTTGTGCCTGATTAGCTAATTTGCTGTGCACTCCTCCAAAAGGCAAGCCACCACTGCTGTCTTTGGCAAGCATTTCAATTTATACAGTTCTGTTGTGCCCCAGATAGATAACTGAGAGGACTGACAATTTTTTCACAATTATCCGTACTCATCAAGGCTGTGGGAGTTATTGATTGCACCCATATGGCATTATATATATCCCATATGTTAACAACCATATTTGTATAAACCTCAAAGGCATCCGTTCCCTCAATGTGCGCGCCATTTGCAACAACAGGAACAGATCCATGTTGCTTTTATAGCTCATCCGTCCAGCCTTTCGGTTCTATTTAAACAGCTGGAGCTTAGGGAAGAAATTTTCCAGCATGTTGAGGAATACCTGCTACTCCCATAGCTCATGATACCTCGTCATCAGATTACTTGTGCTGCAGATTGACACATATAAAAGCAAGAATAAAAATGGGCAAGAAATTTTTCTTTTTTCTTTTTGTTCTTGGAATATGAGTGTCACTGGCAAGGCCTGCATTTATTGCCCATCCCTAATTGCTTTTGAGAAGGTGGTGGTGAGCTGTCTTCTTGAACCACTGCAGTCAATGTGGTGTAGGTACACCCACAGTGTTGTTAGGAAGGGATGTTGTGTTACTTGGAGGGGAGCTTGCAGGTGCTGGTGTTCCAAAATGCCTGCTGCAATTGTTCTAAAACATACAAACAAAGGCATTAGGATCAGCAGTAGGCCTCTCGAGCCTGCTCCACTATTCAATAAGATCATGGCTGATCTGATTGTAACCTCAACTCCACATTCCCGCCTACCCCGATAACCTTTCAACCCCTTGCTTATCAAGAATCTATCTGGCACTGCCTTAAAAGTATTCAAAGATGCTTCCACTGCTTTTTGAGGAAGAGAATTCCAAAGACTGACAACCTTCTAAGAGAAAAAATTTCTCCTCATCTTTGTCTTAAATGAGCGACCCCTTATTTTTAAACTGTAACCTCAACTTCTAGATTCTCCCACAGAGGAAACATCCTCTCCACATCCACCCTGACAAGCCCACTCGGGATCTTGAAGATGTCAATCAAGTCACCTCTTACTTTTTCAAACTCCACCGGATACATGCCTAGGCTGTCCAACCTTTCCTCATAAGGCAACTTGCTCATTACTGCTATTAGTGTCGTAAACCTTCTCTGAACTGCTTCTAACATATTTACGTCATTACTTAAATAAGGAGATTAACGGTACTCCAGAAGTAGTCTCACCAGTGCCCTGTGCAACTGAAGCATAACCCCCCCTACTTTTGGATTCAATTCCCCTCGCAATAAATTATAACATTCTATTAGTTTTCTTAATTACTTGCTGTACCTGCATACTAGTTTTTTTGTGATTCATGAACTCGGGCACCCAAATCCGTCTGAATCTCAGAGCTCTGCAATCTCTCACCACTTAGATAATATGCTTCTTTTTTTTTTAATTCTTCCTGCCAAAATGGACAATTTCATAGTTGCCTACATTATACTTCATTTGCCAGATGTGTTGCCCACTCACGTAACCTATATATGTCCCTTTGTAGCCTCCTTATGTCCTCTTCGCAACTTACTTTCCCACCTATCTTTGTATCATCAGCAAATTTAACAATCATTCCATCTGTGCCTTCATCCAAGTCATTTATATAAATTATAAAATTTGAAGCCCCATCACTGATACCTGTGGCACAATACTCAATACATCCTGCCAACAAGAAAAAGACCCATTTATGTCAACTCTGTTTCCTGTTAGCTGGCCAATCTTCTATCCATGCCAATATGTTATCCCCTACACCATGAGCTTTTACTTTCTACAATAACCTTTGATGTGGCACCTTATCAAATGCCTTCTGTAAATCTAATACAGAACACCGGTACCCCTTTATTGACGGCACATGTGATTTCTTCAAAGAACTCCAATAAATTGGTTAAACATGATTCCCCTTTCACAAAGCCATGTTGACTCTGCCTTTTTGCCTTGAATTTTTCCAAGTGCCTTGCTATAATATCATTAATAATAGCTTCAAACTTTTTCCCTATGACAGATGTTAAGCTAACTGGCCTGTAGTTTCCTGCTTTCTGTATCACTCCCTTTTTGAATAATGGAGTTACATTTGTTATTTTCCAATCTAATGGAACCTGCCCTGAATCTAGGCAATGTTGGAAAATTAAAACCAACACATCAACTATTCCACTAGTTACTTCTTTTAAGACCCTAGGATGAAGTCCATCAGGACCCAGGGATTTGTCAGCCCGCAGCTTCAACAAATTGCTCAATACCGCTTCCCTGGTGATTGTGATTTTCCCGAGTTCCTCCCTCCCTTCCATTTCTTGATTTACAGCTATTTCTGGGATGTTATTCGTATCCTCTATAGTGAAAACCGAAGCAAAATACCGTTTCAATTCATCTGCCATCTCCTTACTTTCCAATATTAATTCTCCCAACTTGCTTGCTATAGGACCAGCACTCACTTTGTTTACTGTTTTGTTATTTAAATATCAATAAAAACTCTTACTATCTGTCTTTATATTTCCAGCTAGCTTTCTCTCGTACTCTTAATTTTTCCCTCCTTATTAAACTTTTTGTCATTCTTTGTTGTTCTTTATAACTTTCTAATCTTCTGACCTGTCACCCGTCTTGATGCAATTATATGCTTTTTCTTTAAGTTTGATACTGGCTTTAACTTTTTATTTAACCACGGATGGTGGGTCCTCCCCTTGAAATTTTTCTTTCTCATTGGAATTTGTGTATTCTGTAATATCCCTTTAAATGTCTGCCATTGCACCTCTGTTGACCTATCCCTTAACCTCATTTGCCAGTTCACTTTAGATAGCTCTGCTTTCATGCCCTCATAATTGCCATTATTTAAGTTTAAAATACCAGTCTTGGACCCATTCATCTCTCCCTCAAACTGAACGTAAAATTCTATCATATCATGATGACTATTACCTGGGGATTATGAAGTTATCAATTAATCCTATCTTAGTGCACAATATCAGATCTAGTATAACCTTCTCTCTGTTTGGATCCAGAACATGGTGTCCTAAGAAACTATCCCAAAAACATTTTATGAACTCCTCGCCCATGGTACCTTTGCCCATCTGATTTTTCCAATTGATATGTAGATTAAAATCCCCCATGATTATCACTGTACATTTCTGACAATTTCCCATTATCTCTTCCTTTATACTCTGCCCTACCATGTAGTTACAGTTAGGTGCCTATACACCACTCCCACAAGTGACTTACCTTTATCATTTCTCATCTCAACCCAAACTGCTTCCAAATCCTGGTTTCCTGAACTTAGGTTGTCCCTCTTTAATGTGCTAATACCATCATTAATTAATAGAGTCACCCCTCCACCTTTTCCTAACTTCCCGTCCTTCCTAACTGTCACATACCCTTCAATATTTGGGTCCCAATCTATGTCATCTGTAGCTATGCCTCTGTAATGGCTATCAGATTGTACTTATTTATTTCTAGGTGATAAGAGTTTCTGGATTTGGAAGGTGCTGTCAAAGGAACCTTATTCAGTTGTTGCAATGCATTTTGCAGATAGTGCACTTTGCTGCCACTGAGTGCTAGTGATGGAAGGAATGAATTTTTAAGGTGGTGGAGGAGGGTCTGATCAAGCAAACTGCCTTGTTTTGGGTGATGTCGAATGTCTTGGGTATTGTTGGAGCTGTACTCATCCAAGCAAGTGGCGAGTATTCCATCACACTCCTGACTTGCACCTTATATATGGTGAACAGACTTTGGGGAGTCAGGAAGTGAGTTACTCTTGCAGAATTCCAAGTCTGTGGCCTGCTCAACTAGCCACTGTAATTGTGGCTGCTTCAGTTAAGTTTCTGGTCAGTAATAACCCCCAGCATGTTGATGGTGGGTAATTCACCGATGATAATTATGTTGAGCATAACGGGGAAATGGTTAGATTCTGTCTTGTTGGAGATGGTGATTGCTTGGCACTTGTGTGGCGTACGTGTTACTTGCCACTTATAAGCCCAAGCCTGAATGTTGTGCAGTTCTTGCTGCATGGTAACACGGACTGTTTCAGTATCTGAGAAGTTGTGAATGGAACTGAACGCTGAAATCATCAGCAAATATCCCCACTTTTGATCTTATGATGGAGGGCATATTATTCATGAAGGAGGTTGAGCCTGGAATACTACCCTGAGGAACTCCCGCAGCAATATCCTGGCCTCCAACAACATCTTCCTTTGTGCAAGTTACGCCTACAACCAGTGGGGAGTTTTCCCCTCAATTCCCATTGACTTCAGTTTTGCTAAGGATCCTTGATGTCGCACGGTCAAATGCTGCATTGATGTCAAGGGCAATCAATCTCCCTTCACCTCTGAAATTCAGGTCTTTTGCCCATGTTTGGACTGATGCTGCAATGAGATCTGGAGCCAAGTGGCCCTTGTAGAACCCAATCTGAGCATTCGTGAGCAGGTTATTGCTGCATAAGTGTCATTTGATGGCACCATCAGCAAACCTTCCATCACTTTGCTAATGATTAAGAGTAGATTAATGAGGCGCTAATTGGCTGACTTGGATTTGTACTGCTTTTTGAGCAATTTTCCACATTGTTGGGTTGATGCCAGCTTTATAGCTGTACCAGAACAGCTTGTTTAGAGGCACAGCTAATTTTGGAGCACATGTCTTCAGTACTGCAGCTGGGATGTTGTTGTGGTCTATAGCCTTTGTTGTATCCAGTGCTTTCAACTATTTCTTGATATGTGAAGAGAATCGACTTGGCTGAAGATGGACATCTGTAATGCTGGGGACCTCAGGAGGAGGCCCAGTTGGATCAGCCACTCGACATTTCTGGCTGAAGATGGTTGCAAATGCTTCAGCTTTGTTTTTTGCACTAATGTGCTGGATTCCCCCAGCATTGAGGATGAGGTGGTTTTTGAGTCTCCTTCCTATTTTAGTTGTTTAGTTGTCCACCACTATGTCTGGATTTGTGAGGACTGTAGAACTTTGATCTGATCTGTTGGTTGTGGGATTATTTAGCTCTGTCTGTAGCATGCTGCTTCCTTTGTTTAGCATGCATGTGGTCCTGTGTAGTAGCTTCACCAATTTGGAAACTTATTTTTAGGTATGCCTGGTGCTGCTCCTGGCATGCACATCTACGCTCCTTATTGAGCTAGGATTGGTCTCCTGTTTTGGTGGTAATGGTAGAGTGAGGCATATGCCAGGTCATGAGGCTACTGATAGTGGTTGAATAAAATTCTGTTGCTCATGGCCTACAGCACCTCCTGGATGCCCAGTTTTGCGCTTCTGGAACTGTTCTGAATGTATCCTATTTAGTACAGGTAATAGTGCGACAGAACAGGATGGAGAATAACCTCAGTGTGAAGAAGTGACTTTGTCTCCACAAGGATTGTGTGGTCGTCACTTCCAAGACTGTCACGGACAGATGCATCTGTGACAGGTAAGTTGGAGAGTACAATGTCACATAGGTTTTTCCCTCTTATTGGTTCTCTCACCCACTGCCGCAGGTTCATTCTGGTAGATATGTCCTTCAGGCCTTGGCCAGTTCAGTCGTTAGTGGTATGCTCAAAGCAAGGTTTTGATGTCTGGTTAGGATGGATGTTATAGTACACATCCAGCACTGCCTCACCAATTGTGATATCATGTTACCTGATTCATAACTTTGCCATCAGGAGAGGAATGATGGTAGATGTTTCGAATGTTACCAGGTTGGCTGATAACGATATTACTATTGATGGCTATAGATGCAGCTGATGAGGAAAAGGAAACAGGTGTAGTGGCAGCACTCAATTGACAGGTGAGAGCCAGCCTTATTTACTGGAATAGAGCACTATTATTTTGAAGTGTCAGCTTAGCAAAGACCTGCCTCATCTTGCCAACCTCTTTATAATTTAAGTGAAATCTTTATTGTCATAGTAAGACATCACACCATAATCCTTAGCTCAATCATCACATTACCTGTACCCTGTTGCTTTGCAAGAGAACTAAATATCAAGGGCCCTTGCGTCAAAAATTACAAAAACAACTTGCATTTATATAGCACTTTAACATAATAAGACGCCTCAAGGGACACAGATATGTAATCACAAACAAAATTGACACCAAGCCAAAGGAGATAGAACAGGTGACCAAAACTCATTCAGAGAGGTGGGCTTTAAAAAGAGAGGCTGAGAGGTTCAGAAAGAGAATTCCAGTGCTTAGGGTCTAGATGATCTAAGATACAGCTGCCAATGGTGTGGCAAAGGGAGTTGGGAATGCAGATGTGGACAGAATTAGGGTTGGAAGAGATTAGAGGTAGGAAGATATGAGTTTTATTGCAACAACTTACAGCAGTACTGTTTTTTTTTACACTCTTTGTGCCTTTGCTAGCTGTTCTCTGTGCTACCCAAACACTTCTGTGTGCCACTTGAGAGCTTACATTCTGCTGTGTAGACAGATGCTGCAAAATGTTATGAGCCTCTTGAGAAGGAGGTGACAATTCTTTTGGATCCCCCAAATCCTTTGAAAATGGAACAGGTTGACTCTGCAGTGGAATATGTAACCTTGCTAACCTATCAGGAATTGTATGAGCAGGTGGTTGTTTGGTTAAAATTGCTGTAGAGGACTTACTGCTCCATTCCTGCCAGATGCTATTTTCACCGTACATTTTTTTTCAGTGGGTTCAGGCACCCACCAGAGATAGGCAGATACCTCATGAATTAATACAAATTGGGGCCAAACGATCCAGTTATGACCCTAAAACCATTTTAACTCAAAATCCTGGAAGCCTTGGTCAGCGACAAAATCACCAGTCGACATGAGCCGGATTGGTGTTGATGCCACTGAATCAGTGTTTAATGGTGTTTCAACTAATTGCATCAGAGCATCTGTATGTCATCCTGTTTACATTGCAAAAACAGTTTCCAGCTTCCTGATCACTTCTTCCTGATTTTATTTGCCTTCATCAATTTCTTTGAGCCCTGTCTGCTTATCACAGGTGTTATTATTGTTCGTTTTGTTTGGATAAAGAAACACTTTGAAGAAGAGGAGCAACAGCTGCCTCAGCAACCAGCATTAACAGTAGCTTGGCCAATTAGAAGACAAGAAGTCAGGAGGGATACTTATAGAAGGCTAACACATAGGACGGATAGGCCAAGAGTCAATTTCTTAAACCTACTTGAAGAACGGTGTACGAGAAGACTTCCCTTCTCCCAGCAGCCACTGTAGACCTCTGCATCCTTCTGCAACAGGATCTGCTGGACCAGCAGGCCGTATTTTGCCATGCGGTCTGTCAAACTCAGTCCTTTGCTTCTTTGCCATTGCTCCTTCCAATCTGCTGTAGAGGACAACCCCTGTCTGCAGTATACACCTGCATTAAGCAGGTCACCAATTCCCTTTGCATCAGGACTAATCAATAAATCACCACCTCCATTGACCTCAACATCAACAGGATTGAACAGGATATAACTTGGAGATTTTTCAGCGGTGGCTGGTTTCCCTCAAGTCCGGGACATCATTGCACACACATCAGGGGACCGGAACGCTGTCTAGCAGCACTCATGAATTGGTTAGGACTACTACTCTGTTGCAGTGTCCAATCATGCAACTTTGTGCAAAGTACCTAAGCAGCTGTCACAATGCTTTTATCATGAAACTCAACCACCCCCCAATATTGGGTCCATCCACCAATGTGACAGTATAGTTGCTGGAAGACAACAGCTACATTTGTGACACATGATGTCCACAACCTTATCACGCCTGAGCAACATAGTTAAGATTAATACCATGGATCCACCGAATGATTATTCATAGGGCTGCTGAAGAAGCAATTTAGGTATTTGGACTGGCCTAAGGGCTCCCTACAATATGCCTTAAAAAGTGTATTCTGAACTATAGTGGTGTATTGTATCCTGCAGAGCCATGCCATACAGAGAGGCAGACATTTGGCACAGGCACAGCAGCACCCTCATCAGACGAGGAAGGACAGGGTGAAACTGAGGAAGAAACAGGAGGAGGAGGAGGATCAAGTGCCTTGCAGCATGAGATGTCAGGGATGAGTTCATATCACAGTGAGTATGGTAACATGCTCATTTTCCTGCCCTAAAAACTTACATGCAGTCCCTCAGCATTAACAACCCCTCTATATCCTTCACAACTCCTATAATCCTTCATTAAAAAAACATTGATATTACTCAGACAACTTTATATCGGTAACATACTGACAATTTAGACTCAGAAGCTGCTATTGAAACCACAATGCAGACAAAAGAACCAAGTGTGATAAAGGTAACATTTAACTCTCAACATAATTGCCTTTCTTTCATTTTTCAACCAAGTATCAATCCATGGTGTCCTTGTAAGAAGGCTTTCTAAGTTACTATTCCTCTGAATTATTCCCTAGATTTCCCAGCAAAGCTAATGAAAAACTCTTGTAGCCCATGTCGGAATCCTTGTGATATTCCTGGCTGGGTGTCTTCAGGTTGCTTGAGCCACTATTACAGCTATTGGTTGAGGAGGAATTGAAGAAGACAACATGCTGACTTACTGCGACGCAGCAACTCATAGTACTTCCATGGCAGCACTACCACTTTCTCAGGGCAGTGACTTATCACTTCCACCAGTCCATGGGAAAGCAGACAGCAGAAGATGAGTAACTCCTTGAAAACCCCTATATATCCAATCCACAAATTTCTCTGAAGTGGAGCTGCGAGCTTGGACAGCAGCTCTTTGAGTTTCCAGCAAGGCTGCAAAGGCTGGCTATGGTTATTTCCATTGTGAGGGACTGGCTACAGCATGTCTGGAGCTGGCCACGCTCTTCAAGGTTGACTGCAGAATGCTGATATCATGTGAGATGATAGATACCCCACAGGCTGAAAACAGAATTTGCTATACTTTCAGCAATTGACCAACTTTTCTATACTAAATACAACTGCTTGTGAGCAGCAAACAGTTTTCTTTTCGTAGGCTTCTGAGGGCCCTCATCTCTATCCTGTTCAGTGGAGCTGGAAATGGTCTTCCCTCTGAAAAGCTGTCTCCTGTGCTCACCCAGCCATCAGTACCTTCTGCATTTTAATCGTGTTAGTGTTTCACCATGTGCAACCCAATGTATGCTAGTGCATGGGGGAGATGGAGCATAACGTGGTGCATCCTCAGAAGCATTGTTCTTTGTCAAAGTGTCTTCTTCACAAATCTCTTGCTGAGAAAAGCCTATAGGAGAAATAAAAAGCACAAGAATTAGAATGGCATTACGGGGTTAGACATGAGCAGGCGATGGTGTTCAGAATGCAACTTGAATTTGTGCAGCTTGCATTCATTCGATGTCTTCACATTGAGTTAAGTGAGCAGTGGAAGGTCTACAAATGCTCCTGCAGCTACCATCCTCTCCAGACTGCCTTGTCATGAATTGAAAACTCTTTAATTGTTGGCACACATCAGGTCAATGGTTTCAGCTACTTGCCAAGTCAACTGCTGCACATTGTGGGAGGGGCCATGCAACATCTCTGCATATGGCTGGTACCCTGTTCCTATCACTCGATAGCAGAACTCCTTAGATGATCATCTGCGTGCTATAGAGCCAGCAGTTGCCATCTTCTACTCAAATTCATCAGGTTCCACATCTACATCTTCTGGTTTCCTTGGGCAGAATTTTCCATTTCACGTGCACGTCCGCGTGTAAAATGAGGCGCGGTGATGTCGGTCGGGCGTCCAATGTCACCGCACGCCGTTGTGATATTTCGCTGGGCAGGTGCACAATGAAGTCTGACGCATGCCCGCCATTAATTAACAGGCCACTTAAGGCCCTTTAGTGTTCAATTGATGCTGATTTTTTTGGCACCCGTGCAATCTTCAGGTCGGCGCAACGGGCAGGCGGGTAGGAGACATTTGTATTAACCTCATCCACAGGCAGGATAAGAGGGCTCAGTGGGGTCGTGAATCTGCTCTGGGAAGTATTTATTGTTGAAAATTTTACAAACTTGCCTGTGTGATCTGCAGGACTTCAGAACGCATCCCAGCTGCTTTTTCTGGACTCTTAACCTTCAGGTCAGCACTCTGCAGTGACACAGTGGACGATGAAGACGTTGACGCTGCAGCTGCACATGATGAGTCCAGCAGTGATTCCAAGGAGGAGCAGGCACAGGGAAATGCTGAGGATGTAGACGCTGACCTGGGACTACTCCAGGGAGGCAGGGGGACCCGGGATGCTTAAATCCAATGAACCTTCAGCTAGCACTACACACATGGATCACCAGGACAAGCCTGGGCTGCTGCCTCGATACGCGACACCTAAGTGCAAAATCTGCCAGGTCAGCAGCACTAAGGGCCTTGTAAATAAAGCTGAATCACTCATTACACTTTTGTCAACCATACATATGTAGAAGAAACGAGGCACCCTCAGCCATGGTCACAAATTTGCATTTAATGTGTGAAGCAAAAGAGCTTATGGTAAAGAGAAAACAATAGTGTTAACAATGAAAAAGAAATCATAAGGACCTCATCTCAGGCCAACACAAAAGCACCAGTGGAAAACCGATACTGTGCCTAAGGTGCCTTATGCTTTCGTTTACGGGTGCTATGTCTTGGTGCTGCCCCATCGCTCGGAATGGCACCTGAGCCAGCCTGCTGACTGTGCTGTCCTGTTGGCCTTGGTGGACGTCCTCTGGCCTGTGGAGCCTGTGCTGGCCCTGCCTGGGAGGGATCTGCCTGTTCCACAGCTGGAATCTCCCCAGTTGTTGCAGCCTCACTGGATAATACAGTCACTGGGAGAGAGGTGGAGGAGCTGCCACCCTCATCCGGAGCACCCTGAGAGGAGCCTGCAGAGCCTATCATAAAGAGAAAACAATAGTGCAGTGACAACAGGCAGCAGCTGCGCCGACGTAAGGTCACTTAGGACCTCCCTGTTCACCGTGGATGGATGGGCCATGAGCTGGGAAGCTTGATGCCCACAGTATCTCCCACACTGGCAGTGACCAGCTGAGGTCATTGCCAATGTGAGGGTTTGCTAGTCAGAGCGCATCCCCAGGAAGCCCTGGCACGTCTCCTGGAGGCGCCTCTCCACAAGAGTCACCACTCTCTCTATGGAGGACACTTAGCGTTCGAACATGTGGTTCATTGCTGCGATGAACTTCTGCGTAGACTCCTCCACCATGGAGACCACGCCAAGCCTAGCCTCATGTATCTCCCCCAGATGCTGCTGCGCACCCAGCCACATTTGCTGCATCTGCTGCATCACAAATGACTCCAGAGGCACATCGTCACGCACCAACTGAGCATGTGCCTGGTTCCCTGCTGTCCTCTGACTGCTGGCGTCAAGGGCACTCTCTGTCACTGCCAGCTCCTCCAGTGAATGGGAAGTGCCGTCACTGCTGTGCCCCGGGACACTAGCCATTGTTCCAATTCCTATCGAGGTGCTAGTATCTGCGCTGGTGCCTGCCTCGCAGAAATGGTGTGATGCTGGTGAGACTTCAGGCCCCTCAGGTGTGAGAGGGGGCATCTGCTCCTCCTCCCGGCTGTGCTCTGATGATGCTGAAAGGAAGAACAAGGACAGTGGATCAGTTAACGTGCAGACAGTGACAAAGTTAATCCCTGACCCCCCCGGCTCATTACCCGCTCAACCTTCCCTAACCAATGGTCCAGTAATGTTGCAACAATAACTAATTTAACAATCATCAGCGCTATGGCTGTTGGGAGGACAATGCTGACCTTACAGTTGGGCATAAATACCTGGTCCTGGCACCCCAGCTTCACTGACACCAGTAGACCTGGGTACATGGCGCCTCTCCAGTTCAAGGGCCTCCTTCTAGAAGCATCTTAGTATGGAGACTTGTGCCTGGCCGCCTCCAGTCCTCATGCTCAGCCACATTCTGCGCATTCTTCTCCTGAAAAAGAGAGAAGAGCATCGATTAGGGCAAATTGCACATGGACTCTGTTCGCGCATAACACTACCCAACCAGAGTGGGACAGATCAGGCCTCCAGTGCCTCCTCACCCCACTGCTGCCAATCTCTTAGACAAAGGAGCAAAGTTTGCTCCCCATCCCCCCCACCGCCCTCTTGGACACAGGCTGCCTACATCACATTAGGAACCACACAGTATTTCCCCCCATAGCAAGGAGGCGCAAGCAAGGGCAGCGGATTGTTCATTGCCACACCACCTTGAAGCTCCCCTTCCACCATCTCACCACCCTGACTAGAACATGTCCTGGAGTTCTGAGTCTGTGCCTAGGTGCAGCTCCTCCAGGTTGCCCCCAAACCAGTCACGTGGGATTCAGATCAACACATGCTGCAGGGGAAAACTCATCTCCTCATGACCCACTCAGGCTGACCTCAGCATGGGCACTATCTGCTTGCCCAACCATCAAAGGAAAAATGCCATCCTCCTCCCATCCTGGGGGACCAACACCACCCGCCGAGCTGCCATCTCCTCGAGGAGGGCAGCAAGGCAGTCATCAAAAAAACGAGGGACGCACTGCCCCCACCCCCGGCCTACCTCCAGCCTGGCCTGCTCATCCAAACCCCTCTGCTGCAGCCTAGCACCGACCATTGTGAGCAGCCTACAAAAGGCTGCCAGGCCTTCTTTTAAACAGGCTGCCGGGTCGCTATTGGGCCCAGCAGTCTGTGCATGCCCGCTGCCACCCACACACTCCCGCTATTCTCAGGGATCGGGAAATACGCTGGGTGGGCCTTAATTGGTCCGCCCACGTAAAATGGCAGCGCAGACCTGATCACAGGCAGCGATTGGGCCCATGCCTACTCCCGCTCCCCCCACCCTGCCAGATGGAAAATGGAGTGTTTGCTAGTGTTGCCAGAGTTAAATTGGACTGCAGCAACTTGCTCTTCAATGCCTCTGGAACAAGAACAGTACTGTTAACTTTGATCTGTTTGAACAGCTCAGTAACTACTTCGCAGTTATCTTCATTGGAAAGTGGGACCTGGTTACAAGATTTTTAGATGGTTATAAGTAGTTTGAAGATTATATATAGAGATATTAAATAAGAAAAAATCTCAGGAAACCACTCAGGCACAGCAACTCCAATATCTCCATCTCCAACTGCAACTTCCTTCTCTAACCCGAGATAACCATGGCCGGAATTTTACCGCCCTGTGGGGGCGGGGACGGAGTCATAAAATGCGGCAAGCCATTCTAAACTCTTTTGACTTGGGCAGGAACATAAAATCCCGCTGCTGTAAAATTCCACCCCACGTTTCTAATTCAGTCTCTGAAAATTTCATACTCGGCCTCTGATGTAACAGCCATTTTGTTCGCTCTTGCCAAAGTTTGCTCACTTTTTTTTATTCATTCATGGGATGTGGACTTCGCTGGGTGGGCCAGCATTTATTGCCCATCCTTAGTTGCCCTTGAGAAGGTGGTGGTGAGTTGCCTTCTCGAACCACTGCAGTCCATGTAGTGTAGGTATACTCACAATGCTGTTAGGAAGGGAGTTCCAGGATTTTGACTCAGTGACCGTGAAGGAACAGCGATATATTTCGAAGTCAAGGTGGTGAGTGACTTGGGGTGGAACTTACAGGTGGTGGTGTTCCCATCTATCTGCAGCCCTTGTCCTTCTAGATGGTAGTGGTCATAGGTTTGGAAGGTGCTGTCTAAGGACCTTGGTGAATTCCTGCATTGCATCTTGTAAATGGCACACATTGCTGTTACTCTGCATCGGTGGTGGAGGGAGAATGTTTGTGGACGGGGTGCCAAACAAACGGGCTGCTTTGTCCTGGATGAAGCTTCTTGAGTGTTGAGAGTCGCACTCATGCAGGCAAGTGGGGAGTATTCCTGACTTGTTGCCATGTAGATTGTGGGCATTCTTTGGGGAGTTAGGAGGTGGGATACTCGTCGCAAGTTTCCTAGCCTCTGGCCTGCTCTTGTAGCCACAGTATTTATATGGCTAGTCCAGTTCAGTTTCTGGTCAATGGGAACCCCCAGGATGTTGATAGAGGGGGATTCAGTAATGGTAATGCCATTGAATGTCATGGGGCGATGGTTAGATTCTCTCTTGTTGGAGATGGTCATTGCCTGGCACTTGTGTGGTGTGAATGTTACTTGCCACTTGTCAGCCCAAGCCTGGATATTGTCCAGGCCTTGCTGCATTTGGACATGGACTGTTTCAATATCTGAGGGGTTGTGAATGGTGCTGAACATTGTGCAATCATCAGCGAACATCCCCACTTATGGTGGAAGGAAGGTCATTAATGAAGCAGCTGAAGATGGTTAGGCCAAGGACACTGTCCTGAGGAACTCCTGCAATGATGTTCTGGAGCTGAGTTGACTGACCTCCAACAACTACAACCATCTTCCTTTGTTCTAGGTATGACTCCAATCAGTGGAGAGTTTTCCCCCTGATTCTCATTGACTCCAGTTTCGCTAGGGCTCCTTGATGCCACACTCAGTCAAATGCAGCCTTGATGTCAAGGGCAGTCACTCTCACCTCACCTCAGGAGTTCAGCTCTTTTGTCCATGTTTGAACCAATGATGTAATGAGGTCAGGAGCTGAGTGGCCTTGGCGGAACCCACTGGGCATCAGTGAGCAGGCTATTGATAAGCAAGTGCTGCATAATATCACTGTTGATGACCCCTTCTATTACTTTACTGATGAAGGAGAGTAGACTGATTGGACGGTAATTGGCTGGGTTGGATTTGTCCTACTTTTTGTGTACAGGAGATACCTGGGCAATTTTCCACATAGCCAGGTAGAGACCAATGTTGTAGCTGTACTGGAACAGCTTGGCTCGGGACGCGGCAAGTTCTGGAGCACAAGTCTTCAGTACTATTGTCGGAATATTGTCAGGGCCCATAGCCTTTGCAGTATCCAGTGCTTTCAGCCATTTCTTGATACCACGTGAAGTGAGTTGAATTGGCTGCAGACTGACATCTGTGATGCTGGGAACCTCCAGAGGATGCCAAGATGGATCATCCACTTGGCACTTCTGGCTAGAGATTGTTGCGAATGCCTCAGCCTTATCTTTTGCACTGATGTGCTGGGCTCCCCCATCATTGAGGATGGTGATATTTGTGGAGCCTCCTCCTCCAGTGAGTTGTTTAATTGTCCACCACCATTCATGACTGGGCGTGGCAGAACTACAGAGCTTAGATCTGATCCATTGATTGTGGGATCACATAACTCTGTCTATCACCTTCTGCTTATGCTGTTGGCATGCAAGTAGCCCTGTGTTATAGCTTCCCAAGTTGACACTTCATTTTTAGGTGTACCTGGTGCTGCTCCTGGCATGCCTTCCTGCATTCTTCATTGAACCAGGGTTGATCCCCTGGCTTGATGGTAATGGTAGAGTGGGGGATATGCCAGGCTATGAGGCTACAGGTTGTGGTTAAGTACAGTTTGGCTGCTGCTGATAGCCCACAGCACCTCATGGATGCCCAGTCTTAAGTTGCTAGATCTGTTCGAAATCAATCCTTTTTAGCACAGTCGTAGTGCCCCACACAGCACAATGGAGGGTATCTTCAACATGAAGGTGGGACTTAGCCAAAAGAGCCATAAGACATAGGAGCAGAAATTAGGCCATTCGGCCCTTCGCGTCTGCTCCGCCATTCAATCATGGCTGATCAACCCCATTCTCCCGCCTTCTCCCCGTAACCTTTGATCCCCTTAGCAATCAAGAACCTATCTATCTCGTTCTTAAATACATTCAATGACCTGGCCTCCACAGCCTTCTGTGGCAATGAATTCCATAGATTCAACACTCTCTGGCTAAAGAAGTTTCTCCTCATCTCTGTTCTAAAAGGTCTTCCCTTTACTCTGAGGCTGTGCCCTCGGGTCCTAGTCTCTCCTGCTAATGGAAACATCTTCCCCACGTCCACTCTATCCAGGCCTTTCAGTATTCTGTAAGTTTCAATCAGATCCCCCTCATCCTTCTAAACTCCATCGAGTATAGACCAGAGTCCTCAAGCGTTCCTCATATGTTAAGCCTTGCATTCCTGGGATCATTCTTGTGAACCTCCTCTGGACCCTCTCCAGGGCCAGACTATCTTTCCTGAGATACAGGGCCCAAAATGGCTCACAATATTCTAAGTGTGGTCTGACCAGAGCCTTATAAAGCCTCAGCAGCACATCCCTGCTTTTATATTCTAGTCCTCTCGAAATAAATGCCAACGTTGCATTTGCCTTCCTAACTACCGACTCAACCTGCAAGTTGACCTTAAGAGAATCCTGGACTAGGACTCCCAAGTCCCTTTGCACTCCAGATTTCTGAATTCTCTCCCCATTTAGAAAATATTCTATGCCTCTATTCTTCCTACCAAAGTGCATGACCTCACACTTCCCCATGTTGTATTCCATCTGCCACTTCTTTGTCCATTCTCCTAACCTGTCCAAATCCTTCTGCAGCCTCCCCACCTCCTCAATACTACCTGCCCCTCCACCTATCTTTGTATCATCTGCAAACTTAGCCAGGATGCTCTTAGTTCCTTCATCTAGATCATTAATGTATAAAGTGAAAAGTTGTGGTCCCAACACTGACCCCTGCTGAACTCCACTAGTCACCAGCCGCCATCCTCAGAAGGATCCCCTTATCCCCACTCTCTGCCTCCTGCCAGACAGCCAATCTTCTATCCATGCTAGTACCTTGCCTGTAACACCTCCCTCTTACTGAGCAGCCTCCTGTGCGGCACCTTGTCAAAGGCCTTCTGGAAGTCCAAGTTGATAACATCCATTGGCTTTCCTTTGTCTAACCTGCTCGTTACCTCCTCAAAGAATTCTAACAGATTTGTCAGGCATGACCTCCCCTTGATGAAACCATGCTGACTTTGCCCGATTTTACCATGCACTTCCAAGTATTCTGAAATCTCATCCTTAATAATGGAGTCTAAAATCTTACCAACGACCGAGGTCAGGCTAATTGGCCTGTAATTTCCAGTCTTTTGCCTCACTCCCTTCTTAAACAGGGGGGTTACGTTAGCGATTTTCCAGTCCTCTGGGACCCTCCCTGACTCCAGTGATTCCTGAAAGATCGCCACTAACGCCTCCACTATCTCTTCAGCAATCTCGTTCAGAACTCTGGTCCAGGTGATTTATCCACCTTCAGACCTTTCAGTTTACCTAGCACCTTCTCCTTGGTAATGGCCACCATTCTCACCTCTGCCCCCTGACTCTCTTGAACTTTGGGGATGTCATTTGTGTCTTCAACTGTGAAGACTGACACAAAGTACCTATTCAGTTCCTCCGCCATTTCTTTGTTCCCCACTACTACTTCTTCAGCGTCATTTTCCAGTGGCCCAGTGTCCACTTTTGCCTCTCTCTTACCCTTTATATATCTGAAAAAAAACTCTTGTAATCTTCTTTTATATTACTGGCTAGTTTACCCTCATATTTAATCTTCTCCCTCCTTATTTCTTGTTTAGTTGTCCTCTGTTGATCTTTGTAGGCTTCCCAATCCCCTGGTTTCCCACTGCCCTTCGCTGCATTCTTTGCTTTCTCTTTAGCTTTTATGCTGTCCCTGACTTCCCTTGTCAGCCATGGTTGCCTCGTCCTTTCATCTCCACAAGAACTGTGCAATGGCCACTTCTACCAATACTGTCATGGACAGATACATCGGCAGCAGGCAGATTGGTAAGATTGAGGGTAACTATTTTGTTTTTCCCTCTTGTTGGTTCCCTCACCACCTGCCATAGACCCAGTTCAGCAGCTGTGTCATTTTGGACTCAGCCAGTCGTGGTGCTACCGAGCCAGTCTTGGCGATGGACATTGAAGACCCTTACCAGAATACGTTCTGCACCCTTGCCACCCTCAGTGCTCCCTCTAAGTGGTGTTCAAAATGGAGGAGCACTGATTCATCAGCTGAGGGAGGGTGCTACTTCGTAATCAGCAGGAAGTTTCCTTGCCCATGTTTGACCTGATGTCATGAGACTTCATGGGGTCTGGAGTCAATGTTGAGGATTCCCAGGGCAACTCCCTCCCAGCTGTTTACCACTGTGCCGCCACCTCTGCTGGGTCTGTCTTGCCAGTGGGACAGAGCATACCCAGGGATGGTGATGGTGCTGTCTCAGACATTAACTGTAAGATATAATTCCATGAGGATGACTATGACAGGCTGTTGCTTGACTAGTCTGTGAGACAGCTCTCCCAATTTTGGCATTAGCCCCCAGATGTTAGTAAGGAGGACTCTGTTATAATCCAGAAAGCCATGTGGTGAAGGATGGAACTGGAGCCAACCTATAAACATTTTAAGTATTTTTCTTACAAAAGATACACATTACAAACAGGTACCACCTCACCCTAACTACCACAGTTTCAGTATGTTCCTATTTAGAGGAGAGCAAGTGAATCCCCAGTTAATGTCACCCCCTGCATACAATTAAGTACAATTAATATACAATTAACAGATTTCCTTCTCTCTTTTAAATAAAAATTAGCTCTATGTACAACCAAAATTTTAAAACAAATTAAATCAAAGACCGCCATATTCTGTACAAATCATTTCATTGTGAGTTGTCCCTCTGTTGAGCACCCATTCCAATTTCTTTGTTCACAAATTTAATTTTGTAAAACAATCCAACAGTTAATGACTTGCAACAGAGCTCTGAAGAAGGGTCATACAGACTCGAAACATTAACTCTGTTTCTCTCTCCATAGATGCTGTCAGACCTGCTGAGATTTTCTAGCATTTTCTGTTTTATTTGGCAAATTCCCCTCCATTATCAGTCAGAGACCTCTCTGGTGTCCCAAGTTCCCATCCATTTCTTAATGATTTTGCCTATAATAACCCTTTTGTCCTTGCTATATATTATTGTAGAAAGACTAAATCTGGTCAGCAGGTCTATAAAATATAGAATGAAAATATGTCTGTCTTTGTCCCAGACCTTTAAATCCATGGCAACTACCTTTTTAAAGTCACGTGCCAAAGGAAGGCTCACAGTAGGACTTGGCAGCATCTGTTCATGCTTTTTACAGATTTCACACTTCCCACTAATCTCTTCTGTCACCCTCATATACTCTTTCTGTTTGCCATGTCATTTCAGGGGCCCAATGTCTTCACTTTGGGCAGTTCAGTACATAATGACACTTTGAATCGCACCTGTTTACTGCTCTTTGGGCATTCTTGGGATTCATTCACCCATTATTTTTTTCCAATTTTGTCTTTCTAGTCTGCATCGACAGATTTGCTAAAAGTGCTTTTATCTTCATTCTGCCTGTCTATAGTCTTTCCATTGTATTGATGCCTGCATCCATTATCTGGACTGTTTCAAAATCTGGCAATCGTTGAGTCCTTAATTCTTTGTGTCACTGTGGAATGTCCCATTTGTTCTATGAAGGCTGAAGGAAATGACTGTATCCCCAGGAATTTTTTTCAAGACAACACACATCTGATCCAACAGGGTCTGCCTCTCAGAGAGCTAAACACTGGTATCCTGTCCATATGGTACACCTTAGCATAATCCAGCAATTTAAACTCCAGTGCTGATCCAGGGATCCTCAAATTGAATTTCATCAATCTTTAATGCAATCTGTTGAAGTCCATGATGTATTCTTCAATAGTTTGCCAAAATCTACCAAGCTCTGACCCTGCCTTGTAGGCATTTAACAGATCATCTTTCTTGTAGATTTCATCCAAGAACTGTAGCAGAAGGTCCAAACCATCATTGTTTTCCAACTGACAGGCATCCGTCTCAACAAAGTACTTCTGATTTTACTCCCTGTAGAAAGCAACAACACCAAGACTATACCTCATTCTCTAACCATTTATTTACAAAGATGCTCATTAAAAATACGCACCTCTTAACCCCAACCACTATTTATTGGAATTTAACTAAAACCCCAATTAATGTCCACCATCTGAATATAATTAAATCTAATTAATATGCAATTAAAATGCTCCATTAGTTATATGTACTCCTTTAACATCTGATAGCACATGTCTGCCTCCCACCTTCCCACAGTTTTTGTCCTTTCCCTAGAAAATCTGCCCCACTGCTGGCAGGCTGATCATTCTTGTTCTGTGAAAATTATGGAAATTAGCTAATCCCAAACTTTCTGATCAGAGCAGCTTTCTCAGATTTTGGTGGACATCAGTCCCACTTACATTTACACTCCATCAGGAGGCCAAGAAATTTAGGGCCAGTCTTCTTTTAGGTGTAGAAGTTGGACTTGATCAGATTGAGAGTATTTCTCACTACTGGCTATAAGAATCATTAATGAAAATGTGGATGGTGTAAATATGAAAAACAAAATACTGGAAAATACTCAACAAGTTGGGGCGCATTGGTGGAGGGAGGAACAGAGTTACGCTTCAGATCAATTAATATTCATCAGAACTGGAAGATGTTAGCAAATTCTAAGTGAAATGAATTCGAGCTATCTCAGCACACTTTGTAATATGAATTCATATCATGTCATATTCATAACTTGGCAATGCCATTCACAGAAGAAAAATGGGCATGTGAGAAATTAATATGCCACATTGGTGACGTGATAAATGTTATATGGTAAGATTTATTGTTGAGGAAAAGAAGAGGAAGCTTTCTATTGCACGTAACTTGTGTCATTCGTAATCAAACTTAACCATGTTGTACCTGATTAGTACCTGTTGCTGTGGCAAAAAATAGAGAAAGTAGTTTCTTACCATGACTAACATACATGCCAAAAAAATTCAATTTGGAAATCATACATTAAATGCATTTGAACTTCTTTTAGGAGTTGATTATAAACTAGAACCGACCGGTCAACATTAAGATTACAAGTGTGTTAGATCATATTTACTTGACTGGTTCAAAGTATGTTGCATTGTTAAACAAAAATGTAAATGCTTTTAGCATGCTACTTTCTGTTAATTTCTCTCCTCTCTAGGTTTAGTCTATGACACTTTTATGCTCAAACACCAGTGCACTTGTGGGAACACTAACAACCATCCAGAGCATGCAGGGAGAATACAGAGTGTCTGGTCTAGGCTTCAGGAAACAGGGTTACTCAACAAGTGTGAGGTAAGAAAGAAGGGAAAATGATGACAGTGACTCAAAAATATTCCAAAAATACTGGAGCCAAATACAGTTTCCCCAAGAATGAATTAATAAAAGAGGATTGTTTCAACTTGCAAACTTATGAACTACGACCCTGAAGTAAGCATTGCGAGCACATAATACTTTATCTGCTTTCCCAATTTTCTTAGGTTCTTAAGATCCTGGTTAAGGATCTTAAATAATTCATTGAAGTAATAGCAAGCTTTATTGAATACAATTGAAAAGAGGGCGTTGTTATGAAATTGTGATCTGAATTGTGTTTGAAGCACCTGATATAGGCCAAGAATCCCAAAACTGACTAGTTTGAAAATGTGGACTTGCACCTGAAAAGGTGTGAAACATGCAACAGCAAAGTACACTGATATCTAATCCAAATCTTAATTTTTTAATATGTTCTGTTATAGTGCTTTGCATTTGCTTAAGAAGTAACAATCCACTTTGGACGTGATTTTTTTTTGAATGACCTTTAGCACCTCTTCTGGAAAGGCCTACTGTTACTCTTCTGAGGCCAAAAATGCTGCTTTTCCAGAAAATTTTAAGTGGTAGCCATATTTTTCGTTGTATGAACTACATGGAATGTCTACTTATTAATAAGAGTCAATCTGTGCAGTTCTCTAGGGGGCAGAATTTTTAGCTTGGTGTGCGAGCCCGCATCCAACCCGTTCGAGCGTAAAATAGCGCATGATGACGTCAGGCAAGCGCCCCAATGTCATCCTGCACTCGCGCAATATTTCAGTCGGTGAGCGCGCATAGAAGTCGGAAGTGTGCCCACCGACAATTAAAAGGGCAATTCAGCCCATTAAAGTTCCAACTATCCCCGATTTTTCGTGGTCTATCCAACCTTACGGTTGGCAGATGGGCGAATCTGCCAGATGGATTTTGCATTTTTGATGAAAACTTTCCAAAGGTGGGATGAGGTTATTAAATAAAAAAAAATAAAAATGTTTGGACAGATTTTTCATCATCTGTATGTTCAGCTGATTGATTCTGATGCGTGGACACTTGTTTCTGGATTGTAAAATCTTTATTGATTGCTTTTAAATTCTTCAGCTCCCTGAAGCAGCTCCCTGCCTTCAGGGAGCTTTCATTCCGCGCTCCCCCTGCGTCTGCACTTAGGTCAGCGTCCACCCTCCTCCCACCCCCACCCCAGCAGCGCTGAGCATTTCAGCACCTGTTTCACACTGGCTGGCTATTAATGGGCCACCAGGTGTGAAATCGCGGCCAGCAGTCCATTCCCGGCCACTCCCGTGCCCACAATTGCACGCACCCGCCAAACTAAAAATCCTGCCCTAGGATTTCCACCTATTGTCCAGTCCTAAACACTTGAAAAGCCTTCGTGTGCATTGTAATGGGAAATAGGTTTGATTAAGCATGCACAAAAGCAAAACGTTAATGTTTTGTACATCAAGAATTTTTCCTGTTGGTTATTTTAGGATCATGAATCATCAAACTCCCAGCCAATTAACTTGATTCAATCAACCTGGCAGTTCTGTAAATTGTAGCACATTTGTTAACTTATCTGCTGATTTGAGATCAGTTTTACTCCCAAGTGTCAATAGACATCAAGAAAGTTTGCAAGCCTTCCAAGATTTTTTTGTGTTTTTATAAAAGGTTGGGCCCAATTGCTGCAAACCCCAAATTCAAGCCAGACATACAAAGTTCACAAAACTGCAGATGTATTCATTTTTAAAAACAAAAATAAATTGGTGACTAAAACCGGATAAAATCTGGGACAGAATTTTTCTCTCGTCGGGCGGGCATGTGCCTGACCCAAATGAGTGTAAAATGACGCACAATATTTTGGTCGGCAGCGCACCCACCGACAATTAAGAGGCCTATTAAGGCCCTTAATCAATTAATTGACTAGAATTTTTTGCTGCCCATCTAACTGTTCAGTTGGCAGGCAAGCAAGCAAATAGGCCAAGCGGCCTTTGCATTTTTGGCGAAACCTCATCCATGGGCGGGATGAGGCTTCAACCAGTGATTTAAAAAAATAAAACCTTTTAACACTCAAATTTATTATGTCCCTGTTCATGTGACAGAGTCACATGAGGGGACATGTTTTCAGTATTTTCAATATCTTTACTTTTTATCTTAAAAATCTTCAGCTCCCCGAGCTCTGTGCCTCAGAGAGCTTTTACTGCACACGCCCGTGCACATGCGGGAATTTCAGCCCTCGCCCCGTCACCACCCCTGCAGCGCACGATTTATGTTGGCTGGCTGTTAATTGGCCAGCCAGCGTGAGATTGTGGTCGGAGCTTCCCAACTGCTCCTGGGCCCGCCCACCTGACAACCAGAAAATCCTGGCCCTGTTTGTAGCAAATATCCATGTATAAAAAGGTTTTAGCTTCTCACCTCAGGATCTTGGCTCTTGTCCGTGCTTCTAAGCTGATGGTGTTAAACATTGTCTTTGATCTGGAGGTCCCTTTCAGAATCTGAAAAGAAGTTGCACACCACACATGCTTGGGGTTTAAAATTGTCAAAAGTTGAAGAAGCTCCAAGAAAGCTCAGGAGCTTCCACAATGGAAGTTGGCATCTCTGGAATTATATGTGATCCAGAGTACAAGACAAAAACTTTGTCACACTCAAAATCTGGACTTTTGCTGCATGATTTGAATCTTCATTTAAAAGAACTGTCAACAACAAAATTGACTGATAGCACCTTATTTGCTCTGTATTGATGTGCAGTAGAGACTGTTGTATGTGCCTGCGTGCCATTGTGATGTAAAGGTGCACAGCAGAGCGAGGGTTAACTAGGGAATAGTATCGCCTACTTTATGATATGAGGAGGCGGTGGCTTGTGGTATTATCACTAGAGTAGTATTCCAGAGACCCAGGGTAATGCTCTGGGGACCCATGTTCGAATCCTACCACAGCAAATGGCAAAAGTTGAATCCAGTAAAAACCTGGAATTGAAAGTCTGATGATGACCACAAAACCATTGCCGATTGTCCTAAAACCCATCTGGTTCACTAATGCCCTTCAGGGGAGAAAATCTGCCATCCTTACCTGGTCTGGCCTACATGTGACTCCAGATCCACAGCAATGTGGTTGACTCTTAGATGCCCTCTAAACAAGGGCAATTAGGGATGGGCAATAAATGCCGGACTAGCCAGTGATGCCCACATCCCATGAATGAATAAAAAAATGTATAGAGTCACATGCTGTAAGACTCAGAGAGAACATTCTGGAAGCAGCTGGTGGCAGTTGGTAGCAGCACCATGTGCATGCAACTGGGATCTGTATATAGTTAAAGATTAGCAATAAATGTTTCATGCAAGTCTCAAGATCTCATCATTGAGACATCAAATGAACCCATAATATAACAGGGACCACACAACAATGTTTGATAAACAAAAATGCTGCTTTTTTGTTATATATTAAAAATAAAATGTCATGACGTGGCAGATTATATGTGCCAGGTGGACCAAATCCACAAGGGAAACTTGGCCACGCTACCACAACGGTTTTGTAATTTGTATTTATTATGAGAAGATGTGTGCACTGAATTCAGAAATAATGGGCAGAATTTTTCCCTCGTCGGGCAGGCCCGGGAGTGGCCACGAAACCAACTGCTGCCCGCGATCAGGCTCTGACCGCGATTCCACGCTGGCTGGCCAGTTAATGGCTACACGTGTTGGGACCCTCAGCGCTGCTGGAGTGGGGGCGGGAGGAGGGCCGAGGCGTGCACATGCATGGGTAGCATGCACTTTTAGCTCCCTGAAGGCACAGAGATGCCTCAAGGAGCTGACAGATTTTAAATACAAAAGTGAACTTCTAACTTTCGAGGTAAACATGTCCCCACATGTGACTCAGTCACATGAAGAGGGACATGTGAAAAAGGATGTTAAATTTTTTTTTTAGTAAACGCTGGAAACCTCGAGGATGAGATGGATGAGGTTTCATTAAAAATGCAAAGGCCGTCTGACCTATTAGTGAAAAATTACTTTAAGGGCCTTAATATACCTCATAATTGTCGGCGGGCACACTGCCGCCTCTTGCGCATGCCCGCCGACCATAAGATTGCAAGAGTGCGCGATGACATCAGGACACTCACCTGTCCCGTTTCACTCCCGTTCAGGTCGGGCATATGCCTGCCCACGCAATGAAAAATTCTGCCCGATGAGTCCACTAAGACCTTTAGAGATTTTGAAAACTAAATTAAAATATTTCATAACAAAGCATGGGCTCAGCATTGGTGCAGATCTGTTAATTGAAATATTTATCTATCAATTAATTATCTGTTAATTTATCTATTTTGTATTATAATTCCTGATAACATATGTCCAAGTCATTTTTATTGTGTTAATAAATATTTTAATTTAATTTTCAAAATCCCTAAAGGTCTTAGTGGACTCATTGGGTAGAATTTTTTGTTAATAAAATTAATTAATAAAAAAGATTTCAAGCACATACATAAGACTACAGTTACTTAATACTATAACAACTGCTAAAATTCCTAGTTAGCCTGACACCCAGTTACACACCCCCTTTAAGGCAACAGTCCAAAATAGATTTTAGATGTTTAAAAAAAAAACAGCAAGTTAACTCAGTACCCACTCAACAGTGGAATTCCAAATGGCTTTCTCCAACTTTAGTTACTGGACACAACAGACTTATGCACAAACGGCTGGAGGCTTCTTCAAGGCTGTTTCACACACTCCAGTTAGATCTTACTTGGCTCCTAACATAGCCTTTCCTTCTCCTTTATATATGTTTCTCTCTTTAATATGTAAATTCCATTGTTCCATATGTCTTTGGAACTGTACCTTTCCCATAATATAAAAATTTTCATATTGCCAATATTGTCAATAACCTTTAGGAAAAATAAACACACTGCCAAGCCTTGCTTATCTGGCTAGTTGTAATCAGACTAACATCCCTTTAAAATCCAAACAATCCCTTTGCTTTTCTAAAAATGTAAAATCCCTTCACACCTTACATGCTAAAGGGTCATGAGGACTCGAAACGTCAACTTTTTTCTTCTCCGCTGATGCTGCCAGACCTGCTGAGTTTTTCCAGGTAATTCTGTTTATGCTAAGACAGCATCCATGTTTACCCATTGGTGTTTCAAGTACATTTCTACACCTAGCTTCTTTTGATAGTTTCAAGTTTGCAGTCTACCTGACTCCAAATATAATTAAACCACACTGGTAGAACCATCTACACTCACCCATAAACCTACTTATCCAACAAACCAGAAAAATAGTGAAAATTATTATACTTTCATAACAAAAAGGAGAACTGGGTGTGGCACAAGTGGTTAGAACAGTGTGTTTTTTCAACCCTGGGACCTGGATTTCAAGTCAGCTCAAAATACGTTGCAAAGAACATGATTGAAGTTTATTGTGGGATTCAGTTTATTTCACAGTGCATAAAAGACCAGAGTACAAATTTGGGTCTTACAGACTAATAGCTGATAGTAATATAGTATTCTTGCTTATGAATCCATTTGAACTTATGGGGAATGAAAGAGCATTCTTGTACATTACAGGGCACTCTTTGCAGGTGGATTTTGACCTTTTGCCGTTATAATGTTACAAAACCTACAATGTATCTAAACCTTTCTGTGCTTGACATGGAAGGTCTGCATGGTGTTAAGTGTTTTTCCTCAGCACAACAGTCCATTTTAATAAATAGATACAGATGCATATACAATTAGAAGTTGTTGCTTTCTCTGCTTAAAGAAACAATATTTATGACTGCCCTTGAATCTCAAGTTTGGTTTTAGATTATGTGGAGTATATACTATTTGATTAAAGCATGGACTCGGTGTTGGTGCAGTTAATCTGTTAATTTAAATATTTATCTATTTTGCATTATAATTGTTGATAACATATGTCCGAGTCATTTTTATTTTGCTTAAATTATTCTTTCCTGCTCTGAGAAAATCCAATGGTCAAAATAATAGAACTGTGCACAGATGATAGAGGGACAGTAATTGTATATCTGAATTATGTTTCTGTATGCACCAATGTGATAATATCTATTATGTATTTTCTTTATGTGCAAACAAGAACTTGAATAAAACTATATTAAAGAAAATTGGGAAGTACAATGCATACATAGTTTATAGAGAGAAACCAAAGAGATGTGTAGATGCACTTAGTAACGTTTAAAAAAAAGTTTTTACTTTGCATTCTGTAGATTAATAAATTCTAACAATGGGATTTTAGTCCACTTTTTAATAAAAGCTTGTTCTACCCTTTAATGAATCACGTGTTCTATTTTGCAACCATTGCTACTCAGCTTCTATACCGTTCTGTGAAAGTGACCATGCAACAACTTTGAAATAACAATGTTCTGCTCACAGCATTTCATCTCCTCAGAATCACAGTTATGACAGTATATTACATTTTCTGTTTCCTCACTTGAGAATCATGATATGTATTATATTGTAAGATGCTGTGGAGAGAGTTAAAGGTTATAATCCTATCGAACGGGGTAGGAATCTCTCACTTATAAAACAGTCTACACTTATACCATTTATGATACATCAGCCCTAAATTCTTCAACAGAACTGTGCACTGAGCTCTCATGATTCAAATTATGTTAACACTTTAAAACCGAATGATTTAGGGGGTTGTCTCAATACACCTGCAGTGGTTTTACTTGTTACAGGGGAGATAAAGTGTGACATTTACAACTTGGAAAGCATGCTCATGCTTAGAAGTAATTGATTGTGATGGTTAATGCTTGGAAAAAATTGGATACATACAACAACTAAGTAGCACCTGAGCATTCAAGGTGCAATCTAGATTTGGAACTTTTAATATCAGTATAAAGCTTGCTTAGTTATTATGAGGAACCTATATGTAATCTATTATTATTATTATTATTATTAGTATTATGAGGAACCTAGCAAGTAATCATCAGAGGTTCAAGTGTTTATGCCCTGTACACCTGAAATTTATACATATTTATGAATATATTGAATCCATTATTCTTAGAAAACTGGGTTGGCACAGAGACCACCTCTTCACTGTTGCTTCCCTAGCAGGAAATTTCAGATGTGTACCACCTAAGTAATTAAACTTTTGAGCACTGAATGTTCTGAATGGTGTTTAAATCTTCACCCTTTCTGATGTCGCAAAACTTTGTTTAAAATATTTGTGGCAGTTAATATTATAAAAGTCAGGGACCACTATGAAGACACATTAACCTTAATTTAAAATATTCATGGAATAAATTGCTGAAAGCTGTAGTTTTGCCCTACATTTTTATTTTGGTGGAGAAATGCTGTTGCAGTCCTCAAATAATTAAATATACTCTACTTACTTTTTCAGCGAATCCGAGGTAGAAAAGCGACTTTGGATGAAATCCAAACAGTGCATTCAGAACATCACACATTATTATATGGCACCAGCCCTCTAAACAGACAAAAGCTGGACAGTAAGAAGTTGCTAGGTATGTGGTATTTAATCACAAAAAGACCAAAGAAGAAACAACCCTTTATAGCAAGTGAACCTTGTCTTGACTTGCAATGTTAGAGTTCTGTTTGCATTATGAAAATGTGTTTCCATATTACATTCGTTTACTGGTTTGGAGGAATTACATTCCTATATGATACATTGGGCAGGCTGAGAATGCTCAGTTGATGTAATTAACTTGCTAAATTCTTGATCATAAATACTTTTAGTATTTTAATTTGAATACTTTAAAATTGCAATTAAATTACCTAAATAATAGTTAACTGAGTGTTACTGAAGGATTTTCTATTGCCTTTCCAAGAAATAAAGATGTACTCAGCTTTTCACCGTTAACTGAAGAATATTCTGTTGGCATGATTGTCTAGGTCCAATTACACAGAAGATGTATGCACTGCTACCCTGTGGTGGACTTGGGGTGAGTACAACCAAGCACAGCTATTTGTTTTTTTAAAAAATTTCTTTGGTGTATTTGATTGATTTGATATAAAATCAATGCTACCTCAAACCTCTTGTGTTCTGTTTATTGTCCTCCATTAGTAACTTAGGAAGCTGCTGGTCAATGATAAAATATTTGACATAATAATTGATGCCTTCCAGAGATACATGCTGTAGAGTGGAGTGTACAGATTTGACTGCTAAAGTTAGAATGCCACATTTAACTATTTCCAATGCAGCAACTCAGAATAAGGGTCGCATTGCAGATAGATTTCCAATGCCTCCTTTGGCTTTTTTTTACGTCAGTCCTTTAAATGGTATTTGGGGTTCTTATTAGTGAATATACTTAGAGGATGTCTGATACACAGCATAAAATTATGCTAATCTTGTTAGGATAACCTTTTGCAGTAGCATTTCAGTGTCATTTCCAAAAAGTTACACAAGGTGCAGAGTTCTGCCAGTTTCATTTTCATGTGTGGTTATAAATAGATCAGTTCTGTATTTGTATTTATTGTGTTTAACATTAAATTACTTTGAACTCAGCCTGTGACTGTAAAAAGCCAATCATGCTGAATATTTTAGGTAATTTTAACTGCAAGCCAATGCTATGCAAAGCTATCTAAATCAAATTTAGCCATTATGATGCAGTGTTTTATAAGGTACCCAAGCAATTCAGTTGATTGAAAATTTTATAAGCTTTGGGGTCACAGCAGGTTTCAGGCTGGCATGAGCAGGGCAAGTGCAAAACATACTCATTAACCTAAATTTCAAGCCCAGGATATTAAAACTCTGGGGCTCTATGACATTTGATTGATGCGTTTCCCACCCAATTGTACCAAGACTGAAAGCCCATCCACTTTCATGATGCAATTTCTGGTGGCCTGGAGAGATCTACTTAAAATGGAAATGCAGCTCTTAAAGGAGGGTTACATCTATTTCTGCAAGATTGTTGGAGAGGGTTACTTTTTGGCAAAATAAATTTGAAGCAAAACCCAGGTTCTCTGAGGTCTCAGCAGTTAAAAGCACCAATCAGAGGGGCAAGGAGGGATCTTCTGTTTCCTATGAGCGCCAGGAAGTGAGGTCAGTGAGGTGAGAGTGTCTGCCTTTGACGTCAAGATAGCATTTGACTGAGTGTGGCATCAAGGATTCCAGCAAAACTGGAGTCAATGGGAATCAGGGGGAAAGCTCTCCACTGGTTGACCCAGCACAAAGGAAGATGCTTGTGGTTGTTGGAAGTCAATCATCTCAGTTCCAGGACCCCACTGCAGGTGTTCCTCAGGGTGGTGTTCTAGGCCCAACAATCTTCAGTTGTTTCATCAATGACGTTCCTTTCAACATAAGGTCAGAAGCGGGGATGTTTGCTGATGATTGCACAATATTCAGCACCATTCGCGACTCCTCAAATACTGAAGCAGTCCATGTCTAAATGCAACAAGACCTGAACAATATCCAGGCTTGGGCTGACAAGTGACAATAAGGTGTCACTTATTGCCACTACCACCATACAAGGGCCAGGAAATGACCATCTCCAACAAGAGAGAATCTAATCATCACCCCATGACATTCAACGGCATTACCATCGCTGAAACCCCCACTATCAACATCCTGGGGGTTACCATTGAGCAGAAACTGAACTGCACTAGCCATATAAACACAGTGGCTACAAGAGCAGGTCAGAGGCTAGAAATTCAGTGGTGAGTAACACCTCCTGACTCCCCAAAGCCTGCCCATCTACAAGGCACAAGTCAGGAGTGTATTAGAATCCACTTGCTTGGATGAGTGTAGCTCCAACATGACTCTATAAGCTTGACACCACCCAGGGCTAAGCAGCCTGCTTGATTGGCACCCTTTCCACAAACATTTATTCCCTCCACCACCAAAGAACAATGGCGGCAGTGTGTACCTTCTATAAGATGCACTGTAGGAACTCACCAAGGCTCCTTAAGCAGCACCTTCCAAATCCACGACCACTACCACCTAGAAGGACAGAGGCAGCAAATACATGGGAACAACACCACCTGGAAGTTTCCCTTCAAGCTGCTCACCATCCTGACTTAGAAATATATTGCTGTTCCTTCACCGTCGCTGGTCAAAATCCTGGACCTCCTTCCCTAACAGCACTGTGGGTGTGCCAACACCACACGGACTGCAGCAGTTCAAGAAGGCAGATCACCACCACCTTCTCAAGGGCAATTGGGGATGAGCAATAAATGCTGCCCTCGCCAGTGACACCAGATCCCATAAATGAATTTTAAAAAGTCTTCATCCCTCTCACCCACATTTCTTAATGCTCTAAGCAATTCCCTCCTCTACATCATATCCTTCATCACCCATTACATGAGCAAACCCATTCTCTATCCAAACTCCTGTTCACCTGTTCCTTCCTCCCTTCACAGCAGTCAGTAGTGAAATTTTCTTCTCATATTGCAGCCTTTGCCGACTCAGCAACTTCTCTTATGACTCCTCCTTCAGTTTCAGCTCCAACCACTTGCTTTCCATTCAACACCTTTTTATCCTGTTCACATCTGTTTCTTCTCACTCTCAGCCTGAGTAATACCAGCTAAGCCGCAGATATGGGCATCCTCTTTTTCAGTGAACCTCACTTAATAACTTCTGTCCCCTCTTTCTGCAGGACAGATGCCACACAAGTCTGGGAGGGGACAATGAACTTGAAGCTAGCGCAGCATGCTCTGGAGGTCTGTGGCCCCTAAAAGTTGAGGCTACTCAAAACAGCACCTCTGACTAGTATTTCATGTACCTCAGACAAATGCACATTCAGCTACTTTAACAACAACAAGCTGCATTTTGAAATCCGTGGGTTGTTGCAGTGATTTGTGAACTTAGACAGTTAAAGAAAGTCATACATGGTAGATTCATCAATCAGAAAGTGATTATTTAATGATTTAAACAATTTACACAAGCATGAAACATCAATAAATGCATACAACCTTAAAATCAAGTATTTCGGCATCAATGAAGATGAGTGATCAGCTATCTTGAAGCTCTTGACGTTTCTTCTTATTCTTGGACATCCTTCCTCTTGATTAACCTTCTTCAGGCTCCTCCAACTGCAGTAAAGAAACTGTCAAGAAGTCCCATTTTTATATGATTTTTACCAGTTGGAGTGCAAGTTAAAGTTAGGAGAGGTATCATTTTGGTCACTTGCCCATTGTTGCTTTAAATGATGGGCAGTTGGCTAGGCCACTCAAAATAGTCTTTCCACAATTTGAAACTTCTTTTAGCTTTCTGCCTGTGTGAAACCAGGATGTGAAATATTCCGTAGCCTCTTGTATATGTGAAACCAGGTGCTGTACTTTTAGTTGTCTTGCTCAAGGACTTCTGACTGTCTCAGCACTGTTTTTCCAAGTCCATTATTTTGAGAACCGAAGACTTGTTCACAGCTTCTCTAGGATTCTGCATATTGCTGCCTTTGCAGTTTAACTTAGAATCAATGTTCCATCTAAGCTGTATGACAGCGTAGCAACCCCAAAGTTCCCTTACACAAGTTAGTCCCTTTAATTTATGTAAAAAAGTTTAAAGGGCCCATGCACTTAAATCGCCCTGGGGGTTAGATCCTCTCCCAGCTCCACTGTAGGAGATAGAGATGGGGCAATAGGGATCCAACTATGAATAGAAAACTGCTTGCCTTGCACAGGCGGTTGTGCAAAGTATTCAAGCATCTCAATAATTTTCAGTACATGCTTGAAAATACGGAGTAGTGTTCTTCCAACCTATGTGCTATTAGCTTCCAGGACAAGACTCTGCAGCCTTACCTTGAATAGTGTGACCATCTGCAGGGTTCCGCAGCCAGGCCCTCATAACAGGAGTCAATCTTCACAGCCTTTGCACTTTTCGTAGTACTTGAAATGGCTACCATACTTGTGCTCAGCTCTATGCTGGCAAGACATGGACTAAAGAGGTAGGGCTGTCAAGTAGTCACCATCCCTTGCAGTCTACTTTCCTGCAGATCAATGTAACTCATGAGGTACAGCTTCATGGGAGTGGCACAATGGGAGTAGTGCATGCTCCCATCTGTCAGGATGTTTGTATGTTTACTCCCTTCCACTGCCTCAATATAGAGCTGCATGGTGCCAGAAAGCTGGGCAAGCCTCAGCAGCAGCCAAAGTGCAGAAATCTGTAGCTGGGCCCTCACAACCTCAAGCACCCGCATGTTGTCAGCAACAAACATCTTGCTTCCCAAAATAATCAACAGCAACCTTCCACTAGTCACAAGTAACAGAGTTAAGAACATAAGAACTAGGAGCGGGAGTAGGCAATTCAGCCCCGCAAGCCTGCCTCGCCATTCAATACGATCATGGCTGATCTAATTTTGGCCTCAGCTCCAATTTCCTGCCCTCTCCCCTTAACCTTTCAACCCATTGCTAATTAAAAATGTCTCAATTTCCTCAAATTTATTCAGCATCCCGGCATTCGCTGTACTCTGAGGTGGTGAATTCCTCAGATTCACGACTCTTTGAGAAAAATAATTCCTCCTCATCTCTGATTTAAATCTACCACCCCTGAGCCTAAAATTATGGCCTCTCATTCTAGATTGACCCACAAGGGGAAACATCTACATTGTCTATCCCTTTTAGCATCTTCTATACCTCAATTAGATCTCCCCTTATCCTTCTAAACTCTAGCAAGTATAGACCTAAACTGCTCAATCTCTCCTCATAAGACAAGCCCCGCATCTCTGGAATCAATCTAGTGAACCTCCTCTGAACTGCCTTCAATGCAACCATATCCTTCCTCAAGTAAGGGAATCAAAACTGTGCACAGTACTCCAGGTGTGGTCTCACCAATGCCTTATATAGTTGCAACAACACTCCCCTATTTTTATACTCTATTCCTTTAGCAATAAATGCCAAAATTCCATTTACCTTCCTTATTACCTGCTGTACCTGCATGCTAGCTTTCACCGATTCATGCATGAGGACACCCTCTGCACTGAAGCTTTCTGAAGTTTCTCTCAATTTAAATAATAAGTCTCCTTTTTATTCTTCCAACCAAAATGGATAACCTCACACTTATCCACGTTAAACTCCATTTCCCAAATTTTGGCTCGTTCACCGAACCTGTCCATATCCATTTGTAAACTTATTTCTTCACTGCAACTTACTTTCCCACCAAGTTTGGTGTCATCTGCAAATTTAGCTATAGTGCCTTTTGTCCCTGAATCCAAGTCATTAATATAGATTGTAAATAACTGGGGCCCAAGGACCGAACCCTGTGGCACCCCACTAGTTACAGCTTGCCATCCAGAAAAAGACCCATGTATCCCAACTCTCTGCTTTCTGTTGGTTAGCCAGTCCTCTATCCAAGCTAATATATTACCCCTAACTCCGTGTGATCTTATCTTGTGTATTAATCTTTTGTGTGGCACCTTATCAAAGGCCTTCTGGAAGTCCAGATATACTACATCCACAGGATCCCCATTATCCACTTTGTTTGTCACATCTTCAGAGAATGCTAGCAAATTAGTCAAACATGATTTACTCTTCATAAAACCATGCTGACTCTGATTTTGACTTTTCAAATGCCCCATTACAACTTCCTTAATAATGGATTCCAACAATTTCCCAACGATAGACGTTAAACTAACTGGTCTATAGTTTCCTACTTTCTGCCTCCCCCCACTTTTTGAATAAGGGCGTTATATTAGCATTTTTCCAATCCACTGGAACCTTTCCAGAATCCAGAGAATTTTGGAATATTATAGCCAATGCATCCACTATCTCCACTGCCACATCCTTTTTAAGACCCTGAGATGTAGGCCATCGGGTCCTGGGGACTTGTTACCCTTTAATCCCAATAGTTTGCTCAGTACTATTTCTATAGTGATGATGATTGTTCGAAGTTCCTCCTCTATACCCTCTGCACTACCTGTTACTATTAGGGTGGTACTAGTGTCCTCCACCATGAAAACTGAAGCAAAATATTGATTAAGCGTCTCTGCCATTTCTGCATTCCCCACTATTAACTTCCCAGTCTCATCCTGCAAGGGACCTACTTTCAATTTAGCTACTCTCTTTCCTTTTAGATATTTGTAGAAGCTTTTGCTATCAGTTTTTACATTTTGTGCTAGTTTTCTTTTCATAATTTACCTTTGCTCTTTTTATTATTTTTTTGGTAACCCTTTGTTGATCTTTAAAAGATTCCCAATCTTCCAGCCTGCCTCTGACCTTTGCAATATAGTATGCCTTAGTTTTTGCCTTTATGTTATCTTGAACTTCCTTGCTTAGCCATGGATGCTTTTTCCCCCTCTTACCATCTTTCTTCCTCTTTGGAATATATTTTACTTGGGAGGAATTGAAAATCTCCTTAAATATCTGCCACTGTTCATCAACTGTCCTACCTTGTAGTCTTCCTGCCCAGTCCACTAGGGCCAAGTCTGCCCTCATGCCTATGTAGTTACCTTTGTTTAACTCCAGAACACAAATGAACCTACTTTTAAGAACTCTATGATTGACACCTGAGTGAGAAATAACTTTGAGAAAATCATTGAGCTTTGCATTATTGATCAATCGCTACTATTACATTTGCAGTATTTTACAGTAGCAGATTCTAAGTCTGCAGTGTTAGTAGGTTATTGATATCGAAATTGGCTGAATGAGTTCAATATTCTTTAATACAGGATTAAGGGATTGGTAAAGTTGGCAACATGGATTTTTAATCCAGACGATCTTTGTGTAATTTTTCATGTTGTGGGAATGAACAGTGTACTAGAAAAGTTGTTTGACAGTTGATCGCTGGCCTTTAGCTGCAATGTAATGGCTCAGCTTCCTTCTGCTTTATCCTTGCCTTCTTCCAGTTCTTTGTCAGCTAATGAATGTTCTTGTTGCTCCTCCTCCTTCAACTGCAATCCAGTCTGTATTGCCATGTTCAAAACGTACAGGTACCTGAAACTTTGCTTCAATAGCACTATTGTGTTGAGTGACGTTCGAGGTAGTGCTATGGCTGTGATTGTATCTGAGCTGTTCAAACTGGGATGGTGGCGGGGTGTTATCAGGGTGTGCATGAAGTAGCCTTGCCAACAAGCAGCCATCCTTTTATATTCCCAGAAAGGTGGAATATTTGATTCTTGCAGGATGAAAGCAGTGTGACATTTGCCTGTACAACTGGCACAGACTTGCATGATCCTTCTGCAGTGATCACAAACTGGTTAGATGTTAATTAGGTGATCTCCCTTCCTGTTAATGAAACCTGTAGGCTGGTCTTCTGGTGTCTTAATTGTTACCTGAGTGCAGTTTATGATACCCAGGGCATGAGGGAATCCCTTCTCAATGTGACTGTTGGCATCCATGCAAAGGTGATATATTGATTGGCCCCGGCAAAGAAGACGTTGGGGCCCTGATTAATGCAGGGTGCACTGCAGACTGGCAGATATGGATGACGTCTCCAGTAGCAGTCTGGAAGCAACCTAGAGCAGAAAAAGAGTTCAAAACAGTAGTGACTTTGACAACCACTGGCAAAACATGGCTATTTGTCCCAGCTGAAAGTAGATCTTATTGTACAAAAATGAACAGATCAGCGATAGTCAGCCAGAAGAATCCAACCTCCTGATGCATGCTCCTAAAAGATATCCAGGAAAGTGAATTTTGGGCTACAGCATCCCACCGCATTCAGGTACATTTTTTATACAAGCCGACCTGCTGCTTTTTCTGGTTGTTCAGTTGACTGCTACTTCTGCTCTAATACAAAAGCAAAAATGATGGGCTGAATTTTCTGTTTGTCAGGCGGGCGGGCCCAACCCAATTGGCGGCGGGCACAGAGCTGATCGCTGCCGGCAAAACGGGCCACGCCGCCATTTTGCGCGGGCAGGCCAATTAAGGCCCGCCCAGAATGTTTCAGATTCCCGTGTTCAGCAGAAAATTCAAATCTGCGGCAGGCATGTTCACACTGCCGGTTCCAGTGCGGAACCAGCAGTCCGTATAAAGAAAGGCCAGGCAGCCTCCTTTAGGCTGTTCACCATGGCCAGCGACTGGGCTCCAGACGAGGTCAGGGCAAAGGAGGATGAGGGGGGCAGTCTGCAGGGTAGGCCAGCAGGGGGCCAATGTGCCCCTCGGTTCTCCAATGCCTGCGTTGCTGCCCTCCTGGGAGAGGTGTCAAATTGTTGGGAGGCGTTGTTTCCAGAGGAGGAGGGCCCCCCACATGACCAGGCAGGCATGGCAGGAGGTGGTGGAAGCAGTAAGCTCTCAAGATGCTATGCGGTGCACAGGAACCCAGTGCCGCAAGCGCTACAATGATTTGTTGCGCTCTGGAAGTGTGAGTACCATGTTGGCCTTGGCCATTTTACCCAGCAGGTAGCCTTAGCCTTTGAGGCTCACCCCCCCCCCCCATGTCTTAGTGTCATTACTGCATTGGGCATTTGGCACACGCTGGGTGGGCAAACAGATAGTGACCATGCTTACATCAGCCTTAGTGGTTGAGGAGAAGATAGGTTCTCCTGGCATCATATGTTGATGTTTGTTGCATTTAAGTTGTCTGGGGGCAACCTGCAGGGGAGGCAGCTAGATACATACTCAGAACTCCAACATATGTCATATTGATGGTGATGAGACGGTGGAAGGGGAGCCTCAAGTTGTCGTGGCCAAGAGCCATCTGCTGGCCACAGCACTGCATCTAGTTGCGCCTCCCTGCCATGGGCGCTAAGACCCGTGTGATATTCAAAATGATGGACGCTGAATGTGTCTAAGGTGGCCGTTGGAGGAGGGAGTTGGGAACAGCTGTTCTATCTTCTGGTTACTGATCACCAGTAGTGTGGTCAGGAGCCGCTGGAGGCTTCAGATGGGCCACTGTGGTTGGGGTGCGGCGTGCACGTGCAGATTACATGAGCGATCAGCCCCAATAAATGCTCTTCTCTGTTCTGCAGGCAAAAACAGAGAACAATAGCCAGGAACATCTGCGGACTGGTGGTGGGTACACCGTGCTGCAGCACCTCACCACATATGAGGAGCAGGCCATCGAGCTGGGGAGGAGGCAGGCAGCCAGGTCAGCAGGTGTTGGCGAGGCTAGGGTGCAGCGGCCAGGTATTTGAGGGCCACAGTCCCGTCCACTCTGTCTCCCCACCATCCAAAGCACTGATGATTGCTGCAATCGTTAATGCAGCAGCACTGCTCATTGACAGACTGATACAGTCAGACATGCGGGTCATACACAAAGATCCCTCAGCCCCTTGAGGATGCGCGTCTCTAGCACCTTCCAAAGTCGCCTTATCCCATTTGTGACCACTATCCCCATGGCCTAACATGCTATGGCATCACTGCTGCACATCCAAAGACTTATTGCATCTTAGGAGGGTTTGTACCTCCACCACCCTTTCAGCCAGTGCATCCCACATTATTCTGTCCAAAAGGTCCTCAGCACTTCACCTGACAACCTCATGGCACTGAACTTAAATAAATGCCACCACGTTAGTTATTCCTGCACCAAGGGGAAACGTTGCCTTCTGTCCACCCGTTCTGTGCCCCTCATAAGAGTATGAAGGTCAATAATGTGACCTATCAATCTCCTGTGCTCCACGGCAAATGTTGCAAGTGTTTGCAATGTTTCCTCATAACTCCAACTCTGCAGGCCAGCATGCATCCAGATCAGGATCCTCTGCACCCTCCCACTCCAGTGCCATCCCTCCCATGAAGCGCAGGTCACAACTGAATGCAGAAGTCTAGATGTGGCCTCCACAGCGTTTCCTGCACTTGCAACATGACCTCCCTTTTCCTACGTTCGATTCCTCAGCTAATAAAGGCAAGTTTGGCTTTGACCTTGTTAAATGCCTTATGTTCCTGTTCTGCTACCTTAATGGGTCTACCCAACAAGGTCCCTGTAATCATCGTGACTTCCAACCATTACTCATGTATTCCCGTACCTTGCTTGTCTTGCCCAAGTGCTTAACCACACACTTATCCACATAACGTTCCATGTGGCATTCCTTAGGCCATCTGACCAGCCTATCTGTGTGTGCATGAAATGTTTGGGCCTCCTCTTGACTACTTAACACCCCACCAATGTTCGTCTCCTTAGGTTCTTGAAGGTTGAGCGCATTATGAGCCTGGGGGGTGGGAAAGGGATGAATGGTGTTACTGACTGAACACTAACTGATGCACTGTCCTTGTTAATTTCAGCATCACCACCACATGGCCGCCAGGAACAAGTCCAGAGTCCCCCCCTCCACACCTGAGGGGCATCACTTGCAACTTGTGTCACATCATTTCAGCGAGCAGGGGATCAGGCACATACTGAGTCCGGCAGTGATGATGAGTCTCTGGAGATGTCAGCCATGCAGCAGCTGCAGAACAAGCAGCAGGGTGTGCGGGAGTATCTAGCAGGGTTGCATGAGGGTGTGCTTCACTTGGTCTCTGTGGTGGAGGAATTCAGGCAGAGTGTCAGTCATGGCATGAACCTCAGGACAGAGCTTCACGCTTCCTCCATTGAGAGATTGGCAACTCTCATGGCGAGGGGCTTCCAGCAGATTGAGAATCTTCTGATGGGGTTATGCTCTGACCTGCAAGCCCTCACAGCACCAATGGCCACAGGTGGTCATTCGCAATGTGGGAGATACTTTGGGTACCAAGTGTCGCAGCTCGGTGCCCATCCATCTGCAGTGAGCAGGGAGGTCCAATGTGACCTCACGTTGGTACAGCAGCTGCCTGCCGTCGCTGTGAGCTCCTCTCAGGGCACTCTGGATGAGGGCAGCAACTCCTCCGCCCCTCTGCTAGTGACCATTGCATCCGTTCAGGCCGCCAAAGTCATCGAGGCCAACAGGACAGCAGAGTCAGGAGGCTGTCTCACAAGCCACTCCGAGCGATGAAGCGGCACCAAGACGTAGCACACGCAAACGTAAGCATAAGGCACTCCACAGGTTTGTCACTGGTGATTTTGTGTTGGCCCTTGATTAGGGAATATTTCATTATCTGTGTCAGAGCAACATTTGTTGTTTGTTTTGGTGGCAATAAAGTCCACTTTTCAGACTATGGCTGAGGGTGTTTCCTTTGTGCTGCATTTGTATGTTTCACAGACATATCATGAGTGTTTGAGTGGACATTGATGTTTCTGTACTAAGCCCTTAGTTGCAGCTGATGAGGTGGAAGATGTAGCACCTAAGTGCCACGTGTGGAAGCGCCAGGCAATGCTGGTCCTGCAGATCCATGTGTATGGAGCTAGCTGAAGGTTCGTTGGATTAAATTGTCCCAGGTGTCCCTGCCTCCTTGGTGTAGTAGCGGGTCAACGTGCTGCCCCTCATCATCGCCCTGTGCTTCCTCATCCTCTGAGCCACTGCTGGATTCATCATGTGCAGCCTCATCCACTGCATCAAGGTCTTCATTGTCAATTGCATTCCCCCCCCTTTCCAGCGCAAGATCATGCAGAGCGCAGCATGCTACCATTATCTCAGAGACGCGATCTGGGGGGTACTGGAGTGCGCCCCCGAGCGGTCCAGGCAATGGAAGCGCATCTTGAAAAGACTGATGGCTCTCTCCACCACAGCCCTTGTGGTGCCATGGCTCCTATTGTACCGCTGCTCAGCTTCTGTTCTTGGATGGCGGGGAGATGTCATGAGCCACCTTCTGAGCGGATAGCCCTTGTCACCCACCAGCCAACCATCCAGCCGAGCCAGAGCACTGAAGAGCCCCAGCACCTGGGAGTGTCTGAGGATGTAGGCATCATGGGAGCTGCCTGCGTACCTTGCACAAACTTGCAGAATCTGCATCCTGTGATCACACACTATCAGCACGTTCATGGGGTGGAAGCCCTTCCTGTTGACGAAGGTACCGGGCTCACCTGCTGGTGCCTTGATGGCCACATGTGTACAGTCTATTGCACCCTGGACACTGGGGAAGCCAGCAATAGCTGCGAAGCCTCTGGCTCGGTGTGCCTGACTTGCCTGGTTGCAGCAGAAGTGGATGAAGGTCAATGCACGTCTGAACAGAGCGTCTCCGGTACATCGATGATTACTTCGGTGCTGCTTCATGCTCTCGGCGGGACTTGAAAAAATTTATTAATTTTGCTTCCAATCTCCACCCCTCCATCATTTTCACGTGGTCCATCTCTGACACTTCCCTTCCTTGACCTCTCTGTCTCAATCTCTGGTGATAGACTGTCCACCAATATCCATTACAAACCCACCAACTCCCACAGCTACCTCGACTACAGCTCCTCACACCCCGCCTCCTGTAAGGACTCCATCCCATTCTCTCAGTTCCTTCGCCTCCGTCGCATCTGTTCCGATGATGCTACCTTCAAAAACAGTTCCTCTGACATGTCCTCTTTCTTCCTTAGCTGAGGTTTTCCACCCACGGTTGTTGACAGGGCCCTCAACCGTGTCCGGCCCAATTCCCACGCATCCGCCCTCACGCCTTCTCCTTCCTCCCAGAAACATGATAGGATCCCCCTTGTCCTCACTTATCACCCCACCAACCTCCGCATTCAAAGGATCATCCTCCGCCATTTCCGCCAACTCCAGCATGATGCCACCACCAACACATCTTCCCTTCACCCCCCCTATCGGCATTCCATAGGGATCGCTCCCTCCGGGACACCCTGGTCCACTCCTCCATCACCCCCTACTCCTCAACCCCCTCCTATGGCACCACCCCATGCCCACGCAAAAGATGCAACACCTGCCCCTTCACTTCCTCTCTCCTCACTGTCCAAGGGCCCAAACACTCTTTTCAAGTGAAGCAGCATTTCACTTGCATCTCCCCCAACTTAGTCTACTGCATTCGTTGCTCCCAATGTGGTCTCCTCTACATTGGAGAGACCAAACGTAAACTGGGCGACTGCTTTGCAGAACACCTGCGGTCTGTCCGCAAGAATGACCCAAACCTCCCTGTCGCTCGCCATTTTAACACTCCACCATACTCTCTAGCCCACATGTCTGTCCTTGGCTTGCTGCATTGTTCCAGTGAAGCCCAACGCAAACTGGAGGAACAACACCTCATCTTCCGACTAGGCACTTTACAGCCTTCCGGACTGAATATTGAATTCAACAACTTTAGGTCTTGAGCTCCCCCCTCCATCCCCACCCCCTTTCTGTTTCCCCCTTCCTTTTGTTTTTTTCCAATAAATTATATAGATTTTCTTTTCCCACCTATTTCCATTATTTTTAAATATTTTAAATCTTTTATGCTCCCCCCCCACTAGAGCTATACCTTGAGTGCCCTACCATCCATTCTTAATTAGCACATTCGTTTAGATAATGTCACCAACTTTAACACCTATGTGTTCTTTTGTCCTGTTGTTTATGACATCTTTTGATGATCTGCTTCTATCACTGTTTTTGCCTACAACCACACCACCCCCCTCCACTTCTCTCTCTCTCTCTCTTCTCCCCCCCCCCCCACCCCGCCACAACACCTTAAACCAGCTTATATTTCAACACTTTCTTGGACTGGAGCTCAAGTTCTGTCGAAGGGTCATGAGGACTCGAAACGTCAACTCTTTTCTTCTCCGCCGATGCTGCCAGACCTGCTGAGTTTTTCCAGGTAATTCTGTTTTTGTTTTGGATTTCCAGCATCCGCAGTTTTTTTGTTTTTTACGTCTGTAACCTGTTTGACACAAGTGTGGACAGCTGATTGGGAGACACTGCAAAGATCACCCAGCGAGCCCTGGAAGGAGCCAGATGCATAGAAGTGGAGGGAAATGGTGACCTTCAGAGCTGCTGGCATGGGGTGTCCACCCACACAGTTAGGAGAGATCTCAGGGCCAATCATCTGACAGATGTAGCTGACTGTTTCCCTAGACAGTCGGAGCTTCCTTCGGCATTGCACCTCAGTCATGTTGAGATAGCTGCTTCGCCGCCTGTATACCCTGGCAGCAGGATAGTGGCGACTTCTGTGGCCCCTTCCATCTTGGACAGCCTCTTGGCCCTGCGCCGCTTGTGCCTGCGCCTGGCCTCCCAAAGGTGGCTCCCCTGGTATCTGATTGTCCACTCCTGGCCTCCTTATTCTATCCCTCCCTTCCTCCTCAGAGGAGCTGCCTCCAGTGGAGATGTCAGAACCCATGCCCAGGCTAAATGGAGGCCTCTGGAAAGCTGCAGGCCCGATAAAGATTACTGTCTACAGAGTGCTGAGCTGAAGGTTCAAAGTACAGAGAACGCTGTTGGAAATCGATCTGAACTGCTAACAATCACACAGACAAGTTTAAAAAACTTTCTGCAGTAAATACTTTAGATAAATTATTAACAACCGCTCTGAGCCCACATATCCCGCCCGTGGATAAGGTTTGTTAAAAAATCTCAGCCCCCTGCCCGTTGCGCCCGTGTGCTGAGGCGAAGATCGCACGGGCTCCTCAAAAGCAGCGTCGATTGCCGAGTTAAGGGCCTTAACAAGGCCTTTAATTAATGGTGGTCGCGCTTCATAGCGCGCCTGCCCAGCTAAATATCGCGATGCCGCACGCTGACATAAGGACGCTCACCCGATGTCAGTGCATGACATTTTAAGCGCTGATGTGCAGGCTCCACCACCCACACGTCAGCCATAAAATTCTGCCCAATACCTATGATAAGCTAAAAGCTTAATTAGGATGCAGAAGGAAAATAAACAGCAGAAGGAAGCAACCTCCAAGATGAAGAATACTTGAAAATACACTAAGCACAATGACGCCCAGATCCCTATGGATCTTAATAGCTGCAGCTGAGTGCTTCTTTCAATAGTGCTTGTAGTAAGTGAGTCAGTCAGTTTTTGAAGCCAGTCCTGCATTTTACTCAGCACATTGGATGCTAGGCAGGACTTGTGGTCAGCCTAGTTAAAATTAAGTTGGGAGCCTAACATCACAAGACCAAGATTTTCATGCGGTACCCTTAGCTAGCTAAAGGAAGTTGGGAGTTAAAATAGGGGCCAACGAAAACGCAGCAGTAAGTGAAATTTGTATAATCATTTTTCATCTTTTTTTAATGTCAGTGAGCCAACTAACCCTTCAGCTTTTCACACTAAAATTTAATGAGCACACTGTGCGCACACTGATTGTATATGTAAACTTACACACACATCTAGAAAATGGCACGGAACTGGGAGTATAAGGTCAGGGCTGCCAGCTGTGCTTCACTCGAAATAAATAGTATTGTTAAATTGTATAGTTGCATTTATAGTACAGGTATAATGCTTTGGCAGGACCAGGAACATAATTTGAAACTCTGATATTACATAAGAAAATGTGACAGATAAAAGCCAGCTGGTGCATCTTCGCTTTCCCAATCAGTTGTGACGCTTTATGCATCATGTCAGGGGACACCTTACCCTAGATGCCATGCCGATTGGAAGGGCTGAAAAAAAACTGATTGGCTCAGAGGGTGAAAATTTGGTAAATTCCTCTCCAATCTCTCTTGGTGATCAAAACTAATCCAGGGGACCAAATTGGAACATAACTTATTATTTACCACTTAGCTCTTGGATGATGCATATTTGCAGTTCATCATAATGTGGAATACTATGTGAGAAAAAACAATGTTTTTTTGGGGAAATCTTTTCTGGTGTGTGAAGAGCTCCTAATACAGATATAATTCAAATTTATATATCATAGGCCAGATTGTTTTGTTGTGGTCCAAGAGCACCACTCTCAGATCTTTATTTTTGGATTGCTCTGCCAATCTCCCTGTGATCTGTCAGCAAAAGGGAAGTATAAGGCGACTGTGAATTTTGGCCAGTTTGCATGCTCAGAGTATTGACTTCATGACATCATAACGAAGATAAAAAGTTTGTGCATGACGTGGCATAAGGTTACAATGTCACCTCAGAATTACACTACTACCACTGTGGTACCACCTTTACTACTCTGTTGCAACAGACAGCAGCTAGAAGGACCAGATTTAAAAATAGTAGCTTCATATGCCATTTATCTTTTTTAAAAAAAATGAGCAGCTCATCTTGATGTGGCCACAAACAGTGAGAACAGCATAAAAACATTGCTGTGATGTCAAGAGATGCAACTGAATCAAATTTATTTGGTCAGGCTGCCTGCCATTTGAATGTGCTCCAGGTCCTGCTGAATAGGTAATATTCAGCACACCCAGTATCACTTTGCTTGTATGATTCCAACATACAAATTCAGGTTCTAAATTTATTTAATATTGTATCACCAAGTTGAGATGAATTTATTTTTAATTGTGTGGAAAATGATTAACCAAGTAAAGAATTTGATTTCATGCTTGTAATTTGCATTTTAATCTTTTAGTTACACAGCTAATATATTTTTTTTAGGAGTATGTGTCCAAATTCAACTTGGTCTTTATTTTATTCCGTAGTTTGGAGCATGGCAAAACTATAGACAGAAATTCTTTATTCTGCAAAAATCAAAAATAATGTACTAAAATGAATGTGCCCTCCATGTCTTTTCCCTTTCTTTCATCCAAATTCCACACTCAAGTTCTCCTCATAATAGCAAATTTGAATAAAAGGCAGTTGAGAATCAGTCCTTTCACAATAAATAGTATCTAATATCTACTTTTATCAATTGTTGAAATTTAAAAGTCTGCAAGTTGTGATTCACAAATAGCACATGCTTAAATTTCACAAATATGTAACAGATAAGTGTTTTGTCCATATCGAAAGAGGATTGTTTTTTGTTGGCAGCAAGCAAGAAAATTATAACTGCATCATTTAACTGATACTAAAAAAGTCTAACTTTAAAATATCAGGATTAAAAATAAATATACTAATCTTGTTCAGCATGAAAATCAATTCAGTAGTAATTAGAATAATCTTCTAAAAGTCGTTAACTTTTATATATTAGAAAGTTGAGATTTTTTTCACCAGTTAAAATGGTTTTCACCAGCTACCAACATCAAAGGTCACAAAAAATGTGTTTCTTTTTTTTTCTTTTAATCAGAACTATCTTCAATTTCCTTTGCTACCCAGGCAGAAATTGGTAACAGACTAGTGATCAGCTCTGTGACTGTGAAACTGATTGTCACACCTCATCATATGCCAAATTATCAGATTTTAAAGCTGTTGTAACACTGAGAAAAGCTGTATTTCTATTTTAATGATGTACTCTCTACAATAAGGACACTTATAAGCAGAATATTAAGTTTGTCAATGACATAGGTGACAAAAGTCATTGGTAAACCAGCTAAAATTCAGTGTAAAATATATGACACTGTAAGTACTGAATTGTTCCAAGTATAACAAAGGCATTAATGTTCCCAAATAATTTAGATGTAGGTGGATGGTTGCTCTTCCATATTTCCTTTAAATTGAGTTACGATTGAAGTTGTTTAACATTAACTTTCAATTCACCCAAAAAGCTATAAGTTAGGTTTGTTGTGGAAAAGACTTACTGTTGTCATCTGCTACATTAAGCACGGTGTCAACAGCAACAGAAAACTCTTAACAATTTTCTTTTAGAACTTCACACTCAGGCTTGCAGTGCAAACTAAAACTGAGCAAAGAGAGAAAAGACAAAAATAAATCAGGCTAGAACTGAAAGATAAGCCAATGCAAAGTTGGAGTTAAGCAAAAGACAAGACAGTGAGGGAAGTTAAAGGTAAACTGAGTAAGAGCTGTCCTTTCTTTTTAAAAGTTGAAATAAAGAAAGGACAGAAACAGAGCAGGGAAATCAGTCTGAGAATGAAGGAAAATCCTAAATAAAGCTATTGAAATTAATATTTAAAACTACTTTTTAAATTCCTTCTGTGTTGTATTATCTGATGAGAAAATTATATATTTGCAATTTTGTCTGGAATGTTGTACTTTACCTGCGTTGAAAGTAAGATGACAAGGTTGGAATTACACAGCAGGTCTCTGTCACCAACTCAGAGTAAAAATATAATACTATAAGTTCTGAACTGTTCCAAGTGTATAACTGTTGCCAAATAATTTAGGTGTAGATAAAGGTCTGCATGTCCTATTAGGTCTGCTAAAAACAGTAAATTTTAAGACTTACTGGTGCATCTCCCTCTCCATCTTTTGCAAGTACTTGCTTTAGTTTGATGGAGTTGGTGCCTCCAGATGTTAGGCAAGGCAATGGTGAGTTTTTCAAAGGCATTAGCCTCCATGCTTCGTGGCAGCTATACCATTGCTAGGTACAACATTTTGAATTGGACTTTTGAGTGCATTATTATCAGTCAGAATATTTGTGCCACTTGGCTGGACAGCAAGTTTATTCGTGGGGCTGGTACCTATGATCCCTGGTGGCAACTGCTTTACTTGATCAGCCATGGCATTTTCGGTCTTCTTGAATTTTATTTTTGCACTTACACATTTCCTTTAAATCAAGTTGTTATTAAAGTTGTTTAACTTTCACCTCAGGAAGGAATCTATAGATTAAGCATGTTGTGGAGAAGGAAGAGTCATTATTGTTAACTGCTATTTTAAGCATAGTGTTTACAGCAATGAATTCTGAAATCTGAATTATTAATTTGATTTCCCTCTTTTCATATGCTTTGTATTTCCTAACTTTAGTTTTCATTTCAAATTTCTAGCTAACAGTTTTTTGCTATATGAAATTTTGTAGCACTAGCATTCAATCAATTAGCCTTTTTATCAGTAGCAGTGCTGTTGGATTTTACAGATTATACTCGTTTTTTTATATCCATTTGTAGATTAGGCTCAGTGGCAAATGTTGCTTTCTTTAATTCAAAAAGTTCTCATGGCTGCATAACCCCACACTGTTTTTGCTCTCAAAATTGATGAGTTCACTATAATGACTGTACATCATAATTAAACCCACTGAAATCATATTTAAATCCAATTAGATTTTGGGATAAAATAGTTTTATTGAATTGTTTAGAAAACATTCACCATTTTAATTTAAGTTGCTTGCACACCAGCCTTCCACTCACCAGCGTAGTATAATCCAAAGCCAACCTCCAAAGTTAGCTTCAGGCATGCACTATAGGTTCTGTTGTGTTGTCCAGAAACGACTAAATGTTAATGGGGTGGAGATAACTTATTTTTGAGGAAAATAAAGCACAATTACGGCCACTCTTTAGCAATTTTAGTTAGAGATCCAGAAGTAACAGCTATATCATTGTGAAATGAGCTATTTTACAAAGGCAGTCACTAATGATGCAGCTTCAAACATATGAAACAGATTATTTTGATTTTAAACCACATCACTTGCAGAGTTTCTCAGCTGAAAAATTGTGATGAATCTGTAGGACATCTGGGATGCAAACCGTGAACCCATTGCATGAGGCTTTCAAAGCCTCAAGGCTTTAGCACTTAAATATCTGCCAAGACATGAATAAAACTTTTAAAGTAGTTAAAATAATCTAAAGCAATATAAATCTGGTATTTGGATTTTTTTGGCATGGTTTTCAAAACTTCCTTAGAATGTGTTGCTTGAAGCCTCCAGCTGAGCTAGGCAATGTAACAGGCCAGACAAACTGGACGGATTCAAATATGGTTTCAAAATGATTTTGCTTTTCGGAAATGTATCTCTTTCATATAGCCTTTTCTCTTACATTGTACTATAACACCATGCCTATGAGAACTCTACAAATGAGAGATGCCTCTTTCTAAATTTCAAGCTACAGCAGCAGAGTCAAGTACAGTATGATTCACTGACACGCAGGATGTTAACCAGAACCTAATTCCTCTGTCAGCAGCGCCACCATACCATAAAATGAATCAGTAGGGTAGTTCATAATATCCAAACCCTCTCTTGCCTTCCAATAAAAAATACATTTATTTTGTTCTCACAAAGTAAAATGCTACTGATATTTCTAGTTCAAACCCTCATTACTATGATTCAGATATGGTGAGAAACATGCTTAATTACATGAGGCATTTGCACATTCCAGTTTCACAATGATATAGCCTCAAGTTGTATCCTAAAATTGTACTGGATGCCTGCCAGTTTGCCAGTTTCATTACTTCACTATTGCTCATGAGCAAACTATGAAATCAGATGAAGACAACAGGAACGCATTCAGCATACCTATAAGGGAAACTAACACTTATCTAAGTCTGCAGTTTTCAGTCTTTATCCATCTATTGCACTCATAATATAAATTACCAAAAGGGGGTTTGAATGTTGCAATGCAGTATGTCACAGCCCAGAAACTAGACATTTTATAAATTCTGTGCTGTTTTCTCCCCACTCCACCTCACATGATGCACATAGTCTAGTCCCACTTTCTTGCTTGCACCCCATACCCTTCAACATTGCCCTTCAATATTTCTTTTAGAATTTATAGACTCTGCTTCAACATGGTTTTTTTCGCAGAGAATTCAATACTCTAACCAGCCTCTTAGGACAAAAACATCAAACCTTCTCTTAATTTTTTTCCTGTATTTAACTTAAATGTATCCCCGTTGGCTTCTTACTTACTATTGAGATCAGTCAGAGTTTATTTTATAAGCTTTTGTAAAATTTCTGTCAGGTTATATCTGATCATCTTTAGTGAACAAAGTCCCAGCATCACATTGAATCTACATTGTACCCTTGCCATTACTTTTCTGTTGCGCACATAATGGGGTGCCCAAAACTGTAGCAGTACTCCACCTATGACCTAACTAAGGTGCAACATTACTTCCTTGCTTTTATATTCGGATTCTACTTTAGTGACCTGTATATTGGAAATAAAGGTCCCTCCTGCTGTTATACCATTTAAAGCCATAACTTTTAAGGCATTTTATTTTCTTTCTGTTAACTGTCAAAATGTGTTACTTCACATTTTGCTGTGTTAAACTGCAATTGCCATCTAATTGCCCATTATGTTAGACTATGTAAACTTCAGCAATCTTGTACGATCACAGCTCTAGTTTTAGCAATATTAGTAAATTTCACTGTTCTTCCCATTCAGTTCCAATGTCCATATCCTTTACATATGTTATAAATGAGAGTAATTCCCTATGGAGCACCATTCCTTAGGGCTTTGGTAGCACAATGGTTATGTCACTAAACTAGTAATTCAGAGGCCTGGACCAATGCTGTGAAGCTGTGGATTCAAATCTCGCCATGATAGCTAGGGAATTTAAGTTCCGTTAACTATACAAATCTGCAATAAAAAGCTACTATCTGTAATAGTGACCATGAAACTACTGGATTGTCGTAAAAATCTATTTGGTTTACTCATGTCCTTTAGGGAGGAAATCTACCATCTTTGCCCATATTAGCCTCTGCGTGGCTCCAGACCCACAGCAATGTGATTGACCCTTAGCTGCCCTCTTATATGTCCCAGCAAAGCACTCAGTTGTATTCCAGAAGGAAACTCACCACCACTTTTCTCAAGGGCAATTAGAGATGGGCAATGAATGCTGGTCTTGCCGATGATGTTTACATCCCATTAGTGAATATCTAAATAAAAAAAGAAGCTCCCTCTTTTTTTTATCTTGCAGTGTTCCTTTGAATTTCTTAGGGCAGATGGCAATTACATGAGTCAGCACTTTTAAGTCATGTAGTCCCGTCCGCATCCCCCATCGTCACTCCCAAAGATCTTTCTTTCATCTTTCTCCTATTCCTTTCCACCTTCTGTCTCCTGCTGCTTCATCCCCCACCCCTAATGTGGCCATATTCCGCTTAACTCCAAGTACCCCTTCCAGTAAAACCCTCACACTGTACACTATCAAATAACTTCAAAATCTATGGAAACCATATGTATTGCAATCCCTTTTCCTTTCTGTTCTCTCTGAAGGTCCTTTTTTTTCCTTTCTGTTCTCTCTGAAGAATTATTGTATCAGATTTGTGAAGCATAGCTGGCTTTTAGAAATCTATTCTAACTGACTCCGATTAACTCAAATTTCTCCAACTGCTTACCAACTTCATCTGTCTTACAGACTTAATAATTTATCAACAACTGAAGTAAGAGCAACTGGCCTATAATTCCATGGCTATGTCTTTCTCCTCAATGGCAAATATAAGTCTTTTTAACTCTGGAAATTGAGTTTATATCCAACCCAGATTTCTGTTTACTGCAAAGTCATTTGTTTAGTTATGTTTAAGTGGTTCAGACCCATTAAATCAAAGCAATTGCTGATTTCAGAAATTGAAATGCCACTATGCCACACCAGTGGGGTTCTTCAGTGCAAGATTTGGTTACTGCACAAAGATTGTACAATCACAAAAAAATTTGGATGAACTTTGATTTTTTTTGTTTTCAACAGTTTTGCCTTGAAGATATTAGGGTGAGAGGAGGAAAATTTCTCAACCCCTGAGGTTGAGAATCTGATGGATCCACAAAATTGGCCATGTAATCAGATTTACACACTTGCATTGGTGGTGGAGTATAGAAAGTAATTTTCAGTCAGGTTTTAGACTGGTCTGAAGTAATCTCCCCAAAAATTAAATATAACTTAATTTGAATTTGATTTTCCATTTGCTTGGGCCAGCATTGAACTAGAAGCCTTGCTTGCCTACATGGAGTTGGCTTAATGGAAGTTCCATGAGTATGGACCCTTAAAAGGGCCCAATGTCTTTTTGGCACATTTTTGTTTAGTGGTATATTTTTGCTGTTAAACATATTTACTGTTGTAATGTTGAATCCATTTTGCACCCACCTGTATTCTCTATATTCTGGGGTGGATAATCCCAAAGATTGACAACCCTCCAAGTGAAGAAGTTTCTCCTCATCAATCCTGAATGGTTAATGGTCATTGTAAGACTATAACCCCTACTTCTAGATGCACCCACCAGGAGAAACAGCTTCTCAGCTTGCACAAACAACAAGGGAGCATGAACAGCAATGAGATAAATAATCAAATAATTTATCAACAACTGAAGTAAGAGCAACTGGCCTATAATTCCATGGCTATGTCTCTCTCCTCAATGGCAAATATAAGTCTTTTTAACTCTGGAAATTCAGTAAGAGTTGCTTTGAATAGTCCTGTGGGCTGTTTTACATCCAGATGCAAGCTGAGCTTAATAATATATCCAAAAGGCAACACCACCGAAATACAATAACTCACTTTGTACTCCACTAAAGTGCCAGCCTAGATGATGTGCTCAAGTTTCTGGGTTAGGATCAGATTCAGAGGTAAGAGTGTTATCACTGAGCCAAAGTTGACACCAAACATGATAATTTTGTGAAGTCTACAATGACCAAATATTGTTTGCCAATTCCACCAGAGGAACAGTTGTATCTAAAGTATTGATAAGACTACATACAGGGTGGTCAGAAAAAAAAAAATAGATCTTTAAAAAAGAAGGAACTATTAAGATAAAAACATAAGGAATAGGTGAAGGAGTAGGCCTTAAGGCCCCTCAAGCCTAATCTGTGCCATTCAATAATCTCCCATCTGAACTCTGCTTTTCCACCATATTGCTAGATCCGTTGGTGTCCCAAAATCTACTAATCTCAGTCTTGAATATACTCGACAACTGAGCATCCACACCCCTCTGGGGTAGAGAATTCCAAAGATTTACAAACTTCTAAGTGAAGAGGTTTCTCCTTATACTAGTCCGAAATGCCTTATCCCTTATTCTGAAACTATGGCCCATTGTTCGAGACTCTCCAGCCAAGTGAAACCACTTCTCAACATCTACTGTAGCAAGCCCTCTAAGAATTTTGTATGTTTTGTGAAATCACCTCTCATTCTTCTATGCTTCAGAGAATATAGGCCCATCCTACTCAATCTCTACTCATAAGTCAACACCCACAAACAGGAATCAATCAAGAATAAAGAAGGCAAGTCAGAAAAATCATCAAACACCAGATTTGGAATGCCAGTGGCCATTATATTTGTATCTGCAGGCGTGAGCATGGCAATGGCTCCACAGGTTTCAGATCAGCTTGGAACTAGTTGCAAATCTATACAATCAATTAAAAATACACCACCTTAGAAATTGCCAGCATTGTCAGGGTTGTCTGTTCCATCCTTTTCTTTTTTACTGGCTTTGCTATATATGCATTGCTGTCCTCTAGGGGTACTCCCCTTCAATCCAAACCCATTGTAGCTATCTAATATGGATTCAGGTGTGCCACTTCATTTCTTGCCCAGAAATTTTTCCTATCTCCACAATTGTTAAGACCCAAATGGTCTTCAGAAGGTTAAATTATTCATTTTAAATAGTCCCAGACTTTTTTAAGGGCTAAAAATGTTTACCCCATATAAAGCCACTTATCTTTAAATATCTATATTCCTTTAAATGTTCCTTTGTTGGGGGGGGGAAGCGGTGTTGTCAGGTGGTAAATTACACAAGTTAAGGGCTGCATGCTCATGCAGTCCCATCCCTGTTCTCCCTTGATGAGCTTCCATGACCACTACTGATATATTCCAGGAATTCATAGTTTAATTAGGCATTAGAGCAAACCTTATTCAAACTCCTGTCGAGCAGCCATGCTCCAGGAGCTTATGCTATCTCAGCTGGAGGTCATTGTCTGGTCAAGAAGCTCAATGAACTCTTTCAGCCTATGTAGGAGCAAGGAAACATCCTACAATAACACAAAGCTGTGTCTATTGTCCACCTATGCGAGCAGAAAGGAACTCACCAGTCTTGCAACAATCATAGAGGAATCTCACTCCTCTCTGTCACCAGCAAAACCTTTGCCAGAACCCTTCTGAACCACTTAGTTCAACCTCTCAACTAGGATCTGCTGCCAGATGGTCAGTGCAGTTTCAGAAAAGGTTAGGGAACCACTGATAATGGTGTTTGCAGTTAGACAGCTCCAAGAGAAATGCCAAAAACAACATGGATCTCTATACCACATTAGTTGACCTGACTAAGGCCTTTGACAGAGTCAGCTATGAGTGTTTTTGGAAGGTAATGGAGAAAGTCACCTGTCTGAAAAACTTGTCACAATGGTTCGACAGCTCCACGACGGCATGCTTCTGCATGTCCTGGATGCTGATGAGTCTTCTGACCCATTCCCAGTCACCAATAGAGTTAAACAGGATTGCGTGCTAGTGCCATCCCTCTTCGAAATGTTTTTTTCTCTGCCATGCTCTCGAATGCCTTTCATGATAGTAATCCTAAAATTAAAATCAGATATAAGTATGGATGGGAAGCTGCTCATTCTGAGATGACTACAGGCAAAGACCAAGTTCTCCAAGGACATACTTCACGATTTCCGATTTGCCAATGACTGTGCACTAGCTGCTGGTTCAGAGCTGGACATGCAATGTAGCATGGACTTGTTCTCCCAATGCATGAGACAACTTTAATCTTATGAAGAAAACTGAAGTAATGTACCTGCAGGGCATTGCGTAAATATGATACCTGGCCAGACTCCATTGGGGGAATCTTAAAGCTCCCAATATTCAGGAGAGGGTTGAGGAGGGGGTAAAATTAGTAAATATATGAAACTCAACCTCCACTCATTGAATGCACTTGGCTCCAAAACGAGTTTAGGGTGTTTGAGTAACCCACTCTGTAATTACATGTTAGCAAGGCTCCATTTCTCAGAGTTTGGGAGTCATTGAATTTAACAACTACAGATCTGGGTTTCCCAGGGCTCAATTTCCTTGATGTTTTTTATTTTTGTCCAAAGAAAATGTCAGTTTCCAAAGGCAAACCTGCACTTCCTATGAACCAAAAGTTAATCTTTCAATGGACCTTTTTATGATTGAAATGTGTGCTCAAGTAGCACAGAACCCACCATATGCCATGGATCTTTCCAACCAATAATGAAAAGATCATCTAAAACTATCTATTCAAATTTGTTAAGACTACACGGAAGCAAAGTAACGAACAGATTTAAATCAATCATGATACTTCACTTACGTTATTCCGTCTGTTTAAAAGACTTCCAAAGCCTTTGCAGCTCTCTACTGTAATGTTGGACCAGACATGTCACTGAATCCTTTCTTGGTGCTCTAATTTGGACCTGTGGCTTCCAAACACCAACAGCTGGCATGTTTCTTGCTAGTAAACAATGCTGATCAAAAATTGAAACAAAGGCACAATGACAGGAGATAGCTCACATACTATCTTAATTACTAGCAACACTCCACATCTGCTTTAACCAGGAGATGCTAATCATGACACCGCACATATGAGTAGCTTTTGAAAAATACGAGTATATAAATTGGGAACAGGAGTAGGGCATTCAGTCCCTCAAATCTGCTTCATCATTTGATAAGATCATGGCTGCTCTGAATATGGCTTCAACTCCACTTTCCTGCCTGCCCGCCCCCCCCATAACACTTGACTTCCTTGTCAATCAAGAATCTATCTCACTCAGCCTTGAATATATTCAATGACCTCTGCCCTCTGAGAACGTGAAATCCACAGTCTAATGACCCTCTGAGAGAAAAAAATTTTCCCCATCTCTGTCCTACATGGGCAACCTCTTATTTTTAATCTGTGTCTCCCTAGCTCTAGTCCCGCCAATAAGTGGAAACATCCTCTCCGCACCCATCCTGCCAAGTCACCTCAAGATCTTAATAAAACAAAGTGCTGGAAAAACTCAGCAAGCCTGGCCGCATCTGTGGAGAGAGAAACAGAGTTAATGTTTCAAGCCCAATATGATTCTTCTTTGGAACTGAAGAGGGGTAGGAATGTGATGGGTTTAATGCTGTTGAAAAAGTGAGGAGGGGCAGGTGGAGTAAAAGAGGTCAAGGCTGGTTAGAGGGCGGGGGAAATTAAAAGACATTGATGTCATGGAGTCAAAAGCAGTTGTAATTATAGTATTTTAGGACACAAAGCATTGGTCCAGAGTAGGTTTTAATAGCAGAATAAAGGTCAGGGCTATCTGAAAGCAAAGCATGAGAACAAGATACAGACTGGTACTTGGAGCTGGGGTGGTGGGTGGGGGTGGAATTCAAAATGGAAGTCAGTGTTCATGGTCTGCAGTTGTTGAACTCAGTGTTGAATCCAGAAGGCTATAAAGTGCCTAATCAGAAGATAAAGTATTGTTCCTCCAGTTTGCATTCACTAGAACATTGTAGCAGGCCGAAGACAGAAATATGAGCATGAAATTAAAATGGCAAATGACTAGAAGATCATGGTCTTGTTTCTGGATTGAGTGAAAGTGTTCCACAAAGCGGTGACCCATTCTGTGTTTGGTCTCGCCAATGAGTAGGCATCCAAATGATGAGCAGCGAATACAGTAAACAGGAGCGTTTGGGGCCTTGGACAGTGAGGAAGAAGGAGGTAAACAGGCAGATGTTAACCTCCTGCGATTGCATGGGAGGTGCCATGCAAAGGGGATGAGGCCTTGGGGATGCTAGAGCAGTGGACCAGGGTGTCGCAGAGGTAAGTCTTTTCAAAATGCTGACAGGGGAGGGGATGATGTGTTTGGTAGTGATACCATCCTGGAGTTGGCAGAAATGGCAGACGATAAGCCTTTGAATATGGAGGTTGGTGGGGTGGAAAGTGAGAATAAGGGGAACTCTATCATGATTCTGGGAAGGAGGGGAAGGGGTGAGGGCAGAAGTGTGAGAAATGGGTCAGACACAGTTGAGGGCCCTCAGGTCTTATGTTTAAATAAGATCACCTCATTCTTCTAAACTCCATTGGGTTTAGGCCCAACCTGGTCAACTTTTCCACATAAGGTAACCCCTTCATACCAGCAATCAGGTGAGTGAACCTTCTCTGAACTGCTTCTAATGCAATGTTATCCTTTCCTAAGTAGGGAGACCAAAACTGTACGCAGTATTCCAGATGTGGTCTCACCACTGCCTTGTATAGTTGTAGAAAAGCTCTTCTACTTTTATTCCATTCCCCTTGCACTAAACAACAACATTTCATTTACCTTCCTAATCGCTTGCTGTACCTACATACTAACGTTTTGTGGTTCAAGTACCAGGACATCCAGATCTACTGTACTGCAGAGTTCTACACCTCCATTTAAGTATTATTCTGCTTTTCTATTCTTCCTGCCAAAGTGGACAAATTCACATTTTCCCACTTATTTTTGATAGTTTAGCCGCAAGAAATAACAACTGAAGTTGCTGCTTAATTGTGGCGCTAAGGACTAGGCTTTCATTTACTACTCTGTTCTTTCAGATTGAATCTTCATGATGATGGGAACAGGATGTGTTGACCTTATATGGCTGTAGTGGATAATCTACCACAAACTTAGATGATCAGAAAGTAATGCTAGTTTTAAAAATTACTATTGCCTCTGAGCTCTTGCATGAGACATAATTGTAAAATGTTTTTTGTTTATAAATGTATAGTGTAGAGAATTTTTAAAAACAGGGTATTTATGCTTTTCTTTCTGGCACATGTTCAAATTGGACCCACCTCCACTATAAAGAGATCTGGGCACCAATCTAATCACAAACCTTACGAGTGTCACTTTATAACTTTATAATGGGTAGTGGCACTTTATAATGGCATAATGGTGGTGCAGGCCAACAACACAAGTTTGCTATCTCATGAGGATTTGTTTCTCTCTTCCCACCCCCCCCCCCCCCCCCCCCCCCCCCCCCCCACTTTAAATAAATACCCCAATTTCTTCCTAGTTGGCTGCATCTGAACTTCAAAAATTCAGATCCAAGACAAACCAGAATTGTACAACTGAGCAACTTCCTGTCTAACTGCCAGTACACCATAACACTGAGCTCCACTGTCTCATAATTTTAATAAAAACAAATTAATTATATTTTCCATATAATATTGAATAGTGTTTTGGGTTCAGTCATTCTTGCAAACTTGCATATATACTGATACCAAGTTTGACAGGAATAATTATTTCTTTATTTAAATTATATAGTATTTCATTTGAGCTGCCTTTCTAAATTTCATCAATTTATAAAAAATCAGACAAAAATAAAAATAACAATGTAGTGGGAGCACGAAAATGTCAAATAAGAAAAGCAGCGAGTTCTTAACATAAATTAAATAGATACCCTGGAATTTTGTCCCTTTTATCTTCAGGAGGACAAGAGAAACTTTGGAGAATTTTTCCTTGGGAAATTGGGGGATTAGGTGGAATTCATTAGGCAATAGCGTATGGAAGTAAAGTATTTGATGGACTGAATAAATGGCTTTTTCTTGTTTCATGCTTTATATTCTAACAAATTAAAAGCTTGATGATTTATCCCTGCATACTGGAACAAATCTGTTCAGTGTGCTTGAGTGCCATAGGTATACTATGTAACCTTTATCGGAATTTGATGTTTTTAAATAATGCGCTATTGATAGATGTTGAAAAATCTAAACCAGGAGCAAAGCTGCTATATTCATGGATCATCTTCTGGATCGTATGCTTCTTATCACGAATGATTATTGTCATTATTTTAATTAAAATGTGTAGCCTTTGCTTAGGAAAGCATATAAGTTTTATTTTCCTGTCACTGTTTTATAACAGTCGATTCACCTTCATTTATCATAATATTGAAGAAAAGTTTAATATTTGTGACATTAGTAGAGCATAAACATTTTGAGATTAAAATATCAGATTGATTCCAGCTGTGGTACAACTCTGTGATGAACTAATTAGTGCTTCTGTGTGATGAATTCTTGATTCCTATCAAGAACAAACAGAATAGAGATTAGGGCCCATATATTTGGGAGATGAGGACATATTCCCTACACCAGTTTGGTGCATCGCAAAATTCCCCAGATAATAAGTCTTGAGCCATATTATACAGGAGCTGGCATGGTACAACGCAGATCAGATAAAAAAAATTAAACATCAAGCTGCTGCTAACATCGTCAGGTTGGATCGGATTCATTTAGCAGAGAATAGGGCTGTTGTTTGGGAAGTGTGCAGTGAGTGAACGTGAGGTCGGGGGTCAGTGTAACGAGCAGAGGAAAGATGTGAATAGGAAGTCAAGCCGAGAGCAGCAGCAATGTGACGTTATGTCGGGAGCATTAGAGAATGTGGATAGGCAGCAGTGGCGATCGCTTTCCTTACTATGAGGTTGAGAGGGACACTCCTTTTTCTACTGGTTCCACATTTGGGTAAGTTATTTTCGTTTTTTGTTGCAGATGATACTTAGGCTGGTTTCCTCACATGCAGCCCTAATGCTGTTAACTGCCTCAGCAAATCAGTCCTGAAGAGGGAACCTCAAATAGATATTAGGTTTTTGTTTACATATGAGAGGAACCGATATCTTCAGTATGGGTAAAGGATGCCTTGTTTGTCCTTACTCAATCTGGCAGGCGGTGCACTTCCAGCTGGAAATGTGTACTTGTTTCCTGCCTGCCATGTTGAGGACTTAATTGGTAGTTCTAGTTGTGTCTGAAAAACATCTTAGTGCAGCCCAATTTATAGACCTAAGTTTTTTGACACAGAAAAGGGAATTCAGTGGGAAAACCAATAAAAACAGAAAGTGCTGGAAAAACTTAGCAAGTCTGGCAGTATCTGTGGAAAAAGAAATGGAGTTAATGATTCGAGACCACTATCAGAACTGAAGAGAGGTAGAACTGTGACGGGTATTATGCTGTTGTGAAAGGGGAGAAGGAGGGTCAGGTGGAAAAAAAGAAAGGTCAGGAATAGATTAGAGGGCAAGGGAGATTAAATACCAAAGATTTCATGGAACAAAAGGCAAAGGGAGTGATAATGGTAATAATAAAGAAAGCATTGGTCCAGAGTAGGTGTCAATAGAGGAATATAGGTCAGCGCTGTCTGAAAACAAAACCGTGAAAATGAAATACGAAATGCCTAATCAGAAGATGAAGTGCTGTTCCTCAAGCTTGAGTTGAGCTTCACTGGAACATTGCAGCAGGCTGAGGACAGAAATGTGATTATGAGAACAAGATGGCAAATTAAAATGCCAAGCAACCACAAGGTCAGGGTTATGCTTGCGAACTGAGGGGAGGTGCATATTCTGCAAAGCCATCACCCAGCCTGCCTTTTGTCTCCCCATTGTTGAGGAAATTGCATTGTGAGCTGCGAATACTGTAGACTAAATTGAAAGAAGCATAAGTAAATTGTTGCTTCACCTGGAAGGAGTGTTTGGGAATCATTTAGTAGGACAAACAGGACCAGCGCAATGTCTACAGCGCAATAAAATGCCCTTCGGCCCATCAAGTCTGTGCCAGTCAAACAATTCTAATCCCCAGCACTAGGTCCATAGCCTTATATGCCATTGCATCGCAAGTGCACATCTAAATACTTCTTAAATGTTATGAGGGTTTGTGCCTCTACCACCCTTTCAGGCAGTGAGTTCCAGATTCTGGGTGAAAAAATCCTTCCTCACATCCCCTCTAAACCTGCTGCCCCTTACCTTAAATCTATGCCCCCTGGTTATTGCTCCCTGCACCAAGGGGAAAAATTCCTTCCTGTCTACCCCATCTATGCCCCTCATAATTTTATACACCTCAATCATGTACCCCCTCAATCTCCTCTGCTCCAAATAACCCCAGTCTACCCAATCTCTCCTCATAACTAAAACTTTCCAGCCCAGGCAACATCCTGGTAAATCTCCTCTGCACTCTCTCTAGTGCAATCATATCCTTCCTATAATGCGGATTCCAGAACTGCACACAATACTCTAGCTGTGGCCTAACCAGCGTTTTATACAGTCCCAGCATAACCTCCCTGCTCTTATATTCTGTGCCTCAGCTAATAAAGGCAAGTATCCCATATGCCTTTTTAACCACCTTATCTACCTGTCCTGCTACCTTAAGGGACAGGTGGACATACGCACCAAGGTCCCTCTGATCCTTGGTACTTCCCGGGGTCCTACAATTCATCGTGTATTCCCATGCCGTGTTTGCCCTGCCCACGTGTATCACCTCACACTTATCTGGATTAAATTCCGTTTGCCACTGATCAGCTCATCTGACCAGCCTGTCTATATCCTCCTGTAATCTAAGGCTATCCTCCTCACTATTTACCACCCCACCAATTTTCATGTCATCCACGAATTTACTGATCAACCCTCCTACATTCAAGCCTAAATTGTTTATATATACCACAAACAGCAAGGGACCCAACACCGATCCCTGTGGAACACAGGTATCCAGTCACAAAAACACCCCTCGACCATCACCCTCTGCTTCCTGCCACTCAGCCAATTCTGTGGATCCAATTTGCCAAATTGCCTTGGATCCCATGGGCTCTTACCTTCGTTATCAGTCTCCCATGTGGGACCTTATCAAAAGCCATGCTGAAGTCCAAGTGGACGACGTCAAATGCATTGCCCTCATCTACACACCTGGTCACCTCTTCGAAAAATTCAATCAGATTAGTCAGACATGACCTCCCCGTAATAAAATCATGCTGACTGTCCTTGAATAATCCCCGCCTCTCCAAGTGTAGATTAATTCTGTCCCTCAAAATTTCTTCCAATAGCATCCTCACCACTGAGGTTAGACTGACTGGCCTGTAATTCCCTGGTTTATCCCTTCCTCCCTTCTTGAATAATGGTACCGCATTGGCTGTCCTCCAGTCCTCTGGCACCTTTCCTGTGGCCAGAGAGGTATTGAAAATTATTGCCAGCGCCCCTGCTATCTCCTCCTTTGCCTCACTTAACAGCCTAGGATACATTTCATCCGGGCCTGGAGATTTTATCAACTTTTAAGCCTGCCAGACCACTTTCTATGCTAATTCCTTTAATTATATCACAGTCCTTCTGCCTGATTTCCATACCCACGCCATCCCCCTCACTTGTGAACACCGACACATAGTATTTATTTAGAACCCTACCTACATCTTCCAACTCCACACACAAATTACCATTATGGTCCTTAATGAGTCCTACTCTTTCCCTAGTTATCCTCTTACTCATAATTTACTTGTAAAATAACTTTGGACTTTCCTTGATTTTACCTCCCTATTTTTTTTCATGCCCCCTTTTTGCTCTCCTAATTTCCTTTTTAAGTTCCCCCCTACACATTCTATACTCCCCTAGGGCTTCTGCTGTATTGAGCCCTCGGTATCTGTCATAAGCCTCCCTTTTTCTCTTTATCCAATCCTGTATATCGCTTGACATCCAGGGTTTCCTGGATTTGTTAGTGCCACCCTTTATCTTTACTGGAATATGTTGGCCCTGTACTCTCCCTATTTCCTTCTTGAATGAGTCCTACTGCTCTGATGCAGATTTACCTAAAAGTAGTTGCTCCCAGTCCACTCTGGCCAAATCATATCTCATCTTATTAAAATCGGCCTTCCCCCAATTTAGAACTCTAATTTCTGACCCATCCTTGTCCTTTTCCATAACAACCTTGAAGCTAACGGAATTATGATCACTATCTGCAAAATGCGCCCTCACTGATACCTCTACCACTTGCCTAGCTTCATTCCCTAAAATAAAGTCCAGGACCACCCCCTCTCTTGTAGGACCTTCTATGTACTGGCTTAAGAAGCTCTCCTGGATGCATTTTAAGAATTCCACTCCCTCTAAACCTATCACACTATGACTAACCCAGTTAATGTTAGGGAAGTTGAAATCCACCATTATAACTACCCTGTTATTTTTACACTTCTCTGAAACTTGCCTACATATCTGCTCTTCTATTTCTCTCTGACTGTTTGGGGCCCTAAAGTACACTCCCAGCAATGTGATTGCTCAATTTTTTTTGTTTTTAAGTTCTATCCATATGGCTTTACTTGAGGTGCCTTTTCAGATGTTATCCCTCCTTACTGCTGTAATTGATTCCTTGATACCCCCTCCTCTTTTACCTCCTTCCCTGTGTCACCTATATCCTGGAATATTGAGCTGCTAATTCTGCCCCTCTCTCAACCATGTCTCTGTGACAGCAATGACATCATACTTCCATGTGTTAAATTTGTGCCCTCAACTCATCTGCCTTATCTGTCAGACTCCTTGCATTAAAATAAATACAATCCAACCTTGCCAAACTCCCTTGTGCCTTAACTGGCCTATAATTTCAATGCCTTCCAGACTCACTTGCTCTCTCTTCATGTTATACAACAGTGCTCTAGATTGTCCTTAATAATTCATTTTTTTTTCACTTTTGTTGGTGAATGTTAAATCGATTTCCTGAAACACTACCTCGGATAATTATTGGAAAATGTATTTTTTCAAAATAAATTTAAGTTATTCTACCATGCATTTTCAGGTTTCTCGAACTATTTCCAGGACTGCAGTGTATGATGATAATGAACTCCAGTCCATTGGTTGACAGGGCCCTCAGTTGCGTCTGATCCATTTCCCACATTTCTGCCCTCATCCCTTCCCCTCTCTCCTGGAACCACAATATGGTTCCCCTTGTCCTCACCTTGCACCCACCAGCCTTCACATTCAAAATAATTATTTTCGCTGCTCACAGTGTAGTGTCCCCTACGTTGGGGAGACTAAACACAGACTGGGTGACTGCTCAGTCCACAAGCATAACCGTGACCTTGCAGTTGCTTGCCATTTCAATTTACCATCTTGTGCTCATACTCACATTTCTGTCTTTGGCCTGCTGCAATGTTCACGTGTTGCACAACACAAGTTTGAGGAACAGCACCCTATCTTCTGATCTTGGACAGTGAGGAAAGAGGAGGTAAAGGGGCAGGTGTTACGACTCCTAAGATTGCATGGAAAGGTGCTGTGGGATGGCGATGAGGGAGGGGTAATAGATGAGTAGTCCAGGATATCGTGGAGGGAACAGTCCCTTCAGAATTCTTAAAGGAGAATGGAAGAGAAGATGTATTTAGTGATGGAATCATGCTGGCGGTGACAGAAATGGCAGAGGATGATCTTTTGAATACGGAGGCTGGTGGGGTGGAAAGTGAGGACAAGGGGGAACCCCCATTGTGGTTCATGGAGGGAGGGGAATGGATGAGGACAGAAATGCGGGAAATGTGTGAGACACTGTTGTGGGCCCTGTCAATCAATGGACTGGAATTCATTATCATCATTCACTGCAGTCCAGGAAATAGTTCAGCAAACTTGAAAATGCATGGTAGAGTAACCAAAACTTATTTTGAAAAAAATACATTTTCCAATAAACTTCTGAGGTAATGTTTCAGGAAATAGGTTTGACATCTATTTACAGAAGTGAAAAAAATGCATTATTAAGGACAATCTAGAGCGTTGTTGCCCAACATCTTGCTAATAGTCCTGCTTGTCCCACTAAATAATTTCATACACACTGAGAATATTTTGCAAAATATTCAAGCAGATGCAAGCATACCTATGCTCTGCCCAAGCACTTTGAATATCCACTGTAACTACTATTCGGGATGAAATAGTAACCTACACCATTTTAGGCTGTTAACACATTACATAGGAGGCCCTTCATTTCCTGCAGGAAAACAGTCTGAATTCCCTGCCTACATGAAAAATCAAACAATTAAAATAATGAATAGAAATACAGTACTTTAAATTACTTCCACCCCCTCCTCAATCGACCCTATGCACTGCCTTAAGGATATCCTCTTCTCGACCAACCTACCTTGAGTCAAAAGGTGGAACAATGCAGTGAATAGATATCTCATGAATACTGAAAATATCACTACCTTCGTCAACTAATTATGAAATAAACTTGAGGGGTGCAGTATGGCTTGTATTTTTTTTCCGCAACCCATAATGAGCATTAGTTGCCAATGTAATTATATTAATGTTGTGAGTTACTGAAACTTGACTTCCAAGCATATATTCCTCACAAGTTGGAGGCATTTTCAAAGGAAGGAGGGGATTTTCTTTAAAGGACCAGTGGCAGTGTGGAGTCTGTATGACATAATTGATGTAAATGTCATCCATCCTCTCAGGAACCTTTTTCTATTGCATATTTATCGGATTTCTTTATTCAATGAAAATAATTGCATTTTTGACAGAAAAGTGAACTTTACTGTTTGAGAAGCTTTTCTTGATTAACTTGGTTTTTCATATTATAAAACAGAGTGGTGAGAATGAGCTTTAGGTTATTGTTTCCTGAGTTTACTGCCCTCCCCTCCTTAACTTTTCCATATAAACTCTCCTCATATTCATGGGCACCCTCTTGACCTTGCCATCTCACATGCCTCTCTATTCTCATTGCCTCAATCAGAGACAAGGCCATCTCTGATCCTTGTATCCCTCACCACTCATCCTTTTTGCCCCTTTCACCCCACTTCCTTCTGCATCCACCCCTGAAAAAAGTAATCAGTAGGCCAGGACTTTCCAGTTGGTGGGGGCGGGGGGGCACTTGCCAATGCTTAAAATGACCCGGGATGATGTCGGGCGGAACTCCTGACGTCACCCCGACACATTTAAATTTTCAGGTAGGCGGGGGCTCAGAAGAATCAGTTGTGCACCCACCGACCTGTCAATGGCCAATTGAGGCTATTGACAGAGTCATTAAACTAATTAATGGACCTCCCCATCCAACCTTAAGGTTGGCGGGCAGGCCAGGAGCCCTGGTGGGCATTAGAAAAAGCATGAAACCTCATCCATGGGCGGGTTTTAAAAAATGTAATTCAAGTGTATGTAAAAGCTATGGACATGTCCCAACTCATGTAACAGTGTCACAAGAGGGGACGTCAGGAAATTTTTTTTTCTTTATTTTTCAGATTTTTTTTACAGTAGAGCTGATCTCCCTGAGGCAGCACTTAGCCTCAGGGAGATGAGTGCTTTCTTTCGTGCACATGCGTGAAAGAGCGCACTCTCGGCTCAGGGAATCCCCTCCACCCACACAGGGAGCGCATAGCTGGGCCGGCCTTAATTGGCCCGCCCACATAAAATGGTGATGCGCCCCCAATTGGGCCGCCGATCGGAGGCGTGTGTCCACGTGCCCGCTCTTAAACTTACCCCCCCCAACAAGGGGAAAATTCTGCCCCTAAGTCATGTGTGTATTATTAGTCTCCCAACTGACCAGCCTTTTAGCCCTCCACTCACCACACTTCTGTAACTGTCAGTCTGTTGGGTATAGATCTGCTCAATCACTCCTTGATCTCTGCCTTTGATCCCCTTATCCTCAGTAAAATTCTCAATCTCTCTCTGATCATTCCTCTGGTAATGCCCACATTTTAGTTCCCCCAAAACCAAAAGGCACAAACTTGAACCAATTTTGTTGCAACTAGTTTAGCCATTCGTTGCCAGATTTGACTGCACCACATCGATCACTAACAAGGCCCTCTCTCCTCTGTCAAAACTGTTCACTGTTTGAGAAACATCCTGAAATGCAAAATTAATCCCCGGCTTCATTTCTTCAGTACTGGCAATCTCCTTCGATATCTCTCCCTCCCCCTGCACGCACCTTCAATAACATGTACAAAGAGCTTATTGGCTTTTTTGCCATTAAGGTTGTGCCCATTCATTCTGCTGTCTCTGCCGCATGCCCTGTTCCCCTTGCCCCGATCCCTGAACCCACACAATTACATCTGGAGTTTAATAGGGGTCCATCCTTGGCAGCATCCTTTTTCTCAGCTAGATGCTGCTTCTGGGAGGTGTCATCCAAAGACAAGACACCAAAATTCACTTGTATGCTGACAACACCTAATTGTGCCTCTCCACCACCTCTCGCAATCCCCTCCACTGCCTATGAGTTTTCAGGCTGCAATTTCCTCCAGTGAAACATTGGAAGTACCAAAGTTTCCTGGCTCAGCAAGCCCACTTCGGGGAAAAAGTACCTTGAATGACGTGATTTTGGTTTCGGGGATAGTGGGTGCATGCTGGAGACAGGCCTTCCCCCACCAGATACATCGCAGGCAGCCACAGGGGCTGCCAAGTGTCAAAGCTGGCTTTTTTGGTTCTCTAGGATTTCCTCACAGTTGTTTTATTCAATATTAGGCCCCCTAGCCCTCACCCCCACCCACCTCCATGCCCCCTCATACCTTCCATGCCAACTCATGGCATTTCCATGCTCATTTACCCAAAGTACTCACTGTGGAGAACCAATGAACCCTGCAATAACAATGGCATGTGTGAAAAAGCTTTAGAAAGTCATTCATAACTCTTTAAAAAAAATCCGTTGTTACTACAACCCTATAAAAGTGTCAATCAACCAGACTTTTAAAGTATCAGTAGCAGAAATTACACGCACTCGACACCTCTTTAACTTGTGTAAATAAACATTGAACAATTGACAAAATAGATCTAAGAGAAAAAGCAGTCAATCAGGCAATGTTTTCCCTTTTGTGCACCCATTTCAAAAGACTAATGGATGACTGGGCCCTCAGCTGAAAGCCGAGACATCCATTAGGCTGCCCGCACCCTTCTCCTGTGCTTGTAAAAATTGTGGGTGCCAGGAATGGGGAAGGGAATTTTGGAATTGGGTGCTGTCCGCCATTTTTAAAGTTTCATGGAGTCTCCCCGACTCCATGAAAATCCAACCCATTGTCTTTGATACCACCTGTCAACCAATTCTGTTCACTCACAATGATTCTGTTTCCCTCCTGGCCACTCACTCTGACTGAAGCAGACTTTTTGCAGCCTCAGCATCCAATTTGACTCTAACCTGAGTTCCCAATCCTATATCCACTCAAACACAAAGACAGTCTGCTCCATAATATTTCCTCAGCTCACCAGATATTGCAACTCTCAGCCTTGATTTTGTTACCTTAAGACTCAATGCTTCTAATGCTGTCCTGGCTGGCCACCTACCCTCCACTCTTATTCTAACCTGCAGCAAGTCCCATTCACCCGTCACTCTGTATTTTCTGACCTAGATTAGCTTCTGGTCCACCAATGACTCAAATTTAAAATTTTCATCAAATCTGTTCAAAGCCCTGCTTCATGTCTCTCTAACCTCTGCCATTTTAATTGTGTAGCAGTTGAGTATTTAATTGTATTCAGGTGGTGGGAATTATCTGGGATTTCACTTGTGCCCCTATATATAGGAGCATTCTGAAACTGTGGTTATTGGATTTTGGAAGAGCATGACTATAATGTGTATCTTTCTAATTGAAAGCTTATGTGGTGTGCAAAGATCAGGCTCCAGTTCTATCCTTCACTGCATGGTTTTCTAGAATAGAACACACAAGGCCTATGATCTTCCAGAACTCTACATTTCTCCAACTCTAGCATCCCCCACTCCTCCCACCCACCATTGGTGACTGTGCTATCAGCCATCTCAGCCTCCAGCTTTGAACTTCTCTACTCTTTTTCCTCCTTTAAGACCCTCCCTAAAGTCTGTTTCTTCAACTAAGCATTTAGTAATGCATCCTGACATCTCCTTTGGCTCTGTCAATTTTTATCCGATTTGGCATCTGTGAAGTTGTCCTGCACTAAAGGGGCATGTAAATGCTAGTTGTAGTCATTCTAGATGAGCAAATTACACCGAATTGATTGATTGTAGGACTTGTAAATGGTAGCTTGGAAAGTAAGATTTCTTTCTTGCATTTGCAGGTGGACAGTGACACTGTGTGGAATGAAATGCATTCCTCTAGTGCTGTCCGCATGGCTGTTGGCTGCGTCGTTGAACTCTCATTCAAGGTGGCTTCAGGGGAGCTCAAGGTGAGATTGAGAACATTGCATCTATTACAAGCATTTGGCACGTTATTCAAAATTCACATTGTATTAAGTAAATACAGCACTTTTAAAGAACAGTGTGCCCATGTTGATAGATTGCAAAAGGTGACTAACATATTCCATATATGTATATATAAATATTAGCGATTCCAGCAGGTGTAATGAATAGCTCCAAAGCTACATTTTTTTAAATTTACCTTTCAATGCCATTTATTGAAAAATCAGGTTCCCTTTTATAAATTTTAAGTTTTTAATCAGTATTCAACTGAAGAGCTGCTTAGAAGACACAAAAACAAAAGTTGCTGGAAAATCTCAGCAAGTCTGATTGCATCTCTGGAGAGAAAGAGTTAATGTTTCGAGTCCAGATGACTCTTCAGAAGATGTTGTCAGACCTGCAGAGTTTTTCCAGCAATTTTTGTTTTTGTTTCAGATTTCCAGCATCTGCAGTATTTTGCTTTTATCTTGCTGCTTAGAGGAATTGTTCCTTTCCTCTGTCAGTCAGCCTCTTGTATCTGAGCACCTAAAAGTGTGGAGAAAGCCCTAAGGTGGCTTCAAATTTTTTTTCTTGCCTCTCCCATTGCTTGCTGTTTGCAACTGTATATCTTTATGCCCCAGATATTTATTAGAAATTTTCCATGTGGAGGAACGATTGGTATAAGCATGCACAGCATGGTTTAATAGCTTCCTACACCAGTATCCAGTGTCAATGCACCACCCCTCATAGCTAATTTTACAACCTTCAGTATAAATAATGTTAAAACTTCCTTAAAATGGGACAATCATTTTGCAAAAGTTTAAGCAGTTCAGGCATCTTTTAATCTCAGTATGTGTTGGCAGAACTCAGGAACTGTTGAGCTTGACTCCCATTGGGCATTCATAATATGATTTCCCTATTTAATTCTAAGCAGGAGAACACATAATTCTGTTGTATTATTAATATAATTAAATAAAACTTTTCAAAGGGAGAATACTTAAATTGGCATTGTTGGGAGAACCAGGAACAATACCCCAACTCTTTTTCATGTAATTTCGAGTGAAGCGACACTCTTGACTTTAAAATGTGAAAACCTCTCAGGCAGTAGCTATGTTTTCCTGCCCACCTCCAGCTTGACCCTGTTGTTCAGCAGATTGTGATGCATGATGGTCACAATTGATCAGTTAGCATATTTGTTGTTCCAGCATCGTGCAAAAAGAGTGAGTTGGCATTACCCTAGTGAATTACTTAAGTTATATAAATAACTACCTGTCCTTATGATAATAGGTCACATCCATGTAGGCCTTACGTAGTTGAGTAAGTAAAAAAAAAAAAGCATACGGCCCAAGCATGACCTTTAACGTTTCCATGGAATGGAATTTGTCAATGCTCCCATGTTAGCTTTTGGCTGGACTAGGGGTGCCCACAAGGCAGTAAAAGGAAGAACAACTCTTCCATGAGCTTTTTGGGAAAATGTTTTCATTTTATTTAATTCATTTGAAAACAAAGAAGTGAATTAGAAAAGTGGCACAAAAGCAGCTTTAGGAAGGGAGGACCCTACTAAGAGGGCTGGGAGGTGGGGGTGTGGGCTTTACTGGGCAGGGCAAGGCACTTATGGTATTTCGCAGTCAAGACATTAACTGATAAGGTCACCATCTAATGATTATCTTGCTGATAATTACTTATTTTGCAACATTTCCAATTTGAGTATGGCACAGTAAGAATCCTAGCGAACCGTAAGTAATATTACCTTCTGTCTCCCAACCATTAAATGACAGCGTTCAATGCAAAGTGTTTCACCTCTTTGGAGGGTTGGGGGAACGGGGCTTACCCGGTAAATATAGTGTGTCATGACTATCCCTGAATTACTTCTGGACATATTGAACTTTTAAGTAAGACATATGTTTTTTGAAAAAAGGACATACACGCAAAAGCTGGCTGAGACTGTAAGGTAACCACTTGATGGAAAATTCCTCTGTTGGTTACTTAACCAACTAGCTCAGAGAGAATGGAATGTCACACTTAAAAGGTGTGACACAGCCTACTTCAGACAGCGGCACTTCAAAGGAAAAGATACATGCAAACTGAACTGTAATCTACTGTGATTGTGGAAATTATGGAAAATGAATACCAAGTCAGCTGAAACCACCACCTGTTGAGTTATATCCCAGACTGTGAACATGAACTGAGTTGAAAAGAAAACAGATCTGGGCGAAAGACATGTTTGTTTTTTCCCTTCCAGGAATACACAAGGAAAGGCGTTTTTAAAAAGCCATCTGCAACCCTAGTTCTGTGTGCTACTCTGGTGTTCTGATGCTGTGAAGGTCACAGTTGAAGAACACCAACTGGGCATCCCTGCGCTTGCAGGTAAAATAAACTCTCTCTCTCTCTGATTACTGGAAGCAAGTCACAAGTCAGCAAAGCCACAGTCGAAAAGGAAACAGGACAACTACTTTCAGCTAACCTGCAGAACTATGAATCTCCAAACCAACTGCTCAACTGCCAAAGTCAGCACTACCAGAATCACCCCAACTTAACAGCCGCAACGTTTCACCATCCACTGCTCACAGACAAGCCAAAGGACTGATTTGTATATCTTTTTAACTTCTAATTTTGGACTCAATTTCTCATTTCTAACCTGTATATATGTCTGTTGCGTTTTTACTATTTTTTCTCATGTTTAGTAACTAATAAACTCACCCTTTCTTTGACTCAAGACAGCCTGGTTAAATTGGCTCCTTTTAAAACATAAATACATTTGGAGTGGGAAAAGGTATCCACGAGGGAAGGGATCCTTTTTAAATTAACCTTGTTGCGACCAATCGAGGGGGGTTTGAATAAAGAAGGGGAGCCAGTTCATCCCTCCTCACCCAGGAGCATAACAATTTGGGGGTACCTCATTGGGGATCATAACAAATTGGGGGAAACTCACCTGGGAGCTGGTCATAACAAGTGAGAGGAATCTCCTAGCGCATCTTCATCCTCACAAATAATGATTGGAAAGAAAAAGCTTCAACTGAGGTAAGCTTGGGCTCCACTTAAGCCCAAGGCTTGTCTAATTGGGCAAATACCAAGTTCCACCTTCACACTGAGGACAGCCTCCATCCTGTTGTGTAGCACTACCACTGCACTAAATAGGATCATTTCAGAACAGATCCAGAAGCTCAAAACTGGGCATCCATGAGGTGCTGTGGACCATCAGCAGCAACTGTAACCTCATGGCCCTGCATATCTGTTAATATACTATTACCATCAAGCCAGGGGATCAACCCTGGTTCACGAATGAGTGCAGGACAGCATGCCAGGAGCGGCACCAGGCATACCTAAAAAATGAGGTGCCAACCTAGTGAAACACCAACACAGGACTACATGTATTCTAGACAGCGGATGCAGCATGCAATAGACAGAGCTAAGATCAATGAAAAGATCAGATCTAAGCTCTGCAATCCTGCTGCATCCTGTTGTGAATGGAGTTGGACAATTAAACAAACTGGAGAAGGAAGTTCCACACATATCCCCATCCTCAATGATGGGGATGCCCAACATGTCCATGCAAAAAATGAAACTGAAGCATTTGCAACCATCTTCAGCCAGAAGCGTCAACTGGATGAGTCACTTCACCCTCCCCCTGCGGTCCCCAAAATCCCAGATGCCAGTCTTCAGCTAATTCAATTCCTGGCAATATCAAGAAACTGCTGAAAGCACTGAATATTGCGAAGGCTACGGACCCTGACAACAGTTCAGCAGTAGCACTGAAGACTTGTGCTCCAGAACTAGTCGTGCCCCTAGCCAAGCTGTTCTAATACAGCTACAGCACTGGCATCTACCCAACAATGTGAAAAATTACCAGGTATGTCCTGTCGCAGATAAATCCAATCCGGACAATCACCGCCGCATCAGTTTACTTTTGATCATCAGCAAAATTATGGAACATGTCATCAACAGTGCTGTCAAGTGGCACTTACACAGCAATAACCTCCTCAACGATGCTCAGTTTGGATGCTGCCAGGGTCTCGGCTCCTGACCTCATTGCAGCTTTGGTCCAAACATGGACAAAAGAACTGAATTTCAGAGGTGAGGCTAGTGTGACTGCCCTGGACATCAAGGTAACATTTGACCGAGAGTGGCATCAATGGACCCTAGCAAAATTGAAGTCATTGGAAATAAGGGGAAAAGCCCATCATGGATTGGAGTAATACCTAGCACAAAGGAAGATGGTTTTGGTTGATGGAGGACAATCATCTCAAACACACACACCCCCCCCACCAGGTTCCTCAGGGTAGTATCCCAGGCTCAACCATCTTCAGCTGCTCCAACAATGACTCCCCCTCCATCCTAAGGTCAGAAATGAGAATATCTGCTTCTGATTGAACAGTGTTTATTTCAATTCACAATTTTTTAGATACAGAAGCAGTCTGTAGCTGCTTGCAGCAAGACCTGGCAGGCTTGAGCTGATAAGTAGCAAGTTATATTCGCACCACACAAGTGCCAGGCAATGACCTTCTCCAACAAAAGAGAATTTAACCATCTGTCCTTGATATTCAACAGCATTACCTTCACTGAGTTCCCCCACCATAAACATCCTGAAAGTTACCATTGACCAGAAGCGTAACTGGACCAGCTATACAAATACTGTGGCTACAAGAACAGGTTGGAGACTGGGAATTCTGCGGCGAGTAACTCACCTCCTGACTTCCCTAAACTTGTCCACCATCTATAAGGCACAAGTCTGGAGTATGATGGAATACTCTCCACTTGCTGGGATGAGTGCAGCTCTGACAACACTCAAGAAGCTTGACACAATCCAAGACTAAGTAACCTGCTTGGTCAGCATCCATCCACCGGCTTGGACATTCATTCCCTCCACCACCAACACACATTGGCAGCATTGTGCACCATCTACAAGATGCACTACAGCACCTCACCCTGACTCCTTCAACAGCACATTCCAAACCCACAACCTGTAGAACCTAGAAGGACAAGGGCAACAGACAAACACTACCACCTGCAAGTTCCCCTCCAAGCATCTTGGAACAACATCTCTGTTCCTTTAATCTTGAAGGATCAAAATCCTGGCATCCCTTCCTAATAGCACTATGGGTGTACCTACATCAGATGGACTGCAGTGGTTCAAGAAGGGGTTCACCACCACCAGCTTCTCAAGGGCAGTTGGAGTTGGGCAACAAACACTGGCCTTGTCAGCGATATTTACATCCCATGAAAGAATTAAACAAAAAGTGGAGTAAATTTTATTAGATAAAAAGGTCCATAAAATTGACATTTCACAGTGTGACTGAATAGTTTGATTTAATGGGGTAAAAGCTGGGGCCAACGTCATAGCCGAGTCCTTCAATTTATTGACTTTAGGGACCAATATTCTCATAACAGCTTTCTGTAGCTCCAGCAAAGTTTATTTGTGGAAGTGTTTCCACTGCTGTTCCAAAATAATAGCACTCTTTATAGCAATAAATAATGTTTAAAATGAAGCATAGTTTAAAAACAACTTAAAAGAAAAGCATAGTTAGTATTACAGTTTTATTAGCACGATATTGCAGTGGTTCAACAACTTGGTTTTCATCAAATCCCGATCAACAAACACATTAGCATGTTATTTAAAGACAAACATGAAAATAACAGACTAGAGAAGACAAGCTGATCTATCAAGCCCGTTCAATATTCAAGATGCTAGTGTAGCCAAATAATCACTGTTGAGAGGCAAAATAAATGGAGGCAATCGGGGGAGGGGGTGGCAGTGGTGGGAATTGTTAAAATTCTTCTTCAACCCTCCTCACCAGTAACCAAACCAGTCCAGGAAATCACATTGACCGTGCAAACAGAGAGTGTATTTAAAGTCAATAAATCATGCCACCAGCACCTTATTTTTCAGTCACAGTGGCGTGAAAATCACTTGAAGTGCAAGAAAATGGCAATTACCATTGATTTTAATGATGGGCCAGAATTATAATAACCGTTTAAGTTGTTTTTGGTGAGGATAATCGTGGAAGTTCCAGGAAAATATGAACGGGAATAATTAATGGCATAAATCAGCTACTCTATAATTTCTTTCTTTTGCACCACACAGGGATGTTGTAGCTGCATCATTCCAGTGGTGCAAGTCCCAAAACCTGAGGCCTAGTGTTTTGTAATGGTGTTTTCCTGCCCTCCAATCAAGCTGCTTTTATTGCGTAATTGGCAAACAACAAAAGAAGATATGAACATTTGCTCGTCTCGGTGCCTTCCTCACTTTTTTGCTTTTATTTATATTGAGAACATGGTTATTCTACATCATGTGCTGTATGAATTCTATGAGTAATTAAAGGATGTATAATTAAACCATGGGTAATGCCAGCTGCACTGAAATGCAAAAAAAAATTCAAATCACAGTTTATAGACATAACAAAGTGCTGCAGGGTATTCCCCCATAACCTGACATTAAATAAACTTGTACCACTGCGATTCAAATTAAATGACACTTGTATACTTTGTTTGATACTGGAGTTTTCTTGTGATCTGATACTACTGTCAGTTAAAATTAATTTGCTGAAAATGGAATAAAACTAGTCCACATACTCTTACCTTCAGATAGATTAACACTGAAATGGGCTTGGGCTTGGTTCCTGGCCCATATTAAGTTAGCTGATCTCAGACAGGGTAAAAGTAAGAGCACTTAAGATAAAAGCAAAATACTTCAGATGCTGGAGATCGGAAATAAAAATAACGTGCTGGAAAAACTCAGCAGGCCTGACAGCATCTGTGGAGAGCGAATCAGGACTAACATTTTCAGTTCAATATGACTCTTCTTTGGAACTGAACACTATAATTACCTCAGCATCAGCTGGGCTGGGATGAAAAGAACTGACCAGGCTTTCCCATATTGATTGCTATCCAATGATCCCTCTTAAAAAGGTGTGTGGTGCCTCTGTGGTAAGCTACACCACCAATACTCCCTGCAAAGACTCAACATCAGGAGCCATTGGATAGTGATTAAGAGGATGAACTGTTTTCCCCCTCCCATCACCACCCCATCATACTCTTCACCAGCAGAGGGATAGTAAAGCCAGTTCCAGCTGAGATCAGGAGCTTAGCACAAACTAGGGATCAAACCTGAGACTTTCAATCTTATTCCACGGAATGATCAAATGGACCATCTGGGAAAATACCTTCAATTCGAGAGGATTCATTACTTTAATTTGGAAAATAGGTATCAACTCGTAAATTGATCATGCTGTGTGCCTTTTATCATATGGTCTTATCATGATGTTTTTCCATTTGTAGGAACTGACTCTGTTGGGTGTGCAAATTAATTTTCATAGGATTTGAGATTTAACATCTGTGTAAAATATAAGTTGAGGATTTACATCTGATTTTGTTTTACACAGAATGGTTTTGCTGTTGTCAGACCACCAGGACATCATGCAGAAGAATCCACTGCAATGTAAGTTCATGGCAAGAATTAGCTGAGCAATGATATATGTATTGGCCATTTTAAATTAAGTTCTTAAAGGTCATACCACTTTCTGACGTCTTTTAACAAAAATTGTCTTCATGGAACAATACAAGCACAGAGCTAAACTAATATATCTGCACACGTGTTCGTTTTCGGGGGCAGGCGGGATGCAGATTTGAGGTTACTAGCATATCAGCCATGGTCTAATTAAATGGCAGAGCAGGCTCGAGGGGCCGAATGGCCTGCTTCTTGTTCGTATGTTACCATTATTCAATTGTGAAATAAAAAGCAATTTTGCTGGATAATCATGTGAATGTATGTAAAGTGTTACATTTTGGATTGCAAAGGTCCAGTTTATTTCTCACTTAAGAAACCAGAAATAAATGGACTTGAAAAAGTTAAGTTTAACTTGAGGAAAAAGTTTAAATGCAAGTTTGTTAGAAATATAGTATTTTAATAATTAGAAAAAATAGATTGGAAAGACAATTTTTAGAGTAACTTGTGTACACTTTGACAATTTGATGTTTATGATCTTTAAATCAGTTGTTTTCTTCTTGTCAATACATAATCTATTACTCTGCTAAACAAGGTAATAAGCATTACCTATTGATCACATTTACTTTCTATCTTTTCCATTTTTCTGTTATAGGGGATTTTGCTTTTTCAACTCAGTGGCAATTTCTGCCAAACTACTTAAGCAAAAACTTAACGTTGGAAAAATTTTAATTGTCGATTGGGTATGTATTGCATTCTACTAAAAACATTATAAGCAAAATTAAAAATTAGCTGACTTCTTTGTGGTGGTTGCGGTTTGAGAATTAATGTCTGTTTTTGGATACAGAACAATGGTATTCAAGCTAAATTTTACTTCAAGAGAATTTCTGAAGGAATGATTTAATCTTATGGCATACTTAGATCTAAATATCTAAATTCTCAAAGCCTAAGGCAACATTTCCCAACACAAAGAGTGCGTGACCTGGCTTGGCTAATTAAAAAGTAATTTGTAAGAAGAGTCAGGAAATTAATCAGAAGAAGATGTTTCTTTATTTTTATGCTTTTGTAACTGATATCTTTGTTTCCATTACTTGTAGGATATTCACCATGGAAATGGTACGCAGCAAGCCTTTTACAGTGACCCTAATGTGTTGTACATTTCTCTTCATCGGTATGATGATGGAAATTTCTTTCCTGGCAGCGGTGCCCCAGATGAAGTGAGTTACTGCCAGCTACTAAAGATTTGATGCTTATTAACCCTTCGAGTATAATGTCTCATTGGTAGCATTCAAAACACACGTCACCCAACCAAAAACCTATGTTTATCAGCTCCCTTCTGCTTTAATGTTCTAAAATAACATGGTTTGAGAAATGGGCAAAGAACCATTCCTACTGATAATTAAAATTATTGTTTGAATAAATTGAAAATAGTTTTAATTTAAAAAATCCAAGATGCTGTAAAATCTTCAGAGTATTTAATTAGTAAATACACAAGCACTAATTTCATTTATAACTTGCAGATATTCTTTTTCTATAATTATGCGATTGCCTTTTTTGAAGAAAATGAGTTATTTAAAGGTTGCAGCATATCTGTTAAGATCTGTATACTTTAAATTTTGTGGAATATAGCAATGTTGACTATTTATATGGATAGTTAAAATTTTAAGATGCTCTTTATTTAGGGTAATATCAGATCTTGGAGTGGGAGCGCTGTGTGGTGCTGCCACAGCACCAGTCTCTACTTCCCTCCTCTACACAGATCAATAGTGTATGTGAATGGCTGGTGCCAGAATCACAAAGTTTGTATGCCCTTCACATACAAATGCTACTTGTGTTGTCATTACACTAGTGCCCCTGTTTATAGAATGCAGACATTGCAGTCACAATTAATGCTGACATCTACAAATTCTAGTGTCACTGGTGTTCACAATTATCCACTGATTTTAAATTATGGTTTTTCAGGCAAATTGAGTTTCAGCTTAAAGCGGCCTAAATTTGACATGTCAACGACAATATAGGGTGTCCAAATCTCGCTCCGTTTGGTCTTAACCATCACAAACAAGCTTTACCCAATGTGGGAATCTGACAGCCAAGTAACTTTGTGTCTGATCCAGTGTAACAGCTGGAGTAGAAGCCCAGAATCAAATGCATATCATAATACTACAATGTTGTGATGCACAATGTGCGACTGTTTGTATATTTGCGTACCCCCGGGAATCTGATCCCTTTTAGCAGTAGACTTGCGCCGGTACATAGAAAAGACAAGTTTCTAGCCAACTTATTTGAGCTATCTACAGAGGATGCTCTGATTTCCTCACATACTTCAGTAAAGCATTGTTCTCAAGGGCAATTAGGGTTGGGCAATAAATGCTGGCCTTGCCATTTACAGTTACATCCCATGAACAAATAAAAAGAAGATTTACCAGAAAAATATAACCGGTTGTTTGTAGCTGACTTTATATTTCAGTTTATTATGCATAATGTTGGGCCCAAAGCAATAAGTGAAATAGGCAGTAATGTTTGAACATCATTGGAGCTCACATTTATCCACTGATTTTAAATTATGGTCTTCCTTGGAGCTTTAAGAATAATTATACTCAGTGAGCAAAATTTTACATTAAACAAAATATTGCATCTGTTGCTTATGATTTCTTTTAAAGTTTTGTTAACAGATACCCTCATTTTGTTTAATGACTCCTTTAAGGTTGGAACAGGACCTGGAGTAGGATTCAATGTCAATATTGCTTGGACAGGTGGTGTGGATCCCTCTAATGGAGATGTAGAGTACTTGACAGCTTTCAGGTGAGTTTTCATTACATGGAGTTAGTGTGTGAAAACCATTTCTGAAAAATTTTGAATATGCTTTTTCTCAATAATAAATACACCTGACATTGGTGCATTTCTCTCAGCCCCTACAATGCCACCCCAGCCCCCATGGCCACATTATCTAGACGTCATCTTTTGTTTATTCATAGCACCCTGGATGTAACAATCTTCCAGTAAAATAAATAATGCAATTAAAATGGAGACAAATTCATTAAGCATCACACAAAAAAGCTTTAATTTAAAAGCCTGAGGATTAAACATTGATTGATTGCAGCAATTAAGTTATTTTTCTGAACCTCATAATTATTTTACTTTCAGTGAAATCAGGCTTAGAATATTGCTTCAGGTGTTCACCTGCATGTAATTAGCACTGCAGCAATTTTAACTAGAGTAGCTGAGCAGGGATTGTTAGTTGTACAAGTCGTGTATTTGGACCTGTACCAGTCCAATAGTTTACTCTCACAAGAACTATCAATAAATACTTCCTAAATCAGTTAATGTTGGAAAAAAATCTAATAAAGTGCAGGCAAAAAAAATGATAGTGTTCAGGAAAACATTTTATTCAAAGGAACTAACATTTGGGAAAGGGGGCTTCCAGGAAATGGTCAAGAGCCTCAGGCAGCATAACACTAAACAGACTAGAAGCCAAATTTCCTTGCTTGCATGCTACAGGGTCAGGCTGGAGTTGGATCAGATAATTGAATATAATGAAATCCAGAAGGCTGCCCTTTTTCCTTTTTGCATACCCAGCATATCACAAATTTTGTAGACTTAGGTTCGTTCTTACACTTGTGTAGTTCCAGCTGCTGTCTTTGAGGCCATCATTGTTTGATGTTAGAAAATTATCCCTGTGCTGTTTTCAATCATTGAGTTCAGCTGACTTTTACTGACTTTAAAGGCCATATGTCTGCTGTTTCCTTGTTTGCAAACAAAAAAAGGTGCAAGCATTGCTACACTTATAGCAAGGTCTTGAATAATGACAAGAATGATGGCAGACAAACTGCAGTTTTACAGCATAATTTTGAACTGTTGCAAGAAAGCTTTATCTAAATTGCTTGAGTTAAAGGACCTGCTTTTCTTAAGCTTCACAATGTTTATTGTAAATTTTCAGTAGGCTCAATGCACGTACTGCTATTTTTACTGTTCCTGAAAGTACTGCTTGTTATAAGGACCTTGTTTTTGCCATCAGAGCTTCAGTTTTATTGACCAGAAGTGACCAAGATTTTGTTGTCCTTGGGTGAAAGGAACCTACAGGCCAGCTGAGCAAGACGCGCTTTCGCTGTGTTTGCTGTCATGTATTTTGTGCTTCCTATATCGAAAGGATGATTATAACTGCATAGGCACTCATTTCCTCCATCGAAATATCTTCTTCATTTCTATCAGAGCTGCTTGTATCTGTTAATATACAGCAAAATCCCATGGAATGAAAATCAACAGTAGAATACATAGGTTTGATCTCCCCTCTCTAAAGGTGTTAACTCGTGTTTTAGCTCCATGTATCCTGACAGCTTGTTAGAATCTTGCCCAGTGACGGTTCTTAATGTGTGCCCTATATGACCATGGAGGGTATTACAACTAAGGTGGGTTCTGTCCTTACTGGACTGCTACATGTGCAAAATATAAAGCAAAGTTTGTCAGACGGCAAGTGGAAGCTGAAGGCCTCACAGAATCCCATTGCACTTGCCTTCCCCTGGCTTCCACCCAAGCTTGAAGACATTAAGGCAAATTCTAGTCTCTTTATCATTGCCATAATTTAGATCGACTAACTTGGTAGAGAACAAGAATTGAACCTGGGACCTTCCTGGACTGTATGGCTCCATAGTATTCGGCATAATGCATTTAGAGTATTGATTTGTTCTTCAGGTTGCACGAGTTGAATTAACTCTTACATTGAAAACTACAAGTATAAAAGAATCTGCTTTACAACTGATTGGTTTTCAGTATGTCTGACAATGTACATTTGGCTCACAATTTCTAGAATTGCATGTGCTTTCTATATGCCATGGTGCCAATGCAATTGATGATAAATGCTGTTGGGCTAAAGTTTACACCATATGGGCATGTGTTATTTGTTAGTCCAGAGTCGCTTAAATGTGAGTAGCAGCCACCTACTGTTCAAACATTTCATGGGCATGAATTCATTCTTGTGTTTTAGCAAACTGCTTCCTGAATGGCATTAAAGAGACAGTGTCCCTTTTGTAAACCTGAATGGACTGAAATTGAAAACTATTAAAAATTAAACCTACCGGGTACAATCTGTTAGTACTTAAAAATTAAAAGTAAGTAAACTCTGTTCCAGTGAGATAAATTAGAAAAGGGTGCAGGATTTTATTTTTGACTGTTAATAATAAAAATTCTAGAGACTAAGTAGTGCTTCCTACAGCTGTTGCAATTATAGCCACGTATAGCCTTTGGATATGAAGTGGATAGGTTTATCTGCAGTTAGATATTATGCAATTTGACTTTTTTTTAGGACTGTCGTGATGCCCATTGCCAATGAGTTTTCTCCTGATGTTGTGCTGGTGTCTGCTGGGTTTGATGCTGTAGAAGGACACCCCTCACCACTTGGTGGATACTCTGCAACAGCCAAGTGTAAGTTGGAACACCAAAATTTGTATTTTGAAAGTTACTTTGAAGGAAAAACCAGTTCAAAATTTTCAAATCCTTAAAAATCAGCAATACCAGCACTCGTAACCTTGAAGTTCCATTTTAGACATACAAGACCAGTTTGGACAAGTTTTACTGGTACCCTTTCATTTCCAAGTTTTGCTAGTTTTTCCTTAAAGGCCTTAATATCCAGACAGAGTGACCACTGGCTCATTGGTAATGAGGTTGCCTGAGCCTGAAGGGTAGGATGTGGGCCCTACTCCAGCAACCCCAGCATGGGGAAACCAGAGTGGCGGCTTTGAAAACTGGATTGAAATACTTGTGTCCTATGAGTGCAGGTCAACCCACTCTCACTGTAAAGAGTTTCTTGGGCTTGGTGACTCACCTAGGAGAAAGTACTCCGAGATAAAATTTGTAAGTATCTTGTATGAGGCTTCAGTTGTTAGCATCTTCCCTAGGGCAAAACACAATGAACGAATGGATATATAAATTAAATATTTTCTGCAAAAATAGCACTTTTTTTTGCCTTTGGGTAGCTGAAAATATTTTTCAGTATTGAGGTGGGGGTGCTCCCAGGAATGTGTCAGCATTTGTAGTGGTTCATCCAAAAGTTTGAAAAACGCTGCTTTAAATCATTGTCATCACTTTTTTGGAGGTGATAAGAACCTTTATCATGCCCAAGCTCCAACCTGTACAAATAATCCAGTTTGCAGATTTCAGTATTTTTGTTAACGTCTCAGGCCTCGCAGTACTTGAAACACTAAATTCTCTTTTCAGCTTTAAAAATCTGAATGTTGCTTCTGTACATATCCTTTGCAGACATTATTTTGCATCCTGCTTTTTTAAAATTCTCTCTAAATTTTTAAAAACATAGTTTTCAACTTAGAAATTATTCAATTAAGCCTACAGGCCTACTTTAAAACTGTTACCAGCACCAAACAAAGATAAGTATAAGTTCATTTTTAAAAATAAATAAGTAATTCCATTTCCCTCTTTTTGACTGAGCACACAAAAAACAAAAGCATGATTAATTAAATGCATGTGTGTTTTTAGATTCAACTATTTCTTCAATTTTAAAATCTTAAGTTAAAATACTACAACGCATAGACTAAGATATAATGGAGAAGCTGGAGAAGATATGAATATTAAATTTAAATCATAATTCCAGATATAAACTGCTTTTACAGTGCTTGTTTAGGTTGAAATCTGGGAGACTAACATCCATGAGCCACCACCATTGGGGAGATGGTGGCATAGTGGTATTGTCACTGGACCTGTAATCTGAAGGCTCAAGCTAATGCTCCGAGAACATGGGTTCAAATCATGGCAGCTAGTGGAATTTAAATTCACTTAATAAACCTGGAATATAAAGTTAGTCTCAGTAACGGTGAGTATGACAACTATCATCAGTGGTTGTAAAAACCCATTTGGTTCAATAATGCCCTTTAGGGAAGGAAACCTGCCATCCTTATTGACATGTGTCTCCAGATATACAGTAATGTGGTTCACTCTGAACTGCCCTGGGAAATAGCAAGCCTCTCAGTTCAAGGGCAGTTAGGGATAAGCAACAAATGCTGGCCTTAACAGTGATGCTCATGAACGAATAAAGAAAAAAGTGAATTTGTTGCTGCCATTTACACTACAGTCTCTAGTTCACTTAGCCCAGATTCAGGAGGCTTTTTTTTTTGCAATGTAGTTGTATAATCAACAGGAGCCAGTTCATTGATGCTAATCTCCCAGAATCTGACCTAAAGAATTGCCAATATAAAAATGGCTGTAGAGAGAGCCCTTAGTTGAATGCCATGATATACGTACTTTGCAATGCTGAACCTTTTCCATTTGCATCCAGTAGGATGCTAGCAACATTCGCTTTAATACAAAACTGTTATCCATTTTATATTAACTCCTATTGAGCAAGGTTAATACATACATTATAGCTTTTTGTAATATTAAATAGCTCATTTCATAAAGTTGTAATGCTTTGTACTGTGCATATTCTTTCATTACCTTTCTTCTAATTTTAAAAGAGAAAAGGTTTGAAGGAATTGTTTTAATATACCAATGGAGCCCTTGCAAAAATACACAGACCATCACTAGTCCCATTTAAATCTAGAAATCTGGAATGTGTAATACTTCAGAACTATTTCTTCTTCTTTTACATGTGCTGTGGAATTGAAACTTTTAATTTTTATTTACACTTACCGTTAAGAACTTGTTTTTAAAAGCTATCACAAATCAAATTTTGAGGTAAACTTTGCATACTTATGTGACAAACGGAATGCAAATCAGAATAGCATGATCAATATTGGATAGCTTTGACCCTCATATCTTTCCATTAAATCAGCTGTAAATGTACAATTAAATGACATCCAGATTCTTCATACTGTTTGTAGCATTATATGTTAGTGGGAAACAATTGTGGGAAAGACGACTGTCTTTCAGCATGCAAATTTGTGGACTATTTGTAAGTGGTAAAACTGAAAAACTATATAAAACTATGTGTCTAATACAAAGTGAAAATATAATTCAAACAACACAATTTAACTGTAATTAATATTTATTTAATTTGCTCTTTGCCTACTGAAATTAAATGGACCTATACAGAAATTTAAAAGGAAAGCTGCATACAACTGAAATTATTTTTATAACCATTTAGCATCAAATCACAATAATTAGCTAAAATGTTGAACTTCTAATAAGCTTAAAGACAGTGTCTAATTTTGTGGAAAACCTTTCCAGTAAATTAAATTAATATTAGTGTGCACCAAAATTGGTTTGTACTTGCATATGAAAGGCAATTAGATTTCACCAATGTGAGCATTTTTTAAAGCTTATCAGGATATGCTCACCATCATAACACCTACATAAATATGATTGTAAGTGAACTTTGTATCACACTAAATAACACCCCACTGGACATGATTATCAAATTCTTGCTATCTCGGGTTCATGGTGTCAGGCAATCTGTCCCTTGATGCAGAACTTGATACACACATAGAGAAAGCAGCTACCACCTTGGGCCAACACATGAAACGCACATGGAGTAACGTCAAGCTGGGCCTTAGAACCAAGCTGATGGTTTATAAGTCTGTGTTTTCAGCACCTTGTTGCATAGCTGTGAAACATGGATGACTTACAACTATCAAGAAAAGAAGCTGAACAATTTTCCATCTACGCTATCTTTAGTGCATTATGCATATATCCTGGTAGGATAACATCACGAATGCAGCAGTCCAATCAAAGGCAGAGCTCCCAAGTTTGTTAGCCCTCATCAAACAGAGGCAGTTTTGTTGGTTTGGGCACATCTACAGGATGCAAGATGGTCACATACCAAAGGATTCTGTGTGGTGAAGTGAGCCAGACGACCAGTGGGATGCCCAAAGCTCTGCTTCAAGGATGCTTGTAAGCATGACATGAAGGCCCTAAACATTGATTATCACACCAGGGAGTCACTAACTGATGACAGAGGAAAATGGCAACTCCTCCTATTGACTGGCATGCATCACCACAATGACCAATGGCTAAATCTGGCAACAGGCACCAACACCAAAAACCCGCAATGACACTTGGAAGCTTCATGTGCAGCACTTGTGGCGGAATCTGCCTCTGGAGGATTGGCCTCTTCAGCCATCAGCAAAGTATGCCACATGAAGACACCCCATCTGAAATGGTTATATGTTGCATGTCCATCATCTTCCATAGATGAAAGGATGTCAACAACAACAAATTGACAGACAGCAAAAAAATCAAAATAATAAAAGGACTTTCAAGTTGTATCATAGATTTTGTCAAATCAAAATAAAGGGCTATAAGTTCGAAACATGAACAAAATCACCATTATGTACATAAATATATGTGCTTTCAAAGTATTAGGCAAGAAGAGTAATTTTACATTGCTGTGTGTTTTTAATTATCCTAAACTGTATTCAAGGGCATGATTTCATTTAATGATGGGGTGTATTTCCATATAAAGCATCCTCGAATGCCATGAAAGTGAATGAGAAAAAAAAAGTTGCTCCATAAATGTTAGCCTATGTACTTCATACACATTTCTCTCTCAGGTTTTGGCTACCTGACCAAACAGCTGATGAAGCTAGCTGCAGGACGTGTGGTTCTTGCTTTGGAAGGAGGACATGATCTCACTGCCATCTGTGATGCATCCGAGTCCTGCGTTTCAGCCCTGCTGGGTAATGAGGTATGCGCAGTCAAAATCAAAACCAGATCATGCTGTAAACATATTACTTCAACTTAACAGGCGTAGGTGCTAAACTGACAATCCTTGCTTGATATACTGGAGTGGAAAATGTGCTTTAAAGGTAATATTGTCATTAAAAAATATTCCAGTGATACAGCTAAATTCTCATTGATTCTTTAGGACATTTGATTTTTTTCCCATAACATTCTTATTTGTTTTGTAAACAAACTTACCTGTGACTTTTGAGTGGGTGAGAGTGCATCACAAATTCAGTTAGTAGGAAGCAATAGCTTTTGGAACTTAAAATCACAGGTGAATAATGGAATTTGGTTTTTGTACACTTACTGAAATTAGAAAATAAAACTTAAGATTATTTAATTCCAAGCAATGGTGGAGTAACTAATGTGTGTGTTTATAATGTGCATTATTAATTTTTACTTGCCAGCTTGATCCTCTTCCGCAAGAAATACTTCAACAAAAACCCAATGCAAATGCTGTAGCATCACTAGAAAAAGTTATTGAAATTCAGAGTAAGTTGTCTTGCTGTATGTAACCTAACTACTTAAATACACGTTGATATGATTGAATACCTTGTGCATAAGGTTGTATAACAATAATGCTGGTGAATTATTTTTCCCTGTGCTTGATCAACTATTTCAAAATCTTAAGTTGAACCAATTTACCACTAAATTCCAAAATGCCACCTCTTTAATGCTGCCATTATATTACAACGCTGCCAACAGTTGCAGTCCTGAGTTGGGCAGCAGTGTTGTCATGAAAATTAACCAATGATAGTGCCTCCCACAGTGCAGAGCACCACCTCAAGGGGTGTGTTCTCCCCATACCTAAACAACCACTTACGTCATTGTCATTTGCCCTGAGAGCTCAGCATGCCCATATGAATTTTTGCATTCCTGACCTCTGTTGGTCTGCAATTTCAGAGACTGTTGAAAGCCACTAAATTTGTGGTACTTGCATGTTTGCAGTTGCTTAACAGTCTCAAAGGTGCACAGGCAGTTGTTGCAGTGTTGCTACCAGTGCCCTGAAATTGACCCTGCAATGTGAACAGAACAAGCTCATTGTCTTGTACAAAACTGCCTCCAATTGAAGCATTTCTCCGAGGTGTAATCTGTGCTTTACTTAAGCAGCTTCCTGAGCACCAGTAAATAGAACTGTATTTGTGGTGAGACTCTGAACATATTCGTCCAACTATAAAATGGTCCTGGGTTACTCCAGACCAGCAATGATAGCACCATGCAGTCCTAGCTCAATTTGTGAATTAAGGCATCACTAAGGCTTAGTTGGTAAAATCAATTAGTCTTCTGTTTGATTTCTGTCTCTGATGGTTAGTTAGTTGACCTCTCCCTCAACACCCCTGGAATAGGGTTAGAGAGGAGAGTCACATTTCTGGAGAGTGTACGTGAAAAAAGATTGGCTGAGAATAAGATCAGACTTAGCTATGATCTGAAATGATTGCATTCTTTCTCTTAATTGCCTTCTCTACCTTGACCAGAGAAAGAATAGTTGTGTAATTGTTGCGTGGCACACAGTTCTCACATTTTATATCTGTTTACTGCTTTGATATTAACTTACACTATGTAGTGGTTAGAGTTAGATATGTCCCTTTAAAGTTAAACATTTGACAAATGTTCCAAGCCGTTGTGATTTGACTTCCAGGTAAACACTGGAGTTCGGTGAAGCGCTATGCTTCCACTGTAGGCTACTCGCTGCTCGAGGCCCAAAAGCATGAAAAAGAAGAAGCAGAAACTGTTACAGCATTAGCCTCTCTGTCAGTAGACACCGCACAGAGCAATTCTGAACCAGAGGCCAGGTAATTTGTCATCAAACTTTTTTTTGAATAGTAGCATTAAGTAATTAACACATTTGCTTTTCAAAAAAAGTATACTTGGTTATTTCCATCATTTGTGGAAGAGGTGCTGCTAAGTTGACTATTTGAGGCTAATCTGTTCACTAATTCCATTTGTTCTTTGTATTAGGCAGTTGGGTAGGGCTCGGCAATTGAGACCTGTCAACCCATCATCCAGTTTTTCTTTTTTCATAAAAGTACTATTTCTGTAAGGTACAAGGGGAGTTTGCCTTTTGATTTGCCAACACTTTAAATGGTATGGACTCTACATCACTATAGCTATGATTATGGCCTGTGGCCCTTAGCCATTAATATGGTAGGGCTCCTCCCAGCATGGCATAAGTGTATAAATTGTCTTCCCACTGGCAGTAATACTGCCTTCTGCTGTCTGGATTCCTGGCAGCTTCTGAAGTAAATGGCTGTTGTCATATGAGCAATGTGCTTGGTAAACATGGAACGTTTTAAGTCAAAAGCCATTGCCAAATGGCAGAGTCACCGTCAAATCTAGGGATAAATCTGTGACAAACCATGTTCATAGTTCACTCACTTCATTAACAGCATGTCTACATTCTCTTCAAACATTATTTTATGTTTCAGTGACCACTATAGCTTTAACAATATAGAAAGGGATTTTGTAAGGACATCTTGCTTATGGATTCGAATACTGCTTTGGATTTGTGACCTCATTATCTTTCAGAATCAAGCATTATCTACAGCTTGACTTAGAAGAAACACCAACTAATAGTTGACAAATTTTAGAAGGTTTCAACCTTCAACCCCCATATCAACTGCTCACAACAGTGGTGTAATTTGCAGAACTGTCAATAGTCACTTTGTCATTTGCCTTCCTCACAGTGAGGCATTAATTCATCACTGGGCTTTAGTTCATCAATGGTCAATTACCCTTCAACATAGGCAGTCTATTTGATCATGCGATCATGCAGCCATGCCTGATCCAAGCTTCATTCAATATTTGTACGCTTGCACTTTATAAAACTGGTCACAGAACATCAATCAGGCACAGGAATTGCTTCTTTTTTTTTCACCCCCTGATCCAGAAACACAGCAGCTGATTTGTTGAACCCTATTGCCACTGCTGCTGAGATCAGATAACAGACTGGGGTCAAACCTGGAATCTCACTAGTTCATATGGCTCAGCCTTTCATATGGCCTTTGTGAGCTATCACAGGAACCTTTATTTTTTAAATAATTAAGGCTCCTTGGTAGGGGGGAGCAATACATTTAAGTTTCAGTACCTGTCAGAACCTACACCAGATGGAATGGTTTAAGTACAGTTGACTTTGAAATATTAAAGTTTAATATCTGCTGGCATTGCTCAGCACTGATTTCATTGTATAAATAGAATACTTGATAGTTCCAGATGTGATGCCATGTTCAAACAACTAGTGGTCCTGACCTCATAACACATGGGCTATAAAGCTGCAAGTTTGTCAAGTCTGGGTGAGGCCATTGGACTAGTTTCTACAGTAGCCCTAAATTAGCCTTAGTATAAGAACTTGCTTAAATTTATTCAGTTCCTGGCCAAGATATATCTGTATAATCTTCATTTTCTGTTCTTTTTAATTAATTCTGGGGGTTAAAATACAGTTTAGAACTCATAATTCAGAATTACTTAAATGTAATCTGATCATTGTTGTTTCAGCATTACAGTCCCACTTTGTTTATTTGCATTGATTAATCCAAGTCACTGGATAACTGAACAATTTTAAGGCAAAAAAATTTGAATTATGAGGAATAGATTTTATTCTAATAATTTTATCTATTTCCATCTGAATTGAATTTTCTGACTAAATGATTCCTTACATATCCATTTCTGACTGTCATAAAATTTGGTTCTATGCAACATTTTAGCTACCCATAGAGAGTGTGCGATCTATGTTCTTCCTTCCTTTGTCATCTAACAATATTTATTTAAGTCACCTAAATAAATTTAAACCCTACATTTTTGCTAACAGAAAAGAGTAAATGAATACACCATGCTGAGTTTATTTTTTAGTTTTGAACTTTCCCCAGATATTCACCCAGAAAATATTAACTTTCCTCACTGATCCAACTGGATTTATTTAAATATGTAAAATTTCCAGGGATATTTTAAAAAATGAACCGAAATTATAGTGCCCTAAAATGTATAAAGAAAAGTGGTCTGAAACTTTGTAGATCTCTATTTCTGAGCACTTCTATTGTAAGATTTAGAAAGAACTTTTGTACATGTTCTTTATTTTTCTATTTTTTTAGGCAAGGGGATGAACCAATGGAAGAAGAGCCAGCAATGTAAAGTGCCAATGGTCATATTACTGTCACCCGTGTGAATCTTTCTTGTAACCTCCTTTAAAGTCTATCAGACATACAGTGTCCATTGTCTGCCTCTGACAGTGTTATTGTATTGAACTTGAACTGTTGTGAAAAACATCTAGTCTTCAAGCTAGATTCACTAGCCAATCTGTCTGTATTTGAAGACCTGAAATTGGAAGAGTTTAAAGGGACACCGCAGCTTTGTATTTCTTCAAAGTTCATCTGTTCTCTCTTAAGGGAGAATAATGTTTAAGGTTACAAAACACTTGAGGCTTTGATTTCAGATCCCTAGCCTAAGTGCAGTGGTAAGATGTTAACGTTTGAAATGCTTATGTGAGTTGATAAGCCTGCTTCCTAGAGGATGTTGAAAAGCAGGAAAGAAAAGGGATGGAGAGGAAGCAGCATAATAATTTTGTCAGGAGAATTGAAAGGAAATTTGTGCCTTTTTTTAAAAAAAAAGTGGTTGAAACTCACAACTTCATTTTTAAATGCCTTAATTTACATCAGTGAAATACTGCTGTTGGTTTTTGGAACATAGTCAAAAATGACATGAACACCTGATTGAAAAATCTTCAGCTACTTTTAATCACAATGATGAACAGTAGCCCTCTCTGTATAAACATTTGGTTTGATTTATTTATTTCTTTTTTGTAATATTTCTTAAACTTTATTTGTGTATTTGCTGATGACCAATTGTTATCTTGATCAGTTTTGTTTTGTTTAGTTGTGTAAATAGTCTTGTAATATTGTCGTGTATATCCTTTGAGGTTCTCTGGTTCCTGTTTGAAGAAGCCTAATTTTGGTTCCCTTGTTCTTTGTTACCTTAAAAGCTTTAAATTTAAAAGAAGTTAACTCAATATAATTTTCATACAATTTTGTTTATATATTCTGAAAATTGTTATTTTTGTCTTTTTTTTTACTCCTAATACCTGTTTAAGGAGATTGCAGTTTCTGCTAGGTAAGGTGGTCTGCTGTTTGCTATCGTATTGTGGTTCACCTAGAAAGGAGAACCAGACTGAGTTTTTTGGACTGCAGGTCTAACTTTGAAATATTTTCAGCTGAATTTCTAAGAGGTTCTTTTAACTATTTTCCTTCACAAAGAGTAGTGTTTAATTTGAGCATCTAACTCATAATTGGTAGAATTTAGTCCATATATTTCAATCAAGAAGGCCATTAATGATGTATGTTTTATCTTAATGCTTTTCTAAAGGTAGAAAGCAAACTAATTAAGCTAGCAGGCTTTTAACAATGCGGGTACAATGGTTGTTAAATTGTGGCATTAAATTTAATGTCCAGATGGAAGCAAATTGATAACCCTGATAATTTTTCGTGTGACTGAACAGATGTGTTATGCAGTATTGAGTTGTACAGATTGATTTTTTTAAAGGCTTACAGAGGATAGCTCAGTAAGCAAATGATTGAAGTAGTTGGACAGTGGATGGGGAGATTTCACCCATTTCATTACACACTAAATTTTAAAGAATGTCAGTTTAGTGTTTTAAAGGTCAAAACCTTTTATGACCTTGGCAGATAATCCAAGACATGGTAAAATAGTTGATTAAGAAACCAAGTTGCGGGCCCTGGTAAAAGAATGAAGGAGTTTCACAAATTAGTTTGTGCAAAACCGTAAATATTCAATAATGTAGAGGTTATAGAGGTAGGTTTTATAGGTTCACCAGTAGAAAAAAAAGATGTGTTACTAGATAAGAAATAGGTGAGAAGACACCATGACTGAATGAATGTTTGTGGACTTTGTCCTGCTGTTAAACCAATATTCACACAAATAGAAAATAACATCAAAGAGACCTTGAATGACAGACTGGACCTGTGTTGTACATGGTAGGAGTTGTAAACAGTAGACAGACAGCTATAAGATTGATTCAGTGAATCTGTAAATGTTTGAAGTGAAGGGCTGGGCCTCTCAATACAGGTTAACTAAAGATTTGCTGCCGTACTTGGGTTGGCCATAGAAGGTAATACAAGTGCAGTACATGCATTTCACAACAGTAAATGAAGCTTTACTTGCCATCTGCAACATTGGCGTGAATTTTGTAAAATGGTGTTTTTTTCACGCAGCAGCTTGGTATTGATGTATTTTAGTAAACAAAATATATTTTACATTTCTGGCTTAAAGACATACAATATAAATATTGTATATATAGAATATATTGTTTAAATTCATAGATTTGCTGCTGTTTGGGTGGATAAATACTATAACTTTTTCAATAATGACTTTGGGTGGATATAGTAATGTTAAAGTCTGAGCTGGAACGCAGTTGAAGATTCCAGTTTTAACAGTTGTGCGTACATTCCTCTTAGTTTTAGTTGAATCCTGTTTTCATTCCTTTATTTATGAAGTGATGGAAAGTTTTAACAAGAAGTTGCTTTGATTTTGGGGTCCACTGGATGGGCTTTTCTGACCATGAGAATGCTGCAGCATTAACGTATTAGCTTTCAAGATGAAAGGAACGATTTCCTTAGCTAAAGTTAGTGTGATTTGAAATGAAATGTGGATTTCATGGTGACCTTATAAATGTACAAGATTGGGGTGAAGATGGGAGGTTGTTTAAATTATTTGTTCAGATCTTAATGTTTGTACAAAAAATTGTGCTGTTACATTGTTTTAAATACAGTTTTAAGATGAATATAGCATGACTGCTCAGCTGTAAGATGGAGAAAGTAATGTGTTTTAAACAGTGAAACTGGGTTTCCTGTACAAATATTGATTTTTTCCAATGTGTGCCTAGTGTCTGGAAAATGCTTCTTCCAGGGCCAATCCTGTAGATTTTAGTAATAGATGAACTTGCTTCATAATATTTTTGGTTCCATCAAACACCTTCAACAGAATCAAATCCAATATTAAAAAGGAAAACTGAAAAGGCCATTCAAATTAGTTACCTGGTTCATTAAGCATTCTAACTGGGAGAGCTACAGTCATTATTTCCCTTGAGGATTCTCTACAGGTGCAAAAGTTGCTTCGCCAAAACTCCTTCTGCTAGATTATTCACTGGGGTATAGCTTGGTGTTCAAATTTACAATTACAATAAATATCTCTGTTGGAGGAACAAAGAAGCAAGTTTTGATAACAGCTTGCATTACACTGTATAACAGCAGAGTGCAGATATGGCTTGTGTTATTAAAATGTACTGTGTTGCTGTAAACTTTTCACCAATACAGTCTTGGTAATCATAATTGACTATGGAACAATTTTTTCCTGTTTATTTTATTCTGCCTTGATATATATTTGTTCCTATGAGGTAAAAAAAAGCCCTTATCTAGAATCTACTGGAGGATGGATGTATCGATGTGGTGAAACAGTCTGTCTATAACCATTTCCTTACTGTGTTGGCAACAATCTATTTGAATTTATTTTCAAATGTATAACTACAAAAATTGTTAAATTTACATTTAAACCATATTTTTATTGTTTTTGTATTCATTGACACCACCCAGTGTCACTAATAGAATTGTCAATAAGTTTAATGTCTGTACTTAGGTGAAGTGCTAAGTGTGTGTATAGTGATTTATTAACAGTATTGTGTCGTAGCAGTTGTTTATAATTTTTGTCACATTCAAACTAATGTAAATCTCAGATCTCCTTCTCCCTCTCTCACTCCATCTTCCCTTTCTGTATTGTTTGGAGTCCAGTATTTTGTATCATGTTATAACATTTGTGTTTGTGTAAATAAATTAATTTGTTTCTGGCGAAATGTGTCCATGTCTCCAATCATCTAATGTATTCATTTTTGAAATGTAAAATATTCAGCAAAGGTTAATTTGCTGCCAATTTAAATCATGGCATAAGGGTGAGAAAAACTCCTGCCTGCTAAATAAAAAGGCTTCTGCAATGATAGTGGCTCTAAAATACTCGTATGTAACTTGTGGTGCTGTGAAACTGTTTTAAAATGTTGATAAGTTCTTCAGCCTACAGACAAGAAGGTCCAACTCTTAATCCCAAGACTATAGTGGGCAACAATGAGGCTGTGTCAGTTCATTTCAGCCCTCCTGGGCTAAACAGAGGAAAGAATTGTACATGGTTCCCACTTTCAATTGCAGTCCAGTAACCCCACTGGAAAGGTATATGTAGGTGTTGACAGGGTAGCGTCCCACTGTGATGATCTGTATTCACAAAGCTCTCACATCTGAAGAATCACCAGTTCACAGCAACACCAGTGGAACCATCACAGCAGAAATCAGGGCCTTAATAATAATTGGAGGGAGAAAAAGCTGGAAATTGTGAATACCTCTAATTGGATGCTCAAATTGTAAGCTTATTGATAGATTAATATTAGGTAAATGATATTTATGGAGCATTCATTGAATGTCATTATGACAGTTTAATACTTTGGCTGAGGTATATAGGACTGCTTTTATGAATTAAATGTTACTGTTGGGGAGAGATATATATATATATATATAGTAAACTATGTCCTACTCTTGAGAAGCTTAAACCCAGTGACTACTTGGAAACCTGACATTTGGGGCAGGGGAGGCTTAGCAAGAAGCTGGCCTAAATGCCAATCCGATGAAAAAATTGATTCTTCTACACTGTTATCTCTCTAACTGCACTTAAATAAATATTTCTGTTCATCTGGAAAATTGATTTACACTTTAAAATTTGCAAGAAGGGTTTTACTTTGAAAGTATTTTCCCTGGGTACCCTTACCCTTATAACAGTCCATAGAAACAGCAATAAATGAGTTGCACAGCAAGTATGCTATTAATTAAGATCTGAAAATGAACTCTCCCAAACTTGGTGAGTTTTCTAGCACAGCTTCCCAGAATATATAGTGAGCTCAATACGATCTTGTATCCTTGCCAAGCTATTCAACCATCTAGAGGAATAAATGAGAGGCACTGAGCCTTTAAGGAAGTCATGTCAACTTAGACTTAATGTTGTATAGTACACTTTTGTACTTCTGTGTGCAAGATCTTATTTACTTAATATATAAATGATCTGATCTTGGGCATCAAGGGAATACTGTAAATAATTGCTGATGACATCAGTTTGGGTAGATGACAAACTCTGCTAAAGACTATGAAAGACTGCAGGAGGGCATGAATGTTCCACTGGGATGGACAAATAAGTGGCAAATGCAGTTAGAAAAATATGAAGTAATAGAATAGGGAATACTGCTGTCTTATTCAGTGTCCTCCTGAACCCCACACCGTAGATTATTTGGTCATTCGTTTACTGCTTTGGGTGCTGTGTGCCAATTGGCTGTAAACATATATGATAGTGACTGCAAGTCCAAAATAATTGATTGCAAAGCATTTTAGGACACCCTGAGGACATGAAAGGTGTAATACAAAAGTAAGTTCTGCTATCTGTGTATGCTTAAAGGTTGCTTTAAACTTTTTCTGGCTACAGCTTGGGGTCTCCACAGAACAGCAATGCAAAAAGTGCCTTACAATCCTGTACAAATGGGAGGACAATGCAGCCTGTCCTGGGTAGAATCAAAATGGAGGATCCGATACAAACAATGCTAGCAGCAATATTTACTGCTGACAGTATTTTGCTTTCAAATGTCCCTTTTTTTGAAATAAAAAACAATGGGCTGAATCTTCCGGTTGGCGTGCGGGGGTAGGTCTGACCCGCCGACATGTAAAATGATGCGCAATGACATCGGGCGTATATCCCGACATCATCGTGCGTCATTTCCATGCTTCGCTAGGCAGGCATGCGTCCACCAAACTGTTATGGCCATTTAAAAAGTAATTTAACTTGTTAACAACACTGCCCATCCAATCTTAAGGTTGCTGCCTGCATAAAATGGTGGCACGCAGCCAATCGCAGGCAGCGATTGGCTCCACACTAGCCCTCGCCCAGCCCACCCCCCCATAGGAGAAATTCTCCCTAATGGGTAGCAACAGTGCAGATAGGGACAATTATAACAAGGATGGATGTCTCACAAAGTTGCCACTTTGTTGGAAGTACAGAAGCCTTGGAGAAACAATACTAGGGTATGAACAGGACTAGTGTACAATCCAGCAACTTGGTTTGGAAAGTGATAGTTGACTTCGTTTGGAGCAATTACATCCTGAAAGAGCTTTTCACAGCCAAAATTGTGAGACATTTCTCTGCCGGTATTCTGTGCAAAAAGTTAAGACACAGCTGCAGCATCCTTTGTGTTCTTGGAATAATTAAGAACAAACAACTCTTGTGCTGCTCCGGTCATGATATTGTAAATGAATGACAGTAGCAACAGATTTCCTTGATGTTGATGGGAAAGAAATGAAAAAGTTGCATTTATATAGCTCCTTTCATGGCCTCAGGAAGTCTTAAAGGGATTTACAGTCCAAAAAGTACTTCTGAAGTTTCCTACTATGTAGGAACCGTGGAAGTCACTGAATACAAGCTTTCACAAAGGGTACACTTGCATGGGTTATGTCACTTGTTGGCAATAACATCCATTTAGATTTACTTCACTCTTTTAAAATAAATACATTTCAGAATAATTCCAATGCATTTTTAATCCTATAATGTCTTTTATCTTAAATGGATCCCAACCAGATGGTGAAGTATGAAACAAGACACATCTTTTAGTTGAGAGGTTTATTCATAGGATGCAGCTTTACAAATCTCTCCCTCTGACCTATCCACCCTGTATCCCAGCTGACTCTATTTATACTCTTCTGAGTGTAACAAATAAACAAATTAACTAATAAACAAATTGACAAGTTAAGGTGTTGACTATCTTTATAAGTGCACTCAATCCTTAAAACAATGCCCATCATCTGTGTATCATTAACAACATAATGAACCAACCATTTACACTTTATTTTGTTTGTACAGTGTTTCACTCTTAATATCTTAAATGTCATTTATAATTTCTGATATGACAGTTCTGCTATCTAATTTGATCAATTTATTTAGTTCATAGCAGTTGAGGTATTAAGATATTTGATAAGATGCTTTATAAATGTTTTTTTTAATTCAATTTAATGGCTTACATGATACTGAGGCTATACTGAAAATGGATTTCCTTGGCACTTTAAACAAAGCAAACAAGTGAGTTAAAAATTAAGCTGGGCCAAACATATTTTGAAAATTTCAGGTAAGTTAGGTAATGGGCAACAGCATAGCCACTAAAATTGATCCCTAACTTATGGGACAAAAAACAGACAGGGTTCCAGCAGAGGATTACCTCTAGAAACCAATGTGGAAAATGCAAGTGTGTGGAGATCACTGAGGAAATGATTGGCTTCACTTTTGCTGATTTGCATGATGAAGTAGGCTGCCAATATTAATTTTAAGGACTTGTCCATGAATGACGACCATTCAGGTCAGGTAATAGCATCAGTGCTCATTGAAAGGACATCATTGAGGAATCAATACCATCAGAAAATAAAAGAAAGAGTTACCTGATATCAGTTGTGATTTTGGTAGGGGTGCCACAATGGACTTCAGAGTCCCTTGGATTAGCAAAAGGAAAATCATCCAAGGTTTCCAGTCTAGAATAATACCAAGCAAACCCTTCTTTAAAAAATGTGTTTGTGGATGTTGCTGAGGATTATATTTCTTATGCTGCAATTACAAAAAAATCTGTTCAGCATTTGCATGCATACTTGATTGATGAAAAGACTAATCATCGCATCACTCAGCATAACATGAGAGAATACTCTTGGGCTGCATGCCAATTAAATTATTCTCTGTTATTGTCATTTCAAGTATATGTTCCTAAAGCCACATCAGTAATGGTTTTTATAGAAGTAATTCTTAGAATCAAACCTGTCACACAACTACAGTTTTCAAGATTCCAAAGGCTTTTCCAATGAAACTTACAGGGGATGAATTAATGCAGAACAAATATTTATTTTGAATATGCTTCTATTAATGGTTATTGACAAAAGAGCTGAATTCCAGAGTGACGTGAGAGGTACCACACTTGACATCAAGGCAGTATTTTACTGAGCGTGGCATCAATGAGCCCTAGCAAAATTGAAGTCAATGGGAATCAGGGAAGTGAAACTCTCCATGTGCTGCAGTTATCCTGAACACCAAGGAAGATGGTTGTGGATTTGAGGTCAATCATCTTAATCTATTTCATCAATGACCTGCCTGACATCATAAGGTCAGAAGTGAGGATATTTACTGATAAGTGTGGTATTCAGTTCCATTTGCAACTGTGATAAAGAAGCAGTCTGTGCTTGCAAGTATGCAACAAGACCTGGACAACCTTGAGGCTTGGGACCGTGAGTGGCAAGCAACATTGCTTGGCACTTGTGTGGCACAAAAAAACCACCTCCAACAAGAAAGAATCTAACCATCCCCCCCTCCTTAAGATTCACAGCATTGCTATTGTTGAATCTCCCACTATCAATAACCCGGGTGTCAACTTTGACCAGAAACTTAACTGGGCCAGCCACGTAAATAACGTAGCTACAAGAACAGGTCAGAAGCTGGGAATTCTGCAGTGAATAACTCACCTCCTGGCTCCCCAAAGCCATCTGTAAGGAACAAGTCACAAATGTGATGGAATACCCCCAACTGCAACTTCAACAACACTGAAAAAGCCTTGCCATGCAGGGCAAAGCAGCCCATTTGATTGGCACCCCATCCACCAGCTTAAACATTCACTCCCTCCTCCATTGGTGCATTGTCCTGCAGTGTGTACCATGTGCAAGATGAACTACAGCATCCCGCTGAGGCTCCTTTAACAGCACCTTCCAAACATGTGAGCACCTAAAAGGACAAATGCAGATGGTGCATGGGAACACCATCACCTGCAAGTTCCATTAAAGTCACACACCATCCTGACTTGAAACTATATTGCCATTCCTTCACTGTTGGGTCAAAATCCTGGAATTCCCTCCCTAACAGCAGTGGATGTGTACAGTGCTGTATATTTGGATTCACATGGACTGCAGTGGTTCAAGTAGGCAGCTCTCCACCACCTTCTCAAGGTCAGCAAGGGATGGGAAATAATTGTTGGTCTTGTCAATGGTGATCACGTTCCATGAACAAAAATAACAAAATTGGGTCTCAGTGAAATGGGAGGTACTTTTAATGTAACTTCTAAAGATCAGTCTAGTTCATCAATCCTGTTGAAAATATTACATTATCAATCTCAATTTCATGGTGAATCCTCATCAATGTCGTTAGCAGTCCCAGTATAATTTTTTGTAATCGGCAACAAATTTAATAGGAAGCCTCTATGGTTGCTTTTAGGATGCTTCTTTTACATCATTGGAAAGCTGTTGTAATCAGAAAAATATTAGTGGAATTTTTTATCAGTGGAAATTTGATTTTCAGAGCAATTTTAGTCTATTGAGTTGGGTTTCTTCTTGAAAGAAAGATCTGTTGAAAGAATTTAAACCAAGCCTCACTCCAAATGGGTGATGTTTGACAGGTCTCCCATATTTGGTTTGGATCTAAAATATTGGTTTTCCACTGTCAAATCAACCTTAAATAATTGTGGCCCCAATGTGGAAAGCAAATTCAAAGAATGGAGGCAGACGTTTTAAATTTCCCAGTATGCTTAGCAGGTTCATAAATAAGACGGTGTTGCATCAGGCAGTTTAGTGATATCATTGATGAAGTCACGGTCTAATTCTCATTCCAGTGCAAACTAGGTGATGTCAATCTAAAAGAGGGCCACTGATGATTGTTTAGTAAGGATGGAAATTTAGGAGTTTGAGGAGTTTTATTTTACATTCTGGAAAGCAGGGGACTGTAAGGTAAGAAATAGCAATTTGCTGTTCAAATTGTTTTTCAGGAATCCTACTTTGAGAATTGGCCTTACTGAATTTGTAGATGGATTCAAATGATTGCTCATTATTAGAACTGATGTTGTGCCTAGCTGTGAAATCCTGATGCCAGGACTTTTTTTTATTTATAGGCTAAGATCTTTCCCTCTTTTTTTACAACTGAAAGCAGGAATTTCCTGATGTAAAGAATTTTGGCCATGACTTGTTGCTCATCTAAAGGTTACACCACATTTTTTGACAATAGTGATGGCTATCTGTAAGGTTTCATGCCTGAAAATGAAACTATTAGTGTTTAAATTAGAAAATTAATTGCATATGTGTAATTCTTAGTGCCAGCAACATTTGAGAAGCAGCCAGATGCAAAAAGCTGATCATACTTAGTGCCTTGTTATTCACCTGCTAAAATGTTCTAGATACACATGTTACTTTAATACACTTAATCATATAAATTTGAATTTAAAAAATAAAATCCCATTAAAATGTATTCGCTATGCAGAGATTAAGTCATCACAAACTTGGGCTACTGGCTTGTTACAAATGAATTTTAATTCATTTAAATAAAAAACATAACTTGCATTTGTTTAGCAACTTGAATATAGAAAAACATTCCAAGGTGCTTCACAGAGACATCATCAGAAAGAAAATGGACACTGAGCCAGAGAAGGCGTTATTAAAAGGGATAACCAATAGGTGATCAAAAAGTAGGTTTTAAGGAGAAACTTAAAGGAGGAGAGGGATATGGAGAAGTGGAAGGGTTTAGAACAGGATTTACCAAGCAGGGGACTCGGTTGGTTTTGCCTTCAGATACCTATCATGAGCCAACATCAGGGAAATGTCCAATAGGTTAGGGTCAGAGAGATTGAGTTCTAAGGGGCTTGGAGATGAGGGAGGGTGTAGGGCTAAAGGGAATTATAACAATAGAGGGACAAAGCTATGAAAGAATATAAATTGGAGACATTGAAGGACAGAAAGCCATAGTAGGGCAGGGGCTGATAAATGTTCCGAGTTTGGCGTTGGTAGGATGCAAGCGTCAGAGGTTTGGATGGGATGAAGTTTTTTGGTAGGTGAAAGATAGGAGACTGAATAAGTGAAAATTGGAATAATTCAACTCTGGAAGTGAGAAAGATAAAGATGAGAGTTTTAGCAGCAGATGAGCAAAGATAGGTGATGTTACGGGATGGAAGTGTGTGAAGAGAATAAGTGGGCTGAAGCTAACCTCATGGTCAAATAAAACACGAGTTCCAGATAGGTTGAACCAGACTAAGGCTGTAGAGGAGAGGTTGGTAATGAGTGGTAAGAGTTTGTAATGGCTGTGGAAAATGATGACTTTAGGCTTCCCAGTGTTTAACTGGAAAAAATTGTAGCTTGTCCAAAAATGGATATCAGGCAAGTGATCTAGCAAGACAGAGGCAGTTGAGGTATTTAAAGAGGTGAAGGAAAAATAAACCTGGCTGTTGTCAAAATTTATGTCAAAACTGACACCATGTCTAGAGATAATATCACCAATGGACAACGCTTAGATGAGGAAGATTAGAGAGCCCAAGGATAGATCCTTGGGAGACTTTGATGTTAATGTTTCTGGGGTGGCAAGAGAAGCCAATCCAATTGGGTAAAACAGTGGAGGAGAGGAGTTGAAGATGGATGGTGTGAACTAAGGCTGCAGAAATATTGGGGAGGTCTAATGCACCATTGTCGCAATCACAGAAGATGTAATTTGTAACTTTGGTAAGGGCCACTGGGCAGGGATAGTAACCCTACTGGAGAAATTCAAACAGGAAGTTGTGAGCTACCAAATAATAAAAATTTCTGTTCTAAAATTACTATGACAAAATACATTCTATTTTAAAGTCTGTTCACAACCTGTTGTAATATGGATATATTTAAGGGATATCAGCATGTCATCACTAGAAGGAAAATGTGTTGCATGATCCAGTCTTAGTTTCGCTTTTGCTTTGAGCAGAGCACACACACAGCTCTGATGTCTTTAAGCTTTATACTAATGTATATCTGTTCTCCAGTGCCCAGTCTTAATAAATGAATAAATGTGTTTTCACAATCCCTAATGAGCAATTAGGTATTATATCATTATAATAACAAGACATGGTGCTCAGTGGTGGTCAAACAGCATGGCAGCAAGATTAAGAACAGGTATGACATGGAACAGCCTTAGATCATGCTACAAGGCATAAGGTGCCCTCGCACTTTGGTCTGACTGCAACAGAATCACAGCATCGGAGACTATTGAAAATGCAGTGGATGACTTTGAAGAAAAGCTCTGAAGACACAGCACTGAGATAGTGCTCAAATACAGAGCTGATAAGCAGTCAGATCCCTTGTGGTGAGATTACAACACATAGGCTGTCAGTTGCATGAATGGGACAGTACATCAAGAGGACTAGCACTGTGTTAGTTCAGTTGGTAAAGGTGAGTGACCAAGGGGTGGGTTGGGTCAATAGCGAGCAAGGGTGAGTCAAACAAAAAAAGTCATAAAAATCAGGCTAGAGAAGGTTATGATTATAATGGGTGGCTTCAGAAGTTGCTGAACTATAAATTGAATAAAAAGAATAGGCAACATTATTCCATGGTGTGTTCCCACCACAACTCCTCTTCATGGTGGAGCTTCAGAAAAGTGCACAAAATTGGCTCCAGCAACACTCATCCCAGGTAGTACAGAAGAAGGAAGGCCAAAGGGATATTGTCAGGATGTCCACAAAATTCCCCAGTCTGAATTGGGATGCAGCTGACCTACTTTCCGAATTCAAAATGTTTAAACAACGTACAGAACTAAGGGTTCTAGATTCAGGTGTTTCTGAACCAGACAAGAAAGCCATTAAAATTCACCTAGCAATTGGGATGAAGGTCTACATAGGCTGAACATGTCAGGATTAACAGTAGAAGAGCTAAAGGATCCCCAAACGATATGGACTGCACTGGAAGACTGGTTCAGGGTCAGGTTAAACTTCCATATTCATCAACTAGATTTCATGTCATTTCAACAACAGCCTACAGAATCCACAGACCACTTTGTTAGCAAATACAGAGTAAAGGGTATGTATTGTGAATTTTCAAGAGCAGAGCTAGCAGACAGAATTGTTGAGTTAGAGATTGCATCCACTCCCATGGAAGCATTCCAGAAAGATCTGCTAGGCAAGCCCAAAATGTATAGCATAGAGGAGCTACTCAAGGATGGATGCAAGTACGAAGCGATCTTTGCAGGTGAACAAAGCTTACAGGGCCTAATTACAATCCTAGTTGTTGACAAACTTACTGGAACACCCAAACCTAGAAAGACATGTGAAAGGTGTGGCCTTCTGCATGCACCAAGGAAATGCCCAGCATTTAATCAATTCTGCAGGGCATGTGGCAGAAAGGGCCATTGGCAGTGGCAGTGCACTAGAGCAAAGGCTGATGCAGCTACAAAGAGCTGTGCACTGATACAAACAGACAACGAGTACCTTCAACCAATAATCATGACATCTGTATCCCGTCAGAAACACATACATGAGGCAGCTGACAAACCAGAAAATGACAACAGTATGCACAATGAGATGAAGAGCAGTGAACACATGTTTCACGCCATCAATCTCATGGAAAATATAGAGGCCATCACATTGTCCAAAGTGTTTGCTAAGATTGGAATTATATGCCCTAAGAAAGTCGGTAACTATTCATTATTGGCAAGATTGACACAGGGGAAAGTGCCAACATACTACCTCTGAATTCTAAAAGACATGTATTCACAGATGTAGAAGGCCATGATGAAACCTACTGCTGTGAAATTTTCAGTTTACAACAGCTTGCTAATTCCATGTGCAGGATCCATAGGCCTGGAGTACAAGTAAAATCAATCCTCTTTGGTGCAACAGCTCTTTTACATCATGGAAACTAAAGGCCCAGCGATTACAGGTCTGCCAGCATGTCATGACCTCAGATCAGTCGAACATCACAAGGCAAATCAACCTCAGAATCTACTATCACCTCAGTTCATGACATAACATCAAAATGCCTAGAATGTTTCAACAAAATTGGCAGCTTCAAGGGAGCTGCAACACTACACTTGCAGGAGAATGCAAGTCCATCAGCAGATCCACCACGTAAGTGCAGCCTCCACATACAAGAGAAATTAAATCTCAAACTAGAAAAAAAATGGAGAAAGGCAGAATCATCAGAAGAGTCAAAAAGCACACAGCTCAGTCACGTGCCAGAAAGAAGGATGGATTATTGAGAGTATGCATTGATCCATGATGTTTAAACGCAGCTTTGAAATTTTGTTCTTACAAAATACCCACATTAGAAGAGTTAAATCCGAGATTTGCAGGTGTAAACATCTTCTCGAAGTTTAATGCCAATCATGGTCACTAGCCATCTCACTGAGAAGTCCCTACAGCTTGATTTCGTACCTCATTCAAATGATGCTGTTTTCAACAACTTATTTTTGGGCTGTTAGCCAACATCTCTGTCAAGCTCACAGACTGCTTTACATGCATTGTGCCAGGACGCATCTGTATCACAGATGATATTGCTGTTGTGGGAAGATCAAAGCAAGAACATGATTGCAATCTGCATTTATTGATAGAAGTGGCACATAATGAAGGACTAATGTTCAACAGTCTGAAATGTGACATCAACGTGCTGCAGATCAAAATTTTCAGATCTATTTATCCCAGTGCTGGCATATGTCCCAATTCAAGTAAAACAGAGGACATTAAACCATGCCAACTCTTCAAGATATTGACAATCTTCGAAGATGTCTATGTCTCTTTAATTTCTTGTCTCCATACATTCCCAATTTCACTCAAAAAAAACTTCATCACTAAGGGAATTGTTGAGGAAGGATGTGCCTTTCCTGTGGTACAAAGACCACCAACACTTCTTTGAAGCTCTGAAACAGTCATTATCGCAAGCGTCAACATTGCAATTTTGTGCTCCTAGGGAGACAACTACCCTGGAGATAGATGCCTCACAGGAAGGTCTGGGAGCATGCATAGTACAAAAAGGCAAACTGATTGCATTTGCTTCAAAATCTCTGTCCATAATGCAATCCAACTACTCCAACATCGAGCGAGAAACATTAGCTTTAGTGTTTGAAATCATGCATTTTCATACCTATCTGGCAAAAGATTTTTGGTAGACACCAATCACAAGCCACTGGAAATGATTTGGTGAAAACCATTGACCAGTGCACCGCCAAGATTGCAACATCTCTTGATAAAGATTCAAAGTTATGACTGTGAGATTAGGTACAAGCCAGGTAACTTGATGATCACATCGGATACACTTAGCAGATTGCCTCACCCAGCGAAAACAGAAGATTTATCTTTAGATCTACAAGTCGACTTCATTGATACCAAACTTGAAGATGTTCTCCAAATAGATCTGGTACATTTTATACAAAGCAAATGCCAGCAGCTACAAGAAGAAACTGTGAAAGATTCTACCCTATGGAAACTGTGGAAAAACACCAATGGCCAGATTTAATTCAGCATGCCAGAAACATGAGAGACCATTTTGGCCCGATTGGAATGAGCTAGAAATCTCCCAGGGAGTAATTGACAAAGGCAGGCAGGTCATCATAACGAATCTTTGTGATCTGATATTCTTCAATAACTTCATCATTCACACATGGATGTACATCAGACGAGAAGACTCGCAAGAGAGACAAGAGAGACTTGAGAATTGCTGTAAAAAGAGACATGCTATCAAAGTTTTTTGTCCCGCACTCATCAAGACAACTCAAGATAAATCAACAGTAAAGGGAACAACAATTTATGCTGCATGAGAAGAGAGTACTGATTCATTGGTAAGTGGACACTGATTGGTAGAGGTGTTGCCATGGAGAATGCAGCAGAGAATGGTTAACTGCCAAGCTTTTGTTCAATTTCAAAGCAGGCAGGTCAACTCTGGTCAAGGTATTGCTCTGGGGAATGAACCAGGGAATCGCTGTCCCCCAAGCTTTAGTTGGAAACGGCAAAATGCTTGGACATGCACCTTCTGTCTGCATAGGACAGAGCCCTGTGTGTGAATACATGTGACTTCTAGCATGTGTAAGTAAACAACAATGCAAGCCCGCCTGATAATCGTAAATTGATTTTCAGTGTAATTCTTAGCACAATCAGGATTGTTTAGCAAGTGTTGTCCAACCATGGAATCACATCTAATGTTTAACACTATGTTTTGAGTTTTGCAAGCATAGGTACAATCAGTACTTTGCTTGTTGCGAACAATCGAAGGGACATATTGTTTGATATGATTCACCAGTTGTTGGAACATATGGCCTACATGCCTGACATCACACTGGCACAGACACTGCATCACTCACACATGGGCATAGATCGGATGAGAAGACTTGCAAGAGAGACAGTCTATTAGCCGGGTTATGAACAATGCCATTGAAGTCATTATCAAGTGCAAGTTATGTTGAGCATATGCCGTCAGCACAAAGCATCATTGATTCCATATGAAGTTCCTACCATCCTTAGTCCAAAATTGCATTCTACCTCTTTCATGTTCATGGCGCTGACTTCATCATCATTGATGACTACTTTACCAAGTACCCCATTATTCGAAAATTGCACAATACGTCAAACACAGCTGTCACGCACACTCACTAAGTGCTATCTTCAGTTTATTTGGAGTGCCTAGAGTAATCATGTTGGATAACAGTCTGCAATTCAATGGCATGCCATTTTAGGATATGTGTGAGAAGTGGAATATTGATCACACTACTTCTTCTGCTCCTCATTATCCTAGATCTAAGGGCCTAGCTGAACAAATGATTAGCACAGTGAAATCTCTAATTCTCAAATGTAGATGGATCAAGCAAGATCTATATATTGTAACGTTACCTCTGAAAGTGACACCTTTAAGTGCAACTATTCCATCACCGCAAATCTCATGTTTGGCAGACTAATGTGTACCAATTTACTTACTCTTATCCATTCTACTTTCTCAGAAACTAAAGAGCAACTTTTAAAACTGCAAAAGAAGACCATTAACGTGCATGATAAAATTGCAAGTACAAAATTGCCAAGTTTACAGTTGAGACAACAAGTTTGCATCCAGGATCCCATAGAAGGTATGTGGCAACCAGCCGACGTGATAGAACATTGGATCTGAACAAATTCTATGAAGTCATTACACACAAAGACACAATGGTGAAGCATAACAGAGGACATATCAGATCTGTTCCAGCTCCTCAACCACTGTGCAATCCTATTGCATCTAGGACAAGATGCAAAATGCAAAAAGGAACAACATCCAAGAATGACAGCCCCATGAATCACTGTGAGCAATTAAGGAACCTACAGACAAGTTTACCATTACATGATATGGGCATCTCAGCAGATTACCTGTATGCTTTAAAGACTCATAGATTCATCAGTTCTATACACTTATTTAATGGTGACTAAACATGAATATGTATTATAAACAATTATTCTTCTTTGAAAGGTGGGGGAAGTATCTTTAAAAAGAAAGGGGGATGTTGTAACATGCCTTTAAGGGATATCAGCATGACAGCACTAGAAGAGTGATCTGGATTTTGTTTCACTTTTGCTTTGAGCAGAACACACACACACAGCTCTAATGTCTTCCAGCTTTGTACCTATGTATAACTGTTCTCATACACCTAGTCTCAATAAATGAACCCACAGCATGTTTACCCAACCCCAAGACATCTACCCTCATCTAGATAACTCTGGCCACTTGTGCATCCCCCAGTTTAACTGCTACCATGGGTGGCTTCAGTTGTCTAGGCCCTAATCTCTGCTATACCCTCCCTAAGCCTCTCCCCACCTCTGCCTCACTTTCCTCTTTTAAGGCACTCCTTAAAACCTAATTCTTTGTTCAAGCTTTTGGTCATCTGACCTAATACCTCCTTATGTGGCTCAGTGTCATTCTTTGCTTTATAATATTTCTGTGAAGCACCTTAGGATGTTCATTACATTGAAGGCTTTACATAAATAAAAGTTCTTAATTTCCTGCAGCTTCATCCCCTCAATTGCATTCACTGTCCTGGAGTTTTGCTATGACCATCTTTCTATTGAGTTCATGAAAATCTAATTTCCATAATGCAGTAGAGCACTCTCAGTTGTTTCAGATTAACAGAAACGTGTGCAAACTTTATCCAATATCTCTGACTGTTTCCAACAATAATGAATGATGGAGTTAACATTTCTGCAAAGTATGCTTTCTCTCTCAAAACACCGTTATTATTATTGGTAAATGCTATATTATATTAAAGCATGTGATTTAACAGTTGTCCTTTGGGTAGGGGTAGGTACATTACAGAACTATATGAGAACCTTAATACTTTATAAATAGACAAATTATTTGAAGAATATACGTGAAGTTCTATAAACTTAGCACAGCTTCACAAATAAGAAAAGATACCTTCTCCAATACCTATACCAATAGTGAAAGCTCTTAACCATAGAACACAACAGCACAGAAAAACAGGCCATTCAGCTCTTCTAGTCTGTTCTGAAATATTATTCCACTAGTCCCATTGACCTGCACCCAGTCCATAACTCTCCAGCACTCTCCCATCCATGTATCTATCCAATTTATTCTTAAAACTTAAGAGTGAGCCTGCATTTACCACGTCAGATGGCAGCTCATTCCACACTCCCATCACTCTGAGTGAAGAAGTTCCCCCTAATGTTCCCCCTAAACCTTTCCCCTTTCACCCTAAAGCCATGTCCTCTCGTGTTTATCTCTCCTAATCTAAGTGGAAAGAGCCTACTCGCATTTAATCTGTCTATACCCCTCATAATTTTGTAAACTTCTATCAAATCTCTCCTCATTCTTCTAAGCTCCAAGGAATAAAGTCCTAACCTGTTTAATCTTTCCCTGTAACTCAACTCCTGAAGACCCGCCAACATCCTAGTAAATCTTCTCTGCACTCTTTCAATCTTACTGATATCCTTCCTGTAGTTAGGCAACCAGAACTGCACACAATACTCCAAAGTTGGCCTCACCAATGTCTTATACAACCTCACCATAACGTCCCAACTCCTATACTCAATACTTGGGTTTATGAAGGCCGGTATGCCAAAAGCTTTCTTTATAACCCTGTCTACCTGTGACGCCACTTTCAGGGAATTATGTATCCTGAACTCCCAGATCCCTTTGTTCCTCCACACTCCTCAGTACCCTACCACTTACTGTGTATGTCCTACCTTGGTTTGTCCTTCCAAAATGCAACACCTCACACTTTTCTGCAGTAAATTCCATCTGCCATTTTCTGGCCCATTTTTCCAGTTTGTCCAGATCCCTCTGCAAGCTTTGAAAGCCTTCCTCGCTGTCCACAACACCTCCAATCTTAGTGTCATCAGCAAACTTGCTGATCCAATTTACCACATTATCATCCATATCATTGATGTAGACAACAAACAACAATGGTCCCAGCACAGATCCCTGAGGCACACTGCTAGTCACAGGCCTCCAGTCTTAACCTTACAAAACATTTCTCTGCCTCTTATTTTTACTGTAATGATTTTTAGTAGTTTGAATATTTTAGATCTGGGAGATAACTTTGTCATAATAGTTGACTGTATTAAGTGGGACTTCCTCAGTGGGCATAAGGCAGCAGAATAACCATATTCACCTTAAGCCTTGCCATTTCGGAGAAAGGCACTTTTTGAAGAAAAAAGGAAGTTGCATTTATATAGCACCTTTCATGGCTTCAGGACATCAGAATGAATTTCAAAGCTACAAAGGTACTTTTGAAATGCAATTACTATTGTAATGCAGGGAAGTATGGCAACAAATTTATACTCATCAAGCTCCCACAAACTACAATACGATAATGACCAGGTAATCTGTTTTCACAATATTGGATGAGAGAGAAATTTTGACCAGAACAGCAGAGACAACACCTCATTCTTCATCAAAGAGTATCCAAGGGATCATTATGCAAGAGGGCAGTTCAAGCCTCTGTTTAACATTGCATTCAAAAGGTAGCACTTGTGACAGTGCAGCACTCCTGTATAATTACAGTGGAATGTCAGCCTAGATTGTGCTCCGGTCTCTGGAGTTGAACCAAAGGCAAGTGTGTTACCTCTCAACTAATGTTCATAACCTTTGAATAATTGGATGCCACAGGAGATTGTCATCACAATACCAACTTTAAGGGTTCTAATGCTTGTTATATGTTAAATAATTGTGACTATGAAATGAGCATCATGACTTTATACTCAGGCCAATTTTAAAATTAGCAAGTAGAAAATATATCTCTAAGGGTTATGGAGATGAGGGTCAGTTTTTCTCTTGCAATCGTAGGGCATGATCTGAGATTATGTTGTAAACATATCTGCTTACTAATGCCACAATATGGAAAGTGAAGCAAGGATTGTATTAATCCTACAATACTTACTGAAAGTCACCAAGAAAATTATAAACTCCAGTGCAAGCTGCTCTCCACTAGGGAACATGAAGTGCTGCAAGTCTGTTGTCTATCATAGTCCCAGAGTGCAACAGTAGCATTGTGGTCATGTTACTGGACTAGTATCACAGAGGCCCAGACTAATGGTCCGGAGATATGAGTTCAAATCCCCTCACAACAGGTGGGGGAATTTCAATGCTGTTTAAATAAATCTGGAATTAAAAGCTACTATCAGTAATGATGTCCATGTAACTACCGATTGGCATAAAAATTTGTTTGGTTCACTAACGTGCTTAAGGGAAGGAACTCTGTTGTCCTTACTCTGTATGGCCTGTATATGACTCCAGAACCACAGCAATGTATCCGGCTCTAAACTGCCCTCTGTAATGGCCAAGCAAGCCATGCAGGTGCAACAAACAAAAGAAACAGCTGAGCATACTAAATGCAGCAAATGCCATTGGCCTTGACAACATCCCAGTTGCAGTGCAGAAAATTGTGCATCAAAACTGACTGTACCTCTAGCCAAGCATCCCATACAGCTACAAAGCTGGCATCTACCTGACAAAGTGGAAAATTGCCCAGATTTGTTCCGTCCACAAAAAAGGACAAATTCAGCCAATTATCACCCCATCAGTCTACTCTTAATCATCATCAAAGTGATAGAAGGGGTGGAGGACAGTGCTATCATGTAGCAACTGCTCACCGAGTTTGGGTCCCAACTTGGCCACTTGGTTCCAGACCTCATTACAACCTTGGCCCAAACATGGACAAAAGAACTGAATTGCAGAGGTGAGGTGAGATTGACTGCCTGTGACCTCAAGAAGCCCTTGCAAAATTGAAGTGAATGGGAATCAGGGGAGAATGCTCCTTTGCCTGGAGTCACACATAATACAGAGGAAGATGATTGTGGTTGTTGAAGGCCAATCAGCTCAGCCCAAAGATTTAGTTGCAGGTGTGCCTTAGGGCAGTTTCCTAGGCCCAACCATCATCAGATGCTTCACCAATGACCTTCCCTCCATCATTAAATAAGCAGTGGGGATGATGATTGCACAGTGTTCAGTGTCATTCACGACTCCCCTGATACTAAAGCACTCTGTTTCTGCATGCAGCAAGACCAGGACAACATTCACTTGGGATGATTAGTGTGGCATGAATGTTACTTGCCACTTGCACCAGACAATGATCATCTCCAACAAAAAGAGAATCTAATCATCTCTCCTTGACACTCAATAGCATTACCACCAGTGAATCTCCCACCATCAACATCCTGGGGGGTGACCATTGGACAGAAGCTTAACTGCACCAGCCATGTAAATATTGTGATGACAAGAGAAGGTCAGAAGCTGGATATTCTGCAGTGAATGATTCATCTCCTGATTCCCCAAAGCCTGTCCACCATCTACAAGACACAAGTCAGGAGTGTGATGGAATACTCTTCACTTGCCCAGATAAGTGCAGCTCCAGCAACACTCTCAACACCAGGCAACCTGTTTAAATAACAACCCATGCACCATTTTGAAAATTCATTCCTTCCACTGGTGCCTAATGACAGCAATGTGTATCAACTACAAAATGCATTGCAGCAACTCACCAAGGCTTCTTCAACAGCATCTCACAAACTCGCAATTTCTACCACCTACCACAAGGGCAACAGGCACATGGGAACGCTACACATTTAAGATATCCTCCAAGTCACATATCATCCTGACTCGGCAACATATCAACGTTCCTTCATCGTTGCTGGGTCAAAATCCAGGAGCTCCCTCCCTAACAGCACTGTGGGTGTACCCACCCCAGGTAGACTGCAGCAATTCAAGGAGATGGCTCACCACCATCTTCTCGAGAGTAGTTAGAGATGGGCATTAAATGTTGACCTTGCTAATGAAGCCAACATGACAAATTAATTTTTTGTTTTGAACCTTGCAGTCAAATATAGTAAGTTTATTGGCAATATACCTAATACCGTAACCTTATCCAGTCTGGCCTACCTATGACTCCAGGCCCACAGCAATGTGGTTGACTCTTAATTTCATTCTGCTATGTTCTAACAAGCCACTCAGTTCAAGGCCGGTTAGGGATGAGCAGCAAATGCTGGCCTTGCCAGAGACCCACAATCTATGAAAGAATTTAAAAAAAGGCACTGGAGAATAATTGAGCCATAAACATGATCCAGGAGCACTTTTAGACTGCATACCTTCCATTTGATTTATACATGTATCCATTACACAAATATGCTTTCCAAAAGAGGATTTCCACCCTTTACACTTGGAAGCATGAGGTGTCAAAGTTCAGCTGCTTTAGATCAAATCTCTTCAAGACTATATCATTGTACAAATTTTCTATTGTAGCTAAAATTAAAATTTATTTTATGAATCTATTTTTTCCATTTGACCGACTATGCATTTTAATATATCGTGAAAAATCAAGCACTCTTACTTTCTCCAACACCCTATTTTTTTCATATGATAATACCTTATTCTATTTAATAGTCATAACTAAATATTTAAACATTTGAAGGCATGGTGGCTGAAACCTTGCTGTAGTATTCTATACATTCCTTGGACTGCATGTATGATTATTGATGGAACCCTTTCCATTCCATTCCCTAAAACCCCATTTTCCTTGCAACCAAATTTTCCAGCACAGGGTACATAACCAGGGAATAGTCCATAGAAACCAACCTTGAGTTAATTACTTTCAGTGATCCTTTATCTTTATTAGAAGCTCTTCCACTATGATCCAAAAAGCGAATAAATTATTTTTTGTCTTTCTGTTAGAACACCAATTATGCCAAGTGCTGATGTGGTACAGGATTTGAATAACATAATTCATAGATACACATTGTAGTCTAGAGCCTGAAATCTTTTTAGCTACTAATAACTTTTTAAAGATTTAATTTTAGTTATGGGGCATCTGTAGCAGAGTGATCATAGGCCATTTGGAGATGTCACTGTGATTTGGGAACCTTTAGTGGTCAAATGATGCATTGGCAAATTACTTTGCTGCATAAACTAGCAATAACCTTATCATTCTTTCTCGTTACTTTAATTCTGATCCTGCGTATATAATTTATAGCAAAAGAAGGAGGCCATTGAGCCCATCTTACTTGTGCTGGTGCTGACTTTTCAACTGAAGCCATCTATTCTGCCCCTCACATGCCCTTTCCCCTCATCTTTTGATGCCCTTATTCTTGAATGAGTTCCAAGATCCCTTTGTTACTCAAAATAAGAGGTTGCAGTGGAAGAATTAATCCAGGCTAGTTTTTTGGTTCAAGCTGGTTTATTTTCAAGACAATTCCTCAGTGCTACTGATTTCCAAGTCGTTTCCACACAATGTGTTCCAGCTGTATCTTTTTATTCTATTTAGATAGGATAACCAATGCCCATCACCTGTTTAACTAGCAATTGTCTTTGACAAGGTGTTTGCCATATTGACACCCTTTTCAAACTTGGAATTGCAGAAATTCATGACCAGTGGCTGGAGATGAACATCAGGGCAGTGTGGAGTATCATGAGTAATGGACATTAGCAAACTCTCTTTCTTTAATCATTACAGTTATGTAATAACTCAGGATTTCCACTGTGATTATAAATGGCTTCTTTTTTTCCCCAAGGCTTCTGGGGCTGGGGCTGGGGAGGAGCAGAAATAAAATGTACCAGTTTTATCATAAATTTGTTGTCATGTGGTATCTCAGGACCTTACATCAATAAATCAGGCACCCGCATGAAAATATTCACACCTGGCTTCAGTCCTTCTGAATAATTCGTAAGGCAGAAATTGAAAATAGTCATATATTTGTAATAGATGATGTCAAAGTTCCCATTCTTAAACCATGAACGTTGTTTCCTGAGGTTTGGATTTATCTTCATCAGAAAATATTTCTGGAGACACAAGCCTTTATGCAGTCATCGTCATGATGAACAATTAACCTTGCCAAGCAGCTTCAAGAGGTTCTGGAATATCTTTAAGCCAGGAGTATCACTTTCTGAAGGTTTTCCCTTCGCATTCTGGCACATTTTGCTTTGCCACACTGGAGATGTATCTGAAATATGTCATCCTCCATGTTCAAGTACATGTCAGCAGCTCAAGAGTTATGACAGCATTGCATTGGTCAGGATAACAGCTCATTAAGTCTTCTTTCCAATATCTCAGCCTCAACAACAGCATTTCAAACAATATTGTGAATTGGCAAACTTCCCATGTATGCTGGGTGTCATCCAGTGGGCGCTGGGATCAAGCAATTCCTGAGAATGAAGACATTTACCACGATTGCAAAACATGAACATCTGATGAACATGAGAATCTTGCACTGCCATATTATTAGTTTATTAGTTCCCTAGACCTTGTCATTATTCCTAGCGGTTGATATATTTAAAACAATGATAACAAAGGATTCTGGCTTGTGAAACACAAGGGCTACAGCTTAATTATGCAGCAATACAGGTCAAACATAACTAAGCTTCCTGAATTGCCAGATGTGTAATTAGGAGAACCTTTGGCCCCAAATACATTTGCATTGCAACCAGAAAGCAAACTCCATATAGTTCTAGTAGGTTGTGTGGTTTACACAACTTTGCTATTAGTTATGGAATATAACAAGAATTTTACTTCTAAGATTATCTGATAAAGATGCAACAAATCTCCAATAACCTAAAGCAGGAATATCAGACAATTGCTAAGGATTGACAATTGATAACTGCTAATGGATGCCCTCAAGATAATTTTGATGTGATCGGTGGCAATCTAGGAACAAAAACAAAATTCAGACAAAATATTTTTAAAGAATAATTACAAGTTATATTGATTTATAAAAAAAAATCAGTATCCCACACCCAAAATGAACTTAGCTTAATAGAGCTTTCTGCCTCTGGCCCAGAGTTTTGATTGTTTGAAGAAAGCAAAAAAAAAATGTGCACAAATCCATTTTTAAATGTTGTTGTTGTAGTTATGTCTTGTTTTTCTGAAATGCAGCTGTGAGGCAGTGTTACATGATTCTGAGTCCTCTCAGGGTTATAAGAGATCAAATTATGAGGTAATACTACTCACCCAATTTTGATTGAACCCATCCTTCTGAATGAGAGGACATGGAGAGTCTCGTTCAGTATTTCCACTGTACCATGGAGAAGCTTCAATGACCTAAACAGGTCAGTGATGTTCTTCTGTGCTATCGCTGAAATTGATCCCCTGTGGTTTAAGTGCGTCTCATTTTGGGCCAGCTGAGGGACCATCAATTGTTCATCACTAATCCTGCTACCACTCTCACAAAGTTTGTTGTGCACAATCATTAGGTCTAACAGGGTCACCATTGCTTGCTTTCTCAACTCCTGTCCAACTTCAGATTTCACAGATTTTTGAGGCATGAATAATATATCCTTGCAGCAAAAAATAAAACTAAGTCATGCAGTTTGCTAATTCTTGGCATTAATAAAATTAGAACATGCAGGCCATTTTAGATTAATAGTTTTTAAACAAACTGTGGAGTGTGCAGCATTATAAATGAAAAAAATCACAATATCCTGTAAAGAGATGGTGTAGCAGCTGTGTTGTGATGTATGATCACCTGTCAAAAAGATAGATGTTACATTACATCAAAGATCTAATTCCCTCAGTTAGAAAGTTGGGCTAAATTCTGGACTTTAATATAGTGCTGGACCAGAGATTCCATCTAGGCTACATCTTGTAGCATAGTGATCAGCTAAACCAGTGACTATTTCCTTCATTAGATTTTAGCAGATGTGCTGACTGGTCTGAAGTTTCTTCTATTAAAGACGTCTTCTCATTGATTGAGATCATTTCATATCTTAATCCCTATCCTTGGGATCCTGGTACTCAAATTGCAATACTTCTGGCTGAGATACTGGTGTTCTCTTGCTTACTGGGGAGAATGCACTCATTCTCTTTGGAATTTCCATCAGAGTTAATTTGGCTTCACCTTATCAAACATCTTCTCCACGTCTGTTCAATGGCTAGTGCCACCACAGCAAGGTAACTATGCAGAAGAACCAGCTTCATTCAATTTTGTCTAATGTAGGTCTTTAAAAACAGTTCCAGTACTCTATAAAATGTTTTTAAATGATTTTCAATTCTGGCATGCATTAATGTCAAGATCTTGAATGTTTACATGCAAGAGTCTTTGATAAATCATTTGAAAGCTCCATACTTATGCAAACTCAAAGCTTCTCCAAGTATTATTTGCCTCTCCAGATGTCTTCCCTTCTCCGTTCTCCTCTGCAAAGGTACTTCTTCATGTTGCAATGTGGTTTCATGCATTCCCACAGCTCTCTGTTAAACTCACAATGGTGGTCATTATTCATGTGAAATCTTAGCCAATGAGTGTCATCATCAATAGCATTGCAACTCAACTCACCCTGAACACATACCTATGCATTCCAATAGGAACCACTAGATGTCGGTCAGGAGGGGGAAATCATGGCTGTGTTTTTTTTTCCCCCCCTGTACCGCTTTTTTAGTTCAGAGGCACTGAGCCATTTGCACCACACTTTGCATTGTCCCAGCTTAGATCAGTTAACTCAACACAAACAGAGCATTAAACCTGGAACCAATCTGGTCTGCATGGCTTGGTCCCATACTTGCTAGTACATTCACCCAGTGAATGTTGACTCACAACATTTGGTAAACAACTCTGATCTTTTAGTCATGAATACCCCCGGCTAAGTAGTAGTGAAGTACTCTATAACGGTTTGCTGTTTGCCAGTTAACTGGTTAGAAATGGTAGACTTCAGTTGTAACCATGATGCCTGTCCACACAGTGATTTGATTAGTACGTTTCTGTGGTATGAGAAACAAGCAGGAATCCGAGTTCCAATGAGCACAGTTTAAAAAAGGTTGATCCATAAGTGAGATTTTAAAATGTAGCCAGCTAAGGCCTGTTTTTCATGACATTTTGCATTTCACGGAATGAAAATGCTTGTTAAATGCAAACATATTTAGATCTAAAGGAGTGCGCTTCACTGCAGCCTCTTTTAAAGCGTTGTGATCTATGATTTCATCAAATACATACTTGAAATCGAGCCAAACCCGCAACAGCCAAACTATTCTACCCGCGGAAAGGAAAGAATGGATCTTTCCCAATCTTATCAGAATGAAACAAGATCACAAATATTCCTAAATACGGGAAGGACAAGGCTGACCCGAATTAGAGTTTGGAAAGGTTAAATCAACATTAAAACATTGGAAAAAAATACACCAGTGGATGTAAAACAGTTACATTGAGCACTTGTTTTTTAAAGTTAGTGGTTTACAATTTTCTAATCGTGCTCTTCACAAAGGGTAATCTTAACAGGGTTGGATTTGCAGTGAAATAATAGATTTGGTCATAAAAACACCCCATAAACAATCCATGCTGTTCTGTACTCAGTTGAAAAGAGGTTTCTGATGGCTTTGATCTCTGTTAAGTAGCTGAAGGACAAAGAGCACACATGTACCCAATCAACCAGCCTGAAAGCATGTGGCAGGAAAAGAGCGGCACTCCTGTTTCAGACTTGTCCAAATTTTTGTGAATTGTCAACCTTAAGTTTTCTGTTTGTACTGTTTTGACAAGCTCACCTTTAAAACAAAAAGTTTTAATTCAAATTAAGGCGAGTTGGCGATAGGTGAGTGTAGCAAATAGGACCCGTGAGAGTCATTCATTTCACAAACATTTTTAACAGGTAATTTTATCACCAAGGCTTCGTTGAGTACTGAATATTGCACCTCCCCATCTCATTGTCGCTATCACATTTTCCACTGTTGGCATTTGTGGCAAGAATTGTGATTTTGACATTCATCGTCCTTTCTACCTGAGTCCGTGGTTTTTAAAAAAAAACAAATGAGAGTCTCCGTTTGCCATTAATTATTGTGAAAATTATTCTTTGATTATTTTATCTAATGTTTGAGTACGTTTTACTAAAAATGCTGAAAGCACATTTATACTTGTATTCTTTTCGTTTGCTTGTAGTGAAAACTAAAATACGGTTTTTGGTCTTTATTTATTAAGTTCATTATTTAGAAGTGGTGGATTTTGGATGTAAATTCACCAAATGTAAACCCCGCTTTGTTTACAGTCGAAATGTCTTGGTGACCAGTTGCCATTTCTGTATCTTCATGTTGAAAATTCTGAAACCGCAGTTAACACATTGAATGATTTGCATTTAGGAGGGAAAATATTTGAGGGTTGCAGAAAACGGACTTTCCCTTTGTTATGTCAATATTCTTAGGTGACCGGCCCTGCGTGAGAGGCGATCTATTGACTTCTGTGACCCGCTTCTGTCCACCATCCTAATAAATTTTACCGAAATTGTGTTTCCCATTTAGTAAGAAGTACAGGGTACTCGGGAGATCTTGCGTATGTTAATTTAAGATCCTAACCATTTTACAACCGTTAATGTAAGCAGTACTTCTCAAGAAAAATCAACAGAAAGATTAATTCAGAATCCTTTGTGGCTATTTCGCTTTTACCGGAGCCTTTGCCGTTTAAAGTGATCTTTAAAGGCAAATTAATTTCAACCTATTTCATTATAATCTGAGTTCCAACATCCGCAATATTTTGTTTGCTTATTGTGATAGATGTGGTTGGGCGCAATAGCCATTTGCACCACTAGATGTAGCCAGTGCACATTGCTAACTGCTTTCATCAAATCACTGACTGGAGAATTTGAGGATTTATAGATTAAACAGAAATACCATTAATAGAAATATTGTCGTGTTTTTCTCACAGACTGATGTAGGTAAAATTTTCTTTGACAAAATAGTTTTATAGATCATTCTGGCAGGAAGGAGGGCAAGAGGTTTATCTAAACTCAAATCAGGGTGAGCAAACATTGATTTTAATTCCGGATATAACCCGTCGTATAAAATAAATCAAATTACAGTTTATTGAGGGGCCTTTTGCCTACAGAGATGTTGATATTAAGTGTAACCTAAACTCCGCGGAGATGATTTAGCTAAACTCTTCATCTGCCCAGGGATGCTGTCAGTGAACATTAATGAGGATTATCAAGAACCGGATCTAATCCTGCTCCTCCCCAGAGAAATATCATGAGAGAAAAAGGCAATGTATCATTTCCACCTCCACCCCCATCCCATAAACTAGGCTACCAGCCCCATTTTTCCATTTTATTCTCCGCACTAACCTCGATCTCCTGTTTATTCTGTTCCTATTTCGAAGTAGCTGTCTCCCTCTCCCTGTCAAGCCCAATGTTAATAATCATGACCTCTCCGCCCAGACCCGACCTCTGATATTCCACCGTCCTATTCCCCCTGACCTTTCGATAATGCTTCCACTTCCTTGGATTTTTGCTCCGATCGGATTCGCCTTCGGGGTCACCGACCTCCTCTCTCCTACCCAGACCAGACAGCCTTGCTTCTTGTAACAGGAGCGGGGGAATGGAGAAACTCCCAATGCCAAAAAAAAAAACCGTGCAGTGCATCTGTCTGCTGACAAGTATTTTATTATGGAATTGGTGAAAGAGATTTGGATTTGATAAGTGCATATAAAGGGGTCAAAGCACTTGGCCAATCACCCCTGAACTCCGAAGCTCTGAAGAAGAGTCATACGGACTCGAAACGTTAACTTTTTTTTTCCTCTCTCCACAGATGCTGTTAGACCTGCTGAGTTTTTCCAGCATTTTCTGTTTTTGAACCCCTGAACTCCCTTTGGTTCGCTCCCGCTTCTATCTCCCTCTCGCCTCCTCCAGTCGCTCTTCGATTCTCACCAAAATCCGGTGTCAGTCGAAGCTTCTGCTATCTATTCTCTCTCAGATCACTGATAATCGTTCGCTAACACCCTTTATTAAACTCTGAACGCAAAATATTTTGTATTCGTCTTATTTGTTGCTCGGGCAGAAACGCTGGACTTTGATTGTTAAGATGTGCTGATTTCTCGCGTTAACATTTCACAAGGGACTGAACCGACTCACACGACCAGCCTGTTCGAAATCACAACAAAGAGATAAAAAGAAAATCTTTCCACTTGCCAGAAGGTAACCACATGTTGGGTAGAAAGTGAAGTTTCAGACAGAACACAATTGTCCTGTGTTCAATCGTTAAGAATAAACAAACCCAATCTCCTCATAATGGCTGTTTGGTGATTTTTGCCCAGGTGAATTTGACTTTGATCAGAAAGAATAACAAATGCGTCAGTGAATGCAAATGTCTAGAACTACAGACAAACCTCATATATAAAATGTATAAAATGGTGCATGATTTTAGTGTATTTCAGTCCGTGTGGGGATTTTGAAGTTGTGTATGAATTCCGTGTATTTTGAAACCTTTCTGGAGATTAATTCTGAGATGTATAAGAGTGAACGTATATAGAACTCTGCGTGTGATCGTGCGTTCTGAAACCTGAGAGAATTTGCGTGTTTTGAAATGTGTGAGTTTGTATTTTGAAATGTGTGTTTGTGTTTTGAAATCTGTGTTTGTGTTTTGAAATGTGTGTTTGTGCTTTGAAATGTGAGTCTGTGTTTTGAAATGTGTGTGAGTTTGTGTGTTTTGAAATCTGTGTTTGTGTTTTGAAATGTGTGTGTTTGTTTTGAAGCCTGTGTGTGAGGATTTGTGTTTTGAAATGTGTGTGTGAGAGTTTGTGTTTTGAAATCTATGTATGAGTTTGTGTGTTTTGAAGGCTGTGTGTGAGAGAGTGTGTGTTTTGAAATCTGTGTGCGTGAGATTGTGTGTTTTGAAGGCTGTGTGTGTGTGTGATTTTGTATGTTTTGGAGGCTGTGTGTGTGAGTTTGTGTGTTTTGAAGGCTGTGTCTGTGAGAGAGTTTGCATGTTTTGAAGGCTGTGTGTGAGATCATACGTGTGTGTTTTCATTGCGTATTGAGCTGGGCTCAAGGAGGGTTTCTCGTGGGGAAGCTGGAAATATACAAACAAGGTCAGAGAGAGGAAGCTAACTTTTCCAGGTGAGGGCTGGGAATGCCTTCCCCACCTTAGAAGAAAGAGCTGAAAACAGAACATTTGATGCTGTCAAAGTGCAGCAATTTTATGCAAAATTACGCAAATTGCATCTTTGAACTGCACACGAGAATGAGGACTGCGCTAAGCTAAGAGTTACTCCAATTTTCAGTGACCCACTTCTTCATAATAATCTTACGCAGCCAAACCTTGCTATTAGATACAAGATTGAGTGGTCACAGCCCTTGGCTAGATGATTAACATTAATCCTGCTTTGTATCATAACTAACTGCATTACTATACTCAAAAGTAGTCATTATAGCGCCTATTAATTCATGAAGTCTTTTGACCTGAAAAGCAGGAATCGTTGAATGAGCAATAAAAAACATCACTATTCCTGTACTTTCAAAGCAGCATTCAGCTTTATTGCATTTTTTTAAATTGTTAGGTTTCACGTTATAAAAATATAATTGCGATTAAAAGCAAATGTGAGTTTCCTGCAAAAATGTACTTTACAAGCCTGACTTCGATGAAACAAAAGTTGCATTTGTTTTGTACAAAGTATTCTTGTATATTTTAAAGTTGCGGTGATTTGATGGACCGTCGGCCCAATATACTCTTGTTTCCATCCCTTTCCAACCCCTTGTCTCAGTGAGAAACCAAACCGCTGCCACTTTCATTTTGCTTGGGGTGACTTTCAATGCTTTAGTTCTTTCCTCCGTCGTCATCCCATCTCCTCTCTTCTCAATGGGGCTTTGGTGAAATTCAGTTTAAAAAAAAACCCATCTAGACCTGCGCCGGGGAGCAGGCACCGGCGCTTTTGTGAACCGTGAATCCACGTAATCTAGCGAATGAAGAAGTGTGACTGGAAAAGCGGCATTTCGATGAAATTAAGAGGTACCGATAAAAACACGCCGTAACACTTTCCGACCACACCTGAGATTTCGTGAAACGGATTTCTAACCAAGTATGTCTTTGTATTTACTGGGCAAATGCAAAACCGACCTGAAAATTCTTGTAATAGGCTAAGTTTTTGGAGAACAACAAATAAAAATTTGAACACCCAGTATCCTGCCCGACTCTTTTTTTAATTAACGGTGAAATTACTTTCTGCTCCCGAATCTCAAACTTTAATAAGCATCCAAAAAAAAACTTGAGTTGTAAATGATCTGAAATCTTACTTCTGAAATTACACGGTATTGCATGAAATATTGTTTATTCAATCAAAACTGTAACTTTGTATTCAATTAAAAACTCGAAACTACACCGTATGTATATATAGTTATAACATATCTTTTAACTGTATAGTATATTTGTCTCGTAATATAGAGAGGCCACTACCTTAAATATAGAGAGATTGATTTTACTTGAAGGCTATTGTTAAGCATCTGACTTCTGTTTGAGGGGAATATTTATTTCACGGTCGACTGCCTCACTGCTCCTCAGGGAGCTATAAATTCACCAAAACTCGACTGCAAAACACACCAAAACTTGGTAAAACTTCGCAATGTGCATTTATTATAAAACACAGAACGCCATATAACTTTTCTTAAAATAATAAGACGGTTCACAACATTCAGAGCTCATTCTCCGGAAATAAAGTTCCGTTTCCAATTAAAATATAAAAAATAATATTTCACAACAAAGCTCTGTGTTTATATCTCTTAGTCCGCGGCTTTCTTCCTTTTTTTAAAAAAAAAGACATTTCCCCAGTCCCGCCACACGATATACGGTGGAATTGAAGCTCTACAGAAGACATGCAAATAAATAGATGACATTGGATCCACAGACTAACGTCGTCTGATGTCCCAGTATATTTATTTCTAGGTATTCTCACGTCCATAGCCCCAGCTTGGTAGTTAAGTGCTCTTGACTTTTGCTTACGCTAGGCCAACTTTAAAATGCTCCTGGTGCATTGTGTAGAGATCCCACGTAGCATATTAATGTGCCTGTAAGTCAAAGGGAGAATGGTTTCGGTCATTTAAAAATAAGGGGGGGGGGGGGGGGGAATAAAAAAAAGTAAATTCTAACTCCCCAGCCTGTGACTGAGCGCCTTTGAAGAGTTCCAGATCTTTTCAGTAATAAACCCGAATGCGGAAGTTTTTTGGCTTTACAAATAAATAAAACTATAATGAATCCCGACAAGCAGCCATTTACATCTATTTATTTTGGTTGAAGTAAAACAACGAAACACATCATTATGAAAAACAAAATCCTAGAAGATGTATTGACTTGAACTGGAAAATGTGAGTGAATGAACATGTTTAGCAGTATCTAGAAGTGTGTGTGTGTGTGTGCAGATTGATTTGGATGCTCAGAGTTCACATTTGCTGAAGGTTTGGGAGGTGGGGAGGGGGGGGGGGGGCAGGGGCAGGAGGAAGAGGAGGGGGGTGTCCAGAATGGTTGCATTCCTCCTAGTGTTTGCTTAAACTCTTTCACGCTACGGCGGGGCCAATTCCAATAAATACTCGCGACAAGGGAAGAGGGGTTACAAGTGGAGATCGTGCCTACTTGTTGACTTTCACAACCTGAAAGTGTTGACTGATCAAACAATGTATCATTAAAAGCCTTGTTCATCCAGCCGGGGTGGTGGAGGTAGGGGCGTGCAGAGGGAGAAAAAAAATAAATACACACAAAGAGAAATGTTACGCAGAAAGCATGAGGTGGGGGGAGCATTAAAAAAAGTAAAAATTCAGGCAGCGAAGGCAAATATACATATGCTCATAAGACAAGAGGGAAGCGGGGAAGGGAAGAAGTACTCATGCAGCTGGAAACGCTTGAAGCTGAGATGAAAGACGTTTATTATTGCTAGATGTTTGCTTAAGCGCCTCTACGTTGCAGGAGTTTTACATGTGGTTGTCAGTCTGTCTATCCAGCTGCCTATTGTGTTTATATATCAGTCGAAACAACGGAGACTTTTCAAAATATCTCGATGGCGATGTGACCCCCCTCACAATTACCTGATCAGCAGCAAATGCTAAGGTCCAGCAGACAAGGGCCAGGATTCTTCCATCCTCCACACAGAAAATGCATAGCTGAGTCTTTCGTGTGAAAGATAATTGCAGCTTGTCACCTTACTATCCATCTCGTCGTTCTGCAGCACCTGGTAGAGGAAGTCGATGTACCTGGTGGCCAGTTTCAGGATCTGGATTTTACTGAGTTTATCTGAAGGCAGAGTGGGGATGATTTTCCGAAGAGTTGCAAAGGCATCATTCAGGGATTGTGTCCTCTGACGCTCCCTCACGTTGGCCACGACTCGCTGCGTTTGAATGTCTTCCAAGCTCTGGGCAAGGGGAGAAATCTTCATCCCTTTCTTCCCGGTGCTGGGCCTTTGAGCCCTTTGGCCTGAGCGTCTCTTTCTGCCATTTCTCTTCTGCTGTGAGTCCTGCTCTTCCTCGCTGTTGCTTGAACTGTCCACGGGAGAAAACGGGGAATTGGAATCCTCCTGCATGTTGCGTCCCACCAAACTTTTTTTTTAAGGGCTTTCGTCAGCAGAGAGGCGACGGGGGGAGAGAGAGAAAAAAAAGAAGTCTCTGTGAACAGAAATTATGAATTTGTAAAAATAAACAAACTTACAAATGTGTCTTAGCAACTTTAGTCCCAGTGGTCCTAATTCTTCTTTCTGTCTTTCACTGTTTTCGTGGGGGGGTTTTAGCTTTCAAGATCCGAGAGAGGGCCCACATCCCGGGGAAGCTCAGAACTGATTGGGCCACATTCCCTCTAATGAGTGGGAGTATTCTCTTGGCAAACGGTGCAGAAAACACCCACTAACATCTGTATAAAATCAGCCCGCGGATCAACTCCCATTTTTTTCCAAAGCGAAAAGTTGATCTTAAAGGATATTTGGTGGAATCCAGACGGATACAAAACGTTTCATGTAACGAGATTTGCACATTAACTCTGCCAGGTGCTGGCCAAATCGGGAGGAAATGGCGATTTGGTAACAAAATAAAAGGAACGGTTACTGCATCGAATTTATAAATTCGGACTGTGAAGTATATTTCTAGTTACACTTTAACCGCTTTAATTGGCTGGTTGCAGTTTTTTTTAAAAAATTGTTTTAAATGGTGATAGGGAAATAATCTGGTGATGTCGCGTTGGAAACCGTCCACCAGTTATGAAGCGCTCTATTTATAATGTTCTCTTGACTCTAACTATTAGTACGAGTTGTGTTCATGGCGTTAACTTGCATTATTCCTGAATGAATTTTGTACTTAATCAAAAGACGCTCCCAGGAAAGTTCTGCTGCAAAGTGTGAATTTTAATGCATCTCAACTCTTGTTCTTTGCTAAATCTGGGCAGCCTCAATGGAATATGTAAATTAACACACATTCCGTGGTTTTCAGTCATATATATTTTTTGGCCTATTCCAATTATTAAAGTCAGTTTAACTACAAGACTCTTAATTCTGCTTGCAGTGCTGGAGATTTAGACTTCCATCATGTCTCTGTGCTGTTCCTCATTGTGCGTTTGTAACGCATTAGGGTATCGGCCCATGTTCGGAAGTCAGTGGAAGAGTTGGGGACTTGCGGCAAACCATCTTAAAACAGAGAAAATCCAACTTCAAGTTACTCCCCACAACCCCCTAACCAACCCCCTTCACTCCATGTTGTATTATTACAGGAATTCTTTGACAATTGCAAAGTGGACAGCAATGGGTTTTTTTTTTAAAGAAATTCTAGAGGAATTATGTGTTTTTACTCACTGGACATAGTCTGGGGTGAGACAAGGGAAACTTAACCCAACACATTTTGTGATGTTTAACCATTAATCTTGTCTGTGTAGATCACCGCGCCCCCTAGCGTCCATTCGGGGGATAAACTGCATCTGGCAACCGGAAAGTCGTGATCGGAAAGGTAAAGGTTTGTACTTTTATGTCACTTCTCAAAACCGCCTTTATAAAATCACATAAGCAACAAAAGGCCACTCAATTTGTTTTTGGGTGATGCTGGTTGGGTAAAGGATGTTGGTCAGAACAGCCTGTTCTTCACCTAATGTCATTAGGATCTTCAGTGATTACTCTAGCCACTGGAATAGACAGATGGTATTGATTTAATGTATTATTACATTAAACCAACTACAGGGTAATTAAGGATGGGCAGCGGCAATGTCATCCACCTCCCAAGAACACAATTTTTAAAAAGTTGGTTTGATATAAGCTGATGAAAAAAATTAACTGTTTCAAGTGAAGACTAACATTATTTTGTCCTCTCAAGATAAAACTCAAGACTTGAGGTTGGTTGGTTGGACTAACAAGAGATTTGTTCAGCTTTATCCCATGGGAGTGTGGCTTGGGCACAGAGTTTGAAGTTGGGAGTTTAGTGAGTGAGGGAGTTCAGGGTAAAGGGGAAGGAGGTGCTCCTTTCTGCTTTTACCTTTTTCAGTCTCCAGTAGCTGGTCAGTTTTCTTCCTTTGTCTCCAAGCAGGATTGGTCAATGTGAATCTACTGTAGAGGACTATGTGTAAGTAGCTGTATAATAGAAAAATGTGCGGGATGAAAGGGAGTGGGTGACCACCAGAAAGTCGAGTAGGGCCAGGCAAGTTGTACAGGAGTCCTCTGAGTCTATCTCGCTTATGAACCGGTTTTCCATTTTGGACACTGGTGAGGGCAATGGTCCCTCATTGGTGTGTTGCAAGAGCCAAGTTTAGGGCACCAGGGGTGGCTCAGCTGCACAGGTGAGAAGAGTGGAAGAGAAATAGTGGTAGGGGATTCAATAGTTAGTGGAACAGACAGGCATTTCTGCTGCCATAGATGGCCTGCTGTCTCTCTGGTGCCAGGGTCAAGGATGTCACACAGTGGCTGCAGGAGATCCTTAAGCAGGAGGGTAAACAGGCAGAGGTCGTGGTTCACATTGGTACCAATGACATAGGTAGAAATAGGGATGAGGTCTTGAAAGCAGGTTTTAGGGAGCTAGGTAAGGCATTAAAAAGCAGGACATCAGAGGTAGTAATCTCTGGATTACTACCAGTGCCTCATACTGGTGAGCATAGTAAAAGGTTAGAGCTGATGAATGTGTGGTTGGAGAGATGGTGCAGTAGGGAGGGCTTCAGATTCCTGGGGCATTGAGATTGGGTCTGGAGGAAGGCAGGACTTGTACAAATCGGATGGTTTGCAACTCAATAGGGCTGAGACCAATATCCTTTCCAGGAGGTTTCTTAGTGTTTGCTAGTTTGGCGGGGTGACAGGAACCTGAGGGTAGACTCAGGTGGCACAAAATCAGAAATTGAAATGGAGTGTAAAAGGTTAGTGAATGGGTCTGGAAGGCAGAGGAAACAATGGATAGAAAATTCTAAAAAACAAGTTTGGCAGTGCTCAAGGGTATATACTTCAATGTAAGGAGTATAGCAAGTGAAGCAGACAAGCTAAGGGCACAGATAGAAACATGACAGTATGATACTATTGGCATTACAGAAACATGGCTTAAAGAGGAACAGGAATGTAGCTCAATATTCCTAGTTACAGGGTTTTCAGATGAGATAGAGAGCGGGATAAAGGAGGAGGAGGGATGGCAATTTTGGTTAGAGAAACAATTATGGCTAAGGGGAGGGTTGATATGTTAGAAGGATCATCATTTGAGGCCATATGGCTTGAGCTTAGGAACAAAAAAGTCACACTATTACTATAGACCCCCAAACAATCAGAGGGAGGTAAAAGAGCAAATATGTAGGCAAATCTCTGGGAGGAGCAAAAGCAATAGGGCAGTAAATGTAAGGGATTTTAACTACCCCAATATTAACTGGCATAGTTTTAATGTGAAAGAAATGGAGGGAACAGAATTCTTAAGGTGCATTCAGGAGAACTTTCTTGGCCAGTACATAGCAAGTCCAACAAGAGACGGCTTGGTTCTGGACTTAGTTTTAGTTAATGAAGCCGGGCAGGTGGAAGGAGTGGCAGTGGAGGAGCATTTTGGTGGTGGTGATCATAATTCAGTTAGTTAAAACATAATTGTGGAAAAGGACAAAGATAGAACAGGAGTTGAAGTTCTAATTTGGGATAAGTCCAATCTTACTAAGCTGAGAAGTGATTCAGCAAAAGTGGACTGGACACAGTTTCTTGAAGGTAAATCCGTGTCAGAGCAGTTGGAGGCATTCAAAGGTGAGATTTAAGGGGCTCAGAGTAAATATGTTTCCCCCCAAAAAAGGGTGGGAAGGCCAAATCTCGAGCCTGCTGAATGTCAAGGAGCTTACAGGATATGATAAGGCTGAAAAGGAAAGCTTATGTCAGACACTGAGAACTCAATACTAGAGAAAGCCAACAGGAATATAGAAAAAAGAGGGGTGAAATAAAAAAGGATATTAGGAAAGCAAAGAGAGAGCATGAAAGAAATATTGGCAAGCAAAATCAAGGTGAACCCAAAGATGTTTATCAATACATTAAGAGTAAGAGGATAACTAACAAAAGAGTAGGGCCCATAAAAGATCAAAAAGGTAACCTATGTGTGGAGGTGGAAGATGTGAGTATGGTTCTTAATGAATATTTAATGTCTGTCTTCACAAGATGGGGACAATGCAGACATTGTAGTTAATTAAGGAGGGGGAGTGTGAAATATTGGATGTGATAAATGTAGGGAGAAAGGAAGTATTAATGGGGTTAGCATCTTTGAAAATGCATAAATCACCAGGGCTGGATAAAATGTACCCCAGTCTGTTAAAGAAGCCAAGGAGGAAATTGCAGAGGGCTGGTCAGATTAACCTCAGAAGTAGGCAAATTATTGGAACCAATTCTGAGAGACAGGATAAACTGTCACTTAGAAAGGCATGTATTTGTTAAGGGAAGGTCGTGTCTGACTAACTTGATTACATTGTTTGAGGAAGTAACAAGGAGGACTGATGAGGTTAGTGGTGTTGATGTCATTTACATGGATTTTAGCAAGGCTTTTGACAAGGTCCCACATGGCAGACTGGTTAAACAAAAGCCCATGGGATCCAGGGGAATGTAGAAAGCTGGATACAAAATTGGCTCAGTGGCAGGAAACAAAGGATAATTGTTGATGGATGTTTTTGTGACTGGAAGGCTGTTTCTAGTGGGGTTCTATAGGGCTCAGTACTGAGTCCCCTGCTATTTTGTAGTATAGATTAACAATTTGGACATAAATGTAGGGGGTATAATCAAGAAATTTGCAGACGACATAAAAATTGGTCATGTAGTTGATTGTGAGGATAGCTATAGCCTGCAGGAAGCTATCAATGGACTGGTCAGGTGGGCAGAAAAGGGCAAATGGAATTCAACCCAGAGAAGTGTGAGATGAAGCATTTGGAGAGGTCAAACAAGTTAAAGGAAAACACAATAAATGGGAGAATACTAGGAGGTGTAGAGGAAGTGAGGGACCTTGGAATGAATGTCCACAGATCCCTGAAGGTAGCAAAACAAGTTGATAAGGTGGTTAAGAAGGCATTTGGAATCCTTGGCTTTATTAGCCGAGGCATGGAATATTAGAACAGGGGGAGGTTATGCTGGAGCTATATAAAACATTAGTGTGGCCACGATTTGAGTATTAAGTGCAGTTCTGGTCACCTCATTACAGAAAGGATGTAATTGCATTAGAGAGGGTACAGAGGAGATTTGGGAGCATGTTGCCAGGACTGGAAAATTGCAACTATGAGGAAAGATTGGATAGGCAGGGGTTGTTTTCTTTGGAACAGAGGACGCTGAGGGAAGATTTGATTGAGATGTACAAAATTGTGAGGGGGCTTGGACAGAGTGGATGGGAAGGGCCTCTTTACCTTAGCAGAGAGGTTAATGACTAGGGGGTGGGCATAGATTTAAAGTGATTGGTAGAAGGATTAGAGGGGAGATGAGGAAAATCTTTTTCACCCAGAGGGTGGTAGGGGTCTGGAACCTACTGCCTGAAAGGATGGTAGAGGCAGAAAACTTCATCTCATTTAAAAGGTGCCTGGATGTGTACCTGAAGTGCTATAACCTGCAGGACTACAGACCAAATGGTGGAAAGTGGGATTAGGTTGTGTGGCTCGTTTCTTCGGCCAGCACAGACACGATGGGCCAAGTGGCAACCTTCTGTGCTGTAAACTTTCTATAATTGTAATGTTCTGCTTGAAATGTTGTTTCCACAGAAATGTATGTATTGTTGACTCTCCCTCCAGAAGCCTTGTAAGGAAGAATTACACACCTTTTATTGATCTAGTTTAGGTTATCCTTTAATATTTATTCCCCAAACAACATCACTAAAACAGATTATCCTCATTACATCACTGGATGAGGGGCCTTGCTGTGCACAAATTGGTTGCTGCATTTCCTGCATTACAACAGTAACTAAAATTCAGAAGTACTTCATTACCTTGTAAAGCATTTTGGGACATCTGGAGGTCACAAATGGCATTATATAAAGGCAAGTCTTACTTTTTATGTGAAGGACAGGCTTCCCCATGACTACATTGGCATGTTAGCCATGTTTACGTCTTCAAGTCCTGATTATGGATTCCAATCCTACTCCTTTTGACCCATAGATGAGAGGACAGATTGTCCCTTCCGTTCTGAAATGTAAACCAAGGTCATTTCAAAAGGCATTTGGTGAAGTGCCACTTAGTAGACTCATGACCAAGGTCAGAGAACATGGAGTCACAAGACATGTAGTAGAATGGGTAGGAAGCTGATTACGAACAGAAAACAGGGGTTAAATGTAGCTATTCAGCCTGGCAAAAGGTGATAAGCAGTGCTTTCAAGTGATTGGTGTTGGGACCACTGATGTTCACAATTTACATAAATGATTTGGCTTGTACGATTTCAAGATTTACAGATGACATCAAATTGGGGTGGGTATAGTTAATACTTAGGAAAAATGTGGCAAAATACAAGAAGTCATTAATGAACTTGTAGAATGGTGCGCAAGCAGAAAATTCATTTTAATACATATGTTTATAATGGTGCATTTTGGTAGGAAGAGTAAGGAAGCCATATATTGTTTAGATAATAAGGGTCTAAATGGGGTAGAGGAGCAGAGGGATCTAGAGGTATAGGTGTACAAATCACTAAAAGTAGTGAGACTGGTCAATAAAGCTATTTTTTAAAAAAAGGCAAACCAAGCAATGGGATATATTTCTGGAGAGCTTCTCTGTTATCCAACTCTATGTTGAACTTGTATCAAACCTTGGTTAGACCTCATGGAGTACTGTGCTCATTTCTGATCTCCATATTATAGAAAGGCACTGGAAAAAGGTGCAAAAAAGACTCTTAAAGATGATACCAGAACTGAGAGGATATGCTCATCAGGAAAGGCTGAACAAGCTGGAGCAGTTTTCTCTAGAACAGACAAGTTTGAAGGTTGATCAGATGGAGGTTTTTAAAATTATGGAAGATGTAGAGAAATTATTTCCACTTGCAAAGTCCAGAACTAGAGGTCATAAATAGAAAACAGTCAGCAATAAATCCAATAGAAATTTCAGGAGAAACATCATTACCCAAATTTTGGTTAGAATATGGAACTTGTTACCACAAGTAGTTGAGGCAAATAGCAAAGATGCATTAGCTAGACAGAGGGAGAAAGAAATGGAAGGAAACATTGATAAGATTGGCTGGAGAGGTTCGAAAAGTCAATAAAACCATTAGCCAATGAAAATTACAGGCACTAGAGGCATTTTATTACATAGATTCCACCTTTCTGGGTTAATGATGTTTTCTCATTTAAATTTGCTAATGGAGTTCAGGTTACATTGGTGTTAGTAATCTTTTCAGCATCAATAACCACCTCTTTTATAATGGCATATTTTTCAATGTGATCATGTGAGCACAGCATCGCAACAAGGAGGCTAAAATTGTGGTGTTGGAAAATAAAATTCATATGCTTCGCATGAGTTTTTAAAAACTTTTATATTATAGTTTTATGTAAACTTTTATATTATAGTTTTATGTAACATGTATAAGGTATGCAATTCTAGTCCTATGAATTGATCATAGGGGGCTATTGTTGCTACATGTCATGTTGCCCCTTTACTAGCAATCAAATATTTAAAAATTGTATAAAATTGTATCCACAGTCTTTCTACAATCTAAATAACCCTGGAAGGTGTTTCACAGATGGAACACCACCACCTGGAAGTTCCCCTCCAAGTCACTCACCATCCTGACTTGGAAATACATCGCTGTTCCTTCAGTGGCACTGGGTCAAAATCCTGGAACTCCCTTCCTAACAGCACTGTGGATGTACCTACACCACATTGACTGCAGCGACTCAAGGAGGCAGCTCACCACCACCTTCTCAAGGGCAACTAGTGATGGGCAATAAATGCTGGCCCAGCCAGCAAAGCCCACATCCTGTGAATAAATAATAAAAGGAACAGATGTAGTACATCTACAGGTTCATATGATATTGATTTTCAAAATGACTAAAGCTGTTGTAAGGATTTGTCTCATGAAGTCCTCAAGGTGTTACTGCCTTATAACTCACTCCAACCTACGTGTTGTCTACTAACCTCCACTTGTTCTCATTTTCTGGTGGTCAACCATGATTACAAAATAACTTAATACTGTAATGTGGATATCATCATATTTCAGCCGCCTGGACTACAGTGGCCAACAATGTCCACCATCTCATCTGTTGTTCTAGTTTCACAATGTTCTTTTCATCTACCATGGAATCAAACCTCAGCAAGAGACCCCAGCAAGAAAAGGAGATAGCTGGTTTAAAAAAAACTTTTTGTTTACTTAGCGAAATGCTACAGAACACTTTATGACAATATTAAAAGGACTAAAAATAGCTATCTGCCAATTTTTAATGGTTGTCAGAATTCTGCATTACATTTAATCTATAGCAATGTAGATCTATTTTTGCACCACATCTGCACAAAATTTTCAGTGCAACAGTATCACATGACAGGACCTATACTGCTACCAATTTACCTTCTGTAGATTGTAGCAAAATTCATTTATACAGTATATAGTGAATACAACTGTGCTGAAGATTAATACACTAATGAATAATAATTAATATTAAATGGATTATAAGAATCCATTTCAAAGTCAAACACAGATGTTCATTAAGTCCTTATCATTAAACATTGTCAAGTATTACACTTATGCTGTGATCCTCTGCACCTCTGTTCTATACTTTGATTCATATCTGACCTGTTGTCAGCATTTTACTTGTAATAATGGCATGTTGAATGTTCCACTGTAAAGCTGTTCAGATTTACTAACTCAACAAGTCTATTGTGTTCCTTGCAGGAAGGGTGAATTCCTTTGGTTGCAATGAAATGAGTATGCATCATATTAGAATCAAAACAACTATTTCCTTCCCAATTTAAAAAATTTTCTTTAACACAGAGGCAAAGATCTAAATTCTTGCAATTTATTTTTTGAATATATGATTAGAGTAAATTACAGACTTTATGGAATAGAACAACAGTGAAATGACATTAAGGAGTCAAGGGACAGTGGCTGGAATAAATAAGACATATTGCTGATGAGATAAAACTTTAACTTAAATTTTTGTTCCCTTAAACCTGTCAAATGTAGCCCATGTAAGCCTGAGAGTGCATGTTCAGCTTTACTTCAGTAATAGCACAAAAGGTACTGTAATAGGAACTGGAGAAGGCCATTCATCCCCTCGAGCCCAATCTGTCATTGTTAGATCATGTCTGATCTGTAACTCAAATCCAGCTGCCTGGCTGCACAATCCTTAATACCCTACGCTTAACAAATGTGAAGATATAAACATGATCTACCTGACTGGTATAAAGTGACAAAGTAAAACAAAACAGCTGTTATTTCTGATTTTATTGACTATTATCACTTTTATTTTAGGTGTAAACTTTCAATTGCCTCCTTGCTAACCAGATTAAGCTGGCAATGGAAACAACAACTTGGATTTAACAGTATCCTTAGTGTGTTAAAAGATTCCAAGGTGTTTCACTGAAGAAAAATCGACTGAGCAGTAGAGGGGCTAGGAGGGACACCAGGTTAATAATGAAAAGGTCGATTTTTTTGGGATGATGGGGGGTTTCAGGAGGAGAATCAACATTGGTCTTCTGCACCTGTCCAGTGTTGAGGCTTTTGCATACTGGCAGCGATACCCCATAAGTACCTTCACAGGAAAGTTCCTAGGCAGGTGACCCTTTCATTCTCTAATTGAGCTCAGGAACTCAGGGCGAGATTTTCCACACCTGCTCACTGCAAGTCAATGGGCGCCGCCTTGCCCACGGCAGGTCCCATCCACGATGGGGCCAGAAATTCCTGGCCTCAGTCTTGAACTGTGGGCACAAACCTGCCATTTTGCACAGTATTTTAGGACATCAACTGACTATATTTGTCAATAGCAGCCACTCTGACAAAGACCTGTGCCAGCATAGTTGCAACAAAACAAGTGATTCAAAAACAAATTACATGTTATACACAGCAAAATAACAGATAAAAGTGTGACCACAACAAAAAGAAGCTACAGTGTGTAGAGCAATCATGACTCAAGGAACTACTGTACCAGGATAGTGCAAGGCGCACTAGAGGGAACTTGGCCTTTAATTGTCCAGAAATTCCAATGTTCCTATAGCAGAGTTTACAGAGCAGGTTTGTCCCTGGGTGTACTCACTTTATATGAGGCCTAGGAAGTAATTTTGATACATTGTAAAGGAGACAAAATATCTTTATTTTGAAGGATTAAATGGAGATCTAGAGCTAATAGGTAAACAGCTGGCACTTTGTAATGTCCTTGTGTATGGCTCTGAACAGGAAGCATCATTACAGTTACCATCTGATTTCAAATCAGTTTGACCAGTATTGATTCAGGCTATTGATTAAACTGCGGAAGGTAGGAGGTATCAACTATAACAGTATGTTGTATTTTGAAATATGTAGCAGGATAAGGTGAAACTCTTTTTAAATAGGTGTACCATCATTGGTACTACTGTTGTTTCTGTGACTGCTGAATTACAAAAATGGAATGCACTGTCCAAGGGATAATAGCAATAACCAGAACAGGAACAAATGCATTCTTCAAGTAAAACAGAACATAAAACAGAACACTCGAGTGTTTTGACAGTGGTATTTTATCCATGATCTCAATGATGAGGACGGAGAGCACTATGCACAAAATTTTCAGCTTCCCTGTCATTTTCCATCGCTGTGTGCTGGCATACATTGGTGAGGCGAGCCCAAGGCCTAGTCCTAGCAGTGCCCCTGTATCCCTGCTAAGTGAAGAAAATGGTGCTGTATCCAGTCGAATCCATTCAGGCTTGGCACACCACTTTGTAGCAAGGAGAATTGTCCTAGAACATACAATCGTGAATTAGTCCTATGAGTGTCTGTGACTCTAAATGCAGTTTCACATGTGCTACAATTTAGGTTGCCAACTTGGTTAGACATATATGTGGAGATTTCTTCACATGATCCTGCCTCCAACTGCCCCACCAAGTCAAATAGTCACTCCCCTCACCATTGCAAAGAAAAGTATTCAAAGCAAATGAAAGAAAACACTTTTTTAAACTGCCCTTACTGTTTTTCTCCATGGTTGCTTGCTGCAGTTTTCAGGAGATAAATCTTTAATTCCTGAAGACTCTAGGACAATCCTGGATGGTTGGCAATGCTAACTAATAGCTGGCTTTTTAACTGCGCAATTGTATATATTTGTCAAAGGAACTTCAGATTAAGCATTAATTTATGCCTCCCTGGAAGGTCTGATTAGATTGACATCAAACCATATGATTAAGAATTTCTAATTGTTTAACAAAACAGTACTTTCCAACCATCTAAATTAACATGACTGGCTAGTCTTCTGCTCCCACTTCATTTCCTTCTTTGGTTCAATTGGACTTCATCAAATCAGAACTGTGGCCAAAAATTTCTGGGAGTAGAAAAGTTTGCCAGGGATCTTGACCTGCAGTTTGAAAATGTATTAGTGGTATTCTAGGTATAAATTGTCTGGGTGCAATTCATCACTTTGTCACACAAAAATCAATCATTAATTGTGCATGACTGCTTGACCTGTTGCCCAATAATTAAATAAATACAAGGGTTGTTGGGTGTATATATAGTAATTGGCTGAATGCTTTTCAACACAGTCTATGTGCAATAAATTAAAATAAATAATTCAGTAAGCCTGCTCAACCTCTGGCTGAAAATTAAATAAACTGTTATGTTGCAGGTATAAATCAATCCACTAAACCTTCCTGGCTTAATTCACGTGTCCAGTGCAAGGTTCGTTTCAGATTCTTCCTGAGATATATTATCTAATGAATGAGCTGCTGGCCATACGAGACTGGCATGAAATGATTAATTTGGACTGCCCTGACTCTCCTGCTTTAAAGATTGATGTCATTGTTTTATGAAGCAGTATCAAGATAATACATTTTAAATTAGTACAATTCTTGGCTCGCTTTGTGTAGTATTTGCATGCACTTCCTGGCCATGAAATGTTTCTTCCTGTCATTTTTTTTGTCACACTTTTGTATCAACATCTTACATAACAAATTTCTATGTCTACATTTAAAGTGGAGAACCCCTAAATCAATTGTACATGCTGTCTTCTATTACTACAGATTATGGCCACCAGAAGGCACTTATCCCCAATTAATGCTCAAATGCTTTCTGAAATGTTTTCATTTGCCATTTACTCCTTAGTAACCAAAATATCTAATGTCCAACGTAGAAATTAATTAGAAAAACATATTTCACAGTAACATGATTAAATTTATCTATTGAATTTGTGTCTTTTAATGCCTTCATTAAAGATTTGAATGTCTCAGCCGCTCTAAAAGCCTGGCCTGGAGTTTGATATGGGGTTACAATGCTGTTAACTGAAGAAAGGTCTTGCAGTTTGAGCATGAATGGTCCAGGATGCAACAGTAGCATTTAAGCTCGGCCAAACGTTAGGAACACCGGCTGGGATTTTTCCGGGCCTGCCGTGGCAGGCGGTGCAGCGGCCCAGCCAAAAGTCCATTGACTTTCGGCGGGACTGGACAATCCCGGTAGTGGGCGGGGCCATAAAATTCCACCATAAACTTTCAGAGAAGAACTAAATAGCTTTTGTTCAAATAATTTCAAGAAGAGCTTGAGGATGAATTTCAGAAGCCTTATTTGGTGTAAGAAACCACTTTATAATGATTTTATAAACTCCTAAGAAATTTATTGAATATTGGAAGAATAGCTTTCTCTCTCTCCCTTTATAAGGAAAACTGCTTGGGCTGACAAACACAAGACAGCAAAGGCTGTTATCTCTGCCAAGCACATGTCTCCAACCCCGTCACTGAAACAAGGCATTGCTAATCCTGATTTGGGGGAGCCAAATGCTGATTTGGCCTCGTGAGCCTTACCTGAACCAACTATCTGAAGGTCAAATAGGACGTCCCAGGAAGTGATAAGCCACAAGATGACACATGGGCTTCTGATGAAAATAGGAGGAATTCCCTTGAGTATCTGTCCTTTGCGAATGGACAATTGAATAAATGATTGGCATAAGTCTCCCAGAAATAAGGTATATAAACAAACGCTCAAGAAGGAGAAACAACACTTTGTATGGAAGAGAACTACTCAAGGTGGACCAATGCTGTCTCCAGCCCAACATTTTGGCAAGCTCAAGAAGACTGATGAAGACGGCAGAAACTGTCACTCCTAACCCTCACTTAGGAGAAGATAAAGAGTATCCTCTATCTTGGCTGACTTGAAGGGCAGAATCTTCCGGTCCCAAAAGCAGCGCAAAGCTTAGCAGGCAGGGGAGCTTAATTTGAGGAGAGGTTGACAATCAATTTCCCGACAAGCAGGATGAACTTCAGGAATAAAGTTTTCGGGTCTTTAAAGGCGGGTTAGAGGCAGGTTGAGCTTCCTGACGAATCAAGTCGGGAAACCCATTTGCATGCATTAGCAAGTCATGCATGCTCATTAAAAGGCCAGCTCGCCAGAATTAAGCTCTCCTCCAAATTAAGTTCCTCGCCAGCGAGACATTCAAATGTTTACATTCATGACTGCACATAGGTGGCATGCACATGATGAGGTAGACTATTCCCATGATTGACGATAAGTTGCTACTACATTTTGCTCTTTGGGGAGAGTTTGTAAATACCAGCCTGTGCTTGAGTGGGTGGTGGCAGTGCAAGTTGCTTGGAGGATGACCAAGGAGGGGAAGAAGTGTTAGTGGGGTAGGGTGGAGAGGTGGCCGGGCAAAGGCAGAAGGGATAGTCCAGGTGTTCTTTAAATATGGCACCCAGAACTTCGACCAAATTATGTAATGGCAGGAAAGGCAATTTCCTGCCTTCCTCTGCGTGAGAATCAGCGAGCTCCTTGTGGATGCATATATATTGAACTGAACAGCGCAAGATTGTGCATGGTCAGCCACAATTCCCCCCAGCGGATATCACTCTCACTTCTGCCCCCACCACCGAACTTAGACTCCAGAACGTAAGATTCCAGCTGTTGTAGCCAGATGCAATGGCTTCTCTTTCTGTTCCTGCACCATCCTCTTTGGAGTTTCTCAAGGATCTATCCTCCTCTATATTGTCCATGGGGACATCATTCAGAAACACAACATCAAGTTCCACATTTATGCTGTCAGCCAGCTCTACCTCACCATGACCTCTCTCAGCCCCTGCATTGTCTCTCAATTGCCAGTGTGCTTGTTTGACATCCAGTATTAGAATGTTCAGAAATTGCCTTCTATGACATTGGCTCTCTGTTAAGCAAAAACTTTTTTTTAAAACATAATTATTTTGAGATCCCTCCATGTCTTCACCTGTCCCTATCTCTATAATCTCCAGCAGTGTCTGAGTGCTCGCCCAATTCTAGCCATCTAAACATCCCTGATTTTAATTACTCCGCTACTGGGCTGTGCCTTCAGCTGCCAAGGATCTCTTTTATTAAGTCTTTCTGCCTCTCTTCTCTCCTTTAAGACACACCTTAAAACTTTCCTCTTTGACCAAGCTTTTGGTCATCTGCCCTGATATCTCCTTATGCAGCTCAGTGTCAAATTTGTTTGATTGTGCTCCTAAAAAGCACTTTAGGATATTTTCACTACGTTAAAGGTGCTAGATGAATATAAGTTGTTGTTGTGGCCCAGAACAAGGTGGAAAAACAGAAAAAGAGAGGCTAGAATGAAGAACAGGAGAGAGAGAGAACAAAATATCAACACAAATACAATGGAGACTGGCTAAAGACAGGGGCAGTTTTTGTTTCTCTGTGCTCAAAGTAAAGGATGTCTATGTTGGGGTTTTAAAAATGTCCACCTTCTGCATCCAGTTCCTGCAGCCATTGTTAAATCAAATATAACACAAAATGTACACACAAGTGACTGTCCCTCTGTGCTGACTTCTTGTTTTATTTTCAAACCCTGTACCAATTGGACGCTGCTTGCTCAGGATGTTAGCATCATTCTGTGTTTCCCAGGTCATGCTCAGACTTTTTTCCTTTAGATGGTGCATTCTCCCTCCATATTTTCCTTTTTTCCTCAGTGATCTTCCCGTTTCTCTTCCTGTGTGCACACATGTGAGAATGCACCAAGGAGTAGGTGGAAATTTTTTAACTGTTGAGATATTTTGATGTAAGGTATGCCAGGGATGTGCCAACTACATTCCATCATTCAATGTCTATAACGGTTGAGCACTGCCAATCGAGCCCACAAAGCTAGACAAGCGCACCTCTAATCAAGCTTATATTTTTTTTTATTCGCTGGTTTGTCCTGCTTGAATGTCACGAGCCTGCAGGCTTTGTTCTTAAGTGCCTTTTAATCATTTATGGAGAAACCCTAAATCAGAACACCAAAGTCTGCTAGAATCCACAGCTTGAGATCTATGTAAATTAATGGGAACATTAAATTTTGTTCGTGCCCAATGGTGCACATAAGGCCCATGAAAATAAATACCCCTGACATACATAATGTACAAAAAACAGCTTCTTCATAAATTTAGCTTTTCTTTCATCTGCCACTCGCTTGTCCTGTTTGCTACCCTTAATGTCTCCATTAGCACATCTTTTAGATAATACCACCACCATTAACACTCCTTTGTCCTTTTGTCTATGACATCTTTGGCAGTCTCTTCTTGGCCTCCAGCTATCACTGACCCTCTATCGAGCTCTCCTGTCCCACCCCCTTCTTATATTTCATCTCATTTCTATATGTCTTAGTTCTGATGAAGGGTCACCCAGACTCTCCACAGATGCTGTCAGACCTGCCGAGTTTTTCCAGGTATTTTTGTTTTTGTTCTTCGATTTATTTGTTCTTTCACTCTTGATCTGCTAATTTTATCTCACTCTCTTTCTCCCATGTTTTTTTCATCCTTCTCATTCCTCTTCCTAAATTAAGAACGTAATTTCTGAGCAACCCAAGTGTCAACACATTTACTGTTTATTCAAACTACTGTGTGAAGAACCATGTCTCTTGAAATGCAGGGGGGAAAAGGACTGGAACTGAAATGCTTCTTTATTGTTTCGGTTTAATGTTTTCCTGTTGAGATGTTGATATGTCAAATACAGGAATCACTGCAGGACTTGAAAGCCCAGTTGCAAGGTGGAAAACACTAAGGGAAAATGCTTCGAATAAAGCAAGTAAGTTTCAGTCTGCAGAAATTTTCTAAATCCACAATACTTCACAGGTTTCACTTTGTTACTGATGAAAACAACCTTAAAAAAGCATTCAAAAGAAAACGGAAATCATTCATTTCCTGCTGGCACCAATCTACAGAGAAACAATTGTCCTCTAACTGATCGCAGAGGAAGTTTACTCACAGCAATTAGATCTCAGGCCAGGTTAACAAATCTGCACCTCAACAGTGAAAAATACACTACCTGTTGCATATTTTAACACTCCCATCAGTATTAACAGCAGATCCTGTAGTTTATTCTGATCGGCATCATAGGAGACCCCACAGTACTTGGAAGGGGGGTGGGGGGAGGGGAAGGTGGAGGAATGATATCTACAGCTGAACTGTACCACTACCTCATCGTTATCATCCAGTAATTTAGAAGCTTATTTGGAAAAAAAATGAAGATGTTATTCATTTCACTCACTCTATATCTGACAAATAAACAAATGTCTTTCTGACAGGAATCATGGGGAAACATTTTCCCCCTCTGTGGGGGGGAATTGTGGGAGCAGGCGCGCCTCCAATTGGCTGCCATTTTACGTGGGTGGACCAATTAAGGCCCGCCCAGCGTGACGTCCGCCAGGAAGCGCTATGTGCTCCCTGCGCAGGGGGGGGGGCTGCTGGTGGTGGTGGATTCCCTCAGCCGAGAGTGCGCTCTTTCACATATGCACGTGAAAGAGCGCACTCATCTCCCTGAGGCTAAGTGCTGCCTCAGAGGGATCGGCTCCAAATTAAAAGTTGTTAAACAAATGATAGATAGATTTCCATGACATATCCCCCCATGTGACATGAGTTGGGACATGTCCATAACTTTAACTGAAAACTTTATTAGATATTTAAATACCCTCATGAAACCTCATTCCGCCCGTGGATGAAGTTTCATGCATTTTCTGAAGCCCGCCAGAGCTCCCGGCCTGCCCACCAACCCTAAGGTTGGACGGGCAGGTCCATTAATGATGTTAATTACTTTTAAAATGGCCTCAATAGGCCGTTGACAGGTCGACGGCTGCTCAGCTGATTCGGCTGCGCCCCACTGACCTGAAAATGGAAATGACACGAGGTGATGTCAGGAGTTCCACCCAACGTCACAAATTGGCGAGTGGGCCCCGCCCCTGCTTGCCGACCAAAAGATCCTCCCCTTGGGGTAGGAGTTGACCACAGGAACCCTGATCCATTTATTCCTCTCGAAAGTGTATATTTCCCCCTTTCTAATCTGTGCTCATCCCCAGGTGTTTGTCACAAGATTCCAGACCTCACCTATCACAGGTGATTGCTGCCAGAAAGGGAAAGTGTGGAAATTGCAAGACTTACCAGGAGACATTGACACCGATATAATTCAATCCCCAATATAAGCACACAGCACTTAGCAGCAATCCGATTGAAGTAGTAACATAATGGATGAGTTTGATATTCTCTGGTTCATATCTCCCCAGCAGAAAGCCAAGTACAGCACCTGAAATTCCAAAACTGGTTTATTAATGACTATATATTTTGATGCTCAAAGATTAGGAGTGTTCCCACTCTCAGGCCCGAATTTTACATTCCGAGGACGGGCGTGCATCCTGGCGCCATTGTGCCCACAGGCAATATTGAGGTCGGCGAAGCTGTGCCCACCAACCATTAAAGAGCCAATTAAGATCATTATAAAGCCTACTGAGTGAGATTTGACATTGCCCATGCGATTTTGTGTTCATCGAATGGAAAAAACGGGCAGCACGTTTTTATCAAATTATCATCAAAGGGCAGGATAAAAGGCCCCCACAGCACAAGCACTCTCATTTTATTTGTGATTTTGCTACTGTCGTATTTCAGAGTTTTGCCCTTGCTTTCAAGGCTGGTTCACCAATAAATCTGTGCCAAATCTAACAAGATAGATCATTCTGTACAAACTATGGGGAACATTGTCGTTTACAAATGATATTGGCCTTAAAATCCATGGCCATTTGGCATTTTGCCATTGTAATTATATGGGGAGTTGGTGGGGGTTGGGGGCGGGGGGGGGTGGTGCGTGCAGTTGACCTGAGGGTAGGGGCTCTCTGAACGTGAGACTCCCCATCACCCAGGCCTTCATTATCACCCAGCACACAGATACTGCAAGTTTGTCATTGGAGGTGTCCCAACTGAACCAGCTATAGAGGTGGAATATGACGAGATCCTTGCATTATTAAAAACAGTTTTTTAAAAAAGGATTCCCCTAAAAAGGGAACAACCACACTTTGTCTGCAGCCCCCTGCACTCCCTCCCTCATTTTGCCCCGCACCACGGGCACTAGCTCTAGCTGCGCTACCTGAGCTGGGCAGTCCAGAGCTGCTGCAATAGCAGACGCAGCCTTGATAGCAGCATTGTCTACCACGTTGGAGTGTTCTGCTCTCTGGGGTTCAGTAGGTCATGGGTTCAAGTCCCACTCCAGAAAGTTGAGCACGCAGTTCCAGCGCAGTACTGAGAGAGTGCTGCACTGTCTGTGGTGCCAGTGTTCAGGTAAAATGTTAATCTGAGACCACATCTACCCTCTCAGATAGGTGTAAAAGATCCAACATTGCTGTCCAAGGGAGCTTGCTGTGCATAAATTGGCTGGCTGACATATTCTCCACATTATAGCAGTAACCACACTTCAAAAAAGCAGTGAGGCACTCTGGGACGTCCTGAAGTCATGAAAGGTCTTAGAGAAATGCTTATTCATTATTTTTTCAACCTTCACTGATGTAAATAGATAAAGGGAACCCCCACCCCAACTCTTCCCCCCCCTCCCCCCACCCACAGCTTCCTTACTGCTGCCACAAAGTTTAGTTTGATGAGTGGCAGATGCTGGGCATGACCTGTAGATTTTCAAGGCATATTTCACAGCTGCTGTAACAAATACATTGAGACAGTGAAAGTTTTAGTCAGGATCAGTTCACAGCCGAAAAGCCGCAGTATTAACACCAAGTCTGTTTCCATGTTGTGGGACCTATCTATTTTTCCACTGGAAGTTTAATTGAAGTTATAAAAGTCATGGGGGACACCAGTGGACCTGGTGCCCAAATCGTTCCCACCCCCGCCCGCACTGTGAGGCCAGCCGGAAGGTGTGTTTCACGCTGGGCAGGCCTTAATTGGCCACCCAGCATGAAATCACATTGAGACTGCGATGTCGCCCGGGAGTGGATTCTACATCTGCTTCCGGTCCCGCCAAATTCGCGCACAAGCCAAGTGTCAAATTCAGGCCTTAAAGTTTTATGGACAATCTTTAATAGTTGAGTCATGCACTGAATGTGACATGGCATGTTAAATGGCCACTGCACACACCACAGTGGTGGGATATGTTTCCCTTTAACCACTATATTGCCACGGAGAGGTTACAAGTGGAACCAAAGAGTTTTACCACTTGTAGAGAAAAAACTATGACAAAGCCAACCCATTAGCAGTTGATTTTGGATGGATCTTGAAGCTGGTTGCCCACTTCCCCTCCGCTGTAGATAGTTGATGGGTCAGCATGGGTTGCAAGGGAAATGGGAGCCTAACCTCTCATCTGGAGATTATGCATGTATGTTTTACCAATGTGTTTCTCCAGCTTTCATTGCACTTGTTTCTATTTTGTTATGAAAGGTTTATTAACTTTTCAGAGGCAGTTGGTGGCATAGTGGTAATGTCACTGGACCAGTAATCCAGAGGCCCAGTCTAATGCTCTGGCAGCTGGTGGAACTTAAATTCAGTTAATAAATCTGAAATTGAAAGCTAGCAATGATGGTGACCATGACTATCAAGGATTGTCATAACAACCCATCTGGTTCACTAATGTCCTTTAGAGAAGGAAATCTGCCATCCTTACCTGGTCTGGCCTACACGTGATTCCAGACCCACAGCAATGTGGTTGACTCCGTTATTACTCAGTTTAAGGGCAATTAAGGATGGGCAACAAATGCTGGGCTTACCAGTGATGTCCACATCCTGTGAAAGAATAAAAAATCACTTCTCTAGCTTAAACAGGTAGGACGTTATCTCATTTGGCAAATTTTGGACATCCTCCAAAGGGGAAGTATTTGAATTCTTCTAATCAGCATTAAACACTTCTGTCTATTGTTGTTATACCAGCAATACACATTTATAACAGTGCTTGACACATTCAATATAGCTACACTAATTATTTCCTCCTAAAGATGACAGCTTGAAGAGACTAGAAAGTACAATGTCTACTTGAATTCATTTAGAAGAAATGTTGGTTTAGCTGAGCTGTTATAGATTAGAGTCGTGACTAATATCCCGGGAGTGACAAGTTGTAAGTTTATATTTACTTCTTATCTTGGTGATGGCATTAACTGCTGTCATGCAGCTAGCCTACTTCTGCTCCTGATTCATATATTTGTAAGTATGTTCCTATGTAAACATTAGCAGCTATTTGGGACATACTGGATTTTGACTTTGCCAGTGGTGTTGGTAATATCTCAAGGAGAATAAGGAGGGAATTTCAAATTAAAACATAATATAATTATCAGGAGCATCAGCACAGCAATTTTAATTACACAATCTCCCATTGAACATATTGTGATTAAAACTCTTACCTGTAATTATTCCAGCAAGTACTTGATGGGGAAAATGAGCCAAAATAAATATTCGGGAGATGCCGATTGCCAGCAGCATCACGGTGTACAATACTGCAGGGATGGTCTTTGCCAGTGAGCTTAAAATACATGAAATATCTGATGTTAGTAATTGTCATGAAAGTATAATAATTCTCATAATATTATTGTAATTTATTGTAAAATTAGGTTACTAGTGGGGTTTGGATAGTTTGTGTGTGTGGGGGGGATTTAATTGAATTGGAGACAGCTGGTTTGTAGGCTTTGACTCATCAAAAGAAACTAAGTTTGAAATGCTAAGTAAGTAAACTTGGCTGAAGTTTTAGAATGTGAGGTGAGGAGAATTTGCATTTTTAGATAAATCAGGGGAGTTTGAATTTCAAAGAGATGGTAGGATGTTACACCTAGCCAGAGAATCTAGGCCAAGCAGTGTGTTTATTTTTCCCAAAGGTGATTGACAATATAAACACCATGAATAGATTTATATTATGAGAAAAGTAAAGTTCCAAAGAGCAAAAGAATTTACATTAAAAGGGAGAAACATGTATAAAGGAGATTGAAGCTATGGGCAGGATTTTACTGTCTTCGGGTGGGTGTGCACCTGACCTGAATGGGTGTAAAATCACACACGATGACGTCAGGTAGGCATCCTGACATCATCACGAACTCTCGGAATCTTTCGGTTGGCGGGCGCGCGCAAGAATCGGCAGCGCGCCCACCAACAATTAAGAGAACTATTAATGCCCTTAAGCAATTAATTAAATAGTACTTTTCGCTGCCCACTCAACCGTTTGGTTGACAGAGGGCAAATAGGCCTGGCAGTCTTTGCACTTTAATGAAACCTCATCCCAAGGGCGGGATGAGGTTTCCAACGGTGAATTTAAAAAAAGAAAAAAAATTTCAACTTCATTTTGAACAAGACTCTCTTCATGTGAGTGAGTCACATATGGGGACATGTTTTTATCATCTTTTAAATCTTTATTTTTGTTTCTCCAGTTCTTCAGCCGCCTGAGGCAGCTCTGTGCCCCAGGGACCTTTCAGCGCATGCTCCTGCGCACATGCGCAGACTTCTGCACTCACCCTCCTCCTGCTCCCACCCCGGCAGCGCTGAGAGTTTCAGCACGCCTTTTATGCTGGCTGGCCGTTAATTGACCAGCCAGCGTGATTTCGCGGTCTGAGACCGATTGCGGGCAGCGGACCTTTTCCCGGCCACTCCTGGGCCCACCTGCCGCATGAAAGTAAAATCCTGCTCTATGTGTCAGAGAAGGCATTGTCGGATCTACCAGACGTGTGAAAAGCCTCCAGTATTTGTGCATAAAGCTGCTGTCTACAGAAACTGAAGCTGGGAAAAGCCACTTTGAATTCTACGGTCCAGGGTATTGTGGTGACTTGTTTGGATCTGTTTAAACCTATTTTTTTTTAACTATTGCCTTAACAGGGGTGTAACTGGAAGCCAGATTAATTAGTGCTTTTAGGAGTTATTATAGTAGTAATTCTTAGACCTATGTATGTGCTTGAAATCTTTTCTTTTGTTAATAAATGTTTAATTTGGTTTTCTAAAAAAAAAATCTCTGAATTCGTGATAGACTCGGGGCACGCACTCAAAATAAAATACAAATTGGAAAACCATTGTGATAGCGGTATTGGGTTTCCCTTGTGGATTCGATCCGCCTGCTACACATTATCGGCCGTATCATAACAGTCATAACATATTATAACCGTTAAAATTTACAATGTTTATTTGGCAAATTTTGTGAAGTTTTGGGGGAATGGGAAACTCTCACTTATGGCATCTATCAAGCCTCCCAAGATTAAATACAGTTTCGGGAGATGCAGAGCAAAAATCCAGCTACTGTTGCCAAAAATATGGCTTAACTCAATCACTGTCTATTCTAAGCAGTATCGATTTACAGCTACTAACAGGCGACATCTGCCAAAAGTATGCAAGTTTTGATGTTGGGTGAGGGCAGAATCAGCTTTCATAATATGTTTTCTGTGATCAGATAGCCTGCCAATGCTCAGGTTTACACAATAAGAATGCACAATAGAGTGAGACAATGGAGAGCAACTGATGCCTGTGGAACCACTTCCAGATGAGAATTAGCTCCTTCAGAAATGGAAGAGAGAATTGCCAGTGAGAGAGAGGGAATGTTAATAGGATCCAAGCAGGTTGATAAAGCAGAAACTAAGACACAGAGCTTTTCTTCATTAGGAGAATTTATTGAGTTGGTTCAATCTCAACAGTTATTCTCCCACACACCCAATGTCTCAGCTTTTTCCTATTTATATGTGCTCAAAGTATTTAATCAAACAATGTCCTTCACTTGTGTATCCTACCAATATACTTAATATAACATTAAAAGGGAGCACACATATATTTATGCAACTAGTGTTTAAATGGTGAATAATTAATTGATCATCTTGATATTTTATCAGTTCAAGGAACACAAACCTTCTGGTACGATTGTAAATGAATGTGGAAAGTTTGGTCATCATAACCCACCAGGCTGCACCTGTGATCATGGCATGACCTGAAGGACTGCCTAAAATAACATAAACATAGCAGGAAAATTAACACTTTATCACCAAATCACAAAGCAAAGTTTAACAGTAAGACTAATATAAGGGACAAAAACATGGGTCATTTGGACTCGAAACGTCAACTTTGTTTCTCTCTCCACAGATGCTGTCAGACCTGCTGAGTTTTCCCAGCATTTTCTATGTTTGTTTCAGATTTCCAGCATCTGCAATATTTTGCTTTTAGACTAATATAAGGGGCTGAATCTGAGCTGTCCCGATGGTGCGCTGGGTAGGTGCACACTATGGTAACTAAGTCCTACACACCAGGGAAGTTCACTGCATCTCAGTCTTAATCATTAAAGTATTTATGTATGTGAGAGTATACTATGAATCATGATTGTTGAGATTTGACCATAATTCCCCCTGTGATAAATGGCTCACCACTTTTGACAAATGATGAAAAGCAAAAATAAATCTATTGAAAGAGCTGGGAGGAATTATAGGGAAAGTTGTGATCAGTCTGTTCTGGGATTATTTGTACATCAGCAGTAGAGCCCTGACTGAAAATTCAACTTGTACTCCACACATTCCTGCACTTTTCTTCTCGTCAATGGGTAACCTACATTATTTCACAATAATTAACTGCAGATTCAATTCCATACATTTGCAGTGACTGTATGACAGATGGAGTCCTTCAGTGAGGGTTTCCTCACTAATTAACTGAATGGAACTGCCTGGCCAATGTCAGTGCTGATGGATGGGGCACATCAGTAATGCAACAACAGCAGGTCAGATAATGTTGAATGATGAATAACACCAACTTGTACTTATAATGTACTGAAACATCCCAAGGCACATCATGGGAATGTCATCAAATTAAGATTTAACACCGAGCCACATAAGGTATGAGGATAAATGATCAAAAGCTGAGTCAAACGGGTAGGTTTTAAGGAGCATCTTAAAGGAGGAAAAAGAGGTAAATAGACAAAGATGTTTAGGGAGAAAATTCCAGAACTTAGGCCCTTGAAAGCCAAAGGCATGGATGCCAATGGTGGAGTGATTAAAATCGGGGATGCTCAAGAGATCAGAATTGGAGGAGTGCAGAGATTTCAAAGGCTTTTGGACTGGAAGCTAATTAGATGGAGGCAAGGCCATGGAGGGATTTGAAAACAAGACTGAGAATTTTAAAATTGAGGCATTGCCAGACTGGGAGCCAATGTAGATCAGTGAGCACAGGGATAATGGTTGAACAAAACTTGATGTGAGTTAGAGACAAGTAGCAGAGTTTTGGATGAGCTCAAGTTTATGTAGGGTGGAAGATTGGAGGCTGACCAGGAGAGCATTGGAATAGTCTGGTCTAGAGAAAACAAAGATTGGACGAGCGTTTCAGCGGCAAATGAGCTGAGGTGGGGTGGATTTAGGTTATGTTAGTCAGGTGGAAGTAAGTGGTTTGGGCTAGGTAAGCAGTGGATGGTATAGCTGGACAGGGAAGTTTCATGTTATCACCCCTCAGCCAGAATGTCATCAAGGCTATGATGTTGGTGTAAACATCCACATTAAACTCATGGATGGCACAGGTGAGCAGAAAGCTGGTTTGCTGGCAGAATCCAGGGGATCAGCACCTGAAGTGGTGAGCTCAACAAGAAGGAGGTTGGTAATATTAGTCCACAATGGGTGCACTGGGCAGTAGGGTCACGAGAGCAGGATGGGGAAGTTCAGGTTGCTGCTTGTACAGAGGTAGTGATGAATGCCTCAATGGGCCCCATGGAGGATGCCAAGTGTGGCACAGGGGGAAGAATAGGTTTATGTCACGGGGCATCAAGCCTAAGATGCTGGTAGGAGAGCAGGAAGATCCAGGAGTGCTGAAGGGCTGGAGTGGGATTTAAGAGGGCAAAGTCCCCAGGAGGAGAGAAGTGAAAGGAGGCATGACAACTGGAGGGAGAACGTAGGAGGGTTAAGGAGAAAGAAGAAAAGGAAAGGAAGAGAAAAGAGGAAAGAGGCTCAGATCCAAAGTGATAGCCAATAATTGCATGCAATTGGACACGTGGAAACTCAAGTTACTTAGGCGTGGAAGTTAAGGATCTGTACTACTTGGTAATAAATAGGGCATAGGGACTCGGACACAGATGTGGTGGGGGGCGGGGAGGAAGTGAGTCCGAAGGCTAATTAAAGGGTGAAGCACTAAATGAAGCAATGTGGAGCTATTTGCATGAAGAGCCAATGAAACCAAATTTGCTGAATGACCCCTGATTATTCATATAGCTCCAGATTAAAGAAGCTAACAGCACCTTTGTGAATAAGAGAATTCCTTGACGGAGTCAGGGAGTCTGGAGGGTGCGTGGTTAATTCCATTAGGGATATAAATTAGTCATCTGGATCTCAGAATCAAAGGTTTGGTTTTGAAGCTAAGAACTCATTAATGTAAATTTCCATTTGGGGCATCCCAGGTATGCTACATTGCCATGGAGATAGGTTGCAGGGAACTTCCCTTTAATGGGGGTTTAATCTGTGTGTTTTGCCCATAGAGGCAAGCAGTTCAGTTTGGAGAAACCAGAAGATTTCAGACTTGGAGCTGGAAGCAACTGAGTTCATCTTGAATTCAGAAGGCAAAGGGAAAGAATTTGCTAAGGGCTGCGGAACAGGAGGATAGTGCAATTAAAAACCAGGGGTGTTTCTAATTTTCTGTTTAAGTCACTGCGCGGGAATCGCACGTGAAGTTCAGGCATGAACTAAAAATTCCCAAACCTTATAAGGCAGCTGTGGAAACATTTGGAGTTGGTCCCAAGAAAGTGGATAACCTTCGAGAACCTGTAGCCAAACAGGTAATCAAAGACTTTCTGGGGGGAGTCATTGGGGAAAAGTGAAGTGAGGGTTCAGTTGAGGATTTTGGTCTAGAGTCTACGTGGTTTCATTTTACTGTGCTTTCCGATGTAAAGTATAAGTAATCACCTAAGACAATGTTGACTTCATAGTGTTTATTTTGCTTGATTCTTCTATAGTAAAATTCATTTGTTTTAAACTGTGGAATCTTGTGGCTTCATTCTTTCAATAAGTAACAAGAATTTCACATTTCTCTTTAAATACTAGCAGTCTCTACAAGGATCTTAACAGGATTTGGTCCTCAAGTCACCTTCAACGGTAGTTCCACTTCATCCGAGTACTCTGGAGACAGCTGTCACCCAAACCGTACACTCCTGCATAACGCCTTTAGCTAGATCCATGACTGTCTTGGTGGCACAGTTTTCCCAGAGAATCCTTTATCTGACTCCTTTAATAAACTTTGTTGAATCCTCTGTTTGACTCTGGAAAAACTGTAGCTGTACAGTTTCCAATTCACAATATCTGCTCTAATCCTGTCTTCCGTTTTTGCCTTTTTAACTGTATTACATGCGCAGATCCTTATAAATGTGTCTTCTCTGTTCTCCCCATGCTGCAGCTCTTCTTTATTCTTTACGCCGACCCCAGAAGCAGATCATAGGTGGCCACAGAAGCGGGTGAGTGCCAGGATGGGCGGATTAGAAGGCCCACCTCTGTTCTCTGGGATTTTGTCCCAGTTGTTTTAGAAGCTATTAAACCTATAGCTCTCATTCCTCACACCACCCCTTCCACTCCCCTTGACCCTCCATACCAACTCATGTTCCCTACCAACCTCTCATGATCTTTACACACCCCCATATCCCCTCATACTCCTATTTCATCTCCTTAGCTACTCACCCAGGATCCACTATGGACAGGCCTTAGAAACCATGTGAAGATGAAAGAAAATAAACTTCTAACAATCTAACAGAGTCCTCGCTCATACATACTTGATACTGAAAAATACTCTCATGAAAGCCATTTGGTAATTTTAAATCCCCTCAAATGTTCAATCTATTATAAAAAAAAAACTTCTGTTCAGTAACCACATCAAAGACAGCTAATCCTTTAATAGCCTCTTTAAACTGTTGATCATAATGTGAACTCAGACCCCCCCCCCGTTGACATGCTTGTGTAGCTTTTGAAACTCAGCCAAGCATTCATAATGACATCAGCTGTAAATAACAACCCTTGGGAAATATCAACAATTAACTCCATTGAAATTGCAGGACCAGATGGTAATTTTTTTTCTATCCTACATCAGATGGCCTGGCAGTCAAAGTAGTCCAGCAAAGAGTGCTTTTTTTTAACTCTGCCAGCTTCAGCCTGTTCTTCGTCATTTTTAAAAGACTAAGGATTTAAATAACTTCAGATCATGACACTTAAACAAATCTTAACCACCCTTAAAGAGAGTTTACGTCTATTCCATAAATTCATGATTCCCACAATGCAGGTTAAGGCCCTTGGAACACAAAAATGGGGTCTGATTGAACTCAGCTCTAATTTCAAATGGTCCTGCTGAGTTTTGGTTTCCCACTTGTGTGACTCAAGCCCTATCCCCTTCCCCTGCCTGCAAAAATGGGATCTGTCGAAATTGGGGTGGGACTTCTGCATCTGGGTCCTGCCTACCATTTTTAAAGATCTCTGGAGTCAGCCTGACTTCACTAAAATCCGGCCCTTGGTGTCCAACTGAATAGTAATTCACTGGAATTGAATTGTAGAATCAAACCTCTTTTACATAACCAACTGTGTAAGAGAATGGCTGATTTTCAATTTTGAATTGCTAATTATCAATAAAAATGCGACTTGAAATTGGCAGATTCAAGTTTGTTCAGATTTGTTAAGGTTAAGGAAGTATATTTAAAACAGGCCTTTAATAGGAGAGAAGTATATTGAAAAAATTGAAGGAAAGAAAATAAAATTTTGAAATTTAGATGTCAATTTAAGTGATCGATTTGACAGAAAATACGGACAAAAACAGCCCGTCTGTGTATAGAATTCACATAGCACTCAATTTGAACAAACCTGGACCAGTTTCACAGGAGGAATAAAACTGCTTTAACTCGGGCATCTGCTGCTCGCTATAGACCCCCGATTCATGAATCCACCAAAACGGACGCTCGCCAAACAGCAACCTATTAGAAATGTAAGAGATACTCAGATTTGATCTGAAAAAGTGTGATTTCTGATAGATCTTTCTGGTCAGCCAAATGTTCTTAGAGTGTTCAAAGCAAGTTACTAAAACATATGCATATATAGAACTTCTGTTTGCCTGATACAATGGGATGGAGCTTCTACTTTGAGTGCAAACAATGATTCTAGCACAATTGGTCCTGTTGTGACCTGTGTTTCCTTAATACCCAGCACCCCCGAATATTCAGTTCAAACTTATCTGTATAATGGGGAGGCGATGGTGTAGTGGTATTGTTGCTGGACTCATAATGCAGAGACCCAGGGTACTGCTCTGGGGAACTGGGCTCAAATCCTGCCATGGTAGATGGTGGAATTTGAATTCAATAAAAATCTGTAATTAAAAGTCTAATGATGACTATGGAACGATTGTTGTAAAAACCCATCTTGTTCCCAACTACCACACAGTTGTATCAAACTGTTACAGCACGGTGAGTGTATCAATACCACATGGACTGCAGAAGTTCAAGAAGGCAGCTCACCACCACCTTCTCAAGGGCAACTAGGGGTGGGCAATAAATGCTGGCCCAGCCAGCAAAGTGTACATTCTGTGAATGAGTAAAAAAAATAGGCAGATGCAAAATTTGATGTGATGCAGCGCAATGGAGCAGTTTTTCAAAGTATAACTTTTTTATCATTTGCTTTAAAAATATTTCTTGATATATTTTATGAGTCATAACTTGGGAAAGTTTGATTAATTCAGCTGGAAATTAGCATTATTACAGCATTATAGCATGACTCCAAGTGTTAAATTAGGAGAGATTATATAAACTAGGAGCACATTTCCTGGAATTTAGATGGCTAAGGGGTAATTTGATCAAAGTTTTCAAGATATTAAGGGGAATAGACATTGAAACTATTTCTGCTGGTTGGGAAGTCTAGGACTAGGGGAGAGCATTGCCTAAAAATTGAAGGCAGACTTTTCAGAAATGAAATTAGGAAACATTTCTACTCATAAAGGGGGATGGAAGTCTGGAACTGTCTTCTGCAAATGACAATTGATGTTTGATCAATTGTTAGTTGTAAATCTGAGATTGGTTAACAAAAATCTGTCCAAGGTATTAAGGGATATATGGCAAAGTTAGGTATCAAGATTTAGATTGCAGATCAGCAAGATTTCATTGAATGGCAGAATAGGCTCAGGGGCTGAATAGCCTGTTCCTATAAGTTTCCAAACACATGCCAGCAGGATTTACTTGATAGCAATCATCAAAAGGAATTTTTGCCAGTATTCTGTTGTTTCCTAATCGAGCATTATTGAGACCAACTATTAGCCCCCACACTTCTATTCTGGTTGAGATCAGCCACCACCTCACACACCAGCAATTGAACTTGGGAGTTGCCATACTGCTTAGCTCTCCACTGTACTGCTGTTATCCTTACGAGAATGTTTGGAACTCTAAGTAAGATGTGAAATGTAAAGGAACTGTCCACTGGGAAGGATTTTTTTTAGCTCCATTAATCAATGATCAATGTTAAACTGGAACCTAAGTGAGAAACTGTCCCATGTAATTCTGCAGGTTTATTGTTAAGCAATGTAGTATTCCATAAATGAGAATTGAAAAATTGAGATCTCATTAAGACCTGAATACCTGGAATTATAGGTTGCCAACCCAAGAATTGTCTTAGAGTCTCCGCGCATTGTAGATTAACCTTCAGGTCAAAACTCAGGGACATTATAGAAAATCTTTCAACACCATTGTTTATATGATATAAAAATGCTGTTGATTGGAAAGAAAGGACTGTCTGACAGTTAAAAATCATCCAATCGGGTAATGAAGAGCCAAAGTTTGCTTTCCAATTTGCATGGGAAGGACAGCATGGGCATGTTGGGCAACCAATGGAGGTTTATGTTTTATTCATTCATGGGATGTGGGCTTCACTGGCTGGGCCAGCATTTATTGCCCATCCCTAGTTGCCCTTGAGAAGGTGGTGGTAAGCTGCCTCCTTGAACCGCTGCAGTCCATGTGGTTTAAGAATACCCACAGTGCTGTTACAAGGAAGGGAGTTCCAGGGTTTTGACCCAGCGACAGTGAAGGAACGGTGATATATTTCCAAAGCAGGATGGTGAGTGACCTGGAGGGGATCTTTCAGTTGGTGGTTTCCCCCCCTATCTGCTGCTCTTGTCCTTCTAGATGGTAGTGATCATGGGTTTGCAAGGTGCTGTCAAAAGCACCTTGGTGAATTCCTGCAGTGCACCTTGTAGATGGTACACACTGCTGCTACTGGTGGACAGGCTTTGGGGTGAGTTACTCGTTGCAAGATTCCTAGCCTCTGACCTTGGTAACATTGGGTTGGGGCAATAAGAGGGAGAAGGAAGTCATGTGATGAAACCTCCAGGAATACAACCAGCCAGAGTTGGTACCCCTACAGTGGGATGACACCTTGCACACTGAAAATTATAATCACAGGCGACAGGTTGGTTTTTAGCTTTAAATTTAGCAATCAGAAGAAACACTGAACGATTCTAATCTGTTATTTTCCTTTCACGCTACTTGGCCCTGCAGCATGACGTCTAAAAATGTTTTAAAACCCCATATATATTTGGTCATTGTGCATGTATTTATATAATGTCCTTCATCATGAAGTATGAAAGGCTTTGCATACTTTGAAATAAAGCGACTCCCGGCAGCCATTTTGCGAAGTTCCAAAAATAAAACCAGCCATGAGGCGGTGAATGATCAATCCGCAGGCTGAGGGAGGAATATTACCTCAGACATCGGAACTCTCTAATCATCTGACACGGCGAAGGCGTCTTTTACACCCAACAGAGCAGCGGAGCGAGCGGGCAAGGCAGCGACTGAACATCTCGCCACAAAGTTGCAGCGAGCTCTGTCAGTAACTTGCCACTGAATCCGGGTTAAACTACATCCGTATTAGGTAAAATGAGGGGGCAAATAGGTTACGGGACCAAATATTGGCATGTTATCTATAAAAAAGCCACTTCTGATGATGTCGGGACGGGGGATTTGGGGAGGGGGACGAGGGAAAAAGGGGGTGTCTTGTCAGCTGGAGAAGAAGAGGGGAAGATGTCAATGGGAACAAAGTGGGTCAAGAAGGAGAGGAACAGGAACTTACCATTTACAAGTTAAATTTAACCATTCGGCAAGTATGGTAATCCACAAAACGGAAATCCCGATCTTTCTGCTGAGGAAGAAGGTGACGGGGAAATAAATGAAAAAGGAGGATCTGGGGTCGCCGACGCCGCTCATCCACAGCAAAACCTTCTCGTAGCCGCCGAGTGTTTGCTGCAAACTCTCAGCCACCCGGACACCGTGGATGTAAAGCGGCTCCATCATTTACCGAATGGCAACAAAGTGAATTCAGATGGGTAACCAGCGCCTGCCGGTGTAACCCAAGCAGAGAACGAGAGGTGGCTCGCGCCTTCCTGGTTCACACTGCAACCATGGGCCGGCTCAATGACTCAAAACACTTCGGCTCACTTTTTTTTTTAACAATCGGTGTCCGACAGCAAACCAGCGAGGACAAACCTCGTTCCTTTCACACGGCGCTTACAGTCAAAGCCTAAACCCGAACCGCTTGAAGTTTCAACCCATTGACGCTGAAGTCGCTGTTGTCACCGATTCCCATAGACTGTACTCAATTGCAGTCTTTCTAACACATACATGCAGAAAATGCTGGGGGAGAAAGAAACTCAGCAGGCCTGAACATCACTTGTGTTTCTCTCTCCACAGATGCTGTCAGACCTGCTGAGGTTTTCCAGCATTTTCTGTTTTTATTTCAGATTTCCAGCATCCGCAGTATTTTCCTTTTTTTCCCTCACATACCTGTTTGTTTTCCATGACACCTGCAACGAGTGCTGGCGAGTGGATACTGGATGAGGACGGGGTGTCGCCGAGTTGCGATGACCTGGCTGATAAAATACCCCGCAAATACTTCAAGGCAAATACTCCAACAGGTTCGCATGAATAACGGTCGCAGGAAAGAATAAAGGATAGCCAGTGTCTGTGGATCATATCCTAACAAACAGTCAACACCTCCAGAAGAAAAGAAAACCAGAAATTATTGATGTAGAAAATTGTGAACAAACATAAATAAACATTTTTTCTGTATGTTTTATATACGTGCAGCTTTGTTGAGGCCAACTGCAGTTCCCCAAATGGCATTCTGATTGAGATCAGGCAACAGTGCACAAAACAGTCATCGGATCTGGGAGTATTTTGGTCCATAGGGTTTAGTTCTACATTCTCATCCTTACAGGAATGTTCATAACTTAAATAAGAGGAAGGCTGTTAAATAATTGTTTATGGGAAGAACAATGTACAACATTTTAGCTCTGCTAATTATCTAGATCAATGTAGAACTGGAGCCTCACTTTGGAACACTCCCATATTATTCTGCAGGTTTATTTTCAAACAACTCAATGTTCCAGAGATGAGAAGGGAAAATTGTGATACCACAGAGGCCTGGATACCTGGGACAACATCTTGCATAATGAAAAGTATAATTACAAACACAGGTATGTTTTAGCTTAAGTTTGGCAATTTTCGGATGGTGAGTGGGGAAGAGGTGGCAAGTTGTTGAGGATTTGTTTCAACGATGAGCAGCACAAGGTGAGGATGAAACAGGAAGAAGGGGTTACAGAGTTTCAAGATGAGTATGAATGAAATTGGTAGGGTGAAGTGCAAGACTTAAAGTGATACTAAAGGAGAGATGAAGGAAACAAGAATGGAGGAAAGTATTTAAATCTGCATGTATCAATTCACTGGGGAGGGGAGTCTTAGGGTTTGGTGGGATTCCGAGAATTTTGGAAGATGATTTATAGGTATCTGAAAAGAGGCAAGGGTGTTTAAGGTCATTGGAAACATGGGGTTTATGGGTAGGGGAGGAAATTCAAGGTCTTGGAGCAGTCAGTATGGTTGTAGAATTTTGGGGATACTGAAGGTGGCTTTATGATGAGGAAGCACTTGGGGAGTAGATTGAGAGCTATGAGGACCTTAGGTGCAGAATATTAGGAAAGAAGAAGCATGTGTTAGGGGAGTTAGCATGGGATCTGTTAAAAAGGTTGAGGTTTTAGGAGAAGTGGCAGGGTAGACACGGAATGTTCAATTAGCCCGATGGAGGGTTTTGGCATTTGGCAGCATGTGCAAGAGGATATTGGAATGATATCGGGTGAGGAAGCACTGGGATTGGGAGTCATTGGGAAATTTTGAACTATCCGAGTGCGCCAAGTGAGGTGCAAAGCGTTGGTATAGAAATAGATGAAGTTTGGGAATAGTGAGAACAGGTTCCAAAGTCTGAGAGCAGTATGTTGAGATGCAGCAATCATGAGCTGTGTTTTCCAGGTTTTTGCAGCACTACAAGAGTAGTCCTTGATTCTGGAAATATTGGGTATGGAGTTTTGGGGTTTGGGGCCTGAGAGCAAGGGTCATAGAATGTGGAAGCATCAGAGACCTGCAAGATTCTCAGGAGATGGGAGGGGTACTGTAGATCTGGTAGAATTTGGGATGAGAATATTCAGATATGGTAGAAATGAAAATATGTTGGGGTTATAGGGGCACAGGCAAATAGAAGAATTTTGGGATGCTGGGAGATGGAGGAAGGCATTGTGATCACCATTTTCTGACAAGAACATGTCACATTGAGAGGAAAGCAATAGGGGCTCAAAGTAAACAGGTCAGTGAAAAAAGCAGGAGGAAACAGAGAAAAGTTACTGGCATTTGGGATGGGAGTCACAAGAGGCTGCAGCAGGGTATAAAGCAGTGATGGAGGAAACAGTTGGTCACTCTCCAAGCACAGCACTAACTTTGTTTGCTAGCAGATTATCAAGAAATCTTTAATAACATTTTGAATTCTTCACCAGTAATATTTACAACCACAGCATTATTTAACAATAGATAACTTTGTTCTCTGAAGATCATTGTGTCAACATTAGGGGTAAGTTTTATGAAGAAATGTCATAATGTCTTAACTTCTCCTTTCTCTTCATAGGTGCAAACTAACCTGTTATATGCTTTTGATATATTCTGTTTTTTATTTCAGTGGAATGATTTTCGTTTGACTCAATTCCGGCAACAGTTAGAAAAAGAACAAAATATTGCAAATTCTGGAAACCTGAAGTAAAACACAAAAAGCTGGAAATAAACAGCAGATGAAAACTGACCTACTGTATGTTTTCAGCTGAAAGGAAAGACTTGCATTTCCATAACATTTCATTAAAATCGCTAAGCATTTCGCATATTATTAAATACTTTGAAGTGCAATTGCTGCAGGGAAAAGTGGAAGCCATTTTGCATACAGTTAGATTTCAAGAATAGGAATAAGATGTATGGCCAACGTTTTGAGTGGTGCTGGGTCAGCATACCAGGAAAACTCATTACTATTTAAGGTGGAAATATGCCTGAGATGAATGTTGGTGTTTTCCAAATCTATCCACACGAATGTTTTTTTTCTGACATAATTCAACATTTGGAATTCCCTTTAGTTTTTCTACTGGCACAGTTGAAGTTCTAGTTCTTAAATGGTTACATTGAAAATCTAATACTTGAATAGGGAAAGGATTGATCTTTAATGATCACCACGTACTTGGCTTGAAGCTTCATTGAATGCTGCATCTTTTCCCTTTGTTTCTTGCCAGTTTTCTCTTCCAAAAAGTAGTAACACTGAGCTGACGTACAATTCTGTAGGCACTGGAAGTACTGCTGTACGTCACCCTAGTAACCATTATTCATGTGTTAGCGTTGACAATGATTCAGCAGCCTTTGACCAGCGGGGGAGTTAAAACAACCTAAACCTGACTCCATGCATACTTCCAGCAGGGATTTCCAAATTGTAATCAAGAGTGAGAAACCTGCCTGATTTTATTTCTATCCTTCGCACTGACTCCTTCCTAATTCAAGGATGCTCTTGTCTCTTGTAGCACCCTATGATAACCCTGGCTGAGATCAGCTAACAGCACAGAATAGGGATCATTTTTGTCCCCATCTCCATTTCTTCCGGTTATTGGCCCAAGTGAGCCCTGGAAGACCACCAGCTGTTCGAAATGCAATAATGCCAGATTCATCTAATGATGAGTCTCTTAAATAAAATACCATAATCTGTGCATCATTTAGAATTTTCACAGTAATTTATAATATTTCATAAGCAAAGGCCGGGAGAAGAAAAGGCCGCTTGTCTCGTTGAAGTTCATTCCACTAGTATCCTAGCATTGGGATTTTAACATCTAACTGTATTTTGTAAATCCCTCAGATTTTGTCACTATCACTGTGCCTGATAGCTGAGAGTTGAAAGTATGAAACACATAAAATTAAGTCAATCAAAGGCACATGCTGTATTAGCTATTGAAATATATGAAAGTCTCAGCAAGAAAATCTTTTACTTATTATTTGTTCATTTTGATCATTGGGCTGAATTTTATGTGTCTTGAAAATGGGCGGAGGTTCATTCCAGAAGTTGGTGGCTCATTGATTCTTGTCCCCACCTTTGGAAGATGGCGCATAATACATGTAGCTGCCAGTTAACAGCTGCCCAACGGGGAGCTGGGCAACAGCTTCTGTGGGTGGTGTGAAGTGAGCTCAATGGGCCAATGAAAGTGGGACATCTGGGCATAGAGGTGTCAGGCCTGAAAGGAGGTCATGACCTCTCATTTAAAGGGACCATTGGACTGCGCCAGGGAACATCGTTTTAAGAGATTCATTGGAGAGATTTCATTTCAACCATAGGAAGAGCTGAGTGAACATTTTTAGATCTGTATGATTGTTATTACTGATGGGAAGCTTTCAGGATGTTTGCCAGGGAAGAAATAGCATTGGAATGCAGCTGACCCATCACCTTGATAAATATCAACTGTTTAGAGAGATGTTTAACAGCAGGCTGTTAACGCTCTGTGTCTCTCCACAGGTAGCTGAGAGAAAAGGGAGCCAGGTGATGGGGAGAGCATAAGGTCAAGGATAGCCTCAAGGTTTGGCAATGACTTCCTGTGAACCTTCCTCCAGGCTGTAAGTGAACAGCAGGAGGTGCTCATTCCTGCTGACAGGAAGAGGAGACCTCCCAGCCTGACCAAAGCAGCCTGGACAGATGTTGCAGCAGAGGTGAGCAACTTTGGGTCATCCAACGAACCTGGCTTCAGTACCGGAAATCCCTCAATGACCTTCTCAGATCTGCAAGGGTGAGTGTGTCACCATTCTGGAGATGGGCATACATGGACGGTTATGTGAAGGCTGCATTAAGGGATCGTCTTGAATGTTGGCCAAATGTGTAAGGCGGCATGATGCACACATGCCATTCTGCATGGCGCCAGGGGGTATGAAGGGGTTTGGTATGGGGGGTGATGTAAATGGCACACTGACTAGGTGGTCCAAATAGTTATGAAACTTGTGCTGCTGATAGAGTTCTCATTGGCAATGCATGCTGAAGAATGTTTGCACAGGAGAATCAAAATCATTACAATGTTGAACTTTAATTGCAGGAAAAGAGGCACAATGCCAAGAAGAGAAGCAAAACTGGAGGCGGTGTGTCAAACCTGGCCAATTAAACTCTCATCGAGGAGGAGGTGCTACAATTGGCTGCCAATGAGTGGAGCTGAGCTGTTGGTTGAGACAAGATAGGAGGAAGACCCCAGGGTGGTGAGATTGCAAGGGAGCATCTTTATAATTGAAACAAACATGTGTTAAGAGGGCTGGGAAGGTGAAGTGTGCATGATGGTTGAAATGCTGTTAGGAATGAGGCATTGATGGTTTGTGACTTTGAAGGCTCTCATGCATCAGGGAGGAACGTGTGACTGTATTTTGAAAGGAGTAAAATACAAACACTGAGTAACGTGTCAGTCCAGTGCTAGCAACAAGAATGCTTGTCTCAGCGCACTCATCCCGAAGGTAGAAGATGGCCCTAACCATCTCTGTTTTTGTTTCTTACACAGGTGCAACATTGGCTGCTGCTGCTGCCACTAGCTCCTGTGGTCCCACATTGACCTATGAGGAGGAAGAGGAAACCAGAGGGTGCAACATCATAGCCTTGCTCTGCACCCAGCAGCAGCATAGATACTTGCACTTCAATGGGTAATGGCATCTCAGACATACGGGAACCACAAACAGGTGAGGACGCATCATGGTGACACATGCCGCTGCCGGAAACTGAGATGGAGCAGACCTCTGGCAGTCAGAGGAGTGCTAGAGGCAATCAAGATTCTGAGCCCCAGTCTGTTGACGAGCCTCTGCAATCATCTGTAAGGCGAGAGATACTGGACATCCAGCGCAAGGTGCGTGGAGATTTGACAGAGAGGTTGTGCTCTGACACGAACTTTGGAGGAGTCCATCCAGGCCATGAGTGCTGTGATGACCCTCTCAGCAGAACATATGGCTTCCTCCATTGACAGACTGGTGACTATAATGGAGGACCAAAGCCAGCAGATAACTGATATAATTGTGGGTATGCGGGCTGGCCTGCACTCCATCACTTTGTGTCTGAGCTCAGGGGCTAATAGCTAGGGTGCCAGAGGGATGAGGAGCCTGGAGTCACACCCAGCTTCTCATCCCTCTCAGGAAAGTAGGGATGGCCAGCTGGAACTCATGGCAGAGGGTGATCAGCAGCAGATGCCATCAGGGGTCGGGTAGGGAGCATTTCTCAGGGTGCTTCTGATGGAGTCAGCCTCTTTTCTGCCCTCTGCCATTGGCACAGATACCTTCACGTGTCATGTCGACAGATGAGCCTCCTGCCACTGTACAGGAGGCTCCCACCATGCTAGGACCCTCACGGCCTCAGGAAACCAGAGGACGGCCACCATGGTCATTGTAGACAAGGTGGCGTAAGGATCAGCAGCTTGTCTCCATGGCAGCTGGCAGTGAGGGGGGAGCACCACACTGCAGCACCCGGAACAGATTCAAGAAAACCCCACAGTCGTCACACTTGTGTGTACATGGGTTTATTTATCATTTGTATTATTTGCACATGCTGCTGTGTATATAAATAATTTATTTTTTCAACATCTTGCAAACCTTCACTAGTTTATTCACTGGTTTATTACGGAGAAGGATTCCAGTGATGGTCTTATGTGACTTTGTGATTATGTGCATCCAAATGATTGATATGGTTTGGATGTTTGAAATTATCTAAGGTAACAAACTGATTTTCATGTAATGTAGGAGCACAAAGAAGGAAACAATGGCTATGAGGCTGATATATTTGGAGAGACTCATATGTTGCAATCTTCTCAGGATAAGAGCTTACCATGTCTCGCGGCCATCAAGACATTCCCTGGGCGGCCCTTGCATATCTGGCTGCTGTGGATCAGCCTCCTCTTCTTCTAATTCCTCATCAGAGGAACAGTTTGTTCCCCATGAATCCTCCTCCAAAAGGGCAGCCCCTCTCTGCAGCGCCAGGTTGTGCAGAGCGCAACAGACTAAGATCATAGGGACATTCTTGATGGTGCATACTGGAGAGATCCATCTAATCTGTTGAGGCATCCAAATCTCATCTTATGGTCTGTTCAATTATGATCTGGCTGTGCCATGGTTCTTGCTATACTCAGCTGTTCCAGTACAGCTACAACTCTGCTATCTACCCAACAATGTGGAAAATTGCCCAGGTATGTCCTGTACATGAAAAGCAGGACAAATCCAAACCAGCCAATTACTGCCCTATCAGTCTACTCTCGATCATCAGTAAAGTAATGGAAGGGGTCATCAACAGTGCTATCAAGCATCACTTGCTTAGCAATAACCTGCTCACTAACACCCAATTTGGGTTCCATGAGGGCCACTCAGCTCCTGACCTCATTACAGCCTTGGTTCAAACATGGACAAAAAAGCTGAACTCCCGAGGTGAGGAGAGTGACTGCCGTTGACATCAAGGCTGCATTTGACCGAGTGTGGCATCAAGGAGCCCTAGCAAAACTGGAGTCAATGGGAATCGGGAAAAATTCTCCACTGGTTTGAGTCATACATAGCACAAAGGAAGATGGTTGTGGTTGTAGGAGGCCAGTCATCTCAGCTTGAGGACATCACTGCAGGAGTTCCTCAGAGTAGTGTCCGAGGCCCAACCATCTTCAACTGCTTCATCAATGACCTTCCTTCCATCATAAGGTCAGAAGTGGGGATGTTCGCTGATGATTGCACAATGTTCAGCACCATTCGTGACTCCTCGGATACCGAAGCGGTCCATGTCGAAATGCAGCAAGACCTGGACAATATCCAGGCTTGGGTTGACAAGTGGCAAATAACATTCATGCCACCCAAGAGCCAGACAATGACCATCTCCAACAAGAGAATCTAACCATCGCCCAAGATGTTCAATGGCATTATCATCTCTGAATCCCCCACTATCAACAATGGTTACCATTAACCAGAAACTGAACTGGACTAACTGTATAAATACTGTGGCTACAGGAACAGGTCAGAGGTTAGGAATCCTGCGACGTGTAACTCACCTCCTGACTCCCCAAAACCTTCCCATCTACAAGGCACAAGTCAGGAGTGTGATGGAATACTCTCCACTTGCCTGGATGAGTGCAGATCCAATAACACTCAAGAAGCTTGACACCATCCAGAACAAAGCAGCCCGCTTAATTGGTACCACATCCACAAAAATTAACTCCCTCCACCACCGACGCACAGTGGCAACAGTGTGTACCATCTACAAGATGCACTGCAGGAATTCACCAAGGCTCCTTAGACAGCACCTTCCAAACCTATGACCATTACCATCTAGAAGGACAAGGGCAGCAGATAGATAGGAACACCACCACCTGGAAGCTCCCTTCCAAGTCACCATCCTGACTTGGAAATATATCACCGTTCCTTCACTGGTGCTGGGTCAAAATCTTGGAACTCCCTTCCTAACAGCACTGTGGGTGTACCTACACCACATGGATTGCAGCGGTTCAAGAAGGCAGCCCACCATCACCTTCTCAAAGATGGGCAAAGAATGCTGGCCTAGCCAGTGACGCCCACATCCCCTGGATGAATTTTTTAAAAAGCAGCATTCAGGTTCTGTCCTAGCCCTTCTAACAGCTGTCATGAGCCACTTCTTCAGAGGATAACCTTTATCATCAAGAAGCCATCCTTCCAGTGCATCTGGTCCATAAAACATCCCTGGTGGTGCCTGAGGATGTAAAAGCTGTGGCTGCACCCGGGTACCTTATGCACACTTGCCTAGTACATTGTTGGTGGTTGCACGGTATATGGACATTGATGGAGTGGCACCCCTTTCAGTTTATATGTGCCCTGGCTGCCCTCCGGTGCCTTGATAGTGACATGGGTGCAATCAATGACCTCTTGCGCCCTTGGGAAGCCAGCCATGGCCGCAAAGCTTCTGGCTATTTCTCATTGGCTCCTGTTGTCTGGGTGAAGGTAATTAATTGATGGGCGTGGTGAAACATGGTATCTATTGAAACCCTTATGCAATGATGTCCTGCAGGCTGGGTGATCCCACTCATGTCTTCACAGGCAGCCTGAAATGACCTGGAGGTGAACAAGTTCAGCACCATTGTGACTTCTAATGCCACAGGCATCAGGTGGCCACCCACACAATTGGATGCTATCTCAGGAGCAAGCATATCACATAGGAAGGTGTCAGTGTTTCAGAAAAGGCAAAGTCACTGCAGACTCTATTTTCTCTGTTATTTGCAGGTATGACATACGCACCCTATAAATCCAATTGGCAGGGTACTGCCTGTGCCTATGTCTGTTGTTCCTGTTGCAGCCAGCCCTCAGCAACCACTCAATCCTGAGCAGGCTGGCCTCTTTTCTCCACATCATGTGGTTCCTGCCCCTGGTCAGCTGGCCTGCTCCTTCTTCGCCTTCTCCTCTTCCTCTCCTCTCCTCCTCACTGGAGGATGTATTGTTCAGAGAATGCATGATGCTCATAGGGGACTCAGCACCAATGGTGCAGTGATGGAAGATTACAGTATCAACAAATACGCAGAACTGTAATGATGTATAGCCCGGATTACGTTAAGAAATTCACGCACAGCAAATAATGAAATGCCTGTTAGCAGCCTGTCCCGCTAAAGTCAGGCATGAACCCACCTCCAGCTTTTATAACTGCCTTTGCAGAGACTCTGAATAAAATCAAACTTCTCACCTGGCATGTTTCACATGTAGGCACCATATTATCGCTTCTGGAATGTATTATTGGAGCCAATTAGATTGCAAACAAGTTTAAATGGGCATTACTTAGATAATTCAAAAGAGTAGGTGGACTGCTGATTTCAGAGCCCACCCGAACACTATTATTGCGCACTGGTATAATGATGTTCGATTCGTGACCTGAGGTCATCACACCGATATTAAGCTACTGCAGGGCTACAGCAATCCCATTTTGGGGTGCAAAACTCAGCTTATTATTTTGTGTCAAAAGATGCTTGTTTCGTTCTTCTGTGCACCAGCTACCTGTGTTCACATTGTGAGATCAATCTCACTTAGCAAATCTACAATCAAAAGCCTGTGTAAAGTTACATATGCTAATGGAAACTTATTATTGCTTCACAAACCCTTTCAACTTCATGAAGGGAGTTCCAGGATTTTGACCCAGCGACATTGAAGGAACGACGATATATTTCCAAGTCAGGAAGGTGAATGGCTTGGAGCGGAACTTCCAGGTGATGGTGTTCCCATTTAACTGCTGCCCTTGTCCTTCTAGATGGTAGCGGTCGTGGGTTTGGAAGTTGCTGTCTGAGAAGCCTTGGTGAGTTTCTGCAGTGCATCTTGTAGATGATACGCACTACTTCCACTGTTCGTTGGTGGTGGAGGGAGTGTTTGTGGATGTGCCAATCAAGTGGGCTGCTCTGGATGGTGTCAAGCTTCTTGAGTATTGTTGGAGCTGCACTCATCCAGGCAAGCGGAGAACATTCCATAACACTCCTGACTTGTGCCTGGTAGATGGTGGACAGGCTTTGGAGAGTCAGGACTTGTTGCAGGATTCCTAGCTTCTGACCTGCTCTCGTAGCCACAGTATTTATATAGCAAGTCCAGTTAAGTTTCTGGTCAATGGTAACCCCTAAGATGTTGACAGTGGAGGATTCAGCAATGGTAATGCTATTGAATGTCAAGGGCGATGGTTAGATTCTCTCTTGTCGGAGATGATCATTGCCTGGCACTTGAGTGGCGCGAATGCTACTTGCCATTTGTCAGCACAATCCTGGATATTGTCCAGATCTTCACCACTGTAATATTGCACTTGTAGAAAATAATTTTGCAAGAGGGATATGGAGTAGTGGAATAAAACCAAATAGTCTAGTTATAAACAGGGAAAAAACTAAAGAGAAGGTGGGGATAGCTCAGTCACAAATATGGGAAAAGGTTTAGCAATTTATTTTGAAGTTAAAATGCTTGTATTGTGATGTTTGGAATGTGGAAAGGCATCAGGGAACTGGAAATGTCAATTTCATTGGAACATCTAGACTTAGCTGCATTAACAGTGACATGGGGCAGAATTTTTAGGTCAGTGGGCAAGCACGATCGGTGGGTCCGGGATCAATGGGGAACGGATTGCGATCAGCCCCTGACTGCGGTTTCATGCAGGCTGGCCAATTAAAGGCCAGCCAGCATGAAGCACATGCTGAAATGCTCAGTGCTGCCAGGGTGGGGGTGCGAGGAGGGCGGGCGCTGACATAAGCATGGGCGAGCAGTGAATTAAATCTCCCTGAAGGCAGAGAGCTGCCTCAGGGGGCTGTAGACTTGAAAACAATTAAAGAAAGTTTTTTAAATCAGGAGAAAAATGTCCAAGCATTACAATCAGTCACCTGAACATATACACACTAAAAATGCTGCCCATAGATTTTTTAAATTTAATAATGGACACCTCATCCTGCCCTTGGATGAGGGTTCATGAAAAATGCAAAGTCTGCCTGGCCAATTCGCCCATCCATCAACGGTAAGGTTGGACGGACCACAGAAAGTTAGAGACAATTGCAACTTTAATTAGACTAATCGGCCTCTTAATTGTCAGCAGGCGTGCTTCCGACTTTTGCACATGCTCGCTGACCAAAATATCACATGAGTGTGGGATGATGTCGGACATGCGCCAGCCCGCCCACCGTCCTAAAACTCCTGCCTGCGGTTTCAACTGCATAGGAAAATAAAATATATTTAAGGGAGATAGAAAAGATAAGAAAGTAGCTGGTGTGACGATGTTGATAAAAGAAGGAATATATTCTCTAGAAAGAGTTGATGCAGATAAGGAAGGGGTTTTATCCAGAACCAATGTATTTGAACCTTAAAGCTTAAAAGCACTTGTTACTTTAATAAAGGTATATTACAAACTTCAAAATTGTGGGGAGGGAATAGAAGTTGAAGCCTCCAGTCCAATTAGAAAGATGAATAGAAAGAGCAAGATTATTTTTCTGAAGGAATTAATGATCAAGATACAGATTAAGTCTTCTCCAATGAAACAAAGAAAATGACTAGTAGTTACAGAATGCTATGCATTAGAGATTAGAGACCAATTAAAATTGAAGATGACAGCCTATAAGGAAGGTAAGAATAGTAAAGATGTTGAGAAAACCAAAAGAAAATCTGCAAAAAACAGCAAGGTGTGTGTGAAAGCCATGTGGAGATATGTGGGAAAAATTCTAAAACCAGCAAAAGCAATAGTAAAATATTTTCCAAGTATATCTGTAAAAAGAGAATTGTTAAAAGTAAGGTGGGACTCCTGAGAAAAGAGAATTGTCAATTTGCAATTGATGATGAAGAAATGACAGAGGTAAATACTTCCTATTGATCTTATTGAAAGGGAAAAATATTGGAGAGGAGTGAATCCTGAAGATTCAGAGAGCAAGGTGGACGATATGATGAATAAAAGGAAAATTTAGATAAGTTAGTTACACCAAAGGAAGACAAGGTTCCAAGGCGCAATGGGATGCATCCCAATAGCCAAGGCCTTAGAAATTATGTTTCAGGGCCGTATTGAATGTGTACCATGTTGGAGAGAGCTAAAATGTGGCAGATGGAATTCAATGCCAAAATGTGAGAGTCAACAATGCATATTATGGGGTGATATGGTGTAAGCATTTTTAATTATGAAATGGTAGGTCAGGGGTGATAGAAGCAGTCTCTTGAGTGTTCTAGAATGAAGAGCCATAGATGCAAGATAAAATTAAAGAGATTCAGAACAGAGATTAAGGGAAAGCTCTTAACGCACAGAGTTGAGGATGCAGATTGGACGAAGGAAATGGGGACATAGGGAATGGAAACGGTATTGATAAACGTGATTGGGACTGTGGGTTTGCATGGAGGGTAAATGCTACAATGGACTGATTGGGCTGATTAGCCTGTTGCTATGGTTTTTAATGTATTTTGATGTATCATTTATCTCCATTTCATATCTTACCCCTACCACTATTGATATTCTCAATCATCTATGCTTTTCTCACTGTTAGGCTCGACTTCTGCAACTGTTTCCTTGCCAATATTCTGAGCTCCATCTTGCATAAACTCCATCTTATCTAAACCTTTTCCACTTACATTCTATTCCATACTAAGTCCTGTTCGTATATCTTGCTCTCATTGAACTTCCTATGACTTCTTTCCCCCAATTCAGTGTTTTAAAAATAATTTTTTTATTTATAAATCCCTCCATGTCCTTGACCTACTCTAACTTTTAGCTTACATTCTCTTCAAAAGCTTGATTACTGGCCATTTCCTTCACCCAATCTATCAGTGGAGGCAGACGCTGCACTCCGCAATTCTCTCTTCATCATCAAAACCTGTCTTTTTAACTAAAACTTTGGTCACCTCTTCTAAGTGTTCTTCTAATTCCTATTTGATGTCCATTCTCACCTTTTCACCCCATCCCAGTTGGAATTTTCCCCTGCAAGTTGTGATTAGTAGAATCTAAGTGAGATTTTGCTATTTGGCATATTTTATGACACATTTCTACTAAATGGCTTTACCAATATTTTAAACTTCACTTTCAGTGTATATACTTACCTTGGTTTGAAATTATTCATTTTATTTCAACTGTCATGGGGTAGGAGGAGGCTTGTGAGGAGATAAGCAATACAAAGACCAGTTGGGCTGAATGGCCTGTTTTCATGCTGTACTTTTCTATGTATAGGAGAATTATACAGAACTGCTCAGCAACTATCTTCCAAGTTTTAGTTCTGCTATACTCAAGGACTTCCTGGAAAAAGTCTCAAACCAGAGATTGTACCTCAAATTGGCAACTGCACTGGGGTGGAATTTATCAGATGTATTAAGATTTGTTATTACCCAGAATGCCTTTTGAGCATAAGTTCTGTTTCTTCAACTTTGGCTCAATGAATGGACTCTGGCTTTCCTGTGCTGCTTGTGTTGATTGTGGTAGCAGATGAAAGGTCCATGGAAAGCCAGAGCCGCACATCTCTGCTCTTTCCTGGGTGTGCAGTCTCTCCACCTTCTTCAGGCCATCTCCAAGTCAGTCACAGTCACCTGGTTCTCCTTAACCGGATACCTGCACAAAGACATTCCATCAGGTGAGCAAGTGCCACAATGCAAAGTGAATACTCCAGTGTCAGAATCCAGTTTCAGAGAATGGGAGACTGTGAGGATCCACCACCTTTCCCAAGAAACCTGAGAGACTGGTAAGTTAATGGAATGTGACATAATGGCGTGATGAGGTGCCTCTTGGAAAAGCATCAGACAGATGAGGTGTCATGAGATTCTTGAAAATAGTTGTTCAAATTTCTAAAGGGAGTTTAACATTTCATTAAAACTCTTGTAATTGAAATGTTTCTCCATTTATTAATCTAAGCCTTTTTTGAAATTCTAAGTGTAATTTAACATTTGCAGTCAACATTTGTATTTATTTGTAACAATTTGCACATAAAGGTTATGAAACATTTTTGCAATAAAAGACTCTAATGTTAAGAGGGCTGTGTCTGACTGCTGGTTGTGATATCTATAGGGCACTCATTGAATGAAAGGCCTGCTCCCTTGATCCATCACATCCTTTGGTTCCTGCTCTGACAGCTTCTGCTTCCATTGACTTCTTTCCTAGTGCATAAAGATTCAGAGATTCTGTCATGGATTAAGTGTGCAGAGCACATCAGTCTACGACAACCCTCAAAATCCACCAAGGGAAATGTTGGAGGACACTTCCACAATCCAAGAATCTGGATTGGCTCCTCAGCACCCCAATAGCATTCTGTCGATTGCACCCAGCACTCTAGAGAAGTAGGCCATTCTGGAGACACTTGGTGCCCTCAGCCTTTGCTCCACTGGGAACATTCCTGGTTGTATATGGGGAGGTGATGGCAGAGTGGTATTTTCACTGGACTAGCATGCCAGAGACCCAGGGTAAAGCTGTGGGATCCTGGGTTTGAATCCTGCTACAGCAGATGGTGAAATTTGAATTCAATAAAAAAAATCTGGAATTAAAAGTCTGATCATGACCATGGCCAATTGTCGTAAAAACCCACCTGGTTCAATAATATCCTTTTAGGGAAGGAATCTGCCATCTGCCATCCTTACCTGAGCTGCCTACATGTGACTCCAGACCAACAGCAATATGATTCACTCTTAAATGTCCCCTGAACAAGGGCAATTAGGGATGGGCAATAAATGCTGGCTTAGCCGCCCATATCCAATGAATAATTTTTAAAAACTCCAAATTTAGTGAAACTGGGATCCATGCCCTATACCATTTACCTGCTAAATGTAGGCCCTTAGTGCCTGTTAACTAATCCTGTAAGGGTTGCTGAGGGATTCCTAGAAAGATCCTGACCGCTATAAACCTTGAGGGCTGTAGTTATCTTTATTTCCACAGTTAGACCTCTGCTACATATGGGACCATCTCAGTCAGTTCCTCAGACATCTCCTGAAACGTCAGTCAAAGGCCATATACTTACATATGGGGTACTGTCTCTGCTTGTATTGCTTCACTCATTGAGTGTCTTGCCTCTGGTTCTTTTCTCTCTGTTCCTCCTCCTCCTTCTCCATTACTGTAGGGTGGGAGCAGGCTGAAATGGAGCACAGGCCAAGACCAGTTGGGCCGAATGTAAATCTTATGCTATAACATAAATTAGGATAGTGTAAGCAAAGAGCCATTTTTATTTTGAAAATAAATTATAGAATGGCTTTCTGGGTTTAAAAAAAGCTTCAATGTTTCTTGGATTAGCTGAACCTACTTTAGGTGACAACAGGTGCCTGTCCACCAGAAAATCTGTTGTAATTTGAGTAGACCATCTAAACTAGTTCAATTGCAGAAAACTGATTTAAAACTTGGAGGCATGGTAAATTTATGGGTGGAGATGTGTTTGGACAGAGGGTTTGATAGACAATTGTAAGAGATGAAAGAAATTTGTGCATATTGTACTAACACACGTAACTCAGTTAACGCCAAAATTTCACAATCTCTTAGGCTGCCTATTTGATTTGCACCCTGATTATGCACGAGTAGAGGAAATTCTTTACAACTATGCACATATACAGTGCACATGGTAATCTTTCTTGATGGCATATTTATCTACTGAGGTACTGGAAAGTATACATATTTTTTTCCATTGCGTTTCTTTACTACATGTAGCAATATGTTTTAAACAAATCTGTTAAACCCATGAGAAGAATTGGTCAGCTAAAAAAACCTGTTAGAGACTGATTCAGCTATTGACTCAGAGAAATAGTATTAAAGAGTTTAGCATACCACGATATAAACAAGATTAACAGGCATTTCTTTGGCTTATTTTTCTCTGCTATTTCTAGGAAATAGAAGGCCTTTATGCTTGTTAGTGAATAAAATTGTATACTGGTGTAGTGAACCTCCATCTAAGGTAACTGTTTTTGTAATAAATGCAAAAGAAGCTGCATGGTTAAATTACAAGATGTTGCAGCATCTGTTGCTTCTTCAATTCATGTATTGATATAAGGGGAAATTCTTTAAAAATTGCATTTTCCAATCCCTTCAACTTTTGTTGTGTTAATACTCAGTCCAAACTCTTGTTTATATTAACTAAATTACACAGTGTGAAACTAAAACTGAACTTTTTAAAAACATATTTGTGTTTGTGACGTTTTTGTTGTTGGATTTCCTATTGTTCACAAAGCCTATTTATCCAAAGCTGTTGTAGAATGCACAAGATTAACTATTGTGTGTATGTGTATATAAAACTTGTTTGACAAACAAGATTTCCTATGTGCACTATGTATGGCATAATTGTAAAGGTTTGCAAACAGCGTGAAATTCAACCAAGGAGATAAAAATGACAAACATATATATAAATAAATAGTTCTGTTTTTGTTGTACAATGTATAATTTAGGTAACATAAAAGCGTTTGTATTAAATACCAGTACAATGAAAATTGGAGAGAGGGAGAATTATCAGCCCTGGCTCACTTGGTAACTCTCATGTATGAGTCTGAAGGTTGTTCAAATTCCATTGGAGATTTGAGCACATAATTTAGACCGACACTATAGTGCAATACTGAGTGCTCTTCGATCAGGATGCTGTCTTTACGACAAGATGTTAATCCAAGGTCCTGTCAGTTGGTAGTTGATGATCCCATGGCACTATTTTGAAGAAGAGCAAAGGAGTTCTGTTCCATGTCCTGGCCAACATTTATCCCTCAACCGACATGACTAAAAATTGATTATGTGGTTCTTTGTACAGTGATGTTTGTGGGAGCTTGCTGTGTTCAAATAGAAACATAGAAATGCTTAAAATTTACTGCGCAGAAGCAGGCCAGCTGAAAGAGGGCAATCCAACTTCACTGGCTACCGTGTTAGCTACATTACAACAGTGACTACACTTCAGAAGTGCTTTAATAGCTGTGAAGTCCTTTGGGACGTTCTGAGGTCGTGAAAAGTGCTATATGAATGCTGCAAGTCTTTCTGTCGAGCAATACAGTTGGCATTATGGTATCTCATCTTTATAGATGCTTAATTCAATTTCGGATGTTAGGGTGTGTGTGGAAATATCCCCACTGTCGTGTGTGGCCAAACTTGCTTTCTGATCAGGAATTGCTCTATGACTATTCTTGACTGCCCTTTTTTTTTGCAGACCTCCCGCTCCCTGCTCACCACCTTCCCTTTTGATTGACAGCTCCAACCCGCGCATGCTCAGCTCCGCACCAAGGCTGCTGGGTAAAGCGCTGCTGGCCCGGCAGTAACAAGATGGCTGCTCCGGGAGAATACTTCACTGTCGGCAGCCAGGTTTCCTGCCTGACGTGCCTGGGCCAGCAGCTGCACGGAGAGGTGGTCGCCTTCGATTACCAATCCAAGATGTTAACTTTAAGTATCCTTTGTTGAGAGGGCGCGGCGTTGGTGGTGAAGCGCGCTGGCGGATGTGTAAAGAAGTCAGTCAAGGCCTAGCTTGGGTCGGGATCAGGCAGCCTTTCACCGGTGTCCTGCCAGATAGTGCGTTCACGCATGCGTACACCTCGCCGGTGCCCTTTTTTGTCAAAAAGTGGTTAACTGTAGAAACTGGAAATAATTCTTCGGAAACGAGCCCTTACAATTTATCTGATCAATATAAGCTTGTAATTACATGCTATGGTCGATCAGCAATCGAATCTGGATGCAGGCTTTCGTTTTCCAGTTGTTAGTATATGATTTGGCACAAGGTGAGGCTGAATGAACACTATTTGGCAGTTCGCTGGTTGCATCATGGCCTTGCTGGATGCTCATTGTATGAAAAAAAAAATCCTTTATGTGGCACTGAATTCTAACAACCGATTCGTAATGACAGGGCTGCATCATTAGTAATCCTTAGTTATAAAAATTCTGGTAATCGAGGTGCCTTGGGATAGTGAAGCTGTATCTGAGCATGTGTGGCTAGCTGCTTATGTAGTTACCATGGGTAGGGCAACGCTTGAGTCCTCCGTTTTGGTTTCTGTTTGCTATTAAGCTCTACCAAATAGAGGACACACCTAATATTGGAGATTGCAGCAGAATAAAGCAATAATCTTTGTGCTCCTGAAGGAAATTTAAAATAGTTGAAGATGAATTGACTTAGTTAATTTGCTTTGTGGGATGGGGGAGTGGGGGGTGGAAGTTTTTCAGCATATTTCACATTGGAAGTTTTCCTTACAGTTTACACTAGTAAAGCTGCTGTTTCAGACCAGCTAAACTGCTTTCTGTTAATATGTATGCTTCAATGTAATGTAATTGAAAAGGCAGATTTTAAACAATATTAATATTTCACTTAATTCGATATTTTGCTGCACTGCATTTGCCTCTACACTATAGTTATTAATATGTTTGAATGTTGGTGTTGAAGTATAGGTGTTTTGAATCTGCATATCTAAATTTTCTAGGTCTAGATTTCAGTCTATGACATTACCGGCATTTACACTTCCAAAAAAAGTTTGTATTTTATATAGCACCTTTAAAATGGCCCAAGGAACTTAGGCTGATCAAAAGTGACATCGAGCTAAAGTAGGAGATATTAAGACAAATTACTAAAATCTTAGTCAAAAAGGCAGGTTTTAAGGAGTATCTTAAAAGTGGAGAGAGAGAAGCAGAGAAGTTATGAAGGGGATTCCAGAGCTTAGCTACCATGCAGTTGAAGGCTGCTGATGTTAGGACAAAGGAAGTGAGGAGTGCACAAGTGACCAGAGTTGGAGGAAAGCAAAGTTCTCCGAGGATTCCAGGGTTGAAGGATGTTACAGAGATGGGGAGGGTGAGGCCATGGAGGAATTTGAGAATGTGGATGAGAATTTTAAGCCAAGGCATTTGCCAAAGCCAGTGTAGGTCAGCAAGCACGGGTGATTAGAACTTGGTATGAGTTACAATCTAAGGAGTAGAGTTTTGGCTGAGTAAGTCCATGGACGATGGGAGACAGGTAAGGAGAGCATTGGAATAGTCAGGTCTTGAGGTGTCATGGAATGGGTGAGGGCTTCTGCAGCAAATAGGCTGAGATGGGGTTGGGCACAGGAAATCTTTTGTAAGTGGATGTAGACAGTCCTTGTGATAGAGGACTAGGAGATTGGAAGTGCAGCTCAGGGTCACATAGATGTTGAGGTTGTGAATGGTCTAGCTCAGCTCGAGACAATGACTAGGCAGGAGTTAGAATCAGCAACAGGGGAATGGAATTTGGTGAATTTTGTGTCATATTGGAGGAAGTGACCGTATTCGCTTCTCAACTTGCCAATTAAGTTTTGATACTTTGCATCTTATTTCCTCCTGTGATTGCCATCAAAGGTGAAGCTGATTGCAGCTATCCAAAGGATTATTCATTGACCTTAGGCTTGAGTTTTCAACAGGAGCTTTAATTTGCATTCTTTCGAAAGGATGAGGCTAGTTTACCTGACTCCATCTTGAATGCTGTGTCCAATTTTGTGCACTGCAGGAAGGATATATTGGTACAAGAAGGGTGCAGCACAGATTCCTCAGAGCGATACTAGAGCTTAATGGATTAACTGCACTTAAGCACTTTACAGCCTAGGAAGTATGTTTTAGGGTGTCCTGGTGCTATATAAATGTAAATCCTTGTTTCTTTATCAATTTTGATGGTTTTCCCTGGAGTTTAAGAACTTGGACTATCTGATTGTGGTGTTTAACGTGACAATAGGACTCAATAAGGTATGTTCAGAGAATCTATTTCCTCTAGTGGGAACACCTAGAACAAGGGGACACAATCTTAAAATTGGAGCTAAGCATTTCGGGTGCAAAGTTGGGAAGTTTTTTCATTTAGATGGATAGTGGAAGTCTGGAACTCTTTCCCTATACCAAGTGGATGCTAGGTCAATGGAAATTTTCAAGACATGGGTTTTTATTAAATAAGGATATCAAGGTATATGGGAGAATAAGTTGGAAAGTAGAATTGAGGTACAGATCAACTGTAGATGAAGAACAGGGGCTGAATGGCTGACTATTCCTATGGCTTGGCTAGTTTTTTATTGTATTCCCTTGAATGCATGTGCGAAAGTTATTTTGTTTCTCAGGTGCCTACTTTATATACACTTCAGGCATTAATTGGGTTGTCAGCGTATGTTATAATATGGTCAGGATGTAATAATATTGAAGTTTGTTCAAAAAAATGTATATACATGTTCGGGTAATTATTGCTTCAAAGTAGCAAACTACGTGTTAGTGAAATGAATAACTTTTTAGTTTTAATTAAAGTAATCTGATATTAAATTTTGGAATTATATATGGTTGCCTGTTGTAAATTGAGTGCTTATATTTTCTACAATATTAGTTCAGTATCAACTCCAATGTGTCTGCTGGAATTAAATGTAGTTGTATGAGATGTTGATACCGCTATAGGAGTTTTTTTTAAATTTAAGAGCGTTGGAAGAAATGCTTTTTGGGTTACTAGATCAGGCAGAGTCCGCAGATTAGAATTGACCCCTATTCATTCACGGTATCAAATGACCTTGCAAGATTGTATTTAAGTTTTAAAATCATTAACCTTTTGTATGGTACTAATTTTCAGGTAAAGAATCGGTCAGTTACAAAAAAAAATGAAGGAAGGGCTAGCTTCATTGCTGAAGTCCTGTACACTTGACCAGAGAATTGAGTTTGAATGCCACTTCTGAGCTTCTAATCCAGGTGTATTTTAACTGCCCTTGAGTGAGTAGGTGCTGGGAGTGCTATCAATGTTTGCTTCAAGGCTGGTTGCATAGGCTTTTCAGGGCACAGAATAATGAGTGTTTAAAGGGTTTCTTGGAGCCTCGGGTTTTTTTAAAACAAATAACGTGGCAAAAATGAAAAATGCTGTCTGAAATACTTGGGTAAATTCCAAATGGCCAACTAAAAAATCAGAACCATGACAATTTGTACCTATATAATGCCTTTAACAGTTCTATCTGAAGTGCTGTAACCTGCAAGGCTATGGACCAGCTGCTGGAAAGTGGAATTAAAATGAGCGGCTAGTTTCTTTTTTCTCTTTATTTGGCCGGCGCAGACACGGTGGGCTGAATGGCCTCTTTCTGCACTGTGACTTGTTTATGGTTTTATGGTTCTAACATAAAATATCCCAAGGTGCTTCGCAGGGCATTATAAAGCAAAAATTGACATTGAACTGCATAAGGAGATTTTTGGGCAGGTGGCCAGAAGCCTGGCCAAAGAAGGTGGTTTAGAGGAGTGTCTTAGAGGAGGAAAGAGAGGCAGAGAGATTTAGGGATGGAATTCCAGAGCTTAGCATTTTAGCAGTTGAATGCCTGGCCACCAATGGTGGAGCAATTAATATCAGGTATGCTCAAGAGGTAAGAATTAGAGGGTTGTAGATATCTTGTGTGGGAAGACCTATGTTATAAATGTCACACCACCTTCCATCTTTTTGAGAGTCAGTGGACTCAATGCAACTGAAGCTTCTTAAAGTTATAAATAATCTGAAGAGGCAATAGTTTTAGTATACTTAAAAATGTAAAAATCTGCTCCTTGGTCCAATGTTTGGTTAATAGTCTGTTGATGTTCTTGGTGTATTTGTGGTCTGGTCTGTAAAGGATTTTATGGTGCATTTTCATGTCTTGTAGTGTATTGCCACTTTTCCTAGTCTCCAGCTGGACAACAATGGCTCATTTATTCAGGTGATGGAAGGTTGAGCTTACCTAACCTTACCAGTACAAGAGAAACTGCTCTCTGTATCCATATCCCAGTGAATCAAAATTAGAGTTAGGAGAAAGTAAAAAGAGCTAGGACAGAATAAGCTAATTGTATAGTGTACAAAAATGTGCCTGTATGAGTAATACTTGTGTAAGTGCTCTCAAGCCTTTAGCATTTTACCGTCTACATATTGGCAAGGGTTTGAATTTGGGCATCTACCTGTGTGTGTAGACAAGTACAAAGGATTTTCAATTCTAGCAGCGTTTTATAGCTAAACTGTTAACCATGTCGATGCTCAGTTGAAACCTGCAGTACTATGCCAAGAAATATATTGTCCTGAATACTCAGATTTAAAGACACCAGCTAGGAATTCTCTTAGAGCTGCTCGTACATGTAACTTTGCTGAAAGATCCATTTACATATAGTTGTGTGCTGTAATTTTAGAAAATTACAATTTAAAATACTTGCAATATTTGGGCAAATAAATGCTAAGTATGAAAGGTGACAGGATGTGCTGTGTCCCACCACATCATTTTACCTTGGTCATGGTAAAGTAATAAGTAGGTTCCAGGAACTTCTTGGCAGCACTGAAAATTGGAGCACAAATTGGCCTAGTCCAGTTGTGCTGGTCTGAGTCAACTGGATTCTGTGGGTGACTCACTGAAAACTCCAGTGAGCAAGGTGAACTTCTTAGGCAGTATGCAGCAAGCCCAGCAAGTGGAGGGGCAATTCTGGACTTAGTTTTAGGGAATGAAGCTGTGAAGTTGGAAAGGGTTTTAATGGTGGTAGCATTTTGGTGATAGTGATCATAATTCAGTTAGATTTAGAGCTGTTGGTGAAAACAATAAAGATTAAGAGTAAAAATTGTACATTGGGGAAAGACCAATTTTACTAAGTTGAGATGTGATTTGGCAAAACTAGACTGGAATTAGCTACGTGAAGGCAGATCAACATCCAAGCAGTGGGAGGCATTTGAGGAGGAGGTGGAGAGAGCTCATAACAAATATGTTACCACAAAGAAACCCACCAAAAATAGACCACCTCCACCTCACCGCCCCCGCACCAAGCCAAAAAAAGCAGTTTACATCAAATTCTGAGAGTGCAATAGTGCAGAAAGCCTGGAGAATTTAGGAAGTGCAGGGGTGAAATTAAAAAGGAAATTAGAAAGCAAAGTATAAGCATGAAAATATTGGCAAGTAAAATCAAGGAAATCCCAGAAACGTTTTGTGAAAAGCAAGTGGATAAGAGTAGGGCCTATTAGAAATGATAAGGGAAATTTGTGTTTGGAGGTAGAAGACATGAGCATGTTACTAGTGCCTGTCTTCACAATGGGGAATGATGTACACATTGCAGTTAGGGAGGAATATGAAATAAGCATGGTAAGCAAGGAAATATTAAGGGATTTAACATCTTTGACAGTAGGTAAATCACCATGTACATTACTGGTAAAATATATCCCAGGTTGCTAAGAGAAGCAAGAAGGAAAATAGCAGAGGTTCTTAACATCATTTTCTAATTAGCTGTGGCTGTTGGCGTAGTCCTGGAGGATTGGAGGACTAATGTGCCATTGTTTAAAAAAGGACAGACTAAGTAAATACAAGCCAGGCAGCCTAACCTTGGTAAAAACAAAAAAACTGCGGATGCTGGAAATCCAAAACAAAAACAGAATTACCTGGAAAAACTCAGCAGGTCTGGCAGCATCGGCGGAGAAGAAAAGAATTGACGTTTCGAGTCCTCATGACCCTTCGACAGAACTTGCCTAACCTTGGTGGTGGGCAAATTATTGGAAACAATTCTGAGGGACGGTATTAATTGCAACTTAGGCACAGATTGAATGTTTTGAGATAACAGGGAAGGCTGATTAGGGTAGTATGTTTGATGTAGTAGTCTACATGGGTTTTACTAATGTTTTTTTAACAAGGTATCACATGACAGCCTGGTCTGCAAAGTAGGAGCCTTTGGGATCCAAGGGAAAGTAGCAAGTTTGATCCAATAATAGCTAAGTGGCAGAAAGCAAAGGTTACTGATCAACAGGTGTTTTTGTGTCTAGAATGCCGTTTCAGTGAGGTTATCTGTGCAAGTTCCCTTGCTTTTCATAGTATATATCAATGATTTGGACTTAAATGTAGGGTGCATGCTTAAGAAGTTTGCTGATGATACAAAATTGGTTCTGTGGTTGATAGTGAGGAAGAAATCTTCCTGCAAACTACAGCTATAAATTGACTGTTCAAATGGGCAGAAGAGTGTCAAGTGGAATTTATTCCAGGGAAGTGTGAGGCAGTACATTTGGAGAAGGCAAACAAGGCAAGGAAATACAGAATACATGGTAGGATACTGAGAAGTATAGAGACCTTGAAGCATAAGTCCAAAGATCCCTGAAGGTGGCAGGCCAAGGTAGATAAGGTGGCATATTGGATACTTTATTAGCCGAGGTGTAGAATATAATAACAGGGAGGTTACGCTAGAAATGTATAAAGTACTAGTTAAGCCACAGTTTGGATACTGTGTACAGTTCTGAAGTACTTCACTGCACTACAGGAAGGATCGCATTAGAGAGTGTACAAAGGAGATTTGAGGATGACTGGACAATCTTAGTTATGAGGAAACATTGGATATCCTGAGGCTATTTCCTTTAGAGTAGAGGAGGCTGAGGGGAGATTTAATTGTGTGTAAAATTGAGGAGTCCAAAGTGGATAGGAAGGACCTGTTTTCCTTAGCAGAGAAGGCAATCACCAGTGGGTATGAATTTAAAGTAATTAACAGAAGGATTAGAGGGAGTTGAGAAATTCTTTCACCAGAGGTTGCTGGGGTTCTGGAACTCTCTGTTGTCACATTATGATCTCCATAGGGACTGATAACTTTTAAAAAGAGATACAAACTTTCAGTTAGTGGCTGAAAGAATGACACCACAAGATTTCACATTTTAAAACTTACTGTAACAAATGACAAAAAACTATAACTTTTTTTGTAGGCAGCTTATACTTTAGGAAAAGTGATTTTTTTCCCCTTTCATACTTCAATCCCATCGCACTCTCCATGGAATTACAGTCCTTTTCACAAACAGTCCATGGATATTGCCAGCTTCCAATGTGTTCCTATATCCCTATTCTTCGAGTGGCCATCTCCAGGCGCCTTCCTCAGTTTTCAGAGAGTTCCTTAAATGCACCACCAGCAGCAAAGCCTCTTCCTATGATTCTCCTTCTCCCTGAATATTTCCAGGAGATTTGTCCTGGCTTCTTAGAAGGCTGCAGGATATGTCTCTTTGACTAGCAACCATCTCTCCCCTACATCTGGCTATAGTAGCTTGCAAAGCCAAGCCGCCTTTCTCTTGGCTGACCACACACAAACTGTTGTGGGTTTGTGGTATTCATTGATTTGTAGGGAAGCCTGTAACCTGATCTCAAAAATAACTTCCTCTGCCCTCTTTCCAGTGGCAACCTGAAACATATTAACCTTGCATCCAGGTAGAAATTCTGATTAGCTATTCTTGCCTCCAATTCCTTTTTAATCTTAGAAGTAAATTGATGGTTTACAGCACAATTGTTTATAGCCAGATACCTGCAAAACCTTCCTGAGACTTTGGGAGACTCAGAGTCCACATCGTAAGCTCAGAGACTACAGCCAATGTCTCCAAAACTCCCCTCCCCCAGTAAAACAAGCTAAGCCCAGTTTAATCTCTAAAAATCTGAGCCCCCCCTTTAATTTCTAGCAATCTGAGCCCCCCTTTAATCTCTAGCAATCTGAGCCCCCCTTTAATCTCTAGCAATCTGAGCCCCCCTTTAATCTCTAGCAATCTGAGCCCCCCTTTAATCTCTAGCAATCTGAGCCCCCCTTTAATCTCTAGCAATCTGAGCCCCCCTTTAATCTCTAGCAATCTGAGCCCCCCTTTAATCTCTAGCAATCTGAGCCCCCCTTTAATCTCTAGCAATCTGAGCCCCCCTTTAATCTCTAGCAATCTGAGCCCCCCTTTAATCTCTAGCAATCTGAGCCCCCCTTTAATCTCTAGCAATCTGAGCCCCCCTTTAATCTCTAGCAATCTGAGCCCCCCTTTAATCTCTAGCAATCTGAGCCCCCCTTTAATCTCTAGCAATCTGAGCCCCCCTTTAATCTCTAGCAATCTGAGCCCCCCTTTAATCTCTAGCAATCTGAGCCCCCCTTTAATCTCTAGCAATCTGAGCCCCCCTTTAATCTCTAGCAATCTGAGCCCCCCTTTAATCTCTAGCAATCTGAGCCCCCCTTTAATCTCTAGCATTCTGAGCCCCCCTTTAACCTCTAGCAATCTGAGCCCCCTTTAATCTCTAGCAATCTGAGCCCCCCCTTTAATCTCTAGCAATCTGAGCCCCCCCTTTAATCTCTAGCAATCTGAGCCCCCCTTTAATCTCTAGCAATCTGAGCCCCCCCTTTAATCTCTAGCAATCTGAGCCCCCCCTTTAATCTCTAGCAATCTGAGCCCCCCCTTTAATCTCTAGCAATCTGAGCCCCCCCTTTAATCTCTAGCAATCTGAGCCCCCCTTTAATCTCTAGCAATCTTAGCCCCCCCTTTAATCTCTAGCAATCTGAGCCCCCCCTTTAATCTCTAGCAATCTGAGCCCCCCCTTTAATCTCTAGCAATCTGAGCCCCCCCTTTAATCTCTAGCAATCTGAGCCCCCCCCTTTAATCTCTAGCAATCTGAGCCCCCCCTTTAATCTCTAGCAATCTGAGCCCCCCCCTTTAATCTCTAGCAATCTGAGCCCCCCCTTTAATCTCTAGCAATCTGAGCCCCCCCTTTAATCTCTAGCAATCTGAGCCCCCCCTTTAATCTCTAGCAATCTGAGCCCCCCCTTTAATCTCTAGCAATCTGAGCCCCCCCTTTAATCTCTAGCAATCTGAGCCCCCCCTTTAATCTCTAGCAATCTGCGCCCCCCCTTTAATCTCTAGCAATCTGCGCCCCCCCTTTAATCTCTAACCATCTGAGCCCGCCTTTAATCTCTAACCATCTGAGCCCGCCTTTAATCTCTAACCATCTGAGCCCGCCTTTAATCTCTAACCATCTGAGCCCGCCTTTAATCTCTAACCATCTGAGCCCGCCTTTAATCTCTAACCATCTGAGCCCGCCTTTAATCTCTAACCATCTGAGCCCGCCTTTAATCTCTAACCATCTGAGCCCGCCTTTAATCTCTAACCATCTGCGCCCGCCTTTAATCTCTAACCATCTGCGCCCGCCTTTAATCTCTAACCATCTGAGCCCGCCTTTAATCTCTAACCATCTGAGCCCGCCTTTAATCTCTAACCATCTGAGCCCGCCTTTAATCTCTAACAATCAAACTTAGCCAGGCTTACTGTGCAGCAGACTGCAGAACAGGTTGCATGACCTGCTTCATTTACCCTAAATTTCAAACTATAGTTGCAAAATATAATCTTACAAACCTCTTAATTGTAACAGCATTTAAGGAAATACTTGGATATCTACATGAAGTGCTGTAATGTGCAGGACTATGGACCAAGCACTGGGAGTGGGATTCAGCTGGATAGCTATTTCATGCAGCATAGCCACGATGGGCTGAATTTTCTGTGCATGAACTTTTGAATCCTGACATCAATGTATTATACCTAACATGTTCGTATCATATTGGGAAATATTCCAGTGTCACTAATGCACTAAAAATGCATTAAATATTTAAAGAAATTACTCTGAAACACTGAATAACACTGCTTTAAAATAGTTTTTCATTTATTTGAAGATTTAACAGTTATGCATGATGTATGTGTACAGGATAGGTTGTATATTTCTTAGCATAAATTCAACGACTAATGCTTAAGGGATTATGCTACAAAAGCAAATCATGTAAATCTTGAATGCAAAGTTGAACTCAAATGTTCGAAATATAAAATTAACTTGTCTAACTGGCAAATCATAAAAGTGTTGTGTATTGATTTTTGTGCAGTAACCAAGCTTTAAGTGGTAGTGAGGCATGAGTGTGAATTGCAGTTGAAAGATTAATGAATGGGTTTGAAGAATATATGTCTCCTATTACAGTGTTGACTATTGCCTCATGGAACTATATATTTCAATTAGTGCCTTTTTATAGGCTTTTCAATATTGAAGTCTGGCAAGGGAAATGCAGTGCATATAATCAGAGGATTTCCATTCATTCAGTGTGTTCCTTAACCATTTTCTTAAAGAATGTCCCTCATCCAGTGGGAAGCCCAACCACAACGATGTTCTACTGATTAATTTAGCTTATGTTTCGGATGTTAAAACAATTAACGATCGGACAGAAACTCCACCACCCTTAGCTTCACTGAATGTTAACAAGGTAAGAATCTTCTGCTGAAAGTTTTGAAAAAATGTCATTAGAGGAAAAATGGATGGTGGGGCAGGGAGGTTGCTAAATGGAAGAATAAGGACTTTGTTCATATGGTGCATTTAAAAAAATATAATTCAAGCCCTTGACACTTTTTTTTCATGTTATATCCTTGAAGGAATACATTTCTCTATGGATGGGCTTTAAAATTGACTTAGCAATTCTCTTTAACTGTTGATAGTGAAATTTACGTGGGGTTTTGGTTGTTACCTGCAGTTACAGAACATATTTATAAACTGGTATTACGATTATATTTTTGATTATTTCCATTCACTTATCTGCCATTCTTGTGTGTATTGTAGAAAAAACTTATATTTCAGCCTTGTTTAAAACTTTATTGTCACTTAATTGGTAGATTTTCTTAGAACCTACATGTGTGTGACAGCTAAATTTTCAGCCTGGTTCCATCCGTAAAGATAATTCAAATATTTGCAGCACATTTCAGAAATATGTGTGTACTTGCTAAATAGCGATCAGGATAGGAACCCTAGCTGCTTTTCATTTTTTAGTTCACTGTAGAGCCCCAACTGACATTTTGCTGAATTAGCAGTTTTCTATCACAGATCTGGAACTGAACTGGAGGTCATCCTGGTTCAACTACTCGCAGATATATTGATCTAATGGAGAAGCTAAGATTATGTTCAAAAATAGTACTTCTGTAGCTTTTAATGCACTTTATGCAGATGGTATTGGTTCCACCATGTTTTACACCCCACATGGTAATTCTGAAGTTGACATTCAACTGCGTTTTGTGCTGTGATGTATGCAATTCATAATTTTCTATCTAGGGAGGAAGACTGCAATCTTTCAGAGCAAATAAATTTAGTATGTCTCCTGTGACTTTATTATTATCGATTGCAAGAAGAATACAATTTTTAAATTTCAATAATGCAGCCCTGTTTTCTGTGTTGAATCCAATAATTATTTTGCTTGCCTATATCCTACAGAAGTACATGTTGGTGATTCCATCCTTCTGCAGATGACTCGTGTTAAATTTATTATGTACTGTGGCCTTGAGCAGTACAGATCAGGAAGATCTTGTAGAAATGTCAGCATAGAAGTTCACTTAGCCTATTCTGCCAGTTCCACACCTGGCTCTAGGAAATACCATTTCCCTCTGTTTCCATTTTTTAACATTTTTCAATTGTTTATCTCTTGATTAAGTGTCTGAGTGACTAGGATTCCATATTAGAATAAACCTTTGCATGGAAGTTTTTTAATTTTAAAGGTAAATCTTCAAATTTATCCTCAAACTCTTCCTTAATTTTGAACATTTAAGTAAGTTGACAACTTAAGTACAGATTGTGCCAATTATTCAGAGCAATGGGAATGGGGAAGGCCATTCAGCTTTTTAGGCCTGCTCTGCCATTCAGCACAATCAAGGATGATTATCTACCTCAGCTCCACCTTCCCACACTAGCACTGTTTCCCTTATTCCCTGAGTATCCAAGAATCTATTAACTGCTGTCTTGAATATGCTCCATGAGTGTGCATCTGCTGTCCCCTGGGATAGACAATTCCAAAGCTTTGTGTGAAACGATTTTTCCTCATCTCACTTGTAAGTGGCCAATCCCTTATTGTGAGCCTGTGAACCCAATTCAACACTCCCTAGCTGGGAGGAACAGCATCAACTCATCAAGGCCCTTAAGGATTTTATAGGGGGAGGGGTTGGGGGGGTGGTAGGGAGGGGGGTGCAGGGGAAGCAGCGCTACACAGATTTGTACTGATTCCTCAGGGGTAGAAGTGGCTCGTGCTCATTCCTCACTGATGTCATTGAAGAGCACCTCTTGGCTATTAGCACTGCTTTGCAAGCAAATTTCTCAGCCTATAGGTTTTGATGAGATTACCTCATTTTATAAATTATATGAAATACAGGTCTTGTCTACTCAATCTGTCCTCAAAGGACAGTCCCCTCATCCCAGGTATCAGTTTAGTGAACCTTCACTGCACTCCCTCCAAGCAAAAATAGTCTTCCTTGAGAAAGGAGACTAAAACTGAACACGGTCCTCTAGGTGTGGCCTTTCCAAGACCCTGTACAATTGTAATAAGATTACTTCACTCTTTTACTCCAATATCTTTATAATAAAGGCTAATATACCATTTTCTTTCTTAATTACTTGCAATACATGTTACTTTTCTGTGATTTGTATACAATGACATCCAGGTTCTTCTGAAGACCAACATTTCTCAGTCTCTCATTATTTAAAAAAAATATTCTTTTCTCTTTCCCCTTCCAAGCTGGATAGCTTAATATTTTTCCATATTATTTTTCATCTGCCGTGTTCTTGCCCGCTCACTTGACCTATTTATATCCCTTTTCAGTCTCTTTATGTCCTCCTGCAGCTTACTTTCCTACCTAACTTTGTATCATCTGCAAACTTGGGCACTCTGTCTCCTCACCTAAATCATTGATATAGATTGTAAACAGCTGAAGCCCAAGCACTGATCCTTGTACCCTGTCAACCCGAAAATGGCCTGTTTATTTCTACTTTTTTATCTGTGTGTTAACCAATCCTTAAACTGTGCTAATAGATTACCCCCAATCCCATATTGTGTATTAACCAAATGTTTTTGAAAATCCAAATGCACTTTTTCCATTGGCTCCCCCTTATCTACCCTGCTAAGTGTAGCTTCAAAACACAGATTTGTTAAACACAATTTCCCTTTCACAAATCCATGTTTAACTCTGCCTAATCCTATTATGATTGTAAGTGTTCTGTAACCGCATTCATCATAATAAATTCTAGCATTTTCCCAATAATGTTTGGCTAACTGCCCTTTTTAGTTCTTTATTTTCTCTCCCTTTTTTTCCTGATTAACAGGGTTACATTTGCTACCTTCCAATCTATGGGAACTGTTCTAGAATCGAGGAAGTACTGGAGCATTGAACTAACACTTTTCAAACCCTAGGCTGCAGGCCATCAGGTCAAGAAGAGTTGTTGAGTTTTAGTCCCTTTAATTTCCTCCAGTACTGTTTCTTTAGTAATAATGTCCCTAAGTTCCTCATTTTCATGAGGCCCTTGGTTTGTTGCCATTTCTGGAACGTTTTTTGTTTTTTCTACTGTGAAGACAGAATGAAATTATTCATATAATGTCTCTCATTTTCTTCTTCCCGTTATAATCTCTCCTGTCTCCGCCTCTAAAGGACCCACGTTTTCTGGGGCTAATATCTTTTTATATAACTATAGAAGTTTTTACTATCTTTTTGTCTGTTGCTGGCTTACACTTATTCTGATGTTTAATTTCAAGGTCTCTGGTCTCAGTTTCACTGAGAATTTTGAGTTTTGCTTTAGTTCAGTTTTGTTTTCCTCAAAGTGTGCTATTTTCTGATTATGTATGTTACAGTTTTTACTGCATAATTTTCCCATTCCCCTACCTTTTGTTTCTTGTTTTTGCCCACATTTTTTTTGTCCTTTCTAGGCTTGCATCTACAGATCACAAGAGCAGGAGTAAAAGCTTTGGTTTTGCTTACCCCTTTCCTAGCCTGTGAGCATTCATGTCAGTTGTAATGCACAGCTTCTATGGCCAAGATCAGTTCTGCACAGTTTTTCTGACTGAAAATATGAGATTAGAAATAGCCCTTATTCTTAATGGTGGCTATACAGGAATTGCATGAAGCTTCAAAGTAATATTTTGTATCTAGTATTTTGTGCAAATGCGAATAAAAATTTCACTTAATAATTGTATTGAGTAAATTCATGTTCCATGGTCAGCTTTTGGTGGTGGAGGAGTGTGGAGAACGTGAAACATACTTGTTTGTGTCAGGTCACTTGTTTTATTATCCTTTTGCCAACATTACATATATTGTGAACAACGAATGAGCTTAAGTATATAGTTTATTTTCAGAGGTTGATTATTTGCCAGTGCAGTTCATTATGCCTTCAGACAGCTTTTCAACTCTTCCTTTCCTATGTTGGCTGGTGTCAGCCAGGATGGCCATAAGTTTCCTGTGTTTCTGTGTGGGTGCAGGGATGGTACAGTTGGTCTCAACAGCCTGATGCAAGGGTTCCAGTGATCCCTGATGGAAGCCATGCGGAATACAAGATAAGGCATAGGTGTGACGCTCCACGTAGCTGTACAAATTACCTAGCATTGCTGTCTGAGCTCACATGTAAAGAAATCCACTTGGGGAACAAAGTGGAAGGTATCAGTATAATGCCAGTTTTGTATTGAAGAGGGGTTGGAGCAAAGGGGCAAACTTTCAAATTCACACCATTCTGTGTGGCAAATGAGTCATTGATTTGATTTGTGACCATTTTAGTTAAAAACTGAAAAGGAACGGTACAGTTTTGTTTTGCATATATTTTCTCATTCTATTTCTTCAAGTGTGTAATATTAGATGTGCGAGTAGTGTTTACGATACTACCCCAACGATGTTTGAATTTGCTTGAAAAAATATTTTGGTAATGAGAATTGTGGCATAAGAATTCCTGAGATTGTTTCATTTGTGTATTAATTGGCTGATTTAAGTTTGCGGAGATCCTACAAACACTTTCATTGCATAATTTTTTAATGTAAGCTAGTGTTGTTTATTCACAGGAAACAATGTTCTTTTTGTGGCAAAATGGCCCTTGTTGTGGCTTGAATGTATTTACTATTGTAGGTGTAAAAGAGTATGTTGTCATAGGCTTTTCTCATTGTATCATCCTCCAATTCTTACTGAGTGGGAAGTGTAAAAACTATGGTTGAATTCCCCTAAATTAACTTTTCTATTTCTGTGTGGGTCTGACAAGTTTTATAACAGATTCAATGTTTATAAATACAGATTTGCCTTGGATGAAGTTGTATAATTTACCAGCATAATGCATACCCCATGATTTTGGACTTACATGCACCTGAATGGTAGCCTTAACTCATTTGTGTTTGGAGCTGCATTCACAGGTTTTTTTGTACTGCAGGGATATGTGAAAAACGTTGCAAAGATGAAATTGACTCCCTCCAGCAGCCCTCAATGGTTTGATTAGGAGGACGATAGCATTGTGGCATCTAGAGGTGCGGACTAACAGTCCAGAGACACACAGGGTTCAAATCCCACCATGACAGCTGGGGGAATTTAAATTAATTTTTAAAAAGTAGAAAAAAAGCTGCTCATTAATAATAATAATCATGAAACTGCTAGATTGTCATTTTAAAAAAAAAATCTGGTTCACTAGCCCTCCTACGAGGAGGGAAATCTGCTGTCCTTAGCCGGTCTGGCCTATATGTGACTCGATGCCCACAGCCGTAAGGTTGATTTTTTTTTTACTGCCCTTTGAAATGGCCTAGCAAGCTACTCAGTTCAAGGATAATTAGGGATGAAAAATAAATTCTGGCCTTGCTAGCAATGTGCTCATACATCTTTTTTTACAAAAATTGATTTTTTTTTTTCCCCCTTGATTATTGTTTCTAAAACCTTACCCATCACCGATGTTAAACTGACAAGTCTGTAGTTACTAGGAATGTTCTTATACCCTTGAATAAGCATGTCACATTTGTCACTCCACAATCTCTGGTGGCCGCATCTAGGAAGATTGGAAGACTATAACAAAATTTTCTGCTGTCTCCACCCTCCCCATAGCAATCTGGGATGTAAGCCATCAAATCTAGGTGACTTATTCACTCTACATTGCGTGCTTTTCCAGTGCATCCGTCAATTTTCACTCCATCCATTATCTCTACTACCAATATCTTGTCAGCATCCTTTTCCTTAGTAAACACTAATACAAAGTACTCATTAAGCATTCTAGCATTGCCTGTGTCTCAAAGCATATATCACCCTTTTTGTCCCTAATAGGATCTAGTTTGCCTCTTTATAAAAAAAAATTGTTCTTGGGATGTGAGCATTGTTGGGAAGATCATCATTTATTGCCCATCCTGAATTGCCCTTGAACAGATGCTTGGTAGGCCATTTCAAAGGGCAGTTAAGAGTCAACCTCAGTCACATATAGGCCAGACCAGGTAACCTGAAGGTTAGTGAATCAGATGGGTTTTTGTGACAATCCAGCAGTTTTATGATTATTATTAATGACTACATTTTTATTCTAGTTTTTTATTAATTGAATTGAAATTTCCCCCAGTTATTGTGCTTTGAGGTAATTAAGGACAGCCAGCACAGATTTGTAAAAGGCAGATTGTGTTTGACTTACTTATTTGAATTTTTTGATGAAGTCACAGAAGGTTGATGAAGGAAATGCAATGGATATTTTCTATATATATTTTAAGAAAGTGACAAAGTACCACGTAAAAAGGCTGGTTAAAAAATTTGAGACTTATGGAGTATGTGGGTCAGTGTCAACGTGGATAAAAAAAACTTGACAGAAAAGAATGAGTTGTGGTAAATGGCTGTTTTTCAGACTGAAAGATAGTGGACAGTGTAGTTCCCCAAGTATCAGTACTAGGACCACTTTTTTTGTTTATGTGTAAATGAGTAGGATATTGGAATACAGAGTACAATTTCAAAATTTGCTGATCATACCAAATTTGGAGGTGTGGCAAATGGTGAGGCTGATATAGATCAACTGCAATAAGACATAGACTAGCAGAATTGGCAGATGGAATTTATACAGATAAGTGTGAGGTGATGTATTTTGGCAGAAGGGTAGGGAGAGGAAATATAGACTTAATGGCACAGCTCTCAAGAATGTGCAGGGACAGAGGGACCTGGGGTTCTTGCATGGGACTTTGAAGATGACAGGACATATTCAGAGTAGTTAGCAAAGCATATGGGATCTTGGACTTCATAAATAGAGGCATTGAGTATAAAAGCAAGGAAGTTAAGCTGAAACTTTTATGAAGCTCTGGTTAGGCCACAACTAGAGTATTGCATCCAGTTCTAGTCACCACACTTTAGGAAGAATGTGAGGGTCCTTGAGGATGAAGAAGAGATTTATCAGATTGGTTCCAGCCAGGGATGAGGGATGGATGTTAGAAGGTTTGGTTGGAGTAGCTGGGCGTGTCCTCCTTGGAGCAAAGGAGATTGAGGGGATATTTGATCGGTGTACAAGATTATGATAGGTTTAGCTAAGGTAGACAAAAAATCTGTTTCATTAGCTCATAGCACAAGGTCTAGGAGACAAATTTAAGGATTTGGGCAAGAGATGCATGAAGGATGTGAGGAAGAACTTTTTGACGCAGCGCGTGGTAATAACCTGGAATTCACCAACGAGGGTGGTAAAAGCAGAATGATCGATATTTCAAAAGGAAATTGGATGGGCACTTGAGGGAAATAAACTTGCAGAGCAAATAGAGCAGGGGAATGGGACTGACTGGATTATTGTGCAGAGAGCCTGATTGACTTGAATGGCTGAATGACCTCCTTCAGTGCACACGTGTCTATGGTAAATACCAGAACTAGCCATCCTTTTTAAGATGATTCTACTTGAGGACAGAAAAGGGGAGAGGAATGATGCTAGTATTTATATTGTCTGAAGCTCTGCATTTATCAAATTCACAGTAAACAGAACCTATTTAAAAATACTACATTGGTTAAATCTCTTCCCTTCTCTGCCTCCCAGAAAGATCCAAGTTCTTAATCTAAAATAGAAAATGCTAGAAACACTCAGCAGGTCATGCAGAACCTATGGAAATCTGGTATTCAGCAATGTCTCCAGTATTTTCTGTTTTTATTTCAGATTTTGAGCATCCACAATATTGTAATTTGCTTTTCTAAACGTGACCATACATGTGTGTTTCTGGACAGTCAAAATTGACAGCAGACCAACTGAAGTAACAATTATGAAATGGTGATGACAACTGCAATTAGCAAACAATCCCACACTGGCGATATTAACCTGAAATGTGATACAATCATTCTGAAACTAGCAAGAGTCATGGAATCTGAAACAAACACGTAAAGGAAACAGAACTTGGGTAGACTCACTGGGTTAAGACACAGACATGGGAAGTTCTAATGGACTCCTCTGTAGCATACAAATTACTTTTTGAAAGTGTAGTCTCTGTTTTCTTGTGTTCAAACACTGTTGCCAAATCGTGTATGGTAAGGTCTCTCAAGCGTCAGTGACTTGAATATTTAATCTGTATTTGGTGGTGTTGGTTGAGAGAAAATGTTGTCCAGGACAGGGAAGGAATTCTTCTGTTTTTCCATTGATGCCTTGGGATCTTTTATCTCCAGCTAAGTCTGTAAGTGTGCAGAAAGGATCTCATTGATATCTCATCTGAAAAACAGCACCTTTAACAATGCAGCGTTCCCACTGTTGTACATAGGTTATATACTCAAGTCCTAGAGTGAGGCTTGAACCTGCAACCTACTGACTCAGACAAGAATGGTCCCACTGAAGCCAAAGTTGGCACTAAAATAAAATTCAGCTCCTATTAGCTTGTGTGGTTGAGTCGCTATGTGCCTTTCTCTTGCTGAATGGCATGTAACCTGTTCCAGTCTTTTAAATACAGCAATATCAGGTGTAAGGCATTGTAGGAAAAAGTAGCCATTGGGTTTTGGTTTTCTCTGGAAGGATTTCAATACGGCAGTTCACACAATCTGTTAAACTTCACAAGTAACCAAATGAAGAACAGCCGGTGTGACCTGCATCTGTTCTTTTTGTGGGATGACTACATAAGTTCAAGTCTAAAATGTTAGAACTGTTGGTGCCCAGACAGAGAATTTATGCACGGTTATCTGCAAAAAGGTTAATGCCTCTCCACTCTTCCTTGAAGTTAGTAGCGTTCTGTGATACAATTCCAAGGGTACATATGAACATTGGATTCAGGAGCGGGAGTAGACAATTTGGCCCTTGGAGCCTGCTCTGACATTCGATAAGATCATGGCTGATTTTAATGTGGTCTTAACTCCACCTTCCTGTCTGCACCCCCCCAATACCCCTTGACTCTCTTGTCTATCAAAAATCTATTTAACTCAGTCTTGAATGAATTCAATGACCTAGCCTCCTCCACTGCTTTCTGAGGAAGTGAATTCCACACATTAACAACCCACTGAAAGAAAAAAATGTTTCCTTTATCTCTGTCTTAAAAGAGAAACCTCTTATTTTTAAACTGTGTCCCCTAATTTTTGTCCCTCCCATAAGAGGAAACATCTGCCCAGTATCCTGTCTGTCAAGTCCCCTCAGGATTTTGAATGTTTCAATAAGATCACCTCTCGTTCTTCTAAATTCCATTGGGTATAGGTGCAACTTGTTCAACCTTTCTTCATAAGATAAGCCCTTCATCCCAGGGATGAGTCGACTGCAACTTCTCTGAACTGCTAATGCAATTATATCCTTCTTCAAATCTGGAGACCAAAATTGTAAACAGTAATCCAGATGTGGTCTGATCAAGGCCCTATACAGCTGCAGTAAAACTCACCTACTTTTTTCTTCCATTACCCTTGCAATAAAAGCCAACATTCAATATGCCTTCCTAATCGCTTGTTGTATCTGTATACTAACCTTTTGTGATTTCATGTACCAAGACACCCAGATTCCCCCCGTACCACCAAGTTCTGCAATCTGTCTCCATTTAAATAGTGTACTACTTTTCTATTCCAGCCAAAATGGACAATTTCATATTTTCCCACATTGTACTGCATCTGCTAAAATTTGGCCACTCGCATAACCTATCTATATTCCTTTGTAGACTGTTTACCTCCTCTTGACAACTAACTGGCCTACCTGTCTTTGTGTCATCGTCAAATTTAGCTACTGTTCATTCGGCCCCTTCATCCAAGTAATTGATATAGATTGTAAATAGTTTAGGCCCCAACAATGATCCCTGTGGCACTCCACTAGATACAGCTTGTGAACCTGAAAAAGACCCAATTTATCCTTATTCTCTGCTTCCTAATTAGTTAACCAATCCTCTGTACGTGCTAATATGTTAGCCCCCAAACATGAGCTCTTACCTTGTTTAGTAACCTTTGATATGGCATCTTATCAAATGTTTTTTGGAAATCTAAGTATATGACCTTTACAGGTTTCCCTTTATCCACCTTGCCTGTTACTTCCTCAAAGAACTATAATAAATTAGTTAAACGTGATTTCCTTTCTCAAAACCATATTGACTCTGCTTGATAACATAATTTTCTAAGTATTCTGCTATAGCTTTCTTAATAATGGATTCTAGCCATTTCCCTATTGCAGATGTTAGGCTAGCTAGCTTGACTGCCTCCTTTTTGTCTCCCTGCTTTCTTGAATTAAAGGTGTTACATTTGTTGTTTTCTAATCTGCTGGGATCCTTCCAGAATCTGAAAATCTTGGAAGATTATAACCTATGTCTTTACTATCTCTGTAGCCACTTCTTTTAAGACCCTAGGATGCAGGCCATCAGGTCCTGGGGATTTGTCAGCCTTTAGATCTAATAGTTTTCCCAGGACCAATATTTGCTTTAATTACTCTTTTCCTGTTTAAATACTTGTAGAAACTGTTACTATCAGTTTTTATATTTCTCCCTAGCTTTCTCTCATACTCTTTCTCCCCTTTTATTTTTTTTAAGTCATTCTTTGCTGGTTCTTAAAATCTGTCCAATCTTCTGACCTACCACTATTCTTTGCAAATTGCGCAGTGTTTATTTCAATTTGAAGCTATCCTTAACTTCTATGTTATCATTTATTGCAAGAGGAATCGAATACAAGAGTAGGGAGGTTGTGCTTCAGTTATACAGGGTATTGATGAGACCATGTCTGGAGTAGTGTGTACAGTATTGGTCCACTTATTTAAGGAAAGATGTAAATGCATTAGCAGTTCAGAGAAGGTTTACTAGACTAATACCTGGAATAGGCAGGTTGTCTTATGAGGAAAGGCTGGACAGGTTAGGCTTGTATCCACTGGAGTTTAGAAAAGTAAGAGGTGACTTGATTGAAACATATAAGACCCTGAGGGTACTTGACAGAGTGAATGTGGAAAGGATGTTTCCTCTTGTGGGAGAAACTAGAACTTGGGGTCGCTGTTTCAAAATAAGGGGTTGCCCATTTAGGACAGAGATGAGGAAAGTATTTTTCTGAGGTTAGCAAGACTTTTGAATTCTCTTCCTCAAAAGGTGGTTGAGGCAGAGTCCTTGAATATCTTTAAGGCAGAGGTAGGTAGATTCTTGATAACCTTTCACCCCCTTGCCTATCGAGGGGGTAGGCTGGAATGTGAAGTTGAGGTTAAAATCAGATCAGTTATGATCTATTGAATGGCGGAGCAGACTTAAGGGGTTGAATGGCCTGCTCCTGCTGTTAATTTGTGTTTTTGTATGTAACTTCCTTGTTTAGCCACAGATGATGCATCCATCTCCTAGAATCTTTCTTTCTCATTGGGATAAATCTTTGCTGAAAGTTTTTAAATATCTTCTTAAAAGTCTGCCATTGCATCTCTACTGTCCTACCTTTTAACTTAGTTTCCCAGTCCACCTTAGCCAACTCTGCCTTCATACCCTTATAATTACCTTTTATTTAGGTTTAAAACACTAGCCATAGACCCATACATCCCACCTTCAAACTGAACGTGAAATTCATCATGTTATGATTGCTGTCCCCCAGAGGCTCCTTTACTATAAGGTTGTTGATTGATCCTGTCTCATTGCATGTTACCAGGTCTAGAATAACCTGCTGTCTGGTAGGTGCTAGAACATACTGTCCTAAGAAATTGCCCCGAATACGCTCTTGTGAATTCATATTTCAAGCTACCTTTGCCAATCTGATTCACCCAATCTACATGTAAATTAAACTTACCATGATTATTGTGGCACTTACACACCCCATTTATTTTTTCCTGTACACTCTGTTCTATGCGTAACTGCTGTTAAGGGGCCTCTAAACTACTCCCATAAGTGACCACTTACCTTTCCCATTTCTTACCACTCCCCAAACTGATTCTACATCTTGCCCTTTCAAGCTACAGTCATCTCTCACAACTGCACTAATGTCAACCTTAATGAACAGAGCTACCCCAACATCCTTTCCTAGCTTCCTGTTTTTTTTTGAAGTGTGAAATATCCTTCAATGTTCAGGTCCTGACCTTGGTCACCCTGCAACCATGTCTATCAGGTCATACATATTTATTTGTTATGCTGCATGCATTCAGATGCCTTTAACATTTTTCCCATTTTTGCAATCTCTGGCCTTGTCTGCTGGTGCGCCCTTACGATTTGTACACTCTGTTCCTTCCTGCCACACTCTGGTTATCATAATCCAAATTGCTACCCTGAGCTACTACCCTGCCATTTCCTTAAATTTACTATATCTCCCCTCACATGATCCCTTCCCTCTCCGCTGCCCTAGTTATACGACTTGCCAGAACTTTGATATCAGCACAGTTCAGGTGAAGACCAATCCAATAGTACAGCTCCCACTTTCCCCACTACTGGTGCCAGTGCCCCATAACAAAACCTATTTCTCCCCCACCAATCTTTGAGCCAAGCATTCGTGTCTCAATCTTATTTACCCTGCGCCAATTTGCTTGTGGCTCAGGCATTAAATGGAGATTATTACCTTTGAGGCTCTGTTTCTTAATTTAGCCCATAGCTGCTTATAAACCCCAAGGATTATGAGCAGCAAGAATCCCCTTTCCTAGTCCTATCTATGTTGTTTGTTTCCATGTGGACCACAAAAATTGGATCCACCCCCTCTCACTGCAAGTTTTCTCCGGTCCTGAGCAGACATTCTGAACCCGACTCCAGGCAAGCAACTCAGTCTTCTGAACTCTTGCTCTCAGTTGCAGAGAACAGTGTCTGTCCCCCTGACTATTGTGCCCCATACTACCACTACATTCCTATTAACTATCCTGCTTGAATGGCCTCCTGTAACCATGGTCAGTTTGGTCATTCACCCTGCAGCCCAAGCCCTTATACATACAAGCGGCAAGAATCTTGAACCTGTTGGACAGTTGCAAGGACTGAGATTCCTGCACTTCTCCCTTCTCCCCTTAGATGCTTCAATTTCAGCCACACCGTCCTGCCCCTGACCAAATTAGAAAACCCTATCTTTAGGGGTATGACTGCCTTCTGGAATAAAGTGTCCAAGTTACTTTTCCCTTCCCTGATGTATTGATGTGTCTGCAGCTTGGCTTCCAGCTCATTTAACTCTGATCCAGGTAGCTCTGGTATGTCACCTTAGTGATTACTCTTCATAGCTTCGATTGTGTCAACAATTTGTTACTGCAGTGAGCATCACAATTAAGCCTAGTCTTAATGTTCATAGTGCTTACAATTTCTAGCAGGAGTCATGGGATGTGAAGCAGAATCTTGGGCTAACTTTTTCTTTATATTACATAAAAGCTGAGCTATCTGTAGTTCCCCATTGCTGTTCCAGCTGAAATCAGCTCACTCGGCACCCTTTTGGAATTGAATCTGGGACCTTGCTGGTCTGTATTTTTTTTTGTCCATTCTTTTTCTCCTTAGGATGTAAAAGGGGGGAATTTCACCATGATAACTAGGCTTGTCATAAATTTGATAAGGGCATCCCTTCATGGTTTCCATCTGTTGTTACTCTTATAGTTGAATATGGCTTTGCATGTAGTCTTTTCCGAGCTGGGCCCCATTCCATTACCTTCTGATATGACTTGACCTTCATCCATGTGGGTATTCACTCCATTCTTCTATCTGATACCTGATATAATTTTTGAACAGTATATTCCCAAAGTGTGCATCTTCTGTTTCTTGGCCTGGTAGAAATGTTGACTAGGCACTAACCTTACATGTTGTTTTCATATCACATGCTGCATCTTTCTGCTCCAGAATGGTTTCCATTCTCGCTCAGAATGCTTCCAACTAGACCAATGTGTTTCTTAACTTTTCCCTTTTCGAAACATACAACTTCCCTGCTATAGAAACTCACTTTAATTTATTTCCCATTGGTGCTCAATTTCTTGAGCCTTCATTGATGCATTTTGTGCCACGGGTATAATCTTGGTATTGGAAAAACTGATGTTGGACTCTTTCTTTTAACATGCAGCTCTTGGTAAATACAAGCCATTTACTTCATGCACCTTAGCTAGGTTCTGATCTATCCACAATCTTTTGCGGCTGATCAATCTTCAGTGTCTTGTGACATGGTTCCTTTCAGTGATTAGTATGGCGGATCAGATGCCACTTCGACAAAGTCCTATTGTAATTTTGAGCCACCTTATTCTTTTGTTCATCCTTGTGCAATGCTTTGTTCTCTTGTGCACTTCTTTAACAGTCTGGTGCTCCATCAAGCTACTTGACGCTCTAGCAATTTTTATACTGAGTCTTGCACCTACATAAAATCTAACAGACACACCAATAGATTTTTCTCATCTCCTAAAACTTAGTCTGTTGCCAGAAATAAAAACACGAAATACTGGAAAAACTCAGCAGGCCTGGCAGCATCTGTGGAGAGAGAAAAACAAACTTAATGCTTCGAGTCCAGTATGACACTTCTTCAGAACTGAAGAGAGGTAGAAATGTATGAGTTTTATGCTGTTGATAAAGGAGGGGCGAGGCAGGTGGAGCAAAATAGAAGATCGGGGTAGGTTAGAGGGCGGGGGAGATTGAATGACAAAGATGTCATGAAACAAAAAGACATAGTATTAAAGACTAAAGCAAGTGTTAATAGCAGAATAAAGGTCAGCACTGTCTGAAAGCAAAGTAGCAGAATATGTTAAAAGCAGAAAGAGGGCATAGCTGTCCGAAAGCAAAAACATGAGAACAAGATACAGACTGGCATTTTAGGTGAGGAAATCTAAATGGAGGACATAGCTCATGATCTGAAATTGTAAAACTCAATGGGAGTTGGGCTTCACTGGAACATTGCATCAGGCCGAGGACAAATATGGGCATGAGAGCAAGATGGTGATTTAAAATGGCAAGGGACAGGAAGGTCGGGGCCATGATTGGCAAACTGAGCAAAGGTGTCTGCTTTTAGCCTCCCCAGTGTAGAAGAGACAGCATGACACCTTTCCATGGTGTCTTTGTTTTTTAATGTCTTCTGACTTCCAACCTATCCCTGGCCTTCTATTTTGCTCCCCCCTCTTTCCATAGTATAAAATCCATCACACTTCTACCTCTCTTCAGTTCCGAAGAAGTCATATTGAACTTGAAGTGTTAACTCTGTTCCTCTCTCCACACGTGCTGCCAAACCTGCTGAGTTTTTCCAGCATTTTCTGTTCTTATTTCAGATTTCCAGCATCTGCAGTTTTTTGCTTTTATTTTAGTTGTCAGTTTTGGTGTGACCTGATAACTGCATCTATCTTTTTTTTATCTGGTTCCAGTTTAGTTGTCTTTCTCCTAAGCTCATTTACAATTTCAAATTCTCATTGTCAAGACTGATGTTCATCTTTGAGCTGAATCCTTCAGTTAAATTAAGTTGTTGGTTTTATGACTCCAGGATACATAAGTTGAGAGCTGTCAAGCTTTGCCATCCAAAAGCTCATATGTTCTGCATATGTGACGTTCATGAAGTGGCATTATTTAAATCTAAAAATAACTTAATTCCCCCCCCCCTTCTCCTGAAGCTTATAGTTCCACAGATGCTATTTGCCTGCTAATATTTTAGCTTTGTCGTTAAACATGTCTGAGCCTGACAGTGAGATTGGTGGGCTATTGAAGACATTGAAACCAAGCCTAGACCTTTGCTCACCTGGCAACTTATTCTGAATTAAGTTAAGCTTGGCTCCTTCCCACCAGGCCCCCTGATACTCTTCAAGTCTAGGAGCACCTCTGCTGCCACTTAACTGAATGTTCGGATTTGGTGATGTTAGGTTGAGCCATTGAGGGCCATAAAATTCATAAATTGTATGTTAACTGAATATGGGATAATTTAAATGTATATAAATCTCAAGCAAGAATCATATCTGGGGTTCACATGATGATGCCTAAAACTTGGTGCCATTTTTGTTTGAAATATGTTAAAATAGTAAAAGAAAAGACCTGAGTTAAAAGCCACCAAAAATCTTTTTAATGTGCTTTATACTTAAATACTGATCAGAAGAATGATTAAATGTTCTTGACAATCCACCTGCTTAAGATCTATACTGTTTACCAGCTTTAAATTCTAAAAAGTTTGGTAACATTTTAGGTAAGCATTGCAACAGTTGGACTGTTCCAGCCAATTATAAAATCAGCTTTTGGTTGTGACACCAGAAGTGTCTGATACTTAAACTGTTACTTTATTACCAGCTTGCCAACCGAGCACGGACAGAGAAGGAAGAGAAATTAAGCCAAGCATATGCAATTAGTGCTGGAGTCTCTCCAGAAGGGCAGCAGCTTTTTCAGACTATCCATAAGACGTAAGTTCAGTACTTTTTTTTTTCTTCAATGCCTTCTTTCATCAGACAGCTTTTCAAAAGTAAATGGAAACTTTTGTTAAAACAGGGAGTAGAAAAGGTGTAATACAAGATGACAGTTGGTAAGATATAGTTCGTATAAGTATGTGGATAATAAGAATTCATTGTGTGATTCTGTGATCTTAATAACATTGAATTTCATTGATATCAGTAGAAACTGCATTAAATTATATTGCTAGGTATCAGTTGTTTGTTACAAATATTCAAAAAATAAAAAAAATCTTTTTTAACCCTACTTATGAGAGGAATTGAAAAATAATAGATGCATGATTAACACAATATTGTAATCTGACTGCTGCAATAATACCAGCTTTCTCATCTCCCCCATATGATATAAGATTGTTCTTTTGCCAAGAATCAATCAGAATTTTTTTGAAGGAATATCTAGCCATTTTGCCTTCTTGACCACTTTTTTTCCTCTCTCCTTCCTCCCCCAACCCAACTCCATCTTCATTCTAAAGGTGTCGACTTTTTATTGGTGTACACTTTGATAGTTGCCCTTTCACTGACTCTCACAGTGCAGAAGGGGCCCTTCAGCCTGTCGAGTCTGCACCAATACATGAGAAACACCTGACTTACCTACCTAGTCCCATTTACCAGCACTTGTCCCATTGCCTTGAATGTTATGACGTGCCAAGTGCTCATTCAGGTACTTTTTAAAGGATGTGAGGCAACCCGCCTCCACCACCCTCCCAGGCAATGCATTCCAGACCGTCACCACCCTCTGGGTAAAAAAAGTTTTTCCTCACATCCCTCCCAAAACTCTTGCCCCTCACCTTGAACTTATGTCCCCTTGTGACTGACCCTTCAACTAAGGGGAACAGCTGCTCCCTATCCACCCTGTCCATGCCCCTGATAATCTTGTACACCTCGATCAGGTTGCCCCTCAGTCTTCTCTGCTCCAGCGAAAACAACTCAATTCTATCCAACCTCTCTTCATAACTTAAATGTTTCATCCCAGGCAACATCCTGGTGAATCTCCTTTGCACCTCCTCCAGTGCAATCACATCCTTCCTATAATGTGGCAATCAGAACTGAACACAGTACTCCAGCAGTGGCCTCACCAAGGTTCTATATAACCCCAACATGACTTCCATAGTTTTGTAATCTATGCCTCAATGGATAAAGGCAAGTGTCCCATATGCCTTTTTCACCACCCCACTAACATGCCGCTCTGCCTTCAGAGACCTATGGACACACACGCCAAGGTCCCTTTGTTCCTCAGAACTTCATGTGAGAGACCTGACAGTGAGGTCCTTCACAGCTGAGCTTGAAGTTAATTCTGATGTTGCCCTTGGGTGGCATCTATATGTGTTGTCAGGCAAGGTTTGCTGGATAGCAGTCGTGACTGAAATTCTGTCCAATTCCTTCTATTTTTACTACCTCCTCCATCAAAACCATAGGGCACTGATGCCGTTCATAGCTTTGGAGTGACCTTTGTCTGAGTTACTTGCTCCATAAACTGTTAATATGGGGAGGCAATGGCATAGTGGTATTAGTAATCCAGAGACCCAAAGTAATGCTCTGGGTTCAAATCCTGCCACTGCATAAGGTGGAATTTGAATTCAATAAAAATCTGGAATTAAAAGTCAAATGATGACTGACTGTTGTGAAAACCCATCTGGTTCACTTTAGGAAAGAAAATCTGTCGTTCTTGCCTGGCCTGCATGTGACTCTTAAATGCCCTCTGAAATGGCCTAGCAAGTCACGTAGTTGTATCAAACTGCTACAAAGTCACAAAAAAGGAATGAAACTGGACGCATCAGAAGCAACAACAACAATCTCAGCCCTGTCGACCCTGCAAAGTCGTCCTCACTAACACCTGGGGGCTAGTGTCAAAATTGGGAGTGCTATCTCATAGACTAGTCAAGCAACAGCCTGACATAGTCACCCTCACGTAATCAAATCTTACAATGTCCCAGACACCATCACCATCCCTGGGTATGTCCTGTCCCACCGGCATAGTGGTGTACAGTCGGGAGGGAGTTGCCCTGGGAATCCTCAACATCGACTCCGGACCCCAGGAAGCTTCATGGCATCAGGTTAAACATGGGCAAGGAAACGTCCTGCTGATTATCACGTACTGCCCCTCTTTAGCTGATGAGTCAGTGCTCCTCCAACATCACTTGGAGGAAGGACTGAGGGTGACAAGGGCACAGAATGTACTCTGGCTGGGGGACTCCAATGTCCATCACCAAGAGTGGCTAGGTCGTATGACTACTGACCGAGCTGGCCGAGTCCTAAAGGACATAGACTGGGTCTGCGGCAGCTGGTGAGGGAACCAACAAGAGGGAAAAACATACTTGACCTCATCCTGACCACCCTGTCTACCACAGATGCATCTGTCCATGACACTATCGATAGGAGTGACCACCGCACAGTCATTATGGAGACGAAATCCCGCCTACACATTGAGGATACCCTCCATCCTGTTGTGTAGCACTACCACTTGCTAAATGGGATAGATTTCAAACAAGTCTAGCAACTCAAGGCTGGGCATCCATGTGGCGCTTTGGGCTATCAGCAGCAGCAGAATGGTACTCTAACTCAATCTGTAACCTCATGGCCTGGTATATCCCCCATTCTACTGTTACCATAAAGCCAAGGGAATCAACCCTTGTTCAATGAAGAGTGCAGGAAGGCATGTCGGGAGCAGCGCCAGGCATACCTAAAAATGTGTCAACCTGGTGAAGCTATAACACAGGACTACTTGCATGCAAATAGCATAAGCAGCAAGGGATAGACAAGACTAAGTGATCCCACAACCAACAGATCAGATCTAAGCTCTGTAGTCCTGCCATATCCAGTTGTGAATGGTGGTGGACAATTAAGCAACTCACTAGAGGCGAAGGTTCCACAAATATCCCCCTCCCCCTCAATAATGGAGGAGCCCATCATTGAGCACATCAGTACAAAAGATAAGGCTACAATCTTCAACCAGAGGGTGCTGAGTGGGTGATCCACCTCGGTCTCCTCTGGAGGTCCCCAGCATAATAAATGCCAGTCTTCAGCCAATTTGATTCACTCCGCGTGATATCAAGAAATGGCTGAAAGCACTGGATACTGCAAAGGCCATTGCCCTTGACAATATTCTGGCAATAGGACTGAAAACTTGTGCTCCAGAACTTGCCGCGCCCCTAGCCAAGCTGTTCCATTACAGCTATGACACTGGCATCTACCCGGCTATGTGGAAAATTGCCCCAGGTATGTCCTGTACACAAAAAGCAGGACAAATCCAACCCAGCCAATTACCATCCCATCAGTGTACTCTTGATCATCAGTAAAGTAATGAAGAAGTCACCAACAGTGCTATCAAGTGCTTAGCAATAACCTGCTCACTGATGCCCAGTTTGGATTCTGCCAGGGCCATTCAGCTCCTGACCGCATTACAGCCCTGATTCAAACATGGACAAAAGAGCTGAACTCCCAAAGTGAGGCGAGAATGACTGCCCTTGACCTCAAGGCAGCAAATGACTGAGCGTGGTATCAAGGCACCCTAGCAAAACTGGAATCGGGGGGAAAACTCTCTTCTGGCTGGAGTCAGTACAAAGGAAGATGGTTGTGGTTGTTGGAGGTCAGTCATCTCAGCTCCAAGACATCACTGCAGGAGTTCCTCAGGGTAGTATCCATGGCCCAATCATCTTCACAGCTACTTCATCAATAACCTTCCTTCCATCATAAGGTCAGAAGTGGGGATGTTCGCTGATGATTGCACAATGTTCAGCACTGTTCGTGACTCCGCAGATCTGAAGCAGTCCATGTCCAAATGCAGCAAGACCTGGACAATATCCAGAATTGTGCTGACAATTGGCAAGTCACATTCACACCACGCAAGTGTCAGATAATGACCATCTCCAACAAGAGAGAATCCAAACATTCCCCCTTGATGTTCAATGGCATTACCATCACTGAATCCCCCACTCGACATCCTGGGGGTTACCATTGACCAGAAACTGAACTGGACTAGCCATATAAGTACTGTGGCTACAAGAGCAGGTCAGAGGCTGGGAATAGTGTGACGAGTAACACACCTCCTGACTCCCCAAAGCTTGCCCATCACCTGCAAGGCACAAGTCAGGAGTGTGATGGAATACTCCTCACTTGCCTGGATGAGTGCAGCTCCCACAACACTCAAGAAGCTTAATACTGTCCAGGACAAAGCAGCCTGCTTGATTGGCATCACCTCCACAAACATTCACTCCCTCCACCACCAACACACAGCAGCAGTGTGTACCACCTGCAGGAATTCTGCAAGGCTCCTTTGACGGCACCTTCCAAGCCCACTACCACTACTATCTAGAAGGACAAGGACAGCAGATAGATGGGAACTCCACCACCTGGTGACTCCCCTCCAAGCCACCCTCCATCCTGACTTGGAAATATATTGCTGTACCTTCACTGTTGCTGGGTCAAAATCATAGAACTCCCTTCCTGACACCAATGTGGGTGTATGTACACCACATGGACTGCAGCAGTTCAAGAAGGCAGCTCACCACTACCTTCTCGAGCAGTTAGAGGTGGGCAATAAATGCTGGCCCAGCCAGTGAAGCTCACATCCCGTGAATGAATTAAAAAAAAATTAGGCTTTGCACTCCAAATGTGATTCTGAATTTTTTAAAAGTAAGTTTATGTGGTGATTGGTGTAATTAGAATTACCATCACTTTTCTGTTCTTGAAGCTAGATACTGGAATATGTCAATCCAATACCCTCTCTTCCCTTTCCACCATGTCACAGTTAGCGCAGGAGCTGGGATGATGAACACCCAGCCATGATTTGCTCCCACTACATAATCAGTGTAAAACTGACCACAACAAAACATCCTTTTACTCTGAATATTATTCGCAGTTACTGCACTTAAAGATTCAGCAGTGGTTAAGGTGGAGCAGTTACTTAATGATTCACACTTTAGCTAACTTTTTTTAAAAGTTATTTTAAGTTTTCTTTTCGACTTTAAACAAGCGTTAATATTTTAGATCTGTCCACCAAAAGTTTGACAGCAGCTTGGAGTGACTTTTGCATTGATTTGCTTCCCCCCATTGCCCCAGCATACTGACCAGACTGTTCAGCATTTGCCAAGGGAATAGAATTTTGGTCATAACATATGCACAATTCTACAAGAGTTATTTCAAGTTTGCAATTTTACCTTATTTTCTAAAAATAAAATTATGAAGATCACATTGTGCCCTACAAACCAGGAAACTCTGATTTGAGCAAGATCTGTGTTAAGTTTGCTGTTGCATTAAGGTGTTGGTGCGAACACTATGGTAATGACACAGCAACTATATGTTTAAAAAGTGTGAAGTTGTCCCCCCCTCTCTTTTCTTCCTATGTAGACATTAGTTTAGACCTAGCATGCAGAAAAGTATCAGTACACCTTAAAATAATAACTGATGACTTCCTGTCTAGGGTTTCACAATAATTGTCACTCAGATAAGATTGTGCAGGGCTATTGGTTCGTGTGGAACTGTGCCAAATAGTTGATCTCTGCTTTGAGAAGAAAAGAACGGAGGAGAGCAATGTTATTCTAATAAAACTGTTGGCTAATCGGTCAGACAGTTGCTGTTTATCCATTTTTTCAAAAAGGTATTTTCTTTCACTTTCTTATATTAGTGTCTCTGCATCAGTGACAGCATCTGAGGCAAAGTTAACTTTTCTGCCTTTTTGGGGAAATATTTGCCCTCCCAAACAGTGCCAATGTACTGTGACCAAGCTTGTTAATTTGAAATGTGGATAAACATGGGGGTAAATGCTATTTTCTTTTCCCTGACCTTGCAACAGTGTTCAATACTAAACCATCGCAATGTTTGATTCTTGAAAGTTTCAATTATAATTTTGATGTGGCTTAGTGGATTGGAAATCTGTAGTTGTCTCTTACCCAGCAAGCTTACCACATACACTTTTTTTAGCATCAAGGACTGTAAATGGCAAGAGAAGAGCATAATCGTCATGGAAGAAGTTGTAATTGTACCACCTTACCAGGTTGAGAACTGTAGAGGCAAAGAGGGAAGCGCATTAAGTCACGTACGCAAAATAGTAAGTATAATATGTACATTTTGTTAAACCCATTTAGAACTTTTACTCTCTCGCCATTTAGGGTTTTTTCCCCAGATGAATTCTTTGGCAGACAGGATAGACCGGTGACTTATTTTTAGACCTCGAAGAGAATATCCCATATTTTGTGGTGAAGTGCCTCTCTAAAGTCTGATTCCTGATGGCCTGCTTAAGATCAAGAACCTGCAGTGTAGAGAATTGCATTGCCAATAGAGTGGGTGAACTGTGTGGGAATACTTTTGTTACTTTAGCATGGTCTTTCTTCCAAAAAGACAGTTGACGAAACCTGTTTGGGGTGAGCACACACCATTCCTTGTATTTCACCTCCAAAGGTTACTTTTGAGCAATTGTGTAGAATTTCAAGTGGTCAGTTTTTTATGGTTTGCAGGTTGATACTTTTCAAATGGGTTCAGCACCCCAACAACCTATTAATGGATTGTGAAGACATGGTTAGAATTTAGTGAAGCTAAAAGAATGACGTCAAACAAATTGTTTGCAGTTCCTGATGGCTATGCAGCTTCATGATTTTATGAAATTTCTGCACAGGGGCCAAGTACTTTCCCCACAAGAAAGGTCATTTGAACTGTTTTTCACCCTCATTATCTTAAACTGCCTTCTGGATGACTTTGGAGAAAAATTGGGCAGGCGATAGCTTCCATCCACTTGCAAAGAGGTAAAAAAGGCAGATGGTGCAGTCAGTACAGATATTAAGTTTATATTGGAAATTATTAACCTTCCTTTAAACGTTATTTATATTCCTCATATATTCGTTAGTACAGATAGTTTCATTATTGTGGGCTTTTCTGACATTGAATGTCCTCGCTTGAAGTCATGGTCTTCAGCTGTTGTTGCTTCATTTATATCTAGCCCAAGGAGGTTTTGGGCTAGAACTTCAAACAACTGTACCACTGGCTGATGGAATGTAGAATATCTCAATTCATCCCTCTCTTCCAAACGTACTGAGCTCCTAATTGTTCAACAGCTCAGCTTTGCAGTTAGACCTTGTTTGCTTGAGTAACTGGATATAAAATTGGCTGAGTAATAGGAAACAGAGTAATGATCAATGAATATTTTTTGGGCTGGAGGAAGGTTTGTAGTGGAGTTCCCCAGGGGTCAGTATTGGGACCCTTGCTTTTTCTGATATATTTAGTGATCTAGATCTTGGTGTGCAGAGGACAATTTCAAAGTTTGTGGATGATATGAAACTTGGAAACATTGTAAACTGTGAGGAAGACAGTTTGGAACTTCAAAAGGACATAGACAAGTTGGTGGAATGGCAGATAGGTGGCAAATGAAGTTCAGTGCGGAGAAGTGTGAGGTGATGCATTTTGGTAGGAAGAACATGGAGAGACAATATAAAATAATGGGTACAATTCTCAAGGGGGTGCAGGAGCAGAGGGACCTGGGTGTATATGTGCATAGATCATTGAAAGTGACAGGGCAGGTGGAGAGAGCAGTTAATAAAGCATACATTATCCTGGGCTTTAATAATAGGGGCATAGAGTACAAGAGTGGGGAGATTATACTGAACTTATATAAGACACTAATTAGACCTCAGCTGGAGTATTGTGTACAGTTCCGGGTGCTACACTATAGAAGGAATGTGAATGCTTGTGGAGAGTGCCAAAGAGTTTACAAGAATGGTTCCAGGGATGAAAATCTTCAGTTATGAAGATAGGTTGGGACTGTTCTTCTTGGAGAGGAGAAGGCTAAGAGGAGATTTGATGGAGGTGTTCAAAATCATGAGCAGGCTAGATAAAGTAGATAGAGAGAAATCGTTCTTGCTCATGAAAGGATTGAGTATGAGAGGGCACAGATTTAAAGTGATGTGCAAAAGAAGCAAATGTGATGTGAGAAAAAACTTGTTCACACAGTGAGTTGTTTGAGTCTGGAATGCACTGACTGGAAGTGTGCTGGAAGCAGGTTCAATCAAGGCATTCAGGAGAGCATTAGATGATTGTTTCTTTTCAGGTAATGTGCAAAGGCAGAATGGCACTAGTCATAATGCTCATTTAGAGAGCCAGTGCAGACACAATGGCCGAATGGCCTCCTGCGCTGTAACATTGTGATTCTGTAGAATACTAGAGTGACGTTTGTGGATCAATGAGGGAGTCCAGTGACCCACCTTCTTGCCTTCAATCAGCATAGGTGCATGTTCAGGGACATACTTGGAGAAAATACTCTTCACAAAAAAGACTCTACTAAAGGGACTCAGAATTTGCTTTTTACCTCAATCTAGTTTTCCATATAATTGAATGCATTATTATGGATGCGAATTCCATTAATAACTTTAGATTTTGTAAATACATATTTTGGAGAGAATGTGAAAACATTTTAAACATGACATGGAATTTGTAGAGATGTATGCATTTTTAACATACTTGTAAATATTTGAATTGTATTGCATGCAGTGGATGGCTGTTAAAATCATAGAATGGTTAAAGCACAGAAGGAGTCCATTCACCCCTTCATGTTCATTCTGGCTTTCTCAACTCAGCTAGTTCCACACCCCTGTCCTTTCCCCGTGCCTGCATCCTCTTTAATGCCTTTGCATTCTTGCTAAAGTGTAGTGAGAATTGGACACGCTACTCCATTCGAGGCTGAACTAATGTTTTAAAGTTTCATTCTGACCTTCTTGTTTTTGTACTCTAGGCCCCTATACATAAAGCCAAGGATCCTGTATGTCTTATTAACCACTTTCTCCACCTGCCCTGCCGCCTTCCATGATTTACATTGCTGGGCCCATCTGCTGCTGCAGCCCTTTTAGAATTGTATCCTTTGTGTTGCCCCTCCTCATTCTTTGTACCAAAATGCATCACTTCAGTTTTCTACTCATTAAATTTCATCTGTCACGCGCTTGCACATTCCCATTGATCTATGAATATTGTTAGTGAATCCCACTAAAACTGGCTAACGTTATTGTTTCTTTTAAATGTGGCATTTCCACCTTGTCACGGTGATTGTTGCCAGCCCTGTTTTTAGCAAGATAGGTACATTATAGCATTTTGCATCTTAAATAACAAAGTTGGTACTTGAATATTGATAAAGAGGCATGTGGAAGCTTTTCGTCTTGCACTCTTCACGACACTTCAAGAATACCAATATGGGGGAAGACAATTTATATTGTTTGTGAAGAATGTGCTGATTGGTTGGCAAATGGCCACTGATCAGTAGAGGTGTTGCCAAGGGGAACGCACCACTTATGGTGACTGACAGTTAACTGCCAAGCATTGTTTGAAATTTAAACCAAGTAGCTTGACCCTGACTGGTCAAGGCATTGCACTGAGGAATGAGTCTGTGAATGGCTGTCACTTATTTTGTTTAGCTGAAACAGGCACAGCATATGTGTACATGTTCTTTCTGTCTGCAAACAACAGGCCCTGTGTATTAATATATGTAGCTTCCAGTACATGCAAATGTACCACATTGCGAAGCATAAATGCCACTGAAGCAGTTACATAACCAAACAAGGTCTGCTGCAAAGCTGCAGTGCTGAACAATCAGGAGCTCAGTAAGTTTGGTAGACAGTGATGAATTATGATATAGGAGTTATTTTTCCGACACAAGTGACAATTTTAAGACTGTTGCATCCCTTGTGGAGGATTGGAATTTGCATGGTGGTTTCTATGAATCTTTCCCTGTTGTACATTTTTTGATACGACGTTGTCTATTCAGCAGATAATACATTTACTGCGGTGGATGACTATTGATTATGAGCATAAAACTTGGAAAATTGCTAAATTGGATTCATTACTTTCTTGAAATCTTATGAAACCAAATCTCCCAAGTTCTAACCAACTTCATTTTTTTATTGCAACCAATAGTTAATGTCTCCATAAGTAAAACTGATGGAGTAATTTTAATAATCTGTAAGTAACAGGACTAAATTCAAGTGGACATCATATATTGCCGGCCTGAAAGCACTCAGTTTCACTTAATTGCTAAAATGTAAACTTTTTAATAGCAAAGTACTAATTATTTTCTATCATTTCAGTTCTACAGTAAAAACAAATCTCAAAGTGGAGGTTTCCATTTCCTGATAGCAGTCATTAATTACTTAAAGATTATTGTCAGTAGGCTGCATGCTGCTAATTTAAAGTGTGTTGGGGATAAATGAGGCTGCTGTTTGTTGAATTTTTTGATGAAAGTTTTTTTGTATACTGAGCCCTTTGTTGCTTTAATGAATTTTTAAAAATTAAAGCAGTGAGCTTTAGTTTTGCATTTCAGTCTTCATGGGACCATCCACCCATAAGGCTGCTTGTCTCTCTGTGCAAGTAGTGGCTGCTATCTAAGAACTGTTTGTTTTCCCCATACAGGTGAAAAAACTAGATATTGCAGTGTTAATTGATAGCTGGAAAGCTTCCTTCAATATAGCCACTTGCCTTTGCCTTTATTGCAAAAGGCAGATATCTAAATCAATTTAGTAACATATTATACAAGTTTTAGAACCATTAGATATTGACCGATGGACACTATTCCTTCATTCAGTGCGGTTAGTTAGCTTCTCTTTATTCCCCTGTTCCTTTATGCTGATTCTTACAAATAATGACTATTTTCATGGAAAAGGCATTGAATAAACCTTTAAAGCCATATATTACGTCCATTGCAACAATGTTATGAATGGCGATTTTGACACATTTTTATGTTTCCGAACACTTATACAAATCACTTTTCATGAACACAATTTCCCTTTTGTGTGTGCTTTGGTCTTTGCTTGGATGAAGCTTGTATGATCAGTTGCAGAATAGAGCTGACACGATTCTGGTGTAACTTCACCAGAAATAATTGTGTAACTGTCTCTAAAGTAAAGGACTGTAAAGTAAATTTGGAGCTAAATAAAATTGCAGCTCATACTTGGAATACTGATGATGTGCTCTAGGTTATTAATATGGTGATGAACAGTTAATTTCCCAAACTTTGTGATTGAAGCTAAAGCTATTTGATATCCTCCAAAACCCAGAGCTACTGTTTGAACTCAGGTATTCAAATTATTTAAAGCATACAAATTTATAGGAAAAGGAGCTGAGCAGAAATTAATCAGAATTATGTGTGCATATAATATTGTCCAAACAAATTGATATGCTTAAGAACTTGGACCAAAACGATACTGTGATATTTGACTAAATCCTAGAAAATATGCTGCTTTTCTGTTATGATTGAATCTTTGTACGCATTAACATGTTTTGTTTTCATGCGTGCCAGATAGATTAAACTTAGCTGGTACAAAAATGCAAGAATCCAGTTTGGGCTAAGGTAATTTGCAAATTGTAGCCATCCTCCATTGGCTTGATTATTTTCCTGGAATCAAAGAACAATCTTTCAGTTCCTAAACAGTTCATTATTTGACCTGCACAGGGAAAAAATAAACTTTAAAGTGAATATTTTCCACTTAATTACAGAAGGAAAAAGAGATGATTTCAGTAAGGGTGATGAGGCAGTGGAAACACCACGTGTAGAACTAAGGAGCAACAACAGATGCAAGATTTTGGATCTGCCTACAGAACTCTGTGATATTGTGGGAGGATGTATAAGTATGGAGATCAGGAAAGCATGTAACAGGAATAATGTGGTTATAATGGGGTATTTTAATTTTCACAGATTGGGAGAAGCGGAGCAGTTCAAATAGTAAAGGCAATAAATTACTAGAATGTATATGTAAGAGTTTCTGGAACAATATGTTTTAGAACTGAAATGATCAAGGACGACTAAATTTAATGACTAGTAGCAAACCAGAACTGGTTAACCATCTGATGGTAAGGAAACATCTTACAAACAGAGACATACTTCAAAGAGAAAAGAAATAAACTGACCATAGTAAACTGAGTTTAACTTACAGGTGAACTTAGAATTATTCACGGGTGTTTTGTGTAATGCAAAACCAATTCATGCCCGACGAGGCAAAAGCTCCACTTGAGCATGTAAGCAACCATAGTCAACAAATGAGGTAAGGGACAGTATCAGCCTAAAAGAAGAGTCGCACAAATGCAAGAAAAAGTAGAAATCTAGTGGATAAGAACGATATTAAGAACAAAATGATAAAAAAAAACAATAAGGTGCAAAGAGAGAATTTGGGGGGGGGAAAATTGTAAAGCACATCTAAGCTAACAAAAGTTTTTATAAATATATTTATTAAAGGAAGTGGTAAGGAGAATGTGGCACCTGTGGGACAGATGCAGCTGGGATTATAATAGACAATCAGGAAATGGCAGGCTTAAATGAAATACTTGCTGTACTGTGAAAACGGATACCAAGAGGACAAAATACCAGCGATACAAGGGAACCTTTGGGGAAAAAAATTCAAAAGTTGGAATAAATTGGCTTTAATGTAAACTTTAAAATATTGTAATGGTGGAGTAATGGGACTTCGGAGAAGAATTTCAGTGACCTAATGGTTTCTACCTCAGGGCAAAATAGATGAAGAAATTGTAGCTTCATTAGTATTAAACTCACCAGGTTCAGAACTGTGCCTTTGGTTTGGATAATTGAAAATTATTCTGTTATTAAAGAAGAGAGGGGAAAGACGAAGCAGGAAACTTAGACCTGTTGTGGGGAAGTTAGTCTTTCATCACCGTGGATTTAATGCAGTCCGTCACTGTGGGAACCATGGCAGCTGGGCCCACTTAATTGTGGGAGAGGCCTCGCAGCCTTCCAGAGGTGGGATAAGATCCCCTGATAAGTCAGAGGGCAGAAGGCGATGATGTGGGATTCTTAGCTGCTGGGGGTGGGATGTCAATTGGGCTCATTAATGAGCCAATTGACACCCATTATCCCTGAGACCATTGCAATTTAGTGGTGCTTTGGGGATTTAACGGGAGCAGCATGACTTTCCTGTGCTCTTGAAAGGCTGCCCAGCAAACCCTGGTGGCTTTGCCAGCAGCCTCCTGGGGGAGGGTCCCTCATCAGATAAACTGTGCTTGATCAGGGCCCTGGCATTGGGAAGTGGGGCTGCTGAAAACCACTCCCCTCATTGTCTCCAAAACCCCTGTGCCCCCCCATCCCACTGTCACTCACCTTTAGCCTGGGGTTCCTTGACATTCCTGGGCCTCTGGGTACATTACTACCAGCAGCCACCACTCCCACTGGTAGCAGTGAGTGCCCTCAGTGGAGGGAGACTTCTTTGGCAAGGGGCCTCAATCTCGGGAGGCCCATCGGTGGCCACTTAAGTTCCTGAAGGGCATTTGATTCTGCCAGGATATGGTTTCACATAAGAGATTAGTAAACAAATAATAAAGGATGGAAGGTAAATTTGACAAAGGTTGTAAATTGGTTGAGAGGTAGGAGATAGAGTTCGGGATGAAGGGAATGCATTCTGACAAGGTGCACCAAGTATTCCCCAGGGATCTGTACTGGGGCTTCAGCTTTTCTCCATTGACTTGTATGAAAGGAAGAGTTGTATATTCCACTGGTGTCAGTTGACCCTAATTTAGGTGCATACTAGGTTGTATAGATGAAAACAAAAAGTTGCAAAGGCACATGGACAAATAAAGTGAGTGGTCAAAACTGCCAGATGGAGTTCAGTGTGGGGAAGTGTGCGATCCACTTAGGATCCAAGAATGATGTTGTATTTTTTCTAAATGATGTGAGACTAAGGATGATAGAGGAGAAAAAAGGATTTTAGTGTCCAAGAACATAAATCACTAAAAGCTAATGATTGGGTAGAAAAACTTAATAAAAAGTCTAATATAATTTGGCCTTTATCTCAAGGGGCTCAAATTCAAAGGGGAGGAAGTTATGCTTCAGTTGTACAGAGCTTTGGTTAGATCCTATCAAAAGCACTGTAATTTTGGGCATTGCACTTCAGGAAGGGTACAGTGGCTGTTGAGATGTGCATTGCAGATTCACCAGAATGATGGTAAGGCTTTGAGTTAAAATATGAGAGCTGGCTGCATAAGCTGAGCTTGTATCTGTTGAGTTTAGATAGTTGAGGGTAATCTATTTGAGGTGTTTAAAATGAGAAAAGGATTTGATATATTAAATGTAGATAAACATATTTCCTCTGATGAAGGAATCCAGAAAAATGGGATGGGCAAAGAGTTAAAATAAAAGCTAGAGTATTTAGGAATGAAATCAGGAAGCAATTTTTTGCACATGGGGTAATGGATATCTGAACTCTTCTCCTAAAAGACTGGCTGCTGGATCAGTCAAAATTTTCCAAGGTTGAGATCAATAGATTTTTGTTGGATAAGGATATGGAGGGTATATATTTCGAGAGATATAGAACACTGGTGGGTGTATTGTGTTTAGCTACAAAACAATCATGATCTAATTGAATGATAGGACAGTCTTGAGTGGTTGAATAGTTTACCCTGTTTCTATCAGAGGAAGCCACAAAACTGCAAATATAATTTTGCTAGGCAAGGGTATCAAGGGATATAGATCAAAGGTGGCTTGAGGCCATGATCTGACTGACTGAATAAGCTCGGGAGGCTGAATGGCCTAATTCTGATCTTATGATAGCAGCATCTGTTAGCTACATTAGAGCAATTATTGCCAACTTTTTGTAATCTGTCATTGGCTTAAATTTCAGAAAAATTTGATGGCTTTTTAGTACAATTTCTTTTTTCTTTTGGGCAATGTAGAAAGATTTAAATAATGAATACTGTTCTATTTAAGCATTGCCATTACCAAAACCTATTTGCCTTAAGAGAAAAGCTCTTTGTATGTTGGCATATCCAGTTGCATCATTTGGCTTCGTCAGTAGTAAAACATCTGGCTATGCAAAACTAACAGTTTCTCCAAAGCATTTACTTTGAGACTAGATTTTTAATCCTTTCATTGCTTGTAATATAGATGAGTGCTGTATGCGATAATTTGTATGGAACTAAGCATTTTATTTTTGAGGTAAAAACTGAAAGTTCATTTTGGCTGAAACACACCATCTAATTCTAGAATGAAACCGAAAGCCCATGATTTATTTCAAATCACTTTGTTTTTGTGACTTCTGGCTCCGAAAGGAAATGGTTGCCTGAAGTTCATCTGTTGGTTTTCGGACTTTTCTTTCCAGGAGCTATTAAAGACGAGCTTAATCTCTCTTGCAGTCGGGCTTCTTTGTGCCATGGTTCTTCTGCATTTGATAAGCAATGCATTTAAAGTTTTTGTGTTTAACATTTTACATTCAACATATTTCAGTACATTCACAGCACTCCCTGATTCATTATCACAAATGATGATTTGCAGTAGGTTCATTCTCTGTGGGTCCCTTTCCTGTAGTAGCACCTACTTTGCTTTTGTATGAGCATAGTCTGTTGTAGACTTGGATCTGGCTTTGTTAATGAAATATATTTAAAAGGTTATTCAAGTGATAGTTACTCTAGTTGCCTGTACTTTTATCTCAGTGTATGGACTTGTTTCAAATGCCATTTTAACTCTGAGCACGATCTCATAGGCAGAATTTTACGGCTCCTCCCACCAACAGGATTTTTCAGTCTCACCAAAGACCTTTGAATGCTTGCCACATTTTCTGGCCCTGCCCCTGCTGCGACAGGGCTGTAAAATTCCGCCCCATATTTTTACTTTGCAGTAAATAGACAAAATGTAAAGAATAAATTTAAAATTTGAGGTCGCCTTTTTTGGATAATTGTTAATGCACACTATGCTCGAGTTAAAAAAAAACAAAAAAGGCCTTTCAAAATTGATGAACTTAGCAGGTGCACAGACCTTAAACTTTCAGTCCTGAGCTGATTTCACCTCATGATTGTGTAGGAACATTCCCTTTTTACTATTTCAGCTTGTTCTGCCACTCACTTAGATTATGTTTGACTTGAACCTCAACTCCATTTACCCACCTGAGCATCATATCCCTTGATATCCTTCTCTAATAAAAATCTGTGACTTAGTCTTGAACGTTTCAATTGACTCAATACCATGGCTTGTTTGGAGAGAGGTACAAGTGCTTCCTCGTTTCATCCCTAAGTGGCTGAGCCCTAATTTTAAGATTGTGTATTATTCTGGATTTGCGCAAGAAAAGAAATAATTTCCCTCTATCTGCTCTTTAGAATCCTCCTTATAATTTTCAAGAAAGATAGGAAAGGAAGATGGATAGTAATATTGATTAAAGAGAGCATAACAGTGCAGGAGAGAGAGGATGCCCCAAAGGGTTCCAGAGCAGAATCTATTTGACCAGAGCTAAGATAGAAAAAGTGTAATTACATTGCTGGTGTAGTCTATAGGCCACCAACTAGTGGGAAAGATATAGTGCAACAAATTTGCAAGCAAGTTAGAGAAAAGTGCAAAAATTACTTTAATTATCAAAATATGGACTGTGATAGCACTAACGTAAAGGCCAAAGAGGAACAAGAGTTCCTAGAGTGTGTACAGGAGAATTTTCTACATCAGTGTGCTTCCAGTCGAGTGAGAAAGGAGGCACTGCTGGATATGGTTTTTTGGGAATGAGTTGGACCAAGTAGATCAAGTGTCAGCAGGGTAACATTTAGGAGGCAGTGATCATTGTATAATAAGGTTTGGGTTGGCTATGGAAAGGCATAAGGGACAATCTAAAGTAAGAATAAATAATTGGGAGAAAGCCAACTTGAGCGAGGTAAGAATGGATCTGCCCCACATAAATTAGAATTGAAGATTAGCAGGCAAAACTGTAACTGAACAATGGGCTGCCATTTAAAGAAGAGAGAGTTTGAGTACAGTCAAAGTATAATCACAAGAAGGGGAAAGGTAGGGAAAACAGATCCAGAGCTCCCTGGGTGACAAAAGAGATGAGAATAAAGATGAAGCAGAAAAAGTAACAGATGTCAGGTGAATACCACAATTGAGAATCAGGCTAAATAAAGAAGGTTTAGAAGGAAATTGAAAAAGCAAATGCAGGAAATGTGAGCATAAGAAGAAACTGGCAGCTAATGTAAAAGGAATCTAAATATCATCTATCGGCAAATAGAGGCAAAGGGTGGTAAGAGGAGGAGTGGGAGAGTGTGAGGGCGGTAAGAGGAGGAGTGGGAGAATGCGAGGGCGATAGGAGGAGGAGTGGGAGAGTGCGAGGGCGGTAAGAGGAGGAGGAGTGGGAGAGTGCAAGGGCGGTAAGAGGAGGAGGAGTGGGAGAGTGCGAGGGCGGTAAGAGGAGGAGGAGTGGGAGAGTGCGAGGGCGGTAAGAGGAGGAGGAGTGGGAGAGTGCGAGGGCGGTAAGAGGAGGAGGAGTGGGAGAGTGCGAGGGCGGTAAGAGGAGGAGGAGTGGGAGAGTGCAAGGGCGGTAGGAGGAGGAGTGGGAGAGTACAAGGGTGGAAAGAGGAGGAGTGGGAGAGTGCGAGGGTGGTAAGAGGAGGAGGAGTGGGAGAGTGTGAGGGCAGTAAGAGGAGGAGGAGTGGGAGAGTGCGAGGGGGGTAAGAGGAGGAGGAGTGGGAGAGTGCGAGGGGGGTAAGAGGAGGAGGAGTGGGAGAGTGCGAGGGCGGTAAGAGGAGGAGGAGTGGGAGAGTGCGAGGGCGGTAGGAGGAGGAGTGGGAGAGTGCGAGGGCGGTAAGAGGAGGGGGAGTGGGAGAGTGCGAGGGCGGTAAGAGGAGGAGGAGTGGGAGAGTACGAGGGCGGTAAGAGGAGGAGGAGTGGGAGAGTACGAGGGCGGTAAGAGGAGGAGGAGTGGGAGAGTACGAGGGCGGTAAGAGGAGGAGGAGTGGGAGAGTACGAGGGCGGTAAGAGGAGGAGGAGTGGGAGAGTACGAGGGCGGTAAGAGGAGGAGGAGTGGGAGAGTACGAGGGCGGTAAGAGGAGGAGGAGTGGGAAAGTACGAGGGCGGTAAGAGGAGGAGGAGTGGGAGAGTACGAGGGCGGTAAGAGGAGGAGGAGTGGGAGAGTACGAGGGCGGTAAGAGGAGGAGGAGTGGGAGAGTACGAGGGCGGTAGGAGGAGGAGTGGGAGAGTACGAGGGCGGTAGGAGGAGGAGGAGTGGGAGAGTACGAGGGTGGTAAGAGGAGGAGGAGTGGGAGAGTACGAGGGCGGTAAGAGGAGGAGGAGTGGGAGAGTACGAGGGCGGTAAGAGGAGGAGGAGTGGGAGAGTACGAGGGCGGTAAGAGGAGGAGGTGTGGGAGAGTATGAGGGCGGTAAGAGGAGGAGGAGTGGGAGAGTACGAGGGCGGTAAGAGGAGGAGGAGTGGGAGAGTACGAGGGCGGTAAGAGGAGGAGGAGTGGGAGAGTACGAGGGCGGTAAGAGGAGGAGGAGTGGGAGAGTACGAGGGCGGTAAGAGGAGGAGGAGTGGGAGAGTACGAGGGCGGTAAGAGGAGGAGGAGTGGGAGAGTACGAGGGCGGTAAGAGGAGGAGGAGTGGGAGAGTACGAGGGCGGTAAGAGGAGGAGGAGTGGGAGAGTACGAGGGCGGTAAGAGGAGGAGGAGTGGGAGAGTACGAGGGCGGTAAGAGGAGGAGGAGTGGGAGAGTACGAGGGCGGTAAGAGGAGGAGGAGTGGGAGAGTACGAGGGCGGTAAGAGGAGGAGGAGTGGGAGAGTACGAGGGCGGTAAGAGGAGGAGGAGTGGGAGAGTACGAGGGCGGTAAGAGGAGGAGGAGTGGGAGAGTACGAGGGCGGTAAGAGGAGGAGGAGTGGGAGAGTACGAGGGCGGTAAGAGGAGGAGGAGTGGGAGAGTACAAGGGCGGTAAGAGGAGGAGGAGTGGGAGAGTACGAGGGCGGTAGGAGGAGGAGGAGTGGGAGAGTACGAGGGCGGTAAGTGGAGGAGGAGTGGGAGAGTACGAGGGCGGTAAGAGGAGGAGGCGTGGGGCAGTGCACGGGCATTAAGAGGAGGCGTGGGGCAGTGCACGGGCATTAAGAGGAGGCATGGGGCAGTGCACGGGCGGTAGGAGGCGTGGGGCAGTGCACGGGCGGTAGGAGGCGTGGGGCAGTGCACGGGCGGTAGGAGGCGTGGGGCAGTGCACGGGCGGTAGGAGGCGTGGGGCAGTGCACGGGCAGTAAGAGGAGGCGTGGGGCAGTGCACGGGCGGTAGGAGGAGGCGTGGGGCAGTGCACGGGCGGTAAGAGGAGGCGTGGGGCAGTGCACGGGCGGTAAGAGGAGGCGTGGGGCAGTGCACGGGCGGTAAGAGGAGGCGTGGGGCAGTGCACGGGCGGTAGGAGGCGTGGGGCAGTGCACGGGCATTAAGAGGAGGCGTGGGGCAGTGCACGGGCGGTAAGAGGAGGCGTGGGGCAGTGCACGGGCGGTAAGAGGAGGCGTGGGGCAGTGCACGAGCGGTAAGAGGCGTGGGGCAGTGCACGGGCATTAAGAGGCGTGGGGCAGTGCACGGGCGGTAGGAGGCATGGGGCAGTGCACGGGCGGTAGGAGGAGGCGTGGGGCAGTGCACGGGCGGTAAGAGGCGTGGGGCAGTGCACGGGCGGTAAGAGGAGGCGTGGGGCAGTGCACGGGCATTAAGAGGAGGCGTGGGGCAGTGCACGGGCGGTAAGAGGCGTGGGGCAGTGCACGGGCGGTAAGAGGCGTGGGGCAGTGCACGGGCGGTAAGAGGAGGCGTGGGGCAGTGCACGGGCGGTAAGAGGAGGCGTGGGGCAGTGCACGGGCGGTAGGAGGCGTGGGGCAGTGCACGGGCATTAAGAGGAGGCGTGGGGCAGTGCACGGGCGGTAAGAGGAGGCGTGGGGCAGTGCACGGGCGGTAAGAGGAGGCGTGGGGCAGTGCACGAGCGGTAAGAGGCGTGGGGCAGTGCACGGGCATTAAGAGGCGTGGGGCAGTGCACGGGCGGTAGGAGGCATGGGGCAGTGCACGGGCGGTAGGAGGAGGCGTGGGGCAGTGCACGGGCGGTAAGAGGCGTGGGGCAGTGCACGGGCGGTAAGAGGAGGCGTGGGGCAGTGCACGGGCGGTAAGAGGCGTGGGGCAGTGCACGGGCGGTAAGAGGCGTGGGGCAGTGCACGGGCGGTAAGAGGAGGCGTGGGGCAGTGCACGGGCGGTAGGAGGCGTGGGGCAGTGCACGGGACCAAAAAGCGGATTTATAAACTGAAGCGGGGGCATGGCTGATGTATTAAATGAATACTTTGCATCTGTCTTTACCAAGGAAGAAAATGCTGTCCAGGTCAGATGCTGCACCTGAGTCCATTCCTATCAGTGCATTTGTAGACATTTAATTGGAATCAAAAACACTGAACTCCCACTGCCCTCTCTGGTTGGTTAGAATACCTCTATCAAGAATTAAACTGGGACCATCTGCTCTGAAAAGCTCAATACAGTACCACATAATATGTTTATTGACTTGCTCATTAGGAAGCTTGCAATTTTATTATTTATAGTTCTGTTTACCTGAGTATTTGTTAAGGCAGAGGGTGGTAATCATTTCTTCAATAATGTTTGCCTCATAAAATGGATGTCAGCCTTTCTTTAAAAGAAAACTTGCTCTGCAAAAATCTTTAACAGCCAATTAATAGTCTTAGCTGTTGAATGGAAAAAATGTATTTGTATTTTTCAGTTTTATTTCTCTCTCTCTCCCTTTCTAACAGGTCGAGAAACATTTTAGAGATTTGGAAAATCAGAAGTTAATGCAACAACGTTCACAAGCACAGCAAACACAGAAGGAAACTGCCTTGTCGTCCTGAGTGGCTTGGATAGGTCCTTTGCAGAGCTTGATCGGGGGAGGGGGGATTTTTTTTCCTGGGAGGGGGTAGTCCACATGTTTTCCAGGGAGAATCTACAGTGAGCTGACATTTCCACTTCCAGAACAGAATAGACTTTACAAAAAAAACATAAAAGACAACACCTATTGTAACTTGACTAACTATAAATTACCTTTTTCCTTTGTTTGCTTTTTAAACAAAATTTAAAAGTCAGATATTTTGTGAATTTTATTTTTTACATGTTCATTTGCTTTTTCATTTTGTCCATTACACTCTTTAGGTAGACCCTAAACTGCTGTTTGTGACCTACACAACTTTCCAAACATTTGTTAGAGTAACAAATCAGCTGATTGTAGTCATAGCATTCAAAGGAGGCGAAAGAAAAAGCAAAGCAAGAAGGTAATTTAACATGTTAAGTGGTTGTCCCATTTAGGAGAGATTTCCTTTTTGAGTCCTTTTTTGAGAAACTTATTCAATGAAGGAATAAGTCCAATTTTTTTTTTAAACGTCACAGAAAAGTCTTCCAGTGAAGAATTGAGTATCTGATGATGGAAGATTTGGCTCATTAGCTTATATCCTCTGACTGTGTACAGAATCGGTTTGTCTTGCTAAGACAGTGCTTACGGAGAGTGTGGCCGTTTTAAAGGATATAACTGTTCATGCAGTTTTGCATGTGTCATGTACTGTACACTTCATTAAATTGGAAGAAAAAGGTTGTCGCCTGGTCTTTGCATAATAAAATTAGACAGTAACAGTCATTTAAAAAGTCCTTTTTATAGGCTGGTGAAGAATCTATGATAATGTATATTTTTATTCGCAGTCCCTGTCAGCACAACACTATAATATAAATTGGAGGAATTTAAAAAACATTTTAAAGCTGAATCTGTTATTGTCTTATTTTGATTGAGAAAATGAAATTAAAGAGAGTAAGAAGAAATTTGTAACCAGTGTTCTTTATTCTGTACTTTTACTTTCCCTTCATGATGTTTTAATGGTTTGCCATGTGCCAAGGAATATCATTTTAATGTTCAAAACATTTTGAGGCAAGTAAATATCATTGTGGGATATTGAAATTTAGCACAGCCTGGAAATTTATAACCTTGATATCCTCCCCCAAGTTGAACCTTTCTGGATTATTTAACCAGTACTATGTCTGTATCCTTTCTTACTCAAATTTTAAAACCGTTACGGTCAATGTTCCCTCTAAGCACAGAAAACCAAAAGTTGCAATGTACAAGTCCTTTAAGTTACCGCACATGGGCGGCTGCACAAAAAAATTCAAGGGCCTGCACACTTAAAAGTTGCCCAGCATTCCAAAAGAAATTGGAGGGTGTGTTGACCACAGTTAGCTATGATATTTCTGGTGGATTCAAGTCCATTCAAGCTGACATGAGCTTGGTATTGAGTACAGAAATGAACTTTCACTATGTGTACAGTTATCAATGCAGTAATTTTCATTTTGCTGTACTTCAATAGCAGGTACTTTTATAATTACTTCTTACACCCCTCTTTCTCTCTCTCTGCATACAAAAAAGCCATTTGGTGTTACTTCAAATCAAAACATTGTCTGAGTGGTACCATAGTGCTCATTTTATTAAATGTGAATTTAATTATTATCCAGCTATGTGAATCAGTAAAGTTTGCTTGAAAGATGCTTTATTACAGTATAGATAAATGCCTTGTTCCTTTATAATTGGAAGGCTATCCCGTGAGGAGTTGGGGTTCAACAAAATTTTAATTCAGGTGAATCTTGAGTTCTTTTGCTTCCTAATGTTTGCAAGTTGGGTTCTTCAGGATGTCCTATATTTGGTACAAAAGCTTCCTGCTTGTTAATCTTTGTACAAAAATTCATCTTTAAAACTGGTGAACTGTTTATGGTATCAGTTTTCTAGTAGCACTGTACTCTTATCTTCGCAAATTTCTTCAGGGAAATTTTGAGTTGACATGTTGCAGCTGGTGAGTAAGTGCAATAATTCCTCTTGCTTCCCTCTCTTATATTTTTTTCAAAAGCCTAAATTGTGAAGTATGCAACCTTTTGGATGTTCCATCTTGCATAGTGTCACAAAGTTGGTAAGATGCAAATTGTCTCACGTTGAGTTGATTTCATCCTTTGGGCAGTTTGTTGAACATAGACCATAAGTGTCTCCTTTGTTTGGATGAGGAGTGAAATGAGCAGATTGAATAAGAAAAAAGTAAAAAAAAACTGCGGATGCTGAAAATCCAAAACAAAAATAAAAAAACCTGGAAAAACTCAGCAGGTCTGACAGCATCTGCGGAGAGGAACGCAGTTAATGTTTCAAGTCCATATGACTCTTCAACAGAACTGAAGTTATTGAAGAGTCATACGGACTTGAAATGTTAACTGTGTTCCTCTCTGCAAATGCTGTCAGACCTGCTGAGTTTTTCCAGATTGAATAAGAAGTCTGTCTTTGGTAATCTCATGCACCGGATGCCACCCAAGAACAATAGTGATATGTTTCAGTAAGAGAAGATTTGGGAAGGAGGTGAGGAATGCTTACTTATTTACAATATGCCACACATTTTCTGTAATCAAAAGGAGAATTTCTGCTCTTAAAGATAAGCAGTGAGCAGCTCAGCAATCATAGTTCCAATGAGTGTTCAATACAGCATTGTGTCTGCAATATGGAACTATTTTTAAATGTATTTGTTCATGGGATGTAGCCATCACTGGCTAGGCCAACATTTATTGCCCAGCATTATTTTCACTTGAGAAGGTGGCGGTGAGCTGCCTTCTTGAACTGCTGCAGTCCATGTGGGGAAGGCACACCCATAGTGCTGTTAAGAAGGAAGTTCCAGGATTTTGATCCAGTGACCATGAAGGAATGGCAAAATAGTTCAAGTCAGGGTGGTGTTGTGTTGGTGTTCCCATGCTTTTGCTACCCTTGCCCTTCTAAGTCGTTAAGGTTGTGGGTTTGGAAGATGCTGTCAAAGAAGCCTTGGTGAGTTGTTGCAGTGTACCTTGTAGATGGTACACGCTGCTGCCACTATGCGCCAGTGCTGGAGGGAGTGAATTTTTTTTAAGGTGGTGGATGGGGTGCTGTTTAGGTGGGTTGCTTTGTCCTGGATGTTGAGCTTCTTGAATGTTGCTGGAGTTGCACTTATCCAGGCAAGTGGAGAGTATTTCATTACACTTCTGACTTGTATCTTTTAGATGGTGGACAGGCTTTAGGGATTCAGGAGCTGAGTTACTGTCCACCACATTTCCAGCCTCTGACCTGCTTTTATAGCCACGGTATTTATATGGCTGGTTCGGTTCAGTTTTTGGTCGGTCGTAACACCCCCCGGATGTTAATAGTCGGATTCAGTGATGGTAATGCCAAGGGGAGATGGTGATATTCTCTCTTGTTGGTGACGATCATTGCCTGGCACTTGTAAATTGTGAATGTTACTTACCACTTATCAATCCAGCCTGAATGTTGTCAAGGATTTGCTGCATATGGACACGGACTGCTACGGTATCTGAGGAGTCATGAATGGTGCTGAGCATTGTGCAATCAGTGAACAACCACAACCCCATTCTGACCTTATGATGAAGGGAAGGTCATTGATGGAGCTGCTGAAGATGATTGGGCCTAGGGCACTACCCTGAGAAACTCCTGCAGCGATGTTCCGAGACTGAGAAGATTGACCGCTAACAACAACATCCACCTTCCTTTGTGCTAGGTATGACTCCAACCAGTGGATAGTTTTCCTTAGCAAAGTGAAGGATAGCACATGTGCCGTTACTTTGTTCTACATGTGACATCAATGTTATGTTTCAATCAACTGGCTTTTTTTTTCATGCGAACTTCGGCATTGTGGCAGTTTTTATTTAAAGTCCCACTGGAAATCCAGTACAAAATACATACTTGCTGTTTAGTTTTTGAGGTAGCATGACATTGACAAGCAGGCAATTCAGACGCCTATTGATTCAGACACCTTGTAAGTTACTTCTTACAGTAAGGTACTCTGCTAATAAATTTATTGGAACTGTTTATGGCACTGATTTAAAAATAATTATTTGTATCTTTCCCTACTGAAAAGAGTTAGGAGATGTGCGTATTGAACAGACGGTAAGCGAAACCTTTGGGGTGGACTTGCAAAGTAAAAGAATACCTTGTATGGGATGCTGGAGCTACTTTTTCAGTTAACAAGGAAACTGGCTTACTTTTCAACTTAAAAATGTGTGCAAATCTTGAGCAAAGTAATTGCAGTGAAATTGATTTCTATTGTAGCCATGTTATCTGTTGTTTTTCAATCCAGTAAATGCTGCTGCAAAGCCAAATTAATCCACCTGACACCAAGCTAGTTGAACTTAAATTTGTTGATGTGTAAAAAAAAAATTATCAACTTTATTTTTAATTGATAGAAGCCCTCGTAAAGCAACTGGAGCTTTATTTCATACCTATTTTTGAGGGTCTGTTGGCTTTGTTAAAATTGGTCGGTGTGCATTAAACAGCATTCAGTATTTCATTTTTAAGTTGAAAAGTAAGCCAGTTTCCTTGTTAACTGAAAAAGTAGCTCCAGCATCCCATACAAGGTATTCTTTTACTTTGCAAGTCCGCCCCAAAGGTTTCGCTTACCGTATTTCATTTGCCAAATGCAGATTCTGGGGAAAGAGTGAGATTTATTGGATAGCTTTTTCAAAGAGCTGGCACGGTCATGTGTTGAATATTCTGAAAGATCGTATAATAGAGTTTTACCAGGTGGGGAAGTTTTGTGCAGTACTTATGGGTGCCCACTAGATGGATGTATTGACTAAGGAGACAAGTTATCCAGTTGCAATACTTTCTGTATAACGGCTGGTTGCATATTTGTGGTCATCCCCAGATGCTGGACCGATTTATTCAATTAAATGAAGATCATCATTTTATAAAGGTGCTTTAAATTGAATAAAGAATAAAGACAAATAAGTATCATAATTTGCTGCTTGGAGCAAAAAAAATTATACAATGCATGAATACTTTTTGAAGCTTGGTCAAATTTGTCACCTTGCCATAGTTTCCATGAGCAATCTAGTCACATCTAAACCTATATTGCTGGAATAGTGGCAGTGTACTATAAGTACAGATACAAAAGTTTGAGTCTTGTTTCCTTTAATTGTTTAAATTAGATTTCTTTCTTTTTTCTTTCCCCTTTTATTTCTGTGTCATCCCATAAAGATTTTTAATCAGACTGATGCCTAGTTTTAGGCCTGTTGGTTATTGGGATAGGAATTGGAGGAAGGTATTCAGCTGCTGCTCCTTTCTCTCTCTTTCTCTCCCCCACCCCCACCACCCCCAGGACCTGCTTTGCCATTCAATTAGATCATGGCTGATCTGCATTTCAATTCCATTTATTTGCCTTTGCTCCATAATCCCTTGATACTCTTACCTCTTTTTCTGAGGTTGGGGGGGATGTGGCGGTGCAGTAACAGCTCTGAATTTCTGCTATCCTTTGCGTGCAAAATACTTCCTAATGGAAGGCCTAGCTTTGATTTTAAGATATGTCTCCTTGTTCTTAAACTTCCCTCCCCACCACCACCCCATCAGAGGAAATAGTTCATCTGTATCCTATCAAATCCCTTCAACATTTTAAACATCTGGATCAGATCGCCCTTCAATCTTCTAAACTCAAAATAATGCAAGCCAAGTTTATGCAACTTGAGTGTTAAATTATTCAGTCAAGTGCTGATATAATTCTGATAAATCTGTACTGCATCCCCTCCAAAGCCAATGTACCCTTCAGAAGATGCAGCGCTAAAACTGAATGCAGTACACTAAATGGAGTCTGACCAAAGGACCTAACAACTGAAGCTGCACTGTGTTGCAGCCCTTCGAGATATAGGCAGACATTCCATTAGCCTTGTTGATTGCTTATCAGCAATGTATGTACATGGACTCTCAAATCTCTTTGCTCCTCTACAATTCCTTACCATTCGGAAAATATTCCAAATTGGCTTTTTTTGGATCCAACACATGGTTGACATACCTATATTGAACTTAATTTGTCATACTTTTGCCCATGCATTTAACACTTTTTAAACCAATTTCTTGCTTCCCTCCAGAGTACTTTCCCCATTGCAGAAGCTTAAATTTTGCAGTTTTTAAAATAATGAAAGGAATCAATTCAATTTGGTGCATTAGATTACTTGAGTTGGGAGGGGAGGTCTCGGGCACATCAGCGTAGAATGCCGAACTATAGAGACCTTAATGTTTTCTTTGCTTGTTCATGGAACATGGGCATCACTGGCAAGGCCAGCATTTATCCATCTCTAATTGCCCTTGGAAAAAATGATGCTGAATAGAATGCAATTGAGTAACTTGCTAGGCTATTTCAGAGGGCAGTTAAGGCTATTAAGAGTCAATCGTGTGTAGTCACGCAGGCTAGACTGAGTAAGGACTGCAGTTTTACTTAAAGGACAATAGTCAACCAGATGGGGTTTAATTCCAATCCTGTAGCTTTATGTTTACTAGCTTTTTTTTTCTGGATTTAAGTTATTTGAATTTAAAATTCCCAGTAGCTATGGTGGGATTTGAAAGTAGCTCCAGACCATTAACCCAAGCTTCTAATTTATTAAAATGAAAGCAAAATACTGTGGATACTGGAAATCTGTAATAAAAAATAAAGTGCTGGAAATGCTCAGCAGGTCTGGCAGCACTGCAGTTGTTTTGGATTTGAAATGTTAGCTCTTGTTTCTCTCCTCTCATCCTGCCAGACCTGCTGAGTATTTTCAGCACTTCTGTTTTCACCTGGTAGATTACTAACCTGCTGCCATAACTACTACATTATGACACTCCATAACTTTGTTTAGAAACTGGCAGAACTCTCAAGAGGGTTGGGAAGAGCCAGCTCCAAAACAAATGACAGGCTCTGGGTGGAGGCTCCTTTATCTGTAGTTTCTGCCCCTGAGGCTCAATGGGAACCTGGCATAATACTGGTAGCTGCTAGTGAGAAAGATCAGGCATGCCAGTGGTGAAGAAAAAGATTCCTAGATCAGCACCCTTGCTTGGGTTGGTGCATTGCTGGGGACAAAGGGGTAGCTGAATGTTCATGGGTATAGGCAGGCACTAGAAATGCACCCTATAAATAGTGATTATGACTAACAAATAAAATGTACTCCAGTGACTCCACAAACTGTCTGAATTCAGCACTGTCATCAACAAGATTCTCTCACAACCAGTGGGTTGATGCCCATGGAATTCCATGGCTTAGGTTAGATGTCACGGAGTTTTTCTTTCTGCAGAAAGTCATCACCTTCTGAAATAGTGTCAAAATTTGATAAGGCATTAATTAGTTACAAGCCTTCAAAAGAAGTTGGTAACAGAGTGGGCATCAGAAGTTACAGGAGTTGTGTTGGACTCAAGTAGTGGCATCAATTAGAGACTGTGGTCTCTTGGAGTTTTTTTTTGCCTTCAAGAATTGGAGGCGGATTTCCCCCCTTCCCCCACCTCCCCCTCCCCTAAACTGGACTTTCTCCTCTCCCAATTTTCTTGCCTCTCTTAGGAGATTGTGTGACAGAGTTGGGAAAGGCTGGGTGTATTTGATGTAGGGTGTATCATATCTTTCTGTCCTTTCTTATATGTTTGGATTCTGTAATTTCAAATTTAGAAATTATTTTGCCCCCTTTTTTGATTTCTTATTGAAAATCAGTGTGTATAGCGCTTTTCACGATCACTGAATGTCTCAGTGCTTTACAGCCAATGAAGTACATTTGTAGACACTGTTGTAATGCAGGAAATATGGCAGCCAATTTTCACACAGCAAATTCCCACAAACAGCAATGTGATGACCAGATAATCTGCAGATTAATTGATTTTAAAAACACACTTCTTGTCAGTTATGAGACTTAAGAGCTGCTACAAAAGGAAAAAAACTGACGATATTGAGGGTTGAGTGCAAAGAGTAAGTTTAAAGCTGAAATTTGCAGATAACAAAAATGCCAGTGGTCCTAATTGGTGAAAATGCCTAAAAACTTGGGTAATAATTTTAGTATTTAAAAATGCTGTGGCCTGGATTTCTGTAATAGAGATATGAGACTATTTGCAATACCATTTTGCTAAGTGATTGTTTTCAAATGTAATTGCTGTAGGATTAGGCCCCACCCCCACTTTTTTTTTCAAAAAGGATTTGACTTGCACTCTTTCTATGAAGATTCATCAATATCCAAATTGTTTCTTTGTTTGAGGGGTATGGAGGTTAATATGGTTTAATATTGTCAAAGGATGACAATTTCAGTCAAAAGTAATGGGTCTCTGTGAAATTTTCTATTTCATTCTATTTGCTCTTCATGGCTCTTGAAAATGTATGAATGTTATTTTTTAATGATTCTTCAAAGCATTATTCCCTTTTACCAAGATTCAGTTGGTGAGAAAAGCATCACGCACGTCAGGACAACAGAAACTTGCTGTTTGAGAAATGTTTAAGAAACTTGTGTTTTTTTAAAAGCTAAAATACTGCAGATGCTGGAAACCTGAAATAAAAACAGGAAATGCTGTAAAAGCTCTGCAGGTCTAGCAGCATCTGTGGAGAAAGAAACAGAGTTAACGTTTTGAGTCTGTATGAATTCTTCAGAGCTGTCTTATTCATAGTTGCAACCAGTGCCAGCATCTGTACATGTATGGCATGGAAAATTGTCCTTTTTACAGCCAATGCGCTTCTATCCTAGCTTCAGGGTACACCCTCTCCCTTCAGTATGAGATTTCCATTTACCAGCTTTGTTGCTTTTCTGGTAGTAAGATGGATTATTTGGTGTCAATTCTAAGTTATGTTTCTGCTATAGATCCTGCAGACTATGGAGTGAGTGTTTCCACACTTACATCATTCTACATTGTAGCTAAAAGAACAAAAACTTTCCAGACTCTTCAAACTAAAGTGCCATGAGCACAAGGACAGTGCAGGAACACACTGTGCCACTAGGTGCCCTTTTAATCGTTTTTTTTAATTTTAGCATTGGTGCACATATTTCTCAGCATTGAACATCTGCTCATTTGCTAAGCCTTTATAGATTACTTCTGAGTTTTATCCTCCGCATATCCTGTTTTTCTGTGCAGCTGTGGCTTTTGACAATCTACTAACCATTTCTTCAATTTTATTTGCAAATAAACATTCAAAAAACCCTCCACTACTTTTCCACTACCCCTGATTAAGCTTTATGCCACCCCTCCTCCTTCATTGGCTTGGTGTCTATTTTGTCTGATTGTATATCTCTCTAAAGCACCTTGGGATGTTCTTCTACGTTGAAGGTGCTATATAAATGTAAAAGTTCCTTGTCTGGGATTTGGGTATAGATTAACTTACTTTCTATCACCCCTAAATATGAAATACAGTATACAGGTACTTGAGGGTGCTTGCAACAAAATGACTTTATTTCCCAGGACGTTTTGTTAAATAGTGAAACAGTGAGGCTCCAGTTTCTTTTTTCCAAAAATACACTTTATTCATAAAATATTGTAACATTATGTTCCATAACAGTTCAAATTGGACATTACCGAAAGTACAATACAGTTCTTTCCGTACAGCATGTGGCACTCTGAGGTGCCCCAATACAATTGTGATAAACATGTGATATTTACAATACACATTTCATGGGAAAAGATACCACCTGATGAGTTTTACATAGTATACTGATAGCCTGGAATCAATGGCAGGTCAATCTTAGTGTCCTTTCTGCATTGAGTCTGTAGCAGCTGTCCCAAGCTTTAATGCACCCCTCAGTGGGTAGTCCTGAGCCTTGGAATGTGCCACTTTGCAACACTTGGTCATGGACAACTCTTTGCACTGGAAGACCAATAAGTTTCTGGCAGATCCAAGAGCATCCTTCGCCAAGTTGATAGTCCTTCAGCAGCCAACATTTGTCATGGAGTGTATCACAGCGCTACTCAGGATGAATCTTATCAAATAAACTGCTGCATATCTTTCCAGACCTCCTTTGGAAAGGCATATACTAGAAGTTGGTGAGTGACTGTTCCTACCCCACCACAGTTGCCTCGAGGACAGCGTGCAGAGGGGGTGAGATTTCCGGCATTCATGAAGGATCTGATGGGGAGGCCCTTTCTCGCTACCAACCAAGTTACATTTTTTACAAAGAGAAAAACAAAAAACTGCGGATGCTGGAAATCCAAAACAAAAACAGAATTATCTGGAAAAACTCAGCAGGTCTGGCAGCATTGGCGGAGAAGAAAAGAGTTGACATTTCGAGTCCTCATGACCCTTCAAAAGAACATTTTTTATTAATTTCTACAGGATATATGCTAATAAATGTTAAGCAGTCTTGAGGTTGTGTTTTGGTGACCCCATGTCCTGCTATTTTAGCTGTAGATGCTAAGAAACAATGTGAAGAAAGAATTGAATTGATTACTGTATCTTTCATCTTGTAAGGATCTCAAAGTATTTCACAACCAATAAATTATTTTTGAAATTAGTTATTGGGTGCTATATTTGCATATAAAATAATCTGCTTACGTTAAGGCCCCTATTAGCACTAATGGCATGGGTGGGGGTTGGTGGCAGGGTAGCCTATTTTGGTATGTTGATTGGGGCATGAATGCTAGCCAGCAGAACTTGTGCTCTTTAAAGTGTCCCCACATTATTTACGTCCACATGAATAGGCAGATTTGGTCAAGGTTTCATTGAAAAATTTTCCCTGACAATACAGCATTCCTGAAAGTTGGCCTAGACTTTTAGGGACAAGTCTTAGCACCCATTTAAGGTGGAAGTCAAAATCAGAGTGGCTGTGAATGATCTGCATATTTGTACTAGGTGTTGTGCAACTTAACCAGTGATCTTTAAAGAGAGTGATGGCGGCGCTCTGAAGGTGGCAAGATTTTTTAGGTGTATTTTTCTGGAGCCAAGAAAAACAGCATTGCCGCTCCTGGGCCCACAGAAGAAAACTCTGGCCTGTTGGCCATGCATGGGAGGGCTTCTCTCAACATGCCTGCTGGTTTGGCGTGGGAACCAGGTGATCCCCAACTCTCCTGCAATTGGGGTGCTCATATTGTGCCAACAGCAGATTGATGGCAATCAAATAACAGCAAACTAAGATGTCCCTTCAATTTTTCAACTGCAATTCATGTTCTGGCGTGGGGTTTGGATCTACAATCTTATGACTCAGAGGGAAGAGTGCTACCACTGAGAAAAGCTAAATAGTATGGGTAATTTTATTCATCAAATAATAAGACAGCACAAAATTCTTAATTACTATTTACTTAATATATTCTTAATTGTGAAATATCAGTTTTTTTCTAATCCCCTCAAGTTTTTCTATTTTTGACATTTGGTTAGAATTTCTTGTTTTCTGAATATATGCTTATTACATTTTAAATATTTTTAATGAACAATGCCATTGAACTGTATTATAAAGGAATATTACAAATTAATAGATCTCCCAGGGCAATGAATGTGGGGAGTCGGAACCATATAACATTTGGGTCAAACATCCAACAGAAGATGGTAGTGAGAAGTGACCGAGAAGCATTCTGGGAGAAGTCACTGCAATTCCGAAGGGGATCGAGGAGAAGGACCCCTGCCTTTAACAGGAGGAAGAGCATCCAACAGAGGGCGGAAGTGAGAAGTGACTGAGAAGCATTCCGGGAGAAGTCAGCGCAGTCACTGCAACTCAAGGGGATCGAGGAGGACCCACTGTCAAAGAACAGAATAGCCCCAAACATTACATTGCTGAAGTGTTTCCATCCCTCCTGCAAACCAAAAAAAAAGAGGGAGAGAGGCAGTACCTTCAGGAGTGCACCAGACCTGCGAGGGACACTTTTGAAAGTGGATTTTAAAAAAAGCAGCTGATTGGTGAGTAAATCCTGGTGAGTTTTTTATTTTCAATCTATTAAAGTAATTCATTGCTTAATACTGAGGTAGGAGCTGAAAAAGAGTATAGAGTAGTACTGTACAAGTATTAGTCAAGAAACAAGGTTCCTAGCTAACATAAATAAGGCCCTGAGCTAGAGTTTTTTTTAAGGGAGTAACTAGCTTAATCGAGAGGGATGTCATGGCAGGAGAACTCAGACCCATGATATGCTGCTCCTGCAGGATGTGGGAAATGAGGGACGCTTCCAGCACCCCTGGTGACCATGTGTGTGGAAGGTGTGTCCAAATGCAACCTCTAGCTAACCGGATTTCGGAGCTGGAGCTGCGGGTGGACTCATTGTGGAGCACCCACGATGCTGAGCAAGTTGTGGACAGCATGTTTAGCGAGGTGGTCACACCGCAGGTGAAGATTACACAGGCAGAAAGGGAATGGATGACCATCAGAAACAGTAAAAGACTCAGGAAGGTAGTGCAGGTCATCCCCCTCTCTAACAGATATACCACTTTGAATACTGTTGGGTGGGGGGGGGGGGTGGCCTTTCAGGGTAAAGCAGCAACAGCCAAGTTCACGGCACCGTGGGTGGCTCTGCCGCTCAAAGGGGCGGGAGGAAAACAAGTGGCAGGGCTATAGTGATAGGGGATTCAATAGTTAAGGGTACAGACAGACGCTTCTGTGATCACAAACATGAATCAAGGATGGTATATTGCCTCCCAGGTGCCAGGGTCCAGGATGTCACAGCGGCTGCATGACATTCTGGGGAGGGAAGGTAAACAGCCAGTGGTCGTGGTCCACATTGGTACCAATGACATATAGGTAAACCAAGGGATGAGGACCTGCAAGCTCAGTATAGGAAGTTAGGAGATAAATTAAAATGCAGGACCTCAAATGTAGTAATCTCAGGATTACTCCCAGTTCCACATGCTAGTGAGAGCAGGAATTAGAGGATAGACCAAATGAATATGTGGCTGGAGAGATGGTGTAGCCGGGAGGGATTCAGGTTCTTGAGACACTGGGATTGGTTCTGGGGAAGGTGGGACCTGTACAAACCAGACAGGCTGCATCCAGGCAGAGCTGGGACCAGTATCCTTGCGGGAGCTTTTGCTAGTCTGTTGGGAAGTAAGTCAGATTCAGATCAGAAAAACAGGTAGAACATTAGCTAGGGACATTGTGATAGACATGGATTTACAGGAGAAGCAAAGTTTACTAAGTGTCCAGCAAGGGAAATTGACGGGGTTAAACTGTTTATACTTCAATTCAAAGTATATTACAAACAAGGTAGATGAGTTAAGGGCACGGGTAGACACATGGCAGCAGGATGTCATTGCTATAATGGAGACCTGGCTAAAGGAGGGACAAAACTGGCAGCTTAATATCCCTGGTTATAGAGTCTTCAGACACGATAGAGTAGGAGATAAAAAAGGAGTGGGGGGGGGGGGGGTTGGTTGCATTAATGGTTAAAGAATCAATTCCAGTTGTGAGAAGGAATGATATACTAAATGGGTCAACAAACGAGGCGTTATGGTTTGAGCTTAGAAATAAAAAAGGGGCAATCACATTACTGGGAGTATACTACAGACCCCCAAACAGTGAACGGGAGATAGAAGAACAAATATGGAGGCAAATTTCTGCTTGTAAGAACAAGAGGGCAATAATAGTAGGAGACTTCCACTATCCTAATATCAACTGGGATTCAAACATTATAAGGGGCACTGAGGGAGAAAAATTCATGCAGTGTGTCCAGGAAAATTTTTTCAACCAATTAGTGACAAACCCAATGAGAGGAAATGCAATTCTAGACCTAGTCTTGGGGAACGAAGAAGGGCAAGTGGGTGAAGTGACAGTTGGCGACCATATAGGGGACAGTGATCACAATTCAGTTAGATTTAGCATTACCATGGAAAAGGACAGAGATAAGGCAGGAGTAAAAGCCTTGAACTGGGGGAAGGCAAATTTTGCTTAAATGAGAAGGGACTTGGCTGAGGTGGACTGGACAGCACTGCTGGAGGATAAAATTGGAAAACCAGTGGGAAGCACTAAAAAGCGAGATCTAATTGTACAAAGTAGACATGTCCCCTACAAAAATAAGAGTGGTACTGCCAAATCCAGACCCCCCTGGTTGTCTAGAGGAACACAGGGGAAGATCAAACAGAAAAAGAAAGTGTGCAATAGGCACAAAGAACTAAGCACTGCAGATAGCCCAGACAAATATAGGAAGTGCAAGGACGAAGTACAAAAGGAAATAAGGAAATCAAAGAGAGGGCATGAAAAAAGATTAGCAAGTTAAGTTAAAGATAACCCAAAGATGCTTTACCAATACGTTAATGTTAAGAGGTTAGTTAAGGAAAACGTGGGACCTGTCAGAGGTGAGGATGGAAACTTGTGTGTAGATGCAGAGGCTGTGGGAAGGATTTTGAATGAATATTTTGTCTCTGTGTTTACAAAAGAAAGGGAGGATGGAGATATAGTAGTCCAGGAGGAACACTGTGAGATATTGGATGGGATAGTCATAAAGAGAGAGGAAGTACTTGAAGGGTTGAAATCCTTGAAAGTTGATAAGTCACCAGGGCCAGATGGATTGTTTCCGAGGCTGCTGAAGGAAGTCAGGGAGGAGATAGCAGATGCTTTGTGGATGATTTTCCAATCATCACTAGATACAGGGGAGATACCGGAGGACTGGAGAAATGCAAACGTAGTTCCATTGTCTAAAAAGGGGTCAAAGGAAATGTCAAACAATTATAGGCCAGTTAGTCTTACATCGATCTTGAGCAAAGTAGTAGAATCAATCCTGAGAGATAGGATTAACTGTCATGTGGAAAGGCATGGACTAGTCAGGGATGGTCAGCTTGGATTTGTTAAAGGAAGGTCTTGCCTCACAAATTTGATTGAATTCTTTGAGGAAGTGACAAGAAGGGTTGATGAAGGTAGTGATGAAGTGTGAAGTCATACATTTAGGGAGGTCAAACGGTTACAGGGATTACACAATAAATGGGAATATATTAAGAGGGATAGATGAAGTGAGAGATCTTGGCGTGCAAGTACACAGGTCCCTGAAAGCAGCAGTTCAAGTAGACAAGGTTGTAAAGAAGGCATATAGAATGCTCTCCTTCATTGGCAGAGGTATAGAATATAAAAGTAAGGATATAATGTTGGAATTGTATAAAACACTGGTGAGGCCACAACTGGAGTATTGTGTGCAGTTCTGGTCAGCACATCACAGGAAGTACGTAATAGCTCTGGAGAGAGTGTAGAGGAGGTTTACAAGAATGTTGCCAGGGTTAAAAAAGTGTAGCTATGAGGAGAGATTGGATAGGTTGGGGTTATTTTCCTTAGAACAAAGAAGGCTGATAGGTGACTTGATGTGTACAACATTATGAGGGGAATAGATAGAGTGGGCAGGATAAAATTGTTTCCCTTGGTGGAGACTTCTAGAACCAGGGAACATAGATTCAAGATAAGTGGCAGAAGGTGTAGGGGGGACATGAGGAAGAACTTTTTTACGCGGAGTGTAGTGGGTGTCTGGAATTCGCTGCCCAAGTTGGTAGTAGAGGCAGAAACTCTAAACTCTTTTTAAAAAAAAAAGTACCTGTATCTGCACCTTAAGTGCTGTAAGCTGCAGGGCTATGGGCCGGGTGCAGGAAGGTGGGATTAGGAAGGGCGCCTGGGTGTCCTCGGGCTGGCGTGGACAAGATGGGCCAAATGGCCTCTTCCTGCGCTGTAACTTTTCTATGGTTCTAACATAGGATTAGGTACTGGGGCAAGATTAAATTGGTGCTTAAGTCAATCCATTTTAAAGTCTCATAACCTGTCCTTATTTTTATATTTCCTTTATAAACTCCCACATCACATTTATAATAGAAATTTTTAATGCAAAATTGTCATGTTGTAATTACACCTTCCTGCCAACAGTAGTGCTACTAGCAAAAACAGAAATAAAAATATCTGGAAAAACTCAGCAGGTCTGACAGCATCTGCGGAGAGGAACACAGTTAACGTTTTGAGTCCGTATGACTCTTCAACAGAACTAAGGAAAAATAGAAGAGAGGTGAAATATAAGCTGGTTTAAGGGGGGGGGGCGGGGTGCAAGTAGAGCTGGATAGAGGGCCAGTGATAGGTGGAGATTGCCAAAAGATGTCATAGACAAAAGGACAAAGAGGTGTTGAAGGTGGTGATATTAGCTAAGAAATGTGCTAATAGGTGACATTTAGGGTAAAAAGCAGGATGAGCAAGGTACAGATAGCCCTAGTGGGGGTGGGGTGGGGGGTAGGATCGAAATAGGATAAAACAATAGATGGAAATACGTTTAAAAATAATGGGAAAAGGTGGGAAAAGAAAAATTTATATAAATTATTGGAAAAAAGGGAGATCGGAAAGGGGGTGGGGATGGAGGAGAGAGTTCATGATCTAAAATTTTTGAACTCTATATTCAGTCCGGAAGGCTGTAAAGTGCCTAGTCGGAAGATGAGTTGCTGTTCCCCCAGTTTGCGTTGAGCTTCACTGGAACATTGCAGCAGGCTAAGGACAGACATGTAGGCATGAGAGCAGGGTGGAGTGTTGAAATGGCAAGTGACAGGGAGGTCTGGGTCATGCTTGTGGACAGACCGAAGGTGTTCCACAAAGCAGTCACCCAGTCTGCGTTTGGTGTCTCCAATGTAGAGGAAACCGCATTGGGAGCAATGAATGCAGTAGACTAAATTGAGGGAAGTGCAAGTGAAATGCTGCTTCACTTGAAAGGAGTGTTTGGGCCCTTGGACGGTGAGGAGAGGGGATGTAAAGGGGCAGGTGTTGCACCTTCTGCGGTTGCATGGGAGGGTGCCGTGGGAGGAGGTTGAGGTGTAGGGGGTGATGGAGGAGCGGACCAGGGTGTCCTGGAGGGAACGATCCCTGTGGAATGCTGCCGGGGGGTGAAGGGAAGATGTATTTGGTGGTGGCATCATGCTGGAGTTGGCGGAAATGGCGGAGGATGATCCTTTGAATGCAGAGACTGGTGGGGTGATAAGTGAGGACAAGGGGGACCCTATCATGATTCTGGGAGGGAGAGGAAGGTGTGAGGGCAGATGCGCAGGAGATGGGCCGGACACGGTTGAGGGCCCTGTCAACCACCGTGGGTGGAAAACCTCGGTTAAGTAGGAAGACGTGTCAGAGGAATTGTTTTTGAAAGTTACATCATCAGAACAGATGCGATAGAGGCGAAGGAACTGAGAGAATGGGATGGAGTCCTTCCAGGAAGCGGGGCTGTAGTCAAGGTAGCTGTGGGAGTCAGTAGGCTTGTAATGAATATTGGTGGACAGTCTATCACCAGAAATTGAGACAGAGAGGTCAAGGAAGGGAAGGGAAGTGTCAGAGATGGACTGTGTGAAAATGATGGAGGGGTGGAAATTGGAAGCAAAATTAATAAATTTTTCCAGGTCCAGGCGAGAGCATGAAGCAGTCATTGATGTACTGGAGAAAGAGTTGTGGGAGGGGGCCAGAGTAGGACTGGAACAAGGAATGTTCCACATACCCCATAAAGAGACAGGCATAACTTGGGCCCATATGGGTACCTATAGCCACACCTTTTATTTGGAGGAAGTGAGAGGAGTTTAAGGAGAAATTGTTCAGTGAGAGAACAAGTTCAGCCAGATGGAGGAGAGTGGTGGATGGGGATTTTTTGGACTTCTGTTTGAGGAAGAAGCGAAGAGCCCTCAGACCATCCCGGTGGGGGATGGAGGTGTAGAGGAGTTGGACGTCCATGGTGAAGAGGCGGTTGGGGCCAGGAAACTGGAAATTGTTGATATGATGTAGGTGTTGGAGGAATTGCGGGTGTAGGTGGGAACAGACTGGACAAGGGGAGAGAGAATGGAGTCAAGATAGCAGGAAATGAGTTCTGTGGAGCAGAAACAGGCTGACACGATTGGTCTGCTGGGACCGTCCTGTTTGTGGATTTTGGGTAGCAGGTAGTAGTGCTACTAGTCTCTCCATTAGGGCAGTGTAATTACAATGTGCTAAAGTTTTGGTTATCAGCTTGTATAAACAAATTTACAGTGGAAAACACTGATGAGAAGTGCACCAGATGTGCATTTTAATAGGTTAATTGATGCCTAATTAGCATTAATTTATTTCTTTGTAATGAAGAAGATCCAGTTTGGTTAACAGAGGAATTCAGACTTGGATCCTATTCAACCATGTGTTTTGAAGTAGAGCAAAAACAAAAATAGCCGGAAAAACTCAAGTAGAAGTTTTGCTCTGCTTATAATTGCTAATTCTAATTCTGTTGTGTGTGGCTATAGTTTTGAGGGCTTTCATCAAAATCATGTGGCCAGTGGGTGTGATATAGGCTGCTCTTAATGAACTACCACTGAACACCACTTGTGTGAAGTGATATAGAGTTTCTGGTTTCAAGTACCTTCAGTCTGCTTCTTTCCAACCTCTCTGGTTACAGTTTCCACAGTACCATTTGACCTTATCACTTTCAAAGTCTTGGCTTGGAACTGACCACTTCTAGTCTCTTTGCTAAGAGGTGATTTAACAGCTCCCTGCGTAGAGATGCTTTGTGATAAAACTGCCCATTTCTAAGGCTGAATGGAAATATCTGTTCCTTTATTAGCATTTATTTAATGCATTGTGTATGCTATATTAGTGACTCAAATTCTCTAAGTTGAGAATTGTAATAATTCCAGTAGTAATTTAAATGTGCAAGTTATTTTATATTAAAATGGATTGAGCATTATAGTGCATATTTTTTAAATTGCTGTTCACTTTGGTCATTCCCAGCATTCAGATTAAAGTTTTATTTTTACGCTAGGTAGCACTGTTGGTGAAAATGGCAGTGCCTGAGCTAATGCAATGCCTCTAAACTGATCTATGGCAATTTATTTGTGCAGGAGATTGATGATTCTGTCAGTGGAGGCGCTATCTATTCCCTCTGAATCCTTTACTCCTGGATAGATCCACTTTCCACACTGGTAGCTGTGTCTAGACTTAGCTGGCTTTTATCTCATCTCGCTTGAGTCAGGCAACCTTGCCCTGAATTCCTAAGTGACACATTTTTAATATCTGGCTGGTGTAGCCTAACAGCCTTAAATTTCTGCTGGAGGTCTACTTTTCAATTTCACAGGGCTGCCCTTCCAATTATACTAGGCAATGAACTCCTATACTTTCTACTACAAAGCTTAATATAAGAACAACTAACAGAAACTATAGTTAGACCAAGGACTTTGTCAAAAATGCCATCTTATCCTTAATTTCCAAGGAAACCTCAATTTATTGAGCAATCTAAGTGACATATGGAGTCCTGCCTCACCAATATGGAATGTCAGTGCCTCATACAGCCATGTTGATATGTTTAATGACCTTTATTTACTCTCTAGTTTCTCAGGTCTTTGTCTACAAAGAGGATGCACACAGAGAGGGCAGAAAATATTTATGTAGGCAGAAAATATTTATGTAGCCATTAACAAATCATCACTAGCCCTGTAGTCTTATTGGCTTGATTTCTAACATTAGTAAGGAATGTTTTGCTTGTATAAGTTTTCATGATTAATTAACATGAGCCTTTCCTTTCCCACTATTCATTCTGACTAACCATTCTACCTTGGCGACAGTTTTAAGGCAGTTCATAGATCATTACTCTTACAACCTGCTCCTAGATTGTATACAGAGGTACTAAGCAATTAAGTTCAAATGCCTAGGTAGGATCTGAACTCCAGATCTCTACATAGCCAAGTACCAAAGAGTTGCTGATAAAATGGCCATTCTTTTTGTGAGAGTCTTTGCAGTGTTTGGCAGATTATTCCATGGTAGGAACATCAGCAATGAATCTTCCTTCCTAGAAATCTGAAACAGGAGCTCTGGTGAGTTTTATTCTTTCCCCTCCATCCTTCCTATTCTTGAGCTATGAAGACTAATTATCACATCTTCATCATCATCTTAGCTCTAATCTGCCAATTTGCAACAGAACATGATTCAAATTTGGTCTTTCTATATTGGTCATTGCATTTACCCAGTCATTGGAAGAGAACATACTGAAAATTTAAGTTCTCAATAGAATAATTGGTTATTACATCACTTATGAAACACAGTTTTGGAAAAGAAATGGCAGTTTATGTAAGTTTTATTTCCTTTTTATTGTGCTGTCAATGGCAGCCCTGAGCTGATGACTAACTGACTAAGCCTGATACTGATTGTTGTAGTCAAATTGCCATTCTTAGGTGCAGTGGTGGATGTGAAAGAGTTATTTGACCATGGGATCTGAAATTGACCAGGTCCTCATCTGGTGCACACTTCTGCTGTGAAACATTAGATGGCAATTCAAAATGGGATATATTATTTCCTCATCCCTACCCCTACTGCAGCAACTCTGCTAAGATCAGTGAACTTAGCACTAATCTGGAATCATGCTGCTCCCTGTAATGAAGACAAGACTACTTTACTCAATTGATTAAATTAGTTTATTTACTCTGAATTTTAAGGTGGTCTTGTGGTGCAGTGGCAGCATCCCTATCTCTGGGCTCAAGTCCAGCTTCAGGACTTGCTGGCCACAGTTCATAATGTGGTCCAGCAGGTTGATTATCAGCCTGTAAATCCTTCCAAAACACCTGATGGCAGATGGTAAGAGTGGGTGAGTTTCCTGATCAGCCAAACTGAAAAAGGCAATATTTTGCCAAACATCATGGACCAATCCAATGGAAATCCATAGTTGCCATCGCCCTCCTAGGACATGGTACCTGAAGGAGGAGGAAGACCGTGAATTTAACCTTTTCTCTTCCATTATTCTCTCCTCTTCCTTTCTAAGGCATTACCTCTTTTCTGCTGGATAGTATGGTATTTTATCAAAATTCCTACCATAGAATAGAATAGTTACAGCACCAAAGAACGCCATTCGGTCTATCTTGTCCTTGCTGGCTCTCCTAAGGAGCAATTTGTGTACTTCCACTCCTCTGCTCTCTCCCCCGCATTTCTCCTTTTCAGATATTTAGGAAATGTGGAAAAATGTATGGCTCAGAAGGAGGCCGCTCTACTCATCGTTTCTGTGTCAACAGTAAAACGAGCCACCCAGCTCGTTTCCCATTTTCCAGCACTTTGTCCATAGCTCTGGAGGTTAAGAGACTTCAGGTGCACATCCAGAAATATTTTAAATGAGTTGAGGGTTTCTGCCTCTACTACCCTTTCAGGCAGTGAATTCCAGACCCCCTACCACTCTCCAGGTGAGAAGGTTTTTCCTCACCTCACCTCCCCTCTAAACCTTCTACCAATAACTTTGGATCTATGCCCCCCACCCCACCCTAGTCACTGACCTCTCTATTAAGGGAAATAGGTCCTTCCCATCCATTCTATCCAGGCCCCCTCAACCCTGTACACCTCAATCAAATCTCCCCTCAGCCTCTGTTGTTCCAAGGGAAACATGCCCATTCAAATAGTCTACTTTCCTCCAAAGCTGTAATTTTCCAGTGCTGGCAACATCCTCTAAAATCTCTGTACCCTCTCCAGGACAGTTACATCCTTTCTGTAATGAGGTGACCAGAACTGTATGCAGTACTCAAGTGGTGGCCTAACTAATGTTTTATATAGTTCTAGCATAAACTTCCTGCTCAAGTATTCTGTGCATTGGCAAATAAAGGAAAGGATTCCATATGTCGTCTTAACCACATTATTAACCTGTCCTACCTTCAGTGATCTGTGGACATTTGTTCCAAGGTCTCTCACTTCCTCTCAGTATCCTACCATTTATTGTGTATTCCTTTGCCTTGTTTGACCTTCCCAAATACATCACCTCACGGTTCTTCAGGTTGAATTTCATTTGCCACTTTTCTGACCACCTGACAGTTCATTGATATCTTTCTGCAGTCCACAGCTTCCCTCTTCACTATCAGCCATGTGGCCAATTTTTGTCATCTGCTAACTTCTTGATCATGCACCTTACATTTGGGTCCAAGTCATTAATACATACCACAAAAAGCAGGGGACCTAGCATTGAGCCCTGCAAAACCCCAATGGAAATAGCCTTCCAGTCTCAAAAACACCTGTCAACCATTATCCTTTGTCATCCATGATTCTAGATAACAAGCGAAGGGAGGGAAATTGACTATGAATGGTACCACAGTTGAACCAGATCCGGCCTCCATGTAACATTCACATACACATTTCCAGCAAACCATTGGTAATAGGATCCCTGGACTATAAATTTTTTTTTTTCTCTGCTCATTTGGCACAGGCTAGAGATCAAACCTGGCACCTTTGTGATTTATTTACAAGGCCCAGTTGCTCACTTCAACCAGTTCAACAATTAAGGAAGCCCAGCAGGTGTGACTCTAAAGCAAAAAGTCCAAGATCTAATTTCTCATGTGTTAAGCTTGCTGCAGTTAGTCTGGTTAAGATTGGCCTTAGTTGTTATCCCTGATTGCTATCCAGCTCCTCTTGACAGAAGCACGGTATTTAGACATTGATGAGGACAGCCTGTCTCAGGTGCAAGGCTCTTCCGGTGGAATATCCTGGTGGAGTTTGCAGAACTGAGTCACACATGAAAATTGGCAACTTGGAAGACAGCAGAAGGATGGTTCATCCTATGGATTTAAACCCCTTCATGATTCTTTGCCTTCAGGAAAGAAAGGGTAAATCAATAATGAAATGAAGAGAATCTTAGATCTGTAAATAGTATCCTTTAAGAGGAAGCAATTTTTATTATTCTCTGAAAATAACCGGAGTAATGAAACCTGGCAAATGTTTTTGAGTATTTTCTAGCTATTTTAAAACATGTTAAAGTATACATTCTGATATGATATAGTAACAAATAGTTGATTTAGCCTTAATCTACTGGAAAGACAACTTCAATACCACAGTAGCAGCCACATAATGTTTAGTAACCCTTTATTACTCATTTACCAGTGTCAATTGACCTCTACCATGTAGCTGAGCTTTGTGTACACATGCACCCTCAATAAATCATTCCTTGTATTACACAGGAAAATAAATAGCTGGCAATATGCTTAGGGCGGTAGTCCAATCTTGTGCTTCTCTGACAGAAACTAATGTTTAAACTTCATCTCAATTTACAAGGTTGTCAGAACAATGTGATCTGAATTCATGTCAATAGTGCTGGCTATTTATTATCCTGTAATGGATGTTTCTTCGATCCTTTGTGAATGCTGCTACTATTTTGAGGGAATTGCATATCCTACCTTCTTATACTGAAAAGTATCTGGTATGCAGTGTACTAGAAAGTGACTCGATCATACAAAAGTATGACTTTGCTTTGTGAAAACATTTTTTTTTGAGTAGAACAACTTCTCTGTCCTTTGGTGGCATGGATTGGATTCTCCTGGCACTTCAATGGACGAGTGTTCAGCAAGGAGACCAGTTGTTCATTGTTTGGATTAGTGTTGCCTCATGTGATAAACCAAATCCTGATTTGCAGATCTTACTGTAAGTATTACATAAGTCACTTGGAGGGGCAGATAAAGACACTGACCTTATGGCATGTTTGCTTGTTTTGTCAGGACCTGACTCTGTTTTCCTCAAATATTGAGATTGCTTGATGAGAGAGACTTCTTTGTTTGGATCTGGGTTGCTTCTTTGATTCTTTTTAAATTACACAGGTTCTTCCTTGACTTTTAATTCTACTGGCCTGGTTTCACCCCCTTTAACTTCCTTGGGTTCTATCATGACCTTTTTTTTTATCTCATTGGCCTGGTACCTCTTTTGACTCATGGCTTCTCCTGAGCCACTTCAACTTTCATGGATTCCAGTGTTTGCTCTAGGTTTTTTCTTACATAATGTGTTCTATCATGTGTCTCCTATTCCAAGCGTAACTGACTGTGTAGGAAAGTAATGATTTCTGGCAAGCCATCACTTTCCTTTTGCAGTTTATTGACCTGTTTTTTTTTTCCCTTAATTGCTTGTACTTTTTGATCAGTTGTAAGGCAAACACATATGCATGGTAGGCCATCTTATTGTGGACTTTTTTCAACTTAGGTTCTCTAAAGAGGTTCAGAAAGGAAAGATTACCCAAGATACACTGGTAATCTCTGTTACACTCTTCTATGGCTCCCAGGATATCTCTGCCACCTGATGAGGACTGCCTTCTATCTCCAAGCACTCGTTAATGTGTTTTATTTCCAGAGGCTGGTAGTTCACCCTACATCAATCACCCATTCAAACCCTTCTGACCAATGAATACAAGACAGGTACCCAAGCTATCGGGGTGGTCACCTTTTTTCCCTCGCCCCAACTTAACCACCCTCCTCCCCGTCCACCACTTTGGCCTGAGGTTACTTTTTTATTTAGCTCATGCTGAAGGCTATTTGCTAGATAAAGAAGTATGCAGGGTGCTGGAAGGTTTCCTGCTTTTGGTTCAGGAATGTAGAGTCTAGTGACATGCAGGGAGCACAATCTTTGTGACCTTTATCTGTACCTGGCCTTGATCCCTAAATCCTTCCAGAGAGAGAGAGTCGTCCATGTGAGCCACATGGCTGACTCAACGAAGCAAAGCTCTGTGCACGGCCTCATGTTAGACAACATTAATTAGACGTATGGGCTTTTAGGTTTTGGATGATTTAACAAGATGTATTAAATAGTAAACTGTAAAATAAATTACATAGTTTGGTTTGTTATTTGGGTCACTTTTTTTAATTGTCTAAAGTGTCTACTATCATATTCCGCTCACAAAATAACTGAGCTGCAGGCATCATTAGAGTTCCCTGGTTGACACAGCTTTTACCCTAAACTCCCACAGTAGCTATAAACAGCAGTAAAATATTGATCATGTTCACCGATGCACACAGGTTCAGCAATTGTCAACTGAGGAGGAAGGGACCCGTACTTTTAGAAACAACAATATATGCCTGTACATCTCTGCTGAGAGCCAAAAGCACTGTCTATGTTCACATTATCTCAGACCTATGGATCTGCTGCTGCTGCTGGATTCCTCGGAATTTAGTGCTTTTCACCCGCCTCAGCCATCTGCAACTCTGCTAAAAACAGGTGCAGGGGTGGGGAATGGGGGGGCTGTTGTGGCCTGGAACATCTATGCCCTGAATTTTTCCCGCGTTGGATGGGCTCGGCAGGAGTGGGCAGGGGTGCTTGCAGAGCCGACTTCTGCCCATGTTCGTCTCCGCACTGCCATTTTATGCAGGTGGGCCAATTAAGGCCTGCCCAGTGTAGTACGTGAGCAACCTGTGCAGGCAGGAGGGGAGGAGGAGAGTCGGGGCCAGTGCTCTTTCCCGTGCACGCGTGTGAAAGAGCACTTCAATCTCCCTGAGGCATGGAGCTGCCTTGGAGATTGAAGCGCTTTTGAAAACAATAAATAAAATCAATAAAAATTTAATGAAACATGTCCCCTCATGTGACTGTGTCACTTGAGATGGGACATGTTTTTATTTTTCAGAAAAACTTCATTTAATTCATAAAAATTATCGGAAGCCTCATCCCGCTCGTAGATGAGGTTTCCTAAAAAAACGTAAAGGCCGTTTGGCTTTTCTGTCCGCCCGCCAACCTTAAGGTTGGATGGGCAGCATAAAGTTGAACTTAATTACTTCCTTAATGGCCTTAATAGACATTTTAAATATCAATGGGTGCACAGCTGACTCCGCGCACCTGCCAAACCAAACATCGTGAGACAGTGCAATGACATCGGGACGCATGTCATCGCGCATCATTTTACGTGCCGGCATGTCGGGCCTGTCCCTGCACGCCAACTGAAAAATCCTGGCCTATGTGTAGCCACATGGAAAATCCACTTGTTATTCACAATCATTTCTTGCAATCAAAATATACAAAATTTGTATTTAAGATTCTAATTGCAGAATACATAATAATTCTTAGCAGGAGAAAACCAATAAATATTTTTGTAGATCAATTCAGCCGATTTACCTAAATTAGAAATGCCTATCAAGGCACTAGCACTATCAACTTTCATACCATTTAGGGGTATGTAGGTGATTTCTTTTAATAGAAGGCTTATAAGTCAGGATATGTTTTGTAATTATAACATGCTCAGTATAAAGCAAATTATGACTTCGTTTTTTTTGAAGATGCAATCATAACTTTTTTTTTACATTGTATAATTGACTCAATATTGCAGATCTACCCACAACTTGAAAGTCAATTCCCAAACAATTTCCACAATTAACACTGAAAGACTTTAATTCTAGAATGTTATATCTTCTATATTGTGAAATGCACACAACTCCCCCTTGGCTACAATGCTTGTTCTTTGATGGGTTGTCTGTTAATCATGTTCCTCTTACCATTTGTTCAACTCGGTTTATTATCCAGCTGTAAAGAGCAATAAAATGTCAGTGTAGATTTAAAATTTGCTCACTGGAATTTATTAAGGGTCTCCTTTGCTGTCAAAATGCTGCTAACTCAGTGACTTACTTAAGTATGAAAGGGCTGAATATCCTTATTTTACATAAAACATCTGTTGGACTGATTTGTTTCTTCTGTTTCTGACTAATTACCCCATTCTGAGATAAATGTTCAACTATGTTTGTGATTACCAAAGGTGTCGTTATTCAGCTGTATCTCAAGGCCATGAATAATGAATCCTTTAAATTAACGTTGCATAGTTTTTGATGGATCATGTGTGCTGAATAAATGAAATAGATACCGACAGATACTTAGACAACATGAAGTAACATAAATAATGGATAATTCTTTCTCGTTTAAGCTTCCTCAAAATTGAAAATCTCTCAATCTACTATTGGTCTTGAGAGCATTAAAGGTCTTTCTTCCCCTTTGCAGATGTATATGGTGATATAGTACAGAATTTTCCTGTAGGTTTCAGGACCTGAAGTCAGGATCAAGTAGGGGTCTCAAGCCCTCACTTGCTGGGAGCCATTTTCCCAGAGGTGGTCTCCTAATTGGTTGCCTCTAAGCAGGCTCCCAATGCCGCCAGTCGAATCTCGGAGAGGTGGGTGCTGCTGAGGAAGATTGGGAAAAGAGGGTGCCTCAAAATGGAGGCACCCTCAATGGATGAAAATTATTTGTTTTTTTTTTAGAAGACCCAAGCAAGCAGGTTCAACAGGTTGGTGTCAGATAGCAATATTTACTGGATGCAACGCTGAATGCCAACACAGCCATGTAAAATATTTTCTTTCAGAAAATAATTTTGGGGTATGACATATGAGTGAGAATCTTTGTACATTTGTTTGTACACATTCTTCCCCTTATTATTAACTTCTCAAGGAACAATACAAATCCCAAACACAACAGCATGACAGTGTTCACTTGTTTTTTTTCTTACATTTCTTTTATATTTCTCTTTTTTTTAATCTCTCCAAATCCATTCTCCTTCCCCCTCTCTCTTTCTGTGTGTAACTTTATTTCAATTCACTCTGTTTCTTTCTCAGTCATTCATTCTGTTTCTTTCTGTATCCTTAAATTTAATTGTCTGAGGAGATGGACCATTGGGCACAAAGCTCATGAGATCCTAGATGAGATGTTGACATTGCTGTATGTTATGTTGACAAGTATAGTATGACCTGAAGACTGAGGAAAATAGTCCAACTGCATCACTTCCTGTATAATGTGTCATTCCAGCAATTTCTGGGATAAATAAATGACTGAGCCAGGTGGGTGTCAAATCCATCTTAAGGCCTGGACAACTATTGTGACATTACAGAAAATAGATGCTAAAATTTGGAACAGTTCACATAATAGTCATTTAATCAGTTCTGATGAAGAGTCATACGGACTCGAAACAGTAACTCTGTCTTCCTCTCCACAGATGCTGTCAGACCAGCTGAGTTTTTCCAGCAATTTTTCTTTTTATTTTAGATTTCCAGCATCCGCAGTATTTTGCTTTTAGCCATTTAATCATTGTTGTTTATCAGGTAGTAATCAATGAAATGGTGCAAAATACAGTAAGCTACTGAGTAGAACTTACAATAGTTTACAGAGAAATTTCATAATCAACATGGGTCAAAATTACTGTTAGGAATTGTTCGTATGAGTACTTAAGACATTGTTTTAAAAGAAGCATTGATTACTTCTATCTTAAATGAGTTAACACCTCTCAACAGAACAGAATTTTATAAAGTGTGAAATGTTCTTATGATGGCATCACCAACAATAATTTCAACTCTTGTTTATATTTGAATGGGTCATCAAGTATAATTGGAATGTTTTCTTACTTTACTCCTGCTATGTTTTTAATTGGTACAGTTTGAATTTAGAATATAATTTCAAGAGTCAAATGGAGATTAGTCTTGACTCACAGTGCATTACACAACTCTTTTTAATTATCCAATATTGAGACCTGAAGGATGAGTGCATTAGTTGGTATAAGCAGGGATATATCCAGATTATGTTTCAATTTCATTGGAGCAGGAAAGCAATCTGTTTATAGCTGTCTGGGGAAACTTTGTGATCATGCAGAAGACTAAATGGATTCAAATTTCCTGCTGTGTCCAAGTTCAGTTGGTATCTGGTTTCCTGTTGTACTGAATATAAAAATAGATCAGTAAGAAAGAAATATTGTAATTAGTTCTTGTCATTGACCAAAAATCAAGGTTAAGTATTTTGCCAAATTATAAGTAGATACATAAATTGTTTATACTGGATCTCACTTATTGCCATTTATTTGTTATCTCTTCCAGGTTTATTTGCCCTTAATCCAAATTTGTGTCTCTAGGTTCCAATTTAATTATATAACTTCCTTATTTGGCAGTTGGTATCTGCTGCTTTTTTTTAAACCCAAGATGTTCCATTTACTGTCAATTTTGTGATCTTGCATCATTGTGAGTGTTGGCAGCCAGTGTAATCATAATCCCTTTGCATGTGAAGTGGCTGCAACGTACAAAGGAGATTGCTTTTTAATTGATTTGCAATGAAACCTGTTTCTCTGAGAAGATATTGACATGATATTTGAAAGCTTGAAAGTGGCAATAATGAACCTATTTATATGTTTTGGCTCTTCAATATTATTTCTGCAAATGTCCTAATAATTTGCAAGTTAGGTCATGGTTTTCAGCTTTTTACCCCAAATAAGATGCCCTGTATTACTTTAACTTATAGAATACCAGGTGACACAAGTTATGCAGGTTACCTGTTCTCAAATCAGTAGTAATGCTATGGCTAATCTCATAAGATGCACCATTTAATTTTTCTTCCCCCTCCTTGCATTTCCAATGAGAAGCATCTTGTCTTCTGTCTTGCCTTTTAATAGCTGGTTAACAGTTCAGACATTACTCCCTTGGAAATCTCTTACTTCACACCATCGTTTATTAATTGTGCAGCAACATTTCATCAGCCACAGGTTTCAGTCTCAACAATTTCCTAATTTTTGACATTTGCCACAGCAACCACCATATGGGCAAGCCCACTACCTCCTGGCCTCAATTCCTACTTTCTTCCTCACTTTTAAACTTGTGACTGCTGGTTCAGGCAAGAGGTCACCATAACTTTACAAATTGGGATCTTATGACCCTGATTGACATCTCTAAGATACAATGGGCAGAATGTGCACCCCACAAACTCTGCTCATACATACCATCATTGAATGGCCATATCAGTCCTTAAAGAACCACCGAAGGCCACTCAAAGGACTCAAACCCATTTATTCATCATCATATTAATTTTAAGAAATTCCATTTATACAGAAACTCCTAGTGTCAGCTTTGCTTCAGTGATGACAATCTCTGAGCTGGCACTTTGAGAGTTCCATCCCCATTCAGATGCCTAAAATAATCTAGATTTATACTTCAGTGCAGTGATGAGGGATTGCTGCACTTTTGGAGGTGCTGTCTTTCAGATTAGACATTAAACTGAGGCCTACTTATCCTCTCAGATGGATGTAAAAGATTCCACAAAATTATTCAGAGAGCAGCAGAGGAATTCCTTTGGTGTCCTGGTCAACATTTATCACTCAATCAACACCTCCAGAACAGATTATCTGGTGATTGATCTCACTGTGCTGCAGTTAGGTGGAGATGGTAGTTTAATGGTAATGTCACTGGACTAGTAATCCAGAGGTCCAAAATAATGTTCTGGTGACATAGGTTCAAATACCACTAGTGGAATGTTAATTCAATTAATAAAATCTGTGACCTTGCTATTATTGTAAAAACCCGTCAGGTTCACTAATGTCCTTTAGGGAAGGAAATCTGCTGCTCTGACCTGGCTTGGCCCATTTGACTCCAGCAAAATGGTCTGAAATGGCCTAACAAGTCACTCAGTTGCAGAGCAATAGGGATGGGCAACAAAAGCTGGCCTTGCCAGTGAAGCCCACATCCCATGAAAAAAAGAGAAAAAAAAAACCTACATTATAATAGTGACTACATTCCAAAGGACTGTGAAGTGCTTTGAGATACAGTTAAGTGCAATATAAAGGCAAGTTATTTCTGTGCTGAAAGCTCTTCAATTATTTTATTGCAGTACTGGATATTGGGTGCCATGATATCAAATATCCTTCCAAATCTGAAATTGGATTCAATCAACTACAGATATAATAAATTAAATTTACCCTTCAACGGTCAGTTGCAAAGATCGGCTGAAAATGACCTGGCACAGATTGATCCTTCTCAGCTTGCGCAAGTTGATAGAAAAAACTTCATAATCTGGCGCTGAAAAAGTGAGAATGGATGTAAACCAGAATGTTAGGTAAAATGGAGATACCTTTACCCTATATCACACCTCTGCTGTATCTGTCTTGCCAATGGATGAGAGACAGCCCAATCTTAAAAAAAACTCTCATTCTTTTCAAACAAAGAAGTAAACATGAGTAGAAAGTGATAGTTTACCTCTGTATAATTGCTTGTACTTTTTCACTAATGGTAATGAAAGAATTTAATCCTGCCCTCTTCTGTTTTATCTGGTATTACAAAACTGACAAACAAATATACCACTGGGCTGGGGGGGAGAGGGGGGGGGGTGCTTTTTAAGAACAAACTTGTCTAAATTAACTTTCCACTCAGCTGTATTTGAAACTCCAGCTGTGGAGAGGGGAAGATGACATTTCCAGTACCAACCACTGAGGGAAGGTCATGGGAGAAAATTAACATCAACTAAGGCAAGTTTCATGTGTGAACGTTTTCCTGCACCAGTTTGCTGGCAGTTTCTGTGACCATTGGATTGTGTGCCAAAACAACTGGGCTGGAATTTCTTGTCTATTTTCAAATCTTTTCTGTAACTGTGCACTGGTAAATGATAATACTACTTAGAGATTTTTTTTTTGATATGACTGCAACTTTCTCATTCTGTAATGGTAGCTGTAAAGTACCTTGCCTTAAAATAATTAATCTCAATTGTCGAGAGCAATCTTAAGATATCAGTGTGAAGATAGAAGTCTTCAGGTATAGCATCTTATGTGGTCACATCAGAAGGGCATATTAGCAGAAAGCAGAAGTTCATTGGAAGGAATTTCACATGTGACATTCTCAGCTTTATAAAGCCATCAGCAGTAAAACAGAACCTTCAGATCAGAAACAGCTTCCACCCTGCAGAGTTGGTAAGTGATAAACCAGATTGCTATCGTATCTGTATTGAGATAGTTAGCTCTAGTTACCTAATGTGTAATCAATCTAACCAGTTGTAGCATTGACAAGTTAAAAGCAAAATACTGCAGATGCTGTAAATCTGAAATAAATACACAATGCTGGAAACACACAGTAGGTCAATCGTCATCTGTGGAGATAACAGATAAGTTTGTATTTCAGACACAGACCCTAAAAAATAAGCAGCAGAGGAAATTAATGCAATCTCAAAGGGGAGGGGAAGATATATAACTAATCTGTATTTTTCCAGTATTTGTTTTTATCAAATTGACTAGCTGCTTGGAAGAAATTGAAGTATAAAAATCATTTCTTCTTAGTCAGAATTGATCTGGAACAGCATGTTACATGAGGGAAGATATATATTCAAATAGGATGCTGTTGACAATTCGGACAACTCGCTAAAGGTAAAAGAAAAATGTCAATACAGATCAGCATGCCCAGTAGCTTTTACAGTTCAGTATTTGCCTAATGGCACCTCAAAACAATTGAGCTTTTGTTCAAAAAATTATAAATGCAAAATATAACTCATTTACAGAGTACATACAGAGTTTGAAAAGCTGAAGCTAGGGACAGAAATGCCTTATAAAAGGTTAACATTTTAACCTGCCCTTGTATTTTTGGCTATTTAATGTTGGCTGCAGAAAATGGCATGTAGGCAAGTCAAAAATTCACATTGCAGAGGTTTTGACTTCTCTGCACCATATTGTTTCTGGAAACTGTCTTTTGACAAAATTTGAAGTTTATCCACAAACAATCTGCAGTACTGCACTGGTATAGAAAAAATTCTTAAATTCAAAAACATCACCTTCATAAACAACAATGGCCTTACTTTGCTACATTCCTATTACATATTACTGGTCCAAGATACAGGCAAAAGAGCACCAAGACTTGAATCAGCACACAATCGAGGCCCATTGCACCTATGAGATGTTCTGAAAGGTTTATCCATTTAGACAATTCACCTATCCTTTCCCCAACCATTTTAAGTTACCTTTTTCAAATATTTATCAAAGTCCCTATTTAATGCTACTACAGAATCTGCTATTTCTGTTGGAACATTCAATGTCTAATACTCTGTGTAAGGGAGCAATCTACTAACCATTTCCTTCATTCTTTTAATGATCTTACATTTCTATGTTCCAGTTACTGACCCACTAACTATTGGAAATAACTTTTGCCAATTTACTTTATCAAAACATCTCAATTTTGAACATGTCAATTGGATCTCAAAGTGTCTTTTTTCTATTGAAAAGAACCCAGTTTCCTTAATTGCTTCTCACCCCTGGCATTACCCTGGGAATCGCTTCCTGATCCTTACATCTGGTCATTCCTGATTAAAGGTGCCCAAAACTATACACCACACCAGTAGGGCCTAATGATTTGTATAGTGTTAATATTACCTCCCATTTCTCTACACTATTGTACATATTTTTATTACTTGCTGGGAAAACCTAATTTTGCTGAGGTGGAGAAGGAGAGGTGGTATTTTTTCATGGGATGTGGGCGTTACTGGTAAAGCCAGCCAGCATTGATTGCCCATTGAACTGATTCAGAGGGCAATATTTAGGGCAATTAAGAGTCAGCCACATTGCTGTGGGTCTGGAGTCACACAGACCAGGTAAGGATGGCAGATTTCTTCCCTTGAAGGACATTAGTGAATCAGATTTTTAAAAAATGTTTTATATGTACTACTGAGACTAGTTTTAAATTTCGGAGTTGTTAATTAATTGAATTTAAATTTGAACTTGTGTCTCTGTCTGAACCTCTGGATTGAAGTCCTAATGACCTATCTCCACAACACCATCATCCCCCTGTTTAAAAAATGTATTGTTTTACTCACTGTTACAGTGACTCGGGAACAAAACAGGGAGCTGAGACCCATTGAAGATGAAGCGATCAGAAGGATGAAACGGCAAGGGATGGAATAGTAGCGACAGCGAGCGAATTTATCACCAGTTCAAAAGGCGGGCAATTGGATATAAAGAAGGGGAAAGAAAACTAATGTTTTATCACGGATGAATTGGACGATAACTGGCAAAAAGCTGGAAATCACACAAACATGACCGTATCTCAGTGGTATAATAATTTTGCGAGGGGTGGTTAAGGTAACTCAATTTCATGGAAAGTAAACTGTCATAAATTTAATGTCTGGGGGGGTGGGGGGGTTCTAAACCATCAGCTCCATACGTTTGGAATTTTATTTCTCGCTCTCCTAAAAGCCCAATTTTCCAAAGCGATTAATCTGCTGAAAATTAAAGGCGGAATGCATCCAGTCGTCATCAGTTACTTCGGGGTCTTGGTGAGCGCACTGAAGATCGATGGGTTCAAAATGTGCCCCCGCCGTTGCTCCTGTTACGATTCCTCCCATTTCGTGGACTGTAAAGGGCGCTCTTTAATTTCCATTCCCAGAGATGTCCCGCACGGCACCTGGATGCTGGATTTCAGACACAACAAACTGAGTGAAATCCCCACCGCTTCTTTCAGCGGGCTGTGGTCCATGCGGATTGTCCTGCTGGCTCGCAATCGAGTCCAGCGCATCCATTCGGGGGCTTTTGTGTCGTTGCCTTTTTTGGAGAAACTGGATCTGGACCAAAACCACGTAAAACACCTGCCCGGGGACTTTTCAGAGAGCCTGCAGCACTTGATAGAACTGAGACTGTCGAATAATCGCCTCGAATACTTACATTACAACAGCCTGATGTATTTAGAGAACCTGGAAAAATTAGACTTGAGCGGTAACAGGCTCACCTCCATGGAAACAGGGGTTTTTAAAGGTTTATACAAACTCCGCCATCTGCTCCTGAAAAACAACCGACTGCATGTCATTGAGATTGGATTCTTCTTCATGCTTCAAAGCCTGGAGGCTCTACACTTGGAAAATAATAACATCACAGCCATCCAGGGAGAAGCCTTTGCCTCTCTGCGCAGCCTGAGCTTACTGTGCCTCAATGGGAACCATTTAAATCACATCAAGTTCAAAACGTTTTTAAACATCCAGACCCAAGGCACTCATCTTCTGCTAGCGGATAACCACTGGATATGCGACTGCGATCTTCAGAGAGTGTTTGGGAAGATCTTGAGTGTTCGACACCTGCATGTGGATGACTATGGCAATATCAGTTGTTCGGCCCCTGGACAGCTCAGCGGTTACCTGCTGGTGGCCGTGGACTCTCAGCTGTGCATTGCCGAGACTGCTACCGTCCTGGTGATAACGGGCACGGTGCTGGTCACGGTTATCGCGGCTATCGTCATGGCCGAAAGAAACCGGAAGAAACCCAGGAACAAGAACTGGAATGACAGCGAGGGGCCCTTCGACTCCCAGGAGAAGTGATTTTTTTTTAAAAAAAATACTGTATTGTTTAATTGAGAAGTCAGTTTCCATCGAATTTTCCTGCCGAATAGTTTTACATTGGCTTAATGTAGGATATCGTATCATTAAAGTATACACTTCCAATTAAATACTCATGAAATATTGTAATCACTACTTTGAGAGGCTAACATTACCACCTTTTCTTAGAAATTGTTCACGTGGTCTTTTTATCTTATGATCTGATGGAATGAAGACAAATATTAATAAATCATTAGGGTAAGAGTTGGACCAGTTTCGAATTACCTTTTCAAGGGGACAGACTTTATCTGGAACGAATGATTATTTAGCGCTAACAAAACTGCATTCCCATTCCCCGCAGCTGTCATAGTGTCAGACAGCCATGGAGACATTGTGGCACAGAAGGAGGCCATTCGGCCCATCGAGTCCAAGCAGTTCTGTAGAGCAGTCCAATCAGCTCCATTCCCCGCGCTCTATTCCAGTAGCTCTGTGAATTCATTTCCCTCGAGGGCCCATCCAATTTGCTTATGGGGTCATTGATTGTCTCTGCTTCCACCATTCTCGTGGGCAGCGACTTCCAGGTCATTTTCAATCACTGTGTAAAATGTTCTTCCTCAGGCCGCACCACTACCTCTCCCTCCCTCTTCCCCCTGCATTTCTTGCCTAAAACCTTAAATCTGTATACCCTATTACAGTTTGTTTATTTTATTGGGTAAAAGTTACTTTTTTCTTTACATTTTTAACCCATTTTCATCACGTTGCTCTCTTACAATTTGCACAGACTATGAAAATATGTACTTGATTCATCTGCATTTGGCCATCTCCAAGCAGAAACTAGCACTGGTGGAGCAGGTATTGAAGCACATTAGCTTGGGTAGTGTAGGGGGAACTTAGAGAAAATTGAAATACCAAAAACAACAGTTCAATGGACTATTTGTACAAGGCAAAATAATCAGGTCACAGTTGTATGGACTTAAGACTAGTAGCTGCTTAGTCAATGTGGGAATCAATAGTCCTTGAGTTAAGTTGCTAGCTCTGCATCACTTGCTGAGCAGGGAAAATTGAGTTCCTTGCAGCTATGAGTATAAGCATACACAGGGCTTTGTTTTACATTACCAGTGTGCCAATTATTTCTAATTTTAGCAAAGTGCTAGCTGACTGCTAAGACAAAAATGTTGCAGATTAGCAACTTTATTTTAGGATTCAAATTTGCTTTTAATAGCAGGTGTGAAGTTCAAGAAATACACGCCTGTTCCTTCAGCTGTGCATACACCCATCACTAACATTGGAAGCACTGTCAGGTTATCTGAAACTGCAATACATGTGTCACAGAGAGTTTATGTATGTTATTGTTGTCCATGATTGACATGTTTTAATGTATGAGGTTAATGTGTTTTCTTACCCTCAGAGTGGTTTATCCCAATGATTCCAGCAGCAAGCTTTTTGTGAATTTAAAAATAAAGATTATTTATTAGCGCACACTTGCCCCAAAAGTTTAAATACTGTCTTACAAACACTGTCACATGCACAAAGATTAGATACAGATGAAAAGAAAACAATATAATTACAACCTTGAATTACTTCGGTCTCTTTTATAGCAGGCCTGTATTTCGTGGGTGAATTGGTGCTTTAGCTGGAGTGGAGGTCTTGTAAAAACAGAGGACTCTCAGTAAGTTGCAAGGCTTCTTGAAACTTGCAGCTCTCAGGTGAACTTGAAGTTGGAAAAGTTTAAGGCGAAGAGTACTTCTCCCACTTTCAAGACATAGCTGTATATTACCTTGGCTTTATATTTGTCTTGTAGCTGGTTTGATGGTTTAGATGGTGTTTCTAATGGTATTGTTGTTTTTAAAATCAGGTAAGAAAACATGCCTGCCTTGCCCATGTGACCTGTTTCCAGTCCAAAATCTTTTTTCCAAATAAACATCCTGTGTATGGCTTTTCACACTTTTGATGTTTTGAGATTCCTAAGTTTTTTTTTTGTGTTTGGATGTGGACAGCAGAATACAAGGTCAATGAAATTGTTTCATATTCGTCTAGCACCCATTGACTTTCGATGTCTCCCCAACTTAGTCTACTGCATTCGTTGCTCCCAATGCGGTCTCCTCTACATTGGAGAGATCAAACGTAGACTGGGCGACCGCTTTGCAGAACAACTTCGGTCTGTCCGCAACAATGACCCAGACCTCCCTGTCGCTTGCCATTTTAACAATCTACCCTGCTCTCTTGCCCACATGTCTGTCCTTGGCTTGCTGCATTGTTCCAGTGAAGCTCAACGTAAACTGGAGGAACAGCACCTCATCTTCCGACTAGGCACATTACAGTCTTTCAGACTGAATATTGAATTCAACAACTTTAGATCTTGAACTCCCTTCTCCAACCCCACCCCATTTCTGTTTCTTCCCCCCTCCCTTTTGTTTTTTGCAATAATTTATATCGATTTTTCTTTTCCCACCTATTTCCATTATTTTTAAATCTATACCTTTTATGCCCTGTTAGTCTTATTTCACCCCACCCCCACTAGAGCTATCTGTACCTTGTGTGTCCTGCTATCCATTCTTAATTAGCACATTCTTTTAGATAATATTCTTTTAGATTCTTTTAGATAACCTTCAACACCTCTTTGTTCCTTTGTTTGTGAAATCTTTTGGTTATCTGCTCCTATCACTGCTTGCTTGTCCCTACAACCACATCCCCCCCAACCTTAAACCAGCTTATATTTCACCCCTCTCCTATTTTTACTTAGTTCTGTTGAAGGATTATGAGGACTCAAAACGTCAACATTGTTCTTCTCCGCCGATGCTGCCAGACCTGCTGAGTTTTTCCAGGTATTTCTGTTTTTGTTTTGGATTTCCAGCATCTGCAGTTTTTTGTTTTTATCTGTGTTTAATTGAGTGCCACTTCTCTACTCTCCGTCAGGATTTTCGAATCTCTCTCTTGCCTTGTTAACCTTCATTGCTTTCCATTTCTCTCCTGGTGTTTGACAAGGTGTTTACTAAAACCCGCTTTCACAGCCATATCTCCTTTCTCAGTGACTGTCTCCATCTTTGGTTTACCCCACGTGGATTTCAACTGAAATTCCATCCCTCATGTTTCGAACCCACCCAGGATTACGGGTATCTCCGGGGCATAAAACGTTTCTCGAACTGCTGTTCCCGTCGCATTCTGAGATCCACACTCAGTGCCATGCGCCGCCATATGAACACACTCGACCTCTCCCTCCAGCAGCACCGCCGTACCCTTTTTCAAAGCTGCGTGTGCCCCCAGTTTCATTTTATTCTTCGGCTCATTCGATGCCTCAACAAGAAACTTTTTCTCTATCTCTCAAGTACTAAGGAACGCAAGCTCCAATGACTCATTGACACCAACACCCATCTAGGACCCTTCACACCTGCCTGTCCCTCCGTCCCCACCCCATCTTCCAATCCCAGCTCCTGACCTTCCCCTCTCCGACGCTGAACATTCAGTGCTCAGCAAAGGACTTAGTTTCATACTCTTATGCCCTCATCTCAATGAATTTCGGGCTTGTCGCGATGCTGAACTCTTTTTCTGCTGCCTTCGTCTCCGTGCTCACTTCTTTGGGCAGGAGTCCTCTCCCCATTCAACGGATCCTTTGACCCACCTCCAATATTCTCCCTCCACCTGGACTCCTCCCTCTGGATACTTACCTTCTCTTGATATTTTCATTGAGAACTGTCGGCATGACATTAGTCGTCTCAATTTCTCTGCTCCTCTCACCCATTCTAACCTGTCTCCCTCTGAACTTACTGCACTCTGTTCTCTCAGGTCCAGCCCTAACATTGTCATCAAACCCGCTGACAAGGGTGGTGCTGTTGTTGTCTGGCGCACTGACCTCTACCTCGTGGAGGCTGAGCGTCAACTTGCAGACACTTCCTTCTACCTCTCTCTGGACCATGACCCCACCACTGAACATCAAGCCAGTGTTTCCAGGACTGTCACTGACCTCATCTCCTCTGGAGATCTTCCTCCCACAGCTTCCGACCTGATAGTCACCCAACCTCGGACGGCCCGCTTCTACTTCCTACCCAAAATCCACAAACAGAACTGTCCCGACAGACCGATCGTGTCAGCTTGCTCCTGCCCCACAGAACTCATTTCTCGTTATCTTGACTCCCTTCTCTCTCCCTTTGTCCAGTCCCTTCCCACCTACATCTGTGATTCCTCTGACACCTTACGTCACATCAACAATTTCCAGTTCCCTGGCCCCAACCGCCTCCTCTTCACCATGGACGTCCAATCCCTCTACACCTCCATCCCCCACCAGGATGGTCTGAGGGCTCTCAGCTTCTTCCTCGAACAGAGGCCCGAACAATCCCCATCACCACTACTCTCCTCCGTCTGGCTGAACTTGATCTCACACTGAAAAATTTCTCCTTCAACTCCTCTCACTTCCTCCAAATAAAAGATGTGGCTATGGGTACCCGCATGGGCCCCAGCTATGCCTGTCTCTTTATGGGGTATGTGGAACATTCCTTGTTCCAGTTCTACTCTGGCCCCCTCCCACAACTCTTTCTCCGGTACATAGATGATTACTTTGGTGCTGCTTCATACTCTCATCGGGACCTGGAAAAATGTATTAATTTTGCTTCCAATCTCCACCCCTCCATCATTTTCACATGGTCCATCTCTGACACTTCCCTTCCCTTCCTTGATCTCTCTGTCTCAATCTCTGGTGATAGACTGTCCACCGATATCCATTACAAGTCTACCGACTCCCACAGCTACCTCGACTACAGCTCCTCACACCCCGCTTCCTATAAGGACTCCATCCCATTCTCTCAGTTCCTTCGCCTCCGTCGCATCTGTTTCGATGATGCTACCTTCAAAAACAGTTCCTCTGACATGTCCTCCTTCCTTAACCGAGGTTTTCCACCAATGGTCGTTGACAGGGCCCTCAACCGTGTCCAGCCCATCTCCCATGCATCTGCCCTCACGCCTTCTCCTCCCTCCCAGAAACATGATAGGGTCCCCCTTATCCTCACTTATCACCCCGCCAGCCTCCACATTCAAAGGATCATCCTCCACCATTTCCGCCAACTCCAGCATGATGCCACCACCAAACACATCTTCCCTTCACCCCCCCCCGGCGGCATTCCGCAGGGATCGTTCCCTCTGTGACACCCTGGTCCGCTCCTCCATCACCCCCAATGCCTCAACCCTCACCTACGGCACCTCCCCATGCATACGGAAAATATGCAACATCTGTCCCTTCACTTCCTCTCTCCTCACTGTCCAAGGGCCCAAACACTCCTTTCATGTGAAGCAGCATTTCACTTGCATTTCCCCCAACTTAGTCTACTACATTCGTTGCTCCCAATGCGGTTTCCTTTACATTGGAGAGACCAAACGCAGACTGGGCGATCGCTTTGTAGAACACCTTTGGTCTGTCTGCAAGAATGACCCAGACTTCCCTGTCGTTTGCCATTTTAACACTCCACCCTGCTCTCTTGCCTACATGTCTGTCCTTGGCTTGCTACATTGTTCCAGTGAAGCTCAACGCAAGCTGGAGGAACAGCACCTCATCTTCCGACTAGGCACTTCTGGACTGAATATTGAGTTCAACAACTTTAGATCTTGAACGCCCTTCTCTATCCCCACCCCCTTTCCATTTCTTCCCCCTTCCATTTATTTTTTCCAATAATTTATATAGACTTTTCTTTTCCCACCTATTTCCATTATTTTTAAATCTATACCTTTTATGCCCTTTTAGTCTTATTTCACCCCACCCCCACTAGAGCTATCTGTACCTTGCATGTCCTGCTATCCATTCTTAATTAGCACATTCTTTTAGATAATATCACCACCTTCAACACCTCTTTGTTCTTTTGTCTGTGACATCTTTTGGTTATCTGCTCCTATCAATGCTTGCTTGTCCCTACAACCACCACCCCACCCCACTTCTCCCCCCACCCCCCACCCCCACCTTAAACCAGCTTATATTTCACCCCTCTCCTATTTTTACTTAGTTCTGTTGAAGTTCCATGAGGACTCGAAACATCAACTTTGTTCTTCTCTGCCGATGCTGCCAGACCTGCTGAGTTTTTCCAGGTATTTCTATTTTTGTTTTGGATTTCCAGCATCCCCACTTTTTTTAGTTTTATCTCTATTGTCCATGGTCTTTTCTGCTGACAGTGTATCCTTAACAAAGGAACTAAGGAAAAATAGAAAAGAGGTGAAATATAAGCTGATTTAAGGGAGGTGGGACAGATAGAGCTCGATAGAGGGCCAGTGATACATGGAGATAGCCAAAACATGTCATAGACAAAAGGACAAAGAGGTGTTGAAGGTGGTGATATTATCTAAGGAATGTGCTAATAGGTGACATTAAGGGTAGAAAGCAGGATGAGCAAGGTACAGATAGCCCAAGTGGGGGGTGGGGTGGGGGGAAGGGATCAAAATAGGCTAAAAGGTAGAGATAAAACAATGGATGGAAATACATTTAAAAATAATGGAAATAGCTGGGAAAAGAAAAATCTATATAAATTATTGGAAAAAAGGGGGATCGGAAAGAGGGTGGGGATGGAGGAGAGAGTTCATGATCTAAAATTGTTGAACTCGATATTCAGTCCGGAAGGCTGTAAAGTGCCTAGTCGGAAGCTGAGGTGCTGTTGCTCCATTTTGGATTGTGCCTCACTGGAACAATGCAGCAGGCCAAGGACAGGGAGGTCTGGGTAATGCTTGCGGACAGACCGAAGGTGTTCCACAAAGCGGTCACCCAGTCTGCGTTTGGGCTCTCCAATGTAGAGGAAACCGCATTGGGAGTAACGAATGCAGTAGACTAAATTGAGGGAAGTGCAAGTGAAATGCTGCTTCACTTGAAAGGAGTGTTTGGGCTTGGTCATTGAGGAGAGAGGAAGTAAAGGGGCAGCTGTTGCACCTTCTGCAGTTGCATGGGAAGGTGCTGTGGGAGGAGGTTGAGATCTATGGGGTGATGGAGGAGTGGACCAAGATGTCCCAGAGGGAATGATCCCTGCAATGTCGTATCTGTTCTGATGATGCCACTTTCAAAATCAGTTCCAAACATGTCTTCCTTCTTCCTAACTGAGGTTTTCCACCCACTGTGGTTGACAGGGCCCTCAACTGTGTCTGGCCCATCTCCCAAGCATCCACCCTCACACCTTGCTCTCCCTCCCAGAACCATGATAGGGTTCCCCTTGTCCTCACTTATCACCCCACCAGTCTCTGCATTCAAAGGATCATCCTCTGCCATTTCTGCCAACTCCAGCATGATGCCACCACCAAACACATCTTCCCTTCATTCCCCCTGGTGGCATTCCGCAGGGATTGTACCCTCCGGGACACCCTGGTCCAATCCTCCATCACCCCCGACACATCAACCCCATCCTATGGCACCTTCCCATGCAACCGCAGAAGGTGCAACACCTGCCCCTTTACTTCCCTTCTCCTCACCATCCAAGGGCCCAAACACTCCTTTCAAGTGAAGCAACATTTCACTTGCACTTCCCTCAATTTAGTCTACTGCATCCGCTGCTCCCAATGCGGTTTCCTCTACATTGGAGAGACCAAATGCAGACCGGGTGACCGCTTTGCGGAACACCTTCGGTCTGTCCGCAAGCATGACCCAGACCTCCCTGTCGCTTGCCATTTCAACACACCACCCTGCTGTCAAACCCACTTGTCCGTCCTTGGCCTGCTGCATTGTTCCAGTGAAGCTCAACGCAAACTGGAGGAACAGCACCTCATCTTCCGACTAGGCACTTTACAGCCTTTCAGACTGAATGCTGAGTTCAACAATTTTAGATCATGAACTCTCTCCTCCATCCCCACCCTCTTTCCGATCCCCCTTTTTTCCAATAATTTATATAGATTTTTCTTTTCCCACCTATTTCTATTATTTTTAAATGTATTTCCATCCATTGTTTTATCTGTACCTTTTAGCCTATTTTGATCCCTTCCCCCCCACCCCACCCCCACGTGGGCTATCTGTATCTTGCTCATCCTGCTTTCTACCCTTAATATCACCTATTAGCACATTCCTTAGATAATATCACCACCTTCAACACCTCTTTGTCCTTTTGTCTATGACATGTTTTGGCAATCTCCACCTATCACTGGCCCTCTATCCAGCTCTACCTGTCCCACCCCCTCTTAAACCAGCTTATATTTCACCTCTTTTCTATTTTTTCTTAGTTCTCTTGAAGAGTCACAGACTTGAAACGTTAACTGTGTTCCTCTCTGCAGATGCTGTCAGACCTGCTGAGTTTTTCCAGGTATTTTTATTTTTGTTTCAGTTTCAGGACTGTCTGGAGCTACATACTGCCAGGCCACATGATATGCTATCTTAAACAGCTTTTTATATCCACTTAAAAACAAATGGCTTTAAGTTAGTAATATCTTCATGCCTATACTGGGCATGCCACATGTTTTACTTCAATGCAAAACTGCAACTGGTTTCCATAATTGCTCCATTCAATGACAAATTTTAAATATACCAATTAAAAACTCTGATTTTTTTTGGTTTATTGTTATTGTTGTTTCTTGAAACTTTTACCCTTAATCATTCTTTAAAATCCTAAAATTAGTCTTTTGATGGACATTATTTACAAGTGAAGGCTAACATTTGAGTTTTATATAAAGAAAACAAAATAACTAAAATTAATAATCAAACTGTTTCTGCTTCAAATTATACATTATTCAGCTTTTACTTTCTTATGAAAAACACTTATTTTTAACTTTATCCCTTTCCCTTGATCTAATCAACACGGTTCATTTAAGTATTTCCTGTTTAAATATCGATAAGGGCTTCATACTATTTAATCTTAGTTCATTTTCTTCAATATTTCTTTTTGTTATTTCGCATTCAATTAACACTTTGATTTTGTGTTTCTGATTTCATACTTAAAGTAAATAAATTATCTGAACATTTGTTGCAGAAAACGTTCAAAAATAATTACTGCTTAACAGACCCAAGGCCAGTGCAAGACATTACACAGGTTTCTACAGAGCAAATGAAGTGCTGGTGAATCTGCACATGCTTACTGTGCACTAAGTTATCATCACAACTGAAAAATACTGCTATACACTTGCAAATATACACCAGCAACATCCCTATCCAACTGCAAACAATTTTATCACCAATATTAAACACCACCTCCCCTCTGCACCATACAATACAAACTAATCCCAGAACCCAGGGCCAAACAATTTGCTTTGGCCACTTGACCTACATTGCTCCCAGTGCAAGCTGCTTGATTGGTGATCCATTCAGGATGCACGAGAATGGACACTTATGAAATGTCTCTGTACACTAAATATACAATGACCGAATTAAATATTTATCTAAGTCTGTCCTTAATTGTACAATTTATTCACCGAATGTGTGAGTGTACACCAGTGCGAATATGTGTGTGTAAACTGTTTCATAAAACACATGCATGAATTTGTACCTATTAGTTTTCTAAATATAATCTATGAATGTACAGCAGAATTAGGCAATGCAGTTGATGAAGTAAATATGAGATGTATATAAATAAAAGCCAAATGGTGGACACAGTGGTCAGAGGAAATTTTCCCACAGCTTCTCTAACAGTTATTTTAATTTATGATTTTCGTGTTATTTGACTTTTTCCTCCTGTTGTAGGTCATATTTAGTTAATCGCTATTGCAGGTCATCAGTAAAATGGAGCTCATCTGTCATAGACTGTAACACAAAAGGTACTCTGCATATAATTAAGGCTGGCTATTTTTTTTGATTGAGAATAATACACAATTGATTTATTGAAGAGCTACATTGAACCTTTCCTGTCAAGTGATTTGGCTCAGCTTTAGAAAATTGTTCTTCTCAAAATTAAATTACTTTCAACAATAAAACAAAGGTGACCCAATGAAAAAGCCAGGATTATGTGTTATTATGACAGGCCTTGGTACATTATATGAACCTTAGGTGGACTGCTGGATGGAATATTGGCTGGTAATGAAACATTCCTTTGAGGCAAGGGAAAATATATACATTTTGATGTATCTGTTTTTGATGTGACTTCTGTTTGTTGGATATGAAACAGACAAGGTTAATCACTCCCAGGCTACTATCGCACATCATTTCCTGGCCAGTTTAAAGCAGTGCTGGTAAAAGCTTAAAAACATTTTTAGACAAGCTATCTCCTCTGCAGATGAAGCAGAGAAACAAAAGAAAAAGGAAAGAAATAATTGGGGAAAGAAAAGTGTTAATTTAAAGGAAAGAACTGAAATGAACATCACAGTTAAACTAAAAGCAAAATACTCCAGATGCTGGAAATCTGAAACAAAAACAGAAAATGCTGGAAAAACTCAGCAGGTCTAACAGCATCTGTGGAGAGAGAAAAAAAGAGTCACCGTTTCGAGTCCTGACAGCTCTTCTTCAGAGCTGGAGAAGAGTCATAAGGACTCAATGTTAACTCTTACTTTTCTCTCCACAGGTGCTGTTAGACCTTCTGAGCTTTTCCAGCATTTTTGGTTTTTATCACAGTTAAACTATTGACTTGTTTTTATTTTTAGCTTTCGAATATTAAATTCTTTCAAAGGATAAGAAGGAACAAGCATGTTTGTTAATGCAATAAACAGATGTTAGCAAAGTTATTTTCTGAGGGCTGTTCCAATCCCATACCACTGGAATAAGATTTTTAAAAATCCTTTGATTACATACTGCTTTGGGTACCTGTCTGAACAGGCACTCTTTCTGACTTGTAAGGACAGTTTTTGCTGGCTTTCTCATGGCACCCAACATGAAGTTAGTAAATTGAATGCGTGAAAGAGAACTACAGATAGGGATTTGAAAGTAATGGATGCTGAATGGCCCTCAGTACTTTACCTGAGCAAAAAAAAAACCCAACTTGAAACTGAAACTCTCTTTTTTTGATCCTCAGCCACCATCTTTCGCATTGCTGTTTCCACGTTGTAATTTCAACCCAACGCTATATAATTCTAAGCAATTCTATCAAGCCACAATTGCACTGCTATGTACACCATTGTGTACCATACAGAGCATTCCACTAGTTACACTTTGTATACCTTTTTGGGGCCAATTCTTCCCTTTATTTTCTCTTCTTGTGAATTGCGTTCCACATTTGAACAACAGATATGACACTGAAAAGAGAGAACTGTCAAGTTGTAGAAAAAGTTTAACTGATCTGTGGTGTGCTAATTCTGAGCTGCTCATCATGCGAAGGTGACACGATGGAAGTGGCAAAATTGACTTTTTATTATATGTCAAAAATATGACTTAATTTCATAACAATCACTATTTTGTTATCAATGTTACTCAGTGAATTTTCTTTCTGGATTAACTACAATTTTCTTAAGAGTTCTTATATTTATGTTCACAAAGCTGTGGGGTTTCAAGAAGCGACATAAAACTAAAAGGAAAAAGCAAGCACACATCCTGGAGCATGGAAAGATAACTAGGAACAGCAAAGGGTGACAAAACAGATAGTAAGAGAATCAAAAAAAGGAGTAAGAAAATAAATGTGCTAGTGATAACAAAATCAACATGAGGCTGGTCAGGAGCAACGTGGGCACCTTGGAAACTGATAATGGTGATATTGTCAATGAAACTGAGGAAATGGTGAATATGCTGATATAGTTACTTTGCACCAGTATTTACCTGAGAGGAAGAGATCAGTATGCCAGACATGCCAAGGAATGTAATATTGGATTCACCAAAATTAATGTAAGCAAATTAACTGTAATGAAGAAAATAAATGGCAATAAAGAGTGATAAATCCTCAGGACTAGGTTTTAAAGGAAGTAGGTGAGAACATTGCCGATACCCTAAGTATAATCTTACAACATTCTCCCAATTTGGGAACTGTTCCTTTAGATTGGAACATTAGGCATATCACTCCACTGTTTAAGGATGGTGACAGACGGAACCCAAGACATTATAGACCAATTAGCCTAATGTGTTGTTGGTAATTTGCTAGAGTTGACAGAAGGATAGGGTGACTTGAAATTTTTCAGCTGACCAGAGAGAGCCAACTTGGATTTGTAAAGGGTAGGTTATGACTGATGACCTGATTAATTTCTTTGAAGAGATGACCAGAGTAGCGGACAGTGGAATGTTTATCAGAAAACTTGGATGTGTGGCTTTTTAATCCCATCAACTAAGTTAATAATAAATACAGTGATTAGTTGATACCCCAAAACAGATCCTTGTGGAACACTACTAGTCACATTCTGCCATTTGGAGTACCAGCCTCAGTCTCCTGCTGCTCAGTCAATTTTGTAATCAGATTGAATAAATTGCCCTCAAATCTATGAGCTTCAACTTTAGCTAACGGTCTTTAATAGGCTTAATTCCTCTAAATTATTGGAGAAAGGAACTTGATTCAAACTTTAATGGCCCATAATTTTCCAAGATAATGGTGAAGTTAATAGTATTCAAAATTGTTTATGTGCAACTACTACAACAACTTCACACATGGGCAGTTATGAGGTTAAATGCAAAAATCCAAAAGTTGCCATCCAAAATGGCACCTTTCTGTCTGGCTTACAACTGAAATGCATTGAATGGTGTGAGGTTTTTGTATTTGCATGGCAGATAATGAAGTAAACTCACCACTTAAAGTTCTGTCTTGTCCATTTAAGTCTAAATGCCCTTTAAAGGACAGGGTAAGTTTTAATTACTTTCAGTCAGCCTCCCTGCCAGTGAGCATTAACTATTACAAGTGTGGAGTCTCATTCTTTTGGAATTTAATTATTGTTGGAGAGTTAACTTTTTCCTGCTGTCTCTATCTCTCGCTTTCTCTCCTAATGCCATCTTTCCCTCTCTTTAATTTGCATTTTGCATATGTTTTACAATTAAATAAATATTATAATTGCCATTATGGAAATGTGGCTGCAGGATGACCAAGACTGGGAACTGAATATTCAAGGATATTCGACATTTAGGAAGGACAGGCAAAAAGGAAAAGGAGGTGGTGTTGCACTGATAATAAGGGATGGGATCAGCACATTAGTAAGGGAGGATCTCAAGCAGAATCTGTTTGGTGGAGCTGTGGAACAGCAAGGGGCAGCAAACATTGGTAGGAGTTGTTTATAGGCCACCAAACAGTAGTCATAGTGTGGAGCATGGTATTAATTAGGAAATTAGAGAAGCATGTAGCATAGGTAATACAGTGATCATGGGCGACTTCAATCTGCATATAGATTGGGTAAACTTAATGAGTACTAATGCTGTGAAAGATGAGTTCCTGCTGTGTGTTAGGGATGGTTTTCTAGAGCAGTATGTTGAGGAACAGACTAGAGAACAGGCTATTTTAGATCCAGTATTCTGTAACGAAAAGGGCTAATTAATAATCTTGTTGTAAAAGAACCTTTAGGGGTGAGTGACTATAATGTGATAGAATTTTACACTATGTTTGAAAGTGAGGTAATTCAAACTGAAGCCAGGGTGTTAAATTTGAACAAAGGAAATTATAAAGGCATAAAGGACAAATTGGCTGAGATGGATTGGGAAAATATATTAAAAGGTATGACTGTATATATGCAAGGGCCAGTCTTTAAAAAATGATTATAGTTTACAGCAATTATACATTCGTTTTAAGGCACAAAAATACAAAAAGAAAAGTCAGTCAACCGTGGCTAACAAAAGAAGAGAAGTTTGATTTCTGGTGCAAAATTGTGATGCTTAAGTACCTACCTAGCCTCTCCCTTTAACAGGAGATACTCCTTGTGTACCATATACAAGATGCGCTGCAGTAATTCACCCATGTCTCTTTCAACAGCACCTTCCAAACCTCATTACCACCTAGGAGGACAAAGGTGGCAGATGCATTGGAACATCAACATCTGCAAGGTCCCCTCCAAGCCACACATGATCCTAATTTGGAACCATATCACTGTTTCTTCACTGTCGCTGTCAAACACCTGGAACTCCGTTTCTAACAGCACTATCAGAGGACCTACACCAGTTGGATTGCAGCGGTTCAAGAAGCTGGCTCACTGGCACCTTGTCAAGGGCAACTAGGGATGGACAACAAATACTGTCTGTCCCCCTGATGCTCACATCCCATGCAAGAATTTTTTAAAATGGGCAATTTGGCTAAATGGGATCTGAGATTAATTCAAGTCTGATTATCATTGCATATGCATAGTTTCTGTCTTTATTGTTCCAACAACCTCTCTAGGTTATCTCATCCAAACAAAAACAGGAAATAAATGCGTTTTACATGTTCTTAAGATGAAATCAGTTGTGATTTGTTTTTAGTGTGACGGACCTCTCAAACTTTTTGAACAAATATATGAATAGATTTTTCCTAGTACTGGTGTTAAACTGTTTAGATGCCTACAGTACCTCAAGTGAGTACTCCTTATGAGCCTGACCATTAATAGTAGATTATAAAGGAGATGGTAGCATAGTGGTAATGACACTGGATTAGTAACCTTGAGGCCTCGGATAATACTCTGGGGATATGAGTTCAAATCCTATCTTGGCAGCTGATGGAATTTAAATTCCATTCAATTAAAAGAAAATCTGCAATTGAAAACTAGTCTCAGTGATGGTGACTATGAAACTATTGTTGTTTATTGTAAAAACCCATCTGATTCACTAATGCTTTTAGGGAAATCTGTCCTTACCTGGTCTGGCCTACAGGTGACTCCTGACCCACTTAAGTTCTGCTGAGGGACTATGGGCAGCTTGGGGCTACATTAGAAAACACAACCACAAAGGTAATAATCTCTGGATTTCTACCTGAGCCACATGCAAATTGGCATAGGGTAAATAAGATTAGAGATGTAAATGCATTCAAAGATTGGTGTGGGAGAAATGGGTTCTGATTCATGGGGCACTGGCACCAGTACTGGGAAAGGAGAGAGCTGTTCTGTTGGGAAGGGCTTCATTTTAACCATTCTGGGGCCAGTGTCCTGGCAAATCGTATAACCAGGGTTGTTGATGGGACTTTAAACTGATTAGTTGCAAGGGGAGGTTCAATTGAAGGGAAGTTTAAAAAATCAAAAAGAAACGAGAGCAGAGGTGTGTGGTAGTGAAGAGGTGAATGATAATCAAAGTGTGACAGGAAGGGGCAGAAAATATAAGCAGAAGAGTGCAGCAGAAATCAGAATCAGAACGAGCAATAATGGTAAAAAGTCAAAGCTTAAGGCTTTTTATCTGAATGCACGTGGCATTTGTAACAAGATAGATGAGTTGAAAGCACAAATAGAAATAAATGAATATGAATTGATAGCTATTACAGCAATGTGGTTGCAGGGTGATTAAGACTGGGACCTTAATATTCAAGGATATTCACCGTTCTGGAAAAATAGGCAAAAAGAAGGTGGGGTAGCTTTGTTAATAAAGGAAGGTATCAGTGTGGTGAGTAGTGATATAAATGCAATAGATCATGATGTGAAGTCAGTTTGGCTGGAAATAAGGAATAGCAAGGGGAAGAAGTCACGGGTGGAAGTCATCTTATAGGCCCCCAAAGAGTTGCCTCACTGTAGGACAAAGTATAAATCGGGAAATAATGGGGGCATGTAAGAAAGGTGCTACAATTGCCATGGGTGATTTTAATTTGCTCAATGACTAGACAAACCAGATTGGCAGGGGTAACATGGAAGACGAATTTGTAGAGTGCATCAGGAGTTGTTTCTTAAAGCAATACATTGTAGAACCTACCTGAGAATGGACTATTTTAGATCTAGTAATGTGTAATGAGGTTGGGTTAATAAGAGATATTGTAGTTAAGGATCCTCTAGGGGGGTTAGTGATCACAACTGGTAGAATTTCAAAATCAGTTTGAGGGTGAGCAACTTGGGTCTCAAACCAGAGTCCTCAACTTAAATAAGGGCAGTTACAGAGGTATGAAGAAAGAGTTGTCTAAAGTGGCCTGGGAAAATAGATTAAGGGGAAGATCAGTGAATGAGCAGTGGCAGACATTTAAGCAGATATTTCATAACTCTCAGCAAAAATTGATCCCGGTCAAAAAAAAGGACTCCAAGAGAAGAATGAACCACCAATGGCTAACAAAGGTGGTCAAGGAGAGAATCCAATTAAAAGCTAAGGCATACAAAGCGGTGAAAAGTAGTAGTTGGCCCGAGGATTGGGAATTCTTTAGGAACCAGTAACGGATGACTAAAAAGCTAATAAAGGAGAAAACTGATTAGAAAATTAAATTGGCAAGAAATATACAAACAAACAGCAAGAGCTTCTACAGGTATATAAAAAGAACAAGACTGGCTAAAGTGAGCGTGGGACCCTTGGAGGATGCGACTGGAACAGGGGGGAACAGGGAAATGGCAGATAATTTAAACAAATATTTTGCATCGGTCTTCATGGCGGAGGACACTACAGACATCCCAAAGATATCAAATAAGCAATGAGCTTATGGGAGGAAAGAACTTGTAACAGCCTCTATCACGAGGGACAAAGTATTTGACAAACTAATGGGACTAAAGGCCGACAAGTTGCCAGGGCTTAGTCTGCATCCAAGGTTTTAAAGGAAATGGCTGCAAAGATAGCGGAGGTATTGGTTGAAACATTGCAGAACTCACTGGATTCTGGGAGGATACCAGTGGATTGGAAAACCGTTAATGTGACACCCCTATTCAAGAAGGGAGGGAGACAAAAGCAGGAAGCTATAGGCCAATCAGCCTAACATCTGTCATTGGGAAAATGCTAGAGTCCATTACTGAGGAAGAAATAGCAGGACATTTAGAAAAGCTTAACACAATCAGAGTCAACATGGTTTTGTGAAAGGGAGATCACATTTGACAAATTTGCTAGAGTTCTGTGAGGATATAACAAACAGAGTTGATAAAGGGGAACCAGTAGATGTAATGTATTTCGATTTCCAGGAGGCATTCGATAAGGTGCCACATAAAAGGTTATTGCACAAGATAGGATCTCACGCTATTGGGGTTAATGTCTGAATGGATTGAGGATTGGTTAACACACAGGCGACAGAGAATCTGCATTAATGGGTCTTTTTCAGGTTGGAAAGACGTAACTAGTGGAGTGCCACAAGGTTCAGTCCAAGGGCCTCAATTATTTACTATCTATATTAATGTCTTGGAGGTGGGAGCAGAGTGTAATGTAACCACATTTGCTGATACAAAAATAGGTGAGAGGGCATGTTGTGATGAGGACACAAGGAATCTGCAAGGGGATATAGACAGGTTGAGTGAGTGGGAAAAAACATGACAGATGGAGTTTAATGTAGGAAAGTGTGAGGTTATGCACTTTGGCAGGGAGAATCAAAAGGCAGACTATTATTTAAATGGAGAGAGACTCCAAAAAGTGCAGCTCAGTGGGATCCAGTGTTCTTGTGATCCAGTGAAACACAAAGTTAGCACGCAGGTGCAGCAAGTAATTAAGAAGGCAAATGGAATTTTGGCCTGTATTGCTAAGGGATTGGAGTTTAAAAATGGGGAAGTCTTGTTACATCTCTATAGGGTGTTGTTGAGGCTGCACCTGGGGTGCGGTGTATAGTTTTGATCCCTGTATTTAATTAAGGATATTCTGGCATTGGAGGCAGTTCAAAGAGATTCACTAGGCTGATTCCTGGGATGAAGATGTTGACTTATCAAGAATGGCTAAACATGCTTGGTCTTTACTCATTAGAGTTTAGAAGAATGAGGGGTGACCTTATTGAAACATACAAGATTCTGAGGAGGCTTGACAGGGTAGATGTTGAGAAGATGTTTCCACTAGTGGGGGAATCTTGAACTAGGGGGACATAGTTACAGAATAAGGGGACACTCATTTAAAATTGAGATGTGAAGTAATTTCTTCTCTCAGAGGGTAGTGAATGCCTGGAATTCTCTACCCCAGAGAGTTGTAGAGGCTAGGTCACTGAAAGTATTTAAAATGGAGGTAGATAGATTTTTGAAATATTGGGAAGTTGAGGGCTATAAAGAGCTGGCACGAAAGGGGAGTTGAGGCCTGGGGCAGATCAGCCTTGATCTGATTGAATGGCAGGGCAGGCTTGAGGGGCTGAATGGCCTACTCCTGCTCTTATTTCTTATGTTCTTATGTTCTTAACTCTTAAGTGCTCTTGAGGACAATTAGGGATAGACAATGAATGCAGTCCTTGCCAGTAATGCCCATATCCCATGAAAAAAAATAAAATTGAGTATGTGATCTATCGAAACCAAATTTTCCCAAGGTCATCACTTAGTTGTGCCTGTAAGCAGGTGAAAATTCTAAATAATTTCCTGCCCCTAGACCAGGCGTATTTGGAACCATCATGAAACCTTTCTTTCACTGGCTGACATAATTTAAAAGATGCCTGGCCTTGAAACTAGAATCTTCTTTGCCAACATGGTTCAGTACCAGGAATATTTGCCTTTGAAGCATCAGGGTACTCTTTCCCAGCTAACATTTTCTTAACTTTCAAATCATGCCTTCTTGTCCTACAATTCTAATTCATTTTCAGTTTTGAGTTGCTTGGAGTTTGTTATGTTTTTTAAACAATCTGATTTCCCTTCCTTTTACTATATATTTATGTATCAATATTACAACTTCTTTAGCATCAATTTTATTCATACGCCCATCTTTTCTTTGAAACACCTTCCCACCCCATTTTAAATGTTATTCTTTTCTCTCTGTTATCCTTACACTGTTTTCTCAACCTCTGAAATCAAAGCAGCCTGCTATTTTTGCGAATTCAATTTATAACTATTTTGTACACAGGAACAAAGTAAGTTTGTGGTACTGCTCTGCAATCTTCATTCCATTCTACTGGAGAAGCAATGAACCTCTATGCAATAAAAACAAAAATGCTGGAAAAACTCAGCAGGTCTGGCAGCATCTCTGGAGAGAGAAGCAGTGTTTCAGGTCCGTCTGACTCTTCATACGGATTCAAAACATTGACTGTTTCTCTCTCCAGAGATGCTGCCAGACCTGTTGCGTTTTTCCAGCATTTTTTGTTTTTATTTCATATTTCCAGCATCCACAGTATTTTGCTTTCAACCTCTTTACAATCCCTATCAAATGATATGGTTGAGGCTGCAGAATTACACAAGATGGAGCACTGGAAGAAGTGAGATTGTATGTTGCAGAAAACAGTCATAAATCTTAAACTTTTTGAAAGTAACTCTTCTTGTATTCTTAAGCAAAAACAAAAATAGCTGGAAAAACTCAGCAGGTCTGACAGCATCTGCGGAGAGGAACACAGTTAAGGTTTTGAGTCCGTATGACCGTTCATCAGAACTGAAGAAATATAAAAATGTGGTGAAATATAAGCTGGTAGAGGAGGATGGGACAGGTAGAGCTGGATAGAGGACCAGTGATAGGTGGAGGCAATGAAGAGGTTGCCAAAGATGTCGTAGACAAAAGGACAAAAGGACAAAGGTGGTGATATTATCTAAGGAATGTGCTAATTGTGACATTAAGGGTAGAAAGCAGGACAAACAAGTGACAAATGGCTCTAGTGAGGGTGGGGTGGGGGGAAGGGATTGAAATGGGCTAAAAGGTGGAGATAAAATGATAGATTTAAAAATAAGTGGGAAAAGAAAAATATATTTAAAAGATATAAATTATTGGAAAAGGGGGGATCGGAAAGGGGGTGGGGATGGAGGATAGGGTTCATGATCTGAATTTGTTGAACTCAATGTTAAGTCTGGAAGTCAGTAGAGTGCCTAGTCAGAAGATGAGGTGCTGTTCCTCCAGTTTCTTCTTCAATTCTTTCAAGGCATGAGTGTTTTGGATTAATTATTTCCATATATTAATGTGGCAACCTTTTTTTATTTGTTCATGGAATCTGGGTGCTACTGGCAAGGACTGTGTTTATTGCCCATCCCTAAATGTCCTTGAGCATATTTCAGATGGCCTTTAAGAGCCAATCACATGTTGTGGGTCTGGGGTCGCCTATAGGCTAGACCGGATAAGAAAAGTAGGTTTTCTTCTGTGAAGACCATTAGTGAACCAGATGGTTTTTAATGAATCTTGTAGATTCACAGTCACCATTATATTTTATGACAGATTTATTTCATTCACTGGATTTAAATTCCACAGCAGCTGTAGTGGGATGAATTGAACTCATGTTTCTGATCATTACTACAGGTCTCTGGATTACTAGTTCAATAACATAATTACTAAGCTACTGTATTCCCAACTGTATATATTAATATGATAGTCATATATTGGTGAGGCCTGATTATGGAATTTATATACTATCATGGCATGGTTTCACTTAGAATGAATATTTATGAACTAAGAGTAAGTAATTTGTTTATATCTTTGTTGCCATATATCTATAATTCTGTCTGAGGTTTACACTGACTAATTCACAACACCCTTAAAGAAAGTCTCATTACAATGATTATAAATAGAAATAATTGCACTTTGACAAATATAAGCCTGGAAAATCATTGTCAAAAGCTGGAGATGTTGTCCCATGCATTTTATTTACTTGAAACAATAAGCTAAACCACACTTGCAACTTCCTTCTACACTTCTGTGTTAAAGTGAGGTATCCTATTCCTTTAAGAGAATGCAATTGTACTGATCATGTGACAGCACTGAAGAATCACTGTACAGTGTGCGCAACTGGGAACTGGAAGTCTAGTTCTGGAGGTTTCTGAGTGGGCACGTATGATCTGGTGCTCTGCCGTACGTCTAAATAAACTATCACTGTTTCTTCTTACATGAGTCTCTCCCCATTATTGATTGCAAGCAGCAATTGATGAGAACATAGGAAGGTTAGAGTTGGGTTGGCCAACAAACTCATTTACCCAAGTGGCGATGAGCATAAAGAACAAAAGAAAATAAATTTCAAGACGGGTGAGCAAAGCATTGGAAAGAGCATCTGTAAATATCTTGTAAAAGAGTCGGCAGCCGGCAATTGGAGCAGAAAGCAGTGCTGCAGTTTAAAATTTTTAAAAAACCCTGCAGAATCGTGAGGATCCCACTAAACCACAAAAAGAATGCAAAACCCAGCAGAGAAAAGCTGACAGGAGCAGAGACAGAGTTAAGAAAAAGGTGACTGCTCTTAAAGCAGCAATACAGTTAAATTGGTAAATACATGAAAAATGGCTATGGGCAGAAAATTATAAGAGACCCCAGACAGAGAGCAACTCCGTGGTAAGCCAAACACCTAAATTATCATTATCTGGAAAGCCAACCAGAAGTGCAGTCTCCCTGCAATTGTTCATGATGTTGCAGTTCAGGTGTATTGATCCATTTAACCCCATTCCAGATGACTGGTCTCAGTATGTCAAATGTCTAGCATTCTTTTTTTACCGCTAACGACATTGCAGGGGAGGAGTAGAAGAGGGCGATTCTTTTGTCCTCATGTGGAAGCAAAACTTATGGGCTTATTCCGCAGCCTTACGTCACCTAGCATCCCAGACTCGAAGACTTTTGACAAGTTAATAAAAATTGTACAGAGCCACCTGAGACCAAAGCCCTCAGTTACTGTGCAGCGCTTCAAGTTCAATTCAAGGAACAGGCTTCCAGGGGAGACAATAGCTGACTACGTACCCATTTTAAAGGCACTAACTAAGCAATGCGAATTCGGAATGCCCATTAGTGATATGTTGAGAGACCGGCTGATATGAGGGATTGGTGATGATATTATCCAAAAGCGTTGCTAACTGAACCTAGTCTAGACTTCAGTAAGGCATTAGAATTAGCTACCAGAATGGAGAGTGCTGTTAGAAATTCCAAAATTATAAAAGATACACAAAATGGCGCCGACCATCTGGTTGAGAGGGGTAATTCAGCAACAGCAGGCGCGACAACTTCAGACTCCACGGAAAGGTGAGAAACACTCTCTAGCTCCAGACCATTGGAAAACAACTGCAGTGAAAACCCACAAAATGAATGAAAGAAATACGCCCAGGCCTCCAATGAGCGAACGACAACTGAAACAAGTCGAGTGCTTTTGCTGCCATCGCTATGGCCGCATAAGGCGGCACAGACGAGAAAGGCTAAAACAGCACTATCAAGGCAGAAGGAAAGATCGTGAAATATGCCTCATGGAAGAGCCAGAAGAAATAGAATCAGATATCCATTCATTATATAACCTCAAAGTGGGCAGAACTAAGCTAATCCAAGAAGTCTTTACACTTAATGGTCAACCCATTAAGATGGAAGTTGAGATGGGAGCGTCCATGTCTGCCATTGGAGACTATACATTTAGATATCTGAGTAAACCCATCCTTTGAAGTTAGAAGTTTCAGACACAAAGCTGAGGACAAACACGGGCAAAGAAGTAAGACTGAAAAGGTTATGTCAAGTCTTGGCGACATATGGAGATCAATCTGAAAGACTGCCCTTGTTGGTGGTGGCTGGAGAGGGCCCCAGCTTAATAGGCTGAAACAGGCTCCAAAAGATTAAATTGAAATGAGCCGAAACTTTTCAAATTACAACTAAAGGTTTACAGGAAATATTGCTAAAGTTTGCTTCCATTTTCAACAACGAATTAGAAAGGATTTGAGGGCAACAGGCCAGGATCCATGTAGACCCAAACCTTATCTCCAGTTTTATAAGAGCCAGACCAGTGCTTTATGCTCTATGGGACAAAGTTGAAACCGAACTGGACAGGCTGGAAAATTGGGCATCCTACAACCAGTGCAGTTTCCTGAGTGGGCAGTACCCATCGTACCTGTACTGAAGCTGGACCAAAGCGTGCGTTTGTGCGGTGACTATATGTTAACTGTCCCTAAGGTGGCCAAACTTGATAGACACCCGATACCCAAGATTGAGGAATTATATTTGAAGTTGGCAGGGGGCATCACATATTCAAAATTAGACATGAGCCATTTCTACCAGCAGGTAGGGTTGGAAAAGGAGTCTAAGGAATTTGTCATTATTAATACGCACTGAGGATTGTATCAATACACACGTCTACCCTTCAGGGTCTCCTTGGTGTATGCTCTTTTCCAAAGAATGATGGAAAACTTGCTCCAAGGATTGTCCCGGGTTATCGTTTATTTGATGGTATATTGCTCATGGGACTGATTGATGATGAACACTAGCAAATCTAGAAGAGGTGCTCAAACACTTTGCACAAGTGGGAGTATATTTAAAATGAAAGAAGTGTCTATTCCGAGCTAAGAAGGTAGTTTACTTGGGGCACAAGGTCGATGCGCAGGGCCTGCATCCTGTGGAAGAAAAAGTCCAGGCCATTCGCGAGGCACCTGCCCCGAGAAACACCACAGAGCTTAAGGCCTTCTTAGGTATGGTAAACTACTACGGCTGATTCCTCCCAAACCTCTCGATAGTGCTGGCCCCATTGTACAGCCTGCTTAAGAAGAACCAGAAATGGAGTTGGCAAGCCCCACATCAGGATCCCTTCCTGAAAGTGAAGCGATTGTTAAAATCATCGGCCTTGTTAGTCCACTTTAACCCGAAGAAGGAATTAATTTTAACATGTTTTGCGTCCCCTTATGGAATAGGGGCTGTCCTTTCACATTGGATGGCTCCAAAAGATCTATGGGTTATACATCTCAGTGTCGCAGAGTGATGATATTCCCATGTTGAAAAGGAGGGCTTATCTATCATAAAAGCAAAATACTACAGATACTGGAAATCTGAAATAGAAACAAAAACTGCTGGAAAAACTCAGCAGGTCTGACAGCATCAGTGGAGAAAAGACAGAAGGCATCTTCTGCATATTGTGTTCGGCATCTGGAAGTTTCATTAATATCTCCACGGTCGCCATTTCCATATTATAACCATCCACTAGCCCCTACTGGGATTATTTGCAGAAGATAAAGTGATACCATCTATTGTATTGGCTCAAATCCAGAGATGGGCACTACTGTTAGCCGCCTATGAATACACTTTTGTTCACCGTTCGGGAACTCAAATCACACATGCTGATGCACTAAGCCACCTTCCCCTGCCAGCTAATAACAGGGAGGCTCCAATTCCCCAGGAACTGGTCTTAGTGCTAAATCTTCTGGATTCCTTAATGCCAGCAGGTGCAAAAGCTCCCCCCTTAGCACCATCGCACCCATGGGAATGGCCGGAGCAGCCATGGATGTGCCTCCACGTCAATTAAGTGGGACCCTTCTTGAGCACAATGTTCCTTTTACTGATTGACTCCCACTCCAAATGGATGGACGTCCATGAAATCTGGTTGTTCGCATCAGCTGCCACCATAGACCGTTTGTAGCAGAGTTTTGCAGGGCATGGGTTGCCGACAGTCCTCGTGTCTGACAACGGGACCGCATTTACCAGTGGGGAGTTCCACAGGTTCCCGATCCTTAACGGCATTACCCACATCAAACCTCACCCTACCACTGCTGAACGGCATGGCTGAGCGGGCAGTCTAAACCTTTAAATCCAGGATGAAAAAGATGGAAGGGGATTCCATCAGCATGAGATTGTCCCGGTCCTTGTTTGCATACTGGACCATGCCACACATGACGACCAGCATTGTCCCTGCAGAACTACTAATGAAGAGACATCACTGCATCCACCTGACCCTTATCCGGGCGAATTCAGAGGGGAGCGTGGAGAAAAGCCAAGAGGCGCAGAAGACCAGGTACAATGGTCATGGTTGCGAAAGAACTTTCACGGTGGGAGATGCGGTCCTCGCAAAGAACTTTGGAAATGGGCCCAATTGGCTGTTAGGTAAGGTGAGTGCAGTAATTGGACCCCTCTCCTATAATGTATTGGTAAATGGCCAAATAATTAGATGACATGTGGATCATCTCCGCAAAAGAACACCAGTCCCACAAGAAGAAATACAGTCTTCATCTATGCTTGAGTTTATGCCGCATGTATAGGATAGGTCACATGATTTGGAAGCACCGGTGGGGCCTGTGGGAACTGAGGGGGTCGGGGAGACAAACCTGCCAATTTCTATCAAGGAACCCAGTGGACAACTGTCCCCTGAAAAGGAGGTCTCAGGAAAACCAGCCGAGGTTATTGAACTGAGATGCTCAACAACCAAGAAAGCCTCCTGAGAGACTTGACCTGTAAATAGTTATTGTGTAAATAGTTAACGTGTTTTAAGCTTGTTGGCTGTACTTATAAGTAAAGGGGGAGGGATGTGGTAAAGGTATCCTGCCCCTTTAAGAGAATGCAAGTGTACTGATCATGTGACAGCATTGTGGATGTGGGAAATCACCATATAGCGCGGGCAACTGGGAACTGGATGTTCAGTTCTGGAGGTTTCTGAGTAAGCACTTACGATCTGGCGCTCTGCCCTATGTCTCAATAAACCTTCACTGTTTATTCTTACATCAGCCCATCCCCGTTATTGATTGCAAGCAGCAATTGATGAGAACATAGGAAGGTGTGCAGTTAGAGTTTGGTAGGCCAACAAACTCATTTATTCAAGACGTAAAAACTTCAATTACAGATGTAAACTTTAATAAAAATTTTTGAATGTGTCAATAAGTACCATAGAGTATATATAATTTCTAAATATCAACACCTGCAGTATTTTGCTTTCATCATATAATTTCTCGGTGTCTTTTTGTTTCTACAAATGCATAATTTTTCTTGGAGGGGGTGTCCCTGGATTTGGATGCGCCATCGATAGACTTGTGAAAATTGAGTTGGTAGGATGAGAAATGTCTTTTCCTGTCTCATTTTATGTCAGAACTTGGTTGCTCCTCATTGATGCATCTAAGCGGAAGCTAGTTAAGTACAGAGGAAGAAAGGAATAGGAGGATATGTTGATAGGGTGAGATGAGGTTGGGTGGGGGAAAGCCTCAGATGATACATAAACAGTGGCACAGACCTTTTGGGATGAATGGCCTGCTTCCAAGCTTAAATTTCTATGCAATTTGCTCATGCCCAACTCACGTCTTTTTAGTCACTTCATTGTGTCTACACAGATCTGCTTTAATTCAAAATGACTTATACTGCCATTTTACTAACAAGAAATTGGCTCTTGAGTTATTAGCCTTGGCTCATCACACTCTCACCTTCTGAGTTACAGAGATTGTGGGATAAAGTCCTACTTCAGATATTTAAGTCCATAACCTAGGCTGACACTTCAGTGTAGTTCTGAGCGAATGCGACACCGTTGGGGGTGATGTCTTTTGGATGTGCTGTTAAACCAAAGCTCTGTCTTTCCTTTGGATGTGGGGAGTTCTCTTGGTGTCCCACAAAAACATCACTGAACCACATTATCATACCATTTATATCATTGCTATTTCTGGGACCTTGCTCTCTGCTGACTGCCTGTTGCGTTTTACAGTTCTATGTTTCAAAAGTGCTTCATTATCCGTGAAGTACTTTGGGATGCTAGTTTTGAGAGGTGCTATTTCTTTCTTAGTGTTCAGTATGCAGCTATTTTCAAAAGGATCTTATTTTTGTCTCCTTTTTAATTAGTCCCTTGTAATATGTAAAAGTATTGCGATTCAAATTATAATTTTGTAAATTGATAAATCAACTTGAAACCTGCACCCACAGCTAGGAAAACCAGAGAACTTGTGAGGAGGTAAGGTTGATAGTCAGAAGGAAGATTGACCACAGCCCTGGGTTGGTTTATTATTTTTTTTAAAAAAGTGTCAGGGAACAGAAATTGATTCTATTGGGGAGGGGGAGGGGGAGGGGGGGGGGAATAAATTGTGTAAGATTTAATTCCTGAGCCGAGAATATTTTAAAAGTTCAGAGCTGTATCCCAGAGCCAATGATTCAGCTGCTGTCAGAGGGAGAGGGAGAGAGAGGGAGGGAGGGGAACCTGATGCTTGGGGTCGGGTTTCCAGTCGGAATTGTGCTGTAGACGGGGCGGCTCGGTCAGTCATGGCGCTGGAGGCTCGCAGGCGGCTCTTTAAAATCCTCATGCGCTTCGGCGCCATCATCCTGACCCGTTTCCCCTTCTGGAATTGCTTCAGCATGTTGATGCTGTTCGCCGAGCGGGCCGACCAGCGCAGGTGAGTCTGAGACCGGGGCTTGGCGGGGGCGGGGAGGGGGGGAAAGCTCGGGGCCTTGGCCCAGGAGGGGGAGGGGGGGAGGGGACATTTATTTCTCTTCAGTTCTTTACGCTTCTTTTCTCCACGAGGATTAAATACTAAAACTTGCGGCATAGTTAAATTTGAATCAGCTGTGGCTCACTTCTCGCCTCTTTTGAGTTACAAAGTCCCAGGTTCGAGTCCCCACTGAACGCTGACGCCCCAGGGCAGGACTGAGGGAGCTCTGCACTGTCGGAGGTGCTTTTTTTTTTTGGAAAAATATCCTTTATTCATAAAATATCTGGAAGAACATTCCAAACCATTCCAAAATCACCATCACAAAGGTACAATCAGGTTCAGCTTTTACAACGTGTATCACGGGGTGCATCAATACAATCAATGAATATTACGATCATTTGCAGACATTCATTTTGAGCTGTACTGCCCCAGGGGCTTTAAACATTTCCCAGTCCCTCAGTGCTCTATGGCAGAAAGGTCTTAGTGACCCTTCTCCATTGTGCCTTTGCGGTGGCTGCCCCAAGCTTTAGTGCGTCCCTCAGCACGTAGTCCTGGACTTTGGAATGTGCCAGTCTGCAACACTCGGTCGGGGACAACTCTTTGCACTGGAAGACCGACAAGTTTCGGGCAGACCAAAGAGCGTCTTTCACCGAGTTGATGATCCTCCAGCTGCAGTTGATGTTTGTCTCGGTGTGTGTCTCCCTGGGAACAGCCCGTAGAGCACAGAGTCTTGTGTGACAGAACTGCTCGGGATGAACCTCGACAGAAACGACTGCATCTGTCTCCAGACCTTCTTTGCAAAGGCACAATCTACAAGGAGGTGAACAACGGTCTTGTCCCCACCACAGCCACCTCGAGGGCAACGTGCCGAGGGGGTGAGACTCCTGGCGTATAGGAAGGATCTGACGGGGAGGGCCTATCTCACCATCAGCCAAGCTACATCTTGGTGCTTGTTGGAAAGTTCTGGTGATGAGGCATTCTGCCAAATGACTTTGACAGTCTGCTCGGGGAACCATCCCACACGTTCCACTCCCTCCTTTTCCCACAGGGCCTCTAAGACGTTACTTGCCGACTGCTGCCTGGTGGACTTGTGATCAAAGCTGTTTCTCTGCATAAATTTTTCCACGAGGTACAGGTGGTACGGCATGGTCCAACTACTTGGAGCGTTCTGCGGCAGCATGGCCAGACCCATCCTTCTCAACACCGGGGACAGGTAGAACCTCAGCCTGTAGTGACCCTTGGTGTTTGCATACTGAGGATCTACGCACAGCTTGATGCAGCCATACACAAAGGTGGCCATCAGTATGAGGGCGATGTTGGGCACGTTTTTTTCCCCCTTTATCTAGAGACTTGTACATTGCGTCCCTGTGGACACGATCCATTTTCGACCTCCAGATAAAGCGAAAGATGGCTTAGGTGATTGCCCTCGCACAGAAGTCTGGAATGGGCCAGACATGCGGCCATGTACAGCAACAGCGAGAGTGCCTCACACCTGATGACCAGGTTCTTACCCGCAATGGAGAGGGAGCGTCGCTCCCACATGCCCAGTTTTCTTTTCACCATAGACACTCGCTCCTTCCAGTTTCTAACACATGCCCCGGTCCCTCCGAACCATATCCCCAGCACCTTCAGGCCGTCAGCCCTGACAGTGAAGGGGACAAAGGATCGGTCAGCCCAGTTCCCGAAGAACATGGCCTCGTTCTTCCCACGATTTACCTTGGCTCCCGAGGCCAGTTCGAACTGGTCGCAGATGTGGATCAGTCTGCGCACCGACAGCGGATCCGAGCAGAAGACGACGACATCGTCCATGTACAGGGAGGCTTTGATTTGAGTGCCTCCACTGCCTGGGATCGTCACTCCTCTTATGCCCGGATCCTTCCTGATGGACTCAGCAAAGGGTTCTGTGCAACACATGAAAAGAGCAGGCGAGAGAGGACAGCCCTGCCTGACTCCAGATTTAATAGGAAAGCTATCTGATTCCCACCCATTGATTGAGACTGCGCCACTGATGTTAGTGTAGAGCAGTTGCGAATTCCCTCCCCAAACCCCATTTTGGAAAGCACATCCACCATGTAGGTGTGCGATATTCTGTCAAAGGCCTTCTCCTGATCCGAGCTGATGAGGCATGCATCCACACTCCTGTCCTGCACATAGGCAATCGTATCCCTGAGCAGCGCGAGGCTATCATAGATCTTCCTGCCCGGTACAGTGCAGGTCTGGTCAGGGTGGATCACCAATTCCAGAGTGGATTTGACCCGATTGGCAATGACCTTGGACAGAATCTTATAGTCCACATTCAACAGTGAAAGGGTAGCCAATTTCTAATTTCCTCCCTTTCCCCCTTGTGCTTGTAGATAAGGGTGATGATGCCTTTCCTCATGGATTCTGACATGCTGCCGGCCAGGAGCATACTTTCATACACTTCTAGCAGGTCTGGGCCGATCCAGTCCCACAGAGCCGAATACAACTCCACCGGCAAGCCGTCGCTTCCGGGAGTTTTAGTCTTCTCGAAGGACTCAAGGGCCTTAGTCAGTTCGTCAGGAGTTAGCGGTTTGTCCAGGCTCTCCCGTGTACTGTTGTCTAAGACCTCCGTGATAGAGGACAGGAAGGACTGGGAGGCCGTGCTGTCTGTGGGCTTCACATCATACAATTCGGCATAAAAGGATTTGCTGATCCTCAAAATGTCGAACCGCGATGACTTTACTGAGCCGTTTTCTTCCTTCAGGCTGCTGATCACAGAGCTCTCTGTGATTGCTGGCTCTTCACCTCTTGGAGTTCCACCTTGACGTCAACTCCCATCTACTGCAGCCGGAGCAGATTTTGCATGTTTTTCTCGAGTTGGGACATTTCCCTCTGTTCCTTTCTAGCTCCCTGGGTTCCTTTGAGGATGAAAAACTTGGTGTTTCCCTTGATTGCTTCCCACCAGTGTATCAGGGACTCAAAGAGGGGTTTCACGGTTCTCCAACCTTTGTAATCCTTCTTGAGCTCCTCAGTGTTGTCTGGGGTCAGCAGTTGCACGTTTAGCTTCCATGCTCCTCTGGCCACCCTCTGGTCTTCCTCTAAGTGACAGTCAGCCAGTAGGAGGCAGTGGTCAGAGAATAACACCGGCTTGATGTCAGTGGATTTGACTGCGAACGCTCGGGACACAAACAGGAAGTCTATCCTGGAACGGATGGACCTGTCTGGCCGCGACCAGGTGTATCTATGTTGTGCTCCGTCTGCAGGGTTGCTGAAGACATTGTGCAGCTTGGCATCCTTTACTGTTTCCATCAGGGATCTGGACGTAGCGTCCAATGTGCTGTCGGCCCTGCCAGATCGTCCAGCCGCATCGATGATGCAGTTGAAGTTGCCGCCCAGAATGACTGGCCTGGAGGTCACCAGCAGCAGTGGGAGCTGCTGAAAAATCGTCAGCCGCTCGGCCTTTTGTGCCGGGGCATCCACGTTAATTACCCGGAGTGGAGCATTCTTGTACATTACGTCTGCTACGAGGAGGTGCCCGCCCACCACTTCCTTAACCTCGGAGATAGTGAAGTTGCCTCCCTGCAGCAAAATACCCAGGCCGGAGGAACGAGAGTGGTTTCCGCCCGACCTGATCAATGGCCCGTGGGACCACCATCGTGACCATTGCCTGTAGGAGCTGAGGTGCGGTATCGCACACTCCTGCAGAAACAACAGGTCAGCTTTGACCTTGGCTAGGCAGTCCAAGATCGCAACACATCACGTAGTAGATTTAATGCTACGCACATTTATGGATACAATCTTTACACCCATTTTAAAGCATTTATTCTCTTACCAAACCTGTTGTCTCTGAGAGTCCCAGACCTTTGGACTGCTCCTTCATATCCATAGTGTGCAAAAATTGCCTCACTTTGGATGGGCTGAGGAAACTGTCCTGAACTACCCCATTGGAGATGTTCTGCTCAGGTGGCTTCTGAGGGTTCTTGCAGAGAACAGGAATTGAAATGTCCTCTGTTGGAGAAGCTTCTCCAATCCTCTCGCCCTCTGGGGCATTGCTGCTCCCGGCTTCCCGGAGCTGGGGTGCGCTGAGCACCTCACTGCTCCCAGATTCCTGGGGCTGGGGTACGCTGGCCTCTTCGGGTTGTGGGCAAAGTTGGGGTGCGCTGGTCTCCTCATTGTCTCCAATGTTCTGGAGCTCAGGTGTCTCATCCTCCAACTCCCTAGCGTTTTGCCGCTTTTTCTGTAGGTGCCGCCCTGGCACTTCTTCGTCCAAAAAGCAGCTGTCCTTGTCATCCATGTTGGATGGGAGACGCCGCTTGCCACTTGTCTGGGAAGTGGCTTGGTCCCTTCTTAGCCCCTTCTTCCTTTTGGCTCTCTTCACCAGCTGCCACTCCCCCTGCTGATTTTCCGCTACTGCCTCTTCCTCCATTGATTTGCTGAGGAGTGGGAGGTTCAGGGGGCAGTGCTGTTGATTGGCTGTCTGCTGCCTCAATATTTTCCTCCACCTTGTCTCTCTCCTTGTCCTCCTTTGTCCCATTGTTCTCACTGGGGGCCATGGTGGTTGGAGTGTTGCAAGTGTCCTTGGTAGTAGTGACATGAAGCATTTCTTCTGCTTCCCCCTCGTTGGCTTTGGCTGCCTGTGCATAAGTGAGGCAGCATTTGGGGCAGGTCCACTGTCGGAGATGCTGGTTGTTTACTCGGGAGGGTGTAAACGGTCCCATGGCACAGCTTGGAAGGAAAGTAGGGGAGTTATTTCCCCTGTGTCCTGGATGATAATCTCTCAAACAACGTCACAAAAACAGATTATCCGATCATTAGCACTTCGCTGTTTTTCAAAGTTTGGATGTGTGCAAATTGGCTGCCCCCATTTCCTGCAATACAACAACGAGTAGACCTCCAAAGCACTTCATTGGCTGTTAAGCGCTTTGAGACGTCCTGTGGTTGTGCAAAGCACGCTAAATAAATTAGGTATTGGGGACAAAAACAAAATACTGTAGATGCTGGAAACACTCTGCACTACCTGTGGAACCAAAGTAATCATCTCAGATTGATGACCTTTTGCCAGAAGTTCTGTTAAATTATTTGGGAGCTTGACATTCTGCATTTCAAACAGCACCAAGGGCCAGACAAGGAATTTCTCTGAAAACTGGTGGATTGTTCATCCTTACCCCAAAAAATTTTTTAAAATTGAATTATCGTGAGTTTGCATCAAAATATCCAACTGTCATGGGAAAAGAAGGCAGTGCAGGTCCACGTTGCATTATCTATTGCCAGTTCTAATCCACTACAAATTAAATCCAATTTATTCTTAAATTTTACATGTGACTTCCTGCTCTGCTGAAATGTCAACGGCTTTACATAGCAAAGCTTCACTTGTGTAGAACTGTTTAAAGGCAGGAAGATGTCTCAGACATTAGAAAGACAAAATTGTGGATGTCAGGGAGAAGGAAAATAGGTTTTGGAGCACTGAACTATGATCAAGGAGAGGAGATATGAAGGCATTTATTGCTAACGTTGAGCTGGGATTTTAAAATTCCCCCGTCACCTTACTTCTCATCTCTCTAGCCTTATAACCCTCCAAGCCTCCGTGCTCACCTGATTTGACCTTTTGTGCATTCTGTTCAGATGTTATGTTACTCAAAAAGAGCTAGAAACTAATTATGTGAATACATATCCTGGGACGCTACATTCGCCATTGCATTACAGTCATGTGCCAAGTAGCAATCTATTCAGTCCACCAGCCACGTGGAAAGCAGCAAGAAACATTCAATGAAGCACCATCATTTTGAGTCTGAAGTGTGATTACTTCAAATTTATGGAAAATAGAAGACGTAACACATCCCTGATCTTAATTGTTTCTCCATTACCAGCTTTGCTTTCAGCTGCTGAGATCCTAAGCTCTGAAATTCCCTCCTAAAACCCTCTGCCTCTCCATCTCTCTTTTCTCCTTTTAGATGCTCATTAAAACCTACCCCTTTGACTAAGATCTACCCTAATATTTCCTCGTGTCTTGGTGCCAAATTTTGTTTGACACGCTTGTGAAGTGCCTTGGAAAGTTTTACTATGCTAAGGTGCTACATAAATATAAGTTCTTGTTGTCGAAGGAAATTGTCACTCGTTCAGAAGGCTTTGTATGTAAACCAAACTGGCCAAGAGGGTCCTAGGTGCTATTGCCAGTCTGTACTGAGTTAGCTGACTTAAGATGGAGAGGTAGTAGGGGTGAAAAACTGGACTGAAGGGGTAAAGGTAACCTGGGTTCCTGTTCCTGATTGTTATTTATTGACTTTTGCTAGAAAGTTTGTGTATATCGATGCTACCTAACAGTCAATGCCATGCAGTCCCCACTATCATAGTTACTAAATAAGCTTATGCATGAAGACTCATTACTCATGTGATTAGTCCTGACAGTTTCTATGCAATGTCATAGAATCATGAAAGAATATGAAATTATAAAATAAAGCAGCAAAATGGTTTTAAGTTATTTTGGTAGTTGAGGTATGAATATTGAAAATTTATTGTGAGGCCTCCATCTTAATGGGAGGTGGAGTGAAGTTAGCATTATGAAAAATACTTATTGGATATTGCTGTTGTCAGCATTTTGCCATGTAAATTTTCAAAAACTGAAGGCCATGCTGAGAAGTATTGAACATAAAATGCCTCTAGTCTTTATTCTGTCAGCTATTGGTGGCTGGCTGTGTGCAATAGATGCACAAGAATAGCAGTGTTCCAGACCAAAACACTTGATCTTTCACAATGTGTAATGTTTACACGTTTCTAGAATAATTTGAGATAGTTCTTTACCTTTTCAATTGCAATACTTCTGTTTAGTGGTGTTATAAATCTGCTCTGGGACTGTCTTCAGGTCCTCTGTCTCTTTTTTTATTATTATTGTTATTTTAGTGTGTATCACTTTTAATCTTGGGAGGATGACGAATAACAGGCTCCAGATAGTTAGGTTGGATCTTGGGAAGAAGAAATAGACTTCGAATACTCTTGGGACATTACAGGTCAAGGGGACTGAAATCAAATCTTTCAGATTTCTATGGCTTAGTAGCAAGACATGCAGCTCATTTAACCACTCAGCCACAGTTTCCATATTGGCTGTTTATTAGTCATTTCAGTTCTCATCTTTATTTTCAAATACTTCCAAGGCCTCTCCCCTCCCTAAGTCTGTAATCTCCTTCAGCCCTACAACCCCCTGAAATATATGTGCTCCTCTAATTTTTGAGCTCGTGCACCCCCGATTTTAATTGCTTCACCATTGGCGGCTGTGCCTTCAGTTGCAAGGGCCCCCTCTTTACGCCTTTCTCCCTTGCTTTCCTCCATTAAGACACTTCTTAAACCTACCTCTTCGACTAAGCTTTTGGTCATCTGACCCAATATTTCCTTATGTGACATGGTGTCACACTTAGTTTTATAATGTTCTGTGAAGCACCATGGGATGTTTTAATATGTTAAAGATGCTATATGAAATACAAGTTGTTATAGTTGGTTATTCTACTTAATGTGCATTTAAGGTAATGGATTTTACTCGCAGTTCAAATATATTGGCCGATGCAATATGGGAGTGATGAGACCACTGTAAGCTAAAGTCTATTACTTGTGGCATGTGCAATGTTAAATATTGTGAAATTAGACACCTTCTGGAGTATTGCAGAGGGAGGGGGGTGGTGGGGAGGCGAATAGATATTTATCCCTGATATTTTAAAAAGTACATTGAAGGATAAAGAATGATTAAAATTTCTTCATGCAAAGTATATTTTCACCAGAATTTTCTTCCCAACTCTACTGAGAGCACCAACTACTGCTCCTGCCAGCCTTTCAGCATCTCCCCAAGGAATTTGCTTTTTATATGGGAGCTTCAATGATGTGTATTGATTTGTCTGTGGTGTAATGGGAGCAGAACCAAATCTTGTCTTCATCTGATAGACACCGTCTCTGTGTGTTTTAACCAGTGTTTTCAAGACAGCACTTGAGCGTGAATTTAAATGATTTAAAAAATTTTTTTTTCTTTTTAAAAATTTGCCTCACCCAAGAATGCTGAGGCCTGTTATGATTTCCCATTGCTGCTTTGACTGAGATCATTTAACTCAAGAGTTTGTTCTGTTTAGATCAGTACTATATCATACGTTGTACTGATCATCTAAGCCAATGGGAGAAGGCATTGACTTGTACTGAATTTCGGGCAAGCGGGACTGAGATGCACGTTCTATTTGCAGCGAGTTAGTCAGAAATAAATTAATACTTTTCCATGCTCCAGGCTGCTGTTACTGATGGGGTGGCTTCTTAGAGCACAAGAAATTTAACCTCATTCATTTAATATGGAGAAGCAGGCTGTGAAGTTCTGGCAATAAGACTGTCATTCATGGCAATCATTTGAGATTAAGTTGCAGTGCACTCTCAAGACTAATGTAAGGGTGTGGTGCTCTTGTATTGCCTAGGGAACCTGAGAGTTGCAGTCTTTAATTAGAATACTTACTATTAGTTTGAGATTTGTCTGAAAGGATTGCAACTTCTTGAAATTCAGTCTGTTAATACCTTTATTCAAGGATGTTCAAGTAATTCATTTTTTTTACTGCATGGAATTGTGTTGAAAATCCACTGATTTATGATCCACTTGAAATGCACATTTACATTTGTTTTTGCTGGTTTTCCAGTGTAAGTGATGGTCTTATGTCTTCCCTTTAGGAAACCAGATATTCCAGTGCCGTACCTCTATTTTGATATGGGTGCAGCAGTTATCTGTGCCAGTTTCATGTCCTTCGGAGTGAAGAGGAGATGGTTTGCTTTGGGAGCTGCCCTTCAGTTGGCTGTTAGCACATATGCATCATACATTGGAGAGCAAGTGCATTATGGGGATTGGCTCAAGGTAAGAAAAACAAAATTATTGGTATTCTGCATGGTTAAACTGTCTAAATCTAGAATCCTACTGCAAGTGAATGTTATAATCTGCACCACTTTACAAATGCAGATGGCAAGAAGTAATTACATTCTAGTGTAATTCTAGTACTACATTAGTATTAATGTCTGCCACAGGATAATGATGTGTGGTTTGTTGCTCTATGGTTTCATCTTGCTATGTCATGGTTTGCTTAAAGGAGAGAAAGTTGAAGGGTGCAACTTCTGGGACTGTTTAGACTAGGGGTCAGTTATGTAGAATTGGCACAAACCTGGGATTGAGTAATTTTCACTTTGCACATCATTGGCTGGAGATGGTTTTGGTGTTGGGAAAGCTGAAGAGGAGAGAAATATGTTAAATGCTAAAATTTGTAATCAGCTAATAAGATATGTTTAGCTGCTGGATCACTAACTTACACCACAAGGCAAATTTAAGCTCCATTATAATCTATTCATTCACATGCAGAACTCACTCCTGCAAAACAAAATCAATTTGAATCAGGAGATGCTTTACATCGAAGTTATTTTAATTCCAGGTTTTATGGACATAAGGGAGAGGAGAAGTTTCAGATTATGGGAAAAATTTTGAACTTGAATTTTTGTTATCTTCAGGGCTATGACTTTTTTTATTCATTCATGGGATGTGGACATCGCTGGCTGGGCCAGCATTTATTGCCCATCCTCAATTGCCCTTAATACGGGTCTTGAACTGCTGCTGTCCATGTGCTATAGGAATATCCACAGTGCTGTTAGGAAGGGAGTTCCAGGATTTTCACCCGCGACATTGAAGAAATGGTGATATAGTTCCTAGTCAGGACAGTGTGTGACTTGGAGGGGAATTTCCAGGCGTTGGTGTTCCCATGCATCCTCTGCCCTTGTCCTTCTAGGTGGTAGAGGTAGCGGGTTTGGAAGATGCTATTGAATGAGCTTTAGTGAGTTGCTGCAGTGCATCTTGTAGATGGTACACACTGCTGGCACTGTGCGTCAGTGGTGGAGGGGGCGAATGTATAAAGTGGTGGATATAACGCCAGATCAAGCGGGCTGCTTTGCCTGGGATTGTGTTGAGTTTGTTGAGTGTTGTTGGAGGTGCAGTTATCAGTGCAAGTTGAGAGCATTCCGTCGGACTCCTGACTTTTGCCTTGTGGATAGTGGACAGGGTTTGGGTAGAATTCCCAGCCTCTGACTTCCCCTTGTAGCCACAGTATTTTCGTGACTGGCCCAGTTCTATTTCTATTTACAGAATTACAGAATTTTTACAGTGCAGAAGGAGGCCATTTGGCCCACTGAGTCTGCACTGTCTCTCTGAAAGAACATTCTACCTAGTCCCACTCCCCTGCCTTATCCCCATAACATTGCACATTCTCTCTTTTCAGGTAGCAATCCAATTCCCTTTTTGAATACCTTAATCAAGCCTGCCTCCACCACCCTCTCAGGAAGTTTGTTGCTAACTCCAACCACCCTCTGTGTAAAAAAAAAAAATGTTCTCACATGACTCTTATGCCAATTATTTTGAATCTGTGCCTTCTAGTTCTTGATGTTCCTGGTCAAGTTAAGCCCCTAGGATGTTTTTAGTGGAGGATTCAGTGGTGGTAATGACATAGAATGACAAAGGGAGAGGGTTAGATTCTCTCCTGTTGGAGATGGTCGTTGCTTTTATAGAGCAAATGCTGCATGCCACTTATCAGCCCAAACCTGAATCTTGCCCAGTTTTGCTGTAAATGGACATGGTCTGCTTCAGTATCTGATGAGTCACGAGTTGTGCTGTTCATTGATGATGCTCGTGGGTGATTGCACAGTGAGCATCCCCACTTGTAACCTCATTATGGAGGGAAAGTCTTTGATGAAACAGCTGAAGATGGTTGGGCCTAGGACACTACCCTGAGGAACTCCTGCAACGATGTCCTGAGACTGACATGATTGATCTCTAACAATCCCACAATCATCTTCCTTTATGTTAAATTTGACTTCGACCAGTGGAGAGCCACCGCCCACCCCCCCCAAATTCCCATTGACTTCATTTTTGTTAGGGCTCTTTGATGCCACACTTGGTCAAATGTCAAGGGTAGTCATTCTCGCCTCACTTCTTGAGTTCAGCTCTTTTGTCCATGTTTGGACTATGGCTGTAATGACATCAGGAGCTGAGTGGCCTGGTTGGAACCCAATCTGAGTGTCAGTGAGCAGGTTATTGCTGAGCAAGTGTTGCTTGATAGCACTGTCAACGGCCCCTTCCATCACTTTGCTATGATTGAAAGTAGACAGAGGCGGTAATTGGCTGGGATGGATAAGTCTTGCTTTTTGTGTACAGGACATACTTGGGTAATTTTACACATTGCTGATTAGATGCCAATGTTTAGCTGTACTGGAACAGCGTGGCTAGGGGCATAGCTGGTTCCGGAACACAAGTCTTCAGTACTATTGCTGGAATGTTGTCAGGGCCCATTACCTTGGCAGTATTCAGTGTCTTCAGCCATTTCTTGATATCACATGGAGTGAATCAAATTGGCTGAAGACTGGCATCTATGATGCTGGGGACTTCCGAAGGAGACTGAGATGGATCATCCACTCTGCAGTTTTAGCTGAAGGTGGCTGCAAGTGTTTCAACCTTGCCTTTTGCAACGATGTGCTGGACACCTCAATCATTGAGGACAGGATATTTGTGGAGCTGCCTCCTCCAGTTAGTCGTTTAATTCCCAACTGGGTATGGCAGGGCTGCAGAGCTTAGATCTGATCCATTGGTTGTCTATCATGTGCTACTTCCGCTGTTTGGCATGCAAGTAGTCCTGCGTCGTAACTCCGCCAGGTAACTCATTTTTAGGTATGCCTGGTACTGCTCTTGGCAAACCATCCCACAGTCTTCATTGAACCAAGGTTGATCCCCTGGTTTGATGGTAATGGTAGTGGGGATATGCCGAACCATGAGGGAACCGATTGTGGTTGTATGTAATTCTGCTGCTTCTGCCACCTTATGGATGTCCAGTTTTGGATTGCAAGATCTGTTCGAAGTCTATCCTATTTAGCATAGTGGTAGTGCCACACAACATGATGAAGGGTATCCTCAATGTGAAACTTGGACGTCATCTCAACAAGGACTATGCACTGGTCAATCCTAAAATACTTTCATGGCCAGATGCCTCTGCGACAGGTAGTTTGGTAAGGATGCGATCAAGTAGGTTTTTCTCTTGTTGGTTCCCTCACTATCCATTGAAGAGCTAGTCTAGAGCAGTGTCCTTTAGGATTCAGCAAGCTCGGTTGGTAGTGCCGAGCCACTTTTGGTTATTGTAGCAACCTTGAAGTCCCCACCCAGAGTACATTCTGTGCCCATGCCACCCTCAGTACTTCCTCCAAGTGGGTGTTCAACATGGAGGAGTATTGATTCATCAGTTGTTGGGAGGGGTGGTAGGTGGCAATCAGCAGGATGTTTCCATGTTTGACCTGATGCCATGAGACATCATGGTGTCCAGAGTTGATGTTGAGGACTCCCAAGGCAACTCCTTCCCGACTGTGTACCACTGTGCCGCCACCTCTGATGGCGATGGTGTCTGGGGCATTGTCTGTAAGGTATGAGCCCATGAGTGACTATGACAGGCTGACCGTCAACACCCCTTTGTCCTTTTGTCTATGACATCTTTAGCAATCTCTTCTTTGCCTCCACCTATCACTGGCCCTCTGTCCAGCTCTACCTGTCCCACCCCTCTTCAACCAGCTCATTCCACTCATTTCTATATTTCTTAGTTCTGATGAAGAGTCATACGGACTCGAAACATTAACTGTATTCCTCTCTGCAGATGCTGTCAGACCTGCTGAGTTTTTCCAGGTATTTTTGTTTTTGTTTCAGATTTCCAGCATCTGCAGTATTTTGCTTTTATGACAGGCTGTTGCTTGACTAGCCTGTGGGGCAGTTCTTCCAATTTTCACAGAAGCCCCCACATGTTAGTAAGGAGGAAAGGATCGACAGGGTTGGGTATTCTGTTGTTGTTTCTGGTGCTTAGGTTGATATCTGGAGGTCCATCCGGTTTCATTCCTTTTACACTTTGTAGCGAGTGGCTTGCTAGGCCATTTTGGAGGGCACTTAAGAGTCAACCACATTGTTGGGCGGGTCACATGCTGTCAGCCAGACTAGGTAAAGAAGGCAGATTTTCTTCCCTAAAGGGCATTAGTGAACTAAATGGGTTTTTATGACTATTGACAATGGTTTCATGGTCACCATTACTGAGACTAGCTTTTCAATTCTGGATTTATTAATTGAATTTAAATTCCACCAGCAGCAGTGGTGGGATTTGAACCCGTCTCCCCGGAGCCTTAGCCTGGGCCTCTGGATTACTCGTCCAGAGACATTTCCACTATGCCACTGCCTCCGCAATGGGAGGCTTGAAGAAAGAAAGACTGCAGAAAGCTACAGCACAGAGGGATTTGGGGGTCCTCTTGCAAGAGTTGCAAAGGGCTAGCACACAGGTTCAGCGGGTAATAGGGAAGGCAAATAGAATATTGGCATTTATTTCAAAGGGAGTGGAGTATAAAAGTAGGGAAGTCTTGCTAAAACTACAGAGCAGTGGTTAGACTGCATCTGGAATACTGTGAACAGTTTTGGTCCCCTTATTCAAGGAAGGAAACACTGGCATTGGAGGCAGCCCAGGGAAGGTTCACGAGGTTGATTCCGGGTATGGGGGGGATTTTCTTATGAGGAGAGGCTGAATATGCTGGGCTTGTACTCATTGGAGTTTAGAAGAATGAGAGGCGACCTTATTGAAACATATAAGATTCTTAATGAGGCTTGACAGGGTGGATGCTGAGAGGTTGTTTCCCCTTGTAGGAGAGTCTAGGACCAGAGGGTATAATCTCACAGTAATGGGTCGCCCACTTAAGACAGATGAGGAGGAACTTCTTCTCTGAGGGTAGTGAATCTGTGGAATTCTTTACTGCAGAGGGCAATAGAGGCTGGGTTGTTAAGTATATTCAGGGATGAGTTAGACAGATTTTTAATCAGTAAGGGAATCAAGGGTTATGGGGAAAAGGCAGGAAAGTGGGGTTGATGATTATCAGATCAGCCATGATGTCATTGAATGGCTGAGTAAACTCAATGGGCTGAATGGTCTACTTCCCTTTTCCTACGTCTTATGGTCTTATAGACGTCATGGTATTCCTATGTTTTTTTCTTTATTTCATTCCCTTTTCCTTTCATAGCCACCTGAATCGCACATCTCTAAACTATAGCAAAGAGGATAGGTAGGTACTTACGGCCATCTCTACCTATTTCTATGACCAGCTTAGTTAGTGAAGAGAGGCTTATGGGGTGGCTAAATTGTGATTCAGGTGGACTTTACTCTTGCTCATTTGCTGTGGACATTGTATTCATTCTGTGTATCTGCTGATGAAGTAGGTAAAAACAAAAACTTATTGCAATGATCAGATAATTCTAACACCCACCCATCCCACGCATGCATGGACACACACAAAACTGAGGGGATTCAGAGGCTGCTTACGAATGAAGAAGCTTTTCAGAAAAAATGCACTCCTTACCAAATAATATTTGAAGTTTGTTTTTAACATAATTGATGTGCAAAGATGAAACCTTGACTTTATTTTCCTCATCCGAAGTTTGTTCAAAAGTAGTTGCAACTCCTCTTTAGTTCCTGCCTTGCACCAAAGCAAGCACATTTCAATCCAACGTAAGATTTTGTTGGAAGGGTGAATTTAAACTGGATTGAACACTGATTTGTACCGAGTGCCACATTTTCAATTGTATTCGGGTAAAATATGTTTGAGTTTCATTGGATTTCAAACATATAGTGCAGCTTGATTCACATCACCTGGTTAGTGATTACGTTCTGATTTGAAACACATTTTTGAGCTTGTGTGAGCTTTTACTATTTGATGTTTGCTACTCAAATAAAAACTGCTGCAAAAAATGTGCACAATCTAATAGTAGATCAATGAAGGGGGAAAGAAATGTCAGTATGTAGATGAAGTATATAAAACAAATATTTTGAATCTTGCAGGTAAGGATGTATTCCAGAACTATAGCCGTTATAGGAGGATTTCTGATTTTAGCAAGTGGTGCTGGTGAGGTTTATCGGCAGAAGCCTCGGACAAGGTCACTGCAGTCTACTGGGCAAGTGTTTCTTGGCATCAACCTTATCTGTGTGGTGAGTAACTGACCTTCCTGACACTATAGTTAAAGGTGGATATAAAGTAAGCATGCATTTCTGTACAATCACAAACTAAAATAAAATTGTACTAGTAACTATTTTCTATGCATTTCAATATTGTATCATGTGCAATTAATTAGGATCAGTAGATCACCAGTGCTACTCAGTGTGAGAAGTTACTTATTTGAGGTTGGCAGCTTCAGAATGCTAACATGTCCCCTTTCCTTTTGAGCACAAGTTTGGGACTAGTGCTAACCTAATTCTTCAAATTGCTGATTTCTATACTTTTTCTCCATCCCCAAAAGCCTATTAAAAATGCAGAATGGCATTTGAGGTGTCTTTTCAGCTGAGTTGTCAATTTCTATAACAGTGTTTTGTTAAGATGTTCCGGAGAATGTGCAACAGTTATAAAAGATAGCCAGCTTATGTTTTATACCATGTTCCCTATACTTGATCTTAAGTTGTGGAATTCTAATTTAATCTACAGGCCTACTCCCTGCAGCACAGTAAAGAGGACCGCCTGGCCTATCTGAACCACATCATAGGAGGTGAAATTATGCTGCAGTTGTTATTTGTACTGTATGCTGTGCTGGCCTTGTCTTTCCTCTCTGGGTATTGTGTACGGACTGCAGCCCAGATACTCTCTGTTCTCATGCCCCTTGTAGTTCTCTTTATCGATGGAAATGTGGGCTATTGGCACCATTCCCGCCGGATCGAGTTCTGGAATCAAATGAAGCTACTCGGGCAGAATGTGGGCATTTTTGGTGCTGTTATAATTTTGGCTACAGATTGTTAATATTTTTTAAATGTGGGGTTCTTCAATGCATGGCGCAAATGAAACCACTGCCTTGTACTGCTATTTATTTGACATTTTTTTAAATGTATAGGTTCTTAAATATATTTTCAATATAGATCATATTCTTGGACAATTCTAATGATTAAACAACTTGTGTGTGAACAATTGCTTGTATACTGGTGAATGTGCTGAAGAGCTGAGGGCCGACTTTGTGAATGTATGCTCCTAGGTTAGAGTTTGCTCTCCAGGACCATGCAACAAGAAATTAAGAGCTACTTTGGCTGGTCAGCTTTCAAGCCAGGAGTATATATTTGGAAAATGGGTCCACTTTCTGTTTATTGATCTACTTTTTCATCAAAGTCCAATTTAGGTAAATTATTAGTTCTGTTTGCTGCATTACGAATGATAGAAAAGGTCCATGATTGTTACAGCGTGATGTCCTTTGATTTATGTAACCGGTTATGATGTGTTCCTTTATTTCCCTAGCAACGTAACTGTTATCTCCTGCAAAATAACTTGCTCACAGTTTTAAAATCCCAATTTTTTTTCCATCTTATATTTCCTTACCTACTTGCCTTACTTACTCATGCCAGCAAGCTGGGTTGGAGAGGTATCAGCTGATCTAGCCGACAGCTTCAAGAACCTGCTTTGTATTGACCCAATGGATTTCTTACAGGTCACAGGCAGGACATTTCCAAACACCATTCCTTTTGTGTGACATTTTTATTTTTGACCCCAATGTCATGGACACTTCCCAGCTGCACAGTTTAACACTAAAGGCCACATATCCATCAGCAGGTTTTTCACTGCTGTAGTAGTTTAATCTAAGTAAACTCAAAACAAAATGTCTGATCCAAGCGGATTACTCTTCTAAAATGTCCCATTTGTTTCTGTAGTAGGGTGGGCAGGTCACTGGTGAAGCTAAGCCAGAAGATCAGTCGATGAATCGGCTCAGATGGATATTGTAGACCAGAGCAACATTGGTGTTGCAGTTGAGATGTAGCACCTATATATCATTTGAATGTAGCAATCATAATGTTTCTTTTTTCTTTTTGCAAAGTAAGTGTTTTGTCTAACTTTTTAGCCCATTCCAGTGATTTTCACCATTACTCCAAATTCTATTTGTCCTGTGATTTTCTTTTTTGGGGGGATCGGCAGGGGTAGATTTCCCTTCACAAATCACTAGCTTTAATAAATAGTTACCCATAGATGTATGTCAGGTTATATTTTAAAAATATAAAACTGTCTTTTTAATCTAAATTTGCTTTTCAGGATGCATCAAAGAAGCCCTTTGTATCCAAGTTTTTAGTGAAACAGTGATGGGGAGAGCTTTGATGTGCCCTGAGGGATTTCCTCTCAAAGTATGGCAATTCATCAGGAACATTCATTAGCTTTCAGACTGACTGTGAGCTTTCTTTCTCTCTCTTACCTTCTCTTCAGGCCTCCTTCCACCTTGCCAATTAAAATTGTGCTAAGATTATGCAGCCCTTCAAAAACACTTTGCGAACAATCTAAAAACAAACCGAACAGATTGAAAGCAGAATTAAAAACTGAGGAAATATATTGCAGAGCTTGTGACCAGCCATATTATTGATAGTTCAGTGACTGTGCTTAGTCAGAATGATGAAGACATGAGTTGCAGTGGAGGAATGGATTATATGTTTATAATTTGTCCCATTAGTCCTTACCAGTCAGTTAGAATGCTTTGTTTGTATCTTCCCATTGCGATAACACTTCTGTACAATTTATTTTTATTATTTCTACTTGCAAACATGTAGAAATGCAATTTATTTTTAACAAAAATACATCTAGCTAAAGGGTCTCTGTCCATTGTGCTCAATCTTAAATCTTTCTTGTTTATAATCTGTTCAGGATGTGTGGCGGGCTAAACTGAGTTCATTGTCTTTGCTTTGGTATTTGTTAGCTATGTAGGAATGGGAAGTGAAAGATTTCACAGCAAAAACATCCTGTTTGTTGAGGTAAGTTTTCTTATAAATCAAAGTACTGGTGAAATGTTAGGGCATCTGTTAACTCCTGTCAGTGATGGCAGCTAGATAACTTGCCTGAAAAATAGGGTCTGTTTTCTACATGGTAACACTATTGTAGGCTTGTAGTTCATGTTTCTAAAATTTATACATCTCAAGTCTTAACAATATTTTAGTGGGATTCAAAATCTTAATTTGTGAATTTTGCTTAAATTCATAAAGAATATAAAACAAATATATCCTTCTCCAGATTATTATTGTTACTTATTTTCCATGATCATTTACAGTGAGTGGTATGAATCTGGATAAACTGGATCCAATTCACTCACTGCTATTTGTTTTGTGGTTGATCTGAATTGTATAAGGCTACATGGTTCATATAGCAGGGATCTATATTGTGCTTCCAATGCAATGATGTTGCTGTATATTTAAAGGGTTTATATCGAGTGATGGCATTTGATCTGAATTCATTTTGGAGCCATTCATAATGACGTACCTATTGGGGTGCACTATTCCTGTTTGTATTTTTTTCCTATCTACATGTCATAGTGGTAGAAGGAGGGAAAGAGATCCCATCGCTGTTTCAGCATTGGACTGGTGCCGAAATAGATTGAACTTTGCGGTATGGCTTTTCTCTGCTAATATAAAAGTCAACAGATGAATTGAAATTCGCCAGTCACAAAGCAATTCCTAGTAGCGTGTGTCAGACCACAAACTGTCCATAATAACATGGCACCAATTTGGGCAACTGACTTGGATCTTGATGGGTTGACGTAGGAAATGGGACATATTCTTAACTGGTAGAGTTTGGAATTAAGACATCAAAGCAAGAAATTGCAAAGTTTTATTTCACAGGTAACCTTTGTGCATTTTGACCTACGAGTGCCTTATGCTGACGTTGGATGCAAAATGTTGAACATATTCAGTTGTCCCAGCACGAATTTTTACATTCACATTAAAAGAAAGGGCACTATGAATAATTAAATGTTGAAATGAAAATATCTGAAGTAAACTTGAACTCTTTGTTTAAAGCTCTTTAAATACTTACTGACCAATCTCAGGTATATTTCATGGATGGTTTTTCGGAAATAAATGTATTTGATATATATTTAGGAAGACACACAGATTGTCAACCAAGAAGTCTCCCAATGACTAATTAGAATAAGAGTTCATTAATAAACTTGTAATTTTAAATTGTTTCAATGCAACATTTTTCAATTAGTTTGAAATGGCATTATTTTATAGTGCTTGATTATCAATTTAAATATATGGTTTACAGTGTAAGTCCAATACTCCTTCAAAAATGGGAGCAACTGTTTTAATTCAAGAATGGGAGTTGTTACCATTTAGTTCTGTGCTACCTGACATGTATTCTCTTTACATGTTTAATTTGGATTTATCTACAATTACTTTTTTAAGCAAAGTTAATTTGAGGTAGAAAATGATGGATGCCGGTGATATCTTCATTTAAACAGAAGCGTATCGGAATATTCTTCAATACAATTCTTTTTGGCTGAGGTATATTTTTGTCATTCCTCCATGGAGCAATACCATTTTGCATCTTCTTTAAGCATTTTTCTTTAATTATGTGTAATTAATCATTTAGAATTCCTCCTGATGCGATAGCAAATTGTAACAAGATAACAGCAATGAATACATGTCCCAAACCGGTAAAAAAAAGTTTCTTCTAAATCAAATACAATTCTACAAGTAGAGAATATTTCATGCTGAAATTACTCCACTAGGATTTTCTATTATGAAACTAAGAGGTTTTCTGGTACTGAAATGCAGTATCCCAATTTTTTTTAATCTCATTGACTTTTGTGGCAGTCAATTAAATAAGGATGATTGTAGGACTAAAATAGTTTAAAGCTTTCAAAGCAAATTAGAATGTAATAACATCATCTGCTCTCACCATGTTAGTCAAATCCCATCAAATATATATATATATATATATACCACTGATGGCAAATGCTACCGATCAGCTTCAGTGTTTGCTAATATAGGAAAGGTGAAACCAACTTAAACTATTCGGTGATTACCATGTGCTCTAATTGTCCTTTCGCAATTTGGAATCTTTGAATTTAGGCAATATGTCTTCCATTTGAAAGTATTCTTCAGGGAGATTGGTTTTATTAACTGGCACTTTGCCTTCCATATCTAGATGTGTTTGTTTGTCTATAGTTACACTGTATTGAAATCACACCAGATGGGCACTTAAGAATATGCCCTCCTCTAAACACTCCTCAAAATATGTAGATAGTTTAAATTTATTCTCTCCTTTCATTCTGCCCTCTTTCTTGACATTTTACATACACTATTTTGGAGGGAAGGGATGCGTATTGCCTATTGAGTTTTGCTAATGGTCCTCTGAAAATGTGTGGTGATCCATATCGATCTATTTTCCAATTTCCACCCTCTTCCCTCCCCAGCCAATACTGTAAATACACCAGGGTGTCAAGGTGGGGGACTTGATTTGGGCATTGATGCAAATGTAGCATTAACTACTAGCTTGTTGATTCCATTGACCCAACTCTCATTAAAGATAGATTCACAACTTTTAATTAAAATGTTGGATTTCTCTAACTATTCTGTTCCATTGACGAGGTTTTTTATAATCTGTATTATGATTTAATTTCACAAACTGGGTGTTCCTAAGTAATTTATGTTGGGGTATAAGGAAAACCCAATAGCTTGAATCTGATCTAAACTTCATCCTTAATTGATGTGAAAACTCAATTTATTTTATGTCAAAAATAATGTGACTAAGAATAGTGAGGCTTGTCTTATTTAATACTGGTTAAATGGGTGCATTTCCTTTTTATTTGGATAAACCTAACCTTTCATTAACATGTTTGCCAAATGGAACTTGAGCCAGTAACCATGAAGTCTTCTCTGTGCACTTGCATACACTGTTTGCACGACCTTGATGAGCATCAATGCTAACGTCATGGTATTTTGTAAATATATGTCAGGAATATTTCTCTGCCCGACAATACATCCCCAACCCCCAATTAATTGTCAAGGACTTTCTCAAAATAGGTTGACATTTTGTGACTGTAAGCACATTGAAAGGATTTTAGTAATGGAACATTTTGTCTTTGTAAAGGTGCTTGCAACAACAGTTGCAATATGTAGAGGAAAAAAAGGTTGTTGCTACCGCAAAATCTAATTCTTATGTAAAACCTCTCGACACTCCCCACTTGTTACCATATCCTCAAGCCTAAGAATTGAAAATATAATTGAATATACTGGTGCAATTTTGTTTTGCTATGGTATACAAACTGCCAACTGCAATGATCACAAAAGGTAACATTTCATCTTGCACAAGTTTTAAAGTTAAATTTTGCACCGACATGAAAGTTCCATGTGCAGTCCTAAAACTAAAGGAAAAGTTTTTGAGGAGCTGTACAGCCTTGTGGTAAGTGGTTTATCAGTCAAATGCGGCTAAAGAAAATAGAAAATTAGGACCAAATTAGTTTAGAGCCCAAGCACATGGACCAGATAATCTAAGAAAATACTTTGTAATGTTGTTATGTTTGTTAATTTTAAGTGTTAATCAAATTAACTGGAGAAATGTGACCAGGGCAAAAGATCTGGACAACAAAAAAAATCATTAAATTGTTTAGTGTGGAACAGTGCATTTTAAGAGTTTCAGATACATGCTTCTATGATACTGTGGGTGGTAATCTGTTTCATCGTGGGCTTTTACTTGAATTATTGTAATACATGGCAGCCACTCTATTGTACCAGTATAGCTAAGGGCCTCATTAAAGTCCTCTGAGAGATTGAATTTTCCACCCATTGTTGAGAAAATCTAGTCCCACCTGTCTGTTAAGCAGAAAACCCCAACACTGAAACTTGCATGTAGGGGAAGTGTAAAATTTATGGACATTGCTGGTTATATACTTGAAATATTTTACTATTTAATGCCTGCCTGGATTATCTTTGTGTAGCCAGCTTAATTTTTCAATATATGAAATGCACTATTGGCAATGTATGACTGAAAAATGTTTACACATTTGAAAAAGCATAATGTATAAATTTTATGTAACTGAATTGATACTTTTATTAAAAAGCTCAGACACCTTTTGCATTCTGTACCAATAATTTGTGTGCTCCCAACTTTTTTGTGTTGCGGTCATATTAAAAACCTTAAGTCTAGAACCATAACAAATGTTTCCCATATGTTAGGTGATGTTTTAAGTGGAATTAAACTTCCAGAATATAACTGTAATAAAGTTTTAAAAGTATAGTCCTTGTAGTAATCATTTCTCAATCTTTAAGAAAGTTTTTACCAAGCTTGTGTTGTATATCACATAGAAAATGATTTCACATCGGTTTCACTTATATAACTTGCTGTTAAGGTTATGATACGCAAAGCTCCTAGTAATCTTAGTGTTGTAGGCTTAAAAATTATGTAAGGACGCAGTACCATTAATCATTCATTATCCAAATGAGTACATGTCTGTCAGCAAACTTTTTGCTTTTCCTCTGCTTTATAATGTATTCAAAGAAGTGTCCATTTGGACCTTTTCTTCTTCCCTGATCCAGTTTACATTTTGATGTTAGGTTTTTTCCCACCAAACATATAATACAATAAACATTGTGCTAAAACAATCTTATGTTTTTTATATTTTGTAACGCTTCTGTATTTATTTAAATCTGTAAATAATTTTCCACCTGGTACTTCCCTTATGATCTTGACCACTTCCCAACTTCCATCTCAAATTTAAGTTTTGTAGTCGACCTCTATTTTCCCTTTTACTTTCTGACTTTAAGGATAAGTTCCAGCACATCCTTGACCTATGAACTGTTCAGCCAAGCAACTCTTGAAAATTAATTTGGATATTACAAGCATTGCTTCCACTTTTTTTTTTACAATGCTTTCCAGTGGTGGGGGTGGTTAAGCAAAACTGAATGCAGTAAACTTCATGCATGTTTTGACTGGAACAGGTTCAATTTATCCAGATAGCTACTGTCCCAAATCTTTGTTAATGGATATTTGAAACTGACTTCCTTTACATTTGTAAAATCCATTTGATTTTTTTTTAATGAAAGCCAAGATTTCACAGGAATTGCTGATGGACTGTTGTGCAGAAAAGGCAATAGAAAGAATGCTTTTGGCCTGGTTACTATTGGTTTGGAAAAGTATTAATGTATAAACAACACGATCGCTTCTGACACCTGTCCAGCCTGGCATGAGAAAGATATTACTGGATAATCCTTGGCTAGAAGACACATTTAGCTTTACTACAACCCCAGCCAAACTCTGCTTAGGAGCTGGTTACATCACAAAAACTCCGTGAACTGACTTTCCTGAATTCCTTTTGCTTCACGGTCACTCCCAAGGGCAGAGACCTACACAAAGTCTGAAGGGAACAGGGAACCTGAGAACAAGGAATGGAACTATGGTATTGAATAGACTCTCGCAACTACCACCTGTAGCAGAATGAGAGAGAACCAACTCAGAATAAATATTTGAGTGCACAGCACTCCAGAAGTGCCTCCCAAATTCAGTTTATAATTGGATAATGACTGAGGGGCTGTGGTCTGAACGGCATCAGCGCATAAGATCTGGCAATGCTTCTATATTTAACAATTTTGTGTAGCTGTTCCTGAGCTTGCAGGAAATGTGATGGAAGTTATGGTTTCCAAAACCTTATAGAGATTGGGCTAGCAACACTGATATATGCTACCGCACCTGTCACTTCCAGATGCAATAAAATGTATTCCTAACCATCCTTTCCATTCACATTTCTTAGTTTGTGGATTCACTGCTCAGCCCTCAACCACCAGCAGAAACTATGCTTCATTTATTTGAACAGTAATTCACTTCCCTATTAGCCAGGACACCATTGTTTAAGATGAAATGAATGTGACAGTTAGTAGCCAGAAGAGACCCCCACCATCTTAACAGGTACATCTCCAACTATTCCACTGTCTTGTATCATATTTCCCGCAGTGTTTAACTGAAAATGAAAACTTTTTGCATTGCCTGCATCTTACAGCATGTTTCCAAGGAAATTTTAGGAAACTAGGCAGAAATCTCCACGCATTGACAGTCATACCTAGCACAAGGAAGATGGTTGTGGTTGTTGGAGGCCAATCATCTCAGCTCCAGGACATTGCTGCAGGAGTGTCTCAGAGTTAGGTCCAAAGCTCTACCATCCTCAGCTGCTTCATCAATGACTTACCTTGGACTTAAGATTAAAAGTGGGGATGTTTGCCGATGTGGTGTTTAGTACTATTCACAACTGCTCAGATACTGAAGCAGTCTGTGCCCATGCACTGAGCTGTGAACAACATTTAGGCTTGGGTTGATAAGCGACAAGTAATATTTGTGCCAGGAAATGATTACCTCCAACAAGAGAAAACTGAACCGCGTCTGCTTGACATTCATTGGCATTGCCATCACTAAATCTAGTACCATCAACATCGTGGGGGTTACCATACACCAGAAACTTAATTGGACCAGCCTTTTAAATACTGCGGCTAAAGCGCAGGTCAGAGGCTGGGAATTCTATGGTAAGTAACCTCCTGATTCCCAAAGCCTGTTCAACATGTACAAGGCACAAGTCTAGAATGTGATTGGATGAGTGCAGCTCCAACAACATTGAAGAAGCTTGACGTCATCCAAGACAAGGCAGCCCCACTTGATTGACACCCCATCCACAATTGGCACACAGTGGTAGCAGTGTGTGCCATCTACAAGATGCACTATGGCAACTCACCAAGGTTCTGTCGACAAGATCTAACAAACCCATGAACTTTACCATCCAGAGGATTAGGGGTAACAGATGCATGGGAACATCACCACCTGTCAGTTCCCTTCCACTTGACTCACCATCCTGTTTTGGAGCTATATCACCATTTCTTCACAGTAACTGGGCCAAAGTTCTGGAACTCCCTAAAAACTCTGCAGGTCTCCCTATACCTCATGTCCTGCAGCAGTTTAAGAAGGAAGCTCACCACCACCTTAAGAGAAATTAGGAATGGGCAATAAATGTTGGCCATGCCATCAACATCCACATCCCAAAAGCAAATGGAAAAAATCTTGGTGAAAACAAATTGGGATAGAGTTTCCAAAGGTTTTCTTGATCTGTCAGAATAGCCATAACTTGTTGCGTAAACATTTTTTTTGTGTTTCTGCCAGTTAAGGGAAGAGTTTCAGAGGACCCTTCTTGAAATTTTACTCCATTGCTAATGTGTGTTATTTTTCTAAATTTTCTGTTCTCTGCAAAGAAATAATATGCACGAAACCAGAGGCAAAGAACTACCAATAGACATTAGACATTAGGAGGAAGCTCTCCAACTCAGCACATTGGGAAGCCAATGGGAATGGAGAATCTGGAAAAGAGCTGTCAGTTCAGATTGGTAATGGGATGAAGCATTCACACAGCTGAGTTTTTGTCTACAGACATTTGGATGATCTGCAATTGCCCAATCACATCTCTGATTCGCAAGTTAGAGAGCACCTTACTAAAATTTGTCCTTTGTGTCCCTTACAGGTGCTGAAAGCTTACAGATTAAACATCTGATGAGCACATTTCTTTTTCCAGAGTGATAATTTACCTACCTGATTCACATGTTCTCTCGTAGCCACTTAAGCATCAAGTAGGTGCAGCCACTTGAGATGAGGGTGTTTCTGAGACGGAGGTATAATGGGGCAAATCACAGAGCTCAAATGAACTGGTGGGGGTCAGAGGATCAAGGTGATGTTGAAGTAGTTGTCGCTCTCTGGAGGTGGTGGCAAAAATGGCCACCTTGGCTAAGGAATCTTAGAGTAGAGACCTGGTGTTTAAAAGGTTTACAATTCTGGAACGTAGATCTCTTGTCCAGGTCTCTTCTCAAATGTTACAGATGGTGGAACAGCAGGAGGAGTCCACAACATGTGTCTTCAACATGATTCACGAGGAGATCAATTGAGCCTTAAGGCAGCAGGAAGAGGCTCTGAGCAACTGTTGCTTCTACAATGGCAACACTGACTGCTTCCAGAGATAGCCTGAGCAGTACCCTAGATCAGGACTTTCAGATCTTAATTAGAACTATATTACCTTTTCATGGAGACCGGTAGACCAGCTGAGTCCATTCCAAACACTAAATGGCTGCAAGGAATGAGTACAGATGTTGACTTCTCATGGCTGCATCAATTCATCCCTCAAATTCAGCAGTGGACATGGCTTCTGGCATGGACTGATAGGCATCAGATGTGCAAGCAACTCGAAACCTGAAATAGGTCCTTCAAGAACAACAACTTCCCTGACTCAGTTGCTAACTCAGTCCTTGAGGGTCGTAAGAGCACAGTTTCACACTTCTCAGAACTTCTTGACAACTGAGGTAACGTGACATAAGTGTAAGATGTTAGGGTCGTGTATAAAAAGAGTTTTAGGCTTGAGGGTGGTCACAATGATAAAAGGAAGACACAGAGTAATTTTAAAATTTGCTTGACTATGAGTCAGAAAGTTGTGAGTTCAAGGCCTACTCCAGGAACTTGAGCAGAAAAGTCTAGACTGACATTGCAGTACTGAGGGAGTGCTGCATTGTCAGAGGTGTTGTCTTTCAGAAGAGGTGTTAAAGCAAGGTCCTATTTGTTCTCTCAGGTGGATGTAAAAGATCACATGGCATTATTCTGAAGAGTAGGTAAGCTTAGCCCCCTGCCCACCCCCCCCCCCCCCCCCCCCCCCGGTGTTCATGCTCATCTTAAGCCTTCAATCAGCATCACAAAAACAGATTATCTGATCACTATCACATGGCTGTTTGTGGGAGCTTGCTATGTGCAAATTGGGCGCTGTTTTCCTAGAGTACAACATGTAAACAAGTATTTCTATGGCTGTAAATCGCTTATCGCTTTGGGACATCTGGAGATTGTGAAAGACACTATATAAATGTAAGTCTTTTTTTGGCAGTAACTATGTACATTTCTTGAAAGTGGGTGTATTTCTGCTCCTGTTAATCCATCTTATATTCTGATTAATGTGTAACGTCCCCCTCCCAGAGAAGATATGAGAGGTACTACAGATTAACTGGCTATCTGAGGGAAAGGCAAGGAAGAAGGCTTTATTTTGTTGTGCAGATGGAGGGATAGCTCTATATTTGAAGAAGTTGGTAATGCTCTCTGGATTGATGGGTCATGTTGCTGGCAGCCGCGTGCAAAGGCCCATCTCCCAAGCCTGAGATTCTTAATGTTATGCAATGGATTAATCCCCAGCACCTTCTCCCTCTTCATCGCCTGTGCTTGGAAAGCCAAAGCCCAATCCCAATTCCAGGGACCAAATTCTGCAGGATGCAGCCAGCTATCACAATCCTGGAAACCCTTGCTAGACTGTATTGCAGGGCTCTCCAACTCTGTAGGCACTGGACTCAGGAATTCAGAATTCTGATGGTTTGTTTCATCATGATCTTGGTAGTGTCCAAGGCCTCACTGAACTTCATTTTGGCCTCTGTCTTTGGATTCTGAAAAGGTGCCATCAGCTAAGGCAAAGTTTTGTCAATCAGCCCCTTGTTACCTTGCTATGGCTGAGCAGTGCAGGTATCCTGGATTGCTTGAAAATAAATGCATCATTGCTACTCCACAGGTAGAATGCAGTGACCTGCATATTAAGGTGCATAACATCACTCATTATCTAAACATTCAGGGCGTAAAATCCCCATGAAGTGGATGGGATTTTCCAACCGGGCCTTTATAGCAACATGAATGGTTAACAATCGTATCCTGTACTTGGAGGAATCCAGTGATTTGGAAGAAACTTATGGGCCTCTCTGCTTTGCTGGATCTATATAGAATTGAATGAATTCAGGGACATAATTAATCCAGTGATGCATTGCTAACTGACTGATGTGACTAATGTTAGGAGCTGGACCTGGAAGTGTTGGCTTCTGTTCAGATGAAAGGTGAAAGACCTGAAATTTTGACTCTGCTTTCCTATCCATAGATGCTGCCTGACCTGCTCAGTGATTCCAGCATTTTCTGTTTGCATTTCAGATTTCCAGTATCCACAGTACTTTTATTTTCTTCCTACTTTATTTTGGTTGAGGCCTATTAATAAGACCACTCATACTCTGTTTACCAGTTCTGATAAAGGGTATATACTAAAAATGTTAACCATAACCTGTACAGTTCTTGGTGGACTTGTATTTCCAGTTTTCACAGTTTTTCCCCCTTTTTATTGGTTGTCATGTAACACAGTTTGCCTTAGTATATTCTGGGTATTGTAGTTCCTTAGCAGGTGACTGAAGACAACAACTTCCATGATACATTTCTCACACAAACACACACAATCAGTTCATTGGAGCTGTGAATCAAGGGCTGGGTAAAAATTGCGACTCCAGCCAGAAGGACAAACCTATTTGAGAGAAACCTCTTGCAGAGAGTTCTAAAATTAAATCATCAATCTCACAGATAGGTTTAATGATCTATCTTTATTTTCATACCTAATAATTGATATTTCAGGATACTCCCTGAAGGAAAAAATGAAATAAATAATTTGCATTTAGTTTGGACCTAATCGCATCATTCAGAAATTAGTTATTTGAGTGCAATCAGTATTGTTATGTAAGTGAATGTTTTGTGAGAATCGATGGAGAATGATGGCTAAGACTCTAGGAAAATTTATGCTCTTCGAATAATGGCATCACATCTTTACTGTTCACATGAATCAGTTTCGTATCTCATTCAATGCATCGCGTCCCTGGCAATGCAACATTCTCTTGGATTGCACTCAAGTGTCATGGTAGATTAATGGGTTTTGGATCCACAACATTATGATGGGAGATAAAAGCAAAATATTGCGGATGCTGTAAGTTTGATTTACGAACAGAAAATTTGAGTCCGTATGACTCTCCTTCAGGGCTCTGAAGAAGCCATACGGACTCGAAACGTTAACTGTGTTTCTCTCCCCACAGATGTTGTCAGACCTGCTGCATTTTTCCAGCATTTTCTGTTTTTATTTTGATGGAAGAGGTGATTTCAATTGAGTAAAGCCATCATCAAGGAAGGAAAAGGTAGCTGAATAAAACGTGGAGTTATTGGTGATTTTTTTTGGCATGATTTGATACATTTGCCTGTGATTGATAGCTTTGAAAAAAGTGGAGAGATTTGATTAATTTTTTGCTGGTTACTCATTCCTTATTGGTGTTTTTCTGCTGCTTTTTGATGAGTTCACATTTGGCCAATTGGATATTTGATTGGTAATATAATAGATAAGTGCTAATTTCAGATGTCTAATGGTTTGATGGTCTGAAGTATAACACTTAACTTGCAAATGTAATACTGTTGAAATGTTGAAATAGTTCCTTCACATTTTATTCAGCTACCTTTTTCTTCCTCAGTGATAGCTTAACTCAATTGAAACGACCTCTTCCATCATAATAAAAACAGAAAATGCTGGAAAAACTCAGCAGGTCTGACAGCAGCTGTGGACAGAGAAACAGAGTTAATGTTTCAAGTCCGTATGACTTCTTCAGAGCCCTGAAGGAGAACCATACGGACTCAAAGTTTCTGTTCTTATTTCGTGCAATGAATGGACACAAGACCAAGGTTTTTGATAATGTAGATATGCACAGAAGAGCTTCTTTAATCAGCATGATAAATGCTTGAATTCTGCAGGAAAGTATAGTGGAAGCAACAATACTGGTGATATCAAAGTCCAGTTTCATGCTAAGAGCATTAGAGTGTGAATACATAGGACAAAATGCCTTTCTTCATTCTTTGATTTTTCTTGTTTTTATGACACTTCTTTCTATTGTTCTGTGCCATGTTCACTCACTTTTGTGTACAGAAAAAATAACTGTTGATCAACTGTTCACAAACTTGAAAAGCTCCAATATATCACATGTATGTTTCTGTGGACTTCATTCCTTCTAAGACTACAGTAGCAATTAAAATCTACTCAAAAGCATGCACTATTTGTTGCTGCTGTGCTCTGTTAAATCCCTTCATTCAGATGGCCCATGCACTTCTGGGAGAAAAAAAACACTATTTTATGTCAGTGTGTTGGTCTCTTTAAGAACTAGGTTTATCTATGAATTGATTTCTGGTAAAGCACCTGACTTCCAGTAAATGATCATGTGACTAAGTTTCCTGGGAGATAAACAATTGACTAACCAAGGGTCGACAAGAAGTTAATCATAGGGGTGAGTAGATTGTGAGTGTGACTATGGTCTCAAGCAGGGGTTTTAATTTTTAGAAAAATCTGGCTGCAGAGCAAGGAACATCTTTTTCCAGCAGAGTTTATTTGAAATTCAGTGTGCTGGCTAAAAGAGTTCAAACCTCTTGTTAACTGAAGAATTCCTAACAGTGAGTTAGACTTATGGATACTGAGGAGCCATACTGAGGAGAGAGAGAGAGAGAGTGAGTGCTAGATACAAAACTAGTTACAATTCTCCAGTGTTAAAGAAGATCAGAACCAGGAGAGATCTGACCTGAGGTGGGACAACAGTGAGACAACAGTGGGACAGTTGGAGGAGATTTGAAGGGAATATCTTACCAGATAAGTGGAAGGCCCAAGAAATTTCAATCATTATATGAATCTTCAAAGCAGTACTCCAACCAAATGGTTAACCTTCCAAATTTTGATAAGTATCTGACTTGAGTTTGGGAGTGTAAGTCAAATGGATGTAGAAGAATATTTAAGTCAAGAAGTTCTGTTTAGAAAATAAATAACTTCATTGTACTTTTAATACTTCTAATGTAACTGACCATTTAAGGTAGAATATAGTTTTGAATATTCATGTTCTTTTTGTTTAGTAAACATCTTTTGATTTAAACTGTGAATCTTGTAATTTCATTCTTTTGGTAAATATCTGGGGTTTTCAGATTCTGAAAAAATAAACATTATTAGTCTTTATTGAGATCATACAATTGGTTGTCTCATCTGGGATCATAACACTATATATTAGACTAAAAAGTAAATCTGTGTAACATTGAAACCATGAAATATTGCAAACTTTAATATACCTTCCCTACTTTTGACGTGAAATGTAACCTTGATGTTAACCAGCTTCTCTGATATTTTTTCCCAAAAACATATTTGATTCTTCTCCTGTTGCAACTGTTTCACCTAGCAGGATTTAATTTCCTCTGATAATACACTTGTGGCAGCTGCAAGAGAACAGGATCAGGTTTGGCTCTCAGCTACTTCAGAGCCCTGCACCTTCACCATCTGTCAAGATTCTTAAAGTGCAAGGCATTATTAGTGCAGATGTGGCACTGCAGGCTTCTACTCCCAATGCCACTTATGAACAGTGAGGTTTTTGAATTCATTAATATGCAGTTTCTCTATGACAATAGATACAGAATCATGCACATGAATGACTAATATCCTGGCAGCTGGCATAATTCCTTCATGCTACACCAATCCACAGTATCGCCATAATTTCAGTTGGCAGAAGGAATGAGATGGAAGGCAACTGGGAGACAAAAGCTGGTGGCGATGGATGCTCGTCTCCTTGAGACATTCAAGGTCAAAACAGGAAGACCGATACTGGACTAGCAATTCATTGCATCATAACCACTACACAATGGGATCGTTAAGACCTGATGTTACCTGGTTCCCCAAAATGATGAATACAGACAGGTGTTGACTGGAACCCAAGGTCTTGAGAACCCAAGTCAAACCATTTGTGAGCTAAGCTACCTTGAGCTAAGGACCTTTACAGAGAACTCTGGAGTGTTTGTACCCTAACTAGTGGCCTGCAGCTTGCACCTATACACTGCACATACTGCTTGTCACACTCTAAAATGACTGTGAACTGTTTATGCTGAACTGCTAATCAGCATTAAAAGCAGGTTCTGTGTTGTCTAAATCTGTGGGTTCAGCAGTTGGAAAAGCCAAGGAGCAGTAGTTCTGTTTCTTGCACGCTAGGACTAGAATGTCAAGCTAGATGAGTTTTTTTTAAAGAGTATATAGGAACAGGAGTTGGCCCTTCAGCCCTTTGAGTTGTTCCACCATTCAGTTAGATCCTGGTTATCTGTGTCTATCTGTCTTGGTTCCCTAACCTGTAATTACCTTGCCTAACAAAAATCATCCATCAATTTCCGTTTTGAAATTTCCAATTGACTGAACCTCATCAGTTCTTCAGGAGAATTCCAGATTTCCACTACCCTTTGTGGGAAGAAGCGCTTCCTGGAATTGTCTTTGAATGGCCTTGCTCTAATTTTGAGGATATGTCCTTGTTCTTAACTCCCCCACTAGAGAAAGTAGTTTCTCTCTATCAACTCCACTAATTACTTCAAACAGCCCAATTAGATAACCCTTAATCTCTATACCTAAGGGAATACAAACCTATGCAGTAAATTTATGATATTCTAGAAGCACATATGATCATGCATCAGAAGAACCTAGAAGTGAAACAACAGTGTAAAGTCAAAGCTAAGAGCAAAATCTAGATCACTGAACTGCTGGATGCTTATGGATACATGTAGACAAATTTTATTCCATTTCCCCTTGAATCACCTGTCTTAACTCCACCATACTAAATTCATCTGTTGTCTCAAATATTCTCCTAACCTTGACAACTCTGGAACTTTTCAATTTTCTTTCAAACTCAAGTTGAAACCTGGATTTCAATCACAGACAGGAGTTGAACTGGTAATGGGCAAAATCGACATGAACATTACAGAGATGCATGAATGAGAAGAGGAAGCAGTAATTGTTCTTGGTGATGCTTCAAACATCTCTGAAACAGTGATTCAGGTGATTTTAAAATCTTGCATATGATTGATAAGAAAATAAACAGGAACCATTGACTGCCAATGTCATCATGTGGACGGATTCCATCTGTTGTGCTCTGTGGCTAATTGGTGGCCAGGGCAATGTTCTCCAGACAAAAATGCATGACAGCCCTCTAAGCATTGAACTGACAATGCAGTTAAACTGCAATTTTCTCATGCTGCTGGGGAAGTAGTTGCCAAAGTGATACCAATGGTTGTAGCCACCTCACTATCAAGCAGCCACATAGTAGAGCTGGACTTAGCCACATTATCTCCCAACTAGGTGCAGTCTTCCTAACACTTTGAACAGTGAGGGGGCAAGTTTAAACCAGAGAGGGAAATTTTAAAACAGAGCAGTGAGGGGGGAAAAAAAGGGAGCTGATCGAGAAATTGAACTGGTGGTTGAGAGGGGAAGGAAGGCAAGAAGGGTAATTGGATAAAAAGGGGTTGGTCACCATCCTTTGGAGAATGGAACAACCTTCTTGAGACTAAGCAAAAAGGGAGAAGTAACACTATGTCAATTATTCATAAACAAATTTAGCACCTATTATAGCTTAAAGGTGAACTGAATGAGTGTGTATGCATCAAATCTTGGTTTTATATATATATTTAAGCATATTCAAAACTACTCAATAGCAACAGGTATAGCATAAGAAATAAATCACCCACGCAATAAATTTTGCACACTTTTTTGTGGTTTAAGGTGCCTTTTCTTTCCATGTTAAGGCAAGTATTAAACTTGGCCCAATTAATTTAAGATAGGATTATACCCAACACTTTTTAAATAAACAGTTCAAAGCCAGATATGTACACTTAATACTTTTGAACAATACCTGATAATGACTATAAATTTGAGGCATTTGCTGAATTAAATTAGGTTTTTATAATTCTAATTAGGAAAGGAACATTTGTTTTTTAATATCTGGAAGAAAACCAGCAACTTTAAGTACAATGAATAACATTGCAAAATGAAACAGATCAGTAGAACTAGCAAACTGTACACAGTTAGAAACCTAGCAATAACTACGTACTCAGATTTATCTATTTTGCTGTTATTCATACGTGAGACCCTGACAGCAGGCTGTTCAACCACAGGGAACATGACAATCAAAGGCTGTTTTCCACATACATGCATTAACAGGGGTTACTGGATAGGGATCATCAGCAGGAACCCATGCCTATTTCTCCATTATCTAACCCTGTGGCCCATTATAGCTCTGCCCCTATAGCTAAGCACAGTTCATGGTGGGCTGTGTGGCTAAATTTATTGAACCATCAGGAAATGGCTTCCGTCATTCCAAACAGCCAGACGAAGAGTAGTATTTTTTGAAAGCTGTGGAGAAAGTGTCCCCTGGAAGATCTATATATAACTAAATAATGTTTTTGTCCCATTGTACTAAAAATTTAATGTGACTTTTGTTACATGGTGATAAGTACTTTAAAGGAAGTTTTAATTAAGACTGAAAAACATTAATCTCATCAGGGCTTATCATTACACAATATATTTAAACATTGCTTAACAAAATAAATTTACTCCTGAACTAGGTAAACAAAACAGAGTGAATGATAGTGCAGACAAAATATATACAGATTTTGAATTGGATAACATACACAATTATTTCACAAGAAGTTATACACTTTAAGAGTGATGCTAACTGCTGTGGACAAGCTGCCTTGCTCTGGAAGATCAGGTATTTATTTGTACTATCAGATATCTTTGCTAATAAAATCTTTTTTAAGTGATTTGACATTTAGCACGAGTTTCTGATGCCTGTCAATATTTAAGTGAAGTTATCTTTTACCTCTGTAAATGTTTTTTTAAGGCAGGTTCAATTTACAACTTATGACCTTTTAATGTTGACTTTAGTACCTGATGATCCAGGACTGATTGTGTTCTAGATTGCCAGAGGCACATTTCTCTGTAATTTTACTGGTCACAAATCTCAGATGGTCATAGCAATTAGAAGTGAATTAGAATATCATAATAATTACATTTTAACTCTTCCAAAAAAAATCCACAATGGCAAAGTGCAAAGAACTGAGGGTGTAAAGTGGATTAGAGAAACTGGCCAGCAGCTTCAATGCATCCAATTTCTTCACCATCCAATAACAGGCCACCTACCAATAGTGGCCTACAAGAATGTACTCCTGTAGGTCATAAAGCAACTGGATAATTGGAAATCAGACTCTAAGAATCCTGCAGTTTCAAACTGTTCTTTGAAATGCATATTAGTAAGATGCATCCCAGAGAAAACACTTAGCATTTTCTAATGGCTTCTGATGTCACAACCCAAGGTTACATGTTATTGAAGTAGCATCTCATTGTTTTTGAAAGTAACCAATCAGACAGGAATATAACGGTTAGTGCAGTCAGACTCCTTGCCGTATTAGTGGATTGAATCATCATAAAACTAAATGTGACTTTAATTGAGTGCACAGTCTCAGTAGAACTGAACTCTTCATTAGACGCAAAGCCTTGAAAAATTACGCTTCTATCATCAGTGTTGTGGTAAAGGAATTGAGTCACCTCCATCACCATACCAATACTATGTTAATGTTCTAACATTTTTATCATTAAATAGATTACTAGAATGATGTGTCCCTCTCACAGAGTAAAGATTTCCATTGAAGTGCTGTTTATGATGGATAAAAGTCTCTGCTTTTGCTTCAGTTCTATCTTCCATTTTTCAAATTTTTTTTTGGGACATCATCCCTGTCTAAAACTAATAAGGGCTGGATAAAGAGTAGAATTTGAAAGCTCTCAATAGCACAGAATTCAAAAGCGATTTGTTAATTCTTTGTAATGTTATCACTAATGTTATAGCAACTACACCCAGATTGAAGGGTTTGGCGTTTTCATTCCTTTGATTAAAACAAGTTGTTTCACGGTTACATAGCCTTCAATTTAAGACTTTGCAGAGGGGAGCAGGAATTCAAAATTTAAAGTACGAATGGAGAAAAGGAAAAAAAAATGCACACTAGACCTAAAGATAAGAGTCGCATTCATTCCAGCTCTATTTTTGTCTTCCTAACATTCCACAAGTTAGGACAGGCAATGGTTTATCTGCGGCAATAGCTTGTCTGTTTGAAAGGTAGGCCTTGGAATGAATGTGTATGTGGATTACAATATGTAGTGTATACAAACTTGTATCACTGCAGGTCCATGATGGGATCATGAATGCCTACCATCAAGCACCACCAAAAGAAAATTGCCAAAATTAAATAAAATCTCTCACCTGCACCATTATGAAGAACAGCACAGACTGCTCACAGATATCATGCATCTTGCATTGAGGACATTTCTCTCAGTTAATGGTTTGTGTCACACCCCTTTCCAGATACAAATATCTCAAATGATTATCAACATATTGTTGGCTAAATTGGATAGCCCCCAAAAATTAGTGCGGGGAATGCGAAGCACGATTAACCCTTGCCTGAGGCAGGACACCAACTGTTGCCTGCTCATTTGAATAGAAAGGATAGCCCTTGTCACCCAGACATCAGCTTTTGGTCTGCCCTGGTGGCTGTTATGCAGCGGACTGCTGCAGAATGAAATGTGTCATGACCGCTGCCAGACACTGAACTGCGTGATACACTGCCTATGATGGATGTTAAGAGAAAGGAATCCCTTTTTGATCCAGGGTGATGCTGACATACAGAACCCATAATGTGATATGCATATGGTCAATGGCACCTTGCACCATGGGGAAGCCGAGCAATCCCAGCAAAGCTGAGTACTCGCTCTGCTTGCTTGTCGATAGCAAAAGAAAGTGAAATATGGTTAGCTCTAAGTAGACAGACACAGTGATCTCCCTTATGCAACAGCGGATGGCAAACTGAGAGATGTTGCAAATATCTCCAACTCCAGCCTGGAAGGCGTCAGGCACATAATCGTTTGTCGCCATTGTCCCTTTAAAAGCCACAAACAGTGTGGTCCATGCCCTGTTCTGAGGTTGCAGTTGTGACTGCAGGAGATGACAGCTTTTATTGAGGACATACTACACCTAATCCTCACCAACCTGCCTGCCACAGACGCATCTGTCCATGACTGTATCGGTGAGTGAGCACTGCACAGTCATTGTGGGGACGAAGTCCAACTTCACATTGACAATACGCTCCATCATGTTGTGTGGCACTTCCACCGTGCTAAATGAGATAGATTTTGAACAGGTCTAGCAGCGCAAGACTGGGCAACCATGAGGTGCTGTGAGCCATCAGCAGCAGCAGAACTGTACTCAATCATAATCCGTAATCTCATGGCCCAGCATATCCCCCACACTACCATTACCACCAAGCCAGGGGATCAACCCAGGTTTAATGAAGAATGCAGCAGAGCATGCCAGAAGTAACACCAGGCATATCTAAAAATGAGGGATCAACCTGGTGAAGCTACAACATAGGACTACTTGCATGCCAAACAACATAAGCAACAAGTGATAGACAGAGCTAAGCGATTCCACAACCAACAAATCAGATCTAAGCTCTGCAGTCCTGCCATATCCAGCCATGAATGGTGATGGACAATTAAACAACTCACTGGAGGAGGAGGCTGCACAAATATCTCTATTCTCAATGATCGGCGGAGCCCAGCACATCAGTGCAAAAGATAAGGCTGAAGCATTTCAACCAGAAATGCTGTGGATGATCCATCTCAGCCTATTCCAGAGGTCCCCAGCATCACAAATGCCAGTCTTCAGCCATTTTGATTCACTCCCACTGAATACTGCAAAGGCTAGGAGCACTGACATTATTCTGGTAATATTGTGCTCCAGAACTTGCTGCAGACCTAGCCAAGCTGTTCCAGTACAGCTATAACACTGGCATCTACCCAACAATGTGGAAAATTGCCCAGGTATGTCCTGTACACAAAAAGCAGGACAAATCCAACCCAGCCAATTACCACCCCATCAGTCTACCCTCCATCATCAGTAATGGAAGGGGTCATCAACAGTACTATCAAACAGCATTTGCTTAGCAATAACCTGCTCACTGACGCTCACTTTGGGTTCCACCAGGGCCACTCAGCTCCTGACCTCATTACAGCCTTGGTTCAAACATGGACGAAAAGGCTGAGGTGGGGTGAGCGTGACATTTGGGCCACATTTGTCCGAGTGTGGCATCAAGGAGCCTTAGCAAAACGGGAGTCAATGAGAATCAGGGGGAAAACTCTCTGCTCGTTGGAGTCATACCTAGCAGAAAGGAAGGTGGCTGTTGTTGGAAGTCAGTCATCTCAACTCCAGGACATCACTGCAGGAGATCCTCAGGGTAGTGTCCTCTGCCCAACCATCTTCAGTTGCTTCATCAATGACCTACCTTCCATCATAAGGTCAGGAATGCGGATGTTCGCTGATGATTGCACAATGTTCAGCACCATTCAGGACTCCTCAGATACTGAAGCAGTCCATGTCCAAATGCAGCAGCACTTGGACAACATCCAGGCCTGGGCTGACAAGTGTCAAGTAACATTCACGCCACATAAGTGCCAGGCAATGACAAGCTCCAACAAGAGAGAATCTAGTCATTGCCCCTTGACATTCAATGGCATTACCATCACTGAATCCCCCACTATCAATATCCTGGGTGTTACCATTGACCAAAAACTGAACTGGACTAGTCACATAAATACTGTGGCTAAAAGAACAGGTCAGAGGCTAGGAATCCTGGTGGTGAGTAACTCACCTCCTGACTCCCCAAAGCCACCATCTAAAAGGCACAAGTCAGGAGTGTGATGGAATACTCTCCCCTTGCCTGGAGTGCAGCTCCAGCAACACTCAAGAAACTTGACACCATCCAGGACAAGACAGCCTGCTTGATTGGCACCCCATCTACAAACATTCACTCCCTTTACTACCGACGCACAGTGGCAGCAGTGTGTACCATCTACAGGATGTACTGCAGAAACACACCAAGGATCCTTAGACACCTTCCAAACCCACGGCCACTACCATCTAGAAGGACAAGGTCAGCAGATACATGGGGACACCATCACCTGGAAGTTCCCCTCCAAACCACTCACCATCCTGACTTGAAATATATCACCATTCCTTCACTGTTGCTGTGTCAAAATCCTGGGGCTTCCTCCCTAACAGCACTGTGGGCATACTTACATCACATGGACTGCAGCAGTTCAAGAAGGCAACACATCACCACCTACTCAAGGGCAATTAGGGCTGAGCAATAAATTCTGGCCTAGCCAGCGAAGCCCACATCCCTTGAATGAATAAAAAAAAAATTCTGAGACAGCTATCTCACAAGTTGTTCCTCACAAAGGATCAGGTAGGAGAATTGCTTGCTGAACACCCAGGGCAGCTGTGGCCTCATGCTGAGAACCCTAATCCTCCTCCCACTTCCAGCAGCATGTCCTGCTGTGTGTGACCCTGTTCGTTTTCCTAGTCATGCTGTATTCCAAGGAGAATGCCTGCTATTGCACCTTTTTCCAGGAACAAAAGACTTGAAGTGAGCAAAACGTCCTTCAACACTGGCCACATCACTCCCTGTCAACATTTGTAACTTGAAGTAACTTTAGAAAGTGCCAAATGATTGTGAAATCATAGCAACAGCCAGAAGCGTTCAACCAGCAGGTAGCCTGTAAATTGTGGATGATTCATTTAAGTCGTGTTGGGGAGAGTTCCTTCTTGCTGCTGCATGAGTGTTCAGTTGTATGAGGTTAAGAGAGGATGTTGGCTGCAGTGTTGAGCACCACTGGCATTAAGTCAATGTCACAATCTACCTGCTTTGCATTTCCCCATGGATATTCACTGCCTGCATCAACATAGCATCTGTCATGATTGCCTCCTCAGTAGTGTGTGTTTGTCATCTTGGAGCTTGGGGGTCAGGTGTAGCACCCAAAAATTGACACCAAGGAGCCCAGCTTCTCACCCATAATGTTTCCGACTGTTTTTAGAAAGAGCGAAGAAAATAAGTTGTTCTCTTGGGAAGAGGACACTTCTCTTGACCATGCCAGAGACCTCTCACAAGCTGCCATCTTTATGTTTGCGATCTTTGGAGCAGGCAGGATCATGCCAATGCCTACCACCGCCTACTTGGCAACTTGAAGGAGCAGCAAAATGAGATGCTGCCAACCTCTCGATCAAAGTCAGTTGTGTGTTTCAAACATAAAACAAAATAAGTGGATCAGGTGGGATCTGCCAGTTAACTACCCTGGCATGTCTCAGAGGTCCTCCCCAACACCATCTTCATTAAGACTACAAGAGAAAACTAAAGTGTTTGTGGTGCTTTTCATAACTTCACACCACCACAAATAATCTAACTTCAGTTGTCTCCGCAGAATAATCTGTAAAGATTTCCAATCAGAATGGTATTCAACCAATTTTTAATTGCTCCAATCTCAGCCTGCAATCTTGACAATGCCTTCTGGGGAAATCTCATTCCCAGATAGCTTTTGAAATTTGTGTACCTATGTTTAGATGCCAATCAGTTCTGCCAACCCTTGCAAGTTGGAGAATTGCAAATGCCTTTGTTCAAAAAAAGGTGTAAGGATAAACCCAGCAATTACAGGCCTGTCAGTTCAACTTCAGTGGTGGGAAAAAGCTTAGAAATGATAACCTGGGATAAAATTAACTGTCACTTGACCAAGTGTGGATTAATTATGGAAATCAGCAGATTTGTTAAAGGGAAATTGTGTTTAACTAAGTTGATTGAGTTGAGGTAACAGAGAAGGTTGATGAGGGTAAGAGGATTGATGTGGTGAACATGGACTTACAAAAGTCATTTATTTATCAAGTGCTACATAAAAGGCTTGTCAGCAAAGTTGAAATCCATGGAATAAAAAGAACAGTGACAGCATGGATGTGAAGTTGGCTGAGTGACAGGAAACAGAAAGTAGTGGTGAACGCTTGTTTTTCAGACTGAAGGTATTTAGTAGGGTACCCCAGAGGGACCACTGTTTTAGGACTACTGCTTTGCTTGATCTATATTAATGACCTATAATCAGATGTACAGGGTACAATTTCAAAATTTGCACAAAACATGGAAGTGCTGTGAATTGTGAGGAGGGTAGCGATAGACTTTAAGAGGGCATAGATAAGTTTTTGAATATGGCAGATGAAATGTAATGAAGAGAAATGTGAAGTGGTACATTTTGGTAGGAAGAGAGGAGAGGCAATACATAATAAATGGGACAATTCTAATGGTGGTGCAGAAGCAGAGAAACCTGAGGGTATATGTGTACAAATTGTTGCAGGTGGCAGGGCAGATTGATAACTCGGCTAAAAAGGAACACGGGGTCCAGGGCTTTATAAATAGAGACATATAGAGTCCAAAAACAAGCAAGTTAATGATGAGCCTTTATAAAACACTGGTTCAGCCTCAACTGGAGTATTGTGCCCAAACTTGAGGAAGGATGAGAAGGCAGAAAAGATTTAGGAGAATGGTTCAGGGGATCAGAGGATCCAGTTACGTGGATAGATTGGAGAAGCTGGGAGTAAGCATCTAAAGAAAGAAATTTGCAGGGCTGCAGGGAATAGGCAGGGGAGTGGGACTAGCTGAGTTAAGCAGACATGGACAGGACAAGCCAGAAGGCCTATTCCTGTGCTCTAACCAGAGGCATAGTTTATGGTTGCATTCTATGTATACTATATAGGGTATAGTACATTCAATGATTGCCTTTCAGGAACTGATAACAGGGTCTTTACATTCAACAGTTCTAAAATAAATCAATCAGGTCAATAGCACAGTTGCAAGTTATACTGACTCTCTTGAACAACAGATGTAGACCTCTAATTAGATGCTAAGCTTTTAGCTGTTTCTTTGTGATCTACATTTAGAAGTGATATAATCTTGTAACTCCCACACTGCTCATCACAATATTTTTTAATTCATTCATAGAATTTAGGCATTGCTGGCAAGGCCAGCATTTATTGGCCATTCCTAACTGTCCTTAACAGAGTGCCTTGCTTGGCCGTTTCAGTGGGCAGTTAAGAATCAACCGCAAGCATGACCATGACCTTCCCATTGCTTGCTATTTCAACACACCGCCCTGCTCTCATGTCCACATGTCCGTCCTTGGCCTGCTGCAAGGTTCCAGTGAAGCTCAGCACAAATTGGAGGAACAGCACCTCATCTTCCGATTAGGCACCTTACAGCCTTCCGGACTTAACATTGAGTTCAACAACTTCAGATCATGAACTCTCTCCACCATCCCCCACCCCCTTTCCGATCCCCCTTTTTCCAATAATTTATATATTTTGTAATATATTTTTCTTTTCCCACCTATTTCTATTATTATTTTTAAAGTTATTTTCATCCATTGTTTCATTTCCACCTTTTAGCCTATTTCGATCCCTTCCCCCTACCCCACCCCCCCCAGGGCTATCTGTCACTTACTCGTCCTGCTTTCTACCCTCAATGTCACCATTTGTCTACGACATCTTTGGCAATCTCTTCTTTGCCTCCACCTATCACTGGCCCTCTATCCAGCTCTCCACGCCCTTCAAACAGCTTGTATTTCACCTCATTTCTATTTTTCTTTAGTTCTGACGAAGAGTCATACGGACTCAAAACATTAACTGTCTTCCTCTCCGTAGATGCTGTCAGACCTGCAGAGTTTTTCCAGCTTGTTTAAGAATCAACCATTGCTGTGGATCTGGAGCTGCAAACAGGCTAGATTGGAAAAGGATGGCAGATTTCTTTTCTTTAAGGAAGTAGTGAATGAGATGAGCTGTTACAAAAATCTGGCAGTTACGTGGTCGACATTTCTGATACTACCTTTTTATTCCTGATTTATTTATTAATTGAATTAAATTGAATTAAAATGGTGCAATTTGAACTCATGTCTCTAGATTATTAGTCTAGGCCTCTGGATTGCAAGTCCAGTAAGAAGCCACCATGCTACCATCCCCAGGGGTAGCAGCTTCAGTTTTAATTAAAACAAACTTACTAATCCTTCAGTTATTATTCACTACAAAAGAAAACAATATCCTGTAAAAGTCAATACCCTGTGAAAAAACAAATGAAGTTGCGTTTAAAACTATCACTTTTTGGGAGCTCTGATTCACTTTGATTTTATTAGCTACAGTTTATGTAAATAGAATATTCCCTCTTCTGCCAGACTGGAATTTGAAGGTCACCAATCCCATTAGCCAACTTGAAAAAGTCAAGAAGTTCACAGCAACTGGATGTGCCAAAGGAGGAAACTTAAGGCATGTTCAACCTTAGAGCAGCAAGTTTTTGGACATTGAAGAAAAAAGGAAAACTGGCACAGTAAAAGTGACGAGATTTAGTTTTCGGTAACAGATGATGTCTGTTGATCTATAGGCTCTTTTGGTTGTATAAAAGAATCAGGTAAAATTTCAGCATGGTCCACCAGTTCATAAGAGTCACGCATGTTAGACAGGCCGTACCAAAATACTATCCACTGTCCAGTTGTAAAGCTTCCATCACATTGTTTGAAATACCTGCACAAGAGAAAACCGTGTATATTGGTTGTGAACTGAATTGCCCATGGTTGTCACAAAATGCACATCAACTCTTTAGAAAAACTAAATCAAAATGAGAACCAAATTAATGAAAACAAGAAAAAGTCAGGTTGAGCAGGTTGGGTCTACATTCATTGGAGATTATAAGAATATGATATTATTAAAATGTACAAGATTCTGAGGGGATTTGATACGTTAGATGCTGAAAGGATGTTTCCCCTTGTGGGGTAATCTAGAACTAGGGGGCACAGTTTCACAAGGGGTTGGCCCATTTAAGATGGATATGAGGTAGGGATTTGTTCCCTCAGAGGAAATTCTCTACCGCAGAGAGCACTGGAGGCTATGTCATTGAATATATTGAAGGCTGAATTACACAGGTTTTTAACTACATGGGAGTCTAGGGTTGTAGGTAACAGGCAGAAAAGTGAAGTTGAGGCCAAGATCAGATCAGCCATGATCTTACTGAATGCTGGAGCCAAATGACCTTCTCCTCCTAATTCTTATGTTCTTAGGAAAAAAGGCGAGGTTATATAATGAGAAAGAATCAGTTATTCACAACACTTCTTTCTATTTAATCATTATTATACCAGTCTGGCAATGACCAATACATTGTGCCATTTGGTAAATAAAATCCAAGACTGGGTTTTGGAATGCAAACACATTTCAATACAGGCCAGGTAAATCCCAGGTTGAATACACAGCCTCTCCTGAAGTTACTCAAGCACAGTGCTGGTAGGCCTCCCTGCAATTGGCCACAAATCGTTGAGATCATACTGAATGAGGGGAGGGGTGGGATGGCGAAATCCAACCAGACATCCAGCTTTTAGGACACTTGGCGGAAAATGCACACACAGTTGTCAGCCGAAGACAGCACTGACGAAGTTAACAATGATCAAATAGCCCATTGGCACTCACTGCCTATAGTCATAAAAAACAATGGGCAATCACTCAAGATGCCAGAGGGATTTTAGCAGTAAAGGACTGTACCTCAGGAAATAAAAAAGGGAGAAAATTGGGAGAAAAAAATGTATTGGTCCAGGTTTAATTTAACAAGCAGCGGTTCTAGATCAAGATCCCAAGAGAAAATAGGCCCTTAATCTGCCATGCCCTTTCTTTAACTGTCTGGAGTTAGGAGAATTTGGTTTTGCACATATTTGGTTACAATTTGGTTCTTTAACAGTCAAGCCGGCTTGTACGTGGCATCGACTTGCCAAAATTTCATTCAGGTGGCTCTTGCATACAAGCAGGCTTACCTCTATAAATTAGTTTCTATGTCACTCTGGCTATCCAGTTCTGTCTGTGCCACTCAGTCTCTGCTTCGGTTTGCTGGCGTGTCTGTACGTTACGCAAGTAAACATAACAGAAGATTAAGAAAAGCAGACAGAGGCAGGAAGAACAAGAGTGGCAGAAGAAAAGGAAGAAAGACATTTTCCGAAACGGAGGGCAGGGTTGGGGAATGAGGAAGGTAGCAACAAAGACGAAGGAAAACAGGATGAGTGAGGGGTAGAAAAAGCAGAAAGGCAGTGGTAGAGGAATGGGTGAATGGGAGAATTGGCAACAGAATTGTATGAATAGTACCTGTCACAGCTCAATGACTGTGTTCTGTCTGGCATGCACTGTCCTGTTTGTTGCTTGGCTTCAATGTTGTATTTAGTCTTTTTTTTACATTTGTTTATAAGCAACAAGCTGATTGCCCGCTGTTTTGCTCATGGGAGTGTAGTTAAGCATTCTTGCTTGAGCCAAAGAACAGCAGACAGTGAGCACAGAATAGCAGGGGTCAAAAGACCATGCGTAGCAGGTGGGAGTGAGGGGCAGCTGCGTGCAGGCTGAGGTGGATCTCAGTAGGAAGTGGGCAGGGAATGCAGCACAGAGCAATGGGCACTAAATTTTAAAATCAAATGATTGGGCCTTGAGGAAAAATAGAGACCTACCAATTTAATGGTAGTTTTGCAAAGAACCATGACAGCAACTGTTCTGAGAATTCTTGTTCTTCTTCCACTCAGGAAGCTGTGTTTGGGATGTATCTTTAAAAGTTTCGGGGTTGTATTATGATTAATTGTAAGACTTGCTATTCATGCAGCAAGCCAAGTCTTCCTTTGTGCAAACTGCATTCTGGTAGTTAGAATCTGTCAGAGTGAGACATATGCTCTGATACTGGTACGTTATGTGAAGTGTAGCCCACCAGTGTGCCATGCATAAAGTGGCACTGGCACACTGTGGAGATCCATTAGTTGGTTAAGCCTCTTTACTTCCTACCTGCTAGTGTTCATAATTCAAGCCTCAGATGTTTGAAGAGGGAGATGCCTCTGAATTGAAATCATCAACTGAGACATTTCTAAAACCTCCAAATATAAACTAGAGTCTTGTTAAATCATATTAATCATATAATTTGTTAATGTTGGGAAGAATATTTTTGTTCTGAAATGACTGATAAAACACGATGCCAAACCTTTTTGTTTGATCATCACTCCTGTGAAGTACCGTGGGATATTTTACTATGCTAAAGGAGCTGTTGCTGAGTGCTTCACTTGATTCCTATTCTCATTTGTTGGTTCTTGTACAGATTGCTGATCCTTGATTTTGTAACATTTATACTTTGGTATTTCTTTATTAGTCATTTTCATTCTGCCTTTCGCACTTCTGAATCGTATGGTCCTACCTTATCAGTTATTATCTGACAAGGGAATTGGGATGTGAGCCAAAATAACGACATCTGAAATCACAGAAGTTGCTAGACACAAGGACTGGGTTTTTGCAAACTCTCCATGACTCTGTGGACCTTTAAAAATGGCAGGCAGAATCTGAATGTGGAAGTCCCACCCCTATTTCTGACAGGTTCCATTTTTGCTGGAAGGCGATGTTGGTGGTGGGGAGAGGGGGGCGGTGTGACACACACGAGGGAAACCCAAACTCAAACAGACCTCACTTTCGCTGTAGCAAGAACCTTAACCCTCAATGTGGGAGTCGCAAATTTTTAAAGTAGATGTAAATGCTCATGAAGTGCAGATAAAGTCTATAGAACTGTCATGATGTGAACTTATTTAAATCCCTAGCCCTTTAAAAATTAAAGGAACTGCTGGCTTGTGTCAGCGAAAGGTGAAAAAAATGCAAGCTGAGTGAGAGTAAAGAAAATCTGTTTGAGTAGTTACAATAACTGTTTGTTGGCATTTCCGCAAGGGCTATCATTATGTCATTATTAATGTTTGGCTGATTTCCACAACCTACATTCCACAACCTAGGTTCACAGTTTGACAACTCAAAGAGGTTGTTAAAGGATTAGCTGTCTTTTGATGTGGGGTTACAAATACAAGTCTGTTTGTTTTTATAAGGGATTAAGTAGTGAGGGGATCTATAAGTTTTGAATGGGCTTTCATGAACAGGAGTAGTGAAAGCTGTATTAGATATTTAGACCTTTGTGTTATTTCATCTCAACAACGGCTCCTGAGGTCTGCCCATGGTGGATACTGGTTGAGTTGGCATGGAGGGTGTAAGGACAAAGGGTGGTGGGTGGGAGGCATGGGTTGGCATGGGGAAAAGGAGGTAGCATGGAGAGTATGTGTGGGGGGGTGATGGGGTGTGAGGAGTGAGGGCTTGAGGGGCCTAAAATTTAAGGAAACAATGGACGCGGTCCCAGGTAACCGAGGTGGTACACTCAGCACCCCTGTGGCTGTCTCCGATCTGCGTTCAGGGGCAGCAGGCTCAACTCCATCTCACACCCACCCTCCCAAAGAGGAAATCTGGTCTGATGAGGTACTTTTTGCTGTGGCAAATTTCCCAACTCACCCGCTACCCACCTAGAGAGAGAAATCTCGGCCCAAGGTTACGAAACATACAGATTTATTGTTCCAGTCGGGCTTCAAGCAATCATCCACACAATGAAATTTAGTTCTTTGTTAGACATGGACAAGGCCACAAGGTGTGATTTACATGTGAAGACATAGCTTGTTAAATAAGTTATTAATTGCTTCCAGATCATAAATGTAGAATTGCATTTACATAGCACTTTTAAACTAGAAAAACATCCCAGGTGTGTCATAGGCATCTTAAAAAAAAAGGATGCTGAACCAAGGATGAAGGTATTAGGAGACGTGACCAGAAGCTTGGGACAAGAGGTGGATCTTAATGAAGTTCTTAATTAAGGTGAAGATGAAGATAGAATGGAGGGATTTAGACAGGGAATTCCAGAACTCAGTAACAAGGCAGCTGAAGGCATGACCATCAATATGGAGCAAAGAAGGGTGCAGAGACATCTGTTGCAATTGTGAAACTTTAACTAAATTATTGAAAAGTTCCATTTTGCCACAAGACGTGTTGGTTTGTTAGAGAAACCGTATCCAGGTATTAGTGATTCTTGAGAAAGATACCTTTTGCAGTAGAGTCAAACTCAAAACTATGGTTTGGGGTAGAGGTCCAGGATTAGATCTGTTTCACCATTACTATTTCAAATGAACGTATGAAGAATTAAGAAAATTTATTGCATTGAAACTGGTGAAGGTGACTATTATTTATTCCTTCGCTGTGTAATTGAATTTTTTTTAGATTTTATTGCACTGTAGAGGATCCTTCAGGAAGAGGGCTTGTGTTTCTTTTAAGCACATATAAGGAAGGGAAACCACCTCATGTATTCTTTTCCCTAATCATTGAAGTTGCAAACAGGAGGCTGTTATGAGCAACTGAAGATGGAAGTGCAGGACTGCAAGGAGTGGAAAAATGACCAGAAGACCTGGCCTTGGACAGGTCACCCTTGCTACAAACGGAGTCACCTGATGATGAAATCTAGACCATATGTCTATGCTTGATTGTTCTGTATTGAGCATCAGGACTTGAGCACTAATAACCCTGTTCTACAACTTTGTGTAGCAGTTGTGTTCCATAAATGGACACAATCCCTGTCTAAGCACTATATTATGTAACTGTCTAATGGTTCTTTGAACATCCCTATGAATATCCTGCAACCTCAGCCTGAAATGTAAACTTCGTAGATGATAATGAATTATTTAAAGGAAATACAGTTGATAAATGGTAAATTTAGAAAGTAATGTACCACGGATTGATTCTGTTTGTTGCCCTTGATCTCCAGAACAGCGCGTCAAAATCCTGCCGGATACATTCCCATAGCATCAAGCTGGTACCTTGGCCACGTTTATTTGTGCTTACAACAAATTTGTCAAGGTACGGCATCCCATTCAGGACAGGCTCTCTGGTGATAATTGCAGCAGCACTGTATCTGTGGCAACACATAAGAAAATAGTTGCTGTGACTGCTCAAACCATTAATTATCAAAAGAAATCATGTTGCATGCTACAGCAATTCAGTCACTATTTTCTCCATAAGAACATAATATAAGAACATAAGAAATAGGAACAGTAGAAGTTCTTGTGGCCTGTTAAGCCTGCTCCAACATTCAGTACGATCATGGCTGATCTTTGGCTTCAACTCCTCTTTCCTGTCTGCTCCCTATATCCCTTGATTCCCCGAGGGACCAAAAATCTGTCTATCTCAGCCTTAAATATAATTAATGATGGAACATCCACAACATCTGAGACTGGGAATTCCAAAGATTTACAACCCTTTGAGTGAAGAAATTTCTCCTCATCTCAGTTGACCCCTTATCTGAGAAATATGTAATCTATATAATCCCTGACGTACTCATAAACACCTTGCACAGAAAATGTGTCTCATTATGTCCAAACACACTGAGCAATTGTGTTCCAGCTATAGAGAGGACCATAGCCCTGCTTCACTCATGTCTTCATGGGGTTAACCTGACCTGCTTTACAAAACTGTCGGATTTAGCAACAACTTTAATGTTTAGCTTTGCATGGTACAACTAATTTTTCATCCGGCTTTCTCCCCATCTAAGTTACGCAATATCACATGAGGGTCTGGAGAGAAGAGACATCCGTTAATTTTGTGAAGTAGGAAGAACCAAATGCATTGCATCCACAAGGTCGGACTTTACTGTGTGCTGAGTGATTCAATCTCCAGTTAGGGTGACAAAAAGACCATCAAATTGGCCTGAGTGCCCCTGGGCTGGGGAGGGAGGTTGAATTGGTAGGAAAGAAATTAGGATTCCTATTTCTGATCACTTGTTGGAAATTATACATACGCAGACATCAGGTGAGGATGAGCTTGGGCTCAGCTGCAGTATCACACATAGTTGGATAGCTTGCTGCCTGAGCTGAGGACATGTTTTAAGATTAACAATCTTCAGAAGAGGTAAAAGAAATTCCCATTCTTCCTGTTTGGGGTGGATTGTAACCTGAATTTCACTGAGATCTCTTAAGTGCACCTTCATTCCGCCTACACCATGAGCTTGTGTCATTTTCCAGGTATCTTGAAGTCAAATGAAAGCAGGTGTGATCCTTAGGAACTATTTAACTGTTGATATTAGGGAATGTATTACAAAATGAAAATGATAGATTATTAAATCCCAACAGTAATTAAACACAAATGAACAGGCTTACCCTTCAGACAAATAAATAGAATGTAGCCTGGGATTCAGCACTGAAATGTAGTCCTTGCATAGATCTTTTCCGAAAGATTTATTTATTAGTGATATTAGACGGGTTGTGTCTATTGCATCGAGACTTGTGTATTTGCGGATGGGTTCAGCATTTTTGAATAGTGTTCCAGCTCCTGTAATAAATTCAAAATGAATATTCACAATCATCATCTCTAATCTGTCAGAGGGGTGGTATCGCCATCATTTTCTCACCTTATGAAAGCGATATATTTCTTGTTAAGTTACACTACCTCAGGTAGAAGGCAGTTTCTGTAGCTTACCCAAATAGCCACTATTCATAATCCAAGCCCCATACTGTCCTTCAACCCATACTGTTTTCAAAGGAAAACAGAATTACCTGGAAAAACTCAGCAGGTCTGGCAGCATCAGTGGAGCAGAAAAGAGTTGACGTTTCGAGTCCTCATGATCCTTCAAAGGAAGTTGCTGAACAGCAATCAAATAAAAACTCTGGCCAATTTCCCCACCCCCTCAGGGAACTAGCATTCCTACCCAGTTAAAATCAGCTATTTTAGGACAGACTGTGGATTAAATGTGGGCTTTTACTGAATAAACTTGTAAGCCATATAGAGAAGGTTGAGAAAGCATCTTGATAAGCCTGTAACTCATTTGTATTTGTATTTCTAGTTCAGTGGTTTATCCTGTTTGAGTCGTATGGGCCTGCAAATTTGGAGAGGGCTATTCTTAGTGCTGTTGTCTGATTGGTGGATCAGTCAGACCACCAAGATCTTGTTACCACGAGAAACTGAGATGCACGCAATTCAGTAGGAACTTGAACTTAAGTTTTGTGTATTTTCCCTGAGGCACCATGAGCAGAACTTTGCCCTTGGCAGGGGTGATCAGGATGGATTTTTTTGGGGGGGGGGGGGGGGGGGGGGGGGGGGTTGGCGGGTGGTGGGGGGGGGGGGGGGGTGGGTGGAGAGGAGTGCGAATGGACACGGAGCTGCCTCAGGGGGATGAATCGCTGTTTAAAAAGACTGATGCACAAAATAAAAATGTCATAAAATATGTCCCCAGGGACATGTTTTTAATTCAAGTGTTAAATTTTATTTTATTTTTATTTGCTTGAGGAAACCTCATCCCACCGATGGATGAGATTTCCTAAAAAATGCAAAGGTCGCTTGGTCTTTTCGCCAGCCTGTCAACCATTAGGTTGAACGGGCAGTGGAAAATTCAGGACAATTATTAACTTAATGGACTTAATAGGCCTTTTAATTGTCGGCGGGCGCGCTGTTGACGTCAACGCACTTTTTCACGCTCGGGTGTGCCAGGCGCACGCTTGCACGCCCAGAGAAAAATTCTGCCTCGTAATTCAAACCAGTGCAGCCCAGAGACCAGAAGCTTGGAATGTCCTGATCTAGTTAGGCTTAGAATCAATTCTGTTGGTCGATACCTATCAGCTGGTTTAGGATCTAGGCAAAAGACCCATTATATACACTGAACTCTATCTTCAGTTGGATTTGAGAATCAGCTTTCATCTTAAATGATTTCCCTTCAAGAGGGCACATATCCATATTGTGACTGACATTAGGGAGTACATTGCTGTCATTATTGGTTTGTTGGGTTGTCATTATCCATGGTGTGTACTGCTTTGACAGCATTAAGCAGTATCGTGGAAGTTACCAAGATGTCTTTATTAACATTACTGAACTATGTATATATTTACAGTCGAGGATACAGGTATGGAGAGGACTCTGTTGCATGTCCTTACATGTTGCTACCAAGCTCTACACTGCTGAACTTACATCACCAGTGGGCGGTACTGTACTCAATCCCAGGTTAACCCTTAATGTACTGCATCCTTCTATTGCAGAATCAGTTCGGTAATCAAACTAATTAGGATGAGAGTAAGAATTTTAACTGGAACTGTTAATCTCAATTTTAATACAATATGGATTTGAACAAGGCATATCATCTGAATAGATATTTTTTATCCTTTTTAAGGATAAAGTTGCCAAATGTCTTGCAAATAAAAGTGATGGTGACTATCTTATGCCATTTTATATCCTTGGTAAGATTCCATGGAACATGCATCTCAGACCAGTGACATCCCAATTCTTCATAAAACCTGAACTGGCAAGTATATTCTTTTTTTAAAAGAAAAAAACCTGTTGCGGTCAAACGAGGAGAGGACAAAGAGGGGAGCCATTTGACCTTTCCTTACTTGGTTGTAACACAGGGGTCTCCTGGCTGACCTCCCATCTTTCTCTACATCTGCACCTTAAGCTCGTACAAAAATCTCCTGTCAGTGTTTTAATTTACATCAAATCCTGTTAATCCATCAACCCTGTGCTCGCTGACCTGTATTGGCTCCTGGTTCAGCAATGCTGTAATTTTTAAAATTTTCATCCCTTGTTTTCAATCCCTCTACGGCCTTGCTCCTCCCTATCTCTGTAACCTCTATTGTCTGAGATGTCTGCACTCTTCCAATTCTGGCCTCTTGCACATTCCAGATCGTAACCACCACAATTGCCATCAAAATCACCACCCTAGTATTTTCCCAGGGAAGAAAGAGAGGTTGCAGAGAATTACTCAAGAAACATACGACTAAAAAAGAGGGAGATACTTGGATTCCATGGACTAGATCTTTCGGGTAAATACAGCCAAGTGAATGAGTATCATGGGAGCGTGACCGAGTCACATAATTCAAGTCTTGCCTACTAGATCATATACTGGCCAACGTGTGTGCAAGTAATAGAATTGTCGTGTCATTATAGATATACATCTTTCCACTGCATAGAGTTAAACAGCCAAAACATTTTGTAACTATCAGCTGAAGTATCAATTCGCCAGTTACACAGGCTGAGATTGACGTTTAACCTTTTTGATCATCTGCTTCACAATTCAATTAAAAGTTGGGCGTATTTGTAGACCAGCACCAATAGTCTTTGTGTGTAGAAGCAGAATGTGAAGCAAAGCACAAATAGTTCAGAAAGCATGCAAAAATTGCTCCATGTTATATACAGAACTCTCCTTCAGTACCATTATATTAGCTGACACCTTCCAAAGATAGGCTTTAACTCTTTGATAATTAAGGAAGCTCATACTTAATTAATGTCCATCCAAGTTTAAAGCTAGCTAACAGCAATGGGCTGAAGAAGCAAACAGGCCAGGGAGTCAACACTCGTACCCTCGCTGTAACATGCAGCTCCAAATGTCTGTGGGCGGAATTTTACTTCCCTGTCACGGCAGGATCTGGGCTGTAAAATACAGCAAGCTGTTCAAAACTCCATTGACTTCGGTGGGGCCTTTAAATCCTGCTGTGGTAAAATTCCGCCCTGTGTTTCCATGGTAAAACATAATGGGCTACTAATTGCAAGAGGAGCTGAGTTAACCTTGATATTTATCTGTGGGCTTATTGAGTAAAGATATATGTAGAATGAGCCTATATCAATTCCTTACCCCAATTAGTACGTTGGGGAAAATGGGCTGAAAATAACTTTGAAAACAAGTCAGAATGATTTTATTTTTGATTACGTGTGATCTTGAAAACTAAGATAATTAGCACCCGACAAACCACGCTCAATGTGCAATAAAAATCTAGGCATAAAAGCAGAAAATGCTCCTTAACATTCCAGAACTTTCCAGATGCCAGAAATACAGCTTATAATTGGGGACATAGAGTCATGTGTAGGGCATTTTTTTTTATAGCTTGGTAGGCGATGGAAGTGATCAGTGCCAATGCTGCACAGAAGAGGTTGGCCATCAATGCAGAAAGAGGATGAATCATCTCATCCTTGCAGCCAGGGTATGGCAATCATCTCATCACTCTAAATGCACACACTCAAGCCCATCACACATTCACTGGCATCTCACTCACTGCCAGCTCAAGGGACATCACCACCGATTCTCACACACATACCCTCAACATGTTCATCTGGCCTCATTCCTTCTGTTGACTGCCTCCTCAGGCATCACCATCTTGAGGCCACTTGAACAGGTCAACATGTACCCCCACACACACCCTGGGTTACCCTCCTCACCCTGTACAGCTCTCGTCCTGCAGTCTCTTCCCTTGCCTGAGGCCACTTCTCCCCCTTGGTAATGTAAGCCCTAGCCTTGCAACCATTGAAAAGCCACCCACATATGGCTGGTCTGGTAGGTCAAAACCTGCTGTGAGCCCCCCTAAAAGTGATGTGGCGCTGTGTGTGAAGCCTGGTGCTGATGACTGCGAGTGCTGACCGAAGCAAGGTAGGCAAACAAACCTTGAAATCCCGAGCGAAGTGCAGCCTGCCAGGTGCACGTCGCTTATGTGCTGTTGTGAAACACGTTGGCATGTTTTCCCGCGGACAATCCAGACGTGGGGGACGATTCTGGTGGGCTGGCCTAATAATGTGCAGATGTATTACAGAGGTTTCTGATGTCCGATGGCGGAGAACACGGGCTGCCATCGGTTGGCCGAGTGGATGATCATCCATCATGCCATCATGAAACCGATCACGCCATATTATCTGCTCACGCCACCGAACTCACCCGACGCTGGCCGGTCAGTGTTTCTGCTTAATCTCCTCCCACCTCACTTCATCTCACCCATCAACATATCCTTCTATTTTCTTCCCCATATACCATATCTAGATTCCACTTACAGGCATTTATGCTATTCATCCCAACTACTTCATGTACCAATTCTAACCATTCTGAGTGAAGAATTGTCTCCTGAATTCTTTATTGGATTTATTTGTGACTATAATATTGAACCCCTTCATAGTTTGGAAGACCTCTATCAGCTCAGCTTTTGGTCTTCTCTTTCCTAGAGACAAAAAGAGTACCAGCCTGTTCTGTGTTTCCTGATATTTATAACCTCTCCCTTCTGCTATCGACCTTGTAAATCATTTTTTGCGCCTTCTCCAGTGCCTCTGTGTCTTTTTTCTAACATCGAGAGCAGAACTGCACATAGAACTGCAAGTGCCATTCTCTGTAAATTTAACATAACTTGTCTTCTCTTGAATTCTATTCTTCCAGAAACGAACCCCAGTGCTTGGTTTGCATTCTTATGGCTTTGTTAACATGCATAGCTCCTCCTCATGATTTGTGAATCTGTTTCTTAATCCCTTTGTACCTTTATTGCAATTAGACTATTTTTCAAGTAAATGGCATCCATATTCCTCTTATCATAAATGGACAACTTCCCACTCATCTATATTGAAATTAATTTGCTATTTACATGCCCATTCTGCAAGTTTGTTAATGTCTTGAATTTTGTTAGACCTCCTCGCCCAACTTGAAGTCATCCACAGACTTTGATATTGCATTCCTGATTCCATTGAGAAGCATAATAAGTAACGGTACAAAAACTAAATGTTAAACTTACTGCAACAGTAACACAAACTGGTCATGCATGTGGAACAGAAGACAAGATGAACATTCTAATGAAATGGATAGAGAAGGGTGGCTGCTTGCAAGCCAGTGTGAAGAACAGACCTTGAATATAGAAAGTTGCTCAGTTGCTTTGGCCTAGCCTGATTGTAGAATGCAATACAACCTGATGATGTCATTGTTGTAAAAGAGTCTACGCAGTGACTATATAATGTTCAGATCTCGTGTTTTTGCTCCATTGCCTTTCCCAAGTTGTTCCTGGGTGTGAGGTGGGCTAGTTAATGGCCTAATTGCTTTCCACTGTCTACTGTATTATGGGGACCAGGTCAGGGGTGGGTGGGAAGGCGGTGGGCTAGCCTTCCATCATATTTTACATGATTACCCCAGCCCTCGCCAAAAACATGCTGTAAAATCCAAGCCCATCTTTAAGTTATTCTAATCTTTATAGATGTGAGATATGGGCTATACAAAAAAAGATTTGAATGCATCCCACGGGAATTGTCACTGGCAAACCCCGAACACCAGATAGTCAGAGAAGCTTATAAAAGTAGCTTGATTTTGCATGAAGCCCAAGTGAGATTTCTCAACACTCTGGGTGGAATCGTCACAGATTGGCATTAAAGCATTCGTGGGCGGGGAAAACCAAGTTTTAGCTGTTGGCCGCAATGGAGGCTACTCACGCCATATCTTCCCAAACCCACTGCATTAATCACGCATTCCCGGGAAACATGCTGTTTCCATGGCAGGTAGGCTTTCATTTACCCGCCATGCCATCGCCTTGCTGCTACATTACACCAGGCGCCACATTTAAGTGCAGCCAGGCGCACACCTCAGTTCTTTCAGCCCAGGTCAGCCACACGGGAGACCAGATGGCCGTGAAAGGCAAAAAGACGACAACCCCAGGCTTAGTGAGGTGTCCCTGAAGTGCCTTTTGGATGCTGTGGAGGCCTGCCGTGATGTCCTCTACCCCCCACTTTGGCCGCAGGAGGGCCAGCTGCATCACCAATTTAGTTTGAGAGATGGTGGCAGCAGTGGTTAGCACCAATGCCCTGCAAAAGAGGACAGCCACCCAGCGCTGAAACAGGGTGAATGATCTCCTCCGTTCCACCAGGGTATGTCACTCTTTTCATTACTCTTGACTCTCACTCTATCAAATCACTCACTGCCAGTATAAGGGACATCACCATTCACTCTCTCACATGTACTGTCATTGTCATCATCCCAGCCATGGGACCACTCATCACCCACACACGCCAGACATACTTATCATCTGGTCTGGCAGGCATCTTGCTTACACTCTCTCCATCTCTATTCATACAGGACAAGCTGGTACACAACAACAGGGAGAGGTTGCAGACCGGTGGAGGAATGCCTGACATCAAGGTCCTCACGGACTTCGAAAAGTGAGTCATCTAACTGGTCGACGAGGATCTGGACCGTTCCTGTGCTGACAGTGAGGTCGGCGATTCTTAACCAAGTGAGGATCCAGTAGTGAAACATCCAACAGATAAACATGCCATGAGTGATGTGTCCTCTTTCACAGGCTGCTGCCATGCACTAATTATCTCTCCTTGCTTTCGCAGGCACATCTGGGAAACTATGAAGAAAGTCCATGACCCAGGTCCTCCAAAGGAAGTTCAGAAGAGAAATCTGCTGAAACCCTCTCTGAAGTCCCGTCACAGTGCTCACCACACCCTACACCTACGCAGAGTCACATACCTCAGTGGGACCTAGCTTTACAGTAGCCTTGGGATAACAATCTGGTGAGCACATCGCACTGTCTGATCCACAGCAGGTGGCTACAGGGACTTCCCAGGTCCAAGGTGCTCGGAGGATTGCTGGAGGGCAGAAATTTGCTGAGTCTTAATCAGATGAGAAGCGTCTGGACTCAGTCATGTCACAGTTGCTGCAAAGGCATACTCAGGAACATTAGGAAGGGATGTCCGCTGCACTCCTTATTGCAAAGCAAGTTGGAGGAATCTGTCTACCTTCAGGCCGAGGTGATAGTGCCGGCACGCCAATGCACCTAGGTCAACACTGTTAGGATAGCATCTGCCACAGAGACTTTGGTTTAGGAAGTCCATCCAGGTGACTTCAAGGGTGTCCAGCCCGTCCGAATCTCCTCTTCCTGTGACCGCAGCAGCTCCAGCTCCACAAGTCGAGGAGGGTGCCACTGTCATTCTGGCAGCAATGACAAGCACCGCCGAGGAGGGTGTCACTGCCACACAGCAGGACCCTGAAAGCAGGCCGGGGTCCTCCAGGTCTCGGCTCTCCAAAGGATGCCTGCCAGGGTCATCACAGACAGGGCAGAGCAGTCAGCAGGCTGCCTCCACCTCCACTATGGATGTCAGGGGAGCACCAACACATAATGGCAGGGTTAGGAAAGTTAAGAAGATGTAGTTGCACAGCCTGGGCACGGATATTAACCACTTGTACATAATGTTCACTACTGTAAACAAGAATGTGTCCCTACCCTTTGGATCCTTGTTCTGATGAGCAGTGTTCATGTCACTTAGATGTGAAACTTTTATGCACAAGATAAAGGCAGATGTTTCAGTCCAGGGCCTCTTCCCTGTGCTTTGTGCAGCCTTCAGACTGAAGTGATGGTCCAGCCTCACACTCCCTGGACATAGTAGGGATACCTGCACCTCGGCAGTGCTTGTCATTGCTGCCAGAAGGTTGTGGGCAGGCATCACAGAGTTCCGTCATTCTATCTGTGTGCTCTCAGCACCTTTAAGGTGGGGCTGGCTCTTCAGCATCTGTGACCAATGACACTGTCCTCCTGAAGTGGGTCAGGTGCTGAAGGAAGACAAAGGATCAGGTGATTTTAAAGATTCATGGCCGTGTCTCTATGATATGACCCTTATCACAGAGCATATCAAACTGCCCTTAGACAGACAGGAGTCAGACATTCTTAGAGGCTATGTGAAGATCTATGGAGTGTCCTCACATGTCGTCATCATCCTTCTGCAATCGAGCGGCTATTAGGGCCTCCACTGTGTCTCCATGACAAGAGCGTTCTCACAGAGGGTATTGGTGCTGCCATAAGCCACACTGGAGTCAAACATTCACAGATGAAATGTGAGGACACATGGTTACTGTTCACTGCATGTTGTCATCATCCTCCACAAATCCAGCAGCGATGAGGGCCTCCCCACGTCGGCCTCGTCTGGTCAGTGTGGGGGCCTCACTGCCATCATTATCACCTGAGGGCCTCCTCATCGTCACCACCGTCGACATCCTCCTCATCGGAGGAGATCTCCAGCTCCTGCACCTCCTCCTCAGCCAGCTCCTCTCCCTGTTGCAGCTCCAGGTTGTAAAGGGCACAGCAGGTGATGACAATGAGTGGCACCCTCTGCGGACGGTATTGCAGGGCTCCACCAGACCGGTCCGGGCACCGGAACATCATTTCAGCATCCCGATGATTTGTTCCAAACAAGTTGCGAGTTGCAGCATGAGCCTCATTATACCTTTGCTCTGCTGCAGTCTGAGGCCGCTGCACGGGTGTCATCAACCACGACCTCGGCGGATGGCCCTTGTCCCCGAGGAGCCAACCCTGCAACCTCTGTGGACCCTGGAAGACTCCAGAGATCTGTGACCGACTGAGAATGTAGGAGTCTCTGGGAACCGTACGCAAATCTGCAGGATGTGTTTTTGTGGTGGTTGCACACCAGCTGCGCATTCAGCAAATGGAATCCCGTGCAGTTGACATAGTTGACTGCTTGTTGTGACAATGATCTGAGTGCCACGTGAGTGCAGTCGATGCACCCTGCACCTGTGGGAAACCTGGGATCTGGGCAAATCCAATCGCTCTTGCATCCTGGCTCTCTTGGTCCCGGGTGAAATTAGCAAAGTTTTGTGCCTTCGCAAAGATGGCATCAGTGACCTCATGGATGCATTTAACGCATCCTGGAGAGTGCTGGCCACCACTTTGATGGCCAGAGATTAGTGTGTTGCGTGGTTGCCTAAAACCCAAACTAGCTCTGCCCCACTCCGCCTGACCGATTGGCAGCAGCTTTGCCCACTGGACTGCATGCTGTGCCCTCAGCTCAGACGCAGCATTCTCCTAACCCACGCTCAAGGCTGCATTGTTGGCTTGAACCATGGGGGAGACTGGTATGATGACATTGCGAGGGGCTGTGAGCGCCTCCACCAGTGACTGCTGCATGGCCAGCTTCAGCAAGGAGACTGTACAATGTGCCCAGTCGTCCAACTGTTCTGTCGTCCATTAAAATGCTCATTAGTTTGTAGTCTGTGCCTGAGGAGTAAAAAGCTCTGGACCACATGGTGGCACTTTCATGCTTCTGTGTTGCTTGAGTGGGCAGATATGCTGGAGGCCAGACACCACGCATGTCAATGTGGCTGGGTCTGAACCGTCTCAGCTGCAGAGGAATGGTCACTTTGTACAAGGTTTTCTTAATCCGTGGCTGCCTGTCCCTCATGTGCTTGTGCACTACCTTCAACCACAGGGCAGCCTTTGCTCCCCCGCCCTCCAACAGGCGAGCGCTATGCAACGTTACTGTGCACTCACCTCCGAGTTCCCCTCAAAATGCAGCCCACCAAGTGCACAATGCTGTTGTGAAACACGCGGGCGGATGATCCAGTGGAGGGGGATGATTCCGTGGGGCTGGCCTTATAAAGATATGCAGGTGTATCACGACGAGGTTCCTGAAGTCCGATGGTGGGAAACACGGCCTGCCATCAGTGGGCTGCGTGAATGATCGCAAACTGGTTTCAGGACGTCGTGAAACTGATTTCTGGCCTTCATGCCAGCCTGTCCACTCACGCTGCTGAAAATGCCTGATGCCAGCTGGCACGGAAAATTCCGCCCTCTGATTATTTGAAAGCGTCCAGTGGGGTTTGCGCAAGTGTCCATTTTGGTTAATATTACAATTTCAAGAAAGGTTATGAAGTGTTTTTTTCAAAAATAAGAGATCAGGAGTATAGAGTAAGGAAACCATCCTGGAGAGCTCCAGGCTGGAAAGAAGTGTTCAGTTGACTTTAGGAAATAGCCTGTTAGTGCGTGGCAATTATTTCAGTCTTAGACACAGGAGATGATGAGTACCATATACTACTTGAAGCACTAGTCAATTTGCCACAAAGCACCTCAGCATAAGCTTTCCAGGGGGAGACTGACATTTGTGGATTCGAGCACTAAGAAACAAATAGGGTAAAATGCAGAAAGGAGTGCACAACAAGACAGACAACTTAGGAGTTCCTACAGAAAGTCATAAACACACAATCAATTATCGCTCAGAATATATATTTACTTCCTGCAAATAGCTTTCCCAACCCATTGGTGAAGCAGAGTTAAAACTAGAAACTTTAACTGCAAATTCAACACATTTTCCCTTGACAAAACAATTCCAGCGCTTTCAGGGAACAATAGAATGAACTTGTGGTGGATTTTCTGCTGCCTTTGTGCTAAAATTCCATTTGACTTTCTCTACCAAGTTATTCAACACGATGCTGCAATCATTTTGATAACATAAAATTATACCACTAATTATTTAGCAGCATACTGACAAATGGTATCAACATACTAAAAATTAACCCATTACCCCAATATAGACAAATGTGAATATTCTACGTACACAATCATCAGAAAATGGTACAGAAAATAGCCTTATGATTCTGGAAAACCAAGTTTTCAAAAGAAGGGGAGTTGGATGTGCTGGAGGAGATGGTTCACACAGAACCATTGAATCCCAGATCTGGAAGGGGGGCATCAGAGGCAGTTACCTCATATCCAAATTCGATTTGTGACACAAAATAAACTTGGCAGGCTACCTAGAATGATTTAGTAATTATATGACGAGTTAACAAAAATGGCCTTCCAAACAAACATGGAGTGGACTGGTGAAGGATTCCAGACTAAAAAGTGCGAACAAAGGTAGCGCAGAAAGTGCAACAAATAGTCATCCATAAAAACCCAGCAAGGTGTGGGATTCATGGAGTTGGGAACTGTTTTGTATCATTAACAATATTTGTATTATTTAAGTAATAATTTTATGAATTTTTGCTCACAGTATGGAACTTCAATTTAGGAGTGAGAATTTATGAAATTACCCTTCAGTATCAATTATTGATTATTGAGCAATATAAAATGATGTTTAACTGTGTGAACTGTGATGATGTGATATCCTAACATCATGTTTGTTCCACACAGCACCTTGATCTGCCTGAATCCAGCCTGGCCACTGCTCATAACATCTATGAGTCCACTATTGAACTTGATAACAGTAACAATGAAGTATCAATTGCTGCCTTTCCTGCTCCTCTGAAATCTCTCCATTTTTAGTTCTTTGCCCAGGCTGTCTCTTTAAATTCTGTAATTTATTTTTACCGCCGTTCATCAGTTCAATTGCAAGCAGCCTAAAGGAAAAATAGCCTATGTCTCATGTTTCTCTTCAAGTCTGTTCTGAGGATTTTGGCAATGATCCTTGCTCTGTTGCTCAATGTCTGTTGGATCTTCCAACAAAGTTCCTGGTCTTAATGATATCCCTCATATCTTCAAGTTGTGCGTCTGCTCTGGAACTCTGTTCATGCATATTTTTGTTGTCATCTTTGAAATCCCCAAAGCTTTTTAAAGTATCTTCTCTGTATACTTCTGAGGAAGTTACCATTAAGCGTCTTTTGTCCAAAGTGATAGACACAGCAATGCGGTTTTCCTCTCAACATGAACTGTCTATACTACATATACTTATGCTGTAGATAGTAGCTCACAGGAATAGGAACAGGCTATTCAGCTACTCAAGTCTGTTCCACCATTCAATTAGATCATGGCTGATCTGCACCTCAACTCAATATACCCACCCTTGCTCAATATCCCTTGGTACCAATGTAAACCTATCAAACTCAGTCTTTAAAATTTCAATTGATCCAGCAACCACAGTCTTCTGGACTAGAAAGTTCCAGATTTCTGCTAACCTTTGTGTTTAAAGATGTTTCCTGATTTCAATTCTAAATAGCCTAGCTTACTTTTAAAGGTTAAGTTCCGTGTTCTGGATTCCTCCACAAGATGAAATCATTTCTCTGCATCTACCCGATTAAATCCCTTTGTCATTTTAAAGACCTTGATTGGATCAAAGGAATACAACCTAAGTTTACGCAATCTAAACTCATAATTCAACTCTTTAAACCCTGGTATCATTCTGGTAAACTTCATTGATCCCCCTCCGATGTGATGTGCTGCCCAAAACGGAACCCAATACTTCGGGTGCAGTCTGACCAAGGTTCTATACAGTTGAAGCATCACTTCATCATTTTTGTATTCCACGGTCTTGTGATAAATATCAACACTCCATTAGCCTATACAATTACATTTTCCCTAAGTTGCTCTCTCCACCCTTTTCTCTTTCCATCACAATGTTGTTATCAACTCACCCCACTGTTTCTATTCCATATCAATGATTGTTTCCGCCCATCGGGCAGAATTTTACGACAGTGGGATTTTACATTCCCGCTGTTGTCAATGGGGTTTATAAAGGCTCGCCACATTTTACGGCCCCCATCCCCGCTGAAACAGGGCCATAAAATTCTGCCCATCATCTAATCCGATCCACTTTTGATGTTGATCATCAACATTTGTCATACTGAATATCTTCAGTGCACACAACCTTGCGTCTTTTCAAAATACAGTGGTTGATTCACTACATGTTGACCTCATCTATGTTTTGACAGAGCAATGAAAGTCTTGCTTCTTTCAGTTCATCAGAAGCTACAATTTCTTCATGCTTTGCAGAAATTCAACCAACAGTTTCACTTGTTCCCATTGACGTTGCTGCTCTTAGTTCTTCATCTATGTTTGGCCGTACTATCTCAAACTGATCTTACATTTCATCTCCATTATTGTTCAAGCTGTCTCTGAAAATTTTTGGTTGCTCTTTTGTGCCAAAAGCATCTTTCCCCCTCCAACAACAGCAAGTTGCATTTATGTAGAATCTTTACTGTTGTAAAAGGGGCTCCATAGGAGAGTTATCAGAAAATATTTGATATCAAGCCACCTCAGGAGATATTAGGAGATGTGGAATCTTGGTCAAAGAGATAGGTTTTAAGGAGCTATCTTAAGAAGGAGGAGGGGTGGAAAATTTTAGGGAGGGAATTCCAGAGCTTAGGGCCCAGAACACTGAAGGCAAGGTCATCAATGGTGACAACAACAGAAAGTGGGATATACAAGAGAGAACTGGAGGAACACAGGGTGCTTGGGGAGTTGTAGGGCTGGAGGAAATTACAGAAATAGAGGGGGTGGGGGGGCGAGACCATGGATGCATTTGAACATAAGGATGAGAATTTGAAAAATGAGACATTACTGGACCAGGAGCTAATGTAGTTCAATGAGCACAGGAGTGATCAATCCTCTGTAGTGATAAGACCATTCAAGACTTAAACTGCTTTTCGATCTGTGAAGGTTCTTATAGAACTTTTTTTATGCACCGGGACAAGAGACAGAATAAGGTTTGTGATATCATAGAATATCCTACTAAACTTGTACCTTCCAATCACACACTCTGCCTCCATTGCAACCCAGCTTATCTCTATTAATCAACAAGATCCTGGTCATTGATCCTCTGAATGTTTCTCTCATGTTTGGGCTAAGCTTCAAATATACTGTCCTCCTCCCTCTATCTCACTGTGTTGAGATCATGATGCATCTATTTACTTTTGGAAGTGGCTTTTACAAAGAACATGAAGACTGAATCTACTTACTCCCACAACTTTTGCTTCCTTCTACAACATACAAGCTTTGATGCCAAACATGGCATAATTTGATGACTACCTACTGACTTATCTCATGTTTTCTCCTCTTTTTTAAGCTGGTAGCTTCTGCACAGTGAGCTTTGGTATATTTCACTGACACTAGACCAACCATTCTGATGGTTCCTTGCCCCATGCAATTGCCAGCTACTGCTGTTATTATGTCTGCTATCCAAATAAACACTTCAAGCAGACATTATATGAGCAGAGGTAATTAAAGCTGGAGGAAAAGAGTATGGAGAATAAACACTGACATAGACCAGTTAGATTGAATGGCTTATTTCTGTTTTGTTGATTTTATGTATTTATGGGTAATTGCACTGTATGTAATAAATACTGCAATCTATAAAAAAGTAGAATCTAATTATTGCATTTAAAACCCGTAGCATATCATTTCATTGACTGACTAGCTTTGAATATTTCCTATTTATAATACATAAATGTCTAGAATACAGCAAAAATCTTAAATGACAGAACTATACCTCTGTGACTGAAGAGCTCTGTGAGTATGGTGTCGGCAGAAGTGATGACAGCAGATGATTCTGATGGCATGTGATTGAGGAGATCTGTTATCACTTTTGCTTTCTCTTCCTCTTTCTGACTAATCCAGTTTGCATGTGAAAGAAGGTCTAGATCAGATGGAAGATTGACCTGTCCCACAACCTGTACCGTGCAAAAGAACATGCTTATCAATCACCTAGGAAGGTATTGAAATGGAGAGCCATAGACATGAAGATTACATAGGTCTTAATTCACACAGAACTTAGCGTGAGAGCTGGAAATGAATTGTTGATTATGGTTTGGATAAATCAGGGAATGTTGTCCTGTAGTATGTGCCTTATTTTATCTGTGTATTGTACAACATGATTGACAATTTGAGTCTGTGAAACCTGGTATTTCCCCTGTTTTCAAAAAAAGCCATAGGTACCAAATCACTTCAGGAGCACTAAATTTTGGAATCATCCCCTTCAACGTTTTTGCCCCCAGGAATGACAATATACTGCTATATGGACACTGGGCAGTAGGGTTTATATTTTAGGTCAAGAATTTCAGGAGGAAGAAAAATGAAAGATCTATTTGACGGGAAGCACAGTTTTAGCACAACTATCTGTTTAGATTGAAAGTTTAGTGTGGTCCTCACAGATTAAACAGTTACTTCCTTGTCTTCATTGTAGATACTCAGAACAAGATTACAAAGCAGAGAGACTGACTTTTAAGGTTAAAATATTAAAGTAACTGTTTCATAAGATTCAGCAATAACCAAAGGCACTTTTAAAACAGATGCTATTTAAACGTAACAAACAAATAGCAGGAATGTCCAAGACCGATCGTTTAGTCAGGCAGGAATCATTCTGAAATATGTTGTATATGCTACCGCTGAAAATCCAACAGTAAATCCCAAATTTGGAATAGGTTTCCTTTGTGCAACTTGCACCTCATAGGAGGCACATTGAAGCTAGACTGCCCTGTATTTGTTTCAGAGGCATCAAAGAAAGGAGTTTGGCAGGTACTCTGGTGGGGCTCTTGGGAAACCACGGAACCTTAAAATGGTTCACAGTGGACTTCACAAACTGTCAGTTTGGAGTTTTCAGGATATGCTTCCTCAATAGATGTAACACTTGGATAGATCATTCAAAAGAGGAACTCTCAACTGAATAGAATCACAGCTAAAAATGTCAAAATGTAGAATTTTTTTGTTGGAGATACGTCTTATGCCCATTTTTATAGGACAGATTGACAATCTAATGAATCACTATGTAGTAAAATTCAAAGTGCTACAGCAAAATCCGCAGTTTTGAAAATTACACGCAGAATGATCCAATGACACTTCAATGTCTCTGCTCTCACTGTACCAATCCAATTCCATCGACCACATAGAATTTTGAGCTCCTTACTTATTGTACATCCTATTACAAAATTTTGTAAATATATTTTATGAGAAGTTTAGTTATTTTTATCCAATTGTCACTGTTTATCATGACATTTTATATATGTAAGGAATGTCTTTTTTATGCATTAGGAACAATTTTTGATAATCAGATGCTCACTTTAACTTGATGGAACATCTGGAAAAACTAGTACTGTGAATTTATATCACTGATTCACTTTTTTTTACATTATATAATGTATAGTTAAAAGAAAACTTTGATAATGATGCACAACAGTAGGCTGACCAGTGTGCATGATAGAATGTATGTGAAACAGTAATAAAGCAGATTGATATGTGACTACAAAATATGACAAGGCACGATCATTGAGAAATAAACTATACATTATATAATAATCTACATTCTGTCTGCTCAAAAATCCAACACAATAATATCTCAACCATGCACATGGCATGCACAATGCTGCCTCAGCCAAGCAACCATTACATCCACTTCATTTGCTTGTAATAGGAGCTTACCCTCTACAATAACAGCTGTCACATTCTACATGTCCTACCTCACTACTGCCATTAGCAGTAACCAACTCAAATCTCATACAGTGCAGATCATACACCATCGGCTTAATCCGCACACAAAAGAACGCCAAAATGAAGTCACACAAATAAACGCATGGCAACTAAAGGACTTTAAAAGGCCATTTAAAAGGCACATGCTAAAAGCACTTGTTGGCAATAGAGCAATGGACTGGGTTCCAACCACAAAATGTATGGAGAGAAATTGTGGGCTGGCAAGATCACAAACAGAAGACTCTGGCTTTGGTGCTTATTTCACTTTAGGTAGGCTCGACAAAACTCAATTCTGTTACAAACATCAATTCCTTATAGTTATCATCAAATATCCTTGATTAAATGATTACTCCCATTTTAAAAAGCTTACTGTATAGTTAATCTCAACCAATTTATATGAAATGTTAGAAATTATAGATTACATTAAAGGTTGTCGCTTGTTCCAAATTTATTTGTCATGCTGAGGCAGCAAGAACTATTCCTTTTAAAATAGGTGAACAAACATAAGTGACTGTTATCTGTCTTGTGCCAGTATATTAAGTGCAGCCCTGGCAGAGTCCTGGGGGTTGGCAGGTGTAGCTGTGGGGGCAACCATTCAGTTGGAGAAGTGACCAACTTCAAAAAGAAAAGGAGGAAGCAGGTAGTATGATATAATGAAAAGGAATTATGAGTAATTTTATAAACTTACTGGGGACTGCAGTCCCTGTATTTTAGGTCCCCACACATTACCCTGCTGAACAAGCATATGGGTAATCTGTTGGCAAGCTACTGATGCCAGGTAGGAGATAATGTGTAGGAATTGTGCATGGAGGAAACCAGAACTCGGGGGGACAGTTTCAAAGTAAGCGGTCTCCAGTTAAGATGGAGATGAGGAGGAATTTCTTCTCTCAGAGGGTCATTAATCGTTGGCATTCAAAGAGTGGTGAAGGCTGGGTCATTGAATATATTCAAGGCTAAGTTAGACAGATTCTTGATCTACAAGGGAGTCACGTGTTATGATGGGCAGGCAGGAAAGTGAACTTAAGGCCACAATCAGATCAGCCACGATCTTATTGAATGGTGGAGCAGGTTCAAATGGCCTACTCTTACTCCTGTTTCTTACGTTCTGTGTGACTTTCTCTCCTTCCCTCATGCAGGAATTGTTCAGCTCCGTTCATCAACTTTCCTTCAAAGCCACGGCCAATTGAGCTCATCAATGCGGTTTACAGTCCCAAACCCACCCCATATTGTAGCACATTGGATCACCCATGACCACACAAAGCTTGAACTGTTCTGTGGGCAATGTCAGTACCTGGTCCATATTTTAAATGGTGCTAAGTGTGATTTAGATATACTACCTTGGATTTAATGATAGCCATTTAGTTCAAATATTGGGATCTTGATCTCAGATCCTTCTGAAATATTAGCTTGAGAATTACAACCTAAGTATGACTACTGCAAATGCACTGCGCAATAAATACTGAACACAATCAGACTCTGCAGCATAGCTTTTACCTTAGTGCAGGGAAAGAAAAAAAGAAAATCCTTTCACTCAAGATCTCATGTCAATCATGCCCATCTTAACATCTCTACCAATCAGACAATTAAAATATCTTATAGCTTACTGTGCATTTTGAATGAACTACTACACTAGAGACAGATGATGTTTTAATTAGCTCACAAAGTAATTTCCCTGCATTCATCAGTGCAATGCATCATACTTTCTTGAGGGGAAGGCTAATAATTCAATGAAGGCGTTGCAAATGGCTCCTAGATATAGTAAACTGACTGAATAAATTAAGGTGGAATTTGGACACTATCAGTTGCAGTCAAGCATTTAAAGTGGAGTTTTGAGTAACAAAATACAAACTTTATTTTTAAGGGATCACCTTGACTCTGCTTTTGGAGATGCAATAATGGCAATTCATTCACCTCAAACTCTCTGGCTCTTTCTTCATCGTAACCATTCTTGTCTGCAAAGGTCATGGCTCCCCCCTTCTTTCTTGAGCTCCACACTTGAATGGTTACAAACTTTACCCTTTCCTTAGGTCCTCATTGTGTTGAAACTGAGATTCCTTTCAAGGTCACCTTTTTTCTAGGTCCCATCTAGGACAGCAAGAGGTGTTTGAGAGGTCCTCGTACAGGGAGTTCCTGACCCCAAATTGCCACTGTTGGTGAATGTAACCAAGGCATATCCCCATACAGAAAAAAGAGAAAATCAGAAATGTTTTCTTGAGGTAGCTTTCACGCACCATTTAGAAGCTGCTTGTAATCCTGTGAGACATCTCTTCCCAGAAGGGTAGAGAGAGGATTTCAGGCAAAATATAAGAGGGCAAAAAGGGAAAATAATAATTTAAAATTAGTGAATAAGTAATTAGATGCTTTGATACTTGCTCTCAATCATCTTCTCTTCTATATAATAATCTTCTGTTCTAATTCAAACACCATTAAAGTATTTTAAAATCATTAAATTGAATGGATTTTCATCTGTGGATTTAACTTGTTTAGTACCCGGGTAAATTTGTTTTCCATGCAAACGTAGGCAAGACAGCAGGCAAGCTAGTCAGACATCTCCAAATCTTGTTTCTATACTGACTGCTTTCCCTCAAATTTCCCTCCATCTTGTCAGGGGGAACATTTTTACTTTGACTTGGTGCCTCACCTTATGTACAACTGAGGTTTGGCGCTCCAACGTATTGCTTCTGTGGATCTTATGGATTTGGAAGAAAATACAATAATAACTAATGACATAAAAGCCTCGAGGGATCTGTGTTATCAAAACGTTGGCCTACATGTAAAAGTAATTGGATTTGATCTTCCATAAAAGGGACAAGTTCACTCCTACCAATCTCTACTGTTGACAGCAGAAGCAGATTTATCAGGGAAGAAGTAGGGTACATGTCCGACCATCTTCTTAATGGGCTGGTGCCAAAATTGACTACACCAACCTACCTGAGGGTTCTCCATACATCTGGTACCAAGAGAGATTCGACGTTGAAAACGCCCATTTGCACTTGAAGCAACGCGTTGAGAACGACGAAACTGAAAAACAATTACAGTGAGGTCTTCTTGTCTAATGCAGGCCAGCTGCAGAAGAGACTCTGAAACTGGCAATGCGAGGGAAGGCACCTTTCACAAATGATGCTAGAAGTGATGGCTATGGCCACTCTCCTAGTTAGTGACCCAGACTTACTGCTAGGGGCACATGATATGCTGGATATGGAATGAAACAAGATATCTGATTACATTGAAACCGGGGAGATCTGCATCATTAAAGTTAAGCTTTGGTGAATTGTTGTGCTCATCAAAATGAGGGATATTGGTGCTGATAAAATTGGACAATGCAACACCTTTCCTAATTTATTTACCCGATGTCAGCATTAAGCATTCCCAGGTCAGACATAGTACAGTCAGATGTAGAGTAAAGCTCCCTTTACTCTCCCTGAGCAACATGTTATAATCCCAACTCCATTTCCCATGCCTGCCATTTTTATGATCTCTGAATTACTTTGCAAATTTAGTGCCAAATTGTGCCGAAGGTTGGGCTTTTGTGGTATAGGCATATCTCAATCAAAAATTGGAACGAGGCTGCGCAAACTCATTGCACATGGGATCTTTACAGCCAGAGAGAGAAGGCTTTCATCTGGGATGATTGAAATCCAGATTCCTGAAGTGTGCTATTCAAATCCATAAACAAAAGAAATCCATGCACCACTGTTAATTAAAGTAAAAGGAAAGTGTTAGGGAGTACTTTCAATACATACAAAACCCATATCTAATCAGTGTTTCCATAAATGTCTATTTCAGCAATGTTACTGCACTACACAACTCCTCTGGGCACACATATTGCTTTGTGCTGCTATCGGCTGAAAATCATTGCTTATTTTAATCTGGTTGTTTTACTAATAATGTTGTACATATTATTGGAGTACATTAAAGGACATAGAATTAGACGGAGCTTAGCAAACTGGATTAAAAATTGGTTATTTGGCAGAAAATAGAGAGCAGGAGTTAATCGGAGTATTTCAGAGTATTTGGGATTGGATTGGGCACTGGTTCCTCAACGGGTTCAATTCTGGAGCCATTTCTATTTGTTGTGTGCATGAATGATTTGGAGGGGTGTTGAAATTCGCAGGTGATACCAGATGAATAGAAGGTATAGAAGACCAAAGGAAGCTGCAAAGGGATATTGATAAGATGGTGAGATGGGCTAAGATGTGACAGACAGAATTTACTATAAGTATGAGGTGACTTACTAATGTCAATGGAAGTTGGCTCATTACTGTGGGAGAGTAGAGGGAATTTAGGGTTACAGGTTAACAAGACAGTAAAAACCGCACCTCGGGCTGATATGGCTATAAATAAAGAAATTGGGGTATAGAATATAAGAATTAAGAGAAGATGATTAGTCTATATAAATGTTGAATAATGCTTCAGTTGGTGTACTGAATGAAGTATTGGATTCCACACTATAGGAGGGCTATTAAGACTTTAGGGAGGGTACAACTCAGGCTCCCTTGGATGCCACATGGCATATGGAAATACAAACATGCAGAAAGACTTGAGAAATTTTTTTGTTAGAACAATGCAAGATTATGGGCCAATAAATAGAAAATGATGAAATAATGGGACAAGGTAGGGAAGAGTAGATTGTTTCCTGTAGTTGAAGGGTCAGGTATGAGGGGCCAGAGATGCAAAATTAAACGCTAAAGGTTTAGAATAAGAGAAACTTCCTTACACAGGAAGTTGTGAGCATTAGAAATTCATTTCCAGGGTTGTGATTGAGCTAGGAACTTAGTTGATACAGAAGATTAATCTGGATAGGTGGATGGAGGAAGAAAGGGTTGTAGGGGTTTGGGAACAAAACGGGTAACTGGCATTAGAACTAACAGCTTAGTCTGGTGGAGGTAAATGGCTTGTTTTTGCATCGTAATTTCTCTGTATTTCTATATATTACTCCTTATGCCAACCTTTGAATCCTGTATGAGAAAACATTAATCAAAACTATGGAAGGTTTTCTTTATTGCACCTTTGGTTATGTTGCTTTGTGGGTTCTTTAACTATTGTTAAACTCTTGCTTTGATCGATTGTAGAAAGACCCCAAAATGAATGGCTGAAAATACAACAAAATATAAGATGGATTTCCCAAAAAGCAAGCTTTTAATATTACAAGCTGATATGCCTCAGCATGTAAAAGTTTAATGCATTCATGCATATTCTCATTCCTGTTTCAAGTTAAAATAAAGCAGCTAATTATTCTTCTAAAATAATGGAGAAAGGAAATAGAGGCATTCATATTTTATTAAGCTTTCATATTTTAACATCTCATGATATAATTTCAGAATATCAGATGTTAATTTAAAGGAGTACATTACATTAAAAATACTCCACCCACACTTTCCTTCTGCATGAATGAAAAATATAGCCACGTCAGGGATAGGACCCAACAGGTCTGGCCTTGTACAATTGGGGGATGAGGAATTATTAGGAATTTTCTGTTCTTAATGGTAGAATGTAATGTTACAATGATTCCTATTACAGACAAATATCAAGTTATCCTTGTCCCAGATTATTATCTGAAGCTGCTTTGTGAGACCAACCCAGTGAAAATCTGAAGCCGGTCCTACAGTTGAAAGGGTCATGTTCTGATCCACCCTACATTCAGCCCCTCAGCTAAACACTTTAAATTGGCCCCACTTCCTCTAATGCAGAATAAATCATGCTGAAATATTCATTTATTATCTTCTTATATGCATGCGCAAGCTGGGCACAGTTTAGGGAATAAAAGATCCAAGTATCCTGTGATACAGTTATTCATATTATCTAATATTTCGCAGGGAGAAATGCTGCCTCTCTTTAGTTTTAGGTTCATGACTTTCAAGAGCAGTTTCTGGTATGTGAAAGCTATATCTTGATCCAACAGATACTTAGGATGGGATTTTCTGGCCCCGTCTTGGGCAGGACCCGCCGCGGGCAAGGCGGCACCCCAGCCGGAGGTCCATTGACTTGTGGCAGGACTGGATGATCCCGGCAGTGGGCGGGTGCGGATGATCCCGGCAGTGGGCGGGTGCGGAAAATCCCGCCCTTACTATTTGGTTTGAATCTCCCACCCGCATTGTGTGAAACTGTATTCCATGTATCAGAAAATCCCCTCCAATGCCCATTACCTTCACTTGCACTTTCCATTTCTTCCTACTTACCTGTAATGTTGACACTTGCTCTCCCAAGGAGGATGCCCCAAAGTTGGGGTGGGGTGGGAGGAAAAGTTAAATAGTATACCATTTCAAGGTCTGGATATATTGCCTGTGCAACGCTTCACTGAGCACCTGATTGTGAAAGGAACATTATTGCAGCTCAGAGGGCAGCAAGGACTGAAAAGGATCTCTGCAGCAACTTAGGGTTGACAGAAGGATTACCAATTTAGAGAACTGGTAGAGAGAGGGTGTAGAGGGTTTAAGCTAACATCAGGGTGAATTGACATGGGTAGACTGGGAAATGGGAAAAGGCTAAAGGGTAGGAGAGATACAGTGTCTCATCAAGTCCATGCCTTTTTCTAAATTGTTTACAACAAAGAAAAAGTGACCAACTGATAAGTTTTCACACTCCATGTGTGAAATGTCAACCTAATTATCTATCCTTTTTAGGAGATCCTGAAGTAACAAATTTATAGATTGAGCAAGGAAAAATGATTTCACTCACCTTTTTCTCATAGTCCTGAATGCCTCCAGAATTGTTCAGAAACATCACTTTCAGGGGTTGCATTAACTTGGCGATGGTCGCTGTCACACCCAAGGAATTTAGAAGTACTAACTGTCCATCAGAGGTCTCTCCCACAGAGCAGATGATAGGAATGTGTCCCGACTCCAGGCTCCAATTTAACAGATCTTCCTCCACTGAAACTACGTTCCCAAAACTACACAATAGAAATCAGAGTCAATCCAATTGCTGCTGAAGTCTTTTATGCAGAGTTTGGCAGTCAAAGAACTTAAGAAATATAAGTAGCTCATAACGCTCCTTGAGCTGGGTTCACCATCATTGTAAAATGCATGTAAATTGAATGAAAATTATTAAATGTTTTTATAGGGCATGTAGACATAAACTATTTCCTCTATTGGGGAAGTTCCGAACAATTTCAGAACAACCTTAAATGAGAGAGACCATTTGGCGGTAAAATCCTGAAGCACTTCTTCACACAAAGGGCAGTTGAAAATCTATAACTCACTTCTCCAAAAAGCTGTTAGGGCTATAGGTCAATTGAAAATTTCAAAATGGGTATGATAGATCTTTATTAGGCAAGAGTATTAAGGGATATTGACCAAAGTTGGGTAAGTGGAATTAAGATACAGTTCAGTTTTAATCTAATTGAATGGTGAAGCAGGATCGAGTGACTGAATAGCTTGCTCGTACCCCTGAATCTTAAATAAGAAGATGAAAGAAATATACCGTGAAGTCTTACAATGGTCCTATTAGGCTAAATATTCTATCTTTTGAATGTGAAAGAAAATCTTTATGGACATACAGTCCTGTATTTTTCCAAATACATTCTAGAACTTAAAAGTTTAAGCAAATTTAATCGATAATTTAATCTCTGCACCCCTGAATAGAGGATCCATTTCTACTCCATTCCCGAGGTTGAAACATTATGTGATCATGAGGATTAAATTTCTTTTTAAAGAATAAAGGCAGAATATCTATTCTTCTCTATAAGAATGGCTAATAGGCCAATATTATATATAGGTCAATATTTTGGAGCTTAGTTGTAAAGGCTCAGTACTTGTTGCTACTTAACACTACTAATTGAGCACTACAATTATTGAGAGGCAGTCAGTACCCCACATGGTTGTGTGTGATAACAGTTTCATGCTACGGCCAATGATTTCATCCCCATGAGAACAGGATGGTGGAAAATCAGTCCACTCTTTAGTGCTCCCCCCGTCCCCCTCCTTCTCCTTTCCAGTGTAACTAATTTTAGAGCAAGGAAAATGAAATCTCTGTCTTGAAATTTATAATTTTGCTAGTTTGTGTGATATACTATGCAATTTAGTGAACCAAGAACGTGCAAATTTCTAACACTTCAACAATGATTTGATAACAATTATTTCTGCTTTACAGTATGTTATTGACATTCAACTTGATTCTTCATGCCCTCTCCTATAAATCATTGGCATTTTAGCAACTTTGCCGCTCATACTTAAAAAAGCTGTACCTGTTGTGAGGTGATGACTGCTCTGCCCTCAGTAAGGATCCCCCATTAAAAAATGGCATAGTGACAGCTGAATTCCTGTGCAGTGCATCAGTCAGGATCCGGCAATTCCTGAGCAATAAGGATTTGGTTTCAGTGAATGAATTTGATCGGTCTTCAGCATGCTGACATGATAATCCCATCACAACCACAGGCTTCATGTCCATACGTTGCAGGAAGGCCAGGCCGAAAGCCAGACTGGATACCATTTCTTTTGAGTAAAAGATCTCTTCGTCCACCTGACAGACATAAAGATAAGTTAGCCAATACCACTAATCAGTTATAAGGTAGTGACTGCAATAGTTCTATTTTTAGACAAACATATTACATATTTAGCATCCACTTCCCACTGCCTGTTAATGGGTTTTTTTAAAACCATGGGTCATATGAATCCTGGGTCAGGTTGGGACTGCCCTTCTGTAGCCTTCTCACAACCTCAAAAGTCCTTCTCAGTCAACCAAAAATACATTTCCTTGCTATTTTGGTTCAACTGAATTTTAAAACAGAATGAGACAGAGACAAAGAGACTTTCATGCAAAGGTTCTACCATATCAACACATCCACTGAAAAAGTGGTAGAGTCAGAATGCAAAGTTATTCTTTTAAGACATGCATTTTCTCCTGCTGTTTCATGTTTCTTTTAATTAACAGAAGCACAAGAGGGCATGTATTACAAAAAAAAAAAAATCCCGCAGTATTTTATGCTGGTAGAGTCATAGGCACCTGACTAAAACTGGAGGTGAAACTCCTAGTCGGTGTTAGAAAGTACTAGAAAACAAGAAAAATCAGGATGGAAAAATATCATCTGGTCCATCAAAGTTCATCTTTTTATACCTTAACTTTCCAATTGTAGCACCCAGTTATATTATAACAGCCCCAATGTTCTTGCTTCTAACACTCCTTCTATAAGCATTCATGTTCAAATATAAATTTATCAAAGCACAAGTTTGAAATTCATTCAGGATGCTCGCCCTTTTATCTCCTCTCTCCAAGGCCCCAACCACCCCTTCCAGGTGAAGCAGTGATTTACATGTGCTTCTTTCAATTTAGTATCCTGTAGTCACTGTTCACAATGTGGTCTCCTCTACATTGCGGAGACCAAATGCAGATTGGGTTACCACTTTGTGGAACACCTCCGTTCAGTCCGCGAGCATGAACGTGATCTTCCTGTGGCCTGTCAATTTAATTCTCCACCTTGCTCTCACGCTGACATCTGTGTCCTGGCCTGCTGCACTGTTCCAGTGAAGCTCAATGTAAGCTTCAGGAGCAGACCCTCATTCTTTCGATTCGGCACTTCACAGCCTTTTGGACTCAACATTGAGTTCAAAAATTCAGACAGGTAAACTCTGTCCCCCTTCACCACCCCCCCCCCCCTTTTCTTTCCATGTTTTGGGTTTTCTCTTATTTTTGCTTTCAGGCAGTTTCACACCTGGTCTTTTGTTTCTTTTCTTGTCCCATCATCATTCCTTGGCCCTGTAAGATGAACTCTTCTGTCATTAACTTTCATCTGTCTTCCATGATATCACAGACCTTCCTTTTGTCCTTGTCCCACCTACCCCTTGTTCAAAACATCTCTAACTTTTCTGAGTTCTGGTGAAAGGTCATCGACCTGAAATGTTAATTTTGTTCTCTCTCCACAGGTGCTGCCTGACTTGCTGAGTATTTCTAGCATTTTATTTTATATTTTTTTAAACATCTGCTTGTGTAGCTGCCCCCATTCCATGATAAAAATGTTCTCCGGCATTGCTTGTGTTGTCATTTGATGCTACTGCCCAGATGTTTTTGTTGATTAAGCTTACAATAGCATGCACACACAGTCTTCCTCGATCTTTGGCAGTTTTCTCTGTCTTGGATTCAAAAGTTCTGCATCACCTTCAATCAGCATCAGAAGAATAGACAACTATAGTTTGCATGAATAAGATGGAGGAATATGTTTTGCTAGTTTATCACCATGAGGTCTTCCTTTGCTGAATTCCAGCACGTTTCATCAGCATTCAAGGCCTGTGCAGTTCTATTCTGTATATCTTGTAAATCTAGCTGTCTGCTGTGATCAATTAGTTAGGCCCCTTTGAACACCATTTACTCCAAAGTAATGCTTTCTAATTTAATCTTGCTAAGCTGTTGCAGAATGGAGCAAGCACATATTTAGTCAGTGCAACAAATATTTCTGCACTCAAACCACTTCCTGACAAAGTGGGATTTTGCTCCATAGCCTTCCTCTAATTCAGCTGTAAGCATTACACCATTCTCATATTTTAAGTTTATCAGCATCCAGACATTTATGTGGATCCCACTTAAGGATTCTGCTATTACTTAACACAAAGCAGCCTGGAACAAACAGAAAAGATCAGATGACAAGGGAACCCTGGAACACCAACTTGTTAGCTCACTATTATCACTACTCCAGTTTTGGCTCGATCACTTATTTTTAGGATTCGTGTTGATAACATGTTCATTAGATGTAGTAATGCTCTAAATGTTTTTTTTTAATCAGTAGGGGTTTGAGGAAACAGCTTCTTGTAGTTGAAGAAGAGTTCGGAATTGTTTTGACTACTCACAATGCAAATCCACGAGTTGCTGCAGCACCAGATTATGAACTGATTAAAATTGCCACCTTGCAGAAAGGCATGCCATTCAATTTCGAAGAACATCTTGTCCCTGTAACTGAAGAGTTCATTGCCCTCAATCAAACTTAGCAATGTTTAGCAAAGCTGGAAGTTGAGAAGTTTGGATGTTTTCTGCTTCAAGAATCCTAAAATTCAGTGTGTATTGGTCAGTGGCCTTCTTGTCACATCACATGGTGAAGTATCAAGGTTTGCGAAATCATATGATTGTATCACAGGAGGTATTATCTGTCCTTGGTCCCAGCCAGCAAAAAAAATACAAGTTGTAAAAGACTATTAACTTTGTCTATGATTATAAGGCTGAAAAGACGCTGCAGCAAGTCATCCAGAATAACACATTCTAGACTGAGGTCCAAGAGAGAAAATTCTCTTGATCTTGAGAGGATAAATAGTCAAACTTTAATCTCATTGTTAGAGTGGCATCTTAACCTTCCTCATCTCTCAATTCCCTTGTAATATGCTGCAGAATATGTATTATCCTCTGGTGTTATGTGGTAGGCGAAATGTGTGTGGTGGCATTGTGCATCAAGTGAAGAGGGTTGTACAGTATGGGAGTAATTTTATGAATTTGTACTCCCACCTTGTGAGAGTGCATATAGGGAATTTGTGTGCTCTCCACAATTTTCCATTTTGAGAACTTGGTGCACATATTGGGAAGTTGAGCACATTGATTAAGCATTTTGGTTATTCCTTTACTAGCATGGCCTTCACTTTACGAATGTGAAAGGCCATGATTCTGTGCATTCTTCAAGTGGGTCTAGAGTCCATCAAGTGGAAGATGAGGGGAATCACTGACCATTGAATAAATCAATTCCTTAATAGCTCTTTGTGCTTTCAACAGTCTTAATGACAAGGCCTAAACACCATTGTTAGGTTAAAAAAATTGTATACTTCTGTATCTACTGGTGAATTCTCTTCTCAGATTGAGGGATTTTGTTGCCATGAATTGAATCCAGCTTCCTGGAAAAAGCAGTATAATTCCCAGATCTTTCCACTCTACCCTAATAATATGCATTTACTACCTTAGTACCAAACTCAGAAGCACTGTCCACCGTTGTACAAGTCTAACATGTCCATTCTGTAGATCAGCCATCCCTATGGCTTCTTCCAATGTTATTGCATTTTGGCTGTTAAGTTAGGGATAGTTATGCCCATATTAATTTCACATTTACCACCAACATGAGTGGGGCACCTTCATTCCAACAGCCGCGGTTGAACCAGTTCCCAGAGATAAAAGCACATCTAACTCCCTTCACCATTTAAAAAAATTATTTGTTCATGGGATGCAGGCATCACTGGCAAGGCCAGCATTTACTGCCCATTCCTAATTGTCCTTGAGAAGGTGGTGGTGAGCTGCCTTCTTGAACGGCTGCAGTCCATGTGGTGTAGGTACACCCAAAGTGCTGTTAGGAAGGGAGTTCCAGGATTTTGACCCAGCGACATTGAATGAACGGCAAGATATTTCCAAGTCAGGATGGTGAGTGACTTAGAGGATTCAATCCTTCAAAATCCTGCCACAGTAGAGCTGGATCCACAATTACACCAACAATCTGTCAAACGTGGTAACCAGAGAAATTTTTGGGTGCCCATTTTCTCCTATTGTTCATTCCTTGTGGCTCCACAGGGGGAAACAGTAAAGCACAGCTACCATTTTAATCCGAGCTGGGTTGAGGGGCTGTATTTGCAGGAGCTTCCAGCCTGCCAATTTTCTAAACATGATGCAATCAGCCCACGATTAGAATCCCCATGGACACAAGCCATGATTCCTTCCCTCCGAAACAAAATTAAAAATGGCTGGAAAAACTCGGGTCTGACAGCACCTGCGGAGAGAAATACAGTTAACGTTTCGAGTCCGTCTGAACTCTTCATCATTCCCTCCCTCCATCCTGACCAAGCCGACGAGTAGAGCATGACAGAAGAATTTAAAAATTAAACGCAACAAGTACAATCAAATAATACTTGCCTAGTTTAAAAAAATAATTTTAACGGGCAAAGCTGACAACACTAATTATTTTGAACGCAATGAGTACGTTGGCAAATAATTTGGGCTTGAACACACTGTTTAAAAAAAAATAGGCAAAAACCAACCATGACAGGAAAGTTTCGTAACTTTCCAATGGTATTTTGTAAAACTGAACGGCAAATCTAAAAGTAGACAGAAATTAAAAGCGGATAAGTTTGTTGAGGCGCAGAGGTTATTTACAAATCTCCACCAGCCGGCTGTGAGCTGTTGCTGCTGCTCCTCTTACCTCCACCACTGCGAAGAGTTTGTTGCTGCCGCTGGTGCTGGCGTTTTGAAACTGGGTGAGCCAGTACCGGGCTTCCCTGGGGTCTGCGCCGATCTCGTTCAGGAACATCTTCACGTCCCTGTAGACGAGGGAGCGGGTGGCCCGGTGGTGACTGACGAGCGGAACCGACCGATCCGCCTCCGGCATCGGAGTGCTTCGCGACCGGTTGTGCCCGCTGGCTTTCACCGCGCTCAGCCGGCGGAGCCCGGGCACCGGGGCGCAGGAGGCGGCACTCAGGACATGCTTGGAGGAGAGGAACTGGCCGGCTTTGGCCACGGCCCTTGTGCCGGCTGATGCCGAACTCGCGGTAGCCATGGACTGACTAATCTGATCCGACCCGGTCCGGTCTGACCGATGCCGCGCTCGGATCCAGCAGCCTCACCGCCAACGCTGCAACTGAGGAGTTGCCTTGTTGAAATTGACGAGCACACAGGGCGCTGTCAATCACCCAGATTTCAGACTGGGCGTCGCAGTGTCAGCTCTTTAAAACACCTGGCACTGGGAGGTACCGGGCACCTCAAACCACCTATCCCAGACCCTGTTGGTTGGTTCCTTGCTCTTCAACGGGATATGTCACATCTCACATTATTACTGCCAATTATTGGGGGGGTGGGGGGGGTGGGGGGTGGGAACACTGAATGCAAAAGAATTGCAATCCGAAAAACAACACATACACATTAGACAGGTGTAATTAATAGAGAATAATTCAAAACAGAGAATCCTGGAAAGAACCAGCAGATCTGGCAGCAAAGTTCTGTGATTGTGTCCTTGAACTCTAGGCATGCGACTGGGTTCTTAGACAGACTGTAGACATACTCTGGTATCTGTTTAACACTTGGTTATTAGCACTACTTCTAAACAGGTTACATAATAGGCACCCAGCTCCAAGGCATGATTCCAATAGCTCTCTTGGGAGTCTAACACCCGTGACTAACTAGTGTCAGTGGTACATCATCATCATCTATGTCATACAATAGCATATCCCATCTGTTAGCCCTTTATTGTACATTTCTCAAGAATGCTATCCTACTTTTTAACAACATGAAACTATGTCTTTAACTATTTACATTACATTTCTGTAACTCCCTTTTTATAACTACAGATTCTACTCAACTCCAATTCCCACTTTTCCCCTCCCCAAGTCACAGTGCTGGGGGATTCAATCTCCCTCAGTATTCTCAGCCCTTAGTGAAGACATCTTGGAGGCACCAGAGCTTTCTTCTACATCTGGTAGGACATCATCATCTGCAGAATAGGACACCATCAGCATTGCTGTCAGCATAGCTTGGAAGCTGAGTGTAGGTTTCAGAATAACTGAACTGTAAGGACAACAAAGGCTTTTTGACAAAAGACTGATTCAAAAGAGAAGACTGAAGAGAATCAACCTTTGCACCCTCTGGGACTAGAAGAGAAGAACTCGGGACACTCTGAGGAACTTGTTGCTCTCTCAAAGGACTTTGGGAAGAAGCTTTAGAACAGGAATGATCTTCAAACTCCAGGGAAGACTGTGACAGTTGTATCATCGATTGCTGTATCATAGACTGAAAATACATTGACAATCTGAAATTTCAATGAACTTAGATGATGAAGGAAAAAACAACCAACTTCCTGTAAGACTGTCAGGAAAAGAAGAAGAGATGATTTCCCAATGATTTTCCTGGAGGACCATCTACTTTTTGTCAGCAGTGGTAAGAGAGCCCCACTTCTCTCTGTGCAAGGTTACTCATTATGGACAATGGGAAGGATTGCTGAGAATATGGAGACAAGACCACCTCATCTCTAATGAGAGGAATTTCTTGTAGACAATCAACTCTGAGACACAATTGCAGTATAGGATTCTGCAGCTTCTGAAATGCTAAAGATCCTGCTGCAGTTTCTGTGCTGCCCTCCAGCTCTGAAGAGAAGTAGACTTTCGGCTGGGACTGAAGTATGGATGCCAGTTGACTTTCACCCTGGGAAGGCCCCAGCTCTCTAACAGTGTGATCCTCTATGGACTCTAATCTGGACTCAGGCAAAGCATTTTCCGTGTAAGGCTCTTTGTGAGCAACAGGGAATAAAGTAGGGATACATCGGTAGATTCAGTGAAACTAAATGGCTCCATAGATTGGGTAGGCCCACAGGTAGCGTCCCCAACTGCAGGCCCTTGAGGTAGTTGGCTTTTGAATTCATGTTTTTGAAACTTATTTGCTGCATTTTCCTTCATTTTAATGACATTTAGGAGAATTTGTTGGGTGAATGGATTGCATGGGAACATCACTACAGGGAATGAATTTACAAACAGCAAGAAGTTACTAGAGCTAAAATGCAAAATAATTGAAAGCCACAGTCATATGAACATTCATTCGTCCAGGATTGCTCAGGGGTTTTCAGGTGTGAGAAACATGAGAACACAGCCGCGAGCAACTGAGCAGAAAACGTAAAGGCATTTAATCTTTGCTGACTTGCTTGGATGACAGCCAAGAATCATCCAGTCTGATAATGAAAGATTTGTCCACTTTCCAATCGGCCATTGGAAGGTTGGGGTACTGAGATCAGAGAATCACAGCATCTTTACAGTGCAGAATGAGGTCATTTGGCCATTGTGCCTGCGCTGGTTCTGTGAATGAACAATTCACTTAGTACCATTCCCACACCTTCTCCCTGGAACTCTAATGGTTATGTTGGATAACCGATGGCAGGAGTGTGTGGGGTCAGGGTGCTTGGAGGTTGGAGGCTGCAGGTCATATGATGACATATTCTGGAATATGTCTAACCAGGGTTGGCAATTCTCTAATGAACTGATGGATGAATGAAAGAGGTATAGTAATAATGGGGCAAATGGAATGGTTGTTGCCATGGCAATGCCTCTACAAAGCAGAGTATACTTGCCAACCAATCAGCACCCTTTAATCATGCAGTATAAATTGTTGCTCTCTTTGAAATTTGGTATTTTTGCATCTGTCCTGATAAGTGATAAGCTGTGACAGCATGTCTCTTTTTTCAGTAAACTGAATAGCTTAACAACCATAGTCCTTCATGTGTTACATTTACAAGATGTTTTCTTAGCATTTATATTTTTTAATTAAAAACTATATGTAAAACTGATATGTACATTTCTTGTATTTTTTTAATGCAGTATTAGACACTGTGCACTGTGGCCATTCTGAGAAATCCCCTGCCATTAGCCATATCTCAGTGGTGACACTCACCTTTCCAGCTAGAGGTTTGAGGGTTTAATTCCCACTCCTGGGACTTGAGCATAAAATGCAGCTGTAGTGCAGTGTTGTCTCAGTTGAAAGTGTCTCTGATGAGGTGTTAAACCGAGACTCTATCTGTCCACTCAGGTAGATGTAAAAGATAGTTGGGATGATTATTTTGAATATCCGCATGGAGTTTTTCCTTAGCATTGGCAATATTTATATCTTTATCAACATCACCAAACCATGAAATGGGAAACGGCTGTGTAGTGGTAATGTCACTGGACTAGTAATCCAGAAGCCCAGACTAATGCCGTGGGGACATGGGTTCAAATCAAACCATGGTAGGTAGTGAAATTTAAATTCAATTAATAAAATCTGGACTGTAAAGCTAGATTCAATAATGATGACCAAGAAACTGTCAATGATTGTTGGAAAACTCCATCTGGATCACTAATGTCCTTTAGGAGGACATCCTTACCTGGTCTGGCCTACATGTGACTCCAGACCCACAGCAATGTGGTTGACTCTTAACTGCCCACTGAAATGACTGGGCAAGCCATTAAGTTTAAGGCAACAAATGTGATGTGCACATCCTATGAAAGAATTTAAAAAAAAACAAATTATCTGGTCATTATCATGTTGCTGTTGGTAGGACCTTGCTCTGCATGCCTCCTATATTATAACGGTGGATGCACTTCAAAAATACTTAATTGGGTGTAAAGTGCTTTTGCACACTCTGAAACTGTGAAAGGCAGTAGATGAGTGCAAGTTTTCTTCTTTCTACCTGATAGTCTATCAGTGATGATTCTCACTCTAATTTCTCGTCCTTGTGAGAGGAATCTGGACCAAGTTAAGTGCTTATCCTCAGCACCACAAACATCAGGACCTCAGTGTTATTGAGAAATTGCATCTCCATGCTCACTTTCCCTAAATTGCATTTTATCACACATGGGGCAGAATGTTTCGCTGAGCGGGCGGGCGGGCACTCGACCCGCTCGAGCGTAAAATGATGAGCGATAACGTTGGGTGAGCATCCCGACGTTATTGCGCACTCGCGCAATATTTCAGTCGGCGGGTGCACGAGGGAGTTGGCAGCACGCCCGCCGACATTCACAGGCCCATTAAGGCCATTAAAGACCCAATTAAATGTTGTTTTTTGCTGCCCGTCCAACCTTATGGTTGGCAGGCAGGCGAAAAGGCCAAAACAAAAACAAAAATACCTGGAAAAACTCAGCAGGTCTGACAGCATTTGCAGAGAGGAACACAGTTAACGTTTCAAGTCCGTATGACTCTTCAACAGAACTAAGGAAAAATAGAAAGGAGGTGAAATATAAGCTGGTTTGAGGGGGGGTGGGACAGGTAGAGCTGAATAGAGGGCCAGTGATAGTTGGAGATAACCAAAAGATGTCATAGACAAAAGGGCAAAGAGGTTGAAGCTGGTGATATTATCTAAGGAATGTGATAATAAAGGTACTGATAGCCCTAGTGGGGTTGGGGTGGGGGGAAGGGATCGAAATAGGCTAAAAGGCAGAGATCAAACAATGGATGGAAATACACTTAAAAATAATGGAAATAGGTGGGAAAAGAAAAATCTATATAAATTATTGGAAAAAAGGGAGATCGGAAAGGGGGTGGGGATGGAGAAGAGAGTTCATGATCTAACATTGTTGAACTCAATATTCAGTCTGGAAGGCTGTAAAGTGCCTAGTCGGAAGATGAGGTACTGTTCCTCCAGTTTGCGTTGAGCTTCACTGGAACAATGCAGCAGGCCAAGGACGGACATGTGGGCAAGAGAGCAGGGTGGAGTGTTGAAATGACAAGTGACAGGGAGGTCTGGGTCATGCTTGCGGACAGAGTGTAGGTGTTCCGCAAAGCGGTCACCCAGTCTGTGTTTGGTCTCTCCAATGTAGAGGAAACCGCATTGGGAGCAGCGAATGCAGTAGACTAAATTGAGGGAAGTGCAAGTGAAATGCTGCTTCACTTGAAAGGAGTGTTTGGGCCCTTGGACGGTGAGGAAAGGGGAAGTAAAGGGGCAGGTGTTGCATCTTCTGCAGTTGCATGGGAAGGTGCCGTGGGAGGAGGTTGAGATGTAGAGGGTGATGCAGGAGTGAACCAGGGTGTGCTGGAGGGTACGATCCCTGTGGAATGCCGCCGGGCGGGGGGGGGGGGGGGGGGTGGCGGTGAAGGGAAGATGTGTTTGGTGGTGACATCATGTTGGGTTTGGCGGAGGATGATCCTTTGAATGCGGAGGCTGGTGAGGTGATAAGTGCAGACAAGGGGGACCCTATCTTGGTTCTGGGAAGGAGACGAAGGTACGAGAGCGGATGGCAGGAGATGGGCCGGACACGGTTGAGGGCCCTGTCAACCACCCTGGGTGGAAAACCTCGGTCAAGGAAGACATGTCAGAGGAACTGTTTTTGAAAGTGGTGCATCAGAACAGATGCGACGGAGGCGAAGAAACTGAGAGAATGGGATGGACTCCTTACAGGAAGCGGGGTGTGAGGATCCGTAGTCAAAGTCGCTGTGGGAGTCAGTAGGCTTGTAATGAATATTGGTGGACAGTCTATCACCAGAAATTCAGACAGAAAGGTCAAGGAATGGAAGGGAAGTGTCAGAGATGGACGATGTGAAAATGTTGTGGGGTGGGGGGGGGGGGGTGTGGAAATTGGACGCAAAATTAATAAATTTTTCCAGGTCCAGACGAGAGCATGAAGCAGCAGCAAAGCAATCATCGATGTACCGGAGAAAGAGTTGTGGGAGGGGGCCAGAGTAGGACTGGAACAAGGAATGTTCCACATATCCCATAAAGAGACAGGCATAACTGAGGCCCATGCGGGTACCCATAACCACACCTTTTATTTGCAGGAAGTGAGAGGAGTTTAAGGAGAAATTGTTCAGTGTGAGAACAAGTTCAGCCAGCTGGAGGAGAGTGGTGGTGGATGGGGATTGTTCGGGCCTCTGTTCGAGGAAGAAACGGAGAGCGATCAGACCATCCCGGTGGGGGATGGAGGTGTAGAGGGATTGGACGTCCATGGTGAAGAGGAAGCAGTTGGGGCCAGGGAACTGGAAATTGTTGATATGATGTACGGTGTCAGAGGAATCATGGATGTAGGTGGGAAGGGACTGGACAAGGGGAGAGAGAATGGAGTCAAGATAGCAAGAAATGAGTTCCAAGCACGGGATGAGGTTTCCAACAGCAATTGAAAATAAAATATACATTTTAATATTTCATTAAGAACATGTCCCTGCTCATGACACGAGGGGTTATGTTTTTTAACAATTTAAAATTGTTTGTTTTTAATTCTTAAACTCATCGACTCCCTGAGGTAGCTCTGCACCTCAGGGAGCTTTTCCAGTGCGCATGTGCAAAGTTGCACACTTGCCCTCTTCCCCCCAACGCACAGGCAGTGCTGAGCGCTGAAGTACACGTCTCACGCTCGGCAGGCCCTAATTGGCCCGACAGCATGAAATCGCAGTCTGGCCCCGATTGCGGGCGGCGGTCGGCTTCCTGACCGCTCCCGACCACCCCCACCGAGCCCACCTGAGAGGGGAAAAATCCTGGCCATTGTCACTGTGAAGTAAACATTTAGATGCTGCCTCTAGTGGTTACACATGCACCAATATGATATCTTTCATTCAGAGACATACTCCTTGTTTTAATGTACTCTTTCTATGTGTTTGTTTTTCCATATTTTATGATTTCATACTTACCAGAATATAGCTCCAATTTTAATATTAAAGGGCTTCTCAACAACAACTTACATCCTTGTGGGGTGGACATCCTGCTTTACAAGGGGGTTAGAGGGATCCCAAGAAGTGAAGGTTTATTTAGGATTGACTAAATCCTAAATGGTTGAAAATGTTTTATTAAGAGATTTTTGAAAGTAAGGGAAGCAGCGTCAAAGAAAAAATGGTCCTGGGAGAGAATTTCAGGAGAACCGAACATCATGATTATGGATCAGCCTCTGATAGTGGAAATAATTGAATGGGAAATAAGCAATAATTCAGAGTTGGAGTATGTTGGACTGGTGAAAATTTCCTGGATAGAGTGGAGCAAGGCCAGAGAAAACTTTGAAGAAAGAGATCTCAAAATTGACTTGCTGGGCACAGGGACTCCATGGAGTTTATGAGGGCAAGGTGATGGGGTGTGGGAGAGGACATGAAATATAAGATTTTGAATTGGTCAAAATTGAAAGGGTGGAGGTGGAGTGACTGATGAGTTGACCATTTGAGAAATTGATTTTCAAAGCGAAGGAGCCATGGTAGAGAAAATATTAAAGAGGCTTAAAAGAGACAGTCTTGGTGACGGGTTGATTATGTTGTTTACGCTTGATGTAGCAAAAAAGACTGATGGAATAGGTGTTGGATATACATGGGCGTTGGAAAGAGCTGAGCGGTGTTGTCAACATTGATCAGTGGGAAACTTTATCCTCTGCAGGACTTGATGTTGGATGGGCAGTGAGACAGAACAGCAACAACTCTTCATTTGGTTTTGGTAGTGAAGTGTTATGGCACGTGGATGGTAAATGCCAAGCTGCTCAAATCCCAGAGGGAAACTTGAAGCAGCTGCCACAACTATTTGCAATTTGTATTTATTTCGAGGTGAAGCTTTGAATTCAGTAAAAAGGCCACCGAGGCTTAGAGGGTTTTTACTAAACTAAATTAAACATTTATTAATAAAATAAATTATTTTAAGCACATTCATGGGTCTACAAATTATTGCTATAATAAATTTTAAATCCCCTAATTAATCTAACTCCCAGTTACTCCTCCATTAAGGCAACAGTAAAACACATAATTTTAAAAGACTTGGGCAAAATAACAAAATGCCCTGAACAGTTGAATTCAAAGTGAGTTTTCTTAACTTCACTTCTTGCAGACAGCAGTTTGGGCACAGAGGCTGGAGGCTTTTTCACACTTGCTAGATCTTAGAATGCCTTCCCTTGCACACAGCCTTCTCTCCTTTATACATATTTTCTCCTTTAAATGCAAATTCCCATTGTTTCACTATGTTTTTGGACTTTACCTCTCTAATAATAAAAATCTATCATAGTACAAATTTTACAAGTAATCTTTGGGAGAAATAAACATACCATCCAGAACTTTACTTTTGGTGTGCGGGCGTGTGCCCAACATGCTGGAACGTAATACGATGCATGATGATGTTGGGCATGCGTCCCGACATCATTGCGCACTCGCGCAATATTTCATTAGGTAGGCACGGGCTGGAGTCAGCTACGTACCCACTGATAATTGAAAGGGCTATTAAGGCCATTAAGGACCTAATTAACTTGAAATTTACGCTGCCCATCTAACCTAACGGTTGGCGGGCAGGCAAAAAGGCCAAGCGACCTTTACATTTTTTAGGAAACCTCATCCACGAGCGGTACGAGGTTTCCTAAAGCTAATACTAATTAAATAAAACCTTTATTTTGACATTAAAAACATGTCCCATCTCACGTGGCACAGTCACATAAGGGGACGTGTTTCATTCAGTTTTTGCTACATTTATTAATTTTTTTTAAAAAGCACTTCAATCTTCCTGAGGCAGCTCCATGTCTCAGGGAGATTGAAGCACTCTTTCACGCACAAGTGCAAACTGCGTGCTAGGCCCAACTCTCCCTCCTCCCCACTGCCACACAGGTGGCGTGCTACTGCTCGCGATCCACGCAGGGCGGGCCTGAATTGGCCCACCCGTGTGAAATCGCAGTGTGGAGCCAATTGGCTCCCTGACCGCCCACCTTCTGCTCCCACCGAGCCTGCCCGACGCAGGAAAAATTCAGGCCGCTGTTTCTTAACTCCTCCTGCTAGGTGAAACATTTCACCTCCTCTTTTGAATTCCAGCTACTCTGATTTATTTAAAAATGCAAATACCCCCCTATGCCTCACGTTCTAAAACTTTACCCATGTTTACCTATTTAGCATTTCAAACCTAGCTTCTCTTCTTACATCAAAGCCTTCAGACCAGCTGCCTTTAATTCAGTTAAGTCCCACACACACAGACACACACACATACATAGGCACAGACCCCACTATTACTCTACTTTACAATAAATCTCAAATAACACTATGAAAATTATTATATCTTCCTGAAATGGAGAGAGACTGGATATTATCAATATACATGTGGAAGCTGATTCTTTGTGGCTAATTTTAACCTAACCGTCACACCATTTTATGCTGTACCCATTGAAGTCACCTAGTTGGTGCAGAAGATACTTGGAACATAGAAGGTGATCTGTCTGTAGAAGGTGATCTTGTGTGAGTGAGCTGCCATTGAATGAGATACACAGATAACTGTCCATCCAGAAGTCAGTACAGCCCATCTCACTGGGTGTAACCTCCAATAGAATGCGGGTCCTGAACAACCTGGGGATGTTCGAATTCTCAGTGTAGGGACTCCCCACTTGTGGCTATGCCTCTCCTGTAAACGGTAATTGGAAGTTCTGCCCCTTCCAGAGCAGGCTAGAGGCAGTGGAAACCTGCTGCTTTCCAATGGTTTCTATGACTGTCCAACAGAGTTACAGTGGGAGATTGGCAGAAATCTCTGGTTTTTCAGACCTTTGAGTGTTTGAGGACTGCGTGAGTTTTATTTTCCTTTGCTCACAAATCGCAACTGATGTATTGCTTGTGGACTAGTTTTAGGAATGTTATGTTTTGCACTTTAAGGTGATGGAACATGGCTCCGGTGCTGCAGCCCACACTTTAAGCTCCTGAACTCAGCTATTCCAGCGCTGAAGCTCAGGATCCTCCCAGCAGGAAGTGGCAATGAAACTGTTGTTTTATACTTTTGGGTTGTTTTACTTGTTGTAAGGAAGCTAGAATAATACTGCATCCTAACAGCCTTCCCTTGGTTTATTTTGCTGGAGAGTAAAACAAGGAAAAAACAGCATCAAATCATAGTTCAGTCAGTGTTGAAAAGTCAGTGGAGGCCTATAAGTATTTGGACATCGAGTTAACTGATAACCTCAGATGAAGGAAATCTGGGTCACAAATGGTTGCTAGGCTGTAATATTAGTTTTGCTGGTTTGTGTGTGCAGCTTGGGCTAGGATTCTGCTACTTAGTCAAGGCTCTTAGTCAGTGTTCTTTATGCCCAATTTTTATAAAGGAAGTATTCTTCTATTTGGTTCATTTCCATCATGCCATGCCCCATTTCGGATCAGGAAAACTGTTGCTAGGCCTTTTTCAATACTTCTAAAACTGTAAGAATAGACTAGTTATTCATCCATCTATCTTCCTCATCCTCACACTGAAAAAAAGTGTTTGATCCTTACTTGCCATTACCTCTGACAATAGATTCCAGCTTGGTATGTGGGGAATCTCTGCAACATCCTACCACTACATGATCTGTTCACACATGTAGCATTAAACCAAATTTATAGTTTGTGTTGCGGTATGAGCCTTAAGGGATTTGCTTAAGCAATCACACTGTTGAAATTAGATTTACTTAAAATGTGTAGTTAGAGATTTTCCAGGATTGTTTGTTATTAACTTTATACCTACATGTTTGAGCACATTTTTCTGAGTGCATTGTGTGTTCAATTCCTCGAATAAAACTTTCAAAAGTCAAGATATGAATTTATGAGCTGATGAAAGCCAGTGACACAAATATGTTGACATTCACTGATGATATAAACAATTTTTTTTCAACATGTTTCGCAAATGAAAATGATTGCTAATAGCACTCACTGAGACAGGCTTTCATTTGGTTAAATCCTAATGTGCCTTATATAATGTGACTGTTGTATTTTGTCCATGGTGTTATAGTGTCACTGCTGATCACCATGTTATATTATGGCGCCATTGCTGTGGTGTCTCAATTATGAGATCTTGAGACTTTTATGCTTAAATGTGAACCATTTATTGGTAGTAAGACCATAAGACTTAGGAGCGGAAGAAGGCCGTTTGGCTGAACGATACTGCTCTGCCATTCAACGAGATCATGGCAGATCTGATAATCTTCAACTCCACTTTCCTGCCTTTTCCCCATAACCTTTGATTCCCTTACTGATTAAAAATCTGTCCATCTCAGCCTTGAATATATTTAACAACCCAATCGCTACAGCCCTCTGCGGTAAAGAATTCCACAGAGAGAAGAAATCCCTCCTCATCTCCCTTTTAAATGGGCGACCCCTTACTCTGAGATTATGCCCTCTCAGCATCTACCCTGAGAATTTTATATGTTTCACCTCTCATTCTTCTAAACTCCAATGAGTACAGGCCCAACCTACTCAACCTCTCCTCATAAGAAAATCTCTCCATGCCGAGGATCAACCTAGTGAACCTTTCCTGGACTACCTCCAATGCCAGTGCATCTTTCCTTAGATAAGGGGACCTTATCTAGATGTGGTCTAACTAGTGCCTTGTATAGTTTTAGCAAGACTTCTCTATTTTTTATACTCCATTCCCTTTGAAATAAAGGTCAACATTCCATTTGCCTTCCCTATTACCTGTTGAACTTGTATGCTAGCTTTTTGGGATTCATGCATGAGGACCCCCAAAACCCTCTGTGCTGCAGCTTTCTGTAGTCCTTTTCCATTTAAATAATATTCAGCTCCTCTATTCTTCCTGCCAAAGTGCATAACCTCACATTTTTCCACATTATATTCCATCTGCCAAGCTTTTGCCCACTCACTTAACCTGCCTATATCCCACTGTAGACTCTTTGTGTCATTCTCATCACTTGCCTTCCCGCCTATTTTTGTGTCTTCCACAAACCTGGCGATAGTACATTCACTTCCCTCACCCAAGTCATTAATATATATTGTAAATAATTGTGGCCCCAGTACTGATTCCTGTGGCACTCCACGAGATACAGGTTGCCATCCTGAAAATGCACCCTTTATCCCAACTCTCTGTCTTCTATCAGTTAGCCAATCCTCTATCCATGTTAATATACAACCCCCAACATTATGGGCTCTTATCTTATTAAGTAGCCTTAAGTGTAGTACCTTATCAAATGCCTTTTGGAAATCCAAATATATTGTATCTATTGGTTCCTCTTTTTCTTTCCTGCTTGATACCTTCTCAAAGAATTTTAATAAATTTGTCAGGCATAATTTGCCCTTCATGAAGCCATGCTGACTCTGGTTGATTATATTAAGCATTTCTAAATGCTCTACTTTTGCATCCTTTATAATAGACTCTAACATTTTCCTAATGACAGATGTAAAGCTAACTGGCCTATAGTTACCTATTTTTGTTCACCTCCCTTTTTTCATAAGAAAGGGGGGTGTTGTATGATGCTGTGTGGCAGTTTTCCAATTGGCAGTTTTCCAATTCTCCGGGACTTTTCCAGAATCTAAAGATTCTTGGAAGATTACTACTAGTGCATCCACTTTCTCTAAAGCTACTTCCTTTAATATCCTAGGATGCAACCCATTAGGTCCAGGGGACTTATCAGCCTTTAGCCCCATTACTTTCCCTAGTACTTTTTCTCTAGTGATAGTTATTGCATTTATTTCCTCCCTGCCTTTTGTCCCTTGATTACTTAGTCTTTTTGGAAAGCTATTAGTATCTTCTACTTGAAGACTGATGCAAAGTATTTATGCAACTCCCCTGCCATTTCCTGGTTCCCCATTATTATTTCCCCAGCCTCATTCTCTAAGGTGCCTTTGTTCACTTTTCTTGAACTATACACAGATACCAGTTATTGGAATTTTTGGTGCTGCTGCCATGCAGGTAGGCTGCTTCTAGAGTGTTCCCTCTAGGCTGTTCTCTCAGTTTATTACCATGTGACTCTATACATCATACCATGGACAGTGCTATTCTCCAGTCCCACGTTAATCCTTGCTCTGCTGAGTATCTCTACATTGCAACGGCATGCCGGTGCACACAGCATCATACAACACCCCCCTTTCTTCTCTAAAGAAAATTTCCTCCCTTCCAGTGGAGTATTACAAATCTTTACTCACTATCCCTTCTTCCCCATCTCAAATCTCTGACTTTATGAATTTAGATGGTCTTGCGGCTTGACAGTTCTTCCAGATCTCGGTTTGTCATGTTTGGAGGAATGGTAATAGTACTCTGTGTTTCTGGTACTTGGCTACCTCCATTTGATTCACTTTTTAAGCTTCTTCGAATTGCGTTTCTCTTTATGAACAGCTTATCTGCCATTTTCAGACACTGTGGGTTTGTCCTGTTCCTTCCAAAGGGAATGTAAACTACGTTTGTTCCCAGATTGGCCTCGAATTTTCTTTTTCAGTGGTGTCCAACATGATCTTGCTGGACTTATACATTTCGCAAATGGAACCTTCATTTCCATTTGTTTCACAATTTCAGCCAAACATTTGTTTGCTGTTTTATTTGTAAATTATTTTGCAAGCTTATGAATCTTTTAATTCAGCCCAGTGGTTTTCAGTACATCCAACACTTTTTATTCTTCTAATTCCTCATGTTTCAGTGTCAGATTTACATTTTATGAAGTTATTTCTGTCTTTTCTTTCTCTGTCTGCAACTTAGAAAGTTCTATGGCTTTTCCTATTAATGCTTCCTCATTTTCATTCATCAGCTTCTTCAGCTCTTCAGTCTGTTTCCTGTAGCTCTCGGCTTCCTCCTGGAATAGTGAACATTCCTGAGTCTTCTCTGCCACCTGGTTCTTCAGTTAGTTCTGAGTGGCATTAAATTCATTTTGCTTCTCTTCATAGTTTTCCAGAAGAATAAACTTTGAAGAATAAACTGAGGGATTCTTGTAGCATATGAATATTCTTCAACAGGTTTTCCTTTCTTTTGTGAAGCTTGTTTCTTTCATCTTGAGATTTCCTGTAATTCAGTTTAGTCTCCTTGAGTTTGTTCTGCTGTTCTTCCATTCTGCTGATTAAGTTAGCCTTCATTTCTTCATGCTGCTGAATGGTTACGTATTCCTTTTGCAATTGATTGTGAAGGACAATCAGTTGTTCTTTTAACTGTTCATTTTCTTGTTGACCTCTTGCCAACTCACTCTGAGCTTCAGTGCATCGTTTCATTGCTACTGATAGTTCCAATGCAGCTTTTTCTGAAAAAATATTCAACATCCTTTTTAGATCCTCATGCTTTTCCATGGCTACATATTGATTCTTCAAAGAGTCTCTCAGGGGCACAACTTCTTTACGTGCCTTTTGTGCCTGCTGTTTTGTTGGTTGTACATCTGGTTGGGTTTTCTCAACTCCTGCTTTGATTTACCAGCTGTGGAATTGAGAGTCATTATTTTTCCTGGTACCTTTGTGTCGTCTCTGAAATTTGTTCAGGTCTCAAACAGCCGGGTTCATTGGAGACTTCAGTTTATTGTACTTTTTCAGCGGTATATACATATATATATATTTGAATCTTGTGCTTCAAATTTTCCAGTTCAGTTCTGATGTGAACGTTATCCTGTAGCACAGCTTAATTTTCAAAAAACTCTAATTTCTGCTGCTTCTCAGCCATTTCTTTCTTCTGTACGAAACTCTTCAGCCCGTGCATTTCATTGCACTGACATGGTCGGCAACCATTTTGTGGTGTGCTTGAATATTGTCTCCCTGGCTCTGGGATCTTCTGTCTCCCTCTCACTGGTTTCCTCTCTCTGGGGTCTCTTTTTGCCCTCGGTGCTTTATTGGGGGTGTTCTAGGCTTTCTTCTAGGATCTGCGCTCTCCACAACTTGGAGTTTAAAACATCTGTCAAAGTCAGATAACATCTCACCAAATGTTGTGGACTGTTAATCTATATGTTGGTTTGGAGTACTTCAGTAGCAAAGGAACCAAACAGGAATAAAAACTTATCAACTTGTACTTCTTCTGATTCCTTATTTAATCTCACACTTCTCTTGTACACTAACAAGTGTCTTCTCCAAGGCTCCTACTCTTGAGTCTAGTTTAGGCCTTTCCACAGCAAAAATGCATCTGGATCTTCTAATTTGCTGTCCACGGCATTTGTTTTTCTTGTAGTTACAGCTTTAAATGTTGTTGCCCCCTTTAAGGCCATCAGTATAGTAACCGTTTTTTTTTTCATTTTAGGATGTCTGCAGCCTGTTGCTTTCGACTCTGTTTTTCCTGTATTTTTCTGATTTTGGCGGGCTCCCTGGCAATTGTGGGATTTAAAAAAAAAAACTTCTAAACTTTCATGGTAGGACCATTTGTTTTCTCTGCATTTCTTTTTTCTTTTACTTTTGTGGGTTCTTTGGGGAGAATTGGGGGGGGGGGAGGGGTGCTGGGCGGGCGTGGATGGGTGCTCACAGCCTGCGATTGGATGTGCGCTGCCATTTTACATGGGCAGGCCAATTAAGGCTTGCCCAGCGTGACACACGCCTGGAATCTCTGAGCGCTCCCTGTGTGGGCGGGCGGAGTGGGCTGAGTTGGTTTCCGCGCTCTTTTGCACACGCGCACAGAGCTGCCAGAGGGTGATTTGTTTGATTTGTAAAAATTTTAATAAAGAAAGAAAAATTTAAGACATGTCCCCTCATGTGACAGTGTCACATGAGCTAGGACATGTCTATGAATTTTATTTGAAATTTTTATTAAAGTTTAAAACCCTTCATGAAACCTCATCCCGCCCATGGATAAGGTTTCATGATAAATGCAAGCTGCCTGGGCTCTTTCCCTGCCCCCCCGCCAACCTTAAGTTTGGATGGGCAGCTCAGTTAATTATTTTAATTAGTATTTAAATGGCCTTAATAGGCCTTTGACAGTTCGGCAGGTGCGCAGCTGACTCCGGTGTGCCCCTGCCGAGCTGAAGATCTGAATGATGCCGGGTGATGTTGGGACACACACCCGACATCACCGCCAATCATTTTACGTGTTGGCCAGCAGAGCCCGCCCCCACTCGCCGACCCGAAGATTCTGGCCTTTGTTTTTGAATGTCCTGCCCCTTTGGGAGTTTTGGTGGGGGCACAATTTTTTAAAAAGTTACGAGCTGTTAACTCTGCAGAAGATCTTTGTCATTAACAAGTATCCTGGGGACCCCTTACTCTTAGTGACTTCTTTTAAAGTCTTCAGAACAGCAACAATTCTGTTTTTCTTTACTGAAAAACCTTTCTTTTCCTGGTTGAAAGGGGTTCCCTGTATCTTAAACACTACAGGCTTTTTCTTTTTTTTTAACTGTGCCCTGTAGGTTTCCCTCTTTACTCCGCCTGTTGATTTTTACTTAACCTCTTTTTTACTGCAATGCAGCACAGCCACCACTGCTGCAACCAGCTAAGCCTCTGGGACTCCTACCTCTTCTATAATGTAAGTACAGCTTCTTTTTTGTAATTTTTGCTCACTGTCTCATGAACTCTCCAGGCTCTTTGACTCTGCATCACTCAGGGTCTTACAATTTTCTGTCGTTTTGCTCACCCTACTTGTGGTCTGAGCAGTTTTTTTGCTCTGTGTCACTCAGGGGGTCTCGCAATGGACTTCTGCTCACTCTGGTGGACTCCTCAGCTTCTAAGTCTATAGCGAAGCTTCTTCAACTGTCTCTTCAAGTTTTCTTCTTAGGTGCTTATCTCTCTGTTCAGGCTTCAGCTGTTTTTTGTTCCTCCTACTTTGGAATTCAGTTCTGGTCTGGGTTCATTATTTAAAATGCCACCTTTCATATCACTGCCACTGCTCACCATCTTGTGTCATGGTGCCATCGCTGTGGTGTCTCAATTATGAGATCTTGAAAATTATATGCTTAAACATGAACCATTTATTGGTAGTCTTGAGCTATACACAGATATCAGTTATTGTCATGCATGGTGCTGCTGCCAGGCAGGTAGGCTGCTTCTAGAGTGTCCTCTCTAGTTTTCTTCAGTCTATTACCATGTGGCTCTATACATCATATCATGGGCAATGCTATTCTCCAGCCCCACATTAACCCTTGCTCTGCCGAGCACCTTTACATTACAATGGCATGCAGGCACACACAGCATATTACAACACATGGTGTGACACAAATTCAGGTTGTTATTACCTATAGAAATGCCAGTGATGTAGAACAGTTATAAATTGAGGATTGACAGATAGGGAATGGATGAAAGTGGCATGACCTTCAACAGTGAATAACAATTTCAGTCCAAATTTACTTGAATATCCATCATTAAATAACTCCACAATGTTTAAAACAGAAATTTAAGATGGTGACCCCTGAAATGTGAAGCCAGGTCGAACCAAGAAAATAGGATTAAACAGGGATGTTTGGTGGACATTTTTATTCAACATGTTATTCTTCCTCAGCTGTCTACCCAAAAGCAGGTCTGACTCACAGTGCCACCACCCCCACTATGGATAGGGCAAGGAGGCAGATCCTGAATCCACCCCAGTTGGAATGGGGATTGAAACTTGGCACTGATCTGATCCACATCTGCTATCCAGCCACCTGAGCCAACCAACTCCCCAAGGGCTCTGAGTTGCTGTGGCAACATGCACATTTATGTTGTAGTCCAGAGCTATGAATTGTGGTGATAGAGGTTCCAATTTTTTTTCCATCGCATGGATGTTGATTACATGCCTGAGCAAGAATCTCTCCCGCTTTTACTGCTTGCCATTGGAGTGTGTTGGAAGGATTTACATGTTGATACTCAACCTCTAACAAGGCACCTTCCTTGGCCAGCTAGTTTGGAATGGCACTTGAACCCAGAGCTTGCGGTTTAGAGGCAGGAACGTTACCCATGAGCTACAAGACTTCCTCATTCAACATGTTAGTGTTGAGGAATTAAAATGTTAATCTTAAGTGTTAAAATGTTAATGAAAATGTTAACAGGCAAAGCCATTAAAGTGAATATAGATTCAAGAGCATGTAAGACGTATTACGAGACGAGGGAGATCTTGAGTTAGGCAAAGCTGATCTAACAAAAAGAGCAGACCTGTCTTGTTTAAAAGCTTTATTTTTTATTTCTAAGAAGCCTTGCCTTTTTTCAAATTAAAAAAAACTTCATAGTTTCCAACCACCTGTCATATAAATTATCATCTTACATTAAATACAAGTGGTGTTGCTTCTTCACGCAATCTATTTTTATGACACTTGATTAATTTCCATCTTACCATATTTCATAACCATATGTACAGTCAGTCACACACTGTGATGAGTAATCAGAATACCATTGCCTTATTGCAACATGGCTCAATTCAGTGCAAAATCTGCCTGATTATGAACAAGAAATTAAAGAGACACTTCCAGAGAGACTCGTGAGGCAAAATTAATACAATGGATTCTTTGCCAAGACAGATGGAATTGTCTGACGTTGCTGGCAAAGCTGGAGGGAATGAGAGCAACTCTCAAATCTCTCTGTTGATTTCTTAAAGATCACAGGATGCCAGAAATTGCTAAACTTGTAAAGCTTTAGATGATTGTGAGCATTTAGTCTTTTCAGAGTTGAGCCAACAGAATTTTGCGGGCACCAAATCTGATCGATGTGTGAGTGCAAGACCGTTTGGATTATGATAAACGTTTGGATAGTGTCATCATATTCAGTATAATAACGGACTTGTCTCAGACACATACCTGGGTGTCAAGTTTAGCTGAAATTCTGTTAATAGTTTCTTAAAAAGACATTGGGCAGAATTTCTACTGACCTAACCTGGAGGGAACAGGCAGATCAGAAAGTCATAGGGAACCTCCATTCGGGATTTCCCCATAAGCTGTCGAACTTTAACTCCATAGTTCGACAATGATGTCAATGATCGGCCGCTCCCCTCAGCTTGACTGACAGTGGGGCAAAGAGCAGGTCAGTGCAGCAGGTTACTCCATACCATGGACAGAGGGAGGATTGGGGCGAGAGATTGGAGAGGAAAGTAGAGCAGGTTGGGCCTATACCCACTGAAGTTCAAAAGAATGAGAGGTGATCATGCTGAAACATATAAGACCCTGAGGGGCCTTGACAGGGTGCATGCTGAGAGGATGTTCCCTTTGTGCGGGAATCTAGAACTAGGGGACACAGTTTAAAAATTAGGGGTCTCCCGTTTAAGATTGAGATGAGGAGAATTTTATTTTTATCAGTGTATTGTTAGTCTGTGGAATTCTCTTCCTCAGGGAATAGTGGAGGCTGGTCAGGGAATATATTCAGTATTGAGTTAGGCAGAGTTTTGATCGACAAGGGAGTCAGGGTTATGGGTGGGGAGTCAGGAGTTCAGGCCACAATCAGATTAGCTGTGATCTTATTGAATAGCAGAGCAGCCTTGAGAAGTTAAATGGCCTACTCCTGCTTCTAATTTTGTGTTATTATGTGTTCTTATTAATGGGGTGGAGTTGGAGTTTGGGGGAGGTGTCGATTGGAGAGGAAAAGGAGGGGGACTATAAATCAGAGGAGCGGGGACAATCACTTGTGGTTTTAGTTGGCTAAAAACTTTTGTGTTTGAAAAGGCAAATTGCATTTTAACAATGAAGGTGTCAAGGGGCCTCATCTACCCTCTAGCCCAACCCACGGGGAATCACAATCAAAGTATCTTTGTCCTCTCGAGAGATCAGACAACTCAATCCACAAAAATGCCGGGTCATCCTCGGAAGCCACCTTGACTCTCAATCTTTTTAAAATGTAACTTCTAAAAAATATAGTTCTTAAAAATTCACAATATCGTCATGCCGTACTGGCATACCAACTGACAAATTTCAGCAACATCTGCTGAAATTTCTCAACATTTGTGGGTCCCTCAATGGCTTTGCCCTTTAAGCTGCCGTATGTGAGCCATAGGCTGGAATTTTTAGCTTTTGCATGTAATGTGAAATGGGCATATTGGATTTGCCTGGCCCTTATATACACTGTTTGTTATTATCATTGACATTAATGAAGAGTCAAATTGGGCAGCATGTATAGTGGCTGCCCAGCCCAATATCGTCCATTTTATACACCTTCCAAAGTTGAACATATGACCGTGGTCAGCAGGAAGGTCATTCATAAGGAGTGTTAGATGGCATGCCAGGTGCCAACCTGGTGAAGATACAGCGCAGGACTACATGCATGCTAAACAGTTGAAGCAGCATGCTATAGATAGAACAGTGATGTCACAACCAACAGATCAGATGCTGTGCAGTGCTGTCGAATCCAGTTGTGAATGGTGGAGGACAATGACAAAAACTAACATAAAGAGGAATCTCCACAAGCATTTCCCTCCTCAGTTACACTGGAGCCTAGCGCATCAGGTCAAAAAACAAGGCTGGAGTATTTGCAACAATCTTCAACCAGAATTGGTGAATGGATGATTCATCTTGGCCTGCTCCTGAGGTTTCCACCATTCCAGATACCAGTCTTCAGCCTATTCAATTCACTCCACGTGATGTCAAAAAATGAATGAATGCACTGGATACAGCAAGGCTACAGGTCTTGACAACATCCCCACAGTAGTACTGAAGATTTGTGCTCTGGAACTAGCCATTCCTCTGGCCAAGCTATTCCGGTACATAAGCAACACTGGCATCTATCCGACAATGTGGAAAATTGCCCAGGTATGTCCTGTCCATAAAAATAGGGCAAATCCGATCTGACCAATTGCTGCTCCATTAGTCTACACTTAATAATCAGCAATGTTATGGAAGGTGTTGTCGACAGCGCTATCAGGCGACACTCGCTCAACAAAAACCTGCTCACCGATGCTCAATTTGGGTTCCATCACGGCCACATGGCTCCAGACCTCATTACAATCATTGTTCAAACATGGACAAAAGAGCTAAACTCAAGAGGTGAGATGAGAAAGACTGTTCTTATCAAGACAGCATTTGACTGAGTGTGGCATCATGGACTCACAAATTGGAATCAAGGAGAAAATTCTCCACTAGTTGGAGTCAAAGCTGGCACAAAGGAAGGTGGTTGTGGTTGTTAGAGGTCAATTATCTCATCTCCAAGACATCAATACAGGAGTTCCTCAGGGTAATGTCCTTGGTCTAGCTGCTTCATCAATGACCTTCATTTCATGAAAAGGTTAGAAGTAGGAATGTTCATTGATGATTGTACAGTGTTCAGTGCCATTTGCAAATCCTCAAGATACTGAAGCAGTTTATGTCTGCATGCAGCAGGACCTGGACAACATTCAGGCTTGGGCTGACAAGTGGCAAGTGACATTTCATGCCACACAAGTACCAGGCAATGACCATCTCCAAAGGGGAAAATCTAACCATCCCCCCTTGATGTTCAATGGCATTCCCATTGTTGAATTTCTCTCCATCAATATCCTGGGGATTGCCATTGATAGAAATATAACTGGACCAGCCATGTGATTTATTATAGTTACACGAACATGTCAGGCTAGGATTTCTGTGGTAACTCATTTTCTGGCTCTGCAATGTCTATCCACTATCTTCAAGGCACAAGCCAGAAATACTCTCCGCTTTCCTGGATGAGTGCAGCTCCAACAACACACAAAGCTTGACACTGTCCAGAACAAAACATCCCATTTGATTGCAACTTCATCTACCACTTCAAACTTTCACTCCCTCCACCACTGGTGCACAATGGCAGCTGTATGTATTATCTATATAATGCACTGCAGCAACTTGCCAAGGCTCCCTTGACAGCATCTTTTGAACTCGTAACATCTACCGCCTTGAAAGACAAGGACAGCAGGCACATGGGAACACCACTACTTGCAAACGTCACTCCAAGGCACTTATCATCCTGACGTGGAAAAATTTCACCATTCCTTCATTGTCACTGGGGTCAGAAACCTAGAACTCCCTTCCAAACAACCACCACCTTCTCAAGGGCAACTGGGGCAAATGCTGGCCTTTCCAGTGCCGCCCACATCCTTGGGAACAAATAAAAAAGTGCACCAAGTTAGCCCCAACAATTAGGTTATTTTCTTGGACCAAACACTGGCCATCGTTTATTTTGAATCAAACCTGTCAAGCATGTCAAGTGAAATATAATTATCATTTCTGCCAATTGATAATCATCTAGTAATTAAAAAAAAAGGCTTTCTGTAAGAGTTCTAGTTATTTAATGAGCACTCAGTTATTGACAAGGTTTATCTGTTGGGAACATTTGTTCAAGCACCAATTCAGTTCTTTGTTTAACAGTGTTTGATGAATAGGTGCTTTCCCATAAAGCAGAGATTTTGCTCACTATACAGGTTACTTTCTTTTAAGAGGTTCACATTGTGTGATATGAAATTGAGTTGCATTTATGTATATAGTTTAAAATGTTAACTATTTTGATTGAGCTTTAAATTAACTGCAGTGGGATGGACTTCATAAGAAAATCATTTTTTAATTAATGAACTAATTTTTGAAATTTCAAAGTTGTGGAAAGATCCATTTTATAAAAGTAGCCATTTTACAGTGGCGCTCCTAAACAATCTAAGCTTGCCTTCTATAAATGACACTTGTTAATTCAATTAAATGTTAACTTTCCTGACCTCTTTGCTTGCATCTACGTGAAATTTGCCTTCTTTGCTTTCTTGAAAAATGTGGAAGATCTTGTCAGTTGATTTTGTTATCTTTACAGTACCAGTGAGTAAATGCCCTCAGGCATAAACACGGAGATTATTAAAGGTGTAAATAATCTGGTTTATGCCAAATAGCAAGTAAAACTCTCCTGTTTGTAGTTGTTTATTTCCACTTGTTTAATATGTCTGGGTGAAATTTTCTAAACAATAATTATGTTAGATTGCTTTCACCAGTGATCCAGCAAGCTACTTTAAGCATTTCACAATGTGACTGAACGTTTACATATTATTCCTCACTAGTTTAACTTGATAAATGAAACTTAAATATGGCAAGCTAACAGCAATTTATCACAAAGAAAGTATGTTGATTAGGATGCAATTCTGTTCTAGGCCTTGTTGTAACCAACCTATTCATTTAATACAAATTATTTATCACAGTTAGTGTATATTTTTGCTTGAACTGAATTGTACAGACATCTCCAACATGAACGATATATATTACAACGTGGCCTGGCAAACAACTTTGGAAATATTATGGGGAGAATTTTCTCCCAGTTGTACGGGCTGGGCGGGAGCGGGCGGGGGCGCAGGCTGGTGCGCAGCTGATCGCCGTCTGCAATCGGCTGCGCGCCGCCATTTTATGTGGATGGGCCAATTAAGGCTCACCCAGCGTGACGTGTACCTGATAGCGCTCAGCGCTCCTTGTGCGGGTGGGGGGAGGAGGGAGAGCCGGGGCCTTCACTCTTTTGCGCATGTGCAAAAGAGCGCAGAAATCTTCCTGAGGCACTGAGCTGCCTCAGGGAGATTAATTTGATTGTGTAAACATGAAATAATGAATAAAAAGTATTATTCAGACATGTCCCCTCATGTGACAGTGTCACATGAGCTGGGACATGTCTATGAATTTTATTAAAATTTTTTATTAAAGTTATAAAGTTTTCATGAAACCTCATCTCACCTGTGGATGAGGTCCCATGAAAAATGCAAAGGCCGCCTGGGCTCTTCCCCTGCCCTCCGCCAACCTTAAGATTGGATGGGCAGCCCTTACAAGTACCTCAGTCAGCTGATTAATGGCCTTAATAGGCCTTTGATGGTTCAGCAGGCGCACAGCCAACTCTGGTGGGTGCCCACCGAACTGAGGATCTGAATGACGCGTGGTGATGTTGGGACGCACACCAACCGGAAGATTCAGGCCTATGTGAAGTATTCCTTCTGTAACATTCTGAACAGATTCACTGCCAATTAAACTTTTTCACCTCAAGTCAGTTACCACACTTCCCTTCTCCGGAAAACTCTGTCCTGTTCCAATCTGCTGACAATATGAAAACCTTATTGCTTGTAGTGAGACAACTTGATTTGTAAAAATCGCCCATAAATCCCTCATTGTGCACCTTGTTCCATTCTCCCTGTAAGTGCTTTCCAAGAATCACTTCGATAATTCCCAACTAACACTTCAAAAAACTTCCTTTAGGTAGGTGCTTTCTCTTTACGTGGTAGAACAAATGTAACACAGGTCAGTGAAAGGAAACCATGAGCTAGAGGTTTAAACATGCCCAAAAATGTGCTCATGGCATCAATCCCAGCATTGGGCTGGCAAGGCACGTGCAATACTGGGCCTCAGTCTCATTATTCAAGCTGGAGATCCCTGATGGGCATCTCCAGGCAGCTCACTGGAGAATAGGACTCGAAGATCAGGCCCCTGTGACGTCTGTAGCTAGCCTCTGTTAAATCCTTAAAGTTGTAGTGGGGTGGGCAGTGATTAGAATGATTAGGAGAAAAGGGAGCCACTAGAAGAGGGAACAATCTGGAGAATGGGGGAAGGATCGGTACATGAGGAGCATGCAACCTGGATGGAAGATATCAGCTGCTGAGATCTGGAAAGCTGAATGGAGGTTGTTGATGAACGGGCAGGTTGCAAATGAGGCTATTAGCAGGGATCAAGGAGGGTGGCAGCTACAAGTACAGCTGGTTCTCCCAGTTCCAGGTTCAGTCCATTGTATTTTAAACATTTACCTAATGGCTGTGGCCTGCAGCACTCCCTTTGAACAGCTGCCTCGTCAAACCAGGATTGGCGGAATTCAGGGCAGCCCAAACAGTTGTTACATCCTCAGCATATTCAAATAAGGGATCTATTGCCTGTTTCAGGTGTGGGCCCTGGATGCCTTATTTTTGCTTACACCAGCATGGTGGGTGGCAACTTCCAGCTCATAATGATATCAGACACTTAGGTGCTTGTTTAGAGTCCCAAAAAATGGGCATATGGCATCCAATTTCCAGGCCTATATCCTTAAAGCTTACAGTTAGAGTTAGCAATTTTATGGTATGACAGCTGGACATGTTACATTTGATCATGTGATCATATGCAGGAACATGCTTTTTAAGAAAGTTTGAATTAAATCCCTGTGAACTCAAAATGGAGACAATTGGCTTCAAGATGCCAACAACTTGAGTCAGGCTGACCGAGAAGGTCACAAATTAGATCCTTGCTGGGTGTTGAATTAGGTCAACGCAGCCAGGGTGTAGGTAGAAGTTCCTCTGGGTTAGGGAGGGGAGAATAAGTGTTCCTGCTCCTGATCATCAGCTATGTCTTTCAAAACTGAGGCTGAAGGTAAACCTCTATGCTCGTCACAAATTTGTGACAAAAGCTTGATTAACCTTTAGTAGTGGCAACATTGCTTCTCTCGCCCTTTCTGTTTTCCTCTCTATTCTCTGCTACAACCCCACTACCAATCATCACTGGAGTGAAGAACAATACAGAGGGTCCATCTGAAGTTTTCACAATATAAAAACATCATTTGGCATTAATGATTGACTTAATCTTTTCTGCAATACAAGCTATGGGCAGAAGTTAATGATTGCAAATAGATTAGTTTCTTTTTGGAAGCTAGTACACACAATATGTAATTAGAAGATCAATACAATTGTATAATTTGTTTAAGCATTGCAATACTTATTAAATTTTGAGCCACTTAAAAAATCTTATGTCATTCTTGAAAGAAAATAATTGGATGTGTAAATTATTTCATGGTGGAGATGCTATATTAATGTCAGAAATGTTAAATATTAAAAACCGAGTTGTATTGCAACTTTCCCACATTGCTTGCAGACATAGCATAAACCTAATGAAGGACAGCATATAGCTCTGGAATACTTCTGTGCCTAATACTGTATAAATGTACAAGCCATACACAGGATCTGAAAGAAAGAAATTTAGGAGAGATGTCCATTTTCATTCAGTTGTTTCAGTAGTTTAATCAAAGCCCCTAAGTGCTTTCACCCCACCACCCTTACATTGGGATAGTCTTTAGCTTCACTTGCCACTCGCTGTGTTTCACACTTCAATTCCTTCCCATGCTGATGGCCCAATCTTGAGCCTACTGGCATGGCTGAGATTGGGAAAGTGGCAATCAGGTTACTCCATGCTATACCCCATCCTGCCACAATTACCATGTCACATCATCAGGTTGCTGAAATATAACACCTAAGATTCTCTCAAAGTTATGGTGTAAATTTGGCAGAAATGTATTTTAGGGGAATGGAGACACTTTCTTTGTACAAAAGCATCAACTTTACAGGAGAAAATGGCAGATGTTTTCTATATGTAATTATTTTGCCCTCACCAAATTTCAATATCATCCTTTGCTTCTTTAATATTTGTCTTTGTCAGACAAGAATGTTCCTTCAACAAAACATTGCCACAAGATGGCACTCAGGCTAAGGAGTTTGAGTGCACAGGTTCCTCAGTTTTCTTTGTATGACTTCTTTGTATTTGCAGAACATCTGTCCTAAGAAAAATATTGTTGATTTCATAAAGTGAAAATAAATATTTTAAAGAAGTGAGGTATGTTAGGATGCCAATAATACTCCAGTTGGAGGCTAATTATCATTGGTGTTTTAAAAGTAAGTTATCTTTATTCTGTGGCTGGAACTGAGGGCAACTATTGTTATGCGTGACTTAACATTTTTGCAAGTCACCAGCAACATATAATATTTCAGAACAACTTAAAGAAGGGTCTAATAACCAAGTTTATGCTCAGAGCCATATGTAAGACCATGGTCCTGTTGATGAAACCAGTTGTAGCAGTATGGGGAACAGCAAGAAGGCGGCTATAAAGGCATAAGTGCATCTATCACCAACTTGCCTGCCCCTTATTCTTGTCCTGGTGCCTTATGAAATGTGCTTTTTCAAGTTCTGCCTTAGACACGACTTGACTGTCTATTGTTCCAAAATCAAATGAAACAACTGTGTATGGAGGTGTGTGTGAGTATGGGTGGGTGTGAGTTTGGGTGCAAGTGTGAGTGTGTGAGAGTGAGGGTTTGCGTGTGCTCGCCACACAAACCATATTTCAAATCCCAACTATATCCACTTGATCCCACTCCTTAGTCCCTAAATGTACCCTTCTCAAAGTACAAATTTGAATCTGAGTTCAAATAATACTAGTTAAGCATTTTCTTCACACTATTGTGCATCATAACATTTGATCCTTCATATTCAGAAGGACATTAATAAGTTGAAGATGTTTTGAACAAAGGCTCAGAATGTAAAGATTGGTTGACTTGGTCAAAAATTGCAGAGGAAGGAAACAAAGATCTTTAAAATGTTGAAAAATGTAAGTAATGCAAGGATGGACAATTATTTAATTGAAAATGTAATATCACAGCAAGAGATATGGCAGTAAAATTAGGCTATGCCGCCAAAAGGATCATAATCCAATTAAAATCAATGGAAAAGAAAGTCAGCCATGGTGTAAAAACGCTGCCAATTCTCTATGAGCCCATTTTACTCTATCCTATGCTGACATTGACAAATTTAGCCTCATCAAGAAAAAACAGAATCGCACCAAACAAGACTCTAGATTTGGAGAGAGAAGCCTGCTAGTATTTGATTATGAAAGGCATTATAGGTTTATATTCTACTAGCATCACAATGTACGAAATGATTAAATACTTTCTGGAAAACCTTGGTTCCAGTCCAAATATAGGAATCTTGGGTAAGGTTTCCACCATGGGCGCAATTGGTGATCATGAAGCAAATTGCACCCATTTTGATGTGATTTTTTTGTCCCCAGAATTACAGTTCAAATGCATTTGCATATCACCAATGCAAAATCTGCCATGAACCAGTACAATTGGGCAGTGTTTTAAAATGTAAGATAAAAGCATTAGCCTTAAAAATATTCCATGACATAATTAACGTGGTAACTTGGGGAAGTTTTATTAATACAGCTAAAAGTGAGGTTTTCACAAAAAAAGGTTTTAATTACAATGTCAATCCGCCTTGTATCAGTAAAATAATTTTGAATGACTTTAAAAAAAATATATACTTTTTTCTAGTTAGATTGTAGTATAGTAGTCGGTTTAATTTGTTTTTAAAAATTCATTCAAAACTTTTGAAAATGTGCCTTTAGTATCCTTTTGCCCAAAAGTTCCTGATTAATTTTTTTTAATTCATTCATGGGATGTTGGCATTGCTGCCTAGGCCAGCATTTATTGACAATCCCTAAGATGAAGGCTTTAACACCCAGTTTTTTTGAGTCTCCTCGAAGACCTGCAAAACATTAGCAAAAAACACCCAAAGGTGATTAATTCAGCATTCAGTTTTGTGGCCTGGGCCAGCTTGTAGCTGGAAGATTTTCAAACTATTGCAAGAAATTGTGGAAACTCGATTGTCCTGAACCCAATTGACGCTGAAAATTCTGTGATCTTTTGTGTTGGTTACACAGATGTCGGGTAAAACTGTGTCAAAAAAACACGCCTATGGGGAAAAACTCCAGGTCCCCTTCTGCACAGTGTTACATGGCAGGACTGAACAGAATTTAACACCCCTGAAGCACTCCATTCAAAATACCTTCAGGAATTAGGGAAAATCTTCTGAATTTGATCTTCTTGGACCTATCACCTGACTCTCAGGCGGTCAAATAAATTATGGAAAACCCTGAAGGTACAATTTGAACATAATTGAATGAAGCAAGTTTGACAGATTAAAGACTTTTCTCTTTCCAGATTTTCTGATAATTTTAAGTAATATCAGACACAACATTTGCTATGCTAACCACATTCAATTTCTGTTTATTCAACTGGGTAATGGTTAACTGTACAAGTTCTGGAGTTTGAAGATTGAATTAGATGTTTAGGTTCTATCTTATTGTGCCACTTAGTACCAATGACTACTTGCAGGTTCACAGAAACCAGGGGAATAGCTTTCCTTATCAACGGCCGACTTAACTGAAGTTTGAGCAACTCTGTTGGTTACATCAAAGTCATCTAAAAAGCTGATGATAGATTAGTAATAATGAGATTCAACAGTATATCATTTTTGTTTGTAACTTCTGATAGATCTGGTAGCATAGTGTTATTTTATGCTATGTTAGTGCTTATGTTACTGGGCTAGTAAGCCAGAGGACTGGACAAACAATCCAGGGCCATGCGTTCAAATCCCACCACAGCAGCTGGGGGGTTTTGTTTCCATTAATTAAATTAAAATGGAATAAACAAAAAAGTACTGGCAGCCATGAGACTACTGAATTATAGTTAAAAAGACATTTGGTTCACTAACGTCCTATAGGAAATACAATCTGCTGTCTTTACCGAGTCTAGCCTGTGTGAGATTCCAGATCTACAGCAATGTCATTGACTTTTAACTGCCCTCTGAAATTACCTAGCAAGCCACTTGACATAACCTAGGCACCAGACATGAAAAAGGCACATTCTGCCCGATCAACCCTGCGAGGTCCTCCTCACTAACAAAAAGGGACCGGTGCCAAAATTGGGAGAGCTGTCTCACACACAAGTCAAGCAACAAACTGACATCGCCATGTTCATTGAATGATACCTTTCAGCCTACATCCCAGGCTCATCCATAACCAGCCATGGGCACATCCTGTTCCACCAGCAGGATGGAACAACTTAGCTGGTGGCACAGTGGTATACATTTGGGAGGGTGTGGCCCTTGGAGTCTTCAACATTGACTTTGGATCTCATGAAGTGTCACAACATCAAGTCAAGCACAGGCAAGGAAACTTCCTGCTGATTACCATCAACTGCCCTTCTTCAGCTGATGAGCTAGTATCCTTCCATGTTGAATGCCACTTGGAAGAAGCACTGATGGTAGCAAGGGGACAGAATGTGCTCTGCACTGCCCATCTTGGGAGTGGCTCAGTAGCACCGCTAATGAATGAATGGCTGAGTTCTGAAGGATATGGCTACCTGACTGGGCCTGCAGCAGGTGATGAGAAAGCCAACATGAGAGCAAAACCCACTTGACTTCATCCTCACCAATCTACCCTTCATAGATGCATCTATCCATGATAGTATTGCTGGGAGTGACCACTGCACAATTTTTGTGGAGATGAACTTGGGGGAAGATGATAACATAGTGGTACTGTTGCTGAACTAGTAATCCAGAGACCCAGGGCAATGCTCTGGGGAATCTGGTTTCAAATCCTACCACGGTAGGTGGAATTTGAGTTCAATAAAAATCTGGAATTAAAAGTCTAATGATGACCATGAAACCATTGTCATTTGTTGTAAAAACCCATCTGGCTCACTGAGGGGAATCTGCTGTCCTTACCTGGTCTAGCCTACATATAACTCCAGGCCCTCAGTAATGTGGTTGACTCTTAAATACCACCTGACAAGGGCAATAAATACTGGCCTAGCCAATGACACTCACATCCAATGAATATAAAAAAAAATAATTTAGCCAATTACTGCTCCAATAGCCTAGTCTTAATCATCAGCTAAGTGATAAAAGGTGTCATCAGCTATTAAATAGCACTTAATTCACCAATAATCTGCTCACTGCTGCTCAGTTTGGGCCCTGCCAGGACCATTCAGGCTCAGGCAGGGGCAAAAGAGCTGAATTCCAGAGGTGAGGTGAGAGTTACTGACCTTGACATTAAAGCAGCTTTTGACCAAGTGTGGCATCAAGGAACCCTACTAATTATTGAAGTCACAGAAAAAACTCTTCATTGGTTGGACTCATATGAACACAAAGGAAGATGGTGATGGTCATTGGAGACCAATCATCTCAGACCCAGGACGTTGCTGCACCCTCTGGCAATGGTGCAATCATGGGTGATTTTAATCTACATATAGATTGGATGGATCAGATTGGCAAAGGGTAGCCTGAAAGATGAGCTCATAGAGTGTTTTCAGGATGGTTTCTTAGATCAGCATGTTCCACAGCCAACCAGAGAGCAGGCTATTCTATTCAGATGAAGTTACATTGTTTGCCATTGTGAGATTTGAACTCTTGATACTCTTTTGAGTAAACCTGTTTCCATCTGTTTCAGATGAAGTTACATTGTTTCATAGTTTGCCATTGTGAGATTTGAACTCTTGATCTTGGGGTTACAAACCCAGTACCATAACCACTTGGCTATTTAAGCCAAGCTAAGATTTATGACAGGTGAGAGTTGTAACTCTTTCGAGTACAAACCCATTTCCATCTGTTTCAGATGAAGTTGCATTGTTTCATGGTTTTGCTATTGTGAGATTTGAACTCTTGATCTTGGGGTTACAAACCCAGTACCATAACCACTTGGCTATTTAGGCCAAGCCTAAAATGGCTGATGACATTATGACTCCACAGGAGATGAGGAGTGCTTATTGTAACTCTTTCGAGTACAAACCTATTTCCATCTGTTTCAGATGAAATTATATTGTTTCATAGTTTGCCATTGTGAGATTTGAACTCTTGATACTCTTTTGAGTAAACCTGTTTCCATCTGTTTCAGATGAAGTTACATTGTTTCATAGTTTGCCATTGTGAGATTTGAACTCTTGATAATCTTTTAAATGAGTACAAACACGTTTCCATCTGTTCCTATTCAGATGAAATTACATTGTTTCATAATTTGCAATGGTGAGATTTGAACTCTTGATCTTGGGATTACAAGCCCAGTACCATAACCACTTGGCTATTTAGGCCAAGCCCAGGCTATTCTAGATCTGGTAATGTGCAACGAGACAGATTAATTAATGATCTCATAGTAATAGATCCCCTTGGTAGCAGTGATCACAACATGATTGAATTTCACATTCAGTTGGTGGGAAAGAGGAGTGTGTCTATGACGAGTGCTTTAAGATTAAATAAAGGCAATTATGGGGGGAATAAAGACAGAGCTGGTTAAAGTGAGCTGGGAAAGTAGGTTAAGGGATAGGTCATTAGAAATGTAGTGGCAAACATTTAAAGAAATATTCTATAACACTCAGCATAGATGCATTGCAGTGAGAAAGAAAGACTCTAGGGGAAGAATGCACCAACTGTGGCTATCTAAGGAAGTGAATCAAATTGAAAGAAAAAGCATACAATTCCACCAAGATTAATGGCAGGTCAGAAGATTGGACAGAATATAAAAAACAGCAAAGAATTATGAAAAGCAAAATAAGGAGGGAGGAATTAGTGTATGAGAGTAAGCTAGTTAGAAATATAAAAACAGATATTAAGGGTGGAATTGTCCCAGATTTGCACTAAGTGTGGTAGTGGGTGTGAAAAAAGACATTTTACCCGCCAGCCACAATGGCGGATTTTCACATGGTGTTGTCCCCTTCCCGCCTCATAAATTATGCAGTCACAAGAAACATGCCGGATCGCCTCTGATTTCCCTTTCAAACCGTTACCTCACTGTTTCCTCACGACATATTTAAGCTGCAGCCATGCACACATTGCTTACAGCCCAGGACTGCTCTGGTGAAATTATAGCTCCAGAAGTCAAGAAGAGTGCAGCCCCCTGATTCAGTGATGCAGCCCTGGGACACCTTCTGGATGCCTTGGAGGCCCGCTGAGATGTCCTGTTCTGGCGGCAGGAGGCCCATCAGTCTCACCACTCCGGCTTGGGAGGTGATGGCAGTGGTGGAGTGCCAGTGCTGCACACAAGAGGTCAGCCATCCAGTGCAGAAAATGGATGAATGATTTCATCTACACTGCCAGGGTGAGTCAACCATCTCATCTCTCTCAACTCACACAGTCACAAGCCAACACACATTCACTGGCACCTCACTCACTGCCAGTTCAAGGGATATCACCACTTACTCTCTTGCACACACCCTCTCTTCCTCATCCCATCCATGGCTCCACACAGCACACACGCACGCCTGGCATCTTTCTCATTTGGCCTGGCATGTGCCTTGCTCACACTCTCTCCATCTGTCTTTGTGCAGGACAAGATCATGCACAATCAACAGGAGAGGTCCCAGACCAGGGGTGGAGTGATGGTCATCAAGGTCCTCACTCTGTTCGAGAGTCGCGCGTTGGAGTTGGCTGGAGAGGACATGGGCCATTCCTGCGGCAATAGTAAGGTTGGCAGCATGAGGATTCTGCACCATATCATCCTGCTGTCAATGTTATTCTGAGTCCAATGTTCTGTGTATAACTAAACTAAAAATCTCCATTTTCTCTCCTAGGCACATCTGCCAAATCGCCCTCAGGCAACCTTAAAACCAACTCCAGTGCCGAAAGCACCTCGTATGGGGAGTCCGAGGGTAGCACCATTGAAGACCTATCATGGTGCTCACCCACGCCTTCCAACAATGCAGCAACACACACTTAAGTGGGATCCAGATATAGAGCAGCCTCGGGATCACAATCCAGTGAGCACAGAACACAATCTGTTCCATAGCAGATGGAGGCAGGGACAATCTTGGTCACTGGCATGCGGAGGACAGCTGGAGGCAAGGAATCTACTGAGTCCGAGTCAGATGATGAGCCTCTGGACTCGGTCATACCTCAGTTGCTAGAGCTGCAAAGGCAATCAAGGGAACATCAGAAAGGGATGTCTGGTGCACTCCTCAGGATCCACAGAGCAGGTGTCTGTCCGCCCTCAGTCTGAGGTGATAATGCCGGCATGCCAACACACCGAGGTCAAGACTGGCAGAATGGCAGCTGCCATGGAGACCTTGGTCCAGGACATTAGTCCTGCATCGCTGATGCCATAGTTGGCCTCCAACAGTGTCAATGCGAGAGGGGTGTGGGGCAGCTCAATCTCACTGCAGCTACCCCTTCTTCTCAAGAAGTCAGCTAGCGGCCCTCAGGCACCCATAGGAAGGAGGGCAAGCAGCTCGACATCCCTGGGCCATCCACCAAGGTGACTCCGGGAATGTCTGGCCGATCCAAATCCCCTCTTCCTACGACCACCAGCTCCACAGACTGAGGAGAGTGCACCTAACCCACAGCAGGATACCCAAAGCAGGACGGAGCCCTCCAGGTTTCAACCCACCAGAGGATGCCGTCAAGGTTATCACAGACAGGGTGTAGCAGTCAGCAAGCTGCCTCTACCTCTACTGTGGATGTTGGGGGAGCACCAGGGTTAGGAAGGTTAAGGAGATATAGTTGCAATGCATAGGCACAGGTGTTAAGCACTTGTACATAATGTTCATTATTGTAAATAAACTCCCAAAAATGTCTCCTTGTCTATGGCTTTATTTTGATGAGCTGTGTTCATGTCACTCGGATGTGAAACTTGGTTCCTGCGCAAGATAAAGGTAGGTGTCTCAGTCCAGGGCCTCTTCCTTGTGCAGTGTGTAACCTTCAGATCAAAGTGATTCTCTGGCTCCACACTCACTGGACACATTAGTGACGTCTGCATCTCAATGGTGCTTGTTATTGCTGCCAGAATGTCATGGGCAACCATTATAGAGTTCCACCATTCTCTCTGTGTGCTCTCAGCACCTTTGAGGTGGTGCTGGCCCCCATCTCTAAAGCATCTGTGTCTGGTGATGCTGTGCTCCTGAAGGGGACAGGTGCTGAAGACTACCAAAGGATCAGGTGCACTTAAAGTTCCATGGCTGCATCTGCATGATATGGCCCTGATCACAGAGTGCAAGAGAGCTGCCTTCAGCCAGACAGGAGTCAGACGTTCACAGAGCCAATGTGAAGACCTATGGAGTGTCTTCATTGCATGTCGACATCATCATCCTCCTGGAATCGAGCGACTACTAGGGCCTCCGCTGCGTCTCCATGACATAAGCCTCAGCACAGATGTGAGGGAATGTGCGCTGCCCTCAGCCAGACAGGAGTCAAACATTCACAGATGCAAAGTGAGGATGTCAGGATTGTCCTTAGTGCACCTCGTCATCATCCTCCACGAATTGTGCAGCTATGAGGGCCTCATGGGTGCACCTGCCTCATCTGGCCAGTGCGATGGCCTCATCACCAGCACCCTCGCCTTCGAGGACCTCATCACCCTCATGCCCTTCGACATCCTCCTCATCAGAGGAGATGTGCAGCTCTTCCATCTCCTCCTCAGCCAGATTCTACCCCCGTCGCAGCACCGGCTGTGGAGCGCACAGCAAGTGACGATGATGTGCAACAGCCTCTGGGGTCTGCGTTGCAGTGCTCCACTGGACCTGTTGAGGCACTGGAAACTCATTTTCAATATGCCCATTGTTTGCCCCACCTAAGACTGGGCTGCAGCATGAGCCTCGTTGTGCCGCCTCTATGCTGCAGTCTGAGGCCATTGCAGGGGCGTCATCAGCCATGTCTTCTGTCGGTAGCCTGTGTCTCCGAGAAGCCAACCCTGCAGCCTCTCTGGACCCTGGAAGATGTCAGGGATCTGAGACCTGCTAAGGATTTAGGAGTCTGGATGCGACCTATAGGATGTGTTTGTGGTGGTTGCAGACCAGCTGAACATTCAGCGATTGGAAACCCTCGTGGTTCGATATAGATGACTGCTTGTTGCCACGGAGATCTGAATGCCACATGAGTGCAGCCAATGGCACCCTACACTCGTAGAAAACTAGAGATCTGCACAAATCCCAGCGCTCTTGCTTCCTGGCTCTCCTGATCCCAGGTGAAATGCACAAATTTGTGAGCCTTCGCAAAGATGGCATCCATGGCCTCCTGGATGCACTTGTGGGTGGAGACTTGCGAGACCCTGCACAGGTCACCTGTGGAGCCCTGGAAGGAGCCACTGTTGTACAAATTGAGGCCACAGTGACTTTCACAGCCACTGGCAGTGGATGCCCTTCATGTCCCCGTGGCGCCAAATCATGCAGCAGGTGGCATATGTGACCGACCAGTTCCCTAAACATGGGCAGCCTTCGGCGAGACTGGCTCCCAGTCATCTGCAGGAATGACAAGCGCCATCAATAGACACTGTGTCTAGTGAGGCACCTTTGAGTGACGGCTCGCTGTGGATCTTCAGCTGCGTGTACAGGAAGCAGAAGTGCTTCAGAGGCCGGATTCCAAGCGTGTCAATGGAGCTGCTACTGAATGGTCTCAGCTGACAACCTTTTCCCAGTGTGTGGCTGCATCCCTCACCCTCACCACACCACCCTCCCTGCCCCCCTCCCCTGCCCCACCACTGGCATGTGCTTGTGTACTTCCTTTACTCTGTGCTTCCTTGCACCCCCCAGCCCTGGTCCTATCCGCACTGGAGGCCTTACCCCAGCACCGCACTGAAAGCCAGCCTGGAAAAAGACGGAGATGAGGAAAAATGTTTTCTCTCGAAGGGCTGTGGGTCAGTGGAACCCCCTTCCCCAGAAAATGGAGGCAGAGGCATTGAATATTTTTAAGGAAGAGATAAATAGGTTCTTGACTAACAAGGAAGTAAAAGATTATAGAGTATATGCGGAATGTGGAGTTGAGGTCACAATCACATCAGCCATGATCTTATTGAATGATGGAGCAGGCTCGAGGGGCCGAATGGCCTACTCCTGATCCTAATTTTTTATGTTTGTATGTTTGTATATCCCACAGGATGGTCTTCTCAGCCCAACCATCTTCAGCTGCTTCATCAACGACTTTCCTCCCGCTCATGAGGTTAGAAGTGGGGATGTTTGCTGATGATTGTGCAATGTTCTGCACCATTCATGATTCCTCAGATAGCAAAGCAATTTATGTCCATGTGCAGCAAGACCTAGACAGCATTTGGACGTGAGCTGATAGGTGTCAAATAATGCTTGTACTGCACAAGTGACAGAAAATGACACCTCACATGAGGGAGGGCCACGTTAAAAATAGCACTGGCAGAGAACTCAACAACTTACTTCGTGGAAATAAATGTGGGGAGGGGAGAGGGGGCAATAAAAAGAAACTGCCAAAAAATATGAAATAGAAGTTAAATATAAACTTTTCGCATCCAAATAAAATAAATTCAGTTTGCACAGAATTGGTCTGAGTAATGTGTAGTCAATATAAATTCAATCTAAAAGCATTTGATGAATTCAACCAGCCACAAATTTAAAACAGTTTTTGAACCATTAATATTAATATGAGCAGACCATCTCTGTAACTTGAAGTAAGCTTGTGATTGTACTAAGTTTGCGTCATTTGATGAGTAATAGCTTAAACATCTTTGAAGTGAACAAAATCAGTGCTGATGTGATTAAGGCTGCTCCTTCTGAGAAAATAGGGTCTATATCATAATCACTTTGGACAGTACACCACCTCACTGTTATTATCAAAAACACAGCCTAAAACAGGAGCAAGATAATAGCCCAGTAAGGTCTTCAGATGACATCAGAGGTGGCCAAAGTGCGAACTGAGCATCTTCTGAATAACTAAAATTTTATCCTTGCAGTATCACTGGATGTTCTGAACTGTGATCTAGAATGTTGTTGTGTAAATGATTGATCCTTATTGCACTGAAACCTTGGCCGTGGGTTCATAAAAAGCTTCTGTGAAATATGTAACTCAGATTTAAATGTTTGAGGGGGAAATCACCAAGAAAGAATGAGGATTGGCAATGTTGTTGAAGAGCTGTGGAGAGGGCTGCTCACAAATGAAAGGTTCAGACAGAATCAATATGGTTAGAGATCCAAGTCTAAAAGAAGAGATTATTACCTAAGCGGAGTAGTCCTCCTGCATGAGGATATCTGTAGATTTTTCAAGAGATGGGAAGTGTGGTAACTGACTTGAGATGAAAAAGGTTAATTGGCAATGAAAGTGAAAATAATCTTTGGAATGTTACAGAAGGAATAATGCACATAACATTTCCAAAGTTGTTTGCCATGCCACGTTGTAGCACACATTGTTAATGTTTGTGAAAGTGAGATGTCTGTCCAATTTGGTTCAAATAAAAATATATATTCACTGTGATAAATAATTTGTATTAAATGGATAGATTGGCTGTAACAAGGCTTAGAACAGAATGGCAACCTAATCAACATATTTTCTTTTTGATAAATTACTGTTAGCCTGCCATATTTAAGTTTCATTTATCAAACTAAACTAGTGAGGAATGGTATTTAAACATTCAGTCACGTTGTGAAATACTTAAAATAGCTTGCTGAATCACCAACGAAAGTAATCCAGCTTAATTAGTGTTTAGAAAATGTTCAAAATGGCTGCTAAACTCAGTCAGAATATTATGAACCAAATACACTGTGGTGAACAACAGAATGCTCGGTATATTCTCCCCTTGGGCTATCACGTCTTCTCCGTGTGTAAAGTGAACTTACTATCATATCCAGCTGCGCTTACTTGACCTACGTGAAATTCACACTCAATTCTCTTTAATAATGGATTTCAGAAGTCAGACTGCGCATACGGAGGCTATTCAGTCCATTGTGCCTATGCCGACTTTTTGAAAGGGCTAGTTCCACTCCTCTGCTATTTCCTAATAACCCGGCAAAGTTTTACTTTCTAACCATATATCCAACTCCTACTTGGATGTTACTACTGAATATGCCTTCAGCACCCTTTCAGGTAGTGTATTCTATATCATAACAATTAACTAAATTAAAAGAAACAAAATTCTCCCCTCTTGTTGTTTGTTAATTACCTTAAATCTGTGTTATGGTTACCAACATTCTGCCAGTAGAAACCGTTATTTCCTAAATTAATATAAGAGTTTGAAAATATTGCCATTAAATTCTCTGATATTGGGGAGGATTTTTAAAAAAGGTTCAGATCAGAGATGGGCAGGCCCACAATTTGGTGCATTCATGCTGCTTCCCACAATAATCTAGACCCCAAGCCATTAAGAGGGTTGCTGGGGGTATAACCGGCTGCCAGCCTGGAAGTGCTGGGTAGTGTCATGTTCATGCAATATGGTCTCGAGGATTTATTCAAATGAACACTACTTTTAAAACAAAATGCAGTTGACAGGTCAGGTGAGCTTTCCTTTTCAATCAATATGCATGGAATCACAAAAGGCCCTGGAAGCTAGCCTGCATGTCTGGACAAATCATTGAAATATAACAAATCTTTCCTGTTGATTAATGGCTGTCTTTATCCAAATAATTACAGAAGCTAGTTCACATTGGATTTGTAGACTTCTTGGCTTCAGAGGGGAATTCCAAAGAATGGGTGTGGAAAAGAGCCTACTCTATCACAAGTATATGCAAATGGTAAAGCTTGAACACTATTGTCTGTCAATGGCCAGGTCGCCAGAGACCATTTTGTGAGGACAATGAAAAAATGACAGAAGCCAATTTTCCAATAAGGGTCATTTAAAAATGTAGCAGATAGAGGTGGAAACAGATCCAGACCAGCAAAGGAACAGGACTCTGCTTGGGACCCATCAAAATGCAGAGAATTTGGCTGGTCTTTACCTAACCTATTTGAAGAACCAAACCAGATTTTGGCTGTGGTGTTGGACTGCACTTTGAATGGAGTGAAGCCAGAGAACCCTGCTATTGCAAGTGTAAGCTGCTGAGAATCTGTCTTCATCAACCTCTGACCTCTATTTCTTCAGTGGGCAGCATTTACCCATTGGTGAGCAGGGGCGGGGCCAGCTCACCAATGTGTTAAATGACGCACGGTGAAGTCGGGCGGGCGTCCCAATGTCACCGCCCGTCATTTAGATTGTCAGTTCGGCGGGTGCATAGCCGACGTTGCTGTGCACCCGCCGAACTGTCAAAGGCCTAATAAGGCCATTAACAAAGCAATTAAAGCTATTAAGAACGCTTAAGGTTGTTGGGGGGCAGGCAAAGAGCCCAGGCGGCCTTAGCATTTTTCATGAAACCTCATCCACGGGTGAGATGAGGTTTCATGAAGGGTTTATTAATTTAATAATATTTTTAAAAAAAATTAATGGACATGTCCCAGCTCATGACAGTTTAACATGAGGGGACATGTCCTTAAAATTTTTTTTCAACTTCATTAAATTTTCCAGAAGTTAAACTAATCTCCCTGAGGCACAGCACTTCCGAGTGTGCGTCATGCGGGGCAGGCCTTAATTGGCCCACCCACATAAAATGGCAGTGCACGGGGCCGCTGATCGGGGGCGCTGATCGGGTTTGCGCCTGCTCCCGCCAGCCCCCGCACAATCCCTCCCCCACTGACGGGGCGAATATTCTCCCCTGTGTACCAAAAAAGAAACACAGGCCTGCAATGTTTCAAGCCTACATCTCGAAAGAAGCAAGCGTGACAGTGATTGTTTGGACTTTTAAGATCTAAGTGCATGCTACCTCTTTTGAAATCACTTTTTTTTGTGTGTGTGTGTGTCTGAGTGATTGTGTGGGTGGGTGCTATTGTACATACATACGTTTCAGATGTTCAGTAATAAACATTTATCCTTCTTTATAAAAACCTTCAAGAAAACCTGTCATTTGTCTGTTGTTGAGAGTTACAGCACTCAGGGTTAAACACTTCTGTTAATTTTAAAACACATCTGCCTTCCATCAGTTGAGGGGTAGAATAAGGGGGAACCATCCTACCACCTTTCTCCTGTCTGTAACAGTAGCCAATTGAGGACGATTAGATTTAATTAAGGGGCCTATTCAAGCCCCTTTTCTGTGCCGGTTTGGATCTCCAACACCCACTCACTACAGAGATGCCACCCCCATCTGGATCCATAATAGCAGCATGGCCACCTCGGCTGGTGGGGCTGCTATTGGCCCATCCGCAACAGGAGCTCCCATTGCTTTCCCTGATTGGATGGCAGACCCACGCCCTGGCATTCAATTGGCCAAAACTTTCAAAATCTTGATAGGACATGTCTAAAGTAGACTGTACACTGTTGGGACCCAGAACTAGCCCTCATGTCGAGTTCCTGGCTCCTGATTAAATATTCATCCCATAGTCATTCAACTATCCTGTAAAATGCAATGTTGCTAAATCATAATAACTGATCAGCTGTGCTGTAGTGGAGATTTGTTAATTAATCTTTGTGTTTATCTTTGAGTTCATTTAAATCTCAGAATTTGCTGAGACTTTATATCTTATAACCATGGCTGACAATTGACCAGGTCCATATAAATGAAATAGTTTTGTGCTTCTGTCCTCTTATTATTTAGATTATTCAGGTCAGCAAAGGCAACAGTATGAATGTGAATGGGAACACCACTTGCATGTCTGCCCTGTATTCTAATTGATCAGATTGGGACTGATCAAAGCCCAATAGTGATTTTATGCTTCATTTGAGATAGGAAATTTAGGGGCACTGTTTTAATTAAATAAGTGTTTTGCAAACCCTTTTTGATCGAGGAGGCAGAGGAAAGCTGCAACATTTGTGCTGTGATGGTGTCATACAGAATTTGTGTCAATGTGATTTAGATCACTGGGTGGTGTGCATGTAAACAAGCAAAAGGATTTGCCAAATACTTTTTCATGAAGATTGCACTTGTTTAAGGTTGGGTCTGAAACAGAATTTTTAGCCTTACGATAGGAATTGAATAAAGCTTTGTCTTCATATCCAACAAATCTGCATTGAAACGTGGGGCAGCATTTTCCTGGGGGTTCCTGATGTCAGGAGGATGTTTCCAGAGGTGACCTACTAATTTGCCGCTTCCAGGTTCACCATCCAATTAAGGATTGTGGATGGGAAGTAAATGCTGCTGGCCCAATCAAGCCTTTGGTTTCCCCTCCCAGACTATAATGTTTCCATGGAATCCACATACTTAAACCCTGTGATTAGATGTAGAAGAATAATTGTGTGCGAATGAAACATTGTTACATGAGGTGTATTTAAAAAGACATGTTACGAATGTGTGAGCATTAGCTGAACCCAGGGGCTGGATTTTCCCTTGGGCTTTGGGTCCCCAACCCACACTTGCCAGCAATGAGACTCGTTCAATGGTCTCTCCAGATGTGGCCTCCAGGCTTGGAGTCCAATTAAGGATGGTGGGCAGGCTCAGAAGGCCTGCATCACTGAAGCTTCAGCAGCCCTGCCAGGAGAGGTGGGTGCTGCAGAGGCAGGTAGAAGAGCTTGAGGGCTCCTCAAAATTGAGGCGCCCTGCACATGCAGGAAGCAGTAATAAATTCTGGATGGTTGCAGACACAAAGCCTTGCTGATCAGAGTGGAAATACCTCTGGTGGAATCACTGGGGGCACAGTGGGGGCAGGTGGTGGGTGGGGGGGGTGGGGGTTGCTGCCTCACCTGCCTGTGGCTTCCCCTTTGGGTCATGGAGCCTCTGCTCCAATGCACCCCCAGATCCCTGCAGGGTGGCCACCTGCACTAAGCTGGCGGTCTCCTCACATGGTGGGGGTCCGCCTTCTCAGTAGCAAAATAGCAGCAGCCTTACCTATGCAAATCAGTTGCTTGTCTCCATGGAGGGGAAGTCATCCTGATTTAGGTTCTTGCCATTTTACTGCCCCCCCCCCCTTCTTGCCTCCGTTCCTCCCACCTTGTAGCCAGAAAAGTTCAGGCCATGGCTCAGTTTTAGTCTTACCATGTTTATTTTTCACTTTTGTATGATAAAGTATATACTAGTTATAATATATGAAATGAGGTTTGGTTTATCATTGCGGGGGTGGGGGGTGGGGTGGATGCAGTATTTTAAGTGCGGTTGTGAGTTTGGGACAGTGGGCTGCGCAACCAAATTAGTTACAGATGGTTGGCAATTATGCATCATACGATAGATTTCAGCTGACATTAACTCTCTGGAGTGATTTGAAACCAGGTCTTTGGGACTGAACAGGCGAAAATGCAAATACTATTGACATACAGAACAATAGAAGAATATGGTTTCAATCTACCATATTCTTCATAGTGAAAAATGCTTGACATAATTTTAGCGCAGTATCACAGCTTGGTAAACTGACAAGAATTCTGCTGACTGCTGATTTGTCTTGTGTTAGCATCATAATCCTTGAGGTATAGTTACAGTACATAGAATTTGTCAGTTTAATCCTAAAAGAGAAACAAATATTGAGTAGAATATTTACACAGTGCCATGATTGACCATTGCAATCGCACTGTTTGTTTGTGCGTAACTGAGTCTATTAGGCTCATGGTCTCATTTATTACATCCTTCCCCATGGATTGCAGTGTAACAATGACAGCACAAGAATCAAATGTGATTCAAAAACTATACTTGTGTTTTAACCTTTTTAAGCAGGATCGAGTGAATCAGCTTTGCTTCATTTTCAATCGGATTTGTCCAAGCCAGTTAAACCTATATCATGTTAAACTGCTGATAAAGTCAATTGTACAACCTTTTCAACTGTTAAAGGGGAATGTAACAAAACTACGGTAAGGAAAATCGTGGAATAGATTGCTTCCCTAGTATCCAGTTTTTTCATATATTTGCTTTTTCCATGGAGCCATATTTATTTCAAAAGTGTTCGGGAGAAGAAGACAGACCTTCCTTTACTCCTCCTTCAAGTACCATGCCTTACAAGGGTATTGGCGACTATGAACTTCCATTGGATTTCTCCATGATTATACTTGGCAAAGTACTGCTGCGGCTTGCCATTGCCTTCTGCAGTATGGCTGACCAGGAAACTCTCCTGCTTTTTACCGCCTACCATCAGGTGTATTGGAAGGACTTGCAAGCTGATAGTTAACTTGTTTGGCTACCTTATGCACACACCTTCCATGGCCATCAAGTCCTGAAGTGGGACTTGAACCCAGAACTATGGACAACGCCACTGCTCCACAAGACCTCCCCTTTCTTCACTTGTCCTGTAAAAAAGTGATCAACTTGGGCCAAGCAACATTACTCAGTTCTGGAAACCATGGCTGGAATTTTCCAGCCCCTATTCCGGCGGGATCTTCCGTTCCCGCCGATGTGAATGGAAATTTGAATGGCTCTCGGCCTTGCCATGGGAACCTGTCGCAGGCTGGGGAGGGTGGGCTGGAAAATTCTGGCCCATATAACTCAATTGGTCAGAACTACAGAAAACCACATTTACATCTGATGTATTTGGCTGAGGGTTACTTGCTATACCTCTGACATGTGGGGATATTGGATAAGATGCCTCCGGTCTGATGGGTTCAGTAGAAATGATTCAAAGCTTTGAAAATGGTAAATGAATGCAGCTTAAGGAAAAAGTTCTTATTTAAAATGTCGGGAAGCAGCACATTAACTACTGCATGGCTGGAAAAAACGCTATGCAATGTCAGTTGAGTGGAATGTCAGCAAAAGCCTAGTTTTGTCTGAGTTTATCTTCCCATAAGCAGACTAACAAAGTAGACACGAAAATAACCCTAATCTGTGCAGCCATCTATGAGGCGAAAGCAGAATAACTAAAGTTTGAAAATGGTGACTCACTGATACCATGTCTTTTAGGATCAGCTGGGTGGCGCAAAACTTCCTGTCCTAAATTTTGAATGCTTAAAAATTAATTCATCTATAGCTTAGCAACCATAAGCAATTTATTATGAAGCAACTATAACAGTATATTTCTCTGAAGAGCAGAGTTACAAGAGACTGTGTTAGAAACCTTCCTAAAATACTGCTTCTCTGCGATTTAGAATGTATTTAAATGCAATTGCCTTGTGAACATTTGGTCTGTAAAGAAGCAAAGTTTTTTTTAAAATTTGGATTTTGTGTTTGTCAAGTTAAGGTTTTCTCTGCTGGGGAATTGATTTCCCAGCTCCTGAAATGTGTGTTGTGTTCTTCAGCCAAGCATTGCATGTGCTAGATGCAAGGTAAAAACCCATCTTCATTACCCCATCAAAGTTTCTATAGACTCAATTTTTGAAGGTCATCCTTTGTTGTATGAATGTGACATTTTCGTTTGTCCATCCTTGTGACTACTCTGAATTCACTCTAAGTCTAGCCAGCCTTTTCAGTACATCCTGCCTATCAATTTTCACCCCATCCATTACCCCCACCATCTCCACTTCTAACAGTGGCATCCTCTTCCTTAGTAAACAAAGTACACATTAAGTATTCTAGCCTTGCCTTGTGCCTATGTTCCTATTTTGCCCTTAATAGGAATCACCCTGCCTCTTACTACCCGGTTACTACTTCCATACTGGTAAAAGGTTTTTGGGTTACTTTTAATGCTAACTGCCATTCTATTCTCAAATACTCTCTCCTTGCCAATCTTACTTTCATCTTCACTTCCCCTCTCAACTTATTGTATTTGGCCTGGTTCTGGTTTGAAGAATACACCTGGTATGCATCATACATCCTTTTTTCTGTTTATTATATTTTCTATCTTTCTGGTCTTCCAAGGAAGCCTGGCTTCGGTTCCACTGCCTTTCCCTCTTGTTGGAATGTACCTGGCCTGTACCTGAAACATCTCCTCCTTAAATGTTGCAGATTGTTCCGTAACAGCTCCTCCTGTCAACCAGGAGGTGCGCCATCAAGGGGGGTTGGGGATGGATGAGCACTGTCATCAGTTTGTAGGGTGTGGTGTGTGTTTCAGGAGGGACTACAGGATTTCAGACAGCTACGTGGGTTTTTCTTTGAGGTCCTGTGTCAATGGGGGTGCTTCGTTAGCTGTCAACTGGTGGTGATTGTTGAGGGGGATGTTTTCCCTGCAGGAGATTCAATCTGCGCTAGCCCAGAAAACCACTCGAGCTGTGTTGGTCTTAACATTCCAGACATAATCAATGTGACGATATCAAATGAACAGTGTTTTGTCACATGGGTCACACATTGTAGATTTACCTTTGTAAATGTGTTTGGTTAGGAGGTGATAACCTCTGTTCCTAAAAGTGTAACAAGTGTCATAATGGAATTTACACAACTGAGTTAGTGCTTTGATCAACAGTGTTCTCATATGTGATGAATGTCTTATTGGAACATATGATAAATTCTAATTGTGTAGAAGGAACCAAAAATTAAGCTGTGTAGAGAATATATTGTAGATTTGATCAATCTGCTGCCTTTTCTGCTTTGATTTATAATCCAATCTACGCAATGGGGAACTTCAATCACCCTGAAGGCATTATAAAGCCCATCAGTAAAATTGATGTATTTTGATTATTTATTATATTTCAAATCTTTTGGGGTATTTCATTTGCATTATAATGTGTAAATATGCATTTTAAACAGTACAAGGGACATGATGATGAAGGACATCTCTTGATGGGTAAGTCTGGGTTACTATATTTTTCATGGCATTGGCGAACATACATTATATAACCAGTCTGTAAATTGTACGGAGAACTTCTGAAGATGTCTGAAATCCTACAGGTAAAGACAAAAAACAAAAGTAGGTGAACTGGACTGTACACAGATATTCATTTATTCATAAAAACATGTGGCAAAAATGCAAAGCTCTACAATATTACATTGATATTGAACAATCAAAAGTTTAGCCTTTTATTTGTAATGATCAGTTTTGAAATATCCAAATGGTCAAGACCAACAATTCAGTTACTTGATACAGAGGCAAAATATACCAAATCAGATGCTGGAAATCTGAAATAAAACAGAAAATGCTGGAGTTACTCAGCAGGTCTGAATGCATCAGTGGAGAGAAAAGCTGAGTTAATGTTTCAGGTTGTTGACCCCTTGTCATTAGGGAGACCAAATGAAGATTGGGTGATCGCTCTGCAGAACACCTCCATTCAATATGCAGGCATGAGCTTCCGGTCATCTGTCATTTTAATTCTCCACTCCACTCTCACTTTGACCTCCCCATATTAGGCTTCCTATTCCAATGAAGCTCATTGTAAACTTGACAAAGGGCACCTCATCATTCAATTTGGCACTTTACAACTATCTGGACTCAACACTGAATTCAAAAATTTCAGGTCACAACATCTACCTCCCTTTTTTTTCTTTTTGTGTGTTTTCTTTAATTCTTGGATGGCAGCTGTTGGTGATAATTCTGCTTTTCGCATTCCTACCTCCTGTTTTGTTTCGTTACTTGTCCCGATTACCACCCACTTTTTGCCTTGCATCCTCATCCCTTTGTCATTCAATTTCTTTTGCTATCCACCCTATCACAAACTTTCCCTTTCATTCTTCACCCCGTCCCTCCACCTTTCCTTACCTCTGCACTTGCTGAAAACTTGTTAACTCCCTAACTTTTTGTTCTGAGGAAATATCAAATGTTAACTGTTTTCCTCTCTCCACAGATGCTACCCAAACTGTTGAGCTTCTCCAGTGCTTTTTTTAATCCCAGTACCTGATTGGATATTTTACACTCAAGTCTATTAGCTCCAATATCGTAATAAGATTATAAGGGTTTGTTTAAAGGTGCAGAAGCAATCAAATGTACACTTACAGCAGGGCATTGGTTCCTAGAAGGCTTTAGCTTTCAGTTATGCTTTGACAGTTTTTCCTTTGATGGTTTTCACCCTAACTAATTACACTTAACAGACTTTTTCTGAAATGAGGCTGATATTCGAAGGTGCTCCAATGACCTTATCACAAATTTATTTATAGGCTTATTAATTTTCAAGGCAATATAATTCTCTGTGGTTTTCCTACTAAAAAGATATAATAGCTTCAAAAGGACATAAGGGCATAATAAATAAACATCTCCAATTGTCATGATTCATGGGCAGAGGATCGATATTAAAATAGTTCTAATGATATGTTGTAGGATTGGCAGCATTCCTTTGTATTTTACCACGTGACCTTATAGACAATCTTTTAGTTAAAGAGGACGCCTCTTTGTTGTAGTTGCCCCCCACTTTTAAATTATGTGGTGGAAAGCAGAAAAAGGAAAAAAAATGCAATAAAGTAGATTGTTTAAAAGTCATTGGTTTGTTGCAGAGGTGGGGAGGGGGATAGTTGGAAAGATAACCAGGATATGAAGTAGAAAACTATAAAATTACAAAAATAAACAGAGAGAGATGAAAGAAAATGAAGGGCAGCAGGTTAGTAATTGAGAAAGAGCTACAATTTAACATTGCTGTGTATTTCAATATTTCTAGTTTATATGAAGAAAAATTGATGAATAATAAATCTCTAATTTCAAAATACTGGCAAACCCAGCAGGTGGCACTGCATTCAAATAAAATTTCAGTCAGATCACTTCAGACGAAACTAATTGCTTGAATAAAACTTGAAAGATGACACATGCCTTAATGCATAGCTCTTTAACTATAAATTGAAAGAAGCAGCAGAGTTGTCTTAAAGTACAGTACATGATTGCTGATAATCAAGCTAAAAATCTATCCTGTATGAAATGAACAATTTGCTAGTCCATCAATGTCATTACAAGTTAAATGTATCTCCCAGGTACTTGTTTACCCTTGTATCAGTCACCAAAAATGTGCTAAATGCTATCAGCTATTATTTCAGTAGCCAATAATGGAAATGCTTCCCTGTCTCTAGGACAATGCCTTTTCGATTTTTCTTTAGACAAAATACATTTTTAATAGCATTTAGACTTATACCAAAGTAATCACGCCATCCATCAAAAAAGAGCATTTTCTTTCTGAATTGTCCTATTGAGCCATGAACTATTCTCTAGCCAAAGGCAAAGGTGATTGCAGACCTAAGGCAGTTACTGCCATTTTTGAATAAATTGCTTGGAGACTTTCCAGCCCACGGAGGATTGGCTTGTTGTCCTCCCTTTGGGAAGGCATCTCCTCCATTGTATGATCTTGATTGGATCACTATTAAGATAATCACTTGAGAACCAGTGCACTAATATGCTGCATCAGTAGGCTTTTTGCTTCATGGCGTTTCAATCCAATTTGTGACACATCGGAGTGTTGTTAACACTTGTTGTAATTTTAACCCAACCCTCTGGACAGGACTGAATCTACCCAAAACAAAAATAAAAATACCTGGAAAAACTCAGCAGGTCTGGCAGCACCTGCGGAGAGGAACGCAGTTAACGTTTCGAGTCCGTATGACTCTTCAACAGAACTAAGTAAAAAAAGAAGAGAGGTGAAATATAAGTTTAAGCACCTATTTCCATTATTTTAAAATGTATTTCCATCCATTGTTTTATCTCTACCTTTTAGCCTTTCTGTCCGCAAGAAAGACCCAAACCTCCCTGTCGCTTGCCGTTTTAACACTCCACCCTGCTCTCTTGCCCACATGTCTGTCCTTGGCTTGCTGCATTGTTCCAGTGAAGCCCAACACAAACTGGAGGAACAGCACCTCATCTTCCGACTAGGCACTTTACAGCCTTCCGGACTGAATATTGAATTCAACAACTTTAGATCTTGAACTCCCTCCTCCATCCCCACCCCCTTTCCGTTTCTTCCCCCTTCCTTTTGTTTTTTCCAATAATTTATATAGATTTTTCTTTTCCCACCTATTTCCATTATTTTTAAATCTAGTATGCCCTGCTAGTCTTTCCATCCCACCCCCACCAGAGCTGTACCTTGAGTGCCCTGCCATCCATTCTTAATTAGTACATTCGTTTAGATAATATCACCACCTTCAACACTTCTTTGTTCCTTTGTCTGTGACGTCAACACTTCTTTGTTCCTTTGTCTGTGACGTCTTTTGATTATCTGCTCCTATCACTGCTTGCTTTTCCCTACAACCACACCACCCCCCCCATTTCTCCCACCCCACCATAAACCAGCTTATATTTCACCCATCTTCTAATATTCACTCAGTTCTGTTGAAGGGTCATGAGAACTCGAAATGTCAACTCTTTTCTTCTCCGCTGATGCTGCCAGACCTGCTGAGGTTTTCCAGGTAATTCTGTTTTTGTTTTGGATTTCCAGCATCCGCAGTTTTTTGTTTTTAGCTAAGTTTTAAGGACTGCCTTAAAAGGGGAGAGGTAAATGGAAAGGTTTAGGGAGGGAATTCCAAAGCTTCTGGCCTGAACAGCCCGAGATACAAAGGAAGAGGGAAATGCACCAGAGGTCAGAGTTGAAGAAGGACCGGAGGAGCTTAGAGAGAAAGTGAGGGGCAAGACCATGGCAAGGTTTAAACACAAGGATGAGAATCTTAAATTCCTTGGTGGACTGGGAGCCAGTGTATGTAATGTTGATAATTTTCTGCTGGCTTTCTCACAATTTGCTATACTTATTATCATCTGAAACTTGGATAATGCTCCCCTCAATTCCATTTGGCGACATCACTCATCACTGCCCATCAATATGAGGAAGCCCAAACCTCTCTCCTTAACTCTTAATCAATATTATTTCCATGCCATGGGATGAGTCCCAATTTCATGTACAGAAAGTTTAGTTGTTGATTTTTTAGGGGAACACTTGCCTTCTGAAAATCTGAGGTTGAGGACGAGTACATTGTTGAGACAGAATAGGAGCCTCCCTATTTATCCAAATAAGCTTCCCACCTGCATTCACAAAAATCAGCAAGATTCAACTATCTGGAGCCACCACATTTGCCAATTTCCCTTAAGATAAAAAAAAGAGGTACAATTAATAACACATGTCAATACCACACATAATCGATATCATCTCCAGTTGATGGATTGTACCTTATTTAGACTGTATGTTCTCTGTGCTTGCCTTTAAGATGCTATTGTGAAGAAAACGTGCCTACATTTGAACCCTAAATTATAGTTAGATGAACTAGCAGAATGGATTTCATGATTCCATGTTATTAGAAATGCTGCTTTAAAACTGTGCTTCTCCAAGTACTAATGTTAAGCCTCCATATTTTTTTCTCAAAAAAAATCCATTAGCCTTGAGAAGTATATGTCCACACTGTAGGTGTGAATTGTAGAAGAACTGCAATGAGCTAGTTCGTTTGGGCTACAACCAATGCTGTTAAAGTGTTTTATGCTTCATGAGTTCCTGAGATTCTTCACAATATTTAGTATGTGGAACATAGGAAAACGAGTAGGCCATTTAGCCCGTCAAACCTGCTGTGCCATTCAATTAAATCATGGCAAATCATCTACCTCAATGCCACTTTCCCGCACTATCTCTATATCCCTTGATGTCATTAGTCTACAGAAATCTATCAATTTCTGTCTTGTACATGCTTGCTGACTGAGTCTCCATAGTCCTCTGGGGTAAAGGATTCCAAAGATTCACCACCCTCTGACTGAAGAAACTCCTCCTTATCTCAGATTTAAATGGTCTGCCCCTTGTCCTGAGATTATGTCCCCTGGTTCTAGACTCATTAGCCAGGGGAAACATCTTATCTACATTCACCCTGTCATGCCCTGTAAGAATTTTGTAAGTTTCAATGAAATCACCCCTCATTCTTTGAAACTCTTGAATACAGATTCAGTCTCCTCAATCTCTCCATCACAACCCCACCATCCCAGGGATTAATTTGGTGAACCTCCATTGCACTCCCTCTAAGGCAAGTACATCCCTCCCTCCTTAGATAAGGAGACCAAAACTGTACGCAATACACCAGGTGAGGTCTCACCAAGGTTTTATACAACTGCAGCAAAACATGTTTACTCCTGTACTCAAACCTCCTTGCAATGAAGGCCAACATACCATTTGCCTTCCTAATTGCTTGCTGACCTGCATGCTAACTTATAGTGACTGAGGAACAAGTACATTCAAGTCCCTTTGGACCTGCACCCGCAATTCCCAACCTCTCACTATTTAAGAAATATTCTGCCTTTCTGTTTTTTCTACCAAAGTGAATAGCTTCACCTTATTCACATTATATTCCATCTACCCATGTTATAGCCCAATCACTTAGTCTGTCCAAGTCCTCTTGAAACCAGCTTACATCCTGCTCACAACTTACATTCCCAACCAGTTTGGTGTCGTCAGCAAATTTGGAAATATTGCAATTGGTCCCCACATCCAAATGATTTATGTAGATTGTGAACAGCTGTGGACCTAGCACTGATCCTTGCAGCACCTCACTAATAACACCCTGCCGTCCTGAGAATGATTCATTTATTCCTATCTCTGCTTTCTGTCAGTTAACCAATTCTCAATCCATACCAGTATATTTCCCCCAATCCCATGCGCTCTAATGTTGTTTACTAACCTCCTTATCAAAAGCATTCTGAAAATCCAAATATACCACATCCACTGGTTCTCCTTTATCAATGCTATAAGTGATATCCTCAAAAAACTCCAACAAGTTTGTCAAACATGATTTCCCTTTCATAAATCCATGTTAACTCTGCTCAATTTTACTATTCTTTTCTAAATGTCCAGTTATCACATCCTTTATAATAGATTCTATCATTTTCCCTACCACTGACATCAAACTAACAGGTCCGTAGTTCTCCATTCTCCTTCTTTCTTCCTTCTTAAATGGCGGGCTTACATTTGCTACTTTCCAGTCTGCAGGAACCTTTCCAGAATCTATAGAATTTTGAAAAATAACCACCAATGCAGTCACTATCTCTCTAGCCATCTCCTTCAACACTTTGGAATGAAGCTCACCTGGTCCAGGGGATTTATCAATCTTCAATCCAGTTAACTTTTTAAGTACTACCTCTTTACTAACACTAATTTCTTTTAGTTCCTCAGTTTCACAAGTCCCTTGGTCACCTGTATTTCTGGGAAATTTGCTTTATCTTCTTCTGTGAAGACAGACTCAAAGTAACTGTCTCCACCTGCAATGGGCCCACATTTGTTTCAGCTAATCTTTTCCTTTTCACATACGTTAAAGGGAGCTTAGTCCCTACTCCTACTGTGGTACCACCAGGACAGTAGCTGGTGCTCCCATTGTTCCTGCAATATCGAATTGAAGGTTTAGATGTTAATACCCAGGAACTAGAACAGGTAAAATAGCACTATTTTAGGACCCGACAAAATAAGGTTCTGCGTGCTCTACCAGCACTGGTGCTAGTTAGTCAACACAACAAAAACATGACTATAATTGAAAATGATCTTTCACCTTACTCTTGATTGATCTCCATTGATTCCTTCAGAAGTGCCTCTATGTGCAGATATTAGTTGAGGGCAGGAGTGGGCAAATATGATTCTCCCATAATGATACTAAAATCTTAAGAAATAGGGGCAGGAATAGTCCATTTGGCCCATCGAGCATGCTCTCCCAAAAAAATCATGAGCTAAACTTGAGATGAACGGAATTGGAGGCTCACCCTGTAGCATGAATACAACATTGGTTAAGAGTTAAAAAGAGAAGTTTGGGACTTCTTCAGATTGCAGGGCAGCGACAACTGCTGTCCACCAGGGAATCGTATAGTGAATAGTCACGCATCAAGTGGGCTTACCCTTGAAGAATGATTGTTTGGGCCATGAAGAGCTCCTGATTCCCATTTTCACTTCTGTGCCTCAGCAGAAGTTGGGAGTAAGAGTGCTGCTTCCAAATCAGAGAGTGATGACTTCAAATCCAGTTTGGACTCTTGTGCAAACTCTCCTGTCTTTATTTGGAAGAGTTTTACATTTTGAGTGAGGTCTTTAGATGGAGCATAATATGGAAATAGTGTTTCATCTGAGGAGAGGAGGCATGCCACTCGGAATTGGCCTCTTTTGACTAGTTGCAAAGTAGTATCGATGGGGCTGGTGAGAAATAAGCAAGAAGGAGGGAAAACGATCAATTAGAAAAAAAATACTCAATCATAATGTAGCAATTTGCATAGCGGGGAAAATGTAGTTATGAAGTTTATTGTTAATATATCAAAACTTGGTTATAAAAGGATTCATAGATACTTGTGTCTCAATATTGATAAAACATTGAGCATTGTACTTCTGAAATAAGAATGAATTGCATGAAAAGAACTCAATTCAATTTCCATGTGAGCCTACATATTCCATGGTGCTGCACTGTTTTACGGGCGTAAAATGTGCAATAAGCAGCCAAAAATGCCTTGGTGGAGCGAGTGTACCAGAAGTGCTTGCTATATTTGCATAGACATCAAAAGAGGTGTCCAGTGTCCATACCTGAAACAGATGTTAAATGCATTTGAGGGCATCTTTCTGAGGTGCCCTTTATAAGATTGAACTGTCTTGGATGCATCCAGCACTGCGTTGGCTTTGTTCAACAACAGGAGGTATACATATGCTCAATAAAGGTCCACTCTCTGCTGTCACCAAACAGGTATGATTTTAAAAACACCCTTACATGAATGCAGTGCAGGGTGGTGCAGGAATGCTCATCCTGCCTCTGCATTAAAGCCAAAGATAATTGCCTCCCTTTGCTCACCCTCAAACTATTTCCAGTTGCTGTCTCCCTCTCCTGATCACTTCTCCCCTTCACTCTCACTGCAGGCAACACAGTGGCTGGAAATTCAATGGGTGGAATTTTATGTGGAGGGGGTGGCCTTGCTTCCTGGTTCAGGCTGAGCCGGGAAGTCCCTAGCTGATTTCACAGCCGTTGGCCATTGATTAGATCAGGGTGAAACTTTCACCCCCATCTGGGAGGAAGTCTCGCCTCTGAAAAATGCTGGTCAATTGGATGGCTGGCAGCTCTCTAGTTTCAGCAGCGCCACTCGGAGTGGTGGCCACTGTTGGGACTGCAGGAATCCTCATCGATGATCGTTGCTTGAGCCAGATACCCAGGGCAGAATCGTTCCAGATTTGCGCTAAGTGTGGTAGCAGGTGGGTAAAGCAACGTTTTACCTGCTGGCCGCAATGGTGGCTTTTCAATGCTTTATCATCCCAAACTCACCGCATTAATTATGCATTCTTGGGAAACATGCCGTTTCTATGGCGGGCGGGCTCTCATTCACCCGCCATGCCATCAGTTTGCCAGTTCATCACACTAGGTACCATATTTAAAGTCCAGCCGCACACACACACCTCTCAGAGCTTCCAGCCCACAACTGCTGCAAAGAAGACATGGCCCTGAAAGGCAAAAAGACTGCAGCCTCCAGGTTCAGTGACACGCCCTTCGAGTGCCTTTTGGATGTCGTGATGTGCTCTATCCCCGCTCTGGCCACAGGATGGGCAGCAACCCCACTAATCTGGCTTTGGAGGTGGTGGAAGCAGTGGTCAGCGCCAATGCCCTGCAAAAGAGGACAGCCACACAGTGCCACAAGAGGATGAATGGTCTTTTCCCGTTCCGCCAAGGTAATTCACTCTTCTCATCACACTCAACTCACACACTCACAAACCCATCATATAGCCACAGGAATCTCACACCTCAAGGGATAACACCACTAACTCTCACACACGCCTTCACATCTCCATCAGGCTCATATTCTCTTGAGCTAGTGTCCTCATCCTGTCCATGGATCTGCTTTCCACACAAACATTCCACTCAGTGCCATGTGTCCTGCTCACACTCTCTCCATCTGTTTCCATGCAGGAGAAGCTTGTTCACATCAACAGGAAGAGGCTCTAGACCAGGGGTGGACTGGCCCACATTAGGTCCCTCAATCACTTTGAGGAGCGTGCCATCGCACTGACTGGTGAGGACGTGGACCGTGCCTGTGGTGACCGTGAGGTCGGCGGTGAACATCCTCATAACGAGCCTGCACCACATCATCCCTCTCTCAATGCAACTGTGGGTGCCTCTCTCTCCTGCGTTTCACTCTGCTGCCATTCACTACTTATCTTGACTTTGGTTCACAGGGAGCTCTGTCAAGCAACTGACATCCTCAGCCAGCCATTCCCTCAGCTCCATCCAGGTCCTCACCTCAAGCTAAGAGGACACCTCCTCCATTGAAGAGCTGGAAATAAGCAGCCTGGAAGATCCGTCACAGCGCTTATCCCCCTGGACCAACACAGAGTCACACAACTTGTTGGAACTTAAATCTAGAGCAGGATCGCATTCACAATCTGGTGGTCACCATGAGGATATGTGTTCACAGCAGGAGGAAGTAGGTTCGTGCGAGCTCCCTGGCACTTGGAGGACTGCTGTGGAAGAGGCATCTGTGAGGTCTGCTGGATTTGGCCTTCCAACTCATCCTGGAGAGTCAGCAGAAGGCATGGGAACATCTCACAGAGCTGCTGGAGGCCCTCAGCAGAGTGGCACGCGAGTCAGAGGAGTGTGTCTGCCTTCTTTCTGATGAAGTGATGTCCACATGTGCGTGTATGGAGGTCTCCATGGGGAGGATGGCAGATGCAATGGAGACCCTGGTCCAGCAGAATGCAGAGATGTGTGCAGACCTGCACTCCCCCCGCAGGAGCCTCCTACAGAGGCAACGTGAGAGGCAACTGGGACACCTTGATGTCTCCCCAGGTGCTCCTTCCCCTCAAGGAGTCAGGCTGGGGCCCCCAGGCACCCCAGCGAAGGAGGAGTGGCAGCTGGACACCCTTGGGTCATCCACTCAGGAATCTCAGAAACTGTCCTCCCCATCCGAGTCCCTTTTGCCTGTGAGCCCCTCAACCTCCATCACCGCAGAGGGAGCAGCTGGCCAACGAGTGATTCTGGAGGGAGAAGTTTGTGTGTGGTAGGGCCTCTCAGAGCCTCGTGCAAGCTCTCTCCCACCCATGCAGATCCTTCATGTACCATACTCACCTCAGTGTCCTGAGCATTTTCAATGCTGCCTGCTAGGGTTCACTTTCAGTTGTCCATCTGAGCTGACCCGGATCTCCACCCACCCAATGATCACACTCCCATGTAGCACCTGATCTCACCCACCACGACAGTCATTTCACTTTCAATTTGGACAGCATGGTCTGGATTCACTTTTTTGTCAGCTCCCCCATCTTTTACCCTCCCGCAGTCAGTCATTTCCTTTCCCCCATCACAGTTGACCCCACCTCCCGGAATCACCTTCCACCTCCCCTCCGTGACCTATCAACCTTAACCCTTTTCCTTCAGGGATATGTAGATGAATGTGCATGTTCCCTTCTTTCCCGAAAACCCCAGCCCCATCCACATTCACTTCCCCGACCTCCTCTTTCCCACTCCCAGGGTCTGTGTCTGCCTCCATTTCTCCACCAACCACCCTCTCTGTCCCTTCTACCACTACTGTCGAACCCTCACCCTCCCACCCTACTGCCTCATTCTGCCCTTGGTCATTCTCACTATTCCTTCATACCATGCCCGCCCTCAGTTCACTCCCCAGGAGGCGGGCATGACCCATCAGACCCCTGTCTTGCACGTTCACCTGGACATCGGCCCCCTCTCCGGATCCCTTCCCCCACTGAACCCCTTCCCCCTCCGAACCCCTCTCCCCATCTTGAACCCCTTCCCCTTCTGGGCCATTTCCCCATCCCTGGAACCTCTTCCCTCACTGAACCCCTTTCCCCCCCACCGACTTAATCCTCCCAACCCTCCCCAACTCCCTCCTGCTTAGGCCCTCCCCTTTCCTGACTGCCACAGATACCTTACTTCTTCCACCAGCCTTAGACATCCCCCACCAGACTCCTTCCTCCAGCCTCACTTCTTCCTCCAACTTTACTCTTTCCCCCTTCCTGACTTCTTCGTCCACCTTTACTTCTTCCTTCACCCTTATTCCCTCCCCTCTCTGCACTCCTTCCTCCCCCTGGACTCCCTTCCCTCTCTGCACTCCTTCCTCCCCCTGGACTCCTTCCCCTCTCCGCACTCCTTTCTCCCTCCAAACTCCTTCCCTTCCACCTTCCACACCCTTACACCTACCTTCTCAGTTGCCATCTTCTTCCCCATTACCCCGTCCTCTCCCTGCACTCCCTCCCCCCGCAACCTCACCTCTCGACACCTTCATTCCCCCCTCCTAACCTCACCCCCGACACCTCTTCCTCTCCCAGCTGATCCTACACCTTCCTCTCCCAGCCCCTCAACCATCATCTGTTGTGAGCATCAACAGTTACTTTCCATCTTCTGTGAGCTGCTTTGCAGCAAAGCCATGTCTGTGAGAACCCACCCAGCACGCCATGGACATTCCTCCAGGATCCTGTTGCTGCCGGACTCCAGTGTCTTCTGCTCCTCGGATGTCTACGAAGTGAGCAAAGCCATGGCGCTAAGTCCTGACTTCTGCACATCATCGTTGTCAAGACTGCTCTGCAGCAGCATGTTTTGCCACCGACGTGGGTGGATGATCCAGCAGGGGTGATAAGTCCGGCTGGCCTTATAATGATAGGCTGAAAGATTAAAATGAGGTTCCCGACGTCGGGAACGCGGCATTGAAAGGCTGAGTGAACAATCGCAAACTGGTTTCACGTCATTGTGAAACCCATTTTTGGCCTTCTGCCCATATTGTCTGCTCACGCCAGCGGGCACGGAAAGTCCGGCCCCGGGTAAATCATGGAGACCACGGCGAGGGGATGGGGGCCTGGGTTCAGGAAGGTGGGGAAAGGAACACACAGTGAGGAGTGTGGAGGGGAGTACCATGGAGGTGGCCTTCATTGGGCACACAGGAGGGTCCCCAACCTTTCAGCCTGGAACAAGGCCATGGTGTGCGACACCCCCATGTCATTGGTAAAATATCAGCAATGGTGGGAGGAGGCCCTTAAGTGAGCATTAATTGGACCACCCCCATTGTTGGTTAAATACCACCGGAGGTTGGTAGGTGACGGGCATGGCACCACCCCCATGGCACCTGATTTTACGTGACCTCCCCATTGTCTGTCAATTCATTTCAGGGGGCAGGTATAAAATTCCACTCAGAGGGTGGCATTTAATGGAGATGACAGGGTCTTCCCTGCCTGCTGGAGTGCCAATGAGAGCCTTCTGTTGCTCCTTTTGGGAAGGCCACCAAATTAAGTGCCAATCAGGCACATAACTGGGCAATGGTGTGCCTTCCCTGAGATCAAGGACCCCTGAGGCTGAAATCTCACTCCCGAGAGCTGCTGGACATTCAGAGGGGACTGTACCTGCCACCCTCTCACTCACTTGATTAAATATTGCAACCCCCATCCCTGACCACCACTGAACTCACTTCGGGGAAGGTCATTAAACTCCACCTACTGTCTTTGCCAACAAGCAGACATCTACAGCTCGCTGGTCTGATGTAAATGATGCTTAAGACTCAATAGTGGGTTGACCTTGGACCTACCTATTCAGTGTAGAGTGAGTTCCCTTTGCCCAGTTTGTGCCAGCATCCAATTTATAGACTAGAGAAACAATTACAAGCATATACATATTTCGTTGACATTAAAAATGAATCATTGGAAGCAAGCCATAGCAGAGACAAGTTACATAGTCCAGAAGAAATTAAATCTTTACAGACAACTTGTGGACAATTCAGTGGAGGTTATACAAAATAATTGTATAAATCCCAGGGAAATACTTAGCCTGAAGTCTCTTAATGCAAGTGACATGCTTTTTTTAAACACTTACCAATCAAAATTTGTCGATATCCCTATTGCTACAAAGCTATGTATCCTTTGACCACATGACAGCTGCAAGTATCTGAGTGAAATATACATGTGGTTAAACTGGTTATTGGATGGGACAAAACTATAGGGCAGAGTCTTCTGTTCGATGAGCGGGGCACGAGGCCCACTCATTGACGTGTGAAATGACGCGGGGTGACGTCAGGCATGTTTCCTGACGTCACACCCGCTTCATTTAGATTTTCAGCTCGGCGGGCCTACTAAGGCAATTAAAAAAGTAATTAAGGTTGGCGGGCAGGCGAAGAGCCCATGCAGGCTTCTGAAAAAACATGAAACCACATCCACGGGTGGGATGAGGTTTCATGAGGGTATTAAAATTTTTATAAGATGTTTAAATAAAAGAAATTGTCCCAGCTCGTGTGACAGTGGCAGTAATTTTTTTCCCCTTCTTGAATGAAACTTTCAAACCTGAGCCAATTTCCCTGAGGCAGCACTTTGCCTCAGGGAGATCTGTGCATGCGTGAAAGAGTGGACTCCCGGCTCAGGGAATCTCCCCCCACCCGCACATGGAGCACTGGCAGATGTCACGCTGGGCGGGCCTTAATTGGTCCACCCATGTAAAATGGTGGTGCGCCTCCGACCAGGGGTGCCTATAGGGAACCCACCCGCTTGCGCCCGCTCCTGCACAATCCTCCTGACCCGGGGGGGTGGGGGGGGTGGTGGAGAGTGGGGTGGGGGGGGAGATCCTGTCCATAGTGATTTATCTTTACTGTGTACTTGAGTTCCTGTCTGTCTACTTGAAGTATTTTTCATGTGTTTTCAAACTACTTTAATATTGGAAATTTACAACATCTGGATACCCATTCATTGCAATACATCTAATCCCTGAACACTATATCTGTTTGGATCTTGCTGCCCCCGGTCAAAGTTTAGAATTTAATAACTTCCTACGAAGCAGGGGCCATTTGTTAAGGGTACGGCCAATGGTTGCAGTTGCACTTTATTATATCAGCGGGTTCCAAATGTTTCCTTTCAGTTTAGCATCAGTCTTGACGAGAACCAGGGGTGAAAGTCATTCATTCATCTTGCATTAAGTGGGTTGTCTGTATATAGCAATGAGATAGCCTGACCTTAAAATACATGAGGCAGCAAGTGCTTAAATATATTGAAGCCTCAGGTCATAGAATTCTAAAGGAGCAGCTGATGTACAACAGATCGTGTTACGACTGACACCTTTATTTCATATAGATGCTAAAAATATTAGTTGCCCATTTTTGTTGTTGCACATTGCGTGACTCAGGAGCAGGCTGAGCTGGAGACAACAGTAACAAGGGTAGATATCTCTCAAAATTAATGGTGGTAGTTTTTCTGAATACATAAGCCTTAGCTACTTTTATCTGGTGTGCTACAGAAAAGATCAAATGTTCCCATGTTCTTAATGTTGCTGCAAGAGCCCTGGTTTGGTTAGCGATATTTAACTCACTGTTTGAAAGGGGCCCTGCTGACAACCTTATCTGCTAGAAAGTCTGATGAATAAGAGAAGCCCTGTGTAAAGGTTCACACAGATATTTTGTATGAATTGATGCAGGTATTATGATCTCCGTAGAGACTGATAATCTCTAAAAAAACAAAGAAATTCAAACTTCCACTTAATAGCTTAAAGGATAATATGACAAGACTTGTACTGTAACATCAAGCTAAAAGCATTATTGACTAAAAACTATTTACATCAGCAGCTCATACTTTAAAACAGAACATCTCCCTTTTTACTTTAAGCATAGCTGGAAAAGCAGGTATACTTTATGCTGTCCTTTATTCAATTCTCAGAATCAGTCCGAGGGCTTACTTCTGATCTTTTCCTTTCCCAGCCTGGGAACTTTTAACTCCAGAACTGTCTTTCATGCTGTGAATTTTCCTGGAGACATCTCTATTTAGTTAAAGCCAGGCAAATCCTCCGGCCTTCATTAACTCCTCACAATTTTGATCTTTCCAATCCAAGCGCAAGCTCTGACCTGCATTCCTGCAAGCTGAAACATGGGCCAAAATTTTCCATTTGGTGGGTGGGCAGGGCAGGTGCTGACACGGGCGGCTGTGGACCCAATTGCTGCCCACGATCGGGGCTGCGCCACCCTTTTGCATGGGCAGGGGGTCCAATTAAGGTCCGCCCAGCGCATTGCCAACTCCCATAGAGAGCAGGAGTCTGAAGTTTGCGGTGGGCATTTACAGACCACGGTGACCCGGCAGTCCGTTTAAGAAAAGTCCTGGCAGCCTCCTTTAGGCTTTTCACTATGGCCAGCTGCAGGTGGTACCGCAGGGGGTCTGCACAGCAGGCCAATGTTGAGGGAAAGCCAGAGGAGGAGGGCAGGCTGCAGGGTGTGGCTCAGGAGCAGGGCAGGCTGGCACAGGGCCACTGTGATCGGGGTGCAGCGTGCGCGTGCAGAGTACATGAGCGATTAGCCCCAATGAATGGTCTTCTCTGTTTTGCAGGGGAAAAGTGCGCACAATGCTTATGAGCGTTTGTGCACTGGAGGCGGCCAGGCCCAGTTGGTGATTTTGAGCCGTTTTGAGCAGGAAGCGCTGGAGCTTGAAACGTGCCATGCGCCCAGGTCCACAGGTGTCGGTGAGGCTGGGGTGGAGCGGCCAGGTATTTGTGGTTCACAGTGACATCTGCTCTGTCTTCTCACCATCCAAAGCACTGCTGATTGTTGGAATTGTTAATGTAGCAACATTGCTCGGTCACAGACTGATAGAGTCAGAGGTCTGGGTCATAGACAAAGGTCCCTCTGCCCTTCAAAGATGCGCGTGTCCAGCACCTTCCAAAGTCGCCTTATCCCATTTCTGACCACTATCCCCATGGCCTTGTATGCCATGGCATTGCAACTGCACATCCAAATGCTTATTATATGTTAGGAGGGTTTCTGCATCCACCACTCTTAGCCAGTGCATCCCACATTACTGTGTGCAAGAGTTCCTCATCACTTCACCTGTCAACTTCATGCCCCTTACCTTAAATAAATGCCACCAGGTTAGTCATCCCTCCGCCAAGGGGAAATGTTGCTTTCTGCCCACCCGATCTATGCCCCTCATAATGTTATGAAGCTCAACAATGTCACCTCTCAATCTCCTGTGCTCCATGGCAAATATCCCCAGTCTATGCTATGTCGTCTCATAACTCCGACTCTCCAGCCCAGCATGCATCGTGGTCAACGACCTCTGCACTCTCTCCACTCCAATCACATCCCTCCCATGATCACAACTGCACGCAGAAGTATAGCTGTGGCCTCAGCAGCATTTTCTGCATTTGCAACATGACCTTCCTGTTCCTACATTCTATTCCTTGGCTAATAAAGGCAAGTATGGCATTTACCTTCTTAAACGCCTTATGTACCTGTCCTGCCACCTTAACGGGCCTGTCGACATGCCCAGCAAGGTCCCTCTGATCCTCCTTACTTTCCACGGTCCTACCATTCCTCGTGTATTCCCGTACTTTGTTTGTCCTGCCCAAGTACATCACCTCACACTTATCCACATTACATTCTATTTGGCATTCCTTAGACCATCTGACCAGCCCATCTGTATCCGCCTGTAATGTTTGGGCCTCCTCCGGACAATTTGCCACCCCACCAATGTTCGTCTCCTTAGGTTCTGGAAGGTTGAGTACATAATTAGCCTGGGGGAAAGGGATGAAGAGCGTCACTGTCTGCCCACTAACTGATCCACTATCCTTGTTGTTATTTTCAGCATCATCAGAGGCTGGTGACCAGGCTCCATTACAGATGCCCCCTCAAACACCTGAGGGCTGTGAACTATCACCTGCGTCACACCATTTCTGCCTGTCAGGCACCAGTGCAGATATCAGCACATTGGTGGGAATTGCAACATCGGCTACTGTCCCAGGGCACATTGGAGAGGGCACTTCTCAATCACTGGAGGAGATGACAGAGAGTGGCGATGGTGCCAGCAGTGATGGCAGAGGTACAAGCTGAGTTGGAGGGTGATGATGTGCCTCTGGAGTCGTCTGCGACGCAGCAGCTGCAGGAAATGTGGCCGGGTGTGCGGAAGCGTCTGGGAGTGATACGTGAGGCTATGCTTTGCTTGGTGTCCATGGTGGAGGAGTCCACGCGGAGCATCAGTGATGTAATGAGCCTCATGGCAGATCATCAGGCTTCCTCCATGGAGAGAGTGGTGACCCTCATGGAGAGGGGCTTCCAGGAGAACAAGCAGCTTCTCCTGGGATTACGCTCGGATCTGCAAGCCCTCACAGCACCAGTGGCCACAGCTGGTCATTGGCAATGTGGGAGATGGTCCTGGCACCAAGTTTCCCAGCTCGGTACTCTTCCATCTGCTGTGAGCGGGGAGGTCCAATGTGACCTCATGTCAGCGCAGCAGCTGCCTGTCGTCTCTTCGAGCTTCTCTCAGGGCGCTCCGGATGAGAGCAGCAGCTCCTCAGTTGCATCCGTTGAGGCTGCGACGACTGGGGAGATGCCAGCTATGGAACTGGCCACTCCCTCCCAGGCGGGGCCAGCATAGGTGCCACAGGCCAGAGGACGTCTGCCAAGGTCATCAAGGCCAGCAGGACAGCAGAGTCAGCAGGCTGTGTCAGAAGCCACTCCGAGCGATGGGGCAGCACCAAGATGTAGCACCTGTAAACGTAAGCATGAGGCACCTTCGGCACACCATGGGTTTCTCACTGGTGCTTTTGTGTTGGCCCTAGATTAGGGAATTATTATTTATTGCTGTTGTGAAAACGTTTTGCTTTCATTTTGTTGCACCATATCATGGATGAAATTTAATCCAGATGTGTACCATGGCTGAGGGTGGCTCCTTTGTTCTGCATTTGTATGTTTTACAGACATGTCATGAGTGTTTGAGTGGACATTGAGGTTTATGTCCAAAGCCCTTAGTTGCAGCTGATGAAGTGGCAGATGTAGCACTTAAGTACCGCGTATGGAAGCACTGGTCCTGCAGATCCATGTGTGTGGAGCTAGCTGAAGGTCCGTTGGATTAAAGTCTCCTGGGTGTCCCTGCCTCCTGGTGTAGTCCCGGGTCAGCGTTCAGCCCTTCATCAATCCCCTGTGCTTCCTCATCCACCGTATCAGTGCTGGACTCATCGTGTGCAGCCGCAGACACTGCGTCAACATCTTCATCGTCCACTGCGTCCCCCCTTTCCAGTGCAAGATCGTGCAGAGCGCAGCATGCAACCACTATCACCGAGACACGATCTGGGGGGTACTGGAATGCGCCCTCTGAGCGATCCAGGCAACAGAAGCATATCTTGAGAAGACCGATGGCTCTCCACCACAGCCCTTGTGGAGCCGTGGCTCCTATTGTACCGCTGCTCAGCTTTTGTTCTTGGATGGCGGAGAGGCATCATGAGCCACCTTTTGAGGGGATAGCCTTTGTCACCCATCAGCCAACCATCCAGCTGAGCCGGAGCACTGAAGAGCCCCGGCACCTGGGAGTGTCTGAGGATGTAGGCGTCGTGGGATCTGCCTGGGTACCTTGCACAGACTTGTAGAACCAGCATCCTGTGATCACACACTATCTGCACGTTCATGGGGTGGAAGCACCTTTCTGTTGACGAAGGTACCGGGCTCACCTGCTGGTGCCTTGATGGCCACATGTGTACAGTCTATTGCACCCTGGACACGGGGGAAACAGCAATGGCCACAAAGCCTCTGGTTCGCTGTGCCTGACTTACCTGGTCGCAGCAGAAGTGGATGAAGGTCAATGCCCATCAGAACAGAGCGTCTGTAACCTGTTTGACACAAGTGTGGACAGCTGATTTGGAGACACCGCAAAGATCACCCACCGAGCCCTGGAAGGAGCCAGAGGCATAGAAGTTGAGGGCAACTGTGAGCTTCAGAACCACTGGCATGGGGTGTCCACCCACATAGTTAGGGAAGATCTCAGGGCTAATCATCTGACAGATATAGTTGACTGTCTCCCAACACAGACGAAGCTTCCTTTGACATTGCACCTCGGCCATATTGAGGTAATTGCTTCGCCGCCTGTATACCTTGGCAGCAGGATAGTGGCGTCTTCTGTGGCCCCTTCCACCTTGGACAACCTCTTGGCCCTGCGCCCCTTGTGCCTGCGCCTGTCCTCCCAAAGGTGGCTCCCCTGGAGGCTGAATGTCCACTCCTGGCCTCCTCCTTATTCTAGCCCTCCCTTCCTCCTCAGAGGAGCTGCCTCCAGTAGACATGTCAGAACCCATACCCAGGCTAAATGGAGGCCTCCAGGAAGCTGCAGGCCCGATAAAGATTCCTGACTGAAGACTGCTGAACTGACGGTTAGAAGTACACAGAAAGTGGCTGGAATTCATTCTGAAGTGCAACAGATCACACAGGCAAGTTTAAAAAACCTTCTGCAAAAAATACTTCACAGAGCAGATTGACAACCCCATTGAGCCCTCTTATCCTGCCCATGGGTGAGTTTTATTAAAAAGTTGCTTACCTGCCTGTTGCACCCATGCGCTGAGCCGGGGATCACAAGGGTGCATGAAAATCGGTGTCGATTGCTGAGTTAAGGGCCTTAATTAATGGCGGGTGCGCGTTGCACTTCATCGTGTGCCCACCCAATGAAATATCATGATGGCGCTCGGTGATGTCAGGATGCTCACTCGACATCACTGCGCATCATTTTACGTGCTGACCCCCCCACCCCCCCCCACCCACCCCCCCTTGCACGTTACCCTGAAAATTCTGCCCACAGAGACTTTCGGCCTCTAGATGTTCTCTCTGTCCTGGACCCTGGCAAAACTAACTTGTCTGTGAAAGTTGGTGATATTTTAGGAAAGCCTGTAATCCAATATTACAATTGCCTCCTCTGTACCTTTCCAATCTCAAATCCTATCACAATGGCAATGTGAATCAGATGGGCCTTGTATCCAGATAGAAAGCTGATTAGCTACTCTTTCAATCCCAATTCTATTCTATCGTGGAATTAAGTGGACAATTTAAAGCACAACTGTTTATAACCCAACATTCTCAACACTTTTCTAGGCCTTGGGAGACTCACAGTCTATTCACTGTTAGCACACAGGCTGTTGTCATTGTCTCCAAGTGTAAACAATTTGCACCTTCTTCCCAGTCTCAAACAATCTGGGCCCCCTTTAATCTCTAACATTTAAACCACTCAGGCTTGCTGTCAGGCAGACTTCAGAACAGGTCACATGACCCTCTCATTTTACATTAAATTAAAGGTACAGTCTCAAAAAATGACAATCTTATAAACCTCATAATTGTAGCACAGGCTGTTGAGATGAAATAACAGTTCTGTTCTTGGAGGCTTACTGTAAAAATGCCAGAACTTCCATGGATCTGGTTACAGATTAGTGGAGGCCGTATCAATGTAGGAGTGAATGAGACAATGAACTTGATACATAGCGAGTCCACACCATGTGAAATAGCTGTCTTAGTAATTTTGGCCTGTAAGTTATTTTTTATGCCTGGGTAGCCATATTAATTACTGGGTAGACATCAGATTTGTGAAAAATTGATGTTACACAGTTAAGTCTGAGTTTTCTTCAATATTTTCATTCTGCTACCCACTTTTCAATCAACTTCAGCAGTTCTTGTTTAACCTCCTTGCAAACACACTCAAGGAGCCCACACTTGGTGGGAATTAAAATGTAATGAATGAACGTTATCACATCCATCGGTTTATATCTTTTGACCATGGATCTGATAAGGTGGTGCAATCCTTCCAGTAACTTGTAAGGTTATTAACTGTCGGGAACTGGTCAGTTCAATGGTGTCGGGTAACATCTGAGTCCAAATTCAAATCTCATTTCTGACTGGTACAGTTATAACACAACTCTCCTTCATATCTGTAGGAGGAACATAAACTGATAGAAGTGTGGTTGGATCAGTTGTTGCACCACTCATGCAAAGGCTAAACTAATAATCAAATTTATTTGCAAGGAGGACAGTAATGGCCTAACAATGGTGTTTTTAGGTTTACCATCCTGTTAACCCCACGTTCTGGCCTTTGCCATTTTTATAGGGGCAAAAGCATCCATCTGCCTCGAGTATTAGGCCTCATTAATTAGGCCTGTGACAAGTGTGGAACTCCGACTGCCATCATGGGATGTAACTGCTCAGATTGCATGCGGTGCACTCTTCAAAGGGTCCTTGTTACAGTCAAAGAGATCCCAGAAAGGTGCATTTTAAACCACTTTTGCAGGGCCTGGAGGAGCCAGAGTGCTCCTTTGAATGGGACAAAAATAATCCGGTCCTCTGACACTCAGACTATCCACTTCTGCTTGATTTAGGGCAACATTTAAATTGTGTCTCTGCCTCCAAATGTCTTCAGCCTCTTTGCTGCTAATGTGGGTGGGCAATTGGCATGTTTTGCTGGTCAGCTGCCCAAAACCTACCAGCAAGTTACTGTAAGGTAAATGTCTAAAGATAGAATCAGTCTCCAAATGTCCTTCTCTGAACATATTTCTTACACAGCTTGATAAACAGTTTTTCATACAATTTTGCGTCATGAAATTGTAAGTGATAATTGAATTTCTAATCCAAGGAGTTTGCATCTCCAAACCAAACAAAAGTTGAGTGTTAGATGTGTGTATTTTATCCCGTTCTAAGCTACAGATTGCTGAAGCAAGCTGAGAACACACATTAGCATATGACTTGTGGGGAAATTTGTGATTTTTTTTGGGCTTTTAATGTTTTCTTGTGGACATCTCCTAACATCAGTTCTGCAAACAGTGTGGTTGAATTTGTAATATCTGATCTGTTGCCCCTATATAATAACTAACTTCCTTTCTTCTCTTTTGTCTCCTTTCTTTCTTTTAACCCAGCAAACAGCCACACTAACCATTACAAAAACAGAATTACCTGGAAAAACTCAGCAGGTCTGGCAGCATCGGCGGAGAAGAAAAGAGTTGACGTTTCAAGTCCTCATGACCCTTCGACAGAACTTGAGTTCGAGTCCAAGAAAGAGTTGAAATATAAGCTGGTTTAAGGTGTGTGGGTGCGGGGGAGCGGGGGGGGGGGGGGGGGGGGGGGGTGGGGGGGGGAGGTGGGGGGGGGGGGGGAGCGAAGAGAGAGAGAGAGAGAAGTGGAGGGGGGGTGTGGTTGTAGGGACAAACAAGCAGTGATAGAAGCAGATCATCAAAAGATGGCAACAACAATAGAACAAAAGAACACATAGGTGTTAAAGTTGGTGATATTATCTAAACGAATGTGCTAATTAAGAATGGATGGTAGGGCACTCAAGGTATAGCTCTAGTGGGGGTGGGGAGAGCATAAAATAATTTAAAATATTTAAAAATAATGGAAATAGGTGGGAAAAGAAAAATCTATATAATTTATTGGAAAAAAAAGGAAGGGGGAAACAGAAAGGGGGTAGGGATGGGGGAGAGAGCTCAAGACCTAAAGTTGTTGAATTCAATATTCAGTCCGGAAGGCAGTAAAGTGCCTAGTCGGAAGATGAGGTGTTGTTCCTCCAGTTTGCGTTGGGCTTCACTGGAACAATGCAGCAAGCCAAGGACAGACATGTGGGCAAGAGAGCAGGGTGGAGAGGAGACCACATTGGAGAGACCAAACGTAAACTGGGCGACCGCTTTGCAGAACACCTGTGGTCTGTCCGCAAGAATGACCCAAACCTCCCTGTCGCTTGCCATTTTAACACTCCACCCTGCTCTCTTGCCCACATGTCTGCCCTTGGCTTGCTGCATTGTTCCAGTGAAGCCCAACGCAAACTGGAGGAACAACACCTCATCTTCCGACTAGGCACTTTACAGCCTTCCGGACTGAATATTGAATTCAACAACTTTAGGTCTTGAGCTCCATTCCCCATCCCCACCCCCTTTCTGTTTCCCCCTTCCTTTTTTTTCCAATAAATTATATAGATTTTTCTTTTCCCACCTATTTCCATTATTTTTAAATATTTTAAATTCTTTTATGCTCTCCCCACCCCAACTAGAGCTTTACCTTGAGCGCCCTACCACCCATTCTTAATTAGCACATTCGTTTAGATAATATCACCCACTTTAACACCTATGTGTTCTTTTGTTCTATTGTTGTTGCCATCTTTTGATGATCTGCTTCTATCACTGCTTGTTTGTCCCTACAACCACACCCCCCCTCCACTTCTCTCTCTCTCTCTCTCCGCTCCCCCCCACACACCTTAAACCAGCTTATATTTCAACTCTTTCTTGGACTCGAACTCAAGTTCTGTCAAAGGGTCATGAGGACCCGAAACGTCAACTCTTTTCTTCTCTGCCAATGCTGCCAGACCTGCTGAGTTTTTCCAGGTAATTCTGTTTTTGTTTTGGATTTCCAGCATCCGCAGTTTTTTTGTTTTTAACACTAACCATTAGGCTGTTTTTGACTTGGTTTCCAAGATGTGGACAGATATCTTTCATTTCCACTGCCTGATTAGGCAGCCTAGTACATACTGTAATTGATCACTCGCAATACAATCAATCAATTTCACTTACAGATACCAATGGTTCAAGTCGGTTTTAAGTCACAATTACCCATCTATATCTAAAGTCATATAAGATTATAAATCTCCTATTGTGTCACATGTTAATGAATGAATGGGACTGGCTGTGCTTATGGAAAGAACTGGTTCATTTGGCCAAGGAAGTTGTGTGAATATGGTTAAGGTAAGAAAATAATTAATGTGTATTATGGAATATTCGTTCATTCATCAAGATTTCAAATGGCACTACAGCCTCTGACCCAGCTCCCATTGAGCTTAGCTCAATGTTAGGAGCAGCAGATCGCTATATTTATCTGTAAACTATAACCGGGGCTTGGCATTACATCAGTACACTTTATTAACTGCAATGTACTGCAACAAAATTACATTTTTGTCAGTTTCATCAGTCTTGCAAGCTCTCCTTTAGTATCTTGAGATCAGTTTCACAACATCGCATAAGGGCAGATTCAACAAATCATCTGTGTTTGCTACAATGGTGTTGAAGAATGTTTCATCAAGGTCTGGAGTCTGGAATTTGTGGGGAAGGAATTCAACTAATGGCCACCCTATTTCTAGTGAAATATGGGTGTAGCCCTTCAAATTTCACATTGTGATCCAGCATGGTTGATTTGCATGAATGCTATATTGGCTTGAACAACATTTGATTGTGCACAGCACCTATCTGAAACAAATCTTAGGCTCCTTATTGGGGTCTTAGGACAGTTGTAGGATCCTGATTGCAAATTGTGCTACAACTGGGTAGAACCACACCATGCTCCTCTGCCTGCTTGTCACTGGCAGATTGAAACAGGAGGAGCACTCATGCCGTTGCCTACCCAAAGTGTTTGAGTTGACTGATTTTGCAACCTCATTGATTGGAAAGCTGCATCTGATGCCTATTTGGTGCTGATGTGAAAAAACAGAGGCTCCCCTTTCCACCCAAAGCCAGTTTGGCTCAGGCTTCAGAAGGTTGGTATGGACAAATTACTCAGCTGCATTTTGTGAACAAGTCAAATTGCTTCCAGGGAGATCTTTAGGGTTAATTTGAAGGTTTTTTTGGTGTTGAAACAGCAACCATTTCTGAATAATTTGAATAAGGGCCAATAATACAAAATGTTTGTATTATTTGGTAAATATTTGGTATTCTAAGTGGACCGATCCTTATTCTGTCACATGCATTTACTTGATGAGGGATCTCTTTCTTACCTATTTGATAAACTTAGCCAGCACAGATTTGGGTTTCCAAAAGAAGCCTTCACTGAACTCTGCAGACTTCTTGAGGATCAGTTCCAACTCGGGAATGGCTTTGCTGCTGGCTGTTAACTATTACAGAAAAGAAATGGCTTCTGCTGTCAGACTTAGATACCTAAATAAATTAAGGCAGGGTTTGTGGTAGGTTTTGTATTTGGCATTTATGATTGGGGTTAGATAAACTAGGTAAATTAGCTTTATTAGGCTCAGTGTTTATGATGTTTCAACCACCAAATCCGTACAGTGTCTGTCCCTGACATTTCAGGGCATATACCACATCCATGGCAGTGACTGTCCTGTGTTTGGTGTGTTCTGTGTAGGTAACTGAAAGGCTGATGATATTCTCCAGAAAGACCTTCAGGACACCTCGGGTCTCCTCGTAGATGAGGCTGGAGACGCATTTGATGGATAGCAGGCTTGGTGATGCCCTGGATATTATCTCGGAGGACCTTGCGATGGTTTTTGACTTCTCCTTTCCCCAGCTCTTTATCCCCTTTTCTCCTGCCAGTCACAATGAAAACTAGACACTAAGAATTGCAACCGCTAACTGTTAGTGCCCAAAGTAGTTGGCTCATGTTAATATACCTACAGGAATTAAGAAACCAGTCAGGCAGGGGATTTTTATGGGCACTTTCAGTTTTAGGTCTGGCTGAAAACTGTCCCTCCTTATATTGATTCAAACCAGTTGGTAACTGTCTCTCTTTTCTTTTCCTTTGTGGTGGTGTCCAGTTCATAACATTTTCAAGCCCCACAATTTCCAGGGAGTGAAGCCCATGTTGCATGAAATGCCTATTGACAGCTTTGTCCTCATCCACTGATGGCAGTGAGGTGTCCTGTAAGTCTCGTCTTTAAAGTATTTCCTGATTCCCCTACATATAATATCTGGCATTATTCACTTCGGATGATGTAGACTACATTGCCTAATTCGCATGTAATCTTTTGATTTATAGAGGTTTTCATGTTCTGTATCATTGGGATAGCTTGTGTCCTCACTCTGCTCCTGATTTTTGTTAAACCTAAGTGTAGTCATCAGATTATAGCTTCATCTGGTCTGTCAGGCTGGGGAAACTTATTAACAATATTTCGGACAGTCAGCATACCTCTATCTGTTTCTATATTTGTGTACAAACTTTCAATATCCATTGTAAAAACTATGGCACTGAGGGCTATGGTTACTGAGTGAACCATCTCTTTAAAGTGGTATGTGCTTTTAATGTAACTAAGGTGTTTCTGTACTAAGGGGTTCTAATTTATGTTTCATTAAACAAGGATTATCATTTAAAGAGGTGCATGAACTTGAAAAAGTATCACTGAAATGTATGTGAATTAAACCATTCATTCTGATGGTTAGCTTGGTGCTGCAGAATTAGTTTGTGTGTATTCCCCTTGTTGCACAGTTGGACCTTTGGAAGTCAGTATCTTGACGTATTTGTCAGTACTCAATTTAGAAAGTAGTAATAAGTGGTAGGAAACTTGCCATTGGCATTGCAAAACCAAAGAATGCTGGAGAGAACTAGTTGCTTGCAATTAATCTCTAAAAGGGGCTGCTTATGTGAGACATATTTCCAATTAGTTACCTTGTGCCAAGTAGTTAATTTTTTTATTTTGGAAACACTGTATGGGAGGTTTAAAATAAGTTAACAAAACATATTATTCATAGATTCCAAGTTAAAAGATTTAATTGTGAATATAACATATAGTACTACCTTATTTACCTAATGAAGGAACGCTAAAAAAATTTAGGGTTCAAATTTTAGGGCACAATTAAAAAAAAATTCGTTCATGGGACATGGGCGTCACTGGCTAGGCCAGCATTTTTTGCCTATCTCTAATTGCCCTTGTACAGAGGGCAGTTAAGAGTCAACCACATTGCTGTGGGTCTGGAATCACATGTAGGCCAGGCCAGGTAAGGACAGCAGATTTCCTTCCCTAAAAGTCATTAGTGAACCAGATGGGTTTTTTTTTACAACAATCAGCAATGGTTTCATGGTCATCATTAGTCATTTAATTCCAGGTTTTTATTGAACTTAAATGTTACCATCTGCCATGGTGGGATTCAAATCTGGGTCCCCAGAGCATTACCCTGGGTCTCTGGAATACTAGTCCAATACTAGTTAACAATACCACTATGCCTCTGCCAACCCTGCCAAAGGTAATGTTGCTCTGTGACTGCATCAACTAATAAAAGAGTTAGTGAGAATGAAAATGGAATCCCTGAAAGCCAAAAACATCGTCCCCCAAAATAAAAAAAAAAGCCCTCGAGAAAATTTCAAGAAGAACCCTAAAAAAATTATTTTGACCCCTGAGATTCTCCAACCTTCAGTCAGTAGATGTGTTGAGCATTTAAATTAGATATTGTTTGCCAGTTCCAGGAATTTCATCTTTTTTTTTGTGGAAAACGTTTAGCTGCAAGAGACAGCGTTCCATTTTGGTTACGTGTCAGGACTCCCACAAATATAAGGTTTTCATCGTCATGACTACCATATTGGTTCAGCTGGCGCTAGCCACGTTCATAAATGTTGGTGGAATACGAATCTTAGTCTGTGATGCTGATACAACCAAGGCAGAAGCAGAAGGAACTGCTCCACCGTTGGTCGTTGGTGCCTTTGGTTGCCGAGGTCCCAAGCTCTGGAATTCTCTGCCCCTCTACCTTGTTCTCCTCCTGTATGACACTCCTTAAAACATAAAAAAAATACAAGTTTTTGATTATCTGACCTAATATCCTCTTATATGGCCTGGTGTCATGCTTTGTTTTATAATTCTCCTGTGAAATGCATTGGGATGTTTCGTTATGTTCTAGGCAGGATATAAATATAAGTTGTTGTTGTTGTTGAATCAGGAACATAAACACATGCTTCATTGGCATGTGGTTATTCAGGTCACTGGCCTGAAATGTTAACTCTGTCTTTCTCTACAGATGCTGCCAGACCTGCCGGGGTTATCACTGCAGGTGTTCTCAGTGCTAGGCCCAACAATCTTCAGCTATTTCTTCAGTGAACTTCCTTCCATTATGTGGTGTGAAGTGGTGATGTTCACTGATGATTTTACAATGTTCAGTTTCATTCACAACTCCTTCGATAATGAAGCAATCCGTGCCCACGTGCAGCAAGACATGGATAGCATTCAGGCTTGGACAAAAATAAGTGGCAAGTCACTATTGTGCCAGGCAATGAGCATTTCCAACAAGAGAGACTCTAACCATTTCCCCTTGATATTCAATGGCATAACCATCACTGAATCGCCCACTATCCTGCAGGGTGACTAGGAATTGACCAGAAATTTAACTGAACCAGCCAAATAGGCTGCAAGAGCAGGCTAAAGGCTTGGAACACTGCAGCATGTAACTCACCTTCCAAGTCCCCAAAGCCTGTGCACCATCTACAAGGTACAAGTCAGGAATGTGATGGAATATTCTCCACTTGCTTGGATGTGTGCAGCTCCAATACCACCAGAGCTCAAAACCATCCAGGACAAAGCAGCCCACTTGATCGGCACCCCAGTCTTTCACTGTTATCCTATCAAAATTTTGGAATTCCTTCTGCAGCAACAAGATGGGTGAACCTATGCCATATGGACTGCTGCGGTTCAAGGAGGTACCTTTTCAAGTACAATTAGGGATGGACAATAAACGCTGGGCTTGCCAGCAACGCCCACATCCCATGAATGAATTAAGTAAAAGATAGTCACTAATAAATCCTATAAGAAATTCAGGAGAAACTTTACTCAGAATGTAGTGAGAATGTGGAACTCACATGAGGTGAATATTATGAAAAAAAAATTGCATTTATGTAGTGTCTTTTATGACCACAGGACATTCCAAAGCACTTTACAGCCAATGAAGTGCTTTTCATTGAAGTGTAATTGTTATTGTAATATAGGAAATAAAGCAGTCAATTTGCAGACAGCAAGCTCTCAAAAACAGGAATGTGATAATGACCAGAAAATCTGTTTTTTGATGGTGATTGAAGGATAAATGTTGGCCAGGATAATTCCTCTACTCTTTTTCACAATTATGCCATGGAATCTTTTACATTCACTCAAGGGCTTTAGCACAAAAACACATCAAGATCGACATTTCAGTGTAGTACTGAAGGCATTCATAGTAGCATTTAAGGGGAATTTGGACAAATAGGTGAGGGTGAAGTTATAGAGGGGTATGCTGATGGGGTGAGCTGAAGTATATAGTGAGGGAGGAGCACAGATGCTTATATAGACTGGTTGGGCCAAATTGCCGGTTTATGTGCTGTAAATCTTTTATAAGTTCCTTATGGGCTATGTGCTGTGAGTGGCATCAAGCCATGCAAACTAAACCAGCCTCACATTTCAGGGTGAAGTCAACACATTTCCATACAAGTGTAAAGAGTGCCACAAACTAGGGAACGGTGACAGGTTCAGCAGTGCTGCACAAGGACTGCATTATCAGGCCAAGATTACATTCATTGAATCAGGCACTTAAAAATGATACCCTTTTTAATGTTCACTAGCGACCCTCTCTGAAAAAACTTTTGCAATAATAGGGAAGCGTTGGGTCTAAAATTCCTTGGGGTACCCCAGTGCTGCCTCCAGTGGGCTTTGCAGAGTCAGTGGGAGAGCAATTGATTAGTGAGTCAGACATGTGCAAGGTCGATTATGACATCATTGCCGGGTCCTTGCAGTCAGAACCTCCAGTCTAAACCTCCATGGGTGAGGTGGTAATCGAGGCTCCCACTTCACCCCAATGACATGATCCGATCCTAAAATGTTTGCTTTTTGGTGATTCAGGCTGCTTACCTAACTAGATTCTACTGGGGAGTGGACATTGGTGGTGGTGAAGTGGGGGCCGAGGGGGGCAGGGTGGGGTGTGGGGGCACATTCTCCCTTTGGGGGCCAGTGTGCCTCAAATATAGCTCACCTGCCTTGGTGTACCTGCCTATACTGGTCTCGTCAGAGAAGACTGGGCATTGCCTTTGGTGCCTCAAATACTTGTGTTGGCCCATGCAAGAAGCCAAAAGGCTGGGGTACTTGAGGGTAGCCAGAACCAGTTGAGAGCTGTACCTCAGCATGAGCCAGCACCCACCAGGAGAAGAGAAAGTGGACTAGAAAAACATTAGGCAGAATCTTCTGGTCAGTGTGCGGGGGTGGGCCCCGCATGCTGACACGTAAAATGATGCACGTTGACTTCGGGCATGCGTCCCAACGTCACTGCACGTCATTGTGATCTTCAGTTCGGCTGGCACGCAGCCAAAGTTGGCTGTGCGTCTGCCAAACTGTCAAAGGCCTGTTAAGGCCCTTAGTTACCTAACTGAATTGATTGTCTGGGCTGCCTGTCCAACCTTAAGGTTGGCCGGGGGCAGGCAAAGAGCCCAGGCGACCTTCGCATTTCTCACGAAACCTCATCCACGGGCGGGATGAGGTTTCATGAAGGGTTTATAAATTGAATAAAACTTTTTATTAAAATTCATTTACATATCCCAGCTCATGTGACACTGTCATATGAGGGGACATGTCTGAATAATTTTTTCTATTTTTTTTTTAATGAACTTAATCTCCGAGGCACAGATTTCTGCGTTCTTTCGTGTGCATGCGCAGAAGAGCGCAGGCAGTGACTCTCCCTCCTCCCCCTGCCCGGGTGCGTGTCACACTGGGTGGGCCTTAATCGGCCCGCCCACATAAAATGGCAGCGCGCAGCCCATCGCAGCTGGTGATTGGCTGTGCCCCTGCTCCCACCCAGCCCACCCTGTTGAGAAGGTGGAATTCACATGTCCTTAGAATTGTGGCTGGCGACATGCTTTATTGTGCTGTACACAAAGAAAACAAATCAAATAACTTTGAGCCCAATTTTCAAACATAAATAGATATGCATAGCTGGGGCAGTATGATTTCAGGACTGAACACATAATTTTCTAAAAGTGTCCTTTAAAACCGCTGAGGGTGTTTCCATGCAAGTTTGATTCATCATCCATCCTCAAGTGCTGTTATCCAAGGAATCTTTTCCCACAAATCTCAGAAGTGGGACAAAATGAATTGTAGCAGATTTTCAGTGTCTTAACGCTGTCAAAAGTGTAAATGAAAAAATGAATGTCACAGATTTATAATACTCTCAGACTGCAATGTCCTCCATCTGTACTGAGAATCACCCCCACAATGTCTTTGTGCTATCATTCACACCAATGCTGTCGTTCTGAGACAATCTAGCATTTTCATCACTGTTTCATATACTGCCGTCTGTTGGTATGCGATGGTGGCAAAGTTGGCAATATGCCACATTAGAAATCCTATCCCCAAGGATGATTGTGTGGCTCAGAGGCACTGCTAGCTAGAGTTTTGTAACAATCTGATTAGAATATCCAGATGTGTCAGAAATGAAATACATACTTCAGGCGGCATTGTTAATGCACCATTACACAAGGCAATCTGAGTCGTGAAATCCAGGGCCCACGGCATTCTGTTTCCTAAAACCTGCTTGTTTAGAAATAAATGGCTTTGATTATATTGGATTTCAAACAAATTCAAAATCCTTACAGTCTCCATAACTGTTGTACAACTGGGGAATAAGATTGTAGCTCATGGAAGAATCTCCTGGCAGAGTGGAGGAGGGGAGGATTCAGAAGACATGAACTAACGACATAGGGAGAAAATCAGAGTTTAAGGAGCTAGGGAAGAGGTTAAACAGCAGGGCTTGAAAAGGTAGTAATTTGTGCTTTTGCTGAATCATTGTCTTGAACTTCATTTCCTTTAGTTAGAGCAATAACATTTTTTCAGTACTTCAAACACACCAGTCTAGAAATTCCAGTGTCACTGTTGTACTTCCAGAAGTGTAATGAGGTAGAACTTCCACCTGCCATTTTGACCTGGCCTTGATCCTGTCTGAAACCCCAGGGATGGGGCACATAGCCAGCCACCATGCCTGTAACAGTGCAATAGGGGCTATGTAGAGATGTACTACAGAGAAGCTTCTTTAGTTGAACAACTGACTTTATTTACAGAGCTGCTGGATTAACTGCAGGTCTCTGGCAAGGCCATACTGCACTCTCTAGACTCGGAAAATTCCACCCCTTATAAGCTTCCCCATGCTTGGTGCTGATTGGCTGTTCTGACCACATAACCCTTAATAAGTAAGGCTGGCCTTAAAGCAAGAATCACCACAGTTAAAGATGTTAAAATTCTGAGAGGGGGCACCAGAGGTGCCCTGGATTGCTCAGGTACAGCCTAGAGACCTTTACAGATGTTGCTCCAACCCTGCCTGATTTTCCGATATTCACTATACTCAGATCATCCAGTGTGCCTTGGAGCAGATGCAGGAAAATCTCCCCTACCTTCCCTGACCTACCATACTTAATCTCCCCGTTCTGCAAACTGAATTCTTACATCTCCATTATGAAGCTGTTTCTATAGAACTCAATTTCTTCAAAATTCTCTGTACTGTATTAACTATTTTTATCTCCTATGAAGTCTGTTATAGAGCTGATAACCTGTTAGTGTAAAGGGTTAACTCTAATGATAGCTACTGAGCATGTATAAAAGGAACTATGTCACAGTGATGTCACTTGCTCAGAGGGGATGAGTGTGAAGCACCTCCAAGAGTAGCTCCAGTTATGTCTCGGTCTTATTTAGCCTTTGTAAACAGTTAGCTTGTAAATAAATGCTTTTTCACAAAAGACCATTACCTCTAGCAAGATCTCTTCTAGAGTTAAAAGCCAATGAATTCCGAGATAAACCCACGATAACAGAGTTAGCATAATTGGGGACACTTTTAGAGAAACTCCCTTAGACTTCTCAGTTGGAGAAGGTCAGGGGGTGAGAGTAGTTAGAGGTTTAAATATGGGAGCATATTTTCAACATGCCATACTGCATTTTATTATGGTAAAAATGGAAGTACAGTAGTGTAGTGCTAATGTTACTGGACCAGTAATCTAGAGAACATGCATTCAAATCCCACCATGGCTTTTGGGAATTTGAATTTGGTTTATCATTCTGGAAATAAAAAGCTGGTATCATGATGCTGTTGTCGTAAAAACCCAATTGGTCCTTTAGGGAAGGAAACTGGCCAACATGTCACTCCAGTGCCATATCAGTACACTCGACTGTTTAAACTGCTCTCTGACGGGGCTTAGCAAGCCACTCAATTATCAGAGAATATGGCATGCTATGGACCGCAGTAGTTCAGGAAGAAGGCCCATCACCACTTAGGCCAACTATGGCACTGCCCTGTCACATCCTGGCTTAATTTTGCATTTTAATTTTGAAGACCAAACTACCATAAGAATGATGTATCATGTCAGATGAGCAGATCCTTACTATCAGTGCAATTGCACTTAATTTTATGATGACAGGTGCAAGGAGTTGGCAGAGTGTAAATTTCCTGGAAAATGTTGTTCAAGTTGACACACTGCAGTCTTACAAGCAACCATCAACCTAGTGTGGCTCTGCAGTGATGTTTATCAAGCCCACAGTTCAAAGAGACATATTTTTACTTTCCAGGTAATGACTGTCAGATCATGTTCTGTGGTAGGGAGATCACAATACAACTCATTTGATACTCAGACCTAAATTTCCCCCCAAAATCTCTCTGCTTCTCTCTCTCTCCTCATTTAAGGTGTTCCCTAAAACTACCTCTTTGACAGAGTTTTTGGTCGTCTATCCTGATACTTCCTTATGTGGCTCGATGTCGAATTTTGTTTATCAACACTCCTGTGAATCATCTCGGAACTTTTCACTACATTAAAGGCACCATATAAATGGAAGTTGTTTTTTTGTTTTGTGTTTAATGGGAAGTGGATTTGGATCAAATATTAAATCATTGTATGAAGCTTGATTTAAAAACATCTACAATCGGTGTGAAGACATTGTTCTTACCCATGACACCAACCAACCTCTTTTAATGTGACAGCTTTAATAAACCAAAGAATTTATCCTGTCTTCAATATTTTTGTTGAAGCAACAAATGTTGGTTTGGAGTTGTTAATGATGGTAACAGTTTGATGGCACTGATTAACATAGCAGCATGCTTTGAGGATTATGTTACTTGACCTGTATGTGAATTTAATCTCCTAATATACTAATATAAATGTTAAAATAAAGTTACCATTAAAATACCAAAGGTAAGTGGAACTTCTAACATGAATCCAATTCCATCATAGTTTTGGAGTCAGTAACCTCCCCCTAATAATAGTAGGAAGGTGAGATAAATCAGGACTAGTGAGTAGTGATGCCCGGCTTGAGTTTCTAGAGGGAAGGGAAGAATGAAAGAGGCAGTTCACCTGTTTTGAGGCCTGCTGGACAGAATAAGCCAAAGTTAGGGTACAATGAGTCACTTCCTATAAATGTGAAAGTTTTCCAATACATTGACCGAAATGGACAAAATGACTGCAATCTGTAGAATTATGATTAACATTGTTTTAACAATATGATTTTTCATAAGAAAATAAGAAATAGGAACAGAAATAGGAACAGGAATAGAACATTTGGCCCCTCGAGCCTGCTCCGCCATTCATTAAGGTCATGGCTGATCTTCTTGAGTTTCGATTTCTACATTCTCATCTAACCCCAATAAGCTTTGATTCCCTTGCCTAACAAGAATCTACCTCTGCCTTAAAAATATTTAATGACCCCTCCTCCGCCACCTTCTAGGGCAGAGAATTCCAAAGTTGCACAAGCCTCTGAGAGAAAAAAATTCTCCTCATCTCTGTCCTAACAGGACAACCCCTAATTTAAAACAGTGCCCCCTAGTTCTGGACTCGCCCACAAGAGGAAACATCCTTCAACATCCACCTTGTCAAGACCATTCAGGATCTTGTATTCTTCAATCAAATCATCCCTCATTCTTCTAAACTCCGGTGGAAACAAGCCCAGTCTGTCCAATTTTACCTCATAAGACAACCCATTCATTCCAGGTATCAATCTAGTAAGCCTCCTTTGAATCATGTCCAATGCATTTACATCCTTTTCTAAATAAGGTTGTCAAAACTACACACGGTATTTGAGGCGCGGTCTCACCAATGCTCTGCATAACTGAAGCATAACACCTTTACTTTTATGTTTAATCCCTCTCATAATAAAGGATAGCATTCCATTAGCCTTCTTAATTACTTGCTGTACCTACATTCTAACTTTTTGTGACTCATGTACTAGAACACCTAGATCCCTCTGCACCTCAGAATTATGCAGCTGTTCTCCATTTAAGTAATACTTTGCTTCTTTGTTCTTCCTGCCAAAGTGAACGACTTCACATTTTCCCATATTAAACTCCATTTGCCAGATCTTTGACCACTCACTCAACCTATCTATATCCATCTGCAGCCTCATGTCCTCGTCACAACATACTTTCCTATCTGTCTTTGTGTCATCTGCAAATTTAGCTGCCCTAGTCTTCACTCTCCTCATCAAAGCCATTGATGTAAATCCTAAAAAGTTGAGGCCCCAGGACAGACCCCTGTGGGACGCCACTCGTCAAAGCTTGCCAATCAGAAAAAGACCCATTTATGCATAGTCTCTGCTTTCTGCCAGTCAGCCAATCTTCTATCCAGGCTAATATGTTACCCACTACACCATGCGCTTTTATTTTGTATAATAATCTTTGATTTGGCACCTTATCAAATGCCATCTGGAAATCCAAGTACAGTACGTCTATTGGTTTCTCTTTATCCGCTGCACATGTTGCTCCTTCAAAAAACTACAATTGGTTAAACATGATTTTCCTTCCACAAAACCTTACGGACTCTTCCCAATTGCCTTGCGCTTTTCTAAGTGCCCAGCTATAATCTCCTTAATGGTTGATTCTAATAGTTTTCCCATGACAGGCGTCAAGCTAACTGGCCTATAGTTTTCTGTTTTCTGCCTCTCTCACTTCTGAAACAGTGGTTATATTTTCTACTTTCCAATCTGATGGAATTGTTCCAGAAACTAGCGAATTTCGGAAAATTAACACCAGCCCATCGACTACCTCATTAGCCACCTCTTTTAAGACCCTAGGATGTAATCCGTCAGGATTCAGAGACTTGCATACCCACAGCTCCATCAATTTACTCGGTACAGATTCCCTAGTGATTTCAATTTCACCAAGTTCCTTTCTCCTGTTCACCTCCTGATTTACAGCTATTACTGGAATGGTTTTTGTATCCTCTATGGTGAACACAGAGCAAAATATTTGTTCATTTTTTCTATTTCCTTATTACCTACTATTACCTCTCCAGATGACCAACACTCACTTTACTTACCATTTTCCTTTTTAAGTGCCTGTAGAAACTCTTGCTATCCATTTTTATATTCCTAGCTAGCTTCCTTACATGCTCTAATTTATTTCTCCTGATTAACCTTTTAGTCATTCTCTGCCGTTCTTTATATTTTGTCCAATCATTTGTCCTCCCAATCATCTTTGCGGAGTTGTATGCTTTTTCCCTAAGTTTGATGCTTTCCTTAACATCTGTAGTTAACCATGGACAGTGGGCCCTCCCCTTAGAATTTTTCTTTATAATAGGAATGTACTTATTCTGAATACTCTTGTAATATCCCCTTAAATGTCTGCCACTGCTTCTCTATTGATCTGTACTCTAGCCTAGTTTCCTAGTTCACTACAGCTAGCTCAGCTTTTATCCCCATATAGTTGCCCTTATTTAAGTTTAAGATACCATTCTTAGACCCACTCTTCTCCCTTTCAAACTAGCTATAAAATTCAATCATATTATGGTCGCTGCTACCTAGGGGTGCCTTTACTCTGAGGTCATTAATTAATTCTGTCACATCACACAATACCAAATCAAATATAACCTGCTCTCTGGTTGGTTCCAGAACATGCTGTTCTAAGAAACTATTTCAAAAGCATTCTAAGAACTCATCCAGGCTACTACTGCCAATCTGATTTTTCCAGTTTATGTGTAGATTAAAATCATCCATGATTATTGCTGTCCCTTTATCACAAGCACACAATATTTTCTCTGGAATACTTTGTCCTACACTATGGCTACTGTTAGACCCCAGTGACTTTTTTCCCCTACTATTCCTCATCTCCACCCAAACCGATTCTACATCGTGATCTCCTGAATCAAGGTCATCTCTAACTATTGCACCAACGCCCTCTTTGATTAACAGTGCTACCCCGCCACCTTTACCTAGCTTCCTATTCTTCTTGAATATCATGCACCCTTCAATATTAAGGACCCAATCTTAGTCATCATGCAGCTATGTCTCTGTAATTGCTATCAGATCATATTTATTTACTTCAATGTGGGCCATCAATTCATTTAATTTGTTATGAATGCTACGTGCACTCAGATAGAGAGCCTTCAGTTTTGTCTTTTTGTTACCTTTGTAACATCTAGTCATGATTGTTGATGTATTCTTAGGTTTTTTCTCTCTGTCCCTTCCTGCCATTCTCTGACCCTCATTTCTCATATTACTACTTTGCTCTCAGGTCTTGACTCTACACCTTGAATTTTTACCTCTACCCAAGCTTGATCCCCCTCCGCTCTTGTTTAGTTTAAAGCCCTCTCTACTTCCCAAATTATGTAATTTGCGATGGCACTCATCCCAGCTCGGTTTAGCTGTGAACCGTCCCAACAGGACAGCCCCCACTTTCCCCAGTACTGATGCCAGTGCCCCACAAACTGGAACTTGCTTCTCTCAAACCAATCTTTGAGCCACGCATTTGTCTCTCTGATCTTATTTTCCCTATGCCAATTTGCACGTGGCTCAGGTAATAATCCACAGATTATTATCTTTGAGGTTCTGCTTAATTTGGTACCTAGCTCCTCATACTGACTTTGCATAACCTCTTTCCTAGTTCTACTTATGTCATTGGTACCCACATGGACCATGACAACTGGATCCTCCCCCTCCCACTGCAAGTTACTCTGTCCTGAGCAGATGTCCTGAACCCTGGCACAGGGCAGGCAACATAACCATCTGGAATCTCACTCTTTGCTGCAGAGAAGAGTGTCAGTCTCCTTCACTATACTGTCCCTTACTACCACTACATTCCTTTTTGTTCCCCCAACTTGAACAGCTTCCTGTACCACAATAAATTTTCAAGAAAGTGCTCTAATGTAAAATTATAGTCGTTATGATCTCCTGTTTGATTGTTTTACTGGTGTTTCGAAGGAACCAGAAGCCTGCAAAGATGCTCCTACCTATAGGTGTAGCACGTATAATGGGATGTAAAGATTCCAGTAAACAGGAAGGACAGCAACTTTTTAAGCATTCACATCAGCCATGCGGATGAGTCAACCTTGGCTCCACACTCAATTAACTGTAACTAACAAAGTTCATTATTGGATTAGTTGATTGACGGGAAGTGTCAATTGATTTTGTGTAGATTGTCAATAAGTCATTAACGCGTCGGGAATTTGCTGTCCACTATTCCTTTCATCCATGTACAATAGTGTGAAATTTCATCACTTATGCAGTTTCATGCACAATTTGTTTTTGAATTAGATTTCACAGCAATTAAACTTATTGTTCAGGCCTGTACCAGCAAATCTGTGGCACTGAGACATCATAGCAGCAAGTACAGAATATAATGCTTCATTCTATACTGTATTTTAAAATTTATACTGCCCTGTTTCTTTTAACATTTTGTTTTTGTTTGTTTTTAAATTCAGAAGAGTTAGTTTACACTGGAATTATGACATTGTAGCACGACTAGTTTATTTGCTTGTTATAGATACCTAATTGGCAGAGAAAATAAAGCCAAAATGGTTTATTTCTATGTAAAATGTTAAGAGAACCGTGATTCAGCCTTAGTTTCTTAATTGCTTCATCAACTTCAAAAATAATAACGCAATGGAAAGTAAGAATATAAATCTGGAATAAGCTGCCTTTTCTTTGTACACCACTATTAGCCTGCTTAGGTGTTTTTAAATAACTTTACATTCATTGGTTCTTCAGAAAAGAACCATTACTTTTTAAAAATGCATTCATCTTGTCATTGCAAAGTTCAGAGCTTTGGTTGGAAGATTGGCTTTAGTCCACCAGTACTCCATTTGTCCTAAACTAAATACTGCAGATGTTGGAAATCTGAAATTAAAACAGAAAATGGTGGAAATTCTCAGCAGGGCAAGCAACTCCCATGGAGAGAGAAGAAGGGTTAATGTTCAGGCTGACGACTTTTAGTCAGAACAGGAAAACCTTAGAGGCGTAACAGGTTTTAAATAAGTTCAGAGCAAGGGGAAGGCGTGGAATGGAACAGGATGAAGACACAAGAGATTTAATGACAAAAGGGGTGCAAAAGGGACAATAAAGAAACAAAGCAAGGGTCTAAAGCAAGTGTAAATGGGAATAGCAGAATCATCAACAGCTTCCTTCTGGAAAATTAGGGCAGAGGTTAAAATCTGAAATTGAGCTCAATGTTAAGTCTGAAAGGCTATAAAATAGCCCTTCCCAAACTATTTTCCAATATGACCCCTTGATAATTAATGTGACTCCAGGTGCCAACAGAAACAAAACCTCAATAAAGCAACATAGTAACATTCAGCGGATATTTATTAAAGGTTGTATATTTTAGATCAACTTTAATACATCATATAAATAGAAAATGTGTTTTACAGTACTTTGGTAAATTTTATGGGTTCATCACGCCATCTAAGCATGCCAGTTTGGCTAGGAAGCAGTGGATTCTATTGATTTTCAAATTTGCATTCAGCATTTCTGATAAATAGCATTATGGACAGGAGGGGGGTTAATTTAAACAGCCCTGATTTTTCCTGTCACCACTCATCCATAAACAGAAAGGAGTTTTGATTTCTTCCCCCTTTATAAGAGGTGGCGTGTTCCCCAAGCCCTCAGTTTTGGTGTGATCCAATTTTTCTCTTAATAACCCCACGACAAACTCCAGAAACGATGGACTCATGGGGAATGGGTGTGGCGGGGGGGGTGGTGGTGGGGTTGGGGGTGGTGTCGCTACAGAGGCCCCTGTGCACTCATACAGTAAAGAGGGATAGAGAAAGAAAGACTTACATCACAAAGACCACAGACAAAATAATTATGATTTCAGATGTGTCCAGAGTCCAGGATCAAAGTCCAATGGTGTATTTCTTCACCGAGGTCAGCAGATTGAAGTGATGCTAGATAACTTACTTTTCCAGCAGAATTGACTTCCACAATGAGATAGGCACACAGAGATTAATCAGTTTTGTAGGCGATGGCACAGACGTTCCAGTTGAAACAATGTAGATGGGGCCAGGAATTCAAAACTGAACACAGCTCCTTTTCTATGCTACTGCTTGGTAGATTGAAACAATGGCAGACTGAGCTTTGCAGGTCTGCAAAGCAATATTATTGGTTCCACCAGCTGGAGTCGGGGCGGGGGGGGGGGGGGGGTGGGGAGGGGTGGGGGTGGTGGATGATGTCACATGACTCCCACCTCTCCACTTATAAGCCTGGCTTATGAAATGTAGATGGCCTTTGCATTGTTCCCTTTGACTTGGTCTCTGCAGCTCACAGAAAGCCGTGAGGGCCTCTTCAGAGATAACGTGGTACAAATTCTTCCGATAATGCCAAATAGCCCCTTTTGTTCAGGGCCTCAGCCAGATATAGTTTTGGTCATTTTTAAAAGTCTCTCTCCAGTTTTTTAAATTTTAGAAATTAACATATACATATTTATATTTATATACCTACACATTTTACAAAAATATATAGTGTGAGGTTTTAGCCCCCGACTCCAGCATGTCAATGTGGCTGCAGAGGAGTGGTCGCTTTATACAAGGTTTCTCTAATGCATGGCCTGTTCCCTCCCTCTGATAATGGCTATATCACCAAAGTTCCCTCAAAGCCATCTTGACATCATTTTGAGTTTAATGTGAAATGAGCCAAACAAATTTTTAATTTTCTTCCGAGGATTTTACTTCCTTCCCTCCACACTGACACACACACTGTAATCAGCCCTCTCCCACACACAATGTAATCACTGTACAATGTAATGTAATCAACACCACCCTGCACACCCCCTCACCCCACACCCCCACACAAAGGTCAGCAAGAAGGTAACAATCCAGCGGGGAGGTGAGGCAGCTTCGAAAGCCTGAGCCTGAGCCAATGTATGGCTGCAGCCCTGCAAGCAATAGTTTTAAATGGTCTTGAGAAGAAGGCCACCAGTGCCATGCCCAGATCCAGTAGAAAGATTCAGTGGGAGAAGGAAGAAATGCTTTTTTTTTTCCATAGAATCAGCTTATTTCAGGTCAATAATGCAGCAATAAAGTGCAGATCACAATGGCATGGTTCAGAGAGTGAGAGACAAGCAGGGCAAAGTCAGGGTCAGACTGGCCATCAATGCTGGTGCAGAGCACAGTCTCAGGGGAGGGGGAGTTAGTGACCTCATTTGCTGTTTCTGCGATCCCAATTGGGGTTGTGAACCATAGTTTGGGAACTGATTCTGTAAAATAATCAGACCATGTACCTCATAAGCTTGTGAGGGGCAATAGGCAGCCTAGGTTTCTGACTCTGATCCACTGAAAGCTCAGAGAATGAGAGAATGAAAGATGTATTGACAGATGAGTGCCTAGTTTAGGAGTAATATGAAGTAACTTATTAAAAAGTGAACAGTAGCTAGGATATCAGGCAAAGGCACGTAAACAGTCATACAGGGGGTGAGGTAATAATCAACCATTCAGCTAGGGAGAATCCTTCAAGTCTTCTGATGGAAATGTAAAAATCTGATTTATTTTTAAATAGGCAGCTAAAGATTCTGTATATGATTTCCTGAAGGCCTCTCTAATAAATTAACCTATTAAGTTTCAAGGGCATAGTTTTTATTTTTTCTGATCCCTGTCAGCAGCACTAGGACTGCTTTTTAAGTCCATGATTTAACTCTGGGCGGAATCATCCATGTCCACTGGCGTTGGGCACGCTCAGTGGCGAGAGTGGAAATATGGCCAAAAATCGGTTTCAGGACATTATGAAACCAGTTTGCAATCCTTTGTTCAGCCTGTCGATAACGGGCCACGTCTCCCACCATTAGGCATTTTGAACCTCATTGTAATACATCTGCATTTCATTATGAGGCCAGCCCGCTGGAATCATGCCCCCCACCGCTGGCTTGCCTGCCTATGTTGGTGTGATTGCATGCTGATAGGTTTCACAACAGCATATAAAAAGTGTGCACTTGGCGGGCTGCACTTTGAGGGGAACTCGGAGGTGAGTAACATTGAGCAGTGCTCACTCGGGTCGCCTGTTGGACTTCAAGGTAAGGTGCGTTGGAAGCGTAGGCGCAAGGGCTGCCCTGCGGTTGAGTCGACTTGAGGGTGGGGGAAAGGGCTGCCCTGCGGTTGAAGGTGGTGGACAAGTGCATTCGGGGTCAAAGGGAGGGAACAGGCCATGCATTAGAGAAACCTTGTATAAAGCGAACACTCCTCTGCAGCCACATTGACATGCTGGTGTTGGGCCTCTAGCTTATCTGCCCACTCAAGCAACGCAGAGGCATGTAAGTTCCACCAAATGCTCCAGAAGTTTTCATCCCATGGACACAGACTGCAAACTAATTTTAGTGGAGCATTTTGGTGGACTGCAGAACAGTTGGACAACTGAACACACTGTATAATCTTCTTGCTAAAGCTGGCCATGGAGCAGTCACTGGTGGAGGCGTTCACAGCTCCTTGCAATTTCATTATCTTGGTTTGGACCACTCTCTCCCATGGTTCAAGCTAAGAGGTCAGCCTTGCAGCACGGGTTAGGAGAATGCCTGCGCCTGAGCTGAGAGCACAGCGTGCAGTCCAATAGGAGGGAGGGAGGCTGCCGATTGGTCAGGTGGAGTGGGGTGGAGGTGGTTTGGGTTTCAGGCAGCCATGCAGCGCACTAAACTCTGGCCATCCAAGTTGTGGCTACCACTCTCTGGGATGGGTTAAGGGGCCTTTAGACTTAACTAAGAGAGGTTCTTAGTACACCCAAGCTAACCACACGTCTCTCTATTTCATCCTGCAGGAGGAGTACATCAGGAGCATAGAGCCTGATGAAGTAACTGTTTGCCTCATGGTTTACAGAGAGCAGAGACGAAGGGCAAGAGAGCAATGAAGATGCCTGGCTGTGCAAAAGGAGGAGCAGCACCTTCAGGAAGAAGCTGGGACTCCTGCACATGCAGCTGAAGTGCCACAGTGAACTGTCGTTGGTGTCTAGCTAGAACCGCCTGTCATTCCTGTAGATGACCGACAGCCAGTGTCGCCAAAGACTGCGCATATCTAGGGAACTGGTCGGTTATATCTGCCAGCTACTGCAGGATTTGGTTCCACAGAGACCTGGAGGGTATTAACTGCTGTGGCTGTGAAAGTGACCACAGCGCTGAATTTTTACTCCAGTGGCTCCTATCTGGAGTCCACAGATGACCTCTGTGGGATATCGCGAGCCTCTACCCACAACTGCATCCATGAGGTTACAGATGCCATCTTCGTGAAGGCACACAACTTTGTGCATTTCGTCCAGGACCAAGAGAGCCAGGATGCAAGAGCAATTGGATTCGCCCAGATCTCAGGTTTCAAACAGGTGCAGGGTGCCATTGACTGCACTCACATGAAGATCAGATCTCCGTCGCAACAAGGGGTCAGCTATGTCAATTGCGGGGGCTTCCATTCACTGAACGTTCAGCTGGTGTGCCACAAACATATCCTGCAGGTCTGTGCATGGTTTCCAGGGAGTGTCCAGGACTCCTACATTTTCATTCGGTCACAGATCCCTGGCGTCTTCCAGGGTCCAAAGAGGCTGCAGCGTTGGCTCCTCAGGGACAAGGGCTACCCGCAGAGGACGTGGCTGCTGACACCTGTGCGGTAGCCTCAGACTGCAGCAGAGTGAAGGTACATTGAGGCTCATGGTGCAACTCCCAACTTGGTGGACCAAACCATCGGGATGGTGAAAATGAGGTTCCAGTGACTGGACCGGTCTGATGGATCCTGCAATATATTCCACAGAAGGCGTCACTCATCGTCGTCGCCTGTTGGTGCTGCAATGGGGAGAACAGTAGCCTGAGGAGGAGATGCAGGAGCTGGAGGTCTCCTCTGATGAGGAAGACATCAACGGTGATGAGGGTGAGGGAGGTCCTCGAAGGCGACGATGACGGCCATGAGGCCTTCGCACTGACTAGACGAGTCAGGTGCACTTGGGAGGCCCGGCCTTCATTGCTGTTACACTTGTGGAAGATGACAACATGCAGTAAGGCCATTGGAGATCAACTATGGCATCAGCGATGGAATTCAGCCTATGCTGCTGCGCAGGAGCAACGTCCTGGACCAAGGTCTCCATAATGGCCACCATCCTACCAGTGTTGACCTCAGTGCATTGGCATGCTGGTGCTATCACCTCAGCCTGAAGGCAGACGGACTCCTCCATTGTGCCTTGCAATCTGAGGTGTGTAACAGACATCTCTTCCTGGTGTTCGTGAGCTTGTCTTTGTAGCTCCAGCAACTGTGACATAAGTGAGTCCAGAGGCTCGTCATCTGACTCAGAGTCAACAAATTTCTGGTCTCTAGAAGTCCTCCGAGTGCTGGACACTTGGGAAATCCCTGCCGCTGCCAGCTGTGGACCAGACAGTGCGATGTGCTCACCAGATTGTGATCCCAAGGCTACTCTAGAACAAGTTCCCACCGAGGTGTGTGCCTCTGCACTGGTGGAGGGTGTGAGTGATCACTGTAAAGGGTCCTCAGGGAGGGTTTCAGCGAATTCCTCTTCTGAGCTTCCCTTGGGGCTTGGTTGGAGGCCCTGGGCCATGGACTCTCTTGGCAGTTTCCCAGCTGTGTTTGTGAAGGCAAGGGGAGATAATTAGTGCATGGCAGTGACCTGTGAAACAGGACATATCACTCACAGCATGGTTGTCTGATGGATGTTGCACTGCTGGATCTTCACTTGGTAGAGCTCTGCCAACCTCACCGTCAGCACAGGAATGGTCCTGGTCATCGCAGGCCAGCTGGGTGGCTCTGTTTTCAATCTCCATGAAGACTTTGATGTCAGGTATTCCTCCACCAGTCTGTGACCTCTCCCTCTTGTTGTGCCAGCTCGTCCTGTATAGAAACAGATGAGGACAGTGTAAGCAGGACGCCTGTCAGGCCAGATGATAAGTATGCCTGGCATGTGTGGGTGGTGAGTGGTCCCATGGACGGGATGAGGACAATGAAAATGTTTGTGAGGGAGTGAATGGTGATGCACCTTGAACTGGCAGTAAGTGAGGACCCTGTGGATGTGTGATGAGTTTGAGAGTGTGTGAGCTGAGAGTGATGAGAAAAGTGACTTACCCTGGCGGAACAGCGATGATTGTGGCATCTTGTGGCATTGGGTGGTTGTCCTCTTTTGCAGGGCATTGGCGATGACCACCATTGCCGACGCCTCCCAATCTGGATTAGTGGTGTTGCTGCCCCTCCTGTGGCCAAGGGTACAGGACATCATGGCGGGCTTCCACTACATCCAAAAGGTGCTCGAGGGACACATCATTGAACATGGGGGCTGCAGTCTTCTTGCCTTTCGGGGCCATGTCTTCCATGAAGCAGTCCTGGGCTGGAAGCACGGAGATGTGGTGTGTGCACTGCACTTTAAATATGACGTCCAGTGTGATGAAGCAACGGGGTGAGTGAGAGCCGGCTCGCCCATAGCAATGGCGTGTTTCCCACGAATGCATAATTAACGTATGTTTGGGACGACATAGCATGAGAAGCCACCATTGCAGTTGGTGAGTAAAACGTTGTTTACCCACCCGCTACTGCACTTAGTGCAAATCTGGGACGATTCCGCCCTCTCTATTTATGCTGGTTTTACTGTTAATGCTATGTCAATGTTTGGGCAATGGCATTTCACACACACTACAATATTCTTCAAAACTCATTCAAGTATGTTTTACTGAGTTTCACTTTAAAACTGTTGTCCAAAGCAGTCTGTAAGAACAAGAAAAATTAATGGTGTGGCGCAAACTAAACTCGTTTCTGCTGGCAGAAAATCTCTCCACCAGCACAACGACTTGCACTTACGTTGCCTCTTTAATCAAGACATTGCACAGAAGCATTGACAAAAATAAAATTCACACAGAGCCACATAAGGTGGTATTAAGACAGGTGATCAAATATTTGGGGCCAGATTTTCAGCTGCCAGCAGGGACAAGAATGGCTGCAGGTGTGATTTGAAAATTGCATCCCTGAAGGGCAGAACTTCATTCTGCCACCTTCGGGGCAGTTTCAAGGGCTGGTGGGAGGGGGCAGCAAGCAGGTAACCCCCTTGCCGCCAATTACCTTAAGGAGTTTGTTAAGGTGTGAGTTCAGAACGCAATTTTCGATCTTTATTTCTGCAAACCCCAGCAGTCTGTTGCCTGTTGCTGCACAGATGTCAGGTTTGCCGCAGGGGCATTTAAAATTTAATTTTCATTTATTATAAATCGAAGTATGATGAGCCAACTGGGGCTGGATCCAGTGCTGTACCTTAAATTTGTTAGAATGGTCACTTCCCTCTATTTTCCAGCTTCTGGCCTGCTATTGAGCTACCTACGCTTATAGACAAGGCAGCGGCAGCCCCCATTATGGCTGCTGTCTGCCTTTGCCATCTGGCAGGCACCTTCAGCCTCTTGGAGGTGCTCCGTACCTCTAACTGGCTGCTGCGTTCATCTCCTGGCTAATTAAATTTTAAAATAGTGTCACAATAGCAATGCAGCTCAGGCGTGGGATCGAAACCTGGATTCCTTCCAGGTGTTGGGTTCCTGACCTCCAATTGAAAACTTGGCCCTTATTGCTTGAGTGTTGGAAAGATTTCGGGAGCAAATTTTAGAGCTTAGAGCCTAGATGTCTGAAAGCATGGCTGCCAATGGTGGAGCGATGGAAGTCAGAGATGCACAAGAGGCCAGATTTGAAAGAACGCAGTATTCTCAGAGGAATGTAAGGCTGGAGGAAGTTACAGAAAGTAATGGTAAGACCATGGAGCAGGGTGACCAACTCATCCAAAATAAAATAAGCAACACTTTGACTGTGCTATCTGGAGGGGTGTGGTGCTGGTTACCAATTGGAAGGGGGCTACTGGCCACCATAGCAGCGGAGTAGAGGGGGAGAGTTCGGGTGTGCATTAGAGTAAGGGGTGGAGCGGTGGGGTTTGTGGTCACCACAAGGACATCCTCAAGTTACAGTGTACCTGGACGATGTTCTAATCACGTGACCCACTGAAGGAGAGCATGTGGCAAACCTGGAAGAGGCTCTGAAGAGATTTTTAGAGGCTGGTGTTTGTTTCAAAAAAAGAAACGTGCACTTTCCAAGCAAAGGAAGTTGTATATCTGGGTCGTCGAATGGATGCCGAAGGGTTGCAACCATTAGAGGAGAAAGTCAGGGCAATCTAGGAAGCGCCCTCTCCTGCCAACATCATGGAGCTCAAGTAATTTTTGAGCATGGTAAACTATTATGGTCGATTTTTGCCTAATCTATCTACAGTGTTAGCCCCTTTACATTTATTACTGAAAAGCAATAGATAGCCCTGGAAGGCACAGCAAGCGGAAGCCTTCGCTGGAATTAAGAAGCTTTTACACTCGTCATGTCTGCTAGTGCACTATGACCCGTCTCAGGAATTGATACTCACTTGTGATGCATCTCCCTATGGAGTAGGAGCAGCAATGTCACACAAGATGGAGGATGGATCTAAAGACCAATAGGATATGTATCCAGAACCCTTTCTGCAGCTGAGAAAGGATACTTGCAAATTGAAAAACAGGGCTTATCTATCACATTGGGAGCAAGGAAGTTCCATCAATATCTACACTGTCGACACTTCACCATAGTGTCAGATCACAAATCACTGTTAGGATTGTTTAGTGAAGATAACGCAATCCTATCGATAGCCTCTGCTAGAATTCAAAGATGGGCTTTAATTTTGTCGGCATACAAGTACACTTTTATGCACTGTCCGGGTGTACATATAGCAAATGCAGATGCCCTCAGTCATCTCCCTTTGCCCGACAGTACCTCAAGAGGTAATAAGTGCATTAAATTTCCTGGACTCCTCACCAGCCTGAGCGAGACAGATAAAGAATTGGACGAATCGGGATCCAATTTTAGCAAGAGTCCGCGAACAAATCTTACAAGGATGGTCAAGTAAACAAGTTCCTGAAGAACTAAAACCATTCTTTGTATGTAGATCCGAACTGAGTTGTCAAGATTGTATCTTATTATGGGGAGCAAGAGTCGTAATCCCTGTGCAGGGAAGAGAACCATTAATAGAAGAACTTCATGGACTGAATTTTGCTGTCGGCGAGCAGGGGGCGGGGCCTGCTCGCCGACACGTAAAATGACGCGGGATGACATCGGGAGGAAACCCCAACATCATTCTGCCCCACTTAAATTTTCAGGAAGGTGGGGGCGCAGCAAAATCAACTGCAGGCCCGCTGACCTGTCAATGGCCAATGGAATCCCCCCCCACCCACACAGGAAGTGCATACCTTAATTGGCCCGCCCACTTAAAATGGCGGCGGGGCCTGCTTCTCCGGCGTGGATCGGCTCCCTGCCCGCCAGAGATTGGGTCAGGTCCGTCCTGCCGATAGGCAGAAAACTCTGCCCCATAGTGCGCATCCTGGCATTTCCAAAATTAAGATGTTCGCACGAAGTTATAGCTGGCGGCCAGGTATAGACAGTGATGTAGAAAAAATGGTTAAACATTGTTTCCAGTACCAACAACAAAAGAAATTGCCCGTTTCAGCTCCACTGCATCCATAGGAGTGGCCTGATCGACCCTGGGTTACATATAGACTATGCAGGTCCATTTCTAGATACCATGTTTCTTGTGATTATCAACGCACATTCCAAATGGATGGACATGGTTGAAGTAAGATTACGTACTTCATCTGCAACCATTGAAAAACTTCACCAGGGTTTCAGTGTTCATGGTTTACCTGAAGTTATCGTGTCAGACAATGGTACCGCTTTCACTGGCACTGAATTCCAAAGATTTGTGAACCTAAATGGGATTAAAGACGTCAGAACATTCCTCATCTAATGGCTTGACAGAAAGGCATGAAGAAATTATCAGAGGGAACATTAGAAACATGTATTTCAAGATTCCTGTTCAGCTATCGCACAACTCCTCATGTGACCACAGATTTAACACCTTTAGGATTCTTCATGAAATGCTGATTTCGTACAGGATTGAGTGTGCATTCCCTAATTTAGAGGGGAAGGTGGAGAGAAACCAAAGGAGTCAGAAAGTAAATCATGGCGTTCACAGTAAAGGTTGAGAGTTTACTGTGGGAAAGACAATTTTTATATGAAATGTTGCAGCTGGACCAAGTTGGGTCCCTGGTATAATTGTCTCTGAAACAGGCCCATTGTCTTATTGTCATGACTCACTGGGGATAGTGCGCTGCAATATCAAGCCCCACTGCTCCCCGAGCCACAATAAATGTGAAAAACTTTGATCAATCCACCTAATTGTTTAAGTTACCAGAATATGAGCACCAGGTTTGTAAACTTAATAAGTAAGTAACTGTTTATTGAACAAATTGTATTTAACCAGTGGCAAAAGAAAGAGATATGAACTGCTAATTTCTAACTCTATAACCTAAACTCTACCCCTTCTTAAATCCCAATACACACACATACAAGATACATAAGACACCCAAAAACATGGATTTTAAAGGTGGGATAAAACAGTTCAATAGCACCAACTCTGGAGGACAGGATTCGATGGGTTGATTTTGATCAATGTCTTCTAAATTCTTCTCAGTTCTTTGCTGATGACACGAGGTGGTCTTCCAGCACTTTCAGTCTTTAGTTAACTGGTTGATCACTTGACTTTCAATGGCCTGGATTTTTCAGTCGACGTGCGGGAGCAGGCCCGACACGCTGATGCATAAAATGATGCGCAATGATGTTGGGCTTGCGTCCCAACGTCATCGCGCTGTCTCGCGATGTTTCATTTGGTGGGCGTGCATCGGAGTTGGCTGCGCGCCCACTGATAATTACAAGGCCTATTAAGACCATTAAGGAAATAAGTAATTTCAAATTTAAGTTCCCTGTCTAACATAACAGCTGGCGGGCAGGAGAAAAGGCTAAGCGACCTTTATGTTTTTTTAGGAAACCTCATCCACGAGCGGGATGAGGTTTCCTAAAGCTTTAACAAATTGAAAAAAACATTTTTCTGAAACATAAAAACAGTCACATAAGGGGACATGTTTTCACTAAATTTTTATTCCATTTATTTCTTTATTTCAAAAGTGCTTCAATCTCCCTGAAGTAGCTCCGTGCCTCAGGGAGATTGAAGTGCTCTTTTGTGTGCATGCCCCAACTCTCTCTCCTCCCACTGCATGCAGAGGTAGCACTGAGCGCAACTGCTCATGTCTTATGCTGGGTGGGCCTTATTTGACCCGCCCACATAAAATGGTGGTGCGGAGCCGATCATGGGTGGTGGTCAGCTCCGTGACCAACCCCTCCCGCTCCCTCCCGTTGTGGGAAAATTCAGGCCAATGTCTCTAACAGTGATTTTCCCCTTTGCCTCTTGACAAGGGTTTTTGGAGAGGGAGCAGGATATAGAGATATGAGGAGAAAAAGCCGGCTAGCTATTATTGTAGAATTACTGGAATCTTACATACACACAGGGGAGAGAGGATTTAGGTCTTTTTCCTTTCAGGCAAGGAGCTATTCTGCTGCACTGCTCTCACATAAACCCTGGTCATCCAGTCAGGAGTCAAGTAAAACATTGTTGCCAGGCATTTTCCCATTAGACCAGACTCCTCCTTGGCACCATCCTGTCTTTCATGGCACACTCTGTTCCAGGACAACAACATTGTATATATCACTCACACTGTTCCAGTAGAATTTCCCTCAAATTGCAGCCATTGTAATTTTAATCCACAGTCCAACAAAATAAAAAGATATGTTCTTTACAACAGTCCAACAGAAATAAAAAGATATGTTATTAGGTAGGAGTGGAAAACACATGTTAGGAAACACATAAATCATATCAGAAGTTGACAAATCCTCCAACAACCAGTTAATTCACCTGAAATTGAAGTCAAAACTTCGACACCTAAGGTGCCAGATTGACAAACAATAGACATACCAGATGTCTTTGCTGAAGTAAATAATTCTGAACTGCCATTGTCTAGGGATGTCGATCCAATGGAAGAACCTTCAGCTGTAGAGTTGCATCGCTCTACCCAAATCTGAAACCTCCTCAAAGGCTAAATTTATAATGGCATGAACTGTATATAATTGTATATAATACGGGTTAAAATATTTTGTAAATAAGAGGATGAAACAAAAGTAAAGGGGGAGGAATGTAATAATTCTAAGTTAAACCATTTCTTACTGTTATGGGGATCATGTGACCGTATCGACCAATCAGTCCTAAGCACAGGACATCTTAGGGGCGGAGCTTTTTAGCCTTGGTCTTGGAACAACCATATAGTTTCCTCTGAAGTCTGTTGACAGTTTACTGATTTTTTATAAGAAACATGTCCTGCACTCGCTAAGTTTAATACCAACTATAATAAGAGGACAATGGATTTGTGCATGATTACAAGGTATTAATCTCATGAAAGTGTTCAAATTAACTTATAGATCATTTGAGCTCTGCCCTTCCATTTTATTATCATTACCTGAAGGCTGGGAAGATACAACAATCATGAATTTTTTCCAAAGATGTGTGTCATCTTCTGTGTCCAGTGAAATTCAAGAGGTGTATTGTTTTAGATCCTTTTGCCAACAACAATTACAAGAGACACTTTAGTGTTGATATATTTACAGTGAGGTGGGGAGGTAGGGATAGGTCTGGTTGCTTGGAATCCTGGAAGCATGGAATTCCAAGAGGTCCTACCAAGTTTAATGGGTGCCTGGGTATCAGAGGGAGAGATAGAGGTTGCCATGGATTGATGGGTGTGGGCTGCATTATGATTGGGGTAGGGGAGAGGGTCCAATCGCACACAGGATGGGTATTTCTGATTGAAGAGGTCCGAGTTCATGAAGTGGGAAACAGATTTGCTTGTGGAGCTAGGCGGAAGCATGCTTGCTTCTCCTAGCCCACAAGCTGTGTTAGAAAAGCAATGAATAATTTGCATCCAACTACTCTCACCTTCTTTCAGCTGCTGGATATCTGGAGCCATGATCATATGGTATGGTCGGGATGGCTCAAGCCTACTCCTGCTCCTGTTGTTATCTTCTACAGGGTTTCGTTCCTTCAACTACATTTCTCAATTTAAAAACTCTGGAAAATAAATTGTTTATGTCCCACCAAGTAACTGGTAATAACGTACCGTCTACTAGTTAATCTTCTGACTTTGACTTGGGGAAATGCTGTTGAGCTATTGGGAAAGTGCCTGAATGAACTTGTCTTAAATTCTAGTAAATCTACGTGAGGAGCTCAGGGACATTATGTGACTAAATTACCTTTGATTCAATGATGCACCTTAATCTTTTTTGTCAGATTCATAGGTTAAATGCTGACAGACTAAATAAATAATGACACTGAAGAAATAGATATGAAGACTGTCAGTGCATCTGTCATTTAGATAAAGTGATAGAATTGACGATGTTTGCTAATAGAATTTTAGAACTATGGTCCCAAGAATTGTCCACTTTGCATATTTTAATGCATAGTGCAAGGAATAGAGAGTACTAAATAAATATTTATCATACATTATCATCCATTAGGAACAGATACAGCTCACTGGATAATTATTGGATGCATTTTACAATGCAAAATTTTGCTTTGGCTATTGTGATACATTTGTAATCCTTCAAACATTTCTTGGATCATGTACAATCGTAATACTCTCCCAGGAAACCAGGTATGTCTTTCCCCTTTGAATCATTTGCCAATCAGTCTTGAGCAGGTTATGACCCAGGTCCATTAAATTTTACCTGATAATATATCTCAGTGTAACTCGAGAGCAGCCTTTATTAAAACTGTGTGGTGCTCTCAAGTCAATTTCTCACATAGGTTATGTACAATATACTTTATCGTATACTGTATCCCAACTATTTAACCTCCAGTGAGGAGATTCTGAAAGAATACTTTCTGATGCCCAAAAGTAATCAAGCAAAATTGCATGGTATTTAACCATTCATACTGCTCTGCTTCAGCAGTTAAATTAGAGGAGGTGAGCCAATACTCAAACCTCCATTTTGATCAGTGGAATTCCCACATTAGCATCGCATTTTGGGACAATAAGTGATGGTTAATTGCAGGTCAAGCCTAAAAGAATCACCACTAATTAGAGTTGTGTACCATTCCGCTGGATTTTACAGGAGCGTAGGGAAATTGACTGACTTAAGTGGCCACCCTACAGCGATAACACGGTGTGGGTGGCCTTAACAAGCTGAGGCTCAGACTGGTGCTCCTCAGTGGAAAGAAGTCCCGACCTTCCGAGCTGCCGGCTAATCTGATTCTCTGGCCAGCAGATCTTGCAGTCCCAGCTGACTGCTGGGACTGTAAACAGTTCCACGAAGTGTGATGGGCACTGGAGACAGATAAGTCCCAGGCTTTGTTGGCAGGGAGGGATTGGGCACCATAGGGAGGGGGTGAAAGGGGTGGGAGGTGGATTTTGGAGGCTGGGCGGAGATGCATAAAAGGGTGGTATGATCTTAGGGGAGGGCTTCCCTGATATGCATAGGGCACTCCCCAAAGGATGTACCCCCTTCCTTCCTGCCTTTTTAATTTGGGTGATAAAATGGCCTTCCCACTCTCACCCACCTTTTGCCGTCCAGTGAATTATGGTAATGGAGGTGGATTGAGGGCCTTAATTGAGTAATAATTGGCCACTTAAGATCCTAAATAGGCCTAAGGGCAGCTGGGCTAGTGGACACTTTACCCATCTTCCCAGTATTATGGGTCCAAGTCGGGGGTGGGTGCGAAGGCAATGGGCTAGGCACCAGACATATTTTATGTGCTTCCCTGTCGAAAATAAGGCATATGTGAGGCTGTAAAAGCCCTTTGTGTTTGTGATGAAGTAACAAACTTGCTTGTAGGAAAAACAGAAAATGCTGGAAAACACTCAGTCAGACTGCATCTGCAGAGAAGGAAACAGAGTTAATGCTTTAGGTCGATGAAGAATTGGAAGATGTTCGAGATTAACAGTTTATAAGCAAGTGCAAACGGGTGGAGTGGGACAGGGGGAAAGAACAAAAGGGAGAGGTCTGTGATAGAGTGGAGGGAAGAAGTGGTTAAAAACAAAAGGGATGATGGTGCAAGGCAAAAGTGAGTCACAATGTGACAAAAGAAAATATGGATTCAGAAGAGGTCTAAAATGGTAAAAGAAAAATAGCAGACAGGGAGGGAAACTTAGAAATCCAGCCAAGAGGAGAAGGCTCCTGAGGTCCAGCAAGGTGGCAGAGAAAGTCAGGTAAACCCCATAGACCACTCCACTGTCTGTCAGGATCCGCAACCCAAGCACCAACCCTCACTGCTGGTAGCTCCAGTGCAGCTATCCTTCATTACCAAGAGTTGCTGTTTGAGAAAATGGTAGGGGTGGTTAAGGTATGAAAAAGCTTGAAGCCTTGCCTCAGTTATATAAGTACAATTTTATTCAGATTTTAACTGGCAGTGACTCTCAAAGAGACTACAATGATGGCTGGTGTGTAAATGAACCTGAATTTACAGGTTTTCTCAGTTCCAAAATCCATACTTGTGTCCCATCCAGAAGGCAGGAATGAAAATATATACATCAATGTAAACCTGGCTACTATATAAAAACTTGATTTTTTTAAATGGACAAACGTTTTCCCCTGATTAGCTATGACTAATACCAGAGGAATTTCTAACCTTCAGAAACCAGCAGGGACCTGGTTTCTTTAAAGAGGAGTTAATACCCCTGTGACTGCAGAAAATCAAATTCCAAAGAACTGCACCAGCCCCCTTTACATTTTTAAGGCAGAGCTAGCCAATGGAGACGGCATGTCTGCAAGGACTCCTCTATTAAACACCGCAAGCTTCCAGACCTAGGAAATACATCCTTTGTCCGGCACCCAGGAGAAGTGGTGTGAGGTATGTCACATGACCTCTCCCAAGTTGCTCGTACCTGTAATATTGCGTGTGGAACTGAATCCAGTCAGTCTACCATCCAAGACATCACTACAGGGTTTCCTCAGGATAGTGTTCTAGGCCATCTTCAGCTGCTTCATCCTTCCATCATAAAGTCAGAAGTGGAGATGTTCGCTGATGATTGCACAATGTTCAACACCATTCACAACTCCTCATACTGAAGCAGTTCATGTCGAAATGCAGCAAGACCTAGACAATATCCAGGCTTGGGTGGACAAGTAGCAAGTAACATTCATGCCACACAATTGTCAGGCAAGGACCTTCTCCAACAAGAGAGAATCTAACAATCATCCCTTGACATTTTATGGCATTACCATCACTGAATCCCCCACTATCAATATCCTGGGGGTTACCATTGACCAGAATCTGAACTGGACCAGCTATATAAATATTGTGGCTACAAGAGCAGGTCAGAGGCTAGGAATCCTGTGGCAAGTAACTTACCTCCTAACTCCCAAAGCCTCTCCAGCATCTACAAGGCACAAGGCAGAAGTGTGATGGAATACCCTCTGCTTGCCTGGATGAGTGCAACTCCAACAACACTCAAGAAGCTTGACACCATCCAAGACAAAGCAGCCCACTTGCTTGGTACCACATCCACAAGCCATCACTCCCTTCACCACTGATGAACAGTGGCAGCAGTGTGTACCATCTATAAGATACACTGCAGAAACTCACCAAGGCTCCTTAGGCAGCACCTTCCAAATCTATGACTACTACTATCTAGAAGGACAGGGGCAGCAAATACATGGGAAGACCACCACCTGGAAGTTCCCCTTCAAGCCACTCACCATCCTGACTTGGAAATATATTGCCATTCCTTCACTGTCACTGGGTCAAAATCCTGGAACTCTCATCCTAACAGCACTGTGTGTGTACCTACACCACCTGAATTGCAGCTCACCACCACCTTCTCAAAGGGTAATTAGGGATGCGTAATAAATGCTGGCCTAGCCGGTGACCCTCACATCCCATAAATTAATTTTTTTAACCATCTAACTGGTAGCAGCAGAAAGAGCTCTGTCCAGGTAAATTGCTTGGCCCTCATTTACACTGTGTACTACTAGAATATTGGAACTGCTGTATTGGTGCCTATAAGACTCATTCGTCTCTATGTGCCTTCTTCCATTGTGGAAGTCCTTGCTTTTGAAAATTCAGATCACACTGTAACAGTTTCAGCCTGCTAGCCTGTGAAGGAATATGCCACTGGACTTTTGATTCTGGACTCTGGACTCACGTGAAACCGTAACTCTTATTTTTATCGTGGTCTTGCCCTATACCCCTTTTCATCCCTTATCCCTCTTTTACTGTGTGAATGCTGCCCGACCTGCTGAGTTTTACCAGCATTTTCTGTTTTTATTTGAGATTCCCAGCATCCACAGTATTTTGCTTTGAACACAGGAATAGGACCCGGGTCCTCTGACCTATCAAGCCTGCTTTACCATTCAGTCAGCCATGGCAGTTCTTTATCTTTTAAATCACAATTCCTTGCTCCTTCTTCACATTTTTAGTACTCATCTTTTAAAGTTTCTTTTCCACCTCTTAATTGCTACACTAAAGGTCTGCCTAGCACAGTTGGTTACATGGCTAGTGTGTGATTCGGCATAATGCCAACACATGGGTTCAATTCCTGTTCCAGTTGAGATAGACTTGGTACCTGCCTCCTCACCTAGCCCCTGAGAGTGGAAAGCAATAATAAACCAACACTGACAAAAAGACCTGCTGAGGAAACAGCTCAGGTGAAACATCAGCAGACAAAGAGCCAAGGATCTGCCTTCCTGTAGAGCACAAATGACAATCACTACCCTACCCCTTTTATTATGTAACATAACCAAGAATCCAGAGACCTGGAATAATAATCTAGAGAATGAGAGTTCAAATCCCATCATAGCAGTTTGAGAATTTGAATTCAATTTCAGAGTGCCAATTTAAAACTTATGTCAGTGATCATGAAGCTGCCAAATTGTTGTTAAAATCCAACTGGTTCGCAAATATTTTTTAGGGAAGGAAACCTGCCATCTTTAGCTATTGTATATGTAACACCACTCCCATGCCAATGTAATAAAAACAGGAAATGCTGGAAAAACTCAGCAGGTCTAACAGCATCTGTGGAGAGAGAAACAGAGTTAACGTTTGAAGTCCATATGACTCTTCTTCTTACGGACTCGAAAGGTTAACTTTGTTGCTCTCTCCACAGGTGTTGTTAGGCCTGTTGAGTTTTACCAGCATTTTCTGTTTTTATTTCTGGTTCACAGCATCCACAGTATTTTGCTTTTACCCACAGCAATGTGATTGGCTCTTTACTGCCATCTATCAAACAACAGGGTACTAGGGATGGGCTATAAATGCCAGCCTTGCCAGCAACATCCACATCCTGAGAATGAATTAAAAAACCATTCTTCTGCACTATAACCTTCTGGGGTGTTGCATCCCATATTGTGCTAAGAAATCCTACCTGTGCAATTTATCACAAAGGTCATTGATACCATTGTTGGTTAATAATATAACAAAACTGGGACAGAGAATGTTAATTATTCTGAAACCGGTTCTTTGGGCAGAATTTTATCAGCCCTGGAGTGAAGGCCTGGGAGGCAGGGGATGCTGGTAAAGTAGCAGGGAGCTGTGTCGGGATAACTCCTTGACACATTCCCGTCACTGGGGCAGTTGCCCAGGGGTAGCATGGGAGCTGGATTGGCTGCCCACCACATGGAGGTGGACAATCAATTTAAATAATGAAGTCCCTTATTCGGGGTCATTTTTGGGGCTGCTGGCATTTTGCTGTCGGTTGGTAGCTCCCTGCTGCTTGGGAAGGCTGCTGGCTTTATGGCAGTGCACTCCCAGCACCAGCTCGACTGATTTTCTAAGCTGGTGGCCCTCTCCCCCAGGGAGGGTGCTGCAGGAAGAAAAGGCATCCAAAGCAACCCAGATGCTCCATCTAGAGAGATTCCCCCTCCATCCTGCCAAGCCTTGGCCATTCAGGATATTAGATTACAATTTCCCCCTATGAGGGCACCTCCATTTTGAGGGGCCCTCATGTTTGCTGAACTGCCCCAGTAGCATGCGGAAGCTTCAGAACTGCTGGCCCTGTGATTGGACCAGCAGCATCCACATCCTGCCCACCAGCCTGAGGAGGATGTTGAGCTCGGAGGCGGACAATTAGGAGGTGGCTGTCTGGAATATTTGCTGTCTTGGTCCCAATGCCGGCAGTTGAGGGCTCAGGACCCCCATTTGATCCCAATATTGGGGTCTCAAAGCCCATGCTAAAATCTAGCCTGTTATTTGTTCTAGACTTGCAGAATTTGCACTGTGTCCCCAGAGTATTGAGTATTTACTGGTTCTACAAGAGTTTGAGGCATTGATGGGTATGTCACAGTACCAACACTTTTTCCAGTTTTGTGGTACAGAACAGCTAATCTACTAGTGCACCCTGATAGCGCATTAACATATTGAGCGTGATGGTCACATTTTTAAGTCAGCTGATGTATTTCCCTGAGCCACACCAGCCAACTAGGAATCTCATTGGTTCATTTCTGATCTGTCTTGCATGACGACTTCAGCAGGAGAGGTAGCAGAAACGATATTGCCCTCTATCCTTCAGTAGGTGAAATGGGGCTCATGTTGAAATGTCACAATTTCCATAGTTTGGTTATGGGTTGTAAATTGAGCTATAACTAGAATGATTTGTAGACTCTGGCAAGCCAAACACTTCATCAGGATATCATTTTCAGTTAATAGAACCATAAAAGTATTAACTAGGAGGGATGCTAAATAACGCATGTTTGATGTACTGGATCAATGAGGGAAAATTTAGCCTGGGTTCCTGTTCTTGATCCCTATCCAATTATTGTTGCTGGATTTCAAGTGATATAGGACCAGGTTTGGCTGTGATACTTGCCTGCCAACACTCACTGCCTATAATTGTATATTAGGAATGGCCAGTAGGTGCTGGTTCCTGTTGCCTGAGGAACTGCACCCAAGCTTAAATCAATATTTTCTAAGGTTGGGAAAAAAATTAAAAATATGAGAGGTTTGTTTCACTTATTCAGAGTTTCCTATAAACAGACGTTCCCCAGCTCATCTACATTCTCTGAATTCCTCATGGCATTCTTCAGCAAACAATGACATAAAGCCAGTGGTTGGTGGTGTATGTGCACATCTGGAAAACTGAAAATCTCTCAGAATGTGCAAACAATAGTATGTGAAACATCTGAATGTATTCAGAAAATATATTTTGATATTATTCCTTGGTAAACAGCTCTGGAATTTCATATGAACAGTCCATTGTACGTAATTATGTCATTAGCTATTTGATAAGTTCAGGGGTGCTTAACCACAATGCATAAATTATCATTGGGACAACAAAAAAAATGTTTGTGGTGGCTCCTTGGCTCCAAGGGTGAGGGTAACAGGTATGCTACTAATCCTGGTGGCAACCAGAAATGAGAAATAAATGCCACTCATCCCTGTTCACCCACATCCCAAGGTCAAATTTTAAAAAAATGATCACATAACCAACTCAGAATTATGTGAGCTTCAACAACGTGTTTGCCATTGCATCAAACTTATATTGTCATTTTTGCTATTAAAATAGTTAAGCATGAAGTATTGTGCTACAAAGCAGAAAATGTGCAGATGAAGATAATGGTATTATTTAAAAAGTGATAAGGAACAGTGGGCTGGATTTGATGGCCCCCCCTTGCCAGGGCATGCTTTTTGGCAGGAAACACATAAAATATACCAGGATCCTAGCCTACTGCCTTCACACCCACCATCAACCCAATACCTATAGTATGGTGGGGTGAGCAAGGCGCCCAGTAGCACACCTGCCCTTAGGCCTATTGAGGCCCTTGCCCTTAATCTGCCTTCACTGCCTTACTGCGCTGGGCAGTGGAAGGTGGGTGAAAGTGGGAAGGGCATTTTTTTTCACTCAAGTTGGTGAAAAGGTGGGAAGGGGAGATGCATCCTTTGGCGGGTTGGTGCCCTATGCACATTGGGGGTACCACGCCCCCAAGATCACACTCCCCGTTTGGTGCCTTTCCTCCTGGCCTCTGAAACCCACATCCCCCTCCCTGTCCCCCCTCCTTGGCGTGCCTGGTCCCTCCCCACCCGAAAAGGGCCGACTTACATGTCTCCAGTGTCCATGCGACTTCTTTGTGGGGACTGCTTGCAAGGGAGAGGGCGTGGCTTCCGTCCCTCAGCTTGGTAAGGCCGCCAGATTGTCGCTGCGCGGTGCCCGTTTGAAAAGCAATGGACTTTTCTTCGAGCAGTAGGCGCATAAATACATGAACGAACAGGCCTGACGTCTGCCATTGATGTAATTCATTCGTGCAATTCGATTTTTGGGAATAGGAGAATTCAAGAACGTCGCTAACTTTGATTTAGAGTTGAGAAAGCAGTGATTAAAAAAGTTCAACCCACCTCGGTTTTGGTTCAAGCGAGGTCGCTAGCAATGCTCATCAGCTTGATTTAGATATTGCAAAGAGACAGCTTTTCAAGAGCGCCAAAGGCAGGGTATGCGAATAATGTAGACACCTTTACACCTGCACCTCACACTCTACATGTTCAGTGATTCAAAATTGGTTTCTGGGTGAACTGACCTCAAAATTCAAACCAGAAAAAAAATCCTGAGACAACATGGCCTGACAGAGCTGCCAACATTAATACGTCATTTGCCGGCTAGGATTTCACAGTGGTTCGATCAAGGTTTGAGAACAGGAAGGGGTCAAAGTCAGTACAAATCTGTTCCACTGCACTCTCTCAATATTTGCACAGGGAAAAGAAGTAGTAGGTGGAATAGGGGGGAGAAGGGGGAGCCTGGTGAGGGGTTAGCTTGTTCTGAAAAGTTTTTAGGAAGTGGACGACAGAACTGAATAGATTTTGCATTATTTTCCTGAAAATAAAGTTTTAGAATATTACAGTGGTAATATAGCTATAGTCAAATTTACCCGATTCAAGGAAACAGGATAGATAAATGTCTCAGGCCAGGATTTTCCAGCACTGCCATGGTGGAACCCGCCGTGGGTGATGCAGCGGCCCAATCAAAACTCCATTGACTTTCATTGGGGCCGGATGATCCCGGCAGAGGGTGGAGCCAGAAAATCCCGCCCTAAGAGTAGGATTTCTTTTTTATTCATTCATGGGATGTGGGTTTCACTGGCTGGGCCAGCATTTATTGCCCATCCCTAGTTGCCCTTGAGAAGGTGGTGGTGAGCTGCCTCCTTGAACTGCTACAGTCCATGTGGTGTAGGTACACCCACTGTTGGGGAAGGAGTTCCAGGATTTTGACCCAGCGACAGTGAAGGAATGGTGATATATTTCCAAGTCAGGGTGGTGAGTGACTTGGAGGGGAACTTCTGGGTGGTGGTGTTCCCATGTATCCGCTGCCCTTGTCCTTCTAGGTGGTACGGATTTGGAAGGTGCTGTCTAAGGAGCCTTGGTGAATTCCTGTAGTGCATCTTGTAGATGGTACACATTGCTGCTACTGTGCGCTGGTGGTGGAGGGAGTCAATGTTTATGGATGTGGTGCCAATCAAGCAGGCTGCTTTGTCTTGGAGGGTGTCCAGCTTTTTCAGTGTTGTGGGAGCTGCACTCATTCAGGCAAGTGGGGAGTATTCCATCACACTCCTGACTCGTGCCTTGTAGATGGTGGACAGGCTTCGGGAATCAGGAGGTGAGTTACTTGTCGCACGATTCCTAGCATCTGACCAGCTCTTGTAGCCACAGTATTTATATGGCTAGCCCAGTTCAGTTTCTGGTCAATGGGTGTTGATAATGGGGTAATTAAGTGATGGTAATGCCATTGAACATCAAGAGGTGATGGTTGGATTCTCTCTTGTTGGAGATAGTCATTATCTGACACTTGTGTGGTGCGAATGTTACTTGATATTATCCAGGTCTTGCTGCATTTGGACATGGACTGCTTCAGTATCTGAGGAGTCACAAATGGTGCTGAACATTGTGCAACCTTCAGTGAACATCCCCACTTCTGACCTTATGATGGAAGGAAGGTCATTTGTGAAGCAGCTGAAGATGGTTGGGCCTTGGGCACTACCCTGAGGAACTCATGCAGTGATGTCCTGGAGCTGAGATGATTGACCTCCAACAGCCACAACCATCTTCCTTTGTGCTAAGTATGACTCCAACCAGTGGAGATTTTTCCCTCTGGTTCCCATTGACTCCAGTTTAGCTAGGGCTCCTTGATGCCACACTCGGTCAAATGCTGCCTTGATGTCAAGGGCAGTCACTCTCACCTCATCTCAGGAGTTCAGTTCTTTTGTCTATGTTTGTACCAAGTATGTAATGAGGTCAGGAGCTGAGTGGCCCTGGTGGAACCCAAACTGGGCATCAGTGAGCAGGTTATTGCTAAGCAAGTGCTACTTGATAGTACTATTGATAACCCCTTCCATTACTTTAATGATGATCGAGAATAGACTGATGGGGCAGTAATTGACTGGGTTGGATTTGTCCTGCTTTTTGTGTACAGGACATACCTGGGCAATTTTCCACATAGCCGGGTAGATGCCAGTGTTGTAGCTGTACTGGAACAGCTTGGCCAGGGGTTTCGGCAAGTTCTGGAGCACAAGTCTTCAGTACTATTGCTAGAATATTGTCAGGATCACAGCCTTTGCAGATCCAGTGCCTTCAGCAACAGGGAAAGGGCAAGACAAGGATTTGCCATCCAACATTTATATAAGACTTTACACAGAAATAGGAACAGGAGTGGGCCATTCGGCCCCTCGCGCCTGCTCTGCCATTCAATAAGATCATGTGTTTTGATTTCCACATTCCCATCTACCCCCAATAACCTTTGATTCCCTTGCCTAACAAGAATCTGTCTACCTCTGCCTTAAAAATATTCAATGACCACGCCATCATCTTCCGAGGCAGGGAGTTCCAAAGTCCCACAATCCTTTGAGAGAAAAAATTCTCTTCATCTCTGTCCTAAAAGGGGCGACCCCTAATTTTAAAACAGTACCTCTTAGTTCTGGACTCACCCACAAAGGGAAACATCCTTCTATCCCCATTTCATCCCCACTAGGTCTATCTGTCACTTACTCGTCCTGCTTTCTACCCTTAATGTCGTCATTAGCACATTCCTCAGCTAATATCACCACCATCAACACCACTTTGTCCTTTTGTCTATGACATCTTTAGCAATCTCTTCTTTGCCTTCAGCTATCACTGGCCCTCCATCTAGCTTCACATGTCCCACCCCAATTCAACCAGCTTATATTCCACCTCATTTCTATTTTTCCTTAGTTCTGATAAAGAGTCATATGGACTCAAAACATTAACTATATTCCTCTCTGCAGATGCTGTCAGACCTGCTGAGTTTTTCCAAGTATTTTTGTTTTTGTTTCAGATTTCCAGCATCCACAGTGTTTTGCTTTTATTTTGCTTCCATCCTTAATGCCTGGCAGGACTAGTTTTTCCAGATGTGTGGCTGTCATGGGCATATGCAGCTTTTCTCACAATTCTACAGTTGCCTTTCAGTCATTTGCAGTGACTTGATTGGCTGAATCCTTCACATTGGGCTGTAAGCCCTTTAGTGCAGAAGGTGAATAGGGATTTTACTATATATTTCAGTGTTTTAAACAGGATGGGTGGAAATTTATGTTCTAAAACTCCTGCAATGCTTTATGACTTATAGAGAGAAAATTAATGTTGCGGCCTAAAATATCCGATGAAAATAAATTTGGTTCCAACATGCTTAACTTAGAAAAAAACAAAGAATTATCTCAAGAATTTAATAAATTATTTTGATGTGCAGTGACCAATATCATATCTGGTAGCCCACCTTGTTCACAGGACCCCATAAGCAGTAATGGAGTGTCAGCCCTTTATTGATTTGTTGACAAGCCTGGACCTTTCTGATTGGTTCTTAACTGTAGACCTAATTCAAATGCCAGTTGGAATTACACTGAAGTCATGGCTTGGGGTTGACCACTTGCAGCAGTAATTCTCAGCCATTTTGGTGTTTGGGACCTCCTGCAAATATCGACACACCACCCGCCAATCTTCAAAAGATAGGCTCAGCTACACAATGCAGAATGTGTGATGTCATTTCGGAATGCATTGTTACTAGTATATCATAAATATAAAATCAAGAGACGCAGAAATCTTATGGCCTCATGAACCATTTAGTCTGAGGCCTAGTTCAAAAATCTATAGCCAGAAACTTACCTATGTCGGGCGGGCTGGGTGAGAGCGGGCAGGCGCTGAGCCGATTGCTGCCCGCGATCGGCCGCACGCCACCATTTTACATGGGCAAGCCAATTAAGGTCCACCCAGCGTAAAACACGTTCTGTAGCACTCAGTGCTACCTGTGTGGGTGGGGGGAGGAGCGAGAGTCGGGGCCAGTGCTCTTTCGCGCACGCGTGTGAAAGAGCACAACAATCTTCCCGAGGCAGGGAGCTGCCTTAGGGAGATTAAGTACATATTGAAATATTTTAATGAAGAAAGAGAAAAATTATTTAGACATGGCCCCTCATGTGACAGTGTCACATGAGCTGGGACATGTTTTTCAACGCAGCAAAATTTTTTTTATTGGGATGAGGTTTCCTGACAAACGCTAAGGCTGCTTGGGCTCTCTGCTTGTCTGCCAACCTTAAGGTTGGATGGGCAGTACTGTTAATTAGCTGAATTACTTTCCTAATGGCCTTGATAGGCCTTTGATAGTTCGGCATGGGTGCAGCCACCTCCAGTGTGCGCCCGCCAAATGAAATATCTAAATGATGTAGGGACGCACGCCTGACATCATCGAGTGTCATTTTGCGAGTCGGGGTATCAGGCCCGCCCCCACACACCGGCGACAATATTCTGGCCTATGACAAAGAAATAAACAAGTACTTTCCCTGATAAACTTATTTGATAACTCGTTCATCTGGTAACTGCAAACTGTTAACGAGTTAGCAAAACATGATTGTTTTGTGATGGATTTCTCTTGTTTTGCTAATGATTTAACTTAATTGAAAGTCTGAAGTTCTACTTTAACTGATTTGTCTTTGACAGCCTCTTTAATTTGAATTTTTCATACCCTTAAGCAAAAATACTGCAACAAACTTCTCGGCCTAGGTAATAACCAGAACTGTGAGATTTTCTGTAATTTTTAATGCAACTCATGTAAGGAATACATATCTCCAAGAACTATATACATTTTTTTAAATGGAAGGACATTGAATGATCTGGACACTTCCTTGGGAGCTGACCTGTGGATTTTTTCAAGGTTACAAGTTCACTTTGGTCTGTTAGCAACCTTCTTTTCCAAGAAATCAGGTGACTTCTGCTAAATGACCAGAAAGACACTGGGCGGTGGCGGGGGGGGGGGGGATGGTGGTGGAAATAAGAGCTATTTGTTTACTTGAATTGTAATTGCTGAAATAAAACCACTGTGTTCAGATGCTGGAAAACCCTGCTAGTTTACTGGAAACCACCTGACTGAAAAGGGTTTCTGCTTTAGAACTTGGGTTTTGAACTCAGAGTTTTGGAAGTGAGCTGAAAAGGAAGGTTGCCCAACTATCTCTCTTCCTGCCTTGCCTGAAATTCAGTGTGGTTATCATCATCCAGCCGGAGAACCTTCATCTCAGTGTAACTCCTCTGTATTTGGCAACCTGAGAAGCGGAGACGAGAGATCCCAAGGACTTAGATTTTGCTCTATTCTCCTCCAAGCTGAAGCTCCTTTGGAAAGAACTTCCAGATAACTACTGTGACCAGTGATCCGTCTTTGCGTGTGTGTGTGTGTGTGTGTGTGTATATGTGTGTGTGTGTATATACACGCATGTGTGCACACATGGGATTTACAGCTATACTTTCGGATTACAAATTATACGCTGACCAGTTTTTGAAACTTGATTCTGAAATATAAGTTTCATTTCATAATAAATTAACCATTCCAAGTTTACTGAGAGAAGCCTGGTTAAAGTCTCTTTTATTCTGGTTCTAACAATAGCAAAAACAAGCATTTGGCTATTTTGGTAAGTGATTGAACATTTACACTTATGGGGTGACTTGTGGAGTAGTGGGGCTAGAGAAACTGCACACTCCTCCCATCCCGGCCTTTACACTCAGTACTGAGATCCTTGCTAATGGCCGGAAGAGGCAGTGGATAAAGCAAAGTTAAAGTGCAAAATAGATGGAACTTCTTTTATGGCATTTAAACTATCAACGGTAAATATTTTACCAGTGCACTCAAATGAGCAAATTAAATGACAACAGTATTTTGCTTGAACTTTTCTTGTGCTACCATAATACTCTAATGATCTTTCATCTATTTTCTCATTTTATTTAACTTTTACAGAACTGAAATAAAATCTGCTGCTCTATCTCATATACAGTCATTCATGATCTCCCTCGGACCTGCACAATATTGCTAAAGTTTCTTACCATATGCAGCATTGATTTAATCAGTTGTGTGTTTTTAAAAAAAAACATGTACTTTAGTACCAATCGCCTCTCCCTCTCCACTCCCCCACCGTCAACTTGGAGCTACCTCTTGGCCGCTGCCCATCTTGTTGCCCTCTGAGCTGCCCAGTATTGTTCCAGACTGGGGACAGTGGCTGCCTGGTGCACCCCAGCAGTGTGCTGCCTGACTGTTAAATTCTATCCTCGAGAATTTATAAAGGTTCGAGGAAATTCCAGGCATCCTGGGCTGGCATTTTGTGAAGTTTCCAGTTGTTGCATCAATAAAGCTAAGTAGGTTTTTAAGTAGATTTACTGCTATACAATTACCTTTGCATCAACAAAATATATACATAAAAAAGCAAAGAAAACATTTAAAATTAATCCCTCCTCTGCTTTAGGATTCCCATTATCTGGTTTGGCAGTGGCAACAGTATCTTTAAAAAATCTCCTCTTGTTGGCTGAAAGCCAGTTGCAAAAGCTTTTTCACAGACACAAATCTAACAATTGATGTGGTCACATCAATCAACAAGGGAATGTTAATTTTAACCTTACCTGAATGTTAGAAAATGAGCAACTAAAATTGAGCAAGCTAATCACCCGCTTGATACACACTCCTTTCCCACTGCCTGCAGTCATACACAGGGTTCTGTAAGTGGCTGAGGCCGCATGACTTTATGCATATCAGGGTTTCTTTATGTCAATAGGACCCCAAATGTATTTTAACCTGGGCCTGAACAGGGAAACTGCTGTGGCTTTCCTGCTGGGAGAAAGTAATTCACTGTCGGAAGCCCTGTAAAGTAAATGAGAAACTTCTGTTTATGGGGCCAGGAGGGGCAGGATCGACTTCTCCCCCACACTCCACAAGGGAATTTGTGGCCTCTTTGACCCCAGACCTCCCTCCAAACACCCCCCAACTTCCCTCTTCTAAGACCCTCAAAGAGGGTTTTTTAAAACAATACTATAACATAAAAAATTGATCTACGCATTTTCTTAAACATTACATACTGTAGATATAAATGAAGAATGAACTTTAGGTGTACTTTGTAATAATCCTTGTAGTGTCTTTGGCATCCTTATCTCCATGTACTTGATGGTTTTCACAAATGAACAAATGGCATGTAGTGATAACTTATCAGAGCCAAAATACATTATAGATTATAGATATGCTCGTTTCCTTTTCCATGAAATGCCAAACCATGCGCAATTCCTTTGGCAGAAAGAATATTTTTCTGTGGCGTATTTGTCTCTGTCGTAAGACTTCATAGGATTTTACTATAGGTTATTTTCATAATTTGCAGGAATTTACAGAATGTCCTTTTGAGGTCATTAAAATGTTTTTTTTTACAACCCTTCAAGTCAGTCTTGGCTTTAAAATATTTAACTGTGCGACTGGATAGTTTTAGCTTTGGCGTTCAGGCACCACTTCACATTGACATATTGGTTTCTGACCCAAAAATTGCCTTTCATTTTAAGGTCTTTTGCTATTCCCTGAGACATGGTTCAGTGGAGTTTCGCACTCTTATTTTGTTTCAACTACCATCGACAGTGATTAATTGTGAGCCATTAACTAAGGTCGGGCCATTGAGTCCCAGTTGTCCAGCTGCTTAATTTTCATGATTAATTTGAACAGGTTTTGAAAAATCAACAGATGGAGGTGCAATTTAAAACTTTTTAACACATTTATTACTGAGCAGATACAACCCAAGTATCGTTAACAACCGCAAGCGAAAGAATTCTGCCACTTTTTTTCTCTGCTGGAGTGCAGTTTTACAGCAGTTTGTGCCATCAACTAGTAATGTACAAGAAAGAGGAGGAGAATGTGATTTCCCAATAACCATACACAAAATTAATCTGGGGAAGGATTTTCTTGGATGGCAGGGTTTCCAGCCCTGTCAGCTGAAGAATCAGTGGGGAACACACCCTGCCAATACAAACATATGAACAAGGAGCAGCAGTAAACCATTTGGCCCCTCGATCCTGCTCTGCCATTCATGGCTGATCTGATAGTAACCTCAAATCTGCATCCCACCTACCCCCAATAATCTATCACCCCCTAGCTTATCAAGAATCTATCCACCTCTATTTGAAAATATTCAAGGACTCTGCTTCCACCGCCTTTTCAAGAAGAGAGTTCCAAAGGTTCGCAATCCCCTTGAGAGAAAACTTTTTCGCCTCATTTTTGTGTCTGTGCAAAGGCTTTTGGAGCTGTCTTTCAGCTGACGGGAGGCTATTTTAAAAAAAGATATTGTTGCCACTGCCAAACCAGATAATGGGAATTCTAAAGCAGAGAAGAGGGAGTCATAACAACTGCCCCACAGCTCGGAGACGCAACTCCACCCCTCACTCACGAGGAAGTCCCGCCTCAAAGAGATGCCGGCCATCTGATTGGTCAGCAGCTTTGTAGTCACAGGAGCGCCAGTAGCAGCAGTGGCCAAGTCTAGAACTACAAGCAGTCCCCAGATTCAAAGTCATTGGGAAGAATTCTCCACCACCCCCCCCCCACCACCCCACCCCACCTCAGGTGGGAAATTCAGGAGCAGGCGTGTGCAGGCGCACCTCCAATCGGCGCTTCCGATCGTGGGCGAGCCAATTAAGGAGCGCAAAGGAGCACACTCATCTCCCTGAGGCTAAGTGTTGCCTCAGGGAGATCAGCGCCAAATTTAAAAATGGTACATGTCGAGAAATGAAATTTCCCTGACGGTTCCCCTCATGTGACACTGTCACGAGTTGGGACATGTCCATCACTTTTAAGTAAACTTTTATTAAATTTTTAAAAACCTACGTGAAACCTCATCCTGCTTTTCCTGAAGCCCACTAGGGCTCCCAGCCTGCCCGCCAACATTAAGGTTGGACGGGCAGGCCCATTAATGAGTCTAATTACTTTGTAAATGGCCTCAATTGGCCATTGACAGGTCAGTGGGTGCATTGCTGATTCGTGCCCCCGCCGATCTGAAAATTGAAATGACGTGGGATGACTTGCTGGGCTTCCCCACTGCTCCTCAACTCCTCACTAGCTGTAAAATTGAGGCTAGTAGGGAAACAGCCCTTAAGTGGTCATTAGTCGCGCACTTAAGGCCCTCAATTGGGGTAAGAGTGGGCAGGCTGGCCCAGGCTTCACCTATCCCTGTGAAATTGTGGACTGTTCGGGGCAGACAGGGGGACAGTGGGAAGTCCATCTGGGGAATTTTACGGACCACCCCCACTGCAAACCTGCCAGCAGGAACCGTAAAATTCTGCCCCTCAAATTCAGATTAGGCACCTTGCAGCCTTCTGGACTCAACGCTGTGTTCACCAATTTCAGATGAAAATCCCTGCCCCATCCCCCAATCTTGTTTCCTTTTCTTTTCAGCATTACATTCTGAATCTTGTTATTCACATGTTTTTGTTTTTAGTTGTTTATTATTCTGCCATTCACCCCTCCCCTGCACATATCTTTTGTTTCATTACTACTCCCTCTGGCTCTGTCCCACCAATTCTTTTGTCCTTTAATGGGCTGGATTTAACGCTTCCCCCGGCGACGGGTTTGAAAGCGACGGGGTATGTTAAATTCAGTGGACCGCCTACCCACCCAACCCTTCCCCATCTGCGAATATACCAGCGGACGAGGTTGCATCAGTTAATGCCCAGTTAAGGGCCTCATCCCACTGCCACTGGTATTTAACTAGTTTCCCTGCATGGGCTGGTAGTGGGTCTCTCTTTAACTATCCCTAAGTTGTAACTCCCCCAGGCTGCCATCCCTCCATGGTCCCCCAAACCCTGTCCCCCACCTCCCTCACCCAGCCCCCTCACCACCCTCCAGACACTTAAAAAATTGTGATCCATCGCAGCTCACCTCCTTAGCGCTGAGTGCAATGGCACCCGCTCCTGCTAGCGCTGCCAATACAGCAAGAGCCGCTGGCCTCTGATTGGCTGGCAGCTCTGGCACATGACACCCTCTCCCTGAGTGGCAAAAATCCTGCCTTCAGTCTATTAATGGCAATTGGCCATTAAATGACTGCAGGGCAGCCATTCTTCCTTGGGTGGGCTCCCCATGACATTTGAGCTGGGGAGGCCAGCACCATGGCATCCTGTATAATTCAGCCCAATATTCCCCATCTTTCTCTCTGTCACAAACCCTTTCTTTTGTTCTTTTTCCACCCTTCCCCACGTGACCAAATTAAAATCCATTACATTTTTAACATTTCCCAGTTCCGATGAAAGGTCATTGACCTGAAACTCTGTTTCTCTCTCCACAGATGCTGCCTGACCTGCTGAGTATTTTCAGCATTTTCTGTTCTTATTATGAAGTTGACCTGACCTGAATCAATTCAGTGGTTTTGTTGGGGATATATGTCTTCATGGAGGATATTTATGCTGGGAAAGAGATGGGTCTCCCATTTTAGATGTTCATTGTCTCAACCAGTTATTCTCAGTCAGGTGTAGCAGAGTCAGACCAAAGTCAATCTCTCTCTGCTTAGCTTCAGAAACCTGTTCTAAATTTAGATTTAGAAAAACATCCCTTACTGTGTAATATTTTTCAATTTTTCATCCTATGGCAGCATGAAATGTGATTGCCAGTTTGTGTTATGAGCCTATGCTGAATAGAAAACTGTTTAAACTGTCCAAGCCTATTCCACGTACGATCAATGGAGAGAGGAGCCTTTTGATAAGTTGGCTTAGACAGTTTTGTATCTGTGGTAATCTGATGTGTAATATTCCTTTAAGAAGAATGTTATAATGGAAGTTCACATGATCTTAGTATCCAATAGCAGAGTAGCGCAGGCTACCTCTGTAGTTAGTAGTCGATAGTTAGCAGTTGAAGAGTGTAGAGATCGAGTTTGAAGTGTTAGCACATATTTAGTTCTGCTGTAAATAAACATGGAATTTCTACCTCTTAAGTGCCTGCTACTTAACTCTACCAATAATACCAAATTGGCCACCTGTTACAACAAGTGGGCGAACAGGATCCAATGAACTGGTGACTAGGATCCAACAAACTGGCGATGAGGTTTAAACAAGTTAAAAAGAAGCAAGCAAGAGAAACAAAATCGGCACTTTGCACAGCAACTGTAACTAAAAGTTCTGCTCAAATTGTCAAAGTAACTCCCTCACAGTATGCCGCAATGCGATCCAGCAACGGACGATTGGTTCCATTATATTGAGCGTCTCTCATTCTTTTTACCGAGAAACTGAGATTACGGGGTAAGAGAAGAGGCAGGCAATCCTCTTAAGTACATGTAGGAATAAGACATAGGGCTTGATTTGAAGTTTGATTCCAGTGTCGAGAAATTTTGGTGAATTAGTGGACTTAGTGAAAGCCATTACCAATCAAAGCCCTCAGTAACAATGAAAAAATTCAAGTTTAATTCAAGAATTAGAGCCCCAAGGGAGATAATTGCAAGCTATGTGGCAAGCTTGAAAGAATTAACAGAGCATTGTGAGTTTGGTACATCCTTAACTGATGTGCTTAGAGATCGTTTAGTGTGCGATGTGAATGAGAACACGATTCAGAAGAGATTACTGTCCAAAACAAATTTGGATTTTAAGAAGATGTGGAGATTGCACTGGCAATGGAAAGTGAAATTAGAGATTCAAAAGCCACACAGGGCACACAAAATGATGCTGTCCACCAGGCAGAAAGCCTCAGCCAAAAAGGGTGCAAAAATGCTAGACTCTACTGACAGGTGGAAACAGCCCGCGCCATCAGGAGAATGAGAAAAACAGCTTAACAGCAAAAACAAGGAGTAAATCAATACAGGTGGAAATAAACAATCTTTTAATGATTGGCACTTCAAAAAAATAGAATGTTTTTATTGTCATAAATACCATCACGGAATGAGACAGTGTAAGGAAAAAGTCAAACAGAGTTTTAAACAAAGGGAAAAAAAAGGTGAGATCTACAATGTAGAAGAGACTGAAGCAACAGACTCAGATATTTATTCATTGTATTGCTTGAAGGTTGGAAGAACAGAACCAATCAATGTAACAGTGAAAGTGAATGGTAGACCTGTTCAAATGGAAGTGGACACAGGAGCTTCAGTAATTAGAGCTACAGTAATTGGGGTACATACCTTCAAATATCTGAATAATGGAGAACATCAATTAAACTTGGAAGAAACAACTGCCCAATTAAAAACATACACAAGAAAATATCCAACTCAAAGGCATAAATTAAGTAACTTTTCATTATGGGAGCCAATTGGTAAAGCTACCAGTGTTGGTATTGAGAGGCAGAGGACCAAGCCTCCTAGGGCGAAACTGGCTAAGGGAAATCAACCTTGAGGGACCACTGAGATTCCAAAAGGAAGCAGGAAGCATTTCTGCTTTGGAAAAGGAATGTGTAAAGACTCAACACCTGAAGAACTGCAGGCTGTCTTAAGCCTAAACATGGAAGATCAGCAGAAGGAACTTAAAGAGACTATGCTTAAGGACAGAGTTTGAGACAAGGTGAGAAACCTCTGAAAGGAAAAGGAAAACCTGCTGAAAGACCTTCACACAAGACAGGATTCCCTCAGGTCAAAGTTTGTACCACTGGAAAAGCACAAAGAGAAACGGAAAGAATTCAGCACCTCGCTGACCAAAGTGAAGGATGAATTGGCAGAGAAGATGTTTAATTTTCCAGGAGGCAGCAAACAAATGCAAAAAAGAGATAAAAGAGCTGAAGAATCAGCTACGTGAAGCCAAAGAGGCTTTGGAGGCAAAAGTCACCGAATGTTTTGAGAAGTAGACAGATAATGAAATTCTGGGAGACTCAACCATTGAGTTCACTCAAGTTGAGTTTGCATCTGAGATTAGTTTGGCCAATATTGAAGTCAAAAAGAAGAGCGAGATTAAAGTCAGCATTAGAAAAAGGCACTTAGAAAGAAGACAAAGAAACACAAATAAGGCTTTAATCCTGGCAGCATACGGGTATACTTTCGTACATAGGCTGATGCACTTAGTCATTTGCCTTTAGAAGAAAAGAATGTGTAAGTCCCAGTCCACAAGAAGTTATTTTCAGAGAATCACAGAATCACACAATGCAGAAGAGGCCCTTCAGCCCATCGTGAGAAACACACCTGATCTACCTACCTAATCCTATTTACCAGCACTTGGCCCACAGCCTTGAATGTTATGACATGCCAAGTGCTCATCCAGGTACTTTTTAAAGGATGTGAGGCAACCCGCCTCCACCACCCTCCCAGGCAGCTCATTCCAGACTGTCACCACCCTCTGGGTAAAAAGGTTTTTCTTCAAATCCCTCACAAACCTTCTGCCCTCACCTTGAACTTATGTCCCCTCGTGACTGACCCTTCAACCAAGGGGAACAGCTGCTCCCTACCCACCCTGTCCATGCCCCTCATAATCTTGTACACCTCGATCAGATCGCCCCTCAGTCTTCTCTGCTCCAATGAAAACAACAAAAGTCTATCCAACCTCTCTTCATAACTTAAATGTTTCATCCCAGGCAACATCCTGGTGAATCTCCTCTGCACCCCCTCCAGTGCGATCACATCCTTCCTGTAATGTGGCAACCAGAACTGCACACAGCACTCAGCAGTGGCCTCACCAAGGTTCTATACAACTCCTACATGACCTCCCTACTTTTGTAATCTATGCCTCGATTGATAAAGGCAAGCGTCCCATATGCCTTTTTCACCACCCCACTAACATGCCCCTCTGCCTTCAGAGATCTATGGACACACATGCCAAGGTCCCTTTGTTCCTCAGAACTTCATAGTGTCATACCGTTCATTGAATACTTCCTTGTCAAATTACTCCTTCCAAAGTGTATCACCTCACACTTTTCAGGGTTAAATTCCATCTGCCACTTATCTGCCCATTTGATCATCCCGTCTATATTTTCCTGAAGGCCAAGACGCTCAACCTCACTGTTCACCAGCTGGCCAATCTTTGTGTCATCCGCAATCTTCAGATCCAGATGATTTGTGTCCCAGACTGCTGAGGGATGCAAGGGAGGAGATGCAGGGGCTCTGACCCAAATTTTTAATTCCTCTCTGGCTGTGGGGGAGGTGCCAGAGGACTGGAGAACAGCTAATGTGGTTCCGCTATTTAAGAAGGGTCGTAGAGATAAGCCAGGAAACTACAGGCCAGTGAGTCTCACGTCAGTGGTAGGGAAACTATTGGAGAAAATTCTGAAGGAGAGAATCTGTCTCCACTTGGAGAGACAAGGTTTGATCAGGGATAGTCAGCATGGCTTTGTCAGAAGGAGGTCATGCCTAACAAATTTGATTGAATTTTTTGAGGAGGTGACCAGGTGTGTAGATGAGGGTAGTGCAGTTGATGTAATTTATATGGATTTCAGCAAAGCCTTAGACAAGGTCTCACATGGGAGACTTATAAAGAAGGCAAATGCACATGGGATACAGGGTAATATGATAAGGTAGATTCAAAACTTGCTTAGTTGTAGGAGACAGAGGGTGAAGACAGAAGGCTGCTTTAGTGACCAGAAGCCAGTGTCCAGTGGCGTACCACAGGGATCTGTGCTGGGTCCCATATTATTCATCATTTATATAAACAACATAATGACTATGTGGGGGGTAGGATTACTGTTCCTAAGCTCTACCCACAAAGATTCATTTGATGCCCCCTCCAAGATATCATCTCTCCTTACTGCAGTAACTGACACCTTAACTAATAATGGATTGCCTCCTCCTCTTTTACCCCATCCCCATTGCCTCGCCTGAAGATTCTATATCCCAGAATGTTGAGCTGCCAATCCTGCCCCTCCCTCAACCACATCTCAATGATGGCTACTATATCACAATTCCACATGTCAATCCTCACCCTTAACTTATCCGTTTTACCTGTAAAGCTCCTGGTATTAAAGTAGAGGCCATCCAGCCTTGCCTTACTCCCTTGAAACTTAATGCAGCTGTACTGCCCCTGACTTAATTGTTTTACTGTATGTGTCCCTATTCTGATAACATTCTGTGTCCCCTCCCCCTGCTGAATTAGTTTAAACTCCTCCCAACAGCACTAACAAACCCAGCTGCAAGGATGTTAGTCCCACTCTGGTTCAGCTGTAGACCGTCCCGCTTGTACAGGCCCCACCTTCCCCAGAAACGGCCCCAGTGGTCCAGAAATCTAAAACCCTCCCTCCTGCACCAACTCTTAAGCCACTATTCTCCTATTTCTGAGCTTGCTAGCACGTGGCACTGTGAGTAATCCAGAGATTACAACCCAAGAGGTCTTGCTTTTTAGTCTACTGCCTGACTCCCTGAATTTTGATGCAATACCCCATCCCTCTTTCTGCATGTGTCATTGGTACCAACATGTACCATGACCCCTGCCTTATCACCCTCCCCCTTCAGGATGCCCTGCAGCCGTTCAGTGACATCCTGGACCCTGGCACCAGGGAGGCAACACACCATCCTGGAGTCACATTGACGGCCACAGTAGTGCCTATATGTTTCCCTGACTATAGAATCCCCTATTACTATTGCTCTTCCTATCTTCCTCCCCTCCTGTACAGACGCTGCTTGTGGTGCCAGAAGCTTGGCTCTGTCTGCACTCCCTGGAGGAACCAGTGACCTCATCAGCCTCCAAAATGGAATACCGATTTGTGAGCGGGATCCCAGGGGACCCCTGAACTACCTGCCTGTTTCTCTTGGGCTGCCTAGTGGTTACCCATTCCCCTCCTTCCTCAAATCCCTTCATCTGTGGTGTGAGCACCTCTCTAAACATGCCATCCACGATGCACTCAGACTTGTGGCTGCTCCAGTGTCCCCAGCTGCCGTTCCAGCTCTGAAACCTGAGCTTCCAGAAGCTGCAGCAGGACACACTTCCTGCACACATGCTGGTCCCGGGCACTGGAAATGTTTCTGGCTTCCCACATGGAACACAAGGAGCACACCATGGCTTTGAGCTCTCCTGTCATGACTTATCCCTTTAAATTAAACCTTTTAAATCAATTACTCTAGGGCCCTTCTTTCCTGATCCTTGTTACCACATAATATGCAAACTATAAACCACAAAAAGACCTTAAACATATAAGCATTGAAAGTAGTAAATAATTACCCGACCTTACCCACTACTTACCAGCCATTCCTTTCCCTTGTAGCCTCTACTGCTGCAGCAGGGCAAGCTCTGGAGATTTAAGAAGTTGGATAGCAAAGAAAAAAATGCAAAGAGCACCTCTTCCCCTATGCACCGAATTCCCACTGTGCACCAAATTACCAATACCCACACTCACTCTGGCTATGTCTCATTCACGACGAGCTCTCTGCCCTGTTCGTGTGCTTCTAAATAGACCCTTTCTGAAATAGAGCTGAGATAACTCACACTGGTTAAGCTTCAAATAGTAATCAACATCTATTCAGGCCCTAAACAGGCTTCAGGTGATTGACAGTTAACTGTCACACAGTCAGCTGAGTCAGCGACCTTACCAACCTTTAAAGTAGGCTACTGAACTTACAAAAATTAAAGAGAAATTAAAGAGAAATTAAAGAGAAAGACTTACCGGTTCAATTCCCACTGTGCACCAAATTGCCAATATCTATACTCACTCTGGCTGTGTCTCACTCAGGATGAGTTCTCTCCCCTGTTTGTGTGCAAGCACACTGTAGTCACTGTTGTTACATTTCTCAGATTCATCACTGGTACGTGCTTGACAGATCAGAGACTGGACAAGCAGGGACCCAGTCCTATCACAAATACGCAAACAAGTTCTTCATGGTTGGTCACAAGAGCCTGTATCTGACTAAGTGAAACCGTACTTTAACAGAAGGCCTGAAATAACCAGCCAGGATGGCATCTTATTGTGGGGAGCATGAGTGATAGTTCCCCCAAAAGGTAGAGAATCATTGCTAATTGAACTACTCAGTGCATGTCTAGGAATGTCCCAAATGAAGACCATAGCATGCAGCTACCTATGGTGGCCTGGGATGAATGGTGAAATAGAGAGTTTAGTGAAGAATTGTGTGCAATGTCAGCAACTATAAAAGTTACCTTCAACAGCTCCAATACACCCTTGGGAATGGCCAGGAAGACCATGGGTGTGGTTGCCTTTCATGGGACCTTTCATGGGAACACTGTTGCTGCTCATTGTTGATGCCCATTCTGCCAATGTCTTCTGCTACAATTGAGAAGTTACATCAAAGTTTTGCCATTAACTGACTACCAGAAGTAGTCATTTCTGATAAAGGCACGGCATTTACGAATGCTGAGTTTTAGCAGTTTATCAGCCTCAACCATCTCACTCATGTGAAAACTTCATCGTACCACCCTTCCTCAAATGGACTGGCCAAAAGGGCGGTTCAAACATTCAAGGCAGGCATGAAGAAATTAACTGGAGATTCCTTCACAATCAAGCTAGCATTTTTCTTTTTTCATTATAGGACCACCCCTCACACAACAACAGGCATCATACCTGGGAATTATTGATGGAATGCCCTCTCTGGATAAGATTGAGCTTAACAATGCCAAATTTAGTGGGGAGGGCGGAAAGGAGTCAGGGAAGTCAGAAAACTAGACATGACTGGTATAGTTGCGAGAGGAAATTTACTGTGGGAGAAATGGTATATGTGAAGAACTTTGGAGAAGGACCAAAGTGGTTACCGGGCGAAATAAGTGCAGTGATTGGACCTCTATCTTACCACGTGGAGGTGGAAGGCTGAGTCATATGGAGACATGTGGATCATCTAAGGAAGAGAGAAACTATGCATCAAGAAATGACACCACCAGTGTTCACGACTGGGTCAGTGTTTCCTAGTGAGAGAACTCAACCCAGTACAGACAGGTCTGTTGTTCCTTCAAGAGTAGAGGATACAGATCTGCAGAAGCCCACCAAAGCACCTGATTTTCAGCCAACACCAGAAAAGGAGGTTCCTGACAAGGCATCTGAAGTTGCAGAGCTGAGATGCTCTACACACATAAGAAACCCCCAGAAAGACTGAATTAGTAAGTTGCTTATCTGTGTAAATATTTTGCTATTTTGAGAAGATTGTAATTGTAAATATAAAATGTATTTCTGAGTAAAAGGGGAAGAATGTGGTAATCTCATGTGTAATATACCCTTAAGAAGAATGTCATAATGGAAGATCACATGATCTTAGTATCCAAAAGCAGAGTAGTACAGGCTACATCTGTAATTAGTAGTCTGTAGTCGGTAGTTAATAGTTGAAGAGTGTAGAGATAGAGTTTGAAGTGTTAGCTTTTAGTTAGTGTTTAGTTGCTGCTGAGTACCATTGTAAATAAACACAGAGTTCCTGCCTATGAAGTGTCCGCAACTCAAACCTCTCAATAGTACCAAATTGGCCACCCCTTACAACAAGCATGCGAACAGGATCCAACAAACTGGTGACTAGGATCCAACAGTATCCAGGTGTAAACCCGTTGTTGAACCCACTCAACCACCCAATGCTCCAAATATGATCTGTTTTCAATGTGATTTTGAGTTCATCAATGCTGATATTAACTAGGTGACATTGCAACATTTGATAATGCTACTGGTCTCTAAGTACCTGCTTTGTTTTAAAGCTGCAACTCCAGTTGAAGGACATCAGAGGGTTGTTTTCTGAATCTGTGGTCCTGCTCTTGAACCCTCACCCATGGAAATTAATAGATGTGTACTCCTCACAATTTTCCATCTATGATGAGTCATTTTCCAGTTTGCCTTGCTCATGAACATGTATCTGCACCAGTACCACAGACTTAAGTCCTTAAGTTATGGTAGAAGGAAGTGTCTCTTTGGCTTTTTAGCATTCCATGTTAGTGTGCTCTCAGATTGGTGCCTCTTGGTATAAGAAATACAACCATTTATACTGCACTAAAATCAATGCTTGCACTTGTCCTTGAACTTCACATTCCCATTGCTACTTTTCCCTCACCAATGTCCTCTGTTCCTCTAGTACAGGCATGTTTAAAGCACAAAATTTAAAATAAATGGTATCATATTTGTAAATGCGCATGCTTGGATCAGGAATTCTTGGGGATAAGAGTTAGTAGAATGGAATTCTGTCTGGTATGGAATCAGAGGAGAATTTTAGGAATTAAGAGCTGAGGCAGATTTAGACCTCCACATCTTAAATGATCAAGTGGAAAGTTGAATTATTCCTTCTCAATCATTTTTACCATCTGGTCTTATAGTTTAAGAGTGGTATCATTGGCAAATGCATCATTGCCAAATCTGTGGTTGGAAGTAGATGGCAAGTTAAATAAATTGATCTCATATGACCTTAAAAAGGTCCGGTAAAGGGATGAGACCATCTGGGCCTGTTCTTTAATTTGAATTACTGTGAATAATGAACAGATCCTGAAGTATTGACTGGAGCAAATTAAGCAGCACAAATTTGTGCAAATAGTTCAGGCTCCATTCAGTCTAGCCCTTTTTAAGTTACCTTTAGGCAGTCATTCAAACGACTTTGTGGTTTTATCTGCCTTAGCAGCCAGATTTGCCAACTGCTTGTGTGTGACATTTGTAAATGGTTACAGGCCATTAGGATAGCTCCATGTCAATAATGCAAAGACATTTATATGCACTAATATTTACACTTTTGATGGAAGGATTGAGACTGTTATGGTCAGTGGATTTTGAAACAATAAACAGCAGAGATAATAAAAGCTACAATGAAGGAAGAGTTGGACAGTACAATATGAGCTATCGATAATTATTTATTTTCAGGAGGATTGTGGGCTTTTCTCCTCAAATCAGAAAATGACTAAAACACCCTGCATGGAATGACAGGATGTAGAATTTTACCGGTGAATTGATAACATGGTGAATGATCAATAGTAACGGTGCTGCCTAGGAAGGTCGTGAGTAGATGCCTTTTGTCTAGCCCAGATGGAGCCAACACATGGGAAGAAAGGGAAATTAGAGATGTAGAATACCTGAACTCTTGTGCAAATCCAAACAGTTTGTAAGTGTGTGGTTATGGCACAGGCCTGGCAGGAGATGATCATCTGTGTGCTTTCTCAGTTAGGGAACATCATGTGAAGTGTGATGGGGAGGGGTTATCTAAAAATGGAAACTTTAAAAAGGGGGACATATAAAAACTAAATCTGGAAAAGTTAAAAGAACAAATACACCTGGCACCTAAACTCGAATAATGGTTGCAAATTGAACTAAGGATGTAAATATATTAGAAGCAGTTAAGAGAAGGTTCAATTGGCTGATACTTGGGATGGGCGGGGTTATCATATGACGAAAGGTTGGGCAGGCTGAGCCTGTATCCATTAGAATTTGGAAGAATGAGAAGTGATCTTACTGAAACTTACAAGATCCTGAGGGGACTTGGCAAGGTGAATGCTAAAAGGAAGTTTCCCTTTGTGGGAGAGACATGAACTATGGGACACAGTTTAAAAATAAGGGGTCTCCCATTTAAGATGCAGATGAGAAGAATTTTTTTCTTTCAGAGGGTCGCGTGTCTTTCGAGCTTTCTTCCCCAGAGCCTGGTGAAGGCAGGGTCATTGAATATTTTTAAGGCCGGGGTAGATGGATTCCTGACTGACAAAGGAGTCAAAGACTATCAGGGATAGGCAAAACGTGGAGTTGAAGCCACATTCAGATCAAAACCTTATTGAGTGGCGGAGAAGGCGCGAAGGGGAGAATGGCCTACTCCTTCTCCTAATTCATATGTTTGTATGTACTATTTTCTCTTATCTACCTTCCACTTTATCACAGAACAAAGTCTTGCTTTTTTCAATCTCTCCTAGGTTACGGATATCACTGGCAAGACCAACACATGTTTCCCATCCCTAATTGCCCTTGAGAAGGAGGTGGTGATTCGACTTCTTGAACCGCTGTAGTCCATTTGGTGCAGGTACACTCACAGTGCTGCTGGGAAGGGAATTTCAGGATTTTGATCCTGTGACAGTGATAAAGTTCCGAGTCAGAGTGTTGTTTGGCTTAGAGGAGAACCTGCAGGTGGTGATGTCACCATAAGTCTGCTGCCCTAGTCCTTCAAATAGGTCTGCCAGCTGTGATTAAAGGTATTCCTGGAGGTTTCGTCACAAAACTTGTCCCCAAATGCTCTGGCATTTAGTCAACCAAAATATTCATCTTGTGATGCTTTGGCTTCCTATGCCAACTGGAAAGCAAAAAGACTCTATCCAATTGAATGGTGCTTGACTGTCAGCCAAACAGCCTTTTTTTTGTGAATTTTCAGTATTTTTATATCTGGTGAAGAGAAATGTTCAAAAAAAATGACCAAAAAAAATCTTTTTTAATGTCCCAATGATTTTTCTCCAGGGTCGCACATGGCAGTGTCCTGGAGATTGATCTTCAATTCCTGGAGACTCAAGGCCAATACTGGAGGGTTGGCAACCCTACTCCTAGGTGGCAGAAGTTGCATGTTTGGAACGTACTGTTGAAGGAGGCTTGGTGAGTTGTGATTTGAGGCAGTGCATCTTGTATGTATTACAAATTGCTGTCACTGTGCATCAGTGGTGGAGGGAGTGGATGTTTACATTAGTGGATGGGGTGCCGATCAAACGGGCTGCTTTGACCTAGATTGTCCTGCTTCATGTGAGACTTTGCCCTATTGCACAGTCTGCTAACATCAATCTCTTCTCTAAAATGAATTAACATCATAACCCAAGAAAGATTAAATTATTTTTATGTAATTTGTTTTAGACTTGTCTACATTGCTGTAACTGATGTATTATTGTACCATAATGTGTGAAAACAAGACTTGGGTCTCATTCACGTATCTGCCAATTTGCTGGCTGTCAATTCTATTATGCTGGCTAATAAAATTTCAACAACAACTATCATCTGTATAGCACCCTTAATGTAATAAAATGTCCCAAAACACTCCACTGAAGTATTATCAAACAATGTTTGACACTAAACTGCAAAAGGAGATAACTGGGCAGGTGACCAGAAGCCTGGTCAACATGGCAGTTTTATCAACATACAAACATATGAATTGGGAGCAAGAGTAGGCCCCTCGGCCCCCTGAGCCTGCTCTACCATTAGATAAGATCATGGTTGATCTCACTGTAAACTCTTGCTTAACCCCAATAACCTTTCATCCCTGTGCTTATCAAGGATCCATCTACCTCTGCCTTAAAAATATTTAAAGACTGTTTCCACTGCCTTTCGAGGAAGGGAGTTCCAAAGGCTGATGACCCTCTGAGAGGAAAAATTTCTCCTCATCTCTGTCTTAATTAAGCGACCCCTTATTCTTAAACAGTGACCCCTGGTTCTAGATTGTCTCACAAGAGGAAATATCCTCTTTACATCTACCCTGTCAAGACCCCTTAAGATCTTAAAGTTTTCAATCAAGTCGCCTTTTACCCTTCTAAATTCCAGTGGATACAAGCCTAGCCTGTCCATCCTTTCCTCATAAGACAACGCACCCATTCCAGGTATTAGTCTAGAAAACCCTCTCTGAACTGCTTCTAATGCATTTACAATCTTCCTTAAATGAGAGCAATATTGTACACAGTACTCAAAATGTGGTCTCACCAGTGCCGTGTACAACTGAAGCACAACCTCCCTACTTTCATATTCAATTTCCCTCACAATAAATGATAAATTCTATTAGCTTTCCTAATTACTTGCTGTACCTGGATGAGGGTTTTCATTAGCGTCTTAAAGGAAGAAAGAAAGGTGAACAGGTGAAAGACTTAGGAAAAGAATTTCATGGCTTAGGGCTCAGGCAGCTGGAAGCAGGACTGTCAATGGTAGAGTGGTTAAAATCAGGATGTGCAAGAGACCAGGATTGGAGAAGTGCAGAGGTCTTGGTGGATTGGGGGCTTGGAGGAGGTTACAGAGATAGGAATGGGCAAAGCCAGAGAAATATTTGAGCAAGGAGGAAATTTTAAAATTGAGGAATTGCTGCAGTGGGAGCCACTGTAGGTCAGCAAACATATGGAAGTGATGTGTGAACAGGACTTGGTGAAAGTTAGGACACTGTCAGGAAGATATAATAATTTTCATAATATTATTGGAATTTATTGTAGAGTAATAATGGGATCTGTGTCTATGTCTGTGGATGTGTGTGTGTGGCTCAGTTGAATTAAAGGCAGCTGGTCTGAAGGCTTTGATGTAACAGAAGATAAGCTAGGTTTGAAATGTTAAGTAAATAAACATTGGCATAAATGGAACATTTGCATTTTTAAATAAACCAGACCAGATTGAATTCAAAGAGAGGGAGTGAAATATTATACTAGCCAGGAGAAGTTAAGAAACGGTGTGTTTATTTTTCCCAAAGGTTACTGGTAAAATTCCTACTATGAGAGATTTTTATTATTAGAAAGGTAAAGTCCAAGGACATAGTGAAACAATGAGAATTTGCATTCAAAGGGGAAAATATGGATAAAGGAGAGAAGGTTGTGTATAAGGGTAGGCATTCTAAGATCTAAATAAGCACGAAAAAACTTCAGCATCTAAGCCTCAAGCTGCTGTCTACAAAGAGCTGAAGTTAAGAAAACTCACTTTGAATTGGATTGTTCAGGGCATTGTGTTTCTTTGCCTGGGCCTTTTAAAATCTGTGTCTTCCTGCTGCCTTAACAGAAGTGCAACTGGGAGTTAGATTAACTAGGGGATTTAGAAGCTATCATAGTAGTAATTTGTGGATCTATGTATGTATTTAAAATCATTTCTTCTATTAAGAAAGGTTTGATTTAGTTTTGTAAGAAACCTATAAGACTTGGTGCTCTTACTACTACTGAATTCAAGGCACGCATCATGAAATTTATACAAATTGCCTAACAGTTGTGGTCGATGTTTCAAATTTCCCTTTGGGATTTGAACAGCTCAGCATTTACCATCAGCTGTGCCATACTAATATGGGCAGCAGAATTTTGGGTAGGGTCAAATTTAGGCAAGGTGGAAGATGGGAGGCCAGCCATGGATAATCAAGTCCAGAAGTAACAAAGGCATGTATGAGGGTTTTGGCAGTAGATGATCTGGAGCAGGAGAAGATGTAATGCTACAGAGGTGAAGATAGGTGGCCTTTGTGGTGGTAATGTTGGCAGAAGCTCGTGTCAGGGTCGAGTTGTATGCCAAGGTTGCGAACTGCCTGGTTCAGCTGCAGACAGTGACCAGGAAAAAGGATCAGGTGTTGGTAGCTAGGGAATGGAGTTTGTGGCAGGGACCAAAAACAAAGGGCTTGGAGCCACTGCTATTTTTTTATTACAATTCACCTGAAATCAGCCAGACACAAGAATGGTGTTCTGGTGAATATTTATCCCTCTAACAACATCATGAAAACAGATTATGTGGTCGTTGCTGTTTGTGGGAGCTTGCTGTGCACAAATTGACTGTTGTGTTTCCTACATTACAACAGTGACCACATTTCAAAAAACTACTTCATTGACTGTAAGGCCTTGAATTTGTCTGGTTGTCATGAGGCTGAAGAATCTTAAGCACAAATTGCATTCAGTGTGAATGAAGTTTCCACAATCTTTTGCACTAGCTGTCCTCACACACCATGACTCCAGAGCAATTAAATCACCATTGTGAGTGTCTGCTAATTGTACCCATTTGCAGACTTTGAGAAGGTCCTTAAAATTAATATGGTATTTTAGGCACAAGGTCACTATTAGGCAACTTCAAAAGCTTTTAGATATAGATTTTCCAGTTTACCAAGAAATCGATTACTGTACATCAGTGAAACTAATAAATGATTCTGTAAAGTTTTTTTTAAAGTCATTTTCAGTTATTTAAAATTGGGTTACTCACAAGGGTAGCTTAGGTTAAAAATGCTTTTTGTCAGAAACCTCTTTTAGCTGTATTCACAACGTGGCACCAGGTTTCCACTCTTAGATATATTAAGGAATATTTTTAATGCAATTTTTGAAAAACAAAATAGTGTTCTGAAACGCTGCTTGATTGTACTGGCTCATGGGAGATTTAATATTCAGATTTATGCAAAGGAGCTGAGCCGCAAAGTAAGATAATAAAATACTTCTCCAAATTGGTGTAATTTTGAGTGCAATTGGCGATTGCCGATTGTGCCTAAAATGGAATCTCCAGGCCACTGGCTTTGGTCTTCCCAATATTTAGTTGATGAAATTCCTGCTTATCCACAATTGGATGTCAGATGTGCAGCATAAGTCAGAGACTGTGGAGGGGTTGAGTGGGGTTGTGGTGAGCTGGACCTCTGCGTTGTCAGAGTACAAGTGGAATCTGTCCTGTTTTCAGAGTTTCCACCGTACATGGAAATTAGGGGACTGGGGCAACCTTCAGCAAAACGTTCAATTCATCAGTCGGTTCGGCTATCATATCAGCTTTTGTGTTTTCTATCAAACTTTTGGCAACAGTATGGTATTCTCCGGACTGCTCTCTTAATACCAGAAATGGGAGGTAACAATGGTAAAGGGTTGTTATTTGGGTGAAATGGTGATTAGTGAAATGGAAAGCTGCCGGATAGTTGTACTTTTCTACTTATTGGAATGCTAGATGACAATTAACCTTAAAAGGTTCCTTTAGCTGCTTTCTGTAAAATATCACTGACCCTTTACCCTGTTACATTGCAGTTTCTCTGCCAGCAGCTTAAACTTGGCATAAAACTTGTATTGGTGCACAGCCAAATCTCTCTGTGACTTGGTTTCACTGGAGATTCAACCATGGAGCTGGGTCGAGGACGCTGTAACAGTATGTCAATTATAATAGCTGCTGCTGTTACATTGGCCCATCAAACAAGGCAGGTCCCAATATCATGGTTATAATGCACATTGACAAAGCAGTTTATGTACACACTGCATTAAGTGAGAACTCTGGTGAATATGCACAATGTGGTTATATGGGCCTCTTCGTCATGGCGGAAATTCCAGGTTTGGCTGGAAATTCTAAGTCCCGCTCTTGAACATGGCATGTTCTATTTTTGCGGGGTGGGAGTGGAGTTGGGCTGGGGTTCACGCATGTGTGGTTTACGGAGGCAGCTGGCCATTCAAGTCATCAGCTGCCTCCAGGGAAGTGGAATTTGATAGGCAAGATTAGATTCGCAAGTGTGCAGATTAGACTGGGTAATGTCTGAACTTGGTGGGATTCATTTCGACAGCCAGGGTATCCCCTTGGAGAGGTAAGGTACCCTTGGGATCTGGTCCTGGGACACCTTTGTGAGAAGTAAGGTACACTTTGTTGGGGGGGGGCGGGGTTAGGGACTCTTTTGGGATTGTTAAAGGTAAACATGTTTTCGTAAAAAGTGCATAAACTAATTGGAACTACCAAGCTGTCAAGGAACTGTCAAGCTGTCAACGAACTGACAAGCTGCCAAATTAAACTGTCAAGGAACTGTCAAAGATTACTAGGTGGATTGGTAAGGAGGGGATAAAGGCAAAAGGATAAAAGTGGCTGGGGGAACATGGGTTGGCATGAGTTGGCACTAAGATGGCATAGTGGCTACAAAAGACCATAAGGATGTGGGGGCATAGTGGGTATGAGGGGCCAGGGGGGTGAGTAGAGGGGCATGAGATGGCATATGTTGGCATGGATGTGGTATGGCAATTGTGTGTGGGGGGGGTGGGGGGTTGCTGAGGGTTGCTTTTTTTTTAATTGAATTCAACTTGGTGCCAGAGCACAGATGCAGGTCTTCCGCCCAGCTTGCCTCTGCACCTGGCAGCCTCCGCACTTGTTCTGGGGGTGGCAGGCCAGGTCCCCAATGCAGCCTGCTGCCCCCCGAAAGTGAAAATTCAGCCTCTGGGTGGCCATTTTTAAAGGTCAGTTTCGCAAAGCCAGAAATTCTTCCGTTTTTGCGCATCCGACCCAGGAGTGAAAATCTGGTGTCCTCCAAAATCCAGAACACACCGACGTGACTATGCGATGGGTGCGCATTTTTCTGTCATGACAAAAATTAGGAAACAATATCTAAAAACTGCTTACATTTAAAAGTATTAAGTAACTACGAAAGGAAACCAAATTATTTGGAAACACCATTGGGTGATGCCACGACATCAAATGAATGCTCTGAAATCCAGTTAGAAATGGGCAAACAACCTCAAATTTATATGTTGCTTTATCATGTTAAAACATTTGAAAACATTCCAGTGAATCACTTTAGGAATGCAGTTACTGTCATTATATAGGACAACATGGCAGCTAACAAACAGCCACAAGATCAATGATCAATTAATCTGTATTTTTGGTCATATTGCTTGAGAGAGAAATATTGACTAAAAAAGATACTTATCTGTTTATACATGATTTGATGATAATTAAAGGAAAATCAATTATCCTAAGGTTAAAAGTTTTCCATTGTAATAAGATATTTGTCTGACATTATATCCCACCTCGTTCATTGTGAATCTAAAAGATTAAGTGTAACCATTGAAAAGTGGCATTGAGATCTTAACTCAGGCAGTGAATGACTGATTGTTGAAGTCCTACACTAAACAAGCAATCCAATTCAAATAGTTGTAAAACCTCACACTATAATGAAATCCTCTGTCTCTTATTGAGATCACTGAATGACTTAGTCTAACTATTAAGCAGTATTGATCAGTATATTCTGTATAATACCCAAGTGAGAGCTTTAGCAGGAGGAATCACAACTCACTGCTTAGACTATCTGGCAGTGTGTGACGTGACAAAGCAGCTTCAAGAAGAAATCGTACATATAGAAGTCAGTCAGTTCATTGCAATTTGTGTCGGTTCTCTGAAAGAACTATTCACCGAATTCAATTCTGCTGCCTTCCCTTCATATTTTTTCAAAAGTTTCCCTCAAAACTGTGGGCTGAATAATACGGTGGGTGGGGGTGGTGTGGGGGCAATAGACATGCCCCCACTTCTAGAAACCGAGTTGGCGTAAAGCTGACATGCTCTCTGCTGACCCGCCCACAGCCATAAAGCACTGCAGGGTGGACAAATGAGGGCCGAGTGGGACTTGTGCCCCTATTGGGGTTGAAGTCCAGCTCCCTGGAGCTGCTGGCCAATCCGATTGGCCAGCAGCTCCTTCAGCCCCAGCAGCGCCAGGAAGGCATAAGTGGCAGCTGCTGGGATTACAGGAAAAGAACAGGATCAAAGCCAGGGTGGATATTCCTGGGTCTTAGGTCAGGAGGGTTTGGGTAGTTTAAGGAGAGGGGTTGGGGGGGAAGAGGGTGAGGGAATGGGGGGGGTGGTGGTTTGACCTAAGGGTGGTCGCTCCGCAATCAGGAAAGGGCAGCCCCAAAAATGTGACCTCCCCTTCCTCCCCACAAATCCCCGCACCCCACCACCCCCTCCCCCCCACCCAACCGCCCGCACCCCCCCCGGCCCCACCTTGAAACATCTGATTTTAAAAATGGGGTTTCCCGCTTCTGCTCAGCTTCTCAGGCCAAATGTTTTATGGCAAGGGAAGCATATTATCAGGGCCAAATGGTTTGATGACAAGCCTAACTAACTCTTCGTTGTTCATTTAAAAAGGCGGATGGACTGCTGATTTCAGCACCGTCCCCCTCGTCCCCATGCCCTTATGTTATGAGAGTGAACTAAGGGGTGGCTGGGAAGGTGGTGGGAAGGGCACCTGCCCTATTTAATGTGCCTCCTCCCTACCCCGTGGAAACATGTTCGCCAGAGGCATATAAAATTCAGCCCTATGTATTCACATCGCTTTTTCAAAGTATTATAGATTCTGCTTCCACCACTGTTTTTAGAAAATGTTTCACATCCTAACACCTATGGGCATTAAAAAAAAGCTGTTCTGTTAACCTTTCCCTTTGATCTTAATCTTACTTCCTTTAGTTATAGACTCACGATCTAGTGGAACTAGCTTTTCCTTTTTTTCCTTTCTCAAGTACCCCTGGAATTTTGAACATCTCCAAGAGAACTCTTGTTACCTTTCTCTGTTTCAATGATATAAGCCATCATTTCTTCAATTGTTCTTCATATTAAAGACTTTCATATCTGGGATCATCTTGGTGAAGCTCGCCATGGCCTTAGAATAATGAAATACAGTGGCAAATAGTGGAGTCAGTATTCTAAGTGAGGTTTAATCAATGATTTCTGTATGTTTTCCTTCATTGCTTTTGTACTTGAAGCACCTATTTCTGAAATCTAGGATCCCATATCTATACATATATATTTAGGCTTATCAACTTTCCATCCAGATTTAAGATTTGAATGTCTAAACCCCTAAGGCTCTGCTGTTTCAGTATGGTTATGACCATGTTAGGAGGGATGAGATGTCTCCTCTCTTTGTCCCACATCTGGGCTGGTAATAACAGAGTTTGAATTTTAAAAGAGACGCGATTTTACCAATTTAATATGTACTTAAATGTGTACAGCTCAGTGTAAGAATTAAGCTAGCCTGATTCCTTAACAAGTAAGGAGTTAGTTGAGTTATTAAAACTCACTCTGGTAAAGCTACAGAAATGGCTAACAAAAAATATCCGACTTCCCAACAATGCAAAAAACACAAACAGGGTAAAGCTGTTGCCCTTTATTGTCCCTGTGACAGTCTCTATCTGTTAGTTCAAATCTGGTACATTTTACACACAAAAGCTGGGTCACTTGATCTCTCTCTGGTTTCAATCAGGGGCTTATCTTAGCCATTATCTCTGAGAGTTACATAGACTCTGGCTGGGAATTTCTGTGCCCACTGGCATCAGGCGTGTTCGGTGGTGTGAGTGGACAATATGGTGCGATCAGTTTCACAATGGCATGAAACCAGTTTGCAATCATCCGTTCAGCCAATCAGTGGAGGGCTGCGTTTCCCACCATCGGATGTTGGGAACCTCATAATAATACATCAGCAAATCAGCGTAAGGCCAGCCCGCCGGACTTATCCCACTACCACTGGATCATCTGCCCACATGGGTGGTTTCACAACAGCATATATAAGGCATGCATTGGTGGGCTGCACTTTGCTCAGGACTTCAAAGTTTGTTTGCCGACATTGCTTCAGTCAGCACTTACAGTCATCAGTGCCAGGCTTCACAGGCAACACCACATCACTTTCATGGGGGCTGACGGCAGGTCTCTACCTACAGATCAGCCATATGTGGGTGGCTTTTCAATGGCTGCAGGGCAAGGTCCTGCTTCGGGAAGAGGGAGAAGTGGCCTCAGGCAAGGGAAGAGGCTGTAGGACAAGAGCTGTACTGGGGAAGAGGGGTATCCCAGGATTTGTGTGGGGGCGCATGTTGATCAGTGCAAGTGGCTTCAAGATGGCAATGCCTGAGGAGGCAGTCTTCAGAGGACATGAGGCCAGATGGAGTGCTGATGTCTCTTGAGCTGGCAGTGAGTGAGACGCCAGGGCTGTGTGATGGACTTATGAATGTGTGAGTTTAGAGTGATGAGATGGTTGCCTTACCTTGGTGGCATGGATGAGATCATTCATTTTCTTTCTGCATTGGATGGCTAACCTCTTCTGTGCAACATTGGCACTGATCACCTTTGCCATCGCCCACCAAACCGTAGTGGTAATAGAACAAAGAACAAAGAACAAAGAAAAGCACAGCATAGGAATAGGCCCTTCAGCCCTCCAAGCCTGCGTCGATCATATTGCCCGTCAACTAAAACATTTTGCACTTCTGGGGTCCGTATCCCTCTATTCCCATCCTATTCATGTATTTGTCAAGCTGCCTCTTAAACACCACTATCGTACCTGCTTCCACCACCTCCTCTGGCAGCGAATTCTAGACACTCACTACTCTCTGCGCAAAAAACTTGCCCCGCACATCTCCTCTATAGTTTTCTCCTCTCACCTTAAATCTATGTCCCCTAGTAATTGACGCTTGCACCCTGGGAAAAAGCTCCTGACTATCTACTCTGTCCATGCCACTCATAATTTTGTAGATTTCTATCAAGTCGGCCTTCAATCTCCATCACTCTAGTGAGAACAATCTGAGTTTCTCCAACCTCTCCTCATAGCTAATAACCTCCAGAACAGGCAGCATCCTGGTAAACCTCCTCTGCACCCTCTGCAATGCCTCCATCTCCTTCTGGTAATGTGGTGACCAGAATTGCACGCAATATTCCAAGTGTGGCCTAACCAAGGTTCTATACAGCTGCAGCATGACTTCCCAGCTTTTATATACAATACCCCTGCCGATGAAGGCAAGCATACCATATGCCTTCCTGACTACCTTATCCACCTAAGTTGCCACTTTCAGTGACCTGTGGACCTGTACACCCAGATCCCTCTGCCTGTCGATGCACTTAAGGGTTATGCCATTTACTGTATAATTCCTGCCTATGCTAGATCTTCCAAAATGCATTACCTCGCATTTGTCCGGATTAAACCCCATCTCCCATTTCTCCGTCCAAGTCTCCAACTGATCTATATCCCGTTGTATCCTTTGACAATCCTCTTCACTATCTGCAACTCCTCCAACCTTAGTGTCGTCTGCAAACTTACTAATTAGCCCAGTTACATTTTCCTCCAAATCATTTATGTATACCACAAACAGCAAAGGTCCCAGCACTGATCCCTGCGGAACTCCAGTAGTCACAGCTCTCCATTCAGAAAAGAACCATTCCACTGCTACCCTCTATCTTCTATGACAAAGCCAATTCTGTATCCATCCTGCCAGCTCACCTCTGATCCCGTGCGACTTTACCTTCTGTACCAGTCTGCCATGAGGGACCTTGTCAAAGGCCTTACTGAAATCCATGTATATAACATCCACTGCCCTTCCTTCGTCGATCATCTTTATCACTTCCTCGAAAAACTCGATCAAGTTAGTGAGACACGACCTCCCCTTCACAAAACCATGCTGCCTCTCACCAATATACCCATTTGCTTCCATATGGTAGTAAATCCTGTCAAGAAGAATCTTCTCCAATAATTTCCCTACCACTGACGTAAGGCTCACCGGCCTGTAATTTCCTGGATTATCCCTGCTACCCTTCTTAAACAATGGAACAACATTGGCCATTCTCCAGTCCTCTGGGACCTCACCCGTAGCCAGTGAGGATACAAAGATTTCTGTCAAGGCCCCAGCAATCTCCTCCCTTGCTTCCCTCAGTACTCTGGGATAGATCCCATCTGGCCCTGGGGACTTATCCACCTTAATATTCTTCAAGACGCTTAACACCTCCTCTTTTTTGATCTCAACATGATCCAGGCTATCTACACACTCCCCTAGACAAATCGACTGCTAAGTCCTTCTCTTTGGTGAATACTGATGAGAAGTATTCATTTAGTATTTTTCCCATTTCTTCTGGCTCCACACACAGATTCCCACCTCTGTGCCTGAGTGGGCCTACCCTTTCCCTGGCTACCCTCTTGCTTTTTACGTATGTATAAAAGGCCTTGGGATTTTCCTTAATCCTAGTTGCCAGTGACTTTTCATGACCCCTTTTAGCCCTCCTGACTCCTTGCTTAAGTTTCTTCCTAATTTCTTTGTATTCTCCACGGGCTTCATCTGTTCCCAGCCTTCTAGCCCTTACGAATGCTTCCCTTTTCTTTTTGACTAATCTCACAATATCTTTTGTTATCCAAGGTTCCTGAAACTTGCCATGCTTATCCTTCATCCTAGCAGGAACATGCCGGTCCTGAATTCTTATCAACTGACGTTTGAAAGCCCCCCACATGTCGGTTGTTGATTTGCCCTCAAACATCCGCCTCCAGTCTAGATTCCTCAGTTCCTGCCTAATATTGTTATAATTAGCCTTCCCCCAGTTAAGCACCTTAACCTGAGGACTCCTGTTATCCTTACCCACCAGTACCTTGAAACTTACTGAATTATTGTCACTTTTCCCGAAATGCTCCCCTACTGATACTTCGACCACCTGGCCGGGTTCATTCCCTAATACCAGGTCCAGTATTGCTCCTTCCCTAGTTGGACTATCTACATGTTGTCTCTTCATAATGTTGCTGCCCTTCTTGTGGCCAGAGTGGGAGTAGAGGACATCACAGCGCGGCCTCCACTGAATCCAAAATGCGCTTGAGGGCTGCAGACTCCTTGCCTTTCGAGGCCATGACTTCTTTGCTGCAGTTTTGGGCTGGAAGCACTGAGCTTGGCTGTACTTTAAATGTGGTGCCAGGTGTTATGAAGTAGGGAGGTGATGGTGTGGCGGGTGAATGAGAGCCATGGCAATGATGTGTTTCCCAGGACTGCATAATAAATGAGGTGGATTTGGGGGCGATATGGCATAAAAACACGCCATCACGGTCAGTGGGTGAAATGTCATTTTACCTGCCCGCTACCGCCCTTAGTGTAAATCTGGGATGATTCCGCCCTCTGTGTCTCCGTAAAGTGGCTTGTGTAGCTGCTGTAGGCCAATGTCCTTTGTTTAGCACAAAATATTCATTTCAAAAAGCTCAATATCCAGCAGACGACAACACAAATTAATATTCGATACAGCACATCTTCGTAACAGTGTCATAAAGTTTCATTACAGAGAAGGAAGCCATTTGGCCCATTGTACCTGTACATTGAAAGAGCTTTGTAATGCCATGAATTAACCTCCCCCATAGACCTGCATTTTATTCCTTCCAATTCCACTTTAAAAATTTCTAGGGGAAAATTTTCCCTCTGTCGGGGGTGGGTGGGGGTTGTGCGGGGGCGGGGGCGGGCGCGGACCTGATTGGCGCCCCCGAACGGGTCTGCACAGTCATTTTACATGGGCGGGCCAATTAAGGGTGGGGGGTGGTGGGGGGGGGGGGGGGGGGGGGGGGGGGTTCCCTGTGTCGGGGCCTGTGCCTGTGCGCTAAAGAGCACGGAAATCTGCCGGAGGCACAGAGCTGCCTCAGGGAGATTAGTTTAACTTCCCAAAATTTTAATAAAGAAAAGAAAAAATTTTAAGACATGTCCCCTCACGTGACATGTCAATGAACATTAATGAAAAACTTTATTCAATTTATAAACCCTTCATGAAACCTCATCCCGCCCGTCGATGAGGTTCCATGAAGAATGCGAAGGCCGCCTGGGCTCTTCACCTGCCGCCCGCCAACCTTAAGGTTGGACAGGCAGCTCAGTTTATTAGTTTAATTGATATTTAAATGGCCTTAATAGGCCTTTGACCGTTCAGCGGGCCCACAGCCGAGTCGATGAGTCAGGACGCCCGTTCGACATCACCGCGCGTCATTTTACTTCTCGGCGAGCGGGCCCTGCCCCCGTTTGCCGAGCCGAAGATTCAGGCCCTAGTGAATCTGCTTCTCTTTCAGTCGCTGCATTCCAAGCATAACAGGTGGCTACGTGGGAAAAAAAATTCTCCTCATCTCCGCTCTGGTTCTTTTAAAGTTTCACCATAATATCCCATTGCACCATGGACCCCTAGTACAATGATATCCAGGGTAAGATATTACAGTACATTGGAGCAATATAAAGTCGACATTGGATTAGAATCATAGCATAGAATCATAGAATGGTTCCAGCACAGAAGCAGGTCATTTGGCTTGTTGTATTTCTGCTATCCCTCTGAAGGAGTAATTCACATAGTACCATTCACCTGCCTTTTCCCCATAGCCCTGCACATTTTTTCCTTTTTAGATAATGATCCAATTCCCTTTTAAAAGCCTCAGTTGACGCTGCCTCCACCACTCTCTCAGACAGTGCATCCAGATCCTAAGCACTCGGTGCGTGAAAAAGCTTTTCCTCACATTGACATTGCTTATTGCTTCTTTTGATGTTTACCTTAAATCCATGCCATCTGGTTCTCTATGCTTCCACAAATGGGAACCATTTCTCCCTATCTACTCTGTCCAGCCTCCTTATGACCTTGAATACCTCTATCAAATCTCCCCTCAACCTTCTCTTCTCCAAAGATAACAGTCATAACTTCTCCAGTCTTTTGACATAAATGAAGCTTCTCATCCCTGGAACCATTCTTGTGACTCTTTTCTGCACCCTCTCTAATGCCACATTTTTGTTAAAGTGTGGTGATGAGAACAGGGTGCAATACTCCATTTGAGGCTAAACCAATGTTTTATACAGTTTTAACATTGCTTCCTTGCTTTTTGACTCTATGCCCGATTGATTAAGCCCAGGATGCTGAGTGCTAACCGTACTCTCACCCTGTCCTGCCAACTTCAATAATTTTTACACATATGCATCCAGGTCCCTCTGCTCCTGCAAACCCCTCACCAGAGGTTTGACCCACCCACTTCTCCCCCCAACTCCCCCCAGAGGTCTGAATCCTCCCACCCCTGCAGCTCCTCCGAGGTCCGACCCCCCATTCCCCTGGCCAGCCCCCCCATGAGGTCCGACACCCTCACCCCTTTCAAGCTCCACAAGGACCGGCGCCACCACCCCCCCTCAAACCTTGCTGAAGCCCGACCTCCCCCATTCCCTGAAGTACAGCATTGCAGCTACCCGAGGTCCAACACCCTCCAATCGCCCACGTGTCCCGACCACCCCCAAACCCAACCACCACCCCCCCTCCCCCCCCGCCCCGAGGTCTGCCCCACCCAACCCCTCCCACCCCTGAGGTCCTACCAAAATGAATCAGTTCATACTTCTCTGTTACTTCATGAAAAAACTCAAGCAAGTTAGTTAAACACAATTTGGTCTTGACAAATCTATGCTGACTTCCCTCAATTAACCTGCATTTGTCTAAGTTACGATTAACTTTGTCCTAAATTACAATTTCTAAATGTTTCCCCACCACTGAGGTCAAACTGACTGGCCTGTAGTTACTGGGGTTATCTTTACACCCTTTTTTGAAGAAGGGTGTAACAATTGCAATTTTCCAGTCCTCTGGCACTACGCCCAAGTCTGAGGAGGACTGGAAAATTATGGCCAGTGCCTGCGCTATTTCCACTTTCACTTCCTTCAGTATCCTTGGATGCATTCCACCTGGTTCTGGTGCTTTATCAACTTTAAGTACAGACAGCCTATCCAATACCTCTTCCTTAACAATCTTAAACCCTTCAAGTGTCTGAACAACATCCTCTATCACCATGACCTGGGCAGCATCTTCTTCTTGGTTAAGACTGTATTCATTTAATACCTCAATCATGTCCCCTGCCCACATGCATAAATCCCCCTTTTTTGCCCCCAATTAGCTCCATACCTTCTCTTATGACCCATTTACTATTTATATGCCTACAGAAAACTTTTGGATTCATTTTATGTTACTTGCCAGTCTCTTCTCATACTCTCTCTTTGCTTCTCTTATTTGCTTTTTCAATTCCCCTCTGAACCTTTTATATTCGGCCTAGTTCTCAATTGTAATATCCACCTGACATCTGTTACTTTTTCTGCTTCATTTTAATCACTATCTCTTTCATCATTCAAGGAGCTCTGGGTTTGTTTGCCCTACCTGGACTGCATTCAAATATCTCTTCTTTAAAGATAGCCCACTGTTCAGTTACAATATTTTCCTTCTAAACTTTGTTTCTAATGTATCTGAGCCAGATCCATTCTTACTCCATTGAAGTTGGTTCTCCTGCAGTTAATTATTCTTACTCATGATTGCTCCTTGTCCTTTTCCATAGCCAACCTAAACCTTATGATACAATGATCACTGTTTCCTAAATGTTCCCCTACTGACTCTTGATTCAGTTGGCCCACCTCAGTTCCAAGAACCAGGACCAGCAATGCCTCCTTTTTGGCTGGACTGGAAATATATTGCTGTAGAAAAATTCTCCTGAACACAATCTAGGTACTCTTGCCCCTTACTACCCTTTATACTATTGCTCTCCCAGTCTATAGTTGGATGATTAAAGCCCCCCATTGTAACTACGGTATAATTCTTGCACTTCTCTGTCAATTCCTTGCAAAATTGTTCCTCTGTATATTTCGCACTTGTTGATGGCCTATAGATTACACTGATCAATGTAATTGCACCTTCTTTGCTCCTGAGCTCTAGCCAAATAGATTCTATCCTTGACTCTTCTGGGACATCTTCTCTCTCCAGCACTGCAAAGTTCTCCTTAATCAGTACTACCACCCTTCCTCCTTTCCTATCTTTCCTGAACACCTTGTATCCAGGAATATTTAATCCCCCATCCTGCCTTTTTTTGAGCCAGGTGTCTATTATCATCACAACATCATATTTCCAAGTGGCTATCTATGTCTGCAATATTACTTATCACACTCTGTGCATTCACATAAGTACAGCATAACTATAATTTCTTCCCCCTTCCTTTTGTTTTTTCCAATAAATTATATAGATTTTTCTCTTTCCCACCTATTTCCATTATTTTTAAATATTTTAAATCTTTTATGCTCCCCCCCACCCCCACTAGAGCTATACCTTAAGTGCCCTACCATCCATTCTTAATTAGCACATTCGTTTAGATATATATCACCAACTTCAACACCTATGTGTTCTTTTGTTCTGTTGTCTGTGACATCTTTTGATTAACTGCTTCTATCACTGCTTGCTTGTCCCTACAACCACACACCCCCTCCACTCCTCTCCCCCCACCCAACCCATCCACCCACCCCCCCCCCCCCCACACACACACACACCTTAAACCAGCTTATATTTCACTCCTTTCCTATTTCTACTTAGCTATGTCGAAGGGTCATGAGGACTCGTAACCTCAACTCTTTTTTTCTCCGCCGATGCTGCCAGACCTGCTGAGTTTTTCCAGGTAATTCTGTTTTTGTTTTGGATTTCCAGCATCCGCAGTTTTTTGTTTTTATAACTATAATTTAGACTGTCTTGTTTCTGTCCTTACCTTGAACTCATAGGATTGCATAGGATATACAGCACAGGAACACAGGCCAGTTTCATATGCCTGATTATTTGAAGTTGCTAGTCAAAAGCTTCTATTCTTTGGCTGCTCAGTCCATCCTATGGTCAGAAATGATCCAGGCTGCACTATTAATGAGAGTGCCATCTTATCTTTGTGATCTTATCCGCTACCTATTCCACCTTCAGCTTCCATAACACTCATGCCTTCTATTATCAGCAACTGTTCCTTCAGCCAAAACTTTGAAATCTTGTAAAATACTCTGAGAAGCACTTCTGTATAAAGGATGCTCTGATTATTTGTTTATAGTTTTACATTGCTATCTCCAGAGGTTCCAGTGAGATTTCAGTGCATGCTGAGGTAGCAGTCCTGCCTTACAGTGTAACTCCTAAAGTTAAGGCTCCTGCCAGATGCAGAACTATAAAGCAGTCTTAAATGATTTAACTCCAGTTACTTCACAAAATAACTCCAGTTACTTCACACAATAACTCCAGCTACTTCACACAATAGTCTTTAGGGTCGCTAAATCATCAGAAATTGCAAGATGCAGATTCCTCTTTAATAATTACATGATTTCCCCACACTTCACTGAATGTATACAATACCGATGTGATATATCAACATTCTTGAATTTATATAAAAATATAGTTATATCAAGTATGAAGCATATTAAAATTCTATTATACATGTAAATGAAAACAAAAAAAAACAGGTAGAAAAGCATCTTACAATTGGTAACAACAGGTAGTATAAATAATGAAACTGCCTGTCAACAGTTTAACAAGATTAGACTTGCTGCAGGTCACAATTGTGATTATTCTCCTGTCACTTCAGAAGCTAATTTCCACCATCTTGCTATCTATAATAGAGAATATGTGACAAAGCTCAAATCAATGGGTGGGTTAAAAAGTTATTTCCCACATGGTGAGTCATGGAGGCAATCCTTGTATACATACATATACACACATGTGTATATATATATATATATATGGTATATATATTTATATACAACTTTATCACTTTGAAATTACACCCTGAATTACGCAGTGATTTAATTCTGCTTCACATCGTTTCTAAATATGCAAATAAGAAAGTAAAATAAAGGGCTGAATATTTTGAGGGGTGTTGAGACCCCGATGTCAGGGTTAAAAGCAGACCCTGAGCCCTAGTTTACTGGCAGCGGGATCTACCCAATAATTATGCCATAGGCAGCCTCCTAATTGGCTGCCTGTGGGCCCACCATCTAATTGAGGAAGGTGAGTGGGCTCCTCAAGCTGCTGGCCCAATCAGAGAGCCAGTGGCTCTGAATCCTCAGCAGCACCACTGGGAGAAAAGTAGGCACTGGTTTGAGGCATGCAGGAGATCTCAGGAACTGGGCCCAAAGAAAACATTTAAAAAAAAAATCTCTGCGCTGAGCGTTGAAGGGCAAACCCTTCCAGGGAGCTTGTTGGAGCAGCAGGATCTGCCTTCCCTGCCTGTGGTCTCTCCTCTAGCCTGTAAGACCTTATCTCCTGGTCTGCTGCTGGGAGGCTGCCTCCATTTAGCTGGCAGCTCCCCAGGTGGTGTTGCAGGTTGCCCTGCCATTGACCTGTTTGTAAAGCTCCGGCTGGTGTTCAGTGGGAGGAGTCTTAAATGGGAGATCCCTTATTTTTAAAGCGTGTCCTCTAGTTGTAGAGTCTCCCACAAGAGACAGCGGTCTCACCTGCCAGCCGGAGAGCCAGCGAGAGCCTCTGTGTCACCCTTTTTAGGAAAGGCCCGCCATATTGAGTAAACTGAGGCACTTAACTGGATAGGGGCATGCCTGCCCCGGGACTGAGGAACCTGGGGGCAGAGGTCCTGCCTGCTGAGAGCTGCTGGAGAAATCAGGGACCGGCAGCCCTGAGGGAAGTGGTGGCTGTTGCCAGGAACACATCCACTTGAGGCCTACTATTGTTGCTGAATCCCAGGTCACAGGTGAGTAAATGGCAGCAGGGGTGTCACCAGGCCGGAGGGAGGTCGGGGGGTGGGGGGGGGGGGGGGTAGAGGGTTTGGCAGCAATGGCAGGGTGGTGGCTTTTGGTGGGCACTGCCCGCCTTCCTGATGCCAAGTCCCTCGCTCAGCTACTGAGTGCCTTTGAATGAGGGACCTCCCGTAGGAGTTTGCAAGCAAAACCACCTGGGCTTGCTACTGGTGCTCCCTGAATGGTGAGACCCCTGCCAGCCACTGGGTTAATACCAGCAGAGGTGAGATGAGGCCCTTAAGTGAACATTAATTGCCCACTTAAGGGCCTGAATTGACAGTGGGGCAGGAAGGCAGACCATGGGCCTGCCCACCACAGATTTAAATTGAGGTGGAGGCAGGAAGGCAGTGGGTTCCCCATCTGCTACCCTCCTGCCTGACTGAATGTCCCCCTCCGCTAAACTCTCCAGGGGGAAGGGCATTAAATTCCACCCATCCTGTCAGCATCTACCCTCTCAAGCCCCCTCAGAATCTTATAGGTTTCAATAAGATCACCTGTCATTCTTCTGAACTCCAATGAGTGTAGGCCCAATCTGCTTAATCTTTCCTCAGATAACAACCCCTCTTCCCAGAAATCAGCTGAGTGAACCCTCCCTGAACCACTTCCAATGCATGCCCCTCCTTAAGTAAGGAGACCAAAACTGCAAAAATAATGTATTATGGTCTCACCAATGCCCCACACAGTTGTTCCAAGACTTCCCTACTTTTATACTCCATCCCCTTTTCAATAAATGCCAGCATTCCATTTGCTTTCACAATTAGTTGCTGTACCTAAATGCTAACTTTTTGTTATTCATGTGTTAGGACACCCAAATCCCTTGATCATAACATTCTGCAGTCTCTCTCCTTTTAAATAATAATCCTGCTTTTATATGCTTCCTGCCCAAATGGAAAACCTCACATTTTCCCACATTATATTTCATCTCCAAATTTTTATCATTCACTTAATTTAGCTATATCCTCCTCACAACTCGCTTTCCTACCTACTTTTGTATTGTCAGCAAATTTGGCTGCAATACAATCGGTCCTGTCATCCAAGTCATTAGTATAGATCCTTTTTACTTCATCAAAATCTAATAAGATCTCCTTTTAATCTTCTCTGTTTTGATGAAAATCACCTCAATTTCTTTTCTCCTCCCTGCAACAAGAAAGTAAATCTCTTCCACTCACGCTCTCTGTCCCTGTCCCGGCTAGACCCCATCCTCCTCTGAAATACTTCACAGCTCCGCCAGAGAACTTGTGTCTCAACACTCCCCTGTGGAACGAATGGACAGTTCTCAGTACTAAATCTTCAGTCTCTGTTTCCAGGCAGATTTTTAACTACCAGGCCCTTTAAACTGCTTGTGGTTATTTAAATAACTGGGGAGGTGATGATGTAGTGGTACTGCTGCTGGAGTAATAATCCAGAGAAGCAGGATAATGCTCTGGGGACCTGGGTTCAAATCCTGCCATGGTAGATGGCGGAATTTGAATTTAAAAAATCTAGAATTAAAAGTCTACTGATGGCCATGAAAAGATTGTTGTAAAAACCATTCTGGTTTGCTTATGCCCTTTAGGGAAGGAAATCTGCCGTCCTTACCTGGCTTTGATTTGCCCTACATATGACTCTAGACCCACAGCAATGTGGTTGACTCTTAAATGCCCTCTGAACTAAGGTAACTAGGGGTATGTAATAAATACTAATCTAACCAGCGATGCCACATCCCATGAATGAATACAAAAAAAAAATCCTGCAGTATCAGGCTGGGCTATGAGAGGAAACAGAGTGCTGAGTGCTGACATGAATTAAAAGGGGAAAGGATAGATCAGCCATGATCCAATTGAAATATGCTGAATAGCCAAGTACAGATGGTTTTACCACCTGCCTAGCTCCAGAATGAGTTAATTTAGGGGTCTGAGCATTGCAAACCCCTTTGAAGTTCCACTCAAATTCTGCATGTTTACGTAAATGCCACTAACTCAAGGAGCATTCGTCATTGGCATCAATGCAAGTACCCTGAGAGAAGAGAACTGGTATGAGACGAAAATGCAGATCAGGAGGGACAGAAAGACAGAAAAAGTGAGTTTGTGCCATATCGCATCTTGGTGAGCTGAATTCTAGATACCTGTGGCTGTTATACATCAGCCCTTAGTTTCATCATTGGCAAGAATTATCCGACGGCTTCTGGCTATTACTTCTTAGGGATACTGAGGCACATGTTATAGCTGTACAGCCTCAAATGTCCTGAATTACAAAAAGGGGGTGAACCATGGCTTGTGTCATCAAAAATCATGTCAGAAAAACCTCCCTTTAATGCTTTCAATGAATCATTTACATTTTTCTATATTTTCCAAAAAAATACAAAGGAAAAAATAGTGAAAAAGAAATGGTACTTTTGCTTCTTGATCATTTTTTTCATGTCATTAACAAATTGCTCACAATATTATGGAAAGACACAACTTTGGAATGCCTTGATAGCTGAGGATATGATGTTGTTAGCTGTAATAAAATGTTTGGCAATCAACCTGCAGCAATGATCCTGTAGTACTCCCTAGGCCACTAATCACAGAAACATAGAACATAGAAAATAGGAGCAGGAGTAGGCCATTCGGCCCTTCGAGCCTGCTCCACCATTCAATATAATCATGCTGATCCTCTATCACAATGCCGTACTCCCACGGTCTCCCCATACCTAAGACACCTTTAGAGTCCAGAAATCTATTTCCTTCTTAAAATATTCAATGACTTGGCCTCCACAGCTTTCTGTGGTAGAGAATTCCACAAGTTCACCACCCTCTGAGTGAAGAGGTTTCTCCTTAGCTTGGTCTTAAATGGCCTACCCCATATCCTGAGACGTTGACCCCTTGTTCTAGAGCCCCCAGCCAGCAAAAACATCATCCCTGCATCCAGATAAAAGCAAAAAACTGCGGATGCTGGAAATCCAAAACAAAAACAAAAATACCTGGAAAATCTCAGCAGGTCTGACAGCATCTGCAGAGAGGAATACAGTTAATGTTTTGAGTCCGAATGATTCTTCATCAGAACTAAGGAAAAATAGAAAAGAGGTGAAATATAAGCTGGTTTAAGGGGGGTTGGGACCAGGAAGAGCTGGATAGAGGGCCTGTGATAGATGGAGATTGCCAAAAGATGTAATAGACAAAAGGACAAAGAGCTGTTGACGGTGTTTTGGCTATCTCCACCTATCACTGGTCCTCTATCCAGCTCTACCTGTCCCAACCCCCCTTAAACCAGCTTATATTTCACCTCTTTTCTATTTTTCCTTAGTTCTGATGAAGAGTCATTCGGACTTAAAACATTAACTGTGTTCCTCTCCGCCGATGCTGTCAGACCTGCTGAGTTTTTCCAGGTATCCCTGCATCCAGTCTGCCTATTCCTGTCAGAAGTTTATACATTTTAATGAGATCCCCTGCAACAATGATCTTTTATTACTTCCTAAGCCACTAATCGTTGGGCAGAATTTTGCCCTTGTCAGGCGGGCAGGACCGATCAGGAAGCCGACCACCGCCCACAATTGGGGCCGGACCGCGATTTCACGCTGGTGGACCAATTAAGGCCTGCCATGCGTGAAACGTGAGCGGCAGCGCTCCCTGTGCGGGGCTGGGGAAGGAGGGCAAGTGTGACCTTCACGCATGCACGCAAGTGCACGGTTGAGAATCTCCTTGAGACACAGAGCTGCCTCAGGGAGATGGAGAGCTTTCAAAAAAAAAAGTAAAGATTTTAAAGATGTTATAAAACAATGTCCCCTCATGTGACTCTGTCACATGAATAAGAGCATGTTATAAATGATGTTTAAAAAATTTTATTTCATTTTTATTTGATGTTGGAAACCTCATCCCGCCCCATGGATTCCAAAAAAGTGCAAAGGCTGCCTGGCCTTTTCGCCTGCCTGCCAACTGTAAGTTTGGATGAGCAGTGAAAAATTTGTTTCAATTACCTTGTTAACGGCCTTAACAGGCCTTATAATTGATGGCGGGCGCTGCCAATTCCCACGCAGGCCGGCTGACTGAAATATCATGCAACTGTGCGTTGACGTTGGGATGCTTGCCCGAAGTCAACGCGCATCATCTTATGTCTGTGCGGGTTGGACTTGCCCCAACCTGCCGAGGTAAAAATTCTGCCCATTGACTTAATTAGTAAAAATGCCAGTGTGCATTAGTCCAGTTATGAAACTTTTCATCCAGTAAGAAATTCCCAATTAAACGATGTCATGTAATAGCTAGTAACTTCTGTAATGCAGCAATACAAGCACATTTTTTGTTGGGGAAAGACAGCCAAAATTATATGAGGGAGGTGTCAATAATGGCAAAATATTGCTGACAAAGTGAAGACAAATCGAATCTACCAAATCTGATTGAGTTTTTAGATTACGTAGTGAAGAGGTTGATGCAGATTGCACAGTTGATGTTGCATATATGGACTTTCAAAAGGTGTTTGAAAAAGGGACACACAGGGTAGAATTTTCCCTCCATTGTGGGGGTTGAGTGGGGGTGGGCGCAGGCTGGCACAGACCCGATTGGTGCCCGGAATCAGGTCCGCATCACCATTTAATGTGGGTGGGCCAATTAAGACCCGCCCAGCCTGACGGACGCCTGGAAGCGGTGTGCGTTCCCTGTGTGGGTTGGGGGGGGGGGGTGGTTCACTGAGTTGGGAGTGCGCTCTTTTTATGTTTTAATAGTTCAATAAAGTGTTGATAAAATGTTTATGACATGTCCCCTCATGTGAAACTGCCACTTGAGTTGGGACATGTGCATTAATTTCAATAAAAAGTTTTGAGAAAATTTAAAATCATTCATGAAACTTCATCCCGCCTGTGAATGAGATTCCTTGAAAAATGTGCAGGCCGCCTGCCCTCTTCGCCTGCCCGCCAGCCTTAAGGTTGGCTGGGCAGCTCCATTAATTATTTTAAATGTTAGTTAAATGGCCTTAATGGCCTTTGACAGTTCAGCAGCTGCGCAGCCAACTCAGCTGCGTGCCCGCCGAACTGAAAATCTAAATGACGCACAGTGACATCGGGACGCATTCCCGATGTCACCCCGCGTCATTTTATACCTCGGCGAGCAGGCCCCACCCCGCTCGCTGAGCAGAAGATTCTCCGCATAGTAGACTTGTTACCAAAATTGAAGCCTTGGGATTAAAGGGGCAGTGGCGTAAGAAAAATAATTTCTCATTTCTCCGCTGGTTCTTTTGCCAGGAGACTATAGTTGAGAAGGAGATTTCAGAAGACTCTGGGGTTTGAAGTTTGAATGGGTACACAGAAATACTGATGTACCATATTATCAGATTTAATGGATAATTATATTTTTATAGTTAAAGTGCTTCATCTGCTTCTGCGCCAGTAAGGAGAGCCAACTGTAGTACCCAAAGAAAAATGATATGCTTAACGTCAACTCCATCTGAAGCATGCACCAACACAAATATACAACTGACAAAACAGCCCCCTAACTTGTTTCAAACTACACAATCCCTGTTTAAAACCTTTTCATGTATGATTTTTAGAAAGGTCAATTTATTGTGAAATGGGATTCTGTTAGCTGGATTCTAAAAATAATTATTTTGCCTTTGATTGGGGATATTGAGTGAGATGAAGCACAATCCGTCCAGGGACAGATATTATTTTGAAGAGCTGGAAGCCATGGTATTTTTGATTTCTTATAGTTACAAGTTAATCATGCCAACAATTCTTTCATGACTTTGACTATATTGGTGCCAAAATATATCGTTGAGAAAAGCCAATCTATTTGATATGCAAGTTAAATGCCACACATCTATAATAGTCAAAGAGCAGCTGCTGAAATCTAATCTACTTGATCAGCAGACATAATTCATATTCTAATGATCTGCCTGTTGAGAAATAATCTGGGTTGACTTGGAGGAAACACACTAATATGAGAATTTTGATCTTCTTTGATCTGAAATGTAAAAGATCTTCTTGGAATGGTGTAAGTATTGTCATCTTCACCTGCTTTGTAGATCTCCTGCTTTAACAATGCTTTTACTGAGATGAGCTTCTAGAATGGGAGCAAATAAGTAATCACATTGCATTCATCAAAGTTTCAGTGAAGAAATCCTGAAAAAATGAAGATTTCCAGCACTTAATTGTTTTTGAAAGTTTAAAGTATTCCACAAGTCAACAATTTTATTGCTGATTATCTAGTGATTTATTTTTGTTTCAGTGTATTTTTAACTCAAATGAATAAATTTGATTTATAGTTTTAGCCTGAAAATATCATCTCATGGCATTGTATTTAGAACTTAATATGTTCTACCTTTTAGATGAGTGGCAATGCATGCAGACTCTGAAACAAACCATTGCAGGAGCAGAATAATTGTGACATACAGCTCCCATTCATGGCTGCATGAGAGTGCATTTAGGATGACAGGAGATTCAGGTTAGCTGAATGAAATTGCTGTATTTGAGTATGAATAAAGGATTTTGGCAGTGGTCTTAATTGTAATTGTACAAGAGAAACATAGCCATTGCAAAGCGGAGGTACGGTGTAAGGTATGGAATATTAATAAACTCGAGATAGTAATAGTGGTTGTTGATTAAGAGGAAAGTGATACAGGATAAAAGTTCAGTATACTAAGTATTAAATATTATATGTATATAGATATGAATAATCTTTGGATAGAGGATGTTACAGCAGCAGAACCATATTGTGGAATTATTTCCCCCTGTATATATTATGCTGATAGATGTGAGGAAGTTCAACAGCAAGCTGTATACTGTGAAAGTACCTTGTGATGCTTACTTAAAATCCAATGAAACACATTTAAGCTATTGCAGTAACGGAAAGACTTTGCAATGGATATAGATGCTAGAACCCTACCATACTCTATTCCAGAGTCTGAGCAAGTGAACATTGAAAAAGTTCAGTTAAAATCTGATGGAAGTAATTTTAACTTATTCATTTGAGAACGATTGTAATAGCTGGATGACTGATGAACAACAGATGGATGGGATAATATCATAAACTACACTTTCTTTCTGAAAAAATTGGGAATGTAAACTGATTAAAGAATTGATTATAATTATCTTTGGTAAAAACATCTCACTTTAGAGCTTAATGCATTAACTTTCATTGCAGGCGGCACCTGAAGCCACCATCACTTTTGCGCAAATCAATTATCCAACATAGATAGCTCATCTGATGATGGCATTGTGCAACGCAGCCGTACACTTCAGAGGGTCCATGTTTGATTTTAGATCCATGCTGGGCTAGCTGATCTTATTGGGGAGGTTGTTACAATTTTCTTCAATGTCCTGCACTCTGTAAGGAAAACTCATGGCTCCTGCTCTTGATTTCTCTTCAGTTATTGCGCTGGAAACTGCACAATTGCAGAATTTGGAGGTGTAAGCTGCCAACGTTGACTATCTAGGTTTGTGCTGAATGGCCAGTGAAGTACTGGATGGGAAACAGTGTCTGTGAAACTGAAACCCAGCAGGAGTCAATGCCTTCAAGGGGAGAGATAGTAAAAATTAGATGAAAATTTGCAACATAGAAATCACAAAAATATGTGAGTGGCAAGCTGTACAATCGAGAAGTACATCTGAAATTACAGCAACAAAATATATTTGATTTTTTTTGAAGTATTAAAGGAACTTGTTTTGAACTGAGAGTTTTGGCCTGTGCAAACCTTTGTAGCTATTGATGGCATTTTATTGCAGCATTATATTAGAAGCTCTCTAATGTAATCACAAACATATTTAATATCAAACAACCAGCATTTAATTTGTCCTGAAAGCACTTTGTGATTTATAACAAATTTTAAAGTTAGAACATTAAATAGTGCAAGATACCGACCATATTTAAAAAGATGATTAAGCCTGCATTTTTAATCAGTCATTGTATTGATTACTGGCAGAACTTAGCTATTAAGCCTTCATCTCTCCACACTGAGCATGATGAATTATGTAATTCTCAGTCAGGTCATACGTTGGCCCTATCAAGAGGTCTGGAGAAGCTTCTTATTAATGTGTATACCAACAAATTTTATGGAAATATTAGCAGAAAATCACTATGGTATTGTATAGGTTTAACCCATAATTTGGAACACTATGGACAGGATTTTGCCCTTGGCCTGTGTGCTCGTCGGGAGTGGGTGGGAGGGGTCAGGAAGCTGCCTGCGATTGGGTCCGCACAGCGATTTCACGCTGGTGGGCCAATTAAGGGCCGCCCTGCGAGGATCGCGAGTGGCAGTGCTCAGTGCTGCCTGAGCATGCGGTGGGGGGATGGGGGGGAGGAGGGTGAGCGGGACTGAGCGCGCAGTTCATGCATGCGCAAGAAAAAGCACTTCAATCTCCCTGAGGCATGGAGCTGCCACAGGGAGTTGGAAGCGCTTTTTAACAAAATTAATAGAGACAGTAAAAATTTAATAAAACATGTTCCCTCAGGTGAGTCTGTCACATGAGCTGGGATATGTTTCTAATTCAAAAATAAAGTTCTTATTCAACGTTTATTTGCTTTTAGGAAACCTCATCCCGCTCGTGGTTGGACGGGCAGTATAAATCTGAATTTCATTAGATTGTTAATGGCCTTTTAGTTATCGGCGGGTGTGCAGCCAACTCTGGCGTGCTCCCGCCAAACAAAATATTGCGAATATGCGCAATGACGTCAGAACACACGGCTGATGTCATCGCCTTTCATTTTACACTCAGGTGTGTTGGGTGCACACCCACATGCTGAGCGTAATATTCTGCCTTGTGTAAACACTTTTAGTTAGTGCAATATCACAAAACCTATTTGTATTATAGTTAGAGGAAAGTGACTTGAAGCAAGGCATCAGTTTGCTGGAACTTGCATTTGTACAGCACCTCTTCATATTCCCAGGATGTCTCAAAACACATCCAAGTAATTACTTTTGAAGTGCAGTCATTGCCAATAGGTAGGCAAATATGGAAGCGGATTTTACAGGCAATAAGATGCCACAAAAGACATTTTGGATGAATTTTTTTTTGGCGGTGATACTGGTTGCAGGAGAACTTTTGGCCAGATTCCTAGAAGAGTCCCTGCTGGTTTTCAAGTAGCACCATGTGGACCTGAATTTCATGCTTCCCCCACCAGCAGCTTTTTGGGTAAGGGGCGGGGGAGCATGAAATAACACAAATGGGCCTCTGTCTGGGTTCCCACCTGCCCTGACCTCTCAGCGATTTTATACTGGGGTGAACAAAGTTGAGGCCCTTAAGTGGCCAATTATTGACCACTTAAGGGTAATTTCTCTCCCAGCCTCAATTTTTAAGCTGGCAGGAGGATTTCAAAGGTGCATGGGAAGCTCAAAAATGATCAATTATTTAGATCACTGGGTTTGGAAATGTTTGATGGTGTTAGGGGAGTGTCTGGTGTATAACAGATGGTGCCATAGGTCACCCTATGAATTGCACATCTGCTCCTGATCTGATCCTTCTTTCCTGTCCATTGAAGTCACTTATGCTTCTCATGTCTTGCTCACTCAAAGTTTCCTAATTGCCTACTTCCAGTTGGTAAGATGATGGAATAAAAAACCACAGAAAGACATAATTTGACCCATTGTTTTGTGCAATTCTTTGAAGCAGCTTTCCAATTAGTCCCACTCCTGCTCTTTCTCATGGCCTTGCAAAGATTTCCTTTTCAACTATATAGCTAATTCCTTTTTGAAACTTCCTATTGAATCGGCTTTCACCAACTTTTTAGCAGTTTATTCTAGAACAACTTGCTGCCTAAAAAATCCGTCCAGTTTTTTTCACCAATTACCTTAAATTGGTGCCCTTTGGTTGCTGACCCAACTGCCAGTGGGACCTGTTCAGCAATTTTACTGGAGATGACAATGCAATTCAATTAAGGATGGCAGATGGGTTCCTGATGATGCAGGCCGAACCAGGGAGCTGGCACCTCTAGAGCCTTGGCAGCACCAGTGGGAAAGGTAGGTGTTGCTGCGGTAATTGGAGGATGTGAGAGCACCTCAACGTGGAGGCGCCCTTGGAGAGGTAAGTAAAAGAAAATTCCTGAGAGGCTGATGGTGGAAGGCCCCTAAGAATAGAGGGGGAAGCTTTCTGGGATGGGGCAATGGGTGTGGGAGGTTTCCAGTGCAGCTAAGGGCTGCCCTGCCACCAGCAAAATGCTGCCAGGCCCAAAGAATCAACCCCAATTGGGTCCTTAAATATCTAAATTGGTTCCCTGCCTCTGCAGTGCAGGCAGCCAACAGGCCCCAAGCTGTTGGGGGAAAACTTGCTGGAGCAGGAATGCTTCAAGGAGCCATTCCAATGTGGTTCTCTGCTATTTTGCTGCCCCCATTCCCAATGCCACAGGGCTAGTAACACCTTGGTCTCTCACTTCCTGTCTGTCCAAATAGCATTCATTAAATTCAAATTTCCTACTGTCTGAGGGGCTGTGGCAACTGAAGACACATGAATCATGGGGGTTATTTCTTCAATGTTTTTTGGCGGCTTAGATGGGGGTCATTTTGCATGTGGTATATATGGGGGAGAATTTTCTCCCCGTCGAGGGGTGGGGGGGTGTTGTGTGGAAGCGGGCATGGGTATGTGTGCAGCCGATCGCCGCCCGCGATTGGCTAGGCGCCGCCATTTTACATGGGCGGGCCAGTTAAGGCCCGCCCAGTGTGACACATGCCCAGAAGCGCTGAGTGCTCCCTGTGCGGGAAGGGGACAGGTTGCCTGAGTTGGGGCCTACGCAAGCACAGAAATTTCCCTGAGGCACAGAGCTACCTCAGGGAGATTAGTTTACATTAAAAAAATTTTAATGAGGGACAAAAATTTTTAGGACATGTGCCTTCATGTGAAACTGTCACATGAGCTGGGACATGTCTATGAATTTTATTTAAAACATTTTCAAACCTTTAAAAACCTTCATGAAACCTCATCCTGCCTGTGGATGAGGTTCTATGAAAAATGCGAAGGCCGCCTGGGCTTTTCGTCGTGCCCGCCAATAACCTTGGAAATTTTTAGCAGGTCAGGCAGCATCTGTTGGGGGGAGAGACAAAGTTATCAATCTGAAACATTAACTGTTTTTCTCTCTCCGCAGATGCTGCCTGACCTGCTGGGTATTTCCAGCACTTTCTGTTTTTATTTCAGATTGTCAGCAATTTGCTTCTCCAAAAATAATCTTATTGCCCTTGAGCACAAATCTGGCATGATTGCACCTGACTTGTTTTTGACCTAAGATTGCAGTAATATCAAAGCAGGGAAAATGAGAATCTCTGTGTCCAGTTGTACATGTTTTCATGTTGGCGATTGCATGTTGTACATCTTTATCCCAAACTATTTAAAAGGCTCAATTTGTAAAACAGAATAAACTACAGTGTTAGATGCTATTGTGGTTTAAATGAAACCTATAATTTAGGCCTGTGATGTCAGTAGGATTTAAGGATTTATTGGATTGGGTTGCTTTCCACTTTAGAGGTACTGAAATGTGGAGCCTTGACAAATCCTGGATTACTAAATATTTAATGAAAGGCAGCATAATGATACATGTCTTTGTTTCAATTTTTATAGAACAAAATGTATCAGAAAAAACATGTTAGTGAACAAGTGAATAATTCGAAAATATTGGGGCCAATATTCCTGACTTTGCTATTTTAGACCACTTAGATGAACGCATTAATAAGCATTCATGAAAATTGGGAAAAAGTCAATTTTTACGGTTGTGTTAAGCTCATTAACTGATAAATTCAATCAGTGCTCACAGCTTCATTAGATATTTGAATCACAGAAACTTCCAACACTGAAGGAATCTATTTGTACTGTTCTGCGTATGCTGGCTCTCTGAAAGAGCAGTCATGCTTACTCCCACATTCCCATATTTTTTCCATAACACTTCCTCACCCTCAAGTACCCGCCCAACTCACATTTAAAGCTACTTATGGAATTTGCTTCCATTACCTTTTCAGAGCATTCCAGATTCTGACAACTCTCTTGAACAAATTTTTCCCATTTCCACTTTAGATCATTTCCCAATGATTTTAAAACTATGACCTGTAGTTGTTGATCCACTCACCAGAATATTTTCCCCTATTTGCTCCATCAAAACCTCTCATCATCTTAAAAAACACTATTAGATCACCTCTAATTTTCTTTGTTCAATGAAATGAGGCTCCAAAATTGGTAGTGAAATGTAGAGTACAGATAAACAGATCGGCAGTCAATTTGAAGATCATCCTTTACTGCAGTGACATCATGTGATCAAATATAAACACAAAAATTTTGGGTCCAACCTGCATAGAGGAGATAAGAAAATACATATTCCCACATTCTAGACAAATACCAAATCTTGAAGGTTTTAGGATTAAAACCTTTTTTGGACATGTTATCTCCTGTATTGTAGATTACTTTTGTGAGTGTCTTAGTGCCTATGGTGCGAAGAATATTTTGCTGATCCTGATACCTGGGTAGAGTTTTGATAGCAAGCCAAAGATAACAATCTGTAAACTTTCCCAGTAATTGCTTTAGTTATTGAATCTATCTTATTCCTCCATGGAACCCCATCACATCTTTGAAAAACAGTAAAACATTAGTCGCACTGCATTTTTGTTGTGTTTTTTGGAGCAGGCATTCTGACAATTCACTTTTGGAGTTACGGCGAGAGACCTGAAGAGGCCCAATAGAATTTCAGTCTAGACATTTAATTTTATTTGCAACACAGTGGACAAATCAAAATATTGCAATTTGAGTATAGCAATTGTTTAGGTGTTATTAATTAGTATTAGATTATCAGTGATTTCTCCTCAGATCTGAATTTCAACATTTTGTTTATCCAAAGCTGTTTTGTGTTCACTGTATGTGCTATGTAATATAATGCAGTCATGTTGTGAATGTACAGTGCAGTGCTGGTAGTTCCTAACAAATGGCACTGCCATGTGATTTGCTGCAACCTAAAATAATGCCACTACATTCACTACAGCTAATGCCTAGGCAGATTCATAATAGTACTTGGTGTTTCTAGTGGATGGCCTCAGTAAATTCAGCAAGTCTAAATTTCGGTTCAGCCCTGGCTGAAAGAGACCTCTTTGCTGCATTGAACAACAATATATATATATATATAATATATATATATGTATAGGATCTTGCACCTTATAACAGTAACTTCAGGGTCGCCTTAGGTCAGGTGTGTCTTTGAGTCAGAAGGTTTGCAGTTTAAGATCAACTCCAGGACATGCATGTATAACTGGGCTGACATTCGCGTCCCTGATAAGAAGATGGAAGTTTCCTGTCAATTAGCTGTTTTTGCTAACCACCATCAACATCACAGTCTTATTTGTCAGTTAGATGACTAGACAAGGTATTTTGAATCTTAAAAGCAAAATACTGTGGATGCTGGAAATCTGAAATAAAAACAGAAAGTGCTGGAAAAACTTAGTAGGCCTGGTAGCATTTGTGGAGAGTTAACGCTTTGAATCCAATATGACTTTATGACTTATGAAGAAGTCATATTGGATTCGAAATATTAACTCTGTTTCTCTCTCCACAGATGTTGTCAGACCTGTTAAATTTTTCTAGCACTTTTTGTTATAGTTTTGAAATTTTACTTAGGTGTACCATCTTTATGTGAAATTTTATACACTGTAGGGCTGATTTTATGATTTCCTGCTCCTGACAGGGACCTTATATTGAGAAGTTATTGTCACATGCCTTCACAGCTTTCCATTCATAAAATGAATGGATATTAATTTGCTATCTGTACGCATTTATTTGCTGTATATCCCTGGGTTAAGTCTCCATATTGGAAGTGCGCAACCAGAAAATTTAGCCTTTTTTTCTTTAAATCTATATTTTTCATTTTCATAGAACTAGTTTAAATTTGTAGCCCCATTACTTACGCTTTCTAATTACATGACAGAGGTTAAAAGTTTTAGATTAGTGTGGAATGTATCCCATCATTGCACTTGCTACCTAAGGAGGCACATATAACCCTTATAGTATGGTGTTTGTCCATGACATAGGCAATTTGTGAACCTGATTTCAGCTCATGACTGATTTCAGCTCATGAACCCCTCTGCCTTCTTGGTAAAGTCTTCCTGCAGTTATTGGAGGTGATGGCTTATGCAACCGAGTCCACTATAGCGTAGGTGCCGGAGCGCAGTGGGTATTGAGTAACAATTATGTCAGTGTTCCTGCCCCTAGTAAATTTTGCACAAGTGGCTTCGAATGTAACAACAAATGAAGCAAAGGGCACTGCACTCACAATTGGAAACCCATCGGGACAGCTACTGATGCAAGCAGCAGGCAATCTGTAGCACAAGCAGTGATCAGTTAGCTCAGCAGACACTCATCGCTCCTACCTTAGCTCGGGGACCGCTGGAAAGAACAGCACAGATATGACACTTAAGTGGGACCGTGCAAATATCAGAGAGTAAACATAACAGGAGGTCACAGCAAACAGGTAAACCACATACACTGAAGTTATGCATGTATCTGAAGTACTAATTTTACTTACTCAACCACCAAGTAAAATTCCTTCTATTTTTGGATCATGCAGAAAAGAAAGCATCCATTTTCAAAAAGTACAAAGGAGCTAAAAAGGGGATGATCCTTGCAACCTGAAGAAGAGTGCAGCAATTAGCTATTTCATGCAGTATATCAAACAGAAAGCCGTTCTGGCCAATGGAGACATCTGAAACGACAGGACAATGAGACTTTCTGCATCTCTGCACCTGGGTAGTGGCTGGTTTTGTACATGTGGTTCTCAATATTCCTTGTTAAAGTCCTTGTTATGACTTCTGCCCATGTTAGTATTTTGCAGATTACTATTACAAGTTTATGCAACATCACCAAGTTGTATTGTGAACCCTTCAGAAACAGTGGGCTGAGTTTTCCCAGTCATTTGGTGGTGGGCTTGGAGGTGGGGAGGCCAGGAAAATAGCTGGGGGAGCCACATCGAAACAGATTCATTCCACCTGCGGGGGAACTGTGTGGCTGGGTAGCAGATCAGCTGCCCACCACGTGGAGGTGAGCAGCCAACTTACATAGTTAAGGCCCCAACTTAGGATGATTTTTGTGGCAGTATAGTGCCACTGCCCCCTCCCCACTGCATGGGGAGGCCGCCAGCTCAATGGAGGTGGCCTCCCTGTGGCAGGTTGTGGGGGGGGGGGGGGCATCAAAACTGAAGGAAAGGCTGTACCTGCAGCCCAAATGATTCTTCAGGAGGATTTCCCTTCTGCTCCAAGAGGTCTACCATCTTCACCCGTCTGAATTTTTTACTCGCCTAAGCATCTCCAAGGGTGCCTCCATGTTGCGGGTCCCTCTCTGTCCCAGACCCGCCTCGGCAATGCCGACATCTTCCGATGTGGCTACCAAGACTGCAGAGCTGCAGGCCCTCTGATTGGGCTGAAAGCATTGGGAGCCTATCCGCCATCGATAATTGGCTGATGAATTTGGGAAGGTTGAGACGCTGGTCTCACTCCCAGTATTTGTGGGCTTGGGACCCCCATTTGGTCCTGACATCAGGGTCCTGAAGCTCATGGTAAAATTTAGCCCCCGTGGAAGTTGGTCAAATTCACATGTGATCACAAACTAGATGAAGCAGTCAGGTATTTATAGAAGAAACTGGAAAACATTTGCAAATGGGTAGAACTATGGCAGAACTCGGTGCAGACTCGATGGGCTGAAGGGCCCTCTTCTGCACTGTGATTCTGTGATTCTGTGATAAATATCATTGCAGATAAATGCAAGATCTTCCACAATGGAAGAAAAATATTGGAGACATAGATAATGGTGTGGAACTAACTAGCTGAAAGGGACCTGGAATGATAGGGGCCTCTAAATTAACCATGTCCAGTTATTGCAAAGGTGAAGTCAGCAAAGCAAACAGGATGCCTAAGTAGGTGTGTCTAAATTTAAGCCATTGTGGATGAAATTGTCCAGTGTTCCATTAAGGTCAAACCTTAAATATTGCATTCAATTCTGATCACTAGGCCACAAGGAAAACACTTGTACTTTGGAGGCAGTGATGGGAAGGATCACAAGACTGAACTCTAGCTTTTGAAGGCTCAGTTAAGAGGAAAATCTTGTACTTTTCTGACTTGAAGTAGACAATTGAGAGGTATTATAGAGATACATGAGACACTAAATAGGGAATATATAAGGTTAACTCTTAGTTAAACCTCAACAATGGGCTATTTTTCTTTGTCATTAGGATAAAGGGATATTGTTGCACAATGGCAAAAAATAAGTTCAGATCCACTGTCAAGAAGCTTCACTCTGATCCATTGATTGTGAGGCTGCATACTGGATCAACTCACTGAATTTACTGCTTTTGGTGCTTGGCTTAGAAGTAGCTGTATGTAGTCACTTCGCTAGGCTAATACCTCATTCCAAGGTACAACTGGGACTGCAATTGGTATATTCTCCTTTTCCCTTGCTTTCATAGAGACATGGTTGAGAGAGGAAGTAGCTGTATGTAGTCACTTAGCTAGGCTAATACCTCATTCCAAGGTACAATTAGGACTGCAATTGGTATATTCTCCTTTTCCCTTGCTGTCATAGAGACATGGTTGAGAGAGGGGCAGATTTTGGCAGCTCCATATTCCAGGGTATAGTGTCTTCAGGCGAGACAGGGAAGGAGGTAAAAGAGGATTGCAATATTGATCAAGGACTAAATTACAGCAATAAGGAGGGAAGACATCTTAGAAGGCTCCTCAAGTGAAGCCATATGGGTAGAACTTAAGAACAAAAAAGGAACAATCACATTGCTGCGTGTGTATTATAGGCCCCCAAACAGTCAGAGAGAAATAGAAGACCAGATATGTAGGCAAATTTCAGAGAAGTGTGAAAATAATAGTGCAGTAATAGTGGGGATTTCAACTTCTCCAACATTAACTGGGTTAGTCATAGTGTGATCAGTTTAGAGGGAGCGGAATTCTTAAAATGAATTCAAGAGAGCTTTTTAAGTCATACGTAGAAGGTTCTACAAGAGAGTGGGCGGTCCTGGACTTTATTTTAGGGAATGAAGCCAGGCAAGCGGTAGAAGTATCAGTGAGGGAGCATTTTGCAGATAGTGATCATAACTCCGTTAGATTCAAGGTTGTTATGGAAAAGGACAAGGATGGGCCAGAAATCAGAGTTTTAAATTGGGGGAAGGCCAATTTTAATAAGATCAGATATGATTTGGCCAGTGTGGACTGGGAGCAGCTACTTTTAGGTAAATCTGCATCAGAGCAGTAGGACTCATCCAAGAAGGAAATAGGGAGAGTACAGGGCCAACATATTCTAGTAAAGACAAGGGGCGGGACCAACAAATCCAGGGAATCCTGGATGTCGAGGGATATACAGAATTTTATAGGGGGAAAAAGGGAGGCTTATGGCAGATACCGAGGACTCAAAACAGCAGAAGCCCTAGAGGAGTATAGAATGTGTAGGGGGGAACTTGAAAAAACATTGGCAGGTAAAATAAAGGAAATTCAAAAGTTATTTTACAAGTACATTAAGAGTAAGAGGATAACCAGGGAAAAAATAGGGCCCAATAAGGACCATAGTGGTAATTTGTGTATGGAGCTGGAAGAGGGTTCTAACTGAATACTTTGTCTCGGTGTTTACAAGTGAGACGGGTGATATAGGTATGGAAATCAGGCAGAAGGACTGTGATATAATTAAAGAAATTAGCATAGAAAGTGGGGAAGTTCTAAGTCGTCTGGCAGGCTTAAAAATAGATAAATCTCCAGGCCCGGATGAAACATATCCCAGGCTGCTAAGTGAGGCAAGGGAGGAGATAGAAGAGGTGCTGGCAATAATTTTCAATACCTCTCTGGCCACAGGAGAGGTGCCAGAGGACTGGAGGACAGCCAATGTGGTTATTCAAGAAGGGAGGAAGGGATAAACAAGGGAACTACAGGACAGTCAGTCTAACTTCAGTGGGGAAACTATTGGAAGAAATTCTGAGGGACAGAATTAATCTACACTTGGAGAAGCAGGGATTAATCAAGGACAGTCAGCATGGTTTTGTTAAGGGGAGGTCATGTCTGACCAATTTGATTTAATTTTTCGAAGAAGTGACCAGGTGTGTAGATGAGGGCAATGCATTTGAAGTAGTCTACTTGGACTTCAGCAAGGTTTTTGATAAGTTCCCGCATGGGAGACCGATACTGAAGGTAAGAGCCAATGGGATCCAAGGCAATTTGGCAACTTGGATCCAGAATTGCCTGAGTGGCGGGAAGTAGAGGGTGTTGGTCGAGGGGTGTTTTTGTGATTGGATGCCTGTGTCCAATGGGGTTCTACAGGGATCAGTGTTGGATCCCTTGCTGTTTGTGGCATACATAAACCATTTAGATTTGAATGTAGGAGGGTTGATCAGTAAGTTCGTGGATGACACAAAAATTGGTGGGGTGGTAAATAGTGAGGAGGATAGCCTTGGATTACAGGAGGATATAGATGGGCTGGTCAGATGGGCTGAGCAGTGGCAAATGGAACTTAATCCAGATATGTGTGAGGTGATGCACTTGGGCATGACAAACAAGTCACGGGAATACACGATGAATGGTAGGACTCTGGGAAGCACCAAGGATCAGAGGGACCTTGGTGTGCATGTCCACCAGTCCCTTAAGATAGCGAGACAGATATAAAAGCTGTTTAAGAAGGCATATGGGATACCTGCCTTTATTAGCCAAGGCATAGAATATAAGAGCAGGGAGATTATGCTGGAACTGTATAAAATGCCGGCTAGGCCACAGCTAGAGTATTGCATGCAGTTCTGGAATCCACATTATAGGAAGGATGTGATTGCACTAGAGAGAGTGCAGAGATTTACCAGGATGTTGCCTGGGCTGGAGAATTTTAGTTATGAGGAGAGATTGGATTGGGGTTATTTTCCCTGGAGCAGAGGAGATTGAGGGGGGACATGATTGAGGTGTGTAAAATGATGAGGGGCATAGATAGGGTAGACAGGAAGGACCTTTTCCCCTTGATGGAGAGATCAATAACCAGGGGGCATAGATTTAAAATAAAGGGCAGGAGGTTTAGAGGGGATGTGAGGAAGAAGTTTTTCACCCAGAGAGTGGTGGGAATCTGGAACTCACTGCCTGAAAGGGTGGTAGAGGCAGAAACCCTCATAACATTTAAGAAGTATTTGGATGTGCACTTGCAATGCAATGGCATACAAGGCTATGGGCCTGGTGCTGGAAAATGGGATTAGAATAGTTAGGTACTTGTTTGACTGGCGCAGACTTGATGGGCCGAAGTGCTTTTTTCTGTGCTGTAGACCTCTATGACTCTATGACCTCCACTTTGTATCTCCGATTTGTTTGACTCTTCTGAGCTACTGCCCAATCCATATTTGCATGTCCTAAGTAATAACTGGCAAGGACCAATGTACCCATTGCTCCATGCTCCAATACAATAAGACATTTTATTAGTCCCTTGGCAATACTTTAAAATCTTGTCTTTTCTTATAACTCAGGTCATATCAAAGTGGGAGTTCAGAGCTCATTTTCTGTTTCTATCCTCTCTCCTGCCTCACAATTTTGTATGTGTTTTTCTCCATTAATAAGGCCTTTACAGGCTGCAGCATGTCCAAACTTTCTCTCACCAAAATGTCAGACTTTTAAAAGTGGAAGAAAATCACAGAGAAGTGGTAAAACGTTGTAATACTATCAGAAGCATAGGAAGGTAGAACTCTAATTGTTGCAAGGATGCAGCTCTGACCCCACTGAGATTCCAGGGTGCAGGTTCATTGACATGATCTTAATGCATCGCTGGAAGTGGTTGAGGGGCCCCTGCTGAGAGCAAAACGGTAGCATAGCATGAATGGCAACTTCTGAGGCAAAAGGGCAGAAGTTTTTGACAAATGGTTATACTTGCTGGGTTAGGAATTGTATCAATCCCACTGCAGTGCTTCACTTGGCTCTAACTGGTATATGCCCTCATTATTGGATCGACATTTTATACTTTATACCCCCTTATTATGACACAGCCTATGGTGAATGCTGAATTGTTCAAATCCTAAAGGGAAACTTGAAACAAATGTCATAACCAATTTTACAATTCATATGTTTCGAGATGCAGGCTTTGAATTCAGCAGAAGACCCCCGAGCCTCAAGAAGTTTTTATAAAACTAAATTAAACATTTATTAATACAAGAAAGATTGTAAGCACATATATATGTCTACAAAATTACTACTATAATAACTACAAAAATCTCCTAATTAATCTGACTCCTAATTCCACCTCCTTTAAGGCAACAGTAAAACACATAGATTTAAACCAACCCCTGGCAAAGCACACCCTGGACAGTTGAATTCAAAATCAGTTTCTTTCAGCTCTGCATCCTTGCAGACAGTGGCTTGAGGCTTACAGGCTGGGGGCTTTAGATCTTAGAACCCCTCCTCCTTTACCAACAGCCTTTTCTTCCTTTATACATATTTTCCTCTTTGAATGCAAACTCTCATTGTATCACTAGGTCTTTTGAACTTCACATCTTCTAACAATAAAACTCCTTTCATAGCGCCAATTTTATTAGTAAGCTTTGGAAAAAATTGTTTTGCTTCTTCTGGCTAGGTGTGATATTTCATCCATTCTTTTGAATGGTTTATTTAAAAATGCAAATTGCCCCCAATTCACTTATCTTGTAACTTTTCTATGGTCACCTAATTACCATTTCAAACCTAATTCTCTTCTATACATCAAAACTGCTAGACCAACTGGCTTTAATTAAATTAAGACACACACACACACACACACACACATAGACACTACTAAACTCTATTTTAAAACAATTTCCAATAACATTATAGACATTATTATATCTTCTTGACATTCCCCTTCTTATCAAAAAATGAACCGTTATAATGCTAAAAGATGGCTACATTTTCATTAACCCATCTTAAACTATCTCCACATTTAACTATATACTTACTCTATTACATAACCAGACGTTTGCATTAACATAACAATATATATACAAATCCTTGGTGTCAACAGAAATTGTTCAGTGTCCAGGGTTTAAAAGCCTTATTTTCCCTTTAAGCTTCAAACTCTTGATAATGCAATCAGATTCTCTCATCCAGCGACATGTATTATCTGTAGACTAAATGGTTGCAGTAAAAAACGCCATCTGAATAGCCTTGCACTTCTGTATCAAAATTTGTCCAGAAACTTTAAAAGATTGTGGTCTGTATGAACAATTGTTTCTGACGAATTGTTTACCACATAGGTTTCAAAATGCTGCAATGCACCAAACCCAACATCTCCTTTTCAATCATTGAATATCTTCCTTGATGTGCACTCAACATCCGTGAAAAATACCCTATCAGTTTTTCAATTCCTGTGTCATCTTCTTGTAACAGTACTTAACAATGTCTATATTGCTTGAATCATCGGCTAACTTCAGTTGCTTGGTGCAATTGGGTACAGCCAAAACTAGTGTCATAGTTAATACAGTTTTCAAATTATCAAATGCCTTCCGACACTCCAGTGTCCATTGAAACTTCTTGATCTTTTTTAATTGTTCAGTCAGTGGAGCAAGCATGCTGCTAAAATTTGGTACAAATTTCCAATAAAACCCACTCATGCCCGGAAATATCAAAACTTCTTGTTTTGCTGTAGGCTGGGAAATCCATAATAGCCTTGATTTTTACCTCTCTTGGAGCCGCCTTACCATGTCCAATGGTATGGCCTAGATATGTAACTTGCGCTTTTGCAAATTCACTTTTAGCCAAGTTCATCACCAAATTAGCTTCTTGTAATCGAGTAAATAATTTTTCCAGATGTTGTAAGTGCTCATCCCACATCTGACTGAAAACTATTAAGTAATTGATATAAACAGCACATTTGTTTAGACCTGTGATTACTTTGTTCGTTTGTCTTTGAAATGTTGGATATGCATTCTTCATACCAAATGGCATGACTTTAAACTGATATAGTCCATTTGGCATCACAAGCCAAACGTGATAGGGTCCCCCTTGTCCTCACTTATCACACCACCAGCCTCCGCATTCAAAGGATCATTCTCCGCCATTTCTGCCAACTCCAGCATGATGCCACCACCAAACAACACATTTTCCCTTCACCCCCGCCCCCCACCCCAGCCCCCACCCCCGCCGGCATTCCATAGGGATCATTCCCTCCGGGACATCCTGGTCCACTCCTCCATCACCCCCTACTCCTCAACCTCCACCTACGGCACCTCCCCCTGCATACGCAAAAGATGCAACACCTGCCCCTTCACTTCCTCTCTCCTCACCATCCAAGGGCCCAAACACTCCTTTCAAGTGAAGCAGCGTTTCACTTGCATTTCCCCCAACTTAGTCTACTGCATTTGTTGCTCCCAATGCGGTCTCCTCTACATTGGAGAGACAAAACGCAAACAGGGCGACCGCTTTGCAGAACACCTTCAGTCTGTGCGCAAGAACGACCCAAACCTCCCTGTTGCTTGCCATTTTAACACTCCACCCTGTTCTCTTGCCCACATGTCTGTCCTTGGCTTGCTGCATTGTGCCAGTGAAGCTCAACACAAACTGGAGGAACAGCACCTCATCTTCCGACTAGGCACTTTACAGCCTTCCAGACTGAATATTGAATTCAACAACTTCAGATCTTGAACTCCCTCCTCCATCCCAACCTCCTTTCCATTTCTTCCCCCTCCCTTTTGTTTTTTCCAATAATTTATATAGATTTTTCTTTTCCCACCTATTTCCATTATTTTTAAATCTACACCTTTTATGACCTGTTAGTCTTATTTCACCCCACCCCCACTAGAGCTATACCTTGCGTATCCTGCCATCCATTCTTAATTAGCACATTCCTTTAGATCATATTACCACCTTCAACACCTCTTTGTTCTTTTGTCTGTGACATCTTTTGATTATCTGCTCCTATCACTGCTTGCTTTCCCTACAACCACCCCCCCGACTTCTCTACCCCCCCCCCCCCCCCACCCCCCCCCAACCCGTCACCTTAAACCAGCTTATATTTCATCCCTCTCCTATTTTTACTCAGTTCTGTTGAAGGGTCATGAGGACTCGAAACGTCAACTTTGTTCTTCTCCGCCGATGCTGCCAGACCTGCTGAGTTTTTCCAGGTAACTCTGTTTTTGTTTTGAATCTCCTTTTTTCTGTCTGACAACGATATCTGCTATTGCCAATATTGCCAATATCCTTTTAGCAAGTCAATCTTTATGATAAATTTCAATTGTCTCACTTTGTAAATACAATCCTCCAACCATAGGTATAGGATATGAATCTGCTTTTGTCACCGCATTCACCTTCCGATAGCCCACACACAGTCTTTGTGTTCTATCCGATTTTGGAACTAGTATAATAGGTGAACTCCAGTTACTGTAATTAGACTTAATGACATCATTTTGAAACACAAAGTCAATTTCTTTCCATTTTCATATGCCCGCCTGCTGAGGCAAAAACTCTGCCCATTGTTTAGCTTCTTCTGGCTAGGTGTGATATTTCACCCATTCTTTTGAATGGTTTATTTAAAAATGCAAGTTGGCCTATTTTCACTTCATCTTGTAACTTCCCAATGTTTACCTAATTACCATTTCAAACCTATTTCCCTACTATACATCAAAGCCTCTAGACCAGCTGGCTTTAACCCAGTTAAGACACACACAGACTTAGACACAGACACCATTAAACTCTATTTTAATATAATTTCCAATAACATTATAGACATTATTATATCTTCTTGACACCCCTGCCATCATTCCTGGTGCCAAGAGCAAGAACTCAGCAGATTGGCTCCTGAAGAATATGCCTGGAAGTTGACTTAACCAGCATGGAAATCCAAGTTGGAGTATTTGGTTTGTTGGAGTTCTCCATTCGTATTGCTTATATTCCTCACTCAGATCTACCATCTTGCGCCATTTTACTCCAAGACAAAAATATTCTCCTAAGTGGTTTGCCTTGGAGATTATCCACTATCTAAAAAGGAAAGTTATCAAGATGTAATTTGGAAAAGCTACTTGTACAAACAATGATAGACAATATGTCATAATAAAAACATAATTGTTGGACTAAGTGCCTTTTTAAATTTAGAGTGATGTAGTTCAATATTTGTATTGATCTGTCACTTTATGCTTTTTCATATGTTTATGACATTAGTTTTTTTTTAGTTGTCTAGTTTAAACAACTCCGGAGTAGAACAGCAGTAGGTTAATCTGAATCACTTCCTCTGTTGTGTTCCATACAGATAAGATCTGATTACTATTGTTATCTGGCCTGCATATAGCTTTACTTAATCCAATGATCAGAGTGATGTATATTTATTGATTACAGAGTTTTAGATCCTGCCACGAAGATTACCCATACAATTAAATACATTGGCCTTGAAATTTGGCTGAGCGAGTGCCTGGTTTTTCAGTGTTATGAGTGCTGTTTAGTGTTCAAATGGCATCCATGCCACACATGCATACTTGTGGTTATAGCCACACCAGAAGCCATTTTGGTGAGGGTATTTGCATGCGCAAAGGGAATGTGCAAGATGCATGAGCATATGCAGTGCATCGTGTGGGTCAGTGTAAGGCATCTTGGTTCAATTGCCTATATTTATCCCATTTCTACACTGTTTTCCACACCTGACTATTTTCCATTTATGTATGCCTTCCTCAGATCCTCCAGATCCTTTGTAATCTCTATCCTATTCTAGTGGGCAGTCTGCTCCACTCGTTGCTAGCTATTTTCTTATTGCTAGAACTGTATTTGCTCAGCAATGATCTTGAAAAGGCCATCTATTCCTTTTATCCAACAATCCTCACCAGTAAAGTAACCAAATACTATCACAAGAGATTTAGTCACTATTTTAAACTAAACCATACTCTTCATCAATAAAACTATTCTCTGTCAACACAAATGCAAATTGTCATAGCACATGCAGGATGTCAATTCCAGACACAGCCAGAAAATTCCATGAGGCATAAGTATGATATAAATGATCTATGAGGGTAAAGTACCTTTAGAGCAGCACATTGGCATGTATTAGTGTCCACTTCTGCCATTTCCTTTGCCAGTTTCTGGATTCAGTTGTCTGTTTCCTTTGTCAAGTTTTGCTTTCCATAGCATTTCCAAACCAAACTTTATTATCTGGTTTGCCATAAAACAGGTATGCTGATATTAAAAATCCTAAAATGTAGGCAGTCCAAATTAGTCTGAGTGCCACAAAATGAATTCAAACCGAACATGCTGGAAATACACAGCAGGTCCTATTAAGCATTTGACAGAGAAAGATAGTTTAATGTTTCAAGAGGAGGCCCCTCTTTAGAATCAAAGTAAAATAAGACAACTATCTTACATGACATTTTACAAACAGAAAAGCTACGGTTCCTTTCCAGTTGTTTCTCATTGCATTTCATTGTCCAGGAATGTCAATCCTTTGAAATCTGTTGTGATGGTGCATTAGATTAATGTCCTATATTCAGAATATTTTATTTTAAAATATACGCATGAAATAAATTGAAATCTTTTAAGAGCTGAACAGCTCTCATTGTGAACCCTTTCTTCTACCAATCAATCTTTCCTGATTACTACTTTCAGGGTCACTCTATGATTTGACTCCAGGAAGAAAACTCAATTAGTCCCTCATTGATTTTGAATTGTTACTTGTTCCTCTATAATGAAAGATAAGAATAATACATCTCTTCAGTAAATTCATTAACTACTCTGTAATTTTTTTTCCATTTAATTTGCCAATTTTCATCAAAGTTTTGCTGGTGCAATTGATACTGATAAACTTGTATTCTGAACTACTATGTTAATATATTTATTTACCCCTGGGTATTTAATAGATCCTGTGCATTCAATCACATTGTCAGTGCAGTGAACCACATGAAACAATAGCAATTGCTTTGACCACAGTGATAGTCCTAAAGGACCGGAGAGACACTAGTGGCCCCATATTTATGAAGGGGGAAGTTATTTAGTCTGATCGTTGCCTCAGCAAAGTACCTTCTATTGTACCAATGAGACTTCTCATTTTCCCCATGAAATGTCCTTGTAAACAGAGTGAGACTTCTAAATCCTTGCTGAATTAAATGTTTCAAATGCTGTGAATTTTGTGTTTAGCTGTGGAAAACTGAGTTCAGATCCAATTCGTTTCATTTGGGTGATTTAGTACTGCCAGAGTTAATCTAGGCTGAGATCAAATTTGGTCCCTAATATTTTCAGAAAAGTGTATTTTGTATGGGCACAATATATGAGCTTCATTTTCTGCTTGATATGATTTTCCATGACATTGACTATTTATTTAGTTTTGGCTAACAGAAGTTAATATCAATTAATCCTCGTTACAACAATTCATCCAGGAGTGATTTGCATTTCAGTGTACATTCCCTCTGCTTATGGGCTTCCCCATATTCATTTCCATGGCACTGAATTCTTTGAAAGGAGAAACTACTCTTCTAAGATAAAAATGCAAAATGCTGGAATTACTGAGCAGCAATTAGTGAGTGGAGGAAAAAGAGAGATTATTTTTTCCTGTGTCTACTTTCATCAGCCACTCCCTTTCTAAACAGTTCTTCTTCAGTCCAAGTATACAGACTGTGCTGGGAAAAAAAAGGCCACATTTTTTCTCACTTTGAAAAAGCTGCTGTTTGAAACACGTTACTTGGAAGTGTTTATCTCCGTGTTCCAGCCTGGGAGTAATCAGTAACTGTAGAAAGACGTTCTGATCTGTCCAAATTCTTCATCTATACCCAGGTGTCTTGGAATACTGAAGGGCTATTAGCCAAAATCAATTTTATTACAAAATCTCCTCTTTTTCCAAACAGGCACACAGATGTACAAACAAATATAATCTGAGTGTTAACAATAGGGGATTAGCATAGAGTGATTGTCTGCTGTGAAGACTAGAAAAGAAAATGCATGACTTGGTTTGGAAATGTTTGCTTATTGTGAATATGATATATATGATGGGAAGTGAATGTCAAAACACCAAGTCTATGGCTGACTGGTCCCAGCTGCTGACAGGGATGATTGATAGAAAAATTCAGTTGAAATCAATTCTTATTTGACCAAGGAAAAGGCAATTTAATGTGAACTGTAGTTGAGGTTAATAGAGTTCACCTTTTCCCCCAAAATAATGAAACAAAAAGGAATAAATGCTGGTGCAGAATTTATTTTCTCTCATTTGATGTTATTAATTCAAATGTACTTTGCTGGTAAGAGTTTGGTGAGTTAGAAAGTGTTTCAGTAAATGGGTATTATATGGAGGCGGGAGCTACTGTGGTGATGTCACTGTCTTGTCATCGCAACTGGGTAGCTCAATGTTGGTGAGGTGATGGAATCTAGAACCAGGAGAAATGACCACTGGACTAAAGAAATAATCAAGAGATTGAGTGTTGGGGCCAACCTGGAAACCTGGAGACTCTGATAGGTGGAGAAAAACCCTCAGGCTACACTGGGTCCTGTGTGAATTGAATGCTGCTGAGAAGAAACATACCACCCTCCCGACTTGGCACAATTGGGCGGGTCCATTGAGGAGGAGTGCAAGCCACGATCGGGGCTTGAATTACAAAGGTTACGGGGTCTTACCTAGATGAGGGACTGTGGTAGGCTGGTCAGTTATAGTTCATCATGAAGCCTCCTCAGACTGAGCGAAGGCAACCTCCCCATCCCGACTCCCACAACAGGCAAAGGTTCACTCTGGATGGGCCCAGTCCCAGATCTTGCAAACTTTTGTGGGGTCAGTGGTGGCAGCAAATAACTTTTATGGAATCTGCCCATTCATGTGTTTTTGAATCTTTTGCATCTAATGCATATTATATCTGTCACGCTTTGGATGTCACAAGCAGTAATCCAGTTTCAGGGAAGGAGACATTGTAGGTGGAATATGTAGCTGGGAAAGATCACTGAGATAAGATGGCATCATCCCCAACTGCAGAGGCTACATCATTTCTGGCTGCAGAATGGTCAAGTAATATAAACTTTTGACTTCTGACTTCAAACAAACAAGCATATCTTTATTTTAGTTATTTATTCAAGGAATATGGGCATTCCTGAAAAACCAACATTTATTGTCCATTCTTAACTGAGCTTGAAAAGGTGGTAGTGAACTGAAATAAAAACAGAAAGTGCCGGACAAACTCAGCAAGTCAGGCAGCATCTGTGGAGTGAGAAACAGTTAACGTTTTGAGTCCAATGTGCCCCTTCTTTGAAACTGCCTTTCTGAACGGCTTCAGTACATGTGCTGATGAGTCTTCCACTCTTCTGTTAAATAGAGAGTTCCAGGTGACAGCAAAGGAATGGTTAAAATTTTCCAAGTTAGGATGATGTGTGACTTGGAGCGAACTTGGATATGGTGCTATTCCCATGTGTTTGGGCCCTTGTCCTTCTAGCTAGTAGAGGATGTAGGTTTGGGAGGTGCTGCTGAAGGAGTCTTGGTGAGTTACTGCAATGCATCTTGTAGATGGCACACACTGCAGTAACTGCACACAGCTATTGGAGGGAGTGAATATTTAAGGTGGTGGATGGGGTGCCAAGCAAGTGGGTTGCTTTGTCCTGTGTGATTTTGAGCTTCTTAAATGTTGTTGGAGCTAAACCCATCCAGGCAAGTGGAAAGTATCCCATCACATTCCTGATTTGTGCCTTTTAGGTGGAAAAGCTTTGGGGAGTCTGGAGGTGAAATATTCACTGCAGAATTCACAACCTCTGGCTTGCTGTTGTAGCTGCAGTTGTAGCTGGTTCAGTTAAATTTCTGTCCCTGGGGTATTGATGGTGGGAGATTGAATGACAGTAATGACATAACATGTCAAAGGAAGGTGGTTAGATTCTCTTGTTGGAGATGGTCATTTCTTGTCACTTGTGTGATGTGCATGTTACTTGCCACTTACCAGCCCAAGCTTGAATGTTATCCAGGTCCTGCTGTATGCGTGGCATGAGTTGCTTCATTATCTGAAGAATTGTGAATGGTATTGAACACTGCAATGATCAGCAAACATCCTTGCTTCTGTCCTTAAGATGGAGAAGATGTCATTGATGAAGCAACTGAGGTGGTTGACCTGGGACATTGCCCTGAGGGACTCCTGGAGGGGCAGGAGTCCAGGGGTTGTGAAGATTGGTTTCCAGCACCCACAATCATCTTCCTTTTGGCTCGGTATGACTCCAGCCTGTGAAGAGATTTTCCCATGATCCTCATTGACTTCAATTTGGCTTGGGTTCCTTTATGACACATTCAGTCAAATGCTGCCTTGATAACAAGGGCAGTCATTTTCACCTCACCTCTGGAATTTAACACTTTTGTTCATGTTTGGGATAGTCTGTAATTAAGTGTGGAACTGAATGACCGTGACAGAACATAAACTGGACATTGGTGAGCTGGTGATTGGTTAGTTTTGAATGATAGAACTCTTGATGACACTTTACATCCATTTAAATTAGGCTGATGGACAGTAGTTGGCCGGATTGGATTTGTTCAGCTTTTTGTAGACATGACTTCCGGGACTATTTCCACTTTGTTGGGTAGTGCCAACATTGTAGCTTTAATGGAACAACTTGGCTAGAGATGCGACTAGCTCTGGAGGCCAAGTCCTCAGCACTATAACCGGGATGTTGCCAGGGTCTGTAGCCTTTGATGTAACCAGTGCCTTCAGCCATTTCTTGATATTAGATGAAGTGAATCAAATTCACTGAAGATAGACATCAGTAATGGTGGGAACCTCCGTGGGAGGCTGAGGTGGATTGCCCACTTGATATAGCTAGCCAAAGATGACTATGAACATTTCAGCCTTGTCTTTTGCACTCACACACAGGGCTCTGCCATCATTGAGGACGGTGATGTTCATGAAGCCTCCTCTTTCCATTACTTGTTCAACTACCCACAATCATTTAAGGCTGGATGTGGCAGGACAGCAGAGCTGATCTAATATGTTGGTTGTGGGATTCCCAGCTACATCTATAGCATGTTGCCACCACTATTTATAATGCTTATAGTCCTGTGGTATAGCATCATCAGGTTGGCACTTAATTTTTAGGTCCACCTCATCTTGCTCCTGGCATGCTCCCTTGCACACCTCATTGAACCAGGCTTGGTCCCCTGGCTAAATGGTAGCGGTAGAGTGGAGGATAAGCTGGGTCATGAGGGGACAGATTGTGGTTGAATATAATTCTACAGCTAATGATGGCCTACTGCGCTTCATTAATGTGCAATTTGGAGTTGCTTGATTCAATCTGAATTTAGCACGGTGGTAGTGCCACACACCACAATGGATGGCGTCCTCAGTGTGAAGATGGGACTTCACTCCCGCTAAAACTGTCATGGACAGGTGCACCTGTGACAAGTCGATTGCAAGTAGATTGGTGAGGACAAGGTCAAGTAAGTTTTCCCCTTGTGTTGGTTCTCTCACCACCTGCCACAGGCCCAGTCAAGCAACTCTGTCCTTCTGGACACTGCCAGCTGAGTCAGTATTGATGGTACCAGACCACTTCTGGTGATTCTTTGAGTATGACTATGTCAAGCTGTTGCTTGATTAGACTGTGGCATAGCTCTCCAACATTTAGGCACAAGTTCCCAGATGTTAGTAAAAAGATCTTTGCAGGGTCAACTGTGTTGGATGTATCTTTGACATGTCCGAATCTGATGCCATCCAAATTGATCATTTTTATGTTTTTTCTTTAGTAGATTGTTCCAACTGAGTGGCTGGCTGAGCCATTTCTGAGGGTGGTTAAAAGTCAACCACATTGCTGTGGGCTTGAAGTCATCTGTAGGCTGGTAGGAACTACATATTTTCTTCCCTAAAGGACCTTAGTGGGTTTTCATGATAATCAGTAGTTTTGTGGTCACCTTTCATGACACATGCTTTCTTATTCCAGATTTATTTAACGTTGGAATTTAAATTCCCCAAACCCCATGGTGGGATTTGAACTCACATCTCTGGATTATTCATTCAGTTCTCTGCATTATGCTACTGTACCCAATTAATATGTATTATGAATTATTTGCTTTAAAATTAACTATATACAACAATTAAGGGAATTGCACCAATTTAACTTGAATTCAGAAAATTGATGTTCAAATGTTTGCATCCAACCCTATGACCAGATCCCTCTGCATCAGAGGGGTGCCTGCAGATTCTCAGCAGTGGCATGTTGCTCTTGTTTTTTTGGAAGTATCATGTGACATACAATATGGTCTAATAGTGTTACATTCCCAGGTTTATATTCATGCATACTGTAGCCCAGCACTTAGAATCAGGCAAAATGTGTGGCATTCCTGGTTAGAACAAAAATACTTTCCACAGGAGACCTTTCTCACAAAGGATTCAGGGGCAAGAGCCTCATATCTCAACCAATGATTGACAGAATTTTGGCCCTGTGTCAGAATCATAAGAACCTATTTCAGGAGAATTATACATTTAATACCAATGGGAATAGTGAACAACAGATTGTTCCTGTCAGGAGATTTGTATCTCATGGGAATTTTGTCAGGAACATCAAAAAATTATAGTTCAGAAGCAGTCTGGTGAGAGTACCGGACAGTGATGCACAATTGACAACATGAGAGCCATGGATAATGTTGAGCAAGCCAAACAAACCCCAGCTGATCTCTGGCAAAACACAATGTGCTAACTCTTGAACTATGGTAATAATGTAAAGGAACTACAGCTTGTTCAAAGTACTATTTGGTAAATACGAAGTGAATTGCTTTACTACTGAACTTGTCACCAACACTAATCTATTTTGATCATTATACCCTCATGCTGAGGTATCCAATCTGCAGTCCAAGGTCTGCATTCCCACCGATCTGTGCTCTTTAACCACCAGCACTTGTATTTGTAATTTTATTTGTTGTTGGCTTGTCCTGTTTAAATTATGTTCAGCTGGATGTTGGAAAACACTGTTCTAGCACTCCTTCCCTGTTGGTGGCTAAATCCTTAAACAGAAATTAGGGCTGAATCTTCTGATCAGTGTGCGGTTAGTGTTGAGTGGTTCTATGTTGGTGAGTTGATGGAATCTAGGAGAAATGACCACTGGACTAAAGAAATAATCAAGAGATTGAGTGTTGGGGCCAACCTGGAAACAGAGCTGAGAGACTCTGATAGGTGGAGAAAAGCCCTCAGGCTACACTGGGTCCTGTGTGAATTGAATGCTGCTGAGAAGAAACATACCACTATCCAGTCCTGGCGCAAGTGGGCAGGTCCTTTGAGGCGGAGTGCAAGCCACGATTGGGGCTTGAATTGCAAAGGTTACGGGGTCCTACCTACATGAGGGCTGTGGTAGGCTGGTCATTTATAGCTCATCATGAAGCCTCCTCAGATTGAGCGAAGGCAACCTCCCCATCCCGACTCCCACAACAAGGCAAAGGTTCACTCTGGATGGGCCCATTCCCAGATCTTGCAAACTTTGGTGGGGTCAGTGGTGACAGCAAATCACTTTTATGAAATCTGCCCATACATGTGTTTTTGAATCTTTTGTATCTAATGCATGTTATATCTGTCACGCTTTGGATGTCACAAGCAGTAATCCAGTTTCAGGGAAGGAGACAATGCAGGTGGAATATGTAGCTGGGAAAGATCACTGAGATAAGATGGCATCATCCCCAACTGCAGAGGCTGTTGTATCTCATGTGAATTTTGTCAGGGACATCAAAAAATTATAGTTCAGAAGCAGTCTGGTGAGAGTACCGGACAGTGATGCACACTTGACAACATGAGAGCCATGGATAATGATGAGCAACTCGAACAAATCCCAGCTGATTTCTGGCAAAACACAATATGCTAACTCTTGGACTATGGTAACAATGTAAAGGAACTCCAACTTGTTCAAAGTACCATCTGGTAAGTAAAGTGAATTGTTTTACTACTGAACTTTGTCCCCAACACTAATTTACTTTGATCATTATACCCTCATCCAGTCTGCAGTCCAAGGTCTGCATTCCCGCCAATCTGGGCTCTTTAACCACCAGCACTCATATTTGTAATTTTATTTGTTGTTGGCTTGTCCTGTTTAAATTATATTCAGCTGGATGTTGGAAAACGCTGTTCTAGCACTCCTTCCTTGTTGGTGGCTAAATCCTTAAACAGAAATTAGGGCTGAATCTTCCAGTCAGCCTGTGGGGGTGGGCCTGACATGTTGACGCGTAAAATGATGCGCGATGACGTTGGGCTTGCATTCTGACGTCATCACCCGTCATCTCGATATTTCATTCGGCTGGACGCGGTTGCGCGCCCGCCAAAATGGGGGTCAATGGCCTAGTAAGGCCATTAAAATAGTAATTAAACTGGTTTAGAATGCTGCCCACCTAACCTTAAGGTTGGCGGGCAGGCGAAGAGCCCAAGCGGCCTTTACGTTTTTTCGGAAACCTCGTCCACGGGCGGGATGAGGTTTCCTGAAATCTTTATAAAATAAATAAATGCCTCTGTTTTTCCATTTGTCCTCCAGTTTGTATGATTAGAAAGAACTCTGACAATTTTTTTTTGTTAGGTTTTATTCTAACCTTTTGAATGTTCTGTGAATGTTGAGGAAATCATTGAGGTTCTTGGCTAGAAGTTGAAGAGTCTTATAGAGTGAGGAGGTGAATTATCAACGATCAAAGTGCTTCAATGATATTTGCCATTTCATGTTATGCAGCTTTTGTACACAGTAGCAATCAATAACTTCCAAGTTAAATTTCCCAGTAATGAGACCAGTGACTATCAGTTAAGACCGGAACTTTAAACATGAGTCCGGATCATGAGTTCAATTCCTCAACCTTTGTCTTGCTTCAGCAGTTGTTTCAGAGAGAGCATGCATGTCATCATTCTTTAGCAATGTTATAGTTCTTGCCGTGCATGTAGTATTACATTGCAGAAATCCACTATCCAAGTTCATGTAAATTAAGGAACTTGTGCAATCTGCTGTATTTGGTTTTACAGCGGATACTTCAGAGGCAATTCTGGATGTGTTTATTTATCCTTAAGCCCTTGTTTCATTATCAATGGTCACTGGAACTCCAATCTGCCAATCGATATATTACACATTGCAATGTCCTACTGGGCTAACTGATGTAATTTAAGGCATTGAATTTATAGACAGGTTACCTGCTTAGATCAGTCTCCATTACATAAATGTCAATTAGATGTGGCACCGATTCATGGATCCATTGCTAAAATGCTTGGAAATAAACACCAATGTAACGTGGTTTAATAAGTAAAAATATATTGCTACAATAAAATAACTTTCTTACTGTTTTGTGATCGCATGTCATCTAACACTCACATTGCCCAATGTGACAGCTCAGATTTCCAAATAATTGCCTGAAGAATATGAGCTCTGTCACTTTCTGACTGGGCTGCTTGATGTAATGCTCAACCTGTTAGGGAAATAAATTCCGAGAACTGTGAAAGAAGAACTATGGGATCAGCAACTGTGCAAGGCCCATAACCCCTAAATTCACCAAAGTAGCTAGAAAGTTGCAAAGAACGTAACTGCCATCAAAATATAAAGCTGAGAAATGGAGGAAAATGTCTATGACTGCAGGTAACTACAGTACATTTTTTTGCAAGCCTGGTCTCCTTCCAGAATTGCACTGCCATGACTATTGTAATATGGCTTCACTTTATGAACAAGAGAGAGGAATAAAGAACAAAGAGCTAATTCAAACACCAGGTGCAATCTGAGTGCTTGAATTATTTCAAAGTCTTCCATTCCATTCCTGCACTACAGTCACAATGGTCATAAAAGACAGATTCAGATCCTATCCACATAATGTGTCATTTTCTTCAGCCTCCCAAGGGTTCTAATAAATAATACTGTTGGGTTTAATTGCCTTGCTTCCTTCTTTACTTTCCTTCTCATGTCCTGTGCAGTTTACACAGCCTCGAATATTAGGAATCATAATCTGCTCTTAAAATTTTGCTTGTCAAACCATAGGTTTTTGTTTTGTGGACCCACTGAAGTAAGATGAGAGTGACTGCCCTTGACATCAAGGCAACATTTGACCAAGTGCAGCATGAAGGAGCCCTGGTAAAAATTGAAGTCAATGGGAATCAGGAGGAAAACTCTGGTTGGAGTCATACCTAGCACAAAGGAAAGATGGTTGTGATTGTTGGAGGCCAATCACTTCAGTCCTATGACATAGCTACAGGAGTTCCTCAGGGTAGTGTCCGAGGTCCAACCATCTTCAGCTGCTTCATCAATGATATTCCTTCCATCATAAGGTCAGATGTGGGGATGTTCACTGATGATTGCACAATGTTCAGTACCATTTGCAACTCCTCAGATACTGAAGTAGTCCATGTCCAAAAGCAACAAGACCTGGACAAAATGCAGGCTTAGGCTGATAAGCGGCAAGTGACATTCATACCACACAAGTGCCAGTGTTACGACCACAGCTGATGTTATTTGCTGAGCAAGCCAGATCCCAGAGGGAAACTTGTCTTACTGATCATAACCTCTTTTTTGTATTTTGAAAATGATGAAGAAAAGCTACTGATCCCAGAAGCATTGTAGTCCAGTAACACCTTTAGGATTTTAAACAATTTATTAACAAGAATAAAAAAGGACTTAAGCATAAGATTGAATTTACACAGTTGAAACAGTTTTACAAAACGTGTCCCCAAAAGAACACACAAGTAAAGTACTTGGCAACAACTCCCTTACAGACTTTTAACCATAAAAATCCATTAATATTACCCCAAGGCAAAACTGCTGTTACTTTAATAAAAGTATACCACACGACTCCTCGAAGACTTCCACTCTGCTGTGGAAATCCAAAAAAGTTCAGAAAACAAACTGCTTTCTGAAGCAAAGACTTTTCTGGTTTGACTGGATGGTTGTTTTAGATTTCACACCTTCTCTCAGCACAGATCTGGTCTCAGGACATCTCCCCCACAACTCAGCTCAACATCTTTCCTTAAATATCCTTTTCCCCTTTCATTTCAGATTCCATTGTCCTCAGTACATCGTTGAACTCAGCGTTTCCAAAATATAAAAATCTTTCATGTTTCCCCATTGCCTCCACTTTCAAGTCAAATAAAATTTGGTAACCTTGCCTTGATTGTTTATGAAACCTTTATGGGTTGCAAAAGTCCCTTATCCTCCCCTTTGAAATTTAACAACTGAAAAGCCAAGTCCCCATCTATTTCCAAATGAAAATTTTTAAAACCCAACCTATTTACTTGTAAATCCAACTTCACCATAGCCTTTTATTACAAATGCATGCATCTAGCCCCTTTACCCTTTCATCTCTCAACCCTCACAGACAGGCTGTCTCTATTAACCTTCTGCAAGTTTAACTAATCATGGACACAAACACACAAACAGACAAATATCCTTCTTTGCAGAATACGACCATATTCCCAAAACATTAAAAAAATCCATCTTCACAGCATACAATGACCATCTCCAACAAAGAGAAACTAACCATTTCCCCTTGACATTCAATGGCATTGCCATCGCTGAATCCCCCACTATCAACATCCTGGGGGTTACCATTAACCAGAAACTGAACTAGACCAGCCATATAGATTACTGTGGCTACAAAAGCAGGTTGGAGGCTGGGAATTCTGAGGTGAGTAACTCACCTCCTGACTCCCCAAAGCCTGTCCACCATCAAGTCAAGAGTGTGATGGAATACTCTCTGTTTGGATGAATGCAGCTCCAGCAACACTCAAGAAGCTCGACATCAGTGAGGACAAAGTAGCCTGTCTGATCGGCACCCCTTCCACCAACTTAAACATTCAATCCCTCCACCGCTGGTGCACAGTGGCAGCAGTGTGTATTATATACAAGATACACTGTAACAACTTGCCAAGGCTCCTTTGATAGCACCTTCTAAACCTATGACCTCTACATAAAAGGACAAGGGTAGCTAATGCATAGGAGCATCACCACCTGCAGGTTCCCCTCCAAGTCACTCACCATCCTGATTTGCAAATATATCACTGTTCCTTCACTGTCACTGGGTCAAAATCTGGAACACCCTTCCAAACAGCACTATGGACATACCTACACCACATGGACTGCAGCAATTCAAGAAGGCAGCTCACCACCATTTCTCGAGGGCAATTAGGGATGGGCAACAAAGGCTGGCCCTGCTAGTAACACCCTCATCCCATGAAATAAGAAAATTATGAATTGTGATTTGGAACTGTACTGCCTCCTACAGGTTCTTAGAATCTTTGAACTCATTGGAGTACACTACAATATTTCTGAGATTTACAGCATGACATCTTAGGAGGGCACATTGTTTCCTTGCTGTCTTTTTCTGTTTATTTATGCCACAGGTTTAAAACATGTTTTCAAAGAACATGAAAGTAAATGGAAGAAGAAAGCATATATATTAAAATGCTCATGACTCTGTCATGCAAGAAATTAAAGAAGCATTGTCTCTACCTTCCTCCCTTTCCTAAGAGTTACCCGCAGTGACTAATGGAGCTGGTCAAAACTCCTAAGGCCCTAATGGTGAATTACATCAGGATATCATCCATAGTTTGCTGACTTCATGCAAATGAGGCCCAAGGTCCCATTTCAAACAGGCCTCAGACCGACGTCTTCAGACCCATTCCAACCATTCTGCACTGGAAACTGATGTGAGTTTCATCTCTCTTGTCATTACTCTTAAAGTATTCAATCAGACATATTGAAGCTAGTCTTTCCCATTGTCAGTTGCTACAAAAGACATTCGCCATGATCCTCATCTTGCTTTAGGCTTCTTCCACTATGATTCCTATAATCTCCTGTAGGCTTAGAATCATGCCTCCTGTCTGAATTGCAATGAATTTAAAATTTAATGTGCAGACCTTATTCTTTATTATATAATTACAACTGGAGATAACTCAGCCTTTCAATATTCTAATACCCATAGTGCTTGGAGGTACTTAACTTTTTTCTAAATTACTGGTGTACTTGCACTTGACTTTCATAATCCTGACTAAATCATGAATCATCGTAGGATGACAATACACTTACTCAATACAAATTGATTTCTCCTCAAGATTTAGTTCTTTAACAGAGCTGGCATGTTTTCAAGCTAGTTTGGATCTTATTAGCCGGATTTCCTGTGTTTTTGGTTTTCCTTTTTAACCATTTTAAATTCTCATTTCATCGGTGTATTGTTGGTGCTTGCAGTTAGCTTAAAATTATTTTAAGTTAAGTTTTACAGTTTAAAGAAATGTGTCTCCACAAGAGTGCTGTTGGCTACTGCCAGTACTGGAAACCATTCTACTGATTAGCCTGCATGGTGCTGTGAAAACTGGACAAAAGAAAGTCTTGTAGTTATATTACACCTTTCAAGACCTCCAGACATCCCAATGTGCTTTACAGCCAATTAAATACTTTTGAAGTGTTGTAATCTTGGAAATGCAGCAGCCAATTTGTGAACAGCAGGCTTCCAAAAACATCATTGTGATAATAAGATCATCTGTTTTAGTAGTGTTGGTTAGGGGATAACTGTTGGTCAGGAACTCCTTTGCTCTTCTTTGAAATAGTGCCGTGGGATCTTTTCCTGCTTCCTGAACAGGTAGATGGGGCTTAATGTCTCATCTGAAAGAACGATCTGCAATAAAAAACATCGGGTAATGCGGTAGGAAATTGAGAGATTCTCACCCGTAACATCGGCTGATACTTAGGGGGCAATTTTCTATGATTACTCTCTCGATGGAGAACCTCACCTGCTGTCCCAGCACTTAGGAAATCACAGAGAAATTGTGATTTTCCAACCATGCATTTTAATTACAGGCCTGCAAATTTTCTTCCATTCATTTCAATGGACAGCAAACTGCTTGATACATGAGACTTTCTTCTGGTAGTGCCAACTCAGAAAATTAGCACCACAGGAATCCCACTTCTTGTTTTTGTTCTGTGGGTGTTTATCAGAATTGGTTGCTGGCCAGCTTGTATAATCAGGAGCAATTGATTCAGTCCAAATGATGACAAGCCCATCTATTTATGATTCAAAAGAGGACCGCACTTGAAGTTTGCCTCACACTAACTTATGTTTGCCAATATAAACTTGGAGAAACCCAGTGAACCTTTTCATGTTTGCTTTCATGAGGGCCAAAGTAAAGGCAACAAAGTGCAAAACAGTTGCCAGATTTGCAGTCATATGCCAAAGAGGGGTTGAATGCTAGTTTTACAATTCATCGTGCCAGGATTCAGGTTTTTCAGGCATGGATAAGGCCTAGAAATCTGCTGCTGCCATGTTTGTATTTTTTTTCTATATGTAGATCCACGAGGGCCAAGAGTGCACTCCCTGTCTCCATTCCTATCAGCCGGTGGGGCTAGCAGCCAAGAACTCATTTTCTGAAATGGGCCAGCTGCCTCTGAAGGTGCGAATAGCCCAGGCAGCTCACCAAACATTGAATTCGGGCCCAAGGCCAATATTATGTTGGCCTTGGGACCCTAGTTGCAGCACGCACTGCCTGCACTACGCCAGGAGTGCCTAAAATAGTTTCCCAGTATAAAATGTAATTCTCTAATTCTTGTCAACCATATTCCTAGCTTCTTATGAGCAACGCTACAACATATTGATAGCGTATTTAATATCTATATTTTATTATACATGGATAAAAATAGATAATATCCTATGCAATTTACACCAATTTCCTCTTCACTATTCTGTGCACAATGTAATGAAGATCCAATAGTATGGAATAAAATCTTTGTACATCCAAATCTCTGCAGCTGAAATAATAAACTTACAGAACATTTATTTGCACAATAAATGTTGGAGTTTATCTGTGTCGAACTGCATCTTGCCATTGCTTTCTCATTTTTATCAGATATATCTTCTGTGCCTCTCAATTGTAACTGACACTTCTAATGATATATTTGAAACAAAGAGCTCATAAATTAACTGCACAGATCTGTTTTTGAAAGTTTTAAAAAGAATTGTAAGAGCGTAACATGCAATCATTTGAAACTTTGGGGGTTCTATTTTCAGTCAACTTATGCTGGATCTGACTTGTCCAAACATTTGGATAAATTGGACAAACTGCCCTTGTCAAGCACATTAGCATCTTTACAAGATAGATAGCTTTGTTTGGAAAAAATCAATGAATTTTATGCAAGTTGTTAATATGCTGAGTGATTGGTACACAGGCAAATTTCTCCACCCCTTCTGAAGTTTTCCAGACCTCTGTACCCTGATCCAATTTTGCAAGCTCAACTCTTCAGGGTAAGTTTTTCTCTGCATCACCTGGCTGGCTTATCCAGCAGGATGAATTGTCTATCTCATGGAAAAGCCTGGCCTTCATGCTATTTAAATGTGAGCCTCAACAATCAATGTCAGAAAGCTGTTCAGCCACAAGTGGCAACACAACTGAGGCAACACCTGACCCCTGCTAACATCCACACACAGGCACTTCCACTGCAGGTCATCATGGAGTAATTGGGAATGGGGCCCGGGTCTATTTTCCCTCATTCGTAAGCAGGGGCACTGAAACTAATTTTATACTACTGTTGCCACTGAACATGGCTAACTCAGCACAGGCTAGGAAGAAACCTGAAGCTTTCCTAAGTACGAGGGACACTAGGATGCAATGATAGGATTAAATGAAGAGGTGTGGGAAGAGGCTTACGTGGAGGATAAATGCTGGTTTGGGCCAATTGGGCAGAAAGGCTTTTTTATCTGCTGTTGACTTGTGTAATTCATGTGGTTCAGCTGCTTAACAGATAAACTTGCTGAGCCACTGGGATAGCCTTAAATATTAAATTTAAACTTTTCCTTGCTGTTCATGAAAGTTCCCTCACTGTATAGCTGTAAAATAATGCTCTGAATCTATTTTACTACAATGTTATATTTTACTGAGATTGCCATCATTTTTTTCCAACTGTGCACCTCGGAGAATGTTTTGGAAAGAGCTTCCTGAAAAAAAAATTCAACTCTGAGTAACTGTTTTGCACAAATTTGGCTTTTTTGCTATTTCTGGTCAGTTGTAGCAGTGATGACGGCATTAGAGAATTGGTTTGAGGGATTTGTCACAGAGTCTGACAGCATGAGCCGTGGATACTTTCATTAACCCAGAGAGCTTCAATGATTTCTTATCATCTCAACTGTGCTTGTTAATTCAGCTCCCACACACTGCTGGGCTCTGTATCTCCTCTCAACCAGTTCTCCTGATAATGTCATTAACATTCATGGTTGAAGTAAATCTTCAACAGAGATAAACAGGGAGAGATAAAAAGACATATTTAAAACTAATTATAGTTCTGTTTGGTGCTGTGAAATTTCTAAAAGTGTTATTATTTAAAAAGGAAAAAGATAAATATTTTTCATCTCCATCTAAATGTCACCCGTGATGTTAATTGTAGAGTACTACAGTTCATTTTCTTTCCAATGTGTAATAGTAAAATCCATTGTATCCCATTGGAATTGTTAATGACCATTTTGGCAGGCTTACAGGGACAAATGGCCTGCTCCTGCATAGTGATAATATTACTTGACTAGTGACTGAGGGGCCCAGGATAATGCCCTGGGGACATGGGTTCAAATCACATCATGGCAGCTGTTAGAATTTAAATTCAATTAATAAATCTGGAGTTGGAAACTAATCTTAGTAATGGTGACCATTGAATTATCATCAATTGTCATAAAAACACATCTGGTTCCCTAGTGTCCTTTAAGGAAGGAAATATGCCATCCTTATCTTATCTGTTCTGGCTTATGTGTCCAGACCAACAGCAATGTGGTTGACTCTTAACTGTCCCCTGGCCTGGCAAGCCACTCAGCTCAAAGGTAATTAGGGATGGGCAACAAATGCTAGCCTTGGCGGTGACACCCACATCTCGTGAAAGAATCAAAAAAATTATTGTGTTCATATAACCTCCAATTGTTTATCCTACCGTAGTTTAAATGGTTAAACACTAAAGTGGTCTATTTATGGGTTGCTTAGTGTTGGAACACAATTGCAGAATCGTTGAATGTTACAGGACAGAAACAGTGCATCAAGTCTATATTTATCTTTTTCTCCACATGAACCACTGCGTTTAATCCCACTCATCTGCTCAATCGCCATATCCTTTATTTAACTATGTTTAACTTGCTTAAGCCCCGCTATGAATTTATATTGCATCCTTTCCATTGCTTTTCTATCCTTCCCATAATGGAACGCCTGAAGTTGTACACAACAGTCCAGTCTCAGCTTAATCAAGATCTTGCACAAGTTTCACCACTAGCCAACAACTCTAACGTGACTGCTCAGGTATTCTTTGTGTTGAGCTCAATCAACATTTTAATGAGAGATTTCCAGGTTATTCGGTGCTTGAAAACTCTCAGCTCACTGAACAAAAGAAGCCGACAGCAAGTGACTGACTACTTTCCCTTTTTTAATATTTGTCACACTTTCAAGTAAGTTGTCTTGAATGTGATTATTGTATGCTCGATGATTTTTAATAGTTTCAGAGTAGCATGTTGAAAACAGTCTAAAATCTGGTCTTTACTGAGCAATGTAAAGTTAATAAACGATCTGCATAATTTTGAAGGTTACTTGAAGAAATGACATGAAAGGTTCCCAGGCAGTGTAGCTGTAATCAGAATCTACTCAATGTAAATTTATTCTTAACCAAAACCTTGAAAGCACTATTGGTATTTATTGTTTCCTTCAGTGTGTAATGCCAATCGCATGGTAATATATTCAGGGTTGAAAAAATGAAAGTCAGTGAATATTTTAACCTTCGCATAAAAATTAATAGATAAAAATAATGCATTTCTGTGTTTCTCCTTTTTCTTTTGCTTCTGCCATTGTATTGCAAACATCCACACTCACATGGCCAAGTAAGCCCAGACACTGTCTCTGTTACCAGGTAAGAGGTGATGGCCGAGAGGTGCCGAGGCAACTCATTCATTCTTCAGTTTTCCCTCTACCTGCCGATAGTCACAATGCACTGGTTTTTCACTCCAATGCTTCCCCTCAATGTTATGCCCATGGTTGTGAATTACCTGGGCAGTGAATAGCAATTATCATTGTACATTCTACCAACGAGCCAGATTTTCACCATGATGGGGAGCCTCTCCATTATGGTGAAAATCCTGGAAATGGCCAAAAATTCTCAGTCCCACCCCATTTAAATTGCCAGCTGCCTCCAGTGACGTAGGATTTTGGTAGGCCAGAATTGTGAAACCCTAAGTGTGTAGATTAGAACAGGTAAGAAGTGGTCTGAACTTGGTGGATTTGTTTTGGATAGCATATTTAATATCTACATTTTATTACACATGGATAAAAGACTGTACTTTGGAGGGGTCAGATACCCCTTTTGGATATGGTCCGGGTCACCTTTGGGAGAGGAAAGGCATCCTTTGGGATTGCTAAAAGTGAACATGATTATGTACTTTTTACATGCAAACTCATTGGAACTGTTAAGTTGTCAAGGAACTATCTTTTAATGTCATAATAGGTATTGACATTTCCCAATTATTTTTAACTAATTCTTTGACAGAGCGTTAGCTCATATGTCAGTATTTAACTTTTTCATCTAGGCTACTGTAATTTGACAAACATTTGTTGGTGAATTGTCTCTTTAATGGTGCCAGCACCATAACAGTGCCTACAATAGGAGCAGAGACAAACTACAAGATGGTACAAACTCAAATCAAACCCTCCATATTGATGTCTTTACCCAAGTGTGAGCAGAGCGTCTCAATAATTATGTAATTTACCCATATGCCTTTAAAATGTATCCATTGAGGTACATAGCGATGGCTTGCCAATGCTAAACAAATGGTAATAGCTCATCAGTTGGAGAGGTGACGTGTTGCTAAAAATCCAGAATCCCTCTGTACAAGCAAACCAATCACAGTTAATAATTTGGAGGGGTGTGGGAAAGGCACTCCTGCTAAAAATGACCCTCCTGAAGGCTACAAAAAGTCAGGCACCCAAGGATTTATTGTTGTGTGGCCTGGGGAATTGGTACACTCAATTGGATTCCATAAAGATCACTTGAAAATTATCTAAGGATTTTTTTTTGAGTTGCAGTGACACCATTAAGGACAACTGGTGAGCCCACTCAATGCAGAATGATGAAGAGTGGAGAATGCGCAATGAACGTTCCAACCCTTTGGTATTTCAAAGTTACATTAGGGTCCTATTGATGTCATAGGACCCTGATTTTCATGGGCAAATGTGACCATTTCAAGATCACACCAAAATTGTGGCAGCTGGAGCAGCAATGAGAATGGCATAGTAGATGCAGGAACCATAGTGTTCACCATGCAGATTTCGTTGTACCCCTGCCCCGTTTCCACCCCATGGTGAAGATAAGAATCGATCCCATGATCGTCACTTCTGCCACATCCAGAAGTGAAACCCGGGCTTCAATTCTGCCATTACCTTGATGAACTTTCATTACTAATCTTATCATTTGATGCTTTCACATCATGAAGACAAAATTAAAGGGGAAAAAATGATTTTTAAAAAAAGTTTGAAACTGCTTTTTTATGTATTTGATTTACATCTTATAAACTTTCAGATAGAACACACATATCTCAGTGCTTGATCCATTGATGCATCGTAGTGGTACGACCATGACCTCTTGTTCAACCTTTGAAATACCGGCTGTATTATTCCCTATTGGATTCCACACAAAGAAACACTTTGCTAAATTGGCTTTTTTTAGATTAAAGAATGTTTGCCTCTTGGATGTTCAGGTGTCTTGGTCCATTAACTATCAAAATACTGCTCACCCACTTCCACAACTACCTACTGTACTTAGGTACGACATGAACATTTTTTGCTTTAAGTGTTTCTCGTTTAGTTTATGTGCTTATAGGAGGTTAATAATTCCTTTTCCACCTATCTAGATGTTAATCTGTTAATGTTTCATCTAAATTGGTCGGTTTAACACTTCATTACTCACTAACTACTAATGCCCAACCATTATAGATATCGTAGTTAAGCTATTCAAGGTTTTCTGTGACACCAAATACCCTATTTTTAAAACTAATTATACAAACCACTCACCTTAAGTGTTCAAAGTTTGTACAACATTGAAAATTGGGGTAACTTAAGCACAGACCTTTCTAACATAAAAGGCTATTTAAGCAGTTTTAATGTCTGTGGACGTACATTAAGTCTTTTGCACTATTGCTTCTTTTCAACATTTATATAACCATCCAACAGCAAATTTTACCACATTATGTCCGCAATAGGTCTTTAACATAATTGGTCTGGATTAGAGAAAAGGGTTTAAAGTCGCATGCTACAGGGCACTCTCTCTCGTCAGGCACTTCAACACGCTTGATGAAGCACCTGTCAGTTGTGGGAATTAGTGAGATATGACGTCCCGATTACTCCAAATGTTATTTGAAGAGGTGACAGGCTGCACCATCGAGATACTGGGAACACAGAGTTCTTAAGAAGGACTAGAGCAGGTCACATTATGAAATGACACAGTTCACCTGCGTCAGAGTTTGATTTCTGATACCATGGCACAAGTGCTCGCAGGCCTGATGGAAAAACAGTTTTAATGAGATATTGGAGTTAGATATTGGAGGAGTTCATTCCTTGTTTTTGCAAGTCCTTTCTGGCAAGCAGCTGCAAAGTCCCACTGCAGTTCTTTATTTACTATATTGACATTTCCCTCTCACCTCCTATTAGGTCCCTACTGTTATATGTCTTGTTTTATGGTCGTGGCTCCAGATTTATTCCTACTAGACAGGCAATAATGGGAAGTGTCAGGCACCATTGTGTAACTCTTTGTTAGGACCAATGCTTCTGGCCATCACAATTTGTCTTGCCTTACAGGTAGGGCAGTGTGTGCTCCCTGATAAGTGTCACTGCAGCTGAATGACTAGCGAAATCTCCCCATTGAATGTGGACAACTCTGAATGGCAATTAGAGAAAACTTTTCTAATTTATAGCCCTCCAGTCTGCATTGTAACAGTTACTGATTTAGCCTGGTATTCTTAACATACTGGTGCATATATTATGTATCGCAACAAAAGACAGTATCTGGAAAAATTAAATGTAACTGTGAGCAAATTCAGAAGGACAACTTGGTAGATTGGGCAGAGAGATATCAGAACAAATTTAATGCAGAGGATTGTGAGATGATACATTTTGGAAGGATGAATGAGAGAAAATATACACTAAACTTTGAAAGTTGGAGGGGAGGAGAGAAACTTTGAAGTTCAGATACACAATCTTTAAACACGGGAAGATAAGTTGATGAACACTAGGGGGTGTTAAATCCTTATCGCCAATTTGTTATATCCTTTTCTCACACTTGCAGAAAGTAGTGGCCGATTTGGTACTAATGATAGATTGAGTAGCAGTATTTCATAGGTGAAAACTCTTTGTTTATTAACAAGGTACTCAGCAGCAACTAAACATGCGCTTACACTTCAAACTCCATCTCTACACTACTCCAACTATTAACTACTGATTATAGACTACTAACTACAGAGGTAGCCCGCCTACTCTGCTATTGGCTACTAAAATCATGTGATCTTCCTTAATAACATTCTTCTTAAAGGTATATTACACATCAGATTACCACAGGGGGAGAAAAAGCAAATTGATTGCCGGGTTTTATAAATGGAGCAGAGTACAGAATTGCAGAACTGTTACAGTGCAGAAAGAGTCCATTCGGCCCATCATGTCTGCACTGGTTCTCCAAATGAGCACCATGACTTAGTGCTATTCTCCTGCTTTTTCCCTGTACCCTTGCACGTTGTTTCTATTCAACTAATCATCTAATGCTCTCTTGAATGCCTCGATGGAAACTGCCTCCACCACAATTCCAGGCGGTGCATTCCATGCTCGAATCACTCGCTGTGTGAAAAAGTTTTTCTCACGCCACATTTGCTTCTTTTGCAAATCACTTTAAATCTGTGCCCTCTCATTCTCGATCCCTTGACGAATGGGAACAGTTTCTCCCTATCTACTCTAACAAGCCCCCTCATGATCTTGAACACCTCTATCAAATCTTGTCCTCTCCAAGGAGAACAGTCCCAACCTCTCCCATTTAACTTCATAACTGAAGTTTCTCATCCCTGGAACCATTCTTGTAAACCTCTTCTGCACTCTCGCCAAAGCAATCACATCCTTCCTATGGTGTGGCACACAGAACTGTACACAAAACTCCAGCTGAGGCCTAACTAGTGTCTTATATAAGCTCAGCATAGTGCCACTGCTCTTGTACTCAATGTCCCAATTAATAAAGCCCAGGGTACTATATGCTTGATTAACTGCTCTCTCCACCTGTCCTGCCACCTTACATAATCTATGCAGATATAGACCCAAATTTCTCTTCTCCTGCACACCCTTAAAGAATTGTGCCCCTTATTTTATATTGCCACTCCATATTCTTCCTACCAAAATGAATCATCTCGCATTTCTCCACATTGAACTTCACCTGCCACCTATCTGCCCAATCCATCAACTTGTCTATGTTCTTTTGAAGTTCTACACTGTCCTCTTCACAGTTTGCAATGCTGCCAAGTTTTGTATCATCTGCAAACTTAGAGATTGTTCCCTGCATGGCAAGATCTAGATCATTAATATATCAGGAAAAGCAAGTGTCCTGATACTGACCCCTGGGGAATTCCACTAGAAACCTTCCTCCAGCCTGAAAAATATCCATTGACCATTACCCTCTGTTTTCTATTACTCAGCCAATTTTGTATCCACGTTACTAATGTCCCTTTTATTCTATGAGCTATAACTTTTCTCACAACTCTGTTGTGTGGCAATGCAGCTAATGCTTTTTGAAAGTCCATGTACACCACATCAACAGCATTACCCTCATCAACCCTCTCTGCTATCTCTTCAAAAAACTCCAGCAAGTTAGTTAAACATGATTTTCCTTTTAGAAATCCATGCTGGCTCTTGCTAATCAGCCCACATTTTTCCATGTGATTACTAATTTTATCCCAAATAATTTTCTCTAGAAGCTTCCCCACCACTGAAGTTAAATTGACTGGTCTGTAATTGCTGGGCTCATCCTTACAACCTTTTTTGAACAAGGGCATAATGTTTGCAATTCTCCAGTCCCCTGGCACCTCCATTGAGTCTAGGGAAAGATTATGGCCAGTGCCCCTGCAATTTCCAGTCTCAATTCCTTCAATATCCTTGGGTGCATCTCATCCGGTCCCAGTCCCTGTGCCTTGTCAACCTTAAGTACTGACGGTTTATCCAACTCTCCCTCCTTATCAAATTTGAAACCTTCTAGTGCTAGAGTTGCCACGTCTGTCACCGTGGCCTTGGTAACATCTGCTTCATTGGTAAAGACAGATGCAAAGTATTAATTTAACATGCTTCCTGCCTCCATGTCTAGAATCCTCTTTTTGGTCCCTAATTGGCCCTACTCCTCCTTTTATCACCCTCTTACTATTTATGTGCCAATAGAAAACTTTGGGATTCTCCTTTTTATTGGTTGCCAGTCTTTTCTCATGATTCCTCTTTGCTTCTCTTATTTGCTTCTTCACTTTCCCTCTGAACCTCCTGTATTCTGTTTGGTTCTCAGTTGTATTTTCTACCTGACACTGTCATAAGCACACTTTTTCTTCTTTATCTTAATTTGTATCTCCCTTTTCATCTAGAAAGCTGTGGGTTTGTTTGCCCTACATTTCCCTTTTGAAGGAATATACCTTGACTGTGCCTGAACCATTTCTTCTTTGAAGGTAGCCCATTGCTCAGCTACAGTTTTTCCGGCCAACCTTTGGTTCCACTCTATCCGGCCCAGCTCCTTTCTTGCCCCATTGAAATTGGCTCTCCCCCAGTTAATTATTCTTACTCAGGATTGTACATCGTCCTTTTCTACCATCATCCTAAACTTTACGATGCAATGATCAATGTTTCTGAAATGTTCCCCCACTGACACTTGATCTACTTGGCCCACCTCATTTCCAAGAACCAGGTCTAACAGTGCATTCTTTCTTGTTGGACTGGACACACACTACATACGCACAGAAAATTCTCCTGAACACATTCTAAGAACTCTTGCCATTCTTGCCCTTTACACTACCACTATCCCAGTCTACATTTGGGTTAAAGTCCCCCATTTGCATGTTTGCATCTCTCTGTAATTTCCCTGCAGATATGTTCCTCTACATCTTTCCCACTAGTTGGCGATCTACAGACAACACCGAGCAATGTAATTGCACCCTTTTTGTTCCTTTGCTCTAGCCAAATTGACTCTGTTCCTGAACCCCCTGGAACATCCTCTTTCTGCAATACTCTCCTTAACCAATACCGCCACCCCTCCTCCTTTCCTTCCTTTCCTATCTCTTCTGAACACCTTGTACCCGGGAATATTTAACACCCAATTCTGCCCTTCCTTGAGCCAGGTCTCTGTTATTGCCGCAACACCATATTTCCACATGGCAATCTGTGCCTGGAACTCCCTGATCTGATTTACTATATTCCGTACATTCACATACGTGCACAGTAAACTTGATTTAGACTTCATGACCTTCTCCTTTACTCCGACTCCACCTATTAACTTACTATTCTCTATGCTGGTGCTATCTATCACCCAGTATTTTGTGCCTGCTGGTATTCCATTCTAATACTCTCTCCTGGTTCCCACATCCCTGCTAAGTTAGTTTAAAGCCCCCCAACAGCTCTAACAAAACACCCGCAAGGAACTCAGTCCCGGCTTTGTTCAGGTGCAACCCGCCCAGCTTGTACAGGTGTCATCTAAAGCAGAGCCAATTCCAGTGTCCCAGGAATCTAAAGCCCTCTGTCCTGCACCATCTTTCCAGCCGCAAAGTCATCTGCCTTATTCTCCCATTTCTGTACTCACTTGCACATGGCACTGGGAGAAATCCAGAGATCACTACGTTTAAGGTCCTGCTTGCTAATTTTCAATTTAGCTCCCTAAATTCTGATCGCAGGACCACATCCCCCTTCCTACCTAAATCATTGGTACAAATGTGGACCATGACCTCTAGCTAATCACCCTCCCCAGAAGAATGTCCTGCAGCCATTTGGTGACATCCTTGACCCTGGCACTAGGGAGGCAACATACCGTCCTGGAGTCATGTCTGTTCCCCTAACTAACGAATCCCCTATCAATATTGCAAATTAAATATCAGTTAGGCTGGAGTTGTGTCCAGTTTTGTGCCCCTTAATTTAAGATGTCTATGCCAAAGGGAGGGTGCAGAAAAGGCTCTCTAAGACGATAGGCTTACAATTTTGTGGAGTTGGGCTGGGTCAGGAGGCTTTGAAAAATGGCAGATGGGATCTGATACCAGGATTCCCACCCCAATATCCATTTCCGACAATTTTTGCCAGGCCGGATAATGCCGCAAGTAGCCAGTCCAAACGTAGCACTCTTGCCCCTGCTGGCTTCGTTGCAGGGGTGGGTGTTTCAAATTCCCCATAGAATTTTCATGGAGTCAGCTTGTTCTGTTAGGGGTCAGGCTTCACGGCTTCTCAGGGGAATCATGAACCACGGGGCAACCTCAGTCCCGAGTTGGGAACGAAAAAAAAATAATTTGACACTTCATTTGAAATATATTGCCCCTTTTACCTTTTCATAAAGCTTTCAATCAACCGTAGTCCTGAATTTTCCACCCCCGTTGGGGGTCATGCCGGGCATGAGCGGACAATATGGCGAGAAGGCCAAAAATCGGTTTTACGCCGTTGCAAAACCAGTTTGCGATCGTCCGCTCTGCCCATCAATGGCGGGTCACCTTTCCTGCTACTGGACACCAGGAACATCACTTTAACACATTTGCATCTCATCGTCTTGCCTGCTCACCAGAATCATACTCCTGCATCAAATTTACCATCCATGTCGATGGGAAAACATGCCGGCTGAGAACACGTCTGGCCAAGTGTGACGCGCAGAAGTCGGACTTACCATTAAGGCCTTGGTGGGGAGACACGGACCCTGGGGGTGGGAAGGAGGAGGTCGAGAATGTCAATGTGAATGGGGCTGGGATTCTCAGGAAGGTAGGGAACATTTACATTCACCTGGGCATCCTGGAAAGAAAATGGTTCCAGTCGGTAGGTGACAGTGGAGAGGTGGAAGGTAATGCTGGTGGGATCAACAGTGATGCAGGAAAGGACATGGGTGACTGGGGAGGGGAAAGGATGGAGAGCTGAGAGGAGACTTAATGACTACCATGGCTATCAAAAACGAAAGTGAGTGGAGCCTCGTGTTGGACGGGCACAGGTGCTGCATGGGAGTGCGATCAGTGGGTGGACGGAGATGCAGGGCAGCTCAGGTGGGCAACTGAAAGAGACCCCCAACAGGTAGCTGGGGTCATTAAGATGAACGTGATGGAGGAAGGCTCTGCATGCGTGAGAGAGTGCTTGCATGAGGTTCTGAAGGACCCTGCCATGCACGCACTTCTCCCTCCAGAATCACGTGTGGTCTGGCTGCCGAACTGTGAGTGGGGGTGGGAGGGGTGCAAGGGGAGGGCTCGTGAATCCTGCCAATGAAGCTGAAAGACACCATTACATATTATTCCGTGAAAGTGAATATATCTTCAGATTATAAAGTGACAAAATGTCAAGTGATCAGAAATTCTTAACTTTTCTAGGCCCACCTTCTAGGTGCTCCCCTGACATCCACAGCAGGAATGGAGACAGCCTGTGCAATTGTTGGCCCTGTTGCCTCTGATGACTTTGGCATGCATGCTTTGGAGAGCCAAGAACTTTAGGGCCTCCAGCTTGCTTTGGCTGTCCTCCTGTGGGCCATCTGCTCCCTCTGGGGTGACAGAGGATGAGGTTGAGGGAGAGGGCAGCCTCTGAGATTCCTGAGCGAATGACCCAGGGGTGTACAGCTATCACTGCTCCTTATTTTGGGTGCCCAAAGACCCTGGCCTGACTCCTCGAGGGGAAGAAACACCTGCAGACCGAAAGGTAAGCTTTGTATGACTTACATCTTCATTACTTTGTAATAAATATTCTTTCTTTGAAGAGTTTTTCAATGTCTCTGTGTTTATTTACACAAGATTGTGAGGTGCGAAGTGGATATTTGTGTAATTGATTCAATTAATGGCTCTGGTTGATTGGCATTTTTTTGAAGTAAGATGAATAGCTTTTTTCGCAGTGGATTTTCAAAGTCTCTTTGCTTATTGTATCAGTTTCATGAGCATTTCAAAGGCTTGCCAGAATTGCCAATAGCTCAAAACAAAAACAGAATTACCTGGAAAAACTCAGCAGGCCTGGCAGCATCGGTGGAGAAGAAAAGAGTTGACGTTTCGAGTCCTCATGACCCTTCCATTGCCAATAGCTCATTGGTTCTGCACTGGGAAAATGGGTCTGAAGAATGCCTTGGACATATAGAAGATGCATGGGGGCCATGGGGAGAATAAGGGGTTATAAGGGGGCATGGAGGCTTGGTGGGGGGTGAAGGCTTGAGGGTCTGACAGTCATGATTACAATTGGGCTGATGTCCAGTAAATGGAGATGAGCTATCTAGCCTGCCAGCCTCGCCACCTGTCCTCCTCTGCTGCCACTTAGGGCTTCCTTCTGGGGGCCTGAGCTCTACCCTGCCTCCATGGAATGAAAATATGGCGGCCGGGGGGCTTCATTTACGTGCAGTTGTCCTTGATACATGAAATGGTAATTATGCATGTAACAAATACAATTTTTAAAAAAAGGTGGCTAGATTTCTATATCTTAGGTGCAAAATAGATAACCTTACACTTACCCACATTAAACCCCATTTGCCATTGTTTTCCCCATTCACTTTAATCAATGCCATTCATTTTCATAACAAAATGTGGGCATTGTGTTACCTGGAATAAACAAGATCAAAGTGTCACAACAAGTTTCTCAGTTAGAACAATGTTTTTGTTCAGCTTTCACATCTGATATCAATGTGGGTGCCTAGAAATCTGAACTTGATGTGATAGTGTTTGTATAGTTCTTACAATGTCTCAAACTTCCTCTTTTATTATTCTATGGGTTGGATCACTGATTTGGACAACTTAAACTACTCCATTGGAAGTAGAATCGTGCAGGATTTGTATCAGTAAATATTAAATGTTTCAGAAATAATAAGGGCCAAAATTAACCTGGGCCTAGTTTCAGTGTCAGACTCCATCAATTAGTATTGAACATAGAGGTGGTAACAGAGATCAAAGAAGGTACACAACCTGTTCACTCAGTGCACCGATGGAACACACAGAGGTGGCATAGGAAAAGTTCATCCTGCCAACTTCGCGCAGCATTGAGAATTTTATGAATTGGAAGCAAGTTTACCCACTCCATTCTGCCCAGAAACCCAGTGCATACTTCCAACTCTGCTTTACTTTCCTACTTTACAGCATAAAGTACATCATTGTCTGCAAAAATCTTGGGATGTCCTGAGGTTGTAAAATGTGTGACATAAATGTAAGTCCGTTCCTTTTTTCTTCAGCCCTACAACTGCATCGCAAGAAGTGTTGGCCTGAGCATTTGATTACATTTTCTTTATTGTTGATAAAGGCATTCACTGTTTAAAACAGCAAACATGAGTTGAATGCATCAGGCTATTGTGAAATATGTATTTTTAATCTCTCTTCTTCAGTTCTCTGTCCGAAGCGGGGGGTCCTACTCACAGCACCATGGCCTCCAACATGGACAGGGCAAGGAGGCAGGTTCTGAATCCAACCCAGCTGGAACAGGGATCGAGCCCCATGCTGTTGGCACCAATCTGGTCCGCACTAGCTGTCCAGCCAACCAGCCCCTCAAGGAGTCCAAGTTGCTATGGCAACATGCACTTTTACATGCATGCTGTAGTCTGGAGTTATAAATAGTGATGGTAGAGGCTCCAACTTTCTTTCCATCACATGGCTGACCAGGAATCTCTCCCGTTCTTACTGGTTGCCTGTGGTGTTGGAAAGTTTTACAGGATGATACTCAACCTGTTTGGCTGTGTTATGAACAGACCTTCCTTAGCCATCAAGTCCTGGAGTGGAACTTGAACCCAGAGCTTCTGGCTCAAAGGCAGGGATGCTACCAACTGCACTGCAAGAGCTTCTTTTATCCTTATATGTTACAAATTTTATTTTCAATCTTGTTTTAACCATAGGTTGTAAAAAAGGCAGATCCAATAACGTTTTTTTAAAAATTTTAAACAATTTGTTTAATTCCGTTTTGCTTTCTTAAAACGTGTACTTTCTCTTTTACATTGATACCCAGGATGAGAGGAATGTTCAATAAGGAGAAATTGAGTCTAATAAAACCATTATTCTCTGGAGTTTAGAAGACTGAGAGGCGATCTCATTAAGACGTATGACATTTCTAAAAGGCTTGACTGGATAGAGGCTGAGAGACTGTTTCCTCTGGCTGCAGAGTCTAGAACTAAAGGTCATAGTCTCAGGATGAGATGTGAGAAATTTATGACTGAGCCAAGGAGAAACCCCTTTACACAACAGAATGTGAATCTTTGGAATTCTCTACCCCAGAGCTGTGGATACCCAATCATTAAGTACATTTAAGGTTGGTATCAATAGATTTCTCGATACTGAAGAGATCAAGGATAAGAGGGTTTTGCAGGAAGGGGTAGTTGAGATAGAAATTTAGCCGTGATCTTGTTGAATAGCGGAGCAGGTTCAATGGGCTGTATGGCCACCTCCTATTCCTGTTCCTTATGTTTACTGCTTATAGTGAAGTGAAATTTGAGCCAATCAGCTAAAAGTGTGGTGTAGAAATTTGCATGTGGTACACTGTGACATTGAAGAAATGTAGAAACCAACGTAAAATGTGAGTATTTGTATTGTTTTTCTAATATTGTATCAGGCAGATAATATCATTCTTGTGCTGTGGAAGTGGGATTCCTGGCCTTTGGATGATGCCTGCATTACTATGAGTGACTTTGGGCTATAATGCTGGGTCAACTCTATCACAACGCCCTCTGCTTCTGTCATATGAAGTAAAGTGCACATGGAATTAGGGAAACATTCAGATGCTTGTATTGAGTAAAATTGGTGAAATTCTGGGAAATGAACTTTTAGCTGATGGACCTGCACTGTATGCTGTGGGAATTACAATAGATGAAGCAGTAGGAGACACCTTCTTTGGTGCTAGCAGTTCTTAAAGGGCATTTAGTTGCTTTAAAACTCTACAGCTACTGAGTATTAGAAATGGCTGCAGAAAATAGGCTGCTGCTTTGGATGCCCTCTTGCAGGAGCTACTGAAGAGAAGTTGATCATACTTACAGTAGAGGGACATTTCCCTTTGAAGATTATCCTGGCCATTGTCTGGATGGAGATAGCAAAAAGAGTGAAATTTGTCTCACTAAGGATCAGATCCTGTGAACAGATGAGGTAGAAATTTGCTGGTCCCAGAAGCATGCCAATGACACTGTGCTCACTGTTTGCTTAGTTTTGCAATGTTCTCTTGTGAGGCAGCTTAACAGCACTTCACTGTAAGCTTGTTGAAGCATCGCAAAGGGAGAATGCACAGTACTATGGCAACTGTTCATTTACTTTCCAAATGCACATGCACGCCCACGTTCTAACGCCATCCTCCTAATTTGTTGCCATGTCAATGTATTTGACCTGTCAGCCATGAAACATGGAAGGTTATGATCGCAAAGCAAGCAGCTTACTCTAAGTTCACAGAATCTCCATAAGGTGGATGGAGGACAGCTAGTTGAGGCAGGTTCTAACCTTCCTCATCTGGCAATCATCTTTAGGAGTGTAAGGTTGTGTAAGACTCATTAGATTGAAATCATCCTGAATACCTGGGCAGGGCTATAGTGCAGGCTTCTTCTGATCCGAAAATACAAGCAGAGAATTCTGGAAATACTCAGCAGGTCAGGCAGCATCTGTGGAGAGAGAAACAGAGTTAACGTTTCAGGCCAAGGACCTTCCTTCTGTTCTGATGAAAGGCCCTTGACCTAAATTGCTAACACTGTTTCTCTCTCCACTAATGCTGCAGACCTGCTGAGCATTTCCAGCAATTTCCATTTTTGTTTCAGATTTCCAGTAGCTGCAGTATTTTGCTTTCATTCCTCTGATCCTACCCTTCCCCCTTCCAGAACTGGCTGACTGAGAGAAATGATTAGCAAGTTGCTGATTAAGACCTAAGAATATGTTATGGAATAAGGATCTCATTAGTTCTATTAGACTTTAATGATCAAGCCTAATGTGCATCTGGTATGTAGTCCCTCAGTACCACAGATGAATTAGGTTGAATGCACATCAGAGCTACGGTGTCAAGTTTCACATTATTAACAACAAAATAAATGAAGTTAGGTGGATGTCTGGGAATGGGTTGCAAATATAGTGAAGAGATTCAGTGAACATCAGAAATTGAAAAAAAGAAGCTTCAATAATGGACAACCATCATCTCAACCTGGGATCAGATTATAATCTTGAACTCAGACTATTGTTAGCGGAAAATTAAAAATGCTAAAAGAGAACACTGTAAGAATTTACTGGAGAACACTTAAAATCTCCAGGCAGACATGGCTGCTTAGCATATTAAGAGTTGATGATTGTCAGATGAACATTGCACAGCCTTGAGAGTCAGACTAGAGACACAAGAAAGGACATAAGTTACATTAGGCATACTCCCCTCCACATCGGGAAGGGGTAGATGGTTTTAGCTTAGATATGAGAAGACATACAATGGACAAAGAGGGGGCTTTGATGAAACACAGTCTTGAGCTGTGAGAACCAAGGTCTTTGTGAACGTGTTTTAATTTTGATTGGATAATATAATTATGTAAAATTCCTTTAGAATAATTGGTTAGCAAAATCACGTTTATGTACTCAGTAGGATAGTGTTAACATGGGACCTGTGTATCGGTTACCGATTAGATGTTTTCAAATGTAGTCAAATGTATTATGATAAGAAAAAGTACAAAAGTAATGAAATGTAATCAATCTGGGATCTGGGTCTTCATTCTTAGGAATGATTGCGGCTCCCTTGCATATGCTTGAATAAAACTGGTTAAAGGAAGCCTGAGTCTCCGTGGTCGTTGTGTAATCGGAGATTGTAACTTCTCTCTTCAACTGGCCTATGTGGTAGTTGTGGGATCGGAGGGTTTACCCTTCTTCACTATGGTCTCCGGTATAATGTACCCCTGTTCCTTCTGCTACAGGTTAACTGGTTTCTTTTGGAAATCCTTCAAAAGCAGTGGCTTGGTGATTTAAGCTCATGTGTGAGTGTGTGACTGGGGTTAAATCCTTAAATCCCTCACTAAATATGTGAGAGTTAATAGGCCATTTTTTTTCTAATCAATACCATAATATTGGGGTTTTGGTATTGATTACTCATTGAAGTCTGATACTATTTGAATTGTGATTGTGCTGATGCATTTCTTTTTTAACTATTAAATGATTTTCCTGCCTCTTATTTACTGCCATTTGTAATGTAGCATTGCCAGTATTATCACAAAGTAAACGAACTTTTATAACTTCCATTTGTCCATTGATGAGCTAAGACTATTTGTCCAGAAACATTTGCAGCTTTAATTTTTTTCTGCCTCACAGTGTGCCAATCTAGTGTTCCGGACACGAGTAGGGATTAGTGTAAACAGCCCTGATTTCTTATCTCGCCACTTGTCCGTAAAATGAAAGGTGTTTTGATTTGCTTCCCCCTTTATAAGTGGTGGTGTATTTCCCAGCCCCTCAGCTTTTGTGTCATCCAATTTTCTATTAATAACCCCACAGCAAATTCAAGATAGGATAAACTCAAAGGGTTAGTTTATTTGCACACTCTCAAACCAGGGGAGGAGGTTCGCCATGTTGCCTCCTGTGCACTTATACAGCAAAAGAGGGATAGAGAAAAAGATTTACAGGGCAAAGGCCGCAGAGAAAATAATAATTTTTTCACGTGGGTTCCAAAGTCCAGGATCAAAGTCCAATTAGGTATTCCTTCACAGAGGTTGGCAGGCTGAAAATCGATGCAATATTATTCACTTTTCCAGTGGAGTTGGCTTGACAGGATGAAATAAACGTGCAGAGATGAATCAGTCTCGTAGACAGTGGTACAGAAGTTCCAATAGAAACATTGTAGATGGAGCCAGGTATTCCATCTGGGCAGAGCCCCTTTTCTGTGCTGCTGTTAGATAAATGGTAAAGTGGCAGACTGAGTTTGCAGTATAGCAAGGCAATATAACTGGTTCCACCACTCAAGGTTCATGTCACATGACTCCAACCTCTCCATATTGTCTTTGACAAGGGATATGTATCCCTCATCTAGATATCTGAGATGGTTAAATGTTCCAACCATTAACACTTGAAAGGAAAGTTGCAGAGACCTTTGCCCTAGTAGACGAATAGACTCCCGTTGGCCAGCCTGGCTTATGAAATGTAGATGGCCTTTGTATAGTTCTCTTTAAATTTGGTCTCTACAGCCCACAGGGTGTCGCTAGTGTATTTTCAGAGATAATAAGGTGCAGGTTTCTGCGACACTGCCGTGATAGTTCCTTTTGATCGAGGGTCACAGACAGACATAGCTTCAATCTTTTTAAAGGGTTTTTGTCCAGCTTTTAAAATTTTATAAATAACCATGAGTTTATCTATATCTATTTTGTAAAAATATACAGGGTGAGGTCTTAGTCCCTTCATACTAGTAATCTATTTCTGTATGCGATGTTACAAAATTTGAGGTCTTACTTGTTGACTGTTATACACCTGCAACTTTGACAGAAATTATTTGTCAATAATACTCTGTAAAGGAAAGTCAGCTTGTAAACACTACATTATGCAGTTCATTAAATCAATGGCTTGGATTTTACATTTGCAAATTGGGACTGATACCATGCTACGCATGCATAAAATCCAGCATGATGCTGTCGGGTTGCGAGCCTGATGTCAACTTATTGGTTTCCCAAAACACAGTAGGCAGGCAGGCACTGGAATCAGCAGTCCACCATATTGAAAAAAACCATTAAGGGAAATTGAGGTTGTTGATAAGGCAATTGACCTGAATATTATGCTGTCACTGCAATAATGCGGTTGGTGTGGGCAGGAATGCGAGAGTGGGTGTACGCCTTTTCACCATCTAAGGTGAAAAAGCATAAAGGAAGAGGGGTACATCTTTTGGGGGGTTCCCTGTGCATATTGGGGGCACGCCTCCCCCCCCAAAGATGATACCCCTCCCTTTCTCCCTTTGTGCCTCCTCACCTGGCTTTCAAAACCCTCCCCTCAAACCACCCTCCCCAGGCTGGCTGATACCACCCCACCCAAAAATCCCAGACTTATCTGAGTCCGGGTCCTCCAGGATCCATTGAGCTCTTCTTCCTAAACCTGCTTCCAGTCCCAGCAGTGGCCACTACTGACTTCTGGCACTGCTGAGACTGCTAGAGCTGCTGGTCAGTCAGATTGGTTGGCGCAGTTCTCGAGGATAGGACAAATGTCGCACTCTCTGCTTGTTTAGGCCGCTGGCAGCATGTTATCACTTTGGTTGGCCTTTTCTAAACTGGCTGGGTGGGGGACGGGAAGGTGGTTGGGTAATAGCCCCACAAGTAATACCCACACCCATAAAATTCTCCCCATTATCCAATATTTTAATCCTGAAAAATGCACAGCATAAAATGGTTACAGCAAGAAGGAGGCCATTCAGCCTGTCGAGCCCATGCTGGCTTTCTGCAAGAACAATTCAACTAGCCCCCCACGCCCACCCTTTCCCTCTAGCAGTTTTTTTCCTATCAAATACTAACTAATTCCCTTTTGAAAGCCATAATTTAACTGGCCTCCAACACCTTTCAGGCATGGCATTCCAGATTGTCACCACTCATTGCTTTAAACTTGTTTCCTCACATTGCTTTAGGTTCTTTTGCCAATCACTTTAAAGCTTTAGGAATTAATAACAATTAACTTTAACTATCTTCACAGCCTACACATTTACCATTGTTATTTACTTGGTCTCTGATGCTTTAAAGGTTTGTGTCAGGCCAAAGTCTGAATGGCCCTTTCTTCATTTAGCAGTCTTAACTCATACCGATACTACTTTAAAAACTTTCCACACACTTCAGAAATATAAGTGAACTATTATGGTTATAGTTCCACACCTAAAGTTGGCTAGATTGTACTATAACTTGCCATTGCACTGTTTGCAGAGGCTGTAGGCTGTAGGCCTTCCTTCAGCTGGGCTACCTGGACATCTTCTTTCCAGCAGGAAACTTGTTTCATTACAAACTATCAAGTATGGACCTGTGTGCCTCTGTATTCCCATGAAAAGATCAATACATTGTGTTCTTAGCTAGGCGATAATAGGTAAGAAAGCATACTGTACAACATCCATGAAGGCACCTCCTATTTTGAGACTGAATGTAAACATCAGCTGAAAAAGCCTCGCTTGAAATGTCGAAACTCCCAACATAAGAACCGTGATCAGTTTGCTCACACTCTTCTAAAGGCATATTGCCTGTTGGATCCGTTGAGCCTGAGAGACTTGAAGAATCAAACTTAGGGCAGAATTTTATGTTTGTCAGGCGGGCGCAGAGCTGATCACCGCCGGTGAAGCGGGCCGCGCCACCATTTTGCGCAGGCGGGCCTCCAGAGCGTTGCACACTCCCGTGGACAGCGGGATTTTCAAATTTGCGGTGGGCGTGCACAGACCGCCAGTTCCAATGGAGAGCCGGCAGTCTGTATAAAGAAAGGCCAGGCAGCCTCCTTTAGGCTGTTCACCATGGACAGCGACAGGTGCAGGGGGTCTGCACAGCGGGCTCCAGAGGAGGGCAGGCCATAGGAGGAGGGAAGGCCAGCGGAGGAGGGCAGGCTGCAGGGTAGGCCAGCTGGGAGCCAATGTGTCCCTCGCTTCTCTGACGCCTGCCTTGCTGCCCTTCTTGAAGAGGTGGCAGTATGTCGGGAGGTCCTGTTTCCCGAGGACCCCCCACGTCATGAAGCGGGCCTGGCAAGAGGTGATGGAGGTGGTCAGCTCCCTAGATACTGTCCATCAAACAGGGGCCCTGTGCCGCAAGCGCTTCAATGATTTGTTGCGCTCTGGAAGGATGAGTACCATGTCGGCCTTGGCCATTTGACTCAGCAGGTAGCCTTAGCCTTTGAACCCCCATCTTAGTGTCGTTACTGCATTGGGCATTTGGCACACGCTGGGTGGGCGAACAGATAGTGACCATGCTTACATCAGCCTTCGTGGTTGAGGAGAAGATGGGTTGTCCCCGCAGCCTATGTTGGTGTTTGTGGCAGTTGAGTACTCTGGGGGCAACCTGCAGGGGAGGCAGCTGGACACATACTCAGAACTCCAACACATGTCTTATTGATGGTGATGAGATGGTGGAAGGGGAGCCTCAAGGTGTTGTGGCCAAGAGCCATCTGCTGGCCTCAGTGCCGCATCCAGTTGTGCCTCCTTGCCATGGGCGCTAAGACCCGTGTGTTATTCAAAGTGATGGACGCGGAATGTGTCCAAGGTGGCTGTTGGAGGAGGGGGTTGGGAGCAGCTGTTCTATCTTCTGGTGACTGATCACCAGTAGTGTGGACAGGAGCCGCTGGAGGCCTCAGTTGGGCCACTGTGGTTGGGGTGCGGCGTGCGCGTGCAGAGTACATGAGCGATCAGCCCCAATAAATCCTCTTCTCTGTTCTGCAGGCGAAAACTGAGCACAACGCGTTTGCGGATTGGTGGTGGCTGGGCTGTGCTGCACTATGTCACCCACTTCCAGGAACAGGCCATCGAGCTGGGGAGGAGGCAGGAGGCCAGGTTGGCAGGTGTCAGCGAGGCTGGGGCACAGCGGCCAGGTATTTGAGGTCCACAGCCCCATTCACTCTGTCTCCCCACCATCCAAAGCACTGATGATTGCTGCAATCGTTAATGCAGCAACACTGCTCATTCACAGACTGATACAGTCAGATGTGTGGGTCATACACAAAGATCCCTCGGCCCCTTGAGGATGCGCATCTCTAGCACCTTCCAAAGTCGCCTTATCCCATTTGTGACCACTATCCTCATGGCCTAACATGCCATGGCATCGCTGCTGCACATCCAAATACTTATTGCATCTTAGGAGGGTTTGTACCTCCACCACCCTTTCAGCCAGCGCGTCCCACATTACTCTGTCCAAAAGGTCCTCAGCACTTCACCTGTCAACCTCATGGCACTCAACTTAAATAAATGCCACCACATTAGTCATCCCCCCACCAAGGGGAAATGTTGCCTTCTCTTCATCTGGTCTATGCCCCTCTTAATGGTATGAAGGTCAATAATGTGACCTATCAATCTCCTGTGCTCCACGGCAAATGTCACAAGTGTTTGCAATGTTTCCTCATAACTCCAACTCTCCAGGCCAGCATGCATCCTGGTCAGGAACCTCTGCACTCTTCCCACTCCAATCACATCCCTCCCATGAAGCGCAGGTCACAACTGAACACAGAAATGTAGATGTGGCACTTGCAACCTGACTTCCCTTTTCCTACATTCTATTCCTCAGCTAAAAAAGGCAAGTTTGGCTTTTACCCTGTTAAACCCCCTGTGTTCCTGTTCTGCTACCTTAACGGGTCTGCCCAGCAAGGTCCCTGTAATCGTCCTGACTTTCCACGGTCCTACCATTACTCATGTATTCCCGTACCTTGCTTGTCTTGCCCAAGTGCTTAACCTCACACAATTCCACATAACATTCCATGTGGAATTCCTTAGGCCATCTGACCAGCCTGTCTGTGTGCATGTGTAATATTTGAGCTTCCTCTTTACTATTTACCACCCCACCAATATTCATCTCCGTAGGCTTTTGAAGGTTGAGTGCATTATGAGCCTGGGGGGGGGAAGGGATGAATGGTGTTATTGACTGAACGCTAACTGATCCACTGTCCTTGTTGTTAATTTCAGCATCACCACCGCATGGCCACCAGGAGGATGTCCAGAGTCCTCTTTCCACACCTGAGCGGCATCAATTGGCACTTGCCTCACATCATTTCAGCCAGCCAAGCACCAGTGCAGCGACTACCACATCGGTGGGGATTATAACATTAGCTAGTGTCCCAGGGCACAGTGGAGAGGGCACTTCACAATCATTGGAGGAGATGGTGAAGAGATGGACAGACAGTGCCAATGGGGCCAGCAGCCGGAGGACTGCAGGGGACCAGGCACATGCTGAGTCTGGCAGTGTGGATGTGCCTCTGGAGATGTCCACCATGCAGCAGCTGCAGGACAAGCGGCCAGCTGCTCGGGAGCATCTGGCAGTGTTGCATGAGAGTGTGCTTCACTTGGTCTCTGTGGTGGAGGAATCCAGGCAGAATGTCAGTGATGGCATGAACCTCAGGGCAGAGCTTCAGGCTTTCTTCATTGAGAGATTGGCGACTCTCATGGAGAGGGGCTTCCAACAGATTGAGAATCTTCTGATTGGGTTACGCTCTGACCTGCAAACCCTCACAGCGGTAATGGCCACAGGTAGTCATTCCCAATGTGGGAGATGTTCTGGGCACCAAGTGTCGGCGCTCGGTGCCCATCCATCTGCGGTGAGCAGGGAGGTCCAATGTGACCTCACGTTGGTGCAGCAACTGCCTGTCGTCGCTGCGAGCTCCTCTCAGGGCGCTCCGGGTGAGGGCAGCAGCTCCTCCGCCCCTCTGCCAATGAGGCTGCGACAACTGGGGAGATGTCAGTTCAGGAACTGGCCACTCCCTCCCAGGTGGGGCCATCACAGGCTCCACAGGCCAGAGGACAGCTGCCAAGGTCATCGAGGCCAACAGGACAGCAAGGTCAGCAGGCTGTCTGACAAGCCACTCTGAGCACCGAGATGTAGCACCCGCAAATGTAAGCATAAGGCACGTTAGGCACTCCACGGGTTTCTCACTGGTGCTTTTCTGTTGCCCATGGATTAGGGAATTTTTTTTGTGAACATCGGAGCAACGTTTTGTCATGTTTTTGGTGGCACCATCTGATGGATGGGAATAAAGTCCACATTTGTGACCATGGCTGAGGGTGTCTCCTTTATGCTGCATTTGTCTGTTTCACAGACATATCTTGAGTGTTTGAGTGGACATTGAGGTTTATGTACTAAGCCCTTAGTTGCAGTTGATGAGGTGGAAGATGTAGCACCTAAAGGCCACATGTGGAAGTGCCAGGCAATGCTGGTCCTGCAGATCCATGTGTGTGGAGTTAGCTGAAAGTTCGTTGGATTAAAGTGTCCCGGGTGTCCCTGTCTCTTTGGTAGAATAGCGGGTCGCTGTGCTGCCCCTCATCATTGCCCTGTGCTTCCTCATCCTCTGAGCCACTGCTGGATTCATCATGTGCAGCCGCATCCACTGCATCAACGTCTTCATCGTCAACTGCATCCCCCCTTTCCAGCGCAAGATTATGTAGAGCGCAGCATGCTACCACTATCAGAGAGACGCGATCTGGGGCATACTGGAGTGCGCCCTCTGAGCGGTCCAGCCATCGGAAGTGCATCTTGAGAAGACCGCTGGCTCTCTCCACCACAGCCCTTGTGGTGCCGTGGCTCCTATTATACCGCTGCTCAGCTTCTGTTCTTGGATGGCGGTGAGGCATCAGGAGCCACCTTCTGAGGGGATAGCCCTTGTCACCCAGCAGACATCCATCCAGCCGAGCCAGAGCACTGAAGAGCCCCGGCACCTGGGAGTGTCTGAGGATGTAAGCATTGTGGGAGCTGCCTGGGTACCTTGCACAGACTTGCAGAATCTGCATCCTGTGATCACACACTATCTGCACGTTCATGGAGTGGAAACCCTTCCTGTTGACGAAGGCACTGGGTTCACCTGCTGGCACCTTGATGCCACATGTGTACAGTCTATTGCACCCTGGACACGGGGGAAGCCAGCAATGGCCGCGAAGCCTCTGGCTCACTGTGCCTGACTTGCCTGGTCCCAATGGAAGTGAATGAAGGTCAATGCACGTCTGAACAGAGCGTCTGTAACCTGCTTGACATAAGTGTGGACAGGTGATTGGGAGACACCGCAAAGATCACCCACTGAGCCCTGGAAGGAGCCAGAGGCATAGAAGTGGAAGGCAACTGTGACCTTCAGAGCTGCTGGCATGGGGTGACAACCAGTTAGCAGATATCTCAGGGCCAATCATTTGACATATGTAGTTGGCTGTTTCCCTTGACAGTCGGAGCCTCCTTCGGCACTGCACCTCAGTCATATTGAGGTAGCTGCTTCGCTGCCTGTATACCCAGGCAACAGGATAGTGGCGTTCTGCGGCCCCTTCCACCTTGGACAACCTCTTGGCCCTGCAACCCTTGTGCCTGCGCCTGGCCTCCCAAAGGTGGCTCCCCTGGAGGCTGATGGTCCACTCCTGGCCTCCTCCTTATTCTGTCCCTCCCTTCCTCCTCAGAGGAGCTGCCTCCAGTGGAAATGTCAGAACCCACACCCAGGCTAAACGGAGGTCTCCGGAAAGCTGCAGGCTCGATAAAGATTACTGTCTGCAGACTGGTGAGCTGAAGCTTCAAAGTACAGAGAAAGCTGTTAGAAATTGATCTGAACTGCTAACAATCACACAGGCAAGTTTAAAACATTTTCTGCAATAAATACTTCAGATGAAACACTGACAACCCCAATGAGCCCACATATCCCGCCCGTGGATGAGTTTTGTTAAAAAGTCACTTACCCGTTTGCTTGTTGTGCCCGTGCGCCAAGCCAAAGTTCGCACAGGCGCCTCAAAATCGGCATCGATTGCTGAGTTAAGGGCCTTAAGAAGCCCTTTAATTAATGGCGGGCGCGCATCACACTTCATAGTGCGCCTGTCCAGCTAAATATCGCGATGCCGCGCACTGATGTCAGGATGCTTGCCCGACATCAGCGGCGCCATTTTAAGTGTGGGACTCACCACCCGCACGTCATCCATAAAATTCTGCCCATATAGTTTCCTACTAGAACATAAGAAAAAGGAGCAGGAGTAGGCCACACAGCTGCCGGAGCCTGCTCTGCCATTTAGTATCATGGCTGATCTTGGATTTTCACTTCATTTTTCTGCCCTACCCCATATCTTCGATTCTCTTAGCATCCAAAAATCTATTGAGCTCAGCTTTGAGTATACTCAACGACGAGCATCCACAGTCCTCTAGGGTAGAGAATTCCAAAGGTTCAAAAGCCTCTGATTGGAAAGATTTCTCCTCATCTCAATCCAAAGTGGTCGTGCCCTTATATTGAGACTATGTTCCATCATTCTAGAGTCTCCATCCCAAGGAAACAGCCTCTCAGCTTTTACCCTGCCAAGCCCTCTATGAATCTTTATGTTGCAGTGAGACAACCTCTTATACACCAACCTGGCCCGTCTGTAGACATGCAAAATAGATCTGAACAGTCACTGAAGAACTCACGGCAAAATGAGACAGCATTCTTGCTGTCTTAATCAATATCCAAGGGCAAATAGCAAATATATGCCACTGCAATACTTTTGGGTGCTAATTGCTACACTTCTTGCTTTCCCACCATTCTGGCTTATTGTAAAAAGAATTTCGACAGTCCATCCTACACAGACAACACAATGAAGTGACATTGATAACATGCCTCAGAACTAACATCAAGCCTTGTATTACTGGGGTGTGTATGGGAAATAATAAAAAGTACTTACCTCATGATCTTTCTGATGGATGGAGGAAGTCCAAAGCCTGACTCTTCCAATCATCAGCAATGCTGTGTGCATTGCCGCAGTGTGTGTAGATTTTCCTAACCCGACGCTACTGTGCATGTCTTTTCAGATCTTCCGATCCCACCTGTCAAAGAAATGTGCAGCTCCGTGTCCACCAGCAAACTCCATGGGAGCGGAGTCGAGTTGGGTAAATACAGAGCACTAACCACCACATTCTACCTGGTAAGCTTAAAGGTCTGGTGTGGGTGAGTGAATGGATGAGTGGATGAGTGCTGAGGTGGCTGAGTGGGTGGGTGGGGGTGGTGGGGAGTTGCGTCTGGTCGGGTTGCAGTCAGCCTAGGTCAGACCTTTGGGGGGGGGGGGGGGGGGTTTGTTTGTGGGAGGGGGAGTGGTGGTGGTGGTAGTCCAGTCGGGTCGGAGTGTAGTCAGGCTGGGTCGGGTTGGAGGTTGCATAGTTGAATTTGGGGGGATGGGGTATTCAGGTTGGGTCGGGGATGTAATTGGGTGGTCGGGAGGTAGTTAGGTCGGGTTGGGGAGGTAGTTGGATGCTCAGGGAGGGTAGTAGGGTGGTCAGTGGGGATGATTGGTGGGATTGGTTGTGGAGTTATCCAGGTGTTAGATCAGGTTTTAAATGTCTAATGTTTCCTGGGTAACTATCCAGATAAGCGCATCGGAACTGTTTGAAGTCTCTGACTCTAACTCAGAGTCAGAGACATTCACACAGGATCCCGGGGAGCAGGGGAATTTCCCGTCGGAAGTTTAAACTTCCCAGGCAATTCCTACATAGGTCCATGCATCAGAGCTTCCACAGGGACCTGATGCACATGCTTTGCCCCAACAGCCACAGCACGGAGTCACCAATCCTCTGCTGCACTCTTGGATCTTTTCCTGAGCCCTGTTTCATTGCCAGGGCTTCTCCCGAGTCCTCACCACTTAAAGTCTGCAAAATGCAACCCCTTTTCCGCTTGGAGACACTTTTTCTGTTCTTCTTTCTTCTTAACTGGGACTTTTACTTGTCCCCTATCCCTTTGGGACCTCCCCCTGTCCCTTATCCCTGTCCCCTGCCTGGGTTGCTTCTCTGCTATGGCACTCTGCTCTCAGTCCCATGACCTGGTTTCCGCACTGTATCTTTTTGTTTCTTGTTACGCAGTTGCACCATTGTCAGGATGGCCGAGCCTTAGAACTGCTGGATTGTGCAAGCGTGAGACTCCCGAGGCCTATCTGGACTTGAAGTTCCTGACCTCCCCACTTGATGAGTTAAGCTGGGTTCTCATAACAGGGGTGAGTTGTGTAGTTACCCGGGAGTTAGACTAGGTTTTTTCTGTCTAACATTTCCTGGGAAACTAACCAGTTGGTACTGTAGCACTGTCCGAAGTCCCTGACTATATTCATAGTGTGTTCCTGGGAACAGGGGAATTGTCCATCAGAAGTTGAAATTTCCCAGGCAATTCCCAGGCAAATCAGCACATCAGGAATTCCATGGGGCCCCAACATGCATTCCAGCCACACGTCTGGTCTAACAATCTGGAGACCAGAAGATTTGGGCCAGAATTTTAATATCAGAAAGTGGTTTGAAAGTATTTATGAATGTCAAATATTGTATTATCCTTTATCTGTTGATTTATTTTGCACAAATTTATAAATTTACATCTTATAATAAATATAATTCACAGCTTGTGAAATATGTACTTAATTTTCCCAATTTCCGGATCGCCAGAGACTGGAAGTACGATGGAAGATGCGTATCAGGACCCTGTGGAAGCCCTGATGCATGGACCTATGTGGGAATTGCCTGAAGTTGTGCTTATGAGTTGGTGCTTGAGTGCAGACTTGTGAATCCAGGGGAACAGAGTCCTGGCAGACGAGATTAATACCCTGTTAGGAGAGCTGTCGTTGAGGCTGACTGAGTTGGAACAACTTTTGGAGAGAATTCCAAGGCAAGATCTTCGAAGGTGAAGACTAGAATCCCTGGCGAGAGAGACAGAGTTTCAAAGAGATTGGCTGACTCCGGGTGGTTTCCTGAAAAATCCATAGAATCTGTCTGGGTCACATCTGCCAGTTTTTATGCAGTATGGTGTGTTCGACCACAGTTTGCCTGTTAATTCACATGTACCTCATATTAAGCCCGAATGTATAAGATAGGTATTGTAAATTATTTTTATCCTTCTGACCTTGTATAGTAAAGTTTATTTTTATTTGATCAAAACCTGTGGAATCTTGAGGCTTTATTCAATTAGCAAGTGTCTTGAATCTTAGACTTTGTCTACTTTAAAGAAAAGGTTATTGGTCCCAAGCCGGATCTTACCAAGAACTTGGGGGTCTGGTCCAGGATCACAGCACCCCCCCCAAGCACTCACACAGCACCCCCGACTACCTGCTCTACCACCTAACTATCCCCCCAACCCGAAATGACTACCACCTCACCCACCCCTCCCAAGCCAAAATGACTACCACCTCAACCACCCCACCCACTTACCCACTTAGCTCACCCACTTACCCACCCTGCCACCTACCCTGCCAGTGACACCCACACCCATGAATGAATAAAAAAAAAAACATTCAACCACTCACCCATTCACTAACATTCAAACTGGACCTTTAAAATCACCATATGGCAGCTAGTACCCTAAAAAGGAGGTGTATCCTGTCTTCCCCCAGGCTATACAACGCTGCGATGGAGCTCTCAAGGAGGGACATGGTGTTCCTCATTTCTGGTAAAGCCGGGCTTGGAATATTTGGCAAGAAACACCAGCAACATCGAGGTGGGGGAAAGTTCGAACGGAGCAGCAATCTGACGTTGATATTTGAATTGTTAGAACTCTTTTCAGGGTCTTTAAGCTGTCTTCTGACATTTCTTATGTCCAGTATGATTCAGCCTCTGTGCATGTCAATCTTAGCAGAGAGGTAGAAATAGTGACGTTGAGACTTAGTGTAAGGCTTTGATAAATATGTGTTCCAGGCAGTTTCATCTGCCTCAGACCAAAACCAAGCACTTCATAATAGATTAATTTCTTAGAGGAAATCTTCAATCCCTCATTAACAATCCAATTATCAGCAGGAATTATTTTTATCGCTCTGGGTGAATGATAAGCAGAGCTCTTTTATAAATAGTGGCATGCCCTCCCAGGCTATAACTCAGGGTCCCTGCCAGCAATACAGCAACCTGAAACTGAAATTGAAACCTGGAAATTGCCCGAATTTTCTGATGTGTGTTTTGCATTTCACAAAGCTGTGAGATTACAAGTTAGTAAAATGTCCCCCGTTTAATAGCTCATAATAATAATTAAAATAAATAAAGTGCATCTCAGTCAACACCGTGTCTGGGCAGATTTTAGAAGTATGTCAGTGATGCAAATTTTATTGTACAAGAGTAGCAACCACCAAGTATAGAGTGGCCAATATAGAAGCAAATAAAAATGCACAATTGACTTTAGATATAAGTGACAGTTAATGGCACAATTTCTCTTTGAAGCTGTCAAGCATAACTTTTAAGCCATTTATCCACTCATTGCTGATGCAGCTGTAAAAGTGATAGAAGGTCAAAGGAGTCCAGAGAATGCCAAATGAAGAGTCCAAATAAAGCTTTATAAGAGCTTCCAGAGAAATTGTCCGTGCCCCCATTTTGCTCTGAAGCTTTGTATAAAATGTGCCACTTTATCTAATACTTGAAAGTAAGAATTACTTTCTTTTAATGGATTTTAAGGAAGACCAAGGCTTTGCAGGTCCTGGGGTCCCACTCTGGCAAAGGCATAAGGATGTACCAATGTATAAGGATGGGCTTATTTGCTTCATTGGGGGAAGGAGGGTGGTAAAAGCAAAATGGAATCTACATTTATGCTATCTTCTGGGCCTTTGGAAAGGTAATTGTTTCTCTCTGGAATTTATTATCCTACCTTAGTAAAGGTTTGAAGTCTTGTTGAGGCCTTCAGCAAGACCCATGGTGAGTTTCAGCTGTTGCATGTTCCACTGTTACCTTATAACAACTGACTGGGCAGAAATTCCCTGGGTGGTCCACCAGGAACAGCCACTTGATCCCCTTGCACCCGCCTCCCCCTCTAAATCTCAATTATTAAAGTGGCATTATAAAAAGGGTGGAATCCTGGATTTCTGCCCTATTCAAGTCTAAGGGTGGAATCGTCCCAGATTTGCACTAAGTGCAATAGCGGGTGGGAAAAAGAATGTTTTACCTGCCAAACGCAATGGTAGCTTTTCACGCTGTATTGTCCTAATCCCACCTCATTAATTGAGCATTCCCAGGAAACACGCCATTTTTATGGCGGGCGGGGTCTCATTTTCACGCCACACTGTTACCGCTATGCTTCATCATGTCAGATGCTGTATTTAAAGTGCAGTCGCATGCACACTTCTCAGTGCTTCCAGCCTAGGACTGCTCCAAAGAAGGCTTGGCCCCAAAAGGAAAGAAGACTGGAGCCCCCCCCTCCGATTAAGTAATGTGTCCCTCGAACACCTTTAGAATGCCGTGGAGGTCCGCCGTGATGTCCTCTACTACCACTTTGGCTTGGTAGGTGATGGCAGTGGTGATCAGTGACAATGCTGTACAGAAGGGGTTGGCCATCCAGCGCAGATAGAGGATGAATGATCTCATCTGTGCCGCAAGGTAAGCCAACCATCTCATCACTCTAAACACACACTCACAGGCCCATCATACATTCACTGGCATCTCAATCACTGCCAGCTCAAGGGACATCACTGCTCACTCTCTCAGACATACCCTTACATTTCTATCTGGCTCCATCTCCTCTGGAGGCTGTCTCCTCAGCACTCACTATCTTGAGGCCACTTGCACAGATCAACATGTGCTCCCACACATACCCTGGGATACCCCACTTCCCCAATACAGCCCTTGCCCTGCAGCCTCTTCCCATGCCTGAGGCCACTTCTCCCCCTTCCCAAAGCAAGCCCTAGCCCTGCAGCTGTTGAAAAGCCACTCCTGCCTTATGGCTGATTTGGTGGGTAGAGACCTGCCTGTGAGCCCCCCTAAAAGTGATGATGTGCTGCCTGCGAAGCCTGGTGCTGATGACTGCGAGTGCTGCCTGAAGCAAGACAGGCAAGCAAACATCGAAGTCCCAAGCGTGGTGCAGCTCGCCAGGTGCACATTGCTTATGTACAATTGTGAAACATGTCTGCATGAGTGCTAGGATGATCCAGCGTGGGGTGGGGGGGGGGGTGGGGGGGATGATTCCGGCGAGCTGGGCTTATAATGATAGGCAGATGAATTACAATGAGGTTTCTGCCATTTGACAGTAGGAACTGCAGCCCGCCATTGACGTGAAACTGGTTTCATGATGTCATGAAACTGATTTTTGGCCCTTTCGCCATATTACAGAATCACAGAATTTTAATGGCACAGAAGGAGGCCATTCGGCCCATCATGTCTGCACCAGCTCTCCGAAAGAGCATTACGACCTAGTGCCATTGCCCAGCTTTTTCCTTGTACCCTTGCACATTGTTTCTATTCAAATAATCATTTAATGCTGTCTTGAATTCCTCAGTTGAACCTGCCTCCAATGCACTTCCAGTTAGTGCATTCCAGACCCGAACCACTCATTGTATGGAAAAGTTTTTTCTCACGTCACATTTTCTTCTTTTGCAATTCACTTTAAATCTGTGCCCTCTCGTTCTTGATCCTCTTACGAGTGGGAACAGCTTCTCCCTAGCTACTGTGTCCAGCCCCCTCATGATTTTGAACACCTCCATCAAATCTCCTCTTAGCCTGTCATCTGCTCATTGTCACCGAACATGCCTGACGCCAACAGGTATGGGAAATTCCGCTGTAAGCCTTTTCTGCTCTCCCCAAGAATTTAGTGGTCCAAATGACAATCATTTTTATGCACGGAATCATAAACAAGTTACTTCAGTAATGAATCTGATAAACTTATTGTAGTCAAATGCTTTAGGTCAGATTTTGATTTCTAGTTAATTTTTGGCAAATATTGATATTATAGCACAGAGGAACTAAGATGGGATTTGTCTGACCAGCGCTGGAAATTTAGGGCCCCTTGTTTATGAGCCAAATTCACAATTCTCTCTCGATGTAGTCACTGATCCAAGCTGAGGCCAGCCACCCATCTCATCCAGCAGACTACTGGAAAGGGAAATTGTTTGCCCCTCCCGATCGCAGGTTTTACACTCCTGTCGAGGTTGAAAGTTACCTCTAAGTGTTTCACAAGCACAGGAAGTATTTTCCAAGACTGTCAATCTGATTGTTGTGCACATTGTAGTATTGAGAATCATGCAGCACTCACAGAGCAACAAAGGCAGATGACACAGACAATTCCCTAGTTACCCTTCCTCCCACCCAGCCCGAATCTATGGTACACAATGGGATTATAGTACATTACAACTGTACAACTGAAGCAACTAGAAACAAGACAGTATCACAAGAGCCCTGTCTGAATTTTAGTCACCTGTAAAAATCTGAAAATGATACAGCTTTTACAGTTTTGCAACTTGAAGTTATACAATAGATTTAGTAGAGACATTACATCCCTTTGGAATTTGCAAATTTGTTTATTAATAGAATGCAAGAGCTGCATACTTTCTGTGCATCTATCAGGATTATTATTTTTTCCTTTGATTGTAGATCAGAGTGAATATATGGATTTGCAAAAGTCTTTCAATATGGTACTGTGTAGGAGACTCATGATTAAATATGTGAAATCAGGCGATGAGTAGCAGGATGGATAGGAAACTGGCTACAAAACAGAAAACAGAGAGTAGGGGGTAAGAGATAGTTACTCAGACTGGCACAAGGTGGGAAGTGGTGTTCCACAAGGATTAGTGCTTGAATCACTGTGGTTCACAGTTTATATAAATGATTTGTATTCAGGAATCAAAAATGCAGTATCAAAATTTGTTTATGTCACCAAACTGGGGGGTATAGTTAATATTGAGGAAGACTATGACAAAATTCAAGATGTTAGCAAACTTGCAGAATGGGAGTGTAATTGGCAAATTTGTCTCAAGATAGATAAATGTGAGTTGCAGTTTTTTGATAGGAGTGATAAGGAAGCCATATACTCGTTGGAGGCATATTCCTTAGAGTACTATGTGCATAGTTCTGGCCTCCATACTACAAAAATGATATAGAAACACTGGAAAATGCGAAAAAGATTTACAAAAATGATTTTAGAACTGAAATGATACAACTATCAGGAAAAAACGGACAGGCCGGAACATAGAAACATAGAAAATAGGAGCAGGAGAAGATGATTCAGCCTTTTGTGCCTGCTCCACCATTCAATATTATCATGGCTGATCCTCTATCTCAATGCCATAGTCCCGCTTTCTCCCTTGATGCCTTTAGAGCCTAGAAATCTATTTCCTTCTTAAATATATTCAATGACTTAGCCTCTCGAGCATTCTGTGGTAGAGAATTCCACAGGTTCACCGCCTTCTTACTGAAGAAATTTCTCCTCATGTCAATCCTAAATGGCCTACTCTGTATCCTGAGACTGTGACCCCCTTGTTCTAGAACCCCCAACCAGAGGAAATATCATCCCTGCATCCAGTCTGTCTAGCCCTGTCAGAATTTTATATGTTTCATTGCGCTAAACATCAGTGAATACAGGCCTGGTCAACCCAATCTCTCCTCATATGATAATCCTGCCGTCAAAGGAATCAGTCTGGTGAACATTCGCTGCACTCCCTCTATGGCAAGTATATCCTTTCTTAGGTAAAGAGACAAAAACTGCACACAATACTCTGGGTGTGGTCTCACCAAGGCCCTGTATAGCTGCAGTTAGACATCCTTGCTCCTGTACTCAAATCCTCTTACAATGGAGGCAACACACCAATTGCCTTCCTAACTGCTTGCTGCACCTGCATGCTTGCTGTCAGTGTGTGATGTACAAGGACACCCAGGTCCCTTTGTATGTCAACATTTCCCAATCTATCACCATTTAAATAATACTCCGCCACTCTGTTTTTCCTACCGAAGTGAATAATTTCACACTTATCCACGTTACCCTGCATCTGCCATGTACTTGCCCACTCACTCAGCCTGTCTAAATCGCCTCAAAGCCTCTTTACATCGTCCTCACCACTCACATTCCCATTTAGTTTTGTGACATCAGCAAACTTGGAATATTACATTTGGTTCCCTCATCCAAATTATTGATATATTTTATGAATAGCTGGGGCCCAAACATTGATGCCTCCTGTACACCACTAGTCACCGCCTGTCATTCTGGAAAAGACTTTTCTCTATCGAAAAGAGAAGACTGAGGGGCGACCTGACAGGTCGTTAAGATTATTTGAGGGTTTCATAGGTTTGACATGGAGAAGATGCCTGAGGAGGAGCCCAAAGCTCGGGGCCATAAACATAAAATAAAAACAGAAAATGCTGGAAAAACTCAGCAGGCATACGGACTCGAAACAATAACTCTGTTTCACTCTCCACAGATGCTGTCAGGCCTGCTGAGTTTTTCCAGCATTTTCTGTTTTTATTTCAGATTTCCAGCATCCGCGGTATTTTGCTTTGGCCATAAATATAAGGTAGTCACTCAAAAATATAAGGAATGTAGGAAACTTTCTTTATTCAGAGAGTAGCGAGAATATGGAACTTATTGTCAAATGGAATGACTGTGGTGATTAACATAGATGCATTTAAGAGAAAGCTAGATAAGTGTGTGAGGGAGAAAAGAATAGTTTATGGTGTTATGGTGAGAAGAAATAAGCAGAGTGGAAGAAGGCTCATGTTATGTATACACATTGGCATACACTTGATGAACCAAATAGTCTGTCTATACAGTAAAAATTCTAAGGGCTGGATTTTCCGGCCCCATCCGCCATTGGGATCATCTGGTCCAGCTGGGAGTCAGTGGATTTTTTTGCTGTCCCACCACATCTCCTGTAGCGGGTCACACCAAGCCTGGGCAGAAAATTCCGGCCTCTGTCTTTCTAGGCAATGCATTCAAGTCAAATTCCTCTCTATGATGTTTTAATGTAGCCATCAATCCTCTTGTGGTAAAATAACACCGAGGAGTTGGCAGGAGAGCACAAAGAATTTTCATGAGTGCAACATAGTTTGTAATTTCAATTCCTTTTATTTCAAAATAATGGCATATTTGGAGTTCAGAATTAACAATGGTGACGTTCACAAGAACATTTACTGTAGTGATACAGCAAAATATAAAATCTGGCAGCTAAACGTGGTTTGCCTGTTTTGCAACAGGGGTTTGTTTTAATATCTTGCACGGAAACATGGGAAAGATACTAATACATTCTCAGATTTTGGAGTAATATTTGGAGTTTACACAGGCTTGCACTTTATTGGAAGTTAAGAGTTGTCCAGGAGGTAAGTAAGTGGCATGAAACAGGAAGGAAAGAAACAATTGTAACCCTTGTGGAGTACACTTCCATGCCTGGACTTTCTGACCCTGTTGTGGTGGGACTCCCCGCGGGAGATTCGGTGGCACAGCCAAAAGTCCGTTGACTTTCGGTGGGACCGGCCAATCCCAGAGGTGGGCGGGGCTGGAAAATCTTGCCCTTAACCTATTTCAAAACTTCTGTTTGTCAGTGTTAAATGTCTTTTCCACTCTTCCTTCCATGCAAGCCCTCTGCCAGTCATTTCCAATGCCAGCCTTCTCCTGATTGGGTTAAAGTTACTTGATGGTACCTTTTAAAGGTTGCAATGGCATAGCAAAGGAAAGTAATTCCTATGAATATTACTCAGAGCTGCTATGTGTAAGTGGCAAAGACAGTGGCCAGGTTTTCGCTGAAATCGGCCAAGTTCCTTAGCTGGCATAAAAATTGGCGCTGCACCCACAGACCACAGTGGCATGTTTTTGCACCTTATTGTACGTTCCCAGCTTAAGTAATTTGTAATCCACAGGGATCACATTGTATTGCTGGAGGACAGCCTTTGATTCGTCTACCCCGCCGTGAACTCAGAGTTTCTGAACTCCAAGTGCAACATGTAAAGAGTGCTCCTTCACACTGGTCACACTCTCTCAGCTTAGGAAAGCTGCAGCAAACAAATGGCATCCAAAGGAAGGAAGCATGCATTGCCCAAATTTAGTGACGCATCAATGGAGCGCCTGCTGGAAGCTGTGGAGGCATGCCGCAATATCCTCTACCCCCATTCTGGACACAGGACTGCAAGCAAATTGACCAATCCAGCTTGGGAGGTGGTGGCAGCTGTGGTCAGCGCCAATGCACTGCAAAAGAGGTCAGATGAACGATCTCCTCCGTCACACCAGGGTAAGTCTCATCATTCTCAACTCACACAATCACAAGCCCATCACACATTCACAAGGATCCCACTCACTGCCACCTCAAGGGTCATCATCACTGACTCTCACACACCCTCACATCTCCATCTGGCCTCATCTCCTCTGGAGCTTGCATCCTTATCCTGCCCAGGGCTCCACTTGCCACTCATACATGCCAGGCATCCTTGTCATCTGCGCTCGCATGCATCTTCCTCACACTCTCTCCATCTGTCTTCATGCAGGACAAGCTGGCTCACAATAAGAAGGAGAGGAACCATACCGGCGGAGGAGCTGCCAAGATCAAGGTCCTCTCTGACTTTGAGAATACAGCCATCCAACTGGCCGGCAAAGATGTGGACCGTGCCTGTGCTGCGGTGAGGTCAGCGGTGCTCAACCAAGTGAGGATCCCGCACTATAACGTCCATCAGACAACCACACTGTGAGTGAGGTCTCCTGTTTCACAGTCCCCTGACATGAACTAATTATTTCTCCCTTCTTTTGCAGGACGCTCTGGAAAGCTGCTGAGACCAGGCATTAGCCAGGCCATCGACTCCAGCCCTGAGGAAACCTCGGATGGGAATCTTAGGGGGGCCACATTGAAAACACATCACAGCACTTAGCCATACCCACCTCCAGCGTAGAGATGCATACTGCAGCGGGACCTAGTTCTAGAGTAGCCTCGTAGTCACAATCTGGTGACCACAGCACACTATCTGATCCACAGCAGGCGAAGGCAGGGACATCCCAGGTTGCTGACACTCAAAGAACTACTGGAGGCCAAGAATCTCCTGAGTCCGAGTCAGATGGTGAGCCTCCGGACTCAGTCCTAAATCAGTTGCTGGAACTCCAGTGACAGTCAAGAGAGTATCACAAAGGAATTCAGCTGCATTCCTCAGATTGCAAGGCAAGATGGAGGAGTCTGCCTGCCTTCAGTCTGAGGTGATAGTGCTGACATGCCAATGCACCGAGGTCAGCACTGGTAGAATGGTGGCCGCCATGGAGACCTTGATCCAGGACATCGGCCCTGCACTGCTGCCTGGGCTGCATTCCATTGCCGAGGCTCTTGGTGGCATTCATCAATGTCAATGCGAGAGAGGGATGGGGCATCTTAATCTCATTCCAGCTGCCACTTCTCCTCAAGGTGTCAGCATCCATAGGGAGGAGGACCAGTGCTCGACACCCCGGGTGTTAAACACTAGTACATAGCGTTCACAAATGTAAATACAATCCCAATCATTTCATGTCTGCTTGTGTATGCCTCGTTCTTATGATGAGCTGTGTTAATGTCAATCAGGTGTGAAACCTTTGTTCCTGCACATAACAGTGGCAATTGTTGATATTCTGGGCCTCTCTTCTGTGCAGTGTGTTACCTTCTGACCACAGTGAGTGCCCGTTTCATCGGTCACTCTCCAGATCAGTAATGCCTGCACCTTAATGTAAAGTGTGGTTGCTGCAAGAATCTTGTACCCAAGCGCCGCAGAGCCCTGTGATATGCTGTGTTGGCTCTGCATTGAGGCGGACGTTTCCCCTATCTCATCTGCATTCCTGAGAGGAGAAGGTGTGGTGTTGAAGGGAACAGGTTTTGACGCCTGCAGAAGGCTCATGTGCTCTGAAAATCCATGTGCCTGGTGTCTCTCAGCAGGGTCTCCATGCTATGAACCTCTTCACAGAGATTGTGTGTGCTGCCCTCAGCCAGGCAGGTGTCAGGCCTTCCCGGATGCAACATTATGATCTCAGCTCAAAGTCACCTCAAGTTCACAAAACAATGGCACACTCTGAGATGTCCAACCTTGAGCCTCTGCAACCCTGAACTTGTGACTACTGAGAGGAGAATTGTATCTTCACAAAGTTGGTGGACAGCGATGTTCATCCCATTGCTTTCTCTCTCCAGCAGGTTACTGATGCAGCTTGCAAATGGTGATCTCTGAGGGCCATATCAGCCTTTAGGCCTGCACTGAAATCACTCATCATTGCTTCTTGTAAAGTGTCGAGGACCAATGAGATAGGATTGAGTGTGTGATGAGCCAGAACAGGGCTCCTCATAAGTCAAGAAACGTACCCTTGAGGGCCTCATGTTATCTTATTTTGGACTTTGCAAGGGAAAGGTCTGGCTCTGAGGACACACTGCTTGTATGTCAGAGAAGATACCTCAATGTTATGCAGCCAAGTGTCAGGCCTAGACATTCTCAGGTGTGCCGCCTCCATTCTTATGTTGTGATTAATAAAACTATTCATCTCGAACTGAAACTGCCGGATGAGAGTGTCATTTTGTGGTGTGTGCTGCAGCCCACTGAGTCATCTGTACGTGCTGTCATGCCAGCGGGATTTCATCGGGTCCCTTGTCCCAAGTGTATCTCTCATCAACGAGGTAATACATTGTGCGTGGCCGCCTTGGTCACAGTGGATCTCACTGAGGAGCCTTGCCAGTTCAAGAGAATGCAGCCATTATCACACTCGTGATCATTCAAGTACCCGTGCATCTTTTAGGGTGGTGCTGCAACTGTGGTCCTGGCTGGAAAGACCTCCTCCAGGTAGCACATCATCTCAGGACTGACACATGGCCTTGAGGGATCCTCATCCTTCAAAGCATCAGGGCGACGTAAGCAAGCCATGCAACGATGCTCTGTCATCTGGAAGTTCATGGCTGAAATTAAAGGAGTAGCAATGATCATCTTCATGCTGGCCCAAGATGGAGGAGACTTGTCCAGGAATGTTCTCACTGCATCGCGTCAGCTTCCCCCTGGAATCTTCTGACAATGAGGACGGCATGTGCACACCTGCCTCATCTGGTCAGTGCAATAGCCCCTTCGCCTGCATCCTCAGCTTCTAAGACCTCATCGTCATCATCTCCTTCAAGGTCTTCCTCATCGGAAGAGATTTGCGGCTCTTCCATCTCATCACCCAGGTCCTCTTGCCTTTGCATTGCCAGGTTGTGTAGCATGCAGCAAGCCATGATGATGCGTGAGACCCTCTGAAGACTCCACTAGACTCTGAGAACTCCGCCAGATCTGCCCAAGCACTGGAATTGCATTTTCAGGGTCCCTATGGTGTGTTCCACCAAAGTCTGGGTTGTGGCATGAGTCTGGTTATGTCCTCTCAGCAGGACCCTGAGGCCACCGAATGGGCATCATCAGCCAAGTCCTTTGTGGGGAGCACTTGTCCCTGAGGAGCCAACCCTGCATCATTTCTGGTCCCTGGAAGAAGTCACGGATCTGAGACCTCTTCAGGACGTAGGAGTCATGGACGCTTCCGGGGTATCTTTGCAAATGTGCATGATACGTTTGTTATGGTGGCAAATCAGCTGAACATTGCGGGCGAGGTACTGGATTGCTTGTTGCCAGGGACATTTAAGAGCCATGTAAGTGCTGTCGATGGCACCCTGCACTTATGGGAATCCAGAAATCTCAGCAAAGCCCAGCACTCTTGTATCCTGGCTTTCCTGATTTCTGTTGAAGTTGACAAAATTGTGTGCCTTGGAAAAAACGGTGTCCATGACCTCCTGGATGCATTTATGTGTGGAGGCTTGGGAAATCCCACACAGGTCCCCAGTAGAGGCCATGGAAGGAGCCACTGCCATAGAATTTGAGGGCAGCAGTAGCTTTCACTGCCACTGGCAGTGAATGCCCTCCAAGTCCCTGTGGCGCTAAACCCTGCAGAAGGTTGCATACATGAGTGACCAGTTCCCTTGACATGTGCAGTTGTCAGCGACACTGGTTCTCACTCATCTGCAGGTAGCACATCTGATGTCTATAAACCCTGAGTCTAGCCAGCTCTTGTGCATGATGGCTCTCTGGGGATCATCCTCTGCGTCCAGAGAAGGGCTTGCTGACCCTTGGTATTGAGGGTTCTGCTCCTCCCTTTGGCAAGTGAGGCACCTCCATTGCATTCTTCTCCTTCTTCTCTCCTGCTTATAAGCAATAATGCAGGCAGCGATATCACCAGGCTTCATCTTCGTGATGGTCTCCTCACTGCTGTATCAATGAGAGAGAGACACAAGAATCAGCATCTGCTTCCTAAGGTCCACTTTTGGTCAAGGCATTGCCTGTGATTGTGGCCTTAAGGCCCATTTACACATGTCAGAGAGTCCTGATACCCGAAATGATATCCAGTGGGGGTGTACGCATGACCACAAAGTCTCCAACCCTGTCCAAACTCACATGACCCGACTGCCGACAGCTCGGTCACTCAATTGGATATTCTGCTCTCATCTCAGGCGCTGGCATTATCCTAACCTGCACTCCAAGTCTGCACGGTTTGGTATGACCACGAGGGTGAATGTTCAGTGCCTACCTTACAATCATTTAGGGGGTTCGGAGAGATCGCCTCTGTGAGTGTTCCGCGGCCACTTCTCCAAAAGGAGGCCTCAAAGCTTGTCCAGTCCCCCGATAGTTCTGCTGTTCTGTAAGACTCTGTTGATTTTAAAGGTTGCACACGAGGGGTTAAAACTAGGGGAGCAATCATTGCCACTTTGAGGAATCAGTGTTGCTTGAATGGGTACAATTGCTTTGCTTGCCTGACTCCATGCATGTCAATTGAGCTGATGCTAAACTCTCAGCTGTGGCAGTGCCCTCATCTTTGAACTTAGTTTCCAGTTGGTTGGCCGTTTACTCCCCTACCCCCTGCCCAGGCATGTGTTTGTGTACAATCTTCCTCGCTCTTCCGTCCTAGTGGAGCCCTAGTCCCGTGGCCCCTTCCCTTTACTCGGTGCTGCCTTGCTCCTTCCAGAATGGAGCCCTTGCCCTGCAGCGCAGTAAAAGCTTTGCCCACCTTAACTCTGGTCTGATCACTGTGCAGACCTGCCCTGAGAGACCCACGTGGATCCGCAGCGGCGCTTACTTCGAAGCCTTGCACTGATCCCCGCGAGCGCTGCGCTAAGTTGTGCGAACCAACCTCGGAGTTCCCAGTGAAATGCAGCTTGACAGCTGCATGTCATTTAAATGATGTAAAACACATCGCCCTGATTTCACGTCAGTGTGGGATTTACATTCAACATGGGGGGGGGGGGGGATGGTCCGGGGTGAGTAGGCATCATACTAATATGCGAATATATGATGATGTTTGTGACATTTGGTGGCGGGAAATGCGGCACACCATTAACGGGGAATTGGAAATCACGCCTCGGGCTGTTTTGTGAGATTTTGCAATCGCGCCCACCATGACACCTGCGCCGATTGGGAGCGGAAAATTCTGGCCAGTGACTCACACTTTAAAGTCGATCCTTCTTCAGTCACGACTGAACAGAACACGTATTGCTTGATTTTCATTTCATATGCACCAGTGTTAGAAATCCTCCAGTAGTTTACAATCAACGTTCCTTTTAATTTGCATCCTTGAAGTTATATAATACTGGTTGATTTCAATATTTTCTCGAAGCTGTGATAGAGACTGCACGACTCCTGACCAAAGCGACATGTGGCCACTGCATGTGCTCTTCACTTGTAATGGTTATTGTGGGTGCGAAGTTTGTACGTTTTCAAAAACTACACCGATAAGCCAGAAAGCCCCTTAGCCTTATTAAAATATATTCACTTTGATAGTTTATTGTCAATACATATTCAAACATTAAGAGCTGAAATAAACTGTTGATGAATTTCCAATCTTTCCCCATTTTCAATGGAAGTCCATTAAAAACCCTTATTGTTTTACATTTGAAAATGATTTTGTCTTTTCTCAAATCTCCACTTCATGGAAAAATTTGAGGTCTCTCAGCTTAATTGCACAGTAGATTACTAAATGAGCAAAATTGTCTTGTATACAGCAAGAAGAGAGAGTTAGTAAATGTTCTAATGTATTGGCATCATCACGGTGTATAAATAACATCTCACCACTGCCTTAAAGTTAGATTCTTTGAATATTAATCAATGCTTAGGGCAGAACCATCCCAGATTTGCACTAAGTGCAGTATCAGGCAGGTGAAACGATGCTTTACCCGCCGGCCACAATGGCAGCTTTTTACACCGTATCGTCCCAAACCCATCGCATTAGTTATGCATTCCCTGATGATTATCGCTTTCTTTCTGAAATGCTCCCATTCTCTCTTCTTTTATACTCTGTCCTATCATGTAGTTAAAATTAGGAGGGGTCTGTGCACCACTCCTACAAGTGACATCTTGCCTTTATCATTTCTCACCTCAACTCAAACTGCTTCTACATCACGGTTTCCTGAACTTAGGTCATCCTCTCTAATGTGCTAACACCATCATTAATTAACAGAGCCACCCTCTACCTTTTCCTAACTCCCTGTCCTTCCTAAATGTCACATATCCTTCAATATTCAGGACCCAATCTATGTCATCCTGTAGCAATGTCTCTGTAATGGCTATCAGGGCTTAACTATTTATTTCTAATTGTTCTATCAGTTTATCTGATTTGTTTTGAATACTACATGTGTTTAGATACAGAGCCTTTAGTTTTGTCCTTTTATTATTTTTGTAGCATCTAGCCTTATCTGCTGATTTACTCTTAGATTTGTACTCTCTATCCCTTCCTGTCATAGTCTGTTTATCATTTTCCATATTAGTACCATTCTCTCTTCCCTTGTTTCCACTTTTTGGTTTACTACATCCTCCCAAATTTGACCTCTTGCCCCCACTATTCTGTTTAAGTTCTCTCTACTCCCCTAGTTATGCAGCTTGTGAGGACACCAGCCCCAGCATGGCTCAGGTGTACACCGTCCTGACACTACAGATCCCACTTTCCCCAATACTGGTGCCAGTGTCCCACAAACCAGAACGCACTTCTCTCACTCCAGGCTTTGAGTCACACATTCATTTTTAAAATTTTATTTGTCCTATGTCCAGTTGCATGTGGCTCAGGTAATAATCCAGAAGTTATTATCTTTGAGGTTCTGTTTCTTAATTTGATGCCTAATTCCTCGTACTGACTTTGCAGAACCTCCTTCCTCATCCTGCCCATTACTTTGGTACCTACATGGACCACAACCACTGGATCCACCCCGTCTCACTGCAAGTTCCTCTCTAGCCCTGAGCAAATGTCCCGAATTCTGGCACTAGGCAAGCAACATAGCCGTCTGGACTCTCGCTCCTTGCCACACAGAACAGTGCCATTCCTCTTCACTATACTGTCCCCTACTACCACTACATTCCTTTGTACTCCCCCCACTTGAATGGCTTCCTGTACCAGTCAGCTCATCCACCCTGCAGCCATTTCTCTCATCCAAATAAACTGAAAGAACTGCAAACCTGTTGGAAAATTGCGGGAGCTCACACTCCTGCACTCTTGCTCTCTGGGTCTCCTTACCTACCTCAGCTACAGTCACACCCTCCTGTCCCTGACAACCTTCCAAAACAGAAGACCCTATCCTAATGGGTGTGACCGCCTCCTGGTTCAAAGCACCCAGGTAACTTTCCCCCTCCCTGATGTGTTGCAGTGTCTGTAGCTCACTCTCCAGTTCAATGACTCTGAGCTGAAACTCCTCAAGCTGCAGACACTTACTGCAGACGTGCTAGCCCTGGGTAATACTGGTGTCCAGGCGCTCCCACATGCTGCAGCCATGGCACATCACCTGTCCTACCATACTTATGTGCTTTAATAAATTACTTTATCTAGTTTATTCAATTATTTATTTTCTTTTATATATTTATTAATCTGATCTCAAATTCCTGTACTATTTTAAACTTTACAAAAAGAGTAGACCTTGACCACTTATCAGATACTCACCAAATAGCTAGTTTCTTCCCCTGTGGTAGAGCAAGAACAATATTTGTTCTCAGGTAGACCTTGTCCTTATTAACTCCTTATGTGCCATACAAAACCTGTTTCAGAGATAGGTTTCTAAGTTTGTGCATCTGTAGTTTTATTACACTAATTACTCGTCCCTCACTTAACCTGCTTGAGTATTTTTAGCTGTTTCTTGTTACTGTAGTCATTACCCTCTATATTCATTATTTTGAATTTCCATCCCTTTAGCTGAGCAATGTTGAGTCAAGGTTGAGAAACAGCTGTGATTCAGCTGGAAAAAATAGGATAAAATAGTGAAACTTAAACTCATTTCAGCCGTTATTAAACTTTTCAATCTAAAGACGCAGTTTGGTATACTTTCCTTTCTCCAGGGCTATACCAGATGGTGTTTTTCTTACAGCTGCGCTAAGTAAAATGTCATATAGATGGCAGTAAGTAGCTTCACAATGGGAGTACATGCGAATGAGGCAAATAAACATAAGGGGAGAAGATTCACAGACCTCCCACTGAGACGAGTGGCCCAATTTCAACTCGGTGAAAGTGAATGAGTTCTGAGTGAGTTAAAATCTCATCCCCAGATACTTGTCACTACCTTGAAGAGTTGACTTTATGACCATCATCAGCTTGAATATAAGCAAAAATAAAAAGTCCCTTATGTACCTTGTAACTATGGTGAACAGTATCCCACAGATTTGGATATCCTTCACAGTGGCAGCTTAATGTAATGTTGGTGAATCCTCTCATCTAATGGATTCATCACTAGGCTTCTCTCCTGTTATTGAATGAGAGAATGTAATGTTATTATTTCAGTAAAAAAACGCTGTAAAACACAACCGTAACAATAAGCTTACATGAGCAAATATATCATATCCAAGGTAGGCAAACAAAATAATTCGCTGGATCTTTGTTGAAAGGATTACAATGCAATACTGAGTTCTAACTAATTATCTGTAATTTATAGAATTATTTTTTTAAATCCTCTTTTAATATCTCTTCTCCACTGCAACCCTCTTACTATCAAATATTCTTGTCTAGTTGCAAGGACGAGATGGTATGGCCAGTTAAACCAGCATCAGCATTCATGCTGCTTCACAATCGTGCAAATCAAATGGACAGTGTCCCCCTGAAATTCATAGGTAGGGAGAGGGTTAAAGTCGAAATTTTTGGCTTTGCAGAGACCGGAAATTGTGGTGGTCCAGAGATTTGAATAATTGATATGCTAGGAGCTGTCATTTATACTTAGCCATGTAGTCCTTTGTCACTTGATATTTCAACAGTAGGGGTGGGGTTTCTGCAGGCTGGGGAACAAGGGATAGTTAATGGGAATAAAGGATATGTAAATCCTTGAGAGTCAACTGAATATATTCAAGTCCCTCTAAGGTGCTACTGTTTGCAATCTAGTTGTCATGCACCTCCTACTTTTTGGCTCTTTCCATTTTTGGAGCGGCCTGCATCAAGGGCCAATGAGTGAGGCATGAATGGTACATTTTTTGCCCATTGGTTCTGGAATATCACTTAGGGGTCCTACAGCAGCCATTGGAGCCTGATTTAAATGTTGAAGTAAGGCGCCTGCCTATTTTTAGACTAATGGAGACTTGGGTTGGGCAGGCCTCAAGTGGCCAATATGCACAGCCTGTTTTTATGTCATGCAGGATGAATGGCAATTAGCTAGAAGACTAGTTGAGGAGCTACCCTGTATCAGATAATCTAACAGCACCAAAGGAGGCCGTTTGGCCTAGTGTGCCTGTGCCAGTTCTTTGAAAAAGTTATCCAATTAGTCCCACTAATTAGCATTTCTCTCTTTATAATACCAGGAAAATGGGTCATTCATGACATGTCCGCAACACACTGAAGCATAAGCAATTTACAATAAAACCTATGATTTAGATAAATTTTAACGTGGGATTCATTTTGAAAAATTCCCATTAAGGCACATATTGGTTGATCTCTTGTGAATTTGGACAAGGAGATTCAAGGCTAAGTGCAGTCTTCAGATGAAATGAGGTTAGAAAGTGTGGAATAAGTGTATTGTGACACTCTGATGTATTTCAGCAACAATTTAAAATCTTGCTTCCTTCCTCATTTTCATATTTCTTCTACATATTCCCATATGCATGTTTATAATGGAAAGGATCTATTGTAAGCTTGTCACTGTATTTACATCCTCATCATGATTAGACGTAAGCGTTTATATTAAAGAATGATTTGAGGTGATGCAGACAGGATTTTTAATATATTTCAGATATATATGAATCAGTAAGTCGTTTAATTAAAATGAACGTCATCAAACGTGGAAAGAGTTTAACAGCTTTTCAGGATTTAACATTGGACATGAAATGGGGAGCACCTTGAACAAAATTAATGGTTCACAAAATTCAAAATCACTTGAGATTAACTGGTTTGCGTTTCCTGAAATTTATGAGTTCTTCCAGCCTGTGTTTGGACAATGAATTATGTCATGCGAAGTAAAGTTCTGTTCAAAGGCAAATTTTTTAGATTCTAAAATAAAACACCGCATTTTTTCGATTAAGTTTATAAGCCATGCTTTCAATCTTACATTCCTTAACAAGAGGCAAAGTGATACAATGTAAGGTTTTAAAATTTGAGAAATGAGTAGTAATTTATGCTAGTTTATCAGTTCAGTGGAGGTGATAGGTTGCAATGTGATTTCAGGCTTGTTCATTATGAATTGGACAGGATTGGTTCATGAGTGCAGTCTTGAATGTATTGTGCTATTTCAACCTGTCATTCATTCAGAGATGAAGAGATAGGTGCTCCATATCTCACAGAACATCCGTGTGGTGGAAATAAGCCTGTCAAATGTATTGAGCAGCCCCCTGTCAAGTAGGCAAGGAGGGAAATAAGGATTGTGTTGGTGCTGGCCAGTATAAAAAAAAGGCAGGTTTAATGGAGAAAAAGAAATGTCTTATTTTTGTCTATTTTATAAAGATCAGAAAAATACACCTTCATACAGGAGACCATGAGACTAGCTTATTTCTTGAGAATGCCTGTTGGAGAAACTAGATTTTATGAGGTTCCAGCAATGTAAGAAATCACTACCTTTTAACTCTTTGTCCACTGGTTGCAAAGTTCTGCAACTTAAGAAAAAGCTGACACTTATTACTTCAAACGGTTCTGTCTTCATGAAAATATGGCAAACCCTCATTTATTTGGGAAGGGAGATGTCTCCATGATACAATATTACATTTCTATAACATCTGTCATGTCAAATATCTCAAAAACCTTTCCACAGTGAACAAACATTCCTCATGGAAGGTAACCTGCATACTGAAGTGGTTAACTGCACTCTAAAGAAGTCAGCACATCAAAGAGTTATATCCAACCAACTAGGGATGGGCAATAATACCTTTTAAGTGATGCCCAGATCACAAGAATTAGTTTAAAAGATTACTTTGAATTGCAGTGGCTGTTGTAATGTAGGTAACAATACCAACATTGCTCCACAATAGAATGAAAGCAAAAGCCTTGCATTTATACAGCACTTCACTTTTCTCAGAAATGTCTTGAAAAGCTTCATATTCAATGAAATACTTTTACCTGTAGTAATTGCTGCTACATAGGCAAACAAAGCAGCTAGTCTTCACACCTACAGCAAGGTGATGTATAACCAGTTATATTGTTTTCAGTGGTGTTGACTGAGGGAGGACAGACTTTTTATTCAATAGTACGAGGGTGCCTTCACCATAAAATAGAGCCTCGAACTAACATCTCACTCAAGGGAGACACTTTTGACAAAGTGGCCCTTCCTCAGTACTGTACAGAGGCAGAGAATGATTGGCAGGTCATTTTGTTTCTAGATGGTATTAGAGGACCAGTGTAGAAATGCTTCTGAATGTCATATATGTATATCGGAGGTGTTGGGACAGGAAGCAAAGTCAGCTGCACAGGAGAAAGATACTTCTAATAAACATTCTAAGTTCACCAAGGCACGTGTTGATTTTTTTTTCAAATTGCTGCCTTGTATTATGTATTATTTGTTCTTCCATAGACTATTACTATACCACACCATGTATCCTCATGTGTTTAGATATGGGCAGTGGCCTTAACCTTGACATGTCGCACAGTGCTACATTGATGCAGAAAGTATTCCAATTGGGCCTCCTTTCATTAATACTTTCTACAATATTACTAGAACATACAAACATATGAATTAGGAGCAGGAGAAGACTGTTTGGCCCCACAATCCTGCTTCGTCATTCAATAAGATCATGGCTGATCTGATTGTAGCCTCAACTCCACATTTCCGCCTACCCCTAATAAACTTTCACCCCCTTGTTTATCAAGAATCTATCCAGCTCTGCCTTAAAAATATTCAAAGACTCTGCTTCCATTGTCTTTTGAGGGAGATAGCTCCAAAGACCCACGACCCTCTGAGAGAAAAAAAACTCTCCTAATTTCTGTCTTAAATGGGTGATTCCTTATTTTTAAACAGTGACCCCTAGTTCTAGATTCTCCCACAAGAGAATCCTTTCCACATCCACCCTGTCAAGACCCCTTCAATCTTTATTTGTTCTATTTGCTCATGTTGGAATTTTAACTTTGGCCATTAATGTAGAATGGACGATATCAAAGTGCCAACTCATTAGTGTGCCACAGGGATCAGTGCTGGGACCTCAACTTTTCAGAATTTATATAAAGGACTTCGATAAAGGGACAGATAGTATGTTTGCTAACTTTGCTGATGACACAAAAATAGATTGAAAAGTAAGTAGTGAAGAGGACGTAAGGAAACTACAAAGTGACATATGTAGGTTAAGTGAGTGGGCAAATGGAGTATAAAGTGGGCAAATGTGAGCTAGTATGCAGGTACAGCAAGTAATTAGGAAAGCTAATAGAACATTATAATTTATTGTGGGGGAAATTGAATATAAAAATAGGCAGGTTATGCTTCTGTTGGACCAGGGCACTGGTGAGAACACATTTGGAGTACTATGTACGATATTGGTCTCCTTATTTAAGGAAAGATGTAAATGCGTTAGAAGCAGCTCAGGGAAGTTTTGCTAGACTAATACCAGGAATGGGCAGGTTGTCTTACGAGGCAAGGTTGAACAAGCTAGACTTGTATCACTGGAGTTTAGAAGAGTAAGAGTTGACTTGATTGAAACCTTTAAGATCTTGAGGGGTCTTGACAGAGTGGATGTAGAGAGAATGTTTTCTCTTGTGGGAGAATCTAGAACTAGGGGTCACTGTTTAAAAATAAGAGGTCACTCATTTAAGACAGAGATCAGGATGATTTTTTTCTCTAAGAGGGTCATGAGCCTTTGGAACTCTCTTCCTCAAATGGTAGTAGAAGCAGAGTCTATGAATATTTTAAGGTAGAGCTAGATAGATTCCTGATTGACAAGGGGGTCAAAGGTTATTGGGGAAAGGCGGGAGGTTACAATCAGATCAGCCATGATCTTATTGAATGGCGGAGCAGGCTTGAGGGGCTGAGTGGCCTACACCTGCTCCATGTTCATATGTTCACATATACCCCATCCAATTGCCCCTGCTGTTGACTTCAATGTGAGGGAAAACTGGGTGTACTAAAATTCAACAATATTTTTTGTTTTACAAAACTATCTGTTTCATTTAGAGTTTGATCTGCTGCTGTGCATTTCCAACATTATTTGTTTCTATTTCAGATATCCATAGAACCATCGAATCATAGAAAAGTTACAGTGCAGAAAGAGGCCATTAGGCCCATCATGCCTGCACTGGCCAAAAAAAGGAAAAAAGAAACTAACCTGCTCATTTTTAATCTCACTTTCCAATACCTGGTCCATAGCCTTGCAGGTTACAGCACTTCAGATGCAGATCCAGCTCCCTTTTAAATGTGCTGAGTGTTTCAGCTTCAACTATCATTTTAGGCAGTGAATTCCAGACGCCCACCACCCTCTAGGTGAAAATGTTTTTCCTCATGTCCCCTCTAATCCTTCTACCAATCACCTTAAGTCTGTGCCCCTGGTAATTGGCCTCTCAGCTAGGGGAAACGGGTCTTTCCTGTCTACCCTATCTAGGCCCCTCAATTTTGCACACCTCAATTAGGTCACCCCTCAGTCACCCCTGTTGTAAGGAAAAAAATCCTAGCCTATCCAAACTTTCCTTATAGCTGCAATTTTCCAGCTGTGGCAACATTCTTGTACATCTCTCTCCAGAGCAATTATGTCCTTCCTGTAATGTGGTGATCAGAACTGTACACAAAATTCCAGCTGTGGCCTAACCAGCATTTTATACAGTTCCCTCATTACATCCCTGCTTTCGTATTCAATACCTTGTTCAATAAAGGAAAGCATTCCATGTTCAATAAAGGAAAGCTTTCTTTACCACCTTGTCCACCTGTCCTGCTACCTTCAGGGACCTGTGGACATGCGCTCCAAGGTCTCTTACTTCCCCAAAGCCTCTCAATAGCTTCCCGTTTATTCAGCATTCCCTAGCTTTGTTTGCGCACCCCCCCACCCCCCCACCCCCCAAATGCACTACCTCACACTTTTCCAGATTGAATTCCATTTGCCACTGTTCTGCCAACTCAACCAAACCATTGATATCTTTCTGGAGACAACAGTTATCCTCTTCACTATCAATTACACAGCCAATTTTTGTGTATTTTGCAAACTTCCCAATCATGCCTCCCACATTTAAGTCCAACTCATTGATATATACAACAAACAGCGAGGGCCCCAACATTGAGCCCTATGGAGCACCACTGGAAACCACTTTCCATTCACAAAAACATCCATTGACTATTACCCTTTGCTTCCTGTCGCTGAGCCAATTGTGAATCTAACTTGCCACCTTCCCCTGTATCCCATGGGATCTCACTTTCCTGACTTGTCTGCCATGTGGGACCTTGTCAAATGCCTTACCAAATTCCATGTAGACAACATCCACTGCACTACCCTCATCAATCCTCCTTGTTACTTCTTCAAAAGATTCTATTAAATTAGTAAGACACGATCTTTCCCTTACAAAACCAAGCTGACTATCCCTCATCAATCTATGCCTTTCTAAGAAACAGTTTATCCTGTCTCTCAGTATCCAGTATTTATAATTTTCCTTTTTATCTGTACAAAGATGATCATTTTTAGTTCCAGAAGAAAGAAGGTTCAGTGAGACCCCGTTCTGTGATTTCAAATGCTATGGATTTGGAGAGCAGGACATACAGGTTCACAACTGTGTTTGCACTTTATTTATCCAGATTCCAAATTCCCACTTTAATTTTTCCTGGCATAAAATCAATCACAGTTTTCATTAAAGTAATACATTATACATATGTAATAATTTTTAAATATTTCTTTTGGCGTAAAATCTATAAATTAAGTTGCTGAGCCTACATGTGTTAGAACTGGCCGAGTTTTCCCTTTTCAATCGCAAGCAGGTGAAAACTATGTGATTGATATATACTGTGATATGGACTGCAAAGGTAACAGCTTTGAGCTTGTGTGTATCACCAGTGTAAAAGTTACTATTTACACTGTGTTAACTTTAGATTCTGCCCCTTATTCTCCTGTTGTGATGTCAGCAAATGCAACAACCATGCTGCTGTAGCAATGCTCCAGACTGTGAAAGAAGTCTCTTCGAAATGTCTTAACAGTCAGTAATACCCCCTGCCTAATCACATTTCCTGACTCCTTGTCTTAGGCCTCGGACTCCCATCGATTGCTGATGTCCCATCTCCCAGTGGGATGTCTCACCTGACATCCTTCACAGCTCTGGCCATGCCCCCATGATAGTCCTTGCCAGATCTCCCTTACTCTGTGCTAGCCTTCACCCAATCTGACACTCCTTATCTCACTTCTGATGACCACTTTTGGTAACCGACTTCACTGATGGCAGTCCACACCTGACCTCACTGGCTGTTCTCATCTGACCCTCAGCAATAGTCATCATGTAACTCCTGATGGCAGCACTGAAGTATATTTTTTTTTGCAAAAATATACTTTATTCATAAATCTTCAACAACATTTCAAACCATTTCAAAATCACCATCACAAAAATACAATCAGGTTCAAATTTTACAACATGAATCACAAGGTGTATCAGTACAAGCAATGAATATTACAATCATTGGCAGACATTCATTTTGAGTTGTACATCCGAGGGGCTCTTTACAGTTCCCAGCCCCTCGGTGCACTGTGGCAGAAAGGTCTTAGACAGCGACCCTTCCCCATTGCGCCTTTGCGGCGGCTGCCCCAAGCTTTAGTGTGTCCCTCAGCACGTAGTCCTGGACCTTGGACTGTGCCAGTCTACAACACTTGGTCGGGTTCAACTCTTTGCGCTGACTCCTGATCACATTATTTAATCTACTATAATTGCACCCCTCACTGAAGTGCTGGTGGGATGCCTTAGCCTACACATTTAATTGAAGTAAATTCGAGAACGTTCACTAAAAGGCAAAGGAAAATTAAATTGCAAGTGACATAATAATTAATATTTTATAATAACGGAAGTAATAAAATTTACTAATGCTGAAGCGATGAAGTTAAGATTGAATTACCATCTATAAGCTAATTTATTATTGTGCCCGAGTAATTCATTTATTTAATTAATATTTTGTTCAAACTGTCTTATTACTCCATGCTCTTTCAAGTCTCCCTCTCCACACTAAGAATGATATCGCAAATGCTTTGATTTTAAAATTCTTATCTTCACCCAGAAGGAAAAAAAAGTAACAACTGGGAAATAAGAATACTGGTCCAAACTGGCCTTGCGTACCTTAAATTGGAACACCAGTAAAACTGGGAAATAATTGTACTGGTCTGAATTGTTTTATCCTAACCATGTTCAAATACTTCCATCTCTCAGCCTTCATTACCTCTGCAATATTCTGCAGCCTTAGAATTCTTAAAAACTCTGTGTTTTGCCAATTCTGGTCTCTTGTCCCTTTACCTTGTCTCTTTAGACAGTGTCTAAACACTAAGCCCTGGAATTCCTTCCCTGTACATCTCCAGCTCCTAAGATAAAAACAAAAAACTGTGGATGCTGGAAATCCAAAACAGAAACAGAATTACCTGGAAAAACTCAGCAGGTCTGGCAGCATCGGCAGAGAAGAAAAGAGTTGACATTTCGAGTCCTTATGACCCTTCAACAGAACTGATCTTTCTTTACAAGGAGAGGGAAATATAAGCTGATTTAAGGTGGTGGGGTGGGGGGGGGTGGTGGTGAGTGGGGTGTTGGGGGGGAGGGGGGATGTTAGGATAGGAGCAGATCATCGAAAGATGTCACAGACAAAAAAACAAAAGAACACAGAGGTGTTGAAGTTGGTGATATTATCTAAACGAATGTGCTAATTAAGAATGGATGGTAGGGCACTCAAGGTACAGCTCTAGTGGGGGTGGGGGAGCATAAAAGATTTAAAAATAATGGAAATAGGTGGGAAAAGAAAAATCTATATAAATTATTGGAAAAAACAAAAAAAAGGAAGGGGGAAGAAACAGAAAGGGGGTGGGGATGGAGGAGGGAGCTCAAGACCTAAAGTTGTTGAATTCAATATTCAGTCTGGAAGGCTGTAAAGTGCCTAGTCAGAAGATGAGGTGCTGTTCCTCCAGTTTGCGTTGGGCTTCACTAGAACAATGCAGCAAGCCAAGGACAGACATGTGGGCAAGAGAGCAGGGTGGAGTGTTAAAATGGCAAGCGACAGGGAGGTTTGGGTCATTCTTGCGGACAGACCACAGGTGTTCTGCAAAGCGGACGCCCAGTTTATGTTTGGTCTCTCCAATGTAGAGGAGACCACATTGGGAGCACCGAATACAGTAGACTAAGTTGGGGGAAATGCAAGTGAAATGCTGCTTCACTTGAAAGGAGTGTTTGGGCCCTTGGACGGTGAGGAGAGAGGAAGTGAAGGGGCAGGTGTTATATCTTTTGTGTGAGCATGGGGAGGTGCCATAGATGGGGTTTGAGGAGTAGGGGGTGATGGAGGAGTGGACCAGGGTGTCCCGGAGGGAATGATCCCTACGGAATGCCGACAGGGGGGGTGAAGGGAAGATGTGTTTGGTGGTGGCATCATGCTGGAGTTGGTGGAAATGGCGGAGGATGATCATTTGAATGCTGAGGCTGGTGGCGTGGTAAGTCTCAATTTCTCTGCTCCTCTTACCCATTCTAATCTCTCTCTGAACTTACTGCACTCTGTTCTCTCAGGTCCAACCCTGACATTGTCATCAAACCCTTTGACAAGGGTGGTGCTGTTGTTGTCTGGCGCACTGACCTCTACCTCGCGGAGGCTGAGCGTCAACTCGCAGACACTTGCTCCTACCTCTCCCTGGACCATGACCCCACCACTGAACATCAAGACATTGTTTCCAGGACTGTCACTGACCTCATCTCCTCTGGGGATCTTCCTCCCACAGCTTCCAACCTGATAGTCGCCCAACCTCGGACGGCCCGCTTCTACCGCCGACCCAAAATCCACAAACAGAACTGTCCTGGTAGACCGATCGTGTCAGCTTGCTCCTGCCCCACAGAACTCATTTCTCGTTATCTTGACTCCCTTCTCTCTCCCCTTGTCCAGTCCCTTCCTACCTACATCTGTGATTCCTCTGACACCTTATGTCACATCAACAATTTCCAGTTCCCTGGCTCCAACCGCTTCCTCTTCACCATGGATGTCCAATCTCGCTACACCTCCATCCCCCACCAGGATGGTCTGAGGGCCCTTAGCTTCTTCCTCGAACAGAGGCCCGAGAAATCCCCATCCACCACTACTCTCCTCCGTCTGGCTGAACTTGTTCTCACACTGAAAAATTTCTCCTTCAACTCCTCTCACTTCCTCCAAATAAAAGGTGTGGCTATGGGTACCCACATGGGCCCCAGCTATGCCTGTCTCTTTATGGGGTATGTGGAACATTCCTTATTCCAGTCCTACTCCGGCCCCCTTCTACAACTATTTCTCCGGTACATCGATGATTACTTCGGTGCTGCTTCATGCTCTCATCTAGACTTGGAAAAATTTATTAATTTTGCTCCCAATCTCCACCCCTCCATCATTTTCATGTGGTCCATCTCTGACACTTCCCTTCCCTTCCTTGATCTCTCTGTCTCAATCTCTGGTGATAGACTGTCCACCAATATCCATTACAAGCCTACCGACTCCCACAGCTACCTCGACTACAGCTCCTCACACCCTGCTTCCTGTAAGGACTCCATCCCATTCTCTCAGTTCCTTCGCCTCCATCGCATCTGTTCCGATGATGCTACCTTCAAAACCAGTTCCTCTGACATGTCCGCCTTCTTCCTTAACCGAGGTTTTCCACCCACGGTGATTGACAGGGCCCTCAACCGTGTCTGGCCCATCTTCTGCGCATCCGCCCTCACGCCTTCTCCTCCCTCCCAGAAACATGATAGGGTCCCCCTTGTCCTCACTTATCACCCCACCAGCCTCCGCATTCAAAGGATCATCCTCCGCCATTTCCGCCAACTCCAGCATGATGCCACCACCAAACGCATCTTCCCTTCACCCCCCCTATCGGCATTCCGTAGGGATCGTTCCCTCCGGGACACCCTGGTCCACTCCTCCATCACCCCCTACTCCTCAACCCCCCACCTATGGCACCTCCCCATGCTCACGCAAAAGATGTAACACCTGCCCCTTCACTTCCTCTCTCCTCACCGTCCAAGGGCCCAAACACTCCTTTCAAGTGAAGCAGCATTTCACTTGCATTTCCCCCAACTTAGTCTACTGTATTTGTTGCTCCCAATGTGGTCTCCTCTACATTGGAGAGACCAAACATAAACTGGGCGTCCGCTTTGCAGAACACCTGTGGTCTGTCCGCAAGAATGACCCAAACCTCCCTGTCGCTTGCCATTTTAACACTCCACCCTGCTCTCTTGCCCACATGTTTATCCTTGGCCTGCTGCATTGTTCTAGTGAAGCCCAACGCAAACTGGAGGAACAGCACCTCATCTTCCAACTAGGCACTTTACAGCCTTCCAGACTGAGTATTGAATTCAACAACTTTAGGTCTTGAGCTCCCTCCTCCATCCCCACCCTCTTTCTGTTTCTTCCCCCTTCCTTTTGTTTTTTTTTGTTTTTTCCAATAATTTATATAGATTTTTCTTTTCCCACCTATTTCCATTATTTTTAAATCTTTTATGCTCCCCCACTAGAGCTGTACCTTGAGTGCCCTACCACCCATTCTTAATTAGCACATTCGTTTAGATAATATCACCAACTTCAACACCTCTGTGTGTGTTCTTTTGCTCTTTTGTCTGTGACATCTTTTGATGATCTGCTCCTATCCTAACACCCAGCCTCCTCCACTTCACCACCCCCCCCCACCTTAAATCAGCTTATATTTCCCTCTCCTTGTAAAGAAAGATCAGTTCTGTTGAAGGGTCATGAGGACTCGAAACGTCAACTCTTTTCTTCTCCGCCGATGCTGCCAGACCTGCTGAGTTTTTCCAGGTAATTCTGTTTTTGTTCCAGCTCCTAAGAGCCTCCTTAAAACCTGTCTCTTTGACCAAGCTTTTAGTCATGCATCTTAATCTCTTTCTTTGGCTCGATATCAATTTTTGTCAGATTAGGTTCCTGTGAAGCAACTTCAGATATTTATCTATGTTAAACGTGCTGCATAAACAGTAATTATTGTCCTTGTCTCACAATCCAGCCAGAAATACAATGAGATGCCAATCATTTTAAAAAAGGAAACCATGGCTATTTGTTAGGTAAGTTGCACAAAATAAAGCTTTTTGAACTGATGCTAATGAATTGAAATAGGATTCTGTAAAACAGTGTTTAATTTTTCTAAGTTAGCAGTGGTAGAGACATCGATTTTTTGTCCCAATAAATAAAATATCTTATGCCATGTGCATTTTATAGAAAATAAAATGTATATGGATAGGAACTAATACGTGCCCAATGTTTAGGATTCCTCAAATTAAAAAAATGTCCTCTTTGACCTCACCCACCACAAACATTGTAAAATGTGATTGTAGCTCATTTTATATTGCAAAGGCTTGAATTTGGCACAAATTTTACCCTCGGGATGCACCCAAGGTTGGCGCGGCTGGAAGCTGATGTAAAACCCGCTCCCGGCCAAAATCGCACTGTGAACCTTAAGCTGGGTGGTCAATTAAGGCCCACCCAGCGTGAAACGCGGCCACCAGATGCTTTTTCCGTGCGCGGGGGCAGGAACCTGTCAGGTGCCGGGTCCAATGGGGACCCAGCGGGGTGTTCAAAAACAGGAGAGGCAGCTCCCTGAAGGCTCCAGGAGTTGTGGGGGGAGGCTGAGGGAGCTGTCAGGAAGGTGCTCAAGAAGAATCCTGGTGTGCAATCTTGGCCTCAGCACCTGGAGGTCATGGAAGACGGGAGGGCAAGTTGGGTGAGCACTCTGCCACCAACCCCACCCCTCACCTCCCCGCCCACCCCCACTGTTTCTCAGATGAATGCTTGGGAGTGCTGGCGGAGGTGGTCAGTGCCCGGCAGCACGTCCTAATGCCCAGGGATGGCAAGAGAAGGCCACCGCACCTGACCAAGAAGGCCTGTACAGAGGTCATCACCCAGGTCATTAGGCATGACATGGTGTGCCGCATGTGGCTTCAGTGCCACAAAAGGTTCAATAATCTGCTGCAGTCAGCAAAGGTAAGCGTAGAAATGGCATGGACCTGTGCGGAGAACTTTAGTCGAGTGCCTGTTTCTTGGAATGTTCAGGCATCTAAGAGTGTGCATGCCAACTGGCACTGAATCCTGCCCTGCCAAGGCTGGGATGTCAGCACGACTGGCCTCAGTGCATTGCAGAGTGAGATGTGTCACATTGACATGGTCCACCTAATGCCCAGGTGGGAGGGGGGCTGGGAACCAGGGAAGGACCTTCAGGGAGATGGAGCAATAATGAGGATATTTTTCCCTGTCAGGAGAAGAAGTTATATTGCCGCGGAGCGCCACAGAACAGGTGGATGAGTGCTAAATCTGCGCTTCTTCACTAAGCTCGAGAACGATACACTGGAGCTGGAATGCCACCAGCCACCTTGCTCCTCGGGTGGCGATGAGGCGGGGGTCTCGGATGAAGTAAGAGTGCATGTAACGGATGCGCGTGCAGCGGGTACTGGAAACATAGCGGGCTCCTCTCATCAGACACTGAACTGTCGTAGCCAGAGAGAACATTGAAATTCCAATGCAGATGGCACCATGCAGCAGGTCTCCACTGTCTCCTTAGCCTGCAGAGTGACCATGATGATTGAATATACTAATTTTTTGCCTTCCTCCCACAGATACACCATCTGTAGGAGCCACTGTTGACCCTGAGGACCCCACATTGAGCTCTGGGGAAAACAGCACACCTGTGCCGGTGTCACATTGTCTCTCTGAACCAGGTACCAACGCCAGTGAGCATTAGGTATTCAGCTCCGCGGGTAATGCACATCACACTCACTTGAGAAGCTGGCAGAGGAAAAGAGGTCCTAGGGAGCCGACAGTGGGACCACAGATGGAGACCAGGACCATGTTACGTCTGAGGCTGATGATGAGCCTCTAGAGTCGTCTATCAGGTGGTAGATGCTGGATGCCCAGTGGGATGCGCAGGGGGATCTGGCGGAGATCCATGAGGGTCTTCATGTCATGGTCTTCGGTCTCTGTCTTGGAGGAGTCCATGCTGAGCATGAGTTCTGTGTTGACCCTTAACACTGAGCGCACAACCTCTTCCATTGAGATAGTGGTGACCCTCGTGGAGAGGCAGCTTCAGGAGCAGACTCAGGGGTTCCTGGGGTTGCACTCAGCCCTGCAAACACTCACACATACAGTGCCCTCAGGAGGTCACTGCCAGTGTGGGAGATGGATGAGGCACGTAGTCCCCCTGCTAGGACCCCACCCATCAATGGTGAGCAGGGAGGCGCAAACGTAACTCACGCTGGCAGACGAACTGCCTGTCATCTCTTTGGGCTTTACCCAGGGCACTCTGGATGAGGGCAACAGCTCCCCTGCCCCTCTGCCAGTGGCCCTGCATCTAATGATACCACAACAACTGAGGAGTGCCCAGCTACGGGGCTGGATTCACCTCCAAGGCACCAGTGGCCCAAGGACGGCCGCCAAGGTCACCGGGGCCACCAAGATAGCAGAGTCAGCAGGCTACCTCCAACACCACTGTCAGTGAAGGAGGGGCATGGGCACCAAGACACAGCCCGTGCAAACGGAAGTTGAAGGCACCGTGAGCACAACAGGGGTGTGTCACGGGGAACATTTGTTGTGTTTTTTTTTTCACTTTTGTCTTAGGGATGGACACTTAAGTACCATAAACAATTTACTTAACATAAATGGGCTGAGTTGTCTGGATGGTATGAATATGTGTCAGATGCAGCACCGGCTTGTAAAAGTATGGTGTTGTGTGGTGCTGGCATTCTGGGTTGGGCTGACATTTATTGATTGTTAGCAAAGGAGACAATGCCATTGGCTTGATGATGCATCGGTGCCTTGGATGCCTGCTGGAAGGTTCGCTGGATCAGAGCATCCCTGGTGTGCCTGCCTCCATGAAAGTTCCTGTCCTCTGCCTCGAGGTCCTCACCCTGCACCTCCCCAGGCTTTTCCTCCATGGCTTGTGGAGCTGCCTTGCTTTCCTCAGCCTCCAGTGAGTCCTCCCTTGCCAGAGCCAGGTTGCAACGACTATGATGGGGATGCACTCTGGTGGATACTGCAATGCTCCCCTGAATTGTCCAGGCATCTGAAGCACGTCTTCAGCAGCCTGATAGTCCTCTCCACCACCACTCTGTTGTATCTCTCCTCGGCTTCAGTTCTTGGGTGAGGGAGTGGGGTCAAGGGATAATTCTTGTCACCCAAGAGCCATCCATCCACTCGTGCGGGAGCCACGAGCAGCCTTGGTACCTGTGAGTGCCACAAGATGTAAACATCGTGTGAGCTCCCAGGGTAACGGGCACAAACTTGGAGAATCTGTGTCCTGTGGTCACAGACGATCTGAGCATTCATTGAGTGGAACCCCTTTCTGTTTACGAAAGCTCCTGGCTCACCAGATGGAGCTTGATGGCCACATGAGTGCATCGATTACACCCTGAACACAGGGGAACCAGCCACCACCGTGAAACCTTGTGCTCTCTCTGCCTGGCTCACCTCATCTGTCTGGAATTGGATGAACGTGCGGACGTGTCTAAAGATAGCATCAGTCACGAGCTTGACACATCTGTGTGCAGCTGATTGAGAAACGCTGCACAGATCCCCCACTGAGCCCTGAAAAGAACTGGAGGCATAGAAGTTGAGGGTCACTGTGACCATCAAAGCCACCACATGGGGTGTCCACCCACGCAGCTGGAGCAATTTCCGGACCTATCACGTGACATATTGCTGTTTCTGTGTCCCTGGAGAGGTGAAGCCTCCTGTGGCACTTGACCTCGGACATCTGGAGTTAGTTGGAGCACTGCCTGAACACTCTAGCTGTTGGAGGTGGCGTCTTCGACATGCCCTCCCGCCTTGGCCTCCCTGCTGGCCCTACACCAACTGAGTCCCTGTCTCTCCTCTTAAAGTCTGTCCCTAAGACACGGCCCGTGCCCACCTGGCTTCCTCTCCCTCCTGCCCCTCTCTTCCTCTTCAGAGGAGGTTCCACCAGCGGAATACACTCTCCTCATTAGATGGGATGCAGAGGGGCAATGCCTTGAAAATGAAGGAGAGCTGAGCTGCAATACTCTGGGGAACCTTCAAGGAAAGATGAGGACCCGAGATGCTGAAAGGCAGGCTTGACAATCAAATGAGATGCCAAGAAACTCTGGGACAACTCTGTAGTCCCACAGCAAAGATTTTATCCTGCCTGTGGATGAGGAAATGATAAAAGCATGAATTCTGCTGATCCATTTTGCCCGTTTGACGAGCTAAAAATCGCAGGCTTTTTAATGGCCTTAATTGGCCCTTTAATTGTCAGCGGGCACTGCTCCGACTGCCATGCGGCCCACCAATCACAATATTGCACGCACATGCGATGACATCGGGACGCTCGCCCAATGTCTTTTCACGCAATTTTACCTGCGTTCGGGTTGGGTGCGCCCCCGACCTTGGGACGTAAAATTCTGGCCATTGAGTCAGTCGCCACGCAGCTTTTCAGAAGTATTGCTGTTACAATTAAAGCTGATTTCTCCGATTCATCCAGATCCAGGTTTGTAACAGTAAACACATTTCTAAAAAAATGCTTCCCTTGGGAACAGTAACAGAACCGTTTCACAGTGAAAGGTAATGATGGAACGAGGTGTCAGTCTTTCACTTGTGTTTGTTTACTGAGATTAATGATTTGCTCTGTGCTTATGAGGGAATAAAAGGTTACTGATTCAAGGTCTTCCAAAAAAAGCCAAAAACTTTGGCCACAAAATTCAGTTGCGCATTTTTAGCTCTATAGGCGCCATTTTGGGCTCAAAATGGCATCTATGCCACATCAGATGCCATTCCGGTAGGTCACATTGGTGCTGGGAGCGTGAGCCAAACATATTGGCAGTAAGCAGACTGTGACATTGATTTGATTCGAGCAGTGCCTTTTATGACCTCAATGCTCCAGTTAATGTCCTATCTTTAACCTCGCATAACTGAACCTACGTTCCACAGCAGGAAGGACCTTCCACCGATGCGTTTTAACTGGACCCTCAAGTACTTTCAGGTTAGTTGCTGATTGATTTCTACTGGCTGTTGCTCCATCAGGCGTTTGGAGTCTTGTTCCACACTTAACGTTGAGAAAGTCTGCAGGAAGTGGCATGGCACCAGGTTCTCAGTTCAAGGGTTCTGCTCACATCACTTGCTCCCAATCATTGGTGCTGTAGTTTCTGTCTGCCTTGCTCTGTGGCATGACAGGGAGAATGAGGAGAGAAGATATGGAAGAAGCCTGAGGGGGAGGAGAAAGAGGGGAAATGGGGCTCTCAGCATGAGGCCACATTCGACCAGGGTCTTCTGGGAGCAACTCTCAACTTCAGCGGGAGCAGTGTGGGTGATGTCTTCAGCTCACAATGGCATGTGGTACTCTCAGAAATCTGCCATCTGTTTCAGACAGACCTGTAGCCTCATAGCAGGGCATAGGCAGCGGCTGTAAAGAGGAACATGGCTTTGAACTTCACTGCATTGGCTCTTCCAGGCTGAAGCAGCTAACAGCTCCAAAATCTGCACCAGTTCACTGTGCCAAATTTATTTGAGACACCACAACAAACGAGGAGGAGGAAGAGGAGGTGCAGAGGGGAGGGAGGCGAGGGAACCTCCTTTCTGGCCTGGCCATGTGTAAGTGACTTATACAATTGCAATACCAATGAACTCAACCCAATTCCCCATTCACCAAAAATCCCACACCTGGCCTCCCTCTGTTACTGACCACCACAGTGTCCTCTTAGCCATAACAACAAAATAAAAGCCACAGCATAGCACAGGTTCCAAAGCAACTTTATCAATCAAATCATCCAATGTTCCATATCTAAGTCAATGAATTGCCCCTGTGCATTCCCTTGGTACCTGTCTTCCATGTGCCTTTGCCTGGTCTTGTGTTCCTCCACGGTGCTACCCCAGTGGCTTCAGCATGGCCAGTGGAAGGCTGCTGCCTTTCAATGGAGTGGGTCTGCAAATGACCTTGCTGGGTGACCTTGACCAGCTCTGACCCGAGAAGGTCCGGCTTTGGACTGCATCACCTTAGCATAAGTGGCAACTGTATGTGCTGGCTGGCTGACACTCAACGTAAGGGCACTAGAGGAATGGCAGTGCTGGGAGGAGAAATGGTGTCACCCTGAACAGCAAAGAATCACTGCCACTCTCCCAAAGCGGTGCCTCAGCAATCCTAGCAATCTTCTGGAGGACAGATTGCTGGACTCCTGCAATGCCCTGCACACCCTTATGAACACAAATATCCGAGATATGATGGCAGCAGTCTGAGCTTGTATGATTTCAGTCTGAGCTTTCATTGCAGCATTCAAACGTTGGGTGGCTTCTGTTTGTGCTGCAGTGGAAGCTGAGATATTGGCCATTAGATGCCGCACTATGGCTGGGTCTAAAGGTGTGGTAATGGGGTACATCAAAAGTTCCACACTGGAAAAAATGGACTTCAAGCTCTGCATAAAACCCTGTGCAAGGTTAGTGCTGGACTCTTCTAACCTCCTTGTCAGTGACTGCAAGCTTTCTGGCATGCCTGCAAATGCACCAAATATTTCTGTTTGCAAACCCATCAGCCATTTTCTTAACACCTCATCTGTGTCCTCTGGACTAGAACCTCTGTGCGGCATCATGGTTCAGTGAGCTGGCACCTGTGTCACCCTTTCACCCAGCCTGACTGCAGGCACCCTGTGCCTGGTATCTCACTACGTGTCGATCCCACCTCTAAGATAACCTCTAAAGTACGCACAGCCTCCCTCACCATCCCTGGGCATGCCCAGTCCCACCAGCAGGTACGACCCACCAGAGAAGGTGGCACAGTAATACACAATTGGGACGGAGTGGTGCTGGGATTCCTCAACATTGATCAAAGCTTTGCCATCCTGCCACATCCAGTCTTGACTGGTGATGGATAATTAAACCCAACTAACCAGAGGAAGAGGCTCCGAAAACATCCCCATCCTCAATGGTGGGGAAGCCCAACACATAAGTGCAAAAGACAAGACTGAAGTGTTTGCACCCATTTTCAGTCAGAAATACCAAGTGGATGAACCATCTCGGCCTCCTCCAGATCTCCCCTCCATCCTAGAGCCAGTCTACAGACAATTAAATTCACTCCATGTGATATCAAGTAATGGCTGAAGAAGCTGTATACAGCAAAAGCTATGGGCTTAGTCAAACTGTCCCAATACAGCTACAACACAGACATCTACCCAACAATGAGGAAAATTGTCCACAAAAAGCAGGACAAATCCAATCCAGCCAATTACCACCCCATAAGTGAACTCTCACTCATCAGCAAAATGATGGAAGGTGTATTCGACAGTGCTGTCAAGCGGTACTTACTCAGCAACAACCTGCTCACTGACACTCAGTTTCAGTTTCACCAGGGTCAACCCCAGACTTCATTATAGCCTTCATCCAAACAAGGGCAAAAGAGCTGAACTCAAGAGGGGATGTGCAAGTGACTGCCCTTGACATTAAGGCAGCATTAGATCAAGTGGCATCAAGAAGCCCCAGCAAAATTGTAATCAATGGGAATGAAGGGGAAAACTCTCCACTGGTCGGAGTCATACCTAGCACAAAGGAAGATGGTTGTGGTTGTTGGAGGTCAATCATCTCAGTCCCAGGACATCACTGCGGGAGTTCCTCAGGGTAGTGTCCTAGGCCTAACCATCTTCAGCTGCTTCATCAATGACCTTCCTTCCATCATAAAGTAAGAAGTGGGGATATTTGCTGATGATTGCACAATGTTCAGTCGCATTCACAACTCATATGTCCTTTTGGTTTTTCTCTCCTGTTACATCCTACGAAGGAAGAGATCTGATGTTTATTACTTGCAATGTGTTCTTTGTATTCACATTTACAGTTTCACTACAAGTAGAAAACTGAAATCCTTTCCTTCCAATCTTGTGCAAAATTGCAAATTAAATCCAAATCAATGTCTACATATCCACCGGAGCTCTCTGGTTGAGCTACGTAGGACTAAAAAAAGCAAGGCTGCTTTAAAGGAAGAACATCATTGGAAGGGAGGGTTGGAGAGTGTAGAAACCTCGAAAGATAAAATGACCTCATCCCTGCTCAGCGTCAACATTTTTCATTTGATACAATATACATTCTCACCAAGGCCAATCACGGAAGAGCAATAAATGTTGGTATAGCCAGTGACACCCATATTTCATGAATAAATAGATAAACATTATTTTAAAACAATTGGCATACATTTATACAGAAATACACACACACACACACACACACACATAGAGACTTAGGAGTTACTTCCGTTTTCTCATTTGGTTTGTATATTTTTCATAGAATTAAGTAGAATTTACAGCACAGAAACAGACCATTCAACCCAAACTGTCCATGACAGCATTTATATTCCACACAAGCCTCCTCCCACCTTACATCACCAAAACTTATCAGCATACACTTATATTCTTTTCTCTCTCATGCATTTATCAGCTTTCCCTTAAATACATCTATATTTGCCTCGATGAGGCCATGTGATAGCAAGTTCCACATTCTAACCACTCTCTGTAAAGAAGTTTGTCCTGAGTTCCTTATTGGATCTATTAGTGACTATATTTTTGATCTCTAGTTTTGGATTCCCACACAAGTGGAAAAAAATCAAGTCTTCAGCTTGAGAAAGATTCAGAAAAGGTGGTAGGTGGTCTTCCTCTGGGAAGACTATGGGCGGACTTTTACTGCCCCACAGCGATGGGCGAGCTGCTCATAAGTCCATTGATTTTGGGGAACCCGTAAAATCCCACTGGTGTAAAATTCCACCCTATGTGCAGAATTTTCTTGATGGCGGGGGGGGGTGGAGGGGGTGGTGGGGGTGGGAAGCGGGAGTGGAATGGGGACACGATCGCCACTCGTGATCTGGTCCGCGCCACCATTTTACATTGGCCTGTCCAGTGTACTTCACGACTCCCGTGCATAGCGGGAGTGGGCAGGCGGTGGGGGGGCACCCTCAGCCCACCGGGTCCAATGGCGACCCGGCAGCCTGTATAAAGGAAGGCCTGGCAGCCTTGGGAAGGCTGCTCACAATGGCTGGGTGAAGGGGTCTGCTGAGGAGCAATGGAGGTGACACAAGTCTGGAGGGTAGGCCATCAGGCCAGGCCAGGCCGGAGGGCAGGCCATTGGGGCAGGCCAGGCCAGAGGGTAGGCCATCGGGGAAGGCCAGGCCGGAGGGTAGGCCATCAGGCCAGGCCAGGCCGGAGGGCAGGCCATTGGGGCAGGCCAGGCCAGAGGGTAGGCCATCGGGGCAGGCCAGGCCGGAGGGTAGGCCATCAGGCCAGGCCAGGCCGGAGGATAGGCCATTGGGACAGGCCAGGCCGGAGGATAGGCCACTGGGACAGGCCAGGCTGGAGGGTAGGGCGGGGGGCCAGTGTGCCCCTTGTTTTTCCAATGACTGCCTTACTGCCCTCCTCGAGGAGGTGGCAGCACAGCGGGAGGTGCTGGTTCCTCAGGACAGGAAGAGGAGGCCCCCTCCCCCACATGATGAAATGTGCCCGGGAGGGAGCGGTAGAGGTGTTGAGCTCCCACAATGTGATGTGGTGCACCTGGATCCAGTGTCGCAAGCGCTTCAACAACTTGTTGCATTCTGGAAGGCTGAGGATAATGTTAGCGTTGGACACTTAACCCAGCAGGTCAGCTTTCCCTCCTGCTGGCCCCCCTGCCCCCCCCACCAAGTCTGAGTGTAGTGGCTGCATTCAATCATTGACAGCGTGTGTCCTTCACTGGGTGGGCCAGCAGATATTGCCCATGCCGAGGTCAGCCTGAGAGGGTGCTGAAGAAATGGGTTCTGCACCCACAGCATGTGGTACACTGAGACCCACATGACTGGTCTGGGGGCAACCTGGAGGAGCTGCACCTAGATGCTGTGTTTGAACTGCAGGACATGTCCAAGTCAGGGTGATGAGATGCTGGGAGGGGAGCGTCAAGGTGGGGTGGCAATGAACCATCTGCTGCCCTCTGTGCTCCACGTGCTTGCGCCTCCTTGCTATAGAAGGATATACCGTGTGGTGCCTAATGTGATGTAGGCAGCGTGTGGTCAAGGGGTTGGGGGGGGTGGAGAACAGGCCTAGCTCCTTTGTGTGAGTGTTCAGCAGTTGCTGGATGAGGAGGCATTGGAGCCCTGATATGTTCCACTCTGGTTGGGTTGGGCCGTGCGCAAAGAGAATCCATGTACAATTTTCACAAATCAATGCTCTTCTCTCATTTTCAGGAGAAGAATGCTCATAATGCTGCAGAGCGTGTGAGGACTGGAGGTGGCCAGGTGCAGTGAGCCATTCGCAGCCATTCCGAGCAGGAGGCCCTGGATTTGGAGAGGCGCCACGCACCCAGGCCCACTCGTGTCGGTGAGGCTGGGGTGCCACAGCCAGGTACGTATGCCCAGCAGTGAGGTCAGCATTGTCCTCCCAACAGTAATAGCACTGCTGAATGTTCAGTGATTTAATTTTGCAACATGGCTTGACCATTACTTATGGAAGGATGAGATGGTGTGGGCACCAAGTTTCCCAGCTCAGTGCCCATCCATCTACGGTGAGCAGGGAGGTCCGAAGCGACCTCATGCCGGCGCAGCAGCTGCCTGTCGTCTCTGCGGGCACCTCTCAGGGCGCTTCGGATGAGGGCGGTAGCTCCTCCATCCCTCTCCCAGTGATCATAGCATCTGGTGAGGCTGTGATGACTGGGGAGATGCCAGCTGTAGAACTGGCACATCCCTCCCAGCTGGGGCCAGCGCAGGCTCCACGGGCCATAGGACAACTGCCAAGCTCATTGAGGCCAACAGGACAGCAGAGTCAGCAGGCTGTCTCAGATGCCAGTCTGAGTGATGGGGCAGCACCAGGACGTAGCATTCAGAAACATAAGGCACCTTAGGCACACCACGGGTTTTTCACTGGTGATTTTGAGTTGGCCCGAGAATGAGGTCTTTATGATTTGCTTTGAATTGAAACACCCTTGTCATTTCGTTTCATTAAGTTTCTTTGCCTGTGGTATTAAATTCAGACATGTGACCATGGCTCAGGATGCCTCTTTTCTTCTGCATGTGTATGGTTTCCAAAAATGTGAGGAGTGCTTTGTGGGACATTCAGCTTTATCAACAAGGCCCTTAGTTACTGTTCCTAACCTGGCAGATTTTGCACTTAGGTATCGAGTATGGAGCCTACAGCCCAGGCTTGTCCTGGAGGTCCATCTGTAGTGTGCTAGCTGAAGGTTTGTTGGATTAAAGCCTCCCGGGTGTCCCCTGTCTCCCTGCAGTATGCCCGGGTCACCGTCTACCCCCTCAGCATTTCCCTGTTCATGCTCATCCTCAGACTCACTGCTGGACTCAGCGTGTGCAGCCGCAGACACTGCGTCAACGTCTTCATCGTCCACTGCGTCCCACCTTTCCAGCGCAAGATTGTGGAGAGTGCAGCATGCTACCACTATCACTGAGACATGATCTGGGGGGTACTGGAGTGCACCCCCTGAGCAGTCCAGGCATCGGAAGCGCATCTTGAGAAGACCGATGGCTCTCTCCACCACAGCCCTTGTGGAGCCGTGGCTCCTATTGTACCGCTGCTCAGCTTCTGTTCTTGGATGGTGGAGAGGCGTCATGAGCCACCTTCTGAGGGGATAGTCCTTGTCACCCAGCAGCCATCCATCAAGCCGGGCTGGAGCACTGAAGAGCCCCGGCACCTGGGAGTGTCTGAGGATGTAGGCATCGTGGGAGCTGCCTGGTACCTTGCACAGACTTGTAGAATCAGCATCCTGTGATCACACACTATCTGCATGTTCATGGAGTGGAAACCCTTCCTGTTGATGAAGGCACCGGGCTCACCTGCTGGTGCCTTGATGGCCACATGTGTACAGTCTATAGCACCCTGGACACGGGGGAAGCCAGCAATCACCACAAAGCCTCTGGCTCGCTGTGTCTGGCTTGCCTGGTCCCAATGGAAGTGGATGAAGGTCAATGCATGTCTGAACAGAACTTCTGTAACCTGCTTGACACAAGTGTGGACAGCTGATTGGACACCGCAAAGATCACCCACTGACTCCTGGAAGGAGCCAGAGACATAGAATTTGAGGGCAGCTGTGACCTTTAGAGCCACTGGCATGGGATGTCCACCCATGCAGTTAGAGGAGACCTCAGGCCCAATCATCTGACAGATATAGTTGACTGTCTCCCTTGAGAAATGGAGCCTCCTTCACCACTGCACCTCAGTCATATTGAGGTAGCTGTTTTGCCACCTGTATACCCTGGCAGCAGGACAGTGGTGTCTCCTGTGTCCCCTTCTGCCTTGGTCTACCTCTTGGCCCTGTGTCCCTTGTGCCTGCACCTGTCCTCCCAAAGTGGCTCCCCTGGAGGCTGAATGTGCACTCCTGACCTCCTCCCTCTTTTAGCTCTCCCTTCCTCCTCAGAGGAGCTGCCTCCAGTGGACAGTTCAGCTCCCATTCCCAGGCTATGGGAAGGCCTCCAGAGACCTGCAGGCCCTAAAAAGATTCCTCACTGCAGAGTGCTGACCTGAGGGTTAAGAGTCCAGACAAAGAAGCTGGTATGCCTTTTGAAGTATTGCTGATCACACAGGCAAGTTTCAATAACTTTGAAAAATCAATACTTGAGAGAGCACACTCGCGAACGTCTTATCCCGCCCATGGATGAGGTTTATACAATTGTATCCTACCCGCCTGCCCGCGTGCCGACCCAAAGATTGCATGGGCGCCGAAAAATCGGCTTCGACTGGTGAGTCAAGGACCTTAAGTGGCCAGTTAATTAATGGTTGGGGCACAACGGATATCATCGTGCGTCCGTCCAATGAAATATCGCGATAGTGCATGGTGACGTTTGGACGCTCGCTGGACATGACCGCGCGTCATTTTACACGCGGACTTGTGGGGCCCGCCCCTGCAACACCAATGGGAAAATTCTTCCTGATGAGTGTGGAAGGGGTTAATGTCCATAGAGTCCTGAATGCATATTCCTCCATATTTGGTACTTAGCAAAGTGCTGAGAAGCAGTAAGGGACATATAATTTGAACACAGAAACATATAAAAGTTGTTGTTCCAAGGGAGTCCTCTGTTTTACTCTTCACGATTCAGTCCGGTTACAGGCTCACAACTGCTTGATGCGGGCTGGTTTGAAACACCATTTCTGCCTCAGTTGGTTTGTTTCTCTGTGGATCTTGTCGAGCTGCCTGTTTTGACTCATGGGGCAGAAGTTTTTCTCTCATTGGACGGGTGTGCAACCGACCCGAATGGGAGAAAAATGGTGCATGATGACATCGGGTGAGTGTCCCAACGCCATCGCGCACTTGCCTGATCTCTCGGTTGATGGCCGCACACGGGAGTCGGCAGCGCGCCTGCCGACAGTTAAGAGGGCTGTTAAGAGCATTGATTAACTAATTTAATTTAATTTTTCCCAGCCTGTCCAAACTTCCAGTCGGCGAGCGGACAAAAAGGCCAAATGGCCGTTTGCAATTTTTGTGAAACCTCATCCACAAGCGGGATGAGGTTTCAACCAGTGATTTATTAAAAAAATAAAAACTTTTAAAACTCATCTTTAACACGTCCCTGCTCATGTGACAGAGTCACATGAGGGGATGTGTTTTCCTTATTTTACCATTCTTTATTTGTAATGTTAAAAATCTTCAGCTCCTTGAGGCAGCTCTGTGCCTTCAGGGAGCTTTCTATGTGTGCACCCGCATGCATGCGCTGACTTCCGCGCTCGCCCTCATGCCCCCCCACCCAGGCAGCGCTGAGTGTTTCAGCACACGATTCACACTGGCTAGCCGTTAATTGGCCAGCCAGCGTGAAATCGTGGTCAGGGCCCGGTCGTGGACAGTGGTTGGTTTCGCAGCCGCTCCTAAGCCTGCCAGCCATGCCTGCCCGACAAGGTAAAAATCCTGTCCGTGATGCTTTTTCCCCTGGAGCTTCATCACAAACATCTTTTCGTTTGTCCCTCTGGACAAAAAAGCATTAAGCTTGTTTCCCTTCCATGGGTCCGCCAAAACAAACACAATCATTGTGTGGAATTTCCCGCCAAAGTCAATGGACATTTGAACGGCTCACCGCATTTTACACCCCCTCCCCCACCACGATGGGGCTGTAAAATTCCATCTATTGTGTCAATTTCCTCTTTTGCTGTGCACTGTGCATGAGCTAATAAGGTCATGGACCCATCAATCCAAGTGCTCTCAATGGAACTCCTGTATCCAAGGTACATATGCAAATGGGCACCATAAGACCTCTTAATAGTGTTTTCAACCACCCTAGATCATAACTGTGAGTGCCATTACTGAGATTTAAATACTTTGAGAGAATTTCCTTTGAAGGAATGCCAACCAGTTATCCTGCAAGGGATGTAGCTCATTTCTAACACGTTCATCCATTCACCCCGGGTGAGATAACAACCGGTTTAGGAAGGCAGCGATGTTTGTCTGAAAAATCCAATCTTTTATTTTCAACGTGATTTTTTTTTTCCCCTGATAGCAGGGAAACAGAAGATAGTATTTTTGCAAAAGCTTAACAATTGCCAGCAGTGGCGTCAATGAAGCATTAACAGATTGGTGACACAGTTAAGGTTAAAGCAATCTGCAGAGAAAAAAGCTTCGTACATCTCAATTCCACATGTGTAAAGAGATGTAGATCCATGTAGTTAACAGCTACCCATACTTTGCTTATGTAAATACATGACACTGTATAAATCATCACTTGTGTTTCAGGCAAAGTTGTCAGTTATACTGAAATTAATGTAATTTAGGTCTCCTTGGCTGTAGATTGATGCTTTAAATAGACATTTCGAAATCCTAGAGACCTAAGTTGAATCCTTTTGATTGCCTACCTGCTGTGGTTTGACTCATTGAGGCTGAGGTGGATCGGTGATATCATAAACGCCTTGGTCCTGTGGCATACCTGACACATTGCTGAATCAGACTCGATTTACAGCTAATTCTCAGCGTGAAATAGTCTGTCATGCTTGTCACTTAATGGTTCTGCATCTAAATTCTGGGATTGGTGGTTTTATAAAAAAAATTCTGTCCTAGGCCTTACTGAGGGGTAAAAGCTCCAAAGCACTTGGGATGTAACAGTGGGAAGTGGTGAAATGAGGTCATGTTTAAGGCTATAGTTATATTAAATTGGTCTCAAACTTGAATCCCTTACTGAAATGCTCACTTGGCAGACACCAATTTCAGTGTTAGCTGAGCTCAGCATCACTGGAACAATGCATTTTAGTGTTTGAGTGCAGATGCAGAGCTTTGCTCCCCAGGCAGCTGATTTTTAATATGATAAGAGTGTGGGTGGTAACATACAACTCTCTCAGAACAGAGGAAAGATCGGAGATGAAATCTGTGAAATAGGAAAGTGGAATGAGGGGATGATTTTGGATGGGACACAATTTCACCAGAGCTCCACTCCTTTTGTAACATTTACTAACCATCTTGGCATCACACAAAGAGGCAGGACTGGCAGGACAATGTTTCCACATCTCCTGCCGTTTCTACCTTTTCTTGCCAGGGGAAAGTACACCTGCATGATGCAAGGGTTGCTTGAAAGAATCTAATGGAAGTGAGGCAGCTCCAAGCTTCCTGATCTTTTTAGAAGAGCAACAACACTAGGTAGTTCTTCATACTGATGCCTTTGTGGACAGGATTCAGGACAGGTCGGCAAAAACGTTCAAACCTACAGCAGAGTGGGGTTCAAAACATTTCAGCTCCCAAATTTCTAACGTCTCCTGAATGGCCATAGACTAAACAAGCACTTTAAACATTTAGCTTTCCATATAGAGTTGTACTGGCTCTAATCAGGAGTCTAAGTGGTGTGAGATCGCCTCCTGGAGGTGGTGTCATGAATCTCACACAAGTGTGCTGAGGAATTAGATCATTGTTTTGATTCCTGGATTGTGCAGCCATTTTCATAACAACGAGCATCTGAGACTATTGTCCCTTGACACACAACAGGGAGTATAGCTACATGCTATTTCTGAATCGAATAAAAGTATCGCTGATGATAGTTCGCTAAGTTTTAAGTGCATCTATTTATTGCATTGTGCTTCTCGTTTCCTATTGCAGTTTTCCTTGTATCCCTTCTACCAATACAAAGTGAGCTCCACATGTTCATGTTGGTGGTTTTATTTCAGAATCAGAACAAATAATGATATCTGGATTGAAAGCCTTTTTAAAAGATTCCAAGTTCTAAACTTTCTGCCAGGAGTAACTTCCAGACCAATCTCTCACTAATTAAGTGAAATCTTCTGGTTTTGTTTGATAGAACACCAGCTTCATGCTCACAGCTGTTGAAGGATCATTTGAATGCGCCTTCATTTATGGAATACAAGTGACTGTCCCATTGCAAAAGCTTTGAATTTAAACAGGGCTTCAAGCTTCCACTCATGAATCCCTGAGATGTGGTAAGGAATGATTGTTGGGTTTTTGTCTGAACAACTTTTAAAAACACTGATGAAAGCTTACTTTATCCATGATACAAGTGTATCGAATTCCTGCAGGGTTTCTCCAGCATAAATTTAGCCTGGAGAATCATCTGACTTTCCTCTACAGGGAGCCAGCATGGACTTGATGGGCTGAATAGCCTCCTCCTGTACCATAATGACTCTCTGGCTTGATGACTCTAAATAGTTGTTGGTGTATGGTTTCTGTCAACTTCTGTCAAAGTGCCACTAGGAGATCAGGAGAACACAGCAGAAATTTTCACCTCCTGGTATAATGAAGAGTCTGTTTGAAGACCTCCATCTTAGCTGCTTGGCTGTGTGTTCCTTTTCAAGGTCATTTGCCAGATTTCAAATAATCAAAGTTTCTGTGAAACTCTTTTTCAACTTTTATCACTATCCTGCACCTGTGCATACTTTTGAAAAAATTCATTCTTGGTATACGAGTGTAGCTGGCAAGGCTAGCATTTGTTGCCCATCTTTATTGCTTTGAGAAGATGGTGGTGAACTGCCCTCTCGAACCACTGCAGTTCATGTGGTATAGGTATACTGACAATGCTGTTAGAGAGGGAGCTCCAGGTTTTTGACCCAGTAACAGTGAAGGAACGGTGACATACGGCCAAAGCTAACGAGGCGTGGCAATCACTGTTGGATTGCCACTCCGCTCCTTTTTACTTGCACTAGAATGCAGCTGCATCTTTTTTGCCTAACCTTCTGACTTGGGCTGGGTGAGAAAAGGGCAGTGCAGTGGGTTCCTGAGGCCTTGTTTTGAGTGCAGCAGCTTCAGAGCAAAGGAAGCCAGCCCCTGGCACTAGCCGCAGTAAAGTAAGCAATTTTAAATGTTCAGCCATTTGAAGAAGCCAGAGAAAAGGCAAGCGTGCAAGATATGTGGGTAGTAGGATTGGGCTGGGAGGTGGGTGGCTGTGGGTGGTCAGTATGGGGGGGTGGGAGGGTGGTTAGGATGGGTGGGGGGGGTGGAGGGTTGGATGGTCAACTGGGGGGAGTTGGGTAGCCAATCGGGAGGTAGGATGGTTCGAGAATGTCAGGTGGTCTTTGCAGGGATAGCATGGGTCAGTGGGGTCGGGTGGTCAGACAGGGTTCGGGGGTACTTGGGAGGTGAAGGTGTAGTTAGGGATTGGATTGTAGTAGGGGTGTCAGGAGGGTAGTTGGGGAAGTGGGGTACTTGGGGATGGGGATAGTAAGAGGATTGGGAGTAGTTGGGGGTTCAGGGGGTAGGGAGATAGTAGGGGTGGTTGGGAGGGTGGGGGGTAGTCAGGGGGTTGGGAGGGCAGTGGATGGTCTGTGGGGTTATTTGATTGGTGGGTCGGGAGGATATTCGTGGATGGGGAGTAGTCTGTATGTCAGGAGGGTAGTTGGAAGTTGGGGGGTAGTCGGGAGGTTCCTGTGGGGTGTTGGGAGGGTCAGTACTGTAGTTACCTAGGAGTTAGAAGTGGTTTTAATCCTGCGTAACTATTCTGATAGTACGGTCAGAACCATCCAAAGTCTGCGATTTAAATCGGAATATCGGATGGTTCCCAATGCAGGGTAAGTGCCCATTGGAAGTTAGATCTTCCTGGAAAATTCCCTGTGGTTTGTGCTAGGGGATTTCCAGGGGCTGAGTTCCTCAGCACTTCTTCTGGGGTACTTCCTGGGCACCACCCTCCGGATATCAGAAGTTAGGTGCCATAGTTTCAAGTCAGATGGTGTGTGGTTTGGAGGGGAACTTGCACATGGTGGTGTTCCCAAGAGTCTGCTGCCCTTGTCCTTCTAAGTAGTCAAAGTGAAGGGTTTTTGAAGGTGTTTTCAAAACTGACTTAGCTAGTTCCTGCTTCTGATACCTTGTGCCGCTATGCACCAGTGGTGGAGGGAGTGAATGTTCAAGGTGATGGTTGGGTGCCGATCAAGGGGGCTACTTTGTCCTGTATAGTGTTGAGCCTTTTGACTGATGTTGGAGCTGCACTCATCCAGAATAGTTGGCTGTATTCCATCACACTTCTGATTTGTGCCTTGCAGATGGTGGACAGGCTTGGGGGTATCAGGAGGTGAGTTACTCACTTGAGAATTCCCAGTCTCTGACCTGCTATTGAGGCCACAGTATTTACCAGCAGATGCTCGTCCATGGGTCAATGGTAATCCCGAAGATATTGATGATGAGGGATTCAATGATGGTAATGTTACTGAAATTCAAGATGGTTAGACTCGCTCTTTGAAAATGCCTTACTTGATGTAACTTGCCACTTATCAAGCCAAGCTAGAATGTTGAATACTGTAGACGTGAAATGTTATGGCTCCATCACAAAAAAGCATTAGAGTTCTTTGCTTGGTATATTTTCATTTTTTTAAAGATAGCTTTGTTCAGATCTATCAGTTAGGAAATCTGAGAAAATATTTAATCTTTCAAAATGATTAAATATTAATAATAGACTGTCCTCTGATGCCACATGCCTTGCATACAGCAATAAAAGCTGGGCAATGTCTGAGATTGCACCACCTGCATTGCTTACTACACTTACCTGTATTAGCTGTTGTGCCAGTGGTGGACAAATTACAAACCCTCTAGACGCTATCTACCCAATAGCATGTTTTTTTAAATTTGTTTATGGGATGAAGGTGCCACTTGCTAGGCCAGCCTTAATTGCCCTTGAGAACTGAATGGCTTGCTAGGCCATTTCAGTTACATGTAGGTCAGGACAGCAGATTTCCTTCCCTAAAGGGCATTAGTGAACCCCTTATGGGTTTTAACAACAATCAACAAAGGTCATCAATAGGCTTCTGGTTCCAGATTTTTTATTGAATTCAATTTCAAATTTTACTTTGGTGGGATTCAAACCCTAGCCCATTACCCCAGATCTCAAGTCAAGTGACAATACCTTTACACCACCACCTCCCCAGTACATCATGCTTGCATTCGCTTTGTCGTTGTGCATCCACAGTGTAACCTTTCAGTTGGTTCAAGAGGTCTTTTTGTAGTGCTTCCATTGGGGGAGATGCTATTGTTCTGATCCTGGACAGGCCCCCAAATTTTTGGTATGACACAGTTAGGGACCAGTAACATTTGTTTAAAGTAGACAAAGTTTGAGGTACTTATTGACAGGATAAAACAACAAGATACCAATGTTTTTGAACAAATAAAATAAATTTTACAATACAAATTCAAAAAAGTAAAACAATTTACAATATCTGGTTTATTCTCTAACATTCAGATCAACATGAGATACATGTGAATTAACAGGCCAACTGTAGTTGAATACAATAGACTGCACAATAAATGGCAGATGCAACCAAGACTTATCCCATGGATTTCTCATCAAATCACCTAGATATCGGTGGCAACTTTGAATTACACAATTTCTTAAACTCTGTCTCCCACACGAGGAATTTTCAGGCTTCACCTTCAAAGATCTAGCCTCTAAATTCCTTCAAAATTCACTCCAATTTAGACTGCCTCAATTCCTGCACACGTCCTGATGATTCAATCTTATCTCCTGAGACTGTCTTCCATAGGATTCACAAAGCTATACTCCAACATCGACTTATGGGCACAACTCCAGCTCTTCAGCCTAGCTGAGCAGAACACCACTGCTCCAAAGAGTTACCTTCGCCTCAACAGCCTGCAGCATGGAGGTACCAACCTTTCACTGCCTTTTCAGTTCTCCAGGGCATCTCCCAAGCCCTCACTAGCTGGACACTGCCAACGGCAGCAATTTTGCTGCTTGGAGCCTCTTTCTTTGTTCCTCTCCTAAGTAATTTCTCTCCTTGGTGGTTCCTACCAGTGGTCTCTTCCCGGTGGTCTTTTCCCAATGGCTCCTTCCACAGTGGTCCCTCTCCCTGGGTAGCCCCCCCTCCTCTCTGGGCTCCCTCCTCTCAGGCCTGGAATGCCCCCCTGTTATGGGGTCAAACCTGGGTGCCATAATCCTAGTTTCGCACCACACAGGTGCACACCCGATGTTCTGGATGGCTGAGTCCGTTAACTACAAAAAACAAGCTAGAATGGAGACTGTGACCTTGCTGTGCTCCACACATGCCCAGAACTCTTGGGTCTGCCGGGAAACGGAGTCCTCGGTCTCCATCCAGATTAAGGTAAGTTCTTGTTTCGTAAATCTACCACAAGCTCAATTATTACGTAGCTAGCTCTGCTGCTGTGAAGTCACAATCCCGCCCCTTGTTTCTGCATCTACTTGTGAATTGATCAATGGTCTCTGTTGGTTGTTACTTAGAGACATGGGGCAGAATTCTCCAGTTGGCAAGCGGGATTGGGTTCTGCTTGCTGATGCAAAAATGCTGCGCGGTGGGGTCAGGCAGGCGTCCCGACATCACCACGCTTCATTTAGATTTTCAGTTCAACGGGCACGCAGCCGAGTTGGCTACGCACCCGCCGAACTGTCAAAGGCCTATTAAGGCCATTTAAATAGTAATTAATTCAATTAGCTGAGCTGCCCATCCAACCTTAAGGTTGGCGGACAGGCGAAGAGCCCAGGCGGCCTTTGCATTTTTCACGGGCGGGATGAGGTTCCATGAAGTGTTTTAAAAGTCAATAAATATTTAAAAAATAATTCTTTCACATGTTCCAGCTCATGTGACAGTGTCACATGTCAGACGAGGGAACGTGTTTTAAAAGGGAATCCCCCACGCCACCGCTCCCCCCCACACCCCCACCCCCCCCCCCCCCCCCCCCCCCCCACCCCCCTCCAACCCTGCCCACACAGGGAGGGCTCAGCAATTCCGGGCAAGCGTCACGCTGGGCAGACCTTAATTGGTCTGCCCAGGTGAAATGGTGGCGCGTCCCCGATTGGGGGCGCCGATTGGAGGGGTGGCCGCCCCGCACAACCCCCCCCGATGGGGGGAAAATTCAGCCCATGAATTCCAGGCAGTGTATTCAGAAGTTGAACTTCATGTTCAATTGATCTTTGAGTGTTGACCATTTTTATTTGGACTTTTAAGATGGTCATCAGACAGGCCTAACGTGTTCAACCTGTGGTGGCTATCATTGCAAACCATTTTAATTTTAATCACTTGTTTATTTGGTTTGGAAATATTGTGGTCCAGAAAATACAGTTCTATGTGTGGTCAGGACAGCATAAACTTGGATAGGTGGGCCATTGCCTTCCAGTTGAGTGTTGGAAATTTTGTGGACACATTTTAGCTTTTTGCAGGATCGTTAATGCTATCTGGAGCTGTTGACAGCTATTCAGGCTCTTTTGACAGCTTTTCTAAAGTTAATTTAACTCTGAGTTGCAGTACTTTTATGGGCCACTGCCTTATCTTGTCATGGCTGCTGCATGACTGTTGAGCTCTTTCTGATTTTTCCTGGGTTAACTCTAAACTCTGCCCACAAAGCAGCGACTTAGGCATAAAAATGGCTGCACGGCTTCAAAGATAAAAGCAAACAGTGAAAAGTACTTTTTTTTACAGGCTTCTTCTGGCTGTTAGGAGCTATTACTGAATAGATTCTACTTTCTAGCCCAGCCTTTAGTGTTATGACTTCCCCAGACCTCCTGCAGGGGTTGTAAGCAGCAGTAATGGAGTCTCTCCTGTTTGTGAGTTCTGCTTAAAGTTAGACTTTATAAAGTCAGCCACTTAATTTCTGCTGTTGCTTAAACTTTGCAGCAAGTATTCTACTATTCCAGCTTTTCCAAATTTGAACAACCTTACCGGGAACTGCTGGCAGCTGGCTGGAGTGAGGTGCAACCATGTCCTAAAATGAAGGTACAGAGTATAGGATTCCTACAGAGCTGCAGAATCACTTACAAACAACGAGTCTTGATAGATGTTTCACTTTCACACCAATTTTTCTTCTGCTGAGTATGAAGGGTTGATTTCTCAATCAAATCATCAAAACCTTGCTGCCACCATGTTACATTCTTTTCTTTGGTGTAAATGTACCAATCATGTGACACAGATAGGTAAAGCAATAATGTTGGTCCCCTTTATTTGAAGATAAAAACTGCACAGAGTTAACTAGGAGGCTAAAAATAGTACATCAGATCTCTAGCCCTGCTGTTTGTAGACTAACTTACAAGTTACAAGATGGGGCTAATACATCACATCCTGTCAAGGTGGTAGTGACTGATAACAGTTTAATATACACTTCCTTAAAGATTCTTGTACTTCATATCACAGTATTGCATATCTAATTGTATTTTAAATAATTCAATCATCTCTGCCTCTGGGTAGATTATTTTAAACAGTTATCTTTGCTGTGTTGTGTTTTCATATCACAGTAGTTCAAGGTCAGCAGTACAATTGTACTGCAACAGAATTAGTTAGAATCCTGGTTGGGGGTTTATATCTGAAGGAGGTAGTACATCATCCTACTTAGGCTTTGCTAAATGTCAAAGTTTAATAAATATCCAGCAAATATACAGCACTTTGCTTATAACGTTAGAGAAGAGTGACTGTCCTTCTGTTCTTTTCTGACATGAAAAATAACAGTTGCAGTCGGATACCAATGAGCAGGACTTTGAGTAGATGGGAGTGTGAGAAGTACAATATAACTCAGTGCTGTTGACTTTTACTGCTCTAAAGTGACAAATGCTACCAAGCCAATAGAAGCATTATAATTGCAATAGCACCGAGGAAGCAAGTGCTAGAAAGTAATATTGTGAGGCATTCAGGCCCTGCTCCAGGGGAATACTTAAAATAAAATGACACAATAAAAGTTTTCTTCCTCACAAATACTCTCTGCTAATTCTCTTCCCCTCTTGAAGATGTTGCCAACCTGTTTGCCCTCTGGTTCCCTAGCTAATTGCTCAAATTCCTTCATGTTGTTAGGAAACCCAAAAGACTTACCTTAGCTTTAGATCAGCAATCGGAGGCTGGAAACTCCAGTTCCCAGTGGGCCTCAGACCTTCTGTACATGTGCCAGCCGGAAAGTGACTGCACATGCGCAGTTGGTGTCTTTTACTGTCTTTAGGTTGGGAACTCGGATTTCCTGTGCATGCGCTGGCTGGCACATGCACAGTTAATTTATTTTCAAGTCTTCAGTCTGGGAATTGGCCCTGTGCACATTCACAGAAGGAAAGGAAGCAAAGAAGTGAAACAGTGTGAAACTGCAGGTCAGGTGACCTGGAACTGGAACGCCATTCGAGAGATGGTGTCACAGGGAGCAGGGAGACAGGGAGGGGGACAGGGAGAAGGTCCCAAAGCATGGATCGGGACAGAAAGAGGTCCCAGCAGATAGTCCCAGGGAGGGCCAAAGACAGAGTTTGGAGATAGATCCCACTGAGTCAAGATAAATGACAGGAGCAGAGAAAAGGGTTCCAAGTTAAAGAAAGAGCTGCAGGGAGCAGACTGGAAGCAAAGTGGGCGCAAGAGAAGCCCAGAAGATGCAAGAGGGCAGCCAAAGGTTAGTGACCCCATGCTGCAGACTGTAGGGGCAAAGCTAACCCTTTGGAGCAGTGGCGTTCTGCCTGGCATTGCTGAAGATCTGAAAGTGTGCTTGGAAGATGAAGTGTGAAGTGGACATCCAGGGGAACGGAATCTTGGAAGGCGAGATTCAAACCCTGGAGGTGGATTCTCGCTGAAGCCGTTACAGTGGGAGCGACTTTTGGAGAGAAGTCAAAGATAAGTTCTTCAAATGTGGAGGTTGGAAACCTTTGCAATAAAGACACAGTTTCAGTGAGACTGGTTGGCTCAAGGTCTGACGAATGTCAGGGTGGACTGTTGGGAAACCCAAAGAATCTGCTTTGGTCGCATCTGTCATTTATGTTGGAGTGCGGTGTGTCTGACCACATTTCACCAATTGGTTCACACGTACCACGTACTTACCCTGAACATTAGAGTATAAGATAGATATGGTAAATTGCTTATCTTTCTGAAATTGTATGAGTCTGTAAAGATATAGTTGGGGTGAAGGAATAATGAATATTTGTACCATTTTCTTGTGTTTGCACTGAGATCTTTCCAATCTTTTTGTCTGGTGTATTACAGTTCTTTTTTCTTGTTAATAAATGTTTCATTCTTTGTGTTAAAAGTTCACCAGCAGACTCCTGTGAATTTGTTCAGTAATTTATCTCCATGGTTTCAAAAAAACACTAGGATCTGTCAAGATAGGTTTCGCTCTGAGATCTGACATGTCCAGCAGTAACATCAGCTGGGATCATAACAATGTGGATACTGACAAGACATATTATTTGGGGTGAGGTGGGGTGATGGGCATCATAGCAAAGCCCAAAAATCCAAACATGCACTTTGCTGGATAACAGTCAGGAACAGAAAATACTGCCCAGCATTTTCCTTTTAGCCAAGAAGTATGGGGACCAATTGCAGTTACCCAACGGATGTTCCAGCTATGAGCAATACACACAGTATAGAATGGGGAACTTCCTTCTGTGTACAACTACTCACCCTGCTGAGCCATCTGAAGAGCCTCAAGAGAAACATAATTCCACAGGAATGAATGTGAAAATCCTCATCACTCAGACTGCAACAAAAGCAGGGACATTTCACAAAAGGAATCAAATATATCCCAAACAAGATTTCCTTTCTAAATAATTATGTATAGCATATGCTGCAGCAATTTCTATATTTATGCATTTTACTAACATGACATAAACATGTATTTGTACCTTTTCAATCCTGTTATTGCTACATAATAGTGACAAGTACAGAAGCTTTAATTAGGCTCAGTTTGGATAATGTCTTGTATTGACTTGCGACATCTGTCACCAGCACTGCACAAGCAGCCTTTTGGCAGTGAACCCAGGTCATGAGAACAATTTGCATCAAACACTCCCTGGTCCCTGTCATATCAAATTTGATTTCAAACTCCAATAAAAATGAATTTTGGTTTCCTTATTAGAATTATACCATTTTGTGTTGCAAATTTTTTAATACTTTCAATGTGTAAATGCTCCAGTGGCTGCACAGTGTAATAAACATGATGTGTGAAACTTGTATTGCCAATAATTTCAGCTTACACTTTCACCAATAAAAACTTTTTGAACTATTTAACACAATGAAATAAAAGCAATGCTCATCACATTATATTGACCACAACATATCAAGGCAATTCTGCCAGCTTATAAAATCTAATGGCATTTTGATACTTGAGCCTCTAACCAAAGTACATAAAGCTGTGCAGTGAAGCAATGAAAGCAGTTTCTCATAGTAATTTTAACTAGCTCTGCAAAGGTCTAAACTTTGTACAAGAACTTATTCCTATGAACTCGTATTTTTGTTTCATCTATTACTTACAATGAATAACCACCCATCTTTTCCCTTTCAAATGGTTCTTCCAAAAGTAATTTGTACTTTCTGACTTTTATGAGCTGCAAAATATTGTGCTGCAGTAGGTCATCTTGCAATAGAGACTGCTAGTGAAGAAGAGTCAGACGGACTCAAAACGTTAACTCTGTCTTTCTCTCCACAGATGCTGTCAGCCCTGCTGAGTTTTTCCCAGCATTTTTTGTTTTTGTTTCAGATTTCCAGCATCTGCAGTATTTTGCCTTTACCTGCTTGTTGCATCTGTTTTTGCATGTTTAGATTTTAAAAAGTTTTGCCCACAAAGTTTCTGGAGGTGTGAGTTAAAAACAGCAAGGTGAGGACAATAGAATGCCTAGGAACTTGGTGAACAACAGGACAAATGGTGTATCTCCTTAAACCAATGAGAATAAAGAATCGTTAAATATTGGAGGAAGATCTGAGAAGGAGGGTGAATTAGAGTGGAGAAATTCAATGTCAAATCAGACTCAGAAAGAAATAAAGAGAGAAAAAGGTTGGATTAAGAGAGAAAGAGAACAAAAAGAAAGGAAAAGTGAGAAAAAATATGTTTAACATTTTTCATTTTAAAACTTCAACAATTCACAGTCTGAAGGATTGAGTTTCACTTTGAACAAGGGAGGTTGATCAGTTCTAATTAACAAATATGCCATCCATGGTACTTAAGCTGTAATTACTAAACTTAATGTTCTATAGTGAGTTTCATGGGCATGCGCAAATGCAGCATCTTCATTGAAGCCAAGGGAAAGTTAAGTGATGTTTTCATGAAGCTAATGGCAGAGCTGTGCAAATTGGTCACCAATGTGTGACAATTTACAATCCAGGAGGCATCTCTTCCTTTCCACAAGTTCCTGGCTGATTTCACATTAATAAGGAAAATAGGGCTCGTTGTGTTTGATTTTAGTCGCTATAATTGTTGTTTCTAAACTTTACTTTCTCCACAGGTCTTCCTTCTCCCCTTAGTGAAGATATGCATCGCTCTATTGCTTTTTAGGTTTATTTCAGCTCAGGCTCAAGTGGCTGACAAGTTTCAAATAGCAACAAGCAAAGGCTTTGTGCAAGATTCAGTGCTGAATGTCTTAAACAAATTGTTCTTAAAGAACAAAAATACTAAGAAAAAAAATCCAGGTAGTAGTAGGGTTATTACTGTATGTTAATAACTATTATACAATCATTGTCACTCTAATACATTAATGTGACTTGGTGACAGAACGACAGAAATCCAAGATCATGCAAAATAATCTAAATTCAGTTACTTAGGATAAATCCAAAATCTGCCTGCTTTGGAGTCATTGATATTGAACAATAATTCCAACAAGACATTCTGTTTCCACACCAGAAAATGAAATATTCTGGACTCCTCCGAGTGTCCTGTAGATTGCAGGCAGGTACCAATGAAGAAGAGCTTCTGGAATCTAGTGCTAGAATGACACTAGTCTAGAATGACAGTAGCCTTTCTTTGACTAAATGATTTTGTAATACTACATAACTGAGAAAATTCTCACAGCGAGGAGGAAGCATGGCTGAGAGGCTCAGATGGGAGATGTTGCATTCTTCTACTCCCACTTAAAGGAAAATATAGATCAGGTGTGAAAAGTGCAAAGCAGGGACAGGGAATAGGAGAAAGAAATGGAGTTGCAAAGAATAGAAAGCAATCACTCAAAATTCTGAGTGTTCAGATTGATTAAGGAGTTGACAGATAAAGGACAGAAATTGTTTCATGATGATAAATACAAAATCATAGGAGTGGAGTAGGGGAATAAACAGTGTGAATATAAGCTAAATGATAATGGTCTAGAGATTGCCATCTAGGAGAGAAGATACTGGTACTCTTGAAGGCAGTCTTCTGTCACATTAGACAATGCACTGTGATGTTCAACTTTGTACGTAGAATACTTGGTGTGGCTCAAGGGACCTATTCTGGCACAGCAGCTTTTGCCCCATTTGCCGCAGAGGAAGACAATAGACTGAGAAGGTGCGTGATTCATTGGCTGCTGTTTTCTCTGGGCCCTTTTCTTGGCCAGTTGAGTTTATTGTTTCCGCTTGCCTCTTCCAATGCCCATCCAAGCAGTCAGCCTCCAGAGATCGTGGTGTATACTGGTGTAAAGATGACCAAAACCTTTGGTGCAGGGTTTGATAACAACATAGAGATCAAATAAAGGAGACTAATTTTGCCAGGACATGGTGGCAGTGAACAATCTCACTTTCTATCAATGTATATTATAAAAATTATGGTTTTCCACCCATTGATTTCAGAGAAGGCAGTGTTTCCTTATGTGCTGATGGAGGTCAAGCTTTCCTGTCACCAATACAGACTTGGAAAATTTTGCATGAAAATTAAGAAGGGTAGAGCACAAGGGCCAGAAAGTGCTGCTGGCTTTTTACAGGGCATTGATCTAGCCTTGTACAGATTTCTTCTGCAGCAGTTTTGGAGATAGCATAGCAAAGGCTGACTAAATAGATGTCTGGAGTTAGACACCTAATCTATGAAAAGAAACAATGGTGATTGGCAATGTTTGCATTCAGAGTTGTGCTTGTGATTAACACCAGGTAAAATAGCAGTAACATTTTGTTCTTGAACTGTGATGATACATCAGATGATGAATAAGGTTTAGATGACAATAACCAAAAGAATGAAGAAAGTAACATCATCCAATGCCAATAACCCTGCATCAGAATTTGTAATGATTGTTCCTACCAAAGCAACTTCATCTCTAATTGACTTGTTGCCTTAATGGTCAAATCCTTTCCATAAAGCAGAAAAACTTCAAATAAAATGATAACTTGTGTTTGAAGATACGAAAAGTCATTGATTTGTTTGAGTAATCATTCCAATTTCTAAAAAGTTGAGTTCTGTAAATCTGTGTTTTGTACATCTCAGGGATCTTCCATTCTTTTTCTATTTCTTCTGCAGAAACCTGAGAGAAACAAAGTAATTGATCATTATTAGCCATGTTGTAATCATCCACTAGAGAAACCGCCTGGAATTTCTAGTTGTAGTTCTATGCCTGTCATGCGTTGAGACACAAATGAACATCTTGTGATGGCGTTTGGGCTAAATATTTTTGTCTACTGACCATGAATAGTCAAAAATATAGCCTTAGTTACTCTTGAGTCCAATTTCCTCTATGCTATTTTAATGCACTTGTTGACACTTTTGCATTAACTTCCTCTCTCTGCTACTTTAAGCCAACTGTTAATAAATAAAAGGGTAATGACTGCACAGAGAAGAATTTTCTGAAATAGTTTATGGAGGGAGTAAAGGCCCCATTAAGTTTCATTTCCTTGGCACACTCTTTTTAACGCATCACTCTTCCATATAATCATCCTGCAGCCATGTTAATGTACTCTACTTTAAATGAGTTAATGTTACATTAAGCAATATGCAGGGAGGAATGCACATGAAAGTGCTACCTGCTGCACTAAAAGAGTACACAGAAGAAATCACTCCAAATGTGCATGTGAATGACTTGACTTACCAGTGAATGGCAAGTTCCTACTGCAATGACTGCGAGCAAGTTGAAACCTATGATAGTCTTGATGCTAATTTTCTTAGAACCCTGGTCAGAAAACATTCACAAACTTCACAGTATATCAGTTGTGGGGCTTTTCCTTCAACAGTTTTACATGAAGCACATGGAGCTCTGTGCAGCAGAGGCACTGGTGGGTCCACATCTATCCTGAAGAAGTAAGTCTTTTGATGTTGATAACAGAAAGCCACCACCAAAGTCCACAGCTGCAAATTGGTATTCTTTAACTAATTTACAAGCTGTATTTCCTTAAGCATATTTTAAAGATCATCTTTAATTAAAAATCAATTGATTAGATTATGCTGCAATTGCATTGTGGTTAGATTAAATAACTTGCACAGCATGCAAAGAAAATTCAAAAATATGAAGTAGATTTTTTATGCTCTATCAAAAATTATCTTGAGTTTTTAGACAAGGTACAATTTTTTATGTATCTTCAAATTCAAATACCACAATACTTAAAGCCTAAAAAAAGGTTTGAGTTTGTGTGTGGACCAACTAAGCCGGGGAAATGCTCCAGTCAGGCCTACAAGGCCTCCCTGCCTGCAGGTGGAAATAACCTCGAGAGGGATTTCCCCCACTCCCACAATCAAAGCTTGGATGCTTTTGCTGCTGTTTATTTGAAGCATTAAAAAATTTGGTTATAGGGCACCTTCATGTTGAAGCAGCCTCTCAGTCATTTATCCTTTATTCTAGGCTACCTATTTGAGAGCCTACCTGCCTTTCTTAATTGGACAATTGATGCCTCCATGCCAATTAAGGGGTGCTCTGTTCAAAATCCCAAAGAGTGACTGTTGCCTCGCGGGGGCTGATTTGGGATCTGGAGACAGTCTTGACTCTTGTTTCCTGCTCCCAAAGCAAAATTCAGCTCGATGTATAGCGCAGTGAACCAAACGGCACAGTGAGTTGCAATATGGTCTTTCTGCCTTTAGAAATCAAATCAGAAAACAGTTCTGATAAAATGGATCAAAGGATCTCTTCTCTGATGACTGAGCCTATGGGCAGGATTTTATGGATGATGTGCGTGGGCCGGGTCCCCCATGACAGTACTTAAAATGGCGCGCGCTGATGTTGGGTGAGCATCCCGACGTCACCGTGCGCCATCATGATATTTAGCTGGGCGGGCGCGCATTGAAGTGTGACACGCGCCCGCCATTAATTAAAGGGCTTCTTAAGGCCCTTAACTTGGCAATTAACGCTGATATTGAGGCGCCCATGTGATCTTCGGCTCAGCACACGGGCGCAATGAACAGGCAGGTAAGTGACTTTTTAACAAAACTCATCCACGGGTGGGATATGTGGGCTCAGTGGGGTTGTCAGTATCTCATGTGAAGTATTTATTGCAGAAAGTGTTTTAAACTTGCCTGTGTGATTGCTAGCAGTTCAGATCGATTTCCATCAGCTTTCTAAGTACTTTGAAGCTTCAGCTCACCAGTCTGCAAAGAGTAATCTTTATCGGGCCTGCAGCTTTCCAGAGGCCTCCATTTAGCCTGGGTATAGGTTCTGACATCTCCACTGGAGGCAGCTCCTCTGAGGAGGAAGGGAGGGTTAGAATAAGGAGGAGGCCAGGAGTGGACAATCAGCCTCCACGGGAGCCACCTTGGGAGGCCAGGCGCAGGCACAAGGGGCACAGGACCAAGAGGCAGACCAAGGGGCTGCAGAAGATGCCACTTTCCTGCTGTCAGGGTATACAGGCGGTGAAGCAGGTATCTCAGTATGACTGAGGTGCAATGCTGAAGGAGGCTCTGACTGTCAAGGGAAACAGTCAGCTACAACTGTCAGATGATTGGCCTTGAGATATCTCCTAACTGTGTGGGTGGACACCCCATGCCAGTGGCTCTGAAGCTCACAGTTGCTCTCAACTTCTATCCATCTGGCTCCTTACAGGCCTCGGTGGGTGATCTTTGTGGTGTCTCCCAATCAGCTGTCCACACTTGTGTCAAGCAGGTTACAGTCGCTCTGTTCTGACGGGCATTGACCTTCATCCACTTCCATTGCGACCAGACAAGTCAGACACAGCGAGCCAGAGGCTTCGCGGCCATTGCTGGCTTCCCCCGCGTCCAGGGTGCTATAGACTGTACACATGTGGCCATCAAGGCGCCAGAAGGTGAGCCCGGTGCCTTTGTCAACAGGAAGGGCTTCCACTCCATGAACGTGCAGATAATGTGTGATCACAGGATGCAGATTCTGCAAGTCTGTGCAAGGTACCCAGGCAGCTCCCACGACGCCTACATCCTCAGACACTCCCAGGTGCCGGGGCTCTTCGGTGCTCCAGCTCGGCTGGATGGATGGCTGCTGGGTGACAAGGGCTATCCCCTCAGAAAGTGGATCATGACGCCTCTCTGCCATAAAAGAACAGAAGCTGAGCAGCGGTACAATAGGAGCCATGGTTCCACAAGGGCTGTGGTGGAGAGAGCCATCGGTCTCAAGATGCGCTTCCGATGCCTGGATCACTCAGAGGGCGCACTCCAGTATCCTCCAGATCGCATCTCTGTGATAGTGGTAGCATGCTGCGCTCTACATAATCTTGCACAGCATTGCCTGGCGCTTCCACACGTGGCACTTAGGTGCTACATCTTCCACTTCATCAGCTGCAACTAAGGGCTTAGTACATAAACCTCAATGTCCACTCAAACATTCAAGATATGTCTGCGAAATGGACAAATGCAGCACAAAGGAGACACCCTCAGCCATGGTCACAAATGTGGACATTATTCCCATCCATCAGATGGTGCCACCAAAATCATGACAAAATGTTGCTCCAACGTTCACAAAAATAAATTCCCTAATCCATGGGCAACAGAAAAGCACCAGTGAGAAACCCGTGGAATGCCTAACATGCCTTATGCTTACGTTTGCGGGTGTTATGTCTTGGTGCTGCCCCATCGCTTGGAGTGGCTTGTCAGACAGCCTGCTGACTCTGCTGTCCTGTTGGCCTCGATGACCTTGGCGGGCGTCCTCTGGCCTGTGGAGCCTGTGCTGGCCCCGCCTGGGAGGGAGTGGTCAGTTCCTGAACTGGCACCTCCCCAGTTGTCGCAGCCTCAACGGATGCAATGGTCACTGGCAGGGGGGCGGAGGAGCTGCTGCCCTCATCCAGAGTGCCCTGAGAGGAGCTGGCAGCGAAAACAGGCAGCTGCTGCGCCGACGTGAGGTCACATTGGACCTCCCTGCTCACCACAGATGGATGGGCACCAAGCGCCGACACTTGGTGCCCAGAACATCTGCCACACTGCCAATGACTACCTGTGGCCATTAGCACTGTGAGGGCTTGCAGGTCAGAGCATAACCCAATCGGATGCTGATCAATCTGTTGGAAGCCCCTTTCCATGAGAGTTGCCAATCTCTCAATGGAGGAAGCCTGACGCTCTGTCCTGAGGTTCATGCCATCACTGACATTCTGCCTGGATTCCTCCACCACAGAGACCAAGTGAAGCACACCCACATGCAACCCTGCCAGATGCTCCCAAGCACCCAGCCGCTTATCCTGCAACTGCTGCACGGCTGACATCTCCAGAGGCACGTCATCACTGCCAGACTCTGCATGTGCCTGGTCCCCTACAGTCCTCCGGTTGCTGGCGCCATCGGCAGTCTCTGTCCGTGCCATCTCCTCCAGTGATTGTGAAGTGCCCTCTCCACTGTGACCCGGGACACTAGCTGACATTATATTCCCCACCGATGTGGTAGTCGCTGCGCTGGTGCCTGGCTCACTGAAATTATGTAACGCTAGTGCCAATTGACGCCCCTCAGGTGTGGAAAGAGGACTCTGGACATCCTCCTGGCGGCCATGCGGTGGTGATGCTGAAATTAACAACAAGGACAGTGGTTCAGTTAGCGTTCAGTCAGTAACACAATTCATCCCTTTCCCCCCCAGGCTCATAATATGCTCAACCTTCAAGAACCTAAGGAGACGAACATTGGTGGGGTGTTAAACAGTCAAGAGGAGGCCCAAACATGACATGTGCACACAGACAGGCTGGTCAGGTGGCCTAAGGAGTGCCACATGGAATGTTATGTGCATAAGTGTGAGGTTATGCACTTGGGCAAGACAAACAAGGTACGGGAATACATGAGTAATGGTAGGACGTTGGAAAGTCAGGATGATTACAGGAACCTTGCAGGGCAGACCCGTTAAGGTAGCAGAACAGGAGCATAGGGCATTTAACAAGATAAAAGCCAAGCTTGCCTTTATTAGCCGAGGAATAGAACGTAGGGAAAGGGAGGTCATGTTGCAAGTGCAGGAAACGCTGTGGAGGCCACATCTAGACTTCTGCATTCAGTTGTGACCTGCGCTTCATGGGAGGGAAGGCATTGGAGTTGGAGGGTGCAGAGGTTCCTGACCTGGATGCATGCCGGCCTGGAGAGTTGGAGTTATGAGGAAACATTGCAAACACTTATGACATTTGCCGTGGAGCACAGGAGATTGACAGGTCACATTATTGACCTTCATACCGTTATAAGGGGCATAGACCGGGTGGACAGAAGGCAACATTTCCCTTGGCAGGGAGATGACTAATGTGGTGGCATTTATTTGATTGTCATGGGGTTGACAGGTGAGGTGCTGAGGACCTTTTGGACGGAGTAATGTGGGACGCACGGGCTGAACCCTCCTAAGATGCAATAAATCTTTGGATGTGCAGCAGTGATGCCATGACATGTTAGGCCATGTGGATAGTGGTCAGAAATGAGATAAGGCGACTTTGGAAGGTGCTAGAGACGTGCATCCTCAAGGGGCCGAGGGACCTTTGTGTATGACCCACACATCTGACTGTATCAGTCTGTCAATGAGCAGTGATGCAGCATTAACGATTGCAGCAATCATCAGTGCTTTGGATGGTGGGGAGACAGAGTGGATGGGACTGTGGCCCTCAAATACCTGGCTGATGTACCTCAGCCTCGCTGACACCTGCCAACCTGGCCGATGGCTCCTTTCTGGCTCCATGGTTTGTTCTTCGAAGTGGGTCAGTGTGTGCAGAATGTCCCAGCCACCACCAGTGCGCAAACGCGTTGTGCTCAGTTTTCGCCTGCAGAACAGAGAAGATCATTTATTGGGGCTGATCACTCATATACTCTGCACGCGCACGCCGCACCCCAACCACAGTGGCCTATCTGAGGCCTCCAGCGGCTCCTGTCCACACTACTGGTGATCAGTCACCAGAAGATAGTACGGCTGCTCCCAACCCCCTCCTCCAATGGCCACCTTGGACACATTCGAGTTCATCACTTTGAATAACACACGGGTCTTAGCGCCCATGGCAAGGAGGCACAATCAGGTGCGACGCCGAGGCCAGCAGATGCGTCTTGGCCACGACACCTTGAGGCACCCCTTCCACTATCTCATCACCAACAATAAGACATATGTTGGGGTTCTGAGTATGTGTCCAGCTGCCTCTCCTGCAAGTTGCCATCAAACTACTCAAATGTGACAAACACCAACATATGCAGCGGGGAGAACCCATCTTCTCCTCAGCCACTAAGGCTGATGTAAGCATGGTCACTATCTGTTTGCCCACCCAGCGTGCGCCAAATGTCCAATGCAGTAACGACACTAAGACGTGGGGGTGGGTCTCAAAGGCTAAGGCTACCTGCTGGGTAAAATGGCCAAGGCCAACATGGTACTCACCCTTCCAGAACGCAACAAACCATTGAAGCGCTTCCGGCACTGGGCCCCTGTTTGATGTACAGCATCTAGGGAGCTGACCACCTCCACCACCTCCTGCTGGGCCCGCTCCTCCTCCCATCCTTGGGAAACAGGACCTCTCACCGTGCTGCCACATCTTCGAGAAGGGCAGCAAGGTAGGCATAAGAGAAGCGAGGGGCACATTGGCCTACCCTGCAGCCTGCCCTTCTCCTCTAGCCTGCCCTCCTCTGGTGCCCACTATGTAGACCCCCTGCAACTGTAGCTGGCCATGTTAATGAGCCTAAAGGAGGCTGCCTGGCCTTTCTTTATACATTGGAACCGGCGGTCTGTACATGCCCACTGCAATTTTAAAAATCCCGCCCTCCATGGGAGTGTGAAATGCGCTGGGTGGGCCTTAACTGGCCCGCCCGCGCAAAATGGCGGCGTGGCCCGGATCGCCGGCAACGATCAGCTCCACGTCTGCCCACGATTGGGTCAGCCCCGCCCACCTGACGAACGGAAAATTCAGCCCTACATTTCTGGAAATTTCTGAAAACCAATCCAGAACTTAGAGACTAGAATCCAGCTTAATTGGTTGGATTGTGGATTTGACTCCTCATTCCAACTTCTTTTCCATTTCTAGATGAAAGTTCCATCCTTCCACTAACAACTTCCCTTGACTCCATTCCTTGAATCCACCTGACCCTGTACACTTTGACCAGGTTCTAACCTGCTGTACCACGACAATGTTTCAGTGTCTGTTTTTCTGAGAGATTCTATCCATATTCTAAAACAAATAACCATCCGTCTCCTTCCAATTTAAGAGCGCTATAATTGTACAGGAATTATATGAAACATTGTGAAATTTCTGGAAGTTCAAAAAAATGATTTAATTGTAGGAATTGGCAATTAAAAAGAAATGCAGGTCAAAATATATAACATTGAATAGTATTTTTTATACAAATGAGTCAGCTTACAGTGTCTTCACACTGCCCTTTTGTGTGTCATTACCCTTGGAACAAGTACTAACAGGCTTGTCCAGAGAACAGAGTTCAACAAATAATGAGCTTAGCCTCCTGCATAAGTGTTCTGAAAATGTTAGTAAATTGTCATCACTGAAAGGAATGAAGGCAGCAAACCTGAACTCTGTCTTCAGAAAAAAAAATCAAGTTAAGATATGAGGGGCAATTTTTGAGTCCGTACTAGTGTTGGGGAGCCTTTTGTTGGCAGTACGAATCTTCAAACTAGAATTCTAAGGTTATTCTGAGTGATACTGCACCACCCAGGATTGCAAAATCATCTGCCTTGGTTAATTTAATCCAGTCACAGCCTGATCAGATAACTTTACGGGTTGAATTTTCCTGCGTCGGGTAGGGGTGGGGTGGGGTGGGGCGGGGTTGTGCTGGGGCAGGCAGGATTGAGCATGAACCCAATCAGCGCACCCACTCGCCGACCAGAAAATTCTTCCCTATCTAGTTGTCCAAGTCACTTAAGTCATTCATCTTTCTTTAAAATAGTTATATTACAATGTGTGGTTTTAGAATGTTTTGTTTTGGGACTGTGTCTTTAATTTAGGGTAAAATGGAGGAATGAAGGGGGTCATGTGACCTGTTCTGAATTCTGCTGACAACAAACCTGAGCGGCTTGGTTATTAAAGATTAAAGGGGGACCCAGGTGGTCTTACTGGGAAGGGGATGTAAGATATTCACACGTGTAAACAAAAACTAGAGCAGCTGTGTTGATGATGGATAGACTGTTAGTCCCCAAGTCCCTGGGAGGTGTTAGGAATATACTTTAATCTGTCTATTTAATTCCAAGACAGAATAGAGTTGGGGGGGTTGCGGGCAGGGTGTGGTCTAGAGGATAGCTAATTAGCTGGATGTGGCTGACATTGCCATAGAGATGGGCTTTGACAAGGAAGAGTCCAGAGGAAGTCATTGTAGGATTGGGTTGCAGGTTTTTATAAATATCACTGAACCTCACAGATAGGGTCAGTATGTAAGAATCGAAGAGTGAGAGAGAGCACAGAGATAGTGGCAGCAAGTCTTTATTGTTCACCACACAAAATGTGGGTGGGAGCTTGTGCTCGGATTGAAGAGACCAAGTTTGTGAGGGCCAACGTAGCTGGAAGATTCATCTAGTTTTGGCTGGGGGAGGGATCTCCAGGTAATCCACGTTGTGTAAGTAAGTTCCATCTAGATAACTTCTAATCTCCGAAAAGGGAACTAAGAAGCCCTTTGGACTAGTTCCTGGAGAATAGAATGTCCAATTAAGGGACAGAGTAAAGTAAGAGCGTAAAGAAAGATTTTCGGTCATTTAGAGTGTTAAATGGGGTATCCTTTCTATAGTTTGGAGTACAAGCTGCCGACTGAAATATGGTTTTGGGGTCAATGTTTTTAGCTTGTGTGTTACGGAAAAAGTCTTAAAACTTGAAATCTTGTCATGTGACCCTTTCACCTATTTGAATTTGTTTTTAAAAGTTATTGGTCTTTAGGGGAAACTCAATTAAATTAAAGAAAATAACACTTTTATCTTAATTCAACTTTTTTTAGTTAATGCTCTAAGTCTTTGGTGTTTCATAGATACACGGATGGAAAATCTGGTGAGCAGAGTAGCAGAAGACCTAGGACAAAGACACTAACTCAAGCACCTCTTTGGTTAATTTACACTTGCTCCTCTGTCCCCCAGCTTTCTTCTTTCTCTGCCAAAGGTCCTGCCTCTTGCTGGAATGTGATACTTCAGACAGTTGCCTTTCAGCATCTGAACATATTGCTATTCTTCATGTGTGAACCTAGATTGTGATTGCTGGCTGGGTGTCCAACTATTGGGTACAACATATACTTGACATCACCCCATTCTCACTTGAAGTCCACAAGTGCTCTTCCAGTCAGGTCACCCAAGTAGATGAACATATCTTGGCTGATTCCGCCCCTCCCCTCCCCCCGACCCTCTGGCATTGAGGTTGTAACACATGAAATACTGCCACCTAGTTTCAGACCAATGATCAAACCTATGGCCTTCTGATATGCAGGCTTTAATGCTACATTAAGCTATGTCTTTACTCACTAAAACATGGGGAATCTTAGTTTATTGAGTTATCTGAGTAACAGTGCATTCTTCTCATTCTGAGGTTGTTCTGTGTAGCAGTACATAGAAACATAGCAAGTGGAGCAGGAGTAGGTCATTTAGCCCTTCGAGCCTGCTCTGCCATTCAATATGATCATGGCTGACCTTCTATCTCAACGCCATACTGCTCGCTCCTTATACCCCTTGATGCTTTTAGAGTCCAGAAATCTATTTCCTTCTTAAATATATTCAGTGACTTGGCCTCCAGAGCCTTCTGTGGTAGAGAATTCCACAGGTTCATCACCTTCTGAGTGAAGAAGTTTCTCCTCATCCCAGTCCTAAATGGCATACCCCGGATCTTGAGGCTGTGACCCCTTGTTCTTGCTCCACCCCCACCCCGCAACTCCCTCCCCCAGCCAGAGGAAACATCATCCCTGCATCCAGTCTGTCCAGCTCTGTCAGAATTTTATATGTTTCAATGTTTTGTGCCCGCAGTTATTCTGAGTAATGGTATAATCTTGATTCTAAAAATATTCTAAGTAATAATGCACTCTCTGATTCTGACGACACTAATGCACTAATTCAGTGGTAACTCTGAATGACCGTCCTCACTCCATATTTCCCCTAATTAACAATGCATCTTTCTATTGCTGAAATTATGTTGCGTATCAATGAATTCCTCTGATTCTGAGTTTGTCCTGAAAAACCTTGCACTGCCCTACTGTTGCTTTTATTAAAGTTAAATGCATTAGCTATTTTCCCTTCAATTCATATTTTATTACTGTTCAAAATGAGGATGGGGTTAATATTTTGTAAAAGTTGCTTACCCAACAAGTTGGATGATTGTAACAGTGTAAGTAGGACTACTTGACCATATCATAATTACATTATCTGCTGACCTGATATTTTTAACTGTTTAGAAAAAAAATTATATGAATATCTCATTCAGCAAGCTTTCTATCATCCTCTTTTCCTTGTGCTTCACAACAATACTATTTTACTTGTGACGCCTCAACATTTAACCGTACAAGTAAGAAAATGAGCAGTTATGTTCATTGTTTGCCTGTTCTGCAAAGAACCATGATTCCAGCCAAAATACTGACCTTAATTCCAATAATCTGTTAACAAATATCAGGATGAGAGTTATGTGGCCATATGTCTGTATTATATAAGCTAAGGGTGGCATGGTATAACAAAGAGAGCAGGTTGCTTGTGTTTGCCCTCAGCTAGCAATGATGTGTGGCCTATGAAAACCAATAAGGCAAGGACAGCAAATAATGGCAATAATGGCAATTTAATTAAGTTGTTACCTCTGTATCTGGTACCTGGAGCTGCATGAAGTATGGGAGCAATGGTTATATTTCATGGTATCAATTGTCAAGCTGCTTTTTCTGTGCTACGAAACTCATGTTGATGGATAAAAATACATTTCTCCTCACTGGCAACAGTAACAAAGATAAAGGCTGACAGAATCAAAGCTTTTTGTGCTGGTGTTTGATGTGCCACATTTTCAGTGCCTTCTGGATTTCCTCCGGTAAACTATCAGCTGAGAGGAGTGTAGTCTGCTGTACGTGTTTTCAAATCAGCATCAGACATCCCCATCAGCTGTAATCTTTTTGTCTCATGTGTTTCTTTTGCTCAGGTTTTTCACAAATGACAAAACAACCAATACCAATTCTGCAGAAAAATGGAGGTGAAAAAATATCTGTTTTTTATATATGTCCTGTTTCTGCCATCAGGCATTTTACCATGCAGAAATTGCATTTACCAATTAAGATACAACCAATGCTGCCCTGTATTCATTTGTTCGAAAGAAAAAGTTACAGTGGACAGACTTAATTCAACCATGCCTCCATCTGTTTGGGTAATATCTTACACTTGATTAATCATTTCCTAAACACTGGGAAAGATGAGCAATTTGCTGCAGATGCACAATATAGTTTATGTTATGTCATCAGTTGTGGCTTAGTGGGTAGCACTCTCGTCTTTCAATCAGAAAATTGGCGGTTCCAGCCCCACTCCAGGCAATCTAGGTTGACGCTCCCATGCAGTACTGAGGGAGTACTGTACTTTCAGGGGTGCTGTTTTTCTGATGAGATGTTAAACTGAGGACCTGTCTACACTCATGTAAATAAGTCACATAGCACTATTTTGAAGATGAGTGGGGAGTTCTCCCAGGTGTCCTGGCCAATACATGTTCTTCAACTGACATCACAAGAACAAATTATCTAGTCATTAAGTCTTTGCTGTTTGTGGAAGCTTGCTGTGCACAACTTGGCTGTCATGTTTCCTACATGATAATGGTGACGATACTTCAAAAGTATTTTATTGACCATAAAGCACTTTGGAACATCTATGTTCATGAAAGGCACTATACAAATGCAAGTCCTTTTTCAAAATCTGCAAATCAAAGTAATATTTCCACAATATGTGGTCATACTAGAGCAATGATGCATCAGGTGATTTACTGTGGTTTCTCAACTTTTCAAGAAAGTCAAAGCATTAAAAATGACCTTTTTTGGAGCGAAGCGCAGCACCAGTGTTATAAATCCAGAATATAAGACTTCTTTTTGTGCATTGATTCTGATTGACAGCATACTTGTGATTTTTTTTCACAATGGAGTTATGTCCATAAGTGGAAATTGAATTTATTACACCTCGAGATCTTAACATTCTGCCTGCACATACAGTTCACAGTTGAAAACATTTACATCATCTAAAAAATAAGGTGTAGAGGTAAAAAGTAATTAATTCATGAATGTTGGAAATCTGAATTAAGACAAGTAATACTAGAAATGCACAGGGATCTGGTCAGCATCTGAATGAGACCAACAGATTAATGTTTCAAGATGCATCCTGAATCACTGAATTCCAATAAAAGAATTGGAAGAAACTTTTCCTGGGTTTATTTTGTTTTCACTTTACAGAGCAAGAAACTTGGGGAAAGAGATTGATGATGTAGCAGGCAAGTGGAAAATCACTTTAAACTTTCCACCTTAAAAATACAAACTGTAACAAAATGGCTGTTTACTCAGCACCACTGCTATCTTTAAGTGAACAGTTAATGACATAAAGCCACAGATAAGTAATGGATGTACCACTGGAAAGACCTTTACTTAGTGGGTGGTAAGGAGATAAGTGCCTTCCTCCATTGTCTGTGTGGGTGTGCACTCAGCTAATGGACATTAGGCAGACAATTGGATGCTTGATCAGATGCTGAATTTGACACATGAAAGTGAGGTCACTTCACCTTAGCTGCACCAATGAGTTAAATGTAAGTGATGGAACAAATTATTTTTGAAAATTATCATTCTAGTTGTTCATATGTGTTCCATAAAATACACGAGTAGCTGACTTTTTTAGTAGTGTATTGCTCAAATATAAGCTGTTACCTTGCAATGGGCAGAACAGAGATTATTTAATACCTCTTATCCTGTCACTGACGTTCTATTCTTTCTCTACTCATATCATCCTACCCTACACAAAGGCATTGAGTATGATCACAGAATATAGATAATATAAAGAAATGTCATCCACTGTCACTATTTTTAAACTTTTTATGGACAACACATACATCTAAAAGGAGTGTGATTGTCCTGTTTGGAAAATATACGAGTTTTCAGGAAGGTTTTCATTGTAATTTTTATTTCAGTATGTTATCCCATTTTTTCCCTTAGTGTTCTTCAGTTCATAACTGACCGGTGTAAGGAGAAGTCTGCTCCCACATCGTTGCCCAGTTGTGAAAAAGCAGCAGATACCACCCAGGTCAATTCTGCCTAATAATGGTTTCTCTCGTCTGCACGGGGAAATGCCAGAGGAAGACTTTACTCAGCCAGTTCTTACTTGGCTGAGGTGGGGAACAGACCGGATGATTGTTCCTGAATCATTCCCACGTAGTGGGAAAAAAGAGCAAGAATTGCATTTACATAGCACCTTTCACCATTTCAGGAACTCCCAAAGCATTATACAACCAATTTTGAATACGTTTGAAGTATGGTCACTGTTGTAATGCATGAAATGCATTAGCGGATTTGCACATAGCAAGCTCCTACAAAAGCAATGAGCAGGCAAATATTGGCCAAGATAATGCACTGACCCCCAGCACCACCATAGTGCCGTAAAGAGGGCTTCTGTAAGAAAGTGATACACAATTATATCAGTGTAACATCCACTGTACCATCGTGCTCCACTCCCGGGCATCTCTACATCAGAATCCATTGGTAAATCACAAAGACACTGATCCCCAATACTTAAAGTATGTAATGAAAATTTACAACAGCCTAAGTTTATTTGTGTCAGCTATATTTAGCCTGAGAGATGCATACTCATGTGTTTCGAGAAAAGTCCATTGCCAGTCATCTTAAAAGCAAATGGGTCAGTATCATTTATAGATTTTTGCCTTTCCGGTTTCACCTCAGTAAATCGGACCTTAAGGTACCATCTCTATAAAATTAACTTATAAGGCGTTCTTGTACTCATCGCAATCCATCTTTAAGAAGGCTTGTAAAGATATAAGACTTGTTTGGTCCAGAACGCGAATACAAGCAGAACATTTAGTTTACAACGAAAGCATTTGCATCAAGAGCTGGGTTTATAAATTGGGCTCAGATTGTAGACGTAAGAGGTGGTTAATTGCGACACCTACACGTTTTGAGGGCAAATAGCAATTCTGAATGAGAAATACCTACCGAGATTCGCGCTTGTGAAGCCGAACGAAGATGTTGCAGGACATTTTTTAATGCAACTATTCACAGCAACGCCAATCTAACGCCCTGCCGGCCCCACTGCAGTTAAATCTTCAAAGCAAATTAAAGTTTATCCGAATGTCTTTCTAACCCATCTACAAATAACAAAATTGATTTTTTGTAACACCCTGTGGGTTAGGAAAATTTGCCTGTTCCGTATCTGGGTCTATTTTTTTCCAGTGCAATTAAATTCTCTCCTTTCTACTATCCAGCTACTTATTTGAATGGTGAAAGATCTGCTCAGGGTTAAAGTTGCTGAAGCAGTCATTCTTATACTGTCAAGTGCAGAATTGATGCAAAACAAATTTGGTACAAATATCTCAAAGGAACTCAAACCATACTTAAAGTTTGCTCGCTTACAGCTACCTGTCGTGTTACTTGATAAGCTTTCAAAGGATCGCAATGACTTCAACTTTATTTGAAAGCAAAATCATGAAGTGTAGAAAGTGCGTTTTACATCAGAACTTCTGTGAAACGGCAGCCACCGTTATCTCTCCATGTCACGTCATCTAGTGGGATCCGCCAGGAATTGCTGTTGTACAAATCTAATTTGGGGCTTACATTGTTTCGGGGCCAAAATTAACACAAATCGGCATAAACACCGGGCGAATCTAATGAAAAGTGACCGTGGAATGTTACTGTGAAGTGGAATGTTAACACGTATTATGTTGAGCTTGGTTCCCACTAACGCTCAGAACAAGAAGGTCGAGGGTCCGTGTATGATTGGGTACAAACTTTGAAAGAAACTTTCTTTTGTTGAATTTGAAAACGCAGCCTTTTGTTTTGTGCGTGCGTCTTTGCTGGCCAAAAGCCTTTGTATATTCCCAAGTTCTGTTTAGATTGAGTTTAACGCATTTTCGCGTCCCCCCCCCACCACCCCCCATCTCCTCAGGCTCTTGATTTTAGATTATTTAAATTTAATCAAAAGTTCGTTAGGTTAATAGAGGAGAGCCGAATGCTATAAGACCACAAAACTGTAATGTATGCTCTTATTTTGACAGATTTTAAGAGTCAATGTTATTACATCTGCAAGTTTTGTATAAAAAAACAGATAGTTTTTTATGGTTTCAACGGCAGATGCAGCTAAAGTAACTCAAGACTTTTCAGTATTTGACTGAATTCCATTAATGTTAAAATCTGGGTTTACGTATTAAATTGAATCGAGCGGTATTTATTAACATAACATTTTTGTCTGGTAAATTACCAAGACAACGTATTTCTATCACGCTATTAGAACAAACCGTCACCTTAAAAGGGTGGAATTAAAATAGTTTTGTAATTTTAGACGTTTATCATATGCACTACCTTCTTCCCAAATACTGCACCATGGATTGAAATGATTGGAGAAGGGATCAGGATACCTCAGAGATGAATCCTAAATGTCAGTTCTGAGGCTTGTCAATTTGTTCCTTCCTGTTTACTTTTTATTGGGGAGGGAGACGTATTTTATGATTTGTTTTTTTTTTACGGGAGATAAGCTATCTGGTGCGGGGGGAAAGACAAGCGAAGTGAGTGGATATCGATTTCTCAATAGCTCATCAATGCAAAATAAGTCTAAGGAGGGGGAATAACAAAGGAACGCCGCCCTCGTGGTCTTAGAGTCCGCGCATATAAAAAGCGAGCTGAGATCTTCAGCAGCTTCAGAAGAGAACTGAACACGGCTGAGTAAGAGTCAGGATAGACACACTAGGATTTTCCCAGATCGTCGACCAGACATCCAGACAATAGAAAATGTAAGTACACATGCATTTTATACAAGTACGCTTTTTTCGAATTCCCAGTTTATGTGAGCCCTCGCCCCCGTCCAACTCCCACAGAAAAGAGATTGTAACTTTTATAAGCCTTTTCTCAAAAGTGTTAGGCAGCCGGCGGACAGCAACTTCGATGAGTACAACTCCATATCCGAATGGTGGGGCATGGCTAGTTTTGCAGGTCTAACTATTCAATGATTGTTGCTGGCATTTCAAGAAGAGGTAGGTAGTAAATAGATTCTGACCATTACTGTCACTGTAAAGTGCGAGGGAGAAGCTGAGAAGAAATTCAATTGATCACCGGGGGGAGGGGGAATAAAACAACAAAAATGCTTTCAGTAACCCTGCTGAATTAACTAAACTGTTTTAAATTCCGAAAAAAATAATAGTGTTTGGCAGAACCTTTTTGATTTGGATTGAGAAAAGCTCAGCATTTCTGCTTTGTGGTATGATGTGCACAGGATGCATTGTATTGTCTACGTTCAAATGCACACAGTACAAGTTTACTGGACTCCTTTTAATTGAAGGGCCCCTTTTATTCCAAGTACAATGATGTAAATTATTTGACATAGTACCTTTAACAGTATGAACTTGTTGGGACGTGACTTCCTAGCAGTCCATGCTGCAGCATTTTAAGTCTTTTGTGGAGTTCATGGTTCCAAGTTAACATAATTAGATTTCCACATAATTAATTTTCCAATCATTTTTATGTCTGAACTGCAAGTGAGTGGGAGTGAGGCCAGCTTAGACCTGTATATTTGGTGTCACAGCTCATTTACCAAAACTCCACTGCACAGTTTAATGTTCTATATTGGCTTGGTTCTAAGTGAAGGAAACATTCTTTAATATATACCTTATATAGCAGCAATATGATATAATAGAAATGTGGATAACTTTTTATAGCAACTCATGCATATGTGGCTCAGTCAACTTTACTGATTTCATTTTGGCACTGTAGGTGACAATGCCGCCAACTATGACACTGGTCTAAATGATTCATTTAGAGAATGAACCTGAGTTAACTGACAGCAAAGAAGGGATAAAAACATAAGGAATTACAAAGCGTTAGTTCCTACAGATCTGCAGAAAAGGAGGAAATGGTTCAAAGCATCTGGTTTTACCATTGAAGTCTTTAATCTTTAAAGCGTCAGAACTAAAAGTGTATAAAAGGGTTTATTTAAAATCATCGAAACATTGACATCCATTATTGTTCTCCTGGATGCTAATTTTAGTTCCTAAAGTCTTATGCCTCCTTTGGTTCACTCATCTCTGGCAAGTGCTCAGTTGTGTGATGCTTAAATGCAAATGGACATTTTCTTTTTCTTTCCTCTTACATTCAGACTGATTGGTTTTTCAAAGTTTTGAATGTAGGTTATATGGTTTGCAGCTGTTAGTTTTAAATATTATTAATCACGTAGAATTTCATGATTAATATATAAGTACTGCTGGTCACTTCATCAGATTTTCGCTTCCCTCTGCCACTCTTCCCTCTCAGTTTAGATATGGTTTTGTTTTTGTGCGGGTGTCTTACTTCTCTGGCCTAATTCATGACTTTCTGAATTCCTTTATTTGCTTAAAACATCATATTCTACTCACTTTTAACCATACCACTTTAAACTTTCATTCTGCCATCTATCTCCCTCTCTGCTTTGTAGCTACTCCCACCAGGAGATCTGCTGCCATGGTATGTCATATTGGCTGTCTTGCACCATCCTTGCACATCCACTGTAACTCATCCGCTGTAACTTCTCTGTGACATCAGTCCTCCAGCTAAGCCTAGGTTGACCCCTCTTTCTGTTGCCTTCCACTTTGCCCTCTAAAAAAGATCTCTGTAGCTTTACAGTACTGATCAAACAGCTAAAATACTGACTTTTTTTCTGGATGTCACTTCTTAGAGTTCTTTTTGCTCTTGCACCATCTAGCACCTCTCTAACTGTCTTATGGTCTGTATATGGAGTTTTTCACATACGTCTTTGCATCCAGATTTCAAAGGTCTCTATTTTCTTGTACAGGTCTTTACTTATTGTCCAGGTTTCTGAGGCAGACAGGAAAGTGAATAGAATGTAGCATCTTATGAGTTTTGTCCTCGTTACAAGCTTGAGTTTTCTTAACAAAAATAGAATTACCTGGAAAAACTCAGCAGGTCTGGCAGCATCGGCAGAGAAGAAAAGAGTGGACGTTTCGAGTCCTCATGACCCTTCGACTTGAGTTTTCTTGTTGTTCACACATGCTTCACCTTCACAAAATTACTCCTGGCTGTCTCTATCCTTCTTCTGACTTCGGCATCACATCAACCACCTTCCGTTATCATTTGTCCTAAGTAGACGAGCTTATCTCCTTAGGTAAAAGCAAAATACTGCGGATGCTGGAAATCTGAAACAAAAACAGAAAATGCTGGAAAAACTCAGCAGTTCTGGCTGCATCTGTGGAGAAAATAAAGTTAACGTTTCGAGTCCTTATGACTCTTCTTCAGAGCTCTGAAGGAGAGTTATAAGATCTTATCTCCTTGTCCCAGCGTGACACCATCCACTTCAATATTCCCTCTTGTTTCTTCTAATGTATTCTTTCTGACTACCACTGTTTTTGTCTTTTTGATGTTCATACTCAATCCATATTGAAACCTTATAGATTTTCCTTGATCTATAGCATTTTGTAAGTCTCCTCACGATTTTGGAAGTAGCGGCTGTGTTGTCAGTATACCACAAGTTAGTTATATTTTCGCCTCCAATATTTACCCCTGGAAGTACACCTATCACATACTGATTTTCAACCTTGAGTACTACATTACAATGAAACGTTATGTTTTCAAGTAATTGAAGCCAAACAAGACCCAGCGAATATACTTTGCCTTCAGTTATTTCTTTCGCATACTTTTCTTTCAAACTGCTCTTTGAATTGGCAGAGTTCTGACTATTTCTAGGTCTGTTCTTGGATTAATCAATCTCTTGTAGACCTGATCAACTGAGGCTTATTGCATACCGACCTTGTTCAGATCTCCTCTCTTCCGGCAGCCTCCTCTTTCTCCAACACTCACTCCTCCTCCTCACCCCCTACCCACCACTTCCCTTAACCACCACTAGCTTGGTGCTTCTCCCCTCCAGATTGAGAACAGGATTGCACATCCCACCACTCATGGTCTATTGTGTTTCCATGCCAGCACAGCAGTAAAGTTCAATTGCACTATAATCTAATTTAGTGAAGACGAATGAGTCTCTTTTTCAATGAACTGGGCAAATTCTTCATGTCAATTGCTCTATTTAAAACTGCATGCTCAATTTGAATTATCTCTGTTTTCCAATCAGTACTCATACTTAAATGTCACAAACGCTTTTGAAATTGTTCCAGGGTGAAAGTAATAGAACATTATTGATATAAATACTTAAGTCAGCTTCTAGATAACCTTGTTACACTAAGCTTGTTTATGAGCAGTCTTTTGCTGATTTTCAAGCTGATTTTCCTTGGCATGTTGTGCTGACTTTGGCTTTTCCTTCCCTGTGTGACAGATGGTGGCCGTTCAGAAACCTTGGACAACCCTGATTGCTCTTGCTATCTGTGTGCTGGTGTGCCTCGGGACTTTGGTGGATGCCTATCCTCCCAAACCTGAGAACCCAGGAGAGGATGCACCCCCAGAGGAACTGGCGAAGTACTACTCTGCTCTCAGGCATTACATCAATCTCATCACACGGCAGAGGTAAGCTGAAGGCACACATCATTGAATATGCAAGATGACAAACAAGCCAGCAACAATTCACACTGCATATTTATAACTCACACTACAGTCAGTTCCTGCTGCAGATCATTAAGAGTGCTAAGCAGTCACCTGATATGATTGATTTGCTTACTTTACTCCCTTTGTTGTTTAATTAACATAATATAATTTTCTTTTAAAAACACGCACAGAGCTCCCCAATTGCTTGGTGGGGAAGTTCATTCCCGAGTGCAGCACTGCTGTTGTCAGCATCTTTCCATCTTTAAGATGATAAATATGCAGCAAATCCGTTGGTGAGTGCAGCACTGTGTCATATTGTTCAGGCAAGTTTCAGGTTTAATCCATGGTCTAAGTGGAATTAGTTATTAAGTGGGCTTCCTACTCATGACGACTATCTGTTGACTCTTGCTGGAATGTGTCTGACTGGACGTTGGGTGAGAACAGAATGAAGCTCAGCTGTGAAGCCTCCCTGATTCAAATAGCCTGCCAACACGTACCATTCAAGCTCACACTTGGGATTTGAGCAGTTGGCTGAGGCATTCGCAGTGACTGGTGCCTGTGGAGCGTGAGTCAGTGAAAAGAAGTCAAAAGAAGTTTAGAGCTTCTGTTTCACACGGTGCAGCTATATGTGAGCAACCTTTACAAATTGTCTTTGAACTACTACACTCTTCACTCACCTGCAAAACTGATTTCTCTTATTCGGGAGCCCTTAAATTCAGGACCAGCATTGTTCTGGGAATTACATGTAGTATTTGCTTTGAAGGTATTGCAAAGTAATTCATTTAGGGAACAGAGAAGTCTTTAAATAGAAATGTTTGGCTGAAAGTACTCAGTCAAGTAATTGATGCATTTGGATCAAGTCATCACTTCACATTTGGCTATTATCTATATGCTGTCAAATTGTTCCCTAATAATAATTGTATTAATAAAATGATCGACACATGACTAATAACATTCATGAATTCACCACTAATGAAAGATTTGTTCAAACTTGCAAAAACATCTTTAAGTTTTTCTTATAAGATTATGGGAATATGAGCTAATTAATTTCAGATAAAAATATTAAAGTGCAATTTAATTTCTAAAAGCCTGTAATGTTGACTTTACGCCAGCAGCAAATTGAAACAATTAAATCTATTGAGACTAAATGAAGAATTCCTGTCTTACATTTACAGTGTAGATAGAGATCACCCTATACATTAGAATGTATAGGAAAAGAAAGAACTTCCATAGAAATAAGCAAAATACTGCAGATGTTGGAAATCTGAAATAAAAACAGAAAATGCTGGAAAAACTCAGCAGGTCTGGAAGCATCTGCGGAGAGAGAAACAGACAGAAGAGAGGTAGAAACATGATGAATTTTATACTGTTTAAGAGGGGAGGGAGCAGGTGCTTCATGATGTCCCGAGGTGCTTTATATTTGTTGAAGTACATTTGAAGTATAATCACAGTTATAATGTAGGAAGCAAGGCAGCTACACTCATTGGTCAGCATCATCATTACAAAGCACAGAGGAACAAGATACCCAGGCACCTTATTAGCTTGTAAATCAGCATTCAAGGGCACATGTGTATTTCAAATAGCCTTCCAAGCATATTCTGAAGATGCTTCTTAACTTTATTGCACTTAATAACATGTGCTGTGAACTATCCTGTTGTGCTGAAAATGGTTATTAATGTTGTAAGAACCCAGTTGTAGTGGTCTGTTACAGATCACTCACGAAGTCCAATTTGCTGTGGCAACATACACTTTTACATGCATGTTGGCACCTGGAACTATAGATAGTGATGGCAGAGGCTCCAACTTTCTTTCCATCACATGGCTGACCAGGAATCTCTCCTGCTCTTACCGCCTGCCATTGGCATGTTTTGGAAGGATTTGCTGCTTGATACTCAACCTGTCTGGCCACATTACGAATGTACCTTCCTTGGCCATCAAGTCCTGGGGTGGGACTCTAACCCAGAGTTTCGGCTCAGAGGCAAGGATGCTACCCTCTGCATCACAAGACCTCCTTTGGGATCCCAGTACACTCGCTCAAAGTACTCATCTACAATTTTAATTATACCTTCTTATTCCAATTACTTGTTTTGAATATACATTAGTATTTTGTGCATGATTTCCTTACATTATCTCCAGTTTACTGTTTGAAGAGAACAGCAAACGCTTTAGGGTTTTAAACTCAGCTTCATGTCATAATGCCCAGTGTAATAAAAGCCCTGAAATATGTGCACCTTGCCATTCATTGTTGCTTTATAGGTGAAATGCACTTGAAACTTGAGTGATCTGATTGACTCATCATTCTGTTCTGCTTTCTAACACTCAGCCAATCCTTTAAGCCTACCTATATATTAGTAAAGAGTTAACCTAAAATAAACTTGGCTTATGCTGTACCTTGTATGAATGACTGTGGCCACTGTGTCAGATTGTAATGTTAGTGTTAATTATAGTATTGACCTTAAGCTTTAATTACACTCCTATCCCTGCTTAAATCTAAAATCTGACTGTTCATTTGCTGCATCTTTAATCATGTACATGTCAGCAGTTTACTGGTCATATCTTCCCAGTGGCAGCTTTCTATTTTTTTTAACAGTATTGGTTCAAAACAAGAGTAAAAACACAATTACCTGGGAAAATAAGTTCACCTGAAAAAAAAATTTAAAAAGAAAAGAAAGCTGCAAATGTAAAATAGAAGCCAAATATTTTGAAAATGCGCAAGATACAATCCAGAATCTTTAAAGAGAGACAAAAAGATGATATTTTAGGTATGCGCCCTTTATCAAATCCAGCTGTTTCTCTTTCCAAATGCTTACTGGCTTCTGTATTTCTAGCATTTTCTGTTTTTGCTGTTGATATCAAATGGCATTGAGTAGTCAGTGCAGCTGGACTGACATCAGAAATTACAGGATATATTTATCTTTATTTTGGGAGCACTTAGAAACTACTCTGACTTTTTTAAAAAATTGATAATATATGTGAACAGAAACCACAGTGCTCTTTTGGCAACACTTTACTTAAGAGGCAGTGGACAGTTGATCTATGCGGTGTAAAGCAACAAGAATGCATAGAAAACTCTGGTCTTACTTTTCACTCATCAGTTTCTGTGTTGTACAACAGTCACAACCCTTAAATTGTCCCTCCTCCATTCCCTAGTTCACTAAGGCTCTCATCTTAAGTCATCCTAATAGCAACAATCTAACAGCCCTAACGCAATGTATTTAATTCCCCAATACAGCAAAGGCTGTTAATATTAATCAATTAAAATTTCAAATGTTGATTGAGCCGTTTCCTTGTTTTATTCCCCCATGTGCTTCATAACATTCAGATTTACTGCCTGATCTCAAACATACATTCTTGGAAGAATATTCCAACGTTGTTAGCAATTGGGAGTGAATGATTAAAACCATCACACCCTCCCCCACACACCATATGGTAGCATCTCATGATGGTACCTTCAACTGATGCTTCGAACCCTGAACTGAACTTGAGGGCTGATCAAGATGCACTGATGAAATTATTAATACAAGGACAATTGAAATGCTCAAACTCCTCAATCAAAGTCATTTGGTTTTATTTTTCCATAAGTTTTTCCAGGAAGGAACCATTACAGCAATGATTGCTGTGAGCATTTTATTTGCACAAAGTAAATTTTTTTCAGATTAAGATCACAGGCATCAATATTTGTGAATTGAACACTTTTATCACTTTTAACACTCTGCTGTTAACACCGAGGGGCTCAGTTGCAAAGTAAAGCTCCCTCTGCTCCACACTTTAACACAAGTTAATCTAAATCTAAAAAAATCACTGCACTGTTTCAATTTGACATTTCTGTTCACTCCACTAGACAGCCATTTCTGGTTAGCCATTCTAGCAATTTAATGCTGACTCAATAATGCTGACTCATCTGCAATTATGAAAAGTTTTGTTCAGGGGAACAACTGCCATGTGAACTGGGTTGAGAATGAAAAATTCATTTCACATAAGTTGTTTCCATTGGTATCCAGCTTTGCGGTTGAGTTGAAAGAGACTCAGAACTCATCAGCCTAGGCTGGATTCAGACCAGGGTTTGAGGTATAAACATTGTTTAAAACTCACTGTGCCTTGCAACTTATGAAAGACAAAAAAAGCATGAGAAATTAATTGTGGGATTGCTACTAGGATGCAGTACACTGAACACTTGCACAAAGTGATTAGTGTATAAATAGTCTATCAAAACACAGATAACTTTTTATAAAGAAGTAAGGGCAGTGAAGTTTACTTACTGCCTTTCGTATATTAAAAGGTTTGAGCCCTTTTAAAAATCGCTCCATTCACTTGCTGATTTAAACATGCCCTTATTCTCATCATGTACCACCATGTTTTGCACTAAATTATTCACATATGTTACAGTACTCCTTTATTTTCTTGTCAGTCCATTCTGCCTCAAGAGTTCACAACTCCCTGTAAATGGAGGATCTGAACAAAAATCTATTCAGCCTTGTAATATCAGTCACTGCAAAGTAGGACTTATTCATTGCAAACATATTATCACAAAATGGTTCAATCTGAATGTTCACCTTGAAGGAAACTGACATCCTGTTACTTTGTACCATCTATGTGACCGCCAGACAAAGTGAAAGCAGAAAGAATCTTCTGCATTATCTTGCTAGATCATTGTTAATTAGATTATATATGTATTTAGAAAAGAGGATTTGGATTGACTGCCTATCAGCTGTAGATGCACAGCACTTGAATTCCATTACATAAAGTCTCAGGTCCAAGTCATTGTGTACCCTAAGCGAGTACTTTGCGAGTACCCTATGTCAGGGGTGCCATATGACGAAACTCAACGTTAAGAGAGTACCTCAATCACTGGAGGCTAAATGGAATTATGCGTGCAGAGACTCCAAAAGGCTGCAATTCTACTCCCCCCCACAACCCCTCCACCCCCACAACATACAGGAAAGGTTTGTGCAAGGGTTTAAAATCTTGAAAATGCTGCTCCCAATCCACCTCATTCCCAGCTGTCATAATATTAACAGTGGTGATTCAGAACATTGATGAGACTCTCATTAAAAGCAGGCTGGTGCCAACTTAAAATGCCAATGTCCTGGTCCAATGATATCACCAGCACCACAACGTCAGATTAACATCCAGCTGAGAGAGACCCCAAGGGAGCCAAGGTAAGTTTCAAAACTTTCTGCCTCTGAAATCCTTGTGGGTCAGGCAGAGTAGGAGTGCTTCATCTGCCCCAGCCATTTCAAACTGCTGACCACAATTTCCATGGAAACTGTCCTTCCACTGACAGCCAGGGTTCATTCCCACAACTCCTCAGCTGTGGCCTCCCGTTGCTGCCCACCAGGCCAAGTAGTGAACCTGGCTATGTGTTGGATAGGCCTCCAGAAAACTTTAATTAAATGAGGCCTTGGGCCTCTGACCTCCCTGGGTTCACCACCACCACTGGGCCATGAGTACCTTTCCTGACACCTCACCCTCTGTAAAAAGCAAGGCCTAAGGATCTCTTAGTTATATGAGAAAAGTGGAGGCTGGAGTCAGCACTAGAAGATGTCAGAGGAAAATAGGAAGATAATCTATAAATGGGGAAAAAAAACAGAATTTGATTCACCAAAGATATCTGCAGTAAAACCTAAGAGCCAATTAGGAAAGACAATCTTAATGTTCCAGACCATTAAGCTTAATGAATTAACAAGCTTCATTAGTATCTAGTTCTAAGCACAAAATTCACTTTTATTATTTCATCTGAGTAGAAGAAATAAATTTTATGTGGCGTTTTGCACCTAGCTAACATACAACGCCTATGCACATATGTGGAGAATGTGTTGACTCTGTGGATTCTGTCAGTAGATCACTTCTATCTTTGATGCCCTAGTCTCCATTAAAACTATTACTCTCTCCTAGGCTGGCAAAGCACCTCAGAACATTTTACTGTGTTAAAGGTGCTATGGAAATACAAGTTGTTGTTGTGTCCCAATGCGCTTGATGTGAGATGATAAGAAATGGGAGCAGGAGTAGGCCATTTGGCCCCTTAAGCCTGCTCTGCCATTCTATAAAATCATGGCTGACCTGATTAACTCCGCTTTCCTGCCTTGCCCCATAACACTTACTCTTTTGTAGATCAGCAAGTAGGTCTCTTTTAAAGTACAGTCCCTGTTGGTAGGTAGGCAAATTAAGCATCCAACCTGCAGACAGTAAAGTTCCACAATCAACGAACAAATGAAAGGCCAGTTAATGCATTTGGTGTTGGTTGAGACATGAATATTGGTCAGGGGAAGTTCCCTGCTCTTTAAATAGCACCATGCATCTTTTACTTCCACTTGAGCAGGCAGATGGAGCCTTAGTTTAACGTTTCATCAAAAGGAAAATACAGTAATGCTTTAGTATTACACTGAAGTAACAACCTAAATTCTGTGCTCAAGACCCAGAGAGGGTTTATGCTCCTTTCTGACTCAGGTAGGTAACCTACATTTAGCATGTTTTATGTATGTCTATACAATGACACTGGTAAAGAACTGAGTGGCAAATGTGTATTTAACTTGTCATTTTTAGGAATTACAGCTGTACAGCTTGTGCACACATTAACCCAAAACTTAGGGTTGTACAGGCCTTTGTAATTCACCAGTCACCATTGAAGTAAATTGGTGCAGTTTCTACCGTATATTCTAAAAATTAATTTATGGGATGTGGGCATTACTGGTAAAGTCAGCATTTGTTGCTCATTCATAATTACTCTTGAATTGTATGGCTTATTGGGACATTTCAGAGGACATTCAATAGTCAACCAACACATTTTGTTTTGGCCTGGAGTCACATGTAGGCCAGACCAGGTAAAGGTGGCAGATTTCCTTCCCTAAAGGGCATTAGAGAATCAGATGGGTTTTTACAACAATTGATTATAGTTTCATGGTCACCATCCCTGAGACTGGTTTTATGAATTGAATTTAAATTCCACCAGCTACATTTTGAACCCACGTTCCCCAAGCATTTGCCTGGGCTTCTGGGTTATTGGTCCAGTGACATTATCACTACGCCACCATCTCCCTCCATTTGTATTAGCGTAAAGTAATTTTTGAGTAAAACTGGGCCAAATATGCATCAATTCAATGTTTTTCTAAACGTAGGAGAGTTTTTCTTGCACCATTTACACTGTACATGGTCTACTCTAACGGGATGTAGGCTAACTCTAATGAGGGAAAATTGTCAGAAAGAAATGTCAGCAGATTAATAAATGCAGTAGAATGAATAGAAGAGGTGCTGCAAAACCAAACATTTAACTGAAGCTGACGTCACTGTCAAATAAACAAGAGCAACAGCATAGATTTATATCGCACCATCAGAGCAGTAAGGTACCCAAGGTGTTTCACAGGAGCATTATCAAGCAAAATATGATACCAACCCACATGAGCTATTAGGACAGTTAACAAAGGTTGAACAAAGAGATCAGTTTTAAACAGGTGAAAAAGATGCAGAGATTTAGGGAAGGAATTCCAGAGTCTAGGAGACAGAAATTGAGATGTAAATAAACCTCAATAGCAATGAATCCAAGATAATTTGGTTGTATAATAACAGTACCCTCGTGACATTGTGTCAATGGCACATTTATGGAGTTTGGGTGCAGACAGAATTGAACTCGGTTATGGTGACACATTTGATAAATTGTCTGCCAACTATCTTTGTTCAGACTCATCCAGAAAGGACATCAATTAGGAAAGGCACTGAGAGGGCCAGCAGAGCCTGTGGAACTATTTTCCAGTATAAACTTCAGGAGACAAGGGGAGAGAATTGGCAACAAAAAAAATGGTCTAACAGTTCATACTAAAAGAAACCCTGAATCTAAAACTATTTTTAACGAAGTCCATTATAGTAAATAGCCCATAGTGATTCATGACATCTCATCTCTAAACAGGAGTAGATTGAGTTCTGATTTATCTCCTCAATTTGGATGGTAGTATGAAGCTTTATTCATGGCATTTCTTCCGGTCTTATGCTTTTCTTCTTCTTTCACCATGATCCTCCACAATCGCCTCTGTATTCCTGAGATCTTCCTCAGCCTCTTGGTGTCATTTAATTTGTAGACTTCCTAGTGATCTTGTACCTTCCACACTAGCACATCTGATCCTTTTCATCATCCTCTCAGTCATCTTTTCCACATCAGCATACATTTCATTCTAGCTCTCCTGATTTCCCTGCTCACTAGAAAATCCAGGGAGGAATGAAATAAAAAAAAGCATGGAATGAGAAAAGGTCATTTAACCAATTAAACCTATTCCTTACCCAGACCATGTCCAATCTATTTCAGCTTCTAAAAAAATGTTTTTTCCCAATATCTCCCAAAGGTAAATCCAGAATATTTATCTAACCTTTTACCAGGCAATATTTATTCTGACTGCTTGCCTGCCAAGATGTTCATAAACGTCAAACCTTCAGGCAATATCATAATCCATAAAGACTTTATTAGGAGAAAAATCTTTATTGAGAGAGAGAGAGCAGAATGTGGAACTAGTGAACCACAAGAAACAATTGAGTCAATTTTCCTTGGTAAATCTAAGGGGAACTCGAAGTACATGAGGGAAAAAGGAATAGAAGGATAAGCTGAAAGGATGAGATGAAATAGGGTGGGAGGAGGCTTGCCTGGGGCATAAAAACACCTGCTTTGACCAGTTGGGCCAAATGCCCTGATCCTGTGCTGTAAATTCGATGTAAAACACTCAATTATCTGTCACTACGTTTTTTTTTAATCAGCTTCAAACTCATGAGAAAAGTGTCATTATATAATCTTCTAAATAAGAAAGTCATTTACTTTCAACAATACCCTGTATTCTTACAAACATGACACCAATATGCTTAATAATTACTTCCAAATGTACTAGCTACCTCAATTTTGTTCCTGTATTGTGAATAGAATATGTGTGGAAAGTGGAATATCCATTTCATCACACTGCTGACAAAACAGTTTACAACTCACTTGCAGGTGATATTTTGAATCTCTTATTCATGGAATTAGATCAGTATTTACTCTTTGTTCCTCATTATATATCTTCTGCCATATATTCAGAATTGATATTCTTCCAAAGATATGCTTAGACATTTAAAGTAAACCAAATGCAGTGATACATTTCCCACTTATTAATGTTCATAGTGATTAAGGTATATGCATGCAAATCGCTGGAAATCTGTGACTTCCTATTTTATTCTAATTATAGTGACCAGAAAAGTTAGTGTGTGGAAGGTATTTTGAAATTATGTTGTTTTAATATGCAAAGGAAATTAAAATGTTAGAATTGAACTTGCTTGTTTATTTTTCTCTCCAATAGATATGGGAAGAGAGGTAGTCCGGAAGCTTTGTCAGAGTCCCCCTTTGATGCGAGCAGGGATCACATTGGGAGGTCAAGGTAAATATAGTCTGGAGAAGTGTTTCTCATGCTTAGAGCTCAGTGTCCTACAGGGAAATGATAGCGACTCACATTCGCACACAGACTCTTTTCAACCTGCTCAGTAATTATCACAAAACTGCAAAGATGATTCACCACCTTTTGTTTCTAACTTATTCAACAGTACTTCGATTTTTGTTTAAATCAGAGTAAATCTTTCCTCATAGAACGTAACCCAAATTAAAGAAAATGACAGTTTTAGTAAGGTAAAACATTGTTATATGTAATGCTTGGAGCAGCAATATCAAATGAAAAAAAAAGGCATACAATGCTGCCAAGTTTAGTGGCAGGCTAGAAGATTGTAAGTATTTTAGAAAGCAGTAAATTATGTCTAAAAACATTAAAGGAGGAGACATCAGAATATGAGGGGAAACTAGCAAGAAATAGTAAAAGCTCATAGAGATATATGAAAAGGAAGAGAGTTGCTAAAGTAAATATTGATCCCTTAAAGGATGAGATTGGGGATTAATAATGGGAAAGAAGAAAATGGCAGACTTTGAACAAGCGTTTGTACGTATCTTCATGGTGAAAGACACTAAAAGCATCCTGGTAATACTAGAAAATCAAGGCCCAAAAGGGAAGGAGGAACTTAGAAAAATCACTATTGCTAAAGAAAATGTACTCAGGAAACTAATGGGGCTAAAGGCTGGACCTGATGGCCTGCATCCTAGGTCATAAAAGAAGTGGCCTCAGAGATGGTGGATGCATTAGTTGTAATCTTCCAAAATTCTCTACATTCTGGAAAGTTCCCAGCAGATTGGAAAACCACAAATGCAACACCCTTATTAAAGAAGGGAGGGAGATAGAAGGCAGGAAACTATAGGCCACTTAATCTGACATTTGTTGTTGGGAAAATGTTAGAATCCATTAAAAGTGAAGTAGTAGTAGCAGGAAATTTAGAAAATCATAATAATATCAAGCAAAGTCAAAATGATTTTATGAAAGGGAAATTGTGTTTGACAAATGTATTAGAATTTGCTGAGGATGTAACAAGCAGGGTGGATAAAAGGAACCAATGGATAAGGTTAATACACAAGTTAAGAGCTCATGGGGCAGGATTTTCCCCTCATTGGGCGGGTGCGGCAGGCGGGCCTGGGAGCAGCCGCGAAATGGTCCACCGCCCATGATTGGGCCCTGAGCCTCAGCGCTGCCGGAGTGGGGGCGGGAGGAGTGCGAGTGCTGAAGTTTGCGCATGCATGGGGATGCGCTTAGAAAAAGTTCCCTAGAGGCACAGAGCTGCCTCAGGGAGCTGAAGATTTTTAAAATGAGAAATGAAGATTTCACAAATAATATAAACATGTCTCCAAATGTGACTCAGTCACATGAAGAGGGACATGTGGAAAAAAGAGTTTAAAATATTTTATTGTTTTTTTTATTCATTATTGGAAACCTCATCCTGCCCGTGGATGAGGTTTCGCAAAAAATGCAAAGGCCGTGAAAAGTTCTATTTAATTAGATGATGAAGGGCCTTAATAGGCCTCTTAACTGCCAGTGTGCTCGCAGCCGACTCTCATATGCGCCCACTGACTGAAATATCGCACAAGCGCGTGATGATATTGGGACGCTCGCCCGATTTCATTGTGCGCTACTTCACACTTGTGTTGGGTGTGCGCCCGCACGCCAAGCTGAAAATCCTGGCCATAGTGTTGGGAAGTAATATATTAGCTTGGATAGAGGATTGGCTAACTAACAGAGAGTCATAATAAATAGGTCATTTTCAGGTTGCCATCTGCAGTTAGGTGGTGGCATAGTGGTATTGTCATAGTGGTCCAGAGACCCAGCGTAATCCTCTGGGGACTTGGGTTCAAATCCCACCACAGCAGATGGTGAAACTTGAATTCAATAAAAATCTGGAATTAAAAGCCCATCTGGTTCCCTTTAGGGAAGAAACTCTGCTGTCCTTACCTGATCAAGTCTACATGTGACTCCAAACCTACAGCAATGTGGTTGACTCTTAACTTCCCTCTGAACAGGGGCAATTAGAGATGGGCAATAAATGCTGACCTAGGCAGTGATGCCCACATCCCATGAAATGAATTAAAAAAAAGTGGGCTGCCACAGGAATCAGTGCCTCAATTACTAATAATTTGGACAAAGGGCCAATTTTCTGATAATAGATGGGAAAGTAAGTTGTGAGGAGGGTCTGCAAAGGGATATAGGTAGGTATGTGAATGTGCAAAAAATTGAAGTATAATGTGGGAAAATGTGAGGTTGTCCACTTTGTTAGGAAGAACAGGAAAGTGGAATATTATTTGAATTGACAGAGCTGCAGTACAAAGGATCTGGATGATGTTATACACGAATCGCAAAAGGTTAGCATGCAAGAAATAATTAGCAAGGCAAATGGAAGAGGGATGCAAGAGGGATGGAGCATAAAAGTGGGGAAGTCTTGCTACAACTGTACAGGGCTAGTAAGTCCATTTCTAGAGGACTGTGTACCCTGTTGGTCTCCATTGGAGGCATTCCGCAGAAGGTTTACGAGATTGATTCCTGTGATGAAGAGGTGCCTTATGAGGAAAGGATGAGCAGGTTGGCCTATAGTCATTGGAGTTTAGAAGAATGAGAGGTGATCTTAATGAAACATATATGATTCTGAGGGAGCTTGACAGGGTGGATGCAAAGAGGATGTTTCCACTTGTGAGGGAATCTAGAACTAGGGGGCACAGTTTCTAAATAAGGGGCCTCCCATTAAGATGGAGATGAGAAGGCATTTCTTCTCTGAGGGTTGTTAATCTTTGGAATTCTCTACCCCAGAGAGCAGAGGAGGCTGGGTCATTGAATATATTCAAGGCTGAGTTAGATTTTTGATTTACAAGAGAGTCAAGTGTTAGGGGAAGAACATGGAGTAGAGATCACGACCAGATCAGCCACAATCTTGTTGAATGACAGAGCAGGTTTAAAGGGCTAAATAGTCTAATCCTACTTCTATTTCTTATGTTCTTATGTTTTTAATCCAAATAGAAAGGAATAGAAGGTGGTTCATTAAATAAACTTAAAAGTTTTTCTGATCTCTGGAGATGAGAATAATCTAGCTGAATTTGAAATGTTGTACTGGAATCGGGATTATGTTCAGGTCACAATTTATGCTAAAAGAAGATAAAACTACCGATTTGCTAAACTTCGTACAATTTTCTTTAACCAACAATAAAGACAGAACCAATACTTGCTTTGCACATAGGAGCATTTCTAAAATAGGTAAAGTTTGGCAGGAAATGATTTGATTTAGTGTGCTTAGTGTTATCATACAGAGACCCAAGCAACATCGTATGGTTCAAAGATTGGCTTTGTGTCTAAAGGCCAGCCTTAGATCAGGAACTGTTCACTGTCAGAATGATTAAAAAAGGTTTTGATGTACTGGAACCATGGATTCTAAATGGAATAAAAACAGATAAAAAAGCAATAGAATAAAATTAAACATTTGAGTGCAATCCTTTTCCAGAGACCTGCCTTTCTGAGAATGAATCATGTATAAGAAAGCTGCACATACAGAACATTACAGCCATTTGTAATCCCTTATTGTGAGATATTTCTCAATATGATTGACCTGCCAACATGCGTTGTGTGGTGCACCTGGCATTTGATGGTGTCATGCGTTCACACACTAGCATTGATATGCCTTTATTATTTTGATGGTTGTATGAACATCTCTACTGTATTAGACAACGTAGAACAATTTAAAAAATTGTTGCCAACAGCAGAACATATGGAACCTATCCAACATCATTGAAAACATGGTTAGTTACCTTTAGACCATATTATTATCATGATCACTGCATGAATACATGAAAGTTATAATATTAAATTTAAAATGACAAATAGTTCTATTCCAAAGATGATGCAGAAATCTTTATTTATTCCTAAGATTTATATCAACTCACTATACTGTCCTAAGTGTAATGCGAATGTATAAGAATCTTTGAACATTACTGACCTTTATTTTCTTTCCTGCTGGTTTATGTCAGCTTCGTGGAGAAAATTCCCAGAAGCATAATTTGTGTTCACAATATGTGATTTAGCAGCATGATTGGTATAATGGGACTAAACTTTGCACTCATATAGTGCCTTTAACATGATAAAAACATCCCAAGGCCTTTTACAAGCATTACCAAACAAAATTTGACACTAAGCCACATAAGGAGGAGATATTAGGCCAGATGACCAAAGCTTGGTCAAAGAGCTAGGTTTTAAGGAATGTCTTAAAGGAAAAGAGAGAGGTAAAGAGTTGGAAAATTTAGGGATGGAGGCATTGGCAGCTGAATGCACAGCCGTCAATGGTGGAGAATTAAGTCAGGAATGCTTAAGAGGACAGGACTGGTGGACTACAGAGATCTCAGGAACTTAAAGGCTTAGATAGGGAGATCACAGATATAGGGGGGGAGGATCTTTAGAGCATGGAGGGATTTGATAACAATTTGAAAAAAAAATATAAATTCAGTGATTGCACTTTAAAGCACCACAACATGTGATTATAAAGAAAAGCTTGATGATTTCCTCTACTGACAAAGAATTTGAAACATTTTGTGCTGGCCAGAAGTACTTCCATCTGTTATCCTTGTCTTAATAGCTAATGTTAAGTGCATATGTGGAATAAGCCCTGAGGTGGATTTTAACTCGGAGTGGGCTTCCAGCAAGAAACCTCCCTGGCAACTTCATTCTCTGCTTGCCAGAGATAGCAGGAAGCAATGGTAATTTTAACAGCCAGGCCTCACTAGCCTATCTCCCAGCCATTCTGGGCAGGAAGAGGGCACAGCGTGGTTGCTGGTAGGAGAAAATTGTGTGCCCTGGGTCTCCTGGTGTCTTCTAGGTAAGTGACAGGGATACAGATTTGGAAGTTTCAGTATAGGGAAGGAGAGGGGGAGCTGTCTCAGGGAAGGCTTGTGGAGAATTTTCTTGTAGGTCCACAGGAGCACTTCTGCTCTTCTTGGTCCCACAAAGGTAATATTTTGACTTAGCTGGAGGGCTTCATCATCCTTCCCAGCAGTTGCTGAGCTTTTTCGGACCAGGTGGGAAAAATGCTGGGACTTTCCCACTCACAGCATGGTTAAAATGCCATTAGGATCCTAATGACTTAACAGGAGCCCAAATGGCAAAAAATCCACGAGGCTTCTGCCCGCATCTGGGGTTTATACCAGATAATGCAGGAAAGGGTTGAATTTCAAGGAGATAAGTAACATTATCATTTTTAACCATCCACCCTTGCAGTTTCTACTGGGCAATTCAGATTAAAATGAACATTTTTTTTCTCTACTATAATAAAGCTCAACATTCTGGAAAAGAGGGTGCCAGCAAAATTCGCCAAATTGATCTTTAACAAGACTGGCTTTTCAAAAATATACCTGTGACATAGTTAGGGAGGAGCTATTGCAAAAAGGTCTGAAAGAAGGAACAGAAGAGATTTCAGTTGCTGAAGGTGAAAAGATGCACGCATTATTATTACTCACAAGACAGTGTGCAGCTTTTTTTCTCTTCAATTCAACATAGCTCATAATAGCCGATTTCAGGTAAACTAGGACATTGTAGACTTAAATGAACCCTATTTTGGAGTAATGACATTAAAGGCTGCAAATTATATTATTTTACATAGTTTACTTACTGGCCTGAATATGCAAGGCCTCTGGTCATTTCTATAGCATATTTTCTAGTACCTGTTAGTAGAATTGAGATGCTGCCTGTTTTGAATTTGCCAATCTCATCAGTCTGGGTGAGCAGAATATAATGCCCCCACCCTAATGAGTTTGAAGTTGGAGTGGGCACGTGATTGGACGGGAAGGTAGGGGGTGGCGATTTGCGCCATTTTCCTGCCTCCCTCTGTTCAGGTGCAGGGCAGGAAAACTTGCAGGCAGCCTCCCCATCTGGAAACTAATCAAGGTGCATAAGTGGCTATTTAAGGGCCTCATCCTGCTGCTGGGTGAGGGACTTGCCATTCTGGGAGGCCACCCAGCAAACCAGTGGACAACCCAGGGGGAATGGTGGTGGGGGAGTGCGTGGGGGGTTTCACTTATCATGGGCATGCTGTGCCCAACTGAAGGACCCAACATCAGGAAGGTGGGAGGACCACAGGAAGCCCCTCCCTTGACCTTACTTCCAACCTCCTCCCCCCCCGCCACCCCTCCCCCAACCCTTGTGGGCCACCACCTCCCTGTGACCCCCATCCTATTTGCACTCATCTCTAACTGGTGATTCTCAATGGTAGGCCACCCTGTAGTACCTGCGGTGGCTACCGTTCCTGTTGACGCTGTTGCTAATGGAGAGCTGTAGGCCTCTGACCGGTAGCTCTCAGGGAGTGGGACTTCCATCCTTAGGAGGCTTGATCAGACAGGAGGACTAATGTTGCCCAGGTAAGTGCCTAATTGGAATTGAATAGTGTCGGGTCTCTGGAGAAAATCGACTTGGGGTTCTCACCAGTTCTCCGACTGGTGGGTGAGACCTCTATCTCCCACATTAAACCTTGACCACTGTTTCCAAATTCACATTCAGATCAATTTAAACATCGAATGACAACAGTACCCATTACTGATTATTACAGCTTCAGGACATTCACACAGCATGAGAAGATCACTTGGTCTGAGATCTGAAAAACAAACCAGCTAATTCAATTGGAACTCAATTAGGATTCACCCAGCTGCATGCATCTGTATTTGTTTAACAATTTGTTTGACCCAGTCACACTTTTGAGGATGAATACCTTGACTAAACTGAAAGAAGCTTGAAATCTAATCCCATGCTAAGTTTAATGTGTACAATTTTATATCCAACTTCATAACCATTTATTTGTATACAAAATTAACATGGTTAATAATGTTTGCCAGTTTTGAAACATTGCTTTCAAACTCTTTCTCAGCTCTTCATTATTCAGCTTTACAGAATTCAGTCTCTATTCTCTTTTATTATTTTCTCTTTACTGGTTCATTTTTTTTTCTTTTTCTACTTTATTTCTAAACTCTGGTGATATCCTACTTTGATAGGATAATGGAACTCTGAAATACGGTCTGAAATCTGAAATACAGACCTGCTGAGTTTTTCCAGCATTTTCTGTTTTCTTTCAGATTTCCAACATCCACAGTATTTTGCTTTTATCTGAAATACTGTGTACTGCTGTATTTTGTCAAAATGATTGGAGAAGCAGAAGGTCAACTTCCAGGAGCACGTTGAGAAGAAAATTGTATTTTGTTTTATTGAGAACCCCAGTGAAGGAGTACGCTGTGGGTAAAATGACTCTGGGAAATGACAAATAAATCAAAGAATAATGGTTGGGTGATATAATGCGTTCCTTGAGGTCCAGGGAATGAATTAACACCAGTTGAATGAGTCATGATTTAAACACAGAGATGTTATAAAGAACAGAGCATGTAAGGTAGAATAATTGAAACTTAATATGGTCTTTAATATTTACCTCATTAAGCTGAAATACATCATCATTGAAATATTTTGAAGTGACATCCATTTCAAACACACGATATTTAAGACAAGTACTGATACTTTTTAAACTTTAATGCTCTATCAAGTTACTGATTTGTGTACTCAAATGAAATGGTAATTTAAATATGAAAACATGTCTGCTGTACACATACTAATAATATTTTATGTTAAGCTATTGTCTGTTTTCCAGTAATTTTCATCATAATTGATATTAGCAGTAATTTCGAACTTGCAGGAGTAAAATTATCAAGAATGAACAAGAACAATTTAATACATAGACTAAAAAATTACCCTGTAATGTCTCGAAAATCACACAATATATATTAGTGACAAACCAGGTTGGTTTCTTTTTTGGTCAGGTATTTAAATGGATATTAACCTGTATCTAAAGTACAATGAAATCTAATGCATGTATTTGACTTATTTTTTTATCAGCTCCATTATTACTTTCCACAGGTACGATGATTCCTTGATGTGGTGATTCCCTTCTCTTTGTACCTTGTCTACCTTTTGTGTCTTTGCGTTTTAATTATGGTGCAGAAGGATCGGACCTCTAAAGAATTATGTGAAGACTACACCAAACCAAAAGGATCACTGCATGCAAACCTTTTTCATGCATTGAGAAACCATTGAAGCTTTTCTGTGGCAGACAATTGTACATAATTTATTGTTAATATATGGCAATCAAAATCAAAATGTGCGGTCTCTCTGAGAAAAATCTTCTGTTTGTATTGTAAAAATGTTTATGTGCAATTAAAGTTTAATGGATGAATCAAATTTGCAAAAGGAAGTCTGCACTTCTGTGAAGTTACCCTTTTACTTCCTGAGCATTCTTAGTGCACTAACTACTCATTATAGAAAGATCTTGCATTTGTACAGCACCCTTCATGATCTCAGGACTTCTTACTGTGCTCCACAGCCAATGAAATACTTTTGAAAGGTAGTCACTATTGCAATGTAGGAAATACCAGCCAATTTGCACACAGCAAAGCCCCACAAAGAATGATGAGATAATTACCAGATAATCTGTTTCGGTGATGCAGATTGAGGACACCCTTTGAGAACTCTGCTCTTATTCAAATAGTGCCATGATCTGTTATGTCCACCTGAAAAGGCATATAGGGCCTCGGTTTAACAGCTCAGTAAAAAGATAGCGCCTTCAACAGTGCAGCACTCTCCAGTACTGCATTGAAAAGTTAACTTAAATCTTCTGACCTTGAAGCAAGAGTGTTGCCAACAGAGCCAAGGTTGACAACACAACATTGCATTTTCTCACACATGGTGGATTTGGATACAAACCATGTTGAACCATTTGGCATTTGTTAGATATCAACATGCTCTCCTCAAAATATTTATCCAAACATTAATATTATTTGTCGAAAGAACAGTATTAAAAATACTGAGCTGGGTTAACTTGTAAATATTTCAACATACGCTTCAACAGGAGAGAGTCAGCTGGTTTTTACATAATACATGCTGATATTTTCCAGAGGGTAGAGGTGCTATCTTGAATTTTTTGTTTACAGTAGGAAATATTTTCAGGTTGCTTGAAACGACAGGGCCAACACCACACAAACTTTGTAACAACTGTGCATTCATTAATCCTTTCAGGCACCTGATGCTACAAATGAAAATACTTAGAACTGCTAATGAAACCAAAAAATAATGAGTCCTTAAGTATTAAAATTTAAAATACTTTGATGCTTAAATCAGCTAAACCCTGCCAATAAATTATTAAGAGCTACCCCATAATAGAGGAATAAAGAAAAACCTTTCTAACTTATGCCTGATTAAATCACTTCGTATAGTTATAGTTATTGAAAGTAGTTCAATGTGTTTTTTTTTCAGGTCCTGAGAGTTATTTTACCTTAATTAAAAACCTGGTTATCAGTATTCCCATGAGGTATTCAGGATCTGTTTTAAAGTTAGATTTCCCCATTAAGCTTTTAAAGTTCAGCTTTACAATATATTGCTCACTTAAAATTAGATTTAAACCAAATCTGTAGAATGACAAAGTGCAACAAGAAACAGCATGTTGGACTCAACAAGTCTGTGTGGGTGTGGATCCTCCAAATGGGCAGCAATTCCTATCACATATGCCCACCCTGTTCCTAGAACCCATTACTCTCCATTTCCATTTAGGAAGTGTTTGAATTTTTGAAGCTGCATTTGCAGCCCTAATGTATGCAGGAATGCTAGACTATTGTGAAAAAGAGCATTAAGCAGAAGAGTTTACATTTTTTGGATATATGCATGTGGGCAATTAGGGATGGACAATAAATGTGGGCCTTGCCAGTGATGGCAGATCCCAAGGAAGAATATAAAAAAAATACCTTTGAGGTAGGCCACAAGAAAGGCCAGTTAGCCTATAATGCCCAAATGCATGGCATAGAACACTATATAATGTCACACATGCGATGAATGTTGTGAGGGGATACAAATCCAATACACCTCCGTAGATCCTCTTTTTCTATCAGCTAACACTACCATAGTCCTGGCCCATTATCATGTAAAATACAGATCACGTTACAGACCCAATCAGAAATCCTCACCAGACATGATGGCAAAAATGGAAATTTTATAATAATGGTAAAAATTCGGTAAGGAAGCTGCAAGGGGATGGGTAGATGAGCCGTATGTATCATAAAACATATATGAGTAGATATCCTGCAGAATTGCTTATGAGATTTTAGGTCATGAGATTAAGGAGCAGAGCAGTAAATAGGGAACAGTTTATTGGGCTGGAAGATGGTGGAGTAAACAGTCTTTGGTTGAGTTTGACATAAGCCACAATTAAAACGGCGGTGGGCATAAAAGCATCAGAAGCACAGCATTAAGGGCCAAATTGTCAAGTTAACTACAAGCCAGTTCTATTTCTGCTAGGTAGGCAGAGTTAAAATTAGGTTTACAGAGGCCAAATACACTGGGATCAGAGAGCGTAGCTATATTCAGGATGAGCACAGCAGAAGAGTTGAGTGACTCAGCACCTGCCAATACTTACTTTTCTAAGTAATTATAAAACAGGAAAAACCCTAAGGATAAAAATAGAATTATTTTTAAATGAGAATCTGATTGGATCATGATATCAGGTGATAAGCAGAGATTTTTGTTGAGAACTGATTGGTCATGATATTATGTGATTAGCATGAACCAATCAATGTAATTGGAAGCTCAATGTAATATTGCGAACATAAAAGGACTGATTTTAATCAGCATCTACCAGCAAGGCATGGTGTTCATAGCGAGTGCTGATTAGGGGTCCTTGATTTTCCATCCAATCACTTGAAAATCACAGATTGTAAGCCTACTCCTTGCTCTGAACACCAAATTGGAGAACCATTCTTAAGAACTGTAATGATCTAGAAAGTTGATTACAATCTTTCCAACTTTTTTCTATACCTTTACTGAGTTTGATGTTCATCTGGAGAATACCTGTTCCAATTTAAAAATAAATTCTTAGAATGTGGGTATTGCTGGCAATGTCGTATTTATTTATACATATATATATATATATATAAAAACAAAAAACTGCGGATGCTGGAATTCCAAAACAAAAACAGAATTACCTGGAAAAACTCAGCAGGTCTGGCAGCATCGGCGGAGAAGAAAAGAGTTAACGTTTCGAGTCCTCATGAGCCTTCAACAGAACTAGGCGAATCCAAGGAGAGGGGAGAAATATAAGCTGGTTTAAGGTGTTGGGGGGTGGGGGGGGTGTTGGGTGGGGGGAGACAAGTGGAGGGGGGTGGTGTGGTTGTAGGGACAAGCAAGCAGTGATAGGAGCAGATCTCATCAATGTCGTATTTATTGCCTGTTATGAACTAAAGACCTGTCGGTTGTTGGTCCAGTAACATAACCATATTGAATCCCAACTACTATATTCGCTCATGAAAACTACACTTGTATTAATGGTATGTTTCAAGAAGATATAATAATGTCTATAATGTTATTGGAATTTAGCTTAAAATAGAGTTCTAGTGGTGTCTGTGTCTTTGGGCAGAATTTTGCTGTCAGCGATTTGGGGCAGGGCCCACTTGCCGACACGTAAAATGACGCGGGTTGACATCGGAAGGACACCCCAATGTCATCCCGTCCCACTTACATTTTCAGGAAGGCGGGGGCACAGCAAAATCAGCTGCGCGCCCGCTGACCTGTCAATGGCCAATTGAGGCCATTGACATGATCATTTAAACAATTAAACGGGCAGGCCATGATCCCCGGCGACAAATAGAAAACATATGAAACCTCACCCACCAGCGGGATGAGGTTTCATGCAGTGTTCTAAAAAGATTAATCAAGTTTTACTGTAATTTTTGAACATGAGGGGGACGTGTTAGGGAATTTTTTTTTCTATTTTTTATCTTTTTAAAAGTGTAAGCGATCTCCCTGAGGCAGCACTCTCACTTTTGGGGAACCCCTCCCCCCCCCTGTCCGCGCAGGGAGTGCATAGCACTTCACGCTGGGTGGGCCTTAGTTGGCCCACCCAACTAGAATGGGCCCGCTTCTCCGGCGGGGATCGGCTCCCTGCTCGCTGGAGATTGGGTCAGGCCCGCCCACCCAACAGGCAGAAAACTCTGTCCAATGTGTGTGTATCTGTGTCTTAATTGGATTGAATTAATTGGATTAAAGCCAGTTGGTCTAGAGGCATTGACATATAGAAGAGAAGCAGGTTTGAAATGTTAAATCGGTAAACAAATGGAAGTTACAAGGTGAAGTATAAAAGGGGCAATTTTCATTTTTAAATAAACCATTCAAAAGAATGGGTGAAATATTACCCCCAGTCAGAAGAAGCCAAACAATGTGATTACTTTTTCCAAAGCTTACTAATAAAGTTGGTGTTATGAAAGGGTTGTATTGTTAGAAGAGGTAAATTTCAAAAAATATAGTGACACAATGAGAATTTGCATTCAAAGAGGAAAAAATGTATAAAGGAAGAGAAAGCTGTTGGTAGAAGAGGAGGGATCCAGCCTATAAGCCTCAAACCACTGTCTACAAGGATGCAGAGCTGAAAGAAACTCATTTTGAATTCGACTTTCCAGGGTGTGCTTTGCCAGGGATCTATTTAAATGAATGGGGAGAATTTTCTCCCCATCAAGCGGGCTGGGCGGGAGCCAATTAAGGCCCGCCCAGCGTGACACACACCTGGAAGTGCTCAGTGCTACCTGTGCAGTCGGGGGAAGGAGGGAGAGTCGGGGCCTGTGCTCTTTTGTGCTTGCGCATGAAAATACATAGAAATCTCCCTGAGGCACAGAGCTGCCTCAGAGAGATTAATTTGATTGTGAAAAATTTAAAAAAAAGATAAAGAAAAGTATTCAGACATGTCCCCTCATGTGACAGTGTCACATGAGCTGGGACATGTCAATGAATTTTAATAAAATTTTTTATTAACTTTATAAACCCTTCGTAAAACTTCATCCCACTCGTGATGACGTTCCATCAAAAATGCAAAGGCCGGCTGGGCTGTTCGCCTGCCCGCCAACATTAAAGTTGGATGTGCAGCTCTGACAAATATTTCAATTAGTTGATGAATGGCCTTAATAGGCCTTTGACAGTTCGACAGGCGTGCAGCCAACTCTGGTGCACGCCCGCCGAACTGAAGATCGGAATGACTCACAGTGACGTCGGGATGCATGCCCAACATCACTGAGCGCGTCATTTTATGTGTCGGTGTGTGGGGCCGCCCCCACATGCCAACCAGAAGATTCTGCCCTATGTGTTTTTCTGTTGCCTTAATGGAGGCATAACTGAGAGCCAGATTAATTAGGGGATTTTATTTGTAAGTTATTATCATAGTAATTTGTAGACATATGTATGTGCTTATGATCTTTTAATTAATAAATGTTTAATTTAGTTTTATAAAAACCTCTTGAGACTTGGTGGTCTTATTATAACTGAATTCAAAGCCTGTATCTTGAAACATAAAAATTTCAAAAAATTGGTTATGACAGTTGTTTCAAGTTTCCTGCTGGGGTTTGAACAACTCAGCATTCACCATATGCTGTGTCATAATAGTATGTTAATTATATTATCAAGTTTAAGGATTGAAAGATGAAGGGCATTGATTGATTAAGTACCTTGAGCACATTTAAAGAAAGACTGCTGGGACAGTAGGTATAAGGAGGTGGTAGATATAAGTAATGATGCATTCTGTAAATAAATGAGTGCCATCTGGTTTTCCACTTCACCATCTGGCATCGGAATAATTTAACAACTTGTTCTTTCAGAGGGCAACATTGATCTCTTAACTGATCTGTGATTAATTTTCCATGCTTGTTTATACCTTGATTCTCTGCTCTGTATTTCATAGTGCAGAAGGTCTGAATGTAGACTTACGAGGCCTACTACTGTATTCCTAACCTGGTCTCAATTTCCATCCCTTACCCCAGCATTGCTTCCTCACCCAGCACACATAAATGCCAGCAGAAAGATATGTTTGGCATACTGCTTCATTCCCTTGCCTTCTTGTTCTGATGGGCACCATTCCTTCCCTTCAGGCTCTAGATACCAACTTCCTGCTCCCATTAAAGGCCTTATTTTTTAAAAAAAATCCATCTCCAATCTTAAGAGCCTTTCTGCTCCATTGAGTGATCCCACCAAAGCAACACCCAAATTCTACAAATTGTAAGTGGTGAGCTCCCTCTTGCAGAGGGAAGGTCTCCTTTCACATAAATTAGAATCCGTGAGGTAAGGGACAACAAATATGTAGTTTAATGGGGTATAATACATAGAAGCATGGCACCTTACAGCACAGGAGACCATTCAGCCCATCATACCTGTGCCAGCTCTTTGAAAAGGCTATCAAATTATTGCTGCCCCCTACTCTTCCTTCATAACTCTGCACTTCTTTACTGTTTAAGTACATTCCAAATCCCTTTTGAAAGTTACTACTGAATCTGTTTTCATAAACCTTTCAGGCTGTGCATTCCAGATCATAACACCTCACTGAGTAAACTCACCAGTGAAAACAATTTTTTCTTACATGAATAAAGCCCATCATAACATGCTCCTATTAAATCTCCCCTTAACCTTCCCTACTCTAAGGAGAACAAATCCAGATTCTCTAGTCTCTTCCTCATCCCTGGTATAATTTTAATAAATGTCCTCTCCAAGGCCTTGCCAACTTTTCTAAAATGTGTTGTCTAGAATTGTCAACAATCCAGCTAACATACCCAAAGCCTACTCTTAGGTATGTTATCCACCATTAACTATACTAACAGTCATTTGATCATGTTCACTAATTCCCTAAATCAGGTAATTTGTAGAAAGATAATGAAGTGTTTAAAGTGATTTACTCAATGACTTTACTAAACTGCTTGCAATAATGTCATATTATTATTGACTGAATGATTGATAACCTTATTAAAAGGGCATTGAAAAGGCATTTGAAAACAACTCTTTATGGAGGACTTGGGTGTCAGATAAAGTGAAGTATTATTTTCACCATGGGAACATCACACACTAGTAATGCAATAATGCATTTTAACATAATTTTTATCATCATGTTTTGCATCTCTAAACAAATGAAAAATGATTTTGCAAACTCATTATAATGAGAATAATCTCCCTTTAGGGGATGTAGACTATTTTTTATGGCCTTGACGTAAACTTGAAAGTTGCAGTTCTTAATTAAAGTCCTTTTGGTTGATATTAACTTATTTCTCAAACTGATTTTTGACTATTTAGCATTGAAAGTCAGGAGATCTTTCTTCGTATTTTAAACTTAAAAGATTTATAAAGGATCTATAATGTTTAAAGTGTTTGTAACAAATAAAAACTCAATTTTTATTTTTAACTTTGGTCTTGTTTTAGTTAACCTTTTCCCCATGAAATTTACTCTCTTTCCCCAAAAGTACTGATTCATGCGATACTGGAGCTTTAAGGGTGCATGACCTTGCCCGGTTGGTTAGCTCTCATGCACAAGCTTAGACAGCGAGCATTGCAAGGTTCTTTGATCCCGGGAAGCATTGTAATTATGTCCAATCTTGCCTCCACCCCAAAGCAATTCATGTGCATGTTCCAACAGGAGTCATGGTATATCAGTGTGAAGAAATCCTGTTTATATTTTCAGCCTAAGGTACAGAGACAAATTTTAGCTGTTGCCTTGGCTATGACCAATCAACTCCAGAGACTTGAGCACACAATCCCAGGGAGTGTTGCACTGTCGGGGGTGCCACTTTCAGGTGAGGCATTAAACTGAGACTCTGTCTGCCCAATTAGGTGGACGTTAAAGATCCAACGGCACCATTTCAAAGACAAGCAGGGGAGCTATCTCATGACCAATATTTACCCCACAACCAATATCACCAAAACAGGCTATCTGTCCGTTATTACGTTGCTATTTGTGGGGTCTTGCTTGCGCAAGTTGACTGTCTCATCACCTATATTAAAGCAGTGATTATATTTCCAATGCACTGCAATGGCTATGAAGGGCTTTGGGAAGCCCTGATGCTGTGAAGGATGCCCTATTAATGTAAACATATTTTCAGCCCAACCAGGTTTTCATTGTTAAAAATCTCAGCACATTGTCATTGTGGCGTCATCTGCTGGAGCTTCTGATACTCTGCACAGCAGCAACAAGAACATTAGCTTGTGTAAGCTCTGGATCAGGGACTATGCTGGGTAAGGCACTAAATGGCTCCTTCAGAGCAAGCAAGTTAACGCAAAAAAAGGATAAATTCACAACGTTCAGTATTATAAGCTTTCAAAAGAATTCAAGTAAAGAACAAAGTGAAAACTGTGTTGCTGTCAGGATCTTCTGGCTTTCAAGCCAGAAATGACAACATGCAAAACCAAGCAAAGCAGTAAATTTTAGCATATCTAAATGGTGTTGGAAATATATGTCTGTTGTCAGTTTTCCATTTGAATGATCTTTACTGAAAAGCTAATGTGAGAATTGTGCCATTCAAAATATATTTGTTGAAAAAAAGAGCTACATTTTCCAGGCCAAGATCTGTGCACTGTTAATACAATGTTATAAAATCATATTCCAAGGAAACTTTTAATAAGCAGAGCCCTCCCTGTCCCCATGAAGCTTTTGCCGTGATTATAGTTTGTGTGTAAGAGGTCTGGGAGGTTTGCTGGGTTATACTTAAGTTTCTCTGTGCAGGAACAAGAGTGGTCGAGAAAAAAGATTCACTGAAATGCAGTATATAGATGGTATGAAATAATTTCTAAGGCAAACATGATTATGAAGAGGATGATTTTTGTATTGTTTGCTTCAGGTCTGACAATGAAGTGCCTTGATGCACTTTGGAACTGAATTCAGTCAGGACTGAGCACAGTTCTAGTTATCAAAAAGTCAATAATAGGAAGGACCTACTTCAGGCATCACCATGCCAATGACAACTTAGGCAAGGGCTACAAATCCATTGAACTTTTGCCTCAGTACTTTCTTTTGCCCAAGACAATGTCACAACCTTTGGCTATATGCCACAGTGCCATTAATTGGATGTAGGAATGTCTAACTTTGGCCATCTTACTTCACCATGGTAACTTCATATCAGAAAAATGCAAGTCTACAAGCAGTCCTTGGCACTTAGCCAGTACTAACTTCTAAGTAGCTATGACCATTTAGTTGTTATTTTGCCTTTTGTTCTCTAATAATGGTCTGGATTTTTAAAAAATGACAGACTTTATGGGTGGAATTTTTAAATGGCCTTGGAATCTGGGCTATAAGTGGACCTGTACTTGCTGAGAACTGGCCTGTGTGTCTGCATTTTCTCACCTCTGGCTATTTTTAAATATGCTGATATGGGCAATGGGAGGGGAGGGGGTAATGCTCCCCATCAGAAGCAATAGGTAATCAGTTAAGCCCCTAATAGACCTATTAAGGTCACTGTATAAACTGCAACTGGAATTTTGCAGTTGTTAGGAGGGCCTTCCTACTGAGGCTGAATCTAAGCTGATGAATGGAGGCAGTCTCCAAGCAACAGACCAGGAGGCTAAAGCTCAACATTTTTAACCCCCACCCCAGTGGCCGTAATTGTGAGATGACTGCAGCTATGGCCATAGGCCATCCAGTGGAGGGACTCCCTCTCCAGAATGATGGTATGGCACCTATGGCGCCTTTTCATTTTATGTTTAAAAAAAAAAGTCTTCAAAGGACATTGCCATCTTGAGGCGCTCTCTCTCGCTCTCTCCCCTAACCACATCAGCAGCTCTTGCCTCTGATGGAGCGGTTGCCAATCTGTCATTGCTAGAAGACTTCCTATTAACCTTCCAGCCCTAGGAACCAGCCCACCATCCTTATTTTAAGGTTGCTGTTCAACCCCCAATGCCCCCCACCCCACCCCCCACTCCAGCTACTAATTGGCCAGTGCATCAAAATTCAGACCAGGAAATGCACCCAACGTCGCTGTCCAAACCCCAGGACAAAAATTCAGCATAATGTCACTAGCGCTGCAGCATTTGGATGTATTTACTGATGTCGATACTCTTCAGGATGCCCAAGCCCTGATGTTATGGCAACCTCTATCACAGATTGATGTTATTGTGTTCCTAAATGGCCACACCTACTACTCTTGCCTCTAGGAACAGCCTTTTGCCTCCATCACACAGGTCCTGATAGTTCTTGTACACAGCTTAACGAGTTTGACATCAAAGAGTTAATGTTTTTACTTGTAAGAGCTTCAACATTCACTCATAATCTGATTCCCTTGTGGCGGGCTTGCGGTCCTGAGGCAATTCATGTCAGGATGTGGATGTCACCGGCAAAGTCAGAATATTGCCATTCCTATTAGACTGCCTTCTTGAACAGTTGCAGTCCATAGAGTGGGGTTGATTAGGAAGATCCAGGAATTTAACTCAGCAACGATGAAGGAATGGCAATAAATTTGCAAGTTGGGATGATGTGAGACTTGGGAGTGATGCTGGTTGTGATGGTTATGGGGTTAGAATGTGCCGCTGAAGAAAGATTGTATTTGTTACACCGCAAATACTTTTCTTGTAAGTCACTAGTTCTTAGAAGTCCTAGTGGATTAAATGTTAGATGTATGTCCCTGGCAATAAATGTTATTTTCCTCAATTTGGCAACCATGATATGTAACACCAAAAATATTTGGAGTTAGACACTTTTCTATTTATCCTGTATTCCACATGGTGGTGCCATGGACCAAAGTGTAAGATACAGTGCTGGCATGTAGTTAAATAAAATAATAATCTCAGAGGTATGTGTGTGTGTGTGGTCTATGAACATCATCACACAATGTTCTGTAAGGAACTATGCCTAGCCCATGACATCTACAAGATGCCAACTCGACACATCACTCTCATAAAATATGTTTTTACATTTAAGAAATGCACTTAACTGGATGCCAGAAATTACAAGCATCACAGTTTCACATCATTTGGACCCTTTGATTAGATTATGGGCAGAATTTTGCCCTTGGCATGTGGGCTCGGCCGGGTTGGGCATGCGCTCACCCACCGAGCTTAATATTCTACCCATATGTCTTGCAGTCTCATCTCACCTGTTCAGGAATATCGAATCACTTGTAGCTGAGATGATCCATGATTTATTAATCTAAACATATTTATTACAAGCTTAACATTTTGCATTTATCGAATAAATCTACTTAGTTTGGGTCTCTTGCAGTATATGTCTGCCAATTTTGTTTAATTTTCAAATAAGTGATCAGACTTTTGTTGTACTTACTTTGCTTCTCCATTTTTCTTGTTGCTGTTCCTTACATATCTCCTTGCCACTTCGAGAACAAGAACTTGGAAGTGATTAAAATGTACTTTGTACAACTTCATAGCAAGTGTATCTTGCATTCAAGCAGCCTAATATCATGGGTTAACTGTGCTGATGTGACTTGTAGCCTGTTGCCAGTCAGTTTTCCATTACAATGTGTACGTACTGAGTACAGTAGGTTTGAACTTTATTACTGGCATAAATCTGTAAGGCAAATAATTATTATTTAGCAGTGATTAGGCTAAATTGGCATTTGGTCAAAGAGTTACAAGGATGGTCTATTCATTTGGCAGGGGGAGCTCTTCTGAGGCTGAGGTTATAACTTTTTTTGAGGGATTATAAGAAAGTGCTTTGCTCAATTCTGACTATGCTATTCCTGATCCAATAATGCTTTATGCTAAGATTAGATCACAATAATTGAAAAGAGTTTCATTGTATTGGCATTTTTCACAATCATAAGCAAAGTAATGTTGATAAAACCTATTGTAAATCAATGAGGGATCACTGAATTCCATTTCATTTGAATAGCTTGTGTTGGGTTCTATCAATGAAAACATAATTTTAGAAACGTCAATATTTGAGTGTATTCACCTGTTGCATTTGTAGGTGGCGCTGTAATGGGGGTTTCCCCATTCTGTTAAAGTGTGAAAGCCTTCCATTGTATCTCTGACCACTCAGTGGTTTGGGAGTCAAATGTGAACCTTTTGTGCTAGCGCCAAGCTGTTGGTAAAAGTAACTTTTCTTCTTTTATCTATTTTTTCTTTATTTTTATTGTTTTATTCTTTCATAAATTAATTTTCCTGTACTGTGTCTTTCTCCTGCAGCTGCCTTCCCTCTCTGTTGTTTTCATGCAACATTGCTCTTCACTTTGAGCCTTTTTGTGTAGACTTAGCTCAGTACATTTTGCTCTTACAACTACTGGACACCAGCTACTTCTCAACCTGCTCTTTGCCTTTTCTTTTCCACTCCCTTATAGGCCACTTACTTCTCAAATATTATTTTCAAATCTTTGCCCTTTTAACATACTATTTATTGCCACTGGTGGTGCTTCATACCCAAGTTTCCGCTCTCCCCTTTTTTTCCCTCCACTTTGTATTATCCCAATGAGGTTTAGCTCACACACAGCCTATTCTCAAGTGATTTTGTTGTGCCACAAATTGCTCTTAATTGCGAGAGATAGGCAGACAGAAAATTGAAGTTGTGTAAGGCTGAGAAAGGGTGAATGGAGGAAAAGAAAAAGAGAGAATTATTGGAGTCAGAAAGAGTTTTAGCAAATGAAGAATCAGCGATTGGGGGACAGGTGAAGATGGGGGAAAAAAATAATGAAGGCAAAATAAGGGACTGGAAATCCAGAATGACACGTTGGGGGACAGAGAGAGAAAATGCTAGAGAAAAGAGGGAGAGATTACAACAGAGGGGAGACTTAGGTGGGAGAGAGATATTCAGAACCAAAAAATTGTTTTGTGAGCAGAGAAAGATTGAGGGAATAGAGAGATTTGAAGTTCACAGAGGGATTATGCTGGACAGAATTTAAGAGAGGAATGAAGATTGCAGGGACAGAAAAGGAGGTTGCGTGACAAAGATTGATTAGAGCTAGGGACAGAGATAGATAGAGGCGTTGACAGAAAAAGAGACCATGGAACAGGAAAATAAATATTTCAGGGGGAAAATACAGCAGATGATTGAAGCGAAAGACATAAATCAACAAAGCCAAAAAATAACGATGTAAGATAGCAAAGGAATCCAGGGATATAGAGAGAACAAATGGGGACACAGAGGTGTCCAAACATTCCAAACATTCAGAAGATAGACAGGTCACGTTAATAGAGAGAAGTAAGTTTGGTTACAAGGACATTAGATGCTAAACAAAGATCAAGTTACAGATGGACATGCAAACACAAGGTCAAGATGAAAGATCAAGGCAAATCACAAAAAAAACTCTAAGTGAGAATTAGCCTCCTTGAAGAAGAAAGACAGTCACGGAAAGCTCAGAGCAACACAATTAAGATTCAAACTTTAGGGGCAGAATCTTCCTGGTCTTGTGATGGTGGCTTGAAGGCAGGATTGAGAGGGAAATGAAATGTTAGCATTGGGTCAGCAGACCCACACATTCCTACTTCCCAAGGTGGGTTATCACCAGGAGGGGCTACTTGACCAGCGGTAGCAGGTAGCTACTCTGCTTAATTAACTGACTATTTCTATGCAGACTGGAGCTGCCACCAGGACCTTCCCAGTGACGGATGGGCTGCAACCCCCAACCCCCCTGCCCAGTCACGATAAGTGCCTGGAAGCAACTTGGCAGCAGCTGAGCTTGGGGACCCATGAGGCTTCCTACACTCGCTGCCCCTCCCACACTGGAGCCACAGCCATCAGTAGGCCATGGGTGCAGTCACAGCCCATCCTGTAGAGGGGTTTCTCCTCCACACAGGTGACCTTGCTGCTGTAACCAGCCTTTATTTTACGAAATTGAACATGGGCTTCTTAAGATGGAGGCGCCGTCGCAGTCCTCATCCTGCAGCGGCAGCTTCATCCTCTGCCTGTGAGACTGCTGTCCTTCCAAGGCTGTGGTCCTTCTGATTGGCCCTGCAGCCTCAGGAAGTCACCCATTGATTGCTGGACCCTCAATTTTTTTTTAAAGTGCACGAGATTCCGCTCCAGGAGAGCAGAATATGCAACATGAGTGTGAGATTTATGAGGAAAATATATAAAAAGTAAGCTGTGTAGTATAGGTTATCTGGCATAACAAGGATTAATGTGGGACTGGTAAACAGTTCTACCAACAGTGTGATGTAAAGGGACACATGACCTGAGACTAGAATCAGCTGTGGACTGGACAGAGACCTGTGTAGAAGCAAGCATGGAGTTAGCTCATAGCTTGGGCTATATATTATATATATGCACATAGTAATGTGTTATCAATAAAAACTTAATGTTCAACCACTGAAGACTCAGAACCTCTCTGTGAGACATACTCAACATACAACAAGGTGTGCTTATGATAGCTATCAGGTGGATAATACAACTGAGAACCAGGTGAAATATAGAAGGTTCAAAGGGAAATTGAAAAAGCAAATAAGAGCATCAGGGAGAGGCAGGGGGCATGGCTGAGGTTTTAAATTAATAGTTTGCATCTGGCATTACCAAGGAAGAAGATGCTATCCAAGTCATGTTAAAGAGGAAGTAATTCAGACATTTGAGAGTTTAAAATTGATAAGGAGGATGTGTTGTGTGGTGATTGTAGGTATAACCTTTCTTACTGTCTTTAGGGCTCACGTGGTTGTTCTGACGAATGAGCCCTAAGTGCGGGTAATCTTGTCATGGACCTATTTCAAGCATGTAGCTTCTAAAAGAGCTCTTTAATTAAGTTAAAAGCAAAATATTGTGGATACTGGAAATCTTGAAACAAAAATAAAAATAGCTGGAAAAACTTAGCAGGTCTGACAGCATCTGCGGAGGGAAATACTCTGACTCTTCATCAGAAAACTAGATAACTTTAATAAAGTTATCTATTTCAAGTAAGAAACCTGTCTGGTACATCAAGGTCATTAAATTTGGCGAGGAGGATAAATAGCTCCGATGCTGCTACTCGCCTTGTGAATGTGTGTACATCAGTTCTTAAGGAAAGAAAGAAGAGTATACTCACCAGGCATGCCACATTTCGGTGGAATCGACCCTGATGACTTGCCCATGGAAGGCTGGAGCCACTACATAGAGTGCCTAAGTTTTTATTTTGTGGTGAATGAAATAACAGCAGAGGAGAAGCTGGAAGCAATTCTTATAAGCATCCTCAGGAGCAAGACATATAACCTCATCCACAGTCTAAATCCTATTCTAAATCTTTTAATGAATTGGTAGATCTTGTAAGGACGCATTTTCAGCCAAAACCATCGGTAATTATGCAGAGATTTAAGTTCAAATTCAGAATAAGGGCCCCAGGAGAGTCCATAGCAACATTCCAAATGGACAACATTTCACCATTGTGTCAGGCCATAAATTACTAATGGGTTTTATTCAATGAGGATAAAGCCATTCCGCCAATATCCTCAGCAAGAATTCAACATTAGGCTTTGATTTTATCGGCGTATAAGTATACCTTTATGCACCGTCCTGATGTGCATATTGCAAATGCAGATGCATTCAGTTGTCTTCCATTACCAGGTAACATTGTATATGCTCCAGTACTACAAGAAGTTGTGCTTGCGTTAAGTTTCTTGGACTCTTCGCTGGTGTGTGCAAAGCAAATAAGGAATTGGACAAACCGGGATCCAATTTTGTCAAAAGTCCAAGACCAGGTATTGCAAGGATTGCCAAATTCACCAGTGCCTGAAAAGGTAAGGTCATTCCATGCCCATAAAGTAGAGTTAAGTTGTCAGGATTGAATGTTGTTGTGGGGATCAAGAGTCATTGTCCCTTTGCAAGGAAGAGAATCACTTTTGACAGAGCTTCATAGTGTGCATTCAGGCATTTCGAAGATGAAAATGCTTGCGTGAAGCTATGTCTGGTGGCCAAGCATAGACAGGGACATTGAAAGCATGATCAAGTACTGTCTCCAGTGTCAGCAACAACAGAAGTTGCCCATTTCAGCTCCACTGCATCTGTGGGAGTGGCCTGGTTAGACTACATACAGACTATGTAGGTCCATTTTTAGGTACCATGTTTTCATTGATCATCGATACACATTCTAAACGGGCAATCTTGGGGATGGAGTTTTCTAGTTGTGGACCTGTTTCAAGCATGTAGCTTCCAAAAGATCTCTGTAATAAAGTTATCTATTTCAACTAAGAAACCTGTCCGGTACACCAAGTTAATTACATATTGGATATGCCCATTTATGGGATGTGGGTGTCGCTACCTAGGCTGCATTTATTGCCTATCCCTAATTACCCTTGAGAGTTGATAAGACTTCTCCAGGTCTGGATGAAGTACAGCTGAAGCAAGTGAGAGTGGAAATTGTAGAGGCACTGGAAATAATTTTCCGGTCTTCCTTAGACGCAGGGGTGGTGCCATAATACAGCAGAATTAAACTGTTACATCCTTGTTCAAAAAAGGTCAGTGTTAGGACCTCTGCTTATCCTGATATATATTAATGACCTAGGTCTTGTCAGCATGGAGCAATTTTGAAATTTGCAGATGATACAAAACTGAACTGTGAGGAGGATAATGTGAAACTTCAAAAGGACATAGATGGCTTGCTGGAATGAGTGGACAAGTGGCAGATGAAATTCAATGCAAGGAAATATGAAATGATTCATTTTGGTAGGAAGAACACAAAGAGACAATATAAAATAAAGGGCAGAATTCCAAAAGGGGGTGCAGGAGTAGAGGGACCTGGGTATATGTGCAAAATCATTGAAGGTGGCAGGATAGGTTGAGAGATTGGTTAATAAAACAGAGAGCATCCTAGGCTTTATTAGTTAGAACATAGAGTACAAAAGCAAGGAAGTTACATTAAACTTGTATGTTAAACACTGGTTTGGCCTCAACTGGAGTATTGCATTCTGTTCTGGGTGCCGCACTTTAGGAAGCATGTGAAGGCATTGGAGAGAGTGCAGAAAAGATTCATGAGAATGGTTCAAGGGATGAGAAACTTCAGTTATGGAGATAGAGTGGAAAAGTTGGGACTGTTTTCCTTGGGGAAGAGAAGGTTGAGAGGAGATTTGATAGTGCAATTCAAAATCAGGAGGGGTTTGGGGAAAAATTGTTCCCGCTGGTGATAGAATCAAGAACAAGAGGGTACAGATTGAAGGTAATTGGCAAAAGAGGCGATGGTGAAATGAGGAAAACTTTTTTATGCAGCAAGTAGTTAGGATCTGGAATGCACTGCCTAAGAGTCCAATGGAGGCAGGTTCAATCGAGGCATTCAAGAAGGAACTAGATTATTATCTGAAAAGAAAGAATGTGTAGTGTTCTGGGTAGAAGGCAGGGAAATGGCACAAGGTGAATTGCTCCTTTGGAGAGCCAGCATAGACACAATGGACTAAATGTCTTCCTCCTGCGCTGTAGCCATTCTGTGGTTCTGTGAAAATATTAAATGTGTTTAAGAAAGTAGGTATACCATGACTTTTTTTTTAAATGGACATAACTATGACATTTTCACTACTTTAGCCACTTAGCATCATGATTTAATAGCTGAGATCAAAACCATCGCACTTCAATATAATCAACTCTCTCAACAGAAAATGTTCCCACACTTCTCTATTCTCAGCACTTCATTAAGCCTATTAATACTTTAATACAAATTTCACTTGACAAAAAAGTATTTCAGCAAGACTGCAACATGTACAAAAGCCAGAGGATTAGGGCACTTACAACTTTACAATCCATCCTGTGTTTGCCAGAGAAAATAACCAAGATGGACTAAGAAAGAAAACTTTATATAAGTGGGAAAAGAAGCATCACCGAAAATCAAAGTACTGACCCACCTATTAATAAAAACACCTGATGCTGTTGTCAGAAAATAAAATTTTTGAGATCAAGATTTTGATAAATGTAATCACACTAGTTAGCATTTGCCAGATTGCTCTTGCAGGCTTAACTTTGTAAAAATGCACAATTAATTCTGAAGTTTACGATATGTTTATGTTTGCAATTTGCCTATAAATCCATGGGCACCTCTTTAGTCAGCCAATGCAACCACAACAATGTAAGGAACATATCTTTATATTTCTGTTGGACTGTTGTAAAGAACATATCTTTTTATTTTCTGTTGGACTGTGAATTTAAAATTACAATGGCTGCAGTTTGAAAGACATGTCCACAGGAACAGGGTGAGATATGTACAACGTTGCGGCCCTGGAACAGTGTGTGCCATGAAAGACAGGATGGTGCCGGAAAGGAGTCCTGTACGAAGGGAGCTGCCTAGCAACAGCGTTTTAATGGGCTCCTGACCAGATGACCAGGGTTTTGTGTTGTAGCAATGCAGCATAAAGCTCTTGGCCTGCAAAGGGAAAACAACTAAAATCTCTTTTTCTCATATCTTTTACCCACTCTCTCTCTGAGAAAATCCCTGTAAAAAGGAATAGGAGAGAACCACTGTTAGAGACATTGAAAAGCAAGTTCTCAACCAGTGAACTAAATACTGAAAGTGCTGGAAGACCACCTTATGTTAATAACAAAAACTGAAAGGTATTTGGAAGACATCGATCAAAATCAATCCATCGAATCCTGTACTCCAGATTGGTGCGATTGAACTGTTTTATCCCACCCTTAAAACCCATGTTTTGTGTGTCTTGTGTTTCTATGTGTGTGTGTGTGTGTGTGTGTGTGCGCGTGTGTGTGTGCATGTATGTGTGTGTGTTTTAGAAGTTAGCAGTTCATATTTATTTCTTTTGCCACTAGTTAAAGATAACTTGTTCAATAAACAGTTATTTACTTATTTGATTTACAAACCTGGTGCTCATATTCTATTAACTTAAATTAAACAGTTAGGTAGAATTGGGGCAATCTGGTCGTTTGGTCAAACTTTTCGCATTTGTCATGGCTCGAGGACCAGTGGGTCTTGATATTACAGCGCACTGTTCCTAGCGAGTCGTGACAACAACAACTTGTATTTATAGTGTGCCTTTCAGGTCATAAAATGTCCCAAGGCATTTCAAAGGAGCATTATAAAGTAAAGTTTAACACCAAGCTACATAAAGAACTATGAGGACAGATGACTAAAAGCTTTGACTAAGAGGTAGGTTTTAAGGATGTCTTAAAGGAAGAAAGAGAGGTAGAGAGGTAGAGAGCTTCAGGGAGGGAATTCCAGAGCTTCAGGTTTTGGCAATTAAAAGACATGGTCACCAATGGTGGTGCAATTAAAAACATGGATACATGAGAGGTTAGAATTCAAGGAACGCAGATATCTTGGAGAGTTGTAAGGAGTTAGGGAAGGGTGAGGCCATTGAAAGATTTGAGAACAAGCTTAAGATGTTGTTTAACCAAGGTGCCAGTCCAGATTAGCAACATCAGGGGTGACGGGTGAATGGGACTTGGTGTCAGTTAGGAAGCAGCAGAGTTTTGGATGACCTCAGGTTACAGGGGGTAGATTGTGGGAAGGCAGCCAGGAGTGTGCTGGGACAGCCAAGTCCAGGGGTAAAAAAGGCAAGGATAGGGGCTCAGCAGCACATGAGCTGAGGCAGGGGTGGAGTGGAGAGATGTTATGGAGGCAATACATGCTATCATCGCTGCATCGTGGCTGGTGCATACTAATTCCAAACAAATGTAAACTTACAAAAAAATTAGAATATTACAGTTACTTTGGAAAAAGGCTGTTATCTAATTGTGCAAGTTATTGATCCCATTTAGAAATATCATCTGGCAGGATGCATCATCAATATTTTAACAATGCAACAAAACATGCTTCTAATATAACTAGATTTTGGGAATAAAAACTGTTCAATTGTTCTGGTGTTTGATTATGTGCGTCTGTTGACAGTTTGACTGCTCACTGTGTGTATGATTAGTTAAGTTTAGGTTTGATCACTTGGAAAAGTAAACTGAACTGAGGAAAACTGCTATAAACATGACAGAGCAGACATTTTAAAGCATTGATTAGAACTCCTGTTACATGCACATAAGCTGGTGTATCATCTCTGCAAACTCTGAGGCATAAAATACAATATGCAGCATTGCCTGATACAAATTTCTACATCCTGAACCCTGACCCTGAGAGTGTAGCACACCTTTTTGGGTAACAGTCTTGTGGCACTCCACCTCACTCTTTGTAGGCTTCCAAAGAGAGAATCAAAAGATTTTGCTCTATTTTAATAGATGAAATAGGTAATTGGGCAGAATCTTCTGCCCTTAGACAATGAGCATCATCAGGGCTGTTTCCAGGTCCAGGTCCCACTCTGCCTGTCAGGGCACCTGCCTGGGCCAATTAGGAGGCTGACTCTGGGTCCATCATTGAATTAAGTACGGCAGTTGAGACCTGGAGGCTGCATGCCAAATCAGTGGGTCTGCAGCCTTGGAAGAATGGCAGCCCCACCAGCAGAGGGAGGCACTGCCCCTGTTGGAAGGAAAACTCCATCTTGAATAAGTTACAGTTTAAGCTATTAAATGTGGCCACTGCTTTCAGGCCATCTCTGTGGAGGGGAAACCTCTCCACTGGGATGGCCAGTGTCTGCAGCTGTAGCCCAATGAAGTCTGTGGCCCTGCTTGGGGTTGGGGGGTAGGGGTGGAGAGGGGGGCGGGGGGGGGGGGGGGGGGGGTTGCGCACGGAGGTTAGTGTATGAGGCCCAAAGAGCCCACTAGGCCAACCACAGGCAAGTTGTCACCAGGCACTAGCTGGGCTTGGCCTTCAGTGGGAGGCCTGTCTGCTGCCTGGAACATCTCAGTACAGCCCCATTAGCTCGTAAATGAGCAATTAATTATACAGCTTGGCTATGTGCTGCTGCCAGGTAGGTAGCCTTTGTTGGTGACGACCTGCCTCCAAGAAGATTTCCCTGTGGCAAGAGCACAACTTCCATGAAATTCCTCATGTTCCTGCCTCCAAACTTGCCTTACGGGACCAGGAAGATTCCAACCCTCTTGTACAGTGGCAGTGTAAGGTGCTACATTTTAACATCTGACACAATCTCTAAAGAAAGTAAAAAGCTTTGTAACACATCTGTAGTTACAGGTATAGAATTGTATGGATATTTCCTGTCACCTTTATACTGCCTGCACTCCTTGTATAACTTGCTAAAGTGACTCTCCTTCTGCAGCAAATAACTGTACTTGCCTGTACTGGCCAGGATGTGTCATCATAATTCCAAATGGTGCTAAAGTGAACAAATTCATCAACATCTCAAGCGGTCCAAGTTCATTCAATTTGGATTCAGATAAAGCTTGGATCTGTTACTGACTACATTAAATAATATGATTTTCTATAAATCAGAATTGTTTTCATACAAAATAGAACTTAAAATATGGTTCAGATTTTGGCAGCACGGCAAATGCCAGAATAGATAATCAAAAATTGTCAAGAAGAAGCATAAAAAATGCATTTTTCTTTAACTAATAGAAACAATTTATCATTCTCTAAATGGTTTCAAAGCATTGGAACAAATGGTAATAACAACTGATGATTCCCATTCCATGACCGATGATGACTTATTTGTTGCTATAATTGAGTTAGTTGAATTCTATTTCTGCCTTGGATGATTTACAGCATTGCACTTTGTTGGCCAGTAATAGCTTGATTGAGACATTTGGATCAAGGGAAAATTTGCTTCCTATAGTGTAATCATAAGATGCTTCCTTAATATTAATGTAGCTCTAATCTATCAAATCATAGAGCATGCAGTGCATGTGCCAGTATTAAATTGTGCATCGGAAATGACTCATTAACTGATTAAATGTCCCTTTCAAAAGAAACCCTCCCATATTTATGGAAATGCGAAGAGTATTTTGGTTCCTAAACTTGAAAAATACTGGCTGTGTAAACATGGTTGTGTCAAATATCCTACAACTTTTGAAGCAATCTGATTGGTGGATTATGATATGGCAGCTGTGGCTCAGTGACAGCAGTCTTGCCTCTGAGTTAGTAGGTTATAGGTTCAAGATCTACTCCAGAGACTCAAACACAAAATCTAGTGCAGAATGGTGTGCACAAAATCTATAATTGCTACCCTATCACTGCTTTCACTCAAAGGCTGGATTTTTCCAGTCCCTCAGGCCAGCGGAATCTTCCGGAGCTTTCAATGGCTCGCCAGCCCTGCTGCGGGGCACCCATGGTGAGGGGGCTGGAAGATCACGGCCAAAGTTTCCAGCTTATACTTGTAGCTGGTTGGAATTATTGCCAGTGAAGATCTCATGTATTAGTTGGTAAATTAACTATGACCAGGTATATTCTATGAATATCTTATTTGTTGCTAGTTTCTGTCAGTTATTGGAAAATGTTTTTTTTAATTAACCAAAAGAAGTCACCTAGCAGTTCACTTTCCTCCTTCCTGGCTCCAAACCTCTCTCAATGGAAGATCTGGTGGTAGGATTATCAATAGGAAGTCCTCAATCCACATATGTAACTGTCTCCAGCTGGCATATTGTGCTGAAGTGCGCTAAGGATGCTATGCAACAGGCTGAGAAATTTTGTGCACAGCTTGTATACTTTTTTTTAAAAAGCCTGTAACAATAAGAGCAGCTCCAAATTGCTTCAAAAATTTATAACCAAGACAAAAAAATGAACACTGAACCAAAGAAGAATGTATTAGGAGAGTGACAAAATGTTCTGTCAAAGCAATAGTTTTTAAAGGAAGAGAGAGAAATGGACAGGTTTGTAAAAGTAATTCAAGATGGTGGGATCTAAATGGCTAAAGGTTCAGTTGCTGCGGGTGGGTCAAATAGAGGAGGGCACACCATGCCAGATTTGGAAGAACAGAGAAGTTGGGGGGGAGTTTGCAGGGCCAAGGGACTAGTCCATGAAAATATTGAAACAAGAGAGTGAGAATGCCAGTTTGGAAGTGTTGCATGGCTGCCAGCAGGGACTAGAGTGATGGGTGAGTGGGATTTGATACAGGTTAGGATGTGGGATTTGGGTGAGTTTTTCTGACCTGGAAAACTGGTCAGAAGAACATTGGAATAGGCATTTCCAGAGGTAAGCAAGGTCATTGATAAGAGTTTTAGCAGTTGATGGGCTGAGGCATATATGGGATGGCGGGATTGCCCTATGAAGAGTGATTGAGGAAACTGGCCCTGTATTCTCTAACGTTTCAAAGAATGAGAGATGATCTCATTGAAACTTACAAAATTCTTACAGGGCATGACAGGGTAGTTGTAGATAGGATGTTTCCCCTGGCTGGTAAGTCTAGACCCAGGGGACACAGAGTCAGAGTAAGGGGCAGGCCATTGAAGACAGAGATGAGAGCAATTGCTTCACTCAGAGGATGGTGAATTCTTGGTATTCTCTACCCCAGAGGGTTGTGAAAGCTCAATCATTGAGCACATTCAAGACAGAAATCATAGATTTCAGGATACTAATAACATCCAGGGATGTGGGGATAGCACAAGAAAGTGACATTGAGGTGGATGATCAGCCATGATCTAATTGAATGGTGGAGCAGGCTCGACGGGCACTCCTGCTCCTATGTTGTTATGTTTGTATGTTACAGAGGTGGATATAGGCAGCCTTTGTGATGGCCTATTGTTTTTCTTCATTATGTTCATAGCTCCCTTGGATCCTCTCAGTAAGGGCTTGAAATCTTGGGCAATCTAAAGTGGAGCAAAGACTAAGCACAACAGAGAGTCCTTTTATGCTGCACAGTGGATCTTTCTTCTGTCCTTCAGTTTCCACGCCTGTAATGGAACTTCTTAGGCGATCCCCAGCTGTGTATTCAAAATCTTCAAGTTGGGCGCATTTCTCTCAGGTCAGACTACAGTTTCCCTACTTCTTCATTCTTAGGGATTTTGAGGTCCTTCACCTGCTGCCACCATGTTATACTGTTGTATGTTGTCTCATGAAGAAGCCTAGAGGCTTGTATGCTTGAATACAATCCTGACTAGGTGCCATCTTCATGCCAACTTCTACCAAACTCACCACTACACTACACTACTCCCATGTGACCCTCTACATCATAATGTGGATGGTACTGTTTCCCCAGTCCCATATTAACCTTTACATTCCCAAACACTCTAACGTACAGTCATGACCAGTAGTGTCGATAAGGGGGAATCTATTGGATGTAATGCATTTGCATTTTCAAAAAGCACTGGATAAGACACCACTCAGATATTATTTCACAAGATTAGGTTCATGGACTGAAGATTGATTAATGGGCAGAAAATAGAGAGTAGGAATAAATGGGTCATTTTCAGGTTAGCAGGCTGTAACTACCAGGGTAGCACAAGGATCAATGCTTGGGCCTCAGCTATTTACAAACTATATCAATGATTTAGATGAGGGCAAAGTATAGTGTATCAAAGTTTGCCACCGATACAAAGTTAAGTGGGAAAATAAACTGTGAGGAAGACACACAGAGGCTGAAAAGGGATACAGACAGGTTAAGAGAGTGGGCAAGAACTCAGCAGATGGAATATCATTTGGGGAAGTATGAAGTTATCCACTTTGGAAAGAAAATCAGAAAACCGGGATATTCTTAAAATGGGGTGAGATCAGGAAATGTTGCTATTCAGAAGCACCAGGGTGTCCTTGCACACAAAGCAAGTTAACATGCAGGTTGAACAGCAATTAAGGCAGTATATGAAATGTTTGTCTTTTTTACAAAGAGATTGGAGTACAGTATGAGAGTAAAAACATCTTACTACAATTATATATCCTTGGTGGAGCACACCTGAAATATTGTGTACAATTTGGGTCTCCTTACTGAAGGGAGGATATACTTGCCTTTGAGGGATTACAGCACAGTTTAACTAGAATGAATCCAGGGATGAGGTGGTAATCCTGTGAGCAGAGATTGAATAGACTAGATCCCTAGCCCCTCCAATTCAGATGAATGAGAGCTGATCTCATTGAAAAATATAAAATGCTTAAGGGGCTCAACATGGTAGGGGAAGATGGTGGTGTAGTGGTAATAACTTGTAATCCAGAGGCCCCGACTAATGTTCTGGTGACATAGGATCAAATCCCACCATAGCAGATAATGGAATTTAAAATTCAATTAATAAATCTGGAATATAAAGCTGGTCTCAGTAATGGTGATCATGAAACTATCAGCAATTGTTGTAAAAACCCATCTGTTTCCCTAATGTCCTTTAGAGAAGGAAATCTGCCACCCTTACTTGGTCTCGACTACATGTGACTTCAGAACCACAGCAATGTGATTGATTCTTAACTGCCCTCTGAAACGTCCTAGCAAGCCACTCAGTTCAAGGGCAATCAGGGATGGGCAGCAAAATTTGTTAAGGGTGGCAGGGCAAGTTGAGAAAGTGGTTAAGAAGCATATGGGCTCCATAAGTAGAAGCATAGAATATAAAAACCAGGAAGTTATGATGAACATTTACAAAATTCTAGTTTGGCCTCAAATGGAGTCATGTGTCTAATATAGCATGAAATAAAAACAGAAGATGCTGAAAGCACTCAGCAAGTCAGGCAGCATCTGTGGGGAGAAACAGAGTTAATGTTTCGGGCCAATGAGCTTTCAGAAAGATCATCGACCTGAAAAATTGACCAGGATTTTCCACTTACGCCAGCGTCAGGCATCGTCATGGGCAAGATGTGAAAATTGGAGGGCAGCCAAAAGCCAGTTGACTTATGGCCGCATTCCAAATTTCCCTGTTCCGCCTGCGATGATGCCTGCTGCTGGCAGGACTGGAAAATCCCGCCCATGAACTCTGTTTCTCTCCTGACCTGCTGAGTATTTCCAGCGTTTTCTGTTGTTCCAGATTTCCAGCATCTGCAGCATTTTGCCTTTGCATTGGGTTCAATTCTGGACACCACGTGTTAAGAAGAATGTGGAGGCTTTAGAAGGGGTGCAGAAAAGAGTATTATGAGAATGGTTCCAGGTATGAGGGACTTCAGTTACCTGGATAGATTGGAGAAGCTGGGGGTGTTCTCCTTAGAGAAGAGAAGGTTGAGAGGAGATTTGACAGAAGTGCTCAAAGTTATGAGGGTCCGAGCAGAGCAGAGAAGAGAAACATTTCCCTTTGGCCTAAGGGTTGAGAGACAATCTAAGGTGTTTAACAAAAAAAACCCAAAGGTGTCGGAGGTAAATGTTTTTTTATGCAGTGAACAGTTAGGATCTGGAACGCACTGTCTAGGAGTGCAGTGGAACCAGAGATAATCAGGACATTCGAAAGGGAATTGTTTAAGTACCTGAAGAGAGAGAACTATGGGCTATGGGGAAAACGTGGGACTGGCTGAGTTGTTCTTGTAGAGACATGGGCCAGAATTTTGACATCGGCGTGTGACGGCAGGCCCAGCATGTTGACTCGTAAAATGATGCGCAGTGACCTCGGGCGTGTGTCCCGACGTCAGCGCGCGTCATTTAGATATTACGTTTGGCGGGTGCGCACTGGCCGAACTGTCAACGGCCTATTAAGGCCATTAAAAACCAATACTTATCAATGCTGCCCGTCCAACCTTAAGGTCGGCGGGCAGACGAAGAGCCCAAGCGGCCTTTGCGTTTTTCAGGAAACCTCATCCACGGGCGGGATGAGGTTTCCTGAAGGTTTGATTAAATAAATAAATAAGTAATTTTTGCACAATTCACAAGCATGTCCCAGCTCATGTACTTAATCTCCCTGAGGCAATTCCATGCCTCAGGGGGATTTCTGCTCTTTTTCACGCGCATGCACGAAAGAGCGCAGGTCTGACTCTCCCTTCTCCCCCTGCCCGCACAGGTACGGCTGAATGCTACTTGCTGTGCGTCACACTGGGCAGGCCAATTAAGGGTAAAATGACAGCTCGCAGCCAATCGCGGGTGGTGATTGGCTCCGCGCCCACTCCCGACCGGCCTGCCCAACATGCAGAAAATTCTCCCCATGGACACGATAGACCAAATGGCCTCCTTCTGCATTATAACTATTCTATCATTCTATGTTAGGCCACTATCATTGATCTTTCTTTCCGAAAACCAATTCATGGCCTCTGAAGGTATTTGTCAAGAATTTTCTACGCTCTGATTGGAGTAATTGTTATTAATTTAGTTGAGCTGCATGAGATTCTTTGAAGTTTGTTTTCTGGTTCTAAGAATGGCCTCTTGCTTTTTCGCAACCTGCTGATTTGCAGGTCATTTTCTGACTCTATAAATCATGGCTTGCAGGTTTTGCTCCTTGTAATAGAATTAGCACTTTGCTAAGTTTCTCCTAATTCACTACCCAAATGCTCCAATCATCAAGTACTTCAAAATCCAGGCCATAAACTTTAATTATTGGGAACCAATGTGCAAAACCAGACAATATGGTCTTGGATTGAGTTTGATCTTTGTGTATAATCTTTACAATGGCTTTTAACCAGCAATACAACATATGACCCAACCCTTATCAGTCCCAAACATTCAGGTACCATGTGCTGTGATATATTGCTTGCCACAGGATATAAGTATTAAAACCTGATTAGTGACACATGCAATAACTAATCAACAATCACTGTGGAGACTTGGTGACTTTTGCCCTTAAAGGAAAGCAGAGAGATGAGTTTATGGTTGATGATGTATATGTGGACTTTCCAAAGACATTTGACAGTAGAAGTTTTAGTAAAATTGAAGTGTATGGGATTAAAGAGGCAGTGGCTGGCTGGATATGAAATTGGTTTAAGGGATGGAAGGCAGGGAGTAGCAGTGAATTGTTGTTTATTAGACTGGAGGCAATTATGCAATGTTATCCCCCAGGGATTGGTGTCAGGCGCATTGCTGTTTTTGATGTATATTAATGGACTTGGATACGCCTGGCATACAACCAATGGGGAGAGTTTTAACCAAAAATAAAGAGGTGAGTTTGGGTTGGCTTGGGGAGTGCCGTGGGTGGTGGGAGGTTAGAGTCTTAAAAATCAGAATCCTGACACAAACCTGCCTCCAAGCCACCCACTTCTGGCTTTAATTGAGGAGCATTGGCACTTGAAATATGATATTGAGGTTGCAAGCCCCATTATTATTCTACTTTTCGAATTAACAATATATGTCTGCTTTCCTGAGCCTTGCAAAACCCAGTAGGGGCATCCTGACTTCTGGATGCCTCGTGCTTTACCAATGGCCCTGTTCCCATCAGGTCATAAAATCTATGTCATAGAATTGTACAGCACAGAAGGAGGCCACTTGGCCCATTGAGTCTGCACCACCAAGCTCAAAGAGAAATCCAGTTAGTCACACTCCCTTCCTCTTCCCCATATCCCAACAGATTTTTTCTCCTTCAAGTATTTATCCAATTCTCCTTTAAAAGCTACTGTTCAATCTGTTCCCACCACCCTTTTAATTCCAAAGTTAGCAGATGACATAATACTCGGAGATGTGGTGAATAATGAGGAGGATAGTAACAGATTTCGGGAGGACATAGACAGACTGGTGAAATGGGCAGACGTAGCAGATGAGATTTAATGCAGAGAAGTGTGAAATGATTTAATTTGGAAGAAGCAACAAGGAGAGGAAATATAAACTAAATGTGAGTGAATATTCATAATTCTTTAAAGGCGACAGGGCAAGTGAGAAAGCTGTTGTTAAAAAAGGCATTGGGGGTTCTTAGCTTTATTAATAGAGGCAAGAAAAGCAAGGAACTTGTATGCAACCTTTATAAAACACTGATTTGGCCCCAGCTGGAGCGCTGTGGTTAACTCTGGGCACCAGCCTTTAGGAAGAATGGCAAAGCCTTAGAAAGGGTGAAGAGTTACTAGAATGGTAGCAAGGTTGAAAGTCTCTACATGTATTGACATGTTATGTGTAAAGTAGTTGAATGGTCATGGTATGAATCAAGCAAACTAGAGTCAAGTGTGCAAATCCCACCAAATTGTGAAACTGAATTCAGTCTTGAAACCTCGAAGCTGCATTAGAAAAATGTCCATAAAAGCTGTCAGATTGTCATAAAAATTGTTCACTGATGCCATTCAGGGAAAGGAAGCTGCCAAGTCTCCCTGGTCTGAATGTAACTCCAGTATGTTTTTGACTCTTAATGTCCTCTGACATGACCTAGTAAACAAATAAACAGAATCCCCTACCCAATGCCATTGTGCAAGCAACCTTTACCAAAAAAAAACTGCAGTGCTTCAAGGGGAAGGCTGCTACCACTTGCTTAGAACAGCTATGGATGTACAATAACTGTCATTCTCAATGGGACATAAATGTGGCCTCACCCATGTTGTTCACATCTGTGTTTGCCAACCCTGGCTAGACATAGTCCAGGATGTTGTCACATGACCTCCTGTTCCCACACTCATGCCACTGGTTACTTAGCACATCTAGTCCTCACAAAGCACTGTCTTAACATGCCAGTTGAAATGCAAAAATCCTTTGCTACCCAAATGGATAATTCCTGACTGTTAGTCAAATTGTTTTCTTCCCATCTCTAAATATTTTGTCATTAATACACAAAAGTGTCCAAAGAAGATGAGTGAAACAAAAACATTTTTGTTTTGCCCCTATGATTTTCTCCTGAGTTCCTTGCAGCAGTGTGATGGAGCTTAATTTTTAAATCCTGGAGCGTTGGCAACCCTACGCATATTGTGAGAACAAATATTAAACATTCCTTTTGAATGTACAATGCTGCACAGCGACTGGAGCATTTCTTGCCTCAGATATAAATGGAAACTAAATGTATTGGAATCTTCTATCAAGAGCTTCTCTCTAGTAAGTAGTTGATGTAAACTAGGTAGAGTCAATTGTGGTGAACATTGTCTATTTTGTTTTTGGAAAGGAGTGAACTTTTGATAAATGCCCTCTTTCATTCCATTTTTATTTTATGATCTTGTATAATCTGCTTTAGTATACTTTCTGTAAGGTGAAGGAAGAGTCCCTGCAAGATTCCTGCATTATACAATATAACTAAAATATATTGGTTCTTTCAACTGTGAAAATTTCCAATTTAGGAAAACGATTGTGCTAAACATATGTATTGATCATCCTGATCAATCACTACTGCATTCCTAATCAAACTCCATTATATCTTTGAACTATTCATTCAACAACTGAACTATGCTTTTAAAATCTGATCTTTAACATTTAACCCATTGTACACTCAGAAATAGATCAAATATTGGAGGTCTGCTTCCACCTCCAAAATATTGCCCATTTCTGCCCCTGTTTCAGCACAACTTCTGATGAAACCCTCATCAGCGAACATCCCCACTTCTGACCTTATGATGGAAGGAAAGTGTTTGAAGCAGATGAAGATGGTCGGGCCTAAGATACTACCCTGAGGAAGTCCTGCAGTGATGTCCTGGAACTGAGATGATTAACCTTCAACAACCACAGCTATCTTCCTTTGTGCTAGGTAAGACTCCAACCAGCGAAGAGTTTTTGCCCTGATTCCCATTGACTCCAGTTTTGCTACGGCTCCTTGATTCCCCAATCGGTCAAATGGCGCCTTGAGGTCAAGGGCAGTCACTCTCACCTCATCTTTTTTGTCCATGTTTGAAACAAGGCTGTAATGAGGTCAAAAGCTGAGTGACCCTGGCGGAACCAAACTGAGCATCATTGAGCAAGTTATTGCTAAGCAAATGCCACTTGATAGCACTGTTGATGACCATTTCCATTACTTTACTGATGATTGAGAGTAGACTGATTGGGTGGTAATTAGCCAGGTTGGAATTGTCTTGCTTTTTGTACACAGGACATACCTGGCTACATTGCCGGGTAGATACCAATGTTGTAGCTGTACTGGAATAGCTTGGCTAGGGGCATGACAAGTTCTGGAGCACAAGTCTTCAGTACTATTGCTGGAATATTGTCAGGGCCCCGGGCCTTTGCAGTATCCAGTGCCTTCAGACGTTTCTTGATATCACTTGGAATGAATCGAATTGGCTGAAGACTGGCATCTGTGATGCTGGGAACCTCAGGGGGAGGCTGAGATGGATCATCCACTCGGCACTTCTGGCTGAAGATTGTTGCAAATGCCTTATCTTTTGCACTGATGTGCTGGGCTCCCCCATCATTGGGGATGGGGATATTTGTGGAGCCTCTTCCCCCAGGATTTGTTTAATTGTCCACCACCATTCATGACTGGATGTGGCAGGACTGCAGAGCTTAGATCTGATCCATTGGTTGTGGAATCGCTTTGCTCTGTCTCTCGCAACTCTGTCCCAACTTTATACGACTGTACTGCCACCTCAGCTGGGTCTGCGCTGGTGGACAGGATATAGCCAGGGAAGGTGATGGTGCTATATAGTTATGTCAAGCTAGTCTGTAGGACAGCTCTCCCAATTTTGGCATGAGCCCCCAGATGTTTGTAAGGAGAACTTTGCAGGGTCAACAGGGTTGTGTGTGCTAGTGTTGTTTCCAGTGCCTAGGTCAATGCCAGTGGTCCGTCCAGTTTCATTCCTTTTTATTGGATTTTTAGTGGTTTAATATACCACAATACAGCCATTTGAGAGGGCATTCAGCCAGGTTACTGTGGATCTGAAGTCACATGTAGGCCAGACTATCTAAAGGATATTAGAGAACCAGATAGGATTTTATGACAATCAACAATGGTTTCATGGTCATCATTAGACTTTTAATTCCATTTGCCGTGGGATTTGAACCTGGGTGCCCAGGGCATTATTGTCCTCTGGATTACCAGTCCAATGACAAGATGATAATACCACCACCTCCCTCACGTAGTTATAGGAAGAATGGACATGGATTTGAAATACAAAAAATGTGTTCAATACAGAGAATTTCAAAAAATGTATTTAAAAAGAAACATTCATTTTTAACTTCCATTTTACTGGTATACCTTTGTAGTAATATCTTTGCGAGAGGTTGTGATCGAGGGATTTGTACCCCTGTACTGGCCACGTGCTAATGTAAATGTTTAATTCTTCCATTGTTCAATCATTCAATACTATTAACATCCTGGCGTTTGCTACTGACCAGAAACTTAACTCGACCAGCCATATAAATAGTATGGCTACAAGAACAGGTCAGAGACTGAGAATCCTGCAGCGAGTAACTCATCTTCTGATTTCCCAAAGCCTGTCCTCCATCTACAAGGCACAAGTCAAGAGTGTGATAAAATACTTTGTACTTTTGAATCAAAGTGCTAAAACTGAATTACATATTAAATTTAATTGAACAGTGAGGTTGGTGTGACTGCGTAAGGGAACTGAGTGAACACACAGGGCTGACAAAAGTATCTGCTGATATTAATTCAGATCATCATATAGTCAGGCTCATTGGATTTCTAAACCAGTTTTCATAAGCCAGTTTTCCCTGATGTCATCAGTGATAGTATTAAATACATGGTAGAAGTATTAAATAAATTAACAGAAATAGAAAAACATTATATTGCTTAAGATAACTTTTTTTTATTAATAATTTGACTTTTAATGGACTGCTGATGTTGAGAATCTCCAAGAGCTACTGAGAAGTGTGTTGTATTGTCTAGTGCTTTCTGGGGTATGTGATTCCATGATGTGTCATATTGTGGTTACCTCTTCCAAGTAAATTCTAGCTCTTCAGTCTTAAAGGGATACTATATGGATGTTTATACTGTATTACAATTTTCAGGCATACCTTTTTATATTTGGGACAGGAGCAGTTATCCAACTCTGACACCATAATATCTCCAAGTGATATATTTTGATGCAATTTTTATCATAGCACCTTGTGCTTGGCAAACCCTTTTCACTTTACAAATATTTTTTCAGAAAGACAATGTCTCTTTAAAATGGTGAAACGTGATTGTCAGCAATCACTGTGGATTAGCTTGAAGAGAGACTTCGCTGTGTTGTAATGATCGGCATCTCTGTTGCTGCTCTTGATTATTGGAAGACCCCTCTTTATAAAGCAAAATAGAAAGTAGGCTTGTGATTTTAATCATACAGAAAGTAATATTTGGATGTCAGATTTTCAGACCAATGTACCAGGAAGCTGTTTGAGTCTGCCTGTCAATGCCATCAATATTAAAAAATTATAAATTCCAGCAATGTTAAGGAAGCAGTCTGTGGAACAATCAATAATTACAGTTTGTGGTGTAATTACGTTATGCTTACTTAAATTGTAATTGTTATAAATTACAATGACATACTGATACAGGGTTGTGAGAATCATTATGCCTATGTTAATCATTCATAAGTATCATTAGAGTTGCTGGTGCTACTAAAAGGTGGAATATTCCACTTTTATGTGGGGGATTAGATGTGGGTACAGAATGAAATCTCCTTGGAATTCAAAAATGGTTATGTGCATGCCATTGACCCCGAGGAGCCAACTTCTGACCAGTATCTGAGCCTTTCTACAGTGCTAGAGAGCATGGCTGTATATCTCTCCTATGTAGCTCACACAACAGGCTTATACATCTCTTGATAATCATCCTTCCCCTATGTTACAGGACAGTACAGGTACATGATCCAACTTTACTCCATTCTCGCTGGTCAGAAATTGAGTTCTGTTTCCTTCTTTGTTAAGGTGTTTAGGGGCAAATTGACAGATGCTACCACATTTATTGAAAGAAAAGCATTCTGTAGTTACAACCATGGCTACTATAATGATGGGGAACATAATGACGTTGTGGGAATGGAGGTGTACGTGGGTAGAAAGCTATTTTCTGTACGTGTGGCCTGCTTGTGCTTAAAGGAGACACACTAGGCTAACCTGAACTCAAAACTTGCCCAAAAATTTGCAAATTGAGTATATTTGTTTATTTGGGGTCACTGAGGTTTGAGTTTTAGTTCTGATTTTGTTTCTGTTTGCTAATTGTATGTAGATTAAAATTTATGTTAATCAATTGAAGATTTATTCCAATCCCAAGAATCTCAATAGAAAAGATTTCCTTAAACATCTTCTGATGTTTTCTGCACTTAATTGAGGTCAATCTTTGCTCACAGGGACAGAACTACAACATCAAATCAACTGTGCAAGATGACTGCATTCACTGGATCTTTCTCAGAGTGTTTTGTTCAATTGGGTTTTGTACCAAAACTGAAATGAACCGAATATTTTTCCTTGCTCCTACATTTTTGTAATATGTTTCAAATGGAAACGTGTCATTTAGGTGGCAACAACAACTTGCATTTATTATAGCACCTTTAACATTGTGAAATCTCTCAAGGTGCTTTATAGGAGTGTTATCAAACAAAAATGGGCACTGGGCTACAAAAGGAGATATTTTTACAGATAACTAAAAGCTTGGTCAAAGAAGGGGATTTAAGGTGTGTCTTATGGGAATAGAGAGAAGTAGAGAAGGAATTCCAGAGTTTGGAGCATTGGCTGAATACACTACTGTCAATGGTGGAATGATTAAAATCAGGAATGTGCCAGAGATCAGAAATGGAGGGGCACAGGGATCTCAGTAGGTTGTAGGGCTGGAGGAAGTTACAGAGATAGGGAGGGGTGAGTACATGGTGGGCTGTGGAACAGGGTTGAGAATTTTAAAATTGAGGACTGCAGGCCAGTGTAAGTTAGCAAGTATGGCAGCAAGCATGGAGTCATACAGCCATAGAGTCATAGAGGTATACAGCACAGAAAAAGGCCCTTCGGCCCATCAAGTCTGCACCGGTCAAACAAGTACCTAGCTATTCTAATCCTATTTTTCAGCACTAGGCCCATAGCCTTGTATGTCATGGCATCGCAATTGCACATCCAAATACTTTTTAAATGTTATGAAGGTATCAGGCAGTGAGTTTCAGGCACTGAGTTCCAGATTCCCACCACTCTCTGGGTGAAAAAAATTCTTCCTCAAATCCCCTCTAAACATCCTGCCCCTTACCTTAAATCTATGTCCCCTGGTTATTGACCTCTCCACCAAGGGGAAATGTTCCTGCCTGTCTACCCTATTTATGCCCCTCATAATTTTAAACACCTCAATCATGTTCCCCCTCAATCTCTGCTCCAGGGAAAATAACCCCAGTCTATCCAATCTCTTCTCATAACTAAAACTCTCCAGCCCAGGCAACATCCTGGTAAATCTCCTCTGCATCCTGTCTAGTGCAATCACATTCTTCCTATCATGTGGATTCCAGAACTGTATGCAGTACTCTAGCTGTGGCCTAATCAGCATTTTATACTGATGTGTGAACAGGACTTGGTGCATGTTAGGATACAAGCAGCAGAAATTTGGATGAGCTCAAATTTATGGAGGGTAACATATTGGGTAGCAGATACATGGAGGCAGGGTGAGGTCAGGCAATGTTATCTCTAGTGTTTTTTCCTGACATTTCATATAGCTAGTTGGATCCACCCTCAGTATCTGTTTTCATGGGACAGTCCTTGTCAGATGTAATAAGAATGGATTGTAGGGATCAAGATTAAATGGACAAAGATATTACATCCTTAAGACGACATACTGTTAGAACTGGTACAAACTGTGTGTCTAAATATCACTTCCAAATATTTAATATTTGGATTCAAAATAAGTGAACGTTGCATTATAAAAAAGACATTCCCGTTGTTGTAATGATAGTTGGACTCAAAATTCCTTTGGTTCTGTTGTAACAATGGACTTTAACTGCTACCTCAGCACAGCAACTCCTACAGCTTCACTCTTTTGTCAAATGACAGGTAGTTTGGTACTGTTAACCCATGATAACTAATTGGAACTATACAAACTTCTTTTTGCTTTGAAAACTGACAGCAACAAAAGAAAAACATTTCCACCATTTGCAATTGATCTCAGTATTTGGCAGGATGGGGTTAGTATATGAATCTTCATTCCTAATAGCATTCAGCAATGGAAAGAAGCCAATTCCCATTGTCAGCCAAAATGCTTGTTGACGGAACTAGTGGACGACATTAGTTGAGTATGTTGCAGGACCTTTGCTGGACCTGAAATGTTGGGTTTCCTCATGGTGCAATGCAGAAACATAGTGATTTCCTTTAAGAGGCATCAGAATGTTGATGCATTAAATGTGTGGGGTACAATGGCAAAGTAAAGTACCTTAAAAATGATTCTGTTTAGCCACCCTTCATTTTAACCAACTAGAGAAATGCTACAATTGATTTTGTAGTTGGGATCCTATTCACAGAAGCTACAATCATTATAATAGTGATTTGGAAGCACTTTCACTGTTGCTTTGTAGGCGACTACTCAAGACGGAAGCAAAAAAAGTCATTTAGCTCCTTACTTGGCAGGCTGCCATTTAGAGAGTAGCAGAATAGGTTGGTAACTTGTAGGTTGCCAACTCATTCCACATAGTGTGACACAGACCTGTCCATTGATTGTACTTTAGCTGGCACTAGTACTCAAGCAAGAACATTGTTTGCAGAATGATATGTTTATGAACCAGGGATGCTCTAACTTAAATAATTATTCATTTGTAATTTGATTGGTGCACATATTTTTGGTCTGTTTTCCTTGTGATTTGAGTGCCCTTTCTCCTGTCTGTTTTTGAGTTTTTCTTTGGCTTCTTCTACTAGTCAAGAAAAGTGAGCCTTATTCATTCACAGGAAGCCAAAGAAAATTTGAGGCAGGGACCTAAAACATCATGGGAGCACTTTCCCTATACCATGTGAGGAATATGATAAAAAACCCAATTCATCATCTGCAACCAAGTCACATCACATCGGCATCCCAGTCCCTTCGCGAAACCTGGTAAGTGAGGGCTAATTAGGCAATATTTAATTTGTTTTTTTTAATAAGTGACCGGAGGTTTGGGGAATTGAGTTTGCGTAGTGGAATGTAGTATTAGTCTAAACAGGAATTAAGGGAATATAGCACGAAGTGAATCAAAACATATCCACGATTATGAAGATACAGATGTTAGCAGCAAAGAATAAATAAAACTGTACTCTCCGTATAAATCTGAATTTGACAAGGGCAAATGAAGAATGTAATTCGGCAACATCCCCCGAACTGAAATATATTTTGTTAACTGATCTGGCCTGAACTCCTGCCTGAACTTGGGGCAGTGATTTATGTAAATCAAGGCGCTGGAACGAACTGATTTCCCTTGAACAGCGCTAAGACTAGGCAAACCACTTTGGGGCGGGGGCAGGAGATGGGGTGGGGGGATTGTTCCAGTAAGTTTCAAGCGGGGTTTGGGGGGAGGAACATGCGCCCGCATTATCCACGAGGAATTAGAGCCGCGGCGGGTTTAAAGCTCCCACGCCAGTCAGCGGAGCATTGCCACTTTAAGAGTCAGTGGATGAGACTGAATTGACAGCAGCTCTGTTACGCTGGGGAACCAACACGGCACTCTAGAAGATACACTGAAGCAAAAGGGAGGCTTTTGCGCGAAAAAATAATAATACAAGGTAGGGTCTGATTTACACCGTGTGCCATCTACTTGCAACTTTTTAAATCTGCACAAATGTGAAAATATAACAAGCGCCAGAGTAATTGCATTTTAGATACAAACTGCAACCAAGATATGACTCTCCTTGGGTGGCATTAATACGGATCCGTGATCTGGGCTCTTAGTATTCACTCATTAAATGTTCCCTGACGTCTTGATCATGCAAGTAATTGACTATTGAGAAGCTGGGATGTTAAAGGGCGTATTCTGATGTAAAGTGAATGCTTTTATCACTCAGCTCTGGTTTTATTTATTTGGCGTTTCTTGAGGCAACTCGAAGAGGGAAATTGACATGTTGTATAAATACACTTGGGGGGAAAAAATAATTTTTTGTATTCAGTTTATTTTAAGGCCTCGCTGGCTGACCAGTCGAACCTCTTCCTGACCACTCAACGTCTTCATACATTGACAGAGAATTCTTCTGGGTCCTACCGCCAGTCGGATAATGAATGGATTGCTTAAACCTGTATTCCAAGCTAGAGTGCACCATATCCTATTGGCATCGGACTTTGCACTCGGGTTGAAGTTCTCTTCATATGTGAATGAGCTATTTAATCAACCTGGAGTGTGTCCAGATATTGGTGAGGGGTAAATTGTCCCAATTGAAAGAGATTTGGTGGAGTTGCTATACAATGACAGGTCTGGGGGGATCTTCCACTGCAAAATTAGTATTAACTCTTCAAGCTTGGTGCTAATAAGGAATGAACCTATTGGCTTTATTGTAACCACACCAGGGTCCTTTTGAAAAGGACCTTCTGCAGGTGGTATAACGTCATCGTTCTATAAAACTGTTTGAGCTTTAGGCTATATCAGTTTAAAGAAGTTGCATATTTCTATAAAATAGCAGAGAAAACTGATGATAAACAACTGTAAAATGATTGTGACCTCAGAGTTTGTCATATTGGAAGCTCAATTAGTTTTTTTAGTTTTCATGATTGTTTTATATCTTTTTAAGATTGAATCTTGAACTGAAGGGTGCCTACTGGGAATATGAATACTTTTCTACTGTAGAAAAATATTGTTGACATTGACCTCTTACAGGAAGCACAGCCAATTAGAGTAATGTTCCCTCTACACTATCCCAACAACATGTATTAGTCCTTATCTAATGGGTACAGCCATTAATAAACCATGAATATTTTTCTATTTCCCATTACCATACATTCTAATAGTACCAGAGTGAGATTGTCAATTTAATAACATAGTGGTTTGTACTGTGGTTAGTTCTGTTGTGCAGTTGAGACTGCCAAAACTAACTTAGGATCTAGCAGCTGGCTGTCAGAAAATACTTCCATCTTGTCAGTATGACTGGATTTGAGACAAGTCCCAGGGGTCAAAGAATTTAATGATAATTAATTGCATCACTTTTTCTTTTAGCTTTATGTTATTTATTCTCTTTATAAAAACAACCAGGAATGAAAGGACATTTTTGTTCAAAATGCCACCTTTAATACCTATTGTTTGGGTAATGGAATGAATTATCATTTGAAATCCTACCTTGCTTTCACCTGTACATGGCAGCTAACCGAGACAAAAATGGAAAATGCCAGAAATATTCAGCAGGTCTGGTAGCATCTGTGCAGAGAGAAACGGTTAACGTTTCAGGTTGGTGACCCTTAGAGTGGATCTGATGAAGGGTCAGCAGCCTGAAATGTTAACTATGTTTCTCTCTCCATAGATGCTGCCATATCAGGTGAAGTTTTCCAGCATTTGTAGTACTTTAATCTTGTATTAGAACTAATTGAGATACTCCTTATTATCTATAGTAGTTATCTGTTGTACTGTATTACCATTAGCTTAATATTATCATACACTGGTGGATGGCAAAATGTTCAAGGTTTTAGTGAAATCAGATGTCATAGGAATAGTTCATTGATATTACTGAATTCTGAAATTGAACTGAACCACACATTTGTTATTTTGTGTCATTTAGAACCAATTTAGGCCTAAGGCATTGTGGATTGTTTAAGGAGTTGAAGGTTTTGATCACTGCCTTATCAGGCAGACTGTGTCCCAGGAAGAGTGCATGACTGATTCATTTAAAGTCACATTCCTACAATCCTATTCTGTCTATTAAAGTATTTGTTCCATCATAAACTTTGGCAGCAATAGCTGCAACAACAATCTGGTTGACTGCTTATTAGCTGCTGTCCGTATGTTGCTTTTCATGGTTGGAAGAACTTAGCCCCAGAGTTCCAGGAATTTTCTGAAATAGGGGAACTTGTGGGGATGTGGTGGTGGGGGTTGGGGGGGGGTGGGGGGTGTTGTGGTGGGTTGGGGGGGTGGGGGTGTGGGGGTTGCGGGGGGCGGGGGGGGCAAAGTATTTTTAGAGATTTTGGTTTTAAATCAACATGGAAAACAACGTCCATCTCTCAAAAAGCTGGGCCTCTAAATGAAACATGTTGAACTCTGGAAACATTGTTTAATAATTAGCCTCCCTCAGAAACCAATTTATTGAGATTAAGCTCATCTTCACAGGGGTTAGGGTATTACAAACGCACATGCGTATTTTGGTCAGGCAATAAATAAGAGACTGAAAATACATTTCACGGTTTTTTTTTGTCAAGTGTAACAATATCTCCAGTCTTATTTGATACCAGTATGAATGCAGTATGAAATCTACTTGACCATGCTGGCAAATTTATTTAGATGGGTTTTGTGATTTGTTTGCATGTGTTAATTGTCTGAACAAATGCAAGCTCCATTGAATGGGGATTGACAAGTACAACAACAATTTGGAAACAGGTAGTAGAAGGTGCCTGTGCTACTTGTCAAAATATTGCCTTTTATTCCATTAAACATCCTACCTGCTTACACCCATTTGTTGTGCAACTGATTCTAATTGTACACTGAACGTACTCCATATCTTCTTTGAGAGGTCTTGAATCAGTTTTAGAATTGGAGAAAGGTTGTTCATCTTGGGTAATCAATTAACTGGGTCATTTTTCAATCTCTTTTGTCTAGCTAGGTTAATGGGGGCAGGTGATTTGGTCGATCGTGGTAATGTTAAAATTGGTGCTACCACATCAGAGGATCAAATTTGTATTATCACCCAAAAGTCAATTGAGCCACTTAATTGGTTCAATTGAGGCCTCTTCCTGCTAGTACCGACATCGTACCAGCAGTGGGTGGACCCTCTGCCACATGGTGAACCCTGGCGGACTCCCTGCAGGGTTGAGTGGGGTCCTCCTATCAGTTCTGTTGAAGGGTCATGAGGACTCAACGTGAACTGTGCTCTTCTCCGCCGATGCTGCTAGACCTGCTGAGTTTTTCCAGGTATTTCTGTTTCTGTTTTTGTTTTGGATTTCCAGCATCTGCAGTTCTTTGCTTTTACCTCTAACTTGAGGGCTCTGTGGCCCATACAGGGGATCCTAGTAGCAATGGCTGCCACTGTAGCAACCCAGACCCCACTTACCTGGCAGAGAGGATGGTGAACTTCCATAGCATCCTCCTCATCTATGTGCATTTGCAGCTGTGGCCACAGCTCCATGTGTCGCTGCTGAGACTGATGAGCTGCCAGCCCTCCAATTGGTTGGCAGCACCTGGGGGCAGACAGCTATCCTTTAAAGAGATGGCAGCCCTAAAGGCAGCTAATTGCCTGACCCCTAAAAAATGCAGCTGGGGGCCCCACAAATGGCCGAGGCCAGATCATCCCTGCCTTTCTGGTTGGTTGTCAGGACCCTTACCATGATGGCAAAATTCAGCTCAATAACATTTAAGGTTGATAACCTTTCATCAAAAAGGTCATTGAACATTACTGCCCAGACCTACTGAGTATTTCCATCATATTTTGCTTTTATTTCAGATTTCTCGTATCCACAGTCTTTTGCTTTACTAATTAATTAGCTTCTTGCTGGTAATAAATTTCTCCCTGATTTTATGATCAAGGTCTTTCTGATGGATTTGCCTTTACACTTTTAGCTTGTAATAGCCTGAAGAACAGTCTTGAGTAATTGTATTCTTCATGGGTATTTCTGTTATTTTCCATTAATGACACAATTTATTTTTCTTTGCCAGTTTTCAATTTTCAATCCCCGCCACCCCCCCCCCCCCCCCACCCCCGGCTCCTCCTCCCCCCGCCACCCACCACAGAAGACCTTAATGTGGACTGATTCCACCAGCCCCAGTCCTTCTTCGGTATTTGCAAACTATCAGCAAACCAACTGTGGAATTATCTGACGAGCTACTGATCACAGGGGACATCAAAGCTAAGCCTGAATCTGTCTTTATTTGACATCCAACTGGGGTTACTCTGATCAGAGCAGAAGTGCTGGAATAACTCTGCCTTTGCCACCACAGGGCACTGATACCAATTGTAAAGCCCCTATTGCCTTTTTGGCTGAGCTCAGCTAACTCTGTACAGATTGGGAATTGAATCTGAGATTGTCCTGTTTTCTGTAGCTCAGCTGCTCTCTGAGATAAACATTCTGAGTCTTCAAGAGAACAGCAATCCTCTCTCTCTCTCTCTCTGAAATACATTTTAGCTGATTAAACAAACGGTTCTCTTCAGTTGAAGAGTGTGTTTGTGTAATGCTCGTGTGCTCAAAAATCTTTGCTAAAACATTGGAGCCATTGGCTCAATGAATTCCAATCAACATTCATCAATAAATTTATTCATGTTGAATTTAGAAACCATTGCCTGGTCTTAAAAATAAAGGTTTAGCAAGTAAAATTATACCTAAGTATTTGGACTTGATAAAGTTTAGGTTAGTAATTGCGGTTTTTATCTCATCTGAAAGCCTGCGACGAGTGATTTAATAACCTGAAGAATAAATAGATTGTTGACATGTCTTTTTTAGTCATTACCAATGCTTATGTGTGTGGCAGGGAAGAAGCAAGCTCATAAATTATCAGATTTATTATTCTTTTTACTTGTGTATATGAGTCACTGTGATTTGGAATGCACTGCCTGAAAGGGTGGTGGATGTTGATTAAATAGTAACTTTCAAAAGGGGCTTAGATAAACACTTGGAAGGAAAAAAATACAGGGCTGTGGGGAAAGAACAGGGGATTGGGACTAATTTAATAGCTCCATCAAAGAGCTGGCACAGGCATGATGGGCCAAATGACGACCTTACATGATGTTTTTTCTGTGATTCTATACAATGTGCTGAAACTCAAAATGTAAAATCAAATGAGAGGTTTTTTTTGCTGGTTTCCTGTTATCTGAAGCCAGGAATTTATATACACCTGCCAATCTTAAATCCATGTTTAAGCTCTAATTTACCTCACACAGACCTATTAAAAGCTACTGGACTCTGTGGAGATGCTTTAATGCTAAGCACAGCTGCCCTTTAGCAGCAGCATAATATGTTGTGCAGTTATAATTGCCATTATGAAATAGTATCATCTGAGTTGCAAGGAGCTTCTCACAAGATATAAACTTTTCATGTTTGATGATGCTGTGTCAATGTTTTGTACCTGTGATAAGAGCCAACTAGATGATTTTTGATCCCTATTTTTAGCAGTGAGCTACTTGATGTGAAAGCAGACCTGCAGTACAGTCTGGGGGAATTGTAAACCAAATTTACTAAATGACCTCCAAATGAAGAACTTACCAACAAGAATTCAATTTTGTAATTTTTATTTTAACACAAACCAAAACCAAACCGATGTAAATTAAACATTAATTAACAGTCAAATGATACTTCAAGTAAAAAGGTAAATTTCACTTTTTTTAAGTGGTTGATACAACAAAGATATGTCTTACGCAGCCACAAGCGTCCACATGACTCCCCAGAGACATGTGGCACTTCATAACTACACAGTTCCACAATATGCTGTTCTTTATCATGCAGGGGAGGTCAGGAGTCCTATCCAACGACAGCTCTCACCGAGTTTCTTGGGTACGATTATCATCAGCAAGGCAGTACAAACCCTCTCTCCTTAGGGTCATGACAGTCCTGATGGTGTAGCTTTCTAGATTTCCTTTTCAACTGATCAACCAACGACATCCTGGTTCATGGTTTGGCCAGTTCTGGAAATCACGCAGCTCTTTAGAGTCTCTGGGCTATTCACACAGTTTTCCAGGTTTTGGATCGTTTTTTAGCCAGCTCTTACAGAACCTTTAAAGAGCTCCTTTTCTGCAAAACAGAAAAACTGACCTCTTCCCGAGAGTGCTGCTGCTTCTCCTCACAAGAATTCTGTGTTCCTCTGTATGCTTTCTCTTTATGTCTACATCTAAGCACAGATCACATTTACCCTTAGGCTTCTCTGTTTGTAGCTCTCCTTTGTGTCTGCCAGCCACATGGCTTTTATTCTTAACTTCCTTCCTGTTGATACTGCTTACAGATTATGGGTTGCCAGGTCACATGGACCAATATTTCTCATTATGCAAAAAAAAATTACAATTGATTCCTCTACAATTGGTGAAAACGCTTGAGAGTCCTCTTTTTTCAAGATGTTTCACATGCTTTAAAAACAAATACAAATTCCATTGACCTTTTTAAAGAAATTACAAATTTTCCTTACTATACTACTTCAAAGTCAAAGGTCGTCACACTAGTTAGTCAGCTATACATATTATCTGCAAGGTTCAATTCTGAAGTTTTAACAAGAAAAATACCTTTAATTTTAATACCCTTCAGAAACCATCTAATGGTGAAAGTCAAACCTAGATTTTTTTTTAGAGATTTTATCTACCAAATCTACTCCAAATAAATTTCAAAGCAATGTCTTAGTTTTTTATGTAAGTATATGATTATTTCATACTGTATATGCATCCATTATTGACTTGTAGGTATGATTTTTGAATATGATATGCTCTATTTTCTATGCTCTTTTACACAGAATATGATGCATTCAAGCTCCAGATGTCAATGCCATGCATTACTGTTTTTGCTTAAGGACTTACTGCTGTCCTTTCTCAATAGGAACTTGCCTCTGCACATACTTGTTGGTTAAACTTTCCCAAGTGTAACTAATAAACAATAGTGTTTGCCACAATTTATTGTCATGCATTATCTCTGAGACAGCAGTAGTAAAATAATACTGTGCATCAGAGTGTGGAAATTGGACCACTGGATTAAAGCACTCTGTTTCACTCTGGAATTTTGTGTATTATTGACAGATTTTAGCATTAAACAAATTTATATAATTTATTGTTAATTTTGCAGCCTCTATTTTCCTCTTCAATATTCACCTGTTGCTTATCTTTGGATGCATTGACAGCCTCATTGAGCTACTGATCAATGGTTGCTGAGTGCCATCTCTTATCTTTACCTGAGTGGCCATTAGTTTTTATTTTAATTCTTTGATGGGATGTGGGTGTCAATGGCATGACCAGCATTTGTTGCCCACCCCTAATTGCCCTTGAACTGGGTGATTTGGTAAGCCATTTCAGAGGGCAGTTAAGAGTCAACCACATTGCTGTGTGTCTGGAGTGATGTGTAGGCCAGACCAGGTAAAGTAAGGATGGCAGATTTCCTTCCCTAAAGGGCATTAGTGAACCAGATGCATTTTTACAACAATGATGCTAGTTTCACAGTCACCACTAATGAGACTAGCTTTTAATGCCAGATTTATTAATTGAATTTAAATTCCACTTGCTGCATGATGGGATTTGAACCCATATCCTCCAGGGCATTAGCTTGGGCCTCTGGATTATAGTCCAGTGAAACTACCACTGTGCCGCCATCTCCCCCCTGGATCATGAGTGCTGGCAATCTGAAAGACTTAAGCCACTACTCCCTTTGGTAAAAATAAAAATACCTGGAAAAGCTCAGCAGGTCTGACAGCATCTGCGGAGAGGAACACAGTTAACGTTTCGAGTCCGTATGACTCTTCAACAGAACTAAGGAAAAATAGAAAAGAGGTGAAATATAAGCTGGTTTAAGGGGGTGGGACAATTAGAGCTAGATAGAGGGCCAGTGATAGGTGGAGATGGACAAAGAGGTGTCGAAGGTGGTGATATTATCTAAGGAATGTGTAAATAGGTGACTTTAAGGGTAAAAAACAGGATGCGCAAAGTACAAATAGCCCTAGTGGGGGTGGGGTGGGGGGAAGGGATCGAAACAGGCTAAAAGGTAGAGATAAAACAGTGGATGGAAATACATTTTAAAAATAATGGAAATAGGTGGGAAAAGAAAAATATATATAAATTATCGGAAAAAAGGGGGATCGGAAAGGGGTTGGGGATGGAGGAGGGAGTTCATGATCTAAAATTGTTGAACTCAATATTCAGTCCTGAAGACTGTAAAGTGCCTAGTCGGAAGATGAGGTGCTTTTCCTCCAGTTGCGTTGAGCTTCACTGAAACAATGCAGCAGGCCAAGGACGGACATGTGGGCATGAGAGCAGGGTGGAGTGTTGAAATGGCAAGCGACAGGGAGGTCTGGGTCATGCATGCGGACAGACCGAAGGTGTTCTGCAAAGCGGTCACCCAGTCTGCATTTGGTCTCTCCAAAAATGTAGAGGAAACCGCATTGGGAGCAGCAAAAGCAGTAGACAAAATTGAGGGAAGTGCAAGTGAAATGCTGCTTCACTTGAAAGGATTGTTTGGGCTCTTGGACGGTGAGGAGAGGGGAAGTAAAGGGGCAGGTGTTGCACCTTCTGCGGTTGCATGGGAAGGTGCCATGGGAGGGGGTTGAGGTGTAGAGGGTGATGGAAGAGTGGACCAGGGTGTCCCGGAGGGAATGATCCCTGTGGAATGCCGCCGGGGGGGTGAAGGGAAGATGTGTTTGGTGGTGGCATCATGCTGGAGTTGGCGGAAATGGCAGAGGATGATTCTTTGAATGCGGACGCTGATGGGGTGATAAGTGAGGACAAGGGGGACCTGTCATGGTTCTGGGAGGGAGAGGATGGTGAGAGGGCGGATGCATGGGAGATGGGCCGGACACAGTTGAGGGCCCTGTCAACCACCGTGGGTGGAAAACCTCGGTTAAGGAAGAAGGAAGACATGTCAGAGGAACTGTTTTTTGGAAAGTGGCATCATCAGAACAGATGTGACAGAGGCGAAGGAACTGAGAGAATGGGATTGAGTCCTCACAGGAAGCGGGGTGTGAGGTAGCTGTGGGATAGCTCCCTTTGGTATATTGCACTCCCTCCATGGCTGGTATATTCTTCCTTGGGTCAGGAGGCCTGTAAATAGTTCTCCAGTTGTGGTCTCACCATGTAGCTGTATAATTCCAGGAAGATTTCTTCATTCCTATACTCTAATCCCTTTTGTAATAAAGGCTAATATCATTTGCATTCCTAATTGCTTGCAGCATAGTGAAACATTGATTACTGTCCAAAATTGAGCAAATTCTTCTCGGTGCAAAGTTTCTGTTACCTTTTTCATGAAATCTTCCAAATATATAGAAAAATGCAACATGAATTAGCCATTAGTCATTCATATATGTGAATGAACAGTTCAGTCAATATAAAGTGAATATACAAGAACAAATTCTACAAATTCACCCTCTTGGCACAAGCTTTCCCCAATAGCAAAAATACAGCCGTGGACGATGGTGCATTTCCAGTGCAATAACATTAGTAATCTTTCAGCAACGAAACACCTCGGCACTTCCTATTATCCTGGGCCTATGTAGGAGCAAAGTTGTCAGTGCCATCAGCTTTGAAGCTAAAGCTGTCATGAACCCTCCATTTGGAAGAAGCTAAATTTAACTCCCACTCATTTGGGCCTTCAACATTTCTCAAAGCTGGCTAAGCATTCTCACACTATGTCTGCTCTCTTCATGGCAAGAGCTCCTTTATAGGCACAAGGAGTTGCAGGAGTCAAACTCCTCTGTCAGAACTGTCAGAAATCAAACCTTGCTGCTGTGTTGTACGTTGACCTCCTGATCTTATCACTCCGAGTGAAGGGAGAACCAGTTGATTATTTTATTTGCCCTATAAACAGCTTGCAACTGGGGGGAAAAAATAGAGCAATTTTGAAAAGGTCATATTAGAGCAATTGAGCGTGCTAGGCAGGGGTCACGACTCTTGCCTTAGCCCAGTCAGCCATCTTCTAAATCACTGCAAGGGAAGAAGATTCTGTCTAGATTCCAGGTAAGGAATAGAAACCCCACCTCTGGTTAACTTTATGAGGCCCACAGCTATACCTCTACCTTGTGAATGCAGTGAAAAAGCTGGGAAATGTCCTTCATGCTCCACATTGCAATAATCCTTTTTAAATATATTTCATGGAGAGAAGTGAATAGTTAGTTGCTGCCTATCAGGAACAAAGATGAAAGAGAGACCAGCATTTCCAAAGTCAATAAAACAAAGCACAAAAATGCCTCCCCTCGCACCCACTCCCCCACCCACCCACAATAAGAATACATCAGCTTTCAAGTGAGCATTTCCTCCTTGGGGTCATTTTCTTGCCTCTTGATAAGGCATTTTGGGGGCTGAAACATGCTGAGACCAATCCGTGGCTTAAAATTACATTACTGTATCTTTCAGCTCATGAATTGAACATTTTCTGATATGTTGGATTGAAACTTAAACTGTGGGGATTGGGGTTAGTTCAGCTGCTCGCTTTATCCTTTCAAATGTTGATTTATTTCAAGCTGAAATTGCAATGACACAGCCTCATACTGAGGCTAAACATTTGTTGCCGTGTTGTCTGTGAGGCTAATAAGCTGAAAATCCGGGAGTCTAAGCGGTTTTCTGGTTCCGATCTCTCTGTGGCTGAATGTGAAATGTCTGTTTCCCTTTTCTAATTCCACTGACTTTAACCTCGCAACGGAGTTCATTGTGGAACTGGGGATTACATGACTTCATTGTGCTGGTGAAAAGGGATTTTTCCCGGAGAAATATTTTACAAATATAGACTTCCAATGCAAATTCTGCCTGCCCCTCCTAATTTTGTTTGCCTGATTTTAAAAAGGAGAGGTTGCCTTGTTACCTCATGCAAATAGCGATTACTGATCTTGATCGTTGATGTCGGCAAGCAACTCCAACTATGCAGATAGGTAACGAAAACTTGACATTTTTTGTCCTGATCTGCTGCCTATTCACACTGCCAGTAAGGATTACTAAAGCGCTCCACCCCCTACCCCAAGGGAACTGATACATAATCACACATCTACCACCAGCTCTTCTAACATTAGCTAATTCAACATAGAGCAGAAATTAAGCTTTGCATTTTCCTTGACTCAAACAAGAGCCAAGAGATGAGGTGCTGACCATAGAATACGTTGCTCTTACTCTGCTTAGGTAGCCATAGCATTTGTGTGACTGGTCCAGTTTAGATTCTGGCCAATGGTGAAACAGCAATGCTGATGGTGGTGTACTTAGTGATGGCAATCCCACTAAATATCAAGAAGTGGTTCTGCTTTCTCATGCTGGAGATGGTTGTTGCTTGACATTTCTGTTGTGCAAATGACACTTGTGCCCGTAAGTGGCGAGCGTTGATGTTGCCCGGGTCTGGATGAAAGCAGGGATTGGCTGCTTCATTATCTGAGGAATTATGAATGGGGACCTCCAAAGACCTCTCTCGCCTTCCTTTGCCAAGTTTGCAGATGACACAAAAATAGGTGGGAAGGCAAGTGGTGAGGATGACACAGAATCTACAGAGAGATATAGACAGGTTGAGTGGGCAAAAACTTGACAAATGGAATATAATGTGGGAAAATGTAAGGTTATGCACTTTGACAGGAAGAATAGAGGAGCTGATTATTACTTAAATGGAGAAAGACTGAAGAAAGCTGCAACACAAGAGGGATTTGGGGGTCCTCGTGCATGAATCCTAAAAAGCTAGCATTCAAGTTCAACGGGTAATAGTGAAGGCAAATGGAATGTTGGCCTTTATTTCAAAGCAAATGGGGTATAAAAATAGGGAAGTCTTGCTAAAACTATACTGGGCAGACCACACCTAGAATACTGTGAATAATTTTGGTCCCCTTATCTAAGGGGAGATGTGATGGCAATGGAGGCAGTTCAGAGAAGGTTCACTAGGTTGAACCCAGGTATGGAGGGATTTTCTTATGAACAGCGGTTGAGTAGGTTGGGCCTGTACTCGTTAGAGTTTAGAAGAATGAGAGGCAACCTTTATTGAAACATATAAGATTATTCGGGGGCTTGACAGGGTAGATGCTGAGAGGTTGTTTCCCCTTGTTGGAAAGTCTGGGACCAGAGGGTATAACCTCAGAGTAAGGGGTTGCCCAATTAAGACAGAGATGAGGAGGAATTTCTTCTCTGAGGGTTGTTAATCTGTGAAATTCATTGCTATAGAGACTGGGCTATTGAGTATATTGAAGGCTGAGGTAGATGGATTTTTAATTGGTAAGGGAATGAAGGGTTATGGGGGGAAAAGGCTGGAAAGTGGAGTTGAGAATTAGCTGATCAGCCATGGTCTCATTGAATGGTGGAACACACTCGATGGGCCGAATGGCCTCCTGCTCCTTTGTCTAATGGGTCTGGCTTCAGCTAATGGAGGTTCCCTCCTGCCCTGATCACCATTGATTTCAACACCAAAAAGAACTTGCATTTATATGCAAATGCCTTTCATCACAGAATGCTTCACAGGAGCAGTGTCAAATCCAATTTTTACCAAATCACGTAAGAAGATATTAGAACAAGTGACAGAAAGCTTAGTCAAAGAGGAATATTTTACACAGCATTTTAAAGGAGGAGAGAGATGTTTGGGTAGGAAATTCCAGAGTTTAGGGCCCAGGCAGCTGAAGGTATGCAACCAATGGTGTAACGATTTAAATTGAAGATACTCAGAACCTCATCTTGCATTGATATATCACCTTTAATGTAGTAAAATGTAATTTGCCCAGATGTTATCTGTCCACAGAAAATGGGACAAATTCAACCAGATGATTATCATCCCATTAGCTTACTCCCAATCATCATCAAAGTGATGCAGTTATCAACAATACTACCAATCGACACTAACACACCAATAACCTGATCACCAAGATCCAGCTTGTGTCTTGACAGAACCATTCATCTCATCACTAAGTCCCTTGGTGTCATGCTGCTATGTGCTGCCCAGGACAATCACTCTCACCTCAGCTCTGCAATTCAGCTCTCGTGTCCATGTTTGGACCAAGGCTGTACGGAGGTCTGGAGCCAATTGATTCTGACTGAACCCAAACTGAGCATCATTGATCAGATTATTGGCACATAAATGCCAACTGATAGCATTGTTTGACTTCTTCCATCACTTTGAAGATTGCGAGTAAGTTGATGGGCGCGGTAATTAGCTGGGTTGGATTTGTCCTTTTTTTTTGTGGACAGGACATTGTGGATATTTACAGGTAAATACCAGTGTTTTAGCTGTGCTGGTAGAGCTTGCTAGAAACGTGGCAAGTTATAGAGCACAAGCTCAGCACTACAGCCGAGAACCTGGAGTTAATCAACTTGGTTGAAGACTGGCATCTATGATGGTAGTACCCCTAGGTGGAAGCTGAGAAAGCTCATGCATCTTGCACTTCTGGTTGAAACTGCTTGGGAACACTTCAGCCTCCTCTTTTACATTTCACAAGCTGGACTCCACCATCATTGAGGATGGGAATGATCATGGAACCTCCCCCGTTAGTTGCTTAATTGTCTACTGCCATTTGTGACCGGGTACAGCGGAACTTAGAGTTTTGACCTAATACTTTGGTTTGGGATTGCTTTTCTGTGTTTATAGCATGTTGCTTGTATTGTTTAACAAGAATATAGTCCTCTGTTGTAGCTTCACCAGGTTGGCATCTCATTTTGAGACAAGCATTTAATCCTACTCCCAGTATGCTCTTCTACACTCCTCATTGAGCCAGGGTTGGCCATCTAGCTTGACAATGGACACAATTGAGAAATGTGCTGGGCCATGAGGTAAGAGAGAGTGGTGGTGTACAATTTCTGCTGCAACATACCACAAGGTACTACTGGCCCAATACTCCTCGTAGCTACCAGTTTTAAACTGCTGGACCTATTCTTGATCTATCTGATTTAGGGCATTTGCTAGTGTCACATGACATGATGGAGGGTGTCCTCAGTGTGAAGATGGGACTTGATTTCCATGACTGTGCTGCATTCACTTCTGCCAAAGCTGCATCTGTAACAGGGAGGTTGGTAAGAATGAGGTCAAGCAGATTATTCTTTTGTGTTGGTTATTGCCACCTGCAACCGAGCAAAGTCTGGGATCTATATCCTTATGGGCTCAGTCAGTGATATTACAATTAAGCTATTCTTGCCGATGGACACTGAAGACCCATCCAGGGTAATTCCATTCCTTTGCTACCCTCCAAGTGCTGTTCAACATAAAATAGTACTGATTCACGAGTTGAGAGAGGTTTTGAAACCCTGAAACTTCAGGGGTCCAAGCTCAACATTGAGTATACTACCACCCTATTATATATCACTATGCCTGCACCTTTGGTGAGTCTGTTCTGATGGTGAGACAGGATATAGCCAAGAATGGTGGTAGGAGTCTTGGTCATCGGCTGATAGGGATAATTTACCAAGTTTAATTTTTACTATGTCATGCTGTTGCTTGACTATGTCTGAGATGTCCCTCCCAACTTAACAGCAGTCCATTGGTTTTAGGAAAGATTTTTGGGTATGCCTTCCAAAGAATAGCTTGTTGTCAAATGATGCTATTATTTATTCTTCTGTTCCTTACAAGTAGTTTGACTCAACTTAGTGGCTTACTGAGACACTTCAGAAGCTAGTTAAGACTCAATCATGTTGACACTTAATGCCATTCTACCCTATAATCAGCCACAGAATTAAAAATTGAAATGGCTTTTAAGGTGTGATAGGTACAACATTAACATTGCTCATACATATATGGTTATGTCAAACAGGGTATAAGAGAAGACTGATGAACCTGACCCTTGGGACGTTCTCAATCTTCAATTCTATTCACAGTCTGGTAAAATGGTATGAAGTGGCATGCCCATTATTGCTAAATGAGATGGTATTGACAAATAATATGGAATCTCTTGTTTAACCATGACTAGCCTCCATGTAATGTGATGGATGTTTGGCCCTGTAGAACTCTCAAGAGAACCATTTTTACAGCTGGGGCTATGTTTACCTTATTTAAAATAAAATCAGGAGACAAACCTGCTTTCTTTATATTTGACCATCGGACAAAATTGTAGGACTAGACAGTTTGGAAATGTTCAGCGCTGAGATTATAATTTTGATAGCAGGAGTGAAAAATAAATCTTGAGTAACCGTGAGGTACAAGCAAAAATGATCCAAGTAGTTAATGAGCCACGCAGCATGTAAAAATGTGAAAACTTTCACTCAGTCCAGCTGTGGAGTGTGCAATTTTAGTCTAAATAAAAATTTCAATTACTCAGAAGGAATATATTTCCAGGCACTAACTTAGTGACTTTTCTCAACATAAAGTTAGATGGGAGTGTTCACCGATTACCTTCAATCAGCAATGTGCCCCTCATCCCCCTCAATTCACTCACTGTGCAGAGACTTTATTTGTTGGTGCTATTAGCATAAAATGTAGGATACTAGCTTATCTTTATGCATACATCACATGATATTTGGTATCCAGTGAAAGTCAGGTTTTAAACTTATTGCTGGAAATTACTTGACAGAATCTTGAAACCTGCGCACACACATTCCTGTTTAGTAATTCATTCATCTCGCTAAGTTACTGTAAATGTATTTTCATGTTGATATAAAAAGGATTCCTTTGGATTTAATAAAACTTGAGGTGTTCTGCCATTAAAGTAGATAGCAGATACTCTTCTAGGAACTCATTTAATTTGTTTTAACCTTTCAGTCCAAATTATTTTTCTTACTTCATTGCTTCTACCTTTTTTTTATCCACATTTATAATAAAAATTGTATGTAAACTTCATCCTGTAATTACGCTCTCCTGCTAATGGTGGCACTATGGTACTTCAGTTTTGCTTTTCCCAATTAGCCCGCGAGAAACCGCTGAACTGACTCATGTCCCAAAGTGCCATATGCTTTTCTATGTAATAATAAAGAATATGGAATCAAAATATTATATAAAAGTATGGAAATAATGCATGATTTTAAAATGCATAACTGAAAATTGTCTGTCTGCCTGGTATAACTCTCCCTGCCTTCTAAACTCACTTCAACTGAAAAACATTTAATTGTGACTCTGCATGTGTAACATCACTGGAGAATGGAGTGTGGGTATATGTATGCACATTTTTAAACGTTGCACGTAAATAATCACATCCTTCCACTATAACCGCTACGTGTTAATAACATTTAAAGCATGGTATTTTTTTTTATCAATTTTGAATTTTTATTCAGGAAATTGAGTACCATCAAATTGGTTACAGTGATGGTTCTGGTAATTAATGAGATTGTGGTTGTGCATTTTAAGTACTTCAAAAGAAACTTGCTAAAAATATTGTGGAATGAAGACACTCTTGCCTGTAATCTTCAGTGATTTAGGCAAGGTGGCCTCCATTTTTTGTACATCACTCTTTCCTATGTTAATGCAGGCGACACACAGATTTACATTTTCAGAGAATTTTCCACCATTCTTTACGATATCAGTTCTTAGTATTTAATACTGTAAGATTGACGTGCTGTCCTCACTCTCTCCCTGATGCACTGGCCCTGCTCTCTGTGACGTGCTCTGTCTTCCCTCTCTTCCTGATGTGATAGAGTTGTACACCAATGAGGGAACAGTGCTGAGAAATGACCTTTCTCAATTCAAATGAGTGAACCTGTGACATACATAATATAAGCACCAATGGAAAATGTGTCATCAGGCTTGGTAGGCTTGATGGCTCTAAGCTGCAGATTTTATAATTCACCTCCCTTGTTCTTCACAACCATTTTAGAGTATTCAAACCGACTGACAACTCTATTCTCCTCCACCTCTTCTGTAAGATTTATCTGGTGCAAGATATCTTTTGGATCAACTGTTATATATACCACAAAGTAGCCAGCATATCATTGGCAATGACATTTCCTCCTGCCTTTGCATGCCTACCTCCTGGAGTATCTCACACTTGTTCTTGGCTCCTCTTTTCCCCCATGAATTGCTACACATGGCTGAATTGTTACACATGGCTATATTCCTCCATCACCTTTAGCTCCATAAAAATTAGTGCATTGTCAGATTGTGAATCCAAAATCAAGGCAGTTGAATGTTGGGAAGGTTGAACACATGTTCATCAAAAACTCTGTACCAAAAACACCCGCAAAAAGCTGCTTGCCAAGCATGACCAGATGTCACTGTTCAAAATTGAACTGAGCTTCAAACCTAAATTGCTATCCATCATCAAGAGCACTCAATGTTCACCTTCGCAAAGTCTACTGTTTTCATTTGTACCTCATTCCCATTACTGAAGTCTGTACCTTCAATAGTTTTTTCTTTTAGACACATCATACCTTTCCAACCTAGTCCCATGCCATCTTGTTTGGCATCAGTTTCTTCTCTTGGTGCATGTTCTATATTTAAGTGTTGTTTGAACCCAAGTTGGCAATAGCGATGCTCATATAATATGCTATGACGAATCATTTCCAATTCCCTTCCAACCATGCTAATCTGCTGTTCTTTGCCTACTCTTTTGTTCTTCTGTTTTAGTTATTCTCCTCTCCCACTCTCAGAAACCATCTTGTGACAAATAGGAAATTTTTCAAATTTCCAGTGATGTCTGTATACGCTAACATTTTTATATTTGAAAGTGGCAGCTGCTAGAAATGTTTATTAATATGTCTTGCTCTCTCAGCTGCAGTGTATAAATATTATGGTCTGTTTCTGCAAAAATCATTTTTTGAAAGTCAAATCTTTACTGTTGCCATTGTTCACGGTTCTGTGTTAGAATCGCACTAAGTTGTTTCCAGAAAAAATCCAAGGTACCTTGGAGCCTTGTTTTTAATCTACCTTATTGGTCATACAGAATGAAATTAATGTCAAAACCGTTGACCATGACAAATAGAAATAGTGCATGGATCTTTTAATGTATTTGATTTATTGAAAAATTAATTTGAGTCAGAGATACATTTCTTGTCATCCTTCAAAGGTTTGAGAAATTATTGCCCAGATGTTGTAGTCAGTGGTGAAATGATGGTGCTTGTGGCTGACCTCCAAGCAAGCTGCCCAAAAAAAGATCTAGCGAGATCTGTGATGTGTACTTACCTTTCCTGATGGTAAGTCTGAATCTGGCGACAGGCCAAGGAGGTGTCCAGGGGTCCAGCAGTAGTGATGTCATCAAGCAGGGCAGGCAGAAAATTGCATTAGAGTACACTCAGATTTTTTTTAAAAATTCATTTATGGGATGTGGGCATCACTGGCTAGGCCAGCATTTATTGCCCATCCCTAATTGTCCTTGTTTAGAGGACATTTAAGAGTCAGTTGCATTGTTGTGGGTCTGGAGTCATATGTGCCAGGTAAGGATGGCAGATTCCCTTCTGTAAAGGGCATTAAGTAAACTAGATGGGTTTTTATGATAATCAGCAATGGTTTTGTGGTCATCGTCAGGCTTCTAATTCTAGATTTGTATTGAATTCAAATTTCACCATCTGCTGTAGTGGGATTCAAACCCAGGTTCCCATAGGATTAACCTGGGTCTCTAGAATACTAATCCAGTGACAATACCACTATGCCACCACCTTCCCACAAATTAGTAAAAAGAAAGTGAAGGAAGACTTACATTTATACAATGATAAAAACAAAAAAACTGCGGATGCTGGAAATCCAAAACAAAAACAAAAACAGAATTACCTGGAAAAACTCAGCAGGTCTGGCAGCATCGGCGGAGAAGAAAAGAGTTGACGTTTCGAGTCCTCATGACCCTTCGACAGAATTTGAGTTCGAGTCCAAGAAAGAGTTGAAATATAAGCTGGTTTAAGGTGTGTGTATGGGGGGTGGAGAGAGAGAGGTGGGGGGGGTGTGTGGTTGTAGGGACAAACAAGCAGTGATTGAAGCAGATCATCAAAAGATGTCACAGACAACAGAACAAAAGAACACATAGGTGTTAAAGTTGGTGATATTATCTAAACGAATGTGCTAATTAGAATGGATGGTAGGGCACTCAAGGTATAGCTCTAGTGGGGGTGGGGAGAGCATAAAAGATGTAAAAAAAAAAAAAAAATTTTTTTTTAAAATGGAGATAGGTGGGAAAAGGAAAATCTATATAATTTATTGGAGAAAAAAAAAGAAAAGGAAGGGGGAAACAGAAAGGGGGTGGGGATGGGGGAGGGAGCTCACGACCTAAAGTTGTTGAATTCAATATTCAGTCCGATGGCTGTAAAGTGCCTAGTCGGAACATGAGGTGCTGTTCCTCCAGTTTGCGTTGGGCTTCACTGGAGCAATGCAGCAAGCCAAGGACAGACATGTGGGCAAGAGAGCAGGGTGGAGTGTTAAAATGGCAAGCGACAGGGAGGTTTGGGTCATTCTTGCGGACAGACCGCAGGTGTTCTGCAAAGCGGTTGCATTCGTTGCTCCCTATGTGGTCTCCTCTACATTGGAGAGACCAAACATAAACTGGGCGACCGCTTTGCAGAACACCTGCGGTCTGTCCTCAAGAATGACCCAAACCTCCCTGTCGCTTGCCATTTTAACACTCCACCCTGCTCTCTTGCCCACATGTCTGTCCTTGACTTGCTGCATTGTTCCAGTGAAGCCCAACGCAAACTGGAGGAACAACACCTCATCTTCTGACTAGGCACTTTACAGCCATCCGGACTGAATATTGAATTCAACAACTTTAGGTCGTGAGCTCCCTCCCCCATCCCCACCCCCTTTCTGTTTCCCACTTCCTTTTTTTTTTCCAATAAATTATAAAGATTTTCCTTTTCCCACCTATTTCCATTATTAAAAAAAAAAAAAAATTTTTTTTACATCTTTTATGCTCTCCCCACCCCCACTAGAGCTATACCTTGAGTGCCCTACCATCCATTCTTAATTAGCACGTTCGTTTAGATAATATCACCAACTTTAACTTTAACACCTATGTGTTCTTTTGTACTATTGTTGTTGACATCTTTTGATGATCTGCTTCTATCACTGCTTGTTTGTCCCTACAACCACACCCCCACTCCACCTCTCTCTCTCTCTCCGCCCCCCACACACACACCTTAAACCAGCTTATATTTCAACTCTTTCTTGGACTCGAACTCAAGTTCTGTCGAAGGGTCATGAGGACTCGAAACGTCAACTCTTTTCTTCTCCGCCGATGCTGCCAGACCTGCTGAGTCTTTCCAGGTAATTCTGTTTTTGTTTTTGTTTTACATTTATATAGTGTTTTTCATGACAACAGGATGCCCCAAAGCAGCTTGCAGCCAATGAAGTAATTTTGAAATGTAGTCACTATTGTACTGTAGGAAACAGGGAAGCCAATTTACACACAGCAAACTGTCTTGAACCACACTGTACTAATGACCAGACAATCTGTTTTTGTGACATTGATTTGAATGAAAAATGTTTGTCAGGACACTGGGAATAATTCCCCTGCTTTTTAAAATAGTGCTATGGGATCTTTTACACACAATAGAGCAGGCAGATGGGGTCTAGGTATAATGTCTCATCTGAAAAGCTTTTGACAGTCTACCATTCCCTCAGCACTGCACTGGAGTGTCAATCGTGATTTTTTTTGTACTCGAGCCCAGGAGTGGCACTTGAACCTGGAACCTTGTGATTCAGAGGTGAGTGTGCTACCAGCTGAGCCTGCCGTGGAAGAAAAATGCACTGAATTTTTCATTTTTAATTAGAATTTTACATAGAACAAAGTAAACGATTGGGACATACACAAGGGATTAAGGTAGAAACTGAAATACCATAAACAATCTTTTCAAATATATATTTAAAATGTGTTTTGACATTGCATGAATATAAAATTAGTTTTTCTGGGCCAGTGAGGCTTTTATTAGAGAGTTGCATTAAAGACTAATTAAAGCCATGGGAATCCAAGATAGAAAATGGCACTGGATCAGAAACTGGTTACTAAATAGGAAGCAAAGAGTGCTCATATGAAGTAATGCTAGAATACACAGTAATGTTGAGCCAGGCTCTTTGGAGTCAGCTCTTAGACCCCTGTTGTTTTTAATATTAATAACCATATATAATGAGACTAATGTCAAAACTGTTGACAATGACAACATAGAGATTGCATAGGTGACTGAGTAAAATTCATTCTAACTTTAGCACTCACCTCTCCCTGCCTTCTAACCCCCACTTCAAGAGACACGACTCCTTGCGATAGACATGAGTGCTCAAGGTTTTATACTTTTTATTCGTTCATGAGACAGGTGTCGTTGGCTAGGCCAACATTTATTGTCCATCCCTAATTGCTCTTCAGAAGGTGGTGGTGAGCTGCAAGCCCTGTGGTGTAGATTCACCCACAGTGCTGTTAGGGAGGGAGTTCCATGATTTTGACCCAGCGACGGTGAAGGAACTGCGATGTATTTCCAAGTCGGAATGGTGAGTGACAGGTGGTGGTGTTCCCATGTGTCTGCTACCCTTGTCCTCCTAGATGGTAGTGGTCCTGGGTTTGGAAGGTGCTATCTAAGGAGCCTTGGTGAGTTCCTGCAGTGTATCTTGTAGTTGGTACACACTGCTGCCACTGTGCATCGGTGGTGGAGGAAAGCAATGTTTGTGGAAGGGGTGCCAAACAAGTGGGCTGCTTTGTCCTGGATGGTGTCGAGCGTCTTGTGTTGCTGAAGCTGCACTCATCCAGGCAAGTGGAGAGTATTCCATCACACTCCTGACTTGTGCCTTGTAGATGGTGGACAGGCTTTGGGGAATCAGGAGGTGAGTTACTCGCCACAGGATTCCTAGCCTATGACCTGCTCTTGTAGCCACAGTATTTATATGGCTAATCCAGTTCAGTTTCTTGTCAATTATAACCCCCAGGGCAGGATGTTGATAGTGGGGGATTCAGCAATGGTAATGCCATTGAATGTCAAGGGGCAATGTTTAGATTCTCTCTTGTTGGAGATTGTCATTGCCTGGCACTTGTGTGGTGTGAATGTTACATGCCACATGTCAGTCCAAGCCTGGATTTGGCGTGAAGAACAAGACAGGATGGATCTTTCACAGCTGCTTGTCCTCTGTTCTGCTGAGAAAACGTGCTTAAAATTTACAAAGGATTGGCTTGTCATCTGACCGCCCTCACCAACTGATCAGTAATTTAAACATGATCATGTATTGCAATTGTAACTTGATTAGGTCCGGTCTGAGAATTCCCCCTCTTAGCTTCTTCAAGTGATTAGGTTATGATGGTTTGTCTCCACCTGGTTGAGTGTCTGGACGTTGTGCTGAGGAAATAGGAAACGTGATTTATTGACATCCATCTTAGGTCATTGTCTTTGGGCTTTTGCAGACTTGCTGTCTCCATCCAATATGGTTGGAATGTGAACTAAACAGTAATACAAATTACGTAGCCATCATGGCTGAGTTCATTTTACTTTAGTCTGTTTTATTGAAACTACAATTCATGCTTCCAGATGGATTGAAAATCATAATTTGCCATAAAGCACACCTTCATGACACCAGCATTTCTAGGGAATTCTTTTATTTGTTGCCTTAAAGGAGCCATTAATCTTTTCATTTTAAACTGGCTGTCATTTCCATTCACATTGCATACAAGAGAATTTTTCCTGAGTTATATGTTTGAAAGACAATATTGTACAGCATTTTTTTGCACAACATTTGTGAACATAAATTGGAGCAAAAGTAGACCACACAGCCTGTTGAACCTGCTCTGCCATTCAATAAGATCATGGCTGATCTCCTTCCTCAACTCCACTTTCCCACCACTCTCCACATGCCTCAATTCGCTGAGAGACCAAAAATCTGTTTAACTTAGTCTTGCACGTACTCAATGCAGAAGCATCCACAACCCCCTGGAGTTGAGAATTCCAAAGATTCACAACCCTTTGAGTGAAGAGGTTTCTTCTCATGTCAATCTTAAACTATTGGCCCCTTATCCTGAGGCAGTGCCCCCGTGTTCTAGATTTCCCCTCAGTATCTACCCTGTCAAGACCTTTCAGAATTTTGTATGTTTCAATGAATATTCTTTGTGTGTTATTGAATTTCATATTAAATATTGAAAATGATTGCAATAGCAACTTCAAACACTCACAAAAATACTTGTATGGGGGCTGGGCAAAAGAGATTTATCTTAAGTTACAAAATGGACTCGATAAGAGGTGACTTATTGAAATGCAAGATCCTCAGGCATCTTGAAAAGGTGGGTGTGGAGAGGATGTTTCCTCTTGTGGAAGAAACTAGAACCAGGGGTCACTGTTTAAAAATAAGCAGCCACCCATTTAAGACCAAGATGAGGAGAATTTTTTTCTCAGAGGATTGAGAGTCTTTGGAATTCTCTTCCTCCATAAGGCAGTGGAAGCAGAATCTTTGAATATTTTTAAGGCAGAGGTAGGTAGATTCTTGATAAGCAAGGGGTGGGGGAGTGGGGGTGGTGAAAGATTAAAAGGAGTATGTGGGAATGTGGAGTTGAGGTTGTAATCAGATCAGCCATGATCTTATTAAATGGTGGAGCAGGCTCAAGGGACCGAGTGACCTACTCCTGCTCCTAATTCATATGTTCATATGGACATTGCTGCCCCATGACCAAATAGTCCTATGTTTGGAGATCGTATCAGGACACGGGAAACGTGTAAGTTTTGATTCCTGCCCTGACCTTCAATGATCTCCAATTCTAAAGGCTGCTTGGAATGGGAGCTGCTTGGCTACAAAAAGTAATTTGCTTTGAATTGTCCTCAAGAAACTTTTTTCATTGAAACAACATGTTTTTACCTGCAATTTTTGCAGGAACTGCTCCTTGATTTTTACCAAGCGATTGATTGGATGAGTATATGGGCATATAGAAGAAGTGTCTTGACTTTTAAATATGCAAACATGAGGTTTTGTTATGCAATGGATTGGCTCATACATTTCTGATTATTCAACCTCCTAGCTAATGTCAGTGGACTCTGCTAGTGTTCTCATGCGCCAGGTATTGTGTAAATCCTCAGTTAAATAGCCTGCAGTACATGAGCTGACTGTTAAATAACGTATACATAAACAGTGCTGCTGAACTCTGTCCTAATGCCTGACTACAAATATCGATCTATGCACACAGTATTGAATTTCAGTTGATGCCACCCTATATCTATAAATTGTTACAAACAATGTATTGTGGATTGCACTATATTCAGTAATTGGTGATTTTCTTGGCTTCCTCCATAATAAATTGTGTATCTCAGGCTCTAAACTCTTAACTGTTTCACTAATGAAAGTAGTGTTTCATTCCAGTGGTTTAGAACTTTGAAAGATTGTCTAGGCTTTTTCTTCTAATTAAAGTGTGTCAAAGTGATGTGATTTTCAGGAACATTTTGCAGGAGGACTGCAGTTTGTTTCTGCACCAAAGTTAAATAGAAAATGAAGAACATATTAAGTGGCATTGGAGCAGCAGGGATGAACATTCCTGTTGTTTTGAAGCCTTGGCAGAGTGCCTAGGGATATTTGTCTTTTGGATGGCAACCCCTCCTCAACCCAGTATCTGCATATATGCCAACTTAGAAACTGGCACAGCTTCAAGAAAGCTGGCACAAGCTCAGAAGGCTGACGCCTCATGAATGATCCGAATTTTTATGCCTGTGATGTGTGACAACAGTTTCATGGGCTTTGTAACTTTAAGCTGTAGGTATACCCAACATGCCTCGAAGTGTATTGGAGACCAGTATGGGACCTAAGTATGTGATAGCTTAAAGGGAAACTCCAAAATTGGTGGTGCATTTTGGCACCAGTGATATTTTAAATTTTGCATTTAAAAATTATGGATTCTATTTTATTTTAAGCACTTTGCAATTGATTGATTTGTCAATTTAAAAAAAAAGATGCAGTGGCATTTAACCTTTCAACACACCAACCAGATTGGCACAACTCCCGCCCCCACCCCCCCCAAAACTTTATTTCAGTAGGCACTCTTGCACTTTCAATTACCCCCTTCGCACCAGTTCAAAAGGAAAAGAAAAAATTGCTGTCTCGGTCACATCAAAACATTTCACAGCCAATGGAATAACTTTTGAAGTGTAGTCACTGTTGTAATGAAGGAAACGCAGCAGCCACTTTGTGCACAGCAAGCTCCCACAAACAGCAATGTGTTAATGACCAGACAATCTGTTTTGGTGATGTTGATTGTGGAATAAATATTGGCCAGGACACCAGGAATTTAACCCCTGCTCTTCCTTGAAGCAGTGTCATTAGGACTTTTCACATCCACCTGACTGGGCCTCAGGTTAACCTTTTCATTCAAAAGATGGCACCATCGACAGTGCAACACTCCCTCATGTTAAGAAACTCAACTTGCCTGCTGGTTAGGAACGGAGTTCGGGACTGCACATCCTGATGGTCTTCAGACCTCTTGTGCATGCCCAAGCCAGAGTGGGCTGCACATCCACAATTTGGCATCTTCATTTTCTTCAGGCCAAGGACAGGCACCTGTGCCTGGACTAAAAAAAGAAGGGCGTGAAAAGCCAAGTGAGGTGACCAGATGCAGAGTGCCATAGTCAAGTGAGTCCCAGAGAGAGGAACCACGGAGGGGGACAGGGAGAAGGTCCTAGGAAGTGTTCCAGAGGCAAGGACAAGAGACAGGATACAGGGACAGATCCCAGTTGAGAAACAATCTCCAATTAAAGAAAAAGCTGCAGGGAGCAGTCTTCACATGAAGTGGGCTCAGGAGAAGCCATGATAGTTGAAGAGGGTTCAAGGGAAGCCCTGAAGATCCGAGAAGGCAGCTAAAGGTCGGTGAACCTGTGCTGCTGTTGGGGCAAAGGTCGCCCTTTTGGCACAGTAGTGTTCTGCTTAACACGGCAGAAGAACTTGAGAAATAGGAACAGGAGCAAACCATTCGGCCCCTCAAGACTGCTATGCCATTCAGTAAGATCATGGCTGATGATCTAGTGTTTCGATTTCCAAATTCCCATTTAACCCCGATAACCTTTGATTCCCTTGCCTAACGAGAATCTATCTACCTCTGCCTTTAAAAATATTCAATGACCCCGCCTCCACCACCTGAGGCCAAGAATTCCAAAGTGGCACAACCCTCAGAAAAAAATTCTCCACATCTCTGCCCTAAAAGGGCAACCCTTAATTTTAAAACAGTGCCCACTAGTTCTGGGCTCACCCACAAAAGGAAACATCCTTTCGATGTCCACCTTTGTCAAGGCCATTCAGGATCTTGTATATCTCAATCAAATCACCCCTCATTCTTCTTAACTCCAGTGGAAACAAGTCCAGTCTGCCCAACCTTTCCTCATAAGACAACCCACTCATTCCAGATATCAATCTAGTAAACCTCCTTTGAACCACCTCCAAAGCATTTACATCCTAAATAAGGAGGCCAAAACTACACACAGTATTCAAGGTGCGGTCTCACCAATGTCCTGCATAACATCCTTACTTTTATGTTCAATCCCTCTCATAATAAAGGGTAGCATTCCATTAGCTGCCTTAATTACTTGGTGTACCTGCATACTAATTTTTTGTGACTCATATTCTAGAACACCCAGATCCCTCTGCACCTCAGAATTATGCAGCCGTTTTCCATTTAAGTAATACTCTGCTTCTTTGTTCTTTCTGCCAAAGTGAGCAACTTCACATTTTCCCACATTAAACTCCATTTGCCAAATCTTTGCCCACTCACTGAACCTATATATATATCCATCTACAACCTCCTCATGTCCTCTTCACAACATACTTTCCTCCTTTGTGTCATCTTCAAATTTAGCTACCATGTCTTCATTCCTCTCATCTAAGTCATTGATGTAAATCGTAAAAACTTGAGGCCCCAGTACAGATCCCTGTGGCAGGATGTGACGAGTGGTATCCCAATCAGAAAAAGACGTATTGATGCATACTCTCTGTTTTCTGCCAGCCAGCCAATCTTCTATACATGCTAATATGTTGCCTCCTACATCATGCGTTTTAATTTTCTGTAATAATCTTTGATGTGACACCTTTATCAAATGCCTTGTGGAAATCCAAGTACAGTACACCTGCAGACTCCCCTTTATCAACTGTGGATGTTACTCCTTCAAAAAACACCAATAAATTGGTTAAACATGATTTTCTTTTCATAAAACCATGCTGACTCTTCCCGATTTACCTTGAGCTCTTCTAAGTGCACAGCTATAACCTTTTAAAGATTGATTCTAATAGCTTGACGTCTGTCGTTGGGTAGTTAACTAGCCCATAGTTTCTAGTTCTGTCTCCCTCCCTTGAATAGAGGGGTTACATTTTGCTACTTTACAATCTGATGGAACCTTTCCAGAATCTAGTGAATTCTGGAAGATTAATACCAGCGTATCGACTACCGCTTTATGACCCTAGGATGTAGTCTATTGGGGCCCAGAGACTTGCCAACCCGCAGCTCGATCAATTTGCTCAGTACAGTTTCCCTAGCGAGTTCAATTTCACCAAGTTCCTTTCTCCCATTCATTTTCTGGATTTGTAGCTATTACTGGAATGTTTTTTGTATCCTCTAGTGAACACAGAAGCAAAATATTTGTTCATTTCTTCCGCCATTTCCTTATTATCCACTGTTAACTCCCCACTGTCACTCTCCAGAGGACCAGCACTCACTTTACTTTTTTTTTCCCTATTTAAGTACTTGTAGAAACTAATGCTATCCGTTTTTACATTTCTAGCTAGCTCCCTCTCATACTCTAATTTCTTTCTCCTGATCAACCTTTTAGTCATTCTCTGCCGTTCTTTATATTCTGTCCAATCATCTGTCCTGCTGCTCATCTTTGCGGAGTTGTGTGCTTTTTCCTTCACATCTTTAGTTAACCACAGATGGTGGGTCCTCCCCTTAAAACTTTTCTTTATAGTAGGAATGTACTTATTCTGAATACTCTGAAATATCCCCTTAACTGTCTGCCACTGCTTCTCTATTGATCTGTCCTTCAGCTTAGTTTCCCAGTTCACTTCAGCTAGCTTAGGTTTCATCGCCACATAGTTGCCCTTATTAAAGTTTCAGATACTAGTCTTAGACCGGGTCTTATCCCTGTCAAACTGGATGTAAAATCCTATTGTGGTCGCTGCTACCCAGGGGTGCCTTTATTCTGAGGTCATTAATTAATCCTGTCACATTACACAATACCAAGTCTAATATAACCTGCACTCTGGTTGGTTCCAGAATATGCTGTTCTAAGAAACTATCGTGAAAGCATTCCAAAAACTCCTCATCCAGGCTACTACTGCCAATCTGATTTTTTCAGTTTGTGTAGATTAAAATCACTCATGATTATTGCCATCCCCTTATCATGAGAGCACAATATTTTCTCTTGCATACTTAGTCCTATACTGGCTTCTGTTAGGGAGCCTGTAGACCACTCCCACTAATGACTTTTTTCCTCTGCTATTCCTCATCTCCACCCAAACTGATTCTACATCCTGATGATCTCCTGAACCAAGGTCATCTCTAACTATTGCACCAATGCCTTCTTTGATTAACAGTGCTATCCCTCAACCTTTACCTAGCTTCCTATTCTTCTTGAATGTCATGTACCCTTCAATATTAAGGTCCCAGTCTTTGTCGTCCTGCAGTCACGTCTCTGTAATTGCAATCAGATCATATTTGTTTATTTCAATGTGGGCTATCAGATCATATTATTTACTTCAATGTGGGCCATGAATTCATTTACTTTGTTATGAATGCTACATGCATTCAGATAGAAAGCCTTCAATTTTGTCTTTTTGTTAGCAACATCTAGTCTTGACTGTTGATGCACTCTTAGGTTGTTTTCTCTCTACCCCTTCCTGCCATTCTCTGACCCTCATTTCTCATATTACTATTTTGCTCTCCTGTCTCGACTCTACATCTTGAATTGTTACCTCTATCCAAGCTAGATCCCTCACCCTTCTTGTTTAGTTTAAAGCCCTCTCTACTTCCCTAGTTATGCGATTTGCGAGGACACTCGTCCCAGCATGGTTCAGGTATAAACCATCCCAACGGTACAGCACTCACTTTCCCCAGTACTGATGCTAGTGCCCCACAAAGCGGAACCCACCTCTCCCAACCAGCCTTTTAGCCATGCATATGTCTCTCTAATCTTATTTTCCCTATGCCAATTTGTACGTTGCTCAGGTAATAATCCAGAGATTATTACCGGGTTCTGCTTCTTAGCTTGGTACCCAGATCCTCATACTGACTTTAGTTCTACCTATGTCATTGGTACCTACATGGGCCATGGCAACTGCATCCTCCCCCTCCCACTGCAAGTTCCTCTCCAGCCCAGAGCAGATGTCCCAAATCCTGGCACCAGGCAGGCAACATAGCCGTCTGGACCCTCACTCTTTGCTGCAGTTGTGCTTGTAAGTTGATGCTTGAGTGTACTCGGAAATCTTGGGAACGGAATCTCGGAAGACAAGATTGAAACCCTGTAAGGTTTCATTGAAGCCGTCGGTGTGGGAGCAACTTTTGAGAGAAATTCAAGGTGAGATCTTTGAATGTGGAGATTGGAAGCCTCATGAGAAAGATGACGTTTCAGTGAGATAAGTGGGCTCTGTGTAACTGACATCAGGGTGAGTTGTTGAGAAATCCATGGAATCTGGTTTGGCCGCATTTGGCATTTATTCTGTATTGTGGTGTGTTCGTCCACAGTTCGCTTGTTAATTCACATTTACCTGATACTTACCCTGAATGTTAGAATATAAGGTAGATATTGTAAATTGTTTTAGCTTTCTGAACTTGGATATTAAAGTTTTTTTTTTTGTTTGTTCCAAGCCTGTGGAATTTTGTGGCTTTATTCACTTAGTGTCTTGAATATCAAACTTTGTCTACTTTAAACAAACATTATTGGACCTGAACCAGGTCTCACCAACAACTTGGGGTCCAACCAAGGATCATAACACTCAGTGCTGCACTGCAATGGGACCTGAACCTGCAACATTCTTATTCCAAGGCAAGAATGCTACCAACTGAACCACAGTGACACACGCTTCCTCCTCCAGATCCAATTCAGACACAGTCTGCTATCCAATCCCCTATCCTTTTGTACAGACAATCTTTCCTCCTCCAGCTCCTCCAATTCATATTAGTATTCTTTTCCCTCTGCCTGCTGAATTCAAGCTGGCTCTTTGCTTCCATCAGATGTAGAACTTCTAATCAGTCACAAGATTATTTCACTTCCTAATCAATCAGGATTGACTGCAACCAATATGGTGGGATGTTGACTTTAATCAGAGTTTAAGATGGAATGTAACACCAGTTATACAACAAAAACATACCACTGTTCCAAGTATCGAGTACCGGTCCATTGGGTAGGATGGCAAGCATGCATGACATCACTTTCTCTTTTCCCTCTTTTTAGTGCTTCACATCTTTTGACTCCTTAAACTACTCCAGGAGAGTTGGACCGGAGTCTTCCTTGAGAACTCTTCACCACCTAACTGCACTGAGGCCTACCCAAAGTCTCATTATACGCTTTTTCAGGGGTGAACGTGGATGAATTATTGACAAGGCCTTGTTGCCCTATGAAAGTTTACTTTATTTTGAAATATACTATTAAATGCTGAGTTCTTTGTCTAAGCCAGTGGGCTGAGAAGCCCACCTTTCTAATGTCATTCAGCTGCAATTACCTTCTATTGACTTCCTCTGTCCTTGATAAATCACTCTTAACTCATGAGTTCCATATTACATCTCAAGCGGTTCTCCCTAGCCAGTCCCAAGAAACATTCCACCTCCAGCTTTCAAAACTAACTTGTTGAAGTTTCATTAATTTGTTTAAAAACAAAAAACTGCGGATGCTGGAAATCTGGAAATCCAAAACAAAAAGAGAATTACCTGGAAAAACTCAGCAGGTCTGGCAGCATCGGCGGAGAAGAACAAAGTTGACGTTTCAAGTCCTCATGACCCTTCAACAGAACTGAGTAAAAACAGGAGAGGGGTGAAGTATAAGCTGGTTTAAGGTGGGGTGGAGGGAGGTGTGGTGGGGGGAGAGAAGTTGGGGGGTGGTGTGGTTGTAGGGACAAGCAAGCAGTGATAGGAGCAGATAATCAAAAGATGTCACAAACAAAAGAACAAAGAGGTGTTAAAGGTGGTGATATTATCTAAAAGAATGTGCTAATTAAGAATGGATGGCAGGACACGCAAGGTACAGCTCTAGTGGGGTGAAATAAGACTAACAGGGCATAAAAGGTATAGATTTAAAAATAATGGAAATAGGTGGGAAAAGAAAAATCTATATAAATTATTGGGAAAAACAAAAGGGAGGGGGAAGAAACGGTAAGGGGATGGGGATGGAGGAGGGAGTTCAAGATCTAAAGTTGTTGAATTCAATATTCAGTCCAGAAGGCTGTAAATTGCCTAGTCGGAAGATGAGGTGCTGTTCCTCCAGTTTGTGTTGAGCTTCACTGGAACAATGCAGCAAGCCAAGGACAGACATGTGGGCAAGAGAGCAGGGTGGTGCATTAAAATGGCAAGCGACAGGGAGGTTTGTGTGTTTCTTGCGGACAGACCAGAGGTGTTCTGCAAAGCGGTCACCCAGTTTGCGTTTGGTCTCTCCAATGTAGAGGAGACCGCATTGGGAGCGATGAATGCTGTAGACTAAGTTAGGGGAAATGCAAGTGAAATGCTGCTTCACTTGAAAGGAGTGTTTGGGCCCTTGGATGGTGAGGAGAGAGGAAGTGAAGGGGCAGGTGTTGCATCTTTTGCATATGCATGGGGAGGTGCTGTAGGTGGGGGGTTGAGGAGTAGGGGGTGATGGAGGAGTGGACCAGGGTGTCCCGGAGGGAATGTTCCCTACGGAATGCCGCCGGGGTGGGTGAAGGGAAGATGTGTTTGGTGGTGGCATCATGCTGGAGTTGGCGGAGGATGATGGTGATAAGTGAGGACAATGGGGACCCTGTCATGTTTCTGGGAGGGAGGAGAAGGCGTGAGGGCGGATGCGCGGGAGTTGGGCCGGACATGGTTGAGGGCCCTGTCTACTACCGTCGGTGGAAAACCTCCGTTAAGGAAGAAGGAGGACATGTCAGAGGAACTGTTTTTGAATGTAGCATCATCGGAACAGATGCAACGGAGGCGAAGGAACTGAGGGAGTGGGCTGGAGTCCTTACAGGAAGCGGGGTGTGAGGAGCTGTAGTCGAGGTAGCTGTGGGAGTCGGTAGGCTTGTAATGGATATTGGTGGACAGTTTATCACCAGAAATTGAGACAGAGAGGTCAAGGAAGGGAAGGGAAGTGTCAGAGATGGACCATGTGAAAATGATGGAGGGGTGGAGATTGGAAGCAAAATTAATACATTTTTCCGGGTCCCGACGAGAGTGTGAAGCAGCACCGAAGTAATCATCAATGTACCGGAGAAAGAGTTGTGGGAGGGGGCCGGAGTAGGCCTGGATCAAGGAATGTTCCACATATCCCATAAAGAGACGGGCATAGCTGGGACCCATGCAGGTACCCATAGCCACACCTTTTATTTGGAGGAAGTGAGAGGAGTTTAAGGAGAAATTGTTCAGTGTGAGAACAAGTTCAGCCAGACAGAGGAGAGTAGTGGTGGATGGCGATTGTTCGGGCCTCTGTTGGAGGAAGATGTTTGAGGAACAGGGGCCTGAACAATCCCCATCCACCACTACTCTCCTCTGGCTGAATTTGTTCTCACACTGAACAATTTCTCCTTTAACTCCTCTCACTTGCTCCAAATAAAAGGTGTGGCTATGGGTACCCGCATGGGCCCCAGCTACGCCTGTCTCTTTATGGGTTATGTGGAACATTCCTTGTTCCAGTCCTACTCCGGCCCCCTCCCACAACTCTTTCTCCGGTACATCGATGATTACTTCGGTGCTGCTTCATGCTCTCGCCGGGACCCGGAAAAATGTATTAATTTTGCTTCCAATCTCCACCCCTCCATCTTTTTCACCTAGTCCATCTCTGACACTTCCCTTCCCTTCCTTGACCTCTCTGTCTCAATTTTTGGTGATAGACTGTCCACCAATATCCATTACAAGCCTACCAACTCTCACAGCTACCTCGACTACAGCTCCTCACACCCCGCTTCCTGTAAGGACTCCATCCCATTCTCTCAGTTTCTTCGCCTCCGTCGCATCTGTTCTGATGATGCTACCTTCAAAAACAGTTCCTCTGACATGTCCTCCTTCTTCCTTTAACCGAGGTTTTCCACCGACGGTCGATGACAGGGCCATCAACCGTGTCCCGCCCATCTCCCGCACATCCGCCCTCACGCCTTCTCCTCCTTCCCAGAAACATGATAGCAAACCCCCTTGTCCTCACTTATCACCCCATCATCCTCTGCCAACTCCAGCATGATGCCACCACCAAACACATCTTCCCTTCACACCCCCCCGGCGGCATTCCGTAGGGATCGTTCTCTCCGGGACACCCTGGTCCACTCCTCCATCGCCCCCTACTCCTCAACCCCCACCTACGGCATACGCAAAAGATGCAACACCTGCCCCTTCACTCCTCTCTCCTCACCATCCAAGGGCCCAAACATTCCTTTCAAGTGAAGCAGCATTTCACTTGCATTTCCCCTAACTTAGTCTACAGCATTCGTCGCTCCCAATGCGGTCTCCTCTACATTGGAGAGACCAAACGCAAACTGGGTGACCGCTTCGCAGAACACCTTTGGTCTGTCCGCAAGAATGACCCAAACCTCCCTGTCGCTTGCCATTTTAACGCTCCACCCTGCTCTCTTGCCCACATGTCTGTCCTTGGCTTGCTGCATTGTTCCAGCGAAGCTCAACACAAACTGGAGGAACAGCACCTCATCTTCCGACTAGGCATTTTGCAGCCTTCCGGACTGAATATTGAATTCAACAACTTTTGATCTTGAACTCTCTCCTCCATCCCCAACCCCTTTCCATTTCTTTCCCCTCCCTTTTGTTTTTTCCAATAATTTATATAGATTTTTCTTTTCCCACCTATTTCCATTATTTTTAACTCTATACCTTTTATGCCCTGTTAGTCTAATTTCGCCCCACCCCCACTAGAGCTGTACCTTGCGTGTCCTGCCATCCATTCTTAATTAGCACATTCTTTTAGATAATATCACCACCCTTAACACCTCTTTGTTCTTTTGTCTGTGACATCTTTTGATTATCTGCTCCTATCACTGCTTGCTTGTCCCTACAACCACCACCCCCCCCCAACTTCTCTCCCTCCCACCTTAAACCAGCTTATATTTCACCACTCTTCTAATATTCACTCAGTTCTGTTGAAGGGTCATGAGGACTTGAAACGTCAACTTTGTTCTTCTCCGCCGATACTGCCAGTCCTGCTGAGTTTTTCCAGGTAATTCTGTTTTTGTTCATTAATTTGTGTCTGCCCTAAGACCTGTTAATGAACTGTATATAATGGGTATCCAGTCTATCTATTTGAATGCCTTATCAGGTTGTTGTTCACTAAATTAATTTCTATTCTAGCTGAGTCCTAATTAAACAAGGTTGAATGAAAAGCCCAATATAGTTGTTTGTTTTAAGCACCTGACCAGTTGCTCTCCCACTAGGCCTCGTCTGGAGACAAAGTCTTGACAACGGCTTTTTTCTGAGCTAGGTACAGCTGTCATGACCTAAGATTAATCATTCCACTGATTTTGTTTCCAGAGGAACTGAATCTTAACCAGATTCCAGTCCAACTGTGTGTGTGCGTGTGTCTCTCTCTCTCTCTCTCTCTCTCTGTCTCTCTTTCCACCCCCCCATTCCCACTAATTCTTTTACCCGTTAATCCAAGTTCATACACCGAACTTCCCATTTGCCGACAAGAAATCCCGACATTTGTTTCTTCTCCCATCCTCGAGCACCATTCCTAGCTTGTTTTGTTTCAGTCCCTTTCATTGTCCTCTTCACTCTCCCTTTGATATTGCTATCCATTTCCCTCATGCTATTTCTCCTTGAGTGTTATTAATTAATTTGTTCCCCTCGTAACCTTTTTTGCACCCCCTACCCAACTCATTTTGCTGTTACTGATCTTTCGTCCCTAACATTAGTGATTACAGACTCCCTATAGGGTAGGTGGGAATTCTTGCTCTTAAAAGAATGACTACTTGCCATATACAGCAGCTGCTAATATTCCTTGGAATGGAGTGGAGAAGAGTGGTGCTTGGGTTTGGGGAGTTAGTAACCAGTTATGCATAGAATGGGACTGATGGCAGATACCCTGGTTTACGCTGATTTTTGTCTGGTAACCCTGACCTGGCTTCAGGGCGTGGACCTAGGTGTGAAATATTGGCAGTTGGCATGCATGTTATCAGTGATAATTGAAACATGGAGTTTGGGGAAGCAAATTAATATTATTGTTGTTTTCTAACCTACAGAGTGTTATATGAATGTGCATTAGTGAGGAATTCCTGTTTTGGTAAGTAATGGTGAATGCCTATTTTCCTTGTATTATCAATTTACTGATAAAATCACATTTTCAGAAATCACGTGTTTCAAACATGATTTTTTTTTGGTTGGTTAGTTGCTGAGGAAGCACATATTCTCCAGCGTCTCTTACTCATTAAGAGGAATTGCATTCCTAGTCTTCCCAGGCTATGCACCTTCCTCAAGCTGAAAAAATAGGCTAGATAATAGACACAATAGAATCATAGAATGGTTACACCACAGTGGAGGCCATACAGCCTGTTGAGCCTGTTCTAGATCTTTGCTAGGGCAATTCAGCTAGTCCTACTCTCCCACACATTCCCCGTAGCCCTGCAAATACTTTCCCTTCATGTGCTTATCCAGTTCCCATTTGAAAGCCTTGACTGCATGTGTAAAAAGAGAAAAAAACCTCATGTCACCTTTGGTTCTCTTTGCCCATCACCTCAAATCTGTGGCCTGTGGTTCTCAACCCTTTATCAGTGGGTACATTTCTCCCCATGTATTCTGTCTGGATCCTTCATAATTAACAGGAAAATACAACAATTTTGATAGTGTTATTGGAATTTATTGTAAAATAGGAATAGTCTGTGTGTGTGGGACTTAATTGAATTAAAGACAGCTGGTCTGAAGGATTTGATGTATCAGAAGTTAAGCTAGGCTTGAAATGTTAAATAAGTAAACATAGTTGAGGTTTTAGCATGTGAGGTGTAAAGGGAACATTTACATTTTTAGATAAATTAGATTAGCTTGAATTTCAAAAGAGGTGGTGAAATGCTGCACTTAGCCAGAAGAAGCCAAATAGCATGTTTATTTTTCCCAAAGCTTACTGATAAAATTGGTACGATGAAAGGCTTTCATTATTAGAAAAATAGAGTTGCAAAGACATAGTGGGACAATAGGATTTACATTAAAAATGGAGAAACCTGTATAAAGGAGATGAGGTTGTCTGTAAGGAAAGGCATTCTAAGATCATTCTAAATGTGAAAAGCCTCCAGCCTCTTAAGCCTCAAGTTGTTGTAATGCAAGAACTGAAGTTAAGAAAATTCACTTTGAACTCGACTGTTCAGGGTATCATGTTACTTTGCCTGGGTCTTTTTAAAATATTTGTGTTTTACTGTTGCCTTAACAGTGGTGTAACTGGGAGTTAGATTAACTAGGTGAGCTAGGAGTTATTATAGTAGTAATTTGTAAACCTATGTATGTGCTTAATTTTTTTTATTAATATAAGTTTTATTTTAGTTTTGTAAGAAACCTATTAGACTCTGTCTTATTATTTCTGAATTCGAGGCGTGCATCTCGAAATAAATACAAATTGTAAAATAGTTGTGACAGTTGTTTCGAATTGCCCTCTGGGATTTGAACAGCTCAGCATTTACTATCCACTGTGCCATAACAAGATCTTTGTCACCTCTAAATAAATCTTATTGGGGGAATTTTAGGAGCAACATCTTTACCCAGAGGGTAGTGAGAATGTGGAACTGCCACAGTGCTTGGCTGAGCCAAAAAGCATAGATGCATTTAAGGGGAAGCTAGACAATGAAGAAAAAAGGAATGAAAGCATATGTTGATGGGTTGGAGGATGAGAGTGGAGCATGAACACCATCGACCTGTTTGGCCAAATTACCTGTTTCTCTGCTGTCAATACTTTGAAAATAAAAAAACCTAAAACTTAAACAGCAAAATCAATGAGTTACAGTAGGCCATTTGGTGATATCTAATACCTTACTTCATGCCAAATTCTTGGAAGCTGCCCTAGGTAAGAGGGTAAAAGTGGGGGGAATAAGGAAGGACAGAAATGGAAATGATATTGAAGAACACTGCCAGGAACCAGGGACTCATGTCAGGGTTGTACATTTGAGGTCCTGATTGTGAGTCTCTTGGAGTGATGCAGTTGTAGCATCTATCTACAGGCAGGAAGATGAAAGTGAAGCTGTAAGCTACTAAGGAATCGCTCTGATATCCATGGCTTTTAGGGTGGTCTGTCCATATTTGGTAAGCAGAAACTCTGCTGTGTGACTCAGTAGATTGATTTGGCAGTTGCTGAGGCATGGTAATGCCAGATATCTGACTGACCCAAAAAACACTTTTGAAAGCAGCCACCATTTAACTGCCACTTCTGGAACAGTTTCAAGTTTGCAAAAGGATTTGTTCTGCCACATTTTATCAAGAATATTTAACTTGGTGTCAACTCTTAACTTCCTAATTGTTCAGTTAGAATGCATGAAAATTACAAAAGAACTGAATACGTTAAGATGTATTTACACTTACATTTTCAAGCTTAGTGTTGGGGTGAAGTGTTTTCTGCTAAATAAATATAGTGCAAATCCAGAGTTAAGGTGATGAAAAGTGCTTTGCATAGAACTTTTATGGTTGTTGTGTAAAAGCACTTGTAATGGCAGAGGCATGCATCAATGGAAAACTACAAATAAATAATGCTTTTAATGTGCATACAATTTTACGTTAATAATGTAGTCCACATGTTTGCTTTCTTTATCATTTTGTCTATGGTTTAACAAATTACTTTGTGATAATTCTAAAGGCTGAAATTGTAAATAGTTTAACAAACATAAAATGGTAAACACCCATGATGATATCCATATCCAATCTGTCATATTGTCTGGCAATTTGAACGCTCTGCTGAGCAATATTAACAGTTGACCATTGCCAAGCATGTCTCCGTGGAAGTAAACACGGATCCTTTTTGAAGGCAGAGACTGGAGAAATTATAATGGGGGATAGGGAAATGGGAGATAGCTAGGACAAACATTTTGTGACCAACTTCACAGAAGAAGATACAAACAACATACGGGAAGTTGTGGCTACCTTTGAGGAACTTCCTGATGAATACTAGTAAAGAAAACCTACAGGAAAAATTGATGCATTAACTAAAAGCTGCCAGATGCCCTGGATCTGATGGTCTACATCAGACGGTTTCATAAGACATGACTGTAGAGATAGTGGATGCTGTAGTTTAGATCTTCCTGAATTCCCTAAATTTTAGAATATGGATTGGAAAATAGTATATGTAACCCCACTGTTCAAGAATGGAGGGAGAGTGAATGCAGGGAATGACAGGCCAGTTAGCCTGACATCAGTAGTGGTGAAATACTGGAACCTATTGTGAAAAGATGTGATAATGACACTTAGAAAATCACCATGATTAGGCAGAGTCAGTATAGTTTTATAAAGGGAAATTCATATTTGACAAATCTATTATTTTTTTGATCATAAGATCTTAGCAACAGGCCATTTGGCCCCTCGAGTCTGTTCCCCATTCAGTAAGATCATGGCCGATCTGATTGTGGCCTTAACTCCAAATTCCTGCCTGCACAAACCACCCCCCCACTCCCCCACCACCCCAACCCATTGAGTTCCTTGTAGATCATAAATCTGTCAAACTCAGCCTTTATTATATTCAATGACCCAGCCTTCACTGCTCTCTGTGGAAGAGAAGTCCAAAGATCAATGACCATGTAAGAGAAGAAATCCCTCCTCATCTCCATTGTATTTTTAAACTCTTCCCCCTTGAGGGTATAATCAGCACAGTAGATAAGGAGGAACCTGTGGATATAATATATTTATAGTTACAGAAAACATTGGATAAGATTCCACACAAGACATTGTTATACACGGTTAGGACTCATGGGATTGGGGGTAATGAATTATCTGGATTGAAGAAACAATAGGAAGAAACGTGCCATTTTCAGAATGGCAGGGTGGAACTAGTGGATTTCCACGGGGATCAGTGCTTGGGCCTCTGCTATTTACAACCTTTCCAGATGAGTGGACCGAGTGTAATGTATCTAAGATAACTGACAATACAAACCTCGGTGGAGAAGTAACCTGTGAAGATGATGCAAGGGGATACTTACGAATTAGGAGCAGAAGTAGGCCATTCAGCCCTTCAAGCTTGCTCCGCCATTCAATAAGATCACGGCTGACCTGATTGTGGCCTCAATTTCACTTTTTTTTCTACCCCATATGCACTTTGATCCCCTTGTCAATCAAGAATCTATCTAACTCAGCCTTTTAAAATATTCAATGACCCTACCTCAACCACACTCTCTCTGGGGAACAGTTTTCCATAGACTCATGTCCCTCCCTGAGAGAAAAAAATTCTTCTCATCTCCCATCTTAAATGGGAAACTCCTTATTTTAAACTATGTCCCCTAGGTCTAGTTTCTCCCACAAGGGGAAACATCCTTTCAGCATCCACCCTCTCAGGTTCCCTCAGGATCTTATGTTTCAATAAGATCACCACCTCTCCTTCTTCTACTCTGCAATGGATACAGGCCCAGCCTGCCCAGCCTTTCCCAAAAGATAACCCACTCATCCGAGGAATCAGTCGGGCGAACTTCGCTGCACTGCTTCTAATGCAATTATTTCCTTTCTTAAATAAGGAGACCAAAATTCTACACAGTACTCTAGATGTAGTCTCACTAAGACCCTATGTAACTGTAGCAAAGCACCCCTACTTTTATATTCCATTCCCCTTGCAATAAACAGCAACATTTAATTTGCCGCCTTAAACACTTGCTGTGCCTGCATACTAATTTTTTGTGCCAGGGCACCCAGATCCCTCTGTACCTCAAGTTCTGCAATCTCTCCCCATTTAAATAATGTGCTGCTTTTTTTTATTCTGCCTTCCCAAGTGGACAAGTTGACATTTCCCCACATTATACTCCATCTACCAAATTTTTGTCCACTCACTTAACCTATCTATATCCCTTTGCAGACTCCTTTTATGTCCTCTTCACAACTTGTTTTACTACCTATCCCTGTGTCATCTGCAAATTTAGCCACTATACACTTGGTCCCTTCATCCAAATCATTAATATTGATTGGAAATAGTTGAGGCCCCAGTACTGATCCCTGTGGCACTCCACTTGTTACATCTTGCCAACCCAAAAATGACCCATTCGTGCCTATCTCTGTTCCCTATAAGCTAACTAATTCTCCATCCATGCTAATATGTTACCCCCACACCATTTTTTTTTTGTAATAACCTTTGAAGTGGCGCCTTGTCAAATGCCTTCTGTGTTACCCTTTATCCATGTTGCTTGTTACTTCCTCAGTGAAGTAATTGGGAAGGAAGGTGGCAGATGCAATATAATGTGGGGCAGTGTAAAATAATGGTCAGAAGAATGCTAGGGCAAAAGATTTTTTAAAAGGTGGAGACTCTTAAATATTGAAATTCAAAGGGATTTGGGGGTCCTTGTTCATGAATCACAGTTCATGTATGTACAGTAAGGAATCAGGAAGCCAAATATCTTTTTGGCCTTTATTACAAGGAGTTTGGAATCCATTTTCCCTGTAAGCCATACAGCCACAAAGTGACCCAAAGTTCTGTTGCAAGCATGCATAAATCAATCTTTTTAAGTTACTCATTGGCCTAAAAATATTTAAAGGGCCATGCACTCCAGAAAAAAATTGGAATGCATATTGGTTTTATCTGTAAGATTAAGGAAATCTTGCTGCATTTCCATAGAGTTTTGGTGAGACCACACCTGGAGTACTGTATACATTTTTAGGCTCCTTTTAATATATAGAAGGATATTTGCCTTAGACAGGGTGCAGCAAAGCCAGGTTGATTCCTGGGATGAGACGGCTTCCCATGAGGAACGGTTGAGTAGAAAGGCTGAAACTTGGTGAAGTTTAGAAGAATGAGAGGTGATACAATTGCAATGTGTAAAATTCTTTTGAGAGCTTGACACGGTAGATGCTGATAGGTTGTTTTCCCTGGCTGCTGGGTTTAGAATGAAGGTCATAGTCTCAGGAAAAGGGCCCATTTAGGACTGAGGAGAGGAGAAATGTCTTTGCTTACAGGGTTGTTAATCTTTGGAATTCTCTACCCCAGAAGGCTGTAGGTACTCAGTCAATGAGTATATTCGAAACTTGAGAGTGAGTTTTGGGCTTGGAGGCAATCGAGCTATATGAGGATAGGGTGGAAAAGTGGAGTTGGTGTAGAAGTTCAGTCGTGATCTTGTTGAATGATGGCACAAGTTTTGACTTCTGTCCTACTCCTAACCCTATTTCTTATGTAGGTCCATTAAAATCCACCCTCAGTAGGTTGGAACTGATTAAATGTAGTTTTCCCCATTCATAAACACATAAGTATTCAACCTGAAACATTAGTTCTCTCTCCTCATATGTTGCTGGACCCGCTGAGTTTTTCCAGCACTTCCTGTTTTTATTTCAGATCCCCAGCATCCGCAATATTCTGCTTTTGAAATAATTGACATTGGACGTCCTGTGGTGATTTACAAAAATTGGAAGTTAACTGTTCTTTCCTTTTTGAAGATTTGTTTAAGTTTCAAAGTTTTACTTTTTTTTTGCATTTTCCTGCAATCTTGCATATTGATTGTGTGTTCGTTAGAGGAAAGCATGTCTGTACTTTGGGCTCAATGCTGTGCTGTGAATAAACAGGAAGGACCCTGGAATATTTGATCTTTCTGGCAATGCTCCTTTTAAGAATGCTAAGGTTGTTAAGTGGAACAGGAGTGTGAGATCCTTTATTTTGCTCGATTCCCATTCAAGTGCCAGGAAATGTTACAAAGGCTCATTCAATGTTAAGTTACAATGAAATCTGGTGTACTGATTGCACCAATAGCTTTGAACTTTTTGCAATGGGTCATAAATTCAATTTTCCCCCAGATTTGCAGTCAACTGAAAACCCAGAAGAAGTATGTATACAACTTTTTTTTTAAGAAATGTCCATGTATCATTGTAAAATCACAGTTGAGAAAATACTCTCATCTTTACTTGCAACAGTGTAAAATGGGTGAAAGCATGTTGGCATTTTTGTTTTGCATCTCTCCTGATTTTTCTTTCTATTGAAGTCAGTGTTCCCCTCGAGTCTTTGCTGAATATCTGCAGCACTGTCTTTCAGATGAGACATTATATCAAAGCTCATATAACTGCTTGGGTGGATGTAAAAGACATGGCACTATTCAAAGAAAAGCAGAGAGTCCTCCTGGTATTTAGCTAATATTCTTCCCACAGCCAATGCTATCAAAGATTTTTCAAGCCAGTTAACTTATGTATTTTTTGTGCGAACTTGCTGTGAATAAAATTGTCTGCTGGGTTTTCTTACGTGACAACATGATTGAACCTCAAGAGTATTGAAGTAGCTGCTTAGGGCTTTGGAATATCCTGGGGATATGAAAGGAGTTAGATAAATGCACATATGTTCACTGATTTGATCATTTCATTTTTATTCTTTTTGTGCATTTGGCATCAGACACTCCCATGTTGTATTGCATGGGCTAGCTAGATGTAACGCTTCTTGACGACTTCACAAAATGAACTTCAATCTCACTCTCATGAGACTCTGAGTATGAATTTCCCAAATCACCAATATTCATTAGCATACAGCCAGTGAATTTAATCTATCACTATTGGAGCCACATTTGAAAGGGTGAGTTAGGCAGATTTTTAATCAGTAAGGGAATCAAAGGTTATGGGGAAAAGGCAGGAAAGTGGAGTAGAGGATTATCAGATCAGCCACGATCTCATTGAATGGTGGAGTAGGCTCAATGGGCTGAAGGGCCTACTTCCGATCCTACTTCTTATGGTCTTATGGGAGAGCCGGCCAGAGCAGCCCTATCTCTGACCCTTGCTACCTTTAACTGAGGGAACGGTGGTAAATTTTACCTCACAGCCTCATTGACTGCTGCCAACTTTGGGCTGTTTATTTGTGATCCTTGGCGGTGGTGGGGGTTGGGGGAGGTGGTGGTGTGGTGGAATGATTGAAGCTACTCAGGACCGTTCTGGTCACTGCATTGTAGGAAAGATATCATTGTATTGCAGAGGACACAAAAGAGATTTATGAGGATTTTGCCAGAAATGTAGAATTATAGATATGAGGAAAGATTGAATAGACAGGGGCTATTTACTTTGGAAGCTGAGAAGATTTAATTGAGGTGTATGAAATTATGGGGACCCTAGAAAGAATGGATCGTAAGTTTAGATTGGATATTCCTGTTTGCAGAGAGGCCAGTAACTTGGTGTCATAGATTTAAAAGAGTTAGAGGGGAGTTGAGTTTTTTTCGTCCAGAGGGTGAGGGGTGGGGGAAGTTTGAAATCCGCTGCCTGAAACGTGTTTTTTTTTTCCCTCATCCATTTATGGGATGTGGGCATCACTGGCTAGGCCAGCATTTATTGCCCACCCTAATTGCCCTTGAGAAGGTGGTGGTGGAACTACTTTCTTGAACCACTGCAGTCCATGTGGTGTAGGGACATCCATGCTGTTAAGGAGGGAGTTCCATGATTTTGACACAGTGAAGGAACGCCAATATGTTTCCAGTTCAAGATGGTGTGCGGCTTGGAGGGTAACTTCCAGGTGATAGTATTCCCATCTATCCGCTGCCCTCGTTCTTCTGGATGGGTTTGGAAGGTGCTATCTAAGAAGCCTTGGTGAGTTCCTGCGGTGCATCTGGTGGATGGTACACACTGCTGCCACTGTGGATGGGGTGCCAATCAAGAAGGCTGTTTTGATCTGGGGAGGGTGTTGAGTTTTTTGATCAGTGTTGGAGCTGCGCTCATCGAGGCAACTGGGGAGTATTCCATCACACACCTGACTTGTGCCTTGTAGATGGTGGACAGGATTTGGGGAGTCAGGAGGTGAGTCACTCACCGCAAGATTCCTAGCCACTGACCTGCTCTTGTAGCCACAGTATTTATATGGCTAGTCCAGTTCAGTTTCTGGCCAATGGTAATCCCTAGGATGTTGTTAGTGGGGAATTCAGCAATGGTAATGCCATTGAATGTCAAGGGGCAATGGTTAAATTCTATCTCTTATTGAAGATGGTCATTGCCTGACACTTATGTGGCACAAATGTTACTTGCCACCTGTCAGCCCAAGCCTGGATATTGTCCACGTCTTGCTGCATTTGCACATGAACTGATTCAGTATCTGAGGAGTCATGGCTGGTGATGAACACTGTGCAATCATCAGCGAACATCCCTGCTTCTGACCCTTTTGATGGAAGGAAGGTCATCGATGTAGCAGATGAAGATTGTTGGGCCTAGGGCACTATCCTGAGGAACTCCTGCAGTGATGTCCTGGAACTGAGCTGATTGACCTTCCACAACCATCTTCCTTTGACTCCGACTAGCAGGCAGTTTTCCCCCCGATTCCCATTGACTTGAGTTTTACTATGGGTCAAATGCTGCCTTGCTGTCAAGGGCAGTCACTCTCGCCTCACTTCTGGAGTTCAGCTCTTTTTTGTTCATATTTTAACCAAGGTTGTAATGAGTGACCTTGGTGGAACCCAAACTGAGTGTCAATGAGCAGGTTATTGCTAAGCAAGTGCCACTTGACAGCACTGTTGATGACCCCTTCTGTCACTTAACTAATGATCGAGAGTAGACTGATGGGACGGTAATTGCTGGTTGGATTTGACCTATACAGGACATACCTGCTAATTTTCCACATTGCTGGGTAGGTGCCAGTATTGTAGCGGTACTGAAACAGCTTGGCTAGGGGTGCGACAAGTTCTGGAGCACAAGTTTTCTGTACTGTTGCTGGAATATTGCCTGTGCTTATAGCCTTTGCAGTACCCAGTGCCTTCAATTGTTTCTTGATATCACATGGAGTGAATTGAATTGGCTGAAGACTGGTATCTGTGATGCTGAGGACCTCTGGAGGAGGCCGAGATGAATCATCCACTCAGCGCTTCTGGCTGAAGGTTGTAGCAAATGCTTCAGCCTTATCTTTTGCACTGATGCGATGGGCTCCCCATCATTTGAGGTTGGGAATATTTATGGAGCCACCTCCTCCGGTGTGTTGGTTAATTATCCACCACCATTCACAATTGGATGTGGCAGGATTGCAGAGCTTAAATCTGATCCGTTGGCTATGGGATCGCTTCGCTCTGTCTATAGAATGCTGCTTTCACTGTTGAGCACACAAGTAGTCCTGAGTTGTGGCTTCACCAATTTGACCCCTGGTGCTGCTCCTGGCATGCCTTCCTGAACCATTCTTTGAACCAGGGTTGATTCGCTGGCTTGGTGGTAATTTAGAGTGGGGGATATGCCTGGCCATGAGGTTACAGATAGTGGCCAAGTACAATTCTGCTGCTGCTGATGGCTCACAGTGCCTCATGGATGCCCAATCTTGAGTTGCTAGATCTGTTTGAAATCTATCCCATTTAGCCTGGTGGTAGATGATGGAGGGTACCCTCAACGTGAAGATGGGACTTGGTCTCCACCAGGACTATGCAGTAGTCACTCCTACTGATACTGTCATGGACAGATGCATTTATACAGGTAGATTGGTGAAGATGAGGTCAAGTATGTCTTTTCTTCTTGTTGGTTATCTCACCACCTGCCATAGACCCAGTCTAGCAGCTATGTCCTTTAGGACTCAGCCAGCTTATCAGTAGTGGTGCTACTGAACAATTCATGGTGATAGACATTGAAGACCCACCCAAAAGTGCATTCGACACCCTTGCCACCCTCAGTGCTTCCTCTAAGTGGTGGTCAACATGATGGAGTACTGATTCATCAGCTGAGGGGAGGGGGGCAGTACATGGTAATCAGCAGGAGGTTTCCTTTCTCATGTTTGGCCTGAAGGCATGAGACTTCATGGGACCTGAAGTCAGTGTGGAGGACTCCCAGAGAAACTCCCTCCTAACTGGATATTGTTGTGTCATCACCTCTGCTGGGACAGGACATAATCCAGGGATGGTGATGGTAGTGTCTTGGATATTATCTGTAAGGTATGTTTCCTTGAGTATGATCATATCAGGCTGTTGCTTGGCTAGTCTGTGAGACAGCTCTTCCAATTTTGGCATTAGCCCCCGGACGTTAGTAAGGAGAACTTTGTAAGGTCGATAGGTCATTGAGTTTGCCATTGTCGTTTTCAATGGCTACTTTGATGCCACCTGGTGGTCCAAAACAAAAACAGAATTACCTGGAAAAACTCAGCAGGTCTGGCAGCATCGGCGGAGAAGAAAAGAGTTGACGTTTCGAGTCCTCATGACCCTTCGACAGAACTTGCGTTCGAGTCCAAGAAAGAGTTGAAATATAAGCTGGTTTAAGGTGTGTGTGTGGGGGGCGGAGAGATAGAGAGACAAAGAGGTGGAGGGGGGGGGTTGTGGTTGTAGGGACAAACAAGCAGTGATAGAAGCAGATCATCAAAAGATGTCAACGACAATAGTACAATAGAACACATAGGTGTTAAAATTAAAGTTGGTGATATTATCTAAACGAATGTGCTAATTAAGAATGGATGGTAGGGCACTCAAGGTATAGCTCTAGTGGGGTTTTTTTTAAATTTTATATAATGGAAATAGGTGGGAAAAGGAAAATCTTTATAATTTATTGGAAAAAAAAGGGAAGGGGGAAACAGAAAGGGGGTGGGGATGGGGGAGGGAGCTTACGACCTAAAGTTGTTGAATTCAATATTCAGTCCGGAAGGCTGTAAAGTCCCTAGTCGGAAGATGAGGTGTTTTTCCTCCAGTTTGCGTTGGGCTTCACTGGAACAATGCAGCAAGCCAAGGACAGACATGTGGGCAAGAGAGCAGGGTGGAGTGTTAAAATGGCAAGCGACAGGGAGGTTTGGGTCATTCTTGCGGACAGACCGCAGGTGTTCTGCAAAGCGGTCGCCCAGTTTACGTTTGGTCTCTCCAATGTAGAGGAGAGCACATTGGGAGCAACGAATGCAGTAGACTAAGTTGGGGGAAATGCAAGTGAAATGCTGCTTCACTTGAAAGGAGTGTTTGGGTCCTTGGACAGTGAGGAGAGAGGAAGTGAAGGGGCAGGTGTTGCATCTTTTGCGTGGGCATGGGGTTGTGCCATAGGAGGGGGTTGAGGAGTAGGGGGTGATGGAGGAGTGGACCAGGGTGTCCCGGAGGGACCGATCCCTACGGAATGCCGATAAGGGGGGTGAAGGGAAGATGTGTTTGGTAATGGCATCATGCTGGAGTTGGCGGAAATGGCGGAGGATGATCCTTTGAATGCGGAGGCTGGTGGGGTGATAAATGAGGACAAGGGGGACCCTATCATGTTTCTGGGAGGGAGGAGAAGGAGTGAGGGCGGATGCGCGGGAGATGGGCCGGACACGGTTGAGGGCCCTGTCAACGACCGTGGGTGGAAAACCTCGGTTAAGGAAGAAGGAGGACATGTCAGAGGAACTGTTTTTGAATGTAGCATCATCGGAACAGATGCGACGGAGGCGAAGGAACTGAGAGAATGGGATGGAGTCCTTACAGGAAGTGGGGTGTGAGGAGCTGTAGTCAAGATAGCTGTGGGAGTCGGTGGGTTTGTAATGGATATTGGTGGACAGTCTATCACCAGAGATTGAGACAGAGAGGTCAAGGAAGGGAAGGGAAGTGTCAGAGATGGACCACGTGAAAATGATGGAGGAGTGGAGATTGGAAGCAAAATTAATAAATTTTTCCAAGTCCTGACGAGAGCATGAAGCGGCACCGAAATAATCATCGATGTACCGGAGAAAGAGTTGTGGAAGGGGGCCGGAGTAGGACTGCAACAAGGAATGTTCCACATACCCCATAAAGAGACAGGCATAGCTGGGGCCCATGCGGGTACCCATAGCCACACCTTTTATTTGGAGGAAGTGAGAGGAGTTGAAGGAGAAATTGTTCAGTGTGAGAACAAGTTCAGCCAGACGTGGTCCATATGGTTTCATTCCTTACAGGCTTTGTAGTGGTTTGATACAACTGAATGGCTTGCTCGGTGATTTCAGAGGGCAAATAGGAGTCAACCATATTGCTGTAGATCTGGAGCCAGACCAGGTAAGGACATTAGAGAACCAAATGGGTTTTTACAACAATCAAGAATGGTTTCATGGTGGTCTTTAGCCTTTTAATTCCAGATTTTTATTGAATTCAAATTCCACCTTCTGCTGTGGTGGGATTCCAACCTGAGTCTCCAGAGCATTGCCCTGGATCTCTGGTTTTCTAATCCCTGTGAGAATATCACTACGCTACCACCTCCCCTTGAAGGAGAAAGCCCTTGTCACATTTAAGAAAAACTAGGATATGCACTTGAGGCACGTAACCTAAATGGCGGTGGACAAACTCCTGTACTGGGATTACTTTAGTTTTGCTGTGGGCACGGGGCAGTGGGTGGACTGGCTCCTTCTGTGCCATGTTTCTATGTTTTGACTCTTGTAAGAGCCCTGCAGATGGCAGAGAAAGAAAACCATCGATCTTATCTTTCAAATCTCAGTCGCAGCGATGAACGTTCTCAATCCGTGTCAGACAGACGCAAATTGCCCTCCCGCCTATCTTGTGACCAGTTCAATTTTTTTTTAAAATGCCAATTTTGTTGGCTACTTCATTGAATTTTTTGTGATATTCAAAATTTTCTTCATGTACAGGAGCAATGATTGACTCTCACAAACATCCAAAATGCAATTTTAAAACCGATAATGGCAGAGTCAACATGAACATCCTAATGGGTAGTGCCATGCTCGTACACAGCTACACTGTTTCTACATTGAATTGCACCATTTAAAATAAACTGTGAAAGTTATACTGGGTGCATGTGTGTGTTTGTGTGTGTATGTGCGGCTTTTTATTTCCAATATTCCTGTCTTGTTATCTTTTGTGGTGCTGACTAGAATCCTGTCTCATGGACACTACTTGTCCTGGAAGTAAATCAAGCTTCTGGTAAACATTCAACTCTGTATAATACATCAGAAATTGTATTGTGATTAAAGCTGTTAGTAACATCCGCATTTTAAAAAGAATGCTATATTTAAATTTTCAAAAATATTTTCTGTAAATTTCTGAGGATTGTAAATGTGGGATTATGAAGTTTATCAGAATCAAGGATTTTAATTTGTGAAGAGAAGATTTATTCAGTCCCCAGGTCTTCTATGTTTGTGCATGAACACCATGAGATCATCTTAATATAATCCCTGGTGACTGCAAGTGTGACAAAGTAGACTGAATGTTGTGGTTAATATGCACTTTTTATAGCTGCTGCAATTTTGGATACTGTGCAAACTAGGAAATGACACAGGTGTGGGGTGATGTCAATGGAAATTTGTGTGTTATTTCCTTTTGATCTTGAGGCAATGAAAGTGAAGGATACTGTGCCCTTCCTGTCGTTTCAAGTATTCATGGTAGCAGCATGACTGGAGCAATTTGACAGTAGATTACAGAAGGACTTTAAAAAAATTATTTAAAATTGGAGATAGAGCAGCAGGTAGATGCCCTAATTGACATTAGCATTCAAACCTCTACCACCAAACAACCAGACAATTAAAATACACTGAAAGCTTGTTAGTTTACAACTGGATTTTTTTCTGTCTGCCATTTCGGATATAGATGAACTGACCAGATTATGAAAATAGAGTTGGTGCCACTGGATATCCTGACAGTCTGTGTAATAGTGACAGGCTTTCTGTGGTATGTATGCCATTCCAACTTGTGTGGAAACATGGAACCAATTTGTTTCTTATCTTTTATATAGCCATGCACAGAAAGGGAACACAGCTTTTTAAATGTTGTACATTCACTATAATATAGTATTACATCTAACTTTTACAGGATTGCTTCTGGCAGATTATTGACAACATCGTCAAAACCTTTGTTAGGAAGAAGTTTACAGTTTTCTATTCAGTGATATTTTGAATTTCATAAATGGTATAATTGTAAGGAAAGAGGTTGCATTAATAATGTATAAAATGATCAGAAACTCAGGATATCCCAAAGCACTTTACATCTGCCGAATTGCTTTCACCTTGTACATTTTTAATGTTGACAAGCTTTATTCCGCACATTGTACAATGGCTGAATGACTACAGTACTTGATCTAATCCTTGTCCTTCAATCTGGTAATGCCAACCATGCTTCTTCTTTGATTCTTCAAAAACCAGATTTCATTGGTGCCTATTGTAAAACTACTCAAAAGCTACCACCTTAAACCTATTTCCAGCTCCAACCTTACTTGTATTGCATCTATTGACCTTTTCAGTCTAGATTCTCTAGCCTTAAATGGAACTCCCACGTGTTCTCCGATGTTACAGCTGCCTCCCATTAACGCCCTTTTCTCTGTAACAGCACTTAATTCTCTAAAAAGCCCATGTAACAGCACTTAATTCTCTAAAAAGCCCATGTAACAGCACTTAATTCTCTAAAAAGCCCATGTAACAGCACTTAATTCTCTAAAAAGCCCATGTAACAGCACTTAATTCTCTAAAAAGCCCATGTAACAGCACTTAATTCTCTAAAAAGCCCATGTAACAGCACTTAATTCTCTAAAAAGCCCATGTAACAGCACTTAATTCTCTAAAAAGCCCATGTAACAGCACTTAGTTCTCTAAAAAGCCCATGTAACAGCACTTAGTTCTCTAAAAAGCCCATGTAACAGCACTTAGTTCTCTAAAAAGCCCATGTAACAGCACTTAGTTCTCTAAAAAGCCCATGTAACAGCACTTAGTTCTCTAAAAAGCCCATGTAACAGCACTTAATTCTCTAAAAAGCCCATGTAACAGCACTTAATTCTCTAAAAAGCCCATGTAACAGCACTTAATTCTCTAAAAAGCCCATGCCTGTTCAAAGCTTGAATATTGCTCACATATCAGAAGGTCTTCGAATATACTTTGCACTCCTGGATATGTTATGAAGAAAAGCTTGTTGCCTGATCCTTTCCCCTTTTGTCTCCCTCCAACATGATCTTTATTGTCTCTCTCTATTTACCAATACTATTATGGTTAATGTTTCAATTATCATTCCTCTTGTTGTTTCTTAGCTGAAAGTATACTGTTCTGAAACACTCCACTCCTCAACATTCTTCTCTCTCGCATTCCTTTTACACATTGTTAGAGTTCAAATCAACAGTTTCCCATTCCCACTAGCACTTTCCAAGGATTTCAAAAGGGTGTAGGAACCCCTCGCATTCCTTAGCTATTTCTCCTCCAATTTTTTACCAACCTTCATTTCAACACTATTTGCTGCTGTCAGCTATGGCTCGGTGGTAACATTCCCTTACCTTTTGAGTCAGAAGGCCATGGATTCAACAATGTGATGCATTTGATATTCCTCTTGATTTACATGACATCAGATGAGACAAAAGGTTTGTGTCTAGTGTCTCCTCTACTGTGCTCATTATATCTGTTAGCTGGTTGTGTTCATGTATTGTTTTTAATCTTCTCCCTGCTTGCAAATCTGTGTTGAAAGAGAAAAGCTTGACTACAGCTCTGTTTTCAGATAGTCTGTTTTCTTTGGTCTCACCATCTGGACATATTGGATATGCCAGAAACACTAAGGCAGTTATATTCAGCTAGCCTTTTCAGTTGATGGCTTCAACTACCTTTTTTTATGGGAGAAAGCACCTGGCAATTCTTTTCCTTGTACTTGGTGAAATGTTGATAAGAATAACATGAAAATTGCATTGAAATTGATCTTTATATTACATGTATGTGAAAGAATCAAGACAGAAATAATGGATATTTTTTGCTGCTCTTTAAACATTGAAACTTTTGCTAACGCTGCTCCTTTTACATCCTTCACACTAACCTGCTCGGGAAATTCTGTTTATGCAGAATAAAATACAAACAGAATTCGCAACATCTGCACCTGCTCTTGCTAAGATCCATTTGGGAGCAAGAACTCAGTAGTTCTGAGGTAAATTATTAGCTCTGGTCTCAGCTTACCAGCGGGAACCAGAGGGAGGTTCAGTTTAAATCTGAAAGACTGAAGCCATGCTTACACCTGTACTCCAAGAAATAAATTCAATTTATACTCTTTCATGCATGAGAATAGGAGCTAGAGCAGACCATTTGACCCTTAAATAAGACCATGGCTGAACTTCTACCCCCAATTCACCTGCCTGGACTATCCCCATAATCCCTTAATTCCCTTAGTATCCAAAATCTGTCAACCTTGGTGTTGAAAATACTTCAACTAAACATCCACAGCTCTGTGAAGTAGATAATTCCAAAGATCCACAATCAGCTGAATGAAGGAGTTTCTGTTTATCTCAGTCCTAAATGATCAATCACTTTATTCTGAGTCTGTGACCCCTAGTTTTAGATGCCTTGCCAGAGGAAACATCCTCCCAGCATCTTTTTTTCATTCTTTCATTGGATGTGGGTGTTGCTTGGCAAGGCCAGCATTCGCCAGCCATCCTGAATTGCTCTTGAACTGAGTGACTTGCTAGGCAATTTCTGAGGACATTTAAGAGTCAACAACATTGCTGTGGGTCTGGAATCATGTAGGCCAAACTGGGTAAGGCTGGCAGATTTCCTTCCCTAAAGGACATTAATGAAACAGCTGGGTTTTTACAACAACTGATGGTAGTTTCATGGTCACCATTAATGAGTCTATTGTTAAATTTAAGATTTATTAGTTGAATTTTAAATTCTACCAGTTGCCGTGGTGGAATTTGAACTCATGTCACCAGAACATTAGCCTGGGCCTCTGGATTACTAGTCATTACAACTATGCCACCATCTCCCCCTAACATGTCAAGCCCCTTAAGCATTTTATAATTTGAGATGAGATCAGCTCTCATTCATCTGAAATCGAGGGAATAGGGATCTGGTCTATTCAATCGCTGCTCACAGAATTACCACCTCATCCCTGGATTCATCCTAGTTAAACTGCGTTATAAACCCTTGAAGGCAAGTATATCCTCCCTTCAGTAAGGAGACCCAAATTGTACACAGTATTTCAGGTGTGTTCTCACCAAGGACCTATATAATTGTTATTTTTTTTTTACACTCATACTGTTTTCTAATCCCTTTCCAAAAAAGACAAACATTTCATTTACTTAATTGCTGCTGAACTTGCATGTTAACTTGCTTTGTGTACAAGGACACTCTGGTGCCTCTGAATAGCAACATTTCCTGATCTCACTCCATTTTAAAAATATTCTGATTTTCTTTCCAAAGTGGATAACTTCATATTTCCCCAAATGATATTCCATCTGCTGAGTTCTTGCCCACTCTCTTAACCTGTCTGTATCCCTTTTCAGCCTCTGTGTGTCTTCCTCACAGTTTATTTTCCCACTTAACTTTGTGTCGGTGGCAAACTTTGATACACTACACTTTGCCCTCATCTAAATCATTGATATGGTTCATAAATAGCTGAGGCCCAAGCATTGATCCTTTGTGCTACCCTGGCAGTTTATAGACTGCTAACCTGAAAATGACCCATTTATTCCTACTCTCTATTTTCTGCCCATTAACCAATCTTCAATCCATGAACCCTAATCTTGTGAAATAACATCTGAGTGGTGTCTTATCCAGTACTTTTTGAAAATGCAAATGCATTACATCTACAGGTTCCCCCTTATCTACGCCAGTGGTCATGACTGTACTATTCGAGTGTTTGGGACTGTAAGGGTTAATGTGGGACTCGGGAAACAGTACTGTCCACATTATGATGTAGAGGGTCACATGGGAGTATTGGTGAGTTTGGTAAAGTCGGCATGAAGATAGCACCTAGTCAGGACTGTATTCTGTACATATGCATATAGTTATGTATTATTATTAAACAGTTAATGTTCAAGCATACAAGCCTCTAGACTTCATGAGACAACATACAACAATATAACATGGTGGCAGCAGGTGAAAGACCTCAAAATCCTCAAGAATGAAGGAGTAAGGAAACTGCAGTCTGACCTGAGAGAAGTGTGCCCAACTTGAAGGCCTTGAATACACAACTGGAAATTGCCCAGGAAGCTCCATTACAGATGTGGAAGCTGAAGGGCAGAAGAAAGATCCACTCTGCAGTGTAAAAAGACTTCACCAGAGCACATGGAGGTCTGTTGCAAGACCCGATCGAAGGCAGAGTCACAGAACATAGCCAGTTTGCAAAAGGGTGAGCAAACTCCAAAAAAAATGGACAAAATAAGCTTTTAAATTTGTAGACTGATTGATTTGTTTCATGAGCGCAGCTTGAAGAACGCAGCAGCTTGGATCCAGAGTCAGTGCCATAACACGTGGCAACCTCATGTGAATGATAAAATGATTTAAAGAGAAGTCAGAGTAAAAAAATTGGTTTCAATTCAATTCTTCAAGCTCAGGAAAGCAACTAACTGATTCAAAAGATTTTCTGCAGAATTGCTGAAGTTTAAAATGGCTCTGTAACTGCAACTGGAGCCTGCCAAATCCCGGCAAATGCAGGAAGAAAGAAAGAAAAAAATACTAAAGCTGTACTCCCCTGTGCTGAAAACAACCATAGATGAACACTGCCAGACCAATTAAGGCAGATTGAAGGGCCAGACCAGGCACAAAATTGGGCACTGTGGAGAAGAGGATTGTTGAGATATATGATAGCATCAGGCTTGAATAAGAAAACAAGGGCTGAACAAGTGAATGCACTATCTTATTCAGTAGGTTCGATAGCTGATGACTTAATTGCCAGACAAGGAATAAATGCATTTTCCGATAACTTTGAAGAGCTGATCAAGTCGTTTTGACACCTACTTTAATCTAAGAAGCAATAAAACTTTTGGAGCAAACAAAATTTACAAGAGAGTCCGAAAGCCCAGGGAACCCACAGGCTCTTCCATAAGTGAGTTATACAGATTGGCTGAAGGTTGCGGCTATGGTGGCCTTAAGTTGGAGCTCATAAGAGACCAAATAGTAGTAGACTGAATACTCTTTTGGATATACTCCAAATTAAAAAAGATCTGACTTTGGAAAAAGCATCCAAGTTGCCAGGCAATTGGAAGTAAGCAAGCAAAACCTATCCATTTTGCGTGGTGAAGTTACAGCATGGTACAGAGCAATTCCAATGGTCCAGCTCATAAAGCAACAAAAGGGCAAGGAGACTCCAGGGTAAAGAAAACATTACCCAAGCAAAACACAAGATGGTGGCAGACCACGTTAGCTCTCTGGCGCCAAAAGACCTCAGGCGTGAGCAGTTTCCAGCAAACACTGTGCAGTGCTTTCACTACAACCACTTGGGACACCTTTCAAAAGATGTGTAAGTCTAAAACCTTGAGACATGCGGAAGATGCCACACGAGTTCATGGAGATAGATGAGCCACACCAAGAAGTGCAACAATGCTCCTTGGGGGAAATTAAGGATCCCAGATTCACATTTTGGGAATATTGAAATACCTGTAAATGGTCACCTCCATGAATTTCAAATTAGTCAAAAGAGCCTGTGTGATGGGCCTGTCGGGTAAGGAACAATGGCTAGTGAAACAATGTCTGAAGCCACCAACACACGGTTATATGGACCAGGAGACGTCAAGCTCTGGGTCAAATATACATTGCAAGCAATGCTCCAGGTTAAAAACAAACCACTACAAGAGACATTGTGTTCCACAACCAAGAATTTTCTCTCCTATGCTGGAAAGCAGTGTCTACTGCAACCTCATCCAAAAGATCGATGAGATTAACTAGCAAGGATCTGGTTCCAATTTTAAGTGAGTGGCTGAAGACTGCATACAGCATAACACTGAGAAACGATGCTGAACCAGTGCGCTTGTTTACCCCATGGAAAATACTGCACCCGCTTATGAAGCAAGTATAACAACAACTTGATGAGGTGATCAAGATGGGCGTCATCTCCCCCATGACTCAGCCGACAGAATGGTGTTCGGTGATGGTCCCAGTTCTGAAGCCAAAAGGGTCCATTTGCATTTGTGTCAACCTGACGCAACTCACCAAGGCTGTGGCAAGGGAAATCCACCTGATGTCCTCAGTGGATGACAGCTTGACCAAACTCTCCAGCAATACAGTGTTCTCCAAACTTGATGCTAACAGCAGGTTCTGATGGACAAGAAATCTAAGTTGCTGACAACTTTTTTATCACCCAATTTGGCAGATTCTGCAGTACGATTGTTGAGGAACATGACAGTAGACTCACAGTTGTCTTGAAACGTTTGGAGGAAGCAGGGTTGAATCTGAATGATAAGTGTGAGTTCTCTTAAGACCTCCATTCAGTTCTTGGGTCATATATTGTGAGCAGTAAAGGCATCAGGGTGGACCCACATAAAATGAAGGCAGTTAATGAGTTTCCAACCCTGTCATCCAACCTGACCTTCAAAGATTCCTGGGATAGTGAACCAGTTGGCAAAATTGCAGGCCAACTTCGCGCAGGTCATAGAGCCTCTGCGAGACCTTCTCAAAAAGGCCCAAGCATGGTGTTGGGATGCATACCAAGAGCAGGAATTCCATCAGAGCCAAGATATGCTGCTCTCACTGGATATCCTGACCCCTCCCTGTCAACTACATCACAGCAGAAGCCTCATCAACAGGATTAGGCCGTTGGATGAATGTTGCTGACCAGTATGTTGTGCGTTTAGGGTGCTGTCAGACATAGAGATGTGGTGTACAGTTATTGAAAAAGGGGCCCTTATAGTGACATGGGCTTGTCAGAAGCTCTCTGACTATGACTACGTCGTTGGGCTGAAAGTGATCATCAAGACAGATCACAAACTGTTGGCCTCACTGTTGGATGAGAAGGAACCCGCCAGGATGCTCCCCAGAATTCAGATTCTGCTTACATCTTGTACAATTTGCATATGAGTATACGTTCAGGGGAAGCAAAAAATGACTGTGGACACGCTGTCCAGGGCTACGCTCAACCGTCCTGTGATGCACCATGTCAACCTGGTCAACGAGCTAGTGTCATATATTCCAGCCCGTCGCAACACAACTGCTCGCGAGCTCCGAAAAGCTTCAACAGATACGCCAGGAGCAGAAGCGGGATAGAGTGCATCCGCAAGCATCATCACGGGCAGAATTTTTCCGTCGGCGAGCTGAGGGCGGGGCCCGCTCGCCAACGCAAAAATGACGCGGGGTGACTTCGGGAGGAAACCCCGGCATTATCTTGCCCCACTTAACTATTTAGGAAGGCGGGGGGGTGGGGGTGGGGGGGCTGGGGGGACAGCGAAATCAGCTGTCCGCCTGCCGACATCTCAATGGCCAATTGAGGCCATTGATAGGGTAGTTAAATCAATTAAAGGCCTTGCCCGTCCAACCTTAAGGCCGGCGGGCAGGCCAGGAGCCCCAGCGGGCTTCTGATAATACATGAAACCTTATCCACCGGCAGGATGAGGTTTCATGTCAGTTTTAAAAATCTTTAATAAAGTTTCCGTGATATTTATTAACATGTTCCATCTCGTGTGACATTGTCACATGAGAGGGGCATGTTAATTTTTTTATTTTTCAATTTTTCAACTTTTAAAAGCTGTCAGCGCTCTCCCTGAGGCAGCACTTTAGTCTCAGGGAGATGTCCGTGCAAAAGGCCACACTCTGACAGTTGGGGAATCCCCTCCACCCCTCCCCCCCCCCCCCCCCCCCCCCCAACCACCAGGAAGCGCATAGCGCTTTCCGCTGGGCGGGCCTTAATTGGTCCGCCCACTTAAAAGGGTGGCGGGGCCCGTTTCAGCGGCAGCGATCGACTGCCTGCCCACTGCCGAGCCGGTGGGGCCCACCCGCCCATCAAGAGCAAAATTCTGTCCCACAAGTTTGAACACTACAGTGTCAAGGTGGCAGTGCAATGTAATTGATGATCTGCTAGTGTGTGATGAGAGGTTGATCATTCCCATCTCGCTCTGGCCGGAGATTCTATAACAAATCTGCCAAGACCATTTTGGGCATCTCTCAGTGCAGAGCATGAGCCCAGTATGCAGTGTGGTGGCCAGGAATATCCAGAGCAATTGAAGAGATCGTTTTAGACTGCCAGGTGCGCACGCTGCACAAACTAGTTCAGAGGGAGCCCCTTCTCCCTACACAGTTCCCTACCATACCGTGGAAAAGTTTTTGGAATGAATCTATTCATATGCAATGGCAAGTCCTTAATCCTCATTGTTGATTATTTCTCTCAATGAATTGAAGTGAAGCATTTGCACAAAATGACCATAGAGTTAGTCACCTATGTCATTGAAAGAAATCCGTACGATCCATGGCATCCCAGATCAGGTGGGAGTCACATAGAGAGTGTAGTCGTGAGTCTGGTAGAAGTCGGCATGAAGATCTCACCACCTAGTCAGGGCAATGGGCTGCAATTCACTAATGAATACTTCACTTATTTTTCCAGGAATTATGGATTTCAACGAAGGTATCCACAATCTAATAGTGAGGTGGAAAGGGGCATCCGCACTATTAAAACCCCCTTGAAGAAAAATGATGACTTCCCATTGGTGCCTTTGACACAGATCCACCCACCATAATGTGGATTAGACCCGTCAGAGCTGCTGATGGACAGAAAACTTCATGCTCAACTTCCCATGCTGCCCAAGAAATTAATCCCAGGGTTTGCAGTCCAGGACCATCAGAAGGTTCAGAACAGAGAACAATCTTACAGACAGTGACAAGCTTCCACTTACAATAGGAGGCACCATACTAGAAACCTGCCCAGGCTAAACAGAGGTGACAAGGTTTGGATCAGGGACCTTGACAGAGAAGGCGTCATTGTACTGAGGGATTTCGATCAATGGCAGTCTTACTTGACACACATCCCAGAAGGCACAATCACACTGAACAGGAGAAGTCTTCTGCTTGTCCTTGTGGCAAACCTCCTATCATAACATTGAGCAAACCAGATGTAGAAGCCCAAATAATTGCAACACCAAGTACTACAACTTCAACACCAAACCAACAAAGTCAGCCCAAAGCAGCTGAGACTACCATTCCTCCAAATTTGAAACAAATGAGACCTGGAAGAGTCATAAATCCTCCAGACCATCTGAATCTATAAACTCAGATGTGGGGGGAGAAGGGGTAGCATGCAAACATTATTGTAAATACATTTGGGTAAAGACTTGGGTGTTTGGGACTGTAAGGGTTAACGTGGGACAAAAACAGAATTACCTAGAAAAACTCAGCAGGTCTGGCAGCATCTGTCGAAGGGTCATGAGGACTCGAAATGTCAACTCTTTTCTTCTCCGCCGATGCTGCCAGACCTGCTGAGTTTTTCCAGGTAATTCTGTTTTTGTTTTGGATTTCCAGCATCCGCAGTTTTTTTGTTTTTATCTCAGGGTTAATGTGGGACTGGGGAAATGTTATCACCCCATTATGATGTACAGAGTCACATGGGAGTTATGTAGAGTGTAGTGATGAGTTTGATAGAAGTTGGCATGAAGATCTCACCTAATCAGGACTGTATCCTGTGTATAGTTGTGTTATTAATAAACAGTTATTGTTCAACCATACAAGCCTCTAGATCTCCTCATAAGACAACATACAAACATACAACAAAAACCTTACAAAAACCCCAACAGATGTGTCAAACACTATTTGTGTTTCACAAGTTCATGTTGGCTTTGATTATTTGTATATGATCTTCCAAGTGCCCTGTTTACCGTGACCCTAATTACAGATTCTAGCAATTCCCCACCACTGATATTAGGCCAATTGACCTATAGTTCCCTGTTTCCTAATGCTCTTCCTCCTTTCTTCAATATCATGGTAATATTTGCTACCTACTAATCCATGGGGATTTTTCTAGAATCTAGGGCATTCTGGAAGATGAGAACTAAAGCATCTACTGTCCCTATGGCTGCCTCTTTAAAATCCTAGGCATCACGCCTGGGAGATTTGTTGACTTCTAGTGACATTCACTTCCTCAGTACTATTTATATTTTTTAATACTAATTTCTTTAAATTTCTCATTCTCACTCGGCTCTTAGTTCCCCACTATTTCCAGAATGCTTTTTGTGTCTTCTACTGTGAAGACAGATACAACACATTCATTTAAAATCTCTGCATTGAATTCCTGATTATAATTTTTCTTGTCTCCGCCTTTAAGGGAAACACCATCTTGACTTGGAACCATTTACTTTTGCTAATTTTCTTTTACATACCTCTCGAAGTTTTTACTATCTTTTTTTATGTCTCTTGTTAATTTACTCTCCTATTCTCTTTTCTCTTTGTTTATTAGCTTCTTGGTTACCCTTTGAATTCTAACATCCTCCCAATTATCAGGCTTGCTATCTTTTTAGCGATATTGTGTGCGTCTTCCTTTAATCTAACATTATCTTTAACTTCTTTTGTTAGCATTAATGAGCAACTTTTCTGTGGGATTTTTATTTCTTAGGGAATGTTTATTTGTTGCAAACCAACAATTCTTGAAAGGTTTGCCACTGCTTATCTACCATCATATTTTTAAATCTAATTTTCCAATCCACCTTAGCCACTTGACTCCTCATAACTCTGAACAAAGCAAACTATGTAGTTAAGACCCTAGTTTTGGACTTGACTAAATCACTCTCAAACTCAATATAAAATTCTTCATATTATGATCACTCTTCCTTGGAGGCTTCTCCACTGCCAGGTTATTAAATAAACCTTTCTCATTGCACAATGATACTTCAACTGCAGACAAGAAACTGACAACTATTTTCTTTATTTTGAAAAGGTAGCAATACTAAACTTGATAGATTTAGTTTTTTTTATAAAAACATATTCCTCCTTGATTTTAGAAAAATGTGATGATGCAATTTGCTTGCAGTCAAGTAATATTCATATTACACAAGGGCTGGGCAATGAACATCTCCAACAAAGAGAATCTGATAATATCCCTTGGTATGCAATTCTGTTACCTTTGCTGAATCTCCCACCATCAACAACCTGGGAGGTGACCATTGAATAGAAATTTAGCTGGACCAGCCATATAAATAACATGGCTACAAGAACAGGTCAGATGCTGAGAATTCTGTGGCAAGTAACTCACTGAGTGCCTTCTAAAAACATGACCACTATCTGCAGCACAAGTTAGGACAATGATGGAGTACTCTCCACCTGTCTGCAAGAGCGCAGCTCCAGCAACATGCAGAAGCTCAATACCATCCAGAACAAAGCAGCCTGCATTATCAGTACTCCATCCCACTCCTTAAAATTCAATCCATCCATGGTGGCAGCAGTGTGTGCCATATACAAGATGTACTGCAGTAATTCATCAAGGCTCCTTCAATCGCACCTTCTAAATCCACAGTCTCTACCACATAGAAGGACAGGGATAGCATACACATGGGTACACCACCACCTGCAAGTTTCCCCCCTCAAGTCACACACCATCTTGACTTGGAATTGTATCGCCATTCCTTCACTGTTGCTGGGTCAAAATCCTGGAACTCCCTCCCTAACAGCACTATTGGTGTACCTACACCATATGGACTTCAGCTGTTCATGAAGGCAGCTTACCACCTCAAGGGCAATTAGGGATGGGTAATAAATATTGGCCTTGCCAGTGACATTTCTATCCCATGAATTTTTTTTTTTAAAAAAAGTTCTATGTTTTGGTCAATTCTTTAGAAATAAGGAAGACTATTTTTGTTAAGATTTATTTAACTAGTGTGTCATAATTACATGCAACAATTTCTTAAATTTGCAAGAATGCTGGGAAATGTCACCCACGTAAAATGGCACTGAGCCAGTGTTTTCTGTGTTCCTTCACATTCCCTAGAGCAAGGAGCCCCTCATTCTGATGGCCTAAGATCCCTATCTCTATCACCGTGTCCAGCCGTACAACCCTCTGAGACATATGCACTCCTCCAATTCTGGCCCCTTCAGCATCTCCGATTTTAATTACTGTCTTCAGCTACCCAGGACCCCAAGCTCTGGCATTTCCTCCCTTGATTCTCTCTATCTCTCTTTCTTCCTTTTAAAGACTCCCTTTCTTCTAAAGTCTTTTTGACCAAATCTTTGGCCATCTGCCCTAACATCGCTTTGTGGTTCAGTGTTAACTTCTATTTGATAACACTACTGGAAGCACCTTGTATTGTTTTACTACATTAAAGGTGCTATATAAATACAAGTTGTTGTTCCTTATAATAGACGAACGGAATAAATAAATAAATTCGCCCCAAAATCGACAGCATTTTTAAATACATGAAGTACTTTGGTCTCTTTCCTCCACTCCCAGTCTACCAGAATACTCTGCCTGAGATACAATTCCCATTATCCTTTATCAAAGAAGAGAACTGTCTTACGATATTAGGACCCTGCTTATAACCAGGAATTGGACTGGACAATATTTGAAAGGCTCTTTGTGAGATTAGAAACTGAGAGGGTTATTGTTTTCTCCGGTTGGTTGAGCTATCCCTCTCCACACAGTGCTCTATTTCACAGCTGGTTTTGCATCTATTATCTCCCTTGTATGGTATTTTAAGAGGCTATCAATTTCTTACAAAACAGTGTTCCATTTAATTCAGACCACCGCAAAATGTAATGATACAAGTTTGTTTCCAGGGAGATGGAGGAAAACAGGATAGAGAATGAACCACCATAATGTAACATGTGATAAAACCAGCACCTGAACTCAGTCTGATGGTCATTTAGCAATTTAGGGAGAGTCTGGCAAATCGAGAGTTAAGTGCAGCTTCACCAGTTGGGATTTCATCTGAATTCTGAGTTTATGATTGATTCAGTAACTATGTGTAACAGGGGGTTGATCATAGTTTTATCCATCATCAACTCATGTACAGGTTGTGTGACTCATTTCTATTATTTATTGTATTCAGCATTTGTTCTGTCTGCTGCATAAGGAATAAGCAGCGGAGATGCAATCAGAATTGTAGAAAACCTAATAACTTGGGATAGACAAGATGACAGACTTATTAAAGAATACTCAACAATTGGAATAAATTCTATTCCAGAATTCCCTATTGACTATCCAGCCAACCCCTCCAGTGTACCTTTGTGTAAGAAAATAATTTCTGACTATTTTGTTCAGTTCTTTGCTAACCCCCTAGTTAAGTCTCTGGTTTTCTCCTTTCTGATTGGTTATTACAATACAGTGTCTCCAATCCAGCTATCCAAAATGGGACATTTATAGGAAAGAAAGGAGAAGGAAGTGGCTCTATTAATGAGGGTTGTTATTATTATTGTTGTTATTAACTATTATTTTTGATCAGTAAGGGAACCATGGGTTATAGAGAAAAGGCAGGAAAGTGGAGTTGAGGATTATCAGATCAGTCGTGATCTCATTGAATGGTGGAGCAGACTCAATGGGTTGAATGGCCTACTTCTGCTTCTATGTCTTATGATCTTATTACAGTGTTGGAGAGAGAGAGGATATCCCAGAGTGATCAGGACAGAAACCATTTGTTAGAGCTAACAAACAATAGAGATACCATTATACTATTGGGTGTATTCTATAGGCCACCAACTAGTGGAGTGATTTTGCAAAGCAATTACAGAGAGGTGAAAAATCCTTAATTGTCCTACAGTGGATTGGGATAGTTATGGTGTAAATGGCAGAGGGGGAAAAGTTTCTGAAGTGTGTTCAGGAGAATTTGTTTCCGACCCAACATTCTGGGCAATGAAGTTAGTCAGGTGTGAGACAGCAATCATAGTGTCAAAAGGTTTAGCTATGGAAAGGGACAAGGAGCAATGCAGTGTAAAAATAATGCTTTGGGGAGGGCCAGTTTCAATGAGATGAGACAGGATCTGCCCAGGTGAATTGGATTCAAAGATTGGTAGCCAAAATTGTATGGAACAGTGGGCTGTCTTGAGGAGATGGCTTGGGGAGAGTTGAGGTACATTGCCATGAAGAGGCAAGGTATGATGAACAAAACTAGAAGTCCATGGATGGCGAATGAGATAGATGAAGCAGAAAAGATGTGTATGACAGATACCAGGTTGATAATACAACAAGCAACCAGGCTAAATGTAAAAAGCTCAGAGGGGAAATGAAAAAAAGATATAAGAGAAGCAAGGAGAGAGAATGAGAAGAGACAGGCAGCTAACATAAAAGAGAATCCAAAAGTCTTCTGTGGGTATTTAAATAATAAAAGGAGGAATGGGGCTGATTGTAGACCAAGAAAAGGGTTTTCTTGGAGACGGGGGCAAGCCTGAGGCACAAAATAAGCACTTTGTATCTGACTTTAGCAAGGAAGAAGATGCCGTTAAGTCATAGTGAAAAAGGAGGTAGTTGAGTCACTGGATGGGGTAAAAATTGATAGAGTAGATATTAGAAATGCTGGTTAAATTTAAAGTTGATAAGTCACCAGAACTGGGTAAGATGCATCTGAGGATACTGATGGAAGTAGGGTGCAAATTGCAGTGATATTGGCCACAATCTTCCAATCATCCTTATATACAGGAGTGGTACCAAGATACTGGAGAATTACAAATGTTACACCATTGTTCCAGACAGTTTAACCTCGGTGCTGGGAAACCTTTTAGAAATAATTAACTTGGACAAATGTGGATCAATTGTCGAAGCCAGTAAGAATTTGTTAAAAGAAAATTGTGTTTCACTAGCTTGATTGAGTTTTTTGATGAGGTAACAGAGAAGGTTTATGAGGCTAATACAGTTGATGTGGTCTGTAGCATCTTCCGAAAGATGTTTGATGATGTGCCACAAAACAGCCTTGAGAGCAAAGTTAAAGCCCAGGAAATAAAAGGGATAGTAGTAGCCTGGATGTTAAGTTATCTGAATGATAGGTAACAGAGAGTAGTGATGAACATCAGTTTTTGTTTTGAGGAGATGTACATAGTGGGATTTTCCAAGGGACAGCACTAGGACACTGATTTTCTTGATTTTATATCCATGACCTAGACCTGGGTGCGCAGAGAAAAATTTCAATTTGTAGACGGTACAAAACTTGCAAGTATCGTGAACTGTGAGGAGGAATAGTGATGGACTTTAAGAGGACATAGACAGTTTGGTGGAATGGGTGGACACATGGGAGATGAAATTTAATGCACAGAAGTGTGAAGTGATGCATTTTGGTGGGAAGAGTGAAGAGAGACAATAGAAAATAAAGGATACTATTCTAAAGGGTATGTAGGAGAAGAAAGAGCTGGGCTTGTTTGATACAAATGTGCACAGATTGTTGAAGATAACAGGGCAAGTGAGAAAGTTGTTAGTAAGGGATACGGGAGACTAGGCTTTATAAATAGGGACATAGAGTACAAGAGCAAGGAAAGTATGATGAACATTTATAAAGCACTGGTTCAGCCTTAGTTGTGGCATTGTGTCCAATTCTGGGCACCACACTTTATTAAAGATGTGAAGGCATTAGAGAGGGCACAGAAAAAATTCACTAGAATAGTTTCAGGGATCAGCGACTTCAGTTACATGGTTGAATTGGAGAAATGGAGCTGTTTTTCTTAAAGAGAAGGTTGAGAGGTTTATATTGAGGAGCTTTAGAGAGCTGTTCAAAATCATGAATGGTCTGGACAGAGTAGAGAGAAATTGGTCCCCATTGATGAAAGGGATGAAACCAGAGGACACCGATTTAAGGTGAGTGGCAACTGAACCAATCACAAGGTGAGTGGTAACATGCAGCATGTAGTTAGGATCTGGAATGCACTGTCTGAGTGTAGGGTGGAGGCAGATTTAAATGGTGGCTTTCAAAATATAACTGGATAATTATCTGAAGATGAAAAATTTACAGGGCTGTGAGGAAAAGGCAGAGGGGTGGAGCTAGCTGAGTTGCTTTTACAGAGAGCTGGCACAGACATTATGGGACAAATGCCCTCTTCCTGTGCTATAACCATTTTACAATTTAATGAGATTTCTCCATTATGACTAGAACTTTTAGACGTTTTAATCTTTTTTTACATTTTATTTTCTGTTTTCAACCCTTGTGCATGTCCCAATCACTTATTTTGCTATACTGTATATGTAAAAAAAAAACAAGTCAAAGTGAAAGGGATTTAATGATTTTACGTCCCGGTTTGCTTTCTGGGGGGATACTTCAATATGATTGGCTACTTACTCTGCTTGATTACAGTCACTTCTGCTGGATCCATGAAGATCCACTTGCCTTGGTGCAAGATTCAAATTGATGTTGGGAAAAGGGAAACACATCATTAGATTTTTGTGAGCATCTTTTTTGAGGTCAGCAGTAAGCACCGTTGCGTGGCTGCCGAGTGCAAAATTCAGCCCAGTATTCCTCTCATCATACATTATTCCATTGCAAAGGAGTAAGCATTGGATGAGCCAGGATCTGTGCCTTGGATATTAATTGTCATTGGCAAAAAAAATTGTTATCCCTTATGTTGTGAATATCTAGTTCATGATTAATATGTCTTGTTACATAGGTTTTGATTCCTAAAGCTAAAAATTGACGGTAGAAAATTGAAATAAATGCAATTAAAGCAAGCTTGGTGTCTATCACACTTAAAAGATGGGGGCCATGATGACTGAAGAGGTTAACAGCTAGAAGAGAAAGAGATACAAAAGAGTAGGTGGGCTTATTTAGCTAAAGAGCTGGAGCTCTGATATCTGCAATACTTGCAGTAATAACATTCCAGAGAGAGATTTTGGTTTGGGAGTTAGAACTAAAATACTTTCACAGCATTCAGTAAATCCTGAAAGGTTGTAAAACTCATTTACTTCATCAGATAAAAGAAGGAATTATAAATGAGTAATAATGAACCTAACGGTTGCTTTGAGGACATCCCTGAACCAGTTACATCGTTATGGAGAAATGGGTAGGGCTTGGGAAGATTCTCTGGTTTCAATTTATCCGTGTGCTTGTCAGAAAATTTAGTTGCAATTTGGACCTTGTGTAGTTTGCAGCTCAGAGTGATGGAAAAAATAAACAACCATTAGATGAAAGCAAAATATTGGAGATGCTGATGACCGGAAATAAAACAAACTGTTGGAAAAACTCAGCAGGTCTAGCAGCTATGGAAACTAATGGGAGAATCTACAGTGGTTCCTAAAGAGCCTTGTAAAGAAAGCAACAAGAAGATTAGCTTGGAAGTATTGAAAAGTAAACAGAAAGAGGAACTGAGGCCTCCATGGTCAAGAGATAGTAAGTGAAAGTTTTACTTCTGAGAATAGATAGAGCTGAGAAGAATTCTCCAGGTGACTGTGGCATTACTTATGGATGATCCCTACAGAAGTATATAACTTTAAAACTGATATGTCTTGTAAGAGAATTCTTGGGGGAAGTAAAAAGTAAACCTGAGTGTAAAACATACATAATTAGTGCAAGGCCTGAATTTTTCACTCATCAGGCGCACGTGGTCGGCAGGCCTGGGAGCGGATGGGTAATGGAACCCTGACTGCGATCGACCCCACCCCCCCGACTGCGATTTCACGCTGGCTGGCCAATTAATAACCAGCCAGAGTGAAACACGCACTGAGAGAGGGTCAGCACTGCCGGTGGGGGTGGGAAGACCGGGTGCCGACGTCACCACGGGTGCTGGTGAACACTTCCAGTGAGCTCCATGAAGGTAGACATCTGACCCAGCAAACCTTCGCAGAATAAACAAAACAACAAAAATGTTGCAAAATATGTCCCTGAAGCACGATCAAGCGTCTGAAAGCATACCTCAAAAAAAAAGCCAGTCCTCAGGTATCTATTTTTTTTTAAATTTCATTTCCCCACGGAGATTTCATCCCACCCTGGATCGAGGTTTGAGCAAAAATGTAAAGGCCACCTGGCTGATTGGCCCATCCGCCAACCATAAAAGTGAACGGGCCATGAAAAATCACTTTCAATTGCCTCCTTAACGGGTTAATTGCCCTGCTTAATCGTTGGCAGGCGTACTTCTGACTGTGAGCGCCTGCCGAGCGAGATATCGCACGATTGCGCGATGTCAGAATGCTCGCCCGATGTTATCTCGTGCTATTTTGCGGCCGGATGGATTGGGTGCCCACCTGCAGGACTTAAAATTCTGGCCCATGTTTTACTGAATTCCTTTTATATACAATAATGTTTGTGTTTTGTTGAAAAGAAAAGTGAAATCTTGTGGTGTAATTCTACCGGTTGGAACAAAGTGTTCTGATTTCTCTTTAAACATTAACAGTGTCTAACCGGATCATAACACTTAGCTGGGCAAATACTTTTCCTGAATGTTTGCCCTTTAAAAGGCGCCTGTGAATAGAATTGTTAACCAGAAATAGTTTCTTGTGAGCAAGCTGTTTATTTTGCAGTGTTTGGTGTCGAAGCAAATGGCTTCATTTGCTTTGTTATTTTTAGAGGCCTAAACCGTTTTTAAAAAAAATATAGATGAACAGATTGAATTTGAAATGTCAGGCCACTGAAGAAATGATAGCAGCTATGTATCCTGACTTAATCTCCAACATTAATTTGAATTATCTGACAATTCAGATTGGAAACCATGCGCACATAGCGTACTTTGTATTTTTAAAAATTACCTCATTTGAACAAAAAACGATTTTTAAAATGAGCAGCAGCAGTAGTACAGCTGCTGGTAATTGTGGAGATTGTTTGAGCTGTATCCATAATGGCTTGATTATTGCTTTCAGTATTAGAAAAATTCCCCTGTTGTATGAATGTATTTTGCACATTTTTTTCATTCTTTCATGGGATGTGGGCATCATTGGCAAGGCCAGCATTTATTGCCCATCCCTAATTGCCTTGAACTGATTGGCTTACTAGGCCATTTCAGAGGGCAGTTAAAGGTTGAGCACATTTCATGCTGTGGGTCTGGAGTCCCATATAGGTCAGACCGGGTAAGGATGGCAGATTTCCTTAGGTGGCAGATTTCACTAATCAATGGCTTCATGGTCACCATTACTGAGACTCGCATTGTATTCCAGATTTATTTTTTATTTATCAATTGAATTTTGAAAACTTAATTGAATTTAAATTCCACCAGCTGCCACGGTTAGGTTCAAACCCATGTTCCCAGGGCATTGGCCTAGGCCTCTAGATTATTGGTCCAGTGATGTTACCACTACACCACCCTCTCCCCATTTGATTGCAAAACACTTGCTTTGCTTCTTCACACTGCTTTACTCCTTGTGTATGGAAGAGAATTTGTATGTGTGGCACTGGGCCAAAACTAACCAGAAAAGCTGTTGTGCTGACACCATCCTTGATGATTTTGCTACGTCTTCTCAATCTTCTACCACAGTCATTAACATTCACAGAAGAAAGAAAGGCACAGCATGCATCTTTGGAGAACTGAGTAGCACCAAGAGCTAAGGTTCCTTTTCATGAATTGACATGGCCCAGAGCAAAAGAGATCATTTGCTTTTTTTTAAAAAAAATGCATTCTCATGATATAGACTGGCATTTATTGTCCGTCTTTGCAGTTGCCCTTGAGAAGGAAGCCGGTACCTTAAATCACTGCAGTCCTTGCATTGAAAGTACTTTGCAAGTCCTGTTGGATAGAATGTTCCAGGATTTTGATCCAGTGACCATGCAGCAATGCTGGTGTATGTCCCAGTTAGGATGGTGTGTGACTTAGAAACTTGGAGGTGATAACCTTTGTTGTCTAAGGTCAGTGCTTATAATACCTTACTGGTTTGAGACTATTTGAAGGTACTGCACATAAGGCTACTTAATATAAGGGCCCATGGCGTTGGGGGTAGTATATTAGCATGAATAGACGACAAGGAGTTGGGATAAGGGAGGCATTTTCAGGATGGCAACCTGTAACTAGTGGAGTGCCACACAGATCAGTGCTGGAGCCACAACTATTTACAAGAAATATTAACTTGGATGAGGGAAATAAATGTACAATCACCAAGTTTGCTGATGACACAAAAATAGGTGGGAAGGTAAATGGTGAGGATGATAGAATCTACAAAGGGATGTACGCAGGTTAAGTGAGTGGGCAAAGACTTGACCAATGGAATATAATGTGGGGAAATGAGGTTCTGCACTTTGGCAGGAAGAATAGAGGAGCTGAACATTATTTAAATGGAGAAAGACTGCAGAAAGCTACAGCACAGAGGGATTTGGGGGTCCTTGTGCTTGAATCCCAAAAAGCTAGCTTACAAGTTCAACAGGTAATAGGGAAGGCAAATGGAATGTTGGCCTCTATTTCAAAGGGAATGGGATATAAAAATAGGGAAGTCATGCTAAAACTATACAAGGCACTAGTTAGACCATATCTAGAATACTGTGAACAGTTTTGGTCCCCTTATCTAAGGAAAGATGTACTGGCATTGGAGGCAGTCCAGAGAAGGTTCACTAGGTTGTTCCAGGGGTGGAGGGATTTTCTTATGAGGAGAAGTTGAGTAGGTTGGGCCTGTACTCATTGGAGTTTAGAAGAATGAGAGGCGACCTTATTGAAACATTTTAGATTTTTAGGGGGCACGACAGGATAGATGCTGAGAGGTTGTTTCCCCTTGTGGGAGAGTCTAGGACCAGAGGGCGTAACCCTAGAGTAAGGGGTCACCCATTTAAAACCAAGATGAGAAGGAATTTCTTCTTGAGGGTAGTGAATCTGTGGAATTCTTTACTGTAGAGGCTGGGGTTGCTAATTATGTTAAAGGCTGAAAAGGACAGATTTTTAATCAGTAAGGGAATCCAGGGATATGGGAAAAAGGCAGGAAAGTGGAATGGAGGATTGTCAGATCAGCTATAATCTTACTGAATGGCAGCACAGACTCAATGGGCTGAATGGCCTACTTCTGCTCCAATGTCTTATGGCTTATTAACTACAGAATTGATTCACAATTGGCAACACTTTAGCCTGGAGTTTCCATGAGGTTGCACTGTTTTTTTTTCTCCCAGCGCAAATCTCCTGAAATGGGCCAAACTAGCTGAAAAGATTTGAGGAATTTAGTTATTTCCAGTGCAGGTGGATCTTCTGGGATTTTTGCACTTGTGTAAATACAACATTGCCGTCCATGACACTGGCCATGAATTGATCATAATTTTTCACTAATTGTGCTTATTTTGTGACCTTTTCAAGGAAGCTCTTAAAATTAAGTGCAAGGACATTGATAAACACATTTTCAAAGTTTTTTTTAATGGCCCATAACTTCTGAGATCCGGGGGGCATCATGCCCAGACAGCCCCCCAAAGATGTGCTGGGAGGCCAGACCCTCCCCCCAGAAGTCCCTGTGTAAGGATTGCACAGCGTGGAAAGTTCAAACGTCCATTGGGTATTTGCCCTGCAGTGGAAACCATCCAAAACTCCAATTTAAATCGCAGATTTCATATGGTTCTAACTGTGTCTTACAGCAATAGCTACCCAGAAGAAGTGAAACCACTTCTACTCCCTTGGGTAACTACAGTACTGACCCACTCTGACACTCCCCTCCCCACCCTCCACTGATTATCATTCCCCACCCCCAACTAGCCCCCTCCCCCTAACTAAGCCCCTCCCTGCCACCCAACTTCACCCTCACTTCCAACTACCTTTGCAATCCATGACTACCCTACCCACCCCACCCCCACCCCCGCCACTGATCACCACCCCACTGCTCTGAGATTGCCACTCCATCGAAGCTATGGCCCAGCATTTAAACATTTACATTTTCCAAATAAAACTAGTAAATTGTTCTGCATAGTGTTACGATCGGGAAGGACACGTGCCAGGACTTGCCCATTCTTTCCCACCCCTCAATTCATTGTAACAGGTGTTTTTTCTGTAATTTATGAAGATGAAAGTATTAATTCAATGTCTGTGCTTAACCATTTACATGCTGATTGCAAAGAAACCAGTCTGCTAGGCTTTCTTAAGTTTAAACAAAAGGCGTTAGCTTTTATTGAGCTAAAAACCCACCCAAGCAAAGATAAAAAGGTAAACCTTTGCCACCCACACACGCATGCGCATCGTAATAAATTGTAGAGTAGGACGCTACTTTTATGGTCAAATTAAAATTCACTGATAAAAGTTAAAAAATAGTGAGTTTACTGTTTATGAATCCTTCACTGGTGTCGGTGGATGAGGCTGCATTTTTCCACAGTGGTCTTGAAATCCCAGCGGAGCTGAGGCTGATGCAAACTGCAGTTTCTGGAGATGGTCTCTTTTTAGACTGTAATCTATCTTTTCCAAAAGTTGGTGTGATTGTACCTGAGGTTATTTTTGATGGAATTTCCCTATCGCTGTGGTGGCTTTCAAACATGTATCAGATAGGGTCTTGACCTTGTACCTGAGAGAGAGAGGAGAGATGGTGTTACTGCTCCCTTGGCAGATTTACTTCCAGATTCCTTTTTAGCAGCTTGGGTGTTTTAATGAAAGATATTTCAAAATGGCTATTCTGGTCACATGATCTCTCTCCCATAGTGAGTTCAGGAGGCATTTGATTAGCACATGCCTGGACCAATGTTAGTTATTGTTATGGCCTGAATCATCCATCCTCCATCTTGATGAAGAACACCTGTATAGCCATTGTCCAGTAGATTTTCTGCCTCTACTTGACAGTAATTTTATAGAAATGCAAATAGTGAGGGCCAGTACCAGTAAATCTTTGAAGTAATCCTTGACATCAACAGGTGTGAAATTCCATGGGAGATGGCCTTGGTATATCTTAATTGTAATCCACGTTGAAACCTTCCAGAAACTGGCTAACTTGTAATACTGGCCATCAGGTGACATGTGGCAGCAAGCTTAAGGACATAACATAAGAAATAGGAGCAGAAGTAAGCCATTCGGCCCCTCGAGCCTGCCCAGCCATTCAATCAGATTATGGCTGATCTTCCCCAGGCCTCAACTCCTCTTTTTGCCAGCTCCTCAGAGCCCTCAACTCCCCGATATTTCAAAAATCTATCTACCTCCTCTTTAAATACTTTCAGTGATCTAGCCTCCACAAATTTGAGATAGAGAATTCCAGACATTCACTACCCTTGGAGAGAAGAAACTCCTTTGCATCTAAGTTTTAAATGAGTGTCCCCTTATCCTGTAACTATGTCCCCCTAGTTTGAGATTCCCCCACTAGTGGAAAAATCTTCTCAATATCTACCCTGTCAAGCCCCCTCAGAATCTTGGACGTTTCAATAAGATCACCCCTCATTCTTCTAAACTCTAATGAATAAAGGCCTGACTTATTTAGCCGTTCTTGACAAATCAACCAATGCCTTCATCCCAAGAATCAGCCTAGTGAATCTCTTTTGAACTGCCTCCAATGCCAGTATATTCTCTCTTAAATACAGGGACCAAAACTGTTCACAGTACTCCCAGGTGCAGCCTCATCAACACCCAGTACTGTTGTAACAAGACTTCCCTATTTTTAAACTACTTTAAGTCAGTGTCTTTGCTAGCTTTATAAAAATCCTTTTAAAGCTGTTCAATAATATATATATTTGACCAGCTGATTGAATTATTCATATGACACATGAGCACATTACGTCATTGTGACAATAGTTTTAAATGTCATTTTGAGATATTTAAAATGGGATTACTTACTGAAAATGCTTTTTTTTCTCGTTTAAACCCATTTTCATAATAATGTAGCAATAAAACTCCAAGTTATCACTCTTAACTATAGCAGGGATTATATTTATGCATATTTGAGTTTTTAAAAAAAATCATTTTTGAAACTAGAGCAATGTTGAGTGCAATTTGTGCCCGGATTGCTGATTACACCCAAAAGTGGAAACCCTTGTGTACTTGTGTATTCTTGAAGCCAGCAGGGTCCTTTGTGTGCATAACTGCGGGGAATCTGTCTGTTTCCCTCCACTCCATACTGGTAAATATTATATGATTTGAAAGACTAGGCATGGTTGCCCAGATTCCACAAAAATATTTAGAAAATATCCCAGTTGAAGTTATAAATTTTCCATGAGATCTAACTAACCCCTGTAACACTTAAGTCTGGCTTCACAATATGTTATAGTCCATGTGGTGTGAAATGTAATGGTTGTGGAAGGTTATGAGGGACTCACGCTGATGCATTTTAGTGTCTTATTAGGCCACAAGGGCGAATTGATGCACTGACTTGCATAACCTGGGTCCGGAACTTCCACCCAAATATGGGCCATTGGTAGAACTTACCATGACGCAGAATAAATCCTCTAGTATTCTAGTATTTGAAATTACTGTCAGAAGGTGGAGAATACAGTTGGCAGATTCACTATAATATAAATACTAACAGCACTGTGGAAACCTTCAAATGGCCGATTCCTGCATACGTTTTACAATAAATTTATACTTAATGAAACACAAGTATGGGGTGGGTGCAACTGGACGAAGTGCAAAGGGGTCAAGAAAGTGCTCGGGCTCAAAATGTTCTTAATCTGACTCTTTTGGGGTGCAACCCTCGAGTTGTATTGCTTTACACCATTGCAAAATAGGATGTACTTAACAGTAGTGCAAAACAGACAGTATAAACTCACCTTTAATTCTGCTGTAGTTGGACCTTTCTAGATTGAATGCTTTTCTTAGTTAATTTGTCAGACTGTGAGGACTTCAGCAACATCCTTCTAATTAGAAGGGGGGATGATTTTCTCACGTCAGCATTTCTAGGGAAATTGCAGTCAGGTTGTTTGTTAAGGTTTATTTATGATTTCGTCAGAAAAACTGAAAAACTGAATATTATAAAACTTCCCACATATGGTTAAATTGTTACCTCACAAAGCAGCTGAAGGAGACGATCGTTCCCAGAGATTGCAGTCTCTGAATTGAAATACTTCCAAATCTATTTAGCTGAAAAGAGAGAGAGAGCACAAAGATTTTCTTAATTGATAGGAAGTTTAGACTGGATCATTTTGATTCATCTCAGGGGGTGTAAGATGGTTCGATTGGAAACAGCAGGTAGTTCGTGTGTAAGGGGGCATTTCTTGTATTCAGTTGAATGTGAATTGCTGTGAATCGTTACCCTGAACATTCCAATAAGTAGGTTGAACATGATTGCCTCATTGAATTTCAATTAGTTCAAGAGTTTAACTTTACATTCTAATACAGTGATACAAATTTTGTATTGGAATTATTGTTGCCACAGTATTTGCCTTGCTTTGGTCCCCTGTCTTTCTGCTTTTCCATTACCACTTTTATATGAGGAGCTTGATGTTGGCACTGCTTAATGAGAGGACATCCAGTGAGAAGTGTGACTTGACCCTCTCTTGAGCATCCCCGATTTTAATCACTCCACCATGGCATCCCACCTTTGGTTGCTTAGGCCATGAGCTCTGGAATTCCTTCCCTACATCTCTCTGCCTCTCTACCTTGTTTTCATTCTTTAAGACACTCTTTAAAATGTATCTCTTTGATTAAGTTTTGGTCATCTGACCTAATATCTCCTTTTGGTGCCATCTTTTATTTTATAATGACCCTTTTGAAATATCTTGGAACATTTTATTACACTAAAGGTGCTATATAAATATGTTGTTGTCATTATTTGGAGCCATACCGTATTTGCATAAGAGGAGATTGTTTGGCCTAAACAAGATTGCTGCCCAGATGGTCCAATCAAATGAATGAACTTCCTACTGTTTATCCTGTGTCCAGCTGACATTTCTGTGTAGAATAACTATGCATTTTACTTTAAGTTGTGCCAGCTTTAACCTTGCCTCTACATTTGACATCTACTTTTCTCCAACATACTATCATGGTTACCAAATTATAGCAAAACCTGTCCATTGCCGTATAATTAGAACAAATTTAGAGTGACACTTGTGCTTGAAAAAAAAGTGCTGTTTCCCTTGGAGCAGAAAATAACTTAACCATAGAGCAAATCAAAGCTTTAAATCCCCAAAGCAGTGCTGCACAGTATTGTGATACAAAACTAAAAACACCCCAAATTTTGTGTAAACAGTTGAAGAGCAATTGAACCGACCAGCTCTAAGGTTGTGAATTTTGGCCTGGGCATCACCTGTCTTGGTTGATAACTACCACCCTCACTGCTGTGGGGAAAAATGAGGCATCTTTTTACCTTCAAGAAGGAAGGAGGAAAACCCACCATGCTTGCAGGCCTTCTGCATCTAGTCACAATGTTTAAATTCAGGAAGTCATTTTCAGCAGTGTCGTCTTTCAGATGAGACATTACTCAAGGTCCAGCCTGCTCTCTCAGGAAGAAGTAAAATATCCCTTGGATCTGTTTCAAAGAGCAAAGCAGTTATCCCAGAAATTTTGGCCAATAGGTGTTCTGCAGTCAACATCATAGGAACAGATTATCTGGTTATTATCACGTTGCTATTTGTGGCAGCTTGCTGTGCACAAATGGACCGCTGTGTTTTCCTACCTTACAACAGCTACTACACTTCAAAAGTACTTCATTGGCTGTAAAGTACTTTGGAGATGTCTTCAGCATGTGCAAAGCACTAGAGAAATGCAACTCTTTCAATCCTGGTTGTAGAAGAAAGTGGGAGAGAAGTTGTGTGACTGCTGAAAGCTGCATTCGTGGGAGTGTTTGATTTTTAAACCCCTCAATTTCCAGCTAGGATATTTAAATATGATAAGGGATTATGAGTTAGATTCAGTAATTTACCTAATAGTTCCTGATGGTACCTCTAATCCCCTATATGGGTCAATAGGTTGTAGTTTGTGTATTTTTCAATCTCCAGTTTTGTGCCACCCAATTTTCAAGACACTGCAATTGAAAAGCAGGACTTCAAAGGTAGTAATCTCCGGATTTCTCCTGGTGCCACGCAGTAGTGAGTATAGGAACAGAAAGATCAGATGAATGTGTGGCTGCAGAGATGGTGCAGGAGGGAGGGCTTTAGATTCTTGGGGCATTGGGAATGTTTCTGGGGGAGGTGGGACCTGTACAAGTTGGACGGGGTTACATCTGAACAGAAACAGGACCAACGTCCTTGCAGGGAGGTTTGCTAATGCTGTTGGGGCAGATTTAAACTAAATTGGCAGGGGGATGGGATCCTGAAAAGCAGTTCAGAGGGGAGAGAAGCTGAGATGGAATTTAGAAGCCAAAACCCTAGTAAGTGAGTCTGGAAGGCAGAGGAAATATAGGCTAGATAAGAAAGAAGTGAGTTTAGCAAGGCTAAATGGAATATATTTTAATGCAAGAAGCCTGAGGAATAAGAGACAAGCTGAGCCACAGATAGGCACATGGGATTATGATATCCTAGCTATGACCAAATCTTGGCTAAAAGGGCAGGATTGACAACTCAACATTCTTGGTCATAGAACATTCAAATGAGATAGAGATGGGGGTAGAAGAGGAGGGGGGGGTCACTATATTAATCAAGGAAACAATTATAGCAGAGTGGAGGGATGATATCTTGGACAGATCATCAACTGATGGCCATATGGGTAGAAATAAAAACACAAACCCCAAATAGTCAGGGAGAGACAGAGGATCAAAAATGTAATCAAATTTCAGAGAAGTGTAAGAATAACAAAGCAGTAATGGTAGGGGATTTTAACTACCCAAATATTAACTGGGATAACCAAAACAAAAACAGAATTACCTGGAAAAACTCAGCAGGTCTGGCAGCATTGGTAGAGAAGAAAAGAGTTGATGTTCCGAGTCCTCATGACCCTTCAACAGAACTGAGTGAATATTAGAAGAGTCGTGAAATATAAGCTGGTTTAAGGTTGGGGGTGGTGGTGGGGGGAGAGAAGTGGGGGGGGTGGTGTAGATGTAGGGACAAGCAAGCAGTGATAGGAGCAGATAATCAAAAGATGTCGCAGACAGAAGAACAAAGAGGTGTTGAAGGTGATGATATTATCTAAACGAATGTGCTAATGAAGAATGGATGGCAGGACACTCAAGGTACAGCTCTAGTGGGGGTGGGGTGGAAAGACTAGCAGGGCATAAAAGATATAGATCTAAAAATAATGGAAATAGGTGGGAAAAGAAAAATCTATATAAATTATTGGAAAAAAACAAAAGGGGGAAGAAACGGAAAGGGAGTGGGGATGGAGGAGGGAGTTCAAGATCTAAAGTTGTTGAATTCAATATTCAGTCTGGAAGGTTGTAATGTGCCTAGTTGGAAGATGAGGTGCTGTTCCTCCAGTTTGCGTTGGGCTTCACTGGAACAATGCAGCAAGCCAAGGACAGACATGTGGGCAAGAGCGCAGGATGGAATGTTAAAATGGCAAGCGACAGGGAGGTTTGGGTGGTTCTTGCGGACAGACCAAGGTGTCCTGCAAAGCGGTCGCCCAGTTTACATTTGGTGTCTCCAATGTAGAGGAGACCGCATTGGGAGCAATGAATGCAGTAGACTAAGTTGGGGGAAATGCAAGTGAAATGCTGCTTCACTTGAAAGGAGTGTTTGGGCCCTTGGATGGTGAGGAGAGAGGAAGTGAAGGGGCAGGTATTGCATCTTTTGCGTGGGCATGGGGAGGTGCCATAGGTGGGGGTTGAGGAGTAGGGGGTGATGGAGGAGTGGACCAGGGTGTCCTGGAGGGAATGATCCCTACGGAATGCCGCCGGAGGGGGTGAAGGGAAGATGTGTTTGGTGGTGGCATCATGCTGGAGTTGGCGGAAATGATCCTTTGAATGCGGAGGCTGGTGGGGTGATAAGTGAGGACAAGGGGGACCCTATCATGTTTCTGGGAGGGAGGAGAAGGTGTGAGGGCGGATGTGCGGGAGTTGGGCCGGACACAGTTGAGGGCCCTGTCAACGACCGTGAGTGGAAAACCTCGGTTAAGGAAGAAAGAGGACATGTCGAAGGGACTGTTTTTGAAGGTAGCATCATCAGAACAGATGCAACTGGAGGAACGGCACCTCATCTTCCGACTAGGTACTTTACAGCCTTCCGGACTGAATATTGAATTCAACAACTTTAGATCTTGAACTCCCTCCTCCATCCCCCACCCCCTTTCTGTTTCTTCCCCCTTCCTTTTGTTTTTTCCAATAAATTATATAGATTTTTCTTTTCCCACCTATTTCCATTATTTTTATATCTTTTATGCCCTGCTAGTCTTTCCACCCCACCCCCACTAGAGCTGTATCTTGAGTTTCCTGCCATCCATTCTTAATTAGCACATTTGTTTAGATAATATCACCACCTTCAACACCTCTTTGTTCTTCTGTCTGCGACATCTTTTGATTATCTGCTCCTATCACTGCTTGCTTATCCCTACAACCACATCCCCCCCCCCCGATTTCTCTCCCCCCTGCCCCCCCAACCCCCCACCTTAAATCAGCTTATATTTCACCACTCTCCTAATATTCACTCAGTTCTGTTGAAGGGTCATGAGGACTTGAAATGTCAACTCTTTTCTTCTCCGCCAATGCTGCCAGACCTGCTGAGTTTTTCCAGGTAATTCTGTTTTTGTTTTGGATTTCCAGCATCCGCATTTTTTGTTTTTATTAACTGGGATAGTTTGTGTGCAAGGAGGGAGCAAAATTCTTATGTTGCACCCAGGAGAACTTTTGAGCCAGTGTGTAGAAAGCCCAACAATGCAGTTTTGGACCTAATATTCGTCAATGAGCCTGGGTAGGTGGAAGGCGTATCAGTAGGGGAGCATTTTGGAGATAGTGACCATAACTCAGTTAGATTTAGGATAAGTTATGGAAAAGCGCAAGGTTGGGCCAGGAATAAAAGTTCTAAACTGGGGTAAGGCTAATTTTACTAAGATGAGATACGATTTGGCCCAAGTGACTGTGAGCAGCTTCTTGCAGATAAATCTGTCAGAGCAGTGGGAGGCATTTTGAAGAGGAAATAGCGAGACTGCAGGGCAGATATGTTCCCATAAAGACAAAGTGGGGGGACAAGTCTGGAGAACTCTGGATGTCAAGGGACATAAAGTTAGGATTAAGGAAAAAAAAGAAGCTTATGGCAGATACCAAGGACTCAATCTGGCAGAGCCTCTGGAGGAATATAAAAAGTGCAGGGGGAAATTAGGAAAGCTAAGAGAGTGCATGAGAGAGCATTGGTGGGTAGAATAAAGGAAATTCTAAAGGGTTTTTTTTTAATTATATAAAGAGCCAGAGAATAACTAGGGGAAGAGTAGGGCCAATTAGGGACCATTGAGGTAATGGGTGTGTGGACCCGAAAGACGTGGGTACAGGTCTCAGTGAATACTTTGCGCCTGTCTTCACAATGGAAAAGGCCGATGCAGGTATAGACATCAGCGTGGAGAACTCTGAAATATTCGAGGAAATTAACAAAGAGACAGGAGGTACTAAGGGTTTAGCAACCTTAAAAGTGGATAAATCTGCAGGCCCAGATGAGATGTATCCCAGGCTGTTGAGGGAGGCAAGGGAAGAGATTTCAGGGGCCCTGGTAGTAATTTTCAAATCCTCTCTGGACACAGGTGAGGTGCCAGATGTCTAGGGGATTGCTAACATTGTCACATTATTAAAAAAGGGAGAAAGGTATAGACCAGGAAATTACAAGGCAGTCAGTTTAATGGTGGTGGGAAAGTTACTAGAAAGAATTCTAAGGACAGAATATATCTGGACTTGGACAAACACTGATTAATCAGGGATAGTCAGCATGGATTTGTTAAGGGAGGTGTTATTTGACAAATTTGATCGAATTTTTTGAGGTAACCAGGGGTGTTGATGAGGGTAATGCATTTGACGTGGTCTACATGGACTTTAGCAAGACTTTTGATGAGGTCCCTCATGGCAGACTGATCAAGAAAGTCAGAGCCCATGAGATCCCAAGGCGAAGTGGCACGCTGGATCCAAAATTAGCTGAAAGGCAGGAAGCAGAGGGCGATGGTAGAGGGATGTTTCTGTGACTGGAAGTCTGTTTCAAGTGGGGTCCCAAAGGGCTCAATGCTGGGGTCCCAAAGGGCTCAATGCTGGAGCCCTTGCTATTTGTGGTGTACATAAATGATTTGGAATTAAATGTAGGGGTATGATCAAGAAGTCTGCAGATGACATGAAAATTGGTAGGGTGGTAAATAGTGAGGAAGATAGCTGTAAACTGCAGGAGGACATCAATGGACTGGTCAGGTGGGCAGAGCAGTGGCAAATGGATTTTAATGCAGAAAAGTGAAGTATTGCATTTGGAGGGCTAACAAGGCAAGGGATTACACTACACTATGAATGGTAGGACCCTGGAAAGTACTGAAGATCAGAGGGACTTTGGTGTGCATATCTATCGATCCCTAAAAATGGCAGGGCAGGTAGATAAGGTGGTTAAGAAGGCATATAGGATTCTTGCCTTTATTAGCTGAGGCATAGAATATAAGAGCAGGGAGGTTATGCTGGAACTGTATAAAACACTGGTTAGGCCACAACTGGAGTACTGGGCAGTTCTGGTCACCACATTATAGAAAGGATGTGATTGCACTGGAGAGGGTGCAGAGGAGATTTACCAGGATGCTGTCTGGGCTGGAGGGTCTGAGCTATGAGGAAAGATTGGATAGGCTGGGGTTGTTTTCCTTGGAGCAACAAAGGTTGAGAGCGGACCTGATAGAGACTATAAAGATTATGAAAGGCATAGAGTGGATAGGAAGGCACTTTTTCCATCAGTAGAGGGATCAATAACCAGGGGGGGGCTTAGATTTAAGGTAAGAGGTAGAAGGCTAAGAGGGGAGTTGATGAGAAATGTTTTCACCCAGAGGACGATGGGAGTCTGGAACTCATTGCCTGAAAGGGTGGTTGAGTCAGAAGCTCTCGTAACATTTTAAGAAGTATTTAGATATTCACTTGCATTGCTATAGCCTCCAGGGCTATGTGCCAAGCGCTGGAAAATGGGATTAGTGTAGTCAGATCTTTGTTGACTGGTGCAGATGCAATGGGCCAAATGGCCTCCTCCTGTGCTGTAAATGTCTGAGTGCTTGAAAAAAACTGATTTTTAGTTATTTGGGGGTTCAGACTCCAGAAGGATTGGGTGCATTTCAGATTAAGGCCAACAAATTTTAGTATTAGTGCTTTATGGTTCATGTTTGCATTATGTCTGATGTAAACTGAGTAAGGCATATGTCCCTCATACTATTATTTGGTAAGCATGTCCAAGTTATATTGTTGATGAAGTCCCTCCATACATATTGTTACAGCAATTGTACTCATGGTCCAGAAAAGATTAAAATCTGTTTGGATGATATGTACCCCTAAATGGCATATATACAGGTCGTAATGTTCCAGAGGATGGTTTATGGGTGGGTGATGTGCATACATATGCATATGTATAAAAATTCTCATACCTTGGTTGTGTGCTTTCTAGGGATGTCACAGTTGGTGAAGATATTCGTGCATGCATCCAGAAAGCAAGTACTGCCTATGGTTGATTCCATGATCATGTTTGGAAGCAGCATGGCCTTAAGTTGGAGACAAAAAAAATCAAACTCTCCAGCCATTTTCTTTCCCACCCTGCTGTATGTCGTAGAACCCTGGGCCTGCTATAGGCACCACATCAATACTCTGGAACACTTCAACCAAAGACACCTTAAGTCCATCATGAGAATTTGATGGCAGGTCAGAATCATAAACAACAAGGTCCTTCGTTCATGTTGAGCTCAACAATATGGACAATACCTGCCAGAAAATTCAACTTGTGTGGGCAGGCCACGTCTTCCAGATGGACAACTACAGAATCCCCAAACAGATTGACAAAAGGGAACTGTCTCAGGGTAAATGGCATCAAGGTGATCAGCAAGATGATGAAAGGGCACCCTGAAAGGAGCCTCACAAAAACTGAATTGCAGATAACCATTGCTTTGGAAAACACTGCAGCCAACAGGTCTATGTGGAGACAAGCACTGAAATTTGGTTCAGTGTGCTTTGAAGATCATCTACGCAAAAACCCACAGCATCCAACATGACGGGAGGTGGCGCAGCTGTAGACGATTCTCCCCACAAGCTCCAACAATGACAACACAATTCTGTAGACATGCATGCTGATTCCTCATCAAACTCTTCAGTCATGAGAGGATCTAGAGAAGAGTATGAAGTCACCTACAGCTTGGGCATATTCCAATAACAAGGAGTCTACCACCAAAATGCAACTATTCTATACACAGAATGTCATGTGCATTAAACTTATGGCAATACAACAGATTATTCACAATTTGATGACAAGTACCCTTTGCACAGATGCACAATAGGATGTGCAGGCTGTAGGTCAGAATCTAAACCCACTTTCAAACTCATTCTTTTCCAATGTGGAGAGTTAAGTAAAGGGATGACTATTAAATACATTTTAGCGAGTCGCTAATGACGATGAGTTTGAATTGCATTTTTCTGACATCTTGGTGTCGGCTATTTCTCAGTGGTATCACTTTCTTCTCTGAGTCAAAGATTGTGGCTCTAAGTCCTACTGCAGAGACTTGAGCACATAAATCTGGGTTGATTCTCCAGTGCAATGCTGAAGGAATGCTGCAATGCAAGAGGTGTCATCTTTCAGATGAGGTTTTAAACTGAGGCCCTGTCTGCTGTCTCAATTGATATAAGATCCTCTGACACCATTTTGAAGAAGGAGTTATCCTTGGTGTCCTGGCCCATATTTATCCTTCAATTAACAGCACACAAAAACAGATGATTTGGTCTTTATCACTTTGCTGTTGTTGGATTTTGCTGTGTGCAAATTAGCTGCCTTGTTTCCTTCATACAGAAGTGACTATGCTTCAAAAGTAGTCATTGGCTGGAAAGCACTTTGGGAGGCCCTGAGGAAGTGAAAGGTGCTATAGAACTGCAAGCCTTTTCTTTGAAAAGGAATTTCCCATCAGCTTATTGTTGCAAGCTGTAATTCTGCTAGCAGTTCCACCTTAAATGCCAGCAGCAGCTTTTATGGAGCTGCAGTTTCACCAGAAACCTGGCTGCTCCATCAGTCTGCTGCTTGCAAGATGCATGAAGAATTCAATGATAAGAGCCCATCTCAGAATTTCGGGCGAGGGGACAAATGCAGAGTCCAAAAGCATAGGTCCAGCCCTAATGAAGCTGCAATTTTTGGCTTAAAATGCTACTTGAAATTTTATTTTCTCATGCTCTAAATCTGTCTCATTCATGTCTGTCTCTGTCAGTCTGTGTCTATGCCCCTTGCTGATTCTCATTCTTTGTGTCTATGGTGATTGCTGATGAAATGAGAGTTTATGTCCTAGGGAGGTATTCTACTTGACACTCATCCGCTGTGCCCTATCGCTGTAGATAGGCTCAATATTTTATTTGCTTATCAAAAGTTGTGTTCTGGCTGTCAAAGATACTGAAATGCAGTTCAAATGATGTTCACGAATAGATAACGACACAAGACAATGTGAATTGACTGCATAATCTATACATCAGCCTTGTCTCTGGTGTGGACGGCCTCATAGGATATGAAGGCATTAAAGAGGATGCAGAAAAGATTTACAAGAATGGTTCCAGAGATAAGGAACTTTTGTTACATGGATAGATTGGAGAAGCTGAGGCTGTTCTCCTTGAAGGACAATTAGGGATGGGCAATAAAAATGCTGGCCCAGCCAGCATCGCCTACTTCTCCTTAAAGAATAAGAAAAGATAGGTCACAATTTTTCATCCCATGAGCGGGCATGTGCCCAACCCAATCGGGAGTAAAATATTGTGTTGTGACGTCGGGCGAGGGTCCCGACATTATCGCGCACTCTCACGATATTTTGGTCAGCGGGTACACGCGAGCGAGAGTCGGCAGCACGCCTGCCGACAATTAAATGGCCTATTAAGACCCATGAGCAAGCAATTAAGTAGAATTTTTCGCTGCCCATCCAACCTTATGGTTGGCAGGCAGATGAATAAGCCAGGCCACCTTTGTATTTTTTTGCGAAACCTCATCCATGGGCAGGATGATGTTTCCAACAGTAAGTAAAAATACAACAAAATTTTTTTTTGAAATCATTTTAAACATGTCCCTCTTCATGTGATTGAGTCATGAAGGACGTTTATTTTATTTGTAGAACCTTTTTATTTTTTATTTTAAAAATCTTCAGCTTCCTGTGGCAACTCTGTGCCTTCAGTGAGCGCACTCCCACGCATGCACAAACTTCAGTGCTTGTGCTCCTCCTGCCCCCAGCCCGGCAGCGCTGAGGCTCTCAATGTGCTCTTCATTCTGGCTGACCGTTAATTGGCCAGCCAATGTGAAATCGCGGTCGGAACCTGATTGCAGTTGGGTGCTCCGTTTCGCGGCCGTTCCCAGGTCCACCCACCGCGCCCGCCTGATGAAGGGAAAATCCTGCCCATAGAGATGTTCCAAATCATGAGGGGTATATGTTCTGAGATTGGGTCCTTCTGTCTTGGACTCTAGGCGTGGGACTTGGTTCTTTGACAGATTGTAGACATACATTGGTATCTGCTTAACACTTGTTTTATTAGTACTCCCTCTAAATAGGCTACAAGTAGACATGTAACTCTTCCAATCTCTCTTTTGAGAGTCTAACACATGACTGACTAGTGTCAGTAGTACATCACTATCTATGTCATACATCTATTAATCTTTCATACTACAGTCTGGACAGAGTCAATAAGGAGAAATTCTGATCATTAGCAGAAGGGTCGAGAGCCAGAAGACACACTTTTTTAAAGTGATTGGTAAAAGAAGCAATGGCGACATGAGGAAAAGCTTTTTTATGCAGCAAGAGCATGGTGGAGATGGATTCAACTGAGGCCTTGAGAAGAGAATTGGCTAATTATCTGAAGCAAAAACATTTGCAGGGCTATGCAGAAGAGACAGGGGAGTCGGACTACATGAGTTACTCTTGCAGAGAGCAGGCACAGACGTAGCAGACCATATAGCCCCCTGCTGTGCTGGAACCATTTTATGATTGCACACAGTACTGGGGGGGTGGCAGTTGGGCTGGGGGTGGGTGGGGGTGGGGGGGGTGGGGTGCGTTGGTGGTGGTGTGCGAACTCACGTGAGTTGGAATAGAATTTTCCAGTTGAACAGGATGCTAACTATTCTGAACTTTCAGCATGCAATATACGTTTACATCTGATTTTTAGTCGGAAGTTAATCAATTGCTTTACCTATTTTTCAAGGTTGAGAAACTATTGTGGTGACATAAGAACATAGAACACCCATGCATAATTGAATCTGGTTAATGCATGAAAGCCTGTGCAAACTTAATGAATATTTCTTTGGAATTGTCCTTGAACATGCTTATAAAGCTGTGATATAGCTTATCATCATTAATATCAATAAACTTAGAATAGCATGTTTATAGCTCGGGGACATTTGTGATCAGATTACATTTGGCTGTTAATAAGCTCACAAAAACACAGCAACAAACATTTGTGCCATTTTTAAAACAACCCATGTGCATTCCTGAACTCTTGAGTGGTGGAACAAAAACTCTATGAAGCAATATTTTCATAATCTCAAAGCTAAAGTAGAATGGAGAATTCCAATCATTATGCTCTTAAGCAGGAAGATGTGTAATGTCCCTGAGATTGAGAATCACAAATGGCACAATTTCACTGCAAATCCAACAGCTTTATTGCCAAAAGATTAAACATTAAAAAAAATACAGTGTAAATAATGCCGTATTTAGTCCAGACTAGGTTGACGGCATTATTGGATTTGACTAGGACCCGACTCACTTCTAGCGGGACTTCTGTTGATGGTCTCGCTCTGGGCATTGCCATATTGATGAGGGTTTTCAGCCTATGCAGCAACTGCCCTCGTGCCTGATCCTCCTCCTGAGCCCACTTGATTGGTCTCCAGGGTGCGTGATCAGTCTTTGATTGCTCCATAATGATCTCTACTTTGTGTGATGTCTTTGATTGCTCCATGTTGGTCTCCAGTTTGCGTGATCAGTCTTTGATCCATGTCCCACTGGACTTGGTCCATATAGTTTGTTTTCTCCGATGAACCTCTTTCATGTAGTTGTTTAAGAACTGGATGCCTGGCCTTCCATCTGTTGTTGCTTCAAGGCCTTATTTGTTTTCGCAAGTGGTTGTGCCCATGAGTCATATGAGGCATCAGCATGTCTCAAAAGTAAACACAACCACAGCAAGCTTCTTCACAAGCCAAAAATTATTAACGGTGAATCTTGGATATTCTTTTAAGCAAATTTATACAGAAATTCTTGTGCATTTTCTTACAGATGTTTTGTAGTAGATCAAGATGAACTCTATGAAATTATGCCTTGGCTGTTATGGACACTTTCTGCTTCCAGCTGTAGTTTTGTTGCTGGAACTTGATACGATTGACTATTTAGAACATAATCTTGCCATTGATTGTTATGCTTTTTGATGTGGGTGAAGCTGCTTTTTTAAGTTTTTTTGATTTGGCTTTATCTGTGCAAAGAACAGTGACAAAGGATGAGAGTCATTATAAGGAACTCCAAGCGCTAACTAACTCTGGTACAATAAATAAAACATCCCCTAAATCTAGCACCTAATGATAATTCATTTTAGTAAGTTTATTCTGCTACAAAACAAACTTTTCAGGCTTATGTGTTACAGTTAGTGAGGGCAAATATTGACTTGTGGAGAGAGTGCAATCAGTTTTTCCTCCACGGATGACATTTATAAGAGTGAGTTGAAGCTCGGAGTTAATTGTTGGAATTGCACTCTATTAAACAGACTTAGCTAAAGGCTATCCATTTTAAAAATATGGGAAAATATAAAGACAAATCCACAAAAAGCGTTAGATGGTCTTGAAATATTTGAACGGTATTTGGTCCTGACCACATAATCGACAACTCTCAAAGCTGTAACTGAACTTCTTTTGGTATGGTCTTTGTTTTTATGTGTTGTCAACTGTTGGTACTTTTGCAATGCAGTGGGGGAGTTAAAAAGATCTTCTGAAAAAAGAACTGAGAAAACTCACGATATTTCTGTGCATGATGAAAGGAATATGACGGGTGAAAAACAGCTTATGCTGAACTGTAGATTGGAGATTGGATTGTGTGCAGTGATTAATTTATCATCTAGCTTTGCAACTTCAGATACTTTCCCATGTTTATTTGCACTTTTCATTATTATCTAGTGTTTTATTTTGTTTTTTTAGGTGTGAAGGTATGTATTTTCTTGTGATCTAAAGTATACAGAAGAAATTTTGTTTCAGAAATAACTAAAGCTATTCCTCATAGTTAATCTTCAAAATAGAAACTGGAAGAAAGGTGGTAGCAAGTTGCAGGCAGACACTGTGACCTGTTGATTGGTCATGATCACAAAGCTTGATCCTAGGTGTTAATTAATACATTTGGCCCTTTCTTGTTTTTGAAGGATTATGTAGATTCTAAACTCTACCAATCATAGGAGACTTGATCAGCTCACAGAAATTGCCTTTTTACTGTGAACCCAAATTAAAAATGTTGATGGAGAGTGAGAATAGATACAGCACTGGTGTGATCCCAGATCCAATTGTACATGTCATGGTTGATGCAAATAACTTTGAGAAAGCAGCTGAATCAGCAAAGATCATGAGAGGTAGAAATAAATGCACGTGGGGCTGAACTTCACTTGAGTTGTAAAACTCATATGATGCTGTGACATTACGTACCAGACAATAGCTTCAACTCTGCTACCTGGATTATCTTGCAATCTATCGGAGTTTTGAACCGAAGGATAAAGCTATCACCCTGAAGCTTTCTTTACAGGTGATGTTATCTCAACATAAAACACCAAATCTGAAGGAGGACATGGGTATACAGTAAATTATATATGTTCAAAAAAATGCAGATTAGTAATGACACTTTTCAGAGAAATAAATTATACCACTTTAAGGACCGAATTGTTCTAGGCTGATGGGCCCCAATTTGAGATTTTATCATGTGATCTGGTCTGTGAAAGATGTGTGAAATTTCTTACAAGTTGGACCCACACTGATTCCATTAAACTTTGCAAATATCTACGGCGAAAGGCAAGAAATGGACTTTTGTAAAAATAGAGTCCCATCTATTATCTAAATGGCGAATGTTCAATTATTCAAGCTGACATTTCTAAGTTGCATTCTGCTTTCTGTCGATAGTGCTAACGCGCACTGTTCCTGTGAAATCCTTTGCTTATTACTGCTCATTTAACAACTGCCAAATTGACTCAGGTTGGCACAGCATCTAGATACTGAATTCACATAACATACCATATAGAAGTAAACTCACTAAAAGCCATGCAATACAAAGGAAAAGCAGCCATCGGGAAAGAGTGATATAGTGGCAGAGTGTTGAATGAATACTTCACATCCGTCTTCACCCAAGAGAATGAGGATGAAGGTATGGAACTCGGGGAGAGCGACTGCGAGGTTCTTGAGCAAATTGATATCGGGAGTGACAAGGGATTGGAGGTGTTGGCAGGCTTAACAGTGGACACATCTCCAGGTCTGGATGTTTTGTGCCCCAAACTGCTGAGGGAGGCAAGGGAGGAGATCGCAGGGGCTCTGACCCAAATTTTTAATTCCTCTCTGGCCACCAGGGAGGTGCCAGAGGACTGGAGAACAGCTAATGTGGTTCCGACATTTAAGGAGGGTTGTAGAGGAACTACAGACTAGTGAGTCTCATGTCAGTGGTAGGGAAACTATTGGAGAAAATTCCAAAGGAGAGAATCTATCTCCACTTGGAGAGGCAAGGTTTGATCAGTGATAGTCAGCATGGCTTTGTCAGAGGGAGGTCATGCCTAACAAATTTGATTGAATTTTTTGAGGAGGTGACCAGATGTGTAGATGAGGGTAGTGCAGTTGATGTAGTTTATATGGATTTCAGCAAAGCCTTTGACAAGGTCCCACATGGGAGACTTATAAAGAAGGCAAAGGCACATGGGATACAAGGTAATTTGATAAGGTGGATTCAAAATTGGCTTAGTTGTAGGAGACAGAGGATGATGACAGAAGGCTGCTTTAGTGACTGGAAGCCCGTGTCCAGGGATCTGTGCTGGGTCCCCTATTATTCATCATTTATATACAACACAGATGACTATGTTGGGGGTAGGATTAGTAAGTTTGCGGATGACACAAAGATTGGCTGGGTGGATAACAGTGAGGTTGAATGTCTTGGGCTACGGGAAAATATAGACGGGTTGGTCAAATGGGCAGATAAGTGGCAGATGGAAGTTAACCCTGAAAAGTGTGAGGTGATACATTTTGGAAGTAGTAATTTGACAAGGATGTATTCAATGAATGGCATGACACTAGGAAGTTCTGAGGAACAAAGGGACCTTGGTGTGTGTGTCCACAGGTCTCTGAAGGTGGAGGAGCATGTTAGTGGGGTGATGAAAAAGGCATATGGGACACATGCCTTTATCAATTGAGGCATAGATTACAAAAGTAGCGAGGTCATGTTGGAGTTGTATAGAACCTTGGTGAGGCCACAGCTGGAGTACTGTGTGCAGTTCTGGTTGCCACATTATAGAAAGGATGTGATTGCACTGGAGGGGGTGCAGAGGAGATTCACCAGGATGTTGCCTGGGATGAAACATTTAAGTTATGATGAGAGGTTGGTTAGATTTGGGTTGTTTTCATTGGAGCAGAAAAGACTGAGGGGCGACCTGATCGAGGTGTACAAGATTATGAGGGGCATGGATAGGGAGCAGCTGTTCCCCTTAGTTGAAGGGTCAGTCATGAGGGGACCACGAGTTCAAGGTGAGGGATGGGAGGTTTAGGGAGGATGATGGTCTGGAATGTGCTGCCTGGGAGGGTGGTGGAGATGGGTTGCCTCACATCCTTTAAAAAGTACCTGGATGAGCACTTGGCCCATAGCCTTGAATGTCATGACATGCCAAGTGCTGGTAAATGGAATTAGGTAGGTAGGTCAGGTGTTTCTCACGTGTTGGTGCCGACTCGATGGGCCGAAGGGCCTCTTCTGCATTGTGTGATTCTGTGAAGTATGCCGAGAATCAGTTACTCTACTATAAGCGACTGATATGACCAGTCCCAGTAAATGGTTCACCGTTTTATTTCTTAAAGAAATTTTCCATATTCAACATTTCAGAATGATGGGGCTAACACACAGTATAAGTTGTTATGCTAATATTTTTGACTCTCTTAATCACCTGCCAAATCTCAACCAACAAAAGATCCTGAGACATAGTTGCCATGATAGTTCCCCACCTGACTAAACCTTTGTCCTGATATTCTTTAACGCCAGCAGCAATGCAACAGCCATTTCCTCCATGACTGGCCTCAGTGATCCCACCCCAATCACCTTCATCCAGGAGTGCCACCTGCTACCCTTCTATTAGGCCCCACTGTAGTACCTGTACAGGAGAGCTACCAGCTTCTAGTTGGCTGGCAACTCTTGGAGGCACCTGCACCAGATTGTGCTGCGGGAAATTCCTGGTGCAGTGGCCAGGAACCCTGACAACAGCCAGCAGGATGGCTTACTGGAAATTAATCCCAACAGAGCTCCTGAAAAAGGCCGTGGGGTCATTGCCACTGCCTATCCAATCAGTGGACAGGCCCATCGCTATTACCGTTAAATTCTGCCCATAACCCTGTTTCCCTCTCCATTCATATCAACCATCATTTGGATTTGGTGGCTGGTTTTTCAACCAGATACCTTTCCTGCCACTAACCCTCCCATTTTCCTGGGCTTGGGACTGGCCCCAATACATGCTGACTTGCCTGAACCAGTGGCTGGGTTTCACTGGATAACTGGCAGCATTGGAGATCTGGAGAAGTGGAGAAAAGCACTGGAGGACAGGGGTATGAAGATCAGTAGACCAAAGTCCAGAAGCCCAACCTCTGCATGTCAGTTTGAGCCTAGAGAAGAGGATCAGGGTGAAGACGTAAAGATTGTGTAGAGATTTGGAGAAAGTGAATACTTTCAACAACCTGGGATCAGTGGTGGCAGAAGATGGAAGTATGGAGAAGGAAATTAAGCAACAGCTTAATTACTCTGGTTGGAGTAATGCAGTGGAGTGTTCTGTGATAGGAAAAATATCACTGAAACTGAAAGGAAGATTCTGGCCTTGCTATATAGCACAGAAACTTGGGCAACATCAAGAAGGGAGAGACAATGAATGGATATTAGTGAACGTGGGTGCTGAGATGGTTGTGTGGAGTAACAAGAAAGGACACAATCAGGAATCAGTATATCAGGGAGTTTGTGAACATTGTGGGAGCATTGGTGAAAGTAGCCGAGAAGAGACTGAAATGGTATTGCCATCTATTGTGGGGAGAGAGGAAATGTGGCTAGGTGAGTGATAGAGATGGGACTGTCAGGAAGAAGGAGAAGGGGAAGATGTAAGGTCAGATGGAAATCTGTGGTGGTGGGAGACTTCAACACAATGAAACTGGAAGAGGAATGGGTAACTGCCAGGTGGAGGTGGAGAAGGGTGATCAATCAGCATTGTGGTGAGCCCAAGTAAAATAGGAGAAGCCAAAAGAAGAACTACTCTGCTTCTCTCTCTCTACAGGTGCTGAATATGTTTAGCATTTTCTGTTTTTATCTCATGTCATTTTATCTTTGGTTGTGCTAGGAGTAGGTAGGAGGGCTACTGACTGGACATGACAGGCCCCTGCTATAAAGCGGTGAATCACCAGGCCTGCTGTGTGCCTACAGGATCCAAGTATAAAATCATTGAACGTTGAAGCACAAGAAGATGCCCTTTTGGCTCATTGAGTCTGTACCAGTGTTTTTCTCCCACGGATTCATGAGCTGTAATCCCCATTATGTTTACTGTCTAACACTTTCATATTATTTGCTTTTAAATAACATTCTTTGTGATTGTACTAAATGTGTACCCTTTTTTCCAATTTGCCAATGGAAACAGTGATAACTATTCAAGCCTCCCTTCCAACTATATCCCTCATCCCTGGTAACATTCAATAAATCTAGATTATACAGAAAAGATAAAACTGCAATTGAAAAAGTACAATGAGGTACCAAAAACTGCACAATACTCGAGTCTAACTAAAGTACAAATTCAATATTATCATCTTAATTATGTATCCTATATCCATAGATACAAACCAAAGATTTTGTTTACTCATGCTGACACATTTTAAATTCCCTGCCCATCCAAATAGCTCCACTAGATCTTTCAAATCTTACTGTTTAAAGTCTGCTTCCTTTTTCTAGTCTTGTTTTCAAAATGTTTTCTTTCACGATTGAACTACTGTTTGGAATGAGGATGTGATCTGCAGGGCAGATGAAGGTGTGTGTGAGAGAGTGAATGGTGATGGCCCCTTGAACTGTTGCATGATGGAACTATCTCCTGCCTATTTGTCCACTCTGAGCTTATCTATGTTCTGCATGTTTTCATAGTCTTTCACAATCAATTTTCAATGCTGTTCTCTCAATCCCAAGTCCAAAGAGCAAACTAAGGGCTGAATCATCCCTGTTGCACTAAGTGCAGTAGCAGGTGGGGAAAAAAGATATTTTACCCACTGGCCGCAATGGAGGATTTTTGCACCATGTTGTCCCATTCCCGCCTCATTCATTATGCATTTCCAGGAAACATGCTAGTTTGCTGGCGGGGCATCCTCTGATCCATCCACCCTGCCATCACCTGAGGCATTCAGTAAACTCGGTGCCATATTTAAAGCTGCCCCTGCAAAGAGCTGGCACTCTTCAAGGGACAGGAAACTGCTGGGGACTGATGGCTGTCAAAGGGTGGAAACATGCTGCCCCCAGATGGATTGATGCCTCCTTCGAGCGCCTACAGGACACAGTGGATGCCTGCCGCAATGTACTGTACCCATGCTCTGGGTGAAGGCTAGCAATCATGATCATCATGGGAGGTGCTGGCAGTGCTGGTCAGCATCAATGCCCTGCAAAAGAGGACACCCTTCCAGTGCTGAAAGATGATGAATGATCTCCTCCATTCCGCCAGGGTAAGTCGCTCTTCTCATCACTCTCAACTCAAACACTCATCACACATCCAGAGGGATCTCACCCACTGCCAGTTCAAGGAACATCACCATTCACTCTCTCATATGCACCTTCATCTGTCCTGCAGATCATGTCCTCATCCCATCTGTGGCACCACTAAGCACCCATATATTCCAGGCATCCTGTCATCTGGCCTGGCAGAAGTCCTGCTTACATTCTCTCCATCTGTCTTCATGCAGGACAAGCTGGCTCTTAAAATAAAGGAAGAGGTTGCAGACTGGAGGAGGAATGCCTGAAATCAAGGTCCTCACAGATTTTGAGAATGGAGTTATCCAGCTGGCCAGTCACAATTTGGACCGTTCCCATGCTGATGGTGAGGTCGGCGGTGCTCAAACAAGTGAGGATCTGGTGGTGCAACATCCATCAGACTACCGTGTTGTGAGTGACTTCCCTGTTCCGCAGTCCCCCGCCAAACACTAATTATATCTCCTTGCTTTTGCAGTCACATCTGGGAAACAGCTGATGGGGTCCATGACCCAGGCCCTTGACACAAGCCCTGAAGAAACCTCAGATGACGAACCTGATGAAACCTTCATTGAAGACCTGTCACAGCGCTCACCCACACTCTCCACCAGCGTAGAGACACATACCCCGATGGGACCTAGCTCTAGAGTAGCCTTGGGGTCACAGTCCGGTGAGCACAGCACACTCTGATCCACAGCAGATGGCAGCTGGGACTTCTCAGGTTTCTGGCACTCGGAGGACTGCTGAGGGCTAGAAACCTGCTGAGTCCGACTCCGATGAGCCTCTGGATTTGCTCATACCCCAGTTTCTGGACCTGCAAAGGCAAGCTCGGGAATGTCAGGAAGGGATGTCTGCTATGGTCCTCAGATTGCAAGGCACGATAGAGGAATCCATCTGCCTTCAGTCTGAAGTGATGGCACTGGCATGCCAATGCACCAAGATCAACGCTGGTAGGATGGCGGGCGCCATGGAGATCTTGGTCCAGGATATCAGTCCTACACTGCTGTGCAGGCTGAACTCCATCGCTGACGCCATAGTTGGCCTCCAACATGAGAGGGATGCGGGGCAGCTTGAGTGAGATCAAACTTTCCCTTCTCCTCAAGGAATCAGCCAGGGGCCCTCAGGCACCCATAGAGAGGAGGATTAGCAGGTGCAGACCCCGGGGCCATCCACCTAGGTGACTCCAGGAGTGTCCGACCCACCCAAATCCCCTCTTTCTGTGACCCCAACGGCTCCAGCTCTGCAGGCTAAGGGAGGGTGCCGCTGCCACAAATCAGGGCCCTGAAAGCAGGCCCTCCAGAGGATGCCTGCCAAGATCATCACAGACAGGGTATAGCAGTCAGTGGGCTGTCTCCACCTCCGCTGTGGAGGTGGGGGGAGCACCAAGGTGTAGCAGCAGTGTTAGGAAGGTTAAAAAGGTGTAACTCATTCGGGTCACAACTAAACTAAATTAACAAATCAGTTAAGATGCTGTAACTCTTTCTGGAGTTAAACAATTAAACTAAATTAACAAAATTGGGATAAATCAGGCACAGCCCCTAATTCAGGTCAGCTGTAAAACCAAGAACAAAGTTTAAAGGAAACTTACAAACTTTAAATCAAAATGTGATTAAAGGGGTCAACAAAACACCCCAGTCCCCGCGGTGCCCACCGGGCACGGAAGGCCTCGAGAGTGCCAGCAGACACCGCGTGCTCCCTCTCCAAGGACACCCGGCAGTGAACGTAGCCACGGAAGAGGGATAAACAATCAGATGGGACTCCCCCGTCGATCGCCCGCTGCCTGGACCTGTTAATAGCCAACTTGGCCAGGCCCAGGAGCAGGTTCACGAGGAGGTCCTCCTCCTTCCCGACCCCCTTCCGCACCGGGTGGTTAAGAAGCTGTAACTCTTTTCGAGTTAAAACAATTAAACTGAATTAACAAAATTAAGGATAAATCAGGCACAGCCCCTAATTTAGGTCAGCTGTAAAACCAAAAACAAAGTTTAAAGGAAACTTACAACTTTAAACCAAAATGTTATAAAAGGGGTCAATAAAACACCCCAGTCCTCGCGGTGCCCACTGAGCATGGAAGGCCTCGAGTGTACCAGCAGACACCGCGTGCTCCCTCTCCAAAGACATCCGGCCATGAAAGTAGCTGCGGAAGAGGGACAAACAATTGGGCGGGACTCCCCCGTCGATTGCCCGCTGCCTGGACCTGTTAATGGCCAACTTGGCCAGGCCCAGGAGCAGGTTCACGAGGAGGTCCTCCTCCTTCCCGACCCCCTTCCGCACCGGATGGTTAAGAAGCTGTAGTTGCACAGACTGGCCACAGTTGTTAATCACTTGTACATAATGTTCACTATTGTAAATAAACTCGCAAGAATTTCTCCTTGCCCTATGGCTCCTTGTTCTGGTGAGCAGTGTTTGTGTCACTCAGATGTGAAACCTTGGTCCCTGCACAAAATAAAGGCAGCTGCTCATCTCCTCAGCCTGTTCCTTTCCCCATTGCAGCACCAGGTTGTGAAGGGTGCACCTGGTGATGACGATGTGTAACACCCTCTGTGAACTGTATTGCAGGGCTCCAGCAGACTGGTCCAGGCACTGGAACCTAATTTTCAACATCCCAATGGTTTACTCCGCCAAAGTGCAACTTGCAGCACAAGCCCCGTTATACCTTCTCTTTGCTGCAGTCTGAGGTCGCTGCACAGGCATCATCAGCCACATCCCGGTAGCCCTTGGCCCTGAGGAGCCAACCTTACAGCCTCTGTAGACCCTGGAAGACATCAGTGACTTAGATGAGGGGAGTGAAGACATAGTAGCTAAATTTGCAAATGAGACAAAGATAGGTAGGAAAGTATGTTGTGAAGAGGACATGAGGTTACAGATGGATATAGATATGTTGAGTGAGTGGACAAAGACCTGGAAAATGGAGTCTGATGTGGGAAAATGTGAAGTTGTTCACTTCGGCAGGAAGAACAAAAAAGCAAGGTATTGCTTAAATGGAGAACAGCTGCATTCCTGTGAAGTGCAGTGGGATCTGGGTGTTCTAGTACATGAGTCACAAAAAATTAGAATGCAGGTACACCAAGTAATTAAGAAGGCTAATGGAATACCATCCTTTATAATGAGAGGGATTGAACATAAAAGTAAGGATGTTATGCTTCAGTTATACAGGGCATTGGTGAGACCTCACCTCAAATACTGTGTGCAGTTTTGGCTTCCTTATTTAAGGAAGGATGTAACTGCGTTGGAGGTGGTTCAAAGGAGGTTTACTAGATTGATACCTGGAATAAATGTGTTGTCTTATGAAGAAAGGTTGTACAGACTGGGCTTGTTTCCATTGGAGTTTAGAAGAGTGAGGGGTGTCTTGATTGACGTTTACAAGATCCTGAACGGCCTTGACAAGGTGGATATCGAAAGGATATTTCTTGTGGGCGGATCCAGAGCTAGGGGGCACTGTTTTAAAATTAGGGGTTGCCCTTTTAGGACAGAGATGAGGAGAATTTTTTCTCTCGGAGGGTTGTGCAACTTTGGAACACTCTGCCTCAGAAGGTGGCGGAGACGGGGTCATTGCATATTTTTAAGGCAGAGATAGATTCTTGTTAGGCAGGGGAATCAAAGATTATCGGGGTTAGATGGGAATACAGAAATCGAAACACAAGAAGATCATCCATGACCTTTTTGAATGGTGGAGGTGCCAAATGGTTTACTCCTTCTCCTATTTCTTATGTTCTTATAAGAAGTCAAGAATCTGAGACCGACTGAGAATGTAGGAGTCACTGACACTCCCTGGGAATCGGGAATCATGCACTGACCTGTAGGATGCATTTATGGTGGTCACACCAGCTGAACATTCAGTGAATAAAGCCCTTGGGGTTGACGTAGTGGACCACTTGTTGCCACGGAGACCCGAGCACCACATGAGTGCATTCAATGGCACCCTGCACCTGTGGGAAAACCTGAGATCTGGGCAAATCCCAGCAACCTTGCTTCCTGGCTTCCCTGATCCAGTGTGAAATGCACAAAGTTGTGCGCCTTTGCGAAGATGGCATCTGTGACCTCCTGGATGCGTTTGTGGGTGGAGACTTGCGAGATCCCACAGAGGTCACCTGTAGTGCCCTGAAATGAACCACTAGCGTAAAAATTGAGTGCCGCTGTCACTTTCACAGCCACTGGCAGTGGATGCCCTCCATGCCCCTGTGGCGCCAAATCCTGCAGCAGGTGGCAGTTCCCTGCATATGCGCAGTCTTCGGCAAGACTGGCTCTCTGTTATCTGCAGGAATGACAAGCACTATCTATGACTCTGGGTCTAGCTAGGTGCCGATCAGCTCTCTGTGGCTCTTCAGTGGTGTGCACAGGTACCCCAGCTGCCCCTTCTTCTTGAGGGTGCTGCTCCTCCCTCTGTCCAGTCAGGTGCCTCCGTTGCTCTCTCTGCCTCCACTTCCTGTAAGCCACAGGGCATACAGCTAGGTCACCAGTTACCAGGCTCTATGATCCTGATGTTGTACTCCTGCAGGATGAAAGAGAGAGACATGTGGGTTAGCTTGGGTATACTAAGAACCTCTCTTGGTTAAGTCTAAAGGCCCCTTAATGCATCCCAGAGAGTGCTGGCCACTACTTGGATGGCCAGAGTATAGTGTGCTGCATGGCTAGCTGAAACCCCACCCACCTCTGCCCCACTCCACTTGAGCAATTGGTGGCAGCTTTGCCCATTGGGCTGCAGGCTGTGCCCTCAGCTCAGGCGCAGGCATTCTCCTAACCCGCACTGCAAGGCTGCACTGTTAGCATGAACCACAGGGCAGACTGGTCCAAACCTGAAAGACATTGCAAGGGGCTGTGAGTGCCTCCACCAGTGACTACTCCACAGCCAGCTCTCGCAAGGAGATTATACAACTTATCTAGTCATCCAGTTGTTCTGCAGTCCACTAAAACACTCATTAGTTTGCAGTCTGTGCCTGAGGGATGAAAAGCTCTGGAGCACTTGGTGGCACTTTCATGCCTTTGTGTTGCTTGAGTGGGCAGATAAGCTACAGGATCAACTCCAAGCATGTCAATGTGGCTGTGTCTGAGCTGTGGTGAGATGGTCACTTCTTTTTATTTAAAGTTTCCCTAACGCGTGGCTGCACCCACCTCCCACCCCACACATGTGCTTGTGCACTAATCAATCCGGGCTGCCTTGCCTTGCCCCTCATCTCGCCTCAGATGGAATGTAGCTCTTGCCCTGGCATCGCATTGTCAGCCAGCCAGGTAAAAGCGACTTGTCTGTGCCTTCGCTTGGATGTATGGTGCCTCAACCTTGAAGTCCAATGGCGACCCTTGCGAGCGCTGCGCAACGTTACTGTGCACTCCCCTCAGTTCCCCTCGAAGTTCAGCTCACTAAGTGCATGCCTCATAACTGCTGTTGTGAAACATGTTGGCGTGCAATCACACCGACGTGCCGGAAGAACCAGTGTGGGGGGTGGTTTCGGTGAGCAGGGCTTATAATGATATGCAGATGTATTAAAATGACATTCCTGACGTCCAGCAGTGGGAAACGTGGCCTGCCATTGATGGGTGGATTGGACAATTGCAAACTGGTTTCAGAATAGTGTAGAAACCGATTTTTGGCCTTTCCGCCATTTTGTCCACTCACACTAGCCATGATGCCCAACGCCAACTGGGACGGAAAATTCCAGCCCAAGTCTTAAAAAAACAAACCCCAAAAGAGCCTCATCAGTGTCTTCTCTGGAAAACAACTTCACATGTTTGCTAGAGACATTGCTCTTATCCTGACCCTTTTGTTTCTTGCCCTTCAGCCATCTCTTACATTCATGTGGTAACATTCTCCTTATTTGTATCTTTGCAATAAGCCTTTTTTGTGCTGCCATGCAAAATACTTTTTGAGCTTCCATAAAAACCACATTCACTACGTTTTCTTTATCTGTTCTCTGTTATTCCTCGAAATACTTCTATATGATTGATCAAACACAACTTGTGCTTTAGAACTACTGACTGGCCCTAATTGATTCATATTTCTCCCAGTGCTGAGGAATTTCAGCTAGTAGTACTACAACTGATAAAATACTGACTGGCTCATGATTCTCTGCTTCATCCTTCTCTCCTTCATTTGGAGACCACTGTTGTATTTGGAAACTTCTCAAACCTTTGGCATAACCTTTTCTTCCACAGAATTTTAGTTAACTGCAGGCAGAGCCTCTATTAGTTCTTTAGCTTACCGCAGGATTTAAATCAGCAGGTACAAGTAATTTGTTGGTTTTTAAAGTTTGAATGGTCTTTTTAATAACATTTACCATGAAATAATAATCGCCATCAACTGTTCTGCAACCTCTTTTTGTTCAATAATCCCAAAATGCACTGTACTTGCAAAATCTGAAGCAAAGTACGTCTATAGAATCTGCAGTTTGTTCATTTTCTTTTAGAAGCTTCCCATCTCCATCCCTTAGTAACTTTTCTTATGTTGATCTCTTATTGCCAATGTAAGTGTTTCTTTTGCTGATGTCCTCTCAGCTGTTTTAATGCCTCTCTTTGCAGTGTTCCTAGATTCTTTATACTAATAGCTATTGGCTTACATTTTATTACCAGCTCTGTGAGCACTAAAAGCTTCTTTTAAGCTTCAGATTTGATCTAATCACGCTATTAGCATATAGCCTTATTTTTGCTTTTCAAAGAGTAATTTGCTTTCGTTTTGACTTTATCCATTTACTACCAATTTGCTGAGTGCAAATGTACAATTTTTAATGGTGGCATAGCATTTTGTCAGCTTTCCTGACCTGTCAGTTTTCTGTGTGTGGGTTGATTCGCTTTGCCAGAACCTTCAAGCAATCTTGCATATATCTGCAATCTTGCTCTGCTTTCAAAGCTACTTAAGGCAGGGCCAATAGAATGAGAGTGTCATACTGGTACTTGATATTGTACCTTCCCAGGAGATGAGCTATAGGTTAATGAAATTGAATTGGGCTAAAGGGCTGCCAATAACACTCCTTTTGAACATAATGACCAGTTTAAAAGCAAAAAAGTGCGGATGCTGGAAATCTAAAACAAAAATAAAAATACCTGGAAAAATTCAGCAGCTGTGACAGCATCTGCAGAGAGGAACAGAGTTAACGTTTCAAGTCCGTATGACTCTTCAACAGAACTAAGGAAAAATAGAAGAGATGTGAAATATAAGCTGGTTTAAGGGAGGGGGGTGGGACAAGTAGAGCTGGATAGAGGGCCACTGATAGGTGGAGATTGCTAAAAGATGTCATAGACAAAAGGACAAAGAGGTGTTGACGGTGGTAATATTAGCTAAGAAATGTGCTAATAGTTGACATTAAAGGTAGAAAGCAGGACAAGTAAGGTACAGATAGCCCTAGTGGGGTGGTGTGGGGGGGAAGGGATCGAAATAGGCTAAAAGGTAGAGATAAAACAATGGATGGAAATACATTTAAAAATAATGGAAATAGGTGGGAAAAGAAAAATCTATATAAATTATTGGAAAAAAGGGGGATTGGAAAGGGGGTGGGGATGGAGGAGAGAATTCATGATCTAAAATTGTTGAACTCAATATTCAGTCTTGAGGGCTGTAAAGTGCCAAGTTGGGAGATGAGGCGCTGTTTGCATTGAGAAGGAACTGACAGAATGAGATCAGTTCCTTTATTTCCGTCGCATCTGTTTTGATGATGCCACTTTCAAAAACAGTTCCTCTGACATGTCTTCCTTCTTCCTTAACCGAGATTTTCCATCCATGGTGGCTGACAGGGCCCTCAACCGTGTCCGGCCCATCTCCCGCGCATCCGCCCTCACACCTTCTTCTCCCTTCCAGAACCATGATAGGGTCCCCCTTGTCCTCACTTATCACCCCACCAGCCTCCACATTCAAAGGATCTAATTGAATTGCGTAGCAGGCTCGAGGGGCCGAGTGGCCTACTCCTGCTCCTAATTCGTATGTTCGTATGATCTCAAGCTTCTGGAAAGTTCCTAATTAATCATCCTGGGTGAGGGACATCCCCTTGAATGGACATGTCCAGACATGTGGTATTCACACCTGTCATTGTTTGACATTTACTCCAAACACAGAACCAATGGACTTCTAGACTCTATGGCCGGAATTTTCCATATCTCATGCTGGCCTGATCTTCTGGTCCCGCTGATGTGAATAGAGATATCAGTGGCTCGCTGGCCCTGCTGCGGGGGAGCCTGCCATGGTAGGCGGGCCTGAAAATTCCAACCTATGTCTCCAAGTTTGCAATTTAATGAAAGAGAGCTCATGAGACCAGTTATCCACAAGCTAAATGTGAAAGACCACCGTCCATCTCCTGTAATGTAGTGGTGTCTTTAGACTTCCCAAACCATTCTGGTTAGACTATACCAGTATTGGTCATGTGACTGAAACTGACTGGGGACAATTAGTTTTTTTTGAAAGACCTAGAAACGACCTGGGCAGTCTTTAGAAGAGCTCTGCAAATTTTAGCAGCTGCAGAAAAGGCAGTGCCACCTTTCCTTTTAAGAACTGGCAGGCTGTAAAGTTATTAAAAGTCTCCCAGCCTGCCAAGTACGCCTGTAAAGAAATTTGTCCTCCTGATATGAAAATCACAAGTGTCTAGCTTTGTGATCTGCTGAACATTCATCTCTTCAAGGGAACCCTGAAACAATCCGAATATCTGACTTCAGCTTTTTGAGCCCATGTGAACTTCAGTTCAAAGATTCCTTCTTTTCTTGGGCCTGCAATGACTGATCTCTCTGAGCAAGCCAAGCACATGAATTGTTAACTATTCTTTTGGCTTATACCTTGTAGAAGTGCACTGCCTTCTTGAATTGTACCGTCCTTGAATGTGTGGTGTGAGGTGGCTTTTAGATTTTCAGTGAGTGTGCGAATAAAAAAAATCTTCTCACCCACAAAAGTCTGCTGCTGGTTCTTTACATTGACCACCGCACGGCTAAAGTGGGCTTCGAAACACACACATCTACCTTTTCCAAAAAAATCCTACTGATTGTGGATAGTAACGGAAGGGAATTTTGGAGTGGGGGATTCATTTGTCTTTCCTCCCCTATCCTTATCATGTGTAAGATGTGGATTATGGAGCTGTTCTTCCCAGCTTTGAAGGCTCAGTTCGGAGGTTTCTGGAGGATTGATAGTTTCTGTGATTATTTGATGACGATCTTGCAAGTTGACATTCAGCTCAATCCATACAGCTAACTAGAAACAATAGGTTACAATTGAACCATAGATCAAATAACTCTTCAGCTTCCCTTCATCTGTTTTCACAAAGCTCAGCTAGTCATTGGATGAGCTTCTTCCGGCTGAGATATCCCGTCCCCATGCAATCACATTCCGCTTCGTCCACTTAAGTATGCTGTGAGACTGGTTGTGACTTGAACGGCTTGACCTAATAAAGTTCACTATCTGCACCATGCTCACTATCACCTGACCCATTTTAATACCATCACAATGGAGTACTTCCTAGTGCTGTTCTGTATGCTGACTGACTTGGAGCTCATCTTTCAATTTCTGTTTCCTGAGCCATATCAAATCAATCTCGCGTCCCATCATGCGTGATGATTCATGGTACATCAACATTCTCTTAATATCTCGGTCGAGGAGCCAAGATGTTTTTTTTACTTTGTCCGGTTCATTACTGAACTTCGAATCTGCATTGCATCAATGAATGAAATTGGCTAATTACACAGCAGCAGAAATGCCACTTCTCATCAAAACCAGGAGCAAAAGAAATTAAAGTCATTGACCTTTGCAGTCAGTTGCTGCGGAGGCAAGATAATTAATTTGTTACTCAGCCAATGTATCTTGATAGCTATGTCTGTTTTTTTCGGGAATAAGATTATTACTGTGTTTAAATTGCAGATTACTTCAGAAGTGCATCCTTGGAACATGGTTTCAATAACGGTACAAAGGGCTCAAAATTTGGATTTGTTGTCCCTGACTTTTGGATGCCTTTACAGGTTCAGAATGGCATCCACAGCTGCATGCACACTTCTGGTGCTGATCATGTTGGATGCCATAGTGGTGACGTAATAGTATCTGCACCAATAGCAAGTACAATGTCAGTTTGATGCCAGTGCTTCCAGCTAATGCCCTCTATGAAGCTCAGACCTCTGAATGCATTCAGCAACAGGAAGGAAACCCCATCAGTGCTATTTAAAGGGGCTATCAACTACTTCCACGTTTGTTGCTGATTGATTTCTGCTGGCTGTTGTGCTATAATTGTACAAGTGCTTGGTGTTTTCTGGAGTTCCTTAAAGTTTCTAAAGCCTGCAGGGAGTGGTGTTGAATGTTCTAGAGGACCTTCATCGCTTCTGCATAAACAAGTTGCTCCTAAATATGGATGCAGCAAAGGTGACCATAGTCATGAACGTCCATGCATCAGGCTCCTTCCAGGCTGGTGCAGAAGATATCTGCAACATTTTGCAGTTTGCCACCCACTGTTTTGTAAGGGAGGTCACCGAGGCTCCCTCTTTAATGAGAGCTGACTAGATGTAATTTTCTCTTGAGTGGGCACACAAAGCTTTTTCAGGATTTCTGGCTTCCCCTTTGTGTAGTATGGTATTGGCTGCATATTGGATTGTGGACACCACATGCCAACTCTAAGATGTACGGCAACTGAAAGGGATTCCATCCCTTGAATGTCCAGCAGGCATGCGACCATGGTCAATGTCTGATACCCTGGCAGCAGTCATGATGCCTTCGATCTGCAGCAGTCTGCTCTACCATCTGCATTTGAGCCACCACGGCAAACCAAAGGGTGGCTACCAGTGACGAGGGCTATCCTTTGACAGTGGGGTGCATGCCCCTGGTATGTAACGCACGTACAGATGTGCAGTATGCATACGATGAAAGCAATGTTGCCACACTAAATGTGACAGAACAGGCCATTGGCATGCTTAAACAACACCTCTGCTGCCTGGACCAATCTGGCGGAGCCCTGTAGTACTTGGCAATGCACATGTCAAGATTTGAGTTGCTGCATGTTGCCCAATCCTACCATCATGAGGACACAGCCCTCCAGCTATACAGTGATCAGCTGAGCAGCAGGAGGATGAAGAGAAAGTGAGGAGGAAACCTAGACAGCGCCTTTCTGATTGGGTTGTCCTTGTACACCTCATCTGACTGCAATACCAGAAAATGTAACCTGCATTTCCCATTCCCCAACAGCGCCATAGCATTCCTTCCCTCTGTCACTGACCATCAGTGTCTGCTTAATCACAATGCTAAAATGAAAGCTTACACAAAATAAACAGTCCAAACAAGATTTTTAAATCTAAGCATGCCATATAGCATACTACTGGCAAATTATCACCCTTGTGCATTCCCAGTTCTTATCTTTATGATCCCAGCTGAGGTTATCCCCGGACAAGCCTGATCCCAGAGTAGAACCCAGCTTGATAGATCCTAACTTTGAATTGTTTGTTTAGATATGTGAAGAGTAGCCACTGACAGAGTCACAGGAGCCAGCTGATGAACTTTTGTTAAAGGAATAAAAACATTTATTCAACAAGCAAAGATGAACTATATTACAATACTCCTTCACCCACAACTATACCTTTACAGATGCACACAAATTTGTAAGGATAACACAAGTTATAAAAGCTATCTTATACTCTAATGTTCACAGTAAGTACAAAGTCCATGTAACCCAATAGGCACCCTATGGTCAGACACACCACACTCTGAAACCAAATGACAGATGCCACCTCAACCAGATGATATGGACCTTTCCTCAACTTCCCAAGATGCTTGTCGCACCATTAGCCAACCTGAACTCACTGAGCTCTGTCTTTCACATGAGGGTTTCCAATCTCCACTCTCCAAGAACTCGCTTTGGAATCTTCTCCCAAACCAATGCTTTCTCTCAGATGCCTTCTGTAAGGGATCACCTCCAGGGTTTCAAAATCTCCTTACAATGTTCATCTCCCCTGGATCACCACATGCATGTCTTCCAGACATGCTCTCTCACTGCCTCAGCCGTCAACAATACCACTGCTTCATATAGCCATTGCAAAGAGTTATAGAGCTTCAGTTGTCTCTTTGGACCTTCGTGCCTCTAGCAAGCTGTTCTGCTTTCTGCCACTTTTGTCTCATTAAATCTGAAGCTTGTAGACATTCTCTCTGCCCCTCATCCTTAACTTCACTTAACAGGACTTTTTCCAAGTTCTTATCCTTCCTTTGACTAGAAAGTCTGCTTAGGACTTTCCTCTGTTTAACTGCCCTGGATTTTGGGGTCTTGTCTTTAGTTTGGGACTGATTACCCAAGTCTTTCCTGGCAGCTACTTTCAAACTAACTGAATTCAAAACAACTTTGAAAATTGAGCTACTGTTTCTCTTCTTTGTGTGTCTGTGGGAGGGACCTGCCTCTCTGCACTCCTGTTGCTAAGCAACAGCACCTTTTTCCACTCTGTTTGCTTAGCTTAGTTGTAAAATTCTCCATTAGAAATGCAATTACCTTTTTAAAGTGAAACTAAAACTCCATTTGACCTTTTCTTAACACACACATACTGAAATACAAATCAAACTTAAACTTTAAAGCTAAATTCATTCCTAACACCGACAAATACAAATATAACTTACTTAAACTGTCTCTATTTCCTAATATCTTCCATGTGCCTTTGTCTGTGCCAGTGCTTCCAGGCAATGCTATTCCAATCTGGTGGAAGGTTGCTGACTTACAGTGTCGGAAGCTGCAGATGGCCTTGGAAAATGTTTTCTTGCAGCTCTGAGCCTAGAAGGGCTTTGGACAGTGCTATCTCAGCCTGGGGGTCTGCAGACTGGTGGACAGGCAACAGCAACTGCAGAATGATGGGAGAACAAAGTTTGTCATCTTGCGAGAAGTCAGCAGCCCCATGGAACCAAAGTCACTTCCCCGGGGATGGCACCTCTGCAATCCTGGTAACTTGTTGGAAAGCAGATGGCTGGATTCCTGAAGCACCCTTCAAGCCCCACTTGAACACTGGTATCCCTAACCATGAAGACAGCAGCCTGACCTTGCCGGACAGAAATCTATGTTCCCACCACAGCATCCAGATGGTGAGTGCTTTCTGCTTGTATTGCAATGGAAGCTGAGATCTCAGCCACTATGGCTGGGAGTTTCCGGCCCTGTCATGGCAGGACCTACCGCGGGAGCTTTGGCAGCCCAGCCAAAAGTCCATTCACTTTCGGAAGGACTGGGGGATCCCGCCCGATTTCATGGTTGAGTCTATAAGACTGTTAATGGAGTTGACCGTCATTTCAATGCTGGTAAGGACTGCCCTCCAACCTCTGTGCAAAGCCATGTGAAAAGTTGGTGCTGGACTCTTTCATACCCCTTGATGTTGCACACAAGCTTTCTGGTAGGCTTGCCTATGCACTAAGCATTTTTGTGCATGCCATCTACTGCCTTCTGTAACCTGCTCCATAGTAGAAGGCCTCATATGAATCCTCTGCAGCCGAACTGATGTGTGACCTCACTCTCTGGTGTACTGGCATCCATGCAACCCTTGCAAACTATCCTGACTGCAGGACACTTGTGCCTGGTGTCTCACATGTGCTGATGCCACCTCTATGCTATCTTCTAAATTGCTTTTGTTAGCATCTGAGCAGGTAGCTGCGGGGGTGTGATTGAGGGACAGTGTTGCTCCATCTCCAGCGTCTTGTTGCTCTTCCACCAATGCCTGGCCAGGTGGCAACTCTTGGGTATCTAAAAGAACTCACTGCCTCTAAGAATAGCAGAGGCATAAACTCCCCATTGCATTTATGAAGTACTTGGAAGTGCAGTTGAAGTACTGTAGCCTACAAGGCTACAAACCAAGAGCTGGAAAATGGGATTAGGCTGAATAGCCCTTTTTCAGCTGGCAGAACATGATGGACTAAATGGACTTAGTCTGTTCAGTACATTACGATGATTCTATGAAAGCCATTGTTCCCAGCACACAATTTGCTGCACTGCGTTTCTTCTACCTGATCATATTTAAAATGTGATGCATGGTCTTGTCTCTTGAGATTAAATTCTTTTGGCATAGCAAAGGTTTTCTGAGAAATAAAGGCATTCTGTTCCTTATTATGGCATAATTTGTCATACATAGGGTAATTATTGCAAATCTATTTTTTACATTCTAGTGAATAGAATCAGGGATGTGCAGCCTGCAAAGGTAATGGAACCAGATTAAATAATAATTTTCAAAAGGAAGTTGACTCTGCCTTTGAAAAGGAAAAATTTATCAAGGCGATGAGGAAAGAGCAGGAGAGCTGACACAGATATGATGGGCTGACTGGCTGCCTTCTGTGCTGTTAAGATTTTATGGTGCAAATAGTACCCATTTTTACAAAGTGTAACACTCTTGGTGACCCTGTTATTTTGAATGTAAGCAACTGAAGGTTGTCTGTGCTCCTTTAAGCCCTCATGGTGCAGACTTGGGAGTTTATGGCAGACAATTGGTTTAGCCATGCATGCCAGGACTGACTGGACCACGTAAAACACTATTGGGTCTTACTTTCATCCGCTGAAACTTGTCATTATTCTTGGAATGCAATTATATTGTTAATGGTTCTCTCTTTTCAGATGTTTTCCCTTTCTCTCCTTTAAATCTACCGGCATCTCTCCAACTCCTCAAAAATCCAACACTTGACCTCTATCATCCTTGCCAACCATCATCCCATCTCCAATCTCCCATTCCTTTCCGAAGGCCTTGAAAATGTTGTTGATTCCCAAATCTGTTCCCATTCTTCCCAGAGTTCCATGTTTGAATCCCTGCAATCATGTTTCTGTTCTTACCACAGTACCAAAACTGTTCTTATCAAAGTTACAGATGGCATCCTTCCTGACTGTGATGAAGGTAAACATTTCCCTCCTTATCCTTCTCAATCCATCTGTAACCTTTGACATAGTTGACCATACCATCCTCCTCCAATGTCTCTCCAATGCTGTCCAGCTGGAGTGGACTCCTCACACCTGGTTCCATTTTTTTCTATCTGATCGTATCCAGACTACCTTGCAATCACTTCTCTTCCTGCTTCTGGACCATTACACCCAGTATTCCTCAAGAATCTATCCTTGGCTCCCTTCTGGATCTCATCTGCATGCTGCCCTTTGGCAATATCATCCAAAGGCATAGTGTTAGTTTTCACGTGCATGCTGATGACATCCAGCTCTATCTCACCACCATCTCTCTCAACCTCTGAAGTTGACTATCACGATGCATTGATTGGCTGGTCTCCTATATTCTGCCCTCCATAAACTCGAGGTCATCCAAAACTCTGCTGCTTGTGACTTGCACCAAGTCCTGTTCACCTATCATCCCAGTACTCATTGACCTACATTGGCTCCCAATCGAGCAATGTCTTGACTTTGAAATTCTCATCCTCTTTTTCAAATCTGCCATGGACTCATCCATTCCTATCTCTGTAATCCCCTCCAGCTTGACAAGCTTCTGAGATATCTATGCTTACCTAATTCTGGCCTCTTGACCATCTCTGATTTTAATTGCTCCATGGTGGCTGGCCATGCCTGTTGTTGCCTTAGGTCTTAAGCTCTGAAATTCTCTTTCCACACCTCTCCATCTCTCTACCTCGCTTTCCTCCTTTAAGACACTCCATAAAACCTACTTCTTTGACCAAACTCCATCTGTGGCTCGGTGTCATATTTTGTTTTATAATGCTCCTATGAAGCGCCTGGGACATTTTATTATGTTAAAAGGTGCTATCCAAATATAAGTTGTTGTTGTCAGAGACTGCTACTTGTAGTTTGCTGGGAAATGGGTGACATAGGACAAGTGTGGATGACATAGATTCAGTTATCATGCCTGCCACTGCAGCTCTCTTAGGGTGGAAGGTAGCAAGTTGGACTTAGGTGATCAATCCCTCAATCCTAAATGTACAATCTAAAATTGGAAGACCTGGGCAAATGCAAGTTTAAAACAAAATTATACTTGGTTCAAAAAATCTCCTAACAGTGATTTATCTAACTGGTAAATATTGGCGGAAAGCTATCATGAAGCATCAGTGTCACGTCTTTTTTTTGCTGCAGCTGTCATTTCATGGATTACATTTATGCACCCCCTTTTATATAGGAAAGCAAAACCTTTAGTTGCACGGAGAAGAAATTCAGTAAATCTCATTTGCAGATAATTCTTTCTGACAATTTGCATGCTCATATGCTTTTGTGCACCAGAGAATGTTACCAGCTGTCAAGTATTTGAGTAATCTCTGCAATTAGCAACTCCCATTTCAAATTTTAACATGATAATAATACAAAATTAGAGAGGGAACACTACAGTCATACTGAATGGGGCTCTTGTTTAAGGTATGGCTGATTGTAGTGGTAAATAGCTTTGTCACAGGACTTCCATTGAAGGAGGCTGAAGTATTGTTTTGACCCTGATAGTAAGGAGCTGCATCCTAGCAGTGAATTAAAACTTAACTTACACTTCCCAGAGTTACACTAAACTGTCAGCCGTTTTCCAGCTGTTTCAAAGAACCTTTCTACATTTTAAAGTTCAACAGCCTGTGTATAGTTCTCTTGTTTGACCGGTCTCAGAGATGTTTAAGTGCGTAGTCATTGCAGGGACAAGGGTGGTGACAAAGTTAAACTTTATCTTTGTGTATGGTCACTTTGTTGCCACCCTTGTAAAGCAATTCTTTTCAAATTAGGAACCTACTAATATTAATTATGGGTGTTTTCAAAGTGTTATTGATTTTCAGTCTTAGGCTTTTCACTTTCTACAGTGACAAATTTACTTGTCTTTGCAAATCCCACCTGTGCCCTGGAGGATGCAATTACTTGGAACCATGAATGGGCAGCCTGATGATGACGGGTGGCTGACTTTGTGTTCAGCTTATGAATTCTGCTGTGGTGTACTTACTCATGGCTCACACCATCAGGTGAAGCAGTCAGTGGCCTTTTTCTTGTTCACTTCCAGCTGAACACTAAGAGGGAAAATTGGCAGAGTGTTGGTATTGGTTTCTGGAAAGGTTCCAGTGGATTGGAAAAATGCCAATAGCTAAAAAAACGTCCTTATTCAAAAAGGGTGTGGGGTAAGGGGGCGGGGGGGAGCCAGAAAGAAGGAAACTATAGACCAGTTAGTTTAATGTCTGTTGTTGGGAAATTGTTGGAATCCATTATCAGAGTCAGTATGGTTTTATGAAGAGTAAATCGTGCTTGACTAATTTGCTAGAGTTCTTTGAAGATGTGACAAGCAAAGTGGATAATGGGGATCCTGTAGATGTAGTATATCTGGACTTCCAGAAGGCCTTTGATAAGGTGCCGCACAAAAGATTAATACACAAAATAAAATCACACAGAGTTAGGGGCAATATATTAGCTTGGATAGAGGATTAGCTAACCAACAGAGAGTCGGGATAAATGGGTCTTTTTCTGGATGGCAAGCTGTAACTAGTGTAACTAGAACAGGGTTCGGTCCTTGGGCCCCAACAATTTACAATCTATATTAATGACTTGCATTCAGGGATAGAAGGTACTATAGCTATATTTGCAGATGACACCAAAATAAGTGGGAAAGTGAGTTGCAATGAAGAAATAAGAAATTTACAAGTAGATATGGACAGGTTCGGCGAATGGGCCAAAATTTGGCAGACGGAGTTTAATGTGGATAAGTGTGAGGCTAACCATTTCGATCAGAAGAATAAAAAGGTGACTTATTATTTAAATGGAGAGAAACTTCAGAATGCTTTAGTGCAGAGGGATCTGGATGTCCTTGTGCATGAATTGCTGAAAGCTAGTATGCAGGTACAGAAAGTAATAAGGAAGGCAAATGGAATTTTGGCATTTACTGCTAAAGGAATAGAGTATAAAAATAGGAAAGTGTTGTTGCAACTGTACAAGGCATTGGTGAGACCGCATCTTGGGTATTGTGCACAGTTTTGGTCCCCTTACTTGAGGAAGGATATAGTTGCATTGGAGGCGGTTCAGAGGAGGTTCACTAGATTGATTCCAGAGATGCGGAGAGATCTTATGAGGAGAGATTGAGCAGTTTAGGCCTATACTCGCTAGAGTTTAGAAGGATAAGGGGAGATCTAATTGAGGTATATAAGATGCTAAAGGGATAGACAAAGTAGACATGGAGCAGATGTTTCCCCTTGTGTGGCATTCTAGAATGAGAGGCCATAGTTTTAGGCTAAGGGGTGGTAGATTTAAATCAGAGATGAGGAGGAATTACTTTTCTCAAAGGGTTGTGAATCTGTGGAATTCACTACCTCAGAGTGCAGTGGATGCTGGGACACTGAATAAATTTAAGGAGGAGATAGCAGATTTTTAATTAGTAATGGGTTGAAAGGTTACAGGGAGAGGTGGGAAATGACGTCAGCCATGATTGTATTGAATGGCGGGGCAGGCTCGAGGGGCTGAATTGCCTACTCCTCCTTGTTCTTATGTTGTCATGTTTATACACCAACCCCTTTTCAGCCAAAAATGGTTGCTAAAACAGGGAAGGGAATGAAAATAGTGAGTATCAGGGAACCAGTGACCCTGCTCATTTTAAAAGTACTTAATTTTTTTTTCTTGATATGGTATTGATTTTGATGGGTAAAAACAAATTGACATTAACTGAACTCTCCATTTAAATATTCCTGAAATCATCAGGAAAACCTTTTGAATAATTTGACCATGGCAGTACTTTATTTTCTCATGAGTGGAAGTTTGTCCCTGGACCATTTAATTCCACCCACTAAGATGTTAAATGTGTATTATGAAATACGTCTAAAAAGCAATAAGTAAAATAAATGGATGTGGCCTCTGATCTCTGAAGTGTAGAGCAACAATGTCAGGACTGATATGCTGAGCTGGTTTGTGAACAGATGTGGATACATTAAATTTGGTTTGGAAAATTCCCATTTTGATTTTTTGAAAAAAGGAAGCCTATCTAATTTTTAAAAAACTATCAGCTCTTTATTTTCAACTTGTCTGTCCAACAAAAGTAATTTGTGTCAAGACAAAGCTTGCAGTAATTTTACAGTTTAATTGTCGATCCATCAAGAGGGGGGAATCCTGTTCTAAAGATACTAATTACTGATCAGATAAAAGAGAAATGAGACATACGCATATGAATCCAATCTGAATTCATGAGGAAATCTTATAACATGTCTTTAAGGGATAGCAGCGTACCATCACTAGAAGGGAAGTGTGTCATGTGATCCAGTCTCAGTTTCACTTTGAACTCTGAGCTGAACACGGCACACACACAGCAGACAGAGGGGCTGATAATGTGGTCACAGGTTGGTGCTGCTGTTGAGACCAGAACCCTGTGCACTTGCCTTGAGCTGACTTTGTGTGGTAATATGAGGTCAGTTCATGTAAGTATGTGGGTATCTATCCTAGCCCCATCTTCTCACCTGTCAGGGGAGATGCCATGTCACCGTTTGAAGAAGTGCGGGGAGTTCTGATCAGTGTTCTGGCCAATATTTAACTCTGAACTAACAGCACTAAATCAAATTAGCTGGTCATTATCTCACTGCTGTTTGTGGGACTTTGCTGTGCATAAATTGGCTGCTGAGTTTTCTACGTTACTATAGCAATCACACCCGAAAAGTACTTTGGGAGCTGTTAGGTGCTTTGGATTGTCTGAGGCTTTGCAAGGTGCAATAAAAATGCAAGTTCTTCCTCGTTATATGGTACCTTTTATGACCTCAGGACCATCCCAAAGTGCTTTACCAAGCGCTTCTGATGTCTAGTCACTGTGGTGATGCAGGACATTCCCACATGACTACAATTCTATAAACTAGTGTGTTCCTGGATTCCAATTTCCTTCCATTTTGAAAAGTAGACCAATATTTGTGTTCACCTATTGTATATATTTTTTGAAAACCCTGTATTGTTGCTCTCAAATCTTTTGTTATCTCAAGGTTTCCCTTGTTACTTTCCTCAATTATTTCTGCTTGCCCTTATAATCTTTTGACCTATTGAATTTGTTTTACTATTCTGAAAGCTTGTGCTTAACCCCGGTACCATATCTTACAACTCTACTTAGCCAAATTAGTCCTTTGAATCTTCTCTCATTAATCTGTTTTTATTTGGCTTGTGTGAGTTTTGATTATGCCTTTATCAACATTGTTAAATCACATCTTTCCATTGGAGATTTTCTATATTGGATCATCTCTTCCAAAGTCACATGTTTTAGTTTCATTGACTTATTCACATAAGCATTTTGGTTCTAATGACCTGATTATTGGATCCTTAAAGCTCCAATAACTACTTTATATAATGGCTTGGCCTAAATAGCCAAGTGGTTATGGTACTGGGTTTGTAACCCTAAGATCAAGAGTTCAAATCTCACAATGGTAAACTATGAAACAATGTAACTTCATCTGAAACAGATGGAAATGGGTTTGTACTCAAAAGAGTTACATCTTAGGTTCCTTTAAACTTTTGTCCTTGGTTTTACAGCTGACCTGAATTAGGGGCTGTGCCTGATTTATCCCAATTTTGTTGATTTGGTTTTCATTTAAAAGATTATCAAGAGTTCAAATCTCACAATGGCAAACTATGAAATGATGTAACTTCATCTGAATAGGAACAGATGGAAATGTGTTTGTACTCGAAAGAGTTACTTATTAAACTTTTGTCCTTGGTTTTACAGCTGACCTGAATTAGGGGCTGTGCCTGATTTATCCCAATTTTGTTGATTTGGTTTTCATTTAAAAGATTATCAAGAGTTCAAAGCTCACAATGGCAAACTATGAAACAATGTAACTTCATCTGAAACAGATGGAAACGGGTTTGTACTCGAAAGAGTTTCTTTATATAATGTGCCTGCGTCATTACTGAAGATTGATTCTAGAATATTCACTGACCATATTGTCTCTTTCACAGTCTGAGAATAATTCACCAGGTCGTTTCGCACTCACTTTTCACTTGAGGTAACTAAGAGAAATATTTAATTATAAATATTTCATGCCATGTAGTACTATTCTGTCTGTATTGTAGCAGCGTGATTAAGGGGCAACAGTATATCAGCCACAAGAGGATGAGGGCTCTTCCTGAATAAGGGTATAGCCACTTTAAATACCTGGGATGGGAGAATTTCCTCAGTCAGGTGGGTATAAAGTTTAGGTGAAGTTGAGGGCTGAAATTCACCCTGTGTGGTCTTGTTTTGTGCTATGTGCCTCATAAAAGATGGTTGGAACTTGGATTGTTTAAGGACTACAGATTGTAAAGGGAATTAGGTTTGAGGTGATGGGATGTTGTAACAGTAATTATTACAGTGTGAAAGTTGAAAAGCACTGAGTATTTATGTTTTTAGAATATGCTATTTAAAATGGAACATTTGAATCTTATTATTTTTGGATGTCGTAGGGACATGTAAAAGTTTAACTGCGAGGGTGCAATTGCAGTTGCTTTAGGATTTTTCTCCTTGGTTTGCTTCAAATTCAGTTAATCACTCAAAGCAGATTGTGTTGCAACTTTACAGGCAGCAGGTGAAAGCTATTCCAGCCTAATAATAGGTTCAAAATAATTGCTACAAATTTGGCTAAGTTTTTTTTTCGCAAACATTGTAGTATTAATGTAGGTCTGTTTGTGTAGCCCCTGCTGATGTTCAGATTCTGAAAGTTGGCTTGCAGTACTATATTAATGATGTGGATGTTTATTTTCAAAGGCTCCAACTTGGCATTAGAGTTTCAATGCTTTCAAGCTTATGGTCTTGGCTTGTCTAATATTGGCTTACATTCCTTCTACATCTATCAAACAAAAATAATCTGTTCAGTAACAAATACTTATCAGGTCTGATATCTCTTTCCCATCTTTTTATAGCTTTGACCTTATGAGGAACATAGAGGCTAAATTTGGGTTTTTAAAGACTCTTTTTTGTGATATTCTTTTTTTTCCCTATATTGTTTTCATTCTTTTTACTGGCATTTCTCCTTTGCCTCTGTTGTATTTGGAATTTACCACTGTTTTAATTAAACTGTCCTTATTTTTTAACAGCAATTTGCAATGTTTTGACTGGAATGCCAGAAGTGAGTAAACTGATCTAATTGTTAGGCTCTGTCACTTTTTGGGATATCTGATCAGTTTTTCTTTTAAGGCAGGGATTTTGGGAATGAGTTTTAAGCATTGTGCTTGGAAAGAAAAGGGGTGACAGGGGAAGCTACAGGAGTTGAATGGGTGCATTGAAACTGGTTTATAAAATATTAAGGTTTATGCGCTACTTATAGTGGCACAATAAGGTCAAGTGAGTCATCCCAGACCCATTAATCATGATGATCCCTTTCATCTAACAAGCAGGAGATGGCCTTCATAAACCAGGATTGTAGATCAGGTTTTATTGACAGGTCTGCTAGTGGACTCCCTGTGAGAAGGAAGCTGTCAAAATTGGGATAATATTGCTAAGACTTTGCAATTGCCATAATTTGCCAGTTTTTTTATGTTTAGACAGTTTCATTCATGAAATTGTTTTTGTTCCCTTGGTGTATGCTAAATATATTAATGCTACAAGCTTAACATTGGTACAAAGTAGTTTCTGTTTCAAACTGACACTAAACACGTGTAATGAAAACTAGAGGCATGAACTGACAGTGAAATTGCCTGATTCAGATCTTGATCAGGCTGCACTTACATCATACCCTAACAATGGCGTGAAGCAAAACTACTTTATGCCAGTTCCACTGTGACCATGAGTCCACCCTAAATCTGTAGTTATCAGTTATCGTGTTTGCTAAATTAATTGGCACTACACTAACCTAATGTGGTGGTTGCAAATAAAACTCAAGGTCCCAGTGACCTTCACTGGTTTGAAGACTTACTGAAAGGAAACATTGGACAGAATTTTACGCTCCCCCAGATGTGGGTTGGCAGATGGGCAGGGGCATAAAATTAGGCCTACCCATGGGGGAATCGGGGGGGAGCTGTTGGGTGGCCCACTCGCCCTTGGGCCAATTAAGGCCCTTAAAGTGGCCAATTAATGGCCATTTAAGAGCCTTTTCCTGCCCAAACACCGTTTTCCACGCGGTGGACTGAGGATGTTTGAAGCATGCCAAGTCCATTCCTGGAGCTACTGGTGGGAAAGGGGATCCATACAGAATCCATAGGCCCATTGGAGGCCCACCTTTAGGTTTGTCCCTCCCCTGGCCTGTGCATATCACCGCGCCCCCCCCCAAATTCCTCACCCATTTGACTGGAGTCATCTATTTCGCAACCCCCTCCCCTGAAATTCTCTCAAATTACCTATCAGGCTCCTGGTAGTGCTGCTGGGACCAGGAAGCTGCCAGCCATCTCGGAGTTGGACTTCCTCCCCAGTGGGTGGAAACTTCAGCCTGAGCCACCTAATGTCCCTCTGAGTGGTAAATGGCTCTGGGGCAACCTGCCGGAACAGGGACTGATTCACCGTTGACCTTCTCACCAGGGAGGTGGGAACAGCAGGAACCCCAGCAAACCATAAAATCCTGCCCATTGAAATTATTAGCTCTTTTATGTATTAACACATTTACTTCCATATGCCATGAATTGTGCATGTATTACATCTATTGTGTATAGATACAGCCTAGACTTTTTAATTAATTCTGTAAATGTATCTGTTTAAGAAAACATCTGAAACATTGCAAGGCTGCATACAAAATAATATAATTATGTATATTTTGACCATGAGTGTTTCATGCAAATTTGCATACATTTACTTTCTTTATGATGAGGCTTTTTGTCAAGATATTAAAGAGCCTGACAATTTCCTGGGCCAGATTAAACCTTTTAGATTGCAGTAACTTTCCAAGTGGGTTCTGTTATTTACCTTAACTAGACTTTAAGGAAGCAATTTTATTTTGGACTTTTTCTACTTCCAATATTTAAAATCCCATCCAAAGAAGTGCATATCTAACAACAAATTGTAATTTTCATTTTGTGGTCCAAGTTGGAAAAATCTGTGATCTGGTGGCAGTTTACCATAATCACCAGCATTCTGAACTGAAAGATGCAAGCTCAAATCTGGCTTCCATATGGGAGTTCTTGATTGAGTTTGAAGAGGTACAAAACAAGAGAGAGATTTGGCTTGAGGGAAGTACAAGTTTAAAGCAAATCAACCCATTGTCGTGTGGCTCCTGCTGAGTTGATCACCACAGAAATGTAGGGGAAAATGAATAAATTATGCATTGCATTGTGATGTTTTTGTTATTTTTGATCTGTTGGCTTTTACAATCCAGAGACCAGGACTCTACAGCTCACCATAACGATAGAAGGAAAGAAAGATTTTCATAGTGCCTTTTGCAACCACAGGACGTTCAAAGTGCTTAAAGCCAATGAAATACTTTTGAAGTGTTGTAACTCTTTCGAGTCTTTTGAAAGTGTTGTATCTGGATTTTTGACTCATCACCATAACTATCAAATTTTTAAAAGATGTTTTGACATCAAGTCCTAAAGCCCAATCTTACTGATTATCTTGATCCAAATGTGATCTTGGCAGGTGTAACTCATCACTTTTTTCCTGCAAACATGATTAACGATGAATTATCCCCTTTAGGCAGAGCTCTTCATCTGATGCCAGCAACTTACTGCTGTGTGTGACATTGTAACTGACCTTAGAGCACCAGAGACTATATAAAAACGATTGATGATGTGCTGCCTAAACTACATGCAAATAATGTGCATTCAATTTTTAAAAAATAACTGTACAGTATTGCTTTTGGAGTCCAATCTTCAGAAAATATAGTTCTCCACAGCAATGTAAACTAAGGGATTGATTCCAAACATTCTTGTGCCATTGAAATGTTGGACTCAGTCGCATGCAGCAGTGTTTTCAGTTGAGCCCTTTTGGGTATTCTGACTTCCATTGTAGACTTTGTATAAGATGATACTAGCTGGGAAGTAAATAGAAGCAGTATAATAACACTCAATTTTTTTTTAAAAAGGTATAATTGGTTGTGCAGGTGTGCTGTCATACAATTTCAAGAATCACATTAGTTGTCTTTATAAATAATCCACTTTGAATAAACAAGTGATAGCAAACATATGAATGTACATATGAATTAAGAGCAGGAGTAGGCCACTCGGCCCCTTGGGCCTGCTCTGCCATTCAATAAGGTCATGGCTGATTTGAATGTAACCTCAACCCCACATTCCTGCCTACCCCCGATAACCTCACCCCCTTGTTAATCAAGAATCTATCTAGCTCTGCCTTAAAAATATTCAAAGACTCTTTTCCTCAAAAGGCAGTGGAAGCAGAGTTCCAAAAACTCTCAACCCTCTGAGAGAAAAAAAATTCTCCTCATCTCTGTCTTAAATGGGTGACTCCTTATTTTTATAGAATGACTCCCCAGTTCTCGATTCTCCCACAAGAGGAAACATCCTCTCCACATTCATCCTGTCAAGACCCCTCAGGGTCTTAAAGGTTTCAATTTAGTTACCTTGAATGGGGTTGAATAAGTTATTGATTGTCTACAGATGAAGCATAAAGCAATTATAAAAGAAGTCAATCTCCCATATGCAGCATTGGAATTAAGACCAAATGTAGCCTTTGTTTCAGAGGGTTACAGAGCAGGAGATAATTGGACCAGAGCATGCAGATGTAATTCAGAGTCCATTTTAAGTTCACATTTACGTTCCTTTCTCTTTAGAAAATAATTTCACACAAATGGTGGAATTTTGGGAAGCGGGAAAGTACAAGAAGTTACAGTACAGGTTGAAGTGCTACATCATCACCAGTAACTTGAAAATGCAATTAAAACCTGACAAATTTACATCAGCAGCTTCAATTATAGGTGTGGATACAGAAATTTATCATCTCAAAAGTTGACACAGTGCATGCAGATTTTTGAGCATATTTTAGTATAGAAATATTTATGCGCTTTTTGCATTGTGACACAGTTACATTAGGACATGCACAAGAACACACCTCATCAGACAGTGCTAAGATTGCCAACCCTCTCAGATTGTCCAGGGGTATCCTAGATTCAAAGAAGAATCTCCTGGGCACTGCTGCGAGCAAACAGGAAGGTAAGTTCATTACATCATCTCTTCCATTAACATTGTGAATAATCTCTCGCTTGTCCAAATTTCCTTTTGTTTGCCAACTGGCTGAAGAAGATTAAATACTTAATCCTTTGAAGGCAAAAAATAGTATGAACCTGTAGTAGTACAGGTTTGAAGTAATCACCTTTTAACCTGTGTAGAGACAGGCAAACAAATCCTGGTTTTTGAACTGGGCTGGTTCATCAATAGTGTTATTAAAAACCCTCTCTTGGGCACAATTAACTTTGCTGTGTTAATGAATTAATTGACTTTTTAAAAAATGCAGTTTCTGGCTGGGTGATTAGAACATCTTGCCCTCAGAATATCTATGGTATCTTCATATTAATATGTAGGTATAATTATTCCAAGTGCTTTTTAAAGCAGTGAGCTGTCTCCCCCATACTGTGGGAAATTGGATGACAGGTAAATTATGAACACACTAAGTTTTGTCACGCAACCAATGTTGAATCCAGCCCTCTAGAATGCCACCAGATATTTTCCAGGAAACTTGCAGTCCAATTCACTGGGAAGAGAAGCAGAGTGTTGCGATTGTAGTCAATTTATCTTTAAAGTAGCCTTTAAGAAAATGCTTGATCAGCTCCTTAAAGTGGATATCTCTGTCCTTGAGCAACGGAATAACAATTCTAAGAATATTTTACATTTGTGCTGTTATGAGGAAATTGAAGGTAGTTAGGAACAGAAGTCATACATGTAGGATAATGTAAATAATGCTTTTAATAGAGTCAGAGACTTGGGCCGAGATATTTAACATTAACTCATTACAGTATAGTACAAAAGGCAATTGATAACTAAGAATATTGGCTGATGGCAGACTAAACAGGACAAGAGGAGAAATAAAACTGATTGCAGATTACGTTACTGTGGTTCCAGGGAGAGATTGCATGTCATTGACTAGAATGGTTCTATTGAGGGGTAAGTTGGACAGGTTTGATAACAAGGCTGTAGGCAGTGAATTTATATTTACCTAAAATTCATTCAAATGTCAACCCTGGCACATGCATTTCTATAGCGTTTGATCAGCATTTTCGCCAGTAAATTCGTGACCTGGGTTGGCAATTGATTGAGAGGTAGGAGGCAGAGTAGGAATAAAGACAGCATTCTCTGTTGGGATATGAAAAGTAGTGTTCCCTAGGATTATACTGGGGTCTCAGCTTGTCATCATATATTAATGACCTGGATGAAGGAAAAGAGCTGTGCACTCAAGTTTGTAGATGACACTTAAGTTCAGAGAATGAACTTTAGCTATGGGCAGAGTTATAGCAGATACAGTTATGTAGGGAATAGTGAAGTAACCCACTGGAGCAGGAAAAGAAAAATCTGTATATGTTCGTAATGGTGAGACTAGGAATCATGGAAAAACAAAGGGATTTGGGCGTCCATGTGCAGAAGCTATTTAAAGCTAGTGCATGGGTATAATCAATGATCAAAGGCTGATGGCATGTTGCCCTTTATCTTGGGAATGGTTTTTGAGATTGATCCTTTCGTTCCACAGAGCATTAATCATTTGGAGTATGGTGTTCAGTTTTTGTAATTGAATCTCAGGAAATATATATTGGTCTAGGAGGGATATTCACCAGAATATCAAGGTTGAAGGGTTAAATTACAAGGACAGGTTGCAAAAGTTTCCCTTGTTTAGAAGGTTAAGGGGGCGATCTAATCAGTGTTTAAAATGAAGAAAGGGATTTGTTGGGTAGATACAGAAAAAGACTCTTTCCTCTTAATCAGGAACTAAAGGCCATCATCTTAAAGTTACAGCAAGACCATTTGGGAATGATTGAAGGAAACACTTTTTTTCCACCTAAGTTAGATGGAAATCTGGGACAGTTTCTTTAACATACCCCACCCCCCAGCAGCCAGAAGGTTGTGGGTGCTGAACCAAGTTGATTTTTCAAGACTCATGTTGATAGATATTTGTTGGTTAAGGGGAAAAGGCTTATGAAACAAAGGTAGGCAGGTATAGTTGAGGTAGGATCCATTTGAATGATTGTACTAGCTCAAGGGGTTGAATGGCCTTCTCTTGTTCTTATATTCTGAACATTTTGTATTTTTCATGAAACATTAGGAGAATGGGCCAGTTTTAACAAGTGTAATTTCACAATCAGCAGATTTTTGGTCTTGGTTGTTGGGAGTGGGGGCTGGAAAATATTAAATTAGTGAAAGTTGGGTTTATCCATATTTGAAGACCAATGAGATCATTACTTCTTTTCCAAAAGTGACCTGACTAATCACTTTTTTTCCATTACCAAAAGGAACCATAACACATCCAGAAGCATTTTGCCTCTCTAATTTGTCCCTTATTTAGAGCTACTTATCCCCCTGAAATGATCAGAGTTTCCAAATGCATTCCTTTGCTCTGTGGGACTCTTTCTTTTCACGTCTCCACCAACCTTAACCTGTTCATGGGCCACTCTTTCTCCCCTGCCCAATTGCCCACCCAGGGTTCTTACCTCGTACTGATTGACAATTGGTTCACTGCTGATCCTCCTATGATTTCAGCTTGATGCTGTTGCTTTGCTCTGAGAATGAATTCAATATGGTGGACAGGAATTCCTGACCACCTGCAAGAGCAAGAACTACAGCTCTAATTCCTTCTGACAGCAAATTAGTTATATTACAAGCTCATAGTTTGCCACCCAGAGGATAAAATTTACTTCTTAATATTGATGCTTGTTTGCTCTAAATGTGTGATGTAGTGATTCAGATCTTTAAAACATTCAGAAGAATTAAAAGGTGAAGGTATATCTGATTATTTATTTAATTTTGGCCATGAGTGCAGAACAGTTTAAAGTAAATTTTTTTTTCCAATGCCTGTGGACATGGAATTAATTCAACGCCCTTTTTGAAAATAAGAAAAGAAAATGTATATTAGTTTCTTGTGGTAGGCAGTACAGGCCTGATAACATTAAGAGGCAACTATTTAGTTGGGGGGGTGACTGGAGCCACAAATAAGCCAGACTGGGCAGGGATCTTCAAGTCATTAGTGAAGTTGTTGGTCTTTATGACCATTTTCTGGTGCTAGACAACAAGGTACAAGGTAAAAACAGAATTACCTGGAAAAGCTCAGCAGGTCTGGCAGCATCGGCGGAGAAGAAAAGAGTTGACGTTTCGAGTCCTCATGACCCTACAAGGTATGTTGCACTAAATTTCATACCTTGCTATAGTGGCATTTGAATTCTCAACCTGTATGTTGCTAGACTAACTCCATAATGAACAGGCTACTGTGCTGCTATTTGGACATGTATGTGACTTTATATGGATCGAATCTTGAGTACCAATGGATCAAATACTCATATGCACATAAAAAGTAGGATCAGGAATAGGCCATTTTGTCCCTCAAGCCTGCTCCACCATTTGATAAGATCATGGCTCGTCTGATTGTGGCGTTAACTCCCTTTCTTGCTTGCGCACCACCCCCCCCCCCCCTCCTCCCCACACATCTCCATCACCTTTGACTCACCTGCAGATCAAAAACCTAGCACAACTTTGAATATATTCAATGATTCCGCCTCAATATTCTCTGAGATGCAGAATTCCAATGATCAACGCCGTCTGAAAAGAAATTCCTGTTCATCCCCAATTTAAATAAGAGAGCTTTTATGTTGAGTAAATAAAAAAACAAATTCTACAAATGGTTTCAGGTGAGCATTTAAATATTTTTGCAACAGATCTGATGCCTCAATGACACGAAAGCACAAAATGGTTGCAAACACTGTCACATACAAAATGCAACCAATTGGAGATTTGCAGGTCAACGTGATGTGGGTATAGGTGGGGGTATCCCAATGTTGTCACATTCCCTTGTACTAGTCTTATAAACTGGTGCACAGCCCCATAGTGTTAAGGTATTTTCAAAGAGATACAGATTATTGCTGAAATAACAGCGATGGGATGGAGCTAGCTTTAAAAAATTGGCAGGGGGTGGAGTGCAAAGAGTTGAGGGAAGATGAGCTTTGTGTGGTGAGCCACTTTAAATCTGGAATTGGACCTCGTGATATTCCTTTGTATGACTGGTTATTATAAGGATCTCCTTGCAGAATTCTGATCAGCTTAGATGACTCCTGCAGATTCTACAAAGAGAAGTAAAGCACACTATTTATTTGAAGTCTACCTCTAAGTATTAATTATTGGCTTGGCTTCAGTTCTCCCAGCCACGGGAGAAAAGAATGTTTTAATTGAATATTAGAATTAATTATGAAAATTTCTTCTAGGCCTAAAACACATTGTTTGCACAAAAATGAAACCAAAGCAACTCTGGAATACAATAGCTTCTATTGTGAACCCATTTGCAAGTATAATCGAATATCACATTTTAAACATTTGCAAAAAAAAACTGTATAACAATATTCTCCAAATGATGCTTCATTCCCACATGAGGGGTTCCACACAAGCTGGTTTTCCTGGAATAGTCCCCTTTGAGATCTTCAATGTGACATTCCGAATTTGTCACATGGGGTTGTTTTACGCTGTGGCAAATAGTGTAAACTTTCACATTAGTTTCTGCACTTTTTTTATTCCTTTCTCAGAAGGCAAAAAACAGTTAGGACCGGTACTCTTATTTCCCAGATTTATTGCGTTTTTTTTTTCCTTCTGGGCTTCTCATCACCTGGATCAATTATTTGGGTTCAAAAGGCAGGAATTCCAAAGTGTATTGGGTTACCACAGGACACAAATGTCTGGTAATGCTGTATAAATTGCAACTAAATAGACACAGTAGAAGCATAACCATGGGGAAATATATAAATTCACATTTGTGTGGTTGGGTTGGTCTCCTGTGATTAAGGTATTTTGGTACAAAGGAAAGAGCTTTGCTGGATTGTTCTTTAATCTATGGATTGTTTTTGCTGGGTTACAAAATGTTTCACTTTGCAAACAAGGAAATCATTCATTGTGATAAGCACAAATTCCTGAAAAATGAGGTGGAATTGCATGTTGATAAGCCAACAGTTGGCATTAATTGGTAGAATACAACTTTTAACCCCAATTTATTGAATTTTGGCTGGTGTTGGCTCACAGGTGATGGATGAAGGATGGAAGGAAAATTAGGAAAGGAATTATCCCTGAGCTAATCTTGGAAATTTTGTTTCACCCGGGTAAGTCTTCAGAGGCATTGTACCAAGGCATCCAGGGAGAGAAAAGAGAAAATGTCATCAACATTTGTGTGCATGTGTGTTTATGAATAGCAATTTGCCCTCCGAAGCTTTTTCTGAATTACCCTGTATTGGCTCTAGCCCAGGACTGTTGTTGTTTAGATGCAATAACTTAATCATTAATTGTATCATTACTTTTTGATGTGATTGTGCTTTATACCTTTAGCTGCTGTTTCTCAAGACTGCTTGAATTTCTTTACTGTGCCATATGGGGAGGAAAAGCAATTCAGTACGTATTATTCTGGATTCTATAAATGAGAGATCAGGGAGCAGAGAAAAAAATCAAACCCTATTTAGATGACAAGATATTTGTAACAGAAGCATTTAATGTAAGAGGAAAGGGTGATGAAAGACTGAAGAACTGATAATCTGGTGGACAGATATTTGCCAACAAATTAGTTTTTAATTCTTGCCATCTTAATGGTTGCCATAGTAACAGCAGTAGATGCTGTCAGCAGCTTTTCTTTGATAACCTGCACTAGTTGAGGTGCAATTTTCTTCAGTACGTACAATCCTACAGGGACTGAGGTGAATGTTTTAGTAAAGCTGTCATTGCCAACCAAAACTTAGTAGGTTGACTTCTCATGTGAAGAATATTTGTTGCTTTGGTATTTAATGATGCATTACACCTGAGGTGAGACAGCCAACTAACTATCTTGTATGCGCAAAGGGTTTGGATTCTGAACTCTCTATTAATTCTATTCTATTTGTACCTTGCTATTCTATTTATACATGTGTATCATTTTATAGTTGTCCTTCTTTAAAATGCTTTAACCTTTTACAGAATGTTATAGCACAGACTTAGGCCCTTTCATCTATTAAGTGTCCCTGTTATTTTCTGCTACGTGAATCACCATGTCTAATTTCACTGCTGCTTGCTATCTCTCCAATATATCTGAAACAATTATCTAATTCCCTTTTAAAAGCATTTATGAACTCTGCATCAATGATAGTCTGTGGCAGAGATTTCCATATTCTAACTGCCCTCTGTGTAATAGAAGGAAGTGTTCTTAATTCTTTTTATGATCAATTTAAATGTGTGCCTTTCAGCTTTTGCCTTGCTGAGTGATGGAAACAGTCTTTACTATTCGCAGTCCTTCACAATTTGAAGATCCATACCAGCTCACCCCTTAACCTTTGCATTTCTAATGTCTCAAATCTCTTCTTAAATGTAATCCCTCCTCATTGATGACATTCCAGTAAATCTATGCTGCACCTTTTCTTCATGGTTTTTATACTGTTACTGACATGGATGCCTCAAACCTCTCAATGCACTAACTGTAGTCAAATTAAGACCTGTACAAATTTATTTGACATTTACTTGCGCTGACACCTTGTTTAATGACCCTCGCATTTATTCTTTGTTCATTCATGGGATGTGGTGTTACAGGCAATGCCAACCATAATGGGCCATTAATACAAAAGCAAAATAGTGCAGATGCTGGAAATAATCAGCAGGTCAGGCAGCAACTGTGGGGAGAGAGAGGGTGACACACACAGTTAAAATTAACGTTTCAGATTGATGAACTTTTGTCAGAATGTTAACTCTGTTTCTCTCTCCATAGATGCTGCCTGACCTGCTGAGTATTTGCAGCACATTTTCTGTTTTTTACATTAATTGCTCGTCCCTGATTACCCTTGAGGGTAAGTGTGTCTGCCTGAATATAGGATCTAATGAAATAAATAGCTGGGCTATAATTTCCTAGATGGTCCATATCTCCTTTCTTCAAAGAAGGCTTTCACACTTGCAAACCTCCAGTTCTCTATTACAGTTTTCCTTTCTACAAGGTCTTGGAAAGCTAGTCAAAACCACTTCAGATTTTGTTACATTCCCTTGAAAGCAAATCAAATTCTATTGATATGCCTATCTTAAATCTGAGTAACCTTTCTTAATACACTTCGGTTTGAATGGTAACCAACTGTTCTCCAGCACTTAGTGGTTCCACAATCCTAATATCCAGTTCAGCCATGTAAACTGAGGTGAAGTACTTATTTTATGTCAGAAATTTCCATTGCTCTTGCCTCCCTTTTATCTTGTTCAGAAAGCTGAATATATCAGGCTACAGAGTACTCCCCATTGTATTTTTGAAGATAGCTGTGATTTCTGTTATTGGGCTGCCGGTTTCAAATCCCACTAATGGAGAACTGCAGTACAAAATACATTTAAGCTGCTTTAGTAAGAATTTAAAATTTCTGGAACATAACTCCCTGGTGGGTATGTACAAATGGTAACTACATAGATAATGTGGTGAATTAGCTTGCTGCTTCTCATAAGTCCAAATGCAGCCCACACTGAAAGGGGTGATTAGCTCTTCCACATCATGATGGATTATTTTATGGTCCTAGCACTGCCATTTGGCCTCAATTCAGGACCTAGCTTTCAGTTGACCGTAAAATTTATATGACTATATTTCAATGGTGCTGGCTGTGTTGAATGAAGAACAATATCAGGATACTTAAATGTCACTTTTTTTAAAAAAAAATGTTTTTGTGCTGCATATAAATTGGGCAGGTAGTGGATGATGTTGAATAGGGTGGAGGCTGCCAGAGCAGGCCCCATGTAAATTTGGTGGCTGGGCCTAATTATTATGCATTCAACAAGCTACCAGTACGATTTGCATTCCGAGTAGACATCTCATTGGAAGGCAGAAAATCCAGAAATGTGGCTGCTTCCTATAAGTCTGCAACAAGACCATGAAGAGGATATGCTTTTATTTTCATGTGATCACAGAAAAGCTGGCCTGTCTATCTCCTCCCACTTGAAGTTGGCAACATGGTAAGAGAAACATTACTTGGGGCTGCCAAAGTTCAAGTATGTGAGCCTGACATCAGAAAATCAACCAAGCATTCATCTTGATCGGAGCGTTATTCAATTTTGCACCGTATGGGTTATAATTGGCTGGAGGTGGAAACTCTTATGTTGTTGCAGTCCTAGGTTTTCCTCTGCGGTGAAGAAATAGCTATCGCCATTTATCTTGCGTCCAGTTACCCACAAACTTTTCTTGGACTTGTTAGTAGTGACCTTCAGGCCATCTGACATAGTTCAATGTGAAGCCACCTACATGGGACCTGTGTCATCTCTGAGCAGGACAAGTAACAGAAAGATTTCTTAGCCAATCAGATTTAAAAAAGTCCTTCATTGGGACATGCAGAGGTTAAACCTGTCAATTAGAAAATGGAAAATATAAATTAAAATTAAATCATATACAGGAAGCAAAATAAAGATTGGGAAATACAAATGGAATGAAAGGAGAAATGGAAGACAAACTTTAAGAAAAAACTTTCTTTAAGCCGTCAACAATTTTCTTAAGGAATGAGATTGCACACTTGTAAGACTTATTTTTTCAGGGCTAAATAGGTTGTTTATTCATAATTTTCACAAAACTCAATTTTTAAGAATTGGCTTACTCCAGAATGCACTAGCTCTAACTTTTTTCAACCTTTTTTGATGTGGAACTAGTGGGTAATTATCAGATTCGGCCATTACAATGATATCAGTGCTGGATTTGTCAGCAAAGATGACAACAGCACACCCTTTGGAGGAGCAGAGTACCTCTGAAAGCAGCTCCTGAATTTTCGTGTTTGATTGGGCATGTACAGACCCTTAGTATTTGCTGTCAGGTTTACCCTGTAATAAATGAGTGCTGATAGCCTCGTTGTTATTGTTGCTACAAAATCTAGGTCATCATTGTAGTAATTGTAGCCTTGGGATGAATAAACTGGATTGGGGTTTATAGATTCTGTGAAGGATGTGAACCAATCTGTCCTTTTAGATCAAAGTTTAATGGAAGAAGGGATGGTTATGGCGAAGCCTCAGGCCTGCAGGGTGTCATTGTTTTGGGGCAGGGTTTAAAAATGGAACTGGTGTAGATTCTGAAATATGATTCAGAAGCAAAGTTTAATTCTCCTTTTGAATCGATCTAAAGCTAGCTGGTTACAAACACCAAAAGTGCAACTACATAATATTTGAAGAAAATGTGAAATTTTACATGAACTGGTAAATGCTAAAGTGAAAAAGAAATGATTGGCTTGGTTGTAAAATGTGTCAAAAGTTTGTCATTTTGAATTTAAAACAAAATTGTTGCTAGAACCAGACCTAACTGGTTGGATGTGGTTCAATTTAATGTCAGCCCTGGGCTTTGGGTGAACTGGGAGTTTTGGTTCAGTGCTCATAAATAACTACGCTTGCCGAGGGTCACAATCAAAGCGCATGTGTTATGTATAGATGTAGTTTTCTCCAAGTAATATTAACCATGTTTTGTAGCTCATTTTGAAGACTGTTAGTTACCTCAGGCTGAAAGCTTTGTCTTTTTACTGTCAAAGCATAGTCTTCATTTGATGCTTTTAAAGTACTGAGAGGATTACATTTGGTCTACATGGATAGGCTATTTAAATTACACATGTTAGAGAGACATTGTTACATGTTTGGTTCTTTGGTTTTACATGGTAGATGCCCAGTGGAATAAGTTACCAGCATGTGTAGGTTCACTGAACAATTCAAAGGCAGCTGGAAAAAATTCTAAGTGGCTAAGATCACAGTGATCAAATGGTAGGGAGGGTACTGGGCGATATGGCTCATGATCACTGGTAGGAATATAGGAGCTGGAGTTGGCCATTCAGCTCATTGAGCCTGCTCTGCCATTCAACACGATCATGGCTGATCATCCAATTCAATGCCTTTTTCCCACACTATTCCCATAACCCTTTGTCACTGGTGTTTAGAAATCTGTCAATCCCTGCTCTAAACCTACTCGATGGCCTGGATTTTCCAGCCCCATTGCGGGTGGGACCTACCGCGAGTGTGGTGTCGCCCCAGCCAGAAGCCCATTGACTTGCGGCGGGGCCGGAAGATTGTGGCAAGTGGGTGTGGAAAATCCCACCGAATGACTGAGCTTCCACAGGCCTCTTGGGCAGAGAATTCCAAAGATTCACAACTCTGAGTAAGTTCTCCTCATCTCAGTCCTAAGTGGCTTCCTCCTTATTTTTAAATACGATGTTTCCCCTGGTTCTAGACTCCCCTATCAGGGGGAATGTCTTACATGCATCTACCCTGTCTATCCCTTTTAAGTTATAGGTTTCAGTGAGACCATCTTTCACTCTTCGAATAGAGAATACAAGCCCAGTTTCCCCAATCTTTCTTCATAGGACAGTCCCACCATCCCAGGAGCAAGGCTGGTGAACATTAGTTGCGCACTCTTAATGGCAATAACATCCTTCCTGGAATACTTTTTATTTTTTTTCCTTCTTTATGACAAAGGTCACAGGAATTTCTTAGAAAATTTGAGAGAGGGATGGTTCAGAAATGGTTTTCAAAGCCAGCAACAGAGAGAAATCGTCGGGTTCTTTTCCCGATGATTTCTCTCTGCTGGCTTTGAAACCATTTCTGAAACCTCCTGTTTGCATATCCCCAGGGAGGTATTCGATTAACATGTATCACAGTCATTGTTGTAGACCAAGTAATCAGTTTGTCAGAAACTTTTTTGACAAGTTTTGAGATAGTAGTAGAAAACAAAAGGGTATGGGGTTATTTCGTCCTCCATAGGATGTTTTTAGTGCCTGGTGGGTGTAACTGGCTGGGTAGCAATTCCCATTGTCTTGACAGAATTACAGTGGATTCAAAGGCCAGCACTTGGTATTTTTAATGCCTTCCTGTTGAGAGTCCTTGTTTGACGTGGACCTTGATACCCCCAGGTGTGATGTTCCATGCAACATTTCAGAGCAGGTCTGCAGTGCAATCCAGATAGGGACTTTCCAGAAAAGTGGTCACTTACAATACCAGACATCAAGTGACTGTTGGTATCCATCTTTGGTCAGTGTCTTTCCTTATATTTTCTAAAATAGAAACAGATCCTCTTTAAACTGTTCAATATGTCTTTGTTTAGCTGGTGAAGCTATAGGTAGATCTCACTCAATTGTTTTTCTTCTCATCGTCATGACTATGTGGACGGTTCTGTAGAACTGAGTGGTGCAACAATGAAAGCTCTTCCCATCTTGGGACCCGTGTCACCAAGTTGTCACTATAGCTGTATCTTGTCATCCATTTTGCTAACAGCAATGCATTTATTGATTCATTCCAAAGTGTGTGGATCTATGTTCCTGGACTTGCACCATATTCATTTCCAGAGACTACAGCATATGTTCCACAGAAACAATTGACTTTAGTAGATAATCCAACTCAAAGTTGGTCCTGCAAGCTCTGAATAGGCAGATGCTGAAGGACTGGTTACCACGACGGACCCCTGTCCAGGAGATGCCTGTTTTCTGTAAGCAAAATCGCTTGTCATTCCTCTCTCATGCATCGTGAATCATGCTGTGCTTACTGTTCCAGTTCACTACCTACATTCGCAAAGATGACTGTAGCTGTGCTGTTACCTGGAAGCACTGTTTGGTACCAGATTTGGGAGGGTGTGGATTTGGCTGGGTGCACTGGCTGTTGGATTTTCTCAGCCCCTCAGTGGTTAAGTGGCAAAAGAATCAGATGCAACATGAGGAAAAAATGTTTGCACAGTGAGCTATGATCTAGAATTCACGGCCTGAAAGGGTGGTGGAAGTAGGTTTTGTGGTAATTTTTGAAAGGAAACTGGATAAATACTTCATCGTGGGGGGGGAGAGGTTGCACGGTGAAAGGGAAGGAACGTGATCAGGTATAAAACTAATTGCATAGCTCTTTCAAAGAGCTGGCAAGGTACAATGGGCTGAATGGCCGTCATTTGTATCATTCAGTGACTATTTATTTCTCCCTGGAGTCCGTGGGCTGTGTTACAATAGATTAGCTATATTCGTAATTGAGACTGATGGCACCATTAGTCATTGAGACATCCACTGATGAAATGTAATGGACAGAAACATTTAATATGGTTATGTGACACTGTGCCGGGAAGATGTATAGCACAGTGGTGTAATATGCATTTGTTTATACAGTTCACCAATGGCCAGTTCCTTATTTCAGCATATCCTCTCCTTGGGTGCTATACTATAGATGCACTTCAAATCTGGCACCTGTGGAGCAGCAACATAGAACTGTAGGAGCACACCTCACCTCCGCTGGGGAATGTACATAGCAGAAAGACACCGTGGAAGGAATTAAAATGCCCTCAGGAAAACACGAGTTTTAGCTGCAGATCATTTCCTTTCAAACACAATAAAGAAAAACAAGACAGTATGCGTACTGAATTCCAATAATTGTAGTACAACTAAGCAGAATTTAAACATGGTGAATGGTGAAAATCTTTGTATTTTTCTGTCCAATTAATTTGTGATTGCTCTCTCGAGGGGCACTGTCTTTAAGTATTTTGACATCAGGATTGCCAGGGTATTTCTTATCCCGAGTATTGCGCAAATGTTAATGACCTCGGGTATCTGTTTAAAGCTTGCCACAATGCTATTTTTTTTTTTAATTAATGAAACAGATGTTTGAAAGGGGGGAATAATATGGACAACTCTGGTTGCTGATTCACAGTTTAACCAAACATTCTGTATAGCAGAGAGAAAAAAAATGACAGGCTCCAGGGCTTGCCGGATGAGAGGCAGAAACTGGGCCAACTTCTGGCATATGGTAAAAAGTTGGAAAAAGTTTCATAGGTGTTGTTTGTGCGACACACATTTTGGAAAAAATGCACATCACGTGAATGACTGTGGTACCAATCGGTTATGTTAGACAAGTAATAAATTTGTCAGCATTCGTGATTAGTTCCTTTTAGTGTGATGAGCATAAAGTGTAAACCTTCCAATCGGTAATGCCCATTTTTAAAATTCCTCATAACTCCGTAGTGCCCATCAGAAATTGGGCAAACGTCTATGCTGAAGGATGTGTGCCTATTTTATGCACCATGAGTAAAGTTCTGATTTTGGATTTCAGAAAATTGAAGTACTCAAAATTGCAATGCAGCCCCTTGATGGGATATGGTTTTCCAGAGATCTGCTCATTGGCCTGATACAATGTTGATGTTCCTGCCAATTGAAAATGGGCCTCCAGGCTTAAGTTCAGATGTATGTGGAAATAGATTTGAGGAGCTTTACCTGAAGATTCCTATATTTCCAAAACAATTTTTTTTCTAATTTTATGTAGCTGGTTGGTGAGAGACATTGTGGCACTGTTGTTTTTTAAAATGTTTTCAACCATGCTTCATTGTCTCCTGCACTGCGTTACAAAGAAAAAATACTGTCGAAGAAGGAAACGTAACCAAATCAGAAGGTAAAATATCCATTGGAACAAGATTCATAGTGGAAGGTAGAATTGTGTAATTGCATCTGTAATGCGTATACCTTTCCTGGCAAGAAAGCATTGTAGAATAAGCAATATAACTCATGACTGGTTGGCTTGTCCTGTAATATAGTTCTCAAATCCTCTCCATCAAGACACATTGCCATGTCCAAAACATTACGAATCTGTTGAAGCCTCCACTCCGTACCTTTTGATGGACTCCCCCTACACCTCCCCAACCTCCGACACCCAACACGGCCCCCCCCATGACCTCCTCCATCCCCAATATCCCATTTCCCCCTACCCCCAGCCTCCTGAACTCCGTCACACCCCACCACCACCCCGACCACCCCCCCCCCACCCCAAATCCCCGGACAACCCCAACCTGAAACCACTCCCTGGACCGGTAGCTAGTGCCATAAAAAAGGGGACGTGGCCCGAATACGCTGGAGTGAGATTTCGCTGAGATAAAAACAAAAAACTGCGGATGCTGGAAATCCAAAACAAAAACAGAATTACCTGGAAAAACTCAGCAGGTCTGGCAGCATCGGTGGAGAAGAAAAGAGTTGACGTTTCGAGTCCTCATGACCCTTCCACAGAACTGAGTGAGTATTCTTCTCCGCCGATGCTGCCAGACCTGCTGAGTTTTTCCAGGTAATTCTGTTTTTGTTTTGAGATTTCCGCTGGGGTCTGCGATGTGTTGTTGATGCACGCCCCAAACAATTCCTGCGAACGGAAGTGGCAACATAATTTTCAAGACCAGGTAAGTATTTATTTCTTCTAATTCCTGCGGGCCAGAACTGTCTGATGCTAGTCGGAGGTTACAGCCCGGTATGTTTAAAACTTTATTCTTATTGCTATGTTTTATAATGGATTTTCTACTAAAGCAAAAAGAATGGTTGCTACAAGCCACATGACCACAGGATTGGCCCTTTGTTCTGAGCTATCACCAAGAGTTACAAGCAAAAAATAATTCCTCGCTCAGCCTGCGGAACCTCACACCTCATTGTACAAACCTATTGTAATAATGAAAGCAGAGGAAGTACAGAGATGTGCTGGCTTACCAACCGGAACCATCATGAAAGAGAGAGATCGAAACTCATTATACTGGAAGAGATGCTAATAACCACTTTGTTTGTCTCCTAAGGAGGAACTTCGGGAAGTCTGGCCAGATGCCAGCTTTGTTTAAATTCAAACCAGGCAGGGTGATTCTGATTGGTCAAGCCCTCGGGAATGAACCAGAGAATGGCTGTTGCCTATGTTGTTCAGCTGAAACAGGTACAATCTGAGTACATGTTCTTTCTGTCTGCAAAGAACAAGACCCTGTGTATTAATATATGTACACTAACAACCAATTTAAGATTATCAATCGGGTCATGTGACCCAATTATTTGTGGTAGAAGCTACATATGTTAATGTTGCGGTCAAATGAGGAATGGGGAAAGAGGGGAGCCATTCAACCCCAACTTGCCTGATTATAACAGATGGGGCAGAAATTTCCCCCTGTCGTGGGGATTGTGCGGGGGTGGGTGGGAGCGAGTGCGAACCCGATCAGCGCCTCTGATTGGGTGTGCGCCGCCATTTTATGTGGGCGGGCCAATTAAGGCCCACCCAGCATGATGCACACCCAGAAGCATTGAGGGCTCCCTGTGTGGGCGGGGCGGGGGGGAATTCACTGAGTTGGGGCCTGCGCTCTTTCGCACATGCGCGTGAAAGTGCAGAAATCTCTTGAGGTACGGAGGTGCCTCAGGGAGATTAGTTTAAGTTTTGAAAAATGGAATAAAGGTTTAAAAGAAAATTTTAAGGACATGTCCCAGCTCATGTGACAAAATTTTTCTTAATGTAATAAACCCTTCATGAAACCTCATCCTGCCTGTGGATGAGGCTTCATGATAAATGTGAAGGCCGCCTGGGCTCTTTGCCTGCCCCCCGCCAACCTTAAGGTTAGATGGGCAGCTTTCGTAACAGCTTTAATTACTTTATTAATGGCCTTAATAGGCCTTTGACAGTTCGGTGGGAGCACAGCCGAACTGACAATCTAAATGACGCATGGTGATGTTGGGACGCCCGCGGATGTCACTGCACGTCATTTTACGAGTCGGTGATTGGGCCACGCCCTCACTCACCGACGGGAATATTCTTCCCATGGTGTAGTGTGATGTTCCTTCTTGGATATCAATTAAAGTTTACAACTTGCATTATTCAACCATGGAAAGTTCCACATCACTTTCCAGATTCAACCAGTTAAGCTCCATTTATGATCATATTTGATAAGCAGGGTGTCAGTAACATGCCCATATAACTAATGGGCAACTGTAAACATGGAGGTTAATAGAAAAGGGAAAAATTGTTCCCATTGGCAGAAGGAGTGAAAATCGGAGGATACTGATTTAAGGTGATTGGCAAAACAACCAAAGGCAACATGAGGACAACTTTTTTATGCAGTGAGTGGCTAGAATCTGGAATGCCTAAGAGTGCGGCAGAGGCAGATTCAATGGTGGCCTTCATAAAAGAATTGGATAATTATCTAAAAGGCAAAAAAAAAATGGGAGGGCTACAGGTAAAGGTGGGGGAGTGGGACTAACTGAACTGGTCTTGCAGAGAGCAGACACAGATATGATGGGCTGAATGGCCTCCTTCTGTGATTCCACAGTTCTATGATAAGGAATACATTAAAGCTCAGATGACTGCATTGATAATTGAAAACTTTATGTCCCACAGTTAAGAAACTATTGCATCCATACCCCTTGAACATGCATAGAAACTACCATCAATATGGCAAAGAGCTAAAACTCTGCACTTATTGCCAGTCAAATAAACTGCTCACATCACTCAACTTAAAAAAAAACCGGCATTGATTAACTATTGGTGTCTTTTTCATGTATAACTTTAGCCAAGTACTTACTTTATAAATGACCACACTGGAAATATAGTGAGGACTCAGGGCAGGATTTTCCCCCCGTTGGGGGAGAAGTTGAATTGCGGGTGTGCTGCCATTTTAGGTGGGCGGGGCTATGCACTCCCTGTGCGGGCAGGGGGGGGAATTCCCTAAACCTGAAAGTGCGCTGTTTCGTGCATACGCACGAAAGAGCACACTCATCTCCCTGAGGCTAAATGCTGCCTCGGGGAGATCGGCCATTCAGTCAAAGATATTAAAAAAGAAAAAAAAATCCCTGACACTCACATGAGTTGGGACATGTCCACAACTTTTTAAAAAACTTTAATATTTTTTAAAACCTACATGAAACCTCATCCCGCCTGTGGATGAGGTTTGATGCTTTTTCTAATTCCCGCCAGGGCTCCTGGCCTGCCCACCAACCTTAAGGTTGGACGGACAGGTCCATTAATTAGTTAAAAAAACTATGTCAATGGCCTCAATTGGCCATTGACAGGTCAGTGGGTGCACAGCTGATTTTGCTGCGCCCCCGCCTACCTGAAAATTTAAATGGGGCGTGGAGATGTTGGGAGTTCTGCCCGACATCACCGCACGTCATTTTATGCATCGGCGAGTGGGCCCCACCCCCCATTCACCGACGGGAAAATCCTGCCCATAGTGCATCTGTTAAACCCTTACCCCTGTTAGAATAAGATGTCTTAGTTAAGAGATCTTTCCAGTAAAGTAAACAGTAGAGTGTTACAGTACAAAAACAGAATTACCTGGAAAAACTCAGCAGGTCTGGCAGCATCGGCGGAGAAGAAAAGAGTTGACGTTTCGAGTCCTCATGACCCTGTCGAGCATGGCCTTTTCCCATGAGGAAAGCAGAAACGTTGGAAGTAGCATCATCCCTGGAGTGTACTTGTGTTATAGAAAACCATAATAGTGGGAGACAACGAGGAGCAGTTTGCTTAATGGTCATCTCAAATACTATTAATGTGTTATTTAAAAAAAGCACAGGGAAGCGGAGCAAAGATTAAAGTAACTTACCATTTGAAATAGAGATACCAGTTTCCCCAAAGTGTTAGAAATCTCTCGAAGTGAAAAGTTGTCAGGTACCTGTTTTACCAGTAATGTCACTTAGAACAGCAACAGCTAGCATTTATATAACATTTACATATAGTATGGTGATTACAAGACATTGTTTATGCATTTCAATACAAATTGGATTATATGGTCAGATGTTAATTCCTTTTTTTGAAGGTGGTGCACCTTTTTTATATACTTGTACTGTTCAAATATTTTTCAGATGCACTGCTTCTGAGCTGTCATATTTAAAATCACCCACTCTTTAAACTTTGTTATTAAATTTGAGTTGAATTGTATTACTGTGCAGGCATTACCCTGCTTATTGCTCAATTATACGGTGTTCCATAAATACCTGTTATTCCCAAAGCAAAAATTTGTTTTACCAGAAATGTCTGGACCCTACTGACCTTTCTCAATTCAATCTGTCACTCATTGCATTCATTCTGTTCTTCCTCCTGACAATTGCTGGAAGTGCCTGATCTGTGCAGTGGAGAGGGTGGTATCAAATGAAGCTTGAGAAAACCATACTGTAATCGCACTTCCTTGATGTGATGAACAACCCTTCCAGTTGCCTGTGTGAAGGAAATAAATAATATTTTTGCACTAATTACACACTCCTTTTGTAAAGATTAACTAAATAGATTCATAAAGTAGTTAAAATCGCTGGCTGGTTACAAACACTCACCAGTTACGCACTTCAGCGAACAGTGAAAGTGATGGAACAGGATCACTTGACAGGTCTTTTCAGGGAGTAAATCAGTTCAGGAAATCAAGCTCCAACTTGTCCTTGGAATGAAACCTGTTGTGGTTCACTGGAATACTGTTTGCTAAGCTAGTTTATAAGAAGATTGTGTCTTTTTTAAAAATTAAAAATAGCTTGCTGCACATCTTAAACAACCCTGAATTAGTGCCAGAGAGAGAGAGAAAAAAGTCGAGTGAATTTGTACAAAAACAAAATGGCCACTGCTGCAACAAACGCACAGCTCTAATCCATAATGAATTGGGAAGCTGATTTGTAGAGGCATTTGAGAAGCTTAAGCAAAAGTGCAGACTAATATTCAGTAGCTTTGAAAAAGGCACTAGTGAAGAGGAAAGGATCAGCTGCATCCTTTTGTGGACAGGAGACAAAGGGTTAAATTTGTTTTAATAGCTGGGAACTGAGTGAAAACAACAGCAAAACCCAAACAAAAGTTTTGAACAATTTAACACATGCCTCCAGTTTAAAAACCTATTATTAGATCTACTGGAATGAATTTCCTGGCCTGAAGCAAGAACTAGCTGAGCCTGTTGACAATTTCTTAACAAGAGTGAAAAATACAGCCAGAAAATGTAAATTTAAGGACACAGATGAAAGGCTGCTAGATCAGCTCATTTGGGGTTCTGCATACCCTGAAGTGCAAAAAGATTTAATTGCAAAGGACAAGTTCAGAATATCACAGGCTGTAGATGCTGCCAGAGCACATGGTAGCTCTGGCAGCATCCATGAGAAGATGCCAATACCCAAATGGCTAACATTCAGTTAAGTCAAAAGAAAGCAACAGGGTTAATGCAGTGAAACAGCAACAGAAGAATGCACACCAGACTGAGAGAGAGGCTTGCAAGAGATGTGGATGACCACATGAGCTCACAGAAGGAAATGTCCCATATATGAATCACACTGCAGAGCTTGTGGAAAGTGAAATCACTGGGAAAGATGTGCGGAACAAAGAAGATAGCAAATGCGTTATCAGATACGGAGCAACAGGGCGAATGAGAAGTAAAAAGAACCAAAACATCCAAATGCTGGAAGATGATGATAAGGTTGAGAACACAGTAGGCGCAGGAATCCATGAAATGGATAGATACAATGTTTCCCAGGGAAAAGAAATTCACACATCCATTCAGATCAGAAAGAGGGTGAGAAATAAGCCCACAACGATAAATCTGAAGCTTGATATTGGAGCACAGAGTGGCATCATCCCATTGCTGCCACTATGTTCAGTCTTCTGGGTCCCATTAGTTAGGAATAACCACACTTTAGACTCAAAATACTGAAGCTTCATCGATTGTATTTCTTTCAGCCCTCCATGTTACTGGTGAACTGAAACATTGTTACTTGGCACATCAGTGCAATGCAGCAGTAAAACGTGGCATCCTGGATGTACCTTCTCATAACAATTGGTTCCTATTTCTTTACAAATAATATAACAATATAAAACACTGTGAAACAATTACATAAACTTAGTCAAGTTGCAGGAGGACCAGGGTATTTTTCTTTTCTGTGGCATCATAACAAACCTATAACATTCATCTGATCTTTCCAGCATATTGTTAGTGCCGATCTGCGCAGCGTTATTACTCTGCTGGGAATCTGCAGACAAGCTTCATTGCGTTGCCTTGAGAGTTGTCATGGTGTTCGAATCCAACTCCAGAATGCCCGACATTTTGACCCTATTGGGACACTCACTCAACCTGATCCAGAACTGCCGATTTGCACCAATCACTTTCTTCTTGTACGAGTGCTTTGGGAATTGTGTCCCAAGGGCAGTCATCCTGTTTGTATTCTAAGGTGAGGCCAGCTGGTGCAATCAGCTCATTCAGATTGTCGGCCTGCATGTGCAGTCCTTGATCAATAGCCAGCATCCTATGATTACAAACACTAACACAAAGTGACATCTGCTGTAAATACAGATTGGTAAGTGTAACTTCATCAGTAAATACATGCTCTACAGTTAAAAATCCATTTATATTTCAGTACTGAAAAATTAAAATTTCCTGCCTTTTCTGTTCAATATTTGTCACAATTGAGTTATTTGACTGACCATATGCAAGTTTTAAATCTAGTCTATTCAAATCAGACCAATAACGCTATCAGTCGACTGGGCAGTTTAAATGTAAGAGGGAGTAGGCTCTGCACTGCCAGATTGAGCTGTTGCGGTTTTCAACAGCTTACTGTAAGAATATTAATGCTAGAGTTCAAATGAATACAGAATCTATTTGGCAGAGTAAATAACAAATGAAAACTGGTGCCAAGTGAGAGGCAGACAATCACAGAACTGTGGTGTAGGAAAGGAGGCAAATGTCGGAATGTGGCTATCTGCTGCCGGCTAGTCCTCTAAATTCCAAGTTGCTTTACTCAAGACACACATCCTGTGCTGATTTAATTTAATTGCTGAATAATTAGAATTTTTTGAGCAAAATATGCATTTGAATTAATAGGAGAATGTATTTGTAACAGTCATCAATTGTGATGCTTTAGTCCCTGAGACAATACACCTTCTTGAATTGTGACATAATTTAAAAGAAATTCTCAATGTGGGTGTCATCGACAAGGCTGGCTTTTGTTATCCATCCCTGGTTGACCTGAGAAGATGGTAGTGGGCCAACTAAATGGCTTGTTAGACCATTTCGAAGGGAAGGTAAAAGTCAGCCAGGTTGGTTTGGAACCAGAGTCACACATAGGCCAGACTGCAGTTTCCTTTCCCTGGAAGGATGTTAGTGAAGCTGCTTTTTTTTGACTGACAAACTGACAACCCCATGGTCACTTTGTCTGATGCAAAATGTTTTTATTTCCAGGTATCTTTTACACTCATTGGAATTTAATATTTTGATCTTGGGATTACTAGACCAGACTGTTGAATTACTAGCCCAATAACAAAAGGAAGAACAGCTTGTATTTATGAGGCACCTGTCACAACCTGAGGATATCCTAAAGTACTTACAGCAAATTATGCACTTGTGAAGAGTATTCACTGTTGTAATCTAAGGAAATTCGACAATTTAATTTGTGCAGAACAAGCTCCCATGAACCGCAATGAGATAAATTACTAGATAATCTATTTGTGATATTGGATAAAGAATGAATATTGGTCTGCTGGGAGAACTTCCCTGTTCCTCTTCGAATAGTGCTATGGGATCTTTTATGTCCACCTGAATCACTACACTATCATACCCACTGTATTCAGTATTTCATCTTTAAATTTATTAAACTGGAAAAAAGATCTTGTGTTTTGGAACTTTGAATCTGGTAACAAGGGAATAAGTAAACATAGACAGAAAAAGTTATCAATAGCAGAACGGCAGTATAACGATAAGAACTCAGCAGTAACATCAAAAGATCAAAGATGTGGTATTATGTTGAGGGTCTTCACACAATTAAGCTGAGGGGTACTTTAGGATGTTTATTCAGTTTCTTTATTGGTGTGTGGGATGAGAACAGGAACCGTAGGGAAATCTTAGTGCTGGTTTCCTGAAGGATCAAGAAGGAATGCCTATTCAGACAATCTGGTTTTGGGAAGAGAAAAATCAAAAAAAAAATGGGCAAATAATATTGTAGGGAAGGGTATAGAGTAAGTTGAGGTTTGGGAGAGAAATATGGACCCGTAGAAAACTGGAAAGCAGTAAATAGTACTGCAGAGAGGAGGAAATTGGTTTCGATGCTCCATTCTGGATTCCGATAGGAAGATCCAAGATTCTAAATGAATATATCTGTATGTCAGCTTTCATTAAATAACTAGAATACAAAATAAACCTATAATAAATAATGCACTGCAAACATGTTAAGTGTAATATTGAGCAAAAATTGTTTTGGACTTTATAATAGAAGTGTATTACTGTGGGGAACATAATTAATTTTTTATATAATGGGAGCAATGTAGTTTAGAATTAATTGCTAGTGACTGCCAAGCACTCAAAGAAAGATCGTTACATTCTTGAAAATGTGCAGCTTGTGTTGCTTGTTACAGGAGCATTTCTTTTAAATCCCTTTATATGTTCTCAAGCGAGGAAGTTAAATGTTTGAGAATCTTTTTGTCTGGCTCAATGGTCCTTTTTTGTTTTCCTTTTTTTGTGTTGTTCAATCTCTCTTAACAACACCTGATTAAAATGTTGTTCTTTTTATGGAATAGAAGAATGGGCTTCTGTACTTCGTCCTGTTGTAAAGGCATATTGGGCTCGGCTGCGGGTCCTGACATCAGGACCAAAAGCAGGTGCCATCTCCATGCGGGTATTGAGTGACTGGGAGCACGTGATCTTACAGCAGCCAGCCAATTAATCAGCCATTCACTCTCAGTACAGGGGCATCAGCTGACATCGCGGCAGGTGTTGGCATCATATTTACAGAGCTGTCGGCCCTGTATTCACTGCTGCCTGCCTTCCAGCTTCCACAGACTGCCTGCCTGGATATCAGAAAATTGAACCCCAACCTGCAGCCCATAACAGCAGATGGACGACGCTGGGGGGAGGGGGGCCTCACTGTTTAGTGATGTCTCCCTGCAATCTCTCCTCCAGGCTGCAAGGACAAGGCAGAAGACCCTGTTTGCCAGGGATGGGAGAAGAAGACTGGCCTGCCTGGCCAACTGAGCATGGACAGAGGTCCCATAGGAGATCAGTGGCCATGGATCACCAAGAACCTGGATCAAGTGCCACAAACTCATCAAGACCTTACTCGGTCTGCCAAGGTGAGGATTCCATATCTCATATCCCTTTGGGCCTTCGATAGGGCAATGCAAGAGACGGAGTTTCTACCTGGTCACTGGGAGTGGGGTTAGGCAGCAACATATGCTGCTAGAGGCAAAGTTGCACCTTGACGAGGTGCTGTCTGTCATTGCTAACCCCCACAAGCTCCATCGAGAGTCATTTCACCAAGAAGGCATTTGTGTGACCCGCGTTATCGACTGCTGGTTGCTACAAAAATAGTTATGGCATAGGTGTGGCAACCTAGGTTGCCACAAACAAAGGCCAAGACAGGTGTAGAGCTGCTGCATCTGTACACCCTGACTCCCATGGAGGAAGAGGCCTGCAGGGCAGCTACTGAAGGCCAGGGGTGTTGGCGCAAAAGTGAGTGGGCAAATGAAGGGGCACAAGGGCGAATCTGGCACACATGAAGCGTAGTGCTCATATGTCCATTGCTGGACACAGTGAGCTCCCATAGTAGGGATTGTAGAATGGTGCACTGGGAAGCCCACAAACACTCAGTCTATTTGTTCTCCCATAGTCAGGATCAGGCTGAAGAGTGGAGAGTTGGAGTGACTGTCAGCCAGCCCGTCACCTCGGAGAAGGAGGGGGAGGCTCAGAGGATGCACCTGCACCCTTCACCAGCACAGGCATTCTTATGTTGGTGGGTATCTATTTGCATTTCAATTGGTTAACACATCACAGAGGAGGCTTTGCAATTCACAGTGCTATCCCTTCAGCAGCGCCAGGTTGTGCACAACACAGCAGACCACCACAATACAAGAGACCCTCACCGGGGCATGCTAAAGGGCTTCACCACATTGATCTGGGCACCTGAGTCACATCTTCAGGAGTTGTACAGCTTGCTCAATGGTCACATGGGTTGCCCTGGTGGCTGGTTCTGTACCTCTCCTCTGCGTGCATGTGTGGGTTCCTCCCAAGGGTAGAAGCACCCATATCGTCAGCATGGAGCCCTTGTCTCTTGAATATCCATCCCGGAAGATGGATAGGTGGCCAGAACAGCTGTGGCACCTCTGCAGAAGTGTATTGGCATTGTGGCTGCTTCCTGGGGACTGTGCTCAAAACCTGAAGCACCTGTCTGTGGTGATCACGGACCAGTTGTACATTGAGCGGGTGGAAGCCCTTCCTGTTAATGAAGACAACTCAATGATCCGTGGGAACTTCAATAGCCACATGTATGCAGTTGATCACCTTCCTGAAGCTGGGGAATCCAGCACTGGCCCTGAACTCAATTTACCTCTCTGCTTGACTGGATTGTTGTGGTAGTGCATACTGGCTGTTGAACAGGGCATTGGTTAACCTCCTTGATACACCGATGATCCGCAGAATGAGATTTCTCTCGAACCGCCAGTGGATCCCTGGAAAGAATTTGTGACATAGAAGTTTAGCCCGACTGGCCTTGGGTGTCGACCCACCCCTATGGGTCTCAGCTTGTCCTGCAACATGGCACAGAGATCAGTGACAGCCTCCCTAGAGAGGAGCAGCCTTTGCTGACAATGCCACTGAGACACCTGATGTTAGTTCAGCCTCAGCTGGTAGACTGTCTCCTGAGGACAGTCTCTCCTGTGCACAGGAGGTAATTTACATGCCGCTCTGTGCCCCATCTCAAGACAGGCACTCTTGTAGGCCCTGAGTTTGCTGATGTCCTGCTGCCAGCACCTGAATCTCTCTCTCTCTCTCTCTCTCTTTTTCTTTTTCTCTCTCTCTCCTGCTCCTCCTCCTAAAACGGAGACCCCATAGTCTGAGTGGATGAGGCCCATATGACAGGTGATCTCTCTCCTTGTGCAAGACTTTCTACCCCAATGAGCCTCTGCCCCTTTTTCTCACTTGTTCCTTTTGAACAAATGCCATGCCCCAGTGACATGGCAAGGCTCTCGATGGTTGCTGGAGAGAGCCAGCACTGAGCTCTCGCTTGCTGTCTCCTTTAGCCAGATAAGCCCTGTCCCAATTGGTGACCTTGAGTGGCCAACTTTTCCTGCCCAGCCTCAATTTTTAGGCTGGCGGGCAGGTGACAGCTCACAGGGGGAAGGCTGAAATTAAACGGTTCAATTCTGGAAGGGAAGGGGGCGGGTGCTCTTCCATCAGAAGGCCCCTTCTGACTGGGGACACCCTCCCCTTTTTTTAGGACCTAGTGACCTCCAGCCCTCCCTCTGCCCCTGGCCTATCTGCTGAGATCTGGATTGCCCACCATTGTAAACCCCACCCCCCCATCCACCCCCGCAGACATTGCCTACCCTGCCCACTCTGCGATCTCTGCCACTTACCTGTCCTCGGGGGTCCCAGGAATGAGTGGCAGGCAGCTCCCTGCAGTGCCTCTTTCGGCCGCTGCAGCGCTGTGGCTGGAGTGCTGCCGGCCAATCTGATCGGTCGGTAGTTATCCAAGGCGGGTCTTTCGAGTGAGGGCCTATTGCCAATCAATGCTTGTTGGAGTATAAAATGGCATTGGGGCTGCTGAGGTCGGTGGGCTGAGTTTCTCGCCAGCTCTTCTGATCCTAAAAAAAAAAATTCAGGCCTATGTTGGAGGCTGTTGGTCAACTGCGAAAATGATGTGAAGTTTTCTGTTCCGATTTTAGCCCACCCCCGCCCCGACCTCTGAACCTGTTCCAAATGGCCCTGTAAAATTTCCAGCCACTGTATGAATTTAGCTGAAGAAAATGGAAATTCTGAATAAGAACTTGAAAGGTTGAATTTTGATATTCATGCTAGATTCTAATTCTTCGAGGATCCAACATCCCACCCTGTCACTGTTAATCTGTTAACATTTGCCCCTGCACTGTAGGCCACAATATGTTACGTTGAACAAAAGCCAAGTTTAATAGGTTGATTTCCAACTGATGACCTCCAAGATTGATGGATTCAAAGTAGGAACTCTCTTTTTCATTTTTGATGATTTTACTTTTCTCAGGATTTGAGAAGCAGGATGGAATAAATTTATAACAGATAGCAACTAGAGCACTGTGAATTGTGCTCATGTTTAAGCTTTGCTGTGAGACGTTTTAAATTAAAATCGAATTGAATTATTCAAGGTAATAGTGAGATTGGAGCATCATCTGTTTCTCATTTTACTCTGCCTATGCAGGGCTGTGATGTGATGAACGCAATTCGACAGCAGCAGATATTCATCATGCTTTAAACAGGAAATGCTCTTGTTTTGGGTTTCATTGCTTAACCTACAGGTTTTGCAATTTTTTTTTAAACCAGCATGGACAATAAATCTTTAGAATTTAGCTTGCGGAGGAAGATTGTGGAGATGGAGGAAAGGATAACAATCCTGGTTCAAATTGTTCTGCCTTGAATTTATTTTCATTAGTCAAAATGGGTTCCAGGAATTTTTTTCCACTCTGAATTTTTTTTTTATTATTATTGTCTTGGGTTATGTGGAGCTATAAATCGAGAAAGAAACCAGAAGACCGGGGACCATGAATACGAGATTGTTACTAATAAATTCAATAGGGTAATGAGGAGAAACTTACTTCCTTGGATGTATTAGGATGTGGAAATGGCTGCCACACGAAGGATTTGAGGCAAAGAGCTGAGATGATTTCAAAGGGAAACATGAGAGAAAATGGAATAGAAGGACATGCTGAAATGTAGATGGAATGAGATGAGACCGATTTGAAGCCTACACCATCATTATTGGGCCGAATAGTCTGTTTGCTGTATAGGCTGTTGCTGTATAGGCTATGTCTAATGGATAGTCGATTTTTTTTTTTTTATTGATTCATGTGATGTGGGTGTCGCTGGCTAGGCCAGCATTGATTTCCCATTCCTAATTGTCCTTGAGAAGATGGTGGTGAGCCGCCTTCTTGAACTGCTGCAGTCCTTGTAGTGTAGGTACCCCCACAGTGCTGTTCTAGAGGGTGTTGCAGGATTTTGATCCAATGATAATGAAGGAACAGAGACATAGTTCCAAGTCAGGATGGTGTGTGGCTTGAAGGGGAACTTGCAGGTGGTGCTGGTGTTCCCATGCATCTGCTGCCCTTGTCCTTCTAGGTGGTAGAGGTCATGGATTTGGAAGGTACTATTGAAGGAGTTTTGGTGAATTGCTGCAGTGCATCTTGTAGATGGTAAATACTGCTGCCACTGTGTGTTGGTGATGGAGGAAGTCGCTGTTTAAGGTGGCGGACAGGGTGCCAATAGAGTGGGCTGATTTGTCTTGGATGGTGTTGACTTTCTTGAGTGATGTTGGGGCTGCACTCATCCAGGCAAGTGGGGAGGGATGGTATTCGATTCCATTCATGACCTGTGCCTTCTAAGTGGTAGATAGGCTTTGGGAAGTCAGGAGGGAAGTTATTTGCCACAGCAGTTCCAGTCTCTGACCTGTTGTAGCCACAGTATTAATGTAACTGTGGTCCAGTTAAGTTTCTGGTCAATGATGATCCCCCAGGATGTTGGTAGTTGTGGATTCAGTGACAGTAATGCAAAGGGGAGTAGTCAGGAGGTGGGGCACAAGATACACCAGGAGATAGAAAAGGTGTGTAAGAAAGGCAAAGTTACAGCGATCGTGGGGGATTTCAATATGCAGGTAGACTGGGAAAATCAGTTTGGTAGTGGATCCCAAGAAAAGGAATTTGTGGAATATCTATGAGATGGCTTTTTGGAGCAGCTTGTGGTGGAGCCCACTAGGGAACAGGTAATTCTAGATTTAATGATGTGTAAGGAGGGAGATTTGATAAAGGAGCTTAAGGTGAAGGAACCCTTAGGAGGAAGTGACCATAATATGATAGAATTTACCCTGTAATTTGAGAGGAAAAAGCTGGAATCAGACGTAACAGTATTACAGTAGAATAAAGGCCGCTACAGAGGCATGAGGGAGGAGCTGGCTAGAATTGACTGGGAGATGAGCCTAGCAGGAAAGACAGTGGAACAGCAATGGCAGGAGTTTCTGGGAGTAACTTGGGAGACACAGCAAAAACTCATCCCTAGGAAGAAGAAGCATACTAAAGGGAGGACGAGGCAACCATGGCTGCCAAGGGAAGTCAGGGACAGCATAAAAGCTAAAGAGAAAGCATACAATGCGACGAAGAGCAGTGTGAGACCAGGGGATTGGGAAGCCTACAAAGACCAACAGAGGATAACTAAAAAAGAAATAAGGAGGGAGAAGATTAAATATGAGGGTAAACTAGCCAGTAATATAAAAGAAGATCGCAAGGGTTTTTTTTTTTTTAGATATATAAAGGGTAAGAGAGAGGCAAAAGTGGACATTGGGCTGCTGGAAAATGATGCTGGAGAAGTAGTAGTGGGGAACAAAGAAATGGCGGTGGAACTGAATAGGTACTTTGCGTCAGTCTTCACGGTGGAAGACACGAGTAGCATCCCCAGAGTTCGAGAGTCGAGGGGCAGAGGTGAGTATGGTGGCCATTACCTAGGAAAAGGTCTGAAGGTGGATAAATCACCTGGATCAGATGGATTACACCCCAGAGTTCTGAAGGAGATAGCTGAAGAGATAGTGATGATCTTTCAGGAATCACTGGAGTCAGGGAGGGTCCCAGAGGACTGGAAAATCGCTAACGTAACCCCCCTGTTTAAGAAGGGAGTGAGGCAAAAGATGGGAAATTACAGGCTGATTAGCCTGACTTCGGTTGTTGGTAAGATTTTAGAGTCCATTATTAGGGATGAGATTTCAGAATACTTGGAAGTGCGTGGTAAAATAGGGCAAAGTCAGCATGGTTTCATCAAGGGGAAGTCATGCCTGACAAATCTGTTAGAATTCTTTGAGGACGTAACGAGCAGGTTAGACAAGCAGGTTAGACAAAGGAGAGCCAATGGATGTTATCTACTTGGACTTCCAGAAGGCCTTTGACAAGGTGCCGCACAGGAGGCTGCTCAGTAAGATAAGAGCCCATGCTGTTAGAGGCAAGGTACTAGCATGGATAGAAGATTGGCTGTCTGGCAGGAGGCAGAGGGTGGGGATAAGGGGTCCTTCTCAGGATGGCGGCCGGTGACTAATGGAGTTCTGCAGGGGTCAGTGTTGGGACCACAACTTTTCACTTTATACATTAATGATCTAGATGAAGGAACTGAGGGTATTCTGGCTAAGTTTGCAGATGATACAAAGATAGGTGGAGGGACAGGTAGTATTGAGGAGGCGGGGAGGCTGCAGGAGGATTTGGACAGGTTAGGAGAATGGGCAAAGAAGTGGCAGATGGAATACAATGTGGGGAAGTTGAGGTCATGCACTTTGGTAGGAAGAATAGAGGCATAGACTATTTTCTAAATGGGGAGAGAATTCAGAAATCTGGAGTGCAAAGGGACTTGGGAATCCTAGTCCAGGATTCTCTTAAGGTTAACTTGCAGGTTGAGTCGGTAGTTAGGAAGACAAATGCAATGTTGGCATTTATTTTGAGAGGACTAGAGTATAAAAGCAGGGATGTGCTGCTGAGGCTTTATGAGGCTCTGGTCAGACCACATTTAGAATATTGTGAGCAATTTTGAGCCCCGTATCTCGGGGTGAATGTGCTGGCCCTGGAGAGGGTCCAGAGGAGGTTCACGAGAATGATCCCAGGACTGAAAGGCTCAACATATGAGGAACGTTTGAGGACTCTGGGTCTATACCCGATGGAGTTTAGAAGGATGAGGGGGGATATGATTGAAATTTACAGAATACTGAAAGGCCTGGATAGATTGGACGTGGGGAAGATGTTTCCATTAGTAGGAGAGACTAGGACCCGGGGACACAGCCTCAGAGTAAATGGAAGACCTTTTAGAACAGAGATGAGGAGAAACTTCTTTAGCCAGAGAGTGGTGAATCTATGGAATTCATTGCCACAGAAGGCTGTGGAGGCCAGGTCATTGAGTGTATTTAAGACCGAGATAGGTTCTTGATTGGTAAGGGGATCAAAGGTTACGGGGAGAAGGCGGGAGAATGGGGTTGAGAAACTTGTCAGCCATGATTGAATGGCGGAGCAGACTCGATGGGCCAAAAGACCTAATTTCTGTTCCTAAGTCTTATGGTCTTAGGTCTTCTGGGAGATGGTCATTGTGCATAATTTGTGTGGTGCAAATGTTAACTTTAAAGCTGGCTGCAGTAATTTGGTTAAATGTGAGACCACAGGTAAAATTAAAGGAGTTCACTATTTTGTCCTTTTTTTATTTATCCATCGGAGCTCAGATAATATAGCCTAAAAGGAAAAGGTCCTATAGCCAAAATGCGTTACATTTCAAGGATTTAAAGTTCAGTCCATGTATTTCTGCACATAAGAACATCAGTTCACCATTAATGCCATTTTCTTAGTAATAATGTTAGGGCAAGGGGAATGTTTTAAACTAAATGTTATTAAATAGTGGGAGGAAGGGATCATGTGAGAGAAGATATAGTAAAGTAAAGGGAAGCAACAAAGTAATAGAGCAGGGCAGCAATTTGGATAATGAATGCCAGAATGTGACAGGAAGGGACAGAACCAAGAGTGCACCAGCATAAAATGCTGAAGATTGCAAAAATTGTAAATGAAACAGAGTTTAAGGCCCTGTGTATGAAGGGACACAGTATTTGCAACAAAAGGGATGAATTGTTAGCACAGATAGAGGTAAATATGTATGACCTGATAGGCATTACAGAAATGTGGTTGAAAGGTGACCAAAGGAGAACCTGAATGTTGAAGGATATTTGACTTATCAGAATGACAGTAAGCTAGGAGAAGATGGCAGGGTAGCTCTATTAATTAAGGGTGACATTAGTACAATAGTGAGAGATGACTTTATCTTGATAGAGCAAGATGTAGAATCAGTTTGGGTGGAAATAAGAAATAGTAAAGGTAAAACGTCACTTCTTGGAGTAGGTTATAGGCCCCCTAATATAGTCAGTGTAGGAATGGGGCATGTAAGAAATATACAGCAATAAGCATGGGTGATTTCAATCTACATATAGATTGGGCAAATCAAATTGACAAAGGTAGACTGAAAAATGAGTTCATAAGAGTGTTTTCAGGACAATTTCTTAGAGCAGTATGTTCTAGAGCCAACCAGGGAGCAAGATTTCCTGGACCTGGTAATGTGCAATGAATCGGGATTAATCAATGGCTTCCTGGCAAAGGAGCCTCCAGGTGATAGTGATCACAACATGATAGAATTTCACGTTCAGTTTGAAAGGGAGAAGTGTGGGTCCTTGACTAATATTTTAAACCTTAAAAAAAAAGGCAACGAGTAGTGAATGAAGGCAGAGATGGCTCAGGTGAACTGGGAAACTAGGTTAAAAGGTAGGACAGTAGAGTTGCAGTGGCAGACTTTTAAAGAGATTATTAATAACTCTCAGCAAAGATTTATCCCAGTGAGAAAGAGACTCGGAGAAGGATGCATTATCCATGGCTAAATAAGCAAGGTAAAGGCAGTATTAAATTGAAAGAAACACTGCAAATCTGCAAAGATTAGTGGTTGGCCAGAGGATTGGACAGATTTTAAGAACCTGCAAAGAATGACTAAAAAGGTAATAATGAGGCAGAAAAATGAATGAGAGAAAGCTATCTAGTAATATGAAAACAGAGTTTCTACAAGCATTTGAATAGGAAAAAATAACTAAAGTTATCGTCAATCCTCTTGAGACTGAATCTGTGGAATTGATCATGGAAGACAAGGAAACTGCAGAGGTGTTGAACGGGTATTTTGTGTCTGTCTTCACTGTGGAAGACAGAAAACTTCCCAAAAATACTTAATAACCGATAAACGATAGGGAGGGATGAACTTGAAACAATCATGATCATCAGGGCAAAGATGTTAAGAAAACTATTAGACTTGTAACTAGTGGAGTTTACAGGGGTCAGTATTGGCCCTCAGCTTTTTACGATCTATATCAATGACTTGGATGAAGGGACCGAAGGCCTGGCAGCTAAATTTGCTGATGACACCAAAATAGATAGGAAATTAAGTGGTCAAGAGAAGATAGTGTTTGAGTTTGCAAAGGGGTTTAGGTAGGTTAAGTAAATGGGAAAAAATTTGGCAGATGGAGTATAATGTGGGTAAATGTGAACTTCTCCACTTTGGCAGGAAGCATAGAAAAGCAGTAAATTATAGAGAAAGATTGCAGAACTTGGTGGTACAGAAGGATCTGGGTGTCCTCATACATAAAGTTAATATGCAGGTACAGCAAGTGGTTATGAAGGCAAATGGAATGTTGGTGTTTATTTCAAGAGGAATGGAATATAAAGTAGGGAAGTTTTACTGCAGCCTTAGTGAGGCCACATCTAGAGTACTGTATACAGTTTTGGTCTCCATATTTGAAAAAAATATATAACTGCTTTAGAAACAGTTCAGAGAAGGCTCACTTGACTCATCCTGGGATGAAGGGCTTATCTTATGAAGAAAAGTTGAACAGCTTAGGCCTATACCCATTGGAGTTTAGGAGAATGAGTGGTGATCTCACTGAAACATATAAGATCTTGAGGGGTCATGATAGGATGGATACCCTGAAGATGTTTCTGCTTGTGGAGGAGATGAAAACTAGGGGGTATAGTTTAAGAATAAGAGGTTTCCCTTTCTGACAGAGATGAGAATTTTTTTCTCTCACAGGGTCATTGGCCTGTGGAATTTTCTTCCCCAGAAAGTAGTGGAGGCTGGGTCTTTAAATTTATTCAAGGCTGAGTTGGATAGATTTTTTATAGATAAGGGAATCAAAGGTTATCGGACCAGAAGGAAAGCGGAGCTAAGACCACAACCAGGATCAGCCGTGATCTTATTGAATGGTGGAGCAGGCTCGAAGGGCCAAATGGCCTAGTCCTGCTGCTAATTCTTATGTACTTATGTTTCACTCAATGTTCCCATATGAGAAGCTCCCGCCATCTCTGTTTAAAAGCAATTAGTGTAAACATTGCAAAGAAAGCAATTTGGCTATTATTAGCTAAATTATAATAAATTAAAAATCAATCTATTTCCTGCTTTGCTGTGTAATACTTTAGTTTTGGGGTCCAATGTATCCTGTTGTTTTAAGGCTGTGCTGGTTTGCAATAAAATACAAATGGAAGGTTTATTAGAAACTGTTTTAGAATTTAATTGCAAGTTTGAAATGTCTAAGAATAATGAGTGTTCCTCAAGGCAAAAATGTGACAACCAAACACCACTGTAAGTATTTAATCATGCTGTGTACATGCAGGGATCTAATTAATATAGTGCTCCTAATGAAAGCTGTCAGAGCAAGCTGCAGGCAGCTGCATTGGTCCGAGAAGATAGAGCTTGATGGGAAAAAAGGGTCTAGGATGGTTGGACATCACAGTAGTGATTAAGAATTTAAAGAAGCACACCCTCCATCATTTTTATCTTCATTTTTAAAAATGATTTGATATGTGAAATAAACTCCGAGTTTCCAGCAGTCAACTTCAAGACTTTTCTTGACTTTCTTCTCCTTCTGCTTAGAGAACTTATAATTAAATCAAAATTGTTAATCTTACAGGCTGAATGCCTGTGGTGTTAAGCACATTTGCACTTGATCTGTACTGATAGCCAATGCCTTGAGTATAAGCTTTGAACCTGCTCGTACCATTTGCCACCTGATTTCTGCCTTGCTGCATACCCATAATTTTTGTTTAGGTGTACTGTACTGGCAATCATTTACTTTCTCCTCTTGTTATTTGACATGTCTTTTATCTTACTGGACTGCCTTTGTGCAATCTCTGAAAAATCTTTATACTGTGCTAGCAACCATGGATTTGATTGGTGCACTACCATGACATTGGTTGGGGCTGAATGTATAAAATAGCCACAGACGTATGCACTAGGGTTGCCAATTTTGAACGTATTTCTGTAGGTTTAATTACATGACCTCTTGTGCCCACCTCCTTGCTTGTTCACACAACTGTTTCCCTTCATCTCCAATATTTTTCTAACCAATAAACAGGATTGTCAAATAAAATTGAAGAAAAACATTGTTTTTAATGCTCCTATGATTTTCTCTGTCTTTTTCCCTGCAGCAGTGCCCAGAGTATTAACCTTCAATTCCTGGATAGTTCACAGCAATCCTGGAGGATTGGAAACCCTAATGTGGGGAGGAACATTGTTCCCCACAATCAATCTTTTTGACCCTTTGTTAAGTTAAAAAGTTGAATAAATATAGTTTTGTTGACTTCAGAATTTTCCAAATGCACGTGAGATGGTCCAATTTGCTGATCAAACCTGATGAGAGCAATGAGGATGTTAGGTTTTTTTATTCTTTCATGGGATGTGGGCATCACTGGCAAGGCCAGCATTTGTTGCACATCCAGTTAACAGTCAACCGTGTAGGCCAGACCAGGTAAGAACAGCAGATTTCCTTCCAGATGGGTTTTTACAACAATCAATGATCATTTCGTTTCATGGTCACCATTACTGTGAGTAGCTTTATAGTTTATTAATTGAATTCAAATTCCATCAGCTGTTGTAGTGGGATTTGAACCCATGTCCAGCATTAGCCTGGGTCTCAGGATTACTAATCCAGTGATGTTACCACTACACCTCTGTCTCCCCATGTTGTAATTGTTTGGTTTTTCTACCATTCTTCAGGTAATTTTATTCAGCCGCACAATTTCCTGTCCAACTGCATGGATTGCTGGTACAGGGCCACTTTAAAACAAATGAACTCTTTTTGTTCTATGAAAAGTAATTGACTTAGTTTTGACTGGTGTGCACATGAAGGTTTTTATATTTTGGTACCAGGTAAGGATCCAAATGATTTGACAACTAATCAATCAAACCCTAGTGGGAAATTGTGAGCTGTTTTCCCCTTTCAATTCTTTTTAATTGAGAAGTTACTGTGATACAATGTGTTACTGCAGCACAGTGTAAACTTTGAAGGGGTATTCTGAGGTTATTTGCTTTACACACAAACCCTTATTGAAACTGGTATTTGATGTGGGTTTTCAAAAAACACATGGTAATGCTGAGGAAGAACGTGTTCTCAAATATAAGCAATATAGGTGAGAGAACACAGAGCCATAGAAAGGGATGGGGGAGGGAACTGGCTTTCCTACAATGCCACCCAAAAGGCCAGAATTTTTCCGTCGGTGAGTTGGGGAGTCATCCCCACCCCCCCTCACTTCACAGGAAGCTCGCCGACATGGGATGATGTTGGGAGGAACCCCCGATGTCATCCCGCACCATTTAAATATTCAGGAAGGTGGGCGGACAGCGAAATCAGCTGTCCGTTCACTGACCTGTCAATGGCCAATTGAGGCCATTGACAGGATAATTAAGCCAATTAAAGGCACTGCCCATCCAACCTTAAGGTTGGCAGACAGGCCAGGAGCCCCGGCGGGCTTCTGAAAGAACATGAAACCTCATCCACTGGCGGGATGAGGGTTCATGCCAGTTTTAAAAAACTTTAATAAACTTTGTGATATTTATTAACATGTCCCATCTTGTGTGACATTGTCACATGAGGGGGACATGTTAATTTTTTAAAGTTTTCTATTCTTTTGGGTTTATTAAACTTTCAGCGCTCTCCCTGAGACGGCACTTAGTTTCAGGGAGTTGTGCGCTCTTCTGTGCGCATGCCAAGCCGGTGGAGTGCGCACGCCCATCAAGGGCAAAATTCTGCCCAAAAAATCCAAATAATCATATGTGGAATTTACAGCGCGGAAAAGGTTGGCAGTGTTCATGCTCCAGATAAGCCTCTTCTCACCCTCACAAGTCTAACTGTCTCAACATACCCTTCATCCTTTCTCCTCTCCACCCCCACACCCCACCTCCCACTGTGCTCATCTAGCTTCCCCTTAAATGGATATATACTTTTTGCCTCAGCCACTCCATGTGGTAGCAGGTTCCACATAACCTAACCCAGATTATCTAAATATTTGATAGGAGCATGTTAGAGGAGCCAATTCAGTTATGGAAGCAGTTTTAAGTATTGGAAGCATTTTGGCTTTATAGAGTTAATAGGAGAAATGCAGTGTTTGACATGAAAGAGCAATTTTGAGCTTCAGAGAAGGAGATTTTGCGATGGAGTTTAATTTGATGACAAGAAAAGGTAATGAGGCAAAGAATGATTTATTATGCTTATTAGAGACCTAAGGACGGACTTCAGTGAACTGAAAGAAGCAGCATTTTCAGTGCACCATTTGATAGACAATTTGGCATCTACGAACAGCTCCTTTAATTTGAGAAAGTATCAATGTAAGAGCAATTGGCTGATAGCATGAAGGTTGAGGTATCCAGTGTATGGAATGAACAAAAGCAAATTACTGAGGAAAAAGAAAATTGGACTGAGTAAGGGATAAAACAAGGATTTTCAGGCATGTAATTTAAGGGTAATGGGAGGGATATCGTTGGGTCCATACTTCTTAACAAAATCCACAGATTAGAGGATCCAGTACGTTTGGGGAAGAACACTGATTTGGAGCAATTATGAACAGTTCTTTAACAAGATCATTTGAGATTAGAATTGTTGGAGAAATTTGAGGGGAAAATTCATTTTTCATTTTGGAAAGCTAGTAACTGTATGATCAGGAGGATTAACCAGAAGTTTTAATCGGTGGCAAGGAATGAGTTGATAGGGAGGAGCAAGATAGTTTTGGTACTACTTTTCAATAAAGCTATATTTAAAGCTCTAGTATTGGATTTATATACATTACAAGCAGCAACTGAAGTTGGTTTAGTCATGCTGCAGCTGTATAGAACCGTGGTTAGGCCACACTTGGAATATTGCATGCAATTCTGGTCGCCACATTTCCAGAAGGATATGGAGGAATTGGAGAGGGTGCAGAGGAGGTTTACCAGGATGCTGCCCGGTCTGGAGGTTGTTAGCTATGAGGAGAGGTTGGAGTAACTCGGATTGTTCTCACTAGACTGACGGAGATTGAGGGGCGACTTGACAGAAGTTTACAAAGTTATGAATGGCATGGACAGAGTAGATAGTCAGAAGCTTTTTCCCAGGGTGGAAGAGTCAATTCCTAGGGGACGTAGATTTAAGTGAGAGGAGAAAACTTTAGAGATGTGCGGGGCAAGTTTTTTACGCAGATGGTAGTGAGTGTCTGGAATTCGCTGCCAGAGGAGGTGGTAGAAGCAGGTACAATAGTGGTGTTTAAGAGGCAGCTTTACAAATACATGAATAGGATGGGAATAGAGGGATGCGGACCCCTGAAGTGCAAAATGTTTTAGTTTGACAGGCAATATGATCGACGCAGGCTTGGAGGGCCGAAGGGCTGTTCCTGTGCTGTACTTTTCTTTGTTCTTTGTAAACTTGTAGCTAATATCCCCCCATCCCTGGAAGCATTCTGGTATATCTCCTCTGCATCCAGTTAGGGACCCTCACATCTTTTCTAAAGTGAAGTGACGAACTGGATGCATTACTCTAATTGTGGCCTTATTTATAAAGGTTCAGCATAATTTCCTGGCTTTTGTACTCAATAATTCTAATTAGGGAGCCCAAGGTACCGTACACTTTGCTAACCCTTCTCTCAATATGTTCTGCCACCTTCAAAGATCTATTCACATGCACCCCCAGGTCCCTCAGTGCCTGCATACTCTTTGGAACAGTGCTATTAAGTCTTTATTGCTTTTCCCCTTTTTTTGCCAAAATGGTCCTCAGTATATATGTAAGGTTATGCAAAGTTTTCCATATTAACTAGAATAACATTGGTTATTTCACTGATAAATAATCAATAGAAATAGAGCAGTAGATTGCCTACGTCAAAACAACAAAGAATTTGCACAGGTTAATCCATTTGGCTGACATTTAAGTGCTGACTTTTGAGAGATTCTGCTGGCAGTAAAGAAATGTCAGGCATAGGGAAGCAGCACAGCCCCTATGCATTATATTAATACTGACAATCTGATTCCATGACAAATTTCATGCTCAGTGTGTGAACTTTGCCCCCATTGTTCACCTTACTTGCTTTAACTGAGCAATTTCACTTAACATACTTGTTTGGATTTCAGATTTCTGTTGCGAAAGTTGACAGTAAATTTGTGTGTTTTTGTAAAGCAACAGTGAAATTTAGTCGCAAGTAGCTCCAGTAGATACCCATTATCTAGGAAAGAACCGTGATTGTGTAATTATGTGACAACCCGTGGTGCCAACATTATTTCAAGGCTCATACAAACTGGATGGATGCCTGCTGGAAGATCATGGTTATGCTTTTCAGCTATGGTTGATGATGGCACTGAGAACAGCATTTGAGTGTAAACATAGTCAAGCATATATTTCAACCAGAATAATTGCAGAGCATACTAGTAGATGGTGAAGCAAAGACCATATATTTCATAGGCCACTCAGGCGGCATGCTTCTCTTTATGGTTTAACAAAGTCTGTATTCATCGTTGTTGGACATAGCTTAAGTTGTCCTTGGTCAGGATTGATAGAGACTGCTGGAGGCAAGGCTGTTGATAAACTTTACCTTTCATTAAACACCCTTCTAACTTTATACAGCACAAGGCTACACTCCCTCCGTATGGCTCTATTGTCGGTGATCTTACATCACTAATGATGTACACTATCTATTAACCCTTTATACTACACAAAGGTGCCTGGAAGTGGTCAAGGCCTGGTGCAAAACTTCACAATACCAAGAAAAAAAGTAGGTAGCAAGGCAAAAAGGAGGCCTGTGCAGCAGCCATGATAGTAGTGGAGGAGGAGCAGAAAGCTAAAGTACAGCCGGAAGATTGGTGTGCTAGGCACTTGTTGCTAATTGCTGGTAATAATTTCCACATCTGGTCCCTGCATAAGTATCGCAAAATTTACTTTTTGATCCAAATGTTTAAGGAATAAAAAAAGCAAGAAATAACTTGGATTTATGTACCCCCTTTCACAACCTCTGGGTGCCCCATAGTGCTTCCTAGCCAATGAAGCACTTTTAAAATATTGTCACAGCTGTAATGTAGAGAAATGCAATGACCATAACTTAATGGAGTAAGAACAAAAAAAGCAGGATGCGCTCAGCAGATCAGGCAGTATCTGTGAAGAGAAACAAAATCAATGTTTCAGGTTGATGACCTTTTATCAGACATCATAACGTAATGGAGTTTGAAGTTGAACTTTTGTATTGTGCCTTTATGAAGCACTTTGGGGTGTTTTTGTATATTAAAGTCACTGTGTATATGGATAAGAAGTGGGTTTAGATTGCCTACAATGTTAAAATCTTCAAACCCAAACCCAGTCAGTCTTGCATCTTTTAAATATTAAAATGAAGCTAGATACCTCCAACTGAAACTCCTTTTTATGTTTAACCCAGCGGCTAAAGGGAGATGAGGACTGTTGGATCCCCAGGTAAGTGTTTTTTTCAGTTTATTTTCTGCTTGATGCCCCCACCCCCCACCATCCTCCATCCACAGTTTCCCACCTCCCACCAAGTCTTTCGATTCATTCCTCCTCTGTGCTGGTCAACTTGGTCTAACTCTGCCCAGCTTCTATAAGTACATGCAGAGTAAACCAGTTTGAAGTAGCAAGACCTTTGACGGGAGTCTGTTAGGAATGTGGCTTTAGACAACTGGGAAATGACAAATACCAATTGAACAATCTCTTACTTTTCCTGTAAACATGGGTATAAATTGACTCTCCCATCTGTGAGGGTTAATCTTAGAAGAATGGGGAAAAAGTTTTCAGGAAAATAGCAACTTGGCCAGGATATGTTGAGATGGATTGTTTTTATTCCTTCTTGGGAAGTGAGCATCATTGGCAAGGCTGGTGTTTCTTGCCCATCCTTAGCTGCCTTTGAACTGAGTGGCTTGCTAGGCCATTTCTGGGGGCAGTTAAATGTCAACCACACATTGCTGTCTGTCTGGAGTTATATAGAGGCCAGACTGTGTAATTATGGCAGATTTCCTTCCCTGTAGGGCATTAGTGAATTAGGTGAGTATTTATGATAATCCAGTTGTTCTGTGGTCGCTATTACTGAGATTAGCTTTTTAATCTACATATAGTTATTAATCAAATTTAAATCCCACTGTTGCCATGTAGGGATTTGAACTCATGCCCCCAGGGCATTAGTCCAGGCCTCTGGATTACTAGCTGAATAGTAACATTACTGCTATGCGCCTTCAACCACCACCACCCCCCACCATCCCCCCCAACTCCGCCAAATCAGATAACCCTTTTAATGCATATGACAATAAATTAGGAAAGTTTTAATTATTCTTGGTGATCTTTCTCTCACCTTCAGAATTTTCTTCCTCTCATTTTCTTTCTCACTATTGCTCAGCCCTTGCGTGGGTGAATACAAAAGATCCCATGGCACTATTTTGAAGAAGTGCAGGGAGCTTATCCTGGTGTCCTGGTCAATATTTACCCCCCAATCAACATCAAAATAGCAGCTTATCTGGTCACTATCACATTGCTTTTTTTGGGAGTTTGTGCGTGTATTGGTTCCACAGTTTCTATATTGCAACATTGACTAAACTTCAAGCGTGCTTCATTGGCCATAAAATGTATTGAGATGGCCAGTGGTCATAAAAGACGCTATATAAATTGAAGACTGATTCTTTTCTTTAAAGTGTACAGTACTTTTATGTTTTTCAGTTATCTTCCTCAGCTCTAACACTGCCATGCCTGCTGTTTTCTCCTCACTGTATCCTCTATATTGAAATCTCCTACCCTTAACACCTGTGTGAAGGCTGTGGAACCTCTTGCTTTTTCTCTGTCTATCATGTACAGATTTAAAACCAAAGGTTGGTATTGCTTAATGACTAATCCTTGATTCAACCAACAATCTTAACTCTTTCTGACCTTGGCATTCTGCATTATAGCTCTTCATGGATTTTTCTTGAGAAACATAATAGAATGTACAAAACAATGGCAGTCCTTTCTGAACAATGATAATGTGCGTTGTCTCCTAGGAGAGGTGCTGCTTATGAGATTTCAGAATGCTTTGTTATAAATTGCAAGCTTTATTTTCCTTAGTTGTCACTGGTTGAGGTGAATAGCATGCATGCATTTAAAGGGAAGCAAGAACAGAAGAGAGAGAATTAGAAAGTTATGCTGATGTTGTCAGATGAAGAGGGATGGGAGGGGGCTTGTGTGGATCATAGATTTTGGCATAAACTGGTTTGGCTGAATGGTTTGTTCTCTGCTGCAGACTCTGCAATATGTCTGGATCAGATCGTAACGGTTAGCCAATTTTAGCATCATTGAATCTTCTTTTATCATGCACAATTTTCTGGAGTGGTAATGTGTGCCATAACTTGCTCATTTAGCGTGCCACCCTTCTGCTTGTGAACTCAATTTCCTGGAAAGAATTATTTTTGAATGAGCCACAGTGAGCAACATGGTCAAATCAGAGGCTTCAAATGCATTTAGCCAGTGGTGGATCTGAAAACCTTCACAGGCCACTATAAAAGCTTGTTGGATTTTAAAAAAAACTTGCTGATATTGTTTTTAGATAAAAGCTCAGTAAAGTTTTCTTTGGTGCAATTTTTGTTGATGTTGTCTTGCTGAGTGTGTACATTCAATTTCGATTTTGTACTGCCTGTGATTCATTGACTACCCCTTGGGAATCAATCCACAAGCTGATTGTTTGACACTTCCTCAGGCAGCTCGATTTAGTAGCTTTGAAATGGGTGGGTGTGGTTGCTTTCAGGAGTTGGAGGTTATCATTGCTTAAACAGCTGTGCAGTGTGTGTCACATCATTACAGTCTTTGCCACTTTATCAGGGGTGCCACTTTATCAGGGGTGTACTGTAGGAGTCATCCATTCTAATCTGTCCGGGCACCTGAAATGAGCTTTCTGCATCCCTATGGTCCTTGCATGCTGGATCGCTGTGTGAGCATAGCTGTATCTTTCCCCTGTTGCATTGTTGGTGACACGGAATGGTATCATCAGCCATAGCTTCAAGGGGAGCAGGCATTGTGTCCCAGGATCAGTTTACCCCCCTTGACCCCCATCTGTTGAATAATTCATAAGCGCGCCCAACGTGGGGATACCAGCAAGTCAGTGGATGGATCTCTCCCTTAGTTTTTCGGGTGACATGCTTACGTTTGATGAAGTCAGATGCCCTGTGGAAGAGGCATCTTGCCACTTGTCAAATGCAGGAGCCTGCAGTTCCCTGGCTGATATTGCAGATGCCCCTAGGATGACTGAAAGGAGCAAGAGCCAAACAAATTGAAGGCCAAAGTCACCTTCATTTTGTAGATAAGGCTCTGCAGGAAGTAGACCACAGTTTCAGGTCTCCCTGCAGAATTTCAGAGGTGACCACTTCGTTCTCAGCTCCTTTGATAGCGATTGGTATGCCAGGCGTTCCCTCTGCAGTCTCTGAGAGGAGGGGTTTGCAGTGAGTTGCGCACTATTTCTGGCCATGGTTCCTCATGTCCCATGCCTCGTGCCCAGGCTTATCCTCCTCATCATCCAAGATGTTGGAGAGTAGAGGAATTCCTAGCGGGAAGGCTTTGTGTAATCCTTTGACCTTAGGAACATATAGAGAGGGTTGGGGGGGACCTGAAAATAATTATTGGCTTCAGACACCCACAGGACACTGGATTAAGAACTAGCAAAAATGAAAGATCTTGAAGCAAAAAATAAAAGTGAAAGTGAATTCTAGGCTGTGGAGATGAAACTCCAAGATATTAATGGTCCTCTCAGGCTGAGGATCAGTGCCATAAATCGCTACGTGACCAAGGACCTATCTCCTGTCATTTTTACGTCACTGTGGCAAGAAAACTAGTCTAAATTCAGGAAATTCCTAATCACTATCCAATGGGGAACGGGTCAAGTATTCCCTATTTTGGCCCAGTAACATAAAAGTTCAGAGAATAGTACTGTTAATCCTTTCCGCCATCATTTTCTCTGACTCTTTTTGCTACAAAACAGATGCAACAATGCAGGCACAATATTCCAGTGGCACAAGTCTCCAGGAAAATCCTGAACACTATTATCATAGGTCAACAATCATTTATCAACTTGAGATCATTGCTTTGAAACATCCTTCTTCTCAGATTGATTGAAGTTCTTTTCTTCTCATCTCAATTCAGTCTGACCTTGATGGAACATGTACACAACACACCTTGAATATGTACTTTCAGTATTGAGTAGAGTGAATATTCTGACCATATGTGTCTGAAGTGGGCTCTTAAAGTCTGAAGTGGGCTTTTAAAGTCTGAAGTGAATCGGATGCAATGTGTGATGGTTTGCGTGAGATTCAATTATTAATCCTATAAAATTGGCAGGCAAAGATTACTATTACAGTATAGTGGGCAATTTCAAACAGTGGGCTGTTTTTCTTAGGAATTCTTAGGAAATAAATTTGAAAACTTATGAATATGTACTGATAGTAAATGAATTCAGTCATGTTGAGGTAATAGGCGTCTGGATGGGAGTCTTTCTAACTGGCTAGGAAAAATAGGAATATTCCTGAAGAGGTATAACATCCATCTCAATTTGAAAATGGTTTTATTTTCACAAGACCTGTTGAGAAATCTGAATCCCTAGATGGTGAGAATTTATACATGCTACTTAACCAGTACTAATTATCTGTTGAAAATAAGCTACCCATTTCTATGGGCTTCAAAGACTGGCCCAATAGTAATTTCATCAAAAAAAGTTAGCTCATGTTGGTTTTTGGATGTCTAGAAACACTTACAATTGAACATTTAGGAATTTTTCTATGCTGTTGGAATCTTGCAACTGCACTTATAACTTTGCACAGCTCCCCAAGAATCCCACCCTCTGCCATAAAAAAGGAGGATTTTGGAAAGTGCAGTTGAACTGCTTGATGGTTTTTTGAGAATGGGCTTAAAAACAAATGCATTTTAGTCGAGTTAGAACAAGTCGGAACCATCTCATTCGGTGTAAAAGAGCAGATATCTGAAAAGTGTGTGAAGTATAGTTTAGCACACTATAATATCCTATTATAATATACTATAGTATAACACTGGTGTCCAAATGATTTTTACAAACTGCCCTAAATTTGTTGAAGCCATACTTAACTTGTTAGAAGTCCAATATCTAGCACACAATGAAGATGCATGATGTGGGAGGGGCAAGACCAAAGACTTTGTGATACTGTATAAAGAGGAATTTGTGATGGGAATGGACTTCTCACAGACATTCACACTTGACAGATAGGATTGCATTTTTCTGACAAACTCCAGCCAGATGTGTGTATCATCCACCAAGCTCATAAATGTTTGGGGATTGCAAGACACAACATGATTTGCAAGCAATTCTAAGCCACTGGTTCTCAAATGGTGACAGTGGACCACTGGTGGTCCAAGTGGGTCATCCATTTGGCCTGTGGGTGGTCCAAAGTGCAAGTCACTGATGCACAACATCATTCCTGAGGCCAAATGAGGGAACAGGCCAGAACACTCATCTCTAATGCTCATGTGACATCACACAACCTGATTGGCTCCTGGGTATGTGGAAGTTGTCCTAAGTGCAAGCAACAAAAATGTAGTTTTATAAACAAGATTTATGCTACTGTTACAACATATAACCATGAGATCAGATTTTCAACACTTTTGTGTAGCTGAAAACAAAAAGGAGGAACTGTCTCTATGTGAAGCCCGACATGAGTCTGAAGCTCTGTAGCTTGGAACCTAACATCATCACTTTGACATCTCATCAAAAGCAACATCATTCTTCTCATTAGTTCCGATGAGTTATTTTAGTGGTGGCAAATGAAAATCAGTGCGATAAGACTGGTTGGTGCTTCACAGGGTTTGTTGCCCTGCCTAAGTGGTTCATGGATGAAAAAGTTTGAGAACCACTGTGCTAAAGTGAAGGTGAGATGCTTTTTCTCTTTGCAAATTTGCACCGTATGATCAAATCTTGTTGCTTTGCATGAGACTCTGGTGTAAACACTGAAGGTCCACAGAAGACTGCATGGAAAAAAAGTAGACAATTATAATTTTTCACAAATATAACAATGAACAATTGATCTTGCCTAGGTTCATCTATATTCTCTCTATTGACCTGCCTCAATTTATCTGTACAATTATATCTCTTCTCCACTTTCTAACCTAGAAGTGAATGATCACTATCAGCAATACCGAAAAAAAAAATTCTGACCTACAGAGCTCTTGGCTTTGAACTGTCTATGCATGTATTGATCATGATACGTAAGGGCTGCCAAACTCTGTGGAAGTAACTACCTAATGGCATAGGCGTCATTTCAGTATAGCATTATATTCAAAATTAAGATTTTACATGTACTAGAAAAGGGAGCTGGTGACGATTTTGCTTTGTTTCAAGTTACTTATTGCCTTAATTTACAAATGCTGACTTGAAATTAATTTCTTAATTATTCCCTTCAAAATTTTAACATAGTATATTGTCTTGTCATGGAAGTGTACCTCAAACCTTAGATTGCTGCTGTGTGTTTTCCAAAGTCACTGGGTCCATACAAGGAACATAAACTGATGTCAGCTCATCTGCAATTAACATTTATATCTGGTGTGAGACTGTCTCCAGCCACTTCTTATCTCACATTTGAAGTTTCATCTGCAGAGCTCTGACCATGGGTTATGACTGCTGAAGGTATATTTAGAATCTATATTTATTGAAATGATGCTAATAAGCTGTAAAGATTGACAAAATCTTATTTTAAATCCTTTAGCTTAGGAATCGACAAAATTTAAGGGTTGTGTTTTTTTCTTAACTCTCCAGCAGGTCTACTTCACATGAAAGTGCTATAAAATTAAATGGTATCAGTGGATGTTAATGAATTGAAGCATAATGTTATCTCTGAAGCTGTCACCAGTGTTCAAATTCTATGAGAAGACTATTCTTTCTGTAGACATTAGATTTGTGGATACAATATAAAACTGTGTAAATACTGAATGTATAAAATCCGGATCATTTTAAAGTTCTTAATTCTTGAATTCAGATGAACTGCAGCGGTTCAAGAAGGTGGCTTGCCACCACCACATCAAGGGCAATTGGGAATGGGCAACAAATGCTGGTCTTGCCAGCAATCCCCACATCCCATGATAGGATTTAAGAAGAAAATTCACCTCAACCACTCCTTGTCATAACAGGTCCACCTTCTTGCTACTCTGTGGATAAAGATGTTTCTCCTGAATTCCCTAATGGATTTATAAATGAGCTGCATCACGTTGGATTACTTATGTTGCCAGGGCTGCATTTCCTGGAAGGGGAGCATGTGCATAATCAGCTTTATCTTTAATCAACCGAGATGATGCTGGAAATCTGAAACAAAAACAGAAAAATGCTGGAAAAGCTCAGCAGGTCTAACAGCATCTGTGGAGAAAAAGACAGAGGGCAGAATTTCCCCCCAGTCGGGGGCAACGTTGAAGTGCGGGCGTGCAGAAGCCGCCATTTTACATAGGCGGGCCAATTAAGGCCCACCCAGCGTGATGTCCGCACAGAAGCGCTATGTTCACTGTACGGGTGGGAGGGCTTCCCTAAACCTGAGAGTGCGCTCTTTCGTACGTGCGCACAAAAGAGCGCACTCATCTCCCTGAGGCTAAGTGCTGCCTCAGGGAGATTGCCTCTGCTGTCAAAAATATTAAAAATAGAAAATAAAAATCCCCTGACATTTCCCAACTTTTGTGACAGTATAATATGGGGGACATGTCCATAATTTTTTAAAAAAACTCTAAATCTTTTAAAACCTACGTGAAACTCATCCTGCCCGTGGATGAGCTTTTATGCCTTTTCTAATTACCGCCAGGGCTCCTGGCCTGCCCACCAACGGGCAGGTCCATTACTTAGTTTGATGACTCTGTCAATGGCCTCAATTGGCCATTGACAGGTCGGTGGGTGCACAGCTGATTTTGCTGTGTCCCCGCCAACCTGAAAATTTACGGAGTTCCGCCTGATGTCATCCGCATCATTTTGTCAGCGAGCGGGGAGGGGGACCCGTTTGCTGATGGGAAAATCCTGCCCAGAGTTAACGTTTCAAGTTGGTATGACTCTTCTTCGGAGCTAAATGGAAGTAAAAATGTGATGAAATTTATACTGTTTAAGAGGGGTGGAGCAGGTGAAGCTGGATAGAAGGCCAGCAATAGGTGGAGGCAAAGGAGAGCTTGCCAAATATGTCATGAACAAAAGGACAAAGGGGTGTGAATGGTAATGGTACTGGCTAAGGGAGGTGCTGATGGTGGCATTAAGGTCAGAAAGCAGAACTTGGTAACAGCAGGACAAAGGTAAGCACCCTGGAAAGAACGACATGGACAAGTGACAGATGGCCCTATTGGGGTGGGGTGGGGGGAGGGGAATGTGGTGGGTAGAAAATGTAGATAATAGGATAAAAGGTGGGTATAAAACAATTAATAAAAATGAAAATAAATGAAAATAAGTGGATAAAAAATAAAAATGAATATTGAAAAAAGAGGATAAAGGAGTGAGGGTGGAGGAGAGTGTTCATGGTCTGAAGTTGTTGAACTCAATGTTAAGTCCGGAAGGCTGTAAAGTACCTAGTCGGAAGGTGAGGTACCATTCCTCCAGTTTGCGTTGGGCTTCACTAGAACATTGCAGCAGGCCAAGGACAGATATATGGGCATGTGAGCAGGATGGGGTGTTGAAATGGCAAACGAAAGGGAGGTCTGGGTCATGCTTGCAGACAGACTGAAGATGTTTCGCAAAGTGGTCACCCGGTCTGCATTTGGTCTCCAATGTAGAGGAGACCGCATTGGGAGCAGTGAATGCAGTAGACGAAATTGAAGGATGTGCAAGTGAAGTGCTGCTTCACTGAAAGGAATGCTTGGGGCCCTTGGAAAGTGAGGAGGTAAAGGGGCAGGTGTTGCACCTTCTGTGATTGCATGGGAAGGTGCCTTGGGAGGGGGAAGAGGTTTAGGGGGTGATGGAGGAATAGATCAGGCTGTCCCAGAGGGAATAGTCCCTACGGAATGCTGACGGGGGATGAGGGGAAGATGTGTTTAGTGGCATTGTGATGGAGCTGGCGGAAATGGCGGAGGATGATCCTTTGAATGCGGAGGCTGGTGGGGTGAAAAGTGAGGACAAGGGGGTCCCTATCATGGTTCAGGGAGGGAGAGGAAGGTATGAATGCAGAGGCGCAGGAAGGGAGGAAGATGTGAGGGCAGAGACGCAAGAGATGGGTCGGACATGGTTGAGGGCCCTGTCAACCACATTGGGTGGGAAACCTCGGTTAAAGAAGAAGGAAGACATGTCAGAAATGCCGTTTTGGAAAGCGGAATCATCAAAACAGAGGTGAAGGAACTGAGAGAATGGGACGGAGTCCTTACAGGAAGCAGGGTGCGAGGTAGCTGTGGGAGTCGATGGCTTGTGGTGAATATTGGTGGACAGTCTATCACCAGAAATTGAGAAGGAGAGGTCAAGGAATGGAAAGGAAGTGTCAGAGATGGACCATGTGAAGGTGAAGGAGGGGTGGAAATTGGAAGCAAAATTGATACATTTTTTCAAGTCCAGACGAGAGCATGAAAAGCAGCACTGAAACAGTCATTGACGTACCGGAGAAAGAGTTATGGGAGGGGGCCTGAGTAGGACTGGAACAAGGAATGTGCCACATACCCCATAAAGAGACAGGCATAACTGGGGCCCATGTGGGTACCCATAGCCACACTTCTTTTATTTGGAGGAAGTGAGACAAGTTTAAGGATAAATTGTTCAGTGAGAGAACAAGTTCAGCCAGATGGAGGAGAATGGTGCTGGATGGGGATTGTTCAGGCTTCCGTTCAAGGAAGAAGCGGAGACCATCCCGATGGGGGATGGAGGTGTAGAGGGATTGGATGTCCATGGTGAAGAGGAGGCAGTTAGGGCCAGGGAACTGGAAATTGTTGATATGATGTAGGGCATCAGAAGAATCCCAGATGTAGGTGGGAAGAGACTGGACAAGGGGAGAGAGAATGGAGTCAAGATGGGGAGAAATGAGTTCAGTGGGGCAGGAATGGACTGACATGATCGGTCTGCTGGGACAGTCCTGTTTGTGGATTTTGGGGAGCAGGTAGAAGTGGGCTGTCCGGGGTTGGGATCAAGAGGCTAGAAGCTGTGGAAGGAAGATCTCCAGAGGAGATCTTCCTTCCACAGCATCAAAGAGGGGTAGGTCAGTGAAAGTCCTGGAAACAATGGCTTGATGTTCGGTGGTCCAGGGGGAAGTAGGAGGAAATGTCTGAGAGTTGGCACTCAACCTCTGTGAGGTAGAGGTCAGTACGCCCGATAACAACAGCACCGCCCTTGTCGGCAGGTTTGATAATGAAGTCAGGGTTGGACCTGAGAGAACGAAGTGCGGCAAGTTCAGAAGGAGACAAGTTAGTGGGTGAGAGGAGCAGAGAAATTGAGACGGCTGATGTCATGCCGACAGTTCTCGATGAAAAGATCAAGAGCAGGTAATAGGCCAGGTGGAGGGATCCAGGTGGAGAGAGAGCACTGGAGGCAGGAGAAAGGATCCGTTGAATGGGGGGAGGACTCCTGCCCAAAGAAGTGAGCATAGAGATGAAGGCGGTGGAAGAAGAGTTCAGCATCGTGCTGAGCCCGGAACTCATTGAGTTGAGGGCGTAAGGGTTTGATATTGAGTTCTTTGCTGAGTACTGAATGTTCAGCATCAGAGAGGGGTAGGTAGGAGTATATGGTGAATACACAGCAAGGGCTGGGATCAGAAGACGGGATGGGGTCAGAGGGATGGAAGGGGCGGAGGGTCCTGGATGGGCCTTGGTATCAATGAGTTGTTGGAGCTTGCATTCCTTAGCAACTGAAAGGAAGAGACAAAGTTTCTTGTTAAGGCGTCGGATGAGATGAATATTTGTCTGATATTGCTTTTGGAACTTGAGCACTTGAAGCCAGTTTTCCAGATGACAGTGTACAGATCCTTAAATGGAACCATTAGATAGAAAAGAAGATAAGAGAATATCACATGTAGGGGACATTTTGAGTGGTTCATGCTTTTGTATTAAATTCATACGTGCTATTCTCATGAAGTTGTCTACTCGCTTTTAAAAAATAAATAAACAATCCAGTTAATGACTGTATTTAAATAGCACATAAAGGAATTTGGTATAAGCATGTTAGTGAGTGCAATAAAATTAACACACAGCAAGTTCAGCTTCAAAGGGTTCGATCACACACAACTGTATCAACCATTCTGCCAAATAGCCACTTTCTTACTGTAGCAGAAGTTATAAATAAGCTGTCATATGTGCCCATAAAATTGGGGGACAGGAAGTACTATTCAATGGCCTGAATTTTTCCTTTGGCGAGCGTGCCTGATTGGCGGGTCCGGGAGCAGTCAGGAGACGGACCACCGACCACGATCGGACCCTGGCCAATTAACAGCCAGACAATGTGAAACACGTGCTGAAATGCTCAGCGTTGCCAGAGTGGGGCTGGGAAGAGGGCGGGCGATGAAGTTTCTGTGGGCGAGGGTGAGCGTTGTGCGAAAGCTCCCTGAAGGCAGACAGCTGCCTCAGGGGGCTGGAGACCTGAAAAAGCTAAAATAAAGGTTTTGAAAGCTGAAAAAAAAGTGTGCATGCATCATAATCAATCACCTGAAAATATAGCTGATAAAAATGCTGTCCACAGAAATTTATTTATATTTTATCCTGCCCTTGGATGAAGTTTGATGAAAAATGCAAGGGCCGCCTGGCTGATTTGCCCATCCGCCAACCGTAAGGTTGGATGGGCAACGAAAAATCTGAGTCAATTATGCCATTAGTGGGCTTAATTACCCTCTTAATTGTCGCTTGTCTGCTTCTCTCTCGATTTTACACCCGATTGGGTTGGTGTGCGCCCGCCCAAGGGATGTAAAAATTCTGCCCAATGTGTTTGCCTATCTCGAGTGCAACTGCTGTTACTACTTTAGCAATAGCATCCATTATACCAACCCCTTTGTCATTGAAGCATTGTGGCTTCATTGTCTACAATCTTCAGGACACACTGCATAGACACGGCTAAGAGCCGCAATGTAATTTGAAGACCATTGTCTCCAAGTTGCACATCAACTTGACTGGGATGTTATCACAGTTCTTCGTTATCACAGTTCTTCGTTACCACTTTGAGAAATATTCTGGGATTCCATCGCCAACACCATTTTGGGAGCACCATCATCAAGAACAGTAGCAGTTCAAGGTGAAGACTTGAACAAACTTTCATGGAACTTGGTGACTGGCAATAGTTGCATCTGTGAAAACATCACCACATCCTGAAATCAGATTTTAAAAATATACTGCAACCTGCCAGAAACTGCAAAGGGATGAATAACCAGTTAATGGTATTGGTCTGAGAGGAATATTGACCGGGAAGAACACACTTGATTTTTTTGGATAATACCATGGGATCTTTAGTGGCCACCTAAACAGCAGAACTTCCAAATGGGACCTTTAGTTAATTGATTATCTAGGAGACTGCAGTTACAGAGCACTGGAGTGTCAGCTTCTGGTATGGGGGCTTAACTGGCGATTTACTGACACAGAGGCAATGGTTCCACAGACTGAGCAAAGCTGATGCACAAATATTAATTATTCTAGTGAGTTTTCGTGGACGGGGAAGAAAATTACAGGATTAGAAAAAGGCTGAGTACAGCTGAACAAATAAGCCTTGATTTAACACACAAATCGGGCTGACACTCCAGAACAGTACAGAGGGAATGCTACGTTGTTGGAGCATTTTTAAAATTTGTTCATGGGATGTGGGCATTGCTGGCAAGGTCAGCATTTGTTGCCCATTGCTAACTGCTCCCTTGTTGTGGTCTGGAATCAAATGTAGGTGAGACCAGGTAAGGATGTCAGATTTTCTTCACTAAAGGACATTGTGAACCAGATGGGTTTTAATGACAATTGATGGTATTTTCATAATCATAATTGCAGACATTTTTTTAAGTTAATTGAATTTAAATTTCACCAGCTGCCGTGGTGGAATTTGAACCTGTGTTCCCAGAAGATTAACCTGGGCTTCTGGATTAGTCCAGTGACTTTACACTGCCATCATCTCTTCCCATATTGATAGCTGTGCTGACTTTCGAATGAGACTTTAAGCTGAGGCCCTGTGTGCCCCCTCAGGTGGACGTAAAAGCTCCTGTGGCATTATTATGAAGAAGAACAAGGATTTATCCTTGGTTTCATGGCCAATATTTATCCATTCATCAACATCACAAAAATAGATTGTCTAGCCATTATCTCATTGCTTTTGTGGAGCTTTACTGCTGGCAAATTGGCTACTGCATTTCCTACTTCAAAAATATTTAATTGGTTATAAAATGCTCTGGGATGTCTTGAGGTTGTGAAAGATGCAGTATAAATGAGACTTTTGTTTTGGAAATTTGAAAATGTGATTTTTTTTCCGGATCATGTAATTGTGTCAGGGGGCAGGGTAGTGAAGCTGTGAGGAAACCAGATCTAAACTCAAGGCAAAGTGTTCTACTTTGATTAAGCTTAGGATTATATCATTGTTTCTATTTCTGTGGCTCAGATACAGTGCTTATATGAAAGTATATCTTCAAGGGACAAGCTGAATCAAAACAGGGCCGAGATTCTAAGTATAGCAGTAAACATGCTCTTTTAAGCTTGCTTTGTTTCAAATATTATCAGCGATGTAGAGCTGGAGCTTTTGCAGAATAGTAACTTGAGTTGATGTGGGTGCTTGCTCCTACAGCTTCTCTGCACTAACCCAGGGGCGACGAGGAGATGGTGAATGTTTTGTAATAGAAGCACATATAGCAGGAATGATGAAATGTCAGATAAAGTGTGTACGTTAAACTTGAGTCTGGCCAATCTAAATGCATCTGACTTTTTTCCAATTTCATCAAATAGACTGATGTTAGAAACTTCTTGCCTTAAATGGGAAGCTGAAAGAAATGGGAGAAAAATGTGTAACATCAAACAGTGAAAGATAGGAGATGCTGAGAAAAAACCTTTTATGCAATGTGAATGTGATTCTTTAGTATTTTGAAGAAGGTTGTGTTAATGATTCTCACCTGAGCTGGTTGTGACTCCCACCCACTTTTTTGTCCTTTTATGCATTTCAGTCCTCGTATAGTGCAATTAAGGAACAAACTTCGGACAATTGGTAGAACTTCACTGAAGAATTAGTTCTACTTAAAAATTAAATTGGCTCCATAAATATTGATTTTTCTCATGTTTGCCAGGTCTGAGTTTCTGATGAATTGTCCCCTCCATACTTGTTTTTTCGCTCTAAAATATACGTGGTGGGTCTGTCATATCAAGGAGAGGAGGGCTGCCTGGGTGAATTGTGTTCATATTGTGCTGAATGCTGTGAGCAATGTTACCAATATTGGCCACGCCAAGGTAAAGTAAATTAGGTGAAGAGACCACCCACAGGAGTTGGTTTTCACAGGTGGCTTTAGATGCAGCCATGTTTTCTGAGTCGCTTATTGTCATGAAGCCAGGCAATCCAGCAGAAGTTTGGCCTGCATGAACTTTCCCCAATTTGGCCAGAAGGCATAGGATCCAGAAGCAAAGTGACGTGGAACCAATTTCAGATCCAGTTTTGCTCTGATTGCTGTGCAGTCAGTATTTGTAGGACCAGCATTCAGAGGCTTGATTTCAGGAAACACAACATGAAGCCAGCCTCTAATATAAACATATAAACCATAAATGTTATAGGACAGAAATAGGCCAGTCAGACCATCAAGTCTGGTGCTTTATTCTTCAATTGAACTGTCTAGTCCAATCCTGCAGTCTTCTTTAAGGAACTATCCAATCACAAAGTACTTGTGACCTCTTCCTTCAGTGGTTTGTGGAAGACAATTCCACATGATAATCACCATCCTTGTAAAGAAAAATCATTTTACAATCTCTCTCTTTAATTCTTGAGCTAACTATCTTAAAATGTTGTCCTTTTGTCCTCTTGTTCCTGCCTTGCCAATTAGAAGAAACAATCTTATCACTATTGCCCAATCACAACCATTCAGAATTTCATTTATAATAGAAATTATCCTATGCGACCTCTCACCAGTTATGTGGTGTCAGGCTCTGACTCACAGATGGTATTACAGTATGAGTTTATGAATGCTTACTCCCGAGAACATTTCTTTAAAAAAAATCTATTCGTCATCTCCTTTTCTGCTATATTCACGTTGTTTATTGATGGCCATCAAATGAATAAACATTTCATTTTAAGTACATTTATTTACAAATTTGAAACCTACGGAAATTAATTTTGTCTGTGGCTGACCTCCGTTCTTCCCTTGATTGTTAAATAAATCAAGGGCCCATTGCGATCTAGCCCACAGTCACTTCCCAGCCTCTTGCTCCTTAATTATTCACTATTTAATTATTAGAGGCACTTTTTGTCCATGACATGGTTATTTTGAGCCACTCACTTTTTGAAATACTAACTGCCATGTCCAGCTTTTGCCTTTGTCAAGGTCAAGTTTTGCTCTTCTTGCGGCACTCTCCATGCCTTATGCCGCTATGTTGCACCTGTCTGACTTTGGCAGATAAGGCTTTATGTTGCTCTCGCCGCTGGATCACAGGTCCATGCTTTCGCCCATACCTTCTTGTCTATCTCAATGCATAATAGCAGGTCTAGTATAACCTGCTCTCTGGTTGATGCCAGAATGTGCTGTTCTAAGAAACTATCCCAAAAACATTCTATGAATTCCTCATCTAGATTAAAATCCCCCATGATTATCACGGTACCTTTCTGACAAACTTCCATTATTTCTTCCTTTGTACTCAGTCCTACCATATGGTTACTGCTAAGAGACCTGTACACCACTCCCACAAGTAACTTCTTGCCTTTATCTCATCTCTACCCAAATTGTTTCTACATCCTGGTTTCTTAAACTTGGGTCATTCCCCTCTATTGTGCTAATAACCTCATTAATTAACAGAGCTACCCCTCCACCTTTTTCCTAGCTTCCTCTCCTTCCCAAATGTCATGAACCTTCAATATTCAGGTCCCATTCTATGTCATCCTGCAGCCATGTTTCTGTAATGGCTATCAATTCATAGTGCAAATAGAAATAAATAACTATCTGTTCATCTGTTTTATTTCAAACGCTATGTGCATTCAGATACAGTGCCTTTAGTTTTGTCCTTTTTATTATTTTTGTAGCATCTAGCCTTATCTGCTGATTTACTCTTAGATTTGTACTCTTTTTCTCCCTTTTCTGTCACTGTCTATCATTTCCCACATGAATACCTTTTTCTCTTACCTTGTCACTGATCTTTGATTTATCACATCTTCCACATTTGATCCCTTACCCCACTATTTAGTTTAAAACCCCCTCTACTTCCATGGTTATACGGCTCACAAGGACACCAGCTCCAGGTGTAACCGTCCCAATGGTATAGCCCCTGCTTTCACCAGTACTGGTGCCAGTGCTCCAGGAACCGGAACCCACTTCTTCCACACGAGCCTTTGAGCCACGCATACACCTCTCGAATTTAATGTACCCTTTGCCAATTTGCATGTGGCTTAGGTAATAATCCAGAGTTTATTACCTTTGAAGTTCTGCTTCTTAATTTGATGCCTAGCTCCTCACACACTCTCTATGCAGAACCTCTTTCTCAGTTGTACCGATGTCGCAGATACCTACGTGGACCACGACAACTGGATCCACCCCCTCCCACTGCAAATTCCTCTCCAGCCCTAACAAATGTCCTGAACCCTGGCACCAGGCAGGCAGGTAACACAGCCATCTGGACTCCCACTCTTTGCTGCAGAGAACAGTGTCAATCCCCCTCAATATACTGCCCCCTACCACCACTACATTCCCTTTCACTCCCCCCACTTGAATGGCTTCCTGTACCATGGTGCACGGTCAGTTTGCTCATCCACCCTGCAGCCCCCGCTCTCATCCAAACAAGGGGAGAGAACCCCAAACCTATTGGATAATTGAGACTCCTGTCCCCTTGAGTCCTCTTATCTATGTCACTTGCAGTCATACCTTCCTGTCCCTGATCATTGACCAAATCAGAAGACCTTGTTTTAAGGGGTGTGACTGCCTCCTGGCACAAAACATCCAGGTAAATTTTGCCATCCCTGATGTGTCACAGTGTCTGCAGCTCGGCCTCCAGCTCAATAAACTGTGCTGAAGCTCCATGAGCCGCAAGCACTTACGGCAGCCAAGTTTGCCCTGGATCGCACTGGCATCCAGAAGCTCCCATGTGTTGCAGCCTTGATACATCCCCTGTACTGCCATCCATAAATGTATTTTAATTATTTAATTATGTTATTCAATTATTTATCTTCCATTTTTATATATTTTATAAACTTTACCACTGGTTCATGTACTATTTTAAACCTTAGGAATGGAATTGGCCTTAACCACTTTCAAGATACTCACCAAACAGCTAGTTTCTTCCCTTGTAGTACAGTAAGAACAAAAGTATGCAGTTACAGCTGGTAATTAGGAAAGCTAATAGAATGTTATCACTTATTGTGAGGAGAATTGATTACAAAAGTAGGGAGGCTATGCTTCAGTTGTTCAGTTGGTGAGACCACATCTGAAGTATTGTGTACAACACTGGTCTCCATATTTAAAGAAAGATGTAAATGCATTAGAAGCAGTTCAGAGAAGGTTTACTAGACTAAAACCAGGAATGGGTGGGTTGTCATATGAGGAAAGGCTGGGCAGGTTAGGCTTGTATCCACTGGAATTTAGAAGAGTAGGACGTGACTTAATTGAAACCTTTTAAGATCCTGAGGGGTCATGACAGGGTGGATATTGGAGAGGATGCTTCCTCTTGTGGGAGAATCTAGAACTAAGGGTCACTGTTTAAAATAAGGGGCCACTCATTTAAGACAGATGTGAAGAAAAATGTTTTCTGAGGGTTGAGTCTTTGGAACTCTTTCTCAAAAGGTGATGGAAGCAGAGTCTTTGAATATTTTTAAGGCAGAGCCAGATAGATTCTTGATTAACAAGGAGGTGAAAGGTTATCGAGGAAGGCAGGAATGTGGGGTTGAGGTTACTTCCAGATCAGCCATGATCTCATCGAATGGTGGAGTAGGCTCGAGGCTGAGTGGCCTACTCCTGCTCCTAATTCGTATGTTTGAATGTATGTGTGTAACCAATTCCTGCAGGAATTGCAAATTAGAAAAAGCAAAAGGAAAGGAACATCTCACTCGTTTGCCTCGTTAACATATCCTCTCTTAAAGCAATATTACAACATCTTTACTTTTAAAATTTTTAGGCCTGATTTTTCGCTCATTGAGGACATGCGATTGGCAGATGCGGGAGCAGTCGGGAAACAGGCCCCCGACCGCGATTTCACGCTGCCTGGCAACTAACGGCCCACCGATGTGAAATGCTGCTCTATAAGCTCAGTGCTGCCAGGGTGGGGGCGGGAAACAATATCGCCATGGGCGCGGATGAACACTTTGAGAGAGTTCCCTGAAGGCAGACAGCTGCCTCGAGTTGCAGACTTGCAAATAATAAAATAAACAAAAAAGCCACAAAAAATGTCCATGCAGCACAAATCAAGCACCTGAAAGTATACATCATAAAAATGCTGACCCCAGATATTTCTTTCCATTTTATTTCCTAATGGAGATTTCTCTGCCTTTGGATGAGGTTTCATAAAAATGTAAAGGCTGATTGGCCAGTCTGACAACCAAAGATTGGACAGGCTACAAAATATTGCGTTCAATGGCGCCATTAATGGGCTTAATTGCAGGTAGGCACGCTTTCCAATGCTGCGTGCGCCCACTGACCGAAATGTTGCACGTGTGTGATGACGTTGGGACACTCGCCGGCATTATCTTGCGCTATTTTACCCCTAATCAGGTTCGGGGTGCACCTGCTCACAGAGCGTAAAATTCTGCCCTTAAAGTGCTGAGAGAGCGCCTCTTCCTTGAGGCACCCTCTCTCTCCACCCACCCCCCTCCACCAATTACCTGCAAAAACAGACTGCCACTCTCTCAGTACATGAGCGTCCCCTATTAGCCCTCCAATCGCAGAAGCCTCTCCTCTGTCCTCAACTGAATGGCAAGCCCTTTGCCATTACTTGGACTTTAGCCTGAAAATTGCTTCAGGGGTCTGATTCTAATGCAGTTCAGGATCAAAACCCAAAAATGATCGGGGTCCTGACCCCAGAACAAAGACTTAGCCCAAGAGTCGACATAGGAAGAAATATGTTCGTGGGGAAAGAACAGGCTGAATCGATTATGCTACCAGGGCAGTCACATTTGTGAATCTTAGGAAGGAGGTACAGCAGGCTGTGTGGGATTGAGGTTAAGGAGGTTGGAGGAGCTGGGGGCAATTATCCCAGAGGAGGTCAGTGACAGGGAAACAACTTGATGTTCGATGATGGGGGTTGTGGTCCAGCGAGATACTTTACTGGAGAGAAATTTCTATTCATAAATGTTAAACAAAGATTTAAAAGTTTGCTGTGACTTTGAGAGGATGGATGTTTGTAGAGGAACAATGATTTTCAATTAATACAAACATCAGATGGATAACTTCTCTAAATTCTTAGTTGTTGACGCTAGTCTTCGTCATATTGCTGTGACAGTCCCAGATGGGCTTGAGAGCATTTGTCAATAGAATAAATTTATGACAAAAAGAGAAGTAATTAACAGGACATTATGACCTTGGGATAATGATAGGGTTATAATTTTACCTCGTGTAGGTCCGTTTTGTGGCTACAATGACGCAATTGGTGGTGCAGGTTAATCACACCTTGTCAAAAAAGACAATTAAAAAAGCTGTATAAATACTCTACACTGAAGGCAGTTGACCAACAGTGAGGGCAGACTTGAAACAAAATTATCTCTGATAGCACATAAATTCTCCAGATCTTTTTTATGCTATCAAAAGATTGTCTTCTCACAGTCTAATGCATGCTTCTACCATCCAGATTAAGCAAGTGCTGGTTAATCAGTGGTTGAAACTCCTAACATAAAATGAAAAGCGATGAGAGGGATTATTTATTCCAGTTTGCCCACAAGTTTAACAGAAGTGGAGTGTAAAACATTAGCACCAAAACATTACCAATAGACCACCCTCATTCTGTAGTATTCCCAAAGGCATTCTCATGTTGCTGGCATAAATTTATTAGTTCAATTTAATGACGCATTGAAATTATACTGTGAAAAATTAATAAAATAGACCACTTTCATATAAGCACAACATGTTTGTTATTAGCAGCCAGATCAATTTTGTTAGAAAGCTGCCCTCACTGCATTCTATCTGCTGTGGAACGGCCTATTGTAAGAATTTGCACAGGCCTTTGGTGGTGATGTTCTGATCTGTGTTGGCAGCCTGGCTAGGCTCTTGTGGCATGATGGTCTTTGGAACCGAACAGGTTACAGTAGTCATGCACACACTCTGGTCTCAATGACGCTGGGCTGTACTGAAAACAAACAATTTTCTCTACCAACTAGGGTTTAGCATTCCATTCCCTTTCCTCAGCGACTGATGAACAAATTGGCGATTAGACAGGCAACTATACAATTACAATGCACACAAATGTTGCAGTCAAATTATGGACATGTGGTCAGTGAAGGATGCTACAGGGCAATCATTTGTAACACTGGGGAACTCTTCCTCCCTCTCCTTCATTAGATTTTTGCTATTTAGTAATGCAGCTGGAGTCTCAGCTGTCTGAGTCTTCCAAACACATAACTATCCATGCCACTTAGCAAGTGTAGTTTGCTCAAAAAGCACCATATGAGCAACTAGAGGCACTGATTATTTCCACAGTATTCTGATGGCTTGCAGAATTATTTTACACAAATCAAAAATGATTGTAATGGACTAGAAGCTATATTAAAGCAAGTAGTTATGCTTGCCAAGTTGATGCACCAGAACTGTCCTCCAGGACGTTTGACTAATTTTCCGGGAATTGACAAGCATCCACAAATTAGGCCTTGTTACACTTGTTGTTGCTAACAGCCGAGAGCTCTGTATTTGAATGAATCCAGTTTGGGCATGAGACAACACATGCACCATGCTGCAGCCAGTTCAAAGAAGTGCAACTTCTGCATCATGATTATAGGTTTTAAAGTTCGATGTCTGAAGCTGTACAGAGATCAGCTCAAACGGCATTAGAAAATCTCTAAATGTAAATTACATAATTGGAATTTCATACACTAAACACACTGATACAGGCTACATTCCCTCTTCCACATTCAGATTTAATCAACAGTACTTGAAACTAGTTTACCAAACAATTGGGTTTGAAGATCTGACTGTTACACACACTAGTCTAATAAGCTTATGTGAATACACAAGACTGCATCAGGTGATTGACTGAATGAAGTACTGACCCATTGGGTCCTAAAACCTTGAAAAAACATTGCGTGTTGTTGTTGAGAAAATGCTTCACGTTCACTGTAAGGCATGTTCTTCATGAATCTTTATCATCCTAATTTGAGCTTTTCCTTTCATTGTAATCAAACGTCCTTGTGTTGAAGAATTTTTAAAGATATCTGAGCTCCTGTAGCATTGGCAACAATGAGTCAGATAGAAGGGAAGAGCTTTAATGACATGAACCAAGATGTATTGTACTGAATTAATTTTCCATGGCATTGCTCACAGAAAATAAAGATAATATCTCCCTACCTGTAACTTTGGGCAGATGGTGGGGTTATCCAAAGAATTGATGGGAAACATCCCCAATGATCACAGCTACCCTACAGCCATGTAACATTTCATGGAATGTATCTACACCACAGGGACTCCACTTCATGGAGTGTTATTTGGCTGGTGATGGGACTCCTGTCCTGCACTTGAGTGCAAGTCCTGCCTCAGAGAGTGCTGACCAATTTGACTGGCCAGCAGCTCCATCGTCCCAGCAGCACCGGTGGTGAGGTGGGGGGGGGGACCCAGAGGGCTGCAGGGGTTGCCCCAATGTGGAAAAGGGGCCCTTAAGTCAGCCACCACTCCCTAACAACACTATGAGCGTATCTACACTACAGGGACTGCAGTTCTTCAAGAAGGCGCTGTGGGCCATCAAGAGCAGCAGAATTGTATTCAACCACAATCACCCGGCATATCTCCCACTTTGCCATTACCATCAAGCCAGGGGATCAACCCTGATTCAATGAAGTGTGCAGGAGGGCATGCCAGGAGCAGAACCAGGCATACCTAAAAATGTGGTGTCAACCTGCTGAAGCTACAGCACAGGACTACTTGCATTCCAAACAGCATAAGCAGCAAGTGGTAGACAGAGCTAAATGATTCTGCAACCAACGGTTCAGGTTTAAGCTCTGCAGTCCTGCTACATCCAATTGTGAATGGTGGTGGACAATTAAACAACTAGCAGGAGGAGGATCCCCATTCTCACTGATGGGGAAGCCCAGCACATCATTGCAAAAGATAAGGCTGAAGCATTCGCAACACTCTTCAGCCAGAAGTGCCGAGTGGATGAACCATTTTGGCCTCCTCCAGGGGTCCCCAACATCATAGATGTCAGTCTTCAGCCAATCGATTCACTCCACATGATGTCGAGAAACGGCCAAAGGCACTGGATAGTGCAAAGGCTATGGATGGGCCCTGACAACATTCCAGCAATAGCACTGAAGACGTGCTCCAGAACTTGCCGTGCCCCTAGCCAAGCTGTTCCAGTACAGCTACAACACTGGCATCTACCCAATAACGTGGAGCACAGGTATGTCCTGCACTCAAAAAAGGACAAAACCAATTCAGACAATTGCTGCTGCATCAATCTACTCTCCATCAGTAAAGTGATGAAAGGGGTCATCAACCATGTTATAAAGCAGCACTTGCTTAGCAATAACCTGCTCATTGACGCTCAGTTTGGGTTCCACCAGGGTCACTGAGCTCCTGAACTTGGTTCAAATGTGGACAAAAGAGCTGAACTCCCGAGGTGAGGTGGGAGTGATTGCATTTGACATCAAGGCAGCATTACACCAAGCGTGGCATCAAGGAGCCCTTGCAAAACTGGAGTCAATGGGAATCAGGAGGTAAACTCCCTGCTGTTTGGAGTCATACCTAGCACAAAACAAAATGGTTGTGGTTGTTGGAGGTCAATCATCCTCGATTCCAGCACTTCACTGCAGGAGTTCCTCAAGGTAGTGTCCTAGGCTCAACCATCTTCAGCTGCGTTATCAATGACCTTCCTTCCATCATAAGCTCAGAACTGGGGATGTTCGCCGATGATGGCACAATGTTCACCATTCATGACTGCTCAGGTACTGAAATAGTCCCTATCCAAATGCAGCAAGACCTGGACAATGTCCAGGCTTGGGCTGACAAGTGGCAAGTAATATTCGCGCCAGGCAATGACCATCTCCAACAAGAGAGAACTGTTATGACTGATGCAGTTGGTAAAGTGGAGTTATTTAAAAATCCCAGAGGGAAACTTTAAACAACTGTCATAATCAATAATTTTAAGTGTAATGTTTGAGATGCGACTCTAAACTCGGGAACTAGTTTGAGGTTTTACGTTAAACTAAATGAAACATTTTATTAATTTACACAGGTTAAAATATATACACATGGATACAAATTACTGCTACCATAACTTTTAACCAATTCCCAAACTAATCTCCATTAGGGCGACAACAATCCATGGACTTAACCAAAACACCAGGCAAAGCATTTTCACCTTACAAATTCAAAATGAAGTTCTGTTTACTGTGGAGCCAGTTGGAGGCTTACAACTGCCTTTTGATCTTACATTGCCTTTGCCTGCACACCCGAAAACTACTGAAGTTATACCTACCACCACTGATTGAATTCAAATTCTCATTGTATCACCAGTCTGTTTGAACTTTACCTTTTAACAATGAAACCCCTTTCATAGTACCAATTTTATTAGTAATATCAACGTATGGCTTGGTATCTGTTAGATAGGCATCAAGTTTTCACCTCACTTCTTGAATGCTCGATTAAAAAAAAATGTAAACAGAGAGGTAGAGTACATTTGCATCTCACTGTTTACATCTCAAACTAGAATATATCAAAGTTCCTAGACCAGCTGGCTTTAATCCAATTAGACATACCCAGAGACCAAACCGCTAAATGAAAAATATTTTTCAAAATATTAAGTACATTAATAGCTTCATGAGAAGAACTAATCATGACCCCTTGCCATTCAATGGCATTACCATTGCTGAATCCCCCACTATGAACACCCTGGGGGTTGCCATTAACCAGAAACTGTACTGGACCAGCCATATAAATATTGTTGCTCCAAGAGCAGGTCAGAGGCCATGAATCCCTGTGATGAGTAACTCACCTCCAGACTCCCCAAAGCCTGTTGAGCATCGACAAGGCACAAGTCAGGAGTGTGATGGAATACTCTTCACTTGCCGGGATGAGTGCAGCCCCAAAAACACTCACTAAGCTCAACACCATCCAGGACAAAGCAGTCCGCTTGATCGGCACCCCTTCCACATTCTCTTCCTCCTTCGCTGACGCACAATGGGAGCATACCATCTACAAGATGCACTGCATGAACCCACCAAGGCTCCTTTAGACAACACCTTCTAAATCCACCATCTAGAATGACAAGGGCAGCAGACACCTGGGAACACCGCTATCAGTAAGTTTCCCTCCAAACCATTCACCATCCTGACTTGGAAATATATCACCGTTCCTTCACTGTCACTGGGTCAAAATCCTGGAGCTCCCTCTCAAACAGCACTGAGGGCATAGCTAAACCATAGGGACTGCAGTGGGGTTCAAGAAGGCAGCTCACCACCACCTCCTCAAGGGCAATTAGGAGTGAGCAATAAGTGCTCGCCTGGCCAGTGATGCCCACATCCCATGGATCAATAAAAATACACAGAAAAGTATGGGTTGAACCATTCTACCATGTTGCAGCAGCATTGTAATGAAGTATGAGACATGGGTCAGAACGGATTCCATCAATAACAGCTTTCATAACATTCAAAATATTTTTTATATTACAGGGATGGTCAGCATGTGAAGTGTTGTAATATATATTTCACAGTGCTATCAGAATCATCCTGAAAAATGTATATTTGTTACATTAATTGCCTATCTATGAACAGATTAAAGGTGGCAGCATTAAGTAGGAAAGGCCAGAAAAAAAGGCAAACAGAATATTTGGTTTTATATCTCGAACTAAGCATTAAAACACCTTAAGGAAAAGTCTGAGCTTGTATGAAGCCTTAGCTAGGTTATATCTGGAACAATAGGTTCCCATTATAGGTCACCTCTCAAAGCAATGTGAAAGATGTAGCATCAATTCACTTGGATGTGAAATGATAGTTGTGAGAGCTAGAGCTTAATTTGTTAAGAGTTAAGAAGTTTAAGGGGTGGTGAAATAGAGGGCCTGAAAGTTATGAAAGGTAAATCCTGACAGGTTGTCGAGGTAAGAAGAGGATACAGATTTAAGATGGGTCAGGATTTTTGGCTGTTGGGAATAGAGACCAGCAGGCACACAATTTCCTGCTGCCAGCCCGCGAGCCAACGCCCCCCACAACCCCCCCCCACCCCCAGGCCATTTTCACTGAGGCCGGGCCTGGTTGGAACACCTGCCTGCTTGGAAGTTGAGTGTAACCAATTGAGGTAATTAAAAGGCCAATTAAGGCTAATGATCATAGGAGCCCCCCCCCCCCCCCCCCCCCCCCCCCCCCCCCACCACCCCTGCACCCTGTGGCATCAGCACAGCAGCTGTCAGGAGGTGGTGTCCCAGGGTAAACTGGGGATCCAGCACCCCAGGAAGACTTGGACGTTCTTTCTCGCCTACCTGGCCACAGCTGGTTCCCCCGCTACCCTGACAGTCCAGCAGTAGTGGCCATTTTTATTTCAATTTTTTTTTCACACGCACTGAGAAGGCACTTCAAGATGGAGGCACCCTCTCTCCCAACACAACAGGTTGCAAAATCCTTCCATACTGCACATCTTCGCGAGCCTGCCTGCCACCCCTAATTGGAAGGTGAGCATCCCCTCTGGCCACTAATCAAGCAAAACCACTAATGTACTGCTCCCAACATAGTGAGGGCCCAGGGCCAACATTTATCCCCAGTGTCGGGGGTCTCGATCCAAAATGAAAAATCTGGCTCAGAATCATGAATGGAATCAAACAGGAGCTTAGAAAATAATTCTTTGTGCAGAGGGTGGTTAGATTGTGGAATCTTCTGTTACAGGCCAGTGCATATCATCAAGAATTGCAAAGTGGAATTACGTACTTTTCTGAAAAAGAGAAGCATCAAGGGGTAAAAGGGAGCGCATAAGAGTGAGACTAGGCCATGATGATTTACGTGGAGATAAAGCATCGTAGCACGCTGATGGATTGTGTACAATACTGCTGTATGATGAATTGTGCAATAAGATTTATATTTGACCAGCTTTAAATTAATTAATTATTAGGTCAATCCACTTGTGGGGCGTGAGCCTATAGCTTGTTATCATTGAATTGAAAGGTATAGCACAGGAGGAGGCCATTCAGCCCATCGAGTCTGCACCAGCTCTCTCCAAGAAAAATCAAGTTGCCTCGCTTTTCACACATCCCAGCAATGTTTTCTCCTGGGAAGTCTTTGCTCTTATTGCAATTTATAATAAAAACGAAAACTGATATCAATCGAGCAAGGAAGCAAGTGCCCTGCTGGTTTAGTTTTAACCTTGTTTCAAGGAGACCTCTACAATTTAACCATCCTTAGAAGTGTATGCATCCATCTTGATTACCCTTGCTGGGCTCAAGAGAAATTCAGCATTATGCAGTTGAAGTGCTAGCTTGTAAAAGCCTATAGTTTATGGCCCGGAACTCCAGGAATTTAAAGAAATAAAAAAAAAATCACCACATTTTATTGATTCGGAGACAAAAAGCATTATTCTGCCACAGTTCAAAAAACCTGATCCATTAAAATCAGAACACACAGACACCGGTTGCGCTTCCAAACATCTCTAACCCTTCATTACATTATGGCCATCTGTGCAGCAAAAATCCAGGTTGGTTAATAAAGAAATTCCTACAAATTGGACTTTAGATTTCTTAAATCTAAAATGGTGCAATACTTTCATGTTTAAATCGCACATAAAAGAGAGACTTGTGCTTACATAGTGCATTCTATGGCCTTTGGATGTTCCAAAGCTTTTTACAACCAATCAAATACTGCAGAGTTATAGTCAATTTATCCACAGCAAGCTCCCGCAAACACCAAGGTGATCATGACCAGAGAATCTATTTATTTGTAGTGATGTTGATAAGGGATAAATATTGGCTAGAACGCAGAGGATAACTCTTTTGGCCTTTTTCAAAAAGGTGCCCTGGAATGTTTTTACACCCACCTGAGAGAGCAGATGGGGCCTCGGTTTAGGGCAGAATTTTGCCCTTGGCGTGCTGGATTGGCAGGGATGGGCGGTCAGGAAGCCAACTGCTGCCTGCGATTGACATGGCACTGCGATTTCATGCTGGAAGCCCAATTAAGGCCCGCCCATTTTGATAAGTGAGTGGCAGCGCTGAGCACTGCCTGTGCGGGCGAGGAGGGAGGGGAATGCGAGCAAGCCTAGTGTGAACTTTGCGCGTAAGCTCGAGAGAGCACTGAATAATCTCCCTGAGGAATGGAGCTGCCTCGGAGATGATGATATTGAAAAAATTAATAAAGGACAGTGAAATGTTATAAAACTTGTCCCCTCCTATGACTCTGTCACATGAGCAGGGACATGTTTTTTAAATCAAGTGTAAAATTTTAATTTGCTTTAGGAAACCTCATCCGGCCTTTTAATTGTAGGCGGGCACGCTGCTGACTCTGGTGCATGCCCGCCGAAAGAAATATCGCAGGACATTGGGACACTCGCCCAACATCATCGCACGTCATTTTATGCTCAGCCGGGTCAGTTGCACACCCAGCCACCGAGCTTAATATTCTGCCCTAAGTGTCTCTTCAAACTTATGCCACCTCCAATAGTAGATCACACACTCAGTACTGAGCTAGGTTTTCTGTTTAAATCTGTGGGGCAGGATTTCATGCGTTGGCGAGTGGGGGTGGGGCCCATTCACCAATGTGTAAAATGACATGCGGTGACGTCGGGGGCGCCCCATTTAAATTTTCAGGAAGGCGGGGGCACAGCAAAATCAGCTGTGTGCCCGCCGACCTGGTCAATGGCCAACTGAGGCCATTGACAGGGTCAATTAAGTAATTAAAGGACCTGCCTGTCCAACTTTACAGTTGGTGGGCAGGCCAGCAACCCGATGGGAACTTGAAAAAACATGAAACCTCATCCACGGACGGGATGAGATTTCATGTAGGTTTTTTAAAAAAATTAATAAAATTTTTGTAAAAATTATGGACATGTCCCAACTCATGTGACATTGTCACATGAGGGGACATGTTAGGGAAATTTTATTTTTCTATTTTTATCTTTTTTACATTTATAGCCAATCTCCCTGAGGCTGCACTTAGCCTCGGGGAGATGAGTGAGCTCGTTTTGGGATTCCCCCCGGTCCGCAGAGGGAGTGCATAGCGCTTCTGTGCGAACGTCACGCTGGGCAGGCCTTAATTGGCCCGCCCATGTAAAAGGGTGGTGCGCCTCCGATTGGGTGCACCCGCCCTTCAACTCCACCCCCCCCCCCCCCCCCACCCCCCACCCCCCACCACTGACGGGGGGAAAATTCAGCCTGTGGAGTGGAGTTTAAACTCACAACCTTCTGACTTGGGCAGGCATGCTACCAACCAACGTGGCATTGAATTTGGCTCTGCTACTTACTAAACATATTAGAACTACCACATAAATATCTCCATCCATTGAGGATCAACAGGAGTTAATTCCAATTAACCTTTCAATCAATAGATGAAGAATATAATGTGAATGAGTGTTCTTTTCTCCATTGCCTCTATATACTGGAGTTAAACAAGCAGAGAACTATAAAGGCTCTAAACCGTGTTCTTTTCAATTATGAGTGGATTTTCTGTCATATTGCGGTAGGAAGTCAGTGTTTTATCAGGAATGCTGGGTTGTCAATGATGTTAGGTGATAAAATGTGGTGTTGTGGAGTTAGAAGTAAGAGGGGAAATGCAGGCATTGGTTCTGTGGCAATATAGGAGATTGTGTGGGATGATTAAGCCTGGGAAGAAAGCATAATGACTTGGAAATCTAGGTGTGCTGACAAGGAATGATAGGGAGTACGCTAAGCCATGGGTCATGAGTAACCCAGGATAAGCAACTTGCAGTGTTGGGAATTCAGTTGGGAGAAAAGCAAAACCATTGTGGAGGGAGTAAATAACAATTGTGAGAGAAGAAATGTGGTCATCAAGTAACTGAGTGGATCAAGCTTAATGAGGAACTAGACAGCTGAAGGAAGAACAAATATTTTGGGAAAGTGGATAGCTTGGAGCTTTGAGATGGGTAGTGCAGCAGCAGGAACTACATAGGAGGGAGCTTGTGAAGGTAGAGTGTGGGGGAAAGAGGCAAGGATAATGGTTCAAAATAATTATGTGAAGTACACGAACCAGATGAGAAAATGGATATCCAGCTTGAGAGCAATGGCAGGGTTGAGGCTGATTGATGGAGCCGTTCAGGGTTTAGGAGATAGGGTGCTGAAGTGTAGAGCAGTTGCTATGGAGAAGCAGAAGGGAGCTGAATTCAACAGAGGGGGTCATGAAGGCAAGAGCAGGGAGCAGGCTAAAGCCAATAGACAGGTTAGGCAGGAGAATCGGGCCTATGGGCCGATAATTGAAGAGGGTGGCAGAAACCTTACTTGGAACAATAATGGAGGTCTAGAAGCCTCGGTGTAGAGCAGAATTAGCATATCAGTTTTGCTTCATGCTCTCACCCCCTGGCTGGAAAATTTCACCAGCCATTCCTCCACCTTACACCCTTCTCTTGCCAACACATAGTCCATCTACTAACTTGGGGATAGGTTGCCAATATGTGCTGCAAGCCTATTGACTCTCACAGTTATCTTGATTACATTTCCTCCCATTCCACTTCCTGTAAGGTCTCTATTCCATTCTCCTAGTTTCTCTGTCTCCATTACATTTGTTCTGACAATGCCACCTTACCCACCCATGTTTCTGATTTGTCTTTCATGCTTCCCCAACTAAGGATCCCTTTGGGTTGATAGGACCCTCAAATGTGTCTGTCCCATTTCCCACGCATCTGCTTTTGTCTTTTCTCCTGTAACATTCTTGGTCTCATTGTGTTAACGCAGAATATTTAGAGTCTGCTGAGGTGAGGAAAACAGTAACTTTATTAAGAAACTATTTACTTCATCTTACCATGAAGTCCAACATAGAGAGAGCAAGATCATGAGTTGTTGCATCACTTCCTGTGATGACGTACACTGTCTGATTAGCACATCATAATTAGAATGAACCCCTTATATGACATTAAGATAAAAGCAAAATACTGCAGATTCTGGAAATCTGAAACTAAAACAAAAATACCTGGAAAAACTCAGCAGGTCTGACAGCATCTGCTGAGAGGAATACAGTTAACTTTTCGAGTCCATATGAATCTTCATCAGAACCATAAATAAAGAGTCATACGGACTCGAAACGTTATCTGCATTCCTCTCTGCAGATGCTGTCAGACCTACTGAGTTTTTCCAGGTATTTTTGTTTTTGTCCCTTATATAACATCTTCCCCAAAGTCTCTGATTCTCCCCATTATACTACATCTCCCCCAACTCTGACTTCAGTTTCTTTTTTATAGGGACAACTGCTGTGGCAGTTTCACTAGTCTACCTGATGGGGTCCTCAGCTTCTTTGGAGGAGATTGGAGATTTGAGTCCTGCATGTGATCTCTCAGGGTCTGCTGGGCAGAAGAGGAATTTGTAGATGACTTCAGTTCACCAATCTGGTTGTCATCTGGATCTCTTGATGAATGCAGCATCCCTGGTCTTTTCGGTTGGGTAGATGATTGCTTTGATTGTGTAGGAAGTTGCTTCTGTGTGGCAACTAGTGCACGCCTGTTCTATCTCACTGTATCATTATCTGTTTGGATGAGGTAGGGCTATGGATGTGGTGTCTGTTCAGCCACTTGTCCGTAGTGAGCTTGGTCTCAGATCCAAACTGGCTCTCCTGCTTGGAGACCTGGCAGGTTGCGTGCTTTGTGACGTTTGTCATAGTTCCACATCTGACTGGGACAATACTCATCTCTTTCTCCCTTACCTTGTCCAAGTTATTAGCAGTACACATGGCATGAGTGTGTGTGGGAGAGTAGGGGGTTGAGTTCTTAGTCATCTTCTCATTAGGTGTTCACATGATGCTAGACCATTTTGGAGAGGAGTTGAACAATAGCTCAGAAGTGCAAGTTGGATGTCATAATTCTTTTTTAGTAATGGTTTCACAGTATGTCCTCCTCTTTCAGCTTCACCATTGGCTTGAGGTTATCTTGGAGATCTGATAGTATGGACAAATCCGTATGATGCCATGAAATCTTTAAAGTATTCAATGGCAAACTGCATTTCATTGTCTTGTTTACAAGGTCTGGGATTCATATATTGCAAATGATCTCCTTCAGCGATGTAATCACTGCTTCAGAAGTGTAATGCTGCAGTTGCTTGACTTTCTACCCATTTGGAGTAGTAGTTTCCTACAATCAAGAACATTTTACCTCTGTGTTCAAAGAGGTCCATCCCAAGACATTTCCGTGGTCTTAATGGAAAGGAAGATGCCATCGACTGTTTTCTCGTCTCCTCGCGATGAATAGCACAAGTGATACAGTTTGATATCATCTGTTCCAGTGACTGAGACCTGGCCACCAAACAATATTTTGCCCTGGCTTGAAATTTTATGATGGCCAAATGTCTGGTGCAATCGTTATAATACGTCGAGTCCCAAAACTCTCAAATGACCACTGTCCCATAGATGAGTAAGTCATCAACTACACTTAGATGAACTCTCCGTTCACAGTATTGCCCAAGAATGGGATTGTGTAACATGTATGCTGGCCATCCTTTGAAGCAGTACCTCCTGACCGGCGCATGCTCTTCATCATATTTCTGTGCATCTCTGATTTTATTCAGTTGCTGAGTTGCTGGTAGAACTGTGTTTGTTGTTGATGCAAAGGTTTCTACCTCTTAACAAGGACTGCATCACCTTCAGGTCTTACCACCAGGATACAGGACAAAACATCAGCTGTAGTCTGCTATTTTCCCAGCCATACTCTTGTCCTTGAATCAAACCTCATCATCCTCTGTCAGAATCATTGTACTTGTGGAGGCATTTTTGTTAACTCCTTAGAATTGATAAGTGTCACTAAGAGTTTGTGGTCTGTCTCTAATTTGACGTAGAGATCAAGAACATAATCTGCAAACTTTTCACAAGCCCATGTAGGGGTTATTGCTTCGTTCTCTATTGCTGCTTATCTCTGCAGCCTCTACCAGTGAAAGGGATATGTAATACACTGCTCTGTGCTTTCCATCCATCTGTGTCTGAAAGAGGACAGTTCCCAATCCTATAGAAGATACATCTGCAGAAATGATAGTGGGTAGTTCTGCGTCATAGTGAGCTAAAATATTAGGATATCAGCATCTCTTTGATTTTCTCAAATCACCTCTGTTGTGTTTCCTCCCAGCACCATGTATTGTCCTGTCATAACAGCTGACATAATGACTCATTGATGACATCTAGGTTGGGTAAGAATCTTGCAACTTGCTTTACCATATCCACAAATCTTTGGAGCCTAGTCACATTCCAACTGCTAATTCCTTGATTGCTCTAGTCTTCTGTAGATCAGTTCTGATACCGGAGGCATCTACAATGTGCCCAAGGAAATTAACAGTCTGCTGCAAGAATTTGCATTTGTTATTGAGTCTAAGTCCTGCTTCCTGCAGGCACTGCAGCACAGCTCGCACTCTAGTGTCATATTCTGTCTGAGTGGACCCATGGATCAGGACATCATCCATGTGACATTCAACTCCATCCAGTTCTTCTGGGACTCTTCTTCATTGGCCTCTGGCAGATTTCTGGTGCTGTTGTGAAGCCAAACGGTGACCTGGTAAAAGAAAACCTCCCAAATGGTCAATGCAGGTTGTGAGCAACTTAGATTCTTCATCGATGGGTAGTTGCGAAAACCACTATTTGCATTTAGCTTTGTAAAAATTGAACTCTTTCCCAGTTTTGTTATGCTCTCATCCACAGATGACATAGGATGAACTTCGCCTTCAACTGCTTTGTACAGCTGTGCAAGATCTACGCAATTTCTGATCGATCCATTAGGTTTTGGCTCTGGGACCATCCCTGAGCACCAGCTTGTTGGTTCTGTCACAGGTGAAATAAACCCCTACTTCAATGTAGAGTCAATTTCCTTCTTTACCTTTGATGAGAGTGGATGAGGAACTTTTGTGTGTGTAAACAGACACATTGGCTTTGTTCAGGACATAGTGATGTGGTATGCTGCCTTCACCTTTCCTAGTCTTGAAAACAGCTGTGGAAATTCAGCTCTGAAGATTTTAGGTTGATCTTCTTGGCTTCCCAGTTCCTTTACTCTGCAAATTGGTTCTAATCAATACAGACTTCCCTGCTTAAGAGTGCACAAATCTGGTTCAGGATCCCACGTAAGGTTTCAGTGATTTTCTCTCTATATTGACAGGTTGAATTCAGTTGTCCTATGACCTTGAGTTCTATACCTCCTGGCCCATGTAGATTTTTGTTTGATGGCTGAAGAGAATTTTTCTCCAATCACAGTTCAACATCAGAAAGAATCAGAACTGCTGCACATGTATCTAACTTTAAGTGTGTCTTGTTTCCTTCTTCTAGGATATAAGCACCCCAGTAGCTTCCACTTGGTTCCTGGATCTCTCCAAGGAAAACCATCTCAATATCATTAACATCTTCTACTTCGTGGATCTTGCCACCTTTTGAAGGTTTCTCCTTTTGCTTATACTGTATAGCCTTCTTGCTGCAACACATAGCCTGGAAGTGACCCTTCTTTCTCCAGATATTCGGCCTCTTTGGCAGGGCCATTTCTGCACCTGTGCTTTTCCTGCCACACTGATTTACAGTTAACTGGGATGGTTGATGGATGCTCTTCCTATCTCCCCTGCTTTTTTATAGCCATTTATCTGTTTTTAAACTTAACGTACTCCGCTGTGTCAGTTGTTTTGGGATATGGTTCTCCCTGTCACCTTGAGTCCCCGATCAATTTTGCTTCCTGACCCCAGCTTGTCTACTCAGTTGAATTGTCTTTTTCAGGTTAAATCATCTCTCGACTGCAAGTGGTCAGAAAATGCTTCACCCAAGACTCTTTTCACATGAAACAGTGATTGTACTTCTTTCAACTTGAGCACTTGCTGCTCAAAATGCTTTCTCCTGTACTGAGGTGAGGCCAAATGCAGATTGGGTGATTGCATTGCTGATCAGTCTGGTAGGGTGACCCTGACCTTCCCATTGCTCGTCGTTTTAATTCTTCTCACACTCCCACTCCAGATTGTTGTCTCTCTTCCTCCCCTCCCACCAGCCTTCCAATAAAGTTTGTGGAATGAGGTGCTATTTTTATTCATTCATGGCATGTGGGCATCGCTGGCTAGGCCAGCATTTATTCCCAATCTCTCAAGGGCATTAGGGATAGGCAATAAATGCTGACCTAGCCACTGACACCCATATCCCATGATGAATAAAAAACAGCATCTTATCGATAGGTGCTTCAAAACCTTCACAACAATTTCAGAACATAGCCACAGCTCCCATTTTTTTCCCACACCAAGTACTGGCAAGGGTTTTCTGTTGCTGTTCACAAATCCTCTGGACTCATCTTTTGTTTCTTGACTTATCCTATTACCATTTCTTGTTGCTTTGCATGACCCTTCTTTTTGTCATTTAATCACTTCTGTTACTCTCTCACAGAGCTTCCTCATTGTTCATTCCGCCTTTCCTCACTCATCTTCCCTGCCTTGTGCATTCTTAAAATCTGTTACATCTCTAACTTTCTCCATTTCTGAGGAAAGGTCACCGACCTGAAATGTTAAACTCGGTGTCTGTCTCCACAGATGCGCTTCCAGCATTTTTTCTTTTTCTCTCAAAGCTTTATTTACCTCTTAGATGTCGATGGCTAGAGCATTTGCTAATGCTGGATTTACAATGTGAATTTAATAAATGGAAAATGTATTCAACAAGGGGAAATTTGAATATTAATATTTCTATGTGTAATGAGAACTGGCAGTTATGCAGCTACGAATAATCTTTGCTGGAATTGTAAAGCTGCTCCTTTTCTCCAAGTATTTGACTCTGTCCTTTGAAGCTGTGTAAGTGATTGTGATGGATGGGTTAATTTGTGTTTTAGATTAGAACTACATTGATGCCTAGTCTATTTTTTTCCACTACCGCTGGTGGGAGGGGAGGAGGAGAGACAATAATCTGGATTTTTTTTATTAAGAATAACAATGAGGTTATAGTCACTCACTATTATTATAGTGTAAATTTCACTGCATTCACAACTTAACGCATTTAAACATGGGGCTGAATTTTGTGTCTTGTGTGTCTGACCTGATCGGGCGTGAAATAGTGTGAAATGACATCGGGCAAGCATTCCGACGTCAAAGCCACGCTTGAGTGATATTTTGGTTGGCGGGCCCGTGCAAAAGTCGGAAGTGCACCCACCAAAAATTAAGAGGGCAATTAAGCCCTTCAGTTAATTAATGGTGCAATTGAGTCCAATTTTTCGGTGCCTGACCAACCTTATGGCTGACGGACGGGCGAATTGGCCAGGCGGCCTTTGCATTTTTCATCAAACCTCATCCACGGGCAGGATGAGATTTCCGTGGTGAAACAAAATATAAATAAATTTCTATGGACAGCATTTTCATTAGCTAAATTTTCAAGTGATTGAGTATGATGCATGGACATTTTTTATCGGCTTTTTAAACCTTCAATTTTGCTTTTTCAGGTCTTAGCTCCCTGAGGCAGCTCTGTGCATTCAGGGACCTTTCTGTCAGCGCTGGTCCACGCCCGCATTGACATCATCGCCTGCCCTCTTCCTGCCCCCACCCTAGCAGTACTGAGCTTCTCAGTGTGCATTTAATGCTGGCTGGCCGTTAATTGGCCAGCCAGCGTGAAATTGTGATCTGGGTCCGATTGCGGCCGGCGGTCGGTTTCCCAACCGCTCCCGGACCCGCCAATCACACCCGCCCACCAAGCTGAAAATTCAGGCCATGGAATTCTGGAAGCTGCTGTCCATTTTTGCTCATTCCCTCCACAGGCTTTGCTACACTGGTACCTTGTTGAGAGATTCAGCATTAAAACACACAAAAAGAGGTTATTTACTTACCCATCGTATAGCCATTAAACATGCCAGGAAAAGTTATGGCTGGTGCATTCAAGTGTAAATAAATCTTAACAGCGTGATACATCTTAATTGCTGAGGGATAACCCCTTTGGCCCTGAAAATGTAGTTTTACGTGTTCTTCAGAATTTCATTCTTGGAAATTAAAATGTTTTAATGTCTTTCTGTCCTTTTTTATTTGCCTCTTAATCCCATCTTTCTTTCCCCCTTCCGTTTTCTGTACATGATTTTACATTGAATAACATATTGTAACTCATACTTACTGGCTCAGAAGCCAAGTTTACTTGGATTCTTCAGTCTGGTGGAAGAGATACACTATTTGTTTGTTGCCTTTTTAACACATGCCACAGATACCCTGGAGAGAGCGCTACACTGAAAAAGATAACCATAAGTTGCTGCTAAAAAGCCCACAAAGCCTGTGGGCAGCTGTAAGTGTCACACCATGCATTCACTATTGACTTAAAATCTAGGTCAATTTTTCTAGTCAATGGGGTAACTTGAAGTTACTCGTTTCTCCTCTCCAGCCTCTGGCAAACATGCGGCGTCTGCCCTACTCACTGTGACAGGGCTGTTGGGAAAACAGAATCAATACTAGGAGTCAGAACTTGCATACATTGCTTTTTCCTGCACCCACCCAGAGAGGCTGACAGTAGATTAATCCTCTTCCACAATTAGACTGCCAGTAGGTCAATTTTTACTCCACCCTGCCCTCCCCTCACCAATAACTACTGCCACTAGACCAATTCCCTCCTCCATGAATTTGTGTGCCAACAGGTGAGTTCGTTTACTCTCCCCATCCTCTGCTGGGTTGCCAATTACATAAATTCCACCCCCCCCACCCCTCCAACCTGCCAGTCAGATAGTTAATACATCATAGAAGTACTGGAGAAATTACAAGAAGGTATGATACCAGAACTAAGATAATAAACCCTGGGAAAGATTGAACAGGGTGAGGCTGTTTCTTTGGAAAAGAGATGACTTAGAGGTGACCTGATAGAGGCCTTGAACTGTATGAATGTTTTGGATGGGTAGGTGTGGATAGAATCCAAAGCTAGCAGCTGTAATTGCAAGATAGTTACCAATAAAACTAAGAGGCAAATAGTTAAGAATTCTGAAACATGCTACTAAAAGAAGGGGTTGAGGTAAATAGCTTAGATATTTTCAAAAGTACATCAATACTGAAAGCTGATGTGGGGCTGATGGAATTGGAGAAGATTAGTGGAGTGTAAGCAACAGCACTAGCTAGTTGTGGAATGGCCTGTTTCTATGCCGTTTATTCCATGAAATCAGCTTCCTCTAGATTGTGGATAGATATATCCCACACACACCCCGCCACCCGCACCCCCCCCGCAACTTGACTGTGGTAAGTCAGTTTCCCCGAACTTAATTGCTAATAGATCTATCAAAATAGAACTATCTCATTCCGACTCTTCCATCTACCAGCATCTGATAACACAGAAGGGAAACTTTCCTGCCACAGAAAAACACAGCTTTGTATCTGGAGAAAAGATTCAGATTGATTCTCTGCTCATGTATGGATTACTTTTTTAATCCATATGTGACAAACTGAAACAGAACATATGAGCTTTCTTTTCTATTATTCCTTCAGTACAATGCTTCATGTGCAGATTACCAAGTGCAGTTTTCAAAATCTTTAAAACAGGTTGCAGTATTATTTTATAAAATCAGGCACATCTATGCTGAGAGGTTTATAGCAGACAATTCAAAATTTTTCTCCCTGTGCTGAATAGCACTTTCACCTTTAGTGTCCAGAGGTGAGAATGCCTCACACTTGGAAAGTCACATCAGGCTGCTAAAAAATGATCCAGAATGGAGCAATTTGCTGATTAAAGAATTTGAAAAATGGGCCAGAGAAATGAATGAACTTGGCTCTACGTGCCCCCTGCGCTGACTGCTGTTATTACAACTGTTTAACGTAATTGAATTTTGACATGATTTTAAATGGGTTTGGAATTCAACCTTTCCCATTGCAGCTTCAGTAGGAAATAATGCATCCGCATGTTAGGGATTGGGTCCATATTTGGAAAATTATGTTTAACTTTGTTTACACGTTGTGTGATGCACATGCGCATGTCAAATGTTAAGCATACATACACCATACAGGGAAAATAATTAAAGCAGGGGTGAAATCAGGCAGCATTCAGGACAATTCACTATAAAACGATGCATACCATTTTGATTTGTACAAGACCTTGGTTCGGCCTCACTTTTATCTCTGTCTAGTTGTGGCCTCCTCATGAGGCTTTGATATGGCTGCTGAGGAGGGCTACAAGATGAATTTTCACTTTTAAGCACCAACCAGAAAGACTCAATATGTTTAGTATTCAGAGAAGTCTCAACCTGGAGGCAATTTGGTTGAAGATTATTAGAAAATGAAAGGATAGATTGCATTTACGTAGACCAGGCGTCATGTTTACAAAACTTCATTGGTTGTTTGAGATTTCTTCTTTTCTGAAAAAAGGCTGGATTTATGTCTGCTCGTGTGGTAAATGCTGATTTCTTGCATTGCTTTAAGTGAGAGCTGGACCTGTTTCTGACAGGAGCATCTTGTACCATATAAGTAAATATGACAGATAACCACTGACTTTCTCCTTCACCTAGGTTAATGTATCCTGCTAAAAATGGCCTTTATAGCATAACAGACTCAAAATTATGCACTTCCGATAAAAGTCATTAAACTTGCCTATAAAATTGGTCACTTCATGGTTAAAGTCTTCCCTGCATAGGCCTGATCTTTTATTTTGAGGTTAAGAGCATGACAGAAATGTAATTCGCATCTATGTTAAACACAACATGCTGTGAACCAATTCTCGGTCAGTGAGTTGTGGTTTCCATTCTGCACCTATGAAAAGTGTTAAGCATTAATACATCAAGACATGCCACAACACATGCCAGTCTAGTAGAAAAAGGGCAGAGTGAACTCCCACTGATGGGAAGATGTGTGCTGGAATTTTAAAGTTGCTGGAATTTGCTGTGCTAACCAAGCAGATTTTTTTTCCCAGCACCTTTTTCTCTAGTTTAAGCCATTAAATTAAAAAAAACTTTTGATGCTTAAATTTTGTGTGTAATAAGACATTGTTTTAAGAGGGGGTAAAAAATCATAAAAGTATCAGGCTAGCAGGCTCTAACGAGTGGGGTACTGCAAGGATCAGTGCTTGGGCTCAGCTATTTACGATCTGTACTAATGACGCTTGAGGGGACGGAGTGTAATGTATTGAAGTTTGTTGTTGATGCAAACTTGGGTAGGTGAGCAGGATGCAAAGAGGCTGCAAACATAGACAGATTGAGTGAGTTGGCAGATGGATTATAACTGGGAAGTGTTGATATTCAAAGGGATCTGGGTATCCTATACATGAATTACAGATAGTTAACACTTGGGTACAGAAAACAATTAGAAAAGCAAATAATATGTTATCCTTTATTACAAAGGGATTGAATATAAAAGGGAAGAAGTGTTACTGCAATTATTTTGGGCCTTACTGGCACCACACCTGGAGTACTCTGTACACTTTTGGCATCCTTGCCGAAGGAATTATATATTTGCCTTGGAAGGAGCGCTATAAATGTTCTCGAGACTGATTCCTCAGATGAGGGGATTGTGCTATGAGGAGAGAATGAGTTGACTGGGACAATTTTCCCTGGAATTTAAAAGAATAAGAGGTGATCTCACTGAATGGGCTTGATAGGGTAGATGCTGGAAGGGCATTTCCTCTGGCTGGGAAGTTTAGAACTATCAGAATACTAGGGGTTGGCCATTTATATTAATGACTTGGATGAGGGAAATGAATGTACTATTGCCAAGTTTGCAGATGACACAAAAATAGGTGAGAAGGCAAGTGGTGAGGATGACACAGAGTCTACATAGGGATATAGACAAGTTGTGATTTGGCAAAAACATGGCAGATGGAATATAATGTGGAAAAATGTGAGGTTATGCACTTTGGCAGGAAGGATAGAGGAGCTGAATATTACATAAATGGAGAAAGACTGAAGAAAGCTGCAGCACAGAGGGATTTAGGAATCCTTGTACGTGAATCCCAAAAAGCTAGCATACAAGTTCAGCAGGTAATAGGGAAGGCAAATGGAATGTTGGCCTTTATTTCAAAGGGAATGGAGTATAAAAATAGGGAAGTCTTGCTAAAACTATACAAGGCACTAGTTAGACCACACCTAGAATACTTGAACAGTTTTGGTCCCCTTACCTAAGGAAAGATATACTGTCATTGGAGGCCGTCAGAGAAGGTTCACTAGGTTGTTCCTGGGTATGGAGGGATTTTATAAGGAGAGTAGGTTGGGCCTGTACTCATTGGAGTTTAGAAGAATAAGAGGTGACCTTGTTGAAACATATTATTTGGGGGCTTGACAGGGTAGATGCTGAGAAGTTATTTCCCCTTGTGGGAGAGTCTAGGACCAGAGGGCATAATCTCAGAGTAAGGAGTCGCTTAATTAAGACAGAGATTAGGAGGAATTTCTTCTCTCGGAGGGAGTGAACCTGTGGAATTCTTTACTTCAGAGGGCTGTTGAGGCTGGGTCATTAAGTATATTCAAGGCTAAGATAGACAGATTTTTAATCAGTAAGTGAATCAAGGGTATGGGGAAAAGGCAGAAAAGTGGAGATGAGGATGATCAGATCAGCCATGATCTCATTGAATGGTGGAGCAGACTCAATGGGGCGAATGGCCTGCTTCTGCTCATATGTCTTATGGCCTTAGGACTGAGATGAGGAAGAATTTCTTCATTCAAAAGGGCTGTGAATCTTTGGAATTCTCTATCCGAGATGGCTATGGATGTTCCGTCGATTAACATATTAAAGACCGAGGTTGTTAGTTTCGTGGATATTAAGAGCAAAATTTTTCACTTGGTATGCATTGCACATTCGTGTGATATTGTGGTCAGTGGGCCAGCGCCAGAGTAGGAAGCGTGCCCGCCCACAATTAAGAGACCTATTAAGGCCATTAAAGTAGTAACTAACTGAGATTTTTTTTGTTGCCCATCCAACGTTATGGTTGGCGGGTGGGAAAATCAGCCAGGCAGCCTTTACATTTTTCAGGAAACCTCATCTTTGGGCAGGATGATGTTTCCGATATTAATTAAAAACAAAAATAAAGATGCTCGGACAGAATTTTTTATCACCCGTATGTTACGGCGACTGATTCCGATGTGTGGACATTTTTTCCCAGTTTTTAAAATCTTGATTTTTATTTTTTGCACTTAAATTCTTCAGCTCCCAGAGGCAGCTCTCTGCCTTCAGGGAGCTTTAAAATTCCACGCTCCCCCGTGCTGACTTCAGCACTCGCCCTCCCCCTGCCCTCAACCTGGCAGCACTGAACCTTTCACGCTAACTGGCCGTTAACTTGCCAGCCAGCGTGAAATTGCGGTTGGGGATCCATTCCCCGGCTGCTCACGGGCCTACTGATCGCGGGCGCCTGCCGGACTAAAAATCCTGCCCTAAGGGAATTAAGAGTTATGGGGATAGTCCAGGGAGGTGGAGTTGAGGTAGAAGAGCCAATTGGCCTACTCCAATTTCTATTCCTTATATGTATCTCTTATAATCATGCAAAGAACTGGGCAAAAGAGATGTTAATTGGTGAGGGAGGACAGAAAAAGGAACGTAAGTCAAGTTTTGAGTCTTAATCAAATACTGCAAATTCACAAGGGATGGTAGATGGAAAATAATGTTCCAGGGTTGCATTTCAACACACCACCCTGCTCCCCACATATCTGTCCTTAGCCTGCTGCAATGTTCCAGTGAAGCTCAACGCAAACAGGAGGAACAGTGCCTCATCTTCCAACTAGGCACTTTACAGCCTTCTGGACTCAATATTGTGTTCAACAACTTCAGATCATGAACTCTGTCCTCCATCCCCACCCCCTTTCCGATCCCCCTTTTTACAATAATTTATAATTTTTTAATATTTTTTCTTTTCCCACCTATTTCCATTATTTTTAAATGTATTTCCATTGCTTTATCTCTACCTTTTAGCCTATTTCGATCCCTTCCCCCAACCCTTACAAGGGCTATCTGTCATTTACTCGTCCTGCTTTCTACCCTTAATGTCGTCATTAGCACATTCCTCAGCTATTATCACCACCATCAACACCCCTTTGTCCTTTTGTCTATGACACCTTTGGCAATCTCTTCTTTGCCTCCACCTATCACTGGCCCTCTATTTAGCTCTACCTGTCCCACCCCCCTTCAACCAGCTTATATTCCACTTCATTCCTATATTTCTTAGTTCTGATGGAGTCATATGAACTCGAAACGTTAACTGCATTCCTCTCCACAGATGCTGTCAAACCTGCTGAATTTTTCCAGGTATTTTTGTTTTTGTTTCAATGTTCCAGGGTTTATTGGCAAACAAGTGGGTGCTTGCCCTTGGCCTCTTCCATGTCCATGAGCTTCTGCAAGGTGTCCTCCTACAGGGCCTATGTGAACAGGGTAAGCAACAATGCATCTCAGTAACCAGTCAGATAGATTATTGAAGAACTGTTAATATATGGTGCGCAGTCTGAACCAGGAAATGTAAAATAGAAAAGTGAATGCAACATCACACCAGAAAGAAAAATAGTGAGGAAAAGGAAGATTGGATTGAGAGAGAAAGCAATAAATATTTTTTAAAATGTGAATTTATTTGTAGTTTAAATTTCCTGCAACAATTAATGGCTGAACAAATAATATTCTTCTCTTGTAAAAGTTAATCTTCAGTGCCAGAGATGTTTCTTCAGTCATTAAGAGCTATTATGTAGACCAGGCTTATTCAACCTTTATGCTTGGGCAGGGGAGGGGAGGGAGGGGGTGGGGGTTGGGGGTGGGGGAGGGGGCGGGGAGGAGGGGGACACACTTCCATTTTTTTCTCACTCGGGATCAATGAGCAAATTTGAGAAATATGAGGTTTGCCACATCTTTAAACTGAATTTCAAAAAAAAGGTGGTGTTAAGAGCAAAATCAAAGCAATATCATAGCAATAAATTAAGTTAAAAAAGGAGCAATTAAAAATGATCAGAGTGTGAGAGAGTCAGAGTGTGTGGGCAGGCTCACTCCCAGTGTCCGGGTGCTCACTCGCTTACCCTCGCCCACTGTGAGTGGGTGTGTGCATGTGTTGGTGAGAAACCAGAGACTGAGTGTAAGGCAGAAACACACTCACTCTCACTCCCACGCACACATACTCACTTGTTTCGTCCCCCAGACACTCGCACACTCGCGCTCTCTCTCTCTTTCTCTCTCACATACACTATACACACACACACACACACACACACACACACACTCTCCCACACATCAGTCAGTCTCTCCTCCCACCATGCCCCTCCTCTGACCTGGGGCTCCACAGCGTCTCATTCCTAGACCTTGCAGCCAGCCTCGCCTCCACAGCCCCAGGCACTCGTGTTCCCCGCCTGCTGGGCCCAGCACTCGTGTTTCCTGCTCCCCGGGCCCCGGCACTTGGGTTCCCGGTTCCCCAGGCCCTGGCACTCCGATTCCCCATTCCCCGGACCCCGGCACTTAGGTGTCCCTGCCGCATCACCCAAAAGAGAACCTCTTTCCAGCTAACTCACTGCCACTGTTCCTGCAATCACAGACTGTTTCTCTCCCACATGTGCCGCTGATAGGCTCGTGAGGGTATCAGCAGCAAACGTAGAAGAGGAATGGCCTGTAATTGGAGGAGCAGCTCCTTGCAGAATCTTCCACCCCAACTTTACCTGTTTGACCGGTATTTTGAAAACTGGCTCCTGGGGCCACATCAAATGGCTTTGAGGGGCCACGAGCAGCCCGGGGACTGCATGTTGCACAAGCTTGTCATAGACTGTAATGCACCAGCCCAAACTTTAAGGCAAGTTTAGTTTGTGTTTACCACGCGAGTACAAGAAGTGCCCACTGTTCAATGCATTTCCATGGTGAGTCCAATAACGAGATGCACTTTTCAGAAGCTAATGGTGGAGTGGCTCATCTTGGACTGCAACTTTTGGAGTTTCGTATCGAGTCACCTCACAAGAAATTGCTATTTGTGCACAAATGATGCTGAGTGCTGTTAGCCTCACTTTTTTAAACAGTAAATTCTAGCCCAATACTTTCTCAAGTAAATAGCTGAAATAAAGATTTTAGGGAGGATATCAAACCTTCTTAAACATTTTTTTTAACTGGTAGGTGAAAAGCATTGCACATATAAAAACTGAAAGGTGCTAATTTTTTTAATATCAGGAAGATGTTTAATATTTTTGTCTTGCAGTGGTGTTTGAACATATCACTACAGCAAATTTGTGGTTTTGAATGGAATAAATGCTTTGACATCCTTGATGATTCTTGCATCCTTGTATCCACTTACATTGTTTAGCATCATTTGATGTTCAAGTACTGCAATTTTGCATACAGAATCCTCAAGGGAGTGGAGATGCTGATTTTTGAGTATACCTGAGTGCTAACAAATCATATCACAATAAATCACTTGAATTAGTTTTAAAGTAGAGTTGGTGGCAATTCTAAGGATGTGGGAGGTCACAAAATCATAGTGTTAAATCAGGATTTCTGTCAGCACATTTTGAACACAGTTGGTTTTGTTGTCAATATAAATAAAAACAACTTGCCACAGTAGTCACATTGTCTGCCTTTGTCGCTGGTACCTTCAGTCCATGGGCATATGCCAATATTTGCTGTGGGTGCTTAACACAAACAAGTTCGAAAACTACTGAGCTGTTGGTGTGCAATGTGCAGATTTCTATAATTGATGGAGCTCTTGGTTAAAACAGTAATTGTGGTTTGCTAATGTTGCACCTTATATTGAAAAAAATTAAAAATGCATAAAGATGAGAATTTGACCTCTGATGACGAGGTTCAAATAACTCTTCTAACTATTGCACTATACCTTAAGTGTTCAGCAAGAACTGATCTGAAAAATGTTTCCAACGAAGAAACATTTACATGCACTCTGCATTATTCATTTTCTGCATAACAGCTCATTAGACTTGTTTGGACTTAAATTTTCTTTACTGTTAATTATATTTTCTGGCTGACAGCTTGATGGAATTTGGAAAGTAGAAGGCTGTAGCCCTACAATTGACTGAAGATTAATGAAAAGCCCAATACCATTCCCTGAATTGTAGTTTAACTTGAGCTCAATACATTCTTGATTTCTTCTGGTTATAAGCCAGACTTTGAATCTGCAGGACATACCTCATGAAAAGAACTGCAGTCCTGAGACCAATTTGTTGTATTTTAAAAAAAGAATGAACAGTTGATAGCAGCAGGAAATGCAGAACTAAATGCCCACCTATCTGATGTGTATATTAAGACTTTTCTTTTCATTTCTGGGCAGAGATGGTTTCCGATGTGGAGTGTTTTATTTTCTCACGTTATAGATATAGGGAAAGAGCTTGAATAATCGTGGGGGATCAAAACATGTCTTTATCGATGAGAATTGGATCCCACTGTTCCTCATAGCCTAACAATAAAAGATTAATACTTTAACTTGAGCTGGTTTCTATTAATTTTCAATGCTTGCTAAGTGAGCAGAGAGAATGGCTTACAGAAAATCCAGGTTGATTGGGTGTCTCCATTGTGACGCATTCTGGCTGCTGGAAACCTAAAACAAAAGCAGAAGGCTCTGGAGATACTCGGCAGTTCTGGCAGCATCTGTGGAGAGAGAAACAGAGTTTATGGGCAGAATTTTGCAGCCCTGTCTCGGCGGGAGTGGGGCCGAACAATGTGGCGAGCTGAGAAAAGTCTATCGACTTCGGCAGGACCGTAAAACCCCACCGGCGTAAAATTCTGTCCAATGTTTCAGATCGATGATGTTCTTGATGAAATGTTAACTCTCCACAGATACTCATAGACCTGCTGAATATTTCCAGCATTTTCTGTTTTTTTTTCTCAATTCTGGACCAAACCTTCACATACTTCTTTGGGCAGGAGTCTTCCCCTCGTTCCACGGATCCTTTCACCCGCCTCCAGTATTCTCCTTCCACCTGGATCCCTTCCTCTGACCTCTTATCTGCTCTTGATCTTTTCATTGCGAACAGTCGGCGTGACATTGGCCGTTTCAATGTCCCTGCTCCTCTCACCCACTCTAACCTGTCTCCTTCTGAATTTGCCGCACTCGGTTCTCTCAGGTCCAACCCTGACTTTGTTATCAAACCTGCTGAGAGGGGTGGTGCTGTTGTAGTTTGGCGTACTGACCTCTACCTCACAGAGGCTGAGCACCAACTCGCAGACACTTCCTCCTACCTCCCCCTGGAGCATGACCCCACCACCGAACATCAAGCCATTATTTCCAGGACTGTCACTGACCTCATCTCCTCTGGAGATCTTCCCTCCACAGCTTCCAACCTCATAGTGTCCCAACCTTGGACAGCCCGCTTCTACCTCCTCCCCAAAATCCACAAATAGAACTGTCCTGGTAGACCGATCGTGTCAGCCTGTTCCTGCCCCACAGAACTCATTTCTTCTTACCTTGACCCTGTTCTCTCCCATTGTCCAGTCTCTTCCCACCTACATCTGCAATTCCTCTGACACCCTACATCATATCAATGATTTCCCTGGCCCCCACTGCCTCCCCTTCACCATGGGCGTTCAATCCCTCTACATCTCCATCCCCCACCGGGATGGTCTGAGGGCTCTCCGCTTCTTCCTTGAACAAAGGCCTGAACAATCCCCATCCACCGCCAGTCTCTGTCTGGCTGAACTTGTTCTCTCATTGAACAATTTCTCCTTAAACTTGTCTCACTTCCACCAAATAAAAGGTGAGGCTATGGGTACCCGTATGGGCCCCAGTTATGTCTGTCTCTTTATGTGATATGTGGAACAATCCTTATTCCAGTCCTACTCAGGCCCCCTCCCACAACTCTTTCTCCGGTACATCGATGACTCGGTGCCGCTTCATGCTCTCATCTGGACCTGGAAAAATGTATTAATTTTGCTTCCAATTTCCACCCCTCCTTTCACATGGTCCATCACTGACACTTCCTTTCCTTTCCTTGACCTTTCTGGTGATAGACTGTCCACCAATATTCATTACAAGCCCAGTGACTCCCACAGCTACCTCGACTGCAACTCCTCACACCCTACTTCCTGTAACGACTCCATCCCATTCTCTCAGTTCCTTCGCCTCCATCGCATCTGTTCCGATGGTGCCACTTTCCAAAACAGTGCTTCTGACATTTTTTCCTTAACTGAGGTTTCCCACCCACGGTGGTTGACAGGGGCCTCAACCTTGTCCTATCCATCTCCCACGCCACTGCCCTCGCACCTTCCTCTCCCTCCAAGAACCATGATAGGGTCCCCCTTGTCTTCACTTTTCACCCCACCAGCCTTCTTCACATTCAAAGGATCATCCTCTGCCATTTCCGCCAATTCCAGCATGATGCCACCACCAAACACATCTTCCCTTCATCCCCCCGTTAACATTCCTTAGGGACCATTCCCTCCGGGAGACCTGGTTCATTCGTCCATCACCCCCTACACCTCAACCTCCTCCCATGGCACCTTCCCATGCAATTGTTGAAGATGCAACACCTGCCCTTTTATTTCCCCCCTCCTCACCATCCAAGGGCCCAAACACTCCTTTCAAGTGAAGCAGCGCTTCACTTGCACTTCCCTCAATTTAGTCTACTGCATTCGCTGCTCCCAATGCGGTCTCCTCTACATTGGAGAGACCAAACGCAGTCTGGGTGACCGCTTTGCGGAACACCTTCGGTCTGTCCGCAAGCATGACCCAGACCTCCCTGTCGCTTGCCATTTCAACCCATCCTGCTCTCATGCCCACAAGTCCGTCCTTGGCCTACTGCAATGTTCCAGTGAAGCCTAATGCAAACTGGAGGAACAGCACCTCATCTTCCAATTAGGCACTTTACAGCCTGCCAGACTGAATATTGAGTTCAACAACTTCAGATCATGAACTCTTTCCTCCATCCTCACCCCTTTTTGATCCCCTTTTTCAAATATTTATTTTTTAGTTTTTATATATAATTTTTTCCCACCTATTTCTATTTTTTAAATTTATTTCCATTCATTGTTTTATCCCCACCTTTTAGCTTATTTTGATCTCTTCTCCCACACCATCCCCTCCCCCCACCCCACCCCCACTAGGACTATCTGTCACTTGCTCATCCTGCTTTCTGCCCTTAATGTCACCATTAGCACCTCCTTTAGCTAATGTCACTACCTTTGACTTTTTGTTTATGACATCTTTTGACCCCTTTGACCTTTTGTTTATGACATCTTTTGCAATCTCTCCTTTGCCTCCACCTATCACTGGCCTTCTATCCAGCTTCACCTGTCCCAACCCCTTAAACAGTATATATTTCACCACATTTCTACTTCCCTTTAGTTCTGAAGCAGAGTCATATGGACTCGAAATGTTATCAGTGTCTTTCTCTCCACAAATGCTGTCAGACCTGCTGAGTTTTTCCAGCAGTTTTTGTATCAGATTTCCAGCATCCGCACTATTTTGCTTTTATCTTCAAATACTCTTGTTTGGAAGATGCTTAACTGAGAGGCTTCAAGAACTAATTGACATAGCCACTGAATGTTCAGTTCATTACTGAGCCATGACTTTATGAAGAGCTGATTATGCCAACAGCCAGAGATAATGGGCGGAATTTTCCCAGATTCGCACTAAGTGCGGTAGCAGGTGGGTAAAAAGGATCCCTATTCGCCGACGAAAATTGCGGGTTTTCACGCTGTAATGTCCCGAGCCCAGTTCATTATTTATGCATTCCCGCGAAACATGCTGTTTCCATGGCGAGCGGGCTCTCATTCGCTCCCATGCCATTACCCTGCTGTTGTATCACACCCGGCCGCCATGTTTAAAAGGCAGCCACCAGCAAGGTGCTCATCACCACCAGCTCAGCACCACTGCCTGGGAGACATGGCCAGCAAAGAAAAAAAGACTGCAACCCCCCCACCCCTTCCCCCGCTTCAGCAATGGGTCCCTTGAGCGACTGCTGGATGCCGTGGAGGTCTACCGGGGTGTGCTCTACCCCCGCTCTGGCTGTAGGATGGGCAGCAAAGTCACTAACCTGGTTTGGGAGGCAGTGTCAGCGGTGGTCAGAGCAAATGCCTTGCAGAGGAGAACAGCTACCCAGCACTGCAAAAGGATGAATGATGATCTCCGTTCCGCCAGGGTAAGTCACTCTTTTTGTCACTCCCAACTCGCACATTCACAGGGCCCCCACTCACTGCCAGTTCAAGGGACATCACCATTCACACTTTCTCACACATACCTGCATTGTCCTCAGCTCATCCATGGGACCACTCACCGTTCACACAGGCCAACATACTTATCATCTGGCCCGGCAGGCGTCCTGATACACTCCCCACCTCTATCCATGCAGGACAAACTGACACACAACAGGAGGGAAAGGTCGCAGACTGGTGGAGGGATGCCAGAGATAAACTGACAGAATTCGAAAACATCCAGCTGGCCGGCGATGACCAGGACCGGTCCTGTGCTGACGGTGAGGTCAGCGCTGCTCTACCAAGTGAGGATCCAGCAGTGCAACATCCATCAGATAACCATGCTGTGAGTGATGTGTCCTCTTTCACAGGCCACTGCCATGCATTAATTATCTCTCCTTGCTTTCACAGGCACATCTGGGAAACAGCCAACAGAGTCCATGACCCAGGGCCTTCAATCAAGCCCCGAAGATTCCTCTGAAGAGGAATCTGAAGGCACTCTCCCTGAAGTCCTGTCACAGCGCTCACCCACACCCTACACCAGCGCAAAGACACACACCTCGGTGGGACGTACCTTTAGAGAACCTCTGGTGAGCACATTGCACTTTCTGATCCACAGCAGGCGGAGGCAGGGACTTCCCAGGTCCCTGGCACTTGGAGGACTGCTGGAGGCCAGAACGTTGCTGTGTCCAAGTCAGATGACGAGCCTCTGGATTCGATCATGTCACCGTTGCAGGAGCTGCAAAGGCAAACTCGGGAACATCAGGAAGGGATGTCCACTGCACTCCTCCATCGTGCCTTGCAATCTGAGGAGTCCGTCCATCTTCAGGCTGAAGTGAAAGCGCCGGCATTGCAACGCACCAAGGTCAACACTGGCAGGTCAGCGGCCGGCCAGGGCCCTCCAAGTCTTGACCCTCCAGAGGACGCCCGCTAAAGTCATCACAGACAGGGCGTCACAGTCAGCAGGCTGCCTCCACCTCCGCTGTAGATGTCCGGGAAGCATCAAGATGTAGCGGCAGGTTAGGAAAGTTAGGCAGAAGTAGTTGCACAGCCGGGGCATGGGTGCTGATCATTTGTACATACTGCTCACCATTGCCAATAAACTCCTAAGAATGTCACCCTGCCTGTGGCTCCTTGTTCTGATGAGCAGTGTTCATGTCACTCAGATGTGAAACTTTTCTGCACAAGATGAAGGCAGATGTCTCAGTCCAGGGCCAATTCCCTGTGCTCTGTACAGCCTTCAGACCACAGTGATGGTCTGGCCTCTCAGTCCCTGGAATCATTACTGATGCCTGCACCTCGGCGGTGCTGGTCATTGCTGCCAGAATGTGGTGTGCAGGCGCCACAAAGTTCTCTCATCCTCTCTGTGTGCTCTCAGCACCTTTTAAGGTGTGGCTGGCCCCCATCACACCAGTGATACTGTGCACCAGCCCCTGAAGGGCTGATGCGCTGAAGGCGGACACAGCATCAGATGCATCTAAAGTTTCATGGCTGTGTCTCTGAGATGGCCCTGATCATGGGACGCAAGCGAGCTGCCCTCGGCCAGCCAGGAGTCAGACATTCTCAGAGGCTGTGTGAAGATCTATGTAGCATCCTTACTGCATGTTGTCATCATCCTCCTGCAATCAAACAACTGTTAGGGCCTCCACTGCATCTCCATAACACAGGCATTCTCACAGAGGGTATTGACGCTGTCATAAGCCAGACTGGAGTCAAATGTTCACAACTGTGACGTGAGGGATACCTATGGGGATACCTCACTGCATTTTGTCATCAGCCTCCACAAATCTGGCAGTGATGAGGGCCTCATGAGTGTGCCTGCCTCCACTAGCCAGTGCGAGAGCCTCATCCCCGTCATCGTCACCGCTGAGGGCTCCCTTACCCTCATCCCCATCAGCATCTTCCTCTTCGGAGGAGACATCCAGCTCCTCTCCCTTTTGCAGCGCGAGAGTGTAAAGGGTGCAGCAGACAACAACGATGCATGACACCCTCTGTGGACTGCATTGCAGGGCTCCAGCAGACTGGTCCAGGCAATGGAGCCGCATCTTCAGCATCCCGATGGTCTGCTTCACCAAGTTGCGAGTTGCTGCATGAGCCTCATTATAGCGTCGCTCCGCTGCAGTCTGAGGCTGCTGCATGGGTGTCATCAGCCACGGCCTCTGCGGGTAGCCCTTGTCCCCAAGGAGCCAACCCTGCAGCCTCTGTGGACCCTGGAAGTCTGCAGGGATCTGCGAGCGACTCAGGATGTAGGCGTCGTGCACACTCCCTGGAAACCGTGTGCACACTTGCAGGATGTATTTCTGGTGGCTGCATACCAGCTGCACATTCAGTGGGTGGAAGCCCCTGCAGTTGATGAAGTCCACCGAGTGTAGAGACAGAGACCTGAGTGCCACGAGTGCAGTCAATTGCACCCTGTACCTGTGGGAATCCCGAGATCTGGACAAATCCAATGGCCCTTGCATCCTGGCTGTCCCAATCCCGGGTGAAATGCACAAAGTTATTGCCATGGAGAAGATGGTGTCCGTGACCTGATGGATGCATTTGTGGGTGGCGGATTGTGATATCCCGTAGGGGTCACCTGTGGAACCCTGAAAGGAGCCACTGGTGTAGAAATTGTGCACCGTGGTCACTTTCACAGCCACTGACAGTGGATGCCCCCCATGTCCCCTTGGCACCAAGTCCTGCAGTAAGTGGCAGATGCAAGTGACCAGGTCCCTAGACATGCACAGTCATTGGTGACACTGGTTCTCAGTCATCTGCAGGAATAGCAGGCAGCATCTATTGACTCTGGGTGTCGCTCAGGCGCCAATCAGCCATGACTCGCTGTCGCTCCTGGGCAGCGTGTGCAGGAGACCCTGCTGCCCCTTCTTCCTGAGGTTGATACACCTGCCTCTGCGAGGCCAGGTGCCTTAGTCGCTCTCTCCTCCATTTTCTATGGTCTCTGTGGGCCATCAGGCATATAGCTAGGTCACCAGGATCCATGATCCGACCTGATCCTCTTACAGCATGAAAGAGAAAGCGATTTGGTTATTATGGCTGTATTTAGCACCTTTCCTGGCACTGTGTGACTGCACCTTAACACTTCCTGGAAAGCGATGGTCACCCCTCAATGGCCAGAGATGAGTGCGCTACATGGCTGCCCTGTCAACCTGCGACATGGGGGACATTGGTCCAAACCGGGATCCTGAGATTGCATGGGGGTGTGAATGCCTCCAGCAGTGAATGCTACATGGCCAGTGTTGGTGATGAGATTGTACAACATGTGCAGCCCAACTGCTCCGAGGTCCAATGGAGTGGTGGCGGACTCTAAGTCTGTATTGGGGGGTTGTGGGGGTGGGTTAACGCATGGAGCACTTGGTGACCCTTTGGTGCCTCCGCGTTGCTTGTATGGGTGGGCAGGTGAGGAGCCTGACCCTAGACATATCACTGTGGCTGCACCTGATCTGTCTCAGATGCAGAGGCATGGTCAGTTTATACAGATGTCCCTAATGCGTGGCCACTTCCCTCCCTTACTCTGCCCCTGCACCTCGATTGTCTGTGCGCGGGATGCAGCGTCACGGCAGCACTTGACCCCACCCCCACCCCCACCGACAAGGGTTGCCTCCGAGGCTGGCCAGCACTTGGTCCCCCCCAGCCCCCGGCACCCCCGAGGCCTGTAAACAACCAGGTGAGCTGTGGAGAACGCTGCTGCTGACTCACCCTCAGTTCCCCCAAAGTGAAGGCTGCCAAGTGCACATTGTCTGCGTGCTCTCATGAAACATGTCAGTGTGCTTTCCCGCTGACGTGGACGGACGATTTGGCGGGGTGCCAAGAGGCCTGGTGGGACGGCCTTTTAATTATATGCTGATGTATTACAATTCACTCCCCGGTGACTGATGGCAGGAAACCCAGCTTGCCCATCGGCGGGCTGAGCGGACGATCATGACCTGCTTTCATGCCATCATGAATCAGGTCGCGCCATATATTCTGTGCACGCCACCTATCATACCTGCCACCAGCGGGCTCAGAGAATCTCACCCAGTGCCATTCTCTGTTAAGCCAAATCTGTATTGTTTATTCCCCTTTTTCGTATACTTCAATATTATAACTCCCAGCTTTTTTTAAGCTGCCCATTTTGTGCTGATGTTTATGCAAAGTCCAAATTATGTGCTATGGTGCAAACAGAAATCTACTGAGATTCCATATACTGCACTGAGTCTATGAAACAAGCATTGCGATTATAGTTCTGAGAGGAAATGGCACCCACAGTGCATGCACTTAAAAACTGTGTTTTTCTCCTCGAATATTAATAAATTAAAGATGGGAATTATATAAAGAATGAAACTGCACCAAAGCTGCAGGAGTTAGTGCTGTGAATTTGCAATTAACAAAGCTAACAGTTCTCTCTGTGCTGATGATGTTAGTTTGTAGGATGCATTATTTTATAGACATTTCATAATGCAACTTACGAACGTTTTCATGGGTGTTATGGCATGGCAGATGTTGTGTGCCAGGCAGATCAAATCAATGAGGGAAACTTGGTTGTGCTGTTACAACAGTTTTGCAGTTTGTATTTATTACAAGATACGTGCACTGAATTCAGAAGTAATAAGTCCACCAAGACCTTTAGAGCTTTTTAAGCTCTTTAACCACCCACCCCCCCCCCACACACCTTAAACCAGCTTATATTTCAACTCTTTCTTGGACTCGAACTCAAGTTCTGTCGAAGGGTCATGAGGACTCGAAACGTCAACTCTTTTCTTCTCTGCCGATGCTGCCCGACCTGAGTTTTTCCAGGTAATTCTGTTTTTGTTTTGGATTTCCAGCATCTGCAGTTTTTTTGTTTTTATTTAAGTTAACACAATACCCTGGACAGTGGAGATTGCAATTAAGATAAAGAAGAAAAAAAATGTGCATATGACAGGTGTCAGGTAGAAAATACAATTGAGAACCAAAAGGAATACAGAAGGTTCCGAGGGGAGGTGAAAAAGCATATTAGTGAAGTGAAGAGGGATTATGAGAAAAGACAACATAAAGGGGAATCTCAAAGTCCTCTATAGACATATAAATAGAAAGAGGGTTGTAAAAGTAAGAATAAAGCCGATTAGGGACCTTAAAGGGAGTATACACATGGACAAAGGAGCCATGGCTGAGGTATTAAATGAATACTTTACATCCGTCTTTACCAAGGAGGTAGATGCTACCCAGATCATGTTGACAGACAAGGAAACTCTGTCGCTAGAAGGGTTCAAAATTGACAAGGAGGAAGTATTGTATAGACTGTTGGTGCTTAAAGTTGACAAGTCACTGGGACCGGATGAGATCCAAGGATATTGATGAAAGTGAGAGTAGAAATTGCAGGGACACTGGCCATAATTTTGCAGTCTCCCATAGACATGGGTGTGGTGGCAGAATACTGGAGAATTGCAAACATTATGCCCTTGTTCAGAAAAGGCTGTAAGGATAAGCCCAGCAATTACAGATCAGTTAGTTCAATTTCAGTGATGGACAAGATTCTAAAAACAATTATTTGGGGTAGAATTAGTAGTCACATAGAAAAATATGGGTTGATGAGGAAGAGCCAGCATGGATTTCTAAAGGGGAAGTTGTATTTAATTAACTTGCTGGAGTTTTTTTGAAGAACTAACATAAAAGGTTGATGAGGGTTATGCTGTTCATGTGATGCACATGGACTTTGAAAAAGCATTTGACACAGTGCCACACAACAGACTTGTGAGAAAAATTATTGCTCATGGAATAAAAGGGACAGTCGCAACGTGGATACAAAATTGGCTGAAAAATAGGGAGCAGAGAGTAATGGTCAATGGATATTTTTCGGCCTGGAGGAAGGTTTGTAGTAGAATCCCCCAGGGGTTGGAATTGGGACCCTTGTTTTTCCTGATATATATTAATGATCTAGGTCTTTGTGGGCAGGGGACAATTTCAAAGTTTGCAGATGATATGAAGCTTGGGAGCGTTGTGAACTGTGAGGAGGACGGTGTGGAACTTCAGGAGACATAGACAAGTTGGTGGAGTGGGCAGATAGTTGGCAGATGAAGTTCAACGGGAGAACCATGAGGTGATGTATTTTGGTAGGAAGAACATGGACAGACAATTTAAAATAAGGGGTGAAATTTTGAAGGGGGTGCAGGAGCAGAAAGACTTGGGTGTGTATGTGCATAGATTATTGAAGGTGGCAGGATAGGTGGAGAGAGCAGTTAATAAAGCATATAGTATCCTGGGCTTTATTAATAGGAGCATGGAGTACAAAAGCAGGGAGGTTTTGCTGAATTTATATATGACACTCGTTAGACCTCTGCTGGAATTTGTGTACAGTCCTGGGCACCATATTATAGGAAGAATGTGTACACATTGGAGAGAGTGCAGAAGAGGTTTAAAGAATGGTTCCAGGGATGAGAAACTTCAGCTATGAGGATAGATTGGAGTGACTGGGACTGTTCTCCTTGGAGAGAAGGCTAAGAGCAGATTTGATAGAGACATTCAAAATCATGAGGGGGTTGCACAAAATAGATAGAAGCTGTTCCTGCTCATAAAAGGATCAAGAATGAGAGGGCGCAGATTTAAAGTGATTTGCAAAAGAAGCAAATGTGACTTGAGAAAAATCTTTTTCACACAACGAGTCGATTGGGTCTGGAAAGCACCACCTGGAAGTGTGGTGGAGGCAGGTTCAATTGAGGTACTCGAGGATGCTAGAAAATTGTTTTAATTCAAAAAATGTGCAAGGGTACGGAGAAAAGGCAGGGAAATGGCACTACGTCATAATGCTGATTTGGAGAGCTGGTGCTAAAATTCTGTGAATTCCAAATTGCTTTTTTCCCAACTGCAGCTTCGTAAGACAACAGAGTTATGCACAAATGCTGGAGGCTTCATTAAGGCTACTTCGCACATTCCTGTTAGATCTTACATGGTCTTCTCCTGACACACAGCCTTTCATTTTCCTCTTTTTAATGTGTAAATTCTGTTGTACCATACGTCTTTGAAATTATTTCCCTCATAATATAAAAACTTTCATGATGCTACTATTTATTGTCAGTAACCTGAGGGAAAAATAAACATATTCCTTAGCCTTGCTTATCTGGTTAGATGTAAACAGACTAAGATCCCTATGAAATCCAAAGCTCCCTTCATTTATCTAAAAATGCAAATTCACTTCGCACCTTACATGCTAAGCTAGCATCCATGTTTACTCATTAGGATGTCAAGCTTCTTTTGATGAGCTAAAACTTGCAGCCTGCTTGACTACAAATGTAATTAAATCACACACAGACGCAACTAAACTTATCCCCATAAACCTACTTCACTTCCAGAAAAATATTATGAAAATTATTTTAGTTTCATGACAGTGTGGTAGGTGGGATGCAGATTTGAAGTTACTATCGGATCAGCCATGATCTTCTTAAATGGCAGAGCAGGCTCGAGGGGCCGAATGGCCTTCTCCTGTTCCTGCTCCTTGTTCGTACATTTGTCCTCCTGCTAAAGTGGGCCTTTGTACCTTATTACTGTAAATGAATACATTTTGGGATCAATTTGACACTACTGCCTTTGAGTCCATCTGGAGATCAACAATCCATTTTGGCAGGAGAACAATGCATGCGAGTTGCAATATATATACTCTTGTCCATGAAATAATTCATTATCCAAGCCAATTTGAGCAGCACCAAGGAGAACTGGCAGTTTTGTTTAAATATAAATTCTTAGCGCTAATCCCTTCAACTTCTCAACCACTGTGGTGCTGTTTTATTCTTTACACATTTCTCATCTTTAATTGATTAATATCTGAGGAGGAAATGGCAGTTTGCAGTTCTTGCACTGTGGGATGTCATTTCCAGCTGATTTTGACAGCGGTTTGTAAATCCCTGGGTCCTCCAAGGTCAGAAAAGCCAGTGAACAGATCTCTGATGGCAAGGCCGACATTGGCAACGAGGAAGCAGCAACACAGGATCATCATTGGATCTATGATGGGGACCGTTAGATCCAGGATTATTGGAACATGGAACGCTTTACTACAAGCAGCGACTCAGGCGGAGATCATAGCACCATTTTAATGGGGATTGGATAAATGTTATTTGGAAAGGACAGGGAAATGGGATCAGATCAATCAAATGAGCTAGCAATGGCACGGACAGGGGGCTGAATTTTCACCCCGTTTGGGGGAGGGGGGTGGGGGATGCTGATGAGCGGGCCCATACGGGCACACTTCTGATCGGCATGAAAGAGTGCACTCATCTCCCTGCGGCTAAGTGCAGCCTCAGGGAGATCGGCTCTACATGTAAAAAAGATAAAAATAGAAAAATTAAATTTCCCTTACATGTCCCCTCATGTGACAATGTCACATGAGTTGGGACATGTCCATAATTTTTACAAAACCTTTATACTAACATTTTCTAAAGCCTCACCTGCCCGTGGATGAGGTTTCATGTTTTTTCTAGTTGCCGCTGGGGCTCCTGGCCTGCCCACCAATCTTAAGGTTGGACAGGCAGGTCCTTTAATTGCTTAATTGACCCTGTCAAAGGCCTCAATTGGCCATTGACAGGTAGGTGGGCGCGCAGCCGATTTTGCTGCGCTCCCGCCTTCCTGAAAGTTTAAATCAGGCGTGGTGACATTGGGAGTTTCTCCCGGTGTTACTGCACGTCATTTTACACGTTGGCGAGTGGGCCCCGCCCCTGCTTGCCCACTTGTAAAATTCTGTCCAGGGGCTGAATGGCCTCCTGTATTGTTCTTTGTAAATGTTAATTTTGAGCTTTAATTTTACAGAAAAAGAATTTGCTTGACTTAAAAATGCTACAGCTACAGCACTGAGCAGAAGAGTACTTCAACGTTTGGAGATTACAATGGGTTCTATATAGTTCTTTTCTATATTCTATCCAAACTGTTTGCCTTTTAGTCTTCCCTTCTTTTCATCAAGTGGAAAATTTGTAGTGAGATTATATGGTACCATTAGTTTTTTTGACTATATGCATCATTTTATGAATGTGTTGCATCTTTTAAATATAAGTTGGTGGGGTAGCAATTCTTTTGAAAGTAGTGCAACACACCTCAATTTGATTTTAAAACTAATTTGGCAAAAGTTATGTGAGTGCCATGGATTACAAAAGTATGCAATGCCATTTTTTCGGGAAGGGAAAGTCATTCATTCCTAAGGTACCATTGTTAACTTTAATTTTCAAACTGAAGGCGTCAATATATCTAAAATTCCCAGAGAATAGGTTGGTATGGCTGCTATAATGGGACAGATAACCAAAAATAAAACCATTTGTCTATTCCTTCACACCGAGTTATAAAGTCACAAAAAAAAATCAAGATACAAGACAGGACTCTGCGGTAAAATGTTTATGCAAGTGTGGCCCCTAAACACATACTTGCTAAATTTGGGAGTATTAAGAGAGTTGGACTGAAATGTAAGAGGAAATTTCAGCCTAACACACGGAGTGGGAAACCCACGAGATCGGGTGATGTAGTATAATGGCCTGGTATACACAGGGTTAATGTGGGACTGACTACAGTACGGTCCACACAATGATGTTAGGAGGCACTTGACCCAGAGCTAGGGTCAGTGTGGTGCTGGTCAGGACATGTCAAGATCTAGACATGGAGATAGCTCCTTGCCTGTGCTCTTTACTGTATATATGTATATAGTTACAAGTAGTTTAAAAACTTGCTGTTAACATACAGAAGACTACAAGGACTTCCTTAACAGACACGTTCTGTAACCAACACCATTACAACAGGTGAAATACTGATTTTACACCCTGCCCAATATTACCCTTACATCAGTCGACTGGGTTGTAAAACTAATGTTGTACCTAAGCCCTTCAAATTGCCGACTGACAGGATAGATTAAAATTGCCCCCATTGGGCAGAGTGTAAAATCCATTTTCCACTTCGTCTGTGGTTTCACAGCCAGTCAACTAGATTAAAATTGCAAAATGTGGCTTGTTTCTGTGAATTGCCACAGGGCTTTGCATTGTCCTGTGCCTCCCCCAAATAATCCCAGAAAGGTTGTTTATTTGTTGCGTAAGTTAATGGTAGAAGCCAATCTGCAGCCAAAACAAAAATAGCTGGAAAAGCTCAGCAGGTCTGACAGCATATGCGGAGAGTAACACAATTAACATTTCGAGTCCGAATGACTCTTCATCAGAACCGCCAATCTACAGTGCAGTTCATTGGCCAATCAGTGTTTCGAGCTAACACTAAGGCCAGAATTTTAGGTTGATCAGGCGGGCGTACGCCTGACACAAAGGCATGCAAAATTATGCGAAATGATGTTGGGCATGCGTCCCAACATCATTGCGCATGCAAGCAATATTTAGGTCGGCGTGGGAGCCAGAACTGCGCCCACCAACAATTTAAGGCCATTAAAAACTCTTGTCCATGATTTTACGTTGCCCATGCAATTTTGTGCTCGTCGCATGTGCAAGACAGCCAGGTGGGCAGCCCATTTTTAATGAAGCCTCAATCCAGGGCGGGATGAAATGTAATAAAAATGATATCTGGGGACTGAGGTTTTTTGAGTTCTGTTGTCAGGTGCTTGAATGTGCTTCATAGGCATAGTTTGCTACATTTCTTCTCATTCAACCTGTACAGGTCTGCAGCTCCCTGAGGCAGCTCTGCAGCTGCTGTCTGCTTTCAGGGAGCTCACTAAAGGCATCAACCTGCGTCCTCACTTTTGTTTGGACCCACCCTCTTCTCGCCACCCCCCCTGCCCAGCAGTGCTGAGGCTTTCTTAGCGCATGCGTTTCACGCTGGCTGGCCACTAATTGGCCAGCCTGCATGAAATTGCGTTTGGGGGCTGATTGCAGGTGGAAGCGCATTTTGCGTCCACTTTCCTCAGATGTACTAAATGTGCCAGCACTTATCTAGCAAATGCATTAAAGGCTAGAGAATATTCAAAGAGGGGGTAGATAGCTTTAATTTAATTTTTTTAATATTCTCTTTGAGAAATGGAGGAACTCTGTCCAAAGCCTTTTGACCATGGAATGTTTCTCCGGCAGGCTAGCACCTAACCGATTCCTAGGTTGTGAAACTTAATCCATGAAATTGTTCTTATGAAGCTGTCCTCTGGAGCAGATACATTGCAAGTCTGTTTTCTGTAGATAAGTGAAGGTTGAAAACTGAGTTTTACATATGTCTGTTTTCACCTGGCATGCCGATCTGTGGTCCTCTATATAAACAGAATCACTTATCCTTTAATTGTTTAGCCTTAAATCTGTCAGTGCAGGTTCTGTTGTGTTAGACCTCCTAAAAGCTCAAGTAAATTGCCTTATTCTAGGAGTGTTGGGCATTGGGATTTATTTGATCATTTTTCTGCAGAAAATTCCTTCCCCCACACCCCCTCCCCCAAACAAAGAATCCATCTTAAACTTTTTTTAAGCAAAGTGTATGTACAAAATTTTAGGGGAAAATATGGCATCTAAAGGTAATTAGGATACAAATGAAAGTTGTTTTCTGAAAGACTAAGCAATGAATGACTCATTAGCTGATCTTAGTGATGAAATGAACACCCGTTGTTCTGGTAAGTCTCTGGTTCTGGATACTTTGCAGGCCTGTTGATGGGCTTTCCTTTTTAACCAAGAACAGAGGGAGAGAAAAACTCAATGCCTGAGACACAGGCTGTTAAGTCCTGCAGAAGCTGTGATAGCAATTGATCTTTCTGAAAACCAAGCTGCTGGGAAAAGCTTTCACCGTGCTGTCAAGAAGTATATGCAGAAATATTGTTGGAACTTGTTTTATGTCAAGTAAGATGTGGAGAAGTGAAGCATTTTCATTACTTTGTGTTATCCAAGGATAAACTGCACTCTTTCAACTAAGCAACTAATCAATTTGTATTAGGCTTCGTCTCATCATGTTTTCTTAGTCTGCCTTCAAAGAGATTGGAGAAGCACATGTGAAAGACTTGATTATCTAGATCAGATTGAAAAGTGCTATTATTGGTTGAACCCCTTGTATTGTTAGATGTTGAGCAGTTTCGATACACCCCTGAATGTAACACCCTAAAAAATAGTCTAAAGGCAAGACCCAGAACCTATAACAAGGGGTTTATTAGGTGATGATGGTTCAGTGTAATTAGTCCATTCTTCAAGCTGGGGTGAATCTGTGACTTTATAACGTACCTGTGAAGGAATGGGCAGATGGTTGTTGGTTATCTGCTCCATTAAAGTATACCAACCCATTCTCTGTGAACTTTAGACATATTGATGCTATCGGCTTCAATTGCATACGTAACAAATCTTCAAGGAAATTTAGAGTTTTGGGTAAAGATTTAAATTACTGTGCAGTGAGATTTTCTGGCATGTTAAAATGCCACTTGGTTTTCTTTTTAAGTAGTCTTGGGATGAATGCTCAAAGCATTGGCAAATGTTGTTCCCATAAACACTGAATCCAAACAGATGGCTAATAAGCTTAGATGTCATGATGCAATCAAGTTATGTCAACTATTGCTCTGATTGACATGAGAACTTTTGAAAAGAATCCTTGGGCAGAATTTTATGTCCTGCCTGACCCGATCAGGCGAAAAATAGTGTGTGATGATGTTGGGTGAGTGCCCTGACGTCATCGCGCACTTGCACGATATTTCAGTTGGTGAGCACACGTGAGAGTTGGCAGCACACCCGCTGACAATTAGGAGGCCTATTAAGGCCATTAATATATTAATTAAGAGTTTTTTTGCTGCCAGTCCAACCTTCCAGTTGGCAGGCAGGCGAATCGGCCAGGCGGCCTTTGGATTTTTGAGGAAATCTCATCCATGGATGGGATGAGGTTTCCCAGATTAATTTTAAAAAAATGTTTTGACAGAATTTTTATTATCTGTATGTTCAGTTGAGTGAGTCCTATGTGAGGGCGTTTTTTTTTCTGCATTACATAATCTTTATTTTTGTTTTTAAAATTCTTCAGCTCCCTGAGGCAGCTCTCTGCCTTCAGGGAGCTTTCCTTGTGCCCTCCCCCGTGCCCGTGCTGACTTCAGCACTTGCCCTCCTCCTGACTGCACCCCTGCAGCGCTGAGCTCCTCAGTGCACGTTTCATGCTGGCTGGCTATTAACTAGCCAGCCAACATGAATCCGCGGTCAGGGTCCAATCGGGGTTGGTGGCACATTTCCCGGTCCGCCCAGCAACCCAAAAATCCTACCCTTTATCTTTTTATATTTAAAAACTGCAACAACAAAAAAATCAGCGGCTCGGATTTTACCATCAGTGGCAAATTAATGGCACTCGTCACTGACCTTGAAGAAATCTGCTCACAAAAAACTAGTGATCCCTGTGGTGTGGATTTCACCTTTCCTGGTATTAATTTCATTCTGTTGACAGCTATGGGGGGTCTCTGGGATCCAGAAACAATAATGTCACCAAACAGACTAAGCAGCCAATCATATTGCCAATTTCTCACAGACAGCAAATCATGAGGTAACGAGCAAGTTTTATCATTCGCTTTTCGAAGTTTAGTCTTACAGAAGGAAATATAAAGATTGGGACGTACAAATTGGATTAAGGTTGAAGGTGACATAATTTTTTTATAACTTTTTTAAAGCTTATGTTAAAATTCGGTAGAAGATTTAGCATCAAATGGAGAGATCTGACATCCTGAAAATATAACATTAGTTTCTCAATTGTTCAGCAATAATGACGACTTGGTATGGTTTTAAGAATGCAAAGTTTTTTAAGATGACTAGATTTTCAAGGGAATCTTCTGGCCAGCAGTGGGAAGTGTGGCAGGCAGGTGAACTTAATTTGGCAAGAGGACAAAAATCAGTTTCCTAATGGTGGGATGAACTACAGGAAATCTATTCTCGGGATTTTAAAGGCAGATTAAGGTGAGTTGAGCTTCTCGACGAACAACATAGGGAAGTCCTTCTGCATGTCATGCATGCTCATTAAAAGGGCATCTCAGTGGAAATAAGTTTCCCACCAGCAAGACATTAGTTTGTTCACTTTTATGACTTTATATAAGTGCTGTGCACCTGGTGAGCTTCATTTCTTCCACAACTTTGAGGTGAGCAAACGCTGCTTTTGCCTTTTTGGGGACCGCTCACAACTTGATTTGTATCGGGTGCTGGTAGGATAAGCTGCACAAAGGTGGGTCATGGGAAGCAGGTGAGGGCTGGGGGGCAGTGGGGGTGGGGTGGTTAGGGTGGAATGGTGGAGCAGAGGCTAGAAACGGGAGGCAGGCTAAGAGTGGAGGGGTGTTGAAAGAGGAGTCTGTAGAAGTAGTAGATGCATTGGTGGTCGTCTTTCAAAATTTTATAGACCCTGGACTGGTTCCTGCATATTGGAAGGTGGCAAATGTAACCCCACTATTTAATAAAGGAGGGAGAGAGAAAACAGGGAACTACAGACCTGTTAGCCTGACATCAGTAATAGGGAAAATGCTAGAATCAATTAAAAAAAAGGATGTGATAACAGGACAATTAGAAAATAATTTTTTGGAACTGGCAGAGTCAACACGGATTTATAAAAGGGAAATAATGTTTCACAAACCTGTTGGAGTTTTTTGAGGATGTAACGAGCAGAATAGATAAGGTGGATGTGGCATATTTAGATTTTCAAAAGCCTTTGATAAGGTCCCACACAAGTGGTTATCAAACAAAATTAGAGCAGATGGAATTGGGAGGAATATATTAGTATGGATTGAGAACTGGTTAACAGACAGAAAACAGAGAGCAGGAATAAATGGGTCATTTTCAGGTTGTCAGGCTGTGACTAGTGGCTACTGCAAGGATCAGTGATTGGGCCCCAGCTATTCACAATCTATATCAATGATTTTGATGTGGGGATTAAAGGTAATATTCCCAAGTTTGCAGGTGACACAAAACTAGGTGGAAGTATGAGTTGTGAGGAGGATGCAAAGAAGCTTCAAGGGGATTTGGAGAGACTACATGAGTGCGCAAAAAATTTGGCAGATGGAATACAATGTGGAAAAATTTGAGGTTACCGCTTTGATAGGAAAAACAGAAACAGAGTATTTCTTAAATGGTGAGAGGCTGGGAAGTGTTGAACTTCAAATGGGTGTTCATGAGTCACTGAAAGCTAACATGCAGTTACAGCAAGCAATTAAGAAGGCAAGTAGTATGTTGGCCTTCATTACAGGAGGATTTGAGTATAGGAGTAAAGATGTCTTATTGCAATTATAAAGAGCCTTAATGAGACCATAACAGGAGTACGGTGTGCAGTTTTGGTCTCCTTGTCTAAGGAAATATGTACTTGCCATAGAGGGATTGCAACGAAGGTTCACTAAGCTAATTTCTGGGATGGAGGGATTAGACTGGGCCTTTTTTCTCTGGAGTTTAGAAGAATGAGAGGTGATCTCATTCAAACAGACAAAATTCTTACAAGGTTCAACAGGGTTGATGCAGGAAGGAAGCATCCCCTGGCTGGGGGGTGTAGAACCAGGGCACACAGTCTAAAAATAAGGGGCAGGTGATACTTAGAACTGAGATGAGGAGGAATTTCTTCACTCACAGGGTGGTGAATCTTTGGAATTCTCTGCCTCAGAGGGCTGTGGAATCTCTGTCATTGAGTATGTTCAAGACTGAGATTGATAGATTTCTACATATTAAAAACATCAAGGGTTACGTGGATAGTGCAGGAAAATGGTGCCGAAGTAGAAGGTCAGCCATGATCTTGTTGAATTGCAGAATGGGCTGGAAGGCCTACTTCTACTCCTATTTATGCTCTTATGTTCCTGACACCGTGATCCCTCATTGTGGACACTCCACCCAAGGTAAACTTGCTTCCTTCAAGGACCCTGCAGAGGCCTATTAGAGCTGCTAAGGCTTCACATGGATAGGCTAAGTCCTCAGCATGGTACACACAGAAGCCAATTCTACTTTCTCTCTCCTCATGCACTGATACTCTGGTCCTTCAATGATGTCCGAAGCACTTTGGTTGCAAATCCTTTATGTGAGGTCTACTGCCACCCCTGATTAGGAGACAAGCTGGCCAAATAGACCTCCGTGTGAGGGCTGACAAAGGCTTCAGTCAACTTAACAGTTCTTAAATCCTAGACTCAAATCCCTCTTGCACCAAGGCTAATAAACGCGTTGCCTCCTTATTTACAGCCTTCACCTGCATGTTAGCTCAAAATGACAAAACACCAGGAAAGCCATTAGTGAATGGATGCGCCCACCACAGCTTCCTCCAGACATATGGGGTGGCCTCTGTTTTTCTACCTTTAAGGAAACAGTGTAGAACTTCACTCTCTCAACTCTGAAACTACATCTAGAGTGTTACTAGCCACTCACATAGCGGATTTAATTCCGCTCAAGTACTCTTGGCATCCACCCACATCTCGCATCAGGGCAACAGCGGCAGGAGATACAATGACCTTAATGAACACATTTCCAGAGGTCAGGACATGGTGAGTTGCTAGGAATGGATTACATGGTGAGTTGCTAGTAATGGATTACATGATGCGTTGCCAGGCAGCACACTCACAAATGGAAACCAGTGCTTAATCATGCACATGTGGGATTATTGAGCAATCACTATGTTGATAATGTGAGAGAAGTGAGTTCATTATTGGACTCTGATGGGGGCCCATGTTCCACACCCTTAAATGGCCATGACCATTGAAGCAACTAGCAGCAAGATGGAATCCAGGAAACTTCCAAACAGTGCAAGTGAACATATATTTACAAGTGCGAAAACAATGTACAATGATTGTACACATGTGCCACAGCTGAGGTGGAGACAGCCTGCTGACTGCTATGCCCTGTTGACCATGAGGACTTTTGCGGGCGTCCTTTGGTGACCTGAGGCTTGAGGACTCTGACCTGCTAAGGGTCTCCTGTTCAGGTGCAGTTGCACCCTCCCTGGCCTGACCTGCTGGAGGGGTGGAGTCACTGGCGGAGGGGAGGTGGAAAAGCAGGGCACCTGGTGTGCCTGGCTGGCACTCCTCCTTGCTGTGGGTGCCCAATAGCACTTCCCTAACTCCTTATGAGATGGGGCACCTGAAGGGAGGTCAAGATGCCCTATCCCCCTCTCAGCTGGTCTGATGCCTAGAGCAATGGAGCGGAGGTCCAAGTGCATATTTGGCAGCCACTTTGCGTTCTGCTGGAGCTGGGTCTCCAAGTCAGCTGCCACCCTTTTCATGGAGGCAGCCAAGTGCTCGCATGCTGGAGCCACAACATAGGACGGAACTTGGACAGGGTCCTCCAGCCTTCGTCCAGTCTATGCATGGCCTCTAGCAACTGTGCCTGATGTTTTCTGCCTGTCTGTATCTACAACAGGTCACTTAGGGCTGAGTCCAGAGGCTCACCATCCACATGGGGCTGAGCAGGGGCCTGGTCTCCAACAATCCTCTCAGTGCCAGAGACCTCATTTGTCACTTCCATCTGCGGACCCATGTCAGTGATTTATTCATCAGATTATGACCCTGAGCCTACTCTAGAAGGTAGACTCACTGATGTGGCTGCATCTGCTGTTATGATGTGGCAGATGATGTTTGCCAGGCAGACCAGATTTACAAGGGAAACTTGGTTGCACTATCACAATGCTTTTGTAATTTGTATTTATTATGAAATTTGTGCACTGAATTCAGAAATAATAAATCTACAAAGACCTTTAGAGATTTTAAAAAATTAAATTGAAATATTTATTAACAAAGTAAAATATTTTGAGTACCTATATAAGACTACAATTGCTACTATAGTAACTCCTAAAATTCCTAATTAACCTCCCTTTAAGGCAACAGTCTAGAATAGATTTTAGATTTAAAACAGAAGCAGCAAGTTAACACAATACCCACTTGAAGGTGGAACTCCAAATGGCTTTTCCCCAACTTCAGTTTTATTATATAGCAGACTTATGCACAAATGCTGGAGGCTTCATTAAGGTTTTTCCACACACACTTGTTAGATCTTAGATACCCTTCTGAGACATAGCCTTTCATTCTCCTTTACTTATATTTCTCTCTTTTTAATATGTAAACTCTATTGTTCCATAAACTGTTTGAAACGGTATCTTCCTCATAATATAAAAACTTTCATGTTGCCAATATAATGTCAATTACCTTTGGGAAAAGTAAACACATTTCTCAGCCTTGCTTACCTGGTTAGTTGTAAACAGACTAAGATCCTTTGAAATCTAAATCTCCCTTCATTTATCTAAAATGCAAATTCCCTTCACACCTCAGCCAGCATCCATGTTTACTCATTAGCAAGTCAACCACCTAACTTTTGATGATTTCAAACTTGCAGTCTACTTGACTCCAAATGTAATTAAATCGCATACAGACCCAACTATACTTACCTCCATAAACCTACTTCACAATAAATCAGAAAAAAATTATGAAAATTATTGTACTTTCATTTTCATTATACTGCACTTTGAGAGTGTAAGTGAACACCGTGACAGTGCATCCTCTGAGGCATCATCCTCAGAGGTGATGTTGGACATGGAGCTGTGGCTGATCTGGTTTGACGGCCTCCCCCCCCTTTCCTTGCTGGTACCTGGAATAGAAAAAAGAAAGATTTAATGATTGGCTAAGCAAGCTACTTAATTAAATAAATGTCTCACTCTGGGTGCAGCTGACAATTGCAGACTGGAGGCATCCTCACTGGCTTCCTGGGGGAATCATATCCCACCTTCAGTACAAGCATGGTCCTGCTCCACCCTGGCTATCTCTGTGACCTGTTTCTCATATGGGGTGGAGACTTGAATGTCCTGGAATTCCGCCTCTGCCTTGCTCCCGCTTGTTGTGGGTGATCTTGTCCTGCAAAAAGACAGAAGGATTGATTTTCATCCCAATGGTTGCATGAACAGTTTAGGAGCATGCGTGCCTATGGCAACTGCTGAGCTTTCCTCAGTAAGTGATTAACAAGCTGGATATCCTGCAACTGCTATAAGACTGAGAGCACAGAGTGGTTCCGTTCAGTGCAGATGTCCCGTCTGTTGGTGATTGCTGCAACCCAAACTCCTGTGTGACATTCCTGTGCACTCACGCATTTAGACTGCCTGTTGCCCTTGTGAGAGTGTCAGTTTGTAGTGAGACTAAATGGTATACCTGGCGGAGCTCAGCAGATCGTTTATCCCCTTCCTGCACTGCTGGAAATTTCTGTGCTGGGCCCCATTGGCGCTAACCTCTGTTGTGATCTCTGAACAGGCTGGCGTGATCAGGCGGTAGGGCCTCCTGCTGCCAACCTGTGAAAACAGCACCTCCTGCCTTTCCTGCAGGATCTGGAGAACAGTCTGAAGGGCGGCTTCACTAAACGGTGAGGCCACACGTTGTTTTCTTCTCTGTGACATTCTCCTGCAGTCTAGCCATCTTTCAGCACTGAAGTTCCTGGCCTGCAGTAAGTTAATGGCTTACAGGATGCCCTTTAAATATGGCACCCAGATGTTTGACCCCCATGAGGTAATGGCGGGGATGGTGACTTCCTGCCTGCCCCTGCCCTGAGATTCACCGTGCTCCATGTGGATGTATGTACAATGAGCTGACCAGTGTAAGATCATGCATTGTCAGTCCTCCCACACCCCACTACCCCACCTCCCCTGGAAATTACTTCCACTTCTGCACCCAATTCTGCCTGACACCAAGCCTAGATGGCTTGGGTACCAAGGGGACAGGGCGACCTGGGTTGAGACTCACTAAGAGCAATAATAATTCCATAATAACTCCTGTAAATGATTACTTAATGTTTTCTTTTTGTCTGGTTATACTTCAAAATCAGTCTACAAAAATAAAATACTGCAGATGCCAAAAATACAAAATAAAAACAGAAGATGTTAAAAACAGCAGGTCTGGCAGCATTAGTGGAGAGGGAGACAGAGGTGCTGCCTGACCTGCTGAGTATTTCCAATATTTTCTGTTTTTATTTCAAAATCAGGGTAGATCCTCACCAGTCTTTTAAACATTGATTGGATCTGCCAGATTACAAAGCGCTAGATATCATAATATTCATAAAAAGAGAATACAATGTGGATGTCTTGAGACACAAGAAATTTTCTCTTTCTAATTAAGACATCACTATTGATCCATTGGAATTGTTGCAACTATCTATTATGTTTAGGCATTCGTAAGATATAACAAAACTTGGTCATATTCTGTTACAGCCTGCCCCCATGCTCCAGGAAGAAATGATCGTTATACCATTAAAATGATGAAAGCGCATAGCTGTGAGTTTTAATGGAGCTCTAGCCCAGTCAATGTGACTTGGTTCTCTGTAGGACCTTGTGGTACAACGGTGCGAATTGTTCTTGACTGTGCAATATCATTCCTCCTGAGTGAACATTCAGTTTGAAAGCTTATCACTGGGTTTTACTGAATGGTGGGCTGCAACATGTTTTTTGGGCCCTCTGAGGGCGTTCAGTTCACTGTGGTATAGTGCACGAGTTGGTGAATATAATTGGTATCTGTAATTGGTGTGTGCAGCACTTATTTTTCTGGTCTTTCAATTAGACGAGAAAAAAATTTCAGATTGTTGATGATTGCAATCTGCCAGTTAGAAATGTTTGCATTTTTTGGAAGCCTATTTTCGTAGGGAAGTTGTCATTACATGTGTGCATAATTTCCAGAAATTGATAATGTAGAACATAAGTGATCAGAGAATGATTGAAGGGCGATGAGCATTGCAGCGTGTACCATGTATTTAAACTGAGTGCAGAAGTGATGTTGCATTTCATAATGTATCAATGCAGTAGTTAAATGCAAAATACTTGAAGGTAGTCCTGTCAGTTGTATTGGAAATAATTAATTGATATTTTAATGTGTATATATGAAACAGATGTATAAACCCTGTTCTTTTTGACCCTCTGTATCATGTAATCAATTATTGGGCCAATTTCCACATTGTTCATTGCCCACCTGCTAAGAGACCTGTGAGTGGTACGGATTAGTTTTTCGCATTGCATCCTTTCCTGGCAGAGAACATTGTTTAATTCAGGATATCTTCAGGTCAGTTCTGAAATTGGGATTTAAAGGAACACCTGTCATAGAACTACATAGAAGTCCAACTTGGATACATTCAAGGTTTCATAGGTTGGTACTTGCAGTTGACAGAGTTAGTTGCCTATTTATTTGAATTTGTGCTGCTGACATGGAGCTTTGCATTGGAAGCAGTTGTTGGGAATTTGTGCATAGAGGTCAGCAGAGCCCAGGATACTTCCCCTCATCCACAAGCTGTGCTGCGAGAATGCATTTGTAAAATCCATCCATTCTCTTTATACCCAGGAAACCCTGGTGATAAAGCACAATACTGCACAGATGTGGTGAATGAAGGTACAAAGAATGAAGATGTGACAAGTCTGACGATCTGTTCTTTTTGAGTCCAGAAGAATCTCTATATTTGCATTTTATAGGTATGTGGAATTATCCCAACATTGGAAAATGCCAAAACAAAAACAGAATTACCTGGAAAAACTCAGCAGGTCTGGCAGCATCGGCGGAGAAGAAAAGAGTTGACGTTTCGAGTCCTCATGACCCTTCGACAGAACTTGAGTTCGAGTCCAGGAAAGAGCTGAAATATAAGCTGGTTTAAGGTGTGTGTGTGGGGGGCGGAGAGATAGAGAGACAGAGAGGTGGAGGGGGTTGGTGTGGTTGTAGCGACAAACAAGCAGTGATAGAAGCAGAATATCAAAAGATGTCAACAACAATAGTACAATAGAACACATAGGTGTTAAAGATAAAGTTGGTGATATTATCTAAACGAATGTGCTAATTAAGAATGGATGGTAGGGCACTCAAGGTATAGCTCTAGTGGGTTTTTTTTTTATTTTATATAATGGAAATAGGTGGGAAAAGGAAAATCTTTATAATTTATTGGGAAAAAAAAAAGAGAAGGGGGAAACAGAAAGGGGGTGGGGATGGGGGAGGGGACTCACGACCTAAAGTTGTTGAATTCAATATTCAGTCCGGAAGGCTGTAAAGTCCCTAGTCGGAAGATGAGGTGTTGTTCCTCCAGTTTGCGTTGGGCTTCACTGGAACAATGCAGCAAGCCAAGGACAGACATGTGGGCAAGAGAGCAGGGTGGAGTGTTAAAATGGCAAGCGACAGGGAGGTTTGGGTCATTCTTGCGGACAGACCGCAGGTGTTCTGCAAAGCGGTCGCCCAGTTTACGTTTGGTCTCTCCAATGTAGAGGAGACCACATTGGGAGCAACGAATGCAGTAGACTAAGTTGGGGGAAATGCAAGTGAAATGCTGCTTCACTTGAAAGGAGTGTTTGGGTCCTTGGACGGTGAGGAGAGAGGAAGTGAAGGGGCAGGTGTTGCATCTTTTGCGTGGGCAAGGGGTTGTGCCATAGGAGGGGGTTGAGGAGTAGGGGGTGATGGAGGAGTGGACCAGGGTGTCCCGGAGGGAGCGATCCCTACGGAATGCCGATAAGGGGGGTGAAGGGAAGATGTGTTTGGTAGTGGCATCATGCTGGAGTTGGCGGAAATGGCGGAGGATGATCCTTTGAATGCGGAGGCTGGTGGGGTGATAAGTGAGGACAAGGGGGACCCTATCATGTTTCTGGGAGGGAGGAGAAGGAGTGAGGGCGGATGCGCGGGAGATGGGCCGGACACGGTTGAGGGCCCTGTCAACGACCGTGGGTGGAAAACCTCGGTTAAGGAAGAAGGAGGACATGTCAGAGGAACTGTTTTTGAATGTAGCATCATCGGAACAGATGCGACGGAGGCGAAGGAACTGAGAGAATGGGATGGAGTCCTTACAGGAAGTGGGGTGTGAGGAGCTGTAGTCGAGATAGCTGTGGGTGTCGGTGGGTTTGTAATGGATATTGGTGGACAGTCTATCACCAGAGATTGAGACAGAGAGGTCAAGGAAGGGAAGGGAAGTGTCAGAGATGGACCACGTGAAAATGATGGAGGGGTGGAGATTGGAAGCAAAATTAATAAATTTTTCCAAGTCCTGACGAGAGCATGAAGCAGCACCGAAATAATCATCGATGTACCGGAGAAAGAGTTGTGGAAGGGGGCCGGAGTAGGACTGCAACAAGGAATGTTCCACATACCCCATAAAGAGACAGGCATAGCTGGGGCCCATGCGGGTACCCATAGCCACACCTTTTATTTGGAGGAAGTGAGAGGAGTTGAAGGAGAAATTGTTCAGCGTGAGAACAAGTTCAGCCAGACGGAGGAGAGTAGTGGTGGATGGGGATTGTTCGGGCCTCTGTTCGAGGAAGAAGCTAAGGGCCCTCAGACCATCCTGGTGGGGGATGGAGGTGTAGAGGGATTGGACGTCCATGGTGAAGAGGAAGCGGTAGGGGCCAGGGAACTGGAAATTGTTGATGTGACGTAAGGTGTCAGAGGAATCACGGATGTAGGTGGGAAGGGACTGGACAAGGGGAGAGAGAAGGGAGTCAAGATAACGAGAAATGAGTTCTGTGGGGCAGGAGCAAGCTGAGACGATCGGTCTACCGGGGCAGTTCTGTTTGTGGATTTTGGGTAGGAGATAGAAGCGGGCCGTCCGAGGTTGGGCAACTATCAGGTTGGAAGCTGTGGGAGGGAGATCCCCAGAGGAGATGAGGTCAGTGACAGTCCTGGAAACAATGGCTTGATGTTCAGTGGTGGGGTCATGGTCCAGGGAGAGGTAGGAGGAAGTGTCTGCGAGTTGACGCTCAGCCTCCGCGTGGTAGAGGTCAATCTCTGGTGATAGACTGTCCACCAATATCCATTACAAACCCACCGACACCCACAGCTATCTCGACTACAGCTCCTCACACCCCACTTCCTGTAAGGACTCCATCCCATTCTCTCAGTTCCTTCGCCTCCGTCGCATCTGTTCCGATGATGCTACATTCAAAAACAGTTCCTCTGACATGTCCTCCTTCTTCCTTAACCGAGGTTTTCCACCCACGGTCGTTGACAGGGCCCTCAACCGTGTCCGGCCCATCTCCCGCGCATCCGCCCTCACTCCTTCTCCTCCCTCCCAGAAACATGATAGGGTCCCCCTTGTCCTCACTTATCACCCCACCAGCCTCCGCATTCAAAGGATCATCCTCCGCCATTTCCGCCAACTCCAGCATGATGCCACTACCAAACACATCTTCCCTTCACCCCCCTTATCGGCATTCCGTAGGGATCGCTCCCTCCGGGACACCCTGGTCCACTCCTCCATCACCCCCTACTCCTCAACCCCCTCCTATGGCACAACCCCTTGCCCACGCAAAAGATGCAACACCTGCCCCTTCACTTCCTCTCTCCTCACCGTCCAAGGACCCAAACACTCCTTTCAAGTGAAGCAGCATTTCACTTGCATTTCCCCCAACTTAGTCTACTGCATTCGTTGCTCCCAATGTGGTCTCCTCTACATTGGAGAGACCAAACGTAAACTGGGCGACCGCTTTGCAGAACACCTGCGGTCTGTCCGCAAGAATGACCCAAACCTCCCTGTCGCTTGCCATTTTAACACTCCACCCTGCTCTCTTGCCCACATGTCTGTCCTTGGCTTGCTGCATTGTTCCAGTGAAGCCCAACGCAAACTGGAGGAACAACACCTCATCTTCCGACTAGGGACTTTACAGCCTTCCGGACTGAATATTGAATTCAACAACTTTAGGTCGTGAGTCCCCTCCCCCATCCCCACCCCCTTTCTGTTTCCCCCTTCTCTTTTTTTTTCCCAATAAATTATAAAGATTTTCCTTTTCCCACCTATTTCCATTATATAAAATAAAAAAAAAACCCACTAGAGCTATACCTTGAGTGCCCTACCATCCATTCTTAATTAGCACATTCGTTTAGATAATATCACCAACTTTATCTTTAACACCTATGTGTTCTATTGTACTATTGTTGTTGACATCTTTTGATATTCTGCTTCTATCACTGCTTGTTTGTCGCTACAACCACACCAACCCCCTCCACCTCTCTGTCTCTCTATCTCTCCGCCCCCCACACACACACCTTAAACCAGCTTATATTTCAGCTCTTTCCTGGACTCGAACTCAAGTTCTGTCGAAGGGTCATGAGGACTCGAAACGTCAACTCTTTTCTTCTCCGCCGATGCTGCCAGACCTGCTGAGTTTTTCCAGGTAATTCTGTTTTTGTTTTGGATTTCCAGCATCCGCAGTTTTTTTGTTTTTATCATTGGAAAATGCCAACCTGGCTATCAATGGGAGAGATATATGCTCTGGGAGAGGATTTACCCTTCGTCCTGCGGGCAGGCCCATGAGCGGCCAAGAAATGGTCTGTGGCCCGCGATCGGGCCCCGACTGCAATTTCACGCTGGCTGGCCAATTAAGGGAAAATAGGGGAAACATGTCCCCACATGTGATTCTGTCACATGAAAAGGGACATACCCAAAATGAGTTTAAAAGATTTTTACTGTTTTTTATATTCACTGTTGGAAACCTTATCCTGCCTATGGAAGAGGTTTCGCAAAGGATGCCTGGCCTATTCGCCCGCCCGTCAACCATAACTTAATTACCAGCTTAAGCACCTTAATATGCCTCTTAATTGTCGGCGGGTGCGCTGCTGACTCTCGCACGCACCCGCCCACTGAAATATTGCGCGATGATGCCAGGACGCTTGCCCGATGTCATCGCGTGCTATTTCACGCTCGGGCGTGTTGGGTGCATGCCCGCACATCGAGCTGAAAATCCTGCCCCCGGTGTTTTCCTATTTTGCTGTGCCACTACTTGATGGAAAGTTGACAAGGGAACCTCAGATTTATCTCTCAAGTAAAGCACATGGCCTAGAGCCCCGGAGAACTAATGGAGACTTGACTATTTTATTGCATTGGAACCAAAGCCGTAAAGTGAAATGAAGTATTGTAACCTATGCAATCTATTTTTATTGGATCTCCTAAATGTTTTTGAAACACATGAATTAGAATCATAGAGTCATTATTATGGCACAGGAGGAGGCCACTTGGCCCATCTGTAGAGCATTTCAATAAGTTTCATTCCCCCACTCTTCCCTGTACCTTGCAACACCTTGCAAGTTTATTTCCCTCAAGTGCCCATAGGATTTCCTCGCAAAATCACTCATTGTCTCTATTTCAGCCACCCTTGTAGGTAGCGAGTTCCAGGTTACCACAATTCCCTTTGTAAAAAGGTTCTTCCTCATCATCTCAGCTGACACTTGTGTATCTCTTGACAATACAGCACTCCCCAAGAACTGCACTGATGTGATAGCCTAAGTAAGCACTCAACTCCTGGAGGAGAACTTGAACCAACAAATTTCTTAGACAAGTATGCTCCCACTGAATCACTCAGAGAATTACATAGAACTAAGAAAAAATAAACTAATTGCATAGCAAATGTCTCTGCAATAGTATCTGAAAGGTTGTGCTTTTCTCAAGTTTTGAGACAAAAGCGAGTCCATACAGGGTAGGGGTGGTATGTGACACTGATGCTTTAGGTTTCCAAAGTTAAACTTGTACAGAACAGAGTATACACCCAAAACCTACTCCAAAATGCATACATCTTCAAAAATGTAGAACACATAAATGTGTAAGAAATAGGCTAGATGGCTCATTGAACCTGTTCAGCCATTCAATAAGACTGACTAATCTTCAATCTCAACTCCACTTTCCTGCCTGATTCCTTATCCCTTGATTTCTTTAGAGTCCAAAGATCTATTGATCTCAGCCTAGTACATACTCAATGACTGGTGTCCATAGTCCTCAGAGGATTTACAGCCTTCTGAGTGAAGAAATTTCTCCTTCACTCAGCCGTAAATGGCTAATCTGTTATCCTGAGACTATGTACCCGAGCTCTTAATTAGTCTCTAATAGTTTGCTATTTTTGTGTTTTCAGTCAGTTGGAAAGATTGAAGGTATACAGTAGAATCCCATACACTTTTCAGTGCATACTCTAGGATTCATTGTTCACCTGGCTGACTGCTGGCCTATGTACTTTGTACACAGGTAAAGTTTTGGGTCATAGTGTATGTGTGTGCTTGTCTATAGAAACCAATGAAGCAAAACAGAAGTCTTATTGTGTGGTTACTGATGTTAGCTGGGTTGAAGGATGAATGTTGACTTGGATGACAGACAAACTCTCTGCTTGTCTCATATAGCCATGGGGTCTTTAAACTCTAGGACAGGCATACAGGGCCTTAGTTTTATGTCTTCTCCTAAGAATGGCATCTCTGATAATGTGGCACTCCCCAGTACTACATTGATAGGTCAGCCCAGACTTCAGTCCTGGAGTGAGACTTGAACCCACAACCTTTTGACTTGGAAGGAGGTAAGAGCACCATTGGCTAGTCCAAACTCTCATAATGAAAGCAAAATGGCTTTTATCATTGAGATGAAGAAGATGAAGAACGAGTCCAGCACCATTAGTAAGTGCAAGAGATATATCAGAATTTTAGATTAACTGAATTATTGGGCAGAATCTTGGAAAGTGGAAGGGGTGATAGGTGGATCTGTACCTACCTTTCTTGCAGGAACTGCCAGCAATCTCCATACCAAGACCACTATCAGCAATATCAGCCTCAATGAGCTGCTCGTGTCATCACAAGCCTCTGCCTAAATCAGGCTTGCTGCTTTCCCCCTTTTATGAACTGAGTGCAAGTCAGGTACAGGCCTCAATTACTTCTTGTTGTGCAGTCACCCCCTCTAAGCTGCTGTATCCAGATGCTGTGTGTGACCCGTCTACTGTTGCCAAATATCTATCGCAGGTGCAAAATTTCTTCACTTGCCTCCTTAAGTACTTTAATTAACTATTCCCGCTACTGCTGAGTGGGTTACCAACAAGACTCACAACACCATCCTCCCCCCTCCTCCACCTCCCAACACCCCCAGGAGGATGTTGAATATTTCCACATCTACAACTTTTATCAATCCCCACAACCTTGTCACTCCCAGGATTGAATGCTTTCCATATATCGGCCTTCTGTCCACCATCCCACAAAAAACGCAATTGTCCAAAACTCCGCTGCCTGCACTTCATCTCATATTACATTTCACTTCACTGTTTACTCCTGTATTTATCAACCTTCATTAGCTTTCCCAACCCCAGTGTTCTTTTAGAAATCCCTCCAGAATCTAGCCCCATCTTAACATTGCATTCTCCGCCAGAACCTACAACCCAGCGTGTGCTCTTTTGACACCGGCCTCATTTGCAACCCTTTTTATTTGCTATTTCAGCATTGATGACAGAGCCATTAGCCATCCTGGTCCTATAGCCTGGAACACATACTCTTTCTCCAAGCTCTTCTGCTTTGTGGCCTCTCTCTCATTTTCAAGAGTTCCCTCTCTCTCATCTTCAAAAGTTCCCTCAAACAAATTATTTGGTCATGCATTCAGTCATCTCTCTTGACACTTTCACCATGGTTGCAAATACTCTGTATTCATTTCCAGCACCCCACTACCCCAAACAATCTGGGATACTTACTACCTGACAAGGTACCTTATAAATGTAAGTTGCTGAAATTACTTGGTCTGCACTCGACAATTGCACATTCAACGAGCTTAGCTCAGTTCATCAAGGAAATTCATTGTCATCAATAATGGATGCCAGGATCTTCGAGCCTTTGCCCAGTTGCTGCATTATTTGCTGTGCTTGAAAATGGAAGACCAAACCCTTTTGTATATGGTTTATTTTGAAAGCCTCCTATCCCCAAAGTGGCAATCAATAGAAAAATCGTCCAAACTGGTTAATTTTTTGAACTGGTTACTATTCTTACCAAACCAAAAACAGAATTACCTGGAAAAACTCAGCAGGTCTGGCAGCATCAGCGGAGAAGAAAAGAGTTGACGTTTCGAGTCCTCATGACCCTTCGACAGAACTTGAGTTCGAGTCCAAGAAAGAGTTGAAATATAAGCTGGCTTAAGGTGTGTGTGTGGGGGGCGGAGAGATAGAGAGACAGAGAGGTGGAGGGGGGGGTGTGGTTGTAGGGACAAACAAGCAGTGATAGAAGCAGATCATCAAAAGATGTCAACGACAATAGTACAATAGAACACATAGGTGTTAAAGTTAAAGTTGGTGATATTATCTAAACGAATGTGCTAATTAAGAATGGATGGTAGGGCACTCAAAGTATAGCTCTAGTGGGGGTTTTTTTTTATAATGGAAATAGGTGGGAAAAGGAAAATCGTTATAATTTATTGGAAAAAAAAAAGGAAGGGGGAAACAGAAAGGGGGTGGGGATGGGGGAGGGAGCTCACGACCTAAAGTTGTTGAATTCAATATTCAGTCTGGAAGGCTGTAAAGTCCCTAGTCGGAAGATGAGGTGTTGTTCCTCCAGTTTGCGTTGGGCTTCACTGGAACAATGCAGCAAGCCAAGGACAGACATGTGGGCAAGAGAGCAAGGTGGAGTGTTAAAATGGCAAGCGACAGGGAGGTTTGGGTCATTCTTGCGGACAGACCACAGGTGTTCTGCAAAGCGGTCGCCCAGTTTACGTTTGGTCTCTCCAATGTAGAGGAGACCACATTGGGAGCAACGAATGCAATAGACTAAGTTGGGGGAAATGCAAGTGAAATGCTGCTTCACTTGAAAGGAGTGTTTGGGTCCTTGGACGGTGAGGAGAGAGGAAGTGAAGGGGCAGGTGTTGCATCTTTTGCGTGGGCATGGGGTGGTGCCATAGGAGGGGGTTGAGGAGTAGGGGGTGATGGAGGAGTGGACCAGGGTGTCCCGGAGGAAGCGATCCCTATGGAATGCCGATAAGTTGGAGAGACCAAACGTAAACTGGGCGACCGCTTTGCAGAACACCTGCGGTCTGTCCGCAAGAATGACCTAAACCTCCCTGTCGCTTGCCATTTTAACACTCCACCCTCCTCTCTTGCCCACATGTCTGTCCTTGGCTTGCTGCATTGTTCCAGTGAAGCCCAACGCAAACTGGAGGAACAACACCTCATCTTCCGACTAGGGACTTTACAGCCTTCCGGACTGAATATTGAATTCAACAACTTTAGGTCGTGAGCTCCCTCCCCCATCCCCACCCCCTTTCTGTTTCCCCCTTCCTTTTTTTTCCAATAAGTTATAACGATTTTCCTTTTCCCACCTATTTCCATTATTAAAATAAACCCCCACTAGAGCTATACCTTGAGTGCCCTACCATCCATTCTTAATTAGCACATTCGTTTAGATAATATCACCAACTTTAACTTTAACACCTATGTGTTCTATTGTACTATTGTCGTTGACATCTTTTGATGATCTGCTTCTATCACTGCTTGTTTGTCCCTACAACCACACCACCCCCCCCTCCACCTCTCTGTCTCTCTATCTCTCCGCCCCCCCCACACACACACCTTAAGCCAGCTTATATTTCAACTCTCTCTTGGACTCGATCTCAAGTTCTGTCGAAGGGTCATGAGGACTTGAAACGTCAACTCTTTTCTTCTCCGCCGATGCTGCCAGACCTGCTGAGTTTTTCCAGGTAATTCTGTTTTTGTTTTGGATTTCCAGCATCCGCAGTTTTTTTGTTTTTATAACTATTCTTACCTCTTGGCTGTTGCTGAGTTCTCTTGTGCAGGTTATAAGTTTTGAAAGGTGGGATGCACATTACACTAACCACAACAGCGAGTTGATTATTCACCAGCAGACTTTCTAGCTAATAATTACGCATGACTGCTGTATAATTCTACGATGCTGCAGAGTCCTTTTGAAATCTTTGAGCTCCCTATTATTATTGTGTTGGTCAGTCGGAATATCTGAGGCCTCCCTATATATTTTATCTTACTGCCACCCTGCTATGGGATGTTGAATTTTGTCATTCAAATCCATCTCATGTGGCATTGTTTTCTATTTATACAGCTGGAAACTATAGATTAATTTCCTAAAACCACCTATTTATCAATTTTTGATCTTGATTTTCATCTCTCATTTAAGACTGAGATGAGAATTTTTTTCTCTGAGAGTTGTTACTTTATGAAATTCTCCTCCCCAGCGAGGAGCAGAGGCTGGATCATTGAATATATTCAAGGCTGAGTTAGATTTTTGATCGACAAGGGAGTCGAGGGTCATGGGGGGCATATGGGGAGATCGTGGCACAGTGGAAGTTTCGCTGGACTAATCATCCAGAGGCCCAGGTTAATGCCCTGGGACATGAGTTCACATCCCACCATGATAGCTGTTGGAATTTGAATTCAGCTAATGAATCTGAATTAAAAGCTAGTCTCAGTAATGGTGACCATGAAACTATTATAGATTGTCATAAAAACTCACCTGGTTCACTAATGTCCTTTTAGGGAAGGAAATCTTCTGATCTTACCTGGTCTGACCTACGTGTGACTCCAGACCCACAGCAGTGTGGTTGACTCTTAACATCTCTCTGGAATGGCCTAGTAAGCCACTCAGTGCAAGGGCAATTAGGTAGTGATGCCCATATCCCATGAAAGAATAAAAAAAACACGGGAAAGTGGAGTTGAGGGTACAATCAGATCAACCAGGATTTTATTAAATTATGGAGCAGGCTCAATGGGCTCCTAGTTCTCGTGGGTGGAACCATCGTAGTCCCTGCTGCAATGGTGGGACCATTTTCAAGCCTGGAACCCAACCCTGTATAGCCCACCTAGCAGATACTCTTTAGCAAAGAAAACCAATTGACATCCTAACTTTAGGCTCCCCAGCCAATCAGGGAAGGTGGGATAACCAAAACAAAACCAAAAATACCTGGAGAAACTCAGCAGGTCTGACAGCATCTGCGGAGAGGAATACAGTTAACGTTTCGAGTTCGTATAACTCTTCAACAGAATGTGTCTATTCTGTCCAAGCAACATGGGACCATAGGAGCAGGAATAGGCTAATCATCCCCTCGAGCCTGCTCCACCATTTAACTAGATTCATGGCTGATCATCTACTTCAATGCCATTTTCCCGCACGATCTTCATATCCCTTGATCTCTTTAATAAATAGAAATCTACCATTCACTGTCTTGAATATACTGAATGACTGAACCCCCACAGCCCTTTGGGGTAGAGATTCACCACCATGTGAGAGAAGGAATTCCTCCTCATCTCACTCCTAAATGGCCTAACTCTTATTCTGAGACTGTTTCCGCTGGTTCTAGACCCTCTCCCCACTAACCCCCAGTTTGGTGAAACATGCTTCCTGGACCTATTGTTGAGTCCTGTAAGAATTTTGTACACTTCAATGAGGCCACCTTTCACCCTTCTAAAGAATAAAGGCACAGCCTTTCATAGAACAATCCCACCATCCCAGGAAACTTTGTTGCACTCCCTCAATAAAAAGTATATCCTTCCTTAGGTAAGGAGACCAAAACTGTACACAGTACTCCAGGTGTGGTCTTACCTAGGCTTTATACAATTGCAGCAAGACGTCTTTAGTCCTGTGCTTGAATCCTCTTGCAATACCATTTGCTTTCCTAATTTCTTGCTGTATCTGCATGTTACCTATCAGTGATGAATGAAAAAGGTCACCCAGGTCACTTTGGATATCAACCCTTGTCAATTTGGGGGGGAAGTGATGGCATAGTGGTATTGTCACTGGACGAGTAATCTGGAGACTCAGAGTAATACTCTAGGAACCTGGGTTCAAATCCTGCTACAGATGGTGGAATTTGAATTCAGTAAAAATCTGGAATTAAAGTCTGATGATGACCCTGAAATCATTGTTGATTGTTATAACAGCCCATCTGGTTCACTAATGTCCTTTAGGGAAGAAAATCTGCTGTTCTTACCTGATCTGGCTATCTGTGACTCCTGACCCACAGTAATGTGGTTGATAGGGGGCAACTAGAGATGGGTAATAAATGTCGGCCTAGCTGGTGATGCCCACACCCCATGAACAAATAAAAAAAAAATCTCTCACCATTTTAGGAATACTCTTCATTTCTGTTTTTCTTACGAAGGTGGATAACTTCATAATTTTCCACATTCTATTCCATCTGCCATGGCTGATCTGATAATCCTCAACTCCACTTTCCTGCCTTTTCCCATAACCCTTGATTCACTTACTGGTTAAAAATCTGCCTATCTCAGTGTTGAATACACTTAATGACCCAGCCTCTATAGCTCTCTGCGGTAAAGAATTCCACAGATTCACTACCCTCTGAGAGAAGAAATTCCTCTTTGTCTCTGTCTTAAATGGGCAACCCCTTATCTGAGATTATGCCCTCGGGTCCTAGACTCTCCCACAGGGGGAAACAACCCCTCAGCATCTACCCTGTCAGGCCCCTTAAGAATCTTTTATGATTCAATAAAGTCGCCTCTCATTCTTCTAAACTCCAATGACTACAGGCTCAACCAACTCAACCTCTCAATGAACGGCATGGCACTAAGAAGTTCTGAGGAGCAAAGGGACCTTGATGTGTGTGTCCATAGATCTCTGAAGGTGGAGGGGCACGTTAGTGGGGAGGTGAAAAAGGCATATGGGACACTTGCCTTTATCAATTGAGGCACAGATTACAAAAGTGAGGAGGTCATGTTGGAGTTGTTTAGAACCTTAGGCCACAGCTGGAATACAGTGTGCAGTTCTGGTCACCACATTTTCAGAAGGAAGTGATTGCACTGGAGGGGTGCAGAGGAGATTCACCAGGATGTTGCCTGGGATGAAACATTTAAGTTATGAAGAGAGATTGGATAGACTTGGGTTGTTTTCGTTGGAGCAGAGAAGACTGAGAGGCGACCTGATCGAGGTGTACAAGATTGAGGAGCATGGACAGGGTAGATAGGGAGCGGCTGTTCCCCTTAGTTGAAGGGTCATTCACAAGGGGGTATAAGTTCAAGGTGAGGGGCAGAAGGTTTAGGGAGGATGTGAGGAAAAACTTTTTTACCCAGAGGGTGGTGACGGTCTGGAATGCACTGCCTGGGAGGGTGGTGGAGGCGGGTTGCCTCACCTCCTTTAAAAAGTACCTGGATGAGCACTTGGCATATCATAACATTCAAGGCTATGGGCCAAGTGCTGGTAAATGGGATTAGGTAAGTAGGTCAGGTGTTTCTCACGTGTTGGTGCAGACTTGATGGGCCGAAGGGACTGTTCTGCACTGTGATTCTGTGATTCTGATTCTCTCCTTATAAGAAAATCTCTCCAGACCTGGGATCAACCAAGTGAACCTTATCTGGACTGCCTCCAGTGCCAATATACCTTTCCTTAGATAAAGGGACCAAAACTGTTCACAGTATTCTAGATGTGGTCTAATTAGTGCCTTGTACAGTTTTAGCAAGACTTCCCTATTTTTATAATCCATTCCCTTTGAAATAAAGGCCAACATTCCATTTGCCCTCCCTATTACCTGCTGAACTTGTATGCTAGCTTTTTGCGATTCATGCACGAGGACCCCCAAATCCCTCTGTTCTGCAGCTTTCTTCAGTCTTTCTCCATTTAAATAATATTCAGCTCCCCTATTCTTCCTGCCAAAGTGCATAACCTCACATTTTCCCATATTAGATTCCATCTGCCACGTTTTTGCCCAATCACTTAATCTGTCTATATCCCTCTGTAGACTCTGTGTCATCCTCACCACTTGCCCTCTCACCTATTTTTGTGTCATCCGCAAACTTGATGATAGTGCATTCACTTCCCTCATCTAAGTCATTAATATGTATCGTAAATAATTGTGACCCCAGCACTGACCCGTGTGGCACTCCACTAGTTACAGGTTGTCATCCTGAAAATGCCCCCCTTATCCCAACTCCCTGTCTTCTATTAGTTAGCCAATCCTCTATCCATGCTAATATACACTCCCCAACACCATGGGCTCTTATCTATTTAAGTAGTGTTATGTGTGGTACCTTATTGAATAGTTTCAAACCATTAAGTTATTCTAAATACTGACCTTAGACAAAGGCAGCAGATATGCAGAAAGACTACCACCTCCAAATTTCAAAGTCACACCATCCTATCTGGGACATACACCAGCATTCCTGCATGGTCACCGGGTCAAAATCCTGGAACATCCTATCCAACAGGATTTGCAAAGTACTTTCAATGCAAGGACTGCAGCGATTCAAGGTACAGGCTTCCTTCTCAAGGGCAACTGCAAAGATGGACAATAAATGCCAGTCCATATCATGAGAATGCATTTTTTTTAAAAAAAGCAAATGATCTCTTTTGCTCTGGGCCATGCCAATTCAAGAAAAGGAACCTTCGCCCTTGGTGCTACTCAGTTCTCCAAAGATGCATGCTGTGCCTTTCTTTCTTCTGCGAATGGTAATGACTATGGTAGAAGATTGACAAGATGTGCTATGTACAAAAATTATCTTGTGCTGACACCATCCTTGTACTCATAACAGCTTCTTTAGGTTAGTTCTGGTCCAGTGCCACACATAGAAATTCTCTTCCATACACAAGGAGTAAAGCAGTGTGAAGAAGCAAAGCAAATGTTTTGCAATCAAATGGGGAGAGGGTTGGTGTAGTGGTAACATCAGTGGACCAATGATCCAGACCACTAGGCCATTGCCCTGGGGACATGGATTTGAACCTAACCATGGCAGCTGGTGGAATTTGATTTCAATTAATTAATTTTTCAAAATTCAATTGATAAATCAGAAATAAATTTGGAATACAAAGTGAGTCTCAGTAATGGTGACCATGAAACTATCATCGATTGTCACTAATCTGCCACCTAAGGAAATTGGCTATCCTTACCCGGTCTGACCTATATGGGACTCCAGACCCACAGCATGAAGTGTGCTCAACCTTTAACTGCCTTCTGAAATGGCCTAGTAAGCCATTCAGTTCAAGGCAATTAGGGATGGGCAATAAATGCTGGCCTTCCCAATGATGCCCACATCCCATGAAAGAATGAAAAAAAAGTGCAAAATACATTCATACAACAGGGGAATTTTTTTTCCAATACTGAAGGCAATAATCAAGCCATTATGGATACAGCTCAAACAATCCCCACAATTACCAGCAGCTGTACTACTGCTGCTGCTCATTTTAAAATTGCTTTTTGCTAAAATGAGACAATTTAAAAAAAAACAAAGTGCGCTACTTGTGCATGGTTTCAATCTGAATTGTCAGATAATTCAAATTAATGTTGAGATTAAGTCAGGACACACAGCTGCTATCACTTCTTTAGTAGCCTGATATTTCAAATTCAACGTGTTCATCTATTTTTTTTAAATGGCTTAGACCTCTGAAGATAACAAAGCAAATGAAGCCATTTGCTTCGACACTAAACAGCTTGCTCACAAGAAACTATTTCTGGTTAACAATTCTACTCACAGGCACGTTTTAAAGGGCAAACATTCAGGAAAAGTATTTGCCCAGCTAAGTGTTATGATCCGGTTAGACACTGTTAATGTTTAAAGAGAAACCCGGACACTTTGTTTTAACCAATAGAACTACGCCACAAGATTTCACTCTTTTTTTAACAAAACACAAGCATTATTATATATAAAGGAATTCAGTAAAACATGAGCCAGAATTTTAAGTCCTGCGGGTGGGCACCCAACCCATCTGGCCGCAAAATAGCACAAGGTAACATTGAGCAAGCATCTAGACGTCATTGTGCGATATCTCGCTCGGCAGGCGCACGCAGCAGTTGGAAGTGCATCCGCTGACAATTAAGCGGGGTAATTACGTCCATTCAGGCGGCAATTGAAAGCGATTTTTTTTTGCGGCCCGTTCACTTTTGTGATTGGCGGACGAGCCAATCGGCCAGGCGGCCTTTACATTTTTGCTCAAACCTCGATCCAGGGCGGGATGAACTCTCTGCGGGCAAATAACATAAAATGGAATATCTGGGGACTGGCTTTTTATTCATTCACATGCTTAATTGTGCTGCAAGGACATATTTTGCAGCACTTTTGTTTTGTTTATTCTGTGGGGGTCTGCAGCTCCCTGCAGGGGAGCTCTGCCTTCAGGGAGCTTACTGGAAGCGCTCACCAGCACCTGCGGTGATATCGGGCCCCCACTTGCAAAGCCGAGCCTTTCTCAGTGTGTGTTTCACGGTCAGGTTTCAATTTGAGGTCAGGGTCCCATCTTCCATCCGCTCCCGGGCCAGTTGATTGCGTGTGCCCAACGAGCGAAAAGTTCTGGCTACGCACTATTAACTTAATTATGTATGTTATGCACTCCGGTTTACATCTTACTTCCCCCAAGAATTCTCTTATAAGACATATCAGTTTTAAAGTTGTATATTTCTGTAGGGATCACCCGTAAGTAATGCCACAGTCCTCTGGAGAATTCTTCTCAGCTCCATCTATTCTCAGAGGTAAAATTTTTATTTACTATCTCTTGACTATGGAGGCCTCAGTTCCTTGTTCTGTTTACTTTTCAACACTTCAAAAATAATCTTGTTGCCTTCTTTACAAGACTCTGTAAGAGCCACTGTAGATTCTCCCCTTAGTTTCAATAGCTGCTAGACCTGCTGAGTTTTTCTAGCAGTTTGTTTTTATTTCAGATCACCAGCATCTGCTGTATTTTGCTTTTATCTTTCTAACAGTTATTTACTTTTCATTATCTTCTCTCAGTGAGCTGCAAACCACACAAGGTCCAAATTTTTCTGGCAAGCACACGGATAAGTTGAAACCAGAGAACCGTCCCAAGTTCTACCCAGCTCCATAATGACATAACTGGTTCAGGGATATCCTCAAAGCAACCTTTAGGTTAATTATCACTCATTTACAATTTCTTCTTTTATCTGATGAAGTAAATGGGTTTTACAAACTTTCAGGATTAACTGAATGCTATGAGACTATTTTAGTTCTAACTCTCAAAACAAAATATCCCTTTGGAATGTCATTACTGCAAGTATTGCAGACACCACAGCTCTAGCTCTTTAGCTAAATAAGCCCACCTACTGTTTTATATTTCTTTCTCTTCTAGCTATTAACCTCTTCAGTCAACATGGACCCCATCTTTTAAGTGTAATAGACTCCAGGCTTGTTTTAAATGCATTTATTCCAATTTACTGCCATTAGATTTTGATTCCTAAAGCTAAAGATTATGTACTAAAACACACGAGCCATAAACTAGATATTTGCAACATAAGGGATAACTTTTTTTTGCCATTGACAATTAATACCCAAGGCACAGATCTCAGCGCATCCAATGCTTAATCCTTTGCAATGGAATAATGTACGATGAGAAGAATACTGGGCTGAATTTTATGTTCAGCAGCAACCTGCTGACCTCAAAAAAGATGCCCACAAAAACCTAATGATGTGTTTCCCTTTTCCCAATATCGATTTGAATCTTGCACCAAGGCAAGTGGATCTTCATGGATCCAGCAGAAGTGACTGTAATCAAGCAGAGTAAGCAGCCAATCATATTGAAGTACCCTCACGGAAAGCAAACCAGAAAGTAAAATCATTAAATCGCTTTCACTTTGACTTGTAATTATTTTTCTTACATACAGAAAAGCAAAATAAAAGTGATTAGGACATGCACAAGGGATGAAGATAGAAAATAAAATGTAAAAAAGATTAAAATGTCTAAAAGTTCTAGTCATGATGGAGAAATCTCATTAAATTGTAAAATGGTTACAGCACAGGAAGAGAGTATTTGTCCCATAATGTCTGTGCCATCTCTCTGAAAGAGCAACTCAGCTAGCTCCACCCCCTTGCCTTTTCCCCACAACCCCGTAAATTTTTCATCTTCGGATAATTATCCAGTTCTATTTTGAAAGCCACTATTTAAATCTGCCTCCACCCTACTCTCAGACAGTGCATTCCAGTTCCTAATCATATGTTGCATAAAAATGTTAGCACTCACGTCGTGTTTGGTTCAGTTGCCACTCACCTTAAATCGGTGTCATCTGGTTCTCGACCCTTTCATCAATGGGGACCAATTTCTCCCTACTCTGTCCAGACCCTTCATGATTTTGAACATCTCAATAAACCTCCTCAATATAAATCTTTCAACCTTCTCTTTAAGGAAAACAGCTCCATTTCTCCAATCCAACCATGTAACTGAAGTCATTGATCCCAGAAACTATTCTAGTAAATCTTTTCTGTGCCCTCTCTAATGCCTTCACATCTTTCATAAAGTGTGGTGCCCAGAATTGGACACAATGCCCCACCTGTGGCTGAACCAGTGCTTTATAAGTGTTCATCATATCTTCCTTGCTTTTGTACTCCCTGTCCCTATTTATAAAGCCCAGTATCCCGTAACGCTTATTAACCACTTTCTCAACTTGCTCTGTCTTCTTCGACAATTTGTGCACATGTGTCAAACAAGCCAGGTCCTTCTACTCATACATACCCTTTAGAATAGTATCCTCTGTTTGCTATTGTCTCTCTTTATTCTTCCTACCAAAATGTATCACTTCACACTTCTGTGCGTTAAATTTCATCTCCCATGTGTCCGTCCATTCCATCAAACTGCCTATGTCTCCTTAAATTCCATCACTTTCCTTCTTCACAGTTCACAATACCTGCAAGTTTTGTGCCGCCTACAAATTGAAATTTTTCTGCCCATTGACCAATTCTTAATCCATGTCAGTATATTACCCCCAATCAGATGTGCTCCAATTTTGCTTACTAACCTCATGTATGGGACCTTATTGAAAGCCTTCTAAAAATCAAAACACACTACATTCACTGGTTCCCCCTTATTTATTCTGCTATTTACATCCTCAAACAACTGAGGTGTGTGAAACATGATTTCCCCTTTCATAAATCCATGTTGATTCTGTCCAATCCACCATTATTTTCTAGGTGTCCAGTAATCACATCCTTTATAATAGATTATAAAATTTTTCTGACTAATGTCAGGCTTGCAGGTCTGTAGGTAAGCATTTTCTTTCTCCCTCCTTAAGTAGTGGGGTAACATTTGCTACCTTCCAATCTTCAGGAACTGTTCCAATCTATAGAATTTGGAAAGATGACCACCAATACATCCACTATTTCTTCCACCATCTCTTTCAATGCTGTGGGGTGTAGATCTTCAGGTCCATGGGATTTATCAACTTTCAGTCCCATTAATTTCTCCAGAACTACATTTTTTTTCCCACTAATACTAATTTCTTTCAGTTCCTCATTCTCAGTAGTCCCTTGGTTCTCCAATATTCCTGGAAGGTTTTTAGTATCTTCCTCCATGAAGATGGGCACAAAGTATTTGTTTAGTTTCTCTGCCTCTTTCCTATTCCTCATTATACATTCTCCCATCTCTGCCTGAAATGGGCCCACATTTGTCTTTGCTAATCTTTTCCTTTTTACATTCTTATGGAAGCTTTCACAGTCTGTTTTTGTTTCTCAGTAATTTACTTTCAAAGTCTATTTTCTCTCCATCAGTTTCTTGGTCCTCCTTTGCTGAATTCTAAAATTCTCCCAATCCTCAGTCTTACTAATTTTTTGGCAACTTGATAAGCCTCTCCTTTGATCTAATACAATCTTTAACTCCTCTTGTTAGCCGTGGTTAGATCACCTTTCCTGCTGAATTTTGTGCCTCAAAGGAATGTACATTTGTTGTAAACCATGTATTAATTCTTTAAATGCTAGCCATTACCTGATTAATATCATACCTTTTAATGTAGTTTCCCAATCTACCACAGCCAATTTGTCCCTCATACTTCATAGATTCCTTTGTTTAGATTTAATATCCTAGTTTTGGATTGAACTACATCAGTTTCAAACTTAATGTAAAATTCCATCATATTATGGTCACTCTTTCCCAGAGACTCCATTACAACATGATTATTAACTAGCATTTTCTCATTACACAATACTAGATCTAAAATAGTCTGTTCTCTAGTTGGTTTCTCAACAAACTGTTCTAGAAAATCATCTTGTATACATTCTAGGAATTTGTCCTCAACAGCATTAGTGCTAATTAGGTGTACCTAGTTTCTATGTAGATTGAAGTTTCCCATGATATACTACCTTTGTTACATGTACCTCTAATTTCCTGATTTATACCGTGCCCTACATTACCACTACCAATCTATAAACAATTCCTACCAATGTTACCTGCCCCTTCTAGCTCCACCTAAACTGATTCTACATCTTGATCTTCCAATCTAAGATCCTCTCTCTCACAAATGTACTGATCTCATTCTTTATTAACAGCACTATCCTACGTCCTCTCCAGCCTTGGTCACCCTGCAGCCATGTCTCCGTGATGGCAATTAGATCTTACCTGCTTACTCCTGTTTGTGCTATCAATTCATCTACCTTGTTGCAAATGCTGTGTGCATTCAGAGAGTGCTTTCAATTCTGTCTTTTTCTTATTTTTGCAATCTCTAGCCTTCTGGTGCACGCTGAAATTTGTACACTCTGTTGCTTCTTGCCACACTCAGATTGTCAATTCCCTCATTGCTACCTTGTTCTCTTGCTTTGCCCTCTCTTGTTTAATTGATCACATTTTCCCTCAATTGATCCCATGCCCCCACTATTTAGGTTAAAGGCCTCTAGCACATTAGTTATATGACTCACCAGAACACTCATCCAAGCACAGTTCAGGTAAAAACCATCCCAATGTACAATTCCCACATTCCCCAGTACTGGTGCCAATGCCCCATGAATGGAAGCTCGTTTCTCCCACACCAATTCTTGAATCACATATTTAACTCTCTAATCTTTCTTGCCCTACTCCAATTTACTGGAGACTCAGGTAATAATCCGGAGATGATTACCCTTGAGGTTCTATTTTTTTTTATTTAATGCCTAGCTACTCCTAATCCCTAAGCAGAATCATTTTCCTAGTTCTACCTATGTCATTGGTACCTATGTGGACCACGACAACGGGATATTCCTCCTCCCACTGCAGGTTCCTCTCCAGCCCAGAATAGATGTCTGGACACCGGCACTGGGAAGGCAACACAGCTTTCCGCACTCTTGGCTGCTGAGAATTGTGTCTATACCAATGACTATACTGTTCCTTACTACCACTACATTGCGATTTAAGCCACCCCACTGCCTGAAAGGCTTCCTGAACCACGATGCCATGGTCAGTTTGCTCATCCACCCTGAATCCCCTGCTTTCATCCGTGCAAGCTGCAAGAATCTTGAACCTGTTGGACAATTGCAAGGTTTGAGGTTCCTCCACTTGTACCTTCTTGATCCCCATATCTGCCTCACTCACAGTCACACTTTCATGTCTCTGAACACTGCCCAAATCAGATGACCCTATCCTAAGGGGTGTGACCACCTCCTGTAACAAAGCGTCCAGTTAATTTTCCCCCTCCCTGATGTCTGCAGCTAGGCCTCCAGCTCAATGACCCAGAGCCAAAGCCCCTCCAGCAAAAAAAAATTAATTGAAAGTGCCATGGCATGGGTCAGACAAGCTCACCAGGACTTGGATTTCTGAAGCTGCTGCAACCACAGGAATGGAGAGGAGACCCAGGGCTTGCCCCGCTTGGTGTCTCACTCTTACCCGAAGGCTCGGTTGAGAGATCTGATGGTCTGCAGTGATGTGAGCAATAACAAGGTGGAGAGGAAGAGGACAATCAAGCAGGCTTGGGTGGAAGTGGCTGAGGTGGTCAGCAGAAGTGTGCTCCCTGCAACCTGGAGACAGTGCACTAAAAGAATCCAGGACATTAGGAGGGCAAGAAAAGGGGTTGGCATAACACTTTCAGGTGGCAGCATTGGATCTCACAACATTCCTCTGCACAGCACACCTCAGGACAAGACATCTTTCAGCTTTACTCCACCTTCTGCCTAGGCACCTCACATACCCATCTGAACAGCCACCAGCACTCACTCACCCTCAACCTATTGTCCTTTTGCATTCATGCCTGACGGTCGCCCTCCATAAATGGAGTCCTTCCCCCTTCTCCACACAAACCATTGCAACCACTCACACTCTCTGGTTTCTCTCCCTGCAGGAGAAGAGAACACACAATTTGGTGAGTGGTGGAGAATTGGGGCAGAGGGACCTTATCGGCCATTACCAATATGTGCCTACCTGCTTCACTGGGAAGGAGGTCCCATTCCAGGAGGCTGCAGGTGTTGGCAGTGATCTGTGTGAGAGCCTGAGCCTCTGGTAGTCTAGACATGTTGAGAGAGCTGGCCCTCTGCCTATGGACCCTATGTTGGGGGGGTCTCATCTCCTTCCAGCTGGATCTCAGTATCTACCTGCCTGGTTAGAGGGGCCTGCAGCTGAAGAGAGGGCAGCTGGTACTACTGTTGGTGTTGCTCCTGCTGCTGCCAGTGTAGCCAGTAGTGGTATGGCATCTGCCCTTGATTCTCAACAGAGTTGGACGTGGAGCTCCATAAGCTGTGTATATGCTGTAATGAAGGCTGGCAGCAGGCAAGTACAGCTGATGGTGAGTGAAGTGCTGGACAGCTGAAGTGTCTTCCAAGAAATTGGAAATCATCTGTCAAGCATAAAGAGTTCTCTCTGAGAGGGAAGAAGCACTTTGAACAGCAGCCTCTCATCTGGCCATGGCTGGAGCTTTTCAGTTTCACTGATTAAAGCCTTCCCACTGTGCACTCATCCTGGCGAGTTATTGCCAGTTTCCATGACTGGAAATGTCAAGATTTGAAGCTGAAGTAGTTCAAGGTGGGTTTCTGAATAACCTCAACAATGTCTTAATTACTTAACTGACAGCTCCAAGGACATTCCCAGCTCACCTTCAGTGTCACTCTGGGAAAGCCAGAGGAGGATGTGTTCACTTTGGGATCATGACGTGACGTCATATTCCAGAGTTTCCCACCCTGCTCCTTCCCAAACCTTCCTCCAAAGGCCTGGGGAAATTCTGCCCTTGATATTTTAATGTGAAGGAATGAAAAGATTTATTTGCACCTAAATTGTAAGATTCTGAATCTCTCTTTCATTCTGAATGCAATTTATAATCAGAAGTTCTTAGACTAAAACTAACTGTATATGCTTCGAATATATTGCTGCAATCTCAGAAACACAGACAGAACTTCATAACTCCTTGAAACATAACATCATTTTTAGATATAATGAAAAAAACGATGACGTCCATTCAGCTTTCATCACTTCAAACATATTAAAGCCTTGCTGTGCTTCACTGACTTATTTCATTAAAGCCTTAACAAATGACGCACATAAAGATGACCATTGTGATCTTATCTGATCTGTAAAATGAAATGTGCTATAAACAGGGTGTCATGTAGGTACTCTAATGCATTATGCTTTTTTATTATCTGAGGTCAGAAGAAGTTCGTGATCACAATTCTGTCATCAGCGGGAAGTGCCAAGTGGGATAAATCGCCTCTTGGAGGGTGAATTGGAGGGATTGCCAATGTTCAAATGTTCTGTATTCAAAGTGGTTGTTGCATAATTGATATTATTGAGTAGCATCTCCAACTTTCAAACTAGTCTATTTAAAACTTGATCTCAATGATTTGAATCTCAGAAATGTAATAAAATCTTGACAGAGAAAATCGATTAAATGTTTAGTTAGTATCCAAATATATGGTTTAAAATAGCATTACCAAAGCAAAATACTACATATGTTGGAAGTCTGAAACTAAAAGAGAAAGTGCTAGAAATACTCAGCAGGTCAGGTGGTATCTGTGGAGTGAGAAGCAAGAGTTAACATTTCAGGTCAATGCTCTTGAGCTCTGATGAAAAGTCCTCAACCTAAAATATAAAACCCTGTTTGTCTCTCCATAGATGCTGCCTGCCCTGCTGAGTATTTCCAGCATTTTCTGTTTTATTTAAAAATAGTGTGGTTGGCAATCCAGATTTAACTCTGCTCGAACTGATGGCGTGCAAAGCTTTTCTGTAAGGGTAATAAATAAGGCTGACCGCACTACAAAACCATCCGCAGTTCAGCAATGATTTGCAACCTTCGCTCAGAAGGGCCATAGTTGGTTAGGATAGGAAAGGTAAGTGCCACACTTTTATTGAGAACAGAGTGACCTTATGTTGAGGCAGCGGTGATCGAAACGTTTAACATCTGAACTGTACTCCATCTCCCAAGGGCTTGATAATGGCACAGTAAAGGGTAAAATATTACAGTCCCCACCACCTACATCTTTGGTCTTAGTAAAGACAAAGACAGTGGCTGGGATTTTCCGTCACCGTCACAGATGGGACCCTCCGTGGGCAAGGCGGTGCCCTGGCCAGAAGCCCATAGGCTTGTGGCGGGACCAGAAGATCGCAGTGGTGGGTGGGTGTAGAAAACCCTGCCAAGTGACCCCACTGATAACATTTAACGGTGCCAACTTGGTTGAATGCAAGAAAGCTGAATATCAAACAACTTATTGGGAAAAGGAAGTCTTTTCACATTGGAACATCACCATTTGAAAAATACGTATCTTAGTCCATTTCTTAAAGCTTTGATTCATAGCATCCAGCCAACTTTTAGGTATTTAGTTTAATTCCAGTCAGAAACTGGTCAGAGCAGATTGTAACATTTTCCTCCATGTCCCTTCATTCACCTATCAGTTGCTAACTTTCTTCCTAGTTGCCTGTATCTATCCCATTTGAATTCAAAGATTGTCTTCCATGTTGTCCTATCTCCCTTCACTCAAAACTTCACTCAGTATTTTCACAGCTTTTTAAGAAATGACGACTCGATCAAAATACTTAACATGTGGGTTCCCAAACTGCGATCTGGAGTCACAAGTTCTGAGGCGGCAATGACGGCTGTCAAGTTCGGACTGAGTTTTGACAGCTGCGAGGTCCCTTTAAATGTTCGTGTTTTTTTTGCCTGTCAGTGGGCATGACTTAATTGTCTTCTCAGAGGCCCGATTGCTGCTACAGCCATAGCCTGTGGAAAGGTGGATCTTTGCTTTCTTTAGAGCAAACAAGTGCCCCCAACCCCCCCAGCACCGACCTCAACAGCTCTCAAACTACCCCCGCCTCTCCCCCCATCACCAACCTGCTCAACAACTCTCTAATTCCCCCCATACCCCCACCACCAACCTGCTCATCAACTCTCAAATTCCACCCCGAAAACAACACCAACCTGCCCAACAGCTCTCTAATCCCCAATGCACCCCAGTCCTAGATTTTAACTCCTAGGTCACACAAAGTCTAATTCATGGGGCGGGAGGTGGGGGTGGTGGTAGGGAGGGGGGTGGGTGTAGTGGCAGGCATTAAAATGGGGGCCTGAATTTTACCCACGGCTCCCCCGCTAGTCGGGAAGGGCCAAGCGGGTTGGGGTCCTGGTGGCTGCTGGGTCCAATGGTGACCTGGCAGCCAGTTTAAAAATGGCCCAGGCAGCCCCTGGAAGGCTGCCATGGAAGAATGCCTGCTTGGCGTTAGCAAAGTGATGGAGTCGTGTGTGGCTGGAGACACCAGGTGGGAGGGCAGGTCAGGTAGGCACTCAGGGCCCCCTCCCCCACCTCCCTGCTTTTTGGATGAGTGCCTCGCAGTCCTCCTGGTGGAGGTGGCTGCCAGGAGGGACACCCTTGTCCCCAGAGATGGGAGGAGGCCACTGCACCTCACGAAGAGGGCATGGGAAGAGATGGCAATGCTGGTTAGCAGCCATGACGTGGTGTGGCACACATGGGTGTCATGCCGGAAGAGCAGGAATCTGCTGCGCTCAGGAAGGGTGAGTACTATGTTGGCACGGGTCAGTGTGCAGAAGTGTTAAGGTGTGGCCGTCCCCCCTGTGGAGCTCAGGGGCATTAGAGTCTGAGTGCCAACTGTCAGTGGCGCCAGAGCTGGCCAAAAGGGGTGAGCCCTGGCTGCTTGGACTGAGTGCCTTGTGGCTTGAGGACCACGACTTGGGTGTGCCTTGTGAGGTGTTCCTCAGCTGGTGTTGGCCAGGCTGCAATGGCGCTGCAGGTAGAGAGTGGACTAATTGATGCTCCCTTGTCCTTTCAGGAGAAGACAAACCATAACCAATTAAAGGGGTCATGCACAGGCATAGGCCCTGCCCAACCTGCTGCTGCTCACCAGGTTCGAGCAGGATGCCCTTGAGCTGGAGAGCTGGCATGCTCCACGTGAAACCAGGAGTGGAGAGGCAGGGGTGCCAGACAAAGGTAAGAGTGCTATGCACAGAGTTGAGAGTTTCAGATTGTGCAACCATTCTAGTGTAGTCTCTTTGTTGATGGGTGCCTCAAACCTGGAGTTCCCATTGATCATTGAAAGATGATGGCACCATGATGCGGATCTCTGTCTCACCAGGGTACCTGGCATGTACAGTGACAGTGTGATGATTTAAACTAATGACATATCCTTGTTCTCCCTTTTAGATTCACCAGCACGCACTCGCTCCCTGGACCCCAAAGGGCCATCCCTGACACTGAAGGACCAAAGGGCTTCATTTGCACCTGCATCATACCCGCTCTCTGAAGCAGGCACCAGCGCAGATACCAGCTCCTCAGTGCGTATTAGATCAGAGGCTTGAATGTCGGTGCACATTGCTGAGGGCAATTCACACTCGCTTAAGGTGCAGGCGGAGGCAGGGAGTGCCCAGGGTGCTGGCAGTCGGAGGACTGCTGGGGACTAGGACAATGCTCAGTCAAAGACAGATGATGAGCCTCTGGAGTCGTGCATTTTGCTGCAGATGCTGGATGTCCAGCGGGATGTGCAGGAGGATCTGACAGATTTTCATGAGAGTTTGCGTGCCATGGTCTCTGTTGTGGAGTGGTCCATGCGGAGCATGAGCACTGCATTGACCTTTATGGCCAAGCGCACTGCCTCCTCCATTGAGAGAGTGGTGACTCTCATGGAGAGGCAATCCAGGGACAGAATAAGGGGCTCCTGGGGTTGTGCTCAGACCTTCAAGCCCTCACATAGGCAATTACCTCAGGTGGTCAGTGCCAGTGTGTGAGATGGAGGAGGCACCCAGTATCCCAACTAGATGCCCGTCCATCAATATAGAGCAGGGAGGTCCAGAACAACCTCATGGTGGTGCATGAGCTGCTTGTTGTCTCTGTGGGCTCCTCTCAGGGCACTCTGGATGGCAGCAGCAGATCCTCTGCCCCTCCACCAGTGACCATTGCTTCTGTGGAGGCTGCGGTGACTAGGGAGATGCCAGCTGTGTCACTGGTCGCTCCCTCCCAGGCGGGGCCAGCACACGCTCCACAGGCCAGAGCACCACTGCCAAGGTTATCAAGGCAAACAAGACAGCAGAGTGAGCAGGCTGTCTCCAATACGGTGTTAGTGAGGAGGGGTGCGCCAAGATGTAGCACTCGGAAGCGTAAGATTAAGGCACCATGAGCTCAAGAGGGACACTTCACGGGTGATTTTCTGTTCACTTATGTTTGGTTTTTATGTCTTCTGGTGTGGACATCAACACCAGTAATGGTAATGTCATTATGCTTTCAATGTGACAAAAACATTAAATTTGCTTTGGTTCTGATGGTCTGAGTATGCTTCACCTTTTTTCTTTCCAGTGCAGGGTATGACAGTATGTAATGCTGGATGTGAGTGGCTTGATATTTTATTGCACAGGCTTATTGAAAGGGTCCTTTCAGACATCTCCAGGATGGAGGCAGCAGCCCTGGCATGAGGTGGAAGCAGATCTTTGGTAGCCTGGCTGAAAGAGCGTTGGATCAAGGCATCCCTGGTGTCCCTGCCTCCCTGGAGGTTACCGAGGTCTGGTTCCATACCCTCAGCATTCTTCTCACCGTGCTTCTCTTCTGACTCACTACTGGATTCATCAACTGTGGCCAGTGCAGCTGTGTCAAGATCCTCTTCCTTCAGTGGGTCCCCCCTTGCCAGTGCCAGATTGTGGAGAGCACAGCATGCAACCGCTATCAGTGACATCCACTCTGGCGGGGATATTGCAGTGCACCCCCTGAATGGTTCAGGCATTGGAAGCACATCTTGAGAAGACCTATGGCTCTCTCTACCATCGCCCTTGTGGAGGGGTGACTCCTATTGTAATGCTGCTCTGTCTCTTTTCTTGGGTGGTGGAGAGACGTCATGAACTACCCCTTCAACGGCTAGCCCTTGCCACCCAGTAGCCATTCATCCAGTCTGGCTGGAGCACTGAAGAGCCTTGGCATCTGGGGGTATCTGAGGATGTACATGTCATGGGAACTGCCAGGGTACCTTGCACCGACTTGCAGAATATGTATCCTATGGTCACACACTATGCACGTTCATAGAGTGGAATCCCTTCCTGTTGATGAAGGCACACAGTTGACCGGCTGGCACTTCAATGGCCAGGGTGCAGTTGATGGCACCCTGGACATGGGGGAACCCTGCAATCGCTGTCAAGCCTCTAGCTCGCTCAGCCTGGCTGGACCTGTCTATACGGTAAAGAGTAAAGGTCATTACCCGCCTAAACAGAGCTTCTGTCACCAGCTTGATGCAACTGTGGTCAGCTGATTGGGAGATTCCACACAGATTCCCCACTGACCCCTGGAAAGAGCCAGAGGCATGGAAGTTGAGGGCCAATGTGACCTTCAGAGCTACAAGCATGGGGTGTGTACCCACACAGTCGGAACTAATCTCAGGCCCTATCATCTGACAAATGGAAGTCATAGCCCCCCCCTGGAGAGGCGGGGCCTCCTTCGGCATGGCACCTGAGACATAGAGGTAGCTGCATAGCCACCTATAAATCCTGGTAGCAGGATAGTGGCATCTTCTGCGGCCTCTTCTGCCTTGGACGTCTTGCTGGCCCTGAGCCCCTGATGTCTGCGCCCGTCCTCCCACAGGCCCCTCCCCTGGAAACTGCGTTGGGCCTCCTCTCTTCCTCAGAGGAGGTGCCACCAGCGGAAGCCACAATCCCCATTACCAGGATAAGGGAAGACTGGAGTAATGAGGGCCCTGTCAACGACCGTGGGTGGAAAACCTCGGTTCAGGAAGAAGGAGGACATGTCAGAGGAACTGTTTTTGAATGTAGCATCATCGGAACAGATGCGCTTCGCTTGCCATTTTAACACTCCACCCTGCTCTCTTGCCCACATGTCTGTCCTTGGCTTGCTGCATTGTTCCAGTGAAGCCCAACGTAAACTGGAGGAACAACACCTCATCTTCCGACTAGGGACTTTACAGCCTTCTGGACTGAATATTGAATTCAACAACTTTAGGTCGTGAGCTCCCTCCCCCATCCCCACCACCTTTCTGTTTCCCCCTTCCTTTTTTTTCCAATAAAAACACTCCTTGGAAAAATTTATTAATTTTGCTTCCAATCTCCACCCCTCCATCATTTTCACGTGGTCCATCTCTGACATTTCCCTTCCCTTCCTTGACCTCTCTGTCTCAATCTCTGGTGATAGACTGTCCACCAATATCCATTACAAACCCACCGACTCCCACAGCTATCTCGACCACAGCTCCTCACACCCCGCTTCCTGTAAGGACTCCATCCCATTCTCTGATTTCCTTCACCTCCGTCGCATCTGTTCCGATGATGCTACATTCAAAAACGGTTCCTCTGACATGTCCTCCTTCTTCCTTAACCGAGGTTTTCCACCCACGGTCGTTGACAGGGCCCTCAACCGTGTCCGGCCCATCTCCCGCGCATCCGCCCTCACGCCTTCTCCTCCCTCCCAGAAACATGATAGGGTCCCCCTTGTCCTCACTTATCACCCCACCAGCCTCCGCATTCAAAGGATCATCCTCCGCCATTTCTGCCAACTCCAGCATGATGCCACCACCAAACACATTTTCCCTTCACCCCCCTTATCGGCATTCCGTAGGGATCGCTCCCTCCGGGACATCCTGGTCCACTCCTCCATCACCCCCTACTCCTCAACCCCCTCCTATGGCACCACCCCATGCCCACGCAAAAGATGCAACAACTGCCCCTTCACTTCCTCTCTCCTCACCGTCCAAAGACCCAAACACTCCTTTCAAGTGAAGCAGCATTTCACTTGCATTTCCCCCAACTTAGTCTATTGCATTCGTTGCTCCCAATGTGGTCTCCTCTACATTGGAGAGACCAAACGTAAACTGGGCGACCGCTTTGCAGAACACCTGCGGTCTGTCCGCAAGAATGACCCAAACCTCCCTGTCGCTTGCCATTTTAACACTCCACCCTGCTCTCTTGCCCACATGTCTGTCCTTGGCTTGCTGCATTGTTCCAGTGAAGCCCAACGCAAACTGGAGGAACAACACCTCATCTTCCGACTAGGGACTTTACAGCCTTCCGGACTGAATATTGAATTCAACAACTTTAGGTCGTGAGCTCCGTCCCCCATCCCCACTCCCTTTCTGTTTCCCCCTTCCTTTTTTTTCCAATAAATTATAAAGATTTTCCTTTTCCCACCTATTTCCATTATATAAAAAAAACCCCACTAGAGCTATACCTTGAGTGCCCTACCATCCATTCTTAATTAGCACATTCGTTTAGATAATATCACCAACTTTAACTTTAACACCTATGTGTTTTATTGTACTACTGTCGTTGACATCTTTTGATGATCTGCTTCTATCACTGCTTGTTTGTCCCTACAACCACACCCCCCCCCACCTCTCTCTCTCTCTATCTCTCCGCCCCCCACACACACACCTTAAACCAGCTTATATTTCAACTCTTTCTTGTACTCGAACTCAAGTTCTGTCGAAGGGTCATGAGGACTCGAAACGTCAACTCTTTTCTTCTCCGCCGATGCTGCCAGACCTGCTGAGTTTTTCCAGGTAATTCTGTTTTTGTAAGGGAAGACTGTCTGATACCTGGAAGAGCCAACATGGTCTGAATCCTCCGGGGGTCTTGGAGTCCTGAAATGAAGCCTGGAAATGATAACGATAAAGCCCCGAATGAGATGAAGCTTAAAAAATCTTTAGCCAGCTAATCTTTCTAATGTCTATGCATCAAAAAGTTTAGAAGTTCTGAAGAGGGGAAACTAAAATTCCAATAGCAGAAAACTGGCAGTAAACCAATGATTGAAATGTTAGCTCACTGTCAAGAAGATATAATAATGTGTATAATGTTATTGGAAATTATTTTAAAATAGAGTTTAGTGGTGTGTGTGTGTGTGTGTGTGTGTGTGTCTTACTTATTTGGTTAAAGCCAGCTGGTCTAGAGGCTTTGATGTATAGAAGAGAAATAGGTTTGAAATGTTAATTAGGTAAACATGGGGGTAATTTGCATTTTTCTTTAAACAAACTAGTGTACTTGGATTCAAAGAGAGGGAATGAAATATTACACTTAACCAGGTGAATCTCAGAAAGAGTGTGTTTGTTTATTTTTCCCAAGGATTACTAATAAAGTAGGTATTATGAAAGGTATTATTATTAGAAAAGGTAAAGTTCAAAATACATAGTGATACAATGCAAATTTCTATTCAAGGAGGAAAATGTTTATGAAGGAAGAGAAGGCTGTTGGTAAAAGGAGAGGGGTTCTAAGATCTAAAGCCTCAAGCTGCAGTCTGCAAGAACCCAGAGCTGAAAGAAGCTAATTTTGAATGTGACTTCCAGAATGTGCTTTGCCGGCGGTATGTTTAAACCATAATAGCTCCAGAGGGTGCTATTGAGTGGTAATGTTTTTAATTCTTTAAGCCTGATAAACATGTCATTTTCTCAGAATGTTAATATTAATTGGAAATAGTTTCCATAATGTGTTTGTCACAGATGGAACGTGAAGTTACTTGTAGCCTGGAAATATTTGATATTGGTGATACAAGCTAATTGTACCATCTGTGTTTTTTCCCACTGTAATGGTAATGATGAAGCACAATAAATAAGGGACTTCCAGTAAATCACCACATATTGAATATCCAACTAAATCCTGCCTAGTTTTATTTTCAATATTTTTGTACAATTTAGGTAACTTCTGTTGTCTTGTCACTCCTCCCTCACGTTAATTTTCTCCTCTTAAAGCCGTGTTTCTCCAAGTGTGGTCCACTGGTGGTCTGTGAGGGCCCTTCAGGAGGTCCATGGGCTGGTTCAAAATTCAAGTCACTGAAGCTAGTATTCTGGCAAAAGCTCAATGGACTTTTGACTCTATGCGCAGTCTGAGTTTCCTGGACCTGGGAGCTTTAAAGCATCTCCTACCATTCCCAATAACATATAACTGTGAAATGGGATTTTCAACAGTAGTGAGACTGAAGACAAAGAAGAGGAACTGGCTGAACGTGGAGCCCGACTTGAGACTGAAGCTCTCCAGCTTGGAATCAGACATTACATCATTGGTGTCTCATTAATAGCAGCACTATTCTTCCTTTTAATTCTAATTAGTTTTATTTTGCAGTGGCAAGCAAAGGTAGGTGGGATAGGACCAGTAGGTGGTCCAAGGGATCTTTTACTCCACCTAAGTGGCCTGTGCAAAAGGTTTGAGAAGCAATGTTCCAAATGAAGTGACTCCTGCTGTGGTTCGATTTCATTGGTGCTAGCTGCTCAAAGTAGCTGCCAACCCCCCCGCATCAACCTGCAACCCCCCCCCCCCCCCCCCCCCCCCCCCCCCCCCCCCGCCGCCCCCGCTCATCTCTCCAATTCTAAAACAAGTGTTTTGATAGGCTATCCAGTTATTCATATCAATCTAGAAAATGAATAAAAGCTGAACAACAGCTACAATAAATGGTGACATTGCCAAAATTCTGACAATTCAGGAAGAGACCAAATTATAACCACATGACATGAAAATAAAGTCATTGCAATGTGACATAGTCTTATAGCTTAAGCTGTAGGTATACCCAACAACTCTTCATTTTTATATAGGGAAAAAAACAAACCTTAAGTACATGTAGGCCTGAAGGCAGTAGAAGTATTGAAGGTATAAAATTTATTTTCCAAGGGATGGGTCAAGGGAGATGTCACCTCAATTTCTTTGTTTTTTTTTGCTTCATTTGGTACCATTTCAAATGGTGTAGAAATGATTCTCCTTGGAAACAACTTTGTTTAAAATTGCCTTCTCTCAGCATCAACAGACAATCAATTACCCAGAGACAAAGTCTTTCATTAATTAAAGATAATTGCCAGGTAGAAGATTTGAATCATGTTTGATTCACTGTTGGGTCATTTCAGCCAGGGTTGCAGGCAATATATTTAGAATTTTGCATATTAACCCCAAATGCTGCTCCATACACTAATCTTCCCATATTCTACTTTATTAAATGGAACAATGAAGGTTAACAAGGTCATAAGCAATGCAAACAAACCACCAGGGTCCATTTCCAGAGGAGTTTAATTTATGAGCAGAGAAATATTGATACATTTATATAGAATCTTGGTTAGAGTACTATGTACAATTCTGGTCACCACATGATAAAGAGGTTACGGAGCCACTGGAGAAGTCACAAAAATGATTTACAAGGATGGTACCAGAACTGAGAGATTATAACTTTTGGGAACTATTGAACTGACTGGGATACCTTTCTCTGGAAAAGAGAGGGCTGAGGTATGAACTAATAGAAGTCTTAAAATTATCAGTGTTTGATAGAGTAGGTTAGAGATGTTACCACTTGTGGGAGATTCCAAAACTAGGGTTCATAGTCACTAATAGTTGAATAAAGGATTTGGGGGAAGCTTCGTTACCTCGAGAATGGCACAGAACCTGTTACCACATGGAGCAGTTGAGGTAAATAGTGAATATGCAATTCAGTGGATGCTAAATAGGGCGAAGGGAATAGAAGGCTGTGCTTTTTAAAATTCATTCATGGGATGTGGGCATCACTGGCTAGGCCAGCGTTTATTGCCCATCCCTAATTGCCCTTGAGAAGGTGGTGGTGAACTGCCTTCTTGAACCACTGCAGCCCATGTGGCATAGGTATATCTACAGTGTTGTTAGGGAGGGATTTCCAGGATTTTGACCCAGGGACAGTGAGGGAAGAACAACATAGTTCTAAGTCAGGATGGTGAGTGGCTTGGAGGGGAACTTTCATGTGGTGGTGCCCATGTACCTTTTGCCCTTGTCCATTCAATGGTGGAGGGAGTGAATGTTTGTGGGTATGGTGCCAATCAGGTGGGCTGCTTTGTCCTGTATGGTGTCAAGCTTCTTGAATGTTGTTGGAGCTGCAATCATCCAAGCAAGTGGAGAGTATTCCATCACACTCCTGACTTGTGAAGGTGAGATTCTCTCTTGTTGGAGATTGCCATTACCTGGCACTTGTATGGCACGAATGTTACTTGTCACTTGTCAGCCCAAGCCTGGATATTGTCCAGGCCTTGCTGCATTTGAACATGGACAGCTTCAGTATCTGAGGAGTCACGAATGGTGCTGAACATTGTGCAATCATCAGCGAACATCCTACTTCTGACTTTGTGATGGAAGGAAGGTCATTGATGAAGCAGCTGAAGATGGTTAGGCTGAGGACACTACCCTGAGGAACACCTGCAATGATGTCCTGGAACTGAGATAGTTGACCTCAAACAACCACAGCCATCGTCCTTTGTGCTAGTTATGACCCCAACCAGTGGAGAATTTTTCTCCTGATTCCCATTGACTTCAGTTTTGCTAGCGCTCCCTGATGCCACACTCAGTCAAATGCTGCCTTGATGTCAGGCCAGTCACTGTTACCTCACCTCTGAACCAAGCTGTAATAAGGTCAGGAGCTTAGTGGCCCAGGTGGAATCCAATTGAAGCGCCAATGAGCAGGTTATTGCTAAGCAAGTGCCGCTTAATAGCATCGTTAATGACCCCATCCATCACTTTTCTGATGATGGAGAGTAGACTGAAGGGGCAATAATTGTCTGGGTTGGAGTTATTCTGCTTTTTGTGTGCAAGACATACTTGGGCAATTTTCCACATTGCCGGGTAGATGCCAGTGTTGTAGCTGTACTGGAACAGCTTGGCTAGGGGCATGGCAAAATCTGGAGCACAAGTCTTCAGTAATATTGCCCAGAATATTGTCAGGGTATGTAGCCTTTGCAGTGCCTTCAGCCATTTTTTGATGTCATGTGGAGTAAATTGAATTGGCAGAGGACTGGCATCTGTGAGGCTGGGGTCCTCCGGAGGAGGCCAAGGTGGATCATCCACTTGGCATTTCAGGCTGAAGATTGTTGCAAATGTTTCAGCCTTATCTTTTGAACTGATGTTCTGGGCTTCCCCATCATTGAAGATGGGGATATTTGTGAACCCCAGAGAATATCTTCTAGTTTTTCCTCCTTTGCCTGTCTACCACCACCCCCCCCCCCCGCCCCATTTAAAAATGTTCTTTCCAGCATCCACCCAGCTCTCTCTTCTGATGAATGTTCTGGATTTCCTGGTCAAGCCATGTTGCTGTTGCTGTAAGTGATTCCAGCCGTTGTATAATAGGGCAGGAGGTCCTTATGCCAACAGAATTATCACAGTGTGAAGCATTCATAACAAGGATTTGGGTAGTGGTAGCACTGAGTTAGGGTGAAGGGACCTTGGTTTTAATTTGCTCGCTCTGGCACACAGATTGAGTGCTGAATGGCCAAAATGGATATGGTTGGCATTAGTGTCCGGTTGGAGGGGTGCTGAGTATGTTAATTATATTGTTAGAATACACAGGTGAAGGGCATTGTTTCATTATGTACTTTGAGCACATATAAATAGAGACAACTTCCGGAACTGTGAGGGCTGGAGTGCATCATTAGCCCCCAAAATGACATTTTGATTTAATTTGGAAAGGTTCCTTTAAATTTTTTCCTCTGTTTCAGTGCCCTTATGAAGAGCTGCCAATTTGTTTAAATTGGTTAATTTGATTAATTTTCTTAGCTCATTGGTACTCAAAAGAGTATAAATAGGGGACAGCTGCGACACTGGGTATGAGGGGAGAGCTGTGAGATGGCACAAAGTCAATGAATCCTCAGTAAAGGAAAACTGTCTTGGTTTTTGACTTCAGCAACTGGCTTGGATTCTTTTAACATTGAGGGAGGTGGAGGATTATATGCAGCTGAGCTGTCAAAATCTACGTTATCCCGCAAGAATCACCAGGGAGCAGGAACCTTGCTGATGTCTTCCCTCATGCATTTTGCTGGCCCAAACTCACACATACTGTGGCCAACTACAGTTTCCTGCCTGCCACTTCATCTCAGCTTAGCTTGACCTGGAGCTCAGACCAAAACAAAATATTAAAGTATAAATCATTATAACTATTAAATGCATATTTTAAATGTTCCAAGGCCATACTGGACACTGATGTTTAAAGGCAGAAAAAGCCTTCATCTGATGGCAGCTTTCTAAGCTATGTCAGCACAGTAATCAATTTTCCATTAACCTTTTGATCTTGTGCTTGAAGGCCAACATTCAGAAGACTGACTGTAATTACTATAGTAGCTATAGTTACTATATTTTACACTTGTTTTGTGGTACATCTGAAGCTGCTTGTGGTTGTGTCATTGACAACAAGTGACACACCTTCTTGGTGAAAAGTTATTCTAGAGAAATCACAATTATATTGAGGGAAAGTGTTTTAGGAAGAAAACCTTAGTTCAAGGAAGCTATTTGCTTTTACTGAAGAATCATAGGATCTGTTGTATTTTGGCATAATAACATTTACCAGGAAAGCAAAATAAAAGAGACAACTTTTTTTATTGCGTCTTTCAACTACAATGTAACATGTTCCCAAATTAAAGTCTTCAAGTAGTTACCTCTAAAATTTTGTTTGCATCATGTAGCTTCACTTGATATCCACAAAGTTTGAATGACATTTCATCACCGGAAGACACATTTGACAGCAGTTCTGACTGCTTGCATGGTTAAGCATTTCTTTCCCAATTGTTTTTTTTCTTTATTCATGAAGCAGCCAGGGCATTTAATAGATTGGGGTCCTATTGTGAGCAAATCGATTTCGACTTTTTGCATGTTTGTTGGAATCTCATTGCCAAATCTACATCAAATTGCCTGAGTTTGCGTGCTGTTGTGGGTGCTACAATTGACACAACTAGCTGTACAATGTCAGGAGAGTTTTGCAAATTCTTTTCACTGCTGAATAATTGGTAAACTTTAAAGATTGGTATTTTTTCATATATTGTAATCTTTGAACTCTTGTATCTGGATTTTCCCATTGTATTGTGAGATGGAATCAATTAAAATGATTGGGATACTGACAGCTTAATGACTGGAGAACCTATATATTGGGATCTGGTAAGCGTTTACAGTGCACTGATAATGGTGTTTGCAGTTAGACAGCTCTAGGAGAAATGCCAAGAATAGAAGTGACCTGACCTAGACCTTTTAACACTGTCAGCAGTGAGTGCAGAGTAAAGGGTTAGCAACTTGAATGCTTCTGATTTTGATGTAATGATGATGTCAGCTCAATATTTGAGAAATAAGAGAGATCTGGAAGGAGGAGAAGCTTCAATCTTGTGTAGTGGTCCAAATGTGTAAACACTTGCTTTAAATTAAGAGTAATAGTTTTGAAAAACTACAGGCTCAAAGAGTATAATTTGGGAGAATATATAATCCTAAAACCCCTGCCTAGACCATGCTTACACAATGAAACATGGTGGCAGCGAGAACAGACCCAGTAAATATTAAAAAGAATATAGATGGCTGGCAAGTAAAGAGGGCCTCGAAGGAAGAGCAAAAAAAAATTAAGGCTCGCCAAGACATCGGAACATAGTGGTAGCAGCAGATGCAAGCTGAGACACAGACCCAGAGTCTGGCAGCAGTGAACACAGGCCCGAAGCAGCAGCATAAAAGCAGGAATGATTCCAGGGCTCAGCAGAAGCGTGGAATCCACGCTACCACTCCCAGAACCATTTCAGAGCGCAGAAGGCTCGCAACAGGCCCAGAACTGGGACAACTGGAAATAAAGGTTCACAAGGTACAGAACTGCTTCAGGATTAGACAAAAAAACATCAGAAAGGTCAGGTTCGTACGTAACTTTATGCGGTAGCATTTTTTTGCTGATGACATGATAGCAAGGCAGGAGGTTGATGAGACTTCAACTTCTTATTGCAGCAACTGTCAGAATTTAATAATAGAGGGCTAAGTTTAATATAAGAAAAGAAAGACCAGGCACAAGTATGGATCTGTTCATCAACAATCTCCATTGGCTGTGATTATGGAAACTTAAAAGGGTGAACTGATTCATGACAGAATCGTAGTCAGGGTCCTAGAGGAAGCATTATCAGATCTGTTATAGACAAGAGAGGATTTAACATGAGTAAAAGCAGTATAGATTGCGAGGCAAACAGAACTCAGGAAATGAAATTGAACACTTGTTTGCGGGGAAGGAGAGGTCCCATAGAAAAGATTGAGTGAGAACATTCAGTTTGTAGGCCATAAAAGAGAGAGCATGCCAAAGCCCCTGCCAGTATGAGAAAAAGAGCACCAGCTGCCATTTTGAAATGTCTTTGGTTTGGTGGGAATAAACCGCACAAACGTGAACAATGTCCAGTGTGGAGGGATGCGCGGTGGGGTAGAATGCCACAACTGTGGAAAAAATGCCATTTCAAAACTATTGGCTGCTCGAAAATGCTGACAGCCTATAAAAAGAGGGAGAACATTTTAAAACAGAGCCACGTACAAGAAGCGGAAGAACCACAAGCAAAAGAACTAACCTTTTTGGGGGAGGTAAATGATACTGAAAGCAAGTATTGGATTGTGAACCATGAAGTAAAAGACACCCCACAGAGTTTAAACTAGACACAGGAGCAGGGATTTCTGTTTTATCAGATAAAGTCAAATGGCTTAAACCGATTACATTGTAACTCTCACCTATCAAATTACAAGACCCTGGTGGGACAACTTTGAAGGTGAAAGACCAACTTATGACAAATCTGAAATATAAAGACCGAGAAATCTTTCAACCTGTCATTCAAAATCAAGTGTGCTCTCTACTAAGCAGAAATCCTTGCCTAAAACTGAAATTAAACGATAAAGTAGATGAAGTTGCTGATGAGAACTACAGCAATACATTTCAAAGTGAGAAATTGATTACAGGCCTAGGGAAGTTAAAAACCAAGTACCATACCAACCTACGAGCTGATGCTAAACCAATTTGCCTCTTTACACCGAGGAAAGTCCGTCTCTCACCAACTCTTGGGCAAAGTCAAGGGTGAAATAAAAAAGATGTAGCAGCATGAGGTTATCTTGCCAATCACCATGTCAGCAAAATGGTGCTCAGGAATGGTTAGAGTCCCAAAGCCAGCTGGTTCTGTAAGAATCTACATGGATTTAACTCAACTAAACAGATCAGTAGAACATGAGATCCGCCCAATGGCCTCAATGGATGATAGCCTTGCCAAACTAACCAAGAGGACTTTATTTAGCAAATTGGATGTGAACAGTGGATTTGCCTTTGGACAAAGAATCCAGATTGCAGACCACTATTATAAACACCATTAGGTCGTTATTGTTTCAATAGATTGCCATTTGAATAGCGTCCTCTCCAGAAATTTTCCAAAGAACAATGTCTCACACTCTAGAAGGCATGGAAGGAGTAATATGCCATATGGATAACATAATTATGGCTCCACAAGAGAAGAGCATGATCACAAGAGTCAGAGCAGCCTTGAGAGTCTTACAGGGTACAAACCTAACATTGAATGAAAAATGTGAGTTCGCCAAACCTATGATCAAGTTTCTAGTACAAGCAACAGGGATTACAGTTGACCCACAAAAAACAAAAGTAATCAGAAGATTTCCTCAACCCAGTAACATAACTGAGGTTCAAAGTTTCCCTGGGACAGTCAGCCAAGTAGGCAAGTGCCTAACAAATTTATCAGAGGTCAACGAGTTCTTGAGAACTATTGAAACAGTGGTGCTGGAACGTGGACCAGCAAAATGCTTTTGAAAGGATTAAACAATTTTTAATTTCTTCTGAAATCTTGACAAATTATGAATTACCAACTGTAGTAGCAGCAGATGCATCGTCTACAGGACTGGGGGCAGTTTAATTTCAAGTGCAGAGAGGCAGCAAGTGTAGACCAGTCCACTATGCCTCGAGATCACTAACAGAACTAGAACAATGATACGCCATGATAGAAAAAGAAGCATTGGCTGCAATGTGGGCATGCAAAAAATTTTCAGATTATATCATGGGATTGCTTTTCAAAATCGAAACAGGCCATAAGCCTCTAGTGTGCCATCTGAACATGAAAGAAATTGCAAAGATGCTGCCCAGAATCCAGTGGTTCAGACTAAGATTGATGAGATAAGACTCCATCACAGAGTATGTGCAAAGGAAATATCAAACAATGGCAGACACTGTCAAGAATACTATTAAACAAGAAGATATGCATCCTTAATCACTCAGCACTTACCAGCTATTGCAAAAAAGTTGCAGGAAATAAATAGAAGAATGTCTCCAAATCTGAGCATATTATCTGGAAGGATGACCAGACTATATCCCTACTAATCTGGCAGTACTTTGAACAGCACAAGCACCTCACTGTCATTGGCTACTTATTGTTCTTCAATTGGAGAATAGTCATTCTGAGTGCACTTCAGCTTGATGTTCTTCACCAAGGCCATCCAGGAATAGCAAAATATCATGCAAGGGCACAGCAATCAGTCTGGTGGAAAGGCATTACTCGCTCTTTAGAAGAAATAATTTCTAACTGTGTTACTTGTGTCATAAGCAGCCAAGAACTAAAATCTAAACCTAATATCACCACAAACGACCATGAAAAACCATATGAGGAAGAACAGAGAAGCAACCAGACTTGGAACTTTAATTACAGACAAAGAGCACATGAGTTACCAGTGCTGAAGCTCAGGGAAAGAGTATCGATCTGAAAACCAACAGAAGAAAACACAATCGTTGAAAAAAAGCTCCACAACCAAGATCGTACAGGATTGAGACGGACCAGGGTTTCATAAGGAGAAACCACAGTGCCTTAATATCCTTGGATAATGTCACAAAAGTATAATAATTCTCATAATTTATTGTGATTTATGGCAAATGTGGGTTAATAGTGGGGTTTGGATAGTTTCTGTGTGTGTATGTGTGTATGTGTGTGATTTAATTGAAATGGAGACAGTAGCTCCAGAGGCTTTGATTCATCAAAAGCAGCCAGGTTTGAAATGCTAAACACATAAACATGGCTGCAGTTTTAGAATGTGAGGTGAGGAAAATTTGCATTTTTAGATAAATCGGTGGTTTGGCTTTCAAAGAGATGGTAGGATGTTATACCTAGCCAGAGAAGCTGGGCCAAGCAGTGTGTTTATTTTTCCCAAAGATTACTGCCAATTTTAGCACCATGAATACATAAATAGATTTACATTATGAGAAAAGTAAAGTTCCAAAGACGTACGAGAATAATGGAATTTACATTAAAAGGAAGAAATATGCATAAAGGAGAAGTGGCTATGTGTCAGAGAGTAAGGCACTGTCAGATCTACTAGAAGTGTGAAAAGCCTCCAGTATTTGTGCATTAAGATGCTGTTTACAGAAACCGAAGCTGGGAAAAGTCGCTTTGAATTCTACTGTCCAGGGTATTGTGTTTGACTAGCCTGGATCCATTTAAATCTATTTTTTACTGTTGCCTTAACGGGGGTGTAACTGGAAGCCAGATTAATTAGGGTTTTAGGAGTTATTATAGTAGTAATTTGTAGACCTATGTATGTGTGTCAAATCTTCTCTTTGTTTATAAATGTTTAATTTAGCTTTGTAAAAATCTCGGTGGACTTATTATTGCTGAATTCAGGGCATGCATCTTGAAGTAAAATACAAATTGCACAATTGTTGTGACTGCGTGATCAAGTTTCCCTCATGGATTTGATCTGCCCATGTACTTTTCATCCACCGTGTCATAACAATTGAAAGACAATACACCGTTGGGCTTACTACTCAAATCCTGATGAAGAAGAAATACTTACTACAAGCTCGAAAGCCACCAGGAGATCACTCACAGTGACAGAAGGGAGAGTTTGGAATATCCTCGACCTCAAAAGGAAATCAGAACAAGATCAGGGAGATTGGTCAAGGCACCTCAGACATTAACTCTGTGAAGTCCAAGAGCAGAATTGGGTGAGCTGGGGGTGGTGCCCGATCGCTGACATGGGGTGACATCGGGGGGAACCCTGGATGTCATCTGGCCCCATTTAAATATTCAGGTAGGCGGGGGGGGGGGGCAGCACAATCAGCTGTCCACCGCCAACCTGTCAATGGCCAATTGACGCCATTGACTATGTAGTTAAATCAATTAAAGGCCCCACCCATCCAACCTTAAGGTTGGCGGGCAAGCCAGGAGCCCCGGCGGGCTTCTGAAAAAAACATGAAACCTCATCCATTGGCGGGATGACGTTTTATGTCAGTTTTAAAAAACTTCAATAAAATTTCTGTGATATTTATTAACATGTCCCATCTTGTGTAACATTGTCACATGAGGGGCACATGTTAATTTTTTTATTTTTCTATTTTTAAACTTTCAAAAACTTTCAGTGATCTCCCTGAGGCAGCACTTAGTCTCAGGGAGATGTGTGCTCTTTCTTACACATGCGTGAAAGAGCGCACTCTGGCAGTTGGGGAATCCCTCCCCCCACCCCTGCACAGGAAGTGCATAGTGCTTCCCTTCAGGTGGCCCACCCACTTAAAATGGCGGCGGGGCCCATTTTGGCGGCGGCGATTGGTTGCCCACCCACCATCGAGTCGGTGGGGCCTGCCCACCCATCAAGGGCAAAATTCTGCCCCAAGGCTTTGTTGGGGAGAGATGTAGGAAGGTGTATGTATGATGGGGATAAAGACTTGTGGTGGGGGGAGATGTGGCGTAAAGGGTTAATATTAGAAGCACACATGATGTTGCTGTGATAATGATGTCAGATCACATGATTGAGAAGTAAGAGACATCTGGAAGGAGGAGAAGCCCAACCTTACAGAGGTCCAAATGTATAAATACTTGCTGTAAGTAAAAAGTCACGGTTTTGAGAAATTACAGACATGAGCACCAAACTTTGGGAGAATGGACAATCCTGAAAACCCCTGTCTAGAGCCTGAGCACACAAAGAAACAGTGAGGACCTTTGCAAGGTAACGGTGACATTCAGCTGCCCTGAGAAATTCATCAGTGTTTCAACAGTTCTATGACAGCATGCTCGCATGTGTCCTGGATGATGGTGAGCCTTCTGACCCATTCCCAGCCACTAATGAAGTTAAACAGGACTGTATGCTAGCACCAATGCTCTTCATGTTTTTACCCATCATGCTGTCCACTGCCTTCCTTGTTGGTGATTCCTGGAAGAGAAATAAGATATCACATGGATGCTCAATCTGAGACAACTCCAGGCAAAGACCAAGGTCTCCAAGGATACACTTTGCGAGTTCTTATTTGCTGATGACTGTGCACTAGCTGCCAGTTCAGAGCTGGACATGCAATGTTGTATGGACTTGTTCTTAATGCAACAACTTTGGTCTTAAGATCAGCACAAAGAAAACTGAAGTAATGTACCAGCCTGCTCCAGGAAAGCCCCATCTCAAGCCCAATGTTTCACTCTGTAACCAGATCCTGCCAGGAGTGGATAAATTCACTAATCTTGTCATCATACTTTTTTGTGCTCTCCATATTGATGTGACACATGCAAGAATTGTCAAAGCAAGTGTAGCCTTCGGCAAACTTTGAAAATCAGACTGGGAATGAAGAGAAGTGAATCTGCCTACCAAACTGAAAGAGCAATAGTCCTGCCCACGCTCATCTATGTACGTCTGGCTTAGACTGTGTACCAGCATCTTGCCAAGAAGCTCAATCCCATTCACTTGAGCTGCCTTTGGTAGCTTCTACAGATCAGATGGCAAGACAAAATACCAGACACTGAGGTGCTTATTGAGCTGGCGTACCAAACACCTATACCATATTGAGACTGTCACAACTGAGTTGGGCTGCTCATGAAGCCAGAATGCCTGACCTTCGCTTACCAAAGCAAATCTACTGTGGAGTCCTTGAGTCTGGGGTCTTCTCTCATGGAAGACTTGGGAGAAGATTGGCCAGGATTGCTGCACCTGGTGCAACCAAATTAGAAATGGTGCGGTCTCCTTCAAAAGAAAGCACATATCAGAGGCTGAGAGGAAAGGCAAGGAGAGGAATTTTTCTTAACCCTTTCACGAGATGTGAGTTCCGCTGGCTAGGCCTCATTGTCCTCGAGAAGATGGTGGTGACCTGTCTTCTTGAATCACTGCAGGCTGTGTAGTGTAGGTGTACCCGCAATCCTGAGCTGGCAACTCATCCAAATCTCAATCGTCCGAATCTATCCTGTCCAATTGCAGCAGAACTTTTTGAATGCAGATCAGCCTCAGCAGTCACCTATATACTCACCAGAACCCTACCAAACACCCCAGATAATGAACATGGTCATTTTTGCCTCGAAGGATGAACAAGCTGTACCATCTAGAAGGACAACAGCAGCAAATGTATAGGAACACCACCACCTGCCATTTCCCTTCCGAGCCACACACCATCTTGACTTGGAACTATATTGCCGTTCCTTCACTGTCACTGGGTCAAAATCCTGGAACTCCCTCCCTAATGGCCCTGTGGGTGTACTTGCACCACATGGACTGCAGCAGTTCAAGAAGGCAGCTCATCACCACCATTTCAAGGGTAATTAGGGATGGCAATAAAGGCTGGCCTAGCCAGTGATCCCCTCGTCCCATGAACAAATGAAAAAGGAACCTCGCTCTTTGATTTGTCGGCCATTTTTCTAGGCTAACTAACCAGCTTGCCAGCTCTTGCATATTGTAAAAATCAGTATTAACTGGGATTCTAGCCCTTAACAAAATGTTGGAGTAATCCTGGAGAATCAGATGTGCCTTTCCAAATATGTACACACTGTTCCCCTTTACTTGTTTCCTTGATCGTTTGGCTAAACATGGAGCAGAATTTTATGCTCAGCCTGCAAGCGCGCGCCCGACAAGTGTAAAATGACATGCGATATTTTGTTCGGCGGGCACACGCTGGAGTCGGCTGCGTGCCTGCCGATAATTAAAGGGCCTATTAAGGTCATTAGCAGGCTAATTAAAATCAAATTTACGCTGCCTGTCCAACCTTATGGTTGGCGGGAGGCGCGAGGGCCACAAGCGGCCTTGCCATCTTTTAGGAACCCTCATCCACAAGCAGGATGACGTTTCCTAAAGCAAATAAACATTGAATCAAAACTTTGTTTTGGAATTAAAAACATGTCGCATTTCATGGGGGGGACATGTTTTTTATACATTTTTACTGTCTTTATTAATTTTTTGCAAAAGTGCTTCAATCTCCCTGAGGTAGCTCCGTGCAAGCTGCACACCAGGCCTGTTCTCCCTCCCCACCCCCAGCTCGCACAGGTAGCACCGAGCGCTGCTGCTTGCGATCCACGCAGGGTAAGGCCCGCCTCAGTGAAATCGCGGTGCGGCGGTCGGCTTTCCAACCACACCCACCCACTCCCGCCAAGCCTGCCCGATGAGGGAAAAATTCTGGCCAGGGAGTTTTTGTCTCAGGTGCAAACATTTAAAAACAAACAGATGATTATCAGATAAGCCAACTTTCTGAGGAGAGCTTCTGGCTTACTCATTGCCCCGAAGATTTTCATTGTAATTGGTTTTTGGAGCCACTACGCAGTTATCTTAATTACATTGACAGAAATGACACCGTGTTTGTTATAAGTGAGAGTCCAGGGAGGAACCAAAATTATAATCACCCTGTTTTATCAGCAGAGCTACCCCAGAGTGTATACCATAATGAAGGATGCCAACTTCATGCCAGATTCAAGGCAGGATCATGTACATGACCAACATGGGCTACTTGTAAGGGAATAACAGTGGTGCTTACTCTAATCCAAGACTGTCCAAAGGTGGGAGAGAGGTACAAATACCACCAGCTCAGAAGAGAACCATACTTCTTCAGAATAAGAAATCAATTTCCCCTGGATCGATTACCATTATCTGGGGGATTTATAGGTGTCGTAATGGCGCTGATGGCAGCTGTCATCTGGTGAGGGTCTCACTGAGACTTTTAGAGCAGCATACTGGGTGGGCTACCTGATGTAGTTTATAAATTCCCACCTAATATGGAAGGGTCAAGTGGAAACCTGCTGCCCTTTCTCCCAGGAATTTGACTAGATCCACGTGGCTGAATCCTGGCAGAAGAAGGGCAGTCACTGAATTGCATCCACCTTCCAGCTGAATGCTTGGAATTTCACAGCCTGGGAACTCAGTTTTTGAAATGGTGGCAGCTGGTAACTTACCTAAGAAAACGTTACTGAGACTTTAACAGGAAGTTGATTTCAAAAGGAGATTGGATTGGCTGTTGCAGGAAATAAGTTAGCAGGGCTTGGATTGCTCTAGAGAGCTGGCTTGAACTCAATGGGCTGAATGGCCTTCTCCTGTGCCGTAATGACTTTATAACCCTAAATATTGCCCCTTGCTCATAGAATCCGGGAACTTAGAGCACAGATGTGGCTGTCCCTTTGCAGCTGTGTTCAACTTGATCTCACATAAACTTTGTACCTTCTTTCTTTTACAGATATTTGATTGCATGAAGAATAAACATAACCTGTAGAAGTCTAGCATTCCAACTGTTATTGTCTTTGGAGGACGGGTATCAAAATGCCTGTGGCTTCAGCTCATTCGGATACAGGTGAGTTTACAAAGAACTGTGTGCCAGCCTGGTTATCCTGGAAAAGCCTCGGTTCTTTAGCTTAATGCTTGGGTACTATTACCTGTCACTCTTGGTCTGTGTCAGAAAAGTGAATGCAATAGATTATGCAGCCTAACTCTTGATATTTTTCTTCCTAGCTTTAACTTGTTGTCTGATTACATTCCTGTGCATGAACCAGGGTTAATAATTTAGATATGCACGTTGTTACCTTCAAAAAGCACTTTTGAACTGGCCTGATGTTCCTTGGTGAGGAATGGGGGATGTTAAACCAATTCAAACCATATTGTTTCTAATGCTCCTGGTAAGGAAGTACTTTTTTAAGTTAAACACAAGATATACTTCCACTACTAATAATTGGATATGCATTCTGATTTTTTTAAACCTTCAAAGGCTAATCCAACATAGTTAAACATTTTAACTTGAAACCCTTCCCCATCTATATCGCTTTTTCAGAAAGTCACATTATTACCCCTGAGTTGATTGAAGTTTTCATCCAAGCATTCTCGTAACTCAAAGCAAACCTGAAGTCTACTTTTATTAACCCTAATATTTAGTTTGCAAACTTCGATGTTCATGATAGAGAGCATTGGATGAGAATTGATGAGTTCCTTTGTGAAAAAAAAGCCAGGCTTGTTTCTGACACGATTCTGATCTTGTGTTAACGATCAAAATGCTGTTCGTCTCTCTTAGTTTTGATTTGCTTCTTTTCCACCTACTGTTTGCAGACATGTGTGCAGTCCTGAGATTTTACATGAATACATATATGGTTAGGAATATGGGACTGCCGTGTGTTCACACAGTTTTTTGATTTATTAATAAGTACTTTCTTGAAGTTTATTTGTACAAAGGTTTCTTTGCTCCTTGCTGTTAAACTTAACTAACTGCTTTTTAATATTTGAAAGATAAATTAAATGCAAAACAATTTATAGCTGACAAGTCTGATCTTGCTCAGCAATCTGAGCTGTATTGTGGAGTGTGGTACTGTGGCTTTATGTTGCTTCCTACAATGCAGTAAGGTAAAAGTGACTGTGCAACTGCAAAGTTGAGCGAGGTCTGACTGAGTTCAAAGCGTAGAAACAGAAAGTCATTGTATACCATTTGGGCTTGGGCTAGGATTTTCCATTCTTTTGGCGAACTCAGTGGGAGTGGGCTGGGATGGTTGGGTAGCCAACCGCTGCCCATGACCAGCTCCACATCATGATTTCAGATGAGTGGGCCAATGAAGGCCCGCCCTGCGTGGATCGCGAGCGGTAGCACTGAGGGCTATCTGTGCGGGTGGGGAAAGGAGGGAGAGCTGGGCCTCGCACGCAGTTCACGCACGCGTGTGAAAGAGCGCTTCAACCTCCCTGAGGCATGGTGCTGCCTCGGAGATTGAAGCGCTTTTTGAAAAAATTATTAAGGGCAATAAAAATTCAATGAAACATGTCCCCTCATGTTACTGAGATGTCACATGTTTTTAATTTCAAAGGAAAGTTTTTATTGAATTTGCAACAGCTTTAGGAAACCTCATCCCGCTTGTGGACGCGCAACCGACTCCGATGCGTGCCCAGCGAACAAAATATCACGCGAATTCGCACATCATTTTATGTTCCGGCGTGTCGGGCGGTGTAAAAATTCTGCCCTTGGAGTCGCGAGTTCTTTCTTAATTGTTTGAGGTCTACTGGGTAGAGATTTTTGAAATGTTTTGAGAAAATGGTGATTCTCGGTTTCACTCTCCAAACATGTAAAACATTTATCTTTAAGGCGTGTTATGTGCTCTCTCTGGGCTGCAGGAGGCAAATTCTTCAAATGTCTCTTCAAATCAATGTCAATTTTTTAATCAAAATTTTTTGAGCATGGAATTTGTTTGAAATATTAGTGACTGGGAATGGTTTTATTTAACAAGTCATCTTATGTTGGATTTGGTTGCTCAATTGGTTATTTCTGTATACCTATGTCCATCCTGTTTCCCCTTTTCTTCCTTTCACTGGTGGGACTCCAGCGTTTGACCTAGGTGGCCACTCTTCATGTGTGTGCCTGGACAACTTGGCCAGCTGACTGTTCCTCCATGGATGGACATGAAAGAAGGTTTTGTAGCCTGGTTTATTTCCACTCGCACTAATATCCATATACACACTTTCCAGAAAGCCTCTTTGGTTAGAGATCACATACCTTGGCTTTTACCTCTGTGTCATCCCCTGTACTCCAATGCGTTGGGGGTACAAAAGCTCCGTTATAACGCTGAGAGCAGCTAACAAGGTAAAGACAAGGGATTGAACCTAAGGGTTCTAGTTAGCTTATTATAATGCATTGACTCATTGAGCCACTCAGGGGTTTGGCTGTCCTTTTCAATTTTCCATGTACTTTTTGGTTCTGATCAGAGACCAGTGCAGAAGCTGCACCATTGCTTATGCTACTTTGGCAAATGAATCCCCCATCTTGGATCAGATGCAGCAAAGATTATCAGTACCAGTTCAATCTCAAAAATTAGACTGATAGATTTTTGTCAGGGCTTTGAGGGTTATGGAGCAAAGGCAGGTAGATGCAATTAAGATACAGATCTGCCACGATCTGATTGAAAGGTGGAACAGACTCGAGGGGCTGAATAGCCTTCTCATATTCTCATGTTCCATTATGTTATATATGAATGTCACATTTACTATAGGCGAGCCTCTAGTAAAGCCTGTCATTTTGCCATGACCTGTTGCATACAAATCTGAACCGGTCGGTATATGTACCAGCCACCTACTCCACTGCAGCATTTTTATGCTTAACTTGAATGGTTTATTGGTTCCACTTTTTTATTCTTGTTGTTTGATTCTCTTGAAAAGGAAAATAAATTTTCTGGGAGTTCTTGACCTGAAAGGATTAATAACATTGAACTACTATTGGAGGTGTTGGCAGGCTTAAAAGTGGACAGATCTCCAGGTCTGGATGATTTGTGTCCCAGACTGCTGAGGGAGGCAAGGGAGGAGATTGCAGGGGCTCTGACCCAAATTTTTAATTCCTCTCTGGCCACGGGGGAGGTGCCAGAGGACTGAAGAACAGCTAATATGGTTCCGCTATTTAAGAAGGGTTGTAGAGATAAGCCATGGAACTACAGGCAAGTGAGTCTCACGTCAGTGGTAGGGAAACTATTGGAGAAATTTCTGAAGGAGAGTATCTATCTCCACTTGGAGAGGCAAGGTTTGATCAGGGATAGTCAGCATAGAGATCATGCCTAACAAATTTGGTTGAATTTTTTGAAGAGGTGACCAGGTGTGTAGATGAGGGTAGTGCAGGTGATGTAGTTTATATGGATTTCAGCAAAGCCTTTGACAAGGTCCCACATGGGAGACTTATAAAGAAGGCAAAGGCACATGGGATACACGGTAATATGATAAGGTGGATTCAAAATTGGCTTAGTTGTAGGAGGCAGAGGTGATGACAGAAGGATGCTTTAGTGATTGGAAGCCAGGGTCCCCTATTATTTGTCATTTATATAACTGACATAGACAACTATGTGGGGGGTAGGATTAGTAAGTTTGACACAAAGATTGGCCCGGTGGTTAACAGTGAGGCTGAGTGTCTTGGGCTACAGGAAGAGATAGACGGGATGGTCAAATTGGCAGATAAGTGGCAGATGAAATTTAACCCTGAAAAGTGTGAGGTGATACACTTTGGAAGGAATAATTTGACAAGGAAGTATTCAATGAACGGCATGACACTAGGAAGTTCTGAGGAACAAAGGGACCTTGGCGTGTGTGTCCATAGATCTCTGAAGGCGGAAGGGCATGTTAGTGGGGTGGTGAAAAAGGCATATGGGACACTTGCCTTTATCAATCAAGGCATAGATTACAAAAGTAGGGAGTTGTATAGAACCTTGGTGAGGCCACAGCTGAAGTACTGTGTGCAGTTCTGGTCGCCACATTATAGGAAGGATGTGATTGCATTGGAGGGGGTGCAGAGGAGATTCACCAGGATGTTGCCTGGGATGAAATGTTTAAGTTATGAAGAGAGGTTGATAGACTTGGATTGTTTTCATTGGAGCAGAGAAGACTGAGGGGCGACCCAATCGAGGTGTACAAGATTATGAGGGGCATGGACAGGGTGGATAGGGAGCAGCTGTTCCCCTTAGTTGAAGGTTCAGTCACAAGGGGGCATAAGTTCAATGTGAGGGACAGGAGTTTTAGGGGGGATGTGAGGAAAACATCTTTTACCCAGAGGGTGGTGACGGTCTGGAATGCACTGCCTGGGAGGGTGGTGGAGGCAGGTTGCCTCACAACCTTTAAAAAGTCCATGGATAAGCACTTGGCATGTCATAACATTCAAGGCTATGGGCCAAGTGCTGGTAAATGGGATTAGGTAAGTAGGTCAGGTGTTTCTCACATGTTGGTGCAGACTCGATGGGCCAAAGGGCCTCTTCTGCACAGTGTGATTCTGTGATTCTGATTCTGTGATTCTCCTAGTTTTCACTTGTACTGTTGAATTAGATGTAGCATGTTCATCAGGGAAAAACATGGCTTCAAGGTTCAGGGCTGGCACATTAGTTACAAGCAAATTGATTTTCTTATCCCCACTAAGTGCTTATTCAAAGATGGACAATATGGGATTGTTAAGCTCTCATAACTAGAGCTACTCTGCTCTGCTGGGCTGCATGTGTGAAGAAAAAGCGAAATGTGGTGTTGATCTACTAATGCTTCTGTTTCATAAACATATTCTACATCTTTTCTACCAGGACAAATACTACAATTTAACATTTGTTTCTGCAAGTGAAGATTTAAGGCAAACTGTAAGCTGAGGTCATGTACACTTAAAGGAGTCAATCAAAGAAGAGCCAAATTGCCCAGTATTTCCTGCCGTTTGCTTTTTTTATTCTCCAGAACAGTTGCATTATTTTCAGAATAAAATAGCGCAGTGGGTTTCTTTGTTAATATATTTTCTTTTCATTTTAGGTGTGGTTTTGAGCTGACAGATTCTTTCAGGTTTAGCTGAACAGTAGGACTCTAAACTAAGCCTAACACTTGAACTTGTATCTCTGAATGTTCTCTGTTGTCTCTTTTTGTTTTCCCCGTTAGGCAGCATCAGTGGCGACTCTAGGTGCATTGTAGGTGCTGTAAGCTCCTTTGTAAATCTTGGTCTGGAGTTGTCCAAACATCTTGGGAATAAAGGCTTTGGGCCACGATGATCAATCATCCTCTCAGTTTACATTAGTTTGTATTTGAAATGCAAGAAATTTATGTAAAATTAATGTAATAGCGCAGCTCACCAAGACATTAATAAAACTTGACATGTGTTTAAATGTAGAAAGCAATGGAACAAATCTGGTTTTTGGTACTTACTGAATTATGGTGAATTGTAAATTTGGAACTTAGTGAAACTAACTTGGGAATTGTCTGGAATAAATGAATTAAATCTACCTTATTTCCTTGAATAGAAGCAATACACTAAAGCATCACTGAACTTATGACACATCCTATTTTTGTTTGAGAGGGGGATGAGCAGAAAGACTTTTGTGCTATTTTCACAGTGACATGATACAGCATTGTTACAATTTGTTCAGTTATATTATACATTTTTTAAAAAGCTTCATAAATTATACTTTTCTCCATAAGGAATGTAGCCTTTAAATATGTTTCCCTTCCCACAACTAATGCCAACAAAAAACTATACAATTCATTCATCTCATTTACTATTTATGAGCCCTTGTACACTATCGATTGTCAGGTTTGCCTACATAATGAGTGACTATAATTCAAAAGGTAATTTGTTGCATGTGAAGCATTTTGCAATGTGTTGGGATGAGATATGGCCAAATCCAACCTTATTCTTTCTTTCCTCCACAAAATTTGGGGGTGTATTTTCCTCTGTGTGAAAACATAGAGCTTCTGATGGTAACTTAGTGTAACTTGGTATAACAGAGCAGAAAAAACAGCTGTGAGAAGTGGTGCTATGATCCCCGTAGAGAGCAATAACATTCGAAAAGAGATTCAAACTTCCAGCTACTATCTGAAAGAATGGCATGACAAGATTTCAGTTTTAAAACTTTTACTGCAACAAATGACTGAAGCACTTTGATAAAACACTATTTTTGTAGGCAGCTTATACTTTAAACAATGGAAAGGAAAAATCCCTTTTTTATACTTATGAAACTTCACATTCTTCATGGAATTACAGTCCTCATAACAAACAGTCCACTGTTGCTCCCAGTTTCTAGTGGGTTTATATTTCCCCCTTTCACCAAGTAGTAACTGCAAATGATTGTCTCCAGGCACTTCCCTTAGATTTTGGAGTGTTCCCCAAATCCTTCAGCAGCAGTAAAACTTGTCCTGATTATTCTTTCCCTCTGGCCATACCAGGGCTAATCTCCCAGAATCCTTAGATGACAATGGGATTGTGGGATCTATCCAATTGACTGGAGATTGTCTCCCTCCCGCATCCTGCTATGGTAGTTTGCAAAGCCAAGCAACCTCTTCTCCCTGAAGACCACACAGAATTAAGGGAGGTGATCTGAATGCATGATGGAGCAGTGAGGATTTAAGGGGAATTTGAAAATGGAGAGAGAAGTAACAAGGCAGGTTTAGGTACAAAAGTCCAGATTATGAAGCTGAGATAGCTAAAAGCCCCTGTAGTGATGGTAGGTCAGAGAGAAGGGGATTACTTCTTTCATAAAGGCAAAATACTGTGGATGCTGGGAATCTGAAACAATAAGGTCTGGAAAAACTCAGCAGGTCTGACAGCATCTGTGAAGAGAAAGACTGAGTTAACATTTCGAGTCTGTATGACTCTTCTTCAGAACTAAAGAGAAGTAAAAATGTGGTGAAATATATACTGTTTAAGGGGGTTGGGACAGGTGAAGCTGGATAGAAGGCCAGTGATAGGTGGAGGCAAAGGAGAGATTGTAAAAGATGTCATAACAAAAGGTCGAAGGGGTGTTGATGGTGGTGATATTGGCTAAAGGAGGTGCTAATGGTGACATTAAGATTAGAAAGCAGAAAGAGCAAATGACAGATGGCCCTAGTGGGGGTGGGGGGGGAGAAAAGATCGAAATAGGCTAAGAGGTGGGGTTAGAACAATGAACAAAATGGAAATAAATTTAAAAAATAACAATAAAAATAGGTGGGAAAAAATATATATAAAAATTTTAAACATTGAAAAAAGGGGATCAAAAAGGGGTGAGGATGGAGGAGAGGGTTCATGGTCTGAAGTTGTTGAAGTCAATGTTAAGTTCGGAAGGCTGGAAAGTGCCAGGCAATGCTGTTCCTGCTGACCCATGTGTATGGAGCTAGCTGAAGGTTATTTAGATTAAATTATCATGGGTGTCCCTGCCTCCTTGGTGTAAATGCAGGTCATCGTTCTGCCCCTCATCATCACCCTGTCCTTCCTCATCCTGTGAGGCACTGCTGGATTCATCATGTGCAGCCTCATCCAGGGCGTCAAGGTCTTCATTGTCAACTGCATCCCCCCTTTCCGGCGCAAGATGGTGCAGGGCGCAGCAGACTACTGTCATCAGAGAGAAAGGATCTGGGGGGTACTGGAGTGTGCCCCCTGAGCGGTCCAGGCATCAGAAGCGCATCTTGGGAAGACCGATGGCTCTCTCCACCATAGCCCTTGTGGTGCCGTGGCTCCTATTGTAGCGCTGCTCAGCTTTTGTTCTTAGATGGTGGAGAGGCGTCATGAGCCACCTTCTGAGGGGATAGACCTTGTCACCCAGCAGCCATCCATCCAGCCGGGCTGGAGCACTGAAGAGACCCGGCACCTGGGAGTGTCTGAGGATGTAGGCAACGTGGGAGCTGCCTGGGTACCTTGCACAGACTTGTAGAATCTGCAGCTTGTGATCACACACTATCTGCACGTTCATGGAATGGAAGCCCTTCCTGTTGACGAAGGCACCGGGCTCACCTGCTGGCACCTTGATGGCCACATGTGTACAGTCTATTGCACCCTGGACACGGGGGAAGCCAGCAATAGCTGCGAAGCCTCTGGCTCACTGTGTCTGACTTGCCAGGTTGCAGCAGAAGTGGACGAAGGTCAATGCCCATCTGAACAGAGCGTCTGTAACCTGCTTGACACAAGTATGGACAGCTGATTGGGAGACACCGCAAAGATCACCCACCGAGCCCTGGACGGAGCCAGAGGCATAGAAGTGGAGGGCAACTGTGAGCTTCAGAGTCGCTGGCATGGGGTGTCCACCCACACAGTTAGGAGAGATGTCAGGGCCAATCATCTGACAGATATGGTTGACTGTTTCCCTTGCGAGTCGGGACCTCCTTCGGCAATGCACCTCAGTCATACTGAGGTAGCTGCTTTGCTGCCTGTATACTGTGGCAGCAGGATAGTGGCGTCTTCTGCAGACCCTTGCACCTTGGACAACCTCTTGGCCCTGCACCCCTTGTGCCTGCACCTGGCCTTCCAAAGGTGGCTCCTCTGGAGGGATTGTCCACTCCTGGCCTCTTCCTTATTCTATCCCTCCCTTCCTCCTCAGGGGAGCTGCCTCCAGTGGAGAGGTCAGAACCCATATCCCCAGGCTAAATGGAGGCCTCCAGAAAGCTGCAGGCCTGAGAAAGATTACTGTCTGCAGACTGGTTTCAAAGTACACAAGAAGCTCATGGAAATGGATGAGAACTGCTAACAATCACACAGGTAACTTTTAAATACTTTCATCAATTATAACTTTGTCGAAAACATGAACAACCCCTCTGAGTCCACATATCCTGACATTGCTAAAGTTTTCTTAAATAATCTCCTACCCACCTTCCTGTTGGGCCCATGCGCCGACACCAAGTTCGCACGGGCCCTTCAAAATCGTACACAATTGGCAAGTTAAGGGGCTTAACAAGCCCTTCAATTAATGGTGGGCGAACTGAGCACGCCCACCCACCGAAATATCACGATGGCGCGCGCTGATGTCGGCACGCTCGCGCGACATCAACGCGCGTCATTTTACGCCCTGATGTGCGGGCTCCACCACCCGCACGTGAGCCAGAAAATTCTGGCCTATAAATCAACAAAATACTTTTATCTAAAGTATAACTATTCCCTGGGAATTTAATTAATTTCAAACCTTGCACAAAGTACTTCTTACTCCATTCATACTTTAGAGAGCAAAACATAAACATGATGATTTTCGTTCGCATCATAACTTGTCAGATCCAGACCGGGTTTGTAATTTGTGGGGGATCTGACCCAGCCATCTTAAAATTCCAAATAGGAAGTGTTCAGGTACAATTAGAAAGGCATTATTAATGATATCCTAAAATATCTAGAACCAGTATAACCAGAAATCAATAAAATTTATGTCTGAGAATATTATGCTAATACTTTGTTTGTCGTGTTTGGTTCTGCTTGCTGAGACATCAGTGAATTTTACAAGCAATGCAGAGAATGGCCACAGGGCTGAGCTGTAAAGGGAGTGAGCTCTGAGAAAAAACTTGGAAAGGTGGTGAAAGAGAAGTGGCCTATGTGTAGAAGAAAGAGGATGCATTTATGTATCTCCTTTTATGACCTTGGAATGTCTTAAAATGCTTCACTGTCGTGATAAGACTTTGTAGTTATTCATGGGGAATATAAATGCTGTCATAGATTTGTAAGCCTGAGCTAGATGGGTTGAATGGATTTCTGCATCTTTTCTCTTTGTGGCCAATTTTAGTATATTGGGTAATGCATTCCTGCCAAATTTCTGTTTAGATTATTTTGTTTAGATTATCCTGTTTCAATGAATTAACAATGGTACTAAGGTATTGTAAACAGAAATGTTACAAAAGTTTGTTAATCAGCGTACCAAAGGTCAGGTGCAGATGATATTAAACTTGCTCAGAGCAGAAACATCTTCAGCTGCTTGATCAATGACCTTCCTTCCATCATAAGGTCAGAATTGGGGATGTTTGCTGATGATTGCATAATATTCAGCACCATTCATGACTCTTCAGATACTGAAGCAGTCCATGTCCAAATGGAGCAAAACCTGGATAATATCCAGGCTTTGGCTGACAAGTGGCAGATAACATTCACGCCACATAAGTGCCAGGCAATGGTCATCTCTAACAAGAGAGAATCTCACCATCACCTCTTGACATTCAATGGCATTACCATCGCTGAATCCCCCACCATCAACATCCTGGGTGTTATCATTGACCAGAAGTTGAACTGGACTAGCCATATAAATTCTGTGTCTAAAAGAGCAGGTGAGAGGCTAGGAATCCTGCAGCAAGTAACTCACCTCCTGACTCCCAAAGCCTGTCCATCTGCAAGGCACAAGTCAGGAGTGTGATGGATACTCTCCACTTGCCTGGATGAGTGCAGCTCCAACAACACTCAAGAAGCTTGACAGCATCCAGGATAAATCAGCCCGCTTGATTGGCACCCGCTCCACAAACATTCACTCCCTCCACCACCGATGAGCAGTGGCAGCAGTGTGTACCATCCACAAGATGCATTGCAGAAACTTACCAAGGCTCCTTAGGCAGCACCAGCCAAGCGCACAACCATCTAGAAGGACAAGAGCAGTAGACACATGAGAACACCACCACCTCCAGGTTACCCTCCAAGCTCTCACCATCCTGACGTGGAAATATATTGTCATTCCTTCACTGTTGCTGGGTCAAAATCCTGGAACTCCACCGCTAAGATGACTGTGGGTGTACCTACAACACAGGGACTGCAACTATGTAAGAAGACAGGTCACCACCACCTTCTCTAGGGCAATTCGGGATGGGCAATAAATGCTGACCTAGCCAATGATGCCTACAGCCTGTAAATGAATTTTAAAAAAAGGGAATTTTTACAAACACTACTAAATGTTAGATACTTTGTTGACCAAAAGAAAAACAATCCACCAGCAGTGGAACAAGATTACCATTGAATCTGTGAATGGATTTAATCTCTTCATGCAATGTGCTCTTGCTGAAAGAATTACTTTTAAATTTAAATGACAAATAACTCTGTGAAGACAGCTATGGTAGCTCTATTATCTAATTTTTCAATGTATCTGCATAGCATGGAATGGCAGACAGTGCATACGATGCATAGAGAAACAACTTGTTTAATGATTTGTGGTCAACTGACAAGGCAACTTTAGTTAACGTCACTTCATAGAATCATACAACACTGAAAGTGACCATTTGGCCCATCCTACCTGGGCCGACTAGTTGTGTTTCAAAATCAGGAAAGCAAGTAGGTTAATGTCATGGAATCCTCTCAGAGGTATTAAATTGTCATTATGTGATCTAGTGGGTTAAATTTGGATATATGTTATATGTTGAATTAGGAGGAAAGAAAAACTTGTATGTATAGGAAATATTGTCCAAAGGAACTGCTTATGTGCAGTTGAACCCCTGAGTTCCCTCCTTTGATGATATTGGTGCACAGTTCTTGTTATTTTCATCTTGTGATCATATTTATTAACAATGAACAACCAAAAAAAAGACTTCCTCTTTGACATCCTAATTCTAATTGGCATTGCACACACTTGCACAGGTTTTACAAGTACCACAGTGTAATTTGTAAAAACAATATTATCAATTGCAGGCAGAAAGTGATACTAAATGAACAACTTTCTTGCCTTTTCCCTTTCAAAAAATGGATATCCTTGTTTATTGAGAGAGGCAGGGATACCACAGATATAAGCAATTTACTATTTCAGAGGACATGAGTACAAATCACACAGCCTCACATGAGATTGGAGATGAGACAACAGAATAATTCATTTTACAAAAAGAGCAATTATTGGACTCGGCATGGCATTTTGTGTGTAAAGGGTAAATATAGAGAAAGACAATCAAATACTGTGTGCTGTACAATTGCTGCCAAGCTACTAGGGCTATGGGAAGTAACTGATCTCACACATGCACTGTAATGGGTATTTGTAGAGTCCTTGTGCAATGTTAAATTTTAATAACTTTGGATTGATTGAAGTAAACTGTACAATGGCATATCAAAGGATAATTCATCATTTTTTAATGTTCGTATTAATGCTGTATTAATGTTTTCTCATTTCAAAGGATGTTTTCAGCGAGTTGGAAAATTGGGTTGAACAATATATCACAAAAGATGGCAATTATGTTAATGCCTAGAAGGCAGTATGTTAAAACATTATGGATTATGCTTTCATATACCATTTACAGTTTGGCTCTATCATGTGAATATTCAAACTTTGAAGTTGCTCAAGGTCTTTGTTTATGACCAAGCTGGATAGATATTTTGGACATTTGCTCTATTACCTTTGAGAAGAAACTTGAGGAATCCCTTCTGTAAGATTAAATAAATTACAGCAGAGCAAACTGTACAAAGTATGTGAAAGGAATGAGCTTGACATGCTACGTGGTCTCTCCCCCATCATCCCACTACTCAACTGCTGCCACACCCCCCCCCAACCCTTCAACCTCTCCAGCTTCCACCCAGTTGTTTTATGTTATAAAGCTCTTTGAGAGGTGGAAATGTAGGGGTGAATTCTGCTGCTGTTGTATGCTGTGACACCAAGGTTGAAGACACACTTCTGGAAGGACCTCCATTTATATAGCATCTTTCACAACCCCATGGTGTGACAAAGTGCTTTACAACCCAATGAAGTACTTTTGAAGTTTAGTCACTGCTGTAATGATGTAGGAATGATAGCCATGTTGGTTGAATGTGTTAAATTTGTACTAAATGCTAAGAGCAGTGCAATGTTTCGTATCATCCTACATCACTTTAAATAAAAGCTGTTGAATTGGGGGTTTATGTCATAGTTCAGTTAGCAGGTAATTCTAAATTGCTGCATTTTACTAGCAGGAAAATATCAGCATTTTGTCCCCACTAAATTCCATGGGACTCCTTATGCTCCAAACTCAGTGAAATATCGTTATATTTGCTGGCTTTGACACACAAAATAATTTCTGACCATTATCTTGTTGATTACTCATCAGTACAGATCCAGAGATGAATTACAACCATGTGGTAGCACCAAATTGACACTGTGGCATTTCCTGAGTGTATAAAACTAAACAAGATCATACTATTTATGTGCAATTTTTAATAGCCTACTTGGACACTCAACTCTTAAGTCCCATCTTCAAATGATCTACTTTTATGTTGTGACAAAATCCAAATTCTAACACTAAGCTGACTATTTTGTCACCTTATATGTCCCTGTTTCAGTGTGCAGATTTCCAGGTACAATAGCTACAATTATGCAATTGCATTGTATGCAAGTCAAAATATTTTCCTAATCTGGTTCATTTTACAAATTGGCATTGGGGCTTTTATGAAACTTTTCTCTAATGCAGTCAAGCAGAGAATTCAACATTGATGGAACTATTCACATCCTCCATAAGAGATGTGTTGGGCACTGACACTATTAAAAATTTCCGAGCATTGGTAAATGGAAATACTTTGTGTAAAGCCTTAAATTATATGCAGCACCATCCAAGAATAGGTCAAACTGTGCACTGAATGCATTTTGTACATTGCAAGGAATTAAATCCTTTAAAGAATTGAGGGCAGGGCTGGCCTTACAACTTTGTCTCTGGGACACTTGGATATCAGATTCATCACTGCTTTAATGACTTCCCATGTTGAAAATTGCTTTGCGTTGATGTCAATGGGCAGTATGCTTAGGTAATTTTAGTGGTTCAGTTACAGGTTTCTCTGAAGCCCTGCAGCTACCCAATTCACTGGGCCTGTATAGGATCTCCTTGATCTCATCAACTGCTTGAAATAGAAATCTTCCTTTGCCAGTCTTGTTGAGAATGTACAAAGTGGATTTTTTTTTTGCCTTCCTGTAGTCTCCATCTAGCATTGGCAAATAAACAGTATGGCTCTGCTGTGAGAAGATTAAAATAAAATCTTGTTGCAGTCTGTGGAGGACCCCTCTGTATAAGTGCCATTCAGTTGTTGGACTCACCAAAAAGCTGCTTGCCTTTGAAAGTTTGATATTTAATGAGCTGAAAAATAATGCTCTCAAGGATTCCAGTGTACTTATGCTGCATTAACACAAACTGATGTGAAAACTGAGTGTTCTTTTCAATTCAAATATAGAAACTGGAATAATTATTCTCACCCATCCTGAGTGCTGATTTGCATATCCAATCTTCATTACTTGCACACATCAAAAACAGTAACGTTTCACAAAATAAATTGGAATAGACATGGGATCTTTCTTGGTATAATAAATGCTATATTCAGGGATGGATATGAATTTGGAGGGAGCTATGAGGTCAGGAATTCTGGAAAAATGGGTTTTCTTTGGATTCTGTTGAATTTAGAAGCAGGAGCTGATGAGAGAATTTCATGTTTGTGTTTCCTGGCTGTTGCCAGGTAGGTTGAAAGGCTTGATGACTCTCGGGAAGGGTGGGTCTTCAACCACCAGGTTGCAGCCAGGGAATAGAGTGGTGGGAAAGCAGGATTGGAAAAACCAGCGACGGGAGAAAAAGAGAGGATATTGGGGGAGATCTGAGGCCTGCTCTTAGGGGTGGCGTGTTGGGGGTCGGTGGGGGCAGTGGTGATCTGATTGTTGGGTTAGCTGTTGATAAGGCTGGTAAACTCAATCCACTTGCCTCCTGGATCCAGAAGTCTTCGCCTCCCTTTAGCCTCAGGATTTTCAAAGACCCTGAAAACCCGGCCATACAGAGCCAGAGCTAGATTTAAAATGGTGGTCAAATATGAGACATGAAACCTCATTATAATATTTAAATTGCAAACATTCTTCCTGGAAGTGCATTGATTCCCAACCAGGGTTACCAACCCTCCAGGATTGGCCTGGAGTCTCCAGGAATTGAAGATCAATCTCCAGAACACTGCTGTGTACAATCCTGGAGAAAAATCACTGGGACATTAAAAAAGGTTTTTTTTGTCATTTTCTTTGAATATTTCTCTTTACCAGACATATAAAAATATTGAAAATGGGAAAAAGAAACTGCTTGGCTAACAGTAAGCATCATCGAACTGGGTAATGAGTTTTTTTGCTTTCCAATTGGCGTAGGAAGACAGCACGTAAAAAGGTTGGATATTTTGGCCGAATAATGGCTGGAGCATGGGACATATCATGTAATGAAACCTCCAGGAATACATTTAATCGCAATTGGCAACCCTAATCCCCTTCCTCACTTTTAAAACTGGAGGTGAGCAGTTGGTGTCAGGATTAATCTTTTTAACATGTCAACATCCCACCTGACCCAAACCCGCACTTGTTGCAGGTGGGGTTAAAATTCCCCCTAAGTCATCATGGATCTTATCAGAACAAAGGAGCCAAATGCTTCTGTTTTTGTAGTTTCGGATGAAGGATTGGGTTTCAGTCATTCATCCTAAGCCAGATAATGGAAAAGTGAGCTCCTCTCTACTAAGGATAATTCATGAACCTCCAGTCAATGTACAGTACTCTCTGTCCAATTTACAAAGTTCACTAATTGGTGCAGGGTTTAGGCACCTGGAATGAAGCTAAGGGGGCAGCTGCTGCTTTTTATTGACAGGCGATGTGGGCTAGAAGATGGAAGGAAACTGCAGTTCTGAGATAACAAATCCTGTATTCAAGAAACTGAAAACTCACCCTGATGATAAAGTCAATGTAGAGGCCTCCCCAGACCAACTGAGCACACAAATGTCCCCCGCTACCTGCAACAAACTCCAAAAGTACACTCTCACATGCTGGCATCACCCAGAGAAGCCCTGCATTCTGCAACACACAAACGTTGCATTCTAACTCTCTCACTCTTCCTCTTTTCTTTCATTCATCCTCTGCTGTGACTCGACCCCTCTTTCTCTCCTTCCATTCTGTTCTCATCCTTCTTTCCTCCTGTCCCTCATAACATTTATTTTTGATTTGTTTATGGGCATCGCTGGCTAGGCCAGCATGTATTGCCCATCCCTAATTGCCCTAGAGAAGGTTATGGTGAAGGTGATGCCTTCTTTAACCGCTTAAGCCCACATGTTGTAGGTACACCCACAGTGCTGTTAAGGAGGGAATTCCAAAATTTTGACCCAGTGACAGTGAAGGAGTGGTGATATAGTTCGAAGTTACGATGGTGTGTAGCTTTGAGGGAAACTTGCAAGTGATGGCGTTCCAAGGAACTGCTAGGTGGTAGAGGTTGCAGGTTTGGAAGATGCTGTCAAAGAAGCCTTGATGAGTTCCTGCAGTGCATCTTGTACATGGTACACACTGCTGTCACTGTGTGTTGGTGGTGGGGGGAGTGAATGTTTAAGGTGATGGGTGGGGTGCCAAACCAGTGGGCTGATTTGTCCTCAGTTGTGTCAAGCTTCCAGTTGGAGTTGCACTCATCCAGGCAAGTGGAGAGTATTCCATCACACTTCCGACTTGTGACTTGTAGATGATAGACAGACTTTAGGGAGTCGGGAGATGAGTTACTCGTTGCAGGATTCCTAGATTCTGGCCTGCTCTTGTAGCCATATATTTATATGGCTGGTCCAGTTCAGTTTCTGGTCAATGGTAACCCCCAGGATATTAATAGTGGGAGATTCAGCAATGTTAATGCCATTAAATGTCAAGGGGCGATGATTAGATTCTCTCCTGTTGGAGATGGTAATAGCCTGGCACTTGTGTGGTGTGAATTTTTGTTGCCACTTACCAGCTCAAGCCTGGATATTGTCCAGGTCTTACTGTATATCAACATGGACTGCTTCATTATGTGAGGAGTTGTGAATGGTGCTGAACATTGTGCAGTCATCAGCGAACATCCTCACTTCTGGCCTTATGATGGAGGGAAGGTCATTGATGAAGCAGCTGAAGATGGTTGGGCTGAGGACACTACCCTGAGGACCTCCAGCAGTGATGTCCTGGGACTGAGATGATTGACTTCCTACAGCCACAACATCTTTCTTTGTGCTTGGTATAACTCCAACCAGTGGAGAGCTTTCCCCTGATTCCCGTTGACTCCAGTTTTGCTAGGGCTCCTTGATATAACACTTGGTCAAATGCTTCCTTGATGTCAATGGCAGTCGCGCTCATCTCACTCCTTGAGTTCAGCTCGTTTGGCCATGTTTGGATCAAGGCTGTAAAGAGGTCAGGAGCTGAGTGGAATGCAAACTGAACTTCAGTGAGCAGGTTATTGCTGAGTAAGTGTCGCTTGAAAACACTGTTGATGACACCTTCCATCACTTTAACGATGATTGAGAGTAGACTGTTGGGGTGGTAATTGGTCAGGTTGGATTTGTCCTGCTTTTACATAACATTGGCAACTTTCCACATTGCTAGTAGATGCCAGTGTTGTATTTGTGCTGGAACAGCTTGGCTAGGAGTGTGGCAAGTTCTGAAGCACAATTTTTCAGTACTATTGCCGGAATATTGTCAGGGCCCATTGCCTTTGCAGTATCCTGTGCCTTCAGCGTTTCTTGATATCACGTGGAGTGAGTGGAATCGGCTGAAGACTGGCTTCTGTGATGCTGGGGACCTCCAGAGAAGGCCGAGATAGATCCACCCAGCACTTCTGGCTGAAGATGGTTGCAAATGCTTCAGCCTTATCTTCTGCATTGATGTGCTGGGCTCCCTCCCCATTGAGGGGGATATTTGTGGAGCCTCCTTCTCCTGTCAGTTGTTTAATTTTCCACTGTTGCTCATGACTGAATGTGGCAGGACTGCAGAGTTTAGATCCGATTTGTTGGTTGTTTGATCGCTGAGCTCTGTCTATTGCATGCAGCTTCCACTGTTTGGTATGTGAGTAGTCCTGTGTAGCCTCAAGGGGTTGACGCCTCACTTTTAGCTATGTCTGGTGCTGCTCCTGGCTTGCCCTCCTGCACCCTTCATTGAACCAGGGTTGACCTCCTGGCTTGGTGATAATGGTAGAGTGGGGATATGCCGGGCCATGAGGTTACAGATTGTGGTTAAATACAGTTCTGCTGCTGCTGATGGCCAACAGTGCCTTGTGGGTGTCCAGTTTTGAGTTCCTAGACCTGTTCAAAATCTACCCCATTTAGCATGGGTGATCGTACCACGCATGTTGGAGAGTATCCTCTACGCGAAGGCGGGCTTGGTCTCCACAGACTGTGCGATGGTCACTCCTACTGATACTGTCATGGACAGATGCATCTGTGACAGGTGGATTGGTGAGGACGAAGTCAAGCTGGCTTTTCCCTCTTGTTGGTTCCCTCACCATCTGCCGCAGACCTGGTCTAGCAGCTATATCCTTTAGGGATTGGCCTGCTTGGTTAGTCTTGTTGCTATCGAGCCACCTTTGGTGATGGATAATGAAGTCCCTCATGTTCGGAGTCCTTGCCACCTTCTGTCCTTCTTCCAATTGCTGTTCAACATGGAAGAGTACTGACTCATTAGCTGAGCAGTGGGTGGGGGGGAGGATGGACAGGGTGTGGTACGTGGTGATCAGCAGGAGGTTTCCTTGCCCATGTTTGACCTGATGCCTTATAACTTCATGAGGTCCAAAGTCAATGTTAAGAATTCCCAGGGCAATTTCATCCCGACGGTATACCACTGTGCTGCCACCTCTGGTATGTCTAGGACGTACCCAGGGATGGAGTGATGGTGGTGTCGGGAACATTGTCTGCTTTGGTGAGTATGACCAGGTCAGGCTGTTACTTGACTGATCTATGGGGCAGCTCTCCAAATTTTGGCACAAGCCCCAGATGTTACTCAGGAGTATTTTGTAGCATCGACATGGCTGGGTTTTGACTCTGATGCTTGGGTCGATGCCGAATGATCTGTCCGATTTCATTCCCTTCAGGTTTCTAGTGGTTTGATTTAACTGAGTGGCTTTCTAGGCCATTTCAGAGGGCATTAAGAGTCAACCACATTGCTGCAGGTCTGGAGTCCCATGTAGGCCACACCAGGTAAGAATGGCAGATTTCCTTGCCGAAAGGACATTAGTGAACCAGATGGGTTTTTACGACAATCGATGATAGTTTCATGGTCACCATTACTGAGACTTGTTTTTTAGTTCCAGATTTATTAATTGAATTTAAATTGCTGTGGTGGGATTTGAATCCATGTCCTCAGAACATTAGCCAGGGCCTCTGGATTACTTGTTCCAGTGACATTATCACTGTACCATCGCCACCTCCTCCTCCCCTTTGCCTGTCTGTCTGTCTGTCACTCTCTCTCTCGCTCTCTCTCTATCTCGCTCACTCTCTCTCTTTCTCTGTATCTCTTACTCTTATTTTCTTCATCTCACTCTGGCTCTTGCTCACTTCCTCTTGTGTTCACTTTTTCTCTCTCTGTGTCTCTATTGTACACATATACATAATATGTAATAGATAAATATATATGATGTATAATATATATGGAGGCTCCTTAGCTCAGTTGGCTAGATGGCTAGCATGTGTTTCAGAATTACGCCAGCAGCATGGATTCAATTCCTGTTCCGGTTGAGGTAGACTTGGGAACTGCCTCCTTGCCTGCCTTAGGCTTGATGCTGAGTATTGCCCCTCAGGCTATATATAACCAATTCTTTCTTTCTAATATCCAGAGATGTCTATGGTCCCTCTTGCACAATGGCTAATTACTTGCTATATACCTATAGAATCTCTTTCTCTCCTCCACCTACCCCTCACCCCCTAAACCAAAGAGGACCGTCCGTTAGCTGGTCAACAGACAGCTAACAAGTTCTGGGTTTAGGACTCACTTGGTGAACAGTAGAAACCCTGAAAAGCTTAAGAATAGCACAGTGAACAGCACCACAACCCATGAAGTATCCAAGCCTATTGCCACTGCGTATGAAGGCATGGTACCTCCTCAAATGGTTGTTCCAACATTTAGAGATACAGAATATCTGCAGCAGCTGATCTGGAATCCAATTGTGTTTGACATCAGGTATGGGATGTATGGGAGTCCATTTTCACACCTGACTTCAGGAATGTACTGACTAGCAGCTGTTATCAAAGTGCTGGAGTTTTCTTATTAGTTTATTCAATGGTCATCTGCTTCAATGTGGTTGAATGATTTGCAGGGCATCTTGTATTGTACCACACACCTTGATGCAGATGTCCAAGTCCAGTGCTGCATTCTTATTAATCACTAACTGCTCAGTCCAGCTCAACAGTGATATGATTATTCCTGGCACTGTTTCCAGGAACAGTGTTTCCCTGCCCAGAGTAGCTTTTAGCATATTCATATTAATTGTCCACACCTACTGACCTAGCATTAGTTTGGTGACGTAGTTCACAGTCTACTTCCTTCCATCAAATTGGTTTATTAAACCCTTCAATCTGTGCAGTAAGACTCCATTGGCATTTCTAACCTCTGTGCAGTTGAGTCCTTATTGTGATCAGAAAGGTCAGCCCCCAACATTTTCTAAACCCCGCGATGCTCTGATGGGTTTATTGCTGCATCAAGAATTTCTTAGTCAGTGGCATTTTTCTGACTATGATTGATGGCACATTGATTGTGAACTGTATTGACACAGTAGATGGTAAATGCTGAGCTGTTCAAATCCCAGAGGAAAACGTCAAACAACTGTCACAACCAATTTTCAATTTATATGTTTCGAGATGTTAGAATTCTTTGAGGAGGTAACGAGTAGGTTAGACAAAGGAGAGCCAATGGATGTTATCTACTTATACTTCCATAAGGCCTTTGACAAGGTGCCGCACAGGAGGCTGCTCAGTAAGATAAGAGCCCATGGTGTTAGAGGCAAGGTACTAGCATGGATAGAAGATTGACTGTCTGGCAGGAGGCAGAGAGTGGGGATAAGGGGGTCCTTCTCAGGATGGCGGCTGGTGACTAGTGAACTTCCGCAGGGGTCAGTGTTGGGTCCACAACTTTTCACTTTATACGTCAATCATCTAGATGAAGGAACTGAGGGCATCCTACCTAAGTTTGCAGATGATACAAAGATAGGTGGATGGACAGGTAGTATTGAGGAGGTGGGGAGGCTGCAGAAGGATTTGGACAGGTTAGGAGAATGGGCAAAGAAGTGGCAGATGGAATACAACATGGGGAAATGTGAGGTCATGCACTTTGGTAGGAAGAAGAGGCATAGACTATTTTCTAAATGGGGAGAGAATTCAGAAGTCTGGAGTGCAAAGGGACTTGGGAGTCCTAGTCCAAGATTCTCTTAAGGTTAACTTGCAGGTTGAGTCGGTAATTAGGAAGGCAAATGCAATGTTGGCATTTATTTCGAGAGGACTAGAAAATAAAAGCAGGGATGTGCTGTTGAGGCTTTATAAGGCTCTAGTCAGACCACATTTAGAATATTGTGAGCAATTTTGGGCCCTGTATCTCAGGAAGGATGTGCTGGCCCTGGAGAGGGTCCAGAGGAGGTTCACGAGAATGATCCCAGGAATGAAAGGCTTAACATATGAGGAACGTTTGAGGACTCTGGGTCTATACTCGATGGAGTTTAGAAGGATGAGGGGGGATCTGATTGAAACTTACAGAATACTGAAAGGCCTGGATAGAGTGGACGTGGGGAAGATGTTTCCATTAGTAGGAGAGACTAGGACCCGAGGGCACAGCCTCAGAGTAAAGGGAAGACTTTTTAGAACAAAGATGAGGAGAAACTTCTTTAGCCAGAGAGTGGTGAATCTATGGAATTCATTGCCACAGAAGGCTGTGGAGGCCAGGTCATTGAGTGTATTTAAGACCGAGATAGATAGGTTCTTGATTGGTAAGAGGATCAAGGGTTACGGGGAGAAGGTGGGAGAATGGGGTTGAGAAACTTATCAGCCCCGATTGAATGGTGGAGCAGACTCGATGGGCCGAATGGCCTAATTTCTGCTCCTATGTCTTATGGTCTTATGTGGGGTTTGAATTCAGTAATAATAAGATCACCGAGCCTTAAGAGGTTTTTATAAAACTAAATTAAACATTTATTAATAAAAGAAAGGATTGTAAGCATATACACATGTCTACAAGTTACTGCTACAATAACTTTTAAATCCCCGAGTTTATCTGATTCCCAGTTAGACCTTTGTTAAGACAACAGTAAAACACACAGATTTTAAAAGACCCATGCAAAGTAAACGATACCCTGAACAGTCAAATTCAAAGTGAGTTCTCTTAACTTCAGTCCCTGGAGGCAGCAGCGTGGTACATAGAGGCTGAAGGCATTTCACACTTGTTGAATCTTACACTGCCTTCCCTTATACACAGCCTTCCCTCCTTTATACATATTTTCCCCTTTGAATGCAAATTCCCATTGTTTCACTATGTCTTTGGACTTCATTCTCTAATCATAAAAAATTATCATAGTACCAATTTTACCAATAATCTTTGGGAAAAATAAACACACTATTTCATAACTTCTGCTGATTAGGTGTAATATTTCACTTTTGAATTCAAGCTAGTCTACTTTATTTGCGATTGAAAATGTCCCTTTTGCACCTTACATTCTAACACTCCACTCATGTTTACTTATTTAGCATTTCAAACCTAACTTCTCTTTTGTTACATCAAAGCTTTCAGACCGGCTGACTTTAATCTAATTAAGTCTCACATACACATGCACAGACACATCCCACTATTACTCTATTTTACAATAAATTCCAAGAACATTATGGAAATTATTATATCTTCCTGACAGAACAATAAAACATTTTACAATTTTTTTTGTTGTTATGTGTTCATGTGGATGTCTGTGACTCACGTGGTCCCTCATCATCTCAGCGATGAGTCTTCTCACCTCCCAACATGCTGCATCATCTACACTTGCTGAAGGTCTAAATTGTTCTGATAACGCTTCAAATGCTTTTGCAGAGGAAATTGTTTTTGATCAACTGCTCATTGCGATTGAAGTTATTTTGACAGGATGCTGCCTAATGGATGAACTGCAAGCAGGGATGAGCTTCAGTTCATTTATGAATCCAACTGCAGAGACAAAAACATTCTTGGCCAAACTGTTTGTCATCAGATTGGCCATAGTGAACATTACACAAGCTTCACGATCAGCAATCCCCTCATAGCTCTCTCTCTCTCTCTCGCCCTCCCTCTCTCTTTTGCCCTCTCTCTCTCTCTTTTGCCCCCTCTCTCTCTCTCTTGCTCTCCCTCTCTCTTGCCCTCTCTCTCTTGCCCTCCCTCTCTCTCGCCCCCTCTCTCTCACACGCCTTCTCTCTCTTACACACCCTCTCTCTCTCTCACACCCTCTGTCTTGCCCTCTCTGTCTTGCTCTTTGTCTTGCATTCTCTCTCACATGCCGTCTCTCTCTCTCTCACACACCATCCCTCTCTCTCGCCCCCCACTTCTCTTGCTCCCCCCTTTCTCTCACCCCCCTTTCTCTCGCCCCCCCCTTCTCTTACCCCCCCTTGCCCTACTTCCCTCTCTCTCTCGCCCTTCCTTCTTTCTCTCGCCACCCCCCCCCATCTCTCACCCTGCTTCTCCCCCTCTCTTCCTCCTCACTCCATTTCCACTCTGCATTGCCATAATTCTGCTAATGATGCAAGTAGCTATTTATGGAGCTGAATTTCTAGCGTAAGTTTCTTTCTTATGTCAATCAGCCGTGACACTGATGGAAACTATTTGGCATAAAACTACACCCTGCCTCTTTACACCAAACTGAAATGCCAGGTATTCCATTGAAAGCTTTAATAATATCTGATGAAACAATACTTTTTCTGCTCAAGCAACAAAACTAACCTGATAACGCATAATTCATCAAATGTGACTGACAAACCCAATAAGGTTCTGTTGAAGGGTCATGAGGGCTCGAAACGTCAACTCTTTTCTTCTCCGCTGATGCTGCCAGACCTGCTGAGTTTTTCCAGGTAATTCTGTTTTTGTTTTGGATTTCCAGCATCCGCAATTTTTTTGTTTTTAAACCCAATTAAGGTTTGAACAGTGGTCAAGATGTTACAATTTATACAGCTATTTAATAAAACTAGCTGTACTTGTGATCATAGTGCTTTATCTCTTTTGGGAATTAGAATTCTGCAGCTATTTTTAAGTGCGGCTTTATAAATGGATCCTTATATCAGTTTAATCAAGTAGATGAAGAATGCCTCCCTTTTAGAAGAAAATCTATAAAACTTACAGTAAGTCATCATTCGGGGATTTATTCCACTCCCAATTGATAGTCACCAAACAACAATCAGAGTCATTAACATTTCTCTCCATTAAAGGTTTATTAACCTTGCGAACCTCAGTAGGGCACAAGAATAAAATTCTCAACATCTATTAAAACTGCCTTTGATCAAGAATTGGACTGGTATCTAAAGGATTATTTTGTTTATTAAAATGGTCTATTGCTCTCACAGCAGCCCGGCGGGGGAGGGGTGGGGTGGGTGGGGGGTAGTTATTGCAGCTAGCTGAGTCATTTTGGTGCTTTGTGGCAATGCTAGATGTAGGTTCACTTCCACTTTCCCTGAGCACTTGATTTTTTTTTGTCACGCCACAATGAAAGAAGCCGAAGGAAAGCCAGCCAGCTCCCCACAGGAGGAAAGTGCGAATAATTGGAACAAGAGTTGGCCCCAAGCCACCCTTGTTAGCAGTTCTGTGTCCTGTGACGTCGTTGAAGAACAGCAATGTTTGGGCCGATAGATCAAGCTATTACCTCTTCCTCCATGGGCACCTCTGAAAGGGATTGGGGAGAAAAACCGAAGGAATTTTGTAACCTAAATTTTTGCTAAGAGGACATATCACTACCCACCTGATAGAGTAGCCAGGTATACTTCCAGTCCCCTAGAACCTCTACACTGATCCAAATATGACAAGTCATTTTTAATTCTCTTGCCTGTGGAACTTGCATCGACAAACACTATTATCTATATCTTATGCACACAAGTTCAAATGCAGAATTAAAAACTGCAGCCTGAATCAGATCATGGAAGACTCCCAGCATGCTTATTCTGACCATCAATTTAGTTCTCCAACATGTACGAAAAGGTAAAATCATGGGGGGATGAGTAAAAGCAGTTGGTTTGGACCACACTGTCCAGTATAGACTGATCTTTCAAATGATTATCCCTTCGTGTCGTTTCCAGGTGAATTTAGGAATTTGATGTTGGGGAGAAGGTGCTTACCACAGGGGTTACAGCACAGGGGGCTAAATTTCATGGACCCTCATTGGCAGGTTTGCACTGTAATACTCCCCAATTGTCTTTCCACTACCCTCCTACCCACCCTGATCTGTCCGCAATTTTACAGTGGGATGGGCGAGGCCTATAGGTCAGCCAGCCTACCCTTGCTCCAATGAAGGCCCTTAAATGAGCAATTAATGACCACTTAAGGGCCATTTCTCTCACAGCCTCAATTTTCAAGCTGGCAGGAGGACTTCAAGAGCCGGAGGAGCACTCAGAAATTCACCCTGCTCAGGCCTCAAGTATGAAAGGGGCAGGGGAGGTACCTCCTTCAACGGCCTCCTTTCCACATTGGGCAGCCCCCCCCTACAAGGTCTTCCTCCAGTGGTGCTCCCTCCACCACCCCCACCCCTAGCTTCTCCTCTCCTCACCTCCCCCGAGACCCACTCTCAATTGCCTTGACCTGGACTCCAAAACTTAGGATCTGAGGGCTGCCGGATTGTCAGGCAACTCTCTGAAACGGGACTTCCTCCTGAGTGAGGGTGGAAATCCCTGCCATCTGAAAAATCCTGGCCCAGGTTTTTTTTTAGGAGCAAGGAACGGCCATTGTGCACAACAAGCCTGTCACCCCTGATAGCTCAAACCCAGCTACCTATCTTTTCTTCAAATCTCTCTTGCTTTTCACTACAGTTCATTTGTCTCGCTACCTATTTATGTTATGCATTTTGACAGCTCTTCCCCGATAACTTTGGCCGAATAACTTCCTGCCTGAGTTTCCTTCTTCCTAATTCTAGCTTCCATTTCCTGTATTTCAGTGCTCAAAGTGTGGATCTATTTCACGGATTCCTTACTAATCTCCAAAACTTCAATTAGATTGCCTTTTCATATTTTATGTTGCGAGAGATGGGTGCTACTGCTGTCAGATTGAAGCAGGTAGTAGAATTGCTAGGGTTTGCGAAGCCTGACTGCTGGGAAAACCTATTTTTAGATGGTTTTCTGCACTGCCAGTGTTGATAAGTTACAACAGTTTTTAGATTTAGCCAATTGTGGGCATTTGCACAAGACCTGTCCCTCTGAAACCTACCAGTTCTATTGCAGGGTATAAGTATCTGACATTCCCTCCTCTTAACAAACAGAGCCTGGCTGTGGTAACTTATACTTACATTTTGGATAGCTAAAATCATCTTTGTTATTCTCCCCTCTGGACTCATGAGACCAATCAATATCTGTCCTATTCTATGGATTAATTTATACACTGTTCCCCATGGAAAGTCTTACTCAATAGAAGCACAGAGTGGAGAACCTGTCCCGGAGCTCAGCGTACATAATTTGGGGTTTTATGGTCACCAATCAGCATTCCCATTGACTGAGCCAGAAGGGGGAGTCTCTGAGAATGTATCTCCATGTGACATCCACTAACAGCAAAAAGAAAACTATTGCTGAGATACAATGGTATCTTTAGAAATCTGGATTCCTTTATGGTGCTATGTCTGTGTGTGCTATTCTTTAAGACACAGGCCAGTTAGATGCCTTTTCAAGCTCCCCTATGGCAAACAAGTTCATTAGTGGAAGAGAAAATCGAGATTTGGGAATAGTCTTGTGTATGAGATTTTCAACTAAAATTCAGTTAAATAATGCTATTGCTTGACTAAGTCAGTAGTTCTGTGCAGCATTCCTGAAAAATGTGCAGGTGGTTGTCCAATACTAGAGAAAAGCATGTCACACCATCTGAAAATGCAGTTTGATTTAATACAATCCTTTTTGTATTCACATTTATTTCAGTCTTGACAGTGCTACACATTTTAATTTACATAGGGCATTAGTCAGCTAGTGGAGGGTCAGTGCTCCTCTCTGCATCATGCCAACAGCTAAGCTGTAGTTATGGAAACAGAAGCTACAGTATCTGCTGCAGTGATGAAACACTGTACAGGTCCCTAATTATGATGGAATATATAAGAACAATTACAGTATCTTGATGAGTTGCAATGGTGATATACCTTCACATATATTAAAGTTTTTTTAATTAAACGTTCCCAAATTCCTTTTTAACTGGTGGTTAGAGAAGTGTGATAAGTGTTTTATGTAGTCACTTAATCGAATAAGGTACGTAATGCTGTGCTTTATTTTACACAAGAAAGGGCAATTACTTGGCCTGTTGAACTCTTGACATTTAGAATTCTAGACACAGCTTTTGTTCATCTCCAGTTCATGCAGTGTTTGAGCCTTTCTAATCCTTTAAGATCTTCACTAGGTTTCTGCAGTTTATCACTACACGTGAGCAAATAACATTGTTTTTGACTATTTAGTACTGACCTATTTTTTTTTAAATTAAATCCATGTTAAATAAGTTTCATATGCCATTGGTTAAACTGGGAGTACTGAATACCTTCTAGAAATGCTAAATTCTTGGTGTTAGCAACAAGGTTGGTCATTCAGGTCCTCGAATATGTCCCTCCATTCAATGCAATCATGCTGACCTGTACCCTAATTATATTTAACCCTCCTTAATCGACCAAACTTGGCCTTGAAAATATCAATTGACCCAATGTCACTTGGAAAGAGAGAGAGGGTTTTACATTGTCCCTCACTAGTAAGAAAGCCTTTGCATTTTACTGAGGGGATCTGGAATTCTCCTCTACTGGGGAAATACTTGATTTAACTTCATAATGATGTCCGTAGGATTGGTAGTTTGTTGGAGGCAGATTATGTGAATGAGTTGAATTAATGAGAGGATATAGTCAGCAACCTGAGGTACTACAGCAATTCTTGCCTTGCCAGCTGTGCGTGTTTATTAAGTCAGTTCTCAAAATTCTCAGGCTTAGTGGCTCCTCTGAGCCAGTTACATAATTATGTTACAGTTTCAATAAAATTATTCTGCAAAAAAAAAAGCACAGAGGGACACAAACATTGATATTTCTATTGAAAAAACATCATCAAGAATTCAGCTGTGGTGCTACTGTATGATGAAAATTAGTAAAATATATTTAGATTAAGGTTTTAATTATGCAGCTCAGTATCCACTGTGCTCAGTTGTCTTTTTTTTGCAAAGACTGACATAACAATGTTGGCAATGTATAATATTGGATGTCAGGTGAAGGATCATTTATCCTTAGCATTTGCTTTGCTTTCCCCAAGGCAACAACAGAATATTTTCCCCAGTTCCTGTTAACACAAAATAATGCATTAAATATTGAGGTCTTTTCAGCCATTGTTTCAAAATCACAAAGTGATGTATATATTTTCGGTAAATTACAGCAACGGTGGGATGTGTAAAATACCAGGAATGGTGTCTCAATCCAATGAAAATTGGAACTGTCATCTTGCAGTCAGTTACTACTGAAAGTAGTCGATTAAAAGCTTGTCTGTTGAAGTCCTTATCTCTACCTTTGCTACTTGATGATTCCAATGGTCTCCTGGCCAATCTCTCATCTTCCATCCTGCAGAAATTTGATTACCTATATCTTAAATCACACCAGGTTCTTTTCGCCTATTGTCCCTCTGCAAGTGGACCTACATTGACTCCTGGTCCAGCAATGCCTCAATTTTAAAATTCTCATGCTCGTTTTTAAATTCCTCCATGGCCTCACCCATCCCAATTTCTAACCTTCTCCAGCACTACAACTCCTGTGATCTCTGCACTCCTCAAATTTGGCCTCTTGTACATCTCCAATTGCTCCACCATTGGTGGCTGTGCCTTGAGCTGTCTGGGCTCATGGCTCTGAAATTCCTTCCCTAAACTCCATCTGTCTACTTCTCACTCTTCCTTTAATACTGTAATGAAATCTACCTGTGTAACCTAGCTTTTGGCCACCTGTTCTAGTATCTCCTCATGTGGCTCAGTTTGATTTTAAATGAATTCAGAGCCCAGGTTACCTTCATATTTTTTTACTGTCTTAATTCCTCCTTAAAAGTTGAACTGCTACATAGAACATAGAAAAATAGAAGCAGGAGTAGATCATTCGACCATTCGAACCTGCTCCACCATTCAATATGATCATGGCTGATCCTCTATCTTAACAGCATGCTCCCGCTCTCTCCCCATACCCCTTGATGCCCTTGATTCTGCTATAAGTGAAAATGTGTGCATTATCAGTATCCATTAGCCCTCCTTTCTTTAGAATTGCTGTTTTGGATTAGATTGGAATTTGTGCAAAATCTTTTGAGACATGGCAATGTGATTTCATAAATTGGGAATGCTGCACAGAAGTCAGTCTCCTTGTTTGTAATGTCACCGAAGAGGGGATTCTCTACAAAACGCCTACTTCAAGGCTGCATCTGAACAGCAGTTCACAAACACGAAATGAGCAGGCAATGTTGACCAAAGTATTGTAACAATAAAGGCCCATTCCCCGTTCAGTGATAAATATGGATAATTGGCACAAGAGTGGAGTTTTAATACCCCAAGAATGGGTTGGTTCGAATCGGGTGGGATGTAGAAATTTTAGAATCCTAGAATCCACACCATGACTCCATTGTTCCCATTTCTGGGTTTAACAGAGATGGGATTGGCTATAAGCGAGTAACGTTCTCCGAAGAGATGGGGCGATCCTTAATACAAATGGGTTGGTAATTACTGCAACTGTTTACATCAGTGGCATGTGGTAATGAGGGGTTTTTAAACTGATTTTAAATCGGCATTGTCATTCAATACCTTCAGCACATGTTTTTCAGGACTTGGGAAACCAGACAGTGAGAACCGAAGTGAGATTGTGCAGCTTTTCGTTGGGCTGTCTAAAACATTAGGTTGTCCATTATCAATAAGACCTCATTAGTTACAGCTTCTTTCTCACTTCCGTCTGCCTAATACTTTGCAAGGAATTCTTGTGAGTATAGAGGTTTTTCTGAGTTGTGAAGTCTTTCAAATGGGCAACACCAGAATTGTGAATGGTGGGGTGAGGTGGGGAGGGGATGGCGGAAAAGGGCGGTGAGGGTGAGAAGGGGAGGCGGTGTCATGGTTGTTTTTTTGATGAGACATCGGCTGAGGAAGACAATCATAATCCATTGGCTTCAGTACTCTCCAGCGAGTCTGTCCAGAATCATTTTACAGGTTGCGGTGCAGAGGATTATAGATGGAACACAACCAAGACATTCATCAATCATCTCCTGTTTATTGAATTGGGGCATCCATCACCAGACCAGCCACATACAGTGCCGCCTGGGATGTCCTGAGGGCTCAAAGATTCAGTTAGTCAGTCAGATTATAAAAAATGAAGCCCACCCCCACTAAACGGTCCTTCAGCCACTCACACACTCATTACATATTCCCCAACGCATCTTGTCATGTATCAGTGTTAATGATTCATTGTGAAACAAGGTGAAAGGGCAAGTTGTCACTCAGGATGCAATAATGGAAAAGATATGGAAGTAGTGTGACTCAATAAATTTGATGTGTTATTTAAAAAAAAGGAACACAGTTTTGTCAAACAGTTGTGTATACATTTGGCGAAATACAATTGCTTTACTAACACTAACATGGTGCAACGGGTCTGCTTTCGGCAGAGGTAGTGGCAGGTCTCTCGGACCCTCGCTGTGACTGCTACGGTGCTTTTGAACCCCAGCCTCTGGGTGGTGGCGTCTCTAAGGGCTCTGCCAAAAATGGTTCCAGCTGCACTTGTGTAGAGGAAGACTCTGGTATTGGGTGAGGAGGCAGTATGTTGGATACAGGCTGAGGGATGGGGAGCAACAGGTAAGAAGCGGTAGTATTTTGAGTGGAATTTCCACTTCCATGACATGTTTTGCGCTATCCCTCTCCTGGGTCAGTGCCACATCACTCCGCTGCATAGCAGCATGTTGAAGATCAGTGATGCCTCGTAAGGCCATGGTATCTGTAACCCAGTTTAAATGGCGGATTTCTCTTGCATGTCTGTAGTCATGACCTGCGTACAGTCATTTGAGAGCTGCCCATGGAGGGTGACAATCTCATCATTACTTGCACCACCAATCCACTCCTGCTCCAGTTAGACATCTCCACCCTTGGAGCGTGTGTGTGTTACGACCAGGATGGGAGGAGTGTGTGGATTGTTTTGCCCCACAGGTTGCACAATCAGTTTAACAATTTAATTCACTCACCAAAATGGCCAATTATTTACGTTCACTACTGTTAGACCCAGAATAAAAGAAGCTTTAACCAGGGTTTTTTTCAATGAACCCAGAATGAATGATTTATAATAAAATGAAACTTCTTTTGTAAAACAAGTAGCAAGAACTGGTTCACACACAACTTATAATTTGGAAGTGTAGCTATCACACGCACGCTCACAAAAAATCAAAGGACAAACAAAAAGGGTCTCTGCAGAGATGGGTGGGTAATAAACAGTGTTCTGGAAAGGGTAAAATTTGCAGGGTTCTGGTGCTCCCTCATCTGAAGACAGGTGGCTAGCCTCAGTAGGTGTATGGAGGTTCTCACCAACATAGCTTTGGCATGGAGAAGAAGAGAGCTGGATCAATCCTTCTTGTCTCAGCTTCTCGGGCTTACAGATACAGACAAGTTTCACTGAAATGAGGATTCCTAGCTAGATACTGACAATCACACTTATGTTTCAGGCAAGGCAAAGAGAGTGTGAGCTGGGCAGCTTTTCCCCTTCTCAGTTCATTCCCAACTAAGTTCAAACAACAAGTTCAAAACTTAAAGCTCCTCTTTGTCAGATGATATCCAGTAAATCACGTTTTTTTATCCAGCCATTAAAGTAATTACTGTTCAAGTAAACAAATAGCTCTCCTCCTCAAGCACAATGGAGGTCAAGTTATGCCTTGGAAAAGGCATGCTTGCTCACAATCCAAGATGAACTTATGACCTTTTTTAAAAAAAATCCAAGTGTCCAAATAATGCAATGTCCTTTCAAATTTTAAAAGAAAATACAGTTCTTGAAGATCAACATGTGTGTGGCATTTCTGTCAGTACCTCACAAAATTGCCCCTGCACCTTAGCCCCTGGGGTTCAGCATCTGTGTCCAGCTGAGCAGAGCTGGGAGAGGATTGTTCACACACCTCCCCTCCCCTAACCTCCCCCACCCCGGGATGTGGACTTTTCATACCTGTCCCTGCCACTAGTGCCAGCTCATGTTCCCTTGTGATTCCTCCGATAACACCAAACTATGGGCGGAATCATCCCAGATTTACACTAAGTGCGGTAAAATGGTGTTTTACCCGCCAGCCGCAATGACACCATTTCACATCGCATCGTTCCAAATCCGCCATATTAATTCTGTATCCCTGGAAACAATGCCACTTCCATGCTGGGCGGGCTGTCATTCGTCTGTCTTGCCATCACCTCGTGGCTTCATCACACCGGGTGCCATATTTAAAGTCCAGCTGTGTGCACACCTCTCACTGCATCCAGTGCTCAACTGCTGCATGGAAGACAAAGCCCCCAAAAGACAAAAAGACTGCAGCCCCCAGGTTTAGTGACGCATCTTTTGGACGCCATTGAGGCCCGCAGTAATGCTCTCTATGCCCACTCTGGCCGCAGGATGGGCAGCAACCTCACTGATCCGGCTTGGGAGGCGGTGGCAGCGGTGGTCAGTACCAAGGCCCTGCAAAAGAGGATAGCCACCCAGTGCTGCAGGAGGATGAGTGATCATCTCCGTTCTGCCAGGGTAAGTCATTCTTCTCATCACTGTCAGCTCACACACTCACAAACCCATCACACATCCACAGGGAACTCACTAATTGCCAGTTCAAGGGACATCAGCATTCACATAGGGGAGGCAGTGGCATAATGGTATTGTCACTGACTAATAATCCAGAGTCCCAGGCTAATGCTCTGGGGATGCGGGTTTGAATCCCACTACAGCAGATGGTGAAATGTGAATTCAATAAAAATTTATGATGTCTAAAAATCGGATGATGACCAAGTAACCATTGCTGATTGTCGTAAAAAAAACTCATCGGGTTCACAAATGTCCTTTAGGGAAGGAAATCTGCCGTCCTTACCTGGTCTGGCCTACATGTGACTCCAGACCCACAGCAATGTGATTGACTCTTAAATGCCCTCTGAATAAGGGCAATTTGGGATGGGCCTAGCCAGCAATGCCCACATCCCATGAACGAATAAAAAAAAACCCTCTTCCACTCACACCTTCATTGTCCTCATTCTGTCCACGGGACTGCTCACCACCCACACTTGCCAGGCATACTTATCAACTGGCCTGGTAGGTGTCCTGTTTACACTCAATCCATCCCTACTCATGCAGGTCAAGCTGGCACACAAGAGGGAGAGGTCACAGATTGCCTGAAATCCAGGTCCTCACAGACAGTCCCGAACAGAGCCATCCAGCTGGCCGGCGAGGATCCGGATTATTCCTGTGCTGACGGTGAGATTGGTGATGCTGTACTAAGTAAGGATACAGCAGTGCAACATCCATCAGCCAACCATCTTGCGTGATGTGTCCTGGTTCACAGATGACTGCCATGCACTAATTATCTCTCCTTGCTTTCGCAGGCACATCTGCCAAACAGAAGACGGAGTTCATGACCCAGGGCATCCAATCAATCTCCGAAGAAACCTTTGAAGAGGAAGCTGAAGGCTCCCTCCTTGAAGTCCCATCACAGCGCTCACCCACGCCTTCCACCAGCACAGAGACACACACCTCAGTGGGGCCTAGTTTTAGATAGCCTCAGGATCACAATCTGGTGAGCACTTCACATTTTCTCATCCACAGCAGGCGGCTGCAGCAGGGACTTCCCAGGTTTCCAGCACTCTAAGGGCTTCTGGAGGCCAGAAATCTGCTGCGTCTGAGTCAGGTGATGAGTCTCTGGACTCAGTCATTTCACAGTTGCTGGAGCTGCAAAGGCAAACTTGGAAACGTCAAGAAGGGATGTCCGCTGCAATCCTCAGATTGCAAGGCACAATGGAGGAGGCCATCTGCCTTCAGGCTGAGGTGATAGCGCCGGCATTGCAACGCACCGAGGTCAACATTGATATGATGGCCGCCACGATGGAGACCTTGGTCCAGGACGTCGCTCTTGCACTGCTGAGCAGGCTGAATTCCATCACTGATGCCATAGTTGGCCCCCAAAAGTGTGTACGCAAGAGGAGTGTTGGGCAACTTGATCTCACTCCAGTTACCCCTTCCCCTCAAGGAGTCAGCCAGTGGCCCTTGGGCACACATAGGAAGGAGGATCTGTAGGTATACACCCTGGGGCCATCCATCCAGGTGATTCCCGGAGTGTCCAGCCCATCCAAATTCCCTCTTCCTGTGACCTCAGCAGCTCCAGCTGTACAGGTCAAGGAGGGTGCCACTGCCATACAGCAGGACCCCGAAAGCAGGCCCAGGCCCTCCAGGTCTCAGACTTCCAGAGGATGCCCAGCAAGGTCATCACAGTTAGGGCGCAGCAGTCAGCAGGCTGCCTCCACCTCCGCTGTGGATGTCTGGGGAGCACCAAGACGTCGAGGCAAGGTTAGGAAGGTTAAATTGATGTAATTGCACACCCTGCACATGGGTGTTAAATCACATGTACATAATGTTCACTATTGTCAATAAACTCCCAAGAATGTCTCCCTGCCTGTGGTTCCTTGTTTTGATAAGTAGTGTTTGTGTCACTAAGATGTGAAATCTTTTAGCACAGGATAAAGGCAGGTGTCACAGTGCAGGGCCTCTTCCCTGTGCTCTGTGCAGCCTTCAGACCAAAGTGAAGGGTTGGCCTCACACTCCCTGAATGCATTACTGATGCCTGCATCTCGGCAGTGCTTATATTGCTGCCAGAATGTTATGGGCAGGCTTCAAGAGTTCCATCATTCTCTCAGTGTGCTCTCAGCACCTTAAAGGTGGGGCTGGCCCCCATCTCTTCAGCATCTGTGACCGGTGACGCTGTGCTCCTGAAGGGGTCAGGTGCTGAAGGTGGACAAAGGATCAGATGCTTTTAAAGTTTCATGGTTGCATCTCTATGATATGACCCTAATCACAGAGCATAAGTGAGCTAACCTCGATCAGACAGGAGTCAGACATTCTCAGAGACATTGTGAAGATCTGTGGAGTGTCCTGACTGCATGTCATCATCATCCTCCTGCAATCAAGCAACTATTAGGGCTTCCACTGCATCTCCATGATAGGAGCATTCTCATAGAGGGTATGTGCACTGCCATAAGACAGACTGGAGTCAAACATTTACAGATGCAATGTGAGGATCTCATGGTGTTTCCTCACTGCATGTCGTCATCATCCTCCACAAATGTAGCAGTTATGAGGGCATCTCACGTGCGCCTGCCTTCTCTGGCCAGTGCGAGGGCCTCATCACCATCATTGTCACTTTCGAGGACCTCCTCACCCTCATCACCATCGACTTCATCCTCATGGGAGGAGACTCCCAGCTCCTGCATCTCCTCCTCAGCCAGCTCCTCTCCCCATTGCAGCACCAGGTTGTAAAGGGCACATCAGGTGACAATGATGTGTGACACCCTCTGTGGACTGTATTGCAGGGCTCCACCAGACCAGTCCGGGCACCGGAACCTCATTTTCAGCATCCTGATGGTTTGCTCCAAGTTGCGAGTTGCAGCTTGAGCCTCATTATACCCTCGCTCTGCTGCAGTCTGAGGCCGCTGCACGGGCGTCATCAGCCATGTTCTCTGTGGGTCGCCCTTGGCCTTGAGGAGCCAATCCTGCAGCCTCTGTGGACCCTGAAAGACGTCAGAGATCTGTGACTGACTGAGAATGTAGGAGTCGTGCACACTCCCTGGAAACCATGCGCAGACCTGCAGGATGCGTTTGTGGTGGTCGTACACCAGCTGCACGTTTAGCGAATGGAATCCCTTGAGGTTGATGTGGTTGACCGCATGTTGCGAGGGAGACCTGAGCACCAGGTGAGTGCAGTCGGTAGCACCCTGCACCTGTGGGAAACCTGAGATCTTGGCAAATCCAATTGCTCTCGCATCCTGGCTCTCCGGGTCCCAGGCGAATTGCACCGAAGGTGTCATCCATGACCTCACAGATGTATTTGTGGGTGGAGGCTTGTGATTTCTCACCGAGGCCACCTGTGGAGCCCTGAAAGGAGCCAATGGCATACAAATTGAGTGGTGCTGTCACTTTTGTGGCCACTGGCAGTGCATGCCCTCCATGTCCACGTGGCACTAAATCCTGCAGTAGCTGGATTCCAGTTCAGTCCAGTTCCCTAGACATACACAGTCTTTGGCGACACTGGTTCTCGGTCATCTGCAGGACTGAAAGGCGACATCTGTAGACCCTGGATCTAGCTAGGCCCCAACCAGCGATGGCTCACTGTGGCTCTTCGGCGGCGTGTGCACCTTACTTTCAGTGGGTGCTGCTCCTCCCTCTGTGCAGCCAGGCGCCTCAGTCGTCTTCATTCCCTGTACACCATGGGGCATACAGCTAGTTCCTCAGGCTCCATGATCCTGATGTCCTCCTGCAGGATGAAAGAGAGACAAAAACAAAAAATGCTGGAAAAACTCAGCAGGTCTGACAGCATCTGTGGAGAGAAAAACAGAGTTAGCGTTTTGAGTTCGTATGACTCTTCTCTGATGGACTCGAAACGTTAACTCTGTTTTTCTCTGCACAGATGCTGTCAGACCTCCTGAGTTTTTCCAGCATTTTTTGTTTTTGTTTGAGGTTTCTAGCATCCGCAGTATTTTGCCTTTATCTAGGATGAAAGAAAGAGACGAGCGGGTTAGCATGGGTGTACTAAGAGCCTTTCTTGATTAAGTCTGAAGGCCCCTTAAATGCATCCCAGAAAGTGCTTGGATGGCCAGAGATTAGTGCGCTGCATGGCTGCCCGAAACCCCACTTTACTCCACCTCACTCCACTTGGTGGCAGCTTTGCCCACTGGACTGCATGCTGTGCTCTCAGCTCAGGCGCAGGTATTCTCCTAACCCGCGCTGAAAAGCTGTACTGTTAACTTGAACCATGTGGGAGACTGGTCCAAACCGGGATGTTGACATTGCAAGGGGCTGTGAGCGCCTCCACCAGTGACTGCTCCATGGCCAGCTTTAGCGAGGAGGTGGTACAACGTGCCCAGTCGGCCAACTAAAACATTCATTAGTTTGCAGTCTGTGCCCGAGGGGTGAAATGCTCTGGAGCACTTGGTGGCACTTTCTTGCCTCTGTGTTGCTTGACTGGGCAGATAAGCTAGAGGTCGGACTCCACGTATCAATGCGGCTGTACCTGAATTGTCTCAGCTGCAGAGGAATGGTCACTTTATACAAAGTGTCCCTAATGTATGACCACTTCCTTCGCCCTCCCTACCCCCCATTCTGCACTTGCTTGGGGCAGCCTTTGCCCCCCTCCCAAAGTTGCCCCAACCATTGGCCCCCCCCCTCAATTTCGCCTCAACCCCAAGACAGCCTTTCCCCCCCGCCAACCCTCCTCAACCTTGAAGTCCAACAGGCGTCCCTCGCGAGTGCTCCGCACTGTTACTATGGACTCATTTATGAGTTTCCCTTAAAGTGTAGCCCGCCTTTCATATGCTGTTGTGAAACATGTCGGTGTGCAGTCACACCGGCACGGGCAGCCGATCTAGCGGAGGGGGGATGAGTCCGGTGGGCTGGCTTTACATATGCTGATGTAATACAATGAGGTTCCCGACGTCTGATGGTGGGAAATGTGGGCTGCCATCGGTGGGCTGAGTGGATTGCAAACTGATTTCACGATGTCGTGAAACAGATTTTTTGCCTTCTCACCATATTGTCCACTCACGCCACCGAACACACCCAACGCCAGTGGGGATGGATGATTCCAGCCTATATCTAACCAGATCCACCGAAGCGCAAGTATTTAGCTGGTACATCCTGTGATGATGCTCCTCACAAGGAATGCAGTCCCCCAAAGAATTGTCCTCATACAGTTTCATCCACACTTGCACTACGCTATGGCCCTGGAAAACAAAAGAAAGGGATGTACATTAGTCATGGCCAAGTAACAGTCTTGATAGTCACCACACTCGAGCATCTCATAGTTCAGTCATTGAACTAAAGTCAGCACACATGTCTGAGATATGTTTCATCCCGTCAGCAGGCATCTGTGAATTCCCAGTATCTCCTCCTCTAAATGAGAGGGACATAGATGTGCCGTTTATCTCCATGGCATCCTCTTCTGCATCTGTGACCTGCACAATTTGTGACAGATCACTGTCAGTCCACTCCCTCTTCCTTGTGTTTTGCACTCTTTTCTTCCCTAAAGGTGAAAGAACAGATCTGTGAGTGAGTGAAGGTCATGTATTCACCCGATGGGTGGAGTGCACTCGCTGAGGCTGACTATCAGACAGATGCATTGCGTTGCCACCCTCCCCAATCCTTATGCAATTATGGAGGGATACAGGGTGGGGTGAGCAAATACATAGAAAGTGAAGGCCGTGCACTGCTGAAACTTAAGTGGGTGTGAGGACTGATGTGATGGAGTACACTAGGCAAGGCAGAGTGAGGCAGGGGCACGGAGGTTTACGTCACAGGAATCGGCAAGGAATCCATCCTGTCCTGCCTACTCCCGATTTCACCCAGGAATAATTCAAGGAAGGCATCACTGCTTCTGGTTGCTGGCTTTGCTCCTCATGAATCCATGCTAAATTGCTCCTGGTTTCTCCCAAAGCGTTGGCACTTTAAATAGTGGACTCAGATCATGTCAAGTAGTTAAACGTTACATGCCTGCTGTTCAGTTTGGACACAAGGAAATTGGCTGCCCTGATACTTAACAGGATGCGGAGCTGGAAGTCTTGTATGTTGGTTGTGATTGGCTAAGGAATGATTGCTGACACATTATGATGTCTGAATAATAACTGGCTCACTGGGAGGCAGTGGCATAGTAGTATTGTCAGCAGACTAGTAATCCAGAGACCCAGGGTAATGCTCTGGGGACTGCAGGAACACACTCTCTGGGAGGCTTCTTAGTCAAACAAAATGAACTTTATTTACACCAGAGCTTCCGTGGCTGCTTGTATCCAGCCAGCCCCTCATACAGCCATCTTTTCTTAGGAAACCCCTCCCTAGAATTTATTCCCTACACTAGCCACTCATTGGTTGAACGAATCGTGTGACCCCGTACTCATGAACTGATCTTAAAGTGACAGTCATCACATCCCTCCTCTCTTAACTCCTTTGTATATCTTTTCAATTAACAATTACTTTATACAATTGAACCAACAATTTTCTGAAGTCCAGAAATAATTATATATGTTGTTAGCCTGGACTTCAATTACACAGTTGTAGTAATCTGATGTGTAACATATATTTAAGACAAATGTTGTAATGTAAGATCCCATGAACTTGGTACATAATAGCAGAGTAGCACGGGCTACCTCTGTAGTCTTGAGTTAGATTCTGAAGAGTAAGGACAGAGCTTTGAGTTGTAAACACACAAGTGTAGCTGCTGAGTTCCTTTTGTAAATAAACAGAATGTGTTTCTTCTAAGAACAATCTACTGATCTTCTCTGTGTGGTACCAACTCGGTCACCCCGAAACCAGAGTGCAACCTGGATCCAACAACAATACAAACAATAGACGCCATAGTTACAAATTAAGTCATTGGGGTGGTTTTCGAATTTGAGTTGAGTAGCATAGTTTGACAGGTTGTGAGGCTTCCACTGGATCGACATTTTCTGGAATTATACTAACAGGTACCTCCTGGAGGACCACCAGCTCCTGCTCTGTCCTGGCCTTTTTGAGTCCACCTATGGGCTCTGCTTCCCCTTGCTTGGAGCTCTTCCTTTTGCAGGCACAGGGACAGGCCACCTCCTGCTCCCTGGCAGTCCTACACTCCAGCCACCCTGGGCTCGCAGTCACATTTGGTATGGACAATTCATTATCATTAATTTCCATAAGGATGTTCTTGACATTTATTATGGATCGACCAGAATCCCCTGTGTACACAGGCTCACCAACGCTTACTGGTAACACTGACTGTGAGAGTGCCTCTTTACCCCTCAAATGGTGCTTCTGAATGACCCGTCCCTCTATCCTTACTTGATACGAAAGAGATCCGGTCTCAGAGACTACCCTTCCGTGAATCCAGCTAGGACCACTGCCAAAGTTTTTCATGTACACATTTTCATTAGTTCAGAATTTCCTAGCTGTACTGTGAGAATTATGACTTGTCTTCTGGTTGCACTGACTTGGCTCTACCCTCCCCTGCAAATTTGGAAACACAAGACTTAACCTTGTCCTGAGACGATGTTTCATTAACAGTTCAGCAGGAGGAACAACTGTCATTGCACGTGAGGTGGTAACTCAGCAGAAAACGTGAGATTCTTGTTGCTAAAGATCCACTTAATAGTATTTTCATGCCAGATTTAAAATGGCTAAGCCATTCAGTGCTGGGTGATAGGGTACTGTCTTTGTGTTTTATACCATTGAGAGTAGTGAAGCTTTGAAACTCCGCACTCATGAACACTGCCCCGTTATAGGACATGGTTACTTCAGGCAAACCATGAGTTGCAAAACAGTAGCCTCAGCTTTTTGATGATCACCATCGACGTTGGTGTCTTCACCTCAAAAATTTCTATCCATTTAGAGTGTGCATCAATTACAAGGGGCAAGTCCGCACCCATAAATGGTCCTACATATTCGACATGGATGTGGACCCATGGCTGCCCAGGCCATTCCCAAGAGTGTAGTGAGCTATGGCTGGCAGGTTTTGCTGTAACTGGAACTGTTGGCAGCCCTTTATCATGTGCTCAATATCAGTGTCGACTCTGGGCCACAATACATAAATCCTGGCTAACATTTTCATTTTCAAGATACCAGGGTACTATGTAGTTCCATTAGGAGTAGTTTCTGGCCTGGCACAGAAATGACTACTCACCCTCCCCATAGTACAATACCATCTTGACAAGTAAGTTTATGTTTATGGATGGAGCAGGGTTTCATGTCCTCTGAAACTGTCTCATTCCCCCTGTATCCTGTAAGGATTTTATCACGCACTCCAGATAACAGTGGATTCTGACTGGTCCAGGTTTTGATTTGCTTTGCACAGTCTGGTAGTGTATCCAAAAAGGTTAAGGCCAAGACAAATTCTTGAGAATTAGGTACACATGTAATAATTTCTCTCAAGGGTAGGCCATTCAGCGCGTCTGCATTCGCAATATGTACCCCGGTCGATGTTTGAAGGTGCATTCATATACGGCCAGGATCAGTGCCCACCTCTGAATCATTCATATACGGCCAGGATCAGTGCCCACCTCTGAATCATTCATATACGGCCAGGATCAGTGCCCACCTCTGAATCATTCATATACGGCCAGGATCAGTGCCCACCTCTGAATCCTCACAGAGGCTATTGGTGGAATAGCCTTGTTCTCCTTAAAAAGGCCCAGCAGCGGCTTGTAATCTGAAACCATGTAGATATTGATGCTGAAAACTATTGATAGGGCCTCTTTTTCGATTTGTGAATAGCCACTTTCAGTTATTGATAGTGTTCTTGGCACATAATCAGTTGGCCTTTCCGAGCTGTCAGCCATCTTATAGGCCAACACTGACCCAATGCCATATGGAGAGAGGGGTCACACGTCAGTATTGGTTCCTTCAATAGGTCGAAGTGTACAAGTAGGCTTGGAGACGGCAGCAATTGCTCCACCTTGTTGAAAGCCATTTCTTGAGGAATTCCCCAAATCTACCGCGGGTGCTTCTTTAGTAGGACATTTAAGTGGGCCAGTACAGTCGATAGATTTGACAAAAACCGCTCATAATAATTGATTATTCTGAGAAATGATTTAAATTCAGACATGTTCGTGGGGGAAGGCGCTTCTTTTATGGCCCTGACTTTCTCCTCGACAGGCGGTAACCCTTGAACATTGACCCTGTGCCCCATGTAAGTCACCTCCCTGGTTTGGAAAGTGCACTTTTCTTTCTTGAGGAGAACTACCGCCTCCCAAAATCTTTCTAACACCACTTCTAAATTTGCCAGCTGTTCGGCCTCCCTGTGATGAGTATAATCATTGAGGTAAACCACAACCTGTGGCAACCCCTGTAGGAGCTTCCTCATTGTGCATTGGAATGTTGTGCATGCAGGTGCATGTACTGAAAAAGCTGTTTGTGGGTGTTTATTGTGACACATCCTCGGGAACTGTCATCCAACTCAAGCTGTCGATATGTGTGACTTGTGTCCAGCGTGTATAACTGGCTCCTGGCCAGTTTTGCATAAAGATCTTTGATTCGTGGAAGAGGATACTTGTCTAGCCTTGCGGCCTGATTGAGTTTGCTTGTAATTAGTGTAAATGCAGATAGTCTTGTTGGGCTTCATAACAGGGACGATGGGTGCAACCCATTCTGAAAACTGAACCGGCTGGATACTACCTAGTTGTTCCAACCTCTTTAGTTCAGCCTCCACTTTCTCACGCAGGGAATATGGTACAGGTCTTGCTCTGAAAAATCGAGGGGTGGCTTCTGGATTCTGGTAGATTTTGCCCGTGCTTGTCAGCCTTTAATTTTGCCTAATTCGTCTCGGAAGACACAGTCATAATTTCTTAACAATTTTGACAATCCCCCTGTCCTCATCTTGAAAATGCCAGCCCAATTTAACTTCATTTTCTTGAGCCAGTCACGGCCCAGAAGGCTTGGGCCATCACCCATTACTACTACGATGGGTACCTGGACTGACTGCTATCCATCGCTTACAGGTACAATGGTGGTACCCCTCACCTTTACTTCTTCTCTGGTGTATGTTTTCAGCTTGGCTGAAGTGTTCTCTAAATTTAAGGGCTGGGTACCTCCTCTCAAATATTGGAATGTGTGTTCACCCATCACAGTGACTGATGCGCCTGTATCTACTTCAATATTTAGAGGCTTCCCATTTACACAGAGTCTTATGGTGATTGGGTCTGGCTTAACATCCTTGAGGTTGGAAAGAGAGTAAATATCAGACTTACTGGTACCAGGGTCTTCCACACTGGGTACTTGTTCCCTCCAGGACACCCTGGTCCACTCCTCCATCACCCCCTACACCTCAACCCCCTCCCATGACACCTTCCCATGCAACCGCAGAAGGCGCAACACCTGCCCATTTACTTCTCCCCCTCCTCACCGTCCAAGATTCCAAACACTTCTTTCAAGTGAAACAGCCCTTCCCTCAATCTAGTCTACTGCATTTGCTGCTCCCAATGCGGTCTCCTCTACATTGGAGAGACCAAACGCAGACTGGGTGACCGCTTTGCAGAACACCTTCAGTCTGTCCACAAGCATGACCCAGACCTCCCTGTCGCTTGCCATTTCAACACTCCACCCTGCTCTAATGCCCACATGTTCATCCTTGGCCTGCTGCAATGTTCCAGTGAAGCTCAACGCAAACTGGAGGAATAGCACCTTATCTTCCGACTAGGCACTTCACAGTCTTCTGGACTTAATACTGAGTTCAACAATTTCAGATCATGAACTCTCTCCTCCATCCTCACCCCCTTTCTGATCCCCTTTTTTCAATAATTTATAATTTTTTTACTAATATATTTTTCTTTTCCCACCTATTTTTAAATTTATTTCGATCTATTGTTTCATCTCCACCTTTTAGCCCATTTCGATTCCTTCCCCCCACCCCACCCCCACTAGTGCCATCTACCACTAGCTTGTCCTGCTTGCTACCCTTAATGTCCCCCTTAGCACATTTCTTAGATAATATCACCACCATCAACACCCCTTTGTCCTTTTGTCTATGACATCTTTGGCAATTTCTTCTTGGCCTCCACCTATCATTGGCTCCCTATCGAGCTCTACCTGTCTCACCCCCCTGTACAAGCTTTTCACCTCATTTCTATATTTCTTACCTCTGTTGAAGAGTCATATGGACTCAAAACGTCAACACTATCCTTTCCACAGATGCTGTCAGACCTGCTGAGTTTTTCCAGGTTTTTTTTTGTTCTAGATTTCCAACATCTGTAGTATTTTGCTTTTATACTTATTGGATTGGCTATCCAGCTGCCTGGACCTAGCCCTGCATTGTCTCCTCAGATGTCATTTTTTCCCCACAATAATGGTACTCCGCCTCCTTAAATTGACAAGATTCAGGAGTGTGGTTACTCCTACAGCGATAACATGGACCTTAGGAATCACTGTGTTCACTGTATCTCTCAGTTCTATAGCTTACTGGAGCTGCTTTCCTTTTCCCAGCGGCCTTGGCCAATTTGGCACCATGGCTGGCTACCGGTTCCCTCCCTAACTGGTGCACAGTGCCACTTTGCGAGCCCTGCAGTTCCAATGCATCTGCCTCAGCGCTTTCCATAGCAAGCTCAATCTGCATTGCGCATTTGAATTCGATATCAATTTCTTAACAACCGACGTTGAATTGTATCGTTGCACATGCCACAGACAAATCGATCCCGCAGCACATCACTTAGGGTCATACCAAAATTGCAATGCTCTGATAATTGTTTGAGTTTCACAATGTACGATCGACTCCCCCTTAGCTCTTACTCCAAATTAAACTTAAGACGTTGCATTATGGCTGAAACTTTCGGTTGGAAATGACCCCGTTCCTCTGCAGAGGGGTCAAATCGGCCTATCCAGCCATAAAGCGGCATTTCAGTGAGTAATATAATTTCCTATTCACAGTCATCGATTAAACATGATACTCAATGATGCAGGCGGGAGACAGTGTCGGGATAGTTTATTTCCTCATCGCCAAATGTAGGAACAGGCTCTGGGAGGCTTCTTAGCTGAACAAAACAAATCATCTTTACACAAATGCTTCCGTGACTGCTTGTATCCAGCCAGCCCCTTATACAGCCGTCTTTCCTAGGAAACCCCTCTCTATAATTTATTCCCCCACACATTGGTTGAACAAATCACATGACCTCTACTCAGTTGAAATGATCTTAAAGTGACAGTCATCACAGGGACCTGGGTTCGAATCCCACCATGGCAGAGCGTGGAATTTGAATTCAATAAAAATCTGAAACCATTGCTGATTGTTGTTAAAAAACCCATCTGGTTCACTAATGCCCTTTAGGGAAGGAAATCTGTTATCCTTACCTGATCTGGCCTACATGTGGCTCTAGGCCCACAGCAATGTGGTTGACTTTTAAATGCCCCCTGAAATGGCCTAGCAAGCCACTCAGTTCTCAAGAGCAATTAGGGATGGGCAATAAATGCTGGCCTATCCAGCGATACCCCCATCCCACGAATGAATAAAAAAATAACAGAACCGTATACATATATACATGACTAGGTTTTTTACTCTGTTTAAGCCAGAAGAATTCTCCTTTGTGACTCTTGGTCATGTGTCTCTTACATCATCATGTGGGTGGTGCCGTTTCCATAGTCCCACAAATTAATCCTTTCAACCCTAATTCTACAGGAAGAAGGAGGAATGCAGAAGGAAAAATGTTATGATTAAAACAAGTTAAAATGGGAGAATCCAGCCTTCAAATTTCTAGGTTTTGTGCATGCAATCTTCTGGCTTACCCACTGGCCTGGAATGTACCTTAGTTTTGATATTGGGCTCAAGTGTTCTGAGGGTTTATAAACTGGGGGTGCATGACTGCAGAAAACATTCTAATGAACAGGAATCATGGTTCAGAGATCACCATGTACAGATGAGGTTCGTTCAGCTCAAAGGTACCTGACCTTTTTTTAAAAGCGGGTGTGTGTCCTTAGCCTTATTTGATCTGCTTGGAAATTAGCTTGCCCTGAAAGCTGCCGCCAATGGGTGAGATTAAAAAAAAACATACTTAACAGAGTGTGGAGCCGGGAGCAGGAGGAATGCTCCTCCTGCCTTTACTGCAAAAATAATTGACTGTCCTGAAGATAATTGACAGACCTCGCTCAGCCACCTTCCCTCCTACTACTGCCTCCTGTTGGTCTTCCATAACCCTTCCCTCCTTACCCAGGGCTTACTATGGGCTGCTGACGTGATGACATACAGCCCAGTTTTGTCCTTGAAGAACAAACGGGCTGGCTCTGGATGCCCGATATGCAGGTGATATCTCAGGCCCAATTTCACGTGGCTTCCTGGTTTCTGCCAATTATCATAGAATAGTTGCAGCACAAGAGAAGGCCATTTGACCTATTGTGTCCATGCCAGTTCTCTGGAAGAGCAACTTGGCTAGTCCCACTCCATCGTCTTTCTCCTGTAGCTCTGCAAAGGGTTTTTCTTTAGATGATTATCCTTTGGAAAGCCATGATTGAATCTGCCTCCACCAACACTTGCTGCATAAAAATGTTTTTCGGTGTGTCTGTATTGGTTCTTTTGCCATTCACTTTAAATCAGCATCCTCTGTTCTTGATCCTTCAACCACTGGGAATATTTTCTCCCTATCTACTCTGAGTTTGAACACCTCGAAAACAGACCAGAACAGATTTTCATCCGATTTGTACTATAGCTTTTCTCACCTAGTCAGCTTTGAAACATACCTGGGCAAAGCATTTGAAGCATTAGGTACTCAGAAGATGAATAATTTCTTCTGGTAAATATTAGTAAAATTATTATATTGTGTGCACCTTCATAAGTTCAATCTATTCAACAGTTTCTACCCTATTGCCTAGGTTTTGAATTGTTTATCTCATTAGTGGGGAATGACCTAGTATCATAGTCCATTAGCAAAATAAATTTCTCGCAGCAGGTTCCGTTTTATAGAACATAATTACCATTCCTATTTAATTAAATGTCATTGTTCCCTTCAATTGAAATATTGCTTCTGAAATAGAAATTCACTGATATTTTTTTCTCTGCCATTAAAAGGGAAGAAAAGTATGTGGTGTGGGGTACTTCTTTCATCTAAGCATTTCCCCATTTATAGAAAATAATACTATCTGTTGGATTTTGTCTTTCTTGCTAGAGAGGAGACTCTTGGGACACCAATTATTGGGAGAGACCTTGAGCTATTGCATGGCAAACTTGGACACATGACTTCATGTCACCTTCAGAACTGCAGCCTGCTTTAGTTGGGCAGGGGCCTATTATGCTGGATCCCTGCTCCGTTTTGTCCTTATTGTAGTTTCTGACAGAAACGACAAGTGTCAGAAGCCCTTGTCTGAATATGGACGAGTAAATTCTAACAAAGTCTGAATGGTAGAATAATGCCAAAGGTCATATTTTTGACACTAATGCCTTGGCAGTGCTGGACACGTGGTGTGTGGTATTGCTCAAGTTTGGTCCAGACTGGATCAAATTAATAGCAGGATTGCTTGTGGAATCGAAATAGGTATACCATTAGACTTGCATCATCAGCTGCCTTTTCCAGGAGGCTGGTTGGTCCTTTAAGCTGCTGCAATTGGATTTTAATGTTCGATTCTGTGCATATGCAGATTATTTTAATCGTTGAGTATCAATGAATGACCTTTCATGCGCACAGGAGCACCTGGTAGCCATTCTGTCAGCATGCGTTGCTCACCATTGTTAACAAACTGAATGATCTGTATTAACCTCTCCACAGTGAGATGAAAGGATGGGGGGAAGGGTTCATTATAAAATGGGGACACTTCATTCGCCTATTTAAGCGTGGCTCCCGCAGTGCAATTGGGAGCCAATTTGAGAGTTGCTGTCCGGGTTTCCCAGGTCTCTGAAATCGCTCATTGTCAGATTCAAAACACTTGAGTTCCCTCTTAGTCCCTTAAGAGGTAAGACAGATTCAAACCATCTAGTGCAAATGAAAAAGGAAATGACAGGAGTCATTTTCTTTCTGGTGATAGGATGCAGTGACAAAGTATGGAAGAAAATCATTGCCTCTGCTTAAGTGTCCCATTGTGAAATGTGCACAAGCTTGCAGGCTGGTCTATTGTGAAGGAAACAGGAGTGCTGGTTCTCAGACTCTCATTAGAAAGAATGGGCCAAGTGAGCTGCTCATTCACAACAAGCCTGCTTTGTCCAATGGAACAGAGCCTGGATCTTCCACAAAGCAGCGGTCATCATTGGATTGCCACTCCACTTGAACTTTTCCATGTCTCGGCACCGCTCCGCATCTCTTGCTGAGTTGTATGAGCCCGGCACAGCTCAGCATCCATCAAAGAACTCCATCACAGCATTGGAGCATTGGGGGGAAGACAAGACATAGCCCTTTTTAATGACACTAACTGCTGTATAGTAGGTTTAAAGGTTCAGTGTGAATGTTAGTGAATGGGTGAGTAGTTGAATGGGTGGGATGGTAGGGTAGGTAGTTAGCTGGGTGGGGTAAGTGAGTAGGTTGATAAGTGGGTAGGGTGGTTAGTGGGTGAGGGTGAGGTGGCAGGTGAGTAGAGTGGTAAGTGGGTAGGATGGCAGGTAGGTGGGCGAGTGTGTCAAGCCGGTGCGGGGGTAGTTGGGGAGGCAGGGGGAGAGTCAGGAGGGGGGGTGATGGTGGGTGAAGATGTCAGTTCTGTCCTTACCCAGGAATTAGACTGGATAACGATCCAGGTCAGTACATCGGAGCTCTCTGAAGTCTAACTGTAATTCAGAGTAGGAGATTTTTGCAGAGGGTTTCGGGGAGCAGGAGAATTATCCATCAGAAGTTCAAACGGCCCATACAATTCCCATGGGGGTCAGCGCATTAGGACTTCCGTGGATTCCCTGCACGCATCCTGGGTCATACATCTGGTCTCCAATGATCCATAGACTGGAATTTCTGGCTCTATAGTTATCAGACCAACCTGAAGATGAAAGGTAACCACTGGGAGAGAAAACTTTAAAATTTGTCTTCAAAATCCAAAGGTAATTAACAAGAAATCCTAAAAATCATATCAAGTTCTAATCCAACCTGTAACCGTAATAATATATCCATCTGAGAGCAGTGAGCAACCTAATGAAAAATTACATCTCTCTAAATAAAAATAAAAAGAACTTGCATTAATATAGCACCTTTCATGAACATGGGATGCCTTCGAGCACTTTACATATAGTGACATGCTTTTGAACTTAGGTAGCACAACGGCGAATTTGCACACAGCATACTTCCTGCAGCAACAATGTGATCATGACTGGACAATCTGCTTCTTTGTGTCATGTTCGTTCATGGATAAATATTTGCCAAGGCACCTGGGATCACTTCCCTACTCTTCTTGAAAATAGTGCCATGGGATCTCTTATGTCCAACTTTACCTTAATGTCTCATCTGAAAGACATCACTTCTGACAGTGCGGCACTCGCTCACCACTGCGCTGGGGTGTCTACCTTGATTTTTGCACTCAGTCCTTGAGTGGAAATCGAACATACAGCCTTTCAATTCACGAGAGTGTTATCAACTAAGCCACATCTGGCATGGTGTTAACAGAACTCTGGCTTTTGAAGTGTTGGAGCTATTTTGAAAAGTTCCAGTTCAATGGAGCTGGTGGCTTTATGTCATGGTACATGAACAAGTTATTTATTGAAGAATCTTTAACATGTGGTTGACATGTTATCATGCTGCATTTGAAATAAATTTTGACACTCTAGTAAATAGGCCTTGGGACATAATGAAGCACAAAACAGTAGAGTCGAATTAAGAAGTTTCGATGCCAAGACATCAACATCTGGTACATATTGAAATGAATTGTGATGAATAAATTGATGGCAGATTAGAACTTGGCTTTGAGAAGGAATTAATCTACACGTCATTCCATGGTAAAATGATGCCCAAAACAGAGAGATTACTAGAATATATGGTAGGAATAGAGTCACCATACAACCAGATTCCATCTCGGGAATATATGTATGAAAGATCTCTTAGAAATTTTGTCAGCTCTGATTTCCCAAAAATGGTGTTGAATTGGTCCATGGCTCATGCTTTTTTGACACTTGCTGTGCCCACATGAATCAGTGCCCCTTCCTCTCAGGCCCTTCACCCTGCAATCAAACTTAATAAGTGATAAAATTCCAACCAGGGATAAATGAGTTGGGACGTCTGTTTCACTTCCCAGCCAAAATGACCCGAGCTAATCGCAAGTGAAACCAAATCGGCAACATTCATTGGAAGGCTAAGAAGCCACATGTTGGTTTCTGGTTCCTCATATGAAGTGTTGTAACCAAATGGTTCTATTTTAATTTACCGAAGCTGTGTAAAAGCCTCCTCTTCTCAACTCTGATGTGTTGTACTTGCATATTGTTGACTGAACAAGCTGTGCCCATGATAGGAGCAAGATCATTAAAGCAATTATGCTTCATGATCCCTTTTCCACTGTTTTTGTTATTCTTTGATGGGAATGTTTAACAGGGGTTGGAAATGAAATCAGTTAATTATTTCCCTACAAATGCAAGTGTTTATTCAGATATAACACTACAATTGCTGTTTTTCACCTATCTTCCTCGGTAATGGGTGATGAATCTTTTTGTTTCCATTCTTGTTGGTTAACTCACCCTGTCCTGATAGGGATTTCAGTATAGGATGTTTATTCAGTATTGCATTATTTATGATGTTTCATTTGCCCTCACCTTCCCCCCCATGAAAGCTTTTAACACCATTGGTTCCGATATTTTTCTAGCCTTCAAACTCTCAATTCCCTTCTAGGCAGTCCCATTGTTGCAAATGTGAAATTTGTAAGATTGTTATGTTTTGGAACTGTCTTTAATTTAGGCTAAAATTGATGAATGAAGGGGGTCATTTGACCTGTCCTGAATTCTGTCCAGCAACAAGCTTGGGTGGTTTTGTTTTTAAAGGTTAAAGGAGGGCCCAGGTTGTCTTGCTGGAAAGAAGGTACAATTTATTCTCATCTGTTATTCACACCTATTAACAATGGCCAGGGCAGCTCTGCTAATGGTGGATAGACTGTTAGTCTCCAAGTCACAGGGATGAGTTGGGGATGTCAGGTTTTACAAACAGTTATACTTTAAACTGAATTGTGTGTTTAATTTCAAGATAGAATGGAGTTAGGGTCTAAACGATAACTAATTAGCATTTCTATCTGGGTACAAGGCCCATGTGATTCACATTGCCATGGGAATGGACTTTGGGAAGGGAGAAGTCCATAGGAAGGTATTGTAGGATCAGGTTGCATGTTTGGCTAAAATATCTCTGAACCTCATTGACATGGTAGGTCTGCAAGAATCTGGGAGAGAGTGAGAGAGAGAGTGAGAGGAGAAAGATATTTGCAGCTAGTCCTGCACCTTAAGCAGAGAAATATGGATAGGAGTTTACACTCAGATTGAAGAGACTGAGTTTGTGAAGATTTAAACAAGATTAGAAGATTTGCCTAGCTTGGCTAGAAGAAATAATTTCCAATTCACGTCTCACTGTGAAAATCAGTTTGGGGATTAAAAGTTATTAGGCTGGAAAAGGAAAATGGAAGTGAGCTTTCAGAAGCTGAGAATAGCTTTAGACTGGTTTCTGGAGAATGAAGTGTCCACTTAAGGAACAGACTAAAGTACTACTGGGGTAAGGGATTTTCTGTCATTTTAAAAGTAAACCACAGAAAAGATTCCTAATTTGAGAGTATAAATCGTCTACTGAATAGTGTTTATATAATGTTGCTTTTAATTTGCTTATTACAGTAAAAGTCTTGAAACTTGAAATCTTGTCCATGTGGTGTAGATATACGCACAATGATTTTAAGAAGGAAGTTCCAGGATTTTGATCCACTGATGGTGAGGAACAGCAACATAGATCCAAGTCAGGATGGTGAGTGACTTAGAGAAAAACTTGCAAGTGGTGGCGTTCCCATGCATCTTCTGCCCTTGTCCTTCTAGGTGATAGAGGTTGCGGGTTTGTAAATTACTGCCGAATAAGTTTTGGCGAGATGCTGCTGTGCATCTTGTAGATGATGCATTGGTTAGTGGAGACAGGTGAATGTTTAAGGTGGTCAATGGGTGCTGATCAAGCGGGCTGCTTTGTGCTGGATGGTGTTGAGCTTCTTGAGTATTGTAGGAGCTGCACTCATGTTACTCGCAGCAGAATTCCAAGCCTCTGATCTGTTCTTGTAGCCACAGTACTTAAATGGTTGGTTTAGTTAAGTTTCTGGTCAATGGTAGCCCCCAGGATGTGGATAGTGGGGGATTCAGCGATGGTAATGCCGTTGAATGTAAAGATGAAATGGTTAGGTTCTCTCTTGTTGGAGATGGTCATTGCCTGACTTGTGTGGTGCAGATGTTACAGGTACATAAATCACTAAAGCAGTTGAAGTTGATAAAATTAAAAAGAGTTTTTTTAAAAAAAAAGCAATGGAGTTCATTTCCGATGAAATAGAACACAAAAACAGGGAGGTGATATTAGAAACTTTGGTGGATCACATTTGGAGTACTGTGAACAGTTCTGGTCTGAATACTATGAAAAAGGATATTGAACAGCTGGAGAAAAAGCAGGAAAGATGGATGCTAACAGAATTAAGAGATTTCAACAATCAGGAAAGATTGAGTGGACTCTATTCTCTGTAAAAAGAAAAGACTAAGAGAGCTAACAAATGCCTTAAAAATTATGAAAGGGAAGAGTACATGTGGAGAAATTGTTCCCAGTTGAGGTACGTCTCAAATAAGGATATGTAAATACAATATAGTCAACAGCTAATTAAATTATGCATTAAGGATAAATCTGACATAATTGGACCCTGTCCGTCCTTTTGTCTTTCGTCTGATTGGGGAAAGCCAGGTGGAGAATATCAGGAAGTTAAACAGACCCCCACCCCCATTAAGTTTTATTTAGCCTGTGGGGCTGTGGGGCTGGGAGGAATACAAATTCTCCTTCAGGCCACTCAACTAAAGTTTAGCTGTCTTCTGACACACATTCCCTACATTCTCCCACCCAACCCCCATTCATGAGATGCAGCAGAATGCCTGAACCTCACCCCCTAAACTTATCTGAGTGCTGGTGGACAGTCTAGGACTGCCTGATTTTCTGGAGGCCAGCAGCCATGCTTCCTGATCTCTCCCAGTCAGTGACCGATAGTTAAAATTACCACAACCTTATGCGATCAGAGGTGGGTGGGACACTTTGAGAGCAGTGTGTTTCCTGCTGACAGTTTAAGATATCCTCCTTGGGAGGGTAATTTCATCTCATTCATTACAAACATTGAAAAATTCTTCCCTTGTCACCTAAAACAAACCTCAATTGCAGAACTACTGCGCAGATGTGATCCTGAAAAACAACTATTTCTGCATTCTTTCCCACAGCCCCTTGCCCCAGAAGTGACTATTATATAAAAACCCAGACATGTGGTTTTTGGTATCACAGAGACATATTTGCAGAATCTCTGCACAGGCTGTGTTTCAATACTAAGCAATTTGGGTGGAAAGAAGGTACATCTGAACCAAGCAACAAAGATACGCCTTTGGGCCTGGTCAATTTGGATGCATCCAAGTATGCCGTCCTTTAGTTTCAAAGCTTCTTTTTCAAAATAAACCAGTAGTCCTGATATGCATTTATAGTAAAGTCTGTTATAACATGGATGACAAGTAACAAATGAGTTTATAGTTGAGCAAATTTTCTAGTCATCAGTGGATCCCCCATGGTACAAAAGCAGAATACTACATATGTTGCAAATCTGAAATGAAACAGAAAATGCTGAAAATACTCAGCAGGCCTGGCAACATTGGTGGAGAGGGAAGTGGATTTAACATTTTGGGTCAATGGGCTGTTGTCAGAATTGAAAAAGGTCACTGAACCGGAATGTTAACTCTTTTTCTTTCCTTATCTGCATTTTTACAGCACTTTCTGTTTTTATCTCCCAGGGTGTTGTTCACAGATAACCTAGGAGGACTTGGGAAGTGGTAGGCCAGGAAAGTGGTTTTGCCTGTTACTCTGGATTTTATCATTCTCTGCTGACAAATAATATGATTCATTTAGGACGCGCCAATTGTCAATGCTGCAGGGACAGTCTAACCCCGCAAGTTTACAGAAAGAGAGTTTTCAATTAGATAGATGTCGGAAACTTATGTAAATTAGTGCCAAAATGTTGAAAAGTACCATAGTTTGAATTCTTAGATTCAGATGTGATTTTTAAAAATTAGTTTTCACTTTGAGAATATTGCCTATAGAACTGAGTAGTTGTTATCTGGTTGTGTTATAAACTCAAGTGATGTGCAAAATAGAAGAACAGAATATTGTACTAGTGGGGCCTGTGAGCCCCTTTAGGCCCCATTAAAAAGGAAATTGTTGTGGCTGTAGCTCTGGGCTCAGCTCGACACTGTTGAATTGGATGTCGTGTTTTGTGCTGCGAACTTGTGACTTTTCTATTAGCAACATAGCTAACGCTGCCAGAACTCAATTCAGCTATGACCTGTAGTAATTGTGCTAGAAAGCTTTCACTTTCCTGACAGATAGAATTCAATGCCCAGCTACATCTTGGCTTCAACTAAGTAATTTTGAAAGATGAAGCTCAGGGTACCAACATTTTCAGCTCATGTGTGGATTTCCACATTAGAAGTGAGCATGAGTAATTTGAGAGCACCCATGTAAAAGCATATTTTAAGACTTCCAAAATCTTTCCTCTCAAATAATGACTGAGAAGACGACTTGAATTACCAATGGTTAACGATTCAGTTGTTCACTTTTTTGGGCACTGGGGTCTCAGTTCGCAAGCAGCCCACGCCCGAACCCTGTTGAGGTTTGTATGCTGCCTCCTCATTTCATTGATTGTAGTGTTCAGCCAAGTGCAGCCTGTGTTTTTGGATGGCTAATCACTCAACAGGCAGCCTAACTCTGTGAGTGGCTAACAGGAAAGCTGTATTAATTTGAAGGGAGCTACTTCTGACTGCCTGTGGTGCAATTAACTGCAAGTAGAAGTTAAACAAATGAAGCACTAAGGAAGAGAGAGGGCTCCAAAAATTCATTATTACATCGCTTGAGGCCTTAGTAATAGGGGTTGGCAGCAGGAGATAGGTCCTGTTTTGCAGGGGGAAGGGGGAGCAAGAGGCCTTCAAGGAACGCTCTCAGAAAGGAATGGGAGCAAAGTGGCCAGCGAGGTCAGTACCCAGAGACTTGACCAAAGGACATGGCAGCAGTTTTGCAACCGATTCAATGACCTCACGTGGTGGTCAAGATCAGTGAATGCATCTTCGAAGGGTATCTCATACCGACCACATCATCAACCTCTCACGTTGTACAATACACCACACCTCCACCACTCACTCATCAGCAGTCCCTAGCACTCAGGACTGAGACCTATCAATCAGATAGTTTGCCTCACCCTCACATACTTTCCAATGATGTAAATCTCGCACCCACCTCTCACAGTTATAGCAGACGCATCACCCAAACACAGTACATCACAATCACTAACAGTCTTCCCTTCATCTTGCAGGACAAAGTCACACAAACACAATCATCGGGAGCAAAGCAGAAGCAATCGGGGCCAGGCACTTTTTTATCTCCTGACTCCTGCGGAGAAGATGATGCTCCACATCATGGAATCCACTACATCCAGCATCACCAAGCATATTTAAAATGGCAGTATGTTTCTTTCTATGCCCCTTCTCAAATCTCACCCCGGCCTCATCCTGCTATCAGGCATGAAGTGCAAGCTGCAGATGGTATGACCATGGACTTCTTGCTTTCCACCCCACCCCCACCCTCTGCCCTCACCCCTAACTCTCTCCTGCTGAGTTTCTTCTTTCAGACTCCCAGGAACTGCTGCCTGCCCATCTACAGCATCCTCGAGAGAAAGGGCAAAAGCACATCACTGATGGAGGAAGAGCTACACTTTATGTGACACTTGCAGCCACTGGCAGTGCAAACTTGAGTAGCAAATAAAGAGTCAGGATCTGCACATTGGGCACAAGTGGTCTGCAACCAGGCCAGGGGATAGGATAGTTCATGTGCCAGCTCACTTTAGGGGACCGTGATCAAGGGCTTCAATGGGGCAGTCAGAGAATGCTGATGAACAATCAGACCAAGAAGCTTGATGCATTGAAAGGCTTGCCAATGTTCTCTTGTCACTGTCAAGGAGCATGGAGGAATCTGGCACCAAGGTGGCACAGGGCTCCATACAGTGTTTTAAGCCCACCCATTCCAACATGGAAGCGACGGCCAACTCCATGACAGCACTTGCGGACCCTGCTGGGATACCACATCTAGTGGCCACTGACTCAGGTTCCACTGCAACACAGGTGGAAGCCCCTTGACATCTCTGTTCAGCAGTGGGAGCTCAGACAGAGGTTATGTGATCCACGCTTGCCGCCAAACAGGTTCAGTCTGCTGCCCTCATTGCTGCAACTCTCAGTGCTCAAAGGGGCATACAGGCTTTTGAGGCAGTTCAGCAATCTGTCCTCCCAAAAGATTACCAGGTGCCACCCGTGGTAGTGGCAGTGCCACTGTGGAGGGCAAACCTGCTGTCTTCTTTCAGGAGGAGAGCGTTCATGCTCCCACCACTACCATTCTGCCAGTGCCTTGGCTGTAGCCTCTCAACCAGCCTGGACTGCTGCTGCCAATGCTGAGATGGTGCTATCCAATGCCAGACCCTCAAGGCCCAGAGCCACTCGAGGGATCCTGCAAGAGAGAATTAGTGAGTCCCACAGTGAGAGTCAGCAGTCTTCCCCCAGCCACTGGGATAGCAATACATAGAAGCAACATATCAGATACTAAGGAAATGGAGAAAGTTGAATAGTTCTTTTTGCTTGTATAATAGGGTGTGTTGTTGGATAAAGATTTTATGAAAAAACATTTGCTGGTGACTTCTCTTGCAGAATTTTGCCCAAGAGGACTCAGTGATGGGATGTCAGAGATGGGAAGGTGGGGAATAGTGAAACAGTGGCAGTAAAGAGAGGGCATCTTAAGGGGACCAAAGTCTAAGTAGGTACTCATAGACAGCCCGTTCGGAGTGACGGAGTTCCAGGTGCCACCACCTCCTCGGGTGGCCTCTGTATGCCTGGTGACAATGGCTGTGTCATTTGGTAAATGTGAAGATTGCAGCAGACTACCTCAAATTTGCAGACTTGTTCCAGCGAGTGTGGTAGAGCTCTCTGCGAATGGCCCTGGCAACAGTACAGTTGTTTAAGAATACCAAATGGTCTGTTCCATAATGTTCCGCTTGACAGCATGACTCTCTGCGTGGTCAGCTGGCAGAGGGGGTTATCAGTCACTTGTACAGAGATTATCCTTTGCCTTCAAGCAGCCAGCCTCTTGTTCTGGGTTTTGCGCTTCCCTGGCAAAGCCACTTGCTTGCTCATCCTTCCTCTGCCTGGTTAGAGAGTAGATTATGAACCCATCTCTGCTCCCATACTGGGTCTCTGTCACCTCTTGGATACAGTGCTGCACTGTGAATTGTGGACATATTCCCAAGGTTGGCTACTCCCACCTGGAAGGATCCTATCATGTGGAAAGTCAGGGCCCAGTGCTCTTGAAGACTACTGGCAGCAGCATCTTTGCTCTCTGCCTGAGGCTGCAGGTCCTTTTGAAGGAAGTGGCAGAGTTCTGTGATCTCGGTGGTGAATCTCAGGTGCTTCAGGCTTTGCCCCTGGACTGAGGTGGAGGTAGCAGAAGTGCGCCCTGAACACCCTTGATAGTTCTGTAGAGAACCCTCCTCCTCCTGTTCCTTGCTGTGTGCTGAGCTTCCCCTCTTTGCAGCCTTTGCTCCATTTTTCTGTGGTGTTGCAGACCAAGAGACATTGCAATGACAGCCTCCATAACTATTGTAGCTTTTGTGTGAATTGGTCACAGAATGGATGCAGCAATGCTCACTGCAAAACCCTGCAACTCACCAAAACAGCTTTAAACGCACTTCACAATACTCCCACAAACTTTGAAAAAACAAAAGTCAGTCAAAAGCACTTCTCTTGCAAGTTAGATGGCTGGCTCTTTAAATATGCTAATGGGGAAGGGGGTGGCCCATCGTGCAGCTGATTGATGTCACAACCTGCCCACTTCGAAGGTTTCCAGTGTACAGGTGGCACATCCACACTAGCAGACCTCTCACCATGAAGTGCCATGCCAGCCATGCTGGATGCAGCTGGTAGTGCTGCGGACGCCATTTTCTCACTTCTGGATTTAGTACTAGCACCAGCACAATTACAGAGCTCGATCTCACCTACCAAGAATTGAATCTCAATTTTTTTTCCACAAAAAGCTTAATATTGTGTGGACTGTTCACTAAAGCCAAATACTTATCAGTACAATTTACATGAAGATGCCAGTAAGCCTAGTGAACCTGAACCTCTGCATCATGACTGAGGGCTTGAGTTGAAAATGTCCCTTCACGAGGTTCACCAATTCATTTAAATTCTTTGAATCGGGGGTGCTGGGTGCCGTCAAACTTCGAATCAAACTATAGGTTTTGCTCCCACAAGTACTCAAGAGGATCGCTCACCTCTTCTCTTCCCCCTTAATCTCGTTTGCTTCAAAAAAGAACGTGAGATCATTGCACCCTCTCTAATTTTCTGGTCTAGCTCCTATTGTCACAGAAATAGACATATAATTAGACAAAAACAAAAAAACTGCGGATGCTGGAAATCCAAAACAAAAACAGAATTACCTGGAAAAACTCAGCAGGTCTGGCAGCATCGGCGGAGAAGAAAAGAGTTGACGTTTCGAGTCCTCATGACCCTTCGACAGAACTTGAGTTCGAGTCCAGGAAAGAGCTGAAATATAAGCTGGTTTAAGGTGTGTGTGTGGGGGGCGGAGAGATAGAGAGACAGAGAGGTGGAGGGGGTTGGTGTGGTTGTAGCGACAAACAAGCAGTGATAGAAGCAGAATATCAAAAGATGTCAACAACATTTTGTTGTTGACATCTTTTGATATTCTGCTTCTATCACTGCTTGTTTGTCGCTACAACCACACCAACCCCCTCCACCTCTCTGTCTCTCTATCTCTCCGCCCCCCACACACACACCTTAAACCAGCTTATATTTCAGCTCTTTCCTGGACTCGAACTCAAGTTCTGTCGAAGGGTCATGAGGACTCGAAACGTCAACTCTTTTCTTCTCCGCCGATGCTGCCAGACCTGCTGAGTTTTTCCAGGTAATTCTGTTTTTGTTTATAATTAGACAATGCAGGGAAAGATTCAAATAGGCTTGCAAATAAAAGAAGAAGCCCAATGAAATCTACAAGAGCCTGAAACAACAACATTCTGACATTTACTCATTTTATAAGCTGAAAGTTGGAAATACAGAACCAATATTTGTCACAGTGAAAGTAAATAGCAAACCTTTTAAAATGGAAGCATCCACTACAGTCATCTGGGAACATACCTTCAGATATTTGAATAATAGTGAACATCAATTAAGTTTGGAATGAACAATGGCCACGTTAAAAACTTACAAAGGTGAAGGACTTCAGGTAAAAGGCATCATCAGCTGAGTAATTCTCGATTATGGAAGCCAATCGGCAAAGCTATCAGTGCTGGTATTGAGAGACACTGAACCAAGCCTTCTAGGGTGAAGTTGGCTAAGGGAGATCGACCTTGATTAGCCTCTGAGATTCCAAAAGGAAGCTGCAAAGCATCCCTGTTTTGAAAAAGGAGCATGTAAGGACTCAACAACCTGAAGAAATGTAGGCTGTCTTAAGCCAAGCCCTGGAAGGACAGCAGAAGAAACTCGAAGAGACTTTGCTTGATGATAGTGTTCAAGGCAAAGTGAGCAATCTTCAAAGGGAAAAAGAAAACCCGTTGAAAGACCTTCACTCACTGCAAGATTCCCTCAGGTCAAAGTTTGTACCTCTGGAAAAATTATGAAGAGAAACAGAATTCAACATCTCTCTGAACAAACTGAAGAATTAGTTGGCAGAGAAGACACAACAATGTTCAATTTTCCAGGAGGCAGCAAACAACTACAAAAAAGAGATGGAAGAGCTGAAGAATCAGCTAAATGAAGCCAAAGAGGCTTTGGAAGCAGAAGTCGCTGAATTTTCCAAGAAGCAGACAGATAATGAAATTTTGGGAGACTCAGCTACTGATCTCAGGCAAGTTGAGCTTGCATCTGAGAGAAGTCTGGCCAACAGTGAAGTCAAAAAGAAGGCTGAGGTTAAAGTCTGCACCAGGAAGAAGGTGGCACTTATAAAGAAGATACAGAAATACTGATAGGGCCTTAATTCTGGCAGCATATGAATATATTTTTGTACATAGGCCTGGCAATCGAATTGCAAATACCGACACACTTAGTCATTTGTCTTTACAAGAAAATGATGAGCATGTCCCAGTTGCACAGGAACTTGTTTTACTGTTTAATTTCTTAGATTCCTCGCCGCTATGTGCTTGACAGATCAGAGACTGGACAAGTCGGGACCTAGTCCTATCTTGGGTATGAGAACAAGTGCTACATGGACAGGAGCCGATATCTGATGAAATGAAACCATACTTCAACAGAAGACATGAAATAACCAGCCAGCATGGCATCCTATTGAGGGGAGCATGAGTGATAGTTCCTCCAAAAGGGAAGAGAGCCACTTTTAATTGAACTACACAGTATCCATCCAGGAATTTCCCAAATGAAGAAGCTATCTATGCTGGCCTGGATGGATGATGAAATAATTTAGTAAAGCACTGTGTGCAATGTCAGTAACTGCAAAGGTTGACAGTGACTGCTCCATTACGCTCATGGGAGTGGCCAGGTAAACCCTGGGTGCGGTTACACATTGACTATATTGGGAACGATATTTCTGCTCATTGTTGATGCCCATTCAAAATGGCTGGACGTATATGAGGTGAAGCTACCGACGTCGGTCACTACAATTGAGAAACTACGTCAGAGTTTTGCCATTCACGGACTACCAGAGGTAGTCGTTTCTAATAATGGCATGGCATTTATAAGTGCTGAGTTTGAACGGTTTATCAGTCTCAACGGTATCACTCGTGAAAGCTGCACCATACCACCCTTCCTCAAATCGACTGGCTGAAAGGGCAGTTCAGACGTTCAAGGCAGGCATGAAAAAGCCAACTGGAGATTCCTTGGCAATCAAGCTAGCACACTTTCTTTTTCATCACAGGATTATCTTTCACACAACAGCAGGTGTCACACTTGTGGGGTTATAGTTGAAACACTGTCTCAGGGCAATGTTGAGCTTAATAATGCCAAATTTAGAGGGAAAGATGGAAAGGAGTCAGGGAATCCAGAAAACTAGATATGACTGGCATGGTCGCAAGAGGAAATTTACTGTGGGAGAGTCCATATACGTGAAAGATTTCGGGGAAGGACCAAAGTGGTTACCGGATGAAAGAAGTGCAGTGACTGAACCTCTATCTTACCACATGGAGGTGGAAGACCAGATCATCCGGATCATTGAAGGAAGAGAGAGACAAGTTACCAAGAATTGGCTCCACCAGTGATCCATGGCTGGGTTTGCGTTTCCCGTTGAGAATACTCAACCCATGTCTGATGTTCCTCTAAGAGTTGAGGATACAAAAACTACAAATGTCCACCGAAGCACCTGGTGTTCAGGCAACCCTAGAAAAGGAGGTTCCTGACAAAGAATCTGAAGTTGTGAAGTTGTGACTTTCCACACGTACCAGGAAACCACCTGATAGACTGAACTTGTAAATTCCTTTCCCAGTGTAAATATTATGTTGTTTTGGAAAATATGTACTTGTAAATTTAATATGTATAGTCGAGTTATAGGGAGAGGAATATTGTAATTATGGTTTTATTTAATGTGTAATGTACCTTCTAAGAATAATACTTGTTAGGAGAGATCATATGATCTGTAGTAACCAATAGGAGAGTAGAGCGGGCTACCTCTGTAGTCAGTGTAGAGATAGAGTTGGAGTTAAAAGCACACGTGTAGTTACTGCTGAGTATATTGTAAATAAACTTAATGGATCCACCCAGGATTTGCCTGCAGATCAACTCTATCACAAATAGCATAACACGGCCACTGTACAACAAAACCTGACCTTGCTGTGTTGTGCATTTGGCCAAGATATTGTGCATTTGGCCAAGATGGAGTGAACAGAGGATTACAATTCATAACCAAAAAGCTGGACTACACAGACAGCAGTGTTTCTCTGTGATGTGTATCTTTGGGATTATTAACACCACATCAAGGCAACTTAAATAAATCGTTTCTTTTTCTACATGGGTTGAATAATTCTGAATCAGAATTCTAACTGGAATTGTGTAGTATTAAAAGATAGATCTTATCACTACTTCATCATAGTATCTTGGAAGAGTACAGCACAGTGGGGGCCATTCAGCCCATTGAGGCTGCTGCAGCTCTTTTGAAGAACAGTCCAGTTTGTCACACTCTCCCCCCTGTTTCCCTATGGTTTTTTTCTCCAAGTATTTATCCGATTCCCTTTTCAAGGCCACTGTTGATTCTCTGTGTCCCACTCTATCAGGCTGTGCATTCCAAATCCTTTTCACTCATTGCATAGAAAAAAAAACTACTCTCTTATTGCCTGTGGTTCTTTTGCCAATCACCTTGAATCTCTGTTCTCTTGTTATCAAGCCTTAAGCCATTAGAAATAGTCTCTCTTTACTTACTGTATCAAATCTCATCTTCTCTACTCTAAGGAGAACAACCCCAGCTTCTCCAGTCTATCCACATAACTGTAATCCCTCGCTGGAACCAATCTAGTAAATCTCCTCTGTATCCTCTCATCCTTCCTGAAGCATGGTGCCCAAAATTGGACAAACTACACCAACAGGAGCTGAACTTGTATTTTATGTAGATTTCGTTAAACTTACTGACTTTTGCATTCTTTGCCTTTAGTTATTAGGTCCAGGATTCATATTGCTTTATTAGCTGCTTTATTAACCCATTGTGCCGCCTTCAAGAAATTGTGCATTAGCATCTCTAGGTCTCCCCTTTAAAATGTAGCTTCTTTTTTTTTGTTCTTTCATGTAATGTGAGCATCAAGGTCAGCATTTGTTGCTCAAACCTAAATGCTCTTGAGAAGGTAGTGGTGAACTGCCTTTCTTGAACCGTTGCAGTCCATCTGGTGTAGTTACACCTAAAGTACAGTCATTGTGGAGACGAAGTCAGGCCTTCACATGGAGGATACCCTCCATCGTGTTGTGTGGCAATACCACTGTGCTAAACGGGATAGATTTCGAACAGATCTACCAAATCGAGACTGGGCATCCATGAGGCGCTGTGGCCATCAGCAGCAGCAGAACTGTACTCAAACACAATCTGTAACCTCATGGCCTGGCATATCCCCTACTCTATAATTACCATCAAACCAGGGAATGAACCCTGGTTCAATGGGAATCAGGGGGAAAACTCACCGCTGGTTGGAGCATACCTGGCAGAAGGGAAGATGTTTGTGGTTGTTGGAGGTCAGTCAACTCAGCTTCAGGACATCACTGCAGGAGTTCCTCAGGGTAGTATTCTTGGTCCAACCATCTTCAGCTGCTTCGTCAATGACCTTCCTCCCGCCATAAGGTCAGAAGTGGGGATATTCGCTGGTGATTGCGCAATGTTCAGCACCATTCGCGACTCTTCAGACACTGAAGCAGTCCATGTCCAAATGCAGCAAGACCTGGATAATATCCAGGCTTGGGCTGACAAGAGGCAAGCAACATTGGCGCCACACCAGTGGCAGACAATGACTGTCTCCAACAAGGGAGAATCAAACCATCGGCCCTTGATGTTCAATGGCATTACCATCACTGAGTCCCCCACTACCCACATCCTGGGGGGTTACCAGAAACTGAACTGGACTAGCCATATAAGTGCTGTGGCTGCAAGAGCAGGTCAGAGGCTAGGAACCATGTGACAAGTAACTCCTCTCCTGAGTTCCCAAAGCCTGTCCACCATCTACAAGTCAAGGTCAAGAGTGTGATGGAATACTCTCCACTTGCCAGGATGAGTGCAGCTCCCACAACACTCAAGAAGCTTGACATCATCCAGGACAAAGTCTGCTTGATTGGCACCACATCCACAAACATTCACTACCTCCACCACTGACGCACAGTAGCAGCAGTGTGTACCATCTACAAGATGCACTGTAGGAATTCACCAAGGCTCCTTAGGCAGCACCTTCCAAACCCACAACCACTACCATCTAGAAGGACAAGGGCAGCAGATACATGGGAACACTGTCACCTGGAAGTTCCCCTCCAAATCACTCACCATCCTAACTTGGAAATATATCATCGTTCCTTCACTGTCGCTAAGTCAAAACTCTGGAACTCCCTCCCTAACAGCACTGCAGGTGTACCTACACCACATGGACTGCAGTGGTTCAAGAAGGCAGTTCACCATCAGCTTCTCAAGGGCAACTAGGGATGGGCAATAAATGCTGGCCCAGCCAGTGGTGCCCACATCCCATGAATGAATAATAAAAAAAAGTCCATGTTTAAACTGACGGGTTGTAATTGCCGGGTTTATCCCTCACCCATTTTTTGAACAAGGGTGTAACTGTTCCAGTCTTCCAGTTTTCTGGCATTACCTGTAAACCTAAGGAGAATTGGAAGATTGTGGACAGTACCTCTGCAATTTCTATCCTTGCTTCTCTCAGCAACCTGGGCTGCATCCTATCCAGCCTGGGTGATTTACCTATTTTATGTATGTCACTCCTTTGAGTACCTCCTCTGTATTTTTGTCTCATCCAATATCCCAGATCTATCCTCATTTAATGTAGCTTCGGTGAAGTCCTCTTTCTTCATAAACACTAATGCAAAGTAGGCATTTAGTACCTCAGCCACACCTTCTGCCTTCCCGTCTTTTCATCCTCTTAGTTGATTTTACACTTCTCATCTGTACTTTTCGTATTCAGCCTGATTCTGTCTCTGTATTACTGACCTGACATCTATCTATGCCCACATTTTATACTTCATTCTGCTCTTTAACAACTTCATCATCCAGGGAGCTGTGACCTTGGATGTACCCTCTTTTCCCCCATTGCATTTCTGCCTGCTAGTCTTGACACAAATTTATCTGGGTCAGACCTCTCCTCATTTCTCTAAAATTGACCCTCTTCCAGTTAAGTACTTTTATCTAGATTGGTCTTTGTCCTTCTTTGTAACTACTCTAAATCTTTATATACTGTGATCACTATGCCTGAGATACCCCCTGGCCTGAATTTTCCCGCTGGCGATTTGGGGGTGGGGCCCACTCGCCGACGGGAAAATGACGCGGGATGACATCGGGAGGAACCCCCGACGTTATCCTGGTCCCTTTTAAATTTTTAGGAAGGCCGCCGAGCTGTCAATGGCCAATTGAGGCCATTGACAACTAATTAAGATAATTAAAGACCTGCCCGTCCAACCTTAAGGCTGGCGGGCAGGCCAGGAGCCCTGGCGGGCTTCTGATAATACATGAAACCTCATCGATTGGCAGGATGAGTGCATAGTGCTTCCTGTCGGGCAGGCCACTGGGTGGGCCTTAATTGGCCCGCCGATTCAAAATGGCGGCGGGCCCCATTTCGGTGCCGGTGGGCCCGCCCGCCATCTGAGGGCAAAATTCTGCCCCCTGAGTGTGGCATTCTCCATTTTACCCAGCTTATTCCCCAGGACTTGATACAGCAATGCCTCGTTCCTTGTTGGTCATGAAACATGCTATCAAGAAAATTCTCCTGAACACACGCAAAACATTTCTGCTCTTAATAGAATCATAGTCCCATTCAATATTGGAGTAGTTGAGTCTCCCATTAACACCACTCTTATTATGCACCTCTCAGTAATTTTCTTGCCAATCTTCTTCCCTATTTCCTTCCTACAATTTTGTGCCCTGGAACATATGTAAAGCATCATTGTAGCTCATTTATTATTTAACTACAATCAATTAGATTCTGTCTTTGAATGTAATATTTTCCTTAATCAAAACTGCTACCCCACCATTTTTTTCCTTCCTTGTCTTTTCTGATATTCTGAATATTTCCCTTTCTTCCAGAAACTTCTGAAAGTACTTTGCGTACAACAAATTATTTGAAACACAGCATCCATGTTGAATTGCTATATTATTCCCAAGTGATTTAGGAACTATATATATATGTATATCCAGAATGCCACATCACTCCCTATTGGTCTAGTTGATGTACCAAAGCAACAATGTATCATTCCGCCGCACACACACTGCAATGTGATAAATAGATTTGACATAGCTTCCCCTATCTCTGTCAAAAGTGTGATTATTTCGAACTTTTAGGAACCAGAAGACATAACAATCTCTTATAGAAATTTGCTAGCCACCTGTTACAGAGCAGTATCTCACAAACGGGCAGTTAATCTGTTATTTGGTTGAAGGAGGAATGTAGACCTGAATATGGGGAGAATTATCCAATGCAACAGGCAGTGGATCTTAATTTACTGTTTCATCCAAACAATAACACACCTGTAAATGCTGCATGTGCACAGTCTAAATAATATATCCTCAAGCCTTGGAGTGGGGCTTGAACCCATAACCGTTTGGCTCAGATGCAAAAGGGTTATGAACTGAGTCAAACTGTCATCCCTGATATTTTGGCACCAACTTTCTGCTTTCTTATATCTTTATAAAATTTGCCTAATATTGGCTATTCCTCACTGGTGAGGACGATTGCCTTTCATGAGTCTGAAGATGGCTTGTGAGGCCGATACAGGATCTGCAGACTTTGACATGTAGGACGTTTGTTGTCATGTGGGATGTGGGTCATGCAATATCAGTTTGGGGCATGGCATGTACTTTTCACCACTCTCACTTTTCCTCTTCATTTTGTTGTCTTTGGATCTCAAAATGCTGGGATCCCTCCCACAGATATTGCCGCCATTTGATTTGATCCAAGGTGGTAGTCTCTCGGGAGCTAATGTCAGTGTTGCATTTCTTCATGTTGGCTTTCGGCACACCCTTGAAGCACTTAATATCACGCCTTTAACTTAGAAGCTGCCCCAAGGTGCTTCACAGGGCTGTAATGGAAAATGGGCACTGAATCAAGGAAGGGAAGGTTGGGAGTAAGTACCAAAAAAGTTGAATTTCAAGGATAGTCCTAATGGAGAAGAGGTGGTGGTTTTCAGGAGGGTGGGAGCTTCAGAGAGTGGGCCACAGGCAGCTGAAAGCCTGATTCTGGATGGAGAAAAGGAAGGAGCAGATACGATACCCAAGTGACTGGGGTGTGGGATTTAGTGCACTGAATTTGGTTTAGTTTTGGTTTTATTTACTATTTTAATAACTTGCTGTGTATTGTGGAAAGTCATGGAATTAAAGGAGAGCTTTGGTTCGAACTGGTGGGATTTCCTTGATCTTAGCAGTCAATATTCTAGCAACGTTACTAGATTTGTTTTTATTTAAACGTTACTTACCCTTCAATCTTTCTATCCTTTTGAGTTCTTGCTTTGATTTACACAGTTTATTTGACCATTGGCAATACTGAAACTCAGCTAAAAGGAGGGACTCCATGACATTATGGGCTTGACATAGCGGGGGCACGGACTGCTGCCACCTTCCCCCAGCAACTCGGAAGGAAAGTCGATCGACAGCCAACGTAGCTGAAAGAAGCTTGACCCGCAGTCATACCTCGCTGCCGAAGAGAGAGTGGGACTTCTCCCACTCAGTGGGAGGAAGTCCTGCCTGTGAGAGCTGAGGGCCAATCTGATTGGCTGGCAGCTCTAGGAGTGGCAGTAACACCAGAATTCGGTATTGGGTGCCTCTGGGACTGCAAACAGGCCCCAGGAGAAGAGAAGATGGATGTTGGAGCCAGGTAAGTTGGACCATTTTGGGTGGGGGAGTGGATCAGGCTTGGGAGGAGTGGGATGGGAGGGTTGGATTTAGAGGGCAGGTGGGAAGGAACAAAGTGGGGTGACGTCTTGGTAGGGGGGAATGAGTGGGTGGGATGCCCCAGGTGGGTGAGGTGCCCCCCAGTGTGCACAGGACAACCGTTGAATGATGTGGTCCCCTCTTCCTGCCATTTTTCAACATGGGCTCAAAAATGAACTGCCTATTCATGCCCACCTATCCATGCCAACCGTATTATGGTGTGGGCAGTGTAATACCCCCAGTCAATTGGCTTAGTAACAAGCTCAATTGACCATTAATTATTTATTTAAAATGGAGGGCAGGATGTTGTTTTGGGCACTCACCCATCTACCGTAGTTTGGGGACAGCTCAGGGGTGATTGGGAAGATGGTGGGCTGGACATCCCTCGTATTTTACGTGCTGTGCTGCCAAAAAACATGCCCGGGGAGGGGGGAGCTATGCAAAGTCCAACCCCACAAGAAAGACTTTGGCAGCATCTGGGGAGAGAGAATCATTCTGGTGAAGGATCATCGACTTGAAATATTAATTCTGTTTCTATCTCCAGAGAAGCTCCTTGACTTGTGGGTATTTCCAACATTTTCTGTTTTTATTCCAGATTTCCAGCATTTTGCTTTCACAGTTATATAGTGCCTTTCATGTGCTTCATAGCACTTATGCACAATCACTGTCCAATACAGACATGGTGCTCTGCATGTGACATGAAAACAGCAGATTACTGAAGAAAAGGAGCTCATTTTTAATATTTCAGAGTTTAGCAGAAATGAGATGAGATCTAAATAATCTTTCACTCTCCACCTTTGTGACTGAAATGCTTTTGTTTCGCCAAGATGATCTAAAACTATGGGCGGAATCGTCCGGTCATGTTGTCATGGCAGGCAGGGTTGGGGAGTGCAATTCAGCGTGAGGGGCAGAAATCAGTTCCATGCTGCTGTGAAAGCGCAGTGGGATCATCTGATGATGTACACCATGGTGAAAAGCACCTCCTGCTGGAGGCCGGCATGAACCCGATTTACATCCCGGTAATGGGATGTAAAGTAAGACCCGGCTGGAATCGTCCTTCCACGACTGATTTGCCGTTATGCCGGCAGAAAACACGTTATCACAGAACATGTCTGGACAAGGGTGATGTACAGAAGCTGGGACTTACCGTTTGGCTCTTGCTCAGATCGTGGACACCCGAGGAGCAGAAGATGCTGGAGCCCTACAGATCAGGACCTGGAGGAACATGTGCATCGCATGCTGGGAGGATTCTCAATGGCCGTGACTCCACTGTGAAGCAGCTCCCGGAAGATGGGAGGTCTCCATTGATGCTTCTGGTCTGCTTTGGAACATCACAGTCTTGGCCATGAGCTGCTGTGGATGATCAGCGAGGGGTGGGGGGGGGGGGGGTGGGGTTGTGGGTGGAGGGGGGAGAGGAAGGTCTATGTTTGTCTGGGAGAGGAATGTTGGGGGGGGAAATGGGGGTGTTGGGAGAAGAAGGTGCAACAGAGCGGGCTAAGATTGGGAGTGGGGGATGGCGATGATGGTGTCGGGTTGAGATTGGGATGGAGTGAACAAAGGGTTTGGGGGGCCTGAGATTGGATGGGGGAGAAGAAAGGTGTCAGGGAAGTGGGGAAGAGGGAGCATGGGGGGCAGGAATGTATAACGGAAGAGAATGCAGCAAGTGAGGAGGTAGGTGTAAGGAAGGGAGTACTGAGGGGGCAAGATGTTCAGAGGGGGGAAGGTGTCCGGGGGTGGCGGAGGGACTAAGGGTGGAAGAAGAAATAAGTAGGGGTTTTGATGTCCCGGTGAGCAAACAAGTGGGGGGTCTGTGGAATCAGTGACTGCCTCCTGGGGAGCGAACTGAGGCTGGGCATGATAGGAGGGAATGATGAGTATAAATGGGAGCAGAGGGAGCTGGTAGGCTGGGAGGGTAAGGGTGCATTGGTAGCAGTAGATGGGACGGTGAGGGTGGTTAGTGGGGACTCTGAGGCAGACATGGACCCTGGGGGTGGGAAGGAGGAGGACGGGGAGGTCAATGTGGATGGGGGTGGGACTCTCAGGCAGGTTGGGTGTGTGCATGTTCACCTGGACATCCTAGAATGTCAAGGGTTCATGTTGGTAGGTGATGATGGGAGTTGTATGGTGATGCCGGGGGTTTGACAGTGATAGCGGAAAGGGTAGGGGAGCTAACAATAAACTTGACGACTACCATTTGTCAGAAATCAAAAGTGAGCGGAGCCTCATGTTGGATGTGCTGCATGGAAGTGGGATCAGTGAGTGGGCGGAGATGTGGGTCGGCTCAGAGGGACAACTGAAACAGAACCCCAGCAGGCAGCATAGAAAATGCCCGGGACAGTGAGATGAGTGTGATGGATGAAGGCTGGACATGCATTGGAGAGAGCTTGCACGAGGCTCCGAAAGACCCTGCCACACAGCGCTTCTCCCTCCAGAATCACTCATGATCCAGCTGCATGCAGCTGATCTGTTAGTTGGGGGCCAGGGTGGGGGGGCATGCATTAGGAGGACTCACAAAGCCTGCCAATGAAGTTGAAAGACAACATTCTACATTACTGAGTGAGAGTGAATATATTTTCAGATGATATCGTCTAGGTGTTGCCCTGACATCTGCAGCAGGGGTGGAGACAACCTGTGCAATGGTTGGCCCTGTTGCCTCCGACTTTGGCATGCAGCTCCTGGAGAGCTGAGGCCTTCGGGGCCCCAGCTTGCTTTGGCTGTCCTCTTATGGCCCAGCTGCTCTCTTGTGGTGACACAGAACGAAGCTGAGGGGGTCACAGGCAAAGGAGACTCAGAGGGAGCGGACAGACTCTGAGATTCCTGAGTGAATGATGCAGAGGTGTCCAGCTGCTGCTGCTCCTCCCTTCGGGTACTCAAGGACCCTGGCCTGATTCCTTGAGGGGAAGGAGCAACTGGAGGGATGTCGTGCCTCATCTCCATCTTGTGTTGTCACTGCAGGAACTCACCCATGGCTACCGCGATTGCGTGCAGGCCTGTGTGCATATCTCCATCCTGCTGGGCCAGGGTCTCCATGGTGTCTGCCATCATTCCCATGGAGACCTCTATGCATGCATTTGTGGGCACCACTACATCAGAGAGCAGGCGGACACGTTCATCTGACTCACGTGCCGCTTGGTTGAGGGCTTCCAACAACTCTGCGTGATGTCCCCCGACCTTCTGCTGACTCTCCACAATGATTTGAAGGCTGAATCCAAAGGCTCGTTATCTGACTCCCACCTCATAGATGCCTCTTCCCCCAGCAGTCCTCCAAGTGCCAGGGAGCTTGGCTGAACCTGCCTCCTTGTGCTGCGGACTTGTGTCCGTGCAGTGACCACCAGATTGTGAACTCAAGCCTGCTCTAGATCTAGTTCTTCCTGAGGTAGATATCTCTGTGCTGGTGCAGGGTGTGGGTAAGCATTGCGACGAGCCTTCCAGGCTACTTATTTCCAGCACTTCACTGGAGGAGGTGTCCTTTTGGATGGAGCTGAAGGACTGACTGGCTAAAGGCATCGGATGCTTAGCAGAGCTCCCTGTGAACCAAAGTAGAGATAATTAGTGCATGGCAGCAAAGTCAAAAGCAGGAGAGTGAGCACTCAGTTGTATTGAGGATGATATGGTGCAGGATCCTTGGGTGGTTCACCACTGATCTCACCGTCACCGTGTGTATGATCCACATCCTCACTAGTCAGCGGGCTGGCATGCTCCTCAAAGTGAGTGAGGGGCCTAATGTGGGCCACTCCACCCCCCCTCCCCCCCAGTCTGGAACCTCTCCCTGTTGTGAGCCAGCTTCTCCTGCATGAAAATAGATGGAGAGAGTGTGAGCAGGATGCATGGCACTATGTGGAATGTTTGACTGCTGAGCGGAGACATGAACAGGATGAGGACATGAGCTCCAGAGGATATGAGCCTGATGGAGGTATAAGGGTGTGTGTGAGAGTTAGTGGTGTCCCTTGAGTGTGAAATCTCTGTAGTTGTGTGGTGGGTTTGTGAGTGTGTGAGTTGAGGGTGATGAGAAGAATGACATACCCTAGTGGAACGGATAAGATCGTTCATCCTCTTCCTGCACTGGACGGCTGACCTCCCCTGTGCTCTGGTGACCGCCACTGCCACAGCCTCCCAGGCCAGATTGGTGACTCTGGTGAATCCCCTGCTGCCAGAACGGAGGTAGAGGACTTTGTGGCGGTCTTCCACTGCATCCAGCAGGCGCCCCAGAGAGGCATCACTAAATTTGGGGGCTGCTGTTTTGTTTGCTTTCAGGGCCGTCTGATGCCTGGAGCAGTCCTGATCCGAAGACATGATGTAGACCGCGCTCTGGTGCGCTTTAGATGTGGTGCCTGGAGCGAGGAAGCACTGTGATGGGGAAATCCAACCCTACCCACTAGCGATCTAGAGTGTTTCCCGCGAATGCATTATTAATGAGGCGGGACGTGCCAGGAATGAGATGATATGGCACGAAAACCCGTCATTGTGTCCGATGGGTAAAACGACTTTTATCACGCCCGCTACTGCACTTAGTGCAAATCTGGGGTGATTCTGCCCTATATCTTTCTTAGTCAACACACTGTGAGTGCACTGACAGGACAGCATTCAAAAAGCAGCAGAAGAGTCGAAGGCAGCTCTCGGAGGTGGTAACTCCTGGGACAAATTATAGCAATTACAGCTGATAGATGTAATAAACAGCTTTGCATATTGCTAGGGTACAAATGTTGCAGTCAAATCAAGGAAAGAAAATGTGCCTCATCATGAAACACTTGATTTGGAATGATTTGGGCTGCACAGTAAGTTTGTAATTTCAGCCGATAGTAGCAAAGCTACAAATGGAGGGAGAGAAGATCAGCAGGGAAGTGCGGTTTCACAGTCCATGAGTCAGACCTGATTGTATGTCAGGCTCATTGGATTGCTTGGGTCTGCAACACCCAGAGAAAATTCAGGCAGAGAGAATTGCATGCAGGAACAGGAAACTCAGCCTTCATGTACCTGGTCCCACATTGGATTGGCAGAAGTCTAGATATGTATGACTCCCAGTCACCCAATTTGCCAGTTCTTACTGAGCTACATTGTCTTTTGGTCAACCAACACCTCCTTCTTTAGAATTCTCACCTTTGTGTTCAAATCTCTCCATGGTCTTTCTCCTCCCTATCTCTGGAAACAATCTCAGCCGTACAGCCCTCCAAGAACTCTACTTTCCTGATTTTGACTTCTTGTTCATCCCCCACTTCTGTCTTCTAAGTTCAAAGCTTTGGAATTCTCTCTTGAAACCTCTCTCTTCTCCTTTTACGATGCTTGTTAAAACTTACCCCTTTGACCAAAGTCACCTCTCCCAATGCCTCCTTTACAATTTGGTACTCCGCTTTCTCTGATTACGTTCCTGAGAAGTGGCTTGGGATGTTTTTCTATGTTAAAAATGTTATGTAAATAGAAGTTGTTGTTGTCTTTGTTGTTACAAACATCAAAATGCATCACACATGACATCACTGATGGAAAAATAACATTGTTATTTCTGTTTTCCTTCCCCAAAAACAAACGAGCCAATGTTTTCATGAAGAGATAAACTAGTATTATAAAGTATCTTTCAGAAACCTGCTGAATTAATGGTTGCGTTAAAGGAACAGCATGCACTGTGTGACTAGGCATTATATCGGCATATTTCCAAGGGGTGGGTGAAGCCATTCTGACGGTGTGTTTTTAACATTCTGGATAATGATGCTGGCCAAGATGCAAAAGGGAATAGTGTAGACACTTTGCTGTTTGTACAGAAACAATAGTATTACTGATCACAGAATTATAGAAATGTGTGCATTTGCAACTGCACAGTTTGAAATGTGATCAAGAAAATTAAATTCAAAACATTAATTTGAAATATTTAATGTTCCAAATGGTAATTCTCTGCTGGAGCATGTTCTTACCACTGTATCGAAAATGAAGTCATAACAACCAAATGAACTATTCCAGAAACTGAGACTGTCCAACCCCAGCCCCCTGGTGACTACACCCATTTAATGACTCGATTAGGAAGCAATTCTGGTTAAAACAGTAGTTACCACTTCCTACCTAAACCTTAATTTGATTTCTAAATTCTGCTTTAGAATTTAGAATGCAGGTCAACATAGAGCTCATGTGTAAAACTGGCGATACAAGCTATAGGCAGAATTTGTTGTCAAAATAACAGTGAGGCTAATGGCACTCTGTTGCCTGTAGATAAGTGAAACAGTTGAGGAGCAGATGCATTCGTAAATATGAATATGTAAAAGTTAGTGTCCAAATTATGCATCTCACACTTAGCCTTCCCATTTTTTTGGAACTTGTTTTTGTCCATTAATTGCCCATTATTTTTGCCACTGAAAGTTAAGTCTTGTCATGCCAACGTACCTTTTTGATAACTTGATAAGTGTTGGTGACTGTAGACCAACCTCTCTGGCACTGAAAATTAACTATAAAAGTGTGGAGTCTCATTCTTCCATGTTTTGTATTTTTCACAGACTTATAAAAAAATGGCATATTTTTCTTCTTCTTTTCCTTTCTGACTTTTTGTTCTCTTTCATCATCCAATCTTCTTTCCCCCTCACTTCCATTTCTGAATCTGATTTGACATTGAACGTATCAGCTGTAATTCACCGCTTTCTCAAACTCAGGTTCCAGATGCCCTGTTGCCCTCATTGCAACTTTATTTACATGCACTTTCAGCAATTTGTGGGCAAAACATTTTTGGGCTAAAGGGTGCAGGGGACAATTTAAACCAATGGCAGATGTCAATCGATGTCCTCCCATAGTGAAATCTGGCCCCTTTTTTTTATTTGACACACATGGATAGATAAAGTCTCATAGTACAGGAAATCACCTGGACTGAAATTTGTAGGAGAAAAGGCAAGGTAAATGAATAACTTTATGCAGAACTAAGCTTGAATTTTAAGCCTGTGGATTGAAGAGGAAATGGAAAACCTGCAAGGTGTAAGAAGTACTGGGAAAGAAAGATTTGCAGTGTGTCATCAGGTAGGCTTACAGACAGGTTGCTTGTATCACATTTTTTATTTCAACTAATCATTTATGTTTCCATGCCTAAGCAATACAGGATGCAGGAAACACAAGTATAAACTTGATCAGCCCATGTAAGCTTAAATGAGCTTCTGTGAGGGAAGAGGTCCAAGTAAGATCAGGGCTTACATTCTATTTTTTAAACCTCCCCTGAGCAATATTTGGAATCCCATTGCTCCAAATGTTCTGGATATCATGGGTTTAGCTTAGTTTTTCCCTTTAAGATTTTGGTTTCATGAATGTAAGGGATATTGGGCTGGACAACTCTTCTTATGTCAGCCGCCCAGGGACAGGTGCAGACACTCCAATGACATATACAATGGAAACACCTTTAGAATAAAACTCCTTCAATGCTGCCTGTCTGACAATATGGCTTAGCCCCAATATCTGCAAAGCATTGATTAGTGTACGAGTATGACACTTTTTTTTCATTTCCTACACCTGTGATGCTATGGGATTATCAAATAGTGCGGAATGTTCATGAGAAATAGGGATGGGACCACTCAAATTCATTTTTCAAAGGGCAGAGAAGACGGTCATCTCATTAACCTGGGTTTCATTTGAACCCTGATCCCAGTGGTGTGAGGCTGCTGCGCTATGTTTAACTTTATTTACCCCTCTATGCTCAGAAGTGTGGCTGCTTTGTATTTCAACTAGCCTTTTATGCGGTCCAAGTCTGAGTGACTTAATTTCAAAATGCTGCAATTCCTCCAACCTCTGCAAACGATGTATGTGAAGAAATATGTAAATAATGTCGTCCAGGTGACTATTGTGCATATCTTTTTAAAAATATTTTTTGAATTAGAATTATAATAGTTTTAAAGTTGGCTGTTAAGAGATAGTTTTGCAAGGTCTTCACTGCCCAGAATTAAAAAAAAGTCAGTAACTGAGAGTGTTTAGGAGAAACTTTTAAATTACATTATGTGATTTGTTATTTTACTATTTCTCTAGACTAGAGCAGAAATTGAAAAGGGATAAATTGAACATCTTATTGCACAGTATTCCAGTAAATTTTGTGGGGTGTTTCATCTAATTAATTTTGCTGCTTGACTGTTTGATTTGCAAATAATTATTTAATGATTTTAGCCTGTAATTCTCACCTTATGTTTGATATTCCCTGGTATTTGATGAAAGTAGTGAACCAAGAGCAAGCTTTAAAAAAAGAGTTGTGTTCGATTTAATTTGAATCAATTTTAATCACAACTTAAGCCACAAGACTTCCATGAGGGCTGCACACATGTGAAATGCACAAAGTTAGCTCAAGGCAAAGTTGTGTATCAGTAAAAAGCTAATGAAGCCTTTCAAGTACATTTGTATGCTGGTTGCAAGTGTGATTCATTAAATATGAATGGGTGTTTATAGTCTTTCCCTTGTTGAGTAAGTGTCAATATCTCATATCAATTTAAGTGTGTGTTTTGGAATCATTCTCTTAACTATCAGTATCTGACAGTGTATCAGTGTATCAATCAGACATTTGGCAGACTGCTCTAATCAGAGTAGAATTCCATTGAAACACGCCATTTTGCCCAACAGGTCTACTCTCCACGTTTATGCTTCATGGAATCTCAGCCTACTCTAACTCATTTAACCCTGCCAGCATATACTTTCTCCCTCATCTACTTGTCTAGTTTCCCATGAAAGGCAACTATGCTATTCATCTCAACCACTGTTGTGTGATTGTAAGCTATACATTCTAACCACTCCCTGGATAAAACATTTCTCCTGAATTTCTTATTGTAGCTTAATGTTTAGGGGTCTAAACTAGGAATCATAAGCTTACCTACAAGTGGAAGCATCTTCTCCACATAGCTACTGTTGGATCTTGGGGATCCTTGTCGCACATTTGTTGTAAGAGTTGGTACTAGAGATAGAGTTGATCAGCAGACACTTCATAGGTGGAAAACATTATGTGCAGAATTTTTCAGTCAGCATGTGGGGGCGGGTCTGACATGCCGTGCTTAAAATGACACAAGATGATGTTGGGCTTGCATCCCAACGTCATCATGCAGTCCCACCGGAGTCGGCTGCATGCCTGCCGATATGTAAACGGCCTATTAAGACCATTAAGAAAGTAATGGAAGCACTTGTTAACACTGCCATCCAACCTTACAGTCGGCTGGCAGGCGAAAAGGCCAAGTGGCCTTTGCATTTTTCAGGAAACCTCATCCACAAGCGGGATGAGGTTTCCTGAAGCTTTTATTAAATAAATTAAATTTTTCTCCTAAACATAAAAACATGTCCCACATGAGATGGGACATGTTTAAATAAATTTTTGAACCAATTATTTGCTTTTTTCAATATCGATTCAATCTCCCTGAAGCAGCTCCATGCCTCAGGGAGATTGAAGCACTCTTTCGCATGCCAAGTCCACCTGCCGCCTGAAAAATTCAGGCCTATGTTTATTTACAAAGGTTCTCAGCAGGGACTACATGCGTGCTTTCACTTTAAACCCGATCTCCATACTGACTACTAACTGCAGAGGTAGCCCACGCTACTCTTCTATTGGTTACTCAAGATCATGTGATCTTCCTTCATAACATTCTTCTTAGAGGTATATTACACATTAGATAAAACCATAATTATCACAGCTACCCCATCAAAAAGAACTGTATCAGGTCATCCCCCTCCCCACCCCTTCTCACCGTCCTTCTCTTTACTGGAGAAAAGAGCTCCAGTTGTTCAATCCTTCCTGATAGTTATTAACTCTCAGTTTTGTTTTAATGTCAGTTCCCAGTTAATTCTCTGGTAGACAACGTCTAAATTTTAAATTGTGCCAAAAGAAATGAGTGTGCAGGAGCGGGGTGTGAATTGCACTCACCTGTGCACATGGTCCTAGTAAGCACATTGAATTGGTACGAAGGTCTCATTAAAGTAATATAGGTGTGCAGTCGTTGCTACCCACATTATTTTGAATAACAGTTTTCTGGGGGTGGAGGACGGGCTGTAAATTGGGCATCTCTGATGCCACTTATAAGCAGCTATGTACCCATTAAAGGGAAGGACCACTGTGGCTGCTGACAACAGGGTAAGTTCCTAAAGGAAGGAATGGCTGGAAGAAGCACTGACAGGGCACCCAGATTCTGCAACGCTGCTTTAGAGGTTCTGGTTCAGGCATAGGGCTGGAGAAGAAAGATTGTGTTTTCACAAGGGACAGAAAGCCCTCCAGGCAACACCAGTACTCCAAATGTATTGAAGATGGTGTATTCCTAGTAGTGGCGGAATGCTGCTGTGTATAATGTTTTAAACTTTTAAAAAAAGGGTTTTCCTTTGTATTCAGCCTTGGGTCTCACAGAATTATGAAATAAATCCAAAATAAGAACATTACTAAATGCAGTTTTTATTTTTTTGAAGAGGCCTATTAAAATTTGCAAACGCCCACATCATTTCATCCTAACTTCCTGTCAACAGGAAATGCTTATTGCTGGCCATGTAGACCTTCAATTACATTACCATTATCCGTATGAACCACCCTCGCTTTTTAATAGTTGCTGAACAGGGGCAAGAGATGTGTGCATTGTCTCTGATTTGCAGGTTTCAGGAATTACTTCATTCTGTTCACTGCCATTATTGATTGTTTAAGCCTATTCCAATTTGCGTTAGCAGCTGAAAATAATTGCCAGCACTAATAACTTGAATATTTAAACCAGAATAAATTAATAGAGATTACATTTAAATGACAAGCCATATGTTATTTTTAAAAGCAAAATAATGAGGCTGTCACAATGAGGACCTTTATTCATCTTCACCATTAAAAACAGCTTCAATTGACAGACTTATGTTTGCCATGAACTGAAATATAACCTCATCAACGATGACTGGTATAATGTGCCTCAGAATCAACTAATGGATTTCCATTTCCTGGGATATGTATTTAAAGTAATAGGGCAGAATTTTGCCCTAGGTTGGCAGGCGGGCCCCACCAGCTCGGCGGTGGGCGGGCAACCGAACTCTGCCGCCGAAACAGGGTGCCGAAACTTTATTAAAGTTTTTAAAAATGGACATGAAACATCATCCTGCTAGTGGATGAGGTTTCATTTGTTATCAGAAGCCCGCTGGGGCTCCTGGCCTGCCCGCCAGCCTTGAGGTTGGATGGACAGGGGATTTAACTACCTTAATTATCCTGTCAATGGCCTTAATTGGTCATCGACAGGTCAGCGGATGGACAGCTGATTGCACTGTTTGCCCGCCTTCCTGAATATTTAAATGGACTGGGGTGACGTTGGGGGTTCCTCCCGACATCATCCCGCGTCATTTTCCCGTCGGCGAGTTGGCCCCGCCCCCAAATCACCGAGGGGAAAATTCAGGCCATAAAGTTTGCTAACTTTATATTCTGACTTCTCTGCTAAATAGCAAAATACTGTATAGATGGACTATATCATGTGGTCTAAACTACATAAAATGTTTATTGTAAGATGTAAATTTATACCAAAGTAAGAGGCCTCAACAGATAAATAGGAACCTCATGTATAACTTCTCCTAACATTTCAAACCACATTTTGAAGACAAAATAATCAACTATTTCAAAATTCTTGGTGTCTATTTTCAGAAAACTTTTAACAGTCTTGGATATATAAACATATTGGCACATCAGCTCCATTGGGTTCTATTTCACTACTGTGGCATGGGCTAAACAGTGAAGACCAGTGAACTGAAGATATAGTAAAAGGCAGCTCTGTAATTAATTGGTTCGTATAGTCGCTGACACTTCTGATCAAAAACAAAGCTTTCACAACAGGCGGATGTCTTGGAGGCAATGCCGAAACTGTTCTCAGCAGCGTTGTAACATGAGCCTAGGAAGTGAGTGGGCTGCTCAGCTTCTTTAGCCTGTTCCATCAGTCCTTGGATATTTCAAAAAAAAAGGCTTGCATTTATACAGCACTTTACACAACCACCAGATTACTCAAAGCATCTTACAGAAAATGGAGTATTATTGAAATATAGTCACTGTTGTAATGTAGAAAATGCGGCAGCCAATTTGCACACAGCAATCTTCCGCTAACAGCAATGTGATAATGATCAGATTTTTTTGTGGTGCTTATTGAGCGTTATATCTTTGGTTAATAGAAATTTATCGATCTCAGATTTTAAATTAACAGTTGACTCAGAAACAACTGCTGTTTTGGAAAGAGAGTTTCAAACTTCTACCACCCTTCGCTACGTTGAGGTATTTCCTAAATTCACTCCTGAATGGTCTGGTTCTAATTTTTAGGCTATTTCCCTGGACCTAGGTTCTCTCACCATTGGAAATAGGGTAGCTAGAAAGTAACTATCTGGTCTCTTTGATATCTTGAAAACCTTGACTAAATCACTCCTTAATGTTGTTATGATCTCCATGGAGACCAACAAACCAAACTAACTGAATATTCCAAAAGATCCCAATGAGAAAAACAATGGGCAAGATCTCCTAACTTTTTATAACTGGTTATGATGTGGCAAATGATGTGTGCCAGGTGGATCAAACTTGGCCACGCTATCACAATGGTTTTGCAATTTGTATTTATTACAAGAAGATTTGTGCACTGAATGCAGAAGTAACGAATACCCTAACATTTTTAGAGATTTTGAAATTAAATTGAAACATTTATTAACGGAAAAGATTTCAAGCACATACATAAGGTTATAGTTACTTAATACTATAACAAATCCCAAAATTCCTAATTAACCTGACTCCTAGCAATGCACCCCCTTTAAGGCAACAGTCCAAAATAGATTTTAAATTTAGTTAGGCAACCCAGCAAGGTTACCACATGCACCCACTTGACAGTGGAATTCCAAAGGATTTTTAACATAATTCTAGTCACTGGACACAGCAGACCTCTGCAAAAGTGGCTAGAGGCTTCCTCCAAGTCTGTGTCACAACGTACCTTTCAGGAGTTCACACAGCCACACCCCTACATAGTCTTCCATCCCTCTTTATACATGTTTCTCCCTCTTTAATCTGTAAATTCCATTGTTCTACTTTTCCTGTAATATAAAAATCTGTCATGTTGCCAATATGGTCCGTACCTTTGGGAAAAAATACACATACTGCTTGGCCTTGCTTATCTTGTCAGTTGTAAACATCCTATCATCCCTTTGAAACCTAAACAATCCCTTCACTTATCTAAAAATACAAATTTCCTTCACACCCAGCATGCTGCCCTCACCTATGTTTACTCATTAGTATTTCAAATGCTTTATACCCTTAACTTCTTTTGATAATTTCAACTTTGCAGTGTATCTAACTCTAATTCAATTAGATCACACAGACAGACCCAACTACACTCACACCCATAAACCTACTTCACAATAAACCACAATCATATAGTGAAAAAATATATTGGTTTCATGAAATAACTTTACTTTAACAAGTACGATTCCACCATTTATTCCAATCTGGCGCACTCCCTGTGTGGCCCATGGTGCATGTGGAGCCCCAGTGGGGAGGGAGAAGAACTTAAGATGTCAACAAATAATCCAGGACTACTGGTTGCCTATTGAGTGCTGACAGGATTTTCCAGTTGGCTTGGGGTAGTGGGTCTCAGGACAAATTTGGATCTCTCTATCCATATTCGTTTCAAATAATTTCTCTGAGCTGTTCTATTTTTTAACATTGTCTGACGAACCCTTGCACCAGGTTTGTCCCCAGGCTGTAAACATATTTCATGTTGGTTGGCCACATTGGGGTGTGGTAACTCTTTTGAGTCAAAACAAATGAACTAAATTAACAAATCAAGGGACAAATTAAAAGGCAGCCCCTTAAAGGAATGCACTGCAGATGTTTCAAGCCTCTGTGCTCAATAATAGGGGATCAGGTGTTGCATTATCAGTTTGTACATGTCAGCGAGCTATCAAATAAAGCCAAATGCTGCAGCCCTGGGGAGAATTTCTGTACCATTAGCATGTAATGTATCTTACAGAATTGTATATTCACTTGGTCACAAACCAATGGCAATCTTATCAGAAACAGCAAAGCTGACTTCCATTCTAAATATCCAGGATCCCTGTTCTAATTAAAGTTTTGCTTAATAAACCTTCAAAATAGAAATATTTAACATGATGCAGGATGAAATCCACTTCCATTGTAATTGAAAGAAATGGCACCATTAATATGCCGAACCATTGACACACCATTCACAATATATGATTCTGGTTGTGGGTTGCTACACAAATAAACAATAATTGCTTTAGTGGTACAGTACGATGGACAGACAGGTTGATAAAGTTAGATAAGATTATTCTTCTTTTGATTCTGTGGCTTTAGAACAAATGGAGTGCAAGAGGATAAGGACTGGCTTTTGTTTTGTACTACAAAAGATCTTGCAGAAACCAAACACATTTTTGAAAGTGTGGTTGGTAGGAAAGCTGTGAAGGAATGCTTGTGCCCACACAATTATTTAGAAAATCAAAACTACTTTTGATGTACATTTTATGAAGCTACGTACTTCCATGTGATTCTAACCATCGTTGGTCTGAGAATCCTTTTGAGTTAGTCAAGAAATAATGAAAACAGCTATTAATGGACTACATGCTCTTCACATGAGTTTGTCTTCCCATGTTGTAATGGGTTAGTTCAACTAGAAAGGACTGCTTGCACAGATTTCCAATATTCGTGATTCTGTGAAAATTTGTAACAAGTCATTGAAGAAGGGTCTGCCTTGGCTCTGTTGGAAGCACTCTCAGCTCTGAGTGAGAAGATTGTGGGTTCAATTCCCACCCTAAAAACTTGAGCACATAATCTAGGCCAACGTTCCCCTCCAGCGCTACTGTCAGAGGTGCTATCTTTCATATGAGACATTAAACCAATGACCTGTCTGCCCCTTCAGGTAGATGTGAAAATAATGGCATTATAGTGAGGAAAAATGAGCTGGGAAGTTATCTGCAGAGTCCTGGCCAACATTTATTCCTCAACCAGTGTCACCAGAACAAATAGTCTGGGCATTGCTGTTTTTGGGAGCCTGCTGTGTTCAAATTGACTGTTGCATTTTCTGCAGTACAAGTGTTCTACTCTACTCTAGATAACTAAGTGAAGAAGGATAGAACTGGAGTCTAATCTCTACACATTTACAAGCTTTTATTTGCAGAGGCACAGATTACAGAGATGTATATCCGAATGCACAATTTGAGTCTGCTCTGATATATAGGAGCCCAAGTGAATTCCCAATTAATGTTCACCACCTGGAATAGAATTAAACACTCAATTACTATACAATTAACAAATAGTGACCACACTTCTTCATTTACTGTAAAGCGTCTTGGGAAGTTCAGAAGCTATGAAAGGCCCCTAAGTAAATGGAAGAGCTTTGTCTTTTCTTGCTTAAAATTGAGGAAGTTAAATATAAAACTTAACATAATATAAAGATGACTCAATCTGCAGGTCTCATGTCATGGACTATTTGCAGGATTTTCAGGGTAGGCTTTGAACTGAGGTGAGCTATTTTGGGTCTAAGTGCAGCTATCTGACCTTTGTCTGTACCACATCCTGTTGGGTTTTGTTGTTCCCTGTGTGGTATCCAGACACAGAGAGCCTAATGTTTCAACGTCTCTTTATTGGTTTCTTGACATTGCGAGAGGCAGTATTGGTTTCTCTGCTGAAACTGTTGCACCAGTAGTGGATTTTCTTTTAAACTGCATTGTTAAATCATTTATAGTCTTAGTCCTGCTTGCCAAAAATAAAAAGTTGATCCTAATCAATCACATTCCAAAAGAAATCACAGCCCACAAAATTCAAACAATTGGTCTGATTAGTCGCCTCAGGAAAATATGATGAATAATGATATTTTAAGATATATAATTGATAGCTTTTGGAGATGTGAACAAGAATGCGAAAGGGCAAGTGAGACATAAGATGTGATTGTGAGCCTGCAGTTACTGATTGAAAAGACAATAACAATTGATGGGAAAATCATTGATGTGTCCATCAATGACTCTGAGCCATTTAAATTAATCATTTTTTTATTGCGCTGGTTCAGGTGGACTTTTCAACACAAGGTATGAGTACAGTGGACAATTAAAGCTGAATTTTAACACTCAAAAACAGGGGGCTTGGGTTTGTTCGGATATTGAAATGTTAAAGGTCTGAAACTCAATTGCAGCCTTTCCATTTCCGGGTTGAATGTGACCAGAGACGGCTTCAGGAGATGGCTTGGAAATTTAAATATTTTAAGAGGCTGGCAGCTTCTGGTTTAACCTTCTTTCAGGTTTTAGAGTAGCCTTTCCAGCAGCTGAAGAAGAGTGTGGACAGCTTCAGGGAGAAGGTATGTGTCTTTACAGCATTGCTCATGAGGAGCAGGAGTGTTTCCTGTTGCCCAGTCATGGATCCAGCTTAACCGCTCCTGCAGTCTGCTCTGATGTCCTCCCTGCCTGAATGGAATCCAAGCCCGTCAGTCAGCCTGACTTTATGGTGAGGAACCTGTCAGGAACACAAGATGCACGCCATGAAGTTAAAACTCCAAAGTACGTGGGGAAACATCCAAAAGTCCACCGCTGCTACATAAACCACCCCTGCTAATTTCTGGATGTTAATCTTCACCAGGAATTTGAGTTCGACTTGAGAGGGCATCAGAGCAGGTCAGGATAGCCAAAAAGAGTTTGATAGACTTGTAAGCTAATCAGTTACATACCAAAACTCAGATGAGAGGACTCACTAGCATTGGAGTGTAGTGGGAGGAATACAAATTAACAGCTGCCAGTTCTTAGATAATTATCTTCTGCACAGCAATGTAGAAAGTATGTACAAAGGCTTCAGGCATAAGTTAATGAGTGAAGAAAATTGATTTCAATGGACTTGGTGTTTGAAGTGTGGACCTGTAGACAGCTAATAAGACTATCAAAGACCGAGTTTAGAAAGAAATATGTCCAGAACTAACTGTGGAAAGGGAACTGATTAAAACTGGCAATGGCCAAGTAGGAATACTTTGTTCATGTGTTAAAAAAGAATGCAGTGATGAATTTCCAAATGTGCTATTAGAAGAAATAGTTCAAGGAAAAGCAAACTCCATTAAATCAACAATTAGGCTGGTGTTTGCTGGAGACTGTAAGTGGTGAACTTGACTGACTCTTGGTTGAGGCAAGTGCAAGATGTGATCTGGAATTCAATCCTATTGGGAGGGAAGAATTGATTTCCATATACACAGCTCTGGGACATGATAGAATGTGATGTAACTGTTGTAGGAATGTCTAGTATTTTCATGAACTTCCTTTGTTGGCTATTTTAGTAGAAGCACCCTCATCAGCTCCAAAATTAGACTTTTCTTGAAATGATACTGTAGTAATTTTGGTTTAATTTAGTATGTAATGTACCTTTAAGAATAATACCGGCTAATGAAAATCACATGATCTGTAGTAACCAATAGGAGAGCAGCACAGTCCACCTCAACAGTCAGTGGAGAGATAGAGTTGGAGTGAAAGCACACATGGGACTGAGTTTTGCCGTCGGCGAGCAGGGGGCAGGGCCCACTCATCGACGCGGGATGACGGGGGGGGGGGAACCCCCAACATCATCCCGCCCCATTTAAATTTTCTGGAAGGTGGGACTGCAGCAAAATCAATTGAGGCCATTGACAGGATCATTGAAACAATTAAAGGACCTGCCCATCCAACCTTAAGGTTGGCAGGTCGGCCAGGAGCCCCAGCGGGAATTAGAAAAAGCATGAAACCTCATGCACCGGCGGGATGAGGTTTCATGTGGGGGTTAAAAATGTTTAATAAAGTTTTAGTGTAATTTATGAACATGTCCCATCTCATGTGACATTGTCACATGAGGGGACATGTTAAGGATTTTTTCTCTCTATTTTTAACGTTTTTAAAACTGTCAGCGATCTCCCTGAGGCTGCACTTAGCCTCAGGGAGATGTGCGCATGCGCGAAAGAGCGCACTATCGCTTTTGTGGAATCCCCCTCCCCTTCCCCGCCCACACAGGAAGAGCATAGCGCTTCCCAGTGGACGTCACGCTGGGCAGGCCTTAATTGGCCCACCCACGTAAAATGGCGGCGGGGCCCACTTCTCCAACGGGGGTCGGCTTCCCGTCCACCGGAGATTGTGTCGGGCCCGCCCGCCCGACAGGCAGAAAATTCTGCCCATGGATTTGCTGCTGAGCATATTGCAAATAAGTTTAAATGTTTCCACCCAAGAAGTGTCTGTAGATTAACTCTATCATTAATTGTACAACTTAGCCACTCTACAACAAACTGCCAACGAGGATAAAACAGGATTGAACAGAAGAAATCAAGTTAAAAAGAAACTGTCACTGTACTCCACATGGTGATTGTGAGTAGCAAGCTCCATTAGAATTCAAGACGTTATCCTCTCTCAGAATGCCACAATTTGGGAGAACTGATCCTTTTGAACCTGCCACAGATGATTGATCTCAATACATAGAACACCGCACATTCTTTTTTCAAGTGAGCGAGATCACGGGAAGAGAAGAGGAGAGCAACCCTCTTGAGTACTTGTTGGAGCAAAACCTACAGCTTGATGCAAAGTTTAACGGTATCCAGTGCCCCAGATTCAAAGAATTTTGATGAATTGGTGGACCTCCTGAAAGGTCATTTTCAACCAAAGCCGTCAGTCATGATGCAAAGGTTCAGGTTTAATTCATAACATAGAACCCCGGGTGAGACAACTACATGCTACGTGGCAAATTTGAAGCAGCTAATGGAACACTGCGAGTTCGGTATGACTCTGAACGACATGCTCATAGATTGTTTAGTGTGGGGAATTTATAAAGGGGAACAAAGAAATGACTGATCAACTAAATACATACTTTGGTTCTGTCTTCACAAAGGAGGACACAAATAACATACCAGAAATGTTGGGGAACACAAGGTTTAGTGAGAGGGAGGAACTGAATGAAATTAGCATTAGTAGGGAAATGGTGTTGGGGAAATTGATGGGACTGACGGCCAATAAATCTCCAGGACCCGATAATCTACATCCCAGAGTACTTAAGGAAGTGGCTCTAGAAATAGTGGATGCATTGGTGGTCATCTTCCAAGATTCTATAGACTCTGGAACAGTTCTTACAGGTTGGAGGGTAGCTAATGTAACCCCACTATTTAAAAAGGGAGGTAGAGAGAAAACAGGGAATTATAGACCAGTCAGCCTGGCATCAGTAGTGGGGAAAATTCTAGAGTCCATTATAAAAGATTTAATAGCTGAGCACATGGAAAACAGTGGCAGAATCAGACAGAGTCAGTATGGATTTATGAAAGGGAAATCATGCTTGACAAATCTACTGGAATTTTTCAAGGATGTAACTAGTAGAGTTGATGAGGGGGAGCCAGTGGATGTGGTTTATTTGGACTTTCAGAAGGCTTTCGACAAAGTCCCACAGAAGAGATTGGTGTGTAAAATTAAAGTGCATGGGATTGGAGGTAGTGTATTGAGATGTATAGAAAACTGGTTGGCAGACAGGAAACAAAGTGTAGGAATAAACAGGTTTTTTTTCCGAATGGCAGGCAGTGACTAGTGGGGTACCGCAGGGATTGATGCTCGGACCCCAGTTATTCACAATATATTTTAATGATTTAGATGAGGGAACTAAATGTAATATCTCCAAATTTGCAGATGACACAAAGCTGGGTAGGAGGGTGAGCTGTGAGGAGGATGCAGAGATGCTTCAGTATGATTTGGACAAGCTGAGTGCGTGGGCAAATGCATGGCAGATGCAGTATAATGTGGATAAATGTGAGGTTCTCCACTTTGGTAGCAAAAACAGGAAGGCAGATTATTATCTGAATAGCTATAAATTGAGAGAGGGGAACGTGCAACGAGACCTAGGTGTCCTCGTACACCAGTCGCTGAAGGTAAGCATGCAAATGGTATGTTGGCCTTCATAGCAAGAGGATTTGAGTACAGGAGCAGGGATGTCTTGCCGCAATTATACAGGGCCTTGGTGAGACAACACTTGGAATATAGTGTGCAGTTTTGGTCTCCTTATCTGAGGAAGGATGTTCTTGCTATAGAGTGAGTGCAGCGAAGGTTTACCAGACTGATTCCTTGGATAGCAGGACTGACATATGAAGAGAGATTGAGTCGGTTAGGATTATATTTGCTAGAGTTCAGAAGAATGAGGGGACATCTCACAGAAACCTATAAAGTTCTAACAGGAGTAGACAGGATAGATGCAGGAAGGATGTTCCCAATAGTGGGGGAGTCCAGATCCAGGGGTCACAGTCTGAGGATAAAGGGTAGACCATTTTAAAAACTCGAATTATCATAGAAATGGACATATGATGAGGCAGTGCAAGGAAAGATTCAAGCAGGATTGTAAGCAAACGAAGAAGCCCAATGAAATCTATAATGTAGAAGAGTCTAAAACAATAAATTCAGATATTTACTCATTTAATCTGAAAGACAGAACCAATATTTGTCACAATGAAAGTTAATGGCAAACCTGTTCTAATGGAAGTGGACACGGGAGCTTCCATTACAGTAATTGGGGAACATTCCTTCAGATATCTGAATAATGGTAAACATCAATTAAGTTTAGAAGAAACAGATGCCAAGCTGAAAACATATACAGGTGAAGACATTCAAATAAAAAGCGTAAGCAGAGCAACTATCCATTATGGAAGCCAATCAGCAAAGCTACCCTTGATGGTGGTAGCAGGTGAAGGGCCAAGCCGAACTTCAACAGAAGACATGAAATAGCCAGCCAGGATGGCATCCTATTGTGGGGAGCATGAGTGATAGTTCCTCAAAAGGGAAGAGAACCACTTTTAATTGAACTACACAGTACCCATCCAGGAATTTCCTGAATGAAGACAGCAGCACACAGCTATGGTGGCCTGGGATGGATGGTGAAATAGAGTTTAGTAAAGCACTGTGTGCAATGTCAGCAACTACAAAAGTTGCCAGTGATGGCTTCGTTACATCCATAGGAATGGCCAGGTAAACCCTGGGTGAGGTTAGACATTGACTACGTTGGACCTTTCCTGGGAAAACGTTTTTGCTCATTGTTGACGCCCATTCAAAATGGGTTGAACATACATTAGGTGAAGTCACCAACGTCAGCCACTACAATTGAGAAACTATGTCAGAGTTTTGCCATTCATGGACTACCAGAAGTAGTCGTTTCTGACAATGGCACGACATTCACAAGTGCCAAGTTTCGACGGTTTATCAGTCTCAATGGTATCACTCGTGAAAATTGCACCGTACCACCCTTCCTTAAATGGACTGACTGATAGGGCAGTTCAAACATTCAAGGCAGGCATGAAAAAGCCAACTGGAGATTCCTTGGTGATCAAGCTAGCACACTTTTTCATTTCAGGACTAACCTTCGCACAACAACAGATGTCACACCTGCAGAGTTATTGTTGAACTGCTGTCTCAGGATGAGATTGAGCTTAATAATGCCAAATTTAGAGGGGAAGATGGAAAGGATTCAGGGAAGCCAGAAAACTAGACATGACTGGCATTGTCGTGAGATGAAATTTACCGTGGGAGAGCAGGTATACGTGAAAGATTTTGGGGAAGGACCAAAGTGGTTACCGGGTGAAATAAGCGCGATCCTCTATCCTCTGGACCATTATCTTAACATGTGGAGGTGGAAGGACGGATGATTTGTAAACTTTTAAAAAAATTAATTCATGGGTTGTGGGCTTCGCTGGCTGGGCCAGCATTTATTGTCCATCTCTAGTCTTGAGGAGGTGGTGGTGAGCTGCCTTCTTGGCAGGTATATCACAGTGCTGTTAGGAAGGGAGTTCCAGGATTTTGACCCAGTGATAGTGAAGGAATGGTGATATATTTCTAAGTCAGGATGATGAGTAACTTGGAGGGGAACCTCCAGGTGGTGGTGTTTCCATCTATCTGCTGCTCTTGTCCTTCTAGATGGTAGTGGTTATGGGTTTGGAAGGTGCTGTCTAAGGAGCCTTGATGAATTCCTGCAGTGCATCTTGTAGATGGTACTCTGCTGCTACTGTGTGTCGGTGGTCGAGGGAGTGAATGTTTGTGGATGTGGTGCCAATCAAGTGAGCTGCTTTGTCCTGGATGGGGTCAAGCTTCTTGAATGTTGTGGGAGCTGCACTCATCCAGGCAAGTGGGGAGTATTCCATCACACTCCTAACTTGTGCCTTGTAGATGGTGGACAGGCTTTGGGGAGTCAGGAGGTGAGTTACTTCTCGCACGATTCCTAGCCTCTGAGCTGCTCTTGTAGCCACAGTATTTATATGGCTAGTCCCGCGATCAGGTCACCCCCTCAGTCTTCTCTGCTCCAACGAAAACAACCCAAGTCCATCCAACCTCTCTTCATAACTTAAATGTTTCATCCCAGGCAACATCCTGGTGAATCTCCTCTGTACCCCTTCGAGTGCAATCGCATCCTTTCTATAATGTGGCGACCAGAACTGCACACAGTACTCCTGCTGTGGCCTCACCAAGATTCTATACAACTCCAACATGACTTCCCTACTTTTGTAATCTATGCCTTGATTGATAAAGGCAAGTGTCCCATATGCCTTTTTCATCACCCCACTAACATGCCCCTCCCCCTTCAGAGACCTGTGGACACACACACCAAGGTCCCTTTGTTCCTCAGAACTTCTAGTGTCATGCCGTTCATTGAATACTTCCTTGTCAAATTACTCCTTCCAAAGTGTTCAGGGTTAAATTCCATCTGCCACTTATCTGCCCATTTGACCATCCCGTCTATATCTTCCTGTAGCCCAAGACATTCAACCTCACTGTTAACCACCCAGCCAATCCTTGTGTCATCCGCAAACTTACTAATCCTACCACCCACATAGTCATCTATGTCGTATATAAATGACGAATAATAGGGGACCCAGCACAGCTCCCTGTGGTACGCCACTGGACCCTGGCTCCCAGTCACTAAAGCAGCCTTCTGTCATCACCTACAACTAAGCCAATTTTGAATCCACCTTATCAAATTACCCTGTATCCCATGTGCATTTGCCTTCTTTATAAGTCTCCCATGTGGGACCTTGTCGAAGGCTTTGCTGAAATCCATATAAACTACATCAACTACACTACCCTCATCTACACACCTGGTCACCTCCTCAAAAAATTCAGTCAAATTTGTTAGGCATGACCTCCCTCTGACAAAGCCATGCTGACTATCCCTGATCGAACCTTGCCTCTCCAAGTGGAGATACATACTCTCCTTCAGAAATTTCTCCAACAGTTTCCCTACCGCTGACGTGAAACTCACTGGCCTGTAGTTCCCTGCCTTATCTCTACAACCCTTCTTAAATAGCGGAACCATATTAGCTGTTCTTCAGTCCTCTGCCACCCCCACCCCCGGTGGCCAGAGAGGAATTAAAAATTTGGGTCAGAGCCCCTGCGATCTCCTCCCTTGCCTCCCTCAGCAGTCTGGGACACAAATCATCCAGACCTGGAGATTTGTCCACTTTTAAGCCTGCCAACACCTCCAATACCTTGTCACTCCCTATATCAATCTGCTCAAGAATCTCGCTGTCACTTTCGCCAAGTTCCATACCTTCATCCTCATTCTCTTGGATGAAGACGGATGTGAAGTATTCGTTCAACACTCTAGTGATGTCCTCTGCCTCCATCCATGGTCCCTAATGGGCCCTACTCTTTCCCTGGTTATCCTCTTCCCATTGATAAACTTAAAGAATATCTTGGGTTTTTCCCTAATTTTATCAGCCAGAGCTTTCTCATATCCCCTCTTTGCTCTCCTAAATGCTTTCTTAATCTCCACCCTGCACTTTCTGTACTCCACTAATACCTCCACTGATTTGCTCCCCTTGCACCTGCTAAAAGCCTCTCTTTTCCTTTTCATCGTATCCTGAATATCTCTGGTCATCCCTGGTTCTCTGGGCTTGTTACTCCTTCCTATCACCCTACAGGGAACATGTTGAGCCTGTACCCTCCCCATTACCTTTTTGAACGCCCCCCACTGCTCCTCTGTAGATTTCCCCACAAGTAGCTGTTCCCAGCCTACCTTGACCAGATCCTGCCTTATTTGACTAAAATCTGCTCTCCGCCAGTCCAAAACATTTTTTTGCAACTTGTCTATTTCTTTGTCCATAACAAACTTAAACTGTACCATGTTGTGGTCGCTATCGCTAAAATGCTCGCCCACCACCACCTCAGCCACCTGTCCGGCTTCATTCCCCAGAATTAGGTCCAGCACTGCGCCATCCCTTGTTGAACCCTCTACATAGTGAAGGCGAGATTTCGTCTCCACAATGACTGTGCAGTGTTCACTCCTACTGATACTGTCATGGACAGATGCATCTGCAGCAGGCAGGTTGGCAAGGATGAGGTCAAGTATGTTTTTCCCTCTTGTTGGTTCCCTCACCACCTGCCGCAGACCCAGTCTAGCAGCTATTATCATTTAGGACTCGGCCAGCTCGGTCAGTAGTGGTTCTACCAAGCCACTCTTGGTGATAGACATTGAAGTGCCCCACCCAGAGTACATTCTGCACCCTTGCCACCTTTAGTGCTTCCTCCAAGTGGTGCTCAACATGGAGGAGCACTGATTCATCAGCTGAGTGAGGGCGGTATGTGGAAATCAGCAGGAGGTTTCCTTGCCCATGTTTGGCCTGATGCCATGAGACTTCATGGGGTCCAGAGTCGATGTGAGGACTCCCAGGAGTTGCTTACCTCTTAACTATAAGTCACTGTGCTGCCACCTCTGCTGGGTTTGTCCTGCCGGTGGGACAGACATACCCAAGGACGGTGATGGTGGTGTCTGGGACATTATCTGTAAGGTATGATTCCGTGAGGATGACTATGTCAGGCTGTTGCTTGACTAGTCTGTGAGACAGCTCTCCCAATTTTGGCACTAGCTCCCAGATGTTAGTAAGGAGGACCTTGCAGGGTCGACAAGGCTGCAATTGCCGTTGTCGTTTCCGGTACCTTGGTCAATGCCGCGTGGTCCATCTGATTTCATTCCGTTTTTGTGACTTTGTAGCAGTTTGTTACAACTGAGTGGCTTGCTAGGCAATTTCAGAGGGCATTTTAAGAGTCAACCACATTGCTGTAGATCTGGAGTCACATGTAGGCCAGACCAGGTAAGGAAAGCAGATTTCCTTCCCTAAAGGGACATTAGTGGACCCTTTAGTGGGCCATGTGGACCATTTACGGAAGACAGAGACAAAAACCAAGATTTAGTTCCACCAGCGATCATAACCAGGTCTGTGTTTCTTGTTGAGGATACTCAACCCAGGACAGACTTCTCTGTAAGAATTGAGGATACAGAACTGCAAGTGCCCACCAAAACACCTGATGGTCAGGCAACTCCGGAAAAGGAGATTCCTGACAAAGAATCTGAAATTGTGGAACTGCGACCTTCCACGCATAGCAGGAAACCACCTGAAAGACTGAACTTGTAAATTCCCTACCCAGTGTAAATATTATGTTGTCTTGAAAAATATGTACCTGCAAATATAATATGTATAGCTGCTTTAAAGGAGGAGGAATGTAGTAATTATGGTTTTATTTAGAGTGTAATGTACCTCTAAGAATAATACTTGTTAAGGAGAGAAGTGTGGGCTACCTCAGCAGACAGTGTAGAGATAGAGTTGGAGTTGAAAACACACAGGTAGTTGCTGCTGAGTGCATTATAAATAAACTTAATGTTTCCACCTAAGAGTGCCTGTAGATCAACTCTATCATCAATAGCACAACTCAGCCACCCTACAACAGATATATAGCATTCGTAATGTAATATAATTTCTAGGCTTGTCTTTAATAAACTTGTAGTGTTCATAAAAATGATAGATGAATTGCAAATACAACGCAAGTCTACAGTTTATAATGCATTGGAAGGTTAGAGAAAGTGTGTGAGGTAGTACTAAAATATGAACTGGTGAAATGCCACAATATGTGTGGAGCAGAGTGGTTTGGGAAATCACTGTTCACCTCTGGAAGGCCTGAGTAATGAATAATTAATTTTACATTTGAATAAGAGATTATTGTAGTCTGGATCCATTTGACAGAAACAATGAGAATTAAAATGTGGAAAAACTTACTCTTGAAATTATTTGAATGGCTAAAGCACAAAATGCCAATCTTGCACTGATTTTATGTAACTTCACTAATACTGGCGCAGGTAAAATCAATTTTTGGGCACCTGTTTTACAAATGGGTAGATGATGCAATGGCACTGCAGCCTCATGACAATTTTTAAACTCCCTGTTAAGCTTGTTGAGACAAGGTGTGCCTGCAGTGCGAGCCTTGACCATCAACAGTTTGCCATGTGATGAACTGCAAGACTCGGGGTCGCATTTTATGTGCCCCCGCTGGGTTTGTTTTTGGAGAGGGGTTGGGGGCGGTGGGGGCACGTAAAATAGGGCAGGTGCCCACACCATCACCTTCCCACCCACCCCTGAACTCAACCGTGTAGTGTGGAGGGTGGATGGGCGCCGAAATCAGCAGCTTGTTGGCCGTATTTAAACAGATAATCAAGAGTCACTTTGGCTTGTTAACAAGCCAATTGACCCTGATAATACACAGCACACGCTATCAAACGGTTCACGTGGGATGTTGGACGGGAGCGGGCAGCCCGATTTTTAAAAAAAATATTCTCTTCAAAGGGTGGGAAGGAAAGGGGGTTTTACTTTGCAGATTGGGGGCGGCCCCACCAAGGTAGATCTCCCCCATTCTTCCTACCCGCCCACAGCCTTAAAACCACCCCCTCCCTGACCTGCCCAAACCCTCCATGCCCGAGACCCCCGGCTTACCTGTTTCTGGGGATCCATGGGCTGCTCTTCTCCTCCTCTTGCAGACTCTGCAGTGCCCGCTAACCCGCTCTTGGAGCTGCCAGTCAATTGGACTGGCTGGCAGCTCCTGAGGGCGGGACTTCCTTCACTGTGATGACTCTATGCAGCAGATTAGTGTCGTCAGGAAACTGTTAAACACTATTACAGAGAGAGTTTTAGTGCTTGCAAGCTGGACCAGATCTCTCATTGGGAAAGCCCCACCCTGCGAATTGCCCACATTAAGAGCTCACTGTTCGGAGACCCCACAGTACATCACATGACTCCCGATTGGCAGGAGGGAGTGACTGTACATCCAGTTACCACATTTCCTCCCCCTTTAATTTTTTTACAATTACTCTTTACAGAAAAACATTTAAACAGTCCAACAAACACATATAAAATTTCAGGTGATCATAAGTCAAGTCTCTGAGCTTGTCTTATATGGCCAGAGCGGCGTAGCTCTACCACTGGAGGTTTCTGAACAGGATCAACAGAATCTGGAGCTGCACTGTGAAACACATCATCGGAACTAGGCAGTTCAGGATTTGGCAACTCTTCTGAAACATCTGGAATGTTTGTTCTAGGTCAATCATACACCTCAGAAGTCGACGGTTCAACATTAGTCACAGGTTGATCAGTTAATTGTTGGAATGTCTCTCTGGCACAGATGTGATCTATGTGTTTATGGATGATTCTATCTCCCACTCGTACTTTGAAAGGTAACGGATCAGTCTCTGAAACATGACTCCAAGAGCCTAGACAATCCCTCAAGAACACATCCTGTCACGTTTGGAGGAACAGTATTCTCAGTTGCTTTGGGAGACTTTGTTGGTTCGGCATTTCCCTTTTTCTGTTGTGTCCATCGTGTTCTGCTCGACATTGACTTCTCAAAAAATGGAACCTTTATTTCCACTTGTTTCATATTTTCAGCCTTTTCATTTTTCAACGACTCGTGCTCAGTATGTTTGAAACAGTTAGTGCTTTTTAGTCTAGCTCCATGAGCTTCAGTGTCAGATCTACATTTTCCAATCTTATTTCTGTTGTTTCTTTTTCTGTCTGCAGCAGAGCTTGTCCTTGTCCTTCACTTTGGCTTCACAGTTGGCCAGTATTATGGCACAGCCGATGATAAATGCTGAACTGTTCAAGCCCCAAAGGAAAACTTGAAACAACTGCCAGAATTTGTATCTATTTTGCAATTTTGTATCAAATTTGCAATTTGTATCTATTTTGAGATGCGTGCCTTGAATTCAATAGTAATAAGACCACTGAGTCTTTTAGGTTTCTTACAAACTAAATTAAACCTTTATTAAATAAAAAATATGATTTTAAGCACATACATAGGTTTACAAATTACTACTATAATAACTCCTCGCTCCCCGAGTTAATCTAACTCCCAATTACACCTCCATTAAGGCAACAGTAAAACACACAGATTTAAACAGACCCAGGCAAAGCACACACACTGGACAGTTGAATTCAAAGTGAGTTTTCTCTGCTTCAGTTCCTTGTAGACAGCAGCTTGAGGCTTAGATGCTGGAGGCTTTTCATACTTGTGTTAGATCTTAAAATGCCTTCCCTTACACACAGCCTTCTCTCCTTTATACATATTTTCCCCTTCGATTGCAAATTCCTATTGTTTCACAATGTCTTTGGACTTTACCTCTCTAATAATAAAAATCTCTCACAATACCAATTTTACCAGTAATCTCTGGGAAAAATAAACCCACTGGCCAGAATCTTCTGTTTAAATGATGCACGCGCTTCACATTTTTCATTAGGCTGAATCTTTGGCTTGGCGAGCGGGAGTGGGGTCCACTCGCCGAGGCATAAAATGATGCATGGTGACGTCGGGCGTGTGTCCCGACTTCACCGTGTGTCATTTAGATTTTTAGTTTGGTGGGCACAGAGACTAGTTGGTTGCGTGCCCACTGAACTGTCAAAGGCCTATTAAAGCCATTTAACTAACAATTAAAATAATTAATGGAGCTGCCCGTCCAACCTTAAGGTTGGCGGGGGCAGGTGAAGAGCCCAGGCGGCCTTCGCATTTTTCATGGAACCTCATCCATGAAATGAGGTTTCATGAATGATTTTAAATTTCCACAAAAATTTTTATTGAAATTAATGCACAAGTCCAAGCTCATGTGATAGTTTCACATGAGGGGACATGTCATAAAAATTTTTCAACACTTTATTGAACTGTTAAAACTTAAAACTAGGCTCCCTGAGGCACCTCTGTGCCTCAGGGAGCTTTCTGCTCTCTTTTGCGCACACAGGGAGCGCTAAGTGCTTCCGGGTGTGCGTCACACTGGGCAGGCCTTAGTTGGCCGACCCACGTAAAGTGGCGGCACAGGCTCGATCGGGGGTGCCGACTGGGTCCACGCCAGCCCCCGCACAACCCCCCCCTCCAACGGGGGAAAAGTTCTACCCATGGAACCTCATACATGGGCGTGATGAGGTTTCATGAAGAGTTTATTAATTCAATAAAATTCATAAGCATGTCCCGGCTCATGTGACAATGTCACATGAGGGCACATGTCTGAATAAGGCCATTTATTCTTTTTTTCAATTTGTGATAATGAAATTAATCTTCCTGAGTCAGCTCTGTGCCTCAGGGAGATTTCTGCGCTCTTTCACGCACATGTATTAAAGAGCACAGGCCCCAACACTCCCTCCTCCCCCTGCCCTCACGGGTAGGGCTGAGTGCTTCTGCGTGCATGTCATGCTGGGTGGGCCCTAATTGGTCCGCCCACGTAAAATGGTGGCATGCAGCTGATTGCAGGCGGCGATTGGCTCCGCTCCCGACTGGCCCGCCTGACAGGGAGAAAATTCTCCTCACTGTTTCTTAACTTCTCCTAGATAGGTGAAATATTTCACCCCCTCTTTTGAATTCAAGCTAGTATGGTTTATTTAAAAATGCAAATGCTCCCTTTACACCTCACATTCTAAAACTCACCCATGTTTACCTACTTAATATTTCAAACCTAGCTTTTCTTCTGATACATCAAAGCCTTCAGACTAGCTGCCTTTAATTGTTAACATGCACACACACACAGACATACACACACACCCCTCCATAGGCCCAGACCCCAATATTACTCTACATTACAATAAATTCCAATAACATTATAAAAATTATTATATTTTCCTGACAGCCAGGTCTCTTTCCTGTGAATTCTTAGCTTGCTTCAGTTCTGTAATTGTGTTACTCATGGCTTCATTATCCGCTCACATCCTGGAAAGTTCCACCACTTTTCCTTTCAAGGCCTCTTCTGTTTCATTCAGCTGGTTCTTCGGTTCTTCAATCTCTTTCTTGTACCTCTTAGCTTCCTCTTGGACTAATGAACATTGCTGAGTCTTCTCTGTCAACTGTTTCTCCAGTTTGTTCATGAGTTGCTTGACTGCCATCTCCATCTTGAGAAAAGTGTGATGTGGAGCATTGGCATGATCAAACTTCTGAGAAAAGGCAATGCCTGTGTACATGCTACCTCCCATGCTGGTGTAGTTGGTCCCAGCATAGGTTTGTACTCAGATTAATGGGCCCCATAAGGAACCATTTCCTCCTTTGCAGCCAAATACAAAGGACCAGAGTAAAGATATTGACTCAGTTAATCGCCTCTTTCCATGTAATTTTTATGTCTGTGTTTTCCCCAAATTCATACAGGGCTCAACAGGGTAGATGCAGGAAGGATGTTGCCCCTGGCCTGGAGTTTCTAAAACCTGGGGACACTATCAGAATAAGAAGTAGACATTTAGGACTGAGATAAGGAGGGAATTTCTTCAAGCAGAGGGTGATGAATCTTTGGAATTCTCTACCCCTGTAGGTTTTGGAGCCTCAGCCATTGAGTATATTCAAGACAGAGATCGATAGATTTCCAGATATTAAAGATATCAAAGGTTATAGGAATAGTGCGGGAATTAGCTTTGGGGTAGAAGATCAGCCTTGATCTAGTGGAATGGTGGAGTAAGCCTGAGGGACTGAGTGGCCTATTCCTGCTCCTATTTCCTATGTATTATTTAGGCATGGTTAAACTTTGGTTCTATACAGTTTATTGCCTCTCTTACATAGGAAAAATCATGACCTGTAGCATTACATGAAATGCATTTTATGATTTATGTAGAACAAAACGCAATAAGAGCCATATTTGGAATTCAAGTGCAGAGATCATCATACCTGATGATATGATTAAGACCCATCAACTATAATCCTTGAATGACAAGGTTATGTTCCTTGATGCCTCTGCTGGTCATGTTCAAACTCCTGGATCCTTGGGATGACTTGCATGTTGCAATGTGTCTTCACACTGCCCTTTCACATCTGGAACTAGTAAAATATAGGAAATATAGGAAATGGAATAAGCTTGGGTAGTCTTAACAACATTCCTAGTGGGTGTGCACCCACTGCATGACAGACCACAAGATTGGCAATCTCATCAGAGAAGACATAAATGTGAAAAAAAATACACAGTGGCCTGATAGTAATGGGTGTTTCTCTGAGTTTTGAGTGAAGTAGAAAGGAACTTTTCGTTTGTGTGTTGGCATCTCATTCCTCTTGGTAACATGCCAAAAAAGTAAAACTACAAAAACTACAACTACAAATACTGAAGAATTGAGAGAATTATAGCTGATCAAATTTCCTTTTTCAAGTTTAAGCATACACTTTTTTCAATAGATGCACAACGTGCCACATAATTAAAGAAAGATACATTGCACCTTATTATTGGGGAGTTGGAACACATGACAGCATGCGGAATTAGCCGACATATACATTTTAGCCCTACTGGTCCAGGATCCAGCTCCCATCAGGTTTTGCCTGATGGGGAAGCCAGTATTGCCAAGCTCTCAAGTCTCTGCCTGATTTTGCAGAATGGGTCCTCATGATCTCATTATACCTTGTCTACATACTTAAAACAGGACCCTACCGGGGGTTTTGGTCACTTGCTCAAAATGTCACACTAATACAGAGACACACCAGGAAAGAAGCAGGATTGATGGGATAACTGACAGCCCTTATATTAAGTGGTTTCCACCTGATTGGAGGGAGGGAGGGGGGGTGTGGGGGGGGGAGGTGGTGAGGGTGGTGATGGGCCGGCGGAGTGGGGTGGGGAGATGTGATTAAAATCATGCCCATTGGTTTTAAAAAATATGAAAAACTACTTTATCTTCATAATAGGGGAAAATGTAAGTATTTTAATTTTCAATCGAATTTTGCTAGAATTAAAATCTTATAAGTTGCACGTCTGATAAAGCCAATGAAGCCCTTCATTGAACTTTGATCCAGTGTTTCCTCTAAGCTGTGCGGCTGCACAACGATCCACACAGGACATGCACAGTTGGCCCCTTTAAGCTACCATGGGCTGAATTTTCCAGTCGTCGGGCGGGCGGAGCTGACCCAATGGCGGGGCCGCGCTGCCATTTTACGTGGGCGGCCCAGTGTGACGTCCGCAGGTAAGCGCTATGCACTCCCTGTGCGGGCACGGGGGGGGGGGGGGCGGAATCCCTAAAATCGAGCGTGCGCTCTTTCACGCTTGTGCACGAAAGAGCGCACTCATCTGCCTGAGGCCAAGTGCTGCCTCAGAGAGATCGGCTCTACTTCCAACAATATTAAAAATAGAGAAAAAAAAGTTCCCTTGCATGTCCCCTCATGTGACAATGTCACATGAATTGGAACATGGTCATAATTTCCATAACAACTTCATTAAAATTTTTCAAACCCTGCATGAAACCTCATCCCGCCGCTGGATGAGGTTTCATGTTTTTTCTAGTTCCCGCCGGGGTTCCTGGCCAACTTGCCAGCCTTAAGGTTGGACGGGCAGGTCCTTTAATTGTTTCAATGATCCTGTCAATGGCCTCAATTGGCCATTGACAGGTCAGCGCCTCCACCTTCCTGAAAGTTTAAATGGGGCGGGGGTGACGTCGGGGGTTCCGCCCGGTGTCATCCCACATCATTTTACACGATGGCAAGTGGGTCCCGCCCCCACTCACCGACGGTAAAATCCTGCCCCATGTGTGCACAGCCACACTCTACAGAAAAAAAATTAGAGGATGCATTGCACGGTGCCGTGACAGAACAGTGACTTTAACTGTATTCTGCTCTCAATATAAAAGCCAAAGACTGCGGGTGCTGGAAATTTGAAATAACGGAGTTAACGTTTCAAGTCAAATATCACTTTTCTTACGAAGAAGAGTCATATTCGACTTGAAATGTTAACGGTTCCTTTCCACACAGACGCTGCCAAACCTGCTGAGTTTTTCCAGCACTTTTGGTTTCTATTTCATGCCATCAACGATTGGTCCAGTCATCTCAATTTTTCTGCTCCTCTCACCCACTCTAACCTGTCTCTTTCTGAACTTGCTGCACTCTGTTCCCTCAGGTCCAACCCTGACTTTGTCATCAAACCTGCTGACAAGGGTGATGCTGTTGTTGTCTGGCACACTGACCTCTACCTCGCAGAGGTTGAGCGTCAACTCGCAGACATTTCCTCCTACCTCCCCCTGGACCATGATCCCACCACTGAACATCAAGCCATTGTTTCCAGGACTGTCACTGACCTCATCTCCTCTGAAGGTCTTCCCTCCACAGCTTCCAACTTCAGAGTCTCCCAACCTTGGACAGCCTGTTTGTACCTCCTACTCAATCCACAAACAGGACTGCCTCGGCAGACCGGTCGTGTCAGCCTGTTCCTGCCCTTCGGAACTCATTTCTTGCTATCTTGACTCCATTCTCTCTCCCCTTGTCCAGTCTCGTCCTACCTACATCTGCGCTTCCTCTGATGCCCTACATCATATCAACAATTTCCAGTTCCCTGGGCCCAACCACCTCCTCTTCACCATGGACGTCCAATCCCTCTACACCTCCATCCCCCACCAGGATGGTCTGAGGGCTCTCCGGTTCTTCCTTGAACAGAGGCCCAAACATTCCCCATCCACCACTACTCTCCTCTGCCTGGCTGAACTTGTTCTCTCACTGAAAAATTTCTCCTTAAACTCGTCTAACTTCCTCCAAATATAAGCTGTGGCTATGGGTACCTTCATGGGCCCCGGTTATGCCTGTCTCTTTATGGGATGTGTGGAACATTCCTTGTTCCAGTCCCGCTCAGGCCCCCTCCCACAACTCTTTCTCTGGTATATCGATGACTGCTTCAGTGCTGCTTCATGCTCTCGTCTGGATTTGGAAAAGTTTATTAATTTTGTTTCCAATTTCCACCCCTCCATCATCTTCACATGGTCCATCACTGACACTTCCCTTCCCTTCCTTGACCTCTTTGTCTCAATTTCTGGTGATAGACTGTCCACCAATAATTCATTACAAGCCTACCGACTCCCATAGCTACCTCGACTACAGCTCCTCACACCCTGCTTCCTGTAAGGACTCCATCTCATTCTCTCAGTTCCTTCAGCTCTGTCCCATCTGTTCTGATGATGCCACTTTCCAAAACAGTTCTTCTGACATGCCTTCCTTCTTCTTTAACCGAGGTTTTCTACCCACGGTGGTTGACAGGGCCCTCAACCGTGTCCAGCCCATCTCCTGCGTATCTACCCTCACACCTTCCTCTCCCTCCCAGAACCATGATACAATCCCCCTTGTCGTCACTTATCACCCTAGCAGCCTCCGCATTCAAAGGATCATCCTCCGCCATTTCCGCCAACTCCAGCATGATGCCACCACCTAACACATCTTCCCTTCACCCCCCTTTCAAGTGAAGCAGCACTTCACTTGCACTTCCCTCAATTTAGTCTACTACATTCGCTGCTCCCAATGCGGTCTCCTCCACATTGGAGAGACCGAACGCAGACTGGGTGACCGCTTTGCGGAACACCTTCGGTCTGTCCGCAAGCATGATCCAGACCTCCCTGTCGCTTGCCATTTCAACACACCACCCTGGTCTCGTGCCCACATGTCCGTCCTTGGCCTGCTGCATTGTTCCTGTGAAGCTCAACGCAAACTGGAGGAACAGCACCTCATCTTCCGACTAGGCACATTACAGCCTTCCGGACTGAATATTGAGTTCAACAATTTCAGATAATGAACTCTCTTCTCCATCCCCACCCTCTTTCTGATCCCCCTTTTTCCAATAGTTTATAATTTTTTTAATATATTTTTCTTTTCCCACCTATTTTTTAATTTATTTTGATCTATCGTTTTATCTCCACACTTTAGCCCATTTCGATCCCTTCCCCCCACCCCACCCCCACTAGGGCGATCTCTCACTTGCTTGTCCTGCTTTCTACCCTTAATGTCACCATTAGCACATTCCTCAACTAACATCACCACCGTCAACACCCCTTTGTCGTTTTGTCCATGACATCTTTGGCAATCTCTTCTTTGCCTCCACCTATCACTGGCCCTCTATCCAGCTCTACCTGTCCCATCCCCCTCATATTTCATCTCATTTCTATATTTCCTTAGTTCTGATGAAGAGTCATACGGACTCGAAACGTTAACTGTATTCCTCTCCGCAGATGCTGTCAGACTTGCTGAGTTTTTCCAGCTAAGTTTGTTTTTGTTTGTGAATGATTGGTCATTATTGCTTTTGTTTTGCGTTGCACTTAGAATTTTTTCTGGGATAAATTGTAGAGAACATCTCTTTGTTTCTTTGCTTTAACAGTACTCGTTCATGGTAGAGTTCAAAATACGAAATTGTCATTCACAAACATCTGGACTCAATTTTTACTGGGAAGTGCATCTGAATGGGAGGGACAGTAGCCCACCACAGGGACCTCAGCCTGAGGCTAAGGTCTCATTTAAATACTGATGTCGGGGTTTGGAGCAGATAAAAAGGTTAGGAGCCTTGGGCTGCAAGGGATTGAAGGGAATGGTCCTTGGCATAACATTAGCACTTGGCAAGTCTTTGGCAGTTGATTCCAGTGAAGAGAGAGAGAGCCAAAGTTGGGAGGAGTGAGGCCTAAGGACTCCCTGGAGTGGGAGTGTTAGCGGGGTTCGCGGGCAGGGGAACTTTCCCCTCCTGGCTCACAAGGAGTCCACAGCAAAGGTACTTAAAAAACTTACCTGGACCTTTTCTGGGCTCTCCAACTGGTTGGATTGCCTCCACCAATTTGTCACTAAAATCACATTGACTGCATCGAGCCATAATATTTGAATTTAAATTAGTTGCTTGCTCGACTGAAGTAGAAGTTTTGGCTGTGTCATGTTCCAGTATACAAAGGCTGCTATTCTCTGTGCCTCTGATCTCACACCAGAGACATCCCGCCGACAATTCTGGAACTCCCATGAAAAAGCCCACACAGATTTTTGTGGAATTAGAGAGAATTGAACAGCTGTCATTTGACTGGTGGGTCTGGGCCCTAATAATTGACTGCATCCTTGAAGGGCTAAGAGAAATAGTGCTACTAGGGGAGTTTAAAAACTAAAGCCTCAAAACTCACATGAAGGAACAAAGTGCTTCCAAAGTCAGAGATGTAGCTATCATGGCTGATCACTTTGATTTAAGCCATAAACCTCTAAATCAAAGCAAATTTAAATCTAGTAACTCTTACCAGCAAGGGAGAGGTAAGATTGAGGTAAATGAAGCAGAAATCAATTCCAGAGGAAAGGAGAGTAGAGAAGCCAGTTCAGATCAATCCCCAACTTTAAAAAGAAAGAACCTGGAAAGTAAATCAGCAGGAACATGCCTTGCTTGCTTCCAGCGTGGCAAGCCTGGGCACATAAAAGAGAACTGTTGGTTTGCCAAGAAACCAACAAGAGGAGCTGTGGTTAGGCCTGTGTGTATCGCCTTAAAAGTACCAAACAGATCAAACGGGACAGGGGTAAGACAAAATACCTACCGAAGCATCTTGCACAAAGGGAAAATGACTCCTTTTGCATCACAAGCTCCAAGAAATAAAATAACTATTTTTAGAGATACAGGGTGTTTTCAGGCAATGCTTGTAGCGATGGCTGCTGATTTGCTGCCAATTGCAGGACACATGCCACAGTTCTAGTAAAAGGGCACTGGTTTAAAGGCTCCCCCAGTAAAAATTCAACTGCAGAGTAACTGGGTCACTGATGTAGTGATAGTTGTGGTTGTGCCGAGCTACCCTTAAGGGGAGTGGACCTATTGTTGAGAAATAGCTTGGTGGGGTGCCAGCTACTGTGCCCAGAAGGTCAAATACAGTCCATGGAGACCCGAGAAACAGAAAGGAACGAGAAAAAATCTATTCAGCTGCAGTGGGCTGAAGAAGTTCCTAACATCCTACAGGGAAGGGTGTTGGAGGGGGTGGGAGGGGGGTATGGGGGGAGCATGGGGGGAGGTGCGGCAGTAGTGCGATAAAACCAGAAAGGATTAGGGAAATAGAAGGAAAGCCAGAGGACGTTCTGAAGGCCAGCAGAGGGCACACCAAGGTAGAAAGAGTCAAAATGGAACCCACAAATCTAAAGACGCCAAAACCAGGCCAGTATGGTTTAATGAGACCAAGACAGGGCCCTTAAGAAGCTAAGGAGAATGAAAGGGCTGAACAGAGGTCTGGTTAGCAGAGACCTTCTGTCATGATTTTAATAGGGACATAGGAATTTCCCAAACTAGCAGACAGATAGTGATGGAGACGCCTCACCCAGTCAAAGAGCAACAGGACAGTGCAGCAGAAGCTGGCAGTAATGTCCCAAAGGACATGGGGAAGATTGAAGACCAACCCACTCCCAAGCTACCAGAAAAGGGGAAGTCAGTACCCCTTAACGTGAACTGCACTTATAAAACTCATAAGGAAACTACAAGTGCTGCTAACACAGGATTATCTTTCAAACTATTACAGGATCACATTCAAAATGTAAAGCCACCCAAATCCAGCAGCTCAATTTCCAAGGCAACTGACAATAAGGTGCCAGGGAAGAACCCAGACACTTCACAGGGGTTTAAAAACAATACACCCAAATCATCACCTTGGAAATAAGAATCATCAATGGACCAAAACTTTTATTATTGAACTCCTGGGTTGTGGAAACAGCCAAGAAAGGGTTACTACAGACAATCCTACAAAACAATCGGCGTAATTTACATATTACAAGCCTCCAGCCTTGTGAAACCTGACTCCTCCCTAGGGGTCAGCAAAGAGATTGAACTTTCCCCAACTGTTAATTGCTTTGAGAATTATATGTCTGTTGGATTTACCATTCTCGAAACCTTGTGTACCAATATTAATGAATAGTCACCAGATAACATATATCTGGGGATTTTAAGAAAAGGGAATGTGATAGAGAAACTGTAGCAATACCAGATTACTGTGAATGTCCAAATGTGTATGAACGAGTGAATGCGTGCATTTTTCTTTTGCTTTGGAAGCAAGCCGTACATTGCAGACATGTCATGTTCCAGAATATTATGAACTTTTAGTCAATACTTTAAAGTTCTGAACATAAACAAACTATTAAAAATGGCTGCTGCAACCATGTGACCTTTTGGCATTTTCGCTCCAGACAGTCCTGTGACTCAAGCAAACACTGAATTAAAGATGTACATTCACAGCCATCCAGGGAATTCACACATTTGTTTGTTTAAAGATGGACCATCAACACAAGAACTATAGCATTCCAGCCAGCCAGTCTTTTCCACCGTAGATAAAAGAAGCATCGAAATTCAATGTATGTTAGACTAATGTAAATGGATCCCATTGACCTTCCATTGTATTATGATGGTCCCTCATCCAAACTAGACTGGGTGAATTTCAAGGTGTTAAATGACAACAGAGTATGTGAGATAAACATGCTACCCCTTTTTTGGAAAAAGGACTTTGAACTTGTAGAAATATCACGGCGAGGAAGCTTTTAAAATAACAGCAAGAAGCTGTTCAGCAGACAGTTTCATCAGGAAGCCTCCTAAGTGGCTGAGGTAATAAACAGAAATACCTTAAAAATGGGAGATGGACTCTCCCCAACCTGTTCCAACTTTGAGTTCACATGAGAAACAACCTCTTAGAAATTCAAGTACAAGGAGCCTCGCAGCTTACTCAAAATCATCTGCTTTACGAGACCTTCACTTCAACTAAAGCATCAACTCATCTAAGAAACTACAGGGCTGCCACAAAAGAGATTGAGACAGTGATAAATTGTAATTGTATTGTTTTACCTTCATCTATATCCAATCCTTATGTGTGATAATATGCGAGTCGAGTGAGTGAAACATCACATTTTAATATCCAGGGCAAGTGTTTCATGATAAATAACTTTTTTAAAAAGCTCAAAAAAGATTGCTGCTGGGATTATTTAAATTAGGATATCCACTCTGAGGGTATGAAAACACACATGTTTTATATACATACATACATATTGACCATGGACAATAGAAAAGAACAAATAAATTTCTGTCCATGACAGCTGTTTTTGAAACCACTAGGTGGAAATGGTGCAGCTACAGGCTGCTAAGTGGGCTTGGCCTAATCTTAATCCATGCGTTGTTCTCACTGACCAAACTATGGATTGCATCAACATAACATGGAATAATATTTTAATGCATCAAAGAACTGCAAAAAGATCAGATTTGAGCTAATGCCTATGAATCCTGACCTTCAAGATCCAATTAAAAGTTTGGCCAGTTAGTCACACTACATTACCGGAAGGAGTTGGTATATTGCACCATGATCGACGTTTTTAGCAGACAAGTCCAAAGAGGCACTGACTCAGCTTTATGAGCTGTTCCTTGTACAGTCCATTGACCAGGAAATCTACTGGGAAGGGAGGAAAAATAAAACAAAAAACAAAAAGTGAAATAAATTGATCCGTTCATCAAATTGTTTTTTTCCTGAACAAACTGCAGCAGAAACCATAGCCATTTCAGATACTTCAACTAAGGTAAGGTGGCTCATAGATCGCAACAACCTAAGAATTTACAGAGGAATTTTGTGAGGGGTTGAAAAGGGGGTTGGAGCTGTGATAACATGTGGATCTTGACAAATTCATTTTTATGATTCTATTTTTATTTGAAAATGGTGTATAAAATCAGCAGAATGGAAAGGGAATCTGATTACTGTAGCATTGCTGTCAGAATTCCCATACACTACATGAATGATACCCCCAATAAATTGAATTGAGTGGGATTAGTACTGTGGCTGTATAGGTCAATGTATTCTGTTCGTTTTTGTAACCTCTTGGTGACTTATTTTGATTCTGCAAATATTTTTTATCACCGCATAAATATGCACTTTATTGTGAGAAAGTATATAATTGTGATGCTTATTTTAATATATTTTCTGTGCAAGTGCACAGCAATTTGGTAAATTAACTGCACATAGAAATCAGTCTGTTTAATCCAAAAAAATGTGTTATGTACATAATAGTTATTAACGCATATACATGTGTTCCTATTATTTGGACTAAAATGTTGTAACAGGTTCTTTTTAAATTAACCCAAATAGCAGAATTGTATAATTCTGTTTCCCAACAAAAAGCTGCCCTTTAATCAACTACAGGCTATTGCACTTAGCAATATATTTTAAGTAAGGATTTCTTTATGTGTGAAGTTGATTCCCTATTGAGAACTCCACATTGACAGCAGTTCATCAATTAACCTGAACAGGTTTCATACACTCTTGCACTGGAATTATAGCCAATTCTTCCTGAGGCAGTGCTCTCAATTTATGTTTAATGCTTAAGGTACCTGGTAGGTAAGGGAAAGACAGGGACCCATTAACTTTAATGATGATGTGCATAATCATGTTTCCAACCACTTAATTACAATTTCCCTTTGGGGTGCAGCCTACTATCATTTTCAGACATAACATCACCACCATAATGGGGTAGAAAAGAGCTTGGCATGTTACTTTATTTTCAAGGCCCAAGGCTTGTAACAATACCTGCTTTTAAACAGCACCTTGTAATTTGGAACAGCTCAAAGCACTTCACATAATGAGTGCAAAAGCAAAATACTGTGGATGCTGGAAATCTGAAGTAAAAACGGACAACGCTGTGGATATTCATGCGGCCTGGGGTTACCTGCGGGTGAGATAAAGGCTGGGATTTCCTGTACCCGCCAACATTGGGCATGTTCGGTGGTGTGAATGGGCAGTATGGCGCGATCGGTTTCACGACAGTGTGAAACCAGTTTGCGATCATCCACTCAGCCCGACATGTTTCCCGCCATTGGAACCTCATTACAATACATCGGCATATCATTATTAGGCTTGTCTGCTGGAATTGTCCATCCCTCCCACTGGACTGCCTGCCCCCCCCACCCCACCCCAGCGCACCGCCAACATGTTTCACAACAGCATATAAAAGGCATGCACTTGGCAGGCTGCACTTCGAGGGGAACTCGGAGATGAGTGCACAGTAATGTTGCGCAGTGCTCACCAGGGTCGCCTGTTGGGCTTCAAGCTTGAGGTGCATTGTGGGGGATGGGGTGGGAAGGGCAGACCTGCAGCTGAATGTAGTGCACAGCATTTGGTGGGAGTGGGGGGGGTGTTGGGTGGGCGAGGGAAGCGGCTACACATTAGGGACACCTGATATAAAGTGACCATTCCTCTGCAACTGAGACAATTCAGGTGCAGCCATTGATATGATTGGAGTCGGGCTTCTGCTTATTTGCCCATTCAAGCAACGCAGAGGCATCAAAGTGCCACCAAGTGCTCCAGAGCTTTTCACCCCTCCAGCACATACTGCAAAGTAATGAGCATTTTAGTGGACTGCAGAACAGTTGGATGGCTGCGCACGTTGTACAATCTCCTTGCTAATGCTGACCATTTAGCAGGCACTGGTGGAGGCACTCACAGCCCCTCGCAATGTCAGCATCCTTGTTTGGACCAGCCTCCTCCATGGTTCAAGCTAACAGCGCAGCCTTGCACTGTGGGTTAGGCCAGAGCTGCGAGCACAACCTGCAGCCCAATGGGCCAAAGCTGCCACCAATCTATCGAGGGGCGGACGTAGGTGGGGTTTCGGGCAGCCATTCAGCGCACTAATCTCTGTCTATCGAAGTGGTGGCCAGCACTCTCCGCAATGCGATAAGGGGCCTTCACACTTAACCAGGACAGGTTCTTAGTACACCCAAGCTAATCCATGTGTCTCTCTCTTTCATCCTGCAGGAGGAGTACATCAGGATCGTGGAGCTTGATGAACTAGCTGTATGCCTCGTGGTGTACAGAGAGCAAAGACGACGGAGAAGAGAGTGACCGAGGCCTCTGGCTGCACAGAGGGAGGAGCAGCACCCTCTGGAAGAAGGGGCAGCTGGGGCTCCTGCACAGGCTGCCGTAGAGCCACAGCGAGCCGTCACAGGTCGGTGCTTAGTGACATCCAGGGTCTATAGACACCGCCTTTCATTGCTGCAGATGACCGAGAACCAGTGTCACACATGTCTAGGGAACTAGTCGGTCAAATCTGCCACCTGCTGCAGTATTTGGCGCCAAGGGGATATGGAGGGCATCCACTTCAAGAGTCCATGAAAGTGACTGCAGTGCTCAATTTCTACGCCAATTGCTCCCTTCAGGGCTCCACAGGTAAGCTCTATGGGACATCACAAGCCTCCACCCGCAAATGCATCCATGAGGTCACGGATGCCATCTTTGCATGGGCCCGCAAATTTGTGCATTTCGCCGGGACCAGGACAGCCAGGATATAAAAGCACTTGGATTTGCCCTGATCTCGAGTTACTCATAGCTGCAGATTGCAATTGACTGCACTCACGTGGCACTCAGACCTCCATCACAATATGTGGCCAATTGCTGAATGTGCAGCTGGTGTGCGACCACCACAAACGCATCTTGTAGGTCTGCGCATAGTTTCCAGGGAGTGTGCATGACTCCTACATTTTCAGTCGGTCACAGATCCCTAACATCTTCCAGGGCCCACACAAGCTGCAGAGATGGCTTCTTGGGGACAAGGGCTACCCGCAGAGGACATGGTTGATAATACCCGTGCGACGATTTCACTGCAGCAGAGCGAGGGTATAACGAGGCTCATGCTGCAACTTGCAACTTGGTGGAGCAAACCATCGGGATGCTGAAATGATGTTACAGTGCCCGGACCGGTCTGGTGGAGCCCTGCAATACAGTCCGCAGAGGGTGCCACTCATTGTTGTCACCTGCTGCTCTCTTTACAACCTGAAGCTGCAATGGGGAGAGGAGCTGGCTGAGGAGGAGATGGAGGAGCTGGGAGTATCCTCGGATGAGGAGGACGCTGATGAGGATGAGGGTGAGGAGGTCCTTGAAGGCAGCGATGAGGCCCTCGCACTGGCCAAATGAGGCAGGCGTGCTCAGGAGGCCTTCATATTTGCTAGATTTGTGGAGGATGATCATGACATGCAGTGAAGAGGTCCTGTAGATCCTTATAATGCTTCTGTGAATGTTTGACTTCAGTCTGGCAAATGCCAGCATGCATACCCTCTGTGATGCATACTCCTGTTATGGAGACACAGTGGAGGCCCTAATAGTCACTCGATTGCAGGACGATGATGGTGACATGTAGTGAGAACACTCCATAGGTCTTCACAAAGCCTCTGAGAATGTCTGACTTCTGTCTGGCTGAGGGCAGCTCACTTGTGCTCTGTGATCAGGGTCATATCAAAGAGACACAGCCATGAAACTTTTGAAACACCTGACCCTTTTTCCACCTTCAGCACCTGTCCCCTCAGGAGCACAGTGTCACTGGTCACAGATGCTGAAGAGATGGGGGCCAGCCCCACCTTAAAGGTGCTGAGAGCACACAGAGAGAATGACGGAACTCTGTGATGCCTGCCCGCTACATTCTGGCAGCAATGACAAGCACCGTCGAGGTGCAGGCATCAGTAATGTTTCCAAGGAGTGTGAGGCTTGACTATCACTTTGGTCTGAAAGCTACACAAAGCACAGAGAGGAGGCCCTGGACTGAGACACCTGCCTTTACCTCGTGCAGTAAAATTTCACATCTGAGTGACACGAACACTGCTCCTCAGAACAAGGAGCCATGGGCAGTGGGACATTCTTGGGAGCTTATTGACAATAGTGAAAGTGATTAGCACCCGTGCTCAGACTGTGCAACTAATCTTCTTAACTTTTCTAACCCTGCCAATACGTCTTGGGGCACCCCGGACATCTACAGCAGAGGCGCAGGCAACCTGCTGACTGCCAAGCCTGTCTGTGATGACCTTGGTGGGTGTCCTCTGGAGGTCTGAGGACTGAGACCTGGAAGGCCTTGGCCTGCTTTCAGCATCAGGGGTCCTGCTGCGTGGCAGTGGAACCCTCCTCGACCTGTGGAGCTGGAGCTGCAGAGGTCACAGGAGGAAGCAAGTCAGATGGGCCATACACTCCCGGAGTCACCTGGATAGATGGCACTGGTTTGGGGGGGGTTGGGTGGGGGGACACCTGCTTGAGGACAAGGGGTAGCTGGAGTGAGATCAAGCTGCCCTGCACTCCTCTTGCGTACTCACTGTTGGAGGCCAACTATGACATCAGCGATGGAGTTGAGCCCGCGTAGTGGTGCAGGAGCGACGTCCTGGACCAAGGTCTCCATGGCGGCCGCAATCCTACCAGTGTTGACCTCGGTGCATTGGCATGCTGGTGCTATCTCCTCAGCTGGAAGGCAGACTGACTCCTCCCTCGTGCCTTACAATCTGAGGAGTGCAGCGGACATCCCTTCCTGATGTTCCTGAGTTTGCCTTTGTTGCTCCAGCAACTGTGACATTACCGAGTCCAAAGGCTCATCATCTGACTCGGACCCAGCAACATTCTAGCCTCCAGCAGTCCTCCAAGTGCCGGATACCTGGGAAGTTCCTGCTGCCACCTGCTGTGGATCATACAGTGCAATGTGCTCATGAGATTGTGATCCTGAGGCTATTCTAAAGCTAGGTCCCACCAAGATGTGTGTATGTGCGCTAGTGGAGGGTGTGGGTGAGCGCTGTGACAAGACTTCAAGGAGGGTGCCTCCAGATTCATCTTCAGAGGTTTTTTCGGGGCTTGATTGGAGGACGTGGGTCATGGTCTCCATCGGCTGTTTCCCAAATGTGCCTCCAGAAGCAAGGAGAGATAATTAGTGCATGGCAGTGGCCTGTGAAACAGGACACATCACTCACTGCATGGTGTCTGATGAATGTTGCACTGCTGGAACCTCACTTGGTAGAGCACTGTTAACCTCACCGTCAGCGCAGGAACAGTCCAGATCCTCGCCGACCAGTTGGACGGCTCTGTTTTCAAAGTCTGTGAGGGCCTTGATTTCCGGCATTCCTCCACTAACCTGTGACCTCCCCCTGTTGTGTGCCAGCTTGTCCTGCATGAATAGAAATGGAGAGAGCATAAGCAGGATGCTTGCCAGGTCAAATGATAAGTATGCCTGGCATGTGTGGGTGGCAAGTGGTCCCGTGGATGGGATGAGGACAATGAAGGTGTGTACGAGAGAGTGAATGGTGATGTCCCTTGAACTGGCAGTCCCTGTGAATGTGTGATGGGTTTGTGAGTGTGCGAGTTAAGAGTGTGAGAAGAGTAACTTACCCTGGTGGAACAGAGGAGATCATTCATCCTCTTGCCCCACTGGGTGGCTGTTCTCATTGGAAGGGTGTTGGTGATGAACACAGCTGTCACCTCGTCTCTGGCCTGGTTGGTCATGCTGCTGCCCATCCTGTGGCCAGAGCAGGGGTAAAAGACATTCCAATGAGCCTCCACTGTATCTAAAAGGTGTTCCAGTGACATGTCACTAAACCTGGAGGCTGAAGTTTTTTTGCCTTTCATGCCTTCCCTACAGCAGTCGTGGGCTGGAATTGAGAGGTGTGCGCGCCACTGTACTTTAAATGTGGCTCCCAGCATGATGAAGCGGTGAGGTGATGGCATGGTGGGTTAATGAGAGCCCGCCGACCATCGAAATGGCATGTTTCCCAGGAATACATTAGTAATGCGGCGGGTTTGGGTTGATATGGCTTGAAAACTTGCAACCGCGGCCAGCAGATAAAATGTCATTTTACCTGCCTGCTCCGGCACTTAGTGCAAATCTGGGACGATTCCGCCCAATGAGTGCAAAAGCGAAATACTGTAGATGCTGGAAATCTGAGGTGAAAACAGACAACATTGCAAATATTCAGGATGTCTGGCATTATCTGGGGGTGAGATAAAGAGAGTTAATGTTTCAGGTCAATGACCTTTCATGTGAAGTTCTGAGGAAAGGTCATTGACCTGAAACGCTAACAATGTTCTTGTCTCTGCAGATGCTGCCAGACCTGCTGAGTATTTTCAATAGTTTCAGCTTATTTTATTTCACATAGCTAATTACTGTTTGAGATATTTTCGGAACAGCAATTCTGCCAAGCATTGTACTCAACATTGCTTTTATCATATACAGATATTTAGCCACCACATATCTTAAGAATCAACAGCAGTAATCATGTTCCAAATGATAACTTCTGGTGTTTACATAACACATGTTAGCAGTGCACCTTGAATGTTGGTGTCTCCACTATGAGAACAGATCAAAAATGGAATAAAATAATTCATGAACATTTCAGTATGTATTCAGTGGAATTCACTGGATAAGTAACATTACATCACAAGATAGTAATCTAATCAAGGCACTGTAATGGAATCTGAAAATATGTTGTTGAAGTGTAAACAGTTCGTTCATCATCAAATTCTTGAGACTGGGTGATTATCAGTAACCCGCCTGTAAGGTTATACTATATATATGTAGTTAATTTTTTTATGCACCTGAAAGGACAATAATGAAAGGCCTTTCAGTACATGGGATGATTTATAGGACCTTACAGGATACCAGACAAGCTTAGATGCTGAATGAAATACTAAAAGGAACAGCTTCCTTTCCATAAAGCAGCATTACTGTCCTGGGGCTCAGATGAGGGTAAGACATCGGTAAAGCTTTTGTCACCCGACCCTTAAATTAGAATATGTTTATGTAACCCATTATTCTTTTATGATCAATATATATGTACAGGCTGAAGGTGATTTATGACATCTTAAAACAAAACTTGCATTTATATAGTTCCTTATATCATGCCTTATACAAATTCCTCAAGGCACTTCTAATACAATGAATGACTTAGAAGTCAGTGATTTGCTAGACATGTCAATGCAGCCAGCTCTATGCATGGAGTTCTACCTTACAGATCTCAATGAGATTAAAAACCAGTTAATTTTAGCACCGTTGGTCAAGGGAAGAATTTTGGCCAAGAAACTGGAAGACCTTCTGTTTCTCCAAATACTGTCATCCAATCTTTTAACAAGCTCCTGAAGCACAAGAACTAGCATTTTCCATCCAAATCATAGCACCTCCCAGAGTGCAGCACTCCCTCAGTATGTTGTTAAAGTGTGAACCTAACTTGAGTTCATGGAAGCTTTTGAGTCAAAGGCAATGGTCCTACCAACTGAGTCAAACTGATGTGTTCAAACCTGAAGATGAGAAAAGGTTTAAAATTTATACTTAGGTTTTGACTTGTATTAAAGCAACATTGCATTTTCATAATTACTTATTTCTGTGCCACTAATGTGGCAGCACAAATTCTCCACATAGCAGACAAAATTTAATGCAGAGAAAGTTGAAGTGATTTATTTTGGTTGGAAGAGGATCAAGAACCAGAGGACACTGATTTAAGGTGATTGACAACAGTGGCATGAGGAATAGTTTCTCCCAATCTTTGCTATCCAGCCTTCTCATGGTTTTCAACACCTCTAGCAAATCCTCTCTTAGCCTTCTCCTCTCCAAGGAGAACAATCCTAACCTCTTCAACCTATCTTCATAACTGCAGTTTCTCATCCCTGGAACCACTCTTGTAAACCTCTTCTATACTCTGTCCAGTGCATTCACATCCTTCCTATCGTATGGCACCCAGAGCTGTACACAATACTCCAGCTGAGGTTTAACTAGTGTCTTATATATGTTCAGCATAACCCCCTTGCTCCTGTACTCTATGTCCCTATTAATAAAGCCAAGGATACTGTATGCTTTATTAACTACTCTCTCTACCTGTCCTACCACCTTCAATGATCTAGACACATATACATCCAGGTTACTCTGCTCCTGCACCCCTTAAGAATTGTACACCTTATTTTATATTGTCTCTCCATGTTCTTCCTACCAAAATGTATCACCTCACATGTTTCTGCATTGAACTTCATCTGCCACCTATCTGCCCACTTCACCAACTTGTCTATGTCCTCTTGAAGTTCTACACTGTCCTCCTCACAGTTTACAATGCTTCCAAGTTGCACATAATCTGCAAACTTTGAAATTGTCCCCTGCACACCAAGATCTAAATCATTAATATATATCAGGAAAAGCAAGGGTCCTAATACCGACCCCTGGGGAACTTCACTACAAACCTTCCTCCAGCCTGAAAAATATCCATTGACCATTACTCTCTGTTTCCTATTGCTCAGTCAATTTTGTACCCACAATGCTACGGTCCAATTTATTCCATGAGCCATAAATTTTCTCACTTTTTGGCACAGTATCGAATGCTTTTTGAAAGTCCATGTACACCATATCAGCAGCATTACCCTCATCAACCCTCTCTCTTACTTCTTCAAAAAACTCCATTAAGTTAGTTAAACACGATTTCCACCTTAAAAATACATGCTGGCTGTTTATAATGAACTCACATTTTTGTGCATGACTGCTAATTCTATCCTGAATAATTGTTTCTTGAAGCTTCCCCACCATTGAAGCTAAAAATGGGTATGAGAAGAGGTAACTAAGGCAGCTAGTGTTTGGACTTTAGGTTGGGTGGGTAGGGATAAAGCATGAATGGGTAAAAAGAGGAGCAACATCATTTTTGAAAGGGAAGTTATAGAAATTATTACAGCACGGAAGGAGGCCATTCTGCCCACAGTGTCCATGCCAGCTGACAAGAAGCCATCCAGCCTAATCCCACTTTCCAGCTTTTGGTTTGTAGCCTTGTCGGTTGCCCCAACTCCAAGTAATTTTTACATGTCCCTTTCTGGCATTGAATTCCAGATCTCCACCAATCTCTGGGTGAAAAGATTTCCCCTCAAATCCCCACTAAACCTCCTACCTCTTAGCATAAATCCATGCCCTCTTGTTATGGAACCCTCAACCAAGGCGAACAGGGCCTTCCTCTCTATACGGAGCCCTCATAATTTTATACACTGATTCGGTTTCCCCACAATGGACAGTTACCACAGAGATGATCTCTGTTCTAAAGAAAACAACCCTAGTAAGTCCAATCTTTCCTCAGAACTAACATTCTCCAGCTCAGGCAATGGCCCTTAAATCTCTTCTGTACCCTCTCTTGCTCAATCTTTCTATAGCGCGGTGAACAGAATTCTATAAAGGAAAATAATGGGCTGAACCTTCCACGGAGTGCCAGTCACTGCTGGATTTATTTGCCCTGCACTAGAGCTCCACACCTCTTGCCTGGACTTCCAAACTGGGGCCTCCTGAGAAATGTGGAGCGTGCCTGCTCTTGGAACCTTTCCCTCGTAGCGTAGGAGTGTTGGGGAAAGCCCAGCTGTTCCCCCTTTATATGGCACTCATTGGGTGGTTGGAGGGAGTGTAGCCGGGGGGCGGGGGGATCCAGAAGGGGTTTGGGTTGTAGTCTGGAGGTTCAGTGAAGGATTGTGAGGTGGGGGTGTGGTGTAGTCAGTGGGGGGTTGGGGGGGGGGGTGTGGGTGTGGTGGTGTGGTTGTTGTGGTGGTAGGTGGTCAGTATTATAGTTACCCAAGTGTTAGCACTGTGTTAATGTCCTTCTAACTTTTCCTGGGTAACTATTCCACTAAGTAAGTCAGATCGATCTGAAATCTCCATCACGTGGTAATTGTAGACACGTAATTGTCCATTGGAAGTTTAAACTCCCCGAGCAATTTCCACAGAGTCCTTGCATCGGAAATCCCTAGGGGCCCCCCAGCACATCTTCCAGGATACCTCCTGGGTACAACCAGTCGGAGACCAGAAGATCTGGACCAATGTTATACACTTACTGGGAATGGGAGTCTCAGGTTCCTGCACGACTAGAAGAACCCCTCCATTCCCTTAAAACCTATTACATACAGGGGAATTGTTTCTAAGGTATGGAAGGAGACATAGGACACATCAGTAATGGAAAGCAGGATGCTGAAACCTGGGAATGGTATATGGGAATATGGTAGTGATGGTGGTGAGGAGAGGGATTTAAGGAAAGTAGCAATGGTTGGAGGATGGTACAAAGATGTTGGGAGTGGAGTGAAGTGGAGAGGTCTAGTAGTAATTGATGATGATATCTTGATGATATGATGAGGTGAGATTGTCTGACCTTGACATCAAAATAGCATTTGACTGAGTGTGGCATCAAAGAGCCCTAATAAAACTGGAATCAATGAGAATCAGGTGGAAAACTTTCCACTGGTTGGAGTTATACCTAACACAAAGGAAGATGGTTGTGATTATTGGAAGTCAATCATCTCAGTTCCAGGACATCATTTCAGGAGTTCCTCAGGGCAGTGTCCTAGCCCCAACCATCTTCAGCTGCTTCATCAATGACCTTCATTCGATCATAAGGTCAGAAGTGGGAATGTTTGCTGATGATTAAACAACGTTCAGCACCATTTGTGACTCCTCAGATACTGAAGCAGTCTGTAATGACATGAAAGATGATGTGTGCCAGGCCGATCAAACCCATAAGGGAAACTTGATCACACTATCACAACGGTTTTGCAATTTGTATTTATTTCGAGATGAGTGCCCTGAATTCAAAAGAATAAGTCACCAAGACTTCAGAGATTTTTTAGAAAACTAAATTAAACATTTATTAACAAAAGAAAGTATTTCAAGCACAGACATAGGTCTACAAATTACTACTATAATAGCTCCTAAAATCCCTAATTAATCAGGCTTCCAGTTACACCCCTGTTAAGGCAACAGTAAAAAAAAAAAATAGATTTTAAACAGATCCAGGCAAGTCAACACAATTTCCTGGACCGTAGAATTCAAGTGCCTTTTCCCAGCTTCAGTGTCTGTAGACAGCAGGCTTAATGCACAAATACTGGAGACTTCTCACACCTCTGGTAGATCTGACAATGCTTTCCCTAGGACACAGCCTCATTCTTCGTTATACATGTTTCTCCCTTTTAATGTAAATTCCATTGTTCCCATATGTCTTTGGAGCTTTACCTTTCTCATTATATAAATCTTTTCATGGTGCTAATATTGTCAGTAAACTTTGGGAAAAATAAACACACTGCTTTGCCTAGCTTCTCTGGCTAGGTGTAAATATCCTACCATCCCTTTAAAATTCAAACTGTGCTGATTTATTGATAAGTGCAAATTCTCCTCATCTTATATTCTAAGACTTTGGCCATGTGTACATATTTAGCATTTCAAACCTAGCTTATTTTGATGAGTGAAAGCCTTCAAACCAGCTATCTCCAATTCAGTTAAATCCCACACAGACACACACACACACACACACACATACAGAAATTATTTAAACCCCACTATTAACCTACTTTTACAATTAATCACAATAATATTATAAGAATTATTATACTTTCATGACACAGTCCATATCCAAATGCAATAAGATCTGGACAATATCCAGGCTTGGGCTAACAAGTGGTATGTAACATTCACACCACACAAGTGCCAGGCAATGACCATGAGAATCTAACCATTGCCCCTTGACTTTCAATGACATTACCATCACTGAATCTGCTACTATCAACATCCTGGGGGTTACCATTAACCAGAAACAGTCATATAAATACTGTGGCCAAAACAGCAGGTCAGAGGCTAGGAATCCAGCGATGAGTAACTCATCTCCTGACTCCCCAAGCCTGTCCACCATCTACAACGCACAAGTCAGGAGTGTGATGGAATAGTCTCCACTTGCCTGGATGGGTGCAGCACCCACAACACTCAAGAAGCTTGACACCATCCAGGACAAAGCAACCTATTTGAATGGCACCCCACCCACAAACATTACCCCTTCCTCCACCAATGCACAGTAGCAGCAGTGTGTACCACCTACAAGATGCACTGCATGAACTCACCAAAGCTCCTTAGAAGGCACCTTCCAAACCCACGACTGCTACCATATAGAAGGACAAGGGCAGCAGACACATATGGGAACACCACCACCTGCAAGTTCCCCTCCATGCCATTCAGTATCCAGACTTGGAAATTCCTCCAATGTCGCTGGGTCAAAATTCTGGAACTCCCTCCCTAACAGCACTGTGGGTGTATCTACACTACATGGATTGTAGTGATTCAAGAAGGCAGCTCACCACCACCTTCTCAAGGACAACAAGGGATGGGCAATAAATGCTGGCCTAGCCAGTGATGCCCACATCCCATGATTGATTAAAAACAATATGGGTGTAATTGATGGGTCAGAATTCAGGGAACAATGGGGCTTTGTTTGATAGGGTTATGCTTATAAAGAAGGGGTATGGTTCCCAGGTTATAAGACTGCTGAGAGGACAGTTCAGGGATTGAGAGTACTGTTAGCGTGCAAGAGCACTGAGAAGCTGGTTCAATGGTTTGGGAATAATGGGAAAAGTTTCTCGAGATGTGGTTAATGAAGGGGAAGCAGTGTAGGAGGATTAATAAAGTAGTTTGTATGTTTTTGGAAGATTAAGGAGAGGAACATTGGGTAACTCAGGAGTGGCATATTCAGGGGCCTGGGTGAAGTCATACAGAGAGAGGGTAAATGATTGTATTGCGAAAGTGGAACAAAAGAATTGGAGTAATTCCCTTGAACGCCTTCTGGGCCCATTAGCTGCTGTGGCACTATTGAACCCAATGAGACTCATTGCTAGGCTTAGACTCTTGTATGGGTCACCTTTGTGTCTTATCTGTGACGTGTTTGAGTTTTTCACCAGTAATAACAAAGATACTGTCTCTACCCACTATAAAGGTTTTCCTATTATTCCGCAATGTTAATTATAATTGCAGTGGGGGATTAGAGCAAACCATCTTGAATTTCTGAGAATCACAGGAGGCCAATAATATGCATCTAATTATGATTTGAGCCCTATGCAGTAGCAGGATCCCTGCTTAATCATAAAAACAAAAAAACTGCAGATGCTGGAAATCCAAAACAAAAACAGAATTACCTGGAAAAACTCAGCAGGTCTGGCAGCATCGGCGGAGAAGAAAAGAGTTGACATTTCGAGTCCTCATGACCCTTCGACCAAACTGAGTGAATCCAAGAAAGGGGTGAAATATAAGCTGGTTTAAGGTGTGTGTGGCCGGGGCGGGTGGGGGGGGGGGGGTGGTTGTTGGGTGGGGGGAGAGAAGTGGAGGGGGTTGGTGTGGTTGTAGGGACAAACAAGCAGTGATAGAAGCAGATCATCAAAAGATATCACAGACAACAAAACAAAAGAACACATAGGTGTTAAAGTTGGTGATATTATCTAAACGGATGTGCTAATTAAGAATGGATGGTAGGGCACTCAAGGTATAGCTCTAGTGGGGGTGGGGGGAGCACAAAAGATTAAATCCATCCATTCTTAATTAGCACATTCGTTTAGATAATATCACCAACTTTAACACCTATGTGTTCTTTTGTTCTGTTGTCTGTGACATCTTTTGATGATCTGCTTCTATCACTGCTTGTTTGTCCCTACAACCACACCAACCCCCTCCACTTCTCTCCCCTCCACCCCAAACCCACCCCCGTCCCCCCCCCCCACACATACCTTAAACCAGCTTATATTTCACCCCTTTCTTGGGTTCATTCAGTTCGGTCGAAGGGTCATGAGGACTCGAAACGTCAACTCTTCTCCGCTGATGCTGCCAGACCTGCTGAGTTTTTCCAGGTAATTCTGTTTTTGTTCCCTGCTTAATGACTTGGCTTTTCCATGTTAACCTTGTACCAGAGAACACTTGTGCACCTACTTTTTGAAATTTTGAATATTCCTACTGTCTAAATAGTTTGCTTTTTATAGTATTTTTGCTGCATTACATTTCATAAATTCTGTTGAGGTTGGCAAACTAGCGGAGATATTTATCCTATAGACCATCACGGAATTTCTTCCAGTGGGCTATTATAAAATGAGGCAACATTCAATAAATTGCTAACCTGCAATTAACTAGCAGGAAAGTCAGATGCCCTTGCCCATTAAGCTGTTTGCGATATCACGAAAGTAATGAAATTGGGAGAGAGGGAGAAACTTATTCATTGGCCTGAGTCAAGTACTATCAGGAACAAAGAGGGGGAAAAAAACATAAAGCTAGAAAGATGGGATCATGAGACATAAGCCAGCTTCCTCATGAGGATGAAAACAACTTTCATAATTGCCTAAAAGTAACTGAGTGACATGTCATTCATGGACCAACATCTATGGTGGATATTAAGTGAGAGGCTTTAGGTTAGATTATGTTATCTTCCACTAGGGGAAGTCAACATGGTGATGTTCAGGGCCACATAGAAAACCACTGAGGGGAAAAATTGACAGGAATTAAAATAAAAGATCATTGATTCAAAATGGTGTTCGGTACTGTAAGGGTTATTTAAACCACAAAAGAAAATTTACAATTTGAAGCCAATCAAATTATTTTGGATGAGGTGCTGCGGGAAAGGAACATGTGTAAAAATGTACAATAGGGTTTAAAATAGTTGATAGCAACTGCAGCAGCTACCACTATCTCCTCCCGTTTGTGGATTCAGGTCAGTTGGAGTTAGTGCGTGTAAAGACAAGGCTAGGAGTACTTAGCTGGACAGAAGCCACTGAGGGGGACCCCAAGCACATTAAATTGTTTGCTCATTCAAACATAAACTGTGCTGGACTCTCTTCACATTGATGATCTCCATAAGAGCCAGCTGGCATGTAGCCTGTTTGACCTCCTAAAGTAGAAAAAGGGCCACGGGAGCCTATACATTCACTACAGACAGCAGAGGCAGGAAAGTATTCTACAGCTTAAGTAAAGCTCAGCATGGCTAATGGTCGACTACACAGAGCCTCATTAGAAGTGGATTCTTCAGCATCATTTGAAGTGACTGAGTCAAAGCAGAGTGAAGGAGGTAAAATTTCTCTTATGAAGGAGCTGTTTGGATTTTAATTATCATTAGACATTTTGATGTAATGAGGATTTAGTTGCTATTTTCAAGTGTGCGTTATTAGCGAGGCTGCAGTATTGTCTCTGCACAGCACTTGTATATTTAACTCTTCATATTATATAAAAGAATAAGCCTGAAATGAAAGCTTTGTTCTGAGCAGCATGCTTTGCTAGATTCACTTGAACAATTGTACCTTGTTTTAACTCTGTAATTTGCTTTTTTTCATTTTTGAATAATAAAGAAAGCAGTGTTAGAACAAGAACAGTAAATAATACTTGGAAAATTGCCGTTCTAGACAATTCTACTTAATTACAGAAGCAGATATCTAATATCAAATGTGGATGCAGGGAACGACTGTACTAACTTGTCATTTCATTACCATACAGGGTGGAGAGTGTAAAATATTTTACCTTTTCATGTTCATGTCACCTCATGAAGGCTTTAGAGGAGCAAAGCGTGTGCCAGGCTACACATATTCCGTGAGTGAGCAGAGAGGATTTGCATTTAAATCAGCCTGCTGCGATCTGAGCATTAATTAAAGATGAAATAACTGATTTATCCTTTCTAAGACCAGTTGTTGGCAAAAAACTCCTTGGCGCTGCTTGCTGATTTTATTTTTAAAAACTTATTTTTCTCAGCAAGGTATTTTGCAGAATTACTGCATGGAGATTTATTCATTCTATAGACTGGAAATTACTGCTGTGAAGAAGAGCCAATGCATTTGCAACCATCTTCAATTAGGAATGCTGAGCAGATGATCTATCTCTGCCTCATCCTGAAGTTCTCACCATCAGAAAAGCCAGTTGTCAGGCAATTTGATTCATTTGACGTGATATCAAGACATGGCTGAAGGCACTAGATACGTCAAAAGCTATGGATCCCAAGAACATCTCAGCTGAAGATTTGTGCTCCAGAGCAAGACACGCCTCTAGCCAAGCTGTTCCAGTACAGTCACCTGACAAAGTGGAAAATTACCCAGGTATATCCTGCCCACAAAAAAACAGGACAAACCCAAGCCGGTCAACCACCACCCCATCAGCCTGCTATTAATCATCAACAAAATGATTGAAGGTGTCTATAGCAGTATTATCAACTGACACTTACCAACAACTTACTCATTGCTGCTCAGTTGGGGCACTGCTAGGACCCCTAAGCTCCAGACCTCATTACAGGCTCGGTCCAAACATGGACAAAAGAGCTGCGTTCCCAAGGTGAGGTAGCATTTGACCAAATGTTGGCATCAAAGGAGCCTAGTAAATGTGAAGTCAGTGGAAATTGGGGAAATCTCTCCACTGGTTGGAGTCATACCTAGTACAAAGGAAGGTGGTTGTGGTTGTTGGAGGCCAATCATGTCAGCCCCAGGGCACTGCTGCAGGAGTTCCTCACGATGGTATCCTAGGCCTAACCAACTGCAGGTGCTTGATTAATGATCCTTTTTTTTTTAATTCATTCATGGGATATGGGCTTCACTGGCTGGGCCAGCATTTATTGCCCATCTCTAGTTGCCCTTGAGAATGTGGTGGTGAGCTGCCTTCTTGAACTGCTGCAGTCCATGTGGTGTAGGTACACCTACAGTGCTGTTAGGAAGGGGGTTCCAGAATTTTGACCCAGTGACGGTGAAGGAACGGTGATATCTTTCCAAGTCAGGATGGTGAGTGGCTTGGAGGGGAAGTTTCAGGTGATGGTGTTTCCATCTATCTGCTGCCTTTGTCCTTCTAGATGGTAGTGGTCGTGGGTTTGGAAGGTGCTCTAAGGACCGTTGGTGAATTCCTGTACTGCATCTTGTAGATGGTACACACTGCTGCTACTATGCATCTGTGGTGGAGGGATTGAATGTTTGTGGATGTGGTGCCAATTGATGGGCTGCTTTGTCCTGGATAGTGTCAAGCTTGACACTATCCAAGACAGCATTGTGGGAGCTGCACTCATCCAGGCAACTGGGGAGCATTCCATCACACCGTTGATTTGTGCTTTGTAAATGGTGGACGGGCTTTGGGAAGTCAGGAGGTAAGTTACACATCTCAGGATTCCTAGTCTTTGACCTGCTCTTGTAGCCACAGTATTTATATGGCTAGTCCAGTTCAGTTTCTGGTCAATGGTAATCCCCAGGATGTTGATAGTGGGGGATTCAGTGACAGTAATGCCATTGAACCTCAAGGGGCGATGGTTAGATTCTCTCTTGTTGAAGATGGTCATTGCCTGGCACTTGTGTGGAGCGAATGTTACTTGCCACTTGGCAGCCAAAGCCTGGATATTGTCCAGGTCTTGCTGCATTTGGACATGGACTGCTTCGGTATCTGAGGAGTCACGAATGGTGCTGAACATTGTGCAATCATCAGCGAACATCCCCACTTCTGACCTTATGATGGAAGGAAGGTCATTGATGAAGCAGCTGTAGATGGTTGGGCTGAGGATACTATCCTGAGGAACTCCTGCAAAGATGTCCTGGAACTGAGATGACTGACCTCCAACAACCACTATCATCTTCCTTTGTGCTAGGTATGACTCCAACCAGTGGAGAGTTTTCCTCCAATTCCCATTGACTCCAGCTTTGTTAGGGGTCCTTGATGCCACACTCAGTCAAGTGCGGCCTTGATGATAAGGGCAGTCACTCTCTTCTCACCTTGGGAGTTCAGCTCTTTGGTCCTTGTTTGAACCAAGGCTGTAATGAGGTCAGGAGTGGCCCTGCTGGAACCCAAACTGAGCATCAGTGAGCAGGTTATTGCTAAGCAAGTGTCGCTTGATAGAACTGTTGATGACCCATTACATTACTTTACTGATGATCGAGAGTAGACTGATGGGGCGGTAATTAGTTGAGTTGGATTTGTCCTGCTTTTTGTGTACAGGGCATACCTGGGCAATTTTCCACATAACTGGGTAGATGCCAAAGTTGTAGCTGTACTGGAACAGCTTGGCATGGGGCATGGCAAGTTCTGGAGCACAAGTCTTTAGTACTATTGCTGGAATATTATCAGGCCTATAGTCTTTACCTTCAGCTGTTTCTTGATATCATGTGGAGTAAATCAAATTGGCTGAAGACTGGCATCTGTGATGCTGGGGAACTCTGGAGGAGGTCGAGATGGATCATCCACTCGGCACTTCTGGCTGAAGGTTGTTGCAAATGCTTCAGCCTTATCTTTTGCACTGATGGGGCTCCCCCGTCATTGAGGATGGGGATATTTGTGGAGGCCGCCCCTCCAGTGTGTTGTTCAATTGTCCATCACCATTCACAACTAGATGTGGCAGGACTGTAGAACTGATCTGTTGGTTGTGAGATCGCTTAGCTCCGAGTATCACTTTCTGTTTATGCTGTTTGGCATGCTAGTAGTCCTGTGTTGTAGCTTCACCAGGGTGATACTCATTTTTCGGTATGCCTGGTGCTGCTCCTGGAATGTCCTGCTGCACTCTTCATTGATCTAGGGTTGATCCCCTAGCTTGCTGCAATTAGTAGAATGTGGGATATACCAGGCCATGAGGTTACAGATTGTGTTCGAGTACAACTCTGGTGCTGCTGATGGCCCACGGTACCTCATGGATGCCCAGTCTTGAGTTGTTAAGTCTTCCCATCAACATAAGGTTAGAAGTGGACATGCTCATTGATGATTCAGTTCAGCTCCATTCGTAATTCCTTGGATAATGAAGGAATCCATGCCAGCATGCAACAAGACCTGGACAACATTCAGGCTTGGGCTGATAAATGACAGGTCCCATTCACACCTCACAAGGGCCAATCAATGGCTCTCTCTCACAAGGGCAAGTCTAACCAGCTCCCCTAGATATTTAACAGCATTACTATTGTCAAATCCACTATCACCATAAACATCCTGGGTATCAGCATTGACCAGAAACTTAACTGGTCAAGTTACATAAATATTGTGGCTGAAAGAGCAGGTCAGATGTTGGGTATTGTGCGGTGAGTAACTCACGTAACTCCCAAAGCCTGTCCACCATCCGCAAGGTACAAGTCAGGAATGTGATGGAATATTCTCCACTCATCAAGATGAGTGCAGCTCCAACAACATTTAAGAGGTTCAACATCATCCAGGGCAAAACATCCATCTTGATTGGCACCCCATCCACCACCTTAAACATTCACTCCCTCCATCACCAGCAGACCATGGCAGCCTTGTCTGCCATCTACAAGATGCACGGCAGCAACTTGTCAAGTATTCTTTGACAGCTCTTCTCAAACCTGTGACCTTTGTCACTTAGAAGGCCAAGCGCAGCAAATGCATGGGAATGCTAAAACATAGAAGGTCCGCTCCAAGTCGCACATCATCCTGACTTGAAAATATATCTATGTTCCTTCATCACTGCTGGATCAAAACCCTGGGACTCTCTACCTAAAAACATTGTAGGTGTACCTACACCACATGGACTCTAGCAGTTCATGACAGCGGCTCACCACCTCCTTTCTGAAGGCAATAAGGGATGAGCAATAAATGCGCTGGCCTTGCCTGTAATGCCCATGTCCCGTGAATGAATTAAAGAAAAATTGTGCACATGCTCATTGCGTTGGTATCAAGATGCTTTTCCTGCTGTTTTAACAAAAACATTAAGGTATTTCTACGTGACAAAATAAATCTGCCAAAAATTAGAATTCTAAATTTCTTAATAAGAGCAGTTGTGGTGGAAATTAGTAACAAAAAGTAAGCAAGAATTGAAATGGAGCATCCAGGAAGAGGAGAGTTTGCTCTTCCTTTCAATCATTTCCTTCAGCTGAAAATCTGTGAATTTTTAAAGTAAAATTCAAAAAGTTCATGATTTTGTGAATAAACCATAAGTAGTATCAGATCTATTATACGAATACCCTGAGATTCTGATTTTTGGAAAGATTTTGGAGTTCTGCATAGCATATAACTTTAATGAGGACCTCACAGATGCTAGTTCAGCAGTCGTTTGTTACACAATGTTAAAATCTGTTCTCTGGAGAAGAAAGTGAGGAGAGAATTGATAAAGGTTCAGTAAAGTAGCTCTACTGGAAAGGATTTGAGAGTTAGAAAGCTAGGTTCAAAATTAAGGAAATTTAGGCAACAAATGTGATGGAGTTGTGGAACAGATTCCCGGCTGGGGAGACAGAGTATAAAACTACTGTAGCGTTTAAACTGAATTGTTTATTATTTATTTGTCAAAATTAAGGGTCTGCATGGCTATTAGAATATGGTAAGAAAACTAATAGGTGGCTTGAAAGGGTGGCTGAGATGGACCAATGCCCCATGCCCAAAACCTTATGGACCAGATTTTCGCAGAGCCAGGAAGACTTTTCTGAAATCGGGACCTTTAAAAATGACGGGTGGGACCCAGATGCGGGAGTCCCACCCCCCAATTCCAACATCCCATTTTTGTTAGTGGGGGCAAGCAGCTAGGGATTGAATCATGTAGGAGGGGACCCCAAACTTAGCAGGGCCATTTAAACTTGGTGCTGAGCTCCAACAACCAATTGTGGCTGTTGTAAGGGCCTTAACCTGCACTGTGGGAGTCATGGACTGATGTAAATACTCCTGAAGGGTGGATAAGGTCTGTTTAACTGTCACAATATAAAGTTTTTTAAATCCCCTGCTCCCTAAACTGTAAAACAAACTGACTGCAGCTGTCAGTGATTGTTAAAAAAACAAAGTTCTGCTGGACTACTTTGAATGACAGGCAAGATGGGGAAGCATCTGTTCGAGCAGTTTCAGTAGAGTTATTTGTTGCCAATCCCCTAAGGGTTATTCATTATGAATGCTTGGCTGAGTTTCAAAAGCTACAATTATCTCAGGGGGGGTTTCTGAGTTCAATTTTTTTTGACAGTTTAAAGAGGGCTATTAAAGGTTTAGGGGTAGGAACAGATGTTTGTTTTTTAAATAAGAGATCAACAACTTGAGATTTGAAAGCTTTTATGCTTTTGTGAATGGGAGCATTTTGACGATCAAGCCTGTATAGCGAGAGCTCCATTAAATTTTTAGAAGTTTATTTTTGCTAACTCCACATGGCTCCTGTGGTCTGCCCATGGTGGGTACTGGGTGAGTTGGCATTGAGTTATCATGGAGTGTATGAGGGGCCATGGGGGTTGGGTTGGTGGCATGAGTTAGCACTGAGTTAGCATGAGGAGTATGATGAGCTATTGGGTAGGTTGTGGGCAAAGTTAGACATTGAGTTGGCGCAGGGGCAGAGGGACCATGGTGGGTGGATGAGGGTGGTGGAGGGCTAAAATCTTCTTTTGAAAAAAACTGGGATGAAGTCCTAGAGAACCAAGGTGGGCTTTCTAACCTGGCCACCTTGGCACTCGCCTGACCCTGTGTCTTCCATGTGTCTGCTTCCAAGATTGGTGGGCCTGAATTTATCCTCCGCTTGACCCCATGGGGGGTTGGGTGGGTGGAATCTCATAATTTGGTTAACTTTTTACCAAGGTGGTTCGGCGAATCAGGAAATTTCACAATCATACTACCCACCTTGATAGTCAAAATCCAGCTCTGTATATCACATGGATTTAAAAAAGGCTATTACATTTGAAATTATTTCCCCTTTGAGTAACTTTTCTTTGTCAGATGTAGAAATCAAAATGAGCAAACTTCTACTTAACTGGTAGAACTCAAGTCTAGAGAAGTCCTAAGCTGTTTTGTGAGCTTCCAGTTGGACTAGTTCAGATGAACCAACAAAGCAATGGCAACTTGACTTTACATGAAGTTTAGGCTGAGTCAGGTCTGTGGGAGGTGTTTTGGGCTAAAACAAAGTACTTATTGATTCTGAATGTAGCAGTAAGAATTTCCCTGGTCACTGTGAAGTGGGATGACACATTCCTGTAGAGCATACTTATAATTTTACAAGGCACACCAAGCAAAGGAAATCTTCATTTACACATTTACATCAGTGCCACACATGGAGAAAAGAGAAATTGTTACATCGTGATGCTGCAAGTGTTCACCTCTTGGTAATCCTTTAAAATCTAGTATGATTTTCTGTTTGCATGGTAGTTGAAAATGGATTTTTAGCTGAATATTTGGGCCAGTATTAGAATATATTTTCGGTGACTAAGCTCTAGTGAACAGTGTCTGCGAACCTTGTAAATAGCAATTTTTGTGATGGGTGTGTTAAATAGGAGAGCTTTGATATACTTCCTCAATTCATGGCAGATATAAATTATGTATTTTCTATTGTCGTCTTGGTATAGCAGACAGTGTCAGAGTAGGAGTCTTAAATAAATATTAAACAATCACAGCTTGCCTTTTACATACTAAGTGCCACACTTTGCTAAATCGAGAATGGATGCTTAAGGAGTAGAAAGTCTAAGAGGTGATTAAAAGCATGGTCCAAGAGGCTTAATAAAATGCTAAATCAAATGATTTCTTTTGATTTCAAACATCATATACTCCCATTTTCAATTATAAAATGCAGTAAACTAATGCATTCTAATTAACTGGATCCCAAGCTCATTAAATACTAATGACTCTATTAATCATAATTCAACTTTTCATTGCATGTAACTTGCATGTTTGTTTTACTAAAGTATATGGTGATAATGTTACACACTTGATGGAGCAAACATTGAGAAAAAGGCATTCAAAGAAATGCTGGCTTTTTAAAAGTGATACGCTCGAGTAGGTTATGTACATGGGTGTGAGAGAATAACTTTACAAGGCTACAACCATCAGATCTCGCCTATCAGAAATACGTATCAGAAATTCAGCTTTGTACTCCACAATATTCCAACTATTTATTTTAATCGCCAGAAAGTTCTGCATAGTGTGCACCCACATTCCCAATATGTTCTTCAGACAGGAAAGGCTTCCCACTAGAAGCCATTAAATTACCTGCAAGATACATGCTTCTTGTCACAGATTTCTAAAGAATATGTTAAACTGTTTCCTGTATTTATTTTTGTGTTTACATAAGTAATCATTTGCAGATTTTCTGTAGATTTTGTGACAGTCGGAACAGTAAGTTGTTAATGCCTTTGTGTATTCAGTCGGCGGTGTGACATGCCAATGAACCAATGTGATGTAAGATGGTAGAATACAGATATGTGCTCACAAAAGTTGTATTTCCAAGATGGTCCCACAATTTTTTATGGAGCCAGTGGTAATATCTGTTGAGGCATTCTAAAGAATTCACTTCTGACAGTGATAATGTGAAAGCACTGTTCTCTTTAAGCCTGGAGTTGGGCAATTATGTTGTTAAAAAAAATGGGTTTGGAAATTATGTAAATGGCAGGGACAGGGAATCAGATATTCTATAGACTTGGAGCCAAGAAACGTCAACTATCACGTATGACTAGATAGGGTAATTTAGATTATAATGTCCGGGCCTCTTAGCTCAATTATCTCAACGGCCAAGAAGAGTTCTTGAAAGTTGACTTTGTGATTATTTATTTTCCTTCATGGATTAAGTAAGGCAGCTGAGAGCCTTGATGAGTGAAAATTGTTTGTGTTATAGTGAACAATTTTGGTGGGCTATTCATCATCCATGTTTTTATTTCTTGTAGTGATATCATGTATTTTCTACCTCTGCCCCTCCCCCACCCCACAACAAGGGCACAGCAGGAACATATGGATGTTTACAAATATAAGATTTGAATGTCATTTGAACATCTCCAGAAGAAAAAAAGACAGATAAGTGTTTGAGAAATCAAGCTACAGGTGACCACAATCCACTTTGAAATGTCTTGAACTTGCTGCCCTGGTATTAGACACAGTTATGGCTGAGTTTAAGAAATTAAATGCAGTGTCTCAGAATTGTCCCAAGATCTACTGAGCTCACCTGCCTGAATCAGCAGTTTGGGAAAATAATGTAACTATTAATTGAGAAGGATCTTTCCAGGATTTTGCAGATTTGCATTAACAAGTTGCAAGGGCACTGAATGAAAAAAGCATAAAAGTGTTAAATTTGTATAAAACATAAAGATTAAAGTACTACATATAACTGTGGATGCCCCATATCGAAGACACTGCTAGGACACATTAAGGATTCACCAGAAAGATACCAAGCTTGGGAGGTTATGGTTTTGAAGAAATGTTGGGAAAAAGTTTGATGTTTTTCCCACGAAAACAGAGAAGGCTTTGAGGATCCAATAGAGGTTATTAACATTTTTGAGAAGCTAAATAGTCAAATATTATTTCAATTGACAAGTTGTTATCTAAACACAGAATGATTTACTGCAAATGGCTATTTCAGAATCTGATTTGCTGGTGAGAGCTTCGTATTGCCAAAGTTCTGGAAGTGCATAGCCGGCTGATGAGGATTCCTGCCCAACAGGAAAAGCTTGGGAGAATTATCCCAAAGAATATGACCTAATTTAAAAGGAGATTGGATCAATATATGAAAAGGAAGAATATAAAGGGAAATGAGAGGAAAAACTGGATTTAGGTAGAACATTCCGATTCAAGTCCCAGCACTGGCATCAAGCACAATGCGTGGAATGGTTTTCCCTTATGCTTTTACACAAATGCATCATAGGCTAGATTTTAAACTGTGCATTTTACTCTGAACCCATTGGATAACATCTTGTTAGTTTTTTTTTACAGCACCAGTTGAATTTCAAATATGGAAAATGCAAGCTCAGTTAAGAACTTTCGAGGTTTCACTATGGTACCCGACACATGTTCAAGACCAACTTACTACATTCACTCATATTCCTAAGGAACATTACCTTTGTTTGCTATCTGTGTTTGGTTCCATGCAGTCTTTCTCCATTTTCTCATTCTTGCTCAGGCTTTCCCCAGCCCTTTATACCTACTTGATAGACCCAGCCCATGAGGATAGTTAGCAATTCATCCAGCATTGCGCACATCTTCCTGTAAATTGCAAGGTATGAGTACAACCGAACTCAGTCACATTTACAATTGTACTCTCCATTATTCTAATAAGTTTGATTCCTGACACAAGATTATGGGTTGCAACGTCTCTCATTTATTTGTATGAGATCAGCTCTGGATACTATCGGCACGATTTTAACTCACTCAAAACTCATTGGTCAGAATTTTTACCTTGATGGGCGTGCAGGCCCTACCGGCTCGGCGGGAGGGCAGGCAGCCGAACTCCGCCGCCGAAACAGGGCCCGCTGCCATTTTGAGTGGGCCGGCCAATTAAGGCCGGCCCAGCGGCCTGCCTGACAGGAAGCGCTATGCAGGGGGTGGAGGGATTCCCCATCTGTCAAAGTGCGCTCTTTTGCGCATGCGCGCGATGAAGTGCATATCCCCCTGAGACTAAGTGCTGTCTCAGGGAGATTATTGACAGTATAAAAATCTTTAAAAATAGAAAAATATTAAAATTATTAACATGTCCTCCTCATATGACAATGTCACACGAGATGGGACATGTTAATAAGAAGCACATAAACTTTATTGAAGTTTTTAAAAACGGACATGAAACCTCATCCTGCTACATGTATTATCAGAAGCTCGCTGGGGCTCCTGGCCTGCCCGCCAGCCTTAAGGTTGGGTGGACAGGGCATTTAACAAGCTTAATTATCCTGTCAATGGCCTCAATGACCTCGGGGGTTCCTCCTGACATCATCCCGCATCATTTTCCCATTGGCGAGCGGGCCCAGCCCCCAAATCGCCGACGGGAAAATTCTGCCCATTATTTTTCACAGAGTTAAGCTCAGGCCCAATATCATTGAGCAGTCAGCAGAAAGAGAAGTTAATCAACATTATATGTTTTATTTCCCCTTGTAAAAATTAACCTTGTCATTATTCCCAGCCAATCCTCAATCTGTCCACAACTTTTTAAGAAAAGCTTTATAAGGTCTCAAGAAATTTTGTAATTGATTCTTTAAATTCTTTCACAGGATGTGGGTGTCTCTGGCTAGGCCAGCGTTTATTGCCCATCCCTAATTGCCCTTGAGAAGGTGGTGGTGAGCCACCACCTTGAACTGCTGCCGTTGGTACAGCCATAGTACTGTTAGGAAGGAATTAGCAATTGCTTGTGGCATGGTAAGCATTCTTTTATACAAGAGCAGTAGAAGGATGCATTTCTTTCAAAACAATAAATGCCAACTGTTTTCATCCTATTCTTCGATTGTTCCAATCCTTGTCCCAAAATTACCTTGGCTGCTTCCCAATGTAGCCATGAAAACAAATCAAAAGACAGGAATCTTGCCTTTTCAACAATTTAACTCCAATGTGAACAAAAATTGTACCTGAGCAAATCAAACACCAATGAAGGACTTTTAATCATATTATTAAGTAAAAAGAAACCAAAAGATATAGTCACATCTGATTAAGCCCAATCCTATGGTATGTATATATGCACAACTGGGGTATCTTTCACGATGGAAAAGTTTTTTTCATATTTATCACAGTGACCTGCATCACTTGTGATCTGCATGCTTTTTTCATTGCAATACACTATATCTAAAGGCACTTTACCATGTATCCTTAAGCAATAGCATGTATAAAAATTTGGGTAGGAGTCACAGTTTATTTCTTTGAAATTCATTGATATTGTGTAGCTGTTTTTGTTGTCCATATGTGGAAACCATAACATTTGGTGCAAATTCCAGATGTTACACTTGGACGCTGTGCTGCCTTATATCTAAATATTGGTCTGGGAAATCCTAACCTTTTACAAATCACTGACCCTATACTTTTTCATTGACTTTTGTTTATTATATCTTAATATTTTAGTTGTCTTGATTTTTTATTAATCTTAAAATCCTACAGTAGATCATCATTTCTTCATTTGTGTTGGCCATGGCTCAATTGGTAGTAGTCTCATCTCTGAATCACGAAGTTCTGGGTTCAAGCCCCACTCCAGAACTTGAGTACAAAAATCAATGCTGAAACTCTAGTGCAGGATGAAGGGAATGATGTGCTGTTGGAGATCCTGCCTCTTGGATTAAACATTAAACCGAGGCACCATCTGCCTGCTCAGGTAGATGTAAAAGGTCCCTTGGCACTATTTGACAGAAGAGCTGAGGAGTTATCCCTAGTGTCCTGGTCAATACTTAGTCCTCAATCAATATCACACAGACAGAATATCTGGTCATTATCATAGTGCTATTTGCAGGAGCTGGCTGTCCTCCAATTGACTACCACAATGCCTGCTTTTCAACAGTGACTATGATTCAAAAGTACTTAATTGTCTTTAAGGCCTGGATTTTCACCCCGAGGCAGGATGACTCGGGAGCCCTTTAAAAATGGTGGCCGAAACCCAATTCTGGAATTCCCGACCCCATTCCTGGGTTTTCCAATTTTCAGGAATGCAAACTTGTCTGGGTCTCAAGCCTGCACCTTGCATTCTCAGCCTGGCCGGCTCCATTGTGGGGATAGCCATTTTCTAGTCCTCTGCAGTTTTCACGGAGTCAGGCCAGCTTTTCAATGATTCATGGTTCATGACAACTCCAGAGGTGGTGTGAACTATAGACTATAATGTGCATGAGGGGACTTTTTAAAAAGTAAATTCAAAATGTCTTCCTCATACCTACCCATACCAAGGAATGCCCCCACCCATCCCCTATGGCCCCTCATGCTCCCCCATGCCAAGCTATGGCAGTTCCATGCCCATTCACCTACTATACACTGCACAGAACCAATGAACCCTATTGTGACAGTAGGGTGCATTTTTTTTTTAAAACTTTCATTGATAACTTTCCACCTTCTCAAAGCAACATCTCTTTATTACAGCCCAATGAAAGAATAAAAAAATGTCAATCACCCAGACATTTTAAAGTTTCAATCGCTGAAATAAGGCCTGGTTCGGAGCCCAGAAATCCATTGGCCTGTTGAAACACTTGAGCTTCAGAGAAAACGCTGCTTCATTGACAGGCCTGATTCTCTGATCTATGTCGTCAATTTCATAACTTATATTTACAAAAGATGAAGTATTTTCAAGCCCTTTCAGTTTAAACTTTCAAAATTTTAAAGGGTCTGGATGATTGAAACAAAATAAAAATGAGTTTTAAGTGGAAAGTTATCAGTGAATTACTTTTTTAAAGCTTTTTTCACATACTACTTTCATTAATAGAGTTCTATAATTGGCTCCGTACAGTGTATAGCTGGCGAATGGACATGGAAGTGCCAAAGTTTAGCATGCGATCATGAAGGGCCATGGGAGTTGTTTGGGGGGGGCATAGCCTGCCATGGGGAGCAGGAGGGGCCATAGGAGTTGTTTGGAGAGACATACCTTGGCATGGGGGAGCAAGAGGGGCCATATGGGTTGTTTGGGGGGCATACCTTGGCTTGAGGGGTTATAGGGGCGAGGGGTTTCCTTGGCATGAGGGGCTATTGGGATGGGTGGGTGCATGAGGTTGCATGGATGGGGCATGGGGACCCTGTGGAGTGTGAAGGTTGGGGAGGTCTTTCTGTTATTAGTTTAACTGGGATGAAGTCCCACAACGTCACGGTGGGCCTTTTAAAGAGCCCGTCTTCGCACCTGGCAGCTGCTGTGGCTCTCTCTGAACTTTTTCCTGGATCGGCTGGCCTGATGTCACCCCATACCCGCCCCCTATAATGAAAATCCCGTCCTTGTGGGCACTTTCTCCTGAGGCAAGCTGACCAAGCTGGGAATTTTCTCAACTCCCGCCTCAAGGGTGAAAATCCAGGCCAAAGTGCTTTGAGGTGGCTGGTGGTCATGAAGAGCGCTGTATAAAATTTAGTCTTTCTTTCTTTACTAGGTCGCAGTAATTAATGTGTTGTAATATCTAGGTACAGGTGCACATGTAGAATCCAAGTCTGCTAAGTAACAGGTGTATGGTTTTGATTAAACTATGTCTGACCTAAAGCAACATTTGATGTTTTGTTTATTCATAAATAGCACATTCACAAAGGTGTGTTCAGTTGTTGAATGAGAATGCTATTCCTGTGGGTATTGTGTTCCATTCTCTTAGAGCTGTGAATAGTGTTTATATTGAATTGGTGAGTGTTTGAACAGATTAAATTCCTCGGGCAGTCAGGAGTTGCATAAAGCAGTTGGCAAAGTTGAATGAGAGGCCAGGGGAAGGGGAGACCTTAAAGTACAAATGGGATAAATTCACACTGTGAAAAAGGCATGTCTGCAGTAGCTTCCCTTTCCCCAACTACAGCAAGGGCCATGCTCCCTCTCTTCCTTGTCCTTTCTTGCCTCCCATTTTGTCAATTAAAAGAATATCAGACACAATAACCCCCATGATGATAGCCAATTCCAAGACACTTGAACAGCGTGCTTTCAGTAAAGCGAGGAAGGGTCAAGGCAAAAAGAAGCACTTTCAATGCTTTTATTTCCACATCTTGTATGTTTTGATTCTTTTCTCACTAATTTTCCTTGAAGGCATTTTCTTTATGATTGTAGTACAGTTCCACTAACACTGGTTTGCACACCTATGCTTCACTCAAATGACCATTCATCTTGTGTAGGTAAGACACTGACTGCCGGTAGGTTATTCAATCAGGTGAGGCACAAAAGTCAGTCATGATCGTCTCCTTACCCAGAGCCCATGTCTAATTCTAGCAGGCATCATTGGATAGCATCAGGAGCAAGAATCCTGTCAGATATTACCTTCCCTAAAGCTGAGATCAATTGTAACTCCTCAACCCCTGTTCAGCTGAAATCAGCTAAGTTGGTGCAGAGACAAAATTGAACTAGAAACCTTCTAGATCTGTTTGGCTTATCTAGTCATTAGATAAACCCATAGAGAGAGCAATGCATTGCTTCAATTTAAGGAGATCTTTTCTGTCAGTCATTTTCCTTTCTTCTGAGGCCCATCATTTCAAGTATCTCCTTGCATTTGAAAGCACTCCAATGATCTGTTTGAGCATTTGGGCAGTTTGACTTCTGCCTGGTGGTTGATGCTTGAGATTGGCTTGGGCAGTGATCTAGAGGGGCTTGAGCTGGAAAATTCTAGCAAAGAAAGAAACTTTCATTTATATAGCACTTTTCTTGATTTCAAGGCGACCCAAAGTGTCTTGCAACCAATGAAGTGCAGTCACTGATGTAATGTAGGAAATACGAAATGGTACTGTAGCAGCGCCATTCAGTATCATTTTCTGTAGTGAGTGACAGACTGCTGCCAAGGACACATGCAGGATATGATGGGATTTCTGTGGAAGCAGTAATAGATAAAGCTAGGCAAAAAATAAGTAAAAGTTTCCTTGGATGATTGAGGTGGATATTTGGATTGGAGAAATTTCTGTTGCAATAGATAGAGGAGGCACCCGGAGCTTAATGTACTTTACTTGACAAGGAAAGGCTGCATATCCTATAGCTTTGAGAATTAAAGTTAGAAGGCCTTCTTTCTTTTTTAAATGTAATCTTTTGTATATTTTGGTTTTTAAAATGCTCTCTTTGAAAACATTTTATTTTGCCTTCCTTTTCCTTGGGTCTTTGTGCATTAATGATGGCTGGAAGAGAAAAGCAGATCGGAGAACAAACTACCTACTCCCTACCACTGTTTCTTTTTAACCAACTAGAGGGGGTGGATGGAGGTAGCTTTTTATGCTTCACCTTTCCTGCTGTTGAGGAATTGCCTGCTCTCTGCTCAGCCTCATCCCACAATTGGTTGAGATTCTGTTGGACATTAATTTAAGAATCCGTGCTCCATCACAGTGAGACTCCGAAATATTGCACCAATGGGCAGAATCGTCCGTGCCCACTGGCGTTATGCTTGGTGGCATAAGCAGACAATATGGAGAGAAGGCCAAAAATTGGTTTAACGATGTTGTGAAACCAGTTTGCGATTGTCTGTTAAGCCTGTTGATGGCGGGCACGCTTCCCGCCATCGGATATCGGGAATCTCATTGTAATACATCTGCATATCATTATAAGGCCAGCCTGCTGGAATCATTCTCCCCCCCACCGCCCCCACTGGATCGTCCATCCATGTCGGGTGATTGCATGCCAACATGTTTCACAACTTCATATGCAAGGCGCACACTTGGCGGGATGCACTTTGTGGTGAAACTTGGGGGAGGTGAGTGCACAGTAACATTGCACAGCGCTCGCCTGGGTCGCCTGTTGGAATTCAATGTTGAGGCGCATTGGAGACGTGGGGGCAAGGGCTGCCCTGAGGCTGAGGCAACTTGGAGGTGGAGGCAAGGGCTGCCCTACAGTTAAGGTGACTTGGGGGTGGGGGAAATGGCTGCCATGCGGTTGAAGGTAGTGCACAAGCACGTGTAGCGTGTGGGGGGAGGGAAGTGGCCATGCATTAGGGAAACCCTGTATAAGGTGACCATTCCTCTGCAGCTGAGACAATTCAGACACAGCCGCTTTGACGTGCTGGCGTCGGGCCTCTAGCTCATCTGCCCACTCAAGCAATGCAGAGGCATGAAAGTGCCACCAAGTGTTCCAGAGCTTTTCACCCCTTGCGCAGTCTGCAAATTAATGAGCGTTTTAGTGGACTGCAGAATATTTGGACCAGTCTCCCCCATGGTTCAAGCTAACAGTGCAGCCCTATAGCATGGGTTAGGAGAATGTCTGCACCTGAGTTGAGAGCACCGCATGCAGCCCAATGGGCAAGTCTGCCACCAGTCGGTCAGGTGGAGTGGGGCAGAGGTGGTTTGGGTTTCGGGCTGTCATGCAGTGCACTAAACTCTGGCCATTGTAAGGAACATATCTTTTTATTTCTGTTGGACTGTTGTAAAGAACATATCTTTTTATTTTCTGTTGGACTGTGAATGGCTGCAGTTTTAAGGGTATGTCCACTGGAACAGGATGAGAGATATATACAATGCTGCAGTCCTGGAACAGAGTGTGCCATGAAAAACAGGATGGTGCTGGCAAGGAATCCTGGACCAAGGGAGCGATGTGGCAACAATGGTTTAATTGGCTCCTGACCAAGTGACCAAGTTTTTGTATGAGGGCAGATCTGCAGAATAGCTCCTAGCCTGAAAGGAACAAGATCTAAAATCTCTTTTTACTGTGTGTGGAAGATTCCAGTAATTCCATGATAATAGCGAGCTGGCCTTTTCTCCTCATCTCTCTATAGACTGCTCTTGCTCTCTCTGAAAACTTCTGTCAAGAGGCAAAGGGGAAAACATTGCTAGAGACATTGGGCAGGATTTTACATGGCGGCGAGCAGGGGTGTGGCCCGCTCACCGACGTGTAAAATGAAGCATCGGGGGAACTCCCAACGTCACCGCGCCCCATTTACATTTTCAGCAAGGCGGGGGCACAGCAAAATCAGCTGCACGCCTGCCGACCTGTCAGTAGCCAACTGAGGCCATTGACAGAGGCAATTAAGTAATTAAACGACCTGCCCGTCCAACCTTAAAGTTGGCAGGCAGGCCAGGAGCCCCGGCGTGAATTAGAAAAAGCATGAAACCTCATCCACAGGCGGGAAGAGGTTTCATGTAGGTTTTTAAAAATTTTAATAAAGTTTTTGTGAAAATTATGGACATGTCCCAACTCATGTGACATTGTCACATGAGGAGACGTGTTAGGGAAATTTTATTTTCCTATTTTTAGGAATTTTACATTTACAGCCGATCTCCCTGAGGCCGCACTTAGCCTCAGGGAGATGAGTGCACTCTTTCACGCACAAAGGAGCACACTCTCGATTTTGGGATTCCCCCTGCCCGCACAGGAAGTGCATAGCGTTAATTGGCCCGCCCATATAAAATGGCACCATGCCACCAATTGGGGGCACCGACCATTGAAAGGCAAGTGTTCAACCAGTGAAATAAATACTGAAAGTGCTGGAAGACTTCCTTGTGTCATCAACAAGAGCTAAAAGGAATTTGGAAGACATCGATCAAAATCATCCATCGAATCCTTTGCTTCGGAATTGGTGCTATTGAACTGTTTTATCCCACCCTTAAAATCCATGTTTTTGTGTGTCTTATGTGTCTTGTATGTGTGTGTATGGGGATTTAAGAAGGGGTAGAGTTTGGGATATAGAGTTAGTAATTAGCAGTTCATATTTCTTTCTTTTGTCACTGGTTAATAACAGTTTGTTCAATAAACAGTTATTTACTTACTAAGTTTACAAACCTGGTGCTCGTATTCTGCTAACCTAAATTAAGCAGCTAGGTAGAATTGAGGCAATCTGTTGATTTGGTGAAACTTTTCACATTTGTCATACTTGGGGAACAGTAGGGCTTGATATTACAGTGCAATATCCGCAGTGAGTTGTGACACCATCCAAGTGGTGGCCAGCACTCTCTGGGATGGGTTACGTGGCCTTCAGACTTAACCATGAGAGGTTCTTAGTATACCCAAGCTAATAAACACATATCTCTCTTTCATCCTGCAGGAGGAGTACATCAGGATCATGGAGCCTGGTGAACTAGCTGTATGCCTCGTGGTGTACAGAGAGGAGAGATGATGGGAGAAGAGAGTGACGGAGACACCTGGCTATGCAGAGGGAGGAGCAGCACCCTCAGGAAGAAGAGGTGGCTGGGGCCCCTGCACACACTGCTGAAGAGTCACAGCAAGCTGCTGTTGGTTGGTGCCTAGCTAGACCCAGGGTCTATAGAAGCCGCCTTCCATTCCTGTAGATGACCAAGAACCAGTGTCACTGAAGACTGTGCATGTCTAAGGAACTGGTCAGTCACATCTGCCAGCTGCTGCAGGATTTGGCACCACGGGGACACGGAGGGCATCCACTTCTTATGGCCATGAAAGTGACTGTGGTGCTCAATTGCTACGCCAGTGGCTCCTTTCAAGGTTCCACAGGTAACTTATGTGGGATCTCCACACACAAATGCATCCATGAGTTCATGGATGCCAACCTCGCGAGGGCACACAAATTTGTGCATTTCGCTCGGGGCCAAGAGAGCCAGGATGCAAGACCAATTGGATTTGCCCAGATCTCAGGTTTCTCACAGATGCAGGGTGCATCGACTGCACTCATGTGGCGCTCAGATCTCTGTCACAGCAAGGGGTCAATTAGGTCAACCGCAAGGGCTTCCATTCGCTGAATGTGCAGCTGATGTGCGACCACCACAAACACATCCTGCAGGTCTGCACAAGGTTTCCAGGGAGTGTCCACTACTCCTACATTCTCATTTGGCCACAGATCCCGATGTATTCTAGAGTCCAGAGAAGCTGCAGGGATGACTCCTCAGAGACAAGGGCTACTCGCAGAGGACAAGACTGATGACACCCGTGCAGTGGTCTCAGACTGCAACAAAGCAAAGGTATAATGAGGCTCATGCTGCAGCTTGCAACTGGTGGAACAAAGCATTGGGATGCTTAAAATAAGGTGCCAGTGCCTGGACGGGTCTGGTGGAGCCCTGAAATATAATTGCACCTTTTACAACCTGGCGCAGCAAAGGGGAGAGTGCTGGCTGAGAAGGAGATGTAGGAGCTGGAGGTCTCCTCCAATGAGGAGGACGTCGACTGTGATGAGCGTGAGGAGGTCCTCGAAGGTGACGATGATGGCGATGAGGCCCTCGCAGTGGCCAGATGAGGCAGGCACGTTCGGTAGGCCCTCAAAGCTGTTAGATTTGTGGAGGATGATGATGGCGTGCAGTGAGGAGATGGCACAGATCTTCATACAGCCTTTGAGAATGCCTGACTCCTGTCTGGCTGAGGGCAGTTCGAATGCACTCTGTGATCAAGGTCTTATCATAGAGATGCAGCTATGAAACTTTAAAAGCATCTGCCTTCAGCACCTGATCCCTTCAGGAGCACAGCGTCACTGGTCACAGATGCTGAAGAGTTGGGGCCAGCCCCACTTTAAAGGTGCCAAGAGCACACAGACAGAATGATGGAACCCTGTGACACCTGTCCACGACATTCTGGCAGCAATCACAAGCACCGTCGAGGCGCAGGCATCACTAATGTGTCCAGGGAGTGTGAGTCCGGACTATCACTTTGGTCTTAAGACTGCACACAGCACAGGGAAGAGGCCCTAGACTGAGACACCTGCCTTTATCTTGTGCAGAAAAGTTTCACATCTGAGTGACATGAACAATGCTCATCAGAACAAGGAACCATAGGCAGGGAGACATTCTTGGGAGTTTATTTACAATAGTGAACAGTATGTACAAGTGATTAACACTCAAGCCCAGACTGTGCAACTACATCTTCTTAACTTTCCTAACCCTGCTGCTATGTCTTGATGCTTCCTGGACATCCACAGCGGAGGTGGAGGCAGCCTGCTGACTGCTACACCCTGTCTGTGATAACCTTGGCAGGCGTCCTCTGGAGTACCGAGACCTGGAGGGTCCCATCCTGCTTTGGGGGTCCTGCTGTGTGGCAGTGGCATCCTCCTTGGCCTGTGGAGCCAGAGCTGCTGAGGTCACAGGAGGAGGGGATTTCCAGGATCCCAGAGTCATCTTTATGGATGGGGGGTACACCTGCTGATCCTCCTCCCTATGTGTGCCTAAGAGCCCCTGGCTGACTCCTTGAGGAGAAGGGTTAGCTGGAGTATGATTGGGCTGCTCCACTCCCCTCCCCTGTACACACTGTTGTGTCAAATATGTCGGCAGCGATGGAGTTGAGCCTGTGCAGTAGTGCAGGACTGATGTCCTGGACCAAGGTTCCATGGCAGCAGCCATCCTACTAGAGTTGACCTCGATGCGTTGGCATGCCGGCGCTATCACCTTGGCCTGAAGGTGGATGGATTTCTCTATCGTGCCTTGAAATCTGAGGAGTGCAGTGGACATCCCTTCCTGTTATTGTTGAGCTTACCTTTGCAGCTCCAACAACTGTGACATGACCGATCCAGTGATTCTTCACCAGACTCAGGCTCAGCAAATTTCTGGCCTCCAGCAGTCCTCCAAGTGCTGGACACCTGGGAAGTCCCTGCTGCCACTTCCTGTGGCTCAGACAGTGTGCTGTGCTCACCAGATTGTGATCCCGAGGTACTCTAAAGCTAGGTCCCACCTAGGCATGTGTCTCTCTGCTGGTGGAGGTTGTAGGTGAGCGCTGCGACTGGACTTCAAGGAGGGTGCCTTCAGATTGTTCTTCAGAGGTTTCTTCAAGGCTTGATTGGAGGTTCTGGGTCGTGGACCCTGTCAGCTGGTTTCCCAGATGCGTCTGTGAAAGCAAGGAGAGATAATTAGTGCATAACAGAGGCCTGTGAAACAGGACACATCACTCACAGCCTGGTTGTTTGATGGATGTTGCACTGCTGGATCCTCACTTGGTAGGGCACTGTTAACCTCACCGTCAGCACAGGAACAGTCCAGATTGTCACTGGCCAGCTGGATGGCTCTGTTTTCAAAGTCATTGAGGACCTTGATTTCAGGCACTCCTCCACCAGTCTGCAACCTATCCTACTTGTTGTCCTGTATGAATGTAGATGGAGAGAGTGTAAGCAGGATGCCTGCCCAGCCAGATGATAAGCATGCCTAGCATGTGTGAGCAGTGAGTGGTCCCATGGATGGGATAAAGGACAATGAAGGTGTGTGTGTGAGATTGAATGGTAACGTACCTTGAACTGTCAGTGAGTGAGGGCCCTGTGGATGTGCGATGGGTTTGTGAGCGTGTGAGTTGAGTGATGAGAAGAGTGACTTACCCTGGTGGAACAGAGGAGATCACTCATCCTCTTGCAGCACTGGGTGGCTGTTCTCTTTTACAGGGCGTGGGCGCTGCCCAGCGCTGCCACCGCCTCCCAAGTTGGATTAGTGATGTTGCTGCCCATTCTGCAGCCAGTGCAGGAGTGAGGACATCATGGCAGACCTCCATTGCGCCCAAAAGGTGCACGAGGGACGTGCCATTAACTCTGAGGGCTGCCATGTCTTCCAGGCAGCAGTCGTAGGCTGGAAGCACTGAGAGGTGTGCACGTGGCTGCACTTTAAATATGGCGCCTGGCATGATGAAGCGGTGAGATGATGGCGTGGCAGGCGAGTGAGAGTCTGTCCGTCATGGCATGAGTGAGAAGCCACCATTGCGGCCAGCAGACAAAGCGTTGTTTTGCCTGCCCGCAACTGCAGTTAGTGCGAATCTGGGATGACTTCACCCAACGTGCTTTCTCAGAAAGTTTTCTGTTTTTGAAATTATGCTATGGTTAGCTCAGCCATTTCACTACTGCAAACCATAGAAGTTAGATTTATGTGTCTCATTGTGACATATATAAAGTGGCCATGTTTTGTCATAGCATCAGTAATGGGCAGCCCAGGAGACCTCCGCTAAACGTTGTCTCTCTGAAATGTGCAGAAAGCATGGACTAGTAAAGGGCAGATTTTAGAAAATAGACTTTATGGAAAATCTCTGTTGTACTATACAGGTTTTATCAGCAGGCACTTTACACTGAGTAGAAAGAAAGCAAAGCTATTAACATCCTGGTGTATTGTAACATGACATAAATCCTGCGACATCTGATATTGTCACACCCTTAACAGGATTAGTTTTGTGCTGCCAAATTATAAACCTTATAAAGCATTGCAATAATAGTAGATTGAAAAAAACAATAATGAGTTGCGAACGGGTTTTATCCCAGCTGTATGATGAAAAGGATTACATCATCTCTGATTACATCACTGGTCTTTTGATAGTTGTGAGGTGGTGGGAAGTGATTCTTTGGGCAGGGTATGAACTGCTGCGTTCCCATAGGTAAGTTCTATTTCCTTTAAAGAATGCAACTTGCCGAGACTTGTGTTTTAACAACTTTTCTAAAGACATTTTATTTCTCTATAAATGCAAGAGGTTAAAGATTGAACTCTGTAACTAGGCATTTTCTTGACACAAAAAGCTGGGATCTACATCGCATTGCATTTAAAGCCACATAGCTCCATCATTTTCTTCGTTTTAATTCTCCAAACTAAGCTTTACTCTGAAAGAATGAGCTTCCAACTTCTCCCAGGTTCTAAATAATGTTGAATTGTTTGCCTTCAAGATGTTACTTAGCCATGTGGGTGTGACAGAGGTTACAGGCTCCATCCTGGCCACAGTCTGTGGTTCCAGCCATACCCACATGGTTGACTCATGGTTCTAAAATTATATAAATATAACAGACATTATTCCTCGGTAATTAGATGGCCTCAGCATTGTTTGTTTTGGAACTGTGAGATTATTTTGGGAAACACTGTACGGAGATAATTGTGGGGTATTGCAGCCTTAAAATTCAGTTCGTTGCAGGGCTAGAAGCTGCTGGTGCTGTGTGGAAGTCAGCACTGTTTAGAAGTTTGAGAAGTTTGATCTCGACTGCAACCAGAAACCATAGAACCTGAAGGAGGCGATTAGAAACGTGGAGTTTGTAAGTAGCATTTTTCAAAACTAATCTTCAGTAGAAGTGGGCTTGTGGGTGGCTGCAGCTTTAACTTACTGTTTGAAAATGCATTAGCTGTATATTTTTAACTTGAAGGGCCTAAGTGTAGGCCCTTAATACAGAATAGGAGTTGGATGTAAGTTGAAAAGTGGTGATTATGTAATGGTGGGCTTTGAGTTTTACAAGTTTATAGGTTATAGGATATAAGGATCATTTGGTGCATGTCTTTGATTTTTGAAGGTGGTTTCCAGAAAGCCGTATTTTATCTCCAGCCTGTATAATGGGTAAAATCCCTTCGAAATGACTAGGCTGTGACAGATTGTATTTGTGCAATATTTTGATATTTTAAGTATTAAATCAGACTTTATACAACACAAAGGAGGCAATCAAGCCCTGGAGGTTGTTCAGGGAAGAACCTTGTGACTGATCTCTAGTGTCAGAAGGCTGAGGTGGAGAGAAAAGGCTGAAGATACTTAGGCATTTTGGCCATGTGCTGAGCAGTGATCTCATTGAGCTGTAAGTGATAGTGACTGGTAAAGAAAAGATAAACCCAAATCCAAGTCAGACATCTAACTAAACTTGGACAGAAGGACAGAGAATTAAGTTCAAACAAACAAAACAGAAATTTAGGATTGATTTCAAGGTGTTTTTCCCACAAATGTCGAACAGATTTCAGTAGGCAAAGCAAAGCCTTGGAAATGTTGGAGATACTTGGTTTCAGTGCATCAGACGTGGGCTGGGCTACATTGGACCAAAATGGCCTTCTGTGTCAATATAAAAATAAGCTTGTCACGATTCCTCGTGTTGGGTGACTATAAGCGTGGTTAAAGTCAGAATTCAATCAGTATCTGAATTTTTTTTTGTGTTGCAACGTGTCTGGAATCATATTTTTGAGCCTAAAATTTGGCTTTGCTCAAAACAAAACCTCAGGAGTTCCCTATGATTTCAGTGTCTATCTGTAGGTTATGTATTAGGTACCACCTGAGGAAAATAGGATGCATTATAAATTTCCATGGTCTGGAAAGAATTTGACCTGCATGGCAGCAGAGCAGGTGAAAATATACAACTGTACATGACCCAGGGTGGTGAAGCTGCTGCAGATCATTTGGAGCTGTGCTGGGATTCTGTTATTCCCGCAGCCTTCTAAAATTCTATGGGGAAGAATCCTCAAAACCCAATCACAACATTCTGCAGGTAGTATTGAAAAGACTTGCAATGATAATTGAGAATTTCAGCAATAATCATTTACTTTGCCACTCTTCTACCTGAACCCTTGGATTTTGTTCCTATAGTTTTAAGGTGAGAACAATTAGTCCCTTTGAAAGGGAACACACTGTAAGTCTCCTGATCACGTTTTACTACTTTTTGGTCTCAGACAGAAACAATATTTATTTCAAGCACTTGTAGGTAGGATTTTAAACTTCCAATAATTGTATTCAACTAGGGGAATAAAGATATAGCACTAAGAGTTGGAATTTAGAGAATAGTGTCATTGAGACAGTGCTAATTTTTTATGTATATGTATGTGTATATACATATATATAATATATATATAACATATATAAAGTGCATTAAGTGTATTCTCACCAGAAACTATTGGCTTGCAAGAGATTCTTCTTTATAAATTACAGCTGTCTTAACTCCCACATATTCAGAGCAAAACTCAAATTCCTGAGTTCAGCAAAATATTGGGACAAAGATAGCCTTTGATTCCTCCACAGTCAGAGATTAACAGCTTACTTATTGGTCCAAAGCTGGCTGGATGGCACTCAATTTGTTTCTTTGTTAAGCAGTTTTTGGCAGAATATAATTTTTCTAAAAAGGAAAGGTTTAATTCAAATTCCAATGCAGGATTATGAGTTAACTGGTTGTAAAGTATGTAAATAAGGGCAAGCTGAAATTTCATAATAATTTTAAAACAGCTTAGAAAGTCTTCTCGCTGAAACCTAAATGGGTAATTAGACAGGGTGGTCTGAGTCCCACAAACTGAGGAAACAAGTTTTCATTCTTCTACAACAATCCATTTACTACTTAATATTATCTAAAGTGTTTAGAAACAACTCTCTGGGGCCGCAGGCTCAAGTGCTTCATGGATGCCCTATTTTAGGCTAGTAGATTAGTCCTTACTCTGTCCTATTTTTCACAGTGGTATTATCAGTTTTCTTCACTGTGAAGCTGAGACTTTGTGATCAGAAGAGTTATGTGGTGGTCACAACTATCAGGGTTTGCATGGACAAATGTATCTGCAAGTTAAGTTGGCGAGGACGAAATCAAGCAGACTTTGGCTGGTGTTGGTTATTTTGTCACGTGCTGTGGGCCTGTCTTGTAACAATCAGCCAACTTGGCCAGTGAAGGTATCGCTGAACTACCCATAGTATATTTTGTGTGCTCATTTACCTCGGTGATGTTCAACATGGAAGACTATTGATTTGTCATTGAGGAAGCGATGTAGGTAGCAATTATCTGGCAGTTTCATTGGCTTTATTCAACTTTAAGTTATGAAACATCACGGTAGTCTGGATCGTTTTCACATTTTCTAGCAAGTCTATCCAATTGGCTGACAAAAGTACAACTATGTCTGTTACTTAACTGTTGTGGGACAGCTCTCCCAATTTGAGCACCATTTCATTTTGCCGGTGAGGCTGTGATTTCCTGCTACTTGTCCTGACACCCTGGGTACTTGTTTTACATCTGATTGGCTTGCTAGCATGTTAAGAGTCAATCATTCAAACAGGGTGCAGTTTGCCTTCTCTAAAGGCCATAAATCATAGTCGCAAAAAACTGGTTCAGTTATCAGCTTTTTAGTCATTAAATTACCAATTGATAAAAGCAAAATACTGTGGATGCTGGAAATCTGAAACAAAAACAAAAATAGCTGGAAAAACTCAGCATGTCTGACAGCATCTGCATACAGTTAACGTTTCGAGTCCGTATGACTCTTCTGACGAACTGACGAAGAGACATATGAACCTGAAACGTTAACTATATTCCTCTCCACAGATGCTGTTAGACCTGCTGAGTTTTTCCAGCTATTTTTGTTTTTGTTTCAAATGACCAAATGTTTTAGTTTCATAACCTGCCATGGTGGGATTTGAACTCTCAACCTTTGGGTTACTAGTCCAGCACAGGGACCAATATACTACGATACCTGGTTAAAATATGGAGTTGTTGATCATGCCTCTTTAGCAGGGCTGTTAGCATGTGAGCTGTTCCCAAGAGGAACAGTGCTTCCTTTAGAAATGCCAGACTGCGCACTCAGGAGTGCTTAGATGTAGAAGGCCTGCTCTGTTGCTTAAGCTTATTTATAAAAGTGACAACTTAATTATTAAGGAATTGGGACATCATAGCACTCTGCATTTGTCTCTGCTTTTACTTAAGCAGCGCTGTTAGACCTCCATTCCCTAGACACCAGCTCACAGCTGTAAGGAGAAGATATTCTGTCAACCAATTTACTGAAAAATAATAGTTGTGCAGAGAATACTGTTAGCCAAGCCGATTCTCTGATGTGCAGTACAGACAGGCACATAGTGCTAGTTAATTTGATTTATATATTTATACATTCTTCCTAGCTTCAGATGTGTTGCCCACTTGCAATTAAGACAGCAAGTGCTATTTGATTTTTGGGAGCAAGAACGATTGAAGATAAGAGCCTAGGAGAATAGGCCATTTTTCCCCTCATGACGATCAAATGATCATGGCTGTATTGTGACCTAACTCCACATACCTGCTGTTATCCCATATCCCTTAAAACCTTTGATGAACAGAAATCTATCTATCTATAACTTAAAATTAACAATTAATTTAGCATCAACTGCCATTTGTGGAAGAATGTTCCAAAGCTCCACCACCCTTTGCTTTTAACAATGTTCCCCAATTTCACTCCAGAAAGATTGGGCTTTAACTTTTAGACTCTGCTCCCATGGACTAGACCTCTCAAACAGCAGAAATAACTTCTCTCTATCTACCATAGCTGTTCCCCTTAATATCTTGAAAACTTTCATCAAATCATCCTTAACCTTTTAAATTCCAGAAAATACAACCCCAGTTGGTATAAAAGCAAAATATTGCAGACGCAGGGAATCTGAAATAAAAACAGAAAATGCTGGAAATACTCAGCAGGTCAGGCAGTATCTGTGGACAGAGAAACAGAGTTAATGTTTCAGGTCGATGATGAAAGGGCATCTACCTGAATTTTTAACCTAGTTTGTGTGGTATCCTCTTGTAAGTTAACTCTTTGAGACAAGCAATCATTCCAATAAGCCTGAGCTGCACTCCATGGTTAGTATATCCTTCCTAAGGCGTTGTGCACAGAACTGCTCTGAAAATTCCAGGCATAGTCTAACCAAAGCTATGTATAGCTGGAGCATACTTTCTACTGCTTTAAATAGATGTTTGGTAGGACAGAACTTGAGTATTGCTGAAAAAAGAGACATGTCAAAGCTTTTCATTTTGCGTTCTTCAAGACACTCTCAAGAATGCCAGTATAAGGGAAAGCAACAATTTATACTGTATGTGAAGAGAATGCTGATTGGTTGGCAAGTGGACACTGATTGGTACAGGCGTTGCTATGGAGAATGCACCAGTGATGGTGACTGACAGTTAACTGCCAAACATTGTTTGAAATTTGAACCAGGCAGCTTGACCCTCGCTGGTCAAAGTATTGACCTGAGGAATGGCTGTCACTTATTTTGTTTAGCTGAAGCAGGTGCAATGTGTGTACATGTTCTTTCTGTCTGCAAAGAACAGGACCCTGTGTATTAATATATGTAGCTTTTGTGCAGTAAGTCCCCAGTTAACGTTGTGCCTTTTGACATTGTTTCACTCTAATGGCAGTAAGTTAATGAGGCCTATAATCTTGTTGAGTATCGCTAGATCATTTAAGGTCATTTCTTATGGGATCCAATTGGCGCCATTTTGGAGCAGCCTCTCGCACTCTCTAACTCTTTGATTTGAGGCCTGTCCCTGTGCTCGACCTCAGGTCTCTCACCGAGCCTAACCCTCTGACTTGCAGCCTATCCCTGTGCCTGACTCCCCACTTGCGACCTGCCTCCGTGCCTGACCCACCCTCTTGCTGAACCTCCCATCCTCTGACTCACCCTCTCACCACTTCCATTTCCTAAACCTACATTTCCCCGTTGAAGATCCAGATCTGATCTGATGCCAGAGCTCCAGGGTTGTAAAAGTGCGAGTCCCGATAGTGCAGAAATGCCAAGCTGGGGCTGTTATAATCCAAGTTTTTTTTAAATGACTCAAAGCTGCTCCTCTTGCCTCTTGCTGCTCATCTCCAGAGGCCCTGCTCACAGAGCGGGTTTGGGAGAGGGAAGTGGCGAGCATAAGTATTTTTTAAAAACGTGGACATTGACACTGAAGTTAGGATTGTCAACCCTCTCAGATTGGTGGTGAGACTACCAGAATTGGCATCAATCTCTTGGCGGCCAAAAAAGGCATTCCGGGAGATTGGCACATGCCTGACTTTTTCTTTGCCAGGTTCCAGCCTGTACATGTGCGTGATGACACCATCATGTGCCACAACAGCAGCGGTGAAGGGAGTCGGGAAAGTGGGGATGGGGGAAGCTCTCTTATGCACTTGTTTGGTCTGTGCCCCTTTAATGTAGGTAGGCCATTTCAGAGACGTGGCAGCAGGATGGCATAGATTGGGACCTGAATATTGAAGGGTATGTGACTTTTAGGAAGGAGAGCAAGATAGGAAAGGGTGGAGAGGTGGCTCTGTTAATTAAAGACTGCATTAGCACAATAGAGAGGAATGATTCAAATTCTGGAAACCAGGATATAGAAGCAGTTTGAATAGAGATGAGGAAAGACAAAGGCAAGAAGTCATTTGTAGGAATTATGTATAAGCCCCCTAACAGTAATCACACAGTAGGGCATCGTATCAAAGAAGAAATAGTGGGAGCTTGTCAGAATGGTATAGCAATTATCATGGGGGATTCTAATTTATAGATAATCTATGTATAGGCTGGAATAATCAGTTGGGCAAAGGTAGCCTACATGACGAATTCATAGACTGTTTTCTGGATAATTTCTTAGATCAGGAGATTCTGGAGTCAACCAGGGAGCAGGCTATACTAGACCTGGTATTGTGCAACGAGATAGGATTAATTAATGACCTCATAGTGAAGGTAGCAGTGATCACAATATGACTGAATTTTACAATTAGTTTGAGAGTGAGAAGTGTGTCCAAGACTAGTATTTTAAATTTAAAGAAGAGCTATTATGAGGGCATGAAAGCAGAGCTAGCGAAAGTGAACCAGCAATTTAGTTTAAGGAATGCAGTGGCAGACATTTAAGTGGATATTTCAGAACACAGAATAGATACATTCCAACAAGAAAGAAAAATTCCAAGGGGAGGACCCACATCCATGGTTAACTAAAAAAAAAATTAAAGATAGTATCAAACTTAAAGAAAAAGCAAATAATTGCACAATGGTGTGTGGCAGATCAGAAGATTGGACAGAATATAAAAAACAGCAAAGAATAACAAAGATTCATAAGGAAGGAAAAATCAGAGTATGAGAGATAGCTAGCTAGAAATATAATGACAGATTTTCTATAGACATTTTAAAAAGAAAATAGTTAACAAAGAGAGCATTGGTCCTATAGAAAGCGAGTCTGGGAAATTAATAATGGAAAATAAGGAGATGGCATATGAATTAAACTGGTATTTTACATTGGTCTTCACTACAAAGAATACCAGTAACATCCCAGAAATAGCTGTGAATAAGGAATTGGAAGAGAGGGAGGAACTCAAGAAAATTACAATCACCAGAGAAATGGTACTTACCAAATTGTTGGACCTGCAGATTGACAAGTCCCCAGGTCCTAATGGAGTTCATCCTAGGGTCTTAAAAGAAGTGGCTAGTGAGATAGTTGATGTGTTGGTTTTAATTTTCCAAAATTCACTAGTTTCAGGAAAGGTTCCATGAGATTGGAAAAGAGCTAATGTGACTCCTTTATTCAAAAAGTGGGGAGACAAAGCAGGGAACTGCAGGCCAGTTAGCTTATGTAGTGGTTCCCCTTTTCCTTCAGAGACCCTGCCCACACTCAAACTTGTGACACCAGATTCACAAGCGTATGGCTTGAACAGAATGACCAGCGAGACATGTTTTTTCTGATAATTCACAATTGCTTTATTAAATCACCCACAACCCCACAAACCCCCCCCAAATTTAAAACAACCCATTCCCAGTGCCCGACCCGAAGTCACCACTACTCAGTTTAAACTTACAAGAAACGCAGGCAACACACCGCGTCTTGTCCTGAAAACCCTCAGACCAATATCATCTAGATATGGCTGAAACAAGTTACAAATTGCTGGCAGAAAACATCAATTTTCTGCCCCAAACCTCCACAAAAACCTCAGACCAATATCACTACGATTTGGCTGAAACTTACAATCCCCGACACAGCTGGTCTATCCGGTGTTGACTGTAGGACTGAGTCAAGGTTACCAGACTCCAACCCTTCCTCCGACTGCAACCCAAAACCTTCAGGCCAATGTCACCACAATATGGCTGAAAATGCATATATTTCCCCAATAAGGCTGGTCTATCCGGTGTAGAATGTAGGCCTGAGTCAAGGTGACCAGCCCTGACCCTCCTTCCAACTGCAGCCCAGATACTCAGGTCTTGTCTTTTTTTTTAATAATTTAACTCCGACATGTCAAAACATATTTCCTGTTGTTCCAATGTCCATTTAGTTCATTCCGTGCAAAGTCCAGACAAATGTCATCAACTACAAACTACGAAATGTCATCTTCCTCGAACAGAGGCCCGAACAATCCCCATCCACCACTACTCTCCTCCGTCTGGCTGAATTTGTTCTCACGCTGAACAATTTCTCCTTCAACTCCTCTCACTTCCTCCAAATAAAAGGTGTGGCTATGGGTACCCGCATGGGCCCCAGCTATGCCTGTCTCTTTATGGGGTATGTGGAACATTCCTTGTTGCAGTCCTACTCCGGCCCCCTTCCACAACTCTTTCTCCAGTACATCGATGATTACTTCGGTGCCGCTTCATGCTCTCGCCGGGACTTGGAAAAATTTATTAATTTTGCTTCCTATCTCCACCCCTCCATCATTTTCATATGGTCCATCTCTGACACTTCCCTTCCCTTCCTTGACCTCTCTGTCTCAATCTCTGGTGATAGACTGTCCACCAATATCCATTGCAAACCCACCGACTCCCACAGCTATCTCGACTACAACTCCTCAAACCCCGCTTCCTGTAAGGACTCCATCCCATTCTCTCAGTTCCTTCGCCTCCGTCGCATCTGTTCCGATGATGCTACATTCAAAAACAGTTCCTCTGACATGTCCTCCTTCTTCCTTAACCGAGGTTTTCCACCCACAGTCGTTGACAAGGCCCTCAACTGTGTCCGGCCCATCTCCCGCGCATCCGCCCTCACGCCTTCTCCTCCCTCCCAGAAACATGATAGGGTCCCCCTTGTCCTCACTTATCACCCCACCAGCCTCCGCATTCAAAGGATCATCCTCCGCCATTTCCGCCAACTCCAGCATGATGCCACCACCAAACACATCTTCCCTTCACCCCCCTTATCGGCATTCCGTAGGGATCGCTCCCTCCGGGACACCCTGGTCCACTCCTCCATCACCCCCTACTCCTCAACCCCCTCCTATGGCACCACCCCATGCCCACGCAAAAGATGCAACACCTGCCCCTTCACTTCCTCTCTCCTCACCGTCCAAGGACCCAAACACTCCTTTCAAGTGAAGCAGCATTTCACTTGCATTTCCCCCAACTTAGTCTACTGCATTCGTTGCTCCCAATGTGGTCTCCTCTACATTGGAGAGACCAAACGTAAACTGGGCGACCGCTTTGCAGAACACCTGCGGTCTATCCGCAAGAATGACCCAAACCTCCCTGTCGCTTGCCATTTTAACACTCCACCCTGCTCTCTTGCCCACATGTCTGTCCTTGGCTTGCTGCATTGTTCCAGTGAAGCCCAACGCAAACTGGAGGAACAACACCTCATCTTCCGACTAGGGACTTTACAGCCTTCCGGACTGAATATTGAATTCAACAACTTTAGGTCGTGAGCTCCCTCCCCCATCCCCACCCCCTTTCTGTTTCCCCCTTCCTTTTTTTTTCCAATAAATTATAAAGATTTTCCTTTTCCCACCTATTTCCATTATAAAAAAAAAACCCACTAGAGCAATACCTTGAGTACCCTACCATCCATTCTTAATTAGCACATTCGTTTAGATAATATCACCAACTTTAACTTTAACACCTATGTGTTCTATTGTACTATTGTCATTGACATCTTTTGATGATCTGCTTCTATCACTGCTTGTTTGTCCCTACAACCACACCAGCCCCCCTCCACCTCTCTGTCTCTCTATCTCTCCACCCCCCACACACACACCTTAAACCAGCTTATATTTCAACTCTTTCTTGGACTCGAACTCAAGTTCTGTCGAAGGGTCGTGAGGACTCGAAATGTCAACTCTTTTCTTCTCCGCTGATGCTGCCAGACCTGCTGAGTTTTTCCAGGTAATTCTGTTTTTGTCATCAACTACTGTTGTTTGAAACAATACAGGGGTTTTCCATGGAAGAGGTATCCAGACGAATGTTATCAGTTTTCATTGTATAAGCAATTCTTCTGCTGTTTGAGGTGGTGTAGTAACAGCACAGTAACAGCACCTGGTTCCAAAGTTAATGAGGGTTTGAATGACCCTATACCAGTATTATTATCTGTGATGTAGACCTTAGTTAAGTTGTTTCTTGAGTGTATTGTATTGATGATATGTCCTTTGTGCCTTTGTATTGGGTAATCAGTCTTCTTGATTGCATTAATTAATGGCATTTCCCTGGTACCATTGTTTCCTAATAGCAGCCAGTCAATGTCCAAACTCTTTTGACGAGTTACTGTTTTTTAACTAAATGTCCGAATTAACTCCTTGCTGCTAAGCCCTGCGCTGCTGACTGCAGCTTATCATTTTGCAATTTATAGATCCAGTCATGAGATCAAAACATGTCTGTGGGATTGAAATTACGTTCCATGAATTTCCCAGTTACAGGGGATTTTGATCCTACACTTAACACCTGTCGTAGGGAAAATGTTAGCAGCAGTTATGAAAGATGTTATAGCAGAGCACTTAGAAAAATTCAGGGCAATCAGGAAGAGTCAACATGGTTTTGTGAAAGGGAAGTCATGTTTAACCAATTTATTGGAGTTTCTTGAGGGAGTCACGTGTGCTGTGGATTAACAGGAACTGGTGCATGTACTTTTTTTCCTAGATTTCCAGAAGACATTTGATAATGTGCCGCATTAAAAGTTATTGCAGAAAATAAATGCTTGTGGCATGGATAGAAGATTGGCTAGCTAATAGGAAACAGAGTAGGCATAAATGTATCATTTTCTGGTTGGCAGGATGTGATGAGTGGTGTACCACAGGGATCAGTGCTGGGACCTCAATTGTTTTCAGTTTATTTGATTGATTTGGATGAAGGGACTGATGGTATGGATGCTAAATTTGCTGATGACATAGGTAAGAAAGTAAGTTGTGAAGAGGACATAAGGAGGCTACAAAGGGTATTATAGGTAGGTTAGGTGAGAGGGCAAAGATCTGGTAATTGGGGTATAATGTGGGAAAATGTGAGGTTGTCCATTTTCGCAGGATGAATAAAATAGAATCATATTATCGAAATGATGAGAGATTGCAGAGCTCTGAGAAGCAGAGGGATCTGGGAAAGCTGCCGGCTTTTCTGTGACATGACTTCCAGGAGCTTTCCGTGAAGTCCCTTCTGCTGACATCTCCTGGAATATGTCCAGCCAGAGTTGGCATGGTAACCCTGAACTGAAGGCAATGGATCCAAATGTCTACATCAAAACGATGCATCATTACAACTAGTAGAAAGAACATGGGAAATTAGAGGTTTTAACCAACATAGGAATAGTTGAAGGCTATGGAGCTATCCAAGCCTGTTCTGCCATCAGTTAGTTCATGGATGACCTGTAGCCCAAATTAATTTATCTGCCTTTGCTCCATTTCCTTTGGAACAAAGGTTTTCTGGTTGGAGAGCAGACGAGAGCCCTGCATTGTCTCAGTTGGAGAAGGCCTGCCAGTATTAAGTGCCTCTCAGGCATTTAAGTGGTCAGCAGCAGGCCTTCTCTGCAATCAAACACACTAGGAGGGGAAATCATGCCCGCCAAGATCTGCTGGCCAATCAGAAGCTGTCAGCTGTCCACTGCAGGCATCAGCAGAAGGTGTGGTGGCAGCTGTCAATAATGCACCCAGGGAGAAGCCTAACATTGCCGAGGAACCCACACCACAGGTGAGTGAGGACTGGATGGGGATCGCAGAGTAGGGATCAGAGGGGGGATGGCGGAGGGCAGTTGGCAGCATGGGCAAGGAGCTACCTTCCTGACACTGGGTCACTCAGTAAGGCACTGAGTGCCTTTGAACTAGGGAGCCCACAAACAAGCATGACAGGGTTTGCCTTTTGGGCTTCCCAAGTGGCAACTGGTTGAATGCCAGTGGGATGAAGCCGTTAAGTGGGCATCAAGGGCCTCTTAAGGGCCTCAGTTGGTGTAAGGGTGGGGAAAGCCATCCACGAGTCTTCCTGCCCAATCAGAGTCAATCAGGGCAGAGGCAGGAAAATGACGGGTCCCCACCCAGCTATCTCCCGCCTGATCTAATGATGGCCGCATCCCCCTCTCCAAACTCGCCTTGGGGAGGACAATAAATTCCACCTGAAGAATTGATTTCATTCACTAATCATTCCAACAGTCTGCACCAAGTGAATCTGAATATTAAAAAAAAATACATGCAACACTTTATTGACTGATTGGATTACACTGTGATGACCTAACAGGAAGTTTCTCCTTAAGTGAACTGAAACCAAAAGGCAAGTTGGTAATATTTGAGCTGTTCACTATTTGGTATGATGGATCACAAAATCCATTCAGGACACCTCAGGCTGGATTTTCATCCATGAAGCAGGTAGTGGGAGTCAGGAAATTTCCCAGCTCTACTCATCCGCCTTGGGAGAAAGTGCCTGCAAAGGCTGGATTTTCCTTCTGGGGGCTGGGTGAGGTGAGGGTGTGGAATCAGTCTGGAGGCAGCCACATGGGCTGCGGATCCCAAGGTGGGCTGTTTAAAAGGCCCACCTCAGTGCGACTTGACTTTGGCCCACTTACAAGAAAATGAATAAAACAAAAGACACACCTTCAGCCCTCACCCCTCACACCCCCTCAATCCTCACAGACTCCCCGTGCCCCATCGATGCCAACTCATGCTACCTCATGCCCCCATTCACATTCCCCCCCTACCGCCCCCTGCCCCCCACCCCCATAGCCCCTCATATCCTCCAATGTGAGCCTATGGAACTTTCATACCTATTCACCTAGTTGAATGGGTATGAATGTATGAATAGGTATGAAATAGTTGTACAGAACCACTGAACTCTATAGTGGCAATAGCATGTGTGAAAAAGCTTTTAAAAAAAGTCATTCATTCATAAAAACCCGGGGCAATACCAGCTAACTAAAGCAAGTGGCCTGAGAAAGAGTTGGAAGTGAGCCAGTAATTAGAGGCGGGAGTGCAGCTTTGTGAATCCCGTGGAACGCAGTCTTAGGAAGAGAGATTGAACCATTGAGAAGTGAGCAGTCATTGAGGCAGTCCGAGTCGGAGCAGCTTTTGAGGGAATTCAGAGGCTAGATCTATGAATGTGATGGGTTGAAATCCCTCATGATGGAGACAGAAACCCTCATGAGGGAACAGAGTTTTAATGAGGTTGTATGACTTACAGTGATGTGTGGATGGGTTGCTGAGGAATCTGTGGGACCTGTCTTGGTCTCATCTCTCCTTTAATATGTAGTGTGGTGTGCTTGATCACAGTTTGCCTGTTATTTCACATTACCTTATCTTAATTCTGAATATTAGAGTATAAAATTAATATTGTAAATTGTTTTACTTTCCTGACTTTGTATAGTAAAGTTTATTTTGTTTGTTTAAAACCATGGAATCTCTATTCCCCTAATGAGTAACTTGGATTTCAAACTCTGTCTAATTTAAGCCAGAAGTTACTAGTCCCTAACCAGATCGCAATAACACTTACTTCAAACTGCCAGTGATTGGAAATAAATCATTTTGGGTTAACTTCTGAATGACAGAATTTTATCCAGTTCAGATTATTCTCTTGTTTTACTCATGGCAAAACATGTTTCTGTAACAAATTTCTGTCCTGAAAATTACAGTTACATTGTACCTCCAATTTGCAGTGTAATATTACAGATACAGAAAAGGCAGAATTAGTTTACATGCCAAGAGGCAGCTACTGGCATCTTAATTTAACTGTGCCTCCTGCTGTATGTTATCTCTGGGAGGAAGAATAAGGCTGGCTAAATGGCATAAGACATTTTGCTTTTATCTATTTTACACCTGGACATAATGAGTCAAACTAGTCTTTTCTTCATTAAAAACAGTGTCCTTCTCTGTCCCAAGGTGGTAATTGTCCTTTTTGTGCTTATAGACATTTAGGTGCAGAAGAGCAAATGAAATTCTGCTGTGCGATTGAAAAAAAATGCGCCTGAAACCAGTTGAACTATTTCATTTCAGTCAGAGGTGCAATAGAGCTGTGAAATTATGTGCCATAGAAGAAAGGTATCACTGTTATTTATATTTATTCATGCATATGCATGGATGAGTGCAGAGGAGGCATGCACTTCCTAATAGTCAAGAGAAGAAATGATTTAATCCCCTGATGATTTAGTATGGGTCTTCCTGAGTAGTCTTATAATGGGCACTCATTGGCTGGAACATATTGGCACTCTCCATGAATTCATTGACCTTGAGGCTCTCACACAGCCGGGATCACATGTTTAAACTAGATTAGTTTTAAGAAAGATTCAAATTTGTAAAGCCAAATTGAGAGCCTCAAATTTTTAAATGGTCAGTAACTCATGGGGAGAGGTAAAATTCTCTGCAGTTAGATAAGCTAACTGTTTCTGGGGGACATGTTTTGTCATAATTGTGTTTGAGCTGTCTTTCTGGAAGGTGATTTGGGTTCTGAATATCTAATGTTTGTGACAGGCATTGGAAAAAGAACTGGAGACATGTTTCAGTTTATAACATCTCAAGTTTCTCCAACAAAAAGCAAAATACTGCTTCATTCAATGGTAAAGAAAACGCAAGTCAGTCGGCATTTCAGGTGTAACCCCTTCTTTAAATCCATCGTGCATGGTTTTGTTACGTTATCTTCTAGTTCCCATTATCACTCTGTTTCTTGCTGTTTCAATTGCTAAGGTCAATTAGCAAATGCCACAATATGTAGAATGGTTCTTATAGCCCAGCAATGGACCTGTAAAGATTTATTTGAAAAAGAAAAGCCTGGAAATATATAGCATCACAAGAAAGGAGAATGAAAGGCTATTTTGGGTATCAACCTTTCTTGACAGAAAGGGAAACTGTGAGTCCCATTATAGGTCACAACCAAACAAAGAAGGGAAAGGGGAGAACAGTAAATAGTCCCATATGCTAAATACAAGTACCAAGTAGTCACCCTGTGTTTGATCGCCTCTGAATATTTTATTTTAGATATAAAGAGCTACAAAGAGATGAGAAGTATTATAAGAGGTCCCAGAATCTCAATCAGGCCATTAACAATGTATTTGAATGATGAAAAGTATGAAAGGTAACTCCAAAATGCAAGATTCAAAGCAATGAAAGAAATTGGCAGGGAAATGGGAGAGAAAGTTAAGAACGGAAGTTGCTGTTCAGATCAGTGCATTGCAGATTGGCCAGCACAAATTGCATAACTACGCCAGAATCTCAGGCCACAGAAACAGAAAATGTTGGAAATATAATCGTCAGGTCAGGCTGCATCTGTGAAGAGAAAGATTTAGCACTTCAGGGAGATGTTAGAGATGAACAACTCCTTGTTCATACATTGTGTGCTACTCTTGGAAAAGGCATAAAGATAAAGTTAATATTAACACATTATTACTGAAAAAACAGAAATTTTTTGTAACAGATTTTCATCCAGCTTTTCACGCTGTGTATCATGCAGATTCATGAACAAGCCCAAGGCCATCACTTTTGGCCCTGAACAGTGTACGGTCTACCTCAGATTACCCTAGAAGGGCAAGGTATCTCAAAAATTTGAGCACCAGGTGAAGCTAGCTGTTTCACGCTGCTATTATGCAGCCATCAAGTCAAAAAAATGTTCTGCCTATCACACAAATGAGTAATGTGGTAAATGAATTCAATGCTAATGTGATGCTAGGTATGTAGGCTGTACATCCCAAAGACTGATGAATTGTATCAAATAGCATATCCCTTCTGCTGTTCACAATGGGCAAGGTACAGACAGTACCCAACCAGCCTGTGCTTGCAAAACTCAAAACACCGTTCCAACATTCAATGTGATTCTGTGATTAGACAACATTTGCTAAATAATCCTCCATGTGCTAAGAAGTACACTGACAACTAATTTAAGATTGTCGGTTAGGCTCGCAGTGTGACACATTTGCGTGTACTGCAAGCTACATATATTATTCTTTGCCCTATTCTTTGCAGTCAGAAAGAACATGTACATATACTGTGTCTGTTTCAGCTAAACAAAATAAGTGACAGCCATTAGCTGACTCATTCCTCAGGGCAATGCCTTGACCAATCAGGGTCAAGCTGCTTGGTTTAAATTTCAAACAATGCTTGGCAGTTAACTGTCAGTTTGGTGCATTCTCCATGGTAACACCTCTACCAATAAGAGTACATTTACCAACTAATCAACACTCTCTTCTCATACAGTATAAATACGTTGTTTCTCCTAACATTGGTATTTTCTTATGAATTGTCCTGATGAGTGCAAGATGAAAAGCTTCGACGAAAAATATATGTTTTTTCAACAACACTCCAATTCTTTATGACTAAATGACTATTAACACATTAATAAATGGGAAAATAGCAGCTTCCCCTAGGTGTGAACTATGCTAAGAGCTAGCTGAAAACTAATGAAGTGCATCATAAAGTTAAGTTTATAAACACATAGAAACACATACAGTATTTTAAGTTGATGCTGACAGGCTTATCTCTCCTCTTTTAAGTCACAACAGTGACTTGTCAGCTTCTGCTAATTCAGATGTCACTCTGTCACTGAGTCCAAGGAGAGCTGAAAAGAAAATGGTGTTGGGGCAGCACCAGTGTATTGTTCACCATGCAGTCGCTAGAGCAACAACAACGTGTTGTCAAGACAATGACATCTTGTGAAATTCAGCTCCTCGAACATGTCTGCTAAATTCACTCATGTTGTATGATGAACCATTAAAATCCGGGACTTGGGGCATGGCAGAGATGAATAGCGATGGATAACTTTTGGCAGAAGAAATGTAATGCACTTTGAAGAAAAATGTGCACTTTGCTTGGCTAAGCTTCAAAATAAGCAAATATTAAAGCAAAGTAAGATATTGTTTTAAATCTTCCTGTGCTATTTGACAAATACAGTTCTCGTTTTCCAGGACACAACACACACTGACTGCCAAGATCAAGGAAATTAAAAATTCCCAGAAAGTGAGTTTTGAATATTGTGTAAAGCTGAATATGTACAGTCCAAAATTGCCAAGCAATTGGCTGTAAAATTCAAGGCATGAAAAATACATGGCTGAGAGCTGCATGTATTTCTGTATGCAAGCTGTCAAGTTAAAACATTTGAGACGCATGAGGTTAAAGTGCTTCAGAGCTCAGAGCCATGTCTATTTAAAACCTCAAAAATTAAGTGTACTGTAGATAAGTTAATTTGTTCCTTGGTACAAAAAGAGGAACTCACAATTTCCTGTAATAATAATAAACTGTTGTCACTCAATCAACCTGCCAGAAGCACTTCTGATATGCTTCCTCCAATGACCCAATGAGCGAAGTAGTGGAAGCCCAGATTAGATCCCCAAGCTGGTGAAGTGTTATTTTGCCCAGGACATGAGTGAAGCACTAGATTTGGATGCTTTGGCCTTGAGGTAGAATAAGAAAGAGAGAATTTGCATTTGTCTGGTGCCTTTCACGACCCAAGGATGTCTCAATTGCTTTACAGCCAATGAAGTACTTTTGAAGTGTGGTTACTGTTGTGATGTAGGAAATGTGGGAGCCAATTTGAACAGAGCAAGGTTGCACAAACAGCAATGAAATAAATGTGGCCATATTGTCTTTCTTAGTTCTTGGTTAAGGTATAAATCTTGGCCAAGACGACAGGGAAACTCCCCTGCTATTCTTTGATTTTTAGAAATTAATTTACAGTATGTGAGCTTCACTGGCTGGGCCAGCATTTATTATCCATCCCTAATTGCCTTTGAGATGCATAAGGCTAAAATGCTTCAGAGCTCACAGCCATGCTTATTTAAAACCTAGAAAATGAGTGTACTGGTGGTGGTGATGGTGGTGAGCTGCCTTCTTGAACTGCTGCAATCCCTGTAGTGTAGATACACCAACAGTGCTCTTAGGGAGGGAATTCCAGGATTTTGACCCAGCGACAGTGAAAGAACAGCAATATATTTCCAAGTCAGGATGATGAGTGACTTGGTGGGGAACTTCCAGATGGTGGTGTTCCCGTATTTCAGCTGCCCTTGTCCTTCTTGGTGGCAGCAGTTGTGGGTTCGGAATGTGCTGCCTAAGGAGTCTTGGTGGGTGTTCTGGGATCTTTTATATACCCACCTCTGGCCCAATTTTATGGCTTATTCAAAAGATGGCATCTTCAACAGTGCAGCATTCCCTCAGTACTGCGCTGAAATGCCCACCTAAATTATCTGCTCATGTCTCTAAAGAGGACCTTGAATCTCTGATCTTCTGACGCCGAGGCAAGCGTGTCACTGACTCCCCTTACAAACTTCCATCACTCCCTCCATGTCCAGAAATTAATTTTATTGAATTAAAAAGACTTTGGGGGGATTTTCTACCTGGAATTGGTATGTTGGCTGATCATTTTACAGAGTTCAGCTCCATTCACAGCTCCCCATTAATGAAATGGCCTATGCTTGCTTACAACAGGACCTGATCAATACCCTGGACAGGTGTCATGCAGCGAGCATCTCCAAAAAGAAGTAATTTTCCCCTCAATGGAACTGCCATAACCAGCATCCACACCTTCAACATCATGTTGGGGGGGGGGGAGGGGGAGGTGGTTACCACGAACTGGATCAGTCATATCACTACCATGGCTACAGGAGCAAAGTAGAGACTGGTTTCTCTGATTGGTTGCTCACATCCTGACTCATTGCCTTTCCACTACCTAAAATACTCAACTAAGAAGTGTGATGGAATAGTCACCACTTATCTGGATCTTTGCAGCCACAACAGAACTCAAGAAGTTGAACAATATCCAAAAAAAGAATAACCCACTGTCCCTCCATCTAAACTCAATATTCGCTCCTCCACTCCTTCCACCACTGACATACTGCAGAAATTTGCCAACTTTGGCTCAATAGCACCACCTTCCCCTGCATTCTCCAGCACCAGAGAGACATATGGGGGGAGCCCCATCAGCTGCAGATTCCCTGCAAAATCACATGGACAATTATAGCTATTCCTTTTGTCTGGAATTCTCTACCAAATACCATGGTAGGAGCACTATCAGTTTAAGGACTGCAGTGGTTCTAGAAAAAGGCCCACTGTGTCACCTTCCATGTCATAGAATCATAGAGGTCTACAGCCCTTCGGCCCATTGAGTCTGCGCCAGTCAAACAAGTAGCTAACTATTCTAATCCCATTTTCCAGCACCAGGCCCACAGCCTTGTATGCCATGACATCAAAAGTGCACATCCAACTACTTCTTAAATGTTATGAGGGTTTCTGACTCTACCACCCTTTCGGGCAGTGAGTTCCAGATTCCCACCACCCTCTGGGTAAAAAGATTCTTCCTCACATCCCCTCTTAATCTCCTGCCCCTTACCTTAAATCTATGCCCCCTGGTTATTATCGCCCGCCAGCAAGGGGGAAATTTCCTTCCTGTCTACCCTATCTATGTCCCACATAATTTTATACACATCAATCATGTCCCCCTTCAATCTCCTCTGCCCCAGGGAAAATAACCCCAGTCTATCCAATCTCTCCTCATAACTAAAACTCTCCAGTCCAGGCAACATCCTGGTAAATCTCCTCTGCACTCTCTCTAGTACAATTACATCCTTCCTATAATGTGGATTCCAGAACTGCACGCAATACTCTAGCTGTGGCCTAACCAGCGTTTTATACAGTTCCAGCATAACCTCCCTGTTATTATATTCTATGCCTTGACTAATAAAGGCAAGTATCCCATATACCTTCTTAACCACCTTATCTACCTGTCCCGCTACCTTAAGGGACCGGTGGACATATAACCATAGAACACTACAGCACAGAAAAACAGGCCATTCGGCCCTTCTAGTCTGTGCCGAAATATTATTCCACTAGTCCCATTGACCTGCACCCAGTCCATAACCCTCCAGACCTCTCTCATCCATGTATCTATCCAATTTATTCTTAAAACTTAAGAGTGAGCCTGCATTTACCACATCAGATGGCAGCTCATTCCACACTCCCACCACTCTCTGAGTGAAGAAGTTCCCCCTAATGTTCCCCCTAAACCTTTCCCCTTTCACCCTAAAGCCATGTCCTCTCATGTTTATCTCTCCTAATCTAAGTGGAAAGAGCCTACTCGCATTTACTCTGTCTATACCCCTCATAATTTTGTAAATTTCTATCAAATCTCCCCTCATTCTTCTACACTCCAAGGAATAAAGTCCTAACCTGTTTAATCTTTCCCTGTAACTCAACTCCTGAAGACCCGGCAACATCCTAGTAAATCTTCTCTGCACTCTTTCAATCTTACCGATATCCTTCCTGTAGTTAGGTGACCAGAACTGCACACAACACCCCAAAGTTGGCCTCACCAATGTCTTATACAACCTCACCATAACATCCCAACTCCTATACTCAATACTTTGATTTATGAAGGCCAGTATGCCAAAAGCTTTCTTTACAACCCTGTCTACCTGTGACGCCACTTTCAGGGAATTATGTATCTGAACTCCCAGATCCCTTTGTTCCTCCGCATTCCTCAGTGCCCTACCATTTACTGTGTATGTCCTACCTTGGTTTGTCCTTCCAAAATGCAACACCTCACACTTTTCTGCATTACATGTACACCAAAGTCTCTTTGATCCTCGGTACTTCCCAGGGCCCTACCATTCATCGTATATTCCTGTGCCTTGTTTGTCCTGCCCAAGTGCATCACCTCACACTTATCCAGATTAAATTCCATTTGCCACTGATCAGCCCATCTATATCCTCCTGTAATCTAAGGCTATCCTCTTCACTATTTACCACCCCTCCAATTTCCGTGTCATCCACGAACTTACTGATCAACCCTCCTACATTCAAATCTATATTGTTTGTATATTCCACAAACAGCAAGAGACCCAACACCGATCCCTGTGGAACCCCACTAGACACAGGCATCCAGTCACAAAAACACCCCTCGACCATCACTCTCTGCTTCCTGCCACTCAGCCAATTCTGGATCCAATTTGCCAAATCGCCTTGGAACCCATGGGCTCTTACCTTCGTTATCAGTCTCCCATGTGGGACCTTATCAAAAGTCTTGCTGAAGTCCAAGTCGACCTTCAAAGTTTTAATTCTGAGCCAATCTCCCTGAGGCAGCACTTAGCCTCAGGGAGATAGGTGCACTTTTTTGCATGCTCCCGGTTGAGGGAATCCCTTCCCTCCAGCCTGCACAAGGAGCATATAGTGCTTCCTAGCGGACATCACGCCCACTTAAAATGACAGTGCCCCCCCCACCCCCGCCGATTGGGGGCGCCGTTCAGATGCGTGCCTGCCTATGCCCGCTCTTGCACTTCCCCCCTGCCCAATGTGGGGGGAGGTACTTCCCAAAGTATTCATTTTGAACCCTAGCTACGTCTTCCGGCTCCACACACAAATTACCACTATGGTCCTCAATGGGTCCTACTCTTTCCCTAGTTATCCTGTTACTCTTAATGTACTTGTAAAATAACTTTGGATTCTCCTTTATTTTACCTGCCAATGTTTTTGGCCAATAAATGTGGTCATGCCAGCATGATCCACACCAAGAACATATATTAAAAATGTGCATTTTATGGTCTATTTTATAGGTATAAGAATCATAAAATTTGCAAGGGTGCAACTGGCATATATTTATCAACAGCATGCCCACTCTCTAAACATGCTGCCAAAAACAGGGGGAATGGTAAAAGTGAGATTTTCATTTAAAAGGTGAAACAGATCGTGTAACACATAAGGAGCTTATTTTAGAATGATATTTGCATCAAACTGGGTGACGTTAGGCACCAGCTTTGCACTTACAGAGCCTGGTTCACATCTATCTCATAGATGATAGGATGAAAGATTCCTCTGCCTGCAGGCTGTAAGCGCCCTATGTAAAGCTCAGGTAGTCTCCCTTCAGCTTCTATCCGCCATGAGCTAACAGTGCAGAATTCTTCCAAGTTCAGTACTAATTGCCAATCTCACTCCAGCGCATTGTGTGTGTGAGAGATGGGAAAACATTTTATACTGCAAGCAGTTCATGTCTGTATTAGGACTGAGGCAAAGGGCCTCATTTTGTCTATGACATCTTTGGCAATCTCTTCTTTGCCTCCACCTATCACTGGCCCTCCATCCAGCTTTACCTGTCCCACCCCCCTCAACCAGCTTATATTTCACCTCATTTCTATATTTCCTTAGTTCCGATGAAGAGTCATACAGACTCAAAAAGTCAACTGTGTTCCTCTCCACAGATGCTGTCAGACTTGCTGAGTTTTTCCAGCTGTTTTTGGTTTTGGCCTCATTTTTAGGCCCTGCTGGGGCCAGGAGCAAAGGCAGGCTGGAAATAAATGTAGCACTGCCGGCCTGTGTGCCGATCCTCTGGCTCCACCCCACCCCACACCCTGGCCATTTTCCCGAAGGTGGGAGGCAGGGTTAAGAGGGAGTGCGGCCACGGGGGGTGGCTCTGGTTACCTGCCTGTATTCAGCAGCTAGCTAACTTATCCAATTGAAGGACTATTAAGAAATGTTAACAGAGACTGATTAGAATTTTCCCATCGATCTCCAGGTTGTTGCACGATGTGGGGATCGGTTTAGCCCCATACTGCAACAAAAGCCATTTTTTATTTAAACACTAAAGAAGTTGGAGAGAGGGTGCCTCCATTTTGAAGCATGCTTTCTTTCTCACTCACCTTGAATGGCAGGCTGCTGCTGCTTTCAAGCTGGAAGCTCTCTGGACCACCAACTTTGGAAGCCCTCCCACTGTCCTTAATTGGATGGTGAACCCGACCTCTAGTCATTAATTGGCCGCTTAGTGGAAAATCACAATGAAGGACTGATTTCCACAGAGTAGGGGTTTCTTACGCTAAGATAAAAGCAAAATACTGCGGATGCTGGAAATCTAAAACAAAAACAGAAAATGCTGGAAAAACTCAGCAGGTCTAACAGCATCTGTGGTGAGACAGGCAGAGTTAATGTAGCGAGTCCATATGACTCTTCTTTAGAGAATGCAAGAAGGGCTAAATTGGAGGAGCGCAGATATCTTGGAGGATTTTAGGACGGGAGATTACATAGAGAGCATGGAGGCCATAGAAGGATTTGAAATCAAGGATGAGAATTTTAAAATCAAGGAATTGCTGGACATCAAGCCAGTGCAGGTTAATAATCAGGGATGAAAAGGTAAATGGAACTTGGTGTGAGTTAGGATATGGAAAGCCGGACTTTGGATGAGCTTAAGATTTTACAGGGTAAAACGTGCGAGGTTGACCAGGAGAATATTGGAATTGTCAAGTCTATAAGTAACAAAGGCATGGATGAGGGTTTCAGCAGCAGAAGAGCTGGGGCAGGGGTGGAGTTTCATGATGTCATGGGATAGTGTCAAGAAACTATCATATTTTTCCTAATATTATTGTGGAATATTTTAAAGCAGGTTTGTGTTTGTCTGTGTGTATGTGGTTTTGTTTATGTGACTGATTTAATTGGGCTGGAGATGGGTAGACATCAAGGTTTAAATTATCAAACAAATGAGATGTAAAGCAGGCATTTGAAATAAAGGTGAGTAGAGCGAGGGAGAGGTCAGCAGATATGGGGTGAATGAAATTTGCATTTTTAGATAAGTGGAGAAGTGTTTGATTTTCAAAGGGACATGGAAAATAATTACGACTGACAAGATAATTAAGGCAAGGTTATTACATTGATTTTTCCCAAATGATAACATGAAATATTTTTATATCCGGGGAAAAGCAACTTCTAAAGACAAGTAGAAACAACAGGATTTACAGGTCAAAAATGGAGAAATATATTGAAAGAAAGATGGGAGGCTGTGTGAGGTGTGGCCCCGTGAGTTCTGAAAGGTGATTGTGTGAAGCAGACTTGGGGGGAAAAAGCCTCTAGCCACTCTGCAGAAGTTTGTGTTCCTGTAACCAAAGTTGTGTTATAAGCCATTGGAAGTTCATTGTTCAATGGGTGCTTGGGGTAATATTGCTGGATGACTTCATAAATTTGGAATCTATTTGGACTGTTGTCTTAAAGGGGGTGTGTAGTGGGAGTTTGATTAAGTAGAAATTTTGGGAACTGTTTTGACTTTGTAACAGTAATTTTGTGTGTGTTTGAGTTTGTTTTTTTGTTAATAAATATTTTAATTTAATCTTTAAAATCTCTAAAGGTGTTAGTGGACTCATTACTTCTTACTTCAGTGCATAAGCCTTCTCGTAATAAATACAAATTGCAAAATTTTTGTGATAGCGTGGCCAAGTTTCCCTTGTGGATCTGGTCAGCCTGGCAAATACCACCTGCCATATCATTACAATTGGAAATAAACGGTCTTATTTATTGAGCTGATGTATGGTTGGAAGCTCAGCTTGGGGTCAAATACAACACAGGGAGCAGTATTTTAAGGAGACAATGAGGTCTTGTCTGCTGGCTGAAGAACCGGCAAGACCCATGTCACCTTGCTCCCACTTACCATTCCTAGGTCCCTTGATCAGGCACTGAATGCTTTTGAACAAAGGAATCCTCCCTGGAAACCTGCAAGCAACCCCAACAGGATTTTGTTTATCTCCTCACGTAGCGAGTCCACTTGGTTTGCCTACTTAATGGTCTCAATTGGCCCCGACTGGTCACGATTTTATGCTGCAGCAGGCAGGGTCTCGGAAGGGAAGCCCACTCTTGCCCCAGTTAAAGCCACTTAAGGGTCTTTCCCTCCCAGCCTTAATTTTTAGGCTGCCAGGTGGATGACAGATCAAGGGGGCAAACCCAAAAACGAACAGAATTTGTTCTTGGGCAGGAAGTGGAGAGAGTCACTCCATCAGAAGCACCTTCCTGACTGGGGGCGTCCTCCCCTCAAGGTCTGGTGACCTCTGGCCCTTACTACCCCCCACTCCCACCCAGCCCCCCAGTATATCCCCCAGGACACTGATCGCCCCCCTCACAACCTCCCAGGTCTTCCCTACCCTCCTTGTCTTGGATCCCCTGCCATTTACCCCTCTGGTTCCCGGCACTTAGCTCCAGGCAGCTCCCTACAGTGCCTCTTCCGGCCATTGAAGAGCTGGTTCCGGAGGAAATGGAGTGCTGCCAGCCTACCTAAAGTGATGGGCGTAAGTCTTGCCTTATGCCAATTAACACCCCCGCCATGCTGAAAATTCAGCTCTATGAATTAAAGCAACATTGTTGGATATGAATAATGCTCACTTTTATAAAGAGATCTCTGGAGATTTGTTATAGAGTTGATTGTCCAGGCAACGTTTCTTGGTGGAAACATTGAACTTTATTTACAAGACAGCAGCAGCTACACGTGTGCATCTAACTTTATTACTAAAGAAGAATTGCCTCCGAGAGGTTCCTCGTGTTGCAAAATGATTGGTTACACAGATCATGTGATCTTACAACACAGGATTATTCTTAAAGCTACAGTCCTATATTTTTCAAAACTATAATTACTACAAGATTGTTTTTGTTCTGAATGCTATTCCTGACTTTGTATTGCAAAAGTTATAAGATTGCAAATGTTTTCTTTTTTCCAAATGTCTTAGCCTTTAACAAGTAAGATGAGTTTTTTTTAATGCACTTTTGTAACAATTATAATGACTAAACATATTCCTTACCAAACTGGCAGTCTGTAACTTTAATACTCTGTATGTGAAAACTGGTTTGAGAGCTTATTTCCATATAGATGACACTGGAATTGCAGATTTATATATTAACTGGTTGATCTCCCTTGGATTTGCACAGAGCGTTGTGATGAAGTGCAGTATTGTGATCATGCAGCATTGGGCTGTGGGGATTAACTGGATCCAAACATGGAGGGGATTAAGGTGGAGAGGAAAGAGGGAGAGGATGAGGGGGCAGGGAAAGAAGAGGAGAGAAGGGAGTGCAGAAGGTGAGGAATATGGGGATAGGAAGATGAGGTTTGCTAGATGGAAGGATAGGAAGTACAAAGAGGAGGAGTGCAAAATTATTCATTGAAGTGAAAGTGTCGGGAGTCTCAATGGTGTGGCAGATGGCAAAGGCCAGAAAGCTGAGCACCAGCCGGCAGGGGAAGGTGAGCAGGTTACATGAGATGATCATTTCAAGGGCTGGACTATGCTCAGTAGGGACTGATAGATGAGGGCCAGGATATCCTGTTTAATGGGATGAGGAAAGAAAGGGGATCAAAAATCTGCCTCATGTTGAAGGAAAGCTAGTGTGCTACAATGCAGTTTATTGAAGGGGAAGGATGACTTAATGTTGCTGACAGGAAGGAAGTAATTAACCTTGCCCCTGGACTAATCAGGTGGGCAAAGGGGCAAGTTCCATCAAAGGCTTTTTGAGCTACTGACTGACGCGGCAGTAGGGTGAGCTAACGTTAACATGCATGTCAAAATCGGAGATGTGGTTCATGGAGAGAGCCCGATTAAATAATTTTACAAGCCCATATACTGACCCATGGGCCAGAAAATAATGGGTCACCCACTCTCAACTTTTTGGGATGAGCTCCAGGTGGGAGAGGCTCTCTACTAGGAATGCACACATGTAAATTGCCCCAAATGGGTAAAGCAAATAAAAGCTTTTATATTCGAAAGTTTTCATTCCAGAGAGCATCGGAGACAGCAAGTAAATGGATACTGCAGAGGCCTCAGGCTTTTCCAGTGCTAAGGAAACAGAGTGTAAAATAAGAGAACTGCCGCCAGGTATTCTTGATGCTTACCATCAACTGAAATAGAATTGTGCCCTTGGCTGATGTTGTGCTGTGTTGACACACACAATGTAGGTAGAATGATTTTTTAAAATCTTATCCAAATTGCTTTGGGGGGTTATGGTGAACCAGTTCAATTTTTGTCAACTCCTTTTTTATTACTGTATTCAATCAGGAGCTAGTATGATACTTTAGGCAAGGATATATCACATTAATTTCAGGTCGCTCAGATAAATCTAACCTAAAAATAGGAAGGGTCTGTTTCCACTATAATTTCTGGCTCCCACAACATATGTTTCCATTCTTTCGATGTGTGTGCTCCTTTGCCTCTGTTAGTTCCTTTTGAATTCTCCATTGCTGCAGAGGTCAAATTTACTGCAACGTGTCAACTCTTGTTCGTGATAAAATAGAATATGGTTTATTACCTGACAAGAGTGATATTATAAAAACTTTCCAATTAGGCATTCTGGTCTCTGGATATCTGTGATTTGGAGCCATGCTAGTCAACACTATAATGAGGGGCCCAACCCATAATTAGGGGCCAGTAAGTGCAAGAAGCTGATTATAAATCTTGTTTGATAATCATGGTGAAATGTGACACTGGAGAATGAAACAGCTTTCACCTATTGATTGTGCCCAGCTTTTGCAGATCTAAATAATATACAGTCTAGACTTGTATCTTTTTGTGACTTTTACCACTGTGCGATGTGTCAAAGCATGATGGAAGCTAAATAAAATAGTTTATAAATTGCTAGCATACTTCCAGAACTGGGCAGTGAGTTGAAGCACTGTTTCTTCAGCTCTGGAACATGGGCTCATAGCCAGGCTACATTAAAGAGATGAAAATATTATCTCGCGCTTTCTCTCTCTCTCTTGTATATAATGAAATGGATCTGGTTAGTTATGACCTAACTGATTTCTGGGCACAACACTGTCTTATGATCCAGTTAGGGACCATTAGCATTTAAACAGATATCCAAACACCTCATTTTAACCAATTGAACTATGTCACAAGATTTCACTTCTATTAACAAAACACAAACTTTATTGTATATGGAACAAATTAAAGAAAGCAAATACAATTAAGTTAACCCTATAGCTTATACTCACATATGCCAGGCCCTTATAGGTTTACTTCTTACTTTCCCCAGGAATTATTTTATAAGACATATCAATCATAAAGTTATTTATTTCTGTAGGGACCACCCATAAGTAGGCCACAGCCCTCGACAATTGTCCTCAGCCCTATCAATTCTCAGTGGTAAAACTTTCATTTACCATCTCTTGACTCAGTCCCTTATTCTGGTTACTTTTCCAATACTTCCAAGCTAATCTGCTTGTTGCTTTCTTTTGCACAGGGCTCTGTAGAGGATCATCGGAGATACTTCCACTAGTTTAAAACTAGGCAATATTCCAGCTACTGCTTCCTCACAAAATTCAAACTGAGATTAAGCCTTATCCACATTCCACACAGTTTATGATGAAGCTATTTTTCACTCTCTTATAGCTGACATTTACTTTGGCTATCTTCTCTCAGTAAGCTTATAAGCTATAAGTTCCAAGCTACAACTAACTGAGCAAAAGCTCCCAGATAATTTGAAAGCAGAGAACCTCGCTAAGCTCCACCCATCTCCATGATAACATAGCCTTCTCTGGGCTGTCCTCAAACCGACCATTGGATTAATTATCCTTCACTTGTAATTTATTTTATTACCTGATGAAGTAAATGGGTTTTACAACCTTTCAGGGTTCACTAAATATTTTTAAATCAATTTAGCTCTAACTCCCAAAACAAAAGCACCTCTCAGGACTGCCATGACTGCAAGGATGGCAGACGTAACATCTCCAGTTCTCCAGCTAATAGAACAAACTGTTGTTTTATAGCTATAGCTCTTCTATTCTGACTTTATTAAACAAACATGGATCACCTTTTGAACTGCCATTTCTTTTTGCTCTCTGGCAATCTCTAAAGTCCAGAATTTTAATTACCTTACCTTTCTAGCTTTCATGAGTCAACATGGCCTCAATCTTTTCAGGGTTACAGACTCCAAGCTGCTTTAATTGCATATATCCCATTTCTACAATTAAATTTTCATAAAACTATTTTAAAAATCCTTATATACATGAATCATGAACTAAATATTTGCAACAGCTGTCAATAATTTTGGTATTTCAGTTGAAGGAAATACGTAATCAAGATCCAAACCTTAACTGCAGAGGGAAGAATGTCTTTTTGGAGATACTCTAAAGCATCTCAATATCAATATTGCATCGGCTCCCTTGAACTCTGAGACTTTGATGAAATTAGAAATTGAATGAGGATGCAAACAACATTGAGATGGTTTGGGCTTCAGGCATTCATGAGGCTGAGTATGATCGCTCCAATCAGTGCACTTGGCTGCCTGGACCAGTGGAGAACAAGAACGAAAACAGAAAATGTTGCAAATTGCAGAACAGGGTGATCATCTGAAACAGTGAAACAAGTTCATATTTTTGTGTGACCCTCTGTCAAAGGGCAAAACTTGCTATCTTTGATGATTGCATCAGAAATGTGCATCTTTTTCAGATGCTGGGTGACTTTTCTAACATGTTCTGTTTTTATTTCGTATTTCCAGATTTCACATTTTTTCCTTCTACCTCTAGGGAACAGGAATGCATTATATAGCTAGACACAAACTGAACGCTTGTTCATCATTAACAAGCAGGGATGAATGCCCACCGGACAATTGAGAATTGAATGCACACCACCAGCTTATTAAAGCTTTCAAAAGTACTATATTTTGATCCTGCAGCATATATGTGCAAAGTAAAGTATTTATTTCATCTATGCTCCCTTACCATTGCCTTTTATCTTCCACTGCTTCAAATGTTTGACCTTTTTTCCTGAAAAAATACAGTGGTCCCTGCCTCAGCTATATTTTGTGGTGAAGTACTCCACGTTCTAATCCTTCTGTATAAATACATTTCTCCTAACTTCTTTCTTAGTCTTAAACAATTTCAAATGCGTAATTCCTCATCACCAGAGGAAATAATCTTCCCATTTATTTAGAAGTAGTTATTAAACCGCCTCTTGTCATTCTCTATCCTTATGAAGAGGCTCGGTATCTCCAACGATCTCTTTAATGATTATCATAGGTGTCAATCTATTGAATGTATATTGTGTACCATTAATTGCTTTGATATAATCTTTATATTGAAGCTCCCAGAAGTGCACACAATACGCTAACTATGGCTTTATTCTGGCTTTTACAAATTGCCCATAACCCCTTTTGCTCTGCTTACAAAACCCAAAAAGCCACTGAACTTTTTATAGCTTTATTTATTTGCGATTTCACTGGGCCATTTCCAACTCTAGCCACAGATACATTTAGCAAAAATCATCTACCTCATTTACTCCTTCCATTAAGGAAATAGAATCGTAGAATGATTACAACACAGAAGGCAGCCATTCTGCCCATCAAGTCCATGCCAGCTCTATGCGCGAGCAACTCAGCTAGTCCCACCCCCATCTTTTCCCTTTTGCCCTATAAATATTTTCTCTTCAGATAATTATCCAATTCAAATACTTAGAAGGAGTAAAGGGAAACATTGAAGAAAGACAAATAAGAGGATGAATAAGTGTTGTTGCATCTGTCCCTGGAATGTGTCCAAAAAGATATTTTAGTAAGCGTAGATACAGCATTTGAGGTTTGGCATGTACTAAACAAAATGTGGCTTGATATTGTAAGCATATTGGCCATATGTAAAGGTGACTTAGGTTATATATTTTAGACACTTAATTAATTGTTTGGTCTTACTAGACTCTCCTGATGGGTCATTTCAATGGGTCTTGAACCTCTTGGTTTGGATTGTCTTCTGCCTCTAGTTGCTATCTTTTTTCTTCTGTCTTTTCTATGAATCTGCAACTTCATAGGCAAGAGCAGATTTAGCACGATTCTGTGGGGCCCATCCCTAGGAGCCAAATATGGGGCTACCCAAAGACCCCATGCATGCAAATATGGTCCCCCAGGTAAAACTCACCATAATGCAGAAAAACTGCATACAACCATTGGATCAAAACATTCAGGCATTTAAAACAGTATAGTCAGATTTCTTACCATCTGCGCACTGCCACCTGTCATTGCAGTGAGGGGCGAGGGCTGTGGAGGGTTTTGGAGTCCATGCCCCAAGAATACTTAATCCAGCTCTGTTCATTGGTCAATACCATGCAGGCTACAATAACATTTGACACTTGAGCAAGATTGTATTAGAGCACTCTTTATCCAATCAGACATCTGGTGGCCAGTGTTGTACTTGACTAAAATCCGGGTGAAAGCGTGCTCCTTATTGTGTGCCTCCTTAATAGTTATTTTTGTTTTCACAATCATTAGCCATGACAATTTCTGTCTTTATGGCCACCCTATCTGTAACTACTCCTGCCTTCTCCACGGACAACTATTTTAGGTATAATGACAGCCATCAGTCTATTCAGTTAGAAACTATAGCTCCAGTGGTTACATATACATGGCAGTGGGAGCCCTTTCTATTCATTAAAGGAATGGCATTGAGTTTAAGTACATTTATGGCTAACTGGGTGCATTCAATAATACTCTACACTCTGCTGCAAAGTACACTATCCTTCTGCCCTTTTGTGGCAGAGTTGGGCACTTGATTTTAAGGGCAAAATTTTGCCCTCGTCAGGCATGAAGCTACCTCAGGGAGATTGAAGCGCTTTTTAAAAAAAACTATATATGGATATTAAAAATTTGATGAAACATGTCCCCTCATGTGACTGTGTCACATAGAGTCAAAGAGGTCTACAACACAGAAAAAGGCCCTTCAGCCCATCGAGTCTGTGCCGGTCAAACAAGTACCTATCTATCCTAATCCCATTTTCCAGCACTAGGCCCATAGCCTTGTATGCTTAGGCATTGCAAGTGCACACCCAAATACTTCTTAAATGTTATGATGGTTTCTGCCTCTACCACCCTTTCAGGCAGTGAGTTCCAGATTCCCATCACCCTCTGGGTGAAGAAATTCTTCCTCACATCCCCTCTAAACCTCCTGCCCCTTACCTTAAATCTATGCCCCCTGGTTATTGATCCCTTCACCAAGGGGAAAAGTTCCTTCCTGTCTACCCAATCTATGCCTCTCATAATTTTATACACCTCAATCATGCCCCTCATCTAATCTGCTCCAGGGAAAATAACCCCAATAAATCCAATCTCTCCTCATAACTAAAACTCTCCAGCCCAGGCAACATCCTGGTAAATCTCCTCTGCACTCTCTCTAGTGCAATCACATCCTTCCTATAATGCGGATTCCAGAACTGCACACAATACTCTAGCTGTGGCCTAACCAGCATTTTATACAGTCCCAGTATAACCTCCCTGCGCTCATATTCTGTGCCTCAGATAATTAAGGCAAGTATCCCATATGCCTTCTTTATCTACCTGTACCGCTACCTTAAGGGACAGGTGGACACACACACCAAGGTCTCTCTGATCCTCAGTACTTCCCAGGGTCCTACCATTCATTGTGTATTCCTGTGCCTTGTTTGCCCTGCCCAAGTGTAGTACCTCGCACTTATCTAGATTAAATTCCATTTGCCACGGATCAGTCCAACAGACCAGCCTGTCTATATCCTCCTGTATTCTAAGGCTATCCTCCTCATTATTTACCACCCCACCAATTTTCGTGTCATCCGCGAACTTACCGATCAACCCTCCTACATTCAAGTCTAAATTGTTTATATATACTACAAACAGCAAGGGACCCAACACTGATCCCTGTGGAACCCCATTGGACAAAACCATGCTGACAGTCCTCGATTAATCCCTGCCTCTCCAAGTGTAGATTAATTCTGTCCCTCAGAATTGCTTCCAATATTTTCCCCACCACTGAGCTTAGACTGACTGGCCTGTGGTTCCCTGGTTTATTTCTTCCTCCCTTCTTGAATAACGGTACCACACTGGCTGTCCTCCAGTCCTCTGGCACCTCTCCTGTGCCAGAGGGGTATTGAAAATTATTGCCGGTGCCCCTGCTAACTCCTCCCTTGCCTCACTCAACAGCCTGGGATACATTTCATCTGGGCCTGGAGATTTATCTACTTTTAAGCCTGCCAGACCACTTAGAACCTCCTCCCTTTCTATGCTAATTTCTTTAATTATATCGCAGTCCTTCTGCCTGATTTCCATACCCAGTCGTCCATCTCACGTGTGAACACCAATACAAAGTATTCATTTAGAACCCTACCTATGTCTTCCGGCTCCACACACAAATTACCATTATGGTCCTTAATGGGCCCTACTCTTTCTCTAGTTATCCTCTTACGCTTAATGTACTTGTAAAATAACTTTGAATTTTCCTTTATTTTACCTGGCAATGTTTTTTCATGCCCCCTTTTTGCTCTCCTAATTTCCTTTTAAAATTCCCCCCTACACATTCTATACTCCTCTAGGGCTTCCACTGTTTTGAGCCCTTGTATCTGCCATAAGTCTCCCTTTTTCTCTATCCAATCCTGTATATTCCTTGACATCCAGGATTCCCTAGATTTGTTGGTTCCACACTTTATCTTTACTGGAATATGTTGGCCCTGTACCCTCCCTATTTCCTTCTTGAATGAGTCCCACTGCTGTGACGCAGATTTACATAAAAGTAGCTGCTCCCAGTCCACTCTGGCCAAATCATATCTGATCTTATTAAAATTAGCCTTCCCCCAATTTAGAACTCTGATTTCGGGCCCATCCTTGTCCTTTTCCATAACAACCTTGAATCTAACAGAGATATGATCACTATCTTCAAAATGCACCCCCCCCCCCCCCCACTGATGCCTCTACCACTTGCCCAGCTTCATTCCCTAAAACCAAGTCCAGGATCACCCCCTCTTTTATAGGACCTTCTACGTATGGCTTAAAAAGCTCCCCTAGATGCATTTTAAGAATTCCGCTCCCTCTAAATCTATCACACCATGATTAACCCAATTAATGTTGGGGAAGTTGAAATCTCCCACTATTACTGCTCTATTATTTTTACACTTCTCTGAAATTTGCCAACATATCTGCTCATCTATTTCTCCCTGACTGGGGGCCTATAGTACACTCCCAGCAATGTGATTGCTCCTATTTTGTTTTTCAGCTCTACCCATAAGGCTTCATTTGAGGGGCATTCTAAGATGTCATCCCTCATTATTGCTGTATTTGATTCCTTGATTAATATTGCGATATCTCCTCCTCTTTTACCTCCTTTCCTGTCTTGCCTGAAGACCCTATATCCTGGAATATTGAGCTGCCAATCCTGCCCCTCTCTCAATCATGTCTCTGTGACAGCAACAAAATCATACTTCCATGTGTTAATTTGTGCCCTCAACTCATCTGCCTTATTTGTCGGAATCCTTGCATTAAAATAAATACCATCCAACCTTGCCAAACTCCTTTTTGCCTTATCTGACCTATCATTTCTATGTCTTCCAGACTCACTTGCTCTCTCTTCTAATTTTGGCTGTGCATCTCCCCCTGCTGAACCTCCTCTCAGGATCCCATCCCCCTGCCAAGTTAGTCTAAACCCTCCCCAATAGCTCTAGCAAACCTTCCCACAAGGATGTTGGTCCCATTCTGGTTCAGGTGCAACCCGTCCGCCTTGTACACATCCCATCGTCCCCAGAAATGGTCCCAATGTCCCAGGAATCTAAAGCCCTCCCACTTGCACCATCTCTCCAGCCGCACATTTATTTGGACTAACCTCCTATTTATATACTCACTAGCCCCTGGCACCGAAGTAATCCAGAGATTACTACCTTTGAGATCCGGTTTTTTAATCTTCCTAGCTCCCTAAATTCTGCTTGCAGGACCTCATCCCTCTTTCTCCCTATGCCATTGGTACCAATATGCACCACAATCTTTGTCTGTTTGCCATCCCCCTTTAGAATGTCCTGCAGTCGTTCAGTGACATCCTTGACCTTGACACCAGGGAGGCAATATGCCATCCTTGAGTCACATCTACAGAAACGCCTGTTTGTTCCCCTTACTATTGAACCTCCTACCACTATTGCTCTTCCCCTCTTTTTCCTCCCCTGTTGTGCAGCTGAGCCACTCACAGTGCCATGAGCATGGCTGCACTCCCCAGAGGAACCATCACTCATTGTTTTCCAACACAAAAATTTGGTTCTCGAGCAAGATGCACCCGGGGGATTTCCTGACTACCTGCCTGACACCTTTCTTCTGACTGATGGTCACCCATTCCCTCTCTGTCTGCACTTCTGTAAGCAGTGTGGTGACCAAGTCTAAAAACGTGCTATCCATGAAACTCTCAGCCTCAAGGATGCACCTCAGTGCCTCCAGTTGCCGCTCAAGCTCTGAAGCTCGGAGCTCAAGTAGCTGCAGCTGGTGGCACTTCCTGCACACATGGCCCCTCAGAGCGCAAGTAGCACCTAGGACTTCCCACATGTTGCACATGGCACATAACACTGGACTGAGCTGCCCTGCCATGCCTCTAGTCAAAAAAAACCCCTTCCTTTAAGTTAAATACAGTAAAGAAACGTTAAATTATTTATGTACTTTAAATAAAAACTGGAACTCTTACCTTTCCTTAGCTTAACCTATTTTAAACTGGAGAAAAACTGGAGAAAATCACTTACCCACTACTCACCAATCAGCTCTCACCTTTGTGCTCACATCACTTTTTGAAGCTTCCCCACAGTCACGCTGGTTCTGATCTCTCCGCCGTTCTCTCGCATTGTGTTGTGATGTGATGTCACCCTTGTTATTTTCAACAAGAACTGACTGCAGGACACTCTTCCCAGACTGCTTCACCGTGATGCTGACTGCAGGACACTCGTCCCAGACCCCCCAGGTCAACTGCTTGGGAAGTAACTATGCTCACCACTGCACCACCATTGCTGACTGAGATGGGACATGTTTTTACTTTCAAAATAAAGTTTTTATTTAATCCGTATTAGCTTTAGGAAACCTCATTCCGCTCGTGGATGAGGTTTCCTAAAAAATGTCAAGGCTGCTTGGCCTTTTTGCCTGCCCGCCAACCATAAGGTTGGACGGGCAGTGTAAAATTCAACTTAATTACCTAGTTAATGGCCTTAATAGGCCTTTCATTTATTGGCAGGCGTGCCCCCAAATGAAATATCGCATGAGTTCGTGATGATGTCAGTATACACGTCTGATGTCATCGCGCATCATTTTACATTCCGGCATGAGGGGCGCGCGTCCGCACGGTGAGTGTGAAATTCTGCCCTAGGATTATCCTGGAGTCTCCAAGATAACAGTTAATCTTTAGGACACCGCTGCAAGAAACCTTGGAGAAAATCATTTTAAAATTTTGTTTTGTTTTCCATTTTCTTTGAGTAGTTGATTAGTTCTGAATTGATCAGTCAAATAGCCTTGTTTACCTTCTCTAACAATCAAGACTCATCCAGTTGGGTAACAAAGAATCTGTTTGCAGCTAACATAGGAAGACACTGGGCCCAGGGGATGGCTAGGCAGCCATTGGCAGGAGCGTAGGATGGAAGGCAATGTCAGTTGGAGTGCAAAGCCATGCGATGAATCCTCTTGGGCTACATCTAACCAGAGTTGGTGACCCAATGTGTATTATATAAATTTATTGAAGAATGTTGCTCCAGAGTGCTTAATCTCATAAGCAGTATTTGGGTTAACCCTTGCCCAATCTGTTGAATTCGCTCCATGAACTTCAGCAAAACCTCTCTTCATCTCTTCTTCATTTTTAATTTCACTTAATCACTGGCTGGGATTTTCCATGCCCGCTGGCGTCGGGCATGTTTGGTGGTGTGAGCTGACAATGGCACGATCAGTTTCACAACTGTGTGAAACCAGTTCGTGATCATCTGCTCAGCCCCGCCGATGGCAGGCCACGTTCTCTGCCATCAGAGGTCAGGAACCTCATTATAATACATCAGCGTATCATTATAAGGCTTGCCCGAGAAACCGTCCCTCTCCACTGAATCATCTGTCCTTTCCTGCTGACTTGTTTCACAACACCACATAAGTGGCGTGCACCTGGCAGGCTGCACTTCACATGGTTTGTTTGCCTACCTTGCTTCGGTCAACACTCGCAGTCATCAGTGCCAGGCTTCATACACAGCACCACATCACTTTTAGGGGGGCTCACTGCAGGTCTCTACCCACCAAATCGGCCATATATGGGTGGTTTGTCAAAGGCTGCAGGGTTAGGGCTTGCTTGGAGAAGTGGGAGGAGTGGCCTCAGTCAAGGGAAGAGGCTGCAGGACGAGAGCTGTACTGGGGAAGGAGGGTGTGGGAGGCACATGTTGATCTGTGCAAGTGCCCTCAAGATGGTGAGGGCTGAGGGGGCAGTCTCCAGAGGAGATGAGGCCAGGTGGACATGTGAGGGCGTGTGTGAGAGTGAGTGGTGATGTTCCTTGAGCTGGCAGTGAGTGAAATGCCAGTGAATGTGTGATGGGCTTGAGTGTGTGAGTTTAGAATGATGAGGTAGTTGCCATACCCTGGCTGCATGGATGAGATCATTCATCCTCTTTTTGCATTGGATAGCCAATTGGCACTGATCATCATTGCCACTGCCTCCCAAGGCTGGTGGTTGGTCACGCCGCTGCCAATCCTGCTGCCAGAGTTGGAGTAGAAGACATAGCAACAGGCCTCCATGGCGTCCAAAAGACTTTCCAGTGATGTGTCATTGAACTTGGAGACTGCAGTCTTTTTGCCTTCTTCCCTACAGTCGTCGTGGGCTGGAAGAACTGAGATGTGTATACGCAGCTGGACTTTAAATATAATGCCCAGCTTGATGAAGTATCAAGGTGATGGCATGGCAGGCGAATGAGAGCCCACCCACCATGGAAACAGCGTCTTTCCCAGGAATGCATAACTAAGGCGGCGGGTTTGGAATGATATGGTGTGAAAAGACCCCATTGCGGCCGATGGGTAAAACATTGTTTTACCTGCCAGCTACCACACTTTTTGCAAATCTGGGACGATTCTGCCCACGGTCTGCCTTTTCTCCGCTAACCTGTTCTCAACTCTAACATCCATTTGACTGTAAAAAAGAATTTGCTTAGCTTTCCCATTTTCCTTTTACTTAGCCTGACAACAAACATCCTTGAATCAAATACCCACTTTCTGTCAAAATCTTAAGACCTCTGGCAAGCTTTGCTTTACCTTTCTCCTCAAAAGATTCACATCGCAGAGTGGAGAATCTGTCTTTGTAACTCAACTTCCTTGGACTCCCTCTAAAACTTTACTGCTTTGATGAGAGCACATAGAGATTGGTATACTAGCAAGCCAGTTCCTATAGTTTCAAGAAGCATAAAGCAGTCGGACATTGGTGTCCTTAAAAACAAAAATCTGTACTTCAAAAATAAAATCCAGAAGGTCCAAAAGTTTCCTTCTGAAAAGTCTTGGCTGTGTGAAAATTGAAGTACAAACGCATTGCTGCTCCTCCTGCTAATTCAACTGAAGCATCAGTCAATTGTTTTAAATGAATTAAAGCTGCCGTTCAATAACTTGAAAGGCATGACATTGCAAAATATTCAAGGTTCATACTTTAATATTCACATGGAGTAATTTGAAGGCCAATGTATGATTGCCTCTCTTTTATAATTCCCCTGGGGAAGAGGGGATTCATGTTATGTCGATCTGCCTCCTCATAAATGAGCACTTAAAAGCACAGCTTTGAAATGGTTTGTTAAAAATTTACACAGACATCAGTGACTTCCTCATTTGAAATGGAGTCATATTCACAATTGAGAATTTTTCCAATTTTATGTAATGGCTAATAATGTAATGTATACTTGCAAGTTGGTACCTTGAGATAGCAACTTAGCTATGACATTTTTGCTTCGATATACTGGATCTTTGATGTTAAAATCCTTGTCTTTCTCTGCTATAACGGGATATTTTAACTTGCTCTGTGGGCCTTGTTAAATTCCTGCTGTGTGTGGTAGGGACTGTAATCCATTTTTGTAAGCTTGTGCTGGTGTACAGAGCGGAAACCTGAAGGCTGAATCTGGTTTGCTGGATTCATTAATGCTGGCCCACAATGCACATTTTAATGATTCAGAAGAGGCATCTGACAGCTATTTCTCCCAAATGTTGCTCAGTATTAAAATAATATTCCACTCATGATAATCCCTTATTTATTCAGCTTGTCTTTTTCCATTAGAGTTGATTAAAAATTCTAAATCATTAAAGGAGGAAATGAACCTGCTTCCATGATTGTGTGATGCTATATATACCCAGCTGTAAATGGGTCACTGCAGAAACCGCTCATAAATTTGTCCCATGAAACAATCAGAAGGAAGCATTATAGCCTCTCAGATCAAAGATTTTGTGTAACTAATCCTTTGGACGTTATTATTCTGCGGTAAGGTTCTGGCTAGGAAGCAGTGATGTATTGAGTGCTAGAATTTGAGAAGGGGCAAAATATATGACAAGGATTTGTTGTGTAGCCAGCTCTTGCTAGTCACTCCCTCACACAAGGTAAGAGCATAGGTCTTGCAGGCTATTTTTGCCCTTCTCTTTTTGGTCGGGTATGTTTATGCCTATGTTCTCTAGGGAGAAATTATATTTTGAAGATAGAAATTGTAAGATAACAGCAGTAGATATGAATCATTTCCTCACTTTTACTTCTTACACCACTTAATAAAATGGCACATTAAGCTAAGAAATCTTGCTCAATATTCAGGAAGTATTGAAAGTGAATGTGGCTACATTAGCAACTCATATTTTAAAATCAAATTGAAGCTCGAGTGCTGTCCCTGTTCATACATTTGTCAATCACTACGTTCATGTTTTTTTCAAATGCCTTTAGCGATAGCAGATAACAGTTAAAGGTATTGGGAATCTTACCGTTAACTGTTATCTGCTACCACTAACGGTGTTTGAAAAAAAAAGTGAACATAGTGATTGACAAATGCATTAATAGGGAGGGCTTTTGAGCTTCGAATGATCAGGAGCTTCCCAGAATTGGGGGAACATGACCTGAGCTGTGCTTCCAGCAGCCCAGGAAATCATCACTGCCTCTCGCCCCTGACTTCACCTGAGCGCTGTCACAGAGAATTGTGATCATGTGCAGCCAAGTTGGTAGGAAAGCTGGAGAGTCAGAATTTGGGGAGATTCTGAAACCAGATGGGTGGGGAGATGAAGACTTGCAAATGAGGGCATTGTTGGGGGTGGTTTCAAAGTGGATATCAACAGATTATTGGATTACTACTAGTTAAAGGTTGGATCGTGGGGCATTAAAGGTATTGGTTAGTTTACTAGCCAACCTTCACAATAATGCACCATACTGCACTTCCTGTAGCCAATACCCCAGGAGATCAGCTACTTTATCCAAAGCAAAATCTAATTGGGTATTGTTTAAATTCATAGCAGAAATTCAAATAGAGGATAACTCTAAGTATTGAACACAAAATGCAAATACAGGTCAAGTATCCTTTATCCATAATTCTGAAAACTGAACACATCCAAAAACCACACATTTTTTGAACCTCATTGACCATGGGAAGTCTAGTTGTTTGTCTGCACTGTTTGCGATTTTTGTGGTGAACATGTCAAAAAGGAAATTTATTACAGGTCCCCTGTATTTATTATTCAGTGATACATCTTATTTTTCTGGCCATTTTATTTACTTTACACTATAGCTAGCTTAGGCTTAGGCTATTGTACGTTTATATGCAGTATCCGATGTTTAAATATGAAATCCAGTAATATTGCACAAGGCGTATTTCTTCAGTAAAGGTGTACCACATAACCTCTACCCTCTCCCACTCTGTGGTGGAATTCACTTCAGAATAAAACTGCTTTCTACAGCCTAAGACTTTCCTGGCTTAACTGTATGGGTGATTCAAACTGCATCCTCCTCCAGCCCAGCGTTCCAGCTATCTCAATAGTTCAAACAGCTCCAGTCATCTCTAGCTCTCTCTCTCTCCAGCTCAACAGCAATCAACAGTGGCTCTAATATACTTTTCTTTCCTTTCACCTTTTTTCTATTGTTCTCACACCCCTTTGAAACCTGAGCCCTTCCAAATGTAAGATCTTTCATGTTTCCATCTTATCTTTGCTTTTGGGTCAATAAAATCTAATATCCCCACTACATGTTTACTTATGAACTCCTGCAAGATGCAAACATTTTCTTGTCACCTCTGACTCCCCTTTGATACTCAAACAACTCTCAACTTGTCTAAAAAGAAAAATGTTAGATTTAACCCATATACTTGTACCTCAAACTTAACACCTCTTTCCTGTCCATGTTTTCAAAGCCCCAGACAACCTGACTCCTATCATCCTCTTGCTTAATTATATCACACACACACAGACCTGCAGCCTTCTTTACAGAATAACACAATATTCCCCAAAATGAAACAAAACATCCATTTCCACAACCTATAGATACAAAAAAACTGTTGTTTCATAAGTGATTGCAGGAGTGTTTTAGTTCTGATCAGTAGAGTAACTCAGTGGGAAGTCCAGATCATGCTGCCTGGCCAGGCTTTCAAGTAGCACTTAAGTAACTTAGATAGTCCTCTTAAATAGAAATCGCCAGCTCATTAGGGAGCTGTTGGTTTGGAACAGAATGCTCCACCAAATTCTATCAGTTTGTCAAGTTGACAAGTTGTTGTGGAACATGTGGACAAACGTTTCAATGGATTACATTTTTTGAAAATCCTTACTCGTGCAGACACTGTTAATGCTACAATATTGCCTTCTTAACAACAAATGTGACAGCACATCCTCTTTATCAAGAAGGAAAGGTTAGCCTATTTCACCTTCCCAATTTTGAGTGATAAAATGTTAGCCCAAAAAGACACACAGTATCCTAGGGACTGTTTCTCTTTCTTATGTTATTAATGCCATCCCTTTGAGCTTTCATGTGATCTCTAAACTAAGGGTATGGCAAATTCCAGATGGTGAAGTAATACATGGGTGGGCTATACACTGATTGAGCCAAGATCATGGCAACATGACTCAGTGTGACTTATGTTCCATTTTGTACCACATCATTGAAGTTTTAAAAAACTGGACACATCGTTTGTTCTCAGAAGCCTTCAAATTTTTCAAAAGGTTGTGGAGATCTAGGGACATACAATTCCGAGTTGCAGCAAGATTTACAACCCTGCTGAATGATTCCTGGGCAGTACACACAAATTTGGAAACAAAAGGGGTTTTAATGTTAGCCTGCTATCAAACCATTAGTGAGATTAATGTGCTGTGAGTTCCCAGCACTCGGTTCTCATTATACAGCTTTGAACTTTGAGCAAGTAAAATGGAAAAGATGCAGCATCCGCAGACCTGCAGGGAGTACCCAGTATTTCAGTCCAATGCACTTGCTCTCTGTGCCAGGTTCATTACATTGCTCAATGGAATTTTGTGTGAAGTTCTTGGAATTATTCATACACAAACTGCAGTAATGGACAATCCAATTCACTAAAATAAAAATTTCCATTGCATTTGGCACCAAGTAAATGAATGCCAGACCCTAATATCCAACCGCAAGCATTAAGTTTCTCCTCAATAAATCTTATCCAGTTGCCTCAAGATGCATAATTCCTAATGCAAACATGAGATTGGAGCTGGAAGAAAATACTAATTTCAAAGTGTCAGATGATCCCACATTATTTGCATTTTGTTTCATTTACTTCTGGGAGAAGCCATTGCAGTTTGCAACACATGCATGTTTTAAACTTTACATTATAGCATGATTTATACTAAATCCTGGAAGGAAAAAAAAGACTTTCAAGCAAGTCACTAAACCTTAACTGAAGAATTGTTGAATGGTACAGTTGTACTTTGCTACAAAGTTAGATTAATTTATTTTTACACATGATGGGGTTTTGAGAGTTTGAATGCCTTTACCACAAAGTGTATGAATAGTCATTTGGCAGTACAGAACTTGAGTATTGCTGAAAAAAGAGATTTTTTGTCGAAGCTTTTCATTTTGTACTCATCAGGACAACTCGCTAGAAAATACCAATGTTAGGGGAAATAACATATATATATATATATATATATATTATGAAAAAAGAGTGCTGATTGGTTGGTAAGTGGACTGAGAATGGTAGAGGTGTTGCCATGGAGAATGCATCAGTCGATGGTGACCAGTTGTCAGTTGTTCTGATGAGTGCAAGAGAAAAAGCTTTGATAGAAAATCTCTCTTTTTCAGCAATACAAAGTGAATGTTGAAGCTAAGTTAAGTAACATTTAGAGAGATCTGAAGGAAATTGAAGGTTATAGGAAAACATAAGGAAATAAGGATTAGAATTGGTAGTTCCTGTAGAGGTAGGCTCACGGTATCACTGCATAGACAAAAGGGACAAATGACGTTCTTCTAAAACATTTGCTGATAAGAGGCAATTTTGTGACTTTGCACTGTCACAGGATTCACCCACTAAGAACATATCTAGTACATAGATTCCACAATTACCTTATCATTTCTGACCTTGGGCAGTGTGCAGCCATAGTCCCAATGGGTATGCATGGCAAATCAGCCCTTTAATTTTCAGAAGCCTGTTAATGGCCCGTAACTTCCAAGCTCCCCAGCGTCGGATTTGGGGGGTACCTCAAAGATGCACTGGGGAATCCCTCTGGGAAGTTCCCAGGTAAGGGTTTGCATGGCAATTGTCCAAAAGTGCACATTTCCTGTAGACAATTGCCCTGCGCTGGGTACCATCCGAAAATGTGGTTTAAATCATAAACTTCGGAGCCTTTCGATGCAGGCCCCAAGCAGCTCTGGTGAACGGAAGTGTCAAGGTAATTTTCAAGACCAGGTGAGTGTGCATTTGATGGTTCTAATTCTTGCAGGCCAGCATTTTCTGAAGCTAGTTGGAGGTTACGGCCCAATGTGTTTATCAGATGAAAGGACGGAAATGTACAGCATCAAACTGTATTAATTTAAAGCATTATTCAAATAAATAGTAACAAGAGCAAGAATTTTTGCTTTATTTATTTCCAGAATATGAGTGTCACAATTATTGCCCTTGCTAATTTGCCTCGAGAAGGTGGTGGTCAGAGAGCTGTGGGTACCATCACCATTGTTTTTGGAGACGTTAATGTTCTGTAGGAGTGGGATTGTTTTCATGTTAAAGATCTTTCTGTTCATTGCTTCCTGTTTTTGTTCAGATTGAAATGAAAGATTAATTAGGCATTGGCTAAAAAGATTTGATAATTGGTTGCTTTTTTTCAAAAATAACCTGGAGTTAACAGAAATTCTGAGCTAGGCAGAACATTTCTTGGCAAGCCAATGTGTTTATTAGGATTCAAGTGTAACAGTTCTGAACAACTGCTGGCTCAATATGCCACTTACATTTTAGAAAACTATACTAATTGTAAAGGAAACGTACAATATTCATAAACCTGCTATTGCTCGCTGTGATGTTCAATGAGTTTCTACCAACTTGTCCTGTTCATACACACTGATCCTGTGTTATGACAGGTACCTGAGTGATCTAAAATGCAGAATCATTACTTAAAATGGACAGAGGGCTTAGAGGGTGGGATTAGGGCTTGAGGTTTTCACACTTACTTTGCTGATGATGGTAATTTTTTGAAAACCTTGCAGAGATATTTGCTTCTAACATTAATAAGACACAGCAAGTGGAAAACATGACGTGGTTTTTTTTTAAAAGCTTTTAGTTTCAGTTATAGTTTCCAAATACCATTCAGAATCTACACTGCAGGGGCCTAAACCAGATAAGTGGCAACCCTAATGTGCATATATTATCTGTACAAATATTCACTAGAGGTACGGACTACATAGTGCAGCTGTTAAAATAACATGGAATCGAGTCACGATTTTAAAAATTTATCAACAATAATTTTCAGCCAGCAAGCTTTGTTTATAAACAAACATCCACCAAGAATATCACATACCTTGACCTGATATTTTCACAGGCCAATTTTGCTATGGTTTGTCAGTGTAATGAAGCACTTCTCTTGAAGCTGACCTTCAATTTCTGCCCATAATGGACACAAAGTTGGCCAATTGTTCATGGCAGCTGCTTGTTGACACTGATGTGAGATCTGAGATGTTTTGTGACTCAGGCCTCATTAACATGCAGCTGACAAGCCATGGGCTTTAAGGTACTAGTTGTGGCAAGGCTGGAAATCAGCTGGCCAGCATGCTGGCCCTGGGGAGGAAGCTGTTCAAGCCAACTGGCATTGGGCTAGACTTATTATGAAGACCATTTTCTGAGCGGCCTCCAGCAATTCCTTTCAGGTCCACTGGCTGTAGTCCACTCAATGCCAGTACAAATGGGTGGAGCACTCATGGTGAACAATCACCCATGTGCACCTGAAAAAATACAATTAGGGTTTTACAACCAGTGTAAGATTTGGATTTCTATACTTAAGCTGCTAGCCAATTTACAGACACACCTAAAATTTATAATAGCCAGAGCACAGGCGTAAATGGTTCCACTTCTGTCCTCCCCAATTTTCCATTGTTGGCTGTCTGTTTTGCAGGTGGAAAATAGTTGCTTTTAATTGGTTGACACACCACAAGCAGTCAACATTTAGTCTATATAAGCTTAATGCTAAATAACTATAATTAATTAATGTACATTTAGGGAATATCAGTTGAGATTAGTTTTAAAATATTAAATTGTAAGCGAGTTGTTCTATCCAGATTGTGGGGAGACAGAGCATAGTGGTAATGTCACCGGACTAGTAATCCAGAGGCCCAGGCTAATGCTTTGGGAACGTGGGTTCAAATCCCACTATGACAGCTGATGGAATTTAAATTCAATTAATAAATTTGAAATTGAAAGCTAGTCTCAGTGGTGGTGACCATGAAACTGCCATCATTGTTGTAAAATCCCACCTGGTTCACCAATGTCTCTTAAGGAAGGAAATCTGTCATTTACCTGGTCTGGCTTACATATGACTCCAGATCCAAAGCAATGTGGTTGACTCTTAACTGCCCTCTGATATAGCCTGGCAAGCCACTTAGTTCAAGGACAATTAGGAGTGGGCAACGAATGCTGGCCTTGTCAGCGACCCCCACATGTAAAAGAATTATAAAAAAGATGGGAGCTAGCCATTTGATCAGCACCATTTGTTGCATCAGTACATATGGACTGGTATACCAACTGATGTCTGTCTGCGGCGGTTCAAGAAGGCAGTTCACCACCACCTTCTCAAGGGCAACTAGGGATGGGCAATAAATGCTGGCCCAGCCAGCAAAGCCCACATCCCATAAGTGAAAAAAAAAATTCCCTCAAGATCATCAAAAGCTTTTGGAGACATGCAGAATAAGTGGCATCAGAAATTAGTATTAAAATTAATAAAAATGTTGTAAACCAAATGCCTCAGAATTTGATTACATCCTGTGTGAAAAGCATGTGGACTTGCAGTTTAAAATAACTGAAGGTTTTGTTAAATTAACTATATACATGACCTTAAAATTATGCTCTATGAAGATTGATCTTCAAGCATTTAATGTGTTAAATTCCTTTCCTTGCTAATTGAACATTAGCATTGATCTATGCAAAATATAAATTTTAGGTCTATTTTCAAATTAAATGGCTCTGCTTTCTTCCTCACACAATGTTTAAGCAGTCTAGTGTGAAGCTCAAACTTTAAAAATGAAATTCTATTAGTGTTGGCTGTAGAGAGCCTTTTGCTATCATATCCAAATAGTTTCCAATGAAACCGAGGATCCAGTGTGATTTTAAGATGCTATGTCACAGTAGATGCTGGAAGAAAGCCAACAATTTGCTACTCATGCCAGCTGGCTTGTATCACAGTAGCAGACCCTAGCTGAGCAACTTGTACACCCACCATAGCAGGGGACTGATACTTCATTTGAAAACTGTGATGCTGATGTAATCAGTATTTGTTTGACTTACATGTTATAACTTTGCCTATAGCTGCAAAAGGAAGCTGGTTCTGACCATAATCTGCACCCGTTTTGTGAGTTTGAATAAGCACAGCTCTTTGTGCAGCCAACACATGCCAATGGGAGGTGGTAAGAATAGGAGAGATTTCCTGGTCAGCGAGGTGATGGAAAGAAAGGTGGGGCCTCTACCATCATGATTCGTAGCTCCAGATTACAACAAGCATGTAAAAGTGCATTTTGCCACAGCAACTCGGACTCCCTGAGTGATCTGTGAAATATGGGTTCTTTCAATGAAAAGTTGGCTGGTGGATTATCCCATTCTTACCACTCCTGAATTTCCTATTTACGTTGACCACTGCACAACATAGGCATCTGTAATTGAAAAGATTCTTAAAAAGATACATTATACCAAGCACCCGGTTTTTAATTCCATTGACTGCAGTGGAACTGAAGATCAGGTGCTGCATGTAATGAACGGCCAGTCCGATATTGCCTGTTTGGTGCAACTGCCTGAGACACACTTCTACCTGGTGACTCTAGTCATCTGTATGAACATCTAATACTGGTGCAAACTTTCCAACTTCTGTTCTTTTCATTTTCTGCCACACATCATCTGTTTGCCCTGTGTAGCGGCCAAGATGAAAGTAATCCTGCAATGTTTTTGGAGCTTGCTGTGTACAAGTTAGCTGGTGCATGATATACATTACAGTAGTGATTACATTTCAAAAGTATTTCAATGAATCGCTTTATGACATCCTGTAATCTGGAAAGGCGCTATATAAATGCATGCTCTTTTCTTTGCAAAGCGATATGTGGCCCTGGAATTGGTGATGAAGCACTTGTGAGGGAGCTGGAAGCTAATTCTACCAAATAATACATCAATTTAAGTACTAACTATGGAATTAGAGGCACTGCGTCATTCTGCAAGAGAACCTGTAAGGGTAATTTGTCTTAGGAACAGCTTAGAAGAGCCAAAAGCTGTTACCATAGTAGAGATGTTGGCACTGTACCAAGATCAGTGATGGTGAAAACATGTGTTCGTTGTGATCTTTACTTCGTCTATTTTAGAGTTTTAAATTAATTTGTATACAGTGTAACCCACTTAGAACAGATATCATGAGTCATGACCTTGATATTAAAACCCCTCACAATGGGAAAGAGAGGGCTGAGGGAGGTAAAAAGTGAAAATAAGCAGAATGTGCCACCAACATCCTGTGTATGTGCACAGTGACAGGGCATCTTTGTGTCCTACCTGTAGAGGGGGAGCATTTATTAGCCTCGTTAATCAGGCTCCCACAGGAGTTTGTTTTTTTTTATTCGTTCCTGGGATGTGGGTGTCACTGGCTGGGCCAGCATTTATTGCCCATCCCTAATTGCCCTTTTTCAGATGGCATTTAAGAATCAACCACATTGCTATGGGTCTAGAGTCACATGTAGGCCAGACCAGGTAAGGACAGCAGATTTCCTTTCCTATATTTAATTCCATTGACTGCAGTGGAACTGAAGATCAGGTGCTGCGTATAACGAATGGCCAATCTGATATTGCCTGTTTGGTGCCACTGCCTGAGACACACTTCCACCTGGTGACTCTAGTCATCTGTATGAACATTTTAAACACATTAGTGAACCAGATGGATTTTAACAACAATCGGCAATGGTTTCATGGTCATCATCAGACTTTTAATTCCAGATTTTTTATTGAATTCAAATTTCACCATCTGCCATGGTGGGATTCAAAGCCGGGTCCCCAGAGCATTACCCTGGCTCTCTGGAATACTAGTCCAGTGACAACATCACTATGTCACCGCCTCCCCACATGGGTTTTCCTGGGGTCGGGAAACTTGGCAGCTACTGGCTCCTGAAGATAAATGCCTCTTTAGCACAGGGACAGGAGGAGCAGGAGCGCACTTCCTGGATCCCTCAAAGAAACCTCTGCCTGTTTCCACCTCCCGATTGCCAAATACAACCCCAGGGGTCTCCAGCTGTGGCTTCCTACATCCGTGGTTCCCCCTCACTCGCCAGCCAGTCTGTCAATTTGGTCAGCTGCTGGCCAGGAGATGGGTCTCCAAAATATTGATGAGGCCGTGCCATTAAAATTGACAGAACCTCTGCATCCCTGGCCTAGCTGCACTCTTCACTTGTTTTTTAGCCTCAGCTGCAACCACCCTGCCTCTCCCTGAATATTGGGACTTAAGACTCTGTCCTATTCACTTCACATACCATGCATCTGATTCATTAGGACTCCTGACAGAATGAAATTGCTATCCATTTATTATGAAAACCTTTACTGCTCAACAGCTTAGATTTATATAGCTCTCCTCGGGTGAAATTCCATTCTCCAAGCACTGTTACAAATGGAAGAGGTGAGCATCAGTCAAAAAGTAAGGCAACTTTGAGGGTGAACACCAAAAGCATGTTTGAAGAAATGGTTTTGTGAGACTCTTTTTATGGCAGGTAGCCAGGCAAAGTGGTTTTGGAGATCTCTAGAAGGAAGAGCCACAGTAACAGAAGATCAGCCTCCACTGGTGGCTTAGAAGGAACTGAAGCACACTGTCACCCAGAGTCTGAAGAATATCACTCATGAGGCTGGAATTAATTACTGAGAGCAGATTAACCAAACAGAGGGTTTGAAAAACTTTGCAAGTGAGGGCCTGGATATTGAAAATGATGTGTTGGGATTTGGGAAGCTGGAGTTGGTCAGGGAAAGGTTCAGGATGGGCCTGATAGACCTCCAGGACATTGTGCAGAAGAGGATTGGAGAGACAGATTTGGCTTGGTGGATTATTATAAAAGTCTAATAAGAGTAGTCTTTTAGAAATCAATCCTCAAGATGAGGATACAGCAGTGGTGAGGGGGAAAGTGGTATAATTAATGTTCTGATTATAGAAGAAAACTTCCTTGGTGATGGATGAGATGTGTGTAAAGCTTAGCTCAGGAGTCAAATCAAAACTCTGTATCTGAGAGTTGGCCTGAACAAACAGCCAAGGAGATCAATGGAACTGGAGCTAGAAACATGTGGACGTCAGTCACTTTCCCCTAGGTTGTAGTATGTGGATGAAGAATAAGAAGGGATCGCAAATGGACCACCATGGGTTATCGAAAAGCTGACCTTTAACATAGGAGGAGGAACCAATTGAGATATATTAACTGTGCTGGGACAGATAGATTAATAGGCTGTGGAGAAGAAGTGTTGAAATTATCAGAAGTGATTCTGAGATTGAGAAAGGACTGCAAACCATGGTGCTGTTCACACAAAATGTAAATTGTGACAATTAATCATTGAACTGACACATGGACCAACATGGAAGTTGGCGCTTCAAGTCTTAAAATGTTCAAGCTTCCACTAAATTGCATAATTGCGCTGGGTGAAAGCATTCATCCAACGTAGCTGAAAAATAATCAGCCTCTGAGTTGCAATTCTTTCTGTAAAAGGTGTAGTCCATTTTCAAGTTAATGTGCACAAGAAGTAGAGAACATGCACCTGTGTGGGATTTTACTATCGTATGCCAAATTCAATAGCCGGAATCTTCTGCTTCCGCAGGAGGTGAGGAAGGAGGCAGGCAGGCCTGAAAATCTGGTGGCTCAGCGTTGGGACCGATACCCAATGCCTTCCAGCATTGACTGGAAGTAAGTCAGCCCATGGCCGACCTTCCTGCCCCACCTCCACTTGAGTAGCCAATTCATTAGCACTTAAGGGCCTCTTCCTGCCTCTGCTGCCATCTCCCCAGCTCCAGGCAGGTCTGTGGATATTGCTGCCTGCACACCTGGTAAAATTGTGTGGGCTGCATGTCAGCTGGGTTTTGGGTGTGGGTGTGGGGTCTGTCCCTTGATTTGCACTAATCTGTGCATGATCGAGCACTTAGGGGGCAGGCGTTGGCAGCTGATAAAGTATAACCTTCATCAGCTCCTGAAGGCTGACTTTCCACTGCTTCTGAATAAAAGGTTGAAGATTGTAGCATGGAGGACAGTGAGTCGTTCAAATGAAATGAGCATCTTCCGTTCTTTCTAGGTTTCTAGAAGTATACTAACATCACTTCTCAATTAGGATCTACATTAATTGTGAAAAAAGTAGAGAGAATCAATGATCTGTCACCTCTTGTAGCTGATAGCAGCAATAACCCTGTCTCTGATTGGAAGGTTTGTGTCGCCTGGACATTGTAACTTGACGTCTGATGGATGAAGGGTCGTCAGCTAAAGCCAGTCGGGGTCATCTGCTAATATGTTAACAGCTGCTCTAGTATCAATTTTAAAATAATATTGAAGCCTTGAATTTGGACTGTAACTCACCAGCAGTCTGGATTAAGACTATCTACTTCTCCTAAGAACCCTGTAATTTAGTCTTTTTCCTGACTTTCTATTTCTCAGAAGGAATGTGTTTCATAAATACTTTCTGGTCTTTGACTTCATTTAATATTACTGGATTTGCAGAAACATTTGAAATATCCAGTTTTGCCCCACTTGAAGCATTCTATACCCTCTGCTGAGCAGAGTTGAGGTCAATGTTTGTTTCTCATGCCACTACTCTTTCACGCCATTTTGCCAGGCTTTCTTGTGGGTGGGGCCACTACCTGTTTGCCTAACCAATCCACGGAGTCATGTGAAACCTTAGAGTTGTCTTGAACTATAACCCAATTCAGCGCTAGGAGTTGGAGCTGAACCGAGCACTGAACTGCCTGCTCAATAATGGCGTTCCATGGTGAATTAAAAATGGTATCAAAGGCGTAAAGGCTTTAAGAATGGACTCAAAGTTCATGGTGGATTCCTGCGCACCTTGCTTTAAAAGCACATTGTCTGCTACTGGACCGACTGCATAAAGAAAGAACCTAACTTGAAGCTTTGGCTCTTTTTTGTGCAGACCTGACACTGATTGGTAGTGGAGAAAATTGTGTTTCCATAACTCCTACTGCTGGCCTTCTTGCGGGTGCTCGAAGCAGTCAAATAGGCGAGGCAAGGGCAGGGGCTCCTCACCAGGTACGGTCATCGTTACCTCTCTCTGGTGTGCCTCCTTCTACCACCGAAATTTTTCCAGCTGTTTTCAAAGGTTTCTTCACTTGTGGTTTCTTCAATAACACTGATGTGTTTTTTTTTTACATCAATGTGTCCACCGCTGCCACCATGTTCTGTGTTGGGTCCTTCTACTTTGGACTCCAGGACTGGGCCTTGGTTCTTCGACAGACTGTAGGCATATTCTGGCATCTGATTAATACTTGTTTATTAGAACTTCATCTAATCAGGCTACAGGGTAGGCATGTTGCAGCTAAGCATGATTCCAACCTCTCTCTTGAGAGTCTTACACATGACTGACTGATGTCAGTGGACATCATCTACATCATTCGTTAGAATATCCCAACTGTTAACAGAATTACCTGGAAAAACTCAGCAGATCTGGCAGCATTGGCGGAGAAGAAAAGAGTTGACGTTTCGAGTCCTCATGACCCTTCGACAGGACTCGAAACGTCAACTCTTTTCTTCTCCGCCGATGCTGCCAGACCTGCTGAGTTTTTCCAGGTAATTCTGTTTTGTTTTGGATTTCCAGCATCCGCAGTTTTTTTGTTTTTATCCCAACTGTTAACTGTTTATACTACAAGTTGTGGGGCTGAAGAGATTGCAGAGATAGGGAGGGGCCAGGCTAAGGAGGCGTTTGAAAACAAGAATGAGAATGGGATGCCAGTATAGGTCTGCAAGCACAGGGGTGAAGAGAATTGGTGTGAGTTAGGGCATGGGCAGCAGAGTTTTGGAATGCGGGAGACTAAGCAGAAGTTTATTAGGAAAGTCAAGAGCCTCATTGCCAGGAGCCAGTCTCTCACTATTTCACTGTGTAACATTAGCCTAATGAGAAGCCAAATTTGAAAGTGCCCAGGAGTCCAAAAGGATATCATGCTTTTCACATTAGAAATGAACAGCCTAGTAGCACAATCCTATGTCTGCATCGAAGCACACATGAGGAAAGCTCCTTATGATTGACCTTACTTTGACTTGGCTGGCTGTGCAGCTAGTGAAAAAAAACTCCATTCTGCTGCCTGCATATCACACTTAACAGATACTCGTTGAGAGGGCAGCTGTAGTATATTTCCATCCTGCAAGTATAATGACAGATCAGTGCTGCCTATACATTTAGACTCTTTTAGCTCTTCTGATTAGCAGTCATTGCCATCATTTTACCTGAGCAAACGTCCGCTTTAACCATAATCTCTTGGTAACAAATACTTCTTTATTAGCATGGTAAAAGGCTCTGAGCAAGAGAATTGATCATCTGTGTACGCTTCAAAATTTGTGTCACCATCATCATTTTCAGGAATATGTTGGAAGCGGAGTCTTTAATTCAACAGATTCTTATTGCAGCTACTGAACACTCACTTTTCATGCTTGTAGCCATTTGTTAATGGGAAGTGAGATGCTTTGTGCAGGTAAATGGATTGGGGGCAGTATTGGAGGCAGTTCAGGCATATGTGGGAGATGTACAGTGTAATAGTGAGTGATAATGCAGCAAAATGGTTTAATTATAACTTCCAAGGAATACAGGATTCTGACAGACATAGTGCATTTACTTTATATGTTTGACATATGCCTGTGCTTTGTGTGTTCAAAATGTGATCAGGGGAATTTTTTATTCCAAATGGCTGGGCAGGATCGACTTGATATTTTGTAAACCACCCATGAAATGTACTACGAGTTACTTTCTAATATTTATATTTATCAAAACTAAAGATGAACTTTATTTTGCATTTATTTTGTTGATTCTGCTGCTTCACTTGATTTTTGTCACATTTGCTCTCCAGCCTCACCATGGCATAGAGACGGTCAGATTTACCAGAAATAACCGAAAGATTGGGCGGAACCTTCTGAAAGCACAAAGTTATCGCTGGTGGCACCGGAAGGGCGCAGCAGTTCCACTCATAAGCAGGACAGCTGGCCATGCGCAATCATGCAGCGGCCAGTCAGTTAGGTATTCGTGTGTGCGGTCTGTGGCAAATCATGGGGCAGAGTGGACAGGAAGTTGACATCCCCCTTTACGTCGGAGTGCCACGTTTAAAGGGTACCTGGACAGGCATTCATTCCCTTCGAGCCAAGAGCATCATTCTCACTGTCTGAGAGGAGGTTTTGGGAACTGCAAGTGCTGCCACCCGCTCTGTACCTACCACCTGGATTCCTGGAGCTTCTGCCACCCCATCAAAAGCGGCAGCCTGACAGCAAACAAAGAGTGGCCCCGTGGTGATACCTCCCCGCAAGTCCTCCTCCAGACCATCTAGGAATAGGTCCTGTTTCCTAGGGATTGCAGCAGGAGGGCCTCCATCCTGTCATGAACACTTTTGAGCAATTGGGAGCCCTGTACTTAGCATCAGGCAAACCCTGGCCTCTACCCATCCCACCATGGTCAACCCCATCCTCAAGATTCACTGCAGAAAAGTCTTCTTGTTGATGCAGCTGTGTCCATGGACACTCACACAGTGACCCTAGACATGGAAGCCATTACTTTGCACTTCCACTCAATTACCTTTGACTTTTCCTCCATCATCCTCAACCCACCACTCCATCACCCATGCCCTGCCTATGGTGGCTAGTGACCCAACCCCCATAACCCTTCACCAACTATCAGTGACCCTTGAGCTTCCCTGCGACACAGTGGAACTGCCCTCCCGACACCCTCATCCTGTCATCCATCATCCTTGACCCCCACTATCACCCTTGACCTTTCCTCTGTTACCCCCAGCTCTCAGAGCTTCGACATTGACCTTCCCTGTATAGTCCAGTTTCTTCCCCCTGTACCCCCCGAGACTTTGTAAGGCTGCCATCTCACTCCCCCTCCATCCTCCTCTCCCTTGGTCAGCTATACCCTGTTCACTTTGACCATCGCAAGCTGATCTCAAGCAACAATGCCTCCTCTCCAGTAGTTGAACAATGTTCCCCATAGAGGAAATAGCAGCTCCTCCTCACTCCAAATCCACAAGGGAGATGACCTTGCCTGGTGCATGACAAGCTTAAGCAGTCATAAATCTAAAGACACGTGTTTCTAGTTCGCTGATAACTTAATTGGAAAGGTACACTTAATTCTGGCGAGGTTGCCTTTTAATGAGCATGCATGGCATGCAAATTTATTAATATGATGTGCCTGACTCTTGCCAGCAGCAAGCTTCATCCACTGTCAATCCACCACCAAATTAATTCCATAGTTTTATCCTGCCACCAGGAAGCTGAGTTTTGGCTTCCTGCACAATTAACTGCCCCTTTCCTCTTTCTTTCCTACTCCCAGGAGCTTCACATGATTCCGTCTTGAGGGGCAAAATTTCCTTACTTTACGAAGTGTTATTATATAAATTATATCATTTTTTATGTTGGTGTTTTGCGCAAAATAAACCAGCCATGTTAAGACTGCCTATCACACTTTTGCCTGTATTGCGTATGTTTTGGGGGCTATTTTGTAACAAACAGCAATCGCTGGTATCCTCTAAATCTCAGCTAGATACAGTCCACTCTGATTATCAGATAATTTTAAGTTAGTGACTTTGAATTCAAAGAAATAAGCTGTCTATTGGACGAAGAGTGTACACTATCTATTTTACTGGAATTCTGTCAGCCAAGAATATGGTTTGCTAATGTGGTGACTGGTGGCTTCAGTGGGGCAAATAGTTAGCACATGTTATTTATCTGACTGTACATGGTTGGAAAAAACATCTTTTGGGAGTGGTTTTGAAAGCACAGAGATGATTATGGAGTGATCTAATATAACTGTTTAAAATTATAAATGGAGACACTTCCAGTGATTGATGGGTTTAGAATAAGGGAATAATAATATTATAAACTTGAATATAAGGCAGAATAAAATTAAATATTTAGGACAGAGAGAAGGAGAAAGGTTTTTGAACAGGATTGTGAACCAGAGTTAGCGGCTGAAATAGCGTTCATGTTAATCTTGACGAACAGGTTGAATCTGTGGTTGAAGAAGAAAGAGGTAAAAGGCTTTAATAACGGGAACAGGACATGGAATTAGGCCGATATCTCACATTCGTTAGCTTTAACATGGACTTGTTGGGCCAAATAAACATGCTTCTACGTTGCAATATCCATATAATAACCAACTGTGCAGATACTATAAGGTAGGCTGATTCGGATTAAGTCAAAACAAATTACCTGAATACTTGATTGTTGAGATCATCTTTGGAATATTGAATACAGTTTTGGGCACTCAGACTCCATCTCTCCTTTGCCTCCACCTATCACTGGCCTTCTATCTAGCTTCACCTGCTCCACCCCCCTTAAACAGTATAAATTTCATCACATTTTTACTTCTCTTTAGCTCTGAGGAAGAGTCACGTGGATTCGAAACGTTAACTCTGTCTTTCTCTCCACAGATGCTGTTAGACCTGCTGAGTTTTCCCAGCATTTTCTAATTTTGTTTCAGGATATCATTGATCTGTTTGAAAGGGCTCAGAGCAGAGTGACAAGGGTCGTTTTTGAGGTTATGGTTCATAGCTATGAGGAAGGATTTTCAAGAGAATCTCATTGCATTGAAGAGAAATCTTGAGGGGTGTGACCTAGGCTTTTAAATGTGTGGGCTTGAATTTTTTGGTTATCGGGTGGACGCGATCGGTGGGCCCGGGAGTAGCCAGGAAATGGACACCTGACCGCGATTTCACACTGGCTAGCCAATTAATGGGTGGGCGACGACATCACCCCGGGCATGGGTGAACACTTCAAGAGAGCTCCCTGAGGCAGACAGCTGCCTCGGAGCTGCAGACCTGCAAATAATGAAATGAAGTTGTAAAAAGCTGCAAAAAAAAATGTCCATGCATCACAATCAAGCACCTGAAAGCATACCTCATAAATATGGTGTCCCCAGATATTTATTTTTATTTTATTTCCTAACGGAAATTTCATCTGACCGTTTGATGAGGTTTGATGAACAACGCAAAGGCTGCCTGACCGATTCGCCCATCCGCCAACTGTAGGGTTGGATGGGCCATGAAAAATCGCAGACAATTGCACCGTTAATGGGCTTAATTGTCAGCGTGCGCGCAACCGCCGATCGAAATAGTGTGCGAGTGCGCAATGACGTTGGGACGCTCGCCCCATGTCATCTCACGCAATCTTACACCCGATTGGGTCGGATGCGGACCCGCCCATGGGACGTAAAATTCTGCGCCTGGTATAGAATCATACAGTCTATTTGGACTGCACAATAAGCCTAAAATTAGACGGCCAGGATTCACCAGTTGGCGAGTGGAGGTGGGGCCTGCTCGCTGAAGCGCAAAATGACGCAGGATGACATCGGACGGAATTCCCGACGTTATCCCGCTCCATTTAAATTTTCAGGAAGGCGGGGGCTCAGCAAAATCAGCTGTGCACCTGCCGACCTGTCAATGGCCAATTGAGGCCATTGACAGAGTCATTGAAGTAATTAATGGATCTGCCCGTCCAACCTTAAGGTTGGCAGACAGGCCAGGAGCCCTGGCGGGCATTAGAAAAAGCATGAGACCTCATCCACAGGCGGGATGAGGTTTCATGTAGGTTTTAAAAAATGTAATTAAACTGTATTTAAAAGCAATGGACATGTCCTGATTCATGTGACAGTGTCACATGAGGGGATATGTCAGGGAAATTTTTTTTTTCTATTTTCAGATTTTTTTTTACAGTAGTGCCGATCTCCCTGAGGCAGCACTTAGCCTCAGGGAGATGAGCGTGCTCTTTCATGTGCATGCGCGAAACAGCGCACTCTCGGCTCAGGGAAAACCTCACCCCCCCACCTGCACAAGGAGTGCATAGCGCCTCCCTGCGGACATCAGTTTGGCGGGCCTTAAATGGTCCGCCCCTCATAAAATAGCAGCCCACCCCCGAATGGGGGGGGGGGGGCGTCGATCAGAGGCGTGCTTCCACACACCCGCTCTTAAACATCCCACCGCCCCCCCCCAATTGGGGGGAAAATTCTGCCCATAATACAAATTCAGTATTAGCATGCCTGAAATGAAACTATAATTTAGAAGATTTTTCTCATAAAACGGATAAGAGAAACAGACTTACATGAAAGGCAGCTGGGATTACAACGATAAACATTTTAAAACACTTTCAAAAATATATCTGCTTGGGAATAGTTCATGAGCCTAAGGAAGGATTAAGAGAATCATATGCCCTGGAGAGTATTCCATGGTACCAAATTATTACCATGAGCTGGATCTTACAGCTCTCCACAGGGTATGTTTTTGGCATGGGGAGGGGTGCACATCAATTAACCTGCCGGTCCTTAGGCCTATTGAGGCCCTTAAATGTCCAATTAGTGGCCACTTAAGGTCTTCAATCTGTCTCAACTGCCAGGAAATGGAAGGCAGACCAGAGTGGGAAGACTGTTTTTTCACCAAAGTTGATGAAGGGCAGGGAAGGAAGTGGGGTGTTTCATTTGGAGGATGTCCGTGCGCATCGAAGGCATCGCTCCCCCCTAAATTGTAATCCCCACCCTTTATGTCACCTTACCTGGCCTGCAAAACCCACCCCCCACCCCCTCCCCCACCCACTACTCTCTCCCCCTCCCAGGATGCCCAATTGCCCAATCCCTCTCCAGCCAAAAAAGCACAACTTACCTGTCTTCTTCTTGAGACTGCTTGCAGTCCCAGAAGTGCCCACTATTGAGTTCTGGCGCTGCTGGGACTGCAAGAGCGGCCGCTCATGAGGGTAGAACGTCCTTCCACTGAAGGTCGGAAGTTCTACTCTCTGCTTGTTCAGGCCACCCAGAGTGTAATATCACTGCAGGACAGGATTTTTCTAATGGGGGGAGGTGGGTGGAGTGAGCAACATACCAGCCATCCTCCACCACCAACGCCCTCCCCAACCCCGGTAAATTCAGCTCCATGCTGCCAGGATAGGAGAGTTTTTGTACTGTGTTGGCTGTGCAAAGAAGTAGACCTGCATTGAATATTGGAACTGCAAGGGTGAATTAATATTCGGAACCTTTGCTTGATTACCCTTTATGCAGAGTTTGCCTTCAAAAAAATTAATGTGTCAGATAGGGCATATGTCAGAACAGATTGCGCATAACCTGTGAAAGAATGGTCTTTCAAGGGATAAATAACCTTTTCTCACATTCTACGCTTTCTGTGTTCTGCCTGTTACAGTAAAGGTGATGTTTGAGATAGGGACAAGTTCTGTTACTGATGGATGAGATGGAATTTAAAATTGGAACAAGTTGTAATGTGGATGGATGAGCTGGAATTTGAAAGCAAAATGGGCTGTTTTGATGATTGAGGAGTTGATACTTGTTTAATATCTTGTAGGTATGGTAACATTGCAAAAATGTACCTACTCCTAATGCCTATGTATCCTTCAAACTGCTTATCAGTATCATCATCTACACCTTGTTCCTTCTGTAAGGGGAGAGAGAGAATCTTCACAATGATTAAATTTGCAATTGATGGAGAGGAGTTCCATCATTTTTATGTTGTGTTTTTGTATGCAGGATACAGAATTTTAAAGTCCATCTATCTAATAAAATAATTCTAATGATTTAAGATTCACAGCCTTTTGTAACTGTTTTATCAAATCAGCATAATGGTCTAGTGTTTACAGTACAGGTCGATTATCCTTTATCTGTAATTATGAAAACTGAGCACATCCAAAAACCGCACTTTTTTTGAACCTCATTGATCTTTAGTGTGAAAAGTCTAGTTGTTTGTCTGCACTACTTGCAATTTTTGTGGTGAATATGTCAAAAAGAAACTCATTACACATATCCTGTATTTATTATTCAGTGATACATCTTACTTTTCTAGCTATTATATTTACTTTAGCCTATAGCTAGCATAGGCTTAGGCTATTGTAAGTTTATATGCGGTATCCGAAAACTGAAATTATCTGAAATCCAAAATTCAATCTGCCCCTAGGGTTTCGAATAAAGGATACTCGACTTGTTTACAATTTTACTTGAGCATTGACTGGGGGGTGTAGATTTGATTTTTTTTTGCATTCATTGATGGAATGTGGGTTCCACTATCAATGCCAGAATTTATTGCCCATCCCTCATTATCTTCTTGAGTACAATGGAGTAGCTTGCTAGGCCATTTCAGAGGGCAGTTAAGAGTCAATCAGATTGCTGTGGGTTGAACACTCTAGTGGCCTTGTTTAAAGTGCCCCCTCCCCTATAGCTGCTATATCATGATGGCCTTAACTTATGGCCACAGGCCGCCATTGGGTGGGGGGGTGGCAGGGGTGGCCGGCTTCAACCCTTCAATGCGAAAGGCCTGGCATGTGTGGTTCCTTTCTATTTTCACATTTTTAAGAATTGTTCAGAGTGCCTCAAGATTGAGGTGCCCTCTCTCCAATGTACATCGGCAGCTCCCACTTCAGTTACTGGGGCTTTGGATGTGCCATCATTGGGAGGGCCTTCTATTGGCACTGCGGCTTTAGGACTAGCCCACCATCCTTAACTGGATGGCAAGTGTGCACTCTGGCCAACTCGGGCCTGGGACTGACAAATCACATTGAGGGTCTGCTTGCAATGTGGTTTGGGGTCATGACCCAGAGGTTTGTCTTCTGTTAGGGTCCTGACCTCAGAAGCAAAATCTAGCCCCATATCTCAGATTTCTCATTCAATCAGCTACAGTTAGCCTTTGTTAATGGTGAGAAGAGACATATGTAAATCTATTTTCAGGTAGCTGGCTGTGTTCAAAACTTTTTTTTTCAACTTCACATTAAACTTAATCTGAAATTTGCTTTGCTTTAACTTTACCCATTGTATTTCAGTAGAAATAAGATCTACTGGGTACCAAATTAACCTTTTCAACTTCTGAAATGTTGAATAGAAAAAAATAAAATGACATTAGGGCCATATTAACCCTGAGGGGAGGATCTTTCCCTCATCGGGCGGGTCTGGCGGAAGTGGGTGGGGGAGGTCGGGAAGCTGACCATCGCCCGTGATCAGGGCTAGACCGGGACTTCACGCTGGCGGGCTAATTAAGGCCCACCCAGCGTGAAACGTGAGCAGCAGCGCTCAGCGCTGACTGTGTTTGGGGGGAGGAGGGCGAACGCGCAGGTTTGCACATGTGTGCAGGTGCGCGTTGGTAAAGCTTCCTGGGGCACAGAGCTGCCGCATGGAGATGAAGAGTTTTGGAAATAAAAAATAAAGAGTTTAAAAATGTGATAAACCATGCCCCCTCAGGCGACTCTCTCACATGAGCAGGGACATGTTATGAATGAAATTTAAAATGTTTTATTTTGTTTTTATTTGCTGTTGGAAATCTCATCCCACTCGTGCATGAGGTTTCCGAAAAAATGCAAAGGCCGCTTGGCCCTTTTCGCCTGCCCACCAACCGTAAGTCTGGACAGGCTGTGAAAAATTTAAGCAAATTACCTCTCCAATGGTCTTAATAGGCCTTTAAATTGTTGGCCGGCGCGCTGCCGACTCTGAAGCGCGCCCGCCGACCGAAATATTGTGCGAATACGCAATGAGGATGGGTGCACACCCGCCTGCTGAGCTAAAAATTCTCCTCTGAATTATTTGGTCATTCAGTTGATGTGAATTAAGTAGCTTAGGAAGCAATGAATCCATTGATGTTAGCTTGGCTTGTACTTTCATTAAGGTTTAGCTGCTGCTGTTTTCACTCTTTTTTTTCTGTCCCCCTTCCTCAGGACTAATTCTTCCGTTATATGACTCTATGAGCACCAGTTAGTCCTCTGATTCTTCATAATTGACTGTTGGTAAGCCATTCAGCTGTAAAGAGATGGACTCCACAAATGAGCCTCATCCCATGCTGGGTTAATATCTACACATTTGCACTTCCCAGTAAAATTCTGCTGCCTTCACAAGCCTCAGAATTTGGAGTCAGTGGTAGCACCCTTGTTGCCATGGTCATGGAAATGAACTAACTCGGTGCTGAGACCAGTGATTTGGCCTGCGATATTCCTAGCTTCTCCAGCTGCAGAAAAACTCTTAGCTTGTTTTCCTTCTGGCAGAAGCTTGCTGAGTGCATGTTCCTCACTGCCATGTTCAATTCCTTTCTGATTTTTCCCTGACTTAAATTTTCTTCTTCAAAATCAAAATAATTTTCTGCTGCTTGCGCGTTTTTCATTTTTAGCTTTTTGTTTATTATCTGCAGTTGGTGCAATTGAAATGGTTGGCCCTGTAAATTCCATACAAGGACAGCAGTTGCCATTACATAGAGCAGTGGAGAAGTAAGGTAGAAGAGGGTCAATACTGCTGTCTTCACGAGTCGACTCATGAAAAGAATATCCTTATCATCTGGGCTGGATCTACTTTAATAATATATAACGCCACAGTCTAGTTTAAAATACCATGATCAAAATCTCCACTTAATCCTCTATCCTCGCAGAAAACTACATGCAGTGTAATTGGACACTTAATTAAACAATGCTGTTGCATTTTCAGGACTGACTTGACTCCCTAATGGGGAGCCAGTTCTGTATCAGCCCTGGATAAATGTTGCACAGTGTGATAGCACACTAGGGAAGAGACTCGATATTTGAGTCTATTATTAACAAAACGGATATTTTTTGAGACAAATGTCCATTATCATCTTTTGAAATGAAACCATGTCATTATCATTTTCTGTCGCATGACTATCCCAGTATCTCAATTAAAGAGGGAAGGTAGAGCTTATTGTTAGCAAGTATTCCTATCACTGCACCTTTTAAAAAATGAGAGCAAAAAAATGAAATAGATAACATTGTAACTAGATGAGTCCGACCTGATCCAGGGTGATTGATATTCATACACATATTGGGACAGAATTTGCTGGACCCCAGAAGGAAAGGACAGTTCGGACCAGCATTCTTATTTCCCAGTTTTCACTGGTGTTCCATTTTAAGGTATACAAAACCAGTTCGGACCAGTATTCTTATTTCTCAGTTTTCACTGCTCTTTCATTCTGGGAAGACATTAGTTCGACATGCCCCATTCTTCAGCTCAAAAGATAGTGTGAACTGATGTCAGTTCAGCAAGTTAAGCAGGGTATCTGGGACCCAAGTGAACAGGGCAACCTACAGGGTATTTCCATAACCAATGAGATTTAAGGATTGGGAAAGTAGTACAAGGAAGACTAATGAGGGTTAGTTAAAGTGGATGAATTCAAAGTTAAATCAGGTACAGAAAGTGAAATAAAGAGAAGAACAGTAAGATTGGATTAAGAGAGAGAAGGAAAAGAGAAAGGAAAAGCAAAAAAAAACTGACAACTTTGAAGTCTCCCTGAAAACTTAAAAACCTGAAGGGATGAGATTCCAGACTTGTAATAGTTAATTTCTTCTGCCAGTGAGATTGGTTGACAATCATTAAAACTAATCACATTGTTGAAAGGGTACTTACATTTGTAATGACCAGACTTGAATTTTTGTGATGTGTTTAATTGGCAAATACAATCAAGTTCTTAAAACAAAATGGGAGCCTAAGTGCAAGATAGCATATTTGCTAAGTGAATGGCAGAATGGCTGTACTGGTTAGCCATAAATAACTCTGAGGGCTATTAGCCTTGTTATTTTAACAGCAAATTCTGGTCCATTGTTTTCATGTTATGGAGATTATCATTTTGAAATGTTATCAGTAATATGTTAAGATTTATAAATAGGGTCATACTCCGAGGGCTTTAATGAATTGCTTCATCTGAAGTATATTTTCCTGGAGTCATTTGTGATCATGACAAATGCTTCAGAAAATAAAGGCCTATATTGATTCAACATTTTTAAAAATTCATTTGATGACTGTCAAATTCAAATTTTATCATTTTTTAAAAAATGAATATCTATTCATTAGCTTTTGATAAGGCAGTGAACATTGGACCAGCGAGAATCCAACATAAAGTTTTATCCCTCACTAATGTTTGAAACTTTTTGAATGATTTCAATGGTTCTTAGCTAAGCGATTAGTTGGAATGCTTGGTTGAACATTGGCCTCTATTATTACAGGTAATATGCAATATAAATTGTAATGGACATTCCCTTACCTGATTTGAGAAATTTTGTGTTAACATCTCCCTTTAAGGCAGTGTTAGCTCTTGCAATTTTTACCTGCATTAAAAAGAATTCTTGCTCTAAGTGAGTAAAATTTGTAAAATTTCTCCTGCATGTCTCTGTCAACCACTATAATCAACAGGAACATTTTGCTGACCTTTTTATATTGCATGGTACATTATTAAGATCTAAGGCAGGGGCTTCCTCTACTAAAATACAATTGGATGGAAATGAGAACAGTAACTTTCAAAATGGCAGTTCATCTTAGTATTGGTTATTTAGTGGTTATTTTTTAATTCCTTCATAAACACACAATGGAGAAAGAAATAGAAGAATATGTTGATGGGGTTAAGTGACGAAGAGCAGCAGGAGGCTCATATGGAGCATGAACACTAGCATGAACCTGTTAGGCTAAATGCTTTGTTTCTGTGTTGTAAATACTATGCAAATAGTGTGCTGCTAGCAAATCCAGCATTTGCTGCTGATTCCTAATTGCCTTTGAGAAGGGGATGAGTCGCCTTCTTGAAGCCCTGTAGCCCATCTGGTGTAGCTACACTTACAGTGCTGTTAGGGGAATTTGAGGATTTTGATCTCGAGAGAGTGAAGGAATACAGATATAGTGGGTTGTGGGAGGGGGGGGGGTGTTGGCTGGGAGGGGGGCACATCACAAAAACAGGAGTTGAACCCATCCTATTTTGTTGGTTAAAGAGTAAAATATGGTGACAAAAGATACCAATAGCATAAAATTAAAATGAAATGAATAACATGTAACAATTATAGAACAAGCATTCACTAAATAGTCATATCCTCATTTGTACATGTGTGACAATGGAAGGGTAATGTCACAGATAAGCTTCAGCAGTGGCTGCATTACCTTAAAACTGCCAACATTAATAGCAAAATTAATTATATTTATCGGTATTTTCCTCATTAATTGTAAAATGCTAGTTTTTAAATTGTTTGACTTATTAGATTTTGATGATGAGCTTAAATATTTTTTTCACTATTTCACTTGCAAATGAATGTCAATGTTTCGTCATTAGTGCTAAATATGCTGTGGGCAATATCATTCTCATTGAAGCGTGGTAGCCTCTGAAAAAATAATTTGACTGAAATGAAGAACCAAGTATTTTTTATTGCGAAAGGTTTTAACTTGAACATTTTATAAGTTAATTGATGTGAAATTCTTGTTATATTACCTCTTTTTTTTAGCTGGTAAACCAAAAGAGACAATAACCAGGAGCCACTGTATTAGAACTGGGATCGGATGGTCACGGTGTCTCTTTCACCCTCTGTAATACATATTTACATAATATTTACAGGCCATTTAGCCTAAAAGGTTCATGCTAGAGCTGCTCCATATGAGCCTCCTTCCACTTTTATTCATTTAACTTAATCAACATATTCTTCTATTCCTTTCTTCCTTGTGTGTTTATCAAGCTTACGCTTGATTGTATCTATGCTGGTCTCCTTAGGGAGTAAGTGTATTTTTAAAATACTTTCATGGGATGTGATCATTACTGGAAAAGCAAGTGCTTGTTGCCCATCCCTAATTGCCCTGGAGAAAATGGTGGTGAGCTATCTTCTTGAGCTGCTGCACTCCATGTGGTGTAGATACACCCAAAGTGCTGTTAGGAATGGAGTTCCAGGATTTTGATCCATCGACAGTGAAGGAAAGGTGATATGCTGAAGTTCCAAGTCAGGATGGTGTGTGACTTGGAGGGGAACTTGCAGGTGGTGGTGTTCTCATCTATCTGCTGCCCTTGTCCTTCTAGGTGGTAGAGGTCATGGGGTTGGAAGAAGCTGTTGAAGGAAGTTTGGTTTACCTTTTGTTATATAGAAGTACACATTCCAGGAAGTTCACAACTTAGACAGCTAGTCTGGACTCAGTTGATTGACCTTAGTCAAATGCTGTATCTGTCATATTTAAGAAACATCAGCACACTTCTCTATTACCTACAATGCTGATGTGTCTTAAATAATAAATGCTACCCATTGAATTGTTCCATAATCTTTAAATGTTAGAGACAGTGCTCTCGGCTCTTTAGGAAGATGGCTTGGAGACAGGTGGGCATTCCTCTTTTCCTGGAGAACTTCATCACTCACGAAATGGGACAGCAGCTTTTCAGGACTGCTAGCATTTGAAGTGTAGGCTTCAGGACTACTGAACTGTAAGGATCGTGGAACTTATCCAAAGAGAGACTGATCCAAGAGAGAATACTGAAGGACATCAACACTTGGACTGTCTTGAATGAGAAAAAATTAGGATTCCCTCAGGAAACTTCTGCTCCCTCGAAGCACACTAAGGTACGTAAAAAGAGAAATATTAGTGAAGACAAATGTAGGTCCCTTTCAGTCTGAAACAAGAGAATTTATAATAGAGAACAAGAAAATGGCAGAGCAATTAACCAACTACTTTAGTTCTGTCTTCATGAAGAAGACTCAAATAACTTCCCAGAAATACTAGGGAACCAAGGGTCTAGTGAGAAGGAGAAATTGAAGGAAATTAGTATTACTAAAAAAACAGTGCTGGAGAAATTAATGGGACTGAAAGCTGATAAATCCCCAGGGCCTGATAACGTACATCCCAGGGTACTAAAGGAGGTGGCCATGGAAATAGTGGGTGCGTTGGTTGCCATCTTCCAAAATTCTGTAGATCCTGGAACAGTCCCAGCAGATTGGAGGGTGGAAAATGTAACTCCATTATTTAAGAAAGGAAGAAGGGAGAAAATAGTGAAATACAGACCAGTTAGCTGAACATCAGTAGTGGGGAAAATGCTAGAGTCTGTTAAAAAGAATGTGATAACTGGACACTTAGAAAATATCAAAGGGATTAGACAAAGTCAACATGGATTTATGAAAGAGAAATCATGTATGACAAACATACTGGAGTTTTTTGAGGATGTAACTAGCAGAATAGATAAGGGAGAACCTGTGGATGTGGTGTATTTGGATTTTCAGAAAGCTTTTGATTAAGTCCCACATAAGAGGTTAGTGTGTAAAATTAAACCACATGGGATTGGGGATAATATATTAGAATGGATTGAGAATTGGTTAGCAGACAGGTAACAGTAGGAATAAATGAGTCTTTTTTGAAGTGGCAGGCAGTAACTAGTGGGGTACCAGAGGGGCCAGTGCTTGAGCCCCAGCTATTCACAATATATATCAATGATTTGGATGAGGGAACCAAATGAAATATTTCCAAATTTGCTGACGACACAAAACTTGGTGGGGATGTGAGCAATGAGGAAGGTGTTAAGAGGCTTTGAGGTGATTTAGACAGGTTGAGTGAGTGGGCAAATACATGGCATGCAGTGTAACGTGGATAAGTGTGAAGTTATCCACTTTGGTAGGAAAAACAGAATGGCAGAGTATTATTTAAATGGTGATAGATTGGGAAATGTTGATGTACAAGGGGATACCAATCACTGAAAGCAAGCATGTAGGTGCAGCAAGCAGTTAAGAAGGCAAATGGAATGTTGACCTTCATTGTGAGAGGACTTGAGTACACGAGTAAGGATGTCTTACTGCAGCTGTACAGGTCCATGGTGAGACCACACCTGGAGTATTGTGTGCAGTTTTGGTCTCCTTCCCTAAGAAAGGATATACTTGCCATAGAGGGACTGCAGTCAAGGTTCACCAGACTGATTCCTGAGATGGCAGGATTGTCATATGAGGAGAGGTTGGGCTGACTAGGCCTGTGTTCACTGGAGTTTAGAAGAATGAGAGGAGATCTCAGTGAAATATATAAAATTCTGACAGACTGTGCGGGAATGGTATTTCCTCTGGCTGGGGGGTCTAGAACAAGGGGTCACAGTTTCAGGATATGAGGTATACCACTTAGGACTGGGATGAGGAGAAACTTCTTCACTCAGAGGTGGCGAACCTATGGAATTCTCTACCACAGAAGGCTGTGGAGGCCAAGTCACTGAATGTATTTAAGAAGGAAATATAGATTTCTGAACTCTAAATGCATCAAAGGTTATGGGGAGAGAGTGGGAGTATGACATTGAGATAGAGGATCAGCCATAATCATATTGAATGGCGGAGCAGGCTCGAAGGGCCAACTGGCCTACTCCTACACCTATTTTCTATGTTTCTATGAAAGACCTGAGAAAACGAAGGATCTTCAACTCCAATGAAGATTCTCACAGGTGTATCATTCACTGCTTCATCGAAGACAAAAAAAGTGTTGAACATCTGAGATTCTAACAAATCTGGATGACAAGAAGAAGGACAACAAAATTCCTATTGGTATTTCAGGAAATGAAGAAGAGATGTTTTCTCGAGGGTATTTCGGAAAGGATGTTCACTTCTGTAGGTAGTGGTAACATTGCCATATTTTTGTCTGAGTGAGGCTGCTGCACCATTGGCACGGGGAAGGTTTTTTGGGGCTAGGAAGATAAGACAACACTATTTTCTACAATGGGATGAATCTCTAAGATGACATGCAGACAAATTTCCTGTACAGGATTCCAAAGCTGTAGAAGCTTTGAGGATGCTGCCTCAGCTTCTGTTCTGAAGAACAGCTCTACAGGGAAGAAGATTTTCAGCTGAGACTCAAGCATGGGTGTCAGTTTACTTTCACCCAAGGTAATAGGTGCTACCAACTCTCTGGCAGCGAGATCCTTTATGGACACAAGCATGGAATCAAACATGTTGCTCTGTCTGGACAACTTATCATGGTCAACCAGAGATTGACAATGCGTTAAATTGGAAGGCTCAGTGGAATGAAGATCGGAATGTTGTCCTGCTGCAGTAAACACAGCAGACTCCTCAAAGCAGAAACAACAGAGACTTCATATGGTTCGGCAGTAGATTGGAATGGCAAATCAACGTCTAGGACCTCACCCTCCAATGGGTTGCTCAGAGCTACAATAGCCTCTTCCTAATTACATTCTTCAGGAAAGTGCCAATGCAGGTCCCCTTGTGGACGGCCACTGTCTGTCACAGTGCCTTCCGTATCTGCCAGTTCTGGCCCAGCTGTGTAAAGAACTGAGAGGTCCACAACCTCAATATGTGCCCAGTGGATGCTGTCTCTGTGATGGAAAGGAAATCACTGCTGATTGAATAAACCTCCTCAGCTGCTGTCGGTTGAAAATCCACTGTCTTTACATAAAAATTAGGAAATTTGTCCATGAAAGGCATCGAGTTGTCTAAATGCAAGTTAATATCTGTTTTTTCCAGAATTCCCAGTAGTATGCCAACATCTCCACTCAAGAAGGATGTGCATTGATTGTGAACAGCATAGGGAGAATCAACAATCTGTCACCCCTCGTAATAAAAAGCAGCAATGATCCTGCCTTTTAATGGAAGATTTGTGCCACCTGGACCTTGCAAATTAATATCTGATGAATGAAGGGATATTGGCTGAAGCCAGTCTAGATGATCAGGGAGTATGTTAATGGCATTTCCAGTGTCAATTTTAAAATTGGTGTCAAAGCCTTTAACTAGCACAGTAATTGACCAATAGTTCTGATTATGACCATTTACTTCCCCTAGAAACTCTGTCATTTCCTCTCTGTCTTGATTTCCAATTTTTTTGGATGGTGTGCATTTCATAAATATTCTCTTATTTTATTCCTCGATTACATTTGTTGGACTTACAGAAGCACTTGGATTGTCCAGTCTTCCTGTAGAGGAAGCACTCTATGCTCCCTGCTGGGAAATCTTGGCGTCTGTGTTGTTTCTTTGTTCCACAATGTAGGCATCTCAAAATTGCCCAATTTGGCAGGTTGTTGAGTGGATGGGGCCACTGGCCATGGGCATACCCAGTAAACAGAGTCACCTAGAGCCTTGGAGTCATGACAAATTATAACCTGGTTTATCTCTTTGAGTTCAGCCAGTCTCGCATATTGAACTGCTTGATCCAGAATGAGGTTGTTCTTGGTCTGCAAAAAATCTCAGAGCCTTTCATCACAGGCCCCATGACAATGCGGTCATGAATAAGTTCAACCTTTAATGCACCATATCGCCAAGAGTTAGCTAGGCAATATAGGTCAGTAAGAAATAATTCAACTGATTCCCCTAGTCTTTGGGACCTTTGGTTAAAGTGCGCGTACTGTATCACTAGGTTTTGCTTTGGGCTAAACTATGTGCTGAAGGCTTTGAGAACGGTGTCGAAGTCTGCAGAGGACTCTTCCACCCCCTGCATCAGGAGGACATCATTGGTTACTGGACCCATGGCATAAAGAAATAAACTGATCTAGTGCTTCTGCCCTTTAGCCTGAGCGCCCAATGCAGCTTAATATCGGAGGAAATGCTTCTTCCATTACTCCCACTTTTGGCCTCTCTGCGGGTCCTCAAGACTTTCAGATGGGTGGAGTAGGGACAGTGACTTCTCACTGGGTTTGTAAATTCACTCTGCTACTAAATTTTCTTGCACTTTGTTGCCATGGTTCTGTCGATGGCACCATCAACCCTTGGCTAGATTTGTGTCACCACTGCTGCTACCTTGTTTCATATGCTCATGGCATGGTTGCTAGAATCTGGTATGCATGACCTATCTTATCCAGAGAGACCATAGTCTTACCCTGTTACTTGCTTTGAACTGGCTTATTAACACAATATATAAGATAGTTTACAGAGTAGGTATGTCTCTTCTTAGTACAGATTGTTCCATCCTCACTCCCAAGAGCTTAGCCATGACTGCTGATGTCAATGATACATACGACCTACGTCACTCATTATCATAACTACTCTATTAACCCATTACACTACAGATTCCTCCTTTTATAACATTTTACAATGATGTGACCAGGATGTAAAAAATGTGCCTCTTCAAACATCTGGGCTTCATGTGCAGGCAACTCATTCTTTTGGCACGTGTAAATGATGTTGTCCCCTTAGTGTATGGTTGTGACATAGCTGTCTAGGCTTTACCATTGTCAAGTCCAGATTGCTTGGTTTACTTACAGCTGCTATCTACATAAAGAAAATATGCTCTGTATATTTAAAAGGAATGAAAATTTGTGATATTGTGCACATTGCTAAATGGATTTGTTATGGCATCTTCAAATCCTTCCAACAGCTTATTCTCAGTGCCAAGTTTAACCTTTCTCCTGTGGTGTTACCTTCTGTTGAAGCAAAAGGCAATAGAACAACGTAGTGCCTGCTGCTAGCTATATCATTGTAAACTGGCACTAGCTATACCAACTGTAAACTGGCACTAGCTATACTGACTGTAAACTGGCATGGCTGTTGCTAGCCAACTTCGTTACTTCCCTATTGTTATGATTGATTGTACTCACATGACCATACGTTGTTAAATCAGAAAGCTGATTGGACACAGAAACAAGATGAGAAATTCAACACCTTGCCAACTTCTCCAGTCCTGTCCTTGCAGGCCTCCTCAGCTTCAGCACTGCACAAGCAACATCTTATCAAGAACTTAATGCCTGGATTTTACCCTACAATAAATCCTGCTTAGTTAACACCTTTGGCCTTGCCCAGCTCCACAACATGGTCTGCAACTCATTGATTTCTCAGTTCTAATCCTAAACTGCCTCCTTGCCCCACTCTACCTCTGCTGTCACAAGTTACAATTTTCTAACTCTTGTACGATGCACCTCTCTCTCCTATTACTGCTGGAGCCCAACACTTCCCAATAGTTTGGAATTCCCTTCTCAAAGTCCTCAACACAATTTCAAAAGCTTCCTTCTTAAATCTCACTCTGGTCACCTTCACAGCTCTCCCCCCAAACTCCAGCTCAGTGTCCAGTTCTTCATTACAAACTGCATTGGGACATTTTTTCTACATGAATTAGAAGTTGTTATTTCAAATTAGACATTTGTAACCTTTAAAATAATTCACACGAATGTCCCGACCAGAAGACAGAAAGGAATATATATGTATCATATCTACATCAACCTGGCTACTTTATAAAATTATTATTTTTATTTTAAACACGGACAAAGCTTTGCCCTAACTAGCCATGACTCATACCGGAGGAATTTCTAATCTTCAGAAACCAGCAGGGACCATGTTATCTTTGCAGAGGTGCTTATGCCTTCTGTGAACACTGACAATCAAATTCCAAAGAAATGCACCCACCCCCTTTACATTCCTAAGGCAGAGCTCCAGTCAACGGAGATGGTACATCTACAAAGGACGAAAGGAACACTGACTCTTCTATTAAACACCTCAAGATTCCAGACTTGAGAAAACATATCTTTTGTCCAACACCCAGGAGAAGAAGTGGGAAGTATGTCACATGACCTCCCCCAAGCTGCTAGAACCTGTAATATTGCCGAGTGGAACTGAACCCAAGCAGTCTACCATTTTACCATCTAACAGGTAGCAGCAGAAAGAGCTCTGTTCAGGTGAAGTGCCTCACCTACACTGTATACTACTGGAACATTGGAGCTTTTGTATCTGTACCTTCAAGACTAATTCATCTCTATATACCTTCTCCCATTGTGGAAGTCCTCAGTTTCGGAAAGATGGATCACCCTGCCACAGTTTCAGCCTGCTAACCTCTGAAGGAATATGCTACTGGACCAGTTGACTCTGGACTTTGGACATACGTGAAATCATAGCTCTTATTTGTATTGTGGTCTTGCCCTATACCCCTTTCTTTCCCTTATCCTGCTTTTATTGTATGAACGCAAAAAGGGGCAGACGTCGTGAAACCCCTTCCCACATTTTGTATGTGTGTAAAATAAACCAACCCTCTTACTTTACCTTATCTCGAGTTTGCTGTGGGGTTCTTAATCTAGCACAAGGTAACTTATTTCATTTTATAATTTTTCCAGGGCAACAACATGACTTATGATTTTTCATTGCTTGATCCTAAGAAAGTGCTATGAATGTATTTGACCAAGTAGTTTGTCTCAACTTATGTGTAGTATTTAATAGCTTCTCATGTGTGAAGCACTCCATACTGAAATGTGCACTCTGTTCTTTCTATAGCTATGCAGCAGGTCCTGGACAACTTGAATGATTTGCCAAACTCTACAGGAGCCAAGGACTTAGATTTACTCTTCCTAAGAGGAATCATGGAGAGCCCAATTGTACGATCACTAGCTAAGGTAGTTATTTAACCTATACACTGTTGTGTCGTGGTTCTTGGTTTGTGGGCTGTTTTATGCAATGCATCAGTTAATGAGCTCCAGCATGAAATATGCTCAAGCTTGGTTTATGGCAAGGCTGCCTCTTCTGCTGTGCAGGTATTGGACCTGAGCATGTTAAATTAAAAGGATATTCAGATGTTTTTTCCTGTTTAACTGTTGACAAGCACCACAAAATCTTTAAAAGAAAAGAGTAGGTTGATTGCCCAGTGATATGTTGCTTAAAAGACAAAGTAACTATATGCTGTTACCTAATGTTCAGCCACAGATCCAAAGACTCTGCATGACTGAGAATGAATCTTTTTCAAAGCTACCTTGTATAAGAACAAGTTTTTAAATAAGAGAAGGTAGAAAAGCAGCCAGTAAGTGTTATACTTAATACTTTGAAGAGTACTGCATATTTCAACACCAAAAAATGAAATGGGATCAAATGTATTCTACCTAATTCCAAGGACTTTAAAAAGAATTACATTCATCTGAATTTTGTGAAAATCCTATATGTTGTAGTGGGATCTATGGTTTTTTTTTTTGGATGTGCCTTTGTTCCCTGTGTCTTGTTGTAAAAGTGGGAAGCTTTCCAAGGAGAGGCAATTTGTGTAGAAAATTCTGTGAAGAAAGATTCTGTTCCAGTGACATCAGGAATGGCGGTACTGGACCATAATCAGTATTCATTATTCAGGCAATCACTGGCAGGGGAATTTTATACATAGACACCTGTCTGTAAGGTTGAATTGAAGCATCTGTTTTACAATATAACATAGGACATGAGGGATTGCAAGGCACCACTCAATATGAATGTCTTCCTTTGTAAGGTTGTAGATTAATTGGAAAAGCAGATGAATCGTCGTTCCTCTGAAGCCAACAATATGTGGTGACATGTTTTACACAACCAATGTGCCATGATTGATGTTCTTTTTTCAGGTTCCTTTGCAATCCAAGATTGGTAAAAAAGGAATAACGTTATTTTAATCTAATTATTATAAAACAACATTATTTATAGCAGTTTCAACAGTTCAGTTGTTAGTAAATCTCATGTAGAATTTGTTACCACCATCTGGTACAAACTGGTTGCTAATTGATGCATTGTTAGTATACATGCCAAACAACAGCATTTCACACTGACAGTCAATGTTTCTAGGCTTGTGCCTGCTTGTCAGCAATTGCTGACAGAAAGTAACAAGATTAATACTTCACACACTGCCTGGCTGCTCCATTGAGACCTATGCAGAGTGCTGTCAAAATCGCTTCTGTACCTACTCAGCCATGCAATCGTCTTTGTCCCACATTGGCTCATGACGCTGGCACCCAGTGGCACCAAAACCACTGGTTTACATAAAACTCAATGATTATTTTATAGCTAAGAGGTTACAAATGACAAAGATCTGCTGTTAATTTGAGTCAGATTATAAACACCGTTGGAACAGTTGCCGGGACTTTGAAATTAATTTCTTCAACGGCAATGTTGATTTTTGCATAAGCATTTTGAAAATGCTGAATGCCAATTCAGTTTTTGCCTTGATAAACACGAAGATTAGAAACAAATTATCCTCCATTTACAGAATGATTGAATCATTCTCTGTAGATCCAAGTTTAGATCCAAACCAGTGAATCTTAATGAATATTGGGCCCTCCTGATTGTTGAAAAACTCCAATTAATGTTGTGCCATGAAAGAAAGTTTGGTCCTTCGGATCTTTTATTACAAAGAAATATACCTCAGGACTATGATGATTCAGACTGAGTTTAACCAGGTTAATTATTTATGATATGTTTGCTGCATCAGTGTTTGATGTTGTAGATGTGTTAGAATTTTAATGGTCTTGGTGAATGGAGCCAGGAACTATCAACTTGCCTTGGATTGTTTCAAATCCCAATTGAGCACAAAAAAAAATCAAGGCTGACTCTCTACTGCAGGATTGAGGGAGTACCAGATTTTTGGAGGAGCCAATAATGAAATGTTTGGATGAGACGTTAAACTGAGGCATCATCTGCTTGCTCGGGTGGATGTAAAAGAAACTATGCCCTATTTCGAAGAAGAACAGGGGAGTTATCCCTAGTGTGCTGGTCAATATTTATCCCTCAATCAACATCACAAAACAGATTATCTGGTCATTATTGTTCTAAACTGCCACCATGTTTTGTAATTGTGTCCTTCTGTCTTGGACTCTAGGCATGGGATTTGGTTCTTAGACAGACTGTAGACATACTCTGGTATCTGCTTAACACTTGTTTATTAGTACTACTTCTAAACAGGTTACAGAATAGGCAACTAGCTCCAAGGTATGATTCCAAATTCTTTCTTGAGAGTCTAACACCTGACTGACTAGTGTCTGGGGTACATCATCATCTATGTCATACATTAGCATGTCTCATCTGTTCACCCTTTATTCTACACCTCCTGCCAAGTATGTCATCCTACTTTTTAACCACATAAAACTATGTCTTTAACGATTTACAATATATTTCTGTAACTCCCTTCTTATAACTACAGATTCTACTCAACTCCAATTCCCACTTGTCCCCTCCCCAAGTCACAGTGCTGGGGGATTCAATCACCCTCAGTATTCTCGGCCCTTGTGAAGACATCTGGGAGGCATGAGAGCTTTCTTCTGCATCTGGTAGGATATCATCGTCTGCGTAATGGGACAACACTATCAGCATTGCTGTCAGCATAGCTCGGAAGCTGAGTGTAGCTTTCAGAATGACTGAACTGTAAAGGCAACAAAGGCTTTTCGATAAAAGACTGATTCAAAAGAGAAGACTGAAGAGAATTAACCTTTGCTACCTCTGGGACTAGAAGAGAAGAACTCGGGACACTCTGAGGAACTTGTTGTTCTCTCAAAGGAAGACTCTGGGAAGAAGCTTAAGAAGAGAAATTATCTTCAAACTCCAGGGAAGACTATGACAGTTGTATCACTCACTGATGTATCAAAGATTGAAAAGACATTAACGATCTGAGATTTCAATGAACTTAGACGATGAAGGAAAAAACAACCAGCTTCCTGTAAGACTGTCAGGAAAAGAAGAGATGATTTCCCAATGATTTTCCTGGAGGACTATCTACTTTTTGTCGGCAGTGGTAAGAGAGCCCCACTTCTCTCTGTGCAAGGTTACTCACTATGGACAATGGGAAGGATTGCTGAGAAAATGGAGACAAGACAACCTCATCTTCTGTAATGAGATGAATTTCTTGTAGACAATCAACTCAGAGACACAATTGCTGTAAGGATTCTGCAGCTTCTGAAATGCTAAAGATTCTGCCACAACTTCTGTGCTGCCCTCCAGCTCTGAAGAGAAGACTTTTGACTGGGACTGAAGTATGGATGCCAATTGACTTTCACCCTGGAAGGATACCAGCTCTTTAACAATGTGATCCTTTATGGACTCTAACCTGGACTCAGGCAAAGCACTCCCTGTGGAGGATTCTTCATGAGCAAAAGGAGATAAAGTAAATAATACATTGGTAGATTCAGTAGGACTAAGATCTGAATGCTGCTCAGCTACTAAAAACACAGCTGATTCTTCCAAAGATAACAGATATGTCATAAGGTGCATCCAACATCGGGAAAGATGAATCATTCTCCAGGACCTCAACCTCCAAGAGGTCACTCAGTGCTGCAAGGGATTCTTCCTCATCACTATCTAGGAAGATCCGATTCAGGTCCAACAGGTATTCATGGGGATGGTCACCATCTGCTGCAGTGCCTTTTGCATCCTCCACATCTGGCCTTACTGTGTGAAGAACTGAGAGATTCATAACTTCCATGCCCTGGGTCTACTGGATGGTGTCTCTGAAAGAAAGGAAATTACTGATAAGTGTATAAACTTCTTCAGCTTCTGAAGGCTGAGTTTTCACTACTTCTAAATAAAAGGTTGAAGATTATTGCATGAAGGACAGTGAGTCATTTAAATGTTATTAGCATCATCTGATTTTTCTAAGATTCCTAGAAGTATGCCAACATCGCCACTCATTAAGGATGTTCATTGATTGTGAAGGACATATAGAGAATCAAAGAGCAGTCACCCTTTATAGCTGATAGCAATAATAATCCTGCCTTTGATTGGACGGTCAGTGCCGCTGGACCTTGTAACTTGATGTCTGATGGATAAAGCATCATTGGCTGAAGCCAGTCGAGGTCATCTAATATGTTAACAGCTGCTCCAGTTTTAATTTTAAATGAAGTATCCAAGCCTTGAACTTGGACTGTCACTGACCAGTAGTCTAGACTAAGACTATCTTCTTCCCCTAGGAACTCCGTAGGGTGTCGTTTTCTGGACTTTCCATTTCTTGAAAGAGATGCATTTCGTAAATATTCACTGCTCTGTGACTTTGATTAAAATTGCTGGATTTGCAGAAATGCTTGAAATGTCCAGTTTTTGCCACACTGAAACCAAACTGCACAACCTGCCTTAAACGAAAATCATCTGCTACTAGACCTATTGCATAAAGAAAGGAAGTAACTTGGGTTTTTGGCTCTTTTTCATGAAGACCTGATGCTGCTCAATATCAGAGAAAATGGTGTTTCCATAACTCCCACTGCTGGCCTCTTTGCGGGCCCTCGATTCAGTCAAATGGGCAGGGGAAGAGCAGGGCCTGCTCTTCAGGTACGGTCATTGTTACCTTTCTCTAATGTGCCTCCTTCTGCCACCAAGAATTCTCAAGCTGCTTTCAAAGGTTCCTTCACTCTGTGGTTAATTTGATAACACTGATTTGTCTTTTATGTCACTGCCTTCATCGCTGCCACCATGTTCTGAGATTGGTCTTGGACTGTAGGCCTGGGACTGGGTTCTTAGACTGTAGACATACTCTGGTATCTGCTTAACATTTGTTTATTAGTACTGATTCTAAACAGGTTACAGAGTAGGCATCTAGCTCCAAGGCATGATTCTAACCTCTCTCTTGAGAGTCTAACATATGACTAACTAGTGTCCATGGCACATCACCACGTATGTCATACATTAGCATATCCTATCTGTTAACCCTTTATACTACAATTAGTAATATTCCTGTACATTGCTGTATGTGGGAGTTTGCTGTGCTAGAATTGGCTGCCTCATTTCCTAAATTGCAACAACGCCTGCACTTTAAAAGTGCTTCATTGGCTGTTAAGTGCTTTGTGACATCTGGTAGTCATGAAAAGCATTATATAAATGTGAGTCTTTCTTTTTGCACCTCATCTGAAGTTGGTGAAGTGGATTTTGTATGTAGCTCAGTTTAGGTTTCTATCCAGATGAAATAGATTCTTCTCAATCTGAAAATGACCAAGGACTTTCACTTAATGTGGCTCGTTGGCTTCTTGTGGGATGCACATCAGAAGATTTTGAAGCCTGTGGAGTAACTGGAAATGACCAGGCTGCATTTAGTTCTTGTGAAGAATGTATAGGCTAGGCTCTGATTTCAGGTGGAAATGCCAGGGTTATAAGACTCAGGGGGAAAGCCAATTGCATTGATTTAATCTTTCTTTAAAAGTAACAACATGTGAATTCAAATGCCACTTCAGATTTTGTGTGCACAATCTTGACTAACACTTCAGCGCAATATTAAGCGAGTGCTGCACAGTCACAGATGCCATTTGGGTGAGATGTTAAATCAAGGTAGATGTAAAAGATCTCATGGATTAGTGCATGGGAGTCCTCCCTGTGCCTGGTAAATTTTAATCTTTCAACCAACACGACTTCAAAAAAAAAATCAGTGCAACCTGCTGCTCTTGCTGTGTGCAATTTTGGCTGTTGCATTTGCCTATGTTACCACAGTGACTAAGTACTTCATTGTAAGTGATGTGCCGTGTAGCATCCTGAAATCATGAAAGGCACTGTACAAAATTCAGATTCTTTCTTTCAATAGCTCGTGAAGAAGCTAAAGTCAACGGGCTTTTGTCTGGAAACCTACTCCAGGATAGCTGAAAGCACCTGTAATAGAAGTGCAAGTGTGTTATTTACATTGATATGTTTGCAGTAAAATGTTATTTACTTATTTCAATTACCTTATTTTTGTTATAAAAGTAGTCTAGCACCTATTAGTTACAATATCACATCATGTAGCTATGTTAGAAGTATAGCTTAGGGTTGTTGAACTATTTAGGGCCATACTTCCTGTACAAAAAAAAAATCAACTGCAACTTGTAACAAATGATTCATTTTAATATTTTAAATAGCTATAACCCCTTCAGTATAAATCTCTTTTGACTTTAAAGTTAGGTTTCCAAAATGCTGGAAAGTACAGTAAGCAAGTTTAAAGAAATATCCTGGGGGAGTTATGTCACCAGACTGCTCAGACAATAACTCCTATGCTTTCGTCACATCCTCCTTTTATATTCTTGAGTATTTCCCTGAACTATGAGTAGTGGATTATGTGTTATGCCTTCAGTTTAAGTTAGAAGCTAATTGTACTTTCAGTATAACTTCTTGATTTTCACATGTCATTGACAAAGTCACTGAGTTTCATATTTCTTTGATAAATGGACCAGTTATGAATGTGTTATCTCCAAAAGCAATGGGAAAATCATTGGAACTCCAAATTTAAAACAAGTAATTTAACTTATTCACTCAGCATAAAAAAAAGGTTCCTGGTGATAGGCCTATTTTCAGGGCTGATTTCAATCATCAGCTTTTACTTTTGTGGAATATGTCAGCATTTGCTTATTTGTCACTTCTTTGAGCTTTCTAGGCTGCTGTATATGTGTCTGATACTGATTTGTTAAGGAAATGATTCTAAATAACATTTTGGAATTTGTATGAAATATTAACCAAAAGAGCATGTTCATGTTACAGTTACACTGTGCTCGGAGTGATAGATAATGGCCTTTTGTCCATAATTCAAAGCAAAATACAGTAAAGCAGTTAAGTGTGAGTTCCTATAGCTACATTTGACATTCTTCAATAAAGACAACATCTATTTTTGATATTTTCAGCTGTTGGCTGCCTGCTGGAAAGAATTGATTTTTTTCTTCTCATTTTTGTTTTGCAGTTTAGTTTTAACAGTGCAATGTAGCATACAATTACTAATATTATCACTTGATATCACTGACAACTGAGTACTTTAAATTACTTTGTTTTGTAATTAAAGTACCTAGCTCAGTAAGACATGCTGGTTCTGAGGAAAGTGAGACTCTTCCATTTTGGCTGCCTATTGTGTGCATCACCAGATCAGGTCTAGCATGAATAGATACGGAGTGTGTCATCCTATACTCTTCCTCAGCAACATATTTTGGCACAAGCACAACATTTTATTATTTGCCACATGGGCAGTCCTTTGTTCTGTCTGAGTTAAGAGCAGTTTTGTGCTGTGGTTCCATGTCCATTACTCAAATGCATTTCACAAAGAACCTTCCAGCCAGAAGAAACTTCTGTCCCTTCATTCTGGGCCATATCTTTAGAGGTGACACATATGTATTTTGTATAAGAAATAACGTATTTAAAGCTAACCATGATTCTGCTGTTATCACCATGTTTAGATGAAACTTTTGAGCCGCTATACATTCTCTGGACAGCTCCTGGTCTTAGCTGCAAAGGAAATCACATCCAAACCCAGCTTGAAGCTGCAGCTGGCATTCAAACAACAGCATGATGTTTTCTAGCAAGGGGCTGCAAAAAGAACAGACCCCCGCGTAGTGTTCAATGGTTTGATTAATCTGTATTTGATCATGTTACTTCGTTCATTGTGCTTAATTTCTTAAGTCTGCAAACCAGCAAATACATAACAAAAGTGGTGATGAGCTTTGGATTAATGAGATAATTTCTTACCACACATGAAGCAGATAAACAGTCTCTCCCCAATGTGAACTTGCTGGTGTGTCAGTAGGTGGAATGAATTAATTAATTCCTTCCCGCACGTAGAGCTGTTGAACAACCTCTCCTCAGTGTGATTGTGTTGTTGTGTGAGCACTTGGTGCCTACTTTTAAACTGTGAGAAAGCTTCTCTCATAGTCATTTAAAAGTCATTTTAAAACATTTAAAAGGTCTCTTATCAGCGTAAGCAAATTGATGTGCAGTGAGGTGGGATGACTGATGTGAAAGGGCTTCATAACTGATATAATCCGAACAGTAGGTATGGATCTCATTTGAATATCGGATTGAGTATGGTTATCTGGCGCTTCCCAGAGCTGAGATTCACAGAGCAACCCAAGAATTGGAACAAGAGATGTGGAATCTCCTTGCACAAGGCTACCTCTTCATTTCAGGTTTGTTTATCCTCACTCTGAGAGTCTTGTAAACGAACTTCAAAACATTAACAGATGAAGACACCATCAATGTCAGACTCATTTCTTCTGTACAAGCTATGATGGCAATGCTCATTGGCTATATCATCATTTTCTCTTGCAAGAATATGATGAAAGACAGGCATTGGATTTCTATGAAATATGTGGTGTTTGGGCCATCTTATAATATTTATGCCTTGTTCCTATCTCACTGCTACAGGCACAAGGTGAAATACAAAAATGGGGTTTGCTGGAGATTATCGGTATGGACAACAGATAGCAGTTTATTCCCAGTCAGTTTACGGACTTTCTAGCAAGTTACGGAATGCATCGCCATTTGACATTGGGCTACACCCTGCAATTGAATGGTGGCATTGAAAAATTCAGTGATCTGAGAGCTGTTATGTCGGAGGGGACAACATTCACACAATCCATTCACATCCTACTTCGCACATATCGATCTACCCCTCACTCTCTGACCGGAAAGACACCAGTCAAACTTAAAAAACTCATAACTTTTGCACACCACTGATCATTCTTAAGCTGTCAACACTAGTCAATGAGAATATCAGAGCGAAAGCAGATGAAATTACAAAGTAACAAGTTAAAGTGAAAACATAAGCAAAATGGAACCACAGTTTGAAGTTGGCGATTGGGTTTGCATTAATGGCCAAATTGTGACTACAATCTTCCATCATCTCTATTAGCTCCAGAGAAGATCAAGATGTACCAATGCTTATCTGCTGGATGACAACACCAAGTGGAATGTGAAATGCTTTATAGTGAGCAGACTAGGGTGTTTTGAGGACTGTGATTATGATGCTATATTTCCTTTTCCAATGAGTGATGTTGATCATTCGCTTCATCAAGTTGTTCACACAGAACTATAACCTCAAATTCATAGGTGTAATCGCAGACCCAAGAGACCTTCATATCTCAACGACTGCTTATGTGCTTAGAGAAAACAAACAAGTTGGAATCTAAGGCCAGAAATTTCCCCTCCCCCCCGTCAGGGAGGTTGTGTGGGGGCGGGAGGGGGCAGGGGCGAACCCGACCAGCGCCCCCAATCGGGGACGCGCCACTATTTTTCGCCACCAGTGTGACATCCGCACGGAAAAGCTGTGCTCTCCCTGTGCGGGTGGGGAGGGAATGGCAAATGCGGAAATGCGCTCCTTCACGCATGTGCACGAAGGAGTGCTCTGATCTCCCTGAGACTAAGTCCTGCCTCAGGGAGATAGGTTCCCACAGTGAAGAAGTTATTCTTTCAAAAACTTTCATTTACCGTCCATGTCCCCTTATGTGACAAGTGCCCATGGATGAGGTTTCATGCTTTTACAAGTGGCCGCTAGCGCTCCCGACCTGCCTGCCAACCTTAAGGTTGGATGGGCAGGTCCACTAATTGCTTTAATTGCTTTTTGAATGGCCTCAATTGGCTGTTGACAGTTGGCGGGTGCACAGCTGACTTGGCTGCACCCCTGCCGACCTGAAAATGCAAATGACATGGGATGACATCGAGAGTTCCGACCAACGTCATTCCGTGTCATTTTACGCATCAGCGAGCAGGCCTCTCCCCCGGTCGCTGATGGGAAAATTCTTGCCTAAGAAATAAATTGATGTGTACATGTTTGTTGTTTAGGATGGTTTAATTTAAAATAGTGTCTTTAGTTAAAGGGGAGTAAATATGTGGTGTTCAATGTTTGATTGATCTGTGTTTGATCATGTTGGTCTGTTGACTGATCTATGTTCACTGTGCTTAATTTCTTAGCTGCGGGTGGAGCTAGAGAGTTAAGTAACTGACACCATACAGAAAGTTTCAGAACCTGGGCTGAGCCCATGGGCAGGATTTTACCATCAGTGAGCGGGGCTGTAAAATGATGTGTGATGACTTTGGGCAGATCTCCTGATGTCACCCCGCCCCATTAAAACTTTCAGGAAGGTGGGGGCACAGCAAAATCAGTTGCGCGCCCGCTGACCTGTCAATGGCCAATTGAGGCCATTGACAGATCAATTAAAGTAATTAGTGGACCTGCCCGTCCAACCTTAAGGTTGGACAGGCCAGGAGCCCCAGCGGGAAGTAGAAAAAACATGAAACCTCATCCACAGGTGGGATGAGGTTTCATGTAGGGTTTTAAAAATTTTAATAATTTTTTTTGGAAATTATGAACATGTCCCAACTCATGTGACATTGTCACATGAGGGGACACGTAAGGGAATTTTTTTTTCTATTTTCAATATTTTTGAAAGTAAAGGCCATCTCTCTGAGGCAGTACTTAGCCTCAGGGAGATGAGTGCGCTCTTTCGTGTGCATGCACAGGGAACGCATAGCACTTCCCTGCTGACATAACGCTGGACTGGCCTTAATTAGCCCACCACATAAAATGGTACCGCGCCTCCAATCGGGGGCGCTGATCGGAAGAGCGCCTGCACGCGCCCGCCCATCAACTTCCCCCCCAACAGGGGGGGCAAAATTCTGGCTCATGTGTGTAGAAATCCTGTGAGTGAAGATATTTTTAAGTATTGTGGATTTAGAACTGGTGTCAAATCTACATTGCTCTGAGTTTAACCAGATATATAAGAAATACAGCAAACCAGCAAATGCATAACACCTGGCACTCAGAAATGCCATGAGAAGAGGACCTTGCGATGGAAGATGGGGAAGGGGAGAAGCAGGGGAGAGACTGCAGCCCCTTCTGGCACCACAAGGAAAAACAAAAATGAAGGGAACGTTTTCGACCTCTTATAGCATCAACTCCTGTTCTTGTTTGGTTGGCTTGGCTGGTAATTTTCTCCATGCAGGCTTCTGGTTAAAATAGCAGTCAGGACCCGATGGTGCCATTGGATTCCAATCTGCATATTAAGTACCTAACCTGTGCTTGGCAGGCGTCGGCCTCACCAGCTCAGAGGCAGATGTTAAATCAAAGTCTGCAGGAAGAGAGCGGGGTCCCGGTCAATAAATTACATGGGTGACTTCAGAAGCCTGACTGCCTGTGTTCCATTTGGCAGGCAGAATGAAAAATGCCCCCTTGTTGTTGTTAATATTGAAAATCTCTGAGAAATTACTCTGCAGGTAGGACAGCTGTACCTGAATAATTTATCAAATCAACTCTTGTGTTGACTGGGAAAGGAGGCAGATGACATGTTCTGTGTAAAAGAGACATTGGAAATATCCACAATGATGGGTGAATCCGAAACATGAAGGGTGGAATTTCAGTGGAATCCATGTGAAAGAATTCAGAGCCAGAGACGGTTGCTGAAGGAAGAACATATTGATGAAAGATCACAGACCTGAAACACTGACTCTGTTTCTTTCTCCACAGATGCTGCCATACCTGCAGAGTGTTTGCAGCACTTTTTCTGTTTTTATTTCAGATTCCCAGCATCTGTAGTATTTTCCTTGTGACATTACTATTCCTTTGCTCACTGCTAAGTTTTCCAGGAGAACGTTTCTATACTAATGCTGCCTGTAGAAAGTGGAACTAAGTCCAACATGGTTCCTGAATGTATTCAGATTTTCCTGAACCGGCCAAGGATAGTCATCAGTTGCTAAATTGCTACATTGCAAGCAAGCAAAGTGACAGGAAACGTCTGGACCTGCTCCAGAAAAAAAAACACTGCTATTCAGTAGGAAAAATCCAAATGTAAGGGGAATAAATCCAATGTAATAAAATATTTTAAGAAAATTGCCATTAGATTTTTCTTCGTGATATATCTGTATAGCAGCATGGGGACCACCCTCATGCTGCGGATGCCACTTGGTTACAGATGCAAAGCAATTTAGTTTTCCAATAAAAGCACCAGCTTTCTGTTGGATTTATGAATGGGGAAAGAAACCAGATATTTACAGCCTGGCATCTATCTCAAGAAATAATTATCCTCCAATTGACAATTGTACCTATTTATAGATATTAGATCTTGTGGCCTTAGGAAAAAACAGAACTAACTTTAGCAGTATATTGTAATACTCCTATATGAAACAGCATGTCCTCTTGGCTTACCGTGAACGATTTGCTGGCATATATTTGGAAATACATACACTGTATATCTGTGCAGTTCTAAAAAAAATTACAATGTGTGAGAGATTGTATGTTTTGATATTTGAGTTCTGACCGGAAATGAGATAAAACTCACAAAAGTCTCCATTAGATACTTGAATAGAAGAACTGCAATGTTCTGGTTTACTTTCTTTTTCAGAACAGAAAGACAGAAGAAAGGGGTTGGAAAAGTTACAGTTTTGTTTACTCTTAATTTTGCCTTCCTAGCAGTATTATAAACAGAAGATTTGTCTTAGTAATGGTCTTGAGAGCAGAGTAGACAGAAAACATGAAACATAGCCTTGCAGCTTTGATTAGCATGGCACTATATTCACGGCATCTTTTAGATCCTATTACGGCTTCTATAAAGCAACATCAAACAATCTCAATGTATTCGGAATGTTTGCTTTGAGGGTTTGCACAGTGACCATTCAAATGTCAAAGGAACATTATTGGTAAATCTCCGGACAACAGTGCATTACAATATTATAATTAATTCTCCCGTTATTCACAGTCTGTTTTAATGTGCATATTTGAACTGGTTCAATATTGCAACTGTGAGTCTGCCCACTTTTAAATATATGTATTAACAATTTTTATAAATTTATTAATCCTGAATCCTCAGTCAACACCATGCATTGTTTTCTAATTAAAATGAAGTACAATTGTCAGTTGATTTAAAATCTTGAGGTAGATTTTGCTTTTGATTGCACTTGCAAACATGAAATAAAAATGTTTTATCCTCATCTGCTTCTCTTGGGTTTCCAAGGCTTCCTCTGAACTGGTGATATGATCCCCATAGGAATCCATAAGCCGAAATAACCAAATTTACCCAACTACCACCAAATACATAAGTTCAAGGTGAGGGGCAGGAGGTTAGGGGAGATGTGAGGAAAATTTCTTTTACCCAGAGGATGATGACAGTCTGGAATGTGCTGCCTGGGAGGGTGGTGGAGGTGGGGTGCCTCACATCCTTTAAAAAGTACCTGGATGAGCACTTGGCATGTCATAACATTCAAGGCTATGGGCCAAGTGCTGGTAAATGCGATTAGGTAGATAGATCAGGTGTTTCTCACATGTCGGTGCAGACTCAATGGGCCGAAGGGCCTCTTCTGCATTGTGTGATTCTGTGAAATTAAGAAATTTACCAATTGAGGGGCGGAATCACCCCAGATTTGCATTAGGTGCGGTAGCGGGCATGTTTTACTCACTGGCCACAATGGCGGGTTTTTGCACCATATTGTCCCATTGCCGGCGCGTCCCACCTCATTAATAATGCATTCACGGGAGACACTCCAGATCGCTGGCTGGGCGGCCCCTGATTCGCCCAGCCCACCGTCACCTCAGGCCTTCACTAATCCGGGCGCCATATTTAAAGGATGCCCCTGCACAGAGCTAGCAGTCTCTAAGGAATCAAAAAGCTGCTGCAAAGTCATGGCTGCCAAAGGCAGGAATTATGCTGCCCTCAACTTTAGTGACGTCTCCCTCAGGTGCCCACTGGACAACAGTGGAGGCCCGCCGTGAAATTCTCTACCCCAGCTCTGGGCGAACATGAGCAAACAAGGTCACCAATCCAGCTTGGGAGATGGTGGCAGCAGTGGTCAGTGTCAATGCCCTGCAAAACAGGACAGCTACCCAGTGCCAAAAGAGGATGAATGATCTCCTCCATTCTGCCAGAGGAAGTTTAATCCTCTTTGCACTCTCAACTCCCACATTCACAAACCCATCACACATCCACAGGGATCTCATTCACTGCCAGTTCAATGAACATCACCATTCATCTGCCCTGCAGATCGTATCCTCATCCCATCCATGACACCACTCAGCACCCACACATACCAGGCATCCTTCTCATCTGGTCCGGCAGCCATCCTACTTACACTCTCTCCATCTGTATTCAGGCAGGACAAGCTCAGACACAACAAAAAGGAGAGGTGGCATTCTGGTGGAGGAACGCCCAACATCAAGGTACTCACAGGGCTGGATTTTACTGTTGGCGAGAGGGGGCGGGACCCACTCACCAACACGTAAAATGACATGCGGTGACGTTAAGCGGAACTCCCAACATCACCGCACCCCATTTAAATTTTCAGGAAGGCGGGGGTGCAGCAAAATCAGCTGTGCGCCCGCCAACCTGTCAACGGCCGACTGAGGCCATTGACAGGGTCAATTAAAGTAATCAGGAGCCCCAGCGCGAATAGCAAAAGCATGAAACCTCATCCACGGGCAGGAAGAGGTTTCATGTAGGGTTTTAAAAATTTTAATAAAGTTTTTTTGGAAATTATGAACATGTCCCAACTCATGTGACATTGTCACATGAGGGGACATGTTAGGGAAATTTTATTTTTCTATTTTGAGCTTTTTCACATTTAGAGCTGATCTCCCTGAGGCTGCACTTAGCCTCAGGGAGATGAGTGTACTCTTTTGTGCACAGGTGTGAAAGAGTGCACTCTTGATTTTAGGAATCTCTCCTTCCCGCACAGGGATTCCCTGCAGACGTCACACTGGGTGGGCCATAATTGGCCCGCCCACATAAAATGGTGCCGTGCCTCTGAGTCATCCAGCTGGCCTATGACCATCTGGGCCATTCCTGTGCTGACAGTGAGGTCAGCAGTGCTTAACCAAGAGAGGATCTAGCAGTGCAACATTCATCAGATAACCACGCTGTGAGTGAGTTCCCCTGTTTTACAATCCCCTGCCATAGACTAATTATCTCTCCATGCTTTGCAGGCATATCTGGGAAGCAGCTGAGGGGGTCAATGAGCCAGGCCTTCAACTCAAGCCCCAAAGATCTCTGAAGAAGAATCTGATGACACCCTAATTGAAGACACATCACAGCGCTCACCCACACCCTCCACAAGTGCGGAGACACACACCTCGTGGGACCTAGTTCTAGAGTAGCCTCAGGGGTCACAATCTGGCGAGCACATCGCACTGTGGCAAGAACCTCCCAGGTTTCCAGTATTTGGAGGACTGTTGGAGGGCAGAAATCTGCTGAGTCTGAGTCAGATGAGGAGCCTCTGGACTCTGTCATACCTCAGTTGCTGGAGCTGCAAAGGCAAGCTCGGGAACATCAGGAAAGAAGATCCACTGCATTCCCCAGATTGCAATGGAGGAGCCAACACACTGAGGTCAACACTGGTACAATGGTGGCCGCCATGGAGACCTTGGTCCAGGATATTGATCCTGTGCTACAGCGCGGACTGAACTCCACCGCTGGTGCCATAGTTGGCCTCCAACAGTGTCAATGCGAGAGAGGTGCAGGGCAGCTCAATCTCACTCCAGCTTCCCTTCTCAAGGAGTCAGACAGGGGCCATTGGGTTACCCATAAGGAGGAGGACCAGCAGCTCGACACCCCAGGGTCATCCACCCAGGTGACTCCGGGAATGTCCAGACAATCCAAATCCCCTCTTCCTGTGACCCCCGCGGCTTCAGCTCATCACAGGACCCCAAAAACAGGCCGGGGCCTTCCAGGACTCAGCCCTCCAGAAGATGCCCACGAACATCATCACAGACAGGACACAGCAGTCAGCAGACTGCCTCCACCTCCGCTGTGGATGTCGGGGGAGCACCAAAAGGGTTGGGAAGGTGAAGATGTATTTGCACAGTCTGGACATGGGTGTTAATGACTTGTACGTACTGTTCACTATTGTAAATTAATTCTCAAAAATGTATCCTTGCCTATGGTTCCTTGTTCTGATGAGCAGTGTTCATGTCACTCAGATGTGAAAGCTTGGTTCCTGCACAAGATAAAGGCAGGTGTCCCAGTCCAGGGCTCCTTCCCTGTAACGTTCAGACCAAAGTGATGGTCTGGTTTCACAGTCATTCGAAATATTACTGATTCCTGCATTTCAACAGTGCTTGTCATTGCTGCCAGAATGTCGTAGGCAGGTGCCACAGAGTTCCATCATTCCCTCTCTGTGCTCACAGCACCTTTGAGTTGGGGCTAGTCCCCCATCTCTTAAGCATCTGTGACCGGTGACACTGTGGTACTGAAGGGGTCAGGTGTTGAAAACTGACAAAGGATCAGGTGCATTTAAAGTTTCACACCTGTGCCTCTATGATATGACCCTGATCATAGAATGCAAGTGAGCTGCCCACAGCCAGACAGGAGTCGGACGTTCACAAAGGCTATGTGAAGATCTATGGATAGTCCTCAATGCATTTCATCATCACCCTCCAGGAATCTAGCGACTATTAGGGCCTCCGCTGTGTCTCCATGATATGAGCCTGAGCACTGAGTGTATGTGCACGGCAATCAGCCACACAGGAGTCCAACGTTCACCAATGCAAGTTAAGGATGTCAGGCCTGTCTTCACTGCATCTCGTCATCATCCTCCATGAATCTTTTATGTCTTGGGTAAATGAGTTTATTGGCTAGCTGAACCCTAACTGCATGCCTTTCTATGTTCTCATCAATCGCTGCTTGTAATCAATAACGGGAAGAGACTGATGTAAGAATAAACAGTGATGGATTATTGAGATATAGGCAGAGCACTAGATCATACGTGCTCATTCAGAAACCTCCAGAACTAGACTTACAGTTCTCAGTTGCCCACGCTGTACAGTGATTCGTCAGTGCTATCACATGATCAGTACACTTTCATTCTCTGAAAGGGACCTCATTTTACCAGAGCCCTCCCCCTTTACTTAAAAGTACAGCTAACAAGTTTAAAATACATTAAATATTTACACAACAACTATTTACAGATCAAGTCTCTCATGAGACTTTCTCAGACATATTGAGCATCGCAGTTCAATAACCTAGGCTGGTTTTCCCGAGACCTCCTTTTCAGGGGACAGTTGTCCACAGGGTTCCTCGATGGCAATTGGCAGATTTGGCTCCTGACCCTTTCAAGTCCCACAGGCCCCACTGGTGCTTCCAAATTGTGTGAGCCGTCCTCTACATGCAGCACAAACTCAAACGTAGATGAAGACTGCATTTCTTGTTGTGGGACTGGTGTTCTTTGGCGGAGGTGATCCGCGTATTATCTAATTATTCGGCTGATCACCAATACATGTTAGGAGAGGTGTCCAATTACTGCACTCACCTCACCTAACAGCCAATTGGGCCCATCTCCAAAGTTCTTCATGAGGACCGGATCTCTCACAGTGTAAGTTCTTTCGCGACCATGGCTGTCGGGCCTGGTTTTCTGCACCTCTTGGCTTATTTCCGCCCTCCCCTCTAAATTTGGCCGGATAAGGGTCAGATGGGTGCAGAGAGTCTCTTCATTAGTGGTACTGCAGGGGCAATGCCAGTCGTCATGTGTGGCATGGTCTAGTATGTGAACAAGAACTGGTACAATCTCGTGCCGATGGAATCCCCTTCCATCTTTTTCACCTGGATTTAAAGGTTTGGACTGCCCGCTTAGCCATGCCGTTTCGATGCTGGGTGGTAGGGTGAGGTTTTGGTGTAGGTAATGCTGTTAAGGGTCAGAAACCTGTGGAGCTCTCTGCTGGTAAAAGCGGTCCCGTTGTTGGACACGAAGACCCCTGGCAACCAATGCACTGCAAAACTCTGCCGCAAACGGTCTATGATGGCAGCGCATGTGGGCAACTGGACTTTGTAGACGTCCATCCATTTTGAGTGGGAGGTAATCAGTAAAAGAACCATTGTGCCCAAGATGGGTCCCACGTAATCGATGTGGAGGCACAACCATGGCTGCCCAGGCCATTCCCATGGGTGCAATGGAGCTAAGGGGGGGAGCTTTTGCACCTGCTGGCATTGAGGGCATCTTTTGACCAGGGTTTCTATAATCAACTCCATGCCTGGTTACCACCAATAACTGTGTACGAGCATCTTCATTCTGCTAATACCCAGATGAGCGCTATGTAGCTCGGCTAATAACAGCCTTCGCCCATTCAGGGGCATGATAACCCTTGCTCCCCAGAGTAATATACTGTCCTGGCAGGATAGTTCATATTTATGATCAGAATAGGGCTTCATCTCCTCAGATTTAGATCCACCTGCCCAACCACTCAAGACCTGCTCCTGGACGTTAGACAACAATGGGTCCCAACTTGTCCATTCACAGATTTGTCTGGTCTGAACAGGGGAGGCATCCAGAAGATTTAGCACTAAGACCAGTTCCTGGGGAATTGGAGCCTCCCTGTTATTAGCTGGCAGGGGAAGGTGGCTTATTGCATCGGCATGTGCGATTTGAGTTTCCGAACGGTGAACAAAAGTGTATTCGTCGGCGGCTAATATTAGTGCCCATCTCTGGATTTGAGCCAATACAATAGATGGTATCACTTTATCTTCTGCAAATAATTCCAGTAAGGGCTTGTGGTTGGTTATAATATGGAAATGGTGACCGTGAAAATATTGATGAAACTTCCAGATGCCGAACACAATATGCAGAAGATGCCTTCTGTCTTTTCTCCACAGATGCTGTCAGACCTGCTGAGTTTTTCCAGCAGTTTTTGTTTCTGTTTCAGATTTCCAGCATCAGCAATATTTTGCTTTTATGATAGATAAGCCCTCCTTTTCAATCTAAGAATATCGTCACTCTGCGACACTGAGATGTATAACCAATGGGGCTTTCTGAGCCATCTGCTATCCGATGTGAAAGGACAGCCCCTGTTCCAAAAGGGGACACATCACATGTTAAAATTAATTCCTTCTTGGGGTCAAAGTGGACCAACAAGGCCGATGATCTTAACGATCGCTTCACTTTCAGGAAGGCATCCTGGTGCAGGGTTTGCCAACTCCATTTCTGGTTCTTCTTAAGCAGGCCATACAATGGGGCCAGCATAGTTGAAAGATTTGGGAGGAACCAGCTGTAGTAGTTTACCATACCTAAGAAGGCCTTAAGCTCTGTTGTATTTCTCGGGGCAGGTGCCTTGCGAATGGCCTGGACTTTTTCTTCCACAGGACGCAGGCCCTGCGCATTGACCTTGTGCCCCAAGTAAACTACCTCTTTAGCTCGGAACAGACACTTCTTTCATTTTAAATGTACGCCTGCTTGTGCGAAGGGTTTGAGCACCTCTTCTAGATTTGCTAAGTGTTCATCGTCGGTCAGTCCCATGACCAATATGTCATCTAAGTAAATGATCAATCCTTGGAGCAATTTTTCCATCGTTCTTTGGAAAATAGCACATGCCGAGGAGACCCCAAAGGGTAGACGTGTGTATTGATACAATCCTCGGTGCATATTAATGGTGACAAATTCCCTAGAGTCCTTTTCCAACTCTACCTGCTGGTAGGCATGGCTCATGTCTAATTTTGAATATGTGGTGCCCCCTGCCAACTTCGAATACAATTCCTCAATCTTGGATATCGGATGTCTATCAAGTTTGGCTACCTTAGTGACAGTTAGCTTATAGTCACCGCATAAACGCACGCTTTGGTCCGGCTTCAGTACAGGTATGACGGGTGCCACCCACTCAGAAAATTGCACTGGTTGTAGGATGCCCAATTTTTCCAGTCTGTCCAGTTTGGTTCCAGCTTTGTCTCATAGAGCATAAGGGACTGGGTCTGGCTCTTATAAATCTGGGGGTTGTGTTTGGGTCGACATGGATCCTGGCCTGTAACCCTCAAATCCTTCCTAACTCATCGTTGAAAATGGAAGAATACTTTTGCAACAATTCCTGTAAGTTTTTCATTGTAATTTGAAAAATTTCAGCCCATTTCAATTTAATATTTTCAAGCCTGTTGCAGCCTATTAAGCTGGGGCCCTCTCTAGCCACCACTAACAAGGGCAGCCTTTCAGGTTGATCTCCATACGTCGCCGAGATTTGACATAACCTTTTCAGTCTTATTTCTTTGCCCGTGTATGTCATCAGCTTATTTCTGAAACTTCTAACTTCAAAGGATGGCTTGCTTTACTCAGATATCTAAATGTATGCTCTCCAATGACGGACATTGATGCTTCCATATCAACTTCCATCTTAGTGGGTTGACCGTCAACTGTAATAACTATTTGGATTGGCACACTTCTGCCCACTTTGAGGTTATATAATGAATGGATATCTGATTCTATTTCTTCCGGCTCTTCCATGAGGCATATTGCACGATTTTTCCTTCTTCCTTTATAGTGCTGTTTTAGCCTTTCTCTGCAGTGCCTCCTTATATGGCCATAGTGGTAGCAGAAAAAGCACTCAGCTTGTTTGGGTTGTCGCTCACACTCTGGAGGCCTGGGTGTATTTCTCTCATTCATTTTGTGAGTTTTCACAGCAGTACCATTGTTTTTCAATGGTCTGAAGCTAGAGAGCACTTCCTGTCTTTCCACAGAGTCCGAAATTTTCGCACCTGTTGTTGCCGGATTGTCCCTCTTGACTAGATGGACAGCGCCATTTGGTGTATCTTATTTAATTTTAGAATTCCTAACAGCACTCTCCATCATGCTAGTTAATTCTAATACCTTATTGAAGTCCAGACAAGGTTCGGCTAGCAAACGCCTTTGGATAGTATCATCTCCAATCCTGCATATCAGCCAGTCTCTCGACATATCACTAATGGGCATTCCGAATTTGCAATGCTTAGTTAGTGCCTTTAAAACGGGTACATAGTTAGCTATTGTTTCCTCTGGAGACCTGTTCCTTGAATTGAACTTGAAGCGCTGCACAGTAACTGAGGGCTTTGGTCTCGGGTGGCTCTGTACAATTTTTATTAGCTCATCGAAAGTCTTCAAGTCTGGGGCGCCTAGGTGACTTAAGGCTGCAGATCAGCTTGTTTGTTTTGCTAAGGTCAAAAGAATTGCCCTCTTCTTCTCCTCCCCCACGATGTCGTTAGCAGTGAAAAAGAATGCTAGGTGTTCGACATACTGAGACCAGTCACCTGGAATGGGGTCAAATGGATTTTCATGCCCAAGCTGCGGCATTGTGAACGACTGCAAGGGGACTGCACTTCTGATAGACTTTCCAGGTAATGACGAATTTAGGTGTTTGGCTTCCTGCGAAGTTGCCCTCTCTCTGGCGCCTCATGTAATTTTCTGTCCATAGCCATTTTTCATGTATTGCTTTTAACTGTACTGCTGCTTTAAGAGCAGTCATTGTTTTTTTTTAAACTCTGTCTCTGCAGCTGCTGGCTTTTCTCTGCTGGGTTTCGCTCTCTTTGAGTTTAGGCAGGATCCCCACCATCACAATTCTGCAGGGTTTTAAAAAAATTTTTAAACTTCAGCATTGATTTCTGTTCTGATTGCTGGCTGTCGTCTATTTTACAAGGCAAGTACAGATGCCCTTTCCAATGCTTTGCTCACTCATCTTGAAATTCATTTTATTTTGTTCTTTATCCTCGTTGCCACTTCTATGTCTTGGGTAAATGAACTCATTGGCCAACCAAATTCTAATTGCATGTCTTCCTATGTTCTCCTCAATTGCTGCTTGCAATCAATAATGGGGAGAGACTGATGTAAGAATGAACAGTGATGGTTTATTGAGACATAGTGTAGAACACCAGATCATACGTGTTCACTCAGCAACCTCCAGAACTAGACCTACAGTTCCCGGTTGCGCGTGCTGTACAATGATTCGTCAGTGCTGTCGCATAATCAGTACGCTTGCATTCTCTTAAAGGGACAGGGTACTTCACTTTACCACAGAATCTTGCGGCTATGAGGGCATCAAGAGCGCATCTGCCTCATCTGGCCAAGTGATGGCCTCATCACCCTCATGCCCTTTGACGTCCTCCTCATCGGAGGAGACCTCTAGCTCTTCCATTTCATCTTCAGCCAGGTCCTACCCCCGTTGTAGTTCCAGGTTGTGGAGCATGCAGCAAGCGATGATCACAGATTCTGTAATGATGGTGTGCGACCTTGGTGGACTGTATTACAGTGCTCCAAGGGACCTGTCAAGGCACCGGAACCTCAAGGACCTGGTCGCAGCATGAGCCTCGCTATACCATCACTCTGCTGAAGTCTGAGGCTGCTGTATGGGCATCATCAGTCACATTCTCTGTGGGTAGTCCTTGTCCCTGAGGAGCCAATCCTGCAGCCTCTTTGGACCTTAGACAATGTCAGGGATCTGAGACCTGCTGAAGGATCATGGACCACTCCCTGGGAATCGTCCGCAGACCTGTAGGATGTGTTTGTGGTGGTCCAACATTCAGCAAGTGGAAGCCCTTGCAGTTGCTGTAGATTACTGCTTGTTGCCACGGAGATCTAAGCGCCACGAGAGTGCAGTCGATGGCACCCTGCACCTTTGGAAAACCAGAGATCTGCACAAATCCCAGTGCTCTTACTTCCTGGCTTTCCCGATTCCGGGCAAAATGCATAAAGTTCTGTGCCTTTGCAAAGATGATGTCTGTGACCTCCTGGATACACTTGTGCATGGAGGCTTGTAAGACCTCACAAGTCACCTGTGGAGCCCTGGAAGGAGCTATTGGCATAAAAACTGAGTGCGCGGTTACTTTCACGGCCACTGGCAGTGGATGCCCTCCATGTCCCCATGGCGTCAAATCCTGCAGCAGGTGGCATATATGACCGACCAGTTCCCTGGTCTGAACAATCTCAGCTGGAGAGGAATGCTCACCTTTGACAAGCTTTTCAAAGTGCGTGGCCATTTCCATCACGGCCCTCCAGCCTGTCCTTGTGTACTTCCTTCTCTCTATGCTGCTCTTGCTTTCGCACTGCACAAAGGGAGCTGGTTAAAGGCGACTTGCCTGTGTGCCCTAGGAATGCGTGGCACCTCTTCCTTGATGTCCTATGGGCAATGCTCACAAGCCCTGTGTAAGGTCATGCGCACTCACCTTCGAGTTCCCCTCGAAGTTCAGGTCGCCAGGTGCATGTTGCTTCTATGCAATTGTGAAACACGTCAGCATGCAATTACACTGATGTGCCCCATGATCCAGCATGGGAGTTGCTTCTGGCAAGCAGGGCTTATAATGTGATGCCAAATTATTGAACTTAAGTTCCCGATATGCGGCGACGGGAAACGCAACCTGCCATTGACAGGTGGAGTGGACAATTGCAAACTACAGTGTGAAACCGATTTTTGGCCTTCTTATTATATTGTTCCCCCCCCCCGCCCTCCATGACACCCGATGCTGATGGGATAGCACTATTCCACCCAAGACTTCACTTTTTGTGACTTTTACTTTAACATGAATCAGAGACAACATAAATTAAACATGAATTAACAGGCTGATGATATTTTACTCGAAAAGGTTAATTTCACTTTAAATAGTCTTTACAACAAAAGTACGCCTCACAAAATTACTGGCATTTGCATCACTCCCTGTACAAATGTGGCAGCGCATCTCACAGCCTTTCCAACTTAGGTACATAGGATCTCTCATTTTTCCCACTCAACGGGCTTGGTACTCGAGTTACCTGCAACGGTGGTCCACTACATTTGAGTTTCCAAGAGACAGTTGTCACCTCCTGCACACTCCTGGCACGGCACACTCCTGAAGAACCTCCTTAGTTAGGTTCACGAATGTTTCGATGGCACATATTCCCCGGAGACTCCTTTTACCAACTCTTTTAATAAGCCTTGTTAAATGGACCAGTCAACTCTGGCAAAACTAAGCAGTAGCAGTAGAATTCTCCAATTCACAATCCCTGCTCTAAATCTGTCTTTCTGTCCTTTTTAACTCTACTACACACACAGCTCCTTGTAAATGTACCTCTGTTCTCTCCTTACAGCAGAACTGAACTGATACAATCTCCATATTTTAACTTTTTTTCTGTGGGCACTGCTTCCAGGTCAAGAGTCGCTAGGTCACATGAACCAGTTTTTCTTCTAATCCAAAAAGTACAATTGATCCCTTTACAAGTGATGCAAACTCTTAAAAGTTCTTTTCCAGCATGTTAGTAAGCAATTACAGATTCTCCAAACATTTTGGGTAATTACAAATTTTCTTTATGTTACTGCTTCTGGATCAAAAGTCATAAACACTGATCTTGCACTTGGAGTTGGGACTAACTTAACATAATACTGTGGATTAGATGGGAGAGGGGTGTTCTTAGCTTCTTACCTCACTTTTGTCCTCCCTTGACAATAGGACACTCAAGAATGAGTGCCTCAAGAAATCTGAGTGGTGTTTGTGTGAAGACCCTCTGAATTCTGGAGGGTTTCAGAAGATCCTTACTTTCTTGTTGGTTATGTGTTAACTCCAATATGAGCTATAGCTTTAATTGGCATAAAAAATAAATGTTTTCCAGCTGGTAGTCACGCTAGCTGCATTTCCTTGCTGCCCATGTGTCTCCAACATTTAGGTTAAATGGGCTTTCTAACACTAGCTTCCTGTTTTGCTTTAAGAGGTGCAGTTAAAGTGGTCCAACGAAAATAAGCCAATGCAGAAGATGTAGCTTCCAACATTTTGTGTGACATTTACCTTTATTTTGTTCTATGTTTTCCTGGAACTAACAAGGAGATGGCTCTTTTTAAGCCTCCAGTACTTAGCAAGACGGTTCCTTACCTACCCATAGATTTATTTTCAGTACACCAAAAATGTGTTTTATTATTCATTTTCAAGGTGTTAAAACTGCATGATGCCACACAAGAAGCTAATTATTTCACACCATGATGCATAGCACAGTATAGTGCTTATGAAAGTTCATGTGTTTAAACAAAGATGATAACATACATTTTTGGGAACATTAAATTGCCATTAAACCATCAATTCTGGACCTGTGAGGCGCAATAACTGTTCCATTGAGGAACAGCAAGTTGAAGATATGGAGTGAGAAATTTGTTGTAATCTCATAGCAAGCATTATGCCATGTGCTGAATTCCAAACTACTGTTAGGGCAACAAAATAACAACAGTGCAGGTGGAATATGCAGTGGGACCTTGAATGAGTGGCTCTGAACTGTCATTTGACATGTCATTTGACCCTGTGTAGAAACAGATGCAATATGTCAGATCACCAGTGATCACAATACTCTGTTCTGAACCTGCTCTTCTCCCCATTGTGTACAAGGCACATACAATCAGATCTGCCCAAAGATTGAGATTGTGATGAAGTTAGTTAGCATTTTGATGTCCAGTCTTACCATTAAACATTCCCACGTGCTAGTTACAGTTCAACCATATGGCACATTAATGCCTGTGCTCTGGGTTCAGTGAGCTTTGCATATAGTTTAAAAAAGAACAGTTTACCTGTAAATTGTATATATCATTCCTCATTCATTCTAGATCCTCTATGTATTCTTCTGTCTCTCACAGATTGAAAAGTCAATAGGACAATAGGCTTTAAATCCTCTTCATGTTACTTTAAATTTATTGACATAACAAAAAAATATTGACTGTGGCCAGAATTTTCCCATCGGCAATTTGGGGGCGGGGCCCGCTCGCCAACAGGAAAATGACGCGGGATGACATTGAGAGGAACCCCCGACGTCATCCTGATCCATTTAAATATTGAGGAAGGCGGGTGGACAGTGAAATCAGCTGTCCGCCTGCTGACCTGTCAATGGCCAATTGAGGCCATTGACAGGCTAATTAAGATCATTAAAGACCCTGCCCATCCAACCTTAAGGCTGGCAGGCAGGCCAGGAGCCCCAGCGGGTTCACTGGTGGGATGAGGTTTCATGTCCGTTTTTAAAAAGTTTAATAATGATTATGTCCTTTTTATTAACATGTCCCATCTAGTGTAACATTGTCACGTGAGAGGGACATGTTAATAATTTTAATATTTTTCTATTTTTAACATTTTTTACACTGTCAGTGATCTCCCTGAGACACCACTTAGTCTCAGGGAGCAGTGTGCACTTTGACAGATGGATAATCCCTCCACCCCCTGCACAGGAAGCACATAGCGCTTCTGGTCGGGCAGGCTGCTGGGCGGGCTTTAATTGGCCCGCTCAATCAAAATGGCGGCGGGCCCCGTTTCGGCAGTGGAGTTCGGCTGCCCACCTGCCGCCGAGCTGATGGAGCCCGCCCGCCCATCAAGGAAAGAAATCTGGCCTTTAAGTTCATTGAGAATTAATACTATCCCCAGTGCAAAAGTCGAAGAGCCACTTTGAGATGTCAGACTAGATCTATTAGGCAGCAGTCTGTCCTGAGGTGTAATGGGTGGTTGGACTAGTAACACCAGGGACCCAGTCCTTATAGGACTTGCATCCCTTGGGGACTTGCATTTGCATTGGCCTTTATGAGGAAATAATTTGTTACCAAGATTTTCAGGAACGATGAACTTGAAAGAATTATTTTCCAATTGTTGTAGCCGAAAGAGATAAGGTCATAATCCAATGGCTGGTTAGCTCAGTTGGCTAGACAGCTGGCATGTGGTTCAGAATAATGCCAACAGTGGGGGTTCAATTTCCGTTCCGATTTATCTATACTTGGGACCTGCCTCCTTCCCCTGCCCTGAGTGAAAGGCAATGGCAAACCACCACTGAGAAAAACTGCCAAGAAAATGGCTCAGGATAAAGCATCAACCGACAATGAGCCAATGACTTACCTTTTAATTGACGTAACCCAATAGCTAGGGTGGGTGGGGGGAAACTAAAAAAAGCTGTTGGTTATTGCAGCAAATCTGAAAATGATGGATCTAAAATTAAAACAAGGTGCTGGACTATGATTTATATGACATGTTAAGGGAAAGGAAAGGCAATGAGATTTGAGTCAACACCTGCAATTGACTTGGTTCTTCATACCTGTGTAGATTCTAAGTGGCTTCCATCTGTGCTTCTGAATACACAGCATTTGAAAAGACAGAAATTTGATAATGTTTGACATGTAGGTGTTTGCCAGGATTACTTTTCAATGAAGTGGTAGCAGCAGCATTTATACAGACCTTAGTTACGTCTTTCAAACATCCCAAAATGTAGTTCTTCATGTTATGCAACATGCATTTGGATCACAGCCAAGCCCCAGAAACAATGATGAGGTAGCAGACCATTTAAAATCAGTGTTTTGATGGGGTTGGATGAATAAGAAATTTCAACTGGGAATCACTACATCCCCCTCTTCAAATACTGGCATGAAAGTTTATAACATCCACCTGAATAACCAGAACAGTCAGATCTGACAGGTTTAGTGCCTCATTAAAGACTGGCTGCCCCCCAATATCACTGGATTAGATTGCTGTTAGTCTAGATATGTGTTCATATCCTTTCTGCTGACATATGACTTTGTTCTTAGAGATGCATATTTGTTGCCTCTTGAAACAGCTGTTCTTCACTTCCGCTGTCTCTGTCTGGCATATTTATCCCTCTACTTGGTTATCCTTTATGTAAAGTTAAGTTCTGTTTGAGATCCTTCCTTAGTCCATATTTCCTAAGTTTGAACTTGTATCTAAACAAAGAGTGTATAAACTCTTTAAACACATTTCTTGCAAGGAAGCAATTTTTACAGATCATGTTGCCCTAGCTTGCATGACACTTTATCTGAGTTGTAAAATAAGCTATATCAAAATGATTTGATGATGCTTCTCGTTATTCCAGGAACCGATGTGACTCCAGACCTTCAACAACTATGCATTAAAATATTCAAAGTCATAGTTCTCTATGGCCTTCGACCATAGACATAAGATCATGTTTTGAGTGATTTCCATTTCTATTCTCAGAATTTCACGGTTTTTCACTAATAAATAAAATTAATTGGTGGGCAGCGTAATTACAGAAACTCTTAATACGAGAAGCTTAAATAGTTAGTTCTATTTGAAGAAAAGTATTTTGTTACCACATGACCACCTTTAGAAAGAACCAGGCTGGTCAAAATTAAAGCTCCGCCATTTTGCTTTTGACAGACTATTTTCTTCAAGTTAAAAGTCCAATACACTGGAAAGTTCAGAATGAGTCCAGCATTTCTCATGATTGCGATGAACAATGGCACAGTTTTCACTTGTATCGTTTTATGTGGTTAATGATCCTGCCACTTTTCCCCCTATTTTTCTGTAATTTTCCATCAACTGGCAACTGGACACCCAGAATTCAGGAAGCAAATTTCAGAAACAAATATTTCCAAAGACTAAGACTGTATCATAACATAAACAAAAATACCTGGAAAAACTCAGCAGGTCTGACAGCATCTGCGGAGAGGGATACAGTTGACGTTTCGAGTCCGTATGACCCTTCATCAGAATTAAGACATATAGAAATGAGATGAAATATAAGCTGGTAGAGGTGGGTGGGACAGGTAGAGCTCGATAGGGGGCCAGTGATAGGTGGATGCCAAGAAGAGACTGCCAAAGATGCCATAGACAAAAAGACAAAGGTGTGTTGACGGTGGTGATATTATCTAAAGGATGTGCTAAAGGGGACATTAAGGATAGCAAGCAGGACAAGCTAGTGGCAGATGGCCCTAGTGGGGGGTGGGGTGGGGGGAAGGGATCGAAATTTTATCCCATTTCGATCCCTTCCCCCCACCCCACCCCCACTAGGGCCATCTGCCATTCGCTTGTCCTGCTTGCTACCCTTAATGTCCCCATTAGCACATCCTTTAGATAATATCACCACCGTCAACACACCTTTGTCTTTTTGTCTATGGCATCTTTGGCAGTCTCTTCTTGGCATCCATCTATCACTGGCCCCTATTGAGCTCTACCTGTCCCACCCACCTCTACCAGCTTATATTTCATCTCATTTCTATATGTCTTAATTCTGATGAAGGGTCATACGGACTCGAAACGTCAACTGTATCCCTCTCCGTAGATGCTGTCAGACCTGCTAAGTTTTTCCAGGTATTTTTGTTTTTGTTCTAGATTTCCAGCATCCGCAGTATTTTGCTTTTATCTTACTGTATCATAACATGTTCCCCATGTCAAAGTGTTGAAGTAGCGTGAACTGCATGCACCATTTGTATAACATGACATTCATTACAGAACTTAAAACCTTTAAACGTAATTCTACAAAGAGTAGCAAGGATGCAACAGAAACACTGAGGTGCCATAAAAGCCTTTACTGTTGCCGAGAGACATTGGGAGGGGATCAAAGGATCATGTGGTGATGTTGGACCAGATTTTATCTACACAGCACCAGCTCTGATGTCCTATTAGTATGAAACCTGTGGAGCACAGCAAGTATAGAAGTTGTCTTTTTATTGATAGCTGGTTGGGCAGCCAGCATATTAAAATTAATCAGCCAGTAAAAGTACTGTTGCATTAGTCACTTGTGTAAATTCAATATTGGTTGGATTTTTTTAACCTCTAACTTGACCATCTTTAATTTGTGGTGCTAAACTTTGCAAGGATTGCTTGGTGATGCCATTTTTGGAAAGATGGGCCAGGATTTTCTGGTCCCGTCATGGCGGCACCTGCCACGGAAGGTTTGGTGGCCTAGCCAAAAGCCCATCGACTTTCAGTGGGACTGGACGATCCTGATGGTGGGAGGGGCAGGAAAATCCCACCCATGGTGTGAGGTTTTGAGAAATACTGTTTGCAGTTTTGGGCATCTTGCTTTCAAAAGGTTGCCAGAGAAAAGCAGCACCTGTGGTTCCAGCCCTTAAAAACCTTAAAACACATGAAGTGCTGCATATTTGCATTAAATAGAATGAGATTCAGAGTTATAAGATAAGTACAGAGAGCTGCTCAAACATTATGTTTTGTGAGTCGTGGAATTGCCATGCTAAGAGAGGCATCGATCAACAACTGATAATGTATGCCAGTTAGTATTCTGGATCATTTTCATGGCAAAAAACACCACATTCATCAAAAAGTGCAATTTCTTACCAATATATATGTTGCAAAAGGTTTGCATTTGATGCCATGAAATAATTAACCAACTGCTATTGCTATGAGAATTTCACTAAACACCTACATTACTGACCCAGGAAGACCATGGGTGGAATTTTCTGAGCTGTTGGCGGCTAGCAGCAGGCATGATAGGTGGCATGCGTGGAAAATATGGCGCGACCTGCTTCACGGCGGCGTGAAGACAAGTTGCGATTGTTCGCTCAGCCCACCGACAGCAGGCTGCGTTTCCCACCATCGTCAGCGGCAAGCTAATTGTGAGACATCAGCATATAATCAAAAGGCCATCCTGCCAGGCTTTTGGCATCCTGTCATATCGTCCATTCACATCTGCGGGAAAGCACGCTGACAATGTGTACTTGGCGGCCTTCATTTTGGGGAAACTGAGGTGAGTGAGCAGCAGCATTCTCCACAGCTCACCTGTTGTTTACAGGCTTCAGGCACCAAGGGGTGGAGGCAAGTGCTGGCCAGCCTCGGAGGCAACTGCCGAGGGGAAGGGTGAGTATGTGTCCGGCGGTAAGTGCTGGCCAGCCTCAGAGGCGACTGCTGAGGGGGTGCAGGGCGGGGATCAAGCGCTGCCCTAGAGCTGCATCCCGCGCACAGGCAATCGAGGTGGGAGTCAGGGCAAGCGAGGGAAGTGGCCACGCATTAGGGATGCCTGTATAAACTGACCATGCCTCTGCAACTGAGACAGATCTTAGCCTGCCCGCCCATGCAAGCAACCTGGTGGCATCAAAGGGCCACCAAGCGCTCAGTACCTTACACCCCCGGCACAGACTTTGAGCCCCCCACCAATTTATTGGACTGCGGAGCAGTTGGACTGTGCACGTTGTACAACCTGCTTGCCAACGCTGGCCATGTAGCAGTCGCTGCTGGAGGCGCTCACAGCCCCTTGCAATCTCAGCATCCCGGTTTGTACCAGTGTCCCCCATGTTCCCCATGTTGCTGGTTGACAGCCATGCAGCACACTCTGGCCATCCAAGGGGTGACTAGCACTCTCTGGGAAGCATTAAGGTGCGGTCACACAGGGCCAGGAAAGGTGCTAGGTACAGCCATAACCAAGTCTCTCTCTCTTTCATGCTGTCGGAGGACCATGTCAGGATGGATCCTGGTGACCTAGCTTTATGCCTGTTGGCCTACAGAGGCCATAGAAGGATGAGGAGAGAGTGACTGAGGCTCCTGGCTGCGCAAAGGCAGGAGCAGCAACATCACGAAGAAGGGGCAGCAGGAGCTCCTGCAAACAGGAACGACAGCGAGCCGTGGCTGGTTGGCGCCTAGTGACATCCAGGATCTATAGACACCATTGTCATTCCTGCAGATGACTGAGAACCAGTATCACCAATGACTGTGCATATCTAGGGACCTGGTGGCTCACATCTGCCACTTACTGCAGGACTTGGGCCAAGGGGACATGGAGGGCATCCACTGCCAGTGGCTGTGAAAGTGACCATGGTGCTCAATCTCTATGCCAGTGGCTCCTTTCAGGGCTCCAGAGGTGACCTCTGTGGGATTTCACAATCCGCCACCCACAAATGCGTCCATGAGGTCATGTATGTCACCTTCTCCATTGCACACAATTTTGTGCATTTCACCCAGGATTAGGACAGCCAGGATTCAAGGGCCATTGGATTTGTCCTGATCTGGGGATTCCCACAGGTACAGGGTACAATTGACTGCACTCGTGGTGCTCAGGTCTCCATCGCTGCACTCGGTGGACTTCATCAACCACAAGGGCTTCCACTCACTGAACGTGCAGCTGGTATGCGACCACCAGAAATACATCCTGCAGGTGTGCACATGGTTTCCAGGGAGTGTGCACAACACCTACATCCTGAGTCACTCGCAGATCCCTGCAGTCTTCCAGAGTCCACAGAGGCTGCAGGGTTGGCTCTTTGGGGACAACAGTTACCCGCAGAGGCTGTGGCTGATGACACCCGTGCAGCGGCCTCAGACTGCAGTGGAGCGACGCTATAATGAGGCTCACGCAGAAGCTCGCAGCTTGGTGGAGCAGATCATCAGTAAGTTGAAAATGCGGTTGCAGTGCCTGGAACGGTCTGGTGGAGCCCTGCAAAACAGTCCGCAGAGGATGTCATGCATCGCTGCCATCTGCTGCACCCTTTACTCACTCCAACAGGGAGATGAGCTAGCTGAGGAGGAGATGGAGGAGCTGGTGATCTCCTCAGATGAGGAGGACACCGACAGGGATGAGGGTGAGGGGTCCTCAGTGGTGACAATAAGGGGATGAGGCGCTTGCACTGGCTAGACGAGGCAGGTGCACTCGGGAGGCCCTCATAGCTGCCGGCTTTGTGGAGAATGATGAAGGCATGCAGCGAGGGTGTTCCCAGAGATCCTCACATCGCAGTTGTGAACGTTTGACTCCAGTCTGGCTTATGGCAGCGCCAATACCCTCTGTGAGAACACTCCTGTCATGCTGGGTCAGATGATAAGAATGAGCTCCAAGTCATTATTGACTCCTTCTCTGAAGCATATGAGAAAATAAGCCTTTCACTAAAGACCCAGAAAACTAAGATCCTCTTCCAACCAGCTCCCACAGAACAACCTTCCCCCCATTGTTTGAGATCAACCACAAGATCCTAGACACTACGTTTTCTGTTTTTTGGGAACCTCCTCTGAATGAAGGCAGATGCAGATGACGAAATTCATCATCACCCCTAACATGCCAGCTTAGCCTTTGACTGACTGAGGGATTTGAGGACCAGGATCTCAAACTCAGAACTAAGGTCATGATTTACTGGGCATCAGTGACCCCTGTGCTCCTATATCCTCGGAGACTTGGACAACCCTTAGCAGACACCTCAAAGCACTGGAGAAGTACCACCGAGATCTTCCAAATACTGTGGCAAGAAAGATGGTCCAATGGCAGTGTCCTCTCCCAAGTCAACGTACCCAGCATCAAGGTGCTAATCATTCAAAACAAGTTCCGCTTGACAGGACATATTGTTTGTATGCCTGACACCAGACTCCAGAAGTAACTTCTCTGTTCAGAACTTGGTTGCAGCTAGAGACTTCCAGAGGATAATGGAAATGCTTTACGGATGTCCTCAAAGAATCCCTGAAGAGTTCAAACATACCCACCCACTCATGGGAGTCCCTGGCTTGTGGCTGACCAAAATGAAGATGGTTATTTTGCGAAGACATCTTTGTGAACACGCAGAGGTGAAGCCGAGGCATCGGAGGGAACACACAAACCTCCAAACAACTCATCTGCCCAGCTCTTCAAGCACCACCTGCCCCGCATGTGGCAGAGCTTACAGATTGCATATTAACCACCTTAGAACCCACTGAACTGGAATGGAAGCAAGTCATCCTCGATCCCGATGGACTGTCTAAGAAGATGAAGAAAAGAAGGGCTTCTTGATAAAGCACGTTTTCTCTTTTCTCCTTTTCAAACTTTTTATTGTCCTGCACTATGAACCTTGGCCCTTCACCTAATCTTGTGAACTGTGCATCATTCTCTGTTGTAGCTGCCTGATTTTTGTAGTTGTGAATCATGCATGCTCTTTGTTCCTTGCTCCATCTACATGTTATCCATCATCAGTTCAGCAGGGTTGAAGTGGGGGAATGGCCTAGATTCTATAGATGAAGTGGGTTGGTGGTAGAGTGTGGAAATTTTCTACCATGTTTTACTACAAAAGAAATCACTCAAACAAAGGCAGAATGTGAAAACATCTTATACAAATACAAATCAACAAAACCTTCAAAGAAATCAATAAACATGGCATTAATTGGTTGCAACATACCCACAGCAATATGGGTTGTTGAATGAGCAGGAGGAACCCTGACTGATCCCACCCGCCCTCTACTCTCTCCCCCATCCTGTCTCCAAAATCTTACAGCACCGAGACCAACTGTAATGGCTCAACGTGTGCTGTAGCTGATTTCACAGAGATTTTGGATGCTGCTGGGCTGTATGTCTCAGTCACTCATTAGATGCAATTGCTGGCACTTATATCAGGGTGCAACATAAAGTTTTTATATTTTTTATGACATCTAATGAACCGGAGAAATTCTGTTTAAAAATATATATTATTCAAGTTCTGCCACATCATCATGTCATTTGTGATGTTTTCGATCTTAATTAGTTCAACACAAAACACACAATTCCTATCATCACACCCCATATATATTCCCAGTGAAAATTACTTGCTGTAGTGTAATCTAAAAAATTACACACACCCCTTTTAAGAGCTGAAAAACAAACAAAACCCTTTCTTATCCTAGCAGGTAAGGTATTAACTTATATCCACTGTTGTTGCTGAATATATACCTACTTTTAGCCAGTTTAATTTCAGAAGATTTGCCAACACTCAATTTCATTAGTAATTTTATTGACTGCACTTTTATTTTCGAGCATTTAACTCACTGGAGTATAAGGTAGGAAAATTTACTTTTGCCCTCCTACCTCCCTCCCTTGCTTTCTCCTTTCTCCTTTCCCTTCCATCGTCTCTGGTGCTCAACCATCTTGCTTCCTCTCATCCTCTTTTTAATCTTTCTCTTTCCTTCTCTTTACCATCCCTCTCCCACTTGTGCATCTCTCTATCTCTCTCTCTCTCCCGAACACTTCTCTCCAGTTTTCATTCTCCCTCCTTTCTATATTGAGAATTATACATCATATAAAAATGGTGTGAAGTGAGTAAATCATTCATAGGATCATCATTACTGACAGGCTGGAATCTGGGATCTTTCTTTGCTGTTTTCTCTGATTAAAATTACTTCTACTTTCAGCCATTGTTTTTGCTTTTTATAGCTGCATATTAGCCATTTGTGTTCACTTCAGTAGATTGTGAACAAGTGATACATTTTAAATCCTCCCCTCTGTCCTGAAGTGTAAAATACATTTTTTTTTATCTCTCAGCATCTCATTTTAACTGAATAGTTTCCTGATTGTATAAGAGTAAGCCTTCAGTCCGATGACTTCAGATGCAGAGAGTCAATGATGCATGATACCATTATAATGCTGCTCAGAGCCATTGTTCTCTTCTATGGAACTGGTGAGGATCTCTGGTTTCCTATTTTCACATCACGTTGATAGCAATTGAAGGACATGTGCAAAACTATTGGAGTAATTGTGCTTTAAAAAGAAAATTTGCTTAAGCTTTAGGCATTTTTTAAAGAAAGAATCCATTCTAACCCAAAGACTGACAAATCTGCTCAATGTCTTGGACTTATCTGTTAAGATCAGTACATCCATTAATAGGCATTTCAATTATTTTAGTAAAGCACAATTGACAGAAAAAAAGATGTCAGTCAATTCTTAGTGTCTCATAAGATGCACGTGATGGTGTACGTTTGATTCCAGTTAAAGCTACCCTATTGTGGGTAGAAATTCCCACGTGGTAGGTGGGAACTTAGTGAACATCGTTGCGATGCCAGTCACCTGAGCTTTATAATTGTGTAGATTTAACAGCAATATAGATACGGTGACAATTTCTACCATCCTTTTCTACCATCCACACATGCTGATGTGAACTTCCATGGATGCCAGAGCTCTTTATTGTTACTTTGTTTAATTTAGGAAGGAGCCTTTATAGTGAGTCCTGGCAGGCTATTGGAAATTTAGAGGGTGCATTACAATTGAGCCACATCTTAGTCAGCCAATGTTCCTTTCTCTCTCTCCTTCTTCCTTTATTTCTCAATCTCTCAATCTGCTGTAAATGCAAGTTTTTCTTTCCATTAAGGGATAACTGTCTAACGAGCAGAAATGGGGCCTCCAGTTTATTAAATGCTTCTCTCCAGAGACACTGAGATAATTGGCTCTGAGGTTGCCCAACCCAGGATTGAATCTGTAATCATTTTGGTTTCTACAGTTGAGTATCACACTGGGTGTTACATTTACTCATAAAGCAATTGTGAGAAAATATGAATCTAATGACTTTTCAAAAGTTTGACACGTGAAATTCAAATCTTCTTTCCGTATTAATATATTCACAAGTGGAAGTGATTGCTGCTGTTCAGTCTCCACAATAACCATATCTAGAAAGATATATCCATCTTCCAGCTTTATGGAATACTTTCAAACTTCCACTTTTTCAGAACTTGTCATTTACAAGGCTGTCAATTTGGAGGTGTTAGACATAAAATTCATGAGCAAAATCATGTTACAGATCAGAAATCGATTTAAGTAAATGGAGTCTTCGTAGTTTCAGTGGTGAAATGTACCAAAATAGTCACTTTTTTAAACCAAAATAAGTGAAAGCGACTACTAATGAGTGAAATGTGACACATCCATTGTCATGTTTCAGGAATTTTGATTTTCTTCCTTCACGAGAAGGATTTAGGAATGAGTTGTACTTTGAATCATTGAACTCACAGACTTAAAATGTCATCAGCTGTTCCAACTGCTGTAATTGGGGATTTGATGCATTAATGAGCCTATGACAACTGAAGATATTATACAATTGGTTATCTTGACTCTGATGGCTTAATGCAACAATACAACCTGTCATGGCAGGGATAATCCTTTTCACATTAGGCCAGAGTGATCCATCTGCTAAGAATACATCTTGCAAAAAGAGAGAGCCTAGTTGAAAAGCTTACCAGTCAATCCCTGAAAGGTGGAGGAATTGAATGCACAGCACCCCACTCACCCATCTTGTTGGAAATAGAGGGGCAAAAGCGAGGAAAAGAGATGCAAGGATGATGGGTCCAGTTTTAAACAGGGAGACTGAGAGTTCCAGTCCTGCACCTGGAGCTGGAATTTTATGGAGCCTCCTCTTCCTGTTAGTCTTTTAATTGTCCACCACCATTCATGAGTGAACGTGATAGGACTGCAGAGCTTAGATCTGATCTGGTTGTGGGATGCTTAGCCCTGTCTATTGCATACTTCTTCCGCCATTTGGCACGTAAGTAGTCCTGTGTTGTAGCTTCACCCAGTTGATACCTCATTTTTAGGTATGCCTGTTGCTGCTTCTGGCATGCCCTCCTGCACTCTTCATTGAACCAGGATTGATCCCCTGCCTTGGTGGTAATGGCAGAGTTGGAGATATTCTGGGCCGTGAGGTTATAGATTGTGGTTGTATACAATTCTGCTGCTACTGTTGGCCCACAGCACCTCATAGACACCCAGTCTTGAGTTGCTAGATCTGTATGATATCTATCCCATTTAGCACAGTGGTCGTGCCACACAACACAACACAATGGAGGATATCCTCAATGGGAACATGGAACTCCAAAAGGACTGTGTGGTGGTCACTCCTACAAATACTGTCATGGACAGACGTATCTGCAATAGGAAGGTTGCTGAGAATGAGGTCAAGTATGATTTCCCCTCTTGTTAGTTCCCTCACCACCTGCTGCAGCCCCAGTCTAGCAGCTATGTCCTTTAGGACTTGGCCGGCTTGGTCAGTGGTGGTGCTACTGAGCCACTCTTGGTGATGGACATTGAAGTTTACCACTCAGAGTACATTCTGTGCTCTTGCCAGCCTCAGTACTTTCACAAAGTGGTGTTCAACATGGAGGAGTACTGATTCATTAGCTGAGTGAGGGTGGGAGGTGGGAGGTGGGGTGTGGCAGGTTGCAATCAGCAGGAGGTTTCCTCACCCATGTTTGACCTGATGCCATGAGACTTCAAGGGGTCTGGAGTCAATATTGAGGACTCCCAAAGCAACTTCCTTTCAACTGTATACCACTGTGCGGCCACCTCTGGTGGGTCTGGCCTGCCGGTGGGACGGGACATACCCAGGGATGGTGATAATGATGTCCGAATTGTCTGTAAGGTTTGACTCCATGAGTCTGACTATATCAGGTTGTTGCTTGACTAGTCTGGGGGACAGCTCTTCCAATTTTGGCACAAGCCCCCAGATGTTGGTAAGGAGGACTTTGCAGGGTTGACAGGGCTGAGTGTGCCATTGTTGTTTCTGGTCCCTAGATTGATGCTGGGTGGTTTGTCCAATTTCATTCGTTATTGACTATTCTGCATCAGTTTGATACAACTGTGTAGCGTGCTAGGCCACTTAAGAGTCAACCAAATCACTGGGGTTCACATGTAGACCAGATCAGGTAAGGATGGCAGATTTCATTCCCTAAAGGGCATAAGTGAAGCAGATGTTTTTTTTATGACAGTGGTATCATGGTCATCATTACTGACACTAGTCTTTTAATTCCAGGCTTGTTAATTGAATTAAAATTCCACCAGCTGCCATGGTGACAATTGAACCTGGGCACCAGAGCATTACCCTGGGCATCTGGATTCCAGTGGAATTACCACAACGCCATCACTTGCCCCTGTCAATGGTTTGATCTCTTGTAAAACCCGACCCTTGACTTGTGGCCAAATAAATCCTTAATTTTTCATATACCTCATGTAAAAGTTGACCCCTGACTTTCCAAGGACACTCTGCTCTGACTCTGCTCACTGCTCCACACTGCGTTCAGAGTAACACAGCAGAGATTCAGATTCAAAGCCGCAGTTTCTGATCTTTCTGCATTGGTGTAAGGTCACAGTGTGCAATTTGCCGACTGAGCTATCGGGGAACTTTAGTAAAAGTTTAATTTCTCATTGAAATGAGGGAAGTAAGATTGGAACGAACTGCAGAGTCAGTACGCACAGTGTGTGCGAGCCTTGGAAGTATTAAACTTGACCAGAAATGGAACTAAGCTCACTGAGCTGTCACACACAGTCCTATGGTCCCATAGGAAAAGAAAACGGATAATTAAATTACCCTTTTATGTTTCCTCCTGACCCCAATCCACTTCCTTGCGAGCTGTGAGCATCTGAGACTCGTACAGTTCTTCACTGGCTGCATGAGCCACGAGTGTCGATAGATGAAAGTAAGCCCCTCGAAAATGTTACCCTGTAAAAATCGACCCTTTAACTTTTTGCCTAAATAAGGGTCTCAGAAATTCGACTTTTGCACAAGTATAAATGGTAATGGCTTAATATTTGGTCTAAACTGTTTTATCAGGCTGCCTCTGGAAAAGTGGAAAAGGGAATGTCAAGTCAAATGGAGAAGGCGGTTTGGCCAGTTCTGATGACAGAGAAGTACTGGTGTTACACCCTTGGGTTATGCTATCACATCATTCAATATTGGGCAGTACAGGCACACTCCTCAATGTAAAATAGTAGGATCACTTATGGGTGTGACCAACACTGCTATCCCAAGAGAATATCTCCGGCATTTCAAACCTCCTAACATCTGCATATATCTGTATTCGCTGGTGAACAAAGAATGGAGTGGATATGTTGCTCAGGAGCACTGTGCAAGAAATGGAAAAGTCTTGCATTAATTACTGGCCAGCAGTTAAGTAGGAAAGTGATTCCACAGAAAGAAAGTCAAAACTCATATTTCAGGACATCCCAAAGTGCTTCACAGCTAATGAAGTACTTTTTAAAGTGGTGTTGTAATATAGGAATTGCGGTAGCTAATTTATGCACAGCAAACTCCCACAAAGGACAATGTGATAATGACCAGAGAATTTGTGTTTACTGTTGGTTCACCCCGTATCGTCCCAAACCCGCCTCATGAATCATGCGCTTCCAGGAAACACGCCGTTTCGATGGCATGCAGGATCTCATTCGCCTGTCACGCTGACATCTCGCCGCTTCCTCCTGCCGGGTGCCATGTTTAAAATGCAACCATGCATACACCTCTCAGTGCTTCCAGCCCAGGACCGCTGCACAGAAGACATGGCCCTGAAAGTGATGGATCCCTGGGACGCTTTCTGGACACCGTTAGAGCCCGCGCTGATGTCCTCTACCCTCACTCTGGCTGCAGGAGGCCCACCAGTGTTACCGGCTTGGGAGGTGGTGGCGATGGTGGTCGGTGTCAATGCTGCACAGAAGAGGTTGGCCATTCAATGCAGAAAGAGGATGAATGATCTCATATGTGTCGCTAGGGTAATGCAACCATCTCATCACTTTAAACTCACACACTCACAAGCCCATCACACATTCGCTGGCATCTCACTCACTGCCAGCTCAAAGAACATCACCACTCACTCTCTATCACATACACCCTCATATCTCCCTCTGAACTCTCCTTCTCTGGAAACTGCCTCCTCAGTCCTCACCCTCTTGAGGCCACTTGCACAGATCAACATGTGCCTCCACACACACCCTGGGATACCTCCCCTTCCCCAGCAATACCCTAGACCTGCAGCCTCTTCCCTTGCCTGAAGCCACTTCTCCCCCTTCCCCCCAAGTAAACCCTAGCCCTGCAGCCTTGAAAAGCCTTACGGCTGGCCTTGTAAATAGAGACCTGCACGTGAGCCCCCCTAAAAACAATGTGGTGCTGCCTGCAAAGCCTGGCACTGATGACCACGAATGCTGCCCAAAGCAGGGAAGGCAAACAAGCCTCAAATTCCCGAGCAAAGTGCAGCTTACCAGGTGCACATTGCTGATGTTCAGCTGTGAAACATGCCAGGGTGATCCAGTGTGGGGGTGGCGATTATGGCGAGCCGGGCTTATAATGATTTGCAGATGTATTACAATGAAGTTCCCGATGTGCGGTGGTGGGAGCTGCGGTCTGCCATGGATGGTTGGAGCAGACATTTGCAAACTGGTTTCACGATGCCCTCTCGCCATATTGTCCACTCATGCCTGCCATGATGCCGAAGATGGAAAATTCTGCCCAATATTTAAGTTAGAATTCATTCAAACCAAAATCAAAATGTTGACTGCTTCCTGCCAAAATGGTTAACCATAGGTCTCAGTAGAACGTAACACAGCACGCCGAACTGAAAATCGAAATGATGCACGGTGACATCGGGACATCAGCCTGACGTCACCATGTGTCAGTTTATGTGTGGGCGAGCGGGTCATGCCCCCCGCTCGCTGACGGGAAAATGCTGCCCATTATGTTACCAGTTAGAAAACTGTAACTTGCATACACATATTCTTACCTACTTCTCTAAACTTCAGGCATTGAATGACTAGAGACCAGATGAATTACTCAAGAGGCAATTGTTTCACAATTAAAGGCAGAACTATATCGGGGAATGCATCTGCTTCAGTAACGCAGGAAAATGATACGAATTCCCAGATTACTATTCCTAATGGCTCTTATATTTCCATCTTCACATCACTTGGTAGAATTATGGTTTATAATTGAAAGTTATTTGGTTATTGGAGGCATGTTAGCATATTCTTCTTCATATTTTGTTTAAAATTAAAGTAAGTATAAACTAAAATACATAATCGTGTGCATAAATCATTCCATCTTTCCTAATGGCTCAACAAGTTTATCAAGTGAGCAGTTGAGGCCTACAGACCTGAACAATGCCTGGTTCAATCCCTATAGTCTGTGCTGAGTTTGTTGATCTTGGCCACAGCAGCATGGTCAGCTTCCGTATCTCTGGGTTAGACATGGCAGAAGTCAGCCAGACTTTATGGCCCTGATAAAGTAACTATCTGGAAGTACTCCCAATAGTCAAATGAACTGCCAACATTTCACTCTGTAATCATTCATGAATAATGGCCAATTGAGCAATATATCAAAAAGTAACTGCTACCTGTCTAATTCTACCCGAGCAGAACAAAGGAGGGAAAATAGGCAAGGCCAAGGTTATGTGACTGTTCTCGCTTTGTAAGCATATGGATGTTGCCTTTTACAAGTTTGATTTTCTCACGTTAATTTCAGTGACATTCTGGTCTATTTATAGGTAAAAAGAAAAGAAAGTAAGAACTTGCATTTATAAAGCTCCTTTCGTGGCCTCAGGATGTTCCAAAGCAACTACAGTGAAGAACATTTTGAAGTGTAGTTGGAAAACGTCACAGTTGATTCATGCACAGCAAGATCCCACAAACAGCAATGAGATAATGACCAGATAATTTGTTTTGTGATGATGCTAGTAGAGAAAGATATCTCCAAGGAAACCAGGAGAACGGCCCTGCTATTTTTGAATAAGTAAGCAGTTTAATGCAAGATGGAAGGGGGTACTTTGGTTTGTCATCACTTGACAATTTGTTTCAGAATATTTATTGTTTTCACATTGGAACGATTGTACAGTTTGCTTATGTGCCATTTTCAGGATCGTCCGTTGACAGTGAGTTCACTTGCATTGTTGTGTTTATTGGTGTTGAAGTGCTAAGCCTTTTAGGATCAGGGTGATTTATTTGCACTGGCCATGAGGGATATGGGAGGGATGGTTGGATCACTACTTTTTTCTGGTCTACAGCTGTTGCTGGTGCAATCCTAGCTCCTTTCTTATATGCATCTGTCTCAGCCTCCACTAGTGATCTTTCATGTCAGTTCAAGAACTTCAATCCAACTCCAGAAAATTGCAAGAATGGGCAACATATCCTGGTACATTCAGAATGCAAAACCATTTTGTGAAGAGGTTGTGAGGGTGTTATATGATTATTCAGTGATGATCAGAGTCAGATCATTGAAGATTTTTATCATTGGTTTCATTGGCTGCGTGGATAAGAGGGAAGTGCAAAGAGTCAGCTGTTGGCAAAAATATTTGTATCTTTTATTCTTTTATACTGTGGTTATACACTTTACAGATATATTTTTAACTATTTCTAAAACACTTGGATGTTACACTCAAAAAAATACCTTGGGTAACCTAATTAAGTCAAATTTGCATTCAGACTGAAATTAAATCACTTTCACACTAAGCTCATACACAAAGTTCCATTATAGTTTTTAATGTAGATTCAAATGGCATCAACATGTGAATAACTAATAAAGATGGGTGATAATTATTTTTCAGATTTCAGGCCAGAGCCCTTTATCTGAAAGAGTAGCTACCTCTCCCTCATCCCCTTTAACCTCAAATGAAAAGCTCATGGATGGCAAGACCATCTATCTATGTGGCTGTCTCTTCCTCTGCCTTTGCCCCCAATATCCAAACTACTCTGAATCTTCACTTTCCTGTAGCTTCTCCCTTGTTGACGTCCCCGTCTCCCCAAGCTCATTTCATTGATAAGAATCATATTCTGCTCCCTCACTCCTGATGATACAACTCCTCTTTGCAGCCCCTGTGGTAGCTGAGATTGCCAGTGGTTCCTTCCCTTCAGATGTCATTCTTCCCCTCTTCAACAATGCTGTTTATTTTTCCTCCATTCAAAACCACTCATCCTCTTCAAATTGTTGTGATCTCCTAGTGTTTACTACTACAATTAATGTCTTACCTTCTTCCACCCTTTGCAAATGTTAAATTGTCCAAAATGATACCACACACACATTCTGTTCTGCTCTAAGTCATACCAACTATCGCCTCCTATTCTCCTTGTCCTACATTCACTTGTCAACTACATTTGAAGTTGCTGACTGCAAACTTCAGCTCCATTGCAGCCATTGTTTTGATGCTTCAGGTGCTGTTTTGGTACCAAAATGGCATCTCTACTATCTTGTGCTTACTGTCACCGTAGCTCATGCTGAATGCCATCCCAATTCTGATTTGATGCCACCACTGCCACTTTGGATCTCACCACTTTAGTTGACACTCTCTCTCAAACACACACAACTGGGCAATGCAGTCAGCAGCATCAGGGAATCCCTCCTACCAATTCCAATTAAAGAAATCATTAACAATTTGCTGGTTAGTTGCTGGTTACTTTCTATTGGCTCAGTGCGACCATCTGAAAGTGACGACTTGATCATGGTTGATGACATCAGAAAATGGTGCTGCACATCCAGAAGGCATTGGTTATGCAAGGACTCTGGGCACCCGCTTGCTCCCAAGAGTACTGACTATATTTGTGGTTCCCCATGGGCTGCAGCATGAGAGGGAGTCAGTACAGAGGCAACAAATGAAAGAAATAAAAACAGAAAAGACTGGAAAAACTCAGCAGGTCTGACAGCATCTATAGAGAGAGAAATAGAACTGATGTTTCAAATTTGTATGACATCTTCTTCAGAGCTGAAGAGAGGTGGAAATGTGACGAAATTTATACTGTTTAAGGAGGACTGAGCAGGTGAAGCTGGAAAGAAGGCCAGCAATAGGTGGGGACAAAGGAGAGATTGACAAAGGTTTCATGGATGAAAAAAACAAATGGAGTATTAATGGTAGTGGTAAGGGCTAAAGGAGGTGCTGATAGTGGCATGAAGATCAACAAATGAAAGGATGCTGCTCAGGAGGGGGGGTGGGGCATGGAGAAGGACTCTCAGCAGGATTTTCCAATCGCATTACCTCCACCTAGGCTGGGAGCAGTTGTGTGCATCATCTGTTGTTCACAAAGGAGATGCTCACAGAACTCTGCCGCCTCTTGTAACCAGACCTGTAGCTTGGAGAAGGGCAAATGCAGCATTAACCAGTGTTCCTCCTGGAGGAAAGAATGGGCTCCAATTTCTCCACAAAACCCTGTGCCACACTGGAGCCAGACTCCTCCATGCACCTTGACAGTGACAGCAGGCTTTCTGGCAAGACTGCCAATGCAGCAAGCATTTATGTGTGCATGCTCATCAGCCATTTTCTGTACATTACTCCATTGAGTTCCTATCTGAGTCCTGTGTAGCAGAACTCATGTGCATTCTTGCCCTCTGGGGAGCCAGCATCCATGCTACCCTTTCCTCCTACCCTGGCTGCAGCCCACTTGTACCCAGTGTCTCACCACATGCAGATCTGATTTCTAAGCTGCTGTATTTCTATGTTTGCTTAATACAAACTTACCAATTTTGCACAGGACTGGTAAACTAAACAACTATTTGAAGATGTAGCATGGGATTGTTCAGCAGATAGATTTACTATAAAGATTTGATGACTACTGTTAACAGGAAAGCACAGGTGCAATTTCTTCACACCACATGCTGCTAGCTAAACTGACAGCTACTCTGAACAATATCTACTTGTTACATGATTTACATCCTGGCTACTTATTTGCATATTCTCTCTTAAAGCAAGATCACAACATCCCCCTTTTTTGCAAGATAATATTATACATATTAAGAGTGAAAATACATATATGTTAGGGGAGTTGTGAAAAGCATTTACATCAAAAATGTCTGTTCAAGAGTTAAAGGATTTAAGAATTTAAAAATCTGTATAATGCATAGATGGTTTAACGATTCTCCTAGATCTCATAATGGTATGATCTTCCTGAGATTTAGGTATATCACTTGAGTCTTCTTGACTTGTGTATTGGTATCTTGTGTATTGTCAGAGTGATGATTATTTTCATGGTGGCATTCCAAAATTTCACTCTCTGAGTCCATCTTTGGATGTGTTCTAGACTACAGTTATACAGTTCCCTTAGCTGTTGTCTGTTCCTTCTCAACGTCACTCCATTTGGTGGTGTGACTTCATAGGATCTAGGCTTATTGCACACTTTTCATACTTCTGCAGGTAATCAAGTTTTTTTGTTAGGATGTATGACTTGAATCTTTTGTCTTCTGACTAGGCAGTTCTACACCTGCATGTCGGTTGTACACCTTCACTCTCCCTTTCGAGAAGTTTCTTCTGTACTTCTGAGAAAGCGGACAGGTGGTGGCTTGGCAAGGTTGTCCTAACCTCCCTTGTGAACATGATTTCCACAGGTGATGATAAGCCCATGTCTAAGGTCTTGCCCTTGTTTCCCTGCACTTTATGATTTTAATAGCTTAACAGTGCGAACCATTATCTCAGCGAGACTGTTAGATCTGGAATAGTGTGGTGAGGTTATCACATGGTTTATGTGACATTTGGCACACATATCCCTAACAGGTCTGCCAGTGTACTACGGCCGATTGTCCAATATGATCTCTTCAGGTGTACACCATGTAAAGCAACCATTGGGCAGGGGTGGGGGGGGGGGTGGTGGTGGGGGGAAGCCTTTAACCACTTTTGAAGAAGTCTGATGTGTCCAGTCCCTAAAGTTGTGTTAAAAGCCTTTGGAATTCCACTGTTGAGTGGGTGCTGTGGTAACCTTGCTGGATTGCTTATTTTAATCTAAAATCTATTTTGGACTGTTGCCTTAAAGGGGGTGTATAGTTGGGAAGACTGTTTAATTAAGAATTTTGGGAACTGTTAAGACTAAATAATTGTGTAACTGTAATCTTGTGTGTGTTTATTGTTTTGATTTTATCTTTTGTTAATAAATGTTTTAATTTAATTTTAAAATCTCTAAATGTGTTAGTGGACTTAATTCTTCTGAATTCAGTGCATAAGCTTTCTTATAATAAATACAAATTGCAAAACCATTGTGATAGTGGGGCCAAGTTTCCCTTGTGGATTTGGTCTGCCTGGCACATATCACCTGCCATGCCATAACAGGTATTTTTATCAGAAGTCATTGTAATCTGGGTGGCACACTTGTCAGTGGCTTGCACCAATTCATTTCAGTTTCCACAATGAATTGCTTCCCAAATAGATACGTATGGAATCTTGTGACACTGAATACCAGAGCGAGTGTATCATGGTCTTATGTTCGAATATTTGGATTTCGCCTGCAACAGACTTTTGGAACCAAATGCAATTGGTTTGCCACCTGACATAAGGCATGCTCCTAGCCCTTTTTGAGATGTGTCAACCTCTAAGATCATCTCCTTTTTTGAGTCATTGTATCATAGAACACATCTCTCCTGACAATGCTCATTTAAGTAACTCAAACCCATGTTGATAGCGCTCCTGCCGTACATACGGAACATCCTTCCTTAGCAGCTCTCTCAGTGATGATGCTCTGTTCACAAAGTTGGGTGTGTGTCCTGCCAGGAAGTTGAAAAATCCGAGGCATCTCTGCAAGCTCTCTTGATCCTGGGGAGTAGGCACGTCTCACACATCTTCAAGTTCGCCTGGGTCAGGTTGGAAACTGGAACTTGAATAGATAGAACTGAAAAAGTTAACCTTACCTAGGTTCACCTGGCATCTCTTGCTGTTGGAGACGAGTCCTTCACGACGAGCTGCTGCCATCAGTGAGTGTAGATTTCAGGTCACAATCTTCTTTGGTTTTTCTCATCTCCGCAATATTTTTCTGTAATTCTGTCCGTATACTGCTGGAACAGATCCTGACTGATGGATAAACCAAATGGTAAGCTCTGGAAACAGTATCTTCCAAATGGCATCCTGAAAGTAGTGATTTCTTGAGATCACTGCTAAATGGATCGACCAGTATCCGTGTTTGGCATCTAACCTGGAAAAAATCTTTGCCACTGTGAATTTGGGATTCAGTTCCTCTAATTTTGGAATCTTGTCTCTTTAGAGTGATATTTGGACATCTTGGGTCTAAGCATACCCAAATTTTGTTATTTTTTTCAGTACACACTTGATGGAACTGCACCCCTCAGTGTGTTGATGCTGTCACTCTCCATGTCATCTAACTCACTCTTTGACCCTCCTAGAAAGTGCAGTGTGAACAAATAGGAGAAGCTAACTGATGGGATTGCATCTTTTCTGAGGTGTAGTACAGCATCATCTTTGAAGTTTCTTATGGCATTGAAGCTGTCTGGATGTATCTGTTGTAGGTCATGGACTGACTCAGCAAGATTATTCTTCACCTGTTCTGCTACCATCGGTGTCTTGGTGGTCCTGTGTACAGTCACAATGTTGAGTTCTTTATACGCCGGTAACCCTGCTACTGCTGGTCTGCTCGTGTCCACCAGGTAGAAAACTTGTGGTTTCCATGCAGACTTGTCGTAGCTGTATTTCAATGTCAATGTATCTATGTAATAAATGGGTGACCCATGTGCACAATTAGTTTGGCTACCATAGGTTATATCATTGACTCCCAATGATCCAGATATATGTCCTACAGGATTCTGGCTAGTAAGGTATTGGCACTTGCTCCCGCGTCAACAGGGGCTGTGAGCGTGTGTTTGCTGCTTTTCATTGGGTATATCATGTTGATAGTAACAAAAGCTTCTAACCATGTGACTTCATCCACACACTGTGTCACATTCATAATGTGAAAAGCCTGTCAATTTTCCAGTTGAAGAACTTTCTGTGCTGCATCTGCTCCCTGGTTTGTCTTGCTGCTAATCTCCTGGATGTGCTTGCATTTATGTAGGTCTCTGGTGCACGCCCTGTAGTTGCTGCCAGTACACTGCACATATTGTTCGTTTTGTTGCATCTTACCTCTGCTCGTACCTCTGGAACCAGATTCCCTGCATTGGTGAGCCCAATGTCCTTTTACACTGCATAACTTACAAAGGTTTTGGAATGCAGGACAGCTTCGCGGTGGGTGCAGCAGACCACACTTCCCACATGACTTACTTGCTTTCTGCGCCCTTGCTACTGCACCAACACTGGAAGTTGCACTTAATGCTTGCAGGTGTTGTAGTCCAGCTACAATGGCTTCATATTTTGTGCCATCTTTTAGCAGTGTGTCAATATCATGACATTTCTTTTGCTCCAAAAAATCATTACGGAAAACTTCAATTGGAGTTGAAGCTATAATCTAAAAAGCACAGCTCCAGCCTTTGTTTAAATTTGGATAGGACATCTATGGCCTTCAAATTAATAGTGGGGAATTTGTTGGTCATCTTCCTAATGTTTCTTGCCTTTTATGAATGCTGACGATGTGTAAGGGATTTGTAGCTTCTCTACTCCGTGGGGAGATTCAGCAATGCAGCAGCTGCATGTTTTTCTTTTTCTCTCCCTCTCTTTCTTCGCTGGAGCTCAGGTTTTCTGTTTCACAGGTTTTCTGTCTTTTGCGTAAGAATGGCATCAGGAGGGCATTGTGATGGCCCTACAGCTAGTACTGCCCGACTCTGACTCGACTGCCTGATTCAAAGTGGACTGCCTGATTCAACACTGATTTGGCTACCCCACAAATCAGGTGCTCACTGCTCTGTAAAGGGACTCTGCCTCCCCAGGTAGTCAATGCATATACAACCTTTGTACAGCACAAAATCTTGTCTGTGGCTTTTCCTGTGATTTTGAAATTTTCATCATTTTGTTTAAGAGGCACCACTGCTGCTCACCATGTTGTATTTCTATGTTTGCTTGATACAAACTTATCAATCCCACAATGGACTGTTTGGTTTATTTGAAGATGTAGTACAGGATTGCTCAGCAGACAGATCTACCATAAAGATTCAACAGCTTTGTTAACAAGAAAGTACAACTGCAACTCCTTCACACCACATGCTGCTAGCTAAACTGAAAGCTCTGCTGAACAATGACTACTGGTCACATGGTTTACATCCTGGTTACTTACCATTAGCATATTATCTCTGAAAGCAATATCACAACATAAGCCATCCTCTAAAGTTTACGCAGTGCCAGCATTTGAGCTGGTGGCTGCGAGTGTGAGTTCGAGTGACAGCATTTCTTTATCATCAGTCTCTTGTTCCTCTTTCAGCCTCCTGACAGCAGTTCTCAGGTATTAAAAGTATAAGGCAGAAGGGTAGGGTTGGTGTGAAGGGGAAAGCAGGGGATGCAGACTTGCCCCATCTTTAGCTTGTAAATTACAAGAGATTGTGCGATGAGATGGAAGTGGATATGAGAATGTGGATCAGGTAGGAACATATACTCATTCTTGAAGGTTTCAGCTTCATCTCTGGACAAAACCACGATCATGATGCACGACTGGTGTTCTGAAGTTATTAATGTACATAATAGTTTGGAAAATATTTTTCTTTTAAAATAGAGGTTTAGTCTGCGGGTATGTCTTAATTGGATTAAAGCCAGCTAGTCTGGGTGCTTTGATGGGTACTAGTTTTGATATGTAAGAGAGATAATGTGCATTTGCATTTTTTGAATAGAGCATTCAAGAAGTGGGGTGAAAACTTGACATCTAACTAGCAGCTACCAAGCCATATGTTTATATTACCAGTAAAATTGGTATCATGAAAGGGGTTTCATTGTTAAAAGGTGAAGTTCAAAGAGGTTGTTGATACAATGAGAATTAACATTCAATGGGGCTGGTAGGTATAACTTCAGTAGATTTTGAGTGTGCAAGCAGAGGCAATGTAAGATCAAAAGGCAGCTGTAAGCCTTCAACTGGCTCCACAGTGAAAAGAACCTCATTTTGAATTTGTAAGGTGAAAATGTTTTGCCTGGTGTTTGGTTAAGTCTATGGGTTGCTGTTGCCCTAAAGGAGATTAGTCTGGGAATTTGTTAGAAGTTATGATAGCAGTAATTTGTAGCCATATGTACATATATTTTAACCTGTGTAAATTAATAAAATGTTTCATTTAATTTATTGTAAAACCTCGAGAACTAATGGCCTGATTCTTGAGTTTAGAGTCGCATATCAAAATTAACACTTAAAATTATTTTTTAAAATAATTCCGCTTTATCAGTTGTAACAATTGGTTTCCCACATTGTCTCCCCCATGGAGGAAAGGACATGCAACTGTGCCTCTCACTGGCGGTTAGGTGCCACTGCCTCCAGTTCTGCATCACCTTGTCCTGAAACAGAGAGGGCAATGTTTTAGGAGTATGATACACTGTTTGAATAATGTGCCTGAAACAGTTGAAAAGTGTGTGCAAGCTGTGAGATGTGACTGTGCAGATTGCAGCAGTGCTAAATTTGTGAGGGCAAGCCTATTAATGTGCAGTATGAGTCACAGTTGATGGAGATTGTTGGTAAGTGAATGATGGGGGTGTGTTGGGTGTAGCTGAGTATGAGTTATTGTTTCAATTTTATGGAAATAGCATGTGAAGATGCATTCACTTACTTTCACCACTCATGTAAGATAATTAAGCTTCTAGTGACTGTACTCTTGTGTCTAGACTGCTGGCATTGGCCATGATGTCCACCCGCTTCCACGGCCATCTTACTATCTGCCTTGAGGGCCCCCTGACCTCTTTAGGGAAGAGGATCTCTCTCCTCCTATGCACCTCCTACACCAAGGCATCTGGTGCTCAGTGGAGAACCTTGGAGCATTCTCTCTGCCCTGTTACACCATGTTTCAAGTTTCTACATGCTCGTTTACTTTTCTTGCACTTACAGCCCCTGCTGCAGCCAGAATGCACCTTGCCTTTCAGAGCAGTGTTAGCCTGGCATGAACTTGGGGCCTCGCTGAGACATGCAGCCATTCAACAGCACGTTCAATCCTGAGCTGCACACCGTTATCTTTTTTCAAAAGTGTAATCATTTGTGGGACGTAGATGTCGCTGAGTAGGCCAGCATTTATTGCCCATCCCAAATTGCCCCTGAGAAAGTAGTGGTGAGCTGTCTTCTTCAACTGCTGCAGTCCATGTGGTGTAGGTGCACCCACAGTGCTTTTAGGGAGGGAGTTCCAGGAGTTTGACCCAGTGACAGTGAAGGAATGGCAATATAGTTCCAAATCAGGATGGTGAGTGGCTTGGAGGGGAACTTGCAGGTGGTGCTGTTCCCATGCGTCTGCTGCCCATGTCCTTCTAGGTGGTAGAGGTTGTGGGTTTGGAAGGTGCTGTCTAAGAAGCCTTGGTGAGTTCCTGCATTGTATCTTGTAGATGGCACACACTACTACTACTGTACGTCGGTGGTGAGGGAGTGAATGTTTAAGGTAGTGGATGGGCTGACAATCGAGCAGACACTAAGTTTGCAGGCTGCCTGCATAACTATGATCAAGCACAGGTTAGTCACAGACCATGATGCCTGCAGCCATTATTGGGCCTCCAACTATTGCCTTTCTATCTTTAAATCATGGTTTCTTGACATCCTAAATCTACAACCTGCTGTAACCCTTTGTTCTTCACCTATACACTGCTTCCCCTGTGTATTATTTTATGCACCTTCAACCAGGACTTTGGTCACACCTCCTAATCTCTCATTTCGTACCTTTGCAGCCTTTTGGGACTTTTTACATGTAAGATGCTATATAAATGCAAGGCGATGGAGTTAATGATATTAAAAATCAATTGTAAAAAGCCAATTCCATTTTCTGTTATGTGGCGGTGGTTGGAATGAACCTTTCCTATCATGACCAGCTGAAGCATCAGTTGTTCATGCTGAGGTAAAGTATGAAGAGGCCTAAATAGGATTTGCTGCTTGGATCATGAGAACATTTACAAGGTTATCTGATTTGATGAGTAGGAAACATAGTCTGCCAGCAAGAAGAACTCAATCATTACCACAATAATCTATTTTTGAAACTGAGGACACATTGTTCAATTCAAACAGATACACATATGCAAATATCAACTCACTCTAATTTTGATAGCTATATGTACATTGCACAGAGTAATTCTTTGGATTTCCCCTGCTGATTCTGCCCCCAGTAAAAGAACTCCTGTTATCTTTGGTGCCACAAATTATGTGATGGAGGCTAAGCTTAATGAACGAGTTAACCAGGCAAAGGAATATGTATGTGTATATACTAGGGATGGAAAGATTTTAACAATCAGCAGTCCAGTAAAGATATTGTTGCTATTCTGCACCAAATTCACTGATCTGGGAGGAGAGAATTGCTCCAATTAGAGTGTGTAGCATCATTCTAAATCCCATCATTTTTGAATAAATTTACCCTCTCACTAAACAAAATAACCAATAAACTTTCAGTTACACGAAAAATCAAATATTGCTTTTAAGATTGTACAAGCAATAAGCCTTTAATGTCAGCAACTAAAGTTAGTGATAGACACTGGGTGGCTAGTTGTAAAGCAGGTGATGGAAGTAAAATTCTTCTGATGAATATTCCATTAGTCAGACTATCTGGCATTACCATCCACAAGAATTATGTTGTCTCTACTGCATTTACAATGTTGGTGTTTAATTCACATACTCTGGTAAATGCTTGGATCACTTTAATTAAAATTTACCACAGCAAGTGCTGTGCTTAACTCGCTTGTTTTTATTTTAGTTTTACTTAGTGTTGTAGACATTAAAATGCTCCCTCCTCCATTTTGAGATCATGGGCAGAATTTTGCCCTTGATGGGCGGGCGGGCAGCCGAGAGCCGCCGCCGAAACAGGCCCCGTGGCCATTTTAAGTGGGCGGGCCAATTAAGGCCAGCCCAGCCTGTCGCCCGATGTGAGGCGCTATGCACTCCCTGTGCAGGTGAGCGGGGGGACTTCCCCAACTGCCAGAGTGCGCTCTTTCGCACATGTGCAACCATTTGCCTCAGGGAGATCGCTGAAATGCCGTGAAACTCTAAAAATAGAAAAATTTAAAAATCATCTTTGATTTGTCATGTAACTGAAAGTTTATTGGTTATCTTGTTTAGTCCCCCTCATGTGAAAATGTCACACAAGATGGGACATGTTAGTGAAGAACACAAACACTTTATTAAAAGTTTTTACACCCGATATCAAACCTCATCCCGCCACTGGATGAGATTTGTAATAAAATCACTGACCCGCCTGCCCGTTGGGCCTGTGCGCAGACCTGAAGTTCGCATGGGCCCCTCAAATTCCTGGTGGATTGAAGAGTTAATGACCTTAACAATGCCTTTAGTTAATGGCAGGCGTTCAGGACGCGCGCGCGACATTTTAAGTGCTGGCATGGGGAGTCCGCCACCCGCACGCCAGCCAGAAGATTCTGCCCCATGAGTCCATTACCTGATGCTGCCTTGTTTGTAATTCTGTGTAACAACACTTTGCCTGGAAGAGCGGACACTGGAATTTGTGTCTTACAACCAACATTGCTATAAATATCCACGATTTGAAGTGTCCATAATGTGGAAACTGTAAACATGGGAATAAAAATTGGTAAGCATTCAGCAAAACAGACAGAATAACAAGTTTATGGTTACAGGGGCCTGCACTCAACCTGGTCATGAGGCTGGAACTGTTTTATACATTTTCCTGTTATGCACCTAAAATGGATGTTGGGCTCCCTGCATTTGTTAAAAGGGGGGCCTGATCAAGGACCCCTCTTTTATGTCTTGAGTCTATGAGTTCCCTAATCGAGTAAACTCGAATTGCACGACTTCACATACACTTGTTAGTTGATGCTTGCTAACATTAATGGAAAGAGACCAACATAAGAACAAACTGTGATTGTTTATCACAACAGAAGGAAGAGTACTAAATCCTTGCATGCTCCCACAACCACCTCCAGCTCTAGACTTACAGTTAACCAGTAGCCTGCGCTGTACAGTGATTGGTCAGTACTGTCACATGGTTAGCCCACTTGCATTCTCTTAAAGGCACATGGTACTCCACTTTACCACATCCCTCCCCCTTTACTTAAAAAATACAGTTGACAAGCTTGATAATACGTGAACTATTTACGCTAATAACTATTTACAAATCAAGTCTCTCAGGAGGCTTTCTCGGACGTATTGATTGTTGCAGTTCAACAACCTCGGCTGCTTTTTCCAAGACCTTTTTAGGGGACAGTTGTCCACTAGGTTCCTCAGTAGAAATTGGCAGGTTTATCTCTCCGAGACCCTCTGGTCCCCTTGGCCCCACTGGTGCTTCTGAATCATGTGACCCGTCCTCTACATGTGGCACAAACTCAAGTGTAGATGAAGACTGCACTTCTTCTTGTGGGACTAGCGTTTTTTTGCGGAGATGAACCAAGTGTTGTCTAATTATTTGACCATTCACCGATACATTATAGGAGATGGGTCCAGTTATTGCACTTACCTCGCCTAATACAAATTGGGCCCATCTCCAAAGTTCTTCACGATGACCGCATCTCCCACCATGAAAGTTCTTTCGTGACCATGGCCATCGTGCCTGGTCTTCTGCACCTCTTGGCTTTCCTTCACCCTCCTCTCTAAATTTGGCCGGATAAGGGTCAGGCGGGTGCAGCGATGTCTCTTCATTAGTAGTTCTGCTGGGGCAATGCTGGTCGTTGTGTGCAGCGTGGTCCAGTATACGAACAACAGCTGGGACAATCTCGTGCTGATGGACTCCCCTTCCATCTTTTTGACTCCAGATTTAAAGATTTGGACTGCCCGCTCAGCCATGCCGTTCAATGCTGGGTGCTAGAATGAGGTTTCGATATGGGTAATGCCGTTAAGGGTCAGGAACTTGTGGAACTCCCCGCTGGTAAAAGTAGTCCTGTTGTCAGACACAAAGACCTGCGGCAACCCGTGCACTGCAAAACTCTGCCACAAACGGTCTATGGGGGCAGTGGACTGGACTTCATAGAAGTTCATCCATTTGGAGTAGAAGTCAAGGAACATTGTGCTCAAGAAGGGTCCCACGTAATCAATATGCAGGCACACCCATGGCCGCCCTGGCCATTCCCATGGGTGCGATGGAACTGAAGGGGGGAGCTTTTGCATTGAGGACAGCTTTTGACCAGGGTTTCTATAATCAATTCCATGCCTGACCACCACAAATAGCAGTGTATGAGCATCTTCATTCTGCTAATACCCGGTGAGCGCTACGTAGCTTGGCTAATAACGGCCTTCACCCCCTTGGGGGCACGATAACCCTTGCTCCCCAGAGTAATATACCATCCTCGCAGGAGAGTTCATACTTGCAATCAGAATAGGGCTTCATCTCCTCAGATTTAGATCCACCTGACCAACCATTCAAGACCTGCTCCTGGACGTTAGACAATAGTGGGTCTCGTCTTGTTCACTCACAGATTTGTCTGGTTTGAACAGGGGCGGAATCCAGAAAATTTAGCACTAAGACCAGTTCCTGGGGAATTGGAGCCTCCCTGTTATTAGCTGGCAGGTGGTTTAATGCATCGATATGTGCGATTTGAGTTCCTGAATGGTGAACAAAAGTATATTCGGCTAAAAGTAGGCGGCTAATATTAGTGCCCATCTCTGGATTTGAGCCAATACAATAGATGGTATCACTTTATCTTCTGCAAATAATTCCAGTAGGGGCTTGTGGTTGGTTATAATATGGAAATGGCGACCATGGAGATATTATGAAACTTACAGGCGTAGGGCACAATAGATAACCCCTGTTTTTCGATCTGGGAATATTGTCGCTCTGCGACACTGACTGTGTGAGAGGTATAACCAATGGGTTATTCGGAGCCATCCACAATCCAATGTGAAAGGACAGTCCCTATTCCATAATGTGATTCATAACGCATCACATGTTAAAATTAATTCCTTCTTGGGGTCAAAGTGGACCAAAAAGGCCGATGATCTTAACAATTGCTTCACTTTCAGGAAGACATCCTGGTGCAGGGCTTGCCAACTCCATTTCTGGTTCTTCTTAAGCAGGCCGTACAATGGGGCCAGCTTGGTCAAAAGATTTGGGAGGAATCAGCCATAGTAGTTTACCATGCCTAAGAAGGCCTTAAGCTCTGTGATATTTCTCGGGGCAGGTGCCTTGCGAATGGCCTGGACTTTTTCTTCCACAGGATGCAGGCCCTGCGCATTGACCTTGTGCCCCAAGTAAACTATCTCCTTAGCTTGGAACAGACACTTCTCTCATTTTAAATGTACACCTGCTTGTGCGAAGGGTTTGAGCACCTCTTCTAGTGTTCATCGTCGGTCAGTCCCATGGCCAATACTTCATCCAAGTAAATATAACATCGGGCAATCCTTGGAGCAAGTTTTCCATCGTTCTTTGTAAAATAGCACACGCTGAGGAGATCCCAAAGGGTAGACGTGTGTATTGATACAATCCTCAGTGCCTATTAATGGTGACGAATTCCCTAGAGTCCTTTTCCAACTCTACCTGCTGGTAGGCATGGCTCATGTCTAATTTTTAACTTGCCAACTTCGAATACAATTCCTCAATCTTGGGTATCAGGTGTCTATCAAATTTGGCCACCTTAGTGACAGTTAGCTTACAGTCACCGCATAAATGCACTCTTTGGTCTGGGTTCAGTACAGGTACGATGGGTGCCGCCCTCTCAGAAAGCTGCACTGGTTGTAGGATGCCCAATTTTCCCAGTCTGTCCAGTTTGATTTCAACCTTGTCCTGAAGAGCATAATGAACTGATCTGGCTCTTATAACTCTGGGGATTGCGTTTGGGTCTACATGGATTCTGGCCTGCAGCCCTTGGATCCTTCATAACTTGTCGTTGAAAACAGAAGTATACTTTTGCAACGATTTCTGTAAGCCTTTCATTGTAATTTGAAAAATTTCAGCCCATTTCAATTTAATCTTTTGGAGCCTGTTGCATCCTATCCAGCTACCACTATCAAGGGCAACCCTTCAGATTGATCTCCATATGTCACCGAGACTTGACATAACCCTTTCAGTCTTATTTCCTCCCCCGTGTATGTTCTCAGTTTAGTGTCTGAAACTTCCAATCTTAAAGGATGGGTTCCTTTATTCAAGTATCTGAATGAATGTTCTCCAATGACGGACATCGAAGCTCCAGTATCAACTTCCAAGTTAACAGGTTGTTCATTGACTATAATGACTACTTGGATTGGCTCAGTCCTACCCACTTTCAGGTTAAATGGATGTCTGATTCTAATCCTTCTGGTTCTTTCATGAGACATATTTCACGATTTCGCCCTTTGTCTTTAAAATGCTCTCGCAGTCTCTCTCTGCAATGCCGCCTTATGTGACCATAGCAGTGGCAGAACAAGCATTCGACTTGTTGGAATTGTCGATCGCCCCCGGATGCCTGGATGCATTTCTCTCATTTATTTTGTGGGTTTTCATTGTGGTACTGCTGTTTTTTACTGATCTGTACATAGGGGGCATTTCCCCCCTTTCTATGGGGTCCGATGTTTTAGCGCCTTTTGTTGCCGGTCTCTCCCACCCTGCCAGATGGACAGTGCTATTTTGTCCATCTCTTATAGTTTTCGAATTTCTAACAGCACTCTCCATGGCTGTGGCTAATTCTAATGCCATATTGAAGTCTAGATTAACTTTGGCTCGCGAACGCCTTTGAATAGTATCATCTCCAATCCCGCAAATCAGTGGGTTTCTCATCATATCACTAATGGATGTTATGAATTTGCAATGTTCAGTTAATGCTTAAAAACTGCTACATAGTCAGCTATTGTCTCCCCTGAAAGCCTATTCCTTGAATTGAACGTGAAGCGCTGCAGAGTGACTGAGGGCTTTGGACTCTGGTGTTTTTGTACATTTTTTATTAACTCATCGAAAGCCTTCGAGTCAGGGGTGGTAGGTGACATGAGGCTGCAGATCAGCCCATACGTTTTGCTCCCGCATATGGAGAAAAGAATCATCCTCTTCCTGGTTCGACGCACTGGGACCAGTCACCTGAAATGGGGCTGAATGGATTGGCACGCCCGAACTGTGGCATCATGAATGACTGCAAGGGGGCTGCACTTCTGATGGCTTCCCAGTTAATGTTGAATTGAGATGTTTAGCTTACTGTGGTTTTCTTGACTGCCGTCAATTGATTCGTGTTTTGCCTTCCTCAGAGTTGCCCTCTCTCTCTGGGGTCTCTTAAAATTTTCTGTCCACTGCCATTTTTCCTGCCTGTACCTCTCTAAATGTATTGCCACTTTGAGAGCAACTCTGTCCCTGCAGTTGTTGGCTTTTTTGTGCTGGTTTTCGCACTCTTTTTGAGTTTTGGCGGGATCCCCACAATCGCGATTCTGCAGGTTTTTTTTCTCATGTTTAAAGCTGCAGCACTGCTTTCTGTTCTGATTGCTGCCTATTTGACAACTTAAGGAGAGATTCTCTTTCTAATGTCTTGCTCACCCGTCTCATGGATTCTCATTCAGGGGCCTTGTAATTTTGCTATTTTTAATCCTCGTCACCAGTTTTATGTTTTGAGTCTGTGAGTTCACTAGTCGAGTAAACTCGACTTACACGCCTTCATATACACTAGTCAGCTGATGCTCGCTGTCACTAACTGAGAGAGACCGACATAAGAACAAACTGTGATTGCTTATCGCAACAGAAGACAGAGTGCTAAATCCTTTTGTGCTCCGACAACCAGCTCCAGCTCTAGACTTGCAGTCAACCAGCAGCCCGCGCTGAACAGTGATTGGTCAGTACTGTCACATGGTTAGTCCACTTGCATTCTCTTAAAGGTACATGGTACTCCAATTTACCACACCCTCTGTGAAATTGTTTTCTAATGTTCAAAACAGGAACCTGGGCCTGGTCCACTCAGGATACTCAGCAGCCCACCCTCAACAGATAACTTTTACTTTTATTTTAAAATCCCTTCTCTTGAAGCCAAGAGGAGCAGAATTGCGCCCAGAATCCAAAGTGTCCCAATCACTGCCCTCCTCCCCGGGACTTAGATTTGGGCTACTGCAAGCTAAACAAATGGCTCAAGATTAATTTTAGTATATAGTCAAAGCTACCTCTGGAAATGTTGGCAGCTTGTCCAACTCATCAGGCCTGAGGTCTGATTTTGGGCCAATCTTGGGCTTACTGCTCCAGATGGGCATTGCCAGGCACCATTGTACACCAGGATTTTTAAGAGTTTTCATTAGAGTCTGTTTGTCTTTATTTTAGTAGGGCATAGCATAAAATTCTTAAGGTTCAACTTGTATATCTCCACCTGAAGCATCTGCTGGTTATTTTTAGTATGTTTGTTTACAAAATTTTCTTGCGATTTTTAAGCAGCTTGACGTTTCTGTAAAGTAAACCTCTCCAGATGTATTTGGTAAAGTTCCTAATCACACTGGAAATTGCTTGTCTGATGTCCTGGAGCCAAGCAACATGTTGAATATCAGGGCATTGCACTCTTGAGATGGTTAGTAGAGGTAAAATCAATTACTATTGATCTTGACCATAAGCAATTTGCTGAATTATGGTCTCATATTTGGTTGTCCTGTGTTGTGTTATAACTTTGAAGCTTACACTTTTTTTTTTGTTTAAAAGGTGTTAGTTCTCAGCCTTGGCCCAGTGATACCACTCTCATCTCTGAGTGAAAAGGTCTTCAGCTCAAGCACCACTGCAGGACTTGAGCACATAGTCCAGGTGTTAGAAATTAGAAATATGCTAAGAATAAACATTTGTTTAGTAGTCAGCCTGAAATAGGTAAAACAATAGGTTATTTCTGTAAGTCTTGTTTTACAGAAACTGCTTAAGGTTTCAGCTTTTGAGAAAGAAATGTCCTCCTATCCTGCTTGTATGCTCCTACCAGGAGATTGGCTGCCATGGTATGTCACGCTCATCTGTCTTGTACCAACCTCACACATCCACTGTAGCTCATCTACAACTGCCCTGTGACAAGTAGAGGGAAACTCCCAAGGGTACATTCATGCAAATACTCTTGGGTAGTTTGAAAAGTCGTGAAGAGTTGAGATCCTAAGAAGAAAAGAGAAAGGAAATGAAAGAAAGAACTGTTTGCGCATTCCAGCCATGCTGCCTGACCTGGACTGCTGCTCGCTGGTTGTCACAGTCATATGTTTTTGCTATATTTCACCTTAAACTCTGACGAAACTCAACATACCTACCTGATTGATTAGATAATTGATGATAAAAAATGATGCTTAAATTAAAATTTCACAAATTCAAAAGATGAAAATTCCAACACAGGCTAGCACTTTAGTGCAATGCTGAGGGAGACGGATGAGATATTAAAACGACACTCCATTTGTCACTTCTGCTGGACATAGAAGATCCTATCCTAGAAATCAGGCCTATTTATTAGTGCTTCAGGAAGTATGTAACGTTCATATTCACTGCTATTTATAATCATCTAGGTGGACAGGCAGCTCTGCCAACGCTACACATTGTCTGCATGCCTATTGGGGGTATCAGGCATCTATGAAGCCATTTGAAGGTTGCCCTAGCGCTCAACTTTTAAGTCATTTGTGCAGAATCTTTAGAGTGATCAGTTCAAGCGGGGAAGCCTCTGAAAATCAGGTTCCCTACAAATGATAACGTGCAATGCCTCAAGCTTTCTCCCTTTAACTAACAACAGTGAACTTTGTAAAAAGTGAGTTCACTGTCCTGTAAACTGGAGCGTCATCTCTATGGTATGAAGTATTGAGCCAGATGTGCAAAATGGCAAGGTTGATGACCCTAGAATGTTTCTTGATGATCTTGTATGGGAGGAATGTCACAGAACCTCACCATCTTTCTAATATTTTTCACTATCATTAAATTAATGACCTCGGTGACCTGGAAGTGGAAACTATTTTATGTTTAGCATTTTGCTTCAGAACACAATTTTACTTTCAGAAGAAGGTTAATTATTAGACTGTCGTATGTAGCTTTCAGGATAAAATGTTTCAGACTGCCTCAAGACAGTTGCTTTTGATATGGGAAAGATGTAAATTATATGCATGCCAGTGGGAATGTGACAAGAAGCTTGAAAAGTGAGTATTATATCAGTTAATTTGCAGTGTGAACCTGTGGTAAACTAAAGCAGCACAATTGAAATATCAGCTGAGCATTTTTAGCCTGAAAATAGGAGATACGAAAACTTGACAGATTTTGCTCTATGTCGGTTAATACTGGAGGTGTTACTATTTAAAGGCACCTGCACAATTCACAGGGCATGTCAGAAGCAATTATCTGTTTGAGAATGATGGAATAGTTACCCTGTGTGATTGCAGTCACAACAACATTTCAGATATGCAACACTATTCAGAATAAATTAGTTTGTTGACCAGTGGCCCCTGCCACTGGACCTAACCACCTCAACTGACGGCATGCTAGGCCTCACCATATATCATCTATAGCATGCACTGTAGCAGCTCACCAAACTTACTTTGACAGCATTTCTTAGCCCTGCAACATCTTGTGTCACTGAGAAGAACACGAGAGGTAAGATCATTGGAATACCATCAGCTGGAAGATTGACATATTCCTATACTGCTGTCCTTTCATTGTCGCTGGATAAAAATGCTGGAATTCCCTACTTAGCATCTATGTAGGAGCATCATTGGCATGAGCACTACAGCAGTTCAGGAAGAATGTTATCTTTTGAGGGCAACTGGGATGCACATTAAACATGTCAACCATATTACAAGAACAATCAAAGAAAGATTCTTGATGAGCTTTATCATGATGTGACTAAATTAAAGAAGGCATTGGCACGTAAATATGACTGTGTGTGATGGATTAATAACACCGGCAATTGAAAAAAATCGGCTGCTCAAAGCAATTCTCCAACTGGAAGAAAGCAGTGAACTGGCCTTAATAATTATGTCCAGCGATTAGTTTTAAAATTCCGTGAAGTTTAGGAACAACTACCAAAGAGAGTCAGTGCTCACAGCAGATCTCAGTGAAAAGGCTCATCAGCACGGCAAAACTCCATTCCTGCAACAGATGTTCAAAAAGTCCAGCCGAACTTCCTAGGAGCTTAAAATAGCTATGGGTTCCAAATTCAGTATGTCAAATCAACTTGGGTACATAGAAGGGCCAGATCAGACAAAGAATTGGGCACTGTGGAGGAAAGGATATTTAAGATTCGGATTAAACAATAAATCAGAGGCTGAATGAGTCGATACATCATTGTACTCCATTGGAGCAATTGTTGACGATGTGATAGCAAGACAAGGCACTAATGAAACATCAGACAAATTAGAAGAGGTCCAAAAGGTCCTCGATAATTATTTCAATTTATGGAGTAACAAGATATTAGAAAGAGCCAAGTTTAACAAAAGGGTCCAGAAACCTGGTGAACCAATCAATACCTTTATCAATGACCAACACTGGCTGAAGGTTGTCAACATGGGGATCTTAAATCTAAACTGATATGAGACCACTCTGGAGTCAGGTTAACTGATAACACCCTTTTTGACTCACTGCAATCCAAACACTTAACTTTGGAGAATAGTTTGGAGATAGTTTGTGAATAAGAAGTCCTTCAGCCAAATTGAGCCAGACTAAGAGGGGAAGACAAACCATGGTTCAGAAAACCCTCAATGATGGTACAGCTTATTAAACAAAACAATGCCAAAGACACCCCTGGGGAAAAAAGATTTTATGGAACAAAAGCTCAAGATGCCAGTGAACCACGCCAGCGCTGTGGCACCAATAAGCTCCACAGGCACGAACAGTGTTCTGTAAGCACTGCAGAATGCTTTCATTGTAAAAGGTTTGGACAGTTTGGAAAGATGTCTGGAACTAAGATACACAGAGGAGCATGAGAGAATTTTCGCACATAAGGTCATTAATGAAATAGAGGAGTCTCACCAAAAAGAGGAATAACAATATTTCCTATGCAATGCCAAAGATCCAAAATACACTTTCTGGGCAGGATTTTGCCCTTGGTGGGGATGCTCGGTGGGGGCGGTTGGGGTGTTGACTGCCGCCCCCAATTGGTACCGCATCGCGATTTCATGTGGGTGGGCCAATTAAGGCCCACCCAGTGTGGAACATGAGCTGTCAGTGCTCAGTGCTGCCTGTGCGGGCGGATGGGTGGAGGAGGGTAAGCGGGCCTAGCATGAACTGCGCGTGAAAGAATGCTTCAATCTCCCTGAGGCATGGAGTTGCCTGAAGGAGATGAAGCACTGTTTTTAAAAAAAAAGAATAAAAATGTCTTAAAACATGTCCCCTTATGTGACTCTGTCACATGAGCAGGGACTTGATTTTAATTCAAGTGTGAAATTTTAATTTTTATTTGCTTCAGGAAATCTCATCCTGCCCGTGGATGAGGTTTCCTAAAAAATGCAAAGGCCACTTGGCCTTTTTGCTTGCCCGTCAACCGTTAGATTGAACGGGCAGCGAACAATTCAGGACAATTGTTTACTTAATGGCCTTAATAGGCCTTTTAATTTTAGGTGGGTGCACTTCCGGCTCTGGCCTGCACCCACCAACCTAACTATCGTGAGAGTGCATGTTGACGTTGGCACATTTGGCTAATGTCAACATGCTTTATTTCACACTCGAGCATGTCAGGCGTGCGCACTCATGCCAAGCGTAATTTTCTGCCCTCTGGAACGCAGACATTTGTGTCAGTGGACCTATAGAAAACACCTAACTTTGACTTATAATAGGGGATACCATTCCAGAAACCTTCCCAGGCTGAACAAAGTAGGCAAGGTTGGGATAAGAGATCGAGGCAGAGATTGTGTCATTGTCCAAAGGGATGATGATCAACAATGGCCTTACTTGATACATACCCCAGAAGGCACGATAAGAAGGAACAGGAGAAATCTTATCCCCATTCCTCAAAGAGAACCTTACATTTTATATTTGTGAGAACCAGGTGTTGAAAGTCAAACTGGCAATGCACCAAATACTGCAACTCCTAGCAAAGACCAGCAAATCATATCCATGAAGTCCAAGGGGAGACTACCTATCTTCCAAACTTCACAAGGACACAAACAGGCAAAGTTGTGAAACCTCTGGATTAAACCTACGAAGTCAGAGGCTTGGGGGAGAAGGTGTAGTATGTAAATATAAATGCAAAATATATTTGGACAAACACTTTGGGGGAAATGTAGAATGAGGGTGTTCAGGGCTGAAAGAGTTAATTCAGTGCTGAAAGAGTTAATGTGTGGGACTGGGGAAACAGTATGGCCCATATGATGATGTAAGAGAGTCACTTGACTAGGAGTTTAGCAGGAGAATGCTGATGGCTTAGACTATAAGACCATAAGACTTAGGAGCAGAAATTAGACCATTCGGCCCATCGAGTCTGCTCAGCCATTCAATCATGGCTGATAGTTTCTCAACCCCATTCTCCCGCCTTCTCCCCGTAACCTTTGATCCCCTTACCAATCAAGAACCTATCTATCTCAGTCTTAAATACACTCAATGACCTGGCCTCCAAAGCCTTCTGTGGCAATGAATTCCATAGATTCACCACTCTCTGGCTAAAGAAGTTTCTCCTCTTCTCTGTCCTAAAAGATCTTCCCTTTACTCTGAGCCTGTGCCCTTGGGTCCTAGTCTCTCCTACTAATGGAAACATCTTCCCCACGTCCACTCTATCCAGGCCTTTCAGTATTCTGTAAGTTTCAATCAGATCCCCCCTCATCCTTCTAAACTCCATCGAGTATAGATCCAGAGTCCTCAAACGTTCCTCATATGTTAAGCCTTTCATTCCTGGGATCATTCTCATGAACCTCCTCTGGACCCTCTCCAGGGCCAGCACATCCTTCCTGAGATACAGGGCCCAAAATTGCTCACAATATTCTAAATGTGGTCTGGCCAGAGCCTTACAAAGGCTCAGCAGCACATCCCTGCTTTTATATTCTAGTCCTCTCGAAATAAATGCTAACATTGTATTTGCCTTCCTAACTACAGACTCAACCTGCAAGTTAACCTTAAGGGAATCCTGGACTAGGACTCCCAAGTTCCTTTGCACTAAAGATTTCTGAATTCTCTCCCCATTTAGAAAATAGTCTATGCCTGTATTCTTCCTACCAAAGTGCATGACTTCACACTTCCCCATGTTGTATTCCATCTGCCACTTCTTTGCCCATTCTCCTAACCTGTCCAAATCCTTCTGCAGCCTCCCCGCCTCCTCAATACTACCTGTCCCTCCACCTATCTTTGTATCATCTGCAAACTTAGCCAGGATGCCCTCAGTTCCTTCATCTAGATCATTAATGTATAAAGTGAAAAGTTGTGGTCTCAGCACTGATCCCTGCGGAACTCCACTAGTCACCAGCCGCCATCCTGAGAAGGACCCCCTTATCCCCACTCTCTGCCTCCTGCCAGACAGCCAATCTTCTATCCATGCTAATACCTTGCCTCTAACAGCATTGCCTCTTATCTTACTGAGGAGCCTCCTGTGCGGCACCTTGTCAAAGGCCTTCTGGAAGTCCAAGTAGATAACATCCATTGGCTCTCCTTTGTCTAACCTGCTCATTACCTCCTCAAAGAATTCTAACAAATTTGTCAGGCATGACCTCCCCTTGATGAAACCATGCTGACATTGCCCCATTTTACCATGCACTTCCAAGAATTTTGAAATCTCATCCTTAATAATGGACTCTAATATCTTACTAACGACCGAGGTCAGGCTAATCGGCCTGTAATTTCCCGTCATTTGCCTCTCTCCTTTCTTAAACAGGGGGGTTACATTAGCGATTTTCCAGTCCTCTGGGACCCTCCCTGACTCCAGTGATTCCTGAAAGATCACCACTAACGTCTCCACTAGCTCTTCAGCTATCGCTATCTCCAGAACTCTGGAGTGTAATCCATCTGGTCCAGGTGATTTATCCACTTCAGACCTTTCAGTTTTCCTAGCACCTCCTCCTTGGTAATGGCCACCATACTCACCACTGCCCTCTGACTCTCTTGAACTTTGGGGATGTCACTCGTGTCTTCTACTGTGAAGACTGACGCAAAGTACCTATTCAGTTCCTCCGCCATTTCTTTGTTCTCCACTACTACTTCTCCAGCGTCATTTTCCAGTGGCCCAATGTCCACTTTTGCCTCTCTCTTACCCTTTATAAATCTAAAAAACTCTTGCAATCTTCTTTTATATTACTGGCTAGTTTACCCTCATATTTAATCTTCTCCCTCCTTATTTCTTTTTTAGTTGTCCTCTGTTGGTCTTTGTAGACTTCCCAATCCCCTGGTTTCCCACTGCCCTTCGCTGCATTGTATGCTTTCTCTTCAGCTTTTATGCTGTCCCTGACTTCCCTTGTCAGCCATGGTTGCCTCGTCCTCCCTTTAGTATGCTTCTTCTTCCTAGGGATGAATTTTTGCTGTGTCTCCCAAATTACTCCCAGAAACTCCTGCCTTTGCTGTTCCACTGTCTTTCCTGCTAGGCTCATCTCCCAGTCAATTCTGGCCAGCTCCTCCCTCATGTCTCTGTAGTTGCCTTTATTCAACTGTAATACTGTTACGTCTGATTCCAGCTTTTTCCTCTCAAATTGCAGGGTAAATTCTATCATATTATGGTCACTTCCTCCTAAGGGTTCCTTCACCTTAAGCTCCCTTATCAAATCTGCCTCATTACACATCACTAAGACTGAGTGATACCTGTAGTCTTTGCACATCTGTAAATAGTTATGTTCATACAATAAACCAGTTATTATTCAGACATATCTATGTCTCTGCAACTGTTCCTTAGCCAGTCACAGCCAACATACAAACAGCTTTTAACCATTACTTAAAAATTATTGTTCTCTCCTTTTTGAATCAGTTACTACTGAACTGAAACGAATTGGAAAATGCACTTCCATTGATATTTGCTTTCAGTGACCCTACAGATATTGCTCGAAAAAGCACTCTTGGTAATACAGTGGATTAAAATTTAATGTCTTTGTGCCACACTCCTTTGTCCATTATTTGGGTGGAGATATTAAACAAAATAAAGCGGGTTAATCTGTACTGAAAGAGCAAAGGTTTTATGAATGCATTCAGCCTCCCAACAGTTAATATCACAAAATCAATTCAAGGCTACCACAGTGAAATGAAGCTTTGCAAAATCCATTTATATTAACTCTGGACTCTTTGTTGGTTCTGCTGATGCATTTTGAGCTGGAATCCCCTATTGTTGCTGAATGGATGAGCGGTATCCATCAGCACGTTAAATAGCAGATTAATCACCTGCTCAAAATCAGGAAGGTTATAAAGAGCATGGCCAACCTGCTGACCCGTTTTCCACTCGATGGGGGCAATTGAAGTCAACCCAATCATTTCTGCAATTATAGTTTAGAAAATTATAATGAAATAAATGTTTTAAATTAATTTGGGGCACAGCATAGCTCCAGGAGATTGTACTATTAAATTAATGCCACTAACAGATTACTTTCTGTTTTGAAGAAATGGTATGCACCATTTTGCAATGAGTGTGTGTGTGCGTGTTGATTGCAACTTTAATGGGAAATTTCTGAGGGAGTTTAAGCCCATTGAGGCATAATAACTTATTCAAGAAGAGGAAAATGCATTTGCTCTTGTCCAGAGGATGATTTAAACTTCACAGCAGATGTGTTTGTGATTTTGCTGGAATTGCCTTAATGTCGTCTTTTTTTGGCGGTGACATCCTCTTAAGTGCAAATTTGGCCTTTAGTCCATTCACTGCATCTATGTTATAAATACCCTACTTTTTCCCATTTTTGCAAGCTTGGATACCAATGCATTGGGCCACATTCAATATTTGGTTACACCAAGGTTAAACTCAAGGTATTGGGTACTCAAGTTACTTACGCTTTGCTCTTCTTTGGTTGAGTTGACAATGTTACATGTCACCACTGGAAGTCCTATGCTGTAATGAAGTGTTCCATCGTAGCAAGAGGGAGGCTGTGAGTTGCACCATTGAATTGCACTTTTCATTTGGTGGCTATGAAGCAATTTAAATAAAAATGCATGTCACTCTGTAATTACATCCTATCTCCACTGGTGAAACTGCAGTGTGTCCACCTGGCATCTCACAGTTCTTAAGCTATATTATAAATAAACTCTGTTTCAACCAACTCTGCTTCCCAATTTACCTGAAGCAACAAGATAAAATCAAAGTGCATATTTTGTAAATGTAGGATAGAATATAAAACTTTAGAATAGGAACTGAATCTTTTGTGTGCTTTGATCCAATTGTACCGTGTCATCTGACCTTTAATTCATCTGAATGCTGAATGTTCTTCACTCCTGTGAACAACATCACAGAAGATGAGAACTAGGCTGGTATTTTCTATATACACATAGTCCAGACGTTTCCATGCTTTCAGCTGAAGGATGTTGATGGGGTTAAACAATGCCTGTGGAGAAAGGTAGGAAAAACATCTACGCTTTACAAAGCACTCACTCATCACTTTAAACTATTCACCAAGTGCAGTGATCTATTGTTGAACAAAGAACACATGGTTCATTTTTTACAAATTAATTCATTCCACTGCACAAACAGCACATTGTAAAATCACAAGATGGACGAAGATCAGGAAGACCATTTAGATCATCCAAGCTCATCCATTCAAAAACAACCCTCATCCTTGTAACTGTTGGACTCATATCTTTTAAAATGGTAGTCTTCTTTTAAAGTATAGAAAGACGTGGCATTATCTGGACGTTTGGATGCTGACCTGGATATTTTTTTAAAAAAAGGTCATAAGTTCACCTTGGAACTGTAAAACAAGTGTGCCTTTTCCAAGAAATCAGCTGACCAGTATGGTACTTGAAGGGGAAGAGAGGTTTGTTTGCTCTGAACTGCAATCACTTTAATTGGTGGGAAAAAAAAAACTGGTGAAGGCAAAGGCAAGTGATTCACTGGAAATCACATGGCAGAGACAAGATTTAAGTGTTGAACCTGTTGTTTGTGAACTCAGTCTTTTGGGGAACAAGTTAAAAAGGAAGGTTAGCCTAATTGGCTCTCTCCCTGCCTTGCCACAGCCAGAGAATTCATATCTCCATATAACTTATCTGCTTTTGGACCTGAAAGGCTGGGACAAGAAAGATTGGTCCAGCCCTATTCACATCCACGCTGTGGCTCCTTTGGAAAGAATATCCTGGCAACTACAGTGAAAGAAGCCTGGTTAAAGTCTCTCTTATTCTGGATAACAGTAACAAAAGTAAATAATTGGCTATTTTGGTGAATGAATCACACTTCAAATTAATGGTACGACCTGCAGAGCAGTGGGGCTAGGTAAACTGCACATTCCTCTCATCCCGGTCATAACATAACTAGCTATTTTTAAAAAATGTTTCTGGGGTTTTGCCTCCACCACCCCTCTTCAAAGCCCATTGTATATACTGACCACTATTAGAATGAAAAATCATTTTCTGATATCAGTCCTAAATTTAGCTTTCATTAGTATGAACCTGTGCCTCCTTAGCCTATTGTCGTGCTGTGCACAACTAATATGCATATGCCAGGCCTCTCTATAGAAGGAATGTATGTGGCTGCATAAAGTGTTTACATTATATAAAGCTTAAATATTGATTTTTAGTGACTCACTTACTTTGAGGATAAAGAACTTGACAAATCAGTTCCATATCTCTGTTTTGATAAATCAATTTTTATCACATAGGCCCATGAGAAGCTGGAAGACACTAAGCTAGAGGCTGTACGTGATAATAACCTGGAGTTAGTGAAGGAGATCATTGATGATATCACCCCAATTGCTAAGGAGAATGATTCTGCAGCTGAACTCACTCGTATTCTCCAGGAACCACATTTTCAGGTATAGGCTAACAACGCTATTATCTGATGTTCTTTATTTACACTGTAGCTGCAATGCATTTCATTCTAATTCAAATTATAATCTTCAGTGATATTACATCCTAGCTTTCTCAGGCTGTAATCTTGCCACTGTCATTGGGTTAACCGTAAGTGAGGAAACATTGACTGGAATTTTCCAGCCCCTCACGCCGGTAGGATCTTCTGGTTCCGCTGATGTGAACAGCGATTTCAATGGCTCACCAGCCCCATCGTGGAGAAACCCACCGCAGTGGCGGGGGGAGGGTGGGGGTGGGGGGAGACTGGACAATTCCAGCCATGAGCCACACCCAACATCCATGGTCAACCATTCAAAGTGTAACTGGCACTATATTAAACTTGTAAAGATAGAAGCCTCGTGAAGACACTAGCCCTGATTTTGCAATTAGCCTATCTTAACAAAAGTGAATGACCTGATCATTAAAATGATGCCACTTGGAAAATTGAGCCTATTTGTCTGACTTCTGTGCCCATTTAGTCCTTTGTTGAGCTTGAGGCTAAATTATGGTGAGCTCCTTTTGCTGTATTTTTCTAGCTAAGTACCATACTGAATTTTACCCTAATAAATGGTATGGCTATTTCTTTATAACCAATTTAACAAATAGCGTGCTTGGTGACTATAAAATTTCAATCAACTTAAGCTCTGTTGGTGCTAATTTTGAAAACACTTACAGAAACAAGACCCTTCTTTGATTATTTAATGACATGACTGTAATGGTTTCCTTGCACAATTACCTACAGCTATCAAATATACCGTACTCTCACTTGATTAATAGCTCATTTGAGAGATTTGCTACTAAAACAGGAATGGAGGAATTACACTCCACTGATGCAGGTTTCATAATAAATAAAGAGCTTAATAGTTGGACAAACCTTAAATTAAACCATCAATCCTTAACGAAGCAAGCAAATTGTTGCTCTGTGGGTCTGCTTAGAAACTGGGACTGGGACGTTTTGCAAAAAGGGTGATTCACAGGCAGTAAATCATGGCACAAGCTATGAGAGTAAAAATGGTACATGCTATCTCATCACTAATGGCCTTAGCCATTAATTATAGGTCCTTATCAACGTTCAGCGATGTTCATGCTTTATATCTCTAAATAATCGCTATGCTGAACTTACAGCCTCAGCCCCTGACTTCCATACGATAGTGACATAAATTTAGTTTTCTACCGCACCACTCTTGTTTCTGCTAACTTCCTCCATGTTTTTAATTGGAAAGCTCTGCGGCGAGCATGACTGCAAATCAGATGCAGAATGGCTCTTTTTTTCAGTGATTTAACAAATACATTAATGCAGTTCGTTGGCTGGGAAGAGCTCGAACCATTGCAGCAGCCTTTCCTTCTCCTGGATAGTGGCTGGGCCGGACTTAGGAATTCGGCTTGGAGATAATTCCAATACATGCCTACAGAAGACTCCATGATGGATTCAACGGCTTTGGTTATTCCTGGAAAATGTCCAGGAGGTAATCAGAAATACAAACCAGGGAATTGTGTGTTTCTAAATTGTTTATGATTGAATTATTCCCAACTTGTCAAACTGTGAGTGACGTTGCTATTGTGATTTAGCACCTACAAAAGGCCAGCGTTTGACTAAAGATCAGGCTCACCAAGAGAAAAGCAAAAAAAAAAACCACAGGTACCTGTCCTCTGAGCAATAAGTCAAGCCATTCCCAAGTTACCAAGGGGCCCATTTTGATGGTTATTTTTAAGGCCAGTTGGCATTGGCGAGAATACTGGCACTAATCCAAGAGAATATAACCTAATTTCTCAGAAACACCATGGATGATTTGAATGTCATAGACTTCTGCCAGAAGCACCATAAGTTAACAAAGGGGTCATCACAAGCAAGGAATTGGGAGGCTCAACTTACCCGCAAAAGACTGTGGTCAAATATCCTCTATCCGTATATCCGAAAATCAAACACATCCAAAAACCGAATGCTTTTTTTGAACAGCTATGCAGTTAATTTGTATGTTAATAAAACAATGTAATATATTGTTACAGGTAAGAAGTAGGATGTGTGAGGGTTGGCTAATAGAGAAACAACTGAGTTTTTGTAGACTATAACCAACCTAGGCTTAGGCTAGTGTAATGTAAGCAGCCTAGGCCAACCATATTACAGTAGCTCGGAAAATGAAAATATCTGAAAACCAGAACGCAATTGGCCCCAAGGGTTTTGGATAAAGGATACTTGACCTGCAGTTGGTACCAATTAACAGTGTTGAATTCAATTAGTATCAAATTAGGAGGCAGCTACATTAGTTTCCCTGGGCCAACACCAACATTAAAAGAGAATTCTTCCAAATGCTCAAATTAAGGTGTCATAGTGTAATTATGATAAAACATTCAAGATTTCTCTTGTTCCACAAGTTCACACAATGATTGTGTTAGATTGCAAGGGGAATTCAAAAAGCAGAATTACAAAGCTCACTTTCTCTGCTGAAAAATAAAGTATGCCTCTTGCAGCATGCACTTGTATATGTAAGTATAAACCTTTAGGTAAAGAACTCTCAAGGCTGATTAATGGCATATTTTTTGAATTTTGAAATATCTGGGTTTTTTTTTTAAATCAGTTGCCCAGAGTTTGGCACTGATTACATGTTCCATTTTCCCTGCAGTCCCTGCTGGAAGCTCACGACTCAGTTGCCTCGAAGAACTACGAAACTCCACCTCCAAGTCCAGAGTCGCTAATGGACTCTACGTTCAACAATCAGCCTGTACCACCTGATGCTGTCCGAATGGTGGGGATTCGCAAGGTCAAGGGCGAACATTTGGTAGGTATAAAGATCCAGAACTGTACTTTAAAGTTGGCAGCATTAAAAGTATTGGATGGTAACCACAGTTTTACAAAGCTGAGAATTTCTACATAGTTTGTCATGCCTGCTACCAGTTTTTAGTATGACTCACCATCTTGAAGCAAGATGGCTTGCTCCAATTGCTAGTGCTGCTTCCGCAACTGGCCACAAGTAGCTGAAAGCAGCCTGACTTTTTCTTTCCTTCCTCAGTCTTTGCTGTCAGCGCGTATCTGTCTTCCCACTCTAGCATTGCCAAAATTAGAAAGATAATCCCATGTTCCTGGAAAGGAGCTGAGCTCACAGAAAGCCCAGTCCAAGAATCAGGAATGCAGTGTGTTGCTGTAGTAATTGTAAGTAAAACCTTTCATACTGTTTTGGCGATCATGTGACTGTGCAGATTAATCAACCCTAAGCGTGGGTAATCTTAGGGGCAGAGCTTTCTAGCCTTGGTCTTAATTCGAGCATGTAGCTTCATCAGGAGCTCTGCAAATAAAGTTTACTGTTTCTAACAAGAAATCTGTCTGGCAAGCTTATTACTTTTGGTGATGAGGGTAAATAGATCCAATGCTGCAACTCACCTCACAAATGTGAGTATTTTGATTTTTAAGGGAAGAAAGAAAAGTACACTCACCAGTCATACCACTCTTCAGCAGAATTGACCTGTACGACTCATCCATGGAAGACTGGAGTTAGTACATAGAGCGCCTAGGTTTCTACTTTGTGGCAAATGAAATAACAGCAGAGGAGAAACAGAAAGCAATTCTTCTAAGTGTGCGGGAGCAAGACGTATAAGCTAATCCATAGTCTGATTACCCCAAACGCGCCATTAACGAGCTAATAGACCTCGTGAAAGCACATTTTCAGCCTAAGCCATCAGTGATCATGCAAAGATTCAAGTTCAACTCTAGAGTAAGGGCCCCAGGTGAGCCGATTGTAACGTATATCATGAAGTTAAAACAGTTAACAGAGCACTGTGACATCGGAGATACTCCAGATGATACATTGTGAGATCGTTTGGTTTGCAGTGTACACGACGACGCTATTCAGAGCCGTTTACTTGCAGAAGTTAATATTGACCTGAAGCGGCCATGGAGATAGTACTAGCAATGGAGAGTTCTGGGAGGGACTCACAGGCTTTACAGAGTGTGAAACATGATGTCATTCTTCAGTAAGATTGGGAAGCTACCGATGGGCATGACGCGAAAACCAGGGAGACAACCGTGAAGTGGGACACAGAGCCTACCACTCAAAAAACAGAAAGTAATACTGGGAGCAGCTCACCTGTGATTCAGAAATTCAAGTGTTATCGATGTGGGGGTAACCTGCAGGTTTAAAGAGGCAGAATGCCACTACTGTCACAAAAAAGGGCACATTATAAAGCAATGCAGGGTAAAATCAAGACAGCGATTCAGGCCAAGATGATTGAAGTGCATGATATAAATGAACCAGAAGCTGCTGATAATTATATCTATTTCCTACACAATCGTAAGGCCAGGAAAACTGAACCAATCACCATTACCCTTCAAGTAAATGGGAAGCCTCTAGTCATGGAGGTTGACACAGGAGCATCGACCACAGGGGTGGGAGAACACATCTTTAAATATCTCAGTGAAGGCACCCAGCCACTGAATCTGGAGAAAACCACAGCTCAGCTTAAGACGTACACTGGAGAGGCTATACAGGTGAAAGGCATCGCCTCTGTACCTGTATCCTACAGACTACACTAGCCCAGCTGCCAGTGATTGCTGTAACAGGTGAAGGACCTAGCCTTCTGGGCTGTGATTAGTTGAAAGAAATTAAACTCAACTGGTCAGAAATTTTTCAAGTCAGAACAAGAGGAATTCCTGAGTTGTTAAAAAGGATTGACAGCATATTCTGAGATGAGTTGGGAGAGATAAAAATCCCGCAAGCTAAAATATACGTAGATTCTGAGGCAACACACCGGTTCTTTAAGGCCAGACCTGTGCCTTATGTCTTAAAGCAGAAGGTGGATGCAGAATTGTGCCACTTGGAGAAGTTAAGAATAATCCAGCCAGCCCAATTTTCAGAATGGGCAATGTCCATAATCCCTGTGATGAAACCAGATCAAACCATTTGGATTTACGGAGATTATAAATTAACTGTGAACAAGACAGTTATCCAAACCCAAGGATTGAAGATCTGTATGCTAAACTTACCGGAGGAAGATTCTACACTAAACTGGACATGAGCCATGCATACCAATAGCTGGAGCTGGGCAGCACATCTAGAGGGTATGTAACTGTCAACACGCACATGGGCCCATACCAACATACATACCTACCCTGCCTGTGTGATTTTCCAAAGAACCATGGAAAGCCTGCTACAAGTTGTAATGTACCTGGATGACATCCTGATCACAGGATTAACGGAAGCTGAACAATTGGCCAATCTAGAAGTTTTAAGGAGATTTTCGAAGGCTGGTGTACAATTGAGAAAAAAGTGTACTTTCCAAGTGACTGAAGTAACTTATTTGGGTAATCGAATGGATGCCCAAGGGTTGTATCCAGTAGAGGAGAAAGTCAGGGCAATCAAGGAAGCACCCTCTCCTGCCAGTGTCACTGAACTCAAGTCTTTTTTGGGCATGATAAATTATTACGGTCGCTTCTTGCCTAATTTGTCTACAGTGTTTGCCCCTTTACACTTACTATTGAAGAAGAACCACAGATGGTCTTGGAAGGCACAAGAAGAAGAAGCCTTCATAAAAGTCAAGACGCTTTTATAACCATCACGTCTGCTAGTACACTACGACCTGTCAAAGGAATTAACACTAACTTGTGATGCACCTCCCTATGGAGTGGAAGTGGTATTGTCACACAAGATGGAAGATGGTTCTGAGAGGCCAATAGGATATGTCTCCAGAACCCTCTCTGCAGCTGAGAAGGATTACTCACAGCTTGAAAAAGAAGGCTTATCTGTAATATTTGGAGTAAAGAAGTTCCATCAATATTTGGACGGTTGACACTTCACCATAGTGTCAGATACAAGTCACTGTTAGGTTTATTTAGTGAAGATAAAGCAATCCCACTGATAGCCTCTGCTAGAATTCAAAGATAGGCTTTGATTTTGTTGGCATATGAGTTCTCTTTTATGCACTGTCCAGGTGTGCATATAGCAAATGCAGGCCCCCTCAGTTGTTTCCCTTTGCCTGATAGTATTACACTGTTCCAGTACCTCAAGAAGTTGTGCTTGTGTTGAATTTCCTGAACTCTTCACTGGTCCGTGTGAAGCAGATGAGGATTTGGTCAAACTGGGATCCAATTTTATCAAGTGTCCATGAACAGGTATTGCAAGGATGGTTAAATGCACAAGCCTCTGAAGAGCTAAAACCATACTCTGCCCATAAACCTGAATTAAGTTATCAAGATGGTGTCTTGCTGTGGGGAGCAAGAGGCATTGTCACTTTACAAGGAAGAGAGTCATTATTGACAAAGCTTCACAGTGCGCATTCAAGAATTTCGAAAATGAAGATGCTCACATGAAGTTATATCTGGTGGCCAGGTATAGACAATGGTATAGAGAAAAATGGTTAACCACTGCCTCCAGTATCAGCAACAGCAGAAGTTGCCATTTCAGATCCACTGGATTCGTGGGAGCGGCCTTATCGACTATATAGACTATGTAGATCCATTTTTAGGTACCATGTTTTTATTGATCATTGACGTGCATTCTAAGTGGATGGATGTGTATGAAGTGAAATCACCTACATCGTGTGCAACTATTGAAAAGATGCGCCAATGTTTTAGTGTACATGGCCTACCAGAAGTCACTGTTTCAGATAATGGCACTGCTTTCACTAGGATGGAATTCCAGAGATCCTTGAATCTAAATAGGATTAAAAATGTTCGTACAGCACTGTTTCATCCCTCATTCAATGGATTAGCAGAAAAAGCAGTACGAATTTTTAAAACAGGAATGAAGAAATTATCCGACGGAACATTAGAAACATGAATTTCAAGATTTCTTCTCAACTATCGCACGATTTCTCATGCAACAATGGGTTCAACAGTGTCTGAATTGTTAATGAAATGCCACCTTTGTACAAGATTGAGTCTGGTATTCCCTAACTTAGAGGGGAAGGTGGAGAAGAACCAGAGTAGTCAGAAAGTGAATTATGATGTTCACAGTAAGGATCGAAAATTTACTGTGGGAGAGAGAGTTTTTGCGTGAAATTTAGGAACTGGACTGTGATGAGTTCCTGGTATAATTGTCTCTGAAGCACGACCTTTGTCACACCAAGTGGAAGTGGAAAATGGATTGTTAGGAAACACATGGATCATCTAAGAAGTAGAGAGACACTCCAACAACCAGTTACTCCACCTGAAATTGAAGTCGAACCTTTGATCCCTGAGGAGCCAGATCGACATAGAATAGACATACCTCTCAGTTGATGTAAATAATTCTGAACTGCCATTGCCTAAGAGTGTCCCTGATGCTGCAGTTCTTGGTCAAGTCGATCCAATGGAAGATTCTTAAGTCATAGAGTTACGTCGCTCTACCCGAATCAGAAAACCACCTCTAAGACTCAATCTATAATTGCATGAACTGTATATATTTGTATATGTTATGGATTAAGATATTCTTGTAAATAAGAGATGTAAAACAAAATTAAAGGGGGAGGAATGTAGCGATTGTAAGTAAAACCTTTCACACTGTTTTGGTGATCATGTGAATGTATAGGCAAATCAGCCCTAAGTGCGGGGTAATCTTAGGGGCGGAGCTTTCTGGCCTTGGACTTGGTTCGAACATGTAGCTTCATCAGGAGCTCTGTGAATAAGTTGGGGGTCATAAAATGGGGTGGGTACCATCCCACAAACTTCCCACCCACCCCCAAGCTCACTCCCATAATATGGGGCTGGGCGGGCACCGAAATTGGCAGCCCGCCTGCCATATTTAAAGAAATAATCAAGAGTCAATTGAGCTTGTTAACAAGCCAATTGATCCCGATAATATGCTGACCATGCCATAATACAGCTGACGTGGGCAGTCAGGTGGGAGTAGGCGGGCCGCTTTTTAAAAAAACCTTTTCAAAGGGTAGAAAGGAGTGGGGATGGGGGGTTTGGGTATTGTCTTCGGGGAGTTGTGGGGGGCGGTGTGGCGGACCTTTGCTGATCAGGGAGCAGCCCTCCTAAAATAGTACCTGCCATTTCTTCCTAGCCACCTGCTCCATAAAACACACCAACCCCACCCTGGCCCCTTCCCTAAACTGCCGGGACCATCCCCGTCCATCACCCGGACGTACTTGGCTCTGGAATCCACGGGCCGCCTTCTTGGGTCTGCTTGCAGTCCCGGCAGCACCTACTAATACTCTTAGTGCTGCCAGGATTGACGGAGCTGCCAGCCAATCCAATTGACCGGCAGCTCTCGAGTTTATGGCTTCCTCCCAAGTGAGGGAGGAAAGTCCCACACTGCCCCAATTTAGCCCAACCGCAGCGCGTTATGGGTTCTTAAGGGGCATACCATCCACCCCAACCCCTCCCCGCCAGCCCTCCCATAATATTCTGCTCTGTTTGTCTCTCCACGGATGCTGCCTAACCTGCTGAGTATTTCCAGCATTTTCTGTTTTTATTTCAGTTTTCACACATCCACAGTATTTTGCTTTTGTGTCACATTTCTGTCACTAACTTCATTTCCAAGTTTGTGATTCCATGCCTCTCCCTCGTCACTGTCTGAGGCTGAACTGAATCATTTGTAACTTCTGGTACCCTATTCAACCCTGAGCTAAGCTCCTGACCTCATGTCCACTCCATTATCAACACCACATACTTTAAAAAGGGTTACATGAATGCAAGTCATGTTGTTGTTGTGCATAAGACCAGGCAGTGGACTGCAAGGCACTAAGCAAGTCAAAGGGTTTAAATGGGGTTACTCAGATAGGGTGATACATCCATGATCTAGAAGTAAGATTTGATTACTACCAATCAACCTGTATCAGGCCTTCAGTTTACAATACAGCAAATTAAATCAGACATTTCATCATTATTGTGCTAAACATTATTATGTTTGTCTTGGGACTCTGATGTGCAAAACTCATGGGATATTGGAGCATATGATGCAGGAAACTGTGTTTATGAATGACGAACTACAGAAGGATAAATGTGGCCCATGATGCACAGAAAATAATTATAATTAATGTTCAATGTGAAAAGAATTACTCCAAGAATTATCTTGAAGTTATAGAATGTTGTCAGTGTAAATAACTTGCCTCAGAAGAAACTAACTTAGATTTAATGAAGATGCCCAAGTCAATATTAGACAAGTCCCAGGGAAAAGAATAACAACTGGTCCCATGATCTTGCAATAAAAATATATAATTGCAAATTATTATTGGCGTAGCTTAAGAAATTGATGTTCAAAAGGGAGTGAATTATTGATATGATACAGTAGCTCTCAAGTATAAAGTTGGAAACAAGGTGTAATTGAAAACTGTCACAGCATTCTCAATATGACATCTCTGGCTTTAATCTCATTTTGGGGCACAGATTGAGATTTATATTAATCAAAATGGAGCATCCCAGTCAGTTCTGGAGAGTTGCTTATTTTCACGTAAACTTTTCACAATGATAGTATGTTAAGTAACAAAGTAGACTCTGTGCCTTCTATCCCATGGCAACAGTGAACATCAACGTTGATGCTGTTGAATATTAGTATGAAATGAAAATGAGAGGCTGACAGGATGGTCCCAAGCGGAGTAAATGCCAAGAGGTGACAGGAAAGGAAATTCAGGATAAAGTTTTTCCCCCCTTCTGGGACGGTAACCATTAAAGTCTGTGAAACCTTATTTCATGTGGCAGGAAAGGGGAGTTCAAATGATCTACTTCAGTCAACTGACTGGAACTTACAATTTTCCTAATAATTGCTATCCTGTTTAGAAGAGATAGAATATTCTGTTATATATTGTACTTCTCTAATACTGTGTTACAACTAGCATTAAGAATTAAAAAGATAGGATTTTGTACTGTAGTAGATTAAAACTGTGAAAGTACTGTTAATCCCAAAATCACAGGACTGAATCCCCAGCTTCAAACCAATAGACATTTGAATATAAGGGTTAAGCCACATGATAATCCTCATCTATTGGAAAAGATGTTAGATTTCTAAAGGCTTTTTCCCAGTTCCATTAATGTCTCCAATTCTCTCTTTATAATGTTTATCACTGGAATATCCAGAAAATCATTGTTTTGTGCGTGAATATTAGCTAACGGGACTGAGATGCTATTTTCACGTACTGAAACTTCTTCCATTTAATAGATTTTGAAGGGAAATCCCGGCAAGATAGCATGAACTGTGGTTCAAGTTTACAGTGCAATGAGAAAATCCAGAAGAGCTCTTTTAAGAGACCCCCTCCCCCACTCCCTGAGAGCTTGTCTCTAGCACTGCAGGCGGGCATAAAATAACCCTTGATACTGCTCAACTAAGACCAGCGGTTTTCCATCCAGTGTCCCGGCCAATATTTATCCCTCAATCACCATGACATCAGAAAACAGTCTACTCCCAATCTTGTGAGAACAGACCATTTAAATTCAGCTTCTGTAGAGGAAAAGAATGGGAAAGAAAATGGCTGAAGGGAAACCAGGAAATGAAAATGAAGAAGTGAACAAAGATGAATGGGAGCATAAAGAGGAAAGGAAGGAATAGAAGTGAGGGTTATACAAGCCTGTTTCACTGCTCAAAAAATAGTCTTTTCAACCTCCATCTATTTTATATGTTATGTATTCATAGAATTGCACATAGAGGTGGTCATTTAGGAACTTAATGTAAAAGTAAATTGCATTGTGAATTTGTGTCACAGTTAATATCACCCTGCAGGCATCTTACCTCAAAACCTAATTAATGACAGAAATTTCAGGATGTAAAATAGCATACTGGTCCTTGTAGCTAATATTCACAAAATATGATTTTCTGGGTATTCTGAAGAATATCTCCATTATAAAGAATGGAGATACTGTTGCATGAACCTGTAAAGTCCCCTGGGACAAGTTAAATGCTAATACCATGTAATAGGTGCACTGGAATCATCAAATTGAAAAACATTTTGTGTCAACTTTTTCTTTGAATATGGCTGAGAATTTGGGACATTAATGGAACTGGGAATAATCCTTTAAAAATCTAATGTGTTATATAAAAGACAAGGCTTGCTGTGAGGTTTAACCTTCTTTTCCAATTTCTGTGGGGTTTGAAGCTGAGGTTTCAGCCCTGTGAAGTTTGGATTGATATTGACACATTCATGATCAGTCAGCATTTTAATTATTACTGCAACATTCCTATCTTTATTGGTTTTCTGGAAATTTCTACGAATTGGCAATACAAGAGAATTGGTGACATTATTGGAACTGGGAAATAATCCTTTAGAAAAATTGTGTTCCAATTAGTTTCAATTCAGCTGCTTCAATAATTAATGAAAGAGCTAAAAAAAGGTTCTGGGATATGCATACATCCAAAAAATAATGTTCATTATTCTAAATAATAATGTTAGCTTGATGCCTCAGATAATTGCATGCAGGATTAAATTACATGTTAAAAGGTTTACAATAGTGATTTAACCTTGGCAGTCTGGAATCTTGCATGCTGCTGCTTGAACTCATTTGCAGTGCTGCAATACATCCACTAACCCTCTCTCAATGAACCAACCAGCTGACAGTTACTAATGTTCTCCCAACTACATTCCTGTCCCTTTCCTTGTCCATGTGCAACTATCTTTTTCACATTTATCCCGTTCTCATTAATCCTCTTTTTTCCCCCTTTTCCCTCTACATTTACACTGTTAGAGATGCTCCCTCATAGAAAGAGTAGGATATGGGATAGGCCCAACAACATCCAACATCTAAAGTACTGGCTGGGCAACACACCCATGTTCTGCAACATATAGTCTAGCAGAACCCTATAGGAGTCTCATAGGACACTACTTGTATAACAGAGGCACCAATATCCCTGGGATAATAAAAAAACCTATTGAAATATTGGACTGAATTTTCCCCCCCGTTGGGGGGGAAGTTGATGGATGGGTGCGTACGGGTGTGCCGCTATTTTACGTGGGCAGGCCAATTAAGGCCCACCCAGCGTGACATCTGCAGAGAAGGACTATGTGCTCCCTATGTGGGCACGAAAGAGTGCACACATCTCCCTGAGGCTAAGCGCTGCTTCAGGGAGATAGGCTCTAAATGTAAAAAAAACAAAAATAGAAAAATAAAATTTCCCTTACATGTCCCCTCATGTGACATGAGTTGAGACATGTCCATAATTTTTACAAAACCTTTATTAAAATTTTTTAAAGCCTACAGAAACCGCATCCCGCCCGTGGATGAAGTTTCATGTTTTTTCTAGCTCCCGCCAGGGCTCATGGCCTGCCCACCAACCTTAAGGTTGGACATGCAGGTCCTTTAATTGCTTAATTGATCCTGTCAATGGCCTCAATTGGCCGTTGACAGCTCAGTGAGCGTGCAGCTGATTTGGCTGCGCTCCCGCCTTCCTGAAAATTTAAATCAGGCACGGTGACGTCGGGAGTTTCCCCCCAATGTCACCGCGTGTCATTTTACGTGTCGGCGAGCGGGCCCCGCCCCCGCTCGCCAACTCGTAAAATTCTGGGAAAATAACATACTTGGAGAAGGACATTGCATTTAGGAGCATAGGACTTCGGAGCAGGACAAGGCCTTCAAGCCTGCTCCACCATTGGATAAGATCATGGCTGATCTGAGTGTGGTCTCAATTCTATTTTCTTGTCTGCCCTAAATAACCCTTGACTCCCTTGTCTATCAAAAATCTATCTAACTCCGCCTTGAATAAATTCAATGACCCAGCCTCCACTGCTTTCTGGAGAAAAGAATTCCACAGACTAACGACCCTCTGAGAGAATCTTTTCTTTGTCATCCCCATCTTAAAAGGGAGGCATCTTATTTTTAAATTGTGGCCCCTAGTTCAAGTCTCTCCCACAATAGGAAATACCCTCCTGGTATCTACCCTATCAAGTCTGCTCAAGATCTGATATGTTTTATTAAGATCACCTCTCTCATTCTTTTAAACTCCAGTGGGTATGGGCCTAACCTGTTGAACCTTTCTTCATAAGATAAGCCCTTCATCCCAGGAATGAGTTAAGTGAACCTTCTCTGAACTGCTCCCATCACAATTGTATCCTTTTTCAAATAAGGAGACCAAAACTACACAATGTTCCAGATGTGGTCTCACCAAGGCCCTGCACAGCTGCAGTAAAACTTCCCTACTTTTATATTCTATTCCCCTTGCAATAAACAGCAACGTTCCACTTGCCTTCCTAATCACTTGCTGTGCCAGCATATCAACTTTATATGATTCAGGTACCGGGGCACCCAGGTCCTTCTATATTACAAAGATCTGCAATCTTTCTCCATTTATATAGATTATTGCTTTTCTATTCTTCCAAAGTGGACAAGTCCACATTTTCCCCAATATAGTCCATCTGCCAAACTTTTGCCCACTCACTTAACCTATCTATATTCTTTACAGACTCTCACTTCCTTTTGACAACTTACTTTCCTACCTATCTTAATGTCATCGGCAAATTTAGCTACCATACATTTGGTCTCTTCATCCAAGCCATTGACATAGATTGTTAATAGTTGAGGCCCCAACACTGATCCTTGTGGCACTCCACTACAGCTTGCCAAACCAAAAGAGACCCATTTATCCTGACTCTCTGCTTCCTGTTAGCTAACTAATCCTTTACCCATGCTAATATGTCACCTGCTTCTTCATGCACACTTCTCTTGTGCAGTAAAAGTTGTTGTGGCACTTTATCAAATGCCTTTTGGAAACCAGGTATACTATATCCACAGGTTCCTCTTTATCCACCTTGCCTGTTACTTCTTCAAAAAACTTAAACAAATGAGATAACCCCATCACCTTTTCCTAGCATTTTGTCCTTTGGAAATGTCAAATACCCTTCAAAATTCAGGTCCCAGCCTTGGTCATCTTGCAACCATGGGCTGAGTAATACGGGGTGGGGTGGGAGGTGGTGGATGACAAAGCCCCACCCATCACCCCCATCCTTCAGAAACAACATTGGCATGGGGACATCATGCTCGACGCTGACCTACCCTGCAGCCATAAAGTGCTGTGGGGCAGAATAATGAAGGCTAAGTGGGTCCTCCGCTCCTCACTGAGGCGTAAGTTCTGCCCTCCGGAGCTGCCGGCAAATGCGATTGCAAGAGCCTCAAACCTGTCAGACAGTTAAAAGGGCTGAGGCTCCTGCACTTTTACCTTCACGACCCCTTTACCTGCCTCACTCACAGTCACACCCTCCTGTCCCTGCCCCTGGACTAAATCAGACAACCCTATCCTAAGGGTTGTGATTATCTCTGGACAAAGTGCCCAGGCCAAATCTCTCCCTCCCTGATGCATTCTAGCGCCTGTAGCTTGGCCTCCAGCTCATTGACTCTGAGCCAAATCTCCTTGATCTGCAGGCACTTACTGCAGATGTGGATGCTTTGGATCCCACATACAGCAGCTGCAACACATCACCTGGCCTGCCATCTTCATTATGTGTTAATTCATTTATTTTACTTAATTAATTTATAATTAATAAACTCTATGACTAAAAAGTTTTACTACTGTTAGGAACCCTCTACTACAAATAAAACCTTACTATTACTAATAAATTAACTGAGTCTTGAAAGATAATTGCAAAGAATACTCATTAACCAATCACTTACCTGTTTCTCTACGATGCCACAGAACTAAGCGCCCCCACCAACCCATCCCCCCCCGCCACATGTTTTAAGCTCCCAAGTCTCTCCCGTGCTCTCCCCTTGTCACATTGTTTTAAGCTCTGAAGTCTCCACCACTCTCTCCCCTTCTCATGCTGCTTTTGGCTCCAAAGTCTCTGCCACTGTCTCCCCTTCTTGCATTGTTTTAAGCTACGCAATTGCATGGCGGTGAAATAGTTGATTCTTTATGCTTCAGCGTTTCCTGTTATGTGTCCTCTCACTGTCCAAAAACAGTTTAACTGACCTCCACTGTAACATTATTCAGTTTTACCCTCCTACAGTATTTATATTTCCAATGAGCACACTGTTGTTTCTTAATTATTGTATTCAATTTAATCCTTTGCTTCATGCTCACACATGCAGTCTAGCTTTTGGTAATAGTGGCAAAATTCTGTAATCATTGAGGCAATCACGGAGGGATTAGATCAGGCCTGGTGGTGAAGATATTGTCGATTGAACCTTAAAGTCTCCTGGGACAAGTTAAATACTAAGAACATGTAATACTTGCACTAGGGTCAGCAAAATGGAACAACATTTTGTGTCAACTTTTTCATTGAATGTAGCTGAGAAATATAATTATATTTGATGTTGTAGTGTGCTTCTGAGTTTCAGATGCTATATTGTCTAATTGAGTCACCATTTTAATCTTAAATGCAGTAACAAATCTTTCTCATCCCATAACAAAAAAAAGTGCTTATTCTAGAATAAGCGGCTGCCAGTCAATAACAAGTAGTAATCATCCTTTCCAGGGTGTGACATTCAGGGTTGAAAACAGTGAGCTTGTGATTGCCCGAATTCTCCATGGAGGTATGATCGACCAGCAGGGTTTACTGCATGTGGGCGACATCATCAAGGAGGTGAATGGAAAAGAGGTTGGAAATGATCCAAAGGTCCTGCAGGAAATGCTGCAGAATGCCAGTGGAAGTGTCATCCTTAAGATCCTGCCCAGCTACCAGGAACCACATCCTCCACGACAGGTAAGAGGTGCAGCTGTTATGCTTGGTTGCTAATGATGGAAGAATAGGCTACATTAATATTGTCAATGATTAGCATTGGACTTCCTTTTACCCCTTTTTGCATTGAATCATTGGTTTCTGAGGACTAGATTCGTTTAATTTAATAGAGACATTTAGGTAACAAGCTGAGGTTCCCAGTGAGAGACAACAGCAAAACTGAAAAGAGCAGGAGAGAAGGCAAAAACAATCTCAAAGCAATGGTTAGATGATACCAAGCATGAAGGCCGAAAAGCCTATAGACTACAAGAGAGTGGGAGGTTAAGAACAACTCCATCAATCCCAAGCTATACATGAAGATCCCATGTTATAGGTTTAGGTTGTGGTGTTTTAAGAGGGAGTTATCATCATGTCAGAACATTTTCAGTCAACCACTTTTCCTGAAAAAGCCAAGAATCTTCAGCCTTGTGGAGTCAATGAGAAATTTCACAGGGGTTTTCCACAAGCTGGCCTCAGGTACTTTGTTTTCTCAGAGGAGTTAGAATTGCTAGAGGTTGGAAAGGGTAGTGCATGATGTTCCATCTATAATTGATAGAGTGAACTTTGGTTGGCCTGTTGGTCTTTTCTCATCTTTCTCTTCATAAACCTTATTGTTTACTTAAAATTGGTATACGATTCCTAAAATCTTGCTTTGTACAGGTCTAAGAAACAGTCCCATCAAACTCCAACAATGATCGTGGCCTGGTCCAGTAAGGCAAAGCCTGACTTATTACTTACAGCTCACGATTCTGGTCCTAGTTTCCATTAGGTTATAGTGTACTTCAATTTGCTAGCCCATTTTTCATCCAGTGACTGTATTGCATCACGTACAATTGACACAAATGTTAACTAGTTTTAAGCTTATTGAGCTTTTTAAAATTGTACCAAAAACTTAAAAGATTAAGAAAGTGAAAAGGGAGTACAGGAATAAAAGCATTTTCCCTAGGAATACATACTTTAAAAGTTAAAGTGATTGATGGCTCAGGTAATTTATCTAGGGAAGATCCTGCCTGTGTTGAGCTAGTTCATCTGAGCTGGGGTGGAAGTAGTGGTGCTACAGTTGGCCTCAATGGACTTGGCATTACTGCAAAATTGGGCAAAACAAAAAAAAAAACCTTTCAGAAAAAAAGATAGAGGCAAAAAACAGGTTACGAGACCACAGATTAATATGGATCAGAAAGGAGCTGTTTGGCTCATTTTTGCTTATCCACCTAAAAGGAGCCTTTAGCATTCTTACCCACTATAACATTCATCCATGTCTTAAATGAATCCAGGGTTTTCTCTTACTCTGCCATATTTGGAAATCTCTAGCATTGGGTATCAGTTTCTTGGCTCCTCTCTGCAGGAAATTCAAAACTTGAGCAACTTCACACTTAAATGGAACTGGTCTACAGATTGGACCGATTTGCAATGAGCTTCTGGATGCAAATCATTAATAGGGCCCAACACTATACATTTCTTCTTTTTGACATCTATCCTCTAACAAATACCTTGAATTGCTTTAAGCTTACGGCTATCTGCAGAACTTGGCTGAAAGCTTTTCAGGATGTCTAGGTGTACCATGCCATAAGGCTTTCCACGGCCAACTTGCAATGTCACTTCCTTCATGAAAATTGAGGTTGGTTAGTTAGGAGCATCCCCTTTTTGAATTAGCATTTGCTGTTATTTAACAGATTCCTATGGGTAATCCTGAAGTACACTCATGATTATTCATTCTGTTCCTCTACTCCAAAGTCAGACTGACAGGTATCTAGTTCACAGAATTCACAGAACTTTTACAGCGCAGTAGGAAGCCATCAGGCCCTTTGTGTCTGTGCCGGCTCTCCAAATGAGCAATTCACTTAGTGCCATTCTCCCGGCCTTCTTCCAGTAACCCTGCACATTCTTCCCTTTTGGATAACAAAGGGATTATTCCCTTTGGAATACTTTGATTGAACTTGCCTCCACTACTGTCTCTCAGGTAGTGTACTCCTGTCACTGCGTGGAAATGCTTTTTCTCATATCACTTTATGATAGTTGTCTGGATCAGTTTTATAAACCTATTTTTTAAAAAACATGTTTGTCTGTTTCCAATATAAAGAACATCATGTTCATAGACATTTCACACATTTCAATGAATTGCACAAAAAATGTGAAAACATAAGGGACCTTAAATTTGAACTGGAGGGAAATGCTCTTGAATGAATTGAAGTTCATCTTCCCTCCTGTAACCCTTCATTAAAAAGCTGCTTTTATGTCTTGAAGAAAATAGGAAACATAAAACCACTTTCAATTAAATATAATCCACACATGATGAATTGTAATTGCAAATATGTGAGTTCAGGAGTTTATAAGATATTAAACTGAATCCCTTGCAGCCACCATTTTAGTATGTGGAAACTGTTTTATGCTGCGTAAACATTTAAATGCCATATATAAATGTCTTCTATTCTTTAACATTATCTGTCTAACTGTAAAAGGAATGTATAAGTATTGATTATAAGTGCTTACAGTAGGGAATAAATTTCCATTTCCTACAACTCAAGAGTAAACTCCTGTAGAAACTGTTCCCGCTTGTAAACAGATCGAGAACCAGAGGGCACGGTTTTAAAGTGTTTTGCAAAAGAGGTAACTGCGAGGTGAGAAAAAACTTTTTCACATGGCGAGTAGTTAGGGCTTGGAATGCATTGCGTGGAAGTGTGGTGGGTGTAGGTTCAATTGAGGTATTCAAGAGGACATGGGATAATTATCTAAATAGAAACAATGTGCAGGGTTGCAGGGAAAAGACAGGAGATTGGAACTAAATTTAAATGCTCGGAAGGCCAGTGCAGCCAAGATGGGCCAAATGGTCTCCCTCTACACCATAACAATTCTGTGAAAAAGCTAAGTCCATTACATAAATAAAGTAATTGTAACCCCTTTTCACCCCAATCAGCATAAGTTCCACTACTGGCTTCCTCCATATGAAAACATTTTTCCCAATGTTCATTTTCTGCATCACTTCATAATGAACATTTTAAAGCATTGTGAGTCAATGGTGGGTAAAATTCTTAACAATAAAATCAGTGATTAACAATAACAGCTCTGTCAAATCCCTTCATATGGTTGACAGCTTTATTAAATCCAATTGGGCATTGTATAATACAAATGTCCTTTGCCATAGGTTTTGGGCCAACATTGTGTTCATTCCAAATATTTAAGCCTTATGACAACATGTGATAATATTTCAGTAATCTGATAATTTGCGCTCTTTGGAATGTTGTCTGCTATTTTGTTTGTTTCACAGGAATCTTTGATCTTCACTTGGTTTTAGTAGCCTCCTGATTACTCAGTGATGCTTAAGATACGATGATTTGTAATAGACAGTAGCTGTATATTGTGGATCATTTCTCTGGTATATAGAGCCATAGTTATCACAATATGTGATTAGCCTAGTAATTTGAGAAGTTCTCAGCTGAAATGGAGAGTGAGTGGCAGTGTAGTACTTCATCTTGCAGAGCAGATACAAAATGAGCAGGCTACATCCTACAGAAGTGCACTGTACTTCAGCTGGAACCCCTGTTCTGTTCTGACATTATCTTATCTGTCTTTCTAGCTTTAGTCCCATTATCTTTAGCTGTATTAAGGTGGCATTAAGTCCAACAATAGCTCAGTAACTTTCACCTAGTCCAACATGCTGTGTGAGTACGATAATTTTGCTGCCAATTAGTTTTATCTGTTGGACTTCATTGAAACAATAATTGAAAGCCATCACCTCTCACCCTGCACTAATATCAGCATTTTTTAATGGGTGCAAATTGACAAATTACATTGACATATCTGTGCATATATTTCTCACATGTGAATAAGAATCCATTTTAAATGATTTCCAAAACTATCGTTATGATGCCTTTTTTTTTGCTGTGTGTTTCTGTGAATATTTTCCAGATCTTAAAATAAGACAATGCCACAAAGTTCGTTACAATGTATTGCATATGCACACTGACATCCAGCTTTATCTCACTACCACTTCTCTCAACTTCTCACTGTTGCTAAATTATCAGACTTCTTGTCTGACATCCAGTACTAGAAACAGAAGTGTGCTCTGATTAAATATTGGGAAACTGAAGCCATTGTTGTCAGCCCCTATTACAAGCTCTGTTCCTTACCACCAACTCCATCCCTCTTCCTAGCAACTGGCTGAGGCTGAATCAGACGGTTTGCAGCTTAGGAGTTGTATTTGATCCTGAGATAAACTACCAACCACATATCTACACCATCACCAAGACCAAGAATGCAGGGATGGGCTTTGATTTTGTCTGCTTCTCAGTATGATATTATGTACAGACGATCAGTAGATCATTGTAACGCCGATGCGATGACTAGATTACCTTCCCCTTTAGAGGTAGAGCACAATAGGGAAGAAGTGTTTTTCTCTTCACACATACGTGAGTTGCCAGTCGCACCAGATGACATAGGTAGAACAACTCATGTATTGGCAAGGGCATATGAATATATTGCAAATGGATGGCCAATACAGATACCGGGTTTAGAAATTAGGCCACTTTTTATGCGTAAGAATTAGTTGTCAGTCGATAAAGATTGTATTATGTGGGGAGCCAGAGTCGTAATTCCTGAAAGGTACAAATAGCATTTGCTATGTGATCTTCATGATCAACACTTAGGGATGAGCTTGACAAAGTGTCTAGTGAGAAGCTATCTTTGCTGGCCAGGATTAGGTAAGGGCATGGAAGACACAGCGAAACATTGTAGAGCATGTCAAGCTATAGAAAAGGGGCTGCCATCGGTACTTTTGCAACCATGGAAATGGCCAGCTAGACTCTGGCAGAGGCTACACATAGATTTTGCAGAATTTGAAGACCTACAGCTATTCATTGTGATGGATAGCCAATCAAAGTGGGTTGAGGGATTTCCAATGAATCAAACAACTAGCAAAACTCTAGATGTTTTGCCTAGTTGGTTTGCTGCTTATGGCTTCCCAGAGGAAATTGCAGCTGACAGCAGACCTCAGTTTTGTTCAGAAGAGTTTTCAAATTTCATGGGAATGAATGGGGTAAAAAAAAAACACTGCAGTCCCACCATAAGATCCTGCTTCAAATGGAGCAACAGTGCCCACACTACATGTTAAGATTGCTCTTGTTAAACAAATGCTAGATTCAAATTAGAAGAAACATCAGTTGTAATTGAATCACAAGCTGGCAAAATTGTTTTTACTTATTGTAACACACCTCACGCTCCTAGCGGCAAAATGCCAGCTGAATTGTTTCTTAAAAGACAGCTGAGAACAAGGTTTTCATTGCTGTTGCCACATTTAGCACAGCCAGTAGAAGAGAAACAATCCAGGCAGAAAGAGAGTCATGATAGGGGTAGAGTAAGAGAATGAAGTCTGAAGTTGAACCAGAAGGGTAAATGTGAAAGATCATTATAAGTAATTGAAGTGGTTACCAGGAAGAGTCATGAAAAAATGTGGTCCATGCAATGTTTGGTCAAAACTTTTGACAGTGGGAAGGCTAGGCTTGCACACATAGATCATGTTTTACCTTCAGAAGTTCATGAAGAAGAAGGGATTTGGGAAGAATTAAATGAGTTTGTTGAATTGGATAGTTGGGTTAAAGTAGGGCACCAATAGTTACTTCAGCGCAAGTTGCACCTGAAACCAGTTCAGGTCCGAGTCAGAGTCAAATGGACATGTCAGATGAAGTGGAAAATTCAATTGAAAGTGAAGGTCAAAATCAGTCTTTACTGGGAGAAAACTTCTCCTCAGACTCGGGCCAAACTGGGTCAAGGTTATTCCCACATTCTGGAAGTTTAGGTCAAGAAAGGAGGTATACTCTTAGGAATAAGAACCCAATGGTTAAGTTGGATTTGTAAATCAATGAAAAGCAAGTAATGTATATGAGTTGCTTGGAAGTTGAACTTCTGTGTAGTGTTTCATTAAAGAGGAGCACCCTCTTGTGGCCATTTGTTATGTATGTCTATATATAGTCAAACAGGAATAAACTAGTTTTTCAATTGGGCGCTTTGAACTCCATGTGCTGCACAGCCTCTTTTCTGTCCTGCAAAGATATCTAATTGGTGTAGGATTGCCAATCCTCCAGGATTGGCCTTGAGTCTCCAGGAATTGTGTGCAAAAATCATGCTGTGTGGAGAAAAATCGTCAGGGCGTTAAATAAGATTTATTCTTATTCATTGTTTTTGAAAATATCTCTTTACCATTGAATATGAGGGGCAAAAAAGGTTGTTTGATTGATAGTCAAGCATCATCCATTTGGATAATGATCTTTTTACTTTCCAATTGGGAAGGCGATGGTGTAGCAGTATTGTTGCTGGAATAGTAATCCAGAGACCCAGGGTAATGCTCTGGGGACCTGGGTTTGAATCCTACCATGGCAGATGGTGGAATTTGAATTCAATAAAAATCTGGATTAAAGGTCGATGATTCATGAAACCATTGTCGATTGTTGTAAAAACACGTCCACTCATGCCATTTACAGAAGGAAATCTGCTGTCCTTACCTAATCTGGCTTACATGTGACTCCATACCCACAGCAATGTGGTTGACTCTTAAATGCCCTCTGAACAAGGGCAGTTAGGGATGGACAATAAATGCTGGCTTAGCCAATGATGCCCACATCCCATAAATGAATCTTAAAAAGATTGATGTAGGAAGGCAATAAGTCACAAGGATGGATGTGTCAGCCGACTAATGGCAAGAGCATGGGGAAAGTCATGTGATGAAACCTTCAGGAATATACTTAATCACAGTTGACAACCCTACATCAATGTCACTTTTTCTTTGTAATTCGAGACTTTTCATTTTACCACAGGAATTCTGAAAAGGTGCTAATTGATTCATGCACCAGCAAAGGCTGCAAGTTTGCCTTGTCACAGTGATTAATCATGGAATTTTAATTTGTAAATGAAAAGACAGTTTGCTCGTAGCTACAATTTGCATGTTTAACTTGCTTGATTTTATCAAGTGAGCTGTGGAATAATTGTTTGTGGTGCAGATGATACTTTTACCTAAAATAACAACTAACCTGTCTGTCTAAGCTTCAGTGTCAAATGATTTCAGTTGTTGGTAACTATGGTTTCATATAAAATGTATTTATAAGCTGGAATTTCACTTTCATGGAAGTGTCCAATGGTAAAAGGGAAGCTTGTATTCATATACTGCTTTTCATGACATCAGGGTCATCCCAAACCACTTAATACCTAATGAACTACTTTTGAAGTAAAAACAGAAAATGCTGGACATAGGCAGGAGGTCAGGCACCATCTGTGGAGAGAGGGAACAGTGTTGTCTGAGGCCAATGATGTTTCGTTAAAATTGCTCTGACAATAGGTCATCGATCTGAAACTTTAATTGTCTCTCTCTCTCTCTCCATAGATGGTGTCTGACTTAGAATGTCCAGAATTTCCTGTTTTTACTTCAGGTTTCCAGCAGCATAGCTTAAGGACTTTTGGGGTCGTCGCTTTTTAATGATAGGCATTCAGATTGGTTTGGCGTTGAACTTAGATCAAATCAGAATTCCAAATTTAACATTACCAATGTGAATATCAGCAGAGACTATTTATCTACACTTAAACTGGGCTGAGGCCATAAGGAAAACTGATACTTTGAACATACAGACTTTTGAGCTAAAGGCACTATTCATAAATAGCTCCTTAGGCCACCGGAGAAAGAAACACCTTCAATGGATTACCATCTTGGACCACATGTGAAATGGGCTTGGAATTTTTTACACCACAACAGAAACAAACTCTACATGGCCACCATATTACTGTAAAAACAGGCAAACTAGATATATTGAAAACAGAACATTTTTCGAGAAGATAAAAGAGCCACAAAGCAGATTGTTTCTGTTTTTCCAGCTACCAACTTAAGCCCAAATACCAACAACCTAAAATAGTAAGCACAGAGTATGTTTGTTAAAGGATCAGTTTAAATTAACTCTATTCTCTTGTGGTTTAACCTTGCTCAACAGACTGGGCTGGATTTTCCCTGTGGGTTTGTGAACACCACCGTCAAACTCAATATGTGGATCTATGTGGCGAAACAGTCACTCATTGACATTTTCCCCCAGAACAGCCAACTAATGGCCAGCGGACAAGCTGGGAGCCAATCAGTGGCCTTCCAGCTTGAAAGTAGCAGCAGGATGCAATAGCAGGTCATTGAGGGAGAGGGTACTTCAAAATGGAGCCACCCTCTCTCCAAATTTTTTAAAGCTTAAATAAAAAAATGGCTTTTGCACCTAGGCCACTGCTGTGGTGGGGAAATGACTCTACAGAGCTGTCTAAAGTAGGCAAGCTGCCAGGAGGCTGCCCCCAGGCAGTTAATCTGCCCTGTCATCTCCGAGAACCTTTGAGACTGACAGGAAAATGTCATTATTGTCCTCTTTTAATTAGCCTTAAAGTAACTTAAAGGGCCCGGTTGGCTACATATGTGAGGTAAGTTGTCCCTGTCCTTCCATTCCCCCCCTCTCCCCGCCTGCCCCCCCCCCCGCCGGCCCTCCACCATCCCACCTCCACACAAGGATGACTCTGGAATGGGGAGGAGCCAAGGAACCCGCACGCTGGTTGACGGCGCTATTTTTAGTTTCTGCCCGCTTCTGATCTCAGCCTCGGTGGGGCCTAAGATTCAGGCCCAATATCACAAATGTTTTTGATAAAGCATGAAAAGTGAGTCCTCCTGAAATTTGGTACTAAAACTCGATTATTTGCAGCAATAAGTTGCATAATCAACTGAAATCTGATGATGCATTGATAATGGTGCCCAGGTGGTCAAATGCAAAAAAATTAGGTTACTTTTCTAGAATCACTATGTGCTAAATTCAGTATTTTAATTTCCTCAATAGTCTACCCAGCAGGTCCGAATAGGAACCACAATGATAATAGCATCAACAAATATTTCTGCCTTGTCTCCCACTAGACTTGGCTGCCCCCATCAGCTCACTTATTGAAGGTGTAGTCTATATTTATTTTTCTCTTTCTCACTCTCTAAAATTCAGCTCTGTATGTCAGTATCTCTTTTTCTCACTTCCCCCTGCCAACATAGCAGGGTAGAGTTTCTGCTTTTGGGGGAAAGATCAAATTTCGTCTAAAATTGCCAGTTTTGAGAAGTATGTTTTTTTTTCCCTCAAGTTTCTGCTCAAACTTTTTTGTATATCGCAAAATGTAAAATTTGCTGTGGGCCAGCACAATTGGGCAGTGTTATAGAAAGTCATTTTTAAACGTGTGCTTTTAAAAAATATCCTTTAGTATATTTAAGAGTGATAATTTAGTGCAGTTTGATTAATACAACTGAAGATGGTTTTATCTCAAAAAGCAAGCATTTTTATGTTGAGCATCTAGTCCACCAATAAAATGTAATTTGGAACTAACAAAAGCCAATAAATAAGATCAAACAAACAAATAATAGGAGATGCATCTTTTTCTTTATGAAGAACGACCTCCAAGTCACAAATCATCCTGACTTGGAAATTTACTATCGCTGGATTAAAATCCTGGAACTCCCTTATAACTGCACTGTGGGTGTACCTACACCACATGGACCGCAGTAGCTCAAAATGGCAGCTCACCACCACCTTCTCAAGGGCAATTAGGGATGACCAATCAAAATGCTGGCCTAGCCAGCGATGCTCATGTCCCGTGAAAGAATAAAGAAAAATGAGGCCACATGCAACACCATGGAGCAAGTCTGCATTTTTTTATTGCCCATCCCTGATTGTCCTTGAGAAGATGGTAGCTAGCTGCCTTCTTGAACCACTGCAGTCCATGTGGTGTACGTAGACCACAATTCTGAGCCAGCAACTCATCCAAATCTCAATCATCTGAGATATCCTGTCCTATTTGCAGCAGAACCTTTCAGGTGTAGATTGGCCTCAGCAGTCACCTATGTACCTATCAGAACCCTACCAAACATCCCAGATAATGAACATGGTCATCTTTGCCTTAAGGGACGAACAAATTCTGCCATCTAGAAGGACAAGGGCAGCAAATGCATGGGAACACCACCACCTGCAAGTTTCCCTTCAAGCCACTCACCATCCTGACCTGGAAATATCTTGCCGTACCTTCACTGTTGTTGGGGAAAAAATCCTGGAACTCCCTCCCTAAAGCACCGTGGGTGTACCTACACCACATGGACTGCAGTGGTTCATGAAGGCAGCTCACCACCACCTTCTCAATGGCAATTAGGGATGGGCAACAAATGGGCTGGGTCTTGTCAGTGCGCTCACATCCCATGAATAAGTAATAATAAAATTCTACTGGCAGAAATCCTACATTTAAAACCTGTTGCTTCCCATTCTCTTACTGGATTATTAATTATGGATACTATCACAGGCATAATTTTAATGACTATTTAGAAATGAATAAGCTAATCAAAGATGGACAACATGGATGTGTCAAAGGCTGGTTGTATATGACAAATTTAAGCGTTAGAATATAGTTATCAGCATGTGTACGATAGAGTGTCTCATAAGGGTGTGCCAAAACTCAGGTGTGCAGAGTATGGAAATGTTGCAGCATAAACAGAAATGTAATCCATGGACAGAAAACAAAGTGCTAGGGAACTAGGCATCGTGCATTTGGGAGAAGTGATGCACCCCTGTAATTAAGTGCTATGTCAATTTTTGTTCTCGGTATAAATGAATGATTTTGAATGGGGTGCTGAGAAACACAATCTTAAGCTTCTGACAGCACAGAAGTAGAGAGTTGGCAAAGAGCAAGAAGAAATGGCAGAGACCTCAGAACGATATTGACAGGATGGGGAGACAGGTGACATACAATTTTACCGTGCGTAAGCGTGAGCTTATGCATTTTGGAAAGTAAAACAAAGGAAAGCATTATGAACTCAGTGGAAAGATATTGGGGAGAATTTTCTCCCCATCGTGTGGGCTGGGCGGGACCGGCCGCGGGCAGGTGCACAGCCGATTGCTGCCCGCGATAGGCTGCCCGCCCAGCGTGACGCGCACCCGGAAATGCTCAGCGCTGCCTGTGCAGGCGGGGGGAGGAGGGAGAGTCGGGGCCTGCGCTGTTTCGCGCATGCGCACGAAAGAGCGCTGAAATCTCCCTGAGGCAGCTCCGTGCCTCAGGGAGATGATTTTCATTACAAAGACGTCAAAAAAAAAGAATAGAAAATGTTATTCAGACATGTCCCCTCATGTGACAGTGTCACATGAGCTGGGACATGTCAATGAATTTTAATAAAAATTTTATTTGATTTATAAAGCCTTCATGAAACCTCATCCCGCCCATGGATGAGGTTTCATGGTAAGTGCGAAGGCCGCCTGGGCTCTTCCCCTGCCCCCCCCACCAACCAGCAGCCTTGACAAGTACTTTAATTAATTAATTAATGGCCTTAATAGGCCTTTGACAGTTCGGCGGGCACGCAGCTGAGCTGAAGTTCGAAATGATGCGCAGTGACATCGCGATGCACACCTGATGTCACCGCGCGTTATTTTACGCGTCGGCGAGCTGGGCCTGCCCCCGCACGCCGGCCAGAAGATTCAGGCCATTGGAGAGTGTGGCTGAGCAGAGGGATCAAGAGGTTCAAAGTCATAATCCCATGAAAATGCAAATACAGGTAGATAAAGCTTTAAAAAAAAAAGCCAGTAACATTTTGGTTTTATAAATAACAGCATAGGGTGTAAGAGTGAAGAGGATTAGGTAATTCACAGTTTGGGTGGTGTGCACAGTTCTAGGGAGCCATAGGACAGTGGGTTACGATGTTGAGAGTCTTTAGACCTTAAAGGTGGAAGCTAGTGGAACTCCTGCTATAGATGAGTTGCAAAACAAATCTCTATTTTACTAGACTAAATCAATCTTGGAATGTGTATGAGGTGCCTTTCCAACAAACTTCATTGGAGTGAGGGGAAGTCTTCATGTGGGTCATTGCGCTATGGTCTGACAGTAGCGCACATGCAGTAACTTTTCACCTACCTCTGTAAATACTCACTTTCTGATAAAATTATATGTATCAGAATGCAATTTTTTGCCTATTACAAATCAATGTTTTTCTGATCAAATTTGGGCCCTGAACATGGAGCGACCTTGTTAAAAGATGAGAGCCTATGAGAACAGCCTTTATTATGAATACTTCTATTTCTTAGCATTAAAAAAACCAAAATAACTACTACTATTAAATGATAAATTATTGCCAGCCTGCCTCAACACATTCCTAGACCTCTGTGTATAAACGTGCACTGCTATGATTATACTGCCACCCGTACATGTGAAGCTGAGTATAATTCTGTTTTAATTAATAGATCGTATTCCCATTAATTGGTTTGGGATTTACATTCCCAGTGAAGTGAACAGAGACTTCATGTGCGTTACTTAATGCTGTAAGATTCAAAAGCTGTACTTTACATTGGGCTGTCATTATCTAGAGATTTATCCTTAAGAGGATGTTTTCACTACCACTTCTTTCAGCCTTAACGGTTCAGGGCTGTCACTTACGCTTAAGTGGCAGTAAGGTCTATGCTGTTAAGGAGAACCTTGATGTTATCTCATCCTGTTCTGGGTTCACCTTGTGACCTCTTCCATGTTGGTGGTGAATCATCTGGAAAAGTTAGAGTCAAGATGGCATAAAGAGGAATGATTAACCAACTGGTACAGTCACATTTGATTTGATTTTTCAGTTGGCATACAGTCTCATTCAAGGTTTGTTCTGAGGCTCAACCTTGTGATATTTGCAGAATAATCTAGAATCAAAAGCATCAAATTGCCTATTTGTTATTTTTGTGCACACCCAAGTTTCTGAGGCTTTTGGATATTGCCAATGCATGGTAGAACTGCACATTGAGTTTGTGACTTGGGTTTGATCTTCATTTATCATATATATCTGCTAGGAGAGACCATATGTGCTCAAGGGTACAATTCTAAAGGGAATGCAAGAACAGAGAGACCTGAGGGTTTATGTGCACAAATTGTTGAAGGTGGCAGGGCAGGTTGAGAAAGTGGTTAATAAGGCATACGGGATCCTGGGCTTTATAAATAGAGACAGATCGAGCACAAAAGCAAGAAAGCTATAAGGAACCTTTATAAAATACTGGTTCAGCCTCAACTGGAGTATTGGGCCAATTCTAGACACCTCACTTTAAGAAGGATATGAAGTCTTTAGAGAAGGCGCAGAGAAAGAAAATTGAGATTGGTTCCAGGGATGAGGGACTTCAGTTTTGTGGATCGACTGCAGAAGCTGGGACAGTTCTTCTTAGATTAAGGTTGAGGGGATATTTCACAGATGTGCTCAAAGTCAGGAGGAGCCTGGGCAAAGTAGATAGGGAGATGTTCCCATTGGTGAAAGGTCAAGAACCACTGCATGCAGATTAAAGGCGATTGGCAAAGGAATCAAAGATGACATGTAAAAACATTTTATTTTACATAGTGAATGGTTAAGATCTGAAATTGCCTGACAGATTGATAGTGACAGATTCAAGCGTGGCTTTCGAAAGTGAATTGGATGAAGCTTAAAAAATTGCAGACCTACAGGAAAAGGATAGGGGAGTGGGACTAGTTGGATTCCCTTTTGCAGAGAACCGGCACAGACTGGATTGGCCAAGGGCCATCTCTAAGTGATATAACCATTTAATGATTCTATTCTGTATATGGGATAGATTCCTTTTGGCAGAAAGCTCATGTTAAAAAGTTTACGGATTTCATTAAAGGTGTCACTGCAGCTTTACACATAGTTGATGCACATGAAGATTTATTGGGTTCCATGGAGGAACCTCCAAATATTAATAACCTAGCACTGAAGAAACTGCAGGTGTGTGTCAACCAACTCAAATGGCATTCATTTTTTTAGGGTCAAGATTGTTGATGATGCGCTTGGGACCCAGTGCTTCAAATTGCACACCCGGAGCAGTTGAAGAATGTGAACTTGGATCCCAGGGACAGTGATCAAATATGCATATAAGTAGAATTGAGATACAGATCAGCCATAGTCTAGCTGATTGACGAAACAGGCTCGAGGGGTTGAATGTCCCACTCTTGGAGCTGAATCTTTGGCTTGGCAAGCGGGGGCGGGGCCGTCTCGCTGAGGCGTAGAATGATGCTGGGTGACACCGGGTGTGTGTCCTGATGTCACCAAGCGTCATTTAGATTTTCAGTTCAGTGGGCGCGCAACAGAATCAGCTGCGCGTCCGTCAAACTATCAAAGGCCTGTTAAGGCCATCAATTAAATGATTAAGTCTTTGGAGAAACCTGCCCGTCCAACCTTAAGGTTGCCGGGCAGGCAAAGAGCCCAGGTGGCCTTCAAATTTTTCATGGAACCTCATCCATGGGCTGGATGAGGTTGCATGAAGGGTTTATAAATTAAATAAAATTTTTCATTAAAGTTCATTGACATGTCCCAGCTCATGTGACACTTTGAGGGGACATGTCTTAAATTTCTTTTTCTTCTTAAAATTTTTGGAACTTAAACTAATCTCCATGAGGCAGCTCTGTGCCTCAGGGAGATTTCTGCGCTCTTTTGCGCACATACACGAAAGAGCGCCAGACCCCAACTCAGGGAACCCCTCCCCCCGCCCGCACAGGGAACGCTCAGCGTCTCCAGGCATGTGTCACGCTGGGCAGGCCTTAATTGGCCCAGCCATGTAAAATGGTGGTGTGGACCCAATTGGGGGCGCCAATTGGTTCCACGCCCACCCCAGCACAACCTCCCCCCCCCCCAGCCTGGGGGAAAATTCTATCCATGATTCTCTGTTGCTGAGCTTCAGTAGAGGACTTGCATCCTTGGAACAGTGAACAATTTATGTTGGATTTCAGCTTTTGGCAGAGTTCTGCCAAGATCAAGCCTCTATGTCCCATTAGCAAATCTTTATATTTGCAAGCAGACTGCTTTGGTAAATGGGGATCTGCTCTTCATGCGTAGAGACACTGCACGATGCACGATTTGTATCTTACTAAATTTTATCTCCTCCAATTTATCTCACTCACCTTTCACATCTGATATAAAGTAGTTGACCTGAGCAGGTCCCCAAGGAAGGGGCAGAAAATATAAGCAGAAGAGTGCATCAGCAATTAGAACCAGAATGAGTAATAATGGTAAAAAGTCAAAGCTTAAGGCTCTTTATCTGAATGCCCACAGCATTTGTAACAAGATAGATGAGTTGACAGCACAAATAGAAATAAATGGATATGATATCACTTGTGGTGGTGAGTAATGATATAGGTGCAATAGATTGTGATGTGGAATCAGTTAGGACAGAAATAAGGAACAGCAAGGGGAAGAAGTCATGGATGGGAATCATCTATAGGCCCCCAAAGAGTTGCCTCACTGTAGGACAAAGTATAAATTGGGAAATAATGGTGGTGTGTAAGAGGGGCTTACAATTGTCATGGGTGGTTTTAATCTGCAAATCAGATTGGCAGGGGTAACATGGAAGACGAATTTGTAGAGTGCATCAGGGATTGTTTCTTAGAGTTCTTAAAGTTTCTTAGGTTGCAGAACCTACCTGGGAACAGGCTATTTTAGATCTAGTAATGTATAATGAGGTAGAATTGATAAGAGGTCTCGTAGTTAAGGATCATATGGGGGTTGGTGACCACAACATGGTAGAATTTCAACTTCAGTTTGAGGGCGAGCAACTTGGATCTCAAACTAGTGCCCTCAACTTAAATAAGGGCAATTACAGAGATATGAAGAAAGAGTTGTCTAAAGCAGGCTGGGAAAATAGACTAAGAGGGAGGACAATGGATGAGCAGTGGCAGACATTTAAGCAGATATTTCATAACACTCAGCAAAAATTTACCCCCGTCAATAAGGAATCAATGAAAAGGATAAACCACCTGTGGTTAACAAAGGCAGGCAAGGAGAGTATCTCTAAAAAAACAATCCCTGATGCATTCTACAAATTCGTCTTCCATGTTACCCCTGCCAATCTGATTTGTCCAGTCAATTTGCAGATTAAAATCACCCATGACAATTGTAACGCCCTTCTTACACACCCCCATTATTTCCCAATTTATACTTTGTCCAATCAAAAACTAAGACAGTAAAAACTTTTACAAGTATATAAAAAAGAACAAGAGTGGCTAAAGTGAGTGTGGGACCCTTGCAGGATGCAACTGGAGAATTGTTAATTGGGAACAGGGAAATGAAGATAATTTAAACCAATATTTTGCATCGGTCTTCACAGTGGAGGACACTGTAAATATTTCAAAGATATCAGATGAGAGGAAAGATCTTGTAACAGTTTCCATCATGAGGGTCATTGAGGAACTAATGGGACTAAAGGCAGACAAGTTACCAGGACCTGATGGCCTGCACCCAAGGTTTTAAAGGAAGTGGCTGCAGAGATAGTGGAGGCATTGGTTGAAATATTCCAGAACTCACTAGATTCCGGGAGGGTCCGAGCAGATTGGAAAACACTAATATGATGCCCCTGTTCAAGAAGGGAGGGAGACAAAAAAGCAGGAAACTATAGGCCAGTCAGCCTAACATCTGTCATTGGAAAAATGCTAAAGTCCATTATTAAGGAAGGAATAGCACGACATTTAGAAAAGCTTAACACAATCAAACAGAGTCAGCATGGTTTTGTGAAAGGGAAATCATGTTTGACAAATTTGCTCAATTTCTTTGAGGATATAACAAGCAAAGTTGATAAAGGGAAACCGGTAGATGTAGTGGATTTAGATTTCCAGAAGGCATTTGATAAGGTGCCACATAAAAGCTTATAGCACAAGATATGAGCTCACGGTACTGGGGGTAATGTATTAGCATGGGATTGAGGATTGGTTAACACACAGAAGACAGAATCGGGATTAATGGGTCTTTTTCAGGTTGGAAAGACGTAACTAGTGGGGTGCCACGAGGATCAGTCCTAGGGCCTCAATTGTTTACTATCTATAGTAATGATTTGGAGGAGAGGGCAGAGTGTAATGTATCCAAATTTGCTGATGATACAAAAATAAGTGGGAGGACATGTTATGATGAAGGTATAAAGAATCTGCAAGGGGTTGTAGACAGGTTGAGTGAATGGGCAAAAACTTGGCAAATGGAGTTTAATGTAGGAAAGTGTGAGATCATGCACTTTGGTAGGAAAAATCAAAATGCAGACTATTATTTAAATGGAGAGGTACTCCAAAAAAGTACAACACAGAGGGTTCTGGGTGTTCTTGTGCATGAAACACACAAAGTTAGCATGCAGGTACAGCAAGTAATTAAGAAGGCAAATAGAATTTTGGCCTGTATTGCAAGGGGTTTGGAGTTTAAAAATAGAGAAGTCTTGTTACAACTGTACAGGGCGTTGGTGAGGCTGCACCTGGACTACTGTGTACAGTTTTGGCCCCTGTATTTAAGGAAGGATATACTGGCATTGGAGGCAGTTCAAAAGCAATTCACCAGGCTGATTCCTGGGATGACGGGATTGACTTATCAAGAACGGCTAAACAGGTTAGGCCTTTATTCATTAGAGTTTAGAAGAAAGAGGGATGATCTTATTGAAACGTACAAGATTCTGAAGGGCCTTGACAGGGTAGATATTGAGAAGATGCTTCCCCTAATGGGGGGACCTCGAACTAGGGGACATATTTACAGAATAAGGGGACATTCATTCAAAATTGAGATGCAAAGAAATTTCTTCTCCTAGAAGGTAGTGAATGTCTGGAATTCTCTACCTCAGAGATTTGTGGAAGCTAGATCACTGAAAGTATTTAAAGAGGAGGTCGATAGATTTGTGAACTATCGGGGAGTTGAGAGTTATGAGGAGCTGGCACAAAAGAAGGGATGAGGCCTGGGGTAGATCAGCCATGATTTTATTGAATGACAGAGCAGGCTTGAGGGGCTGAATGGCCTACTCCTGCTCCTATTATGTTCTTATGTATGACGATGCTCACCTCATGGTGTTACTTTCCATCATAATTCAAGCACAGTGAAACTTGGTAAATTAACTAATGCATTTAGGGGTCCAAAGCATGAGGCCCTTAACCTGGCAGGCATTCAAGAAACCTGTACGAAAATGGGTGAACTGTCAGTAGATGAACAGAAACCAACAAGTTTATATGTTTTGTATAATCAACTGTGTAAGACTATGTGCCTGCAATTGATAAAAGTTCACTTACATAACCGACAGTACCAATGAATTACATTGTGTCGACTTCCCTTTTCTTCTCCAGCCATGTAATGTCTCTCTCACTGTCTTATCTCATAATACTTTGTCAAGTTAGTGCATTTTTGGAAGTGGTCTTGTATTAAATTAAGGCTATTGTTCAGCTTTAAGTAGTCTTGAAAACATTTTATTTATTCATTCATGGGATCTGGGCATCATTAGCTAGGTCAGCATTTATTGCTTATCCCTAATTGCCCTTGAGAAGGTGGTGGTGAGCTGCCTTCTTGAACCGCTGCAGCCCATGAGATATAAGAACACCAACAGTGCTGTTAGGGAGGGAGTTCCAGGATTTTGACCCAGTGTCAGTGAAGGAACAGCGATATAGCTCCAAGTCAGAATGGTGTGTTGTTCCCATGCATCTGCTGCCCTTGTCTTTCTAGGGATAGAGGTTGTAGATTTAGAAGGTGCTGTCCAAGGAGCCTTGGTGAATTGCTGCAGTGCATCTTGTAGATGGTGCACACTGCTGCTACTGTGCGTCGGTGGTTGAGGAAGTGAATGTTTAAGGTGGTGGATGGGTGCCGGTCAAGCAGCTACTTTGTCATGTATCATGTCGAGCTTCTCAAGTGTTGCTGGTGCTGAACACATCCAGGTAAGTACAAGTATTCCATCACACTCCTGACTTGAGCCTTGTAGATGGTGGATAGGCTTTGGGGAGTCAGGAGTTGAGTTACTCTCCACAGAATTCCCTGCCTCTGACCTGCTCTTGTAGCCACAGTATTTATATGGCTGGTCCAGTTCAGTTTCTGGTCAATGGTAATCCCCAGGATGCTAATAGTGAGGGATTCAGCAATGGTAATGTCATTGAATGTCAAGGGGAGATGGTTAGATTCTATCTTTGAGACACTCATTGCCTGGCATTTGTGTGGCACGAATGCTACTTGCCACCTTTTAGCCCAAGCCTGAATGTTGTCCGGGTCTTGCTGCATATGGATGCAAATTGCTTTAGTATCTGAAAAGTCAGGAATGGTGCAGAACATTGTGCAATCATTCACGAGCATCCCCACTTCTGACCTTGTGATGGAGGGTAAGTCATTGATGAAGCAGCTGAAGATGTTTGGGCCCAGAACAATACTCTGAGGAACTCCTGCAGCGATATTCCATGACTGAGATGATTGATCTCCAACAGCCCCGCAACCATTGTCCTTTGTGCTAGGTATGATTCCAACCAGTGGAAGGTTTTCCCTGTAATTCACATTGACTTCAGTTTTGCTAGGGCTCCTTGATGTCACACTCGTTCAAATGCAGCCTTGATGTCAAGGGCAGTTCTCTCACCTCACCTCTGGAGTTCAGCTATTTTGTCCACATTTGGATCAAGGCTATAATGAGGTCAGGAGCTGAGTGGCAGAACCAAACTGAGTGTTAAAGATCAGGTTATTGCTGAGTAAGTACTGTTGATGACACCTTCCCACCATTTTGCTGATGATTGACTAGACTGATGGGGCAGTAATTGGCTGTGTTGGGTTTGTCTTACATCGATTCTGTAAATTTTATTGCTGTGTTTCAATCTCCTTCTGCCTTTAACTTTAGATTACTTTAACTAGATTTTGTGATCAGCATTGAGTGAATAGCGCCAGCCACTCATTACACTTGCATAAACATTTTGTGGGCTTTTGCACTGGAACTTTGGGCCCAATTTTAACTCTATGTAAGGAATGGGCTTTGATTGAATTAAAGTCAGGCTTGAATTCGTCACCGCTAACCAATCAAAAAGCACAGTGCCCTCTACAAGGCATCTAGGATCTGAGTGAACAGGGGAAGTAAATTTGTATCCCCTTAAGCAATCAGTTTCACGAACCATTAATGAGCAGTGTAGAGTCTTAACCAGGCAATACTGTTAGAATATTTAATACAAAGTCAAATCAGATACAGGAAGCAAAGGGAATGTAAGATTGGACTAAGAGATACTGAAAGCTTTTAACTTTTTCTATTTAAATTTTTTTTAAATCTCCAACAATAAGTAAAATCTGAAGGAATGAAGCTTTGCATTTGTTACTGTTTGACAATAATTAAGACTTACCATGCCTTTGAAAGAATGTTTACATTGAAATGGACGTGCCCCAACTTCTGTGGAGTTTTGAATGTAACTAGCAGATAAGCACAGCAACTTCATGCTGTTCTGTGTATTTCAATGGTCAATGTCTCAGGCTGATACTGTTACCATGTAGCTCCTGGAGGAGCAAGGCATTTTGGACAGTAACTTCCTGATTTCCTCATTTAGCTATGCATGCGAGGAAAGATGCTGTCTAGATTTACACATTAATAACAGTGAGCGATGTTAACCTTACCATAATCAATCCCTCTGCTGTGATGCAGTGTAATTTTATCAGTTCAAGATTTCGTTATAAGAAGAGAGCATTATGATTTGTGTTGCAGTTAAAGACAGTATTTGTTTTCTGGCATGGTAATTATTTTCCACGGTTATACACTTCTAATGCATTTTAGGGTAAGTGCATTAATTAATAGCTCATTACTACTGATTGTAAAACAGCTTTTAATTTTATACTTGGATTAAGTGCATCCAATAACTGCAGCCTGGTGGGCAAATGCTAATTAGAAATACACTTCCGAGCAGATTGAGATAATGCACTACAGCAACACCTGGTGGTCACTGTGCAAATAAACTCCGTCAATCACTGACAACATAGACAAGGGCTTGCCCGAACAACTTTAAATTAAAAGGCAGTGACATTAAGCTTTTTTTCAAACACGCCAGGCAAATTTCAGTAAATTTATTTGAAATGGATTTTCCTGTACCAGGTTACAATGAGTATTCCTTTTATTCTTTCATGGGATGTGGGCATGGTTGGCAGAGCCTGCATTTATTGCCCATCCCTTATGCTCTTGAGAAGGTGGCTGCCTTTTTGAACTGCTGAAGATCCTGTGGTGTAGGTACACCCACAGTGCTGTTAGGAAGGGGGTTCCAGGTTTTTGACCAAGTGACATGGAAGCTCTTGATGGGTAGTTAAGGGGTGCGAAGTTCATATTTGTAGTGTCACTAGCTGATTGCCCTCTTGCCTGCACTACCAGCTGAGTCTGGCATGGCCCGCGCAATGTGCGCTGTTGAGAAGGGCACTGGTGCCGGCAGCTGCTGGAAGCACCTGAACTGGTGTTGCCCCGACATCTCACTGCCCTTCCAGCTGGCGCGACTGCCATCGTTCTACTTTGGACCATGTAGGTTCATTCAACAAATTGGTACACCACTTAGCAAAAGCCGGCACTAATGTTATTTAGAAGGTCAGGCTTTCAACTTGAAGAATTTCTGCTACTGCAGTCTTTCAGAAGATTGGTTTCTTTGCCTGCATGGCAACAAGCTCAGCTTGCATGGCAACGAGCATGGATCTCACAAAGTCAGTGGAAAATGGGATAGCAGCCACCAGACACTCTATCACCTTGGGTCGCCAGTGCTATCATGAGTTAGCCACTATCTCCATGCTTCTTTAGCATGACAAAACATTGCCTGACAGACCTGCAAATGTCTCAATCATTTTGTTGTTCATGCTCATCAGCCTTCTCCTGTAGGCCAGCAAAGTCCTCATCTTAATCCCCTATAGCAGAACCCATCTGTGATCTCACCCTCTGGGAGCTGGTGCCCAGGCTAGCCTTTCCCCTTGACCTGGTTGGAGCCCACTCATGCCCAGTGACTCGTGTAGATCCTGAGTTTGCATTACCCTCTGAGGTACGTGCAGTGTTAGTATCTGAGCTGGTAGCTGGGATTGGCTTGGGCACAGTGGCTCCTCATCACAGGCATGGGTTGCTCTTCCACTTCCTGTGCTTGCTGCGACTAGCCAGGTAGTAGCCTTGTGTATCTGAAAGCTTATAAGAAAGGGAGGGTTGGGATAAGGGAAGATGGGCAGAGTTGAAAAGCAGGAAATCCATGTTCACACAATCTGCAACTTTAGTTCATGCGACACCTCAGGATGAGGGTGAGGACAGAGTTGAGAAGGAACAAAAGGCAGTCACTTGCCACAACCCTGGATAGATTCACTGGTGCCAGATGCCATGGGTTGTGACCAGCTCCATGATTCACAGCGCCATCTCCTTCATTGTGCCCAGGAGATGGAAGCGTTCCACCCCCCTCAACCCACCCTGCCAATTGGGTCATTCTCCTGTTAAGTACAATCTTCTCCTGCAAGAGGGAGGGCAGATGTCAGTGATTGTGTGACACTGTGTTTGGGTGATGTTCCTGCCATAGCTGCATAACTGGAAGTATGTGGAGGCAGCAAGAAGTGGGTGTGAAGCTGATATCATTGGTAGGTACGTCAGGGCGAGTTGAATGTTGGATGCAAGTCCTGTGTGCCAGTGAATGTTGGGACCAGGGGACAGTGATCAACATGACAGGCTGGTGGTCAGTTAGATGTGACAGGTGATGTGAAGGTGTACTCACTGACCTTGACTCTGTGTGTGAGGTCATTGAACTTCTTCTACTGCAGCCAGGTCTTCAGCCACCTGCCCCCAAAAAACTTTCAGATAGTCTTGTGTGAGAGCTTCCTGCCCACCACCTCCCTCCGCCCCAACCCCACCACACACACAGAAACACACCCTCTCCCTTGGACTCCACATCTGTTACTTGTGCCTTCAGAAGAGCGTCAATGCATCATGAAGCACCCTGCTGAACTGATGCTCCATTTTTCTTCATCATTAGTCTTGTAAAATTAGTTTTCAACAGCCTTCTGTTCTGCTGTGCAACTCCCCTTTAAGAGGGACAGACGGTCTTTAAGGGTTGCAGGCTAGCTGGAACACATTCCAGCCTCGCATGCTCTTAGGCCCCTGGATTTGTGTCAGGCAGCCCCACATTGGGGGCCAGCTGAGCTGCAAGGCAACTTTCATTCAAATGAGGAATAAGCATGAAATTAACATTGTCATGAGGCTTTTGAATTTTAATTTTGAAAATATGATTTTTCAACTGAGTGGAAATTTTGCAATTTGAAATGAGACAGAACAAACTACTTAAAAATGCAAGGCCACCTTTGGAGATAAAAAGGCAAACAAGACACACTCAGGGGAGTATGAAGAGAGGGACCTTTCCTATAATTCAAAGATCCATTGAAACTGGTTAATGTTGAAGGAGAGACGTTAAAGTGCAAACTGCTGGATATTGAAACATTTGTTGCCATAGACAGACCCACCCAAAATCCCTTGGAAATACACAATGGGTGAACTATAACAGGCCAGGCAGACTGAGGAGACATTGCAGGTGACACAGGGAGTGTCAAGAAAGTTTTTTCTGTCAAGAAAACAGGCTGAAAATCTGGGCGCTCTCCCTCTCTCTCTCTCTTTTGGAAAAAGTGTGTGTTAGCCGGTTTGAGACGTCAACTATCAGAAACCTACTAGCAAACTGAGATCTCGTAATAATTACAACATCTTCTACACCAGACCCGCATCCAAGAGACCGGCCGATCCAAATTGGCCACGATGTCTAAGATTAATGTCAAGGGGAATCAAAGGATGGGCCCAGGCGGGTCATGAATTGTGACCCTTGCACCTGAAAAGGGGCACACCAGTTTTTAGCCCAAAATGTTCTGATCTCCATTGTTGCTCTCACAGAGGTCTTCATGAGAGATCGGAAGGGGGGCATCAGCTGACAGCACCTTGACCTGTTGCTATCTGCATGGTTAGCCATTAATTACTAACCAGGAAAAAGGCGAAGACAATGACTATTACATTCAAATTACATTTTAAGTCCTTCTTCCTGTTACTATATTCTGACATCCTTATACTATGATTACAAAACTCCCATTATGTAATTAAACATTTACTTATTGACAAACTGGGAAGACAATAAGCAGAGTTTGAGAGTTTTTTTTTCTGATTATTGTGAGCACTTCCTGGGTTTCCGAAATGGTGGATCTTTGTTTAGTAAATGTGCACTTGTGGGGATAGGTAACATTGAACCAGTGCAAAAAATTGAGGAATTTTAAAGATACGTGAGTTCTGCCCAAAACCACTTGAGTTTAGTGCTTTCCGTGATCATTTATACTTTACGGTGCAATTTAACCAAATCAGACCCCATCCAGAAAATTAGTTCCCACCGCCCCCAAAAAATTGTGAAATCCCACCGATTGTGTTGGTTTGGGAAGGCTTTTCAAACGGTGCTCATTTGATTAGGCGCAAAGGCACCAGTACGCACATTTTAAAAGCTTTACATATCAATTTAATTTACTGAGAAACTGACTGATTTTTACCAATGAAATTATTAAATGGGTTTTTTTTTAATTCAATTTTAGTGATTTTAAATCGGGTTGCTTACAGGTGGAGAGCAGTCATCCATACTAAAATGTTTAATTTTGTTGATAACCCCATTTTCAGCTGTTTAACAAAACTGCACCCATTTACCACCCTAAAACACGTCAGGCAATACTTTGTAATGGAAACGATCACCTTCTATTCTGCTGCTTCATGGAAAATTTTACATTTGTGACTATGGGCCGGATTTTGAGGTCAGCAGGCAGGCCCCAGGGCGGTCAGGAAACAGCCTGCTGTCCACGATCGGCCTCTGACCGCGATTTCACACTGGCTGGTCAGTTAACGGCCAGTCAGGCCAGTGTGATACGCACACTGAAAGGTTCATACTGCCGAGGTCAGAGGGGGCGGGAGGAAGGTGAGTGCTGCAGTCAGCGCGGACATGGGGGAGTGTGCAATGAAAGCTCTCTGACTTCAGGGAGCTGAAGAATTTTAAACCCTTAAGTAAAGATTTTAAAATCCCGCAAGAAATTTTCACCCGTAAGAACCGCTCACCTAAACATGTTGATGATAAAAATTCTGCCCAAACCTCATCCCGCCCTTGGATGAGGTTTCCTCAAAAATCCGAAGGCTGCCTGGCCGATATCACCCACCCGCCGACTGTAACATTGGATGGGCAATGAAAAATAGTGGTTAATTCATTGCTTAATGTCCTGAATAGGCCTCCTAACTGACGGGCCCACTACCGACTCTTGCACGTGCCCGCCGACCGAAATATCACGCGGGTGCACGATGACATGGGGACGCTCGCCCATATGCGCTGTCCACGAAGGTCCCATCCTTGTGGATGCTCCACAGTGATTCCAAGCACAGCTCCAGCTCCGAAATGTGGGGCATAATTTTCTCTTCAGCGTGTGTGGGGGAGGGGGGGGGGGGGGTCCCGTATGCCAACAGGTGAAATGACGCACGGTGAACGTCAGGCGTGCATCGCGGCTCAGTGGGCGTGCGCTGGAGGTGGCTGCGCGCCCACCGAACCATCAAAGCCTGTTAAGGCAATTAATAAGCCAACTGAACTAATTGACAGGGCTGCCTGTCCAACCTTATGGTTGACGGGCAGGCGAAGAGCCTAAGCGGCCTTCATGTCTTTCATGAAACCCCATCCACAGGCAGGATGAGGTTTCATTAAATTAATAAATAATCTTTACACATTTCATAAACATGTCCCAGCTCATATGACATGGTCACATGAGAGGACATGTCTAAATAATTTCAATCTTTCCTTATTTTAAAGTTTAAAATTGTATTTAATCTCCCTGAGGCAGCTCCAGGCCCCAACTCTCCCTCCTCCCCCCTCCCGCCTGCACAGGCGGCGCTGAGCACTACCGGGCACATATCATGTTGGGGCAGGCCTTAATTGGCCTGCCCACATAAAATGGCGCGCAGCCGATCGTGGACAGCCATCGGCTCCATGCCTGCCCGTGCCAGCTCCCTACCAGCCCGCCTGACAGCAAAGGTTCTGCCCATGGGTTTTGAGTTGCTGCAGGTGGAGACACTTCCTGCACGCATGTTCACCCCGGACACTGGAAGTGGCCTGACTTCCCACATTGTACAGGAGAAGCATTCAACTTGGCCAAGATGCCCTGCCATGACTTACCCTTAAATTACTCCCTTTACTTTTACTTCCTCTGGTTTAGGAGAATATTAAGGAAAGAAGAAATACCTACCAGGCCCTACTTACCAAGGCCATGGCTCATCTTACTGAGGAAAGGTAGAAAATGAAAGGATCACCTCCTTCCCTCTTCACCGAACTCTACCTCTCACCAAACTCCAATGAAGCACTCTAATGCAGCCCAAAGCAGCATTCCGGTGCAGACAAAAGCAGCACTGTAGATGGCTTGCTTTTATGCTGTCTGAATCCAGCTGCTAAAGGCTGCTTAAGCCAGTTAACTAATTTACTAGCTGCAGCTGCAAGCAGAACCTGAAGAAGAAGTGTTTTGCTTAAATTAATATATGTAGCAAAATCAGTGTCACAGTACCTATGGCTGTTCAGTGATGTGTATGGGCCAACACTGATCCAGAATGCTTACTACCATATAAAGAAGTTGGCTACTAATTAAAGTAGTATAACGGTTGCTATATAAAATTCAAGGACAAATATTTAAATGAATTTCTGTTGTATAGCATTGATCCTTTATGTAGATTTACAAGATTTATGGTTCTCCCCACCACAACTCTAAACGTGATCTGTTGCTGAATAATACTGGGATGTCAGGGTTGGGGTCGGTTGGAAGTGCAGACGGCTTATCGACATGCTCAATGCCAACCCACCCCGCAGCCATAATGGGCTGCGGGGCAGCCAAACGAGGGTCAAGTGCGACTTCACGCCCCTCACTGGGGAGGAAGTCCCGCCCTCTGGAGCTGCTAGCCAATCGGATTGGCTGGCAGCTCCATCAGTCCTGGCAGCACCAAGAGCTTATCAGTGGCAGTTGCTGGGAGTGCAGGAGAAGAAGGAGAAGGTCCATCAAATCCCGGAGCAGGTAAGCCCAGGGTCTTAGGCAGGGAGAGTTTGGATAGGTTAGGGAGGTGGGCGGAAGGGGTGTGTTTAAGGTTCTGGGCAGGTAGGGGGCAAAGGGCAGCCCCTGAAGAGTGAACCACCCCCTTCCTTCCTGCTGTTTGACTTTGATTAGCTGCCCCTGCCCAGCTACCCACGTAACAAGGCTAATTGACCCTTGATTAGTTATTCGAATATGGTAGGTGGGCTCCAAAATTGGCTGCCTGACCACACACCCTCCCTCCCCTCCTCACTGTATTATGGGGGTGAGCCGGAGGGTGGTAAGGTGGGCACCCGCCCTTTATTATGTGCCCCCCCTACACTCACAGCATGCAGCAGTGGCACATAAAATACAGCCCCCAGTTTCTCTCCAATCTTCACTCTATTCCAAATGATCCACCTCTTGCTTCCTTGACCCTATTTTCATAAACTGCTGATTACCTGACCTTCTCTTCCTGCCCTGCCTTGTGAATTGATATTATTAATGGTTCTCTTTCCTAAGGTATTGTTCCCCTACCCTTCAATACTGGGAAGCCTGAAGCCATTGTCTCTGGTCCTTGGTATGCAAGGGGGTGATAGGTTACTGGGGGTAGGCAGGATGCAGATTTGAGGTTCTTATCAGGTCAGCCATGATCTTATTAAATGGCGGAGCAGGCTGAGGGTCCGAATGACTTAATCCTGCTCCTTGTTCTTATGTCCTCACCACAAACTCTATTCCCTCGCCACCAACTCCATCCTACTCCCAAGCCATTGTCTGATTACAATCTTTGTGTCATATTTGACCCAGAGGAGCTTCTGACCACATATCCGGGCCATCTCTAACTGGCCAGTTCCCACCTCTGTGATGTAACATCACTTAACTTATTCCCTCCTTCAGCACACCTACTAACGAAGTCCTCGCCCATGCATTTGTTACTTCTAGACCTGCTATACTGTACTAAAAGGTTTTGCAATATCATTAACAGTTGCCTTCCACTTCACAAATCAGAATAATCCTGCTTTACCTGAGCAATTTCTTTAAAAATAACACCAGCTTGCATTTATATAGCACATTTAACATGCTGTATATACTCAGGTAATGGTTGATCTCATGCAAAAGTTGACCCCTGACTTTTTTATATGGTACACTGGAACTACTAGATTCTGTGGTGGTGTTATTTATCTAACCCTATCAGCATAACTCTGTATTCCTTTCTCTCTCAAGTACTTAGCTAACTTCTCCTTAAATGTACCTCTGCCATTCTCCTCAACTACTCCATGTGGTAGTAAGTTCCACATTCTAGCATTCTCTTGAAAAAGAAGCTTCCCCCGAATTCTTTATTGGATTTATTTGTGACTATCTTATATTTATTACTCCTGGTTTTGGATTTCCTCACAAGTGGAAACATTTCTCAACATCAACCCTATCAATCTCCTTGATAATTTTAAAGACCTCTATTAGTTCACCCCTCAACCTTCTCTTTTCTAAAGAAAAGAGCCCCTTCCCTGTTTCATCTTGTGTTCGGGGTCTAGATGGAGTTTCATTAGGGTTTGTCTGTCACCCTATGTGACATTGCATTATTTACATCAGTATCAGGTGCGCCGATCTTAACCCTTTCCACCACATGCCCCTGGTCAGTCATTCATGATAGCTCCAACCTCTTTGTTCTGGTATCATGCTTCTAAATCTTTTTTGCACCTTCCCCGGTGCCTTAGCTTTTTATAGTATAAAGACTAGAGCTGTGCATAGTCCTCCAAGTGAAGTCTAACCAAGGTTCTATACAAGTCCAACATTCCTTCTCTGCTTTTCTACTCAATACCTGTAGAAATGAACTCCAGTGACTTATCTTCATTTTTAATGGTCTTTTTGATTTAATTCTGGTCAATCTACCTATCCTAATCTGTGTATGATGCTTAGTGACACTGTCTGAAAATGTTCCTGTGAAGCACCTTGAGATATTTTACGATGTTAAAGACACTATAGAATTAAAAGTTGTTATTGAGTAAAATATCGTAATAACTACCTTCCCAATAAAGTTTCTGCCACACCACAGCACTGAAACAACTCCAATCAATGTCACTAATGATATCCTATACAATTGACTGAAGTGCACTATCCCTCCTTCTCTGCCAGTCTGCAGCCTTTGACACAATTAGCCATCCCATCCTCCTGTAATGCCTCTCCCCAGTTGTTCAGTGGGCTGAACTGCCCTCTCCAGACACTGCTAGATACTCTCATGCAATGTCTCCGCTTCCCACCCTACACTGTTACCCCTGAATTACACTCAAGATTCATTCTTGGCAACCTCCTACTTTTCATCTGACCCTCAGCAACACCATCTGAAAACACAATGTCGGGCTCCACATGTACACTAACAACACCCTCTCACCACCCTGCCATGCTGCTTGCCTAATATGCATTATTAGACAAGCATAAATTTCCTCCAATTATTTTTTCCATTTTTTAAGTTTATTCATTCATGCATTGTGGGTTTCTCTGACTAGGCCAGCATTTATTGTCCATCCCCTATTGCACTTAAGAAGGTGGTGGTGAGCTACCTTCTTGAATTGTTGTAGTCTATGTGGTGTAGGTACACTCAGTGCTGTTAGGAAGGCAGTTCCAAGATTTTGGCCCAGTGCCAGTGAAGGAATGGCAATATAGTTCCAAGTCAAAAAAAAATTAGTATTCAAGAGATATAGAAGTCACTGTTTTCGGTTCCCATCAGTGATTCCATCCCCCACTCTGTCTATTGTTTCATGCTGTATCAACCTGTTTGCAACCTCAGTGCCCTATTTGACCATGAGCTAAGCTTCCGATACCATATCCTCTCCACCCTGCTACTTCAAACCTGTAATATTGCCAGAATCTGCCTCAGCCTCAACTCATCTAGTGCTGTAACCCTCAACAATGCTGTTGTTGCTTCCAGACCCTACTACTCCAGGCCACCATCCCATCTTCCACCCTCCATAGACTTCAACTCAAATAAACACTAGTACCTATATCCAACCTCACACCAAGTCATGTTCACCTATTACCCCTGTGCTCGCTGATCTACCTTCACTCCTGGTCCTCAATTTTAAAGTTCCCATGCTCATGTTCAGGCCCCACCAAAGCATTGCTCCCCTCTTATAGGGCCTTCAGCCCTATAACATTTTTAAAATGTATTTGTTCATGCAGTATGGGTTTCTTCCTACTCTGGTCTGTTGTACGCTCCTGGGGCAGAATATTATGCTCGGCATGCATGCGGGTGTGCGCCCGACTCACCCAAGTTTAAAATGACGCATGATGACATCGGGCATACGTCCTGATGTCATCGCGCAGTCTCGCGATATTTCGTTCGGTGGGAGCGCGCTGGGTTGGCTGCGTGTCCGCTGATAGTTAAAAGGCCTATTGAGGCTATTAAAAATCTAATTAAATTCAAATTTACGCTGCCCGTCCAACCTAACGGTTGGTGGGCATGTGAAAAGGCCAAGCGGCCTTTACACTTTTTAGGAAGCCTCATCCACGTGTGAGATGAGGTTTTGCTGAAGCAAATAAACGTTAAATTATAACTTTATTTTTGAATTAAAAACATGTCCCAGCTCATGGGCAGAATCTTGCCCTTGGATGGTGGGCGGGCCCCACCGGCTTGGCAGGGGGCGGGCCACTGAAACGGAGCTCGCCGCCATTTTAAGTGGGCGGGCCAATTAAGGCCCGCCCAGCGGCATTCCCGACGGGAAGCGGTATGTGCTTCCTGTTCCGAAAGAGCGCACTGCTCCCTGACACAATTCCTATCTCAGGGAGAATACCAACAGTGGTAAAAACTTTAAAAATAGAAACATTAAAAATTTATTAACATGTCCCCCTCATGTGATAATGTCAGACGAGATGGGACATCTTAATAAAGACCACATAAACTTTATTAATTTTTCACAATACGGACATGAAACTTCATCCCGCCAGTGGATGAAGTTTCATCAATAATCTGGAGCCCGCTGGGGCTCCTGGCCTGTCCACCAGCCTTAAGGTTGGACGGGCAGGTCTTTAATTACTTTAAATAGCCTGCCAATGGCCTCAATTGGCCATTGACAGGTCGGCGGGCAGACAGCTGATTTCGCTGTCCGCCCGCCTTCCTGAAAATTTAAATGGACCAGGATGACGTCAGGGATTCCTCCTGATGTCATCCCGCATCATTTTCACCTCGGCGGGCAGGCCCCGCCCTCAAATCGCCGAAGGGAAAATCCTGGCCCCTGAGGAGACATGTTTTATTAAATTTTTATTCCCTTAATTTTTTTGCACAGCGCTTCAATCTCCCTGAGGCAGCTTCCGTGCCTCAGGGAGTTTGAAGCGCTCTTTTGCACACATGCAAGAACTGCACGCTCGGCCTGGCTCTCCCTCCTCCCCCCAAGTGCGCAGGTGGCGCTCAGTGCTGCCGCTCGCAATCCATGCAGAGCAGGCCTTAATTGGCCCTCCAGTGTGAAATTGTGGTGCGGAGCCGATCGCGGGCGGCAGTCGGCTTCCCGCCCGTCCCTACCGAGCAACACCGCCAAGAGAAAACTCCTGCCCCTGGTTTCCTTCACATCACTATTGGCAGCTGTGCCTTTACTTGTTTAACCTCTCCATCTCTATTTCTCCCTTTCCCTTTGATGCTCTTTAAAACTTACCTTTTTGTCCAAGCCTTTGCTCACCTGTCCCAATAGCTCATTATGTGGCTCAGTGTTAAAGTCTGTCTTAGGTTTACTCTCTCTTGCTATGTCAAAGGCATTATATAAATTGTTGTTGTAATGCCACGAAGTTGATCACACTCATTTATGAGTATGTTATTGGAGTAAAAATAACTTTGTTACACATTTTTAAATCTTGCAGGTGTTCGTGAAATGCCATTTTGAGTATGAACCTATCAATGATAACCTGATCCCATGCAAAGAAGCTGGCTTGAAGTTTACCTGTGGCGATATATTACAGATTGTGAATCAAGAGGACCTTAATTGGTGGCAGGTAAGTATTGTAGGGTGTTGGTACCGTTCAATAGGTCTTAATGAAGTCTTCGTAATCTTAAGTAGGTTAATTTTTTATATTTATGAACGACAAGAACTATGTACAGATACACAGTAAAGGGTTTAAGCTAAGAGTTGTCTGCATGCTTGCTTGTGCAAATGGCTCACTTCAACGCTAGACTGACCCTAGGTGTGGGTCATGTATTCTGTTACATCACTGTTTGGGTGGTCCTGTATGTGTGCCCTATATGTACCCTATATACGATAGGCCCTTAAACTATACCCCAACCAAGTCTTTATCCAATGTACTTCAAGTTATTCTAGATTACCCCTTATATTTACATCGCTATTACTACCCCATCTCCGCCCTTCTGATGAAGAGTCATACGGACTCAATATGTTAACTGTGTTCCTCTCCACAGATGCTGTCAGACCTGCTGAGTTTTTCCAGCTATCTTTGTTTTTGTCCCCCCTTCAAATCTCTGAGTTCCTAGCTTCAGACGGACTGGAAGCCTTATAAACCTTCCATGTCTTGTTCACACCACTGTTGGAGGAGTGGTTGCTTCTGCACTTGCAGGTAAACTCTGTCGATTTGGAGGTTATTCTGGCATCTCGGCATCTTTTCATCCTCTTTTTTCATTCCTTGGTATTGAACCATGCTTTATTGATTCAGCGGGTGTGGTGATAGGTGATTGTTGTTCCATCCTGTTTTATTTTTTTAATTCATTCATGCTATGTGGGCGTCGGTTGGCTAGGTCAACATTCATTGCCCATCCCTAATTGCCCTTGAGAAGATGGTGGTGAGCTGCCTTCTTGAACTGCTGCAGTCCATGTGGTGTAGGTACACCCACAGTGCTGTTAGGGAGGGAGTTCCAGGATTTTGACCCAGCAACAGTGAAGGAACAGTGATATATTTCCAGGATGATGAGTGACTTGGAGGGGAACTTGTCGGTGGTGGTATTCGCATGTGTCTGCTGCCCTTGTCCTCCCAGCCGGCAGTGGTCGTGGGTTTGGAAGGTGCTGTCTAAGGAGCCTTGGTGAGTTCCTACAGTGCATCTTGTAGATGGCACACACTACTGCTACTGTGTGTCGGTGGTGGAGGGAGTGAATGTTTGTGTCCGAGGTGCCAATCAAGTGGGCTGCTTTCTCCTGGATAGTCTCAAGCTTTTTGTGTTGTTGGAGCTGCACTCATCCAGGCAAGTGGAGAGTATTCCATCACACTCCTGACTTGTGCCTTGTAGGCTTTATGGAGTCAGAAGGTGAGATACTCACCGCAGGATTCCTAGCCTCAGATCTGCTCTTGCAGCCACAGTATTTATATGGCTGGTCCAGTTCAATTTCTGGTCAATGGTAACCCCCTGGATGTTGTTAGTGGGGGTGGATGAAAGTCGTGCTTGTCTCCCATTTATTTTTTTCTCCTTTTCGGAGTGAACTCGGAGGCCATGTGTTCAGGCACCCACTTGGGAATTCAGCTGGCTGCGATGCTCTTGTAAACTGGCTGCTCTGACTTTTAAAAGATTGGAAATGTTTTTGAAATAGCTATATCCAAGAACTTAACTTTTTAGCTCATCCCTGCTTGGTCCTTTGAGTCTGCAATCCGTGGGTATTCAAACTGGATGTCCATGTGATCTCTGGAGTCCTCAGCTGCACAGTGGAATTTTTTATTCTGCCCTCTGCTTCCAATTCTGCTATGGAGCTTCTCTCGGGTGATTTCCCTCTGTGTCTTCACTTCAGGCGCTTTCAGTCTGGTCAGAATGGTGCTCCCTTAATTTTCCAGCTTTTGATTTTCTGCTGAAACTTTTCTGAGGTTCTGGTTTTTTCCAAGTGTTGCCACCATGTTGTAGGGTGTTAGAAACCCTTCAGTGGGACTTAATAAAGTCCTTGTTGTCTTAAGTAGGTTAACTGTACGTTTTTATTAACTACAAGAACTATGTACATTTGCACACTAGACTGACCCCAATGTGCTCTCTTACATGACTGTGTGGGCGGCACTGTACTCGGTCCCACGTTAACCCTATATGTGCCAGACCGTTACAGTAAGCACAGTCACTGCGTTCACTACTCTGCTGTGTTACTGGCACAAACCCTTCCATATGGGTTGAATGTCACTCGAATAGCATTATTCTCCAAGCAGATTTTCCTGCTTACTATATTTAGAGCCGTTTAATGTTCCAATTTGAGAACTTTGTCACCCTTCTACAAAACACAAAAGTGGTTGCTAATTCAGAGATATTGACCTGTATCTCAAATAAAGCTGGAGGACTAAAACCCTTTGTTACAAGCACACAACAACAAAACACAGGCCTGCCAGTGTGGAGCTGCATGATGACTTGATATTAAAATTTAATGCCCAGCAGGTCTTAGTGCAGCATCTCTGAGTAAGTCTAGTATTTGTGCTGCAAAGCAGAGTCCAACGCTTCTTGTCACAAATTTTAATTTTTCTGAACAAGGCATTGAGATAGTATTTGCATGAAGATGTGGGACATCATGACACAATGATTTCTGTGTACCCAGAAATTCAACTGATCTACGAAGCACATGGCAAGCTTTTTATAGTAAGTGGTATGTAAGTGTAAGCTGTTGTCTGCAATGTGCCTGTTAAACCATCTAGTCACTAATTAACAAGGGCTTTTATAAATGTTACATTGTATTTACTCCCACTCAGGTGTGGGGAATACTTTTGTACCGAATGCAGAATAAAACCTGCGATTATAACTGGGGTTAGCATCAAGCTTTTGAGAAATAGGATGAAAAAACAGTTTCTTTCAGTGGCAAGTGCCAACACCGTGGTACTGGCAGAGCAACCTTAAGTGGATATTATCTCACAACAGGAAAATTCTGTTTTTATATTGAAAAGCTCAGTGCTGCTGGGGTGGGGGGAGGGTGAGCGATGATGCAGGCACAGATGAGCGCTGGCAGAAAGTTCCCTGAAGGCACAGAGCTGCCCCAGGGAGCTGAAGACCCGAAACCCAGGAAATTAAGTTATTAAAATCAGGGGAAAAAAATGTTCAAGCATCACAATCAGGCACCTGAACATATAGATTACAAAAATGCTGTCCACATATTTCTATTTTTATTTTATTTAATAACGGAAACCTCATCCTGCCCTTGGATGAGGTTTCATGAAAAATGTAAAGGCCACCTGGTCAATTTGCCAACTGTGAGGTTGGACGGGCTACATAAAATGACAAACGATTGCCTTGTTGATGGGCTGAATTGTTCTCTTAACTGTCGGCGGGCCTGTTTGACTTCAGCGTGTGCCCGATGACTGAAATATCGTGCGAGCCATGGGATAGCGTTTGGATGCTTGCTCGACATCATCTCGCGCGATTTCACGCCCGATCAGGTTGGGTGCACACCTCCCCGATCAGCGTAAAATTCAGCCCTTGAAGTTTAGCCATTTTTGTTATATAGGAAAACATTGGGCAGAATTTTGCCCTTGATGGGCGAGCAGGCCAATTAAGGCCCGCCTGGCGGGAAGCGCTATGTGCTTCCTGAGCGGGTGTTGGGGGAGGGGATTCCCCAACTGTCAGAGTGCGCTGTTTCACACATGCGCACGAAAGAGCGCACATCTCTCTGAGGCAAAGTGCTGCCTCAGGGAGATTGCTGAAAGGCAGTGAAACATGAAAAATAGAAAATTTTAAAAATCATTAACATGTCCCCCTCATGTGAAAATATCATGCAAGATGGGACGTGTTAATGAAATACACAAAAACCTTATTACAATGTATAATTCCGATATCAAACCTCATCCCGCCACCGGATGTGGTTTATAATAAAATCACTTACCCGCCTGCCTGTTGGGCCTGTGCGCCGAGCCGACGTTTGCACGGGCCCCTCAAAATCCTGGTCGATTGGAGGGTTAATGGCCCTAACAAGGCCTTTAATTAATGGCGGGGCGCGTCCCGCTGCATAGCACACCCGCCGACCGAAACATCGCCATGCCACGCGCTGACCTCGGGACGCTCACACGATGTCAGCGCGTGACATTTTAAGCATGCGGACTCCGCCACCCGCACATCAGCCAGAAGATTCACTCCATTGTAGCCAATTTGTGTACAGCAAACTCCCACAAACAGCAACTTAGGTGATGTTGGTTGAGGAATTAATGTTGGCCAGAACACTGGCGGTTCTTCCTGATCTCTGAATTGTGTTGTCTAATCTTTTATGCCACCCTGAGAGGGCAGAAGGATGTCAATTTAATCAATTTCATCTAAAAGACAGCACCACTTGTAGTGCAACACTCTCTCTGTCAGCATAGATTATGTGTTCAATTCTCTGATTGGGGCATGACCTAATGATCTCCTGACACAGGGCAAGAGGTCTATCCAGTGAGTCAAGTCTGATATTTACAATTTAGGACAAGAGATGAATATGAGATTAATTAATGGCGCTACTAAGATATATGTTAGCAAATTCCCTGTTTTTGTGTTGTGTAGTATGAAACACATCAGTCTAGCACCTTGGAAATATTAGTTTGAAAAACATATGAACCACCTATAGAATGGATGATCCAATGTATTGATCATTAGTTTTGTTTAAACTGTTGTTGCTTTCCTTCAGATCTCCTGTCATCACCTCACTTGCCAAAAGAAACAACCTTTGACCCCCCCAGCAGTAGTGCAAATGGTAGTGGAAACTACTGTCCTGAATCCAACCTCCCTCTCCTGTCTGAAGCCCTTGAACGTTTCTGTCACCTCTCAAATCCGTGCCTATCTTTTGTTGAACTTCAATTTGAATCTCCCTAATCAAATTCACAGATGGTATCCTATGTGTCAGTGATAAAGGTGAACTATCCCTTCTTGTCCTTCTCGACCTATCTGCAACCTATGGTTGACCGCACAATCCTTTTCCAATGCCTTTCCTCAGTTATCCAATAGACGAGACTGTACTTGCCTGGCTCCATTCTTAACTATCCAGTCATAGCCAGAGAATCAGCTCAAGTTTCATTCCCCAGCCACCACCATCCCTCTCAAACTTGGTGTTGTATTTGACCCCTTGATGATGTTCCAACTACATATTCATGACATCACTAGGGCCACCTATTGTTACCTCCTAAATATTGGCGGATTCCACCCCTACCTTAGCTTATCTGCTGCCGATACCCTCTTCATGCCTTTGTTGCCTCTAGACTTGACTATTTCAATGCAGTCCCTGCTGGCCATCCCCACATTCTTTAATCCTTAAATTCTGAGATCATCCTAAACTCTGTTGGTATACCCTAATCCATTCACAATCATTCATTTCTGACCTACATTGGCTCTAGTTAACCAATGTCTCAATTTTAAAATTCTCATCATTGTTTTGAAATCCCTCCAAGGCTTTGCCCTTCCCGACCTCTATAATCTCCTCCAGCCCACAGCCCTCTGAGATATCCTCCTCCAATTCTTTCCTCCTGCACATCCCCAAATTTAATCACTCCACCATTTTCCTTGCCTTCAGCTGCTGAGGCCCTGAACTCTAGAATTCCCTCCCTAATCTGCTCTGGTTCCCTATCTCTCTGTTTTGAGACAGCACCTTTTACAGTGCAGCACTTCCTCAGTCAGCCTACATTACACGTTCAAACCTCTGGAGTTGGGTTTGACCAGATAGCCTCCTGACTCTGAGGCAAGACTTACTAAGTCAGACCTTAATAATTCAGGACAAGAGGTGAATGTGAGATTAATTAATAATACTAATCTATATGTTAACAAACTATTTTTATGTGGTGCAGTGTGCTCCTTAAAACCTACCTCTTTTAAAAAAGCTCTTGCTCATTTGTTTATCCCCTTACCTAGCTCAGTGTCAAATTTTGTTTGATGATGCTCCTGGCATGCATCCTGGGCATTTTATTACTCTAAAGGCACTTAAATAAATAGAAGGAGTTGTTGTTCCTGTCACAGAAGAATTGTCAATTTGCCTGTCCTGGCCTTACCTTGCAGAGAAAGGAGTAGAGGAAAGGTACGTGCCAGTAAGCTATTCATGTTGAAGCATGAATGTAGAAATTCAGTATAATCTGCTGCTTTGAAGATCTTTGGAGTGAGATAACTATGGAAGAACCTCCCAGCAAAAAACTTATGTTCTATCATAAACCCAGGATCCATAAAGATCTTAAGATATAAACTTCACATTCTTTGACATTCTCAGTGATGTACTGCGTATGATACTGTTTGTTTTTTGCTAGTCGGGTAATGTCTAGTGATTCATAAGTGGGTCAACTGCATTGGAGCCGTTAATGGCTCAACCTCACCATAAACAAAGGTTGTCAGATGTGAAGTAATATTTCTCAATTCTGAATCAGAGTTGACATTTGAAATTTGCTTGAAATGAAGCATTATGAATCATCTGACAGTGGAAAGGCATCAGCAGGAGGTAACACTTTTAACATAGCAAAATGCTATCATGAGAAACTATGAAATATGAAGAGGAATGAAGAAGGATTAGGTATCTCACTCTGTTATAATTCAGACTTCCAGATCAATCTTTCCGAGAACAGTCAATTCTACTTGTACTCTTAACGTGTACCCTGGATAAGTGGTTTTCAGTTTAACTGAAACCAGGCTATGTTCCTTATCCCATTCTACATCAATTATCCCACTATCTTTCTGTTCACTTCTGAGTTAGAAAACTTGTAATTTTGTGTAAATGTTTTCCTATTTACTGCCTGACCATTTATTTTATATTTGGACAAACCTTTGAGAGTGCTTCACCATCTCATGATATCCATTTTTGGTATTTGACCACTTTTTCACAACGTTGATTTTGTACAAAACGCTTCTTTTTATCTCCATTTCATTAAATTCCTCCCCCGGTTTAGTTTCTTTTGCCATGTCTCTCCTTAGTTGGCCCAAAGATTGTTGTGACAGGATAACAGCTCATTGTTATTTTGACATCTCTTTGCCCATTCAATTCCATAATATTTTGCTCTGCCTGTTTCTGGGATTGAGATGGAGCCTGGATATAGCTCGCTACAGGACATCTGGGGCCTTTGTGGATAAGCCGAGTGAACCTCCTTAGCCAATCAAGTTGAAGGATGGTCAAATGAACAGCCCAAGTCCTGAACAACGCCAGAATAGTGACTTCATTGTTAAATCAAGTGTATAAAGGGAAGTGAAGAGTTGTAAAGAAAGATGGAATATTTTATTTTATCTGCAAGATTTAAAACCTAAATGAATGAGACTCTACACTTTTAATAGTTAATTTTCAGTGCCAGAGAGGTTGATTGACAGTAATTAACATATCCTTTAAAGGTACTTGCATTGAAATGGACGAACCCCAACATTTTCTAGCCAGTTTACCTAATATCCACTACAAGTACAGGAACATCACTCTGCCCAATGGATGTGATTGAGGAACCAGAGAGTAAGATGCTGTTTTTGCAAAGCAAACGGTGAAGCAGTGCATTGTGGAGAAAAAACTTTAGATTTTGATGACCCCACAGCCCCATTTCCACCAGGCAGGAGACTTCGACGTCTTTTTTATTCATGCACAGGATGTGGGAGTCGCTGATTAGGCCAGTATTTATTGCCCATCCCTAATTGCCCATGAGAGGGTGATGCTTCTTGAACCTCTGCAGTCCATGTGGTGTAGGTACAGTGCTGTTAGGGAGGGAGTTCTAGGGTTTTGACCCAGCGACAGTGAAGGAACGGCGATATATTTCTATGTCAGGATGGTGAGTGACTTGGAGAGGAACTTGAAGATGGTGGTGTTTCTGTTGCATCTGCTGCCCTCACCCTTCTATGTGGTAGAGGTTGCGGGTTTGGAAGATGCTGTCGAGGGAACTTGGTGAGATGCTGCAGTGCATTTATTGATGGTACACACTGCTGCCACTGTTCATCGGTGGTGGGATGAATGAATGTTTATTGTGATAGGTGGGGTACCAATCAAGTGGGCTGTTTTCTCCAGGATGGTGTCGAGCTTCTTGAGTGTTGTTGGAGCTGCACTCATCCAGGCCTTGTATATGGCAGACCCGCTTTGGGGAATTAGAAGGTGAGTTACTTTCCACAGAATTCCCAGCCTCTGACCTGATCTTGTAGCCACAGTATTTATATGGCTAGTCCAGTTTCTGGTCAATGGTGATCCCAAGGATGCTGATAGTGGGGGAATTCAGCGATGGTAATGCCTTTGAATATCATGGGGCAATGGTTAGATTCTCTCTTTCTGGGAGATGGTCATTGCCTGGCACTTGTGTGACACGAATGTTACTTGCTACTTATCAGCCCAGCCTGAATATCATCCAGCACTTGCTGCATTTGGACAAGGACTGCTTCAGTATCTGAGGAGTCATGAATGATCCTGAACTTTGTGAAAGCATCCGCAAACATCCCTACTTCTGAACCTATGATGGAAGGAAGGTCATTGATGAAGCAGCTGAAGATAGCTGGGCTTCGGGCACTACCCTGAGACACTCCTGCAGTGATATCCTGTGGCAGAGATGACTGACTGCCAACAACCACAACCAGCTTCCTTTGTGCTAAGTTTGACTCCAACCAGTGGAGAGTTTTTCCCCTGATTCCCATTGATTCCAGTTTTGCTAGGGCTCCTTGATGCTACACTTGGTCAAATGCTGCCTTGCTGTCAAAGACAGTCACTCTCACCTCACCTGTTGAGTTTTGCCCTTTCAGCCATGTTTGGGCCAAGGCTGTAATGAGGTCAGGAGCTGACTGGACCTGGCAGAACCCAAACTGAGTGTCAGTGAGCAGGTTATTGCTGTATTCAATGCTGCTTGATAGCACAATCAGGAATCCTTCTCATCACTTTGCTGATGATCGAGAGCAGACTGATGAGGCAATAGTTGGATTTGCCCTGTTTTTTTGTGGACAGGACACACCTGAGCAATTTTCCACATTGCTGTGTAAATGCTACTGTTGCAGCCAGCTTGGCTAGGTGCACAGCTAGTTCTGGAGCGCAAGTCTTCAGTACTATTTCCGCAATGTTGTCAGGGCCCATAGCCTTCAGCCATTTCTTGATATCACATGGAGTGAATCGAATTGTCTGAAGACTGGCATCTGTGATACTGGGGACCTCAGGAGGAGGCCAAGATGGATAATCTATTCCGTACTTCTGGCTGAAGGTGGCTGCAAATGTTTCAGCCTTATCTTTTGCACTGATGTGCTGGGCTATCCCATCATTGAGAATGGGATATTTGTGGAGCCTCCTGCTCCAGTGAGTTGTTTAATTATCCACCGCCATTCAGGACTGGATGTGGCAGGACTCCGGAGTTTAGATCTAATCCACCAGTGTGGAATTGCTTAGCTCTGTCTATCGCTTACTGCTTCCACTGTTTGGCATGCAAGTCATCCTGTGTCGTAGCTTCACCGAGTTGACACCTCATTTTTAGGTATACCTGGCACTACTCCTGGAGTGCCTTTCTGCACTCTTCATTGAACCAAGGTTGATCTCCCAGCTAGGTGTAATAGTAGAGTGGGACATATGCTGGGCCATGAGATTACACATGGTGGTTGTATACAATTCTGCTGCTGCTTGTGGCCCACAGCCCCTCGTGGATGCCCAGTTTTGAGTTGCTAGATCTGTTCACCGTTTAGCTCGGTGGTAGTGCCACACAACACAATGGAGGGTATCCTTATTGTGAAGACGGGACTTCATCTCCTGGGTGTGCTGTTGTCATTTCTGGTGCCTAGATCGATGCTGGGTGGTCCACCCGGTTTCATTCCTTTCAGGCTTCATAGCAGTTTGATACAACTGAGTGGCTTGCTAGGCCATTTCAGAAGGCATTTAAGAGTCAACCACATTGCTCTGAATCTGGAGTGACATGTTGGTCAGACCAGGTAAGGATGACAGATTTCTTTCCCTCAAGCGTATTAGTAAACTAGATGGGTTTTTGCGACAATCAACAATGGTTTTGTGGTCACCATTAGACCAGCTTTTAATTCCAGATTTATTAATTGAATTTAAATTTTACCACCTGCCATGGTGGGATTTGAACCCATGTCCTCAGAGCATTAGCCTGAGCCTCTGATAACAGGGATGTTACCACTACGCCTCCCCAACTTCCTCTCATGGATGCTGCTGCGGGAAATTAAACTTCAGGACAATGATTGGAATGAGAGAAGTGCTAAGGTTTTAGTCACCCTTGTTTTCTCTTGTCTTCTAGGCCTGTCATGTGAAGGAGGGAGGCAGTGCGGGCCTTATCCCCAGTCAGTTGTTGGAGGAAAAGAGGAAAGCTTTTGTAAAGCGAGACTGGGATTTCTCCAGTTCTTCTGGTAAGTGCTGTGTGATCGAGGAGGAAATGTGTTCGCATTTCACCTTGCAAAACAGATTCTGACATTCTTGGCTAAAAGAAGTAAGTTATGATAAAATGCTTAAGCGTAATAATTCGTAACTGCATTCATTGGCATTGCTAAATGAGGAAAGACCAAAGTCCGTCTAGTTGGCCTTCTAACATCCTGATATTGTCATGATGCAACTAGCAGGAGAGCAGCTGACAAGACTGGCACAAATTTACTGCCAAGGTGGGTAATAAAATGAATTAAGTACCTCCAGGAACAATTTCCCAGAGGGAACAACCTGTTCGGGCCATTACTCTTATTTCTCAGTTTTACTGGTTTTCTATTTTAAGGTATACAAGACCAGTTCAGACCAGTACTCTTATTTCCCAGTTTTTACTGGTTTTTTTTCATTCTGGGTTACTATCTAAAAGAATGAGTCTTCACCATTTCATTGTTCTCATTCTGGACCTCCATGTTTGAGTGGCTTGACAACACCATAAATCACATTGTTAACAAAGTCCTTATGATATGAATTATCAGCCCGAAATGGTTGTGGTGGGATTCATGTACATTAGCCGTGTAAATTCAGTAATTCGTTTCAATGGAGAAGCTCACAGAAAAGTTGCAGACTTTTTCGGAGGAACAACATGAATAGTTCAACAAAATTGGAACTTGTGGCACTTAAGGTGGAAGAATTCCTGAAAAAGATTGATCATTATCCAGCATAGAACCCAGCTACATATTTGAGAAGTACCACACATGCCACTATCAATAATGCATACTGCACTACAGAGGTTGTACTGGTTTGAGCCACCTCTGGACTGATGGTGCACTTCACTCTTATCATAACAAACACTGCTAAGTGATAATCAATCTGATGAAAGGCACAAATTGTTGGATTGTTTTTTACGAACTGACAATCACAGTTGAACTCACCATTGGTTTTTCAGCAATTTCGGGGCCAATAGGCATTCAGATGGAATCTTTTGTCCTCTATTTTAACAAAAAGACAGAGTAACTTAATTCGAATGTGCTAACATCGCAGGGTAATTTAAACCTTTTGGTACTGTAAGCGGATTTTTAATTGTTTAAAGCAATCTGTGTCCATTCCAACCGTGAATATGCAGTATTTCATTTTATCAACAGGTGCACTATGTGGAAGTATGGGTGGAAAAAGGAAGAAGAAGATGATGTATCTAACCACCAAAAATGCAGGTAACAATCAACTAAGTTGGCATGTTGATACATTGGGCAGAATTTTCCTGTCAGCATGCGGGGCCGGGGCCCACACGCCGATGCGTGAAATGATGCGCAGTGACATCGGACAAGCGTCCCGACATCATCACACGCCATCGCGATATTTTGGTGGGCGGGTGCACGGCAATCTCTGTTGCATGCCTGCCATTAATTAACGGAAATTTTGAAATTTCGTTCATAACATGTCGCTGCTCATCTGACAGAGTCACACGAAGGGATATGTTTTTAACATTGGTAAGTATTTTATTTTTGAGTTAATCTTCAGCTCTCTGAGGCAGTTCTGTGCCTCAGGGACCTTTCAGTGCACACACCCACGCGCATGCGCAAACTTCAGCATTCACCCTCCTCCCGCTCAGCGTTGGAGCGCGCGTTAATCAGCCAGCCAATCGTGAAATCGATGTCGGGGTCCGATCGCTGGCGGCGGCCAGCTTCACGATTGCTCCCAGGCCTGCCCGACAAGGTAAAAAATCCTGGCCTTGATGGTAATTTAATGATGCACTGGTCTTTATGAAAAGTTGCTGGTGGGTGTGAACTTTTTTGCCTCAGGATTGGCAGGAAAGAACCATGAATTCTTGGTATTATGGCCACGTCATTTGTTGAAAGAAAGATTTATATTTACATAGCACCTTTGAAAGCTCGGGGCATCCCAAAGTCTTTTACAACCAATTGTGTACGTTTTGAGGTGTAGTCAGTATTATAATGTAGGAAACATGGAAGCCAAGTTGCCCCCAAAACAGCAATGACCTGTTAATCTGCGTTGCTGAAATTGCTTGAGGGATAAATATTTTGCCACGACGCCGGAGAGAACTCCCCTGCTCTCCGTTGAAAAATGGTTCAGTGGGACCTTTTCTGTCTTGAGAGGGCAGTTTGATATCTCACCTGAAAGACAGTCACTCCGATTCCCTTGGTACCACAATGGGGTGTAAGTCTGGATTGTATGCCTAAATTCTGTACAAATTAGAGATAAAGTGATATATTTCGTACAAATTAGGGCATTGTGTAGGGTGCCCTTGTAACAATTTTTTCCCCCTTTGTTTCTGTCTTTGAGTTTTTCTTGCCATTGTCTCTTCCCTTTTAGTTGTGCCATTTGTTGAATCCTTGCTGGGGTATAGTCCTGTGAGATGCATCCTTTGGCATTTCCCCCAAGCAGTTGTCCTTGAGTATTGGCAGACTGTTTGATTATGGGCAGCATTTTAATGGTGCCTGATCCTGCAGGACAACCTACAAGAATTTGAGGAGTGGTCAGGAGCGAGATTAACGGGGGATGGTTGGTTGATATTCCCATCCCCAACACCAGGGCATCGGGGCTTAATTGTAGTGCTTCCAACTGCTTTATCTGACTCAGCACAGATCAGTGAATGAACCTGGGTCTTTCTGTTCTGCACCATTCAACTACTTTTTGAATTGATTTATTGAGCATTGAACTTGCTTACATTGTATGCTAGATTTTTGATCGATACGAGAGTCAAGGTTTATGGGGGTGATGGCAGGAAAGTGGAGATAAGGCCACAATCAGATCAGCCACGATTTTATTGAATGGCAGAGCAGTCTTGTTGGGCTGAATGGCCCACTCATGCTCCTATTTCTTAAGGTCTTACAATTTACAAAGGAATAATTACAATCATTCCTTTACCAGTTTTTAGCTATAGAAAATAAAAGCATCACTAGAAATATTAATATTCACAAAGTTGCCATTACCCTGTTATACCCTACATCTTTCCCCATACCATTTATTACTTTTAGAAATGAAAGTTCATTGTGTCACCCACGACACACAATCTAGTGAATGTCAAAAACATGTCAAAAAATAATAAATCCGCAAAGCCTTGTAATACTTTTTAGTCTATGGGCTGACACACCAGTGCAGTACTGAGTGAGTGTCACACTGTCAGAGGTGCCATCTTTAGAATGAAGCCAAGGCCCCTATCTGCTCTCTCAGGCACATATAAAATATGCTACTATCTTGAAGAAGAGTAGGAGATTTAAACCATGCATCCTAGCCTATGTTTCTGCTCCCTGTTGTGGCCGATGGTAAATGCTGAGCTGCTCAAATCCCAAAGGGAAACTTGAAACAACTGCCACAACTGTTTTACAGTTTGAATAAATTTTGAGAAGCATGCCTTGAATTCACTGGTAATAATACAACCGAGTTTTATAGGTTTTTTACTAAACTAAACCTTTATTGATAGAAGAAATTATTTTAAGTGCATACATAGATCTACAAGTTACTGCTGTGATAACTTATAAATCCTTTAATTAATCTAACTCTAGTTACACTTTGGTTAAGGCAACAGTAAGACACATAGGCCAGAATTTTTCCGTCGGCGAGTTGGGGGCGGGGCCCACTCGCTGACGCGGGGTGACATGGGGAGGATCCCCCGACGTCATCCCACCCCATTTAAATATTCAGGAAGGCGGACGGACAGCGAAATCAGCTGTCCGCCCGCCGACCTGTCAATGGCCAATTGAGGCCAGTGACAGGATAATTAACTCAATTAAAGGCCCTGCCCGTCCAATCTTAAGGATGGCAGGCCAGGAGCCCCAGCGAGCAATAGAACAAGTATGAAACCTCATCCACTGGCGGGATGAGGGTTCATGTCTGTTTTAAAAATCTTTAATAAGCTTTATGTCATATTTATTAACATGTCCCATCTCGTGTGATATTGTCACATGAGGGGGACATGTTAATCATTTTTTTATTTTTCCATTTTTGAGGTTTTTTAAACTGTCACCAATCTCCCTGAGACAACACTTAGCCTCAGGGAGCAGTGCGCTCTTTTGCGTGCACTTTGACAGTTGTGGAATCCCTCCCCCTCGCACAGGAAGCGCATAGCGCTTCCCATCGGGCAGGCCACTGGCCGGGCCTTAATTGGTCCTCCCACTCAAAATGGTGGCGGGGCCCGTTTCGGCGCCTGAGTTCGGCTGCCCGCCCGCCGCTAAGCCGGTGGTGCCTGCCCACCCATTGAGGGCTAAGTTCTGCCCATAGACATTAAAAGACGCAAGCGAAGAAACATGATACCCTGAACAATCCAATTCAAAGTGAGTTTTATTAACTTCAGCAGCATGAGGCGTAAATGCTGAAGACGTTTCACACCTGTTAGATCTTAAAATGCCTTCCCTTACATAAAGCCTTCTCTCCTTTATACATATTTTCTCTTTTGAATGCAAATTCCCATTGTTTCACTATGTCTTTGGACTTTACTTCGTTGATCATAAAAATTTATCATGGTACTAATTTAACCAGTAATCTTTGGGAAAAATAAACACACTGCTAAACTTCTGCTGGTTAGGTGTAATATTTCACTCCCTCTCTTTGAATTCAAGCTGGTCTGGTTTATTTTAAAATGCAAATGTCCTTATTACGCCTTACATTCTCAACTTCCCCCATGTTTAGGTACTTAAGATTCCAAACCTAGCTAATCTTCTAATACATCAAAGCCTTCAGAGCAGCTGCCTTTAATCCAATTAAATCTCACACACATACAGACACATATAGACATAGATACCACTATTTTACAATAAATTCCAATAACATTATTATATCTTCCTGACACTCCCCCCCCCCCGCCCCCGAAGAAAAATGACTCAAAACAGATTTGATGGTTGTTGCTGTCTGTGGGAGCTTAGTGTGCACACACTGGCTGTTGCATTTCTCTACATTAGAACAATGACGAACCTGAGAAGTACCTAATTGCCTGTAAAGTGCTTTGGGACATCGTGAGGTAATGAAAAGTGCTATATAAATGCAAGTCCTGTTTCTAACAGACTTTATCATGCAAAAACTGCAGCTAGTTTAAATTGAGAAAATTCTCAAGTGTTATGATTTTATTTCCGTGCATAGATTGTTCAACTAAAGGATAGCAGCCAGAATTGAACAAATTAACACAGTTTTATAACAACTCATTACCATTGCAACATGCAGATCATAGATCAGGCATGGTTAGCACTCCAGATTAATCATTACTGGTGAAGTAAAACTAAAGCAGAAATTCAGCATGAAAACAATTTGCAGCAAATTAAAAGATCAACAACAAAATGCAACAAAAAACCCACAAAGAGGAGTAAATGAAGAAAATTAAGTACTAAGGCAGCAGACAAGCTAATGGTTCAAATTTGTAATGGGCGGTAGCACCTGGTGTGATTGCAGTGAATCCACAGCCAGTTCACATTCCACCTGATTTTCCTTTTCAGTTGGGGTTGAGTGTAACATGTGCAGCTGATTCTATCATGTTTTACCAGATGAATATACGTCCCAAGATTTCATAGGTAAAAAGCACTGCACTGGCCCTGAAACAAAGAATGCTGAATAAAAGTGCTTTTTCTCCATGTGCAGCTGTCAACTGCTAATTAAGGTGTGTTACACAATAAAAGAACACTGGTATACTTGTGAGACGCACATCTTCATTCTTAATTCAACTGTCATAATCCAATATTATGAGACTCAAAATACCTTTGCACATTTTGGTGATTGCTTTGTTAACGTTTCATATAGGGTCACCCTGAGCTAACTTATGGTAGTTATTGTATCCTTGTTTATGAACGTGTTGAGTCTCTCGTATTCTCTGTCCCCTTCTCTCTCTCTTCTTTCTCCTGTGCTGTCTCACTGACCTCCGGACGCTCGTGCGAAGTCAGCACGCGATATTTTAAGTGCTGGTGTGTGGGCTCCACCACCCGAATGCCAGCCAGAAAATTCTGCCCAAGATGTTTAACCATGCTTAGCATTTATCTTGAACAACAAGTTAATGATGTCGGAAATTTTCTCTACTCAGACCACAAATATTATTACACTGCAGACTTTTCTCAGATTCCTATCAGGCCTACCTGTATTTAAAAGAAAAGCTGTTGATTTTTATATTATGCTTTTTTTTTGGTCCCTCTGAAATCTATAACTACCTTACACTGCCAGAATCATGGACCTGTACCCATCTACCTTTCAGAATCTTTTTGTTGCTTTAAAAATATACAATTTGTTTTCATAAAATAAAAGTAAAATACTGCAGTTGCTGGAAATCTGAAATAAAAACAAAAAATGCTGGAAAAATTCAGCAAGTCTGGCACCAACCCTGGAGAGAGACACAGAGTTAACATTTCAAGTGCTGCTCTGAAGGAGAGTCACATGTTGACTCTGTCTCTCCCCCCACAGAAGGTGCCAGACCTGCTGAGTTTTTCCAGCATTTCCTGTTACAATTTTTTTCATTCCTCTTCACCCATATTAGTTTCCTCCTGTGTTCTTGTGTTCCTCTGGAACTTTTCCCATCTGAGAATATGGTCAACCAATTAATTCCTTTAACTCTGGCAATAGTCCTGTACAACCACAGTCACCAAAAACTAAGGGCAGAATTTTGCCCTTGACGGGTGGGCGGGCAGCCGATTGCCGCCACCAAAACGGGCTGCTCCGCCATTTTGTGCAGGTGGGCCAGCGGGTTAGCGACTCCTGTGTAGAACGGGAAAATCATCACGGAGGTGGGCGTATTCAGACTGCCGGTTCCAATGGGGAACAGGCAGTCTGTATAAAGAGTGGCCAGGCAGCTTCTTTGAGGCAGTTCACCATGGCCACTCAGAGAGAGAGAGACAGGTGGCTCTCAGAGCACAGGAGCAGGAGGAGGGGGGCCAGGCTGAATGATAGGCCAGTGGGGGGGGGGCCACTGTGCCCCTCACTTCTCTGATGCCTGCCGTGCTGTCCTCCTCCAAGAGGTGTCCAGCCATCAGAATATATTGTATCTGGAGGATGGCCTCCCATGTCACCAGGCAGGCGTGGCAGGAGGTGGGTGAGGCAGTAATTGCCCATGACGATGTGCGGTGCACAGGAACACAGTGCCACAAATGATTCTTTGATTTGCTGCACTCTGGAAGTGTGAGTACCATGTTGGCCTTGGCCATTTTACCCAGAAGGTAGCCTTAGCCTTGAGGCCACCGCCACCCCCCCCACCCCCCCCCCCCCCCCCCCCCCCGCCCCTCTCCCACCCACCCATGTCTTAGTGTCGTTACTGCATTGGGCATTTGGCACACGCTGGGTGGGCAAACAGATAGTGACCATGCTTACATCAGCCTTAGTGGTTGAGGAGAAGATGGGTTCTCCCCGCTGCATATGTTGGTGTTTGTCACATTTAAGTAGTCTGGGGGTAACCTGCAGGAGAGGCAGCTAGATACATACTCAGAACTCCAACACATGTCATATTGATGGTGATGAGATGGTGCAAGGGGAGCCTCCAGGTGTCGTGGCCAAGAGCCACCTGCTGGCGTCGGCGCCGCACCTAGTTGTGCCTCCTTGCCATGGGCGCTAAGACCCGTGTGTTATTCAAAGTGATGGAGGCGGAATGTGTCCAAGGTGGCCGTTGGGGGAGGGGATTGGGAGCAGCCGTACTATCTTCTGGTGACTAATCACCAGTAGTGTGGACAGGAGCCGCTGGAGGCCTCAGATGGGCCACTGTGGTTGGGGTGCGGCGTGCGCGTGCAGAGTACATGAGCGATCAGCCCCAATAAATGCTCTTCTCTGTTCTGCAGGCAAAATCTGAGCACAATCCCAGGGAGCGCCAGACGACTGGTGGTGGGCACGCCCTGCTCCAGCGCCTCACCACCTTCTAGGAGTAAGTCATGGAGCTGGGGAGGAGGCAGACGGCCAGGTCGGCAGGTGTCGGCGAGGCTGGGGTCCAGCGGCCAGGTATCTGAGGTCCCCAGTCCCATCCACTCTGTCTACCCACCATCCATACCACTGATGGTTGCTGCAATTGTTAATGCTGCTGCAACACTGCTCATTCACAGACTGAGACACTCTGACTGTGGGTCATACAGAAGGGACTTTCATCCCCTTGAGGATTCAGCCCCCCCTCCACACCTGAGGGCCAAGACGTGCAACCACCACCTTCCAAAGTCGCCCTATCCCATTTGTGACCACTGTCCCCATGGCCTAACATGCCATGGCATCGCTGCTGCACAGCCAAAGACATTTTACATCTTAGGAGGTTTGGTATCTCCACCACCCTTTTTGCCAGTGTGTCCCACATTACTCTGTCTAAAAGATCCTCAACACCTCACCTGTCAACCTCATGGCACTCAACTTAAATAAATGCCACCATGTTCCTCATCCCTGCGCCAAGGGGAATGTTGACTTCTGCTCGACCGGTTTATGCCCCTCATAATGGTATGAAGGTCAATAATGTGACATCTCAATCTCCTGTGCTCCACGGCAAATGTTGCAAGTGTTTGCAATACTTCCTCATCACTCCAACTCTCCAGGCCAGCATGCATCCAGGTCAGGAACCTCTGCACTCTTCCCACTCCAATGGCACATAACATTCCATGTGGCATTCCTTAGGCCATCTGACCAGCCTGTCTGTATGTGCATCTAATGTTTGGGCCTCCTCTTGACTCTTTTCCACGCCACCAAAGTTCGTCTCCTTAGGGTCTTGAAGGGTGAGCGCATTATGATCCTGGGGGGGAAAGGGATGAAAGGTGTTACTGACTGAACGCTAACTGATGCACTGTCCTTGTTGTTAATTTCAGCATCACCACCGCATGGCCACGGCCAACAAGACCAGAGCTCCCCCTCCACACCTGAGGCCCAAGACGTGCAACTTGCAGCACATCATTTCAGCGAGCCAGGCACCAGCGCATACACACACACCAGTGGGGAATTTAACGTCGGCTAGTGTCCCGGGTGACAGTGGAGAGGGCACTTCACATTCGCTGGAGGAGATGGCATAGGCAGAGTGCCGATGGTGCCAGCAGCTGGAGGGCTGCAGGGGACCAGGCACATGCTGAGTCTGGCACTGATGACATGCCTCTGGAGTTGTCACCAATGCAGCAGCTGCAGGACAAGCAGCAGGATTCGCTGGAGCATCTGGCAGGGTTGCATGAGGGTGTGCTTCACTTGGTCTCTGCGATGGAGGAGTCCAGGCAGAGTGCATGTGAAGGCATGAACCTCAGGGCAGAGCTTCAGGCTTCTTCCACTGATTGTCGACTCTCACTGAGAGGAGGTTCATTCGGATGGAGACTCTTCTGATGGGGTTACGTTCTGACCTGCAAGCCCTCACAGCGCTAATGGCCATAGGTGGTCATTCGCAGTGTGGGAGATGTTCTGGGCACCAAGTGTCGGTGCCCGGTGCCCATCCATGTGCGGTGAGCAGGGAGGTCCAGTGTGCCAGCTCCTCCACCCCTCTGCCAATGATCGTTGCATCTGTTGAGGCTGCGACAACTGGGGAGGTGCCAGTTCTGGAACTCCCCCCAGGCGGGGCCATCACAGGTTCCACAGGCCAGAGGACACCCGCCAAGGTCATCGAGGCCAACAGGACAGCAGGGTCAGCAGGCTGTCTGATAAGCCACTCCGAGTGATGGGGTGGCACCAAATGTAGCACCTGAAAACGAAAGCATAAGGCATGTTAGGCACTCCACGGGTATGTCACTGATGATTTTGTGTTGGCCTTAGATTAGGGAAGAAATAGTTATGTTTGTAATAGAGACGTTTCTCTTTGATGTTGGATGGAATAAAGTCCAGTTCCCTGCCAGTTTCCTTTGTGCTGCATTTGTATGTTTCACAGACATATGAGTGTTTGAGTGGACATTGATGTTTCTGTACTAAGCCTTAGTTGCAGCTGATGAGGTGGAAGATGTAGCACCTAAGTGCCACGTGTGGAAGCGCCAGGCAATGCTGGTCCTGCTGATCCATGTGTGTGGAGCTAGCTGAAGGTTCTTTGGATTAAATTGTCCCGGGTGTCCCTGCCTCCTTGGTGTAGTAGCGGGTCGGCGTGCTGCCCCTCATCATCGCCCTGTGCTTCCTCGTCCTCCGAGCCACTGCTGGATTTATCATGTGCAGCCTCATCCACTGCATCAAGGTCTTCATCGTCAACTGCATCTCCCCTTTCCAGCGCAAGATTGCGCAGAGCACAGCATGCTACCACTATCAGAGAGACATGATCTGGGGGGTACTGGAGTGCACCCTCTGAGCAGTCCAGGCAACAGAAGTGCATCTTGAGAAGACTGTTAGGTCTCTCCACCACAGCTCTTGTGGCTCCTATTGTACCGCTGCTCAGCTTCTGTTCTTGGATGGCGGAGAGGCGTCATGAGCCACCATCTGAGGGGATAGCCCTTGTCACCCAGCAGCCATCCATCCAGCCGAGCCAGAGCACTGAAGAGCCCCGGCACCTGGGAGTGTCTGAGGATGTAGGCATCGTGGGAGCTGCCTGGGTACCTTGCACAGACTTGCAGAATCTGCATCCTGTGATCACACACTATCTGCACGTTCATGGAGTGGAAGCCCTTCCTGTTGACAAAGGCGACATGTGTGCAGTCTAATGCATCCTGGACGTGGGGGAATCCAGCAATGGCCGCGAAGTCTCTGGCTCACTGTGCCTGACTTGCCTGGTCCCAATGGAAGTGGATGAAGTCAATGCCCATCTGAACAGAGTGTCTGTAACCTGCTTGACACAAGTGTGGACAGCTGATTGGGAGACACCACGGAGATCACCCGCTAAGCCCTGGAAGGAGCCAGAGGCATAGAAGTGCAGGGCAACTGTGAGCTTCAGAGTCGCTGGCATGGGTGTCCACCCACACAGTCAGGGGACATCTCAAGGCCAATTATTTGACAGATATAGTTGACTGTCTCCCTTGAGAGACAGAGCCTCCTTCGGCACTGCACCTCAGACATATTGAGGTAGCTGATTCACCGCCTGTATACCCTGGCAGCAGGATAGTGGCGTCTTCTGCGGCCCCTTCCACCTTGGACAACCTCTTGGCCCTGTGCCCCTTGTGCCTGCGCCTGGCCTCCCAAAGATGGCTCCCCTGGAGGCTTATTGTCCACTCCTGGCCTCCTCCTTATTCTGTCCCTCCCTTCCTCCTCAGAGGAGCTGTCTCCAGTGGAGATGTCAGAAACCACACCCAGGCTAAATGGAGGTCTCTGGAAAGCTGCAGGCCCAATGAAGATTACTGTCTGCAGAGTGCTGAGCTGAAGCTTCAAAGTAAACAAAAAGCTCTTGGAAATCGATGTGAACTACTAACAGTCACACAGGCAAGTTTAAAACATTTTCTGCATTAAATACTTCATGAAAAACATGAACAACCCCTTTGAGCCCACATATCCCGCCAGTGCATGAGTTTTAATAAAAAATCACCTACCCGCCTGCCCATTGGGTCTGTGCGCCGAGCCGAAGTTCACACGGGCCCCTCAAAATCCTGGTCGATTGGCAAGTTAAGGGCCTTAATGAGGCCTTTAATTAATGGTGGGCGCACGTCCCGCTGTATAACACACCCGCCGACCTAAATATCGTGATGCCGCCCGCTGATGTCGGGACGCTCGCGCGATGTCAGCGCGCGACATTTTAAGCGCTGATGTGACGGCTCCACCACCCACACATCAGCCAGAAAATTCTGCCCGAAACAGTCCTGCTAACTTACCCACAAATTTACCCCATTCCGACAAAGGGATCCTATTTCCTGTTGTTCAAAGGTGTATTTGTATTTCATGAAAAGTTTATGAAAAGTTTTCTGCTCAGAAACTGCGCTCCAACGAATTCAGTTGACACATCCCAAACTCACTCGCTTCAGAGTCACTCCTAAAACCAGCGGATATTAGATCTTTATCTCATTACTTTAAGCCAAAGTCAAAGCCAGGTCCAAGCTACTGATCCAGATCTGGCTACTGATCACATACCATAAAACTTCTTTGAAATTAGTTTGTATTTTACCTTAACAAAGTGTCTTTGGTGTTGCTGAAAAATCTCCTGACATGGGATATGGCAGGTGCTGCATTTGGAAAGACTGAAACCGCAATTCACACCATTCAACTGCATTCATAATAACACTGTACTATTTATCAGTGTAAATCCAGCTAAATCCTGTTCTGTTTCATTTCTAGAATTTGATCGACACGAACTTCTGATCTATGAGGAAGTAGCAAAGATGCCACCATTTCAAAGGAAGACTTTGGTCCTTATAGGAGCACAAGGCGTTGGGCGGCGAAGCTTAAAGAATAGACTCATTATGTCTGACCCAATGCGTTTTGGAACAACCATTCCTTGTGAGTTGATGCAGACTTTTGTGTGCACATTAACTCTAGCTACTAGTGGTCTGATAATCACTTTTATGATAAGTTAGCTAGATTGTGACTGAGCCTATGTAGATAGGAAAGAGATGGGAGTTGAGACAGGGCAGATGTGAAAACTGAGAAGATCAGCCTTAAAAAGAACAATCAGTTAGACCCTGAAGACCAAACTTCTGAAGCAGTAGACTAGAACCATGTGTCTATCCCTCCATTGTGTTCAAATCCTTCCTATAATATGGAGCCCAGAACTGTACACAATATTCCAGCTGAGGTCTAACGAGTGTCATATAAATTCAGTATAACCTCCTTGTTCTTGTACTCTATGACCCTATTAATAAAGTTCAGGATACAATGTGCTTTATTAACTGCCTTCTCTGCCTGTCCTGCCACCTTCAATGATCTATGCACATATACACCCATGTCTTTCTGCTCCTGCACCCCCTTCAAAATTGAACCCCTTATTTTATATTGCCTCTCCATGTTCTTCCTGCCAAAATGCATCACCTCACACTTCTCCACATTGAACTTCATCTGCCACCTATCTGCCCACTCCACCAACTTATCCATGTCCTTTTGAAGTTCCACATCAGCCTCTTCACAGTTCACAACATTCCCAAGTTTTTGTATCATCTGCAAACTTTGAATTTATCACCAGATCTAAATCATTAATATATATCAGTAAAAGCAAGGGTCTCAATACCGACCCCTGGGGAACTCCACTACAAACCTTCCTCCGGCCTGAAAAATATCCATTGACCATTACTTTCTGCTTCCTATTTTTCGGCCAATTTTGTATTCACGTTGCTACCGTCCCTTTTATTCTATGTACAATAACTTTTCTCACAAGTCGGTTGTGTTGGCACCGTGTCAAAAGCCTTTTCAAAGTCCATGTGCACCACATCAACATCATTACCCTCATTGACCTTTTCTGTTACCTCTTCAAAAAATTACAGCAAGTTAGTTAAACATGATTTCCTCTTTATAAATCCAAGCTGGCTCTTCCATATCAACCCATATGTTTCCATGGCCTGAATTTTTCAGACAGCAGGTGGGCTTGGCGGGATCAGGCAGGGGTGGGCACAGAGCTGATCTCTGCCCACGATCGGCTCTGCGTCCCCATTTTACGTGGGCAGGCCAATTAATGCCCGCCCAATGTAAGATGTGAGTGGTAGCTGTGCAGGCAGGGGGAGGAGAGAGAGTCGGGGCCTGCGCTCTTTCTTATATGCATGCGAAAGAGCACTTCAATCTCCCTGAGGCAGCTCGTCCTCAGGGAGATTGAATTGCTATTGTAAATAACGCATAAAAGATTTAAAAAATTATTTGAACATGTCCTCTCATGTCACATGAGAGAGGATGTATTTTTATATTTCATAAAATGTTTAAATTTAGTTAATAAACGCTTTAGGAAACCTCATCCCGCCCATGAATGAGGTTTCCTAAAAACACGTGAAGGCCGCTTGGCCTTTTTGCCTGCCCGCCAACCGTAAGGTTGGACAGGCGGCTTCAACAATGAGTTTAACTTCCCTAATGGCTTAAATAGGCCGTTTAAATATCGGCTGACACACAACCGACTCCGGAGCGTGCCTGCCAAATGAAACTTCGCGACACAGCGCAATGACACCAGGACGCGTGCCCAACATCATCGCACGTCATTTTACATATTGACATGTCAGGCCCGCCCCTGCACACTGACTGAAAAATCCTGCCCCATGTGACTACTAATTCTATCCCAAATAATTGTTTCTAGAATCTTGCCCACCACTGAAGTTAAACTGACTGGTCTGTAATTGCTGGCCTTATCCTTACAGCCTTTTTTGAACAAGGGCGTAATGTTTACAATTCTCCAGTCCTCTGGCACCTCCTCCGAATCTAGGGAAGACTGAAAGATTATGGCCAGTGTCCCTGCAATTTCTACTCTCTCTCCCTTCAATATCCTCGGATGCATCTCATCCGGTCCCGGTGCCTTGTCAACTTACTGACAGTCTATTCAACATCCCTTATCAATTTTGAACCCTTCTAGTGACAGAGTTTCCTCATCTGTCACCATGGTCTGGGTAGCATCTGCTTCCTTGGTAAAGATGGATGCAAAGTATTCATTTAATACCTCACCCATGGCTCCTTCATCCATGTGTAAGTTCCCTTCTAGGTCCCGAATTGGCCCTACTCCTCCTTTTACTACCCTTTTATTATTTATATGCCTATAGGAGGCTTTGGGATTCTCCTTTATGTTGGCTGCTAGTTTTCTCCTAATCCCTCTTCACTTCTCTGATATGCTTTTTCACCTCCCCTCTGAACCTTCTGATTTCCCTTGTCTCCAATTGTATTTTCTGCCTGACACCTGTCACGAGAGCACTTTTTCTTCTTTATCTTAATTTCAATCTCCTTTTCCATCCAGGGAGTTCTGGGGCAGAATTTTTCAGTCAGCGTGCAGGGGCAGGCTCGACATGCTGATATGTAAAATGATGCTCGGTGATGTTGGGCATGTGACCCAATGTCATCGCGCAGTCCTGCGATATGTTGTTCAGTGGGTGCACGCCGGAGTTGGCTGCGCACCTGCTGAAATGTAAACGGTCTATTAAGGCCACTAACAAAGCAATTATTGTAATTGTTGATGCTGCCCGTCCAGCCTCAAGGTTGGTGGGCAGGCGAAAAGCCCAAGCAGCCTTCATGTTTTTTAGGAAACCTCATCCATGAGTGGGATGAGGTTTCCTAAAGCTTTTTTTAAATAAATAGAAAAATATGTCCCAACTCATGTGACACAGTCACATGAGGGGACATGTTTAAATAAGTTTTTAAACCTTTTGTTTAATAATTTTAATATCGATTCAATCTCCCTGAGGCACGGAACTGCCTCAGGGAGATTGAAACGCTGGCGCTGGCCCCCACTCTCCCTCCTCAGCTCGCCTGCACAGATAGTGCTAAGTGCTATTTTAATTGGCCTGCCCGCGTAAAATGGCGGTGCAGAACCGATCGTGGGCGGTGATCAGCTTCACGTCCGCCGAGCCCGCCCGCCATATGAAAAGTTCTGTCCTACCTTTCTCTTTCGATGGAATACACCTTGACTGTGCCCAAACCAATTCTTTTTTAAAGTCAAGCCCATTGTTCAGTTACAGTTTTTCCTGCCAATCTTTGGCCCAGCTCCGTTCTTGCCCCATCGAAGCCGGCTCTTGTCCAGTTAATTATTTTTACTCTGGGTTGCCTATCATCATCTTAAAACATACAATACAATGATCACTGTTTCCTAAATGTTCCCCCGCTGACACATGATCTACCAGGTCCAACAGTGCATCTTTTCTTGTTGAATTGGACACATACTGCTGTAGAAAATTCTCCTGAACACAATCAAGGAACTCTTGCCCCTCCGCCCTTTACACTACCACTGTCCCAGTCTACATTCAGGTAATTAAAGACCCCCATTATAACTACTCTATAATGCCCACATCTCTCTGTAATTTCCCTGCAGATTTGGTCTTCTACATCTTTCTCACTATTTGGCAGTCTATAGACTACTCCGAGCAATGTAATTGCACCCTTTTTGTTCCTTAGCTCTGGCCAAATTGATTCTGTCCTTGAACCCTCTGGGACATCCTCTTTCTCCAGCACTGCAATGCTCTCCTTAACCAATACTGCCACCCCTCCTCCTTTCCTTCCTTTCCTATCTCTTCTGAACACCTTGTACCCGGGAATATTTAACATCCAGTTCTGCCCTTCCTTGAGCTGCCAGGTCTCTGTTATCACCACAACATCATATTCTCACATGACAATCTGTGCCTGTAACTCCCCAATCTTATTTAGTATACTCCATGCATTCACATACATGCATAGTAACCCTGATTAAGATTTTGTTACTTTCTCCCTTACCCTGACTTTACCTATTAATGTACTAATCTTATAAACCTCATGGTAGTAACAACCTGCAAGCTTCCATAATCCATAGAATAACATTCAATTATATTACATGACTCATAGAAAAACAGGCCAGCTCAGAAACCAATTTATGTACAACAATGTCCCGCAAACAGTGATTGAGATAAATAATAGTTCAACCGCTCCTTCAGGTATAAATGTTAGTCAGAACACCTGAGGGCCTTCTCTGCTCATCTTCAAATAATGCTGCCTGAACAGGCAAATGGAGCCTTTAACATCTCATCTGAAGGACAGCCGCTCTGACAATGTAGCAATCGGTGGCAGCCAGGCCTAGGGCTAGATTTTTGGTTCCTGCTGAGACTGGGATTGGAGGTGGGCGGGAGCTAATAATGGAGTCTTTGTGCCAGCTCCCTTGCTATATCCTGCCTCCGGGACACTTTTGTGGCGATGGGATCGAGGATCAACGTGGCAACTTGCCCAAATGTGGCAGGTTGCCGGTCAGGTTCATTAAGAGCCTAACTGAGGCCATTTAAAGGAGGCTGACTGGAATTTTCCAGATGGCTTCCAGATTTCTGTGGGCAGCAGGGCCAGCTTAGGTGCCTGGTGATGGACATCCAGGAGAAAGCCGGGCAGGTGGCAGTCCAGGCAGGCGTAGAGGCCCTCCTTGCCTGCCTGGCTGCAGGCCCAAAGGCCCTGTCCGCCTGCCTGAATGCAGGAGCAATCACAGGCTGCCCGGTAGAGGTGCTCCCAAACGATGGTGGTGCAGTTGCTGAATTTATTTTTTATTTAAATATTTTAAGATGCTGGAGAGAGGGTGCCTCCATGTTGAGGTGTCCTCCCACTTACATACCTTCCATTAAAGCCTGCTGCTCCTTTTAACGTGGAAGGCTTCCGAGTGGCCCTCAACTACGAGAGGCCGTCTGCCATCCTTAGTTGGACCTGAACCTGCCTCCTGACTATTAATTGACCACACAAGAGAAAATCACCAGGAACAGTCCCAGCCCCTGTTTCCCACCATCAGAGAGAAAAGTCAGCCCCTGTAGTGGAACCTGACCAGAGATGCTTATCTGATCCATAGGGGAGAATTTTCTCCTCTAGGGGGGGTCGGCGCGTGGCTAAGCAGGAGCGAGCTCACCACCATTTTGCGAAAGAGTGCAGAAATCTCATGATCTCTGTCCCTCAGGGAGATTAGTTTGAATTTGAAAAATTTAAATAAAGAAAAAAAAATGTTTAAGACATGTCCCCTCATGTGACAGTGTCACATGAGCTGGGACGTGTCTATGAATTTTTGAGGTGGATGAGGTTCCATGATAAATAAGAAGGCTGCTTAAGGTTGGACAGGCAGCTCTGTTAATTAATTTAATTGATATTTAAATGGCCTCAATTGGCCTTTGACAGTGCGGCGGGTGCGCATGCCGACTCCGGTGCACACCCGCCAAACTGAAGCTCTGACTGACGCGCAGTGACGTGGGGACGCAAGCCCGATGTCACCACGCATCGTTTTACACGTCGGCGAGCGAGGCCCGCCCCTGCACACCGACCAAAGGTTCTGGCCATAGAGACCAGAGGGCTGCCATTGATATTGCAAGCTCTTTTTATGGAAGGTGATGATGTATAAACACTCAATGAGATGGCGAAGGTCATGGAAATAACTAAACAATCCCGTGGAAGATATATAAAGATAAAAAAAAACAAAAAAAAATGAGGAAATAAAAGGCAAGAATCCAAACGCAGAAAAACTGAAGTTAAGTTTTAAAAAAGGGTAGAAACAGACAGCATCCACAAAGAGGAAAATTAGGCTAGCGTTCAGGTTCAGAGCTCTCCCCATTCCTCACCCTAAACAGTTTGAGATGAGGAATTTGACCCATTGTCCTCTGTAATTCCTGCCAAGCCGCTCACAAATTGTTCAGTTTGCAGTTCTGCTGAAGTATGTACACCCAAAACATTAACCTGGCTTTTCTCTTGACAGCTGTTGACAGACCTCTTGTTTAGGTCTGCTTTTGTTTCCAGTGTTTGAAGTCCTTTTTTCCTTTGAAGTGCTTGAAGATTCTTGTTGTATCTCTTCATTATAGTCACCTCACGAAAGCCAAAGGAGGACGAGAACGATGGGCACATTTATGCCTTTGTGTCCCGTGCTGAAATGGAAAATGACATCAAAGGTGGGAGGTATTTGGAGCATGGTGAATATGAAGGGAACCTTTATGGAACAAAGATTGATTCCATTCATGAGGTTGTTGAATGTGGAAAAATATGCATCTTGGATGCAAACCCACAGGTAAGGGAAGGATTGGATATTTGCATAATTGCAACATAATATTTCTATTATTATTATTTGAACATCTATTCATTGTGAGTTGGACTTCGGAAGACTCTGCCTGCAATGCACATTAAAAAGCTGCAATAAATGCATTGTAGACTCTCATACGAAATCCATAGGGGAGAATTTTCTCCCCCTCAGGTGGGCAATTTGGGAGCGGGCACGTAGCCGATTGCCCCCGTGACCAGCTGCGCACCGCCATTTTGCATGGGTGGGCCAAATAAGGCCCACCCAGCATGATGCACACCCGGCAGCACTCAGCGCTACCTGTGCAGGCTCCGGGAGCTGCACCAGGGAGATTAATTTGATCTGGAAAACCTGAAAAAAAGGATTTTAAAAAGTTGTTCAGACATGTCCTCTAATGTGACTGTGTCACATGAGCTGGGACATGTCAATGAATTTCACTAAAAATTTTCATTACATTTATAAACTCTTCATGAAGCCTCATCCCGCCCGTGGATAAGGTTCCATGAAAAATACGAAGGCCGCCTGGGCTCTTCACCTGCCCTTAAGGTGGGATGAGCAGCCCTGTGAATTATTTCAATCAGTTTTTAAATGGCCATAATAGGCCTTTGACAGTTCGGCGGGCACACAGCCGACTCCGGTGCACACCTGCCACACTGAAGATCGGAATGACGTGCGGTGATGTCGGGATGCATGCCTGGCGTCACTGCGCGTCATTTTACTCGTTGGTGAGTGGGGCCCACCCCAGCACGCCAACCAGAAGATTCAGGCCATAAAATCAATGCTGTGGGTAGTTACCATGGTATCGTAAAGCTGACTCTCCAGAATGAGGTTAAAATTTCATTTGTGTCCTTATACACTTTAAATCAGTGCTTCCCAAACATCTTCCGAGTGTGACCCACTTTTAATGCCTCAGACTTCATGTGACCTCAAAATTAAATTTTTTGTGGGGGGGGGGTCGGAGTGTGAGGGTGGGTGTGCTTTGGGTGAGGAAAAGTGGTGTAAGGTGTGGAAGCTTCAGCTGATGAAGTTGGTTGGGGGAGGGGAAGCTTCAGTTGCTGGTGGGGGGTGGGGAGGGGTTTAGTTTTTTTAACAGGGGTGGGTTTTTTTGGGGGGAACAGGATTTGAGCACCAGGGAGCTGATGAAAAGGCAGGGTTTCTCCAAAAGAAATGAACATCGGCTTTTTTGTAGCAGCAGTTGGGCCTCAGAGTGCAGTCCATTAGGCCGTGCCCACTAATAGAAAAAAACACGCTAGGATTTAAAGGGGCCTTCCAGCTGTTCAGAATCAGTCTAAGCTGCAAGACAGTCTTTTGTTACCTCAGCGCATGCGATCCTAAAATCTCACTGGAGTCACAATGCACCGTTTTGGGAAACCCTGCTTTACATCAAGTCCCTGGTGGAGCTTACTTTGACTCCAAATTTTAATCTGAAAGTATTTGCCTCTAATTTTAGAGGTAAGAAAACATTTTGAGACTGTAAATATCAAATAAATTGATTTTTACTTACAGGTCAGTCATCACAGTAAAAGACTATTAGAAATAGTGTATATGAAAGGACTGTGATGTGCTATAGCCACACAATAGAAGAATCAACCCAGTACTTCACCGCAGTTTCAGGGTCAGCCTCATCTTTATCTATTAAATTAAAAATATATTCTGATTGCATTATTATGAATTTCTAGCACTGCCATTCCAAAACATTATCCCAATCTGGGCCGAATTATACCAGCCCTTGAGTGACAGGCTGGGAAGCAGGGTTGGGGAGGGCCACAAAATATCAAGGGAAGACAGGAGAGGAGTGTGAAGTGACTGCGGCCTTCCCAGCCCCATGGAATTATATCACCACTGGGGAAGGTGGAGGAACGTCTTTCTTCCCAGTGGCCAATTCAGACCCTTACGCGACCATGTAAGGTCCTCTTCCCATCGCCATTGCTATTTTACATTGGCTGGGGGCCCTCCACTCTGTGGCTCCCCAATGATTTTGTCAAATTTTTCAAAGTGAGCAACAGTCGCTGATACTGTGCAGATTAAACCCATCAAGTCTAGGTACGTGGATGCCCTGTCGATCTTAATAGCAGGGCCTCATTTAAATACTCTGCAGCAGACTCCTTTAAAAGTTTGGTGTGGTGGGAAAAGAGAGGAGCCACCAGGGCCTGGCCCTCCTGACCCATAGGGAGTGTTAAATAGAACAGATCCTGTGCTGAAGAGAACATACCTTGACCAGCTGGCACCTTCTGCCTTTGACCTGCTGCCGGGAGGTCCACAGTTCAGGCCTACTCTCACTTTAATTAGGCTCCCACCTTCCTTTTGCCAGCGATTCATTGATTTTTTTAATTTATGGAACGTTTACATCAGTGGCAAGGCCAGCATTAACTGCCCCTCGTTAATTGTCTTTGAGAAGATGGCAGTGAGCCACTTTCTTGAGTACAAGTAAGTGGCTTGCTCGGCTATTTCAGAGGGCAGTCAAGTTGTTGCTGTTGGTCTGGAGTTGCACATTAGTGTGACCAGATGGGTGTTTGTGGTGCTTAAATAGTTTCAGAGCCACCATTGTAGATTTGTTACAGATTTCTTTAATTGTATTTAAATTCCCGAACTGTCCAGGTGAGATTGAACACAACACCAGATCATTTGTCCAGGCCTCTGAATTATCAGTCCAGTAACCTAGACTATGCTATTGCACCCCTAGAAGAACTGACTTGTACTTTTGAAATTTGAAATAGGAGGGTATGAGACTGGATTGCTCGATCCCAATATTTTAACCCTCCATCTTCTACCAGTTAAGGGATGGTTTTTGCAGGCAGTCATTAGAATTAAGGCCATGATACAGAAGGAGAAATGCAATCTTTTGTTTCCTCGTATTTTGTAGGCGCTAAAGGTTCTGAGGACATCTGAATTCATGCCTTATGTGGTGTTTATTGAGGCTCCAGATTTGGACACCCTGCGGGCAATGCACAGGGCAGCAATTGATGCAGGAGTTACAACAAAACAATTAACCGTAAGTTGAATTTGTGTAAATTTATCTCTTTCCAGCCAACAGCGTTGTATCTCAATTTAATGGCAATGCTTCTATTTTGTTTAGTGAAATGAAAGGTAAGCACACCTTTGTATAATGTTACAATCTCTGAAGAGTCTGAAACCTTTGACAAAGAAATTTGAACTTTCAGTTAATAGCTGAAAGGATGACATGTCAAGATTTCACATTTTAAGACTTTTACTGTAACAAAAGATTTAAAGAACTACTTATTAGCAGTACCTTTGTAGGCAACTTATACTTTAAACCACAAAACAGAAAATTCCCCTTTTTCCTTTAGCACAACTGAAAACATACTTCACTGATATACTTTACACTGTTCTTTAAGTCTCCTGGAACCAATCCAAAGTCATTCTTAACTCCCAAGGGTTTACTACTGTTCTTTTCCTTTCTCAGCATGGGAACTTTTAATCTCAGAACTGTCTTTAAAGGTGAGTTTTTTTTCCATGAAGATTCCTCCATTAGCACAAGCCGAGCAAATCCTCCAGCCATGAATTCGGTCTTTCAATCTGAGCGCGAGCTGTCACCCACATTCCTGCTTAGTGGACCAAGGCATCTTGCTGTCTATGGCTGCTCTCCCTTTCCCAGATGCCGGCAGAAGTTTAACCTCGTCTGTGAGTTTTCAGGGATGTCTGAAACCGTTCCACTCTCAAAGCCATTCTCCAAGGCAACGTGCATCACATGGACCTTGCATCCAGATAGAAATGATGATTAGCTATCCTTGAGACCCCCAACTCTCTTTTATCTTGGAAGTAAATGGACACTTTAAATCACCACTGTTTACAACCCAACATTTTCAACACTTTTCTGGGACTTTGGAGACTCTCAGTCTGCCAACCTGCATCACAGCTGCCTTTGCCATTAGACCAGAAGACCATAAGACATAGGAGCAGAAGTAGGCCATTCAGCCATTGAGTCTGCTCTGCCATTCAATGTGATCATGGCTGATCTGATAATCCTCAACTTCACTTACCTGCCTTTTCCCCATAACCCTTGATTCCCTTACTGATTAAAAATCTATCTCAGCCTTGAATACACTTAACAACCCAACCTCTACAGCTCCCTGCAGTAAAGAATTCCACAGATTGACTACCCTCTCAGAGAAGAAATTCCTCCTCATCTCTGTTTTAAATGGGTGCCCCCTTACTCTGAGATTATGCCTTCTGGTCCTAGACTCTTGCACAAGGGGAAACAACCTCTCAACATCTACCCTGTCAAGCCCCCTAAGAATCTTGTATGTTTCAATAAGGTCACCTCTCATTCTTCTAAACTGCAATGAGTACAGGCCCAGCCTACTCAACTTCTCCTCATTAGAAAATCTCTCCATATATGGGATCAACCTAATGAACGTTCTCTGGACTGCCTCCAATGCTAGTATATCTTTCCTTCGATAACGGGACTAAAATTGTTCACAGTATTCTAGGTGTGGTCTAACTCATGCCTTGTATAGTTTTAACAAGACTTCCTTATTTTTATACCCCATTCCCCTTGAAATAAAGGCCAACATTCCATTTGCCTTCCCCATTACCTGTTGAACTTGCATGTTAGCTTATTGGGGTTTATGCACAAGGACTCCCAAACCCCTCTGTGCTGCAGCCTTCTGCAGTCTTTCTCCATTTAAATAATATTCAGCTCCTCTATTCTTCCTGCCAAAGTGCATAACCTCACATTTTCCCACATTATGGCCTATCTCAGGCGGGCTGGGTGGGAGTGGGCGGGGGCAGGCGTGGAGCCGATCGCCCACCATGATCGGCTGAATGCCACCATATAACGTGGGTGGGCCAATTAAGACCCAGCCAGCGTGTCGCACAGCCGGTAGTGCTAGCGTTAGCTGTGCGGGTGGGGGGAGGAGGGAGAGTCGGGGAGCTGCCTCAGGGAGTTGATAGTACTAACTTTAAACAAATGATCTGAAATCTCACTTAAACATGTCACCTCATGTGACAGTGTCATATGAGCTGGGACATGTTTGTGTATTTCACAAATATCATTTAATTATTTTTTAAAAATTTTCTAAAATGCGAAGGCTGCTTGGACTCTTCGCCTGCCCACCAACCTTAAGGTTGAACAGGCAGTGCTGTTAATCAGCTTAATTAATTTCCTATTGGCCTTAAAAGGCCTTTGACAGTTCAGTAGATGCGCAGTTGCCTCCGGCACACGCCCACCGAACGAAATATCTAAATGGCGTGTGAAGACGTCAGGACGCACACACGTGTCATTGCGTGTCATTTTGCGCGTCCATGTGTAGGGACCGCCCCTGCATGCTGACGGCAATTTTCTGGCCTATATTCCATCCACCAAGTTTTTGCTCACTCACTTAGCCTGTCTATTTCCCTGTGTAGACTCTTGTGTCATCCTCACCACTTGCCTTCCAAAACTATCTTTGTGTGAGCCACAAACTTGGTAACAGTACATTCACTTCCCTCATCTAAGTCATTAATATGTATTATAAATAACACCAAGCACTGATCCCTGTGGCACTCCACCAGTTACAGGTTGTCATCCCGAAAATATCCCTCTTATCCAAACTCTCTGTCTTCTATCAGTTAGCCAATCCTCTCTCCATGCTAATATAGTACCCCCAACACTATGGGCACTTCTCTTATCAAGTAGCCTTATGTGCAGTATCTTATCGAATACCTTTTGGAAATCCAAATATATTACATCTACTTGTTCCCCTTTATCTATCCTGTCTGTTACATCTTCAATGAATTCTCATAAATTTGTTAGGCAAGATTTCCCCTTCATGAAGCCATGCTGACTCGGCTTGATTAGATTGTGTATTTTTAAATGCTCTGCTATCTTGCTTTATAATAGACTCCAGCATTTGCCCAATGACAGATGTTATTGTCCAAGGGCAGGATTTTTCACTGAGTGGGCGGGTGCATGCCCCACCTGCTCGAGTGTAAAATGACGCGCAATGATGTTGGGCGAGCGTCCCGATGTCATCGCGCACTCGCTTGATATTTTGGAAGGCGCGCGGAAGTCGGCAGCACCCCCACCGACAATTAAAAGGCCTATTATTGTTGTTAACAATGTAATTGAATTCAATTTTTCGCTGCCCGTCCAACCTTATGGCTGGCGGACAGGCGAAAAGGCCATGCAGCCTTGCATTTTTTGCGAAACCTCATCCACAGGTGGGATGAGGTTTCAATCCGTTGTTAAAAACAATTTTCATATTAATTTCTAACATGTTCCTGCTCATGTGGCGGAGTCACATGCGGGGACATGTTTTTTAACATTTTTTTATATCTTCATCTCCCTGAGGCAGCTCTGTACCTCAGGGAGCTTTTCCAGCGCGCACTCGCACACATGCGTGAACTTGCGCTCTCGCCCTCCTACCATCACTGCCCCTCCCCGACCACACAGGCAGTTCTGAGCGCCGAAGCATGTGTTTCACGCTGGGCGGGCCTTAATTGGCCCGCCACGTGAAATCGCGGTCCGGCCCCGATCGCAAACAGTCGTCGGCCTCCTGACCGCCCCGCTGAGCCCGCCCGACGAGGGTAAGAATTTGCCCCAAGTGTGAAGAGCTTGCACCGTCTTCAAATAAAATAACCTGCACACCACCGCTTCCCCACCACCTCACCAACCCCACCACCAAACCCCCAGTCTCTAACAATCAAACCACCTAGGCTTTGAGCCAGACAGACTTCAGAGCAGGTTTTATGTTCCCCTTCATTTTACATTAAAGACACAGCCCCAAAACATAGCAACCTTCAGCTTCAAAATTGTAACAATAAATAAAGGAGTTAGGTTCACTCCAAAAGCCATTGGACACGGTAGGTACTTATGTCCTTTTCACAGGTTAGATTTGAAACTGAAATCTGAAAATGAAGAGGGACACACTTGGGGGAAAAAAGCCAACACTTTATTTGTATTATATAAGTTGTGCAAGTTTCAAACTGGTCATATACCACAGAAAACAGGCTGTTCTGTGACAATGTGACAACTTGTGCTAGTGATGAAGGAGCATTCAAGTATGATGAAGTGTGCATGTGGAGCATGCCTGTCATATTGATGGTGCATATTTCATAAACAACTAATACAATTAAATTGTGTATCTATTTCTTGTGATAATGATATAAAATAGTCTGAATATGATACACAACATATATTGATAACATCAGCTTTTATGCAATATCTGCTCCCAGTCCTTGAAACAATGTGTGTCATAGCAGCACGAGCCCTTAAGGAGTTGATTTGAATTTTCTGTCTTATTTAAGCGTCCTATTAATTCAAGATATTAAACATCTGTCAGTTATTGAATTGCGTCATTTCCGCTCTCAGTTTTTTAGAACAATTGGACAGATTACAGAATGGAATGTGGAATAGTTTTGTGATCAGAGAACATACACCTTCCGCAGCATAGCAACTAAATCCTTCTTTGATATTTCTTTCAAGGACACTGATCTGAAGAAAACAGTGGATGAGAGCTCCCGCATCCAGCGAGCATACAGCCACTACTTTGATCACACCATTATGAATGATAACCTCGACAAGGCCTTCCAAAAACTTCGGGCTGCTATGGAGAAACTCTGCACAGAGCCCCAGTGGGTGCCAGTGAGCTGGGTCTACTAACACTTTCCAAAGGATAAAGGAATATGGTTTACACAGAGCACCATTAACATTATAGAAAAGGTCCTTTAGAATTTAAGAGGGCTCCATTTAGGTTGGTCATAATTGGGGTAGCAGCTCATGGTGACAACAGTTATATTATGTCAATCAGCAATGGAGGTGATCTAAAAAGGGTTTTAAATGAAAGAATGGGAATGCTCTCCAGCTACCATCATTTTTATTTTGCAAACAATACAGGGATCAGGCAATTTTAAGATTTTTGGGCTGCAGTGTCCAAAGGTTAATGGCAAATTTTGCTGACTCCTATAAGTCCATTAATTATCAAATAAAATCACAAGAAGACCAAGGTTTCACCTATTCTTTGTTGGATTTCAGCAAGAAAATTAATAAATTGTTCCTTATAAAGGAAAATAGTAATGGGCACCTTTTTGTTGAAATTCAAGGCATCCATTATTTTTTAAGTTTCTGTTCCAATTTAATTTTTTGTAAAGAACTTCACAACGATGAAGGTGGGAGTTTGGATTCAGAGTTTATCAGGATTCTAACTTGTAACTATTGTCCTTACACCAGGTAAGATACATTAAACATTAATTCCATTGTACAGATTTGCACTGACCACAGGCTGCTGGATATTGAAATCTTGGTCCTCATGCAGTAACTGTACACAATATATATTTAAAATTGTGCAATAATCACACACGAAAGCTTTACACAATTATAAGAATTTCATTACTGTTTCAGAGGCAGTAAGCTATTGGAAATATGTTAATGTCCTAATTAAATCATGGATAAAGGATTTTGTACATTAACATATTCATGTGATAATACAGCACAGCATGGTTTTATCCCAGATTTTGCCCTGTTTGTGACTCCTACAAGTGTTCATTAAATTGGACACTGCTTGTTGCTCTGTACTAGCATTGGGAATTTATTTTCCACAACTCTTATTCTATAGGACTTTTTCAACCAGATTTGAACTAACATTTATTAATTACAAGGGTTCTCTACAGGACAGTATCTCTTTTTATTGGCTCACTTGGACTATATTTTAAAAACTGGATAAAAGTTCTAATCGAGCCTTCTTAGGATGGAAAAGTGTGTTTCAGTTCACTGCTAAAGCATACAGGCTTTTGTTCCCACTCCCTGTCCCATCAATGATAGATTTTATATTTTTTTTACATTTAATATCATTTGGATGTAATTTGTTCAGTGTGGTTATGCCTAAAATAAAATAACCAATTTCCTGTTGCCTTTGTGAATCTCAGCTTCAGAGCTATAATGATGTGGATTCATGCCCTTGAGATGTGAGCTGTTCATTAACTTTAGCTACAACATATATTGACAGTTATCATAGAGTTTTATTTTATACCATTGGTGCTGGCTGAAATCACAAGCCAGGTCTTCAAGATGGAAAGTTAGACATTTACCAAGTTTTCCCTCACTCCTTCCTAATAAAATAAAACTGAAGTGAAATAGCGATATCAAAAGTTTAAAAGTGTGAACACCCATCTTCCTTGCTAGTGAATGGACAAACAGAACAATCCAATCCAATGAACAATCCACACACTCATTTAACAATACACATTTCACTTAGTATGAATGGAGTATTTGTATGGTATTATTCCCACAGTCTTGTTTAATATTTTTACTAAAGTACTGCAGAGATGTCCTGTTTATTTCACCGAATCCATCTTTGTAAACTCCTCAGTTTATTTACATCAACCCTTGTGCTCCTTTACTACATACATACCAGTCAGTTAGCAGTAAATAAATTCAGGAATAAAATTCCTCCAGTCTATAATTTTACAGGAAGTGTAAATGGGAGTATACAAGCCAGAAAATCTTATTTGGACCTTGTGCTTTTTCACCAAAATTAACAAGAAGAATTTCACCATGTGGACGGGTGATTAATCTTTTGTAAATGATGGATTGCAGAGAGTATTGCTCATACTTAAGTATCTAGACATTCTTTGTAGATTTTGTTTTTTAATGTATTTCCAGTGCTAGCCAATTGTAAAAAAGATATTGCTTCTAGTGATTAAAATCAGACACATCCTCTATAGTTGTTCAGTTAATATATTGAAGATCATTTTTTAAAAATAAATCCCTGGGAAGGGGTACTTTTAAAAAGTTGTTTTTTATTGTATTTTTAACTTTGTAACAATTAAAAAAACTCTATATATGTAACGTGAAGGAATTATCAATGTAAAAAAGATTCAATTATAGATTTACTTTGAAAGAAACAGATAAAATAGTATACAATTGCTGTAAGTGTATGATTGTTGTAGGCTGAATTTAGCAAAAGCCAATGTATGTATAGTTTTGCAAAACCAATGTTTTATTTGGAACTTTACTGAATCATGTTTTGTTGAATGAAGACTAATCCCTGTAGATTAGTAGAATTGTAAAAATTTGTGATCACTCTCTCAGCTTCAGCTATTTTAATTTAAAGTTCAGAAGAACACCAAGAAAAGTCGTGACTTGCAAGCTCCCGTTTAGAAGGAGATTGACTCGGTTATATTTGAAGTGGTGAATTTAGTTTTGCCTTTTGACCGGCTCAGCCGTGAAACATAGGATTACTTTTTAACTTGCTTGACCACATACATTCCAAACCCATCAGGATTTTGTCAGGATTCGCCACCAGCCAAATGAATTGCAATGGTGTCTTCTATTGCTGCTTATATTCCTGTGCTTCTCAAAAGTGAACAGTAAAACAATCTCCTGGCATCTCCAGAACTATTAAGTGGATGTGGGACGTTTGGTATGAACGTAAACATGTGATTTCCTTTGCACATTATTTGAAGCAAAATTGTAAATGCCTTCTTCACGAATGTCTTTCGAACATTGTAATTGGTGCACATAGAAAGTCTTCTGCTACCACCTGTACATTATGAAAATGGAGCAAAAATAATTTCTTTAAAGCCTTCTGCTGTGCATCAGAGTTGGTTCGTGTTTAAAACTCCGGTTTTTGAGAGGGGGTAACTTGTTTTATTCATCCGTCCAAACTTTAATGGCTAAAACTATGACATCAGGTGCCCAAATATTGATGCATGCACTAGGCTTACTTTACTTCTTTCACCCCAACTCTGACCTCATGTGCTTCACCACCACCACATCCCCCCCTCCCTTAGCCCCATCATTGGCTCCTGAGACTGCAGTTGCCTGGTTCCCAGCCTCTGAAGTTCCTGCTTTAGACTCCCCTTCTTTCTAGCTCTGTCTCCTCTTTAAAGAACCTCCTTGCAGCCCAATTCTTTGATCTAATTTCATGTCTAGCCTCCTACTATTTCCTTCTTTAGCTCAGCACCTCAGTGACATGCATTTGGATGATTTTTTATATATATAAAATACACTACAAAAATTCAAATTGTTGATAAGTATTTGGAATAAACAAAACTTTCATTTATTATTTTCTATAATCACGCAATCATTTTGAAGCACCATATCCAAAAATTTCCTTTGATTAAATTAAATCTAAGTGACCACATTTCCATTTGAAATTTTTAACCTACTGGTTTTATGGTAAAGATTTGAAGCAGCTTGTGTTTACAAATCCTGAGATCTATCTTTTAGTGCATGATGGAACCACTTTAACAAGATCACCTCTCAATTTGGTAACAATGGTTAAGAAGGAAAAGTAAATTCATAAGACTTGATTATATTTTGTCAATGGCATCATGTATGATTTTAGGATATCAAGTCAGTCCTTGACCTCTGCATCATCAGAAAACCCAACCCCTTCATCAGAGGCACTGTTAAAGCATTGGTTTTATTCTTGTTCACATTGATAAGCAGCTCCTAGATAAGACAATGTCCAAATCCCATTCAGGCATTTCATCTATCTATGAATTAATGTGCAAGATGCATTCAACACTGCAGTTGCTAATTAGCTCCATACCTAACACACATAGTTATTTTTATGTAATCAAAGCAGGGCACTGTAATCAGAGCACAGCACTGCACGGCTGGTGGTGCTGTCTTCTGGATGAGATGTTAAAACTGGACTCTCATCTGTCTGCTCAGGTGAATGTAAAAAATCCCGTGGCACTATTTTGAAGAATAGCAGGGAGTTATCCCTAGAGATAAAAACAAAAAAACTGCGGATGCTGGAAATCCAAAACAAAAGCAGAATTACCTGGAAAAACTCAGCAGGTCTGGCAGCATCGGCGGAGAAGAAAAGAGTTGTCGAAGGTTCATGAGGACTCGAAACGTCAACTCTTTTCTTCTCCGCCGATGCTGCCAGACCTGCTGAGTTTTTCCAGGTAATTCTGTTTTTGTTTGGGAGTTATCCCTGGTGTCCTGGCCAATATCTATCCCTCAATCAACATCACAAAAACAGATTATCATATCAACAGGTCATTGTCACATTGTGAACCACATTCATAAATGTTGACAGAATATGGATTTTAGTCTGTGATGCCGACACAACCAAAGCAGCAGAAGAAATGTAACATTTGTGGAGGTGTCTTACATTAAAGCGCTAGTTCAAGAGTGAATAGAAAGAAGGGTAGCACATTTTCTTCTCAATTTATTGCTACATTGCTAAAAAAATCATCCATATTCTACTTCATACACAGCAAAGTTGGTGTTTCAGAGTGTTTTGCTATTGTTTTTCTTGGTTCACAAACCATTTACCTTTGATTCTGATTCTGTGTCCACAGAATGAAAAGTTACTGGTGATAATGGGAGATTGTTGTGTTCTGTCCATCCTTTGCCATAGTTTATAAAGAGGGTGTCACAATGTTACACTGGGCCCCAAGATTCAACTGATCAACTGGCTGATCCCAAGTACCAAAATTGCAAACAGCATCTTTAGCAATATTGCTTACTGGTGACCCCTTACATGAACCTCTCTCATAATCATCGGGTTCATTTAATTTTGACTGCCCAAAATATTCAACATTTTCACATTGATGACTTCAAATTTAGACTTCTAAGCAGCAAATATCTGTGCATTTCACTTAATGCCTGAGTGAATTTAGCATCATGTTTTAATCAAGGTTCCGAGGTCTATATTACAACTTCTGAATATAATTTTCTATGATGGGGAATCTGACATTTTGAACAACAGAATTTCTGAAATGTTTTAGCTTGTGCTTTAAGAAGTATTTTAAATCTTAAAATTGTTCTCCATTAATAGCTTTTGAGGCATTATTTAGATATGTTACAGATCAGTACGGCCTCCAATAAATAGTGACATAAGTAGAACATTGTATGTATTATTCATATGCTTTAAGCATACACACAAATTATTACTGAATGTATAACCTTCCACAATGAAGGTAGAGTATGGTGCTGATACTTTACTGCAGTTTTCAATTGTTGCAAGAGATCTCGTAACTCATTCACACATGGAGCATTCGCTATTTGAGAGTCTGTTCCTGAAAAATGAATATCACAACCTAGTCACAAGTATGTATCGTTTGCATCATTATCCTACATTATTTGATACAGGGTACATCTGGATTTAAACAAATGCAAAATTCTGAAGTTTACCATTCACACCTAAAGCTTGATTAGGAGTTATTTAAGTACAAGACCAATAAATTTTTGTCCCTGCTGATTGCAACGTTAGAACAAAATAGATGTGGGGTTTCTTGACTTGTTTCTCATAAGATGGCAAATAACTCAATTTTCTCTTTATAAATAATGTTTCTCTTCAACACATTAAAAATATTCAAGTAAAAGTCGTTATTTAGTTTGTCAGATGCATATAAAAAAAATTGTAACCACATTTCTTTTTACTTTGCCTAAATCTACCATTTACCTTATCTTTGCCGAAAAACAATTTATTGTTTTAAAGTGATTTTAAAAATAAAATTATATTGCAGAAGTGTATTTCTGATTATTTTTTTTACATACACGGCAATTGTATATTACCTTTCAGCTTCCTTTAAAAACTTTTTGCCTGCTCCAAACAGTGGGGCAATTTCTGTATGATGTGCACATTGAGATTATTTGTATTCTGGTCTAGATTTTACCTTTACAAACAAAAGTAAGTCAAAATATTTTTCTTAGTAGCAACAAGATGTAATTTGTCTTATAACGCAAGTGATTCCGTGCATGTTTAGTTAATACCGTGGTTACTTTTTGTATTCATGTCTCAAACAAATTGTGGACAGTATTTTTGGTTGTAGCTTTTTCTAAATGAAATAAATAAGTCAAACCTTTACATTGTACGAATGATGAGGCATATTGTGTGTGAATATACAGTATTATACCCTATTAATGGTAAGTAATGTCACTTCCTGTGCTCGCTAAGCAATAGTATGTCTTTCTTCAAAGTGCAAGAAAAATCCACGTTGTCTGTAAAGTTACTGTTGTTATTTATCTTTAATTTTTTTTTTACACATGTTTGGAGTATCTATTGAATGATCACTGTTTAAACTGCAATATTATTGTTGTAACGCAATACTTCTCTGATATTCCCAGGTTTATTCATGTGTTACGTACTGGAGTTGAAATTAGATTTAATTGGTTTATTAATGAAGTCTACAGAGTTTCACTGTTGTAAAGAAGGGCCATTATATTATTCTTACTTTATGAAATATTTATGTATTTCTAATTTTAAAATAATTAAAAAAACAAGTTATTGCCAAAAATGGTGTCTTTAAGTCACTTGCTCTATCATCCATGAGTTGGTATTTGTGAAAGAAATGGTACACTGACAGCTGGCTGCCTTCCAGTACCTCAGTCATTGATAATTAGACTGTGGGAGGTTGACAATGGAGGAAATATTATAGCTGAATCTGATCCTGTGCTCACCTGATGATGATACACTTCAAAATTACTCTTGGGGAATCTTGACTATTTTTCCTTTATAAACCCAGGAGCACTGCTGTTAATAGTAGAGCATTTCACAACCCTGGTTGAAACCACCGGACTCAGTATTATGACTTTATTTAAGGAAGATCCAGCCTACTTTCAGTATGTGTGGAGGGAACATTCTCAGCCATCATTTTGAATGCAGTCCCCCTACTGCTTCCATCCCTACTGAAATAGAAAATTGTGCTTATATACTGACAAAGAAAATGGCCTGGATTCCGTTGTAGTAATGACGGTGAAACTGCCAACATTCACCATCATTATTTCAGCAAATCCAAAAGTTGCTGTTTGTGAGCCGAGGCTCCTTCAAAGATTGTGTAGCAACGGTTCCCTCAGACTGCAATCTCCCTGAAATCATGGCCAGAATTTTCCCGCTGATGTCCGGGTGGCGGAGCCTGCATGTCAGCGCTCAAAATGTGTCGCGAGCGTGCCAACATCGCGCGGCATTGGATATTTCAGTCAGCGGGCGCGCTCAGCAGTGGGACATTCGCCCACCATTAATTGAAGGCCTCGTTAAGGCCCTTAAACTTGTCCTGGATTTTGAGGGGCCCATGTGAACTTCGGGTCAGTGCACGGGCCCAACGGGCTGGAGGTTTTTTAATAAAACTCATGCAATGTCGGGATATGTGGACTCAGAGGGGTTGTTCACGTTTTCCACCAAGTTTTAATTGCTGTAAGTGTTTAAAAGTTGACTGTGTAATTGTTAGCAGTTCTCATCGATTTCCAAGAGCTTCTTGTGTACTTTGAAACCAGTCTGCAGACAGTTATCTTTCTCAGGCCTGCAGCTTTCTGGAAACATCCATTTAGCCTGGGGGTATTGGTTCTGACCTCTCCACTGGAGGCAGCTCCCCTAAGGAGGAGGGGAAAGATAGAATAAGGAGGAGGCCAGGAGTGGACAATCAGCCTCCAGAGTAGCCACCTTTGGGAGGCCAGGCGCAGGCACAAGGGGTGCAGGGCCAAGAGGTTGTCCAAGGTGGGAAGGGCCACAGAATACACCACTATCCTGCTGCCAAGGTATACAGGCGGCGAACCAGCTACCTCAATATGACTGAGGTGCAGTGCCAAAGGAGGCTCCGACTCTCAAGGGAGGCAGTCAACTACAACTGTCAGATGATTTTCCCTGAGATCTCCACTAACTGTGTGGGTGGACACCCCATGCCAGTGGCTCTGAAGCTCACAGCTGCCCTCCACTTCTATGCCTCTGGCTCCTTCCAGGGCTCAGTGGGTGATCTTAGTGGTGTCTCCCAATCAGCTGTCCACACTTCTTCCACACTTGTGTCAAGCAGGTTACAGACGCTCTGTTCAGATGAGTATCCACCTTCATCCACTTCCGCTGGGACCAGGCAAGTCAGACACAGTGAGCCAGAGGCTTCGCAGCCATTGCTGGCTTCCCCCGTGGCCAGGGTGCTATAGACTGTACACATGTGGCCATCAAGGCGCCAGCAGGTGAGCCCGGTGCCTTCGTCAACAGGAAGGGCTTCCACTCCATGAACGTGCAGATAGTGTGCGATCACAGGATGCAGATTCTACAAGTCTGTGCAAGGTACCCCAGGCAGCTCCCACGATGCCTACATCCTCAGACACTCCCAGGTGCCGCGCTCTTCAGTGCTCCGGCTCGGCTGGATAGTTGGCTGGTGGGTGACAAGGACTGTCCCCTCAGAAGGTGGCTCATGACACCTTTCCACCATCCAAGAACAGAAGATGACCAGCGCTACATTAGGAGCCATGGCTCCACAAGGACTGTGGTGGAGAGAGCCATCAGTCTTCTCAAGATGCACTTCCATTGCCTGAACTGCTCAGGGGGCGCACTCCAGTACCCCCCAGATCGTGTCTCTCTCATAGTGGTAGCATGCTGCGCTCTGCACAGTCTTGCGCTGGAAAGGGGGGATGCAGTTGATGATGAAGACCTTGACGCAGTGGATGAGGCTGCACATGATGAATCCAGCAGTGGCTCAGAGGATGAGGAAGCACAGGGTGATGATGAGGGGCAGCACACTGACCCACTATTACACCAAGGAGGCAGGGACACCCGGGACACTTTAATCCAACGAACCTTCAGCTAGCTCCACACACATGGATCTGCAGGACCAGCGTTGCCTGGCACTTCCACACGTGGCACTTAGGTGCTACATCTTCCACCTCATCAGCTGCAACTAAGAGCTTAGTACAGAAACATCAATGTCCACTCAAACACTCATGATAAATATGTGAAAAAGAAAAATGCACCACAAATGAAACACCCTCAGCGATGGTAACAAAAGTGGACTTTATTCTGCCCAAAAGAAAACGAAACAACAATCCATTGCAATAAGAAAAATCTGGGTCCCTATTCTAGGGCCAACACAAAATCACCAGTGACATACCCGTGGAGTGCCTAATGCGCCTTATGCTTTCGTTTGCGGGTACTATGTCTTGGTGCCGCCCCATCACTCGGAGTGGTTTGTGAGACAGCCTGCTGACTCTGCTGTCCTGTTGGCCTCGATGACCTTGGTGGGCGTCCTCTGGCCTGTGGAGCCTGTGATGGCCCCGCCTGGGAGGGAGTGGCCAGTTCCTGAATTGGTACCTCCTCAGTTGTTGCAGCCTCAATGGAAGAAACGTTGACTTGCAGAGGGGCAGAGGAGTTGCTGCCCTCATCCAAAGCTCGCAGCAACGACAGGCAGCTGCTGCAGAGACGTGAGGTCCCTTTTGACCTACCTCACTGTTCACCGCAGATGCATGGGCACTGAGTGCCGACACTTGGTGCCCGCAACATCTCCCACATTGGGAATGACCACCCGTGGCCAGTACTGCTGTGAGGGCTTGCAGGTCAGAGCGTATCCCAATCATAAAATGTTCCATCCGATTGAACCCCCTCTCTATGAGAGACGCCAATCTCCCATTGGAGGATGCCTGAATCTCTGCCCTGAGGTTCATGCCATCACGTGCACTCTGCCTGTACTCCTCCGTCGCAGAGACCAACGGAACCATTCCCTCATGCAACCGTGCCAAGGTGCAAACGCACTTCCTGCCACCTGTCCTGCAGCTGCTGCATTGGTGACAAATCCAGAGGTATGTCATCAGTGCCAGACTAAGCATGTACCTCCGGCTGCTGGGGCCATCGGCACTCTCTGACCCTACCATCTCCTCCAGCGATCGTGAAGTGCCCTCTCCACTGTGACCCGGGACACTAGCCAAAGGTAAAGTCCCCAGCGAGGTGTGTGTGTTTGTGCTGGTGCCTGGCTGGCTGAAATGATGTGCTGCAAGTTGCACATGTCGGTCCTCAGGTGTGGTGGGGGGGCTGCGGTGTCGAGGTGCGGGTCGCTCTGGTGGTGATGCTGAAATTAACAAGGACAGTGCATCAATCAGCATACAGTCAGTTCAACCTTTCATCCCTTCCCCCCCAGCCTCATAAGTCGCTCACCCTTCAAGACCCTAAGGAGACGAACATTGGTGAGGTGGAAAAGAGTCAAGAGGAGCCCCAAACGTGCATACAGACAGGCTGGTCAGATGGCCTCAGGAATGCCACATGGCATGTTAAGAACCACTGGAGTGGGGAGAGTGCAGAGGTACCTGACCTGGATGCATTGTGGCCTGGAGAGTTGCGGGGCTGAGGAACCATCGCAAACAGTAGCAACATTTGCCGTGGATCACAGGAGATTGACAGGTCACATTATTGGCCTTCATTCCGTTTGTAAGGGCATAGACCGGGTGGGCAGAAGGCAACATTTCTCCTTGGCGCAGGGATGAGTAATGTGGTGGAATTTATCTAAGTTGAGTGCCATGAGGTTGACAGGTGAGGTGCTGAGGAGCTTTTGGACAGAGTAATGTGGGTGCACTGGCTGAAAGGGAGCTGGAGGTCCCAAACCCCCAAAGATGCAATAACCCTTTGGCTGTGCAGCAGTGATCCAATGGCATGTTAGACCATGGTGACTGCAGTCACAAATGGGATAAGGTGACCTTGGAAGGTGGTGGAGACGCGAATCCTCAAGGGGACGAGGGTCCCTTCTGTATGACCCACATTTCAGAGCGTCTCAGTCTGTGAATGAGCAGTGTTTCAGCATTAACGATTGTTGCAACCATCAGTGGTTTGGATGGTGGGCAGACAGAGTGGATGGGGCTGTGGGCCTCAAATACCTGCCTGCTGGACCCCAGCCTTGCCGCCCCCCGGCCACCCTGGCCCCCTGACTGCTGCCCAGCTCCATGGCCTCTTCTTCAAAGGTTGCAAGGCGCTGGAAGAGGGTGTGCCCACCTCCAGTCCTCTGGCGCTCCTGGGCATTGTGCTAACTTTTTGCATGCAGAACAGAGAAGAGGATTTATTGGGGCCGATCACTCACGTACTCTGCACGCGCACGCCGCACCCCAACCACAGGGTCTGAAGCCTCCAGCAGCTCCTGTCCACACTACTGGTGATCAGTCACCAGAAGACAGTACAGCAGATCCCAACCCCCTCTCCCAGTGGCCACCTTGGACACATTCGGCGTTCATCACTTTGAATAGCACACAGGTCTTAGCGCCCATGGCAAGGAGGCACAACTAGGTGTGGCGCCACTGAGTCCAGCAGTGAGTCTGAGGACGAGCATGCACAGGGAAATGCTGAGGGGGTGGGCGCTGACCCAGGAATACTGCAGGGAGACAGGGACACCCGGGAGGCTTTAATCCAACAAACCTTCAGTTAGCACACCACAGATGGACCTCCAGGACAAGCGTGGGCTGTAGGCACCATACTCGATACCTAAGTGCAAAATCTGCCAGGTTAGGAACAGTAACTAAGGGCCTTGTTGATAAAGCTGAATGTCCCACAAAGCACTCCTCACATTTTTGGAAACCATACACATGCAGAAGAAAAGAGGCATCCTGAGCCAAGGTCACATGTCTGAATTTAATACCACAGGCAAAGAAACTTAATGAAACAAAATGATAAGGGTGTTTCAATTCAAAGCAAATCATCAAGACCTCATTCTCGGGCCAACTCAAAATCACCAGTGAAAAACCCGTGGTGTGCCTAAGGTGCCTTATGTTTCTGAATGCTATGTCCTGGTGCTGCCCCATCACTCAGAGTGGCATCTGAGACAGCCTGCTGACTCTGCTGTCCTGTTGGCCTCAATGACCTTGGCAGTTGTCCTATGGCCCGCGGAGCCTGCGCTGGCCCAAGCTGGGAGGGATATGCCAGTTCTACAGCCTCACTAGATACACAGTCAAAGGGAGAGGGGTGGAGGAGCTGCCACCCTCATTTGGATTGCCCTGAGAGGTGCCCGCAGAGACGACAGGCAGCTGCTGCGCCAACATGAGGTCGCTTCGGACCTCCCTGCTCACTGTGGATGGATGGGCACCGAACTTGGAACCTTGGTGCCCAGACCATCTCCCATACTAGCACTGACCAGCTGAGGTCAATTCCTGGTCTGAGCATATCCTCAGGAAGCCCTGATGGGTCCCATGGAGGAGCCTCTCCACGAGAGTTGCCACTATCTGCATGGAGGACACATGACAGTCAGACATGTGGCTCATTGCTTCGGTGATTGTCTGCATAGACTCCTCCACCACGGAGACAAAACCAAGCAATGCCTCACGTATCTCACCCAGATACTCCCGCATTTCCTGCCCCTGCTTCGTCATGGACGACTCCAGATGCACATCATCAGGCACCGACTGAGCATGTGCCTGGTTGCCTGCAGTCCTCTGACTGCTGTCGCTCTGGGCACTCTCTGTCTCTGCCAGCTCCTCCAGCGACTGTGAAGGGCCCTCATCGCTGTGCCCTGGGACACTAGCTGATGTTCTAACTCCCAGCGAGGTGCTAGTATCTGCGCTGGTGTCTGCCTGGCAGAGATGGTGTGACGCTGGTGAGACTTCACGGCCCTCAGTTGTGTGAGGCCCTGTTCCGCTCTTACTGAAAGGAAGAACAAGGACATTGGATCAGTTAATGTAGAGATGATGACAAAGTGCATCCCTGTCCCCCAGATCACTATCCTTCCATAAGCAATGGTCAAGTCATGTTGCAAAATTAAATCACTGAACATTCGGCAGTGTTATGACTGTTGGTACAACAATGCTGACCTCACTGCTGGGCATACATACCTGGCCGTGGCACCCCAGCCTCATCGACACCAGTGGGCCTGGGTGCATGGCACCTCTCCAAATCCAGGGCCTCCTGCTCAAACCAGCAGAGAATGGCTCACTGCACCTGGCCACATCCAGTCCTCGCACGCTCTGCAGCATTATGAACATTCTTCTCCTAAAAATGAGAGCAGAGCATTGATTTGTACAAATTGTACATGGATTCTCTTCAAGCACAGTCCACCCCAACCAGAGTGGGACATATCAGGGCTCCAGTGCCTCCTCACCCCGCTGCTGCCGAACACTCACACAAAGGAGCTAGGTCTGTTTCCCACCCCCCACCCCCCACCCCACAACCACTTGGCCACACGCTGCCTACATCACATTAGGCACCACACGGTATATCCTTCCATAACAAGGAGGTGCAAGCACGTGGAGCACAGAGGACAGCAAATGGTTCATTGCCACGCCACCTTGAAGCACCCCTCCCAGCATCTCATCACCCTGACTTGGACATGTCCTGCAGTTCAAACACAGCGTCTAGGTGCAGCTCCTCCAGGCTGCCCCCAAACCAGGCCCTCAGGTGTGGAGGGGGAGGCTGCAATGTCGAGGTGCAGGTCGCTCTGGTGGTGATGCTGAAATTAACAACAAGGACAGTGCATCAGTTAGCAAAGAGTCAGTTCAACCTTTCATCCCTTTCCCCCCTCCAGCCTATAAGTCACTCACCCTTCCAGACCCTAAGGAGACGAACATTGGTGAGGCAGAAAAGAGTCAAGAGGAGCAGATGTGGACAGGCTGATCAGATGGCCTCAGGAATGCCACATGTCACATTATGTACCATAGGAGTGGGGAGAGTGCAGAGGTACCTGACCTGGATGTATTCTGGCCTGGAGAGTTGCAGTTCTGAGGAAACAGTAGCGACATTTGCCGTGGATCACAGGAGATTGACAGGTCACATTATTGGCCTTCATTCCATTTGTAAGGGCATAGACCGGGTGGACAGAGGCAACATTTCTCCTTGGCGCAGGGATGAGTAACGTGGTGGCATTTATCTAAGTTGAGCGCCATGAGGTTCACAGCTGAGATGCTGAAGAGCTTTTGGACAGAGTAATGTGGGACGCACTGGGTGAAAGGGAGCTGGAGGTCCCAAACCCCCAAAGATGCAATAACCCTTTGGCTGTGCAGCAGCGATCCAATGGCATGTTAGACCATGGTGATAGTGGTCACAAATGGTGACTTTGGAAGGTGGTGGAGACGCGAATCCTCAAGGGGACGAGGGTCCCTTCTGTATGACCCACACCTCAGAGTGTCTCAGTCTGTGAATGAGCAGCGTTGCAGCATTAACGATTGCAGCAACCATCAGTGGTTTGGATGGTGGGCAGACAGAGTGGATGGGGTTGTGGACCTCAAATACCTGGCCGCTGCACCCCAGCCTCGCTGACACCTGCTGACCTGGCTTCCTGCCCAGCTCCATGGCCTCTTCTTCAAAGGTTGCGAGGCGCTGGAAGAGGGTGTGCCTACCTCCAGTCCTCTGGCGCTCCCGGGCATTGTGCTAACTTTTTGCCAACAGAACAGAGAAGAGGATTTATTGGGGCTGATCGCTCATGTACTCTACATGTGCATGCTGCACCCCAACCACAGTGGCCCATCTGAGGCGTCCAGAGGCTCCTGTCCACACTACTAATCAGTCACCAGAAGATAGTACGGCTGCTCCCAACCCCCTCCCCCAACAGCCACCTTGGACACATTCGGCGTTCATCACTTTGAATAGCACACGGGTCTTAGCGCCCATGGCAAGGAGGCACAACTAGGTGCGGCGCCGATGCCAGCAGATGGCTCTTGGCCACGACACCTTGAGGCTCCCCTTCCACCATCTCATCACCATCAATATGACATGTGTTGGAGTTCTGAGTATGTGTCTAGGTGCCTCCCCTGCAGGTTGCCCCCAGACTACTCAAATGTGACAAACACCAACATATGCAGCGGGGAGAACCCATCTACTCATCAACCACTAAGGCTGATGTAAGCATGGTCAGTACCCATTTGCCCACCCAGCGCGCGCCAAATGTCCTATGCAGTAATGACAGCAAGATGTGGGGGGTGGGGGTTCAAGGGCTAAGGCTACCTTCTGGGTCAAATGGCCAAGGCCGACATGGTACTCACCTGTCCAGAGCGCAGCAAATCATTGAATCTTTTGCAGCACTGGGTACACATCATCAGTGTCACCAACCTCCTCCCACACCTGGCTGGTGACATTGGGGGGGGGGGGGGTCTTCCACTTCCTCCTCCCCCCCATCCTCCTCTCCCCCCCTCCGCTTCACCCTCCTCCCCCCCATATACCCCCATCCCTTCTCATATACCCCCATCACTCCCATGTACCCCCAATCCCCCCCATACCTCCCATATCTCCCCACCCCCCACCCCATCATCCTCCAGTTACTACCCCGGTCCCCGGGAGTCGCTAAGACGCTGGGCGGTACTTAATTGACAAACTGAGCTAGCGGAAAATTCTGGCCCATGAAATTGACAGGAACTTCTGTTGTTAAATTCGCTCGTTGTAAATACCTTTTTTTTTTAAGACCTTGTGTGAGGCGTAACCGGGTTATTAAACATAATATTTGTTAAACATCCTTACTGGTCCTCAAAAGCTCATTTTATATTTGTGAAATATAAACTTTTTCCGCGATGAGAATTTTTGGAAGCTTTTTTTTGACAGTTTGTTTATTTTGACAGTTAAAATATTCATTTAGATTTTGCTATCTGAAAAGTTATATTTAAATTGACTGTAAGAGCTTTTAACTTGCTGGTTGTAATAAGAAAGAACACTCTATTTTAATTGACCTGCTGTACCGGTGTCCCTGCTGGAGAAGATCGAAGCATTTCGTTGGTGCAGACACTTGCCGGAACAGGGAAACCAGTTTTGCTCATGTCGCTACAGAAAAGCAGAAGTGAAGTGAAATATGGAAGAAAGACTATGAGACGGAGACAGTAAAGAACAAAGGCAAAGACAGAGAAAAGATGGGAAGAAGATGAAAGCAATGAAGAGAATAAAGTAATTGAGGTGAGCAATGTTAAAAACCGAAGTCAGCGAATGAAGGAGTTCTGAATGTGAGTAAAGAGGGGAATCTTAACTTCTACAATTCACAGGCTTTGAGAAAATGAAGTGTGTTGAAAATTAATGCATTAATCCCCAAAGGTGGCAATGCCCTAATTTTGATTGATCTATACTGGACTTTTTTTAAAAAAATTGAAGCCATGTTTCTTCACTTTATAGCAACTGCCTGGCTTCATCTGGCCGATGTTAAGGAAAATTAATCGCGAGCTGCATCAGATTTCATTAGCTCCAAAATAAGGGGCTAGGATAGTAAAAACACCACAGTCTCTCCTGTTTTCTTGCAATATATTTGCAGCCCACCACTGCTGAAACTTTCCATTTGCTGCTCCCTTTAGAGCACATTCCACTGTGCTTCTGCATCCCTTGTAGATTTCACACCCCACCCCCACCATTCTCCCACCCACCACTTACTGCTAGTTACACCCATACACAACCAGCACCTGTTGGCATGGCTATGTTAGCTGACTGCCGCTTCACCTGTTGGCATGGCTATGTTAGCTGACTGCCGCTTCACCTGTTGGCATGGCTATGTTAGCTGACTGCCGCTTCACTGTAACCCCCATCCTCAGAATCCTTCCGCTCCAGCCAGTAATAGTATCCATTCCCCACACGTTCACCCAAAGTAGCCCCGCAGAATGGCTGGCTGATAGAGATAACACTGAGACCTTACCTTGTTGTCTCCACTTTTTACCAGTCAGGGCTGACAGCCCTTAGATCCCATGAAAAAGCAAACACACCATAAAATTCCAGTCAATAGCATGCAAATTCTGGTTAGTTACCTAGTGGACAAGCCGAATTGGCATTCCATCACACCCAGGGAGAAATCCACACTCCGTATTTTCCACGGCTTTTAAAATTTGGAAGTGACATTACCATGTCAGACTTCAGTGTGAATGCCTCCTCTCCATAATTTCCTTGTCATGTGAGGGTTTTTGCTGTTAACGTTTATTGAGTGATATAGGCTGGAGGAACTTGGTCATGGGGAGTCTGATATGATGCGGAATGGTGTGGTAATGGAATGGTGGATCCATGTTCAAGATGAAGAAGTTCCTTTTAACTGAAGTAAAGTCTCACAATATGGTCCTTCTCGTTCTGTCCAGATTTACACATATGTATCAATATACGATATATGAACATATGAATTAGGAGCAGGAGTAGGCTATTCGGCCCCTAGAGCCTGCTCCGCCATTCAATAAGATCATGGCTGATCTGATTGTAACCTCAACTCCACATTCCCACCAACCACTGATAACCTTTCACCCCCTTGCTAACCAAAAATCTATCTACCTCTGCTCTAATAATATTCAAAGACTCTGCTTCCACTGCCTTTGAGGAAGAGAAGAGAGTTCTAAAGACTCACAGCCCTCTGAGAGAAAAAGAAAATTCCTCATCTCTGTCTTAAATCCTCTTATTTTTAAATAGCGACCTCTAGTTCTGGATTCTCCGACAAGTGAAAACATCATTTCTACATCCACCCCGTCAAGACCCCTCAGGATCTTTTATGTTTCAATCAAGTCGCTCCTTACTCTTCTAAACTCCAGCAGATACAAGCCTAGCCTGTGCAACCTTTCCTCATAAGACAAACCACCCATTTCAGGTATCAGTCTAGCAAACCTTCTCTGAACAGCTTCCAATGCATTTATATCCCTTCTTAAATAAGGAGACAACAATACTAAACACGGTACTCCAGATGTGGTCTCACCAATGCCTTGTATAACTAAAGCATAACCTCCCTACTTTTGTATTCAATGCCCTTCACAATAAAGGATAACATTCTGTTATCTTTCCTAATTACTTGCTGTGGTAATCTTAGGTGCAATACACCTTTAAGAGAATGTGAGCAGATTGACTACGTGACTTTATCACCCAATTGCTGTGTAGTGCAGGCTACATTGTAAATCAGTAGTGTAGAAAGGGTTCTGGTTCAAGAAGCATGCATGTGTTTGTGCTCTGTTGTTTATATGAACAAACAGCATATACTTCTCCACACAACAGTCTCTTCGTCCACATCATTTAGTTTACCAACCAACACCTCAGTAGCTAAGCGTGCAACTGTGTTCGCTGAGCAGAACAAACTCTTGGTAACAACATAACACTTGCTATACCTGCATATTAAGCTTTTGCGATTCATGCCCTAGCACACGCAATCCCTCTGCAAGGCTCTGCAATCTCTCACCATTTAGATAATAAGCTTTTTTATTCTCCCTGCCAAAATGGGCAATTTCACATTTTCCCACATTATACTCCATTTGCCAGATCTTTGCCCACTCACTTAGCCTATCTTTCTCCCTTTGTAACCTCCTTACGTCCTGTTCACAACTTACTTTCCTACCTATCTTTGTGTCATCAGCAAATTTAGAAATCATACCTTTGGTCACTTCATCCATGTCAGTTATATAAATTGTAAAAATTTGAGGCCTCAGCAATAATCCCTGTGGCACACCACTTGTCATATTTTGCCAACCAGAAAATGACCATTTCTGCCTACCCTCTGTTTCCTGTTAGCTAGCCAGTCTTATATCCATGTCAATGTGTTACCTCCTACATCATAAGCTTTTATTTTCCACAATATCCTTTGATGTGGCACCTTATCAAATGCCTTCTGGAAGTACAGTGCATCCACCAGTTCCCTTTTATTCACAGCACATGTTACTTCTTCAAAGAACTCCAATAAATTGGTTAAACATGGTTTCCCTTTCACAAAACCATGCTGGCCCTTTCTGTTTACCTTGAACTTTTCCAAGTGTCCTGCTATAATATCCTTAATAATAGCTTCTAACACTTTCCCTGAGACAGATCTTATGCTAACCGGCCCAGAGTTTCCTGTTAATTCTGTCTCCCTCCCTTTTTAAATAAAAAAGTTACATTCACTATTTTCCAATCTAATGGACCTTCCCTGAATCTAGGGAATTTTGGAAACTTAAAACCAACGCATCAACTATCTCACTAGCCATTTCTTTTAAGACCTGAGAGTGATGTCCATCAGGACCTGTGGACTTGTCAGCCCGCAGGTCCAACAATTTACTCAGTACCACTTCCCTGCTGATTGTAATTTTCTTGAGTTCCTTCCTTCCCTTCCATTTCCTGATTTACTGCTATTTCTGGGATGTTATCTGTATCCTCTATAGTGAAGACCAAAATAAAATACCTGTTCATCTGCCATCTCCTTATTTTCCATTATGAATTCTCCAGATTAACTTTCTGTAGGACCAAAGCTCATTTTGTTAACTTTTCTTTTTTAAGTAGCTATAGAAATTCTTACAGTCTTTATATTTCTAGCTAGCTTTCTCTCATACTCTATTTTTTCCTCCCTTATTAATCTTCTATTCATCTTTGCTTTTTTTATATTTTGTCCAATCTTCTGACTAGCTACCCAGCTTTGCACAATTATATGCTTTTTCTGTAAGTTTGATACCATCTTTAACACTTTTAATCAAGCACAGATGGTAGGACCTCCACTTGGAATTTTTCTTTCTTGTTAGAATGTGTCTATTCTGTATATTCTGAAATATCCCCTTAAATGCCTGCCACTGCATCTCTATTGACCTAGCCCTTAACATAATTTGCCAGTTCACTTTAGCTACCTCTACTTTCATGCCCTCATAATTGCCCTTATTTTAGTTTAAAATACTAGTCTTAGACTCACTCTTCTCTCTCTCAAACTGGAAGTAAAATTCAATCATATTATGATTGCTGGTACCTTGGGCGCGGCACTTTCACTATGAGGTCATTAATTAATCCTATCTCATTGCTCAATACCAGTTCTAGCATAGCCTGCTCTCTGGTAGGCGCCAGAAAATGCTGTTCTAAGAAACTATCCCAAAAACATTTTGTCAATTCCTCACCCAGGCTACCTAACCCTATCTGACTTTTTGAGTCTATATTCAGATTAAAACTTCCCCATATCTATCGCCATACTTTTCTGACAAGCTCTCATTATTTCTTCCTTTATAACCCATCTGACCAATTGGTTACTTGGTTAGGGGACCTGTACACCAGTCCCACGCATGACTTCTTGCCTTTATTATTTCTCATTGCTAGCTAAACTGCTTCCACATCCTGGTTTCCTGAACGTAGGTCATTACTCTCTATTGTGCTAGTGCAATCATTAATTAACAGAGCCACCCCTTCTCCTCTTCCTAGCTTCCTGTCCTTTTGAAACGTCATGTACCCTTCACTATTCAGGTCCCAATCTATGTCATCCTGCAGCCATGTCTCTGTAATGGCTATCAGATCATACTTATTTATTTCTATTTTCTCCATGGGCTAAATCTTCCGGTCGGCATGCGGGGGCAGGCCCGACATGCTTACGCATAAAATGACGCGTGATGATGTTGGGCGTGAGCCCTGAGGTCATCGTGCGCCATCGCGATATTTCGTTCAGCGGGCGCATGCCAGCCGAAATGTCATCGGCCTATTAAGGCCATTAAGAAATCAATTAAAACAGTTAAGAACGGTGCCCTTCCTAGGGAAAAGCCCAAGCGGCCTTTGCATTTTTTAGGAAACCTCATCCACGGGCGGGATGAGGTTTCCTGAAGCTTTTATAAACACATTTTCTCACCTTTACAAACATGTCCTAACTCATATGACACAGTCACATGAGGGGACATGTTTGGATAAATTTTAAAATCGATTCTTTAATTTTTTTCAGATCTATTCAATCTCCCTGAGGCAGCTCCTTGCCTTGGAGATTGCTGCACTCGGTTGTGCGCATGTGCGAAAGAGCGTAGGCCCCGACTCCCCCTCCTCCTCCCACCCGCAAAAGGTATCGCTGAGCGCTACCGGCCGCGCATTACGCTGTAAAATGTCCGTGTAAAATGGCGGTGCGTAGCCAATTGCGGGCAGCCATTGGCACCGCGCCTGCCCCTGCCCACCCCATCCCACCTGCCAGAGGAAAAATCCAGGCCCATCAGTCCATCTGTTTTGTTTTGAATGCTATATATTGTCAGACAAAGGGCCTTTAGTTGTGTCCTTTATTATTTTTGTAACCTGTAACCTTATCTGCTGATTTACTCTTAGGGCAGAATTCTCCCGCTGGTGTGCAGGAGCGGGACCCACACATCCGTGTGTAAAATAACGCGTGGTGTCGTCAGGCAAGCCAGGGGCATAGAAGTTGAGGGCAGCTGTGACCTTTGGAGCCTCTAGCATGGGATGTCCATCCTCACAGTTAGGGGAGATCTCAGGGCCTATCATCTGACAGATATCATTGACTGTCTCCCTTGAGAGACGCCGTCACCGTGCGCTATTGCGATATTTCACTGGGCGGGCGTGTGATGATATCTGCGCACCTGCCATTAATTAACCGGCCACTTAAGGCCCTTGACTCACCAAAAAAAGGCTGATTTTTCGGCACCCGTGCAATCTTCGGGTCGGCACTTGGGCAGGCAGGTAGGGTATATTTGTATGAACCTCATCCACCTGCGGGATAAGAGGGCTCAATGGCGTCGCGAGTGTGCTCTCTCAAGTATTGATTTTTCAAAGTTATTGAAACTTGCCTGTGTGATCTGCAAAACTTTATAACACATACCAGCTGCTTTGTCTGGACTCTTAACCCTCAGGTCAGCACTCTGCAGCGAGGAATCTTTTTTGGGCCTGCACATTTCAGGAAACCTTCCATTAGCCTGAGATTGGGAGCTGAACTCTCCACGAGAGGCAACTCCTCTGAGGAGGAGGGGAGGAGGCCAGGAGTGCACATTCAGCCTCCAGGGGAGCCACCTTTGGGAGGACAGGCACAGGTACAAGGGGCGCAGGGCCAAGAGGTAGACCAAGGCGCAAGGGGCCGCAGAAGACACCACTGTCCTGCTGCCAGGGTATACAGGTGGCGAAGCAGCTGCCACATATGACTGAGGTGCAGTGCTGAAGGAGGTTCCGTCTCTCAAGGGAGACAGTGAACTATATCTGTCAGATGAGTGGGCCTGAGATCTCCGCCAACTGTGTGGGTGGACACCCCATGCCAGGGGCTCTAAAGATCACAGTTGCCCTCAACTTCTATGCCTCTGGCTCCTTCCAGGGGTCAGTGGGTGATCTTTGTGGTGTCTCCCAATCAGCTGTCCACACTTGTATCAAGCAGCTCTGTTCAGACATGCATTGACCTTCATCCACTTCCGTTGGGACTGGGCAAGTCAGACACAGTGAGCCAGAGCCTTGGTGGCCATAGCTGGCTTCCCCCGCGTCCAGGGTGCTAGAGACTGTACACATGTGGCCATCAAGGCGCCAGCAGGTGAGCCCGGTGCCTTTGTCAACAAGAAGGGCTTCCACTCCATGAACGTGCAGATAGTGTATGATCACAGGATTCTGCAAGTTTGTGCAAGGTACCCAGGCAGCTCCCACGATGCCTACATCCTCAGACACTCCCAGGTGCTGGGACTATTCAGTGCTCCAGCCCGGCTGGATGGATGGCTGCTGGGTGACAAGGGCTATCCCCTCAGAATGTGGCTCATGACGCCTCTCCGCCATCCAAGAACAGAAGCTGAGCAGCGGTACAACAGGAGCCACGGCACCACAATGGCTGTGGTGGAGAGAGCCATCGGTCTTCTCAAGATGCACTTCCGATGCCTGGACCGCTCAGGGGGCACACTCCAGTACCCCCCAAATCATGTCTCAATGATAGTGGTTGCGTGTTGCACTCTGCACAATCTTGCGCTGGAAAGGGGGGACGCAGTGGACGATGAAGACGTTGACGCAGTGTCTGGCTGCACACGATGAGTCCAGCAGTGAGTCTGAGGATGAGCATGAACAGGGAAAGGCTGAGGGGGTGGGCGCTGACCCGGGAATACTGCAGGGAGACAGGGACACCCGGGAGGCTTTAATCCAACAAACCTTCAGTTAGCACACCACAGATGGACCTCCAGGACAAGCCTGGGCTGTAGGCTCCATACTCGATACCTAAGTGCAAAATCTGCCAGGTTAGGAACAGTAACTAAGGGCCTTGTTGATAAAGCTGAATGTCCCACAAAGCACTCCTCACATTTTTGGAAACCATACGCATGCAGAAGAAAAGAGGCATCCTGAGCCATGGTCACATGTCTGAATTTAATACCACAGGCAAAGAAACTTAATGAAACAAAATGATAAGGGTGTTTCAATTCAAAGCAAATCATCAAGACCTCATTCTCGGGCCAACTCAAAATCACCAGTGAAAAACCCGTGGTGTGCCTAAGGTGCCTTATGTTTCTGAATGCTATGTCCTGGTGCTGCCCCATCACTCAGACTGGCATCTGAGCCAGCCTGCTGACTCTGCTGTCCTGTTGGCCTCGAAGACCTTGGCAGTTGTCCTATGGCCCGTGGCGCCTGCGCTGGCCCCAGCTGGGAGGGATGTGCCAGTTCTACAGCTGGCATCTCCCCAATTGTCGCAGCCTCACTGGATACACAGTCACAGGGAGAGGGGTGGAGTAGCTGCCACCCTCATCCGAAGCGCCAAGAGGTGCCCGCAGAGACGACAGGCAGCTGCTGTGTCAACGTGAGATCGCTTCGAACCTCCCTGCTCCCTGTGGATGGATGGGCACCGAAGTGGGAAACTTGGTGCCCAGACCACCTCCCACACTAGCACTCACCAGCTGAGGTCAATTCCGATGTGAGGGCTTGCTGGTCTGAGCGTATCCTCAGGAAGCCCTGATGGGTCCATGGAGGAGCCTTTCCACGAGAGTTGCCATTCTCTCCATGGAGGACGCATGGCACTCGGACATGTGGCTCATTGATTCAGTGATTGTCTGCATAGACTCCTCCAACTGCTGTCGCTCTGGGCACTCTCTGTCTCTGCCAGCTCCTCCAGCGACTGTGAAGAGCCCACATCGCTGTGCCCTGGGACACTAGCTGATGTTCTAACTCCCAGCGAGGTGCTAGTATCTGCGCTGGTGTCTGCCTGGCAGAGATGGTGTGACGCTGGTGAGACTTCACGGCCCTCAGTTGTGTGAGGTCCTGCTCCGCTCTTACTGTAAGGAAGAACAAGGACATTGGATCAGTTAACATGTAGATGATGACAAAGTGCATCCCTGTCCCCCAGATCACTATCCTTCCATAAGCAGTGGTCAAGCCATGTTGCAAAATTAAATCACTGAACATTCAGCAGTGCTATGGCTGTTGGGAGGACAATGCTGACCTCACTGCTGGGCATACATACCTGGCCTTGGCACCCCAGCCTCACCGACACCAGTGGGCCTGGGTGCATGGCGCCTCTCCAAATCCAGGGCCTCCTGCTCGGAACGGCTGAGAATGGCTCACTGCGCCTGGCCACATCCAGTCCTCGCAAGCTCTGCAGCATTATGAACATTCTTCTCCTGAAGATGAGAGAAGAGCATTAATATGTGCAAATTGTACATGGATTCTCTTCAAGCACAGCCCACCGCAACCAGAGTGGGACATATCAGGGCTCCAGTGCCTCCTCATCCGGCAGCTGCTGAACACTCACACAAAGGAGCTAGGCCTGTTCTCCACCCCCCCAACCCCTTGACCACACGCTGCCTACATCACATTAGGCACCACACGGTATATCCTTCTATAGCAAGGAGGCGCAAGCACGTGGAGAGCAGAGGGCAGCAGATGGTTCATTGCCATGCCACCTTGAAGCTCCCCTCCCAGCATCTCATCACCCTGACTTGGACATGTCCTGCAGTTCAAACACAGCATCTAGGTGCAGCTCCTCCAGGTTCCCCCCAAACCAGTCATGTGGGTCTCAGCGTACCACATGCTGTGGGTGCAGAACCCATTTCTGCACCACCCTCTCAGGCTGACCTCGGCATGGGCAATATCTGCTGGCCCACCCAGTGAAGGACACATGCTGTCAATGATTGAATGCAGCCACTACACTCAGACTTGGTGGGGGGGGCAGGGGGGAAAGCCGATCTGCTGGGTTAAGTGACCAATGCCAACAGTGTCCTCACCCTTCCAGAGCGCAACAAGTCATTGAATCGCTCGCGACACTGGATCCAGGTGCACCACACCACATTGTGGGAGGTCACCACCTCTGCCGCTCCCTCCCGGGCACATTTCATCATGTGGGGGAGGGGGCCTCCTCTTCCCGTCCTCGGGAGCCAACACCTCCCGCTGTGCTGCCACCTCCTTGATCCTTATCGGAAAAACGAGGGGCACAGTGGCCCCTCCGGCCTGGCCTGCCCCAGTGGCCTATCCTCCGGACTTGTGTCACCTCCATTGCCCCTCTGCAGAGCCCTTCACCCAGCCATTGTGAGCAGCCTTCCCAAGACTGCCAGGCCTTCCTTTATACAGGCTGCTGGGTCGCCATTGGACGCGGTGGGCGCCCATCGCCACCCGCCCACTCCCGCTACGCACGGGAGTCATGAAGTACGCTGGGCAGGCCTTAATTGGCCCGCCCGTGTAAAATTGCGGCGTGGACCCGATCACGAGTGATGATCGGGTCTGCGCCCACCCATGCCCACTCCTGTTCCACCTTCCTGAAAATTCTGTCTTTGGATTTGTTTTATCTATCCCTTCCTGTCACCCTCTATTTATTCTTTCCCATTTTACTACCTTTCTCTCTTGCCTTGTCTCTACTCTTTGATTTACCACATCTTCACAAATTTGATTGCTTGCCCTCACTATTTAGTTTAACACCGTCTCTACTGCCTTAGTTATGCAGCTAGCTATTACACTGGTCCCAGCATAGATCGGGTGTAGACCATCCCAATGGTATAGCCCCCATTTTCCCCAGTACTGGTGCCAGTGCCCAATGAACTGGAACCCACTTTTCCCACACCAGTCTAAGCCACGCATTTATCTCTCTAAATTTATGGACTCTATGCCATTTTGCACATGTCTCAGGTAATAATCCAAAGATCATTACCTTTGAAGTTCTGCATCTTAATTTGGTGCCAAGTTCCTCACACACTCTATACAGAACTTTCCTCGTTCTACCTACGTCATTGGTAGCTACATGGACCACAACAACTGGATCCACCCCTTCCTACTGCCTCTCCAGCCCTGAGTAGGTGTCCTGAACCCTGGTACCAGGCAGGCAACACAGCCATTTGGGCGCTCACTCTTTGCTGCAGCCAACAATGTCAATCCCCCTGACTATGCTGTCTCCTATCATTACCACATTCCTCTTCTCTCCCCCTGCTTGAATGGCTTCGTTGAGCATGGTGCTATGGCCAGTCCACTCACCCACTTTGCAGTCTTTCTCTTCATCCAAACAGCTAGCAAGCACCTTGTACCTGTTGGACAAAGTCAGGGGCTGAATCTCTTCCATCACTACATGCTGGCTCCCACTCCTGCCTGACTTGCAGTCACATCCTTCTGCCCCGACCATTGACCAACTCTAAAGTTCTGCCTAATCTAAGGGGACGACTGCCTCCAGGTACAAAGGGAACACGTGGTGCGTACGGCCTCCCGCTTCCTCCTTCTCCTTCCCCTTTTTCTCCAAATGGCCAAGTGATGGGACCCTCAAAATTGCGAAGATTCACAGGAAGCGGAACATCAGCGCAAACATGGAAACATTTTTGGGTGCGTACTGCAGAAAAGCCCCAGCAAAATCTCTGTTTTATGTGCATGATGATTTGGTCCATAGTGTTGAACGTGGCTCCATTGATCTCATTGAATGTCCTCTGACCTCAAATGGGATGGCAGATGGGGGGGTCATGAACCATGAGTGGAGAAGCTACCCCTGTTATTGAGCAGCCATCTGGTGGTGTGGCTGGGAGGCCCAAAGATGGTGGGAAATGCAGGCTGTTGCAAGACAAGAGCATTGTGGGTACTGCCAGTGTAGTGGGCAATCACTGAGATGGGTTTTTCAGTGTGGTCATGCATGGACTGTGCACCAACAGAGTTGAATTTCTTGCCGTGGCGGTATGAGTCCTGTTAACATGAAAAGGCCCTCAAAGCCATATGTGTGCACCATCGGGAAGCCGGCTGTTCTGGCGAGCTCACATGTCCTTCATCCTGGTCTTCCCTCCTCAGGGAGAGGAGGATAAAGTCCCCTCTGCTCCTATAGAATGCCTCTGTCACCAAATCTATCAAATCTGGAATTTTGCAAGGCCATTCATGTCACATACCAAACACATCAACTAAGTGGTTCTCCCCAAGTCTTAGTGTGATGCCAATCATGATGCTAAATACTCATTACCTGTCTGTCATATTACTTTATACCTATTTGTGCTAAGTTGTTATGCCCTCAATTTAATCAATAATGAGTCATATGTATTTCTCAGAAGGAGCTTCATAAAAAGGACTGATACATTATAAAATCAATGATGAAGGCCGAGTCCTCAAAATTTGCTAATAATGAGCAATTTCTGGACTTTCTGAAAATCCACTTGAATTGAGGAAATCAGAATCACAGAATCAGAACATGAAGAAGCTGTGAAGATGGTTCCTTTAAGGAAAGTTTTTGCTTTCCAAAGCAAGAGAAAAAAACTGGCCTCTTCAATGTTGTTCTGTACAATAATATTGGCTACTATAACCTATAATTATGAGTTAAGATATGGTGTCATAATAGCCAAATATTGTGAGTTTTTTGAAAATGTAACCATGACAATGCAGTGTGAAATAGAGAAAGACTTCAAAAGGAAGAGCGCTTCTTTGAAAGGAATTTGGACAATTAACCCTAATAGACGACTTGGCAACCAGATGGGCGAGTCTACAACGTTATACACATTGGCAAAATTGAATGGTCACCAAGCGTACATTTTACCTGCCATGGCCAATTACCTGTCTCCTATCTTCAAAATTACACTTCTGACCCTCCGTGGCAGACTGAGATATAGGATAAATTGGAAGCAATATAATCTCCATGACTGGATGGACGATGAGTACCGTAATATTCCAAGAAAGTGTGTTATGTTCTCAGGGTATCCATGTTCTTGGACCTTTTATCATCATATCCGAGAAGAAATTCTCCGTGAGTTCACCTTTCATGACTTTCTCAAAGAACAGGCCAATGCGTTCCTTAGATGCATTGCGGGGAAGCGAAAGAATGTTACATATGTTTGCGTCCATGTTCGAAGAGGAGATTACATACATGTCATGGCAAACCAATGGAAAGGAGTCATAGCTGATAAGAAATATTTAAATACAGCAATGGCTTACTTCAGAAGTAAATACAAAGATGTTATTTTTGCAGTGACAAGTAATGGAATGGATTGGTATAAGAAGAACATTGATAATTCCAAAGGAGATGTTTTCTTTTCAGATGATCCAAAGCAATCGAGTCCAGCTGATGACATTGCAATCCTTGCTCATTGTAATCACACTATAATGACAATAAGGACATTTGGTTACTGGGCTGCTTACTTGGCAGGTGGGGAGACAATTTACCTCACAAACTTTACTTTGCCTGAATCACCATTTCTAAAGTTATTCAAGTACGAGGCAGCTTTCTTACCTCAATGGACTGGAATTCCTGCAGATCTCTCACCTCTCCTGCCCAAGAAAACTTCAAATTAGCTCAATAGCTACATGTCCTATAATCTTCAAAGCTCATCAATTTTATATTGTTTATGTTCAATTTTTTTTAAACCTCAAAAATACCAAATTGAGCTTTTGGCAAATAATTTAGATTAAGTTCAGAAACCATAGTGTCCAGAATGTCCAGCAAAAGTTATATAAAATTGATAGTATTTGTTTTGTCAAAGTCACCGCCTAATATATTTTAATGAGTTTCAGTTATTTTGTTAGTGAATGAACAGCATTGAAGGGGTTCACAATATATAGTTCATGTTTGACTCGACAGTATAGCAGTGGAATGTACAGTCAAAATCTATATCTATATGTTAAAGACTTTCTTTTCACAGAAGAGGATGTAAATTTAACTTCACTGTCTTTATTGTTTTTTGTTATGTGTCTGTAAGAGCACAAGGCTGCCAAACCTAATTATTTCACCATCACTGAAAAAAGAGAGACATTTTGAAGCTTTTTGTTTTGCACTCACCGGCACACTTGCAAGAATACCAATATGAGGGGAAACAACTATTTATTCTGTACGTGAGAGAATGCTGAATGGTTGGCAAGTGGACTCTGATTGGTAGAGGAGTTGCAATGGAGAATGCACCAGTGATGGTGACTGACAGTTAACTGTTAGAGTCCACTTACCATCCAATCAGCACTCACAGTATAAATTGTTGTTTACCCCTTATATTGGTATTCTTGCGAAGTGTTCTGATGAGTGCAAGACGAAAGCCTTCAACATTTTTTTCAGCAATACACAAGTTCTGTACTACCAAAGGGCAATTTATCTCACCTTCATTAACAGTAATACAATATCTCCAGAATACCACAACATTGGAACCACTGCCCTTTAGTATACAAACAATGCTTCAAATCATAATATTTTTAATACAGAAGCAAATACAGCGCATGCTGTAAACCTGAAATAAAAACAATAAGTTGCTGACCCTGTCATGCGCAGCATTTTCTGTTTTTATAATATTTATTATAATTTCCTCGTGTCCCGAATTATCTAAAACCTACAGCCTTGCAACAACTCACTCCCACAGAAACTATTTCACTTTTACACTTGGGTGGAAAACTGGCAGAGTGGATTATTCACCTGGATAGAACGTTGGCCTTCAAATCTGTTAATGCAACAATGGCCATAATTTCTCGGAACGTAGAATACAAGAGGCTTGAAATCACACTACACCTATACAAAGCACTAGTTAGCCCACACTTGAAGCACTCTGGTTAGTTCTGGGCACCACATCTTACGGAAGGTACATTAGTCTCGGAGTGAGTGTAGAGTAGATTTGCTGGAAAGCTTCCTAGACTCCCAAGGGTTAAATGGGAGAGACTGAACAAATGAGAATTTAGAAGATTGGTGGGGGGAGAGGGGGTGGGGGGGATTTGATTGAAGTTTTCAGGGTAGTGTGGGAAACTGAGCGGTAAAATTTCTGCCATTAAGTAATCGTGGTAATGGGGGACATGGGGGGGAATTTTCATGTCATGATGTCACCGCACATTATTCAGGTCTCCTGTTCGGCAGGCGCGCAGCCAAACTGTTAAAGGCCTGTTAAGGTCATTTAAAAACCAATTAACGTCATTATCGATGCAGCCCATCCAACCTTAAGGTTGGCAGGCAGGCGGCCTTCGCATTTTTCATGAAACCTCATCCACAGGCGGGATGAGGTTTCATGAAGGTTTTATTAAATTATTAAATAAATTTTGCTCAGTTCATAAACATGTTCCAGCTCATGTGAAATTGTCACATGAGGGGACATGTCTGAATAATTTTAATATTTTTGTCAAACTTTCAATCTGAACTTAATCTCCTGGAGGCAGCTCCGTGCCTCGGAGATTTCTGCACCCTTTCTTCTTCCTCCCACCACCCCCCCACCTCCCCCACCACCCGTACAGGTAGCGCTGAGCGCTACTGGGCACGCAGCACTCTGGGCGGGGGTCTTCGTTGACCCGCCCACATAAAATGGCGGTGCACAGCCCATCACGGGCGGTGACAGGCTCCGCGCTTGCGCCTGACAAGCCAGACCCACAGGCGGAAGATTCTGCCCCGGGTGTTTCAGGAGCAAAGTCAGGAGACACTTCTATATGCAAAGGGCGTTAGATGTTTAGAGCTCCCTTCTGCAAATGGTGGTTGGTGGTGGGTTTACTTTCATTTTAAATCCAAGTTGTTAGATTTCTGTTAAGCAAAGGGATACGGGGCAAAGTCAGGTTTATGGAATAAATTCACAGATCAGGTCTCATTGAATGGTGCCACAAGCTCTAGAGGCTAAATGGCCTCTCCTGATTCTATGTTCCTGTTATGGAACCAAATAGAAATAATGATTGGCTTGTTCCTATAATGGACAGGTGACTTTTCCCACAAAAATCGGTATCCCCTGTACAGAAATGCAATAATATTTTCAAAGATCAATGTTGATCAAGAACACTGCTGTACTTCAACAGTATCAGGTGTACATTAATCATATATTTGCAATATCGTTGTGCAGAGAAACTGGGACGATTCTCTGATCAGACGTTACAAGTAAGGAGCAGCACAAACAATGCACATTGACAATATGTGTAGCCCAGAATTGTTCTGTCAATTCGTTCCAAACTGTTATTTTAAAATTGACTTGTCATATAGCTTTTTAAATATATTTAGATATACGAATGTGACAAGAATCGATGAATGAAAAGTTTAAAAATGGCAACATGCATTTTGGTCACAAATAATTACCAATACAAGTAAAGCCCCCATCATATAAACAACTGAAAAGAAAATCTGAGACATTGATCTACAGTTGCTGTTATATTACTGTAACATTTTTATTATAATTAGCGCTGACAGAAATAATTCACGTTCCCTGCTCATTAAACTTGTGCTTTGACCAATTGCAGATTTTATTCTCAATAAAATTATGCTTGGCACAACTGCCGATTAATTAGTCAATTAAACTGTTAAATTGTTTATTTCTTGTTTCTATAAATGAGCAAAGGTTTTATTTAAATAATGTACCTTGAAAATTATTGAATGAACTGGTTGTAATGATCCAGGGTGGAATGCAAAATTCTGTAATGAAAGTAATTGTAATTGAATTCAGTGATGTTTTTAAATTCCTAGCACATGTTGTGTGGAAATCATTTCCTATGAAGAAATAAAATTCTGAATGAATATTAATGGATGCTAATAATTTTTACTCAAGTGCACAACTATTCCTGTATGTGTGAATGACACTGTCACAGTCATTGATTGACTTGGGAAGAACTCCTCGATAAATTCATGAGGGCATTGTCATAGCAATTATGAATAGTGACAGGCTGGAGTTTAGCAGGAACATTGGGCAGTTTCTTTGCTGAAAGTGGCAACTTGGGAATCAACATAACAATCTCCAGATGTCAAAGTAATTATGCTTCTCAAATTCTCTCACCAGCAGTCAATATTTTGGCAGTAAATGTAAGAGCTCTCAACATGGGGAGACAATGGGTGGAATCATCACAGATTTGCACTAAGGGTGGTAGTGGCCAGGGAAAGAGACGCTTCATCCGGCAGCCACATCGTCCCATTCCCGGTGTGTCCCTCCTCATTAAAATTCATCCCCGGGAAACAGGCCGGGTCACTGGCAGGGCCCCGCCGTTACCTCAGGCTTTCAGTAATCTGGGTGCCACATTTAAAGGGCACCCCTGCAGAGAACTAGAACTCTTCAAGGGATAGGAAGCTGCTGGGAATTTATGGCTGCCAAAAGAAGGAAACATGCTGCCCCTAAATTTGGCGACATCTCCCTCAAGCTCCTACTGGACACAGTGAAGGCCCGCTGTTAAGTCCTTTATCCCTGCCGCACCCTGGGTGAAGACCAGCAAGCAGTGTCACCAATCCAGCATGGGAGATGGTGGTAACAGTGGTCATCGCCAATGCCCCGTAAAAGAAGACAGCTATCCAGTGCCAAAAGAAGATGAATGATCTTCCCTTTTCTGCCAGGGTAAATGCCTCTTCTCATCACTCTCAACTCTCACACTCACAAACCCATCACACATCCGCAGGGATCTCATTCACTGTCAGTTCAAGGGATATCGCCATTCACTCTCTCACACACACCTTCACCTGCCCTGTGGATTATGTCCTCATCCTGTCCATGGCACAACTCACTAACCTCACGCACATGCCTGGCAGGTGTCCTTCTTACACTCTCTCCACCTGTATTCATGCAGGTCAAGCTGGCACACAAGATAAAAGGGAGAGGTCACAGACCGGTGAGGGAAAGCCAGTCTGAAATCAAATCAAGGTCCCCATGGACTTTGAAACTAGGGTCATCCAGCTGGCTGGCAATGATTTGGACTGTTCATGTGCTGATGATGAGGTTGGTGGTGTGCAGCCAAGTGAGCATCCAGCAGTGCAACATTCATCAGAAAACCATGGTATGAGTCAGTTCCCCTGTTCCGCAGTCCCCTGCCATGCACTAATTATCTCTTCTTGCTTTCGCAGGCACATCAGGAAAGCAGCTGTGGGGGTCCACAACCCAGGCCCTTGACTCAAGCCCCAAAAAACCTCAGAAGAAGAATCTGATGACATCCTAATTTAAGACCCGTCACAGCGCTCACCCACACCCTCCACCAGCGCAGAGACACAAACCTCGGTGGGACCTAGCTATAGAATAGCCTCAGGATCACAACCTGGTGAGCACATCACACTGTCTGATCCACAGCAGGTGGCGGTAGCGACAACACAGGTTTCTGGCATCCGGAGGACTGCTGGAGGCCAGAAATCTGCTGAGTCCAAGTCATATGAGGAGCCTCTGGACTCGGTCATGTCACAGTTGCTGGAGCTGAAAAGGCAAAAGAACATCAGGAAGGGATGGGTCCACTGCACTCCTTAGATTGCAAAGCATGATGGAGGAGTCCATCTGCCTTCAGGCTGTGGTGATAGCGCTGGTAGGCCAACACACTGAGGTCAACACTGGTAGGGTGGTAGCTTCAATGGAGACCTTGGTCCAGGACATTGGTCCTGCACTGCTGTGCAGGCTGAACTTCATCGCTGACGCCATAGTTGGCCCCCAACAATGTCAAAACGAGAGGGGTGCGAGCCCCCTCGAACACACTCCAGCTATCCTTTCTCATCAAAGAGTCATCCAGGGACCCTCTGGCACCCATAGGGAGGAGGACCAGCAGGCGCACACCTCAGGGCCATCCACCCAGATGACTCCGGAAGTATCTGGCCCATCTGAATCCCCTCTTCCTGTGACCACAGCTGCTCTAGCTCCACAGGCTGAGGCGGGTGCCACTGCCACACAGCAGGATCCCGAAAGCAGACCAGGGCCCTCCCAGGTCTCGGCCCTTCAGACGAAGCTGGTCAAGGTCATCACAGTCAGGGCTTTGCAGTCAGCAGGCTGCCTCCACCTCCGCTGTGGATGTCGGGGAGCACAAAGGTGTAGCAGCAGGTTTAGGAAGGTCAAGAAGATATAACTCTTCATCCGATTACAAACAAATAAACTAAATTAACAAAATCCGGGATAAAGTAAAGGGCAGCCCCTTAAAGGGAAACTGCAAAAACAAAAACAAAATTTAAAGAAAGCATACAAACGTTAAACCAAAATGTGACGTAGGGGTCAATAAAACGCTCCAGTCCCCACGGTGCCCACTGGGCACGGAAGGCCTCTCCAGGGACACCAGGCAGCAAACGTAGCCGCAGAAGAGGGGCAAACAGTCGGGCCAGATGGCCCCCTTGATCGCCTGCTGCCTGGACCTGTTAGTGGTCTACTTGACCAGGCCCAGGAACAGGTTTACGAGGAGGTCCTACTCCCTCTCCGCACCAGGTTCCCGTAGATCAGGAGCGTGGGACTGAAGTCCAAACAAAACAGAAGCAAAAGGTTTTAAAAGTAATTAAAAAGGTGGGTGCAGCCTAAAATGACCTATATAAGCATGGCCCATGGACTCCACAAGGCCGCAAAAAATGCTAAAGTTTTGGGAGCCCATGACACGTCTTATGATAGTATGGAATTGCTGTGTGCAGCACCCTCAACTCCAGGTCCCTGATGGAAAGTGGGCAGACGCCCCCTGTTGGAGGGCCCCCCAATGGGGACCTCTGCCTCCGGATGGCAACGAGGCACGTCAGGGCATGCCCAGGTGGAGGCGGGGGCAAGGATGTGAAGGGTGTGCAGCAGCAGCCCATACAGGAACCCCCAACACGCTGTGCCAAAGGACACAGAGGGCATTTCCACCAAGTGAATCAAGTCATGGGGCTCGGGAAACCCCCGAGGGAGGGTTCGGGGCTTGGGGCCAATGTGGAATTCTGTCCAAGCAAGGGTATGCCTGGACGGAAGACCACCACGCACCTGCGCCACCTTGAGTCCCAACACCTGTGAAATCATCTAGCCCACTCCTCCGCCACCCGGCATGTCCCCGATCCTGGTCACCCCCGGTAGTCACAGTCCTTCTCTCCGCCAGCCAGCGAAAATGGCGGAGGTGCAGATTCCTGAGCAGTGGCTCTCTGACGATAGCCGCTACTCCTGACGGTGGAGAGCTGTGGCGCAAGGCGACCATGTTCCAGACTTTGATCAGGTCCTGGTAAATGACGGGCAACGCCTGCAAGGAGCTATGAAGGCCCCGCAGGTCTAGAAACAGGAGCTGCACGTCATAATTCAGGCCGTGCACCTGGTTGGAAGGAATACGTCGCCAGGGCACAGCGTCTCAGAGGGGGCTTGACATAAAGGTATCACTGCAGGGTCTGAAGGCGGAAGGTCGCCACCTGGGTGCATAGGCCCACCAGCGCCTGACCGTCCTCCTGAAGCAGGAGTCTCAAGACCAAAGCAGTGACAAAGTACAGCCTTTTGACCCAGAAGATAATGATGAGCATTCTCTGGGTTTCTGTGACCAAAAGGGGTCAAAGTGACCAGCCAGTACTACAACATGGCGGCAATCAGCTGGTTTATGACCAGCACTCGACCCTGGTAAGACAGCACACGGAGCAGTGCTGTCCAGCGACTTTGGCCACCAGTTCCTGTTAGTTCGCCGGCCAGGATTCCTCAGCAGGGCAGAGGTGGGGCCTCAGGTAGAGGAGGCTGGTCTTGCTCCAAGTGAAAGGCCTGAGCTCCTCGGAAAGGGGATCCATCTGCTATTGACCGACCAGGAGTACAGAATGTTTGCCCCAGTTGATCCTGGCAGAAGTCGCGGCACAGTGGACCTCCTGGCACTCGCGCATTCTCTGCAGGTCAGTCAGGTCGGTGAACATGAGGAGCACGTCATCAGCGTAAGCCGAAAGGACCATCCCGATGCCTGGCTCACACAGAACCAATCCTGACAACCTCCTCCGCAAGAGACACAGGAAAGGCTCCACGCAGATGGAATACAATTGGCCAGACAGGGGGCAGCCCTGATGCACCCCTCTCCCAAAGTGAGGGGGCACCATCAGGGACCCGCTAACCTTAACTAGACACTCTGCGGCAGTGTACAGAAGTCAGATCCGGGCAACGAAATGCGTCCCGACCCTGAATGCTTGCAGAGTCCAGAATAAATATTCCTGTCGAATGCCTTCTCTTGGTCAAGAGATAGACCTGGGAAAAGTGGATAACTGTCCCGGACCAGGTGGATGTTATTAAAGATGGTATGGCCCGGGACAGTGTAGGACTGGTCCTGGTGGATCATGTGGCCCAGCACGGTGCCAAGGCAAGAAGACATTGCCCTGGCAAAGATTTTGTAATCTGTGCTGAGGAGGGAGTCCAGATGCCAGTTTTTAAGGAGGCGGAGTGCCCCCCTCTTAGGCAGCAGGGCATTGACGGCCCTGCGCCACGAAAGGGGCATATCCTTGTCGTGATACTCTCCCCCAGGACCCCCGTGTAGTCGTTACCCAGGATGTCCCAGATCGCCCTGAACAACTCCACAGTCAGCTGGTCCAGCCCCGAGGACTTGCCCCTGGATAGTCTGTCGAGGCGCCGGTCAGCTCCACCGGACTTATAGGGGACCCGACGAGTTGCAGGTCCCGCAGCGCGCCCTCCTTCTCTTCATACGCCAGCCACAGGGCCGGGTCGGCATCGGGCTGAGGGAGCTGTGTCTCCAGGTCAAGTACCTCCTTCTCTAACCCCTCGAACCTGGATTTCCACCCCTTTGTCGAAACCCTCGCGTACTTCTGACAGAAGACGCAGATGTGAGTCTAGCCCACGTCCCATCATAGCCTCAAGGAGGGGAAGGCTCCCTGCTTCCTTCTCCAGCCGGCCCAGAAACGACGGAACGATGAAACGACGAAACCGCTTGCCCTCCAGCAGCAGGTTGTTAAAGTGCCAGTACGCGGACCCTGTCCAAGCGCAGAACAGAGCGAGTTCTATCCACACCAGATGATGGTCTGTGCACGGCACATGCTGCACAGAAGCCGACGGAATGCAGGTCTCGAAAGCCTTGGGATCGTAAAGGCAGTTGAGCCTGGACACTCCAACTCCAGGTGACATGAAAGTGAAAACGCTGGAGTCAGGATGGAGATGTCACCAGATGTCCAACAAGTCGAAGCACCTGACCAGGTCCATCAACTTACTCAGAACTGGCGTGTGGTGCTGGGCACTGAGACGGTCCCTGGCCCCGAGGGTTCAGTTAAAATCCCACAGCCGCCCCCCACCGAGGACAATTCACTCGCCCGTGTCGATGGAGCCGAGATGAGTGGACACTTCCTCAAAGAAGCTCTCTTGCTGCTGTGCACCCAGGGGAGCGTACACGTTCACAAAGTGAAGCACCGCCCCCCCCCCCCCAGACGCACAGTCAGGTGCAGCAACCGGCCTGGCACCAGCTCCTTGACCCCCAAGATCTCCGGCTGAAAACGTGGGGCCAACAAGATAGCCACCCCGCCAGAATTGGAGGCTAGGTGACTCATGTATACACCCGCCCTCGCCACTCTAGGATCCACGTGGCTTTGACTCCCGGAACGGTAAGGGTTTCCTGCAGAAACCACACAGCAGACTTCCCAACCCTGAGGACCGAGAAGTTTTGGAACCTGCTTTGGGCGTCCCTGCTGCCTTTGGCGTTGAGGCTTGCTACGGTAGCCTTCATTGTCAGAAGTATGTGCTACCATCACAATGCCCAGTGTAAGAAGGAGATGACTATTTTAATCCTTCCTCTCTTTCAGGAGCCCAGCGAGGAACATATGGAACCTCTGCTTGGCGTTCAATTCCAGCCCATGGGCCTTGAGGGCCTTACGGGTGGACCAAAACACAAATGGAAAAGAATGCCACCGGTCCAGGGCTGACTGGACCCTGTCTCGGCGACCAGACCGCGATTGCTCGCCAAAACGTCCTGGACCTCTCATAAAGGGATGAGCGGTGAATCCGTGGCTGGAGGGGGTGGGGGCACCAGGGGATCCACCACCTCACCCGATAGCGACTCTAATTCATCCCCAGTGCTCAGCACCGAAACCCCATCCTCCTCCAGGCTGTCACCTCTAGTTTCTGATCCCTTGCCCATATTGAGCACGGGGAGCTGGTTCAGAGCTGCCAGTCAGCTCCACCTCCACCTCGACCTTGATCCCACCCCCAAGGTCAAGGGTGGAGGGGTCCTCTCTGGTCTCCTCCGGGGGATTTGGGTCAAAGGGTGGCTCAGAGCCCGGCTCCCCCCAAACCTCCAGGCACTAGGTCACCCAGCGAGTCCGGAAAAGGCTCTGGACCCAGGACAGTGGCGTCTGGTGCCAACAGTTGGGAAGGAGTTGGGACGTCTCCCTCACCCACCACTGCCCAATGACCCAGTGCCACTGACAGTACCGCAGTCTCCCAGCAGGTCAGACAGCACCTTGGAGCTACAGGATGCTGCACTCTCACCGCCCTATGAGGTGCCCACCTCAGGGGACTAGGGCAGCTCGATAATGTCATCCTGGGCTCCCAGAGGGCAGGGTGAAGGATCACAGGCTGGGGACAGCGAGGGCACTGCCACCTCTTCACTGGGGGCGGGGTTGATGTGTTTGACCTCTTGCTCAACGAGGTCCTCTCCCTCAGAGGGGTGGAGCCTCTTCCGGGCAAGGTTCAGCCATTGCTGAGGCCCCCCTCTCCTTGCTTTTATCCCCCTGGCGCCCCACCTTCTGGGACCTGGGTGCCCTGACCCGGTGTAGCATCACCGTTGGCTTGGGGACGCATGCTCCTCCGTCGCCTGACCCGGGTTCATGCACAGGGACGCCGACAGGCCCTGTACTCAGCGCTGACCCACCTATGGACCCATGACCGCATGCAAGATCGATGCTGGCCCAGGGTTGTCATTACTCCCTGTGCTGGTGGCAGAAGGGGCCTTGGGTTGGGTTGGGGTTTAGAATCGGGGCTGGGTGTGCACCTGTGGGTATTTAACCTTCCGTCGCCCTTCTTGCAGGGATGCTCCTCCCCCCACTTCGCTGGCAGATGGGGTGACTTCCACCGCCAGCATCACCCCCCCCGTTGCGGCGGAGCAGATGGAGTGGGTGGTGGGGGAAGGGTTGCGGCGGTGCCAGCTACGGCCACCTGGGTGGTGCTGGCGGCCTTGGAGGCAGAGCAGTTCTTCGGCTCATGCCCCACCTCCTCGCAGGCATGGCATCACACGCTGTCCGCCAACCAGAAGATGCAGTAGGCAGCCCTCTCAAAAGTTACATCAAACTGCCCTCCGTGCACTCCTCATGGGCCAGGCGGACAAAGACATGGTGCCGGAAGGAGTAGACTTGGAGGAGACTGGGATCCCTGAGGTTGAGCAGGATCGGCACCACCCCGGACCTGACCTCCCCCATTTGGTGCAGGCGGGTGGGGGTGGGGGGGGGGAGAAGGAGCCCACCGGGAATAAAGGGTGGGGCATTACATAGAATAAGCCTCTACGCAGGTGTCCTCAAGAGGATCCACCGCCTGAAAGGTCCCGTCTACGGTGAGCCCATTGGCCAGGGCCAGGTGCACTGCCCGCTCGGACCTCAGGAAGGACATGGGCTTCACATACATGCTCGAATCTGCAACAATGGCAGAGGGGCTGCCAACCCCGGCCAAAGCCTTCACGCGTGTTTCGATGGTCATCTTGGGGGAATATAGCTCTTTATCCTCAGGGCCCTAGTCAGGAGGCAAAATGGAGATGGGGCCGTGGGAGCAACGGAGGCCACAGAAACAGCTACTCCTGCATAGGTCTTCTTGGGGCCCCCGCCACCAGTGATAGCGCCGCCTCCACAGCTGCCTCGGAGGGACCGGCCACTGGTGACCCCACGGTAGCCATTGGGGATAAGCCACACCCACCCGGAGCTCTTTCGGTGACACAGTATTTGGAGAGGGGGGAAGGTGGTGCAGCCCCTCCCTCCCGATGCTAAGTAAAGGTGGAAGGGGAGGAGAGAGAGAGAGAGAGAGATAGAGGGAAAAAGGACAGGGAGACACAGGAGGGGAAAGGTTGTAGGGTGGGTGGGTGTCACCGGGTGGAGTGGACTGAGGGTGGGGCCTTGCTGATCTACCAATAGGGGAGGGCAATGTCTTCACCAGGTTACTGGTATTGCTTGGCACACAGAAGTAAGCACGGTTTCTCTTCACCAGGCAGCACCAGTTATCTGGACTTGGACATTGGCGGGGCAAGATGTTAAATGGATACACGTACGCACCCCTTCTCTCTGACTCCCTTTTGCAGGCTTCTTCCTCCCCAAAAAACACAGTCTTCACAGCCCCCACTGAACAAAAGTCCAGACACTCACCTCTGGTGTTCTTAAAAAGTCCTTGCCTCCTGACCTCCCTGGCCTGCTGCACTTCCTCTCTCTCCTCCAATTCTTCCAGCCTTGCAGGCTCCAGGCCCCTGCAGCCCTGGCAACATTACCAGCCGTAGGCTTCTAGTGTGCCTTGGGCAGCAGCAAAATTAGACCAGATTGTAAAACTCCAGAGGAGTATGTTGGAAAAAGCAATAGTATTAGCAAGGCGTACCTTTCCCATTAGCTGCAGCTCCAGACACAGCCACAACCACATTCAGAGCAACTGCTCAGGCAGCAACGAGCTCCATCTGAGCCCAGTCAGGAAGGTGTAAGTCTTTTATGTTACGACTCTTTCAGGTCCAAACCAAATAAACTAAATTAACAAATCAGGGGACAAATTAAAAGGCAGCCCCTTAAAGGAAACTGCAAAACCAAAAGACCATATTTAAAGGAAACGTACCAACATTAAGTCAAAATGTGGTGAAGAGGGTCAATAAAACACCCCAGTCCCTGCAGTGCCTACCGAGCATGGAAGGCCTTGATGGCACAGCCTGGGCACGGGTGTTAATCTCTTGTACATAATGTTCACTATTGTCAATAAACTCTCAAGAATGTCTCCTTGCCTGTGGCTCTTTGTTCTGATGAGCAGTGTTCGTGTCACTCAGATGTGAAAGCTTGGTTCCTGCACAAGATAAAGGCAGGTGTCTCAGTCCAAGGCCTCTTTCCTGTATTTGTTAAACCTTCCCAGTTCACTGATGTTGTGCTTTCCCAGTCACTGGACACATCAGCCATGCCTGCACCTCAGTTGGGCTTATCATTGCTGCCAGAATGTCCAGGGCCAGCGGCACGGAGTTCAGCCATTTTCTCCATGTGTTCTCAGTGCAGCTTTTGAGGTGCAGCTGGCTCTCCATCTCATCAGCATCTGTGTCCGGTGACAGTCTGGCCCTGAAGGGTTCAGCTCCCAAAGGATGCCATAGGGTCAGGAGAAGTTAAATTTCCCTCACTGCTTCTCCATGATATGACCCTGTTCACAGAGCGCAAGCGAGCTACCATCAGCCAGGCAGGAAGCAGGCATTCACATATGCTATTTGGGGATCAGTGGAGTGTCCCCACTGCATGTTGTCATCATCCTCCTGTAATATAGGGACTATGGGCACCCACTGTGTCTCCATGACAGGAGCCTAATCACAGAGGCTATGTGCGCTGCCATCAGCCAGACTGGAGTCAAACGTTCACAGATGCAATGTGAGGATCTATGGAGTCTCCTCATTGCATGTCATCATCAGCATCAATGAATCCAGCAGCTTTGAAGGCTTCCCAAGCAGGCCTGCCTCATCTGAACAACGTGATGGCCGTATTGCCATCATCTTCACCTTCGCGGATCTCCTCACCTTCATCCCCATTGATGTCCTCCTCATCGGAGGAGACATGTAGCTCCTCCATCTCCTTCTCAGCCAGTTCCTCCCTGCTTTGCAGTGCCAGGTTCTAAAGGCGCAGCAGGCGATGACAATGCATGACACCCTCTGTGGACAGTATTGTAGGGCTCATCAGACCGGTCCAGACACTGGAACCTTATTTTCAACATCCCAATAGTTTGCTCCACCAGAGTGTGATTTGCAGCTTGAGCTTTGTTATACCTTCTCTCTGCTGCAGTCCGAGGCTGGATGTCTCTGCAGAAAGCTCTTGTCACCCAAGAGCCAACCCTCTGCGGACCCTGGATGATGTCAGGGATCTGAGACCTACTGAGAATGTAGGAGTCATGGACACTCCCTGGAAATCGTGTGCAGACCTATAGGATGCATTTGTGATGGTTGCACATCTGCTGAACATTCAGCGAGTGGAAGCCTTTGCGGTCGAAGTAGTTGACCACTTGTCGTCAAGGAGATCTGAGCACCACGTGAGTGCAGTCGATGACACCCTGCACCTGTGGGAAACCTGAGGTCTGAGCAAATCCCAGTACTCTTGCTTCCTGGCTTTCCTGATCCCAGGCAAAATGCACAATGTTTATGCCTTTGCGAAGATGGCATCTGTGATCTCCTGGATGCATTTGTGTGTGGAGGCTTGCAAAGTCCCACAGAGGTCACTATGGAGCCAAAAAAGGAGCCACAGGCATAGAAATTGAGTGCCATGGTCACTTTCATGGCCACTGGCAGTGGATGCCCTCCATGTCCCTGTGGTGCCAAATCCTGCAGTTGTTGGCACATGGGACTGACTGGTTTTCTGGACATGCGCAGTCTTCGAGGACACCGGTTCTTGGCATGAATGACAAGCACTATCTGTAGATCCTGGGTCTAGCTAGATGCCAACCGGTGACAGCTTGCTGTGACTCTTCAGTGGTGTGCGCAGGAGCCCCAGCCTCCCCTTCTTGAGGGTGCTGCTCCTCCTTCTGTCCAACCAGGCACCTCCATCACTTTCTTCTCCTTCATCTCAGGTCCTTGTAAGCTATGAGGCATACAGCTAGGTCACCAGGCTCCATGCTCCTGATGTACTACTCCTGCAGGATGAAAGAGAGATGCGTGGGTTAGCGTAGGTGTATTGAGAACCTCTCTTGGTTAAGTCTGAAGGCCCCTTCACACATCTCGGAGAGTGATGGCCACCAATTGGATGGCCAGAGATTAGTGTGCTGCATGGCTGCCTGAAACCTTACCCACCTCTGCCCCACTCCACCTGACCGATTGGTGACAGCTTCACCCATTGGACTGCATATTGTGCTCTCAGCTCAGGCTCAGGTATTCCCCTAAGCTGCATTGCAAGACTGCACTGTTAGCTTGAACCAAAGTGGAGACTGGTCCAAAGCTAAGGGATGACATTGCAAGCGGCTCTGTGTGCCTGCACCAGTGAATGCTCCATGGCCAGCTTTAGCAAGGAGATTGTACAAGGTGCCCAGCCATCCAATTGTTCTGCAGTCCACTAAAACGCTCGTTAGTTTACAGTCTGTGCCCGAGGGGTGAAGAGATCTGGAGCATTTGGTGGCATTTTCATGCCACTGTTGCTTGAGTGGGCAGATAAGCTAGAGGCCTGACTCCAAGCATGTCGTTGTAGCTGCATCAGAACTGTCTCAGCAATGGAGGAATGGTCACTTTATCCAAGGTTTCCCTAATGCATGGCGGCTTCCCTTGCGACTGCCCCGGCATGTGCTTGTGCACTACCATCAGGCCATGTTGCCTTACACCCCGCCAACTTGCCCCAACTGCAGTGTAGCCCTTGCCCCAGCACCACACTGTCAGCCAGCCGAGAAAAAGCCCTCGCCTGAATGCATGGTGCCTTTTTCTTCTCTTCCAAATAAAAGATCTATCATGTTTCCATCTTGTTTTTGCTTTTGGGTCAATAAAACATGATACCCACTCTACTTGTTCACCTATGAACTCCTGCAAGGTGCAAACATTTTCCTTGTCACTTTCTGATTCCCCTTTAAAATTCAAACAACCTCTCAATTTATCTACAAATGCAAATGTTAGCTTGTCCATTTCCATTTCAAAATGCCTGCTATTACACTTAATCCCTTTGACGATTTGAACCTTGCAGAGTGACTGTCTTCAGTTTAATTAAATTAATCACAAAAACATGCACAAAGGCCCCACAAGCTTGCTTCAGTATCCGACAGTAATATTAGGAAAAAAAGAAATTTCCTTTCCACTATAACTATTGCCAGAATTAGATTAACATTACGAGTCCCTAGTTCTTTGTGGCCAACATTTTTCAAGGTCATCAGCAAGCACAGTCACTTGACTGCAAAATCCAGGCATTTATCAGATTTGATAGTAATTGCTACAGAAAGCATGGAAAATGAATGGTTATCTTCATACACCAAGAATTTAGTACACTTAATGCTACAACCTACAGTTTTTATTAAGTTCAAACATAGTGTCACATAATTGCTACTTCTTGATAAACACATTTTGTCTTTGTTTCTTTGGTAATATTTTACAATATGAACCTTGGCCCTTCACTTAATTTTATACATTACCCCCTTTTGCATGACCTGTGCATCAATTTCTGTCATAGATGTCTGCCTTTTGAGTTGTGAGTCATCTATACATGCTCATTGCTGCCTTGCACTATAAAATAGATTGTCTATTTTCTGCTAGATTGGGTTGGAGTGGTGGGAATTGCCTTGATTCTGTAGATGGTTTATATAGCTGGCAGTGGGTGATAGTTTTCCAGCATGTTTGAACTGCAAGAGAAAACATCCAAATAAAGATAGAGTACTTTGTTGCTTTCAAGCTTTGATTCCCAAAGCTCTCCATCATTGCAGTTTCCCCCATGCTATCACTGGGCCTGTAGCAGACTGATTAGTAGAGAATGATTGCTGTGGCTAATCAACAACTCTATTATCATTTTAACATGAGACTACCAGGATGGTGGATGTGCCCTGGCCTTTATAAAGCTGGCAATTCCTATGTTCCTTTGAATGTAAAAGCAATTTGTTCAAATCAACAAAACCTCCAAAGATAACGATAAGCATTGCACACAAATCCACATCAACATGGATCATTGGATGAGGAATAGGAACTCTGTTCCCCACCTCCCATCCTCATCCTCCAAAATCTATGAGCACTGAGACCAATTGTAATGTTCAAAGAGGTGCTACAGCTTATATAACACAGTTTTGATGTTCCTGGGCTTTGTGTCTGAGCCACCCACTACATAACCTTTAGGTTACTGAGGTATCAAGGTGGGATGTAGAACTTGTTCACAAGAAATTGCTGATGTCTCTGGAGTTACATCTTGTGTGCTAAGAGATGAGAAAAATCCAATTTTAAAATAATTTTGAGGAAACTCTACCATCTCACCTGACCAGAAACTACTGTATGCAAACCAAGGCAAGCCCTTTCTTATCCTGCCAGATATAGGTTTTTAACTTGTATTGAGTGTCACTGCTGATTATCAATTTTCTTTTAGCAGTTTAATTTCAGCAGCTTTGCCAACACTGAATTATACTTGTGATATATTTGACTGCACTTTCATGTTGTTACACCCAACTCAGTGGAGTGGAAAGTGATAAAAGTGTAAAACAAATTGATTCTTCACCCTCCCTCCTTCAGATTCCCCCCCTCCCCCGCCACAACTCAACCAACGTCTCCAGTAATTTTCCCAATCTAACTTTCTGGCATCTTTTTGTCCTCTTTCCCTCTTTTTCCTTCTGCCTACCCATCACCCCCATATCCACTGTCCCTCACCCTAACTCTTGTCTTTTGCTTTGACCCTTGTTCATTCTCCCTCCTAACCTGAGAATTATGCATATTATTGCAATATTGCAAAACAAATAAATCACTCATCAGATCATGATCGTTGACAGGGTGGAAACCAGCTCTACCTGTCCCACCCCCCTTTAAACCAGCTTATATTTGACCTCTTTTCTACTTTTCCTCAGTCCTGTTGAAGAGTCTTGAGGACTCGAAACGTTAACTGTATTTCTCTCCGCAGATGCTGTCAGACCTGCTGAGCTTTTCCAGGTTATTTTGTTTTTGTTTCGGATTTCCAGCATCCGCAGTTTTTTGCTTTTATCTTTATTTGCTGCTTTTACTGATTAACACCCGTGTGGCTATATATACTTTGCATTGCTTTTTATTTCAGTATTTTGGCCATTTGTGTTCACCTCAGTGGATTGTGAATGAGTAATATAATTCATGCGAGAGCTGAACACATTTCTGGCTGGGGTGGAGATGGCCTCATGCATAAGGTAGGTTCTGCATAAAATCGAAAGGTCCAGAGTGATCTCCTTGTCCAAGTCTGATCGCTTAAGGGGGTTGGAGAGGAATTTCCTAGGTCTTTTCCCCTACATTGGCCTAGGGTTAAATCTGTTTTTTCACCTCTCCGAGGAGGTCACATAGTTTTGGTTGGGGTGTAAAGTGTATATATTTTGCTGCATAATCTACAACAGTGCAGGACAATTTGGATGGACCAGAGGGTCTTTTGGTGTCCATATGTTCGTTCTTATGTTTGTTAAATTCTCTTCTCATCTCATTTGTTTGCTCTGAAGTGTAAAATACATCTACTATCTCTCAGCAACTCATTTTAACTGAGCAAATTGCTGAGAGACTGAAACATGATACTGTTAGAATGCTGAACAGAGCCATTGTTCTCTTCTTTTGAACTAGGTGGGATACCAGATCTCTGATTTTCTGGTTTCATATCACATTGAGAGCAACTGAAGGTCGTGTGAAGAATTATTGGAATATTGGGGAATAAAAAGGAAAGATGGGCTTAGGGCAAAATCCTTTTGAAAATGGATTCATTCCAAACCAAAGACAGACAAATCAGCCCATTGTCTAGGATTTATTCCTTTAAGATCTATACATCCATTAATAGGCATATCACTTTTTAAAGGCAAAGTTGACAGAAAAACGTGCGGATTTATTCTGTGTCTTGCGATGGTGCTTGTGATTTCTGATCGACTCCATTGGGTGAATTGCAATCAAGTGGGTGGAGAAATTTAGCAAATATTATTATAGTAATTATCCTTTTGGTGTTATAATTGTGTAACACTTCTGTCAATTATTCATTCCACAGTGTATGTACTTATGCTGCTATAAACTTCTAGTGATGTCAGAAGCTCTCTGTTACTTAATCAATTTGGCTATTCTTTAGGCCTGAGTCTAGGTCATGAGTTTTGGCAGCTTATTCAATTGTAGTGGGTAGAATTTAATTCCTCCCAGGGAGCAGGCTGGGATGCTGGTGGGGTTGGGGTTGTGGTGGCCATGTGGGATGGCAGTGGGTGCAGGGGAAAGCTGTATGATTGGGAGCGAAGATGGGGGGGGGGTGGCGTTGGTGGGGGGGGTTGGGGGGGGGTGGCGGGAGTTGGTGGTGGTGGTGGTGGTGGTGGTGGTGGTGGAGGAGTATCCGTCACCTTCCCAATTCCCCCAATTAAATTCGGGATGGATAAGGGTGGCCCACTCATACGTCCCACCCAAAGGCCAATTCAGGCCCTTAACTGGCCACGTACAGGCCTTATTCCGCCACTGCTCATGCCCTGCGGACCCAGGGTGAGGCCTTCCTGATCAAGCACCCTGTGGCCCACAGACAGTCCCAATGGTAAGGGCAGTCCCTACTGAAAAAGCTCCTCCCCGCCCTTCACACTGACTCACCCCTTGCAGATGTCTGCCTGGTTGGCCGCTGACTGCCCCACTCACCACTCCTCTGGAGACCCTTCCATGGTGGCTCTCCGGGTCTTCTGAACTGCCAGAAGTGGCCACAACTCCTGCTGGTGGTGCTGGGACTGAAGAGTTTCTGACCCTCTGATTGGCTGACAGCTCAGAGAGGTAGCAAATTCACCATGAAAGGTGCAGAACCCCGATGGCAGCAACTGCCCGATTAACAGTTAATCTAATGCGGGTTAACAGAATTGGCCACAATGAGGTTGTCCCTGGCTTTGTGGCTGGTGGGCAGAGCTACCACCATGGCCATTAAATTCAGCTCAGTGGCTGCATTGCAATTGAGGCTGATCTTAGAAATCATACAGTTGTTTTTTTTTCTCTCTCCCTCAATCCTGTAGAGGCTGCAGGGATGGCTCCTTGGGGACAAGGGCTACCCACAGAGGCCATGGCTCATGATACCTGTGCAGCGGCCTCAGACTGCAGCAGAGTGATGGTATAACAAGGCTCATGCAGCAGCTCGCAACTTGGTGGAGCAAACCATTGGGATGCTGGAGATATGGTTCTGGTGCCTGGACCAGTCTGGTGGAGCCCTGCGCATTGTCGTTGTCTGCTGCGCCCTTTACAGCCTGGCACTACAACGGGGAGAGGAGCTGGCTGAGGAGGAGATGGAGGAGTTGCATGTCTCCTCCGATGAGGAGGACGCCAATGGGGTTGAGGGTGAGGGGGTCCTCGGTGGTGATGTCAATGGGGATGAGGCTCTCACTGGCTAGGTGAGGCAGGTGGACTCGGGAGGCCCTCATAGCTGCCAGATTTGTGGAGGATGATGACGACATGCAGTGAGGTGTCCCCGTAGATCCTCACATCGCAGTTGTGAACATTTGACTCCAGTCTGGCTTATCACGTGCAACACCCTCTGTGAGAATGTTCCTGTCATGGAGATGCTGTGGAAGCCCTAATAGTTGCTCGAACACAGGACGATGATGACAACATGCAGTGAGGACACTCCATAGGTCTTTACTTAGCTTCTAAGAATGTGATCCCTGTCTGGCCGAGGGCAGCTTGCTTGCATTCCATGACCAGGGCCATCTTAGAGATGCAGCCATGAAACTTTAGACGCATCTGATGCTGTGTCCGCCTTCAGCACCTCAGCCGTTCAGGATTTGGTGCACAGCGTCACTAGTTGCAGATGCTGGTGTGATGGGGGCCAGCCCCACCTTAAAGGCGCTGAGAGCACACAGAAAGCATGAGAGAACTCTGTGGCGCCTGCCCAATACATTCTGGCAGCAATGATCAGCACCGCCGAGGTGCAGGCATCAGTAATGTTTCCAGGGAGTGTGAGGCCAGACCATCACTGTGGCCTAAAGGCTGCACAAAACACAGGGTAGAGCCCTGGACTGAGACACCTGCCTTTATCTTGTGCAGAAAGATTTCACATCTGAGTGACACGAACTCTGCTCATCAGAACAAAGAGCCACAGGCAGGGTGACATTCTTAGGAGTTTATTGATGATAGTGAATGGTGTGTACAAGTGATCAACATCCATGGCCAGGCTGTGCAACTACTTTTACCTAACTTTCCTAACCCCACAGCTATGTCTTGGTGCTCCCCGGACGTCCACAGCAGAGGTGGAGGCAGCCTGCTGACTGTGACGCCCTGTCCGTGATGACCTTGTCAGGCGTCCTCTGGAGGGTCGAGACTTGGAGGGCCCTGGCCTGCTTTGAGGGTCCTGCTGTGTGACAGTGTCACCCTCCTCAGCCTGTGAAGCTGGATCTGCAGAAGTCACAGGAAGAGGGGATTTGGATGGGCCGGTCACTCCCAGAGACACCTGGGTGGATGGCCCTGGATCGTACACCTGCTGATCCTCCTCCCTATGGGTGCCCATGGGCCCCTGGCTGACTCCGTGAGTGGAAGGGGTAGCTGGAGCGAGGTTGAGCTGCCCAGCACTACTCTCATGTACACACTGTTGGAGGCCAACTATGGAATCAATGATGGAGTTGAGCCCAAGCAGCAGAGCAGGAGTGACGTCCTGGACCAAGGTCTCCATGGCCACCGCCATCCTGCAGTGTTGACCTCAGTGCGTTGCAATTCCAATGCTATCACCTCAGCCTGAAGATAGACAGACTCCTCCATCATGCCTTGCAATCTGAGGAGTGCAGCGGACATCCCTTCCTGATGTTCCCAAGCTTGTCTTTGCAGCTCCAGCAACTGTGACATGACTGAGTCCAGAGGCTTGTCATCTGACTCGGACTCAGCAACGTTCTGGCCTCCAGCAGTCCTCCGAGTTCCAAGGACCTGGAAAATCCCTACCTCAACTTGCTGTGGATCAGAAAGTGCAATGTGCTCACCAGATTGTGATCCCAAGGCTATTCTAAAGCTATATCCCATTGAGATGCATGTCTCTGTACTGGTGAAGGGTGTGGGTGAGCGCTGTGATGGGACTTCTGGGCGGGTGTCTTCAGATTCCTCTTCAGAGGTTTCTTCAGAGCTTGACTGGAGGCCCTGGGTCATGGACTCTGTTGGCTGTTTGGCAGATGTGCTTGTAAAAGCAAGGAGAGATAATTAGTGCATGGCAGTGGCCTGTGAAAGAGAACACATCACTCACAGCATGGTTGTCTGGTGGATGTTGCACTGCTGGATCCTCACGTGGTAGAGCAGTGCCGACCTCACCGTCAGCACAGGGCCGGTCCAGATCCTCGTCGGTCAGCTGGATGGCTCTGTTTTCAAATCCTGTCAGCACTTTGATTTCCGGCATCCCTCCACCTGTCTGAGACCTTTCCCTCCTGTTGTGTGCCTGTTTGTCCTGCATGGATAGAGCTGAGGAGAGTGTATCAGGATGCCTGCCGGACCAGATGATAAGTATGCCTGGCTTGTGTGGGTGATGAGTGGTCTCGTGGATGGGATGAGGACAATGAGTGTGTGTGTGAAAGAGTGAGTGGTGTTGTCCCTTGCACTGGCAGTGAGTGAGGGCCCTGTGGATGTGTGATGGGTTTCAGAGTGTGTGAGCTGGGTGCGATGAAAAGAGTGACTTACCCTGGCGGATTGGAGGAGACCATTCATCCTTTTGTGGCACTGGGTGGTTGTCCTCCTCTGTAGGTCTTTTGTGCTGCACCACCTCCCAAGCAGGGTTGGTGACATTGCTACCCATCCTGCGGCCAGAGCGGAGGTAGAGCGAATCCTGTCGGGCCACCACAGCATCCAGTAATCGCTCGAGGGATCCGTTGTTGAAGCGGGGGGGTCTGCAGTCTTTTTGCCTTTGTGGGCCATATCTCCCTGACCGCGGCGGTGAGCTGGTGGCAATGAGTGCGTTCCTGGCGGCTGTGTTTTAAAGTTGGCGGCCAGCGTGATACAACAGCGGGGTGATGGCGAGCGGTCAAATGAGAGCCCGCCCTGCGCGGAAATGACACGTTTCCCTGGAATAAATAAGCAATGAGGTGGGGCCGGGAAGATGTGGTGTGAAAACCCGCCATTTCTGTCGGCGGGTAAGACTCCATTTTACTCGGCTGCTGCCGCACTTAGTGCAATTCTGGGAAAATCCCACCCTTGGTGTGAGTGAAGACAGGGACAGCAGGATATTGGATGGCCTCAAGTTTATGGAGGGTAGAATGTGGGAGAGCAGCCAGGAGTGCAATGCAAGAGTCCAGTCCAGCGGCAACGAAGGCGTGAATAAAGGTTTCATCAGCAAATGAACTTAGACAGGGGTAAAGTCGGGCAATGTCATCACTAAACAACTTTTTCAGACTGCCTTTGGAGAATTGAAGAAGCGCGTGTCAGTTACCTTGGTAAAGGTTTATTAGAAATAGTGTATATGAAAAGACTGTACTGTACACAACTAAATAATTCCCCCAGTATATTTGTCATTTGAGTGCTGACTTCACTGTCGTTTCAGGGTCAGACTCATCTTCCTTTAGCAACTTAAAATATATATTCTGATCATTTTATTATGAATTGTTAGCCCTCATTCCTTTAAATATTATCACACTATGGTCCGAATGGGCTGTGTTTTACCAACAACATGAGGGACAGGTTGGGAAATGGTGGGGGTGGGGGGTGTTGGTGGTGGGGGCAGGACTGGCGGTTGGTGTGGCCATAAAATTGGGAAGGAAGATGGGGGCGTGTAGGAGTGGAGAGCCATTGCCTTCCTGATGCCCTGGAATTTTATCAGCGATGGGGAAGGTGGAGGACAGCCTTCCTGTCCAGAGGCCAACTGAGACCTTTAAGTGGCCATTTAATGTCTCTACACATCGCCGCTGTTATTTCACAAGAGGCTGGTGGGCCCTCTGCCACATGGAGAGGTTGCCCAGTAAAGCCCTGTCTGCCTCCATACTGGCCTGGTGTGGGTGCCTCCAATATGGGCATTCAGGGACTCATGGAAGGGGGCTCCCTGGTGGCAAGGGCTGCAGTGACAGAAACACCCCCCACTCCCGCCCTGCCCTTACAAATCATTCCACTCCTTCACCGGGGCCCACCCCGAACCTCACTCACCATGTGGGGAAGCCCAAGCCCAGTTTTGGCAGCTGCAGTTGCAGCAGTGTACACTGCCTCCTGGTGGCACTGCTGAAACTGAAGATCTGCCTGCTCTCTGATTGGACAGCTCACTGTGGAAGTTGGGGATCCCATCATTTAAAGGAATGTGAGCCCTAGAGTCAGACAGTGAATAGCCTGAGCACCAAAACATGTGCTCGAGGGCCCCCTAACCTGCTGGGGCATGGTCACCACCCCACCCCCCACCCACGCCCGCACCCCCTGCTTTACAGCTCAGTGTCGGGACTCCCACCACTCTGGCATAATTCAGCCTCATATGCGGAGATTGTCTCAGCCATAAACTGTGTAGGCATTCCCACAAGTGGGTGGAAGCTTTTCATCCAAAGGATATTTCAAAATGACCAACAGGCCCTGATATTGTGCAGATTAAAACCGGCAAGGCTGGGCATATGGAGGCCCTGCCAATCTTAATAGCAGGGCCTCATTTAAATACTCTGCAGCAGACTGCTTTAAATGTTTGGTGTGTGGGAAAAGAGAGAGACCGCCAGGGCCTACTCCTCCTGACCCACAGGGAGTGCGGGAAAGAAACTGATATAGATAGGTTGAGTGAGTGGGCAAAGATCTGGCAGATGGAGTTTGATGTCGGAAAATGTGAAGTTGTTCACTTTGGCAGGAAGAACAAAAAAGCAGAGTATTATTTAGATAGAGAACATGGATGATGTCGCCATCTTCTGCTCGGATCCGCTTTCGGTGCACAATGATCCACATCTGAGACCAGTTCGAACTGGCCTCGGGAGCCAGGATAAATCGTGGGAAGAGCGAGGCCATGTTCTTTGGAAACTGGGCTGACTGATCCTTTGTCCCCTTCACTGTCAGGGCTGACGGCCTGAAGGTGCTGGGGATATGGTTCGGAGGAACTGGGGCATACACTAGAAACTGGAAGGAGCAAGTGTCTATGGTGAAAAGTAAACTGGGCATGTGGGAGCGAAGCTCCCTCTCCATTGCAGGTAAGAACCTGGTCATCAGGTGTGAGGCACTCTCACTGTTGCTGTACGTGGTGCAGGTCTGGCCCATTCCACACTCCTGTGTGGTGGCGATCACCCGAGCCATCTTCCGCTTTATCTGGAGGTCGAAAATGGATCGTGTCCGCAGGGACACGATGTACAAGTCTCTAGATAAAGGGGGAAAAAACGTGCCCAACATCACCCTCATACTGATGGCCACCTTTGTGTGCGGCTGCATCAAGTGGTGCGTAGACCCTCAGTATGCAAACACCAAGTGTCACTACATGCTGAGGTTCTACCTGTCCCCAGTGTTGAGAAGGATGGGTCTGGCCACGATGCCGTGGAATGCTCCAAGTAGTTGGACCATGCCGTACCGCCTGTCCCTCATGGGAAAATTTATGCAGAGAAACACGTTTGACCACAAGTCCATCAGGCAGTGGTCGGCACGTAACGTCTTAAAGGCCCTGAGGGAAAAGGAGAGGGTGGATCCTGTGGGATGGTTCCCTGAGCAGACTGACAAAGTCATTTGGCAGAATGCCTCATCGCCAGAACTTTCCAACAAGCACCAAGATGTAGCTTGGCTGGTGGTGAGAATGGCCCTCCCTGTAAGATCCTTCCTACATGCCAGGAGTCTCACCCCCTCTGCACGTTGCCCTCAAGGTGGCTGTGGTGGGGAAGAGACCGTTGTTCACCTCCTTGTAGATTGTGTCTTTGCAAAGAAGGTCTTAAGAGAGATGCAGTGGTTTCTGTTGAGGTTCATCCCGAGCAGTTCTGTTACACAGGACTCTGTGCTCTACGGGCTGTTCCCAGGGACACACACTGAGACAAACATCAACTGCAGCTGGAGGATCATCAACTTGGTGAAAGACGCTCTTTGGTCTGCCCGAAACTTGTTGGTTTTCCAGCGCAAAGAGTTGTCCCCGACCGAGTGTTGCGGACTGGCACATTCCAAAGTCCAGGACTACGTGCTGAGGGACACAGTTAAGTTTGGGGCAGCCGCCACAAAGGCGCAATGGGGAAGGGTCGCTTTGTAAGACCTTTCTGCCATAGTGCACCGAGGGGCTGGGAACTGTAAAGAGCCCCTCAGGCTGTACAGCTTAAAATGAATGTCTGCCAATGATTGTAATATTCATTGTTTGTACTGATACACCTTGTGTTTCATGTTGTAAAAGTTGAACCTGATTGTATTTTTGTAATGGTGATATTGAAATGGTTCGAAATGTTTTTGAAGATTTATGAATAAAGTATATTTTTGCAAAAAAAAAATTATTATTCTAGGGTGCAGAGGGATCTAGTTGTTCTAGTGCATGAGTCACAAAAAGTTAGTATGCAGGTACAGCAAGTAATTAAGAAGGCTAATGGAATGTTATCCCTTATTACAAGAGGGATTGAGCATAAAAGTAAGGATGTTATGCTTCAGTTATGCAGGACATTAGTGAGACCGCACCTCGAATACTGTGTGCAGTTTTGGTCTCCTTATTTAAGGAAGGATATGAATGCATTGGAGGCGGTTCAAAGGAGGTTTACTAGATTGATACCTGGAATGAGTGGGTTGTCTTATGAGGAAAGGTTGGAGAGACTGGGCTTGTTTCCACCGGAGTTTAGAAGAGTGAGAGGTGATTGAAGTATACAAGATCCTGAACGGCCTTGACAAGGTGGATGTCAAAAGGATGTTTCCTCTTGTAGGTGACTTCAGAACTAGGGGGCACAATTAGAACAGAGATGAGGGGAATTTCTTTCTCTCAGAGGGTTGTGTGACTTTGGAACTGTGCCTCAGAAGGTGCTGGAGGCAGGGTCATTGAATATTTTTAAGGCAGAGGCAGATAGATTCTTGTTAGGCAAGGAAATCAAAGGTTATTGGTGTGAGATGGGAATGTGAAAATTGAAACACAAGACCAGCCATGATCTTATTGAATGGCTGAGCAGGCTCCAGGGCCCGAATGGTCTGCTCCTGTTCCTATTTCTTATGTTCTTATGATCTTCAGCACAGACCTTAGCCAGTCAGCACCTTCCCCCTTAGACCTGCTGTCAGGAAACACACAGTGCAGGCCTCCCCCTCACTTTAGTTAAGCCCCTCTCTTCCTTTTACCAGGAACTCATTGGGAAGAATTTTCGAGTTGGCGAGCAGGGGCGGGGCCCACTTGCCGACGTGTAAAATGACGTGCAATGATGTCGGGTGTGTGTCCCGACGTCATTGCGATATTTCATTCGGCGGGCACACGACAGAGTTGGCTGCGCACTCACCGAAATGTCAACGGCCAATAGAGGCCAGAAAGAAATCAATTAAAGCAGTTAAGAATGCTGCCTTTCTAACCTTAAGGTTGGCGGAGGGCAGGTGAAGAGCCCAGGCGGCCTTTGCATTTTTTATGGAACCTCATCCACGGGTGGAATAAGGTCTCATGAAGTGTTTAAAAATTGAACAAATTTTTTTTTAAAAAGTTGATTGACATCTCCCAGCCCATGTGACACTGTCGACGTCATTGCGATATTTCATTCGGCGGGCACACGACAGAGTTGGCTGCGCACTCACCGAAATGTCAACGGCCAATAGAGGCCAGAAAGAAATCAATTAAAGCAGTTAAGAATGCTGCCTTTCTAACCTTAAGGTTGGCGGAGGGCAGGTGAAGAGCCCAGGCGGCCTTTGCATTTTTTATGGAACCTCATCCACGGGTGGAATAAGGTCTCATGAAGTGTTTAAAAATTGAACAAATTTTTTTTTAAAAAGTTGATTGACATCTCCCAGCCCATGTAACACTGTCACATGAGGGGACATGTTTTAAAATTTTTAAATTTCTTTATTCCCCCGTGCCTCAAGAAGATCTCTGTGCTCTTTCGTGCAGGCCCTGATTCAAGGAACTCCCCCCCACACACCCCCCACCTCCCCCCCAAGCCTGCACAGGGACCGCTCAGCATTTCCAGGCACGCGTCACGCTGGGTGGGCCTTAATTGGCCCACCCGTGTAAAATGATATCGCGGACCCAATCGGGGGCACCGATCAAGTTCACACCCGCCCCTCGCACAACCCCCCCCCACCCCCCCACCGCAGTGGGGTGGAAATTTCTGCCAATTGTTTTTTTATTCGCGGGGTCTTTACATCGCTGACAGGCCCAGCATTAATTGCCTGTCCCGAATTCCTATTGAGAAGATGGTGGGTGAGTCGCTTTCTTGAATACAAATGAATGGCTTGCTCAGCTTTTTCAGAAGGCAGTTAAGATGTTACCATTGGTCTGGAGTATGATCCCAGGGAGCATGAGAATTCTCCATCAGAAGTTCAAACTTCCCAGGAATTTCCCACGGCGGTCAGCAAGTCAGGGGTCTTGAGGGGTGGGGGGGTTGGTCCTGACCCACACTTGGGTCTTACGTCTGGTATCTGACTAGAGACTAGAAGATCTGAGCAATAGCTGCTCTGCAACCGTACCCCTAGATGTACCTGTAACATTGAAATGGGATTGGATTGCTCAGAACACTATTGTAACCCTCTCTCCCACCTGTTGAGGTATGGTGTTTGGAGGCGGTGGTTAAAATCAAGGAATCAAGGCCATGATACAGAAAGAGAAAAGTGAACTTTTTATGTCTTTGTCTTTTTGTAGATGCTGAAGTTTCTGAGGACATCTGAATTCATGCCTTATGTGGTGTTTATTGAGGCTCCAGATTTGGACACACTGCGGGCAATTCACAGGGCAGCAATTGATGCAGGAGTTACAACAAAACAATTAACCGTAAGTTGAATTTGTGTAAATTTATCTCTTTCCGTCCAACATCATATCTCAATTTATTTATTGAAATAAAAAGTGAGTAAACCTTTTATCTGATTAATATAATGTTACAATCTCTGCAGAGTCCGATAACTTTTAAAAAGAAATTCAAGCTTCCTGTTAGTAACTGAAAAGGTGACATGACAAGATTTCAAATTTTAAGATTTTTACTGTAAAAAAAGAATCTCAGAGCAGTCGAATTTGATCATCGCAGATTTGCACTAAGTGGGGTACTTCATGTTGGCTGGGAACCTGCTGCCAAAAACCAGACCTGCAGAATTAAAGCGTGATTCAATGGCCGCTGTGAGAAACATTAAGAAGCCTGACAGAAGCCAACTTCATCATCGGCTTCAAGACAAGATGTGGAGGTGACCATGGAGCAGATACCTGTAAATTCAAAGAGGCAGGATGCCATTACTGTCATAAGAAGGATCACGTGGTCAGACAATGCCGGACAAAGCTGGAGCAATCTGCAAAACTGCAAATAAACATGATAGAAATATTGGGTACGGCAAAGGCTGAAGCTGCTGCTCCTGATGTTTACTCCTTACATAATGTGACTGCTGTGAAGACTGAGCCTATTACGGTGACAGGACAAGTGAACAAGAAGCCACTGACAATACAAGTGTATACTGGTGCCTCAACTACAATAGTAGGAGAGCACACATTCAGGTACCTTAATGAAGGAAGACAGCCAATAAACTTGGAGCGGACAACTGCTAAATTAAGAAATTACACAGGAGAGTCTATTCAAGTAAAGGGCATGGCCACTGTCCCAGCCTATTACAAGCGACAGACAGCCCAACTGCCTGTAATAATAGTGAAAGGAGAGCGACCCAGTCTTTTAGGTCGGGACTAGCTACAGAAGATCAAATTCGACTGGTCTGAGATATTTCACCTAAAATCAGATGGAATCCCAGAACTTCTAAGGAAATACAACATGGGCTCTCGGGGTGAGTGAGGAAACTGGAAGGATCTCTCAGGTTTAAGCTTGTACCTCTGGAAAATTATGAAGAGAAGCAAGATGGGTTTAAAGCCACTCTGAACAAACAGAAGAAACAGTTGGCAGAGAAGACTCAGCACTGTTCACTAGTCCAGGAGAAGGCTAAGAAATACAAGACAGTGACTGAGGAACTGAAGAACCAGCCGAATGGAACAAAAGAGGCATTGAAAGGAAAAGTCATGAAACTTTCCAAGTTGCGAGTGGATAATGAGGCCATAAGTAGCACAATTACAGAACTGAAGCAAGCTAAGAATTCACAGGCGAGAGACCTGACCAACTGTGAAACCAAAGTGAAGGGCAAGGACAAGCTCTGCTGCAGAGAGAGAAAGAAAAAACAGGTATTAAATTGGAAAATGTAAATCCAGCACTGAAGCTCATGGAGCTAGAATAAAAAGCACTGAATGCCTCAAACATACTGAGAACCATTGAGTCGTTAAAAAAATGAAATGGCTGAAATTGTGAAACAAGTGGAAATAAAGGTTTCATTTCTGAGATGTCAACATCTCGATGGGCATGACAGACACTGTGGAAAGAGGGAAGTGCCTAGTTGACGAGTACCCCAAAGCAACAGAGAGTACCGTTCCTCTAAACGTGACAGAATGTGTCCTGGAAGGATTGTTTGGGCTCCGGGAGTTATTGTTTCAGACACTGGTCCATTATCTTTCCAAATACAAGCGGAAGATACGGTCGCCTGTAAGCACATAGATCACATCCATGCCAGAGACACATTCCAACAATTAACTGATGAACCTGTGATTAACATTGAACCGTCAACTTCTGAGGCATGTGATCGACCTAGAACAGACATTCCAGATGTTTCAGAAGAGTTGCCAAATCCTGAACTGCCCAGTTCCGATGATGTGCCTCACGGTGCAGCTCCAGATCCTGTTCAGAAACCTCCAGTGGTGGAGCTACACTACTCTAGCTGTATAAGAAAAGCACCTCAGAGACTGGACTTATGAGCACCTGAAATTGTATATATGTTTGTTGGAATGTTTAAATGTTTTTCTGTAAAGAGTAATTGTAAAAAAAAAACTGAAGGGGAGGAAATGTGGTAATTGGATATACAGTCACTTCCTCCTGCCAATCATGGGTCATGTGATGTACTGTGGGATCTCCGACCAGTGAGCCCTTGGCATGGGCAATCCATAAGGCGGAGCTTTTCCGATGAGCGATCTAGTCAAGCGTGCAAGCACTAAAAATGTCTCTGTAATAAAGTTCAACTTTATTGTTAATTAAAGTTCAACCTGATGAAACCAGTCAGCTCCATAGAGTCATCACAACCTCCATGCTAACTTTCTGTGTTCCTTATACAAGCACATCCAAATCTTTTTGAACATCAATAATTTCACCTTTAAAAAAATTCTCTGCTTTTGTATGTTTTGTAAGTAATTAATGACCTCACACTTTCCTTAGTACACTCCACCTTCCATCTTGTTGCCTGCTCCCTTAAAAATGTATAAATATAAAAATATTTCATTTTTCAATTTTGTAGCTGCAAAGCATCAACCAGGCAGGAAAAAAATCAGCTCTGTTGAAGGCTCATGAGGACTCGAAATGTCAACTCTTTTCTTCTCTGCTGATGCTGCCAGACCTGCTGAGTTTTTCCAGGTAATTCTGTTTTTGTTTTGGATTTCCAGCATCCGCAGTTTTTTGTTTTTATCTCAAGGAGGATCTGTCTGGTTTGGTGGCACTGAATTGGTGTGTGGGGGAGGTGTGTGCTCTGCTGAGTGCTCTCGTCACTTGTTTTTAATGGTATTGTTGTTAAAATAATCTTTGCACCTGAACTTCAATGGTGTCAAATTACAGAGGCTGGATTTCATTGCCACTATAGCAACAGAGACCAGTATGGGTGAGGCTCAGAGTTGGCATCACTCTCGTCTCTGAAACACCTGGTTCCAGGTTCACTGAGGGAGCACCGCACCATCAGGGGTGAGGTCTTTTGGATGAGAAGTTAAAACAGAGGTAGCGTCTGCCTGCTCAGGTGGGTGTAAAAGATGCCATGGAACTATTTCGAAGAAGAGCAAGGGAGTTATCTCTGGTGTCCTGGCCAATATCAAAACCACAAAAAACGGATTAATTGGTCATTAACACATTGTGAGCCACATTCATAAATGTTGGCGGAATATGGATTTGAGTCTGTGATACCAACACAATCAAAGCAGCAGCAGCAGAAGAAATATAACATTTGTGAATATGCCTTACTTTAAAGCTCTTAATTGCCACTGTAGTTCAAGAGTTAATGGAAAGAAGGGTAGCACATTCTCTTCTCAATTTATGACTACACTGTTAAAAGTCATCCTTCTCCTACTTCATACACAGCAAGGTTGGCGTTTTGCTATCGTTTTTCTTGGTTCATCAACCATCTAGCTTTGATTCTGATTTTGTGTCTACAGAGTGAAAAGCTAACGGAGATATTGGGAGATTGCCATGTGTTGTCCATTCTTTCCCATAGTATTTAATAAGGGCATCACATTGTTACACTGGACCCCAGTATTGGACTGATAACTGGCTGAACAGAAACAAGTAACAAAACTGCAAACAACGTTGATCAGTGTGATGTTTCAGTTCCAAGTTGCTTTCAGAAATCAGAATTTGGAGCAAAACAAAGTAGTTGGTGTGATCGAGCAGGGTAGCAAGAATTTATTGATTTATTGATGGGTGGAAGTTGATCTGATAATCTGGACATTTGTATTTTCTGCAGCCACCTTTACTGATTTTTTTGTTGTTGAGATATCAGTGAGCTTTGAGGAAGTTAAAATCACTCCCAATGCTTAAATTGAAACAAAATGAATAAAAATTGCACTTTAGATCATTGAGTGAAATGGTAAGAAAGCTTATTGTAAATGTGTTTAATGCAGTTAGTTTAGAGGTTAATAACTGGGGATAAATGTGCTGTGTTTTGTGTCACAGTATAACAAGCTCGGAATGTCCCAGTTCGATTCCTCATCTGCTTCCTGATTCTTCAGTATATATCCCATTATCCAGGAGAAAAAACTGAAAGGAAATAAAAAAAATTGGTGGGAAAACTAATGTGGGAGAAATTACTGGCATCATTTATTCATTATCCATATTTATAGCTTAAGATTTAGGAACACTCTATAATAATCTTAAATATGTATAAGTATAAATATATTTTTTTTCGGATTTATAGCTACAGAGCATCAACTGGGCAGGGAAAAATCTCGAGGAGGAACTACCATGATGATGTTGAGTTAGTCCAGCATAGAGGTGTGTGCTCTCCTAGGTGCCTGATTCACTTGTTTTTAATGGAATTTTTGTTGAAATTATCTTTGTGAGTTCGCTTCAAACGCCTTTGAAAACCTTTTAACTGTGTGTGCACTTAAAAAATAATTGTGTATATTAGAGAGGGTGTGGTGGGACATTACAACACCACCCATTGTATAAACAGAAGCCTGTACAGATGTAGCTCAGTTGGTAGCACTCTGAATTGTAACATTCTGGGTTCAAGTCCTACTCCAGAGCTTGAACACACAAAATCGAGGCTGACACTTCAGTGCAGTACTGGGGAAGCACTGCACAATTGGAGGTGCAGTCTATCAGATGAGAGGTTAAAACTGAGGCCATTTGTCTGCTCAGACGGATATAAAAGATCCCACGGCAAAATTTTGAGTTATCCCTGATGTCCTGGTCAATATCTATCCCTCAATCAAAATCAAAATCACAAAAAACAGATTATCTAGTCAATATCACGTTGTGAACCACATAGATATTGGCAGAATATGGATTTGAGTCTGTGCTGCTGACACAACCAAAGCAGCAGCAGAAGAGATATAATGAGCCATGACTAAAGTGGATGGCAGTGACAATCAGTTGCCACTCTGCTTTTAACTAATTACCCTGAAATGGAGTCGCACCTTTCTCCCCCAACCTTCTGACTCGGGACGGGAGCGAAAGATACATTGCAGCAGGTTCCTGAAGCCTTGTGTCAATGGCAGCTGAGTCACAGGTAAGGAAGATATACCCCCTTGTTCACACCACTGGCTGCTGTAAAGTGAGTCGGTTTAAAGACCCAGCCATTTTGAAAAGTCAGGGAGAAGGTAAGTGTGTATGGTAAATGTGCAGAATTGGAAGGTAGTGGGGGGATAGGGTGGGTTGGGGGTTGTGGGATAGGGTGGTTGGGGGGGGGTTGGTCAGATTGGATCAGGCCGGGTGGTCAGTGGGGCAGTGGCAGTGAGTGGGGTCGGGTGGTCAGTGGGGGTGGGGTGCCGTGATCTCTCGGGAGTAGTTGGGGTTGGGGGTATATTCAAAGGGTGGGGTGTAGTCAGGAGGTGGGGAGGGTAGTCAGGGGGATGGGGTACTCAGTGGGGCAGAGGTGTAGTTGGGGTCTGGGGCAGGTAGTCAGGGAGTGTGGAGTTCTATTGAGAAGTGGGGAGGGTAGTCAGGGGGATGGGGTACTCAGTGGGGCAGAGGTGTAGTTGGGGTCTGGGGCAGGTAGTCAGAGAGTGCGGAGGTCTATTCAGAAGTGGGGAGGGTAGTCAGGGGTTGCGGGGCTAGTTGGAAAATTGTGAGGGAAATTGGGGGGTTGCAGGTGGTAGTTTGGGGTGGGGGTGCAGGCTGTGGGTAAGGGGTGTGGTCAGGGAAGGGTAGTGGAGTCAGGAGGGAGGGCAGTTGGGGGCTGGAGGTGTAGTTGTTGGGTGGGAGGGCAGTTGGGCTCTATGTAGCCAAGGGCTGAGGAAGGCATTTGGGGGGTCCTGTGAGGGGTCGGAGGAGTGCTGTGGAGGGTCATGGGTAGTTAGGGAGGTGGGGGTTGTAGTCGGGGAGGGTCACATGGAGGGTTAGGGAGTAGTTGGGAGAGGTAGTGGGGGTGTGTGGGATAGTTGTGGGATACCGTGAAGGGACAGGGTTGTGGGGGGAGTTGGATGGGTCAGTACTATAGTTCCCCAGAAATAGAAGCGGTTCCACGGAGGGCGGACCTGCGTGTGAATGGCAGTGGTGACGGGAGATAAAAACTGGTGGCGGAGAGCCCCTTCAACCTGTCAGAGCTAAAGTGTGACATCAAAGGAAAACAGGTAGGTGATTGGTGTTTATCTCTGCTGTGTCTCTTTTGATTGGCCAAGTGCTTTAAATCAGAAGGCGTTACTACAGCTGAAGAGTACAGTTAAGCAATTCACTTTTAAAATATTTAACATCCAAATTAATTAATTAAATAGAATAGAGATGGCTGGGAAGGTGATGTGTTGCAGCTGTAGCACATGGGAATTGATGGGCGCCAGTGTGATCCACAGTGACCAGATCTGCAGCAAGTGTTGACTGCTCGAGAAATTTCAGCTCAGAGTTGATGAGCTGGAGTCCAGGCTGTGGACACTGCGACACATCAGGGAGGGGGAGAGTTACCCGGACACGGTGTTTCAATAGACAGTTACACCCCTTAGGTTAATTACATCAAATTTGGACTGTGGTCAGGGACAGTAAGGTGTGACTGCGAGTGAGGCAGATACGGGGATCCAGAACTTAGCTTTGGAGGTGCCTCAGCCAGTCCCCTTGTCCAATAGGTATGAGGCTTTTGCGCCCTGTGTGGACGAGGGCACAGACTGCAGGGAGAATGAGTGAACTGACCACAGCACCATGGTACAGAGTGCCGTTCAAGTGGGGGTAGAAAAGAGAAATGTAGTAATAGGGGATAGCATAGTTAGGGGAATAGATACTGATCTCTGCAGCAAAGAGTCCTGAAGGCTGTGTTGCCTACCTGGTGCCAAAGTTAAGGACATCTCTTCCAGGCTGGAGAGGAACCTGGAGTGGGAGGGGAAGGATCCAGTTGTCATGATCCATGTGGGTACCAACGACATAGGTGGGGCTAGAAAAGAGGTTCTGCTGAGGGACTACAAGCAGCTCGGGGCTAAATTAAAAAGCAGAACCACAAAGGTAATAATCTCCGGATTACTAGCTGAGCCACGTGTAAATTGGTGTGGGGTAAATAAACTTAGAGAGATAAATGCGTGGCTCAAAGATTGGTGAGGGAGATGTGAGTTCCGATTCATGGGACACTGGCACAATACTAGGGAAGGAGAGAGCTGTTCATCTGGAACGGGCTTCATTTGAACCATGCTGGGACCAGCATCCTGGTGAATTGTAAAACTAAGGTTGTAGTCCGGACTTTGAACTAGTGCGGGGATGGTTCAATTGAAGGGAAGTTTAAAAAATCAAAAAGAAATGAGAAAGCAGAGGTGCAGGGTAGTGAAGAGGCGAACGATAATCAAAGTGTAACAGGAAGGGGCAGAAAATATGAGCAGAAGAGTGCAGCAGAAATCATGACCTGAATGAGCAATAATGGTAAAAAGTCAGAGCTTAAGGCTCTTTATCTGAATGCATGGAGCATTTCTAACAAGATAGCTGAGTTGATGGCACAAATAGAAGTAAATTACTATGACTTGGAAGCAATGACAGAGGCATAGTTGTAGGGTTACCAAGACTGGGAACTCAATATTCAAGGGTATTCAACATTCTGGAAAAATAGGCAAAAATGAAACGGAGGTGGGGTAGCTTTGTTAATAAAGGAAGGTATCAGTGCAGTGGTGAGCAGTGATATAAGTGCAATAGATTGTAATGTGGAATCAGTTTGGGTGGGAATAGAGAATAGTGAGGGGAAGAAGTCACGAATGGGCCCCCAATGAGTTGCCTCACTTTAGGACAAAGTATAAATTGGGAATTAATGGAGGTGTGTAAGAAGGATGCTACAATTGTCATGGGAGACTTTAATCTGCATATTGACTGAAAAAATCAGTTTGGCAGGTGTTGCAGGGCTAGTTGGGATAACATGGAAGACAAATTTGTAAAGTTCATCAGGGATTGTTTCTTAGAGCAATATATTGCAGAACTACCGGGGAACAGGCTTTTTTGACCTAGTAATGTGTAGTGAGGCGGGATTAATAAGAGATATCGTAGTTAAGGACTCTCTAGCAGATAGTGACAACAACATGGTAGAATTTCAAATTCAGTTTGAGGTGGAGCAACCCAGGTCTCAAACCAGTGTCCTCAACTTAAATAAGGGCAATTACAGAGTATGAAGAAAGAGTTGTCTAAATCAGGCTGGGAAAATAGACTAAGGGGAAGGTCAGTGGATGAGCAGTGGCAGACATTTAAGCACACGTTTCATGACGCTCAGCAAAAATTTATCCCAGTCAAAAAGAAGGACTCGATGAGAAGGATGAACCACCTGTGGTTAACAAAGGTGGCCAAGGAGAATATCCAATCAAAAACTAAGTCATACAGAGCGGCGAAAATTAGTGGTGGCCCAGAGGATTGGGAATTTTTTAGGAACCAGCAGATGACTAAAAAACTAATAAAGAGGGAGAAAATTGATTATGAAAATAAATTGGCAAGAAATATAAAAACAAACAGCAAGAGCTTCTACGGGTATATAAAAAGAAAGAGAGTGAGCGTGAGACCCTTGGAGGATGCGACTGCAGAACTGATAATGGGGAACAGGGAAATGGAAGATAATTTAAACCAATATTTTGCATATTCATGGTGGAGGACACTATAATCATCCCAAAGATATCCCATAGGCAATGAACTAATGGGAGGAAAGATCTTGTAATAGTCTCTATCACGAGGGACAAAGTATTTGACAAACTAATGGGATTAAAGGCAGATAAATCGCCAGCACCTGATGGTCTGCATCCAAGTGTTTTAAAGGAAATGGCTGCAGAGATAGTGGAAGCTTTGGTCGAAATGTACTAGAACTCACTGGGTTCCGGGAGGGTCCCAGTGGACTAGAAAACTGCTAATGTGATGCCCCTGTTCAAGAAGGGAGGGAGACAAAAAGCAGGAAACTATAGGCCAGTCAGCCTAACATCTGTCGTTGGGAAAATGCTGGAGTCCATTATTAAGCATACATAGAAATATAGAAAAAAGGAGCAGGAGTAGGCCATTCGGCCCTTCGAGCCTGCTCCATCATTCATTATGATCATGGCTGATCATCCAACTCAATAGCCTGCTCCCGCTTTCTCCTCATATCCTTTGATCCCTTTCACTCCAAGGGCTATATCTAACTCCTTCCTGAAAACATACAATATTTTGGCCTCAACTGCTTTCTGTGGTAGCCAATTCAGCAGGCTCACCACTCTCTGGGTGAAGAAATTTCTCCTCATCCAGTGCTAAGTGGTCTACCCCATATCCTCAGATGTTGACCCATGGTTCTGGACTTCCCCACCATCAGGAACATCTCTCCTGCATCTACCCTGTCTAGTCCTGTTAGAATTTTACAGGTTTCTATGAGATTCCCCCCCCACCATTCTTCTGAACTCCAATGAATATAATCCTAACCGACTCAATCTCTCCACATATGTCAGTCCTGCTATCCCAGGAATCAGTCTGGTAAACCTTAGCTGTACTCCCTCTATAGCAAGAACATCCTTCCTTAGATAAGGAGACCAAAACTACACACAATATTCCATGTGTGGTCTCACCAAGGCCCTGTATAATTGCAGCAAGACATCCCTGCTCCTGTACTTGAATCCTCTCACTATGAAGGCCAGCATACCATTTGCCTTCTTTACTGCCTGCTACACCTGCATGCTTACCTTCAGCGATTGGTGTATGAGGACACCCAGGTCTTGTTGCACATTCCCCTCTCTCAATTTATAGCCATTCATATAATAATCTGCCTTCCTGTTTTTGCTACCAAAGTGGATAACTTCACATCTATCCACATTATACTGCATCTGCCATGCATTTGCCCACTCACTCAGCTTGTCCAAATCACACTGAAGCATCTCTGCATCCTCCTCACAGTTCACCCTCCCACCCAGCTTTGTGTCATCTGCAAATTTGGAGATATTACATTTAGTTCCCTCATCTAAATCATTGATATATATTGTGAATAGCTGGGGGTCCCAGCACCGATCCCCACGGTATCCCACCAGTCACTGCCTGCCATTCGGAAAAAGATCTGTTTATTCCTACTCTTTGTTTCCTGTCTGCCAAACAGTTTTCTATCCGTCTCAATAGACTGCCCCCAATCCCATGCGCTTTAATTTTACACGCTAATCTCTTATATGGGACTTTGTCGATAGCCTTCTGAAAGCCCAAATAAACCACATCCACCGGCTACCCTTCACAAATGTACTAGTTACACCCTCAAAAAATTCCAGTAGATTTGTCAAGCGTGATTTCCCTTTTGTAAGTCCATGCTGACTCTGTTCGATTCTGCCACTGTTTTCCAATTGCTCAGCTATTAAATCTTTTATAATGGATTCTAGAATGTTCCCCACTACCGACATCAGGCTGATTGGTCTATAATTTCCTGTTTTCTCTCTACCTCCCTTTTTAAATAGTGGGGTTACATTAGCTACCCTCCAATCTGTAGGAACTGTTCCAGAGTCTATAGAATCTCGGAAGATGACCACCAATGCATCCATTATTTCTAGGGCCACTTTCTTAAGTACTCTGGGATGTAGATTATCAGGCCCTGGGGATTTATCGGCCTCCAGTCCCATTAATTTCCCCAACACCATATCCTTGCTAATACTGATTTATTTCAGTTCCTCCCCTCTCACTAAATCCTGTGTTCCCCAACATTTCTGGTATGTTATTTGTGTCCTCCTTTGTGAAGACAGAACCAAAGTATGTATTTAGTTGGTCAGCCAGTTCTTTGTTCCACATTATAAATTCCCCTGTTTCTGACTGTAAGGGACCTACATTTGTCTTCACCAATCTTTTTCTCTTCACATACCTATAGAAACTTTTACAGTTAGTTTTTATGTTCTCCACAAGCTTACTCTCATACTCTATTTCCCCTTCTTAATCAATCCCTTGGTCCTCCTTTGCTGAATTTTAGACTGCTCCCAATCCTCAGGTCTGTTGTTTTTTCTGGCCAATTTGTATGTCTCCTCCTTGGATCTAATACTATCTCTAATTTCCCTTGCAGGCCATGGTTTGGCCACCTTTCCTGTTTTACTTTTGTGCCAGACAGGAATAAGCAATTGTTGCAGTTCACCCATGTGTTGTTTGAATGTTTGCCATTGCCAATCCACCATCATCCCTTTAAGTAACGTTTCCCAATCCATCATAGCCAACTCGCACCTCATACCATCGTAGTTTCCTTTATTAAAATTCAGGACCCTAGTCTCAGAATCAACTATGTCACTCTCCAACTTGATGAAGAATTCAATACCACACACACACACACACACACACACACACACACACTTACTCTACTTTACAATTCCAATAACATTATATCTTCCTGACATTGCCTTTAGGGTTACTTTGTCAAAAAGCTCTAACTGGTTAGTTAAGCACAAGTTCCCTTTCGCAGAGCCATGTTAACTCTGCCTGATCAAACTGTGATTTTCTAGTATCCTACCATAAACTTACAAATAATGGATTTTAGCACTGAAAGTTTTATATTTTAGCTTCTATCTTAAAACAGTCATAGATTGATTATTGTTGTCTGAAAAGTTACATTAAAATTGATTTTATGTGCTTTTAAATTCTTTGTTTGCGGTATGAGAACATTTTTATTTGATTAGTTGCCTACCTGCTGACTGGCATCACTGTTGCTGTAGGCCAAAGTATTGACTTGAATTGGTACCAGATTAAAACTGCTGCCAGGAAAGCGGAAAACCAAGCCAGAGAGTTTGTGGGCAGCTTCTATTGAGCTATGGGCTGAGCGCTGTTGAGTGCCACAGGAATCAGTACTGTTGAGTCAACTACTTACAATCTATACGAATAACATGGATGACAGGATTGAATGTATGGTTGTTAAATTTGCTGATGACACAAAGATAGGAAAGTAAGTTCTATAGAGGACGTAAGAAGTCTGCAAAGGGATGTAGATAGATCAAGTGAATGGGTAAAATATTGAAGATGGAGTACAATGTGGGCGAAGATGAATATTCCACTTTGGCAGGAAGAATAAAAAAAGCTGCATGTTATTTAAAGGGAAGGGAGATTGCAGGACTGCAAGGTACAGAAGGATCTGGGTGTCCTAGTACATGAATTACAAAAAGTTCATACAGCAAGTGATTAGGATGGCAAAAGTAACATTGTTGTTTATGCCGGGAGAATGGGATATAAAAGTAGGGATGCTTTGCTGCAGTTGTATAGGGTATTGGCGAGACCACATCTAGAGTACTGTGTAGAGTTTTGGCCTCCTTATTCATGAAAGGACATAATTGCATTAGAAGCAGTGCAGATAATGTTCATTTGACTGATTCCTGGAATGAGGGGGCTATCCTTTGAGGAAAGGTGGACAGGTTAGGCTTGTATCCATGGAGTTCACAAGAATGAGAGGTGATCTTATAGAAACATATACAATCCTGAAGGGGCTTGACAGGGTGGATGCTGAAAGGATGTTTCCCCTTCTGGGAGAGACTAGAGCTAGGCAACACAGTTTAAAAAAAAGGGGTCTCCCATTTAAGATGGAAATGAGGAGAATTTTTTTTTCTGTCAGAGGGTCCTGAGTCTATGGAACTTTCTTCCCCAGAGAGTGGTTGAGGCAGGGTCATTGAATACTTTTAGGGCTGAATTAGATAGATTCTTAATTGACAAAGGGGTCAAAGGATGTAGGGGGTTGAACTCAAAGTGGAGCAGAGGCCACAATCAAATCAGCCATGGTTTTATTGTATAGCATAACAGCCTTGAGGGGCCGAATGGCCTACTCCTGCTCCTAATTCGAATGCTCATATGTTGCTTTGCTGCTGACTGTAAGATCCAGGCCAATGGCTTTGCTCAATTCTTGAACTGTAATTAGACCGGGAGCTCAGTCTGCCTGCCCCTAGAGCAGTACTCAGGCCCCCTATCCCAGCTCCAGTATCAGCACCCCTATAACTTGTCCAATTTTATGTGGCTGCAAAGTCACAACTTAAAAGCCTCTCTGTCCTCTGCAGGCCGGAAAGATGTTAAATGTTCACAAGGATAAATCAGAGAAAAAAAAGGCAGGATTGTGTATAGTCTGTCAGGTATTAATAAAAGAACCAGAATAATGCTCAAAACATTGTAATGAATTGACAGAAATTGAGTTAAAAGGAGAAAATTTAATTGTAGACCTTTTGCAGCAGATAAAGGCTCCAAAACAGTTACATTATATAACCTGTTGGTAAATCGTACCAAATGTAGCTAAGAAAAAAAGAAGAGAGTGCAAATTAAAAGCCTTCGAGGTATTGTCCTGACCTTTACACTAATTTTGGACAAAAGCATAGACTCTGATCAATGATCATTGGGTACACAAAATCTTGGGCAGAGTTGTTATTCCCTGATGAGGGTGGGCACCGAGGTGGGCAGGCATGTAAATTCGCCCCGCCTGTGGTTGTGCTAGTTTTCTGACTCCATCTTTCTCCTGGGCCATTTCTCCAGGAGGGGGACACAAGCAGTTGGGTATCAACTCAGCTTGTTGGAGGCCAGTTAAGGCCTATTGGCTGAGGCCAACTAGAATTTTGCAGTGAGACTCCAGGCTTGGCAAGGAACTGAGAAATAGTGTGGCTGCCTGGAGGCCCTCTGCCATTAGCAGACTGGGGAGCCAGTGATTCAGGCAGGCTCCCGACCTTCATGACCTTCAGTTGCAGATGCAGGCAGGGCTGTGGGAGGGGTTTTCCCTGCCTCCCACCACAATGGTGGCCCAGCTGCTGAAGATATTTTTTTCTTTAAAACACCATCTTGGGGTGCTCTCTCCCTCACTTACCTGAAAAGACAGCCTGCTGCTTCTTCAGTGCTGGCAGAGCCTCCTATTGGCCCTCCAGCTTTTATCAGAGCTCCCCAGTTATCTCTAATTAGGTGCAGGCCTGCCCTATGTCCATTAATGGGCACATTTGGAGCAAACCAGATATGTTCCCCACCCAGTATGTAGGCTTCTGACCCTCATTTGAACTTGATGGTGGGGCCCTGAAGCCTCTCTCCTGAGCTACTAAACCAGATGGCAGATCAGGAGGCCCTGTGTCTGCCTGGGTTTTTTAATCTGTACAGAATGGAGTTAATTCCCCATATTTGGGTGCAACTAAGAAATTGCACCCAAATTGTGTATGAGATTTCATTGGTTGGTTAAGCTTCAAGTTTCCACAAAGGTTCATTTGCAGAATCACAAAGGTGAAATCTTTCTAGGGAGCCATCCTAACCAGGAAGCATATAAAAAATTTAGGAGAGTGGTCAGAAATGACTACAGAAATCAGTTCAAATATCAGTTTGCAGGCAAGTTTCCTGATACAATACACAAGCCATGAATTTTTACACAATCAAATAAGTACATCATGAGATATGCAAATTTTCATTTGTTTGGTCAATATAAAACATAGCATCGAATTGTTTAATCTTATTTAACCCCTTTTTGAATAGATCAATTCTCAATAATGTTTGTTCCTAAAATGCTATTTAAAACAATGTGCAAGTAATTAAATGGACTATTCACAGGGGATTAATATCTCTTGATAAATTGTTTTATCATTTGCTTACATTTGTTTTATGTCAATTCACTTGATTTTCATCCTGAATTGTGCAGTTAGATTATATATCATTTCTCATAGCATGATTAAATTTAACACACACACAATTAACTAAATCAGAGATCCAAGGTGCAAATGAAAAATCAATAAAGTCAAAATATTTCCAAACCACAAATCAACATCAACCCTTTCTGCCGACCTATTGGGTGGAGCAGGCTTGATGACAATCCACGTGAGTTGATCTCTGCCCCAGTATTTAAAGGGGTATTACTAATATGAAATTTGATGGATACTGGAGTTAGGAGCAGAAACACAAGGAAATGACAGTATGGACAAAGACTGGTGCTTGCTTTAGTGATGCCATTTTTGATATGATGCTGGGGGTTCAAACGGCCTGTGGGAAGACTTGGGAAAAAGAAGCCTGTATGTGAAATCAAGAAGGCATGGTTGAATATAGAGGATGGTGTCAACAACAGGAGTGTGTCCCACATTCTGGATCCAGTATAGAAAGCAGTTTAATGACCTAAATAGGAAAGGTGAGTGCAGTGGCACAGTCACTTACATCCTGATTTATGTATAGTTCTCTTACTTCCCTCCTTGTAATGGGGAGAAAGCTACTTCTAGTGTAGGCTCAACACTCCCCACCAAGCAATCATTTTCTATTTCTATAATTCACCAGCACCATAGAACCCACTATTTTTTGCTCATTTCCTGCAAATCCCCACCCAACAGAACTGTGGCCACATATTCCCCACACTGACCACAGTGAGTATCAAGAAGGCACTGCACTCCCTTTACAGGGCAACTCGGGATCAGCAATGAATGTCAGCCTCACCAGCATCACCCACATCACCTACATCTTGAGAGTGTATTTTCTTTTTTAAAAAATGATTATTATATTTTGGAACTGTAAATGAAGGGGGACATGTGATCAGTTCTGCAGTCTGCCTGAAAGTAATCCTGGTTGTTTTGATTGTTGGAGATCAGAGGAAGGCTTAGATTATTTCACTGAGAAGAAGGTGCAAGCTATTTACACTTGGAGACAATGGCAGCAGTCTCTGAGTTTCAATGAGCAGATTCTGAGTCTCCCAAATTCCCAGAAAGGTGTTGAAGGTAGTGGTTGTAAATAGTTGTGCTGTAAGCAGTTCATTTAGTTCTAATATGGAAGGGCATAGGGATCAGGGATGGCAAATTAGCATTCCTACCTAGTCACAGGTTGATGTGTTTCATGTTGTCATGGGGAAGAGGGCAGAGGAAGCCATTTTTGAGTTCAGGTTACAGGTTTTTCTACAAATTGATGAATGTCATTGACAGAGAGCAGAAATTTTGTGTGGTCAACAGAGAGAAGAGACTGCTTGTCTTTGTGAGCTACCATAGCCAGGTACGGGAGGAGATGGTCTCTAGCCAAAGAGATACATTAAGCAGCCATCTCAGGATTCTGGGAGATGCATCCTGTCATGGCCGGGGGGAAGAAGAATCATTGGAACATGCTTTATTGCTGGTGGTGGATTTAAGAAATTCTCTGAAAAATGAAGTAAGCATATGGATATGGTCACTCAAAATTGCTACTTGGTGAAGCGGAGATATGGGAACACATTGAAAGCTGGGAGAAACAGTTGACTGCTTGCAGTAAGGACTGTAATTCCATGGAGAGTGCAATGTGTGATAGGTATGAGAACATTCCTCTTTGTAGATTAAATTACACATTGTCCACAAAAAGAAAATTGTGTTTAATCAATGATGCTTTTAGTCATTTGTTAAAATAAAAGTTTTATACCATGAAATCTTGATGTGTCATTCTTTCAGATATTATTGGAAATTTGCATTTATTTTTAAAAATATTGTTCCGTATGAATGTCTTAACACAAGCAAGAAGATGGTGTTTGATTTGGCAACAATCCATCCTTTCCACCACATTATACAAATATTATCCTTGACAACCCATGCTATGTAACATTATTAAGCAAAGAAAATAATTCATAACTGTCATCGAGGATTGTGTTCCTTGAGAGATAAAAGGTGCAGTTTGTATGTCTGGCTGGGGAAGAACTGCAGTGGAGCGAAATAGGGAAGGAAAACTAGGATGTGGAGCCAATAAAGAGAAACGGCAAAGACAGAGAAAAGAGGGGAAGAAATTAAAGGAACGAAGGAGCAAACAGAATAAAGAAATTGAGGTGAGCAACATTAAATGTAGAAGCGAGTGAGTGAAGGAGTTTTGAATGCAGGTAAAGAGGGAAAGCTTAACTTCTGCAAATTCACAAGCTTTCAGAAAATAAATGTGTGAAAAACGTCATGCATTAATACCAAAAATTGATATTTATATACTACCCTTAGTTTGATTGATCTATATTAGGCTTTTCATTAATTGAAGGATGTCTTTCACTTTATCCAGGATCAAGTTTCATTCTTTTTACTGTCAATCTACAGCAACGATTGCCTTCTGTTGGTATATGTTCATTCGACGCCAACTTTGATCAATGCATTTCTCCATCCTAACTTAATTTCACTCGCACTCAGTCTTTTATTTCCATGACCTCAGTTTATAAATCTCTAATTTGGTGTGCAAACCATCTGAGTGCAGGGTGTGCTGACAAGGTACAATCTCGTGGCAGACATTATGTGCATGTCAATCCAACGCTGGGTGTTCCTCTCATTTAGTAGTTCAAAAATTGAGATCGAATTTTATTTTTCGTTTAAGTAGTAACCTGTGTGATTATGAGCATTTAAAATTCATCAGTGTAAATATTACCTGCAGGTTGTGCTCGTTGTAAATAAAAACATTTCTGTAATTATTAAAATGAGAACAGTAGATCTTAACTTTGGCCGGAATTTTACGTTTTTGAAACTAAGTGCGGTAGTGGGCTGGTTCCGTCGTGTATCCGTTGCTTGGAATGGTGGGACATTGTGTCAAATTCCGTGCTTGGATACTTATTAATTATGCACAGGCGAGTATCTCACGAATTACCTGGCGGGTTGGGAGCTGATTTGTCCGCCCCAATGTTACCAAGCAGGTTCGATGGTCGGGGCGCCATATATAAACGCTATTGGAACGCATACACCTTACTCTCTCCAGCCCAGCTCCTCCAGGACACTATTAGAGATGTCTCCAACCCAAAATAAGTCTGCAAGCCAATAGGAAAAGGCAGCGCTCCCGCCTCAGGGACGGCGCCCTCTGAGCCTTGATCAGAGGAGTACAGGCACATAGGAATGTGCTTTACCCCAGGGACAGCTCCAGAAAGCACACCAGCCTCACCACTCCATCCTGGGAGGCCATCGCCAGTAATGTCAGCGCAACTGGCCAGTGCATCAAAAACACCATCCAGTGCAGGAAGAGGATGAATGATCTCATCCACTCTGCCAGGGTAAGTTATCCTTCAGCTCCCTCCAATATCAAGCTCTCATCATGTACTCAAAGAGCTACTCTCTTCAGAGATCTCACAACCATTAGCGGGGGACATATATCATCACTGATTGTCTCGGGGAAACTTTCACATCACCACCATCCCATCTATCTTGCTGTGCACACTCCATCCTCAGTCCCTTCTGAGGAGAGCTCACCACAATCAAGGGGCATGCATCTTTCCCACAAACTCTGCTCCATCCCTTCTTATCACATGCCTTTCTTTTATCTTCATCCAGGGCAAGATTGTCCACAACAGAAGGGAAAGACCCTAGACCAGGGGAGGGAGGGCAGACATCGTCACCCTCACGGGATTCGAGGAGGATGCCGCTATGATCACAGGGGATGACAGGGATCGCTCCTGTGGGGAAGGAAAGATCAGATTGTCTCAGCAACCCAGTATGGATCACACATCCATCAGTTCATCACATCCTGACAATCACAGTGAGTGACATGCAGTTTGATACTCCTCATGCTCATCAACTGAAACACCAATCTCTATCTTATAAGCACCAACAGGCCTACAAGAGTGCCTACCATATAACCCAGCCCCCAGACTATGTCCGAAGAGGAAGCTGAGGCCGGACCATCACAGCACTCACCCACACCCTCCACTAGCACAGAGACACTGGCCACTGTGGGGCATAGCTTTAGATTAGGCTTGGGGTAACCTACTGGAAAACACCTCACAGACACGTTCCCGTAGCAATTGGAGGCAGGTTCAGCCCAGGTCTCAATCACACGAGAGGCTGCTGGAGACCAGCCACCCATTCAGTCCAAGTCAGACGATGAGCCTCTGCAAGCTGCTGCCAACTCAGTGCTACAGATTCAACAACACAGGGCAGAGCAGCAGGCAGAGATAAAAACAAAAAAACTGCAGATGCTGGAAATCCAAAACAAAAACAGAATTACCTGGAAAAACTCAGCAGGTCTGGCAGCATCGGCGGAGAAGAAAAGAGTTGACGTTTCGAGTCCTCATGACCCTTCAACAGAACAGAGAATCGGCAGACACTTAGCAGACCACAGCAAAGGATGGAGGAGTCCGTCCGCATTCTCTCTGATGTCAGGGCTCCAACATACCAGCATCTTGAGGTCACCATGGGAAAGTTGAAGACTACCATGGAGACCTTGGTCCAGTAGGTTTTGTTGGATTTGTGCTCGGCTCTGCACTCCCTGGGGGGCACCATCGAGATGTAGACGATGTGGGGACGTGGCCCATTGACCTCCCTCCAGGTGCACTTTCTCCTCAAAGAGTCAGGGCGGGGCCCTTGCACACCCACAGGGAGGATAATTGTCAGCCATAACATCCTGGGGGCCTCCTCTCAGGACACTACAGAGGTGTCCAGCTGCTCAGAGTCCCCTCTACTTGTGACCCCATTCCCTCCAGCTGCTCAGGCCGAAGAGGGTGTGTCTGCCCCTGAACAGGAGACCCTTATAAGGTCCAGGGCCCTCCAGGCCTTGGACTACCAGAGGAAGCCTGCTAAGGTGATTGCAGACATCAGGACATAGCAGTCAGCAGGCAGCCTCCACCTCTGCTGCTGATATTGGGACTGCACACAGATGTAGTGATAGGGTTAGGAAAATTAAGAATTATTGAAATCACTTTAGGGCCATGAATGCGCTACCACTGTAAAAATATTACACTCATGTAAATACATTTGATGTTTCTGTGAATAGCTTGTTCAAGTGAAGATGTTGTGATTATAGACATTGGAAACCATTTATTTTGAGGTTTAGCCATCCTCCCACTCAGTGACACTCTCCCTCTGTGAAATTCACATTCATATGATGTCAATTTCACTGAAGATAGATTCCGCACCCTTGTGTGATGTCAGGGAGATATGTTAAAACCTTTACCAGTAGTTTGTGATTTGTGTGCTTGACTTCCAATGGCTTTCTTCACAAGAATGTCTTCCTCCTTTCTCTCTAACAAGGCTCCAGTTCACTCTAGCAGCAACAACAAGTTAGGGGATGCCCCCAGAACGGACCCTTCCTCCAGCAGTGCGCTCCTCCGACACTGCCTCAGACCCCTCCCATTTAGATTCGCTTCGACTTTCGATTTCTAACTGCACCATTTCTCTGATAGAGCAAGATGATGGCTCCGCACGACTATTTCAAAATGAGCTTTGACACTCCCCCTCTCTCTGTCCATTTCCCAGAAATCTATCTGGAACTTCACGGTGTGAGGGTAGAGCTCTTAAAGCCTCATGCATGCAGTCGGTGGCACTTTACACCTGTGGGAAGCCAGAGATGTCTGCAAATCCCACTGCTCTGGCAGCCTGGCTGGCTTCATCCAGGGAGAACTGGATGTAATTGTGTGCCTTCCTGAACAGGGTGGCAGTGATCTCTTGGATGCATTTATGAGCGGAGAATTGTGATATTCCACAGAGGCCTCCATTGGAGCCCTGGAACAAGCCACTTGCAAAGAAGTTGAGTGCAGTGGTCACCTTTACAGCCAATGGCAATGGGTGGCTTCCCAGGCCATGTGGTGTCAGATTCTCCCGAATACTTTGACAGATGTGAGCCACCCCATCCCATGACAATTGAAGGCATTGACGGCACTGTCTCCTGCTCATCTGCAAGAAAGAGAGGCATCTCCTGTACACCCTGGGTCATGCCAAATGCCTTCATGGAATTGGTCTCTCAGTCTCAGCATCTGGGTCTTCAAGGAGCCCTGTTAGCTCATGTTCCACAGGGCGAGGATCTTATCTTTGCCCAGCCTGCCGACGATGGGCCCTTCTTCTCCTCCCCAGTTGAGCCATGAAAAAGGCAGTGTTGCCTGCTGCCTCCATTGTGCACTCCTCCTTGTGTCTGTGAAAAATTGATCAAAGACACGAATGACCTTTACCCTGCAAAGATCACCTTCCATCGCCAAACTCAGGAGTCATTGTGAAACCCTTGGGCTGCCCTCATGCCAGGCATTCCATCCCCAGACCCTCCCTTGCATCTGTAGCACAGCCTTAAGGGTCACTGGAAGCTGAGTTCGCCCCCATCCACCCACTGCCCACACCTCCCACCCCCAACACCCCAGGCATGACAGAGCACTCACAACAGGGGTTGGATGAGTGCAGCCAGATGTTACCCACCTCAGTCAGGGCACCATCAGTCTGCCTCCTTATAGAGCCCAGCCTTGCACTAATGTAATGGCTGTAATCATTGAGGTGTAAAAAGTCTGAACCTCTCAGTTGTAATGTGTAAAGGTCTTCGGAGCATGTTGCATATGTACTTTCACCATGGCCCCTTTACAATTGGATCCTTCTGATCTTTGTGCCTTCCCATGAGAGGGACAAATATTCATTCATAACCGTTCAACATTTGGCCCCAAGCTGCTATTGAAATGATGCTGCTCGGCTTCCTCTATGAGACCAGCTTCCAACACTCCCCCCACCCTGTCACCATCCAAGCCCTCCTATCATCCTGGAAGAGCATCACATGCAAGTTTCCCTCCCTTCAATCACTCCCCTGCCTCCTCTTTAACCCTGAAGCCCATCATGATTCTTGTAGATATCCCTGTCCTCCACCTTGAACCATTTTCTGTGGATGTCCCAATGCCCCATGTCGACCTCACCCCTCCCCATCTTGAGGCCCTAAGCACAGTGACCTGCCCCCTCAATGAGACTATCGAATACCCCACTTTTACTTACCAGTTCCCTATTTACAGGCTGCAGATGCCTTCCTTGACTGTGGCTGTGCCATCTGCTGCCGAAGTGCCAGGCCACCAACCCCCAGGACCCAAATATGTGAGTTAGTGACCACATCCTGCATACCACGTAATGCATGACTGACATGGTATATTCAGGCCCACCTCCTCCCTGGACTGGGACCAGGACATGTGCACCAGGCATAGCCTTGTAGCATGGTGCACACTGCCCCCAAAGTCTCTTTGCTTTCTGGCCCCGACTACATGATGCACACGGCCCCCAGACTGTCTTTGACTTATTCCCTCCCCTTCACACCCCACCAGTCATGTGTCTCTGTCCACCCTTCCCTCCTGTGCTCCAATCACCAGACCCCCGGTTATGTGCCTCTGTCCACCCCTTTTGTCCCAGGCCCCAGTCACCAGCCCCCGCACCCCAGTCAAGTGTGTGCCTTCCACTCGCCCCTTCCATTGCCTCTGTCTATTCTCACCCACACCCTCCCCCACCCCCACCAAGTCAGGTATGTACATTCCAGCCCTTCTCTTCCCACTAGTCTTGCCTGAGCAGCCTTGCTACAGCAGATTCAGAGCAGCTGTGAGCTCAGTGCAGTGAAAGGTAGGCGAATGCTGCATGGACAAACCTCAAAGTCACGCATAAAATGTAGTTTGCCAGGTGTATGTCAGTTATGTACGATCGTTGTTCACACTGGTCTAATTAGCCAGCAGTGTGGCCATTAGATTTGGAGGGGGAGTGTGATTCTGGTGAGCAGAGTTTTTAATGAACTTTCATGATTAACAAAGGCATGCAGATACAGTCCCAGATGTGGCTTAGTGGCAAACCTGACCTGCCATGAAAGTCAGGAGCAGAAAATTGGAGTCAGTTTTTACGCCGGTGAGAAAATGACTTTTGGCCAAATTCCAAATTTTCTGGTCCTGCCTGCCACAATGCCCACCACTGGTGGGACCGAAAAGCCCACCACTGGTGGGACCGAAAATCCCACCCACCATCTGATAGGAAATTGAAAATGGTATCAAATTGAAGGAAAAGATGTAAAATGAGCAAATATTAGAGGTAGGTCCAGGGGGTTGGGAATATTTTAGAAACCAGAAGTGATGACTCAAATGAGAATAGAGTGAGGAAATGGAGTATGAGAGAAAACTAGCAAGCAACATGAAAACAGACAGTACAAGTAGCTCTCACCATGGCAGTAGCGCTCCTATAAAGGTGAACGGGCCGGTAAAGCCACATGTTCACTATCAGGAAGCCGGCTATTCTGGCGAGCCCACGTGCCCTTTGATCCTGGCTTTCCCTCCTCAGGGAGAAGAGGATAAAGTTCCCTTTCCTTCTGTAGAATGTCTCTTTCACCAAATGTATCAAATCTGGAATCGTGCAATGCTGTGTGATTCACTTCATGTCACTTGCTAAACATGTCAACTAGGCGGTCCCTCCAAGTCTTAGTGTATTGCCAATCATGATGCTGGATTTTCATTACCCACCCGTCCTATCACTTTGGCTGGAATTTTACCTTCGGGGTGCGGGCGTGTGCCCGACACGCTGGAACGTCACATGGTGCGCGATGATGTTGGGTGTGCATCCCAACGTCACCGCGCACCATCTCAATATTTCGCTAGGCGGGCACAAGATGGAAACAAAGGCCTGCCCGCCATTAATTAATGGGCCAGTTAAAGCCCTTGAGGCACCAACTGTCTGTGATTTTACGCAGCCCGTACGATTTTCAGGGCATCGCGCGGGCACAACGGGCAGGCGGGTAGGCCACATTCTCAAAACCCTCATCCACGGGCGGGATAAGAGGTGTGATTGGGCTCGCTAACGCGAGTTTTTTGTATTTTAGCTTGTAAGTTGCTGCTTGCTTGTGTGAACTTCATTTCGCTTCAGAGCTGCTTTGACAGACGTAAGAGGCTTCAGTTCAGGACTCCGGAAGAGTCATACCACTTACCTGGGTCCTTCCAGGTCTCAGACAGCCTCTCCTTACCCTGGGAATGGGAATTGTGGTCTCTGCTGGAGGCACCTCCTCTGAGGAGGAAGAGAGGGCCAGAAGGGAGAGGAGGCCTGGTGTCCCTATTCAGCCTTCAGGGGAGCGACCTATGGGAGGACGGGCAAAGGCACAAGGGGCGCAGGGCCAACAGGAAGTCCAAAGCAGAAGAGGCTGCAAAAGACACCACTATCCTGCTGCCAGGGTTTACAGGTGGCAATGCAGCTACCTCAATATGTCTGAGGTGCAATGCTGAAGGAGGCTCCATTTCTCAAGGGAGACAGTGACCTCCATCTGTCAGATGATCAACCCTGAGATCAGCTCCAACTGTGTGGGTGGACACCCCGTGCCGGTGCTGAAGGTCACACTGGCCCTCAACTTCTATGCCTCCAGCTCTTTCCAGGGGTCAGTGGGTGATCTTTGTGGTGTCCCCCAATCAGGTGTCCACAGTTGTGTCAAGCTGGTGACAGACGCTCTCTTCAGGCATGCATTGACTTTCATTCACTACCGCACGGACGAGGCCAGCCAGGTAGAACGAGCCAGGGGCTTTGTGGCGATTGCTGGCTTCTCCCACATCTAGGGTACAATAGACTGTACACATGTGGCCATCAAGGCGCCAGAGGGTGAGCCCGGTGCCTTTGTCAACAGGAAGGGCTTCCACTCCATGAACATACAGATAGTGTGTGATTACAGGGTGCAGATTCTGCAAGTCTGTGCAAGGTACCCAGGCAGCTCCCATGATGCTTACATCCTGAGACACTCCCAGGTGCCGAGGCTCTTCAGTGCTCCAGCCCGGCTGGATGGATGGCTGCTGGGTGACAAGGACTATCCCCTCAGAAGGTGGCTCATGACACCTCTCCACCATCCAAGAACAGAAGCTGAGCAGCGGTACAGTAGGTGCCACGCCTCCACAAGGGCGCTAGTAGAGAGCCATCGGTTTCCTCCAATGCCTGGACTGTTCAGGGGCCGCACTGCAATACCCCCCAGATCGTGTGTCACTGATAATGGTTGCATGCTGCACTCTCCACAATCTGGCACTGGAAATGGGGAAGGCACAGTGGAGGAAGAAGGTGTTGACACAGCTGCTCTGGGAACAGACGATGAGCCCAGTAGAGAGTCTGAGGACGAGCACGGTCAGGAGAACACTGAGGGGATAGACGCTGACCTGGGCAACCTCCAGGGAGGCAGGGGCACCCAGGAGGCTTTGATCCAACACTCATTCAGCTAGCCTACCAAATAAGAGCCATCACCACATGCCAGGGCTGCAGGTTCCATACTCGATACCTGACAGGAACATTTACTTGGTGAACAACATGCACTATGTGCAATTTCAATAAAGTTCAATGACAAACAAGTACTCATAACATCATGGGTTCCCCTTCACCTGCAGAATTAATGAAACACCCAGAGGCTTGTTGAACAGAAACACATTTAATGATGTGGTGCCTGGTGTACATAATACAAATTAAATTGAAAGGTGTTCGCCATCACACCAAATAATATTTAACATAAAACTGGGGGAAAGAAATATCAGCAGTGATAAGCCTGTGTTGTGCTTAAGGTGCTTTAAGTTTTCACTTGCAGGTGCTACGTCTAGGTGCTCCCCACTGCTGGCACGGGCATTGGAGACAGCCTGCTGACTCTGCTGTCCTGTTGGCCTTGTTGACTGTGGCGGGCGTCCTCTGGCCCGTAGAGCCTGTGCTGGCCCCGCCTGGGAGGGAATGGCCAGTGCCACGGCTGGCATCTCCCCAGTCGCTGCAGACTCATCGGACGCCACGGTCATTGGCAGAGGGGCGGAGAAGCTGCTGCTGTCATCAGGAGTGCCCTGAGAGGAGCCCGCAGAGATGACAGGCAGCTCATGCACCAACATTAGGTCGCTTTGGACATCCCTGCTCACCATTGGATAGATGGGCACCTAGCTGGGACACTGGGTGCCCAATCCATCTCCCACACTGACAGTGACTGCTTGAGGTCATTGCCGGTGTGAGGGCTTGCAAGTCCGAGTGCATCCCCAGGAAGCCCTGATTCAGCTCCTGGAGGAGCCTCTCCATGAGAGTGGCCACTCCCTCCATGGAGGAGGCACTGCGCATGGCCATGAGAGTCATTGCATTGGTTATGCTCTGCAAGGCCTCCTCCACAACAGAGGCCAGGGCACGCATTCCCTCATGTATCTCCGCCAGATCCTCCTGCACACCCTGCTGGACTTCCAGCATCTGCTGCCTCAGGGACGACTCCAGAGGCACATCATCAGACACCGACTGAGCATGTTCCTGGTCCCCAGCAGCCCTCCAACTGCCGGTGCCCTGGGCACACCCTACCTCCGCCTGCACCTCAAGTGAGTGTGAAGTGTCCTTGCCGCTGTGCACCGAGACACTATCCACCGATCTAATGCCCACCGAGGTGCTGGTGCCTGCTTGGCTGAGAGGGTGTGAGGCATGTGCATTTCCATGGTCGCTGTCCTCTGGGGTTAGAGGTGGGCCTTCAGGCTCTTCACCCCGATGGGCTGCTGGTGAACCTGAAAGGAAGAACAAGGACAAGTAATTAGTTGAAGTCATTACACTGTTACTGTACATGCCTGGCATTCGGATCAGGGTGCCTTCGTCTTTCCATTATCAATGGGGATTCCATGTTCACATCAATATAGAGACAACAGTGGAATAGTTGGTCTTACAGACATTCTGACCTCAGTGCACTGCACTCTTACCTCCCTGTGGCACCCCAACCTCACCGCAGCCAGTTGACCTGGCGCATGGTGCCTCTCCAGCTCCAGGGCCTCCTGCTTATATCTAGTTAGGATTAGAAGGTGGGGCGGTCCTCCACCGGTCTGCAGCCTCTTTGCATTGTTATGGGATGTCTTCTCCTGAGAGGACAGAGGAGCATTGATTAGTCCATTCTCTACCTGCAGCGCCATTGCAGCCTGGCCAACCCCACCTGAGGAACACCTCGCAGGGCTCAGCCAATTCCTGACCCTGCAGCCGCAAGACACTCATTCCAAGCAGCACCCCCTTGTCCAGATGCTGTCTCATTGACATTGGCCACTCACGCACACGCTAAGACCTCTGAGGGGGCCGTGGGGGCAGGGTGGGTGGGGGGAGGTGTGGCAGAGCTGCTTCTAACTGCTGTGCTGAGCGACCAGTGCCAACACGATACTCACCCTCCTCGCTCGCAGGAGATCATTGAGCCGCTTACGGCACTGCACCCATGTGCGCCTCACCACATTGTGGCAGCTCACCCTGGATGCCACCTCCTCCCAGGCATTTTTGCTGGGGTGGGGCGGCCTCCTCCTCCCGTCCCTGGAGACAAGGGTCTCTCTGCGTGGCTGCCACCTCCTCCAGGAGGGCAGCGAGACACTCATCGGATAAACGCCGGGCCGATAGCCCCGCCCACCTGCCCTCCCCCACCCCGCCCCTTCTCCCTGTTGCTGCAGTCACATCGTACACTGGGCGGACCTTAACTGGCCTGCCTGCGTAAAATGGCGGGCGGTGGTCAGCTTCCCGGCTGTCTCCGCCAGCTCCCGCTGAGCCCGCACGCTGACCGTAAAATTCTGGCCTTAAATCTGTTTGCACCAGGGTTTTTTGCCCTCAATTTCAGCAGTAATGAAATCCTCAAAAGTAGCTTTTTAAAAAGAAATGATACGTCAGCAAATTTTGAAGACTTGTCCTTCATCCTTGATTTTACAGTAATCAACAATTTCCAAGTTTTAAGAAACTCCACCTGAAGTGAAGAAATTGAAGCAGAGAATCACAACATGAAGAGGCTGTGGAGATGATTCTTTTAAGTAAGGTTTCTGTTTGGCAAAGCAAGAAAATGCTGGTCTTTTTACCATTGATCTCCTCAATAACATTAACTGCTATAATCTACAGATATCAGTTAAGATTTGATAATATAACGGAAAAATATTTTCAGTTTTTTGAAAATGTAACCATGACATTGGGGAATGAAACAGAGGAAGATTCTGAAATGGTGAAGATGTCTTCAAAAGGAATTTGGACAATTAAATCTTCTGGACGACTTGGCAACCAGATGGGCAAGTATGCAACGTTATACGCATTGGCAAAATTGAATGGTCACCAAGCGTACATTTTGCCTGCCATGGCCAATTACCTGTCTCCTATCTTCAAAATTACACTTCCGACCCTCCATGACAGTGTGAGAAATAGGATACATTGGAAAGGCTATTATCTCCATGACTGGATGGACGATCAGTACCGTAGTATCCCAGGAGACTATGTTAGCTTGTCAGGATACCCGTGTTCCTGGACCTTTTACCATCATATCCGAGAAGAAATTCTCCGTGAGTTCATCTTTCATGACTTTCTCAAAGAACAGATCAATGCATTCCTTAGACACATTGCGGGAGAGCGGAAGAATGTCACGTATGTTGGTGTTCATGTTCGAAGAGGAGATTACACACATGTCATGCCAAATATTTGGAAAGGAGTCATAGCTGATAAGAAATATTTAGATACAGCAATGGCTTACTTCAGAAATAAATACAAAAATGTTATTTTTGCAGTGACAAGTAATGGAATGGATTGGTGTAAGAAGAACATTGATAATTCCAAAGGAGATGTTTTCTTTTCAGATGATCCAAAGCAATCGAGTCCAGCTGAAGACATTGCAATCCTTGCTCATTGCAATCACACTATAATGACAATAGGGACATTTGGTTACTGGGCTGCTTACTTGGCAGGTGGGGAGACAATTTACCTCACAAACTTTACTTTGCCTGAATCACCATTTCTAAAGTTATTCAAGTACGAGGCAGCTTTCTTACCTCAATGGATCGGAATTCCTGCAGATCTCTCACCTCTTCAGTTCAAAAACACTTCAAATTAGCCTAATAACCACATGTCCTATAATCTTCAATACTTATTAATTCTATGCCCTTCATGTTTAAATCTCAAAAATACTAAATTAAGCTTCTGTAACGTAATTTAGATTAAGTTCAGAAATCAAAGGGTGGGATTTTCAGTTCTGCATGTGGGCATGCACACTCACGCGATGTTTTGGTTGACGGGTATGCGCGAGAGTTGGCAACGGCCTGCCGACAATTAAGGGGGCTGTTAAGCCCATTAATCAATTAATTAAAGTGAAATTTTCCCTGCCCATCCAACCTTACGGTTGGTGGGTGGGCGAATGTGCCTTTGCATTTTTTTCGAAACCTCATCTACGGGTGGGATGAGGTTTCGAGCAGTGATTAAAAAAGAACAATAAAAATTTTTAAACCTAATTTTTAACATGTCCCTGCTCATGTGACTGAGTCACCTGAGGGCACATGCTTTCCTTATTTTCGAAATCTTTATTTTTGATGTTAAAAATCTTCAGCTCCCTGAGGCAGCTCTGGGCGTTCAGAGATCTTTCACTGAGCGCACCCGTGTGCATGCACACACTTCATTGCTGGCGCTAATCTTGCCCCACCCTGGCAGCAATGAGGCTATCAGCATGTGTTTCACTACTTGGCCAGCCAGCATGAAATTGCAGTCAGGGCCTGATAGCGGGCAGTGGATGGTTGCATGCCCCCTTCCGGGCCTACCCACCGCGTCTGCCCAATGAGGCAAAAACCCTCCCCAAAGTTTCAAGAATGCCCATTGAACTTTACATTAATTTTAAAATATTTGTTTTGTCAAAGTCACTTCCTAATATATTTTAATTAGGTTTTTTTATTCATTCATGGCATGTGGGCGTCACTGGCTAGGCCATCATTTATTGCCCATCCCTAATTGCCCCTTATTGCGACTGGGCCCCGGGCGAGGTTCCTCCAATTAGTTATGATCCTGGGTGAGGTACCCAAATTGATATGCTCCTGGATGAGCAGGGTTTGAACTGGCTCCCTTTCTTTATTCAACCCCTTCTATTGGTCATAACAAGATTAACTTAAAAAGGAACCCTTCCTTCGTTATCAGCTATGACTCTTTTCCAAATGTATTTATGTTTTCAAAGGAGCCAATTTGACCAAGCTGTCTTGAGTCAGAGAAAGAGTGAGTTTATTAGTTACTAATACGAGAGAAAATATCAATAAAAATGCAACATACATTGATTAGCAATGAGAAGTGGTTCTAGAAATGAAAGTTATAAAGATATATGTTTTCAGTCATTGGCTGGTCCGTGAGGATTAGATGATGAAACGGTGCAGCCATTAAGTTGGCTAATTCCAGTAGAGCACACTTTAGGCAGTTGAGGAGTTAGTTTGGAGATTCTTGATTCTACAAGTTAGCTGAAAGGAGTTGTCCTGTTTCCTTTTCAACTGTGGCTTTGCTGACTTGTGACTTGCTTCGAGCAATCAGAGAGAGTTTTTTTTTTAACCTACAAGCACAGGGATGCCTAGTTGATGTTCTTCAGCTATGCCCTTCTGATATAACACAGCAGATGATGTGCGCCAAGTGGACCAAATCCACAATGGAAACTTAATCGCACTATCACAACAGTCTTGTAATTCGTATTTATTTCGAGATGCGTGCACTGAATTCTGAAGTAATAAGTCCACCAAGACTTCTGGAGATTTTAAAAAAATTGAAATATTTATTAACAAAGTAAGAGATGTCAAGCACATACATAAGTCTACAATTACTACTATAATGATTCCTTAAAGTTCTAATTAATCTGACTCCCAGTTACACCTCATTTAAGGCAATTGTCCAAAAATAGATTTCAATTTTAAACAGATCCAGCAAATTAACACAGTACACTGGACAGTGGCTTTCTCCAGCTTCAGATTCAGTAGACAGTAGGTTTATTTACAAATGCTGGAGGCTTCATTAAGGCCATTTCACACATTTCTGTTAGAACTCATAGGGCCTTCTCCTGACACATAGCTTCATTCTCCTTTATCTATGTTTCTTTCTTTTTAATATGTAATTGTTATTGTTTCATATGTCTTTGAAACTATATTCCTCACAATATAAAAACTTTCATGTTGCTACTATTTATTGCCAGTAACCTTTGAGAAAAAGAAACACATTCCTTAGCCTTGCTGGAGCACTTCACTTGCACTTCCCTCAATTTAGTCTACTGCATTCGCTGCTCCCAATGTGATTTCCTCTACATTGGAGAGACCAAATGCAGACTGGGTGACCGCTTTGTGGAACACCTTCGGTCTGCCCACAAGCATGACCCAGACCTCTCTGTCGCTTGTCATTTCAACACTCCACCCTGCTCTCATGCCTACATGTCCGTCCTTGGCCTGCTGCAATGCTCCAGCGAAGCTCAACGCAAACTGGAGGAACAGCACCTCATCTTCCTATTAGGCACTCTACAGCCTTCCGGACTTAACATTGAATTCAACAACTTCAGATCATGAACTCTTTCCTCCATCCCCATCCTCTTTCCGATCCTCATTTTTCCAATAATTTATATTTTTTAAATATATTTTTCTTTTCCCACCTATTTTTAAATCTATTTTTTTTACCTCCACCTTTTAGCCCATTTCGATCCCTTCCCCCCACCCCACCCCACCCCCACTAGGGCCATCTGCCACTTGTTTTGTTTGTCCTGATTTCTACCCTTAATGTCACCATTAGCACATTTCTTAGCTAATATCACCACCATCAACACCCCTTTGTCCTTTTGTCTGTGACATCTTTGGCAATCTCTTCTTTGCCTCCACCTATCACTGGCCCTCTATCCAGCTCCACCCCCCCCCCTCCCCCCCACCAACCTATATTTCACCTCATTTCTATATTTCTTTAGTTCTGATGAAGAGTCATCCAAACTCTAAATGTTAACTGTGTTCCTCTCCGCAGATGCTGTCAAACCTGCTGAGATTTTCCAGTTATTTTTGTTCTTGTTTCAGACTTCCAGCATTCGCAAGTATTTTGCTTTTACTTTAGCCTTGCTTATTTGGCTATTTGTACGCAGACTACAATCTCTTTGAAATTCAAACCTCCCTTCATCTAACTAAAAATGCAAATTCCCTTCCCACCTTACATGCAAAGCCAGTATCCATGTTTACTCATTAGCATGTCAAGCACCTAGCTTCTTTTGATGAGTCAAAGCTTGCTGTCTACTTGACTCCAAATGTAATGAAATCACACACAGACAGACCCAGTTATACTGACCCCCATAAACCTACTTCACAATAAACCAGAAAAATATTATGAAAATTATTACATTTTCATGAGACCTTCACAACACACCCTCACACACCAAGCCTGGAACACCAAAGCTAGCGCACAGAGACCAGGGTTGCAGTTGGCTTTTAACCTTTTTCCTTGTGTATTCTTGGGAGGGAAGTTGGATAATTCCGGTAGAGCTGACTTTGGGAGTTGAACAGTTGGTTTGGAGATTCTTGGTTCTGCAAGTACGCTGGAAGAAGCTGTCCTTTTTCCTTTTCGACCATGACTTTGCCAACTTATGACTTGCTTCCAGCATTCAGAGAGAGATTTTTTGTTAAAGGCAGGGATGCCCAGTTGATGTTCTTCAGCTGTGACCTTCACAGCACATCCTTGCACACCAGGCCTGGAATGCCAAAGCTATCCCTCAGAGATCAGGTTGCAGTTGGCTTTTAACCCCTTTCCTTGTGTATTCTTGGAAGGAAAAAACAAACATGTCTTTTACCCAGATCTGCTTTCTTTTCAACTCACATCATGTCCATAGTCTGGGTTATAAGTCATAGGATATGATTCCTGGTGAGGTGGTAATCACTCTTTGTTATCTCTGCAACCACCATTCAGTTTTTGAATTGCATCTTTTCCTTTGAAGTGTCTCTGCCTGAAGGAGACCTTGACACCTTTTTAGATGCAACATTCCAGTTGGTCAGGTGTAATCCACATAGGAATTTTCCAGCAAGTAATTACTTTATAGTCTCAGCCAGATTTTGCTTGTATGTCCTTTTTTAAAAAAAAAATACATATCTTATTTAAAAGTTCAATATGTCTGTAAGTAATTCAGGGCTATGATCCATGGTCATGATACCCTTGAGAACTGAATGGCTTGCTAGGCCATTCCAGTGTCAATCATATTGCAGTGGGTCTGGAGCCAAGTGTAGGCCAGACCAGATAAGGACAGCAAACTTCCTTCCCTAAAGGACATTGGAGAACCAGATGGGTTTTTACAACAATTGACAATGGTTTCATGGTCATCATTGGGCTTTTAATTCCAGATTTTTTATTGAATTCAAATTTCACCATCTGTGGTGGTAGGATTTGAACCCTGGTCCCCAGATCATTAGCCTGGGTATCTGGAGTACTAATGCAATTGCAGTTATTTTGCTGAAGCTGATGAATGAACACCAATGAAGAGGTTCATAATTTATAGTCGGGACGCTCACCTGACATCAACTTGCGTGATCATACACTCATTCAGGCCGACCCCTCTACGCAAAATTCTGGCCCAGGTCTCATTGAATGGTGCCACAAGCTCTAAGGGCTAAATGGCCTCTCCTGTTTATATGTTTCTGTTATGGAACCAAATAGAAATAAAGATTGGCTTGTTCCTATAATGGACAGGTGGTTTTTCCCACAAAAATCAGTATCCCCTGTACAGAAACGCAATAATATTTTCAAAGATCAATGTTGATCAAGAACACTGCTGTACTTCAACAATATCAGGTGTACATTAATCATATATTTGTAATATCGTTGTGCAAAGAAAATTCTCTGATCAGACGTTACAAGTAAGGAGCAGCACAAACAATGCACATTGACAATATGTGTAGCCCAGAATTGTTCTGTCAATTCGTTCTAAACTGTTATTTTAAAATTGACTTGTCATATAGCTTTTTAAATATATTTAGATATACAAATGTGACAAGAATCGATGAATGAAAAGTTTAAAAATGGCAACATGCATTTTGGTCACAAATAATTACCAATACAAGTAAAGCCCCCATCATATAAACAACTGAAAAGAAAATCTGAGACATTGATCTACAGTTGCTGTTATATTACTGTAACATTTTTATTATAATTAGCGCTGACAGAAATAATTCACGTTCCCTGCTCATTATGTTTATGCTTTCGTCAATTGCAGATTTTATGCTCAGTAAAATGATGTCTGGCACAATTGTTGATTGCTTAGTTATGTTAAGCTGTTTATTCCCTGTTTCTATAAATGAGCAAAGGTGTTATTTAAATGATGTTCCATGAAAATTATTGAATGAACTGGTTGTAATGATCCAGGGTGGAATGCAAAACCCTGACTTATTTGTAATTAAGTTAATAAATTATCAGTAATGTTTTTAAATTCCTAGCACATGTTGTGTGGAAATCATTTCCTATGAAGAAATAAAATCTGAATGAATATTAATGGATGCTAATAATTTTTACTCAAGTGCACAACTATTCCTGTATGTGTGAATGACACTGTCACAGTCATTGATTGACTTGGGAAGAACTCCTCGATAAATTCATGAGGGTATTGTCATAGCAATTATGAATAGTGACAGGCTGGAGTTTAGCAGAAACATTGTGCAATTTCTTTGCTAAAAATGGCAACCTGGGAATTAACGTGACAATCTCAGATGTCAAAATAATTATGCTTCTCAGAATTCTCTCACCAGCAGTCAATATTTAGGCAGTAAATGTAAGAGCTCTCAACATGAGAGACAACAGTTTGCTCCCAAGGATTTATCAGTCTGACTCCTTGGATTAGTCATCAGGTGGGTCACAATAGAAATATGCAGGACCTGTTGACAGAAAAATTTCACTATTTATACATGCGAATCATCTGCTGAGCAGAAACCCAGGGCTTGATTTTAACCCCCACCATCTGCACCATCTGGTGGGAGCCAAGTGTTTGAGAACAGTTAAAATGAGGCCAATCAGTTACGCACATCTTATCCGATGCCTCAACAGGAAACTTTGTCTCTTTCTTTCAGATACAAAGGAAAACAAGCTCCAACAATTCATCGGCACCAACCAGGACCTCCACCCCTGCCCGTCCCTCCGTCCCCATCCCGTCTTCCAATCCCAGCCCCGGCCGTGCATTCACCATGCCCTCTGACCTTCCCCTCTCTGATGCTGAATGTTCAGTGCTCAACAAAGGACTCCGTTTCATACCCTTACGCCCTCACCTCAATGCATTTCGAGCTCGGCATAATGCTGCACTCTAGTTCCATCGCCTTCGTCTCCCTGCTCACTTCTTTGGGCAGGAGTCCTCTCCCCATTCAACGGACCTGCTGAGTTTTTCCAGGTATTTTTTTTGTTCAAGATTTCCAGCATCCGCAGTATTTTGCTTTTACCCACCCTGATCCTGTTGCCTTCTCACTATCCCCAAAGTTAACCTGCTCCTCTGAACTGGCAAACAGGACACCCGTATGAAGCCAACATTTTTGTCAAGAACTGTTTTGAAAAATTCAGTTGGAGGCCTGAGTAGCAGAGCAGTGATAGTTTCTTCATCGTGCGAAACATTCTATGATGTGGATCATGAGCCAAAATTTGAACTAATGCACAGCTCCAGATCAGTAACCTAAAGGGCCAATAAGTTGCAGGCCTTTATCATAAAGCAATCGAAATAGTGCAGTTGCTGAACAACGTCTCTGGCCACGAAAGACTAATATCAAATGGAATGCTAATTTTCTCCGTTTGTTAAGTCGATAGATTTTTAATTTGTTTTACTGTCTATGACATTTCAGGTTCCATCTTCATCCCATATGTGTGCATCAATCTTTATTTTGCTTTCTGCACTATTTTTAAAATGTGTATTATATACGAGGGGCAGAAGCTTCTGTTCGGTGAGCGGGAGCAGGGCCCTCTCGTCGACACGTAAAATGACGCGGGCGGGAGTCCCGACATCATCCCACGTCATTTAGATTTTCAGTTCAGCTGAAACTGTCAAAGGCCTGTTAAGGCCATTAAAAAAGTAATTAACATGATTAATGGACCTGCCTGTCCAACCTGAGGCCGGGAGCCCAGGCGGGCTTCTGAAAAAACATGAAACCTCATCCATGGGTGAGATGAGGTTTCATGAGGGTGTTAAAATTTTTATAAAATGTTTAAAATAAAAGAAATTGACGTGTCTCAGCTCGTGTGACAGTGGCACACGAGTGGACAGGTCAGTAATTTTTTCCTCTTTACTGAAACTTTCAAACCTGAGCCGATCTCCCTGAGGCAGCACTTTGCTTCACGGAGATCTGTGCATGCGTGAAAGAGCGCACCCCCCCCCAGCTCAGGGAATTCTCCTCCCCATCGCCCGCACAGAGTGCGCATAGCGCTTCCTGGAGGACGTCACGCTGGGCAGGCATTAATTGCTTAAAATGGCGGAGCGCCCCCGCTGATCGGGAACCCGCCTGCTCCCGCACAACCCCGCACCACCCACCACCCCCCCCCCCACCCCCCAGCACCCCCGATGGGGGGCAAGATCTCGCCTTAGGCTTTTTACTTCCTGTGTTGCTATCCATGAAAATTCATCCATGTGATTTGTTGCTTAGCCTGTTTGATGACATCACTGTGTCTGGACTTCAGGGATCTCCTATAGCTACCGCCGGAATTCGATTAACATTAGGAAAGGCTGGTTCTTTGTGGCCAGCTTCCTTCAAGGTCAGCAGAAAGCACAGTCACTTGACTGCAAAATCCGGGCATTGAAGTATTTATCAAATTTGATAGCAATTGCTACAGAAAGGATAGAAAATGAAGGGTTATCATCATATCCCAAAAATTTAGCAGACATGTACATTTTAACACTACAAGCTACAGTGTTTAATAAATTCAAACATTATGGGCAGTATCATCACAGAGTTGCATTAAGTGTGGCAGCGAGTGAGAAAAAGGACGGTTTAGCCATTGGTTGCAATGGTGGGTTTTCTTGCCGTATCATCCCAATCCTGCCTCATTAATAATTCATTCCCAGGAAACAAGCTGGGTTGCCGGTAAGCTGTCCTCTGATTCACCCGCCCTGCCACCACCTCAGGCCTTCAGTGAACCAGGTGCCATATTTAAAGGCCTACAAAGAGCTGGGACTCTCCAAGGATAAGAAGCTGCTGAGAGCTGATGGCTGGCAAACATACTGCCCCCAGACTTAGCGACAACTCCCTCGAGCACCTGCTGGGTGCAGTGGAGGTGCACTGTGATGTCCTCTATCCCTGCTCTGAGTAAAGGCTAGCAAGCAAGATCACCAATCCTGCATGGGAGGAGGTGGCAGCAGTGGTCAGCACCAATGCCCTGCAAAAGAGGTACCGCCATCCAGTGCTGAAATAGGGTGAATGATCTCCTCCATTCTGCCAGGGTAAGTCACTCTTCTCATCACTCTCAACTCACATGCTCACAAACCTATCACACATCCATAGGAATCTCACTCACTGCCAGTTCAAGGGACATCGCCATTCACTTCTGACTTGTGCCTTGTAGATGGTGGACCGTCTTATTCGCCACAGGATTCCTAGCCTCTGTTCCTGCTCTTGTAACCATATTTATATGGTTAGTCCAGTTCAGTCTCTGATCATGGTAACCCCCAGGATGTTAAGATTGGGGAATTTGGCAATGGTAATGCCATTGAATGACAAGGGCTGTGGTTGGATCCCGTCTTGTTGGGGATGGTCATTGCCTGACACCTGTGTGGCATGAATGTTACTACTTGCCAATTTTCAGCCCAAACCTGGATATTGTGCAGGTCTTGCTGCATTTGATCATGGACTGCTTCAGTATCTGAGGAGTTGCGAATGGTACTGAACGTTGTACAATCATCAGCGAACATCCTCACTTTTAACCTTATGATGGAAGGAAGGTCATTGATGAAGCAGCAGAAGATGGTTGGGCCTAGGACACTACCCTGAGGAACTCCTGCCGTGATGATCTGGAACTGAGATATTTGATCTCCAACAACCACAATCATCTTCCTTTGTGCTCGGTATGACTTCAAGCAGCTGACAGTTTTCCCCTGATTCCCATTGACTCCAGATTTGCTAGGGCTCCTTGATGCCACCCTCGGTCAAATGTTGCCTTGATGTCAAGGGCCGTCACTCTCACCTCATCTCGGGAGTTCAGCTCTTTTGCCCATGTTTGAACCAAGGGCTGAGAGGCCCTGGCAGAACCCAAACAGCGTGTCAGTGAGCAGGTTATTGCTAAGCAAGTGCCGCTTGATAGCACTGGTGATGACCCCTTCCCATAACTTTACTGATGATGGAGAGTAGACTGATGGAGCAGTAATTGGCCGGGTTGGATTTGTCGTGCTTGTTGTGTACAGGACATACCTGGGCAATTTTCCACATTGCCAGTAGATGCCAGTGTTGTATCTATACTGGAACAGCTTGGCTAGGGGTGCGGAAAGTTCTGGAGCACAAGTCTTCAATACTAGTGCTGGAATATTGACAGGGCCCATAGCCTTTGCACTATCCAGTGCCTTCAGCCATTTCTTGATATCATTTGGAGTGAACTGAATTGGCTGAAGACTTGCATCTGTGATACTAGGGATCCCTGGAGGAGGCCAATCAACACTCGGCACTCCTGGCTAAAGATTGTTGCAAACGCTTCAGCCTTATCTTTGCACTAATGTGCTGGACTCCTCTGTCATTGAGGGTGGGAGTATTTATGGACCCTCCTCTTCAAGTAAGTTGTTTAATTGTCCACCACCGTTCATGACTGAATGTGGCAGGACTGCAGATCTTAAATCTGATCTGTTGGCTGTGGAATCGCTTAGCACTGTCTATCATTTGCTGCTTATTCTGTTTGGCACGCAAGTAGTCCTGAGTTGTAACTTCACCAGGTTGACACCTCATTTTTAGGTATGCCTGGTGCTGCTCCTGGCATGCCCTCCTGCACTCTTCATTGAACCAGGGTTGATCCCCTGGCTTGATGGTGATAGTAAAGTGGAGGACATGCTGGACCATGAGGTGACAGATTGTGGTTGAGCACAATTCTGCTGCTGCTGATGGCCCACAGCACCTCATGGTTGCCCAGTCTTAAGTTGCTCGATCTGTTTGAAATCTATCCCATTAGCTCAGTGGCAGTGCCACACAACACGATAGAGGGTATGCCCAATGTGAAGTTGGGACTTCGTCTCTACAGCGACTGTGCGGTGATCACTCCTACTGATACTGTCGCGGCCAGATGCACCTGCAGCAGGCAGATTGGTGAGGGTGAGATCAAGTATGTTTTCCCCTCTTGTTGGTTCCCTCACCACCTGCCGCAGCCCCAGTCTAGCAGCTATGTAATTTAGGACTGGGCCAGTTCGGACTGTAGTGGCGCTATTGAGCCACCCTTGGTGATGGACATTGAAGTCCCCCAACCAGAGTACATTCTGCACCTTTGCCACCCTCAGTGCTTCCTCCAAGTGGTGTTCAACATGGAGGAGCACTGATTCATCAGCTGGGGGTGGGGTGGGGGGTGGGTGGTGGATATAACAGTGTTGCAGGTAATGATACCCAGAGTGTGACAGGAAGGGACAGAGTATACAAACATAAAAAAAAGCAGCAAATAGGGTCAAAGGAGGAAAAAATGGTAAAAAGGCAAAATTAATGGCTCTTTACTTAAATGCATGTAGTATTCAGAACAAAATAAATGAATTAGTGGCACAAATAGAGGTTAAGGGGTATGATCTTATAGCCATTAGAGACGTGGTTACAAGGAGATCAAAGCTAGGAACTAAATATTTAGGGGTGCTTGAATTTTCGAAAGGACAGGCAGGAAGGAAAGGGTGGTGGGGTAGCTTTGTTAGTACCACATGGAATAAGTACAATAGCAAGAAAGGATCTTGGGTCAGAAGATGTAGAGTCCATGTGGGTGGAGGTAAGAAATAACAAGAGGAAGAAAATACTGGTGGGAGTGGTCTATAGGCCCCCGAACAGTAGCTATACTATAGGACACAGAATAAATCAGGAGATAATGAGGGCGTGTACACAAGGCAGTACATTAATCATGGGTGACTTTAATCTTCATGTAGATTTGGAAAATCAAATTGGCAGAGGGAGCCATGGACAAGAATTCATAGAATGTATTCAGGACAGTTTCCTAGAACAATGTGTTGTGGATCCAACAAGGGATCAGGCTATTTTGGACCTGTTAATGTGTAATGAGGCAGGTTTAATAAATGATCTCAGAGTAAAAGATATGCTAGGAAATAGTGACCATAATATGGTAGAATTTAGCATTCAGTTTGAGAGTGAGAAACTTGGGTTGGAAACAAATATGCTAAGTTGGCTGGGGTGGACTGGGAAAGGATTTTAGCAGCAAAAATGGTTGATGAACAATGGCAGACGTTTAAGACATGTTCATGACTCTCAACAAAGACATATCCCAGTGAGGAAGAAGGATTCAAGAAAGGGGATAAACCAACCATAGTTAACCAAGAAAGGGGATAAACCAACCATGGTTAACCAAGAAAGTTAAGGATAGTATCAAATTAAAAGAAAAGACATACAATGTGGCAAAGGTTAGTGGTAAACCAGTGGGTTGGGAAAGTTTTAAAAACCAACAAAAGATGACAGAATAAATAATAAAGAGGGAGAAAATAAACTTTGAGGGTAAGCTAGCAAGTAATATAAAAACAGACAGTAAGAGCTTATTTAAATATATAAAAAGGAAGAGAGAGACCAAAGTGAACATAAGCCCCTTACAGAATGAGGCTGGGGAAATAATAATGGGAAATCAGGAAATGGCAGAGGAGTTGAATAAATACTTTGCTTCAGTCTTCATGGTAGAAGACGGTAATAGCTTTCAAATATTAAATAATCAAGGGGCAAAAGAGGGAGAGGAAATAAATACAATAACTGTACTAGAGAAAAAGTACTAGGGAAACTAATGGGGCTAAAGGCCAATAAGTCCTCTGGACTTGATGGGTTGCCTCCTAAGATACTAAAGGAAGTAGCCACAGGGATAGTGGATGCACTGGTAGTAATATTCCAAGAATCCTTAGATTCTGGAAAAGTCCCAGAGGATTGGGAAACAGCCAATATAACACCCTTATTCAAAAAGGGAGGGAGACAAACAAAACAGGTAACTCTAGGCCAGTTAGCTTAACATCTGTCATTGGGAAAATGTTAGAGTCTATTATAAAGGATGTTGTGGCAGAGCATTTAGAATTACATAATCTAATCAAGCAGAGTCAGCATGGCTTCATAAAGGGGAAATCATGCCTGACATATTTGTTAGAATTCTTTGAGCAAATAACAAGGAGATAAAAAGCAGGATAAATAAAGGGGAGCCAATAGATGTAATATATTTGGATTTCCAAAAGGCTTTCGATAAGGTACTGCACGTAAGGCTACTTAATAAGAAAAGAGCCCATGCTGTTGGGGGTAGTATATTAGCATGGATACAGGATTGGCTAACTAAAGACAGTTGGGATAAGAGGGGCATTTTCAGGATGGCAACCTGTAACTCGTGGAGTGCCACAGGAATCAGTGTGGGGGGCCTCAATTATTTACAATATATATTAATGACTTAGATGAGGGAAGTGAATGTACTATCACCAAATTTGCAGATGATACAAAAATAGGTGGGAAGGCAAGTGGTGAGTGATACCAGGAGTCTACAGAGGGACATGGACAGGTTAAGTGAGTAGACAAAAAAGTGGCAGATGGAATATAATGTGGGAAAATGTGAGGTTATGCACTTTGGCAGGAAGAATAGAGGAGCTGAATATTGTTTAAATGGAGAAAGACTGCTGAAGGCTGCAGCAGAGAGGGATTTGGGAGTCCTTGCGCATGAATCTCAAAACGCTAACATACAAGGCAATAGGAAAGGCAAATGGAATGTTGGCCTTTATTTGAAAGGGAATGGAATATAAAAATAGGGAAGTCTTGCTAAAACTATACAAGGCACAAGTTAGACCACACCTAGAACACTGTGAACAGTTTTGATTCCCTTATCTAAGGAAAGATTTACTGGCATTGGAGGCAATCCAGATAAGGCTCACTCAGCTGATCATGGGGATGGAGGGATTTTCTGATGAGGAGAGGTTGTGTAGGTTGGACCTGTACTCATTGGGCTTTAGAAGAATGGGAGACGACCTTATTGAGACATATAAGATTCTTAGGGGGCTTGACAGGGTAGATGTTGATAGGTTGTTTCCCCTTGTGGGAAAGCCTAAGACCAGAGGGCATAATCTCAGAGTAAAGGATCCCCCATTTAAACCGGAAATGAGGAGGAATTTCTTCCCATAGAGGATAGTCAATCTGTGGAATTCTTTGCCACAGAGGCTGTAGAAGCTGTGTCATTAAGTATATTCAAGGCTGAGATAGACAGGTCTTTAATCAGTAAGGGAATTAAGGGTTATTGGGAGAAGGCAGGAAAGTAGAGCCATGACCTGATTGAATGGTGGAGCAGACTTGATGGGCCAAATGGCCTACTTCAGCTCCTACGTCTTATATAGTTCCAAGTCAGGGTTGTCAGTGGCTTGGAGGGGGAACTTCCAGATGGCAGTGTTCCCATCTATCTGCTGCCCTTGTCCTTCTAGATGGTAACGGTCATGGGTTTGGAAGGTGTTGCTTAAGGAACCTTAGAGAATTTCTGCAGTGCATCTTGTAAATGGTACACACGGCTGCTACTGTTCATCGGTGGTGGAGGGAGTGAATGTTTGTGGAACGGGTGCCAATCAAGCGGGCTGCTTTGTCCTGGATGGTGTCAGCCAGAGCAGGTGAGGATGGCAGATTTCCTTCCCTAAAGGACATTAGTGATCAGATGGGTTTTTCCTACAATTGACAATGGTTTCATGGTTGACATTAGACTTTTAATTCCAGATTTTTATTGATTTCAAATTTCACCATCTTATGTGTTGGATTTGAACCAAGGCCCCCCAGGGCAGTGCCCTGGGTCTCTGGGATACTAGTTCAGTGATAATATCATTATGCCACACCCCGCCATCTAATCCAGGCCCTTAACTGGCCACTTACAGGCCTTATTTCACCACCGCTGGTGCCCGATTGGCCCAGATTGAGGCCTTTCTGATAAAACATCCTGTGAGCCACAGACAGTCCCAACAGTAAGGGCAGTCCCCACTGAGGGAGCACCCCCTGCCCTCAACAATGACTCCCCTCTCACAAGTGCCTGCCTGGCTGGCCGCTGACTGCCCCACTCACCACTCCTCTGGAGACCCTTCCATGGTGGCTCTCCGGGTCTTCTGAACTGCCAGCAGTGGCCACAACTCCTGGTGGTGGTGCTGGGACTGAAGAGTTTCTGGCCCTCTGATTGGCTGACAGCTCAGAGAGGTAGCAACTTCACCATGAAAGGTGCAGAACCCCGATGGCAGCAACCGCCCGATTGACAGTTAATCTAATGCGGGCTTACGGAATTGGCCACAATGAGGTTGTCCCTGGCTTTGTGGCTGGTGGGCAGAGCTACCACCATGGCCATTAAATTCAGCTCAGTGGGTGCATTGAAATTGAGCCTGATCTTAGAAATCATACAGTTGTTTTTTTTCTCTCTCCCTCATTCCTGTAGGTGTAACTAGCCGACAATCGCCATAGGAACTATTCCAGAACTTGTTTTTCTCTCCATAGGCCACAAGCCCTGAGGTCAAGTTTGAAAGTTTAATTGCCATATTGGCTCTGGGGATCTGGCTCAGCAGAAACTGTGGATTTAATCTGTGAGCGTCTTAGTTTTTTTTAATAACTGAGTACCACACTAGGCATTGCACTGACTTACGAAGCGATTGTTGGAGCAATATGGGCCTACTTTAAAAAATAATTTAAAGATTTGATCTTTCACGAGAGCTTCCATGGAATCCCATCCTCAAACCTTTCAGCCGCTCTGTCCTCCTTAAAAACCTACATTTTTTGAGCAAACCTTTGGTCGCCTATCTTAAGATCGGTGTCAAAATTTACCCGACGATGTGTCTGTGAAGCACCTTGGGACATTTGGGTACCTCTAAAGGTGCTATATAAATGCACATTGTTGTTGGGGAAACCTAGTGATGGGAGTATAAGAAAGATTGAATAAAAGGCTCCCAGGCAACAAATTCATAAACCTGTCCAAATTCAAATGCAGAACCCCTGCTTGCATATTTTAATGAGGCCAGTATGTAGTGTAGGTGGTTGTCAGGGATCCTTAATGTCCACTTCACCAATTTGGTGGCAGCTAGACTTTGTGCATAGAAATTTTTATGTGTAGCTTCTGTGAAATTTGTAAATCCAACACTGACGGGCCGCAAGGAAAATCTACCTCTGGGTGTCCCAGTCCTGGATTTGAAGCAGGTCGGTTTTTGCAACTAGAAAGGATGGTAATTTTAATAAGCGGGGAGTCAGCCCATTAAAAGTACAGGGTACATGGGTAATTATTGTCCTTTCTTTTCAAGGAGAAAATGAAAATTGGTTGAAGGTTGATTTAATCCCAATTGTTACTCTACTTGTTCATTAGTTGCAAATTAAACTGGGTTAATGATTCATATCCAACCTTGTATTAGCAATGATTCATATTTCTATAGCAACTTTAACGTAATGAAACATTCCAAGGTGTTTCATAGGAGCATCATAAAATTACAAATGGGGCTGAGTCATATTTGGATATCAATTGAATGTTTAATTACATGACTAAAAGGCTGGGAACGAGATAGATTTCAAGGAAGAAAGTGAGGTAGAGAGAGTCTGGGCTGAATTTTCTGGCTGACGCATGGACGGTGGAGCTTGCACGTCAGTGCTTAAAATAACATCCCAACGTCAGCGCGCGGCATCACGATGTTTAGGTCGGGGGGTGCGCTATGCAGCATGACACGCGCCTACCTTTAATTAAAGGCCTTGTTAGGGCCCTTAAGTCGGCAATTGACGAGGATTTTGAGGGGCCCGTGCTAACTTCCGCCCGCCCGTCAAGAGCAAAATTCAGCTCTATATTTCAGAGGTTAGGTACTGGGCACCTGAAGGCACAGCCAACAGTGGTGGAGCAATTATAATTGCGAATGCTCAAGAGGCTGTAATTAGAGGAGTGCAGATATCTCAGAGGGTTTTGAGGCTTGAGGGGATTACAGAGATAGGGTGGTGTGAAGTCATGGAGGTATTTTTTTTTCCTTTAATGGGATGTGGGCATTGCTGACAAGACCAGCATTTATTACCCTTCCCTAGATGACCTTGAACTGAGAGGCTTGCTAGGCCATTTCCCAAGATGGCTGATTTCCTTCCCTAAAAGACATTTGCAAACCAAATGGGTTTTTACAACAATTGATGAGAGTTAACATGTTTGTCACCATTACTGCGATTAGCTTTTAATTCGAGATTTATTAATGGAATTTAAATTCCACCAGCTGCCTTGGGGAGATTTGAACCCATGTCCCCAGTGGATTAGCCTAGACCTACTAGATTATTAATCCAGTGACAGTATCACTACACCACTGTATCCCCATTTGAAAATAAGGATGAGAGTTTAAAATCAAGATGTTGCTTAGCCAGGAGCTGATGTAGATCAACAAGCACAGGGGTGATCAATGAATAAGATTTCGTATGAGTTAAGACAGGGACATCAGTGTATTGGTTGACCTCAAGTTTATAGAAGATAGAATGTGGGAAAGTAGCCAGCTGTGCTTTGGAAGTGTCAAGTCTAGCGGCAACAAAGGCGTGAATAAAGGTTTCAGCAGCAGATGAGCTTCGACAGGGGCCAAAATCGGGCAATGTCATCGCTAAACAATTTTTTCAGACTGCCTTTGGAAAATTGAAGAAGTGCATGTCAGTCCCCGTTGTAAAGGTTTATTAGAAATAGTGTATTTGAAAAGACTGTACTGTACACAACTAAATAATTCCTCCAGTATATTTGTCATTTGAGTGCAAGTCAGCACTGTCGGTTCAGGGTCAGACTCATCTTCCTCTATTAGCTTAAAATATATTTTATGAATTGTTAGCACTGCCATTCCTTAAATTATTATCACACTATGGGCTGAATGGGCTGAGTTTTGCCAGCCCTTTACGGGTGGGTTGGGAAACGGCAGGGGTGGAGGAGTGGTGGGTGTTGGTGCGAGGAGGGAAGATGTGAGTGGGTGGGAGTGGCTAACCTGTCACCTTCCTGATGCCCTGGAATTTTGTCAGTGATTGGGAAGGTGGAGGACAGCCTTCCTGTCCAGAGGTCAATTGAGGCCTTTAAGAAGCCATTTAAGGTCCTACACCCATCGCTGCTGTGATTTCACAAGAGGCTAGTGGGCCCTTTGCCACATGGAGAGGTTTCCCAGCAAGCCCGGCCTGCCTCCTTCCTGGCCCAGTGTAGATGCATCCAATGCGGACAGCCATGGCTCATAGAGGAGGCTGCCTGGTGGCAAGGGCTACTGTAGTAATTATGGTTTTATTTAGTGTGTAATGTACCTTTAAGAATAATATTTGTTAGGAAATATCACATGATCTATAGTAACCAATAGGAGAATAGCGTGGGCTACCTCAACAGACAGTGTAGTGATAGAGTTAGGGTTGAAAGCACACATGTACTTGCTGATGAGTATATTGTAAATAAACTTAATGTTTCCACTTAAGAAGTGCTTGTAATCAACTCTATTATTAATAATACAACTTGGCCATCCCATAACAAACTAGTGATGAGGATAAAACAGGATTGAACAAAAGGAATCAAGTTAAAAAGAAATAGGCACTGTGTCTCACCCAGTGATTGTAAATAGCAAGCTGCATTAGAATTGAAGAAGTAATCCCCTCTCAAAATGCTACAAAATTTGGGAGAATTGATCCTTTTGAACCAGCCACAGATGATTGGTCCCAATACATAAAATGCCTCATTTTTTTTTCAAGCGAAGGAGATTATGGGGGTAGAGAAGATCCTCTTGAGTACTTGTGTGAGCAAAACCTATGGTTTGATTCAAAGTTTGATTGCACCAGGTGCCTCAGATTTGAAGAATTTCAATGAATTGGTGAACCTCGTGAAGGATCACTTTCAACCAAAGCCCTCAGTCATGATGCAGACGTTCAGGTCTAATTCACAAAATAGAGCCCCGGTGAGACAATTGCATGCCCCATGGAAAATTTGAAGCAGCTGATGGAACATTGTGAGTTTGGTACCACTGAAAGAGATGCTCAGAGATTGTTTGGTGTGTAGTGTGAGAGACGACTCGATTCAGAAAAGATTATTGTCCGAAGTAAACCTGGATTTCAAGAAGGTGCTAGGGATAGCGCTGGCCATGGAAAGCGCAGTAAGAGATTCAAAAGCAATACAGAGTGTGCAAAATGACACAAGGGGTGGGAAACCTCAGCTAAAAGAGGCATGAAAAAGTGAGACTCCGCCAAGAAGCGAGAAACAGCTCCTGCTCACTGAAGAATAAAGAAAAATAACTTAACAGCGAAATCAAAGAATAATTTTATAGAGGTGGAAACCATCAGTCTGTAGCCTCCACAAATTCAGACGCTTTGGTCAGGTTTAAGTGAGATGAGTGCTGTGAGTGCTGCCCACTCTGAGAACTGCACAGGGTTGTGTAATGCTCAGCTTCTCCAGCCGGTTTAGCTCAGTGTCGACTTTCTCTCGCAGGGTGTATGGCACGGTCTCACCTTCATGAAGCGAGGGGTTGCTTCCAGATCCAAATAAATCTTGGCCTGCCGGCCCTGGATTTTGCTCAGTTCATTCTTGAAGACGGTGTTGTACTTTCTAAATAGCTTTGGTAGCCCACTTGCTCTCAATTGGAAGATTTCAGACCATTCTAACTTAATCTCCTTTAACCAATTTCACCCCAAGAGGCTTGGCCCTTCACCTGCAATACCATCACAGGTAGCTGTGCTGATTGGCTTCCATAATGGATAGTTACTCTGCTTATGCCTTTTATTTGAAAGTCTTCATCCATATATATTTTTATCTTGGCAGCTGTTTGTTAACTTAATTAATGTTCACCATTATTCAAATATCTGAAGGCATGTTCCCCAATTACTGCAGTGGAAGCTCCTGTGTCAACTTCCATTTTGACAGGTTTGCCATTTACTCTCACTGACAAATATTGGTTCTGTCTTTCCAGCTTTCAGATTAAATAATGAGTAAATGTTAGCAATTGTTGTTTCAGGCTCTCTACAGGCCAAGATTTATTTGGATCTGGAAGCAACCCCTCGCTTCATGAAGGTGAGACCGTGCCATACACCCTGCGAGAGAAAGTCGACACTGAGCTAAACCGGCTGGAGAAGCTGAGCGTTACACAACCCTGTGCAGTTCTCAGAGTGGGCAGCACTTACAGCACTCATCTCACTTAAACCTGACCAAAGCGTCTGAATTTGTGGAGGCTACAGACTGACAGTTAATAAAGTAGCTAAAGTAGGATAGGCTCCCCATTCCAAAAATTGAAGACCTGTATGCCAAGCTGGCAGGAAGGACAATGTAACTCTTTTGAGTACAAACACATTTCCATCTGTTCCTATTCAGATGAAGTTACGTTGTTTCATAGCTTGCCATTGTGAAATTTGAACTCTTGATAATCTTTTAAATGAAAACCAAATCAACAAAATTGGGATAAATCAGGCACGGCCCCTAATTCAGGTCAGCTGTAAAACCAAGAACAAAGTTTAAAGGAAACTTACAAACTTTAAATCAAAATGTGATTAAAGGGGTCAACAAAACACCCCGGTCCCCGCGGTGCCCACCGGGCACGGAAGGCCTCGAGAGTGCCAGCAGACACCGCGTGCTTCTTCTCCAGGGACATCCGGCAGCGAACGTAGCCACGGAAGAGGGACAAACAATCGGGCGGGACTCCCCCGTCGATCGCCCGCTGCCTGGACCTGTTAATTGCCAACTTGGCCAGGCCCAGGAGCAGGTTCACGAGGAGGTCCTCCTCCTTCCCGACCCCCTTCCGCACCGGGTGCCTATAGATCAGGAGCGTGGGGCTGAAGTGCAAACAAAACATCAATAAAAGGTTTTTCAAATAACTAAAAAGGGAGTTAACATGTTTCTGATGAAGTTACATTGTTTCATAGTTTGCCATTGTGAGATTTGAACTTTTGATCTTGGGGTTACAAACCCAGTACCATAACCACTTGGCTATTTAGGCCAAGCCAGATAAGAGCCCATCTGTTTCAGATGAAGTTACATTGTTTCATAGTTTGCCATTGTGAGATTTGAACTCTTGATCTTGGGGTTATAAAGCCAGTACCATAACCACTTGGCTATTTAGGCCAAGCAGGAAGGACAATGTACACAAAGCTTGACATGAGTCATGCTTATCAACAACCAGAATTGGATAATGCCTCCCGGGCATTTGTCATGATTAGTAACCACAAACAGTTATGCCAAGATACATGATTGCTTTTCGGTATTTCCTCAGCTTATCCCATCTTTTAGAGGACAATGGAAAACTTACTACAGGGACTTCCCCAGGCTGTAGTGTATTTGGATGATATATCGTTGACAGGAGGATTTGGCAAACTTAGAAGTCTCCAAACATTTCTTGCAAGCTGGAGTGCGTTTAAAAAAAATGCATATTCCAAGTGAGGGAGGCAATCTATTTGGGTCACCGGGTAGATTTACAGGGCTTCTACCCAGTTGAGGAGACAGTGAAAGCCATAAGAGAGGCACCTGTGCCAAAGAACGCCTCAGAGCTCAAATCATTCCTAGGAATGAACAACTATTACGGGCAGTTCTTAACCAATTTGTCTATACTGCTGGTTCCCTGCATTCCCTATTCAAAAAGAACCAACCTTGGGAGGCTCCCCAGAAAGTAGGTTTCATAAAGTTGAAACAATTGTTGCACTCCGCCCATCTATTAGTGCATTATGACCAGACAAAAGAAATGGTGCTGACATGTGATTTATCTCCCTATGGAGCGGGAGCAGTGCTCTCTCATTGGATGGACAATGGCATGGAACGGCCCTTAGGTTACATATAAAGAATGCTCACCACAGAGGGAAAGGGATAGTCACAGATAGAAAGAGAAGACCTGTCGATCATCTTTGGTGTTAAGAAATTTCACCAGTACGTACACGGTTGTCATTTTACAATCGTTTCAGACCACAAACCACAGTTAGGCTTGTTTAGTGAGGAAAAGGCTATACCACCCACAGCCTCAGCAAGAATACAACGATGGGCTTTAATTCTGGCATCATACGAATACACTTTAGTGCATAGTCCTGGCAATCAAATCGCAAACACCGGCGCCCTTAATCATTTGCCTTTGCAAGAAAATGATGACCACGTCCCAGTTCCACAGGAACTTGTTTTACTGTTAAATTTCTTAGATTCCTCGCTGGTATGTGCTTGTCAGATCAGAGACTGGACAAGTCGGAACCCAATCCTATCTCAGATCTGAGCACAAGAGCTACATGGTTGGTCATAGGAGCCTGTATCTGATGAAATGAAACTGTACTTCAACAAAAGACATGTAATAACCAGACAGGATGGTATCTTATCGTGGGGAGCACGAGCAATAGTTCCTCCAAAGGGAAGGGAGCCTCTTTTAATTGAACTACACAGTGCCCATCCAGGAATTTCCCGAATGAAGACCATAGCACGCAGCTAACTATGGTGGCCTGGGATGGATGCAAAATAGAGAGCATGATAAAGCATTTTGTGCGATGTTAGCAACTGCAAAAGTTGCCAGTGACAGCTCTGTTACGCCCATGGGAGTGGCCAGGTAGACCCTGGATACGGTTACACATTGACTACGTTGGACCTTGGGCAGGATTTTGAGGTCATTGGGTGGGCACAGCGGGCAGACCTGAGAGCAGCCGGAAAATGGTCCACCACCAATCTCCGAATGCGATTTCACACTGGCAGGCCAACTAAGGCTCACCCAGTGTGAAAGGTGGCTCTGCACTGGCCGGGAAGAGCCGGGTGGGGGCCGGGGCCTGTGAGCCGCCGGGTCCAATGACGATCCGGCGGCCGGTTTAAAATTTGTCACAGAAGGACATCTTTTGTATTTTTGCTATGGAGTCAGGTGCTACTGGACACAACAGGCGGGAGGGCAGTTTGGGTGGGCACTCGGTCCCCCCACTTTTCTGATGAGTGCCTTGCCATCCTACTGGAGGAAGTGGCTTCCAGGAGGGACACCCTTGTCCTCAGGGATGGTAAGAGTAGGCCACTGCACCTCACAAAGAGGGCATGGGAGGAGGTGGCAGCAGTGGTGAGCAGCCAAGATGTGGCACGGTGCACCTGGGTCCAGTGTCAGAAGTGGTTCAATGTCCTGCTGCACTCAGGAAGGGTGAGTACCATGTTGGCATAGGTCAGTGTGCAGAAGTGTTAAAGTGTTAAGGTGTGGCCGTCTCCCCATGGACCTCAGCGGTGTTAGAATCTGAGTGCCAACTGTCAATGACACCGGAGCTGGTGAAGAGGGTGAGCCCTGACTGCTTGGATTGAGTACCTTGTGGCTCGAGGCCCACCACCTGAATGTGCCCTGCCAGGTGCTTGTCAGCTGGGGTTGACCAGCCTGCAATGGTGCTGCAGCTACAGAGTGGACTAATCAATACTCCTCTGTTGTATCAGGAGAAGATGGCCCATAGCAATTTAGAAAAGTCGCGGACCAGCGGAGGCCCTGCTAGTCTCCTAATCCTTTCTGGAGACGAACAAGGTGCCCTGGTGCTTGAGAGCCGGCACGCGCCCTGTGTAACCAGGTGAGGAGGCAGGGGTGCCAGACAAAGGTAAGGGCACAGTGCACAGAGGTGAGATCTTTGGTTTGTGCAACCATTCTATTTTAGTCTCTTCATTGACATGAGCCTTGAACCTGGAGTCCCCATTGATAATTGGAAGACAATGGCAATCTGATGCAGATCTCCATTGTCTCACCAGGGTGCCTGGCATGCACAGTGACAGTGTGATGACTTAAACTAATGACATGTCCTTGTTCTTCCTTTTAGGTTCACCAGCAGGTGTGTGCTCTGTGGAGCCCGAAGGGCCACACCTGACACGAGGACCACAGAGCTTCTGTTGCACCTGCGTCACACCCGCCCTCTATAGGAGGCACCAGCACAGATACCAGCATCTCAGTGGACATTAGATTGGCAGCTAGTCTCTCGGTGCACATTGGTGAGGGCACTTCACAGTCGCTTGATGTGCAGGTGGAAGCAGAGAGTGCCCAAGGCGCCGGCAGTCAGATGACTGCTGGAGACCAGGATGATGCTCAGTCGAAGGCAAATGATGAACCTCTGGAGTTGCCCATTAGGCTACAGATGTTAGATGTTGAGCAAGATGTTCCGGAGGATCTGGCAGAGATCCATGAGGGTATGTGTGCAATGGCCTATGTGATGGAGGAATCCATGCGGACCATCAGCACTGCTTTGACCATCATGGCTGAGCGCACTGCCTCCTCCATTGAAAGAGTGGCGACTCTCATGGAGAGGCAGCTCCAGGGACAGAATCAAGGGTTCCTGGGGTTGCGCTTGGAGCTGCAAGCCCACACACTTGCATTGACCTCAGGTGGTCAGTGTCAGTATGAGAGATGGATGAGGCACCCAGTATCCAATCTAGGTGCCCGTCCATCAGTGATGAGCACCAAGGTCTAGAGCAATCTCACGTTGGTGCACAACCTGTATGTCACCTCTGTGGGCTCCTCTCAGGGTGCTCTGGATTACAGCAACAGCTCCTCTGCCCCTCTGCCAGTGACAGTGGCACGTGATGAAGCTGTGGTGATTGGGGAGATGCCAGCCGTGGAACTGGCCACTTCTTTCCAGTCGGGACCAGCACAGACTCCACTAGCCAGAGGACGCCCGCCAAGGTCATCAAGGCCTAAAGGCAACAGAATCAACTGGCTGCCTCCAATGCCGGGGGAGCACCTAGATATAAAGGCACCATGAGCACAAGAGGGACAGGTCATGGGTGATGTTATGTTCATTTAGGTTGCCTTTATGTATACTGGTCTGGGGTTGAAGATCAGTAATGTTTATGTAAATATTATTGAACTGTCAGAATGAGATAAATTGTGTTTTTGCCATCATGGCCTGAATATGCTTCACCTTTTTATTTCATTGGTGCAGGGAACCCCAGCATGTAATGCTGAACGTAGGTAGCCCTGAACTTTATTGCACAGGGGCACTGAGTGTTCTTTGCGTTCAAATGAAAGGGTCCTTTCAGACATTGGGGATGGAGGTGGCAGCCCTGGCCATGCGGTTGAAGCTGATCTTTCGTAGCTTAGCTGAAGGTGCATTGGATAAAGATGTCCCTGACATCCCTGCCTCCCTGCAGGTTACCGAGGTCTGGCTCCATGTCCTCAGCATTCTCCTCACTGTGCTCATCTTTGGACTCACTACTGAACTCATCATCTGTGGCCAGTGCAGCTGTGTCAACATCCTCCTCTTCCAGTGGGCTCCCCTCGCCAGTGCCAGATTGTGGAGGGCGCAGCATGCAACCGCTATCAGTGACACCCACTCTGGGGTATTGCAGTGCACCCCCTGTATGGTCCAGGCATCGGAAGCACATCTTGAGAAGACCTATAGTCCTCCCTACCACCACCCTATTGTAACGCTTCTCTGCCTCTGGTCTTGGGTGTCGGAGAGGCGTCATGAGCCACCTCTTCAACGGATAGCCCTTGTCACCCAGCAGCCATCCATTCAGCCAAGCCGGAGCACTGAAGAGCCCCGGCACCTGGGATTGTCTGAGGATGTAGGCGTCGTGGGAGCTGCCGGGTAACTTGCACAAACTTGTAGAATCTTCATCCTGTGATCACACACTATCTGCACGTTCATCCAGGGGAAGCCCTTCCTGTTGACGAAGGCACTGGGCTCACCTGCTGGCATCTCGATGGCCACATGTGTACAGTCTATAGCACCCTGGATATGGGGGAAGCCAGCAATGGCCGCAAAGCTTCTGGCTCATTCAGGCTGGATGGCCTCGTCCGTACAGTAAAGGATAAAGGTCAGCACCCGCCTGAACAGAGCTTCTGTCCCCAGCTTGACACAGCTGTGGACAGCTGATTGGGAGATTCCATACTGATACCCCACTGAGCCCTGGGAAGAGCCGGAGGCATAGAGGTTGCGGGCCCCCATGATCTTCAGAGCCACTGGCATGGGGTGTCCACCCACACAGTTGGAGTTGTTTTCAGGCCCAATCATCTGGCAAATTAAGGTCACATTCTCCCTTGACAGGCAGCGCCTCCTTCGGCCCTTCAGGCACTGAGGTAGCTACATTGCTTCCTGTAAGCCCCGGCAGCAGGATACCAGCCTCTTCTGCGGTTCCTTCCACCTTGGACTACCTGCTGTCCCTCCGCCCCCTGTCCCTGTGCCTCTCCTCCCACAGGTCCCTCCCCTGGAAACTGCTTTGGGACACTTGGCCTCCTCTCCCTTCTGCCCCTCTCTTCCTCCTCAGAGGAGGTGCCACCAACGGAGACCACAATCCCCATTCCCAGGGTAAGGGAAGGCTGTCTGTTACCTGGAAGGGTGCACACGGTCTGAATCCCCCGGGGGCGTTGGAGACACCAATGAGCCCTGAAATGAACCCAGGAAATGCTAAGAATGAAGCCCCGAGCAGAGATGAAGCTGCCAAGTACCAATAAGCAACCAGCTGCAAACTATCTCCAAAACTCCTCACTACTGACACTGGCAATGCTGCTGTTTATATCCCGCCCGTGGGTGAGGTTTTTGAAAAAAACCTTTTGCTCGTGTGACGAGCGCAAAATTGCACGGGCAATGAAAAATCACCCTCAATCGGACTGTTAAGGGGCCATAAGTGGCCTCTTAATTAATGGCAGGCACGGCTCTGTCACCCAAAATATCGCGAGTGCGCAATGACTTCAGGACGCTCGCCTGCCGTCACCACACGTTATTTTACACCCAATCAGGTGAGGCGCACACCCGCCCACAAGATGTGAAATTCTGCCCAATATTGCTCATTGTTGATGCCCATTCAAAACGGTTGGACATGTATGAGGTGAAGTCACCAACGTCGAGCGCTGCAATTGCGAAGCTATGTCAGAGTTTTGCCATTCACGGACCACCAGAAGTAGTCATTTCCAATAATGGCACAGCTTTTACGAGTGCTGAGTTTCAACTGTTTATCAGCCTCAACAGTATCACTCATGTAAAAACTGCACCGTACCACCCTTCCTCAAACTTCTTCAAACACCCTTCTGCCGAAAGGGTGGTTCAAATGTTCAAGGCAGGCATTACAAAGCTAACTGGTGATTCCTTGGCAACCAAGCTAGCACGCCACCTTTTTCATTATAGCTCTACCCCTCACACAACAACAGCTGTCACACCTGCGGAGTTATTGTTGAAATGCCATCTCAGGACAAGATTGAGCTTAATCATGCCGAATTTAGAGGGGAAGGTGGAAAGGAATCAGGGAAGCCAGAAAACTAGACATGACCGGCATAGCCGTAAGAGGAAATTGGGAGAGCCGGTGTATGTGAAAAATTTTAGGGAAAGCCAAAGTGGTTACCTGGTGAAATAAGTGCGATGACTGAACCTCTATCTTACCATGTGGAGCTGGAAGACCAGTTCATCCAGAAGCATGTGGACCAGTTAAGGAAGAGAGAGACAAATCGCCAAGATTTGGTTCCACCAGTGACCACTCCCGGGTCGGCATTCCCTGGTGAAGATACTCAGCCCAGGACTGACTTGCCTGATGCTCCTGTAAGAGTTGAGGATACAGAACTGCAGGTGCCCACCAATGCACCTGATGTTCAGGCAACTCTGGAAAGGGAGGTACCTGGCAAAGAATCTGAAGCTGTGGAGCTGTGACATTCCACACGTATCAGGGAACTACCTAAAAGGGTGAACTTGTAAATTCTTTACCCAGTGTGAATGTTATATTGTCTTGAAAAATATGTACTTGTAAATATTATATAAATATATCTGAGTTAATCGAGGAGGAATGTAGTAATTAAGATTTTATTTAGCCTGTAATGCACCTTTAAGAACAATACTTGTTAGGAAAGATCACATGATCTGTAGTAACCAATAAGAGAGTAGCATGGGCTACCTCAGCAGACACTGTAGAGATAGAGTTGGAGTTGAAAGCACATGTGTAGTTGCTGATGAGTATATTGTATATAAGGTTAATGTTTCCACTTAAGAAGTGTCTGCAGATCAACTCTATTACTAATAGTACAACTTGGCCACCCTACAACAGCTGCCATGACAGAAACATCCCCCCTCCTGCCCTGCCCTTACAAATCACTCCACTCCTTCACCGAGGCCCACACGACTGGCCCAGGCAACCCCTGAACCTCACTCACCATGTGGGGAAGCCCAAGCCCAGTTTTGGCAGCTGCAGTTGCAGCAGTGTACACTGCCTCCTGGTGGCACTGCTGAAACCGAAGAGCTGCCTGCTCTCTGATTGGACAGCTCACTGTGGAAGTTGGGGATCCCATCATTTAAAGGAATGTGAGCCCTAGAGCCAGACAGTGAATAGCCTGAGCGCCAAAACATGTGCTCGAGGGCCCCCTAACCTGCTGGGGCATGGTCACCCACCCTCCCACCCCCCGCACCCCCTGCTTTACAGCTCAGTGTCGGGACTCCCACCACTCTGGCATAATTCAGCCTCATATGCAGAGATTGTCTCAGCCATAAACTGTGTAGTCATTCCCACAAATGGATGGAAGCTTTTCATCCAAAGGATATTGGAGACTTGGTTTGGTTTTTCAAAATGACCAACATGCCCTGATATTGTGCAGATTAAACCCAGCAAGGCTGGGCATGTGGAGGCCCTGCCGATCTTAATAGCAGGGCCTCATTTAAATACTCTGCAGCAGACTCCTTTAAATGTTTGGTGTGGTGGGAAAAGAGGGAGACCGCCTGGACCTATTCCTCCTGACCCGCAGGGAAGACTAAAAACTTCAGCACTGACCTTGGCCAGTCAGCACCTCCCCCCTTAGACCTGCTGACAGGAAACACACAGTGCAGGCCTCCCCCTCACTTTAATTAAGCCCCTCTCTTCTTTTTACCAGAAACTCATTGTTTTTTCATTCATGGGGTCTTTACGTCGCTGGCAAGCTCAGCATTAATTGCCCGTCCTGAATTCCTATTGAGAAGATGGTGAGTGAGTCGCTTTCTTGAATACAAATGAATGGCTTGCTTGGCTTTTTCAGAGGGCAGTTAAGATGTTACCATTGGTCTGGAGTTGCCCATTAGTGTGACCAGATGAGATTTTATGGCAATTAAATAGTTTCATGACCACCGCTCCAGATACTAGCTTTTCATTCCAGATTTGTTTAATTGTATTTAAATTCCTGAGCTGTCCTGGTGAGATTTGAACATCTGTCTCCGGATCATTAATCCAGGCATTGGGATTACTAATCCAGTATCTCCCAGATCTTCCATGAAGGTGAAATAATCATCAGATTGCCGCTCCGCTCAAACTTTTCCATGCCTAGATGCTGCTCCGCATTTCTTCCAAACATGGTTTCTCCAGAAATTCAGAGGGCAGCGTTCCTCGGTGTGCTCTGTCACAGCTCTGTAGTGTTGGGGGAGAGACTGGATGTGCCCCCATTTAACAGCCCTAGCTGCCATATGGTAAGTTTAAAAGTGCAGTGTGAATGTTTTTAAGTGGGTGAATGGATAAAGGTTAGTGAATTGGTGAATGAGTGAGTGGATGAATGAGTAAATGGGCAGGTGGGTTAGGTAAGTGGATAAGTGGGCAGAATGGCAGGCAGGTGAGGTGGTATGTGGCTAGGGTGGCAGGTGGATGAGGTTGCGGGTGGGTAAAGTGGCATGTGGGGGTGACGTGGCAGGTGGTGGGGTGGCAGGGCTGGTCGGGAGATAGTCAGGTCTGATTGGGCTTATGGTTGGGTCGGGGGGTGAGGGGTGTTTAATTGGGGTTCAAGGGGGGAGCTGGGTGGGTCAGTTCTGTAGTTACCCAGGAGTTAGATTAGGATTGTGGTGTCTAACATTTCCTGAGTAATTATTCAGCTAAGTCCCACGGAACTGCCTAAAGTCTTCAACTGTAGCTTAGAGTCGGAGATATTCATTATGGATCCCAGGGAGCAGGAGAATTCCCCACTTGAAGATCAAACTCCCCAGGAATTTCCCATGACAGTCAGCATGTCAGGAGTCTTGGCCGGGGGTGGGGGGGAGGGGTTGAGGGTGGGGGGGGGGGGGGGGGTGGTGCGGGGAGCGGCGGGGGGGTGGATGGCGGGAGGATCCTGACCCATTCTTGGCTATACATCTGGCATCTGACAACCCAGAGACTAGGAGATCTGGTCAATAACAGATATGCAACTATACCCTAGATGAACCGATGTGTATTTGTAAAATTTGAAATGGGAGGGAGTGGGATTGGATTGCTGGACACAATATTTTTAACTCTCTCTCCCACTGCTTGATGCAACGGTTAAAATCAAGGCCATGATACAGAAAGAGAAAAGTGATCTTTTGTGTCCTTGCCTTTTTGCAGGTGCTGAAGTTTCAGAGGACATCTGAATTCATACCTTATTGTGGCGCTTACTGAGGCTCCAGATTTGGACACAGTGGGCAATGCACGGGGCAGAAATTGATGCAGGAATTACAAGGAAACAGCTGTAAATTGAATTCATGCAAATTTATCTCTTTCCAGCCAACATCGTGTCTAAATGTATTTAGTAAAATAAAAGGTAAGTACACTTTTCATATGATTAATATAACGTTACAATCTCTGTGGAGTCCGATAACTTTTAAAAAGAAATTCAAACTTCCTGTTAATAGCTGGAAAGATGACATGAAAGATGTCTTTACATTATTATATTTAAGGATCGTCTCTTTAAGTTAAGCTAAAAAAAAATTTTTTAATTCGTTCGTGAGATGTGGGCATCACTTGCTAGGCCAGCATTTATTGCCCATCAATAATTGCTCTTGTTCAGAGGGCATTTTTAAGAGTCAACCACATTGCTGTGGGTCTGGAGCCACATGTAGGCCAGACCTTTTACTATTAAAAAAAGACTTAAAGTACTTTTGATTAAACACTAGCTTTGGATGCAACATTCCTTTGTGGTGAACCACGATGTCTTACTGTCTACAGCTGCTCTCCCTCTCCCAGGGTCCTAGAAGACTAACCTTTTCTGTGCGATATCTTAGTCTGTTTCCCTCTTAAAGACCATCCTCATCCCACCTACATCCACGATTCTCTGACACCCTACATCATATCAACAATTTCCAGTTCCCTGTCCCCAACCGCCTCCTTTTCACCATGAACGTCCAATCCCTATACAACTCCATCCCCCACCGGGATGGTCTAAGGGCTCTCTGCTTCTTGCTCGAACAGAGGCCTGAACAATCCCCATCCACTACTACTCTCCTCCGTCTGGCTGAAATTGTTCTCTCATTGAACAATTTCTCCTTAAACTTGTCTCACTTCCTCCAAGTAAAAGGTGTGGCTATGGGTACCCACATGAGCCCCAGTTATGCCTGTCTCTTTATGGGTTATGTGGAACATTCCTTGTTCCAGTTCTACTGAGGCCCCCTCCCACAAATCTTTCTCCGGTACATCGATGACTGCTTCAGTACCGCTTCATGCTCTCGTCTGGACCTGGATAAGTTTATTAATTTTGCTTCCAATTTCTACCCCTCCATCATTTTCACATGGTCCGTCACTGACACTTCCCTTCCCTTCCTTGATCTCTCAGTCTCAATTTTTGGTGAGACTGTCCACCAATATTCATTACAAGCCTACCGACTCCCGCAGCTACCTCTACACCTCACTTCCTGCAAGGACTCCAGGCCTTCTCTCAGTTCCTTCGCATCTGTTCTGATGATGCCACTTTCAAAAACAGTTCCTCTGACATGTCTTCCTTCTTCCTTTACCGAGGTTTTCCACCCACGGTGGTTGATAGGGCCCTCAACCGTGTCCGGCCCATCTCCCATGCATCCGCCCTCACACCTTCCTGTCCCTCCCAGAACCATGATAGGGTCCCCTTGTCCTCACTTATCACCCCACCAGTCTCTGCATTCAAAGGATCATCCTCCTTTTTCTAATAATTTATCATTTTTAATATTTTTTTACTATATTTTTTTCTTTTCCCACCTATTTCCATTATTTTTAAATGTATTTCCATCCATTGTTTAATCTCTACCTTTTAGCCTATTTCAATCCCTTCCCCCCACCCCACCCCCACTAGGGCTATCTGTACCTTGCTTGTCCTGCTTTCTACCCTTAATGTCATCATTAGCACATTCCTTAGATACTATCACCACTGTCAACACCCCTTTTTCCTTTTGTCTATGACGTCTTTGGCAATCTCTTCTTTGTCTCCACCTATCACTGGCCCTCTTTCCAGCTCTACCTGTCCCACCCCCCTTCAACCAGCTTACATTCCACCTCATTTCTATATTTCTTAGTTCTGATGAAGAGTCATACAGACTTGAAACATTAACTGTGTCCCTCCCCGCAGATGCTGTCAGACCTGCCGAGTTTTTCCAGGTATTTTTGTTTTTGTTCGTGATTTCTACCTTTGTTTTTAAAAAGCTGTCTCAGTCGATCTTGCCAGTGCTGTATGTTGTGACCATTAAGGTGGCAGAAAAAGCATTCAATATTTCTGAACTGGCGATTATCTGCAGGCTGCCTGGATGCAGTTTTCTCATTAGCGATGTGGGTTTTCACTGTAGTACTGTTGTTCTTCAATGGTCTGTACATAGTGGACATTCCCCAGCTGTTTGCAGAGTCTCATGTTTTCGTACCTTTTCTAACCGGCCCTTCCCGCCCTACAAGGTGGGTGGCACCATTTTGTGTGTCTTTTATTGTCTCTGAGTCTCTAACAATGCTCTCCATGGCTGTTGCCAATTCTAATGCCTTACTGAAGTCTAGATTAGTTTCAGATAGCAATCGCTTTTGAATAGCATCCCCCCCCGATTCCGCATATCAATCAATCTCTCAACATGTCATTAATTGACGTTCCGAACTTACAGTGTTCCGTTAATTCCTTTAAAGCAGCTACACAGCCAGCGATTGTCTCTGCTGGAAGCCTATTCCTCAAACTGAATTTAAAACACTGCACAGTGACTGAGGGCTTTGGCCTCAGGTGGTGTTTTACAATGTCTACTTACTGGTCAAAAGTCTTCGTATCAGGGGCATCAGGCGACATGAGGCTGCGGATCAGTCCATATGTTTTGCTCCCGCATCTGAACAAAGAATCACCCTCTTTGTGTCCTCCCCCCGCAATGTCATTAGCGGTAAGGAAGAATGCTGGGCTTTTGACGTGATGAGACTAGTCATCAGAAACAGGGTTGAATGGTTCAAGATGCCCAAACCGCAGCATAGTCGATGACTGAGGAGACTGCACTTTCAAGCAGCTTTCAAGGTACTGGCGAAATAACGTAGCCGGCTCACCGTGGCTTTCTTGATTGATGTCAATTGATCTGGTTTATCCTCGTCACCAATTTTATGTTTTTGGTTATCAGGTTCACTTTGCCCGGTGAACGCTAGCTGTACACTTGATATTAACACATTAGTTGGTGCTTGAAACAATATAGGCAGAGAGACTGAGTAACTGAACAGGCACTGGTAGCTTATTGGAACTAAGAACAGAGCGCTGACACCATGGCCAAAATTTTCCGTTTGGCAGGTGGGCGGAGCAGGAGCAGATGCAGGCGGGTGTGGACCCAATCGGCGCCCACAATCGGGGCCGCGCCATCATTTTGTGCGGACGGGCTAATAAGGCCTGGCCAGCGCATTTCCAACTCCCGAGGATAGCGGGAGTGTGCGGGCTGTGTCAGGCATGCACAACTGCCGGGTCCAATGGCGACCCAGCAGTCTATTTAAAGGAAGGCCTGGAAGCCTCCTGTACACTGCTTGCAATGGCCACCTGGAGATCCAACCACAGGGGGTCTGCTCAGCAGGCCAGGCTGCAGGGTCTGCCACAGGAGCAGGGCAGGCTGCAGGGTAGGCCAGCGGGGGGCTAATGTGCCCCTCACTTTTCTGATTATTGCCTTGCCGCCTCCTCGAGGAGGTGGCAGCACAGCGGGAGGTGCTGGTCCCCCAGGGTGGATCGAGGCCCCCCCACATGACCAAATGTGCTGGGAGGAGGTGGTGGAGGTGGTGAGCTCCCACAATGTGGATCCAGTGCCGTAAGTGCTTCAACGATTTGTTGTGCTCTGGAAGGGTGAGTACCATGTTGGCATTGGGCATTTAACCCAGCAGGTAGCCTTAGCCTTTGAGGGCACCCCCCCAAATCTCACTGTTGGGACTGCATTAAATTATGTTGGGCATTTCTCATATGCTGGGTGGGCAAGCAGATAGTGCCCATGCTTACATCAGCCTAAGTGGTTCATGAGGAGATGGGTTCTCTTAATGACGCATGACTAGTCAAGGGGCAACCTGCAGGAGATGCAGCTCGGTGCATACTCAGAACTCCAACACATGTCCTATTCACAGTGATGAGATGGTGGAAGGGGAGTCTCAAGGTTTCGTGGCCAAGAACCATCTGCTGCTGTCGGCGCCACACCTAGTTGTGCCTCCTTGCTATGGGAGCTAAGACCGTGTGTTTCCTAAAGTGATGGATGCAGAATGTGTCCAAGGTGGCCGTTGGGGGGGGTTGGGAGCAGGCATACTATCATTGTGTGACTGATCAGCAGTAGCAGGGAGACAAGGCACTGGAGGCCTGATTTGGGCCACTGTGGTTGGGGTGTGGAATGCGCATGCAGAGTCCATGTGCGATTAGCCGCAATGAATGGTCTTCCCTGTTTTTCAGGAGAAGAATGCTCACAATGCGTGTGAGCGTTCGCAGACTGGAGGCGACCAGGCCCAGCTGATGATTTTGAGCTGATTCTAGCAGGAGGCCCTGGAGCTTGAGAGGCACCATGTGCCCAGGTCAAGTGGTGTCAGTGAGGCTGGGATGGAGCGGCCAGGTATTTGAGGTCCACAGTGATATCCGCTCTGTCTTCCCACCATCCATAGCACTGATGATTGTTTGATTTGTTATTGTTGCAACATTGCTCGGTCACAGACTGATAGAGTCAGAGGTCTGGGTCATAGACAAAGGTCCCTCCACCCTTCGAAGATGTGTGCGTGTGTCCAGCACCTTCCAAAGTCGCCTTATCTCATTTCCAACCACTATCCCCATGGCCTTGTATGCCATGGCAACGCAACTGCACATCCAAATGCTTATTAAATGTTAGGAGGGTTTCTGCGTCCACCACCCTTTCAGGCAGTGTGTCCCACATTCCCAACACAGTGTGTGTGTAAAAGTTCCTCATCGCCTCACCTGTCAACCTCATGCCCCTTACCTTAAATCAATGTGACCAGGTTACTCATCCCCTGCCAAGGGCAAAAGTTCCTTTCTCCATCCTATCTCTGCCCCTTATAATGTTATAAAGCTCAGTAATATCACCTCTCAATCTCCTCTGCTCCAGGGGAAATATTCCCAGTCTATGCTATGCTCCTCATAACTCCAACTCTCCAGCCCAGCCAGCACTCTGGTCAGCGACCTATGCACTCTCTCCACTCCAATCACATCCCTCCCATGAAGCGCATATCAAAACTGCACGCAGAACTATAACTGTGGCTTCAGCAGTGTTTTCTGCACTTGCAGCATGACCTCCATTTTCCTGTATTCTATCCCTCGGCTAATAAAGGCAAATATGGTTTTTACCTTCTCAAACACCTTGTGTACCTGTCCCGCTACCTTAACAGGCCTGTCGACATGCCCAGCAAGGTCCCTCTGATCCTCCTTACTTTCCACAGTCCTACCATTCCTTGTGTATTCTCATACCTTGTTTCTCCTGCCCAAGTGCATCACCTCACACTTATCCACATAACATTCTATTTGGCATTCCTTAGGCCATCTGACCAGCCTGTCTGTATCCGCCTGTAATGTTTTGGCCTCCTCCTGACTATTTGCCACCCCACCAATGTTCGTCTCCTTAGGTTCTGGAAGGTTGAGTGCATAATGAGCCTGGGGGAAAGGGATGAAGTGTGTCACTGTGTGCACGCTAACTGATCCACTGTCCTTGTTGTTATTTTCAGCATCATCAGAGCCTGTCCACCAGGAGCAATTGCAGACGCTTCCTCTCACACCTGAGGGATCTGAACTGTCACCTGTGTCACACCATTTCAGCGAGGCAGGCACCAGCGCAGATACTAGCACATCGGTGGGAATTTCAACATCGGCTAGTGTCCCAGGACACATTGGAGAGGGCACTTCACAATCGCTGGAGGAGCTGGCAGAGACAGAGAGTGCCAATGGCGCCAGCAGTTGGAAGACTGCAGGGGAGCAGGCACATGCTCAGTTGGTGCGTGATGATGTGCCTCTGGAGTCGTCTGCGATGCAGCAGCTGCAGGAAATGCAGCCGAGTGTGCGGAAGCATCTGAGAGTGTTGCATGAGACTATGCTTCACTTGGTGTCCATGGTGGAGGAAGAGTCCACGCAGAGTATCAGTGAAGCATACAGCCTCATGGCAGAACATCAGGCTTCCTCCATGGAGAGAGTGGTGACCCTCATGGAGAGGGGCTTCCAGGAGAACAAACAGCTTCTCTTGGGGATACGCTCGGACCTGCAAGCCCTCACAACACCAGTGGCCACAGCTGGTCATTGCCAATGTGGGAGATGGTGTGGGCTTCAAGCTTTTTAGCTCGTTGCCCATCCATCGACAGTGAGCAGTGAGGTCCAGGACGACCTCACATTGGCGGAGCAGCTGCCAGTCATATCTGCGCATCCCTCTCACGGCGCTCCGGGTGAGGGCAACAGCTGCTCCGCCCCTCTCCCAGTGACCGCTTCATCGGGTGAGGCTGCAACGACTGGGGAGATGCCAGCTGTGGGGCCAGCACAGGCTCCACAGGCCAGAGGACGTCCACCAAGGTCATCGAGGCCAACAGGACAGCAGAGTCAACAGGCTGTCTCAGATGCCACTCCCGGCGATGGGACGGCACCAAGACGTAGTACCCGCAAGTGTAAGCATAAGGCACCTTAGGCACACCACAGGTTTGTGTTAGCCAGAGATTAGGGACTTATTATATGTTTATGGTTGAAAAACATTTTGCTTTCATTTTGTGTGACCTTATGATGGAGAAAATTAAATCCAGATGTGTTACCATGGCTCCTTTGTTCTGCATTTGTATGTTTTCCATACATGTCATGAGTGTTTGAGTGGACATTGAGGTTTATGTCCAAAGCCCTTGTTGCAGCTGATGAAGTGGCAGATGTAAAACTTAAGTGCCGACTATGGAAGCGCCAGGCAAGGCTGGTTCTCCTGATCCATTCGTGTGGAGCTAGCTGGAGATTCATTGGATTAAAGTTTCCCAGGTGTCCCTGCCTCCTTCGTGTAGTCCCGGGTCAGCAATTAGCCCCTCATCGTTCCCCTGTGCCTCCTCATCCTCAGACTCACTGCTGGACTCATCGTGTGCAGCCGCGGACACTGCGTCAACGTCTTCATCGTCCACTGCGTCCCCCCTTTCCAGCGCAAGATTGTGGAGAGTGCAGCATGCTACCACTATCACCAAGACATGATCTGGGGGGTACTGGAGTGCACCCCCTGAGCGGTCCAGGCATTGGAAATGCATCTTGAGAAGACCGATGGCTCTCTCCACCACAGCCCTTGTGGTGCCGTGGCTCCTATTGTAACACTGCTCAGCTTCTGTTCTTGGATGGCGGAGAGGCGTCATGAGCCACCTTCTGAGGGGATAGCCCTTGTCACCCACCAGCCAACCATCCAGCCGGGCTGGAGCACTGAAGAGCCCCGGCACCTGGGAGTGTCTGAGGATGTAGGCATCATGTGAGCTGCCTGGGTACCTTGCACAAACTTGCAGAATCAGCGTCCTATGATCACACACTATCTGCACATTCATGGAGTGGAAGCCCTTCCTGTTGACAAAGGCACCGGGCTCACCTGCTGGTGCCTTGATGGCCACATGTGTACAGTCTATAGCACCCTGGACACGGGGGAAGCCAGCAATGGCCACAAAGCCTCTGGCTCGCTGTGTCTGGCTTGCCTGGTCCCAATGGAAGTGGATGAAGGTCAATGCCCATCTGAACAGAGTGTCTGTAACCTGCTTGACACAAGTGTGGACAGCTGATTGGGAGACACCGCAAAGATCACCCACCGAGCCCTGGAAGGAGCCAGAGGCATAGGGGTTGAGGGCAACTGTGAGCTTCAGAGCCGCTGGCATGGGGTGTCCACCCACACAGTTAGGGGACATCTCAGGGCCAATCATCTGACAGATGTAGTTGACTGTCTCCCTTGACAGTCGGAGCCTCCTTCGGCACTGCACCTTAGACATATCAAGGTAGCTGCTTCTCTGCCTGTATACCCTGGCAGCAGGATATCGGCGTCTTCTGCGGCCCCTTCCACCTTGGACAACCTCTTGGTCCTGTGCCCCTTGTGCCTGCGCCTGGCCTCCCAAAGGTGGCTCCCCTGGAGGCTGATTGTCCACTCCTGGCCTCCGCCTTATTCTATCCCTTCCTTCATCCTCAGAGCAGCTGCCTCCAGTGGACATGTCAGAACCTATACCCAGGCTAAAGGGAGGCCTCCAGAAAGCTGCAGGCCCGATTAAGATTACTGATTGAAGACTGCTGAACTGAAGGTTCAAAGAACACAGGAAGCTGTTGGAATTCATTCTGAACCGCTACAGATCACACAGGCAAGTTTAAAAAACTTTCTGCAATAAATACTCACAGACCAGATTGACAACCCCACTGAGACCTCTTATCCTGCCCATGGATGAGTTTTATTAAGAAGTCTCTTACCTGCCTGTCTGTTGTGCCTGTGCGCCAAGCTGAAGGTCGCACGGGCACCTGAAAATCGGTGTCGATTGCCCATTTAAAGGCCTTAACTAGCCTGTTAATTAATGGTGGGTATGCATCAAACTTCAGCGTGTGCCCGCCCAGTGAGATATCGCAATGGCGCGTGGTGACGTCAGGACACTTGTCCAACATCACCGCGCATCAGTTTACACCCCCCACAAGTCAAGCACAATATTCTGCCCCATGTGTGCTTCTTCAATCACCTCCAGCTCTAGATTTACAGTTACCCAAGAAGCCCGCCCTGTGTAGTGATTGGTCAATGCAGTCACATGGTCAACCAACTACATTCTCTTGAATAGAAGCAAAAAACTGCAGATGCTGGAAATCGAAAACAAAAACAAAAATAGCTGGAAAAACTCAGCAGGTCTGGCAGCATCTGTGGAAGGGAGCACAGTTAATGTTTCGAGTCCGCATGACTCTTCAACAGAACCAAGGAAAAATAGAAAAGGGATGAAATATAAGCTGGTTTGGCGGGCGGGGGGGTTGGGACAAGAGAGCTCTATCCAGCTCTCTTGTCCCAACACCCCCCCCTTAAACCAGCTTATATTTCACCCCTTTTCTATTTTTCCTTGGTTCTGTTGAAGAGTCATGCGGACTCGAAACGTTAACAGTGCTCCCTTCCACAGATGCTGCCAGACCTGCTGAGTTTTTTCAGGTATTTTTGTTTACATTCTCTAGGAGGTACATAGCACTCCACTTTACCACAACTGTTATTCGTTGTTGAGATATCAGTGAGCTTTGAGGAAGTTAAAATCACTCCCAATGCTTAAATTGAAACAAAATGAATAAAAATTGCACTTTAGATCATTGAGTGAAATGGTAAGAAAGCTTATTGTAAATGTGTTTAATGCAGTTAGTTTAGAGGTTAATAACTGGGGATAAATGTGCTGTGTTTTATGTCACAGTATAACAAGCTCGGAATGTCCCAGTTTAGTTCCTGATCTGATTCCTGATTCTTCGGTATCTATCCCATTATCCAGGAGAAAATACTGAAGGGAAATAAAAAATTGGTGGGAAAACCAATGTCCGGGAAATTACTGGCATCATTTATTCATGATTCATATTTATAGCTTAAGATTTAGGAACACCCTATAGTAATCTTAAACATGTATAAGTATAAATATATTTTTTCAGGTTTGTAGCGACAGAGCCTCAAACAGGCAGGGAAAAACTTCGAGGAGGAACTGCCTGGTCATGATGATGTTGAATTGGTGCAGCGTGGAGGTGTGTGCTCTGCCAGACGCCCTATTCACCTGTTTTTAGTGGAATTTTTGTTGAAATTATCTTTGGGTGTTCACTTCAATCGCCTTTTAACTGCCTGTTCCCTTTTGAAATAATTTTGTATATTAGAGACTGTGTGGTGGCACACTGTACTACCACCCATTGCATAAGCAGAAACATTTATAGGTGCAGCTCAGTTGATAGCACTCTCGTCTCTGAATTGTAATGTTCTGCCTTCAAGTCCTATTCCCAAGTTTGAGCACGTGGGGGAGAATTCTCCCCCCCCATCGGGGGCGGGTGGGGCAGGCGCAGACCTGATCGGCTCCTCCGATCGGGTCCGTGCCTCCATTTTATGTGGGCGGGGCAATTAAGGCTCGCCCAGCACAACATGCACCCGGAAGCGCTGAGCGCCCCCTTGTGCTGACGGTGGAGATTGGGGGGGTGGTGGGTGGGGCGTGTTCCTTGAGTCGGGACACAGAGCTGCCTCAAGGGAGATTAGTTTAAATTCCAAAAATTTTAATAAAGAAAAGAAAAAAAATTTAAGACATGTCCTCTCATGTGACAGTGCCACATGAGCTGGGACATGTCAATGAGCTTTAACGAAAAAATGTATTTAATTTGTAAACCCTTCATGAAACCTCATCCTGCCCGTGGATGAGGTTGCATGAAAAATGCGAAGGCCGCCTCGGCTCTTCCCCTGCCCCCCGGCAACCTTAAGGTTGCACAGGAAGCCTCCTCAATAGGCTTAATTAGTTGATTAATGGCCTTGACAGGCCTTTGACAGTTTGGGGGCGGTGAATAGTTGGGGGGGGGTTGGGAGGGGCTGTGGGGCCCCCCAGAGGGTCAGGGTATAGGGGGAGTGGGGTGGGTCAGTAACATAGGGCAGAATTTTGCCCTTGATGGGCGGGTGGGCCCCACCAGCTCAGCAGCGAGCAGGCAGCCAATTGCCACACCCGAAATGGGCCCCGCCGCCATTTTAAGTGGGCGGGTCAATTAAGGCCCACCCAGCGGGCTGCCCGACAGAAAGTGCTATGAGCTTCCTGTGCGGGGGTGGGTGGGGGGGGATTCCCCAACTGTCAGAGTGCACTGTTTCACGCATGTGCGCAAAAGAGCGCACATCTCCCTGAGGCAAAGTGCTGCCTCAGGGAGATCGCTGACAGGCTGGCATTTATAAAAAGTAGAACAATAAAAAATTCATGAACATGTCCCCCTCATGTGAAAATGTCACACAAGATGGAACATGTTAATGAAATAAACAAAAACTTTATTAAATGTATTAAACCCGCTATCAAACCTCATCCCGCCACCGGATAAGGTTTGTAAAAAAATCACCTACCCGCCTGCTCGTTGGGCTCGTGCGTCGAGCTGAAGTTCGCACCAGCCCCTCAAAATCGTCAACGATTGGCAAGTTAAGGGCCTTAACGAGGCCTTTAATTAATGGCGGGTCAGCGTCCCACTGCTGTGCGCACGCACCGACCAAAATATCGCGATGCCACACGCTGATGTCGGGACACTCACGCGACGTCAGCGCACGACATTTTAAGCGCTGGCATGCGGGCTCCACCATCCACACACCAGCCAGAAGATTCTGCCCATAGTTACCCACAAGTGGTTTTAATTCTTCTAACCCTTTCCGAAGCAACTATTGCTGTAAGACAGACGGAACCATCCGAAGTTTGTCATTTAAATTGAAGTTTTGGATGGCTCCCTTGCAGTGCAATTGCCCAACAGAAGTTTGAACTTTCCACGCAATTGCCATGCAATCCACACGTGAGGACTCCCAGGGCTGAGTGGGTTGGGGGTGGGGGGGGGGGGGGGGGGGGGCGGCGGGGAGCGGGGGGGGTGTTCCTGGGGTCCCCCAGCACATATGATGCCTGGAGCTCAGAACTCAGGCCAAAATTTGCTGATGTGCCTTATATTATAGTCCTGTAGTTCACGAGATGAAGGAAAGAAGAATAGCCATTCCCTTCTCAAATATTACCACATTGCTAAAAATCATCCATCTCCTATTTCATATACAGCATCGTTGGTGTTTCAGAGTGTTTTGCTATTGTTTTGCTTGGTTCACTAACTATCTACCTTTGATTCTGATTTAATGACAACAGAATGAAGAGTTAGTGGAGATATTGGGAGATTGTTGTGTTCTTTCCATCCTTTCCCGTAGAGTTTAATACGAGCGTCACAATGTTACATTGAGCCCCAGGATCCGACTGATCAACTGGCTGAACAGAAACAAGTGCCAAAATTAGAAACAGCATCTTTAGCAATATTGCTTCCTGGTGACCCTTTGCATCAACATCCCTTGGAATAATCAGGCTCATTTAATTTGGATTGCCCAAAATATTCAATGTTTTCACATTGATGACATTAAATTTAGACTTCTGAGCAACAAAATGTCTGTGCATTTCACTTAATCCCTTGAATAAATTTAGAGTCATCAATTAGTGACTGGTTGCTTTGACCAAGTTCAGAGGTATATGTCACAACTTTTGAAAATAGTTTTCTCTGATGGGGATTCTGAATTTTGAACAATAGGATTTCCAAAATGCTTTTGGCAGATTTAGGTTGTACATTAAGAAGTATTTCAGAATCTTAAAGCTGCTCTCCATCAATATCACTTAGATATGTGACACAGCAGTAAGGCTCCAGATAAACAGTACATGAGATGAGTAGCAAATTGTATGCATTATTCAAACATTTTAAGTACGCACACAAATTATTTCTGATTTGCCACCTTCCATGGTGAAGGTAGCATATGATATTGTTAGCTTACTGCAGATTTCTATTGTTGCAAGATACCCCATAGCTCATTCACACATGGAGCACTCACTATTTACGCGTCTGTTGCACAATTTTTTCTATTCATTCGTGGGATGTGGGCGTCACCAGCCAGGCCCACATTTATTGCCCACACCCTAATTTCTGAAAGATGAACATCATAACACAGTTTCAACTTGGTATGTATTCTGTACATTATTAGCCCTTGTTATTTGATACAGGTTGCATCTGGATTTATACAAAGTTCTGAAGTTTACCATTCACACTTGAAGCTTGATATGAGCTATTTAAGTACAAGATCAATATGTTTCTGTTGCTGATTGCGACATCAAAGCAAAATGGATGCGGAGTTTCTTTGTTTCATACTCACATAATGGTGAATAATTCAATTTTCTCTTGATAAAATAACATTTCTCTTTGACATACTAAAAATATTCAGGTAAAGCTTAAGTTATTTTATTTGTTTTTCGGTTAGATGCATGTAAAAAAAATGTGTATGGGAGGAAAGAATGTATCAAGTCCGTCAGCCATCATTTTCAATGCAGTCCCCAGCTGCCCCTATGCTTGCTGGGATAGATAGTTGTGCTTGTATACCGTCAAAGAAAATAGCCTATCCTGGTAATGACAGAGGAATTGCCAATGTTTACCATCATTATTCCACTGAAGCTCAAAGCAACTTGGGAAGTTGGAAATACACACAACGAAGCAGAAATGCAGAAGCTGCTGTAAGTGAGTTCAGGTTCCTTCCGATGTTGCATAGCAAAGGTTGCCACAATTTCCCCTACAACTGTGAATTGACAGGAACTTCCACATGAACTGTTGGACTGGCTGTAAAAACCCTGTTCAAGGCTTTGTTCAAGGAGGTGTACTTGGGTTATTAACAGTGTACTAACTTCATAATTAATGTTAAACACCCGTACTGGTCCCCTCATGGGCAGGATGTTACATCCCGCAGGCACCTGACCCGATTGGGCGATTAATGATGCACGATAATGTTGGGCGAGGATCCTGATATCATTGTGCACTCACACAATATTACGCTCGGCGGGCGTGCACGAGAGTCAGCACGAGAGAGAATTAAAAGGTCTACTGAGGCCCTTACTCAAATAATTGAAAGCTATTTTTCACTGCCCGTCCAACCTTACGAGTTGGTGGACAGGCAAATCGGCCAAGCGGCCTTTGGATTTTTAATGAAACCTCATCCACGGGCAGGGTGATGTTTCCAGCAGTAATTTTTTTTTAAAAAGTTTTTACATATCATATTTAATATGTCCCTGTTCTTGCGACTGAGTCATGTTTCTCTCATTTTTAAATTCTTTATTTTTGTTTCCACAATTCTTCAACTCTCTGAGGCAGCTCTGTGCCTTCAGGGAGTTTTCAGTGCGCGCTCCCCAGCGCATGCGCAGACTTTAGCTCTCACATTCCTCCCACCCCCCTCACCCCAGCAGGGCTGAGCTTCTCAGCGTGCCTTTCACCATTAATTGGCCAGCCAGGATGAAATCGCAGCTGGGGGCCGATTGTGGGTGGCGATCCATTTCCCAGCCGCTCCCAGGCCTGTCCACCGTGGCTGCTTGGCCAACGGAAAATCCTGCCCCATATAATATTGGTGAAATGTCAAATTTGTCCTGTCCATGATCTGAAATTCTGCATTATCAATTTTTTTTTGGAAACTGCAAGAGTAGGCTATTTGGCCCTTCAAGCCTGCTCCACTGTTCAGTAAGATCATGGCTAATCTGGTTGTGGTCTCAGCTTCACTTTCCTGTTTGCCGCCTCCCCCCCACCCAACCCCCCCCCCACCACCCCACGTAATCCTTGACTCCTATGCCTAACAAAAATCTATCTAACTCAGCCTTGAATAAATTTGAAGACCCAGCCCCCCCTACTTTCTGGTGAAGAGAATTCCACACACCAACAGCCCATTGGGAGAAAGAAATTTTCCTTATCTCTACCTTAAAGGGAAACCTCTTATTTTTAAACTATGCCCCCTAGTTTTAATCTCCCCCAGAAGTGGAAACATCCTTTGGGTATCCAACCTATCAAGTCTCCTCATGATCTTATATATTTCAATAAGATCACCTTATTCGTCTAAACTCCAATGGGTATGGGCCTAATCTGTTCAACCTTTCTTCATAAGATAAGCCCTTCAGCCCAGGAATGAGTCGAGTGAGCCTCCTCTGAACTGCTTCTAAAGTAATTATATCTTTTTTCAGATAAGGAGACCAAAACTGAACACAGAACTCCAGATGTCGTCTCGCCAAGGCCATGAATGGCTGTAGTAAAACTTGCCTACTTTTATATTCCATTTCTTTTGCAATAAACGCCAAGATTCTATTTGCCTTTCTGATCACCTGCTGTACAGCATTTTAACTTTATGTGATTCATACAGCAGGACACCTAAAGTTTACATTCATCCACATTATACTCTATCTGCAAATTTTTTTTGCCACTCACTTAATCTGTCTATATCCCTACGTAAACTCTCTACCCTCTTGGCAACTTACTTTCCTACCTATCTTTGTGTCATCAGCAAATTTAGCAACTATACATTCAGTCCCTTCATCTAAGTCATCAGTATAGATTATAAATAGTTGAGGACCCACCACCAATTCCTGTGGTGCAGACAGGGCAGGAAGGCAAACTGAACTTCTTTACCTTCTCACTGCCTGTCCGTAAATAGATGGGTTTTTAATTGTTTTGAAACTAGGCTGTGGTGTATTTGCCCAATCTCTCAGTTTGTGAGGTTCAATTTTATAAGTACTCACAGCAAATTCCCTCTATAATTAACTCAGGAACCTATTTTATTCATACATTCAAACCCGGGGTGAGGTGGGGGATGCACACACACACACATACACACACACACAAGGGAGTTTTACAACAACGGATAACAGGATTAAAAGAAACACAGAAATGAATATTAGCTCATCTCGGAAAGTCAAAATCCGGAGGGGGATTACTTCACGGAAAGGTTCCAATTCCGATAGTTTCCTGGCTGAGGACAGTAGCAAACAATTCCTTTAAAATGGAGGGCAGTACAGCAAGATAAGATGGATATTCAGGGATGACTTCTACTTGGCAGGCAGTAGCAGATGAGCAGGCTTCAAGGGGCTGAGACTTGTTGCAGATTGCTTTGTCAACCTAAAATCCTGCTGTTGATCTTGCAGGGTGGAGGTAAATTAGCAGACTGGTCTATTTTTGTGTTCTCAACTGCATAAAGAGATTTCAAAATGGTCTCTCAAGTCGAATGACCTCTTTCATCCACAATAATTTCATAAAGGATTGTTTATCTGGCGCCTGCATCTGGCTTTGGTGTTATTGCTTATAATATCCCAATCATTAGCCTCTGAAAGAGTCATTATTCAAATTAGTGGCCCTGTTCCAAGTAGCTATTGGGAGGAATCATCCCAGATTTGCACTAAGTGTGGTAGCTGGTGGGAAAATGATGTTTTACCCACTGACTGCAATGGCAGTTTTTCATGCCGTATCATTCGCTTCCTATTTCTTTAATTATGCAACCACAGGAAACATGCGGTCTCACTGATGGGCAATCACTGAATCACCCACCATGCCATTACCACTTCCTTCCCTCACTCCAGGTGCCGTAACTAAACTGCAGCCGCACACACAGTTCTCAATGCTTGCAGCCCTGGAATGCTCCCGTGAAGACATGGCCCTGAAAGCCAAGAAGAATTCAGTGATCTGTCGCAGGAATGCCTTTTGGAGGCTCACCGTGATATCCTCCAGCCCTGCTCTGGCCACAAGAAGTCCAGAAATTTCACCACTCCAGTTTGGGAGGTGGTGGCAGTGGTGGTCAGTGCCAACACTGCACCGAAGTGGTTGACCATCCAGTGCAGAAAGAGGATGAATGATCTCATTTGTGCTGCCAGGGTAAGGCAACCCTCTCATCCCTCTAAACTCACACACTCAAAACATCACACACTCACTGGCATCTCACTCACTGCCGAATCAAGGGACAACAACACTCACTCTCTCACACACATCCTCACATCTTCATTTGGCCTCATCTCCTCTGAAGATTGCCTTCTCAGCCCACAACATCTTGAGGCCACTTGCACAGATCAATATGTGACCCCCATACACATCCTGGGGTACCCCTTTCCTCAGTACAGCCTTCGCCCTGCAACCTCTTCTCTTGCCTGAGACCACTTCGACACCTTCCCCAAGCAAGCCCTAGCCCTGCAGCTGTTAAAATGCCTTACAGCTGTAATAAAAACAAAAAAACTACGGATGCTGGAAATCCAAAACTAAAACAGAATTACCTGGAAAAACTCAGCAGGTCTGGCAGCATCGGCGGAGAAGAAAAGAGTTGACATTTCAAGTCCTCATGGCCCTTCAACAGAACTAGGTGAATCCAAGGAAGGGGTGAAATATAAGCTGGTTTAAGGTGTGTGTTTTGGGGGGGGGGGTTTGGGAGAAGCCTTACAGCTGGTCTGGTAGATAGAGACCTGTTCGTGAACCCCGCTAAAAGTGATGATGTACTACCTGCGAAGCCTGGTGTTGACGACAGCGTGTGCTGCATGAAGCAAGGTAGGCAAACAAACCTCAAAGTTGTGAGCAAAGTGCAGCTTGCCAGGTGCACGTCACTTATTGTACAGTCGTGAAACAGGTCACGCTGATGTGCCCGGATGATCCAGCATTGGAGGATGATTCCAGCGGGCATGGCTTATAATGATATGTGGATGTATGAAAATGAAATTATCGATGTGCGCTGGTGGGAAACATGAACTGTCATTGGCGGGTGGAGGGAATGATTGCAAATGGAAAATTCTGCGCATTGTCCTCGTGGACCCACAGACTCTGCTAGAGTGGTAAATTTGAAAAGATAGAAATGATGTTCATTTCCCTTCAATTGTTCCTTTTTGAAATGAATCTTGACAGTCCCAGGTGTGAGATGGGGCTGTTAGTACCTCTGCAGGAATAATGAGTTTCAATGTCTGTGGTTCCCTGGCTTTGTGATTAGAATGGGGCGCGAGATTCCACAAGGATGAAACTGGAACTGGTCCCTGTCACTGCTGTTGGAGATTTCCAGAACAGATGGCCAATCTTGAGAGTCATGTGACCATCTTTTTATTCTGCGAAAGCCCATTTTAAAATAAGCAAAAAAGAATGAAGTTTGAGGCTTCAAGAGCTGAAACCTGGATGCTCTAATATGTGTGCAGGTTGGTGACTGGTGAGGTTTGGGTATTCTTCCCCTTTTAAACTGGGGCAGCAGTTCAAGTCAGTTGTGAGGATATATAAAGATTATAAATTTATAGTGTCACTGGTTAAACTCCATAATAAAATTATGGATAATCATTTGGTGATAATCTAAATTTGAAACTTAATTAGTTAAAGGCAAACAAGATGACAGGGTAGGTGATGTATTGCAACAGTAGCATGTTGGAGCTGATGACCCATAGCAATCAGATCTGCAGTGAGTGCCTGCAGCTCAAGGAAATTTGGCTCAGAGTTGATGTGCTGGAGTACATGCTTCAGATGTTGTGATGCATCAGGGATGGGGACAATACCTGGACATTTTGTTCCAGGAATTATTTCACACCCCTTAGGCTACATGCTTCCGATTTGGCCTGTGATCAGGGCCGGAAGGATGTGACAGTGAGAGACGCAGGTAGCAATGGAGGAGACGCAGCCCTTGTAATTGTCCAACAGATTCAATGTTCTTGAAACTAGTGTGGATGAGAGCAGAGACTGCAGTTAGGATGAGCAAACTGACCACAGCACCATGGTACAGGGAGGGCTATTGAAGCACAGGGAGTAAAAAGCAATTTAGTAGTAATATGAGACAATTAGGGGGATAGACACTGTTCTCTGCAGCCAAGAGCTTGAATCCTGAAGGCTGTGTTAGCTGCATGGGTGCCAAGGGTAAGGCCATGCCCTCAGGGCTGGAGAGGAACTTGTAGTGGGAGGGTAAGGATCCAGTTTTCATGGTCCACATGGATACCAACAACATAGGTAGGCCTAAGACAGAAGCTCTGCTGAGGGTGTATGAGCAGTTAGGGGCTAAATTAAAAAGCAGAACTACAAAACTAATAATCTCTGGATTTTTACCTGAGCCACAAATAAATAAGCATATGGTAGATAAAATCAGAGAGTTGAATGTGTAACTCATCGATTGGTTTGGGGGAAATGGATTTCAAATCCTGGGGCTTTGCACCAGTACTGGGGAAAGAGGGAGCTGTACCATTGGGATAGTCTTCACCTGAACAACACTGGAACTAGTGTCTGGGTGAATTGTGTACCTAGGGCTAGGGTGAGGGCTTTTAACTAAATAGTGGAAGGAGGACAGGGAGGTCTTATGGTGCAGTGGTAGCGGTGCCTATCTCTCAGCCAGAAGATCTGGGTCCAAGTCCCAATTCAGGATTTGATGGCCATGGGAGGTGCGTTCATAATGTGGCCAAAGGGGTTGGTTATCAACCTGTAAAGCCTTCCAATACGCCTGATGGAGGCAGTAGAGAGTGGGAAAGTTTCCTGGTAAGCCATTCTGCAGAGGGCAACAGCAAACCACTGCAGTACTTTGCCAAACATATTCATGGACAAATCCAATGTAAGTCCATCGTTCCAATGCCCTTAAGGCATAGTAACTGAAGGAGGAGGAGGAGTGCGGGGAGGGTTCATGTGAGGGGAAATTTGGAAAATGAAAGAGAAAGGACAAGGCAATAGTGTAGTTCGCGATGTGGGAATGATAACTGGAGTGTGACAGGAAGGGACAGAGTGTTCACATATAAGAGTACACCACCAAATAAAGTCAGTGGAGGGAACAATAGTAGCAAAATAGAATTAAAGCCTCTTTATCTGAATGCACATAGCATTGTAATAAGATAGGTGAATTGATTCCACAAATAGAAATAAATGACTATGATATGATAGACTGGGACCTGAATATTCGACAGCTTGTAAGTAAGGAGCTTCAACAATAGTGGGATATTTTAATCTTATAGATTAGATGAATCAAGTTGGCAAAGGTAGTCTGGAGGAGGAGTTCGTAGAGTGTATTCGGGACAGTTTTTTAGAATGATACATTCTGCAACCCATCAGGGAACAGGCTATTTTAGGTCCATAAATCTATAATAAATTGGAATTAATTAATGACCTCATAGGAAAGGATCCTGTAGTTAAGAGTGATCATAACATGTTGAATTTCACATTTAGTTTGAGGTTGAGAAATATGTGTCCAGAACTGGTGTCTTAAGCATATATAAAGGCAATTCCAAGGGTATGAAGAAAATTGACTAACGTGGTAGATGATAGAGAAGCAGTGGCAGACGTTTAAGGAGATACTTCATAATTCTGCACAAAGATACATTCCATTGAGAAAACAAGACTCATCAAGCAGGATACACTGGGTGGAATTTACCGCTACAGAGGCTAATGTTGGAGTTTTCCACTCCCATTGGCAGTAGGCATGTTTGGCAGCGTGAGTGGACAATATGGTGAGAAAGACAAAATCAATTTTACGCCATCATGAACCCAGTTCAGCATTGTCCGCTCCACCTGTCAATGGTGGGCCGTGTTGGGAACCTAATTTCAATACTTTAACATCTCATTATAAGCTCTGCTCACCAGAATTATCCCCCCACCCTGGATCATCCGGACACACATGCTGACAAGTTCCACAATTGTACATAAGCGAAGTGCACCTGGGCGAGCAGCATGCCCCTTAGGAATTCAAGGTTTGTTTGTCTACCTGGCTTCGGGCAGCACTCGCGATCATCAGCGCCAGGCTTCACAGGCAGCACCACATCACTTTTAGGGAGCCTCGTGTGCAGGTCTCTACCTACCAGATCAGCCATAAGGCAGAGATGGCTTTTCAACAGCTGTAGGGCTAGGGCTTGTTTGGGGAAGGGGGAGAAGTGGCCTCAGGCAAGGGAAGAAGCTACAGGGCAATGGCTGTGCTGGGAAAGAGGGTTATCCCAGGGTGTCTGTGGGGGCACATGTTGAAATGTGCAAGTGTCCTCAAGTTGGTGAGGGCTGAGGAGGTAGACTCCAGAGGAGAAGAGGCCAAATGGAGATGTGAGAGTGTTTGCGAATGAGTGGGTGGTGGTGCCCCTTGAGCTGGCAGTGAGTGAGATGCCAGTGAATGTGGATGGGCTTCTGAGTGTGTGAGATTAGAGGGATGAGATGGTTGCCTGGCCCCGGCGACATGGGTGAGGTCATTCATCCTCTTTCTGCACTAAATGGCCAACCTCTTGTGTACAGTGTTGGCACTGACCACCAGGGCCACTGCCTCCCAAGCTGGAGTGGCGAGGTTGCTGGATCTCCTGCAGCCAGAGTGGTGGTGGAGGTGGTGGGGATCTAAAAGGCATTCCAGTGACCAGTCACTGAACTCTTATGGCTTTCAGGGCTATGTCTTGACCAGAGCAGACCAGGGCTGCGAGCACTGAGAACTGTGTGTGCAGCTGCTGTTTAAGCATGGCACCCAGAGTGAGAAAACAGCAAGGTAATGGTGTGGCGGGCGATTCAGATGCCGCCTGCTAGTGAGGCGGCGTGTTTCCTGTGGCTGCATAATTGATGAGGTGGGAACCGAACGATATGGCATGAAAATCTGTTATTGCAGCTGGTGAGTAAAATGTTTTTACTCCCGCTACTGCACTTAGTGCAATTCTGGGACAATTCTGCTCTAATTGTAGTGGTGGGAGAGAAAGTCAGCGTGGACCCCGCCAGTGGGAGAGGTGGGTTGGCATGCCAGATCATTCACTTTTCACCTCATTATGTATGCATGAACAAACAGCACGTTGTATCCTGTGGCAGGGCGGGTTGGGATTCACCTGCCCCTCCATTACCTCATTGGGTCGTATTTCTGGGCGCCATATTTAAAGGGCACCTGCACACACATTCACTCACTGCAGCCCAGGGCTTGTCATGGCAAACACCAGCATGGCCCACAGAAGAGACAAACCATCTGTGCCCAAATTCAGTAACAAGTGCCTGGCAATACTCCTCCAGGCAGTCAAGGACTAGCAGGAGGTCCTTTACCCCTTTGATGGGAGCCGGAGGTCCACCAATCTCACCACCAATGCTTGGGAGGAGGTCGCCAGGGATAAGTTAACCTTCTCCTTACTTTTAACTTGTACTCTCACAAGGCCATCAGGCATTTGCAAGGTTACAGTCCACAGGGATCTCATACACAGAATTATTCTTGCATGTTAGATGCCCTGTGGAGAGTCATACACTGCTAGCCTTCCAAGGATGAGGCCATTGTCACGCAAGATTATGACTACTCATTCTGAAATTGACATCCTTCATTGAAATGTTGAGGACAGCAAAGAAGGTGTTAATGTCAAGCCTGCATGGATGGCACAGGTGAAAGAAGCTTGAATGAGCTAGTCATCTTCATCGCCCTGAAACCTTGTGGCTATAAGTGTTGCATGGGCATGTCTGCTACATTTGGCCCATGCTATGGCCTCTTCTGCTATGGCCTCAACATCTTGGCCCTAATCGAACTTATGCCTCTCATTGGAGGAGACATGCATCTCTTTCATCTCTCCATCTGGCATCTCATCTCCATTTGGGGCACTAAGTTATGAAGAAACCAGAAAACAATGATGATGCGGGACACCATCTGGGGAGAGTGCTGGAGAGCACTGCTTGACTGGTCCAGAGATCTGAAATGCATCTTCAGCAAGCCAATGGTCTGCTTGATCAAGCAGTGTGTTGCAGAATGAGCCACATTGTATCTCTCCTCTGAAGGACTCTGTGGATACCGAAAGGGCATCATTAACTACATACTTTGGGGGTAGTCTTTGTCACTAATTAGCCAACCGTGAATGCGCTAATGGCACTTGAAGATCTGTGGCACTTGCAAGTGACTCAAAATGTTGAGATTTGTGCAAACTCCCAAGATATCTCACACAGAACTGCATAATCTACTTTTGGTGATCAAAGATCAACTGCACGTTGAGTGTGTGGAATTGTTGTGGCTGCTGCCAGGGAGCTCTTAAAGCCACATGCGTGCAGTCAACGGCACCTTGCACCTGTGGGGAGCTGGAGATCGCTGCAAATCCCACTGCTCTGGCAGCCTGGCTGGCTTCATCCAGGGTGAACTTGATGTAACCGTGTGCCTTCCTAAACAGGGTGGCAGTGACCTCTCGGATGCATTTATGAGCAGAGAATTGTGATATTCCACAGAGGCCCCCAGTGGAGCCCTGGAACAAGCCACTTGCAAAGAAGTTGAATGCAGTGGTCACCTTTACAGCCAATGGCAATGGGTGGCTTCCCAGGCCATGTGGTGTCAGATTCTCCCGAATACTTTGACAGATGTGAGCCACCCCATCCCATGACAATTGAAGGCACCGACAACACCGTCTCTTGCTCATCTGTAAGTATGAGAGGCATCTCCTGTACACCCTGGGTCATGCCAAACGCCTCCATGGAATTGGTCTCTCAGCCTCAGCATCTGGGTCTTCATGGGGTCCTGCTAGCCCATGTTCCACAGGGTGAGGCCTGCCGACGATGGGCCTTTCTTCTCCTCCTCAGTTGCTTGGGAGGAATAAAAAAGGTAGCATTGCCTGCTGCCTCCATGTCTCCATGGAAAAATTGATCAAAGACATGAATGACCTTTACCCTGCAAAGATCACCGTCGATAGTCAAACTCAGGGGTCATTGTGAAGCCCTTGGGCTGCCCTCATGCCAGGCATTCCATCCCCAGACCCTCCCTTGCATCTGTAGCACAGCCTTAAGGGTCACTGGAAGCTGAGTTCACCCCATCCACCCACTGCCCACACCTCCCACCCCCAACACCCCAGGCATGACAGAACACTCACAGCAGGGATTGGATGAGCGCAGCCAGATGTTAACACCTCAGTCAGGGTACCGTCAGTCTTCCTTATAGAGCCCAGCCACGCACTAATGTAATGGCTGTAATCATTGAGGTGTAAAAAGTCTGAACCTCTCAGTTGTAATGTGTAGAGGTCTTCGGAGCATGTTGCATATGTACTTTCACTGTGGCCCCTTTACAATTGGATCCTTCTGACCTTTGTGCCTTCCCGTGAGAGGGACAAATATTCATTCATAACCGTTCAACATTTGGCCCCAAGCTACTATTGAAATGATGCCACTCGTCTTCCTCTAGGAGACCAGCTTCCAACACTCCCCCCGCCCTGTCACCATCCAAGCCCTCCTATCATCCTGGAAGAGCATCACATGCAAGTTTCTCTCCCTTCAATCACTCCCCTGCCTCCTCTTTAACCCTGAAGCCCATCATGATTCTTGTAGATATCCCTGTCTTCCTCCTTGAACCACTTTCTGTGGATGTCCCAATGCCCCATGTCGACCTCACCCCTCCCCATCTTGAGGCCCTAAGCACAGTGACCTACTTAGATGTGACCCCTCAATGAGATGATCAAGTGCCAGTTCCCTATTTACAGGCTGCAGATGCCTTCCTTGACTGTGGCTGTGCCATCTGATGCCCTGTGCCAGGCTACCAACCCTCAGGACCCAAATGCATGAGGGACTGACCACACCCTGCATACCTTGCTGTGCATGACTGATGGCAGCATAGACAGGCCCTCCCCCTCCCTGGACTGGGACCAGGACATGTGTGCCAGGCATAGCCTTGTAGCATGGTGTGCACTGCCCCCATACTGCCTTTGCTTTCTGGCCCCGACTACATGGTGCACACGGCCGCCAGACTGTCTTTCACTTATCCCCTCTCATTCACAACCCTCGAGTCATGTGTGTCTGTCCACCCTTCCCTCCTGTGCTGCAATCATCATACCCCCCAGGTATGTACCTCCGTCCATCCCTTCCCTCCCAGGCTCCAGTCTCCACCTACTCCCCACCTCAGTTAAATGTGTGCCTTCCACTCTCCCCTTCCCTTGCCTTTATCTAGTCTCACCCATAGCTTCCCCCACCACAAAGTCAAGTGTGTACCTTCCAACCCGTCTCTTCCCACTGGTCTTGCCTGAACAGCCTTGGTACAGCAGATTCAGAGTAGCCGCGAGCTCAGTGCAGTGAAAGGTAGGTGAATGCTGCATGCACAAACCCCAATGTCATGAGTAAAGTACAGTTTGCCAGGTGCACTTCAGTTATGTCCGATCGTTGTTCACACTGGTCTAATTAGCCAGCAGTGTGGCCATTAGATTTGGAGTGGGAGTGTGATTCTGGCGAACTGAGATTTTAATGAGCTTTCATGATTTACAAAGGCATGCAGATACAGTCCCAGATGTGGCTTAGTGGGAAACCTGAACTACCATGAAACTCGGGAGCGGAAAATTGGAATCTGTTTTTAAACCGGTGAAAAAATGAGTTTGGCTGTGCTCCGAATTTTCCGGTCCTGCCTGCCACAATGCCCACCACTGGTGGGACCGAAAATCCCACCCACCATCTGTGATGAAGATAGGAAATTGAAAATGGTATCAAATTGAAGGAAAAGATGTGAAATGAGCAAATATTAGAGGTAGGTCCAGGGGGTTGGGAATATTTTAGAAACCAGAAGTGATGACTCAAATGAGAATAGAGTGAGGAAATGGAGTATGAGAGAAAACTAGCAAGAAACATGAAAACAGACAGTACAAGTAGCTCTCACCATGGCAGTAGCGCTCCTATGAAGGTGAACGGGCCAGTAAAGCCACATGTTCACTATCAGGAAGCCGGCTATTCTGGCGAGCCCACGTGCCCTTTGATACTGGTTTTCTCTCCTCAAGGAGAAGAGAATAAAGTTCCTTCTCCTCCTGTAGAACATCTCTTTCACCAAATGTATCAAATCTGGAATCGTGCAATGCTGTGTGATTCACTTCATGTCACATGCTAAACATGTTAACTAAATGGTCCCCCCAAGTCTTAGTGTATTGCCAATCATGATGCTAACTTTCTATTACCCACCTGACCTATTATTTTCTAACCATTTGCACTAAGGTGATTTGCCCTCTTCATCAATAATGAATTTCTCAAAAGCAGCTTTGGAAAAGGAAATGATACATCGGCAAATTTGAAGTCTTGTTCTTCATCCTTGATTTTATAGTAATGAACAATTTCCAAGCTTTAAGAAACTCCACCTGAATTGAAGAAATCGAATCACAGAATCACAACACGTAGAGGCTGTGGAGATGGTTCTTTTAAGTAAGGTTTCTGTTTGGCAAAGCAACAAAATGCTGATCTTTTTACCATTGCTCTGTTCAATGGCATTAGCTACTATAATCTAGAGATATCAGTTAAGATATGGCAATATACCAACCAAATATCTTCCAATTCTTGCAAATATAACCATGATATTGGAAAATGAAACAGAGAAAATCCCTAAAATGGTGAAGACATCTTCAAAAGGAATTTGGACAAGGAACTCAATTGGACGACTCGGCAACCTGTTGGGGGAGTATACAACATTATACACATTGGCAAAATTGAAAGGTCATAAAGCATACATTTTGCCTGCCATGGCCAATTACCTGTCCCCTATCTTCAAAATTACACTTCTGACCCTCCAAGATAGTGTGAGAAACAGGATAAATCGGAAGCAATATAATCTCCATGACTGGATGGATGATCAGAACCATAGCATTCCAGAAGATGATGTTCATTTTCTATCAACCCCATGTTCCTGGACCTTTTATCATCATATCCAAGAATAAATTATCCATGCGTTCAGCTTTCATGACTTTATCACAGAACAGACCAAGCTATTCCTTAGACACATTAGAGGGAAGTGAAAGAATGTAACATATGTGTTTATGTTCGAAGTGGAGATGACTGTCATGCCAAACCAATGGAAAGGAGTCATAGTTGATAAGAAATATTTAGACACAGCAATGGCTTACTTCAGGAATGAATACAAAGGTGATGTTTTAGATTCATAGAGGTCCACAGCACAGAAAAAGGCCCTTCAGCCCATCGAGTCTGCGCTGGTCAAACAAGTACCTAACTATTCTAATCCCATTTTCCAGCACTAGGCACATAGCCTTGTATGCCATGGCATCTCAAGTGCACATCCAAATGCTTCTTAAATGTTATGAGGATTTCTACCTCTACCACCCTTTCAAGCAGTGAGTTCCAAATTCCCACCACCCTCTGGGTGAAAAATTCTTCCTCACATCCCCTGCCCCTTACTTAAACTTATGCCCCCTGGTTATTGATCCCTCCACCAAGGGGAACAGTTCCTTTCTGTCTGCCCTATCTATGCCCCTCATAATTTTATACACCTCAATCATGTCTCCCTTCAATCTCTGCTCCAGGGAAAATAACCCCAGTTTATCCAATCTCTCCTCATAACTAAAACTCTCCAGTCCAGGCAACACCCTGGTGAATCTCCTCTGCACTCTCTCCAGTGCAATCACATCCTTCCTATAATACTCTAGCTGTGGCCTAACCGGTTTGTTATACTGTTCCAGCATAACCTCCCTGCTCTTATTTTCTGTGCCTCAGCTAATAAAGGCAAGTATTCCACATGCCTTCTTAACCGCCTTATCTACCTGTCCTGCCACCTTAAGGGACCGGTGGACATGCACACCAAGGTCCCTCTGATCCTCTGTACTTCCCAGGGTCCTACCATTCATCGTGAATCCCTGTGCCTTGTTTGTCCTGCCCAAGTGCATTGCCTCACACTTATCCGGATTAAATTCCATTTGCCACTGATCAGCCCATCTGACCATCCCATCTATATCTTCCTGTAGTCTAAGGTTATCCTCCTTAAAATTTAACACCCTATCAATTTTCATGTCATCCGCAAACTTACAGATCAACCCTCCCACTTTCAAGTCTAAATCATTTATATATTCCACAAACAACAAGGAACCCAACACTGATTCCTGTGGAACCCCACTGGACACAGGCATCCAGTCACAAAAATGCCCCTCGACCATCAGCTCTGCTTCCTGTCACACAGCCAACTCTGGATCCAATTTGCCAAATTGCCTAAGATCCCATGGGCTCTTACCTTCATTATGAGTCTCCCATGAGGGACCTTATGATAAGTCTTGCTGAAGTCCAAGTAGACTATGTCAAATGCATTGCCCTCATCTACACACCTGGTCACCTCTTCGAAAAATTCAGTCAAATTGGTCAGACATGACCTCCACTTAACAAAACCATGCTGACTGTCCTTGATTAATCCTTGCCTCTCCAAGTGTAGATTAATCCTGTCCCTCAGAATTGCTTCCAATAGTTTCCCACCACTGAGGTTAGACTGAATGCCCTGTAGTTCCCTGGTTTATCACTTCCTCCTTTCTTGAATAATGGTACCACATTGGCTGTCCTCCAGTCCTCTGGCACCTCTCCTGTGTCCAGAGGGGTATTGAAAATTATTGCCAGCGCCCCTGCTAACTCCTTCCTTGCCTTACTCAACAGCCTGGGATACATTTCATCTGGGCCCGGAGATTCAACTACTTTTAAGCCTGCCAGGCCACTTAAAACCTCCTCCCTTTCTATGCTAATCTCTTTAATTATATCACAGTCCTCCTGTCTGATTTCCATACCCACGTTGTCCCTCACACTTGTGAACCCAGACACAAAGTATTCATTTGGAACCCTACCTACATCTTCCTGCTCTACACACAAATTACCACTATGGCCCTTAATGGGCCCTACTCTTTTCCTAGTTATCCTCTTACTCTTAATATTGTGTTAAAATAACTATGGATTTTCCTTTATTTTACCTGGCAATGTTTTTTCATGCCCCCTTTTTGCTATCCTAATTTCCTTTTTAAGTTCCCTCCTGCACATTCTATACTCTTCTAGGGCTTCCACTGTTTTGATCCTTCGTTATCTGCCATTAGTCTCCCCTTTCCTCTTTATCCAATCCTGTATATCCCTCAACATCCAGGGTTCCCTGGATTTGTTGATCCCGCCCTTTGTCTTTACTGGAATATGTTGGCCCTGTACTCTCCCTATTTCCTTCTTGAATGAGGTCCACTGCTCTGACGCAGATTCACCTCAAAGTAGCTGCTCCCAGTCCATTCTGGCCAAATCATATCTCGTCTTATTAAAATCGGCCTTCCCCCAATTTAGAACTCTGAATTCTGGCCCATCCTTGTCCTTTCCCATAACAACCTTGAATCTAACAGAGTTATGATCACTATCTGCAAAATGTTCCCCCACTGATACCTCTACCACTTGCCCAGCTTTATTCTCTAAAATGAAGTCCAGGACCGCCCCCTGTCTTGTAGGACCTTCCACATATCTGCTTAAAAAGCTCTCCTGGATGCATTTTAAGAATTCTGCTCCCTCTAAACCTATCACACTATGACTAACCCAGTTAATGTTGGGGAAGTTGAAATCCCTCACTATTACTGCCCTATTATTTTTTACGCTTCTCTGAAATTTGCCTACATATCTGCTCTTCTATTTCTTTCTGATTGTTTGGGAGCCTATAGTACACTCCCAGCAATGTGATTGCTCCTTTTTTGTTTTTAAGTTCTACCCATATGGCTTCATTTGAGGAGCCTTCTAAGATGGCATCCTTCCTTATTGCTGTAATTGATGCCTTGATCAATATTACAATACCCCCTCCTCTTTTACCTCCTTCTCTGTCTTGCCTGAAGACCCAAATCCTGGAATATTGAGTTGCCAATCCTGCCCCTCTCTCAACCATGTCTCTGTGACAGCAATGACATCATACTTCCAAGTGTTAATTTGTGCCCTCAACTCATCTGCCTTATTTGTCAGACTTCTTGCCTTAAAATAAATACCATCCAACCTTGCCAAACTCCCTTTTGCCTTATCTGACCTATCATTTCTATGCCTTCCAGACTCACTTGCTCTCTCTTCTAATTTTGGCTGTGCATCTCCCCCTGCTGAACCTCCTCTCAGAATCCCATCCCTTTGCCAAGTTAGTTGAAACCCTCCCCAACAGCACTAGCAAACCTCCCTTCAAGGATGTTGGTCCCATTCCAGTGCAACCTGTCCATCTTGTACAGGTCCCATCATCCCCAGAAATGGTCCCAATGTCCAAGAAATCTAAAGCCCTCCCTCCTGCACCATCTCTCCAGCCATGCTGGAGGACTAACCTCCCACTTCTATACTCACTAGCGCGTGGCACCAGAAGTAATCCAGAGATTCCTACTTTGGAGGTCCTGTTTTGTTACCTGTTTCTTAGCTCCCTAAATTCTGCTTGCAGGACCTCATTCCTCTTTCTACCTATAATCGCTGGTACCAATATTTACCATGGTCTCTGTCTGGTTACCCTCCCCCTTTAGAATGCCCTGCAGCTGTTCAGTGACATCCTTGACCCTGGCACCATGGAGGCAATATACCATCCTGGAGTCATGTCTATGGCTGCAGAAACGTCGGCCTGTTCCCCTTACTATCGAATTTCCTACCACTATTGCTTTTCCCTTCTTCCCCCCCGCCCCCCCCCCCCCCCCCCCCCCCCCCAACCCCCATTGTGCAGCTGAACCAATCACAGTGCTATGAGCGTGGCTGCACTCCCCAGAGGAACCGTCACTCTCATGGTTTTCCAACACCGAAAAATGGTTCTCAAGTGAGATGCACCCGGGGGATTTCATGACTACCTGCCTGACACCTTTCTTCTGACTGATGGTCACCCATTCCCTCTCTGTCTGCATGTCTGTAAGCTGTGGGGTGACCACCAGAAGGATTTACCCCTTGGTGATTTGGGGGCGAGGCCCACTTGCCGATGGGAAAATGACGTGGGATGACGTATGGAGGAACCCCTGATGTCATCCCGGTCCATTTAAATCTTCAGGAAGGCGGGTGGACAGCGAAATCGGCTGTTCCCCTGCCGACCTGTCAATGGCCAATTAAGGCCATTGACAGACTAATTAACCTTGTTAAAGATCCTAGCTGTCCAAGCTTAAGGCTGACAGGCAGGCCAGGAGCCCCAGCGAGCTGCAAATTATTCATGAAACTTCATCCACTGGCAGGATGAAGTTTCATGTCTGTTTTTTAAAAATTTAATAAACCTTATATGTTTCTTATTAACATGTCCCATCTCATGTGACATTGTCACATGAGGGGGACATGTTAATAATTTTAATATTTCTCTATTTTTTGACTTTTCTTACCTGTCAGTAAGCTCCCTGAGACAGCACTTTGCCTCAGGGAGCAGTGAGCACACTTTGACAGATAAGGATTCCCTCCATCCCCCCCACAGGAAGCGCATAGCGTTTCCTGTCGGGCAGGCCGCTGGGGGGGGCCTTAATTGGCCCGACCACTCAAAATGGCGGCGGGCCCCGTTTCAGCAGCGGGGGTCGGCTGCCTGCCCACCGCCGAGCCGATGGGGCCCTCTCGCCCACCAAGGGCAAAATTCTGCCCCACGTCTAAAAACGTGCTATCTGTGAAACTCTCAGCCTCACGGATGCACCTCAATTGCTCCAGCTGCCGCTCAAAAACTTGGAGCTCAAGTAGCTGCAGCTGGTGGCACTTCCTGCACACATGGTTGGTCAGAGCGCAAGGAGCGTCTAGGGCTTCCCACATGTTGCAGGCAGTACATAACACAGGACTGTGCTGCCCTGCCATGCCTTTAGTTGAAAGAAAAACTTTACTTATGTTAAATACAGTCAGAAAAGTTAAAAATTTTATGTACTTTAAATAAAAACTAGAACCCTTATCTTTCCTTAACTTAATCTATTTTAAACTGGAGAAAAAACAAGTAATGGAATGGATTGGTATGAGGAGAACGTCGATAATTACAAAGGAATTTATTTTTCTTTTCAGATGATCCAAAGCAATCGAGTCCAGCTGATGACATTGCAATCCTTGCTCATTTTAATCACACTATAATGACAATAGGGACATTTGGTTACTGGGCTGCTTACTTAGCAGGCGGGTAGGCAATTTACCTCACAAACTTTACTTTGCCTGAGTCACTATTTCTCAAGTTATTTAAGTACGAGGCAACTTTCTCACTCAATGGATTGGAATTCCTGCAGATCTCTCACTTCTTCTGCCCAAAAAGACTTCAAATTAGCTCAATTGCTACATATCCTATACTCTTCAAAGCTCATCAATTTTCTATTGCTTCTTTTTAATTACTTTTTAAATTACAGAAACACCAAATTGTTGAGCTTCTGGGGAGTAACATAGGTTAAGTTCAGGAATCAAAGTGTCCAGAATGTCCGATGAAAATTATATTAAATTTTAAAGTATTTGTTTTGTCAAAGTCACTGCCCAATAATAATAATGTTCCTAACATTAGTGAATGAATAACATTGTAGAGTTTCACAATATATAGTTCACACTTGACTAGACAATAGAGCAGTGGAACTTACAGTCAAAAGCATCTATATATTAAGGGTTTTCTCATCAAGGAAGAGGATGTAAATTTGGTTTCATTATCTTTATTATTTTCTTTTTGTTATGTGCCTTTAAGAAGGCAAGGCTGCAAGCCCAGTTATCTCACCAACATCAGCAGCAATAAAATATCTCCAGAAGCCCAATGTAAGAACCTTTTCTCTTTAATATAGAAAGAGTGCCTCAGATCATAATATTTCAAACAGAAGCAAATGCAGATAATGAAAACTGAAATAAAAAGAGAAAATTTCCAGCTTTTTCTGTTTTTAATGATAGTTCTTAACCTTTCTTATTGTGTCCTTACTTATCCAAAACCTAAAGCTATTTCACCTTCACCGTTTAGGTGGAAAACAGGTGGAGTGGACGATTCATCTCAATGGAATGTTGGCCTTTGAACCTGTTAATGCAATCCATGGACGGGATGAGGTTTCATGAAGGTTTTGAAAAATTTAATAAAAGTTTGAATAAAAGTGATGGACATGTCCCAACTCATGTGACAGTGTCGATCTCCCTGAGATACCACTTAGCCTCAGAAAAATGAATGCGCTCTTTCATGCGCATGTGCGGAAGAGCCCACTCCCGGCTTAGGTAATCCCCCTCCTGCCCGCACAGTGAGGGCATAGCACTTCCTGGTGGACATCACGCTGGGGGGTCCTTAATTGGCCTGCCCAAGTAAAATAGCGGCGCGCCCCCAATTGGGGGCGGCAATCCAAGGCATGCCTGCATGCGCCCACTCCCGCACTTCCCCCACTGATGAGGGGAAGATTCTTTCCATAAATACATTTGGACTGGGTAAAGATATCCATGGAGGGAAGGGATCCCTTTTAAAATAACCTTGTTGAGACCAACCAAGGATGTTGAATAAAGAAGGGGGAGCCAGCTCATTTCTCCTCACTTGGGAGCATAATAAAATTGGGGTCCTGTTCGGGAAGTTAACAAATTGGATTATTTCGTCCAGGGACCAGCCATAACACTGGCACATGTTCTGTGGAAGTGACTTCTTAAAACTAAGTAAATTTCTGAATGAACATTAATGGATGCTAATAATTTTTACTCAAGTATACAACTATTGCTATATGCCTGTATGACACTGTCACAGTCATTAACTTACTTGAGCAGAACACCTTGATAAATATTCATGAGCAATTCATGTCATAGTAATTACAAATAGTGACAGGCTGGAGTTTAACAGGAACATTGTGCAGTTTCTTTGCTGAAAATGTCAACTTGGGATTCAACATAAGATCCTCCACTTGATGAAATAATTATGCTTCTCAAATTCTGTTACCAGCAGTCAATATTGAGGCAGTAAATGTTGTACAGTGAGAGCTCTCAACATTGGAGACAATGTTTTGCTTCCAAGCATTTATCATTCTGGCTTCTTGGATTAGTTGTTGAGTGGGTCACAATGGAAACATGCAGAACCAGTTGACAAGAAAATTCTCACTGTTTATACATGCAAGTTGACTGGTGAGCAGAAACCCAGGGCTTGATTTTAACTCCCATCACCTGCACCTAGTGGGAACCAAGGCCAAACGCAGACTGGGTGACCGCTTTGCGGAACACCTTCAGTCTGTCCACAAGCATTACCCAGACCTCCCTGTCGCTTGCCATTTTAACACACCACCCTGATCTCATGCCCACATGTCCGTCCTTGGCCTTCTGCATTGTTCCAGTTAATCTCAACGCAGACTGGAAGAACAGCACCTCATCTTCCGACTAGGCACTTTACAGCCTTCCGGACTGAATATTGAGTTCAACAACTTTAGATCATAAACTCTCTCCTCCATCCCCACCCCCTTTCTCCAATAATTTATAATTTTTTATATACATTTTTCTTTTCCCAACTATTTCCATTATTTTTAAATGTATTTCCATCCATAGTTTTATCTCTACCTTTTAGCTTATTTCAATCCCTCCCCCCACCCCATCCCCACTAGGGCTATCTGTACCTTGCTTGTCCTGCTTTTTACCCTTAATGTCACCATTAGCACATCCTTTAGCTAATATCACCACCGTCAACACCCCTTTGTCCTTTTGTCTGTGACATCTTTGGCAATCTTTTCTTTGCCTCCACCTATCACTGGCCCTCTATCCAGCTCTACCTGTCCCCCCCCCAACCAGCTTATATTCCACCTCATTTCTATATTTCTTAGTTCTGATGACGAGCCATACGGACTCGAAACGTTAACTGTATCCCCCTCCCCACAGATGCTGTCAGACCTGCTGAGTTTTTCCAGGTATTTTTGTTTTTGTTCCAGAATTTTCTAGCTGCCCCATGGTGAGTTTCCCCGCGGCAAAGCTGACGAGCCAATGAAACCTCTGCTCACAGCGGCAGGACTGGAAGATCCTGCCAGCGTGAGGGCTGGAAAATTCCAGCTCAAGCGTTTGGCAACAGTTACATTGGGGCCATTCGGTTACCCACTCTGATCCTGCTGCCTTCCCATTGTGCTCAAAGTTAATCTGCTCCTTTGAACAGGCAAGCTGGACACCCATGTGAAGGCAACATTTTTTCAAGACCTGTTCCGCAAAATTTATTTGGAGGCTTGAGGAGGGGAGCAGTGACAGTTTCTCTGTCATGGCAAACATTCTAGAATTTGAACCACGAACCAAAATTTAAACTAGTACACAACTACAGAACAGTAACCAACAGGGTCAATAAATTGCTGGCCTTTATCTCAGGGTGATCAAAATACTCCAGTTGTACAAAGACGTAGAATTGCTGAATAGCCTCTCAGGCCCTGAAAGTCCAATTTTTTTGTTTGTATAATGTTAAATTTCTCCATTCTCAAAATCCATAGATCTTAATCCCATGTGTGTGCACCAATCTTTATTTTGCTTTTCCATACAATTATTAAAATGTGAATTATATTCCAGGCTTTTTACTTCCTGCATTGCTGTTCTTGAAAATTCATCACTGCTTAGCCTGTTTGATAACATCACCTGAGATCTGCTTTAGCTACCACTAGGATTAGATTAACATCAGGAAAGGCTAGATTTTTGTGGTCAGCTTTCATCAAGGTCAGCAGCAAGCACAGCCAATTGACTGCAGAATTCAGGCATTAAAGTATTTATTAACTTTGAGAGCAATTGCTACATAAGGCATAGAAAATGAATTGTTATCTTCATATACCAAAAATTTAGCAACCACATTCACTTAATACCACAGCCTACACCCAATCCCCACAGCCCCTCCTTTCCCCTATGCCCTCACATCCACATAGCCCTTCATAGTCTTTCTGCTAACTCAGTGCAAACTCATGCCAACCCTTGCCCCCCACACACCACCTTTTGCCCTTCAATATCATGTCAGCTAGTATTCTTTGACACTTCTTTGACAGCTTTAACAGTTCCAATGAGTTTATGTACTTTTTACACACAGTAATGTTTACTTTTAACAATCTCAAAGGATGCCTTACCTACCCCAAAGGATGCCTAACCTCTCCCAAAGGTATCCTGGGACTATATCCTGGGTCATAACTCTCCAAATGGGTAACCTAGCTATCCAAATGAATACCCCAAGTTCAGACCAGCTCTTACCTGGTTTAATCTGCACACTCTGGATTTCACACTCCGGGCCTACCAAAACCACACTTCAGTGGAGGCAGTTGGTGATTTAAAAGGCTACCTGCCTCCATAAACCTAGCATGCGCAAACCCTGGCCCAGTTCCTGTCCCATCCTCATGAAAATAAGAAGTGCTGTGTTTTGGGGTGGGACTTCCAGTCTCATCCGCCATTTTCATCACAATGTAGAGGTTCCCTGTCATGGCAAAAATCTAAGCCATAAGTCACATAATCACTGCTTCTTGATAAACAATTTTTGTCTTTGTTTATTTGATAATGTCTTGCAATATGAACCTTAGCCCTTCACTTAATTTTACACATTTTTCTAACCCTCATAAACAGTGCACCATACTCTGTCATAGATGCATGATTTTTGTAGTTATGAGTCACCTATACATGCCTCTTGTTGCCTTGCACCATCAAAATATTGTCTATTCTCTGCTGGTTAGGTTTGAGTGGTATGCATGTCCTAGGTCCATAGGTGGTTTAAGCAGTGTGTGATAGTTTTCTAGCACAGTTGACCTCCAAGGGAAAGCTTTGAAACAAAGATAGAGTACTCTGTGGTTTTCCAACTTTGATTCCCACCATTGCAGTTTTCCTCATTTTATCCCTGAGCCTGTTGCAGACTGATTAGTAGAGATTATCACTGTACCACAAGACTATCAGGGTGGTGGAGGTGGGATTAGATGTATCCTAGTGCGGAATTTTCCATGCCCTCAGCCGTTGGGTGTGTTTGGCAACGTGAGGGAACAATATGACGAAAAGGCCAAGAATTGGTCTCACGATGTCATGAACTCAATTTGCAATCATGCATTCTGCCTGTCAATGGCGGGCCACAGTTCCCACTGTCAGACAGTGGGAACCTCATTGTAATACTTCTGCATTATAATTACAATTATAAGACCTGCTCGCCAGAATCACCGCCCCCCCCCACCCCCCCAACCCATACTGGATCATCCGAGCACATCAGTCTGATTGCACGCCAACGTGTTTCACAACAGCATATATAAAGCATGCATATGGTGGGCTGCCCTTCAAGGGGAACTCGGAGGTGAGTGCATGCTAATGTTGCGCAGAGCTCGCCAGGGTCGCCTGTTGGACCTCAAGGTTGAGGCACTGCGCATTCAAGTGAGGGTACAGGCAAGTTGCTTTTCCCCAACTGGCTGACAGTAGAGTGCTGGGGCAAGGGCTATCCTGCAGTTGATGCAACTTCGGAGCGTGGGGTGGGCAAGGATTGTACTGTAGTTGAAGGTAGTGCACAAGCCCATGTATGGTGGGGGAGAGGGAAGAGGGCACACATTAGGGAAACCTTGTATAAAGTGACCATTCCCCTGCAGCTGAGACAGTTCAGGCGCAGCCACATTGACATGCTTGGAGCTGGGCCTGTAGCTTATCTGCCCACTCAGGCAACACAGAGGCATCAAAGTGCTACCAAGTGCTCCAAAGCTTTTGAGGAGTGTGCCATTGCACTGACTGGTGAGGATGGGGACTCTGTCTGTGGCAACAGTGAGGTCAGCGGTGAACATCCACGTGAGGACCCTGCACCACATCATCCCTCCCTTAACACAAATGTGAGTGCTTTCTCTCCTGCTTTTGACTCTGCTGCCATGTGCTAATTATCTCTACTCTGGTTCACAGGGAGCTCTGCCAAGTGACCGACTCTCAGCCAGCCAGTCCCTCAGCTCCATCCAGATCACCTCCAGTGAAGAGGACTCCTCCCCCATTGAAGAGCTGGAAATAAACAGCCTGGAAGACCCATTACAGCGCTTACCCACACCCTGCACCAGTGCAGAGATACACACCTCGGTAGGACCTAGATCTAGAACAGGCTCGGGTTCACAATCTGGTGGTCCGCAGCAGGAAGAGGCAGGTTCATCCAAGCTGCCCAGCACTCGGAGGTCTGCTGGGGAAGAGGCATCTATGAGTTGGGAGTCAGATGACGAGCTTCTGGGTTCGGCCTTCCAACTCATCTTGGAGAGTCAGCAGAAGGCAGGGGAACATCATGCAGAGCTGTTGGAAGCCCTCAACAGAGCAGCACATGAGTTGGAGAAGTGCATTCGCCTGCTCTCTGATGAAGTGGTGCCCACATGTGCACGCATAGAGGTCTTCATAGGAAGGATTGGGGATGCCATGGAGACCCTGGTCCAGCAGAACAGAGAGATGTGTGCAGACCTACACTCCATTGTGGTGAGTTCCTGCAGTGGCAACGCAAGAGGCATTGGCACAGCTCGACTTCCCTCCAGGTGCTCCTTCCCCTTGAGGAGTCAGGCCAGGGCCCTCAGGCACCCATAAGGAGGTGTAGCAGCAGCTGTACACCCCTGGGTCATTCACTCAGGAATCTCAGAGGCAGTCCTCTCCCTCAAGATCATCCTCTGTCACCACAGAGGGGGCTGCTGGCTCACGGGAAGGCAGCCAAAGCAAGCTGGGGCCCCGAAGGCCTTGGCTCTCCAGAAGCTACATGACAAAGTCATCACAGTCAAAGGGCCAACCATTGCACAGGCTGCCTCCACCCCTGGTGTGGATGTCAGGGCAGCACCTAGAAGGTAGGCCTAGAAAAGTTAAGAATTTCTGAACACAAGTGGGTGCACAGGTGAACACATTTTGTCACTTTTTAATCTGAAAATATATTCACTTTCACTAGGGTAATGTGGAATGGTGTCTTTCAGCTCCATTCATAAACTTCAAGAGTCCTCCGGCTGCATTCACCGTCCCCTCACCCCCAATAGCATTTTCCTGCATGCAGCCAGACCACGAGTGATTCTGAAGGGAGAAGTGTGTGTGTGGCAGGGCTTTTTGAAGCCTTGTGCAAGCACTCTCCTGTGCACGTGGAGCCTTCCTCCATCACGCTCATCTCACTGTCCTGAGCATTTTCAATGCTGCCTACTGGGTTTCTCTTTCAGTTGCCCATCTGAGCCAACCTGCATCTCTGCCCACCCACTGATTTCACTCCAATGTAACACCTATGCCCGTCCAACATGAGACTTCACTCACTTTCGACTACGGTAACCATGGTAGTCGTTAAATTTCTGAACAGCTCCTGTCCTTTCCCCTCCCCCAGTCACCCATGCCCTTTCCCCCATCACTCTGGACCCCACTGGCATCACCTTCTACCTCCCCACTGTCACCTACCAACCCAAACCCTAGTTTTTCCAGGATGCCTAGGTGAACGTGCATGTTCCCTAGCTTCCTAAGAATCCTACCCCAATCCACATTGGCCTCTCCAACTTCCTCCTTCCCACCCCCGGGGTCTTTGAATGCTTCTGAGCCCCCACCAACCACCCTCAATGTCCCTTCTATACTGCTACCAACGCATACACAGCCTCCCACCCTTCCAGCTACCCTGCCCCTTCTCATGCTCATCATTCCCTCCTACCACACCCACCCTCAGTTCGCTCCCTTTGGTTTATCAGTGTTAGCCTCCTGTGAAAGATAAGTTCCAAGCTACTGGAAGTGTTCCACATTTTCCAAACACTGATCATGAATCCTAATCAACGGGGCTGGGGCATGTCCATTTGGAGCTGATGGAGGACTTTGGTCTTCTGAATGCTGAGTATAAATCCCATTTTCTCATTTGCCTCAGTAAATACATCGACAATTCTCTGGAGATCCATTTCTGACACAGCACCTGTTGCAGCATCGTCAGCATATTGGAACTCAAAGACTGAGGTAAGGACCACCCTTAGAAGGGAGTGGGAACTGGTGGCCAGGGTGGTCAACCTCTGGAGTCTGGAACCCAGGACCCGCTGTTCCTCTCACACCATTCAATGTACCACAGACCCATCACTCACCCAGCAGCACTCCCTGACCGTCAAGACACACACCTAACATCCAAATATTCCACTTCACCTTCACCCACTTCTCAGTGCTGCCAGCCTCACACCCAGCTCTTGTTGCCTCCACATTTCCCCATCAATGCGGCTGTGGCATGTACATCACCCAAACACAGAGCAACACAACTGATATTCTTCACTCTCTTTTGCAGGGCAAGGTGGCACTCAATAGAAGGGATCAGAGAGAAAGCGGCTGGAGACAAGGATGCCTGTATCTCCTGAGCCCTACAGAGGAGATTCTCTGTATCTGCAATGGAGCCCATGGCATCTGACATCACTGAAAACATTGAGAATGGTGTTATGCTGCTGCTTTATGCACCTAGTCAACTCCCAGAACAACCTTGTCTTGCTATCTGGCATGAGGAGCAAGTTGCTGATGATGTCTCCATTGATCTCTTCTTCCCCACTCACCTTCCTTCACACCAACCTTCTCTTCTGATTCCCTACTTTCGGACAGTCAAGAATTGCTGCCCAGCCACAGCAGCCCGTGGACAATGAGAGAGAACCACAGCACAGCACTGATGAAGCGGCCCCATCACTTGATCTGACACTCAACCACCAGCTCAGATATCGGCACTGTATATACCTTGGAGGCTAGTGTAGAGTTGGAATTAGCATGTAGTGAATCATCTGGGCATGAATAGGCTGCAGCCAGATGAGGGGTAAAGATTAGTTCATTTGCTAGCTCACTGGAGGGCCAGGTCACAGATGAATTATGCTATAGGAGACTCAAATGAGGGCCCTAATGGAGCAGCATACAGGAGAGCACTGATGGATATGCACGAAGAGATGCTGGGCGCATTGGCTGGCCTGTCAGGCAGCCTCTTGTCACTGTCAAGGGGCTTAAAGGAGTCCAGCTCTGACCTGGCGGAGGGCATGGTGCAGAGCTTGCCCTCTTCATTGCTTCTGCTCCACCTCCCTGTCTTGCTGCAGAGGAGATGGGGGCGATGGCATAGTGGTATTGTCACTGGACTAGTAATCCAGAGACTCAGGGCAATGCCCTAGGGACCCTGGATTGAATCCAACTTGAATTCAACAAAAATCTGGAATTAAAAGCCTAATGATTACCATGAAACCATTGTTAACTAAAAACCCATCTGGTTCAGTAATGTCCTACAGGGAAGGAAATCTGCAATCCCCACCTGGTCTGGCCTACATGTGGCTCCAGACCCACAGTAATGCAGTTGGATCTCAAATTTCCCTGAACAAGGGAAATTATGGATGGGCAATAAATGCTGGCCTAGCCAGCAATGTCCATATTCCATGAATGAATTAAAAAAAAGACCCTGAGGAACAGCTATGTAGCAGTTATGTAGAGAACTGTAGTACACAAAGTATAGGTGAAAACTGAAAAAGGAAATAAGAGGGCTGAAGGGAGTGTATGTAAACATGGATTTAAACTATAAATAGTAAAAGTGCAGTCAAGGAACTGGAAAGGAGATTTTCTTGAGGAGGTAGAAATCATTCACAGGATGTGGGTTTCGCTGGCTGGGCCAGCATTTATTGCCCATCCCTAGCTGCCCATGAGAAGGTGGTGGTGAGCTGCCTTCTTGAACCGCTGCAGTACACCAACAGTGCTGTTAGGAAGGAAGTTCCAGGATTTTGACCCAGTGACAATGAAGGAACGGCGATATATTTCCAACTCAGGATGGTAATTGACTTGGAGCGGAACTTCCAGGTGGTGGTTTTCCCATCTATCTGCTGCCCTTGCCCTTCTAGGTAGCTGTGGTCGCGGGTTTGGAAGGTGCTGTCTAAGGAGCCTTGGTGAATTCCTGCAGTGCATCTTGCAGATGGTACACACTGCTGCCACTGTGTGTCAGTGGCAGAGGGAGTGAATGTTTGTGGATGCGGTCCCAATCAAGCAGACTGCTTTGTCCTGGATGGTGTCCAGCTTCTTCAATGTTGTAGGAGTTGCACTCATCCAGGCAAGTGGGGAGCATTTCATCACACTCCTGACTTGTGCCTTGTAGATGGTGGACAGGCTTTGGGGAGTCAGGAGGTGAGTTACTCGTTGCAGGATTCCTTGCCTCTGACCTGCTCTTCTAGCCATAGTATTTTTATGCAGGTCCAGTTCAGTTTCTGGTCAATGGTAACCCACAGGATGTTGATAATGGGGGATTCAGTGATGGTATTACTATTGAACATCAAGGGGCAATGATTGAATTCTCTCTTGTTGAAGATGGTTATTGCTTGACACTTATGTGGCGCAAATGTTACTTGCCACTTGGCAGCCCAAACCTGGATATTGTCCCGGTCCTGCTGCATTTGGACATGGACTGCTTCAGTGCCTGAGGAGTCGTGAATGGTGCTGAACATTGTGCAATCATCAGCGAACATCCCCACTTCTGACCTAATGATGGAAGGAAGGTCATTGATGAAGCAGCTGAAGATGGTTGGGCGAAGGACACTATCCTGAGGAACTCCTGCAGTGATGTCCTGGAGCTGAGATGATTGACCTCCAGCAACCGCAACCATTTTCCTTTGTGCTGGGTATGACTCCAACCAGTGGAGAGTTTTCCCCCTGATTCCCATTGACTCCAGTTTTGCTAGGGCTCCTTAATGCCACACTCGTCAAATGCTGCCTTGATATCAAGGGCAGTCACTCCCACTTCACCTCGGGAGTTCAACTCTTTTGCCCATGTTTGAACCAAGGCTGTAATGAGGTCAGGTCTGAATGGCCCCAGAGGAACCCAAACTGAGTGTCAGTGAGCAGGTTATTGCCAAGCAAGTACTGCTTGATAGTACTGTTGATGACCCCTTTCATTACTTTTAGTGATTATGGAGAGTAGACTGATGGGGCGGTAATTGACTGGGTTGGATTTGTCCTGCTTTTTGTGTACAGGACATACCTGGGCAATTTTCCAAATAGCCAGGTAGATGCCAGTGTTGTAGCTGTACTGGAACAGCTTGGCTATGGGTGCGGCAAGTTCTGGAGCACAAGCCTTCAGTAATATTGCTTGAATATTGTCAGGGCCCATACCCTTTGAGGTATCCAGTGTCTTCAGCCATTTCTTGATATCTCATGGAGTAAATTGAATTGGCTGAAGACTGGCATCTATGATACTGGGGACCTCTGGAGGAGGCCGAGATGAATCATCTACTCGGCGCTTCCGGCTGAAGATTGTTGAAACTGCTTCAGCCTTATCTTTTGCATTGCTGTGCTGGGCTCCTCCATCATTGAGGATGGGGATAGTTGTGGACCCACCTCCTCCAGTGAGTTGTTTAATTGTCCACCACCATTCACAACTGGATGTGGCAGGACTGCAGAGCTTAGATCTTATCTGTTTGCTGTGATCACTTACCTCTGTCTATCACTTGCTGCTTATGCTGTTTGGCACACAAGTAGTCCTGAGTTATAGCTTCCCAGGTTGACACCTCATTTTTAGGTATGCCTAGTGCTGCTCCTGGCATGCCCTCCTGAACTCTTCACTGAACCAGAATTGACCCCCTGGCTTGATAGTAATGATAGATTGGCGGATATGCTGGACCATGAGGTTACAGATTGTGCCCATCCACTGCCTGTCCCCAGATGCCCACGAGAAGGCGGCAGTGAGCCGCCCCACCCAGCCCCCTCACGCCCCCCCCCACCCCCCAAACCACTGTAGCCCATGCGGTGCAGGCACACCCACAGCGATGCCAGGAATGGAGATCCAAGACCCCCAGCCAGCGACAGCGAAGGAACGGCGTCACACCTCCAAGTCAGGTTGGTGAGTGACCCGGAGGGGAATCCCCAGGCAGCAGATCCCCCACCCAGCCGCAGCCTCCACCACTTCAGATGGCAGTGGCCATGGCCCCAGAAGATGCCGTCGAAGGAGCCTGGTGAACCCCTGCAGCACACCCCACAGACAGCACACACTGCCGCCACCGCGTGGAGGGAGTGAATGCCTGCGGATGCGGCGCCAACAAAATGCGCTGCCCCATCCCGGATGGCGTCACCCCTCCCCTCCCCCCTAGTGTCGCAGGAGCTGCACCCACCCAGGCAAGTGGGGAGCGCCCCACCACATCCCCGACCCGAGCCCCACAGATGGTGGAAAGGCCCCACGGAGCCAGGAGGCGAGCCAACCATAGCAGCTCCCCAGCCCCCGACGCACCCCCCCCCCACCCACACAGCCACAGTATCTACATGGCTAGTCCAGTTCAGCCCCCTGGTCAATGACGAACTCCAGGATGCCAACGGGGGGGAACCAAGCGATGGTAATGCCACTGAACATCAAGGGGCGATGGCCAGACTCTCTCCTACCGGAGACCGCGACTACCCGGCACCTGTGCCGCACAAATGCCACCCTCCAGCCCAACTCCAGACACCATTCAGGTCCCTCTGCACTCAAGCACGGGTCACCCCTGCACCTGAGGAGCTGCAAACGGCACCAAACGCTGTGCATCTTCCGGCAAACATCCGCATCCTTGACCCTACCCTGGAAGGAAGGCCATTGACGAAGCATCCGATGATGGCTGGGCCGAGAACACCACCTTGAGGAACCACTGAGAATGCTCTCATTCTTCTAAACTGCAGAGAATATAAGCCCACTTTATTTAGCCTCATAGGACAACCCCCACATTCCAGGGACCAATTTAGTAAACCTTCGCTGTACGGCCTCCAGTGCAAATATATCCTTTCTTAAGTGTGAGGCTGAAACGGCACCCAGCATTCCAGATGTGGTCTCACCAAAACCCTGTACAATTGTAGCAAGACTTCTTTATTCTTGTACTCCAATCCCTTTGCAATAAAGGCCAACATTCCATTTGCCTTCCTAATTGCTTTCTCCACCTGTACGCTAATTTTTTGCATTCCTTGTATGAGCACACCTAAGTCTCTTCAAATATCAACACTTACTGGTTTTACACTTTTAAAATAAATGTCCTGCTTTTTCATTCTTACAACCAAAGTGAATAACTTCACATTCCCTACATTATGCTCCATCTGCCACCTTGTTGCCCATTCACTTAACCTGTCAAAAACTCTTTGCAGCCTTTCTGTGTCCTCCCCTCAGCTTACCTTTCCATCTAGCTTGGCATCATCAGCAAACTTAGATACGTTACTCTCTGTCTCTTCATCTAAGTCATTAATATAGATTGTAAATAGCTGAGGCCCCAGCACTGATCCCATATTCACAGTGAATAGTGAATATCCACTATTCACTGCCTGCCAACTTGAAAAAAACCTATTTATGCCCATTCTCTGCTTCCTATCTGTTAGCCAATCCTCTATCCATGTTACTCCCAATTCCATGAGCCCTTATTTTGCCTATTCACCTTTTGTGCGGCACATTATTGAAATGCCTTTTGGAATTCAAGGTATACTACATCTACTGGTTCCCCTTTATCTATCTTACTAGTTACATCCTCAAAAAATTCTAATAATTTTGTCAAACAGGATTTCCCTTTAGTAAAACTATGTTGACTTCTTCTAATCTTACTAGGCTGTTCTAAGTGCATTGTTAAGCCTTCGTTAGCAGTAGTTCCATCATTTTCCCAATAACTGATATCAGGCTAACTGGCCTATAGTTCACTGTTTTCTCTCTCTGCTTTCTTGAAAAGTGATGTGTAACATTTACCAACTTCCAATCTGATGGGAACATCCCCGAATCTAAGGAAATTTAGAAAATCATAGCTAGCGCATCCATTATCTCTACAGCTGTCTCTTTTTGAACCTTAGTAGAAGTCGATAGAGGAAAATTAATTGGATCAACCCAGGTTATCATACATAACCCTACCAAGCAATTTAAAGAGGTGTCCTGGAATTGGCTCATATTAGGGAGTGAATCTAATTGGATCGCTTTTTTAAAGAGTTGGCACTGGCATAATTCACTAAATGGTCTTCCTCTCTGCCATAAAATTCTGTGATCTCTCTGCCCTATTGGCAGAGAAAGGTCACCGGGAAATCTAGGTTCCATGAAGAGGTGGAGGTGTTGTGGAATTTTATCCCTGGCCAGTGTGAACTTCCAATTATTGTTTTAACATATGAGTAAGCCTTTAACTCCGGATAATAAGGCTTGCTCATATTAAATGTATATTGGTGTAAATGGGCACTTGAAAAGTAAAGGGACTTTGAAATCTAAAGTGCAGGTTAATCTGAAAATTGGAGAAGTTAAAAAAGATTAAAGCAAAATACTGCGGATGCTGGAAATCTGAAACAAAAACAAAAATTGCTGGGAAAGCTCAGCAGGTCTGACAGCATCTGTGGAGAGGAATACAAAGTTAATGTTTTGAGTCCGTATGACTCTTCATCAGAACTAAAGAGAAATAGGAATGTGGTGAAATATAAGCCGTTTAAGTGGGGGTTGGACAGGTGAAGCTGGATAGAGGGCCAATCGAGGCAAAGGGGAGATTGCCAAAGATGTCATAAACAAAATGTCTAAGGGGTGTTGATGGTGGTGATATTAGCTAAAGGATTCCTCTGATGCTTTACATCATATCAACAATTTCCAGTTCCCTGGCCCTAACCACCTCCTCTTCACCATGGACGTCCAATCCCTCTACACCTCCATCCTGCACCAGGATGATCTGAGCACTCTCCACTTTTTACTTGAACAGAGGCCCGAACAATCCCCATCCACCACCACTCTCCTCCGTCTGGCTGAACTTTTTCTCTCACAATTTCTCCTTAAACTCGTCTCATTTCCTCCAAATAAAAGGTGTGTCCATGGGCACCTGCATGGGCCCCAGTTATGCCTGTGTCTTTATGGGGTATGTGGAACATTCGTGGTTCCAGTCTCATTCTTTCAGTTCCTTCGCCTCCGTCGCATCCGTTCCGATGATGCCACTTTCCAAAACAGTTCTTCTGACATGCCTTCCTTCTTCCTTAACTGAGGTTTTCCGCCCTCAACCATGTCCAGTCCATCTCTTGTGCATCTGCCCTCGCACCTTCCTCTCCCTCATAGAACCATGATAGGGTTCCCCTTATCACCCACTTATCACCTTGTCCTCACTTATCACCCAACCAGCCTCTGCATTCAAAGGATCATCTTCCGCCATTTCTGCCAACTCCAGCATGATGCCACTACCAAAGACATCTTCCCTTCACCCCCCGGCGGCATTCCACAGGGATTGTTCCCTCCGGGACACCCTGGTCCACTCCGCCATCACCCCCTACACCTCAATCCCTTCCCACGGCACCTTCTCATGCAACTGCAGAAGGTGCAACATCTGCCCCTTTACTTCCCCCCTCCTCACCGTCCAAGGGCCCAAACACTCCTTTCAAGTGAAGCAGCATTTCACTTGCACTTCCCTCAATTTAGTCTACTGCATTCGCTGCTCCCAATGTGGTTTCCTCTACATTGGAGAGACCAAACGCAGACTGGATAACCGCTTTGCGGAACACCTTCGGTCTGTCGCAAGTATGACCCAGACCTCCCTGTCACTTGCCATTTCAACACACCACCCTGCTCTCATGCCCACATGTCCGTCCTTGGCCTGCTGCATTGTTCCAGTGAAGCTCAACGCAAACTGGAGGAACAGCACCTCATCTTCCGACTAGGCACTTTACAGCCTTCCGGACTGAATATTGAGTTCAAGAACTTCTGATCATGAACTTTCCCCTCCATCTTCACCCTTTTTTATCCCCTTTTTTCTAATAATTATTATATATATATTTTTTATATATATTTTTTCTTTTCCCACCTATTTCTATTGTTATTTTTACTATTTATTTCCATATTGTTTTATCCCCACCTTAAACGGACCCTGGGGATGGAAATGAGGAAGTCAGGGAGGTGAATGTGGATGGGGACGGGGGTGGGATATTCGGGAAGGAAGGGAACGTGCACGTTCACCTGGATATCCCTGAAGGAAAAGGGTTGTGGATGGTAGGTCACGGAGGGGAGGTGGATGGTGATGCCGGGGTGGGGGGGGGGCCGGGGGGTGTTGGTGGGGCAACTGTGGGGGAAGTGAGTGACTAGGGGAGGGGCAATGACAGGGGAACTGACGAAAAAAAGCGAATCAAGACTATGCTGTCCAAATCGAAAGTGAAAGAACAGTCGTGCTGGGTGAGATCAGGTGCTGCATGGGGGTGTGATCATTGGGTGGGCGGAGATGCAGGTCAGCTCAGATGGACAACTGAAAGCAAACCCCAGCAGGCAGCATTCAAAATACACAGGACATTGAGTGTGAAATGTAAAGGATCCGTGCATGTGGGAGTTCTTGCATGAGGCTCCGAAAGTCCCTGCTGCTCACACACATCTCCATCCAAAGTCATTCATTGGCCAGCTGCACCCTCTGCAGTGACAGAGGACAAGGTTGAGGGGCTCAGAGGCAAAGGTGACTTGAAGGGAGAGATCAGCCTCTGAGATTCCTTAATAGATGATCCAGGGGTGTCCAGCAGCCACTCCTCCTCCCATTGGCTGCCCAGAGGCCCTGGCCTGACTCCTTGAGGGGAAGGAGCACCTGGAGGGATATCGAGGTGTCCATTTCTCTCTCACGTTGCCACTGCAGGAATTCATCCTTGGCTCCCGCGAGGGAGTGCAGGTCTGAACACATCTCCATGTTCTGCTGGACCAGGGTCTCCATGGTGTCTGCCATTCTCCCCAAGGAGACTGCCATATGGGCACATGTGGGCGCCTCTTCAACAGAGAGCAGGGGGACGCACTCCTCTGGCTCACGTGCCACTTTGTTGAAGGTTTCCAACAGCTCTGTGTGACATTCCCATGCCTTCTGCTGACTTTCCTGGATGAGTTGGAAGACCAAATCTAGAGGCTCATCATCTGACTCAAACCTCTCAGAAGCCTGATCGCCAGCAGTCCTTCAAGTGCCGGGGAGCACCTGCCTCCTCCTGCTGTGGACATGTGTCCATGCGGTAACCACAAGATTGTGAACCCAAGCCTGCTCTAGATCTAGGTTGCACCAAGGTGTGTGACTCTGTGCTGGTGGAAGGTGTGGGTAAGAACTGTGACGGGTCTTCCAGGCTACTTATTTCCAGCTCTTCAATGGAATAGGTGTCCTCTTGGCTGGAGGTGAGGACCTGGATGGAGCTGAGGGACTGGCTGGCTGAGGGTGTCGGATGCTTCGCAGAGCTCCCTGTGAACCAAAGGAGAGGTAAGTAGTGCATGGCAGCAGAGTCAAAAGCAGGAGAGAGAGCATTCATAGTTGCATTGAGAGAGGGATGATGTGCAGGATCCTCACAAGGGTGTTCGCTGCTTACTTCACTATCAGTGCAGGCACGGTCCATGTCCTCACCAGTCAGCGCGATGGCACACTCCTCAAAGTGAGTGAGGGGTCGAAGGTGGGCCATTCACCCCCAGACTGGCACCTCTCCTGCTGATGTGAGAAGGCTTCTCCTGCATGAAAACAGATAGAGAGAGTGTGAGCAGGACACATGGCATTGAGTGGAATGTTTGTGTGGTGAGCAGAGCCATGGACAGGATGAGGACGCGAGCTCCAGAGTATATGAGCCTGATGGAGATGTGAGGGTGTGTGTGAGAGTTAGTCGTGTTGTCCCTTGAGGTGCGAGATCCCTGTGGATGTGTGATGGGTTTGTGGGTGTGTGAGTTGAGAGCGATGAGAAGAGTGAGTTACCCTGGTGGAATGGATGAGACCATTCATCCTGTAGCAGCACTGGGTGGCTGCCCTCTTTTGCAGGGCATTGGCGCTGAATAACGCTGCTGCCACCTCCCATGCTGGATTGGTGATGCAGCTGCCCATCCTGGGACCAGAGCGGGGGTAGGGGACATTACAGCCGGCCTCCATGGTGTCCATTAGGTGCTCGAGGGACGTGTCACTAAACCTGGGGGCTGCAGTCTTTTTGCTTTTCGGGGCCATCCTATCTCCCGTGCAGCAGTCGTAGGCTGGAAGCCCTGAGAGGTGTGTGTGTGGCTGGACTTTAAATATGGCGCCCAGCATGATGAAGCGATGAAGCGATGGTTGTGGCGGGTGAATGAGACCCCACCAGCCATGGAAATGGCGTGTTTCCTGGGAATGCATAATTAATGTGGCGGATTTGAGACGATATGGCATGAAAAGTGGCCATTGCGACCAGTTGGTAAAACCCAAGGGTGTTGGAGGGTGAAGCTTGTGGCCAGGACCCGAGACAGGGAGGGTGCACACAGTACTAATCACCGGGGACAGCGCCTTTGGGGGCTCTGAGCTCGGGCGGCACCCCCCCTGCTTTCTCAAGCGGCCGCTGCAGGACTCAATGTGCTGGCATACAATCACGCAGTGGGCACTTGGCTCCAGGAAATGTCCTGTAGTATAAGTGGTTATTGCACAGAGATTACGGCTGTTTGTTTTGACAGACGGGGTGCGTTCTGGGTGCTGGAGTCTACTCTTGCACTCCCGCGCAGGCACCAGCCCACTAAAGGGCTACAGGAGTCAAGATGACAGAGCGAGCTGGAGAGGCCAGGAAAAAGGGTGGTTGCAGCAACAGTGAGAGCCGTGGCAGCTGGACTGTTCGAAAGGGTGAGGAGGAAGTGCGTCTTGCCAGCTTCACAGCTGTCCCGACCTCCTCCTCGGCGATTAAAAATCTGAAAACCTCCCAGGCCGAGAGGGACTGAATGAGTGTGAGAGTAAGTGAGTGAGTGAGAGTGAGAGAGAATGCTGATACCAGGACTGAGCCAGACACACACACACACACTCATACACACACACTCATACACACACACTCAGGCAAATCGATGCCGACACACTCTCTCACACACACACAAACACACACACAAACACACACACCCTTCTTCTCTTCTTCCCTCCCCAAAAATTTATCCGCACACCAGACTGTGTGAGGAGGGAAAACCAAGCTGAAAGGCAACCTGCTTCTGTCCTCCACTTTGCTATGAATTCCGCCAAGGCCAGCTGGGAACGTGCACCATGAGAGGAGGATGCAATGTTGGTGTTAGCTAAACACAATTCCTTAGCTCAGCCCCGTTCCCCACCTCCGTCCCTGGTGGTCGAGTCTGTCTCTCTCTAGATAAAAACAAAAAGCTGCTGATGCAGGAAATCCAAAACAAAAACAGAATTACCTGGAAAAACTCAGCAGGTCTGGCAGCATCGGCGGAGAAGAAAAGAGTTGACGTTTCGAGTCCGCATGACCCTTCGACAGAACTAGGTGAATCCAAGGAAGGGGTGAATCCAAGGAAGGGGTGAAATATAAGCTGGTTTAAGGTGTGTGTTGGGGGTTGGGGTGGGGAGGGGGGTGGGGTTGGGTGGGGGGAGAGAAGTGGATGGGGGGGGTGTGGTTGTAGGGCAGTATCCCTCTCACAGACTTCAGGTGCCAGGGCCTAACCGTGTCCAGCCCATCTCCCGCGCATCCACCCTCACACCTTCTCCTCCCTCCCAGAAACAGGCAGGCTGGGTGGTGGGGGGTGTAGGGGGTGTAGGGGACAGTTGGTGGTAATTTATTTTTTTACTCATTTACGGGCTGTGGGCTTCGCTGGTTGGGCCAGCATTTATTGCCCATCCCTAGTTTCCCATGAGAAGGTGGTGGTGAGCTGGGACCTGGAAGCAGGAGAAGCACCAGGGCCCATGATTTCTCTCCCTGGCCCTGAACATGCTTTCCTGGAGCGTACATCGCATCTTAACATACAGAAAATCCACTTAATTGACTATGCAATACACACATGCAGATGACTGCCCCCAACACAGCACTCCTGCTTTTAGTGCACCTGATAAACTGGATTTGATCTTGTCTGATCATTGATCCTACCTTAAAGACATTAACTGATGAACAAGAAATGCTGCAAGAAGCATCTCAATCTAGCCCCCTTAGTGTACGACTACCCTGCCTGAAGATCTGGAGAAGGAAATAAACTCCCTATCAGAAATGCATGGGCACTCCTTTGCTCCTGATGGTGTCAATGAGAGAAGGATTTCAGTATGCAGTCTTCAGTGCCATTAGCATGAACTACCTTCATCCCATTAACATTCTCATAGAGGGTATTTGCATACAAAAGCAGACGAAAACATGTTTTGCCAATAGTGATTTGCATTTACAATGTGCATAATTGTGATATATTCAAAGTGATATGAAATGAAACCATGGTGAGCCCATTAGTGATCGAGGTGACATGGCGCCCTGTGCTCAACACCACTCCAAAGAAGTGTCCTCCTATGTTGCCTCAGAGGAGGTGGAGGGAGGTGGCTCAACTCTTGTGCTATATGGCATTGAGGAGCATAGTGGCCGGCCTCATCGTGCAGGGACCTGTTGGGGACCTACCTCGGACTACAGCCTCTGCATTGCTGCAGGGGCAGCCGTTGTCGCTGGGACAAGTAAAGCAAATGAGATGTCTGTAAGACTTAAGGTCAACCCATTTTCCTTTAAGTTTTTTTTGTAATCCCATTCCTCATCCATGTTTTCTTTTAATCTAATTTTTACTAATGCTTGTAGATGGAATGCTTCGGATACGATACTCATACATATAAATGCCACTTGGCAGTACTGCATGCAGAGACAGACATAGGGAAATTGAACAATGGAAGGCTACATGACTGAAGGAATGTAAAACAGACAGCTTTGTAGCTAATGCCTAATTGAACGAGGGCTAAAAAATATGCATTTCTCTTTCTAATTAAAGGACAAAATTGCCAATCGCAAACTGTCAGACAATTGTGTGACTTGTTTTATCTCAAGAGGGACTCTGCGACAGTACTTGACAAGATAAGAGCGAAGACTGCTTACTTTTACGAAGGTCTTGCTGCCAAGGAAGTTAATAAGTCCTGAAGTTATTTTTCCAGCTCAATGTTGACCTTTTATGAACTTGCAGCTCAACCAGTTGAAACTGACTTAAGGTGGGCAAAACCCAGAAGATGGACATGGCTGTTTGTGGGTGGGGGCAAAGGTGTATAGGAAGAGAAATGGGGATCCACCCACGATACAACTGCCTGGCAAAAACCCCAGATGGGAAGGGTTTGGACAAATATTAGTGCCACCATTTTCTGGCATCCAAAACAGGGCATGAGCACCAACATGAGTGGCATACTTCACACTATAACTATCAGGAGCCCAAGAGTGACAGGGTGATTGTCAAGAAGTTATGGTCCGATCAGCCACTGAAGACATGAAGAGGACTCGTCCAGTGGATCGACCACCCAGATATGAGACTTTTGCATGTGGGAAAGCCAATTGCCATTTTGTGTGTATACTGGTCGTGACTTGTGATACTCAGTAAAATTTGATTAAGCCACATGGTTGTTCTGCATTGTATACCCAGAGTAAGACTAAAACCTAGGCAGAGTATAGCCCCAGATAACTGAGTGGCTTTACAGCTCTGACAGAGGGGCTGGCAAGTTAGAAGAAGATGAGGATTCTGAGATGCTTTCAGAACCTTCACCCTTCTCACTAACATTCACAGCGCTAGTTTGACCTTTAGATGGGTTAGGTAGTGCTAGTTGCTGGTGCACTGCAGTCATCCATTCCTGTAGTCTCTGTTCCTTCACCATTTTCCCTTCTTTGAGACATTCTGGCATGAGAAATGGAAATAAAAAAGGGAATAAGGTTTCCAGCTTTGAATAGTTTCACACACACATGTCTGCTTACATATACACAAAGCATGTTCTCCATTTCATTAATGCCTAATGTTGGTGGTGAGGTGCGGGGTGCATGGAGGGTCAGAACGGGGCTAGACAAACGCAGGGTAGCCTGTCTTTTGTTCCTGTCACTTCCAGATGGCACCCTGTGTTCCTGAACACAAACTCCTCTGCTGGCATGCTCTCTCTGTATCACACTGTTCTGCCATGACAGTATGCGGCTGTGAGGCTGAAGGCTACATAGGCACACCCTGAGAGATGGGTAGAAAGAGCGTAGTTGGAAGGGCAAAAGTTCATAATAAATGTGGTGTATATCAGGCATCCAAAACAAAAACAGAATTACCTGGAAAAACTCAGCAGGTCTGGCAGCATCGGCGGAGAAGAAAAGAGTTGACGTTTCGAGTCCTCATGACCCTTCAACAGAGCTGTTCTGTTGAAGGGTCATGAGGACTTGAAACGTCAACTCTTTTCTTCTCCGCCGATGCTGCCAGACCTGCTGAGTTTTTCCAGGTAATTCTGTTTTTGTTTTGGATTTCCAGCATCCACAATTTTTTGTTTTTATCTTGTATATCAGGCATCTCCTGATGCATTATACTACGCTGAGTCAATACAAAGTGTTGTAATAGAGTATTTGTAGCAGGACAATTGCCATTTGTTAGTACTCACCTGGCCGTTGATTGATGTCTCTTCCTAGCAACAGCAACACTTCTATCCACGTATTGCTTCACAGCAAGAACTCTTTAATTGCCCTCGTTTTAAACTCTGGCCCAGTCACATGACCCATGCTGGGTTTGCCTCCGCATTTTCACTACTTCCAGGCTTGACAGGCCCAACTCCTACATGCCCCTTACCACCAGAGGGAAAATCTGACAATTCAGGAAAGTTTCTCCTGAGTTGGGTTCAGGAAATTGGGACTTTTCTGACTCTACACACCCGGCTCGGGAGCGAAAATTCAGGTCTTGAGTGTGGGAGGTTGGCAGCAGGAGGTATTACAGCCGAATCTGATCCTGATGTCCATACACTTCAAAATGGCGATTACTGATGGAGAACCCTTAACATTTTCCATTACAAACGCAGGAGCAGTGCTGCTAATGGTAGAGAACCCTGGCTGAGAGCACCAAACTCAGTATTATGATTTATGAAAGGAAGATCCAGCCTGCTTTCAATGGTAGGAAAAAATGTATAGCATCCTTCAGCCATCATTTTCAATGCCGCCCCCAGCTACTCCTATATCTTTGCTTGAGTAGAAAATTGTGCTTGTATACTGACAAAGAAAATAGCCTGGATTTTATTGAGGTAATAACAGAAAAACTGCCAACGTTCACAGTCACTGAAACTGAAAACAACATTGGGAGTTGGGCAATGCCCAACAGAAATACAGAAGTTCAGAGTTCTTCTGAAGTTGTGTAGTAAAGGTTTCCACAGACTTTCATACCCTCCCTGTAAGCATGAATAGACAGGAACCTCCATTTGAACCGGTTTGATGCTCTATAAAACCTCTGTTCAAGAGCTTGTTGAATGAGGTATGGCTGGATTTTTAACAGTGAACTAACTTCATAATTACTGTTAAACACCTTTAATGGCCCTGAAAAGCTGATTTAATATTTGTGAAATGATATATTGCTCCATGGTTAAAAAAATTCACATTTTCAAATCAATTTTTTGCAAGTGTGTTTTTAGTGTCCATCTTAAAACAGTCATACATTGATTCCACTACCTAAAAGGTTAAACAATTTTAAGTTGCTTTTAACTTCCTGATTTTTGACATGTGAGAACGTTTTAATTTGACTGGTTTGTCTGCTGGTTATGTTACTGATGTCAGTGTTGCGCAGATAAATTTGCTTGAAGTGGTGCCAGATTAACGCTGCTGGCAGGGAAGGGAAAAAGTAGCATTGAACACCCTGAGGTAGAGAAACAACAGCCCAGTGAAATAGGAAAGAAAAAAAACTAGGAGACTGAGACAATAAAGAGCAACGGGAGAGAAAAAAAAAATGACTAGGGCGAAATGAAACGAATGAAGGAGCGAAGAGAATAAAGTAATTGAGGTAAGCAATGTTAAAATTGGAAGCTGGCAAATAAGTTGTTTTGAATGTGGGGTAAGAGGGAAAGCATAATTTCTGCAATTCACAGGCTTGTAGAAAATAAAAGTGCTTTTAAAAAAATTAATGCATTAACCCCCAAAGTTGACATTAATGCCCTAACTTTGCTTTATCTATATTAGACTTACCTTTAATTGAAGGATTGTCCTTCACTTTATCCAGCACTAAATTTCATTCCTTTCGCTGTCACTCTGCAGCAGTGATTTCCTTCTGCTCGTACAGGTTTGCTCTGCATCAACTTTGCTCGATCTATCTCTGCTTCCTAACTTTTTTCACACACACTCAGCCATTTATTTCTGTGATCTGAATTGATAAATATTTAATTTGTTGTACAATCTACTAGAGTTTAGGGTGTGTTGGCGAGATACGGTCTCTTGGCAAACATTATTACTCACACGGTAGCGCATGTAAATCAAGCTTTTCTGCATTTTTTATCAATCTTTTGGTCCATTATCTCATGTAATCATTAAAACAATTTGGATAGAGGTTTTCTTAGCTTAAATAGTAACTTGTGCTATTGTGAGCATTCAAATTCATCAGTGCGAATACTACCTTCAGGTTGTAGCTGATTGAAAATCAAAATGTTTCTATATTTATAAAAATGAGGACAGTGGATTGTAACTTTAGTTCTCGGGAAAGGACTCTGCTGATAATGAGAGCAGCCAAAGTTATGTGTAGCTCCACCCCTGAAACAATGGGCAATTTTAAACCCCCCCCTCTTGTTGGACTGGTGGAAACCAGACCGGGAACAATCAAAATAGATTTGGGGATAATATGCGTGCCATTCCTTCCCAATTTGGTTGACTGCAGTTTTAAATTACAGATGACAAGGACACTTTTGAGCTCTGGAGCTAACTAGGTGGACTGGGATGGTCTTTTGTGTTGTTTAGATTCCAAAGTTCCATAGGTCTTTACCCTGGTCAACAACACATTAATAATTTGCTCAATGCTTGTCGTAATGTATACTGACTGATGTTACAAATGTGGTAGAAAGTAAGAGTGTGGGCTGCTACTGCTCTCGCTGCAGGCCACACCCACCTTACCACCACCATTGATCATTGTTCCTTCCTTCCAAACACAGCGCCTTGTCCCCGCTCACTGCTTCCTCCCTCCTGCCATTGCTGTTCCACCTCTCCATCGTCATTCAGGTGAAGCAACTGTTCAAACAATGAGGGCTACTATTTAGACCAAAGTATTGGATTCTGTCAATGCCGATATAACTACTTCCAATCAGTTTAGTCATTTTATTATTGCTGGTGTTTACAGGCTATGTCATTTTATAATTGCATACACAGGCCCAAATAATTTGCCAATAATTTTTCCTTCTTAGCTTCTTTATAATATAACAGTGCCTTTGTGTTTTCAGTGGTGGCATTGTGGGTTTCTTAACAGCAAGTAAATTGCATAAAGCTATAAGCTGGAAACCGAGTGCTTAAATCTGGGAATTTGCTACGTGAGGAAGGAGGTGCTCTCTTGCCTTTTATAAAAAATAGGAGTGATCCAAGAGGAAGTTGGTGACAGTGAAGGTCCAAAAGAAGGAGCCAGAGACAATGAAAGCCAAGAGCTGATGCCCAGAGGCATTTATTAACTGTGCAGGTAGGTGATTGGTGAGTTCAATAATCTCTCCCTCTCTAAACTGGAGTGGTAGTTTCAGTTGCTAGCAGGGAGATGTAAGGGTTATAAATTTATAACGTAATGTGTTAAACTCCATAGTGCGACAACAAATAATGATTGGATGATATTCTGAACTTGAAAACTAATTAGTCAAATTAAAAATAAATGATTGCTGGGCAGTTGATATGATTTGATGCAGCTGTAGCATGTGCATATGGTGAATACCTGTTGTGATACAAGACAACGACATCTATAATGAGTGTCTTGTAGCCGGAGGAACTTCAGCTTAGAATTGATTCTGAACTTCGGACACTGTGCATCAGGGAGGAGGAACATTACCTGGACACTTTGGTCAGGGAGGTAATCATTTAAAGAGATATTCCATAACTCTCAGCAAAGATATATTCCATTGAGAAAGAAATACTCTGCAGGAGGGATCTGTGAAGGTTCCAACCACCCTCCCCACCCCCAATCCACCCTCTGCATATAGCACCGTTACCTGGCTATCACCCATTGGTAATAGCACACTTACCCGATCACCACCCACTGCTAATGTCACCCATACACAACCACCACCTTCTGGTAATGGCACCCTTACCTGATTTAACCTGCTGTAACTTTCATCCTTAGAGTCCTTCTGCTACTAGCCAACAATGGCCTCCCTTCCCAACTCCTTCAAGCCAATGTAGCCTTTCAGAATGGCTGGCTGATAGAGATGGCACTAAAGCCTTGCCTTGTTGTTGACATCTTTCACCGGTCAGAGCTGGTGGCCTATGGATTCCATGTGCCACTTATGAAATGGAAAATGCAGCATAAAATTCCAGTCAATAACATGTAAGTTCTCGTTATTTATCTTCTAGGCAATCTCAATTGATGTTCCACCACGTCTACAGAGAAATCCACCCTCCATCTTCCTTGCCACTCCTAAAATTTGGACGCAGCATGACAATGTCAGACTTTGATGTGAAAGCCTCCCCTCTAAATTGGAGCCAGGAGAGGGGGATGGATCAGTGATGTGCAATGTCCTCGGACGGTAAATTTGGACACCGATTCTGCTGCAGAGGATTCAGTGAAGGACCTCTGGGGCAGACCAAAGGATAACTCTGAGGAACATGCATACCTAGATGCTTGGTGCATTGACAAACTAGCCAGATAGCCTTCAGTCAGTGGCTAATTGTGTAAAGGAGTCTGGCTCCATTGTGAACAGGTCCTCATGCAGAGGTTGGAGCCTATGCTTTCCACTATGGAAGTGGAAAGTGGGCACCTCCAATCCAGCACTGCTAGACTGACGCAGGCTGGAGCATCTTCTAATTACTGTCTCAGATTCTATTGCAACAGAGATGGAACCTCCCACTCTGTCAGTGCTACAGTTAGAAAAGATCAGTTAGAGGTTATGAGATCCCTAGCTTCTGCCATTGTGGATATGAATCTCAGTGCTTGACAGAGCATTCAGTATCTTGAAGCAAATTAGTAGGATTGATGAGGTGACCTCCAGTGGAAGTCACAGTGGGTCAGTTGAACACAAACCTGCTGACCTCCCTTAGGGTGACAGCATTTGTGCTCCCACTCTGCCCTTCACCAGTGCCCCTGCTGATGGCTCTCAGACAGCTGCCACATATTTAAAGGTGGTGCAGTCTAAAGTCAGGCCTCAAGGCTCGGAGCTGATCAAGGGGGTTGTGCAAGGCCCCTTGCAATAGTGAATGTCAACTATTCGGCAGCCACTGGCATAGCACTAGTCCTGGAAGGTCATCCACAAAACAAGCACCAGTCACCAGTCTCTGTTTTGTAACATTTACGTATGTTGTCATGTCAAGTTTTTTGTTGTCGGCCTTTATTGAGTGATGCAGGCAAAAGGGACTTTGTCATGGGGAGTCTGATATGATGTATTGTAATGGAATAGTGGATCCTTGTTAGGGGTGAGGAAGTTCCTTTCAGCTGAAGCGAAGCCTCACAATGTGGTCCCTCTTGTTTTGTCCAGCATTGCATGTGGTGCATATGGTCTTCTGCTCTTCCTTCTCCTTCCTCCTTCTCCCAAAATGGCCTCCAAATCCCAGCAGGCAGTGGTTGGGCCCTCATAAATGCAAGGTTACACAGGATACAGCAGATCACCAGGAACATGGAGACGGACTGTACTGCAGAAAGCCCCAACAAAATCAAGAAAGCTTGCTCCATGGTGTCGCATATGGCCTCTTTTTTAAAAATTCTTTTTTTGGATGTGGGCATCACTGGCTAGGCCAGCATATTTTATTGCCTCTTCCTCCTGTTAGTTGTTTAATTGTCCACCATCATTCACGACTGGGTGTGGCAGGATTTAGATCTGATCTGATGGTTGCAGAATCACTTAGCTCGGTCTATCACTTGCTTCTTTCGCTGTCTGGCATGAAAGTATTGTAGCTTCATCAGGTTGACACCTCCTTTATAGGTATACTGGTGCTGCTCCTGGCATGCCCTCCTGCAGTCTTCACTGAACCAGGGTTGATCCCACAGTTTGCTAATGATAGAGTGGGAGATATGCTGGGTCATGAGGTTATAGATTTTGGTTTTATACAATTCTATTCCTGCTGATGGCCCACAGCACCCCATGGATGCACAATTTTGAGTTGCTAGATCTGTTTGAAATCTACCTTCATTTAGCATGGTGGTAGTGCCACACAACATGATGGAGGGAATTCTCAATATTAAGCGAAGACTCCGTCTCCACAAGGATTGTGTGATGGTCACTCCTATCAATACAGTCATGGACAGATGCAGTTGTGACAGGTAGATTGGTGAGGCTGAGGTCAAGTAGCTTTTTCCCTCTAACTGGTTCCCTCACCATTTGCCATGGACCCAGTTTAGCGGTTATGCCCTTTAGGACTCGGCTAGCTCAATAAGCACTGGTGCTACCGAGCCACTCTTGGTGATGGACATTTTAAAGTCCCCCGCCAAGAGTACATTCTGTGCCCTAGCCACCCTACATGTTTCCTCCAAGTGGTGTTCAACATAGAGAAGTACTGATTCATCAGCTGGGGGGGCCAGTGTCAAGTTTTACCTGATGCCATGAGACTTAATGGGGTTCAGAGTCGATGTTGAGAACTCTAGGGCAACTCATCGTGACTGTCCACCACTGTGGCACCACCTCTGCTGGATCTGTTCTGTTGGTGGGTTGGTACATAAACCAGGGATGATAATGGTGGTGACCGGGGCATTGGCCGTAAGTTATGATTGCATGAGTATGACTATGTCAGGCTGTTGCTTGACTAGTCTGAGATAGCTTTCCCAATTTTGGTACAAGCCCCCACATGTTCGTAAGGAGGACTTTATAGGGTCAACAGACCTGGGTTTTCTATTGTTTCCGGTGCCTAGGTCGGTGCTGGATGATCTGTCCACTTTCATTGTTTTTTGTAGACTTTGATACAACTGAGTGGCTTGCTAGGCCATTTCAGAGGGCACTTAAGAGTCAGTCACATCACTGTGGGTCTGGAGTCACACGTAAGCCAGACCAGGTAAGGTCAGCAGATTTCCTTCCCTACAGGAAATTAGTGAATCAGATGGGTTTTTACGACAATTGACAATGATTTCATTGTCACTGTTACTGAGGCTAGCTTTATATTCCAGGTATCTTAACTGAATTTAAATTCCACCAGCTGCCATGGTGGGATTTGAATCTGTGTCCCCAGCCAATTAGCCTGGGTAATCTGGATTACTAGTCTGGTGACGTTACCACTACACCACTGCCTCCAACTATGGCTCTCATTGAAGGCCCTCTGACCTCGCATGGAATGGAGGAAGGGAGTCATGAGCCATATGTGGACCAGGTTCCCCTGTCAGTGAGCAGCCGTCTGGTGGAGTGTCTAGGATCCCAAAGGTGGTGGGTATTTCAGACTTAAGCAAGTTAAAAGCATCATGGGTGCTGTCAGGATAGTAGGAATTCTCTGAGATGCATTTCTTGGTCTGGTCACACACCAGATGCACATCAACAGAGTGGCAGCTCTTGCCATGGGAGTATTAGCCCTGTTAACACTGAGGAGCCCTCAAAGCCGCATGTGTGCACTATTGGGAAATGCACTATTCCATCAGACTTACATGTCCTTTCATCCTGGTCTTCACTCCTCAGGGAGAAGAGATAAAGTCCCCTCTCCTCCTCTAGAATGGCTCTGTCACCAAATCTATCAAGTCTGAAGTTTGCAAGGCTGTGTGATTCAGTTCATGTCACATACTAAACACAACAACTAAGTGGTTCTCCCCAAGCCTTAGCGTGATGCTAATCATGATGCTAAAAATTCATTACCCGACTGTCATATTACTTTATATCTGTTTGCACTAAGTTGTTATGCCCTCAATTTCATCAATAATGAATCCTATGTATTTCTCAAACGTAGCTTCATAAACAGAAATAATCCATCAGCAAATTTTGAACATTTGTCCTTCATCATTGATTTATAATAATGAGCAATTTCTGGACTTTCAGAAACTCCCCCAAAATTGAGGAAATCAGAATCACATCATGAAGAAATTGTGAAGATGGTTCCTTTAAGCAGAGTTTCTGTTTGGAGAAGCAAGAAAATGCTGGTCTTTTTAATGTTGTTCTGTGCAATAACATTAACTGCCACAATCTGCAGATATGAGTTGAGAAATGGTTATATAGGCGAATATTTTCAGTTTTTTGAAAATATGACAATGCAGTGTGAAACAGAGGAAGATTCTGAAACGGTGAACGCTTCTTTGAAAGGAATTTGGACAATTAACCCTAATGGACGACTTGGCAACCAGATGGGCGAGTATGCAACGTTATACACATTGGCAAAATTGAATGGTCACCAAGCGTACATTTTACCTGCCATGGCCAATTACCTGTCTCCTATCTTCAAAATTACACTTCCGACCCTCCATGGCAGACTGAGATATAGGATAAATTGGAAGCAATATAATCTCCATGACTGGATGGACGATGAGTACCGTAATATTCCAGGAAAGTGTGTTATGTTCTCAGGGTATCCATGTTCTTGGACCTTTTACCATCATATCCGAGAAGAAATTCTCCATGAGTTCACCTTTCATGACTTTCTCAAAGAACAGGCCAATGCGTTCCTTAGACGCATTGCGGGGAAGCGAAAGAATGTAACGTATGTTGGTGTTCATGTTCGAAGAGGAGATTACATACATGTCATGCCAGATATTTGGAAAGGAGTCATAGCTGATAAGAAATACTTGGACACAGCAATGGCTTACTTCAGAAATAAATACAAAAATGTTATTTTTGCAGTGACAAGTAATGGAATGGATTGGTGTAAGGAGAACATTGATAATTCTAAAGGAGATGTTTTCTTTTCAGATGATCCAAAGCAATCGAGTCCAGCTGAAGACATTGCAATCCTTGCTCATTGTAATCACACTATAATGACAATAGGGACATTTGGTTATTGGGCTGCTTACTTGGCAGGTGGGGAGACAATTTACCTCACAAACTTTACTTTGCCTGAATCACCATTTCTAAAGTTATTCAAGTACGAGGCAGCTTTCTTACCTCAATGGATCGGAATTCCTGCAGATCTCTCACCTCTCCTGCCCAAGTAAACTTCAAATTAGCTCAATAGTTACATGTCTTATAATCTTAAAATCTCATCAATTTTATATTGCTTGTGTTCAATATTTTTTAAATTGCAAAAGCACCAAGTTCAGAAATCAAAGTGTCCAGAATGTCCAGTGAAAGTTATATTAAATTTTAAAGTGTTTGTTTTGTCAAAGTCACCGCCTAATATATTTTAATGAGTTTCAGTTATGTTGCTGAGATTAGTGAATGAACAGCATTGTAGAGTTTCACAATTTACAGTTGATGTTTGTCTAGACAGTACAGCGGTGGAACTGACACTCAAAAACAACTATATTTTAAGGATTTTCTCAAGGAAAAAGATGTAAAGTTAACTTGATTATTTTTTAATTCACTCTTCGTGAATTAAATCATGGAGAATTTAGGGTGGGAGGGCAGTGTTACATTCCTCTTCTCTTCGATGTAAATGTACCAATTTTACACGCAAAGTGGTGAAACAATAATGTTGGTTCTTTATTTGAAGATAGGACTGTACAAAGATTTAGCTAAGGGTCTAAGTATAGTACATCTAATCTCTGTTAGTGCTGCTTGCAGACTGATTACAAGTTGTGGGACTAATACATCATATCCTGTGTTCATGGTAATGATGGACAGAAGTTTAAGATCTGCTCTCATCGTATCACAACATCCCTTTTTTTCTTAACAAAAGATTTACCTTTAAAGAATCAAACTATTTGCATAACAGAAAAGGAAAACAACATGGCTTCTGAATGTTCTTTAACGCTGGTCTAAATTTACAAGCCCGTGAAACATACCAGCAGTTTGCTTATCCGTCCAGACTTAGTTATGGTGATCTTTGCTGAAGGTTGCTGTATGATTGCAGAACGCTGGTTGAGGATATTGCGTTTGTGTGCCTCTTAGACCCTTGTTCTATTTGCAATAGGATTGCTTACTGTTTCAGGTTGTGGCATTATTCTGGTATGGCATCTATTTTGTTGCACTGTCATGCCTTTTGGTGTCATACTTGAAATGATCTTGGTGCTGGGCAAATGCTGATAACTTCTGCTGGAATCCATAAACCTTCAAGTTGGGTATTGAACTCAAATTTTCTGCCTGATGTTCAGGTTGAGTAATTAGTTACCCAGATGCTGGTCATAGCCATCTCTCATTTCCCCCTGTTTTTCCATGGGAGTATTGATGAGTGATAACTTGGGGGGTGTTGTCCACATTTGTCTGCCAAATAGTAACAGTAAGATCACAATATATTGGCACAGTGGTGTCAACAGAAGCCTTTTCCACCATCTAGATTAAATACTCACACATTCAGGGACAGCGTAACTTGTACGCAAAGCTGGATACACGTGCAGGTGCAAACATTCACCTCCTTCACACGCTGAAATGTATGTACCCATAGGTGGGACAAATGATGATTCAACCAACTACTGCCAAACTCATCACATACAATTGGCCAGAGACTCCATCTCAGATCCATTACACTCAACAACAACTCACTCTGGTCACCTCAGACATTTTATGTCTTGGACACTATCGGTTCAGTGATTGCAGGCCCAACATCATGCAAGGACCTATCCTTGGTCACCATCCGTGGTATCCTCAAAACAATGACAAGGATCGCAGACCAAAAGGTGTGCCATTGGAAACCCCATACTTACACTGAGAGAAGACAGTCTAACTGTGCAAATGCAGATCATCAACCGACAGGCAAACACTTATCCCCATTCCAAACTTGCACACTTCATTGCCCTGCAGAAATATTGCCAAATTACTATTCGACAGCCAAGTGCAGAGAACACTCCCCAGTCATCACTCGTCCATAATCCCAGGAGGACAAAATGTATTAATTGACAAACAGGAGAAGGTGAAAGATAGCCACGACTGGTATGTAGGTAACAAATTGCTCCCAAACTGAAAGTCGAACAAAAAAATTTGACTACAACACTCACCTGATGGCATATCGAATCCATTGAAGATTGTCAGCATATGCCCAGAACCCTGATGATGTCAAGCATGAACAACAAATGGCGTGACAATGTGACAAAAATGCCAAATCTAAAAATTAGTACAACCAGAAACACCAAGGGTGGAATCATCCCAGATTTGCACAAAGTGTGGTAGCAGGCGAGGGGGGATAACAGTCACTTTACTCACCAACCGCAAAGGTGGGTTTTCACGCCACATCGTCCCTTTCCCACCTCATTAATTATGTAGCCATAGGAAACACGCCATCTCGCTGGCGGGCGGCCTCTGATTTGCCAGCCACCCCATTACCTCAGCGCTTCCTCACACAGGATGCCATATTTAAACTGCAGCCTTGCACACGTTTCTCAATGTTTGCAGCCCAGGACTGCTCTGGTGAAGATATGGCCCCAAAAACCAAGGCTGAATCCTCCTGGTTCAGTGACGCACCCCTGGGAAGCCTTCTGGACACCATGGAGATCTTGAGGAGGTGGTGCAAAGGTGGTCACTGCCAAAGCTGCACTCAAGAGGTTGGCCATCCCGTGCATAAAATGGATGAATGGTATCATATGTGCTGCCAGGGTAAGGCAACAATCTTATCATTCTAAACTCTCACGCTCACAAGGCCATCCCATGTTCACTGGCATCTCACTCACTGCCAGCTCGAGGGACATCACCATCATTCTCTCTCTCCCTCTCTCACACACACCCACATACCTCCATCAGGCCTCATCTCTTCTGGAGACTGCCTCCTCAGCCCTCACCATCTTGAGGCCACTTGTACAGATCAAATGTGCCCCCACACACCCCATGGGATACACCTGTTCCCCAGTACAGCCCTTGCCCTGCAGCCTCTTACCTTGCCTGAGGCCACTTCTCCCCCTTCCCCAAGCAAGCCCTAGCTCTGCAGCCATTGAAAATCCACCCCTGCATTACGGCTGGTCTGGTCGGTAGAGACTTGTCCGTGAGCCCCCCTAAAAGTGATGAGGTGCACCCTGTGAAGCTTGGTGCTGATAACCGTGAGTGCTGCCCGAAGCAAGGTAGGCAAACAAACCTCGAAGTCACAAGTGAAGTGCAGCTCCTCAAGTGAACATCGTTTATGTTCAGTTGTGAATCACATGCTGATGTGCCCAGATGATCCAGCATGGGGGGATGATTTCGGCGAGCAGGGCTTATAGTGAGATGCTAAAGTATTGAAATTAGGTTCCTGACGTGTGGTGACTGGAAATCTGGCTCGCCATTGACAGGTAGTGTCATGAAGAGATTAATGTCTACGACATTACTGGAAATTATTTTTAAACTGGAATTTTAGTAGGGTCTGTGTGTGTGTGTGTGTGTGTGTGTGTGTGTGTGTGTGTCTTAATTGAATTAAAGCCAGCCAATCTGGGTGCTTTGACGTATAGTAGTTTTGAGATGTTAATTAGATAAACATAAGGTCATTAAAAGGTCAAATTCAAATTTGCACTTGTTGAATAAACCATTCAAAATAATGGGTGAAATCTTGCACCTAGCTGGGAGTTGCCAAGCAATGTGTTTATATTACTAATAAAATCAGTGGAATGAAAATGTTATTTTGACATTAAAAGCCTAGGATACTATGGAAAATTTACATTCAAATGGGAAGCTGGGTATAAACAAAAATAATTTTGCGTGTGAGTCAGAATTCAAGCATTTAAGACCTAACCAACCTGTAAGCCTAGAACTGGTTTTGAAAAGAAACCAAATTGCAAGGGAACTCATTTTGAATTCATAAGATCAAAAATGCTTTACCTGGGGTCTGTTTAAAGTCAATGGGTTGTTGTTGCTTTGGGGTAGATTTACCTGGGAGTGATTAATTTTGGGATGTGCTTAAAAGCTATTATGGTAGTAATTTGTAGACATGTGTATGTGTTTAATTTGTTGATAAATTTAATAAATCTTTAGTTTTATATAAAAAAAACTTTGAGGCTTGGTGGTTTTATTCCTGAATTCAGAGCTGCATTTCAAACATACCAATTGAAAATATAGGTTATGACAATTGCTTAAGTTTCCCTCTGGGATTTAAACAACTCAGCCTTTACCAACTGCTGTGTCATAACAGTGGAGCGAACGATCACAAACTAGTTTCACAATGGCATAAAACCGATTTTTTTTTTGGCCGTATTTCCCACCGCCCACTCCCACGCTCCCTGCCATGATGCCTGATGTCAATGGGGCTGGAAAATTCTGGCATCATATTGCATAAGCAACGTGGTGTAAGATGCAAACCAAACACTGCTCCCCTACTGACAACGAGCATTCTGAAAACATACAACAGTTTCCACTCAAGATCAGCATAACTAAGTCTGGGCTTTAAGCAAACCACCGATACCCTTCAGAGAATCTTTAAATCTATTGCTTTGTATCAGGGTATAGCTAGACACAATATGGTTTTCTTTTGCTGTCATGTAAATAGTTTGATTCTTTAAGTGTAAGCCTTTAGTTTCGAAAAAGGGTGCCCTTCATAATCTGCGGTTAATATAATATATATTGGCCTTATCTTCAAATAAAGAACCCACACTATTGTTTTACCAATCCCTGGTGTATGATTGGTACAGTTACTTCATATAGAAGAATGTAACAGTGGAAAGGAATTTTACGGGGCAGACCAACTTCAAACCTCCTGGCACGGGAATGTAAAATTCTGCCCTATCTTCCTAGTGTGGAACCAAATGGAAATAAAGATTGGGCTGTTTTTATAACGGGCAGGTGATTCTTCTGCACCAAAAATTAGTAAAACCACTGTATGGAAAATCAATAATATTTTCAGAGACCAATGCTGGTCAAGGTCACAGCTGTACTTCAACAATAAAGTGTACTACGAGATTGTCATTTTAAAATTAATTTGTCATATAGCTTTTTAAATATATGCAAATGTAAGGACTTGACTAGATTTGTCACAAATAATGACAACAGTACAAGTAAAGCTCCAATCGCACTTGAAAAGAACATTGATCTACAGTTGCTGTTATATTACAGCAACATTTTTAGTATAATTAACGCTGGCAGAAATCAGTCGTCAACCTGCGCATCAAGGAATTCTCCCATCCCACCCAGCGGGAGATGAGAATTTAACAGAATGCCAAAAATCGGAAACCCACCGGCGTAAAAATTCTCCTGATGACAGATTAATGGTGGACCGGATACTCTGCAGACTAATGGCGTGAACGCCAGTTGCATTCATTACCATCTCATGAATGCTCATTAAATTAGCTCGTCGCCGGAATCACTTCCAATCTTGCGTCACACCAGCAAGAAATCACATCGGTCTGAATCTTGTTTGAAAAAGGGTGGCGTACACAGGTCGGACCTTCACTCACCACTTCGAGGTGAGTGCAACATATATAGCCGACCTTCCGTAGCGCTGCTCCAGCCTTGCCGCAATACCAGGGGAACGCCACACCGCTGGGGTTGTAGGGTTGGTTTGCTCCCAGTGTTTGCCTCCATAGCCAAAAGGACACCACTGCGCGGCTGTACTCAGGCAGAGCTCAACTTTCAAACCACTGACCAGTATTGCAACCAGGGCTTTGTGGGGGAAGGGGGTTGCTGTTGAAGGGCAGGTGTGCTCCCAGTTGGTGCCATCGTTGTCCAGAAGGACAGCATTGTGCAGCAGCACTCTCACAGGCTGAGCATTCAGAAACCAGCATTCTGCCTGGGAAAGGATTGGGAGGAGGTGGAGCCAGGAAGGGGAAAACACAAGGGGGGCTTTGCAAAGGATTGGGGTAGTGGGGCAGGGGGAACACATGGGGGGCAATTGGAAAGGAAGGTTTTGCATCGGGGTTGGTGGGAGGGAGGGGGTGGCTTGATGGAAGGAAGAGGGGCAAGAAGGCCTTGCAAGGGCGTGGAGGAGAAGGGGAACAATGGGTGGCAAAAGGTAGACAGAGGGGTGGAAAGCTGGAGCCCCGCTAGGGTAACTGAAACGCTGATGAACAGAGGTGGTGAAAGGGATGCCAAATGTATGAACGGGAGGGGATGCACACACACTCTCGAATAGGACTGAAGGATTGTTAGGATGTGTAATGTTCCCACCAGAAACAGTGGCAGGAATAGAATCCAACATATGTTTCATATCTGAAATAAAAAAAATAGAGGAGTATGGAGAATAGGATGACGTGGATAGTTCTTTTTAAGAGTTGTGCAGTTACAAAGATGGGCCAAGTGGCTTCCTTCTGTGCTGTGAAATTCTACGGTTCCCACATAGAAATTGGATATCATCTCAGGAGTACTTTTTCTTTATTGATTCATGAAGTGTGGGCTTCACTGGCTGGGCCAGCATTTATTGCCCATCTCTAGTTGCCCTTGAGAAGGTGGTGGTGAGCTGCCTTCTTGAACCGCTGCAGTCCACGTGGTATAGTTACACCCACAGTGCTGTTAGGAAGGGAGTTCCAGGATTTTGACCCAGCGACAATGAAGGAATGGCGATATATTTCCAATTCAGGAACTGCTACTGATTAAATCCATTACTTCCCAATATGTTGAGTGAGGAAGAAATGCCTGCCAGCACCCACAGCCATCTTTTCCCTGCCATCCTATCGAACAAGGTAACACGCCCTAATTTCTGAGCAATTATCATCATTTCGTAACATACATAGCCTTTCATTTTAGATAGAGGCCATCGCCTGATTCGCTTCTGCTTGTGATAACACAAAGGAAGAAAGAACATTAATTAAAAAATTGTATATATTGTTCTTTCAGAGGGAATGCAGGCTTGAAGTGGACTGACCAGGCCTCGCCTCAGTGCAGGGTGATGGACTTATCTGCAGAAGTGCTTCTCTCTCCCAGTGAGCTGGTGTCGCACTCCTGTAAGCCACATCCTACTACGATGGCGGTCGCCCCTTGAACACTTCCAGTGGCCAATTGCATCGCAATGCCAGGTGGCACCTCGGCTCCCGGGATGGAGGACGTTGACAGGATCAGCTCATTCCTGAAAGAGCAGGCCCGTTTCCTGGATAAAACAGGTCTCCCATGCATACACACACTCTCTCTCACTCACAACACACACACACACACACGCACACTCTCTTATTCCCACACACATACACAATCTCTCATTCCCACACACACACACATATAGGGGAGAATTTTATGTCCAGCAGGCGGGCATGCGCCTGACCCGATCGGGTATAAAGTAGCACGATGACATTGGATGAGCCACCTGATGTCATCCCTTGGCGGACATGAGCGGGTGCCAGAGCCTCACCTGCCATTAATTAAGAGGCCTCTTAAGGCCATTAGCAGCGCAATTGACGGTGATTTTTCAGTGCCCATGCGATTTTGCACTCGTCGCACGGGCAAAACGGGCAGGCAGCCAGCCGATACTTTCAAAAATTTACCTAAGGGCGGGATAAAAAGAGTCAGCAGCATTGCCAGTGTGAGTAGTGAGGAGTTTTGGAGATAGTTTGCAGCTGGTTGCTTATTGGTACTTGGCAGCCTCATCTTTGTGCTGGGCTTCATTCTTACTATTTCCTGGCTTCTTTTCAGGATTCATCAGTGTCTGCAAGGTCCCCGGAGGATTCAGACTGTGTGCATCCTTCCAGGTATCAGACAGCTTTCTGTTACCCTGGTAATGGGGATTGTGGTCTCCGCTGGTGGCACCTCCTCTGAGGAGGAAGTGAGGGTCAGAAGGGAAAGGAGGCCAGGTATCCCAATGCAGCTTCTAGGGGAGGGACCTGTGGGAGGAGAGACGCAGGCACAAGGGGTGCAGGAAATCCAAGGTAGAAGGGGACGTAGAAGACGCCACTATCCTGCTTCCAGGGTTTACAGGCGGTGATGCAGCTACTTCAATATGTCTGAGGTGCAATGCTGAAGGAGACTCCGCCTCTCCAAGGAGATTGTGACCTCCATTTGTCAGATGATCGGACCTGAGATCACCTCAGACTGTTTGTGCGGACACCCCATGCCAGTGGCTCTGAAGGTCACAGTGGCCCTCAACTTCTATGCCCCTGGCTCTTTCCAGGGTTCAGTGGAGTGTCCCAATCAGCTGTCCAGAGTTGCAACAAGCTGGTGACAGAAGCTCTGTTCAGGCAGGTTTTGACCTTTATTCTTTGCTGTATGGATGAAGCCAGCCAGGCTGAGCGAGCCAGAGGCTTTGCAACAATTGCTGGGCTCCCCATGTCCAGTGTGCCATCGACTGCACACATGTGGCCTTCAAGGCGCCAGTGAGTCAGTTGGCTGCCATTGTCAACAGGAAGGGATTCCATTCCATGAATGTGCAGATAGTGTGTGACCACAGGATGAAGATTCTGCAAGTTTGTGCAAGGTACCCTGGCAGTTCTCATGACACATACAACCTGAGACACTCCCAGGTACTGAGGCTATTCAGTTCCCCAGGCCAACTGGATGGGTGGCTGCTGGGTGACAAGGGCTATCTATTGAAGAGGTGGCTCATAACACTTCTTGACCACCCAAGAACAGAGGCAGAGAAGTGTTACAATACAAGTGCCGCAAGGGCGGTGATAGAGGTCTTCTGAAGATGCACTTCCGATGCCTCAACCATTCAGGGGGTGCACTACAATACCCCCAGAGCAGGTGTCACTGATCGTGGTTGCATGCTATGTTCTCCACAATCTGGCACTTGCAAGGGGGTACCCATTGGAGGTAGAGGATGTTGATGCAGCTGCACAGGCCACAGATGATGAGTTCACTGATGAGTCCAAAGAGGAGCACAGTGAGGAGAATGCTAAGGGTATGGAGGCAGACCTCGGTAACCTCCAGGGAGGCTGGGACATCAGGGACGCAATGATCCAACACTCCTTCAGTTAGACAGCCAAAGATCAGCTTCAACTGCATGCCAGGGCTGGCCTCTCCATCCCAGATGCCTATAAGGCCACTTTCATTTGAACCCAAAGGACACTCAGTGCCAGTGCAATAAAGTTCAGAGCCACTCACGTCTCGCATTACATACTGGCATACCAATAAAATAAAAAGGTGAATCATATTCAGGCCATGACGGCAAAAACAAAATTGATCTAATTTTGACAATTCCAAACTATTTACATAAACTTCCACTTTCACTTTATAACTGCACCATTTCTCAAGGTGCCTCATCACCCCCCCCCCATCACCTGCATCTTTTTGATGGTGCCCACAAGGGTGGTATGGGCACGGATTCCAGGGCCGAGCGCAAATCCAGCAAAACCTGCTGGACCAGGATGTCCATGCTAGTCACCAAACTTTTCCATGGTGACAGCGAGGTGCTTGGATGTCGGAGCCACGATATCAGACAGAACACGGATGGACTCCTCCATCCTTCACTCTAGCCTGCTGAGTGACTGCTGAATCTCTGCCTGATGTACCGCCACCTGTCGTTGCGTCTGCAGCATTGAGTTGGTGGCCACTTCCAGAGGCTCATCATCTGACTCCGACTTAGCGGGTGGCTGTTCTCCAGCAATGCTGGAGACCCGGGGCTATCCCTGCCTCTGACTTTTGTGGAGATGTGTCAGTGAGGTGTTCTCCAATAGATGGGCCTGAACTTAGTCTAGAGCTATGCCTCACTGAGATGTATGTCTCTGCGCTGTGGAGGGTCCGGGCGAGCGCAGTGACGGTTTTTCCTCAGCTTCCTCTTCGGAATTGACCTGGGGGCTGGGAAATATGGTGAGCACCCTTGTGGGCCACGATCTGCTGGTGTCTATAAGATAGAGATTGGAGGTTTAGTTGATGAGCATGAGGAATATTAGACTGCATGTCACTCACTGTGATTGTCAGGACGTGATGAACCGTTGGAGGTCTAATCCGTACTAGGTTGCTGAGAAAATAGGATCTCCTGTTCCCCACAGGTGCGTTCCTGGCCCCCTCCAGTGATCCCGGCATCAGCCTCCTCAAAAACACTGAGGGGAACGAAATCGGCCGTGCCCCGTCACCAACCCCACCCCCCCCCCCCCCCACACCCCCACCCCCCAACTGCCCCCACTCCCCAGCTCACCCTGGTTTCCTGCCTGTTGTGGGCAAGCTTGCTTACTCTGGATGAAGACGAAAGAAAGGCATGCGATGAGAAAGGATGGAGCACAGATTGGGAAAGATGCATGACCCCTATGTGTGGTGAGCCCTCCCGACCAGGTCTGAGGATGGAGATTGAACAGTATGATAGATGGGATGGTGGCGATGTGAAAGGTTCCGTTAGTCAGTCAGTGGTGATATGTGTCCCCTGTTAATGGTTGTGTGAGATCCCTGAAGACAATAGCCCTTTGAGCATGATGCCATGACGAGAGTTTTATGCTGGAGGGAGTTGAAGGATGACTTACCCTGGCAGAGTGGATGAGATCATTCATCCTCCTCCTGCACTGGATCTAGTTTCAGGTGTGGTTACTAGCTGCACTTCCAGGCCAGGGAGTTGAGGCTGGTGTGCTTCCTGGAACTGCCCCTAGTATACAGGACATCCCTATGCACCCGCACTCCTCTGATCGAGGCCTCGAGGGCCTGGTGGGTGAAGCTGGGTGCTGCCTTCTCCTTTTGGGCGGAAGATATCTCTGCGCATGTCCTGGAGACAGGTGGGCTGGAGAGAGCGAGATGAGCATGCTCCGGTGGTGTTTAAATAGGTGCCCGGACTTTCAACACCGTTAGGTAACAGCAGGGCGGACGAACCAGCTCCCAATCCACCAGGTGATGCAGAGAGATACTCACCTGGGCATAATTAATGAGCTTCCAAGCACAGAATCGGGCAGGATTTCCTGACATTCCCAGCAGCGGGATACACACCGTGAAACCTGCTTGTCACTGCACTTAGTTTCAAAAATGGAAAATTCCACCCAAGTTTTTGCTTTCATTGGTTGTAGACTTTATGCTCAATAATATGATGTCTGGGACATTGGCTGATTGTTTGATTATGTTAAACTGTTTATTTCCTGTTTCTATAAATGAGCAATGGTGTTATTTAAATAATGTTCCATGAAAATTATTGAATGCACTTTTGCAATGACCCAGGGCGGAATGCAAAATTTTGACTTATGTGTAATTGAATTCATGAATTATCATAATGTTTTTAAATTCCTATCAAATGTTCTGTGGAGATCATTTCCTAAAAAGAAATAAAATTCTGAATGAATATTAATGGATGCTAATAATTTTTACTCAAGTGTACAACTATTCCTGTATGTGTGAATGACACTGTCACAGTCATTGATTGACTTGGGAAGAACTCCTTGATAAATTCATGAGGGTATTGTCATAGCAATTATGAATAGTGACAGGCTGGTGTTTAGCAGGAACATTGGGCAGTTTTTTTTTGTTGAAAATGGCAACTTGGAAATTAACACAACAATCTCCACATGTCAAAATAATTATGCTTCTCAAATTCTGTTACCAGCAGTCAATATTGAGGCAGTAAATGTTGTACAGTGAGATCTCTCAACATTGGAGACAATGTTTTGCTTCCAAGCATTTATCAGTCTGGCTTCTTGGATTAGTCGTTGAGTGGGTCACAATGGAAACATGCAGAAGCGGTTGACAGGAAAATTCTCACTGTTTATACATGCAAATCGACTGCTGAGCAGAAACCAAGAGCTTGATTTTAACTCCCATCACCTGCACCACCTGGTGGGAGCCAAGTAGTCGGTGGCAGTTAAAATCAGACCAACAAGTTACCCTCTCTGAACCTGCTGCCCATCATGACAAACATTCTAGAAGGTGGGATGTGTAAACTAGTACACAGGTACAGAACAGTAACCAAAAGGGACAATAAATTGTTGGCCTTTACCTCAGGATGACTAAAACACTCCAGTTGTACAGAGACTCAGAAGTGTGAACCAACATCTGTGATCCTGAAAGACCAATTTAATATTCGTTGAATGTCAAATTTCTCCATTCTCTAATTCCATCGTTTTTAATTTTCTCAAATATTTATGATATTTCAGTTTCCATTTCAATCCTATGTTTGTGTGCCCCAATTTTTATTTTGCTTTCGGTACAATTATTAAAATGTCAATTATAATCCAGGCTTTTTACTTGCTACATTGCTAGGTGTGAGAATCTGTCAAGATGATTGTGTTCAGCCTGTTTGATAGCATCACTGTTGCTGGATGCCAGAGATCTGCTATAGCCACCACCAGAGTTAGATTAACATCAGGAAACTCTAGATCTTCGTGGTCAGCTTTCCTCAAGGTCAGCAGCAAGCACAGTCACTTGACAGCAAAATCCAGGCATTAAAATAGTTATTAACTTTGAGAACAATCGAAAATGAATGGTTATCTCCACATACTGAAAATTTAGCCACCACGTACACGTAATACTGCAGCCTATAGTTTTTATTAAATTCATACATGTGTCACATAGTCGTTATTTCTTGATAAACATATTTGGTAATGCTTTGTAATATGAACCCTGGCCCTTCACCTAATTTTATACGTTTCTCTCACTTGCATGATCTGTGCATCATTCTCTGCCATGGATGTCTGATTTTTGTAGTGGTGAGTCACCCATACCTTCTCCTTGTTACCTTGCACCATCAAAATATTGTCTATTCGCTTTTATGTTAGGTTAGAGCCGTACAAATGGCCTAGTTTCCATAGGTGGTTTAAGCTGGTGGCAGTGTGAGATAATTTTCTAGCACATTTTGACTCCAAGGGAAAGCATCCAAACAAAGGAGATTACTCTGTTGCTTTCTGGAGCTTATACCCAAAGCTCTCCACCATTGTAGTTTTTCTCATGTCACCTCTGGGCCTGTTGCAGACTGATTAGTAGAGATTGATTGCTGTGATTAATCAACAAGTCCATTATCATTTTACCATGAGACTACCAGGATGGTGGATGTGCCCTGACCTTTATACAGCTGATAATTCCTATGTTCCTTTGAATGTAAAAGCAACTTGTTCAAATCAACAAAACCCCAAAGGTAATAAGTGTGACTGCAGACAAATCTGCATCAACATGGATGAGGAGCAGGAACTCTGGCTGTCCCCCTGTCCCATCCTCTTTCTCCAAAATCTAAAAACACTGAGGCCAATGGTAATGTCCAAAGAGGTTTGATGTTCCTGGGCCTTGGTGTCTCAGTCACCCAATAGGTGATATAGAATTTGTTCACAAGAAACTGCTGATGTCTCTGGGGGCACAACCTGTGTGCTAAGAGAGAGGATAGGTGCGCTAAGAGACGGGAGAAATCCAATTTTAAAATAATTTTGAGGAAACTCTACCATCTCACATGACCAGAAACTAACGTATGCAAACCAAGGCAAGCCCTTTCTTATCCTGCCAGATATAGGTTTTTAACTTGTATTGAGTGTCACTGCTGATTATCGATTTTCTTTTAACAGTTTAACTTCAGCAGCTTTATTGTCTTTTATTGTCCATATGTCTGTTTGTTAAATTTTCATCTGCTTTGTCTGTTTAGTCTGATGTGTAAAACACATCTTGCAGCAGCTGTGTGAAGACTCAAATATTTGTCAATTTATTGCATTACCACTAGGATGAGAGGAGTGCACAGTTTATCTAGCCCCGTGACTCCACAGTCATACCACTCGTGTAAACGCTTAGTTTACTTACCAAAATGGCCAATTATTTACCTTCGCTATTGTTAAACCTAGAATAAAAGAGACTTTAACCAGGCTCCTTTCAACAAACTCAGAATAATTGATTTATTATAAAAGAAAATTTATTTTAAAGCAAGTTGCAAGAACTGATTAACACACAATTTGTAATCTGGAAAGGTAACTATCCCTTTTAAAATTTCCCAGAAAACACACACATACACACATACACACTCACACACACACACACACACATACACACAAAGGATAAACAAATCTCTGCAGAGATGGGTGATTGAAGAAAAAATCTTCATAAAAAGGATAAAGTTTGCAGGGTTCCGATGCTGTCGATCTGGTGCTCCCTCGGGTGAGGACTAGTAGATGCCTGGAGGTTCTCACCGACGGAGTTTCAGCATGAAGGAAAATAGAGCCTGATCAATCCTTCTGGTCTCAGCCTCTCGGGTTTCCAAATACAGGCAAGTTGGAGGTAGGTCAGAGATATAACACAGTTTATTGAAAGGAGCCTGGTTAAAGTCTCTTTTATTCTGGGTTTAACAGTAGCAGAGGTAAATTGGCCGTTTTGGTAAGTGAATTAAGTATATACATGAAAGATATGACTGTGGAGTCACGGGGCTAAATAAACTGCACTCCTTTCATCCTGGTCATAACACAATAAATTGACAAATATTTGAGTCTTCACACAGCTGCTGCAAGATGTGTTTTACACTTCAGAATAAACAGACAAAGCAGAGGAAAATTTAACAAACAAACAGACATATGATCAACAAAAGACAATAAAGCTGCTGAAGTTAAACTGTTAAAAGAAAATCAATAATCAGCAGTGACACTCAATACAAGTTAAAAAACCTATTTCTGGCAGGATGAGAAAGGTCTTGCCTTGGTTTGCATACAGTAGTTTCTGGTCAGGTGTGATGGTAGAGTTTCCTCAAAATTATTTTAAAATTGGATTTCTCTTAGCGCACCTATCCTCTCTCTTAGCACACAGGTTGTGCCCCCAGAGACATCAGCAACTTCTTGTGAACAAATTCTATATCACATCCAGTAAATTTTTGTAGTGGGTGACTGAGGCACCAAGGCCCAGGAACATCAAAGCTTTGTGTTATATTAGATTGATGCCTGGAATGAGTGGGTTGTCTTACAAGGAAAGCTTAGACAGACTGGGCTTGTTTCCACTGGAGTTTATAAGAGTAAGGGGTGACATGATTGAAGTATATAAGATCCTGAATTGTCTCGACAAGGTGGATGTGGAAAGAATGTTTCCTCTTGTGGCTGAGTCCAGAATTAGGGGCACTGCTTTAAAATTAGGGGTTGCCCTTTTAGGACAGGGATGAGAAGAATTTTTTGCTCTCAGAGGGTTGTATGACTTTGGAAGACTCTGCCTCAGAAGGCAGTGGAGGTGGGGCCATTGAATATTTTTAAGGTGGAGGTAGATAGATTCTTGTTAGGCAAGGGAATCAAACGTTATCGGGGGAGTAGGCTCAAGAGGTTGAATGGCCCACTTCTGCTCCATTATTGTATGTTCGTATGTCCCCTGAGATGAGGGTTCCTAGCTGGATATTGATAACCACATTGGGTTTCAAGCAAGGCAAAGAGAGCAAGAGCTGGGCAGCTTTTCCCTTTTTCAGTTCATTCCCAAATGAGTTCCAAACAAGTTCAAAACCTAAAGCTCATCTCCGTCAGATGAGTTCCAGTAAATCACTAAGGCCTTTGCCTTTAAAACAACTTTTTTCCATCAATTAAAGTGATTGCAGTTCAATTAAACAAATAACTCTCCCCCTCAAATGCAGTGCTGGACAGGTGATTTCTTGGAGAAGGCAAACTTGCTCTAGTCCAAGGTGAACTTGCAACCTTTTTTTGAAAAAAAATGTCCAGGTCAGCTCCCAAGTGTCCTAATAAAGCAATGTCCTTCCAAATTTTAAAAGAAAATACAGTTCTTGTGGATATGATTCTAACATTTGGCTGTGCACTTTGATATTGCCATATCCAACTCACTGGAGTGGAAGGTGATAAAAGCAGAAAATGCTCACTGTAGTGAGTGGAATTTAATTCCCCACCACCTCCCACCCAGGAACTGGCCACAATCTCTGAGGTCAACCTTGACAGCCTAATAGGCATATTGGCTGTGTGGATCTAACCCAGCAGAGTACTTAATTGTTTACATGCTAATTGCAAGAACTCTATCAGACAGGCTTTTTTGAGTTTAAACAAGAAAGGGGTTAGTTTTTATAATGCTAAAAACCCGTCCAGGTAAAGATAGTAAAACATTTTAAAAAGTCACCACATGTCCAACTGTTGAAACAGACGCACAATCTTGCAAACATTATATAGTAGAGGAGGTTAACTTTTGGCCAAATTAAGATTCAACAAGAAAAGACAAATAAATGAAGAGATTTCACTGATTGTAAGTCCTTGATACTGCTGTTTTTGGCTGAGATAGTTCTTAAAGCTTATGTCATACTGTGGACAGCAGTCTGTGGTTTTTCCTTATGGAAATGCTGCTGTGGAATGTATGGATTTCTCTGCCTGCTGTCCATAGTATGAATAAGCGACACCAGGGTCTAATTTAGTTTAGAGAGAGGGAGAGGCAAGCAACCTTTTTGTTGCTTTCAGATGTTCCTTCTCCAGGCTGCCCCAAAGCAAGAAAAGTTTTGTAATAAAATACATTTGAAAAAGGTGCATTTGATCACCTGGCCTAACTCTCCATGATGATTGGTTATTTTACCGAAAGTAATTGGTTATCTTATGCCTGGACAGACCTTGGCTACTGTTAAGGCCTAGGTGATTTTTTTTAATGTCCAAGCCTTCACTTCTTGAATGACTCATTCTTCAAGGTGATGAGCTAGGAAGCAAAATATCAACACATTCAGGTGGCCATGGTCTCTGAAAACTCTCCATCTCCATTCTGATGAAAATGGAATGTATCCATGTAGTGATGCAAATTGTGGCAAACATTTTAAGTTTAGGTCCATCTTTGAAGTAATCCTGGTTATTAGCATGTTGGAAATTCCATAGAAGGGTTGCCTGAGCATATCCTATTTGTAACTCACATTGGAAACTTCCAGAAACTTGACCAACTTGCAGTTGCAGACAGGCCAGGTGACCTCTGACAACCACCTTAAGCCAGTGCTTCAACATTTGGACTGTATTTTTTGAAAGAATTCCATATGTGAGTCCAGCAGATGAAGTTGAAATTCAATGTTTGACAACAACACTCCTCCATAACTGTTGACTGACAATGTGATTGGTGGAGCAATATGTTCCTACTTTAAATAACTATTTTAAAGATTTGTTCTTTAATGAAGGCCGTGCTTTCTTGCAATGCTCTCCCTAGACCTCTCAGCCTCTATCTTGCCGCAAAAACCTACATCTTTGATCAAACTTTTGGTCACCTGCCCTAATATCTCAAGTGGCTTGTTGTCAAAATTTCCCTGATAACGTGCTGGGAAGCATCTTGGGACATTTTGCTCCCTTTAAAGGTGCTATATAAATGCACATTGTTGGGGAAGTCTAGTGATGGGAGCATAGGAAAGATTGAATGCAAGGCTCCCAGGTCTTTCATAATGTTATCCAAATTCAAATGCAGAACTCATACACACATCTTTTAATGAGGCCATCAGGGACGCTTAATGTCCGCCATTGCCAATATGGTGGCAGCCACACTTTGTGCATGCAAATTTTTATGTGCAGATTGCAACTTGGAAATTTGTAAGTTGCATACCGATGGGACACAAAGGAAATTCTGCCTTGGTGAGTTCTGGTCCTGGACTTGGAGCAGGTCAGTTTTTGCAACTATAAAGGATTGTAATACTAATGTCAGGAAGCTAGCCCATGAAAGATACAGAGTACAGGGTGTCATGAAGAAATATTAATGTCTATAATGTTATTGGAATTATTTTTTAAAAGAGTTCTAGTGGGGTCTGTGTGTGTCTTAATTGGATTAAAGCCTATAGTCTGGGTACCTTGATGTACAGTAGTTTTGAGATGGCAATTAGATAAACGTAAGGAGGGTAGAAGGTAAAGCGTAAATTTGCATTTGTTAAAAGAAACCATTCAAGGCTGCAGGTGAAATGTGCTTTTTTTCAGCTTACTAATAAAATTAGTGGGATGAAAGGATGTTATTGTTAGAAGAGGTAAAGTTAAAAGCCTAGTGATACAATGGAAAATTTACATTCAAAGAGAAAGATATGTATAAAGGATAAAGGAGATTGTGTGTAAGGTAGATGCATTTTAAGATCCAACAAGTGTGAGAAGCTTCCAGCCTGTAAACCTCAAGACTGTCTGCAAGGACCAAGAGCTGTAAGAAACTCACTTTGAATGTGACTGTCCGGGGTGTGCTCTGCCCTGTCTGTTAAATCTATGAATTTTACTGTTGCCTTAATGGGGGTGTAACTGAGAGTCAAGTTAATTAGGGGATTTTTGTAGTTATTATAGTAGTAATTTTGTTGACATATATATGTGTTTACAATCTTTCTTATATTAATAAATGCTTAATTTAGTTTTATAAAAAACCTCTTCAGACTTGGTGCTTTTATTATCACTGAATTCAAAGTCTGCTTCTTAAAACATACAAATTGCATGTGAATTCTGACACTTGTTTCAAGTTTCCCTCTGGGATTTGAACAACTCAGCCTTTACCATCGGCTGTGTCATAATACATGGTTTATTATTTTTCTTTCGTTTCAAGGAGAGAATGAAGATTAGATGAAGGCAGTTTTAATCACAGTTGCCACTCTATATCAGTGATTCCCTGACTTTAACATCCTGGGAATCCCTTTTATGAAAATGCCAAATCTCATGAAGCCCCTCCTAAAAATAAATATTTTCCAGGGATTTTCTCCCTACCTGAGTACAAATTATAAAAGCAGTGATCTTGGAAATATAACATTTGCTTTTTCTTATGATGCTTAATTGCACTATTAATAATTAGATTATTATTTATCATTACACTATTAATTTTATTACATTATGAAAGCAACAACACTCTTCCAACATTTCACTTTCAGGACTCATCTTACTTTGGTTAAGCCTAAGCTGGAGTTCTCTATCAACTAAGTGTGATGGTTACAGTTGCTTTTATCGACATAACTCTTGGAAATCTGGAACTACACAAGAAAGATAAAGAGCAGAATTTTGCCACCCTGCCAATTATGGATTTCTTGGTGGGCAGGAGCAGAGAATTTTGTGGGAGCAAAAAAGTCAGAAACCCGCCGATATAAAAATAATTTGCAATTCTCCTGACGGCGAGTTAATGGCGTGTCGGGTATCCTGCCGACTAGTGGCGTGATGGCTTTTTTCATTCATTACCATCTCATGAATGCTCATTAAATAAGCTGCACACCAGAATCACGTGCTGCTTTCCAATCTTGCCAACGGGACACCACATCGGTCTGAATCTCATTTGAAAAAGAGCGGTGTGCACAGGTCGGACTTCATTTGGCTCACACTTTGAAGTGAGTACAACATACATAGCCTAGCTATCACAGCACTGCGCTGACCTTGTTGCGAGGCCAGTGGAACTCCACACTGCTGGGGCTGTAGTGTTGGTTTGCCCTGGTGGCTGCCTCCACTGTGCAGCAGTACTCAGGCAGGGCTCAACGTTCAGATAGAGACTAGTTTTATGACCGGAGGAATGGACAACATGCACAGTTGGGGGGTATGGGGTGGGGTGTGGGGCGGGTGGCAAAGGGGCAGGAGTGCTTGGCAAGGGGTTGGGGGAAAGGGGGCACGATGGAAGGCAGAGGGGCAGAAAGGCTTCGCAAGGGGGTGGAGGAGGAATGGGGGGTACGATGGAAGGCAGAGGGGAGACCGAGGGGTGGGAGGCTGGAGCACATCAAGGGAAACTGAAACGCTGACAAACAAGGGGGTGAATGGAATACCACATGTATAAATGGGAAGGGATACATGCAGACTCTAGGAGTTGGAAGGGTGGGGTGTGTTAGTGTGGCACAAGAGGGATGGGTCGCATGGAGACTAATGGGGGGATGTTGGGAAGGGAGACAATGTGGTCTTCAGTCATGAGGGCAATGGGGAGCTCTGTAATAGTCAAAGACCTTGGTCTGCGGCTTGCAGTCAGGAGTCAGATGGTAGAGATGGTCCTGGGGCTCTGTGAAGCTCACAGTCAAGGGTCAGAGAGTTGAGAGTCATGAGGTGCAGCGGGCCATGCTGCAGGAGTGTTCATGGCAAGCACAGTGTACCCCAGCTCCAGAGAGGGGTAAGGGCTGTGTGCTCATTGGGAATAATGCACAGCTTGACTTGTCGGATGTTTTCACAGTCACTGTCCACGGGCTTGTCTGTCTCTGTACTGGGTTACAGATGGGATGGTATTGGCTATGGGAGGCGGCTGAAGCCTGTATTTGGGGAATACATAATAAAGGGGTTGGGGGGGGTGCGGGGGGAGAGGTAGGGGGCGTGGTTATGTGAATCTTTCTTGGTGGGTGGGTGACCTGGCATATAGCTTCTAGATAGGGAGGGTAGAGGTCCAAATGGGACATGGGCACATCAGTAATAATGGGTTCAGTGAGAGAAGGTAGGAATGTCGATGACAACAACAATGGGATCCAGTATTACTAGGGGAGGTTGGAGAATAACAGATATTCAGGAGTCAACATCACAGTCATTGCAACTCAACATTAACACAGAGGAATGTGAAATTTGGGTATGCAGGCAACCATTAAGGAGGTACAAGTGTAGCATATATGGCATCCTATCAGTGGAGGACTGTCATGTGCTTTCCATAATTAGCATTCATAATGGGCCAAAGGGCATTCAGTCATTAATCATGAGCAACTTATGAGGTGAGGTACAGGTAAGGAGCCAACGGATTGGAGGTCTGCAAATGTATTAGCATTATTGTGATGGATGGGCCAGATAACTATAGGCTATCAGTCCATATTCTGTGGTGGAAAAGTTATTAGAATCAATCTTAAGAGATAGGATAAACTGTCACTTAGAAAGGAACAGATTAATCAGGGACAGTTAGCATGGTTTTGTTAGGGGAAGGTCATGTCTTACTAGTTTAATCAAGTTTTTTGAGGAAGTAACAAGAAGGATTGACAAGGGTACTGCAGTGGATGTTGTCTACATGGATTTTAGTGAGGCATTTGATAAGGTCCCAAATGGCAGACTAGTCAGAAAAGTAAAAACCCCTGGAATACAGGGCAATATGGCAAGTTGGATTCAAAATTGGCTCAGAGACAGGAAACAAAGGGTAATTGATGATGGGTGTTCTTGTGAATGGCAAATGGTTTCCAGTGGCATTCCATAGGGCTCAATGTTGGATCCCTTGCTGTTTGTTGTTTATATTAATACTATGGACTTAAATGTGGATGGCATGATTGAGAAATTTGCAGATGACACGAAGATTGGCCATGTAGTTGATAGTGAAAGGATTGCTGTTGTCTCCAGAATGATATCAAAGGTTTGGCTGAGTGGGCAGAAAAGTGGCAGATGGAATTCAATCCAAAAAAGTGTGAGGTAATGTGCTTGGGAAGGGCAAACAAAGCAAGGGAATACTCAATAAATGGGAAGATATTGAGAGGAGTAGAGGAAGTGAGAGACTTTGGTGTGCATGTCCATAGGTCCCTGAAGGTGGCAGAACAGATGGGTAAGGTGGTAAAGCATATGGACGACGTATAGAAGACATAAGCAGGGACGCAGTGATGGAGCTGTATAAACTGCTGGTGAGGCCACAGCTGGAATGTTTTGTACATTTCTGGTCACTACATTACAAGAAGGACATAATTGCTCCGGAGACAGTACAGAGGAGATCTACAAGAATGTTGCCAGGGCTTGAAAATTGCAGCAATGAGGAAAGATTAGATAGGCTAAGGTTGTTTTCCTTGGAACTGAGGAGGTTGAGGGGTGACCTGATTGAGGTATACAAGATTATGAGGGCCCTAGATAGAGTAGACAGGGATGCCCTGTTTCCGCTAGCAGAGAGTTCTGTTACGAGGGGATATGGATTTAAAGTGATTCGTAGAAGGATTAGAGGAGACATGAGGAAAAATTTCTTCACCCAGAGGTTGATGGGCATCTGGAATTCACTGCCTGATTTGGTGATGGAGGCAGAAACCCTCAACTCATTTAATACGTACCTGGATCTACACCTGAAGTGTTGTAACATACAAGGCTATGGTCCAGGTGCTGGCATGTGGGATTAATATGGGCTGCTAGTTTTTTTTTAATCATTTCTGTTTGGCCAGTGCAGACAAAATGGGCTGAATTGCCTCTTTCTGTGCTGCAACCTTTGTATGGTTCTATGGAGTGAGAAACTATGCCGTCCATGTCTTCACTTGTCCCAAGCTCCAGTCGATCACATCTGGCAAGGCTAGCATTCCATCAATGCTTAACTGGTGAGCAATCATCAGAAGCACATAATGAATGTTTGTGTCAGGTACCCTGGGAGTTGCCATGACTCCTACATCCTGACTCACTCCCAGGTGCCTCAGATATTCAAAGGGCCTGAACATCTGCAGGGATGGCTGCTTGGGGATAAGGTGTACCCACTGAAATGTTGGCTAATGACACCAGTGCATCTGCCTCAGAATGGTTCGGAGGAGGGGTACAATGCAGCTCATAGCTCCACAAGGTCCCTAATCGAGATGCACTTCAGATTTTTGGACCATTCAGGTGGCACACTACAGTATACTCCCAATAGGGTTTCCTGCATCATTGGCGTGTGTTGTTCCCTTCACAACCTCGCACTGCAAAGAGGTGATCCCTTGCCAGAGGGTGAAATGAAGGAAATTGAGAGCACCTCGAAGGATGAAGATCAGGAGGCCCAGGAAACTCAAAGGGTGATGAGAGTCAATTTGAACGTGACAACGCCATGGAGGAAGCAAGATGTGGGAGACGTGCCCTTGACACTTTAATCACTGCCAGATTCCAGGAGGAGTAAAGTAAAGGAAGGCAAGGGGAGATGGCTATATTTCTCCTGGCCCTGAAAGCCATTCATTTCATTGAAAGGGATGTCTAACTGTCACATTGAGAGTTAGCTCAGCATTCACACTTGCAACTTCCAGCTCCATGATTCATCAGGTGATGATCTCTAAGAAGGTCAGCACTTGCTCTGGAATGTGAGAGTCCACTCAACAGTGAGAATGCTGCGAAAATTCACTTGATGCAGTCATTGACATATTAATAAGAAATTAATTGAGTGGCCATTGAGATGAGGACCTGTTTGGGGATTTCCTCTTCCCATCCAGGTCTTGTCCTTTGGCACTACCACTGAGGAGACACAACTGCCGCTAATCCCTCAAGGCTGCTGAGCTGCCCTCACACAATGGTGTTTCATCAGGAAGAAGCACTTTAATCACACACTTCCAATACAGATTTTAACACAGCTCCCTGAAATCACACAAGGGTGCAGAAACTATCTTCAGTAAGGTTGACATCACATGAATGTGACCCTCACAGAGGGAGACTGTCACTAAGTGGGAGGATGGCTAGACCTCAAAATATGAGGTTTCAAATGTACATAATCACAGTTCCTCCAGTTGACCAAGCCTTTTGCATAAACATCAAATGCATTAACAAAAATGCAATATTTTTACAGTGGTATCACACCCATGACCCAAAAGTGGTTTCAATATTTCTTAGCTTTCCTAACCCTACCACTATGCCTGGGTGCAGTCCCAGCATCAGCAGCAGAGGTGGAGGCAGTCTGCTGACTGCTACTTCTTGATGTCCGTGATGGCCTTGGTGAACGTCCTGTGGTGGCCTAAGGCTTGGAGGGGCCTGGCCTGATATGGGTTTCCTGCTTAGGGGCAGATGCACCCTCGTCAGCCTGAGGAGTTGTAGTGGATGGGGACACAGTTAGAGGAGACTCTGAGTGACTGGACACCCTTGGTGTGTTCTGAGTGGAATTTCCTGGAGAGTCCAGCTGATGCTCATCCTACTTGAATCTGCCCGAGTGCCCCACACTGACTCCTTGAGGAGAAGGTGCACCTGGCGGGAGGTCAAGGTGCCTCATTTCCCTCTCACCTGAACATTGAGAGTGCTCACTAGTGTATGTGGCCATGGATCCAGGGCTGAGCACAAGTCTGGCAAAATCTGCTGGACTAAGGTCTCCATGGTGGTTGTCAACCTTCCCGTGGTGACCTCGAAGCACTCGCATGTTGGAGACATGACATCAGACAGAACATAGACGGACTCCTCTATCCTTCGCTTTTGTCTACTGAGTGACTTCTGAATTTATGTCTGATATTGCTTCTCCAGCATTGAGTAACAACATTAGTTTGAAGGTTCATAGGCCTGTAGAGGAATGTGCTCTTTGTTTGTATATAATAGTTACTGATGATGGATGTTAAATACCCAGTAGCTTAAGATAATACAATGAACAGGTGTTGGGTATTGAGTATTTAATTATACTCAGATGTATATATAAAGAAGAGCCAACCAGCACTGGGTGAGGAGAGGGTGGCAGTGGGTGATTTGGCATGGAATGGTACAGTATAGTATGGTATGGTATTGTGGAGAAGTAATTATGGCCAGCAAAAAACAGTCTCCACTAAAGCATTCTAGTCTCAGCATCTTCTTCACATCCAGGCTTGGGAATTTCTCTGACACTCTTTAGACATCGGCCCATAAGCAATTTGGCTAGAAAGAATCCAATCAACGCTGAGTGTGCTAGTTTGGGTGAACAGAGTGTATAATGGGAGTTTGGTGACTGAGGGCATTTGGTGAGGGAAGTGCTCCTTTCTTTTTCTACCTTTTCTCAGCTTACAGTACCTGGCTCGTACAGGGGAAGTAGCTGATTGGTGGGTAACTGGTAAGCTATTTACTTATTCTAATTGTAATAAATAGTTTTTAAAGTTATGGTATGGCAGAGCAGCTTGGCCAAGTGGAACGTACATCCTGCAGTATGTGGGACGTCATGGACCCACCTTGTGTCCTAGACAAACACTTCTTCAGGAAGTTTTACCGGTTCCAGGCTAAGCAACTCGAACGATGGCTGGAGTCACTGTTGTGCGTCCGCAAGGCAGAGGGTTATGTGGATAGCATGTTTTTTTATATCTTCATTCATGGGATGTGGGTATCGATAGCTGGGCCAACATTTATTGCCCTTCCATAATTGCACTTGAAAACTGAGTGGCTTGCTAGGCCATTTCAGGGGGCATTTAAGACTCAGCCACATTGCAGTGGTCTGGAGTCACATTTAGGCCAGACCAGACCAGGTAAGGACAGCAGATTTCCTTCTCTAAGGATATTAGTGAACCAGATGGATTTTTAGTACAATCAACAATGGTTTCGTGGACATCATCAGACTTGTAACTCCAGACTTTTTAGTGAATTCAAATTTCACCATCTGCCATGGTGGGATTCAAACCCCTGTCCCCAGAGCATTACCCCGGGTATCTGGAGTCCTAGTCCAGTGGCAATACCACTATGCCACCGCCTTCCCTGCACGTTTCTGGAGGTAGTCACACCCACAGGCTAGGAGAATGCAGGCAGAGAGGGAATGGGTGACCACCAGGCAGCCTATGAGAACCAGACATGTAGTATAGGAGTCCCCTGAGCCTATCTTGCTTGCCAATCAGTTTTCCATTTTGGATACTGGTGAGGGCAATAGTTCCCCAGGGGAGTGCAGTCAGAGCCAAGTCCATGGCACCACTAATGGCTCAACTACATGGGAGGGGAGGAAGCAGAGTGGAAGATCATGGGATCAAACAGGTGTGTCTGCGGCAGTAAACCTGACTCCAGGATGGTGTGTTTCCTCCCTGCTGCCAGGGCCAAGGATGTCACAGACTGGCTGCAGGACACCCTTCTGGCAGAGGGTGAACAGCAAGAAGTCGTGGTCCACATCGGTACCAATGACATAGGTAGGAAGGGGGATGAGGACCTGAAAGCAGAATTTGTGGAGCTAGGAAGGAAATTAAAAAGCAGGAACTCAAAAGCAGTAATCTCAGGATTACTCCTAGTGCCATGTGCTAGTGGGCATAGGAATAAGAGGATTCAGCGATCGAACATGTGGCTGGAGAATTGGTGTAGGAGAGAGGGCATTCAGATTTCTGAGCCAATGGGACCATTTCTGGGGTAGGTGGGACCTGTACAAGATGAACAGGTTACACCTTATCAGGGCTGGGACTAATGTGCTCACGGGGAGCTCTGTTAGTACTGTTGGGGAGGGTTTAAACTAGCTCATCAGAGGAATAGGAACCTGAGGGACAGCTCAAATTGGAAGGAAGTAAAGCTGGTAATGGGAAGTAGAAAAGTAGCAAGAGAAATTAGAAGACCCCCAAAATAAAGGTTGAGATTATGGAAACTAGGCTAAGAATACCGAATAATGCCAAATAATGTCAAAAAGACAAAGTTGGGGGCACTCTACCTGACTGCATGCAGCATTCGCAACAAGGTAGATGAAATAAAGCCACAAATAGAGGTAAATGGGCATGATCTAATTGCCAATATAGAAATGTGGCTACAGGGTGATCAAGACTGGGAACTGAATATTCAAAGATATTCGACATTTAGGAAGGACAGGCAAAAAGGAAAAGGAGGTGGTGTTGCACTAATAATAAGCGATGGGATCAGTACATTAGTAAGGGAGGATCTCGCGTTGGAAGAATCAAAAGTGGACTCTGTTTGAGTGGAGCTACGAAACAGCAAGGGGCTGCAGATATTGGTAGGAGTTGTTTATAGGCCACCAAACAGTAGTGGGAGTGTGGGGAATGACATTAAGCAGGAGATTAGCGAAGACTGTAGCATGGGTAATCATGGGTGACTTCAATCTGCCTATAGACTGGATAAACCTAATGAGCAGTAATGCTATGGAGGATGAGTTTCTGCAGTATGTTAGGGATGGTTTTCTAGAGCAGTGTGTTGAGGAACTAATTAGGTAAGAAGCTATTTTAGACCTAGTATTATGTAATGAAAAAGAGCTAATTAATAATCTTGTTGTAAAAGAACCTATAGGAATGAGTGACCATAATATGATATAATTTTAGATTATAATTGAAAGTGAGGTAATTCAATCTGAAGCCAGGGTGTTAAATTTGAATAAAGGAAATTATGAATGTATAAGGGGCAAATTGGCTGAGGTGGATTGGGAAAATATATTAAAAGGTATGATGGTGCATAGACAATAGATAGTCTTTAAAGAATTCTTACATAGTTGACAGCAACTATTGATTCCTTCAAGGCACAAAAACCCAAAATAAAAAGTCAGTCAATTGTGGCTAACAAAGGAAGTTAATGATTGCATATGATGATAAGCAAAGGCCTATAAAGCCATCAGAAATATTAGTAAACCTGAGGACTGGGAGGATTTTGGAATGCAGCAAAGGGGGACCAAGAAACTGATAAAGAAAGGGAGAATAGAATATGAATGTAAACTAGCAAAAAACATAAAAACAGACTGTAAAAGCTTCTATAGGGACATAAAAAGAAACAATTGGCTGAGACAAATGTGGGTCCATTACAGGCAGAGTCAGGAGAATTTATAATGGGGAATAGAGAAATGGCAGAGAAGCTAAATGATTACTTTGCGTCTGTTTTCACTGAAGAAGATGCAATAAACCTCCCAAAATTAAAGATCCAAGGGAGAATGAGGAATTGAAGGAACTTAGCGTTAACAGGAAGGTTGTATTGGAGAAATTAATGGGACTGAAGGTTGAGAAGTGCCCAGGATGTGATATTCTACATCCCAGATGTTGAAAGAGATAGCTATGGAGATAATGGATGCATTGGTGACCTTGTTCCAAAAATCTTTAGATCCTGTGTTGGTTCTTGCAGATTGAAAGATAGCAAATGTCACCCCACTATTTAAGAAGGGAGAAAGAGAGAAAACAGGGAACTACAGAACTGTTAGCCTTATATCTGTAATAGGGAAAATACTGTAATCTATTATAAAGGGTGTGATAAATGAACACTTGGATAATAATGATCTGATTGGGCATAGTCAACATGGGATCATGAATGGAAAATCATGTTTGATGAACTTGTTGGAGTTTTTTGAGGATGTTGCTAGCTAAAATTGATAAAGGAAAGTCAGTGGACGTAATATGCTTGGATTTTCAGAAGGCTTTTGATAAAGTCCCCCACAGGAGGTTGATTCACAAAATTAAAGCGCATGGGATAGGAGGTAATATACTGGCATGGATTAAGGATTGGTTAACAGGAAGATAACAGAGAGTAGGAATAAACTGGACATTCTCAAATTGGCAAGCTGCAGATACCGCAAGGATCAGCACTTGGGCCCCAGTTGTTCACAATAGATATCAATGATTTAGATATGGGGACCAAATGTAATATTTCTAAGTTCGCGAATGACACAAAGCTAGGTAGGAATGTATTGTGAAGAAGATGCAAAGCGCCTTCAGGAGGATTTAGACAGACTTAGTGGCCGGGATTTTCCGTCCCCATATGCGTCAGACGTGTTCAGTGGCGTGAGCGGAAAATATGGCACAATTAGGGTCACAACAGCCATGAAACCAGTTTGCAATCATCCACTCAGCCCGCTGATGGCGGTCGCGTTTCCCACCATTGGACACCGGAAACCTCATTGTAATACATCAGCATATCATTATTAGGCCTACCCGCCGGACTCATCCCCCTGTGCTGGATCGTCTGCCCACGTCGGCGGGAAAACACGCCGACTTGTTTCACAGCAGCACATAAGTGACATGCACTTGGTGGGCTGCACTTTGCTCAGGACTTCAATGTTTGATTGACTCCCTTGCTGTGGTCAACATTTGCAGTCATCAGCCCCAGGCTTCACAGACACCATCACATCACTTTTAGGGGGCCTCATGGCAGACCTCCACCTACCCGATCAGCCATATGTGGGTGGTTTGTCAATGGCTGTAGGGGAAGGGGGAGAAACGGCCTCAGGCAAGGAAAGAGGCTGCAGGACGAGAACTGTACTGTGGAAGGAGGGTAACTCAGGATGTGTGCAGGGGCACATGTTGATCTGTAGAGTGGCCGCAAGATGGTGAGAGCTAAGGAGGCAGTCTCCAGAGGAGATGAGGCCAGATGGAGATGTGTATGTGAGAAGGAGTGGTGATGTCCCTTGAGCTGGCAGTGAGTGAGATGCCAGTGAAAGTGTGATGGGTTTGAGTGTATGTCATGAACCTATTAATGTATATAACTTTTTGAAAAATTAATTCATTTTAAAATAGAGGCTTATTTTGTGGGTCTGCCTCAATTGGATTAAAGCCAGCTAGTCTGGGTGTTTTGATGTATTAGTTTGAGATGTAAACAGAGAGATAGCATGTATTTGCATTTTTTGAACAGAGTATTCAAAAAGTGGGGTGAAAACTTGATGCCTATCTAACTCATACCAAGCCATATTTTTATATTACTAATAAAATTGGTACTATGAAAGGGGTTTCATTGTTAAAAGGTAAATTTCAAAGAGACTGGTGATACAATGAGAATTTAAATTCAATCTGTGGTGGTAGGTATAACTTCAGTAGATTTTGGGTGTGCAGAGCAGAGGCAATGTAAGATCAAAAGGCAGTTGCAAGCCTCCAATTGGGTCCACAGTGGAAAGAACCTAATTGTGAATTTGCAAGGTGAAAATGCTTTCCCTAGTGTTTTGGTTAAGTCTATGGGTTGTTGTTGCCTTAACGGAGATTAGTTTGGGAATTTGTAATAAGTTATGATAGTAATAATTTGTAGCTATGTGTATATATTTTAACCTGTGTAAATTAATAAAATGTTTCATGTAGTTTAATGTAAAACCTCAAACTAGTGGTCTGATTCCTGAGTTTAGATTCGCATCTCAAGCATAACACTTAAAATTATTGGTTATGACAGTTGTTTAAAGTTTCCCTCTGGGATTTTTAAATAACTCCGCTTTACCAACTGGTCATAACAGTGTGTGAGTTTAGAGTGATGAGTTGGCTGCCATATGCTAGCTGCACAGATGAGATCATTCATCCTCGATCTGCATTAGATGGCCAACCTTTTCTGTGCAGCATTGGCACTGATTGGTGATGCTGCTGCCCATCCTGCAGCCATAGCGGAGGTAGAGGACATCACAGCGGGCCTCCACGATGTCGAAATGGCTTTCCAGTGATGTGACGCGTCATTAAACCTGGGGCTGCAGTCTTTTTGCCTTTTATGGACATCTTCCCTGCAATTGTCGTGGGCTGGAAGGATGAGATGTGTGCGCAGAGCTGGACTTTAAATATGGTGCCCGGCATGATGAAGCAGCAAGGCGATGGCGTGGTGAGCAAGTGATGGAAACGGCGTGTTTCCCGGGATTGCATAAGTAATGCGGCGGGTTTGGGATGATAAGGCGTGAATACCCACCATTGCGGCCGATGGGTAAAATGTCATTCTATCTGCCCGCTGCCGCACTTGTGCAAGTCTGGGACAATTCTGCCCGGTGAGTGGGCAAGAACATGGAAGATGGAATGTAATGTGAAAAAAATGTGAGGTAGGAGGAACATATGTGCAGAGTATTTTTCAATGGTAAGAGATGGAAAGTGTATGTGTACAAAGGGACCTGGGTGTCCTTGTCAATACGTCACTCAAAGCTATTATGCAGGTGCAGCAAGCAATTAGGAAGGATAGTGGTATGTTAGCCTTTATCACAAGAGGATTTGAGAACAGGTGTAATGAAATCTTGCTTCAATTGTTTAGAACATTGGTTAGACCGCATCTGGAGTACTGTGAGCAGTCTTAGTTTCCTTACATTAGGAAGGATATTATTGCTATAGAGGGAGTGCAACAAAGGTCCACCAGACACATTCCAGAGATGGCAAGACTGTCCTAAGAAGAGAGATTGGGGAAACTGGGCCTGTATTCTCTAGTGTTTCAAAGATTGAGAGGTGATCTCATTGTAACCTACAAAATACTTAAAGGGATAGACAGGGTGTATGCAGGTAAGATATTTTCCCTGGTTGGCGAGTGGGCACAATCTCAAAACAAGGGGGAAGCCACTTAGGACAAAGATGAGGAGATTTTTTTTAACTCAGAGGGTTATGAATCTTTGGAATTCTCTCCCCCAAAGGGCTGTGGAAGGTCAGTCATTGAATATGTTTAAAGCAGAAATTGACAGATTTCTAAATACCAATGACATAAAGAGATATAGGGATAGTGTGGGAAAAAGGCATTGAGGTTGATGATCAGCAATGATCGTGTTGAATGGTGGAGCAGGCTTGACAGGCTGAGTGGCCTACTCCTGATACTATGTTCCTATTAGCTAGAGGCGTGGCTCGATAATGCAACAGGGCTAGCTGATAATATGGGCAATCTCATTGTTAGCAGTGAATTTCCAGAAGTGGTCATTAGAAAATTGTGGGTCATTGTCCAAGACCCTGTGGTTACGCTCTTCTCTTGTGGAGTGGTGGATAAGGACGTCATCCATATGGCAGATGACTCCTTGTTTGCCCTCTAGGATTGTGAACATGGTGCGCTAGAATATCCCCAGGGGTGATGAGATGCCAAAAGGAAGGCGATTCAAACAAAACCGGCCAAACAGCGTGATAAAGGTTGTCAGCAATCTAGACTCCTGGTCAAGAGGTTTTTGCTAAATTCCACTACTAGCATCGAGTTTGGTGAAGTGGATGCTATTGGCAAGCTTTGCCAGGCTGTCATCTACAGACACCAATGTGGACTTCCCTCTAGGCTGCTTTGTTTAATTGTGTGAGGTCAATGCCTGAGTTGAACGTTCGGTTTGGGAACTATAACCAGCTGGAAACAACACTGAATTGGTTGTGTGACCAGTGAAGTGACACCCCTGTGCAGCATGCAGTCAAGTTCCTCTTTGACCTTCAGTACTAGAGGATATGGTAGCCTTGTGGGGGGGTGAACAGACACAGCGGCATGGCATCTGGGAGCAATGAAATGTAATATTTGTTCTTTAGCTTACCCTGCCCCTGGAAGAGTCATGAAAATTCCTGATGGAACGTGGTCCTGTTGTCCAGTGGAAGGACTTCATCTACTTTCTCTAGTTTGCCCAGTTGTATACACGCATTCCTGTTGAATAGAAAGATGCTTTGATTATGCAAGATATAGAGGGTCTCTGTGATCTGTCACACCTTGTGGATGTAATCTGATCCTTAATGTGCAAATTAGTCCCCACCCCCCACCCCGGACCTTGGGGTTTAATATTTGATAGCTAGGCAGGAACTGTGTTGAGCCATGTTACATGATCAACCAGTATGGATACCCCAGTGCCCGTATCGAGCTTATAGCAGGTTGGAAATCCTTTGACTTCTAAAGTGACTGACCAGAAGCCTTGGCAATGATCTTGTACTTCTGAGATATCATATGTCTGTTTGTAATCTATGTTCTGTGAGAGCCGTGAGTTGCAGCAATCCTTTGCTCTCTACACTTATTAGAGAATTAAATGAACAGAACTACTGGAAATGCCCTGCCCTCCCACGTTCGAGGCACTCTATGCTGCCTTGAGCAGTGTTTCTGCCTGTGTTATCTATTTGTGCTGCAGTGTAAATACTTCAAGATGGTGGCGGCACAGGTTCCCGCCTTTTTGACTAGTTTGGCAGGCTTCAGTGAGGGTGGTGCATTTGGGCCTAAAGGGTGAGTGGGCCTCGCCGCTGCCTTGGTGCATTGTGGGATGATAGGCCAATTTTGCATACTTGGTCTGGCCTGACCAATTCCATGAAATAGTCGAACAGGAATGGAATCATCTGTTGCAGGCTCCTGTTGGCGAGAACTAACTACAGTGCATGAAGCAGAAAGAAGCAATTCGACCGCTTCCATTGGTTTGTGGAACCCGTGACTGCAGCAACGATTTCCTGAGATGAAGTAAAAAACATGCTGAAGGTTCTTAACACAGAGTCAAAGACTGCAGGGGCCTTGTCGAGCCCCTGGCTGCTAAGGATGTGGTCAGTAATGAGTCCTATGAAGTAAAAGAACAAACTGATCTGGAGTTGCTGTCTTTTGGTAAGGAGACCTGATGCTGCTTGATAATTCAATAAGTTAGTCTTTCAACGGTGAGGTCTGTACGGGCCCTTGAGACTTTCCAGTGGACGGGGTAGGAGCAGTGATTGCTTGTCCAATGCAGTGATCGCTATCCTTCTTCAGTTAGCCTGATGCTTTGTGTATTGTCTTTCAGCTTCCCTTAAAACTTTTTGCCTGCTCCTACCAGTGGAGGACTTCCTGTATGATGTGCACATTGAGGTATTTGTATTCTGACATGGATTTTACCTTTATGAACAGAAGTAAGCCAAAGTATTTTTCTTAGTAGCAGCAAAGTGTAATTTGTCTTATAATACAAGTTATTCAGTGCACATTTAGTTAGTACTATGGTCACTTTTTGTATTCATGTCGCAAACAAATTCTGAACAGTATTTTTGGTTGTAGCTTTTTGTAATAGAAGTAAGTAGATCAAAGCTTTACATTGTACAAATGACAAGGCATATTGTTTGTAAATATACAGTATTATACCCTATTAATGGTAAATAATGTCATTTGCTGTGTTCGCTAAACAATCATAAGTTATGTTGTGATTTATGTACAATCAGTTATTTTCACATATTTGGGGTGTCTATTGAATGATCACTGTTTAACCTGCAACATTACTGTTATTACACAATACTTCTCTGATATCCCCAGGTCTATTCACGTGTTACGTACAGAAATTGGAATTAGAGTTAGTTGGTTTATTAATGAAGTCAACAGAGTTTCACTGTTGTACAGAAGGGCCATAATATTATTCCTATTAAAGAAATATTTGTGTATTTCTAATTTTAAAATAATTTTACAAAACACAAGTTATCGCTAAGTCACTTGCCCTATTGTCTATTAGTTGGTATTTGTGAAAGAAAGGGCAAACTGACAGCTGGCTGCATTCCACTACCTCAGTCATCATGTGGAATGTATTACAGCTGAATCTGATTCTGTGCTCACCTAATTTCCATTCACTTCAAAATAAAGGTTACTGTTGGGGAATCCTGAGCATTTTTCCTTTACAAACCCAGGAGTAGCGCTGCTAATCGTAGCACATTTCACTGTCATGTTTTTATATCATATAATGTCCTGTTTAAAGATGCTTTCCCCCCTTCCAAAGAAGTATAACTATTTACAATACATGTCCATGTTTAGTTGCCTTTACATATATATAGAGGACTGGTGAATCGATGAGTCTCTAAAGGTAGAGGTAACCTGCTGGTGCGCCCAGATCTTGTAATGGTAACCTTGTCTGGGGGTGTATTTAATTGCTCACAGTGAACTATGGGATTATCATTCTTGGATGTTGTTCCTGGTTGCGTCTGTGGTCTTGTCCTTGATGCAATATGACTGTACGGTGGTTGAGGAGCTAGAATGGATCTGATTTGTCCTCGGTTGTGGCTGGTTGCCATGTATGTTCTGTGAGATTCAGACTGCAAATTTGGTGTCCCAACTGTAAACATGGCGATTGTGTACCCAAATTTTATACAGCACATTGGTCATCTTCTCTTGCAATTTTAAAATTGCTCTCTAGTTTCTGTTAGAGTAGAATGGGTAAGGGTAGGTGAATTGGTTGGCACCGGTCTGCCAAACATGAGCTTTGATGGCAATGGAATAGTTCCTTTTAAGAGTTTCACTCTCAGATGTAACATTGCAATGTGTAGATCTTGCTGGGTCTGTCTACATTTGAGAATTAGGGATTTCACCATGTGAATCATTTGTTCAGCTAGGCCATTAGATCCAAGGTAATGAGGAGCAGAAGTATTGTGATTGATATTCCACTTCTCACACATTTCCTGGAATGGCTTACTGTTATGCATAATGATCTCTCTAGGCGCAACAAATAGACTGAAAATAGCACTTAGAGTGTGTGCAACAGTTGTGCGCAACAGTTCTGTTTAACATATTGTACAATTGTCGAATAATGGGACATTTGGTAAAGTAGTTGACAATGACAATGAAGTCAGTGCCATTGGACATGAAAGAGGTCAGATGCAATTTTGGATCAAGGATGGGTAGAGAGTTCATCGATGGTGCTTTATGCTGACTTGGCATATGCTCTCAACATGCCTTGCACTTCTTGACAACAACTTCAATGTAATTGTTCATACCCAACCAATCTTCTCATCTGATCCATGCCCAGGCGCGAGTGATGAAGTTGTTGAAGAATATCAGGCCACAAAGATTCCAGTACGATGACCTACCAGCCTTTAAAAATGACTCCCCGGGAGATGCCTACCACATCTCAGTCAGGCCAAAATGGCCTCTTGTGTTCATGGACATGCTGAATTAATTCAGGCCATCCTCCAATGATGGTTTTCCACAGTTGCTGCAGTGTGGCATCTTTTGCTGTTTTTTCTCGTAGCTGCTGGGATATGCGCTGCACAAAATGTACCAGATCAATTAACAAACTTGCATTCTCCACAAAGCATAACACTTTAGCTCCCTTGAAACATTCTGAATATTTTGATGTTAGGCTATGAACTGAGTTGAGAGGAACAGTTTCTGAGGTTGATCTGCTGTGTGAGGTCTCACGGATTCCATGGACTGTTACTAATATGAGGTCATAGCATTCTGTGATCGCTGGATCTTTACTTTTCACGATATTGAACATATGCGGCAACCAGGAGGATTTATTGGATTTGCACTCCAGGACTATGGAACCTGCACATGGAATTAGTGATCTGTTGTACGTCAAACATTGCACAGTATTAGGTTTCATCATGGCCTTCCATGTCTATGGTTACATGTATTTTAGAATCCGCAGAGATAGTACGTTGGCACTTGCACCTGTGTCAATCTTGCTCAATAACAAATAGCTATGAACTTTCTCAGAACAGTTAATTCAAATCTTGGCAAACACTTCAGACAATGTGATGGCCTCAATGTTTTCCATGAGATTGATGGTGTGAAACATGTGTTCACCACTCTTAATCTCATCCTGCATATCATCGTCATTTTCTGGTTTGTCACTCGCCCCATGTATCTGTTTCTGATGGGACACTGGATGGCCATTCTTGTTGCTTGAAGGTACCTGTTGTGTACCATCTGTTTGGATTAGTGCATGACTCTTTGTAGCTGCAGCAGCCTTTTCTCTTGTGCACTACCACTGGCAATGGTCCTTTCTGCCACATATAAACCATAGAACCATAGGAAATTTACAGCACGGGAGACCATTCAGCCCATGTTGTCCATGCCATCCCAAGGATACCCAGGTCCCCTTTCTAATCTCACCTTCCTGCACTCGGCCCATAGTCCTGCAGCTTACAGCACTTAAGGTGCAGATCCAGGTACTTTTTAAAAGAGTTGAGTTTCTGCCTCTACCACCAACTTGGGCAGTGAATTCCAGATGCCCACGACCCTCTGCGTTAAAAAGTTCATCCTCATGTCCCACCTATACCTTCTGCCACTTATCTTGAATCTATGTCCCCTGGTTCTAGAATTCTCCATCAAGGGAAACAATTTTATCCTGCCCACTCTATCTATTCCCCTCATAATTTTGTACACCTCAATCAAGTCACCTCTCAGCCTTCTTTGTTCTAAGGAAAATAACCCCAACCTATCCAATCTCTCCTCGTAGCTATACTTTTCTAACCCTGGCAACATTCTTGTAAACCTCCTCTGCACTCTCTCCAGAGCTATTACATCCTTCTTGTAATGTGGTGACCAGAGGCCCTCAAAACCACATGTGTGCACTATCAGGAAACCCATTATTCTGTCAAGCTCACATGCACTTTCATCCTGGTCTTCACTCCTCAGGGAGAAGAGGATAAAGGCCCCTCTCCTTCTCTAGAATGCCTCTGTCTCTAAATCTATCAAATCCGGAACTTTGCGATTCAGTTCATGTCACATACTAAACACATCAACTAAGATGTTCTCCCCAAGCCTTGGTGTGATGCCAATCATGATGCTAATTATTCATTACCCGCCTGTCATATTACTTTATATCTGTTTGTACTAAGTTGTTATGCCCTCAATTTCATCAGTAATGAATCCTATGTATTTCTCAAAAGTAGTTTCATAAACAGGAATAACCCATCAGCAGATTTTGAGGACTTATCCTTCATCATTGATTTTATAATAATGAGCAATTTCTGGACTTTCAGAAACTCCGCATTAATTGAAGAAATCAAAATCATAGAATCACAATCGGTGGAAGCTGTGGAGGTGGTTCCTTTAAGCAGGGTTTGGCAAAGCAAGAAAATACTGGTCTTTTTAATATTGTTCTGTGCAATAACATTAGCTGCCATAATCTACAGATATGAGATATGAGACATGGTAACATAACAGCCAGGTATCTTACCTTTATTGAAACTGCAAATATGATATTGGAACATGAAACAGAGAAAGACTCCAAAAGAGTGAACACTTCTTTAAAAAGAATTTGGACAATTAACTCTGATGGACGACTTGGCAACCTGATGGGGGAGTATGCAACATTATACGCATTGGCAAAATTGAATGGTCACCAAGTATATATTTTGCCTGCCATGGCCAATTACCTGTCTCCATTTTCAAAATTACACTTCCGACTCTCCATGACAATGTGAGAAATAGGATAAATTGGAAAGGCTATAAGCTCCATGCCTAGATGGATGACGAGTACCTTAGTATACTAGGAGACTATATTATGTTCTCAGGATATCCATGTTCCTCGACCTTTTATCATCATGTTCAAGAAGAAATTATCCATGAGTTCAACTTTCCTGAATTTATAAAAGAACTAACCAACATATTCCTTAGACGTTAGTGGGGAGCGAAAGAATGTGACATATGTTGGTGTTCATATTCAAAGAGAGATTACATACTTGTTATGCCAAACCAATGGAAAGGATCGTAGCTGATAAGAAATATTTCGATACATTAATGGCTTACTTCAGAAATAAATACAAAGACGTTTTTGCAGTGACAAGTAATGGAATGGATTGGTGTAAGAAGAAAATTAATAATTCCAAAGGAGATGTTGTCTTTTCAGATGATCTAAAGCAATCAAGTCCAGCTGATGACATTGCAATCCTTGCTCATTGTAATCACACTATAATGACAATAGGGATGTTTTGCTACTGGGCTGGTTACTTGGCAGATGGGGAGATAATTTACCTCACAAACTTTACTTTGCCTGAATCACCATTTCTAAAGTTATTTTAGAGAATATGTGTAGCCTGTGATTTTTCTGTCGATACATTTTAAACTGTCATTTTAAAATTGATTTGTCACATAGCTTTTTAAATATATTTAGATATATGACCCTGACTAGATAAGCATTCCATTTTTGTCACTAATGATTACAATAGTACAAGTAAAGCCCCCATCACACAAACAGCTGAAAGGAAAACCTGAGACATCGATCTACAGTTGCTTTTATATTACAGCAACATTTTTATTATTATTAGTGCTAGCAGAAATCACTCAGGTTTAGATGTCAACATGCACAATCAATTGCAGCCTTTATGTTCATTAATACGATGCCTGGCACAATTGCTGATGTTAAACTGTTTACTTACTGTTTTTACAAATAAGCAAAGGTGTTATTTATATAAAGCTCCATGAAAATTATTGAATGGCTGGTTGTAATGATCCAGAGCAGAATGCAAAATTCTGACTTATGTGTAACTGAATTAATGAATTATTGGTAATGCTTTAAAATTTCTAATTCATTTTCTTTGGAAATCATTTCCTTAAAAAAAAATTCTGATTGAATATTAATGGATGCTAATAATTTTTACTCAAATATTTTCTACTCCTGTATGTGTGTATAACACTGTTATTTTTGTTGATTGCCTTGAGAAGAACTCTTCAATAAATTCATGAGGGTAGTGTCACAGCAATTATAATCACTAACAGGCTGATAGGATCATTGTGCAGTTTCTTTACTGAAAGTGGCAACATTGGAATCAACATAACAATCTCTACGTATATATTGAAGCAGTAAATGTTGTACAGTAAGAGCTCTCAGCATTGGAGACTGGACTAGTTATCCAGAGACCCAGGCTAATGCTCTGGGGACGGGGGTTTGAATCCCATAGTGGATGTTGAATTTGATCAGGAAAAAAAATGAAATTAGAAGCCTAATGATGGCCTTAAAACCATTCTTGATTGTCGTAAAAACCCATCTTGTTTATTATTGTCCTTTAGGGAAGGAAATCTGTTGTCCCTACCTGGTCTGGTCTACATATGACTCCAGATCGACAGCAATGTGGTAAACTCTTAAATGCCCTCTGAAATGGTCTAGCAAGCCAATCAGTTGTGTCGAACTGCTAGAAAGTCTATAAGGAATGAAACCGGATGGCCCACCTTACACCGATCTAGGCACCAGAAACGACAATAGCAAACCCAGCCCTGTCAACCCTGCAATACCCTCCTTACTAACCTCTGAGGGCATGTACCAAAATTGGGAGAGCTGTTCCACAGACTAGTCAAGCAGCAGCCTGACATAACCATACACATGGAATAATGCCTTACAGATAATGTCCCGGACACCACCATCACCATCCCTGGGATGTGCTGACCCACCAACAGGCCAGACCCACCAGAGGTGGTGGCACAGTGGCACAGTCAGGAGGGAGTTTCCCTGGGAGTCCTCAACATCAACTCCGGACCCCATGAAGTCATACGAATATAGGAATTAGGATCAGGAGTAGGCCACTTGGCCCCTCAAGCCTGCTCCACCATTCAATAAGATCATGGCTGATCTGAATATAATGGCAACCCCACATTCCTGCCTACTCCTGATAATCTTTCACCCTCTTGGCAATCAGGAATCTATCTATCTCTGCCTTAAAATTATTCAAAGACTCTGCTTCCATCGCCTTTTGAAGAAGAGAGTTCCAAAGACTCAAGACCCTCTGAGAGAAAAAATTTCTCCTCATCTCTGTCTTAAATGAGCGACCCCTTATTTTTATACAGTGACCCCAATTCTAAATTTTCCCACAAGAGGAAACATCCCCTCCACATCCACCCTGTGAAGACACCTCAGGATCTTAAAGGCTTCATTTAAGTTGCCTCTTCCTCTCTAAATTCCAGTAGGTACAAACCTAACCAGTCCAGCTTTTCTCGATAAGACAACCTGCCATTCCTGGTATTAGTCTAGTAAACCTTCTCTGAACTGCTTCCAATACATTTACATCTTTCTTTAAATAGGAAGACCAGTACAGGACACAGTATTCCAGATGTGGTACCATCAGTGCTCTGTATAGTTGAAGCATAACCTCACTACTTTTGCAATTAATTTTCCTCACAATAAATGATAACATACTATTAGCTTTCCCAATTACCTGCTGTACCTGCATACTAACCTTTTGTTATTCATGCACCAGAACACCCTGATCCCTCTGAATCTCAGAGCTCTGCAATCTGTCAACATTTAGATAATAAACTTCCTTTTTATTCTTCCTGCCAAAATGAACGATTTCACATTTGCCGGCATTATGCCCCATTTGCCAGATCTTAGCCCACTCACTTAATTGGTCTGTGTCACTTTTTAGCATCCTTACATCTTCTTCACAATTTACTTTCCTACCTATCTTTGTGTCATCAGCAAATTTAGCCTTCATTCCTTCTGTCCTTTCATCCAATTCATTTATCTAAAATGTAAAAAGATGGGGCCCCAACAGTGATCCCTGTGGCACACCACTCGTCACATCCTGTCAACCAGGAAAAGACCAATTTATGCCAACTCTCTGCTTTCTGTTGGCTAACCAATCTTTTATCCATGCCAATATGTTACCGCCTACACCATGAGCTTTTATTTTTTTCAATAACCTTTGGTGTGGCATTTTATCAAATGCCTTCTGAAAATCTAAGTACAGTACATCCACTGGTTCCTGTTTATCCACAGCACATGTGGCTCCTTCAAAGAACTCCAATAAATTGGTTAAACATGATTTCCCTTTTACAAAACCATGTTAACTCTGCCTGATTGCCTTGAATTTTTCTAAATGCCCTGTTGTAACACCTTTAAAAATAGCTTCTGACATTTTCCCTATGTTAGGTGTTGAGTTAATTGGCCTGTAGTTTCCTGCTTTCTGCTTGAATAAAGGATCTACATTTGCCATTTTCCAATCTAATGGATCCTTCCCCGAATCTAGGGAATTTTGGAAAATTAAAACCACTGGATCAACTATCTCACAAGCCACCTATTTCAAGACGTTATGGTGAAGTCCATCCAGACCTGAGGATTTGTCAGCCCCCAACCCCAACAATTTGCTCAATACCACTTCCCTGGTGATTGTAATTTTCCCGAGTTCCTCCCTCCCTTCCATTTCCTGATTTAGAGCTATTTCCAGGATATTACTTGTGCCCTCCTAAAGTGAAGACCAAAGCAATATACCTGTTTAATTCATCCACCATCACCCTACTTTCCATTATCAATTCCCCAGGCACACTCTCTAAAGGACCAATGCTCACTTTGTTAACTCTTTTCTTATTTAAATATCTATAGAAAGTCTTACTATCCATCTTTATGTTGCTGGCTAGCTTCCTCTCATACCCTAATTGTTCCCTCCTTATTAACCTTTTTGTCATTCTTTTCTGTTCTTTATATTCTTTCCAGTCTTCTGACCTGCTACCTGTCTTTGTGTAATTATATGTTTTTTCTTTAAGTTTGACACTGTCTTTAACTTTTTTAGTTAATCACGGATGGTGGGCCCTCCCTTTGGAATTTTTCTTTCTCATTGGAATGTATATATTCTGTGTATTCTAAAATATCCCTTTAAATGTCTGCCACTGAACTTCTATTGGCAGATTCCTTAACCTCATTTGCCAGTTCACTTCAGCTAGCTCTGCTTTTACACCCTCATAATTTCCCTTATTTAAGTTTAAAATATTAGTCTTGGATGCACTCGTTTCACCCTCAAAATGAATGTAAAATTCAACCATATTATGATTACTGCTACCTAGGGGTGCCTTCACTATGAGATTATCAGTTAATCCTATCCCATTGCTTAACACCAGTCTAGTATAGCCTGTTCTCTGGTTGGCTCCAAAACGTGCTATTCTAAGAAACTATCCCGAAAACTCTTTATGAACTCTTCATCTATGCTACCTTTTCCCATCTAATTTTTCTAGTCTATATGTGGATTAAAATTTCCCATGATTATTGCTGTACCTTTCTGGCAAGCTTCCATTATCTCATCTTTTATGCTCTGTCCTACTGTGTAGTTACAATTAGGAGGCCTGTACACCACTCCCACAAGTGACTTCTTGCCTTTATCATTCCTCATCTCAACCTAAACCACTTCTACGTTCTGGTTTCCTGAAGTTAGGTTATCCATCTCTAATGTGCTAATATCATCATTAATTAACAGAGCCACCTTTCCACCTTTTTCTAACTTCCTGTCCTTCCCAAAGTCACATACCCTTCAATATTCAGGTCCCAATCTATGTCATTCTGTAGCCATGCCTCTGTAATGGCTATCAAATCATACTTATTTAGTTCTATTTGCACTAACAGTTCATCTGTTTTGTTTTAAATGCCTCATGTGTTTAGATACAGAGCCTTTAGTTTGGCCCTTTTATTATTTTTGTAGAGTCTAGCCTTATCTGCTGATTTAGTCTTAGAATTGTACTCTCTGTCCCTTCCTGTCACAGTCTGTTTATCATTTCCCATATTAATACCTGTCTTTCTTGCCTTATCTCTACTCTTTGGCTTACCACATCTCTCCAAATTTGAACACTTGCCATGACTACTCAGTTTAAAACCCTCCCTACTTCCCCAGTTAAACGGCTCATGAGGACACCAGCCCCAGCACAGTTCATGTGTAGACTGTCCCAGTGGTACAGATCCCACTTTCCCCAATACTAGTGCCAGTGCCCCACAAACCAGAGCCACTCCTCCCACACCAGTCTTTGTCTCATGGCATAGGCAAGAAAACCTCCTGCTGATTACCACATACCATCCCCCCTCATTTGATGAATCAGTGCTCCGCCACTTTGAACACTACTTGGAGGAAGCACTGAGGGTGGCAAGGGCACAGAATGTATTGTGGATGGGGAACTTCAATGCCCATCACCAAGAGTGGCTCAGTAACAGCACTACTTAATGAGCTGACCAAGTCCTAAGGACATAGCTTCTAGACTGGGTCTTCAGCAGGTGTTGAGGGAACCAACTGGAGGGAAAAACACATTTGACCTCATCCTCATCATCTGCCTGTCACAGTTGCATTTGTCCATGACAGTATTGATAGGAGTGAACATTGCACAGTCATTGTGGAGCGAAGTCCCCTCTACACATTGAGGATACCATCCTTTGTGTTGTGTGGCACTACCATCATGCTAAATGGGATAGATTTCGAACAGATCTAGCAACTCAAGACTAGGCATTCATGAGGTGCTGTGGGCCATCATCAGCAGCAGCAGCAGAACTGTACTCAACAACAATCTGTAACCTCAAGGCCTGGCATGTCACCCACCCTACCATTACCACCAAACCATGGGATCAACCCTGATCCAATGAAGAGTGCAGGAGCGAATGTCAGGAGCAGCACCAGGCAAACCTAAAAATGAGGTGTCAACCTGTTGAAGCTACAACACAGGACTACTTGTGTGCTAAACATGGAAGCAGCATATGATAGACAGAACTAAACAATCCCACAACCAACTATTATGATGTGGCAGGTGATGTGTGCCAATTGGACCAAATCTACAAGGGAAACCTGGCCATGCTATCACAATGGATTTGCAATTTCTATTTATTATGATAAGATTTAGGCACTGAATTCAGAAGTAATGAGTCCACTAACACCTTTAGAGATTTTTTAAAAACTAAATTAAAGCATTTATTAACAAAAGAAAATATTTCAAGCACATGCATAAGATTACAATTACTTAATACTATAACAAATCCCAAAATTTCTAATTAAACAGACACAACCCCTTTAAGGCAACAGTCAAAAATAGATTTTAGTTTAAATAGCAAGATAGCAAGTTTACCACAGCACCCACTGGACAGAGGAATTCCAAAGGCTTTTCTCCTCTGGACACAGCAAACTTTTGCAAAAATAGCTGGAGGCTTCCCCAAGGCTGTTTTACACACTTCTGTTAGATCTTACATGGACCCACAACATCACCTTCACTCCTTATATATGTTTCTATATGCCTTTGAAAATGTAATTTTACCATAATATAAAAAATCTCTCTTGTTGTCAATATCGTCAGTACCTTTCGGGAAAAATAAACATAATAACCTTGCCCTATTTATCTTGTTAGTTGTAAACATCCTATCATCCATTTGAAATCCAAACAACTCCTTCACATGTAAAAATGCAAATTTCCTTCACACCCTACATGCTAAGCCCTCATCCATTACTTATTAGCATTTCAAATGCCTTTTACCCCTAACTTCTTTTGATAATTTCAAGCTTGCAGCCTATCTGACCCTAATTTAATTAAACCACACAGACAGAACCATCTACACCCAAAGTACTCACACCCATAAACCTACTTTACAATAAACCACAATAATATTATGAAAAACATTATAATTTCATGACACAGCAGATCAGATCTAAGCTATGCAGTCCTGCCACACTCAGTCATGAATGATAGTGGATAATTACACAACTCGGTAGAGTTGGAGACTTCCAAAGCTAACCTACTCCTCTGAACAGGCAAGCAGGACACCAGTATGAAGCCATGCTTGTCACCAGGACCTGTTCTGCAAAATTTAGCTGGATGCCTGAATAGAAGGGCAGTGATAGCTTCCCCATCATGCCAAATATTCTAGGAGGTGAATCATGAGCCAAAAGTTGAACTAGTACATAGCTACAGAACAGTAGCCAAAAGAGCCAATAAACCTCTGGCCTTTATCTCAAGGTGACCAAAATGCTCCAGCTGTGTACAGAGAATCAGAAGTGCTGAACAACATCCCTGACCATGAAAGACCAATTTTATTTCTGTGGACTCTGTCAAGAAATAGGAACTTACCTTAACTTGGCCAGAGGCCAAGGGCTCCAGCTCCAGTAGACCACACATTTCTGCGCATGCGCGGATCAGGAGCTGGCTTCACATGTGCAGTTCTGCATTGCAAGATCTTCAGGCTGGGGCAAGTACCTAGAGCATCTCTGTTAAGAAGGAAGGAAGGACTTTGCTTTGCTGTTTTGGAAATAAACCTGTTTTAAGGTACAGGCTAATTTTACATTCATTCTTCCTCAACATATAATTCTTGGAACAAACACCAGTGTAGGGGGAAACAGGACAAAAATCCAATCACAAGACCCAAGGTGCAATAACCAGAGGAGTCCTGAAACAGGGAGAGTGGACAGGGAAAGTTCCCTGAGAGAAAGGGAAAAAAGTAGGGAAGGAGCCATTGGAAGCCGACCACTGAGAGGAAGAGACAACCATGAGGAGACCTCCAGTAGGAAACACTGTGGAGAGAAATTACTGGTGAGAGGAGCAAAGGAAAAGGTTTCAGGCAATATAAGTGCTGCGGTTGGCAGGGTCCAAGTAATGGGGGCTTGGAGAAACCCTGGAGAGCTGAAAAGACAGTGGAAAGTTGGTGACTCTGTGCTGTTGGTGCAAAGTTAATTCTTTAAAGCAGTGGGGTTCTCCTTGGTGTGGATGAAGAGCTGAAATTCTGTTTGTGATTCAGTGCTGGAATGCAGGCTCGGTGATTCAGGGGAATGCAGGTTTGGGAGGTGAGATTGAAACCCTGGGAGGTGTACAGGCATTGAGACAATCTGAGTCAGAATGTCTTTGAAAGAATTCAGAGACTTGATCTCTGAAAGTGAAAAGCTTGGAATCCCTCATGAGGAAGACAGAGTTTAACAGGATTGTGTAATTCACAGTGGACGCTGACTTCTGGGCAGTTTGCTCTGAAATATATAGGATCTGTCTTGGTTGCATCTGCCATTTATTATGCAGTGTAGCATGTTCAACCGCAGTTTTGCTCTTCATTCACATGTACCTCATGTTAATTTTAAATGTTAGAGTATAAGATAGTTATTGTAAATTGTTTTACTTTTTTGACTTAGTATTGTAAAGTTTTATTTAGTTTCTTCAAAACTGGAAGCTTTTGGCTCTATTCTCTTAGTAATACCTGGGATCTCAATGTTGTCTACTTTAAAGTATAAGTTACTGGTTCCTAACCATATCATACCAAGGATTTGGTGGTCTGGTCCAGGATCATAACAAATGTCAAATTTCTCCATTCTCTAATTCCATAGATTTTTAATATATTTTTGCAATGTTTTTAATATTTCAATTTCCATCATAATCCCATATGTGTTCCTTCATCTTTATTTTGCCTTCTGTACAATTAGTAAAATGTGAATTATATTCCAGACATTTTACTTACTGTACTGCTGTCATTGAGAATTCATCAATGTGACTTTCTGCTTGGCCCTTTTGATGACATCACTGCTGCTGGACACCAGAAATCTATAAAGTTAATGCCAGAATTTGATTAACATCAGGAAAGGCTAGATCTTTGTGGCCAGCTTTCTTTAAACTCACCAGCAAGCACGGTCACTTGACTGCAAAATCTAGGGATTAAAGTGTTAGGGTTCTGCTATCTCTACCCCCAGCGAGGTAAATTTATTCAGTCAAACTTATTGATAGCTTAAATCCTCAAATGAATGAAATTTTAAATCATCATAAGAGCTTAAATCAGCTCTGCTAGCTATTGACTTGGTCTTAAGATAAAATATCCTGTCTTCCAGGAGTATTTAGACTAACAAAGATACCTCAGAATAAAGCATACATGGTTAATTATAGCAGAATTATCTCTCTTAAAGAATAACCCCTCTTAGAACTTAGAATTTTATAACTAAAAATTCTAGAAGTGTTGGAGTCCATGAGGTTTACAGATTAAGACTACAACCTGTTATAGTGGTTACTTTATAATACTTTATTATAAGATTACATTTTGGATTACATTATAGTAATGTTTTGAATATTAGAGTATAAATGCAAGATAAACTAATTCATCTAAATATAGTAAATGCAAACTTCAAATCCACTTAGAGAATAAAAGTAGGATATTCAAACAAATAATAACTAGTTTTATACTCACAATCAAAAGTATGAAGCATAGTTTCTGCTGTCTTTGTCTCAGCTATGCGGAAACCTATCTAGGGTCTCGACCCAATGATGGTCCCGCAAAATTTGACTTGTTTACTTATGTTCCTAATATAAAGAAAATCTGTTGCTTTTAGAATAACGTACCATTGTATGTCTTACTGTTAGACCACTTTGTTTTAAGCAATTCCTTAGAAACAAAACAAGATGATTTTTATAAATAGCAGATGTAATGTTATCATCTTGTTTTCTTGTTTCCTGGTCTGGAAAATCCTGTTCTCAAGGCCTTTGCACCTGTGTATGTGTTGTTAGGAACTTGATATAGTTTAAGTAAGTTGTATTTGTATTTGTATTTGTGGGTTAGGAATAAGCTATAGCTTCAAGTTTAATTTCTATTTCTGTATTTGTGTGTTAAGGAAACCTGAGTTCTAGTTTCACTTTAAACTGATGCCTGTAACTCTGGAGCAGTTTGTTTGTATACCTGCATTCTAATGAGGTTTTATGATTCTTGAAATTTTAAAAAAAACTGTGCTGTTGGCTAGCAACAGGGGGACCCACAGCGACAGAACAGCAGTTTTAGTTTAGTTGGAAGCAGGTGCCATGAGAAGCTAGACACAGGATGGGGAACAGCAGGGAGCATGTTCCTAAGAATGAAAAGAAAAGTCCCAAAATCAGAGAGTGGAACAAGGGAAAGGTCCCAGGAAGACAGTGAAGGGAGAAGAACAGGAATCTGAACAAGGTCCTGTTCAGTGAAGTTAAGGTAAGGAGCAGAGGTAAAGGCTCCAAATTAAAGAGGGAAAGCTGTACGAAGCAGACTTAAAGCAAAATAGACTTGCAAGAAGCCAGAAGAGTCATGGAGACAACCAAAGGTCTGTAACTCTTCACGATGAGTACATGAAGCAGTGGTGTTCTGTTGGCACAGCTGAGTATCTGAGAGGAAGTGTGGAAGGCAAAGCTTAAGTGCACATCCAGAGGAGAGGAACATCAGAAGGAGATATCAAAACCCTGGAGGCGGACCCTTGTGGAAGGCATCCGAGAGAAAGTGTAGTTTGGGAGAAGATTCCAAAGCAAATTCTTTGAGAGTGGAGATTGGAAACCCTCTTGTGAAAGAGAGTGAGACCAGTTGGCTCACCGTGTGACAAGATTGGAGTGGTATCCGTCATTTGGTTTCAGAGTGTGGTGTGTCTGACCACCAGTCACCTATTGGTTTACATGGACCGTGAACATTAGATTATAAGATAGTTTTTGTAACGTGTGTTATCCTTATGAATCTGTATATATTTGTAAAGGTATAAGTGTGGGCGAAGGAGTATTGTAATATTGTTCACCTTTTCTTGTTTAATAAATGTTTTATTCTTTTGTTAAAAGTTCATCAGTTGGTTCTGTCCAGTAGCCACTCTCCACTTTTCTAAACAAAAAATAAAAATTAAGATCTATCAAGCCAGGTTCTACCCTGGGATCTGACTTGTCCAGTAGTAACATCAGCTGGGATCATAACAGTGTGTGAGTTTCTCAAAAGATTTTTAGCTGTTTTAGCTGAGCTAAATTTTTGACCCTTTCATAGACTGAGTCAAATCTTTAACAAAAGTATTTATTAACTTTTATAGCAATTGCTACATAAAAAAAATTGAAAATGAATGGCTATTTTCCTATTTACCAAATGTTTAGCAACTGCATATACTTAAAACTACAACCTACAATTTCTTGTTTTAAATTCAAACATAATGTCACGTCACATAGCTGCCACTTCTTCATAAGTACGTTTTCTTTGCTTCCTTGATAATATTTTGCAATATGAAACTTGGTCCTTCACCTAATTTTATACATTTCCCTCACTTGCATGAACTGTGCATCATTCTCTGTCATAGATGTGTGATTTTTCTAGTTGTGGGTCACCCATACATGTTCATTGTTGCCTTGCACCTTCATGATATCATCTATCCACTGCTAGGTTGGAGTGGTGGGAATTGCCAATATTCCATAGGTGGTTTAAGCTGGTAGCAGTGTGTGATAGTTTTCTAGCACATTTTGACTCCAAGAAAAAGCATTAGAACAAAGATAGAGTATACTGTTGCTTTCGAGCTTTGATTCCCAAAGCTGTCTACCATTGCAGTTTTTCTCATGTTATCCCTGGTCCTGTTGCAGGCTGATTAGTAGAGAGTGATTGCTGTCACTAATCATCAACTCTATCATCATTACACCATGAGACTATCAGGGTGATGGAGGGTGTGTCATGAAGCTATTAATGTGTATAATGTTTTAGAAAATATTTTTCTTTTAAAATAGTTTAGTCCTCAGATGTGTCTTAACTGGATTAAAGCCAGCTGGTCTGGGTGCTTTGATGGGTACTAGTTTTGATATGTAAGAGAGATAGCGTGCATTTGCATCTTTTGAACAGAATATTCAAGAAGTGCGGTTTAAACTGATATCTTCATAGCAGCTACCAAGCAATATGTTTATATTACTATTAAAATTGGTACTATGAAAGGGATTTCATTGTTAAAAGGCAAAGTTCAAAGAGGCTGGCGAGACAATCAGTGGTGGTAGGTATATCTTCTGCAGTTTGCGGATGTGCAGAGCAGAGGCAATGTGAGACCAAAGGGCAGCTGCAAGCCTCCAACTGGATGCAAAGTGCCAAGAGCCTCATTTTGAATTTGTAAGGTGAAAATGCTTTGCCTGGTATTTGGTTAAGTCCGTGGGTTGTTGTTGCCTTAAAGGAGATTAGTTTGGGAATTTGTTAAAAGTTATGATAGTAGTAATTTGAAGCCATGTGTATATATTTTAACCTGTGTAAGTTAATATGTTTCAATTAGTTTAATTTAAAGCCTCAAGAACTGGTGGTCTAACTGCTGAATTTAGAGTCGCATCTCAAACATAACACTTAAAATTATAGGTTATGACAGCTGTTTAAAGTTCCCTCTGGGATTTTTAAATAAATCTGCTTTGCCAACTGCATCGGTCATAACAGATGAGTTAGATGTGTTCTGGTCTATTTATAATTCCTATATTCCTTTGAGTGTAGAAACAATTTGCTCAAGTCGACAAAAACTTCAAAAATAGCAATATGCATGATTGCACACAAATCCACCTCAACATGGGCCATTGGATGAGGAGTAGGGAACTCTGGCTGTCTCCTCATCCTCCGAACTCTAAGAAAACTGAGGCCAATTGTAATGTCCAAAAAGGGGCTGCAGCTGCTATAACACAGGACTTTCATGATCCTGGGCTTTGTGTCTCAGTCACCCACTAGTGTGGTAATGGTTAGAATTTTCCCAGATTTGCACTAAGTGCGGTAGCAGGTGAATAAAATGACATTTGAACCATTGGGCTCAATGGCGGGATTTTACACTGTATTATCCCAAGCCCACCACATTATTTATGCATTCCTGGGAAACACGCCATTTCCATGTGGAGTGGGTTCATTCTCCCGCCCGGCATCGCCCTGCCGCTGCATCCCAGATGTTTAAAGTGCAGCTGTAAGCACACATCTCAGTGCTTCCAGACCTCCATTGCTGCACAGACGACATGGTCCTGAAACTGAAGATGACTGCAGCTCCCAGGTTCAGCAATGTGTCTCTCCAGTGCCTTTTGGATGCTGGGGAGGCCCGCCAGGATGTTCTCTACTCCTGCTCTGGCCGCAGGATGGGTAGCAACCTCACGATTTTGAGTTGGGAGGTGGTGGTGGCGGTGGTCAACACCAACAACCTTCGAAAGAGGACAGCTACCCAGTTCCGCAAGTGGATGAATGACCTCTTCTGTTCCACCAGGGTAAGTCACTCTTCTCATCTCTCAACTCACACTCTCAAACCCATCACACATCCACAGGGTTCTCACTCACTGCTAGTTTAAGGTATATGACCATTCACTCTCTCACACACACTGTCATTGTTCTCATCCTGTCCACAGGACCACTCACCACCCACACAGGCCAAGCACACTTATCGTCTGGCCTTGCAGGCATCCTGCTTACACCTTCTCCATCTCTATTCAAGCGGGACAAGCTGGCGCACGAGGGAGAGGTCGTTGACCAGTGGCAAAATGACCGAAATCAATGTCCTCATGGACTTTGAAAACAGAGCCATCCAGCTGGCCAGTGATGATCTGGACCAGTCCTGTGCTGACAGCGAGGTCGGAGGTCTTCTTCAAAGTGAGGATCCAGTGGTGCAAGATGCATCACACAACCATGCTGTGAGTACTGTGTCCTATTTCACAGGTCACTGCCATGCATTAATTTTCTCCCCTTGCTTCTGCAGGCACAGCTGGGAAACAGCCAATGGAGGCAGCTTGCCTGGGTGCTTTGATGCAAGAAGAGAAGTTAGGTTTGAAATGTTAATTAGGCAAACATGGGGAAGTTTTAGAATGTAAAATGTAAAGGGGGCAACTGGCATTCTTAAACAAACTGGTGTGGCTTGAATTCAAAAGTGTAATGTATACCTAGCCAGCAGAAGTAGTAACAAATAGTATGTTTATTTATTTTTCCCAAAGATTACAGGTAAAACTTAGTGCTATGAGAGACATTTTATTAGTAATGAGGTAAAGTTCAAAAGACATAATGAAACAATGGGAATTGGCATACAAAGAGGAAAATATGTATAAAGGAGTGAAGGCTGTGTGTAAGGGAAGGCAGTCTAAGATTCAACAAGTGTGAAAAGCCTTCAGTTTGTATGTACCAAGCTGCTGCCTTCAGGGACTGAAGTTAAGAGAACTTACTTTGCATTCGATTGCTCAGGATTTCATTTACTTTGCCTGGGGCTTTTAAATCTAGGTGTCTTACTATTGCCTTAACAAAAGTGTAACTGGGAGTCAGATTAAGTAGGGGATTTAGAAGTTATCATAGTAGTAATTTGTAGATCTTTATATGTATTTAAAGTCATTTCTTCTATTAATAAATGTTTAATCTAGTTTTGTAAAAACCCACAAGACTTGATGGTCTTATTATTATTGAATTCAAGGCGCGCATCTCAAAATTTATACAAATTGCAAAACAAGTTGAGACAGTTGTTTCAAGTTTCCCTTTGGGATTTGAACAACTCAGCATTTACCATCGACTGTGCCATCACAGTCCCCCAATCAAGCCCAGAAAAAACTTTTGAAGAGGGATCTGGAAGCATCCTCCTTGAAGTCCCATCACACTGCTCACCCACACCCTCCACTAGCCCAGAGCAACACACCTCAGTAGGACCTAGCTTTAGAATAGCCTTGGGATCACAATCTGGTGAGCACATTGCACTGTCTGATCCACAGCAGGCGGCAGCAATGACCTCCCTGGCGTCTGGCACTTGGAGGACTGCTGGCGGCCATAAATTTGCTGAGTCCAAGTCAAATGATGAACCTCTGGACTCGGTCACATCGCAGTTGCTGGAACTGAAAAGGCAAGCTTGGGAACCTCAGGAAGGGATGTCCGCTACACTCTTCAGGTTGCAAAGCATGGTGGAGGAATCCATCCACCTTCATTCTGAGGTGATAGTGCCTACATGCCAACACACCAAGTTGAACACTGGTAGCTTGGCAACCGACATGGAGACCTTGACCCAGAACTGCACTGCTGCGCGGGCTCAACTCCATCGCAGATGCCATAGTTGGCCTCCAACCGTTTGTATGCGAGAGGGATGCTGGGCAGCTCGATCTCACTCCAGCTACCCCTTCTCCTTAAGAAGTCAGCCTGAGGCCCTCGGACACCCAGAGGGAGGAGGAGCAGCTGGTGCACACTCTGGGGCCATCCGTCCAGGTGACTCTGAGTGTCCGGTCCTTCTGAACACCCCACTTCCTGTGACCTCAGCAGCTCCAGCTCCACAGGCTGAGGAGGATGCCATTGACCCACAGCAGGACACTGAAAACAGGCTGAGGCCCTCCAAGTCTTGGCCCTCCAGAGGACATCTGCCAAGAGCATCACAGACAGGGTATAGCGGTCAGCAGGCTGTCTCCATCTCCACTGTGGATGTCCAGAGAGCACCAAGACAAAGCGGCAGGGTTAGGAAAGTTAAGAAAAATTAGTTGTACAGCCTGGGCACGGGTGTTAATCACTTGTACGTACTGTTCACTATTGTCAATAAACTCCCAAGACTGTCTCCCTGCCTATGGCTCCTTGTTCTGATGAGCAGAGTTCTTGTCACTCAGATGTGAAACCTCTCTACACAAGATAAAAGCAGGTGTATCGGTCCAGGGCCAATTCCCTGTGCTCTATGCAGCCTTCAGATCACAGTTATAATCTGGCCTCGCATTCCCTGGAAACATTACTGATGCCTGCACCTCGACAGTGCTTGTCATTGCTGCCAGGATGTAGTGGGCAGGCGCCACAGGGTTCCATTGTTCTCTGTGTGCTCTCAGCACTTTTAAGGAGGAGCTGGCCCCCATCTCTTCAGCATCTGTGACCAGTGACGCTGTGCTCCTGAAGGTCTCAGGTGCTGAAGGCGGACAAAGGATCAGATGCTTTTAAAGTTTTCATGGCTGCGTCTCTATGATATGACCCTGACCACAGAGCGCAAGCGAGCTGCCCTCAGCCAGACACAAGTCGGACATTCTCAGAGGCTTTGTGAAGATCTGTGGAGTGCCCTGACTGCATGTTGCCATCATCATCCTCCTGCAATTGAATGACTATTAGGGCCTCCACTGCATCTCCACGAGAGGAGCATTCTCACAGAGGGTATTCTCACTGCCATAAACCAGACTGGAGTCAAATGTTCACAGGTGCAATGTGAAGATATATGGTGTCACCTCACTGCATGTCGTCATCATCCCCCCACAAATCTAGCAGCTATGAGTGCATCCCTAGCCTGCCTGCCTCATCTAGCCAGTGCGAGGACATATCCTGGTCATCGCCATTTCAAAGTACCTCCTTGCCATCATCTCTGTCAGCGTCGTCCTCTTTGGAGGAGAACTCCAGCTCCTCCATCTCCTCCTCAGCTAGCTCCTCTTCCCGTTGCAGCGCCAGGTTGTAAAGCGTGCGACAGAGGTCGACGATGCGTGACACCGTCTGCGGACTGCATTGCAGGGCTCCACCAGACCGGTCCAGGCACCAGAACATCATCTTCAGCATCCCGATGGTCTGCGTCACTAAGTTGTGAGCTGCTGCATGAGACCCATTATAACATTGCTTTGCTGCGGTTTGAAGCTGCCGCATGGGTGACATCAGCCATGGCCTTGTCCCCAAGGAGCCATCCCTGCAACCTCTGTGGACCCTGGAAGACATCCGGGATCTGTGACCGAATGAGAATGTAGGCGTTGTGCACACTATCTGGAAACCGTGTGCATACACCTCCAAGATGCGTTTCTGGTGGTCATTCAACAGCTGCACATTCAGTGAATGAAACCCCTTGCTGTAGTCCACCGTGCATTGAGAACCACAGGAGTGCAGGCGATCGTAACCTGCACCTGTGGGAAATCCAAAATCCGGGCGAATCCAATTGCTCTTACTTCCTGGCTGTCCTGGTCACAGGCGAAATGCACAAAGTTGTGTGCCTTTGCAAAGGTGGCATCTGTGAGCTCATGGATGCATTTGTGGGCAGACGCTTGTGAGATCCCACAGAGATCACCTGCAGAGACCTGAAAGGAGCCGAAAGCGTAGAATTTGAGTGCTGTGGTCACTTTCATGGCCACTGGCAGTGGATTCAGTCCATGTTCCCATGACGCCAAATCCTGCAGTAGCTGGCAGATGTGACCGACCAATTCCCTAGACACGCGCAGCCTTCAGCGACACTGGTTCTCGGTCATCTGCAGGAATGAAAACCGGCATCTATAGATCCTGCGTGTTGCTAGGCTCGCTGTGGATCTTGGGCAGCGTCTGCAGGAGTCCCAGCCGCCCCTTCTTCCTGAGGTTGCTGCTTCTGCCCCTGTGCAGCCAGGAGCCTCAGTTAATCTCTTCTCTGTCACCTTTGTGCTCTGAAAGCCATCAGGCATACAGCTAATTCACCAGGCTCCATGATTCTGATGTAGTCCTCCTGCAGGATGATGACACATGGTTAGCATGGGTATACTAATGACCTGTATCGGTTAAGACTGAAAGCCCCTTAACAATACCCAGAGGGTGCTGGCCACCACTTGAATGGCCAGAGATTAGTGCATTGCACGGCAGCCCAAAACCCCACCACTACCACCCCAGTTCACCCGACCAGTAGGCAGCAGATTTGCCCATGGGACTGCATGCTGTGCTCTCAGCTCAGACGCAGGCATTCTCCAAACCCGCACTGCAAGGCTGCACTGTTGGCTTGAACCATGGGGAAGACTGGTCCAAACCAGGATGCTGACATTGCAAGGGGCTGTGAGCGCCTCCACCAGTGACTGCTAAATGGCGAGCCTTAGCGAGGAGACTGTACAACATGTGCAGTTGTCCAACTGTTGTGTAGTCTACTAAAATGCTCATGACTATGCAGTCCATGCCCGGGGCCGGGTGCAGGGTCAGGAAGGGGGTGTGAGGGGGTGAAAAGCTTTGGAGCACTTGGTGGCATTTTGTTGCCTCTGCATTGCTTGAGTGGGCAGATAAACTAGAAGCCTGACTCCAATCATATCAAGGTGGCTGCGCCTGAACTGTCTGGGGTGCAGAGAAATGGTCACTTTATACAGGTTTCCCTAATGCATGGCCTCTTCCCTCACCCAACACTACCACCCCCCCACCCCACCCCTAATGCTTGTGCACTATATTCAATAACAGGCCCTTGCCCCCCAGCCACCCACCCACAAGTCACCTCAACCACAGGGCTGCCCCCCCCTCCCTCCATCTCACAGGTCGCCTCAACATCAGGGCTGCCCTTACCCCAACACCCGAGCACCCCTCAAGCTTGAAGTCCAACAGGTGATCCTGGCGAGTTCCCCTCAAAGTGCAGACCGCCAAGTGCACGGCCCTTATGTGCTGTTGTGTAACACATCAGCATGCTTTCCTGCCGATGTGGATGGGCGAGGGGGGGATGCAGTGGGGTGGGGGGTGGGGGGGGAGGGGGGGGGGAGGGGGGGGGTGGGGTTGGTGGCGTGGGAGCGGCAGACAATTCCATTGGGCTGGCCTGATAATGATATGTTGATGTATGACAGTGAGGTTCCTGAAGTCCGATAGTAGGAAGTGCAGCCTGCCATCGGTGGGCTGAGCGGGCGATCACCAACTGGTTTCACACCTTCGTAAAATCAATCGTGCCATATTGTCTGCTCACGCCACCAATGTCTCTGAGGCCACATCTTGTGTGCTAAGAGATGGGAGAAATCCAATTTTTAAATTGTTTTGCGGAAACTGTACCACCTCATCTGATCAGAAACTACTGTATGCGAACCAAGACACGCCCTTTCTTATCCTGCCAGAAATAATTAATGTCACTGATGCTCATCAAGTTCCTTTTGCAATTTAATTTCAGCAGCTTTATTAACCCTCAAATATTTATGAATGCACATTTGTATTTTGCTGCACCCAACTCACTGGAGCAGAAGGTGATAGAGGTCAAAAATAAAATTGCTTTTGCACCCTTCCCCCTTCAGTCTTCCCTCTCATCCTATGTCTTCAGTAATTTCTCATTTTCTCTTCTTTTTATCCTCCTTCCCTCTTTTTCTCTCTGCCTTTCCCCATCCCGATATCCAGTCTCCCTCACCCTAACTCTCCTCTTTTGCTTTGACCCTTGTCATTCTCCCTCCGAACCTGAGAATTATTCATATTATAGTGATGGTGCAAAATGAATAAATCACTCATTAAGGTTATGATTGTTGACAGAAATCTTTATCTGCTGCTTTATTTGATTAACATTAGCTCAGCCATTTCTACTTTTCATAGCTTTTTCTTGGTGCACTTTGGCCATTTGTATTTACCTCAGTAAATTGCGAATGAGTAATATAATTCATACAAGAGCTGAATACCTTTCTAGTTGGAGGGGAGATGGCCTTATACATAGGTCCTGCATAAAATTATTAGGATCAGAGTGATATCCTGGATCAACTCTGATCACTTAAGGGTGTTGGAGAAGAATTTCCCCCCAAATTGGCCTAGATTTATATCTCTCTTTTCATCTCTCCCAGGAGATTACATAGTTTTGGCTGGGGTGAAAAGTTTTTATTTCTGTTGCATTTTTATTTTGATACGTTAGCTATAACAGAGTGAGACAATTTGGAAAGACCAGAAGGTCCTTTGTCTCTTCATGTCTGTTTGTTTATTAAATTCTCCTCTCACTTTGTTTGTTTTGAAGTGTAAAATACATCTTGCTATTTCTCAGCATCATTTTAACTGAACAGTTGACTGATTTTATAAGAGCAATCCTTCAGTCTGATGACTCCTGATACAGAGGGCTGAATTTTTAGTGAGTCGGGATGACTTGGGATCTCTTTACAAATAGTGGACAAGTCTCAATTCTTGGATTCCCGACCCCATTCCTGGGCTGTCTAATTTTCGCGAGTGCCTTTAAAGAGTGTCGGCTGGTTCCTGTCAAAAGCCTGCACCCAGCACACTCAACCTGGCTAGCTCCATTGTGGAGATAGACATGTCCTATTCCTACACAATTTTCATGGAGTCAGGCCAAGTTTTTAAAGAGTTGTGCATGGTTCACAGCACTTCAGAGGAGTTGTGAACTCTAGTCTGCATGAGGGGACCTTTTAAAAGTCCATTGAAAAGGTCCTCCTCATGCCCTCTATGCCAAGCTAAGACTCCGTACACACCCTCATGCTCCTCATGCCCCCTATGCCAGGTTATGGCACTTGCATGCCTATTGATCTACTAGTCACAGTATAAAACCAATGAACTATAAAGTGATAGTTGGATGTGTAAAAAAAAAATTACAGAAGTAATTCATTCAGTACTTTCCATTTTGTTAAAAAAAGGTCATTTTACTACAAGGCAATAGAAATGCCAATCACCAAGACCCTTTAAAGTATCAATAACAGTAACCACAAAGCCTTGAAACCACTTAACCTTGTGTAAATAAACTTTGTGAAATTGACCTTAGGGATCAGACAGCCAGAGCTGTTGATCAAGCAATGGTTTCTCTGTGGCACAGTTGTTTCAACAAGAGTAACGGGTGTCTGGTCTCTCAGCCAAGCATACAAACTTTTTCCTGGGTCAGCTGGGAGTGATGTCAGAAAATCTCCTTTGCAATCTATAGCAGGGAGGCCCAGCTGAGCTGTAAGTACAGCCATATCCCACAGAGTGGCGAGTACAACACTGGACACTAACATGGACATTCAGTAAAGAGTGATTCAAAAAACACAACATTGTTTCTTCCAGAATAAAGGAAATGTCCCTAACTCTGCTGTAACCATCAATGTCTGCCAACCAGGAAGTGTATCAGTACATTGAGCTCTGTGACTATGCTATTCCCAACAAATAACAATGATGCATGCACAGAGGAATAAATTGAAACCATTGTAATGGGATTTATTTACAAGTGAAATTTAAATTTGAAAAACGCCAATGCTCTCAATAATTCTTATGTTAATGGCAATAGAGTTGGGCAGGAAAGTTTTGGTTATGATGCAAAGTCTGCTTGTCTGACCAAGAGGTTCTTTTGTACCCTGCCAGTGGCTGCAGAATAGTTAGCCAACAGTGGGGTTTCCCCATTGAAAAGCATCCCTGCCAAGCGATCACACCTGTCTCCTGCCATGCCGCCAGCACTTTAAATCTTAATTCTAATAGATTAGGAAATGGGAAAAAGCAAGAGAGCAGAAGTGACACACACTTCCGGTTCTGCCATCAGGAACAGCACACCACTTACAAACTTCCATCTGTGACTCTTTTTGGAAGGCAAAATTGACAGAAAAAATCATACAGATCTCTTCTTGATGTCTTGTGAATTACATGCGATGGTGTACCTGATTTCTGATTGGCTCCAGTGCATAGGATGCAAGTAAGTGAGTGCTGAAAATTTTGTAAACATTATTATAGTAATTACCACCTGGGTTTTACAATTGTGTAACATTTCTGTTGATCATCCTTTCAACAGTGTATGTACTTAAGTTGTCATGAACTTCCATAGTAGCCAGAAGCTCTCTGTTACCTCATTAACTTGGTTACTCTTTAGTTACGAGCCAGGATAGTGAATTTTGGCAACTATTTCAACTGTAATAAGTGAAATTTAATTCCCCACTCCATCACCTTCCCCGCCAACCCCCAGAAAGCAGACTGGAAGGCTGCAAGGAGAGCTATATAATATAGAGGGAAGGCAGGAGGTGGAATGCCCATTGCTTTCCTGATTCACCTGGATTAAATTAGGGAAGATTGAGAATCGCTTTCCCACTTGCAGACCAATTCAGGCTCTAAATGGCCACTTAAGGCCTCATTGTGTTGCCACTGATGTTGCCAAGTGTTTATGGTACTGGGTTTGTAACCCCAAGATCAAGAGTTCAAATCTCACAATGGCAAACTATGAAACAATGTAACTTCATCTGAAACAGATGGAAACAGGTTTACTCAAAAGAGTATCAAGAGTTCAAATCACACAATGGCAAACTATGAAACAATGTAACTTCATCTGAAACAGATGGAAATGTGTTTGTACTTGAAAGAGTTACATGGATAGGCAACCAGGTGTACCCTGGTGGTCTCCTTACAGGTTCAGGGCAAGGCCCTCTTGATTGGACAATCTGTGACCCTGATGGGAAGGGTAGCATTTTGTTGTGTAGCCAGGATCTAGATGGGAGTTTTAGGGATTGCCTATTCTCTCAAAGTATGTCGCTTGAATCTGCTGTTTGTTAAAGCCATTACTCTTTATTTATAGCTAGTATTTACACATTTGGACCTCTGCAGTTTCTCTTTATGATGCCCTGGTGTATTTCAATCCTGTACAATCTTGGTGGTGGAATTTTTTCAATGATTGGGCTTTCCTTCTGTTGGCTTGAGACCCATACTCCTCCCCCAGCTTCAGCACTGACAATTCACATGCTCTATGCCTGTGATTAAAGTTCTGTGCCTGGTGGCACCTCTGTTCTTCCATACTGCACATCCCATCCTGTTTTGTTCTCTAGTTTGTATCGAAGTTCAAGAATTTCAATGCTCTTTTCACAGCAAAGTTCCAGTACTTCTTAGGTATTGGTTTTTAATTCTGCATTCAAGAACTGTTCTAATTCATCAGCAATTCCTTTTTCTACTCAAGGCGTTTTTCACGATACTTAACAAAGACCTTTGATACTTGAAGTTCGTCAACTTTTAACTGAAGATCTATCTTTGTTGAATTTGCTTCTAAAAGTTTGTCATTTAGACATTTCAAGTCCTCATTCAAGTGTTCACTTCCTGTGACCAACACTCCGCTGTTCTCACCAATTCTCATTTTTCATTAGCAAACTCATCTTTCGTGTCTGAAGGTTGGCTCTCTACAGTATTGTTTATATTGAGTAGAACAGTTTATCTTAATCCATGTGACCTCTGCTTTTCTTTAGCTAGTTCATACTGTCTGATTTCTCTCTCTCTTTGAAACCCTGGCTCTTTCCTTTTCTCTTTTTTCCCTTGCTAATTTCTCTATCTGGGGTTCAAATTTGAGCTTCCATATTTCTCTTTCTTTCTCTTTTTCAAATTCAAGTTTTTGCTTTTGCATTTCTTTTTCAAGCTCAAGTTTCTTCATTTCTTTTTCTGTGGCAAAGAGCTTCATCTGCAATTGAATTCAAGCCAACTCAATTGAATTGCCAACTGGATTAAATTTTCCTTCTTGTGACCCCAGATGTTGTGCTATTATCTTAATTACTACTGCTTTCTTAGCCCCAGTAAACAACTTTGGGAATTAATTTTGAAATGTACTGCAATTGTTCTCATTAGGAACTGCATTCACTGCATAGATTATTTTCAGTTTTAGGCATGCCTTTCTGCTTAGTAGAGAGAACTCTTTATTGTGAATGACAGAATCTCCAGGCTTTCTCAATTTTTATATTTCAGCTTTGCCATGAATTGGCCTTTCACTTTTTCACCAGGGCCTTGTAATTTAATAGATGAGAGTTTGAGTCATTTGGCTTCATCTGATAAAACAGAAACCCCTGCTCCTGTGTCTAGTTTAACCTCTGTGGGGGTGTCCATCCACTTCGAGTTTAATATTCCAATATTGTTTTCGGTATAATTTACCTCCCCAGAGAGGTTATTTCCTTTGCTTAATGTTCTTCCACCTCTTGTGTATGGCTCTGTTTTCAAATTTTCTCACCCTTTTTAAAGTTTCCCTGTTTTGGCAGCCTTTGATTTTGATTTTGGCAGCACTTTCTCTCTTATGGCCTACAAACTGAATGCTCTCACTCAATCTTCTCCATGGGATCTCTCCTCCCCCATAAACAAATGCCTGATACTGTTTCCTGAGTTCCATTTGCTTCGCAATCTGCGTTGGTTTTACTCATGTTAAATCCTCGCTTGTTTATAACAGATCTAATCATGTTTCATACAGGACCCCGACTACGATTCTGTCATGACTCAGCTTGCCCTTTAACATTCTATAATCACAATTCCCTGCCAGTCTATAGATGTCATTGATGAACAAATCGATGTTTTCGCCTGGTCTTAGCATTCTTTTATTAAATTTACTCCTCTCAATTATTAAATTCCAACAGACACTGAAATAATAGTTGAAAGCTTGCAGGACTTTGTCATAAGAGGTTTAAGTCTCATCAACATATTGACTGGCTATCATGTCATCAGCAATAGATCTTACTGCATAAAGTAATGTACTGACCAGGTCTTTTTGATCTTTTTTCTGTAACCCTGTATCAGTTCTGTACCTTGTGAACATTTTTCTCCAGTTGTCCCAATACTGGGCCTGTTGTGAGCCTTTTGCACTCTGAAATGGTGCTGGGGGTGATAGTTGGATTCCATGCTTCTGCTGAGCCCTGGAATGTCGACTGAGCCCTGAACTTGTTTCTGTTTCCATCCTGCTGCTTGCTGCTTCAGGCCTGTGCTCACTACTGTCCAGTCTCCAGGTCTGTGTCTCAGCTTGTATCTGTTGTCCCCGCGAGGTTCTGACTCCTTGGTGAGTCTTAATTATTTTTCCTTTCTTCTTTCCTTTGAGGATCTATTTTCTTGCCAGCCCTGTATCTTCTTTGTGAGGTTCATTGGGTCTTTTACTCCCTGCTAGCATGCTATGTTGTGTAGTAGGGGTCTTGATGGGGGCTTTGGGAATTGCCTATTCTCCCAAAGTATGCTGCTCAAGTCTGTTATTTTTTTTAAAAAAAACCATTACTCTTTACTTGCAGCAAGTATTTATACATTTGAATCTTTACATCAGGTTGGAGCTTCTCCCCCTTCCAGATCTCGCTTATGCCTCAGTCATGGGATCTTACATCATTGTAACATCAGCATCATGTAGGCTTCTGATGTTAATCCTTTACTCTACAGGTAGCCCCTGCTGAAAGAACCCCTCACCCACACAACAACTCCCCCTCATGGGGACCTGCCCACCCACCTCCCCTTGGGAGTCTCTTCCATGGCTGTTGCCCCAGGGCTTCTTCAGTGGCCACTGCGCCTGATGGCACAGCTGGGGATGAAGAGTTGCTGGCCCTCTGATTAGCTAGCGGCTCTTGGAGAGCCTTTTAAAGGTACAGGACTGCAGACAGCAGGCAACTACCTAATTGACATTTAATCTTGTGGAGGCTCCCGGAAGCCAAATATTTGATTTTTTTTCTTTCTCTACCTCGCTCCTGTAGGTGTAACTGGCCAAGAATTACCATAGGTCCTATGCCAGACTTTATTCAACTTTCCGTAAGCCACGAGCACAAAGGTCAACCTTGGCAGCTTAACTGCCATACAGGCTGAGGTGATCTAACCAAGCAGGGACTGGGAATAAACCTGTGATTATAAGACCATAAGACATAGGAGCAGAAATTAGGCCATTCGGCCCATCAAGTCTGCTCCACCATTCAATCATGGCTGATAGGTTTCTCAACCCCATTCTCCCGCCTTCTCCCCATAGCCTTTGATCCTCTTACCAATCAAGAACCTATCTATCTCGGTCTTAAATACACTCAATGACCTGGCCTCCACAGCCTTCTGTGGCAATGAATTCCATCGGTTCACCACTCTCTGGCTAAAGAAGTTTCACCTCATCTCTGTTCTAAAAGGTCTTCCTTTTACTCTGAGGCTGTGCCCTTGGGTCCTAGTCTCTCCTACTAATGGTAACATCTTCCCCACATCCACTCTATTCAGGCCTTTCAGTATTCTGTAAGTTTCAATCAGATCCCCCCTCATCCTTCTAAACTCCATTGAGTATAGACCCAGAGTCTTCAAACATTCCTCATTTGTTAAGCCTTTCATTCCTGGGATCGTTCTCGTGAACCTCCTCTGGACCCTCTCCAGGGCTAGAACATCCTTCCAGAGATACGGGGCCCAAAATTGCTCACAATATTCTAAATGTGGTCTGACCAGAGCCTTATAAAGGCTCAGCAGCACATCCCTGCTTTTATATTCTAGTCCTCTCGAAATAAATGCCAACATTGCATTTGCCTTCCTAACTACCGACTCAATCTGCAAGTTAACCTTAAGAAAATCCTGGACTAGGACTCCCAAGTCACATTGCACTCCAGATTTCTGAATTCTCTCCCCATTTAGAAAATAGTCTATGCCTCTATTCTTCCTACCAAAGTGTATGACCTCACACTTCCCCATGTTGTATTCCATCTGCCACTTCTTTGCCCATTCCCCTAACCTGTCCAAATCCTTCTGCAGCCTCCCCGCCTCCTCAATACTACCTGTCCCTCCACCTATCTTTGTATCATCTGCAAACTTAGCCAGGATGCCCTCAGTTCCTTCATCTAGATCATTAATATATAAAGTGAAAAGTTGTGGTCCCAACACTGACCCCTGCAGAACTCCACTAGTCACCGGCCGCCATCCTGAGAAGGACCCCCTTATCCCCATTCTCTGCCTCCTGCCAGACAGTCAATCTTCTATCCATGCTAGTACCTTGCCTTTAACACCATGGGCTCTTATCTTACTGAGCAGCCTCCTGTGTGGCACCTTGATAAAGGCCTTCTGGAAGTCCAAGTAGATAACATCCATTGGTTCTCCTTTGTCTAACCTACTCGTTACCTCCTCAAAGAATTCTAACAGATTTGTCAGGCATGACCTCCTCTTGATGAAACCATGCTGACTTTGCCCAATTTTACCATGCACTTCCAAGTATTCTGAAATCTCATCCTTAATAATGGACTCTAAAATCTTACCAATGACCGAGGTCAGGCTAATTGGCCTGTAATTTCCCGTCTTTTGCCTCACTCCCTTCTTAAACAGGTGGGTTACATTAGCGATTTTCTAGTCCTCTGGAACCCTCCCTGACTCCAGTGATTCCTGAAAGATCACCAGTAACACCTCTACTATCTCTTCAGCTATCTCCTTCAGAACTCTGGGGTGTAATCCATCTGGTCCAGGTGATTTATCCACCTTCAGACCTTTCAGTTTTCCTAGCACCTTCTCCTTGGTAATGGCCACCATACTCAGCTCTGCCCCCCGACTCTCTTGAACTTTGGGAATGTTACTCGTGTCTTCCACCCTGAAGACTGATGCAAAGTACCTATTCAGTTCCTCCACCATTTCTTTGTTCCCCACTACTACTCCTCCAGCATCATTTTCCAGTGGCCCAATGTCCACTTTTGCCTCTCTCTTACCCTTTATATATCCAAAAAAATCTCTTGCAATCTTCTTTTATATTACTGGCTAGTTTACCCTCATATTTAATCTTCTCCCTCCTTATTTCTTTTTTAGTTATCCTCTGTTGGTCTTTGTAGGCTTCCCAATCCCCTGGTCTCACACTGCTTTTCACCGCATTGTATGCTTTCTCTTTAGCTTTTATGCTGTCCCTGACTTCCCTTGTCAGCCATGGTTGCCTTGTCCTCCCTTTAGAATGCTTCTTCTTCCTAGGGGTGAATTTTTGCTGTGTCTCCCAAATTACTCCCAGAAACTCCTGCCATTGCTGTTCCACTGTCTTTCCTGCTAGGTTCATCTCCCAGTCAATTCTGGCCAGCTCCTCCCTCATGCCTCTGTAATTGCCTTTATTCAACTGTAATACCGTTACATGTGATTCCAGCTTTTTCCTCTCAAATTGCAGGATAAATTTTATCACATTATGGTCACTTCCTCCTAAGGGTTCCTTCACTTTAAGCTCCCTTATCAAATCTGCCTCATTACACATCACTAAATCTAGAATTGCCTGTTCCCTAGTGGGCTCCACCACAAGCTGCTCCAAAAAGCCATCTCGTAGACATTCCACAAATTCCTTTTCTTGGGATCTACTACCAAGCTGATTTTCCCAGTCTACCTACATATTGAAATCCCCCATGATCACTGTAACCTTGCCTTTCTTACACACCTTTTCTATCTCCTGGTGTATCTTGTGCCCCACATCCTGACGACTGTGCGGAGGCCTGTACGTAACTCCCATTATGGTTTTTTTACCTTTGCGGTTCCTCAATTCTACCCACACAGGTTCTACATCATCTGACCCTAGGTCATTTCTTGCTCTCAATTTAATTTCGTTTTTTACTAACAAAGCAATCCCACCCTCTGCCAACCTGCCTATCTTTTCGATAGGATGTATATCCTTGGATACTTATCTCCCAGTCCTGATCCCCTTGCAGTCATGTCTCCGTGATGCCCACCACATCATACTTGCCAATATCAATCTGCGCCACAAGCTCATTTACCTTATTTCGTATACTGCGTGCATTCAGATACAACACCTTCAGTCCTGAATTTCCCATCCCCTTTCTCATTGTTGTCCCTTTATCTGATGTGCTTGAAGTTAGATTCCTAGCCCTTTCCAAACACTCTGTCCTATTTTGTGTTCTGGGGATTTTAATCACCTCTCCTGGGCTCTCCTTTCTTTTCAGTTTTTTCATAATTTTCCATGAAGTTGAATCCACCCCCCCCCCCCGCCTCCACCACCCCCACCACACACGCTAACCTGCTGCTTTGTTTCCATTATTCATACTTCTTGGAGTTTTAGCTTTCCCTCCTATGGCTGAGTACTGCACTGACTGTTGTGTTTTCTCACAAAGCAATTGGTGGAGCAAGGGAGTAATGCACTGTTAAGAGGTGTCATACTTTGGATGAGACATAAAGCAAGGGCAGTTAGGGATGGATAATAAATGCTGGCCTAGCCAGCAATGCCTACATCCTGTAAATGAATAAAAAAAAATGGGCCTAATTTAAAAAGTTACTCATTTGTCGGAAGTTCCACTTTAAAGGTTAGTTTTCTTGCATTAACACATTCACAGGTGGCAGCGATTGCAGTTTTCATGATAACCACTTCCAGAAAAGCTAATTCAGTTGCCAGATTTATGGCATAGATTCAAGCTGATGTATTTCCCGAACTTTACAAGGCTGTCATGATGGAGGAAATGTTAGACCTTAAATTATAGAGCAAGAATGCATTGCTGATTGAGAATCAATTTAAATATATGGAACCTTTGTATTATTAAGACTAACACAGGTCACCTTGTTAAACCAAGATGTTGATGACTAGGGATGAAATGTGACATTTTATGTATCATGAATTTTGATTTTCTTCCTTCACAGAAAGGATTTGGGAATAAACCTTCTTTAAGTGATGTGTTTCGAAACAATGAATTCACAGGGTTTTTTGGTGATAGATTGAAAACAAATTCAAGAAGGCAGCTCACCAACACCTTCTCAAGGGTAATTAGGGATGGACGATAAATGTTGGCCTAGCCAGCAACACCCACATCCTGTAAATGAATGAATTTTTATAAAATAGACATGCCTGTTAGAAAGTCTGGTTTTAGAACGTAATTTGGGCCCTGACTGCTGAGTCATATGGTTTGAACTTGCCTGAAGGTGCTAAATTAGATTCCTGCAGGTTTAGCACTCGAGCACTGATAAAGTACAATTTTTGTAAAGCAGTTATGTGGGTTCCACACAAACACTGACACTGAATGTGTGGAGTGGGCTGGCTGACACACAGTGGCAAGTTTTGCGATGGCTCAAGCACTGAATGAGAAAGCCTGCAGCTTATTGGATGTAGCACCGGAAGTCCTGAGAACGCACACTGCAGAAACTCACCCTCAACGTCTACCAACTAGATCAGCGAGCAGCAGATGCAGGTTCCTCTCCAGGCAACACACCATCTTAACTTGGAACAATCTCACTGTTCCTTCATTAACACTGGGTCAAAAGCCTGGATTTCCCTTCATAACGGCACTGTGGATGTACCTACACTACACGGACTGCAGCAATTCAAGAAAGCAGCTCACCAGCACCTTCTCAAGGGCATTGCGAGATGGGAAACAAATATTGATTTTACTAGTGACACTGGCATCCCATTAAAGACTAATGAAAGGAGCAGGAGTGTCTGAACCCATGAGGGTGTGTTGTGGGGGGTGGGGAAGGAATCAACTTTGCTCTCCACCCCTCCTGTCCCTTGCTCCTGCAGCAGCTGGTACTGCTCTGCTTAGCCTCATATCCTCCTATCATTATTCTCGCAGAGCAAGGACCCCCTGGCAAGATGTTGATGAGAAAGACCTCCACTTCACCTGGTAACTCATAAAAGATGTCCAATAAGGTACAGCAACACTGCACTTAATCTTTTAGGTGAATTCTCACAGAATTTCTTTAACAAATGTTGATAGCGTGTTGGTGAAATCTAGATAAAATGTCTCAGAAAGTCTTTAGTCCTATTTCAGAAATCACCTTCAGACTTCAAGTAGCAAGTGAACGCAAAAGGTGAAAACCCTACAATGACATGTTTATTCCCAATCAGCTGGTTGCTTTTAGTGGAAGAAGTCTCCTCAAGTGCTATATACCAAAATGTTGCGCAGCTTCTGCTAGTAAGTGCTAGTAAGCACTAGCCAGAAATTTAAGTGGCAGTCAGCCCCTTAATAATTCTCTGGGTGGCTGTTCATAAAACAAACTTCAACTTATTTACCAAGATTTTTGCACTAAACATGGGCTAAACTGATGTTTCAGCTTAAGACCCCATCTTGGTCAGCTCAGAGGTTCTTTAGCACCTAAAGTATCTGGGAAAACCACCCCACAAAGTTTTAATGCTATAGAATTAGAAATGATTTGACCTTTAATAAAGACCATGATTTCATGGGTTCCCCTCCCTATAGCTTTCAGCCTCTATTTTCTCCTTAAACACTCCTAAATACAGAACCCCTACCAGTATTTAGTTCAGATGGTCGCTGGGGGCCCTTAATGTCCACTGTTGTGATATCACTTTAAGGGAATATGCAAATCACCAGGAATTCACCAAGGCTCCTTAGACAGCACCTTCCAAACCCACAACAACTACCACCAGAAGGACAAGGGCATCCGATAGTTGGGAACAGCAACATCTGGAAGTTCCCCTCCAAGTCACTTACCATCCTGACTTGGAAATATATCGCCATTCTTTCACTGTCACTGGGTCAAAATCCTGGAATTCCCTTCCTAAAAGCACTGTGGGTGTACCTACACCACAGGGACTGCAGTGGTTCATGAAGGCAGCTCACCACCACCTTCTCAAAGGCAATAGTGATGGGCAATAAATGTTGATCCAGCCAGCGAAGCCCACATCCTGTGAATGAATTTTTAAAAATGAACAAGTGGCCAAGATGTAGACACATGTGACCAGCAACTAGTACTACGCAGTGTGTGTAGGAAATACAGCTGTGCTGTGCCTGTGAGTAATAGTTGCTGAATCAGACCTGTCTGCTGAGCCATTCTGTACTGCATCTTCAAATAAACCAAACCAACGTATAGTTTAGCAGTCCTGGTTTGAAATTGGTAAGGTTTTAAAAAGCAGGCATAGAAACACAACATGTGGCAGCGGTGTGATTTTGAAGACCACAGGATGAGTCCCAGACATGATTTGGTACAACACAGAGGCTGTATGCACATCGAAAGAGGCAGAGCCCCTCTACAGACGGTGCTTTGCAGAACACTGAGTTTCCGACTGGTGGACTAGCTGGATCGGTGGTTAATGGGAACAGCAAGTCAGGTCAGAATTTTGCAGTGGGTTTGAACTGGACAGGAAAACCTGCAGGGCCATTGTGACATCCTCGGGTGCCATTACCGCACAAAAGAAAAAAGCACACAAAATGGAAAAAAAACCTGAACTGCAGCCAAAAGCAGAAGAGGGAAGGAGAAGCAAAGCACAGCAGCTGCACTCCATGGAGTAGATAGGTTACAAATCCCCCACACATCAGGAAGATGACCAGCAGAGTCCCCAGCATGAATTGGAAAACCACAGATATCCTGTCTGAATTTAGGCTTTTGACTCAAAGGATGGAACTATGCTTTTTAGATTCATCCATCACAGGACTGGATAAAAAGTAGTAAAGATACAGGTAGTCATTGGAAAAGAGGGGTTGCACAGAGTCAACACTTTGGGCCTGCTTGAGGAGGATCAGAAGGACTGTGTTAATCTGTGGAACATGCTGGAGGATTAGCTTCGTTTAAAAGTGAATTTTGGGATTCACCATTTGGGCCTGGTGTCCCACAGACAGCAGCCGCAAGAATCAATCGATCGGTTCATCAGCAAACACCGTGATAAGGTCAAGGACTGCGGTTTTTCAGAAACTGAGCTGTCTAAATGGAACGTGAAGCTGGCTGTAGCTTCGATGCCAATCAAAGCCTTCCGAAAGGGAAAAGAAAGGGTCACAATAGTGAAACACTGCTAAACGATGGCAGAGAATATGAAGTAATTGCCCCTGGACAACACCTGCAAGCATTAGGTCAGCTACCATTATTGGCATAGCAGCCAGGATGCAGAAAGCAAGCAAGCTATGTGCAAAGTGTGGTTTCCTACACTCACCGCTGAACTGTACTGCATCCCAAGGTATTGGGGAGGTATGTGGTGTCAAAGGACATTGGGCTCACCTATGTAGGAAATCTGATACTGGAGGTATGACCAGAGATTACAATAAGATACAATCAATCAAAATCTGGCAGCAACAACAGGGAGTTTGCCAGAGACCCACATCAGCGCAAGCACGTACACGGGGTTAGCAGCCAAATGGAGCAGAATGGAGATTCAGTGTGGAAACATCTTCAGCTGGAAAGCAAACAGGGCCTCCACACAGTGAATGTGACTCAATGGTGGATGAAGTCAAACAGCTAGAGGCTTTTGCTACTATCATAGAGTATATAGTATCTTTGAGTATTATATGCTCAAAGAAAAGCATTGTATTGCCACATTGCACATTAATGCAACACCTTTAGATATGGGCTTTCCATTGAAATCATGTTCAGAAGGCAGGTTAGGACAACTTTGCCAAGCCATCTCCTGTCCCAGTTCTCAGAAATACAGGAGAAACACAAGGGAGAATGAAAACAGCACACATAACTGACATGTAGGTGCAGAACTGCCTAGTCTGCCATGGGACAGAAGGTTCAGGTCATACATCCTACCCAGGGAACCTGTTCACCCACACTCCAATTGCAACCAACACACATCCAAAGAAGAACTTGGAAAGTGTAATTGTGGAAGACCACCATGAAAACAATCAAAACTTTGATAATACACATGATGCCAACATACTTATAAGCCAAGAACACCTATGTGACAAGCCTAGATCTCAGGAAGGTCATACCACCACCAAGTTCTGGGAGGATTAGCAATGAGCCACCCTTACATTATGCAGACTCTTGATCCCTTAAATTCTTAAACTCTTAAACAAAGATCTATCTTTTTTGCAAATAGTTTACACAACAACCCTACTGTGCACATATTTTCAGTCTTATTGTGTGCAATGTTCTCTTGGCAAAAAAGGGTATGTTGTGATATCACTTCCAGGGAATATGCAAATGAGCAAGTAGCCAGGCAGTAGAGCAGCATGTGACTAGCAGCTTGTAGCGTGTAGGAATTGCAGCTGTGCTGTCCTTGTGAGTGAAAGTTGCTGAATCCATAAAGTAGTCCGGTCTGCTGATTCTGTACCGTATCTTAAAATAAACCTGCATCTACCAGTCCTGGTGTGAGATTGGTGAGTTTGGTTAAAGCAGACATAGAAATACAACATCCACCATTGCCAATACTGTGGCAGACACACTTTGAGCATACAAATTTTTACATGCAGCTTCTAACTGTGAAATGTATAAATCCAAAGGAAAATCTACCTCGGGGTGTTCCAATCCTGGAGTTGGAGCAGGTTGGTTTTTGCAACAAGAAAGGATGGTAATATTAATAAGCTGGAAGTCAGCCCATGAAAGGTACAACATATATGGTTTATTATTTTCCTTTCTTTACATGGAAAGAATGAAAACTCTGGAAGGCAGATTTAATTACATTTTTTATTCTATACGTTCACTGGCCTGTAAAATAAATAGTTTTAATGATTCTGTTGTAGGGTGGCTGAGTAGCACTATTAATGATAGAGTTGATCGGCAAACACTTTTTGGATGGAAACATTAAATTTATTTACAATATACTCAGCAGCAACTACATGTGTGCTTTCACCTCCAGCTCTGCCTCTATACTGGCTGCTGAGGTAGCCAACGCTACTCTCCTATTGGTTACTACAGATCATGTGATCTTGCCTAACAAGTATTACTCTTAAAAGTACATACTAATAAAACCATAGTTACTACAGTCCTCCCCCTTTAACTCGGCTATGCATACAAGTGCACATTTACACTGGATAAATAATTTACAAGTTCAGTCTTTCAGGTGGGTTCCTGGTACATGTGGAACATTGCAGCTTCACAAGTTCAGATTCTTTGTCAGGAACCTCCTTTTTCGGAGTTGCCTGAACATCAGGTGCTTCGGTGGGCACTTGCAGTTCTGTATCCTCAACTCTTACAGGAACTTCAGACAAGTCAGTCTCGGGTTGGGTATCCTCAACAGGAAAAACAGACCCGGTCAGGATCACTGGTGGAACCATATCTTGATGATTTGTCTTTCTCTTCATTAAATGGTCCACATGTTTACGGATGATCCAACCTTCCACCTCCATTTAGTAAGATGGAGGTCCAGTCACCGTATTTGTTTCACCTGGTAACTACTTTGGTCCTTTGCCAAAGTTTTTCACATATACCAGCTCTCCCACTGTACATTTCCTCTCGTGTCTACGCCAGTCGTGTATAGGTTTCTGGTTTCCCTGAATACTTTCCACCTTCCCCTCTAAATTCAGCATTATTAAGCTCAATCTTGTCCTGAGACGGCATTTCAACAATATTTCTACAGGTGTGACACCTGTTGTTGCATGAGGGGTAGTCCTGTAATGAAAAAGAAAGCGTGCTAACTTGGTTGATAAGGAATCGCCAGTTAGATCTTTCATGCCTGCCTTGAACATTTGAACCGCCCTTTCGGCCAGTCCGTTTGAGGAAGGGTGGTACGGTGCAGCTTTCACATGAGTGATACCATTGAGGCTGATAAACTGTTGAAACTCAGCACTCGTAAATGCAGTGCCATTATCAGAAATGACTACTTCTGGTAGTCTGTGAATGGCAAAACTCTGATGTAGTTTCTCAGTTGTGGCAGCTGATATTGGTGACTTCACCTCACATACGTCCAACCATTTTGAATGGGCATCAACAAAGAACAGAAACATTGTTCCTAGGAAACATCCAACGTAGTCAATGTGTAACTGCACCCAGAGTGTACCTGGCCATTCCCATGGGTGTAATGGAACTGTCACTGACAAATTTTGCAGTTGCTGACATTGCACACAGTGCTTTACTAAACTCTATTTCACTATCCATCCCAAGCCACCATAGATAGCTGCGTGCTATGGTCTTCATTCAGGAAAGTCCTGAATGGGCACGGTGTAGTTCAATTAAAAGTGGCTCCCTTCCCTTTGGAGGAACTATCACTCATGCTCCCCACAATAGGATGTCATCTGATTGGTTATTTCATGTCCTCTGTTGAAGTTCGGTTTCGTTTCATCAGATACCGGCTCCTGTAACCAACCATGTAGCACTCATTCTCGTACCTGAGATAGGATTGGGTTCTGACTTGTCCAGTCTCTGATCTGTTGAGCACATACCGGTGAGGAATCTAAGAAATTTAACAGTAAAACATGTTCCTGTGAAACTGGGGCGTGCTCGTCATTTTCTTATAAAGACGAACGATTAAGGGCATCAATGTTTGTGATTTGATTACCAGGCCTATGTACGAAAGTGTATTTGTATGCTGCCAGAATTAAAGCCCATCATTGTCTTCTTGCTAAGGCTATGGGTGGTATAGCCTTGTCCTCACTAAACAATCCTCGGAATGGTTTGTGGTCAGAAATGATTGTAAAATTACAGCTATGTATGTACTAGTGAAATTTCTTGATACCAAAGTTGATGGGCAGGCCTTCTCTTTCTATCTGTGAATATCCCTTTCCCACTGTGGTGAGTGTTCTTGATATGTAACCTATTGGCCATTCTGCATCATTGTCCACCTGCTCTCACTCCAAAGGGAGATGTGTCACACGTCAGCACCAATTCTTTTGTCTGGTCATAATACACTAATAGATTGGTTTCGCCTTTGTGAGAGCTTCTTTCTGGAATGCCTCTCAAGACCAATGTTGGTTCTTTTTGAGTAGAGAATGCAGGGGACCAGCACTGTAAACAAATTGGGTAAGAACCACCCATAATAATTGATCATTCCTAGGAATGATTTGAGCTCTGATGCGTTCTTTAGTGCAGGTGCCTCTCATTTATGGCTCTCATTTTCTCCTGAACCAGGTAGAGGCCCTGTGAATCCACCTGGTGACTCAAATAAATTACCTCCCTCACTTAGAATGTGGACTTTTCTTTTTTTAAATGCACTCCAGCTGGCAAGAAGTGTTTTAAGACTTCTTAGTTTGTCAAATGTTCCTTTTCAGTGAATCCTGTCACTAATACATCGTCTAAATAGACTGCAGCCTGGGGCAGTCCCTGCGGTAAACTTTCCATTGTTCTCTGAAAGATGGCTCAAGTGGAGGAGACACCGAAAGGCAATCATGTATATTGCTACAACCCTTTGTGGGTTTTAATTATGACAAATGCCCAGGAGGCATTATCCAACTCTAATTGTTGATAAGCATGACTCACGTCAATCTTTGTGTACCTTGTCCCTCCTGCCAGTTTGGCATACAGGTCTTTGATTTTTGGAATGGTGTGCCTGTTTAGCTTAGCTACCTTATTAACTTTCAGTTTGTAGTCTCCATAAATTCGGATGTTTGGTCAAGTTTAAAGAAGGGAACTATGGGTGCCACCCGTTGTGAGAACTGAACAGATTGTATAATGCCCAGTTTCTCTAGTCTGTTCAGTTCAATATCGACTTTAACTTGCAGGCCACGTGGTACCAGTTTTGCCTTCATGAAGCAAGGGGTCGCTTCCAAATCCACATGAATCTTGGCCTGCAGGCCCTGGATTTTCCCCAGTCAATTCTTAAAGATGGTGGCGTACTTTCTAAGTAGCTCTGGTAGCCCACTTGTTCTCAACTGGAAAATTTCAGCCCATTCTAACTTAATCTCCTTTAACCAATTTCACCCTAGGTGGCTTAGCCCTTCACCTGCAACACCATCAAGGGTAGATTTGCTGACTGGCTTCCATAATGGACAGTTACTCTGCTCACGCCTTTTACTTGAATGTCTTCACCCATATATGGTTTTAGCTTAGGATCTGTTTCTTCTAAACTTAATTGATGTTCACCATTATTCAAATATCCGAAGATATGCTTCCCAATTACTGTTGTGAAAGCTCCCGTGTCCACTTCCATTTTAACGGTTTTGCCATTTACTTTCACTGTGACAAATATTGTTTCTGTCTTTCTAACTTTCAGATTAAACGAGTAAATGTCTGAATGTGTTGTTTCAGGCTCTTCTACATTGTAGATTTCATTGGACTTCTTCTTTTGTTTACAAGCCTAATTGAATCTTTCCTTGCACTGCCTCATCATATGTCCATTTCTATGACAAAAGTAGCATTCAATTTTTTTAAACTGCCAATCGCTAAAAGACTGATTATTTCTGCCTCTATTAAAATTACTCATTAATTTCGCTGCTAAGTTATTTTTCTTTATTCTTCAGCTAGTGGGGGCTGTTTCCCACTTTTTGGCAGAGTCTTGCTTTATTGCGCCTCTTTCGGCTGAGGTTTCCCAAACATATGTAGGACGATGCCATTTTGTGCAGCCTGTGTTGCTTTTGAATCTCTTACTGCGCTTTCCATGGCCAGCACTATCCCTAGCACCTTCTTGAAATCCAGATTCACATCGGACAATAATCTTTTCTGAATAGTGTCCTCTTTCACACCACAAACTAAATGATCCCTAAGCATGTCGTTCAGAGCCGTACCGAACTTACAATATTCTGTTAGCAGCTTCAAATTTGCCAGGAGCAGGCAATTCTCTCACCCGGGGCTCTATTTCGTGAATTAAACATGAACATCTTCATCATGACTGAGGGCTTTGGTTGAAAGTGATCCTTCACGAGGTCCACCAATTCATTGAAATTCTTTCGATCTGAGGCACTGGGTGCTGTCAAACTTCAAATCAAGCTGTTGGTTTTGCTCCCACAAGTACTCAAGAGGATCGTTCATCTCTTCTCTTTTCCCATAATCTCATTTGCTTGAAAAAAAATGTGAGGTGTCCTATGTATTGAGACCAATCATCTCTGGTTGGTTCAAATGGATCAATTCGCACAAATTGTGGCATTTTGAGAGAGGATAACTTCTTCAACTCTAAAGGAGCTTGCTACTTACAATCACTGGGCGAGGTAAGGTGCCGATTTCTTTCTAACTTGATTTCTTCTGTTCAGTCCAATCCCATCCTCATCACCAGTTTGTTGTAGGGTGGCCGAGTTGTACTATTAATGATAGAGTTGATCAGCAGATACTCTTTGGCTGGAAACATTAAGTTGATTTACAATATACTCAGTGGCAACTACATGTCTGCTTTCAAGTCCAACTCTATCTCTACACTACAAAAACAGAATTACCTGGAAAAACTCAGCAGGTCTGGCAGCATCGGCGGAGAAGAAAAGAGTTGACGTTTCGAGTCCTCATGACCCTTCGACTTGTCGAAGGGTCATGAGGACTCGAAACGTCAACTCTTTTCTTCTCCGCCGATGCTGCCAGACCTGCTGAGTTTTTCCAGGTAATTCTGTTTTTGTTTTGGATTTCCAGCATCCGCAGTTTTTTTGTTTTTATCTATCTCTACACTGGCTACTGAGGTACCCTGTACTGCTCTCCTGTTGGTTACTACAGATCATGTGATCTTGTCAAACAAGTATTATTCTTAAAGGTTCTTTACACACTAAATATAACTATAATTACTACAGGTTCAAATTTCACCTTGTACCAGCAACAATGGCTTATATTTCTATAGCAACTTTAGCATAATAAAACATCCCAAGGTGTTTCATAGGAGCATTATAAAGTAAAAAATGACTCAGAATCACATAAAGCGATGTTAGATCAGATGACAAAAAAACTTGGGCAAAGAGGTAGGTTTTAAGGAGGAAAGTGAGGTAGAGAGACAGAATTGTAGGGAAGGTATTCCAGAGATTAGGTCCTGGGCAACTGAAGGCATGGCTGCCAATGGTGGAGCAATTATAATTGGAGATGCCTAAGAGGCCAGAACAAAGTGTGGGCTGGGGAGAAGTGAGGATATCTCAGAGGGTTGTGAAGCTGGAGGAGATTAGAGAGATAGGGAGGGGTGAGGTCATTGAGGGACTTGGAAACAAGGATGACAATTTTAAAATCAGAACGTTGCTTAGCCAGTAGCCAATGTATGCCAATGAACACAAGGGTGATAGGGGACTGGAACTTGCTGCAAGTTAAGACACATGCAGTGAGGTTTATGGAGGATGGAATATGGGAGACCAACCAGGAGTGCGTTGGAATAGTCTGGAAGTAGCAAAGGCATGAATGAGGGTTTCAGCAGTAGATGAGGTGAGACGGGGACAAAGTCAGGCAATGCTTTTGCTAAAATATTTGTCTGGGACCCCAGACAAACTTTGCAAAAGTAATGGAACCAGGTGTATGAAAAAAACACCATCTTGCATTCAGACGTCAACTAATTACCCTTGTGCATTCCTTTAATGCCTGCCTTCCTTGTGCCTTTTTCAATCCAACTCTCCTACATAGTGCTACCCCATAGTGCTGACTTCCAGTGGAGGAGGCTACAAATGGCCTTGGGCAGCTGTGGCCCTAGAAGCTCTAGATATGGACCACACCATCTTAGCCCTGGGCATATTCAGCCTTGGCTGGCTGGCTGACAAGCAACTACAAGGATACTGATAAGAGTGCCAGATGGGAATGTGAATGCTAACATTCTGAGACAGGACAGCAGGCTCATGCTCCACAAAGCCACTGTCCTTCCCACTAGGCCAAATGTCTCATCAATCCTAATATGTTGTTGGATTGATTGCTCGACTGCTATGACATCCCATTGAACACTGGTATCTGCAGCAATGATGGCAGCAGTCTAAGTTTGCATGGCCACCAAAATGGTATCCAATGTGGCCAGCTCCAGAAGTGTATGGCATGCGTGTTGCAGATGCCATTTTGGTGTCAAAATGGCACTTGAAGTACTGAAGAACCAAGCATTAACGAGCCAAATTTAATGGCCTTTAATCTTTGTAAAGACATGTAAGTTTATGAGTTATGAAACCAAAATCGTATGTTCCTAAAGGACATTAGCAAACCAGGTAGGTTTTTACAACAATCAATAAAATTAGCTTTATATTCCACCAGCTGCGATGTTGGGATTTGAACCCATTTGCCCAGAGCATTAACCTGGGCCTCTGGATTACTAGTACAGTGACTAGTACACTACACCACCATTTCCTCCATATTACCCTGCCCACAACATTATATGGTTGGCATGTGCAGTCAGACAGGAGTGAGCTGTCTGTTTTTTTGAACACAAGTCGTAAAAAAAGTGGCTGGGGATGGGGGCAGCATCATTTGGGGAATGCCATGTATACATCAGGAGCACACCTTCTCCCTATGATGCTACAGCACCCCAGCCCCCTTTGTTCTTCTGACTGTCCTCCATGACATGTCACCCCACTTCTCTTGCCTGCCTCCCTAGGCTTTCCACCCTTAAAACTCAGGACTTACATCTCTCTGTGTTCCATTGAAGTTCAGTATGGGCCTGCTTACAGTGCCCACTACTGAGTTCTGGCACAGCTGGGAATGCAAGAGCTGCTGGCCAATCTGATTGACCAGCATCTCTCGAGGGTGTCGCATCCCCCCACTGAGGGGTAGAATCCCACTCTGCCTGTTTAGGCTGCCCGCAATGCATTTTCACTGCGGGGTGGCCTTCTTTTAGGTGCATTGGCTGCCAGCCAACTTTCCTTCTGGTGGATGTGCAGGGGCAAGTAATCCTGTTAAATCTAACCCTTTGAATATGTTACGGATACCTCTGGCAAATTGGTCAGCTCTGAGCAGGACATGCAGCAGAGCAGATTTCCCACGTGACCTAACCAATGGTCATTAAATGGACAGTTGGGGGTTGCCAATAGTAATAGCCAATTGTATTTTTTCATCTTAATTTGGAACAATAAGGGGAATATACTCTCCATAGCCATCCAATAAGATAGTGCGCTCCTGAGGGAACTTGTATCTCCTGGACCTGCTCATTCAAGTACAACCCAACAAGGTGAAAAAGGAGAATTCCTTGGCTCCTGTCTACAATATAAGCATCATTATAATCCAAATGTAGAATAACAGATTGACCGGGCTTCCCATTAGAACCACACCTCATCCACGACCCCACTCTACCTTTTCAAAGCACGAAGATTAAATTCAATCCCTAGCTTCTTCCTTTTTAATTCCTTTGTGGCTAAAATGTTAAATATAAAGCTCACTGAAGCACATGACTGTTTAAACTATTTTTAAATACTAGAACATTGACAACTACACTGATGATTTCCCCGAATCATTTTGCGCCAAACTAAGCACATTACATTACATTGATATGACATAGGAAACTGCAGAAAGATGCTTTAAATGTCTATTCCTTCTTTATGTTGATGTGATAAGTGCCTCCTGAAGGCATGTCAAAGCTATCATGACGTGCTATGTCCTGTTCATTCACCATAGAATGATGGGTTATGACTTTAGAGTCTTTGTGCTTTAAAAATGGTAGTGTGGTCTGTGCGCTCTGAAAGTGCTGATCAACTCCTGCTATAGTCAACTGAAAGCAAAACCATTTAAGAAGCAGCAAGCTCCACTGAATCCATCTGAGATGCAGATGATATGCAGTTATCTGTTATCATTGTTGTGGGCCTTAGGGACAGTTGTTATATAAATCAATAATGAAGGAATCTACGCTCTCTCTCCCAGTCTTTGGGTACATCTATTGAATTTTGCTCTTACGATAACGGTCTCCCTTTGAAGACTAAAATCAGTGTCAAAGGCTTTGATAACTTTTTTATACGTCACTGCATTTTCATTTATGCCCTGTCTGACCATGCATTAGTGTCTATGGCGTAGAATAAAGTACTGGCATGTTCCTTGCTAGTCTTCTATTCTAGCCCTAAACCTGGTAAACCTGCAATAGAAGTTCTGCCACCTCTCAGCTTGATCTGGGCCTTCCACATAGTCGAAGCACTCTGTTAAAGCAAAGATGGGCTCTGGACTCCTGTTGAAGATTTTCCTGCCCTGTCCTTGTCCTGCAATCATTTCTCTTACTGCTTCTTCCAGTTGCTAGGCCATTCACTTGTTGCTTCTTTCATCGCGTTTTCTGCTGCCACCATCTAATATCACCATTGTGTATCTTAGATGAGGTTGTTCATGATCTTGACTTATAGATGCTGCTGGAGGCAAGGCTGTTGACAAACTCTTCCTTTTATTGAAAATTATACTATAATTATACTACAATACAGACTTAGCATGAGACTTTACAAAGATCTATCTTGCTCCATGTTTTGTTATGTGATCTTACATCACTGATGAAGTAGAATATATATTTACATACTTAACATTAACCTTTTGTGGTACAGGCTATAACATACCTTACATAAGAAGGAAAAAGAGCATAAGAATTAGGAGTAGTAGGCCATTTGGCCCCTTGAACCTGCTCTAACATTCCTTGTGATTTCTTTACTTAATGATGTAAATCCAATTGCTGTACTTTAACCAGAGACTGTTTCAACATTTGGATTATCATGGGTGCAACTTCACTCTTTCACTTTTTATGATCTTTTATGAACATAGTTCAGTACTTTGGCCCTAAGATGATCATTTCAAAATCACAGATGAAAGGACTGACAGTATTGTAATCAAATTTGATGATGGTACAAAGATAGGTAGGAAAGCAGGTTGTGAGAAGGATACAAAGAGCGTGCAAATGGATAGATAGGTTAAGTCAGTGGGCAAAGATTTGGTAGCTGCAATATAATGTGGAAAAATGTGAGGATCTCCACTTGGCAGAAAGAATAGAAAAGCAGATTATTATTCAAATAGAGAAAGACTGCAAAATCCTGCAGTACAGAAGGATCTTGGTGCCCTTGTGCATGAACTACAAAAAGATAGCATACAGGTGTGGCAAATAATCTGTAAGGTAAATAGAATGTTGGCTTTTATTGAAAGGGGGATGGAGTTTAAAAATAGGTAATTCTGGTACAGGACCTCAGTGAGACCACACCTGCAGTACTGCTATAGTTTTGGTCATCTGACATCAGGAGGGATATACTTGTATTGGAAACAGTTTAGAGAAAGTTCACTGGGCTGACTCCTGGGATGCAGCAATTGTCTTATGAAGAAAGCTTGAACAGTTTAGCCCCTTTACCCTTTGGATTTTAGAAGAATGAGAGGTAACCTTATTGAAACATATAAGATTCTGAGGAGGCTTGATAGGGTAACTGCTGATAGGATATTTCCCCTCATGTGAAAATCTAGAACTAGGAGGCTCAGTTTAAAAATAAGGGGTCTCTCATTTAAGGTGAAGATGAGGAGGAATATTTTCTCTTAGAAAGTTATTAGTATTCCAAATTCTCTTCCTCAGAGAACAGTGGAGGCTGGGTTGTGAATATATCCAAGGATGAATTGGACAGATTTTTTGATTGCCAAGGGAATCAAAAGGTTTTGGGGAACAGGCAGGAAAGTGTGTTAAGGCCTCAGTTGGATCAGTCTTGTACTTACTGAATGGCAAAACAGGTACAATGGACCAAATGGCCTACACCTGCTCCTACTTCTTAGTCTTATGACCTTATTTTTTTTTTGGAAAAATATTCTTTATTCATAAGATATCTGAAAGAATATTACAAAACATTTCAAAATGGCCATCACAAAAAGTGCAATCATGTTTGACTTTTCCACATAGATCATGAGGTGCTTCCATACAATCAATAAACATTACTGACATTTCAATATGGTCTTTACAGACAGTCAGACAGTGCAATGGTGTTCAAGTTATCTACACAGATCATGTTGGACTCTGAGGTGCTTCCATACAATTAAGATACATTTAGTATTCACTGCATATATTTCTTGTGAGTCATACAGCCCTATGGGTCTATACAATTCCCAACCCTTCAGTGCACAATGGCAGAAAAGTCTTAGACAGTGATATTTCCCCTTTGCGCCTTTATGGCAGCTGCCCCAAGCTTTAGTGTGTCCTTCAGCATGTATTCCTGGACCTTGGAATGTGCCAGTCTGCAACATTCAATCGGGGACAATTCTTTGTACTGGAAGACAAACAACTTCTGGGCAAACCAAAGAGCATCTTTCATCGAGCTGACGATCCTCCAGCTGCAGTTGATGTTTGTCTCAGTGTGTGTCCCTGGGAACAGCCCGTAGAGCACAGAGTCCTGTGTCACAGAACTGGCTCAGGATGAACCTTGACAAAAACCACTGTATCTCTCTCCAGACCTTCTTTGCAAAGGCACATTCCACAAGGAGGTGAACCAGTCTCTTCCCTACCACAGCCACCTCAAAGACAACACGTAGAATTTTTCGGTCCTACCTTTCTAGGGTGTTCCTACTTATTGCTAAACTATTGCCTAAGGGGTAGGTGTGTGAAGAAAACACCATTAAATCAGTGGTTATTGTTGCAACATAAGGCTGTTTGATCAATTAAAGGCATGCTTGTAATGTCAATCCTGATGAGTGACTGTTTCCCCTGAGGGGCCAGTTTCAAGTTCTCCCCTGAACTGAAAATCCTTTCCCTGGTTTTATGTCTAAATGCACAGCATAATTTTCATCTTCACTGAATGTTGTCTCCACATATTTGAATGTGCCACATGTTCAAAACAACGTGAAGGCAGGTCCAATATTCACTTTGTGGTGTCATTTTGCATCATGGTACAAGCACAATTACTTCATTAAAAATCAGCTGACTGCATTTAGGAGCCCAGAGTATGAAGTCCTGGAAGAAGTTCAGGAGATCTTTAAGAAAATGTGTGTATGGTATAAGGAGCTAAACAAAGACCTTTAAGTTTTTATATTTTGTTGTTAGATCCAGAGCCCCAGATTTGTTGAGGCTGAAGGATCCGGGTTGCATGCTTTGTTTGGGGTAACAGAGTCAGTACAGAGACAGAGAACATCCGGAGAAAGTCGTTAGAATAAACACATGCTGTTTATTTACAAACTAACTCCACAACTATACGTGTGTGCTCACAACATAAAACTCTGTCTTCACTCATCAGTGACTAACTCAAGACTCTCCCACATGGAGGTAGCCCGTGCTACTCTGCTATTGAACAATAAGATCATGTGACCTTACATTACAATACTTGTCTTAAAGGTATATTAAATCTCAGGTTACTACATCCCTCCCACTTCACTGAAAAATACATTTTACAATTTTTCAGCACATCAAGTTATTTACACAGTTCAATTATTTACAAAGTCAGTCTCTCTGGGGGTTTCCTTATGCATGTAGAATGTCTCAACTTTACAGCTTCTGAAGTTTGCTTTGGAGTCTCCCTTACTGAAGCCGTCTGAGCTTCAGGTTCCACAGCAGGTACCTGTAAACTTGTTTCTTCGACTCTTTCAGGTACAGTCGGCCCTTCAGATACATTGGTACTTGGCTGAGTTATTTCAACAGGAAATGTTGATTCAGTCTCGAGCACTGGCGTCAAGCAACCTTGAATCACTGATGCACAAGTTGTGCAAATCCTACTCCAGTACTGCTGCCTCTTTTCACATCTAACTTAATGTGTGTTTTCCTTCACTTGCGATCACTTGGCTGTGATCTAGTGTAACTTTCTCAGACCGAGATTTCATTATAAAAGGAGTGCATTATATTTGTGTTGAAATTAAAGATGGCAGTGTTTTATTATTGTGTTTTTATTCTTGTGCCATAGTAATTATTTCTAATGATCATGAACTTCTGATGTGTTTTGTAGGTAAGTGCATTAATTAGTCACTCATTACTGCTGATTTCAAAGCAGCTTTTCATTTTAATTCTTGGGTAAAGTAGATCTAATAGCTGCAGGCTGGTGAGATAAATGCTGATTGACATAAATCTTTTATCATTTAGCAAACTTGTGAAGCAATATAGCAGCGCCTGGCAGACTCTGTGAAAAGACAGTTACTAACAACATAGACAATGTCTAAACAGCTTCAAACAAAGACTGGAATATAAGAAAGTATTAGAGGTATACCATGAATTAAAAATTATGCTATTGCTCATTCTAATATGCTAAATCTCTTTAAAAGAAGAAATAATCTCTCTTGCATTGAGATTTTAAGAAAGAACGATTTGCATTAGTATTACACCTTTCACGACCACAGGACAATTAAAAGTGCTTTATAGCCAATGAAGTACTTTTGAAGTGTAGTCACTGTTGTAATGTAGAAAACACAGCACCAATTTGCACACATGCCCCCAAACAACAACGTGATAATGACTGGATAAGATCATTTTTTATTATGTTGATTGTGGAATAAATATTCGCCAGGACACTGGGGATAACTCCCCTTCCGTTATTCAAAACCTTCTCATAGGAACTTTTTAGACTCACTGGGGAGTTTAACATCTCATCCAAAAGACAGTACATCTGACAGTGTAGCATTCCTTCAGTGCTGCACTGGAGTGCCATCTTAGATTATTATTCTTAAACACTGGAAAGGCACTTGAAACCATTGATTTAAGGTGAGTGTGTTACCAACTGAGGCACAGCTGACAGTTTTTGGGACTGGTGCAGCTAAAAGACCTGGTATATTTAAATAGTATATATCTGCCTTATTGCCAGCACTTTCAAACAAGACATAGCTTGGCTGGTGGTGAGAAAGACCCTCCCCATCAGTTCCTTTCTACATGCCCAGAGTCTCATGCCATCCACACGTTGCACACAAGGTGGCTGTGGTAGGGAAGAGACTGTTGTTCACCTCCTTGGGGAATGTGCCTTTGCAAAGAAGGTCTGGAGAGAGATGCAGTGGTTTTTGTCAAGGTTTATCCCGAGCACCTCTGTGATGCAGGACTCTGTGCTCCATGGGCTGTTCCCAGGGACACACACCTAGACAAACATCAACTGCAGCTGGGGAATCATCAACTCGGTGAAAGATGCCCTTTGGTCAGCCTGAAACTTGTTGGTCTTCCAGTGCAAAGAGTTGTCCCTGACCAAGTGTTGCAGACTGGCACATTCCAAAATCCGGGACTACATGCTGAGGGATGCACTAAAGCTTGGGACAGCCACGGCTGAGGCACACTGGGAAAAGGTGGCTGTCTAAGACCTTTCAGCTATAGTGCATTGAGGTACTAGGAATTCTATAGCCCCCCCACCCCCACCCCAACCCACCCCACCCACCCCCCAGGCTGTATGACTCACATTGAATGCATGCAGTGAAAATTACGTGTATCACAATTATATTGAAGCACCTCAGAGTGCAACATGATCTATGTAGACAACTTAAATACCATTGCATTTTCTGTAACGTCTATTTTGAAATGTTTTTAATGTTTCTTTGATTATATTGAAGCACCTCAGGGTGCAAAATGATCTATGTAAATAACTTGAATATGATTGCACTTTCTGTGATGGCCATTTTGAAATGTTTTGTAATGTTCTTTCAGATATTTTATGAATAAAGTATATTTTCACAAAAAATATATCTGAAATGGGTGTTGGTGTATCAGGTTACAATGCAAATTGCAGTTTTGGGCAAGTACATACAAATTTAAGGAGTTCTTAGTTCCATTGTGAGTAGAGGGTTAGAGCAAAGGCTTAACTCTAATGATAGCTATTCAGCATGTGTGTAAGGAGGTCACAATGATATCGCTTCTCGACCTTTTGGCTAAGATCAAGTGTAGTTGTGAAGTGATGACTATAACCAATCAAGCCACGTACCATGGGGTACGTAACACCGTTTGGGTGACGGTGAAGGACAGCGAAGGAGGAGCCCCCATGGATCGGGCCTTCTTTGTCAAGCGGATCCTGTTGAAGGCGTGTGGATTTGAAGTGGAGGAGATCTACTCCCTGCAAGACTTCCCCAGTGCTGGATTTTTTGACGTGACTTTCAAGCATGTGGCAACTTGGGTCAAGTTCCTGAAGGTGTTCAAGGAGAGGAGAGACCAGCCGGAGATGAAAATCCTGACGGTGGAACTGCTCTTTGTTCTACCATTGCAATGGGACCATGTGGTGACTGTGCATCTCTACAACCCCCATGTCCCTGCTGCTGACGTGTTCACCTTCCTCATTAGGTACGTCAACAACGTTGGGAGCTGCACCGAGGTTAGAGATGCCTTCGGGATTTGGACATGCAAATGCCAGATTAAGGTCACGCTGAAGGCCGATGGTAAGGGAGCCATCCTCCAGCCTCCTTCCAGTTTCGCTATCGGGGGAAGCCATGGCTACCTTGTCTACGCTGGGCAGCCCAAACTTTGTCACTCATGCGGCAAGTCTGGTCATGTGCCGCCAACTGCAGCGCCACCCTCTGCAAGAACTGCAAACAGGAAGGACACCAGACAAAGGACTGCAAACAAACTAAGTGCTGCAACCTGTGTGGCGAGGCAGGTCAACTCTACAGGACCTGCCCCAAACACTGCCCCACTTATGCACAGGCAGCCAAAGCCAATGAGGGGGAAGCAGATGGAATGGTCAATGTCACTACTACCAAGGACGCTTGCAACCCTCCAACAAGGACCCCAGTGAGAACAACGGGACAAAGGAGGGCACAGTGAGAGACAAGGTGGAGGAAAAGATTGAGGCAGCAGACAGCCAACCAACAGCACTGCCCCCTGAACTTTCCACTCCTTAGGAGAGCGAATCAATGGAGGAGGAAGCAGTGGAAAATCAGGAGGGGGAGTGGCAGCTGGAAAGAGAGCCAAAAGGAAGAACGGGCTAAGAAGGGACCAAGCCACTTCCCAGACACGTGGCAAGAAGCATCTCCCATCCAACATGGATGACAAGGACAGCTGCTTTTCGGACGAAGAAGGGAAAGGGCGGCACCTACAGAAGATGCTGTAAAGCTCTAGGGAGTTGGAGGACGAGACACCCGAGCTCCAGAACACTGGAGACAATGAGGAGACCAGCGCCACCCAACTTTGCCCACAACCCAAAGAGGCCAGTGCACCCCAGCACCAGGAATCTGGGAGCAATGAAGCGCTCAGCGCACCCCAGCTCTGGGAAGCCGGGAGCAACAACGCCCCAGAGGGCGAGGGGATCAGAGAGACTTCTCCAACAGCGGACATTTCAAATCTCGTTCTTTGCATGAACCCCGAGATGCCACCTGAGCGGAACATCTCCAATGGGGTGGTTCAAGACAGATTCCTCAGCCCATCCAAAGTGAGGCAATTTGTGAACACCATGGGTATGAAGGAGCAGAGCAAAGGTCTAGAACTCTCAAAGACAATAGGTTTGGTAAGCGACAAAATGCTTTAAAAATGGGGATAAAGATTATATCCATAAATGTGCGTAGCATTAAATCTACTACGCGATGTGTTGCGACCTTGGACTCCCTTGCCAAGGTCAAAGCTGACCTGTTGTGTCTGCAGGAGTGTGCAATACCGCACCTCAGCTCCTACAGGCAATGGTCACGATGGTGGTCCCATGGGCCATCGATCTGGTCAGGAGGAAACGACTCTCATTCCTCCGGCCTGGGTATTCTGCTGCGGGGAGCAACTTCACCATCTCCAAGGTTAAGGAGGTGGTGGGCGGGCGCCTCCTGGTCTTACTTTTAAGTTCAGGCTGTTACTCTGGAGTAATATGGATGAGGCACACTCAGATCAGATTCAATTTGTTTCCACTAAGCATGGGAATGTTTATTGTAAATAACAATTCATGGAAAAGTTGCACTTACACCCCCCCAACTCTCTGAGTTACCCTTACATAGAAGCAGACTTTGCTGATATAAAAGCAAACAACTGCGGATGCTGGAAATCCAAAACAAAAATAAAAATACCTGGAAAAACTCAGCAGGTCTGACAGCATCTGCAGAGAGGAACACAGTTAACGTTTCGAGTCTGTATGACTCTTCAACAGAACTAAGGAAAAATAGAAAAGAGGTGAAATATAAGCTGGTTTAAGGGGGGCTGGGACAGGTAGAGCTGGATCGAGGGCCAGTGATAGGTGGAGATAGCCAAAAGATGTCATAGACAAAAGGACAAAGAGGTGTTGAAGGTGGTGATATTATCTAAGGAATGTGCTAATAGGTGACATTAAGGGTAGAAAGCAGGACGGGCAAGGTACAAATAGCCCTAGTGGGGTGGGGGGAAGGGATCGAAATAGGCTAAAAGATAGAGATAAAACAATGGATGGAAATACATTTAACAATAATGGAAATAGGTGGGAAAAGAAAAATCTATATAAATTATTGGGAAAGGGGGGGATCAGAAAGGGGGTGGGATTGTAGGAGACAGTTCATGATCTAAAATTGTTGAACTCAATATTCAGTCCGGAAGGCTGTAAAGTGCCTAGTCGGAAGATGAGGTGCTGTTCCTCCAGTTTGTGTTGAGCTTCACTAGAACATTGCAGCAGACCAAGGACGGACATGTGGGCAAGAGAGCAGGGTGGAGTGTTGAAATGGCAAGCGACAGGGAGGTCTGGGTCATGCTTGCGGACAGACCGAAGGTGTTCCGCAAAGCATTTATCCAGTCTGCATTTGGTCTCTCCAGTGTAGAGGAAACCACATTGGGAACAGCAAATGCAGTAGACTAAATTGAGGGAAGTGCAAGTGAAATGCTGCTTCACTTGAAAGGAGTATTTGGGCCCTTGGACGGTGAGGAGAGGGGAAGTAAAGGGGCAGGTATTGCACCTTCTGCGGTTGCATGGGAAGGTGCCGTGGGAGGGGGTTGAGGTGTAGGGGGTGATGGAGGAGTGGACCAGGGTGTCTCAGAGGGAACAATCCCTGCGGAATGCCGCCGGTGGGGTGAAGAGAAGATGTGTTTGGTGGTGGCATCATGCTGGAGTAGCAGAAATGGCAGAGGATGATCCTTTGAATGTGGACGCTGGTGGGGTGATAAGTGAGGACAAGGGGGACCCTATCATGGTTCTGGGAGGGAAAGGAAGGTGTGAGGGCGGATGTGTGGGAGATGGGCCGGACACGGTTGAGGGCCCTGTCAACCACCAAGGGTGGGAAACCTCGGTTAAGGAAGATGGAAGACATGTCAGAGGAACTGTTTTTGAAAGTGGCATCATCAGAACAGATGCGACGGAGGCAAAGGAACTGAGAGAAAGGGATGGAGTCCTTACAGGATGCGGGTTGTGAGGTAGTCGAGATAGCTGTGGGAGTCGGTAGGCTTGTAATGAATATTGGTGGACAGTCTATCACCAGAAATTGAGACAGAGAGGTCAAGGAAGGAAAGGGAAGTGTCAGAGATGGACCATGTGAAAATGATGGAGGGATGGAAATTGGAAGCAAAATTAATAAATTTTTCCAGATCCAGACGAGAGCATGAAGCAGCACCGAAGCAATCAACACTTTGCTGTCCAGCCACTGGCGTCATCCCATCTCTCCACGTCTTCGAGTGATTGACCAAATTACTCCTATCCGACTGCAGTACCTGAGGCTGTGTGATCTCTTCCTTTTAAGCTGATCTCTCGCTTTGTCATGACCTCTGGTGTCAATATAAGCTGATAAGGTTTGTAAGATCAGTTGAAGCAGTTGTTTTCACAAGTTCTACAGACTTTGTAAAGTTTAAATCAATCATGTTCATATCTACAGCTGCTTCTGATTGGCTTTGGTAGTGTGACCCATATCACGGATTAGTTGAGTTCCATTTTCTGCTTAACTTTACCTTGTAGCAGCCACCCTACGTGCTGGTCACTCATCAGTCAGTCACAATAATTCAATTCCAACATGACCACAAACATTATATGACAATGATTAGTTGAACAACCCCATCTATTTGAATCAAGCAGAAATGATGGTTTCTCAAGACTATAAACATCACAAATGATTAGTTTAATGGTCCCATTTATTTGAAACAAACATAGTGCAGCCTTTCATTGATCAACTGTCACACTTGAAAGAAAAGAAACACGAAACAAAAACAGAAATACCTGGAAAAACTCAGCAGGTCTGGCAGCATCGGCGGAGAAGAGCAAACTTGATGTTTCGAGTCCTCATGACCCTTCAACAGAACTGATTGAAGGGTCAGTTCTGTTGAAGGGTCATGAGGACTCGAAACGTCAACTTTGCTCTTCTCCGCCGATGCTGCCAGACCTGCTGAGCTTTTCCAGGTATTTCTGTTTTTGTTTTGGATTTCCAGCATCCATAGTTTTTTGTTTTTAAAAGAAACAGGAATAATGGTTCACAAAAACATGTCAATTTCAAATGCTCGTTAAACTATTAACAATCTGCCTCTTTTATAGATTTTCTCACTCGCCTCCACAAATCTTAAAATCATATGCAAGGAACACATTTCAGAGAAACACACTTATACATTAAGCAGAAATTAGGCAACAAAGGTTGGAAGGGATGGAAAGCAAGCATTTTGGCTTACAAACTCATGCAATACAATGCTACTACAGAGTACATTTAGGGTAAATATCAGACTAAGGTTGATACATTGTCTAAGATACCCACAATTACCCAGTACAGGAAGACAAAACCTTCATAGTGGATGTTGAAGCCTTTACAGCCTTGACTACCAAATACTTGTCAGCAACAGACCAGTAGTTGCTCAAATTTTGTACATCACAAAGGCAAGATGAAGAAAACATCCAGATTCACATGCACTGTTTGGACAGGTGGCCACAGTACATCCCAAGCAATCCTGCCTTGAGGCAATATTTCGAACAGTAGCACCACTTCAGCATTGTAGATGATTTCCTGGTAGCAAGAGCTCCTCACTGGAAGTCTCCCAGAAGATCCACCAAGGACATCTTGGCATAACCAAATGTCAAGCCAGGGGACAGCAGCCTGTATGTGGCCAGGGAGATTGCTTTCTATTAAACAGATGGTCTCCTGCTGTGTCACCTGCACCACTCACAGGCAGGAGCAGAAAGAGCCACTTCTGCCCTCCTCCTTCCCATCAAGGCCTTAGGAACACCTTGGCATGGGTTTTTTGACTATAAAGGGAAAATGTTTCTTATAATGGTAGACTATTGTTCCCACAGGATGGAGGTGCAAAAGCTACATGGCCTCACCTCTGATGCTGTGACCTTCCTGAAGGAAATGTTCTCTGCACATGGCATTCTGGATGTTTTCATCTCTTATAATGGGTCACAATTCACCAATGAGTGCTTCCAATCCTTCGCAAAGTCACATGAATTTGTACATGCCACAAGCTCCCCAAAATACCCACAGCCTAATGAAAAGCTGAGTGAGGAGTATGCACTGTCAACTTTGAGCTCACTCTGCATTATCATTCGACATAATTACATAATGGGTTTGCCCCATGTGAGCTCCTGATGGGCCTCAAGCTAAAGACCCAACTTCCTTTCCTGCCTCCCACCTTGCTCCCAAATGTCATGGTGGAAGATCATCATCAAGCTAGGAAGAAGTCTATCAAGCAAGCCAAGCTTGTATGCTTAACCAGAAGCATAGGGCTCAAGACCTTCCAATCCTTGAAAGGGGAGAGAGAAAGGCAGGCATCACTCAAAGGAACAGGTCTGCCCTAATCTCAATGGACAAATCATCATTAACAGCATGGGCAGAGTACCCTGAACCTCAAGAGAGTGTCACACCTACTGAACCACAAATGAGGGAAACCAGGAGTGACAATCCCCAAAAAACTGACCTCAGCGCAACAGGATTCCCACCTACCTCAGAAGGAGCTCCGCACCCATTCAGGAAGACTGGTGAAACAAGCAGAGATTTTTCCTTGAAGGGAAGAGAGTTTGTGGGGAGGTGTAGGGGAATGTGTAAATAATAGTATTGGGATAAAGACTCAGGGGAGATGTAGAGTATAGAGTTAACTCTAATGAGAGCTATTGTGCATGCCCGTAAGAAGCAATGTCGTAGTGATGTCACTCACTGAGAGAAGGTGACTGAGGAGCATCTTAGAGAGCAGCTCCAGCTATGCCTTGATCTTAATTGACTTAATTGACAGCAAGATCTCTTCTAGAGTAAGAAGCTAACAAATCCCAAGGTAAAACCATGATAACAGATTTGTTCCTCATGTATCCTTCAATTATAGAACCAAAAAGAAAACTACCTGAGCGTATCTGTTCTCACAGCATTTTGACCTGTTACCACTTGCATATTTAGTAATAATGAAGAACCACTGGAAAACCAGATGTCATGAGAGACAATTATTAGGCCATTGTGGCCACTGCCTGTCATCCCCTATCATCTCACCCTGTTGATGATCTCCTCCTCTGTGGACTTGCCCAAGGCTGGCATCTAAGCTGGACAATCTTGTTCCTGCAACCAACAAGCTGCCTCTGGGGCCATGAATGATGCCTGCAGCTTGCCTCTACTGTACCAACAGTTTCATGTACCCCTCCATGGATCACCACCTTGACATAGCATAGAAGCTTGTACATTTTGATGATGCCTTGAGAGGTACCATCAGGGGTTCCTTGCTCCTGGGTGGGCCATCCATGTAGAAAGGTCAGGAGGAGGTGTCAGACCAAGTCTGGTTCAAAAGGTCCTCAAAAGCAGAACTGCCAAAGGAAGTCAACTGCTCTGAATGTGGAAGAAAGCTACAACAACAAGGTTGTCCTGGTCATCATGGTTTGATATGTCACCAAAATCTGACCATCAGTCCAACAAGATCATGTGGACAATGATGGCACCCCAAGGTCCCCACATTAAGCAAAGTCACACACAAGCTTCTACCAGGATCTAAGGAAGATAGTCCCGCACTCTGGATCCTAATACCTTGTGACCAAAGACCTGTGGGTTGAAAATCAGCTCAGTCACATGAAGACCCATGGCAGAAACTCATGACCCTGAGTAGACATCACCCTCAAATCGAGGGACAGCCTACAAGCAAACCAAACAGCCGTGATCCCTGTTAGGTTCATACAGCAGGTGTTGCACCAGGATCACACCCTAATTCAGGCACTATCCAATTTCCAGACCAAGTTTGATTAGATTATTTGTACATGAATACTCATGCTGACAGGCATACTGGCTGTCATGAGTTGTGTGTGTCCAGAAAAATAGCACCAGCTTTCTACCTAACTGGGGAGCTTTGGGCATGTTTTTTCCAGTGTGTTTTATAAATGCAAGTTGTTGTGACTGCAAAGCCCCCAGTATCTGAAGGATCATTGAGTTACTGTTTAAAATGACTTCAGGAGTTTTTGTATTGAAAAGCCTTCAGTCTAGAGTACTGGTATATAAAGGTAAATAAATGCCTTTACATATAATGGGGAATAAAATCTAAAATTAGCATCCAGTGCTTGAGTAATAGGGAAAAAATATCCAAAGTTTAATTTAATGCCAGGTCACTAGCAGTCTGAGTTTAATTAAATATTCTAAATTATGGATTTAAATATGGCAGCCAACTTGTCTCACAAGGTCCCACTAAAAATGATTCTGGTGTAATGATATGGCAGGCGGTATTTGCCAGGCTGACTAAATCCACAAGGGAAACTTGGCCACGCGATCACAGCAATTTTGCGATTTGTATTTAGTACGAGAAGGCTTGTGCACTGAAGTCAGGAGTAATCAGTTCACTGCCATCTTTAGAGATTTTAAAGATTAAATTAAAACACGTGTTAACAGAAGAAGAAAAAAACTTAAACACACACAAGATTAGAGTTACACAGTTATAACAGTTCCCAAAATTTCTACTTAACCAAGCTCCCAACTACACACCCCCTTTAAGGCAACAGTCCAAATAGATTCCAAATTTATAAAATCATCCAACAGTTTTACCAGAAGCACCCACTGGGCAATGGACTTCCAAAGGCTGTTAACATAACTTTGGTTACTGGAACAACGAACTTCTGTAGAGTGGCCAGAAGCTTTTCCCAAGTCTGTTTCACACAGTCGCCTTTCCAGAGCTCACAAGGCCAAAACACATCACACAGCCTACCATCCTTCTTTAAGTATATTTTATCCCTTTTGATTTGTAAATCCCACTGTTTTAACTTGTCTTTAGAAGTTACTTTTCCCAGAATATAAAAATCTTTCATGTTCTCATTATGGCCAGCATTTTTGGGAAAAATCAAGGTAATAACCTTGCCCTTTTTTTTTGCCAGTAGTAAACATTTTCCATGTCTCTTTGAAAATCGCGCACTTTTTCATTTATCTAAAAATGTTAATTTAATTCACACTGTCTCGGCTGAGCCTTCACCCTAGTTCACTCATCCCCATTTCAAACACCTGTTTTCCACCTCACTTCTTTGATAATTTAAACCTTGCAGTCTAATCATCTCTAATTTAATTAAATCAGTGACACACAGAACCTATACACACACACTCATAAGCCTACTTTACAATATCCCACAATAATATTATGAAAAATATGATAGGTTCTTGACACTAGTGATGTTCTATGAGGATCAAATGTTGGCCAGGACACTGGGAGAGCTCCCTGTTCTTTGCCATCTGATAGGGCTGACCTGGGCCTCACTATAAGGCCTTAACTACACCTACTCCATTCCCTACAGTACAGCATTCCCTTAGCCAGCCTAGATCATGGGCTCAAGACTCTGATGACCGAGGCTTCATACCATGACATTTTGACTCAGAGGCAAGAGCTGAGTCAAGCCTGACCTTTAGGAATGAAATGAGAGTGAAATTAATTAATGATGCTAAGTGATGAAAGAACCCAGTCAGCTATCGATACTGTATCATGGCCATAGAAAATTGGGATTCAAAGTACACTTTTACTCCTTACTTTGAATATCTCTAGAGAGAGAGAGGATTATGGAGAAAACTCATGTTATAAAGCCAGCAAAGATATTGTTATATAACTGACATTTATTGACGTTCTTGGTTATATACAGTGTGTGATACTGTTTGATTTTCCCTAGTTGGCTAATATGTAGTCATTGATAAATGAGTCGAATGCATTGGAGCCATTAATGCATAAATCTCACCATGAACTGAGATTATCAGATGTGAAGTAGTGTCTCTGCAGGGACCTCTCAATTCTGAATCACAGCTGTTGACATTTGATTGAGTTGAAGCAACAAACAAATCATTAGGGATATTCTGACAGTGGAAAGGCATCAGCAGGAAGCAACACTTAAAATGCTATCATGAGAAGCTATGAAATATGATGAGAAATGAAAAAGGATTATTCAGCTCACACCATTATAGGTGGAGCTTACCAATAGCAGTCAATTTAATATGTACTCTCCACATGTATCCCAGCCATTCCCATTAAAATGATTGAAGTATTTTTCAGTTTAATAAGAGCCAGACTATATTCCTTATCCCAGTCCTGATCACCGTCTCACTATCTTGCAGTTCACTTTTGAGTCAAAAAACTCGTAATTTCTTTGTAAATGGTTTCCATGTTTACTGCCTGACCATTTAGTTTGCATTTGGATAAACCGCATGAGAATGCCTCACCGTCTTATGATGTCCACATTTTATATTTGTCTTTTTTCTCATGCAGCCCTGATTTTTTACAAAATTGCTTCCTTGTTATCTCCATTTCATCCATTTTTCCCCTTGTTTTAACTTCTTGTACCATATCTCCCCTAAGTAGAGAATCTGAAACTTCACCTTATCAACACAACAAGATGGCCTTTCACCTGAACCCTATCTTCTCTGAATTCTTTCAAGAGGCATGGGGATCAGAATTGGAAAATTATCATTATTATTTCATACAACAGCCCTGGTAGTTACTGAGTAGTGGGGAGGCAGGGAGTAGGGGGAGGGAGAAATTTTGCTGGGCATTCTTCAGGACATCTTCTACTGTTTTTCTGTGGGTTTCCTATCTGACCAGACTTGCGTTTTTAAAAAGGACCCCTCTAGCTTTGGCGTCCGTCCTGTTTGCCCAATCAGAAGAGCCAGTTAATACTCAGATCCATCAAGAAAGCAGCTGGATGAGAGAGGATAAGTTGTTCACTTTATTTTCACTGCCATCCTGCCTGATGTCCACTAGCTGGGACTGGGAGGGGAGGATAGCTAAAACAGGCCTTTCAAGCCTGCCTCACCATTCTATTGGATCATTGGTCATGTCAACCATCTCAAATCCATTTGCACTGTGTCATGCCCAGTAAAGGCATGGAATATTTATAACTTTTAAAATATGAACTTCACTCAATGTGAAATCTTTTGGATCAGGTTCATATGTGCTGCAAAAGGTGGCCGCCAAGGGTTATATAACTGATCTGTGAACTCATAAAGCACTATGCTGTGTCGCAAAGACAAAAGGATAGATTCCAGATTAAGAGGTTTCAACTGCCCATATCCTGAGGCCATCCAAAAGACATTCTTCAATTGAATGGGTCTTACTGAAACAAAGACGGTGATTGTCTCAGTGCTCCCTCAGGATGAATGTCTTCAAACAGTAAACCAGATTGTGGCTAATCAACCTCATGGGGTCGGAGGTCCTGGCACAATATTTAAACAGCTCCCACATACACCTTCACTCTCTGCAGGACAGGTGTGGGCTAAAGATGTAAATGAGCATGGTGCCCAAAAAAAAAACCCCTCCACTCAAGATGATGATGATGAGGTACTTTGCAACGTTCCAGTGGCGTTCCTGCCTCCTGAAGGTTGCCATACCCAGTGAAATGTTGGCGCAATGTTTGAAAGAGCAGCAACATATCTACTTGTTTCAGATTGAGTGCCTCAGATTGAACACTGCTGGAGTTCTTATCCAGTTACAGAATGACCACATGCTCCATAGGCTGCTTAGCCTTCCAAAGATGAGGCCATTGTTACACATGATTATGACTATTCATTCTGAGATTGATGTCCTTCATTGAGATGTTCATGATTACAAATAAGGTCTTAATATCTAACCTGCATTGAACGGACAGAGGAAATACACTCATATAAGCTCACATTAACATTAATCACTCTGGAACCTTGTCGCTACAAGAGTCTCATGGGCATGCCTGCCTGTGCTATGACCTCTTCCTGTGAGGCATCATCATCCTCACCCTCTTTGATTTCATCCCTTTCCACATCCTCCTCGTCTAAAGCGCCACCTGCTCCATCTCCCCATGAGGTAACTCATGCCTTCTTTGCGGCGCCAGGTTATGTAGGGCACAACCAACCACAGTGATGCAGGAGACACTCTGTGGAGAATACTGGACAGTGCTGCTTTATCAGTCCAGACATCTGAAACGTATCTTCAACATGCTAACCATCTGCTCAATTAATGACTGTGTTGCAGAATGAGCCGCATTGCACCTCTCCTCTGAAGCACTCTGTAGCCATTGAATGGGTATCATTAGCCAAATCTTTTGGGGTTATCCTTTATCTCCAAGGAGCCACCCCTGAATGCACTGAGGGCCCTCGAAGATCTGTGGTACCTGCCAGTGACTCAATATGTGACAGCCAAGTGACTTCCCAGGATACCTCGAACAAACCTGTATAATCTACTTTCGGTGATCACAGATCAGCTGCACTTTGAGAGAGCGAAAGCCTTTTCTATTGATAAGTCTTACTGACTGCTACCAGGAAGCTCTTAAAGCCACATGTGTGCAGTCAGTGGAACCCTGCACTTGTTGGAAGCTCTGACAGCCTGGCTGGCTTCATTCAAAAAGAACTGTACATAATTGCGTGCCTTCCTAAAAAGGGCTTCGGCCAGCTCCCATTTCCATTTATGAGCTGAAGATTGCGATATTCCACAGAGGTTCCCAGTTGAACCTTGGAATGATCCACTAGCAAAAAGTTGAGAGCAGCAGTTATCTTCAGCATGACCGGCATTATATGGTCTCCTAGTACTTGTGAAGTCAGATCCTCACAGAGGATATGATATGATATATGATGTATGATATATGATATATGATATATGATCCACCCCACCCATTGACAATCACAGGCACTGTCTCTCACTCATCTCTATGCATGATAGGCATTTTCTGTACACACTTGATTGTGCCAATCACCTCCATGGATGTAGTCACTCTTCAGTAGCATCAGAGTCTTCCTCGGCCTCCACTGGCCCTTGATTCTCAGGGCGATGCTCTGCCCCCTCCTAGGGCCAGGACCAAGACATGAGTGCTATGCAGAGTCCTCCAATGTGGCCTCAGCCCCAGGATTGTCTCACACTCTTACTCTCTGTGCCTTTGACAAACCACCCCTCTCAGTGGTGCATCTGTGCTCCAGTCTTCCCTCCCGTGCTCCACTCACTTCCCTGCGCCAAATCATTTGTCTGTATTTCAGTCTCCCATGCTCCTCTCGTTCCCTGCACCGCCACCCCCACCCCCCAATCCTCCAAGCCATACCTGAACTTTCCCCTCTTGCATCGCTGGTTCCACTCACTCCCGCCCGAGCTCCCCAATCATGCCTCTATATCTCCACCCCCTGCTGGTATTGCCTCCTGTGCGGCAGCCCTGGCACAGCTTCATAGAAGCACCAAGATCTCCCAGTACAACTGTGAAGGCTAGGCGAATAAAACATCCACATACCTCAAATTCGCATGTGAAGTGAAGATTGCCAGGTACACACCACTTTTATATGGTCATGAAACAGACAGTTCTAATTATCTGCTGGTGGGGCCTTTAAATTTGGAATGAGAATGTGATTCCGGCACATGGCATTTTTAATGAGAATTCATGAGATACAGAGGGATGCAAATATGGTTCCCGACGTGGATCACCGGGAAACTCAACCTGCCATGAAAGTCAGCAAAATTCCAAAATAATTTCCCACCAGTTAGAAAATGACTTTTGCCATCTCTCCAATTTTATGCCCCCACCCACCACATGTCCAACCGCTGACAGGAGCAGAAAATTCCACCCACAGTAGCAGCAGAAAGGGCAGTAACAGCTATGCCTTCAGAAACGGAGACTGTAATATTGTAACGTCTCCGAGCCTGTGTCTTTATATGTCCACTAACACTGCCAACTGATGTCCTGGTGATGAGACTACAAGCAACTAACTACATGACCTGTAGAAAGTCCATCCCTTCGAGAGAATCTTGTAAACAACTTCAGCACATACGCCAGCTGTTGAACTAACCTAAACTACAATTCAGGAATGAAGATATCTTTTCCAACAGGCCTGCAAGGCATGATTTCCCAAACAGGACAATCGTGTGATTTATGAACTATCCCTTTTACTTCTAACTTGTAAAAGCTCACCATTCTTTTCGACTGTATGTTCCTTGAGCATGTTTCTGTGTGTGACTGTGTGAGTGAGTGCCGTGGCATTAGATTTCAGGGGGATCACGTGAATAAACAACTCTTTTTATTTAAACCCATGAAAAGCTCACTGCTGGTTATTCAAATTATCCACATGCTCAGGGGTTAAAAAACACACACACATCTTCATCTCAAAAGCTTACTGATTACGGATGTTAGGAAAGGGAACAGGAATTGCAATAGTTCTCTCTCACCCTCTCTGTAACATCCATGTTCCTTGAAACTGTGAAAATTTGTGTTGTATTTTCTAATGTAACAATGTGAATATCAGCTGAGGTTGTTCATAAAATTAATCTGTTCCTCCTTTAATGGCAGTCACAGCTGAATCTCTCAGTTCACTGGTTCTGTACAACATATTGTTCAATTATGTCATTCATGCTTGCACTAAAGCCCTGTTCTTCATACCAGTAGTGAGAATGGAGTATAATAAACTTCTAGTTTATAGTTTTACGGTATTTTTGTAATGGGTTAGACACAGGAAAAATATAAAATTTTATGTAATTTATGACAGAAACCATGAAAAGTTGCAGGCATGTCTTGTGGTAACCAATCTATGTTATTTTATCTCTTCCTATGTCCCTCACTGCTATCTTATTATCTTCCTTTCTTTCTATACATGTCTATCTGTCTGTCTCCTTCTTTTCTCTTTCCTGGAGTTTCACACTGGTGTTTTTCTCCCTCATTTCTATTTCTAAAATTCAACCCTGAAAGCCAGACTAAAACTGGAGCATCCAACTGCAAGCAATACAATCCCGAGCTTTGGAAACACGATCAATTGATAATTTTTATTACATTCATGGGGTGGCATGGTAACACTTGTGCAAAAGACAGAACTTTGTACCAGTCTGTGAGATCACCTTTACCCTTGGATCGATCTACCAACACTCCCAGCGTAGAGCCACATATGAGTGACAGGAATATAATTAATGAAGACTGTTCACCCCAGGAAGGAAATGAAGTCAATGGTAGAAACAGTTGGTATACAGGTGGTGAATCAATAATTATTAGATGCTGTATGAGCTTTCATTGGAGGATGGCATTTGAGCTGACAACCGCCTCCCACTTGCTGAAACACTGCTCTTTCCTCATCAATCAGGACTTGCCTCAGGAATCTCTCTAACTCCAAGGCCAGCATGTTTCATCCCCATTTCAGGGGACAAAATGGCCGCTGAGTGGTGAAGATGAAAGTCCGGCCCCTACTTCCATCTCCAGCCATTTCCAATGGAATGAGTAAGAGTCAGGAAACCTAGGCACTACAAATTAGATTTTTTCCAGAATTTCAGAACATCAAGGTGGCTGCATTTGGAAGCCCTCTGAAATCACACCTGCAAAGTGGAGGTGTGAACCATGGATTGGAGTTGGGAAGAGTATAAAAGGAGAGTAAAAATGGTGTTAGCCTCTTTACATGAAATGTTGTAGCCTGAGTCATATCTGTGCTTAGGAAAATGAGTTCTGAAGGTGCTGTGATAATTCAATGGCTATTCACATTTTACAATGTGATTTTTAGGTTGCTTTCTCTGACAAATGGCAAGTTTTCAAGTGAAAGAATAACAGTGTAAAAGTGAGAAAATATTCAGATGCACTAGAATAGTTTATCCATTAGATTAAGTGTTATTCTGTATTGCACAATGTTGAAAGGCTAGCCCAGTGTGAGATCTAGAGCTAATTGTTTAAACACTTGCCAATGTTTTCATTCTTTCCTTGCAGATCAGCTCAGCCATCAATTTGGCTCTTTGAAAGCTTGGGTGGATGTATGAGCTTTTGGCTACCTTCAAAAGGATTAATTAATTAATTCTCTTGTGCAGTGTTTGTTTATTCAGCTGTCCTGGGGAATAAGGGTTTGATGGTTTTGACAGACATATCAATTCCTGAAGAGGATAGCCGATTCAATTCACTCTATGTGATAATAAGAAATGGTTGATGGCACTGGATACTGCAAAGGCTATGGGCCCTGACAATATTCTGGCAATAATATTAAAGGCTTGTGCTCCAGAACTAACAGCACCCCGAGCCATGCTGTTCCAGTACAGCTACAACACTGGCATCTACCTAGCAATGTAGAAAAGTGCTCAAGTATGTTTTTTCCATAATCAGCAGGACAAATCCAACCTGGCCAATTACCGCCCCATCAGTCGACTTTTGATCATCAGCAAAGTGATCAAAGGGGTCATCGACAGTACTATTAGGTGGCACCTACTCAACAATAACCTGCTCACTGATGCTCAGTTTGGGTTCCGCCAGGGCAACTCAGCTCCTGACCTCATTGCAGCCTTGGTTCAAACATGGAGAAAGGAGCTGAACTCAAGAGGTGAGGTGAGAGTGACTGCCCTTGAAATCAAGGCAGTATTTGACTGAGTGTGGCATCAAGGAGCACTAACACAACTGGATTCAATGGTAATCAAGGGGAAAACTCTCCATTGCTTGGAGTCATACCTAGCACAAAGGAAGATGATTGTGGTTTGGAGGTCAATCATTTCAGCCCTAGGACATCATTGCAGGAGTTCCTCAGGGTAGTGTCCAGGGCCCACCCATCTTCAGCTGCTTCATTAATGACCTTCTCTCCATCATAAGGGCAGAATTAGGGATGTTTGCAGATGATTGCATAATGTTCAACACCATTTATGACTCCTCAGATACTGAAGCAGTCCATGTCCATGTGCAGGAAGACCTAGACAACATTCATATTAAGATTGATAAGTGGTAAGTATTATTCGCACCACACAAGTGCCAGGCAATGACCATCAACAACAAAAAAGAATCTAACCATCTTCCCTTGACATCCAATGGCAATACCATTGCTGAATCCCCATGTAACAATATCCTGGGGACTTACCATTGACCAGAAACTCAACTGGACCAGCAATATAAGTACTGTGGCTACAAGAGCAGGTTGGAGGCTGGGAACTCTATAGCAAGTAACTGACCTCCTGACTCTCCAAAGCCTGGAATACTCTCCACTTGCCAGTGCAACTCCAACAACACTCAAGAAGTTCAACACCATCCAGGACAAAACAGCCCACTTGATCAGTATCCCACCCAACACTTTAAACATTCACTCCCTCCACCACCAATGCACAGTGGCAGCAGTGCATACCACCTACAAGGTACATCACAGCAACTTACCAAGGGTCCTTCAACAGCACCTTCCAAGCCAATGCCATCTATCACTTCAAAGGACAAGGACAGCTGATGCATGGGAACACTACCACCTGCAAGTTCCCCTCCAAGCCATACACCATCCAGACTTGGAATAATATTGCTGTTCCTTCACTGTCACTGTGTCAAAATTCTGGAGCTCCCTTCCCAATAGCACTGTGGGTTTACACCATAGTACATGGCCTATGGCAGTTCAAGAAGGTCGCTCACCACCACATTCTCAAGCGCAATTAGCGATGGGCAATAAACGCTGGCTTGGCTAATGCCACCCACACCTCATGAAAGAATTTTAAAATATCATTTTTCAAATTTCCGTTAAGTGGTGTTTGTTTATTTTGACAGATTTATGAGCCTTTCAAGGACATCCAAATGGTAATATAGGCCTTGTGTGTTCTGTTTATAAAGTGGATAATAGGTAAGTGGGTAGGGTGGTGAAGGAGGGTGATGGAACTTGGGGTAATCAAGGTGGGGTAAAGGGGTGAAGTGGGCTGAGGGGAAAGGAATGAAGGGGGATGAAAGGGAATAGGGGTGAATGGGGATAGTGGTTCGGGGATGAGTGTGAAGAGAGCATTATACTGATCTGAAGAACTGGGCCAATGTTTCTGGGAACGGAAGAAAACCTTTTATCCTTACCACGTCGGTATCAGCCCACCTCTGTCTCCGACTCCAGGTGAGGCTCCCTCAAAGTGATGAAAATCCTTCCTGCCGGTACTGTTGGGATAAAGACGGGATCATAACATTGGGATTAATCCCGACTCCTGCTTCCCTCTTCTAATGGAAAAATTTCAGCCCTAGTCCCAATTGGAGAGTGGGATCAGATTTGCTAGAATAGGAGGCATGTACCACTCCTTTGTGCTCATGCTGAGATAGCCAGACAGACTGGATTTTTTTGAATCATGTCAGATCTCCTGTTTCTAGCAGTGGGTCTTTAGCAGGTAAACATATCTCATTGCAGTACATTTGTGGTTCTGTGCTGGGAGTGGGAGAATGAGCAAAGGAATGTTTTCCCAGGAATGATGAAACACTGATAAGCAGGTCAGATGAAACTGAAATTAAAGCAAAATACTGCGGATGCTGGAAATCTGAACCAAAAACAAAAATTGCTGGAAAAGCTCAGCATGTCTGACAGCATCTGTGGAGAGAAAGACAAAGTTAACATTTCAAGTCCCAGTTGGAGAGTGAAATCAGCATTGCTAGAATAGGAGGCATGTGCCACTCCTTTGTGCGCATGCTGAGATAGCCAGACAGACTGTATTTTTTCCGTTGGAAGAGGGAAGCAGAAGTCAGGATTAATCCCAATGATGATCCCATCTCCATCCCAACAGTACCGGCAGGCAGGATTGTCATCACTTGGAGGGAGCCTCACCTGGAGTCGGAGACAGAGGTGGGCTGATACCAAAGTGGCAAGGGTAAAAGGTTTGCTTCCCTTCCCAGAAACATTGTCCCAGTTCTTCAAATCAGTATCTGAAGAAGTCATACGGACTCGAAACGTTAACTCTGTCTTTCTCTCCACAGATGCTGTCAGACCTGCTGAGTTTTTCCAGCAATTTTTGTTTTTGCTTCAGATAAAACTGAAAATAGGTTGGGTTTAGCCTTCTGACTACAAAGTTTAATGTACCTGTATTGCATTTCCCTGGGTGACACTTTTTGCCAAATATTCTCACTTTGCCAGTTGTGGAATGTACTCCATGGAGCTGAGCACCAGAATTGGAGGAGCACAAGTATCTCAAAGCATTGTCGTGCTGGAGGAAGTCACAATGATAGGAAGGGGAGAGATATTGAAGAGACTTAAAGACAGGGATGACAATCTTAACATAAAGCTGTTGCCATAGAACCTTAGGGCTGAATTTTATGCCTGCTGGATTTTACAGTCTCGCCGTAGTCAATGGAGTTTAGAATGGCTCACCGCATTTTACAACCCCATCCCTGCCCCAATGGGGCTGTAAAATTCCAGACATAGAAAAGTTACAGCACAGAAAGTGGCCATTCAGCCCATTGTGCCTGCGCCGGCTGAAAAGGAAAAAATAAAATACTAGCTGCCCATCCTAATCCCACCTTCCAGCATCCAGTCCATAGCCTTGCAGGTTACAGCACTTCACGTGTCAACTGGGAACAATGTAAATCAGCAAGCAGAGGGGTGATGGGTGAACGGGGCTTGGTGCAAGTTGGGGTAAGGTCAGCAGGGTTTTGAAAGAGTTTAAACTTGTGGAAGAATTGCTGGTCAAGAGAGTCCTTAAACGCTTTAACTTCTCAGCAAGGAACAATCCAGTCCAAGTATAAATTTGGCATGCTGAACTGTCTTAAATCAGCCTGTTTGATTTATATGAGAATTTATACTACAAATCTCCAATTCTGATTTGCACAATGTACTGATTAAATTAATCAAACATTACTTTCAACTCATCAGAGAGGCCAGACAAAGACTCCATGAGCAGTCACATATTTTAAGCTGGAAACAAAATTGGCAGCTCTTAAATATGAACTTTGAGTGCGAAAATTACTTAAACATTAACATTTACCGATCGAGTAGGTAACAACTGTTACAAAGGATGTTCAGTTATACTATGGTAATCCCTCATTATCTGTTTACTGATTGTAATTTTGACAAGTAAGAACATGGATAAATGCTATATGATTAGACTCCTTAAATAGCTGACAAGTTAACAGTTCTGGAGAAGAGTCATATGGGCTTGAAATGTTAATTTTGTTTCTCTCTCTACAGATGCTGCCAGGCCTGCTGAGTTTCTCCAGCATTTTCTGCTTTTGTTTCAGATTTCCAGCATCCACAGTATTTTGCTTTTATCTTAGTGATAAATTAAAACTATCAGTTAACTAATCTATTGCATAGATTGAAGTCTCAATGCCCAATGTTAGTCATGTTTCCAGGACTTATACAACCTCCCCATTACAAGTTGGTAGCACTGAGCTTGTTACCTTGCCTTCTTCTGGAATGATTGTACTACCCCTCTGAGACATCAGAGTAATGGACCTCTTTCTGTAAAAGTGTTATCTGTTGCCCTTGAACCCTCTGCTCCTGGGCGATTTCCCTTCAATATTGGGGCTTGTACCTGGACTCGCTGCCTTAAAGCTCACTTCTCTTAATTTCAGGGAAACGCACACACTTATGTAAGATACAATGGTTTTTGTACATTGGTATAATTTTAACTTCTGCTTCTTTTTTTCCTCACTTCTTTGTTTTAATTAACATCAGCTCAGTTAATTTCTAAGTGCTCAATCTGTTGATTGATTCCACTCTGACATAACCCTGATGAAGGCTGACTGTCCTGAAACGTTAGCCTGGATTTTTTCAACAGTGTGTCAATCCCAACATTGTAAACAGAATTTATAATTAAAATTCTAAGTGTCAGCGGCGTGTGTGCAAAACATGTGCGCTTTAGCAGTGGGGGATACTTTTCATTGGTCAGCTGGCAATGCAACATCTGCTGGAAGCCTATTAAAGAGCTTCCTGTTCAAACATGGAGGCTGTATATCACTGCCAGGAAGCTCCGCCATTGGTTGATAATAGCATATCTTCACAGGAATGCCTGACCACCACAGCAGACAGTTCAGCCTCCATGTATGTTCTCCTTCAGACCATAAGGGAAAGGTATGAGGATGGTATGTATAGGCCCTCCTGCCAGACCAAGGCAGCTTGGGCACAGGTGGCAGAGGAAGTGAGCAACCATGGAGTCATCTGCCAAACCTTGGTCCAGTGCAGGAAATGGGTCAACGACCTGCTCTGATCCGCAAGGGTAAGTGCCAGTATCGCATTTTTAACAGGAGTCTCTCATGTAGTCATTAATGATGTATATATGCCAAGTGGGCAGTTCTTCCAGAAGAGTGGATGTGCAAACTGCCTTAGTGCCACATGGCAATTGAGACCAAAGCATCTGGAAGTTTACCTTTTGTGTGTGCTTGGAGGCAATGTTTGAATGACAGGCCAGCAGGTATGATGGGAATGCGTGTAGGTAAGGGAGTGAGGTGTCACTTGACATGTCATTAGCTCTGCGGTTGGTCATGCAGTACAAGCAGATCCACAATTCTTGCGAGAGTAGAAGCATGGAAGGAGGAGTCCCAGACCTGAGGCTCCTCATGGCTGCTGAGGAGAAGGTGATGGAGATCGCTGACAAGGAGGGAGCATGATTGGTGGCAGATGGCGAGGCTGCACTGGCCAGGAGTAAGGAGGACGAGGCAACCACCCTTCTTGTGGCAAATGGGCCCAACGGATGGATGCAATGAAATGTGAAGCTTTCAAACTGCAGCGATTCTTAATCTGGTCCTTTTTGTTCTCCACTACAAGTCATCACCATCCAAGGACCAGGCATGGCCAAGACAGGGCCAAGCAGCCAGTGCCCAGAGGATGCATCCTCATCATCTTACACCTCTGGCAGCACTGTTACACCCACATGGCCCATGGAAGGTTCTTGCGTAGATTCGGGGGCTCAATCTGGTAAGAATACCATAGACACATCCCTGCAGCTGAGGGAGAATGTGACAGCTGGGTCCCCAGACAGTCAGAGGTCTTCTGGGGATCTGGCCCCTGCTGAGCCCCATGCTGATGACAGGCCTCTGGTCATGGCCTCAAGAAGCCAGCCAGACTTGCAGCAGAGGGTACAGAAAAACATGGCAGAGGTGTCAGCAATAACGTACAGTTGTGCACGGATTTCAGAGAAGTCCAGCACGTCATGAGTTCTGCCATGTCGCAGGCATTTGAGTGCATGGCTTCACCAATGAAGAGGATGGCAACCACCATGGAGAGAGCCAGGTCAAACATTTGATCCAGGTACGCTCTGACCTGCATTCCATCACTTGAGCCATACTGTCACAAAAATCCCTGTTTATTTTTGAAAATGATTTTTTAAAAAGCTTTCAACTGACTGGAAATTCGGTATTTAAAAAATGAGAGCAAACTGCTTCAGGATGCAAGGCTACCTTCCAAGGTGATGGTGAGAAAGGCAACAAGAACCCCCTCTGAAAGAAAGTGTGAAGAGAAAGACATTTCAAAGGAAACCTACAGACATCAAAACCCAACACGCTAGCTAAGAAAGAGATTAAAAATGCAAAGTGCTAAATTTTAATCAACAGTAAAGACAATGGGAAATGTTAAAAACAAAAAACTGCGGATGCTGGAAATCCAAAACAAAACAGAAATACCTGGAAAAACTCAGCAGGTCTGGCAGCATCGGCGGAGAAGAACAAAGTTGACGTTTCTAGTCCTCGACCCTTCAACAGAACTAAGTAGAAAAAGGAAAGGGTGAAATATAAGTAGCTTTAAGGGGGGTGGGGAGAAGGGTGAGGTGGTTGTTGGGACAAGCAAGCAGTGATAGGAGGAGATAACCAAAAGATGTAACAGACAAAAGAACAAAGAGGTGTTGAAGGTGGTGATATTATCTAAAAGAATGTGCTAATTAAGAGTGGAGAGCAGGACAAGCAAGGTAGCTCTAGTGGCGGTGGGGTGAAATAAACCATGGGTGGAATACATTTAAAAATAATGGAAATAGGTGGAAAAAGAAAAATCTATATAAATTATTGGAAAAAACAAAAGGGAGGGGGAAGAAACGGAAAGGGGGTGGGGATGGAGGAGGGAATTCAAGATCTAAAATTGTTGAACTCAGTATTCAGTCCGGGAGGCTGTAAAGTGCCTAGTCGGAAGATGAGGTGCTGTTCCTTCAGTTTGCATTGAGCTTCACTGGAACAATGCAGCAAGCCAAGGACAGACATGTGGGCAAGAGAGCAGGGTGGAATATTAAAATGGCAAGCAACAGGGAGGTCTGGGTCATGCTTGCGGACAGACTGATGGTGTTCTGCTAAGCGGTCACCCAGTCTGCGTTTGGTCTCTCCAATGTAGAGGAAACCGCAATGGGAAATGTTAACCAGCCAGCTACACCCAACAGACACTCAAACACCACCTGTTGTTATAAAAGATGAAATAACCTTATCTCCTGTTGGTTTTTGTTATCTTGAAATGAGTCAAAAGTTTCTGATGTGAAAGATCAACATGTGATTACTTGTTCTACAGCAATGACTGCAAGACATGATAAAAAATTCATTTTTGGGAATATAAACAGGAGGCATCCGCCCTCACACCTTCTTCTCTCTCCCAGAACCATGATAGGGTCCCCTTGTCCTCATTTATCACCCCACCAGCCTCCGCATTCAAAGGATCATCCTCCGCCATTTCCGCCAACGCCAGCATGATGCCACCACCAAACACATCTTCCCTTCACCCCCCCCGGCGGCATTCCGCAGGGATCGTTCCCTCCGGGACACCCTGGTCCACTCCTCCATCATCCCCTACACCTCAACCCTCTCCCACGGCACCTTCCCATGCAACCGCAGAAGGTGCAACACCTGCCCCTTTACTTCCCCTCTCCTCACCGACTAAGGGCCTAAACACTCCTTTCAAGTGAAGCAGTATTTCACTTGCATTTCCCTCAATTTAGTCTACTGCATTCGTTGCTCCCAATGTGGTTTCCTCTACATTGGAGAGACCAAACGCAGACTGGGTGACCGCTTTGCAGAACACCTTCGCTCTGTCCACAAGCATTACCCAAACCTCCCTGTCGCTTGCCATTTCAACACTCCATTCTGCTCTCATGCCCACATGTCCATCCTTGGCCTGCTGCATTGTTCCAGTGAAGCTCAACGCAAATTGGAGGAACAGCACCTCATCTTCCGACTAGGCAATTTACAGCCTTCCGGTCTGAATATTGAGTTCAACAATTTTAGATCATGAACTCTCTCCTCCATCCCCATCCCCTTTCCGATCCACCCCCACCCCCACTTTTTTCCAATAATTTATAGGGATTTTTCTTTTCCCACCTACTTCCATTATTTTTAAATGCATTTCCATCCATTGTTTTATCTCTGTTTTAGCCTTTTTTGATTCCTTCACCCCACCCCACCCCATCCCCACTAGGGCTATCTGTACCTTGCTTGTCCTGTTTTCTACCCTTAATTAGCACATTCCTTAGATAATATCACACCTTCAACACCTCTTTGTCCTTTTGTCTGTGACATCTTTTCATTATCTCCACCTATCACTAGCCCTCTATCCAGCTCTACTTGTCCCATCCCCCCCTTAAACCAACTTTATATTTCACCTCTCTTCTATTTTTACTTAGTTCTGTTGAAAGGTCATCAGACTTGAAACGTTAACTGTGTTCCCCTCCGCAGATGCTGCCAGACCTGCTGAGTTTTTCCAGGTATTTTTGTTTTTAAGAACATGTTTTGCCAAGCCAGACGTGTTGAAGTCATCTTGAAAAATTGATGAAGGGAGCAGTAAGGAATCTCTCTCTTTCTCTCTTAAATTAAGAAAAGCCCTGCCTCTACTGTATAAAAATCCAACCCAAGGGATAGTGACTGTTCATTGGAAAGAACCTCAGGAGAAACCCATTGATTTCTGAGAGACCGATAACAGAATTAGATGAAAGGAAATTGTCTCCAGCAAAATGCAATTACCTGGACTTCAATTCAACTCCAGAATTTTAAAGGCAACCAACTAACTTCAAACAGCTGCAACATTTAACAATCTACTCCCCAAGGACAAGCAAATAACTTAATTGTATATTCTTTTAATTTTTAATTAGACTCTAAATTTTCCTACTTCTGATATCTGTGTGTGTTGTCGGCATTGTCATGTCTATTATTATTTTTTCTCGGTTTAGAAGCTCATGAACTTGTTCTTCCTTTGACTCAAGAAAACTTGATTTGATTGGCTGCTAATTAAAAAGTAAATACAATTGGATTGGAAAAGGCATCTACAGGGACAAGGAGGCTTGGCCTAAATAGCCAAGTGGTTATGGTACTGGGTTTGTAACCCCAAGATCAAGAGTTCAAATCTCATAATGGCAAACTATGAAACAATGTAACTTCATCTGAAACAGATGGAAGCGTGTTTGTACTCAAAAGAGTTACAGGGACAAGGAATTTGAAAAACTTTTGTTGTGACCAAGCAAGGATCCTAAATAGAGGGGAGCCAGTTCACCCCCTCCCTCCAGGAGCCTCTTCCCCTCAGGGACTTGCCATTGTGCACCCAGATGAGGGAGGAGCCCTGTGTGCCAGCTGCCCCAAGGCTTTTGTCTCAGGACACAGCCAGGGTTACCAGCATTTCCTCATCCTCTCCACTACTGACCCCAACAGCTCCAGCAGGCAAAACCGAGGGGGATGCCACTGCACCAGTCCAGGAGGACACCAGTAGTATGGAGCCCTCAAGGTCCCACAGCTCCAGAGAGTGCCCGCCATGGTCATCCAAGGCAAGGGGGCATGACACAAGGCAGACTGCCTCTACCTCAGCTACTAATGTCAGCGCTCCACCCAGGTGTAGTTGAAGAAAACAAAAATTGAAAAAAGTGTGAGCATTAAGGTGGTAGGGGGTATTTTACCATGTTATTTTGAATTGATAAAAAAGCACAATATAATTTGTTTTACTGTAATTGATTGTAATTATTGAGAATTGTTGGGGCCAGTCATAGCATGGTTCTTCACAATGTGATGGCTGGAGAAGAGAAAGGGACACATTATTTCTGAATGAGATGTGTTGCATTTTCATGCATTCTTTATTGGACGTTCATATGAATTATTACTTCTGTGATAATCATTCTATGGAACATGGGTTTAAGAGCCAGCATTGATGGCACCCCTATCTATGCTCTCTAGAGGATATTGGCCTGTTTAACTCCCAAAGGCAGTAAATGAGGGAGAAGCAGATGCATTCAAAGCAACTGAATGATGGTGCTGGATCAGAACAATTAGGCAAGGCATTCTGTTACCCCTCAAATGTCCTTGATACCAACACATATGTGACAAAGCTCTGCTCCCCATTCTATTCTACATAGTAGAGGAGGCTGGTTTAGAGTTAATTTGGCAAGGGAGGACGGCAGGGTTAGGTCTACACCCCAGGAAGGCAATGAAGATCAGACAATGATCATGTCTGATGGTCATGCAGAAGTGTCATTGTTGTGCAAACCTTGTGTAGATCAGGTTGTCCCTGGCATACCTTGCACGTCTCTCCATGGCCTTGGCATTCATGAAAGACCCGTTTGGATTTATGGGCTCTCCTTCATGCTCTAATAAATCCTCACCTGAGGAGGGCAGTTTTAACCTTGAGGACCACTGGCATGGGGTTCCAACCAGATCCATGTGGCAAAATGCCTTGATAAGCATTCCAACATAGCTCATTGACCAATTCCTGGGACATCTTCAGGCGTCTGTGAAGATTGCCACTCTAACATTTGGAGGTATTTTGCTCTTGTCCTCTGGATACGTTGACATGCCAACGTCCATCTTTGCTGATGCCTTCCCTGGATGTTTACGTCCAGACCAGCCTCCCCCGCTGGTGTTGCCTGCTGTTGATCTTGCGGCCTCTTGTTGGGCAGCAAGAGATCTCTAACTCCACATTCTCTCCTCCTGTTCCTGAAGTTGCGGAAATATCGGCTATATAAGACCCATGATTATGGCAGTGTCATGATACGATCATATTTTTCATAATATTATTGTGGGTTATTGTAAAGTGTGTGTGTGTGTGTGTGTGTGTGTGTGTGTGTGTGTGTGTGTGTGTATTAAATTAGAGATGCATAGACTGCAAGGTTGAAATTATCAAAAGAGTTAGGTGTAAGATGGCATTTGAAATGCTAAGAGATGAGTTAGGTTAAAGTCAGTAGATAGGGTGTGAATGAAATTTGCATTTTAAGATAAGTGGAGAGGTGTTTGGTTTTCCAAGGGAAGGTAAGATGTTTACAACTAACAAGAAAAATAAGGCAGTGTATTACATTGATTTTTCCAAACATTGCTGACCATAATGACAACATTAAAGAGTTTTATAATTTGGGAAAAGGTAAATTCTAAAGACATGGAGGAAAGTGGGATTTACAGATTAAAGAGGAATAAATATATTTAAAGAGAGATGGAAGGCTGTGTGGGAGGTGGCCGTGTGAGATCTGATAGGTATACCATGTGAAACAGACTTGGGAAAAGCCTCTAGCCACTTTGCAGAAGTCTGCTGTTCCAGTAACCAAAGTTGGGTTAAAAGCCTTTGGAAGTCCATTGTAGAGTGGGTGCTTGTGGTAACCTTGCTGGGTTGTCTCTAAAAAATTAAAATCTTTGTGGGACTGTTGCCTTAAAGGGGGTGTGTAATTGGGAGTCTAGTTAATTAGGAATTCTAGAAATTGTTATAATATTAAGTAACTGTATAACTGTAATCTTGTGTGCGTGTTTTAGCCTTTTCTTTATTTAACAAATGCTTTAATTAATTTTTTTAAATCACTAAGGGTGTTAGCGGACTCATTACTTCTGAATTCAGTCACAAGCCTTCTCGCAGAAAATGGAAATTGCAAAACTGTTGTGGATAGCTTGGCCAAGTTTCCCTTAAGGATTTGGTCAGCCTGGCAAACACCTCCAGCCATACCATAGGATAGTAATTACATTGTTTGAAGAGGGCAGACATACATGTGAGAGCATGCTCATCCATGGTTCTCATCCATTTAACTAATTATTAAGGAGTCCCTTCAGTCAGCCAATTGTGTGCAACATGAACTCAACCCATCCAAAATGACTCTCCTCCCATTTCAATCTTCAATCCTGGTAACAAAACTTGCATCCTCAGCAAGCTACAGATAATGTGTTACATTGGAAAGACAACCCTATACTTTCTACCCTCCGCCTATCACCCTCATGCTTACCCCCATCAGCCTTGACCAACCCAACATAACCTTTCCTCTCCCCTAATACCCTTGAACCTGCCTTCCCCTGTTATCCTGGATCCTATTGCCATTTCACTGCACATGCCATCACTGCCGCTGTGCTTATACCCATGATCAAACCCAATGCCTACGCTGACCCTGAACCCGCGCGTCATCCTCCTCCACACTTTTGTTCGCTCCCGTGACCCACCCCATGAGACCTTCCAGTACCTGACCCTGACCCTACACCAGCCCCCATGCTGACTACACCTTCCCACTTTGACGACGGATGTCCCCTCCACCACACAGCACCCTCAATCTGACCCTCAGGACCAACCATTGCTAGCACTGACCTCGCCCTTTAGGCCCTTCATCCATTTTTGACCCAGCCACCTTCATCCCCTTGCAGGACCACCACACCCGGGGCTCTAGGCCCATCCATCCACTGCAACTCCCTGCATCCGAACACCAACCTGTCAACACACACTGTGCTGTGGTCACAGAGATCAACATGGAAACTTGCTTACCTTAGTCACAACTGCACAAAGTCAAATGGTGACAGCACCTTTAATCAATCGTGAACCTGGTGCCATGAGATTCTTGTGTGCCGCTGACTTTATCCCAAGGGTAGGAATTGACTTATTGAAAACCTTTTTATGTTAATGACAATGCATCACATGGAAATGTATCACAAGCACAGGTCCACAGACCGGCATAATTTTCGACACGCCATAAACATGCTGCTGACTTTATCATTGCATCTCAACCCACTGTCGGGAAATCAGAATTTCCATCGTACCTAATTATGTTACCCCGCAAGTCACGTTTCCTGCCCTTGTAAAGTCCATAAAGCTGCGCGCCTCATCCCAACAACTCTCTTTTGACCCACAGATGCAGCCTCACCTGCTAAATGTTTTCAGAATTCTTTGCCCATTCCTTTTTCCTCCTGATTGCAAGCTCAGAGAAAATGGAATAAAAAATGAAAATGCGGAACGCTCAGTCATTCTGGCAGCATTTGTAGAGAGAAACATTTGAGCTCTGTGGCCTTTTCGTCAGAGCAAAATAAGTATGGCAATTCTTTGCTTCATACTAATAAAATCACTAATACATCAAGTTCACAAAACTTATAATTAATGATTCTCTTTAAATTATTAAGAATATTCAATTAAAGCTTCCGCTATTTGGCTTGTTCTTTACAATTGAATGCATACCAGAAATTGTAACCACTTTTTGACTGTTTTGTTAGAAATGGAAGGAAGCAGGTGGGGTTTTTATCACAGCCACAGAGAAATTTGTCATTATTTTCTCAGCTAAATCTCTATTTGGCCGACTGCTAGATCAGAGACGGCCCTACAAATCTTTGCAATTCTGCAATTAAAATCAGCAGGACCTTTCCATATCACACTTTGCTGCTTTGGTCATTTCTTCCATCAAACCCACACTCTCCCTGTATTAGGGGAGCATATTTCCTCCTCAAACTTCTTTTTCCTAATCCTTGCCTTAGTTGTGAAAAAAACACCCTTTCTAAATTTTCACTTACACCTTAAAACTACTGCTTGCTGGCTTCGTGGTATACATGAATGCTGAATCACGATTTTCAATGAACTATACCCATGAAATTTCCACTTCAGGGGCAACATATATAAGTTACAACATGGAAACAGGCCATTTGGCCCAATCAGACCATGTTGACATTTGCCCAAACAAGGAAATATTTCTCACCTGATCCCTTCAACCTTCACTCACCTTTCCAATTTAATCATTAATGCTGACTTTGTGCCTCAACTACTAATAATGGAATTGAATCTCACAATCTTCCTAAACAAAAACAAAAATACCTAGAAAAACTCAGCAGGTCTGACAGCATCTGGGGAGAGGAACACAGTTAGCGTTTCGAGTCCGTATGACTTTTCAACAGAACTAAGGAAAAATAGAAAAGAGGTGAAATATAAACTGGTGTTAGGGGGTTGTCCCAACCCCCCTGCTGAGTTTTTCCAGGTATTTTTGTTTTTGTTTTGGATTTCCAGCATCCGCAGTTTTTTGCTTTTATCCCACAAACTTCCTGCTCAGTGAAAGAGTTTCCCCTACCTCCTGTTCTAAATTTCTTATTTAATCTTGTGTCTATTTTAAAGATTTCTATTCTCCCCCCTGTAATCTGTATATCCAACAACAAAAAACAACTCAGCCTTTTTGTCATATTTGCTAATTTTCAGACCAGGCAGCATCCAAGTATATCTGCGTTGTACCCTCTCTAAAACCTCAATAGCATGAAGCTCAATACTGCACACAATACTTTAAGTGAGGTTTTATATAGGCCATTACCTCTTGGCATTTATATTCTATACTTTTTGAGATGAAGCCCAGAATGATATTAGTTTTTGCAGCCTTATCAACCAACCTGAGGGGGTTACCATTATAAATTCCTTTGTCCTTCCATCACACTGAACCTAGTTCTGTTCACAATACCTTTGGTGTTTTCTTTAAACAAAATGAATGACCTTACTCTGAAATTGAATTCCACCTGCCACTTATTAACCCAATTCCTCATACTAGCCAGTTATATTTTTATTTTAATTATTTGCTTGTTGCCAAATTTCAGTTGTGTTCGCACGAGTTTAGAAAATTGAACAGTGGCCTCGTCAACATGTTTAAAATGATAAAAATAATCATTAGGCAGATAGAGAAATGATTTCCTCTGCTGAGGGAATCTGGAACAAAGGGATGCAGTCTCAAAATTACCATGAAATTAGAAACAACTTTTCATGTCATAATATACCAGAGGTGCAATGTAGGAAATGGGAGGAATAATGAGTCTTCATTCAATTTGACAAGATGTGATCTGTGATGCGCGAAGAGTAGTAGCTTCTCATTATATTTATATATGACTTGGTAGAAAAATAGAGAGCCATATATTCAAGTTAAGGATAAGTTAACGCTAAGTTAGGTGGAACAATAAATAGTGCAGACAGAGCAGAAAGCTTCAAAGCAATATTGAGATTAAGTGAGCGGGCAAAATTGTGGCAGCTATAGTTCAATGTGGAAAATTATGGTCATATGCTTTGGACCAAATAAAGATGGATCAGAGTATTTTCTAAATGATGAGAATTTATTGACTGTGGATGAATGAAGAGATTTTCCACTAAAAACTACTGGACAGGTACAAAATTAATTAAAAGTCTAATGGAATGCTGACCTTATTTCAAGGGAGCTAGGGTACAAATGGGATGGAAGTTATATTGCAACTGTACGGAGCTCTGATGATGACTCATCTGGAGAAATGCAGATCGCAGGTACTGGATCGCAGGGAGGATATATTGGCCTTAGAGCACAGAGACACCAGGGTGATATTGAGCTAAATGGATAAATTAAGAGGCCAACATGCATAGACAAGGTTTGCATTCCCTAGAATATTAGGAAACTAAGGGGTGATATGATTGAGGTGTTTAAAGCAATTTGAAGAATTCGAAAGTGCAGATTAAGAAATTATTTCCCCTGGTGGGAAGGTCCAGAACAATGGTGTCTTAACCTTAAAATCAGAGCTATACCATTCAGGGGTGATGTTAGAAAGTTCTGCTACATACAAAGGGGAGTGAAAAATTGGGATTCTCTTTCACCGAAAAGCTTTTGAGACTAAGTCAATTGAAACTTCAATACTGAAATACATAGATTTTTGTTAGGCAAAAGCATTGAAGGTTACAGAGCCAAGACGGATAAATAGAATTAAAATCCAGATAAAGCATGACCTAATCAAGGGGCTGAAAGTTTTACTCCAGGTCATTAACAGTATTTACTAGTTGAACCTTGAGAAAGAGTTTACCTTGGCCCTGAGAACATCAATGAGAGAACTTGAGCTAAAGTTCAGAAGAGGCAAAGTGAAAGCAGAAGCCAGATATATGTTGATATCTGCAAGAAATTGATATTGTAATTAGTATTACTCCACATTTGAAATTACTAGCAGTTTGATGAAGAAGATGAAAGGAGGGATGCAAGTGTGTGGTAAGCTTATACCTGAGACAGAGGCTCATGAATATTTGGAATGGACCAACAATAGAAACAGATAACCTTTAGTCTCAAGATGTTGGACAGTCATTTGGTGAGTAAATCAATTGAGGCATGTAAGTAGTGAATTGTATATTATATTTTCTGTGTCCTGCGTCATGCCTGATGGACTGAAATGGCCAATCTAGTAGTGAGAGATCGCTGCACTGTCAATGCTGTATCTCAGATGAGAGATTAAATGGAGGTCCTGCCTCCCCTCTCAGTTCCATTCCCAAGCTCTATTTGAATTAGAGCTGGAAAGTTCTCCTAGTGTCTTGACCAATATTTATTCCTGAGTCATCATGATTAAAATAGATTATCTGATTATGGATCTGATAGCTGTTTGTGGGACTTTTCTATGGGTGCGTTGGCTACCATGTCTCTCAACATTACAACAGCAACTACACTTTATAAGTATTTCATGGGCTGTAAGGTTCTTTGGGACGTCCTGAAATTGTGAAATGTGCTGTATAAATACAAGTGTTTTGCTTCCTGCTCTTACTGTCCAATGAACTTTTCGCAAAGCATCAGTGACTTCAGATACTTCCATGCAGGTGTGCCTGTCTATTATAAGGGCTGCATGGGCAATGATGGGAAGTCTGCCCCTGGTGTAAGCTCACCTCCATTGCATTTCTCACCTTCCAGTTCGGAAAACTCAATTACAATGGAACACTGCTTGCAAAATTCTTTATATCAATATTTGCTCGACCATCCCTTGAAGAATGACAATCTGGACCAGCCCTGAAGTGACGGCATCACAAAGCCCAACATTTTCCTTTATAGTGTTCGTTAAGATTTTTACAGCCATCAGATTGCAAAGTATGTGAAAAGCGTCAATGTTGACTGGACTTTGAAGATTTGAAACGTTACCTCTGTTTCTTTTTCCACAAATGCTATCAGACCTGCTGAGTTTTTCCAGCATTTTATATTTTTATTACTAATATTGCCTAAGAGCTTGAAGGACACTAAAACTAAGTCACCTGAACTGGAGAAAGATTTGTTTTCATGTAAATCCTGATTGCCAGATGCCCTGTCACAACCAGTTCATAAACTCCCATTTGTAACTCATTAACCAATCTCAAATTTACTGATATTCATTTCACTTCAGGCTGTAAGAGAGGATACATCATACATTGTACACCCATAAAGGCTACACGACCACAAATTTCAGTCAATTCTTGCTGCCTTCAATGTCAAACAGGTATAAGGGATATTACTACTTTCTGTGAATAATTATTCTTCCAAAGAATTACTGTACGCAGCAAAGGTAAGATTAGCAGAGATATGAGTATCACGTAATCAACTTTAATATTTAATCAATGGGCCTTGCTTTTGTAAAAAATTAAGCTCTAAAAATGCCATCCAAGGGCAGTAACTCTTGATTTATCTAACCGTTTTCAAATCTATTGCTTGGCACTATTTTTTCTTCTTTATATCGAACGAAACAGTGAAGACTGAGGAAGAGGGTGTGTGTTGTAAGAACTCAGGCTTGCATCTAACACATCTCTTACATATACACTGGTATTAATTTTACACAGTCAGTGATCATTTAGAAATCTATTTGTTTCTATGTCTGAATTTTATTGAAACATTGGGCAATTTCAAGAACAGTAACCTGATCAGTCGGGGAACAGTCTGAAGAAATTTTCTGTAACATGCATACCAGAGAGAAACTAGGGTGTTTGGATTGAAATTGTATTTGTATATGGGATGGGCTGAGTACTTGCAGATAGCTGGCTGAGAAGAAATGAATTGCCTGAGCTTGAACTCATGTCTGGGGGTGGAACTGATGGCCTGCAGCCTTGAAGCAAAATTGAGGAGGGCGGGGGGGTTACAGGCCTTGGTTGGGACATCAGAGTACTTGGTAGCATTTGTGAAAGAATCTTGTAATGCCTGGGAGAGAGAGGGTCGGCACATCTGAGAGGGTCACAGTCCAGTAGCACTTGGTAGGGAAGAGCTGGCATTACTGGGAGATTGAGCCTCAGAGCCATGTAGTGCCATGTCAAAAAGAAGCCAAAACTGAAATCAGAACTGAAATCTACGATTTGCCTGAAGCATGGCTTATAGAAACCTTCTTTCCAGATTTAAATAGTGACAAAGGGAGCACCCAAACAAAAATACAGATGCTGTGAGATGCCTCAACCAGTTGAAGAACCACAAGGGAGTACAGCAGGAGCTGAACATCCAATTGGGGTCAATAATGTTCCAGAGCACATGGAACAAGTTAAGGGGACACCCATTCCCAACAAAGGAGCAAGCTAATGAGCCAATGATTTGTTTAGCAGATAGCTTCATGGTAGATTTAAATGGGGACCAGGGAAGTTCCCAAATAGACCAAGAAAGAATGAGGTTGTTGCCTCACTTAGCTGAAGAGCAACAGGGATGTACTGCAGGAGCTGAACATCCACCTGAGGGCAGTAGTGTTCCAGAAGACATGGAACAGGCTAGGGGAAAACGCATTCCCAAAACAAAAAAGATAAGGGGAACAGTAAGGATGAATGGCAGGGAGACATGGGTGAAGCCCACATTGAACCCCCTACTACCTGGCTAACAAACAGAGAAATTCTAGCAAAATTGGACTCCATATTCACCCATCTAAATGCAGGGCAGTGAAGAGACCTGACAGGGCTGTTCACAGCATTTAGAAGCCTCTGTGGAGACGAACCAGGCTGCACCGCTGTAGCTCTATATAATGTGGATGTGGGAGAGGACCCTCCCATAAGACAACATCCTTATCATCTGGGTCCAGAAAAGCTGGCCCAGGTTCGGGAGGAGGTTAACTAAATGTTGCAGCATCAATTGATAGAGCCTTACAACAGTATTCTCACACCCAAGCCGGATGCTAAACTGGAATTTCTAGAGGAGGCAAAAATCAGATTGTAGCCCAGCAAACCCATGGCAACCAGATTGTTAAAACAAACAGATAAATTCACAGGTTACAGAGGTAGACTGGGAAAAGTTAAGGTTGACAAGAGCAGCTCAGCCCTCCAGTCAAAAGAATTTGTCATTTACATAGTGAGAAGCACGGAATACCCCTCCAGATAACCAAGAGTAGTTTGACTGTTATTAACAACCTGGGTGCTAACCACCACGTAAAATCCCCTTTGGACAAAACATAATTGGTATTTTCAGAGGCACTGAGTTCTGAAATCCATATCTTCGCTTATGCCTGACCCCAAAAGAGAAAGAAAAATTCAGAATGCCAATACTCAAATAGTCTTTCCCAATAAAGACAGGCTTTGAATATAACAAGATCATCTAAACATTGCCCGCATCACAGGGAAGGGCAGTGTCATTGCTGACGCCCTACTCCGAGTTTGAAATCTCTGAAGTGCATCAAGGAACTGATGTTGCACCTGTTAGCTGTGTGTTTGACTTTCCGGTGTGAATGAGAGAATGGATGTATACCTCTTTACCTCTTTGTCTTCTTTTGCAAAGCCACATAAAAAAAATGAAATAAAATTCATTTTTTCCCAGAGGGTGAAAGGACTTTCATATCAATAAGGCATGAAAAGAAATCAAAACTGTATGCATCAATGCTTTATTCTTTTTGCTAATTTTAAAATTGATTTCTGCTGAACCACAAGGTGGCTGCTAAAGGTCACTTGAACCACACAATTGGCCATCTGTTTTGGAAGCTTCCAACAGAGATTACAGAAACAAGAGTCTCACTCTCTACCTTGTAGAATCTCTACCTTGTACAATCTTCTATTGTAAGGCCACGTTATAATCAAAACTAGACAACTAACAGGCAAACTGACTCCTGCCATGCCCCCAGCCAGGATAATAACAAAGGTAGAGATATAAAAAGTCGTTATACCTGAAGAGCTGTTAACAGCTACAATTTTACCTCAGAAGGGAAGCAATGGATTTCGGCCAGAAGCACAGAAAATGATTGCAGAGCTGAAATTAACTCATTAATGAGCCACTATACATGACCACAGGCTTCTAGCCTTTTGGACAATATTAATATTACATTTCTCAACTCACAGCTCAGTCTTCTCTTTTAACACCAAGTGGAAAGAACTCCAGCAGATCTATCGGCTTACTAAGCAGCAAGTTGTCATCTCTCAGCTCCTCAAAGCCTGTTTGATTTTATAAGTCTCTGATCATTGCCTCATTTCAAGGATGTTTGTGTTGCAGTCTCCAACCAGAAACTCATGTGGACTGTCCCCAACAATGAAGGAAACACCTCTGGACTTTGATTCCTTGGGCTTTGGAGATCATGTGAAATATATTCATTTTACTGTTTATTATTTTACTGTTGGTGCCCATAATTCTACAAGGAAGAGAGCAAAGTACCATTTGTTTCTGTAATCTCTGCTGGAAGCGTCCAAAATAGATGGCCAATCTTGTGATTGCTGTGACCTTTAGCAGCCATATTGTGGTTCAGCAAAAGTCAATTTTAAAAGTAGCTAAAAGAATAAAGTATTGATGTATAAATTTTCCTTATTTCTATCCCCCATTACTGTATATGTCTGTCAGGTTCAGAACATAACCCCCCACACCCTATCCCCCCACTCACCCCAGGTTTGAATGTGAATAAACTAACCTTCTGAATTAATCATAACATGAGTTTGCTGCAAGTTACTTTTAAATTGGATCACACAAACTAAGTGTTCGGAAAACATGCCACATCCTACTTTAAAAGTAACTCAAAAACACCTCTGCTTCTGGACAAACGGGTGGAGGATGAACAAGTTCAGTTTCTCTCTCTCCTGTCCGTAACAGGAACAGCGGATTCATCCAGGATAGACCCATTGCAAATAAGCCAAAAGTTAACAAACAAGCAAAATCTGACCAAAAATTTGACCAGAGCTCAAATTAAGGAACGAGCCAAATTTGATATAAAAGGAACCGGTTGGAAGCCAAGACTGGAAATTCAATGGCTAAAATGATCTTTAAAACTAAATAAAAATTACGGCCGAAAATTCCCTTCCCCTAACACTAGAAAAATGGTAAGTTTCAATGCACAGATGTTGCTAAAACAAGAAGATTTAAATGGCAAGACACCACCATCTCTGGTAGAATAATTGAAAGCTGTAGCTAGGGAAATAGAAGTAAAACTACCCAGTAAGATTTAAAAAAGTCATCTGCATCAGATGCTGGTAGAGCATTTGGACCTTACTTATCAAACAGAACAGGTAAACAAGATGGTCAAACCTACTCTGAATCCCTTCCTTGAGCCAAATCCAAATTGGAAAAGCTCCGAATGCAGCTAGATTTTCAAGAGAGGGAGAGGGAAAGAGAGAGGGAAAGGGAGAGAGAAGAACTGCAACTCCAAAAATTGGAAATAGCTCAGAAGGAGAGAAAGATTAGACAAGTGGAAGATGCTAGGGGGATAACCTCTCTCTACCTGGTAATAGTCCAAACCACCCTACCCTAGAACCAGAGTCTGAGACCCTAAAGTACACTAGATTCATTCCCAAATTTGAAGACAGTGACGTGGAATCCTTTCCCACCACTTTTGAGAAAGCAGCAAGATAGCTAAAATGGCCACCAGATACTTGGACCATTTTAATTCAAGGGCAGCTATCATGGAAAGCTCAAGAAGTCTACTCCATGCTGACTCCTGATGTGTCCTCTAACTATGAACAGACCAAGGCTGCCAAGTTTAGTGCCTATGAGTTAGTCCTGGAGGTATATCGCCAGCAATTCCAGAACACTCATCAGAAACCCACACAGGCTTACATAGAGTTTGAATGGCTGAAGCACATCGTGTTCCACCGGTGGGTCTGGTCTTTAAAAATAAAGTGCGCCTACAAGGAATTGCGCAGCTTAGTATTGCTGGAGAAATTTTAAAACTGCTTTCCCTCTAACCTAAGAATGCACTTGGAGGAGCAAAGAATCCTCACAGCCAGGGATGCAGCAATCATAGCAGACCACTTTTTAAAATTAATTTCGGGGTGTGGGCTTTGCTGGCTGAGCCAGCATTTATTGCCCATCCCTAATTGCCCTTGAGAAGGTGGTGGTGAGCTGCCTTCTTGAACCGCTGCAACAGTGCTGTTAGGGAGTGAGTTCCAGGATTTTGACCCAGTGACAGTGAAGGAATAGCGATATATTTCCAAGTCAGGATGGTGAGTGGCTTGGAGGGGAACTTCCAAATAGTTGTGTTCCCATGTATCTGCTGGCCTTGTCCTTCTAGATGGTAGAGGTCGTGTGTTTGGAAAGTGTTGCCTAAGGAGCCTTGGTGTGTTTCTGCAGTGCATCTTGTAGATGGTATACACTGCTGCCACTGTTCGTCAGTGGTGAAGGAAGTGAATGTTTGTGGAAGGGGTACCGCTCAAGTGGGCTGCTTTGTCCTGGACGGTGTCAAGCTTCTTGAATGTTGTTGGAGCTGCACTCATCCAGGCAAGTGGAGAATATTCCATCATTCTCCTGACTTGTGCCTTCTAAGTAGCTGACAGGCTTTGGGGAGTTAGTCGCCACAGAATTTCGAGCCTCTGACCTGCTCTTGTAGACACAGTATTTATATGGCTAGTCCAGTTCAGCTTCTGGACAATGGGAACCCCCAGGATGTTGATGGTGGGGGAGTCAACCATGATAAGATTAAAATCCATGTATATAACATCCACTGCCCTTCCCTCGTCGATCATCTTTGACACTTCCTCGAAAAACTCGATCAAGTTAGTTGAGGCATGACCTCCCCTTCACAAAACCATGCTGCCTCTCACTAATATGCCCATTTGCTTCCAAATGGTAGTAAATCCTGTCATGAAGAATCTTCTCCAATAATTTCCCTACCACTGACGTAAGGCTCACCACCCTGTAATTTCCTGGATTATCCCTGCTACCCTTCTTAAACAATGGAACAACATTGGCCATTCTGCAGTCCTTTGGGACCTCACCCGTAGCCAGTAAGGATACAAAGATTTCTGTCAAGGCCCCAGCAATCTCCTCCCTTGCCTCCCTCAGTACTCTGGAGTAGATCCCATCTGGCCCTGGGGACTTATCCACCTTAATATTCTTCAAGACACCTAACACCTCCTCTTTTTTGATCTCAACATGATCCAGGCTATCTACACACTCTTCCCTAGACAAATCGACCACTAGTCCTTCTCTTTGGTGAATACTGATGAGAAGTATTCATTTAGTATCTCTCCCATTTCTTCTGGCTCCACACACAGATTCCCACCTCTGTTCCTGTTGTAGATTTGCCTGAATTATGGCTAATAGAAACCTTCTTCTTGGATTTAAATAGGGACAAAGGTAGCTCCCAAACAGACAAGCAGATGGTGAGTGAGATGACTCACCCAGTTGAAGAGCCACAAGGAAATACAGCAGGGGCTGAACATCCACTTCATCCTACTTTCTGCCTCCCCCCTTTTTGAATAAGGGCATTATATTACCATTTTTCCAATCCACTGGAACCTTTCCAGAATCCAGGGAATTTTGGAATATTATAGCCAATGCATCCACTATCTCTGCTGTCACTTCCTTTAAGACCCTGGGATGTAGACCATCAAGTCCTGGGGACTTGTCACCTTTTAAACTCAATAGTTTGCTCTGTACTTTGTCTCTAGTGATGGTGATAGTTCTAGGTTCCTCCATCTCTATACCGTCTGCACTACCTGTTACTATTGGGGTGGTACTAGTGTCCTCCACTGTGAAAATTGAGGCAAAATATTGATTAAACATCTCTGCCATTTCTGCGTTCCCCACTATTAACTCCCCAGTCTCGTCCTCCAAGGGACCAACATTCATTTTAGCTACTCTCTTTCCTTTTATATACTTGTAGAAGCTTTTGCTATCAGTTTTTACATTTTGCGCTAGTTTTCTTTCATAATTTACCTTTGCTCTTTTTATTATGTTTTTAGTAACCCTTTGTTGATCTTTAAAAGTTTCCCAATCTTCCAGCCTCCCACTGACCTTTGCAATTTAATATGCCTTAGTTTTTGCCTTTAAGTTATCTTTAACTTCCTTGCTTAGCCATGGATGCTTTTCCCCCTCTTACCATCTTTCATCCTCATTGGGATATATTTTACGTGGGAGGAAATTAATATCTCCTTAAATATCTGCCACTGTTCATTAACTGTCCTACCTTGTCCTGCCCAGTCCACTAGGGCTAAACCTGCCCTCATACCTATGTAGGTGCCTTTGTTTAACTCCAGAACAATAGTGTGGGAATCAAAGTTCTCGCTCTCAAACTGAACTTGGAATTCTATCATGCTATGATCACTCTTCCCTAGAGGATCCTTTGCTATGAGATCATTAATTAATCCCATCTCATTACACAAAATCAAATCCAGAAAAGCCTGCTCCCTGGTTGGTTCCACAACATATTGCTCCAAGAAACAATCTCTAATACACACTATGAACTCTCCCTCAAGGCTACCTTTGCCAATTTGATTAGTCCAGTCTATATGCATATTAAAATCACCCATGATTATTGCCATGCCTTTCTTACATGCTCCCAGTATTTCCTGGTTTATACTGTGCCCTGCTTCTAAGCTATTGTTTGTGGAGCTATAGATTACTTCCACCAGGGACTTCTTTCCCGTGCTATTTCTTATTTCTACCCAGACTGACTCTACGTCTTGCTCTCCAGTACTGTAGCACTGATTTCTTCCTTTACTAACAAAGCAACACCACCTCCTTTTCTTTCCTGCCTATCCTTCCGAAACACTGAGTGCCCTTGGATATTCAACTCCCAAACCTATTCTTCCTGTAACCACATCTCAGTAATTGTCACCAACTCATACCTATTTATCTCTATTTGCGCTGTTAACTCATTAGTTTTATTCCGAATGCTATGTGCATTCAGATACAAAGCCTTTAAGTTTGCCCTATTGTCAATTTTCCCTACTCTTATATGATTCTTTGGTGCAATATGGCGGTCTCACACTCTGTCCCTTCCTTTCACTTTTTGATAGCAATCAGCCTTATCATTAATCTGCACTCTTACCCTCTCCTTAAACTTTGATTTTTTATATTTCCATGCAACTGTACCCTCCCCCCGACTATTTAGTTTAAAGCCTTATCCACGACCTTAGTTATGCTATTCGCCTGGACACTGGTCCCAGCATGATTCAAGTGGAGCCCGTCCGCATGGAATAGCTCCCTCTTTCCCCAGTACTGGTGCTGATGTCCCATGAATTTGAACCCATTTCTCCCACACCAATCTTTGAGCCACGCATTTACCTCTTTAATCTTATTGACCCTGTGCCAATAAGCTCATGGGTCAGGTAGTAATCCAGAGATTATTATCTTTTTCTTTCTGCTTTTTAGGGGCTAACCCCTAGCTGCTCATATTCCCTCAGTAAAACCTCTTTCCTTCTTCTACCTATTTCGTTGGTACCTACATGGACCATGACAAATGGATCTTTCCCCTCCAACCCCAAGTTCCTCTGCAGCCCAGATGAGATATCCTTAAACCTGGCACCAGATAAGTAATACAGTCTTTGGGACTCTCGATCCTGGCTACAGAGAACAGTATCTATTCCCCTAACTATACTATCCCTGATTACAACTACATTTCTCTTTTCTCTCCCCGACTTGAATGGCTCCCTGTACCACGGTGCTATGCTCAGTTTGTTCATCCTCCCTACAGTCCCCGCTCTCATCCACACAGGCAGCAAAAATCTCAAACCTGTTGGATAAGGCAAGGGCTGAGGCTCCTGCAATGCTACTTCCTGAATCCCTCTACCTGCCTCACTCATAGTCGCACCTTCCTGTTCCTGACCATTGGCTGAATTTAAGGTAGTTAATCTAAGGGGTGTGAATGCCTCCTGAAACAGTGTCCAGGTAACTCTCCCCCTCCCTGATGTGTCACAGTGTCCGAAGCTCGGACTCCAGCTCACTAACTCTGAGCCGGAGTTCCTCGAGCAACCAACATTTGCTACAGATGTGGTCATTAGGAACCACAATGGGGTCCACCAGCTCCCACGTCATGCAGCTACAACACATCACCTGGCCCTGCATTTCTATTTTATTTAATTATTTTTTAAATTTGTTTTTAAATTTCCTACTGATCTTTAGTTTATCAATCTGTAAAATATTTCACCTATTTACCTTTAAACTGAAAGCAAGTTAGAATAGAGATTCAAAATACACTTTTTAAAATCAACTGGAACTCGCTCTCTCTGCTGAGTTGAAGCTGAAGTGTTAGGCCTCCGATCCTGGGCCCCAGTAGTCACCCTTAATCTAAAATCAACTTAGGATAGGTAGTTCAAACTAGTGGTTACTTACCAAATAAGGAACTTATGGTTTGCCTGTAATGTCACTTTTTATTCACTCGGCAACGGTGACTGCAGAGGACACTCCTCTCACACTCTCCTCTAGCTGCTGCTGACTGCCTGTCCCAGAGTCCTCCTCTTGCACTCTCCTCTAGGTGCTGCTGACTGCCTGTCCCAGGGTCCTCCTCTCACACTCTCCTCTAGGTGCTGCTGGCTGCCTGTCCCAGAGTCCTCCTCTTGCACTCTCCTCTAGGTGCTGCTGACTGCCTGTCCCAGGGTCCTCCTCTCACACTCTCCTCTAGGTGCTGCTGGCTGCCTGTCCCAGAGTCCTCCTCTCACACTCTCCTCTAGGTGCTGCTGGCTGCCTGTCCCAGAGTCCTTCTCTTACGCTCTCCTCTAGGTGCTGCTGGCTGCCTGTCCCAGAGTCCTCCTCTCACACTCTCCTCTAGGTGCTGCTGGCTGCCTGTCCCAGAGTCCTCCTCTCACACTCTCCTCTAGGTGCTGCTGGCTGCCTGTCCCAGAGTCTTCCTCTCACATTCTCCTCATGACATCTTTGTCAACCTCTCCTTTGGCCCTTGCCCCTGCCTATCGTTGGCCTTCTATCAAGCTTCAGCCACTCCACAATACCATCCCCCCACCACCCCCACCCCCACCCCACCCCACCACCTTAAACCCCCCATCATCACATTTCTACTGCTCTTTAGCTCTGAAGAAGAGTCATATGGACTCAAAACATCAACTCTATTTCTCACTCCACAGATGTTGTCGGGCCTGTTGAGTTTTTCGAGCATTTTCTGTTTTTGATTCCAATTTCCAGCATCCGCAGTATTTTGTTTATATCAAAAGAACATCCAACATTTTGCATAGCGGTGGTACATTTTTTTAATTTCTCACACAACCATCTTTTTGTCGCACTAAGTGAAATAATGGGACTTTGTCTATTATACAGAGATTGTTTGCTTTAGGTTTGTGGGCCAGTGCATACCAGGAACCAAATGTCCATGCATGAACCAGCACCCTCCAAACCCATGACCACTACCATCTAGAAGGACAAGGGCAGCTGATCGATGGGAGCACAACCACCTGGAAGTTCCCTTCCAAGTCACTCACCACCCTGCTTTGGAAATACATCACTGTTCCTTCACTGTCATTGGGTCAAAATCCTGGAACTCTCTCCCTAACAGCACTGTGGGTGTACCTACACCACATGGACTGCAGCAGTTCACGAAGGCAGCTCACCACCACCTTCTCAAGGGCAACTAGGGATGGGCAATAAATGCTGGCCCACCCAGCCAAGCCCATATCCCATGAATGAATAAAAAGAACCTTCCAGCCAAAAGAGGAAACTTTTCTCCCATTGACTGAGATTGGAGTTGATCCTAATTCCCCGAAGAGAATGGCCATAGTTTAATCCACTGCACTATCCAAACCCTCCAACCTTGGTTCAGCTTTACATTCTAATAACAAAACAAGATTGACAATGAATCTGAAATAAAACCCTGTCAAATTCCATGTCAGACAAGTTTCTTCTTCAACTGTAATTATTTTCAGGACCTTTTAGCATGTGAGATTAAACTGTAATGAGAATTGAATACAACACAAGGAATGACAAAGAATAGATAAATTGGCAAGCCGTTCCCTCAGCAACTGAGAGAATGAGATTGAATTAGATAGGATATACAGCACAAAAACAGGCCTAATGTCTTTCGTCATTAACCCTCTACTCCCTTCTCTCTCACGTGATTATCTAGCCTCCCTTTAAATGCATGCATATTATTCGGCTCATCTGTTCCCTGCAGTTGCAAGTTCCACATGCTCACCTCCCACTGGGTAGAGAAGCATTTGCATTTGATTTTTTACTGATGTTCTCTAGCCTTGCTTTTCACCACAATTGGAAAAATTCGCTTTGAGACGGATTTTCATCAAGGAGCATGAAGCAGGATATTTCCCGACTTCGCGATTCCGTCGCTGTCCTGGTGGGGGCTGCCCACCTACTGTCTTGTTGGGGAGATGGGAATGGGCTGCAAATGTGCCCACCACCTCAGGAGGCAGGCATGAGATAGCAATGGAGGTGGGCAGATGGCGAGGCCAGCAAGTTAGAAGGCCTGTCTCCATTAACTGGGGTATTGGCTGGGTTCAATTCATTGTTCCAGTCCTACTCCAGCCCCCTCCCACAACTCTTTCTCCGGTACGTCGATGATTGCTTCATGCTCTCGTCTGGACCTGGAAAAATTTATTAATTTTGCTTCCAATTTTCACCCCTCCATCATTTTCACATGGTCCATCTCTGACACTTCCCTTCCCTTCTTTGACCTCTCTGTCTCAATTTCTGGTGATAAACTGTCCACCAATATTCATTACAAGCCTACCGACTCCCATAGCTATCTCGACTACAGCTCCTCACACCCCGCTTCCTGTAAGGACTCCATCCCATTCTCTCAGTTTCTTTGCCTCCGTCGCATCTGTTCTGATGATGCCACTTCCAAAAGCAGTTCCTCTGACATGTCTTCCTTCTTCCTTAACTGCAGTTTTCCACCCACGGTGGTTGACAGGGCCCTCAACCGTGTCCGGTCCATCTCCCGCGCATCTGCCCTCACACCTTCCTCTCCCTCCCAGAACCATGATAGGGTCCCTCTTGTCCTCATTTATCACCCCACCAGCCTCCGCATTCAAAGGATCATCCTCTACCATTTCCGCCAACTTCAGCATGATGCCACCACCAAACACATCTTCCCTTCACCCACACCCACCACCAACCCCCCACCCCCCCCGGCGGCATTCCACAGTGGATCGTTCTCTCTGGGACACCCTGGTCCACTCCTGCATCACCCCCTACACCTCAACCCCCTCCCTTGGCACCTTCCCATGCAACCACAGAAGGTGCAACACCTGCCCCTTTACTTCCCCTCGCCTCACCGTCTAAGGGCTCAAACACTCCTTTCAAGTGAAGCAGCATTTCACTTGCACTTCCCTCAATTTAGTCTACTGCATTCGCTGCTCCCAATGCGGTTTCCTCTACATTGGAGAGACCAAACGCAGACTGAGTGACTGCTTTGCAGAACACCTTCGGTCTGTCCACAAGCATGACCCAGACCTCCCTGTCGCTTGCCATTTCAACACTCCACCCTGCTCTCATGCCCACATGTCCATCCTTGGCCTGCTGCAATGTTCCAGTGAAGCTCAACACAAACTGGAGGAACAGTACCTCATCTTCCGACTAGGCACTTTACAGCCTTCCGGACTGAATATTGAGTTCAACAATTTTAGATCATGAACTCTCTCCTCCATCCCCACCCCCTTTCCGATCCCCCCTTTTCCCAATAACTTATATAGATTTTTCTTTTCCCACCTATTTCCATTATTTTTAAATGTATTTCCATCCATTGTTTTATCTCTACCTTTTAGCCTATTTCGATCCCTTCCCCCCATCCCACCCCCACTAGGGCTATTTGTACCTTTATTATCACATTCCTTAGATAATGTCACCAGCTTCAACACCTCTTCGTCCTTTTGTCTATGATATCTTTTGGTTATCTCCATCTATCACTGGCCCTCTATCCAGCTCTACCTGTCCCATCCCCCCTTAAACCAGCTTATATTTCACCTCTTTTCTATTTTTCCTTAGTTCTGTTGAAGAGTCATACGGACTCGAAACGTTAACTGTGATTCTCTCCGCAGATGCTGTCAGACCTGCTAACTTTTTCCAGGTATTTTTGTTTTTGTTTTGGATTTCCAACATCAGCAGTTTTTTGCTTTTATTCAATTCATGGTTGTTAGGCCCTCCAGCCTTCACCCCCCACACCTGCATTCCCCACACCAATCCCCATGCCTCATCCATGCCCCCTCATAGGCCCCAAGACACTTTCATGCTCCCAATATTTCCCATGGCCCTCAATGTCCCTTCATATTCTTCATGCCCCCACCTTTTATACATACCCTCCCCATGCCCACTTCCTTAGTATGCACTAGGCACACAACCAATGAGCATATAATAACACTGGCAAGTCTTTGAAATACTCATGAAATTGAATTTTAAAAAGCAGCCGTTCAAAAACCTCTTTGAAAAGCATGTTCCTCTTAACCTTGTCATAAAACTGGCAATGAAACATAGGCAGTCAAATTCCGATTGAAGAAACCTTTAATCTCATTCAAATGAACACTCAAAACTGAGAAGTTTCACCTATCAGGACAGATTGAACAGGCTGGAATTCTTTACTCTGGGGAAGAGAAGAATGAGAAGTCACCCGATCGAGGCCTTTAAGATTTAAAATGGTTTGATAGGGTAGGCATACAAATGTTTCCACTGTACCCTAATAAGGGGCTATAAATCTAAGATGGGTACTAGTAAATCCAATAGGAAATTCAGGAGAAATGTCTTTACCAGATAGCAATCAAAATGTGGTGAATAACATAGATACAGTTAAGGGGAACCAGCATAAATAAATGAGCGATAAAAGGATAGAAGGATATGTTGATGGGACTAGATGAAGAAGACTGTCAGGAGGCTCATGTGGAGCATAATCACTGGTAAAGCCCCAGTGGGCCAAATGACCTGATTCTCAGCTGTAAATTCTTTGTAATACTTTGTAAGGATGTGAAATAAGTGTGTGCAGGCAACACAGTTCCCTTGTGATGATAGACCAGAAACATTGAATGTCTTGCAATTGTATGGCACCTCTTTTTTTTTAATTCATTCACGGGATGTGGGCTTCACTGGCTGGGCCAGCATTTATTTCCCATCTCTAGCTGCCCTTGAAAAGGTGCTGGTGAGCTGCCTTCTTGAACCATATGGTGTAGCATATGGTGAACCACAGTGCTGTTAGGGAAGGCGTTCTAGGATTTTGACCCAGCAACAGTGAAGGAACAGCAATATATTTCCAAGTCCGGATGGTGAGTGACTTGGAGGGGAACTTCTAGGTGGTTGTATTCCCATCTATCTGCTGCCCTTGTCCTTCTAAGTGGTAGGGGGTCATGGGTTTGGAAGGTGCTGTTGAAGAAGCCTTGGTGATTTCGTGCAGAGCATCTTGTAGATGGTACACACTGTTGCTACTGTGCATCGGTGGTGGAGGGAGTGAATGTTTGTGGATGTGGTGCCAATCAAGCGGGCTGCTTTGTCCTGGATGATGTTAAGCTTCTTGAGTGTTGTGGGATCTGCATTCATCCAGGCAAGAGGGGAGTATTCCATCACACTCATGACTTGTGTTCTGTACTTGGTGGCTAGGCTTTAGGGAGTCAGGAGGTGAGTTACTCATCAGAATTCCTATCGTCCAACCTACTCTTGAAACCACAGTATTTATATGGCTCATCCAGTTCAGTTTCTGGTCAATGGTAACACCCAGGATGTTGATATTGGGGGATTCAGTGAGGGTAATGCCATTGAACACCAAGGGGAGAAGTTTGGATTCTCTCTTGCTGGAGATGGTCATTGCTTGACAATTGTATGGTGCAAATGTTACTTTCCACTTCTCAGCCAAGACTGGATATTGTCCAGATCTTGCTGTATTTGGACATGGACTGCTTCAGTATCTGAGGAGTCACAAATATTGCTAAACATTGTGCAATCATCAGAGTTGTATAGAACCTTGGTGAGGCCACAGCTGGAGCACTGTGTGCAGTTCCGGTCGCCACATTATAGGAAGGATGTGATTGCACTGGAGGGGGTCCAGAGGAGATTCACCAGGATGTTGCCTGGGATGAAACATTTAAGTTATGAAGAGAGGTTGGATAGACTTGGGTTGTTTTTGTTGGAGCAGAGAAGATGGAGGGGCGACCTGATTGTGATGTACAAGATTATGAGGGGATGGACAGGGTGGATAGAGAGCAGCTGCTCCCCTTAGTTGAAGGGTCAGTCACAAGGGGACATAAGTTCAAGGTGAGAGGCAGGAGGTTTAGGGGGGATGTGAGGAAAAACTTTTTTACCCAGAGGGAGATGACGGTCTGGAATGTGCTACCTGGGAGGGTGGTGGAGGCGGGTTGCCTCACATCCTTTAAAAAGTACCTGGATGAGCATTTGGCATGTCATAACATTCAAGGCTATGGGCCAAGTGCTGGTAAATGGGATTAGGTAGGTAGGTCAGGTGTTTCTCACATGTCGGTGCAGATTTGATGGGCCGAAGGGCCTCTTCTGCACTGGGAGATTCTGTGATTCTGTGAAGCTCCCCACTTTTGACCTTATGATAGAAGGAAGGTCATTGATGAAGCAGCTGAGGATGGTTGGACCGAGGACACTACCTGAGGAACTCCTGCAGTGATGTCCTGGAGCTGAGATGACTGACCTCCAATAACCAAAACCACCTTCCTTTGTGCTAGGTATGACTCCAACCAGCAGAGAGTTTTCCCGCCAATTCCCATTGACTCCTGTTTTGCTAGGGCTCCTTGATGTCCTTGGCATCAGTGAGCAGGTGATTGCTGAACATGTGCCACTTGATAGCACTTTTGATGACCCCTTCCATTACTTTACTGAAAGTAGACTGATGGGGCAGTAATTGACTGGGTTGGATTTGCCTTCCTTTCTGTGTACAAGACATACCTGGGCAATTTTCCACATAGCCGGGTAGATGCCAGTGTTGTGGCTGTACTGGAACAGCTTGGCCAGGGGTGCAGCAAGTTCTGAAGCACAAGTATTCAGTACTATTGCCAGAATATTGTCAGGGCCTATAGACTTTGCAGTATCCAGTGCCTTCAACCATTTCTTCATTTAATATGGAGTGAATCAAATTGGCTGAGGACTGGCAAATATGATGCTGGGGACCTCCGGAGGACGCTGAGATGGATCATCCACTTGGCACTTGTGGCTGAAGATTGTAGCAAATGCTTCAGCCTTATCTTTTGCACCGATGTGCTGGGCTCCTCCATCATTGAGGATGGGGATATTTGTGGAGCCTCCTCCTCCAGTGAGTTGTTTAATTGTCCATCACCATTCACGGCTGGATGTGGCAGGACTGCAGATCTTAGATCTGATCCGTTGGTTGTAGGATCACTTAGCCTTGTCTATTACTTGCTGCTTATGCTGCCTGGTACACAAGTAATCCTGTGTTATAGCTTCATCAGGTTGACACCTCATTTTTAGGTATACCTAGTGCTGCTCCTGGCATGCCCTCCTGCACTCTTCATTGAACTAGAGTTGATCCCTTGGCATGACGGTAATGGCAGAGTGGGGAATATGCCACGCTATGAAGTTACAGATTGTGTCTGAGTACAATTCTGCTGCTGCTGATGGTCCATAGCGCCTCATGGATGCCCAGTCTTGAGTTGTTAGATGTGTTAGAAATCTATCCCATTTAGCACCATGGTAGTGCCACACAACGCAGTTGAGGTATCCTCAATGTGAAGGCGGGACTTCATCTCCACAACCGTTATGCGGTGGTCACTCCTACTCATACTGTCAAGGACAGAGGTATCTGATGAAGGCAGGTTGGTGAGGATGAGGTCAAGTATGTTTTTCCCTCTTGTTCGATCCCTCACCACCTGCCGCAGACCCGGTCTAGCAGCTATGCCCTTTAGGATTCGGCCAGCTTGGTCAGTAGTGGTGCTACTGAGCCACTCTTGGTGATGGACATAGAAGTACCCCACCCTGAGTACATTCTGCACCATTCCTCCAAGCGATGTTCAACATGGAGGAGCACTGCTTCATCAGCTGAGGGAGGGCAGTACGTAGTAATGAGCAGAGGGTCTCCTTGGCTGTGTTTTACCTGATGCCATGAGACGTCATGGGGTCCAAAGTCGATGTTGAGCACTCCCAGGGCAACACCCTCCTGACTGTATATCACTGTGCAGTCACCTCTGCTGGGTCTGTCCTGCCGGTGGGACAGGACATATCCAGGGATGGTGATGGTGGTGTCTGAGACATTATCTGTAAGATATGATTCTGTGAGGATGACTATGTCAGGCTGTTGCTTCACTAGTCTGTGAGACAGCTCTCCCAATTTTGGCACTAGGCCCCAGGTGTTAGTAAGGAGGACTTTGCAGGGTCGACAGGGCTGCGATTGCTGTTGCTATTTCGAGTGCCTAGGTTGCTGCTGGGTGGTCCGTCCGGTTTCATTCCCTTTTTGTGATTTTGTAGTGGTTTGTTACAACTGAGTGGCTTGCTAGGCAATTTCAGAGTTAAAATCTGGAGTTACATGGAGTTACACTAGGCCAGACTAGTTAAGGACAACAGTTGTCCTTCCCTAAACAGCATTAGTGATCCAGATGGGGTTTTTAAAAGAGTGGTTTCATGGCAATTATTAGACCTATAATTCCAGATTTTTATTGAATTCAAATTCCACCATCTGCTGTGGTGGGATTCAAACCCAAGTCACCAGGGCATTATCATAGGTCTGTGGATTACTAGTCAAGTAATAATACCACCATGCCATCGCCTTCCCCTTTTATTGCTACCATCTCTGTGATCCACTAGCTGTTATCAAATCTGGGACTGGGCTGTGTAATTCAATGCATCCCACATGGGACATACATCAACACAGTTAATGGAGTGGTGGTTTTCTCCAAGTCTTCCTGTGATGCCAATCAAGATGGGAAATTTTCATACTCATCCATCATGTACTTAATGTCTGTCTGCACTAAGCTCTTATGCTATCAATTATAATGATAATGTGTTGTACATATCTTTCAAAAACTGTTTACACAAAATCCATCAGCAAATTTTGAAGAATTGTTCAATTTCACCTTGGATTCTATAGTAATGATCTGTGTGGCTTATATTTTTCAACTTTCCAGAATTCCTTCCTGAATTGAGGAAAAAATCATAGAATCACAACGTGAAAAGTTTGCGGAGATGGTTCTTTTGAGCAGAGTTCATGTTTGCCAAACCAAGAAAATACTGGTCTTTTCAACGTTGTTATATTTTGCAATAACATCATTTTTCATAGCCAAAAGATTTCAGTTAAGCTATAACATAATGGAGAAATATCTTCAGTGTTTCAGAAATGTACCCATGACATTGGAAAATAAAACAGAGAAAGACTTTGAAAGGATGAAGATTTCTTCAAAAGGAATTTGGACAATTAACTCTATTGGGCGACTTGGCAACCAGATGGGCGAGTATGCAACATTATATGCGTTGGCAAAATTGAATGGTCACCAAGCATATATTTTACCTGCCATGGCCAATTACCTATGCCCCATCTTCAAAATTACACTTCCGACCCTCCATGACAGTGTGAGAAATAAGATACCTTTGAAAGGTTATAATCTCCATGACTGGATGGACGATCAGTACCGTAGTATCCCAGGAGACTATGTTAGCTTGTCAGGATACCCATGTTCCTGGACCTTTTACCATCATATCCGAGAAGAAATTCGCCGTGAGTTCACCTTTCATGACTTTCTCAAAGAACAGGCCAATGCATTCCTTAGACGCATTGCGGGGAAGCGAAAGAATGTAACGTATGTTGGTGTTCATGTTCGAAGAGGAGATTACATACATGTCATGCCAAATGTTTGGAAGGGAGTCATAGCTGATAAGAAATACTTGGACACAGCAATGGCTTACTTCAGAAATAAATACAAAAATGTCATTTTTGCAGTGACAAGTAATGGAATGGATTGGTGTAAGGAGAACATTGATAATTCTGAAGGAGATGTTTTCTTTTCAGATGATCCAAAGCAATCGAGTCCAGCTGATGACATTGCAATCCTTGCTCATTGTAATCACACTATAATGACAATAGGGACATTTGGTTACTGGGCTGGTTACTTAGTTGGTGGGGAGACAATTTACCTCACAAACTTCACTTTGCCTGAATCACCATTTCTAAAGTTATTCAAGTATGAGGCAGCTTTCTTACCTCAATGGATTGGAATTCCTGCAGATCTCTCACCTCTTCTGCCCAAAAAAACTTCAAATTAACCAACATGCCCTATAATCTTCAAAGCTCATTAATTCTACATTATTTACATTTAATTAGCTTTTTGAATCTCAAAAACATCAAATTCATGTTCTGGAGAGTAACTTACATTAGGTTAAGAAAACAAAATGTCCATAAATGTCCACTGAAAGTTATATAAAATTTTAAAGCATTTGTTTTGTCACAGTCAATGCCTTTAATTAGTCAGAGTTCTGCTGCTAAGTTAGAGAAAGAACAGCATTGAAAGTGTTGACAATCTATTTTCCACATTTGACGAGAGACTACAGCAATGGACCAGGCAACCAAAATGGTCTTTATGTTCAGAGTTTTCTCCTGAAAAAAAATTGGCTTTGTTGTCTTTATTATTTTCCTTTTGATATTGATCTGCAAAAATGTAAAGTTGCAAAATCTAATTCTCACCATCATTAGCAGCAATCCAATATCTCCAGAATGGCACATAGTGGAAGCCTTTGCCACTTTAACATAGAAAGAGTGATTCAAATCATACTCCAGGGCAGTGTAACGGGGGGGATACCCCAAAGATGTGCTAGGGATCACCTTCCCCCTCCCCCCCACCCCCCAGGGTTCCAGGGGTAAGAATTGCATGGCAATTGCCTGGGAAATGCAAACTTCTGACACGCAATTGCCCTGCACTGGAAACCTAACGAAAATATGGTTTAAATTGCATATTTTGGAAGATTCTGACTGTTTTTCATCAATAGTTACACAAGAAAAAGTTAGAAGAATTAAAACAACTTCTAGCTCCCGGTTTCTAATGTACAGACCCAAACTGAGCCCCCACGGGACTCTTGCCACCTTACCAAGCCTCCAGGGTACTCTTCCCACTCCCAGCTACCAACAGAGGACTCCCCAGACTCCATGTACTACCACCCACCCCCCCAGCACCCCCCAGGAGTCCCCACAACCCCAGAGCCCCTCGGACACTTCCCCAATACCCTGACTACCCCACCCCACCATGGGATTCACCCCCTATGGAACTCTCTCCCCAGAACTCACCCCAATCCCGCAAGGGAATCCACCCAACCCCCAGCACTCCCCCAGCACCTAGACTATTTCCAATGAACGCCCTCCTCACGCCTCCCCGCCCCCTCACACCGCCCCCCCCCCACCCCCCACCCCACCCCCACCACCCCCACCCCCCCATCCCGGAATCACCGCAATCCTCCATGGCACTCCCCCCAGTCCCCAAGCCCACATGGGACTCTCCCCTCACCACAGGGCTCCCCCCTCCGGGACTCTCCACAAACCTCATGGGGCTCACCCCAGACCACGACTATCTCCCGCTAGGCCTGACCCGAACCAACCCCCCCCACCTCCGGCTGCCACTGCCCAACCACCACCCACCCCCCATCCCTGCAGACTGCCTGACCCTCACCCACCAGCTGTCTGATCTGCCCTCAACCATGCCCCTTGACTGCTAGACCCTCTGACTTTGCGACCTTCCCCACCGCTAACCGTCCAACTCCCCCACCAACTGCCCAACACAGTAAAGAAATTTCTCCTCATCTTAGTCCTAAAGAACATATGAATTAGGAGCAGGAGTAGGCCATTCGGCCCCTCAAGCCTGCCCCACCATTCATTAAGATTATGGCTTATCTGCCCCAGGCCTCAACTCCTCTTTCATGCCAGCTCCTCATAGCCTTCATCTCCCCGATATTGCAGAATTCTATCTATCTCATCTTTAAATAGTTTCAGTGATCTAGGCTCCACAACTCTCTGGAGTAGAGAATTCCAGACATTCACTATTCTCTGAGAGAAGAAACTCCTTCACATCTCAGTTTTAAATGAATGTCCCTTTATTCTGAAACTATGTCCCCTAGTTCAAGATTCTCACACTAGTGGAGACATCTTCTCAAAATCTACCCTGTCAAGCCTCCTCAAAGACTTGTACGATCCAATAAGATCACCCCTCATTCTTCTAAACTCTAAAGAATAAAAGCCTAACCTGTTTAGCCATTCTTGATAAGTCAGGAATCAGCCTAGTGAATCTCTTTTGAACTGCCTCCAATGCCAGTATATCTTTACTTAACGACAGAGACAAAACTGTACACAGTACTCTAGGCGCGGCCTCACCAACACCCTGTACAATTGTAACAAGACTTCCCTATTTTTAAGTTCCAGCCCTCTAGCGATACAGGCCAAAATTCCATTTGCCTTCTTAATTACTTGCTTAATTACTGCATGCTAACTTTTTGTGTTTCATGCACAAGAACACCCAGATCCCTCTGTGCTGCACTTTTTTGAAATCTCTCTCCATTTAAATAATAGTCTGCATTTTGATTCTTCTTACTAAAGTGCATGACCTCAGACTTTCCTACATTAAACGCCATCTGCCAAGTTTTTGCCCATTCACTCAACCTGTCTATATCCCCTTGCAGATTTCTTATATCCTCATCACAACATGCCTTCCCAACTATTTTTGAATCATCATCAAATTTGGATACATTACACTCTGCCCCCTCCTCCAAGTCATTAATATAGATAGGAAATAATTGGGGCCCTAGGACTGATCCTTGTGGCACCATGCTAGTTACATCTTTCCAACCTGAAAAAGACCCATTAATCCCTATTCTCTGTCTTCAGTGTGTTAACCAATCCTCAATCCATGCCAAACCCTTATCGTGAGGCAATGACTTTTATTGATATTGATTCCTATTGAACTTAAGGGACGATTCCGCAATCTAATATTACCAGCGAGAAGCAGCACACATGAAATACGTTGACAATGTATGGCCTGCAATTTTTTATCAGTTAGTTCCAAACTTTAATGTTAAAATGGATAGCTTTTAAATGGCTTTATTTATACAAGCCCAACCAGCCAAACATTCTATTTTTGTTGCCAGTAATTACAACAGTAGAAGAAACAGTCCCAGTACCTAGAAATCTAGGATATTGATCTGGAGTTGCTATTGTATTATGGTAACATTTCGCTTATAATTAGTGCTGGTAGAAATCACTCAAGTTTAAACTTCACCCTGCACACTATATTTTTACTTTCATCAATTCTAACCTATTTATTCAACAATATGATGTTTGATACAGTTGCTGGAATTCAGTAATGTTAATGTCTTTATTTCCTGTTTTCATCATTGAAGAAATGTGTTATTTATTAATGTTACATGAGAATTATTGAATGAACTGGTTGAAATGATCTAGGGTGGAATGGGAAATTCTGACTTGTTTGTAATGTAATTTGTAATTTTGGGGGAAACAGCGGTGTAGTGGAACTGTCACTAGATTGGTAATTCAGATGCTCAGGGTAATGTTCTGGGGCATGGGTTCAAATCCTACCATGGCAGCTAGTGGAGTTCAAATTCAATTAATAAAATTTGGAATTGAAAGCTAGTCTCAGTAATGGTGATCATGACAGCTATCATTGTTTGTTGTAAAACCCATCTGGTTCATTCATGTCCTTTAGGGAAGGAAATCTGCTGTCCTTACATGGCCTGGCCTGCATGTGACTTCAGACCCATAGCAATGTGGTTGACTCTTAACTGCCCTCCAAAATGGCCTAGTAAGCCATACAGTTCAAGGGCAATTAGAGATGGGGAACTGGCCTTGCCAGTGACACCTGCATCTCATGAAAGAATATATTTTAAAAATTGAATTTATGAATTAATGCTTTTGAAAGCATTCCCTAAAAAGATTTCTGAAGAGTCATTAATGTGCCAATAAATATATCCAAATGTATAACTGCTCCTGCATAGGTATACAACGTTCAGTTGACATCTTTCATTGAATGCTCAAGTGGGCGTGCCGTGCATGTGGTGGAAGCTTTCCAACTGGTCAGATCATAATGTCAAGCATCCATTCCAGCTGATTTGATGCAAGTAGTCCTAACTTGGACCAGGCAGGTCCATTCAACACATTCACCTGTCCCTCCCCAAAGAACATGCATTCATTTGCAAAAGCAAGCCCCCACCCCCACCCCATCCCCTGACTAGCATTACTTAAAGGGTCACACCTTGAAGGTAAGGCCATTTTGGATGAATTTCTGTTGTTGTAAAGTGTGTGGTGGCACTGCAGAGTGGTTTGGAAGGATTTATGGTGAGTTTTTGGATTTGGCAGGGAGTGTTACTTCATCCACAGTGAGGGCGGAGGTTTTGGAAGGCTGCAATACTGGGAGTTGGAGCAGAGGCTGCGGAGAGGGGACATTCTGCACCGAAGGATAAGGAGTTAGAGGAGGAGGCAGGGAGAAGTATCCGGGATACCTTTCCTCTGGCCATGCTGATGGTAAGCACCTACTCAGACTCTGGCTCCCTTTAGATAGCAGCTCTTCACCACCAATGCTCCATTACCCACATACCCACTCATCTGTTAAGTCTTACCAAAGCATCTTCATTGAATCTGTCTCCACTATACTCTCAGGCAGAGCACTCCAGTTCCTAACTACTCACTGTGTAAAAAGGTTTTTCCTTATGGGCACCTTTGGATCTTTCGCCATTCACCTTAAATCAATGTTTTCTGGTTCCAGACCATTCTCCAATGGGAACAGGTTCTCTCTATCTACTCTGCCATGCCTCTCAAGATTTTGAACACTATTATCCAATCTCCTCTCAGCCCTCTCTTCTCGAAGGACAACAGCCACAGTTTCTCCAATCTATCCACGTCACTAAAGTCCCTCAGCCTTGGAATCGTTCTTGTAAATTTTTCTGCATCCTCTCAATTGCCTTCACATTCTTTGTAAAGTGCGTAGTACCCAGATTGGACACAATACTACAGCTGAGGCCAAACCAGCATTTTAAAAAGGTTTGCTATAACTCCTTATTGAAAGAGGAATTCAGCAAGAGCGTTGCTTATTACCAGTCTTCTTCAATGTCTATGCAGAAACAATGATCAAAGATGCCAAAGAATCTGGCGTTAAGGTTGTGGGGGTGTTGGGGGTGCTGTGCAGAGGCGAATGATAAAATCAGTTAGATCTGAAGATGACCAAGCACTTGTAGCAAATACAGAAGAAAGTTTATAAGAACTAGCAGATAGTTCTGAAGGCGATAGCTGAAGAGATAGTGGAGGCGTCAGTGGTGATCTTTCAGGAATCACTGGAGTCAGGGAGGGTCCCAGAAGACTGGAAAATCCCTAATGTAACCCCCCAGTTTAAGAAGGGAGTGAGGCAAAAGACAGGAAATCACAGGCCAAATAGCCTGACCTCGGTCGTTGGTAAGATTTTAGAGTCCATTATTAAGGATGAGATTTCAGAATACTTGGAAGTGCATGGTAAAATAAGGCAAAGTCAGCATGGTTTCATCGAGGGGAGGTCACGCCTGACAAATCTGTTAGAATTCTTTGAGGAGGTACCAAAGGAGAGCCAATGGATGTTATCTACCTGGATTCCAGAAGGCCTTTGACAAGGTGCCGCACAGGAGGCTGCTCAGTAAGATAAGAGCCCATGGTGTTAGAGGCAAGATACTAACATGGATAGAAGATTGGCTGTCTGGCAGGAGGCAGAGAGTGGGGATAAGGGGGTCCTCCTCAGGATGGTGGCCGGTGACTAGTGGAGTTCCGCAGGGGTCAGTATTGGGACCACAACTTTTCACTTTATACATTAATGATCTAGATGAAGGAACTGAGGGCATTCTGGCTAAGTTTGCAGATGATACAAAGCTAGGTGGAAGGACAGGTAGTATTGAGGAGGCAGGGAGGCTGCAGAAAGATTTAGACAAGTTAGAAGAATTAGCAAGAAAGTGGCAGATGGAATACAACGTGGGGAAGTGTGAGGTCATGCACTTTGGTAGGAAGAATACAGGCATAGACTGTTTTCTAAATGGGGAGAGAATTCAGAAATCTGGAGTGCAAAGGGATTTAGGAGTCCTAGTCTAGGATTCTCTTAAGGTTAACTTGCAGGTTGTGTCGGTAGTTAGGAAGGCAAATGCAATGTTGGCATTTATTTCGGGAGGACTAGAATATAAAAGCAGGGATGTGCTGCTGAGGCTATATAAGGCTCTGGTCAGGCCACATTTAGAATATTGTGAGCAATTTTGGGCCCTGTATCTCAGGAAGTATGTGCTGGCCCTGGAGAGGGTCCAGAGGAGGTTCACGAGAACGATCCCAGGAATGAAAGGCTTAACATATGAGGAACGTTTGAGGACTCTGGGTCTATACTCGATGGAGTTTAGAAGGATGAGGGGGGATCTGATTGAAACTTATAGAATACTGAAAGGCCTGAATAGAGTGGACGTGGGGAAGATGTTTCCATTAGTAGGAGAGACTAGGACCTGAGGGCACAGCTTCAGAATAAAGGGAAAACCTTTTAGAACAGAGATGAGGAGAAACTTCTTTAGCCAGAGAGTGGTGAATCCAAGGAATGCATTGCCACAGAAGGCCGTGGAGGCCAGGTCATTGAGTGTATTTAAGACCAAGACAGATGGGTTCTTGATTGGTAAGGGGATCAAAGTTTACAGGGAGAAGACGGGAGAATGGGTTTGAGAAACTTGTCAGCCATGATTGAATGGCGGAGCAGACTCGATGGGCCAAATGGCCTAATTTCTGCTCCTGTGTCTTATGGTCTTATGGTCTAAGGAGGAGGCCAACTTGCTGAATAGCTTTGCAATGTGGCTTTGGAGGAGAATAGAAAGGATCTGCTGTACAGAAAAAGTAACAAATGATGAAGTCCTGAGGAGAGGAAATGAGCATAGATAGTTGTTGAACGTAATTAGGGAAAGGCGGAGAGACTGAAAGGAGCACATCTCAAGTATAAACAGACTAGTGGGAGAAGTTATGGAGGGAATATTTCAAGGAAAAGGAGGAAGAAGAAGGAAGAGAATATCAAAGTTGAGTGGCTTGAGTATTGAAGGAAGTCATCGGCAAGTGAAAATATTGGCACAGAATAGAGAAATGTGGTAAGACTACTATGAGTCAAGGACCTACTCTCAGACAGAGCACACATGATGATGATGATGATGATGATGATAACTTCCTTTTTTTCCTATTTATAAAACCCAGGATCCCAGTCAGATATAGTGCAAATTTCACCCCCAGCAGCATTACTGAGGCCTAGCACATTTTGCTGAGGTGCGATGCACTGCTAGTTGTTTCCGTCAGAGCTCTTGTGGTGTGCTGTCTTGTGAAGGGTAACTGGAGACTTGTATGACTGGAGTAGGTAACAAATTATGAAGGAATGATTCCCTGGAGGGAATTGAACAGAAGAATTATCATTTTAAATTTGAGGCATTGCTGGATCAGGAACCAGTTTAGGTCACTGATCACCGGGGTGATGGGTGAATAAGACTTAGGGGGGAATTTTAAACAAAAAAAGGATATGTTTGAATTGGTGGAGGGAGTTAATAAGTTAAAAATCAGAATCCCAATCCAAGCCTCCATCTGCAGACCCCCAGCCTGCCTACTTCTAGCTATATCTAAAGTGGGAAGGTGGAAAAGGAAGCAGGTTTGCATTTTAAATATGATAATGAGGCTGCGAGTATTGTTATTCCACTTTTCAACTTTTTGTTTCTTAAGCCTTGGAAAACCTGACAGCAACATCCAAATAAGGGCTGCTGGATCCAAAAGGTACCTCTACCATTTGCCTGGGCAGCCCTTGCATTCAGGCATCGGTGCTTTTGGATCCTAGTCCCTAGTTTAGTTGGACTAATGGATCTGGGTTGCACACTTGTTTTGGGATGAGCAAGGTGGTATCATAGACAGAGCAGATCAGAGGACAGTTCTTAGTTAGAACAAATTCTATTTATTTACAAAGGAACTGAGCAGTTACACGTGCATGCTGACAATTCAAACCCTGTCTCGACATTACAGACTCTAACTTTAGACTATTGACCACTGACTGCTAAGGTAGCTCATGCTACTCTGCTATTGGATAATAAGATCATGTGATGTTCCATTATAACATTCTCCTTAAAGGTATATTATACATCAGATTACCACATCCCTCCCCATTTACTCAGAAACACTTTTTACAGTTACAATTACAATTTTTCTCAAAATATCAGATTATTTACACAGATAAGTAATTTACAAATTCAGTCTTTCTGGGGGTTTCCTTATGCGTGTAGAATGTCTCAACCCTACAGCTTCAGGTGCTTTTTCAGGAACCTCCTTTTCTGGTGTTGTCTGAACATCAAGTATTTTGGTGGGCACCTGCAAATCCATTTGGTCAACTCTTGCAGGTACAGCCGATCCTTCAGACAGCTCTGTTCTCAGTTGAGTTCTTTCAACAGGAGACGTTGACGCAGTCGCGAACACTGGAGGAATCACTTCCAGACACTTTGTTTCTCTCCTCCTTATGTGATCTATATGTCTTCATATGACTCAGCCTTCCACTTTCTCATGGTAAGAAAGAGGTCCAGTCACTGCACTTATTTCACCTGATAACAATTTGGGTCCTCCATCAAAATTTTTCACATATACCATCTCTCCCAAGGTAAACTTTCTGTCATGATTATGTCAGTCATGCCCACTTTTCTGACTTCCCTGACTCCTTTCCATCTTCCCTCCTAAATTTGGCATTATTAAGCTCAATCTCGTTCTGAGACGGCGTTTCAACAATTCCACAGGTGTGACACCTGTTGTCATGTGAGGGGTGGTCCTATCATGGAAAATAAAATGTGCTAGCTTGGTTGCTAAGGCGTCTCCAATTATTTTCTTCATGCCAGTTTTGAATGTTTGAACTGCTGTCTTGGCCAGTCCATTCAAAGAATGGCGGTACAGTGAAATTTTTACATGAGTGATACTATTGAGGCTGATAAGATGTTGAACCTCAGCACTCATAAGTGCCATGCCATTACCTGATATGACCACTTCTCATAGTCCACTGATGGCAAATCTTTGACGTAGCTTGTCTATTGTAGCAGAAGATTTTGGTGACTTAACCTCATATATGTCCATCCATTTTGAGTGAGCAGCAACAATAAGGAGAAACATTGTTCCCATAAAAGGTCCTACATAGTCAATATGTAATCGCACCCATGGCCTTCCTGGCCACTCCCACAGGTGTAACAGAGCTGTTGGAGGTAACTTTTGCACTTGCTGACACTGCATAAAACTTCTCACTAAGCTCTCTATTTCCCCATCCATTCCAGGCTACCATAGGTAGCTGCGTGCTACAGCCTTCATTCAGGAAATACCTGGATGTACGCTATGTAGTTCAGTTAAGAATGTCTTTCGTCCTTTTGGAGGAACAACCACTTGAGCTCTCCACACTCTCCACACCATCCTGGCTGGTTATCTTATAGCTTCTGTGAAAATATGGTTTCAATTTCATCAGATTCCTGTTCTTGTGCCCAACTATGAGGAGCTTGTTCTCGTATTTTGGATAAGACTGGGTCTCGACTTGCCCAATCTCTGATCTGTCTAGCACACATCAGCGATGAATCTAAGAAGTTCAATAATAAAATGACTTCTTGAGGAATGGGAACATCCTCATCATTTTCTTTCAAAGGCAAATGGCTAAGTGCATCAGCGTTTGCAATCTGATTTACAGGCCAATCCAATTTAATTTCTTTCAACCAGTTTTGTCCAAGGAGGCTTGGCCCCTTACCTGCTACCACCATCAAGGGTAAATTTACTGATTGACTTCCATACTGTACAGTAACCCTGCTTATGCCTTTGATTTTGATGTTTTCTCCTGTGTAAGTTTCAATTTGGCATCTGTTTCTTGTAAATTTAATTTACATTCTCCATAATTCAGGCATTTGAAGACATACTCATCTATTACCAGAGTGGATGCTCTTGTGTCCACTTCCATTTTCCATGGTCATTCACCATCACCATTACATAGATAGGTTCTATTCTTTCTACTTTAAATTATACAATTAATAAATATCTGAATCTGTTACTTCAGGCTCTTCTATGTTATGGATCTCATGGGGTTTTTTCTTTTGATTGAAAATTTGCCTGATTCTATCCTTGTAATGTTTCATGAGGTGTCCATTTCGATGACAGTAAAAGCATTCAATTTTTTAAAGCTTTCATTCATTACAAGATTGTCTGCTTCCACCTCTGTCACCATTATTCCATGTTTTTGCTGCTAAGTTATTTCTTTTTATTTGTCTGAAAGCTGTGGCTGCTTCCTGCTTCTCATCAGAGCTGTGCATTTTTGCACCTTTTTTGGCTGGGGATCCCCTCCCAATGAGGACGACGGCACCATTTTGTGCTCCCTGTATGGCTTTTGAGTTCCTCACTGCGCTTTCCATGGCCGGTGCTATTTCTAGCTCTATCTAAAGATACAAATTTGTTTCAGACATTAATCTCTTCTGCATCGTATCTTCATTTATACTGCACACCAAATTATCTCTAAGCATGTCATTTATAGATGTACTAAATTCACAATATTCTGTTAACTGTTTCAGACTTGCCAGATAACAAGCAACTGTCTTCCCTGGGGCTCTAGTTCTTGAGTTAAACGTGAACTGTTGTATAGTTACCAAGGACTTGGGCTGGTAATGACTCTTAATAAGGTTCACTAAGTCATCAAAACTTATAGAATCTGGGGCACTGGATGCCGTCAAACTTTGAATCAATCCATGGGTCTTACTCCCACATGTGGATAAGAAAATCGCTCACCTCTTCTTCTCCCCACAATGTTGTTAGCATGGAAAAGAACGTGAGGTGTTCATCATAATAAGACCAATCATCTGGGGTTAGGTCAAAAGAATCAACTCTTTCAAACTGTGGCATGCTTCAAGGGGACCGCTTCGATGATTAGGATGGAAATTCAACTTATAATTACTGTGCAAGGTACGGCCCGATTTTGGTTCACTTGATTTCTTTCCTTGCTTTTTCTTGCTTTTCCTCTCATCACCAGTTTGTTAGATCCTGGTCCCTAATTTAGATGGACTAATGGACCTGGGTTGCACGCTTGTTTCGGGATGACCGAGTTGGTGCCATAGACAGATTAGATCAGCAGACAGTTATTATGCAGAACACATTCTATTTATTTACAAAGGAACTTAGCAGTTACACATGTGTGCTTACAACTCAAACCCTGTCTCTACATTACAGACTCTAACTCTAGACTACTCCTACTGACTAGGTAGCCCTGCTACTCTGCTGTTGAATACTAAGATCATATGACCTTCCATTATAGCATTCTTCTTAAAGGTATGTAACACATCGGATTGCCACAGGTGCCCAGCAATCTTCTTCCCCTCTCTCACATACTCTCTAGGCCCTTGACCGCTCCTAGGCCTATGACACCATAACACTGAGGTCCCTGACCTTATCCCCCCTACCAAAACATTCTTGCATCCTGTTCCCAGGCCAATGCCCTTGCCCACTTCAGCCTCTGACCTCCCTGCGCATGGCCTCCAAACTTTGCGTTTTCTCCCCAATTCGACCCCAGGCCCTTGACTTCATCCCCTGCCAGGCCTTTTTTGAATTATTTATTCATTCATGGGATGTGGTGGGGTTGCTAGGCCAGAATTTATTGCCCATTCCTAATTGCCCTTGAGAATGTGGTAGAGAATCACACTCTATAATATAGGTCACTAAAATAAAAATAGAAAATGATGGAATACTCAGCAGATCAGGCAACCTCCGTGAAGTGGTAAACATCAATGGCCTTGCATCAGAACTGGAAAAAGTTAGAGATGTATCAGGTTTTAATCAAGTACACAGGCAGGGAAAGTGGGGAATAGAGGAAAGAACATAAGGGGAGGTCTGTGAAAGGGTCAATGGCAGGAGAGATTAAATGACAAAAGGGTGGAAAGCCAAAAGTGGTGATCATGGGACAAGTAAGGAAATTAAAGGTGGGTCCGGCGGGGTGGATTTACTACCAACAGATGCTGTCTGGAAAAGTGGCAACATTTGAGGTCTGGCTTATTTGAATTACTGATACTGATGCTAAGGATTTTGACAGTGCATGCTTTTTGTCAACAAAACGCTGGTTATTTTCAAGGAATGCTAAGATATTTCGGACTTTGGCAGGGAGGAGATGAAGATAAATGATTGAAAGAGATCCCTTTCTTTAAATCTATCGTTTGCAGATTATAAAAAGAACACAAGACTCTACCCTCATTCTCTGTCCTTATTTCCCTCCGTTTGGCTCTTGCCCATAATTTGTGTTTGACTTTGCCTCCTTGTCGCATTGCTGTCAATTGTTGATTCAATAAGCATGCTGCTCTTTCTGTTTCTTCTGCTTCTTTTACTTTTAGTTATTTTAGTCTATTTTTTTCTTACTTCAAGTACAAACCCTTTTGCTGTTGACACCAGAAAACCTCCCCAGCCTTTGGTAGTGGACAACGATGCCAGGAACAAAATCCTTAAGGAAGCTATGTTATTTGAACTATGATTAGTCCCTTGCATATTTATGGGAACTTGCAAGTTATGGAAACAGAATAAAACTTTTTTTGTGACAGAGTTAAGTCTTTAATAAAAAACACTTTGGCATAGTGGTATTGTCGCTGGACTAGTAATCCAGAGACCCAGGGTAATGTTTTGGGGACCTGAGTTTGAATCTCGCCATGGCAGATGGCGGAATTTGAATTCAGTAAAAATCTGGAATTAAAAGTTTAATGATGACCATGAAACCAAAGTCAATTGTTGTATAAAACCATCTGGTTCACTAATGCTCTTTAGGGAAGGAAATCTGCCGTCCTTACCTGGTCTGGCCTACATGTGACTCCAGACCCACAGCAATGTGGCCGACTCTTAACTGCCCTCTGAAATGACCTAGCAAGTCACTCAGTTGTATCAAACTGCTACAAAGTCTCAAAAAAGGAATGAAACCAGCATTGACCTAGGCACCGGAAACGACAACGGCAAACCTAGCTCTGTCGACCCTGCAAACATCTAACATCTACTAACATCTGGGGGCTAGTGCCAAAATTGGGAAAGCTGTCTCATAGGCTAGTCAAGCAACAGCCTGACATAGTCAGCTTCATGGGATCATACCTTACAGATAATGTCCCAGAAACCACCATCACCATCCCTGGGTAAGTCCTGTCCCACCAGCAGAACAGTCCCAGCAGTGGTGGCAGAACAGCAGTGTACAGTTGGGAGGGAGTTGCCCTGGGAGTCCTCAACATCGATACCGGACCTCATATTCTCATGGCATCAGGTCAAGCATGGGTACGGAAACCTCCTGCTGATTACCACGTAACCCCTTCCCTCAGCTGATGAATTAGTGCTCCTCCATCTTGAACATCACTTAGAGCACTGAGGGTGGCAAGTGCACAGAATGTACTCTGGATGGGGGACTTCAATGTCCATCACTAAGAGTGGCTCGGTGGCACCACCACTGACTGAGCTGGCTGAGTCCTTAAGGACATAGCTGCTAGACTGGGTCTGCGGCAGGTGGTGAGGGAACCAACAAGAGGGAAAGACATATTTGACCTCATCCTCACCAACCTGCATGCCACAGATGCATCTGTCCATGACAGTTTCGGCAGGAGTGACCACTGCACAATATTTGTGGAGACAAAGTCCTGCCTTCACACTGAGGGTGCCCTCCCTCATGTTACATGGCACTGCCTCTATGCTAAATGGGATAGATTTTGAACAGATCTAGCATCTCAAGTCTGGGCATCCATGAGGTGCAGAGGGCCATCAGCAGCAGCAGAATTGTACTTGAACACAATCTGTAACCTCATGGCCCAGCATATCCCCCACTCTACCATTACCACCAATCGAGGGGATCAACCCTGGTTCAATGAAGAGTCTAGAAGGGCATACCAGGAGCAGCACCAGGCATACCTAAAAATGAGGTGTTAACCTGGTGAAGCTATAACACAGGACTACTTGTATGCCAAACAGCATAAGCAGCAAGTGATAGACAGAGCTAAGCGATCCCACAACCAATGGATCAGATTTAAGCTCTGCAGTCCTGCCACATCCAGTTATGAATGGTGGTGGATAATTAAACATCTCACTGGAGGAAGAGGCTCCACAAATATCCCCACCCTCAATGATGGAGGAGCTCAGCGCATCAGTGTAAAAAATAAGGCTGAAGCATTTGCTACAATCTTCACCCACAAGTGCCAAGAGGATGAGCCATCTCGTCTTCTTCTGGAGGTCTGCAGCATTACTGATGCCAGTCTTCAGCCAATTCAATTCTCTCCATGTGATATCAAGAAATGGCTGAAGGCACTGGGTACTGCAAAGTTAATGGGCCCTGACAATATTCCGGCAATAGTACTGAAGACTTGTGCTCCAGACTTTGCTGCGCTCCTAGCCAAGCTGTTCCAGTACAGCTACAACACTGGCATCTACCCGGCCATGTAGAAAATTGCCCAGTATGTCCTATACACAAAAAGCAGGACAAACCCAAGCCAGCCAATTATTTCCCCATCAGTCTACTCTTGATCATCAGTAAAGTAATGGAAGTGGTCATCAACAGTGCTATCAAGCGGCATTTGCTTAGCAATAACCTGCTCACTGATGCCGTTTGTGTTCTACCAGGTCCACTCAGCTCCTGACTGCATTACAGCCTTGGTTCAAACATGGACAGAAGAGCTAAAATCCTGAGGTGAGGTGAGAGTGACTGCCCTTGACATCAAGGCCACATTGTCCAAGTGTGGCATCAAGGAGCCCTAGCAAAACTGGAGTCAATGAGAATCAGTGGGAAATCTCCCCATTGGTTGGAGTCATACCTGGAACAAAGGAAGATGGTTATGTTTATTAGAGGTCAGTCATCTCAACTCCAGGACATCACCACAGGAGTTCCTCAGGGTGGTATCCTTGGCCCAACCATCTTCAACTGTTTTATCAATCACCTTGATTCTTTGATTTCTGGGACATTATCTGTAAGATATGATCCTGTGAAGTTGACTATGTCACGCTGTTGCTTGACTAATCTGTGAGGCAGCTCTCCCAATTTTGGCACTAGCTCCAGATTTTAGTAAGGAGAACTTTGCACAATGTTCAGCACCATTTGCCCTCCTCAGAAACTGAAGTAGTCCATGTCCAAATGCAGCAAGACCTGGACAATACCCAGGCTTGGACTGACAAACGGCAAATAATATTCATGCCATACAAGCGTCAGACAATGACCATCTCCAACAAGAGAGAATCTAACCATCGCCCCTTGATGTTCAATGACATTACCCTCACTGAATCGCTCACTATCAAAATCCTGGGGGTTACCATTGACCAGAAACTGAACTGGGCTAGCCATATAAATACTATGGTTACAAGAGTAGTTCAGAGGCTAGGAACCCTGCGACGAGTAACTCACCTCCTGACTCCCCAAAGCCCGTCCACCATCTACAAGGCACAAGCCAGAAGTGTGATGAAATATACCCCACTTGCCTGGTTGAGGTTAGCTCCAATAACACTCAAGAAGCTTGACACCGTTCAGGACAAAGCAGCCCGCTTGATTAGCACCACATCCACAAATATTCACTCCCCCCACCACTGACGCACAGTAGCAGCAGCGCGCACCATCTACAAAATGCACTGCAGGAATTCACCAAGGCTCCTTAGGCAGCACCTTCCAAACCCACAACTACTACCATCTAGAAGGACAAGGGCAGCAGACACATGGGAACACCACCGCCTGGAAATTCCCCTCCAAGTCACTCCCCATCCTGACTTGGAAATATATCATTGTTCCTTCACTGTCGCTGGGTCAAAATCCTGGAACTCCCTTCTTAACAGCACTCTGGGTATACCTACACCACATGGACTGCAGAGATTCAAGAAGGCAGCTCACCACCACCTTCATAAGGGCAGCTAGTGATGGGCAATAAATGCTGGCCCAGCCAGTGAAGCCCACAATCCATGAATGAATTTTAAAAAATTGTAGCCAAACTAAAGCATTTTAACATGAGAAACCATTAGATAATTGATGCTTAGAGCTTTTTTAGCCAGGTGAATTATTCTCCAATAGTTTTAAAAATTTTGATTGATAAATGAATAGCTGGCTGAATACAGTAGCAAGCACAATCAGAACTCAACTGCTTTCCATCTCTATTGTCTAATATTGGCCTCAACAATGTTAGGAGTGCTCATGTCAACAACATTCCTGTTTTAAATAATCATTTGGTAGCACAGGACTTGCGTGTCACTGAAAAAAGAGACATGTTAAAGCTTTTCATCATCTTCTCATCAGGACACTTCGCAAGAATACCAAAACAAGAGGAAAACAACAATTTATATTGCATGAGAAGAGATTGGTTGGCAAGTTAGCTCTGATTGGTAGAGATGTCACCGTGGCGAGTGCACCAATAGTTGGTGACTGGCAGTTAACTGCCAAGCAGAACCCCCTGACAGATTTCTCAACTAGTACTATAAGGAAGGGAGTTCATTTATCTACTCCATTTCAAAGGTGAATTTGAGCACAGGATGGAGCCCATCAAGGCATGTAAGGAAATTATTACATGCAGCTGCAGATTTAAATATAGAGAATGTATCATCCACATATTGGAAATATGTGAGGGGTAAGAGATTAGGTGCCATTCCATTGAAGACACTTTTCTCATGGAACCTAACAAAGATGTTTGCTGGATCTGGGCCTAGAGGGGGTCCCATAGCAACACCATCTATTTGGGCATCTATGGTGTCATTAAAACTGAACTCAACTGTTTGAGTTGCCGAGTTCATAAGCTCAATGAATACTAATTCACACAATGGTGACAGGTCTAGATCGCCATGATATAATGCTACAGCACAAATATGGATGGCTTCCTTAAGGTGAATAGGCTAGCAATGTCAAATGAGCACATGGACACCACATTGTCCTGATGATTGCCGGACACAAACTTCGAAATCTCTGTTTTATCAGCAATTTCTGTTTTAGCTATGCTAATCCTTTAGCTTGTAAATTCTTTGCCTGTTATAGAACTGAATCGCAGGCTCCAAATCTAACTCCCCCTAAAATTGGTGTGGCCGAGGTGTTGGGGTTGGGATTGAGGCCTTGGGGGAAAGGACTGGGGACCAGGGGTTGGAATCAAAATCAGGAAGGAGCCACAGGGAGCTAAATAGGGATTGGAATCTGGTGGGGTGTTGAGTGTAGCCTCAAATGCAAAGGAGCATTGATTGACCATGAGGCCAGAGCAGGAGGAGCACTCCTGCTCTACTTGGCTCCATAATCAAGCAAGTAAAAGTAATAACTTATATTGTATGTCACAAACTGTTCCCAAGATTTCAATTCTGAGCACAGGTGCCATTTGTGCAAGCTTCCTCAGAGCAAATCAACCTTAAAATGGGAGATCTCAATCAGGTGTTAGGCCCCTTATTTGCATATGCAAACTTCCAAACTCAATTTTAAATAAGTATTGCAATGTTAGAGATTTTAGTGCCCCCTCTCTAATTATTCAAAAAGGAGGCAACCCTGTATATAGCTTCACTGCAGTGTGGTTTGACAAGCAGCTATTATAAAAGCTTCCTGCTTAGAGTTATTATGATTAACATCTTGTAGTTTTGAAATCAGATAAAGATTAATGCTTAAAAGTTAGGTTTTGGAATTTGATCCACAGTAAATCTCATACATTGCAATCTTTGGACTGAAATAAGAAAACCCATTATAGTCATTTGATGGTATAGTACTCGAGTATTACTCAGCAAAGGGACATGATTTAAGCTTTTTGTCTTGCCCTCATCAGGATGGTTCACAAGTATACCAATAGGAAAGGGAACAACAATTTATACTGCATGAGAACAGAGTGCTGATTGGTTAGCAAGTGAAGTCTGATTGGTAGATGCGTTGCCATGGAGAATGCACCGGGGAACTGTTAACTGCTAAGCTTGTGTTCAAATTCAAACCAGGCAGGTCAACTCTGGTTGGTCAAGGCATTATCAATAGGTATGAACCAGGGAATGGCTGTCGCCCAAACTTTTGTTTAGTTGAAAAAGGAGCAATGCATGGACATGCTCCTTCTATCTGCAAAGGACAGGGCCCTGTGTGAATACATGTAGCTAACTAGAAGCAGTATGCCCCCCTCCCCACCCCAAAAAATTCAGCCCCATGTCCAGGTATATGTATTTCTAGCAGATTGAAATAGGGGAGAGACACATTTGATTGTTTCCACTCCTTAGCCGCACTGCTCGGTTCAAGGAGACTGAGAGCAATCACAATTGGAATGGTAGCACCGTGGTAATGATACTGGGCTAGCAATCCAGAGGCCTGAACTAATGCTCTGGTAATGATCTCAAATCGTATCATGGGCTGCTGGAATTTAAATTCAATGAATCAATGAATATGGAATTAAAAAACTACTCTCAATCACGTATATACCAGATTGTCAGTAAAACCTGTTTGGTTCTCTAATATCTTTCAAGAAGGAAATTTGCAGTCTTCACCTGGTCTGGCCTACATATGAGTCCAGACCCACTGCAATGTGACTCTTAACTGCCCTCTGAAATGACCCAGCATCCATTCAATCCTATGAAACCATTACAGAAAGATCCAGCATTATGGGTGTACCTACATCAGTTGAACTGCAGCAGTTCAAGAAAGTTCAAGGGCAACTAAGGATGGGTAGTAAATGCTAGCCTTGCCACCAATGCTCACAACCCAGAAAGAACTAATAGATAATCAACATCTACAATCCTAAAGAACCGGAGATTAGTAAATTCGAAACTGATTTGCAACAGGTTTTGGGAACTTCGGATGTAATGTATTTACTCACTTAACTATTGGGCAAGCCTTTTATACGCTTGCTATTAATCAATAAAAATACTAACATTTTACAATCTTCTCAATAATATTAAGGCAATTCTTTGTGATAAATCCAGAATGAGGAAAGACCTTCTGAAGTTGAGATTGATATATGATGCTGAAAGATAAGCAAGCTTCCACTTGTTACAAATTCTTCATCACAATATACATAGCTTTGTGAATAATTAAATACCAATTTAATGGAGCCCTGCTGAGCAACTCTAAATCATATGTCTCCTGGGTATAATTGAGTTTATACTAAGTGCCTCTGACATTCATCATCCAATCTGCTTTTACTGTTGTATCTGAATTAAATACACCAGTTTACTCAGAAGCATATTGCAACTGGAAGAACTCCATTATGTGATTGGGAATGGAAAATATTTCCTTTTAAATATCAGGAATCTTTGGGAAGAGTTTCCATACTGTGCACTGCAGGCCTTTTTTTTAGTCCAAAGTAAAGTTTGTACAATAGGTATTGTCATCAGGACTAGATATTCTACCTTTGCCTCATCTTTTCAGGCTTTGCCACTACCGGAATGTCTTGATGCCATTGTGATTGGCAGTGGAATTGGAGGGCAGACAGTGGCTGCGGTTCTAGTCAAAACTGGAAAACTTATTTTGGTGCTGGAACAACATAACCAGGCAGGAGGTTGTTGCCATACATTCAGTGAAAAGGGATTTGAGTTTGATGTTGCTAAGACATTTCTAACATGTGTATTGTTACAAACGCTTGGGGGGTTGGGGGGGGTGGTGGTGAAATGACTCCCCTATTCTCCCATTCCAGGTCTAACTGCAACATTTTTGTTGTGAATTTAGAGAGGATATACTTTCTGTAGGAGTCCAACTATTTCCACTTTCCAATTGCAAAGAATTGGTTAGACAGGTTTTCTTGGGCAAACAAAGAACAAGGTAAAAACAGAGATAAAAACAGTTCTGTCGAAGGGTCATGAGGACTCGAAACGTCAACTCTTTCCTTCTCCGCTGATGCTGCCAGACCTGCTGAGATTTTCCAGGTAATTCTGTTTTTGTTAAAGAACAAGGTAAGTTTATTAAAACTATTTCCAGAACTAAAAAATACATAGGTAATTGCAGCCAGCATTTATACGCAACATACATTCATCTGGGCCCACACACACACACTAGTACAGATGGCATGGTAAGAGGAAAGGCTTAAAGGATTTTTACACTTAATGAAAAATAAAACAAGTTATCTGTTCTTTGGCTGGTCCCAATGCGATAATTCTACATTGTGGCCATTTCATTCAGTTGTCCTCCTGGATGTAGTTGAACAGAGCAGACTTCCATGCTTTATTCCCAATAGGTCTCGGTTCACAGTAGATTTCACTTCTCAGAGTGGTTACTTTGCAAAACTGGGCACAATACTTCAGGGAGAGAGACAGAAACAGACTTCAGACAGCCTGTTCAATACAGCATTGTCTTTTCTTCAGTCTCTCCTGCTTGGTAAGCAGTCCTCAAAGTACCCTGCTAGCTGTATATGCCAGAGAACTGCTATTTGTTAATGTCTGCTGCAGTTATTGTTTCAGAACAGGTAATTGCATTTTGATTTCTCATCTCAGTAACATCTTAAAAATCTCAGGATGGTGTGAAGCCAACAGGAGATGAGGCCTTTCACACCACCAGGGGATTGAATGTCTTTTCTTTTTATCCCATTTTGCAGAATGCAAAACGATGTGCATTGTTGCAGTCTGGGCAGTTTCCATTGCCTTTAAAGGGTTCCAGTTTTTCAAAATCCAGCCAGAAAAAGGAAAGTTAGAAATTTTATCTTTGAAAAACGCATCCTTGTAACAGCATACAGAACTCTCAGAATCCTCTGCAGTGGCATTGTCTTAATAATGATGGGAATAAAAGGGCTATAAAACCCTTAAACTTCCTTATGAAAATAATTTAAATAGTATATCTTAAGGTATCCATCTGTTGGCCTCATGTTTGCTTTACTTAAACATTAAACTGTACCTTTTAATCAAAAGATGAACAAGATTTGCTTCCTTGATTTGGTAATAGCCTGGTCTCTTATATGTGAAAGAACAACAACTTGCACAATCTAAGCACTTTTAATTCAAGAATTTTCACAAAGGAAAGAGCGGATACCGAGCGACAGAAGAAGAGCAGCAATGACCGAGGGCAAGGTTGAGAACATGGGTTTTCAGAAAGTTATTAAAGGGATGGTAAAGAGGTTCTGGAATAAGTTTGAAAGAGTAAGGTCAAGGTAGCTGAAGGTTCTGCCTCTAGAAAAGGAGGATTAGGATACACAAAGGCTAAGGACAAAAGAGCTAGCAGTTGGGCTAGAGGTGGCTGTGGTGCTAGGAACAAATAAGGCCATCAAGGGATTTGTAAATCAGAAAAAAGAATTTGAAATCATTTTGTTGAAAGACACAAGCTGAGGTGGAAGACGAGTATAAGATGCAGACAACAGAGTTTGGAAGAGCAAGTACTCATGTAGGATTAGGCTAGAGGGCAGTGAATGCATGAACAGTGTTGAATCTTGAGATAAAAATATGGCTAACAGTTCAGTGGACTAGTGATAGATAGAGTATGAGAATGGATTCACAGGTAACATATAAAAAGGTACCCATAAGGGTAAAATATCACAAAATAGGCTTGTTAGCAAAATTGAATTTAAAGGGGCAGTTGCAGCATAATACAAAATTGGATAAGAAACAGAAAGCAGAGAGTACAAGTGAATGGCAGATTTGATAAGGGAGCTTAAGGTGAAGAACCCTTAGGAGGAAGTGACCATAATATGATAGAATTTACCCTGTAATTTGAGAGGAAAAAGCTGGAATCAGATGTAACGGTATTACAGTTGAATAAAGGCAACCATAGAGGTATGAGGGAGGAGCTGGCCAGAATTGACTGGGAGATGAGCCTAGCAGGAAAGACAGAGGAACAGCAATTGCAGGAGTTTCTGGGAGTAATTTGGGAGACACAGCAAAAATTCATCCCTAGGAAGAAGAAGCATACTAAAGGGAGGATGAGGCAACCATGGCTGACAAGGGAAGTCAGGGACAGCATAAAAGCTAAAGAGAAAGCATACAATGCAGCGAAGAGCAGTGGGAAACCAGGGGATTGGGAAGCCTACAAAGACCAACAGAGGACAACTAAAAAAGAAATAAGGAGGGAGAAGATTAAATATGAGGGTAAACTAGCCAGTAATATAAAAGAAGATTGCAAGAGTATTTTTAAGAAGAGAGAGGCAAAAGTGGACATTGGGCCACTGGAAAATGACATTGGAGAAGTAGTAGTGGGGAACAAAGAAATGGCGGAGGAACTGAATAGGTACTTTGCTTCAGTCTTCACGGTGGAAGAAACGAGTACCATCCCCAAAGTTCAAGAAGGTCGGGGGGCAGAGGTGAGTATGGTGGCCATTACCAAGGAGAAGGTGCTAGGAAAACTGAAAGGTCTGAAGGTGGATAAAGCACCTTTACCAGATGGATTACACTCCAGAGTTCAGTAGGAAATAGCCGAAGAGATAGTGGTGGCGTTAGTGGTGATCTTTCAGGAATCACTGGAGTCAGGGAGGGTCCCAGAGGACTGGAAAATCACTAATGTAACCCTCCTGTTTAAGAAGGGAGAGAGGCAAAAGACGGGAAATTACAGGCCAATTAGCCTGACCTCGGTCATTGGTAAGATTCTAGAGTCCATTATTAAGGATGAGATTTCAGAATACTTGGAAGTGCATGGTAAATAGGGCAAAATCAGCATGGTTTCATCAAGGGGAGGTCATGCCTGACAAATCTGTTAGAATTCTTTTGAGGAGATAACAAGCAGGTTCAACAAAGGAGAGCCAATGGATGTTATCTACTTGGACTTCCAGAAGGCCTTTGCCAAGGTGCCGCATAGGAGGCTGCTCAGTAAGATAAGAGCCCATGGTGTTAGAGGCAAGGTTCTAGCATGGATAGAAGATTGGCTGTCTGGCAGGAGGCAGAGAGTGGGGATAAGGGAGTCCTTCTCAGGGTGGCGGCCGGTGACTAGTGGAGTTCCGCGGGGGTCAGTGTTGGAACCACAACTTTTCACTTTATACATTAATGATCTAGATGAAGGAACCGAGGGCATCCTGGCTAAGTTTGCAGATGATACAAAGATAGGTGGAGGGACAGGTAGTATTGAGGAGGCAGGGAGGCTGCGGAAGTATTTGGACAGGTTAGGAGAATGGGCAAAGAAGTGGCAGATGGAATACAACGTGGGGAAGTGTGAGGTCATGCACTTTGGTAGGAAGAATACAGGCATAGACTATTTTCTAAATGGGGAGAGAATTCAAAAATCTTTAGCGCACAGGGACTTGGGAGTCCTAGTCCAGGATTCTCTTAAGGTTAACTTGCAGGTTGAGTCGGTAGTTAGGAAGGCAAAAACAATGTTGGCATTTATTTCAAGAGGACTAGAATATAAAAGCAGAGATGTGCTGCTGAGGCTTTATAAGGCTCTGGTCAGACCACATTTAGAATATTGTGAGCAATTTTGGGCCCCATATCTCAGGAAGGATGTTCTGGCCCTGGAGAGGGTCCAGAGGAGGTTCAAGAGAACGATCCCAGGAATGAAAGGCTTAACATATGAGGAACGTTTGAGGACTCTGGGTCTATACTCAATGGAGTTTAGAAGGATGAGGGGGGATCTGATTGAAACTTACAGAATACTGAAAGGCCTGGATAGAGTGGACGTGGGGAAGATGTTTCCGTTAGTAGGAGAGACTAGGACCTGAGGGCACATCCTCAGAGTAAAGAGAAGACCTTTTAGAACAGAGATGAGGAGAAACTTCTTTAGCCAGAGAGTGGTGAATCTATGGAATTCATTGCCTCAGAAGGCTGTGGAGGCCAGGTCATTGAGTGTATTTAAGACTGAGATAGATACGTTCTTGATTGGTAAGGGGATCAAAGATTACGGGGAGAAGGAGGGAGAATGGGGTTGAGAAACTTATCAGCCGTGATTGAATGGCGGAGCAGACTCAATGGACCGAAAATGCCAAGAAGTGTGAAATGATGAATTTTGGCAGGAAGAATGGGTTGTGTCAATATAATCTAATGAATTCTATCATGATAGAATGTATTTGCTCTATTACTACCCGTAATCAATATATTTTTTATGAAAGGAGGTGCAGTGTGCATTCCAATTTAATAAATCAGCTATTAGCTTCCCTGCTTTCAAAATGAAGGAGTTTATTTATTCTCACTCCCACTCAATCTCTCACACATACACACACACACATACACACACACATAGATTAGATACAGATAAAGTTTGTGCACTTTTCCATATTACAGTTAATTCAGTCTCTGAATTACGACTTCCAGTCTCCAGCGTGGCAGGCCTATGGTTTCTTGAAAGGATTTAATTACTTAAAGTTGAATTGAGAGTTTTGTAAAGCAAAGTATTCAGAGCAGGTTGTGAGGTTTCTTGTAGTTGAATATCTAGGAGGTTGGTTCTCAGGTGAACTTTGAAACTGGAGTAGGTTATATGCTTTGGCTGCTTGATGACTTGCAGCTACTCTCAGAGTCTGATTCTTGGACTGGCTGACAACTGATGGTTCTCATGGATCTACTGGGTTCTAGGGTAATAGGGATGCAATCCTGAAACCCATTTCAGTCACATGACTGCTGGGTTAAGACTTCTGAGGCCCACCCCATCTAGTTTGGATGGAGGAAGACATTACGATACAATAGGAAGTTGATAGTGGCGATTGAGTTTTGATCTTCCCTTTCGTCCAGTAGTAAACATGAAGACATGGGGTCTGGAAACTCCATAGTCATTATGTGGCCCATCCTTAAACAATGAGAAATGTGAATGCTACAAATGGCTGTGAGGTACCCTCCCTATGTTCATTTTTAATTTGATAATCGCAGAAGGCTTGACACTGTCCATAACCCAAATGCCAAAAGCCACATGATTTGCAGCAGCCACCTTGTTTGTGTCCAATTTTTAAAATTATTGACTGAAAGTTCATAAGATGACACGCCTGTACCAGGCATAACACACCTCCACCGTATGGGAAGAAAAATGGAATTTTGATTACTATTTTTTTAATGTCATGCAAATTTGGGAAAATTTCACCCTGGTGGGGGGGTGGATTCGATGTTTTACTCACTGGCCGCAATGGCGGTTTTTCATGCCGTATCGTCCCAAACCTGCCTCATTATTTATGCACTCCCTGGAAACATACCATTTCCATGGCCGGCAGGCTCTTATCCACCACATCATGCTGAGTGCCATGTTTCAAATCCAGCCGCAAGCCTAGAGCTCATTGCTTCCAGCTCGCCACTGCTGCATGGAAGATATGGCCAGCAGAGGAAAAAAGACCACAGTCCCCCACATCAACAATACATTGTTCGAGTGACTGCTGGTTGCCATGGAGGCCCACCGGTATGTTCTCTACCCCCACTCTGGCCACAGGATGGGCAGCAATGTGACCAATCCAGCTTGGGAGGCGGTGGCAGTGGTGGTCAGCACCAAGGCCCTTCAGAAGAGGACAGCCACCCAGTGCCGCAAGAGGGTGAATGATCGCCTCCATTCCACCAGGGTAAGTCACTCTTCTCATCACTCTCAACTCACACACTCACAAACCCATCACACATTCACAGGGACCTCACTCACTGCCAGTTCAAGGGACATCACCATTCACTCTCTCACACACAACTTCATTGTCCTCATCCCATCTATGGGACCACTCACCACCCAGACAGGCCAGGTATACTTATCACCTGGTCTGGCAGGCTTCTTGCTTACTCTTTCTCCATCTCTATTCATGCAGGACAAGCTGGCCCACAACAAGAGGGAATGGTCGCAGATCACTGGCGGAATAGCCGAAATCAAAATCCTCACGAACTTTGAAAACAGAGCCATCCAGCTGGCCAGCGAGGGTCTGGACCAGTCCTGTGCTGATGGTGAGGTCGGTGTTGCTCTACCAATTGAGGATCCAGGAGCGCAACATCCATCAGACAACCAAGCCGTGAGTGACTTGTCCTCTTCCACAGGCCTCTGCCACGCACTAGTTATCCCTCCTTGCTTTCACAGGCACTTCTGCCAAACAGCCAACTGAGTCCATGACCCAGGGCCTCCAATCAAGCCCTGAAGAAACTTCCAAAGAGGAATCTGAAGGCACCCTCCCTGATGTCCCATCACAGCGCTCACCCACAACATCCCCTAGCGCAGAGACACACACTTCATTGGGACCCAGCTTTAGAGTAGCCTCGGGATCACAATCTGGTGAGCACATCGCACTTTCTGATCCACAGGAGGCAGTGGCAGGGACTTCCCAGGTCCCCAGCACTCGGAGCACTGCTGGAGGCCAAATCGTTGCTGAGTCTGAGTCAGATGACGAGCCCCTGGACTCGGTCATGTTGCCGTTGCTGGAGCTTCAAAGGCAAGCTCAGGAACATCAGGAAGGGATGTCCGCAACATTCCTCAAATTGAAAGGCACGATGGAGGAGTCCATCTGCCTTCAGGCTGATGTGATAGCGCCAGCATGCCAACACACTGAGGCCAACACTGGTAGGGTGGCAGCTGCCATGGAGACCTTGGTCCAGGACTTCATTCCTGCACTGCTTCACTCTATTGCTGTTGCCATAGTTGGCCTCCAACACTGTGCACGCGAGAGGGGTGCTGGGCAGCTGAATCTCACTCCAGCCAACCCTGCTTCTCAAGGAGTCAGCCTGGGGCCCCCAGGCACCCACAGGGAGGAGCATCAACAGGTGCACATTCTGGACCAATCCATCCGGGTGACTCCAAGAGTGTGTGGCCCATCTGAATCCCCTCTTCCTGTGACCTCAGCAGCTCCAGCTCCATAGGCTGAGGAGGGAGCTACTGCCACACAGCAGGACCCCAAAAGCAGGCCGGGGTGCTCCAAGTCTCGGCCCTCCAGAGGACATCTGCCAAAGTCATCACAGACAGGGCGTAGCAGTCAGCAGGCTGCCCCCAACTCCGCTGTGGATGTTTGGGAGGCAACAAGAGATAACAACAGGGTTAGAAAAGTTAAGGAGAATTAGTTGCACAGCCTGGCCACAGGCGTTAATCACTCGTACATAATGTTCATTATTGTCAATAAACTCCCAAGAGTGTCTCCCTGCCTATGGTTCCTTGTTCTGATGAGCAGTGTTCTTGTCACTCAGATGTGAAATCTTTCTGCACAAGATAAAGGCAGGTGTCTCAGTCCAGGGCCTCTTCCCTGTGCTCTGTGCGGCCTTTAGACCAAAGTGATAGTCAGGCCTCACACTCCCTGGAAATATTACTGATGCCTGCACCTCGACAGTGCTGGTCATTGCTGCCAGATTGTAGTGGGCAGGTATCACAGAATTCTGTCATTCCTTCAATGTGCTCTCAGCACCTTTATGGAAGGGTCTGGCCCCCATCTCTTCAGCATCTGTGATCACTGCTGCTGTGCTCCAGCTCCTGAAGAGCTCAGGTGCTGAAGGTGGACAAAGCATCAGAACTTTTAAAGTTTCATGGCTGCGATTATATGGTATGACCCTGATCACGGAGTGCAACTCGGCCAGACAGGAGCTAGACATTCTCATAGGCTGTGTAAAGGTCTATGGAGTGTCCTCACTGCATGTTGTCATAATCCTCCTGCAAATGAGCGACTGTTAGGGCCTCCACTGCGTCTCCATGACAGGAGTGTTCTCACAGAGGGTGTTCACACTGGAGTCAAACATTCACAAATACGATGTGAGGATATATGGGGTCACCTCACTGCGTGTTGCCATCATTATCTTCAAATCTAGTAGCTATTAGGGCCTCCCAAGCACGCCTGCCTCAACTGGCCAGTGAGGACCTCATCCCCATCATCATCGCCTCTGAGGACCTCCTCACTCTCATCCCCACCGGCGTCCTCATCATTGGAGGAGACATGCAGCTCCTGCATCTCCTCCTCAGCCAGCTCCTCTATCCACTGCAGCTCCAGGTTGTAAAGGGTGCAGCAGACGATGACAATGCGTGACACCCTCTGCGGACAGTATTGCAGGGCTCCACCAGACCGGTCCAGGCATCGGAACCACATCTTCAGCATCCCGATGGTCTGCTTCACCAAGTTGCTAGTTGCAGCGTGAGCCTCATTATAGCGTCGCTCTGCTGCAGTCTGAGGCTGCCGTATGGGCGTCATCAGCCACGGCCTCTGCGGGTAGCCCTTGTCCCCAAGGAGCCAACCCTGCAGCTTCTGTGGACCCTGGAAGACTCCTGGGATCTGTGACCAACTGAGGATTAAGGCATTGTGCACAATCCCTGGAAAACATGTGCGCACCTGCAGGATGCGTTTCTGGTGGTCACATACCAGCTGCACGTTCAGTGAGTGGAATCCCTCGCAGCTGATGAAGTCCACCGTGCGTAGCGATGGAGACCTGAGCGCCACAAGGGTGCAGTCAATCGCACCCTGACCTGTGGGAATTACCTGGTCTGGCCTACATATGACTCTAGACCCACAGCAATGTGGTTGACACTTAACTGCTCTCTAAAATGGCCTAGTAAGCCACTCAATTCAGGGGCAATTAGGGATGGATAACAAATGCTGGCCTTGTGAGTAACACCCAAGTCCCCTGAAAAAATAAATTTTTAAAAAGACGGTCACATTGTCAATATGCCTAATTATATTACACCTTTCTGACGTTTGTGCTTCACTGTACTATTTGCTTATAAATATATTAATTGCTTTAGTCTATGAAGCTCTGCTTTGTGTGTGATATTTAAATTGATCAGCCCCCACGGTCACCTCCCCACTTGCCCAGTAAATTCGGAGACAGGAGGCTGACTGGAAGATCCCAGTTGGCCTCCTTAATCCCTGGGTAACAAGGCTCATCATGAGTTTAATTGCCTGCCCATCCATTGGTCGCAGACAGCCAAGCTGGGCCCCATATCTCTGTCAGTCAAAATGGCCGACAGCGGGAACAGGTTCAGGGACCCGGCCCAACAGCCAACATCGCAGTTTTCATCACAATCCACCTCTGTTCCCAACTTCAGCAGGACCCAAAAGTTCAGCCCCTGGGAATCTGAGAACCTCGGATCCTTTGCTTTTCATGCTGTAAAATTTGATATCAGAAACTATTATTATCGATCCAAACTCCCTGCGTTTTCAGGTATTCATTATGTAGGACAAGTGCATGAATGCGGACGCCAGGGAGTAATCATAGACCAACTCACTGAGGGGCAGCTGGAATGGATATGAACGGATGGTCAATATGATACCATTATCCTGGGTAAAAACGAGAAATGTCATCAATACGAGCTCCACAGAGGGAAGCAAGAGTTTGTTAATGCTTTAAGGAGGCAGTTTCCACAAGAGGAGCAAGCGAGAGAGAAATTTATGGAACTTGTAAAGGTAATTTTATGCCAACAGATTTATTCACTTTGTATTGTTGAAACGTTTTGTCATGGTCCTTGACCAGACCCTGGGACACTGGGACATGGGATGGGGGGGGGTGGGGGGGAGGGCTAGATCTGGCTAGGGACGGATAACATTTTGTTTAAAGCAGATGAAGTTCGAGATTCAAGACACCTACTAAGTGAATAAAGCCTTTAGATTCCACAGATTTTGAACAAAGAGAAATAAACTTTACTATGCAAGTTCGGACAGATAAAACATTTTACAATATTTATCTTATACTCCAACATTCAGGGTAATTATGAGGTATGTGTGAATTAACAGACAAACTGTGGTCGAACACCCCACACTACAGAATAAATGACAGACGGGACCAAACTTGATTCCATGGATTTCTCAACAACCCACACACTTGCGAGCCAACTAATCTCACTGAAACTTTATCTTTCTTACAAGGGTTTCCTCCAATCTCCACACCTGGAGACCTTTCCATGGAATTCTCTTCTTAAAATGCTCCAACTCGGATGTCTTCACTAATGGGCCACTCTGCAGAGTTTCAGTTTCGCCTTCTGAGACTCTTCTCCTTGATCTCCAAGTACAGTCAAGCTTCACCTTCTACGCACAACCTTAGCCCGAACACCACGGCCCAAAGGGGGTACCTTTGCCCCAGCGGCCTGTGGCACGGAGTCACCAACCTCCAGCTGCTTTCTCAGACCTCCAGGGCTCATCTCGCGCCCAACGTCACTCAATCTCTGCTCACTGAACCTCTTCCTTGAATTTCGGAGCCTATTACTCTGACCCTTTCTTTGCCAATCTCGCTTAAAGGAACTATTTCTGTCCCTTGGCTTAGTCCCTTAACTGAGACCCCTGTTTAGGGCCTATCCCCGCACCCCCCCTCCTGTGTCCTGCTCCTGGGACAGCTACAAGATGATGATGTTTCCTCTCAGGAGATCCGACCTGTGCTTTTGTGCTGCTCTGTTTCTTTTCTCCTGTGCAGGAATGCAAGGGCCAGTCACGGCCTGGAGGACGTGAGAAATTCCCAACTGCATACGTGAGGTCATTTCCCGGCCTGCGCATATGCCTCCTGTAAGGTTCCAAGGTCCACGGAGAACCGGATTCCCAACCTATGAACTAAAGATGGTGAATTTAGGTTTCACCATCATTGGAGTCCAGAACCAGGGGTCACAGTCTGAGGATACGGGGTAGACCCATTTAGGACTGAGATGAGGAGAAATTTCTTCACCCAGATATTGGTGAGCCTGTGGAATTCGCTACCACAGAAAGTAGTCGAGACCAAAACATTGTATGTTTTCAAGAAGGAGTTAGATACAGCTGTTGGGGCAAAAGGGATCAAAGGGTACGGGGAGAAAGCGGGAGCAGGCTATTGAGTTGGATGATCAGCCATGATCATAATGAATGGCAGAGCAGGCTCGAAGGGCCAAATGGCCTAGTCCTGCTCCTAGTTTCTTTGTTTCTATGTATTAAGAACACCAAGATATTCCATTCTACTTAGCCTGCAGCCCCCTCAGAATAAACATCTCTACACATTTCTGGTCCGCTTCTCTTGCTCCAAGTTTGAATAAAGACATTAACATCATTCACTTTTGGTTATCAGTATGTATTACACATATAATTCATCCAAGCTTAAGTTGTTGGGATCTGGAACTCTCTCCTGGAAAAGGTGGTGGAACTTGATTCCATAAATAATTTTAAAAGGGAGCTTGGACCGTTACCTGAAGGTGAGGAATTTATAGGATTACAGGCCAAAGTGTGGGAACATGGGACTAAGTATGACTACACTTTCAATGGGATAGCACAGGCACAACTGGCTGAATGACCTCCTCTGTGCTGTAAGGCATGTTTCCGAGTGTATTTAATTTAAAATATATCCTTGCATAATCATATTTCCCTAAAGGAACCTCCTCAGTATAAGCATAATATCTAATTCATTAAAGTAATTTAAATAAATCTACTAAATTTAAATAGTGCAAAAAAATTCTGCCTATTTTATCATTTATATTCTCTTTCCCAATATGATTTTGTTTAAAATGCAATCAGAAAACAGTATAAATGGTTTTGGTTTTGCTGATTATTCATTCTTCAGATAGCCCTTCAGCACCATCTGGTGGTCACTTGCTGTCTTTCAGGGCTCTTTAAAGAGATCTCAGCTGATGGTATATTTTGCTGTCTCATTCAGAATGCAACATTAAATATAACTATATACACACAATAACTATATACATGGACATTAACATTCCAAATCATTTGGCATGACATTGCTGTTTAAGCTACGATAGGTAATTTATTTCAAAATGTTTATGCTGTTCACAGCAAACAGGATTGTGCAAATCAGCAAACTCCTTAAAATATACCATCCAGATCAGAAGATAATCAAATTCAAATATTCCAGATGTCACAATCCCAGCTGATATTAATACTGGACAAGTTAGACCCCAGTGTGAAAGATTAGCATAATCTAGCTTGACAGATCCTAACTTTTATTTTTTTTTAGAAACCGTGGAGAACAGTTACTGAACACAATCACAGACTAGTGTGCTTTTAACACAAAGAACAAAACGTTTATTAAACAAGAAAAATTAACAATATTACACTAGACAAACGATTGGAAAGATTTCACTACAAAGGCAAGTAAATGATTCAAATCATACCATGCCTTCACCCTGGCTATACCTTTACAGATACACACAAATTCGAAAAGATAACACAACTTACCATATCTACCATATACTCTAATATTCAGGGTAAGTATGTGGTACATGTGAATGAACCATGGTCAGACACACTAACCCCAAAACAAGCGACAGATCCACCAAAGCAGATTCCATTGATTTTTCATTAACCCACCCAGACGCTCATCACAATGTGAGCCAACTAGTCTCTCTGAAACTCTGTCTTTCTCACGAGGGTTTCCAATGTTCGCATTCAAAGAACTCGGCTTGGAATTCTCCTCAAAAGTAGCTCCCACTCGGACAGCTTCAACAAGGATTCACCTCCAGGGTTTTAATCTCGCCTTTCCTCTGGATCTCCACAGCCACTCAAGCTTCACCTTCCAATTTCAGATCTTCTGCCGCACCAATGGAACACCACTGCTCCAAAGGCCCGCAGTAAGGAGTCACACACCTTCGGCTACCTCCTCAGATCTTCTGGCTTCTCCAACTCCCACTTTGCTTCAGGTCTGCTCCCCGCAGCTTTCTTTTTAACTCAGGGCCAATTGCTCCACTCCCTTCTCTCAACTTTGTTGAACAGGATCTATTTCTGATCTCCGTCCCTATCCCCTACCCAAGACTATTTTCTGGGACCTCTCTCCAATCCCTGTCTTTGTCCCTGCCTGGGACCTTCTTCTGGGACCTCTCCCTGTCCCCCTCCCTGTGTCCTGCTCCGTGGGGCACCTTCTCTCTAATGGCACTCCTGTTTAGGTCACCTGACCTGTTTTTCACGCCGTTTCACTTTTTTTTTCTTCTGTGCGGACGCGCAAGGCCAATTCCCAGCCTGAAGACATGAAACCCAGGCGAACTGCGTATATGCGGCCCTTTCCCAGCCGGCGCTTGCGCAGCAGTCCAGATGCCTCCCGAACTCCGATCTCCCGATCCAAACTCAAGGTAAGCATGGGAGTTCATTACACAGGAGGTGGAAATGATGGGACATCTGTTATGTAAGTTCATAGCTACGCATTAAAAGATCAGATACTGGGCGGCCTATTTTTGATGGGGTGCAGGGTTTGTTCCTGGTGACTGAAAGGTGATGCTCGAAGATGATTGTTTCTCAGGGCTCACATCAATGGAGCTGGCAAAGTGCAACAGCCCACCAGGCAAGAATTAGGCCACTGCTAGAGGTGAAGTAATTCTCATGATATGTAGAACCAGGGATGGGTCAGGAATCACAGAGGGATAGGAATGGCAGGGCAAGGAAATATGAGGCCGAGGATTTGGGGGGAAAGAAGGAATGTGGTGCTAGGGTTCATGACACTAGCGAACTTGGAAGGAGCAGGCAAGGTAGTCTGCATCTATTAATGGGGCATGTGCACTGTGTGCTAAATTACTGCTACATGGTAAGAAAAAACGGCAAGCAGATGTGTTGTAGCCAGGTTCTGCTGATTCTCTGACATTGTGCATTAGGGGTTAGTGTGGGAGGTCACCAGGAGGAGGGAGCTGCTGTTTCCCCCTGTTGCATGTTATGAGTTCAAAGATTACATTCTTTCATGTGTAATGTCTTCATTGAATTGAATTTAAGATGGCTGCCCCCAGCCCTGTGCCTCGTGGCAGAAGTCACCCGATTACAGCAAGCCAGATTGGACATTTAGAAATTATTGCAGTTCAAAACCCAAACACCCACCTTTTCACAAAAAACAAAAAACAAAACATCCCTCTTTTACTCACAAACAAAAGACAAATTTGCATGCATTATCATATCTAATTGTGAATTACCTAAGTTACCCACTCTAACACAATTATTCTCATGCATTAACAAACTGTTCGTTATTCTAGTCAGCCTTTTTACATGCATTGAATACTTTGTCATTAAATCATGCAGGTCTCTTATTGACATGCATCCATGTTGTCATTGACAGTTCATCTGGGTGATGTTCCCTCTCTGGGGAGTTTCGTTCCCGTGGCATTTGTTGCTGTGATAACTGTTGTTGTTCCATTTCTGTTTTTGGGAGCCAGTGGACCTCTGGGTGTGATGGCTGTTCTGTACACTGTGCAGCTAGTGAGATCCCATCTTCCTGATTGGCCACCTAAAGTGAAGGAACAGCTTCATTAGTTGTTCACATATGCCTGTGGCCGCGCTGATATATTTGATCATTCGCTTCTACCACATACGATTGAGGTGAGAACTATTCTATGCATTTCCCAAGTTTCCACCTGGGCTGACCCCTACTGAGAACATTGAAGGTTTGTACCCTGATGAGCTCTCCAATGCTCAACTCTGGCAATAGTTTGATAATCTTGTCAAAATGAACTTTGGCTTTCTGCTGTTTCACCTGGATTTTTTCACTCCACTCGGTTACTACTTCAGGCTTCAGTAGCTTTTTAGCAATTGCAGGAGTAGTTTGGGTGCGATATGACATTAGGCTTTGGACTGGACTATTTTCCATGCATTCAGTCAGTGTGTTTCTCCAATCATCTGTGCTAGATTTGCTCGATTTCTTGATCATTCCTTTGATTCCTTGGGAATTTTCACTGCCACCTCAGCTTTTCTATTTGACTGGGGATAGTGCGAAGATGATGTACAGTGTTGAATTTCCCAATCCTTTGTGAAGTGGCTGAATTCTTCACTCGTAAACTGAGAGCCATTGTTGCTAATCACAATGTCTGGAATGCCATAATGACTGACATGTGCTTTCAGGCACTCTACTATCTCACCATTTGTCATTGAAGTCAACTGGTCTAAATCCCAGTAGTCAGGATAGTCATCTACAGTGGCAAGATAATCAGTTCCTACTAGAGTAAAGAAGTCTACTCCTAGCTTCATCAATTGTCTATTTGGGATGTAATGCATCATCAGTGGCTCTCTAGTTTGCTTAGCTTGGCACTCATTACAAGCACTGCACTGGCTGATGTTTTCTTTAATTTCATTACTCATATTTGGCCAATAAAGCACTTCTCTTGCCTTCCTCAGATTCAATTCAATTCCTTGATGGTTTACATGGATGTGCTTCAGCATCTCTCCTTTCATTTCCTGAGGGATAATGACTCTATTTCCTTTGTACAAGATGCCATCTTTGGCTGTTATTTCATCTCGGTGTGCTCAATAAGCTCTTGTGACCACAGGTGAGTCCTTGATGCTCTCAGGCCATCCTTTCATCATTACTTTTTTCAGCACTTGGAGAGTTGCATCTTGTTGGGTATTTTGCTTGATTTGAGCAAGGTGCTTGTCTGTTAGATTCAATGTCTCTTCTGGGTTGATGACTTCCAGAACATGTCGAGCTACTGCTTGATGTGGAATCTGGAAGATTTCACATTCTGTTGTAGCATCCTCTACTTTCTTCACTGAGAGTGCTACTCTCGACAGCACGTTAGTGAAGTGCACCTGTTTTCCTTGCAGATGATTTTTCTGTAAACAAAGTAACATTCTTTGGAGCAGATAGTAGCAGTTTGAGAAAAATGCTTTGCAGTGGCTTGGGGTCAGACCCCACTACAGCTACAGCTCTCACCTTGTCAGGATCTGGCATAGGCCTTTTGCTGTCAGTACATGACCTATGTACTTGATTTCAGGCATTTTCAGTTGCAAATCTTTCTTGTTCAGTTTCAGGTTCACCTGGCAAGCTCTCTCTAGCAGTTGCAGTAGATTCTGATCATGGTCAGCAATGGCCCTTCTTCCATTGTGTCTCCACATCCATAGACTAGTAAATCATCCACTATGACTTCCACTCTGGGGAGATCTCATGCTGTCTACGTTGATACTCTTCTGGAGCTATGGTAATGCCAAACATTACACAGAACCATCTGTATCTCCCGATCGGCATCCAGAATGTAGTTAGAAAGCTGTTGCTTTCATCCAGCTTCATTTGCCAGTAACCATCCTTCACATCTGGGGTAGTAAAGATCTTTGCCTTGCAAGTTGTGGCAAAATTCCTTCAATTGTTGGCATGGGGTAGTGAGATCTCTTTAAAAGTTAATTCAGATCGTTGGACCGCTCAGCTTCCCAGGCTGTTTCACTGCTACCATGCTGCTAATTCAGTCTGTAAGACTTGATACTTTCTTGATTACTCCTATCTTTTCCAGCTCTTCTATCTTAATTTTTAGGCTTGACTTGAGAGCAGCTGGAACTCTTCTCAGCAAATGCTGGATTGGTCTTACACTCTCATTTACTTCAAGATGATATTCACCACGTAAACATCCAAACCCTGTAAACACATCTTTGTGCTATTCTAGGATCTGTTCAGCAGTCAGTGATTTAGAACACTGTGACATGTTGTAAATCTTTTTGGCATATTTAGGGTTACCAGTCCAAGCTTTAAACTTCCTCTGACTGACATAAACTCTTGCATACCATCATGATCTGGAACTCCAGATCTTCATTCTTGCCATTGCATTGTACTCTCAGATTAATTTGTCCTTCGGTATGAGTATCATGCTGTTATATAACCTCAACCTTACTTTCAAGGGTTTCATTTTTGGATCGCCATGTGGAGCCACTTCTCATAGGTCTGTAAAGGTCATGATGTTGTATGATGCAACAGTGTCTGCCTGACATTTCTTGTTCATTTGATGCTCTCCTTCTGCGGTCATCATTCTAACAGTCACAAACCATTTATCACCAACAGGTATGATGGAAACAACCTGTTGTATGGTGTATAGTGCTTCATCAGAATCTTCTCTCCGGTGGTCATCTGTATAGGCTTGCTTTGCTTCTTTCTAGCCAAACACTTGGGTACAAAATTTCTTGTAGTTAAAACACTGCTTTCCCCATGCTGAACAATCTTTCTTTTCTTTTATATGATATCCTCCACAGTACTTGCATTCTGCCCTTTGTCCATGATTGTTTTGCTCTTTCGGCCTGGAATATCTACCAGCGTAATGTAACTCCTGGTCTCCTCTGCCATACATATGCTCTAGCTGATGTTTTACAACCTCTGCACTTCTGCGCAGATGTCTATCACTTTCTCGAGAGTAAGTTTCTCCTCTCTCAGCAGGCTTGCTCTCACTGCAGGATCTCTTATGCCTAAGACAATCCTATCTTTAATGAGATCTTTCAGTTGCCCAAACTCACATGTTTCTACGAGCTGTTACTGCTGTCACATGCTGATCAATGCATTCTTTTTCACCTTGAACCCTAGTGTTGAATACATAGCATTCATAAGTTACGTTCACTTGGGGTTTAAAGCATGTTTTCAAGGCTATCATTTGTTTTTTTCAGTTCTTTGGAGAGATTTAGGGTGGAAAACAATTTGTAGCAGTCCCTCCCCCGCAATGTTAAAAGTGTTGCTATTCATACCAGCTCCAGCTTGTTAATTAAATCTGTTGCAATCTCGTAGTTTTGCGTTGTAAGTAGATAAAATTGCCAGTTCTGCCATGTATCACCTTTCATTTCAACAGGAGCGGGGAGGGGAAAATTTACAGCCTTTTTTTAACTCACCCGGTGATTTTCTTGTGGCCTTCACCTTGTGCTTGCTTTTCCTTGTCAGTGGCTTCTTTCAGCAGCTTGTAGCAACTCTGAACATTTCTGCATTCCTTATTAGCTGTGGCTTCTCTCCAGCTTTTCCAGCTTTTTTAAAATTCAGACTCAGCTCCACTTCTCATACCATGTTTCAGTTCAAAGACTACAGTAGTTCTAGAGCAATGCCTTTACTGAACTGAATCTAAGATGGCTCCCCCTAGCCCTGTGCCTCATGACAGAGGTCACCTAATTACAGCAAGCCGATAGGGCCTGTAGTAATGATTGCATTTCAAAGCCCAAACAAAGGCAGGAGGATGCCTGGGCAAGTTGCATTGCAACAGTAGTAGTGGTGGCAGAGCAAGTGAATGACAGCAGCATTGCATCCTTGACCTGACTGCTACACCAAAAATAATTCCAAGATCCAAATCAAATTACGAAGGCAAGGCTCCTACTTACAGCTCTCCTACTCTCTCCTTAGTGTACAGTTAGCTCCCTGAACATTGGAGCATGGTCTACAGCGTTGGCACCTCTGATGACAGCTCTGACTGTTATGGTAGCAACACTGACTGCTTGCATCCGGGCTGTAGTTTCCAACATCCCCTCTGGCCTTCAAGCTTGAAAGGTGTTTCCAAAGTGCCATCCCATTCTTTGGATGACAACATGCCTGCTGGCACGCCCACCTCTCAACCAGTGCCAGTGTGTGTGTCAAAGAACCAGCTGGCTAGACCGGTCTTGCCAACATAAAGACACTGCCAGATCCTTTCAGGATGGAGTTCCTGGAAGTCACCGACCAAAGTTATTCCAGGTGCCTTTAGTGACTGCAGCCGCCTTCCACCTCCCATTCTGTTGCCACAGCGAAAGAACCTCAACGGAGAACCATAATAGGCAAAAAGACACAAAGGATAGGTTTGCACAAGGGTGATTTTTAGTTTCCAACATCAGTGTAAACACATTTTAAATGAACAGTGTTCGACCTGTTTGTATTTTGTATTAATGTCAAGTTCAAGATTAGGGTTTTAATAGGCTAGGTATAAGGAGAGGTTGTGAAAGTTGGGGGGGACTGTTGTTGCATTGGAGGGAGAGATGAGGTGGGTCCTTTCATTAATTAGTTGCAGAAGTAGGACTGCTGTTTCTGGTACCATAGCTGGGCCGTGCTCTTCTTGATCCTCGACTGCCTGCTCTTGCACTTTATCCTGCTCCTCCACATTCTCTGCACAACATGACTCCAAGTTGACATTATCAAGAAGGCATCACACCCAAGGTGATTCTGGAGACCTCCAAACACTGGAACCTCTATTTCCAAATACAGATGGCTTGGTCTCTGAAAGCTGTAGTTACCGCATGGATTTGATTGCAGCATTGTTCAGCATTTGTGCTCAGGTTCCTGACAGGACTCATGGGCCAGGGTTCAGAGGATAGCTTTTGATCCAATGAGATGCTTAACTGAGGTCTCAACTGCCCTTTCAGGTGGATATAAAAGATCCTCCAGAACCATTTCAAAGAAAAGCAGGGCATCCTGGTCAATATTCATCCATCAATCAACATCAGTAAAAAAGCAGAAATTATCTGGTCATTATCACATTGCTTTTTGTGGGAGCCTGATGATTCTTGGAGCCAAAATTCACTGAGTGGCTGAGGAATTGGTGAAATAGTGCTTTCACCTTTCTAACTGAACACGTGAAAGACCTTTATTTACTTACTTTAAGTGCCTGAACACTCCATTCAAGCAACCGTCAGGGATAACCAAACATTGCCCAAACCAATATGGTGACTGACAAACTTCCAGGGAAGATCAGATACTGTCACCTAAAATCGGTCCTCACTACAATCATTCCACACTTCAAGATCAGGCGTGACGCAGTCCAATTTATCCTCCCATATTTGGTGTGGCGATCTAAGGAGAGTACAAGAGTCGCAACAGTGTGTCCCCCTCTCCTCATTTTGCACACTCTTTAAATATTTACTGTCCATCTTCCCTATCTGAATGCCTCACAACCAACTGCAGCCTTAAGAGGTTTGTTCTCTCTTAATTGCTTTCAGGTCAGCTGAATAACGCACAGTCAGGTGAATGTCCTCGCTTATCCTGTTCAAATCTTCAGGAGTTCAGGCTGATAGTTTTTTTTTAATTAAAGTTTGTTTGTTAAAAATCAAACTGATAATGTGGATTCTGATTAGCTTTAAGATACTACAGACCTGGTCAAAATCAGTGCCTACAGGAGAATAACAATGGGAAAAGGTGGACAATGGGAATGTTACTACCATGTGAATGACTTAGGGCTGAACTTTCCAGCCTTGCCCACCACCGGGATTGTCCAGTCCCACCAAAAGTCAATGGGCTTTTGATTGGGCGGCCGAATCTCCCATGGTGCTTCCTGCCACAACGGGGCTGAAAAATCCTGGCCTTAACCTCTGCTGATGATTTTTTCAGTTTCCTCATACAACTGGAGCGAGTAGCCTGACAAACCTAGCTCCCCTACAATCTTAGTCTTTTTAAAATGTATTCATTCACAGGACGTGGGCACCACCAGAATGGTCATCAGTTATTGCCCATCCCTAATTGCCCTTCAGAGGGGAATGGTGAGCCCCCCTTCTTGAACCGCTGCAGCGCTTTAGGTAGAGCTACAGTGCTGTTAGGGAGTTCCAGGATTTTGACCCAGCAACGGTGAAGGAACGGTGATATAGCTCCACGTCAGGATGGTGTGTGGCTTGGGGGGGCAGATTTTGCAGGTGGTGGCGTTCCCATGCATCTGCTGTCCTTGTCCTTCTCAGTAGTAGAGGTCACAGGTTTGGAAGATGCTGTTGCAAGCACAGTAGAGATTTTCAAATCAGTAAAAGAATACTGATGTTAAATTTTCATCTTTAAAAGGCTTATTTTTTGAAAGAATGCTCTGTGTTGTCCTGAGGTGCAATAACGATACATGATGGATAGACATATTGTATTCCATGACTTATTCAAATTCACAGCTAAAAGCAAGTTGACTTAGGAACAGTGAGACTATTGAATTATACATTCTTTTAGTAAATATTCTGCAAAGAGATTTTTTTTGATATCTTAAAATGTTCTTTGTAATTCAGATCAGAGAACACTAAATGTGAATAGTTTTGTTACCTCTGATTTTACAGCGAGTTTCAGAACAGGTATCTCTGATGGCTATACTGAAACTGATCCCCTTCCCATTAGCCAAATTCCTCGTCAGCACTGGCTTTATCCATTGGATCTCCACGATATTTAAGAATGCAAGCACAAGCCTTACGGAGGTGGTTAATGAGCTAACAGAGAACCAGGATCTCAGAGCAGTCTTTTGTTACATGTTCACTGGTAAGAGGAAGTTTTTACTTTCTTCATTACTCTTCTCTCCTACCTTAACAAGTAAAATCTCATTTAAAGCCCACACATTATTATCACATTAACAATGAATGTCTTTCAGATGCTAATTCAGTGACGATCTGTATATTTCAATATTCCTCTTTTGTTTAATCACCATTGATGTTTTTATCTGGGGTCATCAAAGAACATCAGTGATTACAGCACCATTTCATTTGGATTTGATAGCACAGACGCTGTCAGAAATGGCCAAATTGCCCAAATATTTTGTGTCATCTCAGCTTCCTGCTTACAATAAAAACAAAAAACTGCGGGATGCTGGAAATTCAAAACAAAAACAGAATTACCTGGAAAAACTCAGCAGGTCTGGCAGCATCGGCGGAGAAGAAAAGAGTTGACGTTTCGAGTCCTCATGACCCTTTAACAGAACTGAGTGAATCTAAGGAGAGGGGTGAAATATAAGCTGGTTTAAGATGGGGTTTGGGGGGGTGGGTGGGTGGGGGGTTGGGTGGGGTAAGGGAAGTGGGAGGGGGGTGGTGTGGTTGTAGGGACAAGCAAGCAGTGATAGGAGCAGATAATCAAAAGATGTCACGGACAAAAGAACAAAAGAACACAGAGGCGTTGAAGGTGGTGATATTATCTAAATGAATGTGCTAATTAAGAATGGATGGTAGGGCACTCAAGGTACAGCTCTAGTGGGGATGGGGTGGAAAAGCTAGCAGGGCATAAAGGATTTAAAAATAATGGAAATAAGTGGGAAAAGAAAAATCTATATAAATTATTGGAAAAAACAAAAGGAAGGGGGAAGAAACAGAAAGGGGGTGGGGATGGAGGAGGGAGTTCAAGATCTAAAGTTGTTAAATTCAATATTTAGTCCAGAAGGCTGTAAAGTGCCTAGTCAGAATATGAGGTGCTGTTCCTCCAATTTGCATTGGGCTTCGCTGTGAAGGAACAACACCTCATCTTCCGACTAGGCACTTTACAGCCTTCAGGACTGAATATTGAATTCAACAACTTTAGATCTTGAACTCCCTCCTCCATCCCCACCCCCTTTCTGTTTCTTCCCCCTTCCTTTTGTTTTTTCCAATAATTTATATAGATTTTTCTTTTCCCAACTATTTCCATTATTTTTAAAACTTTTATGCCCTGCTAGCCTTTCCAACCCACCCCCACTACAGCTGTACCTTGAGTACCCTATCATTCATTCTTAATTAGCACATTCGTTTAGATAATATCACCACCTTCAATGCCTCTGTGTTCTTTTGTTCTTTTGTCTGTGACATCTTTTGATTATCTGCTCCTATCATTGCTTGCTTGTCCCTACAACCACACCATCCCCCCCACTTCTCTCCCCACATCACCCCCGCCCCCCCACTCCCCACCTTAAACCAGCTTATATTTCACCCCTCTCCTTAGGTTCACTCAGTTCTGTTGAAGGGTCATGAGGACTCGAAACATCAACTCTTTTCTTCTCCGCCAATGCTGCCAGACCTGCTGAGTTTTTCCAGGTAATTCTGTTTTTGTCCTGCTTATGATGCTTGATTTGTATATGATTAACACAAGGAGTTCAACACCATCCACTTGATCACCAGCCCATTCACCACCTTAAACATCCATTCCCACCACCATTGTGCACCTTACTTGCCAAGTGTACTATCTAGAGGGGGCACTGCAGCATTTGGCCAAAACTTCTATAATCAGCATTTATTGTCTATCGCCTGATGCTCTTGGGAAGGTAACAGGGAGCTGCCTTCTTGAATCACTGCAGTCCATGTGCTTAAGGCACTCCCACCATGCAGTTCAGTAGGAAGTTCCAGAATTTTTCCCTAGCAATAGTGAAGCAACAATTATACGTTTGCAAATCAAAATAGTGTGTGACTTGCAAGAGAAATTGCAGCTGGTGGATACACTGCATGTATCCTTCTAGACAGTCGCAGGTTTGAGGGCTTCGGTTGAAGGAACACAGGAGTTATTTCAGTGAATCTTGTAGTTGGTACCCACTACAGCCATGTCTCACCAACGTTAATTATGTTGGATGGGTTGCCGATCAAGCGGACATGCTTTTTCCTGGATGGTGTTGAACTTCTTGAGTGCTGTTGGAGCGGCACTCATCCAGACAGGTAGAGAGTATTCCATCACGCCCCTGACCTGTGCCTTGTAGATGATGGACAGGTTCTGGGGAGTCAGGAGGTGAGTCACAGGATTCCCAGCCTCTGACCTGCTCTTGCAGCCATAGGGGAGGATTTTCCCTTGTCGGGCGGGCTCAGCGTAGGGCGGGCTGGAGCAGTTGGGAAGCCGACCGCCGCCCACGATCAGGGCCAGATTTCACGCTGGCGGGTCAATTAAGGCCCACCGAGTGTGAAACGCAAGCGGCAGCACTCAACGCTGCCTGTGCAGAGGAGGGGGGTTGGAGGAGGGTGAGTGCGAACTTCGCACATGCATGCGGGTGCACCCTTGAAAATCCTCCTGAGGCACAGAACTGCCTCAGGGAGATGAACATTTTTAAAAATAAAAAATAACAATTTTAACAATGTTATAAAACGTGTCCCCTCATGTGATTCTGTCACATGAGCGAGGACATGTAATTAATTAAATTTTAAAATCTTGATTTAATTTTTATTTGCTGTTGGAAAGTTCATCCCACCTGCGGATGAGGTTTCCTAAACCTTTTCGCCTGCCCGCCCAGCGTAAGGTTGGAGGTGCAGTGAAAAATTTCTCTCAATTAACTTTTTAATGGCCTTAATAGGCCTTTTAATTGTCGGCAGGCGCGCTGCCAACTCCAGCGCGCGCCCGTCAACCGAAATATTGCGCAAGTGCGCGATGACGTCGGGATGCTTACCTGACATCATCCCGCATCATTTTACACTCGGTCGGGTCAGGTAAGCACCCACCCACCAAGCTAAAAATTCTCCCCATGGTATTTATGTGGCTGGTCCAGTTCAGTTTCTGGTCAATGATAACCCTCAGGAAGTTGATGCTGGGGAATTTGATGGTGGTAATCCCACTGAATTTTAAGAGGAGATGGTTAGATTCTCTCTTTTTGAAGATGGTCATTACAGCGCACTTATGAGGCACAAATGTTCACCAAAATGAAACTTTGAACAATTTAACACATTCATGCATGGTAATCATTATGGAGTATTGTTCACAGGAACATGGAAATGATTGCTTGAGTGTACAGGTTATAAATTTATGTTATAAAGTATAGCTTTCTTATATATCGTGATTGATGTGAAAAGACAAATACAGTGTATTTGAAAATAAAAAAAAACTGTTTGGCTTATTAGGTGTTGCTCCCAAAGATACAAGCTTTGTTATGAATGCGCTACTAATACATCACTATAAACGTGGAGCACGGTACCCCGAAGGAGGGGCCAGTGAGATCACCTTCCATATTGTCCCTGTCATCCAGAGGGCAGGAGGGTCTGTACTTGTGCGTGCTCCTGTTCAACAGATATTGATAAACAAAGATGGGGAAGCTTTTGGTGAGTTTCAGTTCACAATGCTTTTCTTTGGTATATCCTCAGTTCCTTTCCTCTGCTTTTCCTCAGCCAGAAAGTAAGGACGATATCGTTTTCAACAATCAGTCAGTGCTATTGTTTGGACAACCCACCTTCAGGCCTGTTAGAACAGCTTTCCACAGGAGTTTCTTCCATGCCCTAAATCAGGTTTTATTTCAACTTTCGATGGCCCGGCTCAAATGAACAACTTTTCACCTTAACACGAGCTGGATCTGAATGTCAATCAAGACAGGACTTCAAACTCTGGCTTCCTATTTGAAGGTCTATTTCTGACCATCCTAAATACCTGAAATGTCCCCTGCTTATTCTGATTTAAGTAGAAACTTATAACATGAAATACTTTATCAGAGAGCAAATAAGGAATTATAAGGCAGATTGTAATGTATTCAGGGCTGATTATAATATACACAACAAGGCAGGAGGTTTTCAACCTTGCAAGAAGCCACTTGAGAGGAGAAGGTTAATTAACACAGTAAACATTATGGAAAAGATAAAACTGGAAAATTATTTTCAGTTAAATTGAGAATGAGGTAAGAGGACAGATTCAAAATAGTAAAAGAAAGATGTGTGCTATCAAAAATTTCTTCTTCGGTGGATTAGTGTTCAGCAAGTAAAAAAATAAAGAGCTGTTTACAGTTACATAAGTATTTACATCAATGTAGCACCATCAAATGCAAATCAACTGTGAGATGGAAACCTCAACCAACCCACCTATCCTGGCTCCCAGTCCTGAGCAACATTGCACCCCCTCCCCACCAACCCCTCCCCCCCCTCCCCCCCCCCCCATACATCAGGAGGGTAATTGAAACAGGCAAGTTACTGGAGAAGGTCTACTCCAACCCAAGCCTGCCATTATTCAATGACCTCCTCTACTCAGCAGCAGTACTCTTCCCCTCACACCTCCCCATATGGCTAAACCTGCCATACTGAGAAGTGACAGCTGACAACCTACGGCAGGAGAAAATATCAACCCGAAACCGCTCTCTCATTGTAGACCCCTGTGCTCATCCACCTGGCTTTTATCTCCCACGGTGACAGGCCAAGGCCTCTGTGCAGCCACCCAACATCAGTAGGTCACTGAGACCATTCAGGCTGCAGCTGTAATGATGCACGTTGTCACCGAGCGTCCGCTGACTATATGTGAATGCAGGCTTAAAGAACTCCATTGAGCCACTTTTTTTTTATTCGGTCATGGGATTTGGGCATCACTGGCTGGATCAGCATTTATTGTCCCTCCCCCTTGTTCAGAGGGCATTTAAGCGTCAACCACATTGCTATGGGTCTGGAGACCAGGTAAGGACAGCAGATTTCCTTCCCTAGAGGACATTAGTGAACTAGATGGGTTTTTACAACAATCGACAGTGGTCGTCATTAGACTTTTAATTCCAGATTTTTAATTAAATTCAAATTCCACCATCTACTGTGCGTGGTGGGATTCGAACCCAGGTCCCCTGGGTTACCAGTTTAGTGACAATGCCACTATGCAACTGCCTCCCCAGTCAATTGGTTGGCTCTGTGACTGTGCACATGCTAAATAAATAAATTAATCAATCAACAAACCGATACAGAGTTGTCCTGTATCTCCCAGCCAATCGGAGGCACTCAAAGCTCCAATGTTAAATGCACAGAGTCAGTTCAGTGTGTTTACAATGTGGACTGGGCTGCTTAACACCTGCTCCAGTTTGTCATGCCTTTCTCTTTCAAATTGAAATTTTTTTCATGCAGTAGAGGATAATACTGGTGTGTGTCTGCACCATCCTGCAGAGGCTATAATGACACCCAAGTTGGAAATCATAGATCATATGCAGAACACTGTGGGCTGGATTTTAAATTCCCACCCACCCTTGGGTGGGTTTCCAGATGAGGGGGCCGAAAAGTTGGGCGTGAAGTCATGGGCATCACTTAAGGGCCTCCTCCCACCACTGCTGGCACTTTATCTGCAGTGGGGGAGGCCCACCCCAAGTGTGGAGCTCGACAGGTTTTACTGGTTGGGCTGGTGGAAGGGGGTGCCTCTTTTATGGGCACTCCTCCCCGTGCCCATCAGAGAGAGACCCCACCCCCAAGGTCTTCCCATTCCCACATTTCCCTTATCCCCTGCCCTATCCACCATAGCCACCAACCTGCGCTTCTTGACAAGGCCTACGAGCCCAGCCCTGGCAAGACCCCAGGCTTACCTTAAAGTCCAGATCCACCACAGCATGCCTTCTTGGAGCCTTACTACAGTCGGAGAAATGGCCACCACTCTCGGTGGCGCTGCTGGGATTAGAGAGCTGTCGGCCATTTGATTAGCTGGCAGCTCTTGGAGGCAGGACTTCCTCCCCAGGTAGAAGCAGAAGACCCACCTCAAGCCAATTAGTGACCCCTTGGTTGCCAAATGGCTGAAGGGCGAGCCAACAAAGCCAGGGTGGGCTCATCCCCAACTTTTATGCTGGAGTTGGTGGGGGGGGGGGGCGCCACAACCCCAACTCCCCCCAGTAAAATCCAGCCCCCATGCTTCTGTCTTCTGAATTAGCCTCTGGTGAGCTTAAAGGAGATTGGAGTCACCTGGCCTTAGATAATGATGGGGAAGTGGTGCACAGAAATTATTTTACTAACCAAAACCTAAGGTAAATATGATGCAGTTGGACTACAATGGCTCCAAACGTCACACCAGGTAAGGAAGATATAGTGGAAAAAAATTTGTTTCCTCACTCCTATTAAGACCCACAATAATTTCCTGTTAAGACTTCCTTCACAGCCTATGTCAGCAGACTCACATTAACATCAGTCCAGGACTGACTTTCATAATGTTAGAAGATTAGATATATTTTCTTAAAACACCCACATGATTGGACTCCCAGGGCAGGATTTTCCCTGCAAGCTTCAGAGCCCCAATATCAGGGTCAAATTGGAGTCAGGGTTCCGCATTGTGTGGGAAACAGTCACCCGGCAGTAATTTTGCCTGAGTTGGCCAATCAGTGGCCAGAAGGCAGGTTCGCCATCCAATTAAGGATGGCAGGCAGCCTCTCGAAGTTGAAGGGCCAATGGAGGCTCTCCTGCACTGAAGAGGCAGGCTGCACCTCAAAATGGAAATGCCCTCCCTCCAACCTTTCTAACTTTAAAATAAAAATGCTCTTAACAGAGGGGCCACGATTGTGGAGACGAAATCCCTTTACAGGGTGGCCTGAGGCTGGAGCTGAAGCCAAGCAGGCGGGGAGGACATCAAAGCCTGCCTGGAGCGCTAGTCCCCACCTCAACTGGTCTGCTGCTGGCAGGCCTCCTCCTTGCAGCTGATCTGTTCCCCAGCACCTGTGAGGGCCTGGAGGCCAAATGGAAAATTTCATTCAGCCTCTCTCAATGAGCCAAAATAGGCCTTTACAGGGCCTTAATTGCCTACCTAGTGCTTGCAGGAAATTGGCCCCTGGATGAGATGTTACCAGCAAACTGGTACGTCGGTTGACCACGCAAAACTCCACACCCACCAACCTTCACCTTCAATCCAATTAGGGCCTAAAAATTCAGGCCCTGTTAAACTCATGGTCCCAGTTTACGTAATGATTGTAGTGATTCATCCTTACACAATTTAAGTCTTAATGCATCCTTTATTCCGACCGATATTGTCAACAACCTGACTAATTTAGTTCAGGCATTTTGAGTGAAAGAAGATTGGAAATTGCAATTCTCAGATTGTTCACCTCCAAGCCTAAACATTTAATTTTTGGGAAAATAAGACAAACTCAACATATTTGTTTTAATCATTTTTATTAGGTTAATTTGCTGCACTTGAAACTACTTCACTATAAACATTTAATTTTCTCTTTGTAGGAGTGACTGTAAATAAAGGACAGGAAGAAGTATATATATATTTATATATATATATATGCCCCTTCAGTGATCTCTGATGCTGGAATATTCAACACTTATGAACATCTTTTACCAAAAGAAATTCAAGCCCAACCTGGTAAGAAGATAATTCACTTTATCAGATGGACAACAGGTCTTATTGGCACCAATTTCAGGAGTGTTCTGCATGTGCACCATTAATATATTGTAATTTCCTGCACACAGGACTGATCTTTATTGGTTATGTATTGCTGGTAATAAATAGAAGCATGGTCCTGTGTTTCAATGTCATTTGTAAACCATCAAGTGATTTTATTGGGAAAGAGCTTTGTTTCTATTACTGAAAACATCGAGACAGATTACGATGCCTTGGTTACTTAAATTTTAATGGTCGTGGGAGGGCGATGGCGTAGTTGCACAGTAATCCAGAAACCCAGGGTAATCCTCTGAGGACCTGTGTTCGAATCCCACCACGGCAGATGGTGGAATTTAAATTCAATAAAAATCTGGAATTAAAAGCCTAATTATGACCATGGAACCATTCTCGATCGTTTTAAAAATAGATCCATCTGGTTCACCAATGCCCTTTAGGGAAGGAAATCTGTCTTACCCAGTCTGACCTACATGTGACTATAGAGCCATAGCAATGTGGTTGACTCTTAAATGCCCTTTGAACTAGGGCAACTAGGGATGGGTAATAAATGCTGGCCTGGCCAGTGATGCCCACATCCCATGAACAGATAGAAGAAAAAATAGGCCACATTTCTCACATCCACTACATAAAAATACAGAGTGTGTATGGTTTGCCTTGCAGCGGCACACAGCAGTTATAATGCTAATCAGTATTTCTTTCCCATGCAGCCATTCAATCCCAGCTTGACATGGTCCAGCATGGCATGGGATCATTCCTTGTCTTTGTTGGTCTCAAAGGTACAACAGAAGACTTAGGATTGAAGGCAACCAATTATTGGATTTATCAAAGCAACAACCTGGATGAGCTGTAAGTCATTGCAACGCTTAACTGAATCTCAATATCAGCAACTGAATGATGCACAAGGTGAGGGGCACCAGTGATGGCGAATGGAATATATTTCTACCTACAGAACCCAGCATATAAATTGAAGCCTCAAAAAATCCTTTCAAAAATGGGGGTCGAATTATTCCCTGAATATAAAACGTGAACCATCGGTATTGGTGTATGTGGTTGCCATATTGAAATGTGAAAAAAAATAACACCAGTAATTGAAATTTTAAAAGTGGCACGTCTTTTGAATAAATCAATTCTACAAGCATCCCGTTAACCACAATCAAAATGGTTTAAAAGCTGTCAAATTCATTATCATTGGTATTCAATGCAAAGCATTCATCAAGTTTATTCTGAGTCACCTTGGCTATGGCATCATCATAAGGATCCCACTCTGGATCAGATTTGGTACTTTCAGTTTCAGAATCATCCCTCCACAACAAATCACCTTCCTATCCATCCACTGAATTGGATATTCTGCATTTTTTGAACAATCTGACTACAGCATGTGCACTAATAGCATTGCCTGATTTGATGACAAACCTACAGAAAACATCAAATTACCCAGTACTCATATTTCCATTCTTTGTGAAGATTTTCGCTCCATCAACCATCCACCCATTCCATTTGGCATGAACATGACCCTTGAATGGTTTGTTGAGACACACATGCAAAGGTTGAACTATGAGCATAAGAGCATAAGAAATAGGAACAGGAGTAGGCTATTCAACCCTTCAAGCCTGCTCCTCCATTCAATGAGATCATGGCTTATCTTTTATTTCAACACCATTTCCCTGCACTATCTCCATATCCCTTTATGTTTGAGATTGAGATCAATAGATTTCTATATATTAAAAACATACTGAACAACTGAGATTCCACTGCCCTCTGAGGCTGAAAATTCCAAAGATTTACCATCCTCTGAGTGAAGAAATTCCTCCTCATCTCAGCACTAAATGGCCTAGCCCTTATGCGGAGACTGTGTCCACTGGTGCTAGACACACCCCCATCCAGGGGAAACATCCTCCCTGCACCTGTAAGGATTTTGTATATTTGAATGGAATCAGTCCATTGAATCTTTCGTCATGGGACAAACTATATACCCCAGGAATTAGATTGATGAACCTATGTTGCTATACTCCCTCTATGGCAAGAATATCTTTCCTTGGGTAAGGGGACCAAAACTGCACTCAGTAATCCTGGTGCAGTGAAACTTTAGGTGGATGTTAGACCCTTTGTCATAACTGCGCTTTGGTTGTTATTTCTTCACAGGCGCCTCTTGATCTCATTAGTTATATGGATCTGAACATGTCCCACACTAATAAGCTGCATGCTTTGCGTAGGCCACCAGGACGCTTATTCCACAACTTCACTCCATTAGTCTCATCCATCCAACCTTTGTTCTGAACATGCACAAAAACTCTTGCAGGGGACTTGATTTTCGGCATGGTTCTACATTTGAAAATTACCACAGGCTTTAATTTTGTTCCGTAGGCAATGCAGGCTAGTACCACCATGAATCTTGTCTTCTCACATCCTGTGGTTTTCACGAGAACTGTTTTCAAACCTTTCCACTCAGTAGCTCAGATGATGGGTATATTGAAAGTCATAAGCGTTTCCTCCATGTTGCCAATGTGACATAATGGGTACTTGTGTTTTTGCTCCTGTCTGATGGTGAATTGCTGGAATCTGGTCATTTTGGCATTGAGGTCTCTTGGTAGTCTATAAGTGATCCAGGTCTGCTGTCGCAACACTAGACATTTTCATTCCGTGAAGCAGCTACAGTAACCAGCTCTAATCTTTGCTGGACTCAGGGTTCAGTTTGGCCCCTTAAGTGCGTATATACGCATTGCATTTCTGGTGACGATGTAACTATTCTGAACTATTCAAGGACCTACTCCGATACATGCTTCTCATGATCAGGTCAGGCTGATCCCTATTCTCATGGTGCATTTGGTCTTGGGCATCTTCTTCAGGGTGGATTCCTTCTTCTTCCATTCTCACAACAGTTTTTCACGAACATTGAATTCCCTTACTACAGCACTGTTATTTGACAAATTAGCATATGTTATGACCTTTAACATGAAACCAGTTTTGTACTTCATCCTTTTTGCTGGAGGACCCATTTCTGTTTGTTGTTCTGCATGGACATGTCTTAAGCTCCCATGCATCTTCTTGGCAACACTTGCCTCCTTGATCCCAGGCACTGACTTATAAGGTGAGTAAAATATGCATTTCTGAGGTACAAACTTGAAGCCCACTCCTCATGCAAGAATAGTACGTCCTATCAGAAAAGTGGGGTCTAGTTCTACACTGAGAATAGGCCTAAACATGATTTTTGGCACCAAATAAATGGGGTCATCTTTTGCACCAGGTCGACTTATATGCAATGATCTATGGTATTTGCACCCAATGTAGACATCAAAATGCCCAGTTCAGTTAAAGCATGGCTTAAACAGAAAAGGTTATTCTACTATAGCCCCAACTCCAGAATAGTACTCATCACTTTCAGGTTCAGTTTCAAGATCCATGCAAGGCAACCTTGAAGAATTTTGGAATAAACTGTTAATTGACTGTTCAAATCTGAGCAGTTCTATGTGCATGTGATGCACACCCTAGCAAACTGGTTAAGACTTGCACTAACTCCATTCAGTCACAATCTTTACAATCCTAGGAGACAGGAGACATCCATCCCATTAGCTTCTCTTGAACCCAATTTCAAGTGTGAAAGGATTCTTCAAATCGTTTGCATCAAGTTATGTTTTGCTTCAATCCATTACAATATTTGTGTTGCCGGCTTGGTTCGGCTTGCTTTCTTCCATTTATTGGCGTTTCATGATTTAAACAGACTGTTTCTTTTTTTTTGTTCCACACTAACCTTCTTTAGGGTCCTGCTTCAATTGTATTATTTTTCACCATTTTTTTTCTAGATATGCCAAGTTAAGCACTTATTATTAATTCACCTCTTCATTGTTATTTGTCAGTTGCAAAGATGATAAATAGGTTCTAAGATAAAAGTTTTTAATCAATGGAACACAACACAAAAACTTTCCATCAGCTGCAGCCAAATCAATTAACAGTTAATTAACAATTGGACATTTACCTCGTAGCTTCTTTGCAATTAGGCTAAAGTAATATAAATTGATGATAAAATTAATACCTGTTTCTTATCAGTAACGTGGTGCCAGTGAAATGGGGAGAAAATGTACACTTGTGTCCGACTTGCTCCTGTCAGCATTGATAATAAGTGAACAGCCTTTCAGAATATCACAAATATTCTAAAAATTATACTTCTAAAAACTGGGAAAGGAATTTAGGGGATGAGTGCCTGAGGAGAATAGCAGCTGCAAGTGTTTTCTACAGCTGTGTGCTTTATTTCAGAATGAACTACACAATTTCTGCAACCAGAGAGGAATTTATGGAAGCTATTCCAATGTTATTTGTTACCTTTCCATCGGCCAAGGATTTCACCTGGAAAGAGCGATACCCAGGTAACAACAGACATCCTTTCACTCAGAACGCCAAAACTATTATGTAGTGTGCCAATTTATTATTGGATAGATTCAGATTTGTGTTGTAGATCTTTTCATGGCACAATATTTTTACAGTTATGAAAGATTAAGTTTTGATTTCCCATTTTCTGTCCCTTTCTCCTTCCTGCATGGGACTTCCGTTGGGGTACGGTACCACTGATGCTGCATTGATGTTTTTTTCCCTGCATTAGGCTTCATAAAAAGCTCAATCTAGACCTCAAAGTTAGTGGGCTGTAGTTGGTTAATTATCAGAGCAAAACGCCACTGGCTAAGTGGTTTAATTAACAAAAGATCTAAATAGTATACTGTGTTCTACAGCTGCTTGCCTGCCTGCTGTACCAATATTGCTACAGGCTGTAGTTGCTCTTTGCGATCTCACTCAAGTGACTATTATTTGCATCTAAGCCTACACAAATGGGTGTCATCAACCTATTTGACAGTGGAGCGTATCACAGTTGAGCTTACCCATATCCACAAAAGCAGTAGATATTGCCAGATAGCCATCAAGAACAGGATATTTCTCTGGTTCAGCATCTCTGAGGCTAACTCTAGAACATAAGAACGTAAGAAATAAGAGCAGGAGCAGGCCATTCGGCACCTCAAGCCTTCCCCTGCCATTCAATAAGATCATGGCTGATCTGCCCCAGGCCTCAACTCCTCTTTCATGCAAGCTCCTCATAGCCCTCAACTCCCTGATATTGCAAAACTCTATCTACCTTCTCTTAAAATACTTTCAGTGATCCCTTGGCACCCTGGCTGGTATCAGCTAGTTTAACACAAGTCTGGAACTCAAACCTGGAAGCTAATGATCTATATGGCTCAGTTACACAATTACTTCACCAAGTCCACATAACTGTATTGCTTTTTAGGCATCTTTTTTCAAAAGTAGAGTGCTGTCTGTGAATGGGACATATGCAGTGCTTCTAGGCTTGACAAGACCCAACCTGCTCAATCTTTCCTCATAAGATAACCCCTTCATCCCAGGAATCAGCTGAGTGAACCTTCTCTGAACTACTTCTAATGCTATTATAGGAGACCAAAACTGTACACAGTACTCCAGATGTGGTCTTACTAATGCCCTGTACAACTATAGCATAACTTCCCTAATTTTATACTTGACTCCCCTTGCAATATATGCCAACATTCCATTTGCCTTCCTAATCACTTGCTGCACCTGCATACCAACTTTTTGTGATTCATATACCATGATACCCAAATCCCTCTGTACCGTAGGGTTTTGCATTCTCTCGCCATTAAAATGACATACTGCTTTTCTATTTTTCCTGCCAAAGTGGACAAGTTCACATTTTCCCACATTATACTCCACCTATCAATTTTTTGTCCACTCACTTCATCGATCTAACTCCCTGTGTAGGCTCTTTATGTCCTCTTGACAACTTATTTTCCTAACTATCTTTGCATCATGATCAACTTAACTACCATACCTTCAACCCCTTCATACTAGCCATTGATATAAATTGTACATAGTTGAGGCCCCAGCACTGAACCCTGTGGCACTCCACTAGCAACAGCTTGCCAACTGGAAAATGAACCACAGAAACCCAAAGGACCCTTCCCAGGCCACACACAAGTCAACCCCTTTCAATTACCATGCATGCCTGGCTGCTCAAAAAAATTTAAAAGGGACATATACCTAAAGAAATGGTCCATGCACTCAAAGGAAAATTGAGGAGCTGTTGATTATCACTCATAATAAGGCTTCTAAAGTGTAGATTTGGTCTCATGATTGAAATTCTAACAGACATTTTTAATATTAATAAGCCTCTGTGTAATTTTCTCATAGTTATGACATAACAACGCATACCATGTTCTGGGAGCAGAAAGTTATTGGCTGCAACTGCCCTCGCGGTCTTTAGTTTGGAGAGATATTCTGCTTGTCACAATAGGAACTCTCATTTGATCTTAATCTTAATTAAGGTGGCTTTAGTCAAAATTCAGTCTACAGTTATCAGTAAACATTAGTTAGATTCACTGTGACCAAACAAAGCTAATTAATGCTTGCACTGATTCAAGTTAAAAGTAATTGCAAGAGAAAGGGAAATAGAGGTACAGATTGATAAAAGGCATGTTCAGGACTGATATCAGGAAACATTTCTTCACACATAGTGATTACAACCCAGAAATGTCTTGCAGAGAGGATAAGAGAGTCTCAATCCCTGGAGTCATTCAAGGTGCAGATGATTGAAGGGGGTTTCTATGGAAGGATGAGCAAGATGGATTGAATGGTGTCACTCATCTGCGTTTATCTTTGTATATTAAGACCACAAGTTATGAAGGATAGGCTCGAGTCTACACTTTTAAAGGTGAAGGATTGTCTCAGCAACATAGGTGAAAACATTAAAATACTGCCAGTGATTGAAAGGCAATTGTTGGAATGGTGAAGCACTTCAGAACTTCATTTAATATCACCTGATTAGTTGAAGACAATCTGAAAAGGGGAAGAATAAAAGTTGGAGAAAAGGTCGCAATAACATTTAAAAAAGATTGGACTGATTTTTACAATTCAAACGAAAATGTTATTACTCATTGCCTTTGTTAGAAAAGAAAAGTTATTGCCTCTTTAAATAAAGCTCGCTTGATTCAGCCAATCATTCTGTAGTGTGCAGAAATGAAAATGTCTTCAGTCTTTAATGTCATTCTTTAACCTTTGACATTTCCTATGACACCAATTTGTAATAGCAAATGTCATCACTTGAAAACTTGAGGCAGGTTTTCTTTCAAACTCATCTCTGTGAGGCATCTATTGCAGACAGCTATAATTTTATATGTAGGCTTGATGTCATCCAAAACTGTTCTGCCCATTTCTTAACTCGCACCAAGTCCTGTCCCCCATGCTCACTGACCTACATTGGCTCCCAGTCAAGCAGCATCTTGAATCTAAAATTTTCACCCTTGTTTTCAAATCCCACAATAGCCTTGCCCCTCCCTAAGCCTATTGTCCTCAAACCGCACAGCCTCCCGGGATATCTGTGCTCTTCCACTTCTGGCCTCTTGGGCTTCCTCGATTTTAATCAGACCGCAATTGGTTGCCTTCAGTTGCAAGGCTCTAAACTCTGGAATACTCTCCCTATGCCTCTCCGCTCCTTCACACTGCATTCCCCTTTTAAGACAGCTCTTAAAGCCTGCCTCTTTGATCAAGCCTTTGCTTAGTTGGTGTAATATCTCCTTATTGGGCTCAGTATCCTATTTTGTTTTATAATGCCAAGTGCCTTGTTTAGGTGCTATATAAATATATGTTGTTGTTGTTGTTTCTAATGATGAGGAAATTCCTGTATGACTATTCTGACCATGGCATGTTATGAATGATTCGAGGAATGGAAGGACACAAAAGTAAAGAACAGAGGAATAGATTATGAGAATTTGAAGATGGCTATTGCCAGAAAGCTAATAAACTGGGCCTCAGATATATTTCCACAGATCAAGGATAAGGTATCACCAAACCCATGAATCTATATAGTAAGTATTTACTTCTAACAATTGGTTATACCAAACCTTTGAAATAAAGGTGAAAGCTAGTAGAACATTGGTCTCTCAGCCAGAGTACTTTTTAATCTCAGCCATCAACCAGCATTCACACCTGGCTATCCTTTTTGGGAAGGTTTACCCCTTCCGCTTGTTGTTTTGAAACTGCGGAGAAAATGTAATGTTCCCAGCAGGGATTGATGCTCAAAGGACACGTAGGTCAGTGAATCAGGTCTGTAGTAGTGTGATCCTATCACTGCCCTGCACTCACTTCAAATATTGCTTCACAACTGGAAGCACAGAATCACCAAATATGTTCTTCCTAACTAACATTGGACAAATAATGGAGGAGCCAGATTAGGGAGACCTTGGAAAAGACAAACTGGGGAAAGTGCAATCAAAAATAATTGCAGATATGGGACTGAAACTTGGAAGACTACAGGAATATTTTGACACTAATGTAGAAACCTGTTGCTTTCAAAAGTGCAGGACAGACGGAAAGAATGCATTATTTTTATTCATTTACGGAATGTGGGAATTGCTGGCTAGGCCAGCATTTATTGCCCATCCCTAGTTGCCCTTGAGAAGGTGGTGATGAGCTGCCTTCTTGAACCTCTGCAATCCCAGTGGTGTCGGTACACCCACAGTGCTATTAGGGAGGGAGTTCCAAGATTTTGAACCCACGACTGTGAAGGAACGGTGATGTATTTCCAAATCAGGATGGCGAGTGGCTTGGAGGATAACTTCCAGGTGGTTCCAGGTTCCCATGTGTCTGCTGCCCTTGTCCTTCTAGATGGTCGCTGTCATGGGTTTAGAAGGTGCTGCATAAGGAGCCTTGGTGAGGTTCTGCAGTGCATTTTGTAGATGGTGCATTCTGTTGCTACTGTTCATCGCCGGTGGAGGGAGCGAATATTTGTGGAAGGCGTCAATCAAGTGGGCTGCTTGGTCCTGGATGGTGTTTTTGGAGCTGCACTCATCTAGGCGAGTGGGGAGTATTCCATCGCACTCCTGACTTGTGCCTTGTAGATGCTGGACAGGCTTTGGGAAGTCAGGAGGTGCGTTACTCACTGCAGGATTCCTAGCCTCTGACCTGCTGTTGTAGCCACCGTATTTATGTGGCTAGTCCAGTTCACTTTCTGGTCAATGGTAACCCCCAGAATGTTGATATGGGTGGATTCTACTGTTAGTAACTGTGTAAGAAGGAAAGTGAAAATGCTCCCCTTTGATAAAGTATCAATACTGAAGTGGGAAAGTGCTAACTTTTTACAATTGGTTATAAGCAGTATTGTTGCCATCAATGACTAGATTTTACACCTGCCATATGCCTTTCTCTCCTGGGAGAGTTGTATAGAGGAATTCTCCTGCCCCATTGGCGTTGGACATCCTGGCAGATGGCGGGGGAGGGACAATGTGGCGAGCTAGCCAAAAATCAGTTTCACGCCATTGTGAAACCAGTTTGCAATTGTCCACTCCACCTGTCAATGGTGGGCCGAGTTTCCCGCCTAATTTCAATACTTTAGCATCTCATTATAAGCCCTGCTCTCTGGAATAAGCCCCCCAGTGCTGGATCATCGGGCACCACGCTGATGTGTTTCACAACTGTACATAAGTGATGTGCACCTGGCGAGCAGCACTTCATTCGGGTCTTTGATGGTTGTTTGCCTGCCTTGCTTCGAGCAGCACTCGCAGTCATCAGCGCCAGGCTTCCCAAGCAGCACCACATCACTTATAGGGGGACTCATGGACAGCTGTCTACCTACCAGAACAGCCATTAGGCAGGGGCTTTTCAACAGCTGCAGGGCTAGGACTTGCTTGGGGAAGGGGGAGAAGTGGCCTCAGGCAAAGGAAGAGGCTGCAGGGCGAGGGCTGTACCGGGGAAAACGGAGTATCCCTAGATGTGTGAGGGGGCACACGCTGATTTGTGCAAGCGGCCTCAATGTGGTGAGGACTGAGGAGACAGCCTCCAGTGGAGATAAGGCCAGATGGAGATGGGAGGCAGTGAGTGAGATGCCAGCAAATGTGTGATAGCCTTGCGAGTGTGTGAGTTTAGAGTGATAAGATGGCTGCCTTACCCATTCATCCATTTTCTGCACAGGATGGCCGACCTCTTGTGTGCAGCATCGGCACTGACCACCTCTGCCAGCGCCTCCCAAGCTGGAGTGGTGAGACTGATGGTCCTCCTGCAGCCAGAGCAGAGATAGAGGACATTGCGGCAGGTCTCTGTGGTGGCCAGAAGTTGTCCCAGGGATGCGTTACTGAATCGGGGTGTGGGGCTGAGGCAGGTGGGGGGGAGGGGTGGGGGGGTGGGGTGGGGGGGCTGCACTCTTCTTGGTTTTTGGGGCTATGTCTTCACCAGAGCAGTCCTGCGCTGCAAGCATTGCGAAGCGTGCACGCGGCTGCAGTTTAAATGTGAGGCCCTGCAAGAGGAAACAGCGAGGTAATGGCATGGCGGGCAAATTGAAGGCCGCCCTCCAGTGAGATGGCATGTTTCCAGTGGCTGCATAATTATTGAGGTGGAAATTAGATGATACAGTGTGAAAATCCGCCATTGTGGCTGGTGGGTAAAACGACTTTTTTCCCGCCCACTACTGCACATAGTGCAAATCTGGGACGCTTCTGCTCAAAGTGTCAGGCTAAGAGGAAAGTTGGGTTAGCTCAAAGCCTTGGCTTCATAAATAATGTTTTTCTTTTAAGCGTCACATTTTAAGAATAAATTTAATTGGCAATTTTACTGAACAGGTAGAATTATTTCCCGCTTTGTCCATTTCCCTGACAAAGCTTAAAGAAAGGAATTGTCTAAAGCATATGCTTCAATAGGGATGTTCCCACATTCCCATGTTTAATTTTAAAAGTGGGAGAAATTAAAACTCTGAATTTACCACAAAAGGGCCAGATGTTCGTAGAAATGTCCAAGCCACTTTTCTCAGTAATTTGATTAATGGGGTTAACTAAAGTTTGAGGGAAATGTGTAAAACTGTTTGTATTGGAATGGCTGCCTGCTTTGCACTTCAGTCAATTTTCTTTTCATTGAAGTCATTGGAAGGGAATCTGGCAACATTAACAAGTCACAATCTTCCTGTTTTGTAGGAAATTGTCCTGTGGACCATCAACCAAGTCCATTCTAAGAAAATTACCCAAATGAGAATGTGTCTTTACAAAGGAATTATTGATAGCCCATATTCTGCCTAACCAGCAGCCATGTGACAGAGTTAAAACAGAATTACCTGGAAAAACTCAGCAGGTCTGGCAGCATCGGCGGAGAAGAAAAGAGTTGACATTTCGAGTCCTCATGACCCTTCGACAGAACTTGAGTTCGAGTCCAAGCACTCCATTCTCTCAGGGCCAACCCTGACATTGTCATCAAACCCGCTGACAAGGGTGGTGCTGTTGTTGTCTGGCGCACTGACCTCTACCTCGCGGAGGCTGAGCGTCAACTCGCAGACACTTCCTCCTACCTCTCCCTGGACCATGACCCCACCACTGAAAAAATAAAAAAATCATCAAGCCATTGTTTCCAGGATTGTCACTGACCTCATCTCCTCTGGGGATCTCCCTCCCACAGCTTCCAACCTGATAGTCGCCCAACCTCGGATGGCCCGCTTCTATCTCCTACCCAAAATCCACAAACAGAACTGCCCCGGTAGACCGATCGTCTCAGCTTGCTCCTGCCCCACAGAACTCATTTCTCGTTATCTTGACTCCCTTCTCTCTCCCCTTGTCCAGTCCCTTCCCACCTACATCCGTGATTCCTCTGACACCTTACGTCACATCAACAATTTCCAGTTCCCTGGCCCCAACCGCTTCCTCTTCACCATGGACGTCCAATCCCTCTACACCTCCATCCCCCACCAGGATGGTCTGAGGGCCCTTAGCTTCTTCCTCGAACAGAGGCCCGAACAATCCCCATCCACCACTACTCTCCTCCGTCTGGCTGAACTTGTTCTCACGCTGAACAATTTCTCCTTCAACTCCTCTCACTTCCTCCAAATAAAAGGTGTGGCTATGGGTACCCGCATGGGCCCCGGCTATGCCTGTCTCTTTATGGGGTACGTGGAACATTCCTTGTTGCAGTCCTCCTCCGGCCCCCTTCCACAACTCTTTCTCCGGTACATCGATGATTACTTCGGTGCCGCTTCATGCTCTCGTCAGGACTTGGAAAAATTTATTAATTTTGCTTCCAATCTCCACCCCTCCATCATTTTCACGTGGTCCATCTCTGACACTTCCCTTCCCTTCCTTGACCTCTCTGTCTCAATCTCTGGTGATAGACTGTCCATCAATATCCATTACAAACCCACCGACTCCCACAGCTATCTCGACTACAGCTCCTCACACCCCGCTTCCTGTAAGGACTCCATCCCATTCTCTCAGTTCCTTCGCCTCCGTCGCATCTGTTCCGATGATGCTACATTCAAAAACAGTTCCTCTGACATGTCCTCCTTCTTCCTTAACCGAGGTTTTCCACCCACGGTCGTTGACAGGGCCCTCAACCGTGTCCGGCCCATCTCCCGCGCATCCGCCCTCATGCCTTCTCCTCCCTCCCAGAAACATGATAGGGTCCCCCCTGTCCTCACTTATCACCCCACCAGCCTCCGCATTCAAAGGATCATCCTCCGCCATTTCCGCCAACTCCAGCATGATGCCACCACCAAACACATCTTCCCTTCACCCCCCTTATCGGCATTCCACAGGGATCGCTCCCTCCGGGACACCCTGGTCCACTCCTCCATCACCCCCTACTCCTCAACCCCCTCCTATGGCACCACCCCATGCCCACGCAAAAGATGCAACACCTGCCCCTTCACTTCCTCTCTCCTCACCGTCCAAGGACCCAAACACTCCTTTCAAGTGAAGCAGCATTTCACTTGCATTTCCCCCAACTTAGTCAACTGCATTCGTTGCTCCCAATGTGGTCTCCTCTACATTGGCGAGACCAAACGTAAACTGGGCGACCGCTTTGCAGAACACCTGCGGTCTGTCCGCAAGAATGACCCAAACCTCCCCGTCGCTTGCCATTTTAACACTCCACCCTGCTCTCTTGCCCACATGTCTGTCCTTGGCTTGCTGCATTGTTCCAGTGAAGCCCAACGCAAACTGGAGGAACAACACCTCATCTTCCGACTAGGCACTTTACAGCCATCCGGACTGAATATTGAATTCAACAACTTTAGGTCGTGAGCTCCCTCCCCCATCCCCACCCCCTTTCTGTTTCCCCCTTCCCTTTTTTTTCCAATAAATTATAAAGATTTTCCTTTTCCCACCTATTTCCATTATATAAAAAAAAACCACTAGAGCAATACCTTGAGTGCCCTACCATCCATTCTTAATTAGCACATTCGTTTAGATAATATCACCAACTTTAACTTTAACACCTATGTGTTCTATTGTACTATTGTCGTTGACATCTTTTGATGATCTGCTTCTATCACTGCTTGTTTGTCCCTACAACCACACCCCACCCCCCTCCACCTCTCTGTCTCTCTATCTCTCCGCCCCCCACACACATTTTCATTGAGTCCATGCTGACATCAGGAACACATCTCCTTCCATTTCAACTGAATCAATTTTTTGGAGCCTTATAGAGATCCATTATTCTGTGACTCTTCTCTCAGCCAAGAGCTACTATACTGATGTGGATTATAGATGTGAATTAGGTGGCTTTTACATTGATTCTCAATTTACTCAAATCTCCTCAGGAATCCATTTGGGGGCAATTTAGTCGTTAAAACATAGGGACTCTGTACAATAATATTGAAGTTTAAAGTGTAGTAATCTGGGCAGTGACTGCAGCCACTTTGAGAAGCCTCAATCACAGAAGCCACTGGCAGCTTCAGGAACAAGAAGGGTTCCAAAATAGGAAGCACTTAACTAAACTCTTCCTATTTGGTTTATTTTTGCTATCTAAACTGTGAAAGTGAGGAGGTATTTTTTACATTGATAGCACCCTTCCTTGGCATCCCTTTAACAAATAACTCAGTGAACAGCTTACCTGTCAGGTAGAGGTTTTTCACAGGGGTTTTTGCTCTGATAGTGTTAACAACCTCAGGGGTGAACCGGGTGAGATTCTGGTCTGTGCCAAACATCTCTCCATGAGGAGCAGCAAGATAGTGTTGATTAGTGAGTGGGGTTGCAACTTCAATGTACACAATCTAGGATTTTCACATATACACAGTACACAGTTACCTCTCATAATACCGTTGACATGATTACGTAATCATGTCAACGGTATTATGAGAGGTAACTGTGTACTGTGTATATGTGAAAATCCTAGATTGTGTACATTGAAGTTGCAACCCCACTCACTAATCAACACTATCTTGCTGCTCCTCATGGAGAGATGTTTGGCACAGACCAGAATCTCACCCGGTTCACCCCTGAGGTTGTTAACACTATCAGAGCAAAAACCCCTGTGAAAAACCTCTACCTGACAGGTAAGCTGTTCACTGAGTTATTTGTTAAAGGGATGCCAAGGAAGGGTGCTATCAATGTAAAAAATACCTCCTCACTTTCACAGTTTAGATAGCAAAAATAAACCAAATAGGAAGAGTTTAGTTAAGTGCTTCCTATTTTGGAACCCTTCTTGTTCCTGAAGCTGCCAGTGGCTTCTGTGATTGAGGCTTCTCAAAGTGGCTGCAGTCACTGCCCAGATTACTACACTTTAAACTTCAATATTATTGTACAGAGTCCCTATGTTTTAACGACTAAATTGCCCCCAAATGGATTCCTGAGGAGATTTGAGTAAATTGAGAATCAATGTGAAAGCCACCTAATTCACATCTATAATCCACATCAGTATAGTAGCTCTTGGCTGAGAGAAGAGTCACAGAATAATGGATCTCTATAAGGCTCCAAAAAATTGATTCAGTTGAAATGGAAGGAGATGTGTTCCTGATGTCAGCATGGACTCAATGGGCCAAATGGCCAACTTCTGTGCTATAATGGCGCTCTAAATCTATGACTCATGGTACACACAGAAAATAATTCTGTTCTGACTCTATCCCTTTGAGTATTACACTGGCTTCCTTTTCCTGTGCGAATATTAGTTTGTCTTTATATTAGACATGCTGATTAATTTTTCTTGGTGTTCTAATAAAGGGATGATTTTCATTCAGAATTTCACACTCCACTATGTAATTACATTGTTTGTAGTGTTATGGTAAACTTTGGATTTACTGGAATTAATAGAAACCCTATTTCAATTGCTTAGCACATTTACAAGCCCAAATGTTGCTGAGCTGGGTGTATCTGCAATCCACTCCAGAGTGCTGGCTCGAATGTGTTGAGTAGGAATGTAACTAGGGATGAGGAGTGTATAGCTTCTTCAGTTTGAGACACCCGGGTCAGGATACTGCAGCAAGTCATGAGTGTTCCCGTCATGTGGCTGCCTTCACGATCTTGTTGGGACAGAGAATGCTCCTGTCATACTAATAATGGTCTCGGATGCTCTCATTGTCACAATATCAAACAGAAATGTACACTCACCCAATGTTCACATTCTAGAGGACCACTGCACTGGAACTCCATCAAGGCTCTTTCTATGAAATGTGGAGCCACTCACAAGAGTTTTTCTGTAGCACAGGGATATAACCCTGGCTTTTCCAACACAGACACATAATGAGTGGAGGAGTAGCCAACTATGCCCAACTCCCCTACGCCCCATCCACTCTCCACTCTCTGTACTCCCTCCTCCTCCCTCTTTACTGTTTCTTTCTCCTCTATGTCTCTCTTTTTAAGTACTCTATTTTACTCTGATAATCCCCCAGTACTATGTCACCATTCCAGGGAAGAATGAATATCAGGCCTGTCCTCTGTTCTGTGACAGTTTACCTTTATGTTTTGTTCATCACATCTTCTGCAATATTAGGCCTCTTTTTCTCTGGAATGACAAAACTGTCATTGCACAATGAGCAATTAGAAAACAAAAATGAATTGGCTGTCTCAACCTCTAGAGCTCAGCTGAAGCTGCAAACTGCCTAAGGACATGGGCTAGATTAAATCTAATTTCTAAATGAATTTACCTTTCTGTGTTCTACTGTTCATGTTTCTCCTTTTATACCTTCTGCCTGACACAAGCAATGCTTGGCCAAGACTAGCTGTTCTTGGCAAGAGAAAGTGCGGTTTAAATTCTAGTTTATTGCTTGTAATTTGTTTCTCTTCAGTCTCAGCTCTGCTCCCAGTGTTGGGCCTCTTCACAAAAACGTGCTCTTTGGCATGCAAGAAACCAATTTCATCAGATTGCTGATTTAATGGATTTTGATAGGGAAGGGGTCAGAGATCACTAAACCATTCCAATGTTGGCTATTATTCTCACTGCCAGTGCCCTATTCAAATAACCCACTTGTGTTTAAACTCTTAAACAAACATTGGCATGGCATGTCCAAATTCTTCCATGGCTATCTCCATTGTAACTGGGCATTTAAAATGTTATTGAATTTCCACATAAAAAATCCTAACAGAAATTCCCAAAGCACCTCAGGCAGTTTCTCAGCCCTTGGTTACTTCATTTCTAGAGAATGTCCTACTTATAGTCAGTAACATTCTCTTATCTTTGTGTATTTTCTTACAGCTCAGGATGTTTTCTCCGATGGATTAGCTGGAGCCATGCACGGAGGCCTCATCTGTGCCTCCGCTAATTTAGGTCAAATTCTGTATGTGGACCTTCTCCTCCTGAAAAGAAGACTTAAGAAAAAATATCTTAAAAAAGTGATGTGAAAGTCTGACAGCAGTTTTTTATGGCACCTCCCATTGTGAAATAAGGAAGATTGTCCTCCACTTGATTTGCTATTGACAATTTTTGAAACCTATTCATTTCCAATCCTTTTTCTACCAGCTTCTCTATTTGAGCAGTTTATTTGTGGGGGGGTTGGGGTGGGGGGGGGGAAGGCAGTGGTGGGGTACGTGTATCAGGGCAGCAGTCTCTGAAGACTAAAGTAATGTCAAAACTCAATGTAAGATGTTCTGAATGTTCTTGTTTAGTGAATAGCCTCCAGAGATCAGAGTGATATCAGCAGGTTAAGCTGTCCCACTTGGTTGGTTGCTGAACCTGGGGCTGGCTTGAATCCCAGCATGATTCACATTGCCTATCATCCTTTTGATGTGGTTAAATTCATACTCTGCCTTTCCATAGCAGAAAACAGGAGACTGCACGCACTACTTGCTACAACTCTGCATTATCTTGCTTTAGACATTCTTGGCTGTTTTGACAGAAAAAAAGAGTTCCAATGGTTAATCACTCTTGCTGTCTCTTAAGGTTGGATTGGATCTGATTCATCAAAGAATCCTATTTGCATTCCTTTCCATGCCTATTCTTTCCATTTGAGAGGAATAATCACGAGCTCCCCACTTGAAGGGCCATTATGGCATTCTAAATTCCCTTTCAACATCTTCAACCTTCGCTCGTCTAAGTAGAATGCCCACTAGAAGTGGCAGTGACTATCTGCAGTTATTGATATTGAGATTGATACCCAGGTTCACAATGTAAAGATTAAAATGACCGGAATAGTGGGAATAAGTGCTGGCCTTTCACATGACTAGAAACCATCCTTGTTAGTTATCTTTGAGGCAAGTGACAGGGTATTAATCTCCTGGCTTTGGCATTCATTGGAAAATAATAAAATCTTTGAAACAACAGAGAAGTTCTAAATGTGAGATTAGAAGTTCCCTCCTTTGGAAATCACTACTACTGCACTCTGGACAATAGATTGCTGAAAGACATATTTGATAGTATTCATATTAATTCAAAGCCTGGAGTTAGAAGTGATTCTTTATCAATTTTGTACTTCCTTTATTTTTGCACTTTATGTTCTAATGAATTTGAATTCCAAGTGGCTCCATCTCCTCTATTGCTCCTCCAGTGTCTGAGTGATAGTTTCTGGTAGCCACTCATGCTCTTTCTATATGTCTGTGCAATGGTCGGTCTCCATTTCTCCACATTGGAACCTTTCTCTCTCTCTCGCTGCCTGTCTAATGATCTCTTGTTTTCTCCCTCTGGGGTGATCTTGTTCTTTCTTGCTCTATATATATGCTGTCCTGCTGAAGAGTTTCAAAGAACGTTGGTGTATTGTCAAAATGGATGATGTCCAATCTATCAGGCCAGATAATTTGCTGTTGTAAAATGCAGAGTCGCTGGCATGGAGTGTAAAAAGAACAAGGCAAATAACTTAAACGTGTGTGAAAGCTTTACAGAGTTGTACAAGTATTTTGTCCCAGAAAATTTATGATCATTTACATGATTTTTATGCAATAGATTAACGTTAGCTTTTCTGTTATACTGTTTTAATTTAAGTTTTATTGTTAAAGATGAGTATTTATACATTCCTAGATAATTTTACAAACAATGAAGACCAAATAACTAAGAATTCTATAGATACTTAATTGAAAAATGGTCAAAAACTTTGTGCAATTAATTTAGTAGAATGTCAATAAATACTGTAACTCCCAACTTAATGTTGTGATGAGATAAAACAATGCAGAATGCACATTAGGGTTGTCCCATCTTTAATTTCCTAATAGTGGTTCTACTGAGATAAAGGTCATTTTGAATAGCTCAGCATTGCCACAATCAGAAAGTTATTGGTACTGCAACTTTTAAAAACCTCAGTAAAGTTAAATTGTCAAATTTACCATGAAAAAGTAAAATGGCACCTAAAACAAAAGTCAGATGCACCTGCGAGTTCTTTATGAAAATATATTCTTACATGAAAAAGGTACTTAGTACTGATGGTTGTCTTGCATATCAAAATATTTATGATTTAGAATACTAGGACACTCTTATGTAATGCAGAAGAATAGTATGTCGGAAACAGATTCCAGTTGATTGTCTTCCTTTAATACTATATTAACTGTTAACTGATAAATATTGTGATGCACTCTAGCAGCCAATTATTTTGCACTTATCACTATTAACCATCTCATCCGAACTCACTCAGATCCACTCTCATAAAAGACTTTGTTATCTATTTTTTTATATATATGATTTTACCCTCCCATTTTCTCCCAGGGTGTTCAGAGAGTGCTATTTCATGCTGGAGTACTGTTGCACTGATGCATTGCCCATGGAGTGATTCCAGAACAGTGACTGCCAGTAAATTACAGGCTGTCTCAGCTGAGCCTGTCCTGTCCTTGTCCAATACCTATATAAATGCCCACTTTCCAGCAAGAGGAACTGTTCAAGAGTGGGAAAACTTGTGGAATTTTCCCTACCTAACTGCAAGGCTCGGAAGTTAACTAGTGCTTCAGCTGAAGTCAACTAACAGAGAAGTCCTGTGAACAAGCCTTTTCAGCTCTGTATGGTTCAGTTACACGCACATCGGAACATTCATCACCAAGGTATTTCCATACTACCTCATTTAGATTCATAGATATTTACAGCACAGAGGGAGGCCATTCCGTCCTTCATGTCCGTGCCAGCCAACAAAGATCTGACTACGCTAATCCCATTTTCCCTGGAGGCTATGGCAATGCAAGTGAATATCTAAATACTTCTTAAATGTTACGAGAGTTTCTGACTCAACCACCCTTTCAGGTGGTGAGTTTCACACTCCCATCACCCTCTGAGTGAAAAACTTTCTCTTCAACTCTCCTCTTAGCCTTCTACCTCTTACCTTAAATCTATGCCCCCTGGCTCTTGACGCCTCTACTAATGGAAAAATTCCCTTCCTATCCACCCTATCTATGCCCCTCAGAACCTTAAACACCTATATTAGGTCCCCTCTCAACCTTCCAAGGAAAACAACCCCAGCCTATCCAATCTTTCCTCATAGCTCAGGCCCTCCAGCCCAGACAGCATCCTGGTAAGTCTCCTCTGCACCCTCTCCAGTGCAATCACATCCTTCCTAATAATGTGGTGACCAGAACAGCACGCAGTACTCCAGTTGTGGCCTAACCAGTGTTTTGTACAGTTTCAGCATAACCTCCCTGCTCTTGTATTCTACGCCTCAGCTAATAAAGGCAAGTATTCCATATGTCTTCTTAATCACCTTATCTACCTGCCCTGCTGCCTTCAGGGCTCTGTGGAAATGCACACCAAGGTCCCTCTGTACTTCAGTACTTTCCAGGGTCCTACCATTTATGGTTTAATCCCTTGCCTTGCTAGCCCCCACCAAGTGCATTACCTCACACTTTTCTAGATTGAATTCCATTTGCCACAGCTCTGCCCATCCAACCAGTCCATTGATATCATCCTGCAATTTACAACTATCCTCGTCACTATTTACCACCCTGCCAATTTTTGTGTCGTTCGAGAACTTCTTGATCATACCCTCTACATTTAAGTCCAAATCATTTATACACCACAAACAGCAAGGGCCCCAGCACTGAGCCCTATAGAACCCCACTGGAAACAGATTTCCAGCCACAGAAACATCCATCTACCATCACCCTCTGCTTCCTGCCTCTCAGCCAATTTTGGATCCAACGTGCCACTTTACCTTGGATCCCATGGGTTCTTACTTTCTTGACCAGTCTGCCATGAGGGACTTTATCAAAAGCCTTGCTAAAGTCCATGTAGACCACATCAAATTCATTACCCTCATTAACACTCCTGGTTACCTCCTCAAAAAATTCGATCAAATTTGTCAAACATGTCCTTCCCTTAAACAAAAACAAAAATAGCTGGAAAAACTCAGCAGGTCTGACAGCATCTGCAGAGAGGAATACAGTTAACATTTTGAGTCCGTATGACTCTTCATCAGAATATTTCCCTTATCAAATCCATGCTGACTATCCCTCATTAATCCGTGTCTCTCCAAGTGCAGATGTTTTCAATATTTAGACTAACTTTCTTAGCAGCCTTCTAATGCCTTATGCAATTTTTGTAGCTACATATCTTTCTAAAATTATCTTCCTAAAATGAATAAAAGGTACAAGAAAGCAAGTCTGAATAAGTGGAATAATAAATTCTATCTCATCATAACTGCTTGGAACCCCAGTAAATATTGAATCATGAAATATCTCACTACATAGAAGATGCTATATGAGTCAATTTGTTGTTGGAATTATCAGAAGAGAACAGTTTCATAATTGATTTTGGAAATGTTGGAGAGAATGCAGTGTGATAAAAGATGAACAGTGTAAATTGGCAGAATGACATAGAATTTATTTCATTCCAAATCCTAAACGCTGATTCTTTAACACCATTGAAATATTCCAAACATCTATTAGCTGAAAAGGAAAACTGGTCGAGCACAAGAGCAGTACACTTGATTTATTAGAACTCATGTCCCTTTGAGGGGCGCTGCTGCAATACTGCAGAAATGAAATAGAACGTAATTACAATATTTAAAGATTGAAATACAAAATATTGAAATATAAAATATTAATTCTACTTTCATGTACAGAAAATTGTTTTTGGAGATGTTATATAAAAGTGCAAAAAACCTTCCAGTACTCAGTATGTTAACCAAATATACAAAAATTATCACTTCAGACGGTGCAGCCTAGAAATTGCAATTGGCACTTACCAGTAGGAAAAACACTTAACATAGACATATGATATTCCATTACCCATTATCTTAGCATTAACCCATTTAAAGCAGACAGGTTAACATTTGACTTAAAATAGTGAATCTCATACAGCAGTATTTAGCGTTTATTCACAAACAATGTCAACACTAATTTCTGAGCTGTTTTTTTCAGTTTTGTACAAAAAGCTAAAATCTGTTTCCATCTTTCACCAGTAGCATAGTGAGAAAATAAAAGGGCAAGTTAATAAAACTCAAACAGAACAAGCATAGAAAAGTTTTACATTTTAAAATGGGAGAATGCACTGGATAGAAACTCCACAACATAGTTAGCTCATATAGTTAAAGCAGTGTGTCTATTGACATCACTGTATCGATCAATGAGTTGGACATAGGGTGGAACTTACAGAAGGACTCAAAGTCTATTTACTCAGCAAACTGCAGAGCAGGCACTGTTTAAACAGTGCACCACAGCAGACAGTCCAGAGTCGATTTAAAAAGAGAAATCAGCAACAGGACTCATGGCCAGAACCACAGTCACTGCTCCCAATGAAAAAAGGGTGATTTTCCCCAGGAAAATGTAGTATGTAGAGAATAATGACACAATACACATTGATTATTTCTCCAGCAAATTGTAGTAAGGATGTTTAGGCCTGCTTAAGATCAATCCAGCTCATTTACAGTAGTGCAGTCTTCAGGCTTGGCTAATAAGTGAATTACTTAGTCATCTCCATTCTGGCTGTGAATAGCTGTGTCACTATACATAGCCCACAGCCCTACCCCACTGTCATCTGCTTATCAGCAACAGCATTAAACTTTCTCCATTGGAGTTCTTTATACTTTAACAGGAGGCGATCCAGCATGAAGTACAAAAGCTGCCGGGATAGCGTGGGGGGAAAATAGCACAACGTGCAATTGTGAGAATTGCAGGTTGAAACAAACAAAACATCTTCCCACGCTTGTTTATAAAGTGTTGGAGATGCAATCAAAAAAGTTTGAATGGCCATCATTATTTTTTTAACATGCAGCCACAACAGCAAAAATAAAAGGCAACTGAACTCACCACAAGTAGCTTTCTGAATTCTTCAGAAACCAATGTGCAAAGTTCAACCCTGCTCCCCGTGTACTGTACCCAACATTGACAATGTTTTATAACAATTGCAATATAGCTGTTTAAATATTGTTGTTTATTTATTAAAGGATGTATTTAAAAAGTTTTAAATTTAGCAAAATATTCACATTAGATTAAAAGATGAAGTGGTAAATGTGTATTATTTTGCATTAGGGATTTGATGTAATTTGGTGATTCAGTTTTTTTGAAGACATGGTACAGGCTCTCCTTTTGACATACAGTAATCAGAAAGACCATAGCCTTTGACCTACTTAGAATCTACTTCTGAGCATGGTTCTTTCTGTGGTGAATTCTTGTTCTTATTAGGATTAAGAAAGATTTTGTTCCGTGAACCAGAAACCACATATTTTTCAACTGTTGAGTGGCAGCAGACTTTGTGTCATATACTGTAAAATTGCTGTCATAAATCTAGATCTGCCATTAGCTGCTTTTTAAAATGAATCAACACTTTCACTTTTTTGGGTAAGTGTGTATATTACTGAGGATGTTACACTTCATTGGTGTTAACATTTCTTTGGATAATACTAATGCCAGATGTGCACTGATTCACGATACATAAAGGTATGTCCAATTTAGAATTTCAGTCCATAATTTTCAGAATTTCAGTAGGTTGTAAGTTCATGTCGTACTGCTAAGACTTGCGCACACAACCGAGACTGACACTCCCAGTGAAGTACTGATGGAGTGCTGCACTTTCGGAAGTGCCGTCTTTTAGGTGAGATGTTAAACCGAGTCCCCTTCTAACCCCTCAGGTGAATGTAAAAGATCCTCTGGCACTATTTTGAAGAAGAGAAGAGGATTTCTTCCTGGAGTCCTGGCCAACATTTATCCCTCAACCAACGTCGGGAAAACAGAATGCTGTTTGTGGGGCAGTGCTATGTGAAAATTGCCTGCTGCATTCTCTTGCATTACAATAATGACTACACTTTAAAAAATACTTCATTGGCTGTCAAGCACTTTGAGACACCCTGAGGTTGTGAAAGGCACTACGCACATATAAAAAGCTCTTTCCGGTTCCTTTAAAATGCGCGGGATTTCAGATTTCCAAAGAGATGATCAATCCGGGGGGAGTTTTTAACCTGGATTTATCACCAATATCACCGAGGTGTAGACCTTTACGAAACTAACCTGGCGTAAAAAAAGAATAAGATGCTGCGATGCGGTGACCTCCGCCATATTTCTACAGGTTTCTAATTATTATTTTTAAAAATAAAGAAGTCTATTTCTGTAATGCATTTTACTTTTTACATGACATGGCCAAGCACTTTGTAAACAAGGTTTATGTTTTCAGGTCTGAATTCAGAGAGGAGGGGCAAAAAAAATCTTAACAATTTCAAATTTAATCACTGGTCAGGAACGTTTCAGGAACTTGTTGGCAAGCGGCTACTGGTGTGATCTTTTGGGGGGGGGTACCTCCTAACTGGCCACTGCCACGTCCTCCACCTACCCAGAGGGAAAAAACAGTAAAAACTGGGAAGTAAGGGTACTGGTCCGAACTGGTCTTGCAAACCTTAAAATGGAACACCAGTAAAACTGGGAAATAACAGTACTGGTCTGAACTGTATTTTCCTTCTGGGCAACTAGGGACAGCGGGCGTGTCTCTGAGGTTGCAGGCCCAATCAGAGAGCCTGCTGTCTTGGAAGGATGGCAGCCTCACTGGCAGATTTGGGCCCTGCCAATTTAGGAGGGGAACCGCAAAGATAACACCATCTTGAGGCGCCCTTTGGAGATGTCTCAATTTTCTTACAATAAACTGTGGCCACAGCTGTGGCCCGCTAATCCTTGCAGCTCTGGTGGGGGGTAGGGGGGAGAGGAGGGGGGAGGGGGGAAGAGGGAGGGGAGGGGGGAAGAGGGGGGAGGGGGAAGAGGGGGGAGGGGGAAAGGGGAGGGGGGAGCGGGGGGAGAGGGGAAGGGGCGCAATGTTGGAGGTCTCACAAATCACCACAGTCAACCATCAGCAAACTACCTTTAGGCACCTGCCAGGCTTTGGCCTCAGCTGGGGTGCTGGCCAATACCAGGAAGATGGCGGCACTTTCCCAAGTCTCTCCGCAATCGGGCACTTAGAGATTCAAACTGACAACCCCCAATGCTGTGCATGTAGCCCTTTCCACCCTGCATCTGGCAAGATCAGCAGGGGGTTGGAAATCGTTGGCCCACCAACCTAATGCCCTCTGGTCTGACCTTCCTCTTGATCAAAGCTACCTTGGTAAGATTCTGCCCACATAATTAACAGGGGAGATTACACCCCTGACAGTTTCTGTTTGCTTTTCATAAGCTCTGTGAAACTTTATGGATGGCTCAGCCCTATATTCTAGTTATTCTCGGTTGCTGTAGGGCTAGGGTTTACAATTGCTTTCAGCCAGTTAGACATGATATCCCTTGTGTTTCAAATGCTAGGGGGATAAACAGATGGTCAAGCTTCAATGGGTAAAGTGGCTCCCTCATTTGCCTGGTAGTTCCATTTTCAGTCTATTTCAAGGTTTGAGAAACACCAACAGTGCCCACAGAATAGAATATCATTAATGCCCCTTCTAGAGATGTTTATTGCTAAACAAAAAAACTGCTTTCAAATGAACATTACCACTTTGTACATGACTAATCTGACCATCGCTTGTGGCTCTATGAACATGTAAGGTCCTTTCTGTATTCTGCTGTCTTAATCCAGGCGCTTTACATAATTTGAAGGAAAGTAACCCGTAGCTCCATTGATCATGCCTTCATACCAGCCGTTTTCATTCTTGGTGATGACATAGATGATTTCTCCTTCTTCGAAGGCCAAATCATCATCACTATGTTTATTGTAAGCGTACAGTGCAACAACTGAGGGGAAAGAACACACAGATCCAAACATTGGCTTACTCAAAGCATAGATACTGTGACACTGATCAAAGTTAATGTGAAACTGAAGTGTTTGAAAAAAGGACATCTCCATAGGAAGCACTAATGCAGGTATCACTACATCTTTACCATTTCTTGCCTGAAACTACTCTTCATTTCTAAAGGACTGCTCTACATCAGAGAAAGGCATGTTATTGGCACATGTTGGAGGTCAGCTATGTATGCAAGGAATTTGGGAGATAACTTTAAGACTAAATTCAATCTTATAAAGTTGATTCAGACAAAGAAAGGTATAAGGTTGGTATAGCAAATGGGAAAACATAAACCAAAAGGGAAGATATTTTCTGGAAACATTTATAGGGAGGGTGTTGGTTACAGAATAGGATGTCTTAAAGAAGTCTTCATAGTCTTCTCTGGATTAACTGGAAGTCTTTATTAACTACCAGAACAATTTACACATGTATAACAAAAGGTACAGGCTAGGAGCTATCTCCATGTTTAGGTCTTTACCTATTTCTGCTCAACACCACACTTACCCCTGGGTCTGGGTCTTGCCCTCGTACATCACTGTGGGCAGACTGTACTCAGTCCCACATGAGCCCCTATGCTACAAGATTCTAAATTTATGTAAATTTACCAATACAGAATAGAAGAATAGAAAGCAAAAGGGAGCAGGAAAATGGAGAGAGAAAGAAGAAATAATTAGAAAAGAAGACAAAAAGTAAGCTGAGAGAAAAAGAGCTGTAGGCTTGAAAGAGATAGTGCAGCAAAGCATTTTGCAAGATTACTGTACCAATTCCAAAATGTGTTCTATGTGCCTGCTCACAGTAGCAAACGCTCTTTATTTGATTTTACCCCTATTTTTTAAAGTATTTTTTTCCTGATCCTAATTAGCAGTAATGTGAACCAAAAGTATTAAACAACTAAAATTGGAGTTGATGGAAATAAATTAAATTATTGCACAAATGTCAAAATGCATCCTTTTTCAAAGTCATACATTTGGTACAACTGCTATAAAATAGTATCAATGTTCACAAAAAAAAGAACTAATCTCCATAGGAACTGAAAACAGAAGTCCTACCAGTACCTTTTTCAATGTAGTTAGCTGGTATCCACTGAGGTTCATCTAAGTAATCTATAGGAGGTGGTGGTGGTGGGGACAATTCATCAAGATCAAGCATAAAGTCAGGAGGAGGAGGTGGGGGTGGGCAATCAGTGACTGAAAGAGCAGGACAAGCACAAAATCAGAACAGTGGAATAACATAAGCATAACAAAAAATAAGTATTACAACATAAACCAAATCATAGAGAGCCAACAAAGATTATTACACAAGCAAGTCTGTATATTCATAGGTTTTAAGCCTCAACATTAGAATTGTACCACTATGTTTTTGGACATATCCAATAGCAATTTTAACTTTATTGTAGACTGGGCAACATCAAATTAGTTCAGCCCAATTTTCCCTTCCATTGATGTGGTGTACAATAAAACTGATTCTACACTCATCTAAAGATAAGTTATCCCACCCCTCTTCGCCTATTTGTACCGCTTTAAGCATCCATAGTGGTAGCTCAGTAACAGAATACAAATGTCATTTCAAAATGGTCAAATGCATTTCTGAGGTTCATAATGTAATTAATCAGCAACATATAATCAAACAGCACAATTCTTATTTTTTTTTGAATGCTCATGAGGATCAAAGAGTAAATCTGCGCAGTTGGCCTAAAGTTCTGCAGCTGCCCACGCTCTGGCTCTGAGCCAGAAGAAACACCATTGGCAGGCAATTGTGCTACTGCCTGTAGATACAATTTGGTGATATAATGGCAGATGCAGCCTATCGAGCCAATGGCAGCTGATCTTCCAGCATGCCTTTGTTTTCATTTCTTCCACTTCATGAAAATGTTTGAAAAAGTAACCCCACATTTACCAAAAAATGGCTGTTTTAAAAAAAAAGTGATGTATCCTTTAGAGCATCTTCTCCCGAAAGTGATAATGTTGCTACCCTTCAACATCCAGTTTCAAAGGCCAGACTCAACAGTGGTTGGAATTTATGTCCGAGGCTCAGAAAAGGAGGACTACAGAGCAATGTCTTCATGCTTACACATGTTACAGACCACTTAAGAAGCTCTTGCATGTTCTGTGCAAGAGCTATCATCGCTTCCAAGGAATTGGGAGTGGGAAATGGAAGGGTGATTGTTGTAAGCTGAACCTGGCAATAAGTGACCAGTTTCCCCTAGCTTGGGAGTAGCTTGTGGTGTACAGTTGACTGCACTGGGAGTTCCATTCCAATTGTGAAGATTGGTGGCAGTTATCCTTATAGCAGGCGATGCAGCTCTTCAAATGTTGCTTTGCCAACTTAGAGCCTGAGAAGGCTTGGTCACTGGAAGTTAGCAAGTCCCAATCTTACCCCTTATACACTTGCTATCTGGTGTGGATATATAGGCCTTTGATACAGGACCATTTTGTTACCTGTAACTTCAGTACATGCTAGTTCATATGTAACTTAAATTAGAGAAATGTGCAGTTAAAAGAATTTTACAATGGTAACAAGAAAATGTGGCTTTAAGACACAGCTCAATTACAATGGGCCAGATTTTGCAATTGTTTGCACAGTGTGAATCTAATGTATTTATGTAAATTAAGTGTACAGATCTGTTGTGCATCGCCACCTAAATATTAAAGTATAGCATAAGAATTCTTTTACTTTTATTCCCAATAGTTTTGCACTCAGCAAGTATAGAGAAATTGCTCTGAAACTCTCTGTGAGTTCATAATTTATGAAGTAACATAATAAAAATTCAAAACACTATTCGAGATTTGCCTCCTTAGAGAACAAAAATCATCCTACCTTAAAAGAATATAATTTGAAGATACAACATTTCACTGTGGGTCACACCGTCTTTTTACCTCTAGCACCTTAATGTGAATTCAGTTCTACCACTCAGCTGAATAATTCTCTCTCAGCTGACTGAAAGAAGTCTTTTTACAGTATCAACCAGCAGCTATTGGTCCAGGGATGGTGACATTTCAACGACTTAATTCACACACCAGTAATTAAATGTAAAAGCCTAACACTGTTACAGGAAAAAATCAATTTTTACGGCATTGATAAAATAATTTTTATAACTTAAGAAACATGAGAATCAAATGAGGTCCAGTATATCCATATGCAGAAGCATGCAAACTTACTGTTCTCTTGAAAGCGGGCAACAAAACCAGTCAGGGGGATCTGTGGAATAAACTGCAATAAAGGGGGAAGGATAGGTTCTGGGGAGCAGACTAAAGAAGTGGTGAAGAGACATAGAAGCTTTTGTGAGTCATTAGCGCAAATGAATAAGATTATAAATTGCACAAAGCGGAATTCTGAAATTCACATAGATGAAGGAATCTTACTTGAAAGCGGAGAGGGTAGCGACACACCATTTACAAGTGATTGCAGGGAAGCAGGAGAGCTCGCAGAGTGCCTGCACCTGAGGCTTGCAGAAGATGTAGCACTGTGGTCATGCCGAGGGCCCTGCCACATCAGATGGTATTGACAGCCTGAAGCAGAGCTAGCTGCATTAAAGATCAAGTGGGACAGGAGATAAATCCATCACTATCCACAGACAGAAGAACAATGTTTTCAGCTGGCTTTCAAACACTCTGTGTCATTCAGTACATTGTTCTCTTAACAAGCTAACAGATTGTTCAGCGCGACATTAGTCGTCACAATTACTCTGCTCCTCTCACCCATTCTAATCTGTCTCTCTCTGAACTTACTGCACTCCGTTCTCTCAGGTCCAACCCCGACATTGTCAGCAAACCCACTGACAAGGGTAGTGCTGTTGTTGTCTGGTGCACTGACCTCTAACTCGCAGAGGCTGAACGTCAACTCGCAGACACTTCCTCCTACCTCTCCTGGACCATGACCGCACCACTGAACATCAAGCCATTGTTTCCAGGACTGTCACTGACCTCATCTCCTCTGGAGATCTTCCTCCCACAGCTTCCAACCTGATAGTCGTGCAACCTCGGATGGCCCGCTTCTACCTCCTACCCAAAATCCACAAACAGAACTGTCCCGGTAGACCGATCGTGTCAGCTTGCTCCTGCCCCACAGAACTCATTTCTCGTTATCTTGACTCCCTTCCCACCTACATCCGTGATTCCTCTGACATCTTACGTTACATCAACAATTTCCAGTGCCCTGGCCCCAACTGCTTCCTCTTCACCATGGACGTCCAATCCCTCTACACCTCCATCCCCCACCGGGATGGTCTGATCGCTCTCCGTTTCTTCCTCGAACAGAGGCCCGAACAATCCCCATCCACCACTACTCTCCTCCGTCTGGCTGAACTTGTTCTCACACTGAACAATTTCTCCTTCAACTCCTCTCACTTCCTCCAAATAAAAGGTGTAGCTATGGGTACCCGCATGGGCCCCGGCTATGCCTGTCTCTTTATGGGGTACGTGGAACATTCCTTGTTCCAGTCCTACTCCGGCCCCCTTCCACAACTCTTTCTCCGGTACATCGATGATTACTTCAGTGCTGCTTCATGCTCTCGTCGGGACTTGAAAAAATTTATTAATTTAGTTTCCAATCTCCACCCCTCCATCATTTTCCCGTGGTCCATCTCTGACGCTTCCCTTCCCTTCCTTGACCTCTCTGTCTCAATCTCTGGCAATAGACTGTCCACCAATATGAGAATGTCCACCAGTATGAGAACAAGCCTACCGACTCCCACGGCTACCTCGACTATAGCTCCTCACACCCCGCTTCCTGTAAGGACTCCATCCAATTCTCTCAGTTCCTTCACCTCCGTCGCATCTGTTCCAATGATGCTACCTTCAAAAACAGTTCTTCTGACATGTCCTCCTTCTTCCTTAACCGAGGTTTTCCACCCACGGTTGTTGACAGGGCCCTCAACCGTGTCCGGCCCATCTCCCGTGCATCCGCCCTCACGCCTTCTCCTCCCTCCCAGAAACATGATAGGGTCCCCCTTGTCCTCACTTATCACCCCACCAGCCTCCGCATTCAAAGGATCATCCTCCGCCATTTCCGCCAACTCCAGCATGATGCCACCACCAAACACATCTTCCCTTAACCCCCCCTGGCTGCATGCCATAGGGATCGTTCCCTCCGGGACACCCTGGTCCACTCCTCCATCACCCCTTACTCCTCAATCCCCACCTATGGCACCTCCCCATGCCCACGCAAAAGATGCAACACCTGCCCCTTCAATTCCTCTCTCCTCACCATCCAAGGGCCCAAACACTCCTTTCAAGTGAAGCAGCATTTCACTTGCATTTCCCCCAACTTAGTCTACTGCATTCGTTGCTCCCAATGCAGTCTCCTCTACATTGGAGAGACCAAACGTAAACTGGGTGACCGCTTTGCAGAACACCTGCGGTCTGTCCGCAAGAATGACCCAAACCTCCCTGTCGCTTGCCATTTTAACACTCCACCCTGTTCTCTTGCCCACATGTCTGTCCTTGGCTTGCTGCATTGTTCCAGTGAAGCCCAACGCAAACTGGAGGAACAGCACCTCATCTTCCGACTAGGCACTTTACAGCCTTCCGGAGTGAATATTGAATTCAACAACTTTAGATCTGGAACTCCCTCCTCCATCCCCACCCCCTTTCTGTTTCTTCCCCCTTCCTTTAGTTTTTTCCAATCATGTATATAGATTTTTCTTTTCCCACCTATTTCCATTATTTTTAAATTTTTTATGCCCCCCCACCCCCACTAGAGCTGTACCTTGAGTACCCTACCATCCATTCTTAATTAGCACATTCGTTTAGATAATATCACCAACTTCAACAACTCTGTGTTCTTTTGTTCTTTTGTCTGTGACATCTTTTGATTATCTGCTCCTATCACTGCTTGCTTGTCCCTACAACCACACCACCCCCCTCCAATTCTCTCCCCCCACCTAACACCGCACCCCCCCCCCCCCCCCCCCCCCCCACCTTAAACCAGTTTATATTTCACCCCTCTTCTTGGATTCACCCAGTTCTGTTGAAGGGTCATGAGGACTCGAAACATCAACTCTTTTCTTCTCCACCGATGCTGCCAGACCTGCTGAGTTTTTCCAGGTAATTCTGTTTTTGTTTTGTAACAGATTGTTCATTTACTGCATGTCCCACCCATCTCGATAGCTATGTTTTTACTCTGGTTTCGTATGGGTAGCGCAGAGGTACCTCGGAGTTGGTCATCTAATGTGCTATGTCATAAAGTTGCAAGGCAGTAGTGTAGCCCTTGGTGCTCCTGCTTAGTGAGTTCCTCTGACACCCGGTTACTTTACTGGCTGCATACAGTCACACCACTATTTCTGGTCAGCATGGGAAATGATTGGGTAATGTCCCATCAATCACACCTGGAGGACAGTGCTGCTGTAAATAACTGGGGTTGATTTCATGCACAAATAGCTGGAATTTATTGTGGGAGGGAAATTACAAGTGATGGTGTTCACATCAACCTGCTGCCCTTGTCCTTCTCGATGGTAGTGGTCATGGGCTTGGAAGGTGCTGCCTAAGGATCCTTGGTGAATTTCTGCAGTGCATTGTGTAGATGGTACACACTGCTGCTACTCTGTGTCAGAGGTGGAGAGAGTGAAAGTTTGTGGATGTGGTGCCAATCAAGAGGGCTGCTTTGTCCTGGATGGTGTCAAACTTCTTGAGTGTTGTGGGGGCTGCACTCATCCAGGCAAGTGGAGAGTATTCCATCACACTCCTGACTTGTGCCTTGTAGGTGCTGGACAGGCTTTGGGGAGTCAGAAGGTGGGTTACTCATCGCAAGATTCCTAGTCTCTGACCTGCTCTTGTAGCCACAGTATTTATATGGCTAGTCCAGTTCAGTTTCTGGTCAATAGTAACCCCCAGGATGTTGATAGTGGGGGATTCAGTGATGGTAATGCCACTGAACATCAAGGGGGGACGGTTAGATTCTCTCTTGCTGGAGATGGTCATTGCCTGGCACTTGTATGTTACTTGCCACTTGTCAGTCCAAGCCTGGATATCATCCATGTCTTGCTGCATTTGGACATGGACTGCTTCAGTATCTGAGAAGTCGCGAATGGTGCTGAACATTGTGCAATCATCAGTGAACATCTGCACTTCTGACCTTATGACGGAATCAAGGACATTGATGAACAGCTGAAGATGGTTGGGCTGAGGACATTACCCCGAGGAACTTTGCAGTGATGTCCTGGAGCTGAGGTGACTGACCTTCGACAACCACAACCATCTTCCTTAGTGCTAGGTGTGATTCTAACCAGTGGAGAGTTTTCCCTCTGACTCTCATTGACTCCAGTTTTGCTAGGACTCCTTGATGCCACACTCAGTCACATGCAGCCTTGATGTCAAGGGCAGTCACTCTCACCTCACCTCAGGAGTTCAGCTCTTTTGTCCATGTTGGAACCAAGGTTGTAATGAGGTCAGGAGCTAAGTGACCCTGGCGGAACCCAAACTGGGTGTCAGTGAGCAGGTTACAGATAGGCAAGTACCACTTCATAGCACTGTTAATGACCCCTTCCATTACTTTACTGTTGATGGAGAGTAGACTGATGGGGCGGTGATTGGCCGGATTGGATTTGTCCTTTTGTGCACAGGACATACCTGGGCAATTTTCCACATAGCTGGGTAGATGCCAGTATTATAGCTGTACTGGAACAGCTTGGCTAGGGGCGTGACAAGTTCTGGAGCACAAGCCTTCAATACTATTGCCGGAATATTGTCAGGGCACATAGCCTTTGCAGTATCCATTGCCTTCAGCAATTTCTTGATATCATGTGGAGTGATTTGAATTGGCTAATGACTGGCACCTGTGATGCTGAAGACCTCCAGCGGAGGCCAAGATGGATCATCCACTCGGCACTTCTGGCTGAAAATTGTGGCAAATGCTTCAGTCTTATCTTTTGCACTGATGTGCTGGGCTCCCCCATCATTGAGGATGGGGATATTTGTGGGGCCTCCTCCTCCAGTGAGTTGTTTAATTGTCCACCACCATTCACAATTGGGTGTGGCAGGACTGCAAAGCTTAGATCTATTGGTTGTGGGATTGCCTGCTCTGCCTATCACTTGCTGCTTATGCAAGTAGTCCAATGTAAGAGCTTCACCAAGTTGACACCTCATTTTTAGGTATGCCTGGTGCTGCTCCTGGCATGCCCTCCTGCACTCTTCATTGAACCAGGGTTGATCCCCTCGCTTGATGATAATGGTAGAGTGGGGAATATGCTAGGCCATGAGGTTACAGATTGTATTTGAATACAATTCTGCTGCTGCTGATGGCCCATAGCACCTCATGGATGCCCAGTCTTGAATTGCTAGATCTGTTTGAACTCTATCCTATTTAGCATGGTGGTAATGCCACACAACACGATGAAGGGTATCCTCAATTTGGAGGCAAGACTTTGTCTCCACAACGACTGTGAGATGGTCACTCCTACTGTCATGGGCAAATGCATCTGCAGCAGGCAGGTTGGTGAGGATAAGTATGTTTTTCCCTCACCACCTACCACAGACCCAGCCTAGCAGCTATGTCTATTAGGGCTTGACCAGCTCAGGCAGTAGTAGTACTACTGAGCCATTTTTGGTGATGGACATTGAAGTCCCCTACCCAGACTACATTCTGTGCCTCTGCTTCCTCCAAATGATGTTCAACATGGAGGAACACTGATTCATCAGCTGATGATGGCAATCAGCAGGAGGTTTCCTTCCCCATGTTTGGCCGTATCATGGGGTCCAGATTCGATGTTCAGGACTCCCAGGGCAATCCCTCCCCATTGTATACCACTGTGCCACCACCTCTATTGGGCCTGTCTTGCCAGTGAGACAGGACATACCCTAGGATGGTGATGGATATAATACCATGAGATTGACTATGTCAGGCTGCTGCTTGACAGCTCTCCCAATTTTGACACTGGCACCCAGATGTTAGTAAGGAAGACTTTGCAGGGTTGACAGGTCTATCTGGTTTAATTCCTATTTTTGGAGACTTTTTAGTGGTTTGATACAACTGAGTGACTTGCTAGGCCATTTCAGAAGTAATCAGTAGGAGGCTTGCTGTGATGGTGGGGTGGGGGAGAAGGTCTGGAGTCACCAGATGAGTTTTCACAACAATCAACAATGGTTATACTTTTACTTCCAGACTTTTATTGAATTCAAATTACACCATCTGCTGTGGCAGGATTTGAACCTGGGCCCCAGAGCATTAAGATAAAAGCAAAAAAACTGCGGATGCTGGAAATCCAAAACAAAAACAAAAATACCTGGAAAAACTCAGCAGGTCTGACAGCATCTGCGGAGAGGGATACAGTTAACATTTCGAGTCCGTATGACTCTTCAACAGAACTAAGGAAAAATAGAAAAGAGGTGAAATATAAGCTGGTTTAAGGGAAGGCGGGGGGTGGGGGGGGGGGTGTGGTTGACAGGTAGAGCTGGATAGAGGGCCAGTGATAGGTGGAGATAACCAAAAGATGTCATAGACAAAAGGACAAACAGGTGTTGAAGCTGATGATATTATCTAAGAAATGTGCTAATAGGTGACATTAAGGGTAGAAAGCAGGACGAGCAAGGTATAGATAGCCCTAGTGGGGGTGGGGTGGGGGGAAGGAATCGAAATAGGCTAAAAGGCAGAGATAAAACAATGGATGGAAATACATTTAAAAATAATGGAAAGGTGGGAAAAGAAAAATCTATATAAATTATTGGAAAAAAGGGGGATCAGAAAGGGGGTGGGGATGGAGGAGAGAGTTCATGATCTAAAATTGTTGAACTCAATATTCAGTCCAGTCTCTGGATTACTAGGCCAGTGACAAAACCACTATGCTATCCCCCCGGTTCCTTTATACCATTAGCTATTAGTCACAGAGGCTAAAAAGCTGGTTTCTTTGCCAGTTGCTTCTCCTGTCCTGCAGATAGTGTTGGTGGAAAAAAAATCAGAAAGAAGTACAAACCAACTTAACAATTATAAGGAATGGTTTTCCCTAAATCACCTTTGGGAGTAATGTGAATGATCATATCAGTAAATCGAGGTTTTAACTGTTACACAACTTAGATTTTCAACTTGCTACCCAAATAGGAATTTCCATTGTGTATCAGTACAATTGTAAGAACAGGAATAGCCTGGTTCCACATGAAGTCAATGTACATGAAAATCAGGCAATTTCTGTTATCAGCAGCTAATGCACATGATCAATTTTTGGCTTGACGGCAAATTGAAAGTCTATAGTCCATTTATCGCAGGCGCCACAGTGGATTTCAATTGCATGTATCATTTGATTTTTTTTATGTAAGGAACATTTCTCTAGTTTCAAAAATGTTTTGCAAAAATTTCAAAATTATAACTTAACTCCCAGAAATTTCCAGCTACATTTTACCAGGCAAGTAAAAACTGGGAGCTGAATGGAAATTGTGACAGGGAATTTAAAAACATGTCATATTCACTTGATGATTTTGTTTAAAGACAGTGAGTACAAAAGTAAACCAGCTGATGTCTCACCTAATAAAGGAGGGTCAGACATCAACGGGGGAGGAGGAGGGAGACAGACCTCATTGGAAATTTGCGGAGGAGGAGCTGGAGGTGGAGGCAGTTCCATTGGAGGTGGGGGTGGTGAGTCTGGGAGGCCATTTCCATCTACAAAGTGTACACACAATAAGCACCATTAATCTCAATGAGTGACAACTGGATCAATTCATTTTCATGTTACTTAACAACAGAAACATTTTTGATTAAGACCTTATGTACTTAAATTACTTAATATATGACTCAAATCTTAAACATAAGAGTCCTAGCAATATGTCAAGCAATACCTAAAATTCAAATACAAAGTATCTCCTTACTTAAGGAGGGATATACTTGCAATGGAGAAAATTCAGAGAAGGCTCACTAGGCTGATCCCTGGGATGAAGCGGTTGTCTTGTGAGGAAAGGTTGAGTAGTTTGGGTCTTTATTCATTAATGTTTAGAAGAATGAAAGGTGATCTTAACATATAAGATTCTTATCATATGGTATATAGATTCGGATGGGGCTTGACAGTGTAGAAGCTGAGATGATGTTTTCCCTTGTAGGAGAATCTAGAGCTAGGGGGCAAAGTTTAAAAGTAAGGGGTCTCTCATTTAAGACTGAGATGAGGAAGAATTTCTTCTCTCTTGAGGAAATTTTGGGATTCTGTTCCCCAGAGAGCAGTGGGAGATGGGTCATTGGACACATTCAGGGCTAAGTTAGACAGGTCTTTCATCTACAAGGGAGTCAAGCATTACAAGGAACAGGCAGGAAAGTGGCCACAGTCAGATCAGCCATGATGTCATGTCCCAGCACATTCTGAATTTCAAACTAATTTTTATATTTTAAAACTGACCACAAAAGGCTGCAAAACATGGCAGCCCAAGTGTCATCTGATTTCTTTTGTGCTTTGAAACCATTCCCCTGTCTCAAGAGGGAACAAACAGGACGTCCCATACTGATGATAACCTCTCCTGAAACTAATCAGACCAGGTATTGTCAAATTAAATAGGTCATTCAAAGATAAAGACCTTGACTGTCTCAAACTCTCAAGGTTCCCACAACACAGGATATGTACTCAATGTAACCACCCGCCTTATCTGGTAAAAAGACTTTGAACTTGTGGAAATCACATGATGAGGGAACCATTTTTTTTCTGCTTTTAAAATCAGCAAGAAACTGTTTGCAGACAGAGTTCCCCAAACACCATCAAATTACCTGCAAGCCATCAAGCAGCCAAGGTAATCAACAGCAATACCTTGTAAGCAGAGAATCCCAAGAGAAGGTCTCCCCCAAACTGCTCCAGCTTTGAATTCACCTGAGAACCAACTCATAGAAATTCAACTACAAGAAACTTCACAGTCTGCTGAGAATCCTTCGCTTTACAAGGCCTTCACTCCAACTTAAACATCAACTTCATCTAAGAAACTACAGGCCTGGCATGAAAGAGACCAAAACAATTATAAGCTATAACAGTATAATATCTTCATCTCTATATAATCTTTGTGTGTGTAAGAGAGTGTGTGAGGTGATCGAGTGAAATGTTGTGTTATTTCAGGGTAAGTGAGTGAGAATAAATAACCATCTTTATTATTAACCTCGCAAAAGCTTGCTCCTGGAACCTTTTATTTGGAATACACACACCAAAGGTAAGAAAACATGTACCACTTTCATAAAAAACATACTGAACACAGGCAATAAAAGGAAAACATTAAATTTTGTCAGTGACATGATCTTATTAAATGGTAGAGGAGACTCAATGGGCCAAATGGTCTACTCTTACTCCTATTTCCTGTGATCATGTTAGTCTGAAAATTCTCTCTGCACTATTTTGGCAGAGGCATTAAGGGTAATTAAATATTTTCTGATAATATGAAATGAGCAATATCAGATCATTGTATCTCTCCCCAGTTTCCTCTCCATTGGCTGTTTAACACTATTGCCTAAAGTTAAAATTGGCCTAACTATCTCAGGTTTAACCCAAAATTAGCAGACACAGCAGTTTCAGACAAGCATATTAAACATTTGTATCATAGTATCCCAAAATATAATTTTAGGGCGTGACCCCATCACCAAACATAAAGCCATTGTTTCCCAGACAATCACTGACGTCATCCCCTCTGGAAATCATGCTGTCACAGCCTCTAACATCATAAACTGCAACCCCAACAGTCTACTTCTACCTCTTTTCCAAGATCCACAAAACAGGACTGCCCTATTGGCCCAAAGGTTTAGCCTGTTCTTGCCCCACAGAGTTGACTTCTTCCCATCTCCACTTTATTTTTTTCTCCCCTTATCCAGTCTCTTCCAGCCCACATCTGCCTCGTTAACAGTTTTCAGTTTCTTGGCCCAAGCCCTGTACCTCAATACCCCCATCACCAACGAGGACAGTCTGAGAGTTCTCCGCTTCTTCCTTGAACAGTGGCTCAAACAGTTCCCACAACCACCCTCCTCTATCTGGCTGAACTTGGTTTCATATTGAGCAGCCTTGCCTTTGACTCACTTCCTCAAATAAAAGGTGTTGCTGTAGGAATCCATATGGACCCTAGTTATACCTTATTGTGGGGTATGTGAAACATTTTTTGTCAAATGCTACTTAGGTTCCCTCCCTCACCTCTTTTTTCAGTATGTTGATGACTGCATCAGTGCTGTTTCCTGTTCTCTCCCCTAACTGGAATATTTCATCAATTTTGCTTCCAATTTACACCCCTCTCTTTCACATGGTCCATCTTGGACTCTTCCCTTCCTCAACTTCTTTATTTCCATTTCTGGGATGGACTATTGTAATGGACAATAGTCAACAAGAAACAGATAAACTTTATCACAGAGAGTTTTTCCAGAAGCTACATGTTCGATCAGTACCCTCATCAGGAAACTCCACCTCTAGATGACCCAAGCTTAGGGCCCTTTGGTCAGAGCCTCCAAGAACATCATGTGACCCCTGATAGACACCAGGAGAAGCTATACCTTCAATTACTACAATTATCAATCAATATCACTTTAAATCACTGATTCCCGCAGCTGCCTTGACTGCACTTCCTCACACCCCTCTTCCTGTAAGGACTATATATCATTCTCCCAATTTCTCACTTCCCATTGGATCTGATGCCACCTTCCATGCCAGTGCTTCTGATATGTCTTCCTTTTTCCTCAACTGAGAATTCCCCTCAACCATGATTGACAAGGCCCTCTGCCAGGTCGGTCCCATTTCCCACACTTCTGCTCTCACCGACTCCTCCTTCCCAGAATGGCGACAGGGTTCTCTTTGTTCTCATTTTCCACCCCACCAGATGGCCTGCCACACTCTTCAATCACCCTCAACACTCCTCCTCTTCTCAAGCACCTTCCCTTCAGGTGCAGGAGATGTAACACCTGTGCTTTTAACTCCTTCTTTCCCATTGTCCAGAATCCTAAACACTCCTTCCAGGTGAAACAGCAATTTACTTGTACTCCTTTCAATGAGGATGCAGTATTTGCTGATCGCGATGTGGTCTCCTCTACACTGAGAAGGCCCAACCTGCACAGGGTGACAGCTTTGCAGAACCACAAATGTGACTCCATTCTTGGTCCACTCCTATTCTGACCTCTCTGTCCTCGGCCTCCTACACTATTGTAATTATGCTCAACATGAGCCCAAGAAACAGCACCTCATCTTTCAATTAGGCACCTTGCAGCTTTCCAGGCCTAACAATAATTTCAACAATTTCAGATGATAACCACTGTTCCCATTTTTTCGGACAGCAGCCATTGGTAATGATTCTGTTATTCCAATTTCTACCTCCCCTATTTCTTTACTTGTCCCATTAGTATGTGAAAAGATTATATATTAAAACTAATCTTTTAAACTTTAAGGTAATTACAAGGGTATGAGGACAGAGCTGGCTAAAGTGAAGCTGGGAAATTAGGTTAAGGGTAGGTCAGTAGAGATGCAGTGGCAGACATTTAAGGATATTTCACAATACTCAGCAAAAGTGCATTCCAGTAAGAAAGCAAGATTCCAGGAGACAAATGCACCCTCCCCGACACACTAAGCTAATATCAAATCAAAAAAAAAACTGCACAACTCTGGTGGTAGGTCAGAAGATTGGACAGAATTTAAAAACCAGCAAAGAGCGATGATAAAAGTAATAAAGTGAGAGCAATTAGATTATGAGAGAAAGTTAGCTAGAAATATAGAAACAGATATTAAGAGTTTCTACAAGTATTTAAAAAGATAAAAGAGTAACTAAAGTGAGCATGGGTCCCCTAGAGAGTCTGGGTTATTAATAATGGAGAAAAAAAGGAAATGGCAGAAGTGTTGAACAGATAATTTGTCTGTCTTCACTGTAGAGGATACAAATAACACATATATGAAGTACCCCTTTTGCCTTTCACCATCATCCTTTCACTTAATCTCTCCTGTATTCCACCTATTACAGAACTTCCCCTTTGTTCCTTTCTCCCTGCCTTCTTCTGTGTCTCCGTGCTTGTTTGTAACTTGTTACATCTCCAGCTTTTTCCGATCTTGATGAACGGTCATTGACCCGAAATATGAATTTTGTTTCTCTCCCCACGGGTGTTGCCAGACTTACTGAGTATTTCCAGCATTTGCTGTTTATATTTTAGATTCCCAACATTCACAGTATTTTGCTTTTATATTTTCCTGGCCCACACCCAAAAATGGGTGCGCTTGAATTTCTGGATCTTGGCATCTACACATTGGGGATAGAGGAAGAGCTTGTCAGACAGTGTATTAAGCTTAGGAGGAATGAGAATGAAAAATATAGGAGCCCTGATTGGAGAAGTGTTGAGTGAAGAGAGAGAGGAGAAGACAGGCTGCAGTAGAAAGAAAAAAGATGGAGGTTAAAGATATAGGATGAATTATCAGTTAGATGGAAAGCCTTGCTTACCAAGGGATATATGAAATACTTCCCAGTGCAGTCATGTTCTCATTACTCTCAATAGGAGAAAGAAGTAATAGAAAAATTGATTATTAACACAGTCAGAATTCCACTAAAATCACTTGGAGTTCAAATTTCTTTACATGAACATTTTTGAATTCAAATCAAAGTCCTAAAAATGCAATTACGCATTGTTAGAATGGAACTGGACTGTGATTTGCAACTTGAGTTCCAAATTGCAGTAGAGGTAACATTATTATGGTCCAAGTTTTGCACTTCCATTGTTTTCATTGAGATACTCATACAGCATGGAAAGAGGCCATTCGGCCCATCATGTCCATGCTGGTCATCAATCCCCATCTACTCCAATCCCATTTTCCAACACTTGGCCCATAGCCTTGTATGCTCTGGCGCTTCAAGTGTTCATCTAAATACTTCTTAAATGCTGTAAAGGTTCCCGTCTCTACTACCCTTTCAGGCAGAAAGGGTGTACTGTTCAAACGTTCACACACATACAAACACTGACCTGGTTCACATGCCACTGGTGGTGGTGGTGGTGGTGGTGGAGGAGGCATCGGTACAGGTACAGTCACAGGCATCGTCATATTCTCAGCTCCGTAGCTATTTCTGTTTCTACTAATATCACTGTTTCCAACCAACAATAAAAAGGAAAGCATAAAGGAACAGCCATAGGTGTTTTGTATAATGAACATATCCAATTGTACCTATAAAAATGTCCACATTTTATTATTGATTTTGATAAACTTACTTAAGTTTTGGAGGCCCATCTGTTGGTGGAGAGTTAGTCACAGGACTGCTATATGCATTTGGGATAACAGGAGGTTGAACAGGTCTTGGTGTCTTGGCACTTCTTCTGAAAATTACAAAAACAGAAAGTTTCTTTAATAGTGAGCATGAGTTATAAGAGAAATTAAGAATGAAGTTGGGCAGAGACTGGCCTTTCAGCTCATGAATCAAAGTTTAAATCCAGTCCAGATTGGGGACAAGGCAAATGTGCTCTTTCTGCTGAACGGATGGATCCTACAAGTTTGGGGAGATTCAAATCTGTTCATAGTGGACATGGGCTTTAACAACCAAACTGGTGGCCTCGCTTGCAGAACCCACAGAATGACTGGGAACTCAAAAAGCTAAAGTTTAGGGCTCATACATCTCTCTTGAATCACATTAGAGAGAGATTTACTATGCGAGTAGCAGTGTTATATGTGGCTGGGAAGGATTCTCGATGCTGACTGAAGTAAGTAAGAACATTCTTAACCCTTAATATATTGTTGCTCAATTTGGTGACCATACAACCTAAAAAGGTAACATGGTGAAAATGGCAGAAGATGCTCGAACCCAGAAGTCCCGCCTCCGAGCATGGCCCCTGCCATTTTCGCGGTCCCGGGTTGGGGTTTGTACATACGCATTTTACGGCAGTGGCTACCCATAGAAATTAGCAGCTGCATCCAGTGTGAGACGTGCTTGAAATGTGACATGTGCAGATTAGACCCAGTAGGAATAGGTCTGAATTTTGTGAATTAATTTGGATAGCCTGGGTACCCTTTTGGAGAGATAAGGAATCCTGTGGTAATCTGAGGTGCAATACACCTTTGAGAGAATGTGAGCAGATTGACCACGTGATTGCATTACCCAACTGCTGTGTAGCATGGGCTACATTGTTAATCAGTAGTTTAGGATGGATTTTTTGTCTGAGAAGCACACTTGGTTAATTGCTTATGTGAATAAACAGCATGTGCCTCACTTTACAACCGTCACTTTATCTACATCGCATGGATTACCAACTCATTCATCAGTAGATAGGCGTGCAACCGTGTTCACTGAGCAAAGCAACCCGAGAGAAGGAACATACACACCACTTTGCATATGGTCCCGAGACACTTTTGCGGGAGATAAGGTGCCCTTTGGGAGGGGTCAAATGCCTTTTTTTACTAAACATAGGCATGAGTGTGCGTCAAAAGTGCATAAATTCATTAGAACTGTCAAAAACAACTGTCAAAAGTGTCAAGATGGACTGTCAAGGGGAGCTGTCAAGCTGTCAAGGCATTTAAAACTCCTGCCCTTTAAATCTTTGGGAGAAAAACTGTCTGGAGTGTTAACTAAAGATTGCTTACTATTTCACTATGTCTGTTGACATAATACTTAGGATTACCATGTCAGGATTGCTACTGCATGACTGATTTCACAACCTTCATAGTAGGGTGCCTTCCATTTCTCAGCATAGGTCCTTAGGTCTGCCAGTGGTGCATACTGGGTATGCACGTGTAAGGGCAAAGGGTGGGTGGTGGGGTCATGGGTTGGCATAAGTTGGCACTAAACTGTAATAGTGGCTATAAAATGCCATGGTTGGAGGTATAGGTCGGCATGGAGGATATGAGGGGCCATGGCGGGTGGGGAGAGGGGAATAGGTAGGCATGGGGGACATAAGGGGCCATAGAGTGGGCAGGGGGCATAGGCTGGCATGGGGAGTATGAGGGGCCATGTGGGTGGGCAGAAGAGCACTAGTTTGCATGAAGGGTGTGAAGGGCCATGACAGTAGGTAGGGGACATAGGTTGGCATGGGTTAGCTTGGATGGGGTAGAGGAGTGTGCGGGGGTATGAGGTGTGAAGGGCTGTTTTACATTTTCTTTTTTTCTAAAACCGATACTGTGCTGGTGCACAGAGGCAGGCCTTCCTTCCAGCTCGCCTCGGCACTTGACATCCTCCGCACTCGTTCAGGTCGCCCGACCCGACTCCGAATACAGCCCGCCACCCCAGGATTGTCAGACATTTTTAGAAGTCAGGTTTGCAGAGACAAGAGTTCTCCCGATTCTGCACACCCGGCGCGCGGACAAAAATCTAGGCCTGAGATCTGTCAGTAACAGTATTTCAGCTTTCGGTTAAAAGAGGAGTTTGGTCTTTAAGAAAACATCATGTTCATAGAATCATGAAACAGCACAGAAAGGAGTCATTCAGTTCATCATACCTATGCTGGCTCCTTGAAAGAGTTAAATAATTTGTTCCTCCCCCTGCTCTTTCACAAAACTCTGCAATTTTTTTTCCCCTTTTCAGGTAATTATCCAATTCCCTTTCACGAGTTAAGATTGAATCTACTTCCATCAACCTTTCAGAAAGTGCATTCCAGGTTATAACAAGTCACCATGTAGAAAAAATGATCCTCATCTCCCCCAACTCTTTTGCCAATTATCTTAAATCTGTGTCCTGGGGAGTGGGAACGGGTCTTCCTTTATCTATTCCATCAAAATCCCTCATTATTTTGAAGGCCTCTTGTAAATCTTCCCTTAACCAACTCTGCTCCAAAGTGGGTAATCCCAGCTTCTCCATATAATTGAAGTCCCCCATCCCAGGTGTCATTTTTACTAAATCTCCCCTATCCCCTCTCCACGGTTATTAATATCGCATTTCTGTTATGCTTTTGTTTTCTAATTATGTCATTATTTTCAATAATTTGGGCTGGCTTTTCCTGCAGCACACAGCCTAAAATCAGGCAGTACAGCAGCAGAGGAAAGACAATAAAATCATAGAAACATAGAATGGTTACAGCGCAGAAAGAGGCCATTTGGCCCATCATGTCCGTGCTAGCTCAGTGTAACAGCTGTGCAGTTCATCCTCCTCCCCCACCTTTTCCCCGTAATCCCGCAACTTTTTTCACTTCAAATAATTATCCAATTTCTTCTTGAAAGGTCTGATTGAATCTGCTCTCACCACGCTCTCAGGTAGTGCACTCCACATCCTAACCACACCTACATAAAAAAAGGTTTTACTCTTTTTGCTGCTGCTTCTTTTGCCAATCACCTTAAATCAATGCCCTCTGGTTCTCAATCCTTCCACTAAAAGGAACAGTTTCTCCCTATCTCCTCTGTCCAGACCCCTCATGATTTTGAACACCTCTGTAAAATCTCCTCTCAGCCTTCTCTTCTCTAAAGAGCACAGCCCTGGCTTCACCAAACTATCCTCATAACTGAAGTCTCTCATGCCCTAAATCCCTGCCTTAAAGCTTGTACCTGAAATCTGCTTTCCCATCCCTATAGGGTATTTAGCCGCTTGGTTGTTCAATGTCCTGCCACGTTCAAAGGATGTGGTGGGGGCCAAGCTAATGGAACCAGCTGATTTCCCTACCCACCCACCACATTAACACCAGCTCCAGGTAATGCCACAAAAGAGTAGCGGTACATCCTGTGCAACCTAGGAAGTCTGCTGGTGGAGGGAGAGGGCTCTCTCTCTTCAGTATCCTAAGCAATAGTCACTGCAACCCATTATATGCATTTGTAACCCCCACCATGATCTACCACTGCCCAATTTATAAGAGCATTCCATGGAGTGGAGCTAAAAATTGAGAAAGCAGATCTCACAGTTTAACTCTCCCAAATGTCCTTCCCCAGCTATCAGTAAACATGTTCGTTAATAAATTTACACTTACCCTAAAGTTCCTTGTGATGATGCAGCTTTCATACTCATTTGTCCATACCTTCGTGATAATGTTCCAACCCTTACATTACTAACTTCCTACAACGAAAAATTGAGAATAAAATGTGGCTCAGAGCAAAGGTCTCAAGCTTCTTCAAACATTTATAATAAATTAAAACCTTTTAGAAGTTAAATTGGTTAGCCACTGAAATCGGGCACAGTGATTGCAATGCATGATTAACCCACGCCCATTGAGTGGAACACAGGCAGCTGCCAGCTTCATGCTGCCTGCTGATTTTTATGATTACTATGTACAGCCAGAGGTACCCACGCTGTTCATTGCTGCATGCATCAGCAGGAAGCCCAAAATCTTAACTTCCTAGCATCACTTAAAGCTAACCAGCATGGTTAAAGCTAGCCTCCATCCCTTGAAGCAAAGAGAGAAGAATGACTGACCATGGGAGGGAGTGCAGGCATCAGACACTACACTGGAGCTACTGGTGGAGGAGATGGAAAGGATAAGGATGTCATATATCCTCAGGGGTGTTGGGGTCCTGCAGAAACATGTGGGAGAAGGATAGCCGCAGAAGTCAAAACCAGCAGTGTAGCTAAAGGACTGGAGGCAATGTCACAAGGCTTTTAATGACCCCACAGAAGTGATAAAGATCAGTGAACGCATCTTCAAAACCATATTCTACGAACTGCATCACTAGCCTCAAACACTGCTCATTTCCCCATATCCCCATCAATCACCAACCAACAATCTCTATTAATCAGGACACATACACCTTCAGGCTTCACCTCTCCCTCACCCTCATTCACCCAGCACTGCTGCAAGCCTCATACCCACATCTCACAGTTTGCACTCACTCCTCAGCCTTTGCTGCAGAGAAACCCCTACAATCCAACCAACTCTCCTTCTCTGCTTCCCAATCGATGCAAGTTTTGCTATTCAGTTAAAAATAAGAATATAGAACTAAATTATTGTGCAAAACGACAACACAACGTAAAACTTCAAGATGGCAACTGCGTTGCATCTGTGTGCCCTAATCAATTAGACACAACCCTCCAACCTCATTTCACCCAATCGGCCTGGAACTTCCTCGGATCTTCTCTGCTCCACTGTCATAACTGTGCCATAAGTGTAACATAAAAGCACATGTTAACAGGGTTTCCGCTGCACTCCCGACAAAGATATGGTGATGGAACGGGAACAAATATGAGGCGATTCCAGCTTTTGTGTCATATTTGTTACTCATGTTTAAGGTCATCTTTCAGATTCACTCAGAAAGTGGCATTTTCGTTGTCACTGGAAGTTTTAATACACATTTCATTATACAGGCGGCATTTCTGCTATACCTGGTAGATGTCCAAAATTACAGAATTTAACGTTGTACTATGTTAAATCACTGTCCCAAGTTATCATTAAAACCCCAAATATATATGCAAACTGGTTTAAGGGAGCACATCATGTTCTTCATAGACATCACAGCCCATTGGGGACTTGCAGTGTGCGTATATTCTGCCATATATGTTGAAATTTGCAGAAGAACTCAGTGTTGCAACTAACATATCATGCATATCTTTGATTGACATGCTAGCCATAACTATACAAGCTTCACTAAGTACAAGCTGTGTAAAACCACCTATGGGGTTACAGGAGCCTTTCTGCTGTGCACTCCTTGCTGCAAAATCACAATCATATTCTTCATTTTAATGTTTATGACTTTGCCATGAACAGCAAAACAGAAAATGAGCTGAAAATGTGCAGAAAAATACTGTTTAATTTGGTCTATAAATGTTACACGGAGTTGAACCTCATTGACTGTTTTAATTCAACTTTGCTTCATTAATATTGTCTGATCATTCTATTTTTAGCACTAAGTTCCTATTTTGCTCGTAGTTATATTGCCTGATTCAAGTTATTGGATAGTACACATTTTTTAATGCAAAAATGCCCTTGACTTATTAGAACTGGACTGTGGTCCCAGCAAAAGTTCTGAGTTAGATATCTGTTCTCTTTTTATCTTGGAATTTAATATAGTTCATGTCAAATTTTATTATTATGTTATGGAGGGTAATAACACGCATAAAAATATTCAGGTAGCTATTTATTTTTAATAATGCTATCCTGAATTACCTTTCTTACCTTCACTCCATGTCCAGTATCATCTAGGATTGTAAAAACAATGGGTTTCCTGGTGTACTTTTCTCGTTGCACAGGGTTTGTTGGAGGTATGATTTTGGCAACCCTTGGTGTGGTTTTAGGAACAGCAAATGCTCCAATCTCTCGCCGAGCCACTTTCTCCTTGTGCATCTCCACTTTCTAAGGAAATCAAATGGAAAAAAATAGGGAGACAAACAAATGGTGCTTTACCCATGCTGGCGAGTGAGAACCATTCTACTTGAATGTTAAAGAGGCATAACTGTAGAATTATGTAGAAGACAGCTTCTAGTTCCAATTTAACTGATCGCCGAAGGAGCAAGATTTGGAGAAATGGAGGGAAAAATTCTTGCTCCTATTCACTACCCAATGATGAAAACTGCAAATATATTGAAAAAAGTTAAAAACCAAGGTGACTTGCTGTTCTGCTGTCTATCTTCAAAGAGCTCATAGCTTATCATGAAATGTAATTACATGGGTAAGGTGCTGAAGAGTTGCCAGCATCTATGGAACCTTATTCCAGCATGAGCCTGCAGAATAGGGAAAATTAGATAATGAAATTAACTCAACCAGCAACAAGATGCAATGGTTTGTGGTTTGTCACGAAATGTTGACTCTGTGTAATGTAAAATGGAGAATGGAAGTAAAAATTGGGAGAGGCGTAATATGGACTGCTGACCCATTATTACTCATCTTTACATGATCACGCATATTCAATATCCACAGTGTTTAAAATTTCACTCCTAACTGCTGATGCCATATGGACATAATTCTGTCATCTCTGAACATTACAATAATTCCATCAGAAAAATCTTCTATTAAAAAGCAGTGGAAATAATTATGGTATAAATTAATTTATTTAACTCTTCCTTTGAAAGATTATAAAACAACACGTGAAACATTTCCTCTTGGTCACCATGAAGCCACTTCATGGGAATAAAATTAAATTCTCTCAGAACAAAATAGACCAAGATTTAGCACTATCCTGTTGTTCTTTTAATTATAGTTATGTATGAGCAGATGAGTTGAGCTCATCAAATATTGCACTTCTCCATCTCTTAATCACCACAATCACTGCATAAAACATGAGTGTCCCTGTCAGCAGTAAATCATTGTATGAACTACAAGATTACGACATAAATGAGCAACTGTATTAAAGAAGGAATCTTCCCATCAGAAACATCATAATATTTTGTGTTTACAGCAAATCAGTGTTGGTTTTTGTTTCAACAAACTGCACGAGCAGAAGTTAAAGTGTTCCTGAAACTGACCGTATGAGGAAGCCAATCTGGCATGTGAGGCTGTCATGATGCAATTGTGGGGTCAATGGTTCTGTCAATAATAATGTTAATTTGGGTTCTTCACAATCATTTAAGCTGCTGTCCCCAGGAGGATACCGTTGATATCTCAACCTCGCACTCCAATCATAAAAAATTACAAAAATCTAAACCAAAAAAAACTTGCATTTATATAGCATCTTTTGAGACCTCAGCCAATGAAGTACTTTTAAAGTGTGGTCACTGTTGGAATATAGGAAATGTAGCAGCCAATATGTGCACAGAAAGCTTCCACATGCTGAAAGGTGATTACAACCAGATAGTGTGCCTTTAGTGATGTTGATTGAGGGATAAATATTGGCCAGGGTGCTGGGAGTAAACCCCCTGCTCTTCTTCAAAATAGCTCACGGAAACTTTTCCATCTGCAGACAGGGCCTCAGTTTAATGTTTCATCCTGAAGATGACATCTCTGATAGTGGTCCTCCCTCAGCACTCACTGAGAGACAGGTAAAAATAAAATATTGAAAGTTAATCGCCACTTTTTGTAACTTATTCAGGTAAGGATTTCAAAAAGATACACTTATGGTGGATCTTTCAGTTAAGAATATTCCCCTTTATGCATTGTATTAATTATTTCAGTTTATTTAACACACTGCACATCAAATAGCACATAGTACATTACGGCCAGAATTTTGGTGTCGGCGTGTGGGGGTGGGCCCGGCATGCCGATGCCGGTGAAGCCGGGCACGCATCCTGACGTAACTGCACGTCATTTAAATCTTTCGTTTGGCGGGCGCACACCAGAGGAGGCTGCGTGCCCGCCGAACTGTCAAAGGCCTGTTAGGGCAATTACAAACCTAATTAAAATAATTATCAACGCTGCACATCCAACCTTAAGGTTGGCAGGCAGGTGAAGAGCCCAAGCGGCCTTCTCATTTTTCAGGAAACCTCATCCACGGGCGGGATGAGGCTTCCTGAAGGTTTTATTAAATAAATAAATGTTTTTTGCACAATTCATAAACCTGTCCCAGCTCATGTGACACTTGCACACGAGAAGACATGTCTAAATAATTTTTATCTTTCTTTATTTAAACATTTCAATGTGAACTTAATCTCCCTGAGGCAGCTCCGACTCTCCCTCCTCCCTCTGCCTGCACAGGTAGCACTGAGCGCTAGCGGCCGTGTGTCACGCTGGGCGGGCCTTAATTGGCCTGCCCACGTTAAATGGCAGCACTCAGGCACCGATTGGCTCCACGCCTGCCCGCGCCCACTCCCAACCGGCCCGCCCAACATACAGAAAATTCTTCCCTATGTGTCAAAACAAATAGTTGATCTCATTGAGGTGAGGTTTCTCACATTGTCTTGGGGAATAGAAATTTTTTAAAAAGCAGATGTGAAAAAGATTCACATCCCATTCTCAGTCACAGAAGAGCAACTGTCCTCTAAGTATGACCCTTATTTTATTTTACCTACAGCAAGTGCCCCCAACTTCAGCAGTACTGTTCTTGTTCAATATTCATTTGTGGGATGCGAGCATCGTTGTCAAGGCCAGCATTTATTGTCCATTCCTAATTGTCTTTGAGAAGATGATGATGAGACACCTTCTTGAACCATTGCATTGTTATTAGGGCAACAGCAAGATTTTGACCCAGCACCAGAGAAGGAATGGCAATGTGGTTCCAAACCAGGATGGTGTGTGCTAAATAAGGCTGCATTTTTGCTTCTGGAGATGGTAAGGCCCAATCTTCAACATGCTTTTCACAAAAGCAACACCTGAGCCTTATTGTAAACAGCCATCATTTATTCTGGCCATGGGCTTAACTTTGTGTACAGGCACCAGTGTGTCTCTCTCAGTTTGGTCTGCATGGACCTTCTCAACCATGAGAAACAGGAAATTGCAACCTTACGCTACACAGACAAAATCAGTTCTCCTTGTAGCGGATCACAATAGTTGCTGTAATGTAACAAAGATATTGCTGTTCTTAAAAAAAAAACTGCAAATGCTAGAAACATGAAATAAAAAGAGAAACTGTTGGAAATATTCTGCATTTGAAAGAGGAAACACAAATTAAAGTTTCTCCACCTAAAACTTTAACACTTTCTCATCCAGTCATTTGCTGCCTATTGCAGCATTTCATGTTTTTATGGGCAAAATCTTCTGCCTGCCAGGAACGGGTGTGGGCGGGCGCAAAGCCGAGCATTGCCCACGATCGGCTGCGCGCGGGGCGGGCAGGAACCCAGAGGGAATCTCATCTCTGCAATTTCACACTCCCCCACCACCTGAAAACCTGCTGGGGAGGGAGCGTAAAAATTCTGGCTACAAGGGGCTGATATTTGCCAGGTTTTTATTCTGTATTAATACGCAAAAAGACTTCAGACGGAGATTATAAGCTTTTCTCTTGCAAGTAAATAGGATTTTTTTCCCCTAGTGAAATGTAGAACAAGCAACGTAATGATGAACAGTGGAAATCAGGGTGTTTCGCATTTCTCAATCTGGCACTTAAGTGGATTTCCACTCTGTTTTCACAGCAGCCAGAGCTAGTGTCACAATAACAGCTTTTCACTGAAGGCATTGAGCTGGGAAAGAGATTAAACCCTTTGTCCCTACTAAGCTGTGTGTACTTGGAAGGAACCATGAGGGTGGAGTGCACAAGCTGTTACACTCTGGCAGTGACTCTTATGCCATGAACTTTATTAACATCAAACCCCTTTGTGATGACCATGAATGAGTTCTGCATCTCTTGCTTAATTACTCTGTTAACTATTTGAGGGCGGCTGCAGGAATCTTGCAACAAATTGTCTTTTGTCTTTGATAGCAAAGCTCCATACCCACTGACACACATGTCGCTGACAATGAATTCCATTAATTATATTTCCTCCACAGCATTATCCTTTTGATCTAAAGTACATTTTCAGATGGACTACTAGCTGGATGAAAATGTTATTTTATTAGCTTTTCGTGAACTGGAATTTCGGAAATGTATAATACACTATAAAATGTGATAACTTTTCAGGTTGCCCATTATTGATATAGTTACCTTATCACAGATACATTGAAGGATAGTCCACAGCAACAATTTGCATTAAAGACATTACAAGGAGCTCCACATAGGTGAAAACAAATGATAGGAGATGGATGGGAGAGTCAGGAAATGAATGAAAATCAGAAGCGATGTCTAATGGGCAACTGTTCCGATATCGCCCAGTTTACATTATGAGCCAAAGTTAAAATTGCCCTTGATGAGTTTTGAGTATTGAAATCTGGTTAATGAATCTAGCAGCAATGAGAGTGAGGTGGAAGCTGAATGAGGTAAGAACAGAGGCAGGTATTAGGGAAATAGAAGCAGTCTTACAGATTAATAGGATTTGAGGGTTGAAGCTCAGTTGTGGGTCAAACAGCCACAGCGGAATTTTCTGTTCCAGTGGGTGAAGAGAAAGTCAGAGTGGCTTCTGCTGGAGAACAGGACAGCTGAACAAACGGGATCTCATTACTTATGCATCTGCGAGGAGTACGTTGAATCTCGTGGTGGGGCAGGCAGGAATTGTCCCACCACGCTGTCACCTCATAGGCTGCAATGTCCAGGAGCCATATTTGAATGGCACTTAGCCATCCACTCTTCCACCCTGCTCCTTGACTGCCCCCCCCCTCAGTCTTGGCTTGATCGCACTCCTCCCCTGTGCCCAGCCTTGGCGCAGCATGTTTGACAGGCAGCTGATATCTTTCAATGACGATGTGAAAGGAAGGTGAAAGCATCATCTACTGACCTGAAAGTCCAAAAAGATATCTACCTCGCCAGGTGCACACCACTTTTAGGTACAGTTGTGAATCAGAGCATTCTAACTTTACGCTGGCAATGGGCTAAATTTGGAGGGGGAACAAGATTCCAGTGTGTTGGGCTTTTAATGGGCATTCATGAGATGCAAATGGGGTTCCCGGCATAGATCAGAGGGACACTCAACCCACCTTTAACCTGCCACGAAAGTCAGGAGAAGATTCCAAACTAATTTCCCAACATCGGGAAACTGATTTCTGGTTTCCCACCAAATCTTGCTCCCCCGCCCATCATGATACCCGCTGCTGAAATAAATTTGAATTTGAAACCAACACCATGGCCAGAATTTTCAAAGGGCTGCAGGGTCAGGATTCGGTGCAGTCGGCCTTTAAAAACTGTGGTCCTAGAAGGTATGTCGGGATCTCAACGCCTCCGGGACAGTTTCAAACTTTCAATTGACTACCAGGGCAGAGAGGGACTGGGTAAGGCACTCACCTTCAATTAGTGGCTCCATAAGCTCCTTGAGGGGCTTGTTGAAGGGCCTGTCTGAAACGGAATGAGATTTTGAAAGATTTTCCTGCCAACCCCAGGCAGTTTTGTCTTTGGATAATTTGCTTTGCAAAACTTTAAAAATTTTATCAGTGGGTCCAACATGCGCAGTATGAGTGCTTCTCCTACCCATCTCATCCATGGCCACAATCACGCTCCATCTTGAGGAGCTGCCTGCTCTAACTAGCAAGGCAGTGGCAGCCCCACATTGAAAATCTGGCCTATATTACTGAGTGGTAACAGATAAAGGTTGGAATCTGGGGTACTCCAGAAATGACTGTGTGGGGAGAAGCCATTGCTTACAAAGTGCTGGCTGCAATCAGACATCTGGAAACAGAATCAGGTGAGGGCAGTTTCACAGGGGCAGAGAATTGTTTAAACTACCTTGCAAAACATATGACGAGATCAAATGGATAAGGACAAATTGCATGTGATGGTTAAAGTCACAGAGTACATGGCTGGTGACTAAGACCAGGGCAATCTTGATTCTATGGGAAGGCTGGAACTTGGACTGAATGAATTTGAACAGGGAACTGTCAGGGAGATGGGCACAGACCTGAAAGGTGACAACACACTCTAGGATCTTGTAGATCTACAGGAAGAATGAGAAATGGGGAGACAATTGAAAGGATGAGGAACTATGAGTGGCTTTATTAAAAACAAGGTGATGACAGCAGCTTTAAAGAGGAAGAACATGAGAATCTCAGGGAGGGGGATTTTAATGCTCTGTTTTACTTACTCGCTGGAAAGCCACTTGGATATCACAGTTCATGACTTTAACAGGCACTTCTCGATCAGCAGCAAAGCTGCCTGCCAAAATGGGCAGAGTCCTAATTCATGTGTGCTAATTGACCTTCTTTCCAAGACTTACCTAATTACTGGTGGGTGACGATTTTCCAGAGTCCAGCAGCTGATGCAGTCAACTTACTCATTTGGGTGGCAAAGGGACTGATGGCTTGCTAATGAGGCTCAGTGGTTACTCATTGTGGCCTTACACTGTCATAAGAGGCCAGGAGACTAACTGAAACCAACAACAAGGGAGAATCCAACTATCGCCCCTTGATGTTCAATGGCATTATAATCACTGAATCACCCATTGTCATATCCTGGAGGTTACCATTGACCAGAATCTGAACTGGACTAGCCATATAAATACTGTGGCTACAGGAGCAGGTCAGAGGCTAGGACTCATGAGATGAGTAACCCACATCCTGACTCCCAGAGCCTGTCTATCATCTACAAGGCACAAATCAGGAGTGGATGGGTGAGTACAGCTCCCACAACACTCAAGAAGCTTGACATTGTCTAGGACAAAGCAGCCTGCTTGATTGGCACCACATTCACAAACATTCACACCCTCCACCACTGACGCACAGTGGCAGCAGTGTGTACCACCTACAAGATGTACTGTAAGAATTCACCAATGCTCCATCGACAGCACCTTCCAAACCCATGACCACTACCAACTAGAAGGACAAGGGCAACAGACAGATGGAACACCACCACCTGGAAGTTCCCCTCCAAGTCATTCACCATCCTGACTTGGAAATATATTGCTATTCCTTCACTGTTGCTGGGTCAAAATCCTGGAACTCCCTTCCTAACAGCACTATGGGTGTGCCTACACCACATGGACTGCAGCAGTTCAATAAGGCAGCTCACCACTACTTTCTCAATGGCAACTAGGGATGGGCAATAAACGCTGGCCCAGCCAGCAAAGCCCAAATCCCACGAATGAATAAAAAATGTCCCACTGATAGTTAGAATTCCCTTGATTTATTTGTGGAAGTATACCTGTGTGCACAGAAAATCTCAAAGAAGCGACATCATCATATTTCTGGTGAAGCCCCAACCCTACAGCTCCCCTTCCCCCTCCCCATCATATACCTGGCCTGTTGAAGTTTACATTCTCCCTGCCTCCCTGTACGGGATCAATGCCATTATTATTATTTGATTCCTAAGTATGGAATGTTAAAGTCCTCGTGCAACTTTAAGCTTTAATAGATTTGGATGTGTATATGTTAAAAGGAAATTGTAAATGGCCTAACAAAGCATAATCTTTTTTAAACGCTAATTTGTTTTTCATTTATTTCAGATGCTGAAACAGATTGAAAATGGCAACAGTCAAATAAATATAAAAGGAAAGTAAAAAACAAAAAAACTGCGGATGCTGGAAATCCAAAACAAAAACAGAATTACCTGGAAAAACTCAGCAGGTCTGGCAGCATCGGCGGAGAAGAAAAGAGTTGACGTTTCGAGTCCTCATGACCCTTCGACAGAACTTGCGTTCAAGTCCAAGGACTTGAACGCAAGTTCTGTCGAAGGGTCATGAGGACTCGAAACGTCAACTCTTTTCTTCTCCGCCGATGCTGCCAGACCTGCTGAGTTTTTCCAGGTAATTCTGTTTTTATAAAAGGAAAGTATATGCATTAGAATTCAAAACCAAAATAGAATAGAATATAACATATAAAGAAATAAATGATGGTTAAAGTATATCAGAGGTAGCAATGCATTCCCAGCTACCTACTATTCTCCAGGTTTAATCTTGCAAATATGTTGTTTCCATTGGCTTATTTTATGTACATTCCACAGCCCTTCTCATGATGTTTAGATTGCCATGACCTTCAGAGGTTTTATCTACAGTTTTACAAAATAGCCACTGAAATGAAAGAGAAATAGTGTCTCATAAGGCTGAAGTGCATTTGAACAAGTATGAGTATAGGAAATAGAAGCAGGTATAAGCCATTCGGCCCATCCAAGCCTGTTCCGCCACTGAAACATTGCTGATCATCTACCTCTTACTCCATTTCACCCCACTATCCCCATGTCATTAGTATCCATAAATCTATCGATTTCAGTCCTGAACATGTTCAGTGACTGAGCTTCCACAGTCTGCAGGGGTAGAGAATTAAGCTTCATCAACATCTGTAGGGAAGCTTAAGGAAAAATGAAGTCTAAACACTTTCAGTTTTCATGCTGGTGCCAAAGGTGGATGGCTAAGGCAGGTCACTATTCCTAAGTTTCAGAAATGCCCACCTGGTAGAAACTGAAATGAATGTATCTTTTTTGGCACACAGTAACTTGCATTCACATTGGGTGGAATCATCCCAGAGTTGCACTAAGTGCAGTAGTGGGCGCAAAAGACGATGTTTTACCTGCCAGCCGCAATGGCAGGTTTTCACACTGTACTGTCTGATTCCTGCCTCATTAATTATGCAGCCACAATAAACACGCAATCTCACTGGTGGGCAACCTCTGAATAGCCCACCACGTCGTTACCTCACCATCTCCTCACTTCGGGTGCTATATCTAAACTGCACCTGCCCACACAGTTCTCAATGTTTGCAGCCAGGACTGCTCCAGTGATGACATGGCCCCAAAAGCCAAAAGGAGTTCAGTGACCCATCGCTGGGATGTCTTTCGGAGGCCCATCGCAATGTCCTCCAGCCCCACTCTGGCTGCAGGAGGTCCAGCAATCTCACCACTATAGCTTGGGAGGCAGTGGCCAGTGCATTGCTGCTTGGAAAAGGTTGGCCATCCAGTGCAGAAAGAGGATGAATGATCTCATCCGTGCTGCCAGGGTAAGGCAACCATCTTATCACTCTAAACTCACAAAATCACAAAGCCATCACACATTCACTGGCATCTCACTCACTGCCAGCTCAAGGGACATCACCATTCATTCTCTCACATACCCCCTCTGAGTCATATGGACTCGAAACATTAACTGTGTTCCTCTCCGCAGATGCTGTCAGACCTGCTGAGTTTTTCCAGGTGTTTTTGTTTTTGTTTCAGATTTCCAGCATCCACAGTTTTTTGCTTTTACCCTCACATCATCTTCTGGCCGCATGTCCTCTGGAGTCTGTCTTCTCATTCCTCATCATCTTGAGGCCACTTGCACAGATCAACATGTGTCCCCACACACACCCTGGGATACCCCACTTCCCCAGTATAGCCGTCACCCTGCTGCCTCTTCTCTTGCCTGAGGCCACTTCTTCCCCTTCCCCAAGCAAGCCCTAGCCCTGCAACTTTGAAAAGCCACCCACACCTTACAGCTGGTCTGGTAGGTAGACCATGAGCCCCTCACCAAAAGCGATGTGATGTTGCCTGCGAAGCCTGGCACTGATGACCAAAACAAGGTAGGCCAACAAACCTCCAAGTCCTGAGTGAAGTGCAGCTCGCCAGGTGCATGATGCTTATGTACAGTCCTGAAACACATCGGTGTGTAACCACATGGACGTGCCTGGATGATCCAGCGTAGGGGGATGATTCCGGCGAGCAGGGCTTATAATGAGATGCTAAAATATTGAAATTAGGTTCCCGATGTGTGGCAGTGAGACACACGGCCCGCCATTGACAGGTTGAGCAGACAATCACAAACTAGTTTCACAACAGCGTAAAACCGATTTTTGGCCTTCTCGCCATATTGTCCGCTCACGCTGCCAAACATGCCCACCACCAACAGGGGCGGAAAATTCCACCCACTGACCTTTAAGTTTAGGCTTTGCTCACCTCTTGTCTGCCTAAATGTTTTTTTACAGACTGCGATGCTGTCTATATATTACCCAATACTAATTAGTACGTATAAATCTTGAGATATTACCCGATCATTCTACCTGGTTCTGGATTACCTGGTCCTTCTAACATCCCTGACACCAATCCACATTTTGATTACTCCTATAAAGGGGCTATCTTCCTTTCAAAGTTCTGATGCAGGGTCATAAGCTGAAACTGTAATCTTTCCTTTCCCCTTTTCAGATGCAGATCTGCCTGTGTTTTCGTGTTATATTTCAGATTTCAGTTTTTTTTTTCTTTTTATCTCTATTCAGCTTTGTTTCCTCAAAATGCAGATTTGCAACCCTTGAGGCGTCAGCATATGTTTGATGGTAACCTGCTTATGGAGGATTCACAGAACAGGAGTTAATACAATACATTGTCGAGATTGCTTTCAAAATTGTGATGACTCAATGGAGCGGACAGGTTTCAACAAGGAACAACTAAACTTTATTACAGAGAGCTTTTCTGGTGCGACACGCTCGATCAGGACTCTCATCAGAAAGTCCCACCCCCTGGATTGCCCGCACTTAGGGCTCATTGGTTGGAGCCTCAGAACATCACGTGACCCCTGATAGACAGCAGGAGGTGCCACACCCTCAGTTATTACAAAAAAATCAACCTATGATAGCCACTGTAGAGAAAATACTAACTGTATGTCCCCCATAGCCTCATAATCATGATGCAAGTTCTATTAGATCCTGTGGGAAGCTCATTTCACAAACATTTCTTCATTGCCATGAAGCACCAGTTGGTCTATTCACTAGAGCTTGAAAACAAGCTCTTTTGTTGGCCAACCCAGCTGGCTAAAGGTAATTGATACTTAAAATAGGACATGGGAGTCTCTACAATTGATCCTCAGTTCCAACCCATGTCACAACATCTTCCTGGCTAAGAATTAACCCAGTAACATTTGTGACAATGATCGGAGTGGTTTAGTTTTCAAATGAAATTTGGTCAGTGTGTTCCCACTGATCTAGAAAAGCTTTGACTCTTACTTTAATCTGTGAAAGTCTATATGGGTGCACTGTACAAATCTGTATGTCATAGGCTGATCCAGCTCGCCCTACGGTCTCTCTTGTCCCTCTCTCCTGTAGCAGCTGGTGCTACTCTGCCTGGTCTCATCACCTCCTCCGGCAGACCAAGAGAATCTGTAGCAAAATGCTGATGACCGAGCACTTATTTTCTGCTGGCGACTCCTATAAGGTATTCAATAAGGTGGAGTAGCACAGCGCTTACTATTTTTTATGTGAAATCCTCGGAGGATTTCTGAAATAAATGTTGATGAAGTGTTGGTGAGATCTTGACAAAGTGTCCCAGAAGTGCTCTTCAAGCCATCAGCAGCAAACGAACAGTAAAAGGCAAAAATAAAAATAAAAATAGCTGGAAAAACTCAGCAGGTCTGACAGCATCTGCGGAGAGGAATACAGTTAACATTTCAAGTCCGTATGACTCCTCATCAGAACCTGCTGAGTTTTTCCAGCCATTTTTATTTTTATTTTTGTTTCAGATTTCCGGCATCCGCAGTATTTTGCTTTTATCTTAGAGTTAAAGGCAAAATACTTGTAAGTAGCTCTTGAAATCCTCTGCAACAACTTTTTACGCCCAGTCAGCTAGCTGGTGTTCAGAGAAGGCATTAGGTGAAGCACTAGCAACCAAAACCAAGCCCACTCCCCCAAGACACTCCCCCACATCCCCCTCCCACCATCACTCACCTGTGCCTGGTCCTTGGAAATCCCATGCCTCGGGTGAGTGTAGTACCACCTGCAGCCTCCCTGGTGGCACTGCCGAGCGCTAAAGAGCTGCCAGCCTCTGATTGACTGGCATCTCTCGGCAGGTGGGAATTCCGCCACCTAGGGTCCTTGGTCTCAAGGAAGGCCTGCCGCTGACCAGTTAAGTGCCTGATTAATACTTAATATAGCGTGCCTTCCGAAAAGGGATGCGGGGCTCTTGCCGGCTCTCCAGCCAGCAGGTGAGACACCCATCATCTCCCATTAAATACTGCCCATACTGTTCCACTAAAATTGTCATGTAACCTCTTTCATGAGCACTAACAGGCAAGTTAAGTGGCAATCAGCTGCTTAACAATCCTCTGGGTGACTTCAACTCCAAGATTGCGCCTTGCTCAAAATGTGGGCTAAACAGGCATTTCAGCTCACGACCCTTTCTTGGCCACCTGGAGGGCTCTTTGGCACCTAAAATATTACTGCCCTCCTAACATCTGTTTGAGGCAGCCACCAAGCATGCCTATAGATATCACCCAATCCAAAATGGCATTGGACATATTTCCAGTGCTGTTCAGGCACACAACATACACCCAAAAAAAAAACAGGCACAGTGAGTATTTGTTTCACCCTGCCTCATTTGCAGAAATCTCTGAAATTTGAAATGTTGCAAAATGAAGAAAATAATCACTGAAAAGGAATAAGATTGAATGAAGATTTATTATCACCTGAGATATGAAGTTAATGGAAGACTCCATTTTGGAGAGCTCAGTGGTCTGTAGATCCAGCAGTTGCAGTACTTTCGCAGCCAAGCTGTCGATTTGACTAGCTACACTTGCGAGAGATTGGGCAGCATAGGCCTTGGTCTCCTCAAAAGCTTTTGTCTTGTCTTGAGACTGTAAGAAAAATACATTATTTTAGGGACAGCTTTTATGGAAAAAGTGTAAAGTTCTCTCCAGATACTGAGAAATATTCGTACTGCATCAAGTATTGTAGTCCATCATTTTTGTAAAAATCCCTTGCTATTTGAATCATGGAAAACAATTATAATTTGTTTATTTGTGAGAATATTGAAAACTAACAATAATCTTCAAATCCAATTGTTGCAATGTGCACTATTGGTTTTGCATTGGAACATGTTGAAAATACAATTTCACTTTTTGCACTTAATTATATATGTAAAAAGAACAAGTTTTTTTTATAGGTAGGGAAGCTGTTATAACTTCATTCAATTGCTCGACATAATATTTTTTTTATTCTTTCATGGAATGTGGGTGCCACTGGAAATTTTTTATTGCCCATCCCTAATTACCCTTGAATTGAGTGGCTTGCTAGGCCATTTCAGAGGGCAGTTAAGAGTCAACCACATTGCTGGGGGTCTGGAGTCACATGTAGGCTAGACCAAGTAAGGATGGCATGTTGCCTTCCTTAAAGGGCATTAGTGAACCGCATGATTTTTTATGACAGTTTACAGGCACCATTAGTAATACTTATATCCCAGATTTTGATAATTAATTGAATTTAAATTTCACCAGTTGCCATGGTGGGATTTGAACCTGTGTCCTCAAAACATTACCCTTAGTCTCTGGATTACTAGTCCAGTGGCCCGACCACTATGGCACCATCTCCTCATCTCCTTTCTCTATTTATAATGTTTTAAAATAATTCCCTATGATATGCATACTGGAACTGCTTATTGCCTACAACAACATCAGTCTGGCAGCAGCTGCTATGAACCCCAGGAACATCATCTTCACCTCAACCTTCAGCTGGCAAATGTCTCAGGCCAGACAACACGTGGCTCCACAGTTCAGCCATGGCTCCCTATAGGTTCTCCTCTAGGCTGTCCAAGAACGGCGGGATGTGCTTTTTCCCACCACTGGCATCAGGAAACCCTCCAGTCTGAACAAGGAAGCCAGGACAGAGATTGAAGTGAAGATTAGCAGCCATGTGGTCCACAAGCACACTTGGGTCCAAGGCAGGAAAAAGGTCAGTGACCTATTCCTCACCACCAGGGTGAGTAAATGGTGGCATCAGGTCTATGTGGTTCACAGAGTGGGGGACAACAAGCAGCATATTTCAGTGAAGGGGGGCAGCGGGCAGGCAATAAAATGCAGAGTAAACCTCAGTAGCAGATGCATCATGAGGCCTGAAAATAGTTGGTCCAGAATTTGCTGGCTTATACTTCCATCATTGTACAAGTGGCATGAGAGTGAGTGTGGACCGTTATCCGGGAGGCCACATTATTTGTCGGAGAGATGCGTACTGATAAGGGAGTTCAGTGTCCCTCGCGGTGAGACTCATTGTTCCCTTCAGTCTGCAAAAGAAAATGGCACATAAGAACATACACACATAAGAAATAGGAGCATGAGTAGTCAATTCAGCCCCTCAAGCCTGCTCTGCCAGTCAATTAGATCGTGGCTGATCTGATGTGGCTTTAACTTCACATTCCTGCATGTCCTATAACCCTTGACTCCCTTGCAGCTCAAAAATCTAACTCAGTCTTGAATATATTCAGTGATCCAACCTCCACTGCTGTCTGTGGAAGAGAATTCCAAATTCTAGCGACCCTCTGAGAAAAGAAATTTATCCTCATCTCCTTCTTAAATGGGAGACCCTCTACTTTGAAACTGTTATTTTTTTTTTTTCATTCATGGGATGTGGGCTTCGCTGGCTAGGCCAGCATCTATTGCCCATCCCTAGTTGCCCTTGAAAAGGTGGTGGTGAGCTGCTATTTTGAACCGCTGCAGTCCATGTGGTGTAGGTACACCCTCAGTGCTGTTAGGAAGGGAGTTCCAGGATTTTGACCTAGCTACAGTGAAGGTACAGCGATATAGTTCCAAGTCAGGATGGTGAGTGACTTGGAGGGGAACTTCCAGGTGGCGGTGTTCCCATCTATCTGCTGCCCTTGTCCTTCTAGATGGTAATGGTCATGGGTTTGGAAGATCCTGTTGAAGGAGTCTTGGGTGAATTCCTGCAATGCATCTTGTAGATGGTACACACTGCTGCTACTGTGCATCCGTGGTGGAGGGAGTGAATGTTTGTAGATGTGGTACCAATCAAGTGGACTGCTTTGTCCTGGGTGGTGTCAAACTTCTTAAGTGTGGTGGGAGCTGCACTCACCCAGGTGAGTGGGGAGTATTCCATCACACTCCTGACTTGTGCCTTGTAGATGGTGGGACAGGCTTCAGGGAGTCAGGAGGTGGGTTATTCGTTGTATGATTCTTAGCATCTGACCTGCTCTTGTAGCCACAGTATTTATATGGCTTGTCCACTTCAGTTTCTGGTCAATGGTAACCCCCAGGGGGTTGATAATGGGGTATTCAGTGATGGTAATGTCATTGAACATCAAAGGGCAATGATTGGATTTTCTCTAGTTGGAAATGGTCATTGCCTGATACTTGTGTGGCACGAATGTTACATGCCACTTGTCAGCCCAAATCTTGATACAGCCCAGGTCTTGCTGTTTTTGGATATGGACTGCTTCAGTATCTGAGGAGTTGCGAATGGTGCTGAACATCATGCAATCATCAGCAAATATCCCCATTTCTGACCTTATAATAAAAGAAGGTCATTGATGAAGGAACTGAGGATGGTTGGGCTGAATACACTACCCTGAGGAACTTCTGTGTTGAAATCCTGGAGCTGAGATGACTGACTTCCAACAACCACAACCATCTTCCTTTGTGCTAGGTATGACTCCAAACAGCGGAGAGCTTCCCCCCTGATTCCCATTGACTCCAGTTTTGCTAGGGCTCCTTGATGCCACATTCTGTCAAATGAGGCCTTGATGTCAAGGGCAGTCACTCTCACCTCGGGAGTTCAGCTCTTTTGTCCATGCTTGAACCAGAGCTGTAATGAGGTGAGGAGCTGAGTGGCCCTGGTGGAACTCAAACAGGATGTCAGTAAGCAGATTATTGCTAAGCAAGTGTCGCTTGATAGCATTGTTGATGACCCCTTCCATTACTTTACTGATGATGGAGTGTAGACTGATGGGCTGGCAATTGGCCGGGTTGGATTTGTCCTGTTTTTTGTCTTCAGGAATTGGATCATCCACTCGGCACTTCTGGCTGAAGATGTAAGTGCTTCAGCCTTATCTTTTGCACTATGTGCTGAGTTCCTCCTTCATTGAGGATGGGGATATTTGAGGAGCCTCCTCCTCCAGTGAATTGTTTAATTGTCCACTACCATTCACGGCTGGATGTGGCAGGACTGCAGAGCTTAAATCTGATCCATTGGTTGTGGAATCGCTTAGCTCTGTCTATCACTTGCTGCTTATGCTGTTTGGCATGCAGGTAGTCCTGTTTTATGGCTTCACCAGGATGATGCCTCATTTTTAGGCATGCCTGGTGCTGCTCCTGGCATGCCCTTATACACTTTTCATTGAACCAGGGTTGATCCCCTGGCTTGATGGTAATGGTAGGGTGAGGGATATGCCAGGCTATGAGGCTGCAGATTGTGTTCAAGTACAATTCTGCTGCTGATGATGGCTCACAGTGCCTCATGCATGCCAGTCTTGAGTTGCTAGATCTGTTTGAAATCTATCCCATTTAGCATGGTGGTAGCGCCACACGACACGATTATCCTCAATGTGAAGGTGGGACTCCGTCTCCACAATGACTCATTAGGAGTGGTCACTCCTACCGATGCTGTCATGGACAGATGCATTTGCAGCAGGCAGGTTGGTGAGGGTGAGGTCCCTCTTGTTGGTTCCCTCACCACCTGTCGCAGACTCAGTCTAGCAGCTATGTCCTTTAGGACTCAACCAGCTCAATCAGTAGTGGTGCTACCGAGCCACTCTTGGTGATGGACATTGAAATCCCCACGCAGAGCACATTCTGTGCCCTTGCCACCCTCAGTGCTTCCTCCAAGTGGTGTTCAATATGGAGGAGCACTGATTCATTAGCTAAGGGCGGGTGGTATGTGGTAATCAGCAGGAGGTTTCCTTGCCCATGTTTGACCTGATGCCATGAGAGTTCATGAGGTCTGGAGTCGATGTTGAGGACTCCCAGGGCAACTCCCTCCTGACTGTATACCACTGTGCCGCCACCTCTACTGGGCCTGTCCTACCTGTGGGACAGGACATACCCAGGGATGGTAATAGTGGCGTCTGGGACATTATCTGTAAGATATGATTCTGTGAGGATGACTATGTCAGGCTGTTGCTTCACCAGTCTGTGAGACAGCTCTCCCAATTTTGGCACTAGCCCCCAGATGTTAGTAAGGAGGACTTTGCAGGGTCAACAGGGTTGAGATTGCTGTTTTCATTTCCATTGCCTAGGTTGATGCTGGGTGGTCTGTCCTGTTTCATTCCTTTTGTGTGGCTTTGTAATAGTTTGATACAGCTGAGTGACTTGCTAGGCCATTTCAGAGGGCATTTTAAGAGTCAACCACATTGCTGTGGGTCTGGAGTCACGTGGAGACCAGACCAGGTAAGGACAACAGATTTCCTTCCCTAAAGGGAAATCTATTGGAGATGAAAAGACAGGCTGGAGAACACCTGGCGGAGCTGCCAGAGGCATTGTGCAGACGATGGATGAGGCCCCATCAGTTTTTAAACAGATTTCCTTCCCTAAAGGACATTAATGAAGCAGATGGGTTGTTACAACAATCGACAATGGTTTCATGGTTATCATCAGACTTTTAATTCCAGATTTTTATTGAATTCAATTGAAATTCGATTCCATCTACCATGGCTGAATTTGAACCCAGATCCCCAGAGCATTACCCTGGGTCTCTGGATTACTAGTCCAGCAACAATACTGCTACACCATTGCGTCCCCCTATGTTGTTTTGCATGATATTTTAATATAACATATGCAAAACAACACCAAAGATGGTTGGAGGAGTTTCCCGACGCTCACACCTGCAGAGCAGAAAGCAGTACAATTGGCCAGAGAGCAGGATGGCTGGGCAATCATGGATGGCAGAGCAGGAGTTTCAAGAGAAGAGATTGAGGAGTCCTTGAGCCTGGTGCCAACCACTGGGCAGAAAGGAAACATGTGTCAGAGAAGAATGGGAAGAGGGATTGTTAACTAAGGCGATCCTAATTGTTTCTGTTCTCTAATGCAGGTCCTCAAATTTGGGAGGGACCTCCTGCTCCATTAACCATGAACCTGCAATCTACCTCTGAGGAGGAGGTTGTCAAAGCCTCAGAAGGTGCACCTCATATCTGTCCCTCTCACCCTTCACCAGCTCAGAAAGAGTCACCTTGATGGGTGCAGATCATGGTTAGAGTGGGGGCGGGGTGGTGGTGTCATAATTTGGTGAGCACATCATGGATACACCAGAGCGGCTGATAGAGGCTGTGACGGCCGGGGACCCTGACAGTCGGAGGACTGTCAGAGGCCAGGCCCATGGTGAGCCCCAGGCTGATGAAGGGCCTCTGGTCATGGCCACAAGAAACCTATTGGAGATGCAGAGACCAGGCGGGCAAACACCTGGCCGAGCTGCCAGTGGCATTGTGCAGATATGTGCAGATGATGGAGGAGGCCCCATCAGTTTTTAAACAGTTCCAAGAGAGAGACCAATGGGCCTCCCACACGCGTCCCTCCATGGCCCTGGCATCTGATCCCAGGCCGTCCAGACCTTCCAACACCAATACATCCTCCGCATCATACTCACTCGATAAGGAGTGTTGGCTCCTCTATGCCTGTGGCTGACAAGTCCTCCGCCTTCTGTTGCGTTAAGTTTAGCAGGGGGCAGCAGACCTTCTTTGAGGAACACACTGTAGTGCTCCTCCACAGCAGTCCATACAGAAGCATTCCAATGGTTTGCTCTATAGTAACTCCTTTGGATGCAGGGGAAACATTGTGCTGCTCTTTTGAGTGGATAGCCCCTAACACACATTATCCATTCCTGCTTGGAGGCTTGAATGGTTACCTGGGAGTTAGCTCGGATGTATGAATCATGAGAGCTCCCAGGGATGCAAGCACACATCTGGAGATTCCATTTCAGGTGGTCACAGGTCAATTGCACATTAATTGAGTGGTACCCTTTTCTACTTATGAAGGTTGCAGGCTGGTTTCTGGGAGACCTGATCACCACATGTAAGCAATCGATTACCCCTGAACCTATGGGGAACCCATGATGGCACCAAAGCCCACTGGTCTTGCAACCAGGCTCTCTGGACCCTTACTGAACTGCACAAACTCTCCAGCCCTTTTAAAGAGGGCATTCATGACCTTTCAGATGCAGCATTGCGTTCTGGAAGGAGCTGCTGACATAGAAGCTTAATGGCACAGTTACTTTTAGTTCCACTGGCATTGGGTTCCCTCCCAGTCCACAGGCCCAGAGGTCCTCTTGAAGGAAAGCACACAGGTTAGTGACTGCCTCTATAAATATCCTCAGCCACCTTTGGCATTGTCCCTCCATCATTTGCTGGTAGTTTTGGCATGTGTGGTGGACTCTAGAACACACGATTGCTCATTGCACCAGCCCCTGGTTACCTCCATCATGACCACATTGTCTGGTGCCGCTCCTTGTTAACCTTCTGGCTGCTGTTGTATGTGGCTGAATGCCATCCTTTTTCTGCCCTATTCCCCCTCCAACTGAGGCTTCAGGAACACTCCATGAATGAGACTCATTTTGACACCAGCGAGTGAACAGAGGGCAGAAGACAGGCAAAGGTTTGTCCTCCACTGCTGGCCTGGCGCCTCAACCAAAACTTTGCACCTATGGACAAATGGAGATCACCCTGGTCTTCTTCAACCCGAGTCTGGTTTTGCTCTCAAAGTCCCTCGATCTTCCCTCAATCAGCCTTGACCATTAATCATTCACCCTCCAGCCTCACTTTGTCACCCTCGACCTTGCCTTGGTCAGCTTCGACCTTCTCTCAATCACCCTTGACCATCCTTGGTCATCCTTGAGCTTCCCTGCTCCATGCTAGTTTTTACCGGTCATGAAAGCAGGGGCCCATGTTTCCCAAGCACCACCTACCTAATTCCAAAGATAGCACTTAATCACAGAATCATCTGTTTCAATGAATATTCATTGCATGCAAATCCATTACAATTAGTTTCCCACTACATGCCATTGGCATTGCCATTCCACTTCCAACCCGCTGTCAGGAAAATTTGGTGCTTCTAACCTGACTTCAGGAACTTCACTTCCTGTCCTATTGAGCACCCCTGCCCACCTCTTTCTCCCACCCTGTCCCTCACCCAGCATTAAGTTCTGCCCTACATAATACTTGATGCCACCACATAGGTTTTGAACATTGGTTATTAATGGATTTATTAGATTCTTATACTGGGTTTCAGTTGCATAGTTTGTGCTCTTTCCAATCACATAACAACAGCAAACTGGAGCTAGTGTGAGGAAGGAGTATTTGACTCATAAATGTTCAAGCTACCAAAGCAAATACTCATCTCAAACTCAACCTGTTGCATTATTAACAAAAGTCAATCATAACAATCCTAACAAATAAATCACAATCCTCCATCCAAGAAGCGTATTCACTATGTTAATCACTGCAATAAACAGCTAAACACGTTTAGCAGTATGAAATCTGTCATTTCACTGCAATTTCATGGAAATAGCTCCATTGGGAATGCTTTTCATAATCAAGGAATTTACATTAATTGTGATACATTCATGTGAACAGTGCATTATTTTCATAACTTCGCAAGTAAAACAATGGATAATAAATCACTGACAGTGCATTTTACCCAAAAAGAAAAATCTTTATTTATTTATCTTATTATCTTTATTTATTAACTGAACAAATTTTTTATATCAGAAATCTATAGGAAAATAGTCCGTGATAGAAAAAATGTGCTGTTTAATGCTATTTCTTCTAAAATAGAAACACGTGAATTAGAAAAGCAAATAAGAAAGTCAGTTTTTTTAATTCTAATTGACGTCAAGCAGAAATAACAACATTTGCATTTTCACCACTCACATCTTAAAGTGAAACTTCCAAATGCTGATAGAAATCAGAATGGAAACCTGTGACTTCTGCTATCATTCTGGTTTATGAGTGGTCACAAGTCTTAAACCATTTTTAAAAAATTGTTGGAGGCAACATTTCAGCATTATCAGTTACAAGTGAATTAAGAAAGTCAGAGCATCGCAGGAAAATTTTGAAGAACATTGTTTCTCAGCTCGACTTTGTATTGTTTTGTATAGTGCAAAGTTCCCTGGAAACTTCAGTTTCCCAAAATCATTTTTAATAATGAGGAAATATGTGTTTGGCCAATAATTCACACTCAACTGATTTTTTTAACAATCCGTGGAAGAAAATGTCATTAAAATCTGAATATTGAAAAAGCAGTAACTATACAAAAATGCAAAGTGTTTCTGAAATAATTTGTACATGATACAATCTAACCATAACATTCGGTATCAATATTTCAAGATTGATGGCTAGAATTATTGAGTTTTTCTTTAATATATGAACATTTACTTTGTCCTAATCAAGTACATAAGCTTTTGAAAATCCAGTAATTGTTTCCTAATATAATTCAAAAAACATTGAGCTAGTTTCCATGTGTATCCATTAGCTACAGGTATTGAAATGCAGGGCACACAACTGCCTGGAAACCAGAAGCATGCTGCACTGCCAGCCTTTCAATGCAGTGTGCTACAGAGCTAAGGAAGGTATATCAGTGCAGAAAAGTCTTTGCTTATCAGCATTGTTTAAAATTCTCAACACAGTACATGCCAAATCCACTTATGATTTTGCAAGTAAATAATTAATTTCTGATACTGTTTAATAAATATATCAAATATTAGACTGAATTAAAAGCTATCTTTCAAATATTTGTTGGAATATCATTTCTGAATTTATCTGGTTAGGGTACTTGAGTCTAGACCCTCTCAAGTTTTGAACTAGTAATAGCATAAAATGTTACAACTAGTTTATTAAATACTGTAGTAATATTCCTCAGTAAATTATATAACCAGTAAGCTGTAGCAAAGCTAATAGAGAAGTACAAGTTACTGAATATGAATGACCAGATGCACAGTCCAAGTGAATAGGGAATGCACTGCAGCTATGGTTAGGCTTGTTATAGTTACAAATACTTAACTAACTTAATTCACATACCTGTATGTAGTTATTCTCACAGTATTCAGCTACTTTCTGGAGATTTGTGTAGCTTTCCTTCAAAGCTTGTCTATCTGCAGGGATGTCATGTTGAAATAAGCTCTGCATTTCTGCCATTTTGCAGAGACTGTTTTCATTTCCTTCTTCTGTGAACACTCAGGTTTTTAACTTGAGGTTTCCCCAGCCTCAGCTTATTTATTGTGATCTTTCAATCAGAGCATTCTGGGCATTTTTGCACACACAAAAAAAATAGTGCAGTGCTTTATACAAAAGCATTGTTTACTTAAAAAGGTCATGTCAGAGGTTTTCTTATGCAGAGTTTCTGTTTGATCAACACATTGTGAGAATATATAAAAATGGAAGGATTCTACATTTAAGAGGTAAATTGCACTTTTTATGCATAACAGAATCCTTTTAAGTTTATTTTTTGTAGGATCAATTTCCTTTCAAAGTCCAGGATCAAATGTGTTCTCTTATGAGATTATTTACCCTTTTTAATTGTGATGGTATAAGGAAAACAGATCAGTTTTGATCATTCTATTGGTAGGTCCCACCACTTTTGACAAAAATGGAAAATCACATTCAGCACATGCTCTGACTTTCACACCACTTTGAATTGCTTTCAGAAAACAGTATGCTGTACAGTTTCAATATAAATTACATCAAAACATATTTTCCAATTATGTATGTGCTTGGAGTAGTCTTCAGGAGAAGGCACAGGAACATTAAATTATTGAAGAAGACACTGTTTGAGCAAGACTGAGGCAAGACGAAGAAGATAAGATCATTTCAGTCAGCAAAGTTTAAACTTCCTTATGTCTAAAGTAAGGAGAAACAAAGACGAATTATTCAAAGTGGCACCATCTTTGGTTCTAACTCATTTAGTCTAAGAATTGAACAGCATAGCACCTGGTTTTCAGCACTAAGAAGATACATAAGGCCCCCAAATGATGTGTAGGAACTTTTGCAGTCAGAAGTATGCCGCCCACCATTTAGGGTATCTTTCACATGCAAATCACAAGTTTAGGGAAGCCAAGCTGACACTCTTGAGTCATCTTGTTTTCCATTTTCAACTCTCAAAGTAATTTGTAAAACGGCCTTAGCCTTTCACCTGATTCTTAAAAGATTTCATTGTTAATAAATTCAAGTTTTTATGATCAAAGTGTAAAGTGTTAAGACTTTAGAGCTCATATTGTGATCAAAATAACATAAACAAAATAAAAATTGTTTAGTGATCCAGAGTTTGTATTCATTCCCAAATTTGGGAAAATTAGCTCAGCTCGAGGAAGGACACTCTCATTACCAATCAACCAGAAAACAAATGGATAATCATCAGCCCACTGGGAAAACAGACACAAAAATATGACACAACATGGTCTTTCTACTGACCGTTGGGCAGGGTTTTTGGGTCGTTGGGCAGGCGCAGCAGGCAGGTCCGGGAGCGGCCGGGGAACAGCCCATGATCAGCCCCCAACCACGATTTCATGCTGGCTGGTCAATTAATGGCCAGCCAGCGTGAAAGGCGCGCTGAGAAACTCAGCACTGCTGGGGTGGGGGCAGGAGGAGTGCAAGCACGAAAGTCTGCACATGCGCAGGGGGAGTACGCACTGAAAGTTCCCCGAAGGTGGGGAGCTACCTGTGGTAACTGCGCAATTTTAAAATCAAAAATATAGACTTAATATGTGAAAAAAATGGGCCTAATTCAAAATAACATAAACAAAATAAAAATTCTGCCCAAAAATTTATATTTATTTTTTATTTAATTGTGGAAACCTCATCCTGACCGTGGATGAGATTTGCTAAAAAATCAAAAGGCTGCCTGGCCAATTCACCTGCCTGCCAACCAAAAGGTTGGAAGGGCAACGAAAGATAGGTTTAAATTAATTAATTAAGGGCCTTAATAGGCCTCTTAATTGTCAGCAGGTGCACTGCTGACTCTTGCGCGTGCCCACCGACTGAAATATTGCTTGCCCACAGGATGTAAAATCCTGCCCATTAGGGGCTGCCTTCATCTCTTTTATTTGTTGTCTCTCCACCATCTGTAAAGCACTTTGGGACCTTTTCTCTGTTATACGGACTGTTTAGATTCAAACTGTTATTCTCTCAAAATAACAGATCCTCGGTGTGATCTTCCGTCCAACTTTCCAGCTAGGCAGAACGCAAATTCAACACCATCAATAGACAGAAGGAATTAGACTCATAGGACTGGATTTTGTGTGCCCTGCCGGGCCTGCTTTCAGCAGGGTGTGGGGGTTCAGGTAAAATAGGGTGAGTGCCCACCCCAACACCTTCCCACACACTCCCGAGCTCAACCCCATAACACAGTAGTTGGGCAGCGCCAAAATTGGTTGCACGCCAGCCATAGTTAAATAAATAATCAAGAGTCAATTGAGCTTGTTAGCAAGCCGATTGACCCCAATAATACGCTGCCCACACAAAATATTGTTGACATGGGGAGCTGGGCGGGAATGGGTAGGCCAATTTGGTTAAAACATTTTTAAAGGAGCAGGAAGGAAGTGGGGTACTATCTTCAAGCGGTGCCCTTTGTGCATCAGAGGACGGCAGCCACCCTAAGATAGTGCCCTCCTCTTCTTCCTGCCCACCTGCTCTGAAAAACCCACCACACCCACGGCCACACCCCCCTCCCTAAGCCATCTAAACCCTTCCTACTCAATACTCTGGATTTACCTTACTGCAGGATCTATTGGGCCTTCTTCTTGTGGCTAGTTGCAGTCCTGGCAGTGCCCACTAATGAGATCTTGGCATTGCCAGGGCTGCTTACACTACTGGCCAATCTGATTGGCTAGTAGATCCCAAGGGCGGGACTTCCTCCCCAGAGATGTAAGGAAGTCTGACTGTCACCAGCCTGCAGCGTATTATGACTGCGGGGAAGGCTGGCATGGAGCAAGTCGGCTTCATGCTGACTTTTCCTCAAGGGTGGGTGAGCCATTCGCCCTCTCATAATATGTAGCCCATAGTCAACCTTCCTCCCCCAACCTTTGCCACTGTCAAGTAATGTCCTATCATGCCCCTACATCCTCCTCACGCAACTACCCCCTCCTAAACTGCACCCATCCCCTATCAAATTGCCAAATTAAAAAAATGCCCTGTTGTGCTGTGCCAATGAAAAACAGGCCACAAGTTTTATTTCCCACAATGGGTGGTCCCAATCTTGTTCATGTTGGCATTCTTCACCACGCTGAGGGTAGGTGTCATGTGGATGGCAGATAATTTCCCACCATAAGTCATGGAAATCAGGAGTTAAATATGAGAGCCACTGTTGCGTAACTTCTGGCAGCAGGCTACAGAACAGCCTGGCACAGCGCTACAGCAGGTCACCAACCCAACCACTTGAATGAAAATATTGCTTGATTTGGACATAAAGAGAAATGGGGAAAATAAATTTAAGATAGAAATAGGAGGCTCCAGCTACCTTTGCAGATGTAGCCACAAAAAATATTTAGGCATTTTTGTGGGAGGACAAAAAATGAAGACACAGGCTCTGAATTGCCTTGAGGTTGTCAGCACCTATGCCCGTTATTATCCAAAAAAAAATTGAGGAAACGTGTTTGGCACATTATGTCATATATGCGCTATGAATACACTGCCTTGAGTTTCTACATGTTTTTGGCAGCTTCAGTGAAACCCCCAAGGGAATGATTCACGTAAGAATGCCATTCACTTGATGGTACTGTTCTCTGGAATTTCCTATTTGCAGCACTATTGCACTCATGGAAATTTGGAGCCACAAATAATGGGCTCAGCTATTCCTCTGCGATTCAGCCCTAAATGTGGAGCTTACTCTTTGAAGAACCCCCAAACTTTCCTTGATGATTTTTAGTCAATTAATTATTTTCACAATTTTCACTGAAACTTTCACTTGACCCTGGCCTCATCTACTGTCAGTGTATTTCAAAAAGTACTTCACTGCCTGTAAAGTACTATTGGACATCCTGAGGTTGAGAAGAGCACCATATAAATGCAAATCTTTCTTCTTTCTACACCATCCTAATGGAGGAGGAGGAGGAACAACAGCATGTAGAGGCTAGGAGAAGACACCAGCCCTCCATATACAACCTCTATAGCATGTCAATAAGCAGTACAAATTCTACTTCATTTAACTAGATCAGTATATCTCCTAGGAAAGTAGAACATAGTATCCATGTGGGAAAGTTTTCCCATCAAGAAACTTTGAATATTTGATATTTCTAACATCTGTCTTTTGCAGAAAAGATTTAACAATCCTGGACTTTCACAGCACCAAGCTAATTTAAAAGTTTCAAAACCATTCAATTTGGGTGCTTTGGAAAATATGAATAAAATCAGTTGGTTAAGGTTGGTACTTTTAGTATAGTTGTTCATTTAAACATGTACAGTTCCATGCAGTTGGGAGATTTCTCCAAAGGATAGCTAAATATTTTATGTAATTTAGAAGTTCTGCATTTCAGTCTTCTAATTGCAAACCTGAACATGAATGGAAGCAACTTTGTGACGATCTGCCATGGGTTGGGCAATGAGTAGCCAAGCTCGAATTGTATGTGAACTTCAAAAAAGTCAAATTGCAGAACTCTCAGCATAAAAAAATGAGGAAATTCAGCTCACGTGGGGCTACAATTTCTAAAAATGAACTTGCATCATGTGATTAAAATAGAGGCCTTGAATGACTACTTTCGCCAGTCATTTTCTGTGCAATATTACTGAAGACTGCACCCCTAGCCAAGCTGTTCCAGTACAGCTAAAACACTGGCATCTACCCAACAATGTGGGAAATTGCCCAGGTACATCCTGTCCACAAAAAGCAGGAGAAATCCAACCCGGCCAATTACCGCCCCACCAGTCTACTCTCAAGCAACAGCAAAGTGATGGAAGATGTCGTTGACAGTGCTATCAAGCAGCACTTACCCAGAAATAAACTGCTCACTGACAGTTTGGGTTCTGTCAGGGCCACTCAGCTCCTGGCCTCATTACAGCCTTTGTCCAAACATGGAGAAAGGAGCTGAACTCAAGAGGTGAGAGTGACTGCCCTTGACCTCAAGTCAGTGTTTGACTGAGTGTGGCCTCAAGCAGCCCTAGGAAAATTGGAGTCAATGGAAATCAGGGGGAAAACTCTTCACTGGTTGGAGTTGTACCTAGCGCAAAGGAAGGTGGTTATGGTTGTTAGAGGTCAATCATCTCAGTCCCAGGCTATCACTGCAGGAGATCCTCAGGGTTGTGTCCTGGGCCCAACCATCTTCAGCTACTTCATTGATGACTTTCCCTCCATCATAAGGTCAAAAGTGGGGATGTTCGCTGATGATTGCACAGCACCATTCATGACTCCTCAGATACTGAAGCAGTCTGTACCCATAAACAACAAGACCTGGATAAAGTTCTGGCTTAGGCTGATAAGTGGCAAGTAACATTTGCACCATACAAGTGCCAGGCAATGATCATTTCCAACAAGCTAGAACCCAACCCTCTCCCCTTGGCATTCAATGGCAATACTAATGCTGAATCTCCCACTATCAACGTCCTGGGTGTTTCTATTGACCAGAATCTGAACTGGACGAGCCATATAAATATTGTGGCTACAAGGACAGGTCAGAAGCTGGGATTTCTGTGGAAAGTAACTCACCTCCTGACTCCCCAATGCCTGTCTACCATCTATCAGACACAAATCAGGAATGTGATGGAATACTTTCCACTTGCCTGAATGAGTGCAGCTCCAGCAACACTCAAGAAGCTCGACACCATCCAAGACAAAGCAACTCGTTTTATTGGCACCCCATTCACCATCAACAACATTCACTCTCTCTATGATGCAGTGTCAACAGTGTGTACCATCTACAAGATGCACTGCAGCAACTCACCAAGGCTCCTTCGACAGCACTTTCCAAAATCATGACCACTACAATCGAGAAGGACAAGGGCAGCAGGTACATGGGAACACCACCACCTGGAACTTCCCCTTCAAGCCACTCACCATCCTGAGGTGGAAATATATCGCCATTTCTTCACTGTCACTGGGTCAAAATCCTGGAACTCCCTTCCTAACAGCATTGTGGGTGTACCTACACCACATAGTTCTCAAGGGCAATTAGGGATGGGTAATAAATGCTGGCCTGACCAGCGACGCCCACATTCCATGAAAGAATTTTTAAAAAATATTGTTTGGCAGAATTATGTCTTGTGAGATGATGGTTTGTGCTAGGGTGGTCAACTCTGTGTTAAACATTTCCTGCCATGGCTCAGGAATCCCACTTTGGCATGGCAGTCTCTGCTACGTTTGTTGCAGATGAAGACAGTGGGCTGAGAAGGTGCAGGATTAGCAAGATTCTTCTGTTTTCTTTGGGCCCTCTCCTCAGCCAGCTGAGCCTTCCCTTTCTCCTGCCTCTTCCAAAGCCACTCCAAACAGTCATCCTGCAGATGTCGTGGCCATTGGTGACTGTTTCCCAGGTGTCAGTGTCAATGTCCGCCATTTTCATATCTCACTTGCAGGCATCTTTATAGCGCAGGTATGGACGCCAGCAGGTTGTGACCCAGTTGTGACCCTAGCTGACCATGCAGAAGGTCTTTAGGTATACAGCCATCATCCATCTGATGAATGTGGCTGAGCTAATGCAGATTTTGTTGGTTTAGCACTGATTGTATGCTGATGGAATCAGTACCCTCCAGGACCTCTGACCTGGAGATGCCGAGGATAAATATGAGACAGCGATGGTGGAAGCTGTTCAGCCTTCTCTCCGTAAATATTTAGGTAGTACAAATCTACCTGAACTGAACTTCTTATATGCTGAAAAGAATCAGCAATCATTGTTATTAAGGAGTATTGAGGAAGTCTCATTTCCTGGAACACTCTAGGCAGCCTCTCTGAAAATAATGATACAGAATGACCATGTTGTTGGTATGCTGAATTTTACATACACTCTCTCTTGGGCATTCTGAGCTTTTTGAATGGAGCTTATATCATTTTATTTCAGTTGCTGTTAAAAATGAATATCAAAATCTTATTTGCACTACTACTCCAACCCCAATGAAGCAACAGCTTAACAATTTTAGTTCTTGCATTCACCTCTAAATGCAGATGCACTAAAATGCTTTGCAAGACCTTTTGCAAAGAATAACTAGCTGTTCCACTACAATGGCAAAGCTTACACTTACATCCACGGTGTGGGGGTCGCTTTGAATGTTTATAACCTCATTAATTCCTGTGTGCAATCTCAAACCACTAGGCAGACAGTATTTCCTGTTACATGCGCTCATAAACCATTACAAGCACCCAGTGCGAGTATCAAACAGACCCAGGTCAAGCATGGCCCAATTAGACACAAAGTTTCTTCTACTCTACCAGAATAATAGCCTCTGTCCCGGCATCAGAAGTAAACCCCTTACTCCAGTAGTCTGACCATGCTTGAATGAGATTATCAACTAGTGTTAAATTAGGGGTAGATCAATGCTGGTGATGGAATGTTGTGGGGGAAGAAGGGCGGGGGTGTGACGCCCACTCACAACTAGCTTTAGAATATCCACAATTTGTTTCACATTGGATCATTTCAGCAACAGACAGAGGAGGCTTTCAGCGCAGCAGTAGATAATTATGGTATAAAAGCAAAGAACTGCTGATGCTGGAAATCCAAAACAAAAACAAAAACAGAAATACCTGGAAAAACTCAGCAGGTCTGGCAGCATCGGTGGAGAAGAGCACAGTTGACGTTTCGAGTCCTCATGACCCTTCAACAGAACTACGTAAAAATAGGAAAGGGGTGAAATATAAGCTGGTTTAAGGGGGGGAGGTGAGTGTTGGGACATGAAGAGCTAGGTAAAGGGCCAGTGATTGGTGGAGATAACCAAAAGATGTCACAGACAAAAGGACAAAGAGGTGTTGAAGGTGGTGATATTATCTAAAAGAATGTGCTAGTTAAGGGTAGAAAGCAGGACAGACAAGGTACAGATAGCTCTAGTGGGGGTGGGGTGAAGGAATACTAAAAAGGCTAAAAGGTAGAGATAAAACAATGGATGGAAATACATTTAAAAATGGAAATAGGTGGGAAAAGAAAAAGCTATATAAATTATTGGAAAAAACAAAAGGAGGGGGAAAAAACGGAAAGGGGGTGGGAATGGAGGAGAGAGTTCATGATCTAAAATTGTTGAACTCAATATTCAGTCCAGAAGGCTGTAAAGATAATTATGGTATGCAGACCAAAATTGAATCTCTATTCTCCAAACATTTCAATTAGCAGAATAAATTCACTTAATTCTCTCCTCGGGTTTTATTACAGCACTTGTAATATTGTGTCTGTGTTTAATATATGACCTGACTCAAAAGCAAATTTACCATGCATTGAATGACACAATTTCCCTTTAAATGATGACTGGAATGAAATGTAGCTCCACCTCCCTGCCTGTACTTCCTGTATACTCATTTAACTGAGGTTGGTGAAGGTGGTTTGCAGGCCCTTTCCTCATGGCTGTTCGTTAGGGTATTTGTCTAAATTATGATTATTATTATAAATGCTGGTTAAGCTAAAATATCCAGTACATTTTTGTGGATTTTCTGCTGTTGCTTGCCTTAATTCTTTTAGCTGTAACCCTTTACTTGGGCAGGTTCGTATGGCAGTGCAGCCTGGGCTTTCAGTGCAGACCTAATGCTGAATGTGATAATGTCAAGCCCATTGTCCATTAAACAGAACTGCACAAATATCATGTTTCCCACTCCTGTGAATGTGTAGGACGTCTGGGTTATATACTCCAGTTGATCTCGAGGTGTTAGGGAAATGTTAGCAGCGCCGCCATCACAGATTACAAGCCTAACTAAATATCTGGAGCCATGCCTATTTCTACCAGTGCTGTACATTGGAGTAGGTTGCGTTTTCAAATCAGACCAAATGGCTTCTGGCAGCTGTTTGATTTGCAAAGCTCAAAAGACTTTCCTGATGTGCTATTGGCTTTTCTTTAAAATTTTGATGTTCTTAAGTTTGCTGACAGTGTCACGTGTACTGTGCTGTCGTGGACACCTACATTGTGGGTGCATGTCAAACTAGCCTATAAATGGAGCCTGAAGAGTAGCACCCTCTCACTGTAATGTCAGTGGGAAATACACATTACCTCACTCGGATCACTGGACCCAAATGGTGTGATTCCTTATAATTCATTGCAGGCTGTATGTCCTTTGTAATTTTTGCTCTAATTATCTGTGGCAATTCCCTCTCCCTCTCTCCTTTCTCCTCCCACCCCAACCCACTTCACTGCCTCCTTCAATGAAGCTGCAGTGAGATATTGACAGATTAAGTGAGTGGACAACAAAGTGGCAGATGGAATATGGGGTGTGGGGGAGAGTATGAGCTTATTCACTTGGGTAAAAAGAATAGAAAAGCAGAATATTTTTAAAAGACATGAAACTTCTAAAAATTGAAGCTCAGAGGAACTTGGGTGTAATCATACAAGGAACACTATGTTAGTATGCAAGTGCAGCAAGCAATTAAGAAGGAATTTGGTATGGTGGCCTTTATTGCAAGGGGATTGGAACACAAGAATAAAGCCTTGCTACAATTGGAAAGGTCTTTGGTGAGACCAGATCTGGAGTACCCTGCACAGTTTTGGTCTCCATATCAAAGGAGATACATACTTGCCTTGGAGGCAGCTCTTTTGGAGGATATTGGGGCTTTGAGACCTGTGTGTGATCTCTCAGGCTCTGCTGGGCAGAAGGAGAATTTGTAGGTGACTCTGGTTCGCCATCCGGTTACTACCTGGATCTTTTGATGAACACCGCATTTCTGGTCTGTTTGGTTGGGTACGTAATTGCTTTGACTGTGTAGAAGGTTGCTTCTATGTGGCAACTAGTGGATATCTGTTTCATCTCACTGTATCATTTTCGGTTTGAATGAGATAGGACTGTGGATGTGGTGTCTGTTCAAATACTTGTCCATAGCGAGCTTGATCTCAGGTCCAAACCGGCTGTCCTGGTTGGAGGTCTGGCAGGTTGCATGCTTTGTGATGTTAGTCAGAGGGCAGAGTATTGAGCTCAGTAGGCGGGCAAGTGTCCCAACGTCATCGCTTAGTCCCATGATATTTTGTTCGCCGCAGTCAGCAGCGCGCCCGCCAACAATTAAAAGGCCTATTAAGGCCATTAAAAAGGTAATTAATTTCAAATGTACACTGCCCGCCCAACCTTACGGTTGGTGGGCAGGCGAAAATGCCAAGCGGCCTTTGTCGCTTCGGGATGGGATCCACAGGAGGGATGAGGTTTCCTAAAGCAAATAAAAATAAAATTAAAATTTCACACTTGAATTAAAAACATGTCCCTGCTCCTGCGACAGAGTCATATGAAGGGACATGTTTTATGACACTTTTATTCTCTTTTGTAAACAGCGCTTCATCTCCCTGAGGCAGCTCTGTGGCTCAGGGGGATTATTCAGAGCTCTTTCGCACACATGTGCAAAGTTCGCTCTAGGTCCACTCGCACTCCTCTCCCCCCACCCCCACCCGCACAGGCGGCACTCAACACTACCACTCACATTCCACGCCAGGCGGGCCAATTAATTGAGGTAATTAATTGCCTCATCATAGATGTAAATCATCAACTACACTGAGATGTCCCCTCTGTTCATAGTACTTTCTGAGAATGGAATTGTGTAGCATCCTTTGAAGCATGAGTCTCTGACCTGAGCACATTCATTATCAGGTTTCTGTGAATCTCTGGTTTCATTTAATCACTGAGTTATTGCTGTTAGAGTTGTGAATTGTTATTGATGCAAAAGTTTCTACCTTTCCAACAAGGACTATATCACCTTGTTCAGGCCTTGCCACAGGGATACAGGACAAAGCATCTGCGTTAGTCTGCTATTTTCCCAGAACATGCTCCGTCTTTGCATCAGACCTCATCATCCTCAGTCTGAATCACTGTACTCGTGGAGGCATTCTTGTTAACTCTTTAGAATTTAAGAGTGTCACTAAGGGTTTGTGGTCTGTCTATCTTGAAGTGGAAACCAAGAACATAACTGGAAACTTTTCACAAGCACCTACAGCAGTTAATGCTTCTTTCTCTATCACTGCTTATCTCTGTTCAGTCTCTGTCAGTGAACGGGATGCTTTCCATCCACCTGTATCAAAGAGTACAGCTCCCAATCCTGTAGAAGATACATCTGCAGCAACGATAGTGGATAGCTCTGTGTCATAGTGAGGTAAAATATCAGGTGATATCAGCATCTTTGTCTCAAAAGACGTCTGTTGTGCTTCTTCCCAGCACTATGTATTGTTTTGTCGTAGCAGCTGACATGATGGCTCATTGATGTGAGTGGATAATGGCAATTTGCATTCTGGCTAAGGACATACTTCATTGATTGCACTAAGGACAGTTAGTTGTTGGAAAAGTTGTTATCAAACTGTATTACTTGTGCAATTCTGATTGCATTCTGATCTTTTTTCCCAATTCCTCCCTTTTAGAAATAGTTTGTCCTCTGCTGGCATCTCCCAGCACATGGAGTGAGGGTCAGGAACTCAGTGTATGAACAATCCCAGGAGTGAACCTAAGGCTGGGATTTTCCGGCCCTGCCCACTGCTAGGATCGTCCGGTCCTGCCAAAAGTCAGGGCTGGGCTGCCAAATCTTCCACGGTGGGTTCCGCCATGATGGGGCCGGAAAATCCGAGCCTACATTTGATTCCTCATCAAGGGAGGGCAACAGTGTACAATATGTGGCTCTTACTTTGGTGCTGTTAGTATTCCACGCCCTTGGCGCTAATGTGTTCCAGGTTAATTTAAATCTTTAGGAGCCATCCCCTGCACTGAGTGCCATGTGTGACGTTGTATTGGTGATGTAAGTTTTTGTGCAATTCAAAGGGCAGTTGGCATGGCCCCAACATTTGGTCAAGATTTGCAGTGAGAGTTGGAAATAGTGGGCTGTGAGAGATGTACGGTGATGTTTTCTGTTCCTCTTGTTTTTGTGTGAAGGTTTGTGCTCAACAAGGCAGGCAGCATCACTGCTGGGGAAGGGTTAAAACATTTTCCACTTTGTCAAATATCCACACAATATAGCATAGGCTATCTCCCTAAGTGACAATCTCAGCAATTCTTGCATCATTAAATTTCCCCAAAATTTGTGGATATGAATGTGGTTGGCAGTTTACCTTGCAGCTGCGAGGAGAATTGTAGAATCATCGAATTTTACAGCAGGGAGGAGGCCATTTGGCCCATTGTATCCATGCCAGCAAACAAGGAGCCATCCAGCCTAATCCTGTTTTATGGCCCTTAGTCCACAGTACATATCCCAGTGCTTTTTAAATGTTATGAGGGTTTCAAACTAATAAAAGGTAAATTAAAGACTGATTACAGTGTCATCAAATTCTCCTCCACACAAAAAGTGATCGCTTGATTTCCAGATAAAATTGTGGAGATGATTTGGGCCAGAACTTTACGTTCTCACATCATCACCCCCCACCTCCCCGGTGGGCTCTGAGGTGGGGGCGGGGAGGGAGCGTGAAATTGCATAGGCGGGGTTCTCTCCCGGATCCCACCTGCCCCGACCTACAAACAATTTCACGCTGGGGTGAACAGGGCCTAGGACGGGAAGCCTGCCCTTGCCCCAATTAAGGCCCCTAAGTGGCCACTTAATAGTAGTTTCCCCCCTCACCCTCAATTTTTAGGTTGATGGGCGGATGTCAGATAAGTGGGGGGGAAACCAGAAATGAAGGGAGTTAGATCTCAGGTGGTAAAGTTGGGGGGGCGGGGGGGGAGTTAGATCTCAGGTAGGAAGGTTGGGGGGGAGAGTTAGATCTCAGGTAGGAAGGTTGGGGGGGTAGTTAGATCTCAGGTAGGAAGGTTGGGGGGGGAGTTAGATCTCAGGTAGGAAGGTTGGGGGGGTAGTTAGATCTCAGGTAGGAAGGTTGGGGGGGGAGTTAGATCTCAGGTAGGAAGGTTGGGGGGGGTAGTTAGATCTCAGGTAGGAAGGTTGGGGGGGGAGTTAGATCTCAGGTAGGAAGGTTGGGTTGGGGGTGGGGAAAAGTTAGATCTCAGGTGGGAAGGTTGGGGAGGAGTTAGATCTGAGATGGGAAGGTTGGGGGGGGGGGGGGAAGTTGGATCTCAGGTGGTAAGGTTGGGGGGGGTTGTTAGATCTCAGGTAGGAAAGTTGGGGTGGGGGGGAAGAGTTAGATCTCAGGTGGGAAGGTTGGGGGGGGCAGTTAGATCTTAGGTGGTAAGGTTGGGGGAGGGGAGTTAGATCTCAGGTGGGAAGGTTGGCGGGTGGGGGGGGTTAAATCTCAGGTGGTAGGGTTGGGGGGGAGTTAGATCTCAGGTGGGAAGGTTGGGGGGGGGAGTTAGATCTCAGGTGGTAAGGTTGGGGGGGGGAGTTAGATCTTAGGTGGGAAGGTTCAGGGGAGGGGAGTTAGATCTCAGGTGGTAAGGTTGGTGGGGGGGGAGTTAGATCTCAGGTGGGAAGATTGGGGGGTAGTTAGATCTCAGGTGGTAAGGTTGGGGAGGGAGTTAGATCTCAGGTGGGAAGGTTGGGGGGGAATTAGATCTCAGGTGGGAAGGTTGGGGGGGGGAGTTAGATCTCAGGTGGGAAGGTTGGGGGGGAATTAGATCTCAGGTGGGAAGGTTGGGGGGGGAGTTAGATCTCAGGTGGGAAGGTTGGGGGGGAGTTAGATCTCAGTTGGTAAGGTTGGGGGGGTAGTTAGATCTCAGGTGGGAAGGTTGGGGGGGAGTTAGATCTCAGGTGGTAAGGTTGGGGGGGGTAGTTAGATCTCAGGTGGGAAGGTTGGGGGGGGGAGTTAGATCTCAGGTGGTAAGGTTGGGGGGGGAGAGTTAGATCTCAGGTGGGAAGGTTGGGGGGGTAGTTAGATCTCAGGTGGGAAGGTTGGGGGGGGAGTTAGATCTCAGGTGGTAAGGTTGGGGGGGGGAGAGTTAGATCTCAGGTGGGAAGGTTGGGGGGGTAGTTAGATCTCAGGTGGGAAGGTTGGGGGGGTAGTTAGATCTCAGGTGGTAAGGTTGGGGGGGGAGAGTTAGATCTCAGGTGGTAAGGTTGGGGGGGGAGAGTTAGATCTCAGGTGGTAAGGTTGGGGGGGGAAGAGTTAGATCTCAGGTGGGAAGGTTGGAGGTGGGGTGGGTAGGGAGGGAGTGCCTCCATCAGAAGCCCCATTCTCTCCCCCCGCAACCCCCCCCCCCCCGTCCCCTTAAGGCCCGGTGACCTGCAGACCCCCTTCCCGCCTCCTGGCTGCCTACCCCCCCCCCCCCCCCCCCCCCCCCCCCCCCCCGACCCTGATCGCCTCCCCTCGAGAACCCCCAAGACTTCCCTACCCGCCCCGCCTGGACCCCTGACCACCTTTTCGCTCCAGTTCCCTTGGACTGAGGCTCGGGCAGCTTCTTGCAGTGCCTCTTCCAGCCACTCGAGCGCTGTTCCCGGAGGGATGGGCCGGCCGCTCTCCCAGGCGGGGCTTCCTCCCGAGTGAGGGGTCCCGCCAACTGCCGACCGACGCTGGTTAGAGTGTAAAATGGCAGCTGGGCTCTGGGAGTCGGCGGGGAAAGTTTCGCCCCCGGCATCCTAAAAGTTCTGGCCGTCGAATTAGCAAAGAATCAGTCAAAGGTGGGGAGGCTTCTGGATGCAATTGAAATGGGTTGTGTGGCCCTCCTCATCCATAATTATCTTGTGAAATGGAATAGATACAAATGGCTTCATCGTATGGATTTAAATCCCCTCCCAGAGCTTGGCAGGCAAGTTGTTAACTCGCTAAAGCACCCAGATCCTCCCAGGAACCCTTTACAGTGGTTTAAAATATTGTGGACTGAATTATATGTGGGCGGGCGGTCTACTACTCAGTAAACCACCCCCCCCCCGCCCTTTCATGCAGCCTACTTCTAGATCCAGTCCTTTCTTCTAGTTGGTGTATTTTGGCATGTTGCACTCTGACCGCCTTGCCCCATTCACAGAATCACACTGTGCAGAAGAGGCCCATCGCGTCTGCACCGACACGTGAGAAACACCTGACCTCCCTATTTAATCCCATTTACCAACACTTAGCCCATAGCCTTGAATGTTATGACATGCCAAATGCTCATCCAGGTACTTTTTAAAGGATGTGAGGCAACCCGCCTCCACCACCCTCCCAGGCAGCGCAGTCCAGACCGTCACCACCCTCTGGGTAAAAAAAGTTTTTCCTCACATTCCCCCCCCAAACCTCCTGCCCCTCACCTTGAACTTATGCCCCCTTGTGACTGACCCTTCAACTAAGGGGAACAGCTGCTCCCTATCCACCCTGCACATGCTCATCATAATCTTGTACACCCTCGATCAGGTCACCCCTCAGTCTTCTCTGCTGCAACGAAAACAACCCAAGTCTATCCAACCTCTCTTCATAACTTAAATGTTTCATCCCAGGCAACATCCTGGTGAATCTCCTCTGCACCCCCTCCAGTGCAATCACATCCTTCCTATAAATTGGCGACCAGAACTGCACACAGTACTCCAGAGGTGTGGCCTCACCAAGGTTCTATACAGCTCCAACGTGACCTCTCTACTTTTGTAATCTATGCCTCGATTGATAAAGGCAAGTGTCCCATATGCCTTTTTTACCACCCCACTAACATGCCCCTCTGCCTTCAGAGATCTATGGACACACACGCCAAGGTCCTCAGAACTTCCTAGTGTCATACCATTCATTGAATAGTTCCTTGTCAAATTACTCCTTCCAAAGTGTATCACCTGACACTTTTCAAGGTTAAATTCCATCTGCCACTTATCTGCCCATTTGACCATCCCGTCTATTTTTTCCTGTAGCCCAAGACACTCAACCTCACTGTTAACCACCCGGCCAATCTTTGTGTCATTCTTACAGGTTTTAGACTGCCAGTCATTGGCACTGAAAAGGGCCTTTCTCTGCAAGGTTCTTTCCAACTTCTCCACCAGCCTTGGTTGGCTACATCCAGATTTTAAAAAAGAATGTGGAACTGTCAGCTGTCACAAACGGAGAAAGATGAATTGAAGCGAAGCTGACATCTGTTATTCTTGCACAGTTGGCATTTCTGCAATTTTTAATATGGACATATCCAGTCATCGTTGCGGTCACCCAAGCCTTTTCTACTTTTATCGAAGAGGCCGGGAATTTGGGAGCTCCGGGCAGCTTATTACAGAGCTGGGGGTTGGGGGCAGAGGGAGAGAAAGAGATAGAATAATAAAATTTCCTCAGGCTGTTGCCTGCAAAGGACAGATTGTGTTTGCATGAACGCCCAGAATAAGCAGAGGGAACTAACAGCAATAAAAGTTTCACTTGGCATTCTGCTATTTAGTGGAGATGTTAACCTGTTTCAAAAAAATGTGTTAATACCTGCATTAAAGAACTCTAAACATTAATCCACTGTATCAATGACAGGAATTTCTAAGATATATTATTCATAACTAGACATTTATGTGCGGTAAAGATCTGAATTTTTTAAGAGTGGCATTAAACTACAATACAGGGCAGTTCATTTAACAGTGATTTGTATATATGATGCGCCGAGCTATGTGAATTCTTAGTTACAGAGTGATCATGGACTGGTAAAGCTATTAAAAAGTCTAGTTAGGATTCGGGACAAAGAATCAAACTACATTCCTATTTCCCGGCTTGCCGCTCTCAAAACGTAATTGGGAAATAAATAACTTGTCATAATCTCTTGCCGCACATTTGTATAAACGCGGTGGCTGCAGCTCCGTATCCTGTGGTCATTTCAGGTACATTTGATTGATGCTGTTGATTGTAACATGTAGCCTTGCTAAAAATCTCCTTCTCCTCCACCTCCCTATTACTCCCCAAATATAATCAGCTCTTTAGGTTGTCATTTTGTTGCGAATATTATGCAAGGTGCTAATTTCCTTCCTGCCTGCTGCAGAGCTGTTAGCCAGCAGGTGACATGAGCTTATGTCACACACTAGGAGAACACTTGTGGCTGCTTGCGTCTGAAGAACTTGCAAGCCAAAGTGCATTCATTTCCTGTCCACAGCTGCTTCATTCATAGTGGTGGCTCCTAGCATTTCCAGCTTTCCTGGATGTGCAATACTGATTCAATGAAATGTTGTCCCTCCTTGTTCTTTAGCAAATGAAAAAGACTGAAAGATTCTGTGAGGAAATATGGTCATCCCACTTCCCATACAGTAAGCGAAAGGAACATGTTAACATAGCTTATTTTTTGAACCTTTTGCTTGTATAGTTTTGTTCCTCTCTCCATGGGAAATTCCTGGTCTTGACTTAGCAACTGTCCACATGATTGAAACTGGGGACTCTTTGTGTAGAAAATCATAGATGGAGACTACATACCATCACTCATTGATGAGGTGTTGTGACAGTGGCGATCACTTTGCGTTGTGGCACTCATCCAGAATGTTAGTACATAAGATTGTTGAAAGATCTTTGCTTATAAGTAACATGTGTCCTTCAACTGAAGGAGAAAACATCTGTGTAAATGTGGAACCAAGCTCTCCTGTGATAAAAGTAGATCAGTCTGGGGTAGGTTCGTGGAACAGTATGAAAACTGCGCAAGTAACTTCTGTAAAATAAATCTAGGACTGATGCAATTCAGGGGTATCAACCTACCTAGGGTTAGTTTATTGCAATATCACTGTTCACAATACTTGGCATTATAACTTGATGATCACTGCTGTGCTATAGGTCTCTGAATTAAGGTCATTTATTTTGTGACATAATGCTATCATCTTTTATTACTTTTATTTTGGCTTGTTCTAAGCATCACCAAAAATCAATGGTGTAATCACTCCTGTGCCATAGCCCGTCATAACTGATGTGGTTATGAAACCGTCCATCAGATTAACGTGATTATGAAGCTTGGCGCTTCAGAAATACAGGGCTGTATATCTCACTGGCAGTTTGTTTTGTTGTCAGGCCTGTCAATTTTTCAGTAATTCTTCTTCCTCTGATAAATTAGACTTTTCGAAGGTGGCCTTTGAAGTTCATTGCTTTTTGACTCTGTGCCCACCAATGTGGGTGGTGGATACACTCCTCACAGAAGTGGCAGTGGAGAGAAAGGAAGTGTTCAGAGGACATAAGGTAGAAGAACAAGAAAAACGAATGATTGCTGATCTAAAAATTCTAATTTTCATAATGCGAGGATGTATGCATGTCCAAACATGGTTACTCAGATCCTATTCTTGCAGCGAACCACAGCCTATATTTGTTGTGAACAGAATGTACTGAGGTTTTGCACAGTGTGGTGTCTGCAACTTACCATGCAGGATGGTGCGTGTATTTTTAAAGGATATTGTGGCTTTGTTACAATAGTTTCAAGATTACAATCCAGTCATTGACCATTATTGCAGGTTTTAAGATGTGGTGAGCTTGTCCTCAGCTGTTCACATCCCTCTAAACAGGCCAGAAGCTGGGAATTCTGTGGCGAGTAACTTGCCCCCTGACTCTCCAATGCCTGTCCACCATCTACAAGGCACAAGTCTGGAGTGTGATAGAATATTCTCCACTTGCCTGGATGGGTGCAGCTCCAACAACACTCAAGAAGTTTGACACCATCCAGGACAAAGCAGCAGCTTGATTGGCACCACATCCACAAACATTCACTCCCTCCACCACCAATGGCAGCAGTGTATGCCATCTACAAGATGCACTGCAGCAACTCATCAAAGCTCCTTTGACAGCACCTTCCAAACCCGTGACCTCTACCACCTAGAAGGACAAGGGCAGCAGACACATATGGGAACATATGCTGCAAGTTCCCCTCCAAGTCACTCACCATTTTGACATGGAAATATATCACCGTTCCTTCACCATCGCGGGTCAAAATCCTGGAGCTCCCTTCCTAACAGCACTGTGGGTCTACCCACACCATGTGGACTGCAGCGGTTCAAGAACGTGGCTTACCAGCACCTTCTGAAGGGCAGTTAGGGATGGGCAACAAATGCTGGCCAAGCCAGTGACACTCACATCCAAAGGAAGAATTAAAAAGCACAAGTGGGCAGGTCTTTGCATGATGTCTTTCAGGCACTTCTGACACTTCAGTACCCCTGAAGCACGGTGCCAGAGTAGATTATGTCCTCATATCCTTGTGCAGGACTTGAATACATCAACCTTTGAACTAAGGGGAGGCAGTACTAATTTAGGCAAGATGGCACTGTGCCTTTATCATCCCAGTGACAGTGGACGTCATCTCTGACTTCAGTGAAGGATTAGCTATGAGAATCACCGAATGTTCATGAATAATAATACATAGTTAACTGCAAAATATCTATTATAATTTATCATTAATACTTTATACTTTACTGTAACAATCCACACCACCCATTAACCAAGAATATGACCATTGATGATATTTGCTGTAAGTAGCACAAAATCTTTCTTTGGGGATCACCATTCTGCAACTCATGGCATGAGAGATCCAAAAGTCGTTCAATGTCTGTTCTATATTTTTACCAACAGCTTTGTAGGACAACAGAAAGCCAGATGTGTTTTCCCAAAGCTGGATCACTGAATTGAGCGTTCCACATATGCATTCAAATACATCATGTTTGAAGTTCAGTCCGACTGCCAGAGACAGTTTCAGGCTGCCGTGTCAGTCATCCAGGCCCTGCCAAAAAATGGTGAGTGCGTTTTTCTTAAATTAATTCTGACCTTACAATATTTTAGCAGGAGTGGTATAAGATAAAGGCCATTTCATAGTTTTCTTCCCAGTTATTTTCTTGTCTCTCCTTTGCCTCGCAAACTATTCTTCACCTGAGAAGCCTGCCAGGAAATCTACTCCCAAGCCTTTGCCAGTGCTAATCACACTGTAATGTGCTGCATTTAGTTTCGAGGCTAATTACTCAGTAATTTTGAAGAATGAGGATTGGACAACCACACATTTTTCAGCTGGTATTTTTTTTTCAAAAGGGCACGCTCATTCTCCTACTTCACATTTTCTAATGTAATCAAAGCCGTTGGCACAGTCTTATTTAGAAATATCCCATCCCTATCCTGCTTTGGGACAGGCACAATCTGGCAGCTGTTGTGCGGGAAAGACTCTGGGGTGAATCAGCCTGAGTTTTCCACCCTTCCTGTCGGAAAGCAATTAGCTTTTATCTGGTAGTTCCCTCTGGTGGCTTAGCTGAGATATGGTGTTCTACATGAGAAATTTTAGGCACAAATGTTAGTCTTTTAACTCTGTGATACAGACTGTGCGTTGTTGTAATTTTCTCCTGCCGGTAGAAAGGATGCTTTGGTATATTGTGAAAGAATTGGTTATTTTCACTAGCACTGGTGCTGACCTTTTTCTGTTCTCCTTTGGCACTGCCCATATCTCCCCATATGCCCCTCTCTTACTGACAACAACTTGCACTTATCTAGCACCTTCAACACAATGAAATGTTGCCAGACACTTCACAGAGGCTTTGCAAAACAAAATATGACACCCAGCTACATGAGCTATTAGGACAGATGACCTAAAGCTTGGTCAAAGTGATAGGTTTTAAGGAGTGCCTTAAATAAGAAAAGCAATTTAGAAAGACAAAGAGGCATAGGGAGAGCTAAGGGTCTAGGCAGCTGATGGCATGGCCACCAATGGTGGAGCGATTATAATCGGGGATGCTCAAAAAGCCAAAATTAAAGGAGTGTAGTTATCTCAAAAGGTTATAGGGCTGGAGAAAATGAGGGAGATATGAAGGGTCAGGCCATGGAGGGATTTGAAAACAAGGATGAAAATTTTAAATTCGAGGTATTGTTTAACTGGGAGCCATTGTAGGTCAGGAAGCACAGGGGTGATGGGTGAACGACACAGACAGCAGAATTTTGGATGAGCTCAAGTTTATGGAGGCAGAATGTGGGAGGCCAGCTTGGAGTGCATTACAATAGTTAATTTTTGCTTTCTTGTGGGCCACCAACAAGATGACTGTCTCCCTGTCCCGAACCTCTTGGTTTGTTGTTTACTCTATATAGTCCCTCTCTCAATGCCCCTTACAATGTTACTCTTTGATGCCACCTCTGGCTGAGGTTTGCAAATACCTGTGTAGGTAGAGTTTCCGCCCGCTTAGGTAACATCATTGATACCTGAGCAGAAACGGATGAACCAGCGGAAAAGATCGGGGAATTTTAAATGAAAGTGAGTTACTCCTGAAATCACTTGCACTTGTGTTTTTCACTATGTTTCGTGCTGATTCAAGATTCAAGCTGCTGCATCAGACCTGGTCACACCCCCTGGGACAACATCACACGATTCTGTTGTACAGGGAAGGCTCATCAAATTGTGCATATTTTCTTTCATGCACAGACACTAGTAGGCACATTTTCAAAGCTTTTTCATAATCCAAAATTATTGAATCTACTAAGAAATTGACTAGTGTACGCCCAATAAATGTAGTAACTGAATTGGTATAGCTTTTAAAGAAATTTTCCGTTTTTTAAATCAGATTACTCACTGGTGACAAACTGGACACTTACTAAAAATGCTTATTTTTCGGCTGCATTAATAAAACTTCCGGGGTCACTGCTCTTGAATAGAAACAAAGAAACTAGGAGCAGGAGTAGGCCTTTCGGCCCTTCGAGCCTGCTCCAACATTCAATATGATCATGGCTGATCCTCTATCTCAATGCCATATTCCCACTTTCTCTCCAAATCCCTTGATGCCCCTAATATCCAAAAAATTATCAATTTTTTTCTTGAATATACTCAGTGACCCAGCCTCCACAGCCTTCTTTGGTAGAAAATTCCCCAGGTTGACCACCTTCTGAGTGAAGAAATTTTTCCTCATCTCAGTCCTAAATGACCTGCCCCTGAAATTGTGGCCCCTTGTTCTAGACTCCCCAATCAGGGGAAACATCTTCCCTGCATCTAGTCTGTCTAGCCCTGTTAGAATTTTATGTTTCAATCAGATCCCCTCTTATTCTTCTAAACTCTAGTGAATACAGGCCCAGTTGAACCAATCTCTCCTCATATGACAGTCCTGCCATCCCTAGTATCAGCCTAGTGAACCTTCGCTGCACTCCCTCTGCAGCAAGTATATCCTTTCTTAGGTAGAGAGACCAAAACTGCGTGCAATACTCCAGGTGTGGTCTCACCAAGGCCTTGTGATAGATCAAGGAATTTTTAAAAAATAAAAATAAGTAAACAATTATGTTGCCAGATTGACGGAGGATTTTACATTCACGGTTACCCAAATTAATTTTATCAAAGTCTTATACTGTAACCTAACTTGCACAATTTTGAGCAAATTTTTGAGTTTCCTAATTGCACCCTGTAGTATTCAGTTGTTCTGTGTGTGATTATGACAGTCTGGTAATTGATCTATGCTCAATGTGCTTGATTCATTAAGCCTGAATGTGGACTCAGCTAATGTAAGCAGAGCTGCTAGAAGAAGCTTGGGATGGGATAAGCATGGTGCAGACATTTTGTGATTAGAGATGTTTTAAAACACTATAATTAAAGTTCCTGTACACTTAGAAACTAGTGTCACCTCTGTATTGCTCTGAGGCAAATCAATCATATAAAATGTACAACATTTGTACAACTAAGTGGAAGCTGTACCCCTAAAGTGAAAATATCTAGACTCATAAAGTGGTACCTTATCACAGACTGTTGCATAACACTGCAAAGTGCTATTAGGACAACTTTATTTACACACCTTAGCTCCTGACACCAATCTGCCTAACGCCGGGGGAATGGTCACACATGCACACTTGACAAGCTTTGCGTCTGCTGGTGCATGTGTGGCTGCTGACAGTGATGAGCTGGTGCTAGTATGGGTCTGTGCCTGCACAAAGTGATTCCACTCAATACCTGCAGCTTGGGTGGCTGCCCTGTCCATTTCTTGCCTGCTCACTCTGCTGCCTTTCGCTCATCCCCCTATTATGATTATTCTTCCTTCCCAATTTATTTTGTCCAAACAAGGGAAGTTTTCTTCTCTGGGTTTCAGTTTCCTTGAGCATTTTCCTCATTCCACTGTATAACCTCAAGCTTTTGGGAAATCTGAAAGCGACCCTTTCAAACTCCATGAGCCATTCACTTCTCCAGCTTTAATAACTTGAAATAAGGCACTTTATTGTACACAGCTTGGTCATGTAGGTTTGAGTTGGTTGTTCCTCCACTTTTGCATATCTACGCCACCTTTGAAACCATCACAGGAAGTGCACCCCTTCCAGTTACAGTGTCAGCAAACTCAGCTTTATCTACAGGCATCGCAGGCAAAACTGTTACCAAGGACATTTCAATGGAACACCACATTTAGGAATTTAGATAGAGATACAGAAGGAATTGTGATACAAACAAAACTCAAGTCAGGAAACTTGGAATGGGAAGCTTATTCTACTTCATTACAGATAAATGATCAAAACTGCTTCAGGAATTGAACAAATTCAATATGTGACAGATCCCTAAGGCCTACAACTTTAGCTCAATAAAAAATAACAGGCACAACTGAAAATGCAAAGTAGGAATGTCAGCACCCCAATACCTGAGTATACCTAAGGAGTTTAGGGTTGCCAACCCTTCAGGATTTGCAGGTCAATCTCCAAGACACTGCTAATCATCAAGATATTAAAAAAGATAGTTTTTTTTAATGTTCTTTGAATATTTCTGTTTAATAAAAATATTGAAAATGGGGGGAAAAAAATTGCTGTTTGGCTGGCAGCCAAGCATCATCCAATTGGGCAATGAGTATTGTTGCTTTCTGACTGGCATAGGAAAACAGTGCATCACAAGGATGGATGTGTTGGCCGACTAATGGCTGGAGGGTGCGGCAAGTCATGTGATGAAACCTCCAGGAATACAATTAATCACAGTTGGCAACCCTAAAGGTGATCTAAAGAAAGCATGTAACCAACCAGCAGATATTATGCACACCCCTCAGACATAGAATTCCCAGTAGAAAATGGTATCAGTCCTGTTGCATATGTTAACAATGTCATAGAGGTGAAAATAATGCACGGGAAGGCTTGAGGCCTCTGAGCAGACTAGAGAAGCATAAAATAAAGCTGAGGATTCTCTCAATATTTAATTTTGTAAAATAACCAGGCTTGGCAAATCACTATTTAAATTTTTTATCTAGCCTTAATTAAATTTGATTGGGGTGGGGGAGATTATTATCTCCTCACAACAGACTCCTGAGGGCTGATTAAAGTTTAATAACCGCCTGTTACTCCAGTTCTCTTGAGGAAATTGAGCTTTAATGTAGAACAAGAATGCAGAAAATAGGCTTATCTGTTCCTGGTTAGGAGGATGTTATAGGTTTTCCTGGATATAACCCAAAACTCAATTTGCTGTCTGCCAACATATAGAGCATTTGATGGGATTTATAGTGCTGAACATATCTTGAGCAGATTAAAAGTGTCTTTTTTTTTGGCTTTTGCAAACAAATGAAGGGAGGTGGTTGGGAGCTCAGCACAGTGTCTAGGCTGAATATCTCTGTCATTTTGTGTCTGTGTCAGCACCTATAAAAACGGGCTGCAAAGTTCAGCATGAGTCTCCAAAAAATGCTGCCAAATAGATATATATTAAAGAAGTAAATGTGTCTGTGCCATGCTTACACTCTTGCCCGCAGGGAACTTTGGTGTGACGATGGGCAGAATTTTGCCCTCGGATGGCGGGCGGGCCCCACCGGCTCAGCAGCGGGCGGACAGCCGACCCCACCACTGAAAGGGGGCCCGCCACCATTTTGAGTGGGTGGGCCTATTAAGGCCTGCCCAGCAGCCTACCCGACGGGAAGCGCTATGCGCTTTCTGTTGGGGGGGTGGTGGTGGAAGGATTCCCCAACTGTCAAAGTGCGCTCTTTTGCACTGTTCCCTGAGGCAAAGTGCTGTCTCAGGCAGTTTACTGACAGGTAAGAAAAGTCAAAAAATAGAGAAATATTAAAATTATCAACATGTCCCCCTCATGTGACAATGTCACACGAGATGGGACATGTTAATAAGAAACACATAAAGTTTATTAAATTTTTAAAAAACGGATATGAAACCTCAATTGGCAATTGACAGGTCGGCAGGCGGACAGCTGATTTCGCTGTCCGCCCGCCTTCCTAAAAATTTAAAGGGACCGGGATGACGTCGGGGGTTCCTCCCGATGTCATCCCGCGTCATTTTCCCCTCGGTGAGCGGGCCCCGCCCCCAAATCGTTAAGCAGAAAATCCTGGCCAATGTTTCTGAAAAAATACAATTCTCACTTTGGTCACCGCAAGTTGTTGATATTTTGTGATCAGGGTGCGTGTGTGGTTTTAAAGTCACTGGTTTGAGCCACAACTTGTCAAATGTTGGAGCCAGACAAGCCAAAGTTAAAAATACTAGAAATCTGAGATCGAGATATATTTTCAAATTGACCGCATTCTGAATACATATTGTGCTTGTACTCCATTCATCTGTAAACTTTTCTCAGACATCAACACATTTGCAATAAATAGGCTGAAGCTACCTTACATGTTACATTAAGAAATGCAAAATGGGATGTTAAACATTTCTATATGAACCTCATCAATTGCAAAGTTGTAGTAATCTGAGATGTAATATACCTTTAAGACAAGAATTGTAATGTGAAGTCACGTGATCATATTGTCCAATAACAGAGGTCCAATAACAGAGTAGCGCAGGCTACCTATATGTGAGTGAGTCTTGAGTTAGTCACGATGAGTGAAGAGTTTTATGTTGTGAGCACACAAATTTAGTTGTAAAGTTTAGTTTGTAAATAAACAGCATGTGTTTATTCTAACAACGATCTCTTGATGTTCTCTGTTTCTGTACCAACTTGGTCACCCTGTACAGAGAGTGCAGCCTGGATCCTTCAGCCCCAACAAACTTGGGGCTCTGGCTTCAACAAACTAGCGACAAGAGTAAAAGCATGAAAAATCACGGACAAAACTAGGTAAAAAGCGAGAAAATCAAATGAAATCGGAAGGACTGAAATCAGGCCGTACCTTGCACGGTAGTTATAAGTTAAAGAAAATTTCCTTCTGAGCGTTGATTTAATTCCCTAAGGGATACCGCAATTTGGAAGAGTAGAACCATTGGATTCAACCTCGGACAACTGGTCTCACTATGTTGAACGCCTCGCATCCTTCTTCCAGGCGAATGACATTGCGGGGTGGAGAAGAGGTGCGCGATCTTTCTGCCCACGTGTGGGAGTAAGACATACGGATTAATTCAAAATCTGTTGGCGTCCAGTGCCCCAGACTCCAAAAGTTTTGATGATTTAGTGAATCTCACAAAGAATCATTATCAGCCCAAGCCGTCGGTGACCATACAAAGGTTTAAATTCAACTCAAGAATCAGAGCTGCAGGGGGAGGCTGTTGCTTCTTACGTGGTGAGTCTGAAGCAATTAACTGAATATTACGAGTTCGGTACTTCAATCAGTGATATGCTTAGAGATCGGTTGGTGTGTGGTATAAACGAAAATGCGATTCAGAGGAGATTGTTGGCTGAAACAAGTCTAGATTTTCCAAAGGTGTTGGAAATCACTGTTGCAATGGAAGCTGCAGTGCGAGACTCGGAAGCCATTCGAGGAGCGCAAAATGGCGCCATCTTCCATGTTGGGCAGGGAGCATCAACCAAAAAGAGCCGGAAAATGCAGAGCTTTGTTCCGAAGCGGGAAGCAGCTGCTGCTAGCAGGCAAATTAAAAAGGGAAGCTCAGGAGCAAAAGCATGGCATCATAGTAACAGAGATGGAAGTAGACAGCCCTGTAATGAAACACAATTTAAAAAGATTGAATGTTTCTCTTGCCATCGATATGGACACCTCATGAGAAATTGTAAAGATAGAATCAGGCAGACTGTCAGACAAAGACAAAAACCCAATGAGATAAACAGTGATGAAAACCCTGAAGTAATAGATACTGATATCTGTTCACCATATAACTTAAAAGTTAGGAAGAACAGAGCCTATCTATATAACCACGAGAGTGAATGAGAAGCCTATCAGATTGGAGGTGGATACTGGTGCAGCAACTACCGTGATTGGAGAGCATACTTTTCGATACTTGGATCATGGAGAATGTAATCTGAATTTAGAAAACCTGTTGAAAAATTAAAGACTTATACAGAAGACATACAAGTCAAGGGCGTATGTAAAGTCACAGTAAACTACGAAGGTCAAACAGTGAGATGTCCCTTGATGGCAGTAGCAGCCGAGGGACCTAGTGTCCTTGGATGAAACTGGCTGAAAGAAATTAAATTGGAATGGAATGAAATCTTCCAGAAGAACTAATGGACTTTTACAGCTACTACAGAAATATGCCTCAGTATTCAAGGAAGAACTTGAAAAAAATTGAAGAGCTACAAGCAAAGATTCATGTAGATCCCGAGACAACACCAAGATTCATGAAGGAAGACCGGTACCTTATGCAATTCAGAATAAGGTAGAAGCAGAACTGTACAGATTAGAAAAGCTGAGAGTGAAACAATCAGTACAATTTTCAGAGTGGGCAGCTCCAATTGTACCTGTTCTCAAACCTGATCGAAGTATTAGAATATGTGGCGACTATAAATTAACAGTTAATCAAGTTGCAAAATTGGATGGACACCCCATGCCTAAATTTGAAGATTGATACGCTAAATTGGCAGGTGGAAAGGCTTACACAAAGTTAGATTTGATTCATGCTTATCAGCAATTGGAATTAAAGCAGGCACCCCGAAAGTTTGTCACCATAAATACGCATAAGGGATTGTATCAATACACCCGTTTTCCATTTGGCGTATCTTCTGCTTGTACCATATTCCAAAGAACCATGGAAAGTTTGTTACAGGGATTGCCCCATGTTGTAGTTTATTTGGATGACGTTCTCTTGATTGGATTCACAGAAAAAGAACATTTGATGAACCTGGAGGAGGTTCTGAAACGTTTTTCTCAGGCTAGAAAAGTGCACATTCCAGGCTAAAGAGGTAACTTACCTAGGCCACAAGGTCGATTCACAAGGCCTACATCCGATTGAAGAAAAAGTGAAAACAATTAAAGAAGCCCTAGAACTAAAGAATACATCTGAATTGAAATCACCTTTGGGGATGATTAACTACTGATGCTTCTTGCCTAATCTATCAACAGAACTGGCACCATTATATTGTTGCTCAAGAAAAATCAGAGATGGTCATGGCAAACACCGCAAGAAGAAGCTTTCAATAAAGTTAAAAAGTTGTTACAGTCATCTACACTTGTAGTACATTTCGATCCAAAGAAAGAGTTGATATTAACATGTGATGCATCAGCTAATGGAGTGAGAGCGAAGCTTTCTCATCGAGTGCACGATGGATCAGAACGACCAATAGGTTATTTGTCAAGAACACTTAGTACTGCAGAGAAAAAGTACACACAAATTGAAAAAGAAAGCCTGGCGATCATTTTCGGTGGTTAAAAAGGTTCGACAATATGTGCAAGGTCGTCACTTTATTGTCATAATGGACCACAAGCCATTATTAGGACTATTCGGTGAAGACAAGGCTATACCCCTATAGCCTTGGCAATAGTACAAAGATAGGCATTGATTTTAGCAGCGTATGAGTATACTTTTATTCATAGGCCCAGAAATCCAATTGCAAATGCAGATGCACTCAGTCGTTTACCCTTGCAGGTAAAAGATGAGGATTTTCCAATTCCTCAGGAATACGGCTTCATATTAAACTTCCTGATTCATCACTGATGTGTGCTAAACAAATTAAAGATTGGACAAACCGAGACCCAGTATTATTCAAAGTGAGAAATCAAGTTGTTTTCTGGTTGGTCAAAAACACAAGAATCCGATGAAATGAAACTGTATTTCTAGAGAAGATACGAGATAACCAGCCAAGAAGGTATTTTGTTGTGGGGAGCTCATGTAGGATAAAAACCATTGTTATCTAACTTCACAGTTCACATCTCAGAATTTCTAAAATGAAGACAATAGCACGAAGCTGTGTGGTGGTGGTCTGGAATGGATGGAGAAATGGAAAACCTAGTGAGAAGTTGTATGCAGTGTCAAAAAGTACAAAAATTACCTGCAACAGCCCCACTACACCCCTGGGAATGGCCAGGAAGATCATGGGTATGTGTACTCATTGATTATGTGGGACCTTTTATGTGAACAATGTTTCTCCTTATCATAGACGCGCATTCAAAATATATACGAAGTAAGGTCACCCACATCTTCAGTGACAATAGACAAGCTATGACAAAGCCTCGCTATAAGTGGATTATCTAAAGTTCTAGTATCAGATAATGGAACAGTATTCACAAGTGCTAAAGTTAATTGACTTACAAGCCTCAATGGTATTGTTCATGTGAAAACATCTCCATACCATCCTTCTTCCAATGGGCTTGCCGAGAGAGCGGTTCAGATTTTCAAATCTGCTACAAAGAAATTGGAGATTCGATAGCGACTAAATTAGCACGATTTCTATTCAACTATCGCACCACCCCTCATTCGACAACAGGTATCACCTGCTGAACTGTTGATGAAGTGCCGTCTCCGATCAAGACTGAGCCTGATTATATTAAACTTGGGGGAGAAGGTAGAAAGAAGGCAGGAAAATCAGAAAATGGGACATGATTGTCACAGTCAGGACAGAACATTTAATGCAGGAGAGAAGGTATTTGTGAAAAATTTTAGAGAAGGACCTGCGTGGTTATTTGGTGAAATAAGTGCTGTAACGGAACCTATTTCCTATCATGTGAAAGTTGAAGATCGAATAGTAAGACGTGGATCACTTAGGCAGTGGAGAAGCCAAATATCCAGCAGTGATTCCACCAGTGCTCAAGACTGAATCAACATTTCCTGTTGAAATAACTTAACCAAGTACCAATGTATTTGAAGAGCCGACTGTGCCTGAAAGAGTTGAAGAAACAAATTTATAGGTACCTGCTGTGGAACCTGATGCTTGGACGACATCAGTAAGGGAGACTCCAAAGCAAACTTCAGAAGCTGTAGAGCTGAGACGTTCTATACACATAAAGAAGCCTCCAGAGAGACTAACTTTGTAAATAATTGAACTGTGTAAAAAAACTTGATATTGAAAAATTGTAAAATGTATTTTTCAGTAAAGGGGGAAGGATGTAGTAATCTGAGATGTAATATACCTTTAAGATGAGTATAGTAATGTAAGGTCACCTGATCTTATTGTCCAATAGTAGAGTAGCGCGGGCTACCTCTGTGTGAGAGCCTTGAGCTAGCCACTGATGATTGAAGACAGAGTTTTGTGTTGTGAGCAGCCAAGTATAGTTGCAGAGTTTAGTTTGTAAATAAAAAGCATGGCCAGGATTTTTCAGTCGGCATGTGGGGGCAGGCCCGACATGCCGGGGCGTAAAATGATGCACGATGATGTTGGGCATGCGGCCAGATGTCATTGCGCAGTCTCGCGATGTTTCATTTGGCGCGTGCTGAAGGATAATTAAAAGGCCTATTAAGGCCATTAAGGAACTATTTATTTCAAATTTATGCTACCTGTCCAACCTAATGGTTGGCGGGCAGGCAAAAAGGCCAAGCGGCCTTTACGTTTTTTAGGAAATCTCATCCACAAGCGGGATGAGGTTTCCTAAAGTTTTTACAGATAGAATAAAAATTTCTTTTGAAAAATAAAAACATTTCCCATCTCAGGCGACACAGTCACGTGAGTTGGGACATGTTTCATTACGTTTTTAGTACATTTAATTATTTTTTTCAAAAGCGCTTTAATCTCCCTGAAGCTACATGCCTCAGGGAGATTGAAGCCCTCTTGCGCGCGCAAATATGAAAGAGTGCTGGACCCAACTCTCCCTCCTCCCCCGCCTGCACAGGTAGCGCGCCACTACTTGCGTATTACACTGGGCAGGCCTTAATTGGCCCGCCCGCATTAAATATTTCTGTGACCACCCCTGCCCGCTCCCACCGAGCCCGCCCCACGCGGGAAAAATTCTGCCCCGTGTGTTTGTTCAAACAACGACCTCCTGATGTTCTCTGTTTCTGTACCGACTCGGTCACCCTGGACAAAACGTGCAACCCGGATCCTTTAGCCCCAACAAACCAAGGGAACTGGATCCATCAAAAGTGTCCTATCTCTAACAGTAGGGACCCTGTTTATTAATCCTTGCCCTCCTCAGTACATTGTAATGTTGCTGTATTATCAGTGACTTCAGGGCCCTCCTCAAATTTCTCCCTCTCAACCTTTATACCCCATGCTTCATTTCAACCCTCACTCTTGCTGTCTGACAATAGTACACCCCAATTTTCTGCAGATTCTGGATGCAGGCTCCACATTTGCTTGCTCGTTGTCCATTTTCTCTCACTCTCTCTCAACAGACGCAGAAACAACAACTGCTTATATTTATAATAAAGCATCCCAAATCGCTTCACATCAGCCTCATAAAACAAAATTTTACACCGTGACAAATAAGGAGATATTAGGGAAGTTGATCAAAATCTTGGTCAGAGGTAGTTTTTAAGAATGTCTTAGAGGAAAGTGAGGTAGAGAGACAATGAGGGGAAGGGAGGGAATTCCAGAGTTTAGGGCCTAGGCAGTTGGTGGAGCAATTAAAATTCATGGTGCACAAAAGGCCAGAATGAGAGTAGTAAAGATATCCTAGAGGGTTGGAGGAGACTATTGAGAGGGGGAGGCCATGGAGGGATTTGAAAACGAGGATGAGAATTTTAAAATCAAGGCATTGCTTGACAGGGAGCCAATGTAGGTCAGCAAGCGAAGGAGATAGGTGAATAGGACTTGGTGCAAGTTAAAACACAAGCAGCAGAGTTTTGGATGACCTCAGGTTTATGGAGGATAGAATATGGGAGGCCAGCCAGGTATGTGTTGGAATAGCCAAGTCCAGAGGTAACAAAAGACATGAATGTTTTAATTCCCGCAGTAGCGGGGAAAGGAGAGAAACAAACAGTGGGTGTTCAGGAAAATGCTGGGGATTAGGCGGTGATCCCACTGGAAGTTCAGCAGAGCTTCCTTTCATGGTTCCTGAGGGATTTTGAAAGAGGCACACCTACAACAAAAAGTGACTGAAACAGATAGAAAACAAATAGAGTGTCTACGGCTTCCAGTCCAGTACTGGAATCATCCACACATGCATATAATGTTGCTGACTAAATCACAAAATAGCTGATGCAAAGTTTTAAGATCACCAGTGGCGTTTTCCCATCCTGAAACATAGGCTAAATCAGTGGCAGAATCCTGAAGTAATTTCACAAGTTCATGTTTCTAATAAACTTAAAAAGAACATGGTACATTCTAATTTTAAATTCATACATTTTTTAAAAAGCTTTAAGAATAGATATTTCATTGCATCCCCGATCACTACTACATTACAATTTGTTTTAAAATGCATCATTTAGTGACATGCCATTGGCTCTACTGCCTGGCCGTCAAACATCATGTGTGTGGATTGGTCAGTAGGCCCATGTTCCTGTCTAATAACTCCCTGTTGCTTTTTGGAAAGTGAATTTTTTTTTATTGGAAGAAAACTCCAGGAATGAATATTAGAGTCACGGGTGACAAATCTGAACAAAATGCATTGTGTTCAGGCTTTAGATTTAAAAGAAGCTGCCAGCTCTGTATCAGTTGGTAGCACACTTGCCTCTGAGCCAGAAGGTTTTGAGTTGAAGTCCCACTCCAGGGACTTGAGCACAAAAAAACAAAGCTGCCACTCCAGTGCAACACAAGGGAGTGCTGCACTGTCAGAGGTGCAATCTTTTTCATGGGACGAACAATAATGACTTTATACAGCACCTTTAACATTATAAATATCCCAGGGTGCTTCACAGTAACATCATAAAGCAAGATTTATCACCAAGCCAGACATTAAGCCAAGGCCCTATCTGCTGTTTCAGTTGGATGTAAAAGATCACTTGCCACTATTTCAAAGAGTGAGGGAGTTCTCCCCAGAGTCATGGACAATATTTATCCCTCAATCAACATGGCAAAAGAACAGATTATCTAGCCATTAGCTGTTTGTGGGAGCTTGCTATGTGCAAATTGACTGCCACATTTCCTACATTACAACAGAATTACATCATTGGCTGCAGAGAGCTTTGAAACGTCCTGTGGTCATTAAAGGTACTTTGTGAATACAAGTCTTATTTTCTTTTCCAAACACCTGTCAATGTTGAAAATGTGAAACAAGATACGCAAATGGACAACTGGTCATTCTGTAACGATGAAGGACAAGTTAACATTTCAGACAGAAACCTTCTTGAGTACTGAATAAAGACAGTCATGAAACAGATAACAATGAAGCTGAACAGGATGAACATGAGGGAGAGGAAAGTCACAAGCATTTTTATTTCAAGCTTTTATAATTTGCTTGTAAGTTTTCTTTTCCTCAGTCAGGCGTAAGTTTTGAAAATTAAAACAACTAGATATTTCTGCTGTCTTTCTGAATGTAAGGCATTGGAGAGGGTGCAGAAAAGATTTGAGGTCAGTTCAACGTTTAAGGGAGTTCAGCTACCATTCTAGATTGGAGATGCTGAGGCTGTTCTCCTTAGAGAAGGGAACGTTGCGAGGGAATTTAATAGAGGTGTTCAAAATCATGATTGGATCTGAACAGAATTTGTTCCCATTGGCGTAAGAATTGAGAACCAGAGGACACTGATATAAGGTAATTGGCAAAGGAAGCAATGGCGATAGGAGGAAAAACTCTCGCAGTGAGTGGTTAGGATGTGGAACGCATTGTCTGTGGTTGTGGCAGAGGCTAATTCAGTCATGGCTTTCAAAAGGGCATTGGATCATGTGAAGTGAAAAACATTTGCAGGGCTACAGGGATAAGGCAGGGGAGTGGAACTAGCTGAGTAGCACTTGCAGAAAGCCAGGAGGGACATAAAGGGCCAAATGGCCTCTTTCTGCCCTATAACCATATTATGATTCTATATCCATAATAACCGCGAAAGTTGGTATCTCTGGGGAGCGGTAAACAAACCCCAAATGGAAGAAAAAGTAGTGGTAGTACCTTTAATGACACCATTCCATAACTGGGCGATGCTCTGGTGGGTGGGATGGGAGCTTCATATTTAAACTGACCAATATATACAAATCACTTCAATAGCTAGGGGATATTCATTCTGTACCTTATCATCTTCACTCTCCTGAAATTGGAAATGCAGAAGCTGCAAGACTGTCTTTGATCACATGGTGTCATCAAAATTTATTTCAATGAAAGTAGGGAAGACAATCTGATTCTGCGCCTTCAGACATCAGTTGTTGAGGGCTGTGACCCAGGTTGGTGTCTAAATTCTTCTTATGAGCTGTTGATATTTAGCGCGCTACACTGGTCAGCTTAATACCTTCACTATGGAAGCACTAACGATGACAATTTACCACACCTCACCACAAGCACTAGACTAGAGTTTCTGTTGGGAGGAAATTAATGGTGTGACTCTGTGAGACCAAAGTGGCATAAAGTATTTGTCCTTTCAAAGACCTTACTTGCAAAGTAATATCTTCTGTTTTCTCCCCATTCACGGTATTGGCTTTTCAATTGATCTGATCAGTCAGCCCAGTGAATACGCGTTGTTTGATAATCCTCCACTACAAATCGGACTAGGACTTCTCTAGTGGAGTGTGTCTAAGTATCCCCTCAATTTGACTTAGAAATTCCTGGAAGCCATGAAAATATTGGAGAAAGAAAGGAAAGTGTTGTTTAGCACGTTGAAAAGTCTCAAAGTGCTTTACAAAATTTAATACTTTGAGTATGATTATCAGTGCTCTGTAGAGAGCAGAGTTCAGTACAGAGCAAAGTAATTGTAGTTACCTGAGCAGCTTTTCATGGAATGTGTCAGATTCTAAGTGACTCTGAGTGATAGTAAATAATTTGTTCTAACAGCCATTGATCATACAATAATTTAGTGCCATTAAGTTATCATTCCTGATTTTTGAAATGATTTACAACAGACAGAAATATTTTTTTTATATTTAAAATGCATTTCATGAAGTCAATTTGGAAATTTAAATAGGAGAAGAATCAAAACATTATAACAACAGTCAAGGTATATACATATTTTTGAAAAAATCTCTGGGTTCTTTGTGTCTGGGGGACGAAGGCAGCCTTCTCCCTGGGGAGAATTTTCTCCCTATTGGACAGGCCATCGGGACCAGGTGCGGAGCCGATTGCCGCTCGCAATCGTCTCCGCGCCGCCATTTTACATGGGCGGGCCATTTAAGGCCCACCCAGTATGACACGTGCCCTCAGCACTATCTGTGCGGGCGGTGGGGAAGAGGGAGATTCGGAGGCTGCGCTCTTTCCCGCGAAAGAGCACAGAAATTTTTCCCTGAGGCACACAGAGGTGCCTCGGGGAGATTAAGTTCATAGTGAAATATTTAAATAAAGGTAAAAACTATTTAGACATGTTCCCCGCCCCCCACCCCCACACACACACCATTTAACAGTGTCACATGAGCTTGGACATGCTTACGAAATGTGAATAAATTATTTTTGGATTTTATTAAACCTTCAGGAAACCTCATCCCTGAAAAAAGTGAAGGCCTTAAGGTTGGACGGCAGCGTTGATAATTACTTTAATTGGCTTTTTAATGGGCTTAATATGCCTTTGACAGTTCGGTGGGCATGCAGCCACCACTGGCGTGCGCCCGCCAAGCGAAAAATATCAATGACACGCGGTGATGTCGGGACGCACGCCCGATATCTCCGTGTGTCATTTTACACGTTGGCGTGAAAATTCTCCCCCCCTGTGTATGAGGGTGCATGGTGGGGTTGGTAGAAGGGGTCTGCAGGACTTCAGAAAGGGCACCCAGACTGCCTGGCACTTCTGGTTGCTAGAGTTATGCATTTATACATCTCAGGCAGCCCTCACATCTCTGGGGACAGGATGAGTAGACAAGGGTTTCGGCTGATTTCATTTTTGGTAAAACCCTTTGTGGTATCTCATACCACTGCCAGAGTGGGGGAATCTGAGGGAAGAACCAGAAAATTTGCACCAGTCACATCCTCGTCAGCATTCATCCAATAGAGAGTCATGCTGTGTATGATAGGTCGGGTGTATGAATCTGGCTTGGCTGTCTTGCCTTTTGCTACAACTGCCAATTGTGCTGTTTTCCCCCCCAAATGTTCCTCCATTATGCTGCTTTTATTTAGAGCCTAGGTTAGTTTTGAGGTTCGCTGTGGAATCTGTTATTGCGATTACCGTGAACAGAGAAACGGCTTTGTGTAACCTTTGAGGTGCGGGTATATAGTGGTAAGTGGCCAGTTGCCACTAGGGTTTCTAGAACATCCTGGCACCCTGGAAAGAATCTGTGATCTGGAGGTAGCTGAATAAAGAAAGAACTTTAACTCCTTATCACATCTCAAAGACATCATAGAAATAGTTATTTGTAATTGTTAAGTAAGTAAACACAGGGTCCCATAAATAGCAACCAAATTAATGAATAGCTAAACATTTTTTTGGTGGCTGAAGGACAAATGTGAGCGAAGACAGAGGACCTCTTCTCTTCTTGACAGTGCCATGAGATTCTTGTGCCCACTTGGAACAGGAGGATGGGGCCTTAGCTTAACACCCGATTGAAGGTCTGACAATACAGCATTGCTTCAGTGCTGCATGGAAAATTGAGCTTAGATTCTGTGCTGAAATGGAGTTTAAACCTGTAACCTTCTCAGTTGAATTTAAGGGGGCTGCTACATCTGAACCCGAGGTAAAGTTTGTTGGGTGTGAGTTGAGGCTGTAGTTTGCACATGCCTTGCAGTTCTTGGAACTTCTCGGGCAAGGAACAACAGTTTCTGGTGCTGAATCCATCCTGCACAGCATGCGTGATGCTACATTATAAAGGGGAAGGTGAAAAAAAATCACATTAGGGACCAAAACATGAGTGTAAATCTTTCATTAAAAGACGAATGCCTTGATAACAAAAGAAAATAAAAAAATGACCTGTTCTGCTCTATTTTCTGTGGAAAGCTGTGCGAGGAGAGTTTGGCTCAGCAATCACAGGTAAAGTTACACACGAATTCACAATCAGAGCTGGACTGTTAAAAGCCCAGTGATTACTCATGAACCTTAGAAGAACATTACCAAGAATAGGAAGGTGGAGTGGGCAGTGAGGGTGTGTTACAGAGTCCTATGATTGTGTCTGCAACTGCCAAGTCATTTAGTTTCTAATTTTGGTGATATAACCTCTTTTTATTTTATTTCTCTGTGCAACAAATTCTCATATTTGCACAATTCTGTAATCAAGCATCCCAATCATTCAGCCGTTAATTACCATGACAACAGAAAATAAGAGCATGCAGATTACTGTGCTACTCACTTGGATGTGTGCCACTTTTTTTTTCCTGTCCTGGTTCTGTAATGACTTTCCCGGTGTGTATACCTAAAATTTTCATCCCTATGGTTACAAATCTCGCGCACATTGTCAAGTATTGTGAATTGAGAGTTTTTGGAACTTAAGTGGCCAAGTATTTGATTGCCAGCTGGAAGGTATTCCGAGTCCTCTAGCTGGTATTCTCTTGTCTTGGTTGGCTAAACTGCTGAATGGAGCACTTCACAGCTATGCAGAGTAAGTATATCTAAACCCAATTAGCATGTCTCAAATCGTACCACTTATTAAGCAAACATGGATCAATGTTGTTGGCAACTATGGAAACCTCGAGCTTGAATTCTCTTCCCTTCTGTATGATTGGTAGCAACAAGTGGGCCAGTCTGTAGAAAACAAGATTAAAAAAATTTTGAAATGTGTTATTTTTAAGTTTGGCTTTCTGTCACCAGGCTCTTACCGTCCGTCCCATGAGAAGATGCTGAAGTTTTACAGTTACTACAAGCAGGCAACTGTAGGCTCTTGTAGCATTAGCAGGCCTGGCTTTTGGGATCCTGTCGGACGTATAAAATGGTAACCTTTAAATTCTCTTATGTTTGAAGTGAGGGTGAAGGTACTAAGATGAGTTATCTTGCCAGAGATATTAGCTTACTGTATTTAGTATGGAGACCCTGAGCTTGTCAGTAAATGCAGCCATCGGCATTTTCTTGCAAAAACAGAATTACCTGGAAAAACTCAGCAGGTCTGGCAGCATCGGCGGAGAAGAAAAGAGTTGAGGTTACGAGTCCTCATTTGTTGAAGGGTCATGAGGACTCGAAACGTTAACTCTTTTCTTCTCCGCCGATGCTGCCAGACCTGCTGAGTTTTTCCAGTTAATTCTGTTTGTGTTTTGGATTTCCAGCATCCGCAGTTTTTTGATTTTATCTTGGCATTTTCTTGCACTTGTTGATCATTTTTTAAGGTGCTAAATAATACTCACTGACACTGTTAAGAGTATTAAGTACAGGAGATGGTGGCACAGTGGTAATATCACTGGACTAGTATTCTAGAGGTCTAGGCTAATGCTCTGTGGACATGGGTTCAAATCCCATCTTAGCACCTGGTGGAATTTGAATTCAATTAATAAAATCTAGAATTGAAAGCTAATCTCAGTAATGGTGATCATAAAACTATCATTTTTTTGTTGTAAAAACCCACTTGGTTCACTAATGTCCTTTAGGGAAGCAAATCTGCAATCCTTGCCTCATCTGTCCTGTGACTCCAGATCCACAGCAGTGCAGTTGACTCTTAATTGCCCTCTGAAATGGCCTAGCAGGCCACTCAGTTCAAAGGCAATTAGGTAGGGATGGGCAACAAATCCTGACCTTGTCGGCAATGCTGACATCCCATCAAAGAATTAAACAAAAACTCGGAAGTTATCCTTAACCTAGTTTAGATAAATATGTTTTGTGATTGGCTGGATGTCTGATGTGCATGGGATCCCATCAGCATGTTTAAAACCCCCTGAGAAATCTCCATGAGTAAAACTCACCTAATACAAAGTGCACAATCTCTTTCCAGACGGACACATCCCGCTTACCTAAACCGAGACAGTTTAGGTGCTGGCTGGCAAACTCAAGGCATGGTTAATTGATTACATTTCATTATTGTGCACATCATGGGTGCTTTCCTCATCACTTTACTAAGTTGTAAAAGACACTAAACAAGAAAAAGCCATTAAACCCATCAGGTGTGTTCCTCTGAAAGACGACTGTAAACTGTATTGTTCAGAATTCTGTCCAATCCATTTAAGCTCCTGAGAAAGGCCTAAATGTTCCTCCTGTCCTAGGCCCAAACACAAGTCAAACAAAACTCAATACTTATCTAACCTTGCATCCTAAATCATTTATCCTTGACTGGTTCCTTTTCTTGATGTGACAATATAAATCCAAGGGTCTGATTTGACAAATCCAATTTGTCATCTGGCAGTGAAGATTTTTTTTGAAGTAAATGATTCTTCACATTTGATCTTAATTTTCACCTCCAACACGAAAGAGTAAATCACGACAGTTGAATTTTCATATACTAGCTGCGATAAATATGGCAACCTAACCTGCCATTGATAGACCAGTCACATGGCATGACCAGGGTTAACTTATATTGAGATCTAAGGGCACTCTTTAGCTAGAAGCTCATGCCTGTGCTGAGATGAATGGACAATCAGGATATTTCACTCATCTGGTTAAAAATAAAGGGGATGGTTGAAAGCTGGATTATTCTTGTTATTTTCCTTATCTTGCACAACTCATGAAACAGCAAAGCAACGGCTTCAAATCGTTTCGGGGCATGACACGCTGTTATCAACTTCTACTTCCAGCAACTTACAGGCCAAAGAATTTTGAGCAGAAGGTTGAGGGAAAAAGTCTAACCAATGGGGGTGGGCGTGTCACGAGATGCCACACTCAGGCAAACTCCAGGCCATTGTCTTTTAGACATTTGAATTTAAAGGAGCCCGAGGTCCCAAACTTGCTGCAAGTGAACACCTGCGGCACCCTCCACTCACCCACCACCACCTGTGCCTTTTTCTGAGTTGGCCCCAGGAGAGAAGGCTGCTCACTTCATCCCTGCATGTCACCTCCTGCCTATTTCCCTTGTGATTGGGGGTCCTGATGATTCTTGTTTACAGCCATCCGGTCATGAACATAGACTGAAACAGCCAACCTCAAATAATCCATCCTCTAAGCCCCCTCACCGTTTCCAGTAAATTTCAGAAATTGTGTTGTTCCCTATATATACGTTTAACAAACTGACCATTAATTGTGCACTTATGTGCTAGATTTTACAATAGTTGTTTCTACAAGCGGCTGTCCAAATTCACGTGAATGTAGTTATAGGAATTATTAATCAAAATGTTTTATTCATTAATTATAATGCACATATGCATCATGGGAACTGGGGTTCCAGCAACAAATTCTGAAATGGTCTATATTTTGTTATCCTCCATGTTATGAGAATAATGGCCAGAATATAATGCTTGTCGGGCAGGCACATGCCCAACCCAATCGAGCTTAAAATGACCTGCGATGATGTCTGGGCGAGCATCCCGATGTCATCACCCACTTGCGCAATATTTCAGTCAGGGGGTGCGCACTGGAATCAGCAGCGCGCCCGCCGACAATTAATAAGCCTATTAAGGTCATTAAAGTTATAATTGAAAGAAAGTTTTCATTGCCCCCCCCCCAGCCCCCCCCAATCTTACGGTTGGCAGGCAAGGGCCTTTGAATTTTTTAGGAAACCTCATTCACGGGCGGGATGAGGTTTCCAACAGCAAATAAAAATAAAAACTTTAACGTGTCATTAATAACATGTCCCTGCTCATGTAACAGAGTCATTAAAATCAAAACTGTTCAGCTCCCTGAGGCAGCTCTGTGCCTCAGGGAGCTTCTCCAGCGCACACACGTGGGCATGTGCAAACTTCCGCTCTCACCCTCCTCCACCCCCACAGGCAGCACTGTGCGCTGCCGCGGGTGTTTCACGCTGGGCGGGCCTTAATTGGCCCAAATCGCTGTCCGGCCCCGATCGTGGGCGTGGTTAGCCTCCCAACTGCCCCCGCCGAGCCCCCCCCCCCCCAATGAGGGAAAATCCTCCCCAGTGAGTCAAACTCCTGGAATTTCCTTCTTACCAGCACTGTGGGTGTACCCACACCGCAGGGACTGCAGTGGTTTAAGAAGACGGCTCACCAAACAAAACCCAAGAATACTTGTCAAAGGCAATCAGAGATGGACACCAAATGCTGGCCTAGCCAGCGACGCTTATGTTCCATGAATGAATAAATAAAAATAGGCACTAACCTTTGGAGCAGGAATTCTGTAAGGAAGTATAAGGTTACGCCAGAGGATACAACCAGTCCACGTTGACCTCATCCTAACTAGACTGCATTGCAGGAAAGAAAAGGTTAAAAAGCTTATTCGTAATTATTTTAAAAAGCAACAATATATGTCTCAAAAATACAGTAGCTCATGGTGTAGTTTATAGTGCTTTTTTTTGAACAAAACAAAACTGTCTTAACATTGAATTAAGTAACAATTTTGTAGCGGATTAAATATTGTGATCTGCGTCACTTAAAAAGACTGAAAAAATCTTAGTGGTTTAGTGATCCCCTTTAAAATCTACTTTATACGAAAGTACAATCAGGTTGCTTTGCAGTGAGGGTGCCAGTTTTATAATGAGCTGCTTTAGCTACATTTGAGTATGTTTGAAATGGGTGATGTCATTGTCAGCTATTTATTCACTCTGCTAGTAGGGGATCACTGTTAATGTGATTTGATGTGAACTGGGTAGAATAAGCACTCACTGGAAATGAACAGATGTGTGTTTGTTGCCTTCTGCAGGGACGCATGGAAAGCTCTGGGGAACTTGTCAAAAAAAGACGCCATGATGACTTACGTCGAAGAGATAAAGCAAACAGCACAGGAGGTAGTTTCTTGTGTGGCTAATATCCACAACATCAGAGTGCAATAAAACAGGACTGTTTAATTGATAGGCCCTCATCATGTTCCATTTCCAAGAAAGAAGCATTAGTTCACATTTTATTTTAACTTGTTTACTGGCCTACCCCTGTAGCCTTTGAAGAAGGAATTTGAATACTGAACATTGCTAAAACTGGCACAGAGGTAGAAAAGGCTGGTACCCTGAGGTGCTGTGGAAGGATCTGAGTTTGCACTAACACAGTTTTGCCACTCAGCCTTATCTGTGCCAGTGGGAAGGTGCCCAGACTTTTCAGAGAGAAGGAGCCATTGCAGGAAGTTGTCCAGAGTGCTTTCACACCCCCTGGTGGCTGAATGAAGAGTAATTATATATCCTGTCAATTGAGAATTGCAGAGATCGATCAGCAGAGAAAACAAAGCCTAAAGCAGAACTCATTTCAGTTGCTGTTAAAAAAAATTGAGATCCGCCTACATCATAAGGGCTCAAACACTTTACACTCTGAATACTTGCTTTAGCCAGAGGCACTTAAATGTCTGTGGAACTACAAATGACCTAAATTATTGAAAAGAGGAAACATTTGCAATGCTATTAAACTGTAATGTAAAGTTGAATAACAAACGGATAAGTTAATGTGAGAAAATGTTGAATTTGTTTCGTGTGTAACACTTTTGTGGAAGATGCAGGGTCTTGCCTGGCTAAATTGGGCAACTGAACATTTGGTAGGATTGAGGAACCTTTATTCTTGTCTGACCCACTCCACATCATTATAGCCCAGCAGTTGGCAGGTTTGGCAGGACGATACAGTATTGTAATTATCAGCATCACCTCACATAAAATCAATTATAGTTGGAGGGCGATGTTGTGACTTAGAAATAATGTTAATGACATAGCACAATAGGTGTTAAATTCGAGGGCGCCGAAAATGGGGATGGGGATCACGATGCACAGTTAACCCATGTCCATTGATTGAATTGCAGGCAGCATTCCAACTTTGTGCTGCCTGCTCATTAAAATGATTTCTGCATGCAACCAGCACTAACCGCAATCTTCATTGACTGCACACATCGGTAGGGAGTCCCAGAACTGTAACTTTCTAGTCCAGGCTTGTCCAAACTGTGGCCTGCAGGCCGGATTGTGGCCTGCGAGGCCCCTCTGTATGACTCCCTGTGCGATTGTTCAAAATACCAGTAAGACGGGACAGTGAGGTTGAAGATTTCTGCAGGGGGACTGCTTCTCCAACCACAGACATTTCCTCTCCCATGTTTGCTGCGGCGCGCTCGTGAGTATTTTTGTCTTAGCAAAACTGGAGCGTTGAACACCCATCCATATGGATTACTGACATTTTTACTGTAAATGTCCAATCCAGATACCTGACTGTTTATTTACTGTTATTGCCCATCCAAACACAGGATTGATGATTCTTATAGGGCAGGATTTTGACCTCGGCAAGCGGGCACAGTTGGCGGGCTCGGAAGCGGCCGCGAAATGGGCCACCGCCCCGATGGGCCCTCCAACTGCCATTTCACGCTGGCTAGCCAACGGCCAGCCAACGTGAAAGGCGCAGTGAAACCAGTAGTGAAAGGGCTGGAGGAGGGCAAGCGCTGAAGTCAGTGCGGGTGAGTAAGGAAAGCTTCTTGAAGCAGAGAGCTGTCTCAGGGAGGCTGACAAATTTAAAAGCAATAAAAACATAATGTAAAACCCAGAAACAATGTCTGCGCATCAGAATGAGTCATCTCAACTTAAGGATGTTGAAAATTATGTCCACGCATTTTTATCTTTTTTTTTAATTAAGCACGGAAATCTCATCCCGCCCTTGGATCAGGTTTCCTCAAAAAAGCAAAGGCCGATTTGCCTGCCCGCCAACCATAACGTTGGATGGGCAGCGGTAAAACTCCACTAATTGAAACTGTAACAGCCTTACTAGGCCTCTTAATTGTCGGCAACATGGTGCCGACTCTCGCGCACAACCGCTGACTGAAATATCACACGAATGCATGTTGACATCAGGACGCTCACCCAACTTCATCGCTCATTATTTTATGCTCCAGGGTGTCGGTCAAAATCCTGCCCATAATGTTAATTTTGAGTTTGAGTGTGTGTGAGAGAGGCTAATGTGTGTGAAAGGGAGGTGTGTGTGTGAGAGGGATGAACGTGTGTGTGTGAGAAAGAGAGGGAGAGGGGTGAGTGAGTGTCTATGAGAGAAGGGTGAGTGTGTGTGGGGGGGGACAAGTGTGTGTGTGTGTGCGTGTGTGAGAGAAACAGAGGAGTGAGAGGGAGCGGAGTGTGTGTGTCTGGCTCACTCCCAGTCTCAGGGCTCCCACTCACCCTTATCTCCACACACCAGCACGCACTCCCACAGTCACACACACACTCTCGCCCTATCCTCCTCACAATCAATTACATGGCCAACTTTTTGTTGTCTGCAAATTTCTTGATCAATCCTTGTACATTTATGTCCAAATTGTTAATCTATACTACAAAAAGCAGGGGACACTCTAATGGTTGTCTATTTTTATTACTCTTTTCTTATTATCAATTTATTGTTTCGATTTGGTTTTTGCTCAGTAAGTTGTTTCTTTTCAGAGATCACAATTTTTTTTTGCAATTTATGTTTATTGTTGTGCCAAATCTTATCTTTCTGAAACTTGCTCATCAGCCCCCTGAGTGTGAGGAAAATTGAAATGTGGCCCCCTCCCATGCGAAAACGTTGGACAAGCCTGTCCTCGTACCACCTGAAGCTAGCCTGCTCTGCTTAAAGGGGAGATGCTTCGTGACTGGAGCAGGTGCTGGAAGCTGTGTAGGAAATGAATGTCCTGGGAAACAGTGAGGAATGACACAGCTGGGCAGAGAGCGGGCTTCAAGATCGTCAAACGCTGGGTATCCACACTGGAGGCAGGAGGCCCTTCAGACACACAGGCAGTGGGGGCAGATATCTGTGGAGATCAGTGCCAGGAGTTAAACCCCAGTGACCTGGATGCAGTGTCGCAAGAATCATAGAAAGTTTAAGGCACTTATGCAGGCCACTTGGCCCATCGTGTCTGTACTGCTGAAGAAAAAGAGCCACCCAGCCTAATCCCACTTTCCAGCACTTGGTCCATAGCCCCGCATAGCTACGGCATTTCAGGTGTACATCCAGGTACCTTCTAAATGTGATGAGGTTTTCTACCTCTACGACCCTTTCAGGCAGTAAGTTCCACCCACTGGGTGAAAAAGATTTTCCTCATCTCCCCTCTGATCCTTCTACCAATCACTTTAAATCTATGCCCCCCTAGTCATTAACTTCTCTGCTAAGGTAAAGAGGCCCTTCCCATCCACTCTGTCCAGGCCCCCTCACAATTTTGTACATTTCAAACAAATCTCCCCTCAGCATCCTCTGTTCCAAGGGAAACAACCCCTGCCTATCCAATCTTTCCTCATAGTTGCAATTTTCCAGTCCTGGCAACATGCTCATAAATCTCCTCTGTACCCTCTCTAATGCAATTACATCCTTTCTGTAATGAGGTGACCAGAACTGCACACAGTACTCAAATCGTGGCCACACTAATATTTTATATAGTTCCAGCATAACCTCCCTGCTCTTATATTCTATGCCTCAACTAGTAAAGGAAAGGATTCCAGATGCCTTCTTAACCACTTTATCGACCTGTCCTGCGTGTTCAGGGATCTGTGAACATTCACTCCAAGGTCCCTCATTTCCTCTACACCTCTCAGTATTCTCCCATTTATTGTGTTTTCCTTTGCCTTGTTTGATCTCCCTAAAAGCATCATCTCACACTTCTCTCGGCTGAATTCCATTTGCCACTTTTCTACCCACCTGACCAGTCCATTGATATCTTCCTGCAGGCTACAGCTTCCCTCCTCACAACCAACTACACAGCCAATTTTTGTGTCGTCTGCAAATTTCTTGATCACTCCCCGTACGTTTATGTCCATATTGTTAATATATACCACAAAAAGCAGGAGACATTCTAATGGTCGTCTATTTTTATTGCTCTTTTCTTATTATCAATTTATTGTTTCAATTTTTTTTTGCTCAGTAAGTTGTTTCTTTTCATACATCACAATTTTGTTTTTACAATTCATGATTGCTGTTGTGCCAAATCTTATCTTTCTGAAACTTGCTCATCAGCCCCCTGAGTGTGAGGAAAATTGAAATGTGGCCCCCTCCCATGCGAAAACGTTGGACAAGCCTGTCCTCGTACCACCTGAAGCTAGCCTGCTCTGCTTAAAGGGGAGATGCTTCGTGACTGGGGCAGGTGCTGGAAGCTGTGTAGGAAATGAATGTCCTGGGAAACAGTGAGGAATGACACAGCTGGGCAGAGAGCGGGCTTCAAGATCGTCAAACGCTGGGTATCCACACTGGAGGCAGGAGGCCCTTCAGACACACAGGCAGTGGGGGCAGATATCTGTGGAGATCAGGGCAAGGAGTTAAACCCCAATGACCTGGATGCAGTGTCGCAAGAATCATAGAAAGTTTAAGGCACTTATGGAGGCCACTTGGCCCATCGTGTCTGCACTGCTGAAGAAAAAGAGCCACCCAGCTTAATCCCACTTTCCAGCATTTGGTCCATAGCCCCGCACAGCTACGGCATTTCAGGTGTACATCCAGGCACCTTTTAAATGTGATGAGGTTTTCTACCTCTACCACCCTTTCAGGCAGTAAGTTCCACCCACTGGGTGAAAAAGATTTTCCTCATCTTCCCTCTGATCCTTCTACCAATCATTTTAAATCTATGCCCCACCTAGTCATTAACTTCTCTGCTAAGGTAAAGAGGCTCTTCCCATCTACTCTGTCCAGGCCCCCTCACAATTTTGTACATCTCAATCAAATCTCCCCTCAGCATCCTCTGTTCCAACCGAAACAACCCAGCCTATCCAATAGTTGCAATTTTCCAGTCCTGGCAACATGCTCATAAATCTCCTCTGTACCCTCTCTAAAGCAATTACATCCTTTCTGTAATGAGGTGACCAGAACTGCACACAGTACTCAAATCGTGGCCACACTAATATTTTATGTAGTTCCAGCATAACCTCCCTGCTCTTATATTCTATGCCTCAACTAGTAAAGGAAAGGATTCCAGATGCCTTCTTAACCACCTTATCGGCCTGTCCTGCGTGTTCAGGGATCTGTGAACATTCACTCCAAGGTCCCTCATTTCCTCTACACCTCTCAGTATTCTCCCATTTATTGTGTTTTCCTTTGCCTTGTTTGATCTCCCTAAAAGCATCATCTCACACTTCTCTAGGTTGAATTCCATTTGCCACTTTTCTACCCACCTGACCAGTCCATTGATATCTTCCTGCAGGCTACAGCTTCCCTCCTCACAACCAACTACACAGCCAATTTTTGTGTCGTCTGCAAATTTCTTGATCACTCCCCGTATATTTTTGTCCATATTGTTAATATATACCACAAAAAGCAGGGGACCTAGTACTGAGTCCTATGGAACCCCACTGGAAACAGTCTTCCGGTGGCAAAAACATCCATCAGCAATTACCCTTTGTTTCCTGCCACTCAGCTAATTTTGTATCCAGCTTGCTACATTCCCCTGGATCCCATGGGCTTTTGTTTGACCAGTCTGTCATGTGGGAGCTTGTCAAAAGCCTTGCTAAAATCCATGTAAACGACATCAACTCCATTAACCTCATCAGTCCTTCTTGATACCTCCTCAAAAAATTTAATCAAGTTAGTCAGACGTGACCTCCAATCCTCCGGCACCACACCTGTATCACAGCTGTGGTAGTGGTAGAAGTTCAATGACCTCATACAAGTGGTTAAAGTCATTGAATTCCTTCAATTTATGATCAGAACACAGATATTAAGAGTCTGTGCAACACTTTATAGGCAAAATACCTTCCATGGTATCTCAAATCCTCAATAGTTCCTACCAACAAATTAAGTGTTGTAATTTTCTAATATTGATTAATATAAAGTAGCGTTTGAAAATAGTTTCAAACTGCAGAGCCCTTCAATGTTGTTCTGTTTTTGCAAAGCAGCTGACGAACAATTGCCGAGTGACTGTTGGGTGATACTCTGCTGGCTTTTAAGAGGTCCCCTTTCAAATCCATTCCCCCAGGTTATCGATACGATGTCAGGGACTGGAAGTGCAGAGCAGCAGTTCCATCTGTTTGAGCCACTGTATGAAGTTGTCAAGGACATGCCCAGACCTCCAGGCTTCTCCCTGAAGAAGGTATCAGGTATGAGCAAAAGACAGAGGGGTGGAAGATATTTCTTTGCTAATGGTTAAAAAGTTGGGATGAAGGAAATTGATTTGCTTTCATAGTTTGTTATTGAATGAAGGCAATTCCACCCCAGTTCACTTGCAGCAGAAGAATAAGATTGACCCCTAACCCCTAGATTCTGGTTCTTATAATTAAGCAGTTAGACATTCACAGGAATTGCCCACTAAATAGTGCACTCACGTTGGAGGCATTACACAAATCTATAAACACATTACAGGGTTCCTATTTCAGCTCTGTGTTAAACTAAACCTTTCATTCCCAAAGATTCTTGTGAGTGCAGAAAACCTCCATTTTAGGTGTTCTTTGCACAAGCACCCACCTACCTTACTGCCAGACCTTTCAGCTTTCTTTCAGCATTTGACAGTTCCTGAACTGGAGGACGGTGCATTGTACATGATGGGGAATGTTGCTTGTTTATCATGGAAATTAATTGCATTGAATTACAGAGCCTATACCACAGAAACAGGCCATTCAACCCAACTGATCTACGCTGGGATTGAAACCACACAAGCCTTTTTCCACCCTTTTTCATTTAACCCTAACTGTATATTTGTCTATTTGCTTCTCCCTGAATTGCTAATATAGCTTCCCTTAAATGTATTTATGCTATTCACCTCCAAGTCCTCCTTGTGATAGCAAATTCCACATTCTAACCATTCTGTTGTGAAGAAGCTTCTCCTGAGTTCCTGATTGGATTTATTGATGACAATGTTATATTTAGAGGCAGGTCTTGTGGTGCATTGGTAGTGTTCCTAACTCTGGGCCAAAAGCTCTGGGTTCAAGACCCAACCCAAGATTTGATGGCCATTGAAGATGCATTCAGAGCATAGCCCTACAGGTTGATTATCAACCTGCAAATCCCTCCAATGGCAGGTGGTGAGAGTGGGAAACCCCTGCTTGATGATGAGTGACGCCCCTCAAACTATAGCCCCGGCTAGCAATGTGTTACAGGAAGAAATAAGCTATGGAAACAGATGTAAGTGTATGCTTCATCTGCTTCGTGTGCCTTTGAGTGTCGAAAGAGAATCAAGAGAGATCTTTTATTACGTCCTCTGGTTTTGGGCTTCCCTGTTTGTGAAAACATCTTCTGTAGGTCTAAGCTATCAAACCCTTCCATAAACTTAAAGACCTCTATAAGGTTGCCCTCTCAACTTTTTCTTTTCTAGAAAAAATAGGCAGCTTGTTTAGCCTTTCCTGATTAGTATATCCTCTCAGTTCTGCTGTCATCCTTGTGAATCTTCTTTTGCACTTTCCCCATGTCTCTATATCATTTTTTATAATATGGAAGCCTGAAATGTGGTCAGTACTCCAAGGGTTGTCTAACCAAGGTTCGATACAAATTTAACATAACTTCTGTTTTTCAATCCTGTATTTCTGGAAATGAATCCCAGATTCTGATTGGCTTTTTTCATTTCCTCTATTGCTGCTTTGAGTGATTTCATAGAATTGTACAGCTCTGAAAGAGGCCATTCAGCCCATCATGCTTGTGCTGGCTCTTTGAAAGAGCTGTCCAATTTAATCCCACGCCCCAGTTGTTTCCTCATAACCGTGGAAGTTCGCCAGCTTCAAGTACTTGTCCAAATGCCTTTTCAAATCTCCTATTGAATCTGCTTCCACCATCTTTTCAGGCAGTGCTGTCCAGATCTTCACAACTCTCTGAAGAAATTTCTTGTCATTTCTCCTCTACTTGTTTTCCAATTTTATTAACATTATGACCTTTGGTTACCAACCCATTTACCATAGGGAACAATTTGTCCTTATTTTCTCTGTCAAAATCCTTCATAATTTTGAATGCATCTATTAGGTCTCCTCTTAACTTTCTCTGCTCCAAGAAGAACATTTCCAACTTCTTCAATCTCCCCAGATATCTGGTGTCATCCTGGTAAACCTGCTCTGTGGCTCTTTTGGGGACCGTTAGTTCAGTTAGCTAGATGGCTAGCATGTGGACCGGATTAACACCAACAGCATGTTCCAAAACCTCAGCTTTCCAGAACTGTAACAGATCTGGACCTCTGGATTGTTTTTTTATCCTCTAACCTATTTCAACTCCTTGTTATCTAAGCAGTATGGGGGCTCTTTATTCCTAGTGAATAGTACAATGTTTTTGTACTTTTAAATTTGTGTTTAGTTTTCGCTTGCAACCAGGGCAAGTGCATAGGAAACTGTTTCAGACAACTAAAGCACTCCAACAATCAGTAGATGGAAAGCCTGGATGCTGAACGAAAATAATATTTAAAAACTTAGTACTGGTTTGCTTCTATTTAGTTTGGCAACATAATTAAGTGAGGAAAGTCAACAATTGAGAAACAGACATTTAACATTACCTGGCTGTTTCTTGTCAGCATCAAGCACTCCCCAATGCACAGTGCACAGTGAAACTTAAACTCCAGCCTTCAAGGTGTTTCGCCAAGTGCGCCACTCTCCATGCCAGCCATGCTGGTGTCTAATATCGGTTACACTTAAGCAGTTGAGACATAGGGACTCAAACACATACTAGTAGGTTTGCATTCCCTGCACTCAGTCTCTCTTGGAATGCAAACTTACACACTTCATCATGCACACACCAATGGCCAGTTTCCTTCCTGAAAACAAAGCACCCAGTGTTTATGTCCCATTTCATTTGGTCACATTTCCTTCCCCTGCAGCCACTAAGCTGATTGAAGAAAGGACTGGTGAGTAAATGGTTTCATTGGATGCCCTGATATGGTGGTTTACATTTACATTGTTCACTGGGGTGTTCTTGCTTTCTGATACTATGTCAGCAGAGAGGTATAGAATTCTGATAATTTATTAATCACAAAGGATGCTGTATGGAGTCCTTCCAGTATAGTAAATAGTGCGTAATCGCCAGCTCACATTACCAGGAAGCACAACAGCTTACGTACTGTAATTAAATGGAGAAAAAGTTTTGGATGTTTTTCATTGCACATTCTTTTCATTGAATCACTGAGTTGGTGAGCCCATGTTACAATAGATTTTTTTCTATTAAATAATAATCTGCATACTCTTGAATTAAATTCCATTGTGACAAAATATTGCCCTGGATTTTTAGGTGAAAATGTTGAAGCTCCCCTGATGTCGACTCCAGGTATCATGAGGAATGGTATGCTGAAAAACCACAATAGCAGCACGGCCTCAGAGGAGCAGAGTGATGAGGAGCAAGTTGTAGTAACAAACAGTAAGAAGATCTGCTTAACCTTATGCATTTCTCTAAACTAAACAACTATCGAGTATCTGCATAGGTCTGAGGCTTTCTTGGAAAGGATGAGTAAGCGTTAAGGTGGATTGAATCATGGCTAGAGTGTGCACAACTATCTTAGCCAGACCCCCTCCAGCTTTTCTTGCTTCCCAAAGCCTCTCCAGAAAAATCACGTTCACTGTGCCTATAACCCGCTCACGAATTCCTTTCCACTGCTTTTTTATTTACCTTTTGCTTTAATCCGCAAAGAACTTTGAGATATATTTCTGTGCAAGAGAAATACTTCAAAAATGTAAACTACCCCTTTCTAGTCTTTTGCCTTCTTCTTTCCCTCTTCATCTGTTTATCAGTGGGGCTAGCAGTTAATGTTCAGATAACTTTTGAAAAGCACTCCCTCATCCTCCCCTGACACAATAACGCAGATTTGGCAGCTAATGATTGAGTTGTTTGAATTATACATCATGTCGTGTTCAAACACCATGTACTTAGAATAAGGCGCTTTATTTATCTTGGGTCATATTTTCCCTGCTAATTCTAACTAAAAAGTAGCCAAAAGTAAAACATGGTGTAATGTTGGTAGAAAGTGTTAAGGATAATTAACTCCTGGCTTCCAGTTCCCCAAAAATTGATTAATGAACACAGGTTTAAAGAAATGCCTGTTTATTTTACTATTCTATTATTATATTCCATTCCACATATGTTTTTTCAAGATGGAGGTTTTGTTTCACCAAGTAAGGTGAGTCCATAACGCAGCCAAAGAGTATCAACCTGAAAATCCTTCCAACACACGCCAATGGCAGGTATTAAAAGTGGGAGAAATCCCTGGTCAGCCAAGTGATGGAAAGAACGCAGGAGCCTCTGCCATTTCTCCAGACTTCAACATGCATGTAAAAGTGCATGTTGTCACAGCAACTTAGACTTCCTGAGTGAACTGTACCTCACCACCATATGTTGTGCCACTTTAACATGCTATTCATACCTTACCATTGTGCTCCTCTTTATTTGTGCACAACTTCAGGTTGTGCTATTTTTTTCTGAATTGCCTGCAAGTCCATCAGTTTAATTAACATGGACTTTCCTATTTCAGTGCCAAATTGCCATGCCTGTTAACTCCATAACAAGTCTGGAGTCTACCTTCCATCAAAAATCCAGTCGTGATGCTGCATCACAAAGATTACCTATAGAGGGCCTGGTCATAACATGAGCCAATTGTTGATCCATCCTTTAAAAATATTTCACATTACATAGCTGCATTGACAAACACTAATGTATATGCTGGCTTGGTGCCTTACTAGCTACCTGGAAAGATTTAAAGGATCATTATCTGAGGTCTTGAAGTTGGCTGCTATCTAACAAAACTGTATATTTCAAATCATGAGCAAGACTTAAATTATAATGAAAATCCAATTTTTCTCATTACCTCTTTAACCAATGCTTTTACAACGGGAGCTCAGCCTATACATTATCAAAATAGCATTTTTAAATTTTAGATTAAAGAAGCCTCTGCCTTTTTATTCCCCAATTTCTTTCATCAACTTGTTAACATCAGAACACAAGTGGTGCTTAAATCCTCTAGAGGCTGTGTATGGGAAGACTGCATTCATTAATTTATTGGAAAAACTCCCTTGTACATTTAATATTTTATTTACAAACATCTGAGATGAAGGTAAAGAACTGGTTTAGAGACTTACTTTGGCATCATTGTAAAAATGTGAATTTTTTTCCCATGCAAATGAATGCTTATAAAAATGCAAATTAGTGTATTAAACTATAAAATTGGGTGACTGGATGAGATACACAATAATACAGTAGCTGTTTTTTTTAAAAATACATGTGATTTTGGTGCCGTCCTTAATATTTTTATGAATTCAGATCTTCTACCTTTTTGAATTTTTTCCTTCTCTTCTCCTCCCACCAAATCTGTCTCCTTCTACTCATTTAGAATTCCTTATAAGAGACATGCAACCCCTACAAGAGCTGTCATTTCATGCCATACTACCCTGGGAAAATTGGGCTTCTTGCTGTTATACCTAAAGACTAATATTTTTTCTGAAAGATGTTGGTGGAAAGTTGAAAGTGTTTACATGATTTGAGTTTTGGAATTTGGAATTGCAGATAAATTGTCGAAGTCAAGCCATTGCCAGTGAACTGCGATTTAGAAAGGAAATAAAACCGCTGCAGGTTGTACAATGAGCAATAGAGCAGCAGTTTTTGGAGTATAAATGTACCAGGCTGAAAGACATTGTAGAACATGCAGATAGATTCCTGAGAAGGTTGGGTGAGTAGCCAGCGATGCCACACCATATTGAAACAACCAATGTTGATAGGACTGAGGAAGGGATCTCGGAAAAGCTAGGGAAAAAAATAAATAAAAGCTGGACTTCAAGACTTGCATTCTTGGGAATGCCATTTACATCATGCATTCAACTAGCTAGTGGAAGATCAACCAGTCACTTGCATTGTTGCCAGGTTGATATAGGAGGGAGCTTGGGGTTTCAAATTTGAGAGAGATCAGGTCCAGTTTTGGCTCAGGAGGCAGCTGTATAGAAGGGACAAATTCTCCCTGAATCAAACTGGCACCAAGGATTGATAAAGTCGTGAGTATGAGGCTTTTGTATGTTAACCTGGAGGCAGTGTACAGCAAAACACCCTAGAATATGGTTGGGGAATAGGCAGGATTAATGATTAAGTATTGTGAAGAGGCAAAGCATTCTAAAGTAATAATCGCCATTAGTGAGGTATTGAAACATCTACCTAGGACATATAGCGTAGTGCTTTTTAGATTGAAGGACCCCTTTTAAAATGGATTCATAATCACAGACCCTCAATCTGTATTATACTAAACAATCTCATAATAAAGTGTTGTATGTTAGCAATACTTTAATAATGCTTTTCAGAAAACAGACAATTACTTAGAGTAGCAATTTCAGGACTATTTCATTGACCTGGACAGTGATGAGACGAACCAGAGGTAATGGAGAACTGACCTTCTGATATGGTTAAAGACTATGCATACATGCCCTTAACAGACAATCATTTCACAGATCTCACCAAATATAATCAGCTCTCGTCCAAGTCAATATTAACTGAGGTTTCGCCCCATTTAAATGTTTAACCATCTCAAAGCAAGTTATTATTTTAATTTTGAAGAACTTCCCATAATCATACAAGATTCCTCCTATTATGGTTCTATTATGGAGCTCTGACTTCAACAAGACATTCTCGGGAATATTTTACAGATCTGTGCAAACCCCCAGCCTAGTTTCTCGGTGTTATTTACTCAGAAAATAAATTTATATCTTTGTAACACGGTGGGAGATTTAAGTAAGTCCAACTGACAGCATTTCCACAATTATAAGAATCAAACCAACAAGAGAATAATATAAACAGAAAATGCTGGAAGTACTCAGGCCAGGCACCATTATAATGGTGACAGAGTTAACGTTTTGAATCTGTATGAACCCTCTAGTCCAAATCCAGAAGGGCCAAACGGATTCGAAACATTAACTTGGTTTCTCACTCCACAGATGCTGTCAGACCTGCTGAGATTTTCCAGCATTTCCTGTTTTTGTTTCAGATTTCCAGCATCCGCAGTATTTTGCTTTTACCATTATAATGGCACTTGTTCACTACATGTGTCCAAACTGAATGCATTCCAACATCACAGCAGCAGCTGATCAGCCATCTTCCTTCACTAACTACTATTAATTTATACGAAGTGGCTTTCCTTTTATTTTTCCTTCTCTTTCCCTCCTTGTTTTTTTTCCCTCTCTCTTTCACCCGCTTGAGTGACTATTTCGCAGATCCTCTGGGAAGCCTTTACTGATTCCCAGGAGGCCGTGGACCCAGATTTAAGAACCACTAATATAATATAATTCAAACGGGTCTGAAAGTAAAAACAAAATTGGAAAGGGAAACGGTCCTGTGAATTCTGTGTGTTAACATACCAAAGCCTAAAGCATTACAAGTAGAGGCAGTAATTAGAACTGAGGGATGCAATGTTCTAGCCTTAACAGAAAGATGAATTCACCCAAGGCTGGACTGTGAACTGCATGGACTCGATTGGCCGAATGGACTCCTTCTGTGCCATAAATGACACTCTCATTCTAAATATTCTGGAGAAGGAATGTACGATTTACTTGGTAGCAAATATTGAAAATCTTTAATACAATAAATACTTTAAATATGGACTTATTTTTGTAGGAAAAACAGTTCGATTTCATGAGAATGAGGTCAGCCAAGATGGTGATGCTAACAATGAGACAATTCAAACCAATGGCTTTTGTCCACAAGATGGCGATCTTGATCCAGAGCTTGGGATCTCTCAGAATGACACAATAGTGGAAATTGTGAGGAAAAGGCAACTTCAGGAGCATCCCTCACTACTTCATGATGTAACAGGTATGTCACCTTAAAATAATGGGAAAATGAAATAGAGGGAAGATGAGAATTATTTTTAGTGAACTGCCTGAAAGAGTGGTTGATACAGATTTAATACTAACTTTCGAAAAGGAAGTGATTAGATATTTGTAAGGGCAGTATGAAGAAAGAAACTCAATTGGATAGTTCTTTCGAAGAGTGGGAACAGGCGTAAGAGGTGAATAGCTTCATTCTGTGTAAACCTTTGGCGTGATTTTAACTATCCTACAATAAAAAAGGTGGATTTGGCTTAGATGAGTGAAAACACTGGAACATAATCCCAATTCACCTTAATCCTGCTACTTCTGGTTTCAGTGGACGTAGGATGAGGGGTGAGTGACCAATCCGCTGTCAGGAGATGGGTCGGTTGCTGAAACCTTTTAAGGAGGCCACTTGCCTTTGTTTTAACAGCGATTATATTTGTAACCATAGTCAGCTCAGTTTCCCTTGCGTCGAGTTCAAAGACAGCAGTGCTTTCTCAGTAAGAGTTTTTATTGAACTGATGTAAAATGTCCGCTTACAGTGAGGTCACATGACATGGCAGAGGTCACATGACTACGGCAAGCCAGATAGAACATATAGCAATGATTACATTTCAAAACCCAAACATCCCTTACAAAAATAAAAATACCTGGAAAAACTCAGCAGGTCTGGCAGCATCTGCGGAGAGGAACACAGTTAACGCTTCCCAGTCTGTATGACCCTTCAACAGAACTAAGTAAAAATAGAAAAGAGGTGAAATATGAGCTGGTTTAAGGTGGGGGTAGAGCTGGATAGAGGGCCAGTGATAGGTGGAGATAGCCAAAAGATGTCGTAGACAAAAGGACAAAGAGGTGTTGTAGGTGGTGATATTATCTAAGGAATGTGCTAATTAAGGGTAGAAAGCAGGACAAGCAAGGTACAAATAGCCCTAGTGGGGGTGGGGTGAAGGGAAGGGATCGAAATAGGCTACAAGGTAGAGATAAAACAATGGATGGAAATACATTTAAAAATAATGGAAATAGGTGGGAAATGAAAAACCTATATAAATTATTGGAAAAAAAAGGGGGGATTGGAAAGGGGGTGGGGATGGAGGAGAGAGTTCATGATCTAAAATTGTTGAACTCAATATTCAGTCCAGAAGGCTGTAAAGTGCCTAGTCGGAAGATGAGGTGCTGTTCCTCCAGTTTGCGTTGAGCTTCACTGGAACAATGCAACAAGCCAAGGACAGACATGTGGGCATGAGAGCAGGGTGGAGTGTTGAAATGGCGAGCGACAGGGAGGTCTGGGTCATGCTTGCGGACAGACCAAAGGTGTTCTGCAAAGCGGTCACCCAGTCTGCGTTTGATCTCTCCAATGTAGAGGAAACCACATTGGGAGCAGCGAATGCAGTAGACTAAATTGAGGGAAGTGCAAGTGAAATGCTGCTTCACTTGAAAGGAGTGTTTGAGCCCTTGGACAGTGAGGAGAGGGGAAGTAAAGGGGCAGGTGTTGCACTTTCTGCGGTTACATGGGAAGGTGCTGTGGGAGAGGGTTGAGGTGTAGGCGGTGAGGGAGGAGTGGACCAGGGTGTCCCGAAGGGAATGATCCCTGTGGAATGCCACTGGGGGGGTGAAGGGAAGATGTGCTTGGTGGTGGCATCATGCTGGAGTTGGCGGAAATGGCGGAGGATGATCCTTTGTATGCGGAGGCTGGTGGGGTGATAATTGAGGACAAGGGGGACCCTATCATGGTTCTGGGAGGGAGAGAAAGGTGTGAGGGCGGATGCGCGGGAGATGGGCTGGACACGGTTGAGGGCCCTGTCAACCACCGTGGGTGGAAAACCTCAGTTAAGGAAGAAGGAAGACATGTCAGAGGAACTGTTTTTGAAGGTAGCATCATCGGAACAGATGTGACGGAGGTGAAGGAACTGAGAGAATGGGGTGGAATCCTTACAGGAAGCGGGGTGTGAGGATCTGTAGTCGAGGTAGCTGTGGGAGTCGGTAGGCTTGTAATGAATATTGGTGGACAGTCTATCACTAGAGATTGAGACAGAGAGGTCAAGGAAGGGAAGGGAACCCATAGCCACACCTTTTATTTGGAGGAAATGAGATGAGTTTAAGGAGAAATTGTTCAGTATGAGAACATGTTCAGCCAGACGGAGGAGAGTAGTGGTGGATGGGGATTGTTTGGGCCTCTGTTTGAGGAAGAAGTGGAGAACCATCAGACCATCCCAGTGGGGGATGGAGATGTAGAGGGATTGGACGTCCATGGTGAAGAGGAGGCGGTTGGGGCCAGGGAACTGGAAGTTGTTGATATGATGTGGGGTGTCAGAGGAATCACGGATGTAGGTGGGAACGGACTGGACAAGGGAGAGAGAATGGAGTCAAGATAGCAAGAAATGAGTTCCGTGGAGCAGGAGCAGGCTGACACAATCGGTCTGCCGGGACAGTCCTGTTTGTGGATTTTGGGTAGGAGGTAGAAGCGGGCCGTCCGAGGTTGGGAGCCTTTCACGTTGGAAGCTGTGGAAGGAAGATCTCCAGAGGAGATGAGGTCAGTGACAGTCCTGGAAACAATGGCTTGATGTTCAGTGGTGGGATCATGGTCCAGGGGGAGGAAGGAGGAAGTGTCTGCGAGTTGACGCTCAGCCTCTGCGAGGTAGAGGTCAGTGCGCCAGACAACAACAGCACCACCCTTGTCAGCAGGTTTGATGACAATGTCAGGGTTGGACCTGAGAGAACGGAGTGCAGCAAATTCAGAGAGAGGTTAGAGTGGGTGAGAAGAGCAGAGAAATTGAGACGACTAATGTCACGCCAACAGCCCAAACATCCCTTACCTTGGGAAACCGGACTGGTAAAAGGAGATGATTAGGGCTATACCCATGCAGTAAGTGCCCTTACAACACTGCTTGTGGGTCAGGATGAGTAGGGGTGTTTCCTCCAAGCCAACATGCTTACTTGCAAAATCCACACCTTCCCCCATCCCACCTGCATCAAAAAGACCTGTCTGTTCCTCCCATCTCCCCCCTCCCCAACCTCCGCTGCAATCAGACTTGCCCCTCTACTACACCTACTTGAGGTCAGCTCCTTGTGCTGCAGGATTCCCACCCAAGAGACAACCAGCCTTTCAATCAGGCAGGATGCTTACAAAAAAAAAACTATCAAAAGACAATTGCAATTAAAGCTGATAGACCATTCAGGAAAACTTGCTTCTCCCAAGTTTTTTCTTACAAAATGGCTGTCAAGATATTAGTGCCTTGCTTCGTAATTGAAGGAAATCAGTCACAAGGACCAGATGTTTGGGGTTTTATTTTAGCATTTAGAAGCATAGCTTGCCCTTTTGAAGCAATCCTTTCTTAGCTTATCTGGAAATTGATACCAGTCCTGTCTTAGTGCTAGTCTTTCAAGAGTGTGTTATTCAGAAAGCCTAGTGAAAAGCCACGAATGTAGAAGATAAAATAAATCTAGTACAGAGTATGTGACACAAAACTTGAAATTTATTTTGGAATTTTTTTTTTTGCTGAATGTCAATTTTGATTTCGGCAAATTTCAACTTTTTGATCTTCAGACAGTAGCAAGAGTTACACAGTGGAAGTAGCTGACCAGAATCATTTTACAAGTGACTCAGAAAGTGAAGTGTTCTGCGATTCTGTGGAAGAACTAGACCATGAGAAGGTAAGCTGTATTGAAGGTAGCAAAATTTCATTACAATTAGGAGAAAAACACACATTTTGTTCTTTATGATGATAACTTAGAATTGAAAATTATTTTCAAGGAAAAGAGAAGGCAAATTGGTGGTTCAGGAATGTTGCTCATTGCAGTAATGACCTGCTGAACCAGGGCCTTTTCTTAAATTATTCATTCAAGGGATGTGGGCATCTCTGGCTAGGCCAGTGTTTATTGCCCATCCCTAATTGCCCTTGAGAAGGTGGTGGTGAGCTGCCTTCTGTCCCTGTGGTGTAGGTACACCCACAGTGCTGTTGGGGGGGAGATCCAGGGTTTTGACCCAGGGACAGTGAAGGAACGGCAAAGTATTTCCAAGTCAGGATGGCGAGTGACTCGGAGGGGAACTTCCAGTTGGCGGTGTTCCCATGTGTCTGCTGCCCTTGGTATCTTCCTTGTACATTCTATAATTCTCCAAAGACTGGAATGGTTCCTTTTATGAGCTTAGTGTTGCATGGCCAGACACCTGCTTATGATAAGGGGGAGAAGGTGCACAGCTTGGGTGTGAACTTTGCAGATATGCTAGTTTAAGAGATCTTCTCCTGTAAGTCAACTCATGCTGATCTTGCATGTTACTAAGCAGAAATACTGGGGGCCTGAAAAGAGCTTTTTTTTTTAATTAATTCTAATTTCTCATTTTTATTTTAATGGAATATGCTCGTTCCTAATTCCCCTGGAAATAAGGCACCTTCTTGACGGCTCTGTGGCTTGTGAGGCCACTTCCGAGGGCCTTTAAAAGTAAACCGCGTTGTTGTGGGTCTGGTGCCACCCACAGGCCAGACCAGGTAAGGACGGCAGATAATCTTCCCTAAAGGTCATCAGTGACCCAGGTGGGTTTTTACAACAATCTGTTCGTTACCCATTGCTAACTATTTTTTAAAAATACTGAATTTAAACTCCCCGGCTTCTGTGGTGGGATTTGGATTTGAACTCGTGTGTCCGGATCATTAGTCCAAACCACTGGACTACGAGTCCAGTAACATAACCACTGTGCTATCATTCCCACATCCCATTACATTACAGTCCCCATCTATTCAGTAAGGTGAGGGGAGGCAATGGCATAGTGGTATTGTCACTGGACTAGTAACCCAGAGACCCACAGTAATGCTCTGGGGACCTGGGATCGAATCTCGCCACGGCAGATGGTGGAATTTGAGTTCAATAAAAATCTGGAATTAAAAGATCTAATGATGACCATGAAACCATTGTTGTTAAAAAAAATCATCTGGTTCACTAATGTCCTTTAGGGAAGGAAATTTGCTGTCCTTACCTGGTCTGCCCTTCATGTGACTCCAGACGCACAGCAATGTGGTTGACTCTTAAAAATGCCCTCTGAACTAGGGATGGGTAATAAGTGCTGGCCTAGCCAGTGACGCCCACATCCCATGAATGAATAAGAATTTAACCAGTAATGTTTTTTTTTTATCCTTCATCGCTGGCAGCATTTGTTGCCCATCCCCAATTGCCCTTGAATTGAGTTCAATTAAACTCATTTAAATTCCACCAGCTGCAATTTGAACCCATGTCCCCAGAGCATTAGCCTGGATCTCTGGACTATTGGTCCAGCGACATCACCACTACACCTTCCATTGTAACCTAGATAAGGCTGTGGGCATCTACCTTCAAGATGTTGTCAAGGAGAATGGTAATAATGGCTTCTCTGAAGAGCTGTCTGACAACTACCTAAACAGAAGGTTTGATTTCTGTTTTAATGGCCAGGGTGTAATTACAGTCCCATGTTATCATTTTAGTTTCATTTACGGTACCTTCCTAGTGAATATCTCCACAGTGGTCACTAGAGGGAGCAATTTGCTCTAGTTGACCACAACCTTCAGTTCAACCCTACGAGCCCATTCTTTCCATATGTTATATATAGGCTGCCTATAATGAGCGCTGTCCATCCCACTCAACTTCCCTGGGGAGGCAACCAACTGCCGATAAATCTCCATTATAAAGCTCTGGATTTCCACCCCCCAAAATTGGCAGAATATTAAACCTTTACAGTTCTCATTTACACCTATAAGCCAAGATTCGCCCCTGCAAACTGCACTCACAAACCTTTGATTATGAAATTGAAAAATAAAATGAACCAGCTTGGGGCAGTGGGGAGAGAGGTCTGTTGGGTGGGTTGGGGGTGGGGGACGACTGATTAGTGAGAGGGGATTGCTGGCATGGAGGATAATGAAACCATAATACTGAGTTTTAACTTTCAACGCTGGTGGAAAATGGGCACTGACGAATCAACGACTCGTTTATGCTTTTCCATTGATTTTTCTTCTACCACATTTGTTTCCAGAATGAAGCTGAAAATTTCAGCCCCTGTAATACAGTCACCAGCTTATTTTAGTTTAAGGTGGAAAGGCAGGAGTAGAGAGCTGGGCCTAGACAGAAGGTTGGACATCTCTGTGACACTGATATACTGGCTAAAGCCCAGAAAAAACACACACAAAAAAACACACCAAACTAATGCTTTCCCATTCTTGTGTTCCTCTCAGCAGGTTCCTTAACTGTCTCTCCTCCCTCAACTTGTCCTGCTTCCTCTCTCTCTCTCTCTCTCTCTGAGACAGTGGAATTCACTTCCAAGGTTAGCGGTTGAGGCAGAAGCTATGTCAAATTTCAAGATTAGACTGGCTGGTTGGATGAATGAAAATGGGTTAATGGAATATGGGAATAGGATGGGTAAACACTGACAAGGACTGATTGATGTTGTAACTCAGTGTAACATTCAGGTGAGTTATTGCAAGCCATCCTGATCTGACCAACAAACTGTGCACTTACATTCCTACCCATAGGTAGGCCATGGCTCAGGGGAAACTTTTTGAGTGCTGATAAATGTGAAAGAAAAGGGAGCTATATAAAGGCTATTCAGACTGTCAACCTCAGTAGGCCAAGTATAATTTGTACAGTTCATTTAATCTGCTGATGAAGCTAAATAAACACAGCTAACAGTTCAAAGTGAGAGATTGCTGTGAAGTTTTTCCCAGATCCCAGAAGTTAATCACAAAAAGCCGGTCTGGTGATAATCCACCCATGCTTTGTGTCTTCCAGATTTCAGCAGTTCAGAGCAGCAGATCTGTCGTGGAGTGTTCCCAAGATCCGTTCGGTTTACAGGACACTGAGTCCGCCACATTGCCCTGCAGTGTCGATGTTTCCACGTGTAGGCCAAATGCTTACCGGTCCGCGTGTGATGACTTACCTCAGAACCAAGTGACACAAGCACGGGCAGCTAATGGTGGCAGAGGGAATGCACTGGATGGGGGAAGTTGTGAGAAGAGAGAGACAACATTTACTGGTCCACGATCTGAATCCGAATGGTTGACCGAGGGAAAAGGTACGTGCTATGGCCAACACATAAAGGGCTGCACAATCAGCAGTATGTACGAGGTGATGAAATGGTACTTGCAGTTTGTAATGATAACTGATGGGATTGAGATGAATTTGGTTTATCATGGATACCTGCTCAGTTCACTGGAATCAGCCACTCCTTTCCGTTGTCTCCTTGCCTGCTTCTTTACTGAAGTTGACTCTCACTTCCCTGGATCATGGTAGCAGGACCTGGGAATGTAACAGTGAAACGGCTTGGTGATCTGGACCATAAATTAACAACAACTTGTATTTATATAATGCCTTTAACCTAGTAAAATTGTGCCAAGGCATTTCACAGGAGTGTTTTCAAAACAAAATTTGACACCGAGCCACATAAGGAAATATTGGGAGCTCGTTCAAAGAGGTAGATTTTAAGGAAGATCTTAAAGGAGAGAAGAGAGACAGTGAGGTTTAGATTAGGAATTCCAGAGTTTAGGACCTTGGCAGCTGAAGACTAAGCCATCACATGGTCCATCTTTAATTCTTCCCTTCCCTTCCTTGATTTCTTGATCTGTATTTCTGAGGATTGGCTATTGACCAATATCTACTGTAAGCACACTAACTCCCACAGTTACCTTCACTACACTTCCTCCCATACCGCTTCCTGAAAGGGCTCTTTCCATTTTCCCACTTTCTCCTTCCTTTGTTCTGATGCTATGGCTCCCTTCACCTTCAACCAAGGATTCCTCTCCATGCCCGTTAGGGTCCTTGATTGCGACCATCCGATTTTTCACATTTGTGTCCTCGTCCCTTCCCTTCACATCAAAAACCACAATAGGGCTTCCCTTATCGTCTCCCTCCACCCCATCAGGCTCTGTATTCAACAGACCATCCTCTGCCATTTCCACAACTACCACCAAAAACATCTTTCCCTCTCCTTTCAGTATTCCGAAAGGACCATTTCCCCCTGTGACAGCCTGGTCGGCTCCTCAGTCACCACCTACACCCTTTCCCCTTCCCACTACACCACCTCAGGACGAGCACAAGGAAATGCAAAACCTGCACTCACTTTCCATTGACCCAAACACTCTTTTCAGGTGAAACAGTGGTGCACTTTTTCATCTTTCAATGTAGTATTCACTGCTCTCAGTGTGGTCTCCTCTACAATGGGGAGGCCAAACTCAGATTGGACTCATCCAGTGAAGGGAGTGCTTCCAGTAACAGCAGAGTGGTTCAACTGCCCAAACCTACCATGTAAATGCCCAATGCCAGGGTCTGGGATTAAATTAAGGTTACTCCAGGATGAATATCACACTCTGCCAGGTATCTAGCACCACTGCAGCTCAACTGGAACTTCTAGCCTTTATGATCCATGTTTATGAATGAGGAATGGACACATGGATGAGACATCAGAGGTCATCTAGTGTCAAAGATCTATATCCTGTCATAAATCAGTGCCTACTGAAGAGAAGGAGAAAAAGTTGTAGTGAAGATGGGTCATCCCAGTTGCTGGATTTGCAGATAACCATGCACTTCAGGTGCAGTTATCTGTATATGGCCCACGTGTCAGGAACCAACATGACGAGCACAAGTCATTGCACAGTGCACCTTTTAACCACACCTTAGAGCTGTTAGGTGGAATGTAATGTTACATTGTAAGCTGGTTCCATATCATTGCTTCAGACTTCAGTGACACTCTTTGGCATTTGGTGAAACTTGACCTGCTTGTTTTTAATCTGCACTTCATCTGTGAAACTTTACTCTGAGGAGAACAATCCATTGAACATTACTTGAGTGTTCTGTGACTTGTGGCATCCCAATAGCAAATGGGACAAATGTGCTGTCCCCTGTTTAGAGACACAGGACTCGTACCTTGTGTGCCCGTTTTATTGTTTTTATTTCCTGCTTGTATTGTGATGGCAAAGGTCACAGAATGATCAAGTAATTGTGAAATGGTTCATTAAGCAAGGCTTGGCCTATTCTTACTGAAACCTTCATTATGACAGCAGAGCATTGCTTGTTGGTGGATGAAGGGATTATTCTCATCGTTAAATTGTCCTGGGAGAAGAGCACAACAATGTGACTACAGTGACACAATTTTTTTTCATGTCATCAATTGCACTGGTCCTACAATATTATGATTGTTCTATTGAACGTTACGGTTAAGGATGAAAAATAAATTGAAAAGCACACAGTCAGCAGTAGCTGCAGCAGCTTGGATTTGCCATTAGGGTTAAAAGAGTGCTCTGCAGCAGGTTATGAAATAGCCGGAGCCTGTAACAAAACACAGTGAGGCAATAACAGTCCCTTTCAATGTAATTTTAAACCAGAACAATTGACTTTCTATGTATTACTGTATTATAGCTGCACTGAAATTAAAGATAAAGTTTACTGATGCGCTAGGGAAATAGCTTCATAATTGCTGGCACCACACAATCACACTGTGTTTCCCTAATTTGGAACTGCTGATTAGAGAGAAGCTGACAGGAGACAATTTACACAGAACTCCTCTTCAGACGGCATGCTGGAGTTGTGTTCTAGTGACAGATGAAAGAGGGTGCAGTTCATGGATACTGCTCCCATTTCTAAAGTCATTAGAGCAGAACAGGCAGGGAGGAGCCCACAAGATGGCTGCCACTAATCAGGAGCGATTCAGGGACAATTCAGTAGATAATGCTTCTCTTTTCATTTTAACAGTGAGCAAGATGTATAAGTGCCAATATGTCTGAGTTGTTTTAAGCTTGTGGATCAAATCACCAAGCCAAGGTGCTTGAAATATAAATAAAAGCTATGCCAGTGTGTATGCTGCAGATAACCAACAGATCATTCTATTCCTTTCTCCATCATGTGCTTATCTAACTTCTCCATAAATGCATTTGTACTATTAAGTTCACCTACTTCTTGTCCACCTTTCGTTACCAGACAGTGGTTAAACTTTCTACTGAAATCCCTATTGGGTTTATTAGTGAATATCATACATTTTAGTTCTAGTCTCGTCTACATACTAGAAACAACTTCTCTGCATTCAGCCTATCAAACCATTTCATGATTCGATCAGGAAACTCCTAAGTCTTCTGTTTTCTATAGAAAATGGCCCCTTTCTGTTCAATCTTTCCTTTGGTTAAAATTTCTCAGTTCTAGTAGCATCTTTGTAAAATCTTTGTGCACCTTCTACAGTGCCTTGTTATGCTTTTTGTAATATCGAGACCAGAATTGTGCACAGTACACCCAAGCGTGGTCTAACCAAGGTTCTACATGACTCTGCTACTCTTCAATTCTAGAAATAGGCCATGTGTGGTAATCTGAGATGCAATACACCTTTAAGAGAATGCAAGCAAATTGACCACGTGATTACCCAATTGCTGTGTAGCGTGAGCTACATTGTTAATCAGTGGTGTTAGACTAGGTTTGGTTTTGGGAAGCACGTGTGTTAGTGCTTCATTACTTATGTAAATAAACAGCATGTGCTTCATTTTACAATGGTCTCTTCGTCTACATCATTTTGATTACCAACTCACTTATCAATAGATAGGTGTGCAATCATGTTCACTGAACTAGTGACCCAGTAGAAGGAACATAACAACTGGCGACAAGGTAAAATGCGACCAGTCGATGACACCAAGAAATCAGCCGTACCTTGCAGGTGATTGTAAGTACAGCCTTCATCACAGCCATTGGAGCTATCTCCCTCCAGTATCCCACAGTTTGGCCATATCAAACCGTTTGATCAGACCACCGATGACTGATCACAATATGTTCTTCTTTTTGGCCAATGACATATCAGGGGAGGAGAAGAGGCGAGCGATCCTCTTATTTGCGCATGGCAGTAAAACATACGGCCTATTTCGTAGTCCAATGCCCCAGATTCCAAGAGCTTTGATGAGTTGGTAAATCTTGTGAAAAGCCACTTTCAGCCAAAACCCTCGGTAACATTCAACTTGTGGTGTCGCACCTCTGGAGAGACAGTTGCTTGCTATGTAGCAGCCTTAAAACAATTGACAGAGCACTGTGAGTTCGGGACATCCATTAATGACATGTCAAGAGACCGATTAGAGTGTAGGATTAATGACAAAGCCATTCAAAAACGGTTGTTGTCAGAAACAAATTTTGACTTAAGTAAGGCACTGGAGTTGGCGCTTGCAATGGAGAGAGCAGTCAGGGATTCAGAAGCAATTAAGGGAGCCCAAAATGGTGTCGTCCTTCACATTGGGATGGAAGCACCAATTGGGAATGACACGGAAGCGCAGGGCTCCGTGGAAAGGCAGGAAACAACCACCATTAACAGACCAGCAAAAAGCAATGGTTTAACGGATAAAACTTACAATAATAATGGAACGACAGAAATGGAACCAGACAGCCTGCAAACGAATGACAATTTAAAAGAATTGAATGTTTCTTCTGCCATCATAATGGACACATTATGTGACATTGCAAAGACAGATTAAGGCAAAACTTTAAGCAAAAAAGTGGAAATCGTGATATCAACACAATAGAGGAACCAGAAGAAACAGATATTTACTCACTATATAACTTAAAAATGGATAAAATAGAACCGATCCATGTGACAGTGAAAGTCAACGAGAAACCCATCCGAAAGGAGGTGGATACAGGGGCATCCACGATAGTTAGAGGGGTGCATATGTTCAAATATCTGAATGGAGGAGACCACCCATTAAATTTGGAAAATTCAGACGCTAAATTAAAAATGTGTAGTGGTGAAGACATACAAGTTAAACGTATATGCAAGGTTCCAATACATTGTCGAAATCAGTCTGCTAATCTAACCCCTAATAGTGATAGCAGGCAGAGGACCGAGTCTCCTCAGAAGAAACTGGCTAAGAAAGATTAATGTTAAGAAACTACTGATATCTCAATTAGAAGCAGAAAATGTTACTGTTTGGAAAATGGAGCATGTAAAGACTCAACATAAGGAACCCGCAGAGGTGATGCTTCAGGACAGAGTTCGAGTTGAAGTCAGTAACCTCCAAAAAGAAAAAGAAAACCTGCTCTAGGACTTTCACACATTGCAAGATTCCCTCAGATCCCAAGTTATACTACTGTAAAGGTTTGAGGAAGAACAGAAAGAATTCAGCACGTCTCTGGCCAAGATGAAGAATAAATTATCCGAGAAAACACAGCAATTCTCCAGGAAACAACTGACAAATATAAGAAAGAAATGGAAGAGCTGAAGAACCAGCTACATGGAAGCCGAGAAGCTTTAAAAGTAGAGATGTCTGACTTTTCAAAGGAGCTGACAGTTGAGGAAATGCGGGAAGACTCAACCACTGAGTTAGCCTTGCCCAACATCCTGATTTTGAGCACCTTTCTGACAGCTGACCTTCATATTGTTGAACCGGAAGGGAGGGGCAGCAGGAATGCAGGCAATTGGGCCCAAAAGGTGAAAACATTCCCGTTTGAGACTACACTACATGTGAAAGGAACTCCCCTTGGTTTGGAAGCACCTGTAGGATCCGTTGAGCCTGAGAGAGTCAAAGAAACAAACTTACCGGTTCCTACTGGAGAGCCTAGTGGACAGATAACTCTTGAGAGGGAGGCCTCGGATAAACCATCTGAAGTCATAGAACTACGACAGTCGACATGTTTGAAAAGCCTCCAGAAAGACTGCATTTGTAAGTAGCTTATTTATGTAAATAGTATGATATATTGTTGTTATCCTCCTTCTATCGGGTCGCTTGTTCAGCAAACACAGTTGCACGCCTATGTACTGATAAGTGAGTTAGTAATCGAGATGATGCAGACGAAGAGACCATTGTGAAATAAAGCACATGATGTTTATTCAAATAAGTAATGGAGCACTAACACATGTGCTTCTCAAACCAAAACCTATTCTAACACCACTGATTAACAATGTAGCCCATGCTACACAGCAATTGGCTAATACATTCACGTGGTCAATCTGCTTACATTCTCTTAAAGGTATATTGCACCTCAGATTACCACATTCCTCCACCTTTCTTCGAAGGTACAAGTTACAATCTTTACAATATATCAACTATTTACATAAATAAACTATAAATCTTGCAATATGTGAAAGTCCTAGAGCAGGTTTTCTTTTTCTTTTTGGAGGTTACTGAATTCAGCTCGAACTCTGACCTGAAGCATCACCTCGACAAGTTCCTTTTGTTGAGTCTTTACATATTCCGTTTTCCAAACAGTAACATTTTCTGCTTCTAATTGAGATATCAGTAGTTTCTCAAGATTAATCGCTCTCAACCAGTTTCTTCTGAGGAGACTCAGTCCTCTGCCTACTATCACTATTAAGGGATAGATTAGCAGTCTGATTTCCATACTGTACTAGAACCTTGCATATACCTCTTACCCCTATGTCTTTACCAGCATAAGTCTTTAATTTAGCGTCTGAATTTTCCAGATTTAATGGGTGGTCTCCTCCATTCAGATATTTGAACGTATGCTCCCCTATAACTGCCATTGATGCCCCTGTATCCACCTCCATTCAGATGGGTTTCTCGTTGACTTTCACTGTCACATAGATTGGCTCTGTTTCATCCATTTTTAAGTTGTTTAGTGAGTAAATATCTGACTCTGTTTCTTCTGGTTCCTCTATTATGTTGATTTCACAGTTTCTACCTTTTTGCTTAAAGTTTTGCCTTAATCTCTCTTTACAATGTCGCATAATGTGTCCATTATGATGGCAGAAGAAACATTCAAATTGTCATTCGTTTGCAGGCTGTCTGGTTCCATTTCTGTCATTATTATTGTAAGTTTTCTCTGTTAAACCGTTGTTTTTTGCTGGTCTGTTAATGATGGTTGTTTCCTGCGTTTCCGCAGAGCCTCGCGCTTCCGTGTCATTCCCTATCGGTGCTTCCATCCCAACATGAAGGACGGCGTCATTTTGTGCTCCCTTCATTGCTTCTGAATCCCTGACTGCTCTCTCCATTGCGAGCGCCAACTCCAGCGCCTTGCTGAAGTCTAAATTCGTTTCTGACAACCGTTTTTGAATGGTGTCTTCATTAACCCCAATACTAATTGGTCTCTTAACATGTAGTTAATCGACATCCCGAACTCACTGTACTCTGCCAGTTGTTTTAAGGCTGCTACATAGCAAGCGACTGTGCTTCCAGGGGCATGACACCTCCATTTAAATTTAAAACGCTGCGTTGTGACCGAGGGTTTTGGCTAAAAGTGGCTTTTTACGAGATTTACCAACTCATCAAAGCTCTTAGAATCTGGGGTGTTGGGTGCCATTAGACTACGAATTAGGCCGCATGTTTTACTGCCACACGTCGATAAGAGGATTGCTTGCCTCTTTTCCTCCCCCGATATGTCATTGGCCAAAGAGAAGAACTCAAGGCGTTCAGTGTACTGTGATCAGCCATCGCTAGTCTGATCAAACAGTTCGATACGGCCAAACTGTGGCATACAGGAGGGAGATAATTCTGACGACTATGCTGAAGGCTGTACTTACAATCACCTGCAAGGTACGGCTGATTTGCTTCTGTTTAATTCCTGCAGCTTTCCTTGGTGTCATCGACTGGTCGTGTTTTGCCTTGTTGCTAGTTGTTATGTTCCTTCTATGGGGTCACTTGTTCAGCAACCATGGTTGCATGCCTATCTACCAATAAGCGAGTAGGTAATCAAAATGATGTAGATGAAGAGATCATTGTAAAACAAAGCACACGCTGTTTATTCACATAAGTAACGGAGCACTAACACATGTGCTCCTCAAACCAAATTCATTCTAAAACTACTCATTAACAACATAGCCCACGCTACCCAGCAATTGGGTAATACAATAATGTGGTCAATCTGCTTACATTCTCTTAAGGGTGTATGGCACCTCAGATTACCACAATTGTAAAGATTGTAATTTGCACCTTTGAGTAAAGGGGGAGGGGTGTGGTAATCTGAGGTGCAATGCACCTTTAAGAGAGTGTAAGCAGATTGACCATGTGATTATATTATCCAATTGCTGTGTAGCACGGGCTACATTGTTAATCAGTACTGTTACAATGGGTTTGGTTATGGGAAGCACGCGTGTGTTAGTGCTCCATTACTTATGTGAATAAACAGCATGTGCTTCATTTTACAATGGTCTCTTGGTCTACATCCTTTTGATTACAACTCAGCTATCAGTAGATAGGCGTGCAACCGTGTTCTCTGAGCAAGCGACCCGATAAAAGGAACATAACACCATGGGTAGCAGTTAGGATGATCTCACTGTCGGCAATTTGTCTCTGACCTTCAGTGGTAATTTTGTTGAGGAAAGGCAGCTTCCATTTTAACCCCAGCTATTTCAAAACTGTGTCAGATAAAAAATAGAAACCTCTCCATTTTGAACAATTCAGATGGAGCCTGTAAAAAGTCTGAGCTTTGCTCTTATGGAGGATGTGAGGGTCCTTGAGAGGGTGCAGAGGAGATTTGCCAAGAATGGTTCCAGGGATGGAGGATTTTAGTTACAAGGATAGGCTTGAGAAAAGGAGCAAAGGAGATTAAGGAGAGATTTGGTAGATGTTTGCAGGATTATGTCAATTTAGGGTACAGTAGACAAGAGAAAACTATTCCCTGAACTGACAGCACAAGGACTGGGGACACAGATTTAAGATTGTGGGCAAGAGATGCAAGGAGAATGTGAGGAAGAACTTCTTCACACATCGAGCGGCAGTGATTTGGAAATCATTACTAACGAGGCTAGTGGAAGTGGAAACAATCAATGATTTCAGAAAGAAATTGGCTGAGCACTTGAAGGAAATAAGCTTACAGAGCTACGGGGATAGAGCAGGGGAATGGGACTGACTGGGTTGCTCTATGGAGAGCTAGCATGGATTTGATGGGCTGAATGGCTTCCTTTTCTGCTGTTGATGATTCCATGACTCTATATCATCTGATTTCCTCTGGTGTATTGCCCATTAATATTAATTCTCCATGTGAATTTGTGATGAACTGTAGCATTTAGATTTTGACTGTCATTGAAATCAGTATTTTGGGAAATTGTTTCAGCCCCTTGGTTCCATTCATCTAACACTTGACTGAGTTTCACTGATGTAGAAGAGATATTGCAGCTGCTTCTGATTACTGGTACAGGCCAACTGTTACAGATGGGCACAATTGTTCAACAATGAGTCCTTGGTTAAAAAAAAATCAATCTGTTTCATTTGATAACCGATTCAGCAAAATATTTTTCAGAATACAACATTTTTGTTTCATTGAACAACATTGTGAATGGAGAATTGCTCAATGCCTATAAAGTTCTTGAATTCTGCTTTATAACATTCAAGAATTTCTGTTGAGAGGCCTGGGTGAAGGCCAATGCTGTAATTCCTTTCAGGAATTTCTACTGAAAAGAAGCAGTCATGCACTAAAGAAAGGACTTGGGTTATATATACTACACAGTGTATTAGAAATGCACATTTAGCCTATAAGAATATGCAGCCAGTTAACCAAAGGAACATATGATCTTTAGAGACCAGGGAAATCCCAGGTTCACTCTTCGATTTGTGAGGAGTTCACTGATTACATTTAAGAAAAGGATTAGGGCTTCCCAAACTTCTCCCCATTGGAGTCCTATATTGATGCATCAAAGTTGATGTGACCCCAGAAAGAGAGCAGACAAGTGTAGGGGAGGAGGGAAGAGTTATGAGAGTGGAGAGTGGGGGGGAGTTGTGAGAGTGGAGGAGGGGGGTAAGAGTTGTGATAGTGAAGGGGGGAAAGGTTGTGAGAGTGGAGGAGGAAAGAGTTGTGAGATTGGAGGGGCGAAGAATTGTGAGAATGGAGGGGAGAAGAGTTGAGAGTCGGGGGGGGAAGTGTTATGAGAGTGGAGGGGGGAAGAGTTGTGAGAGTGGAGGGGGGAAGAGTTGAGAGAGTGGAGGGGGGAGGAGTTGTGAGAGTGGAGGGGGAAGAGTTGTGAGAGTGGAGGGGGGAAGAGTTGTGAGAGTGGAGGGGGGAAGAGTTGTGAGAGTGGAGGGGGGAAGAGTTGTGAGAGTGGAGGGGGGAAGAGTTGAGAGAGTGGAGGGGGGAAGAGTTGAGAGAATGGAGGGGGGAAAAGGTGAGAGAGTGGAGGGGGGAAGAGTTGAGAGTGGAGGGGGGAAGAGTTGATATGAGTGGAGGGGAGAAGAGTTGATATGAGTGGAGGGGGGAAGAGTTGAGAGAGTGGAGGGGGAAGAGTTGAGAGAGTGGAGGGGGGAAGAGTTGTGAGAGTGTAGGGGGAAAAGGTGAGAAAAGAGTGGGGGGAAGAGTGGCAGGATGATAGTCTTTTTAAATCAACCTTTTTGCAGGCTCTGATTCAAGCAGTGATGGGATCTTTTAGCTCATTCACCTAGGCCAGGCCTACAAACAACAGGAAGAAAAAAAATTGTGCACACACTTGGGCTTTCTGAGCTGGTCCCAGGACTGTCAATCCTGAGTGTTCGTTCCACAGACACCTCCGCTGTCTCTGAGGAGGGGGTGCTCATGAACCCAATTGCTCATCTCGTGACCCCACTGGGGGTCACGACCTACAGTTTGGGAAGCCCTGGGTTCAGGACTCTGCAGCTAATTTTAACGCCCTAACATAGGGGAAGATCAACCAAAGCACCTGCTTATTGATGGTGATCTAATGGCCTCTGCTGGAGAGTTTGTGTCTATAATGACGGGCAAAGATCAACTTAATTGAGATGGTCCCATAACCAGATGGCCTCCTGATAGTTAAGTCGCCCAAATTTCCGGATCTTTGTGGAGGAGGATGTGCAATTGTGAAGTGGTGATCAAGTGCCAGCTGGAAATATGGGTTGGCACTCTATACTGCCGTATTTTTTTGGTTTTCCCATGAAAGTAGAACCTTATTAGAAGAGGAATATTGGTGTCATCTGCAAATCCTGTGGTTCTGTAATGCTAGACCCACGTGCTGCACACATGTATAGCACACCAAAATGCTATCTTGAAGGAAATGGCACCCACAAACATTTAGGGTGGAATCGTCCCAGATTTGCACTAACTGCTGTAGCAGGTGGGAAAAAGAACGTTTTACCCGCCAGCCACAGTGGTGACTTTTCACGCCATATCGTCCCAATCTCACCTCGTTAATCATGCATTCCTGGGAAACATGCCGCTTCACTGGCGGGCGGCCTCCAATTCGCCCACCACGCCGTCCCCTCACCACTTCATCACCCCGGGCACCACATTTAAAGTGCAGCCGCACACACACCTCTAAGTGTTTCCAGCTCTGGATTGCTGCACAGAAGACATGGCCCCCGGAAGGCAAGAAGACTGCAGCACCCCCCCGCCCCACCACCCCGAAATCAGTGGCGCATCCCTGGGACACCATTGGAGACCAGCTGTGATGTCCTCCACTCCCGCTCTAACTGCAGGAGGCCTATCAGTGTCACCACTCCAGTTTGGGAGGCGGTGGCAGAGGTGGTCAGTGCCAATGCTGCACAGAAGAGGTCGGCCATCCAGTGCAGAAAATGAATGAATGATCTAATCTGTGCCATCAGGGTAAGGCAACTGTCTCATCACTCTAAACTCACACACTCGCAAACCCATCACACATTCACTGGCATCTCACTCAAGGGACATCACCTCTCACTCTCGCACACAAACCCTCACATCTTTAGCTGGCCTCATCTCTTCTGGAGACTGCCTCCTCAGTCCTCACCATCTTGAAGCCACTTGCACAGATCAACATGTGCCCCCGCACACACCCTGGGATACCCCCATTCCTCAGTAATGCCCTAGACCTGCAGCCTCTTCCTTTGCCTGAAGCCACTTCTTCCCCTTCCTCAAGCAAGCCCTAGCCCTGCAGCCATTAAAAAGGCACCCTTGCCTTATGGCTGGTCTCGTTAATAGATACCTACCCATGAGCTCCCTAAAAGTGATGAGGTGTGGCCTGCAAAGCTTTCTGCTGATGACCATGAATGCTGCCCAAAGCAAGGCAGGCAAATGAACCTCGAAGTCCCAAGCAATGATTCCAGCAAGCTGGGCTTATAATGATCTGCAGATGTATTACAATGAACCTCCCAAAATCTGACAGCAGGAAACGCAGCCCCTCATTGATGGCAGAACAAACGATTGCAACCTGGTTTCCCGACAACATGAAACCTTCCCGTCATATTGTCCTCTCACGCCCAAATCCAGCGGGCACGGAGAATTCCGCCCTGAGGATGCCAATTGCCAAACATTCCTGAAACTTGTCTATTTTACCAAGGGTCTAGTGAAAAGGAGGATTTGAAGGAAATTAGTATTACTAAAAAGAGAAATTAATGGGACTGAAAGCCTATAAATCCCCAGGGCCTGATAGTCTACATCCCAGGGTACTAAAGGAAGTGACCATGGAAATAGGTGGATGCTTTAGTTGTCGTCTTTCAAAGTTCTATAGATTCTGGAACAACCCCTGCAGATTAGAGGGTGGAAAATGTATTTAAAGAAGAAGGATGGAGAAAACAGGGAACTACAGATCATTTAGCCGAACATTAGTAGTAGGGGAAATGCTGGAGCCTATTATAAGGGATGTAATAACAGGATACTTAGAAAATATTAATGGGATTAGACAAAGTCAACACGGATTTATGAAAGGGAAATCATGTTTGACAAACGTATGGAGTTTTTTGAGGACGTAACTAGCAGAATAGATAAGGGAGAACCAGTGGATGTGATGTATTTGGATTTTCAGAAAACTTTTTAAAAGTCCCACATAAGAAGTTAGTGTGCATAATTAAAGCACATAGGTTGGGGGAAATATATTGGCATGGATTGAGAATTGATTAACAGACAGGAAACAGAGAGTAGGAATAAATGGGTCTTTTTTGGAGTGACAGGCGGTGACTACGGAGACACCGCAGGGATCAGTGCTTGGGCCCCAGCTTTTTACACAATTTGGATGAAGAAAGCAAATGTAATATTTCCAAGTTTGCTAACGACACAAAAGGCTGAATTTTACATTTTGCGGGCAGGCGTGCACCTGACCCAATCGGGTGTAGAATCGCACGAGAAGATGTCAGGCGAGAGTCCCAACATCATCGCACGCTGGCACATTCTTTCACTCGGTGGGTGTGCGCAAATGGGTACCCGCAGACAATTAGAGCAATTAAGCCCATTAACGGCACAATTGTCTCCGATTTTTCGTGGCCCGTCCAACCGTACTGTTGGCGGACGGGCGATTCGGCCAGGCGGCCTTAACATTTTTCATCGAATCTCATCCAAGGGCAGGATGAAATTTCCATTATGAAGTAAAATAAAAATAAAAATCTGTGGACAGCATTTTTATCAGCTGTATTTTCAAGTGCCTGACTCTGACATTATTTTGCAGCTTTTTAAAACTTAATTTGATGATTTTCAGGTCTGCAGCTCCCTGAGGCGGCTGCCTGCCTTCAAGGAGCTTTCTTGCACCGTTCGCCCAGGCCCACGGAAACGCCATCGCCCACGCTCTTTCCGCCCCCACCCCGCTAGCGGTGAGCTTTTCAACACGCGTTTCACGCTGGCTGGCCATTTATTGGCCAGGCAACGCAAAATCGTGGTCGGGGGCCGATCGCTGTCAGGGACCCATTTCCCAACCTCTCCCAGGCCTGCCGATCACACACACCTACCAGAGGTAAAATTCAGGGCAAAATTAGGTGGGAATGTGAGTGGTGAAGAGGATGTTAAGAGACTTCAAGGCAATTTGGACAAGTTGAGTGAGTGCACAAGTACTTGCAGTATAACATGGATAAGTATGAAGTTATCCACTTCAGGGGAAATAGAATGACAGAGTATTATTTAAATGGTGATAGATTGGGAAATATTGACAGATAAAGGGACCTGGGTGTCCTTGTACACCAGTCACTGAATGCAAGAACGTAGGTGCAGCAAGCAATTACGAAAGCAAATGGTATGTTGGCCTTCATTGCAAGAGGATTTGAGTACAGGAGCAAGGATGTTTAACTACAGCTGTATGTACAGGGCCTTGGTGAGATCACACCTGGAGTATTGTGTGCAGTTTTGGTCTCCTTACTTAAGAAAGGATATACTTGCCATAGAGGAAGCGCAGCAAAGGTTCACCAGACTGATTCCTGAGATGGTAGAGATGAGATGAGATTGGGTTGGCTAGGCGTGTGTTCACTGGAGGTTGGAAGAATGAGGAGATCTCATTGAAATGTATAAAATTCCGACAGAGCAGGACAGACTGGATGCAGGTACAGAAAGTAATCAAAATGGCTGATGGAATTTTCAGTTTTCTCTCAGGGGATAGGAAGTCAAAAGTGAAGATGTGACACTTTCATTGCATGGAGCCTTGGCCAGACCCCTATTTGGAGCACACTGTCATTTTTGTGCAATGCTCCTCAGGAAGGATATATCAGACTTGGGAGGGTGTGCAGTGCAGATTCAGCAGAATGAACCAGAAGGTAAATAGGGGTGTTTTCTATAAGGTGAGAAACTAAGAGCTGTCGAGAAATAGAGATTTTAGAGTCCAAGTAGAGAGATATAAAAAGCAATCTAAAAGGTTAACGGAACGTTGGCCTTTATCTCAAGAGACCTAGCAAATAAAGGGGAGGAATTATGGTGCAGTTGCCTAGAACCATTGTCAGACTCCATCTGGAGTAGTGTGTTCAGTTTTGGGTACTGTGTCCTAGGAAGTCCAAATTGACCTTGGCACAGGGTACAGCACAGTTTCACCAGAATGATAACACTTAAATGGTTAAATTATGACAACAGGTTGCATAACCTTTACTTTTGTTCTCATGATTTTAGATGGAACAGGGTTGACCTAGCCGTGGTACAATATTTTATGTGATTAATTGATTCTTTGGGAAGATTCAGAGGGTGGAATCTTGCTGGGGCATTGGGGGTCTGGCCTGCTGGCTGGAGAGCCAGCAAGAGACCCACATTGCCTCTTCTCAGGGCTACCCACCAAACAACACACTAATCAGGCAGTGGTGAGGCCAGTGGGTGGACTTCCCCTGGGAATCAAGACCCCTGGTTGGGGTGGGGGGAATCTCGCCTACTGAGAGCTGCCAGCCAATCAGAGGCCAGCAGTTCTTGTGCTCAGCAGCACCACTGGGGAGACCGTGGCTGCTGCCGGAGGGACATGCACTGGAGTCCCATGATCGTGAGTGACCCAGGTAAGTAAGGTGGGCTTAGACTTTCACAGGGTGGGGTTCATGGGGAGAGACGTGCAGGGCCATTGGCACCAAGTGTGGGGTGGTGGGGGGGGTTGGGGGGTGGGGGTTAATACTAGCAGCATTAATTGGCCACTGAAGGGCCTCAATTGAGGATGGGCAGGTTAACTATGGGCCTTCTCGCCCAGTATTTAATTCTGATGGAGACAGGAAGGCAGTGGGGTTTCGGTTCACCATGATCCTCCCTAAGTAAATGCCCTTCCGTCTCCAAGTTCAACATCAATGAGAGGACAAGCTTTTTCATTCTTTTAATTTATTCGTTCATGGGATGTGTGCATTGCTGGCTAGGCCAGCATTTCTTGCCCATCCTTAATTGCCCTTAAGGGCAATTTCATAAGAACATAAGAAATAGAGGCAGAAGTAGGTCATTTGGCCCCTCAAGCCTGCCCGGCCATTCAATCAGATCATGGCTGATCTGCCCCAGGCCTCAACTACTCTTTCATGCCAGCTCCTCTTAGCCCTCGACTCCCCGATATTTCAAAAATCTATCCATGTCCTCTTTAAATACTTCCAGTGACCTAGCCTCCACAACTCGGTGTGGTAGAGAATTCCAGATATTCAGTGCCCTCTGAGAGAAGAAATTGCTTCGCAATTCGGTTTTAATTGAGTGTTCCCTTATTCTGTAACTATGGGCAGAATGTTGTGCTGGTCAGATGGGCATACACCCGACCTGAATGAATGTAAAATGACGCGCGATGACATTGGGCGAGCGTCCCGATGTCATCGCGCACTCGCGTGATATTTCGGTCGGGCGGACGTGCACGGGAGTCGGTAGTACACCTGCCAACAATTAACAGGCCTATTAAGGCCATTAAAGTATTAGTTAAATGGAATCTTTCGCTGCCCGTCCAACCTGATGGCCGGCGGGCAGGTGAAAAGGCCAAGCAGCCTTTGGATTTTTTACAAAACCTCACCCATGGTGGGGGGGATGAGGTTTCGATCTGTGATTTAAAAGAAAATAAAAAATTTTCAAACTAATTCGTAACACATCCCTGCTCAACACGAGGGGACGCGTTATTAGCATTTTTAAGTTCTTTATTTTTTAATGTTCAAAAAGCTTCAGCTCCCTGAGGCAACTGTGTGCCTCAGGGAGCTTTTACTGCGCGCACCCACGTGCATGCACAAACTTCCGCATTCTCCCTCATTAATTCAGCCAGCGTGAAATGGTGGTCGTAGCCCGATTGCAGGCGGCGGTCCGATTCATGGCCGCTCCCGCTCGTCCCCGCCGAGCCTGCCCGACGACAGGAAAATCCAGGCCTATGTCCTCTAGTCCTTGAGGAAACACCTTCTCAACATCTACCCTGTCAAGCCCCCTCAGAATCTTATATGTTTCAATAAGATCACCCCATCATTCTTCTAAACTCTAATGAATAAAGGCCTAACCTTTTTAGCCGTTCACTGATAAGTCAACCCCTTCATCCCAGGAATCAGCCTAGTGAATCTGTTTTGAACTGCCTCCAATGCCAGTATATCCTTTCTTAAATACGGGGATCCAAACGGTACTCGGTACTCTAAATGCGGCCAATGCTCTGTATAGTTGTAACAAGACTTCCCTATTTTTAAACTCCAACCCCTAGCAATGCAGGCCAAAATTCCGTTTGCCTTCTTAATTACTTGCTGCACCTGCATGCTAACTTTTTGTGTTTCATGCACAAGAACGCTTAGATCCCTCGGTGCTGCACTTTTCTGGAGTCTCTCTCAATTTAAATAATAGTCTGCCTTTTGATTCTTCCTACCAAAGTGTATGACCTCACACTTTCCTACATTAAACTCCATCTGCCATATTTTTGCCCACTCATTCAACCTATCTATATCCTCTTGCAGATTCCTTATGTCCTCATCATAACATGCCCTCCCACCTATGTTTGTATCATCAGCAAATTTGGATACTTACACTCTGCCCCCTCCTCCAAGTCATTAATATAAATAGTAAATAATTGAGGCCCAAGGACTGATCCTTGTGGAACTCCACTAGTTATGTCTTTCCAACCTGAAAAAGACCCATAAATCCCAACTCTCTGTTTTCTGTGTGTTAACCAATCCTAAATCCATGCTAATATATTACCCCCAACCCCATGAGCTCCTATCTTGTGCAATGACCTTTTATGTGACACCTTATCGACTGCCTTCTGGAAATCCAAATACACTATATCTACCGGTTCCCCTTTATCAACTCTGCTTGTTATACCCTCAAAGAGCTCTAGCAAATTTGTCAAACATGATTTCCCTTTCACAAAATCATGTTGACTCTGTTTGATTGTGTTAAGCTTTTCTATATGTTCTGCTATTTCTTCCCTAATAATGGACTCTAGCATTTTCCCAATGACAGATGTTAGGCTGACTGGCCTATAGTTTCCTGCTTTTCGTCTCCCTCCCTTCTTGAACAGGGGCGTCACATTAGCGGTTTTCCATTCCGCTGGGACCCTCCCGGTATCCAGTGAGCTCTGGAATATTTCGACCAATGCCTCCACTGTCTCTGCAGCCACTTCCTTTAAAACCCTTGGATGCAGGCTATCAAGTCCTGGTGACCTGTCTGCCTTTAGTCCATTAGTTTGTCTAATACTTTGTCCCTCATGATAGAGACAAGATCTTTCCTCCCATTAGCTCCTTGCATATCTGATATCTTTGAGGTGTTTATAGTGTCCTCCACCGTGAAGACCGATGCAAAATATTGGTTTAAATTATCTGCCTTTTTCCTGTTCCCTGTTATCAATTCTTCAGCCACATCCTCCAAGGGCCCCACGCTCACTTAGCTGCTCTCTTTCTTTCTTTTCATATACCAGTAGAAGCTCTTGCTGTTTGTTTTTATATTCCTTGCCAATTTACTTTCATAATTGATGTTCTGCCTCTTTATCAACTCTGAGCCAAAGTTCCTCGAGCCAATACTTGCTGCAGATGTGGTCACCTTGGATCGCACCAGCGTTCACCAACCCCACATACTACAATTGCAACACATCGCCTGCCCAGCCATCTCTATTCTATTTAATTAACTAATTTGGATGCTAAATATTTTAAAAGTGAATTTCTTAACTGGACTCTTTAGCTGTAATAACGTCCCTTGGCTTGGCCAATCAAAAGAGACACGGAAGAGATACTCACCAATCACCTACATGTTTTCCTTTGATGTTACACTTCGGCTCGGACAGGTAGAAACAGGCTGAAACAGGTGTCTGCCACCGGTTTTTATCTCCTGCCGCTGTCCTTCTCACGCAGGTCCGCACTCCATGTGCAAGAGTCCAGCCAGCGAAACTATTTTATCTGGTAGGGAATCAACAACAATGGGGCACATTCTTAATTTTTTTTATTATTCATTTACGGGGTGTGGGCTTCACTGGCTGGGCCAGCATTTATGGCCCATCTCTAATGCCTTTGAAAAGGAGGTGGTGGCCTGCCTTGTTAAACTGCTGCAGTCCATGTGGTGTAGACACACCCACAGTGCTGTAGGGAGGGAGTTCTAGGATTTTGATCCAGCCACAGTGAAGGAATGGTGATATATTTCCAAGTCAGAATGGTGAGTGGCTTGCAGGGGAACTTCCAGGTGGTGGTGTCCCCAAGTATCTGCTGCCCTTGTCCTTATAGATGGTATCGAATGTGGGTTTGGAAGGTGCTGCCTAAGGAGCTTTGGTGAGTTTCTGCAGTGCGTCTTGTAGATGGTACACACTGCTGCCACTGTTTGTTGGTGGTGGAGGGAGTGAATGTTTGTGGAATCAATTGGGCTATTTTCTTTTGGATGGTGTCAAGCTTCTTGAGCATTGCTGGAGCTGCACTCATCCAAGCAAGTGGAAAGAATTCCATCACACTCCTGGCTTGTGCCTTGTAGATGGTGGACAGCCTTTGGGGAGTCAGGAGGTGAGTTTGTCACCGCAGGATTCCTGGCCTCTGACCTGCTCTTGTAGCCGCAGTATTTATGTGGCTAGTCCTGTTCCGTTTCTGGTCAATGGTAACCCCTGGGATGCTGATAGTGGGGATTCAGTGATGGTAATGCCATTAAATGTCAAGGGGTGATGGTTAGATTCTGTCTTGTTGGAGATGATCATTTGCAGGCACTTGTGTGGAGCAAATGTTACTTGCCACTTGTCAGCCCAAGCCCAGATATTGTCCAGGTCTTGCTGAATTTGGACATGAGCTGCTTCAGTATCTGAGGAGTTGCGAATGGTACTGAATGTTGTGCAATCATAAGCGAACATCACCACTCTAACCTTATGATAGAAGGAAGGTCACTGATGAAGCAGCTGAAGATGGTTGGGCCTCGGACACTATCCTGAGGAACTCCTGTAGTGATGTCCTGGAACTGAGATGATTGACCTCCAACAACCACAACCATCTTCCTTTGTGCTTGCTATGACTCCACCAAGTGGCGAGTGTTCCCCCTGATTCCCATTGACTCCAGTTTTGCTAGGGCTCCTTGTTGTGAATTAGAGCAGGACCTTTTGAGAGAGGAATTCAGAAACATTTTTCACAAATAAGATAGTAGTCATTTGGCAGTACAGAACTTAAGTATTGCTGAAAAAAGAGACATGTCTAAGCTTTTTGTCCTGCAATCACCAGGACACTCACAAGAATACCAATATAAGGGAAAATATTTATACTGTATGTGAAGAGTGCTGATTGGTTGGCAAGTGGCGTGGCCATGGAGAATGCACCATTGATGGTGGCTGACAGTTAACTGCCAAGCATTGTTTGAAATTTAAACTAGACAGCTTGACCCTGATTGGTCAAGGCATTGCCCTGAGGAATGAGTCTGAGAATGGCTGTCATTCATTTTGTTAAGCTGAAACAGGTGCAATGTATGTACATGTTCTTTATGTTTGCAAAGAGCAGGGCCCTGTGTATTAATATACGTAGCTCCCAGTACACACACATGCGCCACACTGCAAGTCCGACTGACAATCTTAAATTGGTTGTCAGTGTAATTCTTAGCACATTGAGGATTATTTAGCAAATGTTGTACAATCACAGAATCACATCTAATGTTGGGCACCATGTTTTAAGTTTTGCATGCAAGGTTGGTTGGGTAAGGTCTGTACCCTGCCTGGTGCAAACAGCAGCTGGGACATGCTGCTTGATACGATCCGCCAGTCTTTGAGACATACGGCCTACATACCTAGCATCACGCTGGCACTGAAATTCATATACCACATTACTCATTTGTGTGATAGGCAGAACATCTTTTTGGCTTGACAGCAGCATCCTGTTAGTGGTGAATACCACTCATGTTGCTACTGTATAGTAGCTGTGTGAAACAGCTAGCTTCACCTGTTGCTCAAATTTTGGAGATACTTTGCTTTTCCAGAATAATCTGAGGTAGACTAGGCACTTTTCAGGGCTGCAAGTGACGGTCTTAGGCCATTCTTGAGTTTGCATGATATACAGAGGCCTGGAGGCTACATATATTAATACAGTGTGTGCTTTGTCACTGGTGAACTCTCCATGGCAATGCCACTTGCCAACCAATCTCTTCAGATACAGTGTAAATTGTTTTTTTCCCATAAATTGTTGTGTCCTGATGAGTGCAAGACGAAAAGCCTACTCATGTCTCCTTTTCAGCAATACAAATAAGGTAGTGGAAATTTGAAACTGACTCCCACAAAACACTGTTTCTATTTTCCACACCAGCCATTAAGTTAGGGTGTTATTTTACTATTGTCTTTGTAAATTAGAGCAGTCCCTAAAATAAATGGAATTGAGATGACTTGTACTTTTTCCACTTTGGGCCTAACAGTTTGTGATTCTCCCCACGTGGCCTGACTCTTGTTCAGAGGCTACGAACGGGACAGTTAATGCAATTGGCTGCCTGTTATCATAGCCTAACAAATAAGAGCAGGAGTTGACCATGCGGCTCCTCAAGCCTTCTCTGCTAAGTGAAGGCTAGTCCAGGATTTGAACCCAGGATCTCTGGCAAACTTCGACAAGTAAACCCAAAGCGAGAATCTTACCCCTAAAAACCAACAAGCCAACTAAAACCACGGTAGGATTTGAATCATGTCTCCAGACTATTAATCGATTTCACTAATCCAAGATCACAACTACTATAATAAACACAGAAAATGCTGGGAATACTCAGCATGTCAGGCAACATCTGTATCTGTATATGTAACCTCAAACATTAACTCCTCCTTCTCCCCACAGAAGCTGCCCCACCTGCTGACTATTTCCAGCATTTTCTGTTTTTATTTCCCATCTGCAGCATTTTGCTTTTGTGTTGGAACATAATCACTATGCTACCTGTATCTGTCACTCCAACTGGTCCATCAGAAGTTGAGACCAAAGTACTCTCCTCAGGTTGGGAGCAGCAGCACCAGTAAATAAAGGATTTCCTGCGTGGTGATTATAGCAAAATGGTAAACAGGAGCCTGGTTGAGCTGATAGTCCATGTATAACAGTGAAGAGTCCAGTTTCAGGAGATGAGAATATAGAATAGAATTACAGAGGAAGTTGCGAGTGGCAGATTGAAGCACAAGTCAACTTAGTAAACTCAGACCTCGCTAGACGTACATTTTTGTTATACTTGTTCTCAGGATATGGACAATGATGACAAAATAATGCTTTATTGGCTAACCCTATGCCACTGAATGGCTTGTTAGGTTACTTCAGAGGGCATTAACAATCAACCATTTAGTGTGGAACTGGAGCCATACTTAACTCCAGTAGAAGTGACAGGATTTCTTTCTTAAAGCATACCAGAGAGCCAGTTGGGTTTTTATGACCAGTTTATAGTGCCAGACCACAAATCTGCTGCACTCACTTTCATGGTTTGCCATGGTGGAATTTGAACTCAATACCATAAACCACTACACTGCCATAGTCAATTACTATAGTTATACGAACATCAGAATGCGCAGAATATGAGAAAACTTTTGATTGACCCCTAATTACTTCTATATTTGTCAGTCCTCCTGCAAATCATTTGCAATCAGTTCTATGTGTCTATCCACACAATTTGCAAAATTGCCCTTTGACTGCCACAGATAGTAGAGGAAAGCACCACAATATTTATTTATTTACATTTACATCTCTAATATTTAACCCTGGCAACTACTTTCCACTGATTGTTTTTCCAAGATGCCCAGCATTCTTTCTGGGCAAGGCCAGCATTTGTTGCCATCCCTAATTGCCCTTGAACTGAGTGTCTTGCTAAGCCATTTCAGAGGGCAATTAAGAGTCAACACGTAATCACATGTAAGCCAGGCCAGGTAACGATGGCAGATTCCCTTTCCTTAAGGAAGGACATTAGTGAACCAGGTAGATTTTTTTGACAATTGACAGTCCATTATTGATGGCTAGCTTTCAATTCCAGATTTTATTAATTGAATTTAAATGCCACCAGCTGCCATGGTGGGATTTGAAACCATGTCCCCAAAGCATTAGCCTGGATTCTAGATTCATAGTCCAGTGACATTACCACTACGCCACCATCTCAGGGCCAAGTACTGTTTGTACACCTGTATCTATAACCCTAATTTCTCACCTGATACTTGTGTGGTTAGTGTTTTGAAGAAGTTTAGCTCGTTTGACCTTTGTTGCTCGAACTTTGTTCCACAGATCCATCACTGCTGGGTGGGGAAGGAGAATGCAAATTCGCTGATCCAATTTAAGGCTTGTTAGTTTTATATTTGCATCCTCTAGTTCCATGCCTCATTTGTACTTAGTTTGGATAGCTGCCATATAAACTGTGTTCAAAGGTGTTTCTTTATAACAGGCGTACAGCTGATTCAAGGTGGAAGCTCACAGAGAAACAGGCCCAGGAGCAACACAGAGGCCAGTGAAAGAAGGGGACACCAAGAAAAGAGTGTAATTAACCTCAATGATAAAATTGCGAGAGTTCTTCATCACCTACAGGAGGACATGCAGTTTTTGTCACAGCGACTCAGCAGACTGGAGGACCTGACAACATCTCAGGTACCCAAATAATTTGGATGAAATTTCATAAATTCAGTTTTTATTGCCAGTTTTACTTTTGGTGTAAATGAAAAAGGAAGAAAATCAGTGGGGGAAAAATTGACCTAAATATTCAGAAAATTAAGAGCATATTAATGTTTAAAAAGTTATTTTGAACATGGTAAAAATGTAAGAAAACAAGAAAAGGATTTTTAAAAAGGCAGTCAAGCTAAATAATTCATCGTTATTCATGCATATCATATTAAAGGGCCTTAGCATTAGATTTTGTTCAACCCCCTACTTTAATAAGTGGTAGAAAATGAAGAAACTATGTTTATTGTTGCCACTTCCCAAACTCTATGAAGGTGGGATGACAAAGTTGCTGGGAGATTATTTGCAGGAGTTAAAACTTGCACTTTCATGACAGTAAGCAGCACAACCTCTGGATGGTCAATGGTGATGCCAGGTAGCAGTTAAGTGACTCATCGCCTCTAGATAGTGTCGATGACTTTGGACAGATGAGTGCCAGGAGGAAGGGAGTGGAATCCTTGATGGAAGAAATGCCATCTAGAGGCAAATGAGCTGCTCCTTGAATTAGCGACCATGTCCACAGCTTGCAAGTATATAATAAGTCAATAAGAGGGCAGCCATGGACAGTCAAAAACACAACAGCAAGGCTCAGGCCACTGGCTTAAAATGCCACCTTTCATGACGAAGAAGTATGGAGGACAGTCGTAGGAGCTTTGACAATTGCCGACTAATGATAAAGCACAGGGGAATAGTTGCAATTTTGCAGTTAGTAAACAATCATTAAGTGCACGACCTTAGTCAACCTTTGATTGATTCCCTCAGTCTTTAGGGGACTATCAGTACAATAATTGTGTCACTGGACTGCAGCCTTTGTTCCACAGCTAACTAGGTATGAATGATTGACATTTCCTCCTCACAGCAATATCTAAAGATCATTCTAGGCCTCTTAAAATAAAAACGAAATTTCACAGCCTGTGTTCCTGTTCCTGATTGAAAATCAGGCCTAGAAATATCAGTGAGCTCCACATGATGTTGACACCTTGGATGCAATACTCAAATCTCCAAACTCGGTTTTTGATCAGAGAACAGTGGAAATATTGTGACTTTTTTGTTTACTGTAGTTCAAGAGGAAATCAGATTTTACTAATTGACCCAAAATATTGGATGTTTAGCAGTGGAAATGGGTAAAAATAAAACTGAGTTAAACGTCTTTAGTTATGTAACAGCATTTTATCAGTAAAGTATTAAATCAGATGTTTATTGACTACAAATCTAATACATCAGTTTGTCCCTTTCTTGAGATGGGAGGCTAATTATTGGAACTAGTTTTGACTCTCTGCTGAAGTTTCCTTCAGACTATGTTATAGTCAAAGTCCACAGCCTAAGCTACTCTTGGCTGTTGTTTGAGCTGGAGTCAGGAGCACAAGTGTCTTTGAGCAGTCCCCCAGAGTTTACATGACTAACTCCTGCTGCTGGGATAATGGAGCTAGATTCAGTAGTTTAAATGCTGGGAACTGGCTCATGGATACTGTTAACCCAGAATCCAGTCCACCAAAAGAACTCTCGAAGCTGGCAACATCAACACTTCTTTGAAATGATCTATAATTGCTTTTAGCCTCTAAATAAGGACATTTTTGCTCAGACTCAGGTAGGAGCAGACCACAGTTCTAAACAGAGCCTGCTGGAGCTTGAACAAATGGTATTAATATCTTTTGTCTCAAAAATTCACTGGGATGATTAATTATGATTTAGGTGAAAGATTTGTATTGGATATTGCTGGTAAACAATAGGTGGATATTTGTTTAATGAGACCCAGATGATTTTACCTCTATCCTTCCAAAGCCTCACCGTCACCATCCAGTTTAGTAGCACTATCTTCACCTGGTTGCATTCCTAATTCTCTGTGGCCTGAACATCTTCAGCAATGTGTCTTGTTCACTCCCCTGCACCATTCAGCATTGGAGTTTCCCAAGGATCTGCCCTTAGTATGACTCTTGCTCCTCTACATCCATGTCCCTTGACAACATCATCTACAAGCATAGAATGGCTTCCACATGTAAGCTGTTGACTGCCTGCCACTCCACTGAACTCTGTCCCTACACTACTGCTCTTGATCTCTTGGCTGCCTCTGTACTATTAGGCTACTTGTCTGACTTAGTTGGATAAGTCAAAACTTCCCCACCGCAAACTCTGCTCATGCCACCAAGGCTATGCATCCTCTCCTTGACACCAACTGCCTATTTTCACTTCCATTACAAATTTGTACCACTAAAACCCTTAAAAGGTCTTTTGTCATCTCTGGACTTGACAACCCTCATGCTCTCCTTACCAGTTTCCCTACCTCCATTCTCCATCAATTCCATCTGTCCAAAGGTCTGCCACCCAGATCCTATCGCTGCTGAGCCCATACGCCCAGTGCCCACTGCCCTACATTGGATCTTCAACCTCGCATGTATAGAATTTGAAATCTTCATTTTCAGTTGTGTTCGTGGATTACCCCACCCTATCTCTGTAATCTCTTTCAGTCCTATATCTCTCTAACTCACTGGTCTTTTGATGGCCGTTTTGTGTATCCCCCTCTTGCCTTTGCCCGATATTGGTGGCAAAATCTTCAGCTGCTTCACTCTGACCTTGTGGAAATACTTAAATCTCTATCTCTAAACCAAGCTTTCTGTCTTCCCCCATACCCCTCCTCCCCACAACCTCCTGGTCTCGCCGTTCCTGGCAAGGCATCAGTTTTCCTTACACCTTGGGATTGCTTTCACGGGAAAGGTACTGAATAAATGCAAGTTGCCGTTATACAGATTTGATTATGTTAAGATGGAGACATATTCACTAGAAAGTGCCTGTGTTGTCGAGGTATGACCAGAATGAATTCTAGGAAGAAAAGCTTGAGTAACATGGAAAGCATGCGGGACATCGAATTACAGCCTAATAGATCGACTGCATCTCTGCCTATAGCAGCATATCCATGCTCCTGTGTGCCATTGCATGTGGGGAATCCTCACATGGCCCTTCAGTTACAATGACCTTGGTGACTGCATATCCGACTACTCTCCAGTCCTGGTACTATAGAAGATACTCTGGCACATGGCCTCAGCTCCCATACACTCCTAATTCAAACTTGTCCCCTCCTTCCTTCCCCCAGCGACCACCTTGAAGAAGTGTGGGTACAAAAAGTACATAGTTTAGCACATGTTGCTATTCAGATAGTAGCTCAGGGCTGGCTGCAAGGTATCTCCTGACTTCTGCTCACATGTCATCTGGCTAATGGCAGTTTCCCTTGCATTTGGATTGTAAACCAAAGATTGGGCCACTGAGAGCATGCCATGCTGAACATACACTAGGTTAAGCTGGTTTGTTTCATCACAAGTCCACATGTCAGTGTGATCCAATTGTATGTATACAATATTCAACTTATTATCCCAAATGCAGGATAATTGCACAATCCTGGGTGTATTTTTATTGTTCTATAAGTCATTCACCAGCTTGCAGACTACATCATTTGATTTTTCACCTCAGTTTAGACAATGAAGGTTCAGAGGAAAATAGATTTTGGCATTTTCAAATCGGCCCTCTGGAGCTGCAAGTTCACAATGCGGGGGACTGAATTTTGAACTCCAGCCGGGACTGGGGTTGGAGGCAGGTGGGAGCCAAAAATAGCCCTGCTGGCCAGCATGCCAGTTCCCCAGCTCCATCCTGCCTCTCAGTCACTTTTGTGGAGGCAGGCTGGGGGAGCGGCAGGGCTACTGCCCACATATGGCAGGTAACCATCACAGTTCAATGAGAGTTCACTGAAGCCAATTAAAGGAAGCCGACTGGGATTCTTCACGTGGCCTCCAGGTTCTCACAGGTGGCGGGGGCCAGTTTGGGCACCTGGAGGCGGATTGTGTCAGAACTCCGGGCAGAATGAGAGGCTCTTCCTGCCTGCTTGAGTGCAGGAGCAGGCAGCCACTGGTATGGGGTTCCTAACCCTCCCATTACCCTCACCGACTCCAACTCTGCACCCGGCCACAGTGGTATCCTGGTTGATGAGGCCATTTTTTAAACTTAGGTTTGATAGATTTGGAAAGAGGTCGCCTCCATTTTGAAGTGCCCTCAATTTTATTTACCTTCCATTGGAGCCTGCTGCTACTTTCAAGCTGGAAGGCCTCTATGTGGCCCTCCAGCTTCTAGAGCCTGCCCGCTGTCCTTAATTGGAAAGTTTGTCTCCATGCCAATTAAGGAGGTGCTCATGAGAAAATCAGAATGAGTGACTGCTTCACACCACCCCACTCCCCCAACTCTACCGGACACTGGACCGAGAAGCTGCCCCAACCTTTGTTCCTGCTCCCAGAGGAAAAATCCTGCCCAAGAGGCCCAAAGTTAACAGTATGGTGGTAACTTCCCTCAGAAAGATATGGGAATGGTACCTGTGTGAAGAATTGCAGCGCTGCACCAGGAAGGCAAGTTGGGGCGATGGAACAAGTTGGACAAGGCAAAGACAGGAATGTATTTGAGGAGATCCAGGGTATCAGTTTTGACGCAAGGAAGATTTCCTTTGTCCGCTATTTCTACTGACATATTAGATCCACTCTAAAATAAATATAACGATGATTTCACTCAACAGTGATCAGGGATGGATTTTCATTATCTATACCATGTTGCTAATGCCTAGTGCCCGGAGGAAATCTGCTCCCCCTCCCCCACCCCAAGAGAGAGATTTCTGTTGGCAGATTCACTTGTAATACATGATAGAGCATAGTAGTCGTATTTAATAGCCAGTTTCCAGCCCTTAAACTCAACAGATTCCCTTCCTGTGGTTGTTCTTTATTTAGATATTGATTATGTGCATAAAATATGAATGGGTTCTGGGACAAAGCACTTCTTTGAAATCAATCCCACACAGCCAGATTCCAGTGTTTCAATTTATACTCGGTGTGTAATTATTGAGCTGAACAAGAGTACACAGTGATTCTTTTTAAGTCCTGTTTGTATATTTGAATATTGGGTGTGTCTTAGTGTAAGCAATTTGCTTCTCTACATTCTGGCCCTTCTTAACTCTTGGGGGGGAAAATAATCTGTTATTACAATAAAAAAAACTGTTGCTAGGAGCCGAGCATTTTAATGCCTGGTTTAGTAAATGTTGCAGGCAGTAAGTGGCAAAAGCAGCCAAGAGCTGACAACTTTATAGCCTTCTATTGAATGTGAATTACGTTTAAACATTTAGCAAAGAAAATCTAGAGGGAGAGCCCGCTCCGAGCTTTTTTCAAGCACTTGTTAGCGCATGACACATTAGGGGAGGCCTGGGGACGAGCGAGACACCTTTACCAAGTGTTCCACGAGGCCTGGGAGAAATAGATCAGAAATCATTGAGGGAGTTTTCCCTTCACTCATTTTCTTAAAGAATTGGTTTCCCAAATTCTGATATAAATATGTAAAAACAAACATTATTTTAAAATTACATTTAAAAGGAAAGATGAATACTTGAAGTGGGTTTGAAAATTTACAAACCGTGCATTTGCCAAAATGTGAAATTATCCTGCACTCGTCAAACATTTCACTTGTCATCAAACACCTGACTTAATATCTGTTCTTTAGCTAAACAGTTATACAGTGGGACTTTACTTTTTTTGTATGTAGGACATTTATAAGATATTGTGTTAAAATAATAGGCATAATTTTGCCCTTGGTGGGCACGCGGGTCCCACCGGCTCAGTGGCGGGCGGACAGCTGACCCCCGCCAACGAAACGAAGCCCACCGCCATTTTGAGTGAGCGGGCCAATTAAGGCCTGCCCGATGAGTAGCGCTATGCACTTCCTTTGTGGAGGTGGAGAGGGTGTCCCCAGCTGTGAAAGTGCGCTCTTTCACGCATGCGTGCGAAAGAGCACACTGCTCCCTGAGACTAAGTGCTGTCTCAGGGAGATTACTGACAGTCCAAAAAACTTTAAAAACTGAAAAATTAAAAAATTATTAACATATCCCCTTCATGTGACAATGTGGATGAAGTTTCATGAATAATCTGGAGCCCGCTGGTGCTCCTGGCCTGCCCGCCAGCCTTAAGCTTGGACGGGCAGGTCTTTAATGATCTTAATTAGCCTGTCAATGGCCTCATTTGGCCATTGACAGGTCAGCGGGTGGACAGCTGATTTTGCTGTCCACCCACCTTCCTAAAAATTTAAAGGGACCAAGGTGACATCGGGGGTTCCTCCCGACGTCATCCTGCGTCATTTTCCTGTCGGCGAGCGGGTCCTGCCCTCAAACCGCCAACGGGAAAATTCAGGCCAATGTCTTTGCAGCATTTCTGAAAACTCTGTACCTTCTCCTATTGTCCACTTGGTGGCTGGTATCAGGCAGGACAACTCAACTAAACTTGTCCACCATGGCATGAGTCAGGAGTGTGATGGAATACTCTCCACTTTCCTTGATGAGTGCAGCTCTAACGTCACTCAAGGAGCTCTACACCATCCAGGACAAAGCAGCCTCCTTGATCAGCATACTCCTCACAACCTTAAATATTCATTCCCTCCACTACCAATGCACAGTGGCAGCAGTGTCTGCCATATGAAAGATGCACTGCAACAATTCACCAAGGCTTCTTCGGCTGCACCTTCCAAACCCATAGCCTGTACCACATAGAAGGACAAGGGCAGCAAATGTATAGGAACACAACCAACTGCAAGTTTCCCTCCAAGCCACACACCATCCTGACTTGGAGCACCACATGAGCTGCAGCAGTTCAAGAAGGTGACTCACCACCCTCTTTTCGAGGGCAGTTAGGGATGGGCAATAATTGCTGACCTATCCAGCAACACCTGCATCCCATAAAAGTATTAAAAATAACTGATCACACCCCCAGCTGAAAATATTTTACTTAAAGATATATTATTTCATTCATTTCCTGAGAGTATGAATTCCCTTTTTCTCCTTTACATGTCTTACTCCAGTGGGTGCCAAGATACTAGTTCTTACTCAATGCCCCGAGCTACCATTTGGAAAGCAAATAAGGGACCCCAGCAAAGACACTGATATCATTTCCTGAATGCTTTCTCTTGGTAGTACAATGATGATCAGGGAGTCTCTGACGTAGGAGTCCTGTTGGTGTAGGTACTGTAAGACACCTCTGTGTGATCATGTTGTAATTTTTCCTAACTGTTGGTCAATAATTCTGACTGACTTATGAATTGGACTTATTGAAGAATCCAACTATTTCAGTGTCTAACCTATGTTTGTTACCACTGTGTCACTAAATTACGGATGTTGCTCTAGTGTCAGATTTGTGGCATTTGTCTGTATCTACTACAGCAAAGTGCCTTTGGAAGCATAAATATTTTATCCTTTCCTATTTAAACACCTCCCTGGCTGTTTTGACCTCACATTTTGTTAACTAATGTAGGAAAGTGTCGGTACTTAAATACCAGTCACCTCAACTATTATCGCTTTAGTGTTCTAAATGCTTAAAATGACTGGCGATTCTTTCAATTCAGAATTTATTGAATTCATGTTAAAAGAGTGGATGTGTGCTGAGATTTTAGGAGTTTAGGGAGTTTAGGAGCGGGGCGTGTGGAGGAGCACCCCCGATCAGGGGTGGGCCGCCATTTTACGTGGGTGGGCCAATTAAGGCCCGCCCAGTGTGACGTCCGCCAGGAAGCGCTATACGCTCCCTCTGCGGACAGGGGAGTATTCCCTGAGCCAATAGTGCACTCTTTCGCGCATGCACATGAAAGAGCGCACTCATCTCCCTGAGGCTAAGCTTTTAATGGCTTTAATAGTCCTTTGACAGTTCGGCGGGTGCGCAGCTGCCTCCGGCACGTGCTCGCCGAACTCAATATCGAAATGACGTCGGGACGCACGCCCAACGTCATCGCACGTCCCCACATGCCAACGGCAATATCCTGCCCATGGAATCAGAGAATCAGATTGAGGAAAGATGCAGCATTGTTAAATTATGGCTATCTACATGTACCTCGGATTATTAATTATTATAAGTATTACACATGGAACAAATTTTGAACCATTTCTCATGTAGTATTCCCAATAAATACTCATACATGGTTTCTCCACCTCAGCTTTTATCCTCCTTACTCTTTCCCTGAAGGCAATGACTTATGTCGGACTATAGTTACAGAATGGTTAGTGACTTGGCAGTATTTCACTCAAGTGGTTAACAGACTATCCACCCCCACACTTCACCACATTAAACATTCATTCCCTCCACTACCAAAGCATAGTGGCAACAGTGTGTGCAATATACAAGATGCACTGCAGCAACTTGTCAAGGCTTCTTCCATTGCACCTTCCAAACTTGGGACCTCTACCACCTAGAAGGGCAAGGACAGCAAATGCATGGGAAACACCACCACCTGCAAGCTCCCCTCCAAGCTGCACGTTCTTCTGACTTGGAATGATATCGCTCACAGCTGAGCCAGATCATATCCTTACTCAACAGCCACACATGGCAGATACTTCCAGCAGAGGCTACTGGATGGGGATCTGGAGCAAGACATAAGCTCATACCAAGACACCTTTAAAATCATTCTTTAACTGATCAATAAAAAGTTACTTTTGCCCAATTTTTAACCTTTCAAAGTCTTTAATTCCCTTGTTGATCCTGAGATTTACACCCATTGAATTGGTGAAGTCAAAATGTACATTGCTTGATGATATGTGGAAACAACGCATGCAGTGAAGTCAGTAGCACATTGGAGGTGCATCCCAGAACTGGCTTTCAGCCCCAATTTCTGGAGGTAGAGCAAGCTTGGATAAGTTTATCACACTGCTTATAGTGTGTTTAAGTATCTCTCTTATTGGTTCTGCTGGGTAAAGCAACTAAGAGCAGATGCAACAGAGCCCCTTGATGTCATCATCGACTGTAACCGACAAAAAGACTGATCAATTCATGAGGTATATGGAATAACATGGGACCTACAGAAGTGGAACCAGTACCTTAAAAACCAAACTTATGGAACTGCTATGGGGGGCCATAAAAGTGGTTTGTCATTCAACTTAACCATGTGTTATTAGTCTCTTGCATTTTTCTTGAGGTTCAATGATATTCGAATTAAAAATTGATGTTCACTGATTTCCTTTGAATTTAACCTTGCTTTTGTCCTCTATTTCTTCCACTGATTTCACATCATTCCTGTCGAATTCCTCAAGAAAGTGAGAAATAAATCTTGTAAATTAAATTGAACAGATCCAATCCAGTTACTCCGTTTAAATTTATACATCTAAAAGATGAGTCAGAATGATTGGGTAACAGGTAGAAAAGCTTAACATTTGCTAACTAGAAAAAGTTTCCTCACAAATCTGTTTCTCGTGAAAATTTTAACTATGCACTACAAACACTCTTAAAATAGCAATGAGACAGGGCCAGAAATGAAATACTGGAATAGATGTACAGCTGCTCATTGATAGTCTGATTCCCACAAATACACTCATTTTCAGCATAATCCTCTCATGGGTATGTTATTGAGTTCTATGTCAACAATCCCAGAAATACAGATCTCACATTGCTTGATTATGTTCCACTGAGTGCTTTCTCCTGGCTTAGGTAGTAATAGGAATTCACTGAGGTATGAGATCAATGTATATGGTTAATATATATTTTTACTGTCTTATTACAGGTGCAAACAGCTGGCTTACAACCTCCATACTTGAAAACGCCTGGTCATAAGGTGAAAAATCTCTAGTGTCATGAAAGCAGTTTTATTTAATAATTTCCGACCACATTGCACATCTTTTTTACCTCTTACGTTATTTGGTATCACAGTTATATTGAGGGGAAGGCCCAGCAGTAAGCATTTTTTAAAGTGTTTTCTTCTTCATTAAGTGCTTTCCCCTTACAACAGGAATAAGAGAAGGTTGCCAATTGTAGTGGATGTGGACCCCTGTCAAAGTTTAGGCTTTTTCCGAACATTATATGTTCACAACAGTCTAAGTCTCCTATGAACTAAAATCTGTGACTTTGTGCCTCATGTAGAACTAATAAATTACTCCTTGGCTATGCTATAGTGCAGTGGAGATCACAGGATTTCCAGCATGCCCTTATGTTTTTGGCACCATGCTGTAACAATCTGAGCTAACTGGTCACCGCTTAGGCTGACAAGTGCCAGCAAATGACCATCTCCAACAAGAGAGAATCCAACCATTGTCCCATGACATTCAATGGCATTATCATCGCTGAATCCCCCACTATCAACATCCTGGGGGTTACCATTGACCAGAAACTGAACTAGACTAGCCATATAAATACTGTCGCTACAAGAGCAGGTCAGAGACTAGGAATCCTGTGGCAAGTAACTCATCTCCTGACTCCCCAAAACCTGTCCGCCATCTACAAGGCACAAGTCAGAAGTGTGATGGAATACTCTCCACTTGCCTGGATGAGTACAGCTCCAACAACACTCAAGAAACTTGACAGCATCCAGGATCATAAGACCATAAAACATAGGAGCAGAAATTAGGCCATTCAGCCCATTGAGTCTGCTCCGCCATTCAATCATGGCTGATAGATTTCTCAACCCCATTCTCCCGCCTTCTCCCCGTAACCTTTGATCCCCTTACCAGTCAAGATCTTATCTATCTCGGTCTTAAATACACTCAATGACTTGGCCTCCACAGCCTTCTGTGACAATGAATTCCATAGATTCACCACTCTCTGGCTAAAGAAGTTTCTCCTCATCTCTGTTCTAAAAGGTCTTACCTATACTCTGAGGCTGTGCCCTCAGGTCCTAGTCTCTCCTACTAATGGAAACATCTTCCCCACGTCCACTCTATCCAGGCCTTTCAGTATTCTGTATGTTTCAATCAGATCCCCCCTCATCTTTCTAAACTCCATTGAGTATAGACCCAGAGTCCTCAAAGGATAAAGCAGCCTGCTTGATTGGCACCCTATCCACAAACATTCACTCCCTCCACCACCAACGCATTGTGGCAGCAGTGCATACCATCTACAAGATGCACTGCAGGAATTCACCAAGGCTCCTTAGACAACAACTTGCACACCCTCAACCACAACCATCTAGAAGGACAAGGGCAGCAAATACATGGGAACACCACCACTTGCAAGTTCCCCGCCAAGCCATCCACCATCCACCATCCTGACTTGGAAATATATCACCGTTCCTTTACTGTCGCTGGGTCAAGATCCTGGAACTCCCTCCCTAACAGCACTGTGGGTGTACCTACACCACATGGACTGCAGCGGTTCAAGAAGGCAGCTAACCACCATCTTCTCAAGGGCAGTTAGGGATGGGCAATAAATGCTGGCCTCACCAATGACACCCACATCCCATGAATGAATAAAAAATATTATGTCTTCACCAAAACAAAAAGTAAATATCACAATCAGAAAAATGCATGAAGGCTAAGCTGCTCATATCATTTATTTACAGGTAAGATAGAGAAAACAGGAAGACATAGCAAGTAATGAAAAAGCGATTCATTAGAATACGAAAAGTAGAACCATTCTACAAATAACCACAAATATCTTTTGGTGGATTATATTTCTCATGCAATACATTATGCAGTATAGCTTTTGAATGAGCTTGCAATTTCTCACAGGCTTGAAGGATGTGATGCCGTGACGCAATGCATATTTTTGAGTCCAGCTAATACCTATGTTGCTGTTTCATGCTTAGTGTCCACAGACACAAAGTCAGCACAGGAGGTCTTAGGGCCCATTAGAACCACAGAACCATAGAAAAGTTATGGCACAGAAAGAGGCTATTCAGCCCATCGTGTTTGCATCAATTGAAAAATAAAAAATAAAAAACTAGCCACCCATTCTAATCCCACCTTCCAGCGCCTGGTCTGTAGCCTTGCAGGTTACAGCACTTTAGTTGCAGATCCAGGTACCTTTTAAATGAGCGGGTGGCTTATGTTTCCGGCACCAAAGCAGGCAGTAAATTCCACTGTGAGGGGGTGACACTCACTACCCTCTGGGTGAAGAAGTTTTCCTCATGACCCTGCTGATCCTTCTACCAATTGCCTTAAATCTGTGAGATAAAAACAAAAAACTGCAGATGCTGGAAATCCAAAACAAAAAATAAAAAATACCTGGAAAAACTCAGTAGGTCTGGCAGCATCGGCGGAGAAGAGTACAGTTGACGTTTCGAGTCCTCATGACCCTTCAACAGAACTAAGTAAAAATAGGAGAGGGGTGAAATATAAGCTGATTTGGGGGTGGTTGTTGGGACAAGCAAGCAGTAATAGACAGAGATAACCAAAAGATGTCACAGACAAAAGAACAAAGAAGTGTTGAAGGTGGTGATATTATCTAAAAGAATGTGCTAATTAAGAATGGATAGCAAGGTAGCTCTAGTGGAGGGGGGGTGAAATAAGACTAAAAGGGCATAAAAGGTATAGATAAATGATCGGTGGAATACATTAAAAATAATGAAAATAGGTGGGAAAAGAAAAATCTACATAAATTATTATATAATTATTATATTTATAAATTATTATATAACTCAATATTCAGTCTGGAAGGCTGTAAAGTGCCTAGTTAGAAGAAGAGGTGCTGTTCCTCCAGTTTGCGTTGAGCTTCACATGCAGCAAGCCAAGGACAGACATGTGGGCAAGAGAGCAGCGTGGAGTATTAAAATGGCAAGCAACAGGGAGGTCTGGGTTATGCTTGCGGACAGACCGAAGGTGTTCCACAAAGCGGTCACCCAGTCTGCATTTGGTCCCTCAACCGTGTCCAGCCCATCTCCCGTGCATCTGCCCTCATGCTTTCTCCTCCCTCCCAGAAACATCATAGGGTCCCCCTTGTCCTCACTTATCACCCCACCAGCCTCCGCATTCAAAGGATCATCGTCCACCATTTCCGCCAACTCCAGCATGATGCCACCACCAAACAATCTTCCCTTCACCTCCCCCCCCCCCCCACCCCGTGGCATTCCGTAGGGATTGTTCCCTCCGTGACACCCTGGTCCACTCCTCCATCACCCCCTACTCCTCAACCCCCTCCTACGGCATCTCCCCATGCGAACGCAAGATATACAACACCTGCCCCTTCACTTCCTCTCTCCTCACCGTCCAAGGGCCCAAACACTTCTTTCAAGTGAAGTAGCATTTCACTTGCATTTCCTTCAACTTAGTCTAGTGCATTCGTTGCTCCCAATGCGGTTTCCTCTACATTGGAGAGACCAAACGCAGACTGGGTGACCGCTTTGCGGAACACCTTCAGTCCGTCTGCAAGCATAACCCAGACCTCCCTGTTGCTTGCCATTTTAACACTCCACCCTGCTCTCTTGCCCACATGTCTGTCCTTGGCTTGCTGCATTGTTCCAGTGAAGCTCAACGCAAACTGGAGGAACAGCACCTCATCTTCTGACTAGGCACTTTACAGCCTTCCGGACTGAATATTGAGTTCAACAATCTTAGATCATGAACTCCCTCCTCCATCCCCACCCTCTTTCCATTTCTTCCCCCTCCTCCTTGTTTTTTCCAATAATTTATATAGATTCTTCTTTTCCCACCTATTTCCATTATTTTTAATGTATTCCACCGATCATTTATCTATACCTTTTATGCCCTTTAAGTCTTATTTCACCCCACCCCCACTAGAGCTATCTTGCTTGTCCTGCTATCCATTCTTAATTAGCACATTCTTTTAGATAATATCACCACCTTCAACAGCTCTTTGTTCTTTTGTCTGTGACATCTTTTGGTTATCTCTTTCTATCACTGCTTGCTTGTCCCAACAACCACCCCTCCCCCGCTTTCTCTCTCTCTCTCTCTCTCTCTTTCCCCCCCCCCCCACCCCTCTTAAACCAGCTTATATTTCGCCCCTCTCCTATTTTTACTTAGTTCTGTTGAATGGTCATGAGGACTCGAAACATCAACTGTACTCTTCTCTTCCGATGCTGCCAGACCTGCTGAGTTTTTCCAGGTTTTTTTAATATTTTGCCTTAAATCTGTGCCCCTGGTAAGTACCTCTCCGCTAGGGGAAACAGATCTTTCGCGTCTACTCTATCTAGACCTGTTATATCTTGTACACCACAATTAAGTCACCCCTCAGCCCCCTCTGTTCCAAGGAAAGCAGCCCTAACCTATCCAACCTTTCTTCAATAGCTGCAATTTTCAAACCCTGGCAACATTCTTGTAAATCTCCTCTGCACTCTGAAGCAATTATGTCCTTCCTGTAATGTGGTGACCAGAACTGTACAAAAATTCCTGCTGTGACCTAACCAGCATTTTATACATTACATCCCTGCTTTTGTATTCAATCCTTTGCCCAATAAAGGAAACCATTCCATATGCTTTCTTGACTACCTGTCCTGCCACCTTCAGAGACCTGCACTCCAAAGTCTCTCATTTCCTCTACCCCTCTCGTTTTGGTGTATTTCTTTGCTTTGTTTGCTCTCCCCAAATACATTACCTCACACTTCAGTGGATTGAATTCCTTTTGCCAGTTATCCGCCCATTTCAGCCAAACCATTGATATCATTCTGAATTCAACAGCTATCCTCTTCACAATCAACTACATGGCTAATTTTTGTGTCATCTGCAAATTTCCCAATCATGCCATTGCATTGTCATGACTCTTTTCTAAAAAAAACTAAAACTAATCCCATTAATCTGCTCTGTCCCTATGTCCCTGTCTCTTTAAAAAGGTGCAATGGTCTCTGTCTCAACTACTCTTAGTGATAAAACATTCTTTAGTCTTAATGCCAAGTAAAGACATTTCCCAACTTCTCTCCACACACTTACTAATAGTTTAAAATGGATTACTCCTCTTCACTAACTCCACTACTGTTTGAAAAAGCCTTTCCCTTCTCATCCATCAAAATCCTTCCTAACTTTACAAACCTCAATTAAATCTCCTCTTACCCTTTTCTACTGTGGTGGAATTAGTCCCAGTATCTCAACTCTTAACCTCACTTATTAGTTCCCATCCCTGACATTATCTATGCTGTATGCTTTATATGTCTTTAATGTCCTTTCTGTAATGGTGGATCCAAAACTACACACAGTACTGTAGGTGTATATATTTTATGGATGTAATATATATATATATACTTGTGTACTTTCTGCTCCTGTTGATGGAACCTAAAATGTTAGTAGTTTGTTTATAATGTTAACCACCTGAACTTCTTATTTCCAAGGATTTTAGAATCTCTAAGGCTGTTTTGTTCCTCTACAGTCTTCAGCATTTATTCATTGAATATATATTCCCACTTCTTCCCCCCACCCCCCTCCCAAAATGTACTACTTCAGATTTACCACCTGTGCCCATGCCAGGAATCTGCCTGTGTCCTCCTAAGGTATTTTTTAACCATCTTCCTTTCTGTTTGTGTAACCCCCACTTTTGTGTTATCAGTAAACTTTGATAATATGTTCCTCATTCTCAATCATCTACGTGTACCAAAATAAAAACTGAACCTAGCACTGGCACCTAGGGAACACCTCTTAAATTAATATACACCGTGTCTACGACAATCTCCTGTTTAACAAAAAAAGAGTATTGGAGTTGTCAAACACGACTTTCCTTTAAGATAGTTGTGATGTCTGGTCTTGATTAACTCACGCATTTCTAAATTTTCACAAAATTTATACTTACCGTAAATCACAGTGTATAAGTTGCCCAGCATATACGAGGACCACACTGTTCCAGCCCCAAAAATCGTGTTTTTGCATATACTCGGTATCTAAGTTGATACCACCCCATTCTGTTCAGAAGTGACATTCTATACTTGCATTAGTAGTCAGCTTCAATTTTTCACCCCACAAATGCATGTTTTAATTACTGGTACCTTATAACTGGATGCAAGCTGTGTGTCAAAGATGCACGGGAGCTTAAGACACAGCCACTCTTTGCATCGGATGCTGATGACATCTCGAAATGGTGGCCACCCACACCCTTGCTGGAGGTTCATCATTATATTCAGCGTATAAGTCGACCACCTCCCCCCCCCAGCTGTTTTTGGAGGGATTTTTCAAGGCTTCTAAGATCAACTTATACACCAACAACTATGGTAATTGTGGTTTCTAAGTGTTTGCCCAGAACTGAAGTTAGACTAACAGATCTATAATTACTTGGTTTATCCTTCTATCCTTTTTTGAATTGAGGTATATATGTTACCCTCTGTCCCCTGAAAAAATTTACATGTGTAAGGAGGTTGGAAAAATAGTGACTGGAGCCTTTGCTAACTCTCCTCTGCAACAGCGTAGACTAAATGTAGTGCCCAGTGACCTATCCATCTTGAGTTCTACTGATTGTTTCATTATCAATTCCTTTCCTGCAGCTATTCCTAACAGTCGCTCATTATACCCTTCTAATTCACTTCCACCATACTATAGGCATATGTCCTTTTTTCTCTTTGAATTTTCCCTTTTCGGTCTAACATTGAGAATTTTCTATCTTCATCATCCTTTTTTGTTTTATATTGAACCTAACTATATGATAGTCGCTATTTTCCAATTGTACTTTCTGCTCTTACAATAGCTAATTAGCCTACTTTATTTCCTGGAACCATGCCAATCAATATTTCTTTCAATATATCTAGGAAGCAGTCTTGGATGCATTCTAAAAAGCACTCCCCAATTTAACCAAATGTATTATCTTTAACGCTATCTTGAGAGAGCTAACTCATCCAGCATTATTCAGAACAGGAACCAGTTGGCATGAGTTTATGTTGAACTGTTATTTGTTTGGGAGCATCAATTCACGCAGGTTTGTTCAGGTATTTTCTCTGAGTTTCTGAGCTCTTCAAAAAGTTGAAGTAAGCAGATGAAACAGCAATCAAGATAACCCCCTACAACTGTAGAAGGTTTCAGGCCTTTTTGCAGTGCAAACCAATGCAATTTGCCCACAAGAGGGATCTGTTGCATCAGCTGAAATGTCAAGTATTTCATCTGGACCAAGTAGCTTTGACTTCTGAAAGCAAGAAGGTTGTCACCTCCTGCAGTGGAAACCTTAATGCCTTTCCAGAAATTTTCCACAAATAAAACTCATAAAATTAAAGGACTTTATCAGCCAACACAAATAAGTATCTCTTCCCTGGTGTGTTCCTTTTGACATGAGTATCTTCAACACTTACAGAACATTGACTTGAGAAGGGAAGACTTGTTTTTATACAGTGCCGTACCATACTTCTTAGAAATGTTCACATACAGTGAATGACTTCAGTCTGTCATATTAATAAGGCTGTTATAGCAGCTGCAGTTATACATCTCTCAAAAAATGTTTCCTTGGAGAATGTTATCCTCAAATTGTGTTTTATGAAGGGAGAAAAAAACAATTTAATCCTGCTCACTTTAAGCTATGAAATTTGAATTTGCTATTGCATAAAATGCTGTACCTTGGTTTAAATTATCCACCCCCACCCCCACCCCATGTTGGGGCTGGTGAGCCATTGAAATCTCCATTCACATCGGCAAGGCCACAAGATCCCACTGACCAGCCCATGTTTTTGAAAGCTGAAGTTATTACTCAGAAAAGAGAACTTCAGTCAAACTGATTTTATTTGGATGTGTTAGTGAGCTCCAGGTACTAGGAGTCAACCAGACAAATTTAACTCAAATATCCTGGTACTTCATCCTTGGATCCCACCACAATATTTTTGAAATTTGATGTAAAGCACACTACTTTTTTCTTGCTTTATTGAGTTTTCAATCATTTACGTTCACAAGCATATTTTATAAAATAATTGTAGTTCAGTTTGTTTTTAATCCACCTATTAGATGCCAAGAGTTTTGGCTATTACAGTGATCAAACCAGCCACTTTGCTGGCTTGACAGAAAAAGTATTAAATCAGAACAAAATAGAATATGAAAATTATTAAACAGGATAAGAGCTCAAAACAAAAACAGAATTACCTGGACAAACTCAGCAGGTCTGGCAGCATCGGCGGAGAAGAAAAGAGCTGACTTTTCGAGTCCTCGTGACCCTTCAACAGAACTGATTTTTCTTTACAAGGAGAAGGAAATATAAGCTGGTTTAAGGTGGGGGGTTGGGGGGGGGGGAGGTGTTAGGATAGGAGCAGATCATCAAAAGATGTCACAGACAAAAGAACAAAAGAACACAGAGGTGTTGAAGTTGGTGATATTGGTGAAATTGGATAAGAGCTCATTGTGTACGAAGTAATATATTGGCATGGATAGAGGATTGGCTAACTAACAGGAAACAGATTCCGGATAAATGGGTCATTTTCAGGTTGGCAAACTATAATTAGTGGGGTTGGAGAACCCCAGTTGGAGAATTCCAGTTTTCTAATTTGGTCTCCAATTTTCAATCAGTGTTACCTCTCTAAGGTTATCTCTAAGGTTCTCAAATGTGTTATTATCTCCCAGCTCTGTGAACACAAAATTAACTGATGGAATCCTCCTCCTTACAGCATTGAAATGCCCTAGCCACAGTTATAAATAATCACTTGTGACTGTGCCCATGGTGTTTCAGTCCTGACCCAATTTTCCACAATATCTTAAGCAGCACCTCCTCTTCCTTAGCTATCATCATCCACTGTTTCACAGTGAGATTGATGACTGCCAGTACCTCATCTCTCTTACTTCTTGGTGTTCTTGTGCTGTTCAACATCAAGTTTTGGATGAGTTATAACCTCCTCCAGGTCAACATCAGGAAAAGAGCAACAAAAGACTTTCTTTTATGTAGCACTTTTCATGACTCATACATCGCAAAATGCTTTATAGCCAATGAAATTCAGTGTAATTACTGTTGTACTATAAAAAATATAGCACACAATTTGTGTGGAGCTAGTTCCCAAAAACAGCTGTATGATAATGGCCGGACAATCTGTTTTGTTGATTGATGGATAAATGTTGACCAGAAAACCAAGGAGACCTTTCCTGCTTTTCTTCAAAATAGCGTCAGACGATCTTTTATATCCCCCTTAGGGAGCAGACTTGGTTGCAGCGGATTGTCAGCCCAGATTTTGTGCTCAGTTCTCTGGTTTGTATTTGAACCCACAGCCTTCTGCCTCAGAAGCACAAGTGTTACCAACTGAGCTATGGTTGACATTGCTGAAAACACTATCTTCCATTCCTGCCAAAAGCTCTGCTTCCTTGCCATTGACTAGATTCTTATCCCTGACCTGAATCAGATGTTTTGCAACCTTGATGTCCTGTTTGACCCTCAGCTGGACTTTAAATCTCATAACCTAGCAATACCAAGATTGCTTACTTTCACTTGTACAATGTTGCCTGTCTCCATCTATACTTCAAGCTCTTAGTCACTGAAACCCTTAAGATGTTGTTCATCATCTCCAGACTCAGTGCCCTTGATTTTTGCCTAGCATGTTATTTTTGAGTGAGATGGGCAATGAGCTGGAAGGTGAAAGCATATTTGAGAATGTTGGGAGTAGAAAAATATAAATATCAGAAGTAAACCTACCACCAATCCTCCCACCTGAAAATGTTTTGAGCGGGCCTCAGTTTAGCCAGTGCTCGGCCCGAAATTGAAGGAATTTCATTACTGCGAACAAATTGGGGTTCTATGACATAGTTTGGATCTTGAGGTCATTTTGGATGGTATCGGTGTGCCATCCACTAAGGGATCCATACACACAGCCACTATATGTAGGCTTTACAGGACAGGAAATAACCAGAACAAATCCCGGCCAAGTGATTTATTTTCCATTTCCCAATTTCTCCTCTGCTGCAGAAGATAATGGAGGCACTTTTTGTTCTTTATGGTCCCATGGGAATGGGCAACATTCTGATAAGTGCCCAAGTGGTTACACCAAGCATGAGCTTGAAAAATGATCATGAATTGAATATTCAATTGTGGACAGACATCGTCACCATGCCCTGATGCTCAAATACAAGCTCTTTCCATCACTGGATAATGATCAGCAGCAGGAACTCTGATCTTTCACTCCCAACGGGCAGTAGTTTTTCACCATCCTGGTTAAAATGAGCTAACTCGGCGCTGCACTGGCTTTAATCCTGAGACATTCCTGGTCTCCACTGCTCATTGTCATGCCACTCAATGCATTTATCTATTGAGATATCAGGAAGTCTATCACAATGCCTTTTGTAGCAGCCTGACTGTCAAAACTGACTTGCTGTCAGTCGTTTAAGGCTTGACAGGGCACTGAGAGGTTGTTTCCCCGGGCTGGTGAATCTAAAACACAAGGGCACAGTCTCCAGATAAGGGATAGATCATTTAGGACCGAGATGAGGATAAATTTCTTCACTGGGAGGATTGTGAATCTTTGGAATTGTTTAACCCAGGAGGTTGTAAATGCACCATCGTTGAGTATATTCAAGACTGAAATTGATAGATTTTTGATCTCTTGGGGAATCAAAGGACATAGGGAGCAGGCAGGAAAGTGAAGTGAAGGCAGAAGATCAACCATGAATGTTTTGAATGGTGGAGCAGTCTCGCGGGTCAAATGGTCTTCTCCTCCTATTTCTTATGTTCTTATGTTCCTATGTTCAATCATCACACAATGGCGAGTGGGTTTGATGTTAGGCACCCATGATGACTAAGCAATGGCCTAAATAGCTCTACAGCAGAGTTTCCATTCTCTCTCTTGTTCCCTATCAATTATATTCCATTTTATACTAAATTATCACAGTGAAATGGTGGTTAGTCTACTCCAGGCTTGTCCAATTGACCACAGTGTGAAAGGGTCAGTGTGTGTGTGTGTCTGGTTCATTCCCAATCTCAGGGTGCTCATTCCCTCACCCTCACCCACTGCGAGTGGCTGTGTGTGTATATGTGTTGGCGTATGTGGTGGTGACAGTGGGTGAGAAAACTGAGATTAAGCCAATCTCACACTCACTCACTCCTCCATACCCACCATGGTACTGTCTCCTCCCAGGGCCCACCGCAAATTCATTCTCCCCAGACTCCAACCCTGCCATACCTTGGCTCCCAGGGCCGCAGCCCTGCTTCCCTCAAGCCTGGCAGCCCTCAGCACAATCATGGCCACCAGCGTTCGCTGCTTCTCCAATCAGAGAATGTTTCTTTCCCTCAAACATTGGAAAGGAACGGCCTATGATTGTAGGAGCAGCCCCTTGCAAAATCTTGAAATTCACTTCCCTGCACATTCCTACCAGCTTTTGAACAGTGGCTCCATTTATATTTATTCATTCATGGAATGTAGGTGTCACTGGCTAGGCCAGCATTTATTGCCCATCTCTAATTGCCCTTGTTCAGAGGGCATTTTAAGAGTCAACCACATTTCTGTGGGTTCTGGAGTCACATGTAGGCCAGACCACGTAAGGACAGCAGATTTCCTTCCCAAAGGACATTAGTGAACCAGATGGGTTTTTACAACGATCGACAATGGTTTCATAGTCATCATTAGACTTTTAATTCTAGATTTTTATTGAACTCAGATTTCACCATCCAAGGATTACTAGTCCAGGGACAATACCACTATGCCATCACCTCCCATGGGCCACATTGAGCAGCTTGCGGCCCACGGACCACCAGCTGGACAAGCCTGGTCTGCTCCTATTAACTGCAAGCCACCTAATCCATGTTCCCAGTCTAATTGATGGTGTGTGTTATTCCACGACTTTCTATTGTATTTTGTGCTGTTTACTTGCAAAATCACTTGAATGCGATTTGATGATCGTTGTAATCTTTCAAATAATCAACTGTCAGAGCTGACCCATCCCTGGAATGAGAATGGACTCTGTTATGTCTCTTAGAGAACTTCCAGGTGGGTGTTTGGTCCATCGGGACGGACGATGCTGTTTCTAGTTGTGTGGCCTTTCGTTGCTCAGTGGATAGTGCATGTTTTTCTTCGCAGAAGGAGGAGCTGAAAAATTGCGGTAAGTGTTAATCACCTCCGGGTATCAGCTTCTTTAAATTTGTTTGATCCATCTGGGTCAATCCATGCCTACACATTGTTTTGCATTATAGCATTATGTCGTTAGGACGTGTCAGTTCATACGAAGTGTTGGTCCCACCCAGAAATGCCTGAACTCTCCATTATTAGCTATGGGAATTCGAAGCTACAGGAGCATGAGGAAGCATTAGTTCTGCGCAATTGTTTTATTTTAATCAAAGAGATCTTTCCCAAAATAACCCTAAAATGCTGGAAAAAAAATCTTGGCCACCAGTCCCCTTTACTAGCTGAGATACTATTTGTTTATAGTCGTTACTCTCCCTTGTCCATGTGATGTGGACTTCGGGCTGTTGTTGCCAGATTCCAGCCACAGTCTTAGCCACACCCACATGGTTCTGACAGCACCAAATGGAAACAAACACAATAAAGCTTGAATTACTCAGCAATTAAAGGGATTCAGAGACTGTTTGTGAAGTGAAAATTACTTTGCGTTGGGCAGAGGACTCGCTGCAGTTTTTTTGGAAAACTTCCAGATAGCTATTTGGCGTGTTGAGTTTGACTCAACCGAAGCAGCTGAGCTGTATGAAATCCCACCTCCCCTACCCCCCAATCCTCATTCCATTATGTGTTTTGGAAAGCTCTTATTACAAATGCAAAAAAAAACTGGCTCCTATAAAGTTACAAACGAAGGTCACTTTGTTACTTTTTGTAAAACTACATCTGTTTTGAGCTTATTCCTGGCTATTATTTACTTCAGAGCCAGTTGCGAGTGCTGTGGCTTCCTTTCAATGCTTAACAGTTGTGAATGTAGATGGAACGTGAGAAGTATGATGAAATATGGGTGGCATTGGGTGGTATTTGCAAGAATTTTGAGTTCTTATTCAGCCACCTAGTGGAAATGGTGAAATAAGGAGCTTCTTGCCTTGACCTGGGCACAGTCTCTAATAAGATGTATTTCTACTCTTAACGTTATGTTGCTGCACATTTGCTTGGTTCAGATGGGGAAATGTACTTATTATGATGCACACAGTATTTCAATGGACCATGTCCGTCATTGTTTGTATGCTCGTAAATTTGTTTGAATTCATAGCAACAGAAAAGTTATCCTCGTAAAATTATCCTGATCTTGCCGAAGAATGTAGCAGAGCGAGGTCCTTTCAAACAAGCTGTCTCATGTCTTTTTAACTTGATTAGCGTGAGATAATGAAAGCATGGGGCTAAAAGAGTTATTAGTTTGGATGGACAGGTTGCATGGACTAGATTTCTATGCACTCCATTGAGCATAGAAGATTAAGGGGTTATCCAGTTGAAAAAAAGAAAATGCTGGAAATACTCAGGAGGACAGGCAGCATCTGTAGAGAGACAAGTAGAATTTACGGGCAGGATTTTCCCTCACAGGATTTGGAAAATCATTGTCATGGTAAAATGGGAGTCAGAAGCTCGCACTCTGTGGAGAATAGTCATCTAGCTGTGATTTTCCCCGGGTCGCTGAGCTGGGTTGCTAAGCAGAGAGAAGATGTGGATTCAGTCACAAGTGCTGCCTTTGAACCACTGATCTAATTAAGGGTAGTGTAGGCAGACTTTTGAAGCTGGAGGGCCAATAGGAGGCAGCAGTGAGCCACCATCTAGAATACAACTGAGTGGCTTGCTAGGCTATTTCAAAGGGCAATAACTGCTGTAGGTCTGGAGTCACATAGAGGCCTGACTGTGTCAGGATGGCAGATTTCCTTCGCAAAGGTCATTTGTGAACCAGATGGGTTTTTAACAACAATCCTGGCTACCATGACTGATACCAAATTTTAATAATTATTTGAATATAAATCCCACATTTCCATGGTGGGATTTGAACTCTTGTCTTTGGATCATGAGCTGAGTAACATAACCACTGTGCTACCATACTCCTGGTGACAGTTGCACAAATGCAACCAATGACATGACTTGGTCATGGTGAACTCCAGATTTCATGCTGATGCTAATTATCTGAGACTGGCAGTGCACATTAACTACAGCTTTAGTAGCTTGCTTATACCAAGACCTGGTGCCATCAGTGACACTCTGGGGCTTCTGGCCAATGGTTTTATCCTCATTTATTACAATTATCCTGTCCAGATTTGGTATGAAAATTTAAATACCTTTGAATCACCCCTGGTATGCCTTTGAAGCAATTTCTGTGTCTTATCCACATGAAGTAACCCCCTTATAAATATTGGGTTATGGAGAATTGTCACTTTAATAGTCAGACATGGTTTTGGGTGAATTTGGGCTTGTTTAACCACTATGAGCAAGGCACCTACCATAGTGGAGCAGTGAGAAGATGTGGGTTCAGTCACAAGTGCTGCCTTTGAACTGCTGATCTCAGGCAGATGATCAAGGGCAGGTTAGACCCTTCCAAAGGGAGTGAGTCAATTGTCAGTCAGGAGGGAATGATTGTGAAATGGGTGAATGAGGAGTATCTGAATGTAAATTCCAAGTGCGAAATTTTCCCTTCCAGGACTAAGTTCCATGGTGGGAACGGGGAGTGGTTCCCACCGTGAAGGCCGCCGGGAATTCACACGACCTCGCCCTCATTAATTATGTAGTTGGGGGGTTTCCCGACGTATTGTGCAGGGGAGTGCTGGATGCCGTGCGCCCGGCCGTCATATCCAGGCGCCATTTTTAAAAGCATCCGGACAGCAACCTTCACGATGTTGAAGAAGGAGAAGGTCCAAAGAGGACTAGGGAGCTCCGGCGCCCAAATTCAGCAATGCCTCCTTGGGCGCCCTGGTCAACAAAATGGAGGCCAGGAGGGACGTCCTCTATCAGAGGATGGGAGGAGGAGGCCGAGCAGGGAGACGAACCCGGCATTGGAGGAAGTCTCCAGGGCATCAGTGCCCAGCGCCTCCACCAGAGGACTACCTTGCAAAGCCACAAACAGAAGAATGACTTCATCTGCTCCGCCAGGGTAATTGAACCCTCAGATGCTCACACTCACCTCAATGAATGGTACAGGGGACATGGGCCTCAGTAGCAATGTGATAAGATGATGCCTCATAGCCCCACTGCAGTTTGTCTATTCTGCAGGTGGAGAGGCCCTGTGGGTCCCTGACTCTTCCATGCAGAGAGCTCACGTGCTGTCTGGGGGCCAGGGGGTTCAGGCTTTGAGGGCACCAGCAAGCACCACTAATGACATGCCTCCATGAGCCTTATCCTTGTATCTTTATGGCTCACTGCTCTGGAGGGTGCTGCCCCAGAACCCTTTTGGACAGTCACACGTCAAATAACTGACCGACTTTGAGGCGGGTTGGTGGGGGACAGAGCCTACAGAGATGGGGAGATTGGCTTGCGGCCTCCATCCAGTAAGGATCTGTGCATGTCATAGAAACCTAAGGGTCAAGCATTCCTCCATGTTGGAGGCAGCTCATGCAGTCATTCGCACTCTCTTCTCTGACTTACAGGTGCCAGCAGGTAGAGGACAAGGTCTGAAAGAGATGACGCCCTGTCCAGCACGCAGACAAGCCCGGAGAAGACATTGCAGAGGAAGAAAATGGACCTGTAGAGGCATCACAACAGTCACCTGCACCCTCCACCAGCCCAGAGACACACACCTCAGTGGATATTAGATCTAGTTTAGAAAGGCTGTCACATTCTGGTGGTCGCTGCATGGACATATGTCCACAGCAGGAGGAGGCAGTGTCAGGCAAGCTCACTGGCACTTGGAGGCGCGCTAGGGAAGAGGCATCTGTGAGGTTCAAGTCCGATGATGAGCCTCTGGAATCGACCTTCCAAGAGATGCTGGAAAGGCAGCAAGAGACACGAGACAACAGAGTAGCACGGGAGGAGGAGGGGTCTGTCCACCCGCTAGCTGATGAATGCCGACCTGCACATGCATGGAGGTCTCCATGTGGAGGGTGGCGGACTGCATGGAGGACCTGGTCCAGCAGATTCTGCTGGAAATATGCACAGACCTGCACTCCATTGCTGTACCCATCTGTGAGCCTTCGCAGTGGCTACAAGGGAGGGGGACGGGGCACTTCGACCTCCCTCCAGGTGTCCCTTCCCCTCAAGGAGTCAGGCATGGGCCTTCAGGAACCCAAAGAGAAGAGGAGCAGCTATTGGACATCCCTGGAACCTCCACTCAGGACCCTGAGGGTGTCAGGCCCTTCCGAATCCCCCTGGCCTGTGACTCCTTTAGCCTCATCCTCTGTGATAGCAGAGGGAGCAGCTGCCCCATAGCAAGACAGCCAAAGTAAGCCAGGGACCTCCAGGCCTCAGGTCTCCGGAGGACAGCCGCCAAGGTTAACAAATGCAACAGGGCCAACTGGTCAGCAGGCTGCCTTCACCCCAGCTGCAAATATCGGGAGAACACCTGGAAGAAGTGGTAGGGAAAGAAAAATTAAGAAGTTCTGATTTCACAAGTGGTTGTGCGGGTGCACTATGATTGTTACACATACCACACTTTTGTAAATATAGCTCACTTGCACTTCAATCATGCATGATGTGGTTTATTTATGATAGTCCTTAACCCCTAACACCCCCCACCACCCCACACCCCCAGTCTTCCGAGGGACACCCCATGTCCCTTGGTATCAGGTATGTGCAGGGAGGCAAATGTATTTGCCATGGCCCTTGCCATGAAATCTCCCACGCACACAGATCCATTGCCCTTCACACTCTCATCTGTCCCAGGGCCCTAGCATTGTAAATACTCCATGCTGGGGTTCCCCTTCAGTTGTCCAGTTGAACTGACCTACACTCCTGTGCAGTATCTTGAGGGTCTCCACCACGAGGCTCTGCATAGCTGCGAGCAGCCATGGTGCGAATTTTTTTTTTATTATTCGTTCATGGGATGTGCACATTGCTGGCTAGGCCAGCATTTATTGCCCATCCCTAATTGCCCTTGTTTACAGGGCAGTTAAGAGTCAACCACATTGCTCTGGAGCCACAGGTAGGCCAGACCAGGTAAGGACGGCAGATTTCCTTCCATAAAGGACATTAGTGAACCGGATGGGTTTTTACGACAATCGACAATGGTTTCACGGTCATCGTTAGTTCCAGATTTTTATTGAATTCAAATCTCATCTTCTGCCATGGTGGGACTTGAACCTGGGTTCCCAGAGCATTATCCTGGGTTTCTGGAATACTAGTCCAGTGACAATACCACTATGCCACCAAGTAAGGTTTGAAGTACCTTTTCCCCTCTCCCCGTCTCCCACACTCTCTTCCCCCATAACCACTGAACCGCCCACCTGCTGCTACATTTAATCTCCCCACTGTCACCTTTCAACCCTCCCCATCATCATCTGATCTGTGCAGGTGAATGTAGAAGTCCCCTAACTCCTCCCCGTTACAATTGACAATTCCCCACCCCCCCCCCCCCCACTCCATCCTGCCGGCCCCCAGAATCCTCAACACCTTCCACATTCCCTCCAACAATCCCCAGCGCCCCTTTATCTGCCATTGCCGTACCGTCACCCTCCCACCCTACAGGCTCCCACTGCCCCTTTCAACCCTCACTGTCCCATACTACCACTGATATCCTGAGTATGCCCCCCAGGGCCCCTCCTTTCTACAAACCCCTGCCTCTGAACCCCTTCCAACTTTCCCCCTCCCATGCCCATCCACACCTCAACACTCCCCCCATGTTCATCCACACCTCAATACCTTCATCCCGTGCCCCTTCACGCCTGCACAACCCACCCCAAGGCCCTTCCCACCCTCCCGCTCCGTAACAGCTCACTCATTCCACAACCCCTGCATTTTCTCCCTCTTTCTCCTACCACCTCCCAACCTCCCCCACACCTCTCTAGGCTTCCACATCCACCTTACCTCTTTATTCCTCTCCCCCCTGTCTAATCCCTCCCCCCCATCAGCACAGACTATCCCCACTCAACAGTACCTCCTGCAGCCACCCATCTGCAGATTGAAGATACCAAGCTGGGAGAAGTTGCTGTGCTGAGAACAACCATCTCCTGGATGCTGCTGCGAAGAGAAAATCCACGTGGTTGATACTCCCCCCCCCCCCCCCCACCCAGTGCTGCACATGGTGTTCCAGGGTCCTTGTCACTGGAGGCCGCCACCTTTTCTTCATATCTCCATGAGCTGCCCCAGGCCTTCTTTAGGTAAGTGCCAACTTGTTGATCCAGACATGTTTCTGGATCCGCATGATTTCCCGGACGATCGGGCGTGGAGGGAGCGATTCTGGTCAGGCCTTCATCAGCACATCCCATTAGCAGGACGCAGATCAGTTTCATGCCATTCTCTAGCAGGAATGGAGACCCGACATGGTGGGTGGGAGCGCAAGTTCCCGCTGTCATTTTACACCAGCGGGAAACCGATTTTTCAGCTCCCACTACATTGATCTCTCCCCCAGCGCACGCAGTGGAGGGGGTCTGGAAAATTCCACTGTATTCCATTTACACCGATAATGACCAATCAATAGATAACTACACAGCGATGGTGTTCAGGAAGGGACAATGCTTTGTGCTAAATAGAAAATAAGATACTTTTTAAAAATAATATCATTCTAGTCTAATTGGTTTCACGAACCTGAATTTGTAGGTTGACTGGGAGAAAAGTGTCATGCCAGGTTTCGATGGAGAGTGTTCTTCAAATCTAAACAAAGGAGCACATTACTGTGTTTGGAACTAGCTGTCTGGCTGTCTCCTCATATGATTCTGCAATTCCTGAAAGAGGTGCAGTCCCATGACTATATGGGTATCCACTGTAACTGAATCCAAGCGTCCAGTCTCCATATGAGTGCAGACAATGAGCGACAGGGTGATTGTGGAAAAGATGTTTCCTCTTGTGGGAGAATTTAGAAATAAGGGTCATCTTTTAAAAATAAGGGGTCATCCATTTAAGACAGAGATGAGAAGAAATGTTTTCTCTCCGAGGGTGGTGAGCGTTTGGGACTCCCTTCCCCAAAAGGCCATGGAAGCAGAGTCTTTGAATGTTTTCAAGGCAGAGCTAGATAGATTCTTTGATAAACAAGGGGCTGAAGGGTTACTGGGGGTAGGCGGGAGGCTGCAGTCAGATCAGTCATGAACTTATTGAATGGCGCAGTAGGCTCATAGGGCCGAGTGGCCTACTCCTGCTCCTGGTTCGCATGTTTGTATATATGTTCATACAAATGGAATTTGACTATGATAGCTCAATCACTAACATCCAAATACGATCCAGGTGATGTTGAATAGCAATCAGAAGGGATAACTCAAGCTGATTTTGCCCCCTTTCCAGACCCAGGGCCCAGATTTTCATCCCCAGGTTGGGAGTGCGGAGTCGGGTGATTTACTAATTCGGTAAACCCAACCTTTAAAAATGACCTTTCCGTAAGTGGGATTTTCAGTTGGTGGGGCTGGGGCTGTGGTTGGGGGGGGTAGGGTGGTGAGGGGGGGCGGGGTGCAGGCTGAATCAGGAGTCAGGGTGGCCAGCCCTGGAATGACTCCATAGGCTGCCAGGTGTGGAGGTGGGGCTGGGCACAAGGCCTGCCTCCATGCTCTGGCACTGCATTTAAATAAATAAAAAATAATAATTAAACAAAAACACTATGAGTCCTCACCTTCCCCCCCCCACCGCCCCCCAGCCGCCGCCGCCCCCCCCCCCCCCCCCCCCACACACACACACACACACACACATAACCTATGTCTAATCCATACCAACCCATATCCTCCACCCAACCTCATGGCCCCACACTCTATACCAACTTAGTGCCCCTCTCCACACCCCATTGCCCTCTATGCCAAATTAGGGCCAACCCATATTCCCACCATCCTTTACCCCCTCCATGTCAACTCATCTTGGACAGTTCCTTGTCAGCTTTGACACTTTCTGGATATCTTTGACAGATTTCACAGTTTTGACACTTCCTGGAAAGATTAGACAGCTGGACAACTTCTTAACATTTCCTGGCAGCTGGACAGTTACTGGACAGCTGGACATCTCCTGGACACCTCTTTTACAGCTTGATAGCTCCAATGAGTTTGCACAAAAAGTACATAATCATGTTCACTTTTAACAATCCCTTACTTCTCCCAAAGATGTCCCAGAACACTATCCAAAGGGGTACCCCGGCTACCCATAAGAATCCACCAAGTTCAGATCTCCTCTTACCTGTTCTGATCTGCACACTCCCAAATCCACACTCCTGTTCTTCCAGAACCCCACTTCAGTGGAGGCAGCTGGTGATTTAAATGGCCAGCTGCTTACGTGAACCTCAGCCTGACTACAGTCCTGCTCCTGCGAAGATGAGAGATACCGAATTCAGGGACGGGACTTAGAAATTTCGGCCATCTCTGAGATTTTCGCCATGCCGGATACCAAAGAGAACTCCCCTCCGTTTAGTACCCTGGGACCTTTTACAGCCACTTGATTAGGTAGATGAGGCCTTGATTTAACTACTCATCCAAAAGCTTTGATTTAACTACTCATCCAAAAGCCTTGATTTAACTAATCATCCAAAAGCCTTGATTTAACTACCCATCCAAAATCCCTCTGATGATTCAGGACTCCCTCAGTATTGCACTGGAGTATCTGCTGAGATTATGTGCTCAAGTCTCTGGAATGTTAAACTAACATACCTATGTAACAGTGACTGTTCTTCAAAATGCCTCGTTGTATGTGGCAGTTCTTCAGAACATTTCTGAGGGACACGATAGAAACTATATAAATTCTAGTTTGATATTCTTTCTTGCTGTTGGATAACATGTTAACCAATTCAGTGGGTTTGCTTTGTGATGTCTTAACCGTATTGGTCGTGTACCTAACACTGATAAATCTCTGGTCAACCAATGAATAAAATTGGGTGGTTAATGATTAATAATTTAGCACAAGCAACAGAACTATTAGTGTGTTTATTTACCAGTGCCTGCTGCACCGATCATAAAGTAAAAATCCTCCTGAACTGGTATATGTATGGTGTGCATACAGTCCTTGAACCCAGTTTTATGTTCATGTAGAAATTTACTCTGCTGGATATTATGAGGAGGACTGCCACTGTCTGTATTTATTTTTAATGATATTTTTGCACACGTACTTCAATGCTGCGGTATTAGGCTTTGATGGACAAAAGTAGGCCTGCTATTTTTCTCTCTCCACACCGATGCACTACACACACAATGCTTAAAATAGTTGATGCTTTTGACTGTATTGATATCCCTACTAATATGAGTGAAATCACTATTGATGTTTGTTTTGAACTTCTAATATAGCTATATCATTGTTTAATGGTAGACGGTCCATTATTTTTTACCTTAAATCATAATCGTCTTCACTCGTTGTGAATTTTATCACTTATCAAGAGAGTACACTGGTTATCGGTGCCTGTGCTAGGATCCAAAATAGGAAAACAAAACTCCTGGTGAAGTTCACTATATTTTTAAAGACATCAAGCCAGGTTATACATAAAAATGTGGGGAGAGGGTCACTTGGGGTCAAATTAGTAAATTTGTGAAACTCGATCCCAAACCACCGCAAATGGGCCTACTTCCATTTTAACCACTGTGGATTGGGGGCATGGTGAGTTTTCATGTATTGGCCCCTGTTATATATTGCAAGGAGCTTAGGTTCAATAAAAGGGCCATTTGGTCCAAAAAAGTCAGCCCTTTTTTTCACACGTCAACCCACTTACACATATCCTTAATTCCATCTCTCTCCAAATCTCTTGAATATATTCATACTCTCTGTTTCGATAGCCATTCTAATCATTTATTGTACTACACTGTTGCCCTTTTGCATTATTTGTAACTTGTATTCTCTCCTTCCCCTGAAGTTCTAATTAATATTTAGATGCATCACCATTCTGAAGAACTTGCCTGGATCAGTTTTGTCAATTTCATAATCAGGAAAATTACAACTCGATCACAATTTTCCAAAGAAAATAAGCTTAATTTTCCTAAGGTAAAAGCAAAATACTGTAGATGCTGGAAGTCTGAAATAAAAACAGAAAGCACTGGTAAAACTCACCAGGTTTGGAATCACCTTCGACTGCACCTCATCCTCCAATTTCCACCCCTCTCTCACATGATCCATCTTTGGCACTTCCCTTCCCGTCCCATCCTTGACCTCTCTGTCTCCATTTCTGGTGATAGACGGTCCACCAATATTCATTACAAGCCCACCCACTCCCACAGCTACCTTGACCATAGCTCCTCACACCCTTCTTCCTGTAAAGATTCCATCCCATTCTCTCAGTTCCTCTGCCTCCGTCGCATCTGTTCCAATGATGCTACCTTCCAAAACGCACTCCTGACGTGTTTCCCTTTTTCCTTAATCGAGGGCTCCCCTCCCCCACTCAGTGGCTGACAGGGCCCTCAACCTTGTCTGACCCATCTCCCACACCTCCGTCCTTACCCCTCCCCCTCCCTTCCAGAACCAGGATAGGATTCCCCTAGTCCTCACTTTTCACCCCACCAGCCTCCGCATTCAAAGGATTATCCTTCGCCATTTCTGCCAACCACGGCATGATGTCACCACCAAACACATCTTCCCCTCACTAACCCCCCCCCTAAAATCCCGTCAGCATTTCACAGGGACTGTTCTTTTTGTGACACCCTGGTCCTCTCCTCCATCACCCCCAACTCCTCTTCCCCTTCCAAAGCACCTTCCCATGCAATCGCAGAAGATGCAACACCTGTCCCTTTACCTCCTTGCTCCTCACTGTCCAAGGCCCCAAATATTCCTTTCAGGTAAAGCAGTGCTTCATTTGCATCTCCTTCAATTTGGTCTACTGTATTCGCCGCTCCCAATGTGATCTCCTCTACATTGGAGAGACTAAACGCAGACTGGGTGACCGCTTTGCGGAACACCTTCGCATAGTCTGCAAGCATGACCCAGAACTTTCTGTCGCTTGCCATTTCGACTCACCATCTTCCCCTCATGCCCACGTGTCCATCCTTGGCCTGCTGCAGTGTTCCAGTAAAGCCCAAAGCAAACTGGAGGAACAGCACTTCATCTTCCAATTAGGCATTTTATATCCTTCCGGACTTAACATCAAGTTCAAAAACATCAGACCCACAAACTCTCTCCTCCATCTTGACCCCTTTTTTAATCCAATTTTTACTTTTTTTTTGTTTTATTTATTTGTTCTTTTTATCCTCCACCACCCCCCACCCCACAGGGTCATCTGTCACTTGTTTTTATGTGTTGCTTTCACAGAGCACCGACCCTTGTTCTGCTACTAACACACTCTGCTATCTTACCTTAATGCCACTGTCAGCACCTCCTTTACTCTTTACTACTACCATTAATACTCCCTTTGCCTTGTGTCCATGACATCTTTGTCGATCTCGCCTTAGCTGTCATCTATCCCTGACCTTCTATCTTGCACCACCCCTCCTAAACAGTATAAAATCCATCACTTCACATTTGTACTTCTCTTTAGCTCTGAAGAAGAGTCATATGGACTTGAAACGTAAACTCTGTTTCTCTTTCCGCAGATGCTGCCAGGCCTGCTGAGTTTTATCAACATTTTTTGTGTTTATTTAAGCTTAATTTTCTTTTTTTCCTACTAACTTAAATTCCTAATACTCAGGATTACGTTTGTTTCTTTTCTCTTCACCCTCTCAAGGCCAATAATATTCTTCCTATGATTCGGTGGCCAGACTTGCACACAGCTGATAAAATGTGACACAGTAAGTTGAGTGCTGCACAACTAAGACAGAGAGATGTGATGGACAAGAAATGCGCACTAGACTTACCGCTGCTACATTTTAGTAACTTGATGATATCCCATAGCATCATTCATAATGTCAGCACATATGATCTCTCTATTAGCTGTCTGTCATCTTTTTGTTGCTCACACTCTCTTTTCTCAACTGCATCTCTGTTCACTTTCTGCTTCCCTCTATTTTCTGCCTTGCACTTTTAGTTTTGTTTCAGATAGGAAGTGGTGGGTGCTATGATGCAACAGGGAAGGCAGCTACCATTGACCATAGGTTACATATCCTGGTGGTGGGTATGGGGAAAATACACTGTGGAACTCTCATGGTCCCTTTCCCATAATCCCTAAACTCTTTACTCTTAATTCTGCCTGCCCTCTTACTCCCTTTACATCTCCCAACCCTTCCCATCACTTTGTCCCTACTACCTCTTCCTCATCCCCAACACAAAACCCTCGCTCACATCACCACCTCTGCATTTTTATATTTTGCAATGTATTCAAGATGCTTTCATCAATTGAATTTCCTTTGTTTCTATTTATTATCTCAGATTTCGAAAGAAATCATGTTAAATTATGGAAGGACTATATCATTATTCAAGTTTGGAGGGAGTTTCTGAATGAAAGTCTGAATTGCAGATATATACATACAGGCAGAGCCTTTTGGAAATGCTAAATACTGTTGCAGAGATATTTGGTTATGTAGAAAAGATGTAAGTTAGTTTCATCTTTTCTTGCATTTTTTGCTGTAAAAATCTACAAATCAACAATGAAGATAAAGAGCTTGTTTCTATGTAGATGCAGAGATGTATTTGCCTGAATGTGTTGTGATTTATTTTGCCACCTGCAATGTGAGGAAGATACTCTATACAGTATATAGAAAATATTGTACATAGTATTTTCCAGGAAACAATCAAAAATCACTTCTTCACTATCTCTTTGTAAGAACTCTCATACAAATTTCTTCCCCTTTTTTTTAAAAGAGAGGTGCAACTGTCTACTTCGACATGACAGCTCACCCACTTATAGCAGCATGATATCTTATCCACTCTAAACAATACCACCAGAACTCTGTGTATATAGAACTGTTTTGAGACATGTCAATCACTATTTGTCACACTTAAATTTTCTGTGCCACATTTTAAAAATGTTTTAGAAAGAGAGAAAATAAAGCCAGCTATTTCCATTCTACCAAAAACATCTATAGCAACAGAACACACCTCCTAATAAACTATAGGACTCAGGATTTCCCCATATCCTGTAATTAATGTAAAGACATTATCACAATCAAATCTTTGTCCTTAAAGATAAGGCAAGGTTATGTACAGCTGTTCTTTAACAGCACAATGCTGCATTGTGTGCTTTAAGGTATTGTGCCTTTGCTTATAAAACAGCTTTTCATCCATCTTACGGAGAACAATGTCTCATGAGACCTGTTAATACACTTTAAAAAAAATCTCAAAACTAACCCATTTTTCATAGAAAACTATCCTGGTTTTAAAAAAATATTCTATCCAGTGTCATAGGTTACCTTTTTACTACTCCTTACCTTAGCCACTATTTGCAAATGCAAACCTTTATCAGAAGCTCTCTGAAAATTCCAACTCAAAATCAAGTGCATGTCAGCTTGTTCATCATGCAAATTATTTCTTCAAAAATAATCTCCAGCAGGTTGGTTCCACATGACCTCCCTTTCCTGAATCTATGCTGACTGTCCCTTGCATTTCAGTGGCCTTTTACATCTCTCCAGATTCATTTCAGAGATTTTCTCTGCAACGGATATGAAATTTTACGAGTGTACAGTTTCCTGATGTGGCTTTTGATTGTCTTTTAAACAATGGTGGAAAGTCCCGAATCTAACAAACTTGGAAAAATGTCATGTAGAGTCTCAATAGTTTCAGTCTCCTATTTCTAAGACTTGAGTGTATATTGTCTGCATTGGGTAGCTTGTCTCTTTTAAGAACATCTTGAGGTACTTTTAAAATAACAAATGTTATGTGCAATTGTCACAGTTTAAAATACATTAGTGGCTTGCCTAAGGGTCCTGTAAGCGGCATAATTGTCCAGTGTAGTATTAGGCCAGGTTTGGTGAAATAAATTAGATTGTACGCTCAAATATTTTAAAGTTTAGTTTCCTCCTCATTTCAAAGTATTGACTGCATGGGCAGGATTTTCAGCTTGGTGTGCGGGTGCACGCCCAACATGCCCGAGCATGAAATAGCATCCGGTGACATCGGGCGATTGTTCCAACATCATCGCACACTCACACGATATTTTGGTCCTTAATCAATTAATTTATTTCGATTTTTTTGCTGCCCCGTCCAACCGTACACTTGGCGAGCGGGTGAATAGGCCAGGTGGCCTTTACAATTTTTGCAAAAACTCATCCACGGGCAGGATGAGGTTTCCAACAGCAAATAAAAAACCAATAAAAAAATTTTAAACTCATTTTTAACATGTCCCTGCTCATGTGGCAGAGTCACATGTGGGGACGTTTCCCTTATTTTTAAAATCTTCATTTTTCATTTTTAAATCCTTTAGCTCCGAGAGGCAGGGAGCCTCTGTGCCTTCAGGGAGCTTTCAGTGAGCACGCCCCCGTGCTTGCGCAAACGTTAGTGCACGTGCTCCTCCCGCTCCCACCCTGGCAGCGCTGAGGCTTTCAGCGCGTGTTTCACGCTGGCCGGCTGTTAATTGGCCAGCCTGCATGAAATTGCGTCCAGGCCCGATTGCAGGCAGACCATTTCGCGGCTGCTCCCGGGCCTGCCCACTATACCCGCCCAACGAGGGGAAAATCTTCAGCCATATTTATCTAAGTTTAATTTAGCACTGAATTCCCACATTGCTTAACGCAAATGATTAGATACTTCAATCTTTTTAGCGTAAAAACGACTGAATTATCAATGGTACGCTACATTTATTTTACAAGATTGATAAAGTCCTCAAAGCACAAATTTTTTAGTAATATTTTTATTATATTTTGAGATTTATAAAATCACCAAGAATTGTTCTTACTGTCATTGTAACGTGTTGCATCTGTATGTCTGAAAATCTATAACAATTTATTACCAATCTAAACCATTGTTGTGTTATATGATTAATCTGCTAGCTATAGCTTTTGAATCATTGAGTAACATGAGTATCAGACATCAAAGCAGACCTTGACACATTTTGATGTGATAAAGCACTGTATAAATGCAAATACTATTTATATCTGTCCATTTAACATGAAAGTCAATTAGCACTTCTTTCCTGACAAGCTGCCTTGACTGCATAGCATTCTAATGAAGGCTGCCATTGAATAGCCATTCAACAATAGTTTAAGATTTGTAATAGTGTCAACATTAAATTATTACCAATTTTAGTAATAATTAAAATTTGTGGGTGTGAGCAATGTTTCCTCTAATTTTCCATTACTGTGCATGATCACTTTAAGAGGCCGCACATGTACACATCTTAAAGGGGTCTCTTCTTGTGTGCAGCCTGTTTGACCACTGGAATGCTGCATTGCTATATACTCACACAGCTTACAGCAAACATTGGATACGAGTGGAGTGCATTTTAACCTGCAAAGGGGCAGGGTGGTGGAGCAGGTGTCAGTGCTTGCGAAGGTTAAAAGATCAAAAAATGCTAGCGTGTCTAGACGGCGACAGGAAACTGCTGACTTCCATGTTTAACTGGGGCATCACTCTAAGCACACAGGAAGTCCCCATGGGACAGGTTGCCCAGCAATTTAAATATCAAAAAAGCCAATTGACTGTGAATCAACCATGGATTCTGACTTTAGCTACGAGCACACAGGCTGCCTAAAACTCTCCGGGATCAACAAAGTGAGAGTAAAGTGGGAATCAACAGGTTCTAAAATTGACAGGTTGGAAAGCTTTTAAATACTGAACTTTGACAGTTGCCTCTTCACCTAAGTGAAAGACTATTGCTCAAAGGATTTGTCTGGGAGTGTGCATTTACTGCTTTGGAGGTGATTTCCAAGACTTTGGAGGTCATTCTTGTTACCTTGGACTTCTGTGGCTACGATCTGCACTTCTCAACTGCCAGCCTTCACAGCGTCATGGTAGCAGCTTTTGCAGCTCTACCTTGGATTTCTAGTGAAGAATAAGAGGGGCAGTACCAGAAACACCATCAACAGCAAGATCAGCAGCAGCCTTCTCCTGGGCCACTTGCTGTTCAAAAGTTCCAACCCTCAGGCAATGATATCTTCAACACCAGGGAATATCAGCAGAGGATTAGCTTTCTGCATTCGACATCAGGCTCCTGCTCCTCCTCTGAAGATGCAGAGCAGTCTTCACCTTCCTCCTCCCTAAAGAGCAATGTTGTGCAAGGCACAGCAGACACTACCATTCTGGTCACCCTTGTTGGTACACATCAAATCTGCCCAGACACCTGAATCACATCTTTGGCATCACAGTGGCTTTCTCAGCACTACAGTTTCCCTTACATCTTTCCTGTGCATCATTTGTAGGACTTCTCATGGGTGTCAGCAGCCACGTACTGAGAGGGTACCCCTTGTCTCCATGGAGCTATCCACTGACCTTGCTTGGAGGTGCAAATATCTGTGGGAGCTGTGGCGCAGAATGAAAGCAGCATGGCTGCTTTCTGAATATCTTGCAGAGACGTGCATGATGATCTGCGGGAGGTTACATACCAGCTGAGCATCGATGGAGTGGAATCCATTTACATTGACAAATACTGCTGGTTAATCTGAAGGTGCCTTGATTGCCATATGTGCTGTTCATGACTCTCTGCACATGCGGGAATCCAGCAGTTCCGAGGTCCTTCACATTTAGAATGGCCTCATCAGTAGCAAAGCTACCTAAGCCTGCAGAAAGCCACAACAGACATGATTCAGCTAACCTGAAGTGAAGTCATATGGCACACCAATGCTGAACTCACTGCCCCACAAACCACCACACCCTCCCGTCCTAGCCAACTAAACAAAAGGCATTCCTGCAGTCAATAATTTATCTAACTGACACCCACTGGGAGTCTTCTACTTTCATCATATCATTTTTCTCAACGTTTGTGGTCACTGGGCAGGCAAGAGTCAACAATGGAGATCGCAAGTCAATGGAGACTTTATGGTGCATTAACATTGACAATAAATTTTATACATTTAACAGATGTTTAAATGCCTTAGTGATTTCCTTTGTGAAACCACAAAGTCTTTGTTTTACTTTTATTATTACTCCTACATGGTGCTGCAACCTCTGTGGCTTCAGCAGAGCTAGAGGTAGACTGCTCATTTCCCTGCTCAGATGCTCATGGACAAGATGCTTTAGAGCCTATGAGGGTCCTGCCAAGGACTGCCCACTTGCAGGAGTAGGGGGCAGACTCAGCCGTTCAGACACGAGGCTACATGTGGATCTCTGACTGAGGGTAGCTGACGAGGGGGGAGGAGTGGAAGTGCCCTTGAGCAGAGTTCCCACTTCCATGTGCCCTTTCTCTAGCTTCCCTCTCGTAGCTCACCCGCACGTTCCTGCTAGCCGAGGACTGGCTAGCACTTTGCTGCACTTTAGCGAGGTGCTAATGGCCAAGATGAGGCTTTCCTCCATCCTACGCAAACTGGCAGACTGTGTACAGGTTATTGGTGAGGGGCAAGCATGCACACTTTTGCATGGTGGATCTAACATTCCTTGCAGGTGGAGGTTTGTGCAAAGGCCTGACATGGCGTGGCACTCAGACGGGGAAAGACTCCTCCAGTTTCTTCCCAATGTTGTGCAATGCCTCTGGAAATGCTTACAGAACATCACACATTTACTGCTGCTGCACAAGAAGACTGAGGGTGACCCCCTGAGGCACAGCACCTGCATCCCACTGAGTAGAGTTTAATGGCTCTCCGCTGCTTTTCCGTCTCCAACAACTTTTTATTTCTGATGTGTGGCTCATCCTGTGACAACCTGCTGTGAGACCTCGCCAAGGTGTGTGTATCTGAGCTGGTGGAGGGTGTGCATGAATCATAGAGTCATAGTTATACAGCACAGAAACAGGCCCTTAGGCCCATCATGTCTATGCCGGCCATCAAGCACTTATCTATTCTAATCCCATTTTCCAGCACTTGGCCTGTATTTCTGTATGCAATGGCGTTTCAAGTGCTCATCTAAATACTTCTTAAATGTTGTGCGGGTCCTTGTCTCTACCACCCCCTCAGGCAGTGTGTTCCAGATTCCAACCACTCTCTGGGTGAAAAATGTTTCCTCAAATCCCCTCTAAACCTCCAGCCCTTTACCTTAAATCTATATCCCCTGATTAGTGATCCCCGCTAAGGGGAAATGTTTCTTCCTATCTACCCTATCTATGCCCCTCATAATTTTGTATACCTCTATACAGGTCCCCCTTCAGCCTTCTCTGCTCTAAGGAAAACAACCCTATCCCATTAAGTCTCTCCTCATAGCTGAAACGCTCCAGCCCAGGCAACATCCTGGTGAACCTCCTCTGCATCCTCTCTAGTGCAATCACATCCTTCCTATAGTGTGGCGACCAGAACTGCACACAGTAATCCAGCTGCGGCCTAACTAGCATTTTATACAACTCCAGCATAACCTCTCTGCTCTTATATTCTATACCTCGGCTAAAAAAGGCAAGTATCCTACATGCCTTCTTAACCACCTTATCTACCTGTGCTGCTGCCGTCAGAGATCTGTGGACATGTACACCAAGGTCCCTCTGATCCCCTGTACTTCCTACGGTCCACCCATTAATTGTGTATTCCCTTGCTGTGTTAGTCCTCCCAAAATGCATCACCTCACACTTCTCAGGTTAAACTCTATTTGCCACTGCTCTCTGTCCTGACATTTACAGATTGGGATCCAGTCTGACCCCATGGGCGTCCCTTTAAGCAGTGAGGCTTGCACAGTCAGGTGCGAGTCATGATCATGCTCGCCTGCACTGATTGGTTGGAAACCTCTGATGCTAATGCAAAAGCTGAGTTAAACTCACTGGCCAGGATTTCCAGCCCCGCCACAGTGGGTTCCCTAGCGGCGGATGTGGCGAGCCATTCAAATGTCCATCGACTTCGGCAGGACTGGAAGATCCCCCTGGGAGGAGGGGCCGGATAATTCCGGCCACTATATATAGCACATAGAGTGCTGACTTCTGTGCATAGGCACTTCGAAGGGTGAAAACAAGTGATTTCCCAGCGCAGCATGTGCTGCAGCCAGGCCCAAGATGGGCTTTGAAAAAGGGAGGTTGGAACAAGTCTCAGCAAGTAAGCAAAAGAGACAGTCAACCAGAGTGCGCTGGCATTCCATACAACGCTGACACTCTCGGGCCAGAAATTTTAGCTTGTTGGGTGGGCACCTGACCGACCCGAACTTGTGTAAAATGACATGCGATATTTTTGTCGGCGCGCAGGCGCAGGAGTCAGCAGCACACCAGCCAACAATTCACAGGAATATTACGGCCATTAAAGTCCCAATTGAATTCAATTTTTCACTGCCTGTCCAACCTGACAGTTGGCGGGCAGGAGAAAAGGCCAAGCGGTCTTTGGATTTTTTAGGAAACCTCATCCACGGGCAGGGTGAGGTTTCCAGTAGCAATTAAAAATGTAATCAAAACTTAAACATTTCATTAATAACATGTCCCTGCTCATGTGGCAGAGTTGCATGAGGGGACATGTTTTCGAACAATTTAAAACTCTTTATTTTTAATTCTTAAAAAATCTCCAATTTCCCTGAGGCAGCTCTGTGCCTCAGGGAGCTTTTCCTGTGCGCACCGGCACGAAGTTCCCCGCTCATCCCCCTCCTCCTCCCCCCTCTCCCCCTCCCCCTTCCCCCTCCCTCCCTCCCCGCACACAGGCAGCGCTGAGCGCTGCAGCATGCGTTTCACGCTGGGCAGGCCTTAATTGGACTGCCAGCATGAAATCACGGTCAGGCTCCAATCGCAGGCGGTGGTCGGCTTCCCAACTGCTCCTGTCCGCCCCTGCCGAGCCTGCCTGACGAGTGCAATACGAGGGTCTACTGCCTCATCACATTTGCACCTCAGAAAAATGATATAATTTAAATGCAATAAAACCTATATACTGCTAACCAGTAAATAAACAGCATCCAGTAATATCTATATAAATACTGAGACTATAGGGCAGGTCAGAAGCTGGGAGTTCTGCAGCAAGTAACTCAATTCCCGACTCTCCAAAGCCAGTCCACCATCTACAAGTCACAAGTCAGGAATGTAAAGGAATACCCTTCACTTGCCTGGATGAGTGCAGCTCCAACAATACTCAAGAAGCTTGACACCATCCAGATCAGAGCAGGCTGCTTGATCGGTACCACATCCACCACCTTAAACAATCACTCACTTTATCACCGATGCACAGTGGCAGCAGTATGTACAAGATGCACTGCAGCAACTCACCAAGGCTCCTTCAACAGCACCTCCAAAACCCACGAACTCTACCACCTAAAAGAACTGGGCAGTAAATGCATGGGAACACCACCACTTGCAAGTTTCTGACTTTGTTCCTTTACTGTCGCTGGGTCAAAAACCTGAAACTGTCTTCCTAACAACACTGTGAGTGTACCTACACCAGATGAGCTGCAGTTCAAGAAGATGGCTCACCACTGTCTTTTCAAGGGCAATTAGGGATGCGCAACAAACGCTGGCCTTGCCAGTGATGTTCACAAGCCATGAAAGATTATTTTTTAAAAACTCAATCCCTGGCCATTATTATTTTGATGCCTTTATTTTATGTAACGACCTTCAAAGAGCTACACTTCAGCTATGGAAGAGCGCCATGCAGCTCATGAAATACTAGTTGTCCACCTGTGCAGGATCATAGATCGGAAATTCCCAGACCCAATCTAGGAATATCGAAATATTTCCAGTGCGGCAATAGCTGGAATATTTATTTGTGTAGTTGATGAGAGAGGATACAATTGGGCTTGGGTATGATGAACTCCGCATTCAAGTGGTCTGCTGAATCCTGATATCTACACTGAAACCTGGAGAATGGGGGGGAGTTGATTCCATAAGACTGGTGATACCCATGGATTAGAATCCCAGTAAAAGTAATGTCATGGTCTGGGCAGGGAGAGACAGTGGGGATGGAATTTCAGGGAAAATATGTTTTTAATGGATTGGTGACTTAAACGAAATTCAGACCAGGAGACCAAAGAACTTACTTAGGGCAGGTTTATAGCTGAAAAGTTCAATGGATAAACCTGCAAGCACTGGAACAGTAACTAACTTTTTTAGGAAGTAAAGTCACAATCATCCCGGTCTCTATGTCGACACTTCAACTGATTTTACAACAAAGGGAACAAGCTGGAAATGTTTGTCTATTTATATGTTCATGGCAACTGTATTTTATAAACCAGTAATATTAAATCGGTAACTACCAAATCCTTGGAGGCTTTACTCAGTTTCATGTCTGGATTTGTTGGTTTAAAATGTCAAAATGTTATTTAATGTAAATGAATATGTATTTAATTTGATGAATGTTTACTAGAATCAGGCATATAGAAAGATCAAGGTTTCTAGAATTATGTTGGGCCACATTGCAAAAGTATTGACTATGGTGCAAACATTCTAAATGTTTTCTTTGAACTTTAGTTTTTTATTAAAAGTATGATTAAAATTGTAGTTCCAGACACTATGAATAGCATGATCATATCATTACATCATTGTCTACTTTAGTGTATAATCATGATAAACATGGCACTTTACCATGGCAACAAAACATTTTGAATAAACAAGTATTATAGGCAGATATGATTAAATTTCAGCAATGGCTGGCTGTCTCCAGGTGAAACTTGGATGCAGTTACTGTGCTGAAACGGAGTAAAATTGTGTGACATTCTATTTGTAGTTTTATGCTAAGCTCACATCAAGAATTTTGTGTAATAGTGAATGGGAAGTGGTTCAGAATGCTGGACTGCTACCTATAGATCTGAAATAATTTTACATCAGATATCCTTTTCTCTCAAGCCTCTGCCGTAGAAACAATTCCACTCCAGCTTGTACAAAAGTAGTGGACTTGCCTCTAATATGGAAATGCTGACTGCATTTCAGCAACTACTTCATTACCAGCAGCTCAGCAGAGATGCCAATATTGAATTTTCAGAAATTGCAATTTCATGACTTTGGCTAGAGAGAGAGTGGAAGGGAATGCTACTCTTTGAAGTGTCTTGCATCAGCAGCCTGAGGCATTTGGATTCAGTGATCCAGAATTGTATTAAAATGTATAAATTAAGGTTGATTGCATTTGTGGAGTTTTTTAAAAAAAATCAATGTGGGCCAGTGGAGGAATGTAGCACAGGAAATGGGACAATATTCAATAATAGTTAATGTAAAAAGATGTGAAAAGTTGTTGCTCTGAAAATATAGCCTCTGTGACCCAGCTGCACTGTTTTGTTGCATGTCGACTTTTCTTGATCTGACTGGATTTAGGGTGTTTGAACACATTGGGGGAAAGACATACAGGATGGAAAAGAACATAACCCACACCTATGAATTCTTGCTCTACTAAAATCTGCAGCTTCTAAAGATTAGAATGATCATTTATACCAGCGAATTAAAGATTTTTTTAGAATTGTGATGTATGCCATTAATGTGTTCACTTCTAATAACACAGGTTTGCTTGTATGGGGTGGGGGAGGAGCGGAAAGGGTGGAAAGGAAGCATTTGAACACTTTACAACTCAGAAAGTTGACCCATGTTTAGTAGTCCAGTGTCTGTTTACATAAGACCTATGCCAAACAGGCTAGTTAAAGTGCTTTTGGAATATTATGTGGATGATAACATTAATTCCTAATGATACATGTTTTGCAGCTTTCACATATTTTATGTTTAGTTGCACAGAATAAAATGTGCACAAAAAATACTGTACATTCTGACATCTTGAGTTTGGACTTCAAGAACAGCTATTTCATGTTGGTTAAAATATTACTAACGGATATCTTCTTATCAATGTTAGCAAGTGTGAGAAATTGAGGAGATTGACACCCAAAAATGCAAGACTATGGTATGAAGTTTATACAGTGATTTCATCATTAGGGTGTCAACATGCACAGGAACAAAAATAGATAAAAGAGGCTGCCCTACCATTTTGTTAGCCATGGCCATCCTAACGTTCTAATCCCAGCTTTCCTCTAAAACCTTAAGATTTGTTGTATCTGTTGATTGTCATCATTCGTATGTCTGTTAATGTTCCTTTTCTAATTGGTTAAGTGAGTTCTCTTTTTTTCTCATTTGCCAGTCCCATTGGGCAAAAAGGTTTGATCCAATTTCAGTAATTTCCCTCCAAATCTATTCTAGCAAAAACACAAGTTCACAAATAGCTCCTGGATGTATCTGGGATGTGATGTAGCCCACCTATTATACAGCACTGAACATCACGTGGAACAGATAAAGTCCCAAAAATAGGGTCCAACAATTTTTCTTCAGCAAAAATCCTAATGCTCCTCTTAGCCTTTGAACATCCTTGACTCTGGCTACATTAAATCTAGTACTTCAATGAAGCTTGTCCTCTGTTCAACTTACTCCATCTAATTGCCAAGGGATGGGTGTTCTTACTTATAAGTTTGTTACTACTCAAAATAATTAGGCGTAAAGCATTTATCATTGACATTCACAGGGCATTAAGAACATAGTGATAAGTATTATTGATAATAATCACACATTATCAGCACAATTACCTCCACCTATCTCCCCATACTTCATAATCTCCCATCCAACCACTTTGGAGGTTCAGTATAATAGCTTCAAAAAAAATAAGCAACAGCTATAACCAGTGGTGGCTTCAAGATGCATATGCATATTACAGACTAATATCGCCAAAGGACATATAATTAGTAAAATAAATAAAAGGAGAGAGTTGTCTCAGAGTTCAGTGAAGTTTGATCAGACATGAACTCCTCAAACTCAAGAACAGTCATGTGCAAATTCTCCAGTGAATTTGCAACGTATTGCAGTAAGTATACTCTTAATGTGTAATTATTGTCAAGAATAGTTTTTGCTGTATTCTTAGTGCTCTGTGAATGTCAATTATAAATGCTTTTGAGCCCCATTATTTTAGGAGTAACATAAACTTAAAAGAACACCCATCCCCTAGCAATTAGACTGAGTGAGTTGGCAGACCAGAGGGCAAGCTGCACTGAAGGACTAGATTCAATGAGGTAAATGGCTTTTTATTGCCCTTTGTTTTTATGAAGTAAGTGAGATTTTAAAAGTAAGAGTATGGAAGGTGGATCAGAGGGAGAGAGACATCCTTTTAGATCAGGCCATGACAGAGAGAGAGAGAGAGATTATGTTGAGTGGAGAGGGACATGGACAAGGCTACTGAGCAGATCCATTGTTGCAGGGATTGTAGAAGGAAACAGTTTAGTGGGAGAAGGTGTAAACAAAGAGACTTGGATTTAGGTAGTACTTTTCGCGATCACCAATCACAGCACTTTACAGCCAATGAAGCACTTTTGAAGTGTAGTCACTGTTGTAATGTGGGAAATGTGGCAGACAATTTGCGCACAGCAAGTTCCCACCAGCAGCAATTTGATAATGACTAAATAATCTGTTTTTAGTGTTGTTGATTGATGGGTGAATATTGGTCAGGACACCAGGGATAACTCTACTGTTCTTCTTTGAGATAGCGCCATGGGAGTTTTTACATCCACCGAGCAGGCAGATGGGGCTTCGGTTCAACGACTTGTCCAAAAGGCAGCGCCTCCGACAGTTCAGCACTCCCTCAATGCTGCACTGGAGTGTCAGCTTTGGTGGGAGAAAAAAGGGTGATTTTCAGCTGTCTCTTCCTCACCTGAAAATGGGTGGCCAGCAATTGAAGAATGAGGAAGCACTTTTCACAGAATCTCACAGTGCAGAAAGAGACCCTTCGGCCCATCGAGTCTGCACCGCAACGTGAGAAGCACCTGACCTACCTACCTAATCCCATTTACCAGCACTTGGCCCATAGCCTTGAATGTTATGATGTGCCAAGTGCTCATGCAGGTACTTTTTAAAGGATGTGAGGCAACTCGCCTCCACCAACCCACCACCCTCCCAGGCAGTGCATTCCAGACCATCACCACCCTCTGGGTAAAAATGTTTTTCCTCACATCCCCCCTAGACCTCCTGCCCCTCACCTTGAACTTATATCCCCTCCTGACTGACCCTTCAACTAAGGGGAACAGCTGCTCCCTATCCAACCTGTCCATGCCCCTCATAATCTTGTACACCTCGATCAGGTTGCCCCTCAGTCTTCTCTGCTCCAACGAAAACAACCCAAGTCTATGCAACCTCTCTTCACAACTTAAATCTTTCATCCCACGCAACATCCTGGTGAATCTCCTCCGCACCCCCTCCAGTGTAATCACATCCTTCCTATAATGTGGTGACCAGAACTGCACACAGTACTCCAGCTGTGGCCTCACCAAGGTTCTATACAACTCCAACATGACCTCCCTACCTTTGTAATCTATGCCTCAATTGATAAAGGCAAGTGTCCCATATGCCTTTTTCACCACCCCACTAACATGCCCCTCTGCCTTCAGAGATCTATGGACACACACGCCAAGGTCCTTTTGTTCCTCAGAGCTGCCTAGTGTCATGCCATTCATTGAATACTTCCTTGTCAAATTACTCCTTCCAAAGTGTATCACCTCTCACTTTTCAGGGTTAAATTCCATCTGCCACTTATCTGCCCATTTGACCATCCTGTCTATATCTTCCTGTAGCCCAAGACACTCAACCTCACTGTTAACCACCCGGCCAATCTGTGTGTCATCCACAAACTTACTAATCCTACCCCCCACAGTCATCTATGTTGTTTATATAAATGACAAATAATAGGGGACCGAGCACAGATCCCTGTGGTACGCCACTGGACACTGGCTTCCAGTCTCTAAAGCATCCTTCTGTCATCACCCTCTGTCTCCTACAACTAAGCCAATTTTGAATCCACCATATCAAATTACCCTGTATCCCATGTGCATTTGCCCTCTTTATACTTCTTCCGTGTGGGACCTTGTCAAAGGCTTTGCTGAAGTCCAAATAGACCACATCAACTGCACTACCCTTATCTACACACCTGGTCACCTCCTCAAAAAATTCAATCAAATTTGTTACGCATGATCTCCCTCTGACAAAGCCATGCTGACTATCCCTGATCAAACCTTACCTCTCCAAGAGGAGATAGATTCTCTCCTTCAGAATTTTCTCCAATAGTTTCCCTACCACTGACGTGAGACTCATTGGCCTGCCCAATTAGAGACTCTCTGCCACCCAGTTAGTGCCCAATGCTGGCCTGATGCAATTCTCCAATTTTTAGTAGGAAATAAGCGAGTAGCCTGCCTAAAACAATGTTATTCAGCACATATATGCAATTCAGGGTCCCCAATTGAAAACATTTCAGCCAATTGTACTAAGTAATGGGCAGAACTTTCCGTGCCCGCTGGCATTGGGGTGCTTGGTGGGGCGAGTAGACAATATGGCAAGAAGGCCGGAAATCAGTTTCACAACGTTGCGAAACCATTTTGCGATCATTCGCTCGGCCCATCGATGGTGGGCCACACTTCTTGCCGTTGGACTCCAGGAACTTCATTGTCATATATCCGCATATCATTATAAGGCCAGCCTGCCGGAATCATCCCTCACACACCCCACCGCCCTGCGCCCACCCCCCCCCCCCCCCCCCCCCCCCCCGCCCCTTCCCATCCACTGAATCGTCATTCCATGTCGGTGTGATTGCACGCTGGTATAGAACATGTCTTGCATGTCTTGACAAGTGTGACGTGCAGAAGTCGGGATTTACCACCAGGGTCTTGCTCACATCGCAGACATCTGAGGAGCAGAAGATGCTGGAGCCCGACAGCAACGGCACACTGGAGGAAGGTCCATGGCATGCTGAATGGATTCTCATAGACATGGTTCTGCTACAAAGCAGCTCAATCAAAAGTCAGCATTGAGGGCCTGCTTGAGGAGGTGGAGAGGAAGGTCCAGCTGTGTTTGTGTTATGGCAGGCAGATATTAAATGCCAAACTGCTCAAATCCCATAGGGAAACTTGAAACAACTGTTTTGCAATTTGTATTTATTTCGAGATGCTTGCCTTGAATTCAGTAGTAATAAGACCACCGCGTCTTATAGGTTTCTTGTAAAACTAAATTAAACCTTTATTAATAGAAGAAATTATTTTAAGCACATACCTAGATCTACAAATTACTACTATAACATCTAAACTCCAGTTACACCTCCGCTAAGGCAACAGTGAGACACATCAATTTTAAAAGACCCAGGTAAAGTAATACACAACACCCTGAATAGTCGAATTCAAAGTGAGTTTTCTTAACTTCAGTTCTTTGTAGACAACAGCTTAAGGCTTAAATGCTGGAGGCTTTTCACATTTGTTAGATCTTAGAGTGCCTGCCCTTACACACAGCCTTCTCTCTTTATACATATTTACCCCTTTGAATGCAAATTCCCATTGTTTCACTATGTCATTGGACTTTTCCCTCTCTAATAATAAAAATCTATCAAGGTAACAATTTTACTAGTAATCTTTGGGAAAAATAGGCACACCATTTCTTAACTTCTCCTGGCTATGTGAAACATTTCATTCCCTTTTTTAATTCAAGCTAGTCTGATTTATTAAAAAATGCAAATCTTCCCTTTACACCTTCAATTCTAAAACTTACCCCATGTTTACCTGCTTAGCATTTCAAACCTAACTTATCTTCTGAAGCATCAAAGTCTTCAGACCAGCTGACTTTAATTCAATTAAGCCCCCCCCCCCCCCCCCCCCCCCCCCCCCCACACACACACACACACACACAGGCCCCACTATTACTCTACAATAAATTCCAATAACATTATGAAAATTATTATAACTTCCTGACAGTTTGGGATAGGAAGGTCGAGGATCGACTGGGAGAGGAAGAGGTGTCAGGAGGGTTGGGGAGGGCTGAGGTTGGAAGGGGGAAGCAAAGGTATCTTGGGGGGGGGGGGGGGGTGTTGGGGTGGTATGGGGTTCCTGCGGTCAGAACCGGGGTAGAGGACATCACGGTGGGCCTCCACTGTGTCCAAAAGACGCTCAAAGGACATGCCCCTAAACTGGGGAGCTGCAGTCTTTTTACCTTTTGGGGCCATCCTGTCTTTTTGTGCAGCAGTCCTGGACTGGGAGCACTGAGAGGTGTGCAATGCAGCTGCACTTTTAAATGTGGCATCTGGCATGATGAAGCAGTGAGGTGATGGCGTGATGGGCAAATGAAAGCCTGCCCGCCATCGAAATGGCATGTTTCCCGGGAATGCATAATTGATGCAGCTGGTTTGTGGCGTTACAACTTGAGAAGCCACCATTGCGGCCAGCGGGTAAAACGTCATTCTCCCCATCCATTACTGCACCTAGTGCAAATCTGGGACAGTTCCACCCATTGAGTGGGCGAGCCAGCGGTTCTTTAAAAAAAACCATTGCAGGCCACTGAAACAATATAGGAAGCTTTCAGTTTTTTTTATTTTGAGCCCAGAGTGAGCCCCTGAATGCCCCCACAAAAACTCTGAATTGTTCATAGCATATCCCACCCTCCCCCCAACTTTCTATGATCACTTCCCTGCCACACTCTCCCCCTCCACCAGCCCCAAACCCACCCATGCCTTGCCTGCTGGCTGGCTCAGTGTCGTAGCTGCTCATTTTACCACCCTGACATTTTCCCTCCCACAAAGGTTTTCTACATTGATTGTTTAACCTCTCTGGATGATTTGTTGATTAAAAATCCTTTGAATTCCACCCCCCCCAACCTGGATTTAAAATTGATGAATCTACTTATATAAACTCTTATTTTCAATTGGCCTTACCATTGTGATAACAGTCAGGCCCATAAATTCCTGGGTCTGTGAGGGGAGGATGGTGGCATCCTCCAGATAGGGTGGACGGTAATTTGGGTTCAGCTCAGGACCCAGTTCCGCCAGATGTCCAACTTGTTCTCCACTGCAAAAATTCCAAATGGAAAATAGATGATGAGTGGAGGTTTTTGTTGCTGACCCCTCCTTCCCCGGCATTGCCATCATTGTATAAGGTGAGAATGACACCAGAAATCTCACTAGATCTGCTCCGTGGAAAGTACATCTTCAGGAGACACTTGCATATGACTGAAAACAGCTTGCATGGAGCTCAGTGTCTTTTCTTTAAATTCCTCTGGAAAGCAGTAAGTTTAAAACTGACAACCGCTTGGAATATTTTGGTGCCACTCTGAATTTCCTGATCCTTCTGCTTGTGGAGTGAACACCCAAGAAGCATTGCTTGATGCAAACCTTTTATGATAATGGTCCTGTCATAAGGATATGACTGTTTTGGCAACTGGAAGTCCCACCCCACTGTACTTCCAGCACTGGAGGTGGACTCAGGAAATTTCATCCTCCCGAAGTTTCATCAACCAATACCAGCAGGGCCCACTTCACGACTGTGCAGAGGTGCCATCTTTCAGTCGAGATGTTAAACCGAGGGCCTGTCTGCCCCTCAGCTGGATGTAAAATAAGATATAAAATAACTCATGACACTACTTGAAGAATAGTGTCCCAGGCTCATTGGCCAATATTTATCCCTCAAAGGACAGATTGTCTAGTCATTGTCACATCGCTGTTTGTGGGAGCTTGCTGTGTGCAAATTGGCAACTGTGTTTCCTACATTGTGCCTAAACTTCAAAAACTGTCTTATTGACTCTAAAGTGCTTTGGGATGGCAGTGGTAGAGAAAAGCGCTATATAAATGCAGGACTGTCTTTAAATATTACAATGCTAAGGATTAATCTTTGTTTTTTTTTCAGAATTTAATTGATATGTTTCTCCCATGGGGTGACATCATTGCCACAATTTGCATATAATATTATCCCTGAGTGAATACAATCAACACACATTACTCAAATAGCTGTTGTGCCACAGAAGAACAATAATGGAAAGATCCAAGATGAACAAAACCTACTCAAAAATCCGTGTTGAAGTTAATGCTTTACGGCAATGAAACCAAATACATTAATACATTAGGAAACAAATCTATGCAGATATAAAACATTAGAAATTCTGTGCTTGTATCGATTGCAATAACATAGATACTAAACTGTGTATGAGTAATGGCTGTTTCATAGCATTTACAAAATTCTAATATAAAGATGAAATTTTCAATACTATGAATGAAAGTACATTGTTTCAATATCTTCCGTTATTCCAGAAGTAACATAGCGCTTGCAAAATAAGTTGTTTTAAAATAAATTAATTTCATATTTTAAAATGTGTAAATAATAAAATAGAACTTTAAAAAGTAGTCCTTCTATTAAACATTTAATTGGTTACATTTTTCTTACAAGTGACTGATTTCTTGGTTCCTATTTGGAGAGGAAGGGCTATATTTGACACGTGTTGAGGAAGTATAGAGCTCACTGTTGAATGGCCTAGTGGGTGAATACACTGATCTTTCAGCCCTCATCATTGAGTTTGAATCTAGTCTAGTTGATGGGATCAAACTAGCCCCGATCTGCTAATTGTACGGGTTACTGCGTGAAATGAGTTTAGCAAGTCTTAGACATCTTGGTAAGAAGAATAGGGCCACAGCATATAATTTGGCACCAAATTGACCATCTTAAGAGAGGCCAGAATGTTGGCTCCTTGATGCAGTAGAGGTGGGTTTCTTGCAATTTGCATCTGGCTATGGATGTGATTATGCTGGAGAGAGTGCAGAGGAGATTCATCAGGATGTTGCCTGGGCTGGAGCGTTACAGCTACGAAGAGAGACTAGATAGGCTGGGGTTGTTTTCCTTAGAGCACAGAAGGCTGAGAGGATACCAGATTGAGGTGGACAAAATTATGAAGGGCATTGTTAGGGTAGATGGGAAGAAACTTTCCCCCTTAATGGAGGGATCAATAACCAGGGGGCACAGATTTAAGGTAAGGGGCAAGAAGCTTAGGGGGAGTTTGAGGAAAACATTTTTCACCCAGAGGGTAGGGGGTTATCTGGAACTCACTGCCTGAAGGGGTGGTAGAAGTGGGAACCTTCACAGCATTTAAGAAGTATTTAGACGAACACTTGAAACGCCATAGCATACAAGGCTGCGGGGACACGATGGGCTGAGGGGCCTTTTTCGGTGCGGTAAAACTCATTGGGCAGGATCTTCCCCCTCCGCCCTGTCGGGGTCGGGGCGGGGAGGGTGGGGGGGGTGGGGGGTGGTTGTGTGGGAGCGGGCACGGGTGGGTGGGTTCCCAATCGGCTCCCCCAGTCGGGGGCGTGCTGCCATTTTATGTGGGTGGGCCAATTAAGGCCTGCCCAGCATGACATCCGCCAGGTATAGGTGTGGGGGTAATTCCCTGAGCTGGGAGTGCGCTCTTTCATGCATGCGCAGATCTCCGTGAGGCAAAGTGCTGCCTTGGAGATCGGTTCAGGTTTGAAAGTTTCAGTAAGGAAGGGGAAAAAAATTATTGACATGTCCACTCTTGTGCCACTGTCACATGAGCTGGGACATGTCAATTTATTTTATTGAAACATTTTGTAAAAATTTTAATACCCTCATGAAACCTCATCCCGCCCGTGGATGAGGTTTCATGTTCTTTCCGAAGCCCGCCTGGTCTCCCGGCCTTAAGGTTGGACGGGCAGGTCCATTAACCATGTTAATTACTTTTTTAATGGCCTTAATAAGCCTTTGACAGTTTGGCGGGCGTGCAGCTGATTCGGCTGGGTACCCACCGAACTGAAAATGTAAAGGACACGGGGTGACATCAGGACGCATGCCCGACATCACCCTGCGTCATTTCACACGTCGGCGAGCGGGCTCCGCTCGCCAAACAGAAGATTATGCCCCATGACTCTATGCTTAGGAATGGTGATAGGATGTTAATAAAGGCTGCCCATTCTTTTTTCTTAATCCAGGTAATAATTTGCTCCCACTTTGGTACAAATGAATCTGTTCTTTGGCTTGACCTTCAATTATTGAATTCAATTATGTGAGAATTAGCTCATATAATGTGTGAGAATTAACTCATATGCATATAGCATATGTTTTGATACTTAAAGTCATAATGACACAGTATGCTTACAGATGCCATATATAAAAAGGAAAGAAGTGGGACATTGACATAAAGCTTTATTAAAGTGGGTGATGTTAGCATGCACCATTCAGCTGAAATAAATCCTCTGCACAATTAACAATCTTTCTTGAAGGTAATATTAGGTGTACATTTAGGCAGTTGACAAGTTGCCTCTGAGTCAGAATATTGTGGGTTCAATTCCTATGTCAAGGTTTAACTTCAATCTAGATTAATGCTCCAACGCAGTAGCAAGATAGTGTCATTCTTTCCTAGTTCTGTTGAAGGGTCATGAGGACTCGAAACGTCAACTCTTTTCTTCTCCGCCAATGCTGCCAGACCTGCTGAGTTTTTCCAGGTAATTCTGTTTTTGTTTTGGATTTCCAGCATCCACAGTTTTTTGTTTTTATGTCATTCTTTCTCTGCCTGTTTGTAATGATTTAAACAGGTGCTAAAGATTCAGCGGGAACTATCAAATAGGGGAGAGTTTCTCCTGGTGTCCTGGTCAATGTTCCTCCCTCAGCCAATTTTCTCATTGCTCTAGCATGTTCCTGGAGTTGTAACTCATTTCCTGCCATGTTTCTGACAAGTAGCCTCAAAGTTTACCCCCATCTCTTGCAAACTTTCAACTACATTTCTTAATTGTCAGCTGTGGCTCAGTTGGTAACACACTCACCTCTAAGTCACAAGGTTCCAGGTTCAAGTTCTACTCCAGGGCTTGAGCACAAAAATCAAGGTTGACACTCCAGTGCAGTACTGTGGGAGCACTACACTGTCTTTCAGATGAGATGGGAAAGCAAGGCCCCATCTTCCTGCTTGGGTGGATGCAAAAGATTCCATGGCACTATTTTGAAGAAGCGCAGGGAAGTTATCCCCGGTGTCCTGGCCAATATTTACCCTTCATTCAACATCACAAAAACATCATCCGGTCGTTATCACACTGCTGTTTATTGGATGTTTGCTGCGTGCCTCTTGGCTGCCATGTTTGTAGAGTAAAGGCTTAACATCAGAAGCATACATGATGCTTATGTAATAATGATGTCAGATGACATGACTGAAAAGTAAAAGAGATCTGGAAGGAGGAGAAGCTCCAACCTCGGGTAGAGGTTCAAACGTGTAAATACTTTGTGTAAATAAAGAGTAATGGTTTTGAGAAACTACAGACTCAAGCAACATACTTAGGGAGAATAGACAATCCCCAAAATCCCCATCAGAACCCCAGCCGCACAACGAAACATGGTGACAGTGAGCTTTAAAAAGAAGATACAGGACTTTCAAGAAGAGATTCACGAAGGAAGGACAAAAGAAAAAAAAATATAAGACTCACCAAGACGTCAGAATATCACAGGAGCAGCAGATACAATCTAAGACACAGACCCAGAGACGGGACAGCAGTGAACACAGGTCTGAAGCAGCACAGGAGCAGGAACAATTCCAGATCTCAGCAGAAGCATAGAATCCACACTACCACTTCTGGAACCATTTCAGAGCGCAGAAGGCTCGCAACAGGCCCAGAACTAGGGCAACTGGAGAAAAAAGTTCACAAGGTACAGAACTGCTTCAAAGGTCAAAAAGACAGGGTCAGTTCATTACTTTATGCAGTAGGATCGATTGCTGATGATGTAATAGCAAGGCAGGGGGTTGATGAGACTTCAACTTCTTATGAAGAAGTCCTGAAAGCTTTTGACTCTTATTTCAGCATCCGTCAGAATTTAATATTAGAGAGGGCTAAATTTAATAAAAGAAAGCCATGCCTAAAACTGAAATTAACCTATAAAGTAGATGAAGTTGCTGATAAGAACTACAGCAGAACATTTCAAAATGAAAAATTATTTACAAGCCTAGGGAAGGTAAAGATTGAGTACCATATCACTATACGAGCTGATGGTAAACCAATTTGCCTCTTTACACTGAGGAAAGTCCCTCACCCACTATTGGATAAAGCCAAGGGTGAAATTGAAAATATGCAGCAGCAAGGGGTTATCTCACCAGTCACCATGCCAATAAAATGGTGCTCAGGAATCGTTATGGTCTCACAGACAAATGGCTCTGTAAGAATCTACATGGATTTAACCCAACTAAACAGATCAGTAGAACATGAGATCTTCCCAGTGACCTCAGTGGATGACAACCTTGCCAAACTAACCAAGAGGACTTTATTTACCAAATTGGATGTGAACGGTGGATTTTGATATTTGTCTCTAGAGGAATAATCCAGATTGCTGATCACAATTATAACACCATTCAGTTGTTATTGTTTCAATAGACCATCTTTTGGAATTGTGTTCACTCCAAAAATTTCCAAAGAACAATGTTTCACGCTCTAGAAGGCATGGAAGGAGTAATGTGCCATATGGATGACATACTTATACATGGTTCCACGGGCAAAGAGCATGATGAGAGTCAGAACATCCCTGAGAATCTTACAGGATGCAGGCTTAATATTGAATGAAAAATGTGAGTTTGCCAAACCTCTGATCAAATTTCTAGGTGACCTAGTACAAGCCACTGGATCACAGTTGATCTACAAAAATTGAAAGTAATCAGAGAATGTCCACAATCCAGGAACATAACTGAGCTTCAGAGATTCCTTGGGATGGTCAACCAAGTAGGCAAGTTCCCACCAAATTTAGCAGAGGTCAACGAGACCTTGCGACAGCTGTTGAGATAGTGGTACTGGAATGTGGACCAGCAAAATGCTTTCAAAAGGCTGAAACAACTTTTAATGTCTTAAATCTTGGCACATTATAACCCAGGATTATCAACAATAGTAACAATAGATGCATCGTCTGCAGTTCTGGGGGCAGTTTTATTTCAAGTGCGGAGAGATGGTAAGTGCAGGCCAGTCTGCTATGCCTCCCAGTCACTGACAGGAACAGAACAACGATACACCACGATAGAAAAGAAGCATTATCAGCAACATGGGCATGCAAAACATTTTCTGACTATGTTATGGGATTACATTTCAAAATCGAAACAGACCATAAGCCATTAGTCTTCCTTCTGAACATGGAAGAAATTAAGAAGATGCTGCCCAGAATCCAGTGGTTCAGACTAAGATTGATGAAATATGACTCCACCACAGAGTATGTGCAAGGGAAGTATCAAACAATGGTAGACACACTGTCCCGAATACCAACAGAAGGAACCAAACAAGAGGATTTATACTTCATCAAGGAGGTTGAAGTGTATAGATTCTTAATTGCTCAGCTTTTACCAGCTACTGCAAGAATGTTGCAGGAAATAAAACAAGGCCAACAACGAGATGAAGAATGTTTCCGAGTCTGAAAATATTGTCTGGAAGGATGGTCAGACTATATCCCCACTAATCCAATACAATGGTAGTACTTTGAACAGTGCAAGCATCTCACTGTCATTGATGACTTCCTAGTCTTCAATGAGAGAATAGTTATTCTGAGAGCACTTCAGCTTGATGCTCTTCACCAACATCTAGGAATTCACAAAACTATAATAATTTTCAAAATATTATTGTGGTTTATTGTAAAGTAGGTTTATGGGTGTGAGTACTTTGGGTGTAGATGGTTTTGTCCGTGAGATTTAATTAAATTAGAGTCTGAAAGGCTGCAAGCTTGAAATTATCAAAAGAAGTTAGGGTAAAAGGCATTTGAAAAGCTAATAAGTAAACATGGATGAGGGCTTAGCATGTAGGGTGTGAAGGAAATTTGCATTTTTAGATAAGTGAAGGAGTTGTTTGGGTTTCAAGGGGATGATAGGATGTTTACAACTTCAAGATAAATAGGGCAAGGTTATTATGTTTATTTTTCCCAAAAAGTACTGACCACATTTACAACAAGAGTGATTTTTATATTATGGGAAAAGTACATTTCCAAAGACAGATGGAACAATGGAATTTACAGATTAAAGAAAGAGAAACATATATAAAGAAGCAAGGCAGGTGATGTTGTGGGGCCATATAAGAACTAAAAGGAGTGTGTAAATTAACCTTGGGGAAACCTCCAGCCATTTTTGCAAACGTCTGCTGTGTCCAGTAACTAAAGTTGGAGAAAAGCCTTTGGAATTCACTATCAAGTGGGTGCTGTGGTAAATTTGCTGGTTTGCTATCTAAATTAAAAATCTATTTTGGACTATAGCCTTAAAGGAGATGTGTCGTTGGGAGTCAGGTTAATTATGAATTTTGGGATCTATTATAGTATTAATTAACTGTAATCTTAGGTACGTGCTTGAAATCTTATCTTTTGTTAATAAATGTGTTAATTTAGTTTTTAAAATCTCTAACGATGTTAGTGGACGCATTACTTCTGAATTCAGTGCCCAAATCTTCTCATAATCTATACAAATTGCAAAACTGTTGTGATAGTGTGACCATGTTTCCCTTGTAGATTTGATTTGCTTGATACACATCATCTGCCATGTCAATGATTTCTAATTATCTTACTTGTACCATAAGCAGCCAAACACAAAAACTCAAACCCAATATCACCACAAACGACCATGAGAGGATAAAATAGTATGAGGAAAGAGCAGAGGAGCATCCAGTCTTTGAACTTTCATTACAGACATAGAACATGTGAATTACTAGTCCTCAAGCCCAGGGAAAGAACATGGGTTCAAGACCAACAGAAGGAAGGCACAATCGTTGAAACAACTCCACAGTCAAGATCATACAAAATTGAGTCAGAATTGAGTATCATAAGAAGAAACTGAAGCCCTTGATATCCCTGGAGAGAAAGCCAATAGAACTTTGGGCTTACTATTCAAATCTTGATGAAAAAAAAACTACTACAAACTCTACAGCCACCCAGGAGAAGATCACACACACTGACAGAAAGAAGAGTACTGGATATCCTCGACGTCAGGGAGATTGGCCAACGAACCTCAGAAACTAACCCTGTGAAGTCTGAGGCTTTGGGGGAGATGTAGGAAGATGTAACTATGGTAGGGATAAAGACATTGGGGAAATGTAAAGAGTTAAAATCAGAAGCATACATGATGCCGATGTAATAATGATGTCAGATCACATGACTGAGAAGTTACCGAGATCTGGAAGAGAAGCTCCAACCTCCTGTAGAGGTCCAAATTTGTAAATTCGTGATGCAAATAAAGCGTAATGTTTTTGAGAAACTACAGACTCAAGTAGCATACTTTGGGAAAATGCCCAAAACTCCCATCCAGACCCCAGCCACACAACAAAATATTTTCTAGAGTTGACGTTTCGAGTCCTCATGACCCTTCAACAGAACAGTTCTGTTGAAGGGTCATGAGGACTCAAAACGTCAACTCTTTTCTTCTCCGCCGATGCTGCCAGACCTGCTGAGTTTTTCCAGGTAATTCTGTTTTTGTTTTGGATTTCCAGCATCCGCAGTTCTTTGTTTTTATTAAAATATTTTCTACGTTACAACAGTGACCACACTTCAAACGGTAGTTGTGAAAAGGGCTATATAAATGCAAGTCATTCCTATTTTTCTCCTAATCTTACTTCCTGACTTGGCATCAGATTTTCTTAAGCTTATCTTTGAAATGCCTTGGGAGGTTCTTTACGTTAACAACTCTATATAAATGCAAGGCATTATTGACAATGCTGCAGTAAGGTCAATAGATAATTTAAGCTATGCTTCAACATTCATGTTAGTTTGACTCCTCACAGTCTGGTTTGAACGCAAATAGGTCGCCATCCCCATTATAAATATAAACTTGTTTAAAAAAGAAACAGCAACTCAAAATGACAAGAGGTTGTAATCCCCTATTAACCTCTTGAGTTTAAGAAGTAGGACCGATTCTATTCATCACAACACTCTTTCAAATGCCCATATAAGAATCAGTGTTTAAACACTGCAAAATACATTTGTGGAAAGGATATTTTAAAGTTGTGGCAGGCGGAATGTGAGAGATTTGGACGTTAACTTGTACTGGAATGCAATGCAGCTCCTTGGATCGTAAGTAACCACCCTTGTCAAAACCTCCAGGTTTATGTAAATCCTGTGGATAATGGGCGTGAAAAAGCCCAAACACCCATCCTGTGAAGCAATTTAGTTGCAAACCAGCCTGAAATGTTTTGTTTATGCTGCCTACTGCAGTTCACTGGCAGTGGGGGAGTTAGTGCCCCCTGCGGGTGTGTGAAGGGAGCGCAGCCTGGAGCTGTCTCCACAGCAACGCCCCACCCCCCTCCCCCACCCTGCAGGGCTCCCTGTGGGGGAGGGGCTCCTTTCCCTCCGCCCCTTCCCTTTGTGTTCGCTTCCAAACGGCCGCTTCACAACTTGCGGGCCCCGACCGCGCTCCTCTCCACACGACACTGTCAAATCGCAACCTTCCGCTGCTCGCAATTACATTTCAAAATGACATTAATTGAACAGGAGGATAGGTGAACCACGAAACAATTCCTATTCGCAGGATTTGAGAGGTGTAAATCACACGCTGCACCGCTTGAAAATCAGGGACTACATTTTATCTTATGGGACTTGACTTTATTTCCGGGGTAAATTGTTTGTTTAAATTTCGACCCATTATAGTTTATTTTTTCTATTAATGGATAAAATTGTAAAAGCTATAGATTTTTGAATAATGTTATTACCCTAAGCCTTTCCCCCCCAAAATCCTATGCAAGCCACAGTAATCACGAATCTGACATGTTTCCCCTCCCCCCCAATTTAATGGCACAGTCAGCGAAAATGCTTTGTTGGTACACGCCCTGCAAACAATGAGCGATGAAAGTGATTGGTGGGGAAGCCGTTCAGACGTGTAGGATTGACAGCGTCGCCTCCAATAGCTGAGAGGAGCACTCGGCTAGCAACAGCGGTGGAAGAATCTGAATGAAGGAGCTCCGACCAATCGGCGGCGGGGCGGGGAGGCGCGCACCAAGGAGCGAGCGGCGGCGGCGGCCGCTGCTGAAGCTGGGCTCGCGCGCGGGGGCGGGGTTTCGGGTAAGCGAGTCCGAGCCGCCGCACTCATTTCCAGCGGAGCGGGCGGGCGGCTGTGAGTGTGTGTGTGTGTGTGTGTGTGTGAAAGAACTACCACTCCCGGAGGGCCGTGCCAGCGGACGTATGCGCATGCGTCGTAACGTGCGGGTGAGGGGGGCGGGGCGGCGGTTGTTTATCCCCGCCCCCTCACTCCCTGCTGCCTATATAAAGGCGCGTCGCGCTGGGCAGAGCAGTAATTGGAGGTAGGTGCGTGAGGTGTTTGGATGGGGAGGAGGGTGTGGGGGGTTGATGATGATGATGATGATGGAGGAAATAATAAAGCATGGAAGGAAACTTCTGAAACAAACCCAATGAAGGTGGGCGTGATTCAACGAGGGGGATTGACAAGTCGCCTCATGAAAGAGGGTTTCTTGTGTTGAGGAGGATGGGAGAGCGGTTGGTTACGGAGTGTCCGGGTGGCAGGTCTCCAATGTTGGGGCATCCCTCAGCCGCCCCCGGTGTGACCGTCAACAACAACAACCACCATAATAATAATAATGACAATAATAATAATGATGATGGTGGTGGTGGTGGTGGTGGTGATGGGGATGTGAGCGGGGGGCGGCGCTGCTCCCCGGGGGGCCGGGGGAGCTCCCCCCCGGGCTGCGGGGGTCACCCCGGGCCGGCCGAGTGCCTCCCCCCTCCCCCGCCACGGCAGCCCAAGAGGAGGCACCGCAGGCGGCCGTCCAAGAAGAAGCGGCGCTGGAAGCCCTACTTCAAGCTGTCCTGGGAGGAGAAGAAGAAGCTGGACGAGCGGGAGAGCGTCCGGGCGGCCAAGACCCGCGCCGAGATGTTCGCCAAGGGCTTCACGGTGGCTCCGTACAACACCACCCAGTTCCTGATGGAGGAGCACAACCAGGAGGAGCCCGACCTCAACACCGGCGTCTGCCCCAAGCGCGCCGGCCGGTCGGACGAGACCAGCGAGGAGGAAGAGCTGGACGAGGAGGAGCAGGACAGCGGCAGCGACGGCATGGGGGGCGACGGCGGCGGCGAGTTCCTGCAGAAGGACTTTTCCGAGACTTACGAGAAGTACCACGCCGAGAGCCTGCAGAACATGACCAAGCAGGAGCTGATCCGGGAGTACCTGGAGCTGGAGAAGTGCCTGTCCAGGCTGGAGGACGAGAAGAACCGCCTGAGGGGCCGGCTGGACAGCCTGAAAGCCACCAGAGGCGGAGATGCTGCCGCCGCCGCCGCTGCTGCTGCGGAGAGACAGATGCAGGAGATCGAGAGCGAAGTGGAGAAGTTAAAAGCTGAAAACCAGAGACTCGAGAAAGAGAATGAACTGTACAAACAAGAAAGGAGGTGTTTAGAGAACGGGAAATAAATGGACATTAATCACCTACAATGTAAATATTTTAATGTAAGTGTTTTATAAAAATGCATTGGAAGAACATCATCTCCCCCCCTTTCCCATTTTGTGTACATTTTCTGTTGAACTTTTTATGTGCAACTTTGCCTTATTTCCCCTCTGAGGTCAAGGTATACAGTGTTTTACTGACCAACTTTTTGATGCGTTGTGTCCAGAGCCATGTACATCGTCAAAAAATGACATCCATCAAAGTAATAGTCTAAGAATAAATATAACATTAGTGAAGTCATAAAGATGGTTATTGGTGTGATATTTGTGTTCACAAGTAATTTTTTTTAGCAACGTAAAGTGATCTTTGGCAGACGTTCAGTGCCAAGTGGAAGGGTCAGTTTGTGAGATTGGCGTTTTCCAGCGGGTATGGGCATTCATTTGAACATTCCCATTCTGACCCATTTGATCAGAGGCTGCCTTCCTGCCCAATATCACTGGTGATAAACTACTTTTGCTGGTCTCCCAAGTATTTGCCGAAAATGTTTGTACAGAGTTTCAGTTTATTGAAAGTCCAAGGATTGTACTAAAAAAAATGATCGGACTTGTTTGTGCAACCGCAGGATTACACAATTATTCGTACTGTCAAACCCAAAGTGTATGTGCCATTATGAAGATTGCATAGGTGCTATAGTTACAGAATGTCAATGGGGAGCAAACATATGGCAGACTCGCTTGGAGTTGCTACTTTCTGCTACAAGAATTAAAGGTGTAGGGGTAAAGTGTAAAGAACATACAGGTCGCAACTGCAACCGACCACCGTACGTTATTGGCAAGTGTGAAGGCCGATAACTTTGTCCCTGTACAGCCAAAAACAAGTGTGTGCGGACCCTCTGTCTAAGCTGAAGCAGTGAACAAAAGGAAATGGGAAGCCGTGGGCAATCTTTTTTTATTAAGTGGGGTGAAATCAACACATCTAAACTGATTTGATGCTGACTGTGAAGAAAACCTTGAGGGACTAAAGGTAGGGGGAAAAAACGACCCCTTGCGATGCCTGTTTAATAATCCGCGCCATTTATTGCAGCCTGGATTCAATTGGAATCTTATAGTGAAAAACAGCTGTTGTAATTCGGCAGTCATGACTGAAAATATGACAGACACCTATTTTACAAAGGGTGGCGATATTTGAACGTTCTGCGTAAATTGCTGACTCCCAAGTTATATGTACATCTTTGACGATATGTAAGGGATACAGATCGCAAGAATTTGCTTTTAAGCACAAAGTGAAACTCGTTTAATTCAACAGCATGAAAAATATTTTCCTATTGCACAAAGCAATGCCACAGATTTAAATCTTTCAACAATTTAGCACGATGTGATTCAACAATCATTTACCATTTTGATCAATTTTAAATCTTGCTCAAATTGATATTCCACATACTTATCATAAGAGGGCGCATTCCCATTTGAAAAACAATTGATAACCACGTCTAACTGGACCTTAAAACAGCATAAATGTTAAGAAAACATGACTGGTATTGTTTCTGGGGAGTGTATCTTGCATTTTTGAAAAGTGAGAAGACCTTGTTTGGTTAAAGTTGAACGCGTTTCCACATTGCTTCATTTGTAAACAAACAGTTGACATTCAGCCATTCAAAGAAGAAGGTTATAGGTTTGATCCCCATTTTATGCCGACTTAGCTGATCTCAGCCCAGACAGCAGTCCATAGAATGGTACAGCACAGAAGGCCATTCAGCCCATCACTTTTGTGCCAGCTCTTTCAAAGAGCAATCCAGTTAATCCCATACCACTGTTCTTTCTTCCTATACTGCCAATATTTGTCCTAAGCATCACAAAATTGTGATGGCACAAGAGGCTATTTGACCCATCATGTCTGCACCAGCTCTCTAAATGAACAACTCACCTAGTGCAAATCACACCCCAGCCCCAGTAACCCTGCACATTCTTCCTTTTCAGATAACGGTCTGCATCCACTTCCCCCATGAAGGCTACTGCTCAATCTGTATCCACCACCAGCCTATTAGGCAGTGTATTCTGAATCTTAACCACTTATTGTGTAAAAAAAGTGTTTGCTCACGTGGCCTCTGGTTCTTCTGGCAATCATCCTTAAATCTGTGCCTTCTGCCATCGAAAATGATTTCTCCTCATTTACTCTAAACCTCTCATGATTTTAAACAGCCCTATGAAATGTCCTTTTCTGTTCTAAGGAAGAACATTTCCAGCTTCTCCAGCCTATCCACGTAATTAATGCTTCATCCCTGGAACCATCTATGAAGATAGTTGTTTTATTATGTGTGTGGATTGTTTTTATTGATCAGTTTAAAGGATGCATCTGTTGGGTTTATTTGGTGGCTGATGCCTCTTGCATTTGGCACGCGGAGGACTGGAGCACATGCGGCTGGTGGCGGTGGCAGGTGCGGCTGTTGGTGGAGCACAGAAACAGCAGGAGGTAAGGGAAGCCCAACATGAAAGTTACCCTGGCTGGAGAGAGTGTTTCTGCGAGAGATCGGATAAGATTGATGGAAGGGTTGGGGATGGCAAGAGTTTGAGGATGACATGGGAAGGGTGGAATGGCATGAGAGGGGAGGGGCTGGTATGGAAGAGGTTGCCTCGGGGGAGTGGATGAGATGACGGAATTAGTTAAGTATGATAAAATGGCAGGGGAAATTGATATGACAAAATTTATAATTAGAAAACAATTCTTTGTGCTAAAATTGAAGATTCATTAGAATTAAATGAAAAGGTTTTCGAGAAGCTGTCAAGTGAATTAAAATAATACATTGGCATTGATTCTATAGGCAAAGTTTATACCCTCCAAAGTTTCAACATAGTATAATTCCAATGGGCATGCTACACACAAACTTGGTCTCAGGGAAAGAGCAGTTATAATGTTGCTACAGTTTAGGATTTATCATGGAACAAGATTAGGAGTTAGGAAGTTGTTTTCTTCAATGTTAGATGCAGAAATTAAAATAAGTACATTTCAAAAAAATAGTTCATTCCTCAAATAATATTGAGCCCGTCAGATTTAAACATTCCCTTTCAATTCAGGAGAAAAGTCTAATTGGAAAGAATTTTGAATTCTATGGCTATAAGCAAGTCACAAGACCAGACTCTTGAAAATATTTATGTATATTCCTAGGCCTGTTTTTACACAGTTTTATGTGGCTTTTTCCAGAGTGAGATGTTTTGAATCTGTTAGTTATTCTTTCACCAAACACTAAGTCCAGCATTTAAAGAAGTAGTGTTGCAATTACGATACTAATTTGACTGCAAATGTTTCTGGGATTCTGCAAGTTCTAGTAGATTACTATTGTGCCCTCTTGGAAGTATTAACAGCCTTTGACAAGTGGTGCCTAGAATTAGACACTATTCCAGCTGAAACAGAACTAATGCTTTATATATGTTTAGCATAACTTCCTGGCTTTTGTACTCAATTTAGGAAGCCCAGGATCCCATATGCTTTGTAACAGTTTTGTTAACCTGTCCTGCCACTTTCAAAAAATTATGGTCTAACACCCCAGAGCTCTCAGTTGTCCAGTTCTACAGTTATCCTTGGCAGCCCTGTGAAGAAAGAGAAAAAGGAGGAAAAAATCGTGGTTCATTCTCTTAATCTCCATTCCACAACCCTGGGAAGAAGTGTGTGTGTGTGTGTGTTAATGTGCAATGAGAAGGAATAAGGCCTTGCTGTGATGCTGTTGCCAGTTAAAGTATTTGTCAAGACTCTAGGCTGGTATGAAGAATGGTCACTTAGGGTGAGGTTTGGAGAGCCACTTATATGCCTATACTTCAGGATGACTAAGCTCCTTCATCTGAATGCAGAACTGGAACAAAATAATGTTGCCTCCATTAGTTATTAAAAATATAAAGCTATGATGATATTCCATCCACCACCCAAAATTATTTTGTTTTTATTTAAAAAGACAAAATTACTACACCTAAGTACCCGTAGTGAATATCCAAGGCTTTGAATCAATTAGCTGACAGTTTTTCCATCATTCATTGGAAAAAACCTCTCACGTCTACAAATTAGCCTACTGAAAAAATTGACAAAGCACAAGTGGATTCTCAAAATCAAGTGTACAATAGATGCTAATTAAAAGGATTTCTGCTATAATTTGAAATTGCAGACATGCAGAGTGTGCGAGTATGTTGCTGCGTGAGGAAGTTTACATTTTCCAATATTAATGTTGGGAGATACAGCATTAACTTCTACCATTGTCCTTCAGGTTTGGAACTCAATTTAATCCAGCCAAAGAAAGTTAAATATTGTTGGCGCTTCCAGTTGTTAAGAATCACAAATTTAACGATCCTAACTTGTACCAATTCCCATCCTATTCTTCTGACCTACATTGGCTCCACATACACCAACACCTCAATTTTATAATTTTCATATTCATATTCAGATCCCTCCCTACAACCCTCCAAAGCTCTGGGATTTCCTACTAAGTGACTTTATCTCTCTAGCTTTGTCCTCTTTTAAATTTATCCTTATAATTTCTCTCTTTGAGCAAGCATTGATTGCATGTTCAAATAGGAACAGGAGTAGACCATTCAGTCCTTTGAGTCTATTCCACTGTTGAATGAGACTAGGGCTGATCAGTGACTGAACTTCATGGGTAACATTTTCCCCCCATTGGGGGGGATGTGTGGGCGCAGGCGGGCAGGTTCCCGATCGGCACCCCTGAATGGGGGTGCACCGCCATTTTATGTGGGCGAGTCAATTAAGGCCTGCCCAGTGTGACTCCCGCCAGGAAGCTCTTTGCGCTCTCTGTGTGGGCGGGAAGGGATTTCCTGAGCCGGGAGTGCGCTCTTTTGTGCATGCACGCGAAAGTGCGCACAGGTCTCCCTGAGACAAAGTGCTGCCTCAGGGAGATCAGCTCAGGTTTGAAACATTAAATAAAGATGAGAAAAAAATTTTGCTGCCATGTCGCCTCATGTGACACTGTCACATGAGTTGGGACATGTCCATAACTTTTATTTTAAGATATTCTGAAATTTTTAAATCCCTCATGAAACCTCATCCCACCCGCCAGGGCTCCTGGCCTGCCCGCCAACCTTAAGGTTGGACGGGCAGGTCCATTAATGATTTCAATTACTTTTTTAATGGCCTTAATAGGCTGTCGACAGGTCAGCCGGTGCGCAGCTGAGTCGGCTGCAAGCCCGCCAACCTGAAAATGTAAATGACGTGGGGTAACATCGGGATGCCTGCCCGATGTCACCTGGCGTCATTTTACGCGTCGGTAAGCGGGCCCCGCCCCCACCCCCACTCGCCGACCGGAAGATGCAGTCCCATATGTCCATCTTTTTCCCTTATCCTTTAATACCTTTTAGTTAACAAAAATCTATCAATCTCAGTTTTAGAATTAATAATTGATCTAGCTTCATTGGCATTTGTGGAAGAGAATTCCAAATTTCTATGACCCTTTGTGTATAATTTCACTCCTGAAACATCTGGCTCTAATTTTTAGACTCTGCCTCTTCGTCCCAGATTCCCGAACCAGAAGAAATATTTTCTTTCTATCTTCCCCTATCTGTTCCCCTTAATATCCTGAAAACTTTAATGTAATCACCTCTTAACATCATAAATTCCAGGGAATATGACCCTAGTTTGTGTAATCTCTACCAGAAATTTAACCCTTGGGGTCCAGGTATCATTCTGGTAAATGTACCTTGCACTGCTTCCAAGTCCAGTATATGCCATTATGATGCCCAGGACTGCTCCAGGTATGGTCTAACCAGAGCTCTATAACCAAGGAATGTGTTCTACTCCCTTGTATTCTAGTCCTCTAGATATAAAGACCAGCATTCCATTAGCCTTTCTGATTATTTTCTGTAGCTGTGCATGACATTTTAAATGTAAAAACCAAACTTTGGCGCCACCCAATTTTAGCTTCTTGATTTGTCTTCTTTTCCATGGTTAAGATTTCATTTTCAGCACTCCCAATGCGTTTTCTCGAGTGTGTCATTGCGTAAATTCCTAACAAGTGCTCTTCGCAGGTGGAGCTCTGGTAATGGTTGTACTGAAGGACAAAATTTACCCTCTCCTCTCACCAACATTCATGGCATCCCACACTCCAGGCCATGGCTCTTCAATTGGATTTCTTATTAACAAAAAGGGACTGTTTTTGGTTGTCTGATCTTGGTCAGTTAGTTTCTCCACCATTTCAAAAGTTTTCCTTGGTTAAATGCATAACCTTACTTGGAACTTTTTTCCACACCATTCAAACTTAATATCAAGCTGAATAATATTACAGTCTCTATTCAGAAGTTGCTCTTTTGACCATCAGAAAGTTAACTCATTCTGATTTGTTACTCATCACTAAATTTGTTATGGCCTGTTGCCTTGTCCAGAAAACTGTCCTGCACACATTTGAGATGTTTATTGCCCTTACTGTTCATTTTTCCTAGTAAATTGAAAATCAAGATTGCTCATTAAAAGCGTGTTATTCATTACTCTTACTTTATTTTTAACAGCTATTTTATTACTACTTCCTATAATCTTTTCCATTCCTGTTACCTTTGTCACTTTTTGTACTCTGACCTTTGTTCTTATCCCTTTTTCTTAAGGTTACTGTTATTTCCACTCACTCTGCACTCACTTACTGTCCTTTCTGCTTTCCTATTTATCCTTCCCCTGGATCTTAATCCTAGCTCAGTTCAGTTTCTTTTTGTTTTATTCATTCATGGGATGTGGGCATCGCCCAAGGTGGTGGTGAGCTGCCTTCTTGAACCACTGCAGTCCATGTTGGGGTGAGGAAGGCGATGGCGTACTGTCGCTGGACTAGTAACCCAGAGACCCAGGGTAAATCTCTGCTGGTGGTGGAATTTGAATTCAATAGCAATCAGGAATTAAGTCTAAACTATTGAAATCATTGTCAATTATCATAAAGACCCATCTGGTTCATTAATGCCCTATAGGGATGGAAATCTGCTGTCCTTACCTGGTCTGGCCTACATGTGACACCAGACCCACAGCAATGTGGTTGACTGTTAAATACCCTCTGAAATGGCCTAGCAAGCTACTGAGTTGTATCAAACCGCTACAAAGTCACAAAAAAGGATTGAAACTGGATGGACCACGGGGCATCAACCTAGGCACTGGAAAAGACAACGACACTGTCGCTGGGTCAAAATCCTGGAACTCCCTTCCTAACAAAACTTGGGGGGTACCTACACCACACAGACTGCAGCAGTTCAAGAAGGCAGCTCACCAACACCTTCTCAAAGGCAACTAGGGATGGACAATAAATGCTGGCCGAGCCAGCAAAGCCCACGTCCCGTGAATGAATTTTAAAAAGCAGGTTCTTATGGCACAGCTGTTAGTAGAGGCTGAGTTGTTTAAATCCCAAAGGGAAACTTGAACAGCTGTCATAACCTATATTTTCAATTGTATGTTTGAGATGCAGCTCTTAATTCAGGAATAAGCCCACTGAGCCTCAAAAGTTTTTTTATATAAAAACTAAAACATTTATTAATTTAACAACAAATTAAACACATACACATGTTTACAAATTACTACCATAATAGCTTTTAAACAAATCCCGGTAAATCTTCACCAAGGCAAAAATAACCCATAGATTTTAAACAGGCACCAGGCAAAGCACATTTCACCATACGAATTCAAAATGAGGTTCCTTGCAGACACAGTTGCAGGCATACAGGCTGGTTAGATCTTAAATGCCTCTGACTTACACACACAAACTCCTTTCTGTTTATACCTAGCTTCCCCTTTGAATGTAAATTTTCCATTGTTTTACTAGGTTTTTAATTTTACCTTTCCTAACAATAATCCTTTCATTCCACCAATTTTATTAGTAATATAAACACATTTCTTGGTGTCTCCCAGCTAGGTGCAAGATTTTACCCATTCTTTTGGTTTATTCAACAAATGTGAATTTACACTTAACTTCTCCTTACGTTTATCTAATTAACATCTCAAAACTACTATACATCAAAGCACCCAGACTAGCTGGCTTTAATCCAATTAAACCACACACACACACACACACACACACACATATAGACACACATATTGACACACATCCTTCTGCAATTCCAATTCAACAATAATTTCCAATAACATTATAGACATTAATATCTCCTCATGACAAGGTACACCTACAGTGCTGTTAGGAATGGAATTCCAAGACTTTGACCCAGCAACAGTGAAGGAACGGTGATATATTTCCAAGTCAGGATGGTAAGTGGCTTGGTGGGGAACTTGCCGGTTGCATTCCCATGTGTCTGCTGCCCTTTCCTTTCTAGACAGTAGCGGTCGTGGGTTTGGAAGGTGCTGTCTAAGGAGGCTTGGTGAGTTACTTCAATGCATCTTATAGAGGTAAAGGTGGAGCTAAATTCATTGGTAGGACTCTTTCCTGTCCCATTATGAATGTCAGAGGGCCATCAGAAAGTTAATAAAAAGGGAAAAGTAGAATATGAGAGTAAACTAGCCAGGAATATAAAAACAGATTGTAGGAGCTTTTGTAAGTATATAAAGAGGAAGAGAGGAGCTAAAGTAAACCTTGGCCCCTTAGAAGCAGAGACAAGAGAAGTTATCATGGGGGATGAGAAAATAGCAGAGGTATTGAAAAAATATTTTGGGCCTTTCTTCACAGTAGAGGACACAATTTTCATATCAGAAATCAACAGTAACCTGGGGGCTAAAATGAGAGAGGAAATTAAGGAAATAAACATCAGCAGAGAAAAAGTATTGGCAAAACTTGAGGGACTAAAATACGACAAATCCCTGGGACCTGATCGCCTACAACCTAAGGTTCTAAAAGAGCTGCAGAAATAGTGGATGAGTTGTCTATGATTTTCTGAAATTCCCTAGATTTGGGAATGGTCCCATTAGATTAGAAGTTGGCAAATGTTACACCAATTGAACTACAGGTCAGTTAGCCTAACATCAGTTGTTGGGAAAATGCTGGAATCTATTATTAAGGAAGTCTTAACAATGCATTTAGAAAAGCATAGCATGATTAGAATAAGTCAATATGGTCTTACTAAGGGGAAATCCTGTTTGACAAATTTATTAGAGTTTTTTTGAGGATGTATCCAGTAGGGTAGATAAAGGGGAACTGGTAGATGTATATTTGGATTTCCTAAAGGCATTTAATAAGGTGCCACACAAAGGGTTAACAGGCAAGACAAGGGCTCATGGAATTGGGGGTAGTATTTTAGCATGGGTAGAGGATTGGTTAATGGATAGAAGGCAGAGAGTGGGCACAAATGAGGCTTTTTCAAGTTGGCAGGCAGTGAATAGTGGAGTGTCACAAGGATCAGTGCTGGGGTCTCAGCTGTTTACGATTTATACTAATGACTTATCTGAAAAGACAGAGAGCAATGTACCAATGTAAGCTGTGGGGAGGACACAGAGAGCCTGCATGGAGATATAGACAGGTTAGGTGAGTGGGCAACAAGATGGCAGATGGAGTGTAATGTAGGGAAGTATGAAGTTATTCACTTTGGTCATAAGAATAGAAAAGCAGATTATTTTTTAACAGGTGTGAAACTTGTATGTGTTGATGTTCAAAGAACCTGTACAAAGAACACAGAAATGTAGCTTGCAGGTGCAGCAAGCAATTAGGAAGGCAAATAGCTTGTTGGCCTTGATTGCAAAGGGACTGAAGTACAATAATAAGGAAGTCGTGTTACAGTTGTACAGGGTTTTAATGAGACCACATCTGGAGTACTGCCTGTAATTTTGGTCCCCATGTTTAAGAAAGGATATACTTGCATTGGAGGCGGTACAGCAAAGGTTCACTAGATTGGTCCCTGAGATTAGGGGGTTGCCCTATGATGAAAGGCTAAGTAAATTGGGCTTAAATTCTCTGGAGTTTGGAAGAATGAGGGGTGATCACACTAAAACCTACAAAACTCTGAGGGGCTTGATAGGGTAGACATTGAGAGGTGGTTTCCGCTGGTTGAAGAATCTAAATCACAGGGGGACAGTCTCAGGATAAGGGGCCCATCATTTAAGATGGAGAAGAAGAGATATTACTTCACTCAAAGTATTGTGAATCTTTGGAATTCCCTAGCCCAGAGGGTTGTGGATGCTCCATCGTTGAATACATTTAAGGCTGGGATTGACAGGTTTTTGGTCTATCAGGGAATTAAGGGATATGGGGAGTGGGCAGGAAAATGGAATTGAAGCCCAAGTTCAGCCATGATCGTATTGAATGGTGGAGCAAGCTCAACGGGCCATATAGTCTACTCCTCCTATTTCTTGTGTTCTTGCCAGTGCCTCATGAAATGGAATCCCCTTTTCCACACTACTCTTTCAGTCATATATTTACCAATTAGCACATAGTTCAGGTATTAATCCAATAGATTACCAGGCTCAAGGTCCTGCTTTGTAATTTAGCTCTCAGCTCCAGCTATACCCTTACAGGACCTCCTGCCTATTCTTTCGTATGTCCATGGTTCCAGATGGATTACAACAAAAGGTTCCTCCTGCTCACTTTTTTCCAACTGCTTGGAGATATTCCTTACGTTAGCTCTGGGTCGGCCACACACCCTCCTGGACTCTCAATCGCAATTACAGAAGATACCCCCTAAACCTGTAAATATCAAATCTGCTAGAACTAAAACATTTCTATTCAGCCCCTCCCCCTTGGAAACGCCTCCTTCCCCATGGAGTCTTGGTTAGCAATCTGGCCATCGATCAACGCCCCCCCCGCCCGCCCATCTCCTGCACAGGTAGCAACAACATTGTACCTGGCAGACAGGATCACTTTCTGTGGTTTCTCCTTCTCTATCACCACAAGTTGTTCCCACCCTGCTGACTGCCAATGACATCCATCTCTTCCTGTACCTTTCTATATGGGGTGACTGCATTCTGGAATAAACTATCCAGATATCGTTCTCCTCCTTTAAGTGCCAGTATTCCTTCACTCACACTCCAGCCCAATAACTTGGACATTTCCTCCAGGTTCTGTCATTTGGGACAATTTCACGGTCCACAAATTCCCATATTCTGCAATCCCTGACACACTGCCTTTCCTGCCATTATCTATTCTGTATTTATTGATTGTACAGCAGTTATCTATTTACCTATTTTCAGTGCCAATTAATTCATCATTGATAATTTGTCAGAAAGGTTTAATTTTGTTTCTTCTAGTTAATTGCTCATTTAATTTAGTCTACTTTGCTATTGTCGATATCAATTTTCATGTATTTCATTTTTATTTACTTAAGTTGCTAGTTAGATTTTTAACCTTGCCTCTTTATTATTACCTTTTTTTAAAGATAAAAGTTTAGTTGCCACTTAATCTACTATATAGTTAAGTATTAATTTAACACTTAACTTTGTCTTCTCTTAATTCACTTGGCACTTCCTTGCCCCTCTAAACCAAATTCCCACTCTCACCAAATTCCCATTTGAAAAATCCTTACTCTGGTCCCAGTTCACATTGATTCCAGCTTGCTTTGGTCCCAGCTCATTCCATTCAACAGCTCACTCTGCTTAAATTTTAGTTTAATAAAAAAAACACAATCTCTTTCAATCACCCACCATTTATCACCGACTCACCCCTGAATTGCCATGTTCGCCAAATTCACATTTTAGAAGTGATTGCTCTGTTCTCAGTCCACACCATTACCAGCTTACTCAGCTGTGCCCTTGGTTCACGTAGACATTGTTTCTCTGGGGTTGTCATGGATCTTCTGCTGAAGTTGAGAACTATGATCCAGTCAATTGAAAGTTAATGGGGTTATCTCTCTCTCTCTCTCTTTGTCCTCATCCTTCTCTGTTCAGAATAGATGTACTGATAAAGGGTCACAATGCATAAACTGAACAACTGGCTCACTGAGAGGTTCATCAATTTTGCAGTGTGGGCGTCTGAGTCCCAACAATGAAACAGTTTTCTAATGCAGGCCTCAAACTGATTGACATGTTCACCTAACTGTTGATGTCTTGCACTCCTGATCAAAAAGTCACATTCAATTCATCTGAAACTGCTTCCAGAAAACAGCCATTAATGTTAATTGACAGAGTTTCTTATAATTATTTACATTTCCCCAAGCTAACCACAATTCCCATTTATCCTCCAGCTCTATTATTAATTACCTGAGCACCACAGTTTCCTTAAATTTTTACCTCTTCTTCAGGCACGAAGTCATCAGCAGTAAGAAGAACACGCTTTACAATTTTGTTTTCCACAGGGTCAGTCTATTTGACATTAAACATGAAATGAACAGTATTCAGTAGAAACTGTGTATTTACAGGAGTTAGAATCATTACTAACTTCCCAAAATGTCAAATCAACAAAGGCACATCTCCTGCACTATCTCTAGGCATAAAATTGATCCTTGAATCATGGTCACTTGCTTCTTACATGGTTATGTGATGCTGTGCTAGCTTCAGACTGACTGCTGGGCTGAGCACAAACAGCCAAATATAAACATATAATTGGAAGCTCCTGGCCACATAGATATTTGTCAAAAGGGACTACAAAGAACCATTGGTTCTGCTGTCTCACAGATCTAACCTATCCTGTCACCACAGACACAACTGTCAATCATAACTACTAACCCAAGATATCAATCATCATAATTGGAATTGAGTGGCATGCCTTAATTCATTGTTCTGTGTCAAATAAATTGAATGATCTGCCGGATTGATCCCTAGAATAAAGGAACATTAGTTTTTATCTTAAGGATTGGAGAATTTTTTAAAAATTCACTCATCAGATGTGGGCATCGCTGGCTGCGCCAACAAAAATTGCCCATCCCTAATTGCCCTTGTTCAGTGGGCATTGAAGACTCAGCCACATTGCTGTGGGTCTGGAGTCACATGTAGGCCAGACCAGGTAAGGATGGCAGACTTCCTTCCCTAAAGGGCATTAGTGAATCAGATGGGTTTTTACAACAACCGGCAATGGTTTCATGGTCATTATCAGATTTCTAATTCCAGATTTTTATTGAATTTAAGTTTCACTATCTGCCATGGTGGGATTCAAAACCAGGTCTCCAGATTACCTTGGGTCTCTGGAATACCAGTCCAGTGTAAATACCACTATGCCATCACCTCCCCTAACAAAGAATACAAAGGAATGGAAGAAATATTCCCTTTAACTTCTGTTTCCTGTGCATGACTGGCTTGTTGCAATGTGTGGCCCCTTTAAAATGCTCTTGACGCACATGTATGCATCTTAAAGGGAATGTTGCATTTTGCACAGTATGTTTGTTCCCTGCATAATACATTCCCAGTTGCCACATGGGCGCATACCCAAACAGCTTAGAAGGAACATTGTATGGAAGCTATGTTATAGTTGTATAAAGCTCAGGTTAGACTGGATCTGGAGTACTGGATTCTATTCTTGGTACTGCAAGGGAAGGAAACATTGGCATTGGAGGGGGTGCAGTACAGATTCACTAGAATGATACTTGGTCGAAAAGGATGAAATTATTAGTACAGGCTGCATAGGCTTGTATATCTTTTTAGTATAGAAGATTCGGGGTGATCTCATTGAGGTAGTTAAGATGATCAAAGGGTTTGACCATGTAGGCAGAGAAAAACTATTTTCTTTTATGGGAAAGTCCAGAACAAGAGGTCATAATTTTAAGAGCTAAACTGTTTGAGTGATGTCAGGAAGTACTGCTTCACACAAAGGGTAGTGGAACCTCAGACGCTATCCCTCCGAAATTTGGGGTTGGAGGGCAGTTCAATTGAAAATTTCGAAACTTAAATAGGTAGATTTTTGTTAGGATAGGCCATCAAGGGATATGGATCAAAGGCAAGTAAATAGAGTTGAGGTACAGATCAGCCATGATCTAATCGAATAGCAGTGCAGGCTTAAGGGGCTGAATGTCTTAATCATGTTCCTTTTTTTAATCAAACCATGCATACCAAGGATTTCCTGCATAATGCACATCTCTGCCTTACCTTGTGGTGTGAGTAGTCACCAAAATTTAGTTACATTCTTTACCATTTGCAGAAATAGCTAGCAATAATTAGACTTAAACATGAGACTGTGTGTGTGTGTGTGTATTCTAACAATAAGGAATCCAGTAATTGGCCCAGTAAAGACAAAAATGTTTTATTTTTGTCACATCTTCTACTAATTGTTTAATGAAGAAAATGTAAATTTATTTTTAATCCACGTTTTTAGCAAATCCAATTTATTCTTATTTTATTCAGATTTGTTCTTGAAAAAGGGGAGGAGAAAGGCAAAGGCATACGGAACTGAGGCAACAAGTACTCTTGCTGTGGCATGGATCTTAGATTTAAGGTATTGCATGATAAAGAGGTTTTACTGTATCTAAAAAGTGTCTGGTGTAGGCTCTCTGACTTTCGGAAAGAATCTGGAGTCCCCTAATCATGTAATTAATCAGTGGTTGGCACCATTGCTGTGGGATATGGTACACCTTTAATATATTCCCACAGTTCCTGGAGAAATGGTGATTTATGAATGTTTACAGTCCTGATGGCAGCACTCCTCCTCTGTCTAAATTAAAAGTTTTGGAAACCCAACCTAGCACACTGATTTAAAGATTCCTTAGAAAATCACAAGGCCAGATGGAATGCTTTGAGTTACTGCCCAACTTGAATGTGTAACTCTTTCATAACAACCTGATGCTACATATGGTGCTTGGAGTAGTTCCTTGTAGCAATGGCTACCCATATCATCTATATTGAAGTTTCTTACCACCAAGAAGTAACACTTAAAAAGTGAAGGCCTGTTCCTTAACATCACACATGTTAGCAGTCATGCATCTCTCTTGCACACATATCAGAGGGGACAAGCTTTATTTAAGTTCATCTAACCTTGTGAAACATTGTCTGGTACTCGACAGCATTCGCAGGTACTTTTCCCATGCATCTGCTTCTAAGTCTGATGCTGATGTACAATTTCCTGTATTTCATCTGATCTTATCCAATCTTAACACTTAGACAGCAATATCAATACTGCATTTTCTTGGCAGCATGGTGCTGATAGACGTTAGATTTACTTAGCCAGGCAAATTATATTTGTTGGGGGTTTTTGATGTCTTTCTAAATCACCCCGACTGATCCAGAACTAACCTTGCACCTTGCTTCCTCTACTGCTGTGGAATCCATTGGATGAGGACTGGAACCTCTCACATTCAGAGACCCTCCTCACTGTGGGTGCTGGCATATATTATACAACCTGAAGATGATTTGTTCTGCTTGTATGGTAAGAAAGCAAGATTCACTGAGCCGATCCGAGTGCTGTTCGATATTATAAGCACTTTCAATGAATTATTAAATTGGAAATGTTATGATTATACCAACATACAAACATGAAATGAGGTCAAATTGCACTACCCAAACATACTTAGGTTGTCTTAGGTGAATTTCGAACTCCTCAGGACCAGTTAAACAGAAAAGCTTGGTGCACTTTTCATCACATAGTGTCAATGATAAGCCAAGTGCACCACAACCAGCTGCACACAAAGTCCCTTTAATCTACCCTCACAACGTGGTTGAGTTTTGCCTTCACCAGCTGGATGGAAGTACTAGAGTAGTGGAAAGGGAAATTCAGTAGACCTTGTCTAGCTGAACTTTCAGAAAGTCCTTAATAAAGTACTTCATATGAGTTTACTCATAGAATCTTGTGGCACAAGTAGGGAGTTGAAACTCTGACTGAAGAATTGGATCCAATTCTGCAGTCAAAACGTTGTATCTAATGGGTGTGGTTCAGCCTGAAAGCATCTTATAGCCACATTCCCCCTACCCCTGACTCTGCTACTGTTCATTATCTTTCTGAATAACCTGGACAGTGTGGTTGGAAGTATGGTCAATGAGTTTGTAAATTACACCAAAATGTGTGCGTGGGTTAAGATAGTAGAGGAGTACAATCAGCCACAAAAATATTTAAATATGATAGAGAATTAGGGCAAGTTGTATTTAATCTAGATAAATTTAATGTCATGCAAATATTCCAGGGAGCATAAGCCTTGTTTATGTAATCTCCCATCATAATTCAAGCCTTGGTTCCCTGATAACATTTTGGTGAATCTACGTTGCACTGCTTCCAAGGCCAATATATTCTTCTAAGATATGATGCTCAGAACTGTACACAGTACTTCAAATGTGATCTAGCTAGGGCATTGTGTACAGCTGGTTATATTCTAGCCTACTCACTTAATCTATCAAGGTCTTTGTAATTTTATGCTCCCATCTAGACTACTTACTATGCCAATCCTTGTGTCATCAGCAAACTTGACTATATGACTCCCTATTGTGTTATCCAAGTCATTAATAAACATAGTGAATAGTTGAGGCCCCAGCACAGATCTTTCCTTTGAATTTGAGTCTTCTTCTTAGGCAGTCCCTCAGGATCGAGGATGTGATGTCAGCTTTAGCTATAGTTTCTCTACATTGGATGCCAAAAGAGGTAAGAGATAACATGAAACTAAAAGAAAAAAAAATACAAAATTATAAAGAGTAATGTAGATCCAGGGTGTTATAAAGAACAGCAAAGGAAGGCACAAAATAAGGAATGAGCTGCAAAATGGGAATATGGAAAGAAACTTGCAAGGAAAAACAGCATTAGATAAAATAATGGCACTAATGGCCAATAAATCCCCAGGATCTAATGCTTCCTACCCCAGGGTTTTGAAGTGAGGAAATTGCAGGTGTTTGAGCCATAATCTCCCAAAATTCTCTCAATTCAGGAATTGTCCGTTTAGATCGGAAAATTGCAAAAAGAACTCCATTATTTAAGTGAGAACAATTAGGAAACGATAGACCTGTTATTCTAGCATTCCTTCCTGGGAAGACTTTTGATGGGTTCTGAGATGGCTAATAAGTCTAATGCACAACCCGCAGACTCACCACATGCAAGGCAGGGGGTGTTTGAAGGGTCAGGCAGATGAGGTGTGCCTCTAACACCTCAACTTCACCTCGTCGTGCTCCCGATTTCTCAACGTGTTTGGTGCCTTCCCGAATAAACCTTCTCCACTTTGGTCGATCACAATCCAGGGACTCCCATGAGTTGGACAGGATGTTTAATTTCATCAGGGATGCTTTGCGGACACCCCTGAAGCATTTCCACTGTCCTCCTGGGAGTCTCCTGCTGTGACTAAATTCTGAGTAAAACAGTTGCTTCAGGAGTCTGGTCTCAGACATACGAATGACATATCCCACCCAACAGAGCTGGTTCTAAGTGTTTAGCACCTCGATGCTGGGCAAGTTGGCTTGGGAAAGGATGCTGGTGTTAGAACACCTTTCTTGCCACTGGATTTGGAGGATCTTGCGCAGGCACCACTGATTTGAGTACCTACCCATTAGCCCTACTCTTTTGTCTTTTATCACCTGGTCAATTAGAGTCAATAATTAAGGACAGAGTGACCTGAGATAATTTGCCTTCAATTTCATGAGCAATAATTTAGTTAACAATTTCTTATGTGGAACCTTCTCCTGGAATGCCCTCTGGAAGTTCAAATGAAATACATCCATTGACATTCCCTGTCTACTACTTTAGTTCCTTCCTCAAATAAAAACAGTTAGGTTTGTTAGACATGACCTACCCATTGGTCTCTCTAATCAACTCAAATTTATATTAAAAGCTTAGTCAGTCTTTCCCTAATTATAGACTCTAATAACTTGCCTGCAACAAATGTTAGAGTAACAGGTCTATAATTTCCTCATTTTTCTCACTTAAGTAATGGAGTTATGTTTGCAATTTTCCAATCTAAAAGGACAATTCCTGAACTGAGAGAACTTTGGGAGATTATGGCTATGGCACCTGCAATTTCCTCTTTTTAAAATCCTGGGGTAGGAAGCGTTAGATCCTGGGGATTTGTCAGTTATTAGTGCCATTATTTTACTTAATACTGTTTTTCCTTGCAAGTTTTTTTCCATATTCCCATTTTGCAGCTCATTCCTAATTTTTTGCCTTCCTTTGCTTTTCTTTATAACACCCTGGATCTACACTACTCTTTATAGCTTTGCATGTTTTTTTTCTTTTAATTTCATGTTATCCCTCACCTCTTTTGGCATTCAATGTAGATAGACCATAGCTAAAGCTGACAGGTTATTGAATTGTATTAATACAACCACTCAGTATAAACCAAAGGATATTTTGTTATGATACAATTCAGTGATCAGACTAGTTCGAGAATACTGAGCCCAATTTCGTTTCCTGCCCTACCAGGACTGATCTTGGGAAAGGTCCAGAGGAGAGCTACAGGAACGATTCCTAGCTTAAAGAACCTCGGCTGCTCAGGCTCAGTTAAACCATAGAAACAATAGAAAAATTATGGCACAGAAAGAGGCCAATTAGCCCATTGTGTCTACGCCGGATTAAAAAAAACTAGCCACCCATTCTAATCCCACCCTCCAGCACCCGGTCCGTAGCCTTGCAGGTTACAGCGCTTCAGGTGCAGATCCGGGTGCCTTTTAAATGAGTTGAGGGTTTCTGCCTCCACCACCAAACCAGGCAGTGAATTCCAGACACCCACCACCCTCTAGGTGAAGAGGTTTTTCCTCATGTGCCCTCCAATCCCTCTACCAATCACCTTAAATCTGCCCCCTGGTAATTGACCTTTCCGTTAGGGGAAACAAGTCTTCCCTGTCTACTCTATCTAGGCCCCTCATAATTTTGTATACCTCCATCAAGTCAACCCTCAGCCTCTTCTGTTATAAAGAAAATAACCCTACCCTACCTAATCTTTCCTCATAGATGCAATTTTTCAGACCTGGCAACATTCTTATAAATCTTTTTTACTCTCTCCAGTGCAATTATGTCTTTCCTGTGATCTGGTGACCACAACTATATGCAAAACTCCAGCTGTGGCCTAACCAGCATTGGACCTTGGCTATTTAGTTTAGAGCAGCGCAGACTTAGAGGCATCCTGATAGACGTCTATCCAGAGGCTGGATAGTGTCCCTATTTATAGATATTCCAGTTCAACAGCTTGGGGAGAACCGGAGGTCATGAGTTTGAACGATGTCAAAATAGGAATAGACAGAATATTAGGCGGTTCTTCATTTCCCAGAGTGTAGTGAGCCTCTGGAATGTGTGGCCATCTTGAGCAGTAGGTATCAATCTCTTCATGTCTTCAAGAGGGAGATGGATCAGTTCTTGACTGGGGCAGAGATGCATCACGTAGACGATAAGGACTTTAGAGATACAATTGGTCCATATGATCTCGTGGATTTGATCAGCAGAGAGGTTCGGAGAAGGATCTTCCAGAGTACCTTTTCCCTTATTGGCTTACTTTTTCCTGTTTTTGATTCTCCCCAGAGATTAAATGGTAATGGTGGGATTTGTTGTGGGGGGCGGTGGTGGGTGTGATGTGGAGAGGGAGGGAGTCACAATGCTCCAGCCATCATGAGTGTGAAGCAGTCTTGATGGACCAACTAGTCTCCTCCCACCTGTCAATTTTGTATGTTGGTATGACCAACCTCATTTCACTTCTGTCCCTTGTCATCTGCTAGATTTCAACCTTGCTTCCCGCCATAAGAGGTGAGCCAGTATAATTCATACCACTGTCACTGTACAGCTGTACAGTACATTATTCTATACACTATTTAAATGTGATGCAAAAATAGCCTATGCAGAAAATACTGTTGGAGCATGTTTCATTGAATAAGTTAAACTTAGTTTGACTGAACTTCACTTTCCATGTTGTTTCAAAGACATTCGATGGGCTACACTAAAATTCAGAATTGAAATTTCAAATCAGAGTTAAATATTGTGTCAGTTTGAGTCACCATATTGCCGGATTTGGATGCTCTTGTCAAGTGGGCTTTTGCATATCGATGTCCTAACTGTGGTCTCTTTGCCATTATGCTACTAATTTTTTTCTCTTCAAAAAATGTTATTTTGTTCCCATCAAGATGGGAAGTAGTGCCAGGAAATGGAAATTTCATTTTGGGCAACAAGTCCTCCTCTTTCAGGTACCATGCCCTAAGAGTGCATTGGCGACCATAGGCTTCCCACTGGTCCATGATTATGATTGGCAAAGTACTGCAGTGGTTTGCCTTTGCCTTCTGCAGTATGGCTGACCAGGGGACTCTCCCACTCTTTACTGCCTGCCATCAGGATTATTGGAAGGATTTACAGGCTGATAATCAATCTGTTTGACCACGTTATGAACGCACCTTTTGCGGCCATCAAGTCCTGGAATGGGACTTGAACCAAGACCTTCTGGCCCAGGAGTAGGGATGCCACCACTGCACCACAAGACCTCCCCTGGCCAACAAGTATCAGGATCAAAAGCTGGTTGTTATTGGTATCTGTGGATGAATCAGTGGATGGTCTGGAGAAAAGGTCTGCAGGGCTATGAAGTCCTGAGGCAGAATGCTGCAGTCCCCCCTGTACCAGATATCTCAGAGGTCTTGTTGTCTACTGCTGAAGTTCTTCACAGCTTTATTTCATGCCTCCTAGCTAGGGATAGACTGGATCCTTCCATGAGGCAAGAGCAGTTTCTAAGGTTGGAATTGTTGTGTTTGTTGTCAGGTGAGCATTGCTATCAGTCAGTGGAACATTGGTATGCTGATGCACAATGGTGAAAGTGCTTTAAGTGAGCATACAAGCTTGTTTAATATCAGGACCAACATATCAGTGATTCTCCCAAGCACTGATCTTATTGGTACTCTACTTTTATATTTTAGAAGTTCAAGTTCAGTACAACGGAAATCATCTAATCTAGTAATTCTGATGTCTGCTTTTATATTTGGAAACACAGTCACTGCTTGGAAAATAAGTTACCCGACCAGTTCTTACACCTCATTGGATGAAAGAGGAAATGGCTGTGTGGTTACATAATTGGCTAAGGGACAAATAGCAGATAGTAGTGGTGAGCCATTATTTTCCAGACTGGAAGGAAGTGTTCAGTAGTGTCCCATGGGATTATTATTGGCACCACTGCTATTTCTGATATATATTAATGATCTGGACTTGGATATACATGCCATAATTTCAAACACTGCAGATGACACGAAACTCAGAAATGTGGGGAAGATAATAACAGACTCCAGAAAACATTGACAGACAAGTGAAATGGCCAGATACATAACAGATGAGACTTAGCACAGAAAATTGTGAGATGATTAAATTTGGTAGGAAGAATGAAGAGAGGCAATGTAAACTAAGTGGTACATTTTGAAAGGGGATGCAGGAACAGAGAGACCTGGGACTGTATGTACACAACTCTTTGAAGGCGGCAGGATAAGTTGAGGAGGCTGTTAAAATGGCATACGGGATCCTTGCAAGGCAAAGAGTACAAAACCAAGGAAGTTATGTTGAACCTTTATGAAACATGACAACACACCTTAGGAAGGATGTCAAGTCCTTAAAATTGGTGAGAAGAGACCTACGAGAATGGTACCAGGGATGAGAGACCTCAATTACATGCAGAGACCAGAGAAACTGGGGTTGTGTTTTTTTTTAATCTGTTCTTGGGATGTGGGCGTCACTGGCTAGGCCAGTATTTGTTGCCCATCCCTAATTGCCCTTAAAGCAGAAGTTAAGGGAGATTTGATAGAGTTCAAAATCAAGAAAAACTTTTATTAAGTAAATAAGGAAAAAGGTTATCTCCAGTGACAGAAGGAGCATTAACTAGAGGCCACAGATTTAAGATATTTGGCGAAAGAACCAGAGTTGACACAAGGAAAAAAATATTATGCAGAAAGTTGTTATGATCTGGAATATAATACCTGAAAGAGTGATGGAAGCAGATTCAATGATTACTTTCTAAAGGGAATTGGACTTATACTTGTAGAGGGCACATTTGCAGGGCTATGTAGAAAGAGGAGAGTAGTGTACTAATTGTACAGCTTTTTCAAAGAGCCATCACAAGCATGAAAGGACGACTGGCTGCATCATTCTATGATTTAAATACCAACCTTCATGTCAAACAACAATAACTTTTAATGCGCTTTTAACAAAAGAAAAGCCGCAAGGCATATCATCAAGCAACAATCAGATGGAAATGGACATCAAATCAGAGATATTAGAAGGTGCACCCAAAAACTTGGTGAACGAGGTGGGTTTTAAGCATAGTCTTAAATGATGAGGGCGCAGGTGGACGGGCGGAGATATTTAAGGATGTAATCCTGAGCACGGGGCCTAGATGTGTGATATCATAGCTACAAATAATGGAGTGAGGGGAGCCAGGGATGCACATGGGTTGAGAATCAGAGGTTCAGAAAGTTCCAGGGAAGTTGAACAAAGTTACAAAAGCTTGGAGCAAGAACATGAAGGGACATGAGGATGAGATTTTTAAATTGAAAGTTTTGGGGAAGCAGGATCAGTCTGGACGGGCGGGTAGGTGAGCAGAACTTTGTGCAGGAGAAGAAATAGACAGCAGAGAACATTGAAAGTGACAAAGGCATGTATGTGACTTTCAGCAGCTGATGAGGCAGAATTTTTAGTTCGGCGCGATTGGCGGCCCGGGAGCAGCCGGGAAAGGTGCCGCTGTCTGTGATCGGCCCCAGACCGTGATTTCACATTGTGTACACTGTGGCCAATTAAGGCCCACCCAGCATGTACACCGGCTCCCCAATGGTCAGGAAGGAGCGGGCGGGGGCAGCGGCCTGTCAGCTGCCGGGTCCAATGACGACCCGGCGGCCGCTTTAAAAATGGCGCAGTCAGCCCCTGGAGGGCTGCTGGCGATGGAGGCATCTACCGTATTGTCAACTGGAAATTATGACTTCAAGTGCAGCTGCAAATACCAGGCAGGAGGGCAGGTCGTGTGGGCACTCAGCCCCCAGCTTTTCTGATGAGTGCACCATGGTCCTCCTGGAGGAGGTGGCTGCCAGAAGGGACACCCTTGTCCCCAAGGATGGAAGGAGGAGGCCACCGCACATTACAAGAAGAGCTTAGGAGGAGGTGGCAGCGCTGGTCAGCAGCCGTGATGTTGTGCGGTGCACCTAGGTCCATTGCCACAAGAGACTTAACGACCTGCTGCGCTCAGGAAGGGTGAGTACCATGTTGGCAAGGATCAGTGCGTTCAAGTGTTAAGGTCTGGCCGCCATCGCCACCCCCTCTCCCCACTCCCCCCATGGAGCTTGGCGCTCGGGTGTTAGAGTCTGATTGCCAACCGTCAATGACGCAGGAGCTGGCCAAGGGGGTGAGCCCTGGCTGCTTGGACCAAGTGCCTTGTGGCTTGAGGGCCACGACTTGGATGTGCCTTGCAAGGTGCTCCTCAGGTGGGGTTGGCCAGGCTGCAGTGGCGCTGCAGGTAGAAAGTGGACTAATCAATGCTCCTCTGTCCTTTCAGGAGAAGTCGGCCCATAACAACAATGAAAGGTCATGGACCGGCGAAGGCCCCCAAAACCTCCTAATCCTCATTAGATACAAGCAGGTTGCCTTGGAGGTGGAGAGTACCTCTATCAACCAGCCACGGAGATGCTGGGGTGTCAGACGAAGGTAAGAGCGCAGTGCACAGAGGTGAGAGTTTTGGATGGTGCAAACATTCTAGTGTAGTCTCATCATTGATGGGAGCCTCAAAACTGGATTCCCCAATGATTATTGAAAGACGATGGCACCATGATGCAGATCTCCATGGTCTCACCAGGGTGCCAGGCATGCACAGTGACAGTGTGATGATTTAAACTAATGACACGTCATTGTTCTCTCTTAGATTTGCCACCAAGCACCAAATCACAGCACCCTGAAGAGCCACTCTGATGCCAGAGGATTGCCAGGCTCCAGATGCACCTACGTCACACCTGCTATCTGAACCAGGCACCAGCATGGATACCAGCACCTTGTTGGGCATTAGATTGGTAGCTAGAATGTCAGCGCACAGCAGTGAGGGCAGTTTACACTTGCTTTTGAGATGCAGGCAGAGGCAGAGAGTGCCCAGGACGCTGGCAGTCGGAGGGCTGCTGGAGACCAGGACGATGCTGCATCAAAGGCAGATGATGACCCTCTGGAGTCGTCCATTAGGCGGCAGATGCTGGATGTTCAACGAGATGCGCAGGAGGATCTGCTGGAGATCCATGAGGGTATGCGTGCCATGGTCTCTGTTGTGGAGGACTCCATGCAAAGCATCAGCTCTGTGTTGACCTTCATGGCTGAGCACACTGCCTCCTCCATTGAGAGAGTGGCAACTTTCATGGAGAGGCAGCTCCAGGAACAGAATCAGGGGTTCCTGATGTTGCGTACCTGCAAGCCCTTACACAGGCACGACCTCAGGTGGTCAGTGTCAGTGTGGGAGATGGATGAGGCACCCAGTATCCCAGCTAGGTGTCCGTCCATCAATGACGAACAGGGAGGTCCAGAGCAAACTCATGTGGGTGCATGCGCTGCCTGTCGTCTCTGCAGGCTCCTCTCAGTGCACTCCTGTGCCCCTCTGCCAGTGACCGTGCATCTGATGAGGTTGCGGCGACTGAAGAGATGGCAGCACCCTTGCGGAGGCATGGCTCCTGTTATACCAATGCTCTGCTTCTGTTCTTAGGTGGCGGAGAGACTACATAAGCCACCTTTTCAAGGGATAGCCCTTGTCACCCAGCAGCCATCCATCCAGTTGGGCTGGAGCATTGAAGAGCCTTGCCACCTGGGAGTGTCTCAGGGTGTAAGCGTAATGGGACCTGCCAGGTTACCTTGCACAGACTTGCAGAATATGCATCCTGTGGTCACACACTATCTGCATGTTCATGGAGCGGAAGCCCTTCCTGTTGATGAATTCACCCGGCTGATCCCCTGGCACCTTGAAGACCCTGTGTGCAGTCAATTGCACCGTGGATGCCGGGGCACCTAGCAATAGCTGCAAAGCCTCTGGCTCACTCAGCCTGGCTGGCCTTATCCGTACAGAAATAAATGCAAGTCAATACCCACTTGAACAGAGCTTCTGTCACCAGTTTGACACGTATGGACAGGTGATTGGGAGATTTCATAAAGATCCCCCACTGACCCCTGGAAAGAGCCGGATGCATAGACGTTGAGGGCCACTGTGACCTTTTTAGCCACTGGCATGGGGTGTCCACCCACACAACTGGAGGTGATCTTAGACCCAATCATCTGACAAATGGAAGTCACTGTTTCCCTTGAGAAGCAGTGCCTTCTTCAGTATTGCACCTCTGCTGCATCGCTGCCTGTAAACCCTGGCAGCAAGGTAGTGGCATTTTTCGTGGCCCCTAACGCCTTGGACTGCTTGCTGACCCTGCGCCCCTTGTGCCTGTGCCTCTCCTCCCACAGGTCACTCCCCTGTAAGCTGCATTGGGACACCTGGCCTCCTCTCCCTTCTGCCCCTCTCTTCCTCGTCAGAGGAGGTGCCTCCAGCGGAGACCACAATCCCCAATGCCAGGGTTACAGAAGGCTGTCTGATACCTGGAAGGGCCCACACAGTCTGAATCCTCCGGGGGCCTTGTAGACACTAAGGAGACCTGAAATGAAGCCAGGAGATGCTAAGAATGAAGCCCCGAACAGAGATGAAGCTGCCAAGTACCAATAAGTCACCAGCAGCAAACTATCTACCAAACATCTCACTACTCACAGAGATAAAAACAAAAAAAAAACAAAAAAAAAAAAGAAAATCTCACTACTCACACTGGCAATGCTGCTGACCCTTTTTATCCCGCCTGTGGATGAGTTTTGTAAATTGTTGGCTGGCCACCTGCCGCTTTTTGCTTGGGCAACGAGCACGAAATTGCATGAGCAATGTAAAATCAGCGTCAATTGCCTTCTTAATGGCCTTAACTGGCTTCTTAATTAATGGTGGGTGTGGTTCCAGAACCCGCGCATGTCTGCTGACCAAAATATCACTCAAGAGCAGGATGATATCACAACACTTGCCTGACACCATCGCGCACAATTTCATGTCCGATTAGGTCGGACATGCACCCAGCCAATTGGCATAAAATTCTGCCCATGGGCTGAGACAGCTGTGGGCAATGTTACCAAATGTGGAAATAGGTGGGCTCTGTATTGGATAGGCTATGCGGCTGCAAGCTTGGGGTCGATTTGGATGCAGAAGTTGCAAGCAGTATGGTTCCATCTGAGATCGTGACAAGGGAAGGGAATGGAACCAGCGGAAAGGGTTAAAAGTCTGTGACAGGGACATAAGACAATGGGCTGATTTTAACTCACTCAAAACCTATTCACTTAGTCAGAATTAAAATTGGGCCCTTAGGCTTTAGTCTGCCCAGTGTTTAACAGAGCTCACCTAAGATTAGAATGCCATTGAAATAATCTGACAACACAATGATGAAGTCAAGACAGGTTGTGAAGAAATAGAGCTAGATACTATCAAGAGCTTGGTATTATCAAGTCTTGGATGTTGTCACCATACACATGGAAGCTGACCATGTGTTTTTAGATCCTGTCACCACGGGCCAGCATGTAGAAAAGGAAGATGTGAGGACCAAGTATAGATCCTTAAAGGACCCCAGAGGTAATGGTTGAGGGCAGTAAAAATGGCATAACTGGAAATGCCATAACTACATTTGGATAAGTGACAATGGAACCAAGTGAAGGCAGTACTACTGATCTGTACAATTGAGGAGAGGCATTGGAAGAGGATGATATAGTCAACTGTGACAAAAGCTGAAAAGGATGACGTTTTTAAATTTGATTAGGGCTGTTTCAGTGCCGTGGCTGGGGTGGAAGCCTAATTAGACAGATTCAAACAAGCAGAACTCAGGACATCCAAAATAGTTTCCAGCCAATTAATTACTTTTGAAGTGTAGTTACTATAGGCATATTGGAACTCTCACACCACAGTCTGGGCTGACTTTGAGCCTCGCTCCCAAAGGTGAAAGGCCAGTGTCTAATTTACTGCAGCATCCACTATCTTAATTCATACCACTCCAATAACATTATTGAATTATCATAACTTTATGGAGGCAGTCTAAGTGATGGATCACTGGTATCATTTGCTCTGTTTCTATTAACAAGTATACTCGCAAAATTTCAGTTACTATTATTTCTATGTGTAAAGCTTACTTGTTTATATTTATATATTGGGTTTCCATGCATTCAGAAATAAACATTTGTCTGGTTAATGAACTGGGCCACAAGTGAGAGTTTGGTTTACTTTCTCTATGCGCAGGATTTTGCTCTTGGCGGGGGTGCTCGGTGAGAATGGGGCGGGGTGGTCAGGAAGCCGACTGTCGCCTGCGATTGGCTCTGCACCACGATTTTATGCAGTTGGGCCAATTAAGGCCCACCCTGCGTGAATCGCGAGCAGCAACGCTGAGCACTGCCTGTGCGGGTGGAGGGAGGAGAAAGAGCGGGCCAAGCACGCAAGAAGGAGTGCATCAATCTCCCTAAGGCAGCTCCGTGCCTCAGGGAGACTGAAGTGCTATGTAGAAAAAAAATGAAGAGATTAAAAATTTAATAAAACATGTCCCCTCATGTGACTCTGTCACATGAGCTGGGACACGTTTGTAAATCAAAAGTAAAGTTTTTATTTAATGTTTATTTGCTTTAGGAAACCTCATCCCGCTCGTGGATGAGGTTTCCTAAAAAAATGTAAAGACTGTTTGGCCTTTTCGCTTGCCCGCCAACCGTTAGGTTGGATGGGCAGCATAAATTAGAATTTAATTGGATTGCTAATGGCCTTAATAGGCCTTTTAATTATTGGCAGGCGCACAGCTGACTCTGTTGCACACCCACAGAACGAAATATCGCGAGACTGCGCGATGACTTCGGGACACACGCCTGATGCCATTGTGCATCATTTTACACTCAGGCGTGTCGGGCACGTGCCCGCACGCCAAGAGTAATATTCTGCCCTATGATACATGTTCTATGCATTCCATAATTCCATTTAACAGAATCATGAAATGTACAGCACAGAAATAATTCCCATTGTGCTTGAGCTGGATCTCTGAAAATTAATATGAGACCATTCTGTTGGTGGCCATGAGAAAATTAATGTTTGGGATTAGAATTTAACAACACGTGGGCTAAATCATCATTGAGACATATAAATTAATGTTAGTACTTTGCATAATATCAAGAGCAATATATTTTCTTTGAATTGTTAAAATATTAATAAGAAACATTCTTTATGACCCATTAAAATAATTTGGGAAAATTGTGAAAAAAATGTTTTTCAAAGACATAAGATTTTGATGAAATCATGGTTTATTTATTAATCAGTTAATCTTGTCCTTTCCAGTTGAATACAATATAATCAAACTTTACACAGAGACTCATGGACCCAAAGCTGACTGAGAAGACACAAAATTGCACTCCTTCAATACTTAAACAGTGTTCTCCTCCATCAGATATGTGATTGATATAACCATATTACAAGTTTCTGAAATATTGCTCAGAAATCCATGTAATAGAGTATTCCCTAATGATTTTATAAACCAGCTCAATGCGCATAGATTAAAGCAAATTTTATTCCAGTTATTGCATTAATACTGTTCTTTCATTAGAAAGCAACAGAGTCTAACAAAGCAATATGTCCCAAGGGACTTCACAATTCAAGGTCAGATCCAGTAGGAATAGGAGCGGGGTCACGATGAGTAGTCAAAGATCCTGCTAAAGAGATAGATTTAGATCACTTGTTTTAAAAATGGCAGACATATAGAGAAGTACAAAAATTTATAAACAGTCTTCTAGAATGCGAAGAAAGATGGCTGAAGTATCTGCCGCTGACGGAGGGAATGCATAGTAAACCAAAGTTGGAAAAGCGGAGAGTGCAGACAGGAACAAGAAGTGATGGAAGAGGATGGTGTAGTTTAACATAGTGAAAGGTGCAATGAAGTTGAGGAAGGTTAATGCATCATGGTAGCAGGCACACAGAATGTTGTTGACTTTTGACCAGGGGTGATTTTGATGCTATGGGTGAGATGGAACTGGACTGAAGAAATTTGTACAAAGAATGGTGAAAGAGTTGGACACAAGTTTGAGTGGCAACAGCAGCTTCCAATATCTGAGTAGAAGATAGAGAAGTCTGGTAGTTTGAGAGGACAAGGATGGGCTTTTTAAACAAAAACAGAGACTTTTAAAAAGCAGGGTGGTTATGGCAATTTTAAAAGTGGAAGGAAAAAGTCTGAGAAGAAGGAACAGTTGATTATGTCAGGGAGCACAGAGTTGAAAAGGAGCAGTTGAATAGCCGGAAACTGAGAGAGGAGAGGCCAAGGAAGCAGGATGTGAGCTTCAGGGAGAGATGAGTCTGGTGAAAGATAAGAAGGTCAAAGTTAGGATGGTTGAGGAGGGGACATAGGGACAGGCGTAGGCCATTCGGCCTATCGAGCCTGCTCCACCATTCAAACAGATCATGGCTGATCATCTTACCTGTTACGCCATTTTTCCCACTATCCCAATATCCCTTGAAGCCATTAGTATTCAGAAATCTATTGATTTGTGTTTTGAACATGCTCACTGACTAAGCTTCCACAGCCCTCTGGGGTACAGAATTCCAAAGACTCACCATGCTCTGAGTGCTGAGTGAAGAAATTCCTCCTCATCTCAGTCTTAAATGCCCCTTATTCTGAGACTGTGTCCCTGGTTCTAGACTCACCAGCCAATGGAAACATCCTATCTACATCTAATCTACCCTGTCTCGCCCTGTAAGAATTTTGCAAGTTTCAATGAGATCACCTCTCATTCTTCAAAACTCTAGAGAATATAGGTCCAGTTTCCTCAATCTTCCCTCATAAAACAATGCAGCCATCCCAGGCATTGGTATGGTGGACCTCTGTTGCTCTCCCTCTATGGAAGATACATCCTTCATCAGATAAAGAGACCAAAACTGTCCAGATGCGGTCTCACCAAGGCTCTACACAAATGCAGCAAGACATCTTTAGTCCTGTACTCAAATCCCTTTGCGATGAAGACCAACATACAATTTGCCTTCCTAATTGCTTGCTGCACCTGCATGCTAGCTTTTAGTGACTCATGAACAAGGACACCCAGGTCCCTATGGACATCAACACTTCCCAACCTCTCACCATTTAAGAAATACTCTGCCTTTCTGTTTTTTCTGTCAAAGTGATAACTCCACACTAATTCACATCAGGCAGAATTTTTCCCCCGTCAGTTGGGGATGTTGAAGAGTGGGCACGCGGATGCGCGCCTCTGATCGGCGCCCCCAATTGGGGGCACGCCGCTATTTTACGTAGGCGGGCCACTTAAGGCCCACCCAGCATGATGTCCGCACAGAAGCATTATGCACTCCCTGTGCGGGCAGGGGGAATCCCTAAACCTGAGGGTGCGCTCTTTCGCACATGTGCATGAAAGACTGCACTCATCTCCCTGAGGCTAAGTACTGCTCTACTGTAAAAAATATTAAAAATAGAAAAAAAAATCCCTGATATGTCCCCTCATGTCACACGACACTGTCACGAGTTGGGACATGTCCAAAACTTTTAAAAAGACTTTAATTAAATTTTTAAAAACCCACATGGAACCTTAGCCTGCCCGTGGATGAGATTTCATGCTTTTTCTAATGCCTGCCAGGGCTCCTGGCCTGCCCACCAACCTTAAGGTTGGATGGGCAGGTCCATTAATTACTTAAATGATTCTGTCAATGGCCTGAATTGGCCATTGACAGGTCGGTGGGCACACAGCTGATTTTGCTGAGCCTGCGCCTACCTGAATATTTAAACGGGGCACGGTTACGTTGGGAGTTCCGCCCGACATCACCACATGTCATTTTATGCGTCGGCGAGCAGGCCCCGCTCCCCGCTCACCGATGGGAAAATCCTGGCCATTGTATTCCATCTGCCATGTTCATGCCCATTCACGTAACCTGGCCAATTCCCCTTGAAGCCTTCTTGCATCCTCTTCACAATTCTCATTCCCGCCTAGTTTGTGTCATCAGAAAATTTGGAAATATTACATTTCGTCCCCACATCCAAATCATTAACATAAATTTTGAACATCTGTGGCCCAAGAACTCACCCTTGTGGTACACCACTAGTAACAGCCTGCCATTCTGAGATTGACCCGTTTATACTTATTCTCTGTTTTCTGTCTGCTAACCAATTCTCAATCCATAGCAGTATATTACCCCCAATCCCATGTGCTACAATTTTTTTTACTAACATCCTGTGTGAGACCGAATCGAAAGCTTTCTGAAAATCCAAATACACCACATCCACTGTTTCTCCTTTATCTATGCTACAAGTAACATCCTCAAAAAAAACTCCAACAGGTTTGTCAAACATTTACTTCCCTTTCTTAAATCTATGTTGACTCTGCCCAATCATGTCATTACTTTCCAAGTGTCCAGTTATCACATCATTTGTAAAGATTCTAATACTTTCCCTACAACTGATGTCAAACTAATAGGTCTATGGTTCTAAGTTTTCTGTCTCCCTTCTTTCTTAAATAATGGTGTTACATTTGCTACTTTCCAGTCTGCAGGAACTTCTCCAGAATCCATAGAATTTTGAAAGATAACCACCAATGCATCCACTATCTCAATAGCCACCTCCTTCAACACTCTGGATGCAGCTCATTTTGTCCAGGGGACTTATCAGCCTTAAATCCAATTAAATTTTTGAATAGTACCTCTTTATTAATACTAATTTATGTCAGTTCCTTGGTTCCCTAGTATTTCTGGGAGATTTTCTGTACCTTCCTCCATGAAGACAGTTACAAAGTAATTGTTTAGTTTCTCCACCATTTCCCTATTCTCCATTATAAATTCTCCTGTCTCTGCCTATAATGGACCTAGTTTGTCCTTGCTAGTCTTTTCCTTTCCACATACCTAAATAAGCTTTTAATGTCTACCTTTGTTACTCACTATCTTGCATTCATCTATTCCCTTTCTTTATCAATTTCTAGATCATCCTTTGCTGGATTCTGAATTGCTCCCAATCCTCGGGCTTACCACTTTTCCTGACAATCTTATAAGCCACTTCCTTTGATCTAATACAATATTTAATTTATTTTCTTATCCATGGTTGATTCACCTCCTGTTGGATTTTTATGTCTTACAGGAATGTATATTTGCTGTAGACCATGTAATACATCTTTAGATACTAGCCACACTGTCTACCATCAAATCTTTTACGATATTTTCCCAACCTATCATAGCTAAATTCTCCCTCAGACCTTCATTATCTCCTTTGTTCAGATTTAGGGCCCTAATTTCAGAATGAACTATATCATTTTCAAACTTAATGTAAAGCTCTATCAAGTTGTGGTCACTATTTCCTAATGGCTCATTTACAGCAAGGTTATGATTAGCCCTTTCTCATTAGATAACACTAAATCTAAAATAGTTCGATCGCTAGTTGCTACATTAACATACTGCTCCAGAAACCCAACTTGTACACACAGGAAATCATCCTCTATGGCATTAGTGATAACTAGGTTTACCCTGTCTATATATAAATTGAAGTTACCCATTATTACTGTTACATGCAGCTCTAATTTCCTGATTATTTCCTGATTAAATCATCTATATTGTTGCAAATGCTGTGTGCATTCAGATACAGTGCCTTTAACTTTGTCTTTTTAACATTATTCCACATTCTGATCCTATTTGATGCTTTCCTTTGTTTCATCTGCCCTTGAATTTTGTTTACTACTCTTCTTCTTCCTGTTACCAGCTTTGCTTCCCTCCAATCTGAGCTCCCTTTCAGGTTCCCAACCCTCTGCCAATCTATTTTAGTAAATCTCCCTGCGAGGCTATTACTCCCAGTCTTGCTGAGATGCAACCCGTCCATCTTGTAGTTGTCCCATTTGCCCCAGAACCAGTCGACAATGCATCAGAAATATTATGCCTTCCCTTCTACGCCAATTCTCTAGCCACACGTTCAATCGCTCAATCCTTCTATTCCTATGCACAGTAGCATGTGGCACTGAGAGTAATCCTGAGATTACTACTTTTGAGGTCCTGCTTTTTAATTTCTTTCCTAACTCCCTATAATCTGCTTTCAGGACCGCATCCCTCTTTCTGTCTGTCAATGACACCAATGTGGACCACGACCTCTGGCTGTTTGTCTTACCCCAGAAGAGTGTCCTGCAGCTGTTCTGTGACAACATTGATCCTGGCACCAGGGAGGCAACTTACCATCCTGGAGTCAAGTCTATGGCCACAAAACTCCTGTCTGATCCCCTAGTGAATCCCCTATAAATATCATCTTTCCACTCTTCTTTCTCCCCTCCTGTGCAGCTGAGTCACCTGTAGTGCCACTGCACCAATGTAAGGATCAAATACTGGAGGGTGAACAAGGTAGAAAAAGAAAGGAGCACCTCCTTCCATCATTCAGCAAACTCCCTTACTCACTAAACTCCTAGTTACACATGGGGCAGGATTTTCTGCTCCCACCTGTGACAGGCGTAATGGTGGATGGGAGGGGAAAATATCACGGGAGCGCAAAAGTCAGTTTTATGTCGGCGTGAAAACAGGTTGCAATTGTGCACTCCAGACTTCAATGGCAGTGCACGTTTCCTGCTGCGCCATGTCAGGAACGCCATTTGAATATATTTGAATATCATGCATGCTCGTTATGAAGGCATCTGGCTGGCATCAAGCCCCCAATCCAGATCAAAAGACCACACTGGCATCTAATTAGACCGGCATGATTCACAATCAGATATAAGGGACGTACACCTTGCAAACTGCACATCAATCATCGCTTCAAGGTATGTTCACCTATCTTACACCGCGCTGCGCTCGCAGCTACTGCGACTCCATGCCGGGCTTTGCAGGCAACAGCACATCGATTTCAGGGGGCTCTTGGCCAAGGCAATACATACTAAACCAGCAGTGAGGTGGTGTTGAGTTGAAAAGGGCTGGAGGGCAAAGGCTTGACTGGGGGGATGTAGGGTTGAGAGCAAAGGTTCACTTGGTGGGGGGTGGGGAAGACTGGGAAAGGGTGCACTCACTCACGTGACTGGGGGTGCGGGGGAAGCATCCTTGGGGCCAAAATGGGAAAAGAGTCGCGGGCAGAAGACCAAAAGAGTCGGGGTCAGTATGGGAAAGAGTGTCTAGTAAAGAAGTGCTTCGGTTTAGATTGATTAGCTTCCAAAGACTGCATTAGTCCCAGTCCAGGTAGGAGGAAAGCATGCCAGTCCACTCTCAGTCACACCCAGAATTGTTCGCGCAGGGTGTGGTCATCACCATATGCACATCGGTCTAGGGGGTTTCGGGCATAATACTGGGCTGCAGATCGTCACAGTCAGGGGAGGCATCTGCAGCCTATCTATTGGGAACAGGTAGTGTAGGGGTGGACACTCGATGGCCACGGTGGGGGGGAGCCCTATGTGTTACTTCAAGGTGGGGAGGGGTAAGGTCAACATGGCGCATAAGCATGTCCATCTCAAACGATTCAGGGGATAACACAGGGATATCCACCACAAAGAAAATGGGATGAAGGATTACAGGGGAGGACTGAGAATTATTGAACAGATGGAGATCTGTACTTTATGCTCCTCCAGGACAATGGGTGGGATTTCCACAGTTACACAGGGAGGGTCGAATCTGGTCAGGTAGTAAAACTTCTGGACCACCATCATGAAACCTGAAGCTATGGGGCAGTAGCAAATGAAACTAGGAAAGAAACGCTGCTGGGGAGGGCTCTTAGGGCTCCTGGGGGCAGTGGATCACTGCACTGGTGGGCCGATTAAAATCTGTATTCCCAAATGAGCAGAATTTTTTTATTCATTCATGGGATGTGGACGTTGTTAGCTGGTTAACATTTATTGCCCATCCTTAATTGCCCTTGAGAAGGCAGTGCTGAGTTGCCTTCTTGAACCGCTGGAGTCGATGTGTAGGTACACCCACAGTGCTGTTAGGAAGGGAGTTCCAAGGTTTTGACCTAGCAACAATGAAGGAACGGCAATATATTTCCAAGTCAGGGTGGTGAGTGGCTTGGAGGGTGCTGTTCCCATGTGCCTGCTGCACTTGTCCTTCTAAATGGTAGCGGTCATGGGTTTGGAAGGTGCTGTCTAAGGAGCCTTGGTGAATTCCTGCAGTGCATCTTGTAGATGGTACATACTGCTGCCTCTATGCTTCAGTAGTGGAGGAAGTGAATGTTTGTGATGGGGTGCCAATCAAGTGGGTTGCTTTGAGCTGGATGGTGTCAAGCTTCTTGAGTGTTGTTGGAGCTGCATTCATTCAGGCAAGTGGAGAGTATTCCATCACACTCCTGACTTGTGCTTTGTAGATGGTGGACAGGCTTTGGTGAGTTAGGAGGTGAGTTACATGCTGCAGGATTCCTAGCCTCTGACCTGCTCTTGTAGCCACAATATTTATTTGGCAGGTCCAGTTCAGTTTCTGGTCCCCCAGGATGTTGCTAGTAGGGGATTTAGTGATGGCAATGCCATTGAATGTCAAGGGGCAATGGTTAGATTCTCTCTTGTTGAAGATGGTCATTGCCTGGCACTTCTGTGGCGTGACTGTTCCTTGTTACTTCTCAGCCCAAGCCTGGATATTGTCCAGATCTTGTTGCATTTAGACATGGACTATCTAATGAGTCACAAATGGTGCTGAACATTGTGCAATCATCAGCGAACATCCCCACTTCTGACCTTATGATGGAAGGAAGGTTATTGATGAAGCAGTTGAAGATGGCTGGGCCTAGGACACTAACCTGAGGAACTCCTGCAGTGATGTCCTGGAACTGAGATGGTTGACCTCCAACAACCACAACCATCTTCCTTTGTTCTAGGTATGACTCCAGCCAGCAGAGAATTTTCCCCTTGATTTCCATTGACTCCAATTTTGCTAGGGTTTCTTGATGCCACATTTGGTCAAATGCTGCCTTGATGTCAAGGGCAGTCACTCTCACCTCACCCCTGAAGTTCAGCTCTTTTATCCATGTTTGAACCAAGGCTGTAATGAGGTCCGGAGCTGAGCGCCCCTGGCAAAACCCAAACTGAGTATCAGTGAGCAGGTTATTGCTAAGCAAGAGCTTCTTGAGAGCCTGTTGATGACCTCTTCCACTACTTCACTGATGATCGACAGTAGACTGATGGGGCAATAATTGGCAGGATTGGATTTGCCCTGCTTTTTATGTATAGGACATACTTGGGCAATTTTCCACATTGCTGGATAAATGCCAATGTTGTAGCTGTACTAGGACAGCTTGGCTAGGAGGCGCGGCAAGTTCTGGAGCACAACTCTTCAGTACTATTGCCAGAATATTTGTGGGCCCAGACCCTCTGCAGTATCCAGTACCTTCAGCCATTTCTTGAGATTGCGTGGAGTGAATCAAATTGACTGAAGACTGGCATCTGTGATGCTGGGGACCTCCGGAGGAGATGGATCATCCACTTGGCACTTCTGGCTGAAGATTGTTGCAAATGCTTCGGCCTTATCTTTTGCACTGATATGCTGGGTTTCCCCATCATTGAGTATGAGGATATTTGTGGAGCCTTTTCCTCCAGTGAGTTGCTTAATTATCCACCTATATTCTAACTGGATGTGGAAGGATTGCAGATCTGATCCATTGGTTGTGGAATTGCTTAGCTCTGTCTATCGCTTGCTGGTTATGCTGTTTGGCTCACAAGTAGTCCTGTGTTGTAGCTTCACCAGGTTGACACCTCATTTTTAGGTAAGCCAAACATACTTAGTGCTGCTTTGGCATGCCCTCCTGCACTTTTCATTGAACCAAGATTGATTCCTTGGTTTGGTGGTAATGGTAGAGTGGGGGATATGCCGGACCATGAGGTTACAGATTGTGGTTGTATACAATTCTGCTGCTGCTGCTGATTGCCCACAGCACCTCATTGTTGCCCAGTCTTGAGCTGCTAGATCTGTTTGAAATCTATCCCATTTAGCATGGTGGTAGTGTCACACAACACGATGGAGAGTATGCTCAATATGAAGATGGGATTTCATCTCCTCAAGGACTGTGCAGTGGTCACTCCTACCGATACTGTCATGGACAGATGCAGCAGCAACAGGCGGGTTGTTGAATATGATGTCAAGTATGTTTTTCCCCCTTCTTGGTTCCTTCACCACCTGCCATAGACCCAGTCTAGCAGCTATGTCCTTTAGGACTCGGCCAGCCCAGTCAGTAGTGGAGCTACTGAGCCACTCTTGGTAATGGACATTGAAGTCCCCCAGCCAGAGTACATTCTGTGCCCTTGGCGCCCTCTGTTTCCTCCAAGTGGTGTTCAACACGGAGGAGGAGTACTGATTCATCAGCCGAGGCAGGGGTTGGTGGGGCAGTACGTAGTAATCAGCAGGAGGTTTCCTTGCCCATGTTTCACTTGATGCCATGAAACCTCATAGGGTCTGGAGTCGATGTTGAGGACTCCCAACGCAACTCCCTCCTGACTATATGCCACTGTGCTGCCATCTCTGCTTGGCCTATCCTGCTGGTGGAACAAGCCATACCTAAGGATGGCAATGGTGGTGTCTAGGACATTGTCTGTAAGGTAAGGTTCCATGTGTATGACTATGTCAGTCTGTGGCTTGACTAGTCTGTGAGACAGATCTTCTAATTTTGGCACAAGCCACCAGATGTTAGTAAGGAAGACTTTGTAGGGTCAACAGGGCTAATTTTACCATTGTCATTTCCAGTGCCTAGGTTGCTGCCAGGTGTTCCACCCGGTTTCATTCCTTATCCAATTTTCTGGAGCGGTTTGATACAACTGAGTGGCTTGCTAGGCTATTTTAGAGGGCATTTATGAGTCAACCATATTGCTGTGGGTCTGGAGTCACCAAGTAAGGACGGCAGATTTCCTTCCCTAAAGGACGTTAGTGAACTAGATGGGTTTCACAACAATCAATTCATAGTCATCAACAGACTTTAAATTCCAGATTTTTATTGAATTCAAATTCCACCATCTGCCGTGGTGGGATTTGAACCCCAGATCATTACCCCAGGTCTCATGACAATACCACTATGCCACTGTCTCCCCAATACAGACAACTCCACATCACTAGCGGTCAATGCTGTATGATTGTGCGCTAGGGCAAAAATGTGTCGGCGAGGGTCAGACCTCAGGAACATTGAGGTGGGAAAGGTGCGCACTAACATTGGGGAGCTATGCAGATTTACAGTCTGAGTCGACAATGCCGAAGGCAGACAGGAGCACACATGAGCTCAGAGTATGGGCTGATGGATTGAATACCCTCATGGCTGACGGAGAGTACATGGAGTTCAAGGAAAGGTAACCCATCTCCATCTCCCTTTCTACGCTTCACCTTTACCTTTCCACAATGCAGAAAAGGCAGTGGATTACATGCACAGCCAAGAATGAACATCACTTGAACCTGCAAAGCATATTTAAGAGATGCCTTGCACAAGCACACTTACATTGAGGCTTACACTTCACTGATATCAGAAATGAGCTGAAAACGTACACATGCTGTTACGGGATGGCTGCACACAATACCGACCAAAGGCACACGATGTGACATCTGTGATAAGTGAGAGGAGGAGACATGGTATGACACCTGATTGACTGCAACACAGCTCAGCAAACAGAGGAGGCATATGCAAAAGGAGATGTTGAATGGGTGCAATTCTATTTACATTGTTGGAAATAATATACATCTGGTGAACAGCCATATAACCTGTGTGCTCCTAGTATTTCTTGATCTTCTAAACCTTACCACTACATCTTGATGCATCCCCAACAGCCAGCTGACTGCTACGCCCTGTTGTCTGTGATGACTTTGTCGGGCATCCTCTGGAGGGCAAGGGCTGAAGGTCCTTGGCCTGCTTTGGGTCACCTGCTGAAGGCCAGGTGGTGCCTCCTTGGCCCGTGGAGTTGGAGGTGATGGGGTCACAGACAGAGGGGATTGGGATCAGCTGGACGCTCCCAGAGTCACCTTCCAGAAGGTGACCCTGCAACGCATCACTAAACTTGGGGGCCTGCAGTCTTCTTCCCTTTGGGGGCCATCTCTCCCTTGGGCACAGACATTAAGAAGGCTGTGCATGGGTGCAGTTTAAATATGGCACCCTGAGCAATCATAGCCTGCCCGGATGTGTGCAATATGATGTGTTCCCTGTTTATGCATATTTAATAAGGCGAAAATTGGACACGAAAACCCACCATTTCAGCCAGCGGGGAGAACGCCACTTTTCCTGCCCACGCCGCACTTAGTTCCCGGAGGGGAAAATCTCTTCCTCAGTTCAGGCTGCACTCAAGACCTCAGTATTTACATTATCTGAAAGTCAGAAGAGTCAGTTCTGTTGCAGTTACAGAAACCAGATCAGACTAGTTAGCTAATTAGCTAATTTCAGCTGCTCTCCAGTAGAGCTTGTTTATTCCTGCCTAAGGCTAGAAGAAACTTACATTACTTAGACACTGGCCAGAATTTTCCCGCCAGCGATTTGGGGGCGGGGTCCGCTCGCTGACGGGAAAATGATGTTGGGAGGAACCCCCGTCATCATCCTACCCCATTTAAATATTCAGGAAGGCGGGCGGACAGCGAAATCAGTTGTCCGCCTGCCAACCTGTGAATGGCCAATTAAGGCCATTGACAGGATAATTAAGGTAATTAAAGGCCCTGCCCATCCAACCTTAACGCTGGCGGGCAGACCAGGAGCCCCAGCGGGCTCCTGATAATATATGAAACCTCATCCACTGGTGGGATAAGGTTTCATGTCTGTTTAAAAAATCTTTAATAAAGTTTATGTAATATTTATTAACATATCCCACCTCATTTGACATTGTCACATGAGGGAAACATGTTAATAATTTTTTTATTTTTCTATTATTTAAGTGTACAAACCTTTCAGCGTTCTCCCTGAGAAAGCACTTAGCCTCAGGGAGCAGTGCGCTCTATTGCGGGCATGCGTGAAAGAGCACACTCTGACAGTTGGGGAATCCGCCCCCCCACCCCGCAAAGAAAACACATAGTGCTTCCTGTCGGGCAGCCCGCAGGACGGGCCATAATTGGCCCGCCCACTTAAAATGGCAGCAGAGTCCGGCTGCCTGCGTGCTGCCGAGCCGGTGGGGCCCGCCGCCTGCCCATCGAGGGCTAAATTCTGCCCGTTAAATTTCAGTCAAATGCGAAATGCAGTCAAGACTAGATTTTTAGAAAGAGATTGACTCTTAGGACTCTCTCGCTCACCAAACTCTGAAGCCAGGAATTTCTGGCCCCAGCACAATGGGTCCCACTGCATTCAAACTTCCAGTCACTTCGACGGGACCGGAACATCCTGCCGGAGGGAGGCGCCAGAAAACTCCGGCCCTAGTTTCACACTCAGTTCAGGCTGCACTCAAGTTGCTGGACAGTTGCTGGCAGAAGCTGAGGGTGTTAGCCTCAACTTTGAACCTTCATAACTCTCAATGCTCACAAGTTAAGGCTCTTTAAGACTAATGGAAAGAAAATGACACACACACAGTATTTGTTTGACAACTACAAGTGGAACAGATAACGGTTTGGAAATTCATCTTGGGCTGTCATACAGTCTTGGATTCTTCTTGGGATAGGACTGAATATTGTGCAGGGCTTCCAAGAGGCAGCCCATGTGATTCTGCCCATTTTTTGCTAATAACCAAGGCACATTTTTAACCCAGCAAATCTATGACGAATGTTATAATGAAAAAAATTGCAAAGAATATTTCATTATGAAATTGATCCTTTTTAAAAAAAGTAAACTCTGACGCATATTGGTGATTATATCAATCTTGGTTTGTTTTAATTGAAATCAACCAAATGTGTTACATCTATAGCAGATTGAAACCATTGTTAATGTTACTCGTTCAGTTCCCTAAGCCTTCTTCAGCACCTTAATCCTCTTTGACCACCCAAACCCAATAGTCTTTTTAACATAGCAGGTTCCAGGAGTTGCCAATGAGCTTGACAGCTATGTGTTCTGACACAGAATCATAAAATATTGAGCGGTTACATTATTAATTTTCAATAGCCGGTCTTTCAATTGGCCAGACAACCTATAACACTGTTGTTCAGTCAATGTAAACATTATTTTCAAAAGTTGTCCCCACCTTAAAAATGGACAGTGGGAGTCAATAGGAAGAGGATGCAGAGTTAGGGAAAGTTATGTTTTTTGTGGGGGGAGGGGGAAGTTTAGAAAATATAAATTAGATTGAATAAAGAGAAAACCGAGACGATATGATAAGACATTATGCCCTGGAAACTCCTTGGATCCAACCACACTGGTGTGAGGGAAAAGGAGTGATCCTGACCTTCTCCAACGCCAGAAACCCCAAATCAACTCCAAAGGACAGCATAATTTACATAGCTACTGTCTGAAATGGTACATCAATAGCTGCCTCAACCTGAGCTGATCCACCTCCCAACAACAAAGTGGAGTCTCCTGACACCTAAAGGGGCCGAAGAAAGAAATTTTAAGTTACAATCTGCCCTCGAGCCAGTTGATTACAGGAAGCAACCAATCCCCTTTGAGAATGAATACCCTCCTCTAGTAAAGGTTTGGGGCCTTCAAAAGGTGACACCTGATGCAATATTCTCACACCTGTCAAAGACATTCAATAGTCCCATCCCTCGAATACACCAAGCCATAATTGGCATGAATTCTGCTAAAATCTTTCAAGGACATAAATTTCGTTGGAAAGCCTTTGAAATGCCCTGCCACACATCCTTGATATAGTGGGGAGCAGGCAGAAACTCTGGAAAATCAGGGAGCACCCTGATTTCTATCCAAGATCAGAATTTAAAGAATTACCTGGAAAAACTCAGCAGGTCTGGCAGCATCGGCGGAGAAGAAAAGAGTTGACGTTTCGAGTCCTCATGATCCTTCAGCAGAACCAGTTCTGCTGAAGGGTCATGAGGACTCGAAACGTCAACTCTTTTCTTCTCCGCCGATGCTGCCAGACCTGCTGAGTTTTTCCAGGTAATTCTGTTTTTGTTTTGGATTTCCAGCATCCGCAGTTTTTTGTTTTTATCAGAATTTAAAGGTCTGATCTAACTGGAAGCTCATGTTACACCCCTGGGCAAGAAATAAAAATTATACCCACTCACAGGAATTTCAGTGCTGAAATATTTTGTGTTTATAAGCTAAAATTGTCTTGAATGTGACTTTTAGTTGTATATGATTCATATTGTCATGACCCCAGATACAAAAGCAGCTTTTATTACTATAGTATTTGTGTTTACTTCAGTATCAATGTATTTGGGCGAAAACTTACAAAAATCATCCAGCCAGGGAGACAAATCATTTCCTTGCACCTGGCGGCAGGGTTCATTTCTCTTATCAACTTCTCCTAGGCTCATGTTTGCACATCTAATTTTGAAAGAATATGTTGGAAATGTCTACCTTGACCTAACCGCCATGTCAGCTACATTTCCACCAGGTTCAGATAGATTCCATGCTCTTAACATGTTTGGTCTGTACCTGGATCTCCAAACCTTGACAGATTTCTAAATTCTAATACTGTTCATGGACACCTGATGCAATATTCTCACACCTGTCAAAGACATTCAATAGTCCCATCATAGTTGCTACAGATATGAACAGATTTTTCCACTCTCTCAATCTCTATGAAATTGTGCCCTCTGTGGACCAAACACACAATATTTCATTGGGAATTTGAAAAATTGTAATTCCAGTTAAGGATTGTAATCATTCTTTTTGTGCCAGTTTTAAAGTGCTTAAAGTCTCTGCACTTATTGTTAAAAGAACTCTGACAGCCGTTGGGTATCTTGTTGAAAACCCAGTGTCTCATTGTTAAAGGATCCTAAATTTACACTACTCATATGAATGCATGGTGCTCTCCTTTGTACATGAGCTATTCCACTAGATGGTAACTAAATATATGGTTGTGATGAAAGGTTGAGTTCAATGTATAAAAGTAGTCCCTAAGATGTCACTTTCAAAATAACTCATTTTGGTGGCATGTTCTGCTCAAGAATTAAGTGTCCAAACAACAGGACAAGAAAAGATTGGCTTGTTCATGTCAATAACACACTTGGGAGATTTGATTGTGAAAAAATTGGACTTGGTAGCATAATATTTAAATAAAGCTATGCTCCTTTTCAGCAAAACCATTGTAAAATCAAGCTCAATGCTAAAATGCCACAGATCTGGCTGTTGTTTGTGAACCAGACTTTTTGGTACCCTAGCAATTGTTCCACAATCGACCTGAATGACCAGAAAGTATACCCACAGGTGAGAACAGGATCACACTTGCTGTGATGATGCTTAGCCAATTAAGTGGCTAAAGTGCATTATTAAAACTCATACATTGATAAATAATCACATAGGTGAAGTACCAGATGTAGGACAGCACCTGTGAAACTGTCTTAATGAATGAATCATATCCTTTGGAAGATGGGTCATAAAGGGGGAACCCCCTTTGCCTGAGATCTACCGTCATCTATCTGATACCAACTCAACGCTAAATAAAGATTAGAAAACTAAAACAGTAGAAACACAAAGATTGAAAACCAAGAAGGCAATAAGTGTACCTGTCCCAGAGATTGAAGAAAGAAAAATAAGAGGTCAGATGAGAAATAGAATGAAAGTAAATTGATTATTAACAGGATGAACACAATTAGAAAAAAAAACAAATGAAAGAGGATACAGAAGTTTATATGAACCATGAAACACAACTTTAAAACTAAAACTTCCCTTTTCAGATGAAGGGATATAAGGAGCCATCAATGAAATAATCTGATAAAATTACTTTCTACTCATGAGTCAGTCTTCAAAGAATTCAGAAATGACAAAGTTGAGAATAAGTCAGTAACACAGGTAAAACTAACCATATTTTACAGGAAGGGACTGAATATTCTGATTATTGCAGTGATGATGTTTTTATTATTGTTGAGAAAGGCAAAGGAAACTATCATGAACAGTTGGGAGTGTGTCACAAGCCACTGATATGCAGCCAACCCACACAAGTGTGGCAGTTAAGTGAGTTCAACTGACTAACTTACATTATGTGAAACGGGTTTCATTAGTTCATCAAACCTGCCAGAAAAAACAGATTCAGGTTCTGCAACTTAAAAGTGCAGCATCTGCTGAGAGATCCACAGGTACCGAAAGCCAGATCAAAATGCTGAAACCTTCCACTTATTTTCCTGCAAGTTACTATTTTGAGTATCATTAAAATGGTCTGATTATATTGAGTATGTAATAAAATTAAGGTTTCTAAGAATTAGTCATTTGAGGTGCATATTATTTGTTCTAAATCGCTTTTCAGTTTAAAGATCTTTCATTACTAAGATACCTCCCTCAGCTTAATTGCACTCTGAGGTCTTCCTCTGAACTAAAGAAAAAGTAATGTCTTGTTATGCTGTCAGTATTATTCTGTGGTTTATGCTCTACTAAATGGCAATTATTCAGGTTGTGTACACTGTTTCAGCTGGTGGTTTAGGTCAATGCACGTAACTGCTACGACAACAAATCCCTGCTGAAGTCACTTCATAACTCCATCTGGGATTTTTTATTTCATCAGCCATCACACCTTGTTGGAAATCATTTACTTCACTTGTTGAACCTAGGGTGTTTAATTTCTAAACAATTAATTATCATATCTGAAAATAGTCTAATTCTGACATGAAAAAAACTGCAGATTGCGAGCTGAGTGAAAGTCAAAATACAATGAGGAACTGGAACTACCCAAGGTCTATGCATGTAATCTTTGAAGAACGTGTATAAGTTGAAGGGTCAAAATAACCATAATTATAATAATTCCACAACTGAAGATCCTCTTGTTTCAAATATAAAAGTTGCACATATCTTTCTACTTAAGTATTTGGTTAACGGCATTGTGAATTCATTAGGTGGGAATTCATTAGCACCCAGTTTTGCACCCAAAGGTGGTGATGCAGACACAAGAGACTGTATTTTCCTTTCCTGGCCATGTACTGGCAGGCTTGGAGGAGGGGTTGCTGAAAAAATAAGGGAGTGCTGTGTCGGCAAAGGGCCCTGTCCATTCCTGAGGCAGACGGAGAGGATTGGTTTATGCAGTCCATGGAGGACGGCAACCAATTGAGATGATTAAGTCCCCAATTAAAGAAGATTTAGAGGATTCCACTACATGCAAGGAAAGCCTACGGCCATACTAGTCTGAAAAAAAAAAACGCCCGATCTCGTCTGATCTCGGAAGCTAAGCCGACTCAGGCCTGGTTAGTACTTGGATGGGAGACTGCCTGGGAATACCAGGTGCAGTAGGCTTAAGCTTGGCTTAAATAGCCAAGTGGTTATGGTGAGGGGTTTGTAATCCCAAGATCAAGAGATCAAATCTCACAATGGCAAACTATGAAACAATGTAATTTCATCTGAAACAGATGGAAATGGGTTTGTACTCAAAAGAGTTACATGCAAGGAAATCTGTAACTGACTTTGTAAGCAAATATCAACGATAGCCCACTAGAGGCTGCGATCTCAATGGAGCAGCCTCCCTATGGTAGGCTGGAGACCCACTGGGGCCAGGGGCTCCATGCCCCAAAGAGGGGACTGCAGGAAGGAAAGGCCACACCAGCAGCCCAAACAATGTACCATCTGCTCTGATAATAGCTATGCCCCTCAACCTCCAGGTTGAGGCACCCTCACGGTTACCAACCTGTCTCAGCAAGCCCCCACCTCTCCCAGTGGGTTGTCAAGGCTCAAGAGCTACTAGCCCTCTGGGCAATTAGGAGGCCACCACTTGGATAATTATACCGAAGGTCATGCTGCCGCCAAGCATGGGCTTAGGGCCCCCATTTTGTTCTAACACTGGAGTCCTGAAGCCCACAATAAAATCCAGCTCAATATATGCTCAATCTGGAAAGCCTGAGGATAGCCCAAAATTGGGCCATGCGTCTTCTCTAAATAATGTGTGAACTGCTGGTGGTAAATGTCAAGCCTTCAGATGCTTCCTGCTGCTTTGAATGTCAGGTTTCCTGATTTGCCAGTAACAGCCCTCAAATAAGTGGTGAATTGAAAAAAAAAGATGGTGGGTGTGGGCCATTGCTGTGGAGCCAGGAATAGCACTTCTACTTTTCCTGATCCCACAAGAATACTATTATTATATAAATTTTTAAAACCCTTTTTTACATTTGTGGCTGCTGAAGAATCCAAATCTCAGACTAATTTCGGCAAGAGAACCTAAAATGGTGTTTTATATTTACATTTTTAAGGGACACGAAGCAAGGCAGGGATAGCCTCTAAGAGGCATCTGCAGGCAGTGGGCAGCTGGGGGAAAGAGATTGACAGCCAGTGGGTGGGTTAAAATAGGAACTGTAGCCAGCTGGAGGAGAGGAGATAGGAGTGAAATCTGATTGGGGGGGTTAAGAGGCCAAAATCTTGCCTGGAAGAAGAGGGCTGAAACCCTTTGCTTTCAGTCTTAAAAACTTGCTTTGCAGCAGAGGTAGTGTTTGTGGTACGTGGGTGCTTCAGGCCAATTTTTTTTAAAACAGGGCAAGAGTAAGGGGGGTAAAGTATAATTTTAAACTAAAAAGTTTATGGCTTTAATGCCTGTGTTTTACATTGGGGCTCTCATGTAATGTTAGTTCCAAAGTAAATAATATTCAATTGTTTAGGTTTCAACTAGATATTCTTTTTCCAGAACAATTGAAGGAAGATGCCAATTACCTTCTGAGCATATGCAGTTGGTATTATGCCCCAGCAGCCATTCCCAATAGTTTTCCCTGAGTTGAAAGAGAGGGCAGAATTTTCCCCCCCGTTGAGGGGTAAGTTTAGGAGCAGGCGGGTGGAGGTGTGCCTACCGCCATTTTATGTGACATCCGCCAGTAAGTGCTATGCACTCCCTGTGCAAGCAGTGGGGGGGTATCCCTGAGGTCTTTGAAAATGATGGACATGTTCCAACTTTGTCACATCTCAATACCACTCCACAAGAACTCAAGACTTCCCTCCCATTTCTAACAGACCCTTGTACCTCTTACTAGTACCCTCAGCACCATCATACCCTTTACAGTGCTCCCAGATCCTACAACCACCAATTCTCTCTCCCACAACCTCACACTATCTAGTGCATTCACACCTTATCCCTAGATTCCAGATCTTAACTTCTTCAGTACTACCAAAATCCACTTCCTAATTCTTCTCAATTTCCAATAACATATGCTAACACTGTTACAAACTTAATGATATTACTTTCCACAGTGCTAACTGTCTGTGGGAAATTAAGGCTCATAAAAATTGGGTCCTTTGCCTAATGTTCCTTCTGCTGGTACTCCAGTCCCAAGTCTCCAGTGTGACCTTCTCCAGTTACCAATCTAGGCCTTTCCGCATGCCTCAGGTTTTTTTGTGGACCTAAAAATAACCAAGTTCCCAGCCATGATCTGGCAACTACTTTTAAGTTCTTTAAAATGGTGAACACTTTAAAAAACATAAAGCTAGTTCCTGTATCACAGCCTGAAATGTGGCTATCGTGCTTTTCTCAGTGGGTAAGAGTTGGATGCCCAGCAACAATTTTATTGGCACAGAGTCAGGAACTGTTTTATTAAATTTAAATCAATTAGTGCATGTATACAGTAATTGCTGACATACAATGAATAATTTGCAATATAAATGCAGTTTGTGCTTGAAATAATTGAAATAACTTCTGAAATAATTTTTAGAAATGTTCTGGGGGAATTAATGAAAGTTTAGAGACTTCATCCTATACTCACCCCAAAATATACTACCAAAACACAGCCACTAATAAATATCAATCTCAGGCCCCCAAGCAGGTCGACACCTGAAACGAAAGACTTTCTACCCAAGAATCACAGACTCTTGCATCATCCTCCTCACCATGTGAGCCAAACGACCCATTTCCCCCCACCGATTGTCATAGAGTAAAGTACACCTCTCTCAGCCATCTGATAACTAATGTGCCCTTCTCCAAATCTAGCAGAGTTCAACCCCACCAAGTGCCTCTAATAACTTCCTGACCTTCAACAAACCATTACCTGTACTGCAAGATTCCACAATATTCACATTTCCGCCTTTGTTCCTTGAGCTCTTTCCCAGTATTACTACTCATCCACCCCCACTCTTATGGTGGAATTTTCCTTTCCTAAGTCCCGTGGCGGGGGCAGTCTTGGGATGTGTTTCCCACCGCAGAGGCAACCGGGAATTCACGCTATATCACATGACCCCAGCCTCATTAATTATGCAGTCGGGGTGTTTCCTGACATATCATGCAGCGGGACGGGCTGGATGTTGTGCTCCCCGCCATCATATCCGGGCACCATATTTAAAAGGCATTCGGAGAGCAACTTACTCACCACGCCGATTGAGATGGCCAGAAGAGGACAGGGTCCTCCAGTGCCCTGTCAGTAAATTCAGCGACACTTCCTTGGGTGTCCTACTCAAGCAAATGGAGGCCAGGAGGGACGTCCTCTTTCCAGCTAATGGGAGGAGGAGGAGGCCGAGCAGGAAGACCGACCCCACATGGGAGCAAGTCTCCAGGGCAGTGGGTGCCCACCACCTCCAAAGTCGGAAGAGGATGAATTACCTCATTCACGCCCCCAGGGGAAGTGAATACTCAGTTGCTCACACTCACCTCAATGAATGGTACATCGGCCTCAGTGATAACATGATAAGGTCATGCCTCAGAGCCCCACTGCAGTCCGTCTATTCTGCAGATGAAGAGGCTCCCTCACCCTTCCACACAGAGAACTCACATGCTGATTAGAAGGGGAAGGTGGGGGGGGGTTCGGGGGTGGTGGTTAGCGGCTCAGGCGTTGAGGGCACCAGCAAGTTCCACAAATGACATGGCTCTCTGAGCCTTATTTATATCTGCATGGGCTCACCACTCTGGAGGATGCTGGCCCAGAACCCTTCTGGACAATCTGCAGTGCATCAATCACATGGCACACAATATAGCGGGTTATTTGTAAGACTGGAAGCATCAGAAAGATACGTGAAATTGCTATTTACAATTAGATGCTAAATACAATTGCTCTCAACCCTATCTTGTCTTTTCTCTTTGCACAGGAGAAGTTAAGCTATAATCACCGAGAGAGGGAGAAGATGGAATGGGGTTGGCCAGGGTTGAAAGAGCTCACTGATTTTGAAGGAGTGGGCAGCGCAGCTGGTCGGAGTGGACCAGGTTAGGGCCTTCGGAGATTCAGTGATTGGTTTTCGGCCTCCATCCAGTAAGAATCCATGCATGTCATAGAAACCTCAGGGCCAGGGGGGCCTCCATGCTGGAGGCAGCCCATACAGTTACTTGCTCTCTCCTCTCTCACTTACAGGTTCCACCAGGAAGAGGGCAAGGCCCGAGCCTCAGGAAGCCCTGTCCAGCTCTAACACAAACCCAGCGAGGAACGAGGACATCGCAGAAGAACAAAGTGCACCTGCAGAGATGTCACAGCAAACACCTGCACCCTCCACCTGCCCAGAGACACACGCCTTGGTGGGAATTAGTTGTGGTGCAGGAAGAATCTTACATTCTGGTGGTCACTGCATGGACTTGTGTGCAGTGCAGCAGGAGGAAGCAGGGTCAGCCGAGTTCACGCTCACTTAACAGGAGTGCTGGGAAAGAGCCACCTGCAAGGTCCGAGTCCAATGACGGGCTTCTGGAATCAGCCTTCCAACTGATGATGGAGAGTCAGCAAGAGGTGGGGGAACATCAGGCAGAGATGTCAGAGGCCCTCAGCAAGGTGGCACATGAGGCAGAGGAGGCCATCCGCCTGCTGGCTGATGAATTGGTGCCGACTTATGCCCGCACAGAGATCTCCACGGGGAGGGTGGTGGACTCCGTGGAGAACGTAGTCAGGCAGATTCTGCCAGAGACACATACAGACCTGCACTCCAAACTTTTGTAAATATAGTTCACTGGCACTTTAATCATATCTAATGTGGTGTGTTTACAATAGTCCTTAAGCCTTTGTGCCCCACCCCACTTCACTTTATCTTCCTGGGGACACCACATCCCCCAGAATGAAGCTTCTGCAGTGAGCAAAGGCATTTGACAGGGCCTTTCACACCTCTACAGTCCCCATGCCCCTTCACACCTCCAAATACCCCATGCCCCTTCACATCTCCATACCCCTTCACATCACCATACCCCCTCCATCCCCCTTCACACCTCCAAACCCCTTCCATGCCCCTTCACAATTTTACACAACCCCATGCCCCTTCACAACTCCAAACCCCCTCACCATGCCCCTTTACATCTCTAAAGCCCACTCCATGTCCCCTCAGACCTGTCCGCAATTCACCATGGCTTCCCACCCTCCCGCTCCATACCAGCTGACCCATTGAAAGAACCCCTTTGATTCCATCACTTCCCCCAGCACCAACCTTCCCTTGCCCTACCTCTTCATTCCTCTCCTGTCCATCTTTCGCTCCACCACCCAACGAACCCTTGTCGCCCAACAGTACCTCCTGCAACCTTCCATCTGCAGATTGAAGATCTGAACCTGAGAGAAGTTGCTGCGCTGAGAACAACCATCTCCTGGATGTTGCTGCGCAGAGAAGATCCACGTGGTTGATACTTCACCCACCCAGTGCTGCACATGATGTTCCAGGGTACAGTGGCTTCTCTTCAGATTTCTCCATGCTGCCCAAGGCCTTTTTAAGGTAAGTGCCGACTTTTACACACCACACACATCCAGAATTCCAACCTCACCAGTCTGAGATCTAACACCCTCCCCAGTACACACAGACCTGACCACTCCTCTGTTCCTCCTTCCTCCCACCAGCTCCCCCCAGCATTCCATGGTTTATACATGCCAGGACTATTCTCCCAGTACTGCCAATGATATAACCTCTCCCACCTTCAGTATTGTCTCTTGCCTCCAAAACCTTCCCCACTGCCTTCCTATACATCCTGCATTTAATAAAAGTATAACATAATACTGAATATGGGACATAGGTAAATAAACAATCAAAGCTGCTGATTCACAATTTCAATGAAAATAAGGACTGAATTATAAAACAAATGTACGAATGCCATTAAACACTCCCATATTCATTCTTAATAAAAACTCAGTTTCACTTATTCAACTAATAATCAATTGCCCTTATGTTATCCATTACACAGCATAAAATGTCCTCCAACTTATTTGTACAATGTAATAGGAGTACTTTATTCATATTTTTTTCAAATACAACTTATACCATATATCTTGCAAGTTATCTGAATGGTTACTGTAAAAATTGCCACATCAGTAAAACACACAAAAACTAAGATTGTAGGCACAACCTCTAATCAGGGCCAAAGTAAAGAAACTTCATCGTCAATGTTTGACCACTGATTGGAACAACTTCAGAATCGCTCCTCCTTTTAATTTCTCTGATCACGTTCAATAGATTAAAAATCCTATTCATCTATATTTGCCACTTTTTCCATCATTCAATCATTATGGACACCTCAAAAGGTTATTGAACGTATAGCCTCCCATGTGCTGGAGCCTCCAGCTAAGGTGATTTTTCTCAGCCTGCTCCCTGCACTGAAAATACTTTAGGCCTATAGATGACCAGCTTTGCAACAGCTTCCTATTGATAGTTTTCAAAGACTCATTAACTGCTGTGCCTAACAGCTGAAGTGTGATTAGGCTTCTTGGTATCACAGCTACTGTTTGCTCAATGAAGAAAAGTTTTAACACTCCAATGGTTTGCACAGAGCTTGGTATCAAGGAAATTGAGCTTAAATTTTGTTCCTTTGTACCACCATTAGGTATATAGCTACCATTCAGTGTAGTGGTAATGTCACTAGACTAATAATCTAGAAGGTGAGGTTAATGCTCTGAGGATAAGGGTTTAAATCCCATCATGGCGGTTGTGGGAATTTCAATTCAATGAATAAAATTTGGGAATATAAAGCTTGTCTCATTACTGGTAAACATGACAACTATTATCCAGTGTTTTTAAAAAAAACCTATCTGGTTCACTAGTGCCCTTCAGGGAAAGAAATCTACCATCCTTACCTAGTCTGGCCTACATGTGACTCCAGATACACAATAATATGGTTGACTCTTGATGACCCAGCAAGCTACTCAGTTCATGGGCAATTAGAGATGGGCAACAAATACTGGCCTTGCCAGCAACACCCGCATCCCATGAAAGGAAAAAAAAACGTATTTTACATTGTTGTGATGAGACATCTTAATCCTTTAAAGGTAATAATTTTTAACTTACCATTAACCACACATGCCATTGCCAGATTAAAGTTAATGTACTTGTGAGCAGTTATTATTGTGACATGGATTGGTTCCCCTTGCTGGTCCCCGAAATTCGCTGGACTTCAAATTAACACCTTGTATGTTCCTTCGTGCGAGCTCCCAAAAGATGGCCATCTCTTCCTAAGGGTCATGTGGTGCAGTTTTACAAGTCTGTCCCTTATTGCATTCCTCTTCACAAATTTAAATACACAGGTAGGCTGGGGTCTGTCATTTGTGATATTCTTCATTGATGATAATCAAATTCCGATAATGCCAACTGTTTCTTCCTGCTCTTCTCATCAGGGTTCTGTCCAGCAACTTTTCTTTTTCAGCTCACATACCACTTGGACTGCATTTAAACTTACTTGCAGAACACATAAGGATTTAGTTCTTCTGGTCCTTTATACTGGATCTGTTCATATTTAAAATACTTGCTTCTTCTCAGCATTTTTTTTAAAAAGCACTTGCAGCAGGAACTGGAAAGTTACATATATTCATTCACCTGTGGAGCTTGGGTTCAACTCCCGTCTAGCCTAATGAAACTTTTCTCTATCCGCTGGTTTTAAGGGCTATTTGTACCTGCGGTACAAAAATATCTAATTTGGCATTATTTAGTAGTCTTACTTAAGAGTTATTCCAAGGGAAAGAATGCACATTATGTGGGAAAAATATTGAACTCTTATTTTTATAAAAATGTTCATATACTGGGATGGGCAATAAAAAGAACAATTTTTTAAAAATCATGCGGTTGCAATAATTTTGGTATGTGAAGCTGGATTTGTGATATGAAAATTTATATTGTCTTTTACATTGTCCAGAAAAAAAGTGTCTTTGCTGTCACAGCATAAACCTACAAGGCAAATCTGTGTTCATCTTTACAGTGTCCAATGAAATAATGTAAACTATAATGGATGAATTCTAATGCCTCACTTAAACAAAAAAAAACTATATACTGAAAGGTTAACATCCCTTAGACTGTGTTCATGATTATATATTCCTGAGGTTCGGTCATACTCACAAATTGTGCGAGAAGGGTCATCTAATTTCTTCCCCCCACCCACCCTTCATAATAGTTTTGCAGTCTTAAAAAACATGTTCAACTGCTTAATATTCTCTGTATGGAAAATATATGATCATATACATGGTGTCGTTTCATCCTCTCTTCCTGTCATGTCCTGCTAGCACTTAACTTATATGGTATTCACTTACCAACATGCAACAGACAACCTTGTAATACACTCCTAATTATTTGCTTTTTGATGCGGGAGGACTATGCAGTTTCTCTATAGTTTTTTTTAAAAAAACGTATTTCAACTGTTTCTGTCAGAGGACATTTCTAGTTTGCAATACTCAAATACAGCAGGTAAAGCTGAATGACTTAAGATATAAAAATTAGGTGTGATTAATAAACTTATAAATGTTTACAGTTAATTTCGACTGAAGCCTTCTCAATTTGATAATTGCATGTTTCTATTATAAATACATGGCTGTAATGATAGACTGCATCTTGCTGTGAATGCCATTTGAATCACACAGCACTGTCCCAAAAATGGCAGGGGCTTTACCGAAGATGGGGAAAGCAAACTTGAAAGACAGAAACAAAATAATATAAAGAAAATCCGAAAATAAACCTTCTCTCTCAAGCTGACATATATTAAGTACGTGAGCTTATTTCTGGATTTAGGAAATTATCTGGATCTCTAGATGAAATTATCATAGCTCCTTCTCGTTTACGAAGTTTTGGAACGCCGCCAATAAGAAGTACATAGGAAACTAGGTTCGAAATATAGAGAAAATTGAATGTAGTAGTGCTTTGAATTACATTTTTTGAACAATCATTTGGAAAGAGGGCTCTAATTAGTGGGTTTTAGGGAGGTATGGTGTGTGCTCCGAGGCCGAGATGTCACTAGGCCCGAATGAGGCCCGCCGCTCGCTTCGTCCGCCCGCCCCTCAAAGGCGTTTCGCGTCCGGGAACCAAGGCAAGGACACAACGTGGTCTGAATGGAACTGCTGGGCCGAGTGAGGTGGGTTTTGACACTAAATCCTCCATTTTGTTTTGTAGCCGTCTCTGTGCAACATTTTTACACGGCGGTGATTTTTATTTGCTTTTTAATTCTGATGCTTTAAGACCAATCGATCGCTTCGCCTCTCAGAAACGTTTCCCTCATCAGTGTCCTTCCGCCGGCAACACAGAGTGCCGCTCAATGCATCAAACGATATGTGACATGTCTCGCTTTACAGCCTTGTTTTCTGAGAGGGGGGGTTAATAATCAAATAAATCTTTCGCTCAGAGATGAACCGCCATGAACTTGGGCCCCCAACAAACACTTCACTCTGTTCACAACTGCTACGTGACTGTTTCGATCAGTTTACTCTTCAGCTAGGGGTATGATCATAACATGGATAGAAATCTAATAGATAATCGAAGCAAAATGAGCACCAACGATGCTAATAAGCTAATTCGATTGTTATTCAAAGTGAATTTCACAAAGGTAATACTTCATTAACATATGAAATCACATTTTGATTTTTGTTCCTTATTATTGCCTCCCTCCTTAATAGAAGTGGCACAGTCCCCTCAATACCCAGCGCAAGGATATTTCTCCTCGATTCAAACCCAAAGGCGTTGAAGAATCGGTCCCGGGCACCGGGACGATGATTGATAGCGGGGAAAGCCAATCAGACGTCGCAATTCCGCGGGCAAAATTCCGAAACTGGGCTATCCGACCAATAAGCATAGAATAGAGGCGGGCCTTCCGCGGTGGCAGGCAATTGGGCGGTCGGCTGTTTTCCCGCAGTGGTTTGTGGGGGCTGTAGTTTGTCGCTTGGTGGTTGGTGTAGCGGGTGCGGAGGTGATGGACTACAAATCCCGTGGGCAGGAGCGCGGTAGGGACATGCGCAGTGACGGGTCACGGTTTGTATATAAAGGCCACCTCGAGTACGAGCCGCAGCAGTTGAGGAGTGAGAGGAGGTTGTTGTGTGTTTGGTTGGTGTTGCTCACAGGAGCTGGAGGGGGAGGGTTCCCTGTCGAGAGGGGCTCCACTTGGGAGAGGGAGAAAAGAAAATAAGCTCACGCTTGACCCGCGGGTCAGGATGAGCAGGCCAGTGATGTCCGCGGGCCCGGAGCACTTCCTAGGCCGGATAGGGGAGCGGAGCCAGGGGGAGGGCGGGCTGCTGCCTCCGTCTCCAAGCGCTCCCCCCCAGCCGCGGGAGGAGGTGGAGGAGGATGAGGAGACGAAACAGCGGGGTCGGGACGGCAGAGGGCGAACGGCGCTCTCGCAGCTCAGCGAGAGTGTGAGTGACGCGGAGGCTGAGCAGCCTGGAGCTCCGGCACCAGGAGGCGGGGTTGGCGCCGGAGGAGGAGGAGGAGGAGGCGGCGGCGGCGCTGGCGTTGGGGCTGCCGGCGGCGGGGGAGGAGGAGGAGGAGGAGGGAAGAGGAGGCACCGCAGGCGGCCGTCCAAGAAGAAGCGGCGCTGGAAGCCCTACTTCAAGCTGTCCTGGGAGGAGAAGAAGAAGCTGGACGAGCGGGAGAGCGTCCGGGCGGCCAAGACCCGCGCCGAGATGTTCGCCAAGGGCTTCACGGTGGCTCCGTACAACACCACCCAGTTCCTGATGGAGGAGCACAACCAGGAGGAGCCCGACCTCAACACCGGCGTCTGCCCCAAGCGCGCCGGCCGGTCGGACGAGACCAGCGAGGAGGAAGAGCTGGACGAGGAGGAGCAGGACAGCGGCAGCGACGGCATGGGGGGCGACGGCGGCGGCGAGTTCCTGCAGAAGGACTTTTCCGAGACTTACGAGAAGTACCACGCCGAGAGCCTGCAGAACATGACCAAGCAGGAGCTGATCCGGGAGTACCTGGAGCTGGAGAAGTGCCTGTCCAGGCTGGAGGACGAGAACAATCGGCTGAGGTGCCGGCTGGAAGGGAAGGTGGTGATAGCCAGGGGTGGAGAGGTGGTGGAAAACAAACTGAAAGAACTGGAACGAGAGATTGAAAGACTGAAAGCCGAAAACCACCAGCTCCTGAAAGAAAATGAACTGTACAAACGGGGGAAAATAGTATCAGACAGTGCTGATTGAAATATGAACTCTGGAGATATATATATATTAACTTGTATATACATCTGTAAATATTTTTAGTCTGTACAGATTGTAGATTTTTGTTTTTTTGCATTGTTTTGGAATTTGCGTTGTATATTTGAAATGATCTAATTGGTTTATTTTGAAGTTGGGTTGGAATACACTTTCTCTTTCGCATTTTAAGCATCTGCCTTGGCAGAGATTCGAAGTAACTTTTTGACTTGTGTTTTATACAAGTGATCCCCAGCCATCCTTCTCTCTCTTGTGCATCTGTTAATCTTGAACCAAAACCCGTGGGCAGTAGTTATGTACAGTATTTTTTAAAAATTGGGTTCAACAGTTTTGGTGAGAATGCCATTGCCTTATTTTAAATGAGTTACCTGTCAGTTTGCTACCAGTTTGGGATTTCCCAAAGTTTTGCCAAATGATTAATGCCTATAGTACAAAATCCAGCACGCCTCTCCTGGAGGAAGCCTTGCCCTAGCCATTTGGCTACTTTTTTAATGCATGATTTTTTTCCCCCATCTACATTTAAGGCTGTCAATTCCCTCTTCTAAATCTGATATTATTTTACCCCCTTACTGTTTCAAATGTTACTCTAGTTAATGATTTTGAATCATTTTCTGGAGATCCACTGTGCCATTTGGTCAGCAGTGCACCAACTCAACCAGTTAGACAAATCAAATTTAGATGTGTGCATACCCCTAAATGAGTTTGAAACCAAATTTTGCTTTTGGTGGGATTTTCTGTGTGGCTGCCTCCTGTGTATTTCATAATTCACTATTCTGCATCTATTCAATACATTAGAAAGAAGAGTCTACAAAGGAAACTGGCAACTGAATCACTATGTCTTTTTGTTTAAAAAATCTTAAAACAGTGGTTAACACTTTTTTTAAAAAAAAGTTCCCAAGAATAAACTTGGGAGGCCAGTATCAAGATTTTTGGGGGTAAATTTGTAAAATGTACCTTTTCAATGGATATATATATAAAAAAAATTAAAGAATAAAATTAGTATGTCTTTAAAGAAAAACTTTGTACCTTTTCTATGAAAGTGGAGAATAAACTTGGCGTTCCTAGTGGAGTGATGCTTGGCAACATAGTTTGGAATTCTGGATAATCCGATATTTTCAAAATACATCCATCACGGAGACCAAAATTTTAAATTTGTCATCAGGGAAGAATCTTAAATTTAGATGATCCAAATTTAGAACTGCTCTTGGTCTAGAATGGAATATAACTTTGAAGTTTGTAGATCAGTAGGGGAAAAGTCTGAATAATTATGGATCGAAGAACTAATTTGGGCAAACGTAAAGGGGCACAATGGACATGACCTTGAATGTGTCCACCTATAGTTGCTTGTTTAAAATCAAGCTATGAACAGATGAGTCTTCCAAAGCCAGTTGCAGTTACCCTTCTGCTGTAGCTAACATTGAACTTAGTGCCAAGATTAATTTTATCACATTACTCTGAGCTTTTGCTTCTGTACCTTGTGTGGAATTTACTTTATCTGAGATGAATACATTTTGATTTGACGTATATAAAATGGAAGTGGATGTAGGAAAGACACTTGCAGTAGTGGGCTCTGACCAGTGCCAAAGATGGGGAAACGTTCCTTTTAAAGTAATGAAAGTGTGTTAGTCTGTTCTAACTCAAGACACTTTTTAGAATTAGCCGGTATCAAGCAAATTATCAAAACGTGTTTATCTTGCTATTTTTAAAGGAAACAAGGTACTTTGTACCAAAAACATGGCTGCTAATCGCATTTTTTAATCCTATGGTGAAAATATAAAAATTGACCTCCATTTTGTGCAGTGTAGTTTTGAATAGGTTGTGTCCCTGATAGTAAAGATAGACACCTTTGGTGCTGCCTTGAACAAGTTAGTTAAGTCAGGCCTTTAAGACAGAAAACCATTGAATCTTAACTAGGCTGCAGATTAGTAACTAGTGTCTTACTGTATGAGGCAGGTATTGATTTTCTTTGCCAGCATCTAGATATATAATGTGTGACCTATTCAATGTAGTAATTAAACTATGTCTTCACTCATTCTTAATGTGAATAATTATGCTGAGAATACTTGCATCTTACTGTTATTTCTTCTAAGCAGTAGGATATGTTGATATACAGGGACCAGAGGCTTCAATATTCCCTTTGGTTGCTAAGGGATTTATTTAGTTAACTGCTAAATATGAGGAATACAATGCAGAGTTATGCAGAGAATAAAATGGCTTGGAATAGGAGTTGGAAATTTCAAGTGCTCAGTGTGTTTCAAAGTTGATTATGCAAAAAGATAGGCTACTCAGTTTCTCAAGCTAATTTGTCCCTCATCGTTATTTATAACAGTGAAATTTTAAGTTCTTGTGAATAAAGGAGACTAGGGAGCAGATAATTCCTATTTACTGCTTATTACAATCCATGGTTTTGAAACACATTTTAACAATTTTAATTATTAAAACTGGTGAAAATCGTCCCCCAAGGTTGCAGTGCTCGGCCAGGATTTTTGCAAGGTTCGAGCATGTATATTAAAGAATTTGAACAATCAGTGGAATATAAAATCTTGGAGTGTGGTTTCCCTTCTGTTAGCCAACCATGAGCATAGAACTGGATAAAACGTTTGCTAGTTTTAAGACGTGCAATTGTCAGAAAACTTGGTTTTAAAATAATGTTCATTTTAAATACTTCCTGATCCGTCTTGTAAAGTGAAGGGATTTAGAGAGAGTTCCAAAGATTAGGACCTCAATGCAAGAAAAATGTTGGACAATAATGCGGTTCTTACCTTTTCTACAGATACATCCAGCCTTTTGGATCTACAAATTAAGGTAGGATTTTTTTTTAACTGTAGGGTTGGATACTATTCTGATGTATCATAAATGACCAACATAAACTTGGAGCTGCTATTATGGACTTTTTCATCTTCCTAACAAAATGAAAATGTTCACTTTTTTTTCAAAAGGTGAAACAGAATCTCCTCAAAGGCATACTCCCAACTGAAGCTGTTCAGACCTGTTGAATTTCTTCATGTACACACTCAAACATTTTCTCTATAAATAGGCACCTTGATGCTTGGATACATCTAGTGACTGTCAAGATTCCTGACCATCAGGTAGGTAAACTACATTTTTGTCTTCATTCCTCTTTTGTACAGACTGCTCATCATGAGTTAATACCTCTGTTGTTGCCAGTCATGGCTCGGATGCAATTCAGAACAACTTTGCCACGTAATGCATAGAGGATGTTTTGCAACAACCTAGATTTTTGTACAGCTTAACATAGCTGCAAAGCACTTTGAAACATTTGAGAAGACAAGTGCCAAGCAGATGGGAAGAGTCAGAAAAGATTACACAGCCAGCCAAAATGATGGATTTTGTGATTTTAAAGACAGATGGAGAAAAAGTAAGGCGAAGGAATTTAGGAAGGGAGTTCTAGAAATTAGGCTGGAGACAGTGGAAGACTGTTCTCCCAGTGGAGGAGTTGTAGAGGAGGAGAACAGGATGCCAGTTGGTCCAAATTGCACAAGCTAGGATATGGAGCTGGAATGGCAGCAAGGAAAGGGCTTGCAAACAAGGACAAGAATTTTGAATTTAATGCTTTGGGACAGGAAAGGGGAAAACTTTGACCTACTCTGGAAGCTGATGTGGGGAGAACAAGCTATTCCTTTAAACTTTTGCTTTCATTTTCCCTTAAACTATGTATTTGCTACCAGAGACTTGTTTACTGTGTCAGCAAGGGATAGGAGCTGAGTGCAAAAAAAGTTGGTTGGGGGGGACTGGGTTTTTTTCAGAAGTGGTGAGCTTTGAGGTTTGTAAAGGGAGGAGTGGGGATTGAAATTGCAAATCATCTGGGTAAGGGACAGAATGGAGTGAGGGGAATGTGGAAGGGAGAGGAGATGGCTGACTTACCTGTGCAGATTGTACTTGGTTGGGGTGATGCGAGGAGGTGGGGACAGGGTGTGCTTGGAGTAGGGTTATGGTGAAGACAGTTGACATTTGTATCGTAAACTAAATACAAACAGTATAACTGATATGTATATCTATTGGATAATCACAGATCCCATGAGCAATTGCTAGAATAACTCAGAGGATACATTGTTTTATAAAAATGTACCATATAGTACATGATAATGTTCAGCCATGCAGCTGCAGCATGTAACATAGCTTGTCCCTTTAAGATCACATGGTCTAATTGCTCTAACTTCCTGAAATCAATTAGATTTAATTGTCCTTATAGACATCTTGAGATCAATTAGTTACTGGAGAAGTTTTTCTGTCAGTTAGAAATGATTGGCTTGCTTTCTCTATTTTTAACGTCTTACATTGTGACACAAATTTGCATGCATGAGTCTCTTTTTTAATACAAATACACACACTGGCTGATAGCTCACAGGTACTGGTCTAGAATCCAATCTCTAAAGACAGTTTAAAACTCCAGTGAGGAGAAAGCAACTGTTTTTTCAGAAGATGTATTTGTAGCTTAGGACATATCAATTGGGTAGTGGTATAGTAAGATAAAATAGTGACAAGGAAAATCATGATAGGAAGGGAGAGCGACTGGAGCCGATACAAAATCCCCATCAGACATAATAGGATTTCAGATAATCTCCTTGAACCTCGGGTTGTATTCTTTTACAAAAAAAACACTCCAGCTTATGATGTGTTCTTCATAGATACAGGTGGAGTTCATCAGGGTAGGTTCACCCAGTTTTCAGTGAGGGTTTTTATTTGGAACAAGGGGGCATAGATTCAGGGTTATGATGGACATGTTTAGGTTAGAAGATGGGAAGTATCTCTTTACAGAAGGGTTGCCAAAGCATTGAATGTTATAATGGGGAAACTCTGGAAAGTGAGATCCGAATGATTGGGCAGATATCTCCAATGGGTATCTAGGTCAAATGACCTTTTCTCTTCCTGTTTCTTCCTTCTCTTGTATGCACAACCAAGTTAATCATTCACATCTTTTAAAATAAAATTAAGACATTCTATCCATAATTATACTGGTTAGTGAGTGCGAATGGGTATTTGAAAAATTTAATTTTTTTTATGCAGACCTACACACAACTTTCTGAATCTTCCAGGATACAAAACTCCAATAGTGAAATGACTAAATGCTGTCTAATCGACGCTTAAAGAATGTAAAATCATTACATAAATCGCGAGCTAAATTAAATAGCATACCAGGAAAATGGGAAAAATTGTCCCAAACTCCTCTGGCTGGAAATTGCCCCAAAATTTCCCCAAAAAATTACCTAAAGTGATACCGCTCACCTGCTTTCCAAACCCTTATCTATTACTAGCCCTCTAACCACATGTTCGACCCCTCCATCTTGTGTGTCATTCTTCCAGTGGCCACATGTAAGACAAAGGCACAAATGATTTCTCCTAACAAACAACGAACATGATTGGAAATCCTTGAGGGCTAATGTTTACCAGTTTTGTAGTGTTCTTTGAAAGGATCCAATGCCCCATGCAACTTGGAAGGATTAAGTAAGCATGCATGTTGTCATCTTTCCGATTGCGCATAGACTTAACATTTGTAACTTCTGGCAGACAGAACCTGGCACTTTCTGTCTAATCCATAATGTATCCCTAGCTTGCAGTAAATAACTTTAGGAATTCCCTCCAGCTGGTGGAAATCTAATGTTTGGCTTTCCATTAAAACAATTGTGGGGGAACTGAATTATTGCATTTATTCTATTTCCAATTTCACAAATTAAATTTGACTTGTCAACCCCCAATCCCATCAGTGTAATGGAGGCACTCCCAAATTCACAGACTTGTGTACCGTTTCTCTGGTAGAGAACACATTTTTTATGTAATACAGACTTGTAAAAGAACCAGGATTCAAGCTTAAACTAACCAACATTAACCACCTTTTGGTACCTCCCACTTCCCCCATGTTGATTCCACTCTTTTTTAGAGATGGTTCTTGCTTGGATTGAACTTGGAAAAATGTAAGGTTTTCTAAAGTTCCAAGAGCTGTTAACATTTGAGTGGTTATCTGAATATCTTTTAGAATTAACATAATACTTTACCAATTCTGGAATTTGCCTCTAGAAGTATAAATCATCCTTAACTGTAGGAAGTAACTTCAAAAGCTTCACTAAACAAAACTGATAAGATGTAGATTCCTATTTTGTTACAGTAGGATCTGTATCCGAACTCATTGAAATAGCTGAAGTGTGAGTAATCTTTCTGGGGATGTGCAATCAACAGCATTGCTCTGTGTCCTAAAAGTATTTACCACTAACAAACAAGCTGTTCACCTCAAAAATAGGCTGGTGGCCTAAAGGTGGAATATTGTCCTCTATCTCTCTACCCTCTTACACCTCCAGCCGCCCTTACTGTCTCTCAAAGTCTGTCACATGCAAAGCTTACAGTTATGTAGCCTAAAGATCTCATTTAATGTTCAGAAGGTTACACCTCCCTTTTCCTAAGTTTTTGGTACAAAGTTTCCTATTGAAGGGCAAAATTATGTGCTTAAAGCATATGGAGCACACTCATACAACATATGGATCAGATGCAGCAAAGCATTTAATTGAATTATTTTTCTGCCCAAAAATGAAACTTGCAATGACTACTTTGTAACATTATGTAACAAACTAAGATGGATTACTAAACCTGCCCTAATAGTTATTGTCCATTTGCCTCCCATACAACTCCAGAGATGGGTTAAAATGGATGCAAATCCTGAACTCTTCAATATTTCATCCAAGTAATGCTGCCGTAATGACAATAGTAATTTCCCTTTTCAGTTCTTGTCTCCTGATATTTCTGCATACTTCCTGAGGAAACAATTGCACAATATAAAAGTAACCTTATAAGAGCAGCATGTTCGTGTCTAGAATTATGATTTCCTCTGCGCAGTAGCTTGCGATAATCCACTTCATGTCTTGGCTGTAAGAAGTTTGTACTACCTGAGATTCAGATGGAATGGTGCATAAGTAATGCAAGAGGGTGAATGTGCCTTCTGTCCACTACGGATTGAGAGGGGCAACAGTCCATTCCAATTTAAATACTGTCACCAAAATCGTTATGGTGGTCAATATGGAGGACCATTTGTATGCTCCAAATATCTTTTCTGGCCAAAGAAAAGTCAAGACTCAATGCTACTTAGAACTAAATAAAAATAATCAAGCCACAGGGGATAATGTGATTCAGAAACAGTTGCTTTATAGAAGATGAAGCTTTTTACTTTTTGTCTTAATTGAGTGTCTACAGCAATAGGTGAACTGTTTCACTCCAGAAATGTGTGAAAAATATACATTAAACTTGCTCTGATGGAACTTTTAATGGTTCTTAATAGAATACCAATTTCTAAATTTGTTTGGTTCCGAAAGTCTGGAGATGAACTCTTGCCTTCATGATAAAAGTAATGGAAGCTAAGAAAATTTCTAATTTTTCAGGCTAAGAATAGCCAGGATGTAATCTGTGTAAATGCTCTATTTTGCAAGTGATATAAATGGAATACGGATTCTTGGTTGGGCTGAGTGGCCTGTTTCTGTGCCGTACATCCTATGTTTTTCTCATGAAATGTGTTTTTATCATTCATTGTACTCAACATATTTGATTTATTAAGTCATTATTCATTTCATGCTTTATTTCAACTCTTCGAAAAATGTGGTTACTAGCACATTAGGCTAAAAACCTTGAATTGGCAGCTTTTATTAAAATAAATTCCTCAATCACCAACCACATCTCTTCCCCCTCCCGGCATTGGCGGCATGTTCACGTGATAGACTGGCAGGCACAAAGTTTTGAACCATTCCATGGACATGCAGATTATGGGACTGTAGGAAGGGCTCTCCCCTATTCATTGAATTTCCAGATTGTCATTAATTTGATGCTGAATAGAAGCCAGACATGACATTTCTTTGGAAAGGAAGGGAGGAAAAATCCATCTGATGAGTCATTGGATAATTCTGGCACGTCAAGTGGAAAAATTGGTAGAGACCCAATAGTTGGTCACCTGATTGCCTTCCCAGCCAGGGATTGGCGCATGGAGTCAGCAGGACTGGAGAAGAGGAAAGGCTTAAAGTATGCAACATGATGAGGTTGTTTTGTGCCTCCACTTGCCACTGGTTGTAATGCGCTGTTTTAATTTGCTGAAAGAAGTACAGAGTGAAGAAGGCACTCGGTAGAGTGCATACCACGCTGTGTTAGCTCATCGTTATTACAATTACACCAATCTTACTTGAGGCGTTTCCCTGCCTAGTTGATGCTCTGTAACTACAAAGCTGAAAAAGACTTCTTTTTATTAAGAGCTGTAGCGTAAAGGTTTAACATCAGGAGCACCTGATGCTGATGTAACTATGATGAAATGTCACATAACTAAGAGACAGACCTGGTGGGAAGCTGAAGTAGAACCTCATGTAGAGTACTGAGATGTATATAGATCTGTAAATAAACAAGAATGGTTTCTACAAATAGCCTGTGGTAGCATTCTTAGGGTTTGCATGTTACCCTAACTAAACTGCGAACCCAGGATGAAACTAGCTTCCATCTCACTGAGGAGGCTTCAGGCCAATCTATATCCAACAACCTGCTTTGAAAACTCTGCTCACATTTTAACAGGTGTGCCAAATTGCACCATAACATTCTAAAGCAATCAACAACTTTCTAAATTAAACAACCACAACATTCTTAAAAAGTCAATTTGCCCCATTAAAGGATCATTAAAAAAAATTCCAGGATCCGTATCCACAAGTTTGCCAAAAACTAATCAGACTTCCTTGGACCGTACCCTATCTATGTACCAAGTTTCATTAAAACCCATCCATTAGTTTGAGGTATATTGTTTACGGACAAACAAGAGAAAACATTACCTCTTCCCACCTTCAGTGGCAGAGGTAATAATAAATGGAGGGGGAAAAGTCTTTTCTGTCTAAAAGAATGAATTTGCATTGATATAAAGCACCTTTTGTGACCTCAACATCTCTAAGCACTTTACAGTCAATTAGATACTCTGAAGGGTAATCACGCAAGCTTCGATTATTGGATTATTAGTTATGCTTCTGTGCCTCTATCAATATGTGACATATGCAATTTAAAAATGCAAATGAGAAAAAGACTTGTCTGATGGTGTGGGAATTGGTGTGCGAATGTGTTGTGGAAGGGTGTGGGTCGCCAGTGAGATCCTCCGATTGGTGATTTTCTCAAACTTGGCTACATCATAAGGTCATCAACGCCAGAGAGAAAATGATTTCCCCCCCCCCCACATCCTCCCTGAGGAAAATTAATTTGGAGGGAGAGATAACTGCAGAGTCTCCTGAATCTTCTATCCAATGTTTCAAAAGCAACATTAGGAGAAAGTCACCTGACCTAGCTGTGCTTAAGCAATACTGCTGGAATATCTAAAAAGGGGGCTAAAAGTAAACTAATTTTTGAAATGGGTTCTTCAAAAAGAAGCATTTAAAATAAAGGTAATGCCTGAAATAAAAAGTGGCAAGTTTCCATCTGTCATTCATTGGCACCTCATCATTAAAATATCCTAATTGCTGTAAAGAACTTGTAGCCCAGGAGGTATGAATTCCAATCCAATATTTTATTGCTTGTAGTTCATTGTCTTTGGTGGGTCAATTTTGCTAATTCTCAGTTGATTTACTAAACAGTGCGCTGAGCTCTGCAATGCTACAGAAAAGTGGAAATACCTGATGTTGAAAGGAAATGGTTTCAAGGAAGGGGAGAACTAGAAGGGCAACTATTCATGGAGCATGTTGATGTTTATCACAGATGCATAGATTATACTTGGGCACATGCTGCACAGCTCTACGTAGCAATTTTCAAGTTAAAGGTTTTACAGTTTTTGAATGGCGCACCATATTATTGTCCACTGCTGTGTGCTGTAATTGCAGGAAGTAATTTAACAATTTTGTCAGTAAAACATGGATGCACAGCTTCTTACAACAGTGTACCTTGCAAATATGGTTCAATTTTCTTAATTATCGTGAGTTAACTAATAATTCCAATGGACTTTAGCACCGCTGGGCTCAGTTCCTGATCACTACAATGACCCTTTCTTGAAGAGTACTTCTTTGGCTGTCTGGTGTGGATAGGATCATGTACACTAAATGGTGAATAGCTTACCAATGCTATGTCCAGGAGCACACTTGAATGTTTGCTTGGAAAACTGCTAGAATATTTGGTCTATGTGAACAAGTATCTGTGCCAAATGAAGAAATCTGAGAAGTGTAAAATGTACTGCTAAATTATACATACATAATAAACTTTGTTCCAAATTTACTGATTGAAGAAGTCATTGGATCAGATTCATCTGAATGAGTGTGCCCTTTCAGCATTAATCATCTACTCAAAGTAAAGGTTTAAAATTTCAATTTTAATGGAGCAGCTCACCTTTTCATCAACTGAAAGCTTACCAACAGATTCAGGTCATCAAAAGCCTCTTTCTACCAACCAGAAAAAAAATCAGAATAGTTGAAAACCAAAATTCATTTTAAATTGAAAATTGTTTTCCTGCTGTTTGAATGATTTCTCAGCCAAGCCCTTTGAGATGCAAGAGAGAAACCAAATCTTTGTTGTGCTGGTATCTATTGATAAAAGGCATACTTTTCAGTTGGGGTACAGTATGAGGTGAACATTTTTTTTTTTTAAAAAGGCAAGAAAAATTGCCAGGACTGCCATAGACTAAAAAATGTTAAATTTAATCATTTTTGAAGTATTTTTTCTTTATTCACTTCCAACTCCCATAGAAATAAGTAAAACTCTACAGGCCTGTAATGCTGCTTTGTAGTCTGTTGCAAGCATTTTTTGTTTTCTGTCTTTCTCGTGTTCAGTGTCTCCCCTTGTTTGGTTGAGGTCAGGAGCTCGCTGTCCACCATTTCCCCCTTGCTCTTGTTAATTTTTTATCCTGATTGCCAAGATATTATTTTTTAAAATAATGGGTTACAATCTCTGTTGTTAATCCCAATTCCAGTGCCCTGGTTAAGGATGATATATGGAGAACAGGGTTGGTATTGTCCTCTGTCCTATAATGCTATTTAAGATACCTTTCCCTGTTCTGATAATCAGTAACAATAGATATTTACTTGAATGCTTCAGGCAGCTATTAGGGGCTTGTATGATGTTGGACCAATCCTGACAGTTTTCACAACTTCCAGTAGCATTAACATCTTAACAATCCAAAGAGACTGGGTGTTGAGAGAGTGAGGCTGCTCTTCTATCACTGTGGGAAGCAGAGTTGGATATTTTAGACAAATTTCAGAAGATTCTTTGGGAGGAAAAAAGGAAATGTTTTTTCAGTTAACTTGAATCATTGTTGTGGATTATTATTAAATTCACCGTTCTACATCAGTTATCATTTGGAGCTTTGGATGAAGCTGTAAACGCCCTTACCCATGCACTTGTGTGGATCCTCCTGTCTCGTAATTTGTGTTACAGCAAGCAGTCACTCCGTACGCTCTAGGTTTCTCAATTCTGGTTGGATGTTTTGCTGAAGATTTCATCTTGTGATGCTCAAATGCCCTGTCCACTCATTTTTGCCCCCAGCTCCAATAGTTTTTATATCGACTAAACAATTGTTAAAAGAAAACTCTCTCTTTAATATCACCATGACCCTTCTCACTGGGAATTAACCCTTTCCTGCAGACTCTTTCCCTGTTCTGATAATCAGTAACAATAGATATTTACTTGAATGCTTCAGGCAGATATTAGGGGCTTGTATGATGTTGGACCAATCCTGACAGTTTTCACAACTTCCAGTAGCATTAACATCTTAACAATCCAAAGAGACTGGGTGTTGAGAGAGTGATCCTGGAACATTGACAATCCTAAAACAGTGCCAAAGACCATATGATGCCTTCCTTATATAAGATATGCAGTGAGGAAAAAATAGACTTGCAGTTCTAAAGCACCTTTCACGATCACCAGAAGTCTCAAATGAAGTACTTTAGAAATATCGTCACCGTTGTAATGTAGGAAGCACAGCAGCAAATTTGCACAGCAAATTAAAGCAGCATAATGGCTTTTCTAAGGAATTAATTAAAGTCACACTTTAACTCAAAATCATAGTGGGCATGATTACTTGGGCTGTTTCAGACATAATACTTTTGGTAGTTTCTAGCCAAAGGAATCATTGGCCATTAATCTTATAGCTAAAACTACAAACCTGTGGGGTACATTGGATACCAATTATTGCTGCTCTAAATGGCAAAGTGGATTACACTGGCTCTACAGTGGGATATATGGGTAGTTTCAATTATACAGTTTTCAATATCAAAATATGGTCTAAAGAATTGCTTACTTTTGAAATTGGAGAAAAAATTTGGAAGAGCATTGATAAAATAAATGCATAAAAGACTCTGCTGGAAGGAAAATTGTTGGATATTTGGAGGTGAGAACAGGATTGCTTATGAGACATCGAGGATTCAGATGCTAGACTATCATCATTTTCCAAGTATTTTACACTCATAATGTGCACCCAGATTTTCAAGTCAAATTTGCCTTAGCCATGTATATGCACCTAGCCTTTTGCAGTACTGCGCTCCAAGTTGCTCTTCATTGACAGAAGTAGTGAGCAAACCAGACCAAGCTAAAGGGTCACTTTCCACCAGAGTTTGTTGAGCGGCAGGCTCCCACGCCCAGTAAAATGTGATCGATCAATCAAACTTTGCATCTGACATGCAGACAAGTTTCTCGGAGCAGCAATGTGCTCTGACTGGTCCTTCACGTTTCACTCACAGACTAATCATTCACACTGGCTGACTTGGGACAGTAAGGTAGTATGCAAGGAATTTATAGGCCTCCCGTTTGAGTGGACTTGGAATTGGAGCCAATCAGTTTAGCTTGAGCAGCAGACTTGTAAATCAAAAAATTGATGATTTCTTTCAAAAACATAAGTTCATAAATGCTGAAAATAAATCAGAACAAGAGGTGATTCTCATGCATCAGAAACAGGAAAAATTTAAAAGAAATAGCATTGAAATGCAATTGTTCTAAGTATGCATTATCATTCACAGCAAGTCTGGAAAAGATGTTCTTGACCAACTGCAAAAAAAGGAGCCATTTTCATGTGTTACCATGTATAATGTAAACTTTTAATAATTTTTTACAGAAAATTATATTCAGAAAGCTATGGTAGTAATATTGTCAAAAGGTGGAATAACAAGAAAGATTGTGTTGGGTACAGAGAGAGAGAGGCATGTTGCTACTAAAATGGTAGTGGTATATTATCAAGGTGGGTCTAGTCCATGATTACTACTATGCCCAAACCGGTTATAGAAGCTGTCAATAAGAAGTCGCTGCCAAGCAGAATTCAAGCTCTTGGGAGCTTCGTTTTTTGAACAGATGTATATTCACCTTTTTGACATCCAACATTTTTGAAATTTACTATCTTGATAGTCTGGCAGTACAGGATTTCATATAGAATAACATGGTTTGATATATAAATAAAAGCAAAATACTACAGATGCTGGAAATGTGAAATAAAAACAAATTGCTGGAAATACTCAGCAGGTTGGCAGCAACTGTGGAGAGGGAAACTGTTAACATTTCAAGTCAAATATGACTTTTTCAGCACTCTGAAATTCTGAAGAAGAATAATATTCAATAAACATTAATTCACTCTTCACGTGTTGCTAGACCTGAGTATTTCCAGCGCTTTCTCGTGACTTGGTATGTGTTGAGGGTGAAATACACTCCTTTGATTCAGATGGTGTAAACAGGAAGAGGAAAGCTCAAGCAGTTCGGGACATGACCTGAATCCAAGATTATTTCAGCCTTTGACACAATTTTCTATTTTTCACATTTGTAACTTTCCATTTTCTTTTTTACCCCCTGTTTCCAAACTTTTATTTTGAGATTTGGATCTTCCATCATTGCTAGCAAGCTTTCTTTCACCCCATCAGCTGCCACTACTTGAATTGCCAAGTCTGATTATTTTTTTAATAACTTCATGAAGCAAGAAGCATTTTTCAAAAGTTTTTAAATAGATTGAAATATTTTAATATGAAAGCAAAATATATTTTGTCTTGGGACAAGAAGAAAGCAGAGAAAAATGCATGCTGTATTATACTTATAACCATAGAAAAGTTACAGCACAGAAAGAGGCCATTCAGCCCATCGTGCCTGAGCCGGCCAAAAAAAGAAATTTAATCCCACTTTCCAGCACCTGGCCTGTAGCCTTGCAGGTTACTGTACTGTACTGTACTGCACTGCACTGCAGGTGCAGATCCAGGTGCTTTTAAGTGAGTTGAGTGTGTAGCCTTGCAGGTTACTGTACTGTACTGCACTGCAGGTGCAGATCCAGGTGCTTTTAAGTGAGTTGAGCGTTTCAGCCTCAACCACCAATTCAGGCAGTGAAGTCCAGATGCCCACCACCCTCTGGGTAGAAACATTTTTCCTCGTGTCCCCTCTAATCCTTCTGCCGAACACCTTAAAGCTATGCCTCCTAGCAATTGACCCCTCAGCTGGTGGAAACAGATCTTCTCTGTCTACGATATCTAGGCCCCTCATAAATTTGTACACCTCAATTAGGTCACCCATCAGCCATCTTTTCTAAGGAAAACAACCCCAGCCTATCCAATTTCCTTTGCTGCAGTTTCCAAGCCCTGGCAATACTCTTGTAAACCTCCTCTGCACTTTCTCCAGAGAATTATGCCCTTCCTGTAATGTGACAACCAAAACTGTGTACACAATTTCAGCAGTGACCTAGCCAGTGTTTTATACAGTTCCATCGTTACACCCTTGCTTTTGAATTCAACACCTCGTCCAATAAATGAAAGCATTCCACATGCTTTCTTTACTACCTTATCGACCTGTACAGCCACCTTCAGGGACCTGTGGACAAGGTGTTTCATTTCCTCGACCACTCTCAATATTCTCCTGTTTATTGAGCATTTCCTCACTTTTGTCTGGCCTCCCCGAATGCATTACCTCTAACTTCTCCAGTTTGAATTCCATTTGCCACTTTTCTGCCCACTCTACAAAACCATTGATTTTATTCTGGAGAGAATAGCTAGCCTCTTCACTATCAACTACACAGATGCTCTGATGGTCATTTTCCAATCCACACTGGACACAGACGGGGCACCAGAGGATTGGAGGTCTGCAAACGTATCGCCATTATTTAAAAAGGGTGTGAGGGATAGGCCAGAAAATTATAGGCTGGTCAGTCTGACTTCGGTGCTGGGCAAATTATTGGAATCAATTCTGAGACACAGGATAAACTGTTATTTAGAAAGGCTCGGATTGATCAGGGGTAGTAGGGCATGATTTCGTTAGGGGAAGGTCATTTCTTACTTTCTCAAAAAATGTTATTAAGTTAGTAACAAGGGTAATGCGGTGGATGTTGTCTAAATGGATTTTAGTAAGGCATTTGACAAGGTCCTACATGGCAGACTGATAGAGAAGTAAGATCCTATGGGATACAGGGGAAGGTGGTGAGTTGGATCCAAAATTGGCTCAGCGACAGGGAACAAAGGTTAATGGTTGATGGATGTTTTTGCAAATGGAAAGCAGTTTGCAGTGGCGTTCCTTCCACAGATCTGTGTTAGGGCCTTTGCTGTTTGTCATATATATTAATGATTTGGACTTAAATGTGGGATACATGATTAGGAAATTTGCGCTTCTGTGTACATTGAATTTTGTTCCAACTATGTACAAAACTATTTCAATAGAATGTTCATTTTATTCTCAACATCTTACACTGCTGTGTAAAAACCAATTTTTGGCATGTTAAATTACTTGCTGTTATGTTGATAAAGGGCCTTTTCCATTTGACACCCTGACACACAAGTTACAGCATCTCTGTGGAAACAATCCTGCGTGCTGTTTAAGTGGCCTGAAGGCAGAACCTTTTCAGTTCAGTGGTAAGATTCATTGCTGAAAATGTTGTCAGCATGTTGGAGGCCAACAGTAATATTCTTTAAAAATAAACTCAAATAATAATGGAAGCTCTCAAAACTGAAAACTCATTGCACTTTGTACTGTGCAATATAAATTCAAGAGCACATTTTAAGCTGTTGTGTATCTCTTTTTACACAACTATTAATCAAAGCTTATAAATTGAAAACTGCCCAAGTGTCCAGTTACTACCCACAATGCTCTAAAATTGTGTCCTTCTGGGGAAGTTTAAAATAATGGGAGTTGATTTTAACCTATCTACAGTTATACAAATGCACAGAAGTCTTTTGGATTTGAAATTCAGCCAGTCAAATTGATCAAAAGAAACATTTCCAATTCTTTTTAATCACGTTTTTTCGCAGTTACTCATTAAATTCCAAACTAAGATTAGGAACATGGACTTCAAAATTGCGTATTTCACCTCAGTGTTGTTAAATTTAACTCAAATTTCCCTTTGTGTCTTTGACTATCTTTGATTATTGACTGTTTTGACTTGAAAATCTCAGATTCTTAAAACCGGGTACTCTGTGCTATTCACATTCAACTAATGCAGCTGTTGTATTGTTCCCTGTGTGTTGTAAACATTTCCTTCCTACTCATTCCAGGAGTATTTCCATTTAATGTATCTTTGTTCACATTTTGCCAGACTTTGAATCTAAACACTCTATGCCTATTTATAGGCTACAAGTTATTTTGCCCTTTTTTGCATAATGCCCCATGGTTTTCTAGTTTCTCTTCAAATTCTAGCTTTCGAGGTGGTCCCAGTGCGTCTAAGATCATGTTTCTACCCGTTGGATTTCTACATGTTTTACACTTGGGCTTACTTGTGCATTATTTCTCTTATGTAACGAAGGCCATTTTCACAGGATGAATACATATGACTGAGGCAGTTAACCATTGAAGAATAGAACCTACAGTCACACCCCCATCCCTTCACTGTATCTGATAAACCGTTAAATAATTCTGGGGATTTTGTCATCACTTCTGTTGTATATTTTATGAGACCTATGCAGAGAAGACGCACCAGCTTCATGCGTATAACAGCTTCTAGTCACTGATGTAAAATGTCTATTCCATGTTCTAGCTTTCCAACTCTTTCTACAGCTTTGTTTACTGAGTCCACATCCAGGCTTAACCAATCAAGCACATCAATAGTAAACAGGCTCACATAATGAAACACAGAACAATGGAACACTCCACTCTCTCTTCCTGGAGGTTTGTTCCAAATATGAATATACATTATGTCTAGCTAGTGCAGGCACAACACACCAGATTTCATACTTTGCTACAAATGCAAAATAATATGTGGAGAACTTCTGAGCTGCATCCTGAACTAGAGTGCATTCCAATTTGCAAGGTTCCTAGACCAAGCAATAATTAAGTTGACTGGCCTGATTTGGTGTTAACAGTTAAACTTTGTGGCCTTCGTGCAAGGTAGCCTGCTTTAACAGCAAAATCTGCACAGTGTTATATGGTGTAACCTGTAAAACATCATCTGACTAACCAACAACAATACCATGGGTAATGTACTAATCTGTGACATATTAAAACCCTTTGTATATGCTTTGCAACACTTACTTTCTGAAAATGTCTCAATTTTGCCATCTCATTTCCTGAAATACTTTGCCTCAAAGCAAAACAGCAGCAAGTTGTAACTTGAGAGGTGGAGAATATTCAAATCAAAAGTGAAGAAAATATCTTATGATCACTAATGAAAAAGCATGAAGAATTTATGAAACAGCTAATTTTGATTCTGAATGATCAGACAGGAAAACCTACCAATAAAAGATCACTACACAATTTCCATGAAAGAGGTACTGTGTTCACAGAGGAAAAAAAAACTTTGAGGAGGTGTCACCTGCAAGGACATTTCAATAAGATTTACCTCGTTGCTTTGTGTGTTTGTATACAGCCAAAGAATAATTAACACTTTTTGGTGAAAGTGCCCCTTTAAGCACAACAATACTCAAAGTACTTGTTCTTCACTTTACCAGCAATATAGCAGAGAAGCTGTTTCATTGGATAGATACAGTCTCGCTCCTGCCATTCAAGCTCCAAACCTTCTAGTTTATCAGGATGGTCTATCTTGGATACCTCATCTATTTACTGTTGGCTGCAGAGGGAGTGTACTTTGCTCTAATTTATGGTTCTGCCATCATGGGTTTTGAACACAACTAAAACACTGCAGAGATGGTGGTTGGTGACCCAATGTTATTTAAATACGTGACTTTCCATATTGTTCAGCTTAATTTTGGATCAATTCTACCTCCAGAGGAAGGCCTGACACACTGTGGAACACAAGCTCTCAAATACTCTCTCAGTTGCCTTGGACTACCATTTGAGGAAAAAACTTTTCTAAATTGCAATAATACCCCACTGCTTCTTAAAATGTGCATATTGCATTTGATGCGTTGTGAAAGAGAATTTTCTGAACACATTAATGCCTTGGAGATGTTTAGCAGGGGTTAGGGGTGATTAAGCAGTAACATCACACACTAACAAGCCTGTTTGAAAATTCCAGTGCATGTGCTACTGTGATATTTGTGTTTGTTAGGAAATAGCAGAACTCACTAAAGTGAACCAAAAATTGTAGCCTTTGCCAGAATCATACTGTTGAATATTCTACTCCTCAATTAAAACTGGTGTGAAAGAAGACTTGAGCACAGTGCTATTTAAAATGAGTGCCTTGGGGAATGAGTTCAAAGTCAAAAGCTGATGGGATGAAAGTCAGTCTTTACTGGCTGTAAGGGCCCTGAATGAAGTGGATTTGGGAAGCCTTGACCCACAAATCCTTCCCTGTACAATGCTAACTGTAATTCAGTACAATTTAACAGTCAAACAAGTATTAAGCATATCACCTATTTTCATGTATAGTTGAGAATGAGATTCAGGGAGATCTAGAGAGAAGAAAAATAACAAAGATAATATACTTAAATTGCAGCTGCTTTGAGAACTGTACTTGTGTTACTTGATGGGGAGCCATCAAGTAACAGATATTTGAATTTTGTAAAATAATGCATTTTGTGCTTGGATGCTCTCTAATTAAAATTCCTTCCACAGATCATAATTATGTTTAGTTCCCAGTTTCACCACTGGTTTTAACTAAACAGAATACAGTTGCTTAGATTTTAAAGTGCTGACTTGCTTTGCTCTAGATTTGCCCACTTTAGTCACTTGAAGTCCATCTAACAGCCAGGCTGAGAGATATTGTTCAGTCTCACTATTTCCCCTTGAAGCAGTTGTATTTTAAACATATATTTTTGACTGAATTCTGCAAACTTAACTAATATCTCTCATAACATTGAAAATATAGTTGAGCAGCAAACAACTGACATTCCTTTCCATCAAATACTGATGCATGGACACATTACCCATCCACCTCCTCCCCATAATCAATGAGGCTCAGCACCTGTATGTACCCTTTCCCCAAAAGACATCCTGATTATTTCACCACATATGGAGACACATCCTCCATCCGGTAGAGCATGAGACGCATAGGAATGTCAGTTCCACCCCCTCACTAGACACCAAGGCCCCTCTTCCCTACAGCAGATGCACAAACCCTGCACCAGACTGTGGGCAAACACAAGCCAATCTCATTCCCTAGAATGCACAAAAGCACAATGTGCTGTCGAGGGATGCATATGCATTCCACGCTTTAGGTTTGTATTCTGAAGGAACTACAGAGGAGACTTACAAGAATATTGCCAGGACTTGAAAATTGCAGCTATGAAGAAAGATTGGATAGGCTAGGTTTGTTTTCCTTGGAACAGAGGAGGCTGAGGGGGTGACCTAATCGACATGTACAAAATTGAGGGGCCTAGATAGAGTAGACAGGAAAGACCTAGCTGAGAAGTCAATTATCAGGGGGCATAGATTTAAAGTGTCTTAAGAAGGATTAGAGGGGACATGAAGAAAAGCTTTTTCACCCAGAGGGTGGCGGGTGTCTGGAATTCACTGCCTAAATTGGTGGTTGCGACTGAAATGCTCAATTCATTTAAAAGGCACCTGGAACTGCACCTGAAGTGCTGTAACCTGCAAGGCTACGGACCAAGTGTTGGGAAGCGGAATTAAAAATGAGCACCTAGTTCCTTTCGTCTCTTTTTATCGCAGACACGATGGGCTGAATGGCCACTTTTCTGCACTGTAACTTTTCTGTGGTTCTAAATATCCACTAGAATAAATGAATGCATACCCACTGCTTCTCCATCATGAATTGGATGCTATCACCATTTTTTCAAACATAATTAGCTATTAATATGGAATAATTAATAAACCTAATCTGTAAAATGATTTCATGCTTACTCAGTGGACCTCCTAATCGATATTGCAAAGATAAAACGATGACCAGTACGGTACTCAAAAAAAAAAAAAAACAACACTTGGTGACTCCAACTACAGACATGCATCAACTTGATGGGGAAACTTGGCAGGAGACAGAGTGTACATGTGGAAAGGGATATCTTGTTTATTTTTTCTGTGGTACAGGACAGAAAGCTATCAAAAAGCCTGAGAGAAATGTTGGCCTTTATCACAAAAGAGCTGCTTTACAAAAGGAAGTTGGGAGTATAGAACCTGGGTCAGACCCCATCTGGAGTCTGTGTCTGGTTAGGGCCACCGAGCCTGGAAGAAGACATTGGCCTTGGATTGACCAGAATAACGGTGGGGCTTAGAGAGTTAAATTGTGCAGACAGGTTGCACAAGTTTAGCTAGTATTTCCTTGAGTCTAGAAGATTGAAAGGTGATCAGATTGAGATGTTTAAAGGATTTACTGGGTTAGATATAGAGAAACTCTTTCATTGGGGCAGGGGAACAAGAAAAACAATAAAATTACAGCAAGGCCATTTAGGAGGGAATTCAGGAAACGTTCTGTCACAGAAGGATAATAGAAATCTGCAATTTTCTGCTCTAGAAGCCATTAATGTTGGGACATTTGGAGCTTTGATGATAGAGATTGATATTTTTTGCTTTCTTCAGTAAGAGGATCAAAAACAGGTAAATGGAGTCGAGATACAGTCCAGCTATGATCTCATTAAATGGCAGAATAGGTTCAAGGGCTGAGGAGTCCTGTCCCTACTGACAGGACATGAAAATTGATACCATTTTCTATCCTTCATTTAACAAAAGACGTAAGCACATTCAAAGCCAAAGCTGCCGTTAAACTCAGTGAATTGGAATTGGCAAATCAGATAATTGATAAATTTACCAAACTGTCCAGCATGTTGCAACGCCATTTTTAAGCCAGTTCAGTGCACAACTCTGGAAACTCCCGATTATTTGTAAACTTAATAAAATTACTGGTAACCTGCGACTTCTGCTTTAGAAAATTTTTTGATATCTTTCCAAGTATCTGTTATGATCATATGATGACAGCATTTGCAAACAGATTCTGATGCTTTGTTCATACCACTTAATTGAACAAAATGGCCTCTAAGATTGTACTGTTTGACAGTTGATATAGGATGTGGTGAATGAAACTGGAAATCCACCAAGATGTTAGTTTTTTTTTAAATCATCGACACCTTCCAACTTGCACCTCATTATAATCTCTGTGTATTTAACTTATAAATTTTTGCACGGGTTGTCTTATTAAATTATAACAAAAATTATTCATCTCCTTGGGGGGGGGGCGGGGGTTGAGGTGAGTGGAGACCTTCTGTTGAAGTAAATGAATTATAGGTGGCGCTGTCCTCCAGTTTAGGCGAAAGGCTGAGGCAACAATTCTTTAAAACAAGTGGAACAACATAATGAGGCAATGCGTTCAGAGGAGGGCCTTCTGTTGAAATGGTCAGCAATGTACCATGGGAGCCTAGCGCATCACCCTGGAAGACTGGTTTCAACACAATGTGTCCTGACAGCCAGTTCCTAAGCTAAGCTGTGGTGTCACAGAGGTGCTGAGCAAAGCCAAGGCCACTTTCCTACGGAAGGGGCAAGAAGGAAAATCAAAGGGGCAGTTACCCCAGACTGTGCTTGCTCACCTCGAAGTAGGGTTTACAACTGGGACTAAATGTATTCCTGGAGGTTTTGCCACATGCCATTATTCAGCCAACACATCCATCATTGTGATGCACTGTCTTCCTATGCCAATTGGAAAGCAAAAATTCTCATTATTCAATTGGATGAAGCTTGACTGGTGGTCAAACAGCCTATTTTTCCCCATTTTCAATATTTTTATATCTGGTAAACAAATGTTCAAAAATGATTTTAATCTATCCTTTTTTAATGTCCCTATGATTTCTTTCCAGAGTTGCACAGATCTGTGGCTGGGAGATTGCTCTTCAATTCCTGGACACTCTAGGCCAATCCTGGATAGTTGACAACCCTACCTAGAAGCTGTTTATAGGGTAGCGTCAGGGAGAAGGTTTCTTCCACTCCTTCGGAGCTAGAACAGTGCATAGCCTAATGGGAAGGGAAGAAAATCTCTGCACATCTTTCCTGCTATTGCCTCACAATCAGACAAATGAGCAACAGGCTCTAATTTTATACCTCATCATCACTATCACAATCACATGGCAATGATGCAGTCAGCAGCATTATAAAGTTAGATCTAGAATACCACAAACACAGGAAATAGGGCTGATTGTGTTTGTCTAGAGTACCCCAGCAATAATGTTACACATGGTTTGATGAAAATCGAGATTGGGAGATTGGCATTGAAGCAATTTGTCATGTTATTAAATGAAGCATTCTATAGTTTGCTGAAATAAGGGAATTTTGAGCGGCTTGGAGCACAAGGAGCATAAAATGTGTTATCTTTGTTAATAGCTTGCAAGGTGACATTAAATTTTATCATTTCAATAGATTTGTCTTAAGGTTGAATATGGGATTTTGACAAAAATATAAAGATGCTGCTATTTCTGAGAGTTTATCAAACATTTTTTTAAATTCTGATTATTGAAATGTTGTATTGTAAAAGATAAAGAAAATTGATGAAAATCCTCTGTTTAATATTTTAGCCAGTTGTCTCAATCAAATCATACCACAAATACAATTGTTGTATTGAGGAATTCTTGGTTTATGTAGAAACATAGAAACTAGGAATAGGCCATTCGGCTCTCCGAGCCTGCTCTGCCATTCATTATGATCATGGCTGATCATCCAACTCAATGGCCTGCTCCCATGTCATGCCAAGCACATTAATAATACCGACATGAATATTATCCCTTTTCAGTAATTACAAGTTAATTTCTGACTGAAATTTGCTTGAATTACCCTTTTTTTTTCAACCTTATCAATGCTTCTCCAAATGGCGTTGACTTTATGGGTCTTTGCCCTTTACCTGGGTTTGTCAGTAACATAAAATAGCATCATCTCAGTGTAACTTTCCACCGCTAAAATTATTGATAAATTTTCATTTTCTTGCATCTCGGTGCATGTAAACTGCGCTTGTTAATACAGCAAAGGGCACTTGCTGGTTGTAATGTCACTGGTAATTTCTAATACCAGTAAATTAAATCTGAATGTAAGTAAAAATAGTGTACATGTTAAAGATTCCAGAAGTTTGAAATATTTGAAGACTAGCTAAGATCTGATTTCAGGCTCAAGGGACTGAATGGCCTACACCTCTTCCTATATTTTTTTCACCTGGTTTGGTATTAAAATGGTACCAATGCTGATGCATCTTGGAAAAAAATAATCTCAGCTCCAGGTATTTAAGTGGGTTAGCAATCAATCCCACACTTTGATCATAAATCTCACTCTATCTGTTCTCTGATCTTGACAGCTATATTCTATTGATTTGATTTGTTTCACTGCTGTTTCCCTGTAAACTCCTTTATGCTGAGTCGCTCTTTTGTACCACAGTGAGGTGCTGTAACCAGGCTGAACACTAACTTAAAGCTTTGAATATTTCATGGTACTTTGGCAAAAGTAGGGTTAAATCCTCTCTTTAGCCCTTATTGTGACTATGCTGCTTTCTGATTGGAGCTTGTAACACATCAATATATTGTGGATTTAGATTGGCTATTTATATTGCAGCAAACCAATGGTAAAGCTGAGTATATGGCTTCCTCTTTTAGTCATTTCATGATTTTATTTTTAACCCTCCTTTTGCTGAATGCTTCCCCTTCCCTCCCCTCCCCCCCTCACCCCCCTGCCCCTTTGAAAAACCTGCCAAGCTCTCGTTAATAAATGCTACAGGTGAGAACAGAAATAGAAAACATAGCACTTAAAGAAAATGAAATGACAGCTGCAGGCACAGTTAGTAGTCGGTAGGTATGTAGCATGCAAGAGAGTCACTAAATAGGAGATTACACAATAGAAACTTTTTAAATACTTTTACTAAGTGAAAACAATAATCAAGGTATATTTAAAAAAAACATTTAAAGCCTCAGGTAATCAGAACCCATTGTTTGAAAAACACATCCAATTGTTGCCTGTCTGTTTCAAGCTTACCCTGGTCTTGGCATAGCCAAATCTTTAATAATTCAACATAGTGCCCAGCTGCCCCCAACACTAACTTAATATCACAGAAATGGGGCTACTGCATGTGCTTTAGAGTCAACAGACATACCTATGCTTGACTAGAATAGAGGAGACGGTGAAGTAGTGGTATTGTCACTGGACGAGTATTCCAGAGACCCAGTGTAATGCTCTGGGGATCCAGAAATCTGGAATTAAGACTGATGACCACAAAACCATTGCCAATTATTGTAAAAACGCATCTGGTTCACTAATGTCCTTTAGGGAAGGAAATCTGCCATCATTACCTGGCTTGCATGTGACTCCAGACCCATAGCAATGTGGTTGACTCTTAGCTGCCCTCTGACCAAGGGTAATTAGGGATAGGCAATAAATTCTGGCCTAGCCAGTGACACCCACAACTAATAAAAAGAATAGTTGCTATTTTGGACACACATTCATACTGTTCTCACTATGGACTGTCTTTCAAAGTTTTATGTTGTTGGATGTTTGATCGCCAGTGAACTCCAGAAACAAGGTTGACCATCAAGTGATCATGTCAGTTCATTGAAATGTTGACTCGAACCTTTAAAAAGGGCAAAACTGAATGCTGGATAGGACCAGGGCTAGTTTCATCTTGAGTGTAGATGTTCTGCTTATAAGCCATCAAGAACCTTCATAACTAACATTTATATTCAGAAGAGACAGAAGTAAGTGGGAAAAATTGATTTCTGATTTAAAAGAAAGGCTTTTACTGTCTGACTTACACTTAGAGATTTCTTGGCAGCCTAGACGATGAATGGACTGTTATAAAAGCCTATTTCACCTTCCTTGATATGAGTTTCCCAACTTCTGTTATTTTTTAAAAAGCGTAAAATCAATAATGCAATAAAAACTGGAACGTAAACGGCACTCATGCAAACTGGAAACCAGGAATGTGGGGAGGTGCAGCGCGGGTGGTTGTACCTTGAGTGATTTATGCCCAAAACTACTTGCGCTCATGTTTTCCGAATCCTTCATGCTGGTTAAAGATTCAGTTCACCCCAATCAGTCCTTGTTCATAAAACTGCACATGGCCCCTCACCCCTACCCACCAACAATCTTTCCTCTCCAAAATTGGTCAAAATTGTGACTTTTCACCAATTGCACTGTTTTGGGAAGGATCTTCAAATTGCACTCATGTTCTTCGACACTAGATTTTTTTTTTAAACATAAAATATTTAATTTACTAAGAAACCAACTGGTGTACACTTAATTAAATGATTTACCATAATTTCTTAAGTCATTTCCAGTGGTCTTAAATCATGTCATTCCTCTGTATATCATGAACTTTCTGTCAATACTGAAAAATTGAGACAAGAAAAGTATTAAAATGGTCACTGAAAATCATGTGACATTTGGCATTGAGCTTCAGACAGTTCTAAGTCTCAAATGAATACCCAATCTAATGTGGACAATGACAGCCATCCAGGGAATTCACACATCCCTTTGTTTAAGGATGGATCAACACAAAAGGACTTTAGAATTCCTGTCTCTTACCAGGGGTCAAAGAGGAGGTGGATAATGAGGTAATTCAGCCTGACTTAACATGGACTAATCAAGCAGGTTGAGGGGGATGGTGAGGGGGGAAACAAGTAGGGGCAGCCATTTGCATTGAGGGGGGTGGCCACTATTGGGCACAGGTTTACCAACAGGAGGCACCACCTGCCCCACCCCCATCAAGCCCACAGCCAGGCTTCTCAGGTTTACCTGCTGGCTTCACTACATGGCATGGACACTCCTTTCAGCATGAGGAGACCCTTAAGTTGCCACTAATTGGCTACTTATGGGCCACAATATTCCCAAAGGTGGGCAGCTGAACACTTCCCCCCTCCGCTGGTAAAATTCTAGTGGAATCGGGTGGGCGACAGACATGGCTGAAGCAACAGGCATGGTACCCCCCACCCCACCTTACTATCCGATTTTAAAATCCCACCTCCCAGCCCATTCTGGGGTGGGAGGCATAAAATTCCAGCCTAAAAAAACTCAGATCAAGTTAACACTCTTAAATACAGCAAAGGGTTTGTTTTTCTTTAATGGAAAGGCGGGGGGAAGTAAACAATTATGTTCTATTGCGCCCAACTGTGCTGGTTCATGGAAGATTTTGTTTGTGATCAATGCAAATTAATGTGAAAATTTGAAGGCTGAACTAACCAGTGCAATTTCAAGCAGAGTTTGAACACACTTTACTGATTGCCCAAATAGGAAATTCTGCCCCATAATACTTTTTGAAAGCATTATTTGTGTTCAAATGTGTCAATGGTCAGGGCCCTCAAATAATTAAGCAATACTCTGCATGCCAGATCCTTGGTGATGATGCTTGTTAGTTCGCTAATATTTTACAGCAACGATGGGCAGCATCCGTAGTTATTCACTCCAGGAGTTATTCTCAGTTCCATTTTTACGTTCCCCACTTTTCAGGAGAAGCTCTTAAAAAGAGGATGGTGGGCACCCTGTTTTAGCCCAATGTTGCTCAAGATAGAAGGCCACAGAACGACAACCTATCAGAAATTAGTGTGATTGCCTGGTGAATGCACTCACTTCCTGATGTGACGTGTTACAGCACATTACTGCACCAACGTGCTGAGCTATCCAGCTGTACTGAAAACAAACAGTATGAAAACAAATCAAATATAGCGTCTTTGTTTTGTTTTAAAGAAGCCCTGCTGCTGAATTAGGCAGTCCATACATTTGCATATAGAATTCTCCCTCTGCCAGGGCATTATCCTTTATTTAAGCTTTAGTGAATATTTGCTGCCCTGTCTTATCTGTATCCACAAACGTTTTGACATGGGCCTGTAGGAGAACCAGCTACCACTAATGAAAAGGTGACGATTGTGGCTGGCATTCAGTCTACAAAAATCTGCAAGTTTAAAATGGTGTCTTTGAAGTGGCTCTCACATTATTTACCCGCCCTACTGATTTTGGTGGCAGCTTCCGCTCTTTACTGCTGAAATTCAGCCTCAAGACCTAATTGCTGCAGTCTGAATGCAGAATTTAGCCCAGGCTGAGCCGATTGTGTATCTGGGCATTGTAGTTCCCTGCCCAATTTTTGAGGAGAATGTGAAGAGAACTACAAATCCCATGGTTCCATTTAAATATGATGCTGAAGCACTAACATATACTGCCAGCTAAAGCATAGAGTTACAGATTATAAGAAATGGAGAACCAAACTTTTTGACTGAAGGCACATCTGGAGAAATGTGAAAAGATGACTTATAACTGATTTTAAAAATTAATGATTAGCATTTCAATTGAGAGGTTCCGAGAACAACTTAAACAGCGAGGCTATGTTGGTTTAGAAATTTCAGCCCCTCTATAAAATTAAATATATTGGCATAAACTCTCTGCTAGCCATTTGCTACATTTTATTTTTATTTAAAAATAAATTTTATTATTGTACCTCAGTGGCTTTGCACAGCTGAGGTCACATTATATTTATTCATATTGCGTATGTAAAGTAGGGGCTACGAGTGTATTGCATTACGTGCTGCTGTGTTAATTCAAATCTTATGCACTATTGTCAACACTGGACAAATCCTAGGTATAAGTTTTACACCTTGAACTAGATTGCAAGAACAGAAATAAAGCTAAGAGTAGCTTCTGTTAAAACCTGATGGGCTACAGTTTTAATGACAATTTCTGCAAATTATGAGAGAAAGCAAGAGGAATCTCTGGCACTGTGCAAAGACATGTTTGGAAAGTGGTGGATCAGAATCTCTCTGTGAAACTATTTGCAAGAAAATTGGGAGTTCTGCCATATGTCCCAGTAAAGTATTGAAAGAGCATTTCAGTTCAAGCTGCTGCTCAAGCCCTTCATTGCTATATGTGCGCTAATCAATTAGAACCTGAATTTTGGGAAAGCCTGCCATATGGCAGAAATGCTGTGTTGCTTTTTTTTTCAGAAGATAGTTTCCAATTGCAAACAGCACTTAATGTATTGGTGACCAAAGACTGACTAATATAGCAAATCTCTCAATTGGTGGTTTGGAAGGATTTGGTAGAGCTGTCCCATGTCAACCTTGAATAAACAGTATTCCTCAGTTATGGCCCCCACTCCTCATGAAGTGTCGATGATGAAGATGGAGCCTCTTCAGTCAACCTCAAATCAATTTTGGGTGCTGTAGAAAATTGGGTACCAGACATCTAAAATTAGTCATCCTCTGTATCCCTGGCCAATCGTGGAACAGACCGCAATTTGGCTTCTGAAAAACACTGTTTAAAGGCCGACACCATCTCAGTTTCCTGGGTTACCTTCTGTCTGGACCTTTGGCCGGTTTTACCCTCTCTCTCTCCTGCTCCTCCAGTTACCTAACTCACCACACAGATGAGTGACTGAGTCTGGAAGCTTTCTTCCCATACAGGCCAGTGACACACCGAATGCTGCATGCACCTGTTTCTATACTGCAGAGATCCGGGAGAAGTAAAATTTGATCCAAGAAAGGAAAAGAAAAATTTGAAGTTTGCCACACAATGAAGATCTAAGTAATTAGCTAATCAGATGGAAGTCTTTTTCACAACGTTGTGGTACAGTCACATTGGGAAATCACTATTCATAGTCCACATTTTAAAGGACTTGGGGAAGGGGATTCATTCTACCTATGTTAGGGCATTTGTACCTTGGTTATATACAATGTACATGTCTTGATTTGGTGAGGGAAGGGAAGGGGAAAGAAAAGTAGCTCAAGGTCTCTCCAGGCATCATTGTCCAGTAATAAAAAGCAATCTAAAGCATATCGGGGCTGGTTGGGTGCTCCAAAGAATACAGTAAGGGCAGTTCTATGGTGTGGATGGTATGCTCAGCCAGTATGTGTGACTTGGTGGTTATGTCAGCAATGCCAGTAATATACAAAATGTGTCAGGCCTGCTAATTTGGAGGGTTTGTTCAAGGCCGGTAATATGATATGAAATAAGTCCTTGTGCAGCATCTTCCAAACCCACGACCGCCACCATCCAGAAGGACAAGGGCAGCAACTACATGGGAACACTGCCACCTGAAAGTTCCCCTCCAAGTCACTTACCATCCTGACTTGGAAATATATCACAGTTTCTTCATTGTCGCTGGGTCAAAATCCTGGAGCTCCCTTCCTATCAGCATTGTGGATATACCTACATCACGTACTGCAGAGGTTCAAGAAGGCAGCTCACCATCACCTTCTCAAGGGCAATTAGGGATGGGCAATAAATGCTGGCCTAGCCAGCAATGCCCACATCCTGTAAAAATGAATTTTAAAAAAAAGTCAACAGCAGCATTGTGACCCAAGGAGTATGAGACTGCTGGAATTGAGATGAGATAAAATTACAAATGCAAATGTCATTTTAGCCCAATGAGCCCAGGCTGCAAATAACTTTATGCTGAAGCTAATACCTCTAGTCTCAATCTCCTGCTCTTTGACCAGGAGAATGAGACCAGAATGAAAAGCTTCAGTGTGAAGCCTGCTGTGGCTTTGTATTTTCCCCAGCTTCTCTTATTATTGAGTTGGCCTACATAGTATTCGATTTTGTTGTTGAGTAAGACTTTTATGTGAAAAAATCTATCAGCTTATCTCTTTGTTTCAGAAGGTCTGTGTGATATAAATGGCAGTGTGGTATGAGGATATGTATATCTGCTAACCTCTAAAAATCACAAAAATTGACCAACCATTTCAAAAAACTTTAACTGAGAAACAGCCAACAGCAACATTCATTTATACTGTACAGAATCTCACAGTGCAGAAGAGGCCCTACGGCCCATCGTACACCTGAATTACCTACCTAATCCCATTTACCAGCACTTGGCCCATAGCCTTGAATGTTATGGTGTGCCAAGTGCTCATCCAGGTACTTTTTAAAGGATGTGAGGCAACCCGCCTCCATCACCCTCCCAGGCAGCGCATTCCAGACCGTCACCACCCTCTGGGTAAAAAAGTTTTTCCTCACATCCCCCCTAAATTTCCTGCCCCTCACCTTGAACTTATGTCCCCTCCTGACTGACCCTTCAACTAAGGGGAACAGCTGCTCCCTATCCACCCTGTCCGTGCCCCTCATAATCTTGTACACCTCGATCAGGTCACCCCTCAGTCTTCTCTGCTCCAACAAAAACAACCCAAGTCTATCCGACCTCTCTTCATAACTTAACTTCACCAGGCAACATACTGGTGAATCTCCTCTGCACCCCCTCCAGTGTAATCACATCCTTCCTGTAATGTGGCAACCAGAACTGCACACATTACTCCAGCTGTGGCCTCACCAAGGTTCCATACAACTCCAACATGACCTCCCTACTTTTGTAATCTATGCCTCAATTGATAAAGGCAAGTGTCCCATATGCCTTTTTCAACACCCCACTAACATGCCCCTCTGCCTTCAGAGATCTATGGACACACATGCCAAGGTCCCTTTGTTCCTCAGAACTTCCTAGTGTCATGCCGTTCATTGAATACTTCCTTGTCAAATTACTCCTTCCAAAGTGTATCACCTCACATTTTTCAGGGTTAAATTCCATCTGCTACTTATCTGCCCATTTGACCATCCCGTCTATATTTTCCTGTAGCCCAAGACACTCAACCTCACTGTTAACCACCCGCCAATACCAGACATTAGTCAGCATGGCATCTGGGTAGCCAAAGGCATAATCGTCAAGACATTTTGGGGGCAGAATGGAGGGAGGGGGCAATGGTATATTCATAAGATATCTGATTCAGAGGAATGGCCAATTTGAGGGAGGCAGGGGGCGTGGGGTGGTTTGTAGAGTTAGAGGAAGTTACGAAGATAGGGAGGGGTGTAGCCATGAAGGGATTTAAACCCAGGACTGAGAATTTTAAATTTGAGGCATTGTAGGACCTGGAGGCACATACCAGCCCAGCGAGGGCAGAAGCATTAGACGAAGTAGCTGGAAGGGAAGAGTTGTGGCAGGAGTGGTGTGATCGATCGGTGGCAGGGAGTGGTGGGAGCTGCCTACTTTCATTTGATGCGGTGTCAGAACAAACAGTAATGTGATTTACATTTTATCATGATTGGCATTGTAATCTGCATAATTTGTTATTACAAATAATGTTTCATAAGCAAAGTTGGGCTGGCAATGTGATACAAAGGATGTGTTTTAGCTGGGGTTGTAAGTTGTGTGATTTGTAAGGTACATCAGGGCCACTTTTGTGATACAGAGGGAATGTTGGGGCCAATAATGTGATGTAAAGTATGTTTAGGTTGGTAATGTGATGTAAAAGATATGCCATGGCTGTCAGAATGAAATAAAGGTTGAAACAGTTTGGCAATTTAATATAAAACATGCATCAGGCCAGTGTGTTTTTGGATTCGAAGATGAACAAGTATGTTGGAGCTAACAGTGTGATATAAAGGGTATATCATAGACAATAGTGTGATGAAGGGACTCCAAATCCAGCTTTATGATATAGTTGGCAGTCAGGGGCTGTAACTTTATCTCATTGGACAGGCAGGATGATAATGCCAGAGCCAGAATAGTGATACGCAGTATATGTATTGTTGAAGATATGATGCAAAAAAAAAAAGTGTCAGGTTAATGAACGCTTTGCAAACTAATTATCAAGGCTTGTTGTGTAATATAACCAGTATGTCACAGAGGGCAATGTGATGCAAAGGGCATGTTGGAATTTGTAATGTAAAGTATCTGGCAGTGTGACAAAATGAATATGCCAGAGCTGGCTCGCTGATGTCCAGGGTGCATCAGATTCTTTGAATGCAATATAGGTGGTTTGTCAGGGATACCTGTGTGATTGTAGATGGTTCGTCAGGGGCATTGATGTGATAAAAGTGGCTTCTCAGGGTCATCAGTGTGATGTAGATAAAAGATCCAAGACCTCAAATGTAATGTAGAGGATATGGGTCCAGCAATGTATTGTAGAGAGTAGATAGAGTGTAGTGTGAAATTGGGGATTGCATTGGTATTAACTAATGCTGGACAGGTTATGTTAGAATCAGCAGTGTGATTTCAAGTGTGAGAGTCAGCTGTGTGATATAAAGTCTGAATGAATGAGCAATGTGATAATATGTCAGAGCCAATAAAATGACCTAAAGTGTTTCAGGACTGGAAAGGTTATGACCACGCTAACTGTGAGATACAGAATGTATATTTGTTATTGATGTGTAAGGTCTGCCTTGCATGGTTCAGGGGGTGGGGGTGGGGGCGGGGGTGGATTCCAAATCAGGAGTAGAACTCTTGACAGATAATTTCCTTCTCCTTAGCTCAGGGGAACTGATACCAACTGTAGCACATTTACTAGGTCCTGACTTGGCACTGAGCCCAAGATCTTTTTAGCATGTATGTCTCTATTCCACAATATCCAGCACACTTATCTGAGCCATCAAGGAAGCTCTCAGAGCCTTTTAGAAGGGGAACCTTGATATTATCAAGAAATTGTAACATAACTTCCACTGTTGTACAACACATTCCCAAACAGATTCACAGAATCCCACTGCCTTGCTAGCAACTTAACGGAAGCAACATTGTATATTTAGACTTAAAGCCAGACTGACACAAGTGTGAAATATTGATCCAAGTCTGGAAATATGTCAGAAGCAACACAATCAAAATCATATAAAAGAGTGTTAGACTTATGAGAGCTTAGATTCATCATGCAGAGCGGAAATAGAATTAAACACATCAGTCGCACGAGTGAACCTTCCCTATTCATGAATTAAAACCAGTAGTTGCTATTATGGGTGCAATATAGAAACTAACAAATCGGGGCATTTCTCACAGTAAATCATAGGATTTATAAGAAGAGGGCATTATGCCATATGCTATTACTAGCAACACTGCTCCATCAGCACTGGGATGAACCTAGGAGTACTGGGGAGAAGTCTCTGCCAAAATTTTTGAGGGGACCTAGGAGCATAAGAGAGGGGTACCACAGTTCCAGAAATGCATACTAAAATGTAGAATGATTGGAGGAGGATTCCGTGATGTGGAGACATTGAGGAGGGAGGTCTCATGATCTAGTAACATGAGGGCGGTTCTGGAATCAATGGATATTGGGAATCTACTCTAGGTGTATGTGAGCATTGAGAGGAGGTCCCAGGATCTGGAAATGGGGGTGAGGAGAGGAGGAGATGAGATTCTGGGGTCCAGCAAGACTCAGGAGTGAGTTTTGAAATATTGAGGGGCCAGATTCTCTCAGTACTGGGGGAGGTGGTGTCTCACGGTATTGGGAGAACCAGGGTCTTACTGCATTGTGGAGTGGGGAACCCAGAATAAATGGAACAACTGGCTCCTTTTGAAATAGGATACTCCAATCTCCTACCATGTCCCAGCCTATCAGCTCATTTCACAACACAGCTTCTCCAACTCTTTTTTATTCATTCTTGTGATCTGAACATCGCTGGCAATTGGGCCAGCATTTATTGCCTATCCCTAATTGCTCTCACTGCCACCACCTTGAATTGCTGCAGTTCATGAGATACACTGACAGTGATGTTAGGGGGTAGTTCCAGGATTTGGACCCAGTGACAGGAAATGTGATACATTTCCAAGTCAGGATGGTGTGTTGGCTTGGAGGGGAATTTCACATGCTGCTTATGGTGGTGTTCCCATGCGTCTCCTGTGCATGTTCTTCTTGGTTGCTGCAGTGCATCTTGTAAATGGCACACCCTGCTGCCACTGTATGCTGATGGTGGTGGGGATGCAGGCTGCTCAGTGCCCTCAGACTCTTCACATCACTTTCTCATCATCAGCTGAATTCTGTCTTCATGTTTCTGCCTTAAAGCATTCAAGTGTAAATTTTCTGCAACTTAAAATTAATGGATGAAAAAAATCACAGGCTGGGTGCACAATTTTCTGATATGTATTTCCAGGGTGTACATACTAATAACTAGGTTAATGCCAGGATTATGATAGCAGACAGAGGAATGGCATATTAAAGTGTGAAATGTTCATTTAATATCATAAACAGTAATTTCTAGTCTTCCTTTGACAGCTCCCTTTATTGGATACAGTGACTGGAGCAGATATATTACAGAATATACATAAATTCCATTGTAATCAATTCCAGTAACTGTGTTAAGTATTTATGAATAATATAGAAACATAAATACAGAGCATAGATTCTATTTCCATATCACAGTTTTTCTGCGTACCACATTTAACAAATTTTTTGTTTGTATTTGAGTCCTGTTTTTTCTGTATAAACCAAAATATGAATTTGGTGTAGAGATAGTGTCCCAGACTTTTTGTGGTATTTCAATTGTGTGTTTAAGAAAAAATGATTCCCTCAGTCTTATCCAACTACAGCCCTGTTTCTAACTTCAGCATCCCCTAAGATCCTTGGATGAATCATCAGTATCCAGTGTCATTGCCAGTCTTTGTTGCAACTTCCTGCTCTAATCCCTTCAGTCTAGTTCCTACCCTGCCTACCACACTGAAAATGCTGTGGTTTAAGTCTTGGTTGATTACAACTGTGATGTTGCCCTCATTCACCTCTCTAATATCTTTGATACAGTTGACCACATCTATTACTTTTTCTTTATATGCAGCTCCATGGCAGTACCCTTTCATCCCTGACCCTTTTTAAGTAGCACATCTTCTGTAATAGCTTCTGTCCTCACATCCAGAAGATCACTTCAAGTGTCTGACATATTCAGTCATTCACCCTCTTCTTTTCCTTTACACCCTGCCTCTTGGTATAAGCAGTGCCAATATCCAGCTTTATTTCTCCATGACCTCCCTCAACTCAATGAATATTGCTGTGTTATCTGGCTCATGGATGGGTCATGGATGGTCCAAACCTTTTTAGGTTCAGCTGGAGCTATCCTGTTTGATTCTTGATGGAAACTCCCTGTCCTCACTTCTAATTCCATCTCACCATCTCAGTTACTCAATAAGTTTGATTTCAATCGTGAAAAAACTCCATCCTGAGCTGAATTTCAAAACTGCACAGCTGACTATTGAGACAACATACATCCATTTTTCAAACACTGGTCACCAGTGCACCACCTCACTTTCTACACTGTTAAAACCTTATTCAGCTTAATGCTTGACGGTTTTGGTGCCTTCCTGGCTGACTTTCCAAACTCCACCCTAAACAAACTCCATACCATTCTAATTTCTGCTGCCCACACCTTATCTGATACAAGCTCTGTTCGCCATCTTGCTGACTTCCACTGGCTCACCATTCTCCTGTGCCTGATTTCAAAATTAACTTATCGCGTGCACTCTTCTCTCCAATTCACCCCCCTCCCTGAACTCCTGCACCAGTGACACAGTCTTCTGTTATCATGCCCGTCACTCTGAAATTCTCCTAAATTTATTAGCTCCACCTTCAAAACTAACTTTTTGCTTGCATCTTTGGCTATGTGCACTCACCTCATCTGTATTCCAGTTCATTTTCTAATGCATCTCCGTGTGAAGCAGTTTGGGATCTTTGAGAGTGTGTTAAAGGCGCTTTAAGGTGTAATTATTGAAAGCCACAACAGATTGTGTGTTTACATTACTTACTGTTTCTTATTCGTTTGGTTTCTCTGCTGCTTTCTTTCCATGTATCGAATTATGGGTGGAATTTTCCTTCTTGGGACTAAGTCCTGTGTCGGGGGCAGGGGCTGGAAGTGTTTCCCACTGTGGAGACCGCTGGGAATTCACACCATATTGTGCGACACTGAGCTTATTAATTATGCAGTCGCGAGTTCTCCAACGTATCGCATGGCCAGGTGGGCTGGATGGCACAGCCCCTGCTGTCATATCCGGGCGCCATATTTAAAAGGCGGCTGGACAGCAACTTACCCGCCATGCCAATTGAGATGGCCAGAAGAGGAGGGGGGACCTCCAATGCTCAAGTTCAGCAATGCGTCTCTGGAAGTGGTCCTAGTCCAAGTGGAGGCCAGGAGGGATGACCTCTTTCCAGTTGATGAGGGCAGGAGGAGGCTGAACAGGGAGACCAACCCTGTATGGGAGCAAGTCTCCAGGGCAGTGAGTACCCACTACCTCCAGCAGAGGACTGCCCTCCATTGCAGCAAGAGGTTGAATGACCTCATCCGCTCCGCCAAGGGAGGCGAACCCTCAGCTGTTCACATTCACCTCAATGAATGGTATAAGGGATATGGGCCTCAGTGACAACATGATAAGGTCATGCCTCATAGTCACACTGCAGTCCATCTACACTGCAGGTGAAGAAGCCACTGTGGCTCCCTGACCCTTCCACACAGACACTGCCAAACACTGCAAATGACATGCCTCTCTGAGCCTTATCTATATCTGCATGGGCTCACCACTCTGGAGGATGCTGGCCCAGAATCCTTCTGGACAATCTGCAGTGCATCAATCACATGGCACACAATATAGCGGGTTATTTGTAAGGCTGGAAGCATCAGGAAGGTACGTGAAATTGCTATTTACAATTAGATGCTAAATACAATTGCTCTTAACCCCATCTTGTCGCTTCACTTTGTGCAGGAGAAGTTAAGCCATATTCACCAAAAGAGGGAGAAGACAGGAGGGAGTTCCCACACTTGGAAGAGCCCACTGATTTCAAAGGTGTGGGTGGCCCATCTGGCTGGGGTGAACCGGGTTAGGGCCTTCAGAAATGGAGCGATTGGTTTTTGCCTCCATTAAGTAGGGATTGATGCATGTCATAGAAACTTCAGGGCCAGGGGGCTTCCATGCTGGAGGCAGCCCATACAAGCTACTCATGCTTTCCTCTCTCACTTACAGGTTCCACCAGGAAAAGGGCAAGGCCCAAGCCTCAGGAAGCCCTGTCCAGCTCCAATACAAACCCGGAGAGGAACGAGGACATTGCAGATGACCAAAGTGCACCTGTAGAGGCATCACAGCAGACACCTTCACCCTCCACCTGCACAGAGAGACACCTCGGTGCTTATTAGTTCTAGTGTAGGAAGGGTCTCATGTTCTGGTGGTCACTGCATGGACATGTGTCCACAGCAGGAGGAGGCAGGATCAGCCGAGCTCACTGGCACTTGGAGGATTGCTGGGAGAAGAGGCATCTGTGAGGTCCGAGTCCAATGACAGGCTCCTGGAATCGGCCTTCCAACTGATAGTGGAGAGTCAGCAAGAGGTTGGGGAACATCAGGCAGAGGTGTTGGAGGCCCTCAACAAGGTGGCACGTAAGGCACAGCAAGCCATCTTCCTGCTGGCTGATGAAGTGATGCCAACCTGTGCCTGCATGAAGGCCTCCATGGGGAGGGTGGCAGACTCCATGGAGAACCTAGTCCAGCAGATACAGCCAGAGACGCGTACAGACCTGCACTCCATCGCTGTAGCCAATGGTGGGCTTCTGCAGTGGCTATGCGAGAGGGGGCGGGGTACCTCGACCGACCTCCAGGTGCCCCTTCCCCTCAAGGAGTCAGGCAGGGGCTATTGGCCACCTAAAAGGAGGAGGCACAGCAGCTGGACACCCCTGGGATCTCCATTCAGGTCTCTGAGGTTGTCCAGCCTTTCTGAATCCCCCTTGCCTGTGATGCTTTCAAACTCACCCTTTGTCACCACAGAGGGAGCAGCTGCCTCACAGCAGGGCTGCCAAATTAAGCCCAGGCCCTTCAGGCCACGGGTCTCCAGAGGATGACTGCCAAGGTCATCCAATGCAAAGGGCCAACTGGTCAACAGGCTGCCTCCACCCCAGCTGCAGGTGTCGGGGGAACACTTAGAAGAAGTGGAAGGCAGTGAAAAATTAAGCAGTTCTGAATTCACAAGTGGTTGCACAGGTGCACTGTGAATGTCACAGATACCAAACTTCTGTAAATATAGTTCACTTACACTTCAATCATGTCTAATGTGTACTTGCGATAGTCTTTAAGTCTTTGTGCATAACACCGACCCCCCTCCCCACTAATACGTCACCTTCCGGGGGACACCCGTCTCCTGGAATGAGGCATCTGCAGGGAGGCAAATGTATTTGCCACAGCTCTTGTGAGCCATGTGCAAAATCTCCCCTGTGTACGCTGATCCTTTGCCTTTCGCGCTCTCAAGTGTCCCAGGTCCCTAGCGTTGTGAAAACTTCATACTGGGGTTCCCCTTCAGTTGTCCGGCTGAGATGAATCTCTACCCATCCCGATGACCCAACTCCCATGCAGCATGATGGTAGTAACATTCTATCTGCACTCTGACACCTTTGCCCCTCCCCAAGTCAATCACACCCTCTTTACCGCCCCCCCAAATAACCATTGACCTCCCCCACCACCGAAATTGCGTTCGACCTCTCCACTGTCACCCTTCAGCCCTCCCTCCATCACCTTCCATACTGTTACGGGAAAATTAAAAATGCTAAAAGAGAACACTAAGAATTTACTGAAAAACCCTAATATCTCCAGGCAGACATGGATGCTAAACCTATTGACAGCTGAGTGTAAGCAGATGGACTTTGCACACAAAGGGGCTTTGAGTTTTGTGTGATTTACAAAGTTTCAAGAAATGAGCTAATATCCAGGCACAGACAGATCCATTCAAGTGAAGCCTTGAGTTAGTTTAAGTATACTCTCTCAGATAGGGACGGGGCAGATGGTTTAGTTTAGATATGGGAGGACATACAAAGACAAGAGAGGTCTTTGATGAAACACCAGCAGTCTTGAGTTCTGAGAACCAAGGTCTTTGCGACTGTGTTTTAATTTTGATTGGATAATATAATTATGTATACACCCTTTAGAATAATTGGTTCGCAGAATCACATGTTTATGTACTCAGTAGGATAGTTTTAACATGTTACCTGTATGTTGGTTACAGATTGGATATATTCAAATGTACTCAAAGGTATTGTGATAAGAAAAAGTACAATAGTACTTTTAGTACCGCCCCCATGCCCCTTCACCCCTCTACACCGCCCCCATGCCCCTTCACCCCTCTACACCGCCCCCATGCCCCTTCACCCCTCTACACCGCCCCCATGCCCCTTCACCCCTCTACACCGCCCCCATGCCCCTTCACCCCTCTACACCGCCCCCATGCCCCTTCACCCCTCTACACCGCCCCCATGCCCCTTCACCCCTCTACACCGCCCCCATGCCCCTTCACCCCTCTACACCGCCCCCATGCCCCTTCACCCCTCTACACCGCCCCCATGCCCCTTCACCCCTCTACATGCCCCCCCATGCCCCTTCACATCTCTACATGCCCCCCATGCCCCTTCACATCTCTACATGCCCCCCCATGCCCCTTCACACCTCCAAACCCCACCCCATGTGCTTTCAGACCTGCACAAGCCCTCACCTCACCCAAAAACCAGCATGGCCTTTCCCAACTTCCCGCTTTGTACCAGCTTGTACCCACTGAAAGACCCCCTCCGATTCTTTCCCTGCCCGCAGCAGTCCCAACATCCTCAGCCCCCTTGTAGACCTGCATCCTGCCCTATGTCTTCATTTCTCTCCTCCCCATCTTTCACTTTTTCTTTCTCTCTCACCCCACCACCACCACCACCACCAACCCGCCCCCCCCACCCCCAAATCACCAACAGAACTTCTTCACTCAACAGTACCTCCTGCAGCTTTCCACCTGCTGGTTGAAGGCCCGATCCCTGGGCGAGGTCACTGGTTGAAGGCAGCACTGCGGGGTGCACATGAAAATTCTGTCCCATATTTCCTTCTATTAGTCTTTTATGTATGTATCTATCTCTCTCTCTATGATGCATTGACCAGCCTTTTTTTCTCTTGTCTTTGGTCGCTGCTTCTCCCACACTAAAATCAAATAAACTTTATTGTTGCTACACTGTTTAATTTAAATGCAAATAGTGACAAATTATTATCTTTTATGACTAGAAGTTAGCCTTCTGGTGAACAAGTGGGATGCTTCAGTCCTCCTGTTACTCATGCCCCACAAATGAGCATGAACGATACTTGAATCTCTGAATCACCTGAAGCTCTACAAATATAATGGCATATATTCCCAGAGCTACAGAGAAAAGCCTTGGGCCAGACTTTACAGCATTTAAATGACATGCACTGTTATTAATGCACAAATCGGCAAGCAACATTTTGCAAGGAAGCGACATCCATGAATTGAGAGTCAGTACAAATTGCTGGCAGATTTGGGCTGCTCTTACCTTGTGAAAATGACATCTCGCATCTAACCTCCCCATGATTTTCATAAAGTTTCTTCATTTGCACATTAATTAACTGCTAAACTAGCCACAAAATACTGTGGATGCAGAGAAGGTTCAGTCTTGTAATTAATTACTAGTGTTGGTATTCCTAGCAATGTGGCCATTATTAATGACGCTATTCAACCTCTCTTCCTAGAAAGTAACCAATTAAAAATTTGGAGTCTCATTTCTTTAGATTTAATAAAAGTTAACTTTTAATATTAATTCTTATTTTTCCTTTGAATTAAGAATGAGAGAAAAAAGACAATCTTTCCCTCTTTTCTCTCTCCATGACTTTACATTGAATTCACCTTTTGTTTTCAGTCCTTCCTCTGTTTATTTCTCAATCTTTAAATCTCACTGGTTTGTGGAGTAACATTTCTTGCCCTGTTGGTTTCCATGGTCCCAGATGCACTGTTGCCATCCTGTCATCAGCTTGCACCTCTAACAGCTTTGTATGTAAAAAAAATTTTGAAATTTAAAGGTTCAGGAACAAACCTAACAGTGTGCTGCAAATTCTCTGTGCTATGGGGCATGTCCCCCTGAGTTACCAAAACAGGTGAATGGGTCTTAGTTTATCCTCCAATATTGTAACATTCCTTCAAAATCACACAGCAATATTGGCAGAAATTGTGTTTAAGTCACGTACTGGGGCTTGAACCCACAAGTTTGAGTCAGACAAGAATATTATCACCTGAGCCAAGCCATTGAATGTTTGGAACAAAAACAAAAAATGCTGGAAAAACTCAGCAGGTCTGACAGCATCTGTGGAGAGCAAGACAGAGTTAAAGTTTCGAATACATATGACTCTTCAGAGCTCTGAAGAAGAGTCATACGGACTCAAAACGTTAACTCTGTCTTTCTCTCCACAGATGCTGTCAGACCTGCTGAGTTTTCCAGAATTTTTTGTTTTTGTTTTAGATTTCCAGCATCCCCACTATTTTGCCTTTATCATTGAATGTTTGGGTTCAGTTTCACAATTGTGAATCTACAAAGGTGATTTTTTGATATCAGATGCGTATTGGAGCAGGCACTGAATAAAGACGAGCAGTATTTAATGGAAACAATGGGATGGGGTCGGGGTGCAGTCTCTCCTGCTGGCTAGAGAGCTGACAAAGAGGCTGTGTCGCCTCTTTTTGGGAAGGCCCGCCAAATTAAGTGCCTAGCAGGCACTCACCTTGACAGCAGCAGGCCTTCCCTGAGGTAAAGAACCCTGGGAGCAGAAGTCCCATCTGCTGAGAGCCGCCAGGCAATCTGAGGCTGGCAGCTTCACCAGGGAGGCTGGCAGCTTCACCAGGGAGGCTTTGAAATTTGGCGCCGGGGAATCAAGGTATATTGGGAGTGAGCAGGAAAGTGGAGTTGGCATAGAAGATCAGCCATAATTGTGGCAGAGCAAGCTCAAGGGGCCATATGGTCTACTCCTGCTATTTATTTTCTTAGAACAGATTTAATCATTATTCAATAATTTGTGAAAATTACATGGACTCATGCAATGCACAAAAATCTTTGTTATATTATAACAATAAGATTTCAGCTCAGAATAATTAGGTGGCCTAATAGATTGCCTGAAGCATGTCCAACAAAACTGTCATTTTAGATAATCCACCACAGATGGCACTACTAAAAATGTGCTGTGAGCAAGGTGCGTGAGAATAGAAAAGCTTATGAAGGTCAATGGACAGCGCAGTAAAGATGCCTTTCATTTTATAACTGTCAATATATGATTACTGTAAAGTTCATAACTTGTATTCCCTGCTTCCATTTTTGATACTACCAATCAAGTTTCCTACAAAGTAGCATGACATACTAACTGAATACGTTGGTATTGTTTGCAAGCTTGATAATCTTACTGTTGCCCCATTAAATTGTTCATCAATAGCTTAAACTACCTTAAGGCAACTAATCTTTCATTATGGTTATAAAATTCTAAATTGGTGTAGAATAGGTCATTAATGTTGCTTATACACTTTATTAGAGTTACCATTGCCTATAATTTAATCATGTAACCTTAAGCACTCATACTGGAAAAGTACCATCCCTCTTTAATTCTGACATTGAGGCTTTACTGCAGGCAATTATACTTCAACCTGAGAGTTTTAGCTTGTTGCTCTGTGACTGACATTGAAGGAACTGTATTAATTCGATAATTTAGTGATTTGCCTCTAGTTTTTAGGAGTCCTGTGGCTGTGGGTTCAATAAGATCCTGTGGTAATTTTGTGCTTTACTTTCCAATTAATCTCTCCATTGGCTTAAAGAAGCAATTGGATATAATTTACAATGGATGATGGGTAATTTTACCACATCAATGCAACAAAATAATTCAATGCAGGTGACTTCAGTGTGAAGGCTCAGAGAAGTTCACATTAACTCTCTCAGCAGAATAGTTATTGGAAGAATTGTGCATCATATATGACAGTACTTAATTTATATAGAGCTTCACAGCTTAAGATTGTATTCTCCATTTTTGTTCCAAATATGATGATTCATGCTGGGATTCAGTTCCATGGTTACTGTCAATATTCTGGTACCCAAATGCCACTTCTTTACCTATGACCCTGGATAGTGAGTGTTGTTAGTCACTTTGGCAGTTGGGAGTCATTCAGAGCCGATACTAATTTTGACCTCATTTGACTTCCAAATCTGCCTATTTTCCAGCAGAGGATTAAACTGTTCCGTCAGAATACACTTTTGTTGTAGGTGTTTCGTTGGTACAAGTACTGCCGCTTGAGGCCAATTGTGAGATGAGCAAATTCCACAGGGAGATCAACTTAGCTGCTCTTGAGAGTTACCAAGTTTATAAAAGCACAGCTTGTTTGCACAGTAAATCCAAATTGTATTCCCTTCAGATTAGTTGACATTAGTTGGATTAGTTTTATCTCAAGGCCTATTTTATTCCATTGGCTAAGTAATCAAAACCTATAATTTAAATGTTCTTCTTTCACATCAGCAAAATGAAATTCCCGGAGGGTGCAGGGGCAACTACTTTTATGTGATGCTGCAACAGTAGTTTGTATTTATAGAGCACCTTTAAAGCAAGGTGTTTAACAGGAGTGTTCTCAAGTCACATAAGGAGTTATTGGGTCCAGTGGCCAAAAGGTTGTTTAAAGTAGTAGATTTTAAAGGGTTACTTAAAGGAGGAGATAGATAGGGAGTCTGAGCTAATGAAGGAATTCCAGAGCTTATGCACATACGGTATGGTTGCCAATGGTGGTGCAGTGAAAATCAGGAACACTCGAGCCAGAATTGGAAGAGACCTTGATGGAGGGACAGGATGAGAATTTTACAAGTGAGGCATTGCGTGACAGAGAGCCAATGTAGGTCACACAGCTGATATGTGAATGATGCTTAATGTGAGTAAGAAATGGAGCTTTATCTTCTACTGTAGATTATTTGGCAAAAGAGAAACTACTGAGTTAATTATTTATTGCTCTACATAGTATAATCAGAAGAGTTGCTGACATCAGTGCAGTGTGTTAAAAAATGATGTGTGACTTCATGGCATGATGGAATGTGCAGTAACCTTCCTTATTCCTCATGCACAGTTTCTAGTTTAAGCTGCGGTACTGTGGAAATTGACCAGTAGAATTTGAGTGCTTCTACACAGGCTGGAAGAGGGAGAGTGGGAAAAGAATATTTATCATCTTTGGGCCTTTTTATACATATCTGCAGTTCACTACTACTTTCTCACCAACTTGTGACCTCCCTTTGTCAGCACAATTACGGCAGCCAGTGAGGGCAAGTTAAACACTCCCGCCAACTCATGGGAGTCCCTGGCTTGTGACCAACCAAAATGGAGAAGGTTCATTCGGGAAGGCACTGAACACATTGAGAGACTTTGTAAGGAACAAGCAGTGGCGAAGACGAGAGAATGCATAAACCTCCAAACAACTCACCTATCCGACCCTGCAAGCAACGCTTGCCCCGCATGTGGCAGAGTCTGTAGATCGTGCATTAGACTTATCAGGCATCTCAGAAGCTATCGAACCAAAGTGGAAGCAAGTCATCCTTGATCCCGAGGGACTGCCTAAAAAGAAATTTTTATTACGTGCACAGTCTACCTCTCAGAGCGCAATTGATATCGGCTGGATCTTCTGCGAAGCAGCAATCATTGTCAGATTGCCGCTCTGCTCTAACTTTTCCCTGCTGCTCTGCAGTCCTTGCTGGGTCTCCCGAGCCCAGTTTCTCCAGAAATGCAGAGCTCTATTGCAGTGCTGTAGAGTGGGGCAGGGAGAAGATGAGACACATACACTTTTTGCAGCAACAGTTGCCATATGGTAAGTTTAAAGGTCCAGTGTGAATGTTAGTGAATGGGCGAATGGATGGGTGAATAGGTGGGCGAGATAAGTAGGTAGGGTGGGTGAGATAAGTGAGTAGGATGGTAGGTGAGTGAGATGGTAGGTGGAGGGTGGGTCATTTGGCAGGTGAATAGGGTGACAAGGGGTGAGGTGGCAGATAGGGTGGCTGATGGGTCAGGAGAAATAGTCAGTTCAAGCTAGTCGGGTCAGGGGGTGGGTAGCCAGTTGCTGGGGGCTAGTCATGTTTGGTCGGGGGTAATCGGGTGGTCCAGGATGGTAGTCAGGTCGGGAGCCATAGTTGGGTTGGGTCAGCAGGGGTAACTGGGGTAGGAGGGGGTATTGGGGGAAGTCTGAATGATTGGGGGTTCAGTTCTGTAGTTACCTAAGAGTTAGACTAGGTTTTAATCTGTCTAACTCTAGTAGTTGAAGGTATAGCCTGTCCTACTGTCTATCAGGTGTCATGTGATTGTTCTTGGAGACTCCGACCTGTGAGCCCTAAGCGTAGGTGGGTGGGGGAGGAGGGGTGAGGGGGGGGTGCATCAGGACCTCTTGCCGAGGACCGGGTTCAAGCATCTGAAAAGCTCTCTGTAATGGAGTTAATTGTTTCTTGTTGAAATCTGTCCGGTATGTCAAGTCATTACATTTGTCCACCAAAGGTAAAATAGTTCCAATGCTACACCTTGCTTTGTTAACATGAGTACATCAAATCTTAAGAAAAAGAAAAGAGTACTCATCAATCATGCCACAGCTCAGCAGAATCGATCCTTACAACATGACTATAGAGCCAGTTTGTAGAGCATCTTGGTTTTTATTTCGTAGTGAACGAAATTACTGCAGGGGAGAAATGGAAAGCAATCCTTTTGAGCGTACGTGGTAGCAAGGCACACAATCTCATCCGCAGCCTGCCGGCCCAAACGCGCCCAATTCTAAATTATTTAATGAATTAGGGGACCTCGTGAAAAGGCATTTCCAGCCAAAGCCACCTGTAATAATGCAGAGGTTTAAGTTTAATTCCAGAGTTAGAGCCTCGGGAGAGTCCATCGCAATTTATATGTGAAGTTGAAGCAGTTGACAAGAGCACTACGACTTCAGAGACACACTCAATGATATGCTGCGGGGCTGATTAATTTGTGGAGTTCACGAAGGCGCCATTTGGCTCCTTTTATTCGCAGAAGTTAACATCGATTTGAAGCACGCCATGGAAATAGCGTTAGCCATGGAAAGTGCTGCGAGACACGCGCAGGCTTTACAACATGTACTGTTCTTCGTGTGGGATGAGAACCTACCACCAGGCGTGGCATGAAAACCAGAGAAGCAGCAGGGAAGCGGGAGTCAATGTCCACTGTTAGAAAGGCCTAGTAGAAACACTTCAGCAGTGACTCTAAGGTTAATCTGTTATAGATGTGGGGGTGACCACATACAGGACACCTGCAGATTCAAGGAGATAGAATGGCATTATTGCCATGAGAAAGGTCACGTAATAAAGCAATGAAGGGTGAAATTGAAATAGCCCATAAAGCAGCAAAACCAATATGATTGAATTAAGTAATACAACAGAACCTGAAGCTGCCAATACTGACATCTATTTCCTGTACAACATCACAGTGGTAAAAACCGAACCTATTACTGTCACAATCCAAGTTAATGGGAAGCCACTAACAATGGAGATAGATACGGGAGCCTCAACCACTGTGGTGGGAGAGCACACAATTTAAATACCTAAATGAAGGTACCCAGCCACTGAATCTAGAATAGACAACTGCTCAGTTGAAGACGTACACTGGAGAACTCATACAGATAAAGGGCATCGTCACAGTACCTGTTTCCTATAGGCAACAGACAACCCAGCCTCCAGTGATCATAGTTGACAGGTGAAGGACCTCGTGTTCTGGGCTGAGACTGGTTACAAATATCAAGCTTGACTGGTCTGAAATATTTCACTTGAGAACTGAAGGAGTTCCTGAACTGCTAAGGAAATATGACTGTATTTTGTGACGAAATTAGGAAAGTTAAAAGGCTTGCAAGCCTTTTATATGTGGATTTTCAGGCGACACCCAATTTCTTTCAGGCCAGACCTGTGCTTTATGCCTTAAAGGAGAAGGTGGATGCAGAACTGTGCCAGTTAGAAAAGCTGGGCATCATCCAACCTGTCCAATTCTCAGAATGGGCAGCGCCCGTTGTCCCAGTGGTCCCAGTTCTGTCGAAGGGTCATGAGGACTCGAAACGTCAACTCTTTTCTTCTCCGCCGATGCTGCCAGACCTGCTGAGTTTTTCCAGGTAATTCTGTTTTTGTTTTGGATTTCCAGCATCCGCAGTTTTTTTGTTTTTGTCCCAGTGGTGAAGCCTGACCAACTGTACACATTTTTGGGGCCCTAAATTGACCATGAGCAAGGCAGCTAAAATAGATAGGTATCCTATCCCGAGGATAGACGACATATATGCAAAGCTTAGCTGGAGGCAAATCCTACATAAAACTGGACATGAGCCATGCTAACCAACAATTAGAGCTGGACAGCATGTCCATAGGATACGTAACAATCAACATGCACAAGGGCCTTTACCAATATACTCACCTACCCTTTGGAGTATCGTCTGCATGTGCAATCTTCCAAAGGACAATGGAGACTCTTTTGCAGGGGCTTCCTCGAGTAGTAGTAGATGACATTTTGATCACAGGGTCAACTGAAACCAAACCCTTGGCCTACCTGGAAGAGGTACTAAGATGATTCTTGGAAGCCGATGTATGATTAAAAAAAGAGAAATGTACATTGAGTGCCAGAAGTTACTTGCCTGGGTTGTAGGGTGAATGCCATGGGTTTGCATCCCGTAGAAGAGAAAGTTAGGGCAATCAAAGAGGCGGCCTCTCCGTCCAGTATAGCCGAACTCAAGTGTTAGCACCTTTACATTTGTTGGTTAAAAAAGAATCATTGTTAGTTGTGGAATTCACAACAGGAAGAAGCCTTTTTGAAAGCTAAGAAGTTAATCTATTAATTGTGTTTATTGGTATACACTACAACCCATCGAAAGAATTGGTATTAACATGTAATGCCTCTCCTTATGGTGTGGGAGCTGCGTTATCACAGACTAGAAAATGGATCAAAAAGGCCAATTGGCTATGTCTCCAGAACCTTCTCCACAGCCGAGAAGGGTTATTCCCAACTAGAAAAGGAACGTTTATCAGTGATATTCGGAGTGAAGAAATTCTACCAGCATCTCCAGAGATGACATTTCACCATTGTGTTGGACCAGAAACCATTAATGGGTTTACTCAGTGAGGATAAGGCCCATTCTGCCAATAGCCTCAGCAAGAATTCAATGTTGGGCTTTGATATTATCTTCATGTGAGTAAACCTTTATGCATCATCCTGGCTTACACATTGCAAATGCAGACTCACTCAGCCATCTCCCATTACCAGATAGCATTGTACATGCTCTGGTGCCATGCGAAGTTGTGCTTATACTGAATTTCTTGGATTCTTCGCCTGTGTGCGTGAAGAAAGTTAAAAATTGGGCAAACAGAGATCCAATTTTGTCAGAAGTTAGAGACCTTCTATTGCAAAGGTGGTCAAATTCACTAGTGTCTGAAGAGATGAGACCATTCCATGCCCGAAAAACAGAGTTAAGATGTTATGATGGAATCTTGTTGTGGGGATTAAGAGTTGTCATCCCCTCACAAGGAAGAGAACCACTCTTGACAGAGCTTCAAAGCGCGCATCCAGGCATATCGAAGATGAAAATGCTTGCGCAAAGCTATGTCTGAGGGCCAGGCATTGATAGTGACATTGAAAGCATGGTCTAGTGCTGCCTCCATTGTCAGCAACAACAAAAGTTGCCTGTTTCAGCTCCACTGCATCTATGGGAATGGCCTGGTCAACCCTGGGTTAGACTATATATTGATTATGTAGGACCATTCTTCGGTACCATGTTTTGATTCATTTGATGCGCATTCTAAATGGATGGATGTGTATGAAGTCAGGTCACTGACATCGAGCGCAACTATCGAAAAGCTGTGTCATAGTTTTAGTATACATGACCTACCAGAAGTGATCGTTTCTGATAACAGTACAGTCTTTGCTGGTACAGAGTTTGAGATTCATGAGGTTAAATGGAATCAGACATATTAAAACAGCACCATATCATCCTTCATCAAATGGTTTAGCTGAAAGAGCTGCACAAACTTTCAAATCTGGAATAAAGAGGTTATCAGAAGGTACTCTAGAAACTCGACTTGCCCACTTCTCAATTATCGTATGACATCTCATTCAACTACATGTTCAACGGCATCTGAATTATTGATGAAACGCCACCTACAAACAAGGTTAAGTCCAGTTTTTCCAAACTTAGAAGGAAGGTAGAGAAGAATTGGATTAATCAAAAACTGAGTCACAATATTCATAGCAAAGCTCTAAGATTGACTGTAAGAGATACAGTTTTAGCACAGAGTTTTGAAAATGGACCTTGTTGGGTTCCTGGTACAATTGTCTCAGAAACAAGTCCCTTGTCCTTCTAAGTGGAAATGGAAGACCGAATTGTTCGAAAACATGTAGAACATCTTTGGAATAGAGAGACATTCCAACAACCAGCTATTCTGCCAGTGATTAATGTCGAACCATTAATCCCTGAGGTGACAGATTGAACTGGAATATCATGACCAATGTCTCTGTAGAGTTGTCAAACCCTGAACTGCCACTTTTTAATGATGGATCTGATGTTGCAGTCCCTGATCATGTCGATCCTGTGGCAGAACCTCAAGTGGTAGAGCTACACTGCTCTAATCGAATAAGGAAAGCACCTCATAGACTTAATTTTTAATCACCTGAGTTGTATATATGTAAATGTTGTGGGATATTCAAATTTTCTCTGCAAATAGAAATTGTAAAGAAAACTAAAGGCGGAGGAAATGCAGTAATTGAAGGTATACTGTCTATCAGGGGTCATGTGATTGTTCTTGGAGGCCCTGACCTATGAGCCCTAAGCGTGGGTAATCTGGGTGCACAGAGCTTCTTGTCGAGGACTTAGTTCGAGCACGTAGCATCTGTAAAGTGCTCTGTAATAAAGTTAACTGTTTCTTGTTGAAACCTGTCCGGTAAGTCAAGTCATTACACCAACATTTCCTGGGTAACTATCCAGGTAAGTAGTGCACAACTGTCCAAAGTCTCCGACTCTGATCTAGAGTCGGACATTTTGGACAGTTCTCCGCGACTTACCTGGACATTTGTAGAGGGTCCCAGTGAGCAGCTAAATTGCCCATCGGAAGTTCAGACTTCCTGGGAAATTCCCACAGAGGTCAGTGCACCGGGGCTTCCACAGGGTCCCAAATGCCCATCCGGATCCGGAGACAGGAGGATCTGGGCCATTGTTTCAAATAACGACTTTGAGAAATAAATCAGCAGATACTTCTCCTTGTCTGCTGTATAATTGAAACGAATGTATAGAGGCATGCTCAATAGTGTGGAAACAATAGTTAACCGTTAGCATTACTAAAAACTAAACTCAGTCATTGACTCTTCAGAGCTGAAAGATGATAAACAAATCCTACAAAGTTCCCCAATAGATCAAGTTCACTTTGTACCCCTTGTAGTTATGTTGCAGCTTGTATGACGCCCGTGCAGCATGAGAGCCTTTCACACAGACTTCTTGCTTTATTTTCCATGTTTGCTTTGGGTATTGCATACCTGAGTTGCAAAGCACTTTTGTTAACCTGATGGTTTTTTACAAAGCCAATTTGCGTCTAACTAAAGTGTCTGGTAAAACAGGCCTCTTGGACTTAGATGTTCCCTAATGCTGCATCTGGATGGTAATCAACTGGCTGGACTGCAAGGGTGATTTGGTGTTACCCGGCCAAAAATGCATGCAGTTAGCTACTCAACAAAACACTAGTGGCTTCTGTCCACTAGATCCTGGATTTTTTTCACTTCACGTACATAACAGTTATTCAATAAATTCTTCAATTAGTTTGATTTATATCAACAAATCTCTTGTCAACACATACCGATTTGATAGAGGATAAACAGGAAGAGAAGCATGCATATCCTGCCCACCCCTCTCTATCTATTAACCAAATTCAAGTAAGAGAGATTCATCTAGCAGTTTCTTTATCAGTTTGGAACCATTTAAAGGTGATATTCAGTAGTTCAGGGGATCTCTCCTTGTGCAGTTTTCTTTCGTCAGCCCAGTTTTTCTTCCTTAAAATCTATTGTACAATGATCTTTCTTGGATATATCTTTGCTGCCTTACTAATAGATGTTATAGCTGATTCAGCTTTCATCCATAGTCTCCAACCATTGTAAACATTCTTACCTTTTATCAACACTATAATGGTTAGGGCTTCTCTGATCTTTCCTCACTTATCACCCCACCAGCCTCCGCATTCAAAGGATCATCCTCCGCCATTTCCGCCACCACCAAACACATCTTCCCTTCCTCTCCACCCCCCCCCCCCCCCCCCCCCCCCTCCACCCCCATCGGCATTCCATAGGGACCATTCCCTCCAGACACCCTGGTCCATTCCTCCGTCACCCCCAACACCTCAACCCCCTCCCACAGCACCTTCCCATGCAATCGCAGAAGGTGCAACACCTGCCCCTTTATTTCCTCCCTCCTCACCGTCCAAGGGCCCAAACACTCCTTTCAAGTGAAGCAGCATTTCACTTGCACTTCCCTCAATTTAGTCTACTGCATTCGCTGCTCCCAGTGCGCTTTCCTCTACACTGGAGAGACCAGACACAGACTTGGTGACCCCTTTGCAGAATACCTTCGGTCTGTCCACAAGCATGACCCAGATCTCCCTGTTGCTTGCCATTTCAACATTCATCCTGCTCTCATTCCCACATGTCCTTCCTTGGCCTGCTGCAATGACCCAGTGAAGCTTAACGCAAACTGGAGGAACAGTACCTCATCTTCCGATTAGGCCTTTTACAGCCTTCCAGACTTAACGTTGAGTTCAACAACTTCAGACCATGAACTCTCTCTCCATCCCCACCCCTTTTTGATCCCTTTTTTCTATATTCATTTTTATTTTTAAATTTTTATTTATTTTTTCCCACTTATTTTCATTATTATTTTTTAAATTTATTTCCATTTTTATTCATTGTTTTATCCCTAGCTTTTAGCCTATTTTCAATCTTTTTTCCCACCATTGTCCCCTCCCCCCAACCCACCACCACTAGGGCCATCTGTCACTCTCCAGAGTGCTTACCCTTGTCCGGCCATTGTCACATTCTGCTTTCCACTCTTAATGTCACCATTAGCATCTCCTTTAGCCAGTACCACCACTATTAACAACCCTTTGACCTTTTGTTTACGACATCTTTTGCAATCTCACCTTTGCCTCCGCCTATCGCTTCTATCCAGCTTCATCTGTTTCACCCTCCTTAAACAGTATATATTTCACCACATTTCTACTTCCCTTTAGCTCTGAAGAAGTCATACAGACTTGAAATGTTAACTCTGTCTTTCTCTCTACAGATGCTGTCAGACCTGATGAGTTTTTCCAGCATGTTTTGTGTTTGTTTCAGATTTCCAGCATCTGCAGTATTTTACCTTTATCTGAACTTTCCTCCATCCTTCCTTGCACCAAGTGTGTCTTGCCAACTCCTGTCTCCTCTCTACATTTCCATTGTGTTCTCTCCTCTCTACATTTCCATTGTGTTCTATGTGATGTAACAGAGTGAGGGAGTGACCTTATGTAAGACCTTATTGAGGGCTTGTATCCAAAATCAGGATACAACTTTAGGAAGTTATTTAAAGGCAGTATCACTTTAAGAAATCATTGATCTTAATTGTCTTTAATCAGGAACTGCTAATCTGTTTAAAAAAAAATAACAGGCAGAGAAATGGCTCAGTTGTGGAGAGGAAGGAACTGAGAGGTAAAGTTGAAAATAAATACTTATTACTGGCTTGTTTATTAGTGTAACTAAAGACACAACATGGTGAATAAAGCTCATTTGTTTTAAGACCTAGCCTGGAAGTTGAATTGATCATTAGGTGCTGGACCTACATCAGCTGGTTATCGTGAACTCTTAGCTTTCTCCTAAATGTTAAGGTTATAAGTTGAGCTTGGTATCATAACCCTGATTTACTTCAGCTTTGTTTCTTTTCAACCTTGGAGGGTTTCCTACTCTGTGGACCTTGGCCCTTCACCTTAGTTTCACATGATATAAGCTTTTTTTCCCTAATTTTATTTTTAATCAGGCTCAGCAGTTGTAAAATCCTCCCATCTGTTACAGCTATATTTGGACCTCCGGTGACATTTGCTATAAGATGTTGGAGCATTTTTGCAAAAGAGCAGTTTTCAGCATCACTGCGCCATCAGTACTGATAGCAGGCACGAGTTAAAACGCAATCTTGTGCAGAAGGAAAGCCTGCAGCTAAAAATAAATTATAACAAAACCAACAGTAATGTTGTAGCCAGTTGCTCATGTTGGATAAAAATTGGAATGTGTTTATTAAATTGCTCCAGAGCCTGGTGTCTTTCAATTTGCGATTATGTAGCCAGAATTCTTATTTTCTCACCCTCAGAAGAAAATAAGAACCTCTCATTCATATGCCCTCATAATTTGCATTTCATTTCTTTGGAAGCCTAGTCCTGTTTTTAAGCAAACAAACTTGGGTACAGCAAGATCCCACAAACAAATGAAGTCCTGTCAGGATAGTGTTGTTTGAGGGAAAAATGCCATGTGATCTCTGTTGTTCTTCAAACTTTTCATAGAATCTTTTACATTTTTATTCTTTCGAGGGGTATGGGCAGCATTTGTTACCCATCCAGATTTATCTTTTCCCTATTGTTTATTATCCTCCCTCTAGAGAATCACCTCCCAGATCCTTCTGTTTTGAGGCTGAAATGGTAACTCAGACCTTAAAGACTAGGGAGTAGCCTTGTGGCTCTGCTCTGCGCTGCCTCCAATGTTTAAATGTCTCCCTTAGGTCTACATAATGAGCTGAAGTCTTGGAAGTGGGTTGAAATCTACAACATTGGGACTAGGAGACAAACTGATGCTAAATAATTTATTTTATGATTTTTAAATCACTATGATTTTCACGAGATAGAAAGTCAACAAGCAAAACCTTGTTTAAAGGAAAAAATACTTATTGGGAATTTCCTTAGGAGTTCTTTCCATTGGCTGCAGTAATTTAGGCAGTAGAATGTGGAAAAGCAGTTTGTGCATGTATCCCGGTTTCCAATAAATCTTTAGCCAATCCAGAGAACTTCAGAGGAAGTCCCTGGCGACTGTCTTTTTAATTTTGGCTGAGGTAAAGATTTATTTAAACTAGAGCTATCATTGGCACACTTACCATTAGCATTTTCCAAGAAGATTCATTTCTTACGAAATATACACTGTTAGCTCTTGTTACAGACAGGGCCAGTAAAGAATTGGAACCCTTGCACCTTCCGTTTATTGTCTGTAATTAGTGTTTTTAAAAGAATGTGTGTATGTTTCTCAGCCCCTGAGTGGTCAATTTTTAAACAATCAGCAGCAAGCTTTCATTGGTTTAAATAAAGAGGACTATTTATCCATGCATTGACCCTGAAAGTCTAAACACTATCACTCACTCACACTCACTCACACTCTCTCTCTCACACTCACTCACACACTCCGCGTGCCCCCCCCCCCCTTCAAAAAAGATACATTTCAAGAGGATAGTACACTTTCACAAGTTGTAAACAAAGAATCGTTCATAGTTCACATTTTTGGTTCTTCATAGGAAAGAAACAGTCATAGTGTGTGGCTTTTTCAATCCAAAAGGATAGTTTAGGTGGTTTCAATAGCTGGAGTTGTATATTGGGGATTATTATAGGAGTCCCTCAAAGTGATGGATGTTCAGCAGGTTGCAAAGTTAGTCATTTGTAGATTTTCTTACCAGGAGGTCAAGTTTCTTTACAGGTGGGCTTGAAATAGGATGGGGGTGCTTTTAAGATGTAGCAGTGTCCAGATTTTAAAATGTATAGGTTTAATTGCTTTATTCTGCAATGGGTGTTCATGGCAGACTGACCAGTTTCTCGGAATGATAGATTTGTTACCTGCAGCTGGTTTTGGTCACATGACAGGGAGCTTCAGTGCCTCCCATTGTCAACATCATGGGTTGGAGCCAAGATGATTGATTCACAATGGAGGAATGATTGATAACCCATCAGCATGCCAGCTATGATTAGCTCGCTGGATGAACTTATTTGATATCCCATCCTCACGGCTCCAACATTGCGATTTATTTTTTAGATCTCTTCCATTGAGATGGTAAGGATGGTTACTTTGCCCCCAAGAAACTCATTTGCATTTGACAACTTTCCAGAGGCATTCTCAGGCATGAGTTAAATCGCACAAGTCACCTGACCTCCAGCAACCATTTTACCTGTCCTGTTAGTGCCCATTTTCAAAGAAAAGACAGTTCCAGAAAATTATATACTGAATACAGCCCAAGTTTAAAGTTTTGAATTGGACATACCTTCACTGGGCATGACACTGCCTCGTGGGTTTGAACAAAGGAACATAACAGGAGTAGGCTATTTAGCCTTGAGTCTGCTCTGGCATTTAATATGATCATAGCTGATCCTCAACCTAGACTCCACTTTTCTGATCAACCCCCATATCCCTCAATTCCCTTACAGTCCAAAAAGCTTTCAATCTCAGCCTTGAAATACCCAATGACTGAGCATTGACAGCCCTCTGGGGATTCTAAAACTTTGCGACCTGCAAGTGAAGAAATTTCTCCTCATCTCAGGCCAAAGTGACCATCCTCTTATCCTCAGACAATGTCCCCGGTCCAGACTTTCCAGTCAGGGGAAACTATTAATTGTATATCAGTTGTGGTAACGATATGCAGGTGGAGTTGGGTTGTTACCTGAGCACACAAAGAGATCTTTACTAACACTGAGGTGAGGGTTGAGTTAGGAGGTATATACTTGTAATGTTTCACTGTGCATAAGTTTTGACTGAGTAAAGATTGGCCCTGGTTTCATCCTTCAACTGGTTATCAGGAGTTTAACAGAAACAGCCTCTTCTACCCTATCAAGCCCTCTCAGAATCTTATTGTTGCAATGAGATCACCCTTCATTCTTCTACACTCCAGACAGCGTAGGCCCATTCTACTCAATCTCTCCTCATTAGACAACCCTCTCATTAGCCTAGTGAGCTTTCATTGCATTGCCTCTAAAACAAGTATATTCTTCCTTATGGTTTGGAGACTAAAACCATATAGCTATGATCTCACAAAAGCCCTGTACAATTGCAGCAACTCTTCCTCACTTTTGTACTCTATACAACACACCTAAATATTCTAGGAATGTATATGCTGCTAATGATTGCGTAGTCTGGGTATAAGTGAAGTAGAACATTAGTCCCAGTTCCTAAACTTTAATAAAAATATTTCAACTGAATATATTTAACTCCAAATTTTACCCCTTTCTCATGAAGGCAGGGATTCATGCTCTGGCAGTATGTCGCAGGAGGCACTGGCTGATGTCTCGTAACCTTCAAATGATATCCTTGATGAGGGAGCCTAGACAGTGAGAGTAAGCAGATTATTAGACTCTTGGAGATATCTGAGCCAGGTCCTTACCCCCTGCTCACCTGACTCATGCTTCCAGGAGGGGTGAATGCATAATACCCAGGAATCTAAAGCTGAGTATAAAACCTCCATTGGTGTTCTAGCTGAACTCAACAATATTGAATGCGAAATATATGTATATATTGTGTTGTCCCTCCACCCCCAACCCCCCTCACAAATGCTCTGATATGGCATTGTAAATAAAGGTTTTAAAACTTAATAAATGGACATCTATTGTGTTATGCCCAAAAACGGCCCACAATATTCTTTTAGTTCCAAAAGTGTAGTCAGGAGCAATTTCTTCAGCTTGTTTTCAATCTAACAAGAAAGGAGGCATTGCTGGACCCGTTCCTTGAGAAGGAGAGTGGTGCAAGTGGATCAAATGTTAGTAGGGGAACACTTAGGGAAGAGTGATCATTGTATCATAAGGTTTAAGGTGGCCATGGAAAAGGACAAGGAGCAATCCTGAGTGAGAATTAACTGGGGGGAAACCAACTTCAATGGGGTAAGAATGGATAAATTGGAATGAAAAATCAGCAGGCGCAGCTTTAACTGAACAATGGGCTGTCTTTAAAGAGAGAGTTTGAATACAGTCAAGGTATATTCCCATGAAGTGAAAAGCTAGGAGAATCAAATCCAAAGCTCCCTTTGACAGAAGAGATGGAGATTAAGAAGAAGCTAAAACAGTGTACCTGTGACAGACATCAGGTGGATAATACAATTGAGAATCAGGCTAAATATAGAAGGCTCAGAGGGAAAGTGAAAAAGTAAAGAGAAACAAAGAGAGTATGAGAAGAGACTGTCAGTTAACATAAATGGAATCCAAAAGCCTTTTATAGGTATTGAAATAGTAAAAGGGTGGTAAAAGGAGGAGTGGGACCAATTCGGGGTTACAAGGGGGATTTACACATGGAGACAGGGGATATGACTGAAATATTAAACAAATAATTTGAATTTGTCGTTACCAAGGAAGAGGGTGCCCAGGTCATGGTGAAAGAGAGGGCAGCTCAGACACTGAAAGGGTGTAATATTGATGAGGAGGTATTGGATAAGCTGTATGTACTTAAAGTTGGTAAGGCACTTAGGACCAGATGAGATGCATCAAAGGAGACTGAAGGAAATGAGGTGGAAATTGTGGAGGCACTGGTCATAATCTTCCAATCTTCCTTAGACTCAGAGTTGGTGCTAGAGGATTGGAGAATTGGAAATGTTATACCTTTGTTTAAAAAATAGTGTAAAGTTGCCAACTAAAGACCAGTCAGTTTAACCTCAGTGGTGCAGAAGCTTTTAGAAATGATTATTTGGTACAAAATTAATAATAACTTGGGCTAATTAAGGAAAGCCAGCATGAATTTGTTAAGGACAATTTCTGTTTAACTAACTTGCTGGAGTTTTTTGATGAGGTAACGGAGAGGGTTGATGATGTAACACTGTTGATATGGTGTACCTGACTTCCAAAAAGCATTTGATAAGGTGCCACACAACAGACTTGTGAGCAAAGTTGGAGTTCATGGAGTCAAAGAGACATTAGTAACATGATTACGAAATTGGCTGAGTGACAGGAAACAGTAGTGGTGAGTAGTTTATTTTTGGACTGGAGGAAGATTTATATTGGAATTCCCAAGGGATTGGTCTTGGGGACCCCTGTTCTTCCTGATAGATAGATATACATCTATATTAATGACCTTGACATTTTTCAATTTATAATTTACAGATAATACGAAACTTGAAAGTATTATGAACAAAAAGATAGTGTAGAACTTCAAAAAGAATAGATAGCCTGGTGGAATGGGCAGGCAAGTGGCAGATGAAATTTAATGCAGAGAAGTATGAACTGATTCATTTTGGCAGGAAGAACGCAGAGAACATATGTATGTATGAACATATGAAACAGGAGCAGAAGTAGGCCATTAAGCCACTTGGGCCTGCTCCTCTGTTCATTAAGATCATGGCTGATCTGTTTGTATTTCTAATTCCACACTCCCATCTACCCCCAATAACATTTTTTGATTCCCTTGCCTAACAAGAATCTATTTACCTCCAGTGATTTGATAGCAATATTCCAAATCATGAGAGGTCTGGACACAGCAGATAGGGAGAAATTGTTCCCAGATACTGCAGGAAGGATCAAGAACCAGAGGACACCGATTTAAGATAATTGGTAAAAGAAACAATGGCAACATGAGGAAAACCTTTTTCACGCAGCGAGTGGTTAGGATCTGGAATGCACTGCCTGAGATTGTGGTGGAGGCAGGGTCAACTGAGGCTTTCGAAAGGGAATTGGGTCTGGGTAAAGTCAGGGGAGTGGCATTGGGTGAATTGTTTCTTCAATGGGCCAGCACAGACACAACAGGCCAGATGGCCTCCTTATGTGCTGTAACCATTCTATGATTCCAATACAATACTCTGACCTGTTATAATCGCAGTTACCTTTACAACTCAATCACACATCAGGAATGAAATGCCACAAGAAGAATGCAGAAGAAAGAAGCTGACAGTGCAAATAGGTTGTGTTAACTCTAAAATAAAGCTTGTTAACTCAGGGCATAAGTAACAAAGAAGACAAAACTAGAACCATGTCTGAAAGATCCCAGGTTCAAATGGCATTTGAAAGCTACTTCAACTTCACTCCTGTGGCTTCTGACATTGTCTAAACTCTATGAATATGTTGTAGCCTTGTAATGCTTTCATGGCCATCTGTTTATGGATGTATAATGCTCCTCAAAATTTTCCCTCTTCCTTTTAAGTTGCAAATATGCCTTCCTTCATGTTTCCCTTTCTCCTACAATTGTAGCTTATTGTGCATCCCTAATTTTCATCATTCCATCATTGGCGGCTGTGCCTTCAGCGGCCGAGACTCCAAGCATTGGAATTCCCCCTCCGTCTCTCCATCTCTCTCTCTCCCTCCTTTTCAAGATGTTACTTAAAAGCTACCTCTTTGACTAAGATTTGGTCACCTGTTCCAATATTTCCTTATGTGGCTTTGTGTCAAATCATGTTTGATAATGGTCCTGTGCAGCACCTATGAATGGCTTACCAAGTTAAAGGTGCTATATAAATGTGATTGTTGCTGTTTTGTACTGAGATAGAAACTCAGCACAGCCTCTAATACTCATTCTTTGCTAGGATCCCAATTGCAACTCCTTATGTGATTCCTTCCCCCTACAAACATCAAGCTGTCAAAAGTCAAGTTCAATTTCACTTGTCACTATTTTCCTAACTTTTCTCATTGTCTTATTCTGTTTTGGTTTCACCCTGCACCACAGACTTTCCTTCATCTTGGTTTATCAATGTAGATATTGTGCTTCTACAAACCATCTCATAATACAATAGATATAAAAATATATGTATTTTAACCTTTTTAACCAAACAAATCCTTTTCTACGTATGTAGTAGATAATCATGCTGAGGAGAATATTAATAACTAATCCTTCAAATTGAATGCTACCTAAATAACATGTTCTCTGAGGTCAAAGATTATTTTAACCTGACATATTGGACTTATAGCTAGTGTTTATTAATTTCATTGTTTAGGCTCTATCACATGAAATCACTGATAACCATGTTATTGGGGTTAACAACTCTTAAAAGGGGTGTTTTTTCAAATGTTCTGAAGGTCTTATTGCTGGTTCTTGAAGCGAATTAGAATATCAAGTTAGTAGCTTTCGGACAGATGACATGAAACCTTAGATAGGGCCGAGGGTTGTCTAGTTATCAATGCCTAGCACCACTGTCATGCTGGATTGCTTACAAGTGCTCTGTGATATCCTTAATGGATTTTTTTTTATTGTAGTTGTTCCTGGGTTGATCTATTACTGCTTTTTATAATTGCATCAGTTAAGGCCAAGAGGTTTTGAGTTGGAAGTATTCCGTTTGCTGACTATGCATGAATTCTGGGTTGATGTGTAGTTGCTGAAGGGGACATTTTAGATTGATGAAAATCTACTGTTTATTTCATATTAGGATATTAATTGCTGATTTTTTTACAGCTCATTTGTGAGAACATGAGCAGAAATCTTGCATTAAAAATCCATTTGGCTCACTGAAGCTCATTACAGACTCTCCCAATCTAGAATACAACAGACCTGCTGAGTTTTTCCAGGTAATTCTGTTTTTGTACAGCATTATGAATGTCTATCTTGATGGAGAGTAGGAGAGACCAATCAGAGAGCTTAATCTGAGTTTATCTCCTGACAGCAGTCAAGCAAAACAACAGAGGACTGAGAACAGATGACTTGTTGGCTTCTTTATTTGAGAGTGACAGGTAACAGGTAATTACATCTAAAATGGTCTTAAAAAATAAGGAAAATAACTTAATTGCAGGGAATTTTTCCCTTTCTGGTTTTGGCACAGCTGACCACACCAACCTCCTCCCTCACTTCACCTCTGTTGTCTAGCTACCCTTGCTTGGTTGCATTAATTGAGCATAACCAGAGCATATATAGTTGCTTCTCTTCCCTGCCTACATCGTTGCCACGGGAGGTGGTGGCGTAGTGGTATTGTCACTAGACCAGAAATCCGGAAACCCAGGGATGGTAATGCTCTGGGGACCAAGGTTCGTGTCCCACTACAGCAGATACTTGAATTTGAATCCAATAAAAATCTGGAATTGAAAGTCTAATGATGACTGTGAAACCATCGCCAATTGTCATAAAAACCAACCTGGTTCACTAATGTCCAATAATGTCCGTTTCCTTCCATTAGGGAAGTAAATCTGCCGTCCTTACCAGGTCTGACCTACATGTGACTCCAGACCCACAGCAATGTGGTTGACTGTTAAAATGCCCTCTGAACAAGGCCAATTAGGGGTGGGCAAGTGCAATTGGGGATGGGCAATAAATGCTGGCATACCATGCCAGCGATGCCATTATCCCATGAACAAATAATTTTTTTTTAAAAACTTGTCATCTGTTCCATTGCCCACAAGTCTAGAGTCAACTTCAACATATAGGCTGATAATTGCTCCGCTCTCAATCCTTTCACTCTCTCCGCGCCAAGGTACTGCTTGTTCAACACCTTGTCTTGGATGAGCCAGAATTTCCCCCGCCAAGCATTGGGAAAATCAAAGCTTTGATCCCTGTCACAAACTCCATGCCAGTCCCAGCCACTGTCTCAGGCTGATCCAGACTGTTTAAAAGCTTGGTATTGAGACTTGCTGGGATACAGGTGATCACAAGATAATTGTGGATGAGGGTGGACCAATGAGCCATTCACAATGACCATAAAGTCAGTCCAATTCGATCTTTAATGATTCCAGTGTTTTCACATTCATTTCTCTATCTGGGAGATTATTCCATATGTTAATCACCTTTTGCAGTTCCACATGCAGTGCTTCACTACCTCAGAGGTGTGACCAATCAGTGAAAGTCAGCAGTTAATTGTGTCATTTAAATATCCTTAATGAAGGCTAAATTCTAACTAACATACATGGGCTTGGCCTAAATAGCCAAGTGGTTTGGTACTGGGCTTATAACCCCAAGATCAAGAGTTCAAATCTCACAATGGCAAACTATGAACCAATGTAATTTCATCTGAATAGGAACAGATGGAAACATGTTTGTACTCAAAAGAGTTACAGAGAGAAGGCAGGAGAATGGCACTAAGTGAATTGCTCATACAGAGAGCTGGTACAGACATGATGGGCCAAATGACCTCCTTCTGCACTGTAACAATTCTGTAATTGAATCAAGAGTTTAAAGGAGCTTGGCCTAAATAGCCAAGTGGTTATGGTACTGGGTTTGTAACCCCAAGATCAAGAGTTCAAATCTCACAATGGCAAACTATGAAACAATGTAACTTCATCTGAAACAGATGGAAACGTGTTTGTACTCGGAAGAGTTACATGCTAACTTTGTGTTCCTTGTTCAAAGAGACTTTGGTGTGCTTGTGCATCAACACTTACAAGTTTCATACCTTTTGGAGGCCTTGTGGAGCAGTGGGTAGTGGTTCTGCCTCTGACTCAGAAGTTCTAGGTTCTATTCCTGTACAGATGGTCTGTATTTGTAGTAGAGAATTCTACATAATAACTCCTTCTTTGGCTTGGCCTAAATAGCCAAGTGGTTATGGTACTGGGTTTGTAACCCTAAGATCAAGAGTTCAAATCTCACAATGGCAAACTATGAAACAATGTAACTTCATCTGAAACAGATGGAAACAGGTTTACTCAAAAAGAGTATCAAGAGTTCAAATCTCACAATGGGAAACAATGTGACTTCATCTGAAACAGATGGGAACGGGTTTGTACTCGAAAGAGTTTCAAGCCAGGCAATTGGACGATGCAGTCTTTGGGCATTTTAGTGGCTTGGCCTAAATAGCCAAGTGGTTTGGTACTGGGCTTATAACCCCAAGATCAAGAGTTCAAATCTCACAATGGCAAACTATGAACCAATGTAATTTCATCTGAATAGGAACAGATGGAAACATGTTTGTACTCAAAAGAGTTACAGAGAGAAGGCAGGAGAATGGCACTAAGTGAATTGCTCATACAGAGAGCTGGTACAGACATGATGGGCCAAATGACCTCCTTCTGCACTGTAACAATTCTGTAATTGAATCAAGAGTTTAAATCTCACAATGGCAAACTATGAAACAATGTAACTTCATCTGAATAGGAACAGATGGAAACATGTTTGTACTCAAAAGAGTTACATGGGTGAGAGAGAGCGACAACCACTGAAATCAACAAATGCTCATTGTGGCATCTGGGCTTTTTCTTCTGGTCAGTGTAATTGAATATGTATGACTGTTCTTGTGGTATCTCACAGGAGCTCTGAGTTCAAAACGTGCTCTCTCTCTCTCGCTGTCTGATATTAAGTAACTGGAAAATGCAGCTGAATTTTACATAGGTTTACATCAGCGCTGCAATTTTAATTATACCACTCCTACTGGGATGCACGCTGTTTACCTTATTAGGTGTGTAAAAACAATGATGTCTCTAAGGCCCGTTTCCTCTGGTTAATGTGTCTCTGGTTAATGGTTTCCCAGAAAACTCTGGTCCTTCACCTCTAACATCTTTAGGTGTCGGCATTGGCTCAGTGGTAGCAAACTCAGCTAGAGTCTTGAGCACATAATCCAGGCTGGTGATCCTGTGCTGTACTGAAGGGCGTGCTGCACAGTGGGAGTGTGCTGTCTTTCGGATAGGATGTTGAACCGAAGCTCTGACTACCCTATTGCATAAAAGATCTCTCAGCACTATTTGAAGAAGAGCAGGGGAGGGTTCCTGGTGGTCCTTAATAACATTATCCCTCACCTAAAATTTTACAAAGCAGGCAATCTGGTCATTTATTTCATTGCTGTTCGTGGGAGCTCGCTATGTGTAAATTACCTACTGCGTTTCCTACACTGAAACAGTGACTTCAATTAAAAAACAATTAATTGGGTGTAAAGTGCTTTGGGAAGTTCCGAGGTCGTGAAATGTGCTTTATCAGGGGAAAGAGCAGGAGAGTGCAACTAATCGAGTAGCTCTTTCAAGCAGTTGGCACAGCTGCGTTGGACTGAATGGCTTCCTTCTGTGCTGTATTATTCTATGAAGTCTTTTCTTTTTGCCTTAATTGGGGAGATGTCATAGTTTATCTCAGGAGAGTAGGAAGCGTTCTTATGAAATTTGTGAACCTGTTCTACTACACTAAGGTGCCTTTATTCAATGTTCTATCAGAAAATTATTCCAAAGACCAAGTGTATTGTAAACTAATTTGTTCCATACTGGTTTCAACTGTAGCTAAAATGAATGGACATAGAAATGGATTTTCTTTAGGTTATAGTAAACAAATTCCTTGTTTATTTTTGACTGTTCTCTGGATTATATATTAAGTACTGTTTTTTTCTGTACAGCTACTATCACTTTTTAAAATTAAAACACATCAACAAATATTTTAAGAGAATTTCCCAAATCTAGTTCCACAACAAGAATAGTTTGTTATATTGCATCATTCAGCTTGTTTGTCTTTTCCATTCAGTGGATGCAGAATTCAACAATTGTGCCATGAAATTCTGCTGTGCAATATTAGCAATTCAAATGTTAACATGTGCATTTGAAATTTCTCTGCCGCTTTAACACGGGTTTTCAACTGTTCAAATTAAATGTGCAATTGTGGAATTAGGAATTCCATGTAGACACACATATTTGTTACCAATATTGTACAGCACAGTTTCAAGGGATTGATATAAAAAGAAAATTAAACTTAAATGACCTTCTCTGCACACAGATCAAACTGAACTTGTTTTGCATTTTGATGGTATGGATAAGCTTAGGCTGAATAAAATAGTCAGTGAAACTGATCAGGGAACCAGTGACTTACAGAAAAGAAACACAAAGTGGTGTCTACTGCATATTTCATGAGGTCACATGCTGCATCATTGCTGTCATGATGTGATTATATTAGTGTCCTTTTTCAATGTAAGTCATGGCCATGTGTTTTGCACAATGCTACTGCTGTGATAATTAAGGAAGTGGTTAATGTAGAGCAGAGGTGGGTGCATGCCCCCAAACTGGTTCTAGCCAATTCACTTGACAAATTCACATCAAAAATGGGCCTCCTCATGTTGTTGAGAATTGCTTCCATATGACTAACCCACCACCTGCCTGCCTGTTCACTTTTAGGTTGGTACTGCGTTGCCCTCAAAACACACGTTATTTATGAAGATGTTAGCAACTGCCTGGGATACCAAACTCCTCCTGTGTCCCCAGAACAGCTCCCTCCCATGTAAGAACATTGAAAATTAACTTCTAGGCTGTTTATCGTGCCAGTATTTACCCTGAGCTGACCTTTGAACTGTTATGTGGAATGGTATGGGTGTGCTTTGTTCCACACAAACACACACACACACACACACACACACAGCTGTGTGCCCTCCAGCTTCTGTGAGTGAAGGAATGTTGATAAAGGCCAGTGGTTATTCCAAGTTTTACATGCTATCTCTATAAAGTTGCAACAGCTTAACATTTAGGTTTGTTCCGTGCCTTCGGTGACTCAGTAATGGGATGTACACAAAGGTGTATACGCTTACTTTGGGCATTCCTAATGTCACTGAACTTCTTCCCGACTGGCTTCCAGATTTTGTCATTTGTCATGTCACAGGAGGATGGCTTACATCTCAAGTTAAGGCCACCCTTCTTTGCTGCACATCTTGCAGCAAGGCCACAACAGCAAGTCCATGCAGCTGCTACTTTACTGTGTTCTGCACTGTGCTACATGCCTTCCTCCTTGTGTCCTACTTTCAGACAGCGAACACATATGGGGATAAGTTGCAGGTGGCCTTGCCTCATGGAATTTGTAAGGAGAACCCAGTTCCGGCTGATCAGGTATTTGAAGCTATCCTGTCGTCATTTGTATCTGAGCAGACACTGAATGTAGGCAGTTATCTAAGGATTGAAATTCAGCGCTAACATATTAGTGTCGACTCCATCCTTTCTTCATCCTTTCTTCACAACCAAGTTGTTTCCTCTATTTTCACCTTTCTTTAGGCCCCAGCCTTGTATTTCTGATTGCCACACATTCAATCAGGTTTACGTGCTTAATGCTTCCCATGGCTTAAGCAGAGTTTTCATCAAAAGCAGAAAGATTATACTTTTCTTATGACCTTTTCAATCTACTTATAGTTTCTTCTTTCTATTCTGGAAGACTTTGTGAACTTTTGAATGAACTGCTTGTTCTGCTGCTTTCAATAGTATATCTTTCAAAAGGTGCAACACAGAAACCAGAAAAAGCTCTTTTTCATTTCTCTGGAAATGCTGTTAGTTAATTAAGGTGATTTGTGGTGGGTTTCACCATAGAGCAAGCCATTGATAGCGGGCAAACTAAGGATTGCGCTGCACACTGCTGTATGTTTGAATTTCTTTGTCAAATCATATCATTGCTTTGCTCAAAAGCATTTCCATGATGTGCTCATGTTTAATAGGTTATGGAATGTTGAAATTATACAATCCAAACTGCTTTCTACACAAATACCTAACTGAAAGCAGAGCCGAAAGAGAAGAGAGCCCCAAGGACAGTTGGTGTCTGAAGAATTGCCAAGCAATGGTAATATCTGAACTATTAGAGATGGATTCATAAACTTAATGTTAAACTTACCACAATGAGTGGAGATGATGAGTAACGCACTTGGTCCACCAGCTGGTATATTTGAGTCACTCATTGGGATTGATTTTTAACCCACCCTGCCTGGAATTTAAAGGTGATGGGGCGTTAAAATGGTGCTTTCTGCCTTACCGCTCTTTCCCACTCACCTCATTGGCTACTGCTCGCTGCGATTTGGGTGCCAGAGCAACCCATTGGAAGGAATCGAGAGCCTCATGAATGAATTTTTATTTTATTATTATTTGTTCATGGGTATGGGCATCACTGGTTAGGTCAGCGTTATTGCCCTTAAGAAGTGCTGAGTTGGCTTCTTGAACCGCTGCAGTCCATATGTTATGGGAACACCCACAGTGCTGTTATGGAGGGTGTTCCAGGATTTTGACCCAGCAACGTGAAGGAACGGCGATATGTTTCCAAGTCAGGATGGTGAGTGACTCAGAGGGGAAATTGCAGGTGGTGGTGTTCCTACGCATCTGCTGCCCTTGCCCTTCTAGATGTTAGAGATCATGGTTTGGAAGGTGCTGTCAGAGGACTCTTGGTGAGTTGCTGCAGTGCATCTTGCAAATGGTACAAGCTCCTGCCACTGTGTGTTGCTAGTGGAGGGAGTGATTGTTTAAGGTCGTGGATGGTGTGTTGATCAAGCAGACTGCTTTGTCCTGAATGGTGTCAAGCTTTTTGAGTATTTACTGGAGCAGCACTCACCTAGGCAAGTGGAGAGTTTTCCATCACACTCCTGACTTGTGCCTTGTAGATGGTGGAGAGGGTTTGGGGAATCAGGAGGTGAGTTGCCAGCCCCTGACCTGTTCTTATTGGAATAGTGTTAAATGGCTGGCCCAGCTCAGTTTCTGGTCAATGGTAACCCCCAGGATGTTGAATGTAAATCAGAGTCCTATTTATATCTGTAGGATTGTATTTAACCCGGCCTGAGTGGAGAAGCTGGCATAGCTTTCTTGCTGGGTAAAAGCAACTACTGGGAAGGAGGAGGCGCAAGTGTGTTCCTGTGCACCCACCTGCAAGGAAAGTCATGGACTCCCCTGTGGTGAAGCTGTCCGCCACCCCCACCCCTGATCCCTATACCCACTCATGCGACACCCAATTCCATTGACCTCCTTTCTTCTAGTGAACCTTCCAGCAATGCCAACCAGCATCTCCAGCCTCCTGAACTACTTCTGCTGTCACCCACCTGCCTGCTGCTGCTTTCCATCCTGAGAAATACCTAGAGTCTAAAGCTTAGACTTAGCAATGCATTTTGCATTTGTCCTACTTGGGGTTAAAATTGATCCTTTGGAGTCTTTTGTTGGTTGAACTCATCATCTTTAGCTAGCTGAGGCTATAAGTTGATGACGAGCTCCCTGCTGTCTTCATTCATTGTTGCCATCTTTGATTTTCAGGTGTAAGTGTGTGACATTTTAAGCCAAGAAGTAAATCTTTGGAGTTTGCTCGCTACCAAATACTTCAAACATTAATACTTTCCACTGCTGTCAGAATTCTGTGCCATTTTCTGGTTTTTTTTTGTTGCCCCTGCAGAGTAGCGGTCAAATCATGCAGTTGGCTTCCAGGTGCTTCTGATTTTTCTGCTGCAAAAAAATTAATGATGTCAGCAAGAGTTATTGTGTACCAGACAAATGACTTTTTTTTTAAGCTGAGAACCTGTTGCAAATCTGCTTTCGACCCAGACTAACACATCCAGTGGCTTTGGATGTGAGGTGGTGTGTTCCATCAGACTCCTGACATGCCTTGTAGGTAGCCAGGGTTCACTAATCCAGTGGAGCAATCACTGGCCAGGCTGGGGAGACAGAGTGAGGAAGGTCGTTCCATAGTTGGGATGGAACGACTGAAACCCCGGAGATAAAGAAGTGATGGTTGGCTGCATGGGAAAAATTGATGGGCAGTTTGAGACAATTAGCTAACTGGGGGGTGGGAGTGGACTAAAAATGTCACCATCTATAAGGCACAAGTCAGGAGTGTGACAGAATACTCCCCACTTGCCTGGATGTGCATCTCCAATTACACTCAAGAAGTGTGACACCATTCAGGACAATGCAGTTTGGTTGATTGGCACTCCATCCACAAACATTCACTCCCTCCACCACTGATGCACAGTGGCAACAGAGTATACCACCTACGAGATGCACTGCAGAAACTCACCGATGCTCCTTAGGCAGCACCTTCCAAACCCACGACCACTCTATTTAGAAGGACAAAGGTGGCACACACATGGGAACACCGCCACCTGGAAGTATCCCTCCAAGACACTCACCATCCTGACTTGGAAATATATCACCGTTCCTTCACTGTCACTGGGTCAAAATCCTGGAACTCCCTCCCTTTCAGCACTGTGGGTGTACCTACACCACATGGGGTGCAGTGGCTCAGGATGGTGGCTCACCATCAATTAGGAATGAGCAATAAATGCTGGCCCAGCCAGCGACACCCACATCCCATGAATGAATAAAAAAAATTATAGCATTCCACTGCTAGGCAGCGGGGTAGTGACAGCGAAATGGCTTCTATCCTGCTCCACTGGTATATCTTCATCCCAGCCTCAAACAGCATCCTCTGCATTGGTGTCAAGTTTCATTCCAATGGCCTTTGCCATTCCCAAAGCATGGACAATTTTGCAGTGAACTAAGGAACTGACTTGATACTTCATTGGGCACATTGTACTTGGGCCTCAAATTAGGCCACACAGCACTGAAGGGTGCCCTAAGCCTCCAACGTGGCAGGCAGGATACACGCTCATATCTCCAAATGGAAATGCACAACCTGCTTTATTGTATAAGATGATTAGATTGGTATCCAGAGGACAGAGAACATTAAAAGGTAGAAATCATTTATTTAAATTTGGGTCCTTTTTGCTTTGAGCAGGACTTGTCCTTGATTTTCAGACAGCCCGATGCTGGCATGGCAGACCCTATACTTAACTCAACATGGAGCCAAGAGGGTACCACACCTGACCTCATGTAAAATAACGTTGGCTGCCTGGGCCTTTCATATCCCTGCAGCCCTGCCCGTGCCCACCCACACTTGTTAGCTAATTGTCTCAAACTGCCCATCAGTTTTCCCCATGCAGCCAACCATCACTTCTTCCTCTCCAAGCCTTCAGTCATTCCATCCCAACTATGGATCGACCTTCTCCACTCCATCCTCCCAACCCTGGCCAATGATTGCTCCACTGGGATAGTGAACACTGATCGCCCATTGCTTCAGTTGTACAGGGCATTGGTGAGACCACATCTGGAGTATTGTGTACAGCACTGGTCTCATTATTTAAAGAAAGATATAAATGCATTAGAAGCAGTCAAAGAAAGTTTACTAGACTAATACCAGGGATAGGTGGGTGGTCCTATGAGGAAAGACTGGACAGATTAGGCTTGTATCCACTGGAATTTGGAAGAGTAAGAGGTGACTTAATTGAAACCTTTAAGATCCTGAGGGGTCTTGACAGGGTGGATGTGGAGAGATATTTCCTCTTGTGGGAGAATCTAGAACTAGGGGTCACTGTTTAAAAATAAGGGGTCACCCATTTAAAACAGAGATGAGGAGAAATTTTTTCTCTGAAGGTTGAGTCTTTGGAACTCTCTCCCTCAAAAGGTGGTAGAAGCAGAGTCTTTGAATATTTAAGGCAGAGTTAGATAGATTCTTGATTAACAAGGGGGTGAAAGGTTATCAGGGGTAGGCAGGAATGTGGGGTTGAGGTTGCATTCGGATCAGCCATGATCTTATTGAATGGCGGAGCAGGCTCAAGGGGCCGAGTGGCCTGCTCCTCATAATTTGTATGTTCATTGCACCTCGCTCCCTTCGTCACCTCCCTCCCTCACGTGAGGATCGCTGTTAGCGGTTCAGCTCCTGCTCTCCTCAGCTTGTTTTCTTCATGAAGACAAGATTGATTCATCCAATATTGGGTGCGCCTCATGCCTCGCCATTCAGCTGCAAGGTTTCTATCCTGCATGTCCTGTGTGCCCAAAAAATGGAACACCCAAATTTCTAGGCCGCAGAACCATTCAGAGTTTCGTTCAATTTTGAAAGGCTGGATTGGAGCCCTGGAGGATATCAACAGTTCTTCAACTTGTCTGATATTGCATTGATTTTAATGACAAATCTGATACACACTCATCAATGGGGATGTTATGATTCTGTTTTTGATATTTTCCAACTTGTGATTATCTGCTGGCGGTTCACAGAAGATTACGGGCAGAATATTGCTGTTGGCGAGTGGGGGCGTGCCTGACACGCCAACACATAAAATAACGTGCGATGATGTCGGGCATGCGTCATTTCGACATTGCATTCGGTGGGCGCACACCAGAGGCAGCTGCACACCGGAGGTGGCCGCGTGCCTGCCGAATTGTCAAAGGCCATTAAGAAAGTAATTTACCTTATTAACAACGCTGCTCATCCAACCTTAAGCCGGTGGGCAGGCGAAGAGCCCAAGCAGCCTTTGCGTTTTCCAGGAAACCTCATCCACGGGCGGGATGAGGTTTCCTGAAGGTTTTATAAAATTAATAAATAAGTTTGGTAAACTTCACAAACATGTCCCAGCTCATGTGACACGGTCACATGAGGGGACATGTTTAAATAATTTTTTACTTTATTTTTTAAAAAACTTTTTATTATCTGCTTAATTCCCCCTGAGGCATTGCGCGAAAGAATGCAGGCCCCGACTCTCCCCCCTCCCCCCCCCACCCGCACAGGTGGAGCTGAGCGCTACCAGTCACCTATTACCAATGCATGGGTGGGCTGTGGGGTTGGGGAAATTGTAGAGCCATGTGATGAAACCTTCACAATTCATCTAGCCAGAGTTGGCAACACAGTTCTGCAAAGTTAGAGAAGGAACAGAATGTCAGGAGCAGCACACCACTCTCAAGGATGTCCTGATGTTTAATTCTAGTCGCCAAACCACAAATATGTATACAAATGTGGCCCAGACTAAATCTCCAGAAACATGAATTCAAATCCCACTCCAACAGTTGGGGGAATTTAAATTCAATTCATTAATAAATCTGTAATAAAACACTAGTTTCACTAATAATGTTCATAAAACTACTAGATGGTCATAAAAATCCATTTTGTTTACTCATGGCCTTCAGGAAATCTGAATGTGACTCCAATGTGGTTGTCCTTTTAATAGTCCCCTGAAATAGTGTAGCAAACCACTCCATTCTATCAAACCATTACAGGAAGATAAAGCACTTTGGGTGTACCTGCCACATGGACTGCAGAGGTTCAAGAAGGCGGCTTTTCACCACCTGTTAGGGATGGGCAATAAATGCTAGCTTTGCCGGCAACCATGTCCCAAGAACAAATAAAAAGATGCATTGACATACATTGGAGAGGCTGCAGTGAAAAGGGAATTAAGCCCATTTCAATCCAAAAGGAAAGATAAGAGGAGTTCGAGCTCTACAGAGAAAAGGAAGGTTAAGGACTATCTTATTGTGGCTTACATTATAGCAAATGGTAAAAGCAAGGTGAACCAACAAGCTGAGCCCCGAATATTGCAAGTAGATAGGAAGGGAAGAACGAAAAGATACAAAACGAATGGAAAGCAAATCCAGGACAGGGACTGAACTAGGAAGAGCATTTTTCCTGAGTGATAAATGCTTGGGATAACATTCCATGCAGGGATATGTTATGACTGGCTCCTGAGCGAGGTTCCCCCAATTTATGATCCTGGACGAGGTATCGCAAATTATTATGCTCTCGGGTGCGGAGGAATGAACTGGCTCCCCTTCTTTATTCAACCCCCTCAGTTGGTCGCAACAAGGTCAATTTAAAAAGGGATCCCTTCCCCCATGGATACCTTTTCCCAGTCCAAATGTATTTATGTTTTAGAAGTAGCCAATTTAACCAGGCTGCCTTGAATCAAAGAGTGAGTTTATTAGTTACTAAAATGTGAGGGAAAAAAATTAAAGACGTAACACTGGTGTACACAGATTAGAAATGAGAAGTGAGTCTAGAGGTAAAGGTTTAAAAAAATATGAATCAGTCTTCAGCTTATCTGTGAGGAGAAGATGCCAAAATGTTGTGGCCGTTGAGTTGGATGATTCCGGTAGAGCTGACCACCAAGAGATTTTAAAAATTAAATTAAAATATTTATTAACAAAATATAAAAGATTTCAAGCACATACGCAAGACTATAATTACTACTATAATAACTCCTAGAATTCCTAATTAACCTGACTCCTTTTTACACTCCCTTTAAGGCAATGGTCCAAAATAGATTTTAGATTTAAAACAGACTCAGCAAGTTAACACAATACCCTGAACAGTGGAATTCCAAATGGCTTTTTTCCAGCTTCAGTTCCATTAGACAGCAGATTTATGCACAAATGTCGGAGGCTTCATTAAGGCTTTTCTTACACACCTGTTAGATCTTACATGGCCTCCTGACACACAATCTTTCACTCTCCTTTATATATGTTTCTCTCTTTTTTAATATGTAAATTCTATTGTCCTATATGTCTTTGAAACTGTATTTTCCTCACAATATAAAAGCTTTCATGTTGCTGCAATTTCCAGTAACCTTTGGGAAAAATAAACATATTCCTTAGCCTCGCTTATCAGGCTAGTTGTAAACAGACTGAGATCCCTTTGAAATCCAAATAACCCTTCATTTATCTAAAAATGCAAATTCCCTTCACACCTTGCATGCTAAACCAGCATCCATGTTTAGTCATTAGCATGTCAAACACTTAGCTTCTTTTGATGATTTAAAGCTTGCAGTCTACTTGACTCCAAATGTAATTAAATCTCACAGACCCAATTATACTTACTCCCATAAACCTACTTCACAATAAACCAGAAAGATATTATGAAAATTATTATACTTTCATGACAATGTCCTTTTTTTTAAAAAAAAAGTCTCAGTTTAAAAGTTCAATATACCTGTAAGTAATTTGGGGCTATGACCCACTGTCATGACAGATAGTAGAGGCAAAAATACTAGGGTCATTAAAAATGCAACTCCATGTTATAAAAGTAGAGTCACTGAGTTAATTAAATGAGCTTCATTGAACTGCCAGGTCTTTCATCCTTAAGTTTTCATGTCCTGGAAATCAGTTTCGGAGCATGAGTGACAGAAAGTTAGCAGAATGTCTCCCTATCCTTAAACCTGTGACAAAGGGAGACTTTAGACTGGGGCCAGGGGACGGGAGCTGTAGGTGAGATGGCTGGGGATACAAATCTTTTAAAGGTCTCAAATGTTAGTTGCAATTTATTTTAAAGCATATGTGAGGGCTGCAGATTTATGTTTTTTTATGTAAATGAAGTAGAATAGGTGGAGATTCTGAAACATGAGCCTAGATACAGTATTGCCCCCATGCCCAGACAAAATAGTAGCAACAATTTTGTTCATGAACAAATTGGAGTCAACTGGGAGCTTGCATAAACTCAGTACAATCCACTGTGATAACAGGAAAACACATTAATAAAATTCTCCCAAAACTGTAATTTGGCAGTTAATCAATTATCTCACTAAACACTCTGGGTTCAAACTTGTCAGTGAGCACCTCAAACCTGCACTAACGGACCTTGAAATATTGTTCAAGGTTGTTCACAGGAGCATTAATGACCAAAATTTGAAGTGCCTTGGGGCATTTTCCTCCATGAAGTGAGCTATATAAATACAGGTCAGCTCTTATGTGCTTCCAGGAAAATCTATTCACTGGTTGACTCTTTGAGGTTGGTTCCATAGGCACTGCTGCCTTTCAGTACCCATCCAAGTGGACAGTTTTCATGTGTAAACTTAAGATTTTGAATTGTTGAGCTATTGAAGAGCTGAGGGCATCACAATCCAGTCTGATCTTGATCTTGCTCTCACTTGAAGTCCAAATCCTCCTATTTCCATTGGGAGTTACTGGGTAACAATCTCAAGCAGTAGACTGAGGTGATTTTTCCATCTCCACCATGCCCCTATCCAAGGAGACAGACCAATCATAGCAGATCTATAGTTGCCCGGGCTGATCTCAGCTAACTCAGCACAGACTGGGGCTTTATGTATCAACTGCTAAATATTCTCAAGCAGTTGAACCAATGGGCAAGCAGGGAGCATTTTTCTTCCACTTTTCAGGAGAGAGCATGAGGCCAAATTTTCATCTCATGATGGGCACCAGTGACTGGGGTTGTCAACCTTCCCAGATTGTCCTGATCTTTCCTGATAGAAAGAAAAGAAAGACTTGCATTTAGTTAGTGCTTTTTTTTCACAATGACTGGATGTTTGAAAATACTATACAGTCAATCAAATAGATTTTTGAAGTCTGGCCGCTGTTGTAATGCAGGAAACACAGCAGCCAACTTTGTACACAGCAAACTCCCACAAGCAGCAATGAGATTCAAACCAGCTGATCTGTTTTTGTGATGTTGATGGAACAATATTGGCCAGGACACCGGGGATAACTCCCCTTCTCTTTATATTAGTCCACCAGAGCAGGAAGATGAGACATTTATTTAATGTCTCATCCAGATAGCATCATTTCTAACAGTGTAGCACATCCTCCGCAATGCACTCTATGACAGCTTTGATTTTTGGTGTTGAAGTCCTGAAGTTAAAGATTAATCTTCCAGGCACACTCCTGCAAGCAATCTGCGGTTGGGGGCACATTCGGGGCATTTTTTCCTCTTTATTTTAATGAACAGCAGGGCTGAAACATGTTCAGGATGCGTTGTGGCCCTGGCACATGGAGTACTAAGTGACATGATAGAGTGGTTTCTGGAGTGTGAAGGATTATGGGAATTGTAGCTGACATCTCCAGCAACCGATTGGAATGTGGGGACGTGGTGCCTGGACACGGATGGCCACATACTGGGATCTCCCAGAATGCAGCCCAAGCAGAGTTGGCATGCTGATGTATTTCAATGCAATTTATGCCATTGACAGTGTGTTGTGAAAGCTTCCCCCCTCATTTTCTTTTTCCCAGGAAAACTCTGCACTTTTAATACATGAGGGGGGGAGGTTATTCCTGTTGCACAGCAAAATTGTTAATGTGTTTTATATAAACATTCTGCTCTATGTGTTAATGAGATGGAAGCTCAGGATAAATAATTTGTGAAAGGATTTATTATGATCGCTTCACGGTAGGTGAGGATTGGGGCAACTGAGTGGAGAATTTATTAAAAATTTAGTTTCTGCAATCTGTCTTTCCAGAAACATTCAGTAGTGGAATGATACAGAACTAGCGGTTGCCCCATCCTCTCATCACCCTGGCCCCTCATCAGCAGCAGACCTAAAAGAATGAAATACATTGTTTTTTTTTAAAAAAAAGCACAAGCTTATAAATTTCCCTTGGTTACCACTTGGGGGACCAATTTTTTTGCCCTTCCGCCAGAACAGACACCAAAAGTAATCATCTGTGCTCGGGAGGGAAACATTTCTCAGGCTCCCTTGAGCATTCCAGAGATCTTATAGCTTCCCTGCCTCCAAGTGGGTTCAAATCCCATTCCAGGCCCTGTTGGCCATTCATGACGTGGTTCAACAGATTGATAATCAGCCTGCCAAACTTTCCAACACTTCCCCATTATTCCCCAAAGGAAAAAAAAAAGTTTGTGTGAAGATATGAAACAAAGGAAGAAACTACCACTCCCACTCCCCCTCCCAATCTACCACTGCTACGGAGAAACCCCCTTTAGTTCAACAATTTTTGTTTTATAACGTGATCAGAGGTGATCCTTGTTGGCTTTGAAAGGCAGCAGAGTAACACCGCAATGTTTGGCCTCATCAGGCTTTGCTTATCTAGGCCAGTATGTTGGTGACAGCTACTCTCAGACAACAGGACTATAATCTCATCTGCTGTAAAGTGCCTGGGGAGCCCAAAACAAGGGGGTTTAACCTGAATATTAGAGCTAGGCTGTTCAAGCATAATGTCAAAGGACACTTGTTCACACACAAGGTTTTGGAGATCTGGAATTCTTTCCCCCACCCTCCGCCACCCCAAAATTGGTTGAAGTGGAAGTTAACTGAATATTTAAAATCTGAGATTAACAATTGTTTAGGTAAGGGTTATCAAATGTTACTGAACAAAGGCAGGTAGATGGATTTATGATACAGATCAACTTTGTCTAATTGAACAGAACTCGCTTGTGAAGCGGACTGACCGCCTCCTATTCCTATGTTCCTGCTTGTCTGTGGGAGCACAATTTGTCTAGGCTATGATGCATTCCATAATTGAATAGCCTTCCCATACTCACTGCCTAATCTTGTGCATAAGGAGTGGGCACTTTGCCTGAATGGGGGAAGGTACCTGGTACCCTTGTACTCTAGTTCAGCTTTGGTCACTGGCTTCAGGATAGGTTGTAGTACATATTTTTAAAAGCAAAGAAAAAGACTTATTTATATAATGCTTTTCATGACCACTGGACAATAAGTGCTTTATAGCCAATGTACTTTAGAAGTATAGTCACTGTTGTAATGTAAGAAGTATGGCAGCCAATTTGCACACAACAAGCTCCCACAACCAGTAATGTGACAATGGCCAGATAATGTATTTTTGTGATGATGATTGAGGGACAAATATTGGTCAGGACACCGGGATAGCTCCCCTGCTCTTCTTTGAAATAGTGCCATGGGATTTTTACATTCACCTGGGCAGACAGATGGGGCCCCGGTTTAATGTCTCATCCAAAAAGTGGCATGTATGACTTACTGCACTGCACTGGAGTGTCAGCCTTGATTTTTGTACTCAAGCCCAGGAGTGGGAGTTGAACCTGGAACCATGTGGTTCAGAGGGTGAACTGAGCCACAGCTAACACACAAAGTTAAAATGAAGTTCAAAAGAATTCTTCGACAGCTTCCAAACTAGAAATATAGCTGCAGAGGTCAGGGTCTGGGAGCGGTGGTGGGGGGGGGGGGGGGGGGGGGGGGGTGCAGACGGTTCTAATCACTGGGACCCGTGTCTTCGGGGTCGAGGGGTGGCTGAGTGGTTGGGCAGGGTGTTGGGTGGGGGGGGTGTAGGTTCGGCCAGCACCTTCCTCTCTCAAGCGCCCATCTCACGCTCCAGGAGGGGTGAGTGAGTGCTGTGTGCCTTCAGGCTCAACCCTCAGCCTTTCCTCCTGGCAGCACCACCCTTTCTGTGCAGATGACCATATCCGCAGGCCGCACTGAACTCTGAAACCCGATTCAATGAGGCTCCTGGACCCAGCGTCCTAACTGGCTGCCTTGAGGGGGATCTATCTGACAGGTGCGCCAGCGCACTCCCTCTGCCGGGCCTTGACCAGCCCTCTTGCTTTCAGAGCCCACAATTAACAGCTCGGATGAAGAGGATGCAGCACTACAACTGCCTTGGGCCAATGATGCAGATGAAGCGGGTAGATAAAAACTGCATGGCCTACTCCACCTCAATTGGCATGGGTGGCGGTGTGTCATCCGAATAGCAGTATCCACCCACCCCACCACCCAAATAAACCCCACTTTTTTAGCCCATTTTGATTGGGGAACAATATTGAAAACAATTAATCAGTTTAAAACTGCTAAAAGAGGGAAAAATCAGCTTGAATTTCCAAAAAAAGCATAGATTAATTAGGCTCCTATTATGGGAAGAAATTGAAATGAAAGAATTGCTTCATCGTTTAGAAGTTATTTATAAAGATTTAGGTTGGTTCTTAAAATTCCATTATACTATCTTATAATGTTGTAAAACGCTGATGGTTGACGTGTGTAAGTAATATTAACAATACTGGAGAAAGTATTAAAGGAAAGGTCTTGAGACTTGAGGGCATCAAAAAAAAATTAAGCAGGTTCCTGTACAAAGCACAGAAGAAAGATGAGCCACATTCTTCTCAAAGCTTGTTGTTTAATGTTGCAATTCAGGTAGAGTAGTTTCCAAGCCACCAGTGACTTGAGTGGAAATGGTCCCAGCTCGCAATCATTTTCTAAGTCAGGAGGAGGAGGAAAATCCATGCTGAAAGGCAACCTCCTTCCAACCTCCACTTTTATATTAATACCACTGAGACCAACTCTGAGTTTGCGCCCCAGAGGTGAATGTGAGGTTGGTGGTAGTTAGACCCAACTGCTTAGCTTGGCTCCAGTCCCCTCTGCCATCCCTGGTGACCAGGACTTGGGACCTAGTCTGTCTCTCTCTAGCTCTGCTTCTTAAGTAAAAAGGGGCATCATTGGTTAGCTCTGCTGCTTGGCACTTTATCATGGTCATTTTATTAATTACTCATTTTTTTAAAGTTAGCAATTTATTGCTTTTACATTTTTTTTTGTTCAGCAAATTGTTTGTTTTCTTCATGCAAAATTCAGAAGAAAAGTTAACGTGTTTAATGTTGTGCCAAACCAGATCTCAGGCAGCTGCTGCTGGGTTTCTTGCTGAAGGGGAATGTAAGGCTCACAAGTAGTCTCATTGCTTTTTGGAGGGTTGGAAAAAGGGGTTAATTTTGCTCCAGTAGAAACTGGAAGTTGCGGAAACACTCAGCGTGTCTGTACAGAGAGAAACAGAGGTCAATGACCCTTTGTTAGAACTAATGCAGATCATGGACCTGAGGTGTTGACTCTGCTCTCCCCACAGATGCTCCCTGGCCTGTTGAGTAGTCCCAGCATTTTCCATTTGTATTTCAGATTTCCAACATCTGCAGGATTTTGCTCTCCTATTATCTGCTTGATACTGGGCAATTGTAAATGTGGTTAGTTTTAATTTAAAATGAGAAAGTATTTATTACTCAATGCAAAGTGTTAATTTTCTGTTTAAAGCCCACTTGCGTGGATAGAAATAGCACATTACCGCAGATGAATTGGTTGGTGCTAGTTTACTAGAAGGTTTTGCCATTTTTAAACTTGGAACTGAAACCAGGATTCATGTAGCGATGGAATATGTCACGGTTAGTTCAAGATATTGTCATTTCTACATGAGATTATTGTCTGCGGTGCTTGTGAGGTTCAAGTTGTTGGACGTTGCTTTCTGGATATTTCATAGAAGCAGACCTGGCATAACATGAACAACCAAATTGTGTGTAATTGGCTGATAAAGCCGTGGTTCTAAAATGTATCATACTGAAACCTGAGCTTCCTATGGGCTTTATAAGTACAGGCATAAGAGTACAAAAGGGAAAACCTATATAAAACAGCTTAACCCCACTGTGACTATGGTTCCCAATTCTGGACACCCAAAGGATGTGAGGGCTTTGTAGAAGCTTCTGACGAGATTTAATAGATTAGCTCCAGGGTTGAGGGATTACAGAGAGCTGAGGTTCCTCTCTTTAAAGCCAAGAAGCCTGAGCGGATTTGATGGAGGTGCATAAAGTTATGAATAAATAGAAACTTGTTTCCAATAGCGCAAGGATCGATAATCAAATGGCCCAGATTTACCTCCATTTACGTTGGTTGACAAGATAACCAGAGGTGACACAATGAAAAACTTCTACACAAAGAGCAGTTAGGATTTGGAATGCAATCCCTCCCTGATATTGTGGTGGAGACTGATTCAAATGAGTGTTCAAAAGGAATTTGGATAAATACTTGGAAAAAAATAATATAAGGAAAGAATGGGTTGGGGAGGGGGGAGGGGGGGGGTGGGCAGGTGGTTGTAGGACTGACTGGTTTTGTTTTTGAAAGAACAGTTGCAGTTTTGCTGGGTTGAATAGCCTCCTTTCCATGCTGCATCAACTTGCATCATTCAATTATGCTATGCCCTCTGCAATGAAGACTCCAGTTCATCAGATCTTGATGTGCAATTAGGAAGCCAAGTGCATACAAATTTGTTGGTCTCATTTGCATAATTATTCATCGCTCTGAATGCAGTTTTGGTTTTTGTGCAACCATCTAACTTAATAGGAGAACCTGAGGTCTTAATGTTAGGTGAAATATAACAAATGAGACAGCAATGGAACAAAAAATGATTACAGCTTCCATTGGTAGCATTTTCCAAGACTAAGGGGAGAATGGAAAGAAGTGACAGGAAAGTAAGTGGCCTGAAAGGAAACCCACGTAGAAGAACAAAATGAAGTATACAGGCAAATGTTGGAGAAGCCCAGCACCTAATTCCACATTTAATGGTTGATAAAGTGGATGTGATAATGTGTGACGTGCATTGCTTTTTTGTGCACTGCATGACCTCCCCTCCCCAAAAGACTTCAGCGCAATACACCTGGAATGCACGTGAGACACATAAGAGCAAGAGCTAAAGTGATTCCACAGCATCTGACCATGCTGTACATCTGTTGGAGTTTGGCTGCCAGCAGATTACAGCATGCAGGGCAACTCTGCTACTGCCTGCCTGGCGAACTGGAAGCACATTCATACAGAGTACTATGAACAAATTCAGGCAAATGACTGTGTTTAGGAGTGAGTGGGCACAAAACCACCTACAACGCAATCTTACCGCTCAACCCTCTGCTGCCCCTCCTTTTTATATATATTTGTTCTTGGAAATGCACGGCCAGCATTTATTGCCCATCTCTAATTGCCCTTGGAGGTGGTGGTGAATCGCCACCTTAAACCACTGCAGCCTGTGTGTGTGTGTGTGTGTGTGTGTGTGTGTGTGTGTGTGTATGTGTGTATGTTTGTATGCCCTGAGCGCTTATTTCTGTGGCAGTTTGATATAACTGAGTTGCTTGATATGCCACTTCAGAGAGCAGTTACGACTCAACCTGCTGTCATACATAGGCCTGACTGGGTAAGAATGACAAATTTCCTCTGCTGAATGACATTGGTGACCCAAATAAATTTTGTTTATGATAGTCCGGTCATTGCATGATCGTTATTAACACAGCTAGCATTTATTTCTGATTAATTAATTGAATTTAAATTGCCCCAGCTGCTATGATGGGATTTGAACTCCAGAGCATTCATCCAGGCCTTGGGGTTACTAATGTAGTAACATTAACAGTACACTACCAACAACCCCACCCCCACTTGTTCTCTCTGTCTGACCCCTGAGTCAGGAACCCATAAATACATACCCTGCTGCAGAACTTAAACATGTAACCTGGACTGACGCTCAAATGCTGTGTTGAGGGAGCCTGCTACACTGGCAAAGTTCTGACTCTTGGATGAAACGTTAAACTCGCCTCAAGTGGACTCAAAACATCCATGGCACCATTTTGAAGAATGAAGGGAATTTCTCCTGGAATCATAGGCAATAATTATCCCTAAGTCAACATTGGATTATCTGGCCATTTACTTTCATGGTGGGACCCGTGCGAGTCATCAGCTGTATTTCCACAATGACTACACTACAAAAACACATCTGTGAAGTGTTCCGGGAGGTCTTAAGCTAATGAAAGGCATTGTGGTGGTATGTTACAGTTCACCCAGAGTCCACGTTGCAGTTGCAACCTGCACTTTTACATGCACACTGTGTAATCTGGTGCTAGGATAGTGATGGTAGAGGCTCCAACTTTCTTTCCATCACATGGCTAAACATGAATCTCTCCCGTTCATACTGCCTGCCTTTGGCGGTTGGTGTGGAATGATTTTCAGGTGATAATCAACTTGTTTGGCTGCATAATGAATGCACCTTCCTTGGCCATCAATTCCTGGAGTGGGATTCGAATCCAGAGCTTCTGGCTTAGAGATGGGGATGTTACCAACTGCCCCACAAGACCTTCTAATGAAAGACAGTATGTAGGTGCAAATGCAAGTTCTTTTCTTTTTTTCCCTCAAAAAGAGGAAGTCCCCTCGCTAAATCTACTCCCAAATTTTTAGAAGCTAACTGAAAAATGGCAATGTCAGACCCGTTGGTATAAAGGGACATGTGCGTGTAACATCTAGACAGCTTTAGGCATGACTGCTGAGTCTTAAACATTGGAAATTAGCTGGAACATAAATATCATGCCATATTGTAATAGAATGCAAGACATTAAAATTCAGCTTATTATGTATTACAGGCATAAGCCCTTACTTCTACTCCGCTATGTATGTGTACATCTGGTTATTTTGCATACTGAGCTAAAAATCTCAGTGAGAATGCCTTTTCTCAGCATTGTATTCCATCTAGTGGACTGATTGAGAACTGGCAAACCTCATCTGAGCAAAGTGAGCAACAACAACAATAACCTGCATTTCTCCAGCACCTGCAAAATTGTAAAAATGACCTGAGGGCCAAGTACAAATGGTAGAGAATGCCATCGATCTTGTTGTGATGTGTTGTTAGGGATCATATGACGTGTTTTGATCGCACTTCCCTTTGGAGAGACAGCTAAGAATGATGTTCTGAAAATGTTCCTTTAAGTAACCTCTGCCTGGCCCCGACACTGTGGTCGGGCACCACTTAGTGCTTTTCTCTCCCCTGTGTAAGTTGGGTAACCCAATGGTGCCATCAATGATGCACATGATTGCCTAATCCATGCAGATGCCTCTAACTTTGGAATGGGATCAGGAATGCAACTAGTGGAAAGGTAGAAGTTCCACCCCAAAACCGCAATTCAACCCTTAAGGTACTGGCTCATGCTGGGATGTGGAGTGACAGGTGCTGGCAGTCCACGAGTACTTTGGCAAATTAGCAATTGTTCTTAATGAAGTTGATGTTGAGTACATTATCTGAAAACTACGTTCTTAACATTTGCACGACTACATTTAAGCATAGACCAGTGATGAAGAGCAGGAACTACAGGCTGATTTAAATCCTCCCCAGCTTAAGGACACTGAGGCCTCTTTCAATGTGCCTGCCACCAGCCAAGCTAAGATGGCTACAGACCAGCGATTGAAGCTGAGCTCTTCCAGGTGTGGCTGTTTTAGGACACAATACATTTATCCATTGTACTTCTGGTGAAATTCCCATGGCTTCAATATTTTAAGAGTTACAATAAAAGGCTACTTCCCCCTCATTGTATGTTCTGAGTTAGTCATTCTAATCTGAAGACTTTGTATTTACTTGGTTGGATGGTACATGCCTTTAAAGTTGCTCCCAAACTGTACAACAAAAGGGGCTTTTGATTCTGTAGAAAATACTTGAGATTGTGAGTGCATTTTTAAAAAAATAAATTGGCACAAAGTACCAAGCTATTCTCTAAAAGAAGACTTGCGCTGTCTGGATATGATGCACCAAGCCACTCGCCCCCACTGGTTTATTCTGTTCAGGATCCATTATCTGGAAAATAGCCCACCTCCTTCTGGAATGTGCCTTTGCAAAGCAGGTCTGGAAAGAAATGCAGTAGTTTTTGTCAAGGTTCACCCTGCGAGCAGCTCCTTCATGCAAGCCTCTGTGCTCTACGGGCTGTTCCCAAGGATGCACATTGAGACAAACATCATCTGCTGCTGGAGGACCATCAACTCAGTGAACGATGTTCTTTGGCCTGCCCGAAACATGCTGGTTTTCCAGGGCAAAGAGCTGTTGATGACTGAATGTTGCAGACTGGTCCTGTACTACTGAGGGATGCCTAAAGCTTTTGGCAGCTGCTACAAAGGTTCAGTGGAGAAAAGCCACTGTTTAAGGGCCCCCCACTATAGTATATGGAGTGGCTGGAAACTGCATGTAAAACCTCTCCAGCTGAGAACTGTTGACATTAATTATACATTGTAAATATAACCTGTAACGACAAGTGTAATGAGGCACCTCATGTACTGTATTATAAGAAATTGATCTGTATTGCATTTTACATAAGTCCAAATTTGACTATTTAATGTAATTTTACAAATTATATAAATAAAGTACAGTTTTGGAAATAAATAAGCAAGAAAGATGCAGACTGCTTTATGCTGTACATCATGTTTTAACTGTGTTTTTCCTCCAAAAGTTGTAGTCACATATCTCAAGCCATTAAAGAGTACCTCGTGAACAACTTAATGACTCAGTTGCTTTAAGCAAACAAAATTGCGGAAGCAAGTTCATTACAGCTGTCAAACACAGCCTTGCTACCTCTACAATGTGTATGACACTTCTGCCATCCAGCCAAATGCCTGCTTCCTAACAACCACCATAGTAACCTGACACAACCCAACAAAAACACACCATCACAAAAACAGTTCAGAAAGTTTTACCTCAGGATAATTTTTGGACTACTCCCATAAGCCTTTGAGCCAACCATAAACAATAGCCTTCAAATCACTGCATACTTGAAAAACTAGTAGCTTGTAAATTTCCTCCAAAAATTACCTTGTCTTGAAAACTAGCTCCACACAACACAGGAGCCAACACACCAGTGACCTTTCAACATTACCGAACCCACTGAGACCTCTCAACATAAACACACTATCCACTAGCTGAATTTTTTACTTTAACTCAAACCACACAAAACAATTTCTGAGCTCATTTAAGGAGGCCTAAAAAGATTGACATTTTTTTCCCCTCCTCCAATTAGTTGTCTCTTTTCTCCTCCTACGTGGAAGTCAGCTTCCGGCTGGGATACAGCTCCACAAGTGTTGGCAACCTTCACTATTATGCTCAACCTATATGGTGAGTAGTAGGATTGTCAGCTTTTTTTGTCTAGTTTAGCACTGAAAAGGGCAAGTCATTTAAAAAAGACCAATGGTCCCTATATTTGAATTACCCGCTAATGTTCACTAACAACGTTCATACATCAATAACAGGCTAGGTGCTTCTGGAAGGTAACTGTTGTGTCTGTACCCATACCCTGGAAAGAAGTCAACATTCTCAGGACAGGAGGGGAAAACATTGGTTGAGAGAAAGGAGATACTTGGTAAATTTGGTACCCATTAGAGAATGTCCTGGGTTTCAATTTACAAATTTATTGAAGATAATTGGCCAAAATTCTAGGTTGGAAATGAGCAGAATTAATTTTTTTATGGGCAACTTGTTACAACCTGGAATTCACTGACTGAAATGGCTGTGGCAGCAGATTCAATAGTAACTTTCAAAAGGCAATTGGAAATATACTTGAAAAGGAAAATCTTGCAGGCCATGGGGAAGGAGCAGGGGAGTGGGACTGAATGGATGGCTCTTCTAAAAGAGTTGACAGAGACACGGTGGACCCAATGGTCATCTGTTCTGTATGATTCTGAAATATAGACTGCAGGTGGAGAATCTGGTGACGAGCCCTACCCTCATCTAATAGGCACTGATGTTGAGTAAAAATTCCCACCCCCACACGTACTTGGACTATGTATCCTTAAGTGATCAAAAGCAAATGGGTCTGTATTGAAAAAAAATTGGAATTACTGTCGAGAATTAACAGCAAAACAGCTATTTTGCAAACGGTTTTTTGTTTGTTTATAAATGTATTTGGCCACATCAGCGCATATTGCTTGCACAGGCTGTGGCTGAGTATGATGGTTTAGCTCTCTTCCTTTGAAGGGGGAAAAAATTGATTTACCAGTTTTCAGATTCACTAGGGGAAGTTGACACACAACTTGTCATTGGTGGAAAGCAACGGTTTCATTGCCTTGGAGACTTTTAAGCAGAACTGCTGGTGTGGCCTCTTGACATGCATTGTCACTTGGCTAAAGTAGTGGAAGGCTGTCAGTTGCTGTGGAATTGTACCCAGTAAAGGAAGGAAGAAAGGGGCAGGGAGAGCATGAAAATAAAGTAATGTTTGCAGAATACACACACATATGCTTCTAATTCAAATTAATTGTGATCAGGCCAGGATGGATGATGGAGGTTGAACATTTGTCCACCTACTCATCTCCTTTGCCATACTTAACCACAGCCATCTGCAGTCTAATACTAACAATACTCATTGTCTTGCTGTTTTTGAAATAAAGCAGTTCAATGGCCCTACAGGAACATTTAGGAAATTACTTATTCTTCCAGATTGAGGGCTAAAACTCTTCATTTTACTACTGAATAATGCCAGAAGATAGACCCTCGTGCCCTAATCATTCCCCTGGTTTTCTCCCCTTCTGATGGGACTGACTCTTTTGTTAGGCTGGAATTGCACGGGCACTAATCTCTCTCCAGTATTATGCCCAAATAGTCATCATTAATGTGTGAGCTTCGACAGAGTGTGTCAGAGACTATTTGGCTGCAGGGCACATCAGTAGCAAGCTTGAACCTGTCCTCACCTGATGTCCTCAACAGGACTACTGTTAGTAGTAACAGTAAATAGTAATTAGGAGTGAGTTCATTTTCCCCTCTCTAAGCCAGCATTACTACAGAAAATGGTACTTTTCCTATAGCTACCCTAACCGAGACCTGCTAACTCAGCACAGACTATGGATCAAAGCAATGTCCTTCTTGTCTGTACTGCACGCTTACTGGATAAAGTCATTGAACCATCTGAGTTAGATTTCTCCTTTTTTACATATTGTGAGCAATTTTTTCCCCAATCTATTTTTAGACCAATAACTGCAACCTTTACACACTGCATAAAAGCACTAAAAGTACCATCAGCATTATATAGCTGATAGCTTAAAAGAAGGAACAATGGTTGGGCCTGACTTTGAGTGCCTTAAAAAATTAAAAGTTGATTTTGCTCCACAATGCTGAAACTACTGGTTTTTTAAAAATTTATCTGAAGCTGGGACACTTGTGAAGCTTTTCTATGCTGTTACTCAGCTGTGAAACAGCAATGTCTTCCGCCATCATTCCAAATCAATCTTGGCCATGCTTTCTCATCCTGACTTGGATATTCCTGGAAGAGGAGATATGAAACCATTTTGTTTTTCAACTAACATGCAGCCGATATATTGACCATCCTGGTAGGGAGAAATTTACTTAGGGCATCTGAAAAATAGTGGGAAAAGTTCTGATGTTTAATAACTATAGAAGAATTCTCAATTGACAATTTTCAATAGAAAAGCGAGCAGGAATGTGGCTGATGAATGGGAGAAAATTAGAAGTTTTACCCTCAAATTCTCTTTCACTCACATTTACACTCAGCAGAAAATACACACATGTAAAATGAATTGCTTCTTCGAGTAAAGCCTTTCTAAGGTAACTAGTGTATGGTTTGTTGACAGCTACAATTCTCTTTATTTATGTATAATAATATATGTTAATACATGTATTACTTATTATTTATTTCCTGTTTTCCCACTGAAATGTCCTCTGCCTTAAAATAAATTGAACGTCTATCATTATTCCAAAGTTAGTTCTTTTTGTTTTTTTATTCATTCATGGGATGTGGGTTTCGCTGGCTGGGCCAGCATTTATTGCCCATCCTAGTTGCCCTTGAGAAGGTGGTGGTGAGCTGCCTTCTTGAACTGCTGTAGTCCATGTGGTGTAGGTACACCTACTGCACTGTTAGGGAGGGAGTTCCAGGATTTTGACCCAGCGACAGTGAAGGAACAGCAATATATTTCCAAGTCAGGATGGTGAGTGGCTTGGATGGGGACTTCCACTTGGTGGTTTTCCCCTGTGTCTGCTGCCCTTGTCCTTCTAGATGGTAGAGGATTTGGAAGATGCCTTGGAGAATTCCTGTAGTGCGTCTTCTAGATGATACACACTGCTGCGACTCGTGCGTCGGTGGTGGAGGGAGTGAAAGTTTGTAGATGGGGTGCCAATCAAGCGGGCTACTTTGTCCTTGATGGTGTCAAATTTCTTGAGCGTTATGGGAGCTGCACTCGTCCAGGCAAGTGGAGAGTATTCCATTACACTCCTAATCTGTGCCTTGTAGACAGTGGACAGGCTTTGGGGAGTCAGGAGGTGAGTTACACGCTGCAGGATTCCTAGTCTCTGATTTGGTCTTGTAGCCATTGTATTTATATGGCTAGTCCAGTTCAGTTATTGGTCAATAGTAAGCCCCAAGATGTTGTTAATTTCTTTCATTGTACCTCACAGATTCTAAGCTTTGTGCAGGATTATCAAGTTATTTGGGACAGTGAACTAAAGAAAAATGTAATATCCAGAGTATAACATAGTTCAGATTTAATTTCTGTAAATCAATGTCATCATGGATTTTAGAAATAATAATGAATCACTGAGGAATGCTTTAGCAGGAGAGAATTGGAGTATGGCCTTCAATAATGCAACATATGGCTTGGCTTGTTATTTTAAACAGTAGCTTCCATTACTGACTTTTTTTCTCCCTCTTAGCCATCTAACCCACCTTTTTAAGAAAAAATTCAGGCATGGCAGTTACAAAATTCATTGCAAAAGATGCCAAATATATGAAATAATCTTTCAGATAAAGTAATAGAGGCCAAAACTTCAAGAATATTTGAAATGGTGCAGGCTGCTAGAATGGCTGAGTTCAGTGAGATATCTGAGAAATAAGCTTGAAGGTCTGAATGATTGCATCTTAACTGTTATGTTCTTAAATACTTCAGGGTTGCTGTGGTAATTGGCTATGCCAAGTCTCAAAATGAGTAAATTTCCATGGAGGGAATTGTATTAATGAATCTGAGTGCATATTAAAAGCATCAAGGATACATGGAAATCCACAGTAATTAGTTTTTAAAAGGTCTGCATATGAAATTATCATGCCTTCAAAATGCTGTAAATCTTCAAAAGACAAACTAAATAAATTATACAGAGCAGATTTCTATCATATGAAAAAGCAGTATACTACAGATGATCATTGTTGTAATGCTTTCAAAGACAGTTTAATGTAGAATGTTAGGAGCTGTGTCACAGTAAAAGGTCCCCTGGAGAATTGGCTGCTGAGAAGATTGTCATCTTATCAGTCACAATGGCACAAACTTGCTGGATATCAGAGCATTTCAAGGAGCTGTCTTCCACTGCAAAGAGTTGTCCCCAACTGAGTGTTGCAGATTGGCACATTCCAAGGTCCAGGACTACGTGCTGAGGGACGCACTAAAGCTTGGGGCAGCTGCCGCAAAGGCCCAGTGGGGAAAGGTCGCTGTCTAAGACCTTTCTGCCACAGTTCATCGAGGGGAAAAGTATAGACCCCTTGGGCTGTATGGCTCACAATGAATGTCTGCATTGAATACTAATTGTATTATAATTGTATTGAAGCACCTCAGAGTGCAACATGATGTATGTTGATAACTCCAATACCAATGAACTGTCTGACTGTCTGAATGACCATATTGAAATGATTGTAATATTTATTAATTGTATTGAAGAACCTCATGATCCATGTGTAAAAGCTGAATCTGATTGTACTTTTTATGATGATGATTTAGAAATGTTTTGTAACGTTCTTCTGGATGTTTTATGAATAAAGTATATTTTTCAAAAAAAAAAATTCAAGGAGCTCTGACTGCCAACATCCACAAACAATGTGGAGGCAGTGACTTGTTTAAAGATTTTCACCTTAAATGAGGGTTCCCTTCAGTGATAACATGATGTCTGCGATATGTTCTCTGATTTATGACCAGCTTTGGCTCACATCCAGGAGGTCAACACTCTTATGTGATAAGGAATAAACTGTTGATCAAAGGGAAAAGTATATTCCCAACAACTTTGGAAGGAGAATAAAATGGTTGGTGTAGAACAGAGTGAAAAGCTTTCCCATGTAGGTTCCCTCAGGGGAAGCCATAGGAAGGAACCCCAAGGCAAGGGCTTTAGAAATACTTAACTATCTGCTATGCCTAACTATAAACAAATATGTTTCAAATATTAAACTGTGAATATTCAGTGGTACTCTAGGGGTTAGCTTTTGGCTCAATGATAACACTCTTGCCTCTGAGTCAGAATCCACTGCCTCTCCTTCCACCCCTGAATGCCTCATAGGTGTAAATGCACTCACTGGTTAAACACTAATGGCCAGGTTTTGGCTACCAGGGCGGGTAGCTTGAGGCAGGAAATTTACCTGAATCGCTGAATCCACCTTGGTAAAAAATATCCTGCTCTGCGCAAGTTTTGCTCTTGTGGGTGGGGGAAGGTGGGGGGTGGGGGGGGCGGTAGAACGGGGGAAATACAGGGTGGAATTTGGCCTGCCAACCCTGTAGGTGGCCACAGGGGCAGGTGAATGCCAAGGTGGCCTGGTTAGAAGGCCCGTCTTGGTTCTCTGGGACTTCGTCTCACTTATTTTAGAAATTGTTAAGTCCTCCAGCCCTCACCCCTCTCAACCCCTATACAACCACCACATGGCCCATCATACCCTCCATGTCAACTCAATGTCGGCTCATGCCCACAACACAACCCCATTCCCCCTCATATCCTCCATGCCAACTCCATAGCTACTCTCCTTGTATCCACCATGGGCAGATCTCAGGGTCCATATGGAGATGGAAAAAAACCCTTCTAATACAGCTCTCACTCCTACACACTTGATAGTGGGAGAAAAGCTCCCATTCATGAAAGCCATTCAAAACTTTTAAATCCCTTCAAGTGGTTAATCTCATAAAAACAAAAATTTCTATTCAGACTCTCACTTCAAAGGCAGCTAATCCTGTAATAGTATGTTTAAGCTGTCAATAAAATTGTGAACTGAGATCCCCCTGCTGAGATAATTGCAGCTTTTGAAACTTAGCTTAGCATTCGTAATGATAGCCCTTGAGGAAACATCAACAAAGATCTCTATTGAAACTGTACAACCAGGTGCTACTTCTTTTCTCTAATCTACACCTATAAATCAAAGCAGTCCAGCAGAAGGTTTCTTTCAAATCTATGACAACAGCCTATTTTTTAAAAACATTTAAAGAGCTGGTGATTTTTTAAAAACTTCAGATCATGATAGTTACACATACCTTATCCGCCCTTCAAGAGTGTTTATGTCTGATGCATCTATTCCATTAATTTGTGATTCCTACATTGTGGGTTTAGACCCTTGCCACAGCAAAATGGGGTCTCTTTCAACTCTCAAATTATTTTAAATGGGCCATCAGAATTGTGATTTAAGCTGGTGCGAATCACCCCCAGCCACTTTTTCCCTACTGGCAAAACTGGCTTTGGCTGGAAGTAGAGGCGGGCCTTCTGAATCCAGATCCCGCCCAGCATTTTTAAAGTTGCAGCGGTGTTGGGGAGATTCCATGAGAACATGGCCTTCAGTCGCACAGGCTTAAAGGTGCCCGGTTCAGTTTTCGGTCTGTGTAGAGTTGGCTTATTTCAGCCAAGCCAGAGGTGAGGGTGGTAAAAAATCTACATTAATGTTCAGTGGGCATGGGTAAGGGAATATCAACCATTATTCCGCCCCTGATTGCCATGCAGTGAGCTGCTGAAAGGTGCACATGTTTGGTACTTGGGCTGAAGACAGGATTGGGCCTGCCTTTGATGATGTTCATGACGGAACAGCCTGCTTGTGCAGGCTCGCACTTTGATGAGGTACCAGAGTGCCCAGTTCTTGAACCAGTAAATGTCAACAGCTTTATGAAAGCAGAGAAACTTAGGGGGAAAAATTAGGCTTGGAGAATAGCTTTCCTCAGTTAACAACAGTTGACCTCACTTGAAAATAATCCATTAGCTGTAAAATACTTTGGGGCACCTTGAGAATCATTGTATTCTGAAGGTCACTCAAGTAACTCTGAGTTTGTAGCTGTGCATTCCAATAATGGGGCAAAACCCCTCCAAATACCTTTTGAAAATAACAGATTATTAATATGAAATATCCTTGAGGCAGCGAAGTGGTGTTCAAAATACAAAAGTGATTAATCTAAATTTAAAAAAAATAAACAATATGCTTCACTGTAAATCTGCCAAAAATAAAATCCTGAATAAAGCTTCCTGCAAACTGTAAACACACACAAAGCATGCTCCACATTATTCTAAAATATTTGCTTCAGAAATAAGATACACAAATTCAAAATTGAGAGAATTTTCATCCACATTAGTTCGGAGGAAATGTAATTCTTCTTTATTCCATTAGACTAGCATATCCAGAATAAAGTCCTGTGCATCAGAGGTTGTTCCAGTTGTAGAAAATCATTCAAGCTGTTAAAGGACTCTGGTTGTGGCAGGGTTAAGAAAACATCTGTTCTGATTGGTCAGAGAAGCCCGTGATATGAGATCCCAACAGGCGATACAAATACAGGCTGTCACTCTGTCCAGGTAGTGGATATGAGCTGTGCTTAACCCTGTACCCAATGCAATTCAAGATAGCTATCATAAAATAATTGCAATAGAGTCTTGGTAATAGCATAAAGAAGTCTAGCACACCATGCAATTGCCATTCCTCCCCAGAACTGTGTTACTGAAAGTGCCTTTAAATAAAATGCAGGGTTTTCTGATGCAGCACATGAGTATTTTGCAGGAAGTTAGAACTGAACAGTTGCCACAATGGGGGAAGCTTCGGTGTCTTTCATTCTTCTTATGTGTCCCTGTGCTATAGTCTAGACCAGAAAACCCCATTCACCATTCTGAAGCACTGGCTTTACTGGGTATATAGAGTGGTATATGCGATGTATACAATTGCATTTCAAGGTTGGGTTGGCTGTGGCTGGGAAACCAATCAGATTGATAAAGATCATCGCTCGTAATTAGACTGATGATTCCGTTTAGTTTGGTTGTCATTGGCAACCGTACTATACCATCAGCTCCCAAGGCCACAAGCTCTGGAATTTCCCCTGTAAACCTTTTCACTTTTCTTTCTCTTTGTCCTCCACCACCACCACCCTGCCACTTCAAGACAGTTCTTAAACCCTACCAAGCTTCCCTAATATCTCTATGTAGCTTGGTGTAAATTTTTGTTTGATAATGCTGCTATTGAAGCACCTTGGTATGTTTTACTACATTAAAGGCACTATAAGAATGCACGTTGTTGCTGTAGTTTATGTTGATCCTAAGGATATAGAGCAGCAAGGAAGGTGAAGTCTACATGGAGTTGTGTCTGCACTCAATTCCCAGGGACAGCAGGTTTGGGAACAGAACAATACGTTAGCATATTTACAAATTTCTGAATAATAGTTACAGTCCTGAGTGTGTGAAAAAGGACTTGAACAGCTCGCCCTCTGATTTGTCACTTTATTTGTTCCTATGATACGCTGAAGCATTTGGTCTCCACTTAGTTAGCCTCCATCAAACCTGGATAATATGGCAAGATTGTGAACATTTTACTTGGGGAACCCACATATATATGGCAACCTGAATCTGGGAAGAACCTGTATATAGGAGAAAAGTTGTATCTACGGAGAACCTCTATGTAGGAGGGAACTTATATCCAAGAGTAACTTGTTCATTGAGGGAGGATGCAAATCTGAGGAGGGATCCGTGTACCCTATTTCTTGAGGGGAACTTGTTCTTGGAACAGGAGACTGGTGTGGTGTTAAGTCTGGAAGGGGGAAGTCCTGTAATAACTGCAAATCCTCTTGAACACTCTGGCTAGCAACCCTTATCTGTTTTGAAATATTTGAAGGTGTTGACCCTTCTGAAGAGTGCAGCCATCACAAGCTCTCCACAGCTGTGTGCTGCGGATTGTGACAGACCGCACAGATCACCAACAAGACGCTGGAAGGAAACTGAGTGAAGGCAACAGTCAGTTTCAACGCCACTAGCATTGGGTGCCCATCTACACAATTGGATGCAATTAAGGCCCTATCATCTCACAGATTGAGGTTACTGTCTCCCTTGAGAGGTGGATCTTTCTTCTGCACCGAAGGTCATCTCAAGATAGCTGGATCTAACTCTGTAGACTCTTCCAGCAGGGTAATGGTTCCTTCTCCTGCCCCTTCTCCCTTGCAAGTCTTGCTGGCCTTCAACCCCTTCAGGTTGTGCTGCTTGGTCTTGAGGGCAGATTCTATGACGACGTCTGCGGCTGACTGGCCCCCTCTCCCTTCTTGCCCTCTCCTCCTCATCTGAGGAAGTGCCTCCAGTTAAAATGACAATGCCCGTTTTCACCTTCTGCTTTGCAGAAGTTCTACCTTAATGTTGATGTGACCAGTATGTAAAAGCCTGTATAAGGATTTAAGACTCTTAACTTACATGATAAAACAGGACTGCCCAGGCTTTCAAATAATGTGTGTACATCTAACTCCTCATTTCTCCATTCCTCCTGAGCCTTATATCCCGCCCTGGATGTAGAAAGTGTAAAACGTGCGATCCCCACTTGCATGTTTTTCCCATGTGTGGACCATAAACATGCACGGGCCTCTCAAAATTGCAGTGCATTGCCCCTTTAATTGGCTCAATTGGCCCTTTGATTGGCGTCGGGAGGGCTGCTGACATTTCAGGCATGTCCGCCCGGCATAGTATCACAATGTGGCGTGATGACGTCGGGAACCCCTCCCGATGTCATCACGCTCTATTTCACACGGTGTCAGGAGTACCGGCCACCCCCACAGACGCCATAAAATTCAGACCCATGTGCTGCACAATTTGCTGACCTGCTACTGCATGACAAGTTCCACAAGCAGTGAAATCTTACTGGCCAGAACTGAATAAATCATTTGTCCTATAGCCTTCCATGTGCTGATGCAGTGCACTGGTTCTTCTAGATCTTTGTACTATTGTATTACCGTCTTGGGATTAGATGAATAACAGAAATGCCAATTTATGTACAAGTGTTTTTTTTTTCTGTTAGTATGAGCCTGACAACTAAATCCATCAACAAACTCTTTCACTTTGTTTTATATAAAGCTGCTTCCTTCCCACCACAGCCCTCCAGGATATTTGCCTTCAGGGTTCTCTTTCACATTCTACCCCTTTACTTCAGGTCCTTTCCGGGTCACACGACTGCTGAGATGGGCAGCTGTTCCAAGGTTATTGCTTTGGCTGTTCATTGACCAGATAGCAAGGAATAACTGACAACAGCCGATGTTCTAACTCCTCCCTGCTTAGCCTATCTCAGACGGTCTGAGCAGAGCGAACGATTGGACTAACTTGCCTCGCATTCTGTTGAGGTGCCTTTTTTGCTTCAAGGGAAATTTTATTGAACTGATTTGCTTTATAATGCTACACGATTGTACAAAAACATTGCCTTTTCAATATAATCCCTACTTGTTGTCCTGTACTTTTTTTTGTGCTTTAAAATAGCTTGCTTGAGGCAGTGTAGATGTTTTGTTTGGAATTTTCTGTTCGTGCATTGGGAGAGCTGCCCACAGTCCTCGGTCTACATCCGTGATGTCAGTGAAGGGGACAACGCCCAACCACACTATCCTCTCCCAGTTTGTCTCAGTGGAAACGGCAAAGATAAAACCACAAAACACAGAAAGAAGGGAAGACTGAAGTTCCATTTTATCCAGGGACCTCCCTCAAAGAGGTTAGAATTATGCAGCAGTAAATAAAAGTGAAACATCCCTATTTTTTTTTACAGATTATTCCTCTATTTTGTTTATAGTTGTTTGGTAGTACAGAACTTGAGTATTGCTGAAAAAAGAGACATGTTTAAGCTTTTCATCTTGCAATCATCAGGACACTCTCAAGAATGCCAATATAAGGGCCCGAGTCATTTGCTTACCATGCCAGCTCAATACTTAAATAGGGCACATCAAAGGCATCCTGCAGGATAATGGCTACCCTGGTCAGATCGTTTCGCACTGTATATCACGCAAACTCATGAACAGGCCCAAGGCCATCATTTTCAGCCCTGAAAAGTGCCCAGTCTACCTCACCTTGCCCTTCCAGGGTAATCAATCTCAAAAAATTTGAACAGTAGCAACATGAGTGGTGTTCACCACTAACAGGATGCTGCCGTCAAACCAAAAAGCCTATCACACAAATCAGTGAGCAATGCGGTCTATGAATTTCACTGCCAGTGTGGTGCTAGGTATGTAGGCTGTATGTCCCAAAGACTGGGAGATTGTATCAAACAGCATGTCCCAACTGTTCACAATGGGCAGGGCACAGACCATACCCAAGCAGCCTGTGCTTGAAAAACTCAAAACACAGTGTCCAACATTTGATGTGATTCTGCGATTGGACAACATTTGCTAAATAATCTTCAATGTGCTAAGAATTACCCTGACAACCAATTTAAGATTGACAGTTGGGCTCGCAGTGTGGCGCATGTGTGTGTACTGGGAGCTACGTATATTAATACACAGGGGGCCCTGCTCTTTGCAAACATAAAGAACATATACAGACACTGCACCTGTTTCAGCTAAACAAAATAAGTGACAGCCGTTCACTGACTCATTCCTCAGGGCAATACCTTGACCAAGCAGAGTCAAGCTGCCTGGTTTAAATTTCAAACAATGCTTGGCAGTTAACTGTCAGTCAGCATCAGTGGTGCATTCTTGCCAACCAACCAGCACGCTCTTCACATACAGTATAAATTATTGTTTTCCCCTTATATTGTTAGTTTTGTGAGTGTCCTGGTGAGTGCAAGACAAAAAACTTAGACGAGCCTCTTTTTTCAGCAGTATTTTGTCTATATTATATTATTCCACACTCCCATGGCAAGCTAGCCATATTACATCAATTCAGCTTCTTCTCTTCTAACAGGAGGGGTATAACTACATTAGTGAAAGCTTGACACACTCCATCCCGGTTCTGATAATTTGAAGGAAAGGATATTAAATCTTCAGGAATTCACACATAGGTTTTAAAGTCACAGTATTAATTGTTCTTTGACCTTTGCTTCTTGCAGTAGAGGTCTCCCAATTAAGGCTGCAAAAAAAAAACATCAATGTAAAAGTGCCGGGCTTATTTTTAGACCCATTGTTCAGCTGGCTTCCTGGCTGCTGTCCATGCTGCGAGGGTTATTAAATACATTTTGGTGGTAGTGTCATTACATTGCATCATGGTGCATCACACACAGACATCGAGGCAGGATTTTCATTGTAGTCTTCTGAACCCTGCTGTCAGCTTCAAACACGGGAAAAAAACCTGTACTTTGGGCAACAGTCACTCACCTGAGATTTTCTTCCATTTGACCAATTAATGGCCAGAGCATGATCTCCCTGTCCAATTAAGGATGGCAGGCGGGCTTATGAAGCTGGGCCATGAGAAGGCTGCCTCCAGGTGGTTAAACTGTCCCTTGCTGTCTGAAGGGATTTGAAGACTGACTGGAAAATCTGAGCAGTCAGCCTCCAACAGTCGACCTTTAATTAGCTTCTAGGCCAGCCGACACTTGCAGGCAGGTAGTCCTGCTGCCTCCTTCCCTGTACCACCTCAGGGAAAATGGCCCACATGCTGGTCCATCCCAGCGCACAGATCCCCAACTACCCACCTCCATTCCCGCCTTCAATGGGGGTTAAAAATCTATGGGCCAGAATTTTATGCTCCCACTAAACCCGTCCCCCCCACCCCCAGGTAGATTTTTAGGCAGGGGAGGAGTGTGAAATTGCAGGAACAGGAATCCCCCCAGGTTCAAGCCAGCCCTGACCTCGCAGTAACTTCAGTAACTTGGATGAGAAGCCCGTCCTTGCCCCAATTGAGACCCTTAAGTGACCAATGAAGAGCCGTTTCCCACCCAGCTTCAATTTTTAGGCTGGCGGACAGACTGAAGTGGGGGAGACCTGAAAATAAAGAAAGGTAGATCTTGGGTGGGGAGGAAGGGCGGGCAGGGGCGAGAAGCATCTCCATCAGAAGCCTTCTTCTGACTGGAGGCGCTCTCCCCATAAAGCCCAGTGACTTCTGGGCATCCCACAGCCGCCCGCGCCACCCCCCCACCCAAACCCCGACTCTCGGCCTATCCCCTAAGACCCTTATTAAACCCCCAGGTCCTTCCCTAGACTTCCTGCCCTAGAACCCTTGGTCTCCAGTTCCCGGGGCAGAATTTTACCCTTGGTGTGTGGGATCGGTGAAGGTGGGCGGGGGTGGGGGGGGGGTGGGGGGTGGTCGGGAAGCCCACGATCGGCAGCGCTCCGCGATTTTATGCGGGCGGGCCAATTAAGTCCTGCCTAGCGTGATCTGTGGCCTGGGAATGAGCGCAAAGTGGCGCGTGGGGGTTGGGTCATGATGTCCGCCGGGTTCAACGGTGACCCGGCGGCTGGTTCAAACGTGGCCTTGGCAATCCCTGGAGGGCTGCCACCGGAGGATGCGAAAGTGTTGTGAATGGAAGCCGTAGCAGGTGGACACGGCAGACAGGAGGGCAGGCCGGCCGGGCAGTCAGCCCCGTGTTTTTCGGACGAGTGCCTTGCAGCTCTCCTGGAGGAGATGGCAGTGAGGAGAGAAACCCTTGTCCCCAGGGACAGGAGGAAGAGGCCCCCCTCCCCCACCTCACCAAAACGGCCTGGGAGGAGGTAGCATCCAGGGTCAGCAGCCATGACGTGCAATGCTGGAAACACTTCAACGTTCTCCTGCGATTGGGAAGGGTAAGTGCTGTGTTGGCATGGGTCACTTTGCAGAGCAGTTAAGAGCTGCCCATCCCCCCCGTGGACGTCAGAGTTGTTCGAGTGTGAGTGGCGAATGTCAATGAGGCCAGAGTTGGCCAAGAGGTGAGCCCTGGCTGCTTGGGCTGAGTGCCTTGTGGCTCCAGGATCATGAATCGGCTGAGCCCTGCGAGATGCTCCTCAGGTCGGCTGCAAAGGTGCTGCAGGTACAGGGTGGACTAATCAATGCTCCTCTGTCCTTTCAGGAGAAAACATCCCATAAAAATGCTAAGAGGTCGTGGACTGGCGGAGGACCCCCACACCACCTCACCCTCACACAATACGAGCAGGAGGCCCTGGAGCTGGTGAGGCATCATGCACCTCAGTCAAGCGGCCACGGTGAGGTTGGGGTGCCAGAGGAAGGTAAGAGTGCAGTGCACTGAGGCGAGAATATGGCTTTTTGCAACCATTCCAGTGTAGTCCGTATATTGATATGAGCCTCGAACCTGGAATACCCATTGATAATCGAAAGACAAGGGCCCCATGATGCATATCTCTGTCCCATCAGGGTGCCAGGCATGCACAGTGACAGTTTCATGACTTAAACTAGTGACATGTCCTTCTTCTCCCTCCAGCAGCCGTTCGTTATGAGGAGCCTGAAGGCCCACCCCTGACCTCTGAGGATCACCATGCTCACCATGCACCTGCGTCACACTCTCTCTGTCAAACAGGCACCAGTGCAGATACCAGCACCTTGGTGGGCATAACACTGCCATGTAGGCTATCAGTGCACATTGGTGAGGGCACTTCACACTCGCTTGAAGTACAGGCAGAGGCAGAGAGTGGCCAGTGCGCCGGCAGTCAGAGAACTGCTGGGGACCAGAACAATGCTCAGTCGATGACTGATAATGGGCCTCTGGAGTTGTCCATGAGGCAGTAGATGCTGAATGTCCAGGGTGTGCGGGAAGATCTGGTGGAGATACATGAGGGTACACGTGCCATGGTGTCTGATGTGGAGGAGTCCCTGCGGAGCATAAGCACTGTGTTGACCCTCATGGCCAAGCGCAACGCCTCCTCCATGGAGAAAGTGACGACTGTCATGGAGAAGCTCCTCCAGGGACTCAATCAGGGGTTCCTGGGGATGCACTCGGACCTGCAAGCCCTCACACCAGCAATGACCTCAGCTGGTCAGTGTCAGTGTGGGAGATGGATTGAGTACCCAGTATCCAGCTAGGTGCCCATCCATCAATGGTGAGCAGGGAGATCCAAAGTGACCTGACATTGGTGCATGAGCCGCCTGTCATCTCTGCAGGATCCTCTCAGGGCGCTCCAGATGACGGCAGCAGCTCATCCGTCCCTCTGCCAGTGACCGTGGCATCTGATGAGGCTGTGATGACTGGGGAGATGACAGCCATGGCACTGGCCGTTCCCTCTGAGGCAGGGTCAGCACACGGGCCAGAGGACACTTGCCAAGGTTATCAACGCCAACAGGACAGAGTGAGCAGGCTGTTTCCAATGCCGGTGTCAGCAAGGAGGGAGCACCGAGACTTAGCATCTGCAAGCAAAAAGAATCTTAAGAACAACATGGCCTTATCGCGGGTGATATTTGGTCCCCCCATTTTTCTTTTCTTTTTAAATGGTGTGATGAAATACACTGGTTAATGTTAATTTCTGCAATATTTCACATTCACAAGTAAATGAGGTGTTATTTTGTGCAGTTGGCCTCTGTTTGCTTCATTTGTTCTGTAGGTGCAGGGGAGGGCCATGATGTTATGATGGACGTGTGTCTCCTGAAACATTATTGCAAAGGTACAGAGTATATGTTGTTGACCAAGGAACTGGTTCTGCCAGGAATTGAAAAGAAGCCTGCAGCTCTGGCATGTGGTGATGGTTCTTATTTGGTAGTCTAGCTGAAGGAGCATTGGATCAAAGCATCCTGTGTGTCCCTGCCTCTCTGGAGGTTACCCAGGTCAACGTCTACCTCCTTGGCATTCTCCTGACCGCGCTCACTATTGGACTCACCATCTGTTGCCTGTGCAGCTGAGTCAAGATCCTCTTCCTCCATTGTGTTACCCCCTTGCCAGATTGTGGAGAGTGCAGCATGCAATCACTATCAGTGACACACGATCTGGGGGGTACTGCAATGCACTCCTGAATTGTCCGGGCATCGGAAGTGCATCTTGAACCTACTGTTCTCTCTACCACCAACCTTGTGGAGGTGTGACTCCTATTGAACCACTGCTCGGCCTCTGTTCTTGAGTGGTGGAGAGGCGTCATGAACCACCTTTTGAGGGGATAGCCTTTATCACCCAGCAGCCATCCATCAAGCCAGGCTGGAGCACTGAAGAACCCCGGCACCTGGGAGTGCCTCAGGATGTAAACGTCATGGGAGATGCCAAGGTACTTTGCACACAGAATCTGCATCCTGTGATCACACACTATCTGCATGTTCATGGAGTGGAAGCCCTTCCTGTTGATTTAGGCTCCCGGCTCACCTGCTAGCACCTTGATGGCCACATATGCGCAATCGATTGCACCCTGGACACGGGGTAACCTAGCAATCACTGCGAAGCCTCAGGCTCGCTCTGCCTGGCTGGCGTCATCCATATGGTAATGAATGAAAGTCAATGCATGCCTGAACAGAGCATCTGTCACCAGTTTGATGCAACTGTGGACAGCTGATTGGGACACATCACAAATATCCCCCACTGACCCCTGGAGAGAGCCGGAGGCATAGAAGTTGAGGGTCACTGTGACATTCAGCATCACCGGCATGGGGTGTCCACCCATACAGTTGGAGCTGATCTCAGGGCCGATCATCTGACAGGTGGAGGTCACGGTCTCCATTGAGAGACGGAGTCTCCGTTGGCATTGGACCTCAGATATATTGAGATAGCTGCATCGCCGCCTGTAAACCCTGGCAGCGGATCTTCTTCAGCCTTGGACTACCTGCTGGCCCTGCGCCCCTTGTGCCTGTGCCTCTCCTCCTACAGGTCCCTCCCCTGGAAGCTTAGTAGGGACACCAGGCCTCCTCTCCCTTCTGGCCCTCTCTTCCTCCTCAGAGGAGGTGCTTCCAGTGGAGACCACGATCCCTATTACCAGGGTAAAGAAAGGTTGTCTGAAACCTTGAAGGCCCTGTGCTGTGTGAGTCCTCTGGGGGCCTAGAAAACAGCACTGAGTCCTGAACTGAAGCCTCTAAAAACTCTGAATTGAAATGAAGCTGTCCTGTTCACAGAAGCAACCCGCAGCAACTGATTTCCTAAACTCCCTACTAATCGCATTGACCAAGGCCACTGAACCCTCTTATCCTGACCGTGGATGAGGTTTTGCAAATTGTGGCCTGCCTGTTTTGCCCATGCAATGGCCTAAAAATCACACGGGCTACATAAAGTCGGAGACAATTTGTGTCTCAAAGACCTTAACTGGCCACTTAATTAATGGAGGGCGCGCCTCCGTCTCCATCGTGTACCTGCCTAGCGAAAAACGCGAGAGTGCATGTTGACATCTGCACGCTTGGCCGACGTCAATGCGCTTTATTTAATACTCAAACAGGCCAAGCTAACAGTTGTGCCCCAGGAGTTAGTCTCAGGCAGCTCCATGCAGTTCCTCTTCTGGCCACTGCAGCACTGTTGCTGCAGGGACTGGAGAGCTGCTGGCCAATCTGATTGGCCGGTAACTCTCCAAGGTGGGACTTCCTCCTGAGTGAGGAGTGTAAGTCCCGCCCACTGGCAATCAACACTCATTTGAGCTTAAAGTGGCTGCGGGACAGCTGGAGTCAATGGGGATGTGTTCCCCATCGACTCTTTGGATGGTGGGTGCTGAGCCCCTGCCATCCCAAAAATTCAAGCCATGATGTCAGTGCTCTCTACATTTGATACCGTCAAAATATCACAGCCTGTACTTACTCTTTGGCTGCTAGCTTATGGGAAGCTGTGGTACAATTTAAAAGAAAGTTTGGGAGCGCACTGTTATTTCACTCTCCCTATAAGCCAGCCTATAATGTAAAGAAAGCTTTAAATTCAGGGCTGTCTGTCACTTGGCGGTGGAAGGGAGAGGAAAAGTTGACCCTCTCCACCTTGCCCAGCTTCAACTGCAGCTGCTGCCAATCGACAACCAGTCAACTTTGACTGTGGTTGTGGCTTCCTCTAGTACAAGGTTGCATAGAGTAGACTAGGGTAGAGCTTGATTCACTAGGACACAGAGACAAAGACAGAAACATCCGGGACTAAAAGCTCTATTACTCAAGGCAATTTAAGCAAGCTAACTATCCTAGCACATAACAAATAAAATCTAAAGAGTCTGAGCTTCTAAATGATTAGACAATTTCCATAGCGGAAGAAACTTGTTAACTGAGCCTAGATCCAGGAATCATATTTGTGGGTAGTGTGAGTGAAAAATTATGGTATCTTGTGCAGAGTCAGCTGTACCAATGAGTAGAGTTTAAGGCTGTGCTGAAAATCTCCAACTGCACTTCAGAAGTAATCCATTGACTGTGAAGTATTTTGGCACAACCAGGACATACCAGCAATGTGTAAGTTCTAGCTTGTATATAGGTCAATTTGATTCAGCAATCATCTCTCTGAGTAATCTAGTATGCAGTGGGCAAAAAAATCAACCTTCACTCACGTCTGCTATTGCATATCCAGTTGTCCAATCCTATATCAAGAGAGAATCTAACCATCACCCCTTGACCTTCAATGGCATTACCATTGCTGAATACTCCACTATCTACATCCTGGGGATTACCATTGACCGGAAACTGAACTGCATTAGGCATATGAATACTGTGGATACAAGAGCAGGTCAGAGGCTAGGAATCCTGCAGCGAAGATCACCTCCTGACTCCCCAAAGCCTGTCCACAATCTACAAGGCACAGGTCAGGAGTGTGGTAGAATACTTTCCACTTGCCTGGATGAGTGCAGCTCCAACAACACTTAAGAAGCTTGACACCATCCAGGACAAAGCATCCTGCTTGATTGGCACCCCATGCACAAACATTCACTCCACCAACACCGGTGCACAATAGCAGCAGTGTGTACCATCTACAAGATGCATTTCAGAATCTCACCAGGGTTAATTCAACAGTACCTTCCAAACCCACGACCACCTACCATCTAGAAGGACAAGGACACAGATACATGGGAACACTGCCACCTGGAAGTTTCCCTCAAAGCCACTCACCATCCTGACTTGGAAATATATCACCGTTCCTTCACGGTCTCTGGGTCAAAATCATGGAACTCCCTTCCTAACAGCACTGTGGGTGTACCTACACTGCAGCGGTTCAAGAAGGCAGCTCACCACCACCTTCTCAAGGGCAATTAGGGATGGGCACTAAAAGCTGGTTTAGCTAGTGAAGCCCACGTCCTCTGAATGAATTTTTTTTAAATCTGTTTACCATAAACCAGATTAATCTGTACTCGCCAAGTGACTGAGATGATATCTGAGAGTGGATTATGGGTGATGTAGGTGTGGCTCAGTCTGGCTTAGCAGGAGAGCATAGAAATAAATTCTGCACCTTTGCTGACCTGTGCAAGTGAGCCTGAATGTAAACCCAGAATGTCGACTCCCTGAAGGCTGTTCTTAAAGTTGGATTCATTGCTCCATCCCGTTTGCTTTCTTTACATTGCAGACTCATTTCACTAAGAGGCACTTCACCAAACGGATTGACAATATGGTCTGAGGTTACCTGTGCTGCAGAATCTTTTCCCTTTTATCCATAAGATTAGATTCCATAGCACAGGAACAACAAAGCATTTTGGATCAATTTTGACTTCAGATGAAACTTGGGAACTGAACGCTGTGAGCCAATATAAATAGAAATAATCTGTCAATCTACTTTTAGAAATTTTGCACCTTTTGTTACCAGGTTCTTGACCTTGTCAGTTGACATTTTATCAGACCCGCTTAGGTGTAATACTGGCAGCGATGTGCAGAATGAACTGACACAATTTGTTTTCATCTCCACAGGGCTGCTGAAATCAATTTAGTTTTTGTTGTGTTCTCTTGAGAGGGGCTGAGGTTTATTTTAAGTGTGTGTCTTGCTGGCAAACACAACATGTATCGCCCATTATAATTAAATGGTTTGCTAAGCCACTTCAGAGGGTAAAAACAAAATACTGTGGATGCTAGAATCTGAAATGACAACAGAATGCTGCAAATGCTCAGCAGATCAGGTAGGATTTGTGGAGAGAGGAAGAGGGTTATTGTTTCAGGTCGATGATCTTGCAGCGGAATAGTTCTAATGCCCATTTTCAGGGCACCAAGAGGACCTATTAAGATGGTCATCCTCCCGCGCTTGATTATCATCAGAAACCCTTCTGATGCCATGTTGGTTTGGCTGCTGTGGAGATGTCGATGTTGGCTTCCCAAAACAGCCATCAGAGTCCCTTCAATATGCTAATAAGGAGTCTGAGGCCAGCTTTCCCAGAAGGAATAGTAAAACTCAGAAATGACTGGCACTGGTCCAAACCGGAGTTCCATTTTAAGGTATACAAGACCAGTTTGGACCAGGACCAGTTATTTATCAACTTTTGCTGCTTTTTCTTTCTGGGATTAGGATACTAACCAGAAATTGGTTTGCGCTGAACACAACCAGCATTGGACCTGCTACAACCCACATTACCAGGTCGACATTCAAGCTTAAAAGGACCACTTGAGTCAGTGGCCAAGAAATAAGTTTGAGAAAAATACTTATTTTTAGCTGGGAGGAGCAATGGTGCTTCTCTCCAACTCCACATTAGAATATTGGATCACTGCCACTCATCACTTGCCCCCTTCCCTATTGCCTCCCCCTGAAAATACATTGGTCTTCATTTCCTTCTGATCAGAAAACTGCCAATAGTGCACAGAGTGGTGCCCACAGCTTGTCGGTACAATTGCAATGAAGCCAGCAGATCATTTTACTGTGGTTCTGCCACTGGCTTAATTTTGCGCTGCAGCCATGGCACTAATTCATTAGTGCAACTCAACTGCACCTGAACTGGACCAGCCATATAAATACTGTTCCTACAAGAGCTGGTCAGAGGCTGGGAATTTTGCGGAGAGTAACTCAGCTCCTGATTCCGCAAAGCAGTTTCTGTTTGGCAATGTAGCCAGAGCCAGAAGACCTGTAGGACACCAAGAGCTCCGCTTCAAGGATTCTTGCAAGTGTGACATGAAGGCCCTAAACATCAATTCACGCATTTGAGAGACACTACCCGCTGGCAGAGGGAAATAGTGGCATCACTTGTTGGCCGGTGTGCGCCACCATGATGATCAGTGGCTACAGCAGCTTGGCAGCAGGCGCCAACACCAAAAACAACAACAGCTCCAAACAACACCTGATGACCACTTCATATGCAGCACCTGGGGCAGAACCTGCCTGTCAACGTTTGGTCTCTTCTGCCATCAACAAAAGTGCACCATGTGAAGCTACTCCCTCCCCAACAGATTACCTGCATGTCTAACACCTCATGGATGGAAGGGCGTTGATATGGAAGACCCTGGGCAAAAATAATTCAATCTGTTCCTTAAATTATGAAAAAAACCTTAAAGCTGACATTCTAAAGCTGCAATATTCCTTTGTTCAAATATCAGTCGCGGTAAATCCAGTGTTGATTCACTGCTAAATGCAACACAAACTGGGGATCAAAAGTGGAAGCTCAGTTCCTCACCAGGCGGTCCATTCGCAAATTGAACCACCAAGGATACCCTTTGTAGAAACACCCTCTGAGAGGATTCTTAGTCAAACAAAACAAACTTTATTTACACGAGAGCTTCTGTGGCTGCTTGTGTCCAGCCAGTCCCTCATACAGCCATCTTTCTCAGGAAACCCCTCCATAGAATTTATTGTCCCATGCTAGCCACACATTGGTGGAACAAATCACGTGATCCCCTACTCCGTTGTTCTAGTTTTAAAGTGACAGTGATCACACCCTCCAGCTTCTTAATCACTGGTTTATCAGCAAGAAGTCAAAAGCGGCGAATTTACATGTTACTGGCATGCAAGGCATCCAGCATCAGACGCCATCAGTGTTTACAGTAAATATGACCTGACAAAGGATCTTCTAACTTTAGAATTCAATGGAATGTTTACATTTTGTGTCTTCAAACAATGGCATCAGCTTCTCTCTCTATTTTTTACACACCTTACAGCAAAAACAACTGAACTATTAAGGGCACGATTAGTTTGTCGAACCTCTTGAATTTTTGGTCCCTGAACAACAATTGCAGCAAAGCCAAATAAGTATTCTTTGATCAAGAATTACTGTTAGCTAAAAATAACTTGGATTTTAAAAAATAGATATTCAACCAGGGTGTGTATCTCAACAACTTATATTTGTATTGCACCTTTAACATGATAAAATGGAGTATTTTGAATCAAAATATGGCACCAACCTCATAAAGGAGATTTTAGGTTAGGTGACCAAAAGCCTAGTCAAAGGGGTAGATTTTAAGGAAAAAGATTGGAGGATTGGCTTAAAGGAAAAGCACTGTAGCAGCTGCCAGAAAAACAGGCACACGGTTTCATGATGCACTGTGGTGGTCACACATTAATGGAGTGGACGTCTTTACAATTCATGAAGGCAGAGGGATCATGTAAAGGAGCCCACAAGGTCAAGTGAGTGCACGGGCAAAAAAACACTTTGCACACAAAGGGTAGTAGAAACCTGAAACACTCTGCATAAGAAGACTGTGGACTTTGGGTCAATTGGAATTGTCAAGACTGAGATTGACAGATTATTACTTTGTATGGGTATCAAGGGATCTGGATTAACAACAGAAAATACAGGAAATACTCAGCAGGTGTGGCAGCATCTGTGGAGAGAGTTAACCTTTCAGGCTGATGCCTCTTTGGCGGAACCCATTAGGGGTAAACGGAGTTGAGGTACAAATACCTATTTTCTAATTGAATGGTGAAGCAGGCTTCGGGGGGAGTGGAGGGGGTAGTTGGGGAGGTTGGTGGGGGGGGTGGGGGGTGTGGGGGCGGGAGGGGGGCAGTGGTTGGTGATTGCAGGATGGTGCTGAAATGCCCAAACCTTTTCCATTGTCAGATTCCTAACATGTCTTTGGTCTATGTGGATTAAAATATTACACAGATAGAAGATAAAACAACCGATTAAATGATTAGAGTTCTAAAACACAGCATATTAGCCATGCACTGGCAGAGAGCATTATTGTGATTTATCACATATAACTTATCAAATCTCTCAGCAGCTGTACTCCAGTCGCTAGAGTGGCCCCTTAGATTTAATCAAAAGTCCTGAGGTGACATGTTGAATGTTAACAGTCCAGTATCTCATAACACTTGGTAATAGAATGTTGACCTCAGCCATAACCCTCAGGTAGGGAGCTTCACATAAAGTATGTGAGCCACATACTGAGCAGCCTGCAAGATCCAACCAAATAATCGACATATAGGCGCCACTTTTATCCAGGGAAGCAGGCAATTTTTAAAGGTTTTGCTAAACTAAATACAATGGGATAATGTCCATAGCTTCATAACAGTTTGTAGTCACTTTCACACACACACACACACATCAGTTGGATTCAAATGAGATTTCATTGAGCCTATTTGATAAAACTTGACTGACATTATACAATAATGAAATTTATATGAAGAAATGCCTGATGCTAAATTGAATAAATGGGGCCAATTTACAGGGCCTTGTTTAGCTAACACTCAAAAAATACACAGGCTCTTATATTCTACTTAGCACATTAATCTGCTTTTGTACTGAGAAAGATCCACACCAGCGCAACTGGTTCCCACAAGTCTTGCACAGTTCAATGCAACCAGGGCTAAACCTACCAGAAATGCTGAGATAAACAAATTGGAAAACTCTTTTTAATTAACCAGGTCGCATGCTAATTTACCTTCAGCTTGCAGTTGGGTTTGTGTTTCTCATTGGTTGAGAGCTTGGGACATCTTACTGTGTTAAAGGTGTTTTATAAATGCAACTTGTTGATGAACAGCTAATGCTAACACAAATTACAGATAGTATGAAAGCATCTATTTTTAAAGACTAATTTAGCTAGTCTAACCAAAATTAAAACAGTGTAATATCACAATTTGTAAGAACAAGGGCTAGAAATCTGAAATAAAAACAGAAAATGCTAAAAATACTCAGCAGGTCTGGCAGCATCTGTGAAGAAGTAAGCAGGGTTAATGTGTGGAATGTTGTTGAGGTATCGGTAGACGTGCCTACTGGCAGGAGAGCTGGCGAGAAACCCATGTTGCCTAGGGAAGGCTCAACAAACCAAAAGCCAATCCATGTAGTGGTGAGGCCAGGGAGGAATCAAGATTCTGGGGGCTGAAATCTCACCTACTGGGAGCTGCCAGACAATCAGGGGCTGGCAGCTCTTCCACTCAGCATTGCCACTTGGGAGGCCGTGGCTGCAGCCGGAAGGACAGGCACCAGAGTCCCAGGGTCGCAGAACGACCCAGGCCACAAGTAAGTTATGTGGGGGTTGGAGGCTCACAGGGTGGGAGTCAAGGACAGAGGGGTGCAGGGAGGCCAGGAGTATCATTGTAAATGGTCCCAGGGTGTGTTTAACATGGACTCTGAGAACAAGGCCTCTGGGAACTTGCAAACCTCTATTAACTATGTACAGGGATAGATAAGCTCAAGGCTTCTTCCAGAACCATCTCTTTCTGAGCTCTGGTCACATGATCTGACATCACTGATGTATATTAGCTAATAGCAAAATAGCTATTAACCCTTTATATAACACCTTTCCCCAAATCTTTAATGTTACCCATTAAACATTTACACATTATCCTGCATCCCCCCTGCTCCTCACAAATTGTCTTGTGGTGGTGGTGGCATTAATCTCCTACTGGATCCTTGACTCTATTGGACGATGTGTAGGAAGTATACCCTCCATATTCTTCCTGGAATCAGCCGGCTCCTGGTTTGCTGTGGAAATTTGAGGAATGGACGTTCTCTTTTTTCCTTTTTTTTATGGAAACCCCTTTTGATGCTATGGTGCTAATTACTCCTTTCTGAAGGAATAAGATTTTGCCTGCTTCTCCAGGTGTTTGCCCAGCTGCAGAAGTATGCATTCTTCCAATCCAGCAAGTTCCTTGTCTGGCAAAAATTCCTGCTGTTTAAGTGTATTCAGTGATTCCTGTACCTGGGATGCGGTGTTGTACAATTCCAAAGTCACATTTGTGAATGAATCAGGTGGATAAACAGAAGAGTGAATATTATTTTCAAGCAGGGTTGGCGTGTTCCTTTATTGGCACTGTAGACATTTGTGTAATATGTGTACATTTTGCTCTCACACCAGTGTGCTTCCTCCCAACACCAGGCCTTGACACCTCAGCAGCTTCAGCAATCAAATCAATATCTGGAGTAGAGCTGGATTTCACCTCAGTTTCTGTTGCTAGGTAGTGTTCTACCTGATTAGCTTGTTATTCCATTGCTTCTCTTCCTTGGACATTGGAAACGTGTGTGAGATCAGTGGGTGGTACCTCAGTTACTTATTTAGTTTTTAGATTTATTTCCTGCAATTGTTTCACTGGGCATTCTGAGAGCTTCAGTTTCTGCTTTGTCTTCAGGCAAGTCAATTCTTACATCAGGTTGTTCCACGCCACTGGTGTCCTCCCAGAATTGTCAGGCGGATTGGTATCCTGGTCACCTTCCTCAATGACAATGTGGTCACCTCCACATTCGTCATCCACTCTCTCATTGAAGAGGTGTGCAATTTTTAGAATTTCCTCTTGTGGTTACAGGTGTGGAACTTTTCCAGGAAGACTGGCTCGGATCATCCCAGCTCAACTTGGGTTTCTAATGCAACAGGTGAATAAAGGAACTGTAACTCTATACAAGCTTCTCTGCTTAACAAAGAGCAATCTTGATTATGAATAATGTACTGAGTGTTGGTAAGTTCTCCTCTTCCACCACATCGAAGTGTAGCAATCATCTGCCCTTACATCTTCAGTGGGATGCCTCCTGGACCATGGAATCAAATGGTAAATGGCTGGAGGAACTCAGGGTTCAGCCGCTGTACCATATCAGAAAGAATTGATGTTCCTGCTCCCCTGTCTCATTTAAAATTCATCTTGTGGCCATTGATCAGAATACCTGTGCTCCAAAAATTCTGCTTGGACTTTGCAAGCTCGCCCAAGAAAAGCACTTAATGTTCATCAGTGTCTTCTATTTCTTGGATACTGGTTGACTAGACTTGTGTCTCTAAATTTTTGAACTGGAGTTGAAAGCTTTTGGCTGTGGCATCCCACTTTAAAATGGGCCTGCCTCCTGCAGGAATGTGGCACTCTACATTTATAGCAGGACAGTATTTGCACTGATGAGGTTTCCTCGTGCCACAATGAAGCACTCGGTATTGACAGAGACTGCTCCCTCTTTGCTCTGGGTCTGCTTTTTAGTGGCTGCGCTGGTACATCTATTGCTCGCAAACTGGTCAGAGTCAGTGGTCTGACTCCACAAAGGTTCTCTATCACCCCGGATTAAATCTCAGTTCTGCCTCACTAATCGCACTGCCATAGACAATGTTAGACCCTCCCTGGACTTCAGAAAATCAGGTAAGGCTTCATCAAGCATGCCCATGACTATGCACCTCAGGTAAGCTCAACCTTTACAGACCCACAATTGCAACTATCAGCCAAACGATACAAGTTATGAATGAAAATATCAATACTTTCTCTGAATTTCTGAGTGCACCTGATAAACTTCACCCGATCTAGAAAAGTTTTCCTCCAAAGATTGAAATATGAATCAAAGGCCTTGATAACCTCTTCACAGGTTGCTGTGTCCAAAACAAAAACAGAATTACCTGGAAAAACTCAGCAGGTCCGGCAGCATCGGCGGAGAAGAAAAGGGTTGACGTTTCGAGTCCTCATGACCCTTCGACAGAACTAGGCGAATCCCAGGAAGGGGTGAAATATAAGGTGGTGGGCGGGTGGGGTTGGGTGGGGGGAGAGAAGTGGCTGTGTCCAACACCACCCTGTCTTATTCAAATGTCATCTACTCTCCTGCCAATGGAATAGAAGAGTGTGCTGATCCGTTCTTTATCAGGCTTTTTCATGCTAACCCTGAAGGAGTCCTATACATGTTGAATCTGTAATGCCAGTTTTGCCAGTGTGCTACTTGATCGGGCCCTTCCATGTGGTCAAAGGATTTGGGTAGAGGTAGGGCTTTCTCCATGATTGTCTGTTACTTCTGGTCAGCGGTCTTGCTACTCTGTTGATGCTTTTCCCTCTGATTCTCAGTCACAGCCATTCCCTGGCTGCCTTCTGTTTGATGGTTTTCACTTTCCCAACATCGTTGGTTTTATTGGGGAATCCATGCTATTCAGTAGGTTTAACACTGCCATAAGTACCATTATAAATGGTCCCAGGCTGTGTTTAACATATATGCTGCTGGAAACAAGGCCTCTAGGAACTTTCAAACATTTGTTACCTAATGATGATATATATTAGCTATTAGCATAATAGCTATTAACACTTTATGCTACAGTGGACTGTAAGGAAGGTGGGGTGGCACTTGGCACCCCCGCCCACTCCACCACCCCGCTCATTTCCAATGTCCCGTCCTTCAATCAAGCACTGGGTGCCTTTGTGAGGGGCCCACACCCACTGCAACACCACCACCCACCCCCCCCAGCACTGCACCCCCCCCCCCCCCCCCCCCCGCCCCCCCAACCCCCGCCCCACCCTTTCCCCCTCCCCACCGAAAGCAGAGGACAGGCTGGCCGTACGGTTTTAGCTGTCGGGCACGCTGCATGGCGCCAGGCCCGCTGGCAGCTGGATTTACAACAGGGTGAGGCCCTTATTTGTCACCAATTGGTCCCTTAAGAGCCTCAGTTGGCAGTGGGGCGGGAAGATCGACACAAACCTTCCCATCCAGAACTTAATTCTGGCAGAGGTGAGAAGGGTGTGAGGTTCAGGTACGCCACCTGTCCGCCTAATTAAATGGTCCGGGACACCATCCATTTTTCCCAGAGGGCTGGTCTGTCGAGTGCCTTCCTGTCCCTAGATCAGGAGAAGGCGTTCGACAGGATGGATCACGAATACTTATTCAAGACTTTGCGGGTTCGAGACGCATTTTGTCGCCCGGATCCAACTTCTGTACACCGCTGCAGATTGTCTAGTTAAGGTTAATGGGTCCCTGATGGTGCCTCCTCACTTTGGGAGAGGGGTGCGTCAGGGCTGCCCCCTGTCTGGCCAATTGTATTCTATCTGCGTTGAGCCTTTCCTGTGTCTCTTGCGGAGGAGTTTGTTGGGATTGGTTCTGCATGGGCCAGGCATCAGGATGGTCCTTTGGGCTTACACTGATGCCGTGCTTCTCATGTTAACCAGCCCAGCTGACCTGCGGAGGATGCCAGGAGGTCTACTCTGCCACATCCTCTGCCAGGATCAACTGGGGTAAATGTTCTGGATTCCTGGTCGGTCCTTGGCAGATGGATCCCCGACCCGAGGAGCTCAGGCCTTTCACCTGGAGCAGGACCAGCCTCCTCTACCTGGGGGTCCATCTCTGCCCTGCTGAGAAATCGTAGCCTGCAAATTGGCAGGAGCTGGAGACCAAAGTCACCGCTCGCCTGCGGCGCTGGACAGGACTGCTCCGAGTGCTGTCTTACCGGGGGCGAGTTCTGGTCATAAACCAGCTGATTACTGCCATGTTGAGGTACCAGTTGGTCACTTTGACTCCTCCCCTGGACTTTGTCACAAAAATCCAGAGAATACTTGCTGACTTCTTCTGGGACAAAAGGCTGCACTGGGTCATTGCTGAGGTTCTGAGTCTCCTGCTTGAGGAGGGTGGTCAGGCGCGGGTGTACCTTCACACCCAGGTGGCGACTTTCCGCCTTCAGACCCTGCAGCAATACCTTTACGCGGAGCCCCCTCCGAGACGCTGTGCCCTGGCGACGTATTTCTTCCGCCAGATGCACGGCCTGAATTATGACGTGCAGCTCCTGTTCCTAGACCTGAGGGTCCTTCGTGGCTCCTTGCAGGCATTGCCCGTCTTTTACCAGGACCTGATCAAAGCCTGAAACATAGTTGTCTCACGACACGCTCTCCGCCGTCAGGAGTAGCAGCTATCATCAGAGACCCGCAGCTCAGGAATCCGCCCCAAGTCCTTTTTCAGTGGCTGCTGGAGAGGAGGGCTGTGACTGCCGGGGTGACCAGGATCGGGGACGTGCTGGGTGGTGGAGGAGTGGGCTGGATGCTTCCACAGGAGTTGGCGTGTTGCGCGTCTGTGGGCGTCCGGCTCACGGCCGATGCCATTCAAGACCTCAGGACGGTCATGCTCAGACCCAAAGTCATACTGGGCCTCTTGGTGGTGCAGGTGCGCGGTCGTCTTCCTTCTGAGCGTACCCCTTTTCGGTCGGAATTCCACATTGGCTCCAAGCCCCGAACCCTCCCTTGGGATGCGGTGCCCCACAACCTGAGCCGCCTTGGGGAAATGCCCTCCGCGTCCTTTAGCATGGCGCGGAGGGGTTTCCTGTACGAGCTGCTGCACACCCTTCACTTCCTCGCCCTCGCCCTCCGCCCAGACACGCCCTGGCGTGCCTTGTTGCCATCCGGCGGAGGAGGTCCCCTTTGGGGGGCCCTCGACAGAGGTGTCATCCCACTTTCCATCGGGGACCTGGGGTGGAGGGTGTTACATGCAGCAGTCCCCTACAACCGCAGAATGTGTCGGATCACGGACTCCCAAGATACCTGCACGTTTTGCGGACTTGTGGAGTCTGTGGACCACATTTATGTAGGACGTTGTAGGCTGCACTCCCTTTTCAGTTATTTAAAAAACCTTTTATTGATGTTTAGTTTGGACTTCAGCCCCACGCTCCTGATTTATGGGCACCCAGTGTAGAGGGGGGCCTGGAGGGAGGATGACCTCCTCGTGAACCTGCTCCTGGGTGTGGTCAAGTTGGCCATTAGCAGGTCCAGGCAGCGAGGGGGTCATCTGACCCGACTGTCTGCCCCTTTTCTGCGGCTATGTTCGCAGCCGGGTGTTCCTGAAGATGGAGCATGCAGTGTCTACCGGCACCGTCGAGGCCTTCCATGCCCAGTGGGCACCGCAGGAACTGGGGTGCTTTATCGACCCCCTTAATCACATTTTGATTTGATGTTTGTAAGTTTCCTTTAAAATTTGTCTTTGGTTTTACAGTTACCTTAATTTAGGGGCTATGTTTATTTTATCCCTCATTTTGTTAATTTAGTTTATTTGATGTACTCTAAAAGAGTTACTTAAATGCCTGTCCTGCCTCCAACTCGCCACTAGAGAGAACAGAAAATTCTGCCCAATGTTGCGGATGACACAAAGATTGGCCGGGTGGTTAAACGTGAGGTTGAGTGTCTTGGGCTACAGGAAGATATAGACGGGATGGTCACATGGGCAGATAAGTGGCAGATGGAATTTAACCCTGAAAAGTGTGAGGTGATACACTTTGGAAGGAGTAATTTGACAAGGAAGTATTCAATGAATGGCATGACACTAGGAAGTTCTGAGGAACAAAGGGACCTTGGCATGTGTGTCCATAGATCTCTGAAGGCAGAGGGGCATGTTAGTGGGGTGGTGAAAAAGGCATATGGGACACTTGCCTTTATCAATTGAGGCATAGATTACAAAAGTAGGGAGGTCATGTTGGAGTTGTATAGAACTTGGTGAGGCCACAGCTGGAGTACTGTCTGCAGTTCTGGTCAACACATCATGGGAAGGATGTGACTGCACTGGAGTGAGTGCAGAGGAGATTCACCAGGATGTTGCCTGGATGAAACATTTAAGTTATGAAGAGAGGTTGGATAGACTTGGGTTGTTTTCGTTGGAGCAGAGAAGACTCAGGAGCGACCTGATCGAGGTGTACAAGATTATGAGGGGCACGGACAGGGTGGATAGGGAGCAGCTATTCCCCTTTGTTGAAGGATCAGTCACAAGAGGCCATAAGTTCAAGGTGAGGGGCAGGAGGTTTAGGGGGTGATGTGAGGAAAATCTTTTTTACCCAGAAGGTGGTGACGGTCTGGAATGCGCTGCCTGGCAGGGTGGTGGAGGCAGGTTGCCTCACATCTTTTAAAAAGTACCTGGATGAGCACTTGGCACGTCATAACATTCAAGGCTATGGGCCAAATGCTGGTAAATGGGATTAGGTAGGTCAGGTGTTTCTCACGTGTTGGTGCAGACTGGATGGGCCGAAGAGCCTCTTCTGCACTGTGTGATTCTGTGATTCTGTTTCAGGTCAATGATCTTTCATCAAATGTTCTAACAAAGGGTGACCAACCTGAATGTTAACCCTGTTTCTCGTTCCGCAGATGCTGCTAGGCCTGCAGAATATTTCCAGCGTTTTCTGTTTTCTGTCACAGTTTGTAACACTGAGACAGGCTTCCTTCCTGTTGCATTCGCTTCCTTTATTTTTTCCTCTGTCTTTTTCTTTTTTATTGACCATGGATCTATTTTGCTCTATCACATTGGAAAAACTACCATCCATTTTCCTTCACAAAGTTAATGTAAAGAATATCAGCTGCAATTTTCACCCCGCTCGCAGTAAATTGGAAGAATAATACAGCCACGGATGATAAGTTTCATTTGGAGAGATGCTGACACAAAGCATAATTCCTCATGCCATGGCAGAGAAAATAAAAATGCTACTTTACTCACAAGCATCAAGTGAAGGGTTGCGGGGCAGATTTGTCTTCAAGCATTCAATTTGCGTTAATTTTCTTGTCAGTGTGTTTCCTCTCCAGGTATTGGCTGAGGAGAAATCAAGAGACTCTGGGAGTTTTTGAGCTATACGATATGGTTCAAATGCTATTACGCTTTGGCACAATGAAAAGAATTGAGCCTAAAGAGCAGTTTTATCTGTACTAATGGATGTGTGTAAGACTTAACAGTATTTTGACGTGTGCTCGGTGTTGGCTGATATAAGCTTTATGTAGTGACTTAATTGATGCTGCAGGGTATTTGAACTTGCAATCATAAACACCAAGAACCGAGGCAGAGACAGGATTGTAAGAGAATCCAGATTTCTCCATGTTGCAAGGCTATCTGATGATGGTGTGTGAATTAATATTACATGTAAATAGCTGAGGTCCAATAATTCATGTGCTGTTGAGTACTCAGTTCCTATCCTGAACGTCAATGAGTTTGAGTCCCACCAATGTCTATAATTTGAATCTGCCTGTCTTAGTGAGAAGATCTGTGTTGGGTAACAAATGTAACCATTTGCTGCAGCCTGTCTGGGGCAGGATGAGCTGGGAACACAAGTTTATAATCCATCCTCCAAGCCACAATCCATCCCATCTGTGATTGAACATGGTGCCAAAGAAATTACTTGATACTTGAAGATACAACCAAAGAGAGAGCACTAGTGATGAGTTTTGAGATTTTGTGCCCCTGTGCCCTCCATATTCTTGGTGCTGAAAGGCCAGCCCAAGGTCGGAAACTTAATTATCAACTGGATTGTCATTCGAGTGAACTTGCATCACTTCGCCATGCTGGGAAGCACATTGGCAAGGCACACTTGAGCTGCCCATCCTTTCATTCTTTAAACTTTCTTCAAATGATCGACACTTATTTCCAAAAATTGGAGCTTGTTTGAAAAAAAGGTAAAAATGGTGTGTGATTTTACTGCTGAGCGAGAAGTGTAATGTTAGTGCTGCGGCTGAACCTCTCCTCCTTTATGGGATCATATTCCTATACTGGCTATTCATTAGCACTCTGAGGAGCAAAGTTTCAAAACAAAACATTTAATCCTTGGTGGAGGATAGTGTGCTTCCGAAACTTTTTCCAATTGTGGCACCATTTTAATTCCTCAAACTTTGTGTGGCCCCAGAACTAAAATTTGTGGGGTAGAGGGGGTGGTGAATGCTTGACCGGGATGAGGTCTGGGAGGTGGTTGCAGAGTTCTTGAGTGGGTGGCGGGGTGGGTAGAGTTATTGACCCAGGCGGTTGGGGGGTTGGGGGGCGTTTGGTTGGGGGGGGAGGTGGTTGCGGGGGCAGGGGAGCGCGATTAGTATTTGTTGACTGGGTGTGTTTAAAACTGCTGGGTTCGCCCTGAAAAAAGCGAAGACCCGCCCCCCCCCATTTTTACAATCTGTGGTTGTAGCAGCAATCAGGCCGCGGAGAACACACAATTGAGCCACGCCCACCAACAGAAAAAAACCCCCAAACATTTAAAGGGGCCTCACAGCTGTCACGGCTCAATCTGAGCTCCATGGCCGCCATTGCTGCCTCAGAGCTCATGACCCCAAAATCTTGACCCATGACCCCACAGGGGGTCACAATCCACATTTGGGAACCCCTGGTGTAGGAGGTCGCAACTGTCTAGCTGTCCATTGCCTGGTCTGGCTGGACCACATGAAGCTCTTGATGTTTTCTGCCAACACGTTCCAGAATAAACTTGGGAAGCAAGATAACCCATACTACTTTCCTCCACTACCAACCATCTCATTAAATCCGTCTACTCTGTTCCTCCCACTCTCAACTCCAACTAGTGTAAGGAGCTGACAGGCATGATTCTCACAAAGATCAAAACCAAATGTTCTGTTACCTCTGCTGCATTCTTTCTTCCTCTTGCCCGCCAAGCCAAACCTCCAACAAAATTCCCTCTTGTCCTAGTCTTGAACCCATGGGTGGAATTTTACGGCCCCTCCCACTGGCGGGATTTTCCGGTTCCATCGAAGTCAATGTACTTTTAAACTGTTCATTGTGTTTCATGGCCCCACCCCTGCCGCGACAAGGCTGTAAAATTCCACCCCCGTGTCTTTCATTCATTTTTCTTTTCTCTGCCCTCACGCCCTCTCTGAGCTCATCTTGTCCATGAGACACCCCTTATGCTCTCTTGATGCCATTCCCACTTATCAGCTGGCCAGCCAATTTCCCTTCTTGGCCTCAGAGCTGACAGACATTGTAAGTTCTTCCTTCTCCTCAGGCACTTCCGCCTTCTTTGTCAAAACTGCAATCGCTTACCCTCTCCTCAACAGCACATACTTGATCCCTCTGTCCTTGAAAACATCACCCCATCTCCAGACTTTTTTTATTATTCATTCATGGGACGTGGGCTTCGCTGGCCAGGCCAGCATTTATTGCCCATCCCTAATGGCCCTTGAGAAGGTGGTGGTGAACTGCCTTTTTGAACCACTGCAGTCCATATGGTGTAGGTACACCCACAGTGCTGTTAGGGAGGGAATTCTAGGATTTTGATCCAGTGACAGTGAAGGAACGACGATATATTTCCAAGTCAGGATGGTGAGTGGCTTGGAGGGGAACTTCCAGGTGGTTGTGTTCCCATCCATCTGTTGCCCTTGTCCTTCTAGATGGTAGTGGTCCTGGTTTGGAAGGTGCTTTCTAAGGAGCCTTGGGGAGTTTCTGCAGTGCATCTTGTAGATGGTCCAACACATAATTATGTGTTCTCTGCAGCCTGATTGCTTTAGCCAAACAATACGGAAGAAATAAATTTCATTGATATTAACGAGTGCTTTGCTCATTCATATGACATTCCTCTATCTGCTATTTCAGCATTGGCAGCAGTAAATGTAATAATGTGTTGAAATAGCAGATAGAGGAATTCAACACGAACCCAGTAGATAGTAACTGTCAGCAGCATCTTAACATTGAGGCTAATGTGCACTAACTCTAACCTCAGAAAAGCATTGAGAAAAGCATTGGATACTGCTGCAGGAGGTAATCTTGCAACATGCATCATTAATAGACTTTTTCCTGCACCCTTCAGCTCAAAATTTGTTTTGAGCTGGAAGTACGAGTTGAAAAGTGTTGCAGGGGTAATGGGGCATCTGGGACTCTGCTGAATGATGGGATCAACAGCACCAAATATAGATGGACTGGCCCTTCATCTTATGGTTACTTGTGGGACTTTGTCCTCTGCAAAATAATGCCATATCTGTTAAGACAGCAATTCAAAGTAATCCATTTTATGTGAAGCGCTGAATATAGTAACATAAAGGCAAAATACTGCAGATGCTGGAAATTTGAAATAAAAACAGAAAATACTGGAAAAACTCAGCAGGTCTGACAGCATTTGCGGAGAAAGAAACAGAGTTAATGGTTCGAATCTGTATGAATCTTCTTCAGAGCTAAAGAGAAGTAGAAATGTGATGAAATTTATACTGTTTAAGGCAGGTGGAGCAAGTGAAGCTGAACAGGTCAGCGATAGGTGAGGGATAAGGAGAGATTGACAAAGATGTCATGGAAACAAGACAGAAGGAGTGTTAATGGTAGTGGTAAGGGCTAAAGAAGGTGCTGATAGTGGCATTAAGGTAATAAAGCAGAATGTGTAAATAGCAGAACAAGAGTCAGCACTGTGAAAGAATAACGTGGAACAAGTAACAGGCAGCCCTTTTGGGGGTGGCATGGGTGAGTTGCAGGAAAAGGATAGAAAAAGGGATTTAAAAAAAGGTAAAACAATGAATAAAAATAAGTGAATAAATACATTTTTAAAAAGGGATTAAAAGTGGGTGAAATTAAAGGAGAGAGTTCATGGGCTGAAGTTGTTGAACTCAACATTAAGTCTAGAAGGTTGTAAAGTGTCTAATCAGAAGATGAGGTGCTATTCCTCCAGTTTGCGTTGAGCTTCACTGGAATATTGCAGCAGGCCAAGGACAGACTTGTAGGCATGAGAGCAGGTGGTGTGTTGAAATGGCAAGTGACAGGAAGGCCTGGATCATGCTTGCGGACAGACCGAAGGTGTTCTGCAAAGCGGTCACTCAGTCTGCGTTTGGTCCCTCCAATGTGGAGGAGACCACATTGGGAGCAGCGAATGCAGTAGATCAAATTGAAGGAGGTGCAAAGAGAGTTTGGGCTCTTGGTTGGTGAGGAGGTAAAGGGGCAGGTGTTGCACCATCTGTGATTGCATGGGAAGGTGCCGTGGGATGAGGTGTTGGGGGTGATGGAGGAGTGGACCAGGGTGTCCTGGAGGGAATGGTCCCTATGGAATGCTGATGGGGACGGGGGCGCGGGGAAGATGTGTTTGGTGGTGGCATCATGCTGGAGTTGGCAGAAATGGCAGAGGCTAATCCTTTGAATGTGGAGATTGGAGGGGTGAAAAGTGAGGACAGGGTGAGTTGGGTGAGTTTGGTCCACAAGCATCATTACCCTCCCAAATCAGGAGGGGGAATCCTGCAGTGCTGGCTGGGAAATGTAGTTTCTCTATCCCTGCATGGTGGAGAGCCGGGTACTGGGTGGAAAGCAGAGTACAATTCCCAGAGGACACTATGTCCAGGTTTGCGGGGGTGGGCTGGGGGAGGAGGCAGCAAAGGCAGTGATGTGACTTGTCACAAGTGAAATACCAGAAGTTGAGGTAAAAGGTGAAAGTAATGGCTGGATACGGCTGTGACAGAGGGTAAGTTGCAGCTCAGTTGAGATCGAGATTTTCTTGTTTCCGGTATCTCCCCCCACCCCCGCCACGATTATTACACATTGACAGCCATAAGAGGACGTGACGACAGGATTTTTATTTATGTATCTCTGTTTGTACTCATAACTCAAACCTCGTACAGCCAACCCATAAATGTTGACATAAAAAATGTTATTCAAAAATTGTGATAATAAGAAATAATACTTGTGAACAAAGAGTGCAACCACACATAGGGATTTTTAATAACATATCAATTGTTTGTACAATACATTTATGTTTAAACCATATCACCATTTCTATTTTCTGCTAAAATTAAATCTCTGTTAAATGTAATATTTTCTTCAATTAATTTGATGTGCCATCTTTACAGGTTGCTTTTTTTCTCAAGTAAATTGCTTTCAACCAACTCTTCTGAACGCAAGAAAATTTTCAAAGTTAACTGTTCCCTATGAAGCTGTAATAAACACGACCAATTACATAGGTCTCGATCACTATTATCAGTGAAATTACTTTGAACAGAATACATGAATCCTGTGATGTCACTTCCGCTGACTTCTCCTAGAATATGTCCAGCCAGAGTTGGCAACCCTAGCCCTGTTAGACGTGTTTGTGCATGTTTAAGGGTTAAAAAAAATTACCCATAAAATGGCTGAAGCTGTGCACCGATAATGGCCCAGCGAGGGTAACGGGGAGTCTGGCACCATGGTGAATGGTGGGGCAACCAGTGTATCTTCCTAACCAATGCGATGTAAAGGTTGAGAAGTAAAGAGTAGGTGCACTGGGAAGGACGATGATTTTAGAGTCAAATCAGGTACAAAAAAAATACAATATTTTAAAAATGCTAACAAAACACTGATTTATTTCTAGGGCTATAGAATTCAAAAGTGGCAAAGTTATGTTAAACTTGGATTTTAATCTGGCAACACTTAGAGAACTGTGCCTATTTCTGGTTTCCATGTTGTAAAAGGGCATAAAAGGATTAAAATTTACACTGAACACTGTGGGTTTCATTTTGAGGAAAGATGACTTAGGGGTTACCTGATAGAGATCTTTAAAATTATAGGACAGATGTGCACGGAAAACTAAGGGCCACAAGATAGTTGCTAATAAATCCAAAAGAGAAATAAAGGGAAGTTTCTATACTCGGAAGATGGTAATAATCTAAAATTTGCTACCAAAGGAAGTGGTTTAGATAAATAGTTTAGATGCATTAAAAAGGAAACTAGAAGAGTAAATGTGAGAAAATGGAATAGAACAACATTGAAAGGTTGAGGAAGAATAGGCAGACACACCAGTACAGACTAGTTGGGCTGAATGGCCTATTTCTGTGCTGTACATTCTATGTAAAAAAGAGAGGGAAAGATATATTAGGTTAATAAAAGAGAGAAAGACAAAAAGGTAAAGTAACAAAAAAATTTTTGTAATTGTTAAAAATCCCCAAAAATGAGATTGAATGCTTTAACTTGTTCCCTTAATGAGCTGGAGAGATAACTGGAAGTGCCTTAATTATCCTGTTGTTAAAAGATTACTTATTGTTATCAGCTATCCCTCGCAAGCGAGGACAATTGCCTTCCATGAGTCCAAAGATGGCTGCTGAGGGCAATTTGGGATCTGCAGATTTTATGGCACATAGGGCATTTGTTGTCATGTTGGACGTCTAGTCTTGTATTGAAAAGATTATTTGTGCTCTAGCCTGCCAGACTTAAATTTCTGAGATGAGCTTAATGGACAATTAATTTGCAAATTCAGCAAGTTCTTAAAAATAATGTTGAGGCTAAGTGATTGCAAGATGTGCTTGCTTTGGGAGACACCAGTACTTCATTTATCCTCCTGCTGCCATTGAAACAGTGGCAGGAAAATTTGCAGAGCAGACATACCTAATGGAATTAATTCTCTACATTCCTCTAATTTCCCCCTGATGCCTACTCCTGTGCCTAATTCATATGTTCATAACACACGCAGCAGAATTGCTAGCTGACATCCAGAACATTGCCGAAGAACTTGAACCAGATGCCTGGATAGTGCGCATTGCTGTGCTTTTCAACTGCAGGGGCATCACTGCCAAACCCAATCCCATCTTTCCCATGCTTTTCTCACAGCAGACACTGAATAGCAGTTGTGAATAGGAACCTTAGCTGCTTTTTCTCTCTCTCTCTACTCTCCAGCTAAATTTAGCCCCTGTTCTGCCACCTAGAAGATATCAGGTAACTTAGTACAGGCCAAGATCAAATCCCTTTCTATTCTAAATATCTCCATTCCCGAATAGGAATTGACCAGATAAGGCATGGTGGAGTTCATAGTGACACTTAATCACAAGCCTTTTACCAGGGTTGATTCTAAAATCAGGCAATATATCAGTGCTATGAGTTTTTAGACAGTAAATGCAGGGCACAAGCAATAGTGCAAAGTGAAGTGAATCCAATTGTTCTGTAGCCATTTTGAGTGAAAATCTTCTTCCTGCAGACCCATGCAGTGATGCTGCAGTAATAAAGGAGACCTGCAGTTCTACACTCTCTCTACCTGATGTTATGTAGTGTGACAGAGACTGAAGAAATGCAGAATGGATTACCAGCTTCTCACATTGTATAGTTTGTGTTATTTTCATTATAAAAAACCTTAACATTTGCCCATATTAGGAGTAGATTCATAAACAGATTTGAAGGTATCAAGTGAATAAACCTGTACCAATGGTATTTTTTTTAAAATCCAAAATATCAAATTAGAATACTACCGTGTTAATGTATGAAGCCATGATGATTTATGTCTGTGCACATCATATTGACTGAATGGCAACAAGACATTACTGTTGCGTTATTGCAATATAAATTCTAATCCCATGGCCTTGCTGCAGCTGTTCAGACCCTACCGCTTGCATTTGGCCAACATTAAACTATTTCAGTTGCTTAAATAGGTACTCATGTGATCAGTTGTGAAGCAGTTTAGGTCTCACTTGCCCTCTAGTGATAAATGCTGCAAACAGCAATGCTTTCCACAGTTTCCACAATCTGTAGCCGCACTAATGGCAACTTGTGTTTACGTAGCACCTGTAAGGTAGTAACATTTATCAAAGTGCTTCACAGAAGCAAAATTGACTCCCGAGACATACAGGAGATATTAGGACAAATGATCATAAGCTTGATCAAAGAAGCAGGTTAAAAGGCAGCAGAAGCAGATTCAAATCAGGCCTTCAAAGAGAGTTGGGTAATTACCTGAAGAGAAAAAAATTGCCAAGGCTGCAGGAAAAAGGCAGGGAGTGGGTCTAGCTGAGCTGTTCTTACAGAAAGTCGCCATGGACAGGACAGGCCGAATGGCCTCCTCTGTGCTGTAACCATTCTATGATTCTCTGAATTCCTTAAAGGAAGAGAGAGAGCTGAAAAGGTTTAGAGAGGAAATTATAGAGCTTAGGGCCTAGGCAACTAAAAACAATGGAAATCGGGGTTGTGCAAAAGGCCAAAAATTGCAAGAGCACCAACACCAACTGTGTTCAGCACACAAAAATAAAACTGGTGCCTTTATTTTGTGCTGAACAGGCTGGTGCAAGTCTCATTCGGAAGTTGTTCAGTTGTGGGCCACTCGTTGGATAGAATTTAATGCCCTTCCCTGTGAAAAGTTTGCTGAGGGGCATTTAATTGGGCAGGACAGTAGTGTGTGGGGACCCTGCTGCCTTCCCAGCCCACTGCCAATTAAAGCCCTTAAAGGGGCAATCAATGCTCACTTAAGGTCCTCATCGCGCCACTGCTTGTATTGGCCGAAAGACAGGTGGGGGATTCGCTTTGTGGGAAACTCAAAGTAAACCCTTCTGGGTGTGGGCATCTCGTTGAAAGGCCCTCATTGCCTGGTGGAGGGACCTGTTTTCGGGGAGAAAGGGGCCTGCTGAGGCCCACCACCCTTCCCCTGCTGCCAACTCCCATCCCCCTCGACCCTCACCCGGCAATCCCTGTCCCTTGCTTGTGCCTGGGTCCAGCACAAACCTGGGCCTCGGGTGAGTGTGGTACTGGTAGCAGCCACTGCCGACCTGATGGCAGTGCTGAGCAATGAAGAGATGCCAGCAGCTCTCGGCGGGTAGAACTTCCACCCTGCTGGGTTCGCATTAAACATGGCAGCAGCGGGCCTTCCCGAAATGAGGTGACATAGGACACCTCCGTTAAATACTGCCCTTTATGTCTTGTAACAGCAGTCTGGATTTTCCCTTTTTATATAATGATGCATTTGTCCAGAGTCATTAATAATTGGGAGGTTATGAACAAAATTCACTTCATTCAATATTGAAAGTTATTATTGCTTCTGATACTTAAAGGTCAACGGAATATTAAAGTTATCATTATGGGCCAGAAATGAAAAACTCTCTTTTCATCCAGTTCCATTTTTACTTCATTTGAATCCTTGCAGCCAATTCGACCAGTATATAGGAGTTTGCATACAAAAGGGGAGGGGGAGCTTCAAATTGTATGAGTTGGATGCTACATTGATCTATAAACCAGAAAAGAACAGGTAGATCTCAGCACGTCAAAGTGCATTATCTGTTTTGTCATTTAATAACTCCCACCCTCCACACTAGCACAGACAGTCCCCTTTGTTCTTTACTGCACCCCTCATACTCCGCCTTTTCTCTTGGTTCTATACTTAAATCTCTTGATAGAACTGGAAGAAGTTATTAACCTGAAACTTTATCCTTCTGCTCACAGATGCCTTCTGACCTGCTGCGTGTTTACAGCATTTTCTGTTTTCATTGCAGAATATTTCTCCTTTGCCCCAATCATGTTTTATCCTGTCCTAAACATGAGAATTAATGCTGAATTTATGCATTACAGCTTGCATCTGTCTGAGTTTCAGTGCGTGCAGCTACTCCTGAGCTCTCAAGCTTCAGTATGTACAGTTTCTGACTACATTAAGACCAACTATTTCCATCGCTGTGACATCGAGGACTCCAACACTGACTTAGCACATCTGTTACTGAAACCCTCATCCAGGCTCTTGTTACTTCTAGACTTGTCTATTCTAACACACTCCTGGCTGGCTTCCCACAGTCAACCCACTGTAAGCTTGATATCATTCAAATTTCAGCCATCATCCCTGTACTCGCTGATCTACCTTGGATCCTAGTTAAGGAAGATTTTAAAATTCTCACCCTTGTTTTCAAATCCCTCAATCACCTCCCAGGCTCTGTAATTTCCTTCAACTCTACCACCTCCCTGGGATTTCTGTGCTCCTCCAATCCTGATCACTTGAGCACTCCTGATTTTAATTGCTCCACGATTGGTGGCCATTCCTTTGGTGGCCAAGGCTCTTAGTTCTGAAACACCTTTCCTACATCTCTCCTCCCCTCTACCTTGCTTTCTTCCTGAAGATCCTCCTTAAAATCTACCTCTTTGACAACATTTTTTGTCATCTGCCCTAATGCCTCCTTAGGTGGCTTGGTGTCAAATTTTGACTGATAACACTCTCGTGAAGTGCCTTGGGATGTTTTATTCCTTTAAAGGCCTTATATAAATACAAGTCATTGGAAGTAGAATTTGAATTGAATTCCAAACTGGTTTATCCTTTAAAAGTGATATGTAGGCATGGAGCTATAATCTGCCCTTTGCACCTGTGTGCCTCCAATTTCCTATTTTAAACATCCTCCCCATCATACAAATAATCTTGTTGGTGGCGTCCCCTTTCTACACTGGTTTCATGGGACTCTCTAACCCCAGGTATTCCAAGTATAAAGCGTGCAATTAACCCTTGGCAACACTGACTAGTAAAATAGCAGTAGTTTGTTTTCACTATTTAGTGAGGAGATGCCTCACTTTTTTTTGACTAGGAATACTTTTATCTGAGCCACGAGAACTCTTCAGACTCTGCTTCACAAACAATGGTTTCTCATTCCTACCAGCCGTTTCTAAACTCATATTAGTAATTATTTTCACAAAAAAGCCACGAGTAGCTCTCATGGAGAAAGCTACGTGTCTGACATTTGAATGTTTCTGTGTTCCTAACTGAACACTTTTAGACCCCCACAACCCACTCCTCTGATTCTACCTTCTTGAGCATCCCTGATTTTAATCACTCCCCCATTGATGGCTGCACCTGCAGTGGTCTTGGCACTAAGTTCTGGCATACCCTCCCCACACCTCTCCGCCAGTCTACCTTGCTTCCCTCCTTTAAAACACTCTTTAAAGCCTACCTCTTTAACCAAGCTTTTGGTCATTTGATGTACTATCTCCTTATGTGGCTCAGTGTCATTTTTTAATAATGCTCCTGTGAGAAGCTGTCTGATGCTAACAGTGCTATATAAATATAAGTTGCTGTTACACTATCATCCACTTTCCCCAAACCTCAATTTTCCACACATTTCAGGGAACAATAGGACATAATAAACAGAAATGTTTTTATGTGATCACTGTTTTCTATTAATTTACTTTAGCTGCTCTTTAATAGATGAAATGCATTTTTATACTACATTTCAAGCCGGTGTCTATTAAGATACAGCAAAACCCCAACACATTCCAAGGCTAAGTATGGGTTATGCAATTGACTGGGGTAAAATATATTCAGCTATTTGCTTGCAAGATAACTGACTGAGATTTGAACTATATTACTCAATGGAAGGCTTTGACATTTTTATTATAGGCTCAGAACAGTAAAGCGTTGTATTGTGTACAATTAGATTCCAGGCCTGAGCAAGGCTGGACATAATTTCCTACTATATATATATTTAAATTGTTTATCTTATGTAGATTATAAACAGCTTTTGATGGTGGCCACCACCAGATTAAGTTTAAGAAGAAATCACTTAACAGAAATGCTGGTTTGTACTGAAGATACTAAATCTTGGGCTTAGATTCCTTCAGATCTGCCAACTATGAAGATTTTAATGACACTATAAATTCTCCATCCAGCTCGGTGCAGAATTCAGCTTGGTGTAGTGCAGTAGAGTAGTATATTAATATGGAAAGATGTGCTGAGGAGAAGTAAGATTCAGATTCACATTGGTGAATGAATTTCTACATGCTCCAAGTCACATTCTCCTGAGAGAAGCATTTTCTCTTGTGCTCGAGCAAATGGTTACAGCAACACTAGCTGAGGTTTATAAGTCCATTCTCCCTCCCCTTGTCCAGAACCTTCCCACCTACATCCATGATTCCTCTACATCATATCAACAATTTCCAGTTCCCTGGCCCCAACCTCCTCCTCTTCACCATGGACGTCCAATCCCTCTACACCTCCATCCCCCACCAGGATGGTCTGAGGGCTCTCCACTTCTTCCTCGAACAAAGGCCCGAACAATCCCCATCCACCACTACTCTCCTCCGTCTGGCTGAACTTGTTCTCACACTGAACAATTTCTCCTTAAACTCCTCTCACTTCCTCCAAATAAAAGATGTGGCTTTGGGTACCCGCATGGGCCCCAGCTATGCCTGTCTCTTTATGGGGTATGTGGAACATTCCTTGATCCAGTCCTCCTCCTGCCCCCTCCCACAATTCTTTCTCTGGTACATCGATGATTATTTCAGTGCTGCTTCATGCTCTCTTCTGGACCTGGAAAAATTTATTAATTTTGCTTCCAATTTCCACCCCTCCATCATTTTCACACGGTCCATCACTGACACTTCCCTCCCCTTCCTTGACCTCTCTGTCTTAATTTCTGGTGATAGACTGTCCACCAGTATCCATTACAAGCCTACTGACTCCCACAGCTCGACTACAGCTCCTCACACCCCACTTCCTGTAAGGACTCCATCCCATTCCCTCAGTTCCTTCGCCTCTGTTGCATCTGTTCTGATGATGTAACTTTCAAGAACAGTTCCTCTGACATGTCTTCCTTCTTCCTTAACAGAGGTTTTCCACCCACGGTGGTTAACAGGGCCCTCAACCATGTCCGGCCCATCTCCCGCGCATCTGCCCTCACACCTTCCTCTCCTCCCCCAAAAACATGATAGGGTCCCCCTTGTCCTCACTTATCACCCCACCAGCCTCCGCATTCAAAGGATCATCCTCCGCCATTTCCGCCTACTCCAGCATGATGCCACCACCAAACACATCTTCCCGTCACCCCCCAGCGGCATTCCACAGGGATCCTTCCCTCCGGGACACCCTGGTCCACTCCTCCATCACCCCCTACTCCTCAACCCCCTCCCATGGCACCTTCCCATGCAACCGCAGAAGGTGTAACACCTGCCCCTTTACTTCCCCTCTCCTCACCATCCAAGGGCCCAAACACTCCTTTCAAGTGAAGCAGCATTTCACTTGCACTTCCCTCAATTTAGTCTACCGGATTCGTTGCTCCCAATGCGGTTTCCACTATATTGGAGAGACCAAATGCAGACTGGGTGTCCACTTTGCAGAACACCTTCGGTCTGTCCACAAGCATTACCCAGACCTCCCTGTCGCTTGCCATTTCAATACATCACCCTGCTCTCATGCCCACATGTCTGTCCTTGGCTTGCTGCATTATTCCAGTGAAGCTCAACGCAAACTGGAGGAACAGCACCTCATCTTCCAACTAGGCACTTTACAGCTTTCCGGTATGAATATTGAGTTCAACAATTTTAGATCATGAACTCTCTCCTCCATCCCCACCCCCTTCCCGATTTCCACCCCACCTTTTTTTCCAATAATTTATATAGATTTTTCTTTTTCCACCTATTTCCATTATTTTTAAATGTATTTCCATCCATTGTTTTATCTCTACCTTTTAGCCTTTTTCAATTCCTTCACCCGACACCACCCCCACTAGGGCTATCTGTATCTTGCTTGTCCTGCTTTCTTTTTTAATTAGCACATTCCTTTAGATAATATCACCACCTTCAACACCTCTTTGTCCTTTTGTCTGTGACATCTTTTGGTAATCTCCATCTATCACTGGCCCTTTATCCTGCTCTACTTGTCCCATCCCTCCTTAAACCAGCTTATATTTCACCTCTTTTCTATTTTTACTTAGTTCTGTTGAAGGTTCATTCGGACTCGAAACGTTAACTGTGTTCCTCTCCGCAGATGCTGCCAGACCTGCTGAGTTTTTCCAGGCATTTTTGTTTTTGTTTTATAAGTCATTTGTTGGTCTTCAAAAGGAAATTCTTTGTAAATTTGAATTGTCGGCACATAAATGCTCTTAATATATTGCATATGGAGATACATCACAGGGACTTGACATCAACCCTACTTGGATAAAACAAGTTCCACAAATTTATAACAAACCCCAAACAATGTGCACAACAGTAAGTTACATCTCGGCTATTGCAGAGTGCATTACCCAATGAAAAAGCCACGATCATAAAGGACAGAGCCATAGTGACTGAGACAAGTAAAAGGGGGTGGGGAGAACCCCTGTAACACATTGGCAGTGGTACCATGTTTTATTTATCAGTGGGATCTTGCTTGCACGTATTTATGATGCAGGCCACAAACTAGTAACAGATAATTCTACCTGCGCCATAATCACAGTGTCATCGAGGATTGAGAATGGGGAGGGGTAGTGGATGTTGAGCACAGTTATTGAGAGTTTTATGGGAAAGGAGATGGTGCCATCGGAGCAACTGGGGCACGCATTCCTGAATTCATTTTTCAAGGAAGTGACAGTAAATTATGCGCTTTATGCAGGAACATAGGAAATTTGAAATGTTTCACAGGAGTTGAATCAATAGTACCCATAGGACTGAACATACCAACTGGGTATTTGCTGCCCTGTGCCCATCAGTAACCAGACATGCTCAGAGTAGGAAGCAGACAGATTTCAGATACAAAAAAAATTACCAACAAACATAATATTGCAATTGTATATTGCAAAAGGCAAAGCGGGAACATGACCACCTAGTTGCACCTAGCAGGATTCATGATGGCCAGGATTTTTAGGATGCTGGGGTTTCCCTTCCCACCACCTGAAGAGTCAATGGCCAACACAAACTGCTGATACTGGCTGCCCTGCATCCATTTAATGCTCCAAGAAGCATTAATTGGCTGGAGGCGGGACTTCCATCCCTCAGTCAGCTAATTGGATTGGCCGGCAGCTCTCTAGTCCCAACAGCGCCAGAAGCTGCAATGGACAGAACTGGGACTGCAAGCAGCCCACAGAGTCTAAGTTCTAGGAGTCCAGAACCTGGTAAATGTGATGGCCTCAGGGCAGGGAGGGGAGGTGAAGCCCAGGCTGGTGGGCAGTGGGGGGGTGGGGGTGTTGGTGGAGAGACCAAGGGGGTTGCTGGAGCATTCACAGGGGCCAGACCTTGTGGGGAGGGGAACCAAAGTTAAAAGGAGGCTGTTGTTGGGGGCGATGTTTTTATTTTCCCCCTCCCCACCACCCCCATCCATTCCCATCTGAGGCCTGAACAGGATCACTTTCCTGGCTTCATCCCTCCCAATCCCTGCCAGCCTGAAAATTGAGGCTGGGTGGAAACAGCCCTTACAGCATTAATTGGCCAATTACGGGCTTCAATTGGGGCAAAGGTGAGCGAGAACCTAGGTCTCAGCTGTTCCACCATTAAATTGCTGAGAAGTTGTGATGGAGAAGTACCCAGAGGGAAGGAGGAATTTTATGGCCCACCTCCCCTTCTCTGCCTATCTGCAAACCCGCGGGTGAGGGAATATAAAATTCCACCCAATGTTTCTGCAACCATATAGTTCAGATATAGTGCAAGCTATTTTCCTACTGCAGACGTTGAAATAAATCTTAATACCTTTGTATTTGGAATCAGATGCATCTTCAGTTCAAACCAGGTGCTTTGATCATGTGTCTGGCACTTGGCACATTATACTTGATGGCAGTATGAGACTGCTTTAAAATGGAATGGCACCACTCTACTGCTGTATATTCTATAAATGAACTTAGGCTGCAGGACTTTTCAATGCTGCCACAGTTCTGATACTCCAGAAGAGCTTTGCTCTTGTTTTTGGCACTGCCCTCTGACGTTATGGCCTTGGTTTGATTTGGTTGGTAGCACTCTTATGAGACAGAAAGTTGGGGGTCCAAGCCCCATTATGGACCCGAGAACAAAATCTAGGCTAATGACTCCTGCAGAGGTATTGCATTGGTGCTGAGTCAGCTATTCCACAAATAATGGACCATTGTTATATCATTCAAATAAGTTACTCAACTTATTATAGCAATTGCACAGCACTGAGTACCTTGTGCCTTGAGTGGACATAAGTAGCAGGAGTACTAGGACTGTTGGAAACTTTGTAAACGGAAGTCTTTATGTTTTATCTAATTGCTTTGTAGCTATCATTTGGAAATGCACAGGTGTAGCAGGATTGTTCTCAAAACCAATGAGTTAACTTCTGGGCAGAGTTGTGGGCAAGTGTTACCCAAGCAGTTCTGCTTGTCCTTGTCCTCTCTTTAGTATCAGAGAACCCATATACCACCCCAAGAAGAAACAATTAAGATCTATTTGTGTCTAATGCCACAGTTTAATGGAACCCCAATATATTTATCCTATCCGTGCAAGTTTGATTTGAAAATATTTCCCCCATGTTAATTTGTGGTTAATTTCTTACTGCTATCTCCCACCATTCTTCAGCCACTGGTGACTCTCAGGTGTATTTCTGAGAGAGACAACCGCTTCTGACCGCTTTCTGTCCTACCGAGGATGGAATATTCCATAACCAGTGTGAGACTAGAATTTCCCCAGGCAGGAGAGGCAAGTTTGAATGACAGTGAAAGCTGAGATTTTCAAACTTGTGGCTCTCTGTGATCCAGTGTTTTGAAGGAAGGTGGAAAGGATTATTTTAATGGTTTTACTTGGGTTGATCCAACAGTGGGCAGTTTTTGCAGTACTGCTCGGTCAGATTTGACTCTCTTACAGCTTAGACTGAGAATCATTATGACAGATTGAAACTCCTGTCCTGTTTAAGTTTAAAATATATAACAAAGAGATCCTTAACAAGAATTTATAGCTTGCCAGTAAGGCATCAATTTTTAGGTTAGGTTTTCTGGGACAAGGAACACATGAGCTGACTAGGCTTGGCATTGCAGTCAATATACCTTCTGTTTAAGTCTTTGTCTCTTACAGTTCCTCATCTGCAGGCCTAGACTTGTGAGCAGGTTGCCTCAGGGTAGTGGAATATTGATAGATATCAGTGTGCTACTGCAAGAGGAGCCACTTGCCATAATTGCTATCAAGAATTACCCTGTTGTTTCAAGAATTAATTGGTTCCACATTTTGTTCGTGTTAGCATGTCCCGGTTAAAATAGATACACTTTGCATTTAGAAACATGTTAATTGTATTTCTTTGAAGGTGTAAAACCAGTAAGGTACAGGTAGTAGACCTATTAAAACTTGACCACTGAGTTGTGAATTGTCTAGTCATAGGGCAGAATCTTCTGTTCGGCATGTGGGGGCAGGCCCCGCTCGCCGACACGTTAAATGACGTGTGGTGATGTTGGGTATGTGTCCCGACATCACTGCGCATCATTCCAATCTTTAGTTCGGCGGGCGTGGACTGGAGTCGGCTGCGCACCCACCGAAGTCAAAGGCCTGTTAAGGCCATTAAGAAACTAATTGAAGTACTTGACAAGCCTGCCTGTCTAACCTTAAGGTTGGTGGGTGCCAGGTGAAGAGCCCAGGCGGCCTTCGCATTTTTCATGAAACCTCATCCACTGGTGGGATGAGGTTTCATGAAGGATTTATTATTGAAATAAAAATTCTTTTTCAAAATTCATTAACATGTCCCAGCTCATGTGACACTGCCACATGAGGGGACATGTCTGAATATAATTTTTCTTTTTTTCAATGATTCATAATGAAATTAATTTCCCTGAGGCAGTTTCGTTCCTTAGCGAGATTCCTGCGCTCTTTAGCGCGCATGTGCGAACGAATGCAGGTCCCCGACTCTCTCTCTCCTCCCCCCGCCTGTACAGGTAGCGCTCAGCGCTTCCAGGTGAGTGTCATGCTGGGCAGGCCTTAATTGGCCCGCCCACGTAAAATGGTGGCGCGCAGCCGATCTCAGGCGGTGATCAGCTTCGTGTCCACCCGCCTCACAGGGAGAAAATTCTCCCCATAGCGTTTATTAAGTGTCGTTGGATTTATTTTTTATATACACAAGTAATTGTGAAGACATTTTATCATAATTTTCTCACTCTGTTATATTGTTTTGAAACACTTGCAATAAGTATGGTAATCTAGCTGTTTTTGCTCTTTCTGTTGTTTAATATTATTTATTATTGAAATCGATTTGTAGTATTTAGCCTGAATCATGTGGTCTATGTGTTTACCATTAGACAAAGAGACCTGGAGTGAATGGTGAACTCCAGATTATTTCTATTGCGCACTCAATGGTAAAAATACGAACATACCAATTAGGAGCAGAACTAGGCCACTTGGCCCTTTGAGCCTGCTTTGCATTCAATAAGATCATGGCTGATCTGAATGTAACCTCAACTCCACATTCCCGCCTATCCCTGATAACTTTTCATCCCCTTGCTTATTAAGAACCTATTTAGCTCTGCCTTAAAAATATTCAAAGACTCTGCTTCCACTGCCTTTTGAGGAAGAGAGTTCCAAAGACTCACGACCCTCTGAGAGAAAAAACTTCCCCTCATCTCTAACTTAAATGAGCAACCCTTTATTTTTAAACTGTGACCCCTGGTATAGGGGTGAAAAATGGCCGAATGCTTATCTAATGGCTGACTATCCCAAATATTTTGCATTTCAGTTCAGAGAATGAGAATTTGCATTGGGACAAATAGACCAACGTGAATTGTAACAACTGATGATATATGTCTGAAATTTCCAATGCCAGATGTGAAGCCAGTTCCCCAATCACTGTGGAAGGATTCATTTCAGCATTGTAAAGTATGTGTAGTCAGTTCATCAATGGGCTAAGAGATTACTCCTTTATAGGAGAGGTCATTTTCTCAAGGAGCAATTGATTCCAATGAATATTGTAAATGGATCATTTGATTTGCATCAGAATACTCCAATCAATATGCTTTAGTTGTACTCGTAACATTAGAACAAGTCATGCTCTCTGTGCCTCATTATTTTTACTGCGTCTTCCAGTTAACTTCGATAAAAAGTCAGTTTATCTACTGATTAGAATTAAGGGCAATGTTTGATTTTGATATAGACTGGCTTTAGAAAAAGTCATGGTTATACATAGCACTCCCACAGCCAAACATATGAGCCCTCTGTGGGCATTGAATGAGTACGTTGGTGCAGTTCTGACTTTCAGCTGGGAGCCAGAAACAATAGCTTGACAAAAACTTAAGGGCATAATTGGAGCAATACAATGCAGAAATAATAGCTTAGGTAGAAAATAAAATGACAGTTAAAAACATAAAAACTAAAGAGTGAGAATGGAGGAAAGGTACAAAAGAAAAACTGCAATTAGAATGTTTAACATTTGTTAGCCTTGATTGAAATTGTCTTAGATGTTTTTGGAATTAATATGAATAATAAAAGTTACTCCTGGCATTTAAGAAGCTTTATTAAAGTAATTCTGATTTAAGATTATCTAACTCTAGCTGAAAATGGCTGACCTAAGGAAATGGTTATTTCTCTGGACTTACTGGCAACTTAAGGGTTAAATACAAATTGCTAAGTTTAAAGCTTCCTTTGAAAAATGGCCATCCATAAAAATTAAATTGAACATTCAACTAACATTTTAGCATGTATTCTTAGTGGGCTCACGTAACTGATTAAGATCTCCTGCCAAACCAAATGTTCCCTTAGCTGAGACACATTAGAGCTATCTGCTTCATTTTGATGCAGTTATTACGCCCACCTTCAGTGGCAGAGATAATGTTTTCACCCCGGTTTGTCTGTAAATATATCTCAAAAGCTTATGGACAGATTTCAACAAAGTTTGGCACACAGGGTATGGCCCAAGGAAAAACTGATTAGATTTTGGTGAAGGTCCAGATCCTGGAATTTTTTAAAGGATCTGTTAACATTGGGAGGTAAGGTGAATTGATTTTTTTTTTAGACTGTTGTTGATTCTTTTTGAATGTGATAGATTGTCTTGGCTTGTATGTTGGATTTTGTCACAGCTGTCAAAACGTGAGCAGAATTTTCTGTGCAGGTTATTGGATGTGTATGGGTCTGAAACCTCCTCAGTGAGATAGAACCTCTTAATAAAAAAGATTTCTTCTTTCAGCTTTGTAGTTACAGAGCATAAACCAGAGAGCAAAAAGCCTCAAGGAAGAGCTGTGTGATTGTAATAATGTTGAGTTAACACAGCGTGACGGAGGTTTGCATTCTACTACCTGCCCTCTTCATTTGTTTATAAAGTGTTAGGCATTTCTCACCTGGGTTGTTTTGATGATATTTTTAACCTTACATGTTAATTTTGATAGACAAGAGTCATATCAATAACTTCAAATCAATCAGTCAACTAAAACTGACGGAAGAAGGAAACATGCTAAATTTTCAGTGACTTCACAAGGTTTCCATGCAGTGGATTTGAATAATGTGTTTCAATGTCTTGTCCAATGTTCAGCACAGTTCATTCATGGCACATCTAAGATATTTAGTAATAAAACAGTACCTATGCTTTGATAGCTTGATGAACATGTTCCTGAGACTTAAATAATAAAAGATATTGTTTCTTTCCTAATTAAACAACGCAACTTCAATCACTGAATGACCACTTGAGTATAGAAGACTGCTTCCACAAAAAATACGGATGAACACCAAAGGAACTATATGTCCTCACGTTAGGTAAAGTGCATTGATATAAAACATAGTGGAATCCTTCATATTGGCAAGCACATTAGATTCTGGTGTATGGCCAAATAAAACAAGCAATTGTAATGGTCCCAGGCTACAGCTAACAATAAAACACTTTTTTCCAAAGTCATTAAAATATAAAAGAAGGTACTTTGGTGTGTTTATGTATCTGTGGATGAATGAGCTGTAAACTACATCTTTGTGGATTATTTCTATAGTTTGTAACTTGAGTGTTTCAAAAGTGAATTCAGTTCACAGCTGACTAGCTTGAAACATTAAATACTTTTTCGCATGTGAATGCCATATTGAGACAAGAATTAGAGTTTGGGAACTTGAGTGTAAACAAAATCATGTTACTCTAAGTACTTCACTTAATCAGTAAAACAGTCAATGTATACAATCCAATGATTGAGGTGCCCATTTCCCAGCACACTGGTCTGGAAAACCAAGTTTCTTTAACCTGATTGTGTATAACAACCACAAACTGTGACATTAGAAGATTCACTTTGCCAAAGCAATTCTTAATGAGGTTAAATACAGGTAAGTGATAGTTCTGGCCTAAACAAAACTGCTTTGTCCAGGTGGTTGAGAGAGGTTGGCACTTAATTATGTTTTCTGTCAAATCCCTTCAGTAATAAGCCTGGTTTCAAGCTATTGATTGTAGCTTTCATTACTAAAGAATTTAAATTCCATGCTACATGGAATGAACAATGATCATGTATGGTCACAATCTGTTACCTTAACTGTTTTACATAATTGTGCATCACCACAAAAACAAATAGCAAATCCCTGCCAGATCTTAAATCCTGGAATTTCCTCTCCAAGCCTTTCTGCTCCCCTTTAAGATAAACCTACTTCATTAACTAAGTTTTTGGTCACTTATCGTAATATCTCCTTGTATGGCTTATTGTCAGATTTTGGCTTGAGACATTTTACTATATTAAAGGTGCTATATAATTGTAAGTTGTTGTTGTAGCTTTATTTGATTGCTGGGTGTTAATATTGAGGAAAAAATCTAATTTACATTACATAAGGTTACCTTTTCATAAGGTTACCGCTTGCAGAGTCAATACTTGCAGAAATTATGATGTACGTATACTTCTAAAATGTTCACTTTATTTAATTCTAAATAAGTGAAATCGCAAACTAAATCCGCAAATAAGTCTCATTCCAGAGTCTTGGAGAAGGTAAATACCTATATTAGTAAAACACAGGAAACAGACAAAGTCCACATAGACGCGTGTTCTGAGTGCCCAGATTCGACCATAATGTTTTGACACTATATTTAGTGCTTTCATCATATTGCTGTAAAACCAACTCTTCCAACATCACACTGGGATATTGCCAATCAGACTGGACTCAACTAAAGATCTTTCTGCAGCTATTCTGAGACTAACATTCACCTCCTGCAGCTTTAGCAGCCTTCCCACCCACTTTGTGAGGCAGTCTTTGACATTTTTTCTTAAGTTGAGAAGCACAAATTGCAACATTGAAGTTACTCATTTTTTCAATCTACTTGAGGTGAACTTTGTTTTTTCAAAAAAGATATTTTGTGCTGGGGCGTTGTGTAATCTGATGTGTAATATACCTTTAAGAAGAATGTTATAATAGATCACATGATTTTATTATCCAATGACAGAGTAGCGTGGGCTACCTTAGTAGTCTGTAGTCAATAGTGAATAGTATAGAGCAAGAGTCTGTAACGTAGAGACAGGGTTTTAGTTGTAAGTACACAAGTGTAGCTGCTGAGTTCCTTTGTAAATAAATAGAATGTGTTCTACACAAGAACTGTCTACTGATCTGCTCTGTCTATGGTACCAACTCAGTCATCCCGAAACAAGCGTGTAACCTGGATCCATTAGTCCAACTAAACTAGCGACCAAGAATCCAACAGGATCTAAGATGGATTTGAGGTATTATTTTATATTTACTAGAGTTAATGGGCAAAATTTTTCCGTCGGTGAGCAGGGGGTGGGGCCCGCTCACCGATGCGTAAAATGACGCGCGGTGACATCAGGCAGAACCCCGACGTCACCCCGCCCCATTTAAATTTTCAGGAAGGCGGGGGTGCAGCAGCAAAATCAGCTGCGGGTCCGCTGACCTGTCAATGGCCAATTGAGGCCGCCCAACAGGCAGGAAATTCTAAAACAAAAACAGAATTACCTGGAAAAACTCAGCAGGTCTGGCAGCATCGGCGGAGAAGAAAAGAGTTGACATTTCGAGTCCTCATGACCCTTCAACAGAACTGGAAATTCTGCCCAATGAATTTTGCAATAAAAAAATGTTATTTAAGGTTTGTTCCATTCAGTGTTTGCTGCTGCTTTTAAGGACAGGTGTGACAGAGTAAAATTAGGAAGTGAGGATTTCCTCTGTGATACACTTTTAAGATCTTTTAACGATTTTTACTGTTGCTGTGGCTCCTATTCCAAGTATTCTACTTTTTCTCCTGTGTACTATACTATGCTGAATTGCTTTTGTCTGTCAAGATATTCCATGTGAAATTTAATCCATGAGCTACAACTACTTGTAGTATCCCCAATTTTCATTGCTCCATTGGCAGCCGTGCCTTCAGCTGTCTACTCTCTAAGCTCTGGAATTCCCTCCCTAAACTTCTCAGTCTCTCTATCCTCTTAAAATGCTCATTTAAAACTTATCTCTGTCTCAGCTTTGTCATCAGCCCAGTCACCTTCTACTGCTTTGTATCAGGAATCGATTAAACTCCTGTACCATTTTACTATTTTAAATGCAAATTATAGTTGTATAGGCGTTTTGGTAGAGTTACATATTGCACGGATGCCATTTGACCCAACTGGTCCATATCAGTGTTTACACTCCGTACGATCCTCCTCTCCTTTCTTCATCTATTTGCATATCCTTTCTCTTTCATGTATTCAAATTGCTTTCCCTTATATGCATCTCTGCTATTCGCCTCAACTACTCATTGTGGTAGTAAGTCCCACAGTCTAACCAAACTGGGTAAAGCAATTACACTGAAATAATCTTTCAAAAGAATCAAGCCTTAAGAGACCTTCTGTATAAACTCTATCTCGCTCAATAATTTGGAAAACAGAGAGGAAATTATTTACTTCTCCACACACACACACTGGCCTGGTATTTCATTTAACAGAACATAATTATATCCAGTTGTTAAATTTTGAATTGGTTCTTGTACCCATTAAATAATCCTTTAATTTTGCTTATAATTTACTTTCAGCAGCTCAAAATTGGCTTCAAAAATAATGCTGTAACTAAAACATCTTGAGTACAATGTTCCTATTTTATTCTTGGGATGCTGGCAAAATTGCCTATTGCTCATCCCTTGATACAATGAAGGTGTCAGTGAACTTTCACCTTGAACCATTCAATCCTTCTGTTACTGGTGTTAATTTCCCTTGCTGCTTTCTTTGAGAATTGAATTCAAGGTCTTCAGATTATGAGACTGACATGCTGCCTGCTGCACTACTCCTGTGTAGCAGTGACACACAAAAGCTCCAGGTAAGTTACATCAGCAATATGTCTCCCCTGCATCCTTCAGATTCAATGGGAAGACCATAAAACAACCACTAGTGTCTTTCTTGAAGCCATGCACACAAGCCACGAGCATTTAGACAAAACTCCTGCAAAATCACCTTCGATGGACTAGCCGCTGTGTCCAGTTGGCCAAATACTATCTCACCTGTGAGACCCTGTTTCACCAAATCTCAAATGGCCAACATTCCAGGGGAGGGCAAAGAAAACACTTCAAAGATACTCCGAAACACTCCTTGAAGTGTGGCGCCATTGACATTAATGACTTGGAGAAGCTTACCAATTGTTCAGAGGGGTGACAACTGGTCCATCAAACTGCATCATGCCTTGAGTTGCATGCCTTAATGATGGGGTGGAGTAGCAGCAACAGAAAAGGCAAGGAAACAAATCCTGCACTCCAGATCCCACTACCTGGTGCAATGTCCTGCCTCAGGGGCCCAGAGATCTGCAGATCTAGAACTGACCTGCTCAATGACATGAAGGCCCGTAGCAGAAATTCACCATCCTAAGCCGACATTATCCTCAAATTGAGGGACAGCCGACGATGAGGGTTTTATTTTCCCCAGCACTGCCCCTTCAGAAAGGTGGCCCTGAGTCGTCCTTGGACCTCATTAATAGCTGGATTCAAAGTAGTTTTGCAAAATCTGTGTTGCAAATTGACTGCTTGTTAGTAAAAATGGAGTGTTCTACCCATTAGTTTCACTGACAGAAGAGCTCTACCAAACATGGTCTACAAATGTTTAGTTGCCAGGAAAAGGAAATGCATCGCAACCTATTTTGCATATTTTTTTCTGTAGTTTATTTAGTCACTTTTTAATATAAAATTGCTTGAATAATATCCAAGAAAAAAGGGGGGAAAATCAGGGAAAACTTTGTGATATTTCCTGTGCATTTTCACACAGGATTTAAAGAAAATGAAAACCACCATCCCCAATTATAAAAATCTATGCTATGGTTGTAAAAAAAATCCATAGCCTTCACATGTTGACTGCTAGTGTAGGGGAAATCCCAGCCGGTCAAGTTTGTCACTTGGAACTTTAGCAGTTGTAGTAAGTGAGATCAGGGCCTTTGAAAAGGAGTTTTCATTTTGAATTCGTAGACAGAACAAAATAATAAGGCTTCAGGCATCACTATAACTGTAGAAATAATACAGTATTCTCACATTGTTCCATCTGCATCTATTTTCATCTAATTAGTTCTTCAGCAAGAAATCTATAATTTTCTTTTGAATTGTTAGAAACAATACTGAGGATTTAAGCCTTTGTAGCTTTTTGACCCTTGGTTTTAAGCATTCACACCATTGCTCTGGTTCCACACTTGGTAAATCTTTAACCTGCAGCAAAACCACTTAATTTGGTGCATTTGAAAATATAAGCTGCACAATCTGATATCCAGGATGAATTGAGGGGGTCAATATACCTTTTATTTATCAAACACATGCTTTAAACATAGCAATGGGAACTCCCCTCCCCCAGCCCCTGCCATTCCCTTCTCACAATGAATGATTTGGCTACCACATACGTCACAAGAAGCAATGCAAACATCTTGCAGAGCTGCCACTTTGAGAATTTATTTGAAAAAATGATGCATTGTTTTCCAGTGTAGATATACTAGTTTTATTTCAAATAAGTTTAAATTTAGCTAGGACTGTACCATCATTGACTGTCTACACTACAGCTTGCCATTTGGACGAGTTATTAAATCATAGCCATTCAAGCAGGGGGAGCAAACAGGAATGTAGTGGTAGTAGGGGACAGTATAGTGAGGGGGATTGACACTGTTCTCTGCAGCAAAGAGTGACAGGGCTGTGTTGCCTGCCTGGTGCCAGGATTCAGGTCATCTGCTCAAGGCTGGAGAGGAACTTGCAGTCAGAGAGGGAGGATCCAGTCAGCGTGGTCCACGTAGTTGCCAATGGCATAAGAAAGACAAGAAAAGAGATCCGGCATAGTCAGTATGAGAATCTAGGAACCAAATTAAGAAGCAAAACCTGAACCATGTGCAAAATGGCATAGGGCAAATAAAATGGGAGAGATGAATGTGTGGCTGAAAGACTGGTGTGGGAGAAGTGGATTTCAGTTCATGGGGCACAGGTACCAGTACTGGGAAAAGTGGGGGCTATACCGTTGGAATGATCTACACCTGAACCATTGGAACGGTCTACACCTGAACCGTTCTAGGACGTGTGTTCTTGCGATTTGCATGATCAGGGGAGTAGAGAGGGCTTTAAAGTAAACGGGAGTGGGGGGGGAGGGTGATGGATCAAGCTTGGGTAAATGTGGCAGATCTAGGGTTAGATTCAAGTTAGGACACCATTAAATTATATGGGAAATGAGGGTCATAAAATAGCAGGACGGGACAGAGAGATAAAACTTAAGAATACACTAATAGTCAAGACTAGATATTACAAAGATAACAAAAAGACAAAGCTAAAGGCTCTGTATCTGAATGCGCGTAACATTCATAACAAAGTAAACAAATTGAAGTAAATAAATATGATCTGATAGCCATTACAAAGATGTGACTGCAGGATGACAAGGATTGGGTCCCGAATATTGGAGGGTTTATGATATTCAAGAATAGGAAGCTAGGTAAAGGTGGATGGGTAGAACTATTGATTACGGATGGCATTGGTGTAATAGTTAGAGATGACTTGGTTCAGGAGATCAGGATGTAGAATCAGTTTGGCTGGAGATGAGGAATAGCAGAGGAAAGAAGTCACTAGTGGGCATGGTCTACAGGCTCCCTAATAGTAACCACAATGTAGGACAAAGTATACAAGAAGAAATATTGGGTGCTTGTGATAAAGGGATGGCAGTAAGCATGGATGATTTTAATCTAGATATAAACTGGAAAAATCAGATTGGCAGTGGTAGCCTGAATGAGGGGTTCATAGAATGCTTTTGAGAGCAGCATGTTCTGGAACCAATCAGAGAGCAGGTTATCTTAGGCTTGGTGATGTGATAGGATTAATTAATGACCACAGAGTGAAGGAATCCCTAGGTAGCAGTAACCACAATATGATTGAATTTTACATCCAGCTTGAAAGGGAGAAGAGTACGCCCAAGACGATTATTTAAAACTTAAATAAAGGCATCTATATGGGCACGAAAGCTGAGCTAGCTAAAGTGAACTTGGCTATTAGGCTAGGGGATAGATCAATAGAGAAGCAGTGACACACAATTAAGGGAATATTTTAGAATACTCAGGAGTATATTCCTACTATAAAGAAAAATTCTAAAGGGAGGACCCACTATCTGTGGTTAGCTAAAGAAGTTATGTGCTTTTTCCTTAAGTCTGATGCTTTAACATTTTTTTATTCATTCGGGGATGTGGATTTCGCTGGCTAGGCCAGCATTGATTGCCCATCCCTAGTTGCCCTTGAGAAGGGCAGTAAATGCTGGCCCAGCTAGCGAAGCCCACATCCACTGAATTAATTTTTAAAAAGTTAAAGAAAGCTCAGACTTGAGGGAAAAGCACATAACTGCACAAAGATAAGTGGCAGGTCAGATGATTGGTCAGAATATAAACAATGGCAGAGAGTGACTAAAAGGTTAATCAGGAGAAAGAAATTAGAGTATGAGAGGAAGCTAACCAGAAATGTAAAAATGGAGAGCAAGAGTTTCTACAGGTACCTATAAAGGAAAAGAGTAAGGTGAGAGTTGGTGCTCTAGAGAGTGATCGTAGATAATAAGAAAATGTCAGATGAAATGAACACATATTTTGCCTCTGCCTTCATTATAGAGGATACAAAAACATTCCAGTAATAGCAGTAAATCAGGAGCTGGAAGGGAGAGAGGAACTTGGTGAAATTACAATCACTAGGGAAGAAGTACTGAGCAAACTGATGGAGCTGAGGGCTGATGGGTCCTAATGGACTTCATCCTAGGGTCTTGGCAGAGGAAGCTAATGAGGTAGCAGATGCGCTGGTGTTAATTTTCCAAAATTCCCTAGATTCTGGAAAGGTTCCATTAGACTGGAAAGTAGCAATATAACTCCTCTATTCAAGAAGGGAAAGAAGCACAAAACAGTAAACTATAGGCCAATTAGCTTGATGCCTGTTGTGTGAAAGGTATTAGAATCCATCATGAACAAGTTTTTAGTTGGGCACTTAGAGAAACTCAAGGTAATTGGGAAGAGTCAGCATGGTTTTGTGAAAGGTAAATCACGTTTAACCAATTTATTGATGTTCTTTGAAGGAGTAACATGAGCTGTGGATAAATGGGAGCCTGTAGACGTGCTGTACTTGAATTCCTAGGATGCATTTCATAAGGCGCTATATCAAAGGTTATTGCAGAAAATAGAAGCTCGTGGTGTAGGGGGTAACATATTGACATGGATAGAAAATTGGCTGGCTGGCTGGCAGAAAACAGAGTATGCATAAATGGGTATTTTTCTGATTGGCAGGATGTGACAAGTGGTTTGTACTGGGGCCTCAACATTTTAAAATTTACATCAATGAATTAGATGAGGGGAGTGAAGGCATGATGGCTAAATTTGCAGATGACACAAAGATAGGAAGGAGAGTTTGTTATGAAGAGGACATAAGGAGGTTGCAGACAGATATCACAGAGAAGTTGAGAGAGTGGGAATCTGGCAGATGGGAGTATAATGTAGGAAAATGTGAAGTTGTTCACTTTGTCAGGAAGAATGAAAAAGCAGAGTATTACTTAAACGGAGAATGGCTGCAGAATTCCTAAGTTCAGAGGGATCCAGGGGCAGAATTCCTCCCCACCCCGCCACACCACTGTTGGGGGGGGGGGGGGGGGGGGGGGGGGGGTGGAGTTTAGGAGCAGGCATACGGGGGCGCGCCTCTGATCGGCGCCCCTGACTGGGGGCACGCTGCCATTTTACGTGGGTGGGCCAATTAAGGCCTGCCCAGCATGACATCCGCAAGGAAGAGCTATATGCTCCCTGTGTAGGCCGGGGAGGGGTGGGGGGGGGGATGGGAAAGAGGTGGGAAGGGCGTGGGGGGGTGGGGGGGAGTAGATTCCCTAAGCCTGTGCTGAGCTAAGTGTTGCCTCAGGGAGATCGGCTCCACAATAAAAGATCTGGGGAAAAAAAATTTCCATGACATGTCCCCTCATGTCACATGAATTGGGACATGTTCATCACTTTTAAATACACTTTAATTACATTGTCTAAAACCTACATGAAACCTCATCCTGCCCATGGATGAGGTTTCATTCTTTTTCTAATGCTCGCCGGGGCTCCTGGCCTGCCCACCAACCCTTAAGGTTGCACGGGCAGGTCCATTAATTAGTTTAACGACTTTGTCAATGGCCTCAATTGGCCATTGACAGGTCGGCAGGCGCACAGCTGATTCTGCTGAGCTCCCGCCTACTCGAAAATTGAAGTGGGGAGGGGTGACGCCAGAAGTTCTGCCTGTCATCATCCTGCGTCATTTCACACGTTGGTGAGCAGGCCCCGCCCCCTGCTGGCCGATTGGGAAATCCTGGCCCAGGTGATCTATTGCATGAGTCACAACAAATTAGCATGCAGTGCAGCAAATAATTAAGAAGGCTAATGGAATGCTATCCTTTATTACAAGAGGAATTGAACATAAAATAATGGATGTTATTCTTCAGTTATACAGGGCATTGGTGAGACCATACCTTAAATAATGTCTTGGTCTCCTTATTTAAGGAAGGAATTGAATGCATTGGAGGCGATTCAAAGGAGGTTTACGAGATTGATACCTGGAATGAGCGGGTTATCTTATGGGGAAAGGTTAGACAGACCGGGCTTGTTTCCAGTGGAATTTAGAAGAGTGAGAGGCGACTTGATTGAACTATATAAGATCCTGAATGGTATTGACAAGGAGGACATGGAAAGGATGGTTCCTCTTGTGGTTGAGTCCAGAACAAAGAGGCACTGTTTTAAAATTAGGGGTCGCCCTTTTAGGACAGAGATAAGGAGAAGTTTTTCTCTCAGAGGGTTGTGCGACTTTGGAACTCTCTGCTTTAGAAGGTGGTGGAGGTGGGGGGTCATTGAATATTTTTAAGGCAGAGGTAGATTGATTCTTGTCAGGCAAGGGAATCAAAGGTTATCCGGGGTTAGATGGGAATGTGGAATTCGAAACACAAACAGATCAGCTGTGATCTTTTTGAATAGTGGAGCAGGCTCGAGGGGCTGAATGGCCTACTTCTCCTATTTCATATGCTCAAAGATGGTTGGTTACAGCACAGGAGACCATTCAGCCTGTTGTGTCTGTGCTGGCTCTCTGAAGGAGTCATTCACCCAGTGCTGCATCACTGCCTTCTCCCCAGAGCTTGGTACAGTTTTCTTCTCTTCCAGAAGGAAATGCTGTTGACTTCCTCCTGTCAAGGTCAGACTATTGAGCATCCCCATCACTGACCCAACTCAAACCAGTTAACTCAACTCAGAGCAGATATCAAACTGGAGGTCTTTCTGCTCTCCGGAACTTAGTTCTAAACATATGTTGACCACGTCGCTGGAAACTCAAGTATTTCATAAACTTAAATAAAAGCGAAAAGACTGCGGATGCTGGAAATGTGAAATAAAACAGGAAATGCTGGAAAAACTCAGCAGGTTTGGCTGCTGAGTTTTTCCAGCTTTTTCTTGTTTTCATTTCAAAAACTTTACGTTTTCACCATTCAATAAAATATTTGTGTTCAGAACCACATACATAATGTAAAATATTTGTGTACAGAACCACATACACAATGGCATCACCCAATTTTTTTGAACTTACAAATGCTGTGGAAGTTCCTCTCAAAGCTTCAGTATGATAATCCAGAATGTTTTATATTAAAAAATATCCAGGGGCAGTTTTATGGACATTGCTAATATGATTTGCTCTTTCAGCCTGGACTCTGAAAAAGTGAAAAAATTAGTATACCGAAATGCCAGGGAAAGAAAAAAGCTTCAAACATCTTTACACCTCAGACACGTGGAAGCTTCTGGGAGTGGAGCGTTGGTGTAACATCCTCCTGAAGTATAAGAGTCTTGGCTCCACCGTTATTAACCGAGCGACTGCTCTGATATTGTTTGCAGTAGAGCCAATGGGCTTTTAAATACACTGCTTCCCCACCACCCCACCCACCACAAACAAGGAGTTCTTTGCAACCCTGGTTGGGGGAAAAATTCATTTCAATGGCTGTGTAATAACTCCTCCCCTACTTTCTGATAAGTGGACAAGGATCTGAAATTCTGCTCCCACCTGCCCGTAAAATGCCCCAGGGAAATTCAGTCTCCCTATGTTTACACCTATTGTAAATGGGGTGTGGAACAGGTAACGACTAAAGGCTGTCTATTTGTGTAACATAGCTGTGCCTGTTGCTTCTTCTCCATAAAGCATTCATCCTTGATGTACTCTTCATCTAAACTAATTTTATTTATTGAAATAGGTTAACGTCACTCACTTTCCTCAGGGTGTAAATGCCTCAGAGACCCCTACATTTCAGTTGTACCTGTTTCTATTTTTTAAAGAAACTATTACTGATCCCAGTTCCTTAAGTTTATACCATACAAAGCCTTCCAGAGTCTCATTGTCTCCCACTTGCCACTTTTATTGTGTTTGCTGTAGCGTGCAGGCTCATTTTCTGGGTTAAAAAAAACCTTTCATAAACTGCAGGTTCTAGCGCAGCAATAACAAAAAAAAAACATACTTGTGATTCTTAAGGCTGCCATGTGGCACTCAAAGATTATTAAACATAGCGCTCTATTAATGATAACACATTGTGCCTCAATCACGATCATTCAAAACTAAAACCTAAAAGATTAGCAGTCAAACCGCTGCAAATTTTCTTCAATTGCAACGATTCATTTCTGGCCGTGTTTCAAAGAAAAAAAAGTTGCATTTATATAGCACCTTATATGACCTCTGAATGTTCCAAAGTGCTTTATATCTGATGAAATACTTTTCAATTACGGTTGCAGCTGTAATAGATGGAACCTATTTCACTTTTGTACACCTATGATTTCTTGTAGTCACATTACTTCTCCCTATTATTTCTGTAGTTGATGTGGATTTTGATTAGAGATTAGCCTCCCTTTAGTTCAACACAAAGGCTCTCCTGTTCATTCGTGACTGCAGACTTCAAAATGTTCTGGCATATCACTAAAATAAGGATGGGCAAGTGCTTCATAGGTGGACATCCTTCGGTTTGGACTGAAGTGGAAGCAGTTCTGAAAAAGAAGAGAATTAATGCGGCCAATTTGGAAAAAACACTAAAGCGGATAAAATTAGCAAACAGTGGGCTAAGGTAAAGATTAAAAATCACTTTCCTCACACCATTGATGTCGATAATAAAGTTTATACTTTATTAACAAAAGCAATAAAATGTAATGTACTTTGGAACAACTGCAACTGGATGGAAGAGAAGGCTTATCTATTATCTTTCAAGCCTGCAATGCAACTTATCCTTGTATTATTGTCACTGTTGTCGGAGAGGCAGCCACGAATTTGCATATAGCGAGATCATACAAACTTAGATAAATGATTAGTTAATTTGTTTTGGTGCTGCTGGGTGGGGGATACTTATTGTTCAGCACACCGGGAGGCCCTAACCTGCTTCAAATCGTACCCAGGGATCTATTATGCCCAAAAAATCTCATCCCAGAGAGGCCAACTCAAACGAGAAGCATTCCGGCTGCTTCTTCTGCTTTGGTTTTGTCGGTATGACAGACTAGGACCTCATCCTCTTTATTTTTTTTAAAACTGGACAAAGACTTAGACAGATATAGATCCAGCCATTTTGTGACCCCCCCCCCCCCACCGCCGAACAAAAGAAGCCACCTGGTAGTATTGAAGATACTCGCACCTCATTATCTCTGAAGAGCCATTAACTACACATTGTGGGCTGCGCAGACCAAATTCAAAGAGAGCTTTACAAAGACCAATTGCATTTCATTGCATCTGCATTGGCTGGCCAATAGGAGTCTGCTAAAACAAAGAACCCTACAACCTTCCTTTCAATTCTTAATAGTAGAGATATGCAACAGTCTCAGCGACCCAGACGAGTGGTACACATGGAGAGTGGAGAGTTGGAAATCCTGTGACATGGACTTTTAGCTGTGGTACCACTGCAGCTGTACCACTGTGCAGCCCATAATGTGTCGTTAGTGTTTCTTCAGAGGTAACAAGGTGAAAGTTTTTCCAATACTGCCACGTAGCTCCTTTTGTCCGGGGTCGCAGAAAGACATAAATTTAGCCATTTGAAGTCTTTGTCCAGTTTTAAATTTTTAGAGATAGCAATGAGCGTATCTCTGTATATTTTATTTCTACAAAATATTTAGGGTGAGGTCTTAGTCCTTCACAGGTCTTGAAGATTTCAAGTGATGGGGCTGTGACTGTCCTCTGGCAGCTTATTCCATTGTTGGGTTGTCCTTGGGAACAAAGATTCTTGAAACACTGTCTTGGAAACAAATCTTCTTTGTAGTTTGAGTGGATGTCTACCTCGTGTTGTGTCAATGCCAGAGGGGACCAGGCACTTGTTTCTGTCAATTCCCACTAGTCCATTCCATATTTTATTGAATATGGTTAATCTATTTTTTCTCTTCCTTTGTACTGATTCTCATTCCAAATCTTATACTATACTGATTCATGCAGCATCGTGCAGCATGTCTTTGGATCGCTTCAATCTTATCTATTGCTGAAGAAAGAGATCTGCTGCCTCTTTTCATCTTGCTCTCATTAGGATAGACTCGCAAGAATACCAATTGTAAAGGGAACAACAAGGGTCTATGGCCATCACTGTTGCTCCTAAAACATGCCCTGTTTACCTCCAATTACCTTGGAAGGGTAAAGTGTCTCAAAGCTTTGAGTAACAGGTGAAGCTAGCTGTTTTACGCTGCTACTATGCAGTAGTAACTCGAGTGATATTCTCCATTAATAGGATGCTGCCATCAAGCCAAAAAGGCGTTTTGCCTATTGCACATATGAGTCATTAATTTCAGTGCTGGCATGATGCCAGATATGTAGGCCATAGGTCCTAATGACTGGCGGATCGTAATGAACAGCATGACCCTTCGGCTGTTTGCAACAAGCAAAGTGTTTACTGTACCCAACCAGCCCATGCTTGCAAAACTCAAAACACAATGTCCAACATTAGATTTGATTCCCCGATTGGACAGCACCTGCTAAACAATCCTGATTATGCTAAAAATTACATGGACAAACAATTTAAGGTTTTTTAACAGGCTCGCAGTGCAGATCATTTGTATGCCAGAAGCACACACAGGGCCCTGTCCTTTGTAGCTAGAAGTATCACATCCACATATTGCGCCTTTTACAACTAAACCATAGCTTGGGGGATAGCCATTCCCTGGTTCATTCCTCTTGGCCTTTACCAATCAGAGTCGACCTGTCTGGTTTGAATTTAACAAAATCTTGGCAGTTAACTGGTACATTCTCCATGGCCATGCCTCTATCAATCAGAGCCCACTAGCTAACCAATCAGCACTCTCTTCTCATGCAGTATAAATTGTTTTTCCCTTAACAATTGGTATTCTTGTGAATCTGTCCTGATGAGTGCAAGACAAAAAGCTTTGAGAGCATGTCTCTTTTTTCATCAATATTCAAGTTCTGTTACACCAAACGACTGTCAATTTTATTTATATCTCTCATCATATAAGAATCCCACAAGCAACTTGCATAATTCTGGATTAGATGAACAAATATTGGGTAAGGTATAACTCTGATATTTTTGTTGCAACTTCTGAAGGTTCCTTCTCAGAATTCCCAAGAACCTTGTTAGCTTTGGATGTTATCTGCTGAATGTTAGGTGAAAATTTGGATGGTACATATTTATCCATGGTTTGTGTCAAGGGATTTTGTAGCTTGTCACTTTTTCTTGACTGACAATGAAATCCATTAATAAAGTAACAATTACTGAAACTCTGAAAATGTTTTCTTATTCCTTCCTTGCCAGCATTTTTGCTAATGAAGATTTCCCTCCCACAATGCTCCATTCTCTAAGGTTTAGGAAGACGCCATGCTTGAGGGACAGAGGTTCTAGGGAAATTGGAAATTGCCCAACTACAGAACTAAATCCTTCGCAACAGTCCAAAATAAAATACTTCCAACCTAGATTATGTGCTCAAGCTCCTGAGTACAGCTTAATCCATGACCTTTATTATTTTCCTTCAGGGGCAAGGTTGAGCCAACATGATAGGTAATCAAATTCGCCAAGCATCCCCTGAGCTTCTGTTTGACTGAGGCCACTGGGATTCAGTTATAGAATGCACAGGAATGGTCATGATCGAATGATGTAGATTTTAATATTAAGGCTGATAGTACAGTGAATAGCTCCAGGCTATCTTTGTGGGTAGGGAGTTATACCGCTGATTAAGTGGTTACTAAATGTCTACAACGGTAAAAATTTTACAGTGCCTGTCAGAAGAGGGACTCAATGGGCAGGCTGACTTTATTTTTCCATACCTGATTGTTATTAAGTAAGATTTGAGAGCTCAAAAAACCATTAATCTTTTTGATAATTCTGGGCTTAAATTAATGTCCCAAGATAAGGTACTGTATTAATTCCTACAACCATAACCTTGCTTATTGATCTTTGGAAAAGCTTCAAATCTTAGAGCAACAGGGAAGCTTCAAAAATGAGACTTTCTCACTGCCATCGGAACTTTGGCCAATTCAGTGACTTGGGGCTTGTGGCAAGATAGTTAAAAAACGTAAAACCTGATAGCTGGACACCCAAGAATTGGGAATGATAAAGAACCAGGTTTCGTCATCAACAGATATTTACTTGATGAATAGACAGTAGTATTGATGAGAAATCTAGAGCGGTCTGTTCCTGTCGCTTGCCTCAGAAATTCACTCTGCTCTGGCCTGCCCACTTTCTATCTCCTCCTGTTTCTCCGAAATGCTGAGGTCCAATTCCGCCCTCTCCAGTGCCCGTTTTGCATACGGCAACCTGGACCGAACTTGAAATATTCGCAGCCCACATTGTTCAATACCACAGCCCTGGGTCTTAATTAAATCTTAGGTGCATTAGAAATAAATATGCAGTGCCTTAGCACGTTTAAGCTAGCTGCTTCCACTTTAACATGTTTAGATTTTATCTATTGTGATTAATTATTCTGGAGAATATTTTAGGCAAACAAAGTTCATACATGTGCCTTCCTCTGTAATGGTTAAGCCGGGGCTGCAAGGAGACACGAGGCCTGTTTCTCAGGCCCCAGCTATTTTCCTGGGGTCAGGTTATTTTAATGTCTTTGGTTATATCAACAAAAATACAAATGGTGTCTTTTAAAGTGAAAGGGAGGTTTTCTCGGAGGTTGGGGGGGGTGGCTCTCCTTGCCTTAAGGGGAAGAAGATCATTACTGCAGGCCTCAGTGGGCCTGTAGTAGTGATGCCTCGCGTTCTGGCTTCAGGACAACCAAGGGAAAGTTTGTGGGGTGTTTATTTGAAAAGAACTTGAAGCAACTGGGGTAGAGAGAGCATAATGCATTCCCTCACAGATGATTACAATTATTTTGGGTGTCTAAAAAATTTAAATTTCTTCAAGGCACTCACAACATTCCTAGCATCCTCTGTTGCTATGGCGCAAATGATGGGAATAAACGTACTCCCATTATTTATCTAACACACGATGTGCCCACCCACATCTGGAATCTAAAATGTAGGAAGTGCCAGGTTTTATGACCAACAGCAAGTAAACGTATATCCGTAGATGGACCAAACACCTGACATCACGTCTGGTGGAATATTCTGGAATTGTGGTGGTGGTAAGGAGTTGGTGGGATAGTTTCCCCTTCCAATTTGTTTTGTCCCTCCGGCCCACTGGAAGTTACATCCAGCAGCCAGATAAAAATCTACCCCAATTGTGTCTTGAAGTACTGGAATTCCTTTTCTGTCACTTTTTTTTTTGGTGATTTACAATTTTAGTGCATCTCAGTTTCGGGGAAGCGACAGGAAAACTGAAATGTTGCAGTGCATTTTTTTCACCTCTGCAGAACTGCTGGTTATGTAGCTCAGCAACGCCCTCCAGTGGCTAAACAGGATGTTGCAGCATCAAATCACCCTTGTAGAAAGCCTGGGAGACTCGACCATTTTGATACTGTCTGATTCTGGACCAGTATCGCCTCAAAATGTTTCTTCCTCTTCTCCAGCACAAACTGACCTTCAATCTTTATGAGATCCAGATTGATTCTGACAGCAGCTGAATACTAAGTTCTTAGTTCCTCCTCTAATTATAAAAAGAACATAAAAACGGCAGAAGCTGACTCTACTTCCAGTTAAAGCACCTTAAAGAAGCTGAATGCTACAAAGAACTATGAGGGACTGGAGTCTGCTCAAAGTGTGACAGATTTAAAAAGCGCCATGCTGCATTATCTATAAAACACGGGAAGACACAGTGGTGAGGGGGAGGAAAAAAATAAATGGAGACAGTTTGGGAGTTAAGTGGTCATATGTTTGGTGGAAAAGATGGGTTTTGAGTAAGTTTTTAAGGGTGGGTAGAGAAGCAGTGGTTTAAAGAGGGAGGCCAAGAGTGAAGGGCCATGATGGCGGGAGCCTGTGCCACTGACAGTGAGACAAAACAAGGAGGATTATTGAAAAGATTAGAGATGGAAGGCCAAAGGGAGCGGAAGGTGAAGTAATTAAGGCATCAGCTGGTTGCAGAGATAAAGTGGGACTAAGGGTGTTTACGAATTGAAAGCAAAACATGAGGATGGAGCAGGTAAGATTGGGAGAGTGGGTGTTTTAATGCAGGATAAGCTAAACTTTGGGAAAATTGGGTGTTCGAGGATGGCTGAGATTGTCATGTTTGGAAAACATCTGGACATAACCCCGGAGTGGGAGCCTCAGCAGCTCCACTGCCGCCCTGTTTCACCCCCGGGCGGGTAGGGGAGCCGGAGGGCGTGCTGAGCAGCAGGAATCTGCTCAGCCTGGCACCAGCCGCGACACCCACATGCCCCGCTCACAAGATCAATGCAGAGCTAGAAAGCGTGGGAACCCAGTCAGATATCCAGCCTCAGACGTGGTGCCAGCAGCTGCACGGCCATCTCATAACCCCAGCCAAAAGAGATGACAGACCACTCCCACATCTCAGGAAGCTTTTAGGGTCACTCACCAGTCGGCCAGCTCGCTCCCTTCAGGGTCAGCACCCAGGCACAGCACTAAATATGGTGAGGTCAAACACTTGTCGCAAAGAGAGCACCCGGGAAAGAGATACTGGCTCCACAGGAAAGGAGATGAAGGTTGGGAATTTGGATGTGACCTTTCTTGCAGGAAAACAGCCAAAAAGCACTGCGGGGCCGGTTAATGAGAGCCGAGTGAGGAGTCGCCCCCCAATCGGATTGGCCGGCAGCTCCATCGGTCCCAGCAGCGCCAGTAAGGCATCAGTGGCCGCTGCTGGGAATGCAGGAGAAGAAAGGACCCCCAACGCCTTGGATCCCTGGAGCAGGTAAGTCCGGGGTCTTGGGCTGGGAGAACTTGGGTAGGTTAGGGAGAGCGGCAGTCGGTGGGGGAGGGAGCGAGTAGGAAGGAAGGGGGAGAGGTTCAACCTAAGGAGGGGCCGCACCACCATTGGCAAGGGAAGCCCCCGGAAACTGACACCCCCCCCAACCATCTCCTTCCCGACATTTAACCACTTGAGGTGAAACATCGGGCTTCCTGCTCCTGCCCACGCCAAATGTTTTTTGACATGGGCAGCACATTATCAGGGTCAATTAGCTTGTTAACAAGCCGAAGTGACCCTCAACTGACCACTGAAGCATGGTAGACAGGCTGCGGATTTCAGGCACCCCCCCCCACCCGGTCACCCCTGTAATGTGGAGGTGAGCTCGAGGATGTGCAGGAAGGTGGTGCCATGGGTGCCCACTCCATCTAACGTGGCCCCCCCCACCCTGTGGGAAACACGCCTGCTGGGGGCATGTAAAATTCAGTCCAAAGTGTACATACGCCTGTGAGGGTGAGAAGTGGCTAGAAATCCGGTCTATACAGTAAAAAAGGAACAGAATGATATCCAACTCTGTTTAAACCTGGCTGGTCTCCTACATTCTACCCTCTGTAAATTTAAAGCCATCCAAAACTCTATTACCAATGTCTTAACTTGCAGCTGGTCCTGTTCCCCTATCACCCCTGTGCTCACTTATCTACACTGGCTCCTGATCAAGCAAGGTCTTGGTTTTAAAACTCTCATCCTTGTTTTCAAATCTCTCCATGGCCTCACTCTTCCCTATCTCTGTAATCTAGCTTCCAGCCTCCCATCGCTCTGATATCTACCCCCATCTTATTCTGCCCTCCTGAGCAGCCCCAGTTTTAATCATTCCAACACTGGTGACCTTGCCTCTACTTGGCCAGGACCCAAGCCCTAGAAGCTTCTCCTTACACCACTCTGCCTCTCTACCTCACCTTCTTCCTTTAACTTACTCCTAAAAATCTAGCTCTTCAACCAAGCCTTTAGTCATCTGATTTAATAGCTCCTTCTTTGGCTCGGTGCCACATTTTGTTTTACAAAGGTCCTGTATAGTGCCTTGGGACACTTTATTACGTGAAAGGCACTAGATAAATATATGATGCTGTTATTTAAACAGAACACTGATTGTCAGGCAGACAAACTCACAAGTAGTAGGTCTTTTCCTAATGAATCGATCTGAGGCAGTAAATCTTCAATAGGCTTTAGCGGCCTGGCAGTAAAGGAGCTGTAGGGCAGTGGAGCATCAGCGGGCCATTCCTCTTCATCAGGAAGACCGAGCATACTGAAAAGATAAGGCTAAGGTTAATCCAAGTACCAGCAGCTCATTATACACTGAATGCCTTTTAATGATGTGCTTAGTGAGCGACCACTTTCAATACGAGGAGCTTCCTAAATCATCATGCAGAACGCACCCATTTCAAATGGCTTTTCTCGCCCATTAATTTCCATGTCCACTGCTCCCTGGGACTTAGTCAGCTGGGTGCCTAGGCTAATGCAGAAGCGTGCAATGCCCTTTACTTAATTCATTACAAATAACTTGATTTAAATTACAGTTTTACAATCAGCTGATGTGAACAGCAGCAGAACTCAGGTTGGAATCTAGATCCACTTGTTGCTTTTTTGGTCCCGTTAGAAATTCTGGTGATTTAAAGGTTGTGGCGGGGGTTGTGGGGAGGCATTACAAGTGATAATATGACGTACATGAGGAAAAGACGTTTATCTTGTTTTGGTCTACAACTGCACCAATTGTAAGATACTTGTATCTTCAAAAGAACTCCCTCCTACAGTGCAGTTGTTAAACACTCACTTAAAATCTAACATTTAACAGTGTCCAATGCCAGCCAACTTTTTTATATTCGCTCATGGGATGCAAGTGTCACTGGCAATTCTCTATCCCAAATTGCACTTGAGGAAGGAGTGGTGAGCTGCCTTCTCGAATCGCTGCAGCCCATGTGGTGTGGATGCACCCACAGTGCTGTTAGGGAGAGGGTTGCAGGATTTTGATCCAGCGAAACTGAGGGAACAGTGATAATAGTTCCACGTCAGGATACTGTGAGGCTTGGAGGGGAACCTGCAAGTGGTGTCGTTGACACGTATCTGCCGCCCTTGTTCCTCCAGATGACAGACGTTACAGGTGCTGTCAAAGGAGCTTTTGCGAGTTGCTGTAGTGGGTTTTGCAGATGGTACATGCTGCTGCCACACAATGCTGGAGATGGATGCAGTGGATGTTGAATGTAGTGGATAGTGGGAGGTGTGTGTGTGTGTGTGTGTGTGTGTGCTGGGGGTGGGGTGCTGCCAGAAAGAGAGACGCTATGTCCTGAATAGTGCTCTGCTTCCTGAGCGTTGTTGAAGCTGCACTCATCCCCCATCACACTTCTGACTTGTGCCTTATAGATAGCGGATAGGATTTGGAGAGTCAGGAGGTGAGTTACTCGACACAGAATTCCCAGCCACTGTACTTAAGAGTCTGGTAGTTATGTCTCTGGTGCGGCAGCATATCACACTGAAAGGTGGAATCTCATTAACAGTAATCGATAATACTGCTGAGATAACAAGAGTAAACTGCTAGGAGGTGTAAATATACAAAGGATCTGTCAGCATCTCTGTAAAGAAAAGTTATCATTTTGGGCTTAGAACCTGTCAGATCGTACTATGAAATCCTTTACCAGATGAGATGGACCACAATGACAGGGTAAATCTAACAGCAGAGGAGGAAGCCATTTGGCCCATCATATCTGTGCTGGCTCTTTGAAGGAGTGGTTCAATTTGGTCCCAAACTGCAGCTTATTCCCCATAATCTTGTAAGTTAGTTCTGAGGGTTACTGCTAGCTAATTGCAACACTCGCTATCAAAATTTAATAATAGCTGAATGGCCGGGGAAATGGTAAAACTCCACCAGCAATTTATTCATCAGCTGTCATTACTTTACAGCTCTGGGTTCCAACCACATGGATCATTCACAATCTGGTACCAGCCGTGATACTTACTCAAATATTTTTTGAAGCTGATTAATATCTGAGATTCCACAAAGAAAGGGTCTAAAAGTATAAAAAAGAATAAAGATGGTCAAATGATGTGAGATCCTTTCACGATTAAAAGCACAAACTTTGTTATTTCGACTTCAGCCCCTGGAGATATTAAACCACATCTTTCTTTGAACCTCAACATCATCAAATCCCTGAATAAAAATCGGGCTTTCACTGCTCAGCGCAGTGTCAAGTCATTCGGTGTACTCCATGTAATGTAATTTCTTCCAGCTATGCTTTATCTTTCAGTGTTATTCACCCTTTTTACTCTCCTGACAGTTAATCTTCTTCAAGTATTGGATGCTTTGCTGGAGAATAATATTGTATAGATTTGATTTCCATTCACTATCATCATGTTAACCTCTTGTTAAGAACAGGGCGTTACACAGGCGATGGACAGAAGCCCGTTTTCTTTGAACAGCCTGGCTGCTTTTAATCCATTCTTTCAAACATTACCTGGAACCGAGATGCGAATAGTTTGACAGTAGTTAATAATGTATTGCGCAAATTCAAATTTCACAGGATTCTGCCAATCAAAAACAATTTAAGTCTTGAACTACAGCGTACTTTCTCCTCTACAATAATTTCCTACAGACAATGAGTTTACATGGGATTATAATGGAGCACAGAATGGGGTTATGATGTGGCACGATCCTGGTTATATGGTAGAGAACAAAGTTACATGGAGAACGGAGTAAATGATGGGGTTGATGTATGGTGGAGAATGAGATTAATGGCTTTACTATATGACAAAGAATGGAGTTATGATATGGCAGAAAACAGCTACGTAGTGTTACATGCATCCAGATATGGCAGAGAACCGTGCTAGTGCTGCATAAGATAATGGTATGGCAGACAACAGGATTACATGAGGTTACATAAAGCAAAAATGGTTTATATAGGATTACAAAATGGGAAAAATAAGGGTGCATATTGTTACAGAAAGTGGAGTTAGGTAGAGACGTTCGATATAATGAAGATTGGAGTTACGTTATGATAACAAATAGATTAGATATGACAGAATGGGATTAAAATGAGTTATACTATGACAGAAAATGGGATTACATTGGTTTATGATATGACAGAGGGTGGGTTTAAAATATTGCAAAGGATCTGGTTACGATATGACAGAGAATGGGGTTACACTGGGTTACAACTGCTCCAGCACACAGCAAGGATTTAGGAATTGCAATAATAAACGCTAGAACAAAAGCAAAAATACCTGGAAAAACTCAACAGGTCTGACAGCGACTGCGGAGAGGGAAACAGTTGACGTTTCGAGTCCGTATGACCCCTCATCAGAACTAAGACGTATAGAAATGCAATGAAATATAAGCTTGTATAAGGGGGTGGGACAGGAGAGCTCGATAGGGGGCCAGTGATAGGTGGAGGCCAAGAAGAGATTGCCAAAGATGTCATAGACAAAAGGACAAAGGGGTGTTGACGGTGGTGATAAATGCTATCTTTATTTGGAACAGAGTATTATAAGAATCAATAACACGTCAGGTTTATTTTAAAAGCATCAAAATGGGCATGAGATTCTGAATAAATCCTGATTTTATCTTCAGTCAGCTGCTTGGTAACTTACCGGAGTTGAAGCATTTCAGCAAATATGCAGCCAACACTCCAAATGTCAACAGCTGCTGTGTATCTTGAATATAATAGGACTTCTGGTGCTCGGTACCACAGAGTAACAACCTTAGCAAGAGACAGATTAATTAGAAAGATCCACCTTTAGAGGTTTCCTGTTCTGGTATTAACACTGGTAATAATGGAAGTGGAGTTGGGTAGAGGGGGAAGGCAGTTCACGATGCACTTGTCAAAAATATACTTTCATTTCTACATTAAAGCCATGAAAGTGGGCTGCTTGGGAAGTAAGAGGGGGCTCCATCTATATTATACTGAAGGTTATAAAATGCAAACTTAACCAGTATGAATAAATCAAACACTCTCATGCCTGATAATCCAGGTAGGGATTTTTTTTTGTGCACAGGGCAACTAGCTCCAAGGACACACAAGTGAGGGAGTAAAGTCTTAAATCGTGGATTTAAAAAAGGAAGAAAATTGACACAACTGTTTTATTGGCCTTGTTCTGCTTTTCCATAGAACTTTTACAGGGAAATGTATTTACAGTTATTTTTACCTTTCACGTCATTCTGAAGACCATTAACTCCCTTCAGTACATCTCTGAAGACCCACTTGAGTCTTTGAACTCACCATGAAGCGAATCCCTGCTGTAAGTCTGCTTTTTGTGACCCCATTATACAACCCTAGCGCACTGTGCAAAAACGTACAGCAGGAGGTACCAGGAAATAACATTTTTCAGACTAACGCATAATGCTAATTTATTCTGATTGAAACGATGATCTACTTTTTAGCCAATTATCTATAATATATTGAACTTGCGATGAATGCTATGCATTTGGCCCCTCAAGCAATGGCAAATTAACCTGGAGTGATATTCTATATGTTCTCCACCACCCTTGCCGGTGTGACATTTCTTGAAGGATGGGTTTAGACAGAGACCAATTCCTCTCCAAGCCACACACCACCTTGACTTGGACTTGGTACCTTCCGCCCTCCAACTTAATCGGGGGAGGTTTTGCCTCTCCCAGGAAGCTGACATGGGGTCTCTCCCGTGATTAAGTGGGCCCGGTCGCCGTGGTTCCCAACGTGGCGGGCTGCATCATATCCAGCCCAAGGTGTCCATTTCATGAATTAAAGATCACTGTCGGCCTTGAATCCTTTTGCCTGTAAAAGTACTGCCTGTGTGAGCTCCCTACTGCCTGAAACGCCAAGGCCAAAATGTGACAGGCCAAAAATGCAACAATACACTTTAAGGACTTACCACAGGAGTCAGTGCCATGTTGAAGCTGTACACTCGGGCTAAGCCAAAGTCTGCTAGCTTCACCTGGCCACTGTTTGCAACCAGGATGTTCTGTGGCTTCAAGTCTCGATGTACCACACGGTTTGAATGGAGAAAATCCAAGCCTCTAAATAGTTGTACCATTATGTCCTAAATGCACAATGATAAAACTGTTAAAGGAAGAAGTAAAAAGTGAGGTTGTTAGAAAGAAAAGTTACTGTACAGTTTCACATACATGCTGGAGGTGACATTGGTACATTGCTGCTGGTTGGTAGTTTTGAAGTGTTGGTAATTATGCATCGTTTGGAACTCGAGATGGAAAGAGTCCGACTTTTCAGTGGGAGACAAGGGCCCTGTCTTTTTGTGGAGTCCAGTCACTGCCATTTATAGTTTGTCATCCCAGTCTGATCTCAGCAGGTCATCTGGACCTCAATGTGCTTATCATGTACCTTACCAGAAAAGAGCTCCAGACTACCTAGCGTCTCTCTCGGGGACCATCTGTCTTCCACTGATCGTCATGTATCTCATACAGCTTTCATCCACATCTGTTGTGAGAAGGCCTGGGTTTTGCCACAGTGAGAAAATGTATCGTCTTAGCAGTGACAAACATATTTATAGAATCACAGAATGGCTACAGCACAGGAGGTCTTTCAGCCCATCGTGTCTGTGCAGACCCTTTGAAGGAGAAATTCACCCAATGCCACACCCCTGTTTTCTCCCCATGTCTCTGCACATCCTTTCTTTTAGGATAAATATCCAATTGAATGCCTCTGTTGATCCTGCCTCCACCATACTATGAGGCAATACATTCCAGGTCCTAACTACTCACTGCGTGAAAAAGATTTTCCTCATGTCACCTTTGCTTCTTTTGTCCATTACCTTACATCTGTGTCCTCTGGTTCTCGATCCTTCTACCAATGGGAATAGTTTCTCCCTATCTATTCTGTCAGACCTCTCATAATTTTGAATAACTCTATCAAGTCTCCTCTCAACCTTCTCTTCAAGGAAAATAATCCCAATGTCTCCAATCTACCTATATAACTGAAGTTCCTCATCCCTGGAACCACTCTCATGAATCTTTTCTGCACCCTTTCTTAACGCCTTCACGTTCTTCCTAAAGAGTGGTGCCAGAATGCCTTTGGACACAATACTCCAAGCTGAGGCAAAACCATTGTTTTATACAAGGCTAACATAACTTCCTTGCTTTTCTACTCCATGCCCCTATTGATAAAGCCTAGGATGCTGTATGCTTTATAACTGTGCTCTCATCTTGTCCTGTCACCTTCAATGACTTATGCGCATTAACACACAGTTCCCTCTGCTCCTGTATTCCTTATAGAATTGTACCCTTTATTTTGTATTCTCTCTCCGCATTCTTTCTACCAAAAAGAATCACTTCACACTTCTTTGTGTTAAATTTCATCTCCTATTTGTTCGTCCATTCCACCAAGCTATGTCCCTTTGAAGTTCTGCATTGTACTCCTCATGGTTCACAATACTTCCAAGCTTTGCAAATTTTGAAATTGTGCCCCAAGATCTAAGCCATTAATATATATCAGGAAGAGCTAGGGTCCAAACACCGGCCCCTGGGGAACTCTATACCTTCATCCAGTATGAAAAACAACCATTAACCACTGCTCTGTTTTCTGTCACTCAACCAATTTTACATCCATGTTGCTACTACCCTTTTTATTCCATGAGCTCTAACTTTGCTCACCCGTCTGTTGTGCAGCTATTTATCAAAAATACCTTTTGGAAATCTGTGAACTCAGCAACATGGACTTTCCTAAATTAACCCAAATCTGACCAAGTGACTATTAATTTTGTCTTGAATTATTGTTTCTAGAAGCTTCCCCTCCACCAAGAACAAACTGACTGGCCTGTAGTTGCTGGCCTTATCTTTACATCCTCCTTTGAACAAGAGTGTAACATTTGCAATTCTCCAGTCCTCTGGCACCACCCCTGACTCTAAGGAAGATTGGAAAATTATGGCCAGTGCCTCCGCAATTTTCATTCTCACTCCCCTCAGTATCCTTGGATGCATCTCATTTGATCAGTGTCCGAGGGTTCTGCTTCCGACCTCAGCCTAGGGGAAGGGTTCACTGGGTGACAGCCTGTGGCACAAGATCTGATTACCCTGCCCTTTCGAAGAGATGCCTCCACCGGACTGGCTAGGTTCCTGCAGCACCTGATCTGCTGCCTGTAACAGATCATCTCTGAGGTCCAGTCTCTCTGCCTTGGATTAGTTGTGCAGGCAGCAATCTGTTACAATACTCCCTACCCTCCCTCTGGAGGACACCCAGAGACCAGTCCAAACACCTGACATGGCTTCTCAGCACCCTGATTGTCTTCCGAATGATCTGCCTGGTGGAGATGAACCTATAAATTAGGAGCAGCTCAGTAGGTCACTTGGCCCCTTGAGCCTGCTCCACCATTCAGTAAGATCATGGCTGATCTGATAACCTCAACTTGACAATCCTGCCTACTCCAGATCACCTTTCAACTCCTTATCAAGGGCTGAATTTCCACCCCCCCCAATAGGGGTGGGGGGGTGAAGTTGATGGCTGGGCGGGTACAGGCACACTTCCGATCGGCGTTCCCGATTGGAGGCGCGCCGCCGTTTGATGCGGGCAGGCCAATTAAGGCCCACCCAGCGTGACGTCCGCATGGAAGGGCTATGCACTCCCTGCGCAGGCATACGTACGAAAGAGCGCACTCATCTCCCTGAGGCTAAGTGCAGCTGTAAATGTAAAAAAGATAAAAAATAGAAAAATAAAATTCCCTTAACATGTCCCCTCATGTGACAATGTCACACGAGTTGGGACATGTCCATAATTTTTACAAAACCTTCATTAAAATTTTTTAAAGCCTACTTGAAACCTCATCCCGCCTGTGGATAAGGTTTCATGTCTTTTCTAATTCATGCCGGGGCTCCTGGCCCGTCTACCAACCTTAAGGGTGGACGGGCAGGTCCTTTAATTACTTAATTGACCCTGTCAATGGCCTCAGTTGGCCACTGACAGGTCGGCGGGCGTGCAGCTGATTTTGCTGCGCCCCCGCCTTCCTGAAAATTTATATGGGGCGCGGTGACGTCGTGAGTTCCCCCCAACGTCACCACGTGTCATTTTACGTGTCGGTGAGCAGGCCCCGCCCCCTGTGTAAAATCCTGCCCCAAGAATCTATCTAGTTCTGCCTTAAAAATATTCAAAGACTCTGCTTCCATCGCCTTTTGAGGAAGGGAGTTCCAAAGACTCACAACCCTCTGAGAGAAAAAAATTCTCCTCATTTCTGTCTTAAATGGGTGAGCCCCTTATTTCTAAACAAGAACCCCTAGTTCTAGATTATCCTATAGGAGGAAACATCCTCTCCACATCCACCCTCAAGGTATTTATTACAAGTTTTAATCAAGTCACCTCTTACCCTTCTAAACTCCAGCGCATAAAAGCCTAGCCTGCACAATCTTTCCTCATAAGACAACCCACCCATTCCATGTCTAGTAAACCTTCTCTGAACTGCTTCCAATGCATTTACATCCTTCCTTAAATAAGGAGATCAATGCTGTATACAGTACTCCAGATGTGGTCTCACCAATGCCCTGTATAACTGAAGCATAACCTCCCTACTTTTATATTCAATTCCCCCCACAATAAATGATAACATTCTATTAGCTTTCCTAATTACTTGCTGTACCCACATAATAACCTTTTTGTGGTTCATGCACTAGGACACCTGATCCCTCTGCATCTCAGAACTCTGCAATCTCTCACCATTTAGATAATATGCTTCTTTTTCATTCTTTCAGCCCAAATGGACAATTTCACATTTGCCCACATTTGCCAGATCTTTGCCCACTTACCAAACCTATCTATGTCCCTTTGTAGCCTCCTTATGTCTTCTTAACAACTTACTTTCCTGCCTATCTTTGTGTCATCAGCACATTTAGCAACCATGCCTTTGGTCCCTTCATTCAAGTCATTTACATAAATTGTAAAAGCTTGAGGTCCCAGCACTGATGCCTGTGGCACACCACTCATCACATCTTGCCAACCAGAGAATGAACCCATTTATGCCTACTCTGTTTCCTGTTAGCCAGACAATCTTCTATCCATGCCAATATGTTACCCCCTACACCATGGGCTTTTATTTTTTGCAATAACCTTTGATGTGGCACGTTATCAAATGTCTTCTGAAAATCTAAGTACATCCACCGGTTCCACAGCATATATGCCTTCTTCAATGAACTTCAATACATTGATTAAATATGATTTCCCTTTCACAAAATGTTGACTCCGTCTAATTACCTTCTAACTATGATCTTAATTGGTGCAAAAAGGCACTATCAGCTAACACAGCACCGGGATAGCCTTGTCACTGATTACACATCCTTCCACTGGGATGCCATCCCCCAGTCTGCATGCAGTGATTGATTTGTACAATAATGCATTGTGATAGGCACCCATGTGCTGCTCATTCACAGGGAAGGTGTGAAGCTGAGAGCCACAAATCATCAGACATCAAAGGGGCAGTAGCAATTTGCAGGTTTTGAAGGGTAGCCTTCACAGCCACATGCATTCCAGCTTCACCAAGCGTTCTGGGAAAGCCAGTCATTCTGAAGAAATTTGATGCCCTCTGCCTTTACTCTACTGGAAGCATTCCAAATTTGATGAGCTCTCCAGCTTCTCTGGAAGAAGGTGTCAGTAAGCTGTCAAAAGCCATTCCTTGACTTATGTAACAGCAGATTCACCAGGGATGTCTGGAAGGAGCCAGACTTCTCAATGTTGAGGGCTGTGGTCATACTCATCTCCACAGTTAAGGCTCTGCAGCATCTGGACCAAGGCTTTGAGCCATCTCGGAATAAGTCAAGGAGTTGCCCGATGGCACCTGCCGTGACGTGAGTAGGGTACAGCTCTCCAAACATCTCCTGACAGACATGTCAGTCGAGGCCTGCCTTCTGAACAGCCTGCCTGCTGTTTACATCACTCTTTGGGCCTCCTATCTCACCCTACTCTTCCTGCAGCAGCACCAGGTGATAGTGGCTTCAAGTCTCTGCTGGTCAGCTGACCTGTACTTATCTCAGTTGGCTGCCAGTGGCTGTATGCCTGAAAACTGGGCACCATGCGCCCACCCCGAATATCCCCCCCCCCCCCCCATAATCCCAATCCCTCCCTGTACAAGTACAATCAGGAGGGAGGCACACATTTGGGAGTTTGGTGCAAGGCATATTTCACAGGTGGAGATTTGCTTGGTTGTAGAGTTTGATTTTCTGATGCAGATGGGTGTACTTAGGTACACGGTTCAAGTCATGCACATTGTGCTTGTCTCGCTAGTCACAAAACATGGAGGACATATCACTTGGGCCGGTATCTCCATTGGAAGGTGTGCTGTCAGTGCAATGAACAGACTCTGAACAAAAAATCCACATTCATGTGCGACAGACATATTCAGAAAGACCTGATCTTCTCCAAACCGGGGTCAGCTAAACTCGGGAATGAATTTGAAGATGTCCTCCCCTTGAACAGTAATCAACACTTTCAATCATTTCTCACCGCCTTCCAACACATAGGAGCTCCAGAACAAAACTGTTAGAAATTCTATTATATCCGGCCTACCTTCACTTTGTTATGAGGAAGGCCTGGCTTGTGAACTTTCGTTAGGAACGCTGATAAATCTTGTTCAATGAGTTCAAACACAAGTGTCAACTTCATTATCTGATCCGTCTGAGATCCAAGATCCACATTAAATAACCTGAATAACAGAGGGAGAAGTCTTCACTGCAGCAATGCTCAGTGTTGTCAAATTTTGTTTGCTAACACTCCTGTGAAGTGCCCTGGGATGTTATGTTAAAGGCACAATGAATGCAAAGTGTTGATTCAGATGAGACACCATAAGCTTTAGATAAGTTGTGTTTGAGAAGCTGCTAGGTTGCAGTCACTGTGGAGAAAACAGACCACTAAAGTTAGTAAAATGCCTGATTTTGGGAACTACTGGTCCAAATTTAGGAGCGCTGCCAAATCATTTTGCCTAAGCTGCTCGATGCTACCTTTTACGTTCCACACGAGCCTCCTCCCACTCTTATTCATCTAACTCTATCATTAGACTCTTCTAATCCTTTTCTCCCTCATGTGTTTATCCAGCTTTCCTTTAAAATTCTGTTCAGTTTTGAGCAGAGCCCATGATCACAGGGCTTTTGATGAGCTACTAAAATCAGCGTCAGGCAAAGTGATTTGTCACTGTCATTGCCAAAATTTGTTGAGCACGCACCGAACAAATGAATGGGAAGGTATTACTCTGTTCTGTCGAAGGGTCACGAGGACTCGAAACGTCAACTCTTTTCTTCTCCGCCGATGCTGCCAGACCTGCTGAGCTTTTCCAGGTAATTCTGCTTTTGTTTAGGTGTTACTCAAGCCTCATGTAACAGGCCGATCTGTGTTGAGTTGGTTTAACCAATGCCTGTTATAACTAGACCAGTGCTGCCAAAGACCATCAGGAGCTGAATTTTACGTCCCGCGGGCGGGTGCTTGGCCAACTCGATCACAGCGCACAATGATGTCAGGCGAGCGTCCTGACGTCATTGTGCACTCGCGCCATATTTTGGTCAGCGGGTGCGTTCGAGAGTCAGCAGCCCGTCCGCCGACAATTATGAGGCCTATTAAGGCCCTTAATCAATTAACTTATTTCCACTTTTCGCTGCCCGTTCAGCTGTTCGGTTGACGGGTGGGCAAACTGGCCAGGTGGCCTTTGTATTTTTATATCCACGGGCGGGTTGAGGTTTCCAACACTAAATAAAAATCCAACAAAAATTTTTCAACATCATTTTTTAACGTGGCCCCTCTTCATGTGACTGAGTCACATGTGGGGACATGTTTATATCATTTTTAAAATCGTTATTTGTGTATGTCCAATTCTTCAACTCCCTGAGGCAGCTCTGTGCCCTCAGGGAGCTTTCAGTGCGCTCTTACCCTGCGCAAGTGCAGACTTTAGACAGGAGCTTGCCCTCCTCCTGCCCCCCAGCCCGGCAGTAATTGGCCAGCCAGCCTGAATTCACAGTCGGGGGCCGATTGCGGGCGGCAGACTGTTCCCCAGCCTCTCCTGGGCCCGCTTGACGACCTCAAAATTCTGTCTCAGGAGTTATTCTTGGATCTTTAAAATGCATCCATGCAAATTTGTGTGCATTTTTTGGATCAGGTAGCTGAAAAACTTCTGACCTAGGATGTTTATTCATGAACTACAGATTCCTAGCAACAGATGCTGATCAACTGTTCAATTTTAAGAAGAAATAATGTCCTCCGTTTGCTATTAGTCAGTAAAACCACCTTTCCTGCAACTACAACAAATTCAAGTCAAGGAAATCAGTATGTCTCTTCACGAGGGCCTATGAAACCTGCAGCTGTTTTAGTTCATTTGGTTTGCAAAACTTATTCATGATGAATAGGATAGACTGTAATAATTTGCTGTTCCATATACAATGAAATGGTTTATGATGATGTCATATCCTGGACTAATTAGATATGGCAGCCACTTGACGAACTGAATAACTGACAGTGCTCCACAGAACAAGGCCAAGTGCATCACTGGCCTTCTTCAGATAACAGTCAAACTACATGGAAAGGACTAGCCAGAGAAGAACAGCCATTTCAAGTCTACAGAGATGGTAGCAGGATAATCATTGTGCGGAGGTATGGCAGTACACATGTGGATCCACAACTTCTTGACTGAATTTCTGAAGTTGGCCGTTCCTTTGGGATGAACAAAAATTTGGAAGAACTGCTACCTTGGGCCACTGTTGCATAAACTCTGGCAATACCTTGAAGATAAACAGTTGTTTAGACCGAGGGCAGATCTATTTCCCCTTGCTTGGCTGGACATTATTTCAGAGACTAAGGGAGAGATAAGAGCTCAGATTTAAAATTTGTGCTTTTTCAACAGCATGATTAGGTTCCTATACCTTGAGGCAAGAACCTCTCACTTGATTAAAGAAAATCCAGATAACAAACTGGTCTTCCAAATCTGGAACTTTTCTACATAATATTAAATTGATATGTAAATCAGGGAAATATTTACTGCAATGATGTTTGCTAGTACAGAACTTGAGTACTGCTGAAAAAACAGACATTTTTTGACAAAGCTTTTCATCTTGTACTCATCAGAACAACCTGCAAGAATAACAAATGTAAAAAGAACACAATTTATACAGTATGAAAGTAAAGTGCTGATTGGTTGGCAAGCGGACTCTAATTGGAAGAGGTGTTACCATGGAGAATGCACCAACTGATCCATGGCAACACCTCTGCCAATCAGAGTCCACTTGCCAACCAATCAGCGCTCTCTTCTCATAAAGTATAAATTGTTGTTCCCTTTACATTTGGTATTCTTACAGGTTGACCTGATAAGTGCAAGATGAACAGCTTCAACAAAAAATGTCTCTTCTTTTCAGCAATGCTATTATGCTTGTCACTTTGAAAATGTCTATTCTTTCACCAATCCATTATTTGAAAGATCAACAGTATCGCACTCAGCCTTCTTCAAAAACTAAGCTGCACTAGCCTCTGCTAAATTAGGTGTAGGAAGCAGAACAACTAGTTGAAGGCCCCCTTCTCCCTCACTCAAAAATAACTCCAGACTGGTTGATAGAAGTATATGGTTGACTAGAGGCTTGATTATCCCAGCTTATTGATCAAAAAGAATGAACAAAGGGTAAACACTTGTGGGGAGGGAATACACAGAAGGAAAATCAGAATGGTTTCAATGAATGAGTAACCTCACCTGATGACATTTGGATGGTCAAAGACTTCTAACTGTTTTAACCAGGCCACCTCCCGAATTACTATGAAAGGGATACCTTGCTGTGTTCTTGGGATCTCAATTCTTTTCAGTGCCACAAACCTCCCATTATTTTCCAGGTCCCTTGCTTTGTACACTTTTCCATAAGCTCCTTCACCAATCTCGGCCATCAGCTCATATCGCACAGAATGACTGCTTTCCATTCTCACTGGTGATCAGTTCCAAGACTGAACAGCACTGCCTGGAGTAAAAGAACGTTGTTAGCAGCAATATCCTCACCAATATATATTCCTTTCAAGTCAAGCTCTGAAAATGGTTTGAAGATTCAAATATTTTGAGAATTCAGATTACCTAGGATTAATATTTTATATAAATACTAACTTGGTTTGTCTTTGATAGCTGTGTTACCAATCACAGTATAGCAGCCAAGAGGGATAAACAGTTTTTTCTAGGAAAATAAGGGGTTTTATGAAGAGAGGAGGTGAGACAGTCAACGTATGATCTTTGTTGAAAAAGCATAACCTCTGCACGTAAAGGGTCAATTGACAAACATCCACCAACGGGAGATGGTGGAGGGTACTGGGATCCTTCAAGTTTATTTTCCATTCTTCCCAAAAGTGAGCAGCATTTTAACATTGGGCACGATTGTCAGCTCCGTGTGTGGGCGCGCACCAGACACGCCCGAATGTGAAATAGCACATAACAACGTTGGGCGAGCATCCCGACATCATTGCGCAATATTTCCGTTGGCAGGCATGCGCGAGAGTCAGCAGCACGCCCGCCGACAATTAAGAGGGCTATTAAGCCCATTTATCAATTAATTCATTTGAATTTTTCGCTGCCCGTCCAACCTTACGGTTGGGCAATTAGGCCAAGCGGCCTTTGCATTTTTGACAAAACCTCATCCATGAGGTTCCCAACAGTGAATGAAAACACAGTAAAAAATTTTTAGCCTTAATTTTTAACATGTCCCTGTTCATGTGACAGAGTCACATGTGGGGACGTTTCCCTTATCTTTCAGATCTTTATTTGTAATGTTTAAATCCTTCAGCTCCCTGAGGCAGCTCTGTGCTTTCAGGGAGCTTTCAGTGAGCGCACCCCTGTGCCTGCACAAAATTCTGCGCTTGCGCTCCTCCCGCTCCCACTCCGGCAGCGCTGAGGCTCTCGGCGCATGTTTCACGCTGGCTGGCCGTTAACTGACCAGCCAGCGTGTAGCCGCGGTCAGGACCCGATTGTGGGCGGCAGACTGTTGCACGGCTGCTCCCGAGCCTGCCCACCGCACCCACCTGACGAAGGGAAAATCCTCCCTGTTATTTTGATGAGAGAAGTCTGTCCTTGGGTGAGGTTTCTTTTCTCCTCGTTTAGCATTTCACTGTCAGGATCGAGTTCCCCCAGGTCTCAGGTAGTGTAACTAGTTGCAGAGCTAAAGTGCCTCTTACCCAACTGGTCCTTTCAATTCAACCCCAAACAGCCGGCATGACTTGCACAACAACAACATGCTCCACGGTAAACATTCGATTGGGAGTTTGCTCATTCGCTGTAGGAAACTGTTTCCTCCAAAGTCTGCACATATGCTAAATGTTCACAAAGCCAGGTTGCCTCTGTAGAGGTGCAGCCTACTGAGGATCTATCAGAGCTCCAAGAGAATCCATCTGACCTACAGCAGACTTATGCATTCCTGGGTTAAAAGCTGGTCGTACAAAGGAACCCTTTAAACTAAAGGACACTGTGGAACTTCAAAACAAAAACAGAATTACCTGGAAAAACTCAGCAGGACTGGCAGCATTGGTGGAGAAGAAAAGAGTTGACGTTTCGAGTCCTCATGACCCTTCAACAGAACTAGGTGAATCCAAGGAAGGGGTGAAATATAAGCTGGTTTAAGGTGTGTGTGTGAGTGTGTGTGTGTGTTGGGGAGGTGGGGGGTTCTGGGTGGGGGGAGAGAAGTGGAGGGGGTTGGTGTGGTTGTAGGGACAAACAAGCAGTGATAGAAGCAAATCATCAAAAGATGTCACAGACAACAGAACAAAAGAACACATACGTGTTAAAGTTGGTGATATTATCTAAACGAATGTGCTAATTAAGAATGGATGGTAGGGCACTCAAGGTATAGCTCTAGTGGGGGTGGGGGGAGCATAAAAGATTTAAAAATAATGGCAATAGGTGGGAAAAGAAAAATCTATATAATTTATTGGAAAAAACAAAAGGAAGGGGGAAGAAACAGAAAGGGGGTGGGGATGGAGGAGGGAGCTCAAGACCTAAAGTTGTTGAATTCAATATTCAGTCCGGAAGGCTGTAAAGTGCCTAGTCGGAAGATGAGGTGTTGTTCCTCCAGTTTGCGTTGGGCTTCACTGGAACAATGCAGCAAGCCAAGGACGGACATGTGGGCAAGAGAGCAGGGTGGAGTGTTAAAATGGCAAACGACAGGGAGGTTTGGGTCATTCTTGCGGACAGACCGCAGGTGTTCTGCCAAGCGGACGCCCAGTTTACGTTTGGTCTCTCCAATGTAGAGGAGACCACATTGGGAGCAACGAATGCAGTAGACTAAGTTGGGGGAAATGCAAGTGAAATGCTGTCGAACTTCAGTTGCATAATGCTATTTACACACAAACTGAATGACTGAGAGTCGATGTAAATTTGGCCATTGATGAAGGAAGCACGTATGACCATGTAGAGAGAATTCCACCATGTGGTAAAATTGTATTCCTCTACAATGTTGACACTGGTGGATAAGGCATTGAAATGACTTGTTCTAGGTCCATACGTGGCTGGCTTGATGCATTCTTGCACAGTTGTTTGGCTTGTGTTATAGATGTACTGCCAATAGCAGAGTAGGGTTCAAACTGGAAGAAAGCTGCAAGTCTAATTGTAGCATGTGGTACAACTCTTGATAAAACAAAGCCTCTGCAGACAATGCTTTGCAGTTGAGTGCAGCAAGAATGCCTTGACTTGTATTTACTAGTGTTGAGTTCTTATAATTATATAAGGGCACCAATCACTTGTAAGGAATTATGTAAACACGTTGTGGAGACAATTATTTAAATTATGCACATGAGAACATACACACATGGACAGAAAGCTTGAAGAAATCAGCAACAGAACTGTTTGTTGTGCTCTGCTCCTGGCCAAAGTGAAACTGAGCTGGATCACATGGCACACTTCCCTTCTACTGATGGCATGCTGCAATCCCATAAAGGCATATTACAATACCCCCTTTATTTTTAAGATATTTCCCCCCCTTCCAAAGAAGTATAACTATTTACAATATATGTTTATGTTTAGTTACCATTACATGAGTGGACAGAACTGATGAAGCGATGAGTCTCTAAAGTGTAAAGGTAAAATCTGCTGGTATGTCCAGGTCATGTAATGGTAACCTTGTCTGGAGGTTTCTTTAATTGCTCATAGTGATCTATGAGATTATCATTCTTGTATGTCGTTTCTGGTTGCATCTGGGATCTTGTTCTTGATGCGATAGGACTGCATAGTCCTATTGCATCTTCCCGCACTGAGGAGCTAGAATGGATCTGATTAGTCCTCGGTTACGTCTCGCCATTGTGCCTTTGTGTGTAATCACTGCATAAGACATTGGTTCTGAACCAATCCTTGCCACCTGGGCTGGTTGCCATGTATGTTCTGTGGGATCCGAGATGCAAACTTGTTGCCCCAACCGTAAACTTGGCAGTTCTATATCTGCATTTTTATCGTGCACGTTGGTCATCTTCTCTTGCAGTTTTAAAAATTGCTCCCTAGTTTCTGAAAGAGTAGAACGGGTAAGAGTAGGTAAATTGGTATGCACTGCTCTGCCAAACATGAGCTCTTCCAGTGATGGAATAGCACTTAATTGCACTTAAAGGTGTTGCTTTCAGATATAAAATTGCAATGTGTAGATCTTGCTTGGTCTGTCTACATTGGGAATTAGGGATTTCACCGTGTGAATCACTTCGTTCAGCTAGGCTGTTAGATCTAGGATAATGAGGAGAAGAAGCAGTGTGATCAATATTCTCACATTTTTCAATTTTCGCACATATCCTGAAATGGCTTACCAATAAATTGCAGACCGTCATTCATAACAATTTCTCCAGGCACACTAAATAAACTGAAAATAGCACTTATAGAGTGTGTGTGACAGTTGTGCTTGATGTATTGGACAATTGTCGAATATTGGGGTACTTGGTAGTCAATGAAGATAAAGTCAGTGCCATGGACATGAAAGAGGTTGGATGTGATTTTTGACAAAGGGTGGGTAGAAACTTCACACGGAATCAGTGGTGCTTTGTGCTGACTTGGCATATGATCTTCATAATCTTCAGTCAGAAATTCCAGATGGATGATCCACCTCTGCCTCCTCCAGAGGTCTCCAGCATCACAAATGTCAGTCTTCAGCCAATTCAATTCACGCCACAGAATATCAAGAAATGGCTGAAGGCACTGGATGTTGAAAAGACTATTGGCCTTGATGATATTCTGGCAATAGTACTGAAGACTTGTGCTCCAGAACTTGCCATGCCCTGAGCCAAGCTGTTCCAGTACAGCTACAACACTGGCATCTACCCAGCAATGTGGAAAATTGCCCAAGCACGTCCTATATACAAAAAGCAGGTCCAATCTAACTCGGCCAATTACTGCCCCATCAGTCAACTCTTGATCATCAGTAAAGTGATGGAAGGGGTCATCAACAGTGCTATCAAGCGGCACCTGCTTAGCAATAACCTGCTCACTGACACTCTATTCCGCCAGGGTCACTCAGCTCCTGACCTCATTACAGCCTTGGTTCAAACATGGACAAAAGAGCTGAACTCCCGCGATGAGGTGAGAGTGACTGCCCTTGACATCAAGGCACAATTTGACTGACTGTGGCATCGAGGAGGCATAACAAAAGTGGAGTCAATGGGAATAAGGTGGGAAACTCTCTACTGGTTAGAGTCATGCCTAGCACAAAGGTTGTGGTTTTGCATCTCAGTTCCAGGACATCATTGCAGGAGTTCCTCAGGGTAGTATCCTCGGCCCAACCACCTTCAGCTGCTTCATCAATGACCTTTGACTCCATCATAAGGTCAGAAATGGGGATGTTTGCTGATGATTGCACAATGTTCGGCACCATTTGCAACTCCTCAGATACTGAAGCAGTTCATGTCCAAATGCAGCAAGACTTGGACAATATCCGGGATTGGGCTGACAAGCGGCAAGTAACATTCACACCACACAAGTGCCAGACAATGACCATCTCCAACAAGAGAGAATCTAACCACCACCCCTTGACATTCAATGGCATTACCATCACTGAGTGCCCTACTATCAACATCCTGGGGATTATCATTGGCCAGAAACTGAACTGGACGAGCCATATAAATACTGTAGCTACAAGAGCAGGTTAGAGGTTAGGAATCCTAAGGAGCGCAGCTCGCCTCCTGACTCCCCAAAGACTGTCCACCATCTACAAAGCACAAGTCAGGAGTGTGATGGAATACACTCCAATTGCCTGGGTGAGTGCAGCTCCAATAACACTCAAGAAACTTGACACTATCCAGGACAAAGCAGCCTGCTTGATTGACACCCCATCCACAAACATTCACTCCCTCCATCACCGATACACAGTGGCAGCAGTGTGTACCAGCTACAAGATGCACTGCAGAAACTCACCAAGCTTCTTAGACAGCACCTTCCAAACCTACAACCACTACCATCTAAAGGATAGGGCAGCAGATACATAGGAACACCACCACCTGGAAGTTCCCCTCCAAGCCACTCACCATCCTTGGAAATATATTGCTCTTCCTTCACTGTCGCTGGGTCAAAAATCCCTGGAACTCCCTCCCTAAAAGCACTGTGGGTGTGCCTACACCACATGGACTGCAACAGTTCAAGAAGGCAGCTCACCACCAACTTCTCGAGGGCAATTAGGGATGGACAATAAATGCTGGCCTAGCCAGCGAAGCCCACATCCCTTGAATGAATATTAAGAAAAAACATGCCTCGCGCTTCTTGACAATGACTTCAATGTCACTGTTCATATCCGGTCAACAGACTGTTGCTCTTGCGAGCCTTCTCGTCCCATCTATGCACGTGAGAGTGAAGTTATTGAAGAATATCAGGTTGTAAAGATTCCAGTATGATGACCTGCCTGCCTTTAAAAATGACTCCCCGGGAGATGCCTAGCTTGTCCCAGTAAGAGCAAAATGGCCTCTCATGTTCATGGGCGTGCTGAATTGAAACTGGCCATCCTTCAATTATGATTTTCCAGTTTCTGTAGTGTAGAATCTTTTGCCGTTTCTTCTTGTAGCTGCTGGGATTTGTGTGCGCAAAACGTACCAGATCAGTTGATGGACTTGCATTCTCCTGCAAGTGTAACATTGCAGCTCCCTTGAAACTACTAGTTTTGTCCAAATGTTCTGGATATTTCAATGTTAAGTTATGGACTGAGGTGATGGGGTAGTTTCTGAGGTTGTTCTGCTGTGTGATGTCTGACTGACTCCGTGGATTGTCACTAGTATGAGGTCATGGAAAGCTGGGCCTTTAGTCTCCACGATGTAGAACATCCGTGACCTGAAAAAGTTACGGTTTCAGGTGAGTGTCTTAGTGCTGATTTCCACCGGAAATGCCCGAGTACCGTATATCAATTTAATCCTCATCAAAGAATCAAAATTCAAGCAAAACAAGAAATTCAGCATAATAATCTCACCCAGTTATCTGACCAGCAATACCCAAGTAATGGAAATTCTCATTCGGACATTCAGGTTACTCAGCTGCTGAAGGCAGTGAGTACACAGGAAATGGCCCAGCCAGCGAAGCTCATGTCCCATGAATGAATTAAAAAAAAGCCACAAACCTGACTCCTACCTTCAATCCTGCCCACTGGCTCAGATTGTCCTGGGTCAGCGAACATTGGTAAGCTGTCTCCTGGGTGGATTGTCAATAGAGACAGGAAATTTGCTTCTGGGGGGTAGAGGGGTGCAAAGATTATCAGATGAATATAACAGTGGAGTGTGACTATCTGCCTTCAGGGAAGCTGAAGTTGTTCGAATGTGAAAAGATTCTGATTTTGTCCACTGGCCAAGGACAATCGAAGGAAGTGGGGTAACAGGACATTTAAAGTCGTCCTCCCGAAACACGAATGTTGAAACGCAACGATATTCCTCTTGTCCACTGTTGCTAAGGTGTGTTGGCTGCTTCAATCACCAGCCTATGAAAGCCCTGGGAAGGATGAAAGATGACAGCTAAACCCAGAATGACCCTTTAGCTAATTCCACTGTGTGGTCTACCACTAGAACTGGTGATAAAGAGGAAGATCTAATTCCTGGGGCAAACCAGAACTTTACTGTTTAAGAACAAAATTGTGTAGAAAAGGGAATGGCATGGTGGTGCAGTGATTAGTACTGCTGCCTCAGCTCCAGGGACTTGAGTTTGATCCTGACTACGGCTGCGTGTCCATGTGGAGTTTGCTCTTTGTGTGTTTGTGTGGGTTCCTTCCCACTGTCCAAAGACATGCTGGTTAGGTGGTGGATTTGCTACAGTAAAATGTCCCTGTGAATGTGTGTTCATGTGATTGTGTGCCCTATGATGGACTGGCACCTGTCCTGGGTGTACCCCACCAAATGACCATTGCCTGTGGCCCTGAATTGAATGAAACAGCTCTAGAAGAGTGTGTGTAGAAAAGGTAGTTAAATTGTGACAATGGTAAATAAATAAAAGGCAAATTTAGGACTGTCAGAACTTTAAAACTTGAAAAAGGCTTCCGGAGAGTGGTGTTGAGGCTAAAACTTTGATGCATTAAATAAATAGCTGGATGCCATGGTGGAGGGAGAAAAAGAGAATGTATAAGTACTTTCTGGAGGATAAGTTAACACAGGTCCCCTCATCTCTGCTTATCTTGTGAGTTTGTAAATTGCCTGTATCTTTTTCTTAACACCCACTATGCAGTCTGCACTGCGGCTTTCATTACTAAAAACATATCATTCTAAAGTGCAACACAAATCATGAATTTCTGCACACCAGAATCGAAAACGTTACCATAATAAAATTCGCATCTCCAAAGTTGCACTTTTAATTCCTAACGGGGGGGGGGGGGGAGGGGGTGGTCTTTGCAAACATCAAGATCAGCTCCCGACGCACGAAGGAAAAACGCTTTGTTTTTGTTATCTTTGAGGAATTATTCCAGCACCTGGACGATTTGCAGTCGATCAGACTACAGATGGTACATCTGATTTTAATGTACGATCTTGAATTTGCAAAATGCAATTGGGAGAATTGAGACCCCTGACTTCAAAATCAAAATGCAATCATCTGGATACCACCACAATTCACAAATGTGATTTTAAACATCCTTCCAGCTTCTGCCCTGCAATCGCGCTGCTAAATCTGCAAATATCAACCCCCAAAATTATCTTTTTCATCCGACCTCTACGAGCTTTCCAATTGTCAGTCATTGCAAAATGTAGCAATGATATCAATATTACATTAAAGTCACAAATCAAAGCCTTATCTTTAAAACATTGCACCCAGGCATTATCCAGTCCAGCACTGGAACTGAAGTTCTGCATGTGTAAAGATTGCACAATCTTCACAGGTAAGAAGTAACACATCACACATATAAATTGTAAAAAAATTGTCGCATTAAATGTGAAAGGAAAGATGAACGGTTTTGCTAACAAGTCGCATTGCAAAATCAATTTAAATACCTCTATATATTAAAGCGATTTTAAGATAGCATCTCGAATTTGCAAATGCAATTCGTCAAGAAAGACGAAATGTAACTTTAAAACCAAAGTGCAATCTGCATGAACCTCCACCCCCACCCCAGGTAAAACATTAGCAACTAAAACCAACCCCTGAAGGTGTCCTTTGCAGAATCAGACTCTTTTAACACTTCATCGTCCTTGCGATCTATCTTCAATGCACACACAATTTGGTTACCCTCCCTCACCGACTCCTCCCAATCACTGCACGTGTCCCTCAGAAATGTGTATTTTCAAAAAACAAGGGAACTATGCGTGGAACAGTCATTGCAAAGTACTTTATTGCAAGCAAAACGTGTTGGGGTGCTTCCAGAGAGACCAGCCGAGGCAATAGAAATTCTTATATATACATATTTGTTTAAATTTGTGACTTTAGGTTAAACCATATTGCCCCCTCCCCATATGCAATTCAGAAACCTCCCCCTAAAGAAGTGCAGTGTACATGAAGAATTTGCCCAGTTCGCTGACTGAAACTCCTTTTAGAAATCCAGTAGTCCAAGGGTTCTTGGAACAGAGTAGGGCTCCATACATCATATTCAGTCTGACTGTAGATTTACTCTGCAACTGTTTACATGCAACAATTTGTAGTTATATAGCACTTCCGACATAATAAAATGCCTCAAGGCACTTTGAAGAGGTGTTATAAAAATAACTAAGGCACATATAAAGATACTGGGGCAGATGTTCAAAAGCTTGGTCAAAGAGGTAGTAGGTTTTGAGCAGTGTCTTAAAGGAGGAAATAGAGTTGGAGACGTTTAATGGAATTTTCAGAGTTTAGGGCATTGGCAGCTGAAGGCACAGCAACCAATGATGGAACGATTAAAATTAGAGATGCTCAAGGGGTTGGGGGTGCAGATATTTCAGAATAATGGGAGCTTGGAGGAGATTACAGAGAGGCTGTGGGATTGGGGGGAATGTGGGGGCAAGGCCATGAAGGAATTTGAAACCAAGGATAATAATTTTAAAATTAAGGTGTTGCTTAACTGGGAGTCAATGCAGCGAGCATAAGGGTAATGGTTGAATGGGGCTTGGTGCCAGTTAGGACAGTGGCAGTGGATTATTGAATGACCTCTCAAGTTTACAGAGGATAGAAAGTGGGTGGAGGACCAGGTGTGTGATACACTCGAGGTAAAAAAGGCATGGATAAGAGTTTCAGCAACAGATGAGCTGAGGCAAGGGCAGAATCAGGAAAATGGTGGAAACCAGGTGATGGGGCAAATATGTAGTTGGAAGTTATTCTCAGAGTCAAAATTGACACTATGGCTGTGAACAATCTGGTTCAGGCTCAGACATACATCAGTGCAAGGCCATTTCATTTCACACAACAACAATTTAGGGCTCTCACCTGGGATGATTTCCGGCCTCAGAGAGCTGCCAGCCAATCTGATTGGCCAACAGTTCTTTAGTGCCAGCAGCTCAGGAAGCTGCAGTGGACAGGACTGGGACTGCAAGCAGTCCCCAGAACCTGAGTTCTGAGAGTTCAGGAACCAGGAACGTTTTGCTGGTCTCAGGGCAGGGAGGGAAGGTGAGGCCTGGAGAGGTGGACAGAAGCGGGTTGGGGTGTCAGTCGAGAGGTTGTAGTTGGGGGGGGGGGGCGGGGGGGGTTGAAGAGGGGCTCCGCAGGGGTCAGACCTTTTTTTTTGGGGGGTGGTCAGGGGTGCCCAATGTTAAATAGAGGCTGCTGATGGAGGTACACCCTCTCCCCCACCCTTTCTCACCCAAGGTCTGAACAGGGTTAATTTTCGGGCTCTTACCTTGCCGCTGAACTGCTGCACCAGCCTGAAAATTGAGGCTGGCTAGAAAACAGCCCTTAAGTGGTCAATACTCTCATCATCGCACCCCCCCCCCCTCTCACACGCTTACAAACCCGCCAGCTGGGAACGCTAAATTCTGTCCAAGCTTATTGCGTGCAAGTTAATTCTTAAGGCAAGTTGAAATAACATTACCACAGTTAGTTATTCAGCATTTAGTGTTTCAACAAAGACAATATTAAAGAATAGTTTGCTAGAAGGAATAACATTTTTGATCATTTACAATGTGATAATAATAATACACTGCACTTAGCAATACTACAAAAAAGATCACACTTTGGATTTTCTCTTCAGTCTAGGGCAATGTTAAATTCTGATAAAGTTACACTTGAAACTTTAATTTGTCTGTACTTTCCACAGGTGTTGACTGACCTGTGCAGTGTTTTCACTTTTTCTGTTTTTGTTCCAATTTTCAGTGTTGTGGCCTACCGTTGTACTCACCACACCTCTTTCACCCTCCTCAAGTCCGCGTGTGGAAGAAGTGCTCAGCACAACCATGATACAACTGTCCACTTAGCAAGCAATTGTGCAAAATATCACAGTTAATTCTTCATTCCTCAAGATTAATTTTCTGATCAACTCAGGTATTTGTGAACCACAGCATTTTACATCACATCATTAACAAACCTAGATTGCAAATTTGATGCTGATGCTGAGAACACAATGGTGTCACAGGTTGGTTATGTTGGATAATCTGGATTAAAAGGCTAATAGAACCAGATTCCTGATGTGATTATCAAGTTCCAAATATTTTCCATATAGACTCCATTTTTATACCAGCTCTTGACTGAGTGGCAAAATTATGGGTTCACCAACAAGTCTGTCTAATTTTTTTATTTGTTCATGGGATGTGGGTGTTGTTGACTAGACCAGCCTTTATTGCCCTTGTTTAGAGGACTTTTAACAGTCAACCTGAGGGTCTGGAGTCACATGTAGACCAGACCAAACCAAGTAAGGATGGCAAATTTCCTTTCCCTAAAGAACCAGATTTTTTTTAGCGAACTGGATTTTTACAACAATGGTTTCGTGGTCATCTTTAAACCTTCAATTCCAGATTTTTATTGAATTTAAATTTCACCATAGGCCATGGTGGGATTTGAACCCGAATACTCTGGAATACCAGTCCAGTGACAATACCATTATGTCACCACCTCCTCCCTAATGCCTCTGCCTCTACAGAAAATGGATCTCAATGTACGGTAATCACAAAACCAATAAGATTAAAACTTCAACAGTCCACTGTTAAGCTTCCTTCTTGGCTTTCGCTTTTTTAATTTTCTTCTTCAGGTTGATGATGTCCGTGTACAAATTGCGTTGAAGAACTCCCGATGCACAAATAACGCCCCCATTGATGGCTCCCATAAACCCACAGGAAAATATGTCCTGACCTGGAATGATGTGGGCAAGAGGCAGGGGAAATTATTACACAATAGTATAGACAGGAATGACCTTTTCTCATTTCTATATTTACACTCTCTTTCACTTCTGTTTTCTCTACAATGCAAACAAGTTTTGGTGTTTAATGAAACAGTCTTGTGATGGAGTAATTTGATAATGTAGCAGGTCAAGCTTTTTACTTTGAGCATCAGTATTTGTAAAAGTGCATTTCTCAGCAGATGCTGAATCATTTGGCCCTTAGGTTGGTTTTTCTTTAGACTTTCACAAGCTTTGGGCTTTATTGGTATTTATTACCTTTAATTAAGTGGTTTGCTAAGTCAATCAAGAGGGCGGTTAAATGTCACCCATATTGCTGCTGGTCTGAAGTCATATATAGGCCAGACCTGGTAAGGATGGCAGATTTCTTTCACTAAAGGATACAAGTGAACCAGATTGTACTTTTTTCCCCACAACAATCCAACACCTACATGGTTACCATTAGGAATATATACTTTTTAATTCCATATTTTTGTTTATTAACTGAATTTAAATGCTCTGCTGCATGATGAGATTTAAACTCATGTCTCAGATCATTAGGATAGTAATATAACCACAATACAACAGTTTCCTATGATTCCACCTAATAGTAGCTTCGGACTGTATATTAGAATTGCTTCTTCAAGCTAATTTGTAATCTAAATTCAGTGGCCTTTTTAGTTGGACAAGGATTTCTAACATGATAACAACATATTGCAGTTCAAAACAGTTTATGTTAAAATGATTTCATCAGTATGAAGCGTATTAGACTTCGCCTCGTTGCCATATTTGTGTAATTAATAAGGCTTAAGGTATCAAAATAGTGATGAAAAGTCTTAATTTCTATGTATCATTGGAATGTTGTTAAGATAGTCTTTCAGTTGGCATCTCTTTAAGTGCCAAAATATTGTAATGTAGCTTTAAGAAAGAACATATGGAGTTATAGCTAGGAGACATTTTAAATATTTGGGTTCCAGTGAGTCTAGCATTAGCAGTAAACAGAAGTTGCAATACTGATTGGGAAAAAAATGGTCTAAAGATGGGTCTCTGATGAAAAAGGTAGAAGTTAAGGTTAGATTGTTGTGGGGTAGCCAAGAGCACTCTTCCCATTGGTCAAGAATTGTAAATATTGGGGACAAGCTAAAGTTAGATTGTTGTGGGAAAGCAGGAGCACTCTTCCCATTGGTCAAGAATTGCAAATATGTAATTAGAAATTGTTAATTGTGTTGACATGTGTGCACATACTGGATGTTGCAAAAGCTGCCTGCAAAAAAGGGTATAAAAGAAGAAAAACATCACTGGGGTTTTTGCACTTGCCAGGGGATAGCATTCATCCCAGGACACTTGCTGGGGGCATTTGTCGGGATAGAAAGTTAGGGTTTAACGGTAGAGCACTTGCTATGAAGTTAGCACTTGTGTGGACATTGCCAGTTGATGGGTAATTGCCATAGGTTTGGCTAAGAACCTAGAGGTGACTAAAGTAATTGTCACAAGTTGGAGATTGCCATAAGAATTCAGATCAGTATTAGAATCCAGTATAAGGGCCAAAGGTAATTGCTTTAAGTGAAAGTGAGTAGCCTTTGTTAGAAAACTGTCTCCATCAGAGAGGGGAGGGGTGGGGAAGAGACGATCCACTAGAGTTGAAGCCTTAAAGCTGCAAGGGATCAATATTTATGTTAGAGTTAATTTGACTAAGTTAAAATCCAAAAGGATGTCATGAGTCAAGAGACTAGGTTCAAGGAATCAAGAAGAGAAAGCCCCAGAGGTCCCAGGGTCCATGGAAAGACAGAACGACACGAGTGGAACTTGTGTATTGTGCCATGCCTAGGTTAGTGGAATGTTAAACATTAATCTTTGTTGTGTAATAAACCTTGTTAGTTTTTATTCTAAATTAGTGATGTCCTTTTTGCCAATAAGGCTACTGGCAAGAATTTTCTTACTCTGGGATTTAGTATAGAGTCCAAATCTCTACATGTGCTTCACCATTTGCCTAAAATAACACTATTGACCCCAGTTCCTTGATTGATCTGCAAATCATAAAGATCTTTAAATTATGCTTTGAGATAAATGAGTGTTGCTTAGCTAAAAAGGAGGGGGGAGGGGTTTGGAAATTTTGATTATTATTTAATCAATTATTATTAATCTTTAATTATTTGTATCCAATATAGTCCACAGTATAATTTCAAGGCCATAGTGATTTCTCTAACATATTCAATTTAACATAATTCATTATCTCAAATTCAATGATAAATTGGGCAAATTCCAAATCCTGCTAAAATGACATTAAACTAGTTACTGGTTCAACCAATGTCTTATTTTTTTCATTACATTACAACTCCTTAGCTTACTACCTTCCCATTTAGCTATGAGCAAAGGTGTGCTTTTGGTTCCCTTGCACTTCTTTCTGATTGATGTTATACTTTCTTCTTTTAAGATCATTGTTTACTTTAATTGCTGCCCACTTAAATGCTCATCACTCCTGTCAGAAGTCATCACTTTTCACTTTGGACCAATTGCTTCCAGCCACTGGCCCCTCCAGCAGTCAAATGTCTCAGTAAATTATCCTATTTCTGACAATTTAATGCGGTAGTTGAGGGCAAGCAATATTTTTAATTAAAAAAGAAACTTCCAGCCTCTGCTTTGGATTTTAAATAATTTTTATTGCTTGACTTAGGGGGTAACATACCTGTTAAGTAAAGGTTCTTGACTGGTGTTTTTGCTCTAAAGGAGGCAATAACTTCTGGTGCAAAACGTGACACATCATGATTGAGACCATACATTTCTCCACATGAAGCAGCTATGTAGAACTGATTTGTAAGAGGAGACCCAACCCTAATGTATTCGATCTGGAGAGCATTCAGACACAAACAAGTCAAGTTAGCCAAAAGAAAGTGAATGTAGGAATGATTTTTGCGCTATTCACAAGCAATTGTAAACTCACAAGAAGCACTCAAGCCAGAGAAATCTCTGATTGTAATGCAGACTTCAATCTATAATGTAACTTTTGATTCTCACAGCTTAATAATGAACAAGACGCTACATAAGATATTTGATTACATTCCTGATGAAAGGCAAACATACCTTGTCTTTGAGTTGTGGAAAATACTCGGTAACTTGGTCTATCAATCTTTTGGCAATATCCATTTTTAAATTTTCATAGTCATCTCCTCTCTTTTTCACACGTTGGTCCTTCCATTCTTCAAACCACTCAAAGCGTGCTAATGTCACAATTACCATACTAGATTTCCCTAAAGAATAAGAATTTAAATTACCATCCCTTCAAATACAAATCTCACAGTAGTAAAATAAATGGGTTCTTTTGAACAGGTTTTCTCATTTTTAAAATAAATTGTCATGAGTGACGATCTTGTTTATGCTATGCTCTTGAACACTTGAGGACATACGTGTCATTGCCTTGGGTTAAGCCCAAAATTTTTCACTGGGTTGGAAAAGTTACTTATAATTTTCCAAAGTTGTGTTCATGGTAATTCTCTGTTAGAATGGGAAATTTGGCATTTATTTTAAAATAGCAAGGAATATAGCCTTTGGTTCTAAATTTCTCCCTATTATCCTTTTATTTCCCCCGGAAGTATTGACTCTGTCTGGGGTAACCTGTCTCCAAGGTTGTCATTCACTCCCTGGATAGCTTGTCCAAGTGGTTACTCTTCATGGGTAATCTTCAATAAGGTGGCAGCACAACTGAACCAATCCTGTTCTGACCCAAAGTACTTAAGTGCATACTTTACAATATGGACTCATGGATGGCAATCAGGAGCAAGACGCCGGCTGATTTCTCCCTCCCTAGGTCAGGGACATCCAGAGGTCAGTTATGGCACTCCTAATGCCCGACTGAGATTAAGTAATTTAGCACAAAAGGACACTGAACCTAAGATCTTCTGGCCTATTTTGGCTCGATTGATTTTACTAACTGAGCAATTAAGGAGGTGAAAAAAAATTAAAGTGAAATATTGGTTTTAAATATTAGATACATGTCTGCTGCTGTTTACCTGCATATCTGTCATTCCAGGATGGATCCTTAGCTGATGGAAAGGAGACAAACATTAGAGGACACCCTTCAATGGCATCTTCTTTGCTGAGTGTCAAGTACTTATTGAACCTTAAATGATGACAAGAAAGTGTTAGAAAGCAAAACAACTAAAATGTGCCCTATAAAGCAACTCAGGAGAGAGGAATTATGGATAGCGTGTTCAAAGAGGTGGTCACACCACAGCTTAGGAGCATGGAGGCAGAAAGGGAATGGGTGACTGCCAGGCAGTCTGAGAGAACCAGACAGGTATTGCAGGAGTCCCATGGGGTCCCACTCGCTGATTGCTTTTCCATTTTGGATACTGGTGAGGGAATTAGTTCCTTGGAGGATTGAAGTCAGAGCCAAGTTTGTGGCACTGTGGGCAGCTCAGCTGCACAGGAGGGGAGGAAAAAGTAAGGAAAGGCAGTCATGATAGGGGATTCATTAGTTAGGAGAACCGACAAGCATTTCTGTGGCCGTAGGTGTGACTTCAGGTTGGTATGTTGCCTCCCTGGTGCCAGGATTAAGGATGTCACAGAGTGGGTGCAAGGACATTCTTCGGGAGGAGGGTGCATAGCCAGAGGTCGTGGTCCACATTGGTACCAATGACTTGGTAGGAAAGGGGTTGAGGTCCTGAAAGCATATTTCTGGGAGCTGGGAAGGAGATTGAAAAATAGGACCTTTAAAGCGATAATCTCATGATTACCCCCAGTTCCAAATGCTAGTGAGCATAGAAATAGGAGAATTGAATGATTGAACACATGGATGGAAAGCTGGTGTAGGAGGTAGGGCATTAGATTTCTGAGGTGTTGGGACTGATTCTAGGGAAGGTAGGATCTGTGCAAGCTGGACAGTTTACACCTGAACAGGACTGGGACAAATATCCTTATGGGGAGGTTTGCTAGTGCTGTTGGGGAGGGTTTAAACTAGATTGGCAGGGGGATGGGAACCTGAGGGCAGATTCAGATAGGACAAATTCAGAGCAGGGAACAGAGAGAGAAAATTACCGAATGACTCAAAGATTGAAGGAGCAAAGGTTAAAAAGTGTACAGGACAGGAATTTGGCAGCGTTAAAAGATATATATGTAAATGCAAGGAATATAGCAAATAAAGCCAATGTGCTGAGGGCAGAGATAGACACATGGCAACATGATATCCTTGCTCTAACGGAAACCTGGCTTAAAGAGGGGCCAAAAATGGCAGTTCAAAATCCCTAGATATAGATTTTCAGGCAGGATAGGCAGGGGGATAAAAAAGTTGGGGTTTAGCCTTATTGGTGAAGGAATTAATCACAGCTGTGAGGAGAGATGATATACTAAACGAACCATCAAATGAGGCCATTTGGGTTGAGCTCAGAAATAAAAATGGGGCAGCCACACTGCTAGGATTGTACTAGAGGCTCCCAAGTAGTGAGAGGAAGATAGAATAGCAAATATGCAGGCAAATTTCTGAGTGCAAAAACAATAGGGCAATAATAGTTGGGGACTTCAACTATCCTAATATCAACAAGGGTACCAATAGTGTTAAAGGAATAGAGGGCACAAATTTCTTGAACTGCACTCAAGAAAACTTTTTTAGCCAGCACGTAACAAGCCCAGTAAGAGGGAGTGCAATTCTAGATTTTGTCTTAGGAAATGAAGCAGGACAAGTGGATGAAGTAGCAGTGGGTGACCATTTTGAAGATAGTGATCATAATACAGTTAGATTTAGCATCCTTATGGAAAAGGACAAGGGTAGAACAGGAGTAAGCGTTGTAAATTGGGGGAAGACAAATTTTACAAAGCTGAGAAGTGATCTGGCGAAAGTGAACTAGATACAGTTATTTGGTGGAAAATCAGCAACAAATCAGTGGCAGGCATTAAAAAGCGAGATTCTATGAGCACAGTGCAGACATGTCCCTTCAAAGAAAAAGGGGCAGTACTGCCAAGTCTGGTCATCCAGAAGCATTCAGGATAAGGTAAAGCAGAAAAAGGAAGCTTAGGGCAGTCATAAAATACTTAATACTGTAGAAAGCCAAGAGGAGTATAGAAAATACACGGGTGAAGTTAAAAAGGAAATTAGGGAAGCAAAGAGAGGAAATGAAAAAAATATTGGCAGGCAAAATCAAGGACAACCCAAAGATGTTTTATCAGTACATTAAGAGGATAACTAAGGAAATGGTAGGGCCTAGCAGAGATGTACAAGGTAACTTATGCGTGGATACAGAAGGTGTGGACAGGGTTCTTCATAAGTACATTGTCCCTGTCTTCACAAAGTAAAGGGATGATGCAGACATTCTAGTTAATGAGGAGGAGTGTGAAATATTAGCTACAAAAGCATAATGAGAGAGGACTGGAGGGATTGATATCCTTGAAGTTGGATAAATCACCAGGGCCAATTGGCTTGTGTACCAGGCTGTTAAAGAAAGCCTGGGGGGAAATACCGGATGCTCTGAGGATCATTTTCCAATCCTCACCAGATGCAGGCAAGGGACCACAGGATTGGAGATCTGCGAATGTCGTACCATTATTTAAAAAGGGTGCAAGGGATAGGCTAAATAATTATAAGCCGGTCAGCCTGACTTTGATGCAAATTATTAGAATCAATTCTGAGAGACAGGATAAACTGTCACTTAGAAAGGAATTGATTAATCAGGCATAGTCAGCATGGTTTTGTTAGGGGAAGATCATGTCTTACTAACTTAATCAAACTTTTGAGGATGTAACAAGGATTGATGAGGGTAGTGTAGTAGATGTTGTCTATGTGGATTTTAGTAACGCATTTGACAAGGTCCCACATGGCAGAAAAGTGAGGTCCTATGGGATACAGGGGAAGGTGACGAGTTGGATCCAAAATTGGCTCAGTGACAGGAAACAAAGAGTAATGGTCGGTGGACATTTTTGCGTATGGAAAGCGGTTTCCAGTGGCCTTTCTTAGGGCTCAGTGTTGTACATGTTAATGATTTAGACTTAAATGTGGGAGGTATGATTGGGAAATTTGCAGATGACACAAAAATCGGCCATGTAGTTGATTGTGAAGAGGATTGCTGTCGACTCCAGAAAGATATCAATGGTTTGGCTGAGTGAGTGGAGAAGTGGCAAATGGAATTCAATCCAGAGAAGTGTGAGGTAATATATTTGGGGAGGGAAAACCAGGATAGGGAATACACAATAAACGAGAGGATATCGAGAGGGGCAGAGGAAATGAGAGACCTTGGAGTGCCTGTCCACAGGTCCCTGAATGTGGCAGGACAGGTGAATAAGATGGAGAAGAAAGCATATTGAATGTTTTCCTTTATTGGATAATACATAGAATACAAAAGCAGCAATGTAATGCTGGAACTGTATAAAATGCTGGCTAGGCCACAGCTGGAATTTTGTGTACAGTTCTGGTCACCACATTATGGAAAGGACATAATTGCTCTGGTGGGAATACTGAGGAGATTTACAAGAATGTTGCCAGAGCTGGAAAATTGCAGCTACGAGGAAAGATTGTATAGGCTAGGGTTGTTTTTCTTAGAACGGAGGAGGCTGAGCGGTGACTTAATTGAGGTGTACAAAAATTGAGGGGCCTAGACAAAGTAGAAAGGAAAGACTTGTTTCCCCCAGCAGGAAGGTCAATTACCAGGGGGCACAGATTTAAGGTGATTGGTAGAAGGATTAAAGGGGACATGAGGAAAAACTTCTTCACCCAGAGGCTGGTGGGTGTTTGGAATTCACTATCTGGTTTGGTGGTGGAGGCAGAAACCCTCAACTCATTTAAAAGGTACCTGGATCTGCACCTGAAGTGCTGTAACCTGCAAGACCGGTGCTGGAAAATGGAAATAAAATGGGCAGTTAGTTTTTTATTTTTTGGCCGGTGCAAACACAATGGGCTGAATGGCCTCTTTCTGTGCCATAATTTTTCTATGGTTCTATGAATTTGTAATTTCAATATATAAAAGCAAGGTCTTTATTATTTTCTTATTTCCATTTACCAAATCATCAGGTCATTTCAAAGCATATTAAACCAATTTGAGTTTGAACAAGCTTCTAGCTTCTTTTAATGGGTTTTTCTTAGGGGAGAAGGAAGAAAATGAAAAATTAGGGACCTAGGAACAAGAGTAACCCATTCAGCCCCTCAAACCCGTGCCATCCCTCAATGAGATCACGGCTGATCTGCACATTACAGAATCTTAATGGCACAGGTGAAGGCCATTTGGCCCATCGCATTAGCACCGGCTCTCCAAATGAGCATTACGATCTAGTGCCATTGCACTGCCTTTTCCCCATACACCCTGCACATTGTTTCTATCCAAATAATCATCTTGAATGCCTCGATTGCACCTGCCTCCACCACACTTCCAGGAAGTGCATTCCAGACCCAAACCACTCATTGCATGAAAAAGAATTTTCTCACATTGTACTTGCTTCTTTTGCAAATCACTTTAAATCTGTGCCCTCTCATTCTTGATCCTTTTACGAGTGGGAACTGCTTCTCTCTATCTACTCTGTCCAGCCTGCTCATGATTTTGAATATCTCCAACAAACCTCCTCTTAGCCTTCTTCTCTCCAAGGAGAACAGTCCCAACCCCTCAACCTCCAATCTATCCTCATAGCTGAGGTTTCTCATCCCTGGAACCATTCTCGTAAACCTCTTCTGCGCTCTCTCCAATGTGTTCACATCCTTCCTATAATGTGGCACCCAGAATTGTATACAATGCTCCAGCTGAGGTCCAACAAGTGTCTTATATTAATTCAGCATAACCTGCTTGCTCTTGTACTCAATGCCCCTCTTAATAAAGCCCAGGATACTATATGCTTTATTACCTGCTCTCTCCACCTGTCCTGCCACCTTCAATGATCTGTGCAGATATACACCCAGGTCTTCCTGCTCCTGCCCCTGTTCAACATTTCACCCCTTATTTTATATTGTCTGTCCATGTTCTTCTTACCAAAATGCATCACCTCACACTTCTCCGCATTGAACTTTATCTGCCCACTCCACCAGCTTGTCCATGTCCTTTTAAGGTTCTACACTGTCCTCTTTGCAGTTTATAACACTCCCAAGCTTCGTATCATCCGCAAACTTTGAAAATTGTCCCCTGCACACCAAGATCTAGATCATTAATATATATCAGGAACAGCAAAGGTCCTAATACTGACCCCTGGGGAACTCCACTACAAACCTTCCTCTAGCCTGAAAAATATCCATTGACCATTACTCTCTGCTGCCTATTTTTCAGCCAATTTTGTATCCATGTTGCTACTGTCCCTTTTATTCCATGAGCAATAACTTTTCTCACAAGTCTGTTGTGTGGCACCCTATCAAATGCCTTTTGAAAGACCATGTACACCATACCAACAGCATTACCCTCATTGACCTTTTCTGTTGCCTCTTCAAAAAAATGCCAGTAAGCTAGTTAAACACGATTTCCCCTTTAGAAATCCATGCTGGCTCTTCCTTATCAACCCATATTTTCCATGTGACTACTAATTCTATCCCAAATAATTGTCCCTAGAATCTTGCCCACCACTGAAGTTAAACTGACTGGTCTGTAATTGCTGGCCTTATCCTTACAGCCTTTTTTGAACAAGGACGTAATGTTTGCAATTCTCCAGTCCTCTGGCACCTCCCCTGAGTTTATGGAAGACTGAAAGATTATGGCCAGTGCCCCTGCAATTTCTACTCTCTCTCCCTTCCTTCAATATCCTCGGATGCATCTCATCTGGTCCCGGTGCCTTGTCAACTTTAAGTACTGACAGTCTATTCAATACTTCTTCCTTCAATTTTGAACCCTTCTAGTGACAGAATTTCCTATCTGTCATCATGGTCTGGGTAGCATCTACCTTCTTGGTAAAGAAAGATGCAAAATATTCATTTAGTACCTCAGCCATGGCCTCTTTGTCCATGTGTAAATTCCCTTTTACGTTGCTAATTGGCCCTACTCCTCCTTTAATCACCCTTTTACTATTTACATGCCTATATGAGGCTTTGAGATTCCCCTTTATGTTGGCTGCCAGTCTTTTCTCATAATCCCTCATCGCTTCTCTAATAAGCTTTTTCACCTCCCCTCTGAACCTTTTGTATTCCTCTTGGTTCTCAATTATATTTTCTACTTGACACCTGTCATAAGCACAATTTTTCTTTTTTATCTTAATTTCTATCTCCATTTTCATCCAGGGGGCTCTGGGATTGTTGGCCCTACCTTTCCCTTTCGATGGAATATACCTTGACCGTGTCCAAACCAATTATTTTTTGAAGGTGTCCCATTGTTCAGCTACAGTTTTTCCTGCTAACCTTTCATTCCAGTCTATCTGGCCCAGCTCCGTTCTTGCTCTATCGCAGCTGGCTCTTGTCCAGTTAATTATTCTTACTCTGGATTGCCTATCATCCTTTTCTATCATCAGCCATGATACATCACATCAACTCCATTTACTCGCCTTTGCTTTATATCCCGATACCTTAATCTAATCACTCTCAGTTTTGAGAGCTTCAGTTCACCTAGTATCCACAGCCTTTAGGGAATAGAATTCCACATTCTAAAAGTTGAAGGTCTGAACTGCATTTGCATATTTTCTAATGGCAAGTGCTTTCACATGCCTGATTTCCCACTGCCAATATCTAAGGAAAGCAACCCCCATATGCTGACCTTCACTCCTGGCTTTCAGATGATTACAGGTTATGCTGCACTCAACTCTGTAATGCAGGGGCCAATTAGATAAACGGATAATGATTTAAGAATTGCTTACATGAGAACGGTATGTGGCAGAGGGGGCTTAAAGGACTGGGGGTGGGGTTGGGGGGAAAGAGACAAAAAAATAATTGGACAGTTTGACTGGAACCAACCGTGATACTACTGTGACAAGTAGCTTCAGTACTATCTGTGTGGAATAGAAGCTTTGCTTGAAGTTAAGATGGAAAGTTTCTAGTAACTATGTATGAAAGCATGGTGCAGAAGAGTTGCCAACTTTCCATAATTGTCCTGGAGGCTCCTGGAATTAAGGGGGTGAAACTGGTCTATGCCAGCAGTGGAATTGGCACCTAATGTTTCATCATACCTGTTTGTATTTTCCACTAGCTTGGAAAATATTCCCAGAACTTTTAATTTCAAACCCCAGTAAAAGAAATCATGAAGCTAGAAAATGAGTCTCCAAAAATGTGAACTTTAATGGAAAGAAGATCAGGCGCGAGAGAAAGTAAAATTGACTGACGATTCACTACAAACCCATTTCTCACTGCTGCCATAGACCGGTTTCACTCCCCTCAATGTTATAACCCCCTAGGGACTACTCTGAGCAAACCCAGGAGAAAAATCATTGCGGCATGAAAAGAAATTGCTACCACCTTTCCACCTCCACATTTTCTTTGAACACTTTCAGTTAATAGTCATAAAAATATTGGAGATAGGTAAAAAGAAAGGCTGTCTGATTGGGCTATCATGATGAATCCTCTAGAATATACCAAACCAGAGCTGGCAAGCCTAGGGTGGAGAAAAATGAAAAGAAGAGAGAATAAGAGCATGCATTCCAGATATCAGGAAAATAATTAAGAAACAAATCAAAAGTCATGTTGATGGATTCGTTTTCGTAATTTTTCCATGGAGTGTTGTCCATGCAAATGCACATTAATGACTTGTGCCTGTCAGTAAGCAAACACTTTTCCTGGATGTTGAACATTGAAAGTTGGGCGTTTCCTGCATTAAGGGCACATCAATTTCAGTTCCATATTCAAAATGACAACATTTTGACAACAAGGAAGCATTAGTTATAAAGAAAAGCTCATTCAAGCTTACCAAGCATGTTTAGTAAAACAGGAAGAAGCTTGAGGAAATTTTTTGTGATTGTTCATCCAAGGGTTGTAGGCATTAACTGGCAGGGTGAGCATTTATAGCCTGTCCTTAACAGCCCCCCGGTGAGCCACCATCTTGAATTGCCATAGTCTGTGCCATGTAGAGGGGCCTACGGTGTTGTTATGTAGGCAGCTCCGGGATTTTGACCAAGCAACAATGAAGGAACATGTTTCCAAATCAGGATGGTGTTTGACTTGGAGGGAACTTGCATGTGATGGTGTTTCCATGCACCTGCTGCCCTTGTTCTTCAAGGTGGGAGGTTTGGAAAGTATAAAAGCAAATAAGCAGAGATTTTAGATGAAAGAAGCCTTAATAGAGGTGGAAACAAAAATATGATTAAAACGACCAGCGATACACCTGACAATAGAGGACAGTGCAATACTTTGGAGTCCTGCAATCATGTTATTTTACAAAATTGAATGCAACCAAATAAAGGTGGGTTCTCATGCATTGGATGCTATGTTGCCAAGTTTAAAGCACTACATTGACTTACAGCTCATCAAGGTTGTTCTCTTGAAAAAACCAATAATTTGATGCTTTCAATCCCAACTCTTCCTTTGAACCATTAAGACCGACAAATACGCTGAATCCTCCTATTCCATGTTGCACCATACTCAGCTGAGCTTGGATCACTGTGGGGTCAACAGAATGATCAATAACCATGATAATAATTGAAGAAATTATTTTTGTGCTCCTGAATATCAGCATCAACATAAATAATAATTTATGGACTTCTGGAAGTTCAGTAACAGAATTTCCATGATTTTCAGACTAAGATTAATCTTGTGCATTCTGGTGCCCAGCTGAAGAATCCAACCAGTCTACATTCCTGAGATTTGTCAAATGGAGCTCTAGCTGAAGAAGGGAAATGAAAACTGAAGCTGGCCACCCAGTTGTCACCATGTGACCTTGGGAGCTTTCACTAAGAAAGAGCTTCTCTGTACATTTTTCTTCCTTCCTCTCCATTAACCATTCCATAACCCAAATTGAGCAGGCAAGCTACCTGTGCCAACATCACGCCAGCCACAATTTGCCTTCCATGTTGACAGGGCCACATTAAGCATTCTTGTGATAAAATATCTAAGGATTAAATTTTGTGAACTGTTGCAGAGGCTTTTGGAATGTCTTTGTCCATGTCTTCCTAGCCTCTTGTGAGGCTTCAAAGCACCCTCCATTCTCCCTACTCTGCCCACAGCCTTCTTTGGCTCTGTCTTCCTGCTGTTGGGATTAGGATGAAGGTCCAACAACAGTCAAATGACTAATTCACCCCTCTCCACTCTCTCAAATCTCAGTCTCTGCCTGTCATGCACTACTTAAGCATTTAGGTTTGGAATTCTATGTTCCTTTGGATAAAAGACTGAATTGGAAATTGGTTTTAAACAGAGAATTGTAAACATAAAGTTACCACCATCTCTTTTACCACAATTAGTTTGTTTTATTCAAAATAGAGATGCATGCTCTGCTACATTTGCACCATACAAGTGCCAGGCAATAACCACCTTCAACAAGAGAGAATCTAACCATCACTCCTAGTCATTCAATGGCATTACCATTGCTGAATCCCCCACTATCAACATACTGGGGGCTACCATTGACCAGAAACTGAACTGGACCAGCCATATAAATACTGTGGCTACAAGGTCATGTTAGAGACTAGGAATCCTGCAGCAAGTAGCTCACCTCCCGACTCCCCAAAGCCTGTCCACCATCTACAAGACACAAGTTAGGAGTGTGATGGAATACTCTCCATTTGCCTGGATGAGTGTAGCTTCAACAACACTTAAGATGATCAACACAGTTCAGGAAAAAGCATCTTGCTTGATTGGCACTCCATCCACAAACATTCTCTCCCCACATCCTGCACTGCAGGAATTCACCAAGGTTCCTTCGACAGCACTTTCCAAAGGCACGACCACTACTACCTAGAAGAAGGGTAGCAAGTGCAATGGAACACCATCACCTGGAAGTCCCCCTCCAAGCCACTCACCATTCCTTCACTGTCACTGGATCAAAATCCTGGAACTCCCTCCCTAACAGCACTGTGGGTGTACCTACACCACATGGACTGCAGCAGTTCAAGAGGGCAGCTTACCACCACCTTCTCAAGGGCAATTAGGGGTGGGCAATAAATATTGGCCTTGCCAGGATGCCCATATCCCATGAATGAGTAAAAAAAACACTACATTGCTTTCCTTCTGATATGCTCCTTCAGCTAGCCAGGATAGCAGTGTCCTTCTGATTGAATAATGGTAATGATGGTGGGATTTTACATTTGCAAATCGGGACTTCTGCTGTTCTGCGTATGTGTAAAATCTGGCATGGTGATGTCGGGTTGTGCACCTGCCAGTTTCTCATAACACGGTAGGTGGGTAGGTGCCGAAATCAGCAGCCTGCCCGTCATTTTAAAATAAATTATTAATGGGCAATTGAGCTTGTCAACGAACCAATTGACCCGAACATTTCTCTGCCCGTGCCACAATGCAGTTAGTGCGGGCAAGCGGCGAGAATGGGGAGTCTGCTTTTTCACCAAATGCGGTGAAGGGGGTGGGGGGGGTGGGGTACATTATTTATGGGATGCTCTGTGCATATCAGCCCCTAAGATGAGATCCCTGTCCCCACCCCAACAACTGTTGTGCCTCCCTGCATGGCCTCCAAAACCCTCCCAGCCCAAAAGTCCCAGGCTTACCAGAGAACAGCATTCCACTGCTCTCTTCATCTTGTGCTTTCACCCCCAGGAGTGCCCACTATTGAGTTCCAGCACTGTTAGGACTGCTAGAGGGGTGGAAGTCCCCCTCACTGCTTCTATAAGGCAGCCGCAGGGTGTTATTGCTGCAGGGTGGCCTTACTTAAAGTCCGTTAGTTTGTGACAAACTTATCTAAACACCCCCCACCCCATTCACCCCCTGTAAAATCCAGCCTGTTTAATTAGCCCTGGCCCGGTTGGCAGTTTGGCCACCTCTCTCTCAAATGGAAAACTTCACTTCAAAGCTGTATGTTGCTGAATGGCCTGACTGGAGGTACATAGTTACTCAAATAATTGATGGATGTGGACATTGAATTAAAGGCTTTCCAATTCATAATGAAGTATTCAGTGTCTCCCATTATTGAACCATTATAATACATGTGTTTTGAAACCTAGTCACTTGGATTACATATTTTTAAGATAAGTACAAGGTTAATAACCATAGAATATTAATGATAACAGCAACTTATATTTCTATAGCACCCTCAACATAATCAAACTTCCCAAGGCTCTTCAGAGGAGCATTATAAAAGAAAGTATGACTCCGGGTCACAAAAAGAGATATTAGATCAGTTGACCAAAAGCTTGGTCAAAGAGTTAGGCTTTTGAGGGGTGTCTTAAAGGAGGAAAGCAAAGTAGAGAGAATGAGATGTGTAGGGAGGGCATTCTGGAGCTTAGGGTCAAGGCAACTGAAGACATGGCCACCAAAGGTGGAGCAATTAAAATCGGGGATGCATAAGAGACTAGAATTAGCAGAGTGAAATATCGCAGAGGGTTGTGGGGTCGGAGGAGGTTACAGAGATAGGGAGGGAAAAGGGATTTAAAAACATGGATGAGAATTTTAAAATCAAACCATTGTCACCCCAGGTCGGCAAGCACAGAGACGAGATTGGGCTCACTGTGAGTTAAGACACTAGCAGCAGATAGAGCTAAAAGCCAAGAAACAATCAAATCAATCCTCTCATTCACTAGCTTACTAACTGCACATATATATTCCTGTTTCAGTTGAACAGCTACTGCTGGCCCATGGAAGAGAGCAAAGGAAGGAAAATGATATGTAATAGATCACAAATATACCAAAAAGGAAAGCGTGTCGATATTTAGTTGCACAAGAGAAGACTCAAACAATAGATTCTGACGTAGACAACCATAGACAACATGCTTTAAACTGAATTATTTCTTTGTGCTCTTTAAATTCCATAGAAAACAAAATTCCAATATTCACACACCTGGTTTACTTTGCAGTTCACGAGGTAACAGTTTTTCATAGGTATTAATTATTCCAGCATCAGATATCACAATGGGAGCAAACAGGTTTATTTCTTCCTCACCCTTCCTCACAGTCACACCTAGTGAAAAAGAGGAAAAAACTTCAGTAGCAACAATTAAAGTAAATACACTTTTATTGTCACCCAATGCTTAAACCAATGAAAACACTTAACTTACCATAGGCCTGACTATCTTGATTTATTAATATACGTTGTACTGGTGCCCGCATAAGAACATCTCCTCCACTCTTCTTAATAATTGGGATTATGTGAAAGGCAATCTCACTAGCTCCACCCTTTGGGTACCATGCACCACCCTTGTAGTGCTGGATGATTAAGGCATGCATCATAAAGCTGGCATCTTTAGGCATGACTCCTGGGGAAAGAAAACATATTTCAACCAACAGGGCAGCACAAATGGAGGAAAAACAATGGACTTACTAAATTCCAATTCTAAGTAAGACCCGCGGTATCCAAAATACAAAATATTTACTCAACTGGAAATATATGTTTGACCAAAGTTTTTAAACCCAGCTGTTTCGACCAGGTTGGGCAATTGCACAAGGGACACTTATAAAGTACAAATGAGTTTTAACATCATCAGGACACTAAGCAGTGATAGAATGAATAAAATCAAAAAAGGGTAGTCATATTGCAGGTTCAGTTGTTAACAGCAAGAGAAGGATGTCAAAAGTAAACTAAAATACATGAGGACAACTTTCCTTGAATCTCTGAATAAATGGATTATCTGAAGAGGGTTCTATGAAGACAAGCTTATTCTTCAGTTTATTATATTAAAGCAGAAATTAAGCAAAATTATGCTATGCTTACAAAGGTAATTAATAATTGAGTCAGACTCAGATAATCCATAAATTCTCTGAGGTCAGATTCAGCTATCACTTATGGTATATATAGTGAATCAATTAATTTAGTGAAGTTTGAAGTGGGAGAGAGGAATTAATTTAGTTTGACTATTTCATAAATTAAGTTGAAAATCTATTCATAAATGCTGAATTTAATGCTAAAGGAGAATTCCAACAGTGTAGGCAGGATTACATTTTTATATTAAGAACATAAGAGCATAAGAAATAGAAGCAGGAGTAGGGCATTTGGTTCCTTGGGCCTGCTCTGTCATTCAGTAAGATTATGGCTGATCTCTTACCTCAACTAAACCTTCCAAAAATATACCCATAACCATTAATTATTGAAAGTTTATGTCAGGAATCCAAGGAGGGACCCACAAGTCCTAGGTATGTGTGCATGTCCAGTTGAGAATTAAACTATAAGTAGCATGAGACCTGGGCTAGCCAAATTTCTTAAAATTTTGCAGCTGCAGCATTTGAGCAACACAGCAGACACTAAAGGCCAGATTTTTGCTGTTGAGGTAAGTGGTTTGTGTCAGGAAATATCCAAACAGGGCAGACCCAGCTTGGTTTAAAGGACCCTGTTAGAGTCAATTTTTGTTCCAGGGAGGCAAGGGCAGGATTGAGTCAGGCACGTGAAGCCCAGATGCAGATCCTTGGTGGCCAAGGGTGAGGGGTGAGGGCTGAGGCGGGCTGGTTAGAAGGCCCACCTCAGTTGTCTGGGAGCTCGTCCTGCTGTTTTAGACACTGTTAGGCCCTCTAGCCCTCACTCCTCACAACACCACCCACCTCCCATGGCTACTCATGCCCTAATGCCACCTCCGTGCCAATTCATGACCCCCGTATCTCTCATATCCCAAAGCCACCTCCATGCAAACTCTTTCCTCCCACCCTATGCCACTTCCATGCCAATTTACCCCCACACATACCCCATGCATCCTCATACCCCCATGCCATCTCCAAAACCACCCACCCAGTATCCAGCATGGGCAGACCTCAGGAGCCACGTGAAGATGAAAAAACTTCTAATGATCAAATACAGCTCTCATTCATACACACTTGATAGTGAAAAAAGTTCCCTTTCAAGAAGTCCGTTCAAAGCTTGTAAAGACGCTCAATTAGTTAATCGTTTATAAAATCAAACTTCTATTCATTGGCCACATAAAAGATAGCTAATCCTTTAACAGCTTCTTTAAACCGTCAATCAAACTGTGAACTCAGAATGCCCTGTTGAAATAATTGTAGCTTTTGAAACTCAGCCACATTTTCATAATGACATTTTACTAGCCCTTGGGAAAATGCCAAAAAAGACCTCTATTAAAATTACACAACCAGTTGCTATTTTTTTTTAACCAACACCAGATGGCTTGGCAACCAAAGCAGTCCAGTGGAGGGTTTTTTAAACTCTCACTGACAACCTAAGCCTGATTTTTTCATGTTTAAAGAGCAGGGGATTTAAAAACTTCAAGGACAGAATTTTCCTGTTGGCATGCGGGGGGCAGGCCACTTAAGGCCCTTGACTCACCAATTGACGGCAATTTTTCGGTGCCCGTGCAATCTTCAGGTCGGCGCATGGGCGCAATGGGCAGGCGAGTAGGAAACATTTGTATAAACCTCATCCATGGGCGGGATAAGAGGGCTCACTGGAGTCGTGAGTGTGCTCTCTCAATTATTGATTTTTCAAAGTTTCTGAAACTTGCCTGTGCGATCTGCAATACTTCAAAAGGCATACCAGCTGCTTTGTCTGGATCTTAACGCTCAGATTAGCACTCTGCAGTGAAGAATTTTTTTTGGGCCTGCAGGTTTCAGGAAGCCTTCCCTTAGCCTAGGAATAAGAGCTGAACTCTCCACTGGAGGCAGCTCCTCCTCTGAGGAGGAGAGGGCTAGAAGGGGGAGGAGGCCAGGAGTGCACATTCAGCCTCCAGGGGAGCCAATTTTGGGAGGACAGGTGCAGGCACAAGAAGTAGACCAAGGCAAAAGGGGCTGCAGAAGATGTCACTATCCTGCTGTCAGGGTATACAGACGGTGAAGCAGCTACCTCAATATGTCTGAGGCGCAGTGCCAAAGGAGGCTCCGTCTTTCAAGGGAGACAGTCAACTATATCTGTCAGATGATTGGGTCAGAGATCTCTGCTAACTGTGTGGATGGACACCCCATGCCAATGGCTCTAAAGGTCACAGCTGCCCTCAACTTCTATGCCTCTGGCTCCTTCCAGGGGCCGGTGGGTGAGCTCTGCGGTGTCTCCCAATCAGCTGCCCACACTTGTATCAAGCAGGTTACAGACGCTCTGTTCAGGCGTGCATTGACCTTCATCCACTTCCATTGGGACCAGGCAAGTCAGACACAGCAAGCCAGAGGCTTCACTGTGATTGCTGGCTTCCCCTGCATCCAGGGTGCAATAGACTGTACACATGTGGCCATCAAGGCGCCAGCAGGTGAGCCCGGGGCCTTTGTCAACAGGAAGGGATTCCACTCCTTGAACGTGCAGATAGTGTGTGATCACAGGATGCTGGTTTTACAAGCCTGTGCAAGGTACCCAGGCAGCTCCCACAATGCCTACATTCTCAGACACTCCCAGGTGCCAGGGCTCTTCAGTGCCCCAGCCCGGCTGGATGGGTGGCTGCTGGGTGACAAGGGCTATCCCCTCAGAATGTGGTTCATGACGCCTCTCCGCCATCCAAGAACGGAAGCTGAGCAGCGGTACAATAGGAGCCACGGCACCACAAGGGCTGTGGTGGAGAGAGCCATCGGTCTTCTCAAGATGCGCTTCCGACGCCTGGACTGCTCAGGGGGCGCACTCCAGTACCCGCCAGATTGTGTCTCAGTGATAGTGGTTGCATGCCGCGCTCTGCACAATCTTGCGCTGGAAAGGTGGGACGCAGTGGACGATGAAGACATTGATGCAGTGTCTGCGGCTGCACACGATGAGTCCAGCAGTGAGTCCAAGGATGAGCATGCACAGGGAAATGCTGAGGGGGTAGACGGTGTCCTGGGCATACTGCAGGGAGACAGGGGACACCCAGGAGTCTTTAATCCAACGAACCTTCAGCTAGCACACCACAGATGGACCTCCAGGACAAACCTGGGCTGTAGACTCCATACTTGATACCTAAGTGCAAAATCTTCCAGGTTAGGAACAGTAACTAAGGGCCTTTTTGATAAAGCTAAATGTTCCGCAAAGCACTCCTAACATTTGTGAAAACCGTACACATGCAGAAGAAAAGAGGCACCCTCAGCCATGGTCACATGTCTGAATTTAATATCACAGGCAAAGAAACTTAATGAAACAAAATGACAAGGGTGTTTCAATTCAAAGCACATTATAAAGACCTTATCTCGGGCCAACACAAAATCACCAGTGAAAAACCCATGGTGTGCCTAAGATGCCTTATGTTTACGTTTCCAGGCACTACGTCTTGGTGCTGCCCCATCGCTCAGAGTGGCATCTGAGCCAACCTGCTGACTCTGCTGTCCTGTTGGCCTCGAAGATCTTGGTGGTCATCCTCTGGCCCATGGAGTCTGTGCTGGCCCTGCCTGGGAGGGATCTGCCAATTCCACAGCTGGCATCTCCCCCAGTCGTCGCAGCCTCAACAAATGATCACTGGGAGAGGGGCAGAGGAGTTGTCGCCCTCATCCGGAGCACTGAGAGGTGCCCGCAGAGACGACAGGCAGCTGCTGCGCTGACGAGATCACTTTGGACCTCCCTGCTCACCGTGGATGGACGGGCACCGAGCTGGCAAACTTGGTGCCCGCACTGGCACTGACCAGCTGCGATCAATGCTGATGTGAGGGCTTGCTGGGTCTGAATGCATCCCCAGGAAGCCCTGACAGGTCTCCTGGAGTAGCCTCTCCACGAGAGTTGCCACTCTCTCCATGCAGGACGCATGGCACTCAGACATGTGGCTCATTGCTTCGGTGATTGTCTGCATAGATTCCTCCACCACAGAGACCAAGCCAAGCATAGCCTCATGTATCTCCCCCACACTCGCACACCCGGCCACATTTCCTGTTCCTGCTGCGTAGCGGATGACTCCAAGGCACATCATCAGGCACCAACCGAGCATGTGCCTAGTCCCCTGCAGTCCGCCAACTGCTGGCGCCATGGGCACTCTCTGTCTCTGCCAGCTCCTCCAGCAACTGTGAAGTGCCCTCACCTTTGTGCCCCAGGACACTAGTCAATGTTCTAACTCCCACCAAGGCGCTAGTGCCTGCCTGGCAGAGATGGTGTGATGCTGATGAGACTTCAGGCCACTCAGGTGTGAGAGGGGGCCTCTGCTACTCCTCCTCCCGGCCCTGTTCCGATGATGCTGAAAGGAAGAACAAGGACATTGGATCAGTTAACATAGAAATAATGACAAAGTGCATCCCTGTCCCCCGGATCATTATGCGCTCATCCTTCCATAAGCAATGGCCAAGCCACGTTGCAAAATTAAATCACTGAACATTCAGCAGTGCTATGGCTGTTGGGAGGACAATGCTGACCTCACTGCTGGGCATACATACCTGGCTGTGGCACCCCAGCCTCACCGACACCAGTGGGCCTGGGTGCATGGCGCCTCTCCAAATCCAGGGCCTCCTGCTCGGAACGGCTGAGAATGGCTCACTGCGCCTGGCCACATCCAGTCCTCGCAAGCTCTGCAGCATTATGAACATTCTTCTCCTGAAAATGAGAGCAGAGCATTGATTTGTGCAAATTGTACATGGATTCTCTTCAAGCACAGCCCACCCCAACCAGAGTGGGACATATCAGGGCTCCAGTGCCTCCTCATCCGGCAGCTGCTGAACACTCACACAAAGGAGCTAGGCCTGTTCTCCACCCCCCCCAACCCCTTGACCACACGCTGCCTACATCACATTAGGCACCACACGGTATATCCTTCTATAGCAAGGAGGCGCAAGCACGTGGAGCACAGAGGGCAGCAGATGGTTCATTGCCATGCCACCTTGAAGCTCCCCTCCCAGCATCTCAACACCCTGACTTGGACATGTCCTGCAGTTCAAACACAGCGTCTAGGTGCAGCTCCTGCAGGTTGCCCCCAAAACAGTCATGTGGGTCTCAGCGTACCACATGCTGTGGGTGCAGAACCCATTTCTGCACCACCCTCTCAGGCTGACCTTGGCATGGGCAATATCTGCTGGCCCACCCAGTGAAGGACACTCGCTGTCAATGATTGAATGCAGCCACTACACTCAGACTTGGTGGGGGGGACAGGGGAGAAAGTCGACCTGCTGGGTTAAGTGACCAATGCCAACAGTGTCCTCACCCTTCCAGAGCGCAACAAGTCATTGAAGCGCTTGAAACACTGGATCCAGGCGCACCGCACCACGTCTGGGAAGCTCAACACCTCCGCTGCTCCCTCCCGGGCACGTTTCATCACGTAGGAGGGCCTCCTCCTCCCGCTCCCATCCTGGGGAACCAGCACATCCCGTCGTGCTGCCACCTCCTCGAGGAGTGCAACAAGGCAGTCATCGGAAAAACGAGGGTCACTCTGTCCCTACCCTCCGGCCTGGCCTGCCCTGATGGCCCACCCTCCGGACTTGCATAACCTCCATTGCCCCTCTGCAGAGCCCTTCACCCAGCCACTGCAAGCAGCCTTTCTAAGGCTGCCGGGCCTTCCTTTATATAGGCCGCCGGGTCGCCATTGGACCCAGCGGGCTGAGTGTGCCCGCCACTGCCTGCCCACTCCTGCTAGGCACGTGAGTCGTGAAGTACGCTGGACAGGCCTTAATTGGCCCGCCCGTGTAAAATGGCGGCACAGACCGGATTGCGAGTGGCATTCGGTTCCGTGCCCATCTGTGCCCACTCCACCCACCCACCACCCAGAAAACTCTGTCCCAGGCTACAAAATTTAAACAGGCCTTATCTGCCCTTCAAGAGTGTCATCTACTCCATCCATTTGTGACTCCCACACTGAGGGTTAAGGCCTTGCAACAGCCAAAACCTGGTCTGTTTGAACTCAGGATGAAGTTCAAATGGCCTTGCTGAGTTTGGGTTTCCTGTCTGTGTGAATTACATCCTGCTCCCTTTCCCCTGCTGGCAAAAATTGGATCTGTTGCAAATGGGGGCTTCTCTTCAGTATCTGGGTCCCACTTGTCAGTAGATTCTTCCCAACCCCGTGAAAATCCAGGCCTAAATGTCAGCTCTCAATTCACATGTCGAGGGGAGGCCCACTTTTAAAAATATGTATTCACGGCAGCTCTCTCCTCGTGTTAGGAGAATCCTTTAGTTTTTGCCCCAACTATTGCTGGGTTTCCAACGGTCAATTCTTCAAGTGAAACCGTACTTGTCAGCTTTATTTTTTTTTTTTATAAGTGGCAATGCTTCAAGAGTGGCCAGCAGCTTTTCAGTAGCTGCTTCAAACAGGCATAAAGTCCTCCCCACTGGGAGCATTGCTTTATTGTGCAAGGTGAGTGGAGTGGGGCACAGGTTCATGCAGCAGATTAAGAGCTTTGACACCAATGGTGGGACACTGGGAGTGCATCATCACCTCATAGTCCCGAGTAAAGGTATATGTGTTTCATAGGTTCCATGGAGATTAAGCACAGAGCCAGAGGAATTCTGGAGCAAGGTTAGGTAATCGGAAGCTAAAACGCAGGCAATGTCCAGGCAATAGTGCATTAGGCCCGTGTCACAAGGTACAGGCCCGAGACAGCATCGGAAAGGGGCTCACTGTGTACGTCACCGGACCATGGTTATTGGCCAAATTTCTGATCCAAATAATGTCCCATTCCAATGAAGAGCTTACACAATTCTTTAACCTTGTGCACAATAAATGAAAGGAATAGATGGGAACATTTTCAAAATGTAATTAGAAGCCAAACAAATTTAAATTTAAGAAAATAAATCACACAGCAGCATTGTACTTGATTTCTTCCCATCCCACCTCTGACATATCCCAATCCAAGGTGAGTGCAGTGTCCATGAGTCATTAGCTCAGTGACAGAGGCAGTGAACTACATTTATACAGCGAATAATAATTTATCAGAATTATAATGGCTTCCAAGGAGTCGTAAGACAGAGATAATCGAACGGAAGAAGCTCTGCACGTAGAAGATAAACTTCAACTCATAAAAGAGAGGCATTATTGAAAGTATGCAATTTGTTTACTTTCTCATTTGTTTACTCATCACATATCGCAGGGTGATGACGCATGGTGTGAAAGCACCTCCTAGGGAGAAGATGATGATATATCCCATTTATCTCCAAGATACAGAAACCACCCCATTAAGCAGCACGTCATGGCGAGAAGAAACAACCTCTTCATGGTTAAGCAGCCCAAAATGGAAATCAAGGCCAGAATTTTATGTCCCACGGGCGGGTGCGGGCCTGACCTGAACGGGCGTGAAATAGCGTGAGATGACATCGGGCGAGCGTCCCGCCGTTTTTGTGGGCTCATGTGATATTTCGACAATCAAATGGGCAATCGAGCCCGTGAATGGTGTAGTCAACAGCGATTTTACGCGGCTAGTCCACATTTACCGTTGGCGAATGGGCCATTCTTCCAGGCGGCATTCACACTTTTACTCAAACCTTGATCTCGGGGGGTGGGGGGGGGGGTGAAATTTCTGTGGGGAAATAAAATAAAAAGAGAAATCTGGCTGCTGGTTTTTTTATGGGGCAATGCTTTCAGGTGCTCGATTGTGCTGCATGGACATGTTGTGCAGCATTTTTGTCATTTCCTTTATTCTGTGGAGGTTTGCAGCTGTCTTCCTTCAGGGAGCTCACGACAAGCGCCCACCTGCACCCTCAGTTAGGTTGGCGTCCGCCCTTTTCTCGCCCCCTCGCCCTCCCCAACCCCAGCAGTGCTGAGCATTTCAGCACACGTTTCACGCGGCCTGGCCGTTAATTGGCCAGCCAGCGTCAAATCGTGTTTGGGGCCATTCACGGCCGGAGGCCCATTTGCTGTCCGCTTCCAAGCTCGCCGATTGCACGCGCCTGACGATGAAAAATGCAGGCCCAAAGCTCAGTCACTGATCCAACTGACCCCATCAGTTTCTTTCACAGAATGCCTCGCTGCCACCATGTATCTGTTTGGAGAAGCATATATCTGGCTGATGATTTTTGGTGATGGTGAATTCCCTGATAATCTGCTGCTGACCTACTACTGGTTGTCCTGATTGAAATCGAGTGCTAAATGTTTGCTTTTCATGATGGATGCAGCTCATTGCACCAACCTAAATCAGTCATAGAATCGTGCAGCACAGAAGGAGGCCATTCAGCCCATCATGCCTGTGATGGCTCTCTGAAAGAGCTACATTAATGCCACTACTCTGCTTTCTCTGCATAGCCCTGCATAATTTTCCTTTTTAAAAGCATATATCCAATTCCCTTTTGAAATTTGCTTCCACTGCTCTTTCATGCAATGTATAAAAGTTTAGCAGAAATTTCCACATCTCCTGAAAGAGAAATCTCAGCAACCTGTCTAATTCATGAAAATGGAAAATGCTCACTTTCCTTCCTCGATTTTTGATAATTAATTTCTAAAAGCAAACCAATTGGCAATGCCAACAATATTCCAAGGAATGTAATTTAAATTTAAGGTTCTTGGAGATTTAAATATTCCAACACTGTTAGTTCAAATGTGTGCAAAATACTAAACCCAACCATCCCTGACTTTAGTGCTGAGCTCAACACAAACTATAATGATTCTATTTCAGCAGCTAGTATGTTTAAATTATTTAAAAAAAAACATAATGCTGATATTAAATGTTAAATAATTGTTCGGTAGTACAGAACGTGAGGGTTGCTGAAAAAAGAGACATGCCGAAGCTTTTTGTCTTGCACTCATCAGGACACTTGCAAGATACCAATATAAGGGGAAAACAATAATTTATACTGTACGCGAGGAGATTTCTGATTGGTTCGCAAGTGGCGTTCCCAACATTGGTGCATTCGTCATGGCAACGCCACTGCCAACCAATCAGCACTCTCTTCACATACAGTATAAATTGTTGTTTTCCCCGTTGTATTGGCATTCTTGCAAGTGTCCTGATGGGCGCAAGACAAAAAACTTAGACATGTCTCTTTTTTTAGCAATACTCAAATTAAATGTTATTGTCAGTTAGTACTAAAGATTCTGCGTTTTGCCAAAACATTCCACAAATTGCTGTAGCTATGATCATCAGAATCAAACGCACCCAGAAAATCAAGTTGAAATTACATTTTCTACTTACTCCATAAATCAAAAGCATTGTGCACTGACATAATGAAAGCACATTACCATAATCCCCACAGACATAACTCATGACTGCTCGAAGGTCCTTATTTTTTGTCAGCTTGTTGGTCACTTCTGAAAGTGGGGTAGATGCCGCTTTGAAAATTGATGAGATCCAGTGGATGATGCCAGTCTTTATGAGGAATCTGGCCAGTTGAAGAGGGATCATCTTTATCATTATCAACAATGGTGTCTTTCTGGAGATCATCTAGAGTAAAATAGCAAACATGCATCAGAAGTGCTGAAAGATTAAAAATCTCTTGTATGTATAATACAAAAGCGAGGAAGCCCACAATTGTTTCCATCTGCTCTCCGATCTTGTTATCATTTACAAAAGCTTCCAGGAGTCTGTCCTATGTAAAACATTTATTTTCCATATTGCTAATCATGGGTGACTCTGGTTTAGGGAATTATTTGAATCCAGCCCATAGTTATGAGATGAAAGCCTTTCCATTTCGTTTTGAAAGGGCCCAATATGAAAGAGGCAACACATAACTAAGGAAAGGTCCGTGGATGGATCCTTAGAGGGCTCTGGAGGTGTCAGATGATTGGACATGAAGAGGGGTTGCGCAAATGCTGGCTAAATCGTGATAGAAATAGAATTTGCAGTGACATGCTCCATCAAGTGATGTGATGGAGTAGAGCTGGAGAGGAGGTTAGCATGGCCACTATCTCAAACACTGCATCAAGGAGGGGTTACAGGGGAGGGCATTAATGACTTTGGCCAGTGGGCCCTATGCATTGGGCAGAGCTGAAGCTGGATTAGAGAGATACAAACATGGAATTTTGAGTTCAATTCGCCTCCAACCTCAGTCATGAAAGGCATGAAAAATCCCCCAAAAGACAAGTTACCAGCATCTAAAAAAACCCCCACAAAACTTGAAAATTCAGGATGTGTCCCGGCTGTGCAGAGGGCAGATTGCAAACTGCCCACCGCACAGTGGGGAAAGTAAATGGGTTTTGCTTTTTTAAAAAAAAAAATGAGATAAATATAAGAGCCTCCTTGCACATGCAGCGGCATGGATAGATCAATCACGACGTTGGTGAAACAATAAATAAAAATGTTTTCACTTTTCTGTTTTTGTTTCAGATTTCCAGCATCCGCGGTATTTTGCTTTACTGGAATTTTGAGTGATGGAGTTGAGAGACAAGATTGCATTCAAAGGCTTTAGAAAGGAAAGGAAGGTTAGAGATGGTGGGTAGTTGGATTTCACAATTTTTTTTTGGTGGAGGGAGCGATATACCAATATTGAGAATTTTGAATGAGAGTGAGATACTACCTGAGGAAAGGGATCCATTAACAAAGAGAACCATTAAATACATTCAGACCAATCACATGAGCCCAAGCAGAATTTAAATAATTGTTTGTTAAATACAAGAAACCTGCTATGCACATTCTTGAACAAATCAGGGAGACTGTTTTGTGGCTGAATTGTGTGGCCTGGCCACTCCCGTGGGACAGTTCAAACATTCAGACTGATCCTAACAACATATAAAGTTAGGATGGGATATGATTTCTGTTAGTGGTTTTCAGTCCTTCCTGTGCTGTGGCAGAGTTAAGGCAGGTAATATGAAATAAGTGTTAAACAAAATTTATCACAGTTGATCTAAACAAAAAGTTATACTTTTTTGTCTGCCACAGGCAAAAGTGAATGCATCATTTCTTAAGATGCTACAAGTAAACTAATAATTATTTCAACCTCCACACCTAACTGAGCTGGTCCTATTTATTGCTTACTGAGTTGGAGAGATGGATATAATCAGGAGCACAGAGCTACGCTTTGACAAATGCAGTGGAGCTGCAAGAACACTATTCCGTTGGACAAGTTTCACATTAATTGACAGACTGATGGTGACAATGCAGCGAATGGTTAGGATTTGGAATGCAGTGCCTGAGAGTGTGATGGAGGCAGAGTCAATTGAGGCTTTCAAAAGGGAATTGGATCATTATCTGAAAAGGAAAAATTTGCAGGGTTATGGGGAAAAGACAGGGAAATGGTGTTAGGTGAATTGCTCCTTTAGAGAGCCAGCACAGAAGCAATGGACCAAATGGCATCCTTCTATGTTGTAAGCATTCTGTGATTCTAACGTGAACAATTGCAATTATTTGTGCTGCAACTCTAGAGGGAGCACTTCCTGTAAATGCATTACAGTGAAAGAAGTTACAGTGATGGGAGTTACAATGTTGCATCCACTGCATGCTTCACCCTAAAAATGCCAGAAAATGAACACCAGGATAGCTTCACAGAATAAGAGGGGAAAACGACAATGAGAAAGTAGCAGCAGTGCCAACAACAGTAACTAATTACCTAGAAGATAAATCCAGTTGCCTTCGATGGAATGTGCTAGCCAAAATAGCTCATAATACAACAAACTATATCTGCCAAAGACCTATGCCAAACTACTTTGTCGAAAAGTTTTTTGCTCAGTTAAATTAGTACAATTTATTACCTCCTTAAATAAAATATTAAATAAAAAATCATCACCCAACATAGGGCTCGAGACCATGACGCTGGGGTTAAGAGTCCCATCAACTAAGAACTGAGCTAGTCAGGCTGTTGCAGGGGCTTACTCCACAAAGCCTCAACAACTCCACAGCTCACTACCTGGGTCTTTTCAAACTTTTGCCCTCCGCCAGTCTGATCAAGACACCTCTGCACAATGTAGCTTTGGCAATTCTTCGTGGTCTTCAGAGTTTTTAAAGCAACTTTTAAAAAATTCACAGATGTTCCTGCCATCTGGAACAGTTGCGTATGAGCTAGTGGCGGCCGTGCAGGTCAAGTGCACATGCACGACTGTTCCTGATGCCTTTCCAGTTGGTGGCAAACACTACAGTGTAAATTAAGCCATTTTAACCATCAAGGTCCAATTTAGGTTCATGAAACAGTCACAGTGGCGACACTGATTCAAATGTTCTTCATATTTCAATAAATTAATTAAAAATGGACTACCTTTAACGTCAGGGTATATTTCACCACAGTGGTGGTGCATTACTCATTTAACTCACATCTCTCATGCCTGCGAAGCACCCCTAATAATTTTCCCACGGCAATAAGGTCCATTTATTTAAAAAAATTCATATTATACAAAAAGTTAATAGTGTACAAAAACGGACAATGCTTCCAATTAAACAATTACTTAACCTAAAAAAAATACAGTTGGCAATTTTAGCAGATGCAGTTTAATGCAGATAAGTGTGAAGGAACACATTTTGGTAAGGACAACATGGACAGGCAATATACACTAAAGGCATAATTCTAAGATGGGTTGCAGCAACAGAGACACCTGGGGTTATATTGGCCAGAACATGGGAGAAACTCCTTTGCTTTTCTTCAAATAGTGCCCCATGTCCACTTTTATGTCCACATGAGAGGGCAGGCAGGAGTGTTAGTTTAACTTCTTACCTGAAAGATGGCAGCTCTAACAGTGCAGCACTCCCTCAGTGCTGCACTGTTAGAGATGTCATCTGTCTGGTGAGAAGCTGCAGTCAGGAGTGTCAGGATGAGTGTCTGGAGCAGGGCCTGAACTCAAGACCTTCCAGTCCAAAGACTAGTGCTACCCACTGAGCCATGACTGGACACTATAAAAGACCTAGGTTTATACGTGCAGGGTGGCAGGGCAGGCTGAGAAAGTAGTTAAAAAGGCACGTGGGATCCTGTGGGCTTTGTAAGTAGAGACAAAGAGTACAGAAGAAAGTAAGTTACAATGATAAAAACAGAAAATGCTAGAAATACTCAGCAGGTCAGGCAGCATCCATGGAGAGAAACAGATGACCTTTAATTGAAGCTATGATGAAACTTTATAAAACACTGCTTTGGCGTCAACCCGGCAAATTATGTCACATTCTAGGCAATGCACTTTAGGAAGGATGTGTGGGCATTAGGGAGGGTGCAGAAAAGATTTATGAGAATGGTTCCAAGAAACAAGGACTTTGGTAATGTGGGTAGATTGGAGAAACTGTGGCTGTCCTCCTTACAGAAAAGGAGGTTGAGAGCACATTTAAGAGAGTTGTTCAAAACCATGAGTAAATAAGAGGGACACTGTTCCCATTGGCAGAGGGTTGAGAACCAGAGGACACAGATTTAAAGTGACTGGCAAAATGACTAAAGGCGACATGAGGTAAAACTTTTTTTACACAGAGAATGGTTAGGATCGGGAGTGCGCTGCCTGAAAGGGTGGAGGAGGCAGGTTAAATATTGGTTTTCAAAAGGGAATTGAATAAACAATTACAGGGAAAAGATATTGCAGTATATGGGGAAACAGCCAGGGAGTGGGGCTAGCTAAATTACTCTCACACAGAGTCAGAATGGACTCGATGGACCAAATGGCCTCCTTCTGTGCCTTATCATTCTATGATTCTACAATTCTAAATACTTCAAAATGAATCCTGATAAAGTATATTTTTCAAATGTCACCTCTACAAGTTCCAGGAATTTGTCAATAGCTTCTGTTTCCTCTGGAAACTGTCTCTTCAAACAATCTTGATAATTTTGCTTCCCACCATACAGTCCATAGGTACGCCGGGTCTGAGGGTCTCCCAGGATTACGTTGTCGAAACAGTCATCCATTTTCACCCATTCCAGTTGGCCATCTGTAATCTGATCTACTAATGTTCGCAGAAAGGATCGTTCATAGAGTTCCCCAACGTAATGAATTCCTGAAATGGTGCAAAGTGGATACTTTAAGTGGTAAATTCTCTAAAGGAGACCCAATATTTATGGTCATACATAGGGATCACAAACCACATCATTTATTTATATTTGTCTCTGCTTTCACTCAGCTCATTTGCCAAGACTTCTGCATTCTGCTAATTCTGACATATTGAGCATCCCTGATATTAATCACTCCACCACTGGTGGTCAAACCTTCAGCTGCCTGGGCCTTAAGCGCTGGAACTCCCTCCCGAAACCTCTCCATCTCTCTTTCCTCTTTTAAGACGCTCCTTATAAACTGCCTCACTGACCAAGCTTTTGGTCATCTGCCCTAATATCACTTAATGTGACTTGGTGTCAAACTTTGTTCGATAATGCTCTTATGAAGTGCCTTGGGATATTCAATTACATTAAATGTGCTATATAAACTTAAGTTGTTGTTGTTGCCAGCCTCTTCAAAAGGTGCTCCATAGCTGGGTACTGGTTAGCGCATTCCTGACAAACTCCCTGAATTCATTTTACCTTCCTGCCTTTTGCTGCAGTGCTAAACTTCTGCAAAATGGCCAACATCGTGTATGCCTGCTCTGTACTCAGCAAGCATTTTGATACACTCATCAAGTCCCCACCCAATATGCTCACATATGTGCTAAAAATGAAAGACTATTAAGATTAGAATACAATGACAATCACATGGTTAATACTCTCTAAACCAAGTTACTAAGAAATATGCATTGGTAGAGTTTCTAAAACAAAAACAGAATTACCTGGAAAAACTCAACCGGTCTGGCAGCATCGGCGGAGAAGAAAAGAGTTGACGTTTCAAGTCCTCATGACCCTTCGACAGAACTTGAGTTCGAGTCCAAGAAAGAGTTGAAATATAAGCTGGTTTAAGGTGTGTGTGTGGGGGGGGCGGAAAGATAGAGAGAGAGAGAGAGGTGGAGGGGGGGGTTGTGGTTGTAGGGACTAACAAGCAGTGATAGAAGCAGATCATCAAAAGATGTCAACGACAATAGTACAATAGAACACATAGGTGTTAAAGTTAAAGTTGGTGATATTATCTAAACGAATGTGCTAATTAAGAATGGATGGTAGGGCACTCAAGGTATAGCTCTAGTGGGGGTTTTTTTTAATAATGGAAATAGGTGGGAAAAGGAAAATCTTTATAATTTATTGGAAAAAAAAGGAAGGGGGAAACAGAAAGGGAGTGGGGATGGGTCTTGATCTGCTTCTATCACTGCTTGTTTGTCCCTACAACCACACCACCCCCCCCTCCACCTCTCTCTCTCTCTCTCTATCTCTCCGCCCCCCACACACACACCTTAAACCAGCTTATATTTCAACTCTTTCTTGGACTCGAACTCAAGTTCTGTCGAAGGGTCATGAGGACTCGAAACGTCAACTCTTTTCTTCTCCGCCGATGCTGCCAGACCTGCTGAGTTTTTCCAGGTAATTCTGTTTTTGTTTTGGATTTCCAGCATCCGCAGTTTTTTTGTTTTTATCTTGGTAGAGTTTCTGTTTGTCAATATGAGGCACATACTCCACTTATCAAAATCAGGAGTATGGCTTGCAATTAACCAGGTATAGCTGCACAGCCTACTTACACAGAGTGCTGATAAACTTCCCACTGCTTGTCCAGTCAGGACCACTCATCTTCTGAAAGTATTAGCCTGCAGGGTTATCTGAAGCTAAATGGTTCCATCTTCTAAAGGGCAATTAGGGATAGGCAATAAATGCTGGCCTAGCCAGCAATGCCCACATCCCATGAATGAATAAAAACTCACTCTGCAGCACAATGGAAGTGTGTACACAGAGCAGCTTGCACCACAACCGCAGCTGTTGTATTCTAGGTGTCAGAGTCAAATGTTGTATACAAGGATTAAACATCACAAATTGCTTAGTCCATGTCCTTATGGAGGAGCTTTGGGACAGAAATGTCCTCCATAAGGCAGAAGCTATCCCAGTGACCAACTAGTGTAGGTTGGAACCTTCTCCCACCACAACCATTTCCCTTTATTGCTACCTCACACTTTAGTCCTGGATATCTCAAATTGGTTAAGGAAGACCTTCCCATGGAGATTTAAGCAATGAAGAACCGTCTGGGTATATCTCATTTGCCACAATGTTAACCTACATATTGCTTTATTGCTAATGACAGTAAGACAGGTCCAATGCAATCTCGAGCTCTTCTCAATAAATTCTTGAAGAACTGTTAGCATCCACCAGGAATCAATATGAACCTAATTTTTCAGATTGCTTTCCTACAATTTCTTTTTGAAATGTTAGCAGTAATTTAGGTGGAAATAATATCAGATTGTACCAAAACAATGGTAGAATACACAGGAATATATGCAACAGAATGTGAGCTTTGCTCAACAAGTTGCATGGTCACCTCTGTGACAGAAATCTATGGGCTCAATTCCCACCCCAGAAAGTGAGCATCTAGGCTGTTACCTCAGAACAGTGCTAAGGGAGTGCCTGACTGTTCAAGGTGCCATCTGCTACATGAGACTTCAAAACTGTCTGCCTGTTACAGTAATGGAGTTGAATTTAAAAAGATATCTCTCAATAGTGCCAGGAAAAACTGCACTCCTCCAATTCTGGCCTCTTGTGCATCCCTGATTTTAATCACTCCACCACAGGTGGCTGTGTCTTCAAGTGCCAAGGCCCTAAACTCTGGAATACCCTTCTTACATCTCTCCACTTCTCCATCTTGCTTTCTTCCTTTAAGACACTCCTTAAAACCTATCTCTTTGATCAAGCTTTTGGTCATCTGACTTAATGTCTCCTTATTTGGCTGTCAGGAAGAGATATTAATCTATATAATGTTATAGGAATTTTTTTTAAATAGAGGTTTAGTCTGTGTGTGTGTTAACTGGATTAAAGCCAGCTAGTCTGGGTGTTTTGATGCATACAAAGAAGTAGTTGTGAAACGGTAATTAGATAAACATGGGGGCAATTTGCATTTTTAAATAGAGCATTCAAAGATTAAGGGTGAAATCTTGCACCTAGCTAGGAGACTCCAAGCAAGATGTTTGTATTACTAATAAATTTGGTACTATGAAAGAGGTTTTATTGTTAGAAGAGGTTAAAAGGGCCTGGTGATACAATGAGAGTTGCGTTCAAAAGGGACAGCTAGGTATAGCCTGAGAGGAGTTTGGGTCAGAGGCATGTAAGATCTAAGTCTGTAAGCCTACAACTGTCTGCAAAGGAACCCAAATTGAAAGGAACCTCATTTTGAATTTGTAAGATGAAAATGCTGTGCCTGGTGAATGGCTAAGTCTATAGATTATTGTTGCCTTAGTGGAGATTAATTTGGTATTTGTAGCCATGTGTATGTGTTTAATTTGTTGCAAATTAATAAATGTCTCCTTTAGTTTGACATAAAAACTTCTTGAGAACTGGTGGTCTTATTCCTGAATTTAGAGCTGCAACTCAAAACATACCAATTGAAGATATAGTTTTATGACAGTTGTTTAAAGTTTCCCTCTGGGATTTTAAATAACTCAGCCTTTATAAACTGCTGTGTCGCAACAGTGGCTCAGTGTCATACTTTGTTTTATAATGCCCCAGTGAAGCTCCTGGGATGTTTCAATATGTTAAAGGCACTATATAAATACAAGTTGTTGTTGCTAGTATCAGGTCAACATGCCTCCTCAACAAGCACCACCAAAAAAGAATGATAAAAGGCCAGTCACCTCAGTTACTTGTGGGATCTTACTGTATATAATTGGTTGCCATATACTGGCCTCATAACAGTGGCTAACCTTCAAAGTAATTAATTGGCTGTAACATGTTTTGAGACTGAGAATATGACAGAGGGTCTATATATGCAAATTTTTTTCCTACAATGAATAGTAATGTTTTCTTCACAATTAAGATTCAATAAGAAAAATATGTGACTTTTGTGCTTCCCACATCAGCAACAAGAACAGCAATGAACCCTGGAACTGCGCGTACCATTATTCGTTGAAGAATTCCCATGGTTGACAAACCCCAGAGTGAAAGAGGGGAAAGGGATTCAAAAACAAGAACACTGGTTTTGTAATAAATTTCAAACCTAAACGCTCTTACCAACATCAAACTCGAAACCTTTTTTAATAAACGTGTGACAACATCCTCCAGCCTGGTCATGCTGTTCCAGAACCAGGACACACTTGCCAGCTTTTGCCAATATTGCTGCAGCTGACAGCCCACCAATTCCACTGCCAATCACAATGGCATCCAGGTTTTCTGGCACCTTATTTGCAGTAAAGCCTGGAAAATGGTCACAAAGGCTTATTAAAAGCAATGAAGATGACACGAAAAAACAGTCAGTCAGGAGCCACATACACACACATACACACACACACACCCCGAGGCAGGTTCCAAGCAAAATTTTGACCAGACACAACACGGCAAGTAATAAATGTTTTTTTCAAAGCATGTTTGCTGGACATGGTCCGAGGTTGAAGGTCTTCAGAAATGGATGGAGGCCAGCATAGAAAAATGCTCAAAGAAGGGGTTCTCCTACCTCCATGCTCTCCTCTCCCTCTCGTGGAAAATGACAATTTAAAATAAATACTCTTTCACAGGATGTGGCTGGCTTGCACTTTGTAAGCAAAACAAAAGCTGTATCTAAAACACAACCAGTTCATGGGTGGGCGGTGGGACCTCCTTGGGGTTAGGCAGCTGGAATTCTAATCTTTGCAATTTTGTTTTCAAATCTGGAATTTATACTATGCAAACTGATTGCATTTTCATCAGACTAAGGAGTGCCAGTACTGCTGTGTTTATGATTTCTTTATATCAGAGTTGATTTGTGACACAAATAGGCATACTTCCTGCCTGGCAAAGTTGAACTGTAGATTTTTTTTTCAATGACACAGCCACTATTAAGTTCTCAGATTTGGAAGGGGGCTGGGAGGAGGTTGTTTTAACTGGGTACCTGAACGAAACGGTTATTGATGGTAGGGCTTGTCAAAAGCCTCTAAATAAATGTGCCTCAGGATCATTTTGGGCACATCGTAACCCGGTTGGGGAACCTCAGCTAATGTTGCGGGAATGTGGACTTTGGAGCGCTTGTCTAGTGTAACGCTTTATGACACCTTTGTGGATAACTCTCTTCCTTGCTTCTTGATCCGTAACCAGAGGCTCCGGGGGTCTCCTGGTGTCCCCGGCAAAAGGATTTGGAGCGGGAGGCGAACGGCGGAAAGTTCGGCGGTAAACTCGCACTAAAAAGTACAAAACCAACAGCAGCCCCGCGTACAACCACATCTTCTGCCCACCGAGCCGAGCTCGCTGAAGGGCAAAGTTTACTTCCTACTCCATTTAAAGGAGCTGCGGGCAATTAAAGGAGAAGTAACAGATTTTGGGAGGATATTTCGCCCAACTGCAGTCAAAAAATAAATAAAGCTAGAGTTGAAAGAAAACAGTTGCTCACGAACAGAAGATAGCAGTGATATTTTTGAAAGGTTTGCATCTTACACCACTTCGTAGGTGAATGTTGTTTCACTGTTGGGTTACTGCCGAGTGCCTGAATAACTGAGAATCTAATGCGGAGCCACACTACATCATTTGGTTTTTGCATTAAGATTTGGATCTAAGGAGAGAATTATTCAGACGCTAACTTTTATGTTTTTTGCCTCCCCTTTAACCTATGTTTCTATTCACTTCATGCACAATGATTTAAATTAAAATTATATATCTTTTATCTGATGCATTTTTTGGCAGAAATATGAGTTTTGCTGGTCAGGACAGTGAATAAAAGGTGACAGAAACAGAATCCACATATGGTCAGGATTTTGCTGTTTGGGGGTGGAGGGAAGCGTGGTAAAACTTTCTTCATTCACCTCAGATGTCCGACAAGAACAACACCTTGCATTTATATGACATCTTTGACGTGATACAAGGTCCCTCTGCCCTTCACAGGAGTATTATAAAGTAAAATTTGACCCCGAGCCACAAATAGGGCTTGGTCAAAAAGGTAGGTTTTAAGGAGCGTCTTAAGGGAGGAAAGAGAAGCAGAAATGTCCAGAGACTTTTTGTGGATTTATAATTGGAGATTTCCAGTCATTGGCTATCTGATCGGTGCAGCGCTTTCTGCAGAGGGATCTGTGGTAGTCTGTGAGGATGCCAAGAAGCCAATTGCGTCTAACTACTTTCACCCATCAACTCTGTCACATCGGTAACTATTCATGATGCATTGCTGTCTGTTAGTGGAAGAAAGTTTGTATGAACAACAGGCCTACACTCTCAAGTGAGACAATGGGAAGAATGAATGATCGTACAGTCAGAAAAATAACAGGCAACCTCAATTCCTTTTTAAATATTGCAGAATTACTTGGCAGTTACTCGGCAGGGGGTCTAACCAATCAGAATGGAGAATCCTCACTGAGACATACTGTAAAGCAGCAGATAAAAAAAAAAACAATTTAAATTATTGTGCAAGAAATGAATAGAAACATAGGTTAAAGGTGAGGCATAAAACAGAAAAGCTAAAAACATTAATTTTTTTAAATTAGTTCTTTAAAATCCACTACATTAATTTTCTTCTGAGAGAATGAGAATCCACACTTATAAAATTAGTTTTTTGGGGGCCCAAGTGGTTGTTCAACAGTAATTATCACTCAGTAATAACTCATTTACTTCTGGCCCCTGACTTTTTCAGCAGTCATTAATATGAGACGAGAGAGTAATTAAACTAAGGTGATGACATCACAGTGATTGCTGCACAGATTCCACTGGTGAAGTCTGTAACAGGACCACCTGTGCAGGAGCTGGGTATCACTGACAGCACTTCAGGGTTTGACTGCACGTGTGCATATGCCAAAAGTTGCCATCAGTTTCAACCTGTAATGAACATTGAGCACTGACAGTCACACCATTATTAGTAGAGCAAAATGTAAGCCAAAAGCATATAAAATAGATGTGTATAAATATTGGAGCACAAACTGGGTGGGCTAGTTAGGGTGGCAAAGATGGCAAAGGAATGAGACAAAGTGGCTAGCTCCTTTAGAGAGTTGACACAATGGGCCACATGGCTTGCTTCTGTGCTGCAGAATTCTCTAAGTTCATTCTATAGTCCAAATCATTTGTCCCAGTTGAAATTGGATAGAAACATTTTTTTGCAGATGGGAAATTAGCCCCTAGCTTTCAGGTGGGGGATTCCGTTTCCTTTCAAATTCAATTTTCTATCTTTTTCCTCTTTGATTACTGCTGCTGCATTTCTGCATGAACTGCTCTCTTTATAGGGAGAATTTTCTCCCTGTCGGGGGGCCTGAGCGGGAGTGGGCGAGGGTGGGCGCACATCTGCTCGCCTGCCTGCGATGGGCTGTGCGCCGCCATTATACGTGGGTAGGCCAATTAAGGCCCACCCAGCGTGACGCGCACCCGGAAGCGCTCAGCACTCCCTTTGCGGGCGGGGGGAGGAGTCTGAGTTGGGGCCTACGCTTTTTATGCATGCATGTGAAAGAGCCCAGAGTTTAATTTCATTATGAAAAATTTAAATAAAGAAAATAAAAATTTTCCGACATGTCCCATCATGTGACCATGCCACATGAGCTGGGACATGTCAATGAATTTTAATTTAAAGATTTATTTGATTTATAAATCCTTCATGAAACCTCATTCCACCAGTGGATGAGGTTTCATGATAAATGAGAAGGCCGCCTGGGCTCTTCGCCTGCCCACCAACCTTAAGGTTGGATGGGCAGCTCTGCTAAAATCCTTTTAATTCATTTTTAAATGGCCTTAATAGGCCCTTGACAGTTTGGCAGGCGCACAGCCAACTCCGGTGCGCACCCGCCGAACTGAAGATCGGAATGACGTGCGGTGATATCGGGACGCACTCCTGATGTCACTGCGCGTCATTTTACGCGTCGGCAAGTGTTTTGAGTCCCAGAAGGGTCATACAAACCCGTTGGCTCTGTTTCTCTCTCCACAGATGCTTCTCGGCCTGCTGAGTTTTTCCAGCCTTTTATGTTTTTTGTTCCAATTTCATCTAACTGCTTTCACCCATCTCCAACTCTATCACATCGGTAACTATTCATGATGCATTGCTGTCTGTTAATTGAAGAAACTTTGTATGAACAACAGGTCTACACCCTCAAGTGAGATAATGGGATGAATGAATGATCACATAATCAGAAAAATAACACCCAACCTCAATTTCTTTTGAATGATGCAGTATTACTTGGCAGCTATTTCACAATATATTGAACTTTTTTTGTTGAATATTCATTCAAGTATAACATTGGCGTAAAAAACAAGGAAATGTTTCAGCTGTTGGCAAATTAGTTAATTACGTAACCAGTGTTTGCTAATATTTAAATACCAAGTTCAATCATTGACAGAAAACCATTTAATTGAGAAGTAATAATCATTGACAACATTCATATATTGGCAGCCAAATAATTAAATGTGTAATTTCCTGGCCTGGCATGGTGTTGAGCTATATAGAACAGGTAAGTTGCAAATTTCAGATCTTGGCTATGCGGAGTTAACTGATCTCAGGTGTTGCACATGTAGAGGTGTTACAAGTGGTCTTAAGTGAGAGAGGAGTTCCACTAAAGCTAATTGTTATCCTGACAATATTGTTAAAAAAACAAAGGCTGATAAAGGTAAAAATGAGATCAGGCTCTGCTGACGCTCCCAATGTTAAGAGAACACGTGAAAAAGAGCCATGTGGACAACGTACCGCGCACCTCCATTGTCTGTAGAACCATGAAACCTAGAATATTTGTTTCTGGTGCATGTTTGTATTCTAATCAGAAAATGCTTTACACTGAATGTCATAATGTAGGTACTGTGTTCAGTGTAATACAGGATCGTCCCAGTGAAAATTATATAAGTGTATTGGTGTATATCTTGTTCTCAGAGTACAGAGAAAAAAATGGACATTTTTTATGATGACTAATTTAGGAAAGTCGGCAGATGGAAATTTTTTAAAAACTGCTTATGTGGAGGAGGCAGAGAAATGTCTCCTGATTCTATCTGAAGAGTGCAAGTAATGAACAGTTTTCATTTTCATCAATTAGATTTGGTCTTTTTGTTCATTCTGACAGATTTGTTAAAAATGTTACCTGTCAGATAACATGGACAGGAATGATTTCCCTGTATGGCAATTGTACCCTACCATTCGAACAAGGGCAATAAAACAATTATTTCAGTCCGTGTTACACTTGCATTCTATTCAGTTAATATTTTGAATATTTGAAACAAGGTTAAGTTTGCAAACATTATGGGCGGAATTGTCTCACCCACTGACATCGGGAATGTTCGGTGGCGTGAGTGGACAATATGGCGAGAAGGCCAAAAATCAGTCTCACGACATTGTGAAACCAGGTTGCAATCACCCGCTTAGCCTGTCGATAGCGGGCCATGTTTCCTGCCATCGGATGTTGGGAACCTCACTGTAATACACCAGCGTATCATTAGCACGCTGGACTCATACATCCCTCCCCCCACTGGATTGCCCGCCCACATTGGCGTGATTGCACACTGACGTGTTTCACAACAGTATATAAAAGGCATGCACTTGGCAGGGGAACTAGGAGATGAGTGCACAGTAATGTTGTGGAACGCTCGCGAGGGATGCCTGTTGGACTTCAAGGTTGAGGCGCATTGTGGATGGGGGGGGGTGGTGGGGTGCAAAGGCTGCCCTGGGGTTAAAGGCAGCACACAGGGGCTGAGGGGGTGGGGGGCATTGTGCAAGGGAAACAGCCATGCATTAGGGACATATATAAAGTGACCATTCCTCTGCAGTTGAGACAGTTCAGGTGCAGCCACAATGATATGACTGTAGTCAGGCCTCTAGCTTATCTGCCCACTCAAGCAATGCAGAGGCATAAAAGTGTCACCAAGTGTTCCAGAGCTTTACACCCCTCAGGCACAGACTGCAAACTAATGAGTGTTTCAGTGGACTGTAGAACTGTTGGATGGCTGGGCACCTTGTACCATCTCCTTGCTAAAGCTGGCCATGGAGCAACCACTGGTGAAGGTGCTCATAGCCCCTTGCAATGTCAGTTTGGACCAACCTCCCCTGTGGTTCAAGCTAACAGTGCAGCCTTGCAGTGCGGGTTAGGAGAATGCCTGTACCTGAGCTGAGGGCACAGCATGCAGACCAATGGGCAAAGCTGTCGCCAATTGTTCAGGTGGAGTGGGGCGGAGGTGGGCGGGGTTTCGGGCAGCCATGCAGCGCACTAATCTCTGGCCATCGAAGTGGTGGCCAGCACTCTCTGGGATGCGTTAAGGAGTCTTTAGACTTAACCAAGAGAGGTTCTTAGTATACCCAAACTAACCCACATGTCTCTCTCTTTCACTTTCATGCTGCAGGAGGAGTACAATAGAAGTATGGAGTCTGGTGAACTAGTTGTACACCCCATGGCATACAGAGAGTGAAGACAACAGAGAAGAGAGCGACTGAGGTGCCTGGCTGCACAGAGGGAGGAGCAGCACCTCTGGAAGAAGGGGCGCTGGGGCACCAGCACATGCTGCTGAAGAGCCACATTGAGCCATCGCTGGTCAGCACCTAGCTAGACCCAAGGTCTATAGACGCTGCCCTTCATTCCTGCAGATGACCGAGAACCAGTGCTGCCAAAGACTGTGCATGTCTGGGGAACTGGTCGGTCACATCTGCCAGCTACTGCAGGATTTGGCGCCACGTGGACATGGAGGGCATCCACTGCCAGTGGCCGTGAAAGTGACCATGGTGCTCAATTTCTACACCGGTGGCTCCTTTCAGGGCTCCACAGGTGACCTCTGTGGGATACCATAAGCCTCCACCCACAAATGTACCCATGAGGTCATGGATGCCATCTTTGCGAGGGCACACAACTTTGTGCATTTCGCCCGGGACCAGGAGAGCCAGGATGAAGGAGCGATTGGATTTGTCTGGATCTCGGGGTTCCCACAGGTGCAGAACGCCATCGACTGTATTCATGGAGTGCTCAGATCCCCATCGTAACATGCAGCCAATTGTGTCAACCGCGAGGGATTCCATTCACTGAATGTGCAGCTGGTGTGCGACCACCAGAAACGCACAGTAAGGTTGTGGAGCACTCGCGACAGACGCCTGTTGGACTTCAAGGTTGAGGCACTTTGTGGATCAGTGGGGGGTACAACAGCTGCTCTGGGGTTGAATGCAGACCGACCAGTTCCTTAGACATGCAGGTCTGCGCACAGATTCCAGGGAGTGAGTACCACATTCTCAGTCGGTCACAGTTCCCTGACATCTTCCAGGGTCCACAGAGGCTGCAGGATTGCCTCCTCAAGGACAAGGGCTACCCACAGAGAACAAGGCTGATGACACCCATGCGGTGGCCTCAGACTGAAGCAGAGCGAAGGTATAATGAGGCTCAAGCTGCAACTCGCAACTTGGTGGAGCAAACCATTGGGATGCTGCAAATGAGGTTCCAGTGCCTGGACCGGTCTGTTGGAGCCCTGCAATATATTCCACAGAGGGTGTCACTTATCATCGTCACCTGCTGTACCCTTTACAACCTGGCACTGCAATGGGGAGAGGAGCTGGCTGAGGAGCAGGTGCAGGAGTTAGAGATCTTCTCCAATGAGGAGGATGTCGACGTTGATGAGGGTGAGGAGGTCCTCAAAGGTGATGATGATGGTGATGAGGCCCTTGCACTGGTCAGACAAAGCAGGCACATGTGGGAGGCCCTCATAGCTGCCAGATTTGAGGATGATGATGATGACATGCAGTGGGGAGACACCATAGATCCTTACATTTCACCTATGAACATTTGGCTCCAGTCTGGCTTATGGCAGCGCACATACGCTCTGTGATAATGCTCCTGTCATGTAGATGCATTGGAGGTCCTAAAAGTTGCTTGATTGCAGGAGGATGAGGACAACATGCAGTGAGGACACTCCATAGATCTTCACATAGTCTCTGAGAATGTCTGACTCCTGTCTGGCTGAGGGCAGCTCACTTGTGCTCAGTGATCAGGGTCACAACATAGAGTTGCACCTGACCCCTTCCGGAGCACATTGTCACTGGTCACAGATGCTGAAGAGATGGGAGCCAGCCCCACCTTAAAGGTGCTGAGAGCACACAGATAGAATGATGGAACTCTGTGACTCCTGCCCACATCTTTCTGGCAGCAATGACAAGCACTGTCGAGGTGCAGGCATCAGTGATGTTTCCAGGGAGTGTGAGGCCTGACTATCACTTTGGTCTGAAGGCTGCACAAAGCACAGGGAAGAGGCCCTGGACTGAGACACCTGCCTTTATCTTGTGCAGAAAGCCATAGGCAGGGAGATAGTCTTTGGAGTTTATTGACAATAGTGAACATTATGTACAAGTGATTAATACCCATGCCCAGGCTGTGCAACTATATCTTCTTAACCTTCCTTACCCTACCGCTACGTCTTGATGCTCCCTGGACATCCACAGTGGAGGTAGAGGCAGCCTGCTGACTGCTACGCCCTGTCTATGATGTCCTTGATGGGCATCCTCTGGAGGGCTGAGACTTGGAGGGCTCCAGCCTGCTTTCAGGTTCCTGCTGTGTGACAGCAGCACCCTCCTCGGCTTGTGGAGCTGGAGCTGCTGAGGTCACAAGAAGAGGGAATTCGGATGAGCCGGTCACTCTCAGAGTCACCTGGGTGGATGGCCCCGGGGTGTGCACCTGCTGATCCTCCTCCCTATGGGTGCCCAAGGGCCCCTGGCTGACTCTTTGAGAAGAAGGGGTAGCTGGAGTGAGATCGAGCTGCCCTGCATCCCTCTTGTGTACACCCTGTTGGAGGCCAACTATGGTGTCAGCGATGGATGGAGCTCAGTCTGCACAGTAGTGATATCGTGGACCAAGGTCTACATGGCGGCTGCCATCCTACCAGTGTCGACCTCAGTGCGTTGGCATGCCTGTGCCATCACCTCAGCCTGAAGGCAGATGGACTCCTCCATCGTGCCTTGCAATCTGAGGAATGTAGCAGACATCCCTTCCTGATGTTCCCGAGTTTGCCTTTGCAGCTCCAGCAATGAAGACATGATCGAGTCCAGAGGCTCGTCATCTGACTCGGACTCAGCAAATTTCTGGCCTCCAGCAGTCCTCCGAGTGCCGGACACCTGTGAAGTCCCTGCTGCCACCTGCTGTAGATCAGACAGTGTGATATGCTCACCAGATTGTGATCCCGAGGCTATCCTAATGTTAGGTCCCACTGAGGTGTATGTCTCTGACTGGTGTAGTGTGTCGGTGAGCACTGTGACTGGTCTTCAAGGAGGGTGCCTTCAGATTCCCCTTCAGAGGTTTCTTCGGGGGTCATGGACTCCATCAGCTGTTTGGCAAATGTGCCTGTGAAAGCAAGGGGAGATAATTAAGGCATGGCAGAGGCCTGTGAAACAGGAGACATCACTCACAGCATGGTTGTCTGATGGATGTTGCACTGCTGGACCCTCACTTGGTACAGCATCGTCGACCTCTCCGTTAGCACAGGGCCATTCCAGATCCTTGCCAGCCAGCTGGAAGGCTTTATTTTCAAAGTCCATGAGGACATGAATTTCAGGCATTCCTCTACCAGTAAGTGACCTCTCCCTGTTGTTGTGTGCTAACTTGTCCTGCATGAATAGAGATGGAGAGAGTGTAAGCAGGATGCCTACCAGGCCATATGATAAATATGTGTGGGTGGTGAGTAGTCCCATGGACAGGATAAGGACAATGAATGTGTGTATGAGAGAGTGAATGGTGATGTCCCTTGAGTGAGGGCCCTGTGGATCTGTGATGGGTTTGTGAGTGTGTGAGTTGAGAATGATGAGAAGAGTGACTTACCCTGGCGGAACAGAGGAGATCATTCATCCTCTTGCGGCACTGGGTGGCTGTCCTCTTTTAAAGGGCGTTGGCACTAACCACCGCCTCCCAAGCCAGATTGGTGATGTTGCTGCCTATCCTATGGCCAGAGTGGGGGCAGAGGACATCATGGCGAGCCTCCACTGCGTCCAAAAGGTGCTTGAGAGACGTGTTATTGAACCTGTGGGCTGTGGTCTTTTTGCTTTTCAGGGTCATGTCTTCTTTGCTGCAGTTGTGAGCTGGAAGCACTGAGAGGTGTGCGTGCGGCTGGACTTTAAATATGGCGCTCGGCATGATGAAGCAGCGAGTTGATGGTGTGGCGGGCGATTGAGAGTCTGCCCGCTATGGAAACGGCTTGTTTCCCAGAAATGCATAATTAATGTATTGGGTTGAGACGATAGGGTGTGGAAAGCCACCATTGTGGCTGGCAGGTAAAGTGTCATTTTACCTGCCCGCTACCGCACTTAGTGCAAATCTGGGGCGAATCCACCCTATGGTTAGTGTGAAATGATACAATTTTTCTCCTGGTGAATGAGAGAGATATACGGAATATAACCATTTTTAATTAAAACTTTTGAAAACTTTATTTAGAATTACAGAGCATTGATACTGAGACATAGGATAGAGCTTTATGTGATTCTTCACACAGAGAGTTCAAATGTTGGTCAGTGATGTGGGAGATGAAGCCCTCAGAACAGACTGGGTGTCTAGGGTGTATACACCCTAGTCGTGTGTTTATGTGCAAGATTGGGACTTGGTTTAACCTCATATGAATAAAGTTCTCGCTTTCTTCTTAATTATAAATAGTTGTAGATTTGTGCTGTTACTGGACAGAATTAAAAGATTAAAACTATTCGTTCTCAAGGATGCTTTACAGTTTAACATGTCAGGGCACAATTTAGGTAAATGTGCTTATTAGCTTCTGTGGAGGTACAGGATGTTGGGTACGGGATGCATGATTCATACCAGTTGACTTCCTTTTGTTGCCACATTGTGAAACAAGATAGTCAAAATAATATTGAGGTAAGGAGATGGGGCAATAATCTCAGGATGCTGAGTAAACGGGTTAATCATCTATAAGTTTGTAGGAACTCTTATTCACAATAACACTTTTCCTGTCATAATGAATCAGTAAGGACAGTGTGTGTGGCTAAAAGTCTATAAATATCTTCAGTTTCTGTTAACAATTTGTAGAGATCAGCATTTGAAGGATTGAAAGGATTGACTACTAAATTATATCACTATCCAGGGCAATAATGGAGTAGCGTCATTTATTCCTCTGATTTGTGACATTGTGTGTGCCAAAGACTTGTTGAATGCAAAAAAGGATTGAATTGCAAACCATAAATTTGATTATCAACTTGTCTGACGAGACAGGGAAAAAACCCATCACATGCATCTGATAGTTTATTTAAGAGTAAAAAAGATAGGAGCTTAAGAAAATGTTGCTTACCTTAGGGTAAGCTTGTGGACCATTTAGTCTTTTTCTGCCTTCATTTTTGTGTTTTTATGTAGTTCCTCAACAGTGAATGTACAGGAACCTGACAACTGGGTTTAAAAAAAGAAAAAAAAGCATATTCTTTTAAAAAGCTGTGATAAATGCAAAAGTTTTGTCTCTAGGCTTGGCTGGAAAAGTGCAGTGGCATGGAAAAAAGGTTCAAATTACATATTACTTTAGAAAAACTCTAGGTGAACCTTACAGATTTCAAGCTCATTTCTAATCCTCTGCCACTCTGTGTGTAAGCAAATGTTCACTAATGTTACAGAAATGTTCTTTTTCTTACCCAAACCCCCTGCTGTGTGATGGAAGCAACAATTTAGCACATAATTAGCATGTAATTTGTGATCGGAACCAAATGAGAGCTCTATCCCCTGCCAGTTGAATGAGCTGACCTGCTGATTGTTGCTAGGGGAGGTGGGGGATGGAGGGGTTGACAAGAAGGAGGAGTCCTCTCCATTCAGTAAAAGTTATTATTCATTCCTATAACCAATCTGCCAAGCATGCTGAGATTTTAAAAAAATTATAAATGTCTGCTTCCTGTCGCTTTTCTACTTAGCATTTTTTTTTCACTCAGGATCACTATAATAGGTGTTATGAAGCAAATTGACAAAATGACTGCAGTTTATTCTTAATTATTTTTGCAGTACAAAAGGATTTTTTTCCTGACTGGAGAGATGTATTCAGTGAAGTTCCCCGGGGTTGTTATTAGGACCACTGCTTTTCTTCTTATATATAAATGACCTGAAATTGGGTATAGGGGATACAATTTCAAAATTTGCGAATGATACAAACTTGGCAAAGTATTAAATAGTGAGACCGATAGTGGCAGATTTCAGAAGGACATACATCGGCTGGTGAAGTTGGAGATGCAATTTAATGTGGATATGTGTGAAGTGAGGCACTTTGGGAGGAACAACATGGCAAGGCAGGAATAGTGCATCTAAATATAAATGTGTTAGAAGCAGTTCAGAGAAGATTCACTCGATTGATACCTGGGATGGGGTTACGTTACGAGGAAAGGTTGGACAGGCTGGGCCTGTATCCATTGGAATTTAAGTGATTGAGAGGTGATCTTATTGAAACACGTAAGATCCTGAGTGGACTTGACAGGGTGGATGCTGAAGGGATGTTTCCCCTTATGGGAGAATCTAGAAGTAGGGGACACAGTTTAAAAATAAGGGGTCTCCCATTTAAGACAGAGATGAGAAGAAATTTTTTTCTCTCAGAGTGTCGTGAATCTTTGGAACTCTCTTCCCCAGAGAGCGGTGGAGGCAGGGTCAATTAATATTTTTAAGGCAAAGATAGTTAGCTTCCTAACTAAAAGGGAGCCAGAGATTAACAGGGCTCAGCGGAATATGGAGTTGAGGCCACAATTAGATCAGCAATGATCTTATTGAAAGGCAGGGCATGCTTGAGGGGCCAAATCCTGCTCCTAATTCATATGGTCATATGTAAATGGTACAGTTTTGAAGGTGTGAAAGAGCAGATTACATAATCACAACCCTTTGAAGGTGGTAGGACAAGTTGATAAGACAATTAAGGAAACATATGAGATATGTGTGGTTTTGTAAATGGAGGCATTGAATACAAAAAAAAGGAAGCCATGCTAAACCATTATAAAACATTGGTTAGGCCTCACCTGAAGTTTTATGTACTATTCTGGGCAACACACTTTCGGAACGATGTCAAGGGTTTGGAGAGGGTACAGAGGAGCTCCATCTGGTTGATACCAGAGATATGGGCTTTCAGTTCCATGGAGAGAGTGGAGAAGCTGTGATTGTTCTCCTTAGAGCAGAGAAGGTTAATAGGGATAGTTAAAATTATGAGGGATTTTGATGAAGTAAATAAGGACAAACATTTTCCCCTGGCAAAGGGATTGGCAGCCAAAGGGCATAGGTAATTAAGTGGAATTAGCCATAGTCCACAAAGAACCATAGGCATCTCTCTCCATTAGAGAGAGGGACTATTGGTTATATAACTTGAGGGACACCGCTCCGCAAGCGAGGGGCAAGGCAAGGAGGCAGGCCTCCGTGAACTACTACAGCTGGTACATGGATTGAACCTGCACCATTGGCATGATTCTGTATCACAATCTAACCAACCAAACTAACCTTTAAAATAATTGGCAAAAGAACTAGGAGGAAAATGAGAAGAATTTATTTTTCACACATTCATCTTTTAAAATCTGGAATTCATTACCTAAAAGGGTGATAGAAGCAAGTTCCGTGGGAACTTTCAAAAGGACGTGCACTTGAAGAGGAGAAACGTGCAGAGTCAATGGAATAAATCTGGGATGTGGGACTGAAATGAATAGCTCACACAGACACGATGAGCTGAATGGCCTCAAACTGAGCGGTAATATTCTAAACTGGCATACAGCACATAATTGTGCTTAATGAAGTCAGGAGAACTGCCATTTAAATGTAACCAGGTTCACATAGCCTGGCAGTTATGCAAATGTCTTTCATGTGCCCACAGTGATTTCTCATTGCCATGGTTTATTAGTCTGTGGTGACTTGAGCAAAGTAAAGGCCCTTAGGAAAATACAAAATACCTGGTAGACCTGGTAAACAGAAAACCAGATACCTCCTGCAAATTACTATTTTCATTTTCACTTGTAATGATCTCATTGAAACTGGCTAAATAATTCATGAGCAATCAGAGAGATTCAGCCTAGAATCATATCAACATTGAATAGATGCTGCCTATCAGCAGCCAAAATTCATCAAGACAGTGCAACCTTTCAGCTCCTTAGGTCTTGTATGTTAAACCAAATTTAAATATGAATAGATCTTCAGATATACAAACCATGATATTCCGTATGCTGTAAATTAAAATGTGCTATCGCTGCTGTTCAAACCATAAGGTACAATTGCACTTCTCTTCAATCATGTCAGTTGATGTTGGCCAGGACACAGGCAAGAAAAAACCCCCAAAACCTGGTCATTTCATTTTACAGCATAACACTCTGGGGAATACACAAAGTCTATAGCACCTTTCCAGTTAGAGATGACATACATTGCTTGAGTTTCACTGAAAACTTGTGACCTCCCTGCAACCCATTCAACATGTTACTGCCGTAAAATGTTGCAGCTGATGTGTTATTTCTTGTATAAGAGCTTTTTTGAGACACTTTATGAAAACATAAAGGATAACTTTGAGCGATGTTTTGCTAACACCGTTTGCTTACCATTCCAACAATACTAACTACTTTCCAATGCTAATGCATTTGCATCAAGGAAGATCAGAATTCAGTACTGAAGTGTATGTGGCAAAAATTTGACCTAATTGTCTTATCTGATACCAGTTAGGAAATGACTCTCACTGATTTTCCTGTAGGGAAGGCGTTTTCCAATTTCCCACTTCTCAACCACTCAGGATGGATTCTCTTTCCATGCCCAAGGCTTCACCCTGCCTCTTTGAAATATGATTAGTTTTTTGGAGTTGATTTTCCAGGCAACTTTTCTTGGTGGAAACATTGAACTTTATTTACAAAATAGCAGCAGCAGAGCTACATGTGTACATCAAACTCTATAACTAAACAGCTCCCTCCTAGAGGTTCCCCACGCTAAGTCATTGGTTTACAAAGATCATGTGATCTTACAACACAAGATTATTCATAAAGCTACAGTCCTACATTTACCAAAACTATAATCACTACATTCCTCCCCCTTTAATTTTTCTGTACATTTTGTATTTACAAGGATATTTATCTCATGACATTACAATATTTACACAGGTCATGAAGTTACAAGTTCAGTCTTTCAGGTGGTTTCCTGATCCATGTGGAATGTAGCAGCTCCACCAATTCAGATTAATTGACAGGAACCACATTCCCTGGAACCGTATTAACATCAGGTACCTCATTAGGCACAGGCAGTTCAGTGTCATTCACTTCAACAGAGACACCGGGCACGTCTATCCTTGGTTGAATAACTTCAACGGGAACCACAGGTTCAGCAAGTGGTTACAGGTGTAACATCATTTTGTTGGGGTATCTCCTACCTTCTTAAATGATCCACATGCTTAGGGGTGATCCGGCCCTCCACTTCCATGTGATACGACAATGGTCTGGTCACAAAGCTTACTTTACCAGGTAACCACTTTGGTCCTCCACCAAAATTCCTAACATATACTGCTTCTCCGACAGTAAATTGTTGCTCAAGACTATGCAAATCATGAGTCGCTTTTTGGTTCTCTTGACTTTTGTCCACCTTCCCCTCTAAATTAGGAAAGATTAGGCTTTGTCTTGTTTGAAGATGGCACCTCACCAATAACTCTGCAGGTGTTGCACCTGTTGGAGTATGGAGGTTTATTCTGTAGTGAAATAGGAAATGAGCAAGTTAAGTTTCCAACGATTCACCTGTTAACTTTTTCATTCCCACCTTTTATTGTCTTTTCAGAACCTTCTTCTTCCTTTTTGTCTTCTTCTTTCTACCACAGAGTTTAGTTTTGACCTTCTTTTTGACTTCACTGTCAGTCAGGCTTCTCTCAGGTGAAATCTCAACTTGTCTTAGTTCAGTAGTTGAGCTATCCATGATTTCATTATCTACTCGCATCTTGGAAAGTTCTACGACTTTTCCTTTCAAAGCCTCTTTAGCTTCATTCAGCTGATTCTTCAACGTTTCTGTCTCCTTCTTGTATCTGTTGGCTTCCTCCTGGAACCTTGAACATTGCTGCGTCTTCTCTGCCAATTGGTTCTTCAGTTTGTTCAGAGTGATGTTAAATTCTTCCTGTTTCTCTTCGTAATTTTCCTGAGGGGTCCTTGTAGTGTGTGCAGGTCTTTCAACAGGTTTTCCTTTTATTTGCGAAGCTCACTCACTTCATCTTGAATTCTGTCATTCAGCAAAGTCTACTTAAGTTTCTTTTGCTGTTCTTCCATGTTGTTGTTTCAGGTTGCTGAATGGCTACACACTCCTTTTTCATCCTGTTGCAGTCCTTGGACTCTCCAGGCTCTTTCTGAAGTACCTTGCCTTGTTCCTTTTCCAACTCAGGAAATCTTTCCTTTTGAAATCTCACTGACTAATCAAGGTTAATTTCCCTCAAACAATTTTGACCTCGAAGGCTTCTACAACCATCACTGGTAGTTGTGCTGTTTGGGATCTATAATAAACATGTACTCTGGTGATACCTTTTACCTGGGTTTCTTCGCTTGTGTATGTTTTCAACTTGGCAGAGGTTTGTTACAAAATTAATTTATTTAAATATTTGAATGTGTGCTCTCCTACTACAGTGGTAGAAGCACCATTTTTAAGGGTTTACCATTCACTTGCAATGTGACAGTAATTGGCTCTGTCTTCCCAACTTTCATGCTGAATAAGGAATAAATGTCAGAATTGGTTGTTTCTGGCTCTTCCACACTATAGACTTCATTGGAATTTGTTTGTTGCCTGGAAGCCTGCTTTAATCTCGCTTTGCAATGTTTCAATATGTGTCCACTTTTGTGACAAAAATAACACTCCACCTTTTTAAATTGCCAATTGTTAGGAGTATGATTGTTTCCATGTTGATAAAAACCAGCTGCTAAGCTGTTTCCTCTAAATTTTCGATTAGCGGGGGCTGCTTCCTGCTTCGCAGCGGAGTCCTGGATTTTTGCGCCACTTTTGGATGGTCGTTCCCACCCAACTAGGAAAATGGTGCCAGTTTTTGCAACTTGAAATTCTTGTGAATCCCTTACAGTGCTTTCCATTGCAAGCGCTTTTTCTAAAACTTTCTTAAAATCAAGGTCCAATTCAGCAGCAATCTTCATTGAATAGCATCCTCTTGCACACCACAGACCAAATGATCCCTGAGCATATCATTCAGGGTTTCATTGAAATCACAATATTCCGTTAGGCAGCAATGGTCTCCCCCGGGTCTCAATTCCGTGAATTTGAACCTGAACCTCTGTGACTGAGGGCTTGTGTTGGAAACGTCCCTTAACGAGTTCTACTAATTCACTGAAGGTCTTTGAATCCGGGGGCGACCAAGCTTCGAATTAAACTGTAGGTTTTGCTCCCACAAATACTCAGGAGAATCGCTCTCTTCTTTTCCTCCCCTGTGATTTCATTGACTTGAAAGTAGAACGCAAGACATTCTATATATTGAGACCAGTCATCTGTGGGTAGTTCAAAGAGATCGATTCTGCCAAACTGTGGCATCTCAGACGGGTATATCTTCCTTTCTTTTTAATTATCTTAGACACCCACAATCATTGGGCAAGGCATAGTATTGGATCTGATCTCATTCTCATGGCCAACTTGTTATCGAGTTGATTTTCCAGTCAACTTTTCTTGGTGGAAACGTTGAACTTCATTTACAAGACTGCAGTAGCAGCTACATGTGTGCATCAAACTCTATGGGCAGGATTTTGCCTTTGAAGGGGGTGCTTGGTGAAATGGTGAAACAGGTTCGAGGGCGGAATGTTCCTATGTTCCTGCATCAAAAGGTGTTGGACTCTCGTATCCATAAGATGGTTTGAAATAGTCTTGTCTTTGAAAAGTCAAGCTGCAAGACGGTATTTCAAAAAGGTTTCAAGAACTGTTAGTAAGCCACAACAAGACTTATTAAGACCCGCACTTGACAAGTGCCGCTGTTACCGAGGTCCATCAGCAGGAGTTGGGTTAAGCAGTCAAGTAATGTATACTCAATACAGGATATTGGTGATGAATATTTTGAATATCAAGGTGGCTGGTATATCACAGACTGTCCTGCATTGGGTCTTCCAACATGTTGAAAACACATTGTTTGTCATGTAGCTGAGGAAGGAATTCAGGCTTGGAAACAAACTGCTGAAAGTTATTTTGATTCCAGCTATGACATAGTCATATGTTCATATATAAATGACCCTCCTCCAGTTCTGAAGAAGTCATATTTGACTCAGGGCATCGCCTCTGACTCTCTCTCTGTGGATGTTGCCACGGGCTTGCTGGGTGGTTCCAGCGCTTTTTGCTTCGGGTTTCCAGTATCTGCAGTATTTTGCTTTAATTCACATGTTCAGGACTTGGTGTTGTGACTAGGCCAGTACTTGTTGTTGACTGTCGACACCTCACAAGAATGGCATGTTGGAAACCTTTGGTCAGGATTTCCCAGTCGGTGAGCAGGGTTGGGGGGGGGGTTGGGGGCAGGGCCGCTTGCCGATGCATAAAATGACGCGCGGAACTCCTGACATCACCCCGCCTCATTTCAATTGTCAGGTCAGTGGGGGCGCAGCCAAATCAGCTGTGTACCCACCGACCTGTCAATAACCAATTGAGGCCATTGGCAAAGTAATTAAAGTAATTAGTGGACCTGCCCGTCCAATCTTAAGGTTGGCGGGCAGGCCGGAGCCCTGGCGAGCATTGTAAAAAGCATGAAACCTCATCCACAGGCGGGATGAGGTGTCATGTAGGTTTTTAAAAATTTAATAAAAGCGTAACTAAAAGCGATGGATATGTCCCAATTCATGTGACAATGTCACATGAGGTGACATGTCAGGGAAATTTTTTAACATTTTTTAATGTGGAGCCGATCTCCGAGGCCACACTTAGCCTCAGGGAGATGATTGCGGACGTCACGCTGGGCGGGCCTTAATTGGCCCGCCCATGTAAAATGGCAGCAGACCCCCTATCGGGGGCGCTGATCAGAGGCGCAGCTGCTCCTGAACTCCCCCCACACCCCGACGGGGGGACAATTCTGCCCTTTGTTTATATGTGGGGTCACAATGGTGGGGATGCAGGTTTTAAAGAGGCTTGAACTCACTGTGCCACTCATAAGGACCTGGTATCTACTGTCGAGTCAGCTGGTTCAATCTGCTTTTCCTTGATTGTATGATCAACTAGCGTCTATATCCTTTTTTCAGGTAGGAGGTGACTGGGGGTGTGGGGGTGCAAAAGAGAGGGGAACAAGAGAAAGTAATTAAAAGGTGAGCCATGGTCTCTCTCTGTTCCAGATGACACACCTGGCAATGGATGATTGGAAGAGTTAGCAGCTCACAGTAAACTCCACAACCTGAAGAGTGAGCTGGACAGGAATGGAGTAATCCTGCTGGTTGCTATGACAATAAGCAAGCTAGAGGGCTTGACCCATCACTGAACTTCTTCCCACTCAATTATAGATAATGCTGTAAAACGTTAAGTGTTCCTTTTTGGAATGTTGCCTATTTTCATCACTACTCTCTGGAAACTAAGGATTCCCAAGCCTAGACTAAAATGAGGTGAATTGTAAGCAGAAAGAGGATGGACACTCCACATCAGGGAGAGTTTACTGGTTGGATCACTCAATAACATGGTTTGGAGACTAGCATAGTGATCGATCAGTCTTCACAGAGGTCAATCATCTGAAAAATACCTCTCCTCGATAGAAGGGCTTTGCATTAGGCACAAAAAACAGGAGATAAAAGTGCCTATAGTGTTAGTAACAGACTTAAATATATATGGAAAGCTATAATTTCAGCATGAGTGCTAATGTCCAAATATGAGTCAGAGCCATTATGGTACAGGTGATGTCGATGCTGGCAGTCTGTAAGGCAATCCAGTCAATCCCATGCCCTCGTGTGATCCCAAGTTTATTTTCTTCAAGCCCCCATCAAACTTCCTTTTGAATCATTAACCATCTCTGCTTCCACCACCTTCATAGACAACAAATTCCTGGTCATTACCCTTCACTGCATAAAAACGTTCTTTCTTACACCCACTCCACCGCATCTTGTGCCTAAAACCTTAAATCTGTGGCCCCTAGTCCTTGTTCCATCAGCTTTTACCATATCTAAACCTGTGATAATCTTGTATACCTCTATCAAATCTCCCCTCAACCTCCTTTTGCTCCAAGGAGAATAACGCAAGCTTCTCCAATCTAACCATGTAGCAAAAATCCCCGATTCCTGGAACATCCTGTGCACCCTCTCAAGGGTCCCCACATTCTTCCTTAATTGAGGTGACCAGAACTGGACATAATACTCTACAAAGCTCTGGTTAGGGCACAGCCTAAAGTTCAGTGTAACTTCCCTGGTTTTGTACCCAATACCTCTAATTCTGAAACCCAGAACACTAATTCACTTTATAATACTATAACCAATTCAACATCCACATCCAATACATTTTGACCTTGCTTTAGGAGGTAAATTGATGTAGTACCAGAAGGTCCCTCCTGATGGCACTAATGAACTGTTAGAAGTCACTATTTTCAGTTTCATCTGAAAGCTAAGCTATTTTTCCCTTTCAGATATTGAGGCCACTGTGAATTCCCAGTTTAACTGAATGCCGAGTAAGTGTTCATATACATGGTAGAAAGTTCACAAGAAGAATAAAATACCTTTTAGATTTTGTCATCTCCTGATCAGTAATCGAATGAGTTAACTGGAGTATAAATTATACAGTGGAGTCCTTGTACTGTGATATTAGTTCATGGCACGTTAGTCACAGCTGGAGAATCAAAGCCTACCTACCACCACCCACTGCCCAAAGAGCAGGGTTATATAAAGGAGCCAAAACTGTAATTTCATTCACTAGAGGCAATTAGAGAGTTTTCCAAAAATAGCAATGTCCTTAAAGTACCATTAGAGAAAGCCAGCCAGCAACTGGGTGGTACAAAAAAGTCAGGTTATTTCATCATCACCATCTTTATTAATATGCTCCTGTCCAATAATCTTGAGGAATTGGGTCACTTCTGGATGCACAAACACTTGCAGATGGCAAGTTTTGATTCCTTTAAGCACATGTACATCTGACATTGAGGGCCACTTTTGAAAGTTAACATACCTGAGGCTTAGAATAATGTAAAAACAAATTGGTCCTTTAGCAGCAAAAAAAAAAATGAAGGCCAAAGCATCTCCAGGGAAGTTGAATTGCCAAGCCAACCTTATACTGGTTCTCTAATTAGGTAACTGAAAATTAGTTGTGGGCTGTGGGTATAGTTTGGCTGGAGAGTTTCCAGCTGTATCCTAATGGAATACTCCACTGGCAGAGCATTGAAGAACTTGAACATGTTCTATTATGGTCCTCCAATAGCAGGTCCATCACTCAATGTTATACACTCATAGAGCAGGATTTTCGGAGAAGTGGGCCCCGCAATTTTACGTGGGTGGGCCAATTAAGGCCCGCCCAGCGTGACATCCGGCGGGAAGTGCCAAGCACTTCCTGTGTGGGCAGGGGCAATCCCTAAAAGCGAGAGTGCTCTTTCACGCATGCGCACGAAAGAGTGCCCGTCTCCCTGAGGCTAAGTGCTGCCTCAGGGAGATCGCTGACACTTTTAAAGAGATTAAAAAGAGAAAAAAAATCCCTAACATGTGCCTCTCATGTGACAATGTCACATGAGATGGGACATGTTCATAAATTACAGTAAAATTTTATTAAACTTTTTAGAACCCTGCAGGAAACCTCATCCCGCCGCTGGATGAGGTTTCATGTTTTTTTCTATTTGCCACCGGGGCTCCTGGCCGACCTGTTTAATTGTTTAAATGATCCTGTCAATGGCCTCATTTGTGTTGGCCAATGACAGGTCGGCGGGCCCACAGCTGATTTTGCTGCGCCTCTGCCTTCCTGAAAATTTAAATGGGGCGGGGTGATGTCGGGGGTTCCTCCCAACGTCATCCCGCGTCATTTTACGCATCAGTGAGTGGGCCCCGCCCCCTGCTCGCCAATGGCAAAATTCTGCCCATAATGTATATGTTTGGACAGAAGAAAAGCTCATTTTCATTCCCCATCTAGGAGTCAAAAGATCAAAGTAGCTTTATAAGAGAGAAACTGGAAAGAATTTCTTTATTTCAATTTAAACATTTTTAAATTATACAATGGTGATCAATAGAAAAACATATCCAAATTACAATACCAGTGATTTTAACAAAGTTACTTGAAATTCTCATGATTTTACTCCTATTTGGCATTAAATTGTTTTACAAGTATCACAAACTACAATGTACAAAAAGGTACAAGCAAAACCGTCAATCCAGATGGAGAACGCAACTTTGGCCAATTTTATTACATGCAAGAGCAGCAAATTAAATCCTTTGAGCAATGGAAGCTCCTAGAAGTACACTTTCCATTACACATTTGCTGAAACTTAACAGAACACAGACACAAATGATATCTACAAAGCAGGTTCATTGGGAAAATGGAAGTGTCTCTCTTATGTATGTTTTTTGGAACTAGTATAGAAACTATGCCATCTCTGAAGGGTTCTTTCGTTTGAGTTTTGGTTCCATTTTGTGCACAAGTGATATCTAAGTTGGAAACCACATTGCGAAACTAAATCCAGTCTCTTATTTACAAATATTCTATGTTAATCACAACTTAATTGGAGTCCCCTCCTTTCCCTTTACACAGTTCTCCCCCAAAAAATACTCCAAAAAAAAAATTGCAACCTAATTCATTGTAGGTCTTTCAGCAGGGTGCTAAAGGTCAAAAAATATCTCTACAGCATTCAGAACCATGTACCATAAAATATCAATATCCACAAAAACCTATAACATATGATTAAATATACATTTCATGAGCCTATGGTAACTGCTTTATGCACCAGTCTATGAGCTACTTCCAATTTCCCCCACTTTATCCCCTCCCTCAAACATACACTCTCATTCCACATGGCATCAACTCTTACCATGTTGGCAAAAAATGAAAGCTTGACTGTATTTATTGGCAGAACACAAGGCAAAGTGCATAACAGAATGAAACGAAGCAGAAAACGACAAGGAATGAAACGAAGCAGAAAACGACAAACGAAAGAAAGCACTTAATCTACTTGTGTATTGAAAGCTGGAGAACATTTCTGTTCAGTAAACTTAATTTGCATTTCTGATATTCATTCTGTGCGTTGCAAAAATATATCATTTGTATAGGGGAAAAATAGTCACATCTTCGCTATTTATAGACTGTTCCATTTTGATCTAGAAACAAAAGTTTTTACATGCACAAGCTGTAAGTGTTTCCATAAACATGCTTTGAAGTTTAAGCTATACAATTAAATAAGACACTCGAATATTGTACGGAGAGACTAACCATTTTGAGAACGGCTCTAAGGAAACTTGGTCTACATCTATTCAGCAAAAATAGGAGATGCCAACATTTGGATTTAGAATATAAAGTCCCCAAGGACAAACCAACATTTGTGTGCTTTACTTATACTCTAATCTTTGGAGTTACTTCCTATAAGCTGCAAACTGGAGAGGTTATTGAGCTTCACTGTTCAATAATGCTTTGACACAACACCTCCTACCACTGAACAGTTAAGTGCTACTAGTGCTCATCATTTTGTAACTATTCTTTCAGGTCAGAGATAGAAACGGTGCACAAAACCCAAAATCCCACCAAACAACTATCCAGAGATACATTTCATATCGGTCTTGAGCTACCAGGAGCTGTAACTCAAGCCTTGTGCAGTTGGCTACTATAATAAACTAAATCTACCGATTTAAGGCTGGCAGCCTGAAAGACCTCTTCTTAAAAAAAAGGGTCTGCTTGGCTGCAGCCAGTCTCTCTGGGCCAGTAAAAATGCTGTCCCAGTGGTAACTGTGCACCATGGTGTCAACATCGTGCGCGCGCATCACTATTCTTGGTCATGAGGTCACTTAATCCATACCATGCGCGCTAGCAAAAATGTCATGGCCAGTCTGCAAATGCTTCCACAGTGCAGCCAGTTTACAGGAAGAACAGCCACACATTACAAATGTCAATAAGGCAGAGCAGCAGTTAGGCTGATCAGCCAAGACACAGAGTGCAATATTAAAGCAGCTTCCAAGAACAGGACAAACTAAATTTTACTGGAGAACAGTTAATAGTTGGCATTTCTTGCAGTGCAAGCCATTGAGTTTACATTAAATTTTCAGCGAGTTAGAAATCAATATAACCATTAACAGAAGTTTAATTTAGGAAAAAAATAAATCAGAGAGTTGGTTTATTTGCAAAACATTCCACAACCTTTCGCTTGAAAAAATTATTTATGTTTAAATTGCCAAACGTTGAAAGTCTTCACTGAAGAAAAAAAATTAAGAATCTAAAAATCAAGAAACTGAGGACTTTAAACAAATTGCAGATTCAAATGAAAAAAACTAAATATACATCTTGGAGTCTAGGTATCTCCCAGTGTATTTACAATTTACATCCACATAATCATTAAAATGTGCAAAATTTTTTTTTTTTTAAAAGATTTAATTTTTTTTGGTGGAAACATGTTCTCCTTAGCTGGCTGGTGACCAGACTGCATTAAAATTGGCATTCCACAGGCTGTTTCCTTCTGCCATTTTAAGTCGCATATTAGTCATTTCCTATTATCTACTAACCAGCCTTTTAGTCATAAAGGATAAGATTTTCTTCAATTTTCCTTTACTTTGCTAGGTTAAAAAGGATTTTTTTTAAAAAAGGAAAGCCACGTCACATTGCTTTGCTCATCCCAGCCCATCCAAAGACAGCAGCGCAATATAAAAAGAGCTGGTAATAAACATCCATTAAAACACAACAAGAGAAATATACACCTATGCCATACTAAAGAAGAAACACACAGCGATGTGGCTGGGCAAACATAACTCTCCACCGGTTTAAATACATTCAAACAAAGGTTAAAATGCTATAATTTTGCTGTCACTACAAGGGATGTTGACATTTTAAAAGATAACTTGAAACTTAAAATAAATTGCTAATTTAACATTTTATTTATAAGGAATCCTTGTAATGGAGTGGTCAGGTGCAGATCCCTGATGCTGTTTACAGCACTACGAAAGAACATTGCCCCCTACTGCAACCATCTGCAGTATTGTGCTCAACACTGAATGTATTTGTTGCCTGATGAAGGAGCAACCTTCGTGTTTTGATATTATTGTTTGGAAATAATGTATTGAATCAGTAAGTTAAGACAAAAACAATTGCAAAATGAATATTCAACACCCAAAAAAAGGAAATTCTTGGTACCAAGCATAGTAAGTCTCCACCATCCAACCACCAACCAGCCCTTACACCTGCCACCATTCCCTGCCCTCTCCAAGTTGGTATCAAAATAATTGTGATGAGCCACAGAATTTTACTAGGTTCTTGTACCCTTCCCTGCTTCATGTGGTTATATTTAGAATACTAATCTGTCTATTTTGTTACGGTGGTGGGAGAAGAGGCAAAGATGATGTCCCAATAGGCCAACACTGGAAATCAGAGTCTCCCATCTGATATTTTAGTGGCCAGGAGATAAGAATTCCATTCTTGGCTTAGGAGATAATAAACTGAATGTTTTGTTTCATATTTGTCTCACTATAGAAATATTTCCCAAGGATTTGGCTTAAAAATTTACAAAATTCAATTTTTTCCCCCTTTTTCCCTTTATGCTTGCTATGCAACATGCACACAGGCACAAAGAATGTCAGGCTGTTTTCAATTGCTCCAGAAGCATCTGCTCCTCCCTCCAAAATCAATTCTGCTCATTTTACAAGTATTCAGGCTTCTTTTCGTCACTGACATAATATGGATTCTCTTGACCCTGGCAGAGATAGGTATAACGGGACTGCTGCTTCCCTTTAAAGGTCTTCAGGTCATCATTCTTCTCAGGCTAGAATAAAAAAGAACACGCACCAAGCATTAAGAATATCTTAATTAGGAACACAGACAGAATTTGTACTTGCATTTGAAAAACATAACATTTATCATATATCTCAAAACCTTTTTGTCTTAAATGCAGATGCTCAGACTGTTGTATGGGCAACAAGTGACACTTTTAAAGATAGGATCTTCTAAAGGAGCATGCTTTAGGAACATAGTCACTGAGTCCCTGGAGGCTGTTCTGTCATTCCACTAGATAATGGCTGATCTGTATCTTAGTTCCATTTACCCACCTTGGTTCCATATACGACTCAAAGCCTACCTCACATTTTCAATTGACCTTAACAGCTTTTTGGAGGGAGAGCTTCAGATTTCCAATACTCTTCGTGTGTAGCACTTTTCCACATCACCTCTGAATGGTCTAGCTCTTAATTTTGAAGCTATGTCCACTTGTTCTGAACTCCACAATGTTTTCTCATTGTATTGAGATTTAAATTTCTGATGAAACTAAAATGGTTTCTGCTAATGTTTCCTCCTCTTCCAGGATATAGTCTGATATCACGAGTGCTTTAAAAGAACACGGTCATCTAATCAGCTTTTGTTAAAGCTCACTGTTCTTCATTTTTGTGGTGAAGTTGGCTGGTTACCACATACAATGCAAGTGTAGAGGAATTGAAGACCTGGGAATAGGTTCTGTACTGACCCCTCCAAAATTGTGCAGGCAGATGGCTTTGTGATGCAAGGAGTTGAAAGGGGATATTGATGACCTAAATCTTACTCATACTAAATCTTACTCATGCCATTATTAAAAAGGTACCAGCAAGGAAAAACATTTTGTACAGTGTTGAACATAGCTGCTGAGCACAAGCCAGCCACAGTGAGGTCATTCTGGTCATTGGATACATGAAAGAGAAGCACTGACATCATCTGATGTTGAAACAAATTTTCTACTCAACAATTTCTGACATGTAGTACCAATGCCTAATGCACAACTGCATAACAAAGTTACATGTTTCAGAGTGTTCTGACAGAAAAAGTTTGAAGCTGCGTTAGAATTTTTAAAAAACTTGGCTACTGGCTACACAAGTCATTATCACCCAAGATAGTCATTGTGTGACACAGACATTCCACTATTAATAATGTACTATTTAAAGTATAAGTAGATTTTAACTGTGGTTGTGGAAGAGTTAATTTCTCTTAGCCCTAAAAGCCTTGACTAAATTTTGACTTTGAAATAAATACTTGAAAATTAAGCAGCCAGTGCTGATGAGGGGGAACTTATGGAAGAAAGTGCTGGCCCTGGAGAGGGTCCAGAGGAGGTTCACGAGAACGATCCCAGGAATGAAAGGCTTAACATATGAGGAATGTTTGAGGACTCTGGGTCTATACTCGATGGAGTTTAGAAGGATGAGGGGGGATCTGATTGAAACTTACAGAATACTGAAAAGCCTGGATAGAGTGGACGTGGGGAAGATGTTTCCATTAGTAGGAGAGACCAGGACCCGAGGGCACAGCCTCAGAGTAAAGGGAAGATCTTTTAGAACAGAGATGAGGAGAAACTTCTTTAGGCAGAGAGTGGTGAATCTATGAAATTCATTGCCACAGAAGGCTGTGGAGGCCAGGTCATTGAGTGTATTTAAGACCGAGATAGATAGGTTCTTGATTGGTAAGGGGATCAAAGGTTACGGAGAGAAGGCAGGAGAATGGGGTTGAAAAAGTTATCCGCCATGGTTGAATGGCGGAGCAGACTCGATGGGCTGAATGGCCTAATTCCTGCTCCTATGTCTTATGATCTTATGGAAATGGTTTTCATTGTATAAGTATTAAAGAAAAGGCAGCCATTAGACTAAAATGCTGCATTTCACCAACTCAGTAACTTTCACTTCTAGCCCCTGCCACCCAAGGGAATTTTCTGATTGCATTTAGAGATTTTTCAAATTTTAGCTTTTAGTTTCCCTTACATTTTCTCCCTTACATTTGGAGGTTCACAGCAGCAGCACAGGTCTCAATAAGCTCTGATCACTCTTTCTTCTCCCCATCATGAAAGTATCTCGCCTACAGAAAGCCCTCATCATTGAAATGGCTACATCTGTGGAACTATATATGACAAAATGCGGCAATGAATCCAAGTACTACTCTTCTTATTAGGCTGTGCCTCGGGATCGAGAGCGACTTGCTTCCATTCCATTCGTTTTGAGATTGCTGGTAAGTCCAATCCACACTCTGCAGACTGCCACATGTGGGGCAGGTGGTGCATTGAGGGTGGGTTGGAGGTTTTGGACGCTCACAAGCCAGGGACTCCCATGAATCAATGGGGGTGTCTGACCGCTTCAGGGATGCTTTGAGGACATCCCCAAAGGATTCCTGCTGACCTCCTGGGAGCGTTCTACCGCAACAGAATGAAGTCTCGTGTCAGGGATGTGTTTGGCATGTCCTGCCCAGCTGATCTCATTTTGCAAAACAAGAACAGAATTACCTGGAAAAACTCAGCAGGTCTGGCAGCATCGGCGGAGAAGAAAAGAGTTGCATTTTGCGTTTAGCGCTGGGCATGTCAGCTTGGGAGGGTTGCTATTTTTGAACCATTTTTCTCACCATTGAATTTAGAGGATCTTGCAAAGGCACTGCTGGTGGTACTTCTCCAGTGCTTTGAGATGGCTGTTTATGGCCCTCTTTCCCAGAATTGCTAGTCCCATAAGGAACTCCTGTGTTTACTAATTGCCCTAGATTTTCATCTGGGAACTACATAAACAACTTAAATGCTTAATTGAGACAAGGGCAGACCTTCTGGCTCCATTGAAAGCTTAGAAATGGGTTATTTATTATTCAAATTCTCTCACTACCAATCTTGACACACAAGATAAACACAGGTTACAATTAACCCAGGGGTTGTTTGATATGCATTTGGGTTGCTTATCAGTTTTTTAACCAGATGGCTCCAAAGCATACAGGAGGGCAGGAAACACTGCTGCCTGGTAAACCATGACCTTAGTTTTGGGTTTGTGATCCTGGTCCTCAAAACCCTTTTCCTTAGCTGGCTGAAAGCTGCACTGGCACAATACTGACTGCTTCTACCCGCTACCCTGTGGATAACTATATTAGGGCATGAATTCTGGGACTAGCCAGGTGGGCTGAATAACTTATAACTCATGGAGCTGTACTTCCTGAAGTTCACAAAGCAATTGAGCAGCAAGAGGAAAAATCCAGGAAAAGCAGAAAAAAATGAACATTATATTATCTTTTAAAATTCATAGTCTATATGTTGCTGCAAATGTTGGATTCCATAACTCATGGGTTTTAGAGGTAAGATTTAGCTTTAGGGATTAAATTGCTAAATGTAAGATAAATGGAATCATCTGATTAGCTTTTCATATCGTGTGCATGTTGTTGGTTTTCATCTGGGAGTCAGGGTAGTAGTGTAGGTTATTCTAACCATAGAAACCACAATAAACACCGCCAACCAAAGCATCATCAGTAGTTAACATCTTGAAAAGAAAAAAAGACTAGCTTTTATGTTGCACCTTTCCTGACCTCAGCCATTAAAGTAATTTTAAAGTATAGTCACTTATAACATCCAAAATTCTCAGCCAATTTGTGCACAGCACAAACAACAATACAGTAATGACAAAATAATCTGTTTTTGAGATGTTGATTGAGGGATAAATATTAGCCGGAACATCTGGGAAAACTCCCTTTCCTCTTCTTCAAGATAGTGCCATGCGATCTTTCATGTTCACTCGAGAGTGCATGCAGGGCCTCGATTTAAAGTCTCATCTGAAAGACTCTGATAGTGCAGCATTCCCTTGGTACCGCAGTGGAGTTTTGGCTTAGATATTTTGTGCTCAAGCATCAGGAGTGGGACATGGACCCACATCCTTCTGACAGAGGTGACAGTACTGCCATCTGAGCTACGACTGAATGATTGATATTGGATAGTTTGAAGCCAACTGTCATAGTTCCACTGATGCTCCTATGATCTGTTAAGAACATGAGAGACAAGCTAGATGGACCAGTTGGTCTTTGAATTGAACTTTTGCTTTTGTTAAGAAGCTAAATACTACCTTTTTTTTCCTGACTAAGTTAACTTCTGAGGGTGGGGAATGAGAGACAAGACATTTGCCACCTTGGTGATCTCTATGAATGTACCTTCAGAATTAGGGCCAGTGAATAGCGAAATCAAAGAGACATTTTCAGTCAGATAGGATACCCACTTCAGCACCTTCCAAAGAGTAAATACCATTTAGAAATGAGCGTTGTTCAAACTGAAACTTTGCAAATTCTGTCTAAATTTATATCTGATGCTTGCCAAGGGCACGGGCATGTATCACACCAAATGACCGTTCACACCTTTTGCAATGGCTATCTTCCAGCCAAATAGTAGCAGCATAAAATACATTCCACAAAACAGTAAGTTCTGTCAGAAAATGGAACACCTAGTTCTGGTTATTTACTAGCTCTACAATGTTTTGAATCAGCTTTGTTCCTAAGGCACACAGGTTCAAACTAATAACGGGTAAATTTATGATATTAGGAAAATTCTTCCACATAAAGTGTGGTTTATGATGGAATGAACTTCCAGGCACAGCATCCCGGAGGCAAAAAGCATAGAAACTTTAAAAAGCAATTGAATGCTGCAATAGGGTGGAGGAAACATTAGAATCTTTCTAGATGGATGAAGCTACATGGGCTAAATAGCCTTCCTTATCTATAATTATATCAAGGAAGCATTCCTATGCTGAAATCACCATTCCAGTTCAAAAGCACAAGAACGTGAGAGAAAAATTGGGCAGCAACTTTGTGGTAAAGGTAAAATTCAAAAGGCTATCGAGGAAGAACTTGAGAAACCATTTTATTTTTGTGTCAGGCTAATAACGCCTGTTCGGCTAGCAAGTTTTGCAAAATTTCTAGCTGAGCCAAAAGGAACTGGAAGGTTGTTTTCCATTTTAAAAAAAGTCTAAAACTGCTACCTGGGAGTACAGATGTGCTTTTGGGAAGATCACAGGCAGTCATTGGAGGCACCTTACAGATATAGAATGGGCAGGGGAAAGCAAAATCATAGAGACAACACCAAACACCAAAATTGTCAGAAGGTATCAGTTCTCTGTAAGTGGGGGGCTGGGGGGGTGCGGGGGGTGCTGGTGGGGAAAGACCTGGGCTAATTCTCGTGGTAGGTATCAAATTCCAGACAGCTATAGCTTTGGAGAACCAACAAGGATAATGGCCAGAATTTTTCCGTCGGTGAGTTGGGGGCTCACTGATGCGAAAATGACGCGGGATGACATGGGGAGGAACCCCCGACATCATCCCGCCCCATTTAAATATTCAGGAAGGTGGGCGGACAGCGAAATCAGCTGTCCACCCGCTGACCTGTCAATGGCCAATTGAGGCAGGCCAGGAGCCCCAGCGGGCTTCTGATAAATACATGAAACCTCATCCACTGGAGGGATGAGGTTTCATGTCTTTTTTAAAAAACTAATAAACCTTATGTGATATTTACTAATATGTCCCATCTCATGTGACATTGTCACGTAAAGGGGACATGTTAAAAAATAGAAAAATAAAAAAAAAAATTAAGTTTATAAAACTTTGAGTGCTGTCCCTGAGCCAGCACTTAGTCTCAGGGAGATGTGCGCTCTTTTGCTTGCATTCGTGAAAGAGCACACTTTGACAGTTGGGGAATCCGCCCCCCCCCCTCCCCCACCCCGCACAGGAAGCTCATAGCGCTTCCTGTCGGGCAGGCTGCTGGGCGGGCCTCAATTGGCCCACCCACTCAAAATGGCGGCGGGCCCTGTTTCGGTGGTGGCGATTGGCTGCCCACCCGCCCATCAAGGGCAAAAATCCGCCCAATAACTGGATTAAACTGACAGCCCAATCAGCATCCATTTTTCATTCCCCCACCCGCCACCCCCACCTTTAAACGTACTCACCGTTCTCCCACCATCCCGATGAATATCGTTTAAACTGCTGGTGCTTCCGTTCTCCTGCATTTCAAGCTGATTGCCATCCCAGTGCATGGTGGCACGAGGAATCTTCGGCATCTCAGATTTGGGCCACATTACATAATCGTGAGACCCGGATGAGGAACTACACGAACCATTCCTGGACCTGTAAATGAAAATCATTTTTGCTCTAGTTGCACCTTCAATTTCAACAGACGATATAAACTTACAATGTGATTACATTTTGCAATTAAACTGTGTGCTGATCCCACAGTACTCAAATCCTATTTAAAACCCATTAGAATGTAGCATTTATCCATTGATTTATCCATTTACACTATTTCCTGCCTCCCTCCAAGATGCTTTGATTCTACTGCTGCAAAACAGACAATATAAATGGCTGCACAGTGTTTGTTTTCCCCTTCGCGATAGAGTTAGTTCAAACCAAATTGAGCATATTGCTTCAAAATATCAGCTACTGGCTGGACAAAGGTCAAGTGTTTGTACTGAGGTAGGGCTGACTAAAATATCACTTCTATTAGTGCAGTGAGGATGCCAGTAGTATAGCAACAATTACATCATCTTGTAAAGTCACCTTTGGTAACAGGCAAAAAGATAAATACCAACAAGATTCATGTCTGCGTTGCCACAACTAAAGAACACAGTCAGTAAAGAAACTAGCTTATTCCTTCACAATGTAATCGCCTAATCTGTCATTCAATAAAATCATATCTATTCATTGACCTCAACTTGACTTTCCCGCCTGATCTCCGTGCCTCTCGATTCCCTCAGTGCCCTACAATGGTACAGAATGCAAAGTATTTTGGATGGGGGCAGGGTCGAGGGCCATGCAAATTTCCCAACATGGTGAGGAAATTTACCATGTGCACTCCATGCAATGCAGCTTTGTATTTATGGGCATCCTTTGTGAACCGCAAATTCAAGTTTTAACTTGTTAACCTGGTAGTCAGAGAAAATAATTATTGGCTAACATTTGTCACCATATTGTTGCCTTGAGTCTTGGGAAACCAACCGCTAAGGCACCTTGCTGCTTCTCCAGTGTAGTGCCATGGGTTCACTCATACTTAGTTACTTTGGCTAAAGCTGGAGGTTGCTGCTTAGCAGTCATGGTCGAATGTGAAAGGAGGCATCAGTGTACGATAGCATTTCTTTGACAGACCATTGCCAATCATTGCAACTGCTTCCTACTGTAGAAGGAGCATAGGTATCTGGAGGGCTTTTCGATACATTGGGTAGAAGTTGGCAGGTGAGATAGAGTACTTTTAATGGATTGTCTGCTTGATGTCTTTGTGCTTGATTGTTGTACATTCCAAAAATTAAAAGAAACTAGCTACAAAGGCTTATTCCTTTGGAATGTAATAACTTGGTTGATAAACCACTGAAGCAACAAATAGAGAAACCTAAAAAAGTATATACATCTATTTCCAACAGCGTTCCATGTCATGAAGCTACCAATTTGGATGAGTAGTCAATTTTGCTTTTGATGAGTGGAAAATCATCTTTTCTCCTGAACCCTACCATTGATTGAGCAGCATTGGATAGAAATGTGTGTCACATCCTTACCTGAGACATGTTGTGATTAAGGCCAACAACAGAATGATGAGGACACCACCCAGTACACAGGAGATCACCACGACTGCCAGTAAATATGCTGTGGAAAACAGAAGCCACATGAATATTACTGTTGGATATATTGAAAATGGGTCCCGTGCCCATCCTTTAGGGATGGGTTAAGAATTATCAGATTTTTAAATGAATGGCAAAGCATTAAACAATGCAATTAAAATAAAAATTATGCTAAATTCACAGAAAAGGTGAGTTATTGCTTCTTTGACTCATTTAAATACATAATTATAATTAATTTAAAGATGACTGGTTGGAAGGAAGGATTTGTTCTGAAATGTTGGTTATCTTATTCTCATCCCCAACAGAATACTTTGTTCTGATATCTCAGCAATATCAATACTGTGATTAACTGATGCACACCTCTGAGGGGCATGTATTTTCTCCCTCATTTCCCTACTTCTGTCTCCATTTTATCACTACTTTAAAACTTCTGGACAGCTTAGTCAACATCCACTGTGTCTTGTCTATATTAATCCATAGGTTTTTAGACAGGGGACCTTGGTCCTAGGGGTTCATGTTCCAGAAGTAATCTGTATTTACTTCCTTATCAGCACCCGATTTCTGTAGCTTTATATGAAGGAGTAAAAAGCACTCATTTTCTTTAAGGTGGCCATCATGGTCCTTGTAATTTAAGACCAGAGTTCCTGAGAGTGTTTCAATATCTTCAGAGGTTTCCTCACACAGAAACAATGCTTTAGTCAAATCTACACAACATATTTCAGAGTTTACCATTTCTCCCTTCCCAATTATCCCACCAATTCTCTTAAGAGAAGAAAACAGTCAGGACTGTGAGCCACTAACCCCTTCTCCAGATGTAGCCAAGGTGATGCTGTCAGGATAAATGCTACAGAACTCCATTTTTTAACCACTTGTAGGCTATGCATTACAATAGGACACATTAGCACAGTGCACAAATTACTCAGCACTACTGGATGCAGAAAATATTCTGTGAAAAATCAAGGTCACTAACATCAATTGCAGACATTTAAGTTTTTTTTCAGTTCTGGGATTTGAATTTCAACACACATTCTTACTGCAAAATCCAGACCAAATAGCAAGGCCATCAGCACCTACTGTTATTAAAGATTAAATTAACCATCTTTTGGCATCCGCTCATGAACAGTTAAACACCAAAATCAGGAATTTTCTGTTCAAATTGCACTGCTCCTCAGAAGCTTCACTACACTCATGTCTCATCGAGAGGCTCAGCAATCATGCACATACAATTATGTGAAGTTGTATTACTCACCCTCTAGACATGACAGAAAAATTACTGTTTAGTCAATCAAGTATAAGAGAATTTTTAATGGCATGATGTGTTAATTATTGCCAATCAATACCTTTGACACTGAAAATTTACCTTGACAAGTGTGGAATCCCATTCCTTCAGATTTTAATTATTGTTGGAAACTGAATTTTTTTAACTTTATCTTCGTCTTTTATTTTGTTCAATCTTACTTACTGCACATGATTTTACATTGAATTAAGTATTCTAACTTGCAATTCCTAGTTTAGATTGTGTCTCAGCAAGGACTATTCAATCTGACTGGGTGAGAAGTCACACTGTTGTTTGGCCTGTTCCAGGTCCCAGAGATCTCCTGTGGAGGATACCACACTTGTTTCAGCTTGAGTATTGCAAAGAAAGAGACACACACCGTCAAAGCTTTTCATCTTGCACTCATCAGGACTTGCAAGAATACCAATTGTGAAAGGAAGAACAATTTATACTGCATGAGGAGACAGAGCTGATTGGTTGGTAAGTGGGCTCTGATTGGAAGAGGCATTAATCACCGCAAATCACAGTGTAAAAGCCTACAGATTGTTTGTGGGCAAGTATAAATACAATGAATGTTAAGCAATATTCTTTTGCCACTGACCCCAAAATCTGGGCCATTAACATGGTCTCCAAATCTCTTAGTTTAGATAAAATCTACTTGGATTTTTACTGCAAATTTTTTTAAAGAGCAAGAGGTTCCATTCTAAACCATGATATAGATTAATCCACAATAAGCTAAACTCTGATAAGAACTATATTTTCTCCTTTAAATTTGAAGAAGAGTTATCAATAGCCCATTATAAAATAAATCTGCTTTTTTTAAAAAAAAAACAAACTTTCATGCTTGTCTAGTCTAACTATTTTACATTATAAATGAGGGTGGTCAACCAACATCATATGATTCCTCCCTGACTCGGCATTTGCTTAAAAGTTTTTCGACTCAAACATCTTCCATTTCTGATGAAAGTTCATAGACTGAAATGTTAACACTGTTTTTCTATCCATAAATACTGCCTGACCTCTGGAGCGTTTTCAGTTTCAACATAGTATAAATTGCACACAGTGGGCTGGATACAGCAGGAACCACGGTTGTGTGGCCCAATTAATCATGGACGAGACCCTCCATCAGTCTCCTGGCAGCAGGAAAACCTTGCCGATTATGTCAGAGCGGAAGGCACTGTCTCAGGATCCCTGGCCAGTAGCTCATGAACCTACCTGACGCCCATTATCTCTGTGCCTACCATAATTTAAATGGTGGCGGAGGGATTAACTGGAGGCTGCACCCTCAGAAGATCGCACGAAAAAACTTGTTGGTTTTGCTAGCGGAATCCCGGGATGCTCCCTTCTTAGCATGCACTCTGTGCTCGACTGAGGGATCCAGCGTAGGGCAGAGGGGTGGCCGCTGAAAGCCACCCCTCTCTTCATCCACCCCCATCCTGCTTTCGCCCACCTGTGCCTGGAGGTCCCCCCCTGATCCTGGGCCTTGGGTGGGTACAGTTCCACCAGCAGCTACTGCTTCTGCTGGTGCCTATGGCACGAGGAGCTTCCAGCCTGTGATTGGCCAGCAGCTCTTGGTGAGCAGGACGTCTGCCACTGAGGGCCTCATTCGAGGAGAAGGCCTGACGGTGGCCAATTTATTCCATCGGGCCTCCCCCAAGGAACTGGCGGGTGTTCCCCATTGGTTCTCTGTCTGAATCCCAGCCAAAATTTCAGTTGCTGGGATGCAACTCTATAAGATTCCCAGGGTCTTGGTCATAAATCAAGAAGGGCACTATGAACCTGGACATGCAACTTTTCTTCCATTCTGGTGTAACTAAATGACTGGCTTTAGTCAGAATTTAGGCTGCTTGGTTTGACTTCCACATCGGGAAAAGGGGTTTGGTCCACATAGGCAGCCTTAACAGTGTACAGACCTAGATACAGCATACTAAAAACATCGCTGTTGTCCTACTGACTGTCAGTGAAAATATTTGAGAGGGGTTAAAAGCTCCCAGATAATTTCCTTTAAAAATAAGAGGTCTTCGGGAAACTGCTGCCCTCTGCAGCAAAGAGACGGCTCTAATGCCCCCAATCTTTTGGGTTTGTGAGATGGAAAATGCCCATGGGGGCAGGGGAAAGGAAAAAGAATGGAAGAGGAGCAGGTGGAAGTGCACTCCACTAGTGGGTGGGAGGGATTGGCAGAAGGGGAGTGGAAAATGCTGTCCACATTCCAGGAAGGCCACTTGTGTCAAGTACACCTGGCATCATGTTGCTAGGTCAACATCAGGATTCCAGATTAGGCATGCCTGTGTTGATTGTTGTCTGCAAGGAGATTGCTGCGTATGCCAAAGTTAACACTTAACAGTTTGTCGGCATGTTGTTTGTTTTGTTTTGCTCAATTTGACTGCTTGACCACCCTCCCCCATCATAAAAGGAGCAGGGCACTGGGTTGCAACAGATTGACGATTCAAACCCAAACTTCACACCTACAACAGTCTCTTCTAGACAAAAGAGCTAAAAGCAAATCATATAAAATTAGGATTCAAACAGTTTTGAGACTTAACCACATCATCTTTCAGTGCCAGAAAAGCACTGGCACCTTAAGTTAGCTTTACTTAAAATAACAATAGCACTGTTACATGAAATCTGAGAGTGATGACTACAGAAATCACCGCGTGCTTTCTGTCACCATGCTAGTCAAGTTTCACGTGGTTCTTCACTGAAGCTTACAGTCCGGTTTCTAACAGTACAAGTGGCCTGCTCACAGCCTGCAACCCTCAAGGTACAAATCTCGCTCCATCAGTATGATATTTAATCATTTTACCAAATAGCTATCTTCAGCCTATCACTAGCATTACTTGTATACAAATAGAGTGTTTGAATCTCAGTAATTTGTAAGCGTAATATTTTGCAAAGAATATAACAACAGGTACTTACAATTATCACAGTTAAATCCTCCATAACCAAATGGACACCTAGAAATAACAAGGATCTAAATGTTTTAGTTATCTCAGAAATATGTTGCAGAACAAGACTGAAAATCAGCCTCACCCCCTCCAAAAAGTACATGACTGGCTTAACAGGCTCATTATACCCAGTCAAAGATCTTTGGTGTTTGTGTCCCAAGTATTTCTGCTAGTAAGCCACTATGAAGTTAGGAACAATACGGAGTTCTAGCAATAATTCAGCCTTAAATTTCAAATAACAGTGAGAATTTTTTACATTAGATGGCACATGTAATTTTAAACAAACTGCAAAACAGGCTTTAAAGTTGCAAAATGGAAAATATGTCAAATTATTGACAACAATGTGTTGTATGATGGAGTCAAACTGTGGTCTTTCTGGATTCAATTCCAGCCAATACTGATGGATGGAAAATCTCCTACTTCAGATTGGTAAAGTCCATTGGAAATTAATAGTTTTTGGTGATATATCTCCATATTAATCAAATTCCATGGCTGAAGTAGCTACTCATTTGAAAAACAGCCAAGGGAGGGGGACATTCTAGATTCACAACCACGCTTTCCCATACCTGCAGTTTGATTTCAGACAAATTCACCTCTTCAAAAGGATCAAAGTAGATATAGAACTTTACCCATTTAAAAGACACATCGTCTGAAGCAATGCAGGTGACTTCTTTGACTATGATGCCACCAGTCCTTTACTGGAGTCGACAGCTTCTTGCTAGTACATCAGTGGAACTCGGGTTCCACCCATCAGAACAGATGGTTAGATTTAGTTAAGTGAACTTGGGGAGCTGACCCCACAGTCTTGTTTTTTGGGTCTACACGTTAAAAGTAGAGACCAGTACAAGGAGGCTAGCTCCCGACTCATGAATGGGAAAGCAGCATAGTGCAGAGAGGCTGCTTACCAAAACTGACAGTTAAAAACATAATGTAAAAGTGTCTTTACATCACAAATATTTCAAGCCCACAAAACTGCCCAACAATAGCATCAATTGGATCACCTCATCCCCATGATCGGTATGGCATCTTGGAGCGTCAATATTTTACTGTGTACAATCATTTTTCTTGAAATCATAACAGGAATTATGTGCCTGGGAAATAAAGATGCAATAGACACGGGGCAGGATTTTCCGGTTGATGAGCCGGGGCGGGGCCCGCTCACCGACGCGTAAAATGATGCAAGATGACATCGGTGGAACTCCCGACATCACCCCACGTCATTTCCATTTTCAGGTTGGCGGGGGCACAGCCGACTCAGCTGCGCACCCGCCGACCTGTCAATGGCTTATTGAGGCCATTGAAAAATTAAAGTCATTAAAATGGACCTGCCCGTCCAACCTTAAGGTTGGGGGGCAGGCCGGGAACCCTGGCGGGTTTCAGAAAAAGCATGAGACCTCATTCATAGGCGGGATGAGGTTTCATGAGGATATTTAAATTTTTATTAAAAGGTTTCCTTAAAAGTTACGGACCTGTCCCAACTCACGTGACAGTGTCACATGAGGGGACATGGCCGGGAAATTTTTTTTATCGTTAGTATTACAAATTTTAATTCAGAGACGATCTCCCTGAGGCAGCACTTAGCCTCAGGAAGATCTGTGCACTCTTCCACACGCAAGCACGAAAGAGCGCACTCCCGGCTGAGGGGAACCTTCCCCCCCCCCACCCCCCCCCCCCCCCCCCCCCCCCCCCGCCCACACAGAAGTGTATAGCGCTTCCGAGTGGACGTTACGCTGGGCGGGCCTTAATTGGCTTGCCCACGTAAAATGGCGGTGCTCCCCCAATTGGGGGCGCCGGAGGTGCGCCCACCTGAGCCCACTTCCACATTTCCCGCCCAACAGGGGGAAAGTTTTTCCCAGGGGGCAGGGGGTCTACAGGAGCACTTTGTAATTGACCAACTTACTTCACACAACTTCCATTTTCAAGCTTAAATCCACTTAGACAAGCTGTTATAAAAAGAAAAGTAAATAAGTTGATTTTGTCATACTAATACTTATACATTTCAACTGGTGCCCCTTTTATGCCAGTACAATAGCAGTGTTAAATCTATAAAGACACCAGTGTAAACCATGTGTATTTTTTAAAACCACCATTGTATAAATAACAATCGAGAAGGACTGGCTCAAAAGGGTACATTCATGTTAATATTGTGGAAAAGTGTGCATTTGGATCACGACTTGGCAGATTCCCTGTTCCACACTGTAAATCAGAGAACTGTTAGCCAAGGCAAAACAAACATTAGGAAACTGAGGCTAGTTGGAATTGTCCCGATGAGCTTCTGGAGATTAGGCATCACAGTTCTCAGTTTATTTAAAGCATTCAAACCTTTTTAATAGGAGTAATGTAGGTGTAACTACTAGTAAACTGACTGAAACACAAATCACCTTCACTATCTCAAAATTCCACAAGGCTAATCACTACTGCAGAATCCAAATGCAAAGACTTTAAAAAACTGGGGGGCTTTTTGTTAGTATGGCATTTTATGGGATGATATGGGAGAACCGTTTAAAATTATAAAAGGAAAGGGTGGGATAGATTGGCTAGAAAGAAACCATTTCCAAAAGGTGAAGGGTCAAGAACAAGGGGCCACAGACACTAGGTTAAATGCAAGTGATTTGGAAAAAGAGATAAATACACTTCTTTACAGAGAAAACTGGAGCTGTGGAAATCATTTTCGGGCTTAGTAATTGTAGCAGAAACAAATTCAACATTTAGAATTAGATTGGGTAAGTAGATGAGGAAAAGTGGTTAACAGCAGGTTAAGTGTGATTCAGACTATTTGCTTATGTGGAGGATAAATGAATCCTTTGGCCTGCATTGCACATGTCCTGTTTAAACGCATACATTTTAATTTTTCTGAAATTAAGATTTTAACTATAAATAGTTTTAGTGGAGGAGTATGTAGATGCATCAATTGCAATACACAGATTAGGGCTGGTTTCAGAGTGGCTCTGGCAGATACAGGTTATCACTGTAATCCAAATTAACTAACAGACCACCAGAGTTGTGCATGTCATTACAAAAGCGAAGAGCACTACACCGATTAGTCTGAAGCAACAAAATCTTGCAGCAGTATGTAATCCCACACCATGAAGTTCATGGAGTATGACAATCAAATCATTAGGCTCATACAGTGGGGGAATATGAGAATTTCTCACATGGACATCCGCCTTTCAGCTCTTAATCCATTTCAAGGCCCCACTGGAGTGGATTATTTACTGAAACAAAGAATAAAGCCTAGAATGGCTCTTCCCCACTGGCTGACAGAATTTGGAATTTATGATTATATTTTCACCAGTAACTTAAAAAACACGTGACACCACTTTACACACAAAACAAGAAGTTAGAACTCTCAACTGTGGAGGTTTGGCCTCAAAAGTTGACAGACCACTTTACGTAAAGTGTCACAAACAATTAGGAAGGAGAGCATGATAGTTTAAATTTAGGCTGCACTCATCATTTTAATGGGATAGTCTCAGCCCCCCTATCTCTCCAGCCGTCACCATCCTAGAACTCTTGGAAATCTTTATGCTCCTCCAATTCTGGCTTCTCGTGCATCAGTAATTTCAATCGTTCCACCATTGCCGAATGTACTCTCAGGTGTCCTTAGAGCCGAAAGCACTGGGTATCCCATCTAAACCATATGGTCCCTCTCTTTCCTCTGTTAAGATATTTCTTAAAATCTCATTGACCAAACTTTTGGTCATTTATTCCAGGATCCTTATGTAGCTAAGTGTCAAATTATGATTTCCAATATGTCTATGAAGCGTCTTAGAATGTTTTACTCCAGGCACTATGTAAATGCAAGTTGTTGTAAATGTACCCAAAAGCCCATTCACTGCACAGTTGTTACCTACCTTTGCAGCTTCGATCAGAAGAAAGGAACTTGAAGTAGCCAGGCAGGCAGTTGCAGATAGCAATGCCATTGTTTGCTTCACATCGAGAGGTGCTGTCATCACAAGGATTCAGACTGCATATGTTTTCACCTTTTTTTTTTGTAAAAGGCAGGGATGGGAGAAGCGAGGAGAGAAACCAGAGAAAAAAAGAAAAATCAGCTACGGCATGTTTGCTTCCACTTTGTTTCAATATTTGGTAGCTGTAGAGTTTTCCCCACTTTGTTCCCTCAGGGAAAAGCAAAAACCTCAGGAGAACATGGCCCTCAAAAGCAGTGATAAATCAACACATCCCACTGGAGTATATTCACACAAAGCTTTTCCAATTTATTTCCAACCCACTAGTAAATTGTGGTTAACATAACGTATCACATCACCAAAGGCAAAATTCCCCTAACTAAATACAGAAATTCATTTTTAAAATAAAAAGGCATTTCCACCTCAAAAGCAACATGATGGCTGATCAAATTGCCAACAGGCACTCTTCAAATCTTGGCCTGTTCAGCCACAGAATTGAAGTGGAAAACATTAGCATGTAAGTTTTACAGTTGCTTTGGTGCCAATATCACTTCACTGGTTTTGTACAGAGGCCACACTGCAGCATGCAGTAGATATCTATTGGTTTGGATGACCTTTTGAGAATTATTTAATTGGCTGAGATCGTTCAATGGCCCCAGCCACAACCCCAAGCCCAGTACAACTGCATACAGCACAAGAAACAAATCTAAAACATGTGTTATAAATACCATCTTTGGAACAGAAAGATCTTAAAGCTGTTATGTTTACTTTCCATCCACCACTGCCCTCAAAAGTTTAGATCTGCTGCTTGTTGATACTCCTACCAGGAGATGTGCTATCATGCCTCTTTGCCCTGCGCTATCCTCACACATCCACTATAGCTCATCTGCAACCAGGCGGCGATGTCTGTCATGCAACACAGAGGTCAACCCCTCTTTCTGCTGCCCTCCACTTTGCCCTCTGGAAGAGATCTCTGTCACTTTTCATTTCTGATCAACTGGCCAAAATACTGACATTTACTTTTTCTGGATGTCACTTTTGAGTTCTTTTTACTCTTGCAATTTCAAGTACCTCTTCATTTGTCTTAAGGTCGATATACGGAATTTTGGCACACGTCATAACTTCCACATAAAGGCCTCTATTTTCTTCCACAGATCTTTATTTATTGACCAGGTTTCTAAGGCATACAGAAAGGTGGATAGAGTGTAGCATCTTATGAGTTTTTTCCTTGTTACAATTTTGAGTGTTCCTGTTGTTCACACATCCTTCATCTTCACAAAATTTCTTTCTTCTAACTTCTGCATCACATCTGCAACCTTCTGTATTCATTTTCCCTAGACAAATTCATCTCCTTGTTCCAGTGTGACACCATCCACTTCAATCTTCACTCTGGTTTCTTCCGATGTAACCCTTTTGACTACCATTGTTTTTCTCCTTTTGGTATTCACACTCAATCCACATGCAAAGCTTCTACATTTACTTGATCTCTGATATCTTGTAGGCCCTCTTCTATTCTGCAAGTAGCGTTGTGTTGTCAACTTCTACAAGTTTGTTATGTTCTTGCCTCCAATTTTAACCCCTGGAAGTACATTTAATTCTCTGAATATTTCCTCTGTGTACAGAATGAATAATTTTGGTGACAGTGCACAACCATGTCATATTCCTCTCTTCATTTGAAGCATGCCTGATTGTCCATCTTCTAGCCTGATGCCCACTATTTGGCTCCAATATAGGCTCTGGATAAATCTCAGATCTTTACTGTCAATGTCACATTTCAACTGCACATCTATTAGCTTTTGGTGATAAACATGATCAAACATTTTTTCATATATATATGCTTTGTAGACTATGTTCTTGTTTACTTCTAGATATTTATCAAAGATTGTTCTTAGGTTAAATATCCCCTCTCTTTTGTTCTGACTCCAGACTCTGTTTCACCAATTTGTGCTTCAAATGTATTATTTCTTCCTATTATGATTTTCAAGATCATTTTAATAAGACGATTCATAAAATTAATGGTTCTGAATTGATTGCATTCCACTGCTTTAGTTTTCTTAGGTAACTTAACGAATACAGAATATCTCAAATCACTTGGAATATACCTTTTGGTATATATTTTATCACAAATTTCTGTTATACAAATACATGAATTGGGTAGGCCATTCAGCCCCTTGAGCCTGCTCCACTATTCAAAAAGATCATGGCTGATATGATTATGGTTATGACTCCATTTTCCTTCCTATCCCCTATCCCTTTGACTCCCTTGTCAATTAACAATCTAATTCAGCCTTAAGAATATTCAATGACCCTGCTTCCACTGCTCGCTGTGGAAGAGAATTCCACCCGACTCACAACCCTAAGAGAAAAAAAATTCTCTGAAATGGCTGAGCAAGCCACTCAGTTAGGGATAGGCAGTAAATGCTGGCCTAGCCAATGATGCCTCCATCCCATGAATGAATAAAAAAAATGTTGAACATTGTTGTCCATTGTAAGACCTCCGTACTATGCAGGCCACTAATGCAAGTGCAGTTAAGTGGAGTGCACTAATTATTAACCACGCTTAATTGAGCAAAATTTGACCTCCAAAGTCTGTGCGCAGCAAATATCAGACCCTTAAAATACAAATTTACTAAAATGGAGCTATAGGCTTGTGAATTTACATATTTATGGAATATACTTCAACTTTTATTATCTTTTGCAGGTTCCAAGGAATGATATGTAATTAAAAGCTTTTTTTTTTAAATTGTTCTAATCTTGTGTACTAGGAACATTGTGAATAATGCCACCAGTGAGGCAGCCACCATCAAAACGATGGCTGGGATTGATTTCGGAACTGCAATCAGACAGTCACCCATGAGAAATGTAATATGCACACAAAAGCCACAGGAATTCCAGGGCAGTATCTCTACTCGCTCACTGTAATTTGACACCACCAAGCGGTAATAGAGTGCTCTTATCCCTCTTTCTGCACCTGTGCATCTGTCGATCTTTGTTTCCAGCATTCTTTGTTTCAGGAGCCTGTTTCTGTATGTCTCAGACCATTTGTCACTCTTTGTCTCCCTGCTTTGTGCTAATCAGTTTGTCTTTCAGCTCCCATTGTTAAAAAAAACACTTCATGAATTTGAACACATTCCAAACCTCTTACTGCAGGTTGTACTCTTTCATAGATATTTTAGTTTTTTCTATCTTCTATGCCCAAAATGCTGACCACTCCAAAATACTCAAAAGAGTTTCAATGAATGCCACAAACTATGGCTAGCAAATTGCAATTTATCCATGATTCACCTTTATTCTACTCACAAAGCCCTATCCTTTTGCCTGTGAATCAAGTGTAATGTAAATTCCTAGCAGTTGAATAGTAATGGCCAATATCAAATAAGTTCAAATGTGAGCACAGGACAACAATGCACCATACAGATTTAAATGTACTCTGGCCACTCCTTCTCCCCAAATCCTGTAATGACACACAACTCAAGCCTCTCAGGTCTGCAAATACTTTGTCCGTTAGAATGTGCAATATAAATATAAGCTGTTTTGTGAATGGACATCATAGACACGCCACTCAAAATTTCAAACATTTCCAAACCAAGTGGAATGAAACAAGCCAAAAAGCATAGCACTCCACTGGCCAGCCTCCCACCTTACATAAATTTGAGCTTGTCCAAAACTGAGTTAGAATATAGGCAGCAAACACCTATTCACCCATCACCTCCGTGCTCACTTATCTATAATCGGCTCCCATTCCAGGAAAGCTCAATTTAAAAATTCTCACTAAGATAAAAGCAAAAAACTGCGGATGCTGGAAATCCAAAACAAACACAAAAATACCTGGAAAAACTCAGCAGGTCTGACAGCGTCTGCGGAGAGGAATACAGTTAACGTTTTGAGTCTGTATGACTCTTCACCAGAACTAAGGGAAAATAGAAAAGAGGGGAAATATAAGCTGGTTTAGGTGGGGGTGGGGGCGGGGTGGGACAGGTAGAGCTGGATAGAGGGCCAGTGATAGGTGGAGATAGCCAAAAGATGTCATAGACAAAAGGACAAAGAGGTGTTGACAGTGGTCATATTAGCTAAGAAATGTGCTAATGGTGACATTAAGGGTAGAAAGCAGGATGAGCAGATAGCCTTAGTGGGGGTGGGGTGGGGGGAAAGGATCGAAATAGGCTAAAAGGTAGAGATGGATGGAAATACATTTAAAAATAATGTTAAAGAAATAAGGGAAAAGAAATATATAGATATAAATTATTGGAAAAAGGGGGATCGGAAAGGGGGTGGGAATGGAGGAGAGAGTTCATTATCTAAAGTTGTTGAATTCAACATTCAGCCAGGAAGGCTGTAAAGTGCCTAGTCGGAAGGTGAGTTTGCGTTGAGCTTCACTGGAACATTGCAGAAGGCCAAGGATGGACATGTGGCCATGAGAGCAGGGTGGTGTGTTGAAATGCCAAGCGACAGGGAGCAACCGCAGAAGGTGCAACACTTGCCCCTTTACTTCATCACCATTCAAGAGCCCAATCACTCCTTTCAAGTGAAGCAGCATTTCACTTGCATTTCCCTCAATTTAATCTACTGCATTCGCTGCTCCCAATGCAGTTTTCTCTACATTGGAGAGACCAAATGCAGACTGGGTGACCGCTTTGCGGAACACCTTCAGTCTGTCCGCAAGCATGACCATGACCTCCCTGTCGCTTGCCATTTCAACACCCCGCTCTCATGCCCACATGTCTGTCCTTGGCCTGATGCATTGTTCCAGTGAAGCTCAATGCAAACTGGAATAACAGCACCTCATCTTCCGACTATGCACTTTACAGCCTTCCGGACTGAATATTGAGTTCAACAACTTTAGATCATGAACTCTCTCCTCCATCCCCATCCCCTTTCCGATCCTTTTTCCAATAATTAATATATATTTTTCTTTTCCCACTTATTTCCTTTATTTTTAAAACAATGGATGTAAATAAGTTTATCTCTTCCTTTTAGCCTATTTCGATCCTTCCCCCACCCCACCCCCACTAGGGTTATCTGTATCTTGCTCGTCCTGCTTTCTACCCTTCATGTCACCATTAGCATATTTCTTAGTTAATATCACCACCGTCGATACCTCTTTGTCCTTTTGTCTGTGACATCTTTTGGCAATCTCCACTGGCCTTCTATCCAGCTGTACCTGTCCCACCCCCCCCTTAAACCAGCTTATATTTCACCTCTTTTCTATTTTCCCTTAGTTCTGGTGAAGAGTGATACTGACTTGAAACGTTAACTGTGTTCCTCTCCGCAGATGCTGTCAGACCTGCTGAGCTTTTCCAGGTGTTTTTGTTTTTGTTAAAAATCCTCACCCTTGTTTTCAAATTCCACCCTGACCTTGCCCTCTATAACCTTGTCCTTCTCTCCGTCTCTCCGAGATCTCCGCAACACGCCAATTCTGGCCTCTTGCGCATTGCCGATTTGAATTGCTCCATCATTGGCAGCTGTGCTTTCGGCAGCCAAAGCAAAAAAACTTGAATTCCTTCCCTTAAACTTCTCTGCCTCCTTGAAAAGGCCCCTTAAAACCTACCTCTTTGACAAAGCTTTTAATCATCTGTCCCATTATCTCCATGGCGCTGGGTGTCAAATTTCATTTGATAACCCTCCTGTGAAGCACCTTGCATCATTTTACTACATTAAAGGTGCTGTATAAATACAAGCTGTTGTTGCATTACAAACGTGGTTGTCTTTGTAAATATTCCAAAATGTTTCACTGTTTATATTGATTTTCTTCCACCCTGCAGCTCACAAATTAGACAGAATAAGACAGCTGCCACACAGTTGCTTCAGTAACTGATGTTCTAAGCTTTCAAAAAGGGTACATGGATCTCATGGACTGAATTCATGAACACAGTCCATGATAAAATGCACATTTTGTCACACACACACACACACACACACACACACACACACACACACACACACACACACACACACACACACACACACACACACACACACACACACACACACACACACACACACACACACACACACACACACACACACACACACACACACACACACACACACACACACACACACACACACACACACACACACACACACACACACACACACACACACACACACACACACACACACACACACACACACACACACACACACACACACACACACACACACACACACACACACACACACACACACACACACACACACACACACACACACACACACCCACACACACACACACACACACACACACACACACACACACACACACACACACACACACACACACACACACACACACACACACACACACACACACACACACACACACACACACACACACACGTCATGAGTAACAGGGATGCATTTTACCTGAGGCAAAACAGGCAACTTTAGGCATAGTCATAACCAGGCACCAGTTTTGCAACCTGTTTTTGACAACTCAGTGTAATTTTGTCATGCAGACACAACTTGTGGCATTGAATATTGCAAAGGCAATTTAAAATCTTGAAAACGGAGGGAAAAAGAAAGCAAAACGGTGCACACAGTTTTTCTTTCCAGTTCTTGGAAAGTGTGCGTGCAGGGGGGCAGGGGTGAGTGAAGAAAGAGAACAATCAGACTCGCGTTTCAGAACACAAAATCTAGCCACCAAAAGTAATGCCCAAATTCATTGTTCACAAACAGGTACTCTTGGTCATGATGGCAACTGACAGATCAGCTCTCTTTCAAATGTCTGGGCAATTGAAAAAAAGTGAAAGAATGAATACTGTTAGTTTATTAAACTGCAACTCCAGGCCACAGAACACAGAACTTACCACCATAAGAGTCTGAACGTGATACTAGAGTACAGGATGAACAATTTTTGATGCCATTTTTGACACTTGCGTCGACAGATTCCAGTGTTGCTTTGGAAGAATGTGCAAAAATGTTGTCAACAAAGGCTTTGACACTCCCTTTTCTGAAAAGACAAAGTACAGCAAATGAGAATAAAAGTGTTAATGCATGAAAAAGGCTCATTAGACAGTTAGCATCATTGCTTGCTAAGCATCTACTGGGCCACGGGCTAAAGATGGCAATCATCCAGTTTCCTGGCTTGTATTAATATTTTAGAGCAGTAACTGTTAGTTTCAAGGTATTAAATACTTAAATGAGGGGTAACTGAACCTCCAAATGTCAGAAGATGCCAGGCCACCCAAAGTCTTCCGTGTTCTTATGAGGTCAGAGGTAGGAAGATGAAAGCCATAAAAATGGCAGATGGCCTTCACTTGGCTGGTGATCTGCAGACATCAAGTCTAGTGAGAATTGCCCTGACTTCATTAGACATTTGAACTATTCATGTGGATCTCAGAATCAAAGATTTGGTTTTGAAGATAAGAGTTAATTGGTGTTAATTTCTGTTTGGAACACCCTGGTTATGCCACATTACCAGGGAGATAGGTTGCAGGGAACTGCCCTTTTCTGCGGGGTTTAGCTGTGCATTTTGCTCACAGAGCCAAGCTGTTCAGCTTGGAGAAGCCAGAAGATTTTGGACTTGGAGCTGGAAGCAAACAAGTTTGTGTGTAAGTCTGGAGCTCAGAAGGCAATGAAAAGAATTCTCAAAAGCTGTGGAACAGCTGGGAACCAGGAGAATACTGCTAATAGAAACCAGAGATGTTTTAATTTTTTTTTGTTAAATTCACTGCACAGAAATTGCAAGGGAAGATAAGGCTTGAGCTGAAAAGTCCCAGACCTTGCAAGACGGCTATGAAAAAGTTTGAAGTTGGTCCCAAGAAAGTTGGTAATATTCAAGAACCTGATAAGTAGCCAAAGACTTTCTGGGGGTGTCATAGTGGAAAAGGGAAAGTTCAGTTGAGGATTTTAGTCCAGGGTCTGCGTGGTTGTGATTTCCAAGGTAAAGTATAAAGGAATCACCTAAGTCAGTATTTATTTAGTAGTGTTTGCTTTACTTGATTCTTGTCTAGTAAAATTCATTGGCTTTAAACCATGAAGTTTTGTGGTTTTATTCTTTTTGCACATCCTCTCACGCAGTTGAATTCAGCTTTAATGACAGTGTGTGCACCCAAATAGATGGTGTTGCCCTGGGTTCCCTGTCTAGTGCCAGCTCTCACTAACATTTTTGCCAGCTTCCATGAGAAATGCGTTTGATAGAATGACTCCTAATCTCGTACTCCTTGCATATTTCCAATACGTAAATACCACAATTTCTTGCAAAAATTTCCTTATACATCTTAATGCGCTCCACCCCTGGCTCAAATTCACCAATAGAGCAATCTAACGAGCTTCCTTTCCTCGAGGTGCTCATTGAGAAATCCACTCATGGGTTCTCTATTACTGTCTACCACAAGACTACCTTCACTGGTCAATGTACGCTTTGGGATTCCTACAGCTCCACTTGCTAGAAGATTGACCTAATCGCAAGCTCGTAAATAAGGCCCAAGCCATTTGCTCACCATGCAAGCTTGATGTTGAAATAGAATGCATCTAAGCTACCCTGCAGTACAACGGCTACCCTGATCGCTGGGTATTGCCCATTCTCACGAGTGGGCCTAAGGTTGCCATCTTTGGACCAGAAAAGTGCTCTACCTACATCAAATTACGCTGGTAGGGTAAAGTATCTCAAAGGTTTGAGCAACAGGTGAAGCTAACCGTTTCATGCTGCTAGTGTGGTGTTTTCCAATAACAGCATGCTGCTGTCAAGTCAAAAAGACATTCTGCCCAGCACATAAAAGAGTAATGTGATATATGAATTTCAGTGCTGGTGTGATGCCAAATACATAGGCAAGCGACTGGTGGATTGTATCAAACAACATGTCCCTCTAGCTGTTTGCAAAAGGCAAGAGCACTAATCATACTCACCCAACCTGTGCTTGCAAAACATAGGGCAGGATTTTATCCTTCGTGGGGGTGCTTGGTGGGGGCAGTAGGGGGTGGTCAAGAAGTCGACTGCTACCTGCAATCAGCTCCGCACCCCGATTTCACACTGGTAGGCCAATTAAGGCCTGTGGGGGTGGGGGGAGGAGGGTGAGCAGACCTAGTGCGATCTTCACGCATGTGTGTGAAAGAGCGCTTCAAACTCCCTGAGGCAGCTCCGTGCCTCAGGGAGATGAAGCGCTGTTTAAAAAAAAAGGAAATCAAATTGTCATAAAACATGTCCCCTCATGTGACTTTGTCACATGAGCTGGGACGTGTTTTTAATTCAAAAATAAAACTTTTATTTGATGTTTATTTGCTTTAGGAAACCTCATCTCGCCCGTGGATGAGGTTTCCTAAAAAAATGTAAAGGCTGCTTGGCCTTTTCACCTGCCTGCCAACCATTAGGTCGGACAGGCAGTGCAAATTTCAAATTAATTAGCTTCTTAATGGCCTTAATAGGCCTTTCAATTGTCGGCGGGCGCGCAGCTGACTCCAGCGTATACCCACTGAATGAATTATCGCGAGACTGCGCAATGACATCAGGACACTCGCCCAATGTCATCGTGCGTCATTTTACCCTCGCCGAGTGTAATATTCTGCCCATAGTGTCTAATGTTAGATGTGATTCCATGATTGGGCAGCACTTGCTGAGCAATCCCGAGTTTGCTAAGAATTACACTAACAACCAATTTAAGACTGTCAGTTGGGCTCCGCAATGTTACTCACTTATGTTTGCTAGAAGCAACATTTATTCCATATTCAGGGACCTATACTCTGCAGGGCAAAGTAACATGTCCTGACATTGCATTTTTTTTGAATAAACAAAAGCATGGGGGTTGATAGCTTCCTGGTGCGTTTGCCATGGCACCAATCAGAACTGATTTGCCAACCAATCAGAATCCCTTTTCTCATGCAGTATAAATCGTTGCTTGTTTGAAATTTGGTATTCTTGTGTGTGACCTGCTGAGTGCAAGACAAAAGGCTTCAACAGTATGTCTCTTTCTTTCAGCAATACTCAAGTTCTATACTACCAAGCGACTATTAATTTGTTCAGTAAATAATGGGGATTTCAAACTTCTCTTTAAATGTTAACAGTCTCTATGATATTTGTAACAAAGTCTTCAGCTTGTTAATGAAGCCAATTCTTCTTCCAACATCAACCAAATTTTATAGAATTTACATATTTATAACCTCAGAATATCCCTACTTGAAGCCCTTCTGGAAAGTGGACTTTCGTAACCTGAATGTAAATACAAGCTTTGCTCTTAAGTCACTGCAAGAGTCAGCAATAGAGAAGCTTGGAAAATATCTCAGGAGGTACAGAAGGAAAGATAGGAAAAAAAAGAACAACATTTACAACGTGAATGCAACCTTCCACAACACCACCCCCCCCCCCGCACCCCCCCGCGCCCCCCCCCCCCCCCCCCCCCCCAACCCAAACCCATGACTTGCATGTAACTTTTGTTAAGGCAAAAATTAGGTTGAGAATTGTAAGAAGGCAAATTGCTTCAAATCACAACATTAACATTAGACTTGTTCATTGTGTTGGGAGGGAAATCAGAAGAGACAGTAAGCCAGAACACGGGTACAAGACAGAGTGAACATTTCAATAACCATTCACACTTAAATTTTCCAGTATCTGCCTTTTTACTCATTCTTTGTTCAGATGCAATGGATCTGAGCTCAGCAATTGAAGCTCTGCCCAGTATTACAGATTGGAAGTGGTCTTTTAATTGCTAGTTGCAGATTTGAAGATGCTTTCCCTCAGTTTCTAACTTGCTGCCAACTCTACCGTTACATTGCATTACAGCTTTTATTTCTTATTAGTTATTATTTGAAAGCAAGGTTTTATATTTATGATGAGGTCTCTCAAGTCTGATGCTGATGATTGAAACTTGGGTGAATTCCTGTGCCTTTTAGACCAAGCTCCAACTGCAGACTCTTGGGCCAAACTACACTGGCCATATACACTAGATCTTTTTGCACCAAAGAACACATCCTTGGTTTGAGCCAGTTTTATCTTCATTCTCCCTCGAGCAGTATTCTAAGTTATTAAAAATCTCAGAAGTCATTCATTCTGTAGCTTCACAGGTTTCACTCAACTTCTGGGACCAGCTCCAGCCTTCTTTGGAAATGGTAATGAACTTCCTTCTGAGGCAACATAGCTGTGGTTCAGTTTAGATTTAATTGCAACCCCACCGTACCAAAAGAAAAAAAAATCCACCGAAAACCAGGTGTTGCTATCGAGTTTACGTTAAACCCAAAAGGCCACTCAGCTGAAAAAAGTGGACCGTAATATTTCCACGCACAAGTAGGCTTGCCTGTACCAAGTAGCTTTAACAATTTACTCCATTCTGTTAAATGTTCAAAAAAGGCACTTTGATTTAAGAGCCTGGATTTCTGATCCATCCTAACGCACAAAGGAGCTGGTAGATTGACCTTTTACACCTACATACAATGTCAAGTGTACAATTCTTCCATTTACAAATGGAGGTGAGCTGCTTAACCTTCTGTATACCTTCCAGAATTCTCCACATACTCAATTTAAAAACACTGGCAATGAGCTATGCTCAATTTGCCACTTGGCAGGCTGCGGGCAAGATGTAGTTATGTGCAGTAGTGTGGAGGCCTTCATGTTAAGACAATACAAAAACACCCTGCAAACATGCAAATTCACACACTGGCTAAGATGAGTTGATTTGTATGAACATGCCAAGCTGTAAATGAGTCATATCCAAGCCAACAAAAATTGAAGCACTCTTGGATTGTGTACAGCAGTTGAACACAGACCTCACTCAAACATACAGTTAAAGGCCAACATCATCCCACCCCCCACCATTGTTTTACAGCTCATCCCATTATTATAGTCTAGTTACATGTGCAACTTCATAGCATTCAAAAATTACACCCCCTCCCTCCCACCCCCGCCCCCCCCCCCAAACAAATTGATGAAGATGATGAGGTCCTGTGCGGGCCATTTTCCATATCTTGGGAACCTCCTTTCAATGAAGGCAGACATAGATGACAACATTTATCATTGCCTCCAATGTGCCTTAGGCTGACTGAGGAAGAGATTATTTAAGGACCAGGATCTCAAGTCTGAGTGGCCACAGTTTTCTGGGCAGCAGTGGTCACCACACTCCTTTGTGCTTTGGAGTCCTACAGCAGGCATCTTAAAAGTATTGGAGAAGTATCACCAGTGGTGCCTTTGCAAGATCCTCCAGGTTTGGTGGCAAGAAAGGCGGTCCAACAGCAGTGTCCTCTCCCAAGTCAACATACCCAGCATCAAGGTGCTAATCACTTAAAACCAGCTCCGATGGGCTGGACATGTTGTTCGTATGCCTGACACCAGATTCCCGAAGCAACTGCTCTACTCTGAACTCTATCATGCAAGGGACTTCCAAGAGGAGATCAGAAACGCTTTGGAGATGTTCTCAAAGCATCTCTGAAGAGGTTAAATATCCCCACTGACTCACAGAAGTCCCTGGTTTGTGACTGACCAAAATGGGAAGGCATCAAACACAGAGAGACTTTGTTGGAAACAGGTAGGGGCGACCCCATCCTTCATACACAACTTGCCCCACATGCGGCAGAGTCTTTAGATCGCACATTGAATTTAACAGCAATCTCAGAATCCATCGATCCAGAGAAGCAAGTCATTCTCGATCCCAAGAGAAGTACTGAATCTCTTCATTGTTCAACCAAATCTTTTCTGTTTCACATTTTTAAAAGAATCGAAACACAACCCACGACTATTATTCGTAACATTTCTAAAGGGCAATAGCAGTTTGCCTTGAGAAATGGAACAGAGAACAAGAATTTGAAGTGAATAACCTGAACAATGGAAAAAAAAGTGAAGAAGCCATGAAAATACAAGGATGCATCATCTTTCAAGGCTCTTAACCCCTATCTTCCACAATCGATGGATACCGCAGGATATAGAATATCTTATACCTGTAGATAGACATAGCTTTTGTTGGAACAATATTTGCTTATGTTGAGCTTCTTTTAGTTTGATTGGACTACGGGTTTCTTTTTTATATTAGTGCTGCCCTAAAAGAGACACTTGTGCAAAGTCTGTGGTGATCTTGGGGTAACCGCTAGTTGCTAAATAGGCTTACATGCATTTTCAAGCTGAAGACAGGATGTAGCACATGTTCGGAATTAGCCAGCATTCTGAGGTTCTAGAATAAAAGTGGATTCTTACCCAAGCTTCCGAACAATAGATTTGTAGTAGGAATTGTCATCTTTGAAGAAACTCTTCATCTAATTACAATGGGGGAAAGGGGAGAAAACAAAAAGAAGTTTGAGGAATCATGTCAGCGTTTCCATCTTTGACTGTATGCTGTAGCACTTTCACACCCTAATAAAATAGTTTTTAAAGTAATTGTTCAAAAGCAAGAGATTCTGATGTTACAATGCTGCATATTGTTAAATTATTACTACATTTAGTGGCTGTGGTAGAAGGCGAGACTGAAAACACACCCTATAAGAACACAAGAAATAAGCACTGTATAGCGAGTTGTGGTCAGCTGAATGGTTCAAAATAAAAATCCTTGAGAAAAGCAATAAAATCAATTTGAACGTAGTAAAACACCCTACTGCCAAAATAAAATCATATACAATCATGATGTGCATTTTTCAGCTTTTCATACATTGCAGGAAACAGCACTTCAAAAAAGGTGCAGATTGAAAGAACTAATTTTCCAGTTTTTCTTCCTCCAGTCATGAAAACAAAGGTTCCAATTGTCCATTAAACACTTGGTCAGTGGATCTATGACAAATCCAGCAGGATGTCCCCCTTAATGGAGCTTAATTAACCTAGGGAAAGGCTAGCTAGCAGCAGCATTTAAACACATAGTGCCAGATGTGATTTACTTCCTTTGATGATTCCCTATTGGGCAAACCTTAAGTTTTCAATCATTACAAGTAGTCCTGCAACTCACACTGGAGGACTGTGATCAGACTGACAATTTGGGGTCTCTACCACAACCGTAGAAGAGAATTGTAACTGGTTAATAAACTTTGAAGTTTCATCTCATGAGGGGATCAATTCTCCGTAATCAGAGATTTCCATGGACATTGGGCAAATAAACCTGAATTGCTGTGTTGTTGTGCAAGCACCTGATACGTTAGCTGGTATGACCAAATATGAATGGTTTTAAAAAGTGTTAAGTTTTCTGGATGGTTAACTGACCTCTTTCTCTATGCCTGTTGCAATGTCATAAAACGCCTTCGAGTTTATTTCTTTCATGTCATCCGTAAAAGTGATATTTTTTAAGTGCAAGATTCCAGGGAAGATCCTCGCTAGAATGAGAGATACAGAAGTAAAACATTGGCATAATGGCCATCTAGCCTGGACAGTTAGTATAAGGATTCAATCGTACCAATAAAAAGCCACAAACAGATTGCCTTTCCTGTCCTCTGGTTTGAATCCATGAGGAAGAGAGAGAGATTATGGGCTGTGAATTCCTGTTACTGAATTCCTGTTACTGTCATTTTCAGTTTGCCAGCCAACATAATCCACAAACAGAATGGAGTAGGAAAATGTTCTACAAATAGATTAAAAAATATATAGTCATTATATGCAACAGAAAATAGATGTCAAATTTAACATCAGTGAAAGTGACTGCACAAGGAAGGGAGGGACATCTGCTACAGGCCCTTAAGGGCATGGACAAAATGAGGTATGATGGAAATAATAGGAGACAGTACATTAATGGAAAATTCTAACAAGTATTTGTTGTTTATATATATATATATATATATAAATATCGATATAGCACCTTTCATCGCCTCATGTTACCCCAAAGACATTACAGCCAATTAATTCCTTTTGAAATGTAGGCAAACAGCAGCCAATCTATTTTGGTGACATTAGTTGAGGATGAAAGTTAGGCCGCACACCAGAGTTTCGCTGCATTTTTTTTTGAGTAGTGCTAGAAGAACTGGGAGACAGACTCTATTCAGGTGGGAGAAAGATCTAAGTTGAAGGACAGCATCTTTGACAATGCAGCAGTCCATCAGGAAGTATTGCACAAAAGTATCATCCTATATTGTGTACTCCGGTGTGCAGTGGGCTTTGAACCCTCAAATGTCTGACTCAGAAAAGGTGAGAGAATTCTACTACTGAGCCAAACTCATGCTGAAGATATGAATTGTAACAAGTTCAATTTCCAATATTAATTACAATGCAATCAAGATCAGTGTAAGGCAGCATTTCTCAAAAGTTGTCAACTTAGTCTGACAAGCGGATAAAAGAAAATATTAACACACAAGAAAGAAAAATTATAACAGATTATGAACTATATATATATATATATAAATAAAAGAAATCTTTGCAGGAACATTTTCTTTATTTGATCCACATTCTCCTAACACTAGTTACTCTACTCCAAGTCAAAGGGCAGAGAAAGGGTGGGGGAAGGGTTCCAACCAATGATTTCATTCACCCACCCCCACCTTTAATCTGTTTCTATTAGCGCAGGAATGACAAGATGCATGGACACGCACAAAACCATGGACAGACCAGCAAAAGCACAAAGTGGCTTAAAGGAGTCACCTCAGCAAAAATCTTTTGCTCTTGCTGGCCTATATATTGAGGGCAGTTAGTGGCCAGAAAATGAGGGTATGGGTAATTGTTTCTTAGTTAGCATCAGTGATTTAATATCCACCATGCAGAGTATCATAGAATAATTCAAAGTAGTAGCTGTCCTATAACATGCAGGAAACAAGCTTTACACTCAGTTTGTTTTGAAAGTACATCCAGGCTACATGCAGGACAGCAATGAGTATGGTAGATACTTAACTGCACAAAAACTCAAACCAGCATTTCCACAATATAAATAAAACATTTAATCTACTCCCAGTGAGTGAACTCTTAAACTGTTTTGTGTTAGCCTCCACTGGGTCATTAGGAAGATATAGATGGGATAGTCAAATGGGCAGATATGTGGCAGATGGAATTTAACCCTGAAAATTGTGAGGTGCTACACTTTGGAAGGAGTAATTTGACAAGGAAGTATTCAATGAACAGCATGACACTAGGAAGTTCTGAGGAACAAAGGGACCTTGGTGTGAGTGTCCATAGATCTCTGAAGGCAGAGGGGCATGTTAGTGGGGTGGTGAAAAAGGCATATGGGACACTTGCCTTTATCAATCGAGGCATAGATTACAAAGTAGGGAGGTCACGTTGGAGTTGTATAGAACCTTAGTGAGGCCACAGCTGGAGTAGTGTGTGCAGTTCCGGTTGTCACATTATAGGAAGGATGTGATTGCATTGGAGGGGGTGCAGAGGAGATTCACCAGGATGTTGCCTGGGATGAAACGGTTAAGTTATGAAGACAGGTTGGATAGACTTGGGTTGTTTTCATTGAAGCAGGAAAGACTGAGGGGCGATCTGATCAAGGTGTACAAAATTATGAAGGGCATGGACAGGGTGGATAGGGAGCAGTTGTTCCCCTTAGTTGAAGGGTCAGTCACAAGGGGGGATAAGTTCAAGGTGAGGGGCAGGAGGTTTAGGGGGGAATGTGAGGAGAAACTTTTTTACCCAGAGGGTGGTGATGGTCTGGAATGCACTGGAAGGGTGGTGGAGGTGGGTTGCCTCATATCCTTTAAAAAGTACCTGGATGAGCACTTGGCATGTCATAACATTCAAGGCTATGGGCCAGGTGCTGGTAAATGGGATTAGGTAGGTAGGTCAGGTGTTTCTCACATGTCAGTGCAGACTGGATGGGCTGAAGGGCCTCTTCTGCACTGTGATTCTGTGATAGGGAAATCTTGCCAAGTTTCCTCTCGGCTGTAAGAGACCAGCATAACAGGAGCTGGCACACTGGCTTGGGTCTCATGTAATATAAAAATAGCTTATATGCATCAAGAGTTTGGTGTAGATATTATCATAAAACTATAGCATTGACAATTCCTTTTTACCTGTTACACAGTTATTTGCTTCTTCGAAGAGCCCAGGGAGACATTGACACTTATACGACACAAAAAGATTCACACATTTACTGCTTGGAGGACAGGTTACGATTGCGCAGTGATCTGGAAGTCAAAATAAATCGCAATGTCAACATGTATTATTTGCAGAATAAATCCATAATGAAACAAAGTCACACCCATATAATGTTCGAAATTTACTGAACACAAATAGTCAAAAGCTTTGGATTAGAAGCAAAACAGCTTACAATAATTTATTACAGGACTTATCAAATGTAATTATAAGGCTGTTCATAATCTTCAGTGGGTTTTAATTATGGGACTTTATTTGACTCAAACCCTGAGTGACCCATTGTCAACTGTAGTTACGAGAGCTGATTGCTAAATGGATAATGAGTGCTGCAAGGAATCTCTCCCTCATGCTTCAGCAATCACTTAAGGAACAGCTCTGTCATGCTCTTAATCTAGAAATTTGAAAAAAAGCTACACTATCACCAATGCAAGATGATGGGACAGTCTGACAACCAATACACCAACTCCAGTTCAGACTCTTCACTGCTAATTGTACAAGGAGGAGATTCTGGTTCCTATGCAATATTTTGAACCACACACACTATCTTCTGCATCCTGAACTAGCTGAAGCTTGAACTGAATAAATTTTGAACCCAAGCCTTTATCCAAGACCTGGGCTAACTTTTTGGCCACACATACATAACTCAAGGACATGGCTCCTTTGTGCAGTACTGTGTAAGATAGATTTTACCTGGTCAACTTATAGTGTAAAGTACAATTGGGAATCTCTGGTCATACACAAGATGCAGGTCAGGTAATTAATTACATAGGAGAATAACTGGGAAAGCAAATCTTTCCAAGATCACAAGATATCCATCTTAAACTTGCTTATCTAGAGATTTCAATGTTCCCCCACAGTAGTATTCCAATTGTTTCTTCAATGGTTCCAGAATATTGCCTCCGCTACTCTAGCTGATCATTCTGTTTGAAGAACTTACTGATAGTGTTTCTAATGTATCACCTGGTGAAAGAAACAACACTGTAGCATAAAATTAAATAGCTTTACTGAACAAGATGGAAAACTGAGGTGTTCAAATCTGTAAATAAATCAGATGCTTATTTATACAACAGAATCTATTTCACAACAATAACCATCACAAGCACTAATGGAAAATTCCACTTCCCGTTAGATCCCAAGCAAGACGAGTTTATCAAAAAAAATGCCAGCAATGTCTCCTTCATTCTTCATTGACCTCTGATGTTCTTAATATTCACAAGGGCAATCCATGATTTACAAGTTAACATTAATTTTTAACCACTTTTCTCTCTCAAAATAAGAGAGATTATCCACTATTCACATGGACTGCAGTGGTTCAAAAAGGCAGCTCACCATCACCCTCTCAAGGGCAATTAGGGATGGGCAATAACATTGGTCTAGCCAGCGTCACCCACATCCCATGAATGAATAACAAAAAATTCACCTCTTCCCATAGAGTTTACTTTTCCCAGATTTAAATTTAAGTCAGAATACTAGGGGTGTTCCTTCTCGAGAAAAGGTTCTATATTGAGGTTTTATCTGGCAAAAAGTTGATGATTGTTCAAACATGTTACCAGTAAAGTTTTCATTACAATTTAAGGTATTTACTATACACGGAGTGGAAATTAAGGTCATTATGGCTGACAAGATTCAAGGTCAAGTCAGAATAAATGGTAACTTTGAGAGCACCAGCACCTGGCAGGAGGAAGTTATATCAACAACTAGCTACGCCCGTAAAAAAATTTAGTCCATCTTACCTAAATGCATTTGGCAGATACTTGGGCCCTCAACACTGCTGTTCTTACCATGAAAAGAATGTGTAATCTGCCTCATCCAAATAGCTAATCATTGCTAAGACTAATGAAGGGTAATTAAACACTAACTCTAAATTAACTAGCCAGCTTCCTAACAAGATGCAGCAAAGCTCTTTATTACACTGAGAAAAATGTTTGCACTTTACCTGCAGATTGTGTTGCCGAGGTCTGTGCTGTGGACCAAGTAGAATTCGAAACTTCTGTACCCTGAGTCATCGCCTCACTTGTAGCATTCATTGGCACTGTAGTAGTCACTGGCACTGTAGCATTTACACTGGTTTCAATGGTTGCAGGTATGCTGGTTGATGTAATGTTTGGTGTAACCGCTATAGATGTTCCATTTGCGGAATCTACTGTTGACACTGTAAAATTCATATGTCCACCTGTAGCCGATATACTGGCTGATGAATTATAATGTGTCGGAGCGATGGTTGTGTGTTCCAGTGTTGAGGTTTGGGTGACATTAGCTGTAGTGTTTGTTGGCATCTCAGATGTGGCTGCCGTTTGAATAGTTGGAGCCTCTGATATTGTATTTGTCATATTTACAGGTGAACTTGTGGTAATAAATGTTACATTTGAAAGAGTGGTTTGCATTTCAGTTGTACTCACATATTCATCAGTGGAAGAGGATGTTACATTGGGCATTGAAATATGTAGGGTGCTTGTTGAAAGGCTTGTATTGGATACCATAACAGTGGATGGCACCGAAGCTCCCTCAGGGCCAGAAGTGGATGTTGAAGTAGTGCTTTCATTGGGCACATTTTGTTTTGAAGTAGATATTAGCGCAGTTGTCTGAAGTGTCGATAATCCCAATGCTGTGGTGGAATTTGATGACATGGGCGTCACAGGAGTCAGTTCTGTGGTATTTGTTCCTTCTGAAAGAAATAGTCACTCATATCATTGGAAAATATTTTATAATTTAAAAGCCGTACAACTCCTGCAGAAAAACAGTCATTTCTGAGGTGAAAGGGCAAATGGCTTGCATTTATAAAGCACTTTTCATGATCACTGGACATTTCAAACCACTTTGCAGCCATTGAAGTACTTTTTGAAGTACTTTTTGAAGTGAAGTCATTGTTGATACTGAAGAAGTGGGCAGGGTTCCCATTGAGTACTTTGTCGCTGTCTTCACTAAGAAGAGGGATGATGCAGGCATTCTAGTTAATGAGGAGGTGTGAAATATTAGATACAATAAGCATAATGAGCGAATAACAAAAAAAAGAGTGAGGAAATTCTGGAGGGACTGACATCCTTGAAGGTGGATAAGTCACCAGGGCCGGATGAATTGTATCCCAGGCTATTAAAAGGAAGCCAGGGAAAGATTTAGAGGATAAAAACAAAAAAACTGCGGATGCTGGAAATCCAAAACAAAAACAGAATTACCTGGAAAAACTCAGCAGGTCTGGCAGCATCGGCGGAGAAGAAAAGAGTTGACGTTTCGAGTCCTCATGACCCTTCGACAGAACTTGAGTTCGAGTCCAGGAAAGAGCTGAAATATAAGCTGGTTTAAGGTGTGTGTGTGGGGGGCGGAGAGATAGAGAGACAGAGAGGTGGAGGGGGTTGGTGTGGTTGTAGCGACAAACCTACAACCACACCAACCCCCTCCACCTCTCTGTCTCTCTATCTCTCCGCCCCCCACACACACACCTTAAACCAGCTTATATTTCAGCTCTTTCCTGGACTCGAACTCAAGTTCTGTCGAAGGGTCATGAGGACTCGAAACGTCAACTCTTTTCTTCTCCGCCGATGCTGCCAGACCTGCTGAGTTTTTCCAGGTAATTCTGTTTTTGTTAAAGATTTAGAGGATGCTGTGAGGATCATTTTTCAATCCTCACTAAATACAGGTGAGGTACCAGAGGACTGGAGGTCTTCGAATGTTGTACCATTGTTTTAAAAGGGTGCAAGGAATAGGCCAAATAATTATAAGCCGGTCAGTCTGACTTTGGTGGTGAGCAAATTATTAGAATCAATCTTGAGAGTCAGGATAAACTGTCTCTTAGAATGGTGCAGGTTAATCAGGGATAGTTGGCATGGTTTTGTTAAGGGAAAACTGCATCTTACCAGCTTAGTTAAATTTTTTGAGAAAGTAACAAGGAGGATTGATGAGGACAGTGCAGTGGATGTGGTCTACATGAATTTTAGTAAGGCATTTGACAAAGTCCCACATGGCAGACTGGTCAGAAAAGTAAAAGCACATGGACACGGGAATGTGGCAAGTTGGATCCAAAATTGGCTCAGTGATAGGAAACAACGGGTAATGATTGACAGATGTTTTAGTGAACAGAAAGCGGTTTCTAATGGCATTCCACAGGGCTGAGTGTTGGGTCGTATTAATGATTTGGACTTAAATGTGGGAAGCATCATTAGGAAATTTGCAAATGACACAAAAATCAGCCATGTAGTTGATAGTGAAGAGAATAACTGTTGTCTCCAGAATTCTCAAATGGTTTGGTTGAGTGGGCAGAAACGTGGCAAGTGGAATTCAATCCAGAGAAGTGTGAGGTTATGCATTTTGGGAGGGCAAACAAAGAAAGAGGATACTCAATAAACAGGAGGATATTGAGAGGATAAAGTGAGAGACCTTAGGGTGCACGTCTTCAGGTCCCTGAAGGTGGCAGGACAAGTGGATAAGGTGGTAAATGCTTTCCTTTATTGTACGAGGTATAGAATACAAAAGCAGGGATGTAATGCTGGAACTGTATAAAATGCTGGTTAGGCCACAGCTGGACCTTTGCATATAGTTCTGGTCACCACATTACAGAAAGGACATAACTGCTGGAGAGAGTACAGAGGAGATTTACAAGAATGTTGCCAGGGCTGGAAAATTGCAGCTATCAGGAAAGATTAGGTAGGGTAGGGTTTGTTTTCCTTAGAAGAGGAGAGGAGGCTGAGGGGGTGACTTAATTGAGGTGTACAAAATTGAGGAGCCTGGACAAAGTAGATGGGAAAGATTTGTTTCCCCTAGCAGAGAGGTCAATTACCAGGTTTACCATATTTAACTCTAATCAAGTATAAAATTTGAATTGGAAAGAAAAATAGTTCATGGATACTATGAAACTATTTTTGTTCACCATAGTCTCACATAGCCAACTCCTTGAACACAGCAAATTTACTGAAGCAACATATTCCAAAACTGACATGTGGCTAAGAAAATTACATATCAATACTTGGAGGCAGAGCCCTTATATTTGCAAAATGCTAGTTATGATTTCACAAATTTTTTTTTAAAATGCACATTTATTTATTCTTCCTTTCACAAATATTTTATGTCCAGTTATTCACTTTTCAGCAATTTTTGCATTAATTTTTCTCAGATCTCTCCTCAAAAACTCTTTTCTGTCCTCAGGTATCTACGTGTGTTATTTTCTCCCCTATCACATGTTGGATCTGTAATTCTTGAAGAGGTAAACTGGCACTCTCCATTGTATTACAATGCTGGCCCCACCCATTCTCCATCCCACCCACCCCCACCACCCCCCCACCACCCCGTCTCCAAACAGGTTTGTTTCCATTTACTTTGACACAGTAATTCAGCAAGTCTGGCCCAAAGACCAGTAAATACATTAAACTTCCTTGTATTCAGTATAATAGCAAAAACTTACATCCCAAATAGCATCGGTTTAATTCTTATTTAGTGGTTAAACAGTATAAGAGTATTGACAAAATTAAAATCCTTTTGAGTTTTTTCTCACTGCACATCTCTATTATTTTAAACTTGCTGTCTGAAGTACTTGGTATCACTGTGTCAACACCCATTCCTTTAATGTGTTGTTGCCTCCCAAATCTGAGCCCACTATCTGTCCAATTAGATCCCCTGCTTTAGCAGTGAAATGGTCCTATTCAAAGTCACGAATTATATCCTTTGTGACTGTTGACATAGTATATCATTTTAGTCCTCTTCCACCTTTGTGCAGCTTTTGAGACAGTTAACTAGCTCCATCAATGGCTGCCTCCATTGTCCAGCTCAGTGGGACCGTATTTGCTTGGTTCCAAACTTGCCATCAAATCATACTCGGAAGATTTCCAGCAATGGTTTCTCTTTCCACCTCATTACATTCAGGGTCCCACAGGGATTTACCCTTGGATGCCTCCTCTTCACCCAAGCACTTGGCAGTATCCATCCACACATATATGGATGGTTGCTACATGTACATGGATAACTCTCAAGACCATATCTCTATCACACCTCTATCAACCCCTCCCATTGCATCTTCTGGCAAACCGATCAGAACGAACATTGACAAGACATTGGCTTCAGCCTTTGCCACAAAAAAAACATTTTCCTTGCCTAGTGACCATCTTGGGTTGAACCAGTGTTTGCAGCTTTGGTGTTATTCAAGCCTACACAGCTTCCAAAGCCATATCCTCTCTATATTTTATTACATCATCAGTTGATATAGGTCACCATGGCAGACTCTAGGTAATGCAGTTTCATGGGAACAAATAAACAACTCCAATGATATCTTGAAATCTGCAGCATTGAAGACCCAGGTAAAAACATTTTCAACTCGAGCCTTGAGCAGTAAACCGGTCTTGGCACAGGATACCCTCCTGCAGGTATCACTAACACTTAAAAGACCATTTTTTTGGGATAAACTCTCATTTTATTCTACCCAAGGATTGTTACTTTTTCTGCACTTATCTTGTTAAACTGAGTGGAGAAAAAAAATGGCACACAGGAAGAAGAAATTATTTGATGTATTTAACTGGTTAATTTAATGGTTACTTGCATGCTTACAAATAGAACAGAGATCGGATGGGCTTTGGTTTCTGCTGATTATACTTGTTGCTCTTTGGAGCGCAACAGCTTGAAGTGAGAGAAAACTTTGTGACTTTGATCAGAGACCATAGCGACTGTTTAAAATCTCAAGATACAAACATATGAATTAGAAGGATTAGGCTATTCAGCTCCTCGAGCCTGCTCTGTCATTCAATCTGATCATGGCTGATCTGACTGAGACATCCACTCCACCTTCAGCTGAGCCCCGATAACCTTAGAGTCTCTTGTTATTTACATCTACTTGTAGATTGTATCAAAAGGTTGAACATTTTTACGGGGGAAAGTTGAAGATCATTAGCAAAAGAAAATTGCTTTCTGAAATGAATTTAAAGTCACATTTGCAATTCTAAATGAAATGAATCATAACAGCTCTTAAAAACAAGCAAAGGTTTTATATTGTATATTGCAATTCACCATTCAATCTACCAAATTACAGGATTCCAATAAAAGCATGCTGATTAACTGGTGTGCACGAAATTCAGACAGACACAATGACAAGGGTGAGAGTTACACAATTTTAAGAAGTATTCATTTCACAGATACGTCAAAGGAGTGAGATTTATGATCAGAGCTAGATTGGAAACATTTAAAAATATGGAGTAGTGTTTTGTCTGAAGAGTGAATGCATTAAAAAGCCAAAAAACAAGAATCTACAATCTAAAAAAGCAAAAATCTCCAAGTCCAACTCCACTGTTCCAAGATACATAATTTCTTTATGCAGAGCAAACATACAGGTTGTGTAACATAACACTATGTGATTTACATTTTCAGAAATGTGTTTCAGCTTTGAAAATTCTATGGCTGTTCTACTTAAAACAGCCTGAAAATCCATCTTGGAATGCCAGGATTTGCCAGTTAAAGTCATTACAGTTTAGTTGTGAGAGTTTTGGATCTTACTCTTACCATGCATTGTTTTGGCTCTCATGAAGGAAGTCTAAAGGGTGAGTCCCAAATCACCATAGTTTCAGGAATTGCCCTTGTTTCAAAATCTGGGAATATTTTTGACAGTGCACCTGGATTAACAGTTTGGTAATTGTCTATAGGCATGGGGATTATCTAATGCCTCCACAAATCCTCTCTTACTCCTGTCTTTAAAGACGTGGGGATGTGCTATAAACGTAATATGAAATAAGTAGAACTCATTGCACAAATAATGGAGCAAACAATCAAATAGTTAAATATGTATAGTTGAAATTCTTCTATCCAACCCAGCTGACAAAGATTGCAACTCTATGGTGAAGTTACATCTTTGTAAATGATTCATAAATACATATTTTTCCCTTCCTTCAGTTAACTCACCTTCTGAAGATTTGGAAACATCCTTCTTTTTAATTATTAAAATGAGGACGTTTTCTAACCACCTAATTGCTTGATTCATACATGCTCCATTTCTCTCTCATATCCAGAAAGCCATTATCTGGACACCTTGGATTTTATATACCCAAGGTCTAAAATTCAAAAAACAATGGTAGATACAAATCAAAACAAATGATACATCATAGTTTTAAGCTTGAGTTACACTCCTCTCAAATTTGCAACTGATAACACTTTGCAATATTGTACTAGATAGACTTGGGAACGCAAGTTCTGGCTCTAGACTATTTGTTTAAATTCCAAATGCATTTTGATTGGGCTTGGGCTTAAAGATACAGCAGCCACCATAATGACACTTGACAAGAAAATTTTTCTCACAGTACTACCTCCTTTTTAAAGTTGTATTACCAGGCATTAGGAAAGAGAGATCGTTTAAATAAGTTATATTGGTATTTGTGGGTGTTAGGAATGAGTTTTAGCTTTAATGTTTCAAGTTTGATTTGTAGTTCTGTATCTGGTGTGTTAAGAAAAAGGTCAAATTGAGTTTTAGTTTTGCTTTAAAAGATGCCTGCATTTCTAATGAGTGTTTTACAACTGTTGTAGCTAATTTAAACAAACTAGAGTTAAGAAACTGGGCTACTGCCTAGCAACAGGGCTCCAGAGAGGCAGGTCCCTCCTACAGACACACACAGAAGAAACTAGAAACGGCAGTTTGATTTGGAAACTGTTTGAGCTCAGTTGGTTTTGAAGACAGCTGCCAGGAGAAACTGGAGGAAAGCGGACAGAAAGTCAGTCCCAAACTAAAGAAAATACCTCAAAATCCAATGGCATGGAACAGGAGAAAGTCCCAAATAGACCTTCTAGTCAAAGGAAGGACAGGAATCTGAAAAAGGTCCTGTTAAGTGAAATTAAGAGTGAAGGGCAGAGAGAAAGCCTCCAAGCTCAGATTTAAAGAGACAAAAGTTGCAGAAAGCAGATTTAAAGCAAGAACAGCTTGCAAGAGGCAAGAAGGTCCAAAGAGATAGTTGAATATCTGTAACTCTCTGCTATGGGCATGTGAAGCAGTGATGTACTGTTGATGGCTGAGTTGGTGAGAGAGCCTGCATGGAAGACAGCTTGAATGCATGTGATGACCCAGGGGGAGAGGAACATCAGAAGGAGAATTTGAAACCCTGGGGGTGAAGGTGTCTGAGAGAAAAGATTTCGTGTGGGAGAAGATACCAAAGTGAGTTCTTGGAGAGTGGAGATTAGAAACCCTCACGTGAAAGACGGAGTTCGGTGAGACCGGTTGGTTCACGGTGTGACAATCATCCCGGGGGAGTTGAGGAAAGATCCATAGCATCTGGTTGATGTGGCATCTGCCACTTTGTTTCAAAGTGTGGTGTGTCTGACCACAGGTCACCATAAATTTACATGGATTGTGTACCTATAGTGAACACCAAAGTATAAGACAGCTTCTGTAACTTGCGTTATTCTTATAAATCTATATATATCAGTAAAGGTATAGTTGTGGGTGAAGAAGCACAGTAATGCAGTTCATCTTTTCCTGTCAAATAAATGCTTTAATCTTTTGTTAAAAGTTCATCAGCTGATTCCGGTGACTCTGTTCAGTAGTCACTCTCCACGTATCTAAACAAACAAATAAAAGTTAGGATCTATCAAGATGGATTCCACTCTGGGGATCAGGCTTGTCCAGGAGTAACCTCAGCTGGGGATAACAAAGGATTAACCTCTTTGAAATATCTACGTAGAGGCTAACATCATTCAAGTCTTTTTTGGGGGGGCAGGGTTCATAGCAGAGAAAGCTTTGGCTGTCATATTTTATCACAGCGATTGCCTCATTCACAAGCATAAAAGTCTAAACAGAAAATGACCACATTTTATAAAAGGAACATGACAAAAAAAAAAGGCAACCATGCCGGAGTAGATACATTTGTTGTAATGGTTTGAACTGATGCAAACGCGCAGTTTCATTGGTGCTGAGTACGTGGAACTTAGAGCTCCAGACAACCGGAACAATAACAACACTACGTAAACAAAACCCTTCTGCTTTTAAAGAAGACGCTGCTGACAGGTATCCTCTTTCCTCTTTGGGAGCCCAATGTTGCCTCTAGCCAGGACACAAGCTTTGATAAATGATGACACTTCCATAACTCTGAATATCAGAATGGGTAGGAGTGAACGCTCAGCAGAAGGAACAAGCAAGCGTATTTAATTATAAGGAGCTGCGTTTAAGGAGGCCATAAATCAAAACAGAACATTTTAAATCAAAATCAACAAACTGCAATTCAGGTGAGCAACACTAAGGGGAGAATTTTCTCCCCGTTGGGGGCTGGGTGGGAGCGCCGGTGATTGGCTACGCCGCCATTTTACCTGGGCGGGTCAGTTAAGGCCCGAGCAGAGTGACGCGCACCCGGAAGCGCTCAGCGCTACCTGTGTGGGTGGGGGCAGGAGGGAGAGTCAGGACCTGTGCTCTTTCACGTGGACACACACGAAAGAGCACAGAAGTCTTCCCGAGGCACAGAGCTGCTTCAGGGAGGTTAATTAAAGTGTGAAAAATTGGAAAAAAAATTAAAAAATTATTCAGACATTGTCAAATGAGGTGGGACATGTTTATCAATTTGCATGAACCACTTTATTAAATTAATAAAGCCTTCATGAAACCTCATCCCGCCCGTGGATGAGGTTCCATGAAAAATGCGAAGTCCACCTGGACTCTTCGCCTGCCCGGCAACCTTAAGGTTGGGACGGGCAACACTTACAAGTGCCTCAATTAGTTGATTAATGGCCTTTGACAGTTCGGCGGGCGCGTAGCCGACTCCGGTGCGCGCCCGCCGAACTAAAGATTGTAATGACGCGCGGTGACTTCAGCACGGGCGCCCGACATAACCGCACGTCATTTTACGCGTCGGCATGCAGGGCCTGCACCCACATGCCAACCGGAAGATTCAGGCCTAAATACACAGACATTTGTACCCTCCCCAATTCTATTTTTGTTGGTTTCGCTGATGCCAAATTTTGGAATGAATTCTTGCAGCTGTTGCTGAGTGGGTCGCACTCCCACCTGTGAGTCAGATGGTTGTGGGTTCAAGTTCACATCATCTTAACAGCACAGAAGGAGGCCATTCGGCTCATCAAGTCTGCACTAGCTCCCCGAATGAGGATTATCACCTAATACCATTGCCCTGCCTTTTCCCCTTACCCTTGCACATCTAATGCCCTCTTGAATGCCTTGATTGAACCTGCCTCCACCACACTTCCAGGCAGAGCATTCCAGGCCCAAACCTCTCAATGAGAGAAAAAGTTTTTTCTCCCGTCACACTTGCTTCCTTTGCAAATCACTAAATCTGTGCCCTCTCGTTCTTGATCCTTTTACGAGTGGGAACAGCTTCTCCCTATCTACTCTGTCCAACCTCGTGACTTTGAACATCTCTTTCAAATCTCCTCTCAGCCCTCTTCTCTCCAAGGAGATCAGTTCCAACCTCTCCAATCTATCCACATAGCTGAAGTTTCTCATCCCTGGAGCCATTCTTGTAAACCTCTTCGGCACTCTCTCCAATGTGTTCACATCCTTCCTATAATATGGTGCCCAGAACTGTACACAATATTCCAGCTGAGGTCTAATGAGTGTCTCATATAAATTCAGCATTACCTCCCTGCTCTTGTACTCAATGCCCCTATTAATAAAGCCGAGGATAATATATGCTTTATTAACTGCTCTCTCCACCTGTCCTGCCACCTCGAATGATCTATGCACATATACACCCAAGTCTTTCTGCTCCTGTATCCCCTTCAAAATTTCACCCCTTATTTTATATTGTCTATCCATGTTCTTCCTACCAAAATGCATCACCTCTCACTTCTCTGTATTGAACTTCATCTGCCACCTATCTGCCCACTCCACCAACTAGTCCATGTCTTCTTGAAGTGCCACAGCATCCTCCTCACAGTTCCACTCTAGGGCTTGAACAGAAGAATCAAAACAGACACCCCAGTGCAATACTGTACACAGAGAGGGTGCTACATTGTCAGAGGTGCCTACTTTCAGATGAGAAGTTAAACTGAGGTCCCCCTCGCTTGGGCATAAAAGATCCCATGGTAGTATTTTGAAGAAGAGCAAGGGAGTTATTCTTGGTGTCCTGGCCAATATTTGTCTTCAATCTACACCACAAACACAGATTATGTCATTATTGTTTGTGGGAGCTTGCTGTCCACAAATTGGCTGTCATGTTTCATGCATTACAACATTGACAACACTTCAGTGAAGTGCTTTGGGACGTCCTGAGGTCATGAAAGGAGATGTATGAATACAAAGTCTTTCATTTTAATTGCAACATAATGATGTGCCCACAAACTTTTAAGTGACCACTCACTAGCAGTTAGGGATGAATAACCAGATTACCTTTTCCTCTGGGTTTAATTGAGGTGTGGTATGTGAAAGGAAACACTTAATGCTTTATAGGTTTTGCGCCAACATGCAAAGATGGTGCTGGAAAATGATTTTGAAAACTCCATTAGCATAGCTCCCTTTAATAAAGTAATTGAACTTCCAACAGCTACAGGGTAGGTAAGCATACATTACTTAGCCTCTTAAGAATGACACTGAATTGGTTTATTAAGAAAAAAAGGGCTTCCGATTGCGTTGCATAATCAAGTCCAGTCATGTAGAATTAGTTGTTGTTAACCCACACAAACCAGTTTACCAAATGGCAAAATGCTTTGTAACGCATCTTTTAATTCCTCACTTATATTTCTTCTCCATTCCAACCTGAATGAGCTAACATGCCCTTTTTCGATCCCTTATTTTCTCATCTTTCCTTCTTTTATATGCTCTTGTGACGTTAATGTGGTGTTGCCCCTCAAGGCAGGAGACATGGACCAGAATCTTCTGTTCAGCACCCCTACACACCACGGGCTGGATGAGGTTTCATGAAGGATTTATTAATGAAATAAAACATTTCATCAAAATTCATAAACATCCCAGCTCATTTGACACTAGCACATGAGGGGACATGTCTGAATCATGTTTTTTTCATGTTTCGTAGTGAACTTAATCTACCGGAGGCAGCTCCGTGCCTCAGGGACATTAATGCATGCGGAAGAGTGCAGGCCCCGACTCTCCCTCCTCCCCCCGCCTGCACAGGTAGCACTAAGTGTTTCCGAGTGTGCATCACGTTGCGCAAGCCTTAATTGGCCCGCCCATGTAAAATGGCACAGCCGATCGCAGGTGGTGATCGGCTCCGCGCCCACTCCCGACCGCCCCGCCTGATGGGGAGAAAATCCTCCCCCATGGAGTCAGGAAGGTCATGGAAAAAAAGCAGAGGGCAAAAAAAAAACAAAAATAAAATGACCAGATGGCAGAAAGAGCCCACAGGAAGGAAAAGAAACCACCAGTCGACCTGGGGCCAATACTATTCATCTATGCCAGCTGCATTGGGGACTGTCATTCATGAATCAGACTTTACAGCCACAACAGATGATTTTCAAAATAGAAGTGAAGTGATGGACGGATGCCTAACTAACTAACTAACCCTTCAAGGCAAGGACATTGGTTATTTTCTGAAGGAGTGAGCATGCATTATTACATTAAGCAGATTAATAGTTTTAATTAATATTAACTACATTTTCCATGCTCACTTACGCACAACATACAGTTCAGCTCAAGTCGCCCACATGAATATAATTAGAAAAAGGAGATAAGGTAATTCCCTCCTCTGCTTCTCAACAAACTCTGGACAGCTTCTAACGGTTATAGGCACACACTTTTATCGTCACGTTTCTCAACTAAGGAATTTCTTATACTACAACATGCACAATTCCAGGCCCGAGCAACAGCTATGAGTAAAAGGATTAGAATTTCACCTTGCCAGCATCCAGCTTTAGCTACAGATGAGTGGTGGTCAAATCCTCTGTTGCAGTAGGGAAGAAGAATCATTTTGTTATGGCATCATACAAATGCACAGCACAGTGCATTTTCATGTGATTTATATCACTATATTTGGGGAAAATAAAGGCTGCATTAAATTCTTTGAAGATAATGCCCCTTAAGAAACACAGGTCAGACAGGCCTCTTATATCGTTTTGGTCAATTACACTGGGATCAAAGAAACATAATTCTCACTTCACAATCAAGATTACAAGGTATTTCCATTGCAAGTTTATTAATTTATTTTTCCCTCGGTCTATAATGAGCACAGCCAACTTCCCTTATTCATACTGCTTTCTGATAGCATTAACTGTTCAGCAAGACACTCTTCCATCTCTAGCTGTAACTATGGAATTAATTTAGTAGTTATGAATGGGATTTACAAACAGAAAGCAGTCTCAAAGTATAGGGTTAAAAATTGTTCTTTGTCACCTATTTGCCAGATGGAAAATTGGAACAGATAGTACCAATTTTAAGGGATTATGTCATATATGCCCACAGGTGCCTGAAATATAAGCAATTTTTCAGAGGACAATGGTAGCTTGTGCAGTAATCTCTACATCAACAAAGCTGTGCATCGTGACAACAGGGGACCAAAGCAGACCAAATTAAGACAAACTGCAATGTTCTTTTAGAAAAAAAGACTTCCATTTATTAGCAGCAGCTGCTTTCACACCCTTACTTCTTTCCAAAGTGTTTTATAAGTGATAAAGTGTGGTCACTGTTGTAATGTAGGAAACACAGGATATCAGAGCAATCCCAGCAATTAGGGTCTGGACGCACGCACAAGGAATAGATGCTTCGAGCAAGACACTGGCACGCTGGTGTCAACTTTGCAACTGTATATCAAGTCACCAGCTCCTGAACAGGAGGAAACAAAGTGAATAAATATATTCAAAAATAATCTTGTAGTGGTTAAATTGTAGTATTTTCATTGCATTAGATCCACACTTTGCAAATCATACTTTAGCCCCTACACAGTGAAGTAGAATAAGAGAGGGCATCTTAACCCATGCTGCTCTCTATGAAACCCAAGTGCATAAGATTATGAAAGATCCAATAGGGTAGGCATAAAGACGTTTCCACTTGAGAGTTAGGGGAGGTAGAGGGGAGTAAAGACCAAAACTAGGGGCCGTAAATACAAGATCATTGCTGATTAATCCAATAGGGAATGCAGGAGAAACTGGAAAGAGAGGTTAAAATTTTTTTTATTCATTCATGTGACGCAAGATGCTGCCCTTAAGGTGGTGGTGTGCTGGCTTCTTGAACCACAACTCCATATGATATAGGAATGCCCAGAGCAGAGAGTTCTTGTATCCCAGTGACATAGCTCTAAGTTGAGGTGGTGTGCAGCTTGGGGGAGAATTTGCATGCGATGGTGTTCCCATGAATCTGCTGCCCTTAGGTAGTAGAGGTCATGGGTTTGGATTGTGCTGTCAAAGGAGACTTATGGAACTTGCTATCACAAAGAGTTGTTAAGGCTAACAGCATGGATACATTTGAGGAGAAGCTAGTTTAAAAATGAAGCAGAAAGGAATAGGATATCTGGAGAGGGTTAGATAAAGTAAGGTGGGAGGAGGCTCACGTGAAGCATAAAAATCAGATATGGACCAGTTGGCTAGAATTGACCTTTTATACACTGTATGTTCTATGCAATTCTATGGTTAACACAAGGATTAAAGAGAAACTCTCAGATCTACACCAAAAACTTGTTAGGAAATGTAGCTTACAAAAAAAAGTTATGTAAAATTGGTTTTATTTGTTGTCAATCAGCCATTGAAAGCTACGTCAAAGTGACCATGAAGAGCCTTGTTTATCAACAGTCTATTATTAATTTTCCAGCAAGCGGCAGGTAGGAGTGTGTCAACTCTGACCCTGCCCAATGTGTTTTTCAAATTTTGCAAGTCAGTTAATCAACTCAGAATGTGATTTTTTTTTCACGTTTTAAAAGCAGACAGCCAGCAGATTCATGCTCTTTTAGTTCAGAGCCAACTTCCAGATTCACTGACAAAGCGCTCCAGCTTCTAGATAATGCTGCAAACCTAGAGCCATAAATTAGTGAGAGTGACAGACTTCTGTCATAAAGTCCACTATTTTCACTTGAATAACTTTACTGAAAGGATATGTTTGTTTTGCAAAATATAACACATCTGGTTCTTAGCCACACAAATGGATGGTTTCAAATAAATGCTTCAATATAAATTCCTTGCATTCCCCAATGTCACACCTGCAAGTCTAAAGGCCGTTTCTTCGGCAGTGGAAAATGGTGCAAAGTCAACATAGATTCCTCTTTGAACCACCTTGAACCCCACAGTAATTTAAGGGATTCAACATTATTCAGCCATTAAAAGAATTAAATGCAACTGCAACCAAGCTGGGCCTTATTTTCTCTTCATGTCACGAATGCCCTTCAAGCATTTATTATATTACAGGTTATCGGACACAGCACAGGCCTATCTGGTCTCAGTCTGTCAGGCAGCACTGATCCTGGAATTCCAAGCCCTATATACAGTCAAAAATCACACACAGAATTAGAGATGTTTGAACATACATGGAAATATGGCTGCCCCTGACATCCTGGGCCTTCTGGACATTAGTGAAACAGAATATAGATTAAATTAGAGAGGAAATGTAAAGCAGAAAATTTCAATGTGCATGTTCAAGGTTGGGTGGTATTGCAGGAGATGCAAAACACAAACAGAATACATTTGCCTTCCCCTATTACAGTTATATTAATGGTTAAAACAGACAAGACTGGCATTTATTTTGCAACAATGATTTTATCAGCAGACATTCCCGAAAACAACAGTTAGCCTAATGCTGTAATTTTTTTCCCACAATATACATAAAGGAAATGAAATTCCCATACTCAAAGACCATTTTTTATGTCCAGCCTTTTTTTTTGTAGTGGTAATTACAATTCTGCCTCTAGCACAAAAGGTCTATATTTAGTATGACATCTTTCCTCCCTGAAATCAAGCAGCTCAGGTAAATTAAATGAGTACAATGATCGCAACATGTGCCTGTAATCAGCCCGAGAACACACACACAACCCAACCTCTCAGAAACATCCAAGGATTATCCAGCATTCTTGAAATATTTCATAGCTGGTATCCTGCTGCATACCAGCCAGATGAACTCAGCCACCTCCCCCTCCAAAACAGAAATGTTTCCTGATATCAGGAGCTTTCTTTACTCCTTTTCTAACTTTTATTAGTTCAATCATAGACACCAGTGCAGCAAGGACAATGCTACAACAGAGAACCCAAGATAATGGCCCAAATCTTCCGATGTCCAGAGCAGCAAAATCTGGATTTAAATCTGTGTTGTGCTTCAGGTGTGGAAGTCCTGGCACTCACACTTGCACTGTAATTTCCCAAGAAGTTTAAATGTCTGATGGGCTTATTTTCACTGCCCTCGGCCCTCCGCATATGTCTCAGAGACTTGGACCAGATATGTAGGACTTACCAGGACACTCACCCAGGAAATGTTATTCTGATTAATACCTGGTTTAACTCAGGTTAGCCAGCATAGCTCCAGGACTGAACCCCCACTCCCCCCCCCACCCCCATGGCCTGACCCAATGCTCTCATTCACCACCACCTCCTGACCTAACCACCCACTCATTCATTAAAAGACTTGGGACTTTTCTAAACTTAATTGAATATGGCAGCTAGTGCATTAAAAAGGGAGTGTGTCCTCTCCTTCCTGCTTTCACAGGTCTTACCCTGGAGAGGTTGCACTGGCCCATTTCTGCTTCAGCATTGCTGCTGACTGGAACATCGGAGCCAATTGCACCACCAGCAAGCTCTGGAGCTGTGTGGCTGCCATTTCACTGGTTTAAAGTGGAGGCGGTGGTATAGTGGTATTGTCACTGGAGTGGTAGTCTAGCGACCCCAACCCAGGGTAATGCTCTGGGGACCCGGGTTCAAATCCCACCATGGCACATGTAGTTTGAATTTAAGAAATATCTGGAATTAACAGTCTAATGAATTGCCGATTGTCATAAGAACCTATCTGGTTCACAAATGCCCTTTAGAGAAGGAAATCTGCTGTCCTTACCTGGTTTGGTCCACATGTGACTCCAGACCCACAGCAATGTGGTTGACTCTTAAGAATGCCCTCTGGACAAGGGCAATAAACCTAGCCAGCGGTACCCACATCCCATGAACAAAATGAAGTATTCATTGTAACCAATCCACATTGCACTTCAGCACCCACTAAATCAAATGGAACAACCAACTCAAGCCCATGTGTCTGCCCATTCATACTGGGCAAGTGGCCACAGGCAATGAACTGGGACACTCCTATTCTGTCATGTTCACTAGGACAAACAAAAGCTGTGATGTGGAGTGCTACAACAGGGTTCTTCCCTATTCAACAGCGAAACTTCAGGATTATCTAAGATACAAGTGCAGTTATCCTTTTCAGCTTTAAAATCAATAAAATTTATAGGAGTTTTGGATTCGAAAATTGCCAAGCATTGCATGCTGAAAAAAGAATCAAAGAATCATGTTTTCAGCCATTTGAAACTCCAGGTGCAGTTGTATTTGCCTGTTGTCCAGCCTCAGCAGGGTTTACCAGTTCACATAGTTTTGCAGAATTTTGACAGGGAACACGACTAGTACAGACTCCAAACTGTTCCTGTTCAGACAGGAAGGAATGTGAGTCACTGTCAAATGACTAGAATTGCAAGTTGTCAGCCACCAGGGACAATTACAACCAAGGCCTTAATTGCTTTTCTATATCAAAATAACGGGGAATCTTCAGAGTAAAACACTGCGATGATTAAATTCTTAATGACTAGATAAATGTATGTAGTGAGGTAATACTGTAAATGGGCTGTGAAGGTCCTTGTCTCACTGTACTGGCTGATATAGACCACCTTGGCCCCAGCCACTTACGTGAGGTGTCAGGAGGGTGACTGTTTTCTCCATAACCGTGTGCTACTCTGGATCAGCCACTTCACAAAAGCTGGAGAAAAACTGGTAGAAATAAAAGCACTTAGGGCTGATGGTCCATTACAAAACAAAATGCCACCAATTGAAATAAGCTTGTAAAAGAGATTAGTAAAAAATACTTGCATTTATATCGCGCTGTTCATGACTACCGCATCTCAAAGTGCTCTACAGCTAATGAAATTCTTTTCTGAAGTTTTGTCACTGTTGTAATGTAGTGCACTAAGTATAGGCACAAAACTGGAGCTGTTACTGTTGCCTTTGATTTTTCCCAGCTTTTCTGAGTTCTGATCATTATGGGTAATGTGACTATTATCGAACCTGCATTTTTGCTTCTCTTGTCCCCTCATTGTAGTTATCGGCTACGCGGAATCCTTTTTAAACTAAATATATGTGCGCAGAAATCTAAATAGATCCACTATTTTGAGTTTCTTGTATGAAGTAGGCTGCTTGAAAACCCAAACTCTTAAATGCCCTCTGAAATGGCCTAGCAAGCCACTCAGTTCTCAAGGGCAACTAGGGATGAGCAATACATGCTGGCCAATGACGACCACATCCCATGAACAAATAAACTTCAAAAAACACCATTGTGTGAGGGCAGCTCAGCAGCCTAGAGGGATGAGTGTGGCAGTTGTGTCTCCTCAGGTAGTGCCAAAGGACAAGTCATGGACGGGAGGATGATATCCCCAGCCATGTCCTCATCTCACTGACCACTGTGGTTTCTCATTAATGTGGCGGCGACTGCATCAAGTAAGTTTCCACAGCATTTTTGCTGTTGTCAACTTTCACTTCCCAGAGTGAGTGCAAACAGGGTCCACTGCTGACCTTCTTAGAGATCATAGCCTGGTCAATCATGAGGCTGGAAGGTGCAAGTCTGATTGCTGAGCTTGCTTTTGACGTGACTGGTTGGGCATCCTTTTCAACTCAATGGGATGGCATTAAGGGGCAGGAGGAATATGGCCATCTCCTCTTGCCTTCACTTTACTCCTCCTGGAATCTGGTAGCAATTGAAGTGGCACGGGCACACTTCCACACTGTGCTTCCTCTGCATGGCTTCGCCACGTGGAAATTGACCCTCATCACTCTTTTCAGGTTCCTGGCCCTCCTGTTCTTCACCCTCGGAGGAGCTCTCATCCCTCTCCATTTCTCCCTCTGGCGAGGGACCTCCCCTATGTAGCACCCGGTTGTGAAGGGCGCAACACACAACCATGATGTGGGATACCACCTCACATGAGCAGTCCAAACGTCCGGAGCACATCTTCAGAATGTCAATGGTCTGCTCGATTAGGGAACATGTAGAGCTGTGAGCTGTGTCGTACCTCTCCTCCGAATCACTCTGAGGCTGATGCACAGGCATCATGAGCCAGCATTTATCCCCAGGCAGCCATCCCTGTAGACGCTCTGGCCCTTCGAATATCTGAGTCAGTCCCAGATGCCTCAATGAGAGAGTCAATGGCAACTCCCAGGGTACTTGGCACAATCGTGCATTATGTGCTTCCGATGATTTCAGACAGTTGAATGTTGATGGAATGAAAGCCGTTATGGCTGATAAGCGTTAGGGGCTGCTGCCATGGAGCCCTTAAAGCCACATGGGTGCAGTCGATTGCACCCTGCACTCTTGGGAAACCTGAGACAGCTGCAGACCCATTGAATCTCACAGTCTCACTATCTTCAATGAGTCCAAACCTCACACAGTGATGTGCCTTGCTGTAGAGGGCATCTCTGACCTTCTTGATGTATGTGTGTGTGGCGGACTGTGAGATGCTGCACAGGTCCCCTGTGGGTCCCTGGAATGATTCGCAGTCTAAGAAGTTGAGCATGGCAGTCATTTTCAGCAGGGGATGGCTTCCCACTCCATGGGGCGTTAGTTCCTCATGAAGAAGTGGCAGATGTGATCCACCAGAGCTCAGGACAAGTGCAGACATGGCGTAACTCTCACTCATCTGCAAATAGGAGTGTCTTCTTTGGTAGACCCTCAGTCTAGCGAGTCGCTGCCACAGTCTGGGTCTCATGTTCTTGCTGTAGCTCCCCTGCACCCTGGGCCTCAGGCAGGGCCTCCTCCTGAAGCTGCGCTCAGCATCACCTGTCCCTTCACCATCTCCTCCATTCTATTAGAAAGGCAGCATTGTGCCCTTGATCCATAATTGTTTTGTCCTTCTCTCTGAAATGATAGATTGAATAGATTAATGAATAGCAGCTTAAAATAGTGAAACTCACAAACTATAATGGTCTATAGTAGCTTCACCCTTTTTTATGGGGTGTAGGTGTCGCCAGCTAGACCAGCATTTCTTGGCCATGAGAAGGTGGTGGTGAGCTGCCTTCTTGAACAGTTGCAATCCCTGTGGTGTAGGTAGACCCACAGTGCTGTTAGGGAGGGAGTTCCAGGATTTTAATCCAGCATCAGTAAAGGAACGGTGATATATTTCCAAGTCAGGATGGTGAGTGGCTTGGAGGGGAACTTCCAGGTGGTGGTGTTCCCATTTATTTGCTGCCCTTGTCCTTTTAGATGGTAGCTGTCACTTGTTTGGAAGGTGCTGCCTAAGAAGCCTCGTCACTGAAGGAGCCTTGTATCTGAGGCACTAACAGACACATCAAGGTGACCAAGTTGTCATCCTGGAGGTTTAACATCTTAGTCCTTCGATGGTTGGAGAAGGTTTGACTGACACCTGGGACCTGACCTAGCTCAGTGCTCCAATCTCTGATCTGACACACTGATTAACAATAAGTTGCTCATGATGAATGACTTGGTGCCCTTTGGCCCATTATGAATGCCAATTCTGGAAAGCATGTGCAAGTCCTCCACTGATGGGATGCCATATATGCAGCATCTGTGCCTCCTTAACAGCTGCCTGCATTTCCAAATTTCACACTTCCCATATTAACGTTAAAATATTGGCTTAACACAGTCACTGTGACTCCTCTTAGAGTGGCAAAAAGGCATGGGTTCCAATGGCTAGCTTCTCAAGGAGGTCTTCCCCCCTTTCTCTCAGCTCTGGCTCAGTTTTAATCTTGTGGCACCAACAAGCTAGGGGATGCCCCCAGAAAGGGCCCCTTAGTCCAGCAGTGCACTCCTTCCACTCTCTCAGAACCCTCCCATTCAGATTTGCTTCTACTGCTGATTAAAACTGCAGCATTAGTTAGAGAGTGCAAGATGATGGTTCTCCGTTATTACTTAGAGACCAGCTTCAACACTCTCTCTCTCTCTCTCTCACTGTCCGTGCCCAGAAATTTACCTGGAACCTCACGATGTTGAAGGTCAAGCTCCCTCCTGTTATCTCCAGCCTCCCCAAGTCATACTCGATCCCACAGCTGTTATGGTCAACATTCCTAGCCTCCCCCTTCAGCCCATCACTGTTGATGTGTCCATGCCCCATGTGGACCTCACCCCTCTCCATTTAGAGGCTGTGTGCATGGTCACCTAGAGAGGAAACCCCCGACCCCCTAACAATAGCTTCACGTACCACCCCGAACCCCACTTTATTACGTTTCCTCAAATACAGGCTGCAGATGCCTCCCATATCCATTACCATTCCATCTGCAGACCAGTACAGAGCCAGAAAAGTCAATGGACACAGACTGTGAAACACCTGCACACCAAGCAATCCTTGCCTCTTCCTGGAGCGGCAGTACAATGTGCATGCCATTCATAACCCTGTAGCACAGGCTGCTGTACCTGAGGACTGTCTCAACTCTCTCACTTCAACTTGCTGGCCCCAGACCAAAGTCTTTGACTTTCAATGTTGCCCTCATGACTGAACACTAATGTCTCCCTTCCCACCCCCAACTCCCCCCCCTGCCCTTCGTGAGTCACAGTGCGACCCATCCTTCATGCGGCACACAAATACACCCCCCACATCTCCTAATCCAGAGTCTGCATGCATCCCCTCCCATTCATATATGTGGTATCCCATCCACCTCCTTGTTTGTCAGTGTTTTAGTTTCCCTTGTCGGGCTCCAGCCTCCCACCCCTCGGTCTCGTCTCTGCTTGCCAAAATTCCCCTCCTCCTCCACTGACTTGCCAAACCTCCCTGCCCCTCTGCCTTCCATCGTTCCCCCCCTCCCCCCTCCACCACCTTGCAATGCTTTGCTACCCTTCACCGCCACCCCCCCCCGCCGGTTGTCCGTTATTCTTTTCCCCCCACTCCCAACTCCATTCGGAATGCTGGTCTGAGTGTACAGCCCTGCCTGAGTACCGCTACAGTGCTGTCTTTCAAGACAACAGAAGCACCCACCCACCCAACATTCCCCGTATCCTCCTCCCAGTTGCAATACTCGTCTGGTGCCTGAATGTTCAGACTTGTCGGAGTACCACTGCACAGTGGTGACCTTCTGGACTATGGAGACACTCACCGCTAACAGACCAACCCTATGCCCCCAGCAGGGTGGCCTTCTACTGGCATTGTAACAAGACCGGCACAGTACGGTGCCAGGTAGGCTATGAATATTGCACTCACCTCAAAGTCACAAGCGAAAGGAGGTCCGACTGTTGCATGGCATTCTTTCTCAAAAGTGATTCAGACCGGCGGGATTTCCTGCTGGCGTGACGCAAGATTGGAAGGTGGCACATGATTCCGGCAAGCAGCATATTTAACAAACATTCATGAGATGGTAACGCATGCAAACAGCGTTCATGCCACTAGGCAGTGGGATATCCGACCCACCGTTAACCTTCCATCGGGAGAATTGCAAACTGTTTTCACGCCAGTGGGATTCTGATTTTTTGGCTCCCGTGGGTTCTCTGCTTCCACCTGCAACCCTAGGATAGGAAAATTCCGCCCATAGGTCCAACTAGAGTTGGCAACCCTACTTCCAGGAGTCGCCAGAAGGGCCTTAAGGGAGTAAAACAGGTGTTCATTTGATGCTGAAGTCACCTCCTTGACCCTTCTGAGACGTAAACGCTCTCTGTTTGAGTGTACAGCCCTGCCTCAGTGGTGCTGCACCAGTTGTGTTTTTCAGGACAATGGAGATACCCACCCAACCCTCAGAAGTTCTCTTTTAAAAAAAAGTGTACTATCAATGGCCATCAAGAGTCAGTCATTTCCAATGTGTAAAATCTGAAACTCAGATTAATTAATGAATCATATCCAGTGCTTAATGAACTGACAACTTACATTTTTCTGCTTAACACAGTAAACACATTAAAATAAGCCTCTTGCCTCAATCTTGGAAAAGTTGCCACTTTGTGCAACGACCCCTCCCGCAGCACCAAATAAAAGGCTCTCCTTTCAGAAGTGATTTGAGCCTGCTCTTGAAAGGCATGAGCTAGAACTGTATTGAAAATAAAATCAATTTACTGTGAAAAGAATCAAAGAGAAATAGTCATCTCAACCGAAATTTATACCCTGCAATATCTAATTCAATGAATAGAAAGCCCTCATTGCAGTTACTTCTCTCATTTCAGGGAAACGATCACAAGAGAGGCCCGATTTTAAAGTATTGCCATCCGAAAAATCAAAGCCTAATGTACTTGCTTCTGCAACTGCAGTTATAATGAATTCCATGGTTTCATTCACCCTTAAAATAGGAGGCGAACTCAGAAATTCAAGAGCAACTGATACGGTCCAGGTTCATGTGCACTATTGGCAACTGACACTTGTGAAACCACAGCACCAGTGATCAATTTAAAATGAGGGCACAAAAGGAAAGGGAACTAATTAAAGCTGGAGATGAAAACTGACAAATCAATTTTGAAGACTATTCAATTATTAATGCATTTTTACTACATAACACTGGATATTATGAATGGACAGGTTTACCCAGCTGGATTGAAGCCCTACATATCCGCAGAAAAATGCCACTGTCATTGTGTCCATCTTTGTGGAACATGAAAGTACACGGAGTACTGCAGCTATCTTGGAGCTAACACAAGGTTTTCAGTGACTAAACCTTTTCAGCAAACTGGTACTATTACAGCATGTAACAGTTCACGATGATTAGAGATTATGGCTGTAACACTGATTCAAAACATTTCTATTTAGGTTGCCATTCATTTGGCTTGTTGTTCTCTCTTGTAACAGTCATTGAGCTGATATAAGCTGGAATAGGAAGAACGACAGAATGGTTAAAAACACAGGAGGCAGCCATTCAGCCCATCATGCCCTTGCCAGTTCTCTACAATAGCAACTCAGCTAGTCCCACTCCATTACCTTCAGCTAGTTATCCAATTCCCTTTTGAAATCCATAATTGAATCTGCCTCCACTGCACACTGAAGGCAGTGCATTCTAGATCCTAACTACATGCTGCATAAAGTTTTTCCTCTGTCACTTTTTTTTTCCCATTCACCTTAAATTGGTGTCCTCTGGTTCACGATCCTTCCACCAATGGGATCTACTCTGTCCAGACCGCTCATGATTTTGAACACCTCTAACCAATCTCCTCTCAACCTTCTCTTCTTCAAGAAGAGCAACCCCAGTTTCTTCAATGCATCCAGGTAATTCCCTCATCCCTGGAACCATTCTCGTAAATCTTTCTGCATGCTCTCGAATGTCTTCACATCCTTCCTAAAGCGATGCCCAGAATTGTTCAGAATATTGCAGTTGAAGCCAAACCAGTGTTTTATAAAAGGTTCATCATAACTTCCTTGCTTTATATCTTGATTTACAAAGCCCAGGATCCAGTTAACCATTTTCTCTATCTGCCCTGCCACCTTCAACAATTGGTGCACATAGACCCCAGATCCCTCTGCTCCTACACCCCTTTTAGAATTGTATCTTTTAATTTATATTGCCACTCCTTGTTTTTCCTACAAAAATCTATACCTTGTGCTCCTTTGCACACCCAATACTAGGTCATTAATATATATCAAGAAAAGTAGTAGTCCTAGTACTGACCTCTAGGGAATCCCACTGTATATCTGCCTCCAGTCCAAGAAACTGTTCACCACCACTCTCCATTTGCTGTCACTCAGCTAACTTCATATTCATGTTGCAACTCTCTTATTCTATGGCCTTTAATTTGATGACGAGCCTGTTATGTGGCTCCTTATCAACACATTTCGAAAGTCCACGTAAACCGCATGAACAGCATTACTCTCATCAAATAAACTCAATCAAGTTAGTTAAACATGATCTGCCTCTAACAAATCTATGTAAGCTTTCCTCAATTAATCTTCATTTGTCCAAGTGACTATTAATTTTGTCCTGGAGTATTGTTTCTAAATGATTTCCTGACATTGAGGTTAAACTGACTGGCCTGTAGTTGCTAGGCTTACCCTTGCATTGAACAAAGGTGTTAACATTTGCAGAAAACGCTGAAACACTCAGATCACCAGCCTGAAACAGCTCTTTTTCTCTCTACAGGTTTTGTCTGACCTGCTGAGTATGTACAAAATTTTCAGATTTCTAGCATCCACAGTATTATGTTTTTGTGTTAACAGTTGCAATTCCCAATCCTCTGGTACCACACCCCTGTATCTAAGGAGGATTGGAAAATTATGGCCAGTATCTATGCAATTTCCACCCTTACTTTCCTCGGTAGGCTCTGAAGCATCTCATCCTGGTCTGGTGACTTATCAACTTTTAAGTATGGTCTCTCTCTCTTTTCAGGTACCATGCCCTAAAAGGGCATTGGAGACCATGGACCTCCATGTTAACCTTGCTCTAGAGGTGTGAATCATCTTCGCTGGTGGTATATTCATCCAGTTTGCAAGTCTCTTTAAAGAGATCATTCTTTGTATACCGTGATCTCTTTTACCATCAATCTTCCCCATCAGCATCAAATTTTCTAAATCATGAGTTCTTATTATGTGCCCAAGAAATTCCAACTGTCTCCTGATCTTGGTCAGCAGAGTTCTTTTGGTTTCAGATTTTAAAACCTTTCTAATACCTCCTCTATCAATTTTTTGCCCCAGTGTCTCAACTACTTTCTCTTTCACTATGGCTTTGGCAGCATCTTTTTCATTGGTAAAGACACATTTAATACCTCAATCATGTCTTCTGCCTCCATGCTTAAATCTCCCTTCTCATCCTTAAAGCGACCCCACCCTTTCCTTCTACTATTTATATACCAATATAAGATCTTTGGATTCCCTCCTTTATTGGCTGCCAGTCACTTCTCATACTCTTTCTTTACTTCTCATTACTCTTTGAACTTTCTATATTCAGCCTGCTTCTCACTTGCATTACCAACCTGACATCTGTCATATGCAACATTTTTCTGCTTCATCTTACTGTTCATCTCTTGCATGATCCAGAGAGCTGTGGCTTTGTTTGTCCTGCCTTTCCCCCTTGTGGGAATGTACCTCGACTGTACCAGAAGAGGAAATGGTTCGAAGACAGCCCATTACTCCATTACAGTTTTGTCTGCCTTGACTCCAATTTATCTGGGCTGGATCTGTTCTCACTTCATTTAAATTGGCCCTTCCCCAATTACTGTAATCATTTTACACTGGATTGCTCCTTGACCTTTTCTACATCTAGCTTAAATCTTACAATACTATGATCACGGTCCCCCAAATGTTCCCCTACTGACACTTGATCCATTTCATGCCCCAAAACCAGATCCAGCAATGTCTCCTTATTGGGCTACTAACATACTGATCTAGAAAATTCTCCTGAATATACTTCAGAAATTCCTCTCCTTCTTTGCCTTTTGCACCATTGCACTAATTATCCTAATATAGCCTGGAATAATAAACTCCCAGTTATAAATAGTCTAGTTCCTGCACCTCTCTAATTTCCTTATAAATTTGTTCCTCGATATAATTTTTTGCTAACAATGGCCTATAGTATACACACTTAGTATAAGAGGGACCATTATTGTTTCTTAGTTCCAATAATACATTCCGTCCTTGCCCTGTCTAGGACATCCTCTCTCTCTCCCGCACTGTAATATTCTCCTTAATTAATACTGACATCCCTTCCCCTTTCTTTCCTTCCCTACCCTTCCTGAACATCTTATTCCCTGGAATGTTTAGTACTAAGTCCTGCCCTTTTCTGAGCCAGGTCTCCATTATCGCTGCAACATATTCCTCCATGTCAATTTGCGGCTGCAGCTCACCAACTCTTTTTAAATCGCACTGTGTAGTCACACACACCTAAACCTAATTTAGAACTTATCGCATTTCCACTTACTCTGACCCCACAATTCTTTCAGATTTCTTACTCAAGTGTTACCTGTCTCTCCCAATCCTTTGTGCAGAGGTACAGTGCAAAACGGTGAATATAAAACAAGTGAGCTTTGGAAAGCAGCATTTCTGACCTTGTGCAGCAACTAGAGGACTATCAATCCATTTGATGTTACATAGAAACAGACCAAATTGAAATACAGTATAATGACATTACCAGGTATCTGCAGGAGGCAAAAAAAAAAATCTTGTAAGGTATTCCCTAAAGCAGCAGCATCCCTCTAAAATATTTATGAATCCTTATGGACCATAGTTCAGAATGTTGCACTGAAGAGACAGGAAGTCTCAGGTACGATTCTGTACTCTGCACGAATTTTACACACAGTTCATACCCAGCAGACTTGATGCACTGAACCGAAAAACTGCACAAGGTTCACCTACGTTCAGCTAATAGCTTTTAAAATAAAATAAAAATCATAGAAAAACATTTCCACAACGAAAGAGCTGAATATAGTGATTTTCACAACTTCAGGATATCCCTGAAACCTTGAAGTCAATTAGTACTTTTTGAGACACGGTCATTAATACGTAGGAAACACACAGCACAGTCACACAAACAGCAATGTGATAATTACCTGCAGCTAATATATGTTTTAGTGATGTTGGTTGAGAGATAATATTGGCCAGGATACCAGGAAGAATTTCTCTGCTCCTCTAATAGCAGCCTCAGACTTTTTTTTTTATACATCCAAGGACTACATGGCCTCTGCTTAATATCTCATCCAAGAGAGGACAACTCCACCAGTGCAGCCCTCATTCAGTACTGCATTACATCAGCCTGGATTACGTATCATCCCGGAGAGCTTTCTGGTGCCGTTTAGCACCACCTTTACCAGAGATATTTACCGTCTACTGGACATGCTGCCCAGAGAGAAAGTCTTGTAATTGTGGATTATGTACAGGTGCTCAAGTCTCTAGAGCAGGACCTGAACCCACATTCTGCTGACTCCAAGGCAGAAGAGCTACTGATCCAAGGCCAAGATTAACTAACACTCAGCGGCTTCTATTAACTACCAATGTTGGCCTTCAAAATGGGGGCCATGTCTGGGGTGTATTTTCAGCTCTGTATGTGATTACAATACAGGGTGATGATTTATTCTACAAAGCTACAGACACCTACATTAAAATGTATTTGGTCAAGTGCAATCTTTTTCAATGCCAATGCAACAAGCAAGGTTGGAGACAGCATTGGCTACTTAATGAAACTGTGTCACTCCTTTAGGTGTGGACACACAAGTGATATAGAAGTTAGTTTCTGTGGTTTGCCATGAGCTGCGAGAACTTAGTTTGGCGTTATTTTCCTGTCACATGAAGAATGATACTTGCAAGGTGTAAGTATGCTAGCCACCAGGTTGCAAAGCAATGGCTGTGCAGTTGAGAAATCCACAACTTATTTTATCCTTTTAATCAACAGCAATAAAGGACCAGAGATTCAAAGAGAAAGAAAGTTAAGAAAAAACAGAAGTAGAGCCTAACTCACCCATAGAGATAGGTTTTCCTCATTTCTATTAATCATCAGAGGACTGCTTATCTCAATAAAACAGAAACAAGTCTTTGCTCATCACACCAAAAATAAAATATAGACAGAATACAGTTATGGATTAGAATCAGCAAAGTAAAAACTATTGCCTCATACACTGTAGAACTTGAAAAAACTGTAGTAATGCCTTTAGGCTGTCAGAACACAAAATCTCAGGTCATTTTACAGATGCACACCACACGCATATGCACAAGTCCCTTTCCATGTTACAAGCTGTATTGCCTGGATTCAGTTTCTAAATTGAACTATTCTTTCTCTCGACTTGCCTAGTCTCTATAAAACATTTTTGTTTCCAAGGTAACTTGTACACAAATCTACTACATACTTTATGTCTAGAATGTCTGACGCCATTCTCGCTTTCCATTGGTATTGAGTAAATCAGGTATCCATTTAGAAAAAGCTGGATGCCTGCCAAAAACATTTGTAAGCAAGTGGCAAAACAGTCACACACCCTAATTCAATACAAGTACTTTAAACTTTATACAATTGTGCACGTTAGGCCACGACTTTGGTGGCCATATATTAAGAGTTTGCTCACTAGATCCAAAAGATGCCGTCTGCTGTAACTGCTTAAGCTAAGACCTTCTGTCAGTTTAATGCACTGAATGATCATTTCAAAAGCGCCAAGCCTCAAAAAGATCTTTAGGTTCTTGTTCATCCCTGACTTTATCATAAATATATGTTTACTCCAACACAGACTTTATGTTGGAAATTTACTGGATTACTAAAGCTTACAGGGTCTTTCTGCTGCTTCTAGCCTAGTTAGTTGCAGAAGTGCAATAAATATGATGGCACAATGTAGCTCTCAGCCATGTTTGGGCAGAGTACCACTACTTCACATACTCCACCCTAAATTCATGGGTCATTCTGGGTTCCCCAGAAATTAATATGGTTGGGGGTGCACTTAAGTCACTTTCTGGAGATCTGGGCAATAGCATAAGTGTAATTTTAGTCACTATATTGCCGTAATAAATTAATTTGGCCAGCTATATTTAATTAAATAGATGATTTCTATAGAAGGCCTTTTTTCAGGTAATTTTTTTTAAAGTTCAAGGTTAAGGGCATCAGTGCTTTCAAACAAGCTCTTTATTTTTGACGTCTAACTCAGCTCTACAATAAAACTCCTGCCCCTTGGGTACTGCCGCCATCCAGGCAACTGCAATTGTGGAACCCCCCCAAACTTACCTCAAATGAGACAGATTCCCATAACTATCGAACCACCTTGAATTGAGTCCTAGAGGTCATTGCATGACAGCGGGTCCCCGAGATATCACTTGAGACATTCAAGTGATTTTGCAAATTGCTTATAGCAGCAAACATGATTCATCTCAATTTGCTACTATAAACATCAAGGAAAACAAGTCTGACAGAAAAAAAAGCAAATAGCTTCAAAAGTTGGTGACTTAAGGCTTAAGCATGCAGTACAAACTGTAATGAAAATAATCACAGTAAAGCTGACAATGGAAGTGTCTTCTTCCAAATTGAATTTTAAAAAAAGACTGCATGACCTGACATGCAGCAGGTGAGAGTATTGGCAGATAGGGCAAGTTTTAACTAAACAGGTGTGTTTTGTAAGGCAGTATCGCCACAGAATCTCTGCTCGAATCTCATTTAGTTGGCAACACTTCTGAAGTCATCCCCAACTATTCCCTTTTTGTTCTATCAGGTTATGATTTGAGACAGTTTGTCCAGTTCCCTTCTAATGGGCCTTCATGGTAAAGTCTGCTGTCCCATTTATAGTTCATTCTAGAGATTTAGAAGCACCACTTTGACATTTAAATAAGTGACTGGCAATGCAGAATTTTTAAAATGGCACCCAGAGTTCTAAATGATTTTAAGAGTAATGATTTTGGTCAGTTGTCATTTCTAGTACACATTTTGTCTCATTTCCTGGGTACTCAGGTAATCAACTTTCCTTTCACATGCACAGTGATGGCATAATTGGTCCCTTGGACTTGCTTCAAAAGCACACATAACTCTTCCATTTTCCAAATGCAGCTCTTTGACATTTGGAGATGGTAGTAATGTAGCTGTTTAACCAGGTGGCCACATCAGTTATACATACGACACTAAAGACAATGTCAATCCCAATTTTTGGAAAATGTTAAGTGGAGTGTGGAATCAGAAGTTTCCAAGCATCACTCGAGCAAGATCTGAGGGATTTTTTTTTAAAAAAAAGTGGCATTTGTGCAGGCAGAAGAAGGCAGCAAACCACCTAAAGCTTCCTTGCAAGGGCCAGAAATTTTAACTCCCAATCTCGACAATCCTCCTACCAGAACCTCGCCTGAACCCGGCAGAAACTGTTAACTGGGTGGTGGGTGGAATCAGGTGACAGGAGACCACAACTGGAAGCTGAAAGAATGGCCTCCAGCATTTCTGTTAACTGGCTGGGTGATTATTCAAGAGGACACATAGTCTTCTGGCCCTAGTTCCACCTGCTGCCAGGTTGGTCTAGCAACAGACCACAATGACTTCCCCAAATAGCCGTCCAATTAAATTGGCAACAGACCCTGATTGAGTTATTGGAACCCAGTCAGAATAATTAAAAGGACTCTGCGGGCCTTCAGATGGGCATCTCTCTTACCTGCCCACAGTAACAGATTAACGTCAGAGCCTGTGGGAAAGCAGTGAGACCAATTATGTGCCATGGGCTGTTTCAACTGCTTGCCTGGTTGCTGCTAGCAGGACAAGGTTACAATCAGCCCTCAGGGCTTCAAATATAGAACTTCTCCTTTCTGAAGAGCAGGAAGTAACAGGTGACATTAAACAAACATAGCAGCAAGCCTCGGTGACCTCATGATGGATCAACATCATATGATTTTAGCTTTAAAAAGCATGACCTTGAACCTGATAAAGAATTGTAGGTTTGACGCTTAACAATCTAAAGACTGAAACTTGAGATGTCAAGTGATGTTTATTTAGCATGTTGTGCAGCATCTGTGGAGAGAAACAGAGTTAACATTGCAGGTCCAGATGACATTTCATATGAAACATTAATTCTGTTTCTCTCCACAAATGCTGCCTGACCTGCTGAATATTTCCAGCATTTTTTTTATTTCAAATTTCCAGCATCCAGAGTTTTTTTTGCTTTTGTATTGCTATTTGAGATTAGTTTTAGGAGTGAAATGACACTTTGGATATAATTTATGATTTTTATTAGCTCTTCTTCAAAACATGAACTGCTATCCTCCCTGTTTCAGTGTGAATGATAAGTGACTCCTTATTAGAATAGACAAGGGAGAAAGATAAACATGCAGGGAGCACTTTAGTTACTGAGTACACGATTCACGCAATGTGCCACATAAGCATTTTAAAAAAAAAACTGGTGAACTGGTTCTTGAGTGTCAGCTTTCAGAAATAAATGACCTGATCTCTGCAGATCTTTTGACGTCGCTCTCTCAGCGCATGAGCTGCAATAAGGGCCAATACACATGCTAGTCAAAGTTTGCTTTTTCCAATTTGAGCCTCGAAAGTTTAGTCATTCATGCTCTGAACCCTCAAGGCTTACCCATTTACATTGGGCCAGCCATATGAGGAAGTGTGGAATGAAAATGATGGCAAAGTTTGAAAGTAAATGCGTTACGAGAAGGAAGCTCGCAGAGGCAAGTCATTTTTAATCAGCCTTCAAACAGTTAAAAAGCAATGACAACCTTCAGTTTAAGAGAATTAAAATAAAAGCAAAATACTGCAGATGCTGGAAATTTGAAACAAAAACAAAAATACCTGGAAAAATTCTCAGTTTAATCAAGCTGTTTTTGTGGCAAAATAGGTTCCAGAATGGAATGCTTATTCTCAAGTTAAATACTACTGCACTGACTCCGAAAGGAAATAATAATGTGGTTTCATTAATCATCTTCCACTTAATGGTTACACAGGCCCATGATACACTCAACTGTCAATGCCCATTTTTGTTTTGTGCTTAAGTACAGTGCATAGAAGCCATTAAATATAATTATTGCAAACCCATGGAAAGTTGTGCTTGTTGTGGCTCCGAGCTGGAGTTTAGCACCAAATTCAGTTTCCATTCTCTCTTCCAAATTTTGTCCTCTCAATGTTCCACTGAGACCTTCAGCTTTCTGGACAAGGGACTGGAGTAGGACAATTTTACCTTGTTAGTTGGCCACGTTAAAGCCATAGATTGAACTTAGGATCTTTCATGATCCGTGTGGCTCAGGATTTCATCTCACAGATTGTTGCGGGGTGGGGAAGAAAGGGGGAACAAATAAGAGAGCAAAAGAGATGAGAACGCTTTTACTAAACTGAACCAACAGAAAGAGAACCACAAAATCCCTCTCAAGGAATAGAAATTCTAAATGTGGTAAATGTGGGCCCAACATATAATAGTGTAAATATGCTTCACTGCCAAGTGCTGTTTATGTAAATAGATAAAAGTTAATAGCTCAAATTGCTTATATACCAAGGTCACCACCCAAATGGGAAGCCACAAAAGAAAGATAAAGAACTGATAGAGATAAATACCCAAGGAATTAAGAGGTGGGGTATTTACATTAGCTGAATCCCAGAGAAGGCACCTTTTTTAACCTCATTTCATGCATCTTTGGAGTTTCCAATATAGTAATTGCACAGTGACCTCATTACTCACCTGGAAAATGGTGCAAGGTTATGTTGCACAAAAGAAACATACATATAAATGAAGTTCCCTTATCTAAAGGAAGGATATACTGGCATTGGACGCAGCCCAGAGAAGGTTCACTTGGCTGATTCTGGGCATGGAGAGTTTTTCTTATGAGGAGAGGTTGAGTAAGCTGGGCCTGTACTCATTGGAGTTTAGAAGAATGAGAGGCGACCTTATTGAAACATAAGATTCTTAGGGGGCTTGACACAGTAGATACTGAGAGGTTGTTTCTCCTTGTGGGAGAGTCTAGGACCAGAGGGCATAATCTCAGAGTAAGAGAGCACCCATTTAAAACAGAGATGAGGAGGAATTTCTTCTCTCAGAGGATAGTGAATCTGTGGAATTCTTTACCACAGAGGGCTGTAGAAGCTGTGTCGTTAAGTATATTCAATGTGGAGATAGGTGGATTTTTAATCAGTAAGGGAATCAAGGGTTATGGGGAAAAGGCAGGAAAGTGGAGTTGAGGATCATCAGGTCAGCCATGATCTCACTGAATGGCGGAGCAGACTCGATGGGCCAAATGGCCTATTTCTGCTCCTACGTCTTATGCTGTTATTAACTGAATTGTACAATGGGGATTATCTTTCATTTTCACACTGGGCTACTTGCCATTTTATACACTAGCCTTTTGAGTTGGCCTTGGAAATGAGGCATTCTAAATTACACAAATGCAAAGAAGGAACAAAGATATTCTTATGTAGCATTCTTCAAGACTTCTGGATGTCCCAAAATGCTCTACAGCCAATGACATTCTTTTAAAGTATAGTCACTGATGTATTGAAGGGAAACATGGCCCAATTTACACAGTACAAGAACCCATAAAGCGCAATGAAATCGTTACTATATTATCTAGTTTTTCTTTTTAAAAAAAAGTGATGCTGGTTAAGGAGTAAATGTTGGCCAGGACACCAGGGAGAACTTCCCTATTCTTCCTCGTGGGTACTTATACACCTAGCTGATGGTTCAGACAGTGCAAATGGAACAGAAGAAAAATATGGACCTGATCTGTTGCCTTAAAATAGAAAGTACTTAGTAAATAAGTATTGAACACATTACACCAACATCTTATGCAGTTTTTCAAAAAATAAATCATTTTCTTCAGAACTAGCATAACAGTGAAGTAGCAGGCATGCATATTGTCAGCTATTGGTCCATTAAACACATACCTGGGGCCAAAATAAGATCTGTGATCACACACACACACACACACACCACACACACAGTACCACACACACACACAGTTTCTCAGTCAGAATTATTATTGGATCTCATCCAATTCACAAAATAAGACTGGAATTTTGTGGCATTTTGCTTGGCCCTCCTGTAAAAAACCTTGGGGCATTTTACAACGTTAACTGCATTATAAAATGCAAGTTGTTGTTGTAGCTGTTAATTGACTTGCAAAAGGTAGGTTTTTTTTAAAAAAAGCATAGCTCATGGCATCAGCAGAACCATGATGAGCATTTTTCCAGGAGAATCCCAGAAGTGTTTACAGTCATTGTCATCAGCACTGCATTTGTCATGTCAACACCAGGAATCTTTATGAAATATTGCACCTTGAAATTTGTTTTTCAACTTTCATGATGTTTCCCCGTACAGTATAACTTTGCACAAAAAAAAATACAGAATCTATGAACTACAAATTAAAGGCTCCTAAGGATGTGAAATCCTTGATGGTTTGAAATATTTTGTATGGTGTTGGTGAACTCTGAAATCATTGATTGTTGCATTTTGTCAATGGTATGAAAACGTTAAAAGCACCAGCTGTGCATTATTGGACTCTTTTTGAAAAAAAAAGTAAAGAATCTATAAAAATCTAAGCTATTACAATTTCTCACGCCAGAATTATCGCAGTTCTTTGAAAGCTTGTGGTTCTTCAAAGCTTAAAGTTAATTCCAAGGAAAAGGGAAGTTTCAATACCTGTGTTCAATTAAACTCAGGAGGATAAGCAGCATAATAGTGGATTCACGTCCTTAGGCCATTCGAAAGCGCTTCACAGCCAATGGATTACCTTTTGAAGTGTAGTCACATTGATGAAGAGGGCTATCAATTTATGCACAGGAGGGAAAAAAGACTTGCATTTATGTCGTGCCTTTTGCAACTTCAGGTGGTTTCATAGCACTTTACAGTCAATAAGTACTTATAAAACGTAGTCATTTTGATAATGTAGGAAACACAGCAGCCAATTCCAGAATGACACAAAGGACTAGTTAATCTGTTCTGGTGGTGGTGCTTGAGAGATAAAATTCAGCCAGGCTGATGGGGAGAACCTGGTATTCTTCCAATAGTATTGTGGGATCATTTATGTCCATCTCAATAGGCCAGTCAGGCTTCAGTTTAATATCTCTTCTTCATGGCAGCACATCTGATAATGCAGTACTTCCTGTACTCTACTGCATCACCTTAAATCTTATAGTGGAGCTTGAACTCATGATCTTCTGACTCAGAAGATCACGTGGTACTATTGAACCAAGTTGACAATGGAAAGTTTCTATGCTGTACTGTCTTGGAACCTATTTACCTTTAGCACTGTAGCAATAACTACAATTGACAAGTAGTGAAGAGATGAATTAGTCTTACTAGGTTTGATTTTCAGAAATTGCCATGGACATGTGGACAAAGGAAGCTGTGGATATTGGGAATGCAGTGGTAAGAATAATAAAAGCAGCAAAAACAGAAAAATCATTGACCAAACATACGGCTTAAATTATGTGCCACAAAGTGAAGTACAAATGCTTTCAAACAGCAAAAGAAAGAATATTGGCTCAAGCCTCAAAAAACAAGGGGGTAGTCTTTGCTTCATATCTCTTAATACCTTTGGATAACCCAAACATGTATCGGTCTCAGATTTAAAATGGACAATTGACCAACCATCGTCTGGCATTCGCGACAGTTTCAAACTTTCTACCACCTTTGTGGTTAGAAACATTTCATAACTTTCCTCCCAAAAGATCTGGCTTTAATTGTTAATCTACGTTCCATAGCCCTAGATTTCCCACCCACCAAAAATAGTTCCCCTTTGGTTGTTCCACTTCGTATCTTAAGCTTTGAGCAAATCACCCCTGAACTAAATCCCAGGAAATATGATGCTAGTTTGAGCAGTCTCTCTTCATAACGTAACCCTCAGCATCAAAGTATTATTTTGGTTAATCTACACTACATTCCTTCCAAGGCCAAAAAATCCTTCCTAAAATGTAGTGTCCATAACTACTTACAGTACTCCAGGTGTGGTCTAACTTGTATAGTTGGAGTATAAAGACAGATAAGATAGGCAAACTTTAATCTTAAGCATGCTCACTACCAATGTGGAGCCTTACCCACAGGCCCAACATCAATAAATTATAGTCAGAGAGCATTTGCTCTCCCAATATTCATGGCTGGTGAGCAAGGCTGTATTCTGGTTGCACATATTTGTTTAATGAACTCTCAACAGTATACTTAGGGACATTCGTGACTCTTTAACATTAACATGAGAAGATAATTGGAACATGTTTAGAGAAATTCCCTTTTTTGTTAATAAACAGAAGTTGTTATAGGAACTGGCCAATTATACTACCTGTAAAATCATGATTTTTGTATTGATGTAATATTTCAACAGCTGCTTCTCAAAATGCATTGGATTGAATCAATAGAAATTCAAGAGTGCTGGGTTCTATTTTTTAACTTCCTCAGCTGCCAATTCAAAACATGTTTCAGTAAACCAGAAATGATCATATTTATTTCATAATTACAAAACAAAGTCTGCACAAGATTTTTTTTTGGCCAATCCCTGCTCGCCACCCTCATCACCTTATGAATGTATTGAGCCTTGGGGTCAGCTCAATAGGCACAGACCAACTCAACACACCCCTCACACATCTTTCTTTTCAATAGGGTTTCCTTGGACAACAACCAAAATTTTGGCTGATTTTGATCTCAGCCTCTCAGTTTAGGATTACAGAGGCCAATTGCAACAACCAACACCAACTTTGGTTAACAGAAAACTATTACAAAACCTGATATTTTTCTGACCTGTGTGGATGGGTGCTAAACTGTATTTAACCTCTAGGCCAGAAGTGTGTTCAAGGTTGTGTGTCTTTGTAGGCTGCACAGGCATGAAGCTCTTGGCATTGGAGAAGGAAAGAGAGAGAAAGGGGACACATATCTATCTTCCCATTATTTTGAATACATCTCAAGTTACCATAACACTAATAAACTTAGGTATATCCAGAAAATTAAACATTAGTGTACCAACAACAACTGGACAAAAACCTCTGTTGCCAGAATAAATTTCCCTCTTCTCCTACTGAATTATCACAATTGGTTTCAACTGATGTATGCACGGCATCGATTCCAACACTAAAAACTTTGTTTTGCCCAAAACCAGTTCTGGTAATCTGGTCAAAATTCTGCATGTGTGCACAGATACAGAAAAAGAAAATCTCCTCAGGGCTAAACCAACAGTTCAGCCACTTTACCCAGGGAGTTGCTGAGCCACATACATCAGGAAAATCCCAGACTCAATCATCAGCTTGCGCTGAGTTAGCTGCTCTCAGCAGTTTAGCAGCACAATTACTAAAACTTGCCTCATCTCCTCTCGACCTGTTTTTTTTTACCTGTTGTCAGTGCTGCATTCCATGAAGTATTTCAAAGAGTAGATCACGTGCAGTGGCAGCCCCAGTGAAACAACAACATCAAGCACAGCTCCTTTCAAACTCTCAAAAGGCATGTATGAAATATAAACTCAAAGAATGTTGGCCTGGCCTCTTATGGCCCCAATTTGGACAATTATGCTTTTAGCCAATATGCTTTTAGCCATTGGGAACACCACCTCAAACTTCATTATATCTTTCGCATCACAAATCAGTTCTTAAAAGGGGCCACTATTAGGACAAAATGTTCAAAGGATAATCCACATTCACCACCCACGTCCTCACAACCTAGTGTATAAATACTGCTCAGTGATGCACAAAGCCTCATGGATTTGTGAGGAAACATTCTTGTGTAATTTCTGGGCTTTACAGAGTTGGCAGACCTCAGTCAAGGATCACATATGAAGAATGCCCATTTCCGCGATGTTATACAGCTCAAGATCCCAGCACATCAGCACTTCCAGAAGAAAAGGGGAGAAGATTAGATTGTGTACTGTACAATTACTGGACATAAAAAAAATAGCTACTACTTTCCCCCCCACCCTGCCCATACTGGCATCATGACATCTTTTGTTCTTCAACTTCTTGGCCCGCTTGCAAATTTTCAGCCTGGTAACGCCTAAAGTTATTTTAAAACTACATCATATTTACACCAAAGTTGCTGCTTGAGCAACTGAACAATAATTCAAATCGAAGACAAGGAAAGCCTTGTACAACCTTAGGTGAGTCAAAGATGTGTGTGGGAACGAGTAGGGCAAAAAAAAACAAACTGCGCTACAAAAGGGATCAGGTCACAAGAAATACATTCTTCCTTTTTAATTTGATATTGATTAAAATCCTTTTCAGGGGATTCTTCACCGCCCCCCCCAAACCCCCCTGACACCCCCACCCCCCCCCCCCCACTCACCCCCAACCCCCACCACTCACCCACCCCCCACCCCCCCAAACCCACCCCCCACGCCCCCAAACCCCCCACCCCCCCCCCAACGGCCCTACCCCATCACCCACCAATTTGCAGCACCCATTCCCACTGGTTTAGTTCTGCGATTCTTAGTCCAGCTTCAGAAAGTTCAAGAGAAAATGGGATTTGTTTCTCTTAAAAAAGGAACGGAAACTATAGGAGATGGGGTAGTTACACAAATAGCAAAGCAAATTCTAATACACTTACTGTTGAAAGTGTATCACATCCATAATGCTTCTAAAGTGCACAGCAGCCCTGCAAAATTTGACCACATCCAAATTATTAATGGAGTGCGAACTGACTATTCTTTTTCAGACATCCAAAAAACATTAAATGTTAGAAATACTCAGCAGCTCTGACAGCATCTCTGGAGAGAAAATTAGAGTTAACCTCTGAAGAAAGGTCATTAACCTGTAACATTAACTCTGTCTCTCTCTCTCCAGAAATGCTGCCAGATCTACTGAGTAGTTCCAGCGTTTTCTGCTTCTAAAAAGGAAGACTTTCATTTATATAGCACCTTTCACAGCCACTAAGTGTAGTCACTGTTGTACTGTAGGAAACATGACAGCCAATTTGCGCACAGCAAGGTCCTAAAAATAGCGAAGTGATAAAAACCAGATAGTCTGTTTTGGTGATGTAGATTGAGCAATAAATATTGGCCAGGACACCAGGAAAAGTTTTTTCACTCAGAGGGTGGTGAGCACTGCCTGAATTGGTGGTTGAGGCTGAAATGCTCAATTTATTTAAAAGGTACCTGGAGTGTAGTAACCTCACCTACTCTTTATCAAAATAATGCCATGGGATCTTATGTACCTACCTGAGGGGGCATATAGGCCTTGGTTTAATGCCTCATCCAAAAGACAGCACCTGCGACGGTGTAGCACTCCCTCATTACTGCGCTTGAGTGTCAGTCTAGGTTTTTGTGCTCAGGGCTTAGGGTGGGACTTGAATCCAAAACCTTGTGACTCAGAGGCAAACATGTTGCCTTCTGAGCCACAACTGACTTCCCAACTTTTAACAACAGTTTGATTTAGTATTAGGGTTCTCTTTCAGATAATGATCCACCTGCACATTTCCAGCATTTTCTACCTTTATTTCAGGTTTCGCAGTGCTGCCTCATTTGTCCACACTACATCCACATGAAAGAGAGAGAAATATATTACAGGAAGTAAGGCGTTTAAGTTCAACGTTTATAAATAGACTATATTCATACATCCCAGATTATGCATGTAAAATGGATCCTGACATTGTGACAGATTGTTTCCCTCTGCTTAAAATAAAGTTACTTTCTGAAGCTGCAGTTACCACTCCTAGCATGACCTTGGCAATACGTACAATGCTTGGAAACTATAAGACAGAAGCTAACCGAGCCACCTAATGGAGGGCAACATCAATATGACAACTGTTAATTTGAATGCCTTGGCTGGTGAGGTTATGATCATTCACTTGCCCTCCCTGCCCAATGGCAAAACTCGCTGCTGATGTTCGCACAAATCTAGCACCTTTGGTTTGTGTTTAGTGAGTAAGCTTGGAACGAGGCTGAAGGGTGACCTAAATGAGGTGCACAAAGTTATGAGGAACCTAGATAGGGTAGACAGGAAAGACTTGCTTCTCCTAGCTGAGGGGTCAATTACTGGGGTGGGGGGGCATAGATTTAAGGTGATTGGTAGAAGGATTAGAGGGGACAGGAGGAAAAGTTTTTTCACTCAGAGGGTGGTGAGCATCTGGAATTTACTGCCTGAATTGGTGGTTGAGGCTGAAATGCTCAATTTATTTAAAAGGTACCTGGAGCGTAGTAACCTGCAAGGCTATAGACCAAGTGCTGGAAAGTGGGATTAAATGAGTGCCTGATTTTTTTAAACCTCTTTTTTAGGCCAGCACATACACGATGGGCTGAATGGCCTCTTTCTGTCCCATAGCTTTTCTATGATTTTAAGCTGCAAGTGTTATGCAGCCAGAAAACAAATAGGTATTAAAGTTGAATGATGCTATCATTACATATTTCACACCGGTAGGTTTTAAAGGCATCCCATTAAAGAGAACCTCCAGGTTCCAAATAGTTCAGTCAAATGGCTCAAATTCAATTGTTCAGTAAAAACAAAGTAAATGCTTCCCCAATTAAGAGCAGCCACTGAGTAACCATTTGAAGAATTATGTGGATTACAATGCCTGTTACTGATTTAAACCACATGAATGACTCCCATGGTGCTGCAGCAAATTTATCTAAATTAGTAAACTGAGCTACATTCATGAGAAAAGCCCCCAGGTTTCATTCCCAATCCCTGCTGAATTTGCTGACTTAGTCAGAGGAGAGATCTTCATCTATAACCTCTTCCCATGTACGTACATCTTAGGCAGCCCCAGCAAGTGGAGACATTCAACTACAAATCACAAAATCTGCCAAGTGGAAAATTCTCAACTGAAACTTGTTTTTCCTGTTTAGATTACAAGAATAAACAGTAATTTTTAAAAAATAATCAGTGCTGAGACTTGCAAATTGTTTGTTGCATAAACAACATTCGCATCAGGGCTTAAACTGACATATGCACTGCATTGATCCCAACACAAGTTGAATAGAGGCCACTAAACGTTGTCCTGACCAAAACCAACTCTGCCAATCTCATCACCTTTCTAAAGCATGGCTGTATGGATGAAAAGAATCGCCTTGGAGGCTCTACCAGCAGCTCAGTAACTTTATCCAAAGATAAATCAGGGAGATTAGGAAAGTCCTGGGCTCAATTGCCAGTTTATGAAAAGTTAGCTGCTTTCAGAAGCTTAGTGGTAGAGTTGCCAAAATGAGCCCTGTCCCTTGACCTACTGGCAATCATTAAGAAAAGTAGGATCTTCCACAAAGAGTTCTCGAAGTGTAGGTCTCATAGCAAGTGACAACCCCATCGCAACTCTGTGATAGTCTCAAGTGCCAATGTTCAGGAAACCCCAGTTTAAAATTAGCATGTCATCTGGGCATTGGTTTTAGCAATTCTGGCAAATTTACAATTGTATGAGGTCTACACTTTGTGAATACATAGCAACTCAGCCCACTGATAATATGGAAGCAGCTTCTGTTTGGAAAATTGGTCAACATTTCCATTCCTCATTACTGCTCAATGACCACAGCTATGTAGAACAAAAACAGAATTACCTGGAAAAACTCAGCAGGTCTGGCAGCATCGGCGGAGAAGGGAATAGATTTGATTCCCCACTGTAATCTGATAGCTGACTAATATGCAACTTCAAAGCTCTCACATCAATTAGGTACTATTCCCCCAAACCACCTTCAGAGAGAAGGGGGAAGGCAGAAAACTGGCCTGGGGCAATTTCAATGTGCTCACATCAACTCAAAAGTGAGCAGAGGAACATAATTGGCAACCAGCATCTGAAATCTGGGAAGGCACAATTATGATGTTCTAGTTAATCTTGGTGAACTGCTGGAATATCATAACTCCCTATGACTAATCCAATAGCTCAGCTTGAGTACTGCAGTACAGTGATTATGTTATTGGACTAATAAATGGAGCTGAAATGACAGTTTTAGAATTTGAACTTAGATTTTTTTTTCATCTGGAAATATAAAGTTGATATCAGTAAAATTGATTATAAAACCATAGGTTGGCTGTATAAAGCCAATTGGTTCACTGATGTCTTTTAAGAAAGGAAGCCCATCGTTAATATTTGATCTGACCTATATGCGACTCCATACCTATGTGGTTGACTCTTAACCCTTCCCCACTTTGAAATGGCCTAGCAAGCCGCTCAGTTATATTTAACTTCTATCAAGTATCCACATGGACTTAGCTCTCTTTCAAGGAGACAGCCCACCACCACCTTCTCAGGGCATCTAGAGAAGGGCAATAAATGACAGCCTTGACGGCGACATGGCAAGAATTTTAAAAAATTAAAACTGCAATACGGAGGGACAAGACTAGATCACCTGCCAGCCAAGCAGTGTGAATCACAGTAGCCGCCCAGGGAAGCAAAGAAAAAGGTTAAAAATGCAGCAATTGCATGCAGATACACATTTTAAGGAAGGGGACAGCAGTACAGAATTCACATGCCTTAGTAGAAAATTCCCTGAGTCAGAAGGTTGTGGGTTCAAGTCCCACTCCAGAGACTGGACTATAAAATATAGCCTGACATTTCAGTGCAGTACTGAGGGAGTGCTGCATATCAGAAGTGTCAAATGAGAGGAGAGGTTAAACTGAGACCCCACCAGTACCTTTCAGGATGACTTAAAAGATTCCATGACACTATTTCAAAGAACAACTGGGAGGATTTCTCCCAACATTGTTTTTAGTAATGTGTTGATTATCACACTGCTGTTTGGGAGACCTTGCTGTGCACACCAAATTCCCTACATTACAACAGTGATTACACTTCGAAAGTACTTTGCTGCATCCCGAGGTCATGAAAAGTGCTAGATGCAACTCTTTATTTTCCTTTGTCAGATGTTGCAAGACCCATTATCAGGTTATATTAGGAGCTACACCTGTCTAAACTTAGCTCAAATCTGACCTTCATTTGCCAAGACCTTGAAGCACAGCCAAGCAAGAGTCACACTGTGTAAAAACACAAACAAGGAGGGCATTGGGGGTAATTCATTCAATTGCATCATTAAAACTTGAAGGTGAGCCCACGAGTTTAAGTACTCTCAATTGCGAAGTAGTAATGTTGTTAAGCATGCATTCTTTAACAAAAATTACCTCCTGGGAGCAGATAGCTTCTCCAACAATTGCTCCCAGCAAGTTGCTAGTTAGTTGTTGCCAGCTGAGGTGCCCTGCAACCAAACCTTCTGTCAACAGTTTATGATTTGGAGGCTAACCTCCCTTTTATGAGATTTATCGTTACATGGAGCTATCTTCTCCGGAACAAATTGCTCAGTCTTTTAAAACTTTATAATCCCAAGACCAACAGCATTTTATGTGGATTTAAAAGCCCCCTTTTAAAAGGCCTTTTAACTGCCATTACATTGGTGAGTGTATGATCCTGCTAACAGCAGAGCAAGTAGAGTTTGCCCTTATCCTTGCACACTTCCCCTTCAAGAGCCCAATCAGCCCTTAATCAAAAAATGCACAAATTCAAAACTGATCACTACCACGCATCCTTCAGATTCAAGCTCATCGTTTCATAGCTAGGATGGTGCCAATATTCTTGATGAAGGAGAAAGAAAAAAGGGAAAGCACCTAAGTGGGTTGGGAGAGAGCTTAGACTTGAGACTGGTAAGCAGCCAATGTCAGCATTCTTGGAAACATCCTCCTATCCCTCGGTACAACTTTCTGAAAGTAATATTTGGTGTGCTGTTACTGGTTTGCAATCTTTCCCCAGTGGAAGCCTTAGTACAGGAGGTACCGCCTATGTCAAACTCTCTCCATTGAGGCAGTCTCCAACTCAATTATCTTGAATCAAAGAATCAATTTTCTAAAGCTAAAAAAAAAAGCAGTTGCTTTGATTTCTGAGCGGTTTTAAAAGATACTCACCTGGAAGGAATTACAATATGCAGGGCGGAGCTTCACTTTGTGTAAATGCATCACTTGGCTGCTCTGTTAGGCTTTAAACATTGAAACCTAAACTGTTGAGGTATTCAAGCAAAGAGGATAACTGTTTTGACTGGGAAACCGCTAGCCATGAAAGATGATCTACCTCCCCTTATTGACAAGATCAAGCTCCTGAAGTCAGCCCTGGTGGGCAGTTCTCTAAATTGGACTATCTGGAATTCCAAACGAAATTTGTCTTCAAAGGAAATCCTTCTATTTAATCCCCAATTCAACAGAACAGATGAGGGGAATTGCACCCCACGTAACTATTTGATTCAGATCAAAGATAGAAAATGTGTGTGACAATTTACATGATATTAGGAATGTGGAGTGATTGCTGGCCTTGCCAGTGATTGCCACCTTCCTGAATGAATAAAATTTAGTGAGCTCCATATTAATATAGTACCACTGTTTAAAATAGGAATTAAAATTAACCTTCCCCATTTTGTCAAGGCATGGCACAAACCTTGACATCCTGAGGAAGAGAACTGATAAACAATACATGATTGATGAAGCAAATTGCTATAATTCACCCATAACTATAACCAAGGAAGGATGCCATTGGGAATGAAAGTGAGTAAAAAGTTACCAATTAGTAAGCTGAGGCATTATTTATGGGTTACCTTATGTTTAGGCTACTTGGATGCACTGGGACTTGCAAATATTGCTTTATACTGGCACTGTAAGGCTAGGTTGTTGGATGCATTTAATGTCAGTATCACTAACATTGTAATGTAAATCCAGAACCTAACCCAACAGACCCTGGAAAGAAGTGGTGAAAGATTCCCTACACTCTGGAAGAGATTATATAACTTCAGTGCGATGTCAAACTAGGTTTAAAATGAGTGCACAGCGAGTCACTTGCATAATCTTCAATGAGAAATAAAAAAACATGCAGTCTCTCAACTACTGAGTAGTCCACATTTAAGATCATAATTTATAAAGTACCAATATTTTTACTTGAACTTTATTTTGTACATAAGTGAGCATTCTGCACAAGGGTGTAGTGTATGCGTCAGCAGCTTATCACATACTGTTCTCACCTGACATGCATATTTCCCAGCAGGATCATTTAATAACAATTAGCAGCAGCACTTTGCCTGTGATCAAACCAGAGTCAGCTGTACTGATCCAAGCCTGTGAGCTGTAACTTGGACAATAAACTGCACAGCCATGCTCAACGCTCGTCGGTGATTACAACCATTGGACCATCAGTCATCAAGATAACGGGGTTTAAAAAAGTACAAGATTCAAAACACAACCCCGGAATCTTAACCCACTTGCTGCAATAAAAAAATTGATTCACTTGGGGGAAATTACCCTGAATAAAAACAACACATCAACCTTGCTTCCTGACTCACTCCAAAACCTCTTGACTAGTTGCTGCAAACAACCTCAGATCCAAACAACCTGAACTGCCAGCTAACATTGTCAGCTTGTTCCATGCAACAGTGGAATGCAGGCTGACACCAAGTAGGGCAACACCTTGGAAACCTATTCCTCTATGGTCAATTCATTTCCCATACAATTAAAGTCTAGCTTCAAAATACAAGCTTTAGAAATATAGAAGCTTTACATTCAAGTTCATATTATTTTATATTATTTGAATGCACTCCTGCATACACTAGAATTGTCCAATTGTTCTGGTCCAGTCATAAAGTGAGTCAAATGCAAATCAACTGTTGGCATTTGTACATAATGTTGCAATCTTCATAGTCTCAAATCAATTTTGGTCGACTGTTAGTATCACTGATCAACCAGCAGTAGTTATCCAACAGTGAATCATAACAGGACTGCACTCCTCCCATTTAGCTAGTTAAAGAAAGGTCAAAATTGGGGCCGAGTTTAAAACATCCCGTGCATGTGTAATGGGGATTCTTCCCCCCTCAGAAACCTCCATGAGGGGTGAAGCTTGCAGTACTGTGTATGAATCTGTTGAGTCCAACACTTGCATGTTGAATGCCCAAGATCAGTCATGATCGTATTGTATGGCAGAGCAGGCTCGACGGGCCCATATGGTCTACTCCTGCTCCTATTTCTTGTGTTCTCGTACATCAAACCAATTCTAGGGACACATGGGTTGCACATTTATGCCACTGACAGTTACATCAATTCTAGAAAAAATATTTATGCTCATGAAGCGAACTTCATTATTCCCTCCATAAAAGAAACGGCTATGAACAAAGCACTAAGTAGGTAGACTTCCTTAGCTCCTGAACTGGAGATTGGTACCCAGCCAGCAGTGACAACTGCTGGGCACAGCTTGTTAGCATTTAACAGTTCAAGTTATTTTTACACCATTATCCGCTTGAGTTAGGAGATCCGCAGCAAGGAGCCCTAGAAGAGAAAAGTGCCAGGGCAATTTAAACATTCAACAGTGCCCCCACTGCGCAGACCGATCAACAGCCGATTTATTGACAAAACAGCCTCGAACCAGATCCCCAACATCAAGGGCAGTTGAAGTCACAGGCTGGTGGCTGAAGAACTACAATAATGGGGGAAATCGGGTCGGTAGGGAAATGAAAACCAGAGGGCTGTCGGGGCTCCACCATTTCAACAAGAAAAATGCTGAAATCCAAAGGCAATGATTTATTAGGCGTCAACTCCCACCTCATTTGCGCATTTTTCCCCCGTTTGTGTTACAATGTCACTGAGACAATGTATATAAAAAAAAGACACAAAAAAACCCCGCACGACGAACAGCGTTAGCAGAAATTTCAACATGTTAGGACTGGAGTTTGGACAAACAAGAGGAGGAGGATACATCTTTGGAGTGCCCTAGGTTATTTGAGTCACTGCACAGTTGCTATGCGAACCGCAGCGAATCATTGTAAGAAGATTAGTAAAACTTTACGCCTGAAGGATTCTGGTTTCAGAACCCAGGTTTCTCAGGAAGGAATATAAATTAAAACTTTTTTTTCCCAAATAAAAACTTTCTTAAATAAAGTTTGCTTTAACTCTTGATTTTCTGCACAGCTTCCCCCTCTCTCTATACCACCCACCGCCACCCCACCATCATAAATCCCAATGAGCATGTGTGACAATTTGACATGACTTACCCGTGGTTGTAATGCTGCCGTTCTCGGCTTGAACTGCAATGTAGCAGATAAGAGAGAGAAGGAAAGTCAATGTGACGCCGTGTGTCATCGCCATCCTGGCTACAATTCAGCCTAAGGGAGAGCAAATAAAAATGTAGCAGACTCCTTATCCAGTCGATACTGCTGCTGCTGTTGCTGCTGCTTCTTCTCGTCTTCAACGAGATCTGCACGAAGCTGAATGGGCCTCTCAGGGAGCCGCAGTCACTGGGTACTGTACAGGTGTTGAACAAACTCCGGCTCTGGTCACTTTCAACAGATGTAGCGGTTGCAGCGCATCAGACTCCACCCTCTCGCCGGCCTTAAAGGCGCACCGCCTGCAAATGCTGCTGCTCCTCTGGATGCGTGGCTCGTGTTTGACAGAAGAAATGACAATATATTAGCCAGCACTCTTCCTTGCGCGGGTATCCTATCGCTCACCTTATTTACAAACTTCGCTCCGCAGCATCTTTCTACACAGAGGGAATTACAGCCATCATCCCAGACGTGCGTGTATACACATAGAATGTCAGATATGATATAACTATCAGCAAAAAATTCAGTACAGGATTTACAACATTGCAATCCAATGATGCTATGAGAACCTCTGCGTTAACATGCTGCCTTTGCTGCCATCATCTATTATTCCTAACGCATGAATTTTATCTTTGTATAAAACCATATTATATTAAAATAATCTCCAGCTGCTTAGAGCTGCTTGTACTGCACTGAGAATTTAGATGTGTAAAATTCAGGCCTCAGTGTCAACAACAATTTAATTTGTATTTGACAAGGCTGTTTTGTGATCTCAGTTTGGGGGAGGGGCAGGGGGAGGGGGAGGGGGAGGTGGCAAATTCTTGCTCACCGATCACTATCCAGTTTCCCGCTGGAAAGTGCACGTAGGTGAAGATAGGGTGAAAGAAATAAGGACTTTCACGGTCTCCCAAACAGCCTATGAAGTCCCTTAGGAAACATGACAGCCATTTTACACACAGCAAGCCCCCCACAAACAGCAATGTGATGGTGATTACACAATCGGTTTGTTTGAAGGGTAAATATTGACAGGGACACAGGGGATAACCCCCCTGTTCTTCTTCAAACGGTGCCCATTCATATAAGAGGGAAGCAGTTGTGGAGATGGGGGGGTGGGGCGGTGGGGGGGGTGCTGTTGCTGAGCTAAATGATTCATCCAAAAGCCAGCACCTCTGATAGTGCGGCACTCCCTCAGTACTGCACTGAAGTGTCAGTTTACACCTTCTGTTCAAGTCTCTGGGATGGCGAGATGGTGGCCAAGTGGTATCGTCACTGGTATTCTAGAAACCCAGGATAATACTCTGGAGATCTGAGTTTGAATCCCACCATGGTGGAATTTGAATTCAATAAAAAATCTGAAATTAAAAGTCTAATGATGATCATGAAATCATTGTCAACTGTTTTGTAAAAACCCATCTGATTCACTAATGTCCTTTATGGAGAAAAGGAAGTCTGCTGTCCTTAACTGGTCTGGCCTACATGTGACTCCAAACCCCCACAAGCACCTACATGTGACTCCAGACCCACAGCAATTTGGTTGACTCTCAAATGCCCCATGAACTAGAGCAATTAGGGATGGGCAATAAATGCTGGTCCAGCAAGCGACACCCACATCTCATGAACAAATAAAAAAAACTAGAACCTTCTGATGCAAAGGCAAGAAGGCTAGCCACCGGATCATGGATGATACTGAATGAGGAAGGATTGACTCATTTGTGATGTGTGCAAGGTTAAAACAAACTTATTAAAAGTCAGGGTGAGGCACTAGAGCACCACTGACACTTGTCACAGTAGGAGGCAACTCCTTCAGGACAGAGGGGTGAATCTGGGTGTGGGGAGGAGGAGGGGAATACTTTTTGGCTGGGTCAGGATGGCAGATTTTCCTTCCATTAGTGAAGAAGATGGGGTTTTTACAACAATCAATGACAGTTTCATGGTTACCATTAGCTTTGTATTCCAGGTTTTCTTTATTAATCAATTGAGTTTTTTTATTCATTAATTAAATTCAAATTCCACCAGCTGCCATGGTGGGATTCAAACCCATGTCCCCAGAGCATTAGACTAGGCCTCGGATTACTAGTCCAGTGACTTTACTATTATGCCACCTGTTAAGACATCCCAGCGATGTATTCCAGTTGGATCAAATCCACCAGAGAAATTTGGCCACGCCATCACAATAGTTTTGCAGTTTGTATTTATTACGAGATTTGTGAACTGAATTCAGAAGTAATGAGTCCACTACCACCTAAAACGAAATTAAACCATTTATTAACAAAAGAAAAGATTTCAAGCACACATATAAATTACAGTTACTTAAAACTATAACAAATCCCAAAATCCCTAATTAACCTGACTCCCAACTACGCACCCCTTTTAAGGCAACAGTCCCAAATAGATTTTAAATTTAAATAGGCAAGCCAGCAAGTTTATCACAGCACCCATTTGACAGTGGAATTCCAAAGGCTTTCCTCCAACTTTGGTCACTGGACACAGCAGACTTCTGCTAAAGTGGCTGGAGGCTTCCGCAAGGCTGTTTTACATGGTCCTTTTAGATCTTACATGCCCCACACCATCTCTTTCCATCCTTCTTTATATATGTTTCTCTTTCCTTAATTTGTAAATTCCATTGTTCTATATGTCTTTGGAAATGTATGCTTCCCATAATATAAAAATCTTTTATGTTGCTGATATGGTCAGTACCTTTGGGAAAAATAAACATACTGTTTCGCCTTGGTTATCTTGTTAGTTGTAAACATCCTATCATCCCTTTGAAACCCAAACAACACCTTAACTTATCTAAAAATTCAAATTTCCTTCACACCATCCATGTTTACTCATTAGCATTTCAAATACCTTTTACCCCAACTTCTTTTGATAATTTCAAGCTTGCAGTCTATCTGACTCTAATTCAATTAAGTCACACAGGCAGAACCATCTACACTCACACCCATAAACCTACTTTACAACAAGCCACAATAATATAATGAACAAATGTTAGTTTCATGACATACCATAACTCCATAATAGGAGAAATATGTGATCTAGTGTGAAACTAATGATATCTATATTACTAACTATCCTTGCCTCTCCACCCAAGGCAGTTGAGGTTTTTTAGTGATACTCTACTGAATTGTTCCAGTTCCCCTATTATTCAAGGAATTTTATAATAGGTGGATTAGTAAAAATCTCGCAGCAAATTGATAACTCACAGGATCAGTATAATTTGAATGGGTCATTTCTGCTCATCAGTCTGAGCACATTTAACATTAAGAGGCATAAGTTTGTACACAATTCTCCTCAAAGCTTAACCTATCAATATCTGTAGTCTGTCACTTCTGATTATTTAGTATTTTCCACAAAATATGATTAGAAGTTTTAATAGGACCACAATATATTTAATGAAAGTTCTGTACTTGTCAAAACCATGTATGCCTCTAAGTAAAACCTTTGGGTTCTGCTGACTGAGTCCATTGCAACCTTAATCTGACAGCACCATACCATAAATGGCCCATTCTCCTGATCAAATTTTAATGGCTTGTGCCGTGCATTGGTGCATGTGAATGTGAGTGGGGATAAGACTGAGTGAGTGAATGGCAGAGCACATTCTCTATATCTATTTGTAAGAGATGGATGTAAGCAAGAGGCTGGACACGTCATCACTGAATTTCAGGACCTAAGCATTTAATGGATTAGAGAATTGTCTCCTTCTCGTTTGAATTAATTTGTACTAGCTATGTTCAGTTCTAACACTCTCACCTCTGAATCAAAAGATTTTTGGCTTAGGACTTGAGGGAGACTGAGACTCCAGTGCAGCGCTGAGGGAATGCTGCACTACAGCTACAGTTTCAGATGAGGGGGGCTGTTTCAAATCACCACAGAAACATATATATTTTGGCCTCGAAGGATTCAGATCTCAACCTCAGGTTGGGTGTATCTGTGCCAGATCCTGACTGAAAAGCTTGGACTCTGGACTTAGCGTCACTGGCCCTTCTCTCACCCTCTTACTCCACCCACACACAACTATGCAGGAAATACTGCCTTACAGCCAAGGTTCAACATAACTAGATCCCTGCTCTTTTCACAACCTTTACAGCAGACACCCAATGACATTCCAAAAAACTGCAGCTTGGCTTTCCAGGCATCTTCTTTATAAAGATTGCAGTCTCACAGTGAATTTCTGCAGCTTTAACAGTCATGTGCTCACTTGACTAGAACCGATGCCAAGATCAAGTTAAGCTGCAATATCTGCCATCCAGGCTTGGCACAGAATGTACAGAATTCCTGCCCATGAGTTCCTTACAGAAAAAGACATCTCTAAAGTCTATCGCATGGGAGCTTTACTTCATTGTTACGTATTGTTTCCAGCCAGACAAACGGCAGGAAGAAGCGAGTGACAGTGACAGGTTTTCACTCCAACATGAGGTTCCCTTTCCCCAGGGACGTCTCCACCATGAACCATTAAATTCAGAAATCACTGGAAAGGAAGGTGGTCACTCTTTCGAGTGGTTACAACTTGTTAAAGGTTCTAGTTAAACTAGCCATTAAGAGGACTATGAGCTCAAGTTCTAAATAATGGTGTAAGATTATATTACTGAGCAATTTTGTTAAAGAATTGTGAACTCACAATAGCGCTATACACATTTTCAATTACCTCATGTAAATTTCAAACTGTTTTTTTTGTTCCTAATGCAGGTACTTCAAAAACGTTTTGACCATTACTTCTTTCTCCCTTTCTCTGCTGACGTCACTGACTCTTGCTGAGGCAGGATTCCATGGGGTAATTTTAACTTTTGCGATATTGGATGGGCTGTAGTAAGTAATAAATCTTGCCTGATATTCCTTGACATTTTCTTCAATGGAGAGGAAAATTGGCCGAGGCATTTATTGATCTGATATCGTCCACTTCATACCATCGCCAAAAATGATAATGCCTAGCCTGCAAATGGGTGCGACCTGTGACTTGGTATCTTGTCCAAGTGGCTACTCTTTATCTATAAATCAAAGTCCTGAGTGTTGACAAGATAGTCGATGGCTGAGGGCAATGCAGCCTTACCAGTACAATCATTTTTAAAAATGTACTCGCAGAATGCATGCATTGCTGGCAAGGTCAGCATTTATTGCTCATCTCTAATCGCCCTCAAGAAAGTAGTCGTGAGCTGCCTTCTTGAACTCCTGCAGTCCATGTGGTGTAGATACACCCAGAGTGCTGTAGGCTCTGCTTTTTCTTGCCTGGTGTTCATGCGCACACCGAATTTAGTGAGCGGAGATCAAGCACGGAACTTCAAACTCATTTTTCCCCTTCGTGGAGGCCAATTGTAGAATTCCAACAAATTCCTGACTTCAGTCTCAAACTAAGGTTTCTAACTTAATAAAAAACACCACGTATTTCATAATAACAGGGCCGCAGAACTTACAACAGAGAAGAAGGTCTGTTGTTTGGGTGTCGTACTAGAGTTCCTAAGTTTAATTGCAAAGCTGGATAATGAGCATGAATGACTTCACTCAAGTAAAGCTCCACATTTAAGCAATTCAGAAATCTTTCGTTTTACATCAGCAAGGCAGCACGTCAGCACCTGCTGTTGGTAAGCCCCACTCATTGCAATGTAGTGAAACAGCCTAAGGTAGGTGGAATTGTGTAAAGATTTTTCAAATGAGGGCCATTTAATTTTTCCAAATCAATAATTCATTCATTTTTGAGCAATCATCATGCATTTTATTGATAGAAAATAGAAATATTATAACTAATATTTATCAACTAAGAGCTGAGCTAAAGAGAGGGGGGGGGGGGGAGAAGAGAGGGGGGAGAGAGTGAGAGGAGGAGAATTGAGAAGGGAAGGAAGGTAGAAGAGAGGAGGAAGAGGAACCCTCCCAAACAATACGCCAGTTTACTTATTGCAAGAAATGCCATAGAAGAGCCGCTTTCTTACAAAACACCATGTCCTCCAACTTGGCGCGGATTACGCCACAGGATGCCGAAGGGGAATACAAAACTGTTCGAATGTCCATATTTTCTATCTGCCATGCCCCTTTATTACTCTTCAAATGGAACCACCTGATAAAGGCAAATTTCTGTGTCACATTTACCAAGTATATTTCATCTCAATGTCAGTTTCTTCTGCCTGATTAAATGACATATATATATGTCATGAAGAGATTGTCCATAATGCTGTTGGAAATTTTTAAAAAAATAGAGTTTACTGGTGTCTGTCTATGTGTGTATTTATGTGTGTGTGTCTTAATTGGATTAAAGCCAGCTTGTATTGATGCTTTGATGGAAACAGTAAGGAAGTTAAAAGGTAAAGTGTACATTTGCATTTGTTGAATAAACCATTCAAAGAACAGGTGGAATCTTGCACCTAGCTATAAGATGCCAAGCAATGTGTTTTTTTTTTCAGCTTACTAATGAAATTGGTGGAAAGAAAGGATATTATTGTTAGAAGATGTAATGTTTAAAGCCTAGTGATCCAATGGAAAATTTACAATCAAAGGAAAAGCTAGGTATAAACAGAAAGGAGTCTGTGTGTTTAAGGCAGGGGCATTTAAGATCTAACTAGCCTGTACGCCTCCAACTGTGTCTGTAAGGAACCAATTTACAAATTCAAAATGAGGTTTCTTGCAAGATCAATGTGCTTTGCCTGGGGTCTGTTAAAATCTATGGGCTGAATTTTTCCATTGGCGAGAACAGGATGGGGCCCGCTCACTGACGCAAAAATAATGCGGGATGATGTTGGGGGAATTCCGATGTTATCCCACTCCATTTAAATCTAAGGTTAGCGCAGGCCAGGAGCCCCGGCGGGCTTTTGAAAAAACATGAAACCTCATCCACCGGCAGGATGAGCTTTCATGTCAGTTTAAAAAAAGTTTTTGTCCAATTTATTAACATGTCCCATCTCGTATGACATTTTCACATGAGGGGGACATGTTAATGATTTTTTTCTTTTTCTATTTTTAAAGTTTGAAAACCTTTCAGCGATCTCCCTGAGGCAGCACTTAGCCTCAGGGAGATGTGCATTCTTTCATGCACATGCGTGAAAAAGCGCACTCTCATATTTGGGGAATACCCCCTCCCCCCCCCCCCCTCCCCACGCCCACACAGGAAGTGCATAGCACTTCCCAGCGGGCGTCATGCTGGGTGGACCTTAATTGGCCTGTCCACTTAAAATGGTGGCTGGGCCCACTTCTCCAGTGGGGATTGGCTCCCCACCCACCGGAGATTGGGTTGGGCCCTCCCGCCCGGCAGGCAAAAAATTCAGCCCTATGGGTTATTGTTGCCTTAGCAGAGGTTTAACCGGGAGTGGTTAATTTGTGGATTTATTTAAAAGTTATTATAGTAGGAATTTGTAGCCATGTGTATGTGTTTAACTTGTTGTTAAATTAATAAATGCTTAATTTAGTTTTATACAAAAAACCTCGAGACTCAGTGGTCTTATTACTACTGAATTCAAAGCCTGCATTTCAAAACATACAAATTGCAAAAATGGGTTATGACAGTTGCTTCAAGTTTCCCTCTGGGATTTGAGCAACTCAGCCTTTACCATTGGCTGTGTCATAATAATATAGATAAATATATTTATAATTCTTGGAAAGGGGATGTTGAACTAGCTCTGGGCAATTTTAAAATATTGTCCATCTGCAATTTTTACCTCCTTTGCCTGCCGACTACCCAGAACTTATAATGTACTATAGGAGTAAGTGGAAAATATTTTAACTTACCTGTGAGATTGCCCAACTTATGTTGGAAATGTCTGGAAAAACTCAGCAGGTCTGGCAGCATCGGCGGAGAAGAAAAGAGTTGACGTTTCGAGTCCTCATGACCCTTCGACAGAACAGTTCTGTCGAAGGGTCATGAGGACTCGAAACGTCAACTCTTTTCTTCTCCGCCGATGCTGCCAGACCTGCTGAGTTTTTCCAGGTAATTCTGTTTTTGTTTTGGATTTCCAGCATCCGCAGTTTTTTTGTTTTTATGTTGGAAATGTGTCTATTAACCGTTATCCTGAGGCCTAACTTTATTTCCTGAAGCCTAGAACTCGAGTTTGTTTCCCACCTCGAACTGTGTGGCAGTGTCTATAGCTTGTCAAGTTCCAGGCCTCTGTTGGCCTGATGCATTTGTCCCTCATGTACTCTTTGCCTGTTAGGCCTATTCCAGTGTTGTGGTCCTGTAACCGCTATCCCAGACAACATTTTCCCAGCAGATTAGTCTATATGGTCAGTTTAAATCTGTGTTTCCTTGCTAAATGTGCCCTATTTGCTGACTACACATGGTTCCCTGAACCCTGGCAAGTTGACTCTCAAAGCCCAGGTAACTCAGTGCTCTTTCCACTTTTTTTAAATCACTTACCCTGTGGTCAAGGAGGTTTGGAAAGGGACCCTTCTAATTACCTCTTTAGCGGATAAATTCTAAATCACAGTAACAAGTGCAAAGACGGTATCATATGTGGTCCTCAGGGCTCCAAATTAAGCAGTTTACAAAGAAAAAAACTGAAACCAAGAATGCATGTAGTGCTGAAAACTGGCTTCAAGCTTAGAATAGGCTCTCAAGGCAAAAATATGCTTGGAATGGATTGGCAGCTAATATAAAAGCAAAAAACTGTGGATGCTGGAAATTGGAAATAATAACGAAGTGCTGGAAAACCTCAATGGGTCTGGCAGCATCTGCAGAGAGAGAAACAGAGTTAACTCTTCAACTTAAAATGTTAACTCTGTTTCTCTCTCTGCAGATGCTGCCAGACATGCTGAGTTTTTCCGGCATTTTCTGTTGTGATTATGAATTGGGATCTGCCTTCTCCCACTATTGCAATACATTTCTACTACTACGACTGAAACAAATTGTATTTTTATAGCATCTTGGACACGTAAAATGTCCCAAGACCAATATCAAACAAAATTCGACACTGAGCCACATAAAGAGATAGAGCAGATGACCGAAATGTTGGTCAAAAAGATAAGTTTTAAGGAGCATCTTAAATGAGGAAAGAAGAGAGACAGAAAGGATTTTGGAGAGATTTCCAGAGCATGGCAGCCTTGGCAGCTGAAGGCACGACTGTGAATGACGGTGTGATTAAAATCAGAGTTATTAAATATACCAGGGTTTTGCCACACCCCCAACCCAGCCACCTCCACTTCGTCCAACTACACCCAGCCCCCTTCCATCCAGCCAAACCCTACCACTTCCAAAACTTCTGGACCCTGGAACTTATCCTTTCCAGGGCTGCCAGGTTCTGGAATGCTCACCATTGCTTTGAGATTTCATCACCCAAATCACTGTGTCACCACACCCCAGAAACCTCTGTCCCCAGTACTGGTAATCTCAGTACGTTTCTGTTGTATTCGTTTATGGGATGTGGGTGTCACTGATTAGACCAGCATTTATTGCTCATCCCTAATTGCCCATGAGAAGGTGGTGGTGAGCTGTCTTCTTGAACCGCTGCAGTCCCGGTGCTGTAGTTACATTCACAGCACTGTTAGGGTGAGAGTTCCAGGATTTTGACCCATCTTCCCCATGTTCCACCTTCCGCCAGATCCATTGACCAAAGTCCCACATTGTATCCCAGTGCTACCAAACCCTTTACAATATCCGCTTAATCTAGAAGCCTAGAGACACTCCCTATGCTACTTTCTCTGAAGAAATGTTTGAACCCTAGTAACATTTTAGTGGACAGGTAATTTAATTATGACAACAGCATAGGAGTTTTAAAAGACTATCACATCTTATGTATTTTCACTTCTCTGGTTGAGGAAATATTCATTTTAAAATGGCCCTTAAATTTTGAATTGCCTCCTTCTGAAAAACACAACTCTGCTTTCAATTCTAAATCCATTTGCAAAACATCACAGTTGATTCACAAACAACGAGTGGATTCTCATCTATTATGAAGGGAACATCTCATCACAGGTTTGTAAGCCTATATTTTTGTTTGCACTCTAGAACAAATGCATTTACCTTCTGACACCAATTCAGGGAGAAGCCAATTCAGCCTTGACTAAGTGGCACAATGAGTTCGAACAAAGTGTCTTTGCATCTCTAAAGCTGAAGCTTGAATCTGCTCCAGACAGCTGCAACAAAAATCTTCTAGGAGAAGAGTTCCCTGGATCTGGTCCCAGGCCCACTGGGTGTAATGAATATCGGAAAAAAAAACTCCAGTGGGTTGGAGAGCATGCATAATCTAAACGAAAGGAAAATCAAGCAGGCTCTGAACCACTTACTTTCTGATGTTTGCAGTGCCCAATTTAGCCAGCACACCAGAATACTGACCCAAAAGAATTCCCACACAACCCCCACACCCCCCAACCCCCTTGTCTTTAGAACGATTCCTGTAAAAGTCATATGTAAGTGGTTTTGACCACTCCCCCATCATGTTCCTGATGGGTTTAGGGGTGCATCATAAAATTGCCTATCGTTTGGCAAATATAAAGAATGTTAAGATGACTAGTGCAGGAAACAGGGGGTGGGGAAGCTCACTAGTTTATATGCGACTGCTGTAAGATTGGACACATCATATAATCAAAACAGAGGATCTATGTTTGTATAGTTTGGTTTATAACAACTGATAACATGGAGTCATATAATCTCATTAGGATGACAGTGGTACCCCATCAGATAATAGTTTCCACAATCAAGTTGGAGTATTAAATTGGTTTTTTACCATTTAATAAAAAGGTTTGTAGGCATGGAGACTTAAGCAAACATATGTTTCTGACAGGAATATAATGAAATCATAAAAGCTCATTCTTAGAATTTGTTATTAAGTAGGAACCTTAATCAAGTAATAAATGGGGGAAAATAAGATTTTACTGTTCCTAAACCTGTTGATTCTCCAGAAAATGAAATGCTCCTTTATATATTCACTGTCAAGCAAGTCAGGTCTCTCTCTGGCTATAATTGTTACTGCTGCAAACAGTCTCCGTTGGAGATTGCATAAATTAATTCTTTTGTATCTTGTGATACAGTAATGTCACTGTAACACAAAGAAAACGTAGTTCAGAAGACAGTGGCCACTCGCCCGACAGTTCAAATCTACCTGGCTGAAAGGGTCATTGAGCAGGCCGGTTGTCATGGATACAAGTAGCATTTCCTGATGACTGCTACAAAGTGTTAGAGCTGCTGTGTCCAATTCTCTTCGGTCTGGTAGTTTGTGACCGCTCTTAAATTTATAACAAAGCTCCTAACAGGTTATACTATAACCTGTTTACTCTTGTTCTGCTTCATGTTGTAATTAGTTTATAATATTGCCTCCATTACGCAATCATTGTGCTTTTCAGCTCCAAGTAATTCCTTTACACCCTCCACTGAATGATTAATGTCTTACAGCCGTGATGATGGTATCATGCCGACTTCTTGCAGATCTTAAGACAACAATTTTAGATCTGTTCTCAATCCAACATTCTTTTCTTTCTTGCAAATATTCCTTTTGGTTTTCTCTCTTTTCTCCTGAAGGCAGAATATACCTCCCTTGAGGTATGAAGCACCACCTATTGTGTACATGGATTTCGGCGTGAATGGAGTTGAAGAGAAACTATACCTTTCTCTGAACCTATCTCTATTCTTGTTAAGGTTGTTTTGGCAGCATCTTCTGACTTAATCTCAACCAAGTTCACCATTATCTCCAGGTCTTGACTCCCTCTGCTGGACACATGTATAATTATACAATATTGAAGATGACACTGGTGACCCTCACTATCTCCCTCATAAAAGACATTCTTTACACTTGAGCCTGGATGATGGGTATCAGTGGGTTATTAACCCCCATAGTGCACTGTAACTGAATCTAATCCTGTCCACGTCAATATGACGTGTCAATACATATTGATTAGGAGCAGGATTCCCACCTAATTGTATCCATCTCTAACCTGGTGACACCTAAATCAGTTTGAGTGCTCCATCCATTGCTGCCCTGGGAAATCTGGTGGCTCAGTTGGTAGTGCCCCTGCCTAAGAGTCAGGAACTCCAGGTTCATGGCCCACTCCAGGGCTCGTTGGTCACAGGAGGAGTGATCATGACCCATTTCATAAAAGTTGTTCATCAGCCGACTGATCCTTCCAACACTTCCCCACTGTTTCCCAAAGAGAAAACAGTGTGTGTGAAGATATGAAACAAATAAAACTTTGCTGCTCCTTCAGCATACGAACTAAATTGCTCGCAGGCAAAGGCTGGGATTTTCTGGCCTCGTTGTGGGTGGGACCCCACTGACTTGCGGCGGGACTGGAAGATTGCGGTGGGGGGTGGGTGCAGAAAATCCCATCTCAAGTATCAAACTTTATACGCCCCTGTTTTGAATGGGTCAATATCACCTTCTAGGATTGATTTACCTATTCAATCAATATAGGAACCTCTTGCCTGCTCTTCCATATATTACACATACTATTGCATAGCAAAATGGAATCCACTTTTCTTGGTTCATCAATGCAGTCTCAAATTATGCTGTCATGCATTCCAAAAATGGTGGGTCAATGGCCCAGAATTTTCTGGAGGAGGAGGTCTTGCGGTATACCCCATAAATTAGACATCTTCACTTACCATTCAGCTCTAAACATTTTTTGTGCCACAAATTGCTGGATGTGCAAGGCCAGCATGGCATTTAGTTGAATAACAAGAACCAATGATCCATCTCTTGAGAAACCTTGAGATTTGAGAATCAAGAAAGAGACAGAGGAATGACAGAGAAGAAAATATATGAATCTGAGCCAAATCAGGTATAGATAGAGAAATAGAGGGGAAAGTAAGGTAGGGTGACAGAAGTACAGAAAAGTCAGGTAAGAAAAAATAAAATCTTAAAATTTTAAAAATCTCTAACAACTGCCAGGGTTGAGATTCCATTGTTTCAATTGATCTCTAATACAAATGTGCAATACTGCAGATGCTGGAAATCTGAAATAAAAACAAAGGAAAATGTTGGGAATGCTCGGCAGGTCAGGCAGCATCTGTGGAGGGAGAAAGTAAGTAAACATTTCAGATCGTGATGACTTTTCGTCTGATGAAAGGTAATATTGACCTGAAACTTTGACTCTGTTTCCCTCTCCCCAGAATGCTGCCTGACCTGCTGAGTATTTCCAGCATTTTTTTGCTTTCACTTCAACTGGGCTGCAGGGGTTGAATGGCAGTGTGTGCACATAACTCATCATTGAAAGGATCCTTCTACTGTTAAGTACCAGCCCTAAATTTCTGTGTCGAGTTTAATTGGCAACAATTTTTGTAAATTCATGGGGTGCTCTCCATTTTTGCAAAGCTCAGAGGGAAGCTGCGCAAATCATCCAATAACTTGTGGTGACTTGCAATTCACAGGGTATCTCTTCCTCACCTCAAATTCCTGAGTTATTTACCCACTAATAATGGCATGCACATTAAATTTGTGGTTACTTTGGCAGCAAGATCTGGCCCAATATTAAGGGAACCATTCCACGAGTGCATCTTGCCACTGATAGACCTCAGTTTTTCAAATACTGACTCAGGCGAGCAGTCCAGCCTTCAATGTTTACCTGGAAAGTTACCCCAATCTACTCAGCCCATGCTGAAATTCATGTCGTCTTGTTAGTCTCACCTAGGTGCTGTTGTTTTGCAAGAAGCACAAAGTTTCCTCAGATCTAACAAGCATGACGGTACCCCATCAGCTATGATTATAACCTGCTTGTAAATGCCATTCATTTGGCTAACTTACGGGAGTTGCAACGCTTAAATTGTGGTCTAGATCAACATTAGTCCACTATAACTAAATATGCTCCCTCCCAAAGATAATTCACTTAATTGCTAATAATTAACTAAATGACTAACGGCAGAATGTTTATGACACCGCGTTGCTCCGGAGAGGGAACAGAGCTAAACACCACAGAAGCCGTTCTGCTCGTCCTGTCCAGATATAGTTCTAAGGATTTATAGTTCATAAAATTAAAAACAAAATCCAGTTCCTAGATCATAATGGGCTTTTATCAACTTAACAGAATAGTTCTAAGTTCTGTCTGCACTATCATGGAAGCAGGCTGTTTAGCTCGGCTGACTCTAGAGAACTATTTCAAATAAATGTAAAATTGACAATCCTGAAGCAAGGTTTAAGATTAGGATTTTTGAAAATGCTGAGTTAACTAATAACTTTAAAATAGAACTGGATGAACATTTGGTTTGGATAATATTTTTGGAAGAGAAGGATGGTTGGTGAGACACTAATGAAAGCAAAAATGTTTACCACAAAAAGAATTAAAGAGGTTAAAATATCTTTACACAGCGAATGGTTAGATTGTGGAATTCTCTGCTATAAACTGCTGTTGAAGTAGAGTTCATAAGTGGTATTAAATAGTTACTTGAAAAATAGGAATATTAAAACGTATGTGAAGCAAACTGGATTTGCATTCAAAAAGCACCTTCCCGACCTCAGGAAGTCCCACAGCCCTTTATAGACAATGAAACCCTTTTGAATCAATGTTGTAATGAAGGAAATGCAACAGCCAATTTGCACACAGCAAGATCCCACAAATAGCAAAGTGATAATAATAATCCCTTTTTAAGTGATGTTGACTGAGAGATAAATATTGGTCAAGACATTGCTCTTCTTCAAAGGAGTCCCATGGAATCTTTTACATCCATCTGAGGGGGCAGGCAGGGCCTCAGTTTAATGCTCCATCTGAAAGCTAGCACCCGTGACAGTGCAGCATCCCCTCAGTAATGCACTGGAATATCAGCCTAGATTTTGCTTTGAATCGTCCTACTCAAAGGGGAGAATGCTACCAATTAGTGCGCCATTATTTAATTGATAAGATGATGGGTGAATTTTAACATTGCCAAGGTTGGAGATTTTAGTATGCCGAGTGTGATATTACAACTAATTAGAGTGTTCGGTCTACAGTTGATGCATATTTAGATATCATAAAAAATTCATCTTAGTCCAAATTATAGCATGAATTTTATAATATTAGCCTGCATTGACTATGTGACATTGAAAACAAAAACAGAATTACCTGGAAAAACTCAGCAGGTCTGGCAGCATCGGCGGAGAAGAAAAGAGTTGACGTTTCGAGTCCTCATGACCCTTCGACAGAACTAGTGCCTATTGTGAACTGATTAAATACCAAACCTATAGGTCAAGGTATTAACAAGTGAGGTTTATTCCAGGGTCCGATTGAATCAAATCCCTACAGTGAAGACTGCATTATTCACAATCTGTTTGTTAGTAACAGCCTGTTGTTAGCCTCAAAATAAACTCACAGTTCACTTTAGGAATATTGTTAGAGGTCAATTGCCTTAAGGCTATTTGAAGATAATCCTTAAAGAGCTTGCATTTATCTAGCATCTTTCACATCCTCCGGACATCCCAAAACACATTGCACTCAATTAAGTATTTTTGAAACATTGTCACTGTTGTAAAGTAGGAATAAAAGCAGCCAATATGTTCACAGCAAATTGTCACAGAGAGCAATATGATAAAGATCAGATAACCTGTTCTAGTGATATTGATTGAGGGAAAATTATTGGTTAAGACCCTGCAATAATAAGCAGAACAACTCCCCTGCTCTACTTTTAAATAGTGCCGTAGGATCTTTTACATCCACCTGAAAGAGCAGACAGGGCCTTGGTTTATTGTCTCATCTGAAAGATGGCACCTACAACACTACAATGTTCCCTCAGGCTACATTGGAGAGCCAGCCAGTGTTCAAGGTTTTGGAGTGGGACTTGAACCCACAGCATCCCGTCATCAGAGCGCTACCAACTAAGCCATGGATGACACTAAAGATAGCCATTTATTGACATGTTTCACTACATTAGGTCATATCATTTATTTTTTTTTATAGTTTTAATTATCTTTTAAGCTATATTCATAAAAACAGTTGAGCCTTGCAAAGTGATCTCATGTCTCTTGCATGAGGCCTTGGGCATTCAAACACAGTGTTACTCAACATCTCCAAAATCAAGCCATTTTCTTTTTTTTGCATTTTCAAGTGTTTACACAGAGGTATGTATTTCCTGGAGCCATTGAACACATTGATTACCTGGTACTTGCAGATGACTGCTTTGATACTTAAGGTCTCTTGGCAGAGCTTTGCATATGACGAGAACACCTATTAAGGATCAAAGAAAGGAACGTGATTCAATTTGATTTAGTTTCCAGCTATTTACTTCAACTCAGTTTTGATGTTTTCTGTTGGCAGGAATGATGTATGGTGATGTGTTATGATTTATACGTTCTGGGTTGGAGATAATGAACCTGAGATACTGATACTAGGCTCTGAAGCATCTCCTCAAATATTTGAAATTAAATGTAACAAAAAGAATAAAACAACATAATTCTGAACTGAAAAAAAGCTCATAGTTGGGAATGAAACCAGTCCACCAATTCTGAGACAATGTTTTTTTCACTAGTAAAATCTTTTTATGAGTTAAAATTTTAAAAACTTTGTTGCTAATGAGAAAGAAATAGAATGAAAGCGCATTCTACACAACCAATTAAGTGCCTTTTATCTGTAGTTACTATTGTAAATCTGGTACGTGTTTTGGAAGTAGAGGGCTATTTACAATCAAAAGTTTCAAGTATTTCCAACCGGAAATACACTGTCCATGATTAAAAGGGCAGAACACTGGATGTGGATTTCAAATAATTTGGCCAGGATGTGTTCACAAGGAAGGCTTCTAATACTTATTGCTAATTTCCTCAATGCAATGTAAGAATGAAACCTTGGGCTGGCTATTTCTCTTCAGCCACAATAAGAAATCTCAAGATTAGGGAGTACAGGGCATTAATACGTTTGTGAGGCAAAGCTGCATCAGATTTATCTTTCTGGCAACATTGCTTGAATAACATCCAGATATAAGTGAGCGTTTTTAAAACTCCACATGCCAAGTGACATATACATGCAACTAAACTTGTCTTATGACAATCTGAGATTGCTGATCAGAGTCATGAAGCAATTCAGACTGACCAACATGCACAACCAAAATGTGTTTCTTAGTGTGCATATTCTAAACACAAGTTACAACCACTTTAGAAGCAATGCAAAGAAGGTTTCTTTCAATGAATGAGGCATATTTCTACTTATGGAACCAGCCTTTCACGGCCGACCTTTATTCAGACCTTAGAATTCATTTGCAACCTTCATAAAAATGCAGAGTGATTAAGGGGGTGTCTAAAGGAACTATTAAGGCTCGTAATTTATTGTATTTGGGCAGTCTGTGTGGTCCCTAATGAACAATTCTCCACACCACAAAATTGCCCTTGAATTCACTTCAATTAATACTCATTCTGCAATGTTACCCGAAGACCACAGTGACGGACAAGACTGGAAATTAATAGGTCACATTTGTGCAGTTGGAGGTTGAGGTTGAAATACACTGATAGGAAAATGTAAAGAGTCCTTTATTTAGCTGACGCTATGCTTCACCTGAAAGTAACTCATGTTCTGTTTCCTGAAGAGTAATCCATTATTTTGAAGATCACAAAAAGGTCATCATTTTCTCAAGCTACAACTCTGGTGTTGAAGATTCCATCGCCACAGGCCATGAAAGTTTAAATGTTTTGCATTCAAGTAAAAAAAAATTAAAGGAATTATTTTTAAGGTCACTTATCTGTTAAAGAACTTCCAAATGATTTTATGTGAATTTTCATGCTAGGAAGTTTCAAATATTATTGGAAACAAAATTGCAAATTTTGTTTGATATTGTGGACTCTTGCTTTTGTGAAATTGTCTCTTATGTTTTCCTACTTCATTGGCTGTGAAGCTTTTTGGAATATCCAGATGTTGTGAAAGATGCTACATTAGGGGGAGATGGTGGCATTGTGGTAATATTACTAGCAATCCAGAGGCCCAGTCTAATTCCCTGGGGATGTGGGTTCAAGTCCGACCTACAGCAGCTGGTGGAATTTGAATTCATCTAATAAATCTGGAATATAAAGCTAGTCTCAGTAAAAACACATCCAGTTCTCTAATGTCCTTTAGCAGAGGAAATCTGCCATCCTTACCCCAGTCTGGCCTACATGTGACTCCAGATCCACAGCGATGTGGTTGACTCTTAACTGTCCTCAGTTCAATGGCAGTCAGGAATGTCTATGTCTCATGAAAGAATAAAAAAAAATAAATGCAAGCTTTTCTTTTCCTACATTTGGACAGGCCAAATTCAAATCAATCCTGCAACTTGTAGCGAATCTCAATTCACCAGGTAGCTCTTCCTCACCACACATTGCTGACTGATTTACACATGGATGAGCACCATTAAACTTGCTGTTAATTTGGCAGCAAAATCTGTCATTATTTTCCAGTGTTTTAAACAGGCACAAATTGACTTTTTGTTTTACAAACCTTTCACTAACATTCCTTTACAATATTTGGAAGGGTAGGGAACCAAGAAAAGTACAAAATCAGTCTATTCTGTTGGCATTTAAATTGAACTCGTCATGACAACTGTTTACGCAGGAACTTTTTCGTTAGACTTAGTAAAACAGCAGAAATAATAGGCCTCTTTATTTGTCCCATATCTTCACTGGGATTTCAATAATTCTTATTGTTTTCTATCTTTACTACAACATTTGTATACTGAATGTCCTTTGCTGCTTTCATAGTATGTGCATTCTAACACTTATTATTTATCCTCAGGAGACAAATGTCTCTACTCAAATTTCCCAAGGCCCTGGATCATCCACTCCATTGCATCTAAATTGAAGGGCTGGAATATTGGTTTACCTTGGTGAACTAAAAGGCCCATATTCCTTACCCCAATGTACTGAGGTGCAGAAATATCATGGTATCACGACAATGGAATAACCCAGTCTCCCTGTACAAAGTTACTGAAATATCACTGTCTTTGACCTCTTGGGCCCAAATATATGATAGTGAATCTTACATATATCTTCCAGGAATTATTTCTGATCTCCAGACAGGCTGTCAGTGATTGGTGCCTTGGTTGAACAGTCGAGAAAGGGATCTGTTAAATGATCGCATGATAACACAGCCAATAGTAATTCTCAGGCTAATGGGTTTTAAAACCAACCTAAGATTACTGTTCTGTTTCTAATTTCCACACCAGTCAGCCTATTTATTGCTTTTTCTCTTTGTTTCTCTTGATCTGCCCATCTCTTGCTAATTCCCTTTACCTACTTTTTACACACACTGTCAGCAATTTTCTAAGTTAATTGATACTTAGGGTTATGGGCTACAAAGGAGCTATGTGTGCTGTCAATAAGTCTTATTCCCCCTTGTGCTTTTTTTTCTCGGTTAACGTTCATTCCTTGTGAAGACACTGACTCAATAAGGGAACATTACTATGGTTCCTAAGCATTGTGCCTCATTTTATCTGGCCATTCTTCATGTCTGGGTAGGAACGTGAAGGGGGCAGAAATGGTATGTTAGCCTTTATTGTGCGGTGCTTGGAATATTAAAAAAAGTAATGAACACTTGTTGCAATTTTATACAGCTTTGGTGTGGCCACATTGGATCCATTGTACAGTTTTGGTCTCCTTACGTAAGGAAGAATATACTTGCATAGAGGCAGTGCAACAAAAGTTCACTGGATCGATTCATGGAATGAGAGGGTTGCCCTATAAGGAGAGATTGAGTAGAATGGGCCTATATTCTCCTTTCCTCATTTACTTAACGACAAATTTGATTTGACAACCGATCGACTCCCCAGCCAGAGGGAATATCTTTTCCCATTTGCTCTCTCAAAACATTTCAGAGTTTTAAAAATCTCAATTAAACAACCTCCACTCCTGTGGAAATAGGTTCAAGTCTCTCCTCATAAATATAGCTGCCCTTCCCTGACACCATCCTGGTGATTCTATGCTGCATCCTCTCTCTAAAAAGAAAAAAAGACTTGGGCCAGGATTTTACGACCTCTCCCACCTGGCAGGATATTACAACCCCGCCAGACTGAATGGAGATTTAAACGGCTTGCCGCATCCTCCAAGGCTTGGAGATACTCTGTGGCGGGACCGTAAAATCTTGGCCTTGCATGTATATAGCGCTTAACACAACCACCAGACGTCTTGACACACTCTACAGCAAATAAATTACTTTTGAAGTGTATTCACAGTTGTAATATAGGAAGAATGGCAACTAATTTGCACAGAGCAAGTTCCCACAATCAACAAAAGTGAAAATAACCAGATAATCTGGTTTTTGGGAAAGAACATTGGTCAGGACACTAGGGATAACGTGCTTGCTCTTCTTCAAAATAGTGCCATGGGTTCTTTTACATCCACCTGAGCAGATTAATGGGGTCTTAGTTAAAGGCTTCATCTGAAAGATAGCACCTCCAACAGTACAGCACTCCCTCAGTAAGTGTACTGAAGTGTCAGCCTTGATTTGTGCTCAAGCCCTGGGGTGGGACTTGTACCCACAACCTTGAGACACAGGAGGTGAAAATGATACCAACTGAGCAACAGCTGACACTTTAACTCAAAGGGCAGGATTTTCTGCCTGTCGGGCGGTCAGAGCAGGAGCGGCCGTGGGGGTGGGGGGGGGGGGGGGGTGTGGACTGGATCGGCGCCCGCGATCGGGGCCGCGCTGCCATTTTGTGCGGACGGGCCAATTAAGACCCGCCCAGCACATTTCCGACTCCCGTGAATAGTGGGAGCGTGTGGGCTGTGGCAGGCGTGCACAGACCACCGGGTCCAATGGCCACCCAGCAGTCTATTTAAAGGAAAGCCTGGCAGCCTCCTGTACGCTGCTCACAATGGCCACTTCCAGGTCACACTGCAGGGGATCTGCTCAGCAGGGCACTCTGGAGGGAAGGGCAGAGGAGCAGGCCAGGCTGCAGGGTCTGCCACAGGAGCAGGGCAGGCTGCAGGATAGGCCAGCGGGGGGGGCAAATGCGCCCCTCACTTTTCTGATGATTGCTTTGCTGCCCTCCTCAAGGAGATGGCAGCACAGCGGGAGGTGTTGGTCCCCCAGGGTGGGACGAGGCCCCCCCACATGATCAAACGTGCCTGGGAAGATGTGGCGGAAGTGGTGAGATCCCACAACGTGGTGCAGCGCGCCTGGATCCAGTGCCGTAAGTACTTCAATGATTTGTTGCACCCTGGAAGGGTGAGTACCATGTTGACATTGGGCATTAAGCCCAGCAGGTAGCCTTAGCTTTTGGGGTTCCCCCCAAGCCTTACTGTCATGACTGCATTGAATCATGTTGGGCATTTCTCGTATGCTGGGTGGGCAAGCAGATAGTGCCCATGCTTACATCAGCCTGAGTGGGTCATGAGGAGATGGGTTCTCCCCTGCACCATGTGTTGCTCTTAGTCGCACATGACTAGTCAGGGGGTAACCTGCAGGAGATGCAGCTCGGTGTATACTCAGAACTCCAACACATGTCCTATTCACGGTGATGAGATGGTGGAAGGGGAGCCGCAAGTTCTCATGGAAAGAATCATCGGCTGCCCTCAACGCTTCATGTAGCTGTGCCTACTTGCTATGGGAGCTAAGACTGTGTGTTTCCTAAAGTGATGGATGCAGAATGTGTCCAAGGTGGCAGTTGTGGGGGTTTGGGAGCAGGCGTACTATCTTTGTGTGACTGATCAGCAGTAGCGGGGAGTTGAGACACTAGAGGCAGCCAGGCCCAGCTCATGGCTTTACGCCGTTTTGAGCAGGAGGCCCTGGAGCTTGAGAGGCCCCATGCATCCAGGTCAAGTGGTGTCAATGATGCTAGGGTGGAACAGCCAGGTATTTAAGGCCAACAGTGAGATCCGTGATGTCCTCCCACCATCAATAGCACTGATGATTGTTTGATTTGTTATTGTTGCAACATTGCTCGGTCACAGACTGATAGAGTCAAGGTCTGGGTCATAGACAAAGGTCACTCTGCCCTTCGAAGATGTGCGTGTCCAGCACCTTCCAAAGTTGCCTTATCCTATTTCCAACTACCATCCCCATGGCCTTGTATGCCATGGCATCACAACTGCACATCCAAATGCTTATTACATGTTAGGAGGGTTTCTGCGTCCACCACCCTTTCAGGCAGTGCGACCCACATTCCCAACACAGTGTGTGTGCAAAAGTTGTTCATCACATCACCTGTCAACCTCATGCCCCTTACCTTAAATCAATGCCACCTGGTTACTCATCCCTCTACCAAGGGGAAAAGTTCTTTTCTGTCGACTCTATCTATGCCCCTCACGGTTTTATAAACCTTAATAATGTCACCCCTCAATCTCCTCTGCTCCAAGGGGAAATAACCCCAGTCTATGCTACGTCTCCTCATAAGTTAAACTCTCCAGCCCAGCCAGCACCCTGGTCAACGACCTCTGCACTCTCTCCACTCCAATCACATCCCTCCCATGAAGTGCATTTCACAACTGCACGCAGAACTATAGCTGTAGCCTAGGCAGCATTTTCTGCACTTGGAACATGACCTCCCTGTTCCCATACTCTATTCCTTGGCTAATAAAGGCAAGTATGGCATTTACCTTCTTAAACACCTTATATACCTGTCCTGCTACCTTAACGGGCTTGTCGATATGCACAGCAAGATCCCTCTGATCCTCCTTACTTTCCACAGTCCTACCATTCCTCATGTATTCCTGCGCCTTGTTTCTCCTGCCCAAGTGCAGCACTTCACACTTATCCACATAACATTCCATTTGGCATTCCTTAGGCTATCTGACCAGCCCGTCTGTATCCACCTGTAATGTAAGGGTATCCTTCTGATTATTTGCCACCCCACTAATATTCGTGTCCAAAGGTTCTGGAAGGTTGAGCGCATAAGGTGCCATGGAAAAAGGGATGAAGTGTGTCACTGTCTGCACACTAAGTGATCCACTCTCCTTGTTGTTATTTTCAGCATCATCAGAGCCTGTCCACCAGGAGCAATTGCAGATACCCCCTCTCACACCTGAGGGGTCTGAACTGTCACCTGTGTCACAGCGAGGCAGGCACCAGCGCAGATACTCGTAACTCGGTGGGCACTGCAACATCGGCTAGTGTCCCGGGGCACAGTGGAGAGGGCACTTCACATTCGCTGGAGGAGCTGGCAGAGACAGAGAGTGCCGATGGCGCCAGCAGTTGGAAGACTGCAGGGGAGCAGGCACATGCTCAGTTGGTGCGTGATGTGCCTCTGGAGTTGTCTGTGACGCAGCAGCTGCAGGAAATTCGGCCGGGTGTGCGGAAGCATCTGGGAGTGTTGCATGAGACTATGCTTCACTTGGTGTCCATGGTGGAGGAAGAGTCCACGCGGAGCATCAGTGATATAATGAGCCTCATGGCAGAGCATCATGCTTCCTCCATGGAGAGAGCGGCGACTCTCATGGAGAGGGTCTTCCAGGAGAACAAGCAGCTTCTCCCGGGGATACGCTCGGACCTGCAAGCCCTCACAGCACCAGTGGCCACAGCTGGTCATTGCCAATGTGGGAGATGGTGTGGGCTTCAGCTCGGTGCCCATCCATCGACTGAGCAGGGAGGTCCAGGACGACCTCACATTGGCGGAGCAGCTGCCTGTCGTATTTGTGGACCCCTCTCACGGCGCTCCGGATGAGGGCAACAGCTGCTCCGCCCCTCTCCCAGTGACCGCTTCATCAGGTGAGGCTGCAACGACTGGGGGAGATGCCAGCTGTGGGGCCAGCACAGGCTCCACAGGCCAGAGGACGTCCACCAAGGTCATCGAGGCCAACAGGACAGCAGAGTCAGCAGGCTGGCTCAGATACCACTCCCAGCGATGGGATGGCACCAAGACGTAGCACCCACAAACGGAAGCAAAAGGCACCTTAGGCACACCACAGGTTTGTCACTGGTGCTTTTGTGTTGGCCTGAGATTAGGGACTTATTATTTGTTTCTGCTTGAATAACTTTTTGTTTTGACTTTGTGAGAACTTCTGATTGTGAAAATTAAAACCAGATGTGTACCATGGCTGAGGGTGGCTCCTTTGTTCTGCATTTGTATGTTTTCCATACATGTCATGAGTGTTTGAGTGGACATTGAGGTTTATGTCCAAAGCCCTTAGTTGCAGCTGATGAAGTGGCAGATGTAAAACTTAAGTGCCGACTATGGAAGCGCCAGGCAAGGCTGGTTCTCCTGATCCATTCGTGTGGAGCTAGCTGGAGATTCATTGGATTAAAGTTTCCCAGGTGTCCCTGCCTCCTTGGTGTAGTCCCGGGTCAGCGATTAGCCCTTCATCGTTCCCCTGTGCCTCCTCATCCTCAGACTCACTGCTGGACTCATCGTGTGCATCCGCAGACACTGTGTCAACGTCTTCATCGTCCACTGTGTCCCCCCTTTCCAGCGCAAGATTATGTAGAGCGCAGCATGCAACCATTATCATTGAGACACGATCTGGGGGGTACTGGAGTGCGGTCCCGAGCGGTCCAGGAATCAGAAGTGCATCTTGAGAAGACCGATGACTTTCTCCTTGTGGTGCCGTGGCTTCTATTGTACCGCTGCTCAGCTTCTGTTCTTGGATGGCGGAGAGGCATCAGGAGCCACCTTCTGAGGGGATAGCCCTTGTCACCCAGCAGCCATCCATCCAGCTGAGCCAGAGCACTGAAGAGCCCCGGCACCTGGGAGCGTATGACGATGTAGATATCGTGGGAGCTGCCTGGGTACCTTGCACAGACTTTTAGAATCTGCATCCTGTGATCACACACTATCCAGTTCATGGAGTGGAAGCCCTTTCTATTGACGAAGACACTGGGCTCACCTGCTGGTGCCTTGATGGCCACATGTGTACAGTCTATAGCATCCTGGATGCGGGGGAAGCCAGCAATGGCCACGAAGCCTTTCGCTCACTGTGTCTGGCTTGCCTGGCCCCAGGGGTAGTGGATGATGGTCAATACCCGCCTGAACAGAGTGTCTGTGACCTGCTAGACACAAGTGTGGACAGCTGATTGGGAGACATCGCAAAGATCACCCACCGAGCCCTGGAAGGAGCCAGAGGCATAGAAGTTGAGGACAACTGTGAGCTTCAGAGCCGCTGGCATGGGGTGTCCATCCACACGGTTAGGAGAGATCTCAGGGCCAATCATCTGACAGATATAGTTGACTGTCTCCCTTAACAGTGGGAGCCTCTTTCGGCACTGCACCTCAGTCATATTGAGGTAGCTGCTTCACTGCCTGTATACCCTGGCAGCAGGATAGTGGCATCTTCTGCAGCCCCTTCCACCTTGGACAACCTCTTGGCCCTGTGCCCCTTGTGCCTGCTCCTGGCCTCCCAAAGGTGGCTCCCCTGGAGGCTGATTGTGCACTCCTGGCCGCCTCCTTATTCTATCCCTCCCTTCCTCCTCAGAGGAGCTGTCTCCAGTGGACATGTCAGAACCCATACCCAGGCTAAAGGGAGGCCTCCAGAAAGCTGCAGGCCCGATTAAGATTCCTGACTGAAGACTGCTGAACTGAAGGTTCAAAGTACACAGGAAGCTGCTGGAATTCATCCTGAACCACTACAGATCACACAGGCAAGTTTAAAAAACTTCCTGCAATAAATACTTCACAGACCAGATTGACAACCCCACTGAGCCCTCTTATCCAGCCCATGGATGAGTTTGATTAAAGAGTCTCTTACCCGCTTGCCCGTTACGCCCATGCGCCAAGCCGAAGATCACACGGATACCTGAAAATCGCCGTCGATTGACGATTTAAGGGCCTTAACTAGTCCGTTAATTAATGGTGGGCACGCGTTAAACTTCATCGCACGCCTGCCCAGCGAAATAACGCGATGGCGCGTGGAGAAGCCTGCCCCTGCACATCAAGCAGAAAATTCTGCCCCATGACACTGTGGCTTTAATGGTTCACACAAAATTCTAACTATGGCCCAATTGATTTTTATTGTAAATTTATCATTCCTCTTCTATTTGTGCCCATACTTATGGGATCCAAGACGTTGTTGACTTTTTTTTCTATAACTTTATCAACCAGCACACATACATCAGGAATTATATATTTGAAACCCATATTTCTCTTTATTCACATCCTTTTCTGTCTTTCCATTGAGGATGCAATCCCCATGTCTTGTTTTGCCTCCCAGAAATCCATTACCTCACATAAATTGGATCTACTGCCTGTCTATCTATTGCATTAACCTGTCCATGTCTTCTTGGAGTCTTTGCAGTCCACCTGCTCTACACCTCTACTTTTGTATCATCAACAATATTTGAAGGCTGTACTCCCTAAATCTAAATGACCCAAATCTACTTTGAAGAACATGATGCCTAGGATACACCATTTCCAAGTCTTCTCCAATCCAACAAACACCAATTTACCTCAACTCTTTGCTTTCTATTTGTCAATTTTCTATCAATGCTACATTTTCTTTTGCACCATATGTCCTAATTTTTCGAACATCACTCATGAGGCAATTATTGAGCATCTTCTGAAAATCCATATACATCTACTGAATTCCTTTTATTCAGTTGGTTACCTCTTGAAAGAACTTCTATTGAATTTGTAAAACAAGACTTGCCTTTAAGAAATCAATGCAACCTAATCTTGATTGTCTCACGCTGCTCTAACTGCTGACTACTTTTTTCCTCAATTTATGATTCTAAGAGTTTGCCCACGATTGACGTCAGTTTTACTAGTTACTCACTTGATCCATCTCTTTCCATTTGAACAAAGTTCTTACATTGGCTACTCTCCAGTTGAACAGTGCAACTTGCATATTTGAGGATTTAAGAAATTGTGGATTGAAAAATTATGGTCAGAGACTCTGGTAACTCTTTTCAGCCTGGAATGATAGTGACTTATAAAACCCAAGTTTTGCTTATCTTTTTGGAACCAATTTTTTTTCTACGATTATCTTTACTATAGCCTCTGGCAGTACACCTACTCACTTACATCATCATATGTAAAAAGAAATACAAAATATTTATTTGGTACCTTTATCCTCCACACTTAAGCTCTCCCCTTCATCCTGAGTAGTCCTACATACAAATTAATTACACTTTTACTCTTTCACATACCCCCTTTTGACCCTTCCAATCTCTTTTCTCAACTCCCTGCTGCTCTTCATTATTTTTCATATTTTGCCACCCTTTTAAATTTTAGTCTAGTTTTATTCCACCTGTTTTTCTAGGCCTTGGTTTAACATATCGTATTAAAAAGGCAACACATCTGGCAGAGGAGAACTCCCTCAGTCCTGCACCGGAGTGGGAGCTTTGCATATGATCAAATCCTGAAGGTTTCAATTCACAGGCCTGAATTTCATGCTTGGCATTTGTGCGAAGTTGGCGGGCCCAAGGCCGGATGCTACATCCGCTCCGGGGCGAGATCCTGGATAGAGTGGATGTGGGGAAGATGTTTCCATTAGTAGGAGAGACTAGGACCCGAGGGCACAGCCTCAGAGTAAAGGGAAGACCTTTTAGAACAGAGATGAGGAGAAACTTCTTTAGCCAGAGAGTGGTGAATCTATGGAATTCATTGCCACAGAAGGCTGTGGAGGCCAGGTCATTGAGTGTATTTAAGACCGAGATCGATTGGTTCTTGATTGGTAAGGGGATCAAAGGTTACGGGGAGAAGGCAGGAGAATGGGGTTGAAAAACCTATCAGCCATGATTGAATGGCGGAGCAGACTCAATGGGCTGAATGGCCTGATTTCTGCTCCTATGTCTTATGGTCTTATGGAGATCGCGGTTTCACACTGGGAGATCAACGGGGTTTTCCTTTGGTCAGAAGGGTCGGGTGGGGGTGGGAGCCTGTTGGGTGCCAGGTTCAATGGCGACCTGGTGGGGGATTCAAAAGCAGCAGAGGCAGCTCTCTGAAGGTGACTAGGGGGGCACAGAGGGAGCTGTCGAGTTCAAGGGATAGCAACGGCACCTGTGCCTGCTAGGAGAGTACATCCAGTGGGCTTTCGGATAAGTGCCTGGGAATCCTTGTGGAGGAGGTTAGTGCCAGGTGAGACATCTTGATACCTAGGGATGGCAAGAGGAGGCTACTGCACCTCTTCAAGAAGGCATGGGCAGAGGTGGCAGCCCAGGTCAGAGGCCATGAGGTTGTGTGAGGCACATGAGCGCAGTGCCGTAAAAGGTTCAATGATCTGCTGCGCTCGGCAAGGGTGAGTACCGAGTTGACATGGGTCTGAGTTGAGAAGTGTTAATGGCTGGTCATCCCCTCGTGGTGCTCAGGGGTGTAAGGGTCTGAGTGCCAACTGTCACTGACATGGGCGCTCTGGCTGCTTGGCCTGAATGCTTTGCGGGTTGAAGGCTGCAACTCGGATGTGCCCTGCAAGGTGTACCTCAGGTGGGGCTGGCCAGGCTACAATAGCGCTGCAGGTAGAGAGTGGACTAATCAATGCTCCTCTGTCATTTAAGGAGGAGAGAAGCTATTACAACATTGGAGGCTCCCCCCCAAACCTGATGATTCTGACGAGGTACAAGATGGATGCCCTGGAGATGGAGTGCCGACGGTCAACTCGGTCCACCAGTCATGGAGATGCTGGGGTCTCTGGCAAGGGTAAGAGTGCAGTGCACAGATGTGAGACTTGCAAATGTTCATTTAAATCACCATGACACAAGAGTGGCTTTTCATGGGTGAACATCTGTTCTGCCATTATTTGTTAAGTTGTTCACTGGGGTGACTGTTAGCACCTTATAATATTATCTTTGTTGTTTGTAAGTGCCAAGACCATATACATTTTGCTTTTGTGTTAATGGCCTGAGTAAACTTCACTTGTTTCATAGCCTCATGCTGGACGTGAGAGGCTCTCAACTTTATTGCACAGGTGCTGAGTGAACTTTGGGTTCAATGGAATGGGTCTTTGCAAACATCTGGTAAGGAGGTGGTGCCCCTGGTATGAGGTGGAAGGAGTGCCTGGACAGCCTAGCTGAAGGAGCGTTGAATCAAGGCCTCCCTGATGTCCCTGTCCCCATGAAGGTTCCAGAGGTCGGTCTCCACATCCTCAACGTGTTCTTCCCCGGCCGCCTCTTCTGATCCCCAACTGGAGTCATCATCTGTGGCCTGTGGAGCTGCCTCAAAATCCTCATCCTCCAGTGGGTCCCCCCTTGCCAGAGCCCGATTGTGGAGAGCACAACATGCAACCAACATAAAAGACTTCCACACGCTCCGGAAGATATTGCAGTGCTCCCCCAGAACGGCCCAAGCATCTGAATCTCATCTTCAGCAGACCAATGGTCCTCTCTATCACCACCCTTGTGGAGGCATGACTCCTATTATAACTGCTCTGCTTCAGTCCTTGGGTGCCGGAGAGGAATTAAAAGCCATCTTTTCAATAGATAGCCCTTGTTATCCAGCAGCCATCCACCCAGCCAAGTGGGAGAGCCGAACAGCCTTGGTACCTATGAGTGTTGGGGCTGTATGCATCATGGGACCTGCCAGGGTACCTTGTACAGACTTGCAGAATCTATGTCTTCTGGTCACAAGCTATCTGCATGTCCATAGAGTGGAAGCCGTTCCTGTTCACGAAGGCACCTGGCTGACCCGCTGGCACCTTGAAGGCCACTTGAGTGCAGTCAATGGCACCCTGGATGCAGGGGAACCCAGCAATCGTAGCAAAGCCTCTGGCTCACTCAGCCTGGTTGGTCTCATTTGTCTGATAATTAATAAATGTCATGACCTGCCTGAACAGAGCGTCAATGGCCAGCTTGACACAACTGTGGACAGCTGATTGGGACACTCCACACAGATCCCCCACTGACCCCTGGAAAGAGCCGGGGGCATAGAAGTTGAGAGCCACTGTGACCTTTAGAGCCACTGGCATGGGGTGGCCACCTACACAGTCAGAGGTGATCTTAGACCCAATCATCTGACATACAGAGGTCACGGTCTCCCTGGAAAGGCAGAGCCTTATTCAGCACTGCACCTCTGACATGCTGAGGTAGCTGCAACACTGCCTGTACACTGTGGCAGCGGGATAGTGGTGTCTTCTGCGGCCCCTTCCACCTTGGACTCCCTGCTGGCCCTGCGCTCCCTGTGCCTGCACCACTCCTCCCACAGGTAGCTCCCTTGGACACTGCCTGTGGACACCTGGCCTTCTCTCCCCTCTGCCCCGCTCTTCCTCCTCAGAAGAGGTCCCACCAGTGGAGTAGGCAATCCCCATTACCAGAGAAACAGAAGGCTGTCTTGGTGACTGGAAGGGTCCACACGGTATAAATCCTCCAGGGACCTTGGAGACACCAATGACTCCTGAAATGAAGGCTAGCAATGCAAAGACTGAAGCTAAAACCAAAGATAAAACTGTCAAGATTGACTAAGCAACCAGCAGCAAACTATTTCCTAAATTCTTCACTACTCACACTGGCAATGCTCCAAACCCATTTTATCCCAAATTTGGATGACAGTTTGATAAAACTGTGCCACCCGCCTGCCCGTTTTGCCCATGCAACAATTGCAAAGCCGCATGGGCAATGTAAGATCTCAGTCAATAGGCTTTTCAATGGCCTTAATTGGCCCTTTAATTGTCGACAGGCATGGCTCCGACTCCAGCGTGTGCCCGCCAACCTCAATATCGCACGCGTGCGCGATGACCTTGGGACACACGCCCGATGTCGTTTTGTGCAAGTTTATGTGCGTTTGGGTCAGGCACACGCCCAACCTCTGAGTGTAAAATTCAGGTCACAATTTTCTGATTCAGAAAAAAGAGTTACCACTTAACCAAACTCGCAAATTCAAAAAATGAATAAACTAATCACTTAGATCTGGCAACCAAAACCTGCCTTTTTGTGCCTGCTCGATGTTTACAATATATAAAATGGTCGACAACCTAATCAGATTCTGTTTGCAGTTGGGTTTTATAACCTTACAATGCAACTGATGTCAGAAACCCTCCGCATCGGTCTTTACATCTAGAGTTCTCAGTAAATGTTGACAAAGCTCATGAAATTCAGGCACAAAGTTAGGCAACAGAAGGCCAACTCAGTGGAAAATGATAATGATTAATAATTTAACTGAGTCGACAATTAGGCTTAAACCAGTCAACCAAGGAACTGACAAAGAATAGCCTCAGTGAGAGATCAGTAAAGGGACAAAAATGTCAAGTGGTTAAGGGGTTGGTGGGGGGGTGGGGGGAATGTGGGTGGTGGGGGTGGGGGGGGCAGCAGTTGCTGTGTGGAAATTAGCAAATGTTATTATAAAAGTTTAAAGATGTTAAGCCAATTGGTTTTAGTTTAATCGGGTTATCATGATAAATTTTAGAATGAACAGGAATGTTTCAAGGGAAAAAAAAGAGTTAATGTTTCGAGTCCATATGACTCTTCTTCATAGCTAAAGAGAAGTAAAAATGTCACAAAATTTATACTGTTTAAGTGGGGTGGAGCAGGTGAAGCTGGATAGAAGGCCAGTGATAGGTGGAGGCAAAGGAGAGATTGCAAAAGATGTCATGGACACATGAAGATAGTAGGACATCTTCCCTTCAGCCCCTCTGTCGGCATCCCTCCGGGATACCCTGGTCCACTCCTCCATTACCCGCAACATCTCATCCCCCTCCCATGGCCCCTTCCCATGCAATCGCAGAAGGTGCAACACCTGCCCTTTTACCTCCTCCATCCTCACCGACCAAGGGCCCAAACACTCCTTTCAAGTGAGGCAGTGCTTCACTTGCACCTCCTTTAATTTGTTCTACTGCATTCACTGCTCCCAATGTGGTCTCCTCTACATTGGAGAGACCAAACGCTGACTGGGTGACCGCTTTGTGGAACACCTTCGGTCTGTCTGCAAGCATGACCCAGACCTTCCTGTCGCTGCCATTTCAATACTCCACCCTGCTCTCATGCCCACATGTCTGTCCTTGGCCTACTGCAATGTTCCAGTGAAGCTCAACACAAACTGGAGGAACAGCACCTCATCTTCCGACTAGGCACTTTACAGCCTTCCGGACTGAATATTGAGTTCAACAACTTCAGACCATGAACTGTCTCCTCCATCCCCATCCCCTTTTTCCAATATTTACTTTCATTTCTTAATTTTTATTTTTTAATTTTATTTTTTATCCATTTATTTTTATGTTCATTTTTATTCATTGTTTAATCCCCACCTTTTATCCTATTTTCAATCTTTTTTCCCACCACCGTCCCCTCCCCCCACCCTACCCCCACAAGGGCCATCTGTTACTTGTTCAGGTTGTTCTTTCCAGAATGCTTATACTTGTCCTGCTATTATCACATTCTGCTTTCTGACCTTAATGCCACCATCAGCACCTCATTTAGCCAGTACCACTATCATTAACACCCATTTGTCCTTTTGTCCGTGACATCTCTGGAAATGTCTCCTTTGTCTCCACCTATCACTGGCCTTCTATCCAGCTTCACCTGCTCCACCCCCCTTAAACAGTATAATTTTCATCACATTTTTACTTCTCTTTAGCTCCGAAGAAGAGTCAAACGGACTAGAAACGTTAGCTGTTTTCTTTTCTCTCCACAGATGCCGTTAAGCCTGAGATTTTCCAGCATTTTCTGTTTTTGTTTCAGATTTCCAGCATCAGCAGTATTTTACTTTTAAGGAAGTAACAAGACCTCATCACGGTATGTTTGAAGGCCAAACCTTTTATTGTTCACGTTTCCTGCAGTTTGGCCTAGTGAATCAACATTAAGCTGGATTCAGTTCTTATGCCTCTTCATTTTACACCCCAAAAAAATACAACTCACATTTCACTAACACGAAGAAGCAGTTTTCATTTTCTGGATAAAAAGATAAAAACAGAGATAAAAACAGTTCTGTTGAAGGGTCATGAGGACTCGAAACGTCAACTCTTTTCTTCTCCACCGATGTTGCCAGACCTGCTGAGTTTTTCCAGGTAATTCTGTTTTTGTTTTTTCATTTTCTGGCTTGGCTCAAAGACTAAAGAGTGGATTTTTTTTATGTGCTCCTTCATTTTATGGAGTGTTTCGAACTTGTAAATCCACAGTAGTTTCCCATGGAAAGTTCCTAACTGCGTTCTACATTCCACTTCACAGTCCATACTATAGCTGCCTGCAGCCAGCACCATAGTTATCAGTACAGTACGTGCCAATTAACGGTCCCCCTGCTGAGGAGGACAGCTGTTCACATGGGAACATTACTCAGGCACTATTTCATTCCTGAGATGATCAAGTGGGAAAAAAGTGCAGATCAAATGTTACCACTTCTCAGGCACATCATTTGAGCCAGCAACAGGACCTTTACAATGTTCTCGTCGGTGTAAAGATGCCATTTTCCATTGGGTTATCACTTGGAATTTGGGTAATGGGTGTAAGCCAGGAATTACTGAGGTCTCCACAATTTATTGGATTTCCATCCCTGAGGAATTAGGCAAATTAAATTTTTTGAAGAAGGTAGTCAAATTGGCACAATTTTTCAAGAGAATTTTTCCAGCCATATTTGCTGTGCATTGCTTAGCTTGAAATCTGGAGTGGTAAAGCATATGGGGTGAGAGAGAGGAAATAAAAGTACGGAAAAAGAGTGAAGCATAGGAAATGAATAAACATATAGGATAAAAGAACACGGGAGAAATCAAATAAGCAAGAAAAAGCAAAAAGAAAATGAAGTCAGAGGAGAAAAACAGGAGAGAGAGAGTAAAGCCACACGTGAGTGAACAGTAAATTTGAAATTACTCCATAAAGTGTGTGCTTGACAAACCGCAAAAAGAGGCACAAGGTCAGTTTTATAAGTTTTGCATTTTATCTTGGAAAAACAGAAGAGGCAGGAAAAGTAGAGGGAAAGGGTGTGATAAACAGGAAGCACTCCCTCGTGATATGCAAGACCAGGCTTCTCTAGAATCACAAATGCAAATGCAGAGGTCATTTGTAGGGCTTAAATAGATTACTATCGAAAGTTGTGATATTTCTGTGTTAGACAATACTGTAGTACAGTAAGGGTACTTTTTATAGTATTTTTAAATTTAGAATTTGGAGACAAGTAATTTGCTGTCTTGGAAAACAACCCATCCCAATTTTCCACCAAATTGGAACAGGTCAGTTGCATCCAAGCTTCTTAATTCAGCAACAAGGAAAATAAGAAAAGACCTTGCACCAGTATTACACATGCCACAACCCCAGGATGTCTCAATGTGCTTTGCAGCCAAAGAAGTACTATAGTTCTGAAGTCTAGCCACTTTTGTAATATAGGGAAACACAGCTAATTGCATACAGTAAGCTCCCACGAACTGAAGTGAGATAAATGATCAACAAAATTGTGAGTGGTATAAAGGATAGTCCTGAATGACTCTTCTGATCCCAGTGAGGAAGCTTCTTGCGCCTGTTCAGTGTCTTCCCTGAAAATCAGCTGGAATCAGGACCTCGCTGTGTGATCAATAATGGGTGTGAGTTACTGAGTCATTCAAAACTTTTTCACATTTTTGTTTAGCTATTTAAACTATTATTAGATTGGTATGTACAAAATAATAATTCAGAGGGGAGGTGTGGTGTTTGTTGGTGTAGGGAGTAGGGGGAGCTCTTTGAGCAGGGAAGCCCTTGTCGCCAGGGCACATGGTACCCGATCACCTGGAGGCCTCTGCCCATTGCATATAGCAACTACCTCCCCACCCCCACCAACCAGAATACCAGTGGCATTGTACTGACTAGGCATAATTGTCAGTGACGTTATCTAGAATTTAAAGGACCATACAGACTATGTATTATTAATCTTCACAATATAGCTGAACTGGGAATAAAGGGCCTGGACTTAAAAAAAAGATTACATGAACATCTTTCACAACAATTGGACGTTCCAAAGTGCTTTACAGCCTACAATGTACATTTGAAGTGTAGTTACTGTCTTAATGTAGGAAACTCAGCAGTAAATTTGCCCACAGCAAGCTCCCACAAACAGCAGTGTGAAAATGAACCAATAATCTGTATTTGTGGTGTTGTCTGAGGGATGAATGATGCCCAGGACACCAGGGATAACACCCCTGCTCTTCTTCAAAGTAGTGCCATGAGATCTTTTATGTCCACCTGAGAGAGCAGATGGGATCTCGGTTTAACATTTCATCCAATGGACGTCACCTCTGACAGTGCAGCACTCCCATGGTACTGCGCTGAAGTGTCAGTCTTGTCTTTTGTGCTCGAGTCCTTGAGTGGGAATAAAGCCCACATTGTGACTCAGAGGGAAGAATGCTACCAAGTGAACCATAGCTTCCACACTACATTAATTCAGCCTTCCATCCCTTTGAGGTTGTTAAAATGAGAAACATAATTTAGGAAATGAAGGGTGAGCAAAAGAAACTATATAATCGATGCACAGTGCTTGCTGTGAAGTTACAATCACCTAGTGGCATAAGTAGGAATATGGCACTGTCTCTTTCATTGTTTCAGCATCCCTTTTTATCATCTATTTTCTTTAAAAAATAAGTCTTCCTACAATCACCATGCAATAAAAGGGTTCAATTTAATGGCCATGGTGGTGGCCCTGTCCACTGGCCAGAGAGCCATGGGCAACCTCTCCGCAGTTACTTCTGGGAGCCCCAACTAGATTAAATGTCAATCAGGCAGTTTGCTGCTTGCCATGAGGGAATCCATGTCTTTAAAGATGAAGAACCCTTCTCCAAGAGCAGCCAGCCAATCAGAGGACCGACAGATCTTCAGTCCCAGCAGCGCCACTGGGAATGGTGACCACTGTTGGGACTGCAGCAGGCTAAGGAACAGCAGCCATGGAGGAGGCCCCAGAGGAGAACTGCGTGAGTGGGGTCTACTCACTGGGGCCAGTCAGGGAGGCCGGAGGTCAGTGGGTCAGGGTTGCCGGGGGGGGCGGGGGGGGGTGCGGCGCGCAGGGGTTGGGTGGATGGTGTTGGTGTTGGGAGGAGGGGGAACTCTTTCAGTGGGGAAGCTCTTGTCGCCAGGGCGGCCTCCACACTTGGCATATGGTTCACCCTGCAGAATACCAGGAGCAGCAGCAGGATAAGGCTCTTACATGGCCATTAATTGGCTACTTAAGGGCCTCATTTGGTCTCTGGGCAGGAGGGTCATCTTTGACCTTCCCCGTCCCTGACTTAATCAGAGAAAATCAGGAATGTACCGGGCATTATGCCCCTACCCTTCCCTCCAGATTCTCTGGCCCCAATGCTTCCCTGACGCTTTGGTTTTGGTGGGGTGGGGTGTGGGGGTCATATTAAATTCTGCCCATAATGTGCAATGGTTTTACAAGATATATATATTAAAGTAATAATTTGAGGATAAAAGGAGATTCTTTGAGAGAAAATTTAACAATTAGTTACACTGCAGTTGGTACGCAGGCACTATACACATCTGTTTGCATACCTAAAAGAATGTCTATAAAAGCAATAGAGTTCCAGTTTTATTACAAAATGTTTTGCACTCATATTTATTAAGCTCTGGCACAATGTTGTTGATTTGCTAAATATCACACAATAGGGGAGAAAAGATTGGTTGTCATTTCATTTTTAGGATCCATTTTGTAAATTTCAAAGTGCATCTTAAGTAATGGTCTTTTATCAGTAAGTGTTTCAATCCGTACTAAACAAAAAGGGATTTTTCCCTTTATTGTTCAAGAAATCGAAAGGGGATTTACTCCTCCGACGTTTCCCCAGTGGTAACCCAACTTGGTATCAGGGGACTGGGAGATTGGTTGGGGACTTATTCTACTAACTTTTCTGGTGACTTTCCCACTCAACTTACATTAGGGACAGGATTTTTAAGGGGACGAGCACGAGCAGCTGCCTACAAACAGAGGGCAGCCGATTCAGGTAGTTAATGGCCTGTTAAAAGCCTATTATCACAGGCCATTTTGTCTGCCTGCTGGCCCTCCCCCAAGGTCCTGGGAACTAGGCCCAACTGCCTGGAGAGGGGCCTCACGGCACCAGACCAGGATGACCAGCTCTCCAAGCAGGCTTTGAGGCCCTCCCTACCTAATTGGCTGCAGCCTCCAATTGGTCCTCCAGCTTTGAGAGCCCACCTGCCGTCCTTAACTGGACAGTGAGCCCATGTTCTGGTCACTAATCGGCCAATTCGGGGAAAATCACTGACCATTTCACCCACATTTTGGGGTTCGGAGCCTCATTTGGCTGCATTGCTGGGTCTCGACCTGATGAGCAAAATCCTGCCTCAGGAATCCAATGCATCCATCTAAGCATGGAACATAATGATGCGCAAATTTACCAGTGCTCTCACCCTGTAAGAAACAGTGAGTAAACAAATCTGAGAATGGTTAGGCAGAATGGCAACCAAAAGGAAAAAAAAAATGCTGTGGAAAATGTTTCCTAGACACAGAAACGGCTGGCAAAACTCAAACTCTTGATTGATGCCTGGCTCAGGTGGTCCTGGCAATATCTGCACCTTAGAACTTTGGCCAGAATTTAGAGTTTGGTGGGCGGGCGAGAATGGTCGGCGGGCCTGGGAGCGAGCGGGAAACAGCCCGCTGCCCACAATCGGTCACTGGCTGCTATTTCACACTGGCGGGCCAGTTAAGGCCTGCCGAGCATGAAGGGTGGCTCCCCAATGGTCAGGAAGGGGCTGGTGGGGGGCCCGTCAGCCGCCAGGTCCAGTGGCAACCCGGCGGCCAGTTTAAAACCAGCGCAGTCAGGCCCTGGAAGATTGCCGGCGAGGAAGACATCTTTGTATTGTCAGCAGGAGATTAAAAATTATGGATTCCAATGCGGCTGCAGATGCCAAGGGGGAGGGCAGCTCGGGTGGGCACTCAGCCACCCGATTTTCTGATGAGTACCTCACGGCCCCTCTGGAGGTGGTGGCTGCCAGGAGGGACACTCTTGTCCCCAGGGATGGAAGGAGGAGGCCACTGTACCTTACACCTTAGCAGCAGTGTGGGAATCCTGTGACGAGTAACTCACCTTCTGACTCCACTATCTACAAAGTACAAGTCAAGGGTGTGATGGAATACTCCGCACTTGCCTGGATGACAGCAGCTTCAAAAACACTCAAGAAGCTTGACATCATCCAGGACAAAGCAGCCCACTTGATTGGCACCACATCTGCAAACTATCACTCCCCCCACCACCAGCGCACAGTGGCAGCAGTGTCTACCATCTACAAGATGCACTGCAGGAATTCACCAAGTCTCCTTAGACAGCACCTTCCAAACCCATGACCACCACCATCTAGAAGGGCAAGGGCAGCAGATAGATGGGAACACCACCAGCTGGAAGTTTCCCTCCAAGTCACTCACCATCCTGACTTGGAAATATATCGCCCTCCCTTCACTGTCGCTGGGTCAAAATCTTGTAACTCCCTTCCTAAAAGCATTGTGGGTGTACCTACAACACAGCGACTACAGTGGTTCAAGCAGGCAGCTCACCACCACCTTCTCAAGGGAAACTAGGGATGGGCAATAAATGCTGGGCCAGCCAGCGAAGCCCACATCCCATGAATGAATTAAAAAAAAACCTTACAAGAAGAGCTTGGGAGGAGGTGACATCGCCGGTCAGCAGCCATGGTGTTGTGCAGCGCACTTGGGTCCAGTGCTGCAAGAGGCTTAACGATCTGCTGTGCTCAGGAAGGGTGAGTACTGTGTTGGTATGGATCAGTGTGTTGCAGTGTTTTGGGCTGGCCGTCCCACTGTGGAGCTCAGGGGTGTTAGAGTCTGAGTGCCAGCTGTCAATGACGCCGGAGCTGGCCAAGGCAGTGAGCCCTGGCTGCTTGGACTGAGTGCCTTGTGGCTCGAGGGCCATGACTCAGATGTGCCTTGTCAGGTGCTCCTCAGGTGGGTTGGCCAGGCTGCAATGGTGCTGCAGGTAGAGAGCGGACTAATCAATGCTCCTCTGTCCTTTCAGGAGATGACAACCCATAACAACGTTGAAAGGTCACGGACCGGCAGAGGCCCCGCAAACCTCCTAATCCAAATCAGATACGAGCAGGATGCCTTGGAGATGGAGAGCGCCCCGCACCTCAGTCAACTGGCCGCGGAGAGGCTGGGGTGTCAGACAAAGGTAAGAATGCAGTGCACAGAGGTGAGAGTTTCAGATGGTGCAAACATTCTTGTGTAGTCTCATCATTGATGGGAGCCTCAGAACTGGATTCCCCATTGACTGTTGAAAGACAATGGCACCATGATGCAGGTCTCCATTGTCTCACCCAGGGTACCTGGCGTGTACAGTGACAGTGTGATGACTTTAAATAATGACATGTTGGTGTTCTCCCTTAGATTTGCCACCATGCACTCAACTGTAGGACCCAGAAAGTCCACCCCTAATGCCAAAGGACCGCCAGGCTCCAGATGTACCTACATCACACCCACTCTCTGAACCAGGCACCAGTGCAAATACCAGCACCTCGATGGCTGTTAGATCTTTGGCTAGAATGTCAGAGCACAGCAGTGAGAGCACTTCACACTCGTTTGAGGTGCAGGTTGAGGCAGAGAGTGCCCAGGGTGCTGGCAGTCGGAGGACTGTTGGGGACCAGGATGATGCTCAGTTGAAGACTGATGATGAGCCTCTGGAGTTGCCCATTAGGTGGCATATGCTGGATGTCCAGTGAGATGCATGAGGACCGGCTGAGATTCATGAGGATACGCATGCCATGGTCTTTGTTATTGAGGAGTCCACGTGGAGCATGAACACTGCATTGACCCTCATGGCTGAGCACAGTGCCTCCTCCACTGAGAGAGTGGCAACTCTCATAGATCGGCAGCTCCAGGAACAGAATCAGGGGTTCCTGTGGTTACGCTTGGACTTGCAAGCCCTCACATAGGCACTGACATCAGGTGGTCAGTGTGAGAGATGGATGATGCATCCAGTATTCCAGCTAGGTGCCCGTCCATCAATGGTGAGCAGGAAGGTCCAGAGTGACCTCACTGGCACACTAGCTGCCTGTCGTCTCTGCGGGCTCCTCTCAGGGTGCTCTGGATGATGGCAGCAGCCCCTCTGCCACTTGTGTGGCATCTGATGAGGATGCGATGACTGGGGAGATGCCAACCATGGAACTGGCCGCTCCCTCCCAGGTGGGGCCAGCACAGGTTCCAATGGCCAGAGGACCAACGCCAAGGTCCAAGGCCAACAGGACAGCACAGTCAGCTGGCTGAGTCCAATGCAGGTGCCAGCGAGGGGAGAGTGCCAAGACGTAGCACTCGCAAAGGTAAGTTTAAGGCACCATGAGCACAAGAGGGACTGGTCGCCAGTGATCTTCTGTTGTGCAATGGTTTGTTTATTTTAAGTGGTCTGGGGTTGAAGACCAGAGAAAAGTTCTGTTAATTTGTTTTGACTGTCAACAAGAGATGAATTTTCTTTTGTCGTAATGGCTTGAGTAAGCTTCACCTTTTTTATTTATTGCGGTGCAGGGTACACCAGTATGTAATGCTGGGCATGGGTGGCTCGAAACTTTATTGCACAGGCACTGAGTGGACTTTGGAGTCAAAGCAAAACGTTGCTACAGACATCCGGGGTAGAGGCAGCACCCCTGGAATAAGGTGGTAGTACTTATTTGGCAGCCTAGCTGAAGGAGCGTTGGATTAAGGCATCCCTACCTCCCTAGAGGTTACAGAGGTCTGCCTCTACACCCTCAACATTTTCCTCACTGTGCTCCTCTTCGGACTCACTACTGGATTCAACATCTGTGGCCTGTGCAGCTGCTTCAACATCTCCTTCCTCCAATGGGTCCCCCCTCCATGGTGCCAGATTGTGGAGAGCACAGGATGCAACCACTATCAGTGACACCCACTTTGGGAGGTATTGTAGTTCTCCCCCTGAACGGCCCAGGCATCGGAAGCGAGTCTTCAGAAAACCTATGGTCCTCTCTATCATTGCCCTTGTGAAGGCTTGGCTCCTGTTGTAATGCTGCTCTGCCTTTGTTTTTGGGTGTCGGAGAGGTGTCATGAGCCATCTTTTCAATGGATAGCCCTTGTCACCCAGCAGCCACCCATCCAGCCGGGCTGAAGCACTGAACAGCCCCGGCACCTGGGAGTGCATGAGGATGTACACATCATGGGAACTGCCAGGTTACCTTGCACAGACTTGCAGAATCTGCATCCTGTGGTCACACACTATCTGAACGTTCATGGAATGGAAGCCCTTCCTGTTAACGAAGGCACTCGGCTGACCCATTGGTGCCTTGATGGCCACACGTGTGCAGTCGATTGTACTCTGGATGCGGGGGAACCCAGCAATCACTGCAAAGCCTCTGGCTCGCTCTGCCTGACTGGCCTTGTCCGTATGGAAATGAACAAAAGTCATTACCCGCCTGAACAGAGCTTCTGTCACCAGTTTGATGCAACTGTGGACAGCTGATTGGGAGACTCCATACAGTTCCCTCACCGAGCCCTGGAAAGAGCTGGAGGCATAGAATTTGAGGGCCACTGTGACCTTCAGAGCCACTGGCATGGGGTGTCCATCCACATAGTTTGAGGTGATCTCAGACCCAATCATCTGTCTCTCTTGAGAGGTGGAGTCTCCTTCGGCATTGCATCTTGGACATATTGAGGTAGCTGCATCACTGCCTGTAAATTCAGGCAGTAGGATGGTAGCATCTTCTGTGGCCCCTAATGCCTTGGACTGCCAGCTGGCCCTGCAGCCCCTGTGCCAGCACCTCTCCTCCCACAGGTCGCTTCCCAGGAAGCTGCATTAGGACACCTGGCCTCCCTTCCCTTCCGCCCCTCTCATCCCCCTCAATGGAAGTGCCTCCAGTGGAGATAACAATCCCCATTACCAGGGTTACAGAAGGCTGTCTGATACCCGAAAGGGTCCACGTGGTCTGAATTCTCCAGGGTCCTTGGAGATGCCAAAGAGACCTGAAACGAAGCCTGGAAATGCTTACAATGAAGCCCCAAACAGAGATGAAGCTGCCAAGTACCAATAAGTCACCAGCAGCAAACCATCTGCCAAACTCCTCACACCTGGCAATACTGCTGACCCTTTTTATCTTCATGTGGATGAGGTTTTTGAAATTATCGGCTGGCCACCTTGCCCATGCGGTGAGCGTGGAATTGCACAGGCAATGAAAAGTCAGCATCAACTGACTCCTTAATGGCCTTAACTGGCCTCTTAATTAATGGCAGGTGCAGCTCTGACACCCGCTGAGCGAAATATTGCACAATGACGTTGGGACGCTCACCCGACATCATCGCGTGCTATTTTACACTCAAGAGAGTCAGGTGCACACCTGCCGCCGAGCGAAAAGTTCTGCCCTCTGTGTTACCGTCAATGTTTTGGGAGTTTAAATGTAGGAAACTTGGGAGCCAAAAGGCTGTGGGACCTCACTGCAATTTATTTAAATGGTAGGCACTCAGGACACAGCAGGTGGAACGCAGAAGGGTCAGAAAGCAGTAGGTAACTCCCAGATTGTGGAGCAATTTTAGAATGGAAAACTGGTAGATCACTTCCATCTCATTTTCCCCAGGTTATGCACCAGATGTATGGAAAACAGCAGGGCAAATTCAACCTCCTCATTCTTATTTTCCTTTCATTCACTAGTAGCAACAGCTCTCACTGTGCGTGTTGTTTTCTCTCTCTTGCTAGTCACTAAGTGAATTGCCCTCAGTTAAGGAAGAGCACCACTTCAGTGTATAGAGACTTCTTTTCAAATTGGAGAGAAAGTAATAGCTAATGCTTTAGCCAGAGGGAAAAGGCAACAAACTGCTCAAGTTTAGCAAACCTGGAAGGAGCAGAAGACCGGTGAAGAATTTGTTTTATTTATAACACTGGTGAGAGCAAATGTGTGTGTGTGGGCCTTTGATCAGGGGATGAAATTTGCATAGGATATAATAAATTAAAATATCATGGCTGATTACATCATTACATTCCTTGGTATTGTATAATTAGGCTAGGTTGCTACAATGACGCCTAAAGATAACAAATGGAAATGAGTTGAAGTAGATGAAAGGGAGTCAAGTTCTTCATAGTTGTTACCAATTAGGGGGTGGTGAGGGAGAGAAAGAGGGGTCATACTGATACCCTATATGTTACCATCAAAGGGTAAGGGGATAGATAAGTGAGTTGATTTGAAAGGCACGCCTTTCAGTGGTAGCTTATTCAGATATTTTAAGTCCTCAGCCTGTAGTTAGGTCTTTATGTACTTTTTCTATTGAAAGATGTTTTGATAAAGTGAATATATCTGTACATTAGTCCTAAAAATTCAAAGATCATCACTTCTTCCTAAACATTCTTGGGATTGCACCTGTATTTCCTTATAATTAGTTGTCTATATCCTATGGTGAGATTCTCCTTGAATTGGCACAGTGGATTTCAGTTTCCAGTTCTTATTAAATAAATAAAGGACAAAGGCCCATGTTGTTAATGGGATATCCTGCTTATTCTCGGCCTTTAGTAAGCATCAATACTATGCAATTTAGTACATAAGTGCGAATAACGTTATCAGGGATCATGAATACTAAAGAAACTAGAAATATTGTGAATTGTTTTGGATGTTATAAATTGAACACTCATGCCTGCATGTCGAGTGACAAGTTTGCAAGAAGGGCTCAGTTTAGAGATGATGTGTGGTGAAAATCACTAGGGAGGTATTGTGACCATCTGTTGGTGCCATGCCACAGACTCATTCCTAAGGAAATCAGTTAGCCTGGGTATCGTCTAATAAAAGTGTGACATTAGAGCTTGTGGCTTGAGTTCCTGCACACACTCCTGCTGAAGAGAAGACTTGTTAGTCTAATACTGTTTGCTTAATGGGAGTGATTAGATAAAAGGGAACATTTTGGCTGCCAACCCGATTACATTGTTTGAATTCAAAGGAGATTATACGATAATAGTCATAGATCAGAAATAAAGAAGATATTTAAAAAGCACGTTGAATTCTCACACTGTGTACCGGCCCCAAACTGTTCCACCTCCTACTGGTTTCATGGTTTCTTTCCTGAGGGCATTCCTATGTTTCCTGGTTATAGCACTTTTGTTGCATCAGTTATGTTGGTATAGCATTATCTTTATTTGTGTGTAATGTGAAGGGTGTGGCTGGTGAGACTGACCCTTCATTGATTTATAGAATGAGGGGTAATAACAGAGACTTCTGGATACACGGAGCAGAGCTTTATGACAGCGGAATTTTATGTTCCCGCTGAAGTCAATGGCATTTAGAATGGCTCGCCCGCATTTTACGGCCCTGTCCCCGCCAATACAGGGCCGTAAAATTCTGCCCATGAAGTGAGATTGACCAGACTCCTATAGCAACAAAATATAGTTATCTCCTTAAAAACAACAGTGGCAAGAGGATGGCCAGCTATCTTTAGTCAGAAGAAAATTGTTTGGCACTACAGGAAGCTACCTTATTTTAACAATGGCTGCGTTAATTTGCAGCCAGCACACAGAGAAACCAATAATTAAAATCATCGTCCAGTGATGTTGGCACTGGGCTGCCAGAGTTGGTGCACATTTCGAACCATTTTAAAAAGAAAATCACGGCACTGGTTCCTCATTATAGCAGTTTCCTCTGTTTACTCCCTTTTCATGCCTCACCTGATATTGAGCACACTTCTGCAGTACCAGCAGCCTGCGAGTATTTTGACCAATCTAGCCACTCTTCTTGTGCGAGCATTGGCAAACTATTCAGCTGTGTGGGTCATCATAGTCAAAGCCTCATCTGGGGTCTACACAAATGCATTTTGCAGTTCAGATCCCTGGGTAACAACTTGGAGTGGAAATTCTGGCTTATTTTCTTCCTAGCTTGGGAAGGTGGAGGCAAATTGTAGTCATCCCGATGCTGCTTAGCTCAGTGGTAGCACTCTCGCCTTTGAGTCAGTAGGTAGCGGGTTTAAGTGCCACTCAAGACTGGAGCACATATTTTTAGCTGCACCAAGAATGTCTACTTTCACCTCTGTAACATTTCTTTACTCAGCCCCTTGCTCAGCTCACCTGCTGTTGAAACACTCATCCATACCTTTGTTACCTCTCGACTTGACTATTCCAATGCTCTCCTGTCAGGTCTCCCATCTTACATTCTCCATAAACTTGCGCTCATCCAAAATTTGGCTGCCCTTACTCACACCAAGTCCTGTTTACCCATTACCCCTGTGCTTGTTGAACTACACTGGCCCCACAGACCAGCAATGCCTCAACTTAAAAAGTCTCATCTTTGTTTTCAAATTCCTCCATGGCCCCAATCCTCCCCATCCTGTAGCCCTACAACTATCCATGATCTCTGCACTCCTCCAGTTCTGGCCTCTGCTTCCCTGATTTAATCACTTCACCATTTGCAGCCGTACTTTCAGCTGCCTAGGCCCAAAACTTTGGAATGATCTCTTTAAACCTGTCTGCCTCTCAACCTCTCTTTCCACCTATGGAGTTCAGCTCTTTTGTCCATGTTTGAACCAAAGCTGTAATGAAATCAGAAGCCGAGTGGCCATGGCAGAACTCAAACTGAGCGTCAGTGAGCGGGTTTTTGCTAAGCAGGTGCCACTTGGTAGCACTGTTGATGATCCATTCCATTATTTTACTGATGATCGAGAGTAGATGAATAGTGTGGTATTGGCCGGATTGCATTTGTCCTGCTTTTTTTTGCATAGGACATAGCTGGGCGATTTTTCACATCGCTGGGTAGATTCCAGTATTGTAGCTGTACTGGAACAGCTTGGCTAGGGGCGCAGCAAGTTCTGGAGCACAAGTCTTCAGTGCTATTGCCAGAATTTGTCAGAGTCCATAGTCTTTGCAGTATCCAGTGCCTTCAGCCATTTCTTGATATCACGTGGAGTGAATCGAATTGGCTGAAGACTTACATTGGTAATGCTGGGGGTCTCTGGAGGAAGCCAAGATGGATCATCCACAGCACTTCTGGCTGAAGATTGTTGCAAATGCTTCAATCTTATCTTTTGCACTGACGTGCTGGGCTCCTCCATCATTGAGGGTGTATTTGTGGAGCCTTCTCCTCCAGTGAGTTGTTTCATTGTCCCCCACCATTCACGACTGGATGTGGCAGGACTGCAGAGCTTAGTCCTGGTCTGTTGGTTGTGGATTTGCTTAGCTCTGTATATCACTTGCTGCTTATGCTGTTTGGCATGCAGGTAGTCCTGTGTTGTAGCTTCACCAGGTTGACACCTCATTTTTAGGTATGCCTGGTGCTGCTCCTGGCATGCCTTTCTGCACTCTTCATTGAACCAGGGTTGATCCCCTGGCTTGATGATAATAGATGAGTGGGGGATATGCTGGGCCATGAGGTTACAGATTGTGGTTGAGTACAATTCTGCTGCTGATGATGACCTTCAGCACCTCATGGTTGCCCAGTCTTGAGTTGCTAGGTCTGTTTGAAATCTATCCTATTTAGAACGGTGGTAGTGCCACACAACATGATGCAGGGTATCCTCAGTGTGAAGACAGGGGGTCTTTGTCTCCACAAGGACTGTGTGGTGGTCAATCCTGCTGATACTGTCATGGACAGATGTATCTGCGGCAGGCAGATTGATGAGGATGAGTTTGTGTGTTTTTCTCTCTTGTTGATTCCCTCACCACCGGCTGCAGACCCAGTCCTTTAGGACTCAGCCAGCTCAGTCTGTAGAGGTGCTACTGAGCCATTCTTGGTGATGGACATTGAAGTCTCACTCCCAGAGCATATTCTGCACCCATGTTACCCACAGTGCTTCCTCCAAGTAGTGTTCAACATGGAGAAGTACTGATTCTTCAGCTGAGAGGGACGGTACGTGGTAATCAGCAGGTGGTTTCCTTGCCCATGTTTGACCTGATGCCATGAGATGCAATAGGGTCAGCTGTCAATTTTGAGGACTCCCAGGACAACTCCCTCCTGACTGTGTACCACTGTGCCACCACCTCTGCTTGGTTTGTCCTGCCAATGGGACAGGACATACCCAGGGATGGTGGTAGTGGCGTCTGGGACATTATCTGTAAGGTATGATTCTGTGAGGATGACTATGTCGGGCTGTTGCTTGACTAGTCTGTGAGACAACTCTCCCAATTCTGGAACTAGCCTCCAGACGTTAGTAAGGAGGACTTTGCAGGGTTGATAGGGCTGAGTTTGCCGTTGTCGCCTTTGGTGCCTGGGTCGGTGCCAGGTGGTTCGTCCGGTTTTATTCCGTTTAGACTTTGTAGCAGTTTGAAGCAACTGAATGGCTAGCTAGACTATTTCAGAGGGCATTTTAAGAGTCAACCACATTGCTGTGAATCTGGAGTCACATGTAGGTCAGACCAAGTAAGGACAGCAGATTCCTGCTCTGAAGGGCATTAGTGAACCAGATGGGTTTTTAACGACAACAGACAATGGTTTCATGGTCATCATTGGACTTTTAATTCCAAATTTTTATTGAATTCAAATTTCACTGTCTGCCGTGGTGGGCTTGAAACCTGGGTCCCCAGAGCATTACCCTGGGTCTCTGGAATACTAGTCCAGTGACAATGTGACTACAGCACTGCCTTCCCAAGAACTGGTGCGGAACAGAAAGGCCTGGGCGCTGGGATTGGCCCACCAAAGGCATGTAATGTCATTGGTGTTTTGCAGTGGAAAAAATGGGCAAAACACTCAAAAAGAAAAAAAGTTTTAAAAAGAAACAGTGTCCATGAAGTCGAAGATTCACAAGATATTGAGATACCCTTCTTAGAGGAGATTAAAGAATTAAGTGCCAAATTATTAGAGTGCAGAGATCTAGGCAGAAGGTCACAAGACACTGGAGCAGCAGTTTCCATTCTTTAAGATTGTGAACCATGGCTAAACAAAAGAGTTCCTTCAACCATCCTGCAAAAAGCTACACAGACCAGGAGGAACAGAGCTGAAGGTTCTGGAAGAACCAACAATTACTTTAAAGCACAGGAAGAAAGTAATTACTGAAGTACTGTATGTAATTCAAGATTAAAGTTGTTCACTTTTAAGCAGAAAGGCATGAATTGAATCTAATTCGCAGAATAGAAGAAAGAAAGAATGGTGAACGCCAATCAGGAGACTTCAGAGCAGAATCCCTGAAGCAGTTTACAGGATTGGGAACGATGAAAACACCTTATTGTATAACACTGCGCCCAGAAGCGAAACCTATATGAATATCTACAACCAGAAAGTTTCCACACCCCTTACTTCCAAAGATAAAGAAAGAGATTGACTGACTGGTAAGACAAGGAATCATTTCACCCATAAAAGAACCGTCAAGTTTTCAAAGTCAAACAGTTCTGCAAGAGTATGTGTTGATCTCACGTAAACCAATAAAACGTTGAAATGAGAAGTCTTTCCAATGATATCAATAGATGAGAGTTTAGCAAAGTTAGGGGAGAGCTCAATATTTTCTAAATTAGAAACTAATAGCAGATGCTGGAAAATACCACTAGAAGAGAAGTCCAAGACTCTCACAACTTTCATGAAAACTTTTGGAAGATTCTGTTTTAACAGATTACCCCTTGGAAACAACATCAGCACCAGAGATCTTTCAAAGAACAATGTCAAATCTTTTAGGGGGCTTACACAGAGTTGTTTGCCACATGGATGACATGCTGATATATGGGTCGACTCAAGCTGAGCGTGACATAAGAGTGAGAGCAGTACAGAGAAGACTACTAGAGGCAAGTTTGACATTCAGCGGTAAGTGCGAGGTTTCACAGGGAACAATCAAGTTAATTGATCACATAGTGAGTGCATCAGGAATAAAGGTTCATCCACTGGAGACCAGAGTCATAAAAGAATTTCCAGCTCCAAGGAACATTACGGGGTTATAAAGGTTCATGGGAATGGTGAACCAAGTGGCAAAATTTCTAAAAAAAAATACTTAACAGAGCTCAAAAAGCCACTATGCTGATTGTTATGTCAAGACAATGAATGGTCTTGTTGGGAAGAAGCATGTTAAGAAGTTATTCAAAAATCATCCTGTCATCAGAGAATATTAGCACACTGTGATCTGGAGTTACTTACAATGGCAGCAGCAGATGCATCCTCTACAGGAATAGGCGCAGTACCTTTTTAGGTACAAAGAGATGGAAACACAGACCAGCCTATTATGCATCATGGTCATTAACAGATACAGAGAAGAGATATGCAGTAATCGAAAGAGAAGCATTAGCAGCCACGTGGGCATGTGATGGTGAAGGGTCATACGGACTCAAAACGTCAACTGTATCCCTCTCTGCAGATGCTGTCAGATCTGCTGAGTTTTTCCAGGAATTTTTGTTTTTGTTCTAGATTTCCAGCATCCGCAGTATTTTGCTTTTATATATGGGCATGTGAGATGTTTGCTGACTGTGTCTTAGGTCTTCATGTTGTGATAGAAATAGACCATTAACCTTTAGCCGCATTATTGAATTCAAAAGAGCTTTCAACTGTGACAGTCACTTCAAACGGTGTTTCCCCAAAGTTGCCCGTGAAAAATGTATTTGCATGCATATGTGTATTTTCTTACCCATGGAGTGAGAAGTTCTCTTTAAGATATCACTGCAGCAAAGCCTTTTCACTTAAAAAAGAAAAGGTTAGTTTATTTCACTCTACTGCGCTGAAATTGCCCAAGAAAAGTTACTAACACATACACAAGTAAAGATTAGTTACAAATGAAGATAAAATGAAGACTTATAAATGTAAATCAAGATTAGTCCATATTCGGTGCAGGCCTAATATGTTTAGAAATTGGGGTGTTACATTGCCAGAAGTGAAGGTCTGGAGGTTGTAGAGTTGTCTCTGTAGCTGCGATGGTTCCCACTGTTGAATTGCCAGAGGTTGCTTTAACAGGTGAGCTTAGTATGTGGAAACAGGGTTCACAGGGAGGAGAGAAGGTTCTGTTTTTCTGGCTCTGCAGGCGTGGCACTTTCAAACTGCCTAGTTACTAACAGCAGAAGCCGTGGTCATTTCTAGATGCCTTTCTCTATCTCTTCCTGGGCTGAAGCTTCTTCAAGATGGTTCTCTGTGGCTCTGCCAGCTTCCTGCCTTTCCCAATGCTTTTTGTAGGTAAGCCATGATGGCTACTGTTAACATGTGACCTGTACAAATTGCCACTCCGTCTCCCAAGTAAGGCATTGACACTTCAAACAACCCTTCTCCCACCTCTGGTTCTTAGCTTTTGTCCTGACCAAGACGACATTTACCTTCTTACAATGAGGTATCAACAGAACCTCAGTATTTCCTGGATGAGGCCACAATGAACTATAATTAAAATAAAGATTGTCTTTTGTCTTCTTAGAAGAGGAGACCCACTCTGAAATCCACAATTCTCCCTGGTAGCTTGGAGCCATTTTGAAACATGGTCTTTAAATTCAGTCCAAGGTTCTTCTTTAAAAAAATTTAACCTTTAAAACAGTTTGTCTAAAAATTGGTAATTTCATATTTGCGCACAGTAACGCAACAATGCCATCAAGAGTTCAAAGGTTTAAATTAGGTTTGATACTCATACGGTATATTTTCAAGGGGAACAACAGAATATAGCAGATGCGTTATCATGCATTGAAACGGTAAAAGTCATCTAAGAGTTTGCTATAATGACAGTTCATACACCACACGAAGGTTGAGTGAAATCAAAGAGACTCAAAAAATCAGACGAGGAATGTAAGCAGATCAGAGAATTTTGCATTAGAGGATGGCCAACATATACACCATGTAGTCCTATCTTGAGACCATATTTCGAGCACATCCAACAGTGATCAATGATTTACTGGTATATGATGATAGAATAGTAATCCTAAGAGCATTGAGACTTGAGACTTTACAATGCCAACATCAACGTCATTCAGTTATTACCAAGTGCAGAGCTAGAACATGGTATTCGGTTTGGTGGCGGAGTCTCTTAAAGCCACTGGAAGAAATGATTCCAGATGTCTCATGTATACAATTCACAGACAGGAATCACTAAATCATAAACCCACCACTGTCATCTTCTTTTCTTACAGGCCATTGGAATACTGAGGAATGGATTTACTTGAACGTAAAGGGAAAATGTTCATAGTAGAAGTAACTTACTATTAGGAGGTGGATTGAAGAGAAACAGTTACATGGTCACACATCCGAAGCAGTGGCAACATAGTTGAAAGAATTTTTTGCAGTCCATGGGATTCCTGATATTGTGTTATCAGATAATGTCCACAATTCATGGACATAGATTTTCAAGAGTTTACAGAATGATTTGGTTTTGTTCACGCAATGAGTTCACCAATGTTTCTTCAGGCTAATGGAGAAGCTGACAGAGGTGTCAGAAATGTAAAGGCATTACTGAAAAAGAATGAGGATTTTCGACTAGTGCTCGCGAGTTATACATCCTCACACTTGCGGGATGAATTGGCTCCATGCGAGTTACTCATGGGGAAAAAGGTTATGCACACTGATTCCTACCCTTCCGCATACAGTGATGCCACATATCAAAGACACTGACTTCAAGAAAGTATGAGAAAGAGGTAACTTATTGAAGTAAACAGATGAAACACTATGACAGTCATCATAGAACAAGAACAATGTTGAACCTTTTGACAGGGAGAACAGGTTTGGATCAGAGATCAAGATTTGGAGAAATAGTGTTGAGATCTTATATTGTTCAGATGGTCAAGGCACAGTGAGAAGCAACACTAGAGCTTTGACTGCTATTCCACAACAGTGTGAAAAACAGAGACCAAAGAGGCCACAATCAGAAATGAAACACTGAAGCAGGTGATCCTGAAACATCTACCAGTTCAACAGCATCCAGAGGACATCAGCAGAAAGCAGATGCCTTATTCCCTACACGAGAGGAGGACAAGGTACTGTAGAGTAGTGAAGATATCACTCTTATCAGTGTAAGGGAAGGTGAGAATCTCATAAAACAGGAGGAAGGAGAGAAAAGAGGGAATAAGGAGAGAACATGGAGAGGGAAAGAAAAATGACATTTACCGAAGAGAGCGAAAAGAGGCTACCTTTCCTAGGAGACGTAAAAACACTGAAATGTTCAGAACAACTAGGAGACTGAACCATTGGGTTTCCAGGAACATCAAAGAGCATTGAAGCTTGAACAGAGACTTGTCGGGGCGAAGATGTAGTAGAATGGAGTATGTTAGACTCCTCCAACCCAACAACACAATAATATAGAAACCTCCAAATCCAATTAGGAACTGACCATAAACATAGGTCTTAATGGAATATATTTATAGTCTGGTGCAGAGGGCATGAGGACAATGTAGACAGCTTTATTACACTTCATGTGGATAGTTTATGGCGGGAGTTTTGTGCGTTTGCATTTGGGGTTGGAAGCCTTGTTTGCTTGTGTTAGGAAAGGGTTAATCAGACTGTCCTGAAGTCTCCCATATTAGAGTGCAATTGATTTCTCTCCATATTGTAACATTATTAACATTAGCCTTTAGCAGTTCAGCAGGGAAATAGAAGTCAATTTAAATTACCAATGGGCTCTGGGGTCAGGGCTGACCCTGCAGCAACTATATGGAAACTATTGTGAGACTGATAACAAAGTAACGGAATTATACTTGTTAACCTAATGAAGAAACTGTTTAAGTAAAGAAAACTAAATTGATGTCAATTCAGTTCTCTTTATATGGAGCTCTATTTGAACTTGTATATAATTATGCAACATGGGATTGTGTGGATTATCATGTAATGGGAATAAGAGAAGTATATAAAATATGTTTGTCTGTAATGACTATTTAGATTTGGAACATCCTAACGTACTGTAACATATTTGAATCACCAACCAGCCATAGCCAGTTGCGATTGTATGACTTTTTAATTGTATATGTAGGCACTTCTGCATGCACAGTATTCTTACAAGACACTCGAGTTCAATGTTCAAGAGCCTAGCACAGGAATGCAAATTCCTGAAATGACCACTCAAATTTAAATTCTTGATTGGTAAGTGGCACCCACCTTCTTGAATTCCAATCAGCCTCTTAGCAGATCAGGATATTTTGACAAACAACAAAGAATTGATGTTTTGAATGTGAACTTCTCATAGGGAGTCTCACTTACCTGGTCCATCCATTGGGAAATCACAGATAGTAAAATGGAAAATGGGAAACTTTGCCAATAAGCTTGCTATTTTCTGATATGTACTCACATACAGTATAGCTCTCCTCCTGGCCCCCATTCAGAAATTGACACTTCTTGGCCCTAGGAGTGAAGAAGGGAAATAAGTGTGCATGTCAGAGAAAGAAAGGCTGGTACTTATAGGAGATTTCACAACCTCAGGATAAGTCAAAGCACTTCAGAGCTAATTAAGCACTTTTTCCAGCATAGTCATTATTGGGAACATGGTAGCTGATTTGCGCACAGCAAGCTCTCACAAACAGCAATGTGATAACGGCCAGATAACATTTTTTGGTGATGTTGGATGAGGGGGGAAAGATTAGCCAGGGCACCACAGGGAGGACTCCCCTGCTCTACATCAAAATAGTGCCCTAGGATCTTATACCCACCCGAAAGAGCAGGCACAGCACACATCATTAAGAAGAGAGAGAGAAAGAAATAACTGAAATACAGAAGAGTTTAAAATAATGCAACCAAGAAAAATCTAAACAAGTAACAAATTGCGAAAGATAGGAAAGATCAAAGAAAAAAAAAATGTTATATTTTTCTTTGCTTTATGATCTTCACTACTGCTGACCTTCTGTTACTCTATTGCCTCCTAATTTTGTTTTGATATATTACTTGGAAACATCAGGAATTGCAGATTCCCTAACCCTGGACGGCCCCAAAGTAATCTCACCTGATAAATGTGTAACTAGCTTATCAAGAAATACTACACTTGGATCAAAGATTTCCATAAATCACATGAAGAGGAGTTGCTTTGTAAGCCCTTGTGACACGTCCAGTCCAGGAAATCGTTCATCCAGTAACTCAATCCATAGTAAATATTTAAAGATAGATATTTTTTTTTTTTAATTGCAAACAGTCAGTGAGGAGCCAATGCATAACAGCAAAGTTGAAAAGGGTTAGAAGAGAAGATGAGATATATCAGGAACATGGTTAGCTGACACCAAGTTTAGATATTTAATGTCTACAGTAGGAGGAAGGGGTGAGGGAGAGATGTGAGCAGTTATCAGGTGAGATACTGCACCGGGAAAGGATGAGTAAGAGATGGTGCAAATTTCAATCCAGTGAGAATGAAAGTACACCTTACAATTAAGCAAGTGGAACTTCAAAATGTGTCTGCTTATGGGCTGAATTAGGTAGTAAGTGGACTCTATTCAGTTAACTGCCACTGACATCATACACAAATAAGCCTGGCAAATTTTATCCCTGAATCAGGAGTTTCTAATGCTTGGATTAGTGAGATGATCGGATAAATAGGCCATGGTGAGCTGCATTGGAAATCTATAATTGAATCAGGAATTGTTTACAGCAGATGACCTGGTAGTGCTGGGCTCCATTGAAAATCTATACTTGGATCAGATGACTGTTTATCTGGAATTGCCTGTTGCTTACGTTGCAGATCTTCACTGCTATTTTTGCCAGAGAAAAATCCGTACTTCAGTGAGATTCATAATCTCTTGATTTCCACCATAAAGTATGAAGTTGAGGCACAAAACTTTTGCTATTAGATATTGTTAGCTTATCCTATAATATACAGGATAATATAGAGAGCTTTTAATATGTGTTACAAGCATCTGGTAAATAATTAGTTATTACCCCGCAAATGTGACTTGAATGCTGATATCTAGGAGGTAGGATTCAGTGTGGGTTGATTAATAAATTACTGCAGTGTAGCAAGGAATGCATTTTCAGTTTGGCACTAACACAGCATGAAACCATTATAAAGCAAACACGTATTTTCCACATTACTTTTCCTTTATACACAGGATTGGATGCACCAGCAAAGAGAGCATGGAAACTTTGAATTATTTCCATTGTCTTTTTTTTGTGTTGGGGATATTTTCAGAGTCTCAGATTATTTTGAAACATTTGTAATTTTCTGTTTATTTTCACATTGTTTCTTGGGTTTTGCTACGGCTTTGATAATTATTTTTGTAGTCATCTGTTTGCTTCTATTTCTCGTGCTCCTTGATTTCTCTAATTTTCCTCCTCTTCTACTGCTTTCTTTTATTGCATCTCTCATTCCCCCGCCCTTGCCTCCTTTTCTTCAGTTTAAACCAAGAGTCTTCTCTGCCTGGATACTGAGAGAAGCATCAAACAGCAAAATGATTACTGAGATTACTGAGTCTGGGAAGAGTATCCTCAGTCAGCATCGCGGTGAAGCAGCCCGGGAAGAGCGTCCTGCGGTCAGCATCGCGGTGAAGCAATCCAGGAAGAGCGTCCTGCAGTCAGCATCGCGGTGAAGCAATCCGGGAAGAGCGTCCTGCAGTCAGCATCGCGGTGAAGCAGTCCGGGAAGAGCGTCCTGCAGTCAGCATCACGGTGAAGCAGTCCGGGAAGAGCGTCCTGCAGTCAGCATCATGGTGAAGCAGTCCGGGAAGAGCGTCCTGCAGTCAGCATTGTGGTGAAGCAGTCCAGGAAGAGCATCCTGCAGTCAGCATTGCAGTGAAGCAGTCCTGGAAGAGCGTCTTGCAGTCAGCATCGCGGTGAGGCAGTCCGGGAAGAGCGTCCTGCAGTCAGCATCACGGTGAGGCAGTCCGGGAAGAGCGTCCTGCAGTCAGCATCGCGGTGAAGCAGTCCGGGAAGAGCGTCCTGCATTCAGCATCGTGGTGAAGCAGTCCGGGAAGAGCGTCCTGCAGTCAGCATTGCGGTGAAGCAGTCCTGGAAGAGCGTCCTGCAGTCAGCATCGCGGTGAAGCAGCCCGGGAAGAGCGTCCTGCAGTCAGCATCGAGGTGAAGCAGCCCGGGAAGAGAGTCCTGCAGTCAGCATCGGAGTGAAGCAGTCTGGGAAGAGCGTCCTGCAGTCAGCATCACGGTGAAGCAGTCCGGGAAGAGCATCCTGCAGTCTGTTCTTGTTGAAAATAACAAGAGTGACATCACAAGACAGTGCGAGAGAGTGGCGGAGAGATCAGAACCAGCGCGAGTGCGGGGAAGCTTCAAAAAGTGACGTCAGCACAAAGGTCAGAGCTGATTGGTGAGTAGTGGGTAAGTGTTTTTCTCCAGTTAAAATAGATTAAGCTAAGGAAAGGTAGGGGTTCTAGTTTTTATCTAAAGTACATAAATAATTTAATGTTTTTTACTGTTTTTAGCTTAAAGTAAGTGTTTTTTTTTCAATTAGAGGCATGGCAGAGCAGCTCTGTCCCATGTTATGTACCGCCGGCAACATGTGGGAAGTCCTGGACACTCCTTGCGCTCTGACCGACCACTTGTGCAGTAAGTGCCACCAGCTGCAGCTACTTGAGCTCTGGGTTTCGGAGCTTGAGCGGCAGCTGGAGGCACTGACGTGCACGCGTGAGGCTGAGAGTTTCGTGGATAGCACGTTTTTAGACGTGGTCACCCCACAGCTTATGGGAATGCAGACAAAGAGGGAATGGGTGACCATCAGTCAGAAGAAAGGTATCAGGCAGGTAGTCAGGAAATTCCTAGGGTACATCTCACTTGAGAACCATTTGTCTGTGTTGGAAAGCAGTGAGAGTGATGGTTCCTCTGGGGAGTGCAGCCACGCTCATGGCACTGTGAGTGGCTCAGCTGCACAACAGGGGAGGAAAAAGAAGGGAAGAGCAATAGTGGTAGGAGACTCGATAGTAAGGGGGACAGAGAGGCGTTTCTGCGGCCGTAGATATAAATCCAGGATGGTATGTTGCCTCCCTGGTGCCAGGGTCAAGGATGTCACTGAACGCAGGGCATTCTAAAGAGGGAGGGCAAACAGACAGAGATCGTGGTACATATTGGTACCAAAAAATAGGTAGAAAGACGGATGAGGTCCTGCAAGCAGAATTTAGGGAGCTAGGAAGCAGATTAAAAAACAGGACCTCAAAAGTAGTAATCTCTGGATTGTTTCTGGTGCCACGCGCTAGTGAGTATAGAAAAAGGTTAGTCCAGATGAAAGTGTGGCTGGAGAGAGGGTGCAGGAGGGAGGGCTTTAGATTTCTGGGACATTAGGACCATTTCTGGGGGAGCTGGGATGTGTACAAGGCAGATGGGTTGCACCTGAACTGGAATGGGACCGACATCCTTGCGGGGAGGTTTGCTAAGGCTGTTGGGGAGGGTTTAAACTAACTTGGCAGGGGGATGGGATCCTGAGAGGAGGTTCAGCAGGGGGAGATGCACAGCCAAAATTAAAGGAGAGAGCAAGTGAGTCTAAAAGGCATCAAAATTATAGGCCAGTTAAGGCACAAGGGAGTTTGGCAAGGTTGGATGGTATTTATTTTAATGCAAGGAGTCTGACGAATAAAGCAGATGAGTTGAGGGCACAAATTAACACATGGAAGTATGATGTTGTTGCTGTCACAGAGAGATGGTTGAGAGAGGGGCAGGATTGGCAGCTCAATGTTCCAGGATATAGGATCCTCAGACGAGACAAGGAAGGAGGTAAAATAGGAGGGGGTTTTGCAATATTAATCAAGGCATCAATTACAGCAGTAAGGAGGGATGACATTTTAGAAGGCTCCTCAAGTGAAGCCATATGGGCAGAACTGAAAAACAAAAAAGGAGCAACCACATCGTTGGGATATAGGCCCCCAAAGAAACAGTCAGAGAGAAATAGAAGAGCAGATATGTAGGAAAATTTCAGAGAAGTGTAAAAATAATAAGGTAGTAATAGTGGGGGATTTTAACTTCCCCAACATTAACTGGGTTAATCAGAGTGTGATAGGTTTAGAGGGAAACAGAATTCTTAAAATGCATCCAGGAGAGCTTTTTAAGCAAGTACGTAGAAGGTCCTATAAGTCCTGGACTTAAGTTTAGAGAATGAAGCCGGGCAAGTAGTAGAGCTATCAGTGGGGGAGCATTTTGCAGATAGTGATCATAACTCCATTAGATTCAAAGTTGTTATGGAAAAGGATAAGGATGGGCCAGAAATCAGAGTTCTAAATTGGGGGAAGGCTGATTTAATAAGAACACACATGATTTGGCTAGAGTGGACTGGGAGCAGTTACTTTTAGGGAAATCTGCATCAGAACAGTAGGGCTCATTCAAGAAGGAAATAGGGAGAGTACAGGGCCAACATATTCCAGTAAAGATAAAGTGTGGAACCAACAAATCCATGGAACCCTAGATGTCGAGGGATATACAGGGTTGGATAAAGAGAAAAAGGGAGGCTTATGGCAGATACTGAGGGCTCAAAAGAGTGGAAGCCCTAGAGGAATAAAGAATGTGCAGGGGGGAACTTAAAAGGAAATTAGGAGAGCAAAAAGGGGACATGAAAAAACATTGGCAGGTAAACAAAAGGAAAATCCAAAGTTATTTTACAAGTACATTAAGAGTAAGAGGGTAACTAGGGAAAGAGTAGGGCCCATTAAGGACCATAGTAGTAATTTGTGTGTGGAGCTGGAAGACGTAGGTAGGGTTCTAAATGAATACTTTGTGTCGGTGTTCACAAGTGAGAGGGATGACGTTAGTATGGAAATCAGGCAGAAGGACTGTGATATAATTAAAGAAATTAGCATAGGAAGGGAGAAGGTTCTAAGTGGTCTGGCAAGCTTAAAAGTAGATAAATCTCCAGGTCTGGATGAAGTGAATCCCAGGATGTTGAGTGAGGCAAAGGAGGTGATAACTGGGGCACTGGCAATAATTTTCAATACCCCTCTGGCCACAGGAGAGGTGCAAGAGGACTGGAGGACAGCTAATGTGGTACCGTTATTCAAGAAGGGAGGAAGGGATAACCCAGGGAACTACAGGCCAGTCAGTCTAACCTCAGTGGCGGGAAACTATTGGAAGCAATTCTAAGGGATTGAATTAATCCACACTAGGAGAGGCAGGGATTAATCAAGGACAGTCAGCATGATTTTGTTAAGGGGAGGTCACGTCTGACCAATTTGACTGAACTTTTCGAAGAGGTGACCAGGTGTGTAGATGAGGGCAATGCATTTGATGTAGTCCACTTGGCCTTCATCAAGACTTTTGATAAGGTCCCACTTGGGAGACTGATAACAATGGTAAGAGCCCATGGGATTCAAGGCAATTTGGCAAATTGGATCCAGAATTGGCTGAGTGGCAGGAAGCAGACGGTGATGGTCGAGGGTGATTTTGTGACTAGATGCCTGTGTCCAGTGGGGTTTGTGGTATATATAAACGACTTAGACTTGAATGTAGGAGGGTTGATCAGCAAGTTCACGGATGACACGAAAATTGGTGGGGTGTAAATAGTGAGGAGGATAGCCTTAGATTACAGGAAGATATAGACGGGCTGGTCAGATGGGCTGATCAGTGGCAAGTGGAATTTAATGCAGATAAGTGTGAAGTGGTGCACTTGGGCAGGACAAACAAGGCACAGGGATACATGATGAATGGTAGGACTCTGGGAAGTACCGAGGATCAGGGAGACCTTGGTGTGCACGTCCACTGGTCCCTTAAGTTAGCAGGACAGGTAGATAAACTGGTTAAGCAGGCATATGGGATACTTGCCTTTATTAGCTGAGGCATAGAACATAAGAGCCATGAGGTTATGCTAGAACTGTATAAAATGCTGGTTAGACCACAGCTAGATTATTGCGTGCAGTTCTGGAATCCGCATTATAGGAAGGATGTGATTGCACTAGAGAGAGTGTAGAGGAGATTTACCGGGATATTGCCTGGGCTGGAGAGTTTTAGTTATGAGGAGAGATTGGATAGACTGGGGTTATTTTCCCTGGGGCAGAGGAGATTGAGGGGGGGAACATGATTGATGTGTATAAAATTGAGGGGCATAAATAGGGTAGACAGGAAGGAACTTTTCCCTTCCTTGGTGGAGGGATCAATAACCAGAGGGCATAGATTTAAGGGGAAGGAAGTTAAGAGGGAATGTGAGGAAGAATTTTTTCACCCAGAGAGTGGTGGGAATCTGGAATTCACTGCCTGAAAGGGTGGTAGAGGCAGAGACCCTCATAACATTAAAGAGGTATTTGGATGTGCACTTGCGATGCCATGGCATACAAGGCAATGGGCCAAGTGCTGGAAAATGGGATTAAAATAGATAGGTACTTATTTGACTGGTGCAGGCTCGATAGGCCGAAGGGCCTTTTTCTGTGCTGTAGACCTCTATGACTCTATTCCTGGACAAAATGAACACAATCATTTCTGTTCTTTGCTGAGGACTGCAGGGTCTTTTTGTATAGTTTCCCAGCTGACTGGAAATTCCATAGGACCTGATCTGGAAATTCCATACCTGTATCCAGTTTTCCACTGACAAATCCGTCAACATAAGAACACTGTTAACGTAGTTTTACTATACGAATGACTTTAAAAAAAAATCAAGTTGCTGACAAGGATTCAGATTTTTTTTCCTCCCAGTGTTTTTCCTGAATATTTTGGTTGATTTTGATTTTACTACTTTGTATAAAGGACTGCTGACGATAGCAATGTAGAATCTAGACAGGGTAAGTAATTGAGTCCAATGCTATGGGATGAATTAATAAGCACTGTTAAATGATGCAATAATTAACCCAAAGCACTCAATCATTTTGTCTCTGCCCAAATCTTTAGATTTAATAATACAACCGAGGCAATTTTTTTGAAACAATGACAATAATAGCAGTCATGATTGTACAGAAACAAAATGGACATAAAAGGCTCAAATTTCTTTGACGGTTTAGTGGGTGTGTGCACTGACCAGCACAGTATTGAGCCACTCAGTCCAGAATGGATCCAAGTTTGCTCCCAGGAACAGGTTGAACAAACTCATTTTAGCCAATTGGTCTGGTCATTACAATTGATCCTGTTGAAATTGAACTTGGTATGGGGTAAGAAATAAAAGAATAAGCAAGGCTTTCCACTTCTGATTATGGTCCGCCAACCACTGCTTACTTGTGAGGCTATAAACAAACATGGGGCAAAGCACAACTGAACATGCAGGCTGCCAACATTCATCATCCAAATTCATATATGAATATTGATCACTTGCTTCACTAGTTGGTCCCTGAGCTGACAGGGTTGTCCTATGATGAGAAGCTGAGTAAATCAGGTTTATATTCTCAAAGTTTTAAAAGAATAAGAGGTGATCTTATTGAAGCATTCAAGGTTCTGAAGGGGCTTGACAGGGTAAATACTGAGATGTCGTTTCCCCTGGCAGCAGAATCTAGAGCATGGAGGCACGGTTTCAGGATAAGGGGATGATCACTTAGGACTGAGATGAGGAGAAATTTCTGCACTCAATCGGTTGTGAATGCTTGAAATTCTCTACTCCAAAGGGTGGTGGATGCTCCATTGTTGAATGTATTTAAGGCTGAGGTAGGCATATTTTAGGCCGCTAAGGATATTGACGGGTATGGGGATTGGACGGCAAAGTAGAGCTGAAGCCAAAGATCAGCCATGATTGTATTGAACGGTGCTGCAGACTTGATGGGCCAATTTGCTCCCGTTTCTTATATCCCTGTGCTCTTACTGAAACTTCTGGTGACCATGGCTTGGTGACCTGTTGTGGGTCAATATTCTCTGGAGAAAAAGTGAAAAATCTCGTAGGAAAATCCAGGAATAAAATGACTTTGGTTTGTTGATGCTCTGTTCTCTAACACTGTGCCTCCTGCCAATGCAAGATGGCCACTGATACTGGTCTGTGCATGAGCAGAATTCTACGTCATTGCTTGCAGGAGACGAAATACCGGTTGGAAGCCGTTCACCCTGTTTCTGAGCCCCATGGCGAGCAGGCAGCCAGAGCACAACCTCCCCACCGTTCCCAGGGATTGGAGTGGGAGGGGAAGGGAGGCTTCTGATCCACTTGGTGATGGCCACAATTCCATTTGCAGCACTGGGGCTTGAAAAAAACATGAGGGAAAAAAGGCAAGAAAAACGTTAAGGAAGTCAAAGGGGATAAAGAAAACCATGGGACCAGGGAGATTCTGCTGCCGGCCCTGTAACATTTGCGGTTCCAGGGCCAATGATAACCGTGCATGTGCGCTGCTGCACATTGCCCCCTATAAAAATGGTGTCTGTGCATACAATAGTGCATGCATGGCATTGGCAGCAAAAGCAGCCTTTAACTAAATTCTTAAATGAGCATCAATGTATTATTACTGTTCAGGAGAAGCAGTAGGGTCAATGGGCCTAAAATTGCTGAGAAGCTGTACTTTTAGAATGATCATTAGTGGTGCTCACCATTATTAATTAGTAAAAAAACTTCAGCAATTTGTGGAGCGACTGAGGTATGCCATGAGCTCTAAACCTCTGCAAGTTGTCCAACCATTTGCACCGCTCTGCCATTAGTTTCGCCAAAGCTATTAATAGTCTCTTCTTGCCTCTCAGCTCTCCATTGTAGTTACTGGAGATTTGTTGGATTAATGCTGCCGCTGATTAGATTGAAAAATAATGGTGTAAGTGACCTGGTAATGATGTGATTTATAGCCAACACATGACTTTTAGCTCAATAGTCAACAAAGGGCTATTACAGCTTTGCAGCCTCACCCTTGCAGCCTGGAAATTGTTCTACATACTTTCATTCACCCTTAATCTCTCATTTCTGACAGTGTATTCTTGCCAGCTTTGCCATCCACAGCAATTACTTTCAGGGCCCCACCTATTTGTATGTTCAAGGAAGATGAAAGCAGGATAATGGCCTGGCCACTGTTGTTGAGTATTATGGATGACCTGGAGGATTTGCAGAGGGTGCAGGCGTGTCACTTGAGGGCAGGGCCAGAGACTGAACCAACTGCTGACTATAAAGAATGAACAAGGAATTCATGTTGTTTTATCAGTGACAATGAAAGAGATGATGGCCCTTACTTTCTACAGCACTGGTTTCTTCCAGTGAAACACTCGAGACCTCTGCAAAACCAGCTAAGGGGTTGTGAGGACCTGCATTCAACTTGTGACAGATGCTAGACTATCTAACTTCATTAAATAGGACAAGTCCCCTGCATCGCAAGGAGACAGGCCATCAACTTCCAGAGGATAGCTGGCTACCCCAGGAGGTAGGGGCTCCGCCTGCATCTGAAGGCTCCCCTGAGGATCCGATCACTTTTGTCACCAGGAGGCGGGTATCACTTGTTAACCATGCTCAATATCAGTGATACCCAACTGAGGGATCTGGATGTAAACTCATCAGAGATGCATTGCTGATGGGGATGTACAGATGCCACTTCACACAGCCTTTAATTTAAAAAAAACTGTCATTAACATTTAAAAAGTTGATTTAGATTGATTTCAGAGGTTGCAGTTGGCTTGTCTCCCAGTGCCACACCTCAATCTACCTTATGACCTTCATTCTCAGCTTTTTAAAAGTGCCAGGGTCTGCAAGAAAAGCCACTGGACACCCAGTCTATGGGGTCCATGATTCATCATTCACCTCACTGTTAACAGATCAGCATTCCAGCAGTTTGCAGTGTGAGGTTAAAGGAGGTTGCTCAAAAAACCTAATTAATGGTGTTCACTGCCAGAACTGTCATTACAGTAATTTCAGGCACTTAATACTTCATACAGAAGCTATATATAAAATCACTAGTTACACTGTGGCATATTTTCCAATCAGAATTGTTAATGCAGCATGTTAAATATTGGCCAGAAGCAAAGCGTGAAGTGATTTACCATGAAAAGATCATCAAGACTTTGCATGGGAATAGAGACTAGTTTGGAAACATTCCCCAGACTATCAAAACAGGCCTCTTCTGGTCCACACTGTTACAAGAACAACAAGAGTAAGGGGAAATTAAAGGTTAATAGTAATTTGTCTGTTTATGGTTTCTAGATGAGAAGTCACATTTGACCAAATTTGTAATTTGCCTGGAGGAAGCAAATTATTTTCTGAGTAACTGTTTCCAAATGTTGGGTAAAAAAAGGACAAAGACAAAGAAATCTCCAAATGCAGCAATCAGAACAGATGTTTTCAGATCATGCTTCTACTGCTTAGGGTTGGTATCTTCTGTTGAGCTTAAAACTGAACAGTTGGCTCCATCTGAAGATAAAGAAAGAACATCAGTACAGACACGAGAGATGCTCCTTCTGTGCCACAATTCAATGATTTATTGATCTGAGCAGGGCAGTAGTGGGATCAGGACTCCTGCTCCTCTTTCAGGGGGTATTGGCAACCATGGACTTCCATTGGGTTGCTCCATGATTATGCTTGGCAAAGTACTGCAGTGGTTTGCCAATGCCTTCTACAGTATGGCTAACCAGGAAACTCTCCAGCTCTTTACCACTGCTATCAGGCATATTGGAGGCATTTACAGATTGATAATCAATCTGTCTGGCCACATTATGCATGCACCTTCCATGGCCATCAAGTCCTGAAGTGGGACTTGAACCCAGAGCTTCTGGGCCAGAGGTAGGGATGCTACCACTTCACCACAAGACCTTCCCAGGGATCAGGACTAGATTTCTGATACTTACTTTGCTGGTGATGAATATTCACTGAAGTCCTTAAAAATCTTAACAACTAATAGATTCACATCATAAAACATAGAATTAGGTGAAAAAAAATCTTCTGAATTCAAAAGAGAGTGTTTTGAATTTGAGAAATTTACAAACAGCTTGGTCCAAATCCAGAAAGGTGTCAACATTACTTTGGATCACTGCACAGTGGGATCCCAGGCTGTTCAGCACCTTGTATCAATATTACAGCGTTCTAACATAATACATGCAGCCAACTGTGCATTCTAACCTATAGGTCTCACCAACAAAGGTGATGCCCTCTTACGTGGGAATGAGTGGCAGCATGGGATTGGTGATCCTTACATCCCTTCACTCTGGTCATATCACGAGCCTAACTCAGGAACCCATGACTTTCGAACATTATTCTATGTCCTTACTCCGCTGTCAAGTTTTAAACAGTACAATCATCTGGAATGCAGCTTCAGTTGTTTAACTGGTGGGTTCGGACTAAGAAATAAATTTGCAAAAGCCTATTTCAGTCAGCAGAATAAATTAAAAAACTTTTATATACAGACTGTAAAGTGTTCTCTTTGATCACTGGCCTTTTGTGCACCAACTTTGTTAAGGCATATTTCACCTTGATACTTAGTGATTAACCTCACCTGAAACATTTGGGCATTTCATTGGATCATGCAGTGTGTGTTTACTGGAGCACTAATTGTAACCTGTAATATGTTGCTCAACATGAACATCAATAAACTCAAGAAGGTAATTGGTCCCCATTCCAACCTCCTGACTCTATCCCTCTTCCTGTTTGAGACTAAACCAGTCTGCTTGCCACCTTGTGCTTTATTTGGCACCGAGATGAGCTTCACTAAGACTATCTATTTTTGTAACATCTCTGCACTTTGCCCCTCTCTCTCAGCCCATTTGCTGCTGAAACCCTCATTCATACCTTTGTTACCTCTGGACTTGACTATTCCAAAGCAGTCCTGGCCAGTCGCCCACATTCTACCCTCCACAATCTTGAGGTTGTCCTAAACTCTTGCTGCCTGTGTCTTAACTTGCACCAAGTCCAGTTCATCTATCACAACTGTGCTCGCTGACATATCTTCCCAGTCAAGCAATGCCATGATTTTAAGATGCTGAAATCCTTCCAGGGCCTCGTCACTCCCTATCTCTGTAATCTCCTCCAGCCCAACAACTCTCTGAGATATCTGCATTCATCTAATGCTGGCCTCTTGATCATCCCCAATTTTAACTGCTCCCCATTGGTGACCATGCCTTCAGTTGTCTAGGCCCCAAGCTCTCCCTACAACTCTCTGCCTCTCTACCATTCTTCCTTCCTTTAAGGCACCCTTTATCTGACCTAACATCTCCTTAGGTGGCTCAGTACCATATTTTGTTCCATAATGCTTCCCTAAAATTCTATTTCCATTTGGGTTAAGCATCTTGAACTTGCTTTTATTTATACTGATGGGCTTATAAGCTTGTGGGTCATAGGATTTACTAGGGAACTAATGACAGAGTGGAACATCAAGTACAAAACTGGAAAATAAGACATACAAGAACCAACATTAATGCATGCGTTATGTGAAAATCAGACAATACAATATACAAGCTGTTTATCAACATATTGTATAGAGAGAGATCATTCGCTGCATGAAAGTCTTGTGTACATTATATGTGAATATACAGTATAGAGTATAGAGAGATTGTATGCAGAACCTATAATAATACTCAATTTTTGCCTGTCTGGATTGTTTTGATTGGTTAGTTTAAAGCATGTGGTGTTTATCTGGTGGGTGGTGCCTGGCACTTTTGAAGTGGAATGCACAGAGGCAGTTCAGGAGGTTTACTGGATTGATAAAGGTAAAATAGTGCAGATGCTGGAAATCTGAAACAAAAACAAGAAATGCTGGAAAAACTCAGCAGGTCTGACAGCATCTGTGGAGGGAAAGACAGAGTTAATGTTTTGGCTCTGAAGAAGGGTCATAAGGATTCTGTCTTTCTTTCCACAGATGCTATCAGACATGCTGAGCTTTTTGTTTTTGTTTACTAGATTGATACCTGGAATAAGCGGGTTGTCTTATGAGGATTGGTTGGACAGGCTGGACTTATTTCCACTGAAGTTTAGAAGAGTGACGGGTGAATTGTTTGAAGTATATAAAGGTCCTGAATGGTTTTGACTAGGTTTCCTCTTGTGGGTGAAACCAGAACTAGGGGGGCACTTTTTAAAACTAGGGGGTCCTTAAAGGACAGGGATGTTGCTATGAAACTTGAATCCTAAACAAGGTCGGTAGTTAGGAAGCTGTTTTCTGCACTGCTAGATACTGAAATTATAACAAACAGATTCCAAAAAAATAGTGTTTATTCCTTGAATAATATTGAGTCTATCAGATGTAAACCTGTCTTTTCAACTCAGGAGAAAACAGCTCCCAATTAGACTTTCATTCTCTATGAATGTAAACAAGTCACAAGGCAAGACTCTTGACAAAATTTGTATATTCCTAGGCCTGTTTTCACACATGGACAGCTTTATGTGGCTTTTTGCAGGGTGAGATGTTTTGATTCTGTTAAAAGAATAACTTTTGCAACAACTGCTGCAATAAAGATACTAAAGTTGACTGCAAATGTTTTGTGGGTCTCTGCTGGTAGGTATACATATAATACGATGGTCTACAGTTTGACAGCGATCTATTGTGGAGAATAAATAGAAAAGGACTTGGATTTATGTAATGCCTTTCATGACCTCAGGATGCCCCAAAAGCTCCTTGCAGCTAATTGTTTGCTTTGTAATTTCAAGCACACTTTGGGGAATAGTAGGTAAGTGTCAGAAAGATTAGTAGGCTGATTACCAACCTGTTGAATCGCATCATGAATGTACCTTCTGAGGCCAACAAGTCCTGGAGTAGGACTTGAACCCAGAGCTTCTGACTATGGGAGTTACCTACTCAGCCACAAGACACATCCAATGGACCACTTTTGAAGTGTAGTTACTGTTGTAATGTATGAAACATAGCAGTCAATTTGTGCACAGCTAGCTCCCACAAGCAACAATGCCCAGATAACCTGTTCCTTTGTGATGTTGATTGAGGGATTATTATCGGCCCGGACACTGGAGATAACTCCCCTGCTCTTCTTCAAAATAGTGCCTTGAGATCTTTTATATCCACCTGAGGGGGAAAAACGAGCCTCAATTTAACATCTGATCTGAAAGATGGCACCTCTGACAGTGCCACAGTTCCTCAGTGCTAAGTTGGAGTGTCAGCCTGTATTTTTGTGCTCAGGTCCTGGTGTGGGATTTGAACCCACAACCTTCTCAATCAGAGGTGAGAATATCACCAACTGAGCAGCAGCTGACACTATATGTGATTATATAACTCCAGGTCCTATACCAGTAATTTGTATTACTGTTATGTCATGACACGTTCAGAATTTTCATTGAATAAATGTTCGGAAAAAAGGTAAACTGGCATCCAATTCTCTATAAAGAAGCAGGATAGCTGGCAGGGAATATATTGGTCCAATTCAATCATGAGATTCTGAACACATTCACAGAATATTTGAGCTACATTCTGTGGTTTCTGAGGTTAGAATCACTTTGATGGAGGTAAGAAGCCAAGAAATCATGAAATGCAGTGCTCAACCAATCAGACTCCTTACTCAGATCGTGTACAATCTATCCTGTTTCAGTGTAACTCATTGCCAGCCAGCCATTGTTCGTGCTGTGAATCATTAATCAGAGGACCATTGGCTCCAATAAACAAATGCTAAGCGTGAATAAAGCATTGCTTCACCAAGGCTGTGCTTTCTAACGTTTCTGGAAACAAAAAAAATCTTATCTCCCTCTCAGTTGACAAAAACATAAATTATTTAGAGTCAGTACCAGTCATGGCAGGATTATTATTTAAACATTGACTAATGTACAAAGTAATTCTTTTTTATTCAACATTATATAGAGCTCGCTATAGATAACCGTAGTCCTGTACTTACAATCAAAATATTGCTGAAAAATATTACTGGGTTGTCAGAAATTGGCCCATTTAATGGGTGGAGTGGTTTCAACAACAGGAAGGCAAAAATTGAGATGTATAGTTTTTAATTTATTTATTGGTATATTCTTTTTATACTAAAAACAATCTGGAAAAATTTACCTGCTTGTCACTATAAATGACACAAATCGAGGAAAGACAACATTTCTCAAACTCACCGTTATCTTTCTAAAAAAATCAGGCATGCACAGACATAGCTTCCTCACCATTCTAAACAGTGATAATCAAATACAATGGCTAGTGTCAACCTAATGACTCCCACTCATTGTACCACATGGTACTGTGGGTTTTCTAGTGTTTGCTGGCACTGCCTTTGTGGTGCTGCAAAGCAGTTTGGGCACCCTTTGCAGCACTACAAAACCCCTGCCTCTGCCACCCCAACTCTAGTCTTATGACTGTGCGATATCCTGCAGTCCTTTTCCACCCCGACCATTGGCAGCTCAGCGGCCTCAAATCCACTCACGATTTATTTCCCTAAACCCCTTCAGCCGTTGACCTCCTTCCACTCTCTCCTCAGATATTCCAGATTAAATTTTTGGTCTCTGTGCCACAAAATACTGTTCAAGATCTCTGGAAAATGCTTGACGAAAGCGGAACAAACAAAATACTCATATACTTTTTTTAATGGGACATATGATATGCAAACCATGTGCCAATTCTCCAACACTAGCCAACAGAATTTATAAGACATTCTCAGTTAACAGAAAACAACTCATTTGTTGCAAGTGTTGAAACCGCTTCAGGGAAAACTGACAAGTTTCTTGATTTGGTTTTATATGAGTAACTTTTAAAAGGAAAGGAATAAATTCAAAGCATAGAGACTACTCTGTCTCCAACTACAATTCGGTTTGCTGTTTTCACCTTTGCTAGGTAATCTTTAACGACAGATTGCCTTGTCCTGCCAGGGATTAGTACAAAACAAAGACTCACAGGTGTTCTTTAAATCAGCAATTTACTTCAAACTGATAAGGGATTTCTGTTTGATTGTGACCTGTTACCAGAGGCCATAAAGGTCAAATTCACTTTATTGTCAATGTCTCTTTTTCAGTGTATTAAAGTCAGGGTTCAACTGTATCAAAATGTGACATCTTCAGTTTCAACCTATACCAATTGGTTCACAACCTTTTGCTTAAAAGTATATGAAAACAAAAATAAAATGTCAATAAATCTAGTCTTACCAATGTGTTTACCAATGGTAATTGTCATTCTCTAGACCAATCCCAATCGGGCAGTAATAAGACATACGTTGCACCAAGATACAATCCTTCGAATGTTGCATTGCTTGTAGTGTAATTCAGATATGAAGTCATTCAAAACTCAGTGATGCGAATTCAGTTCCAGAAGGTCTTCTGCCCTCACTTAACTTCACACCAAGTGCAGTTAAATTGCAATGAGTACAACGGAAACCCTAAATGATCCTTAGGCTTTTTAAAAACTTAGTTTCTGACCTTCTGAATCTTAGCAAAGAGCTCATTCTCTTTTTTTTTTGCATTTAAATTAAATGGCATTCAGATTCTAGTGAATGCATTCAGACTCTAGACAATTGCATTGTGGTACTACCACTGGACTAGTAGTCCAGAGGCCCAGCCTAATGCTTTGGGGACATGCGGCAGCTGGTGGAATTTGGCACACCCAGGCACTGCACATCCAGGTCAAAGGCCACTGTTGAATTCATACAATGACAAAGGGGGAGTACCAATTCTCAAACTAGTAGTATAACAATCAACTTAAAACACATACAGGTGTGGTTTCACCAATTACTCTATTTTGGTTAAACAGTGGTTAAAGATAGGCAATTAGGTACAATTACTCAGTAGCTATTAATACAGATTTATTCTATTTGTATCTACCGTGTTGAAATCAGAGCTGGGCAAAGTACTAATGTAATAATCAAAGTAAATGTTCATTAGCCACACAACAGAAAATTCTGTTTGTTTGGGGCCTATTGTTATACCATTCAACTGTGTCTTGGGGAAGACGATTGCATTGTGGTACTATCACTGGACTAGTAGTCCAGAGGCCCAGCCTAATGCTTTGGGGACATGCGGCAGCTGGTGGAATTTGAATTCAATTAATAAATCTGGAATATAAAGCTCGTCTTGGTAATGGTGACCACGAAACCATCTTAGTTTGTTGTAAAAAACCCATCTGGTTCACTAATGCCCTTCAGGGAGGGAAATCTGCGATCCTTACCTGGTTTGGCCTACATGTTACTCTAGACCACAGCAATGTAGTTGACTCTTAACTATCCCCTGAAATATCAGGAATGGGGAACAAATGCTGGCCTTGCCAATGATGCCCAAAACCCATGAAGGAGTTAAAGAATTGTCATTTACACCTAGGAGTGACATCATGACATCTGCAGCAAAACTCTCCCAAAGAAGATTCAGAGGAAGAAGAAAGAAGACCTAAACAATTACCAAAGGAAGGTTAAAACAAACTTAACATGGAATATAGAGGTGTGATGCTGATATGATCATGGATTAATATAAAGTGCATAATACCACATGCATGGTACAAATGTTAAGCCAGAAGCCCCTGAATAATGATAAATGGATAATGATAAATGAATGTGACTTGTGAAATAAAGGAAATGCAGTTTTTACTTGTGATATTATTTCAACCAGTGAGGAGATGGGATCACTGAGTGATCAGTCAGTCTGGTCACAGTAACCCATTAGGCATACTCGCTGTGCTTCTCATTTTTTGATCTTTATAAGAATGTTTTAAATTTATGATCACAAAATGCTTGGCTATATTGCTAAGTCACTGTGACACAGTCACTAGGGAAATATTTTGCCAGCCCACACATTGTGAGTGGAATATTTTCTGCATTGGTTCATGCATGACTATTGAAACAGATGTGAATAATGTGATGACTTAGCACATTAGAGCACTCTCATCCAAAAGGTTTTTAGATTCATGACTGCAATTCCTCATGTCATAAGTTACTAATCTCAGCCATTTGGCAACTCCTCATTGAAAGAGAGGGGATGATGGTGGCAGGGTATTAGGAAAGAGGAGTAGGCCATTTGACCCTTTGAGCCTACTGTACCATTCAATAAGATCAGGGCTGATCTGGTTGTAGTCTCAACTCCACTTTCCTATCTGCCTCCATAACCTTTGACTCCTCTGTTAGTTAAATATCTATCCAACTCTGTCTTGAAAAAATTCCACGATCCAGCCTCCACAGCTTTCTGGGGAAGAGAATTCCCCATACAAACCTGAGAGAAAAAAACTCTAATTTCCATCTTAAAAGGGAGACCTTATTCTTAAACTGTGTCCCCTAGTTCTAGTCTCCCCCAAAAGTGGGAACATTCTCCTGGTTTCCACCCCATTAAGTCCCCTCAGGATGTTATATGTTTCAATAAGATCACCTCTCGTTCTTCTAAACTCCAATGGGCATAGGCCCAACTTGTTCAACCTTTCTTCATAAGCCCCTCATTCCAGCCATAAGTCGAGTGAACCTTCTCTGAACTGCTTCTAATACAATCATATCTTTTTTCAAATAAGGTGACCAAATCTGTACACAGTATTCCAGGTGTGGTCTCACCCATGCCCTGTACAACTGTAGTAAAACTTACGTGTTTTTATATTCCAATTCTCCGTGCAATAAACACCAGCATTCCATTTGCCTTCATAATCATTTGCTGTACCTACATACTAACTCTTGTGATTCATGCACCAGGACACCCAAGTTCTTCTGTACCACTGAGTTTTGCAATTTCTCTCCATTTAACTAGTATACTACTTTGCTATTCTTTCTGCCAAAGTGGACAAGTTCACATTTTCCCGTATTATATTCCATCTGCCAAATTTTTGTCCACTTGCTTAACCTGACAATACCCCTTTGCAGACTCTCTACCTCCTTTTGGCGACTTACATGCCTACCTATCTTGGTATTGGCAGCAAATTTAGCTACCATACATTTGGTCCCTTCATCCAAGTCATTGATGTAATGTATTGTAAATAGTTGGGGCTCCAGCACTGATCTCTGTGGCACTCTGCTAGTTACAGGTTGCCAACCAGAAAAAGACCATTTATCCCTACTCTTTGCTTCCTGTTAGCCAACCAATCCTTTATCCATGCTAATATGTTACCCCCACATCATCTAATCTTAGCTTTTGCAGTAACTTTTGATGTGGCACCTTATCAAACGCATTCTGGAAATCTAAATACACCACAGCTACAGGTTCGCTTTTATCCAGCTTGCTTGTTACTTCCCCAAGAAACTAATAAATTAGTTAAACATGATTTCCCTTTCACAAAGATATTTTGGATCACACTTCTTGACTACTTTGTGTGCATCTCTTGTGGGCAATTATCAAGAAGCAATGACAGAGCCTGGCAACAGGTCACATGATCATCTACCCACTTTACTGGGCATGGCACATGGCATGGCATAGAGGGATCAATGAGAGTATGTTACTTTAAGATTTTGTTCTGCCGCAATACATCATGGCACTAACATCATGCACATGGTGAAAATACAGCAGTAGTTTTTTCTAAATTAAAAGTATTTTAAACAATTTTCTCCATTCAAACAAGGTGAGCAAGAGAGTTTAAGGCTCAGTTCTTCCCTTGTTCGTCTACCTTCTTTCAGGGAAAGAAAATCAAAACTATCAAATAAATTCACCAACACTGTTATATCACAAACCAGGAAGCTGTTTCAATTAGCAAATTGTAAACAAAGACATTATTGAAAGGTATCATCATGCTTGTGTCCTAGCTAACATTTATTCCTTAACCAACATCACTAAAACAGGTTAACTGGTCATTATTTCATTGGTGTGTGTGTGAAAATTGGCTTCCATATTTACAATACAATAGTTCCGTTCAGAAGTGCATAATTATCTAGAAAGTGTTTTGGGATGTCCTTAAGTTCTGAAAGGTGCTTTATAAATCCAAGTTCTTCCATTTCATATTTTATAGCAGGATGTAATATTAAGTTCAGTTCTCATTACAGTGACAAACTAGATCTTGTCAAAATAAAAAAGCCCACTTTAAGCATATTATAGAATAGACACTAAACAATATTTGTTTCAAGTCTTATAATAATGTCCTAACAGTAATGATGTTTTACATATGAAATAGACTTTATTGACTTTTGCTTCCAGTCAGTCTTCCATTATTCAAGAACCTAATAAAATCTTGAAATCAAATGCAAAGTGGCGGAGATTGGAAAATATTGGGTTTCAATTAAACTGAAATGAAAAACTCAGCCAGAAAAAATTCATTAAATTGGGAAGAATTGCTTTGATATTCCCATTTGACACTGATCACTTCATGCTCCCTTGATTCCACAAAATATTTGAAGGTATCTGTTACAATTGTAAAATGCACTCAATTTACCAATGAATCTGCCATTTAAGAAAAAAGTTACATTTTCTTTCCTTTTATAAATTTTTTGGGAAAGGTTGGTGGTGCAGTGGGCAGGGGGAATGATGGTTTAAGAAGAATCTGTTTTTTTCTCCACCATTCTCTCTTGAACTTCTGTTGTTAGCTCCTCATGTTCACCTTGGTAACGCTCTCCAGTGGGATAATCTGGACTGTGACAATCTCTACAAAACTATTACCAAAGATGCTGCTTACTGATAAGAAGTGCACAACCAATTCCCTTCCCGGGTCATAGTTTCATTGACCCCTTTGCACACTGAATGAAACTCTCCCAGAGGGAAAACATCTGCGTGAATCATAAGAGGCTCAGCTTTCCAAATTCATTCCCAATGCTCAAGCATTTTAGCTATCCTTGGTCTTGTTTTGAAACAGTAGCTTTCCAGTTGCACAATGCGCTAATTCAGTGAGTAGCTGGGTTACGCAGACCAGAACAGTCCCAGGTTGAATTAGGTATGGGTAATAAATGTTGGCCGAGCCAGCAACATCAACATCCCCTGAAGGAATATAAAAAAAATCCTGGTACTGAGTCAGCCAAGACTGCAGGAGAGCTGCCACAGGTGGCCTCAGTATCCTTGTATTAGGGAGTGGAAAACTAGCTATAGTTTCTGTTCCTAGCCAACATTCATTGACCCACTGCCTGAATTCCATATGAGAACAAGAATTTAATTCTGCTGTAATAACATTACTGGCAACCTGATGAAAAGTCATCAACTTGAAACACTAACTCTGGTTCTTTTTTTTTTACAGATGTTGCCCGACTTGCTGAGTGTTTTATGCTTTTATTTGAGATTTCCAACAGCCACTGTATTTTTCTTTTGTTTGGTTCAACTGTGATCCCTTTGTGTCAAATAGTAAACTAGCATGCATTGTTAGGGCCCCAGATGAATAGAGAGATAGAATGGGCGGCTAGCATCAGTGGAACAAGGAGACTTTGGACGAGGAAAAGTCGGTGTAAAAATGAAGAAAAATATCAGAACAGTTGAGACCCACGATGTAGCTATAGCTAACAGAAACAAATTCTACCTTGATGACATTTTAATGTTTCAAAAGCAAGCAGGTGGAAGGGACTGAACCACACTGTACATATACCGTAGGCTTTGTTCAGCTTAATGTCACTTCCGATTCAATCAGCTGAGTGAATTTCTAAATAGAAAAGTGAAAAATCAATGCATTTTGAAATTTTTACAAAAAGCAAATGGCAACAGCATACTATACAAAATGCATAATTAGTACACACCTTTTAAGTACTAATGGAAGCCCAGTACTGATACTAACATTGAAGTCAGAAAGTAACTTATTGGGAAATTTAAATGGCTCGGCCTGTATTGAAATGCTCAATGCAGTTCTCTGTATGTTTGTGTTCTTTTTGTAATGATAGAAAAGACAATACTAAACTGTGGTTTAAAATATTATATATTCCTTTTGAGTTATTGATCTAAATACTATTAATGACTAAAATATACTTGTATTTACATAGTATATTTTCATGTTGAAGTGTTCAGAAGGGCTTGTTGTGAAGCACAACTGGGTTAGTGATGTCAGCAAATGTGGTAGCATGTTTACTAATGATATCACACACACAGCTAAGTGGTGGAATAAGCTGGCTTTCTAGGATGATATTGGGTAAGGAAGGGACCTCCTGCTCCTTTACAGATAATTTCAATGGGGTCTCCCATCAAAATTATCTCTAAAGGGGCAGGAGGTTCCTTTCTTATGCAGATCAGTTTAACAGGACCTCAGTTTTGCCTCCCATTCAAAGCAGCATTCCCATCAAACTGGACTGGACAGTATGCTTCCATAATGCGCTCATGTTTTAGAGTGGGATGAAAAAAAAGTTGCATTTTTGTAGCATCATGCATGGTCTCAAGGCCTTTAGCGTAAAGCACTTTACAACCAATGAAGTACTTTTGAAGTTATGGCACTGTTGTAATGTAGAAAACTCTGTAGTCAATTTGCACACAGCAAGTTCCCAAGTACAGCAATGTGAAAATGACCAGATAATCTTTTTTAGTAATATTGATTGAGGGATAAATATTGACCTGGACAGCAGGGCTAAAACCTCAACTCTTCTGCAATAGAATGCCATGGGATCTTTTACGTCCACCATGAGGGCAGTTGGGGCCTGTTTAATGTCTGATCTGAAAGACAGCATCCTCCAACACTGAAGTGCTCCCTCAGTTTCAATTACTGCACTCAAGTCTCTAGAAGGGGACTTGAACCAAAAACCCTTTGATTCAGAGGCATGAGTGCTATCCATTGAGTCACAGCTGACACACGCAAAAACCATGATTTGACTCAGAGGCAACAGTGCTAAAAAAACAATCCAAGCTTACATCCTGTGACAATTCTCCTACAAAACTAAAAATTTTGGGTGTCAGGAAACAATGCTGAATATTCCCTCCCACTCTTAAAAAAAAAATGATGAGCTGTTTACCTAGTCTGCTGCCAACGTTTCTAGCTCCATAGCAGCACCCTGTGGCTGGAGTTAATATTGAGCAAAGCAATGAAATAACTTCATCAAACGTCATCAGCAAACCTTTCTGAAAGATCATCTACGGGCTACTATTTTAGTAGTGTTAGGAAATGAATCTTTCAGACTGCAGTCTGAATCAAAAAAGCAAATGATTATAAGTCAGGGTTGAAGGTGATATTTAAAGATGGTGCAGATCAGGTCAAATGGCAACAGTTAAGAACATATTTCACAAGAGCCAGATCAGGTCAACACAAACCCCTCTGCCCCACCAACTGATGTACAGTACCTGTTTATATGGTGGCCCCAGCTGCGAGGAGCGGGGTTGTCTCAAACTTAATTGGTGGTGGGAGATGGTTTGGGGGGTTGGGGATGGTTCCAGGTGTTGCCATGGCTCATTTTGCAATGGAATTAGTGGACGGCAACGTAGCCCAAGTGAGAAGAAAGATTTATGGATACTCAGCAGAAAAATTATAGTTCTTTCTTTTGCAACATTAAAATTGAGAGAAAAAGCTAACCTGTGCTTATTTCACAAACACGCTGAAGAACAGTGTAATGTGCGGTTATAATCTCTTATCTTTATTAGCTTGAGGCCCTTCTGAGTTTCAATACAGATCCTATTATGGATGTGTGTCTGTGTGTGTCGGAGGAGTGGCCAACACAAGCCTGAACCTGAAGCAAGATTGAAGCAGACTTCACTGGTCTCACAACAAGATGATAACAGATTGTTTATGGGGTGAGACCAGGTTCTTTGATATGTCAGTCAGAATGCAGCAGCTTTGTCTTGGATGAAAAGCAAATTATACATGATTAAATCCATTCATTGATAGAAGTCTGCATCATCTGTTGTATCAAGTGCTTGTATACTCGATGCTCCAGTGGATCTTTGAACTTGATTGAAAACTGGGATAAATACTTGAATTCTCTTATACAATTAGTTTAGGCTGTATCTTAAGTTAGACAGATATTGACCTAGGAAGCATAATATTGATTTGGGAAGTTGACAAAAGCCTGTTTCAGCCATATCATACAGATCCCCACTCCACATTTTCTGAAGAAGCTTAATCGCACGTTGATTATTTTGTAGTTTCAAGTATTTGTACCATCAGTCACATGATTTACTACTATGGTATACTACGTTGCAAATAAATCTGACTTTGTGGCTGGAGGGAGATACAGAAGTAGACACTTGAAGGGCTGATAGAAGCCATTTTTTTCTTTACCTTTCCCCTCATAGCTGCCATCCCAAAAGGCAAGACAATGCCACAACTGACTGTAATTTCAGTTATGTGTACGCAATGGGGCTCAAAAGTGGTTTCGGTCTCAACTTTAAATGGGTAACACTATATGGCAGTTGGACAAAGTATTTGGAGAAAGGATAAAGGACCAGCAAATATGTGAAAGCAAAACTAGGTGAAGGTCATGTTTCTCACCTATAGATTCTTAATGCACTGATCCATACAAAAAAAAACACTACAGATGAGAGGTGCTATTATCAGATGGAAAAATAACTTGTAAATTGCACCCCCCCCAGTGGAGATTTAATTTTTCGGTCTCAGAGAACCAAATTTCATTCTGGTTCAGGCATGTATGTGGTTGAGTCCAATAGGACACTTTAGGCCAACATTAAAGCTCAGGGTGAGTTAACCCCTGCCTATATGTTGGCTACAGCACGAACCAACCAGAAGAAGCACCTGAAGTAGTTAAGGAAGCTGAGCCTCTAAAACAACAGGCAATTCACTCTGGCCAGTTTTGTATGTTCAAGCTCCACAGGGACACAATACAAATACTGATTTTCTTCCCTTCTCTCAACTGTTTTGATCTGATATCCTGTCAAGACAAAGGGAGACAAATCTAAATACAATACTCAATGATAAGCCATGACGCATATAAAGAGAATTTATCCCACTTAGAAGAACACATACAACTGCAGTCTTTTGAAGAGTTGTACAATTAAAATGTTAAACTGTTTTTCAGTTTACAGACATTGACTGACTTGCTGGAAATGTTCAGCACAAATCATGTTTGTGTTTTGATATCCCACCTCACTTAAGTGACAAATTTGATAGCTTAAAGAGACTATCCTTAATTTGTAATTGTGCAAATTCCTTATATTAAATCAGCACACCTCATTGTCTTCAAAATGTACAATATATAAAATCTGGAGTGGTGCAACAACTGCTAATAACATTGCTCTATTAAAACTAAATTTATAATACCAATTTTTCTAAAGTTGACAATGAGTCTCATTCACTCACAGGCCACTATTGTAAGAAATGTGTTTGGTGCCTTTATTTTCCAAACACAAATTACACTTTAGATTCAGTTTGTATTGTGTCCATGCTATTTCATACATTGATACCGCAAAGATGTTCACTGAGTCCATTACCAGGTTTGCCTGTGTTTAGGCACAACTGAGCAATGGAAAGTCAAAAGTTCTGGAACCATGAAGAGAGATGGGTGGAAAAGAAGGATTTGCAGTTATCTTTTAAGAGATTTCCATTTACTTTAAAAATTGTACACTCACCAAACTAGATTGTTAAAAAGTCATGTTCTGTGTTTAAGTTATGAACTTCAAAATAGAATAAAATCAAGTGTTAGGTTGGCAGGAACATTTTATTGATGTCAGAAATGGTGCACCACACACACTAAGTTGACCATTAATAAAGTTCACATGAAATATTTCATGATCTATACAAAAGAAAAAAAAAGGTAAAAATCATAATCCGTTACATAATTTGGATCAAGTGTGAAGCAAATAAGGATACACTGCTCAATTATAACAGAAGGGTCCTTACATAATACAAATATATTTCACATAATGAGTGGAAGTAAACAGTTTCCTTACAAACTTGTAAAAAAAAAAAACAATTAAACACTTTCTACAAAAACTGCTATTGTGAGGTAAATGTGGTATGTTAATATATAAGGCTAACGGTTTAAATAGAGAGATAACAGACTTTCCTAGTTCACAGAATATTGCATTTGTTTTTGGTGCTTTAATAATAGCTGCAAGTGTTGTTTTAAGTCTCCACTGCATGACATACATGCTTTCTAACTACAGCATTACCGCAGAACCTTATTTCTGCCCCCTTCACTCATGTTCATTATGCAATCTCAAATTTAATTTCTACACAGGTTGAGAACTAGTCATGTGCAAAAAACCAAAAAACAGTAGACTCCCTTTAACTGCATCACATAGGAAAGATCATGAGTTCTTTTGAAAATCTAAATTACAAACTTACACATTTATTGTGCCTTTTTTGTAATTAACAGATTTGATATAGCATTATTTAAAAATCCTTGCGTTGGCGTATCAAATGAACTGACGTCAGCCTGTTCACACCTCATGAGAATAGCAGGATAAGTAGTCAATAAATTTGATAATTGAGGTTTATACAGACATGAAAAAAATGACCTCTGAACATTCACATATTTGAATTATGGTGAAAATATTATTTAAATATTATAGATGTATAATATTTACAAGGCATACACTGTAATGGCTTTTCATGACAATGGAACGTCTGCAGCTCTACAAGAGAACAGAATAGCTCTCAAAGTTTTTAAATATATTTAGTTGCTTAAAGATCTACCAAGGTCCTGTCAATGCAGTCTTAAGAGTTGCAAGTTGAGAAATATGTTCAGTAGGAAGGAAGCTCTATTATATTTGTAAAATAAAATTTGCATAGATCACCACCTGGATTAATTATCTCAATATCCTGTCCTGTTGTTTTCATATTGCCAAGGGTGAGAAGCACTACTGAATTTGCCTTGAGAGCATCAGGATTGAGATGGGGGTCAGGGATTGCCAACCCTCTAGGTTTTTCCTGGAGTCTCCAGGAATTAAAGGTTAATCTCTTGCTGTGAGGAACCTGGAAGAAAAATCATAGGAACATTTTTCATTTTCTTTACTAGCTATGAAAATATTGAAGATGGGGAAAATAGCTGTTGGACTGGTTGGAATGGCTGGAGGTGAGAGGTAACATGATGAAACCTCCAGGAATATGTCCAGAGTTGGCAACCTTAGGTATGATGCAAATAAGGCTTTTCTGATGTCAGTCTGCAGTTGGTACTAATGTGGACAGGTGACTAGGAGTAACTCCAGCGTTCTTTTATAAGTAGTGCTCTAACATCTTGATTTACAAATCATTGTTCATACCTCTTTTGCTTGTGAATATAAGTCTGTGTATGGCGGGGAGGAGTGGGTGGGGAGGGGGGAGAAGAGAAGAAGAGAATTCTGACGTTTCTCTCTTCGCACTTGCCAAAATGAAATGGTATGACTCGATACAATTGCAGTTTGTTTCTTTATTGTAAAATTAAAATCTACTAAGCTTTCTAGACATAAATGCAGGTAGATAAGGAAAAGGTTACGAACTACAGTCTAAACTATTCAGTACTATAAACATAACCCATAATTGAAGACTTCCAATGTGACGCTATGGTACAAAGTTACACTGGAAGAGATGGAGCATCTGAATTTCCTGCTAGAATTTAAACTTGAAATAGTAGGGCTTTTTTCCTTAGTGATGAAAACCTGAAAAAAAATCCTATATTCAAAGTTCTAAAAAGGTTCACTTGCTCCATATGATGGTTGCAAAAGACTAGAAAGGTGCTAATCAGCATAAAAGGCAGGAAGCAGAAAAGAATACAGCCCACATCAAATGCCTTTTACTTAAATTCAGGGTCCGGTGGTCAGCAACACATGTAAAGTTATTTTAAAACTTGAGCCAGTCTCTGATAGCCCTTCCAAGAGGTTCATTTGTCTGTAACTTGTTTTAAAGATTAAATCGACCAAGTAACTCAGGAGGCTAAATCCGATCAATGCTTCATGCAGCACATTCACTTTTCCTTTTAATTGGCACATGGGGATAGACATTTAACAAAGACACCATATCTCGACACTCCATTACACCTTGAATTAAAGGTACACAGCCTGATTTTGCAATAGTGTATTAATCACTGGTGTTTTAAGGTCTCAGACAAGCATACAGTTCACTTTCCTTATAACTCAATTACATAGAAATCTATTCATGCAGAGTATGTCCTGTGACCTTGCAGTACACACAATGATGTTATTTGAAGGTACATTGTACTACAGTTCTTCCTAATCAGAAATAACCTCCTTGGGAAGAAATCAAAAATTGCAAAAGCATTCTTCATAGAAAAGGTAGTTCACATTGTATTCAGCATATTAAGCAAGATTAGTTAATTAACTGTGCTCACCTTGTGATCATTTCTAGGCAACCAGGCCAGTATTTTACAAACAAGCTTAAAATTGAATACTGTAGAAGAAACAAATTTAAATTTAGCTTATTGATTCCTCTTTCCAAACTTGGGAGCAGTTTGTGAAAGAGATTGCCACTGAATCAGTGTCATTGAGCTATATTTTAAAAGTTTCTGCTGGATTTGGCTAGATTGCGAAGTCACAAATTCATTCATATTATTTCCAAATTTGGTGATGAAGATGCTCATAATATTATTGAACGACAAAGTATTATCGAGCTACAAAACTTCATGGTAGAGGCAAAATTTAATTTCTAAAGTTGGTTCTAAGAATCTAAGCCTTGATCGCTATTTTCAAATCTGACAAGTTGGTCAAATGAGTTCCTAATGAGGGATAAATTTTTAGCTAGCAATGTTAGAATATATATTTTAACGAAATATTACATTTGGATTTTTTTTTTGCTGTACATACTGCTAGGCTCAGCAATACAGTTGTATCTAGAAATTTGCCAACACTTGGCAGCTGGCAATCAATAACTACTTGGGACAGCACTGTTAATTATAGAAGATGTGATCTCATTACCCTTCAAGATAGATCTAAAAATTACTAGCAGCATATAACTTTGTTCTAGTCTTTAGATTGGGCAAAATTCACAAGGTCTTGCCAGAAAAATGCATCAGGGAAGTGTTTTCAGGGCAATAGGATTGGAAAAAAAAAAGATTAAAATTTTAACATCTTTAGCTGCTTAAGTCTGATTATTCCCGCCGCTATTATATATAACTAATTTTATTCTACCCTGATCTATGAAAGCAGGAAACAGGAATCCATTATATAACATTCATTATTGCTATGAAGTCATAGGAGGCCTTTACTCATGTTGTTAATTAAATAATGTCATAACAGTTCCATTTTCTCTTGAAGATGTAATGATGACATAATACTATAAAACCGATTTACAGCTGGTGTGCGACTACAATTTGAATGTTCCTGAAATCCAAACTCAATTTTTCTATTATCGGTTGAACATTTCACAAAATTTTCAATGGGAAATATTACAGTGACTACAGATCACTATTACCAACACTGTGATACACATACACACGCACATGGGAGTGGTTTAGTAAGTTGTTTTATGGCGCTTAATAATATGATTTACTGAGGACCAGTCATAGCTTTAAAAATATAATCTATTGAGTAAAGGTGCAAATGAAAAAATGCATTTGATACAGAGTATGACCTCTGCCAGAGGAGTATTAAATTGCCAGCAAATTATTACCTCATCTAATCTACTGAAAGTACGCAATTAGTATAACAAATATCTCTGAACACACAATCCAGACATACTTGACAAGTATTTTACAGCAAATAAGCTGATAAAAAGGTAGTTATATACAATACCTGATTTAGTCTATAATGTTCTGATAAAAGTAGGTGAATATAGATGGAGTGTATTAAATTTGAATATTCTAGTCACCTTGTTTTAAGAGATTCATCAGAAGGTATTTCATAGCTGGCCATTCACTATGGCATCGTGGTGAAGCCTACATATTTGTGAAAGCTGGATTCAATAACAGACCAGGTCACTAAATGCATGAAACGAAATTGCAAATCTAAGTTTCCAACCAGACAACAATCAAGAGTGGGGCAAAGTGAAAAAGGATTAGCAACTGGTCTTCATAACCTCAAGCAGAAAATAGAAACCTGATGTAACTGCAGACTGAAAATGGAAAGCGATGAAGTGTGCAATAACAAAGTCAATAGCAGAAGTCAAAGTAAAATGAATGCTCCATAAAACAATTGCATCATATACAAGACACAGAGTACTTTAAACTAGTGTCTCTGTCCTCTCCAAGTAGAAGTAATCAAAACTGTAAAATTCAATTTTGTATAAAATTCTAATTTCAACTTATCAATAACTTTAATGATGATCAATAGGCTATAATCACAATAGGAACAAGAATGGTTAAGCCTTTTAGATGCAGAACCATTCTGATGCATTGTGGTATTGGATTGTTTTCTTTTAAAAGATCAAGAGCCAATTACCTTCAAACTGGTTGATGGAATCCATTTTTTGGAAATCACTTGACACTTCCCCTTGTGACAAGAAACAATTTAGTACCGAATCATTTCTTTTCAATATTGCTCCATTGTACAAAGGTGGGAAAGGATAAATTGTAACTAACTGATTTAGTCTTATTAGGTTGTGGCTAAATATTTATGTCTTTTAAATGCTGTGGCCTTACTGCTAAAATGTAAATATGTCCTTGAAAAAAAAAATCTTCCATCAAGATATCCTCACAAGAAGGTATAGGCAAGCATAACTGGAAAACTAAATTGATGTTTGTGCATTATTAGGGTCACTCATTGTACAACTCCTCCAATATTATGGCCTATTTGCTACTACCATTGTGACACAAGGACTTCAGTCTTTCTCAGTTCCCCTTCACACACACCACCGCCCCCCCCTCACCAATTGATATAACTGCTGCTTAACTCAGCAATGACTCCAAACTAGCATGTGAAAAAAGCACTCATCCACAGGATGGGATTCTGATCTGGCAACTTGAATGAGGTAAAGTCCATTAACAATGAAGTCACATTTTTTTTGTTTAAATTGAAATTTTTGCTTTCAATGTTAAAAACCGGAAAAAAAAGGACAAGTGCTTCTCATCCAATCAACATAGGAAACATAATTTTTCATTACAGTCCTTAAATCACACATAGGTTTAACCAAAAATAAAAATCAACTGAAAAGCATGGCAAGCATCTAAAACAGTTATGCTTTACTGCAAGTTACAGTTTCTGCATTTAAGACAGGACAAGTTTGTTCATTTGAACAGGGCCTTATTTTCCAAAAGCAGGAAAATAATGTTCAATTTCTGTCAATTTTTATAGACATTAAACATACCTGGATTTTCGTAGATTTTGTCCACAGATTATATTCAGAATCTACTGCCAATACCAACAGTGTTTGGTTCTTTCAACACTTGGGCCTGTTCCCTTTTAGAATGATTTAGTTTTATATAATTACAATAATGGCAGTTTTGCTTTCTTATTCTCGTGGACAGTAAAATGAACAGCTAACAGTAAAATAAAATTACCCAAAAGGCAATTAATTTTGTTGGCTTTAAAATAGTATTAAAAAATTGTAGAAGACTGCAACTCAGTGCTGCGCCTTTCCCGTCCACAAGTAAATTGTTATTTTTTACTTCACTTAAAGCACTACCTATGTTTTACTTTTGAAGGACATGGTGGCAATTGACTAAGCAGTCAAAATCCAGTGAAGTTCTAGAAAGACTTCTTGGCAAATTATCAGAGAAAAAAAAAATATAAAAGCATATTTCTCTTTGCTTAGGTGACCAAACCACTCCAATTACAGTGATCACATTTGGGGATTTTCATATTTTAGTTTTCTGCTTTAGAAATTTTAGGGTATGCTTGTCAAGATTTACTGGCAGCTGTTGCAAGTCTCAAGGAATTTGTGGAAGTAAGAAATTAGAGTAAAGAAACTCAAAGCAATAATTTTCGATAACTCAGGGTTGCAGGACTAAAGGATTTAGCGTTGCAAAGGGCAAATTTGGGACAAATGGAATGGGTTATCAGGAAGAGTGTTTGAGTTGAGGTCACTGGAATAATTTAAGATACAGCTGGCTGCTGTAATAGGAAGACAATAGATTTTGTATTATGGAAAGCAGAATCCAACTGGGATGAGGGCCTCCTTCATCTGAATGTATCAGATCACCATGTAAATTTCAAGTCCTACACTGTTACAATGTTAGTCAGTTAAAAAAAGGATCTAATTTCACTATACTGGTAAAAGAGCAGCCCTCTACTGACCTGTTCCACTGGAGACTGAATCAAAAATGCTTGATCAAACTGACAACAAAAAATAGGCAGCGTATTGATTAGCTGGTCATGTAGCCTCAATGAAATACATATCTAAACAGCTTATCTACTGTTTAGTTTACACTGGTTTTAAAGGCGTGGTTACTTTAATGATGAATTGATGTACAGTTAGGTCCAGGAAGCCATGAAAACACTACTAGTATAATTCAAAAGCAGGTCTAACACCAATCTTAAAAAAGGAAGTTTTGGATCATGGTTACTGCTATTCAGACAATTTCTGATCACTGCACTACTGGATGTATTATGGGTTGAAAAACTCTAGGAGACATCCTTGACTCTAGACTTACAATCCACGACCAGACTTTACCTAGTATTCCACTTGCTTTTCCCAGATAAGAAAGATTTTCTAACTGACCCTTGAGATAATTCAAGTCAAATACAACTTTTTCAAACATACAATATAATTGTTAGCAATCTTACAGACATCCTTCTGAAACTACACAAACTATTATAAATAACAAAGCTTATGTACTGTAATCACTTGAGTCCTTAGGCATTCAGGATGGAATACAGAATCAAAGTAAAAGCACTTTGAATATATACAACTAGGCCAACGAGGCATGTGTTGGTTTAACTAAATTTGTTACTTTTGACCATTTCTCATTTTCAACTTCTTAAAACTCAAATCAAAGCAGCAAAATACCACACACTTTTAATGGCTATTATATTAGCAGGTTGTTACCATCAAACAGATGGGCAAATCTGAATTGTAACACTATGCTTTGCAACACTATGAAATGTATAAAAAGACTTTATGATGTAGCATACTGAACCTTTCAATATACTTTGCACCCATGATTTTCACTGCACAGAACTGCGGTTTCATCCTTTCACCCTGTACTTTGCAGTTTTCTGAAACAAAGGTCTTTTTTTAACCTGTAAACATTGCTAATGGTAACAGTGGGAATTATTACATTTACGCAATGTCGATTCATGCTACTTGTACTACTGATACTTGCATTGGTACCTGCCTATTCAGGGCTTTCAAAATGTAGAATGAGGTAAATAAAGTCTTGCCTACCTACTTTTTTTAAGTTTATTTTTTTTAAAACTTTTCTTATTACTACACTGAAATGAAATTGGTCATTAGTTCCTCTTGACTCAATGAGGTTACTGCTTTGCAGTTTCAAAGCTGTTTTCAGGGACCAAATGCTTCAATGCACAGATGTACATAGCAAAATTCCCGACATCAAAGTTCCGCTCCCCTTTCAAGTCAGTGCTTGTGGAATTTGTTTCAATAGAAATCTCCCCTTACTGCATCAAATGTTTCCTGAGTCATACTATAAACTAGAGCCATAGCTCAATATTAATGATGTCTCTATTTTGAAAATTGAACTTTGAGCATTTCCCTGATGCTTTGAGTTTCTCTTTTTCTCATTAATAGTACAGTTGAATTAAAAAAAACACAAATCCCACAAAAAAAAACATTTAACCCCATCCAAGTCATGCTATTTTGCTAAAACATTTCCCAATCCACTGAGAAAAAAATTCCAGACTTATTTAATTTTCTGCCTATCCACTGTGTTTAAAATTTATTCCTAATACAAACTGTTCTAACATGATTACAGACTGAATGCACCAAACAAAATGGTAAAATGTTGCATTGGAAGGGCTTCATACATTTTACATTTTTTTCTCAGAACCTGATATATAAACATTTGGACTGGCAATGTGCTTACACATGGTTGAAAACATGGTATCAAGCACTCAAGGCCCTCCAGCCTGGTCATACTTATGACCTTACCTGTAACTTTGGCTGGTTGGAGTCTTGGCTCCTGTACTAATTGGCTCATTAGCATCAGACAACAAATTAGTGTACCCTGAGAATTCAGAAACTGTAGTCCTTATTCTGTGGCCTGCCTCTTCACTGGTGCCACTGCTGAAAGTCATCGGCACTCTACCACCTGACTTAAACTGAGATCCAAAGGCCTGGGCAAAATTCTCAATCTGATAGACCTGATGGTTCAGGCCAGCCTCCAAGTTCTTTTGTTGTTCCAGCTGCCCCACCAACTCCTGGGATGGCGTCAGCCTTTGATGAGCAGCTTCTGTACCAGGAAAGTGAATGCCAGGCTGGGAACTTCCAACCAACAAACCAAAATGTGATTTTGGTGAGGTGGTTGGCAATACTGAGGTAATAGATGGACTGAAACCACACTCAAGTGCAGGTGTGGTATAAGCCTGTTTGTCAGGGAATAAATTATGGCTGGGGAGACTCGATGGAAGACTAGTGGGACAAAACTGCATCCCTGGGCTTAGTGAAAAACCGTCACTTTGACTTGTTCTCTCCAAAGCTTGCTGCAGATACTTAGAATATTCTTGGAGCATTCCTGTTTTGTCACCACGAGATGCATGTGATTCTGGGCAAACAGCATTCTCATGTATTTCTGGATTCTCTCCTGAAGAATGGATTGGGATATGTTGGTCAGTCATATCAAAAGGAACATCATGCTGGCCCTCATGTTTGTGGGAATATTGGTCCAGAAGGCTCTGAAGGACCTCATCTGGAATTCCAGACTTTTCGTGACAGACTTTCACATCCACATTCATTGGAGAAGAGTCCAGCAGTGTAAGCGAGGCTTCATTATCCATCACACTGGCAACTGCTGCCTGAATTACAGACTGTTGAGATGCCATCTGTCCTATACTTACTGCATAGTCATTGTTGCTGGAAGCAGCTTGCAAGTATCTTTTTTTCTTAAAAAACTGCATAGCGTCATCATAGTTGCAGTTGCTAGCTTGTTCTGTCTTATTGCCTGTGTTCTGCAGCAAGACAATATTATCCATGCTGGTGCTATTGCTCAATTCCAAAGTCCCTTGTTTATTAGCCATCAGCTTTTGTCTCACCAGTTCCGTAGCAGGTATAACAAGAGGTGTTGTACTGTTCAGACCTGTCCTTTGAGGGCTCTTCCGATTCACCTTTTTGATTACCAATTTAGGTGCCCTAGTTTGCAAATCCTCTTCACTTCCCAACTTCATACTAGAGGACACCATCGGCATCTCAACAGCATATTCATTCATGTTATATACAGATAATTTATCTTTGCAGGTGGTCAAGCTACTCGGTAGTTCAGAGATGTTGGTTTTATTCTTTTTGCGAGCTGCCTTTTCCTTAGTCTCCTGAGATGTAGCTTTTGATTTTGCTTTTTTGCGTGCACCTGTAGTTCCCTGAGTTGATGTGAAACAACCATTTCCCATTTGATTGGATGGTCCAGGTTCCATTCCATTTTCACTTTTACCTAGGACTTCACCACATGTTCGTCTGTGCTTTAATAACCTGTCTGTTCTGGAAAAATACTGAGAAAAAGATGAAAAGCAGAATTAACAGGTTTTCTAAAATAATAAACACACACGTAGCAATTATATAAAAATAAAACATGCACATATAGATACACACAAAGGTCTTGGAATGGTTACAACGCTTTAAATACTATTAAAATATTAATAATAAATGACCGCTGAACCAAAAACAGAAGCTTCTATTCCCCAAAATAAAGACTAAGGAACTTCATTATACATCAGTGATCAAAGGGTAATTACTCCCATTAAAAAAGAGGATCAGTAATTTAATTAATTAAATACAAACCATATAAGTGAGGGTCAGAGGAGGTAAGGTGTAGAGAAAATAAGAGAATAGTTGCTGGGGTCTTGCTGTGAGCTGGCTAATTTTATCAAATGTGTGATCATTCAGTGCCTCTTCTTGCTACCAAGTCTCACAGCAAGGATGTCGAGAGAGGTATATCGGAGACAGATCTACATGGCGTGATAAGGTAGCTTAACATTAAGCTTATGCTGGTTGAAAATGGCTCAATGAGTTTATCCTAGTGAGAGTTGATAAAGCAAACTAGTAGAGTCCATGTAGGATTCTTGGCCTGTGATAAGTTAAGCGATCTTAGATGGAGAAGTGGCAGAGATATTACAACAGGCCTCAGCGTTCCTAGGTTTTGCGGAAGTAGAAGGAGAAGCTGAGAGATAAAATGGCCAAGATTTTCTCTCTTCTAGACTGTGCATGTGGAAGCTGGGCAAAAAATATGGGCTAACTTGTGTGATGCTCCTGTAGGTAAATAATCTGCCGATATTTGCTGTCAAATTTCACGCACAAATAATGGCACTATGGGCAAATTATTACAAGATGCCCATGAAATCATGCCCCAGCAACAAGCCAGCAATTTGAGAGGAGGATTGTGGAGAAAATTGGTGGCAGGATGGGGATGGATGCTTTCACATAATGAACCAACACATCACTGCAACATGCTGCACACTGTCACAGGCTAACCCAATACAATGTTTTTCACTCTTTCACAAGTTTTCAATCCAAGGTGTGAGATTTAGAACATTTCTACGAATTTGTTAGAATGACCATGGTCATTTTGCAACTTTCTCACAAAGCCTATCTTCCATCCACTACAAACAGAATTAAAAAAAAAGTAACAATTCATTTAGTTTATAGAAACATGGAAATTTCAGCATTGGTTAACATTTGGTCTACTGTTATATTACATATTTAACTCGGTACGATGTCTTTTCTGAAAGTCTAATCAGCTGGAAAAGATTTACCATATGTTGTCCTTTCCACCCATTACAGTCAGGATTCAATCTAATGTCCCTGTAGCAAGGGTTTGATTTGAGAACAGTGAATAAGTTCACTGGTAAATCAAATCTGGCCAAAAGGTTTTATGACTAGCTTCAACCACTCTTCCTCCCAAAATAAACAATTTCCCAATACCATTGCATCTATTATAAAAAACTGTTCAATTAAATCAGTACTATATATTATGGTTCCAGCTATAGAGCTGGACCTTCCAGCATGCATGTCAATAATCACCCCACAAAACTTTTTATTAATCTAACAGTACCTTGCTATTTATATTTTACATCTTTTCCATTCACAAGAACTTTTCAAAGTCACTAGTTCACCAATACCTGTTGACAAGTGTGGCACTGATAAGGCTTTTCTCCACTGTGTGTCCGTTTGTGTCTCTCCATGTGATATTTCTGAATGAACCTCATGTTACACTGATCACAACAGAACGGCTTCTCTCCTGAGGAACATATACATACACAAATTTTAGATTTTAAGCTTCAAAATATACACAAAATATCATTGTACACAATCCCACCACATATGCAATAGGTATATAATTTTTAAAAAGTTAAGAAAACTTAAAAAGCACCGAAGTTAGCTGAAATAGGTGCCAATATAATCGCTGTGTGCATACCACTGTGGATCTTCTCATGCCTTTGAAGCAGATACTTCTGAATGAAGCACATGTTGCACTGGCTACACTGGAAAGGTCGTTCACCTACACCAAGAACAATTTTAGAATTATCCCTCCAACACAAGCTGTCAAGTCACACTAAACTGTCTGAAACTGGAACTGTAGCAAGCAGTTCCAATGTAAAGCAGCATAAAATGCAACAGCAAAATAACAGTAAAAAACACAAAAAATTGCATGGAAAATATTGGAAAAATTCATAGCTTACTTCCAGTGCTATTAATACTTTTCATTCCTTACCAGTGTGAATGAGCACGTGGCGACGAAGATGGTAAGAACTACGGAAGGAGGCACAGCAATGCTCGCATATATGAACCTTCGGACCATGTAAAAGATTGGTACCATCTCCACCCGTTGAAGACTATGAACGAAAACAATTCCTTGTTAAAGCTCAATAACTAATTTGATTAAAACACCATCAAGCTCAATACTGTGGCGTGAGTTAAAAGCCTATTTTGATGCAATGGTGGTAATTTCAATATTTTAATGAATAACCTTCTAAAACCTTCATAAGAAGTTAAAATTATCTGTGGCCTTTAGTGGAGAAAAGAGCAGAGGATATTTGAATCAGCATGTGCATTTGTAGTTCATTTTCTATTTTGAAGTCATACATTCTTCCTTTATTTCTGCAGTTTCATTTTAAATCCCTCTGTCCATATTTATAAAGGCAACTGCCCATATCAACTTGCCATGTCTTAATTACATCCCTGGTGTGGTGGACATCGGAATTTATCATTGAAAAATGTGATGGGAAGTGTACACAGTTGTAAGTTTAACACATTTATACACAAATAAATGGAAGAGTCAACAGATGCAAAAGAACGCCTAGGAGATGTGCAATACAATCATTTGCAAATAAACCTCCAAATCTTATTACTGATAACATTACCTGATTCTTGTAAAAGTTGAGCATCAATCCACATTGTTTCATTTCCCAGTCACATCCCTATGTTTTCTGTGCAAGTACACAGATGGCTCAAGAGTATACTTAAGTCAGGTTTCAATTTTGCTTAAACAATGATATTCAAGCATTACTCTGCTTAACTCAGTTGGAGATTTATTGCAATCATTCAGCAGCATTTTGCTTGTTTGCAAATTGCAAGCTTTTAAAAAAAAATTATCACAAGGTTTTGACTGGGCCAAGTTTTTAGAAAAAATAAGCATACATTTGGGCATGTATGCCCACATTTGATTAATACAAAAAAAGCAGACTTAACTAAAAATTTGAACACTAAAATATCCTATAAAGTAATAGCAAATTTTACAACAGAAGAGTGCCATAGATTTTAAAGAGTCAAACAGACATCACTTGTTTAGCTTATGTTTTAGTCCAGTGTTGAAGGATCCAGAATTGTGACTATCTGACCCCCATGAAATGATCTCTTAGTTTCTTACATGCAATGTTCAGCACATTACAGCCATCTTAAAGAAGTTATTATTGCCATAATGGACACTTTTTCAAAAATATTTTTTTTTGACCATCTGCAGCAACAGGTTGGAAATATTACCAGGAGTGCAAGCCGAAAGAGCATGAGCAAACATGCATATGTTAATTGAGCTTTGTCATGAGGTTACAGTCAATTCCTCCAACTGGTGCATTTGATTTTGTGAACACTTACCATCTTAAACAAATTAAAAATGCTTTATTTGAACTTATAGTTTGTTATATTGTTAACACCACTGGAAATTATGCAGAACACAATTTTAGTTCTGTGTCTGTAATACCATTTGCAGATAGACCTCCATGTAACAAAACTTAGTATTAAAAAAAAACAGGTACTTTATATAGTTGGCTAGGTCACAGATGTCACAGGTAACTAATGTAGAAGATTTCTTTGTTCACATTTTAGGTGCAGTGACTTTGATTAAACTTTTTATTCAACTGGTACTTCCCTAAGTATTTTAAAATTTAATAGTTGCCCAGTTAAGTTCTCAAATCATTAACAAAAACTGAGACTTCAGTAAATAGTAACTCTCCAAGCTACCTTCCAGTGCAATCAAGGCACTGAGGAAAAAAAAAAGTCCTTACCTTGGATGTTTCACTTCGTTTGCGCTTGGGTTTTGTATCCTGAGATTGGGAGTTCTGTTTCTTTGCCCTCTTAACATTCCCTTGTTTTGGAACAGTGAGGTAATCTTTTTCATATCTGACCTGTGACTGGAGGAAAACAAATTAACAAAATGTTAACATCTGTTAATGTCTATCCTGTGTCCTAAAATGTCATTCGCCCCAATTTTGCAACAAAACTTCCTTAAATTCAAATGCAAGTCAGTTAGTTATCAATTCATACCTCCGCATTGAGAAATGGCAGACGCTAATTTTGTTTTAAGTCATTTTCTTTTCCAGTGTGTTTCTTCTCTTTCTTCATACATCATACCTGACTGAAAAAGTGAGCAGGTAACCACACCCAGACCTCTGGCAAATTTACTCTGCAGATAGCAGTTAACTGGTGGGTAAGAGCGATTACCAAATGACAACCAGTCTTCCCTGACTGGGTAAAGGTCTGGCATCTTCAGAATTCAGTCTATGATTGCCATGAAAAATTTGAATTTACTGAGGGGGAAAATTGCAGACATGAACCTGAATTCTACACATCTGCGATGAGCTACACTGTAAGCTAGGTTAGCTGCTGTCAAAGCATTATCATTCTGGAACAGTTTCATTACATTGACATACTGTTGCTTATTAGGCAGCAAAATATGATATTCAGGCAATAAAATGTTATGCTGATTTTTTTGACAAAAATGTTGGCCAACATTGATCATAACAGAAAAAGCACATTTGCATTCACAAATATTTTCACAGACATGATTCTGAGTAACAAGTCACTCAATGTTAAATTGATGGAAGTTCTAATTTAAATAAAAACACAATGTACTACATTTGTGTACTGTAACTTTGATAATGCACAACAGGTCATTCTGGCCCCTAAATATTATCAAAGCACTGAAAGGCAGCAAAGAACAAATATATTTAGCAAGTAAATCTTTTAATGAGCTGAACTACTACTTTGTAGTCAGACCATTGTTCTTAACATGCACTAAATCACTGATTCAAATAGTACAGGCACTGATAAATATCCAGACTAAGTTTTCAAATAAGCTTTCAGGTAGCATGCACAGCAAGCATAGAACTATAGGGCCAGACTTTGACTCCCAGTGTTGTGAATAGTTTTGAGTGGCAACCTTCAAGTATAAGTCAAGTGGCAATTATTATTCATTAAGAATCTGAACCAGAGAATTAAGATAAAACATAATTTGAACTTGTTTTACTTGGCATTGGCAAAACCCAACTTGCCAGGGGTCCAACTCCTAATTGTTATTCAATGACCACTGCTGGAAGTGTATAGACAAAGTCAAAGGGAGACAGGCTGTGATACCTTCATATACTGTCTAGGTTCACACATTAAGAATGACATTTAGACAAGGCAGTGAAGTATTGCCAGCTGCTGTGGAACTAACTCCACATGAGCAAAGACCTTAGGAACACACCTTATAGCAATTGCCATCGCATTAATTCTAATGTGGGAGGAGGAGGGAAGAATACCTTTACTCTATCTCCTTGTGAAATTAGTTTTATTACAAAGTCTTATTCAGCCATTGAAGTGTAACATCTTATGGATAAGTCCAGGAACAAATGTACATTGTACTTTCAAAACCTTGCTTGGGACGATTAAAAAGTTAGCACTACAGTAACTTGCACATCATTTTTTCACCTCCAGCACATTGGTTTCATTCCAGTCAAGGCTATTAGAATGAAAGTCACTCTTTTTCTTCCTTTTTGCTCCAAAGGTCCTCTATGAAAAAACAAACTGAATGATGTGCAACATCCACTTATCTTGGTATAGAACAGCTAGATGGGCTCTGCAAAAAAGATATACTGAGCATGCACATAAAAACTGCCAGACTCTGCTGCTGATAGCCTCTAACTACAGTGCTTAATAAAGTTCAGGACCTGCACCTTTACTCCCGTTTACATACAAGATTCAAAGAATGAAGACAACAATACAAGGTTCCTGAACGATCAGTTCATGTAAATTGACTCGAATTAATTCAAACATCACAGAAGACTGAAACAGCAGATAAACCAAGCAGAAACAAGTTAAACCAACCTCACTATAACAGATTATCTGGTCATTTACTTTATTGCCATTTGTGGGACCATGCTGTGTGCAAATTTGCTGCGTTTCCCTACATTAAAAAACAGTGGCTACACAGGGTACTTCATTGGCTGTTATTCACTTTGGACATTCTGGAGATCATGAAGGGTGCTAAAAACATGCAAGTTCTTTCTTATATCAAATAGATGCTATGGGGACAAGAATAAGTGGCCACCATGAGATTAGTGCTAACATATTTAGTAGATCCCATCACACTTTATCCATTTTGATTTAAGATTATTAGTGGGTGCTCAGCGCAAACTAATCAAGGAATCTTCAATTAGGAACAGAAGATCATGATCTAATAATTGTCACCTCTCATTTATTAGGCCAATATGTGAAATTACTCAACTTCTGGACGGAATATTTGACCTGCAAGAGCGTTCCTGAGGGCCAGTCGTACAAGAACTGCTGTTTGTTTGGCCAAAAAAAAAGATTAGTGGTGCACCTTTCACTCGCCTCAAGCATGAGAATCGGAACAAATGTACAGAAAAGTATTTTTTATGCAGTGAGTTATGATGATCTAAAATGCACTGAATGGGTGGTGGAAGCTCTTTCAATTGTAACTTTCAAAAAGGAATTGGCTATATAATTGAAAAGAAAATATTTGCAGGCTACATAGAAAGGAGGAAGGGAATAGGATTGACTAGATAGCTACTTTAAAGGCTGCAACGAAAGGCTAAATGGCCTCTTTCTGTGTTGTATGATTCTATGAAGCCAACTACGATTCCTGTAGAGACTGATAATTTCAAATTCCCAGTGCCAGACTTAAAAGGAATTTCACAAGGTTTCAGGTTTTAGGACTTACACTGTGACAAACAAACTAAAAGCAGCACTGATTAATCATTACTTAGTGGGAAATTTATAATCTGAACTACAGAAAAATTCCCTGTTAATGCTTTAACATGACTGAAAATCTCCCTCCACGATTATATTTTACTCTCTCCCTTAAGTAGATGCAGTATTCTCCTGGAATTTAGTCCAGTATCATTCCTAGCTTCCAAGGATTTACTTCCCTTCTTATCCCTTTCTACCTGGATTACTTTATTCCCTGAACTGGCTTTTAGAACGAGAGTCACCCTGGAGATTCCTCCTTCTAGCCAAAGCTGGGCCAATCTTCCAGTCTCATTTAAATCCTCACAAACTCAGTCTCGTTAATCCAAGTGCAAGTTCCCACCCTCACTCTTGGTTGAACCATAGAGACTTGTTGCCTCTATCTGCTCTCTCTCAAATTAAGGCAGACTGACACTGTCCGTGAGAATCAGTGATACTTTTAAGAAAACACCCTGTAAGCCGACTTTACAATGGCCTCTTCTCGACTTTGCCCCCTCTCAAAGTCCATCTCCATGGCAATATGAATCTTATAGGCCTTGTATTCAGCTAGAAATGCTAATTAATTATCTTATAGATGCCCAACTTAATTTCATCTTGAAACTAAATAGACATTTAAAGTATAATCACTTACAAAACCTGACATTTCTAACACCTTCCTGGGACTTGGGAGACCAACAGTCTTATCCACTATCAGCTCAGCTGCTTTAGTCACTGTTTGCAGATGTGAACACCTTGTACCTTCTCCCCAGTAAAACAACCAGGGTCCCCTTTTTACCTTTAACACCCAAGCCACCCAGACTTGCTGTCAGCAGAATTCAGAATAGGTCACATGACCCCTTCATTCCTCCATTTTACCCTAAAGACAGTCCTGAAACATAACAATCTTATAAAACTTTGCATTTGTAACAAACCCCATTCAAACCAGAAAATTTATAGAGTACCTGATACACTAATATTTGATCCATCTTACTACTGCTGTAAAGAGAGACTGGTTGAGCTGTTTCTAACTTTTTAGTGATAAGAGATCAAGCACAAGGGCAAAGAACCATAAGATGTGTCATTACGTAATGTGAAAGTAGGAGACCATGTGGATCACTGAATATCATAACACTGTGTTCTCAACATAAGGTCCCTCTTGGAATCTATTAGGATATGTTAAATAGTTTTACAGTAGGCTTCCTTCATATGCATTTGGCCTTGGGATGTGGGTGACTGGCAAAACAGCATATATCACCCTTCCCTAGCTGCTCTTACACACACTACATAGTTGACTCACAGCACTCAGGAAAACTAGGGATGGGCAATAAATGTTAGTTTCCCAATGTTGCCCATATCTCAAGAACAAATAAATAAAAAGTAACCTAGGACTAGCTGAAACCATAATTCAGGAGTCGAGTAGTGTGTTGGCAGTCCTTCAAAGACACCAGGAGATTTAAATTTCACAAGCTAGGCTGGGATTTGAACTCACAAGCTCTTCATTGTTAACCGAATACCATGACCACTATGCTATCATACCTAATAGACGTGGAAGATACAGAATTAATGCGAACGATTAATCTCTTTCAGACAGGACACAGAGATCTCCTCCTGTCTTGAGTGAGATTGATCATTTTCCATTCCATATCTTCCACCTGTGAGGAGCTTCACCAATTCATAGTGGCCTGGTGAAGACAGCTCTTCAGAGATTGGGGTTATGGAATATCGTTGAATCAAAGCATCCAACAATACCTGACCTGGGACTCTTTAATGCTGACACAGAGGTATCAAAATGGACAATATGTTCCAGTCCTGACTGTAATAAGTAAACCTGCAGAACTTTTCCAAAATAGGTGCAAGTAGAGGACAAAAGGCAAAAATAAATTAACAAATTAAAGGGCATCCCAGTAATTCAACAGGCAAATGTAACACAATATTGAACCACAGACAGGCTTGATCCCAAGTCTGTGCTGAGCTAGTTGATTTGGTAATGGTGGCATTACAATTAGTTTCAATGTCCCTGTTCTAGGAAGGAGGAAAAAGTAAACATGCCACCCTTCTTGATGTTGCATGGACTTAAGGCAATGGAAGAGCCTAGGATCAGGGTTCCTCCTGCATTAGAAAATAGTACAACATTTGCCTTTTGAGCTCAAACATTGAAGGGTGATTGCTCAAACTCAAGGGTGACTTTGAAAACAAATTCAGGTGACTTCCCCAAAGATTAAATCGCAGCAATAAAATTTCAGTCCGCTACTGGTACTATCTAGGCCAATGACAGAAGTTCATTCATTGATATACTGGATAAGAAATAAATTTACTACTAAACAAAATAAGAGATGGAATCGTAATGTAATACTTACCACACTGGTGTGATTCAGGTTATGAGTCAACATACTCTGTCCCCTGCCCATCTCCTCTTCCTCGAGTAGTTTATTCTTAAAAAATACAAATCCATCATGCGCTGAGAACTTTTTCTCTTTAACATCAGAGGTGGGTTGCATATACTCTGAAGGGTATTTTTCTGCTGGAGCGTCGGGATCCTTTTTAAGGATTAAATCCTGAGGTACAGCTGGTGTGACAGAATGGGCAGCGAGGCTGGAAAAATTTGTGATTGGTGGGAGGTGACTAAACATAATCATACCAGAAGAGAAGTTTGGTTCCATCCCACCGTTCCTGAGGAATTCGTTCGCTAATTTGTCGTGAACAATGCTCATGATGTAAAATCTAAAATTATTCAAAGCCAGACCGACAGCACACTCCTGAAGTAGAGAGGAGAAAAATATTAGACACCTGAAATGGCAAAAGTGCACAAAATTTACATGTCATATCATGCACGCAGTGGCTTATACATTTATAATGCGGTTCACTAATCACAGCATAACTCCCAACATTTATGTTGCACTGATTGCACTCTAATACATAGGTGCAAGAAGATGCCTATGTTGAAGTCAGTAACTGGATATTGGAACCTTTTACCTGTAAAAGCAAATTACAAAGACACAACCTAGGTGGAGAGGTACAGTTGTGGGATCAAGTTCCGCTTATAAGCCACTCAAGCTTTGCTCTTGATGCTTATGACATCATAATCACTCAGTTATGTAGTTGCCTAGTAACAGATTCTTATCCATTGTTTTACTGAAGGTACAAAAAAGTTGGTAGGGCTCAACTTTAATATCTAGTTTTTGGAACTGTACTCTCACGACTACCAAATTACTTGGTCACATAACAGAAAGCCTGCCTCTTCATCAGGGAACAGTGCATCCTTGAACAAAGTGAAGTAAAAAGAATTATACATAAAACTATGTATTATTAAAATTAAGCAAGATAGATTCAAGTGATAGTTAACAGAAATATCTTTCTTTTTAAAAAATTTCTTCATTCAATTTCAGCACAAGCCAACCTGCCTTTGCCATCCCCCAAGTTAGTTGTTTGCTTATGGGAAGTAGGTATGGTCAGACGACTAATTTTCTGTTAAGACAACACTGTTGCTTTCCTCTTTCAGCTGGACAACACAATAAGGGCTTCAGTCTTCACCACTGATTCTCATCAATGGTGAAGCAATAGACATAGAACACCGATTACATCACCATATACATCATGCAAGGACAAAAGACAAACACTCAACAGGGCAAAATATGTTGCAAAGTTAACTTCCTGTTCAAACTAATGATGGTTTATTATAAAATAAATCAAAAGGTGTCAACTAACTACTTGGATGCTATATTTACTTATAATTTAATTTTAATACTCAGGGTCATTTTAATGGCACGAATTTCCTCAAAGGAAGCTGAGTTTCTGTACAATATTGGTTTTATATTACTTCTTGTCCCTATGCAACCTCCTGGGTTACTTGGATGCAATGGCCTCAGCTGAAAGAGGGGATGGGGTAGGCAATCACAAACACCTTTGCGAACTTGATGAATGATACTCGGCAATCAAGGAATAAGCGAGTCTGAAAGGTAACAAGTCGGAAGGCATTTTTTTCTTACCTCCTCACTTCATCTATGCTCAACATAGATCAGAAGAGGTTAGAATTCAGACACAGGTCTTGCAATTTGTTAACTGTTCTGCACGGTATAGACTGAACAGCTTCCATAGTGGCTCAGAATTTATCTGGTCAGTAACCAAGCTGTTAAAACCAGGAAGATTGCAGTTTCAATCCCTGCAATGGCTGAAAACATCTGGACCAGATGATACAATTGTGCTTCAAAGTCTCTTAAGTTAGGGGGAGGAAAACTGGCCACAGTTCCACTGCTAATCAGCACCTGCCGTACCATAAAGGCAAAATACTGCAAATGCTTGAAATCTGAAACAAAAAACTTGTGGTATCACAATGCCATTAGGAGGGCAGAAAATTGGCAAGCAAAAAAGCTATTTACAATAATAAGTGGACACTTGGTTTCATGGTGGGTAATCACTGCCCTCTCACTTCTAGGATCAAATCCAATCAATCACCCATCCATTGGATGTAAAAATTCTATATGAAATGAGTTTGAGTATTTCCAGTCTAGTTTTTGGTAGGTATGAGCCTTCAATATAAAACCCTCTAAAATAGACAAGGTCAAAGGATGAAATGTGTGGAAAATGAAAAAGACTTCACACTGGTACATAATGGTTACTCTTGAGCTAAGGGCTAAAGCACATTGTTAGGGCAGAATAAAGGAAATATTCTTCTGAACGAGGTTGTGCTATACAACATTGTGGAAAATAGAGAGAAAAAAAAATCCTACAAGAAGAGAGATGAATTTGAAGAATTACACATTCACTTGAAGATCAAAATGAAAATGCAGCTTTGTCAGTATAAAAATGCAAACAGATGTTTCACAACTTCCTCTCAAATCTTTCTAGTGCTGTCCTGGAGATTCTCAGATTTTAAACACAGATCATATTTTTCTCTCTCTCAAGCTGCTTAATTATATTTACTTACATATTTATTTCATTGCAGCTCCAGAAGGCCTTCTTCCAACATCAGGAAGAAGTGATCTGGCTCATAGACTTAACATTTAATATCAATGTTGCTCATCTGATTATCAACAGGAGGTGGACTTGTGTTGGGTTGACTCTAGGCTGTTAATATTCCCAGTAAAATTGAGCATTAGTCTGGAGTTCATAGTCTTAAAATTCCAGGATATCGTGGTCACATTTGTGTCACCTTCAGTGCAATATTAAAGATCTGTACTTCACAACCTTATTTAAGAGGAGCTCATATTATTCAACTAAAACTATCCCGCACAAGTTTCAAAACTCAGTCACTTTTACAGCGCTGCATAAAAATGAAGACTTGAGCTGGTGCTTCTGAGGAAGACTATCTGAATTTGAGTATTGAGAATGGGATTAACAGCTCCATAATTCTGTTCATTTTATAAAACATAATAGCCTAGATTTTGCAGTAAAAATAATAATGAAGCTATCCATTCTCACAATTATTAAACTGTAAAATAGACAGCAGCAGCACGCCCCCCGACATGTGCAATTAAACACAGAAATCCGGAAGCTGCTATCCAAGTTGTCCTGCTCTACCACCATATTGTACCAAGAGACTGAGCATCGAAGTACATGGAAGGGGGGGGTGAAGTTGGGTTACCTACATGATAGGTACCAACTAAACTTGTCAGAAAAAGTTACGGATTATCCATTCAAGTCAAAATGAATAAAGCTGCATGATAAATCTTCATTACTCCCAAATCACCTCTCTGGCACTGAAAATTTACTTTTACAAGTGTGAAGTTTCATTTCCTTCAGAATTTAATTATTGTAACGGATTTTAAAAACTCCTTTTTCCACTTTTTCTTTGCCTTTTATCTCTCTTTTAATCCCATCTTTCTTTTCCTCTCTTTATTTTGCTTCCTAAACATACTTTGGAATTGAATAAAATATTCTACCTTTTCAGACTCTACACCTAGAGTACTGCTTTGGTCACCTTAAAGAGGGACATACATGCATTAGAGGCAGTTCAGAGAAGGTTCACTAGGCTGATTCCTGCGATGAGGTGTTTGTCTTATGAGGAAAGGTTGAGCAGGTTGGGGCCTATACTTACTGGAGTTTAGAAGAGTGAGAAGCGATCTACTGAAATATATAAGATTCTGAGGGGGCTTGACAGGGTAGATGCTGAGAGGATGATTCTACTTGTGGGGTAATCCAGAACCAGGGGGATTAAAAATAAAGTGTCTCCCATTTAACATGGAATTTCCTCTCTCAAAGGGTTATTAGTGTTTGGAATTCTCTCCCAAGCAAGCAGTGGAGGCTGAGTCACTGAATATACTCAAAGCTGACTTAGACTGATTTTGGAGTGACAAGGAAGTCAAGGGTTATGGAGACCAGGCAGGAAGAGTGGAGTTAAGGCCACAACCAGGTCAGCCATGATTTTACTGAATGGTGCAGCAGGCTCGAGATGCCAGAAGACCTATTCCTGCTCCTATTTATGTTCTACATGACTCAGTAAGGATTTTCCAGTTTGCTTAATTTAAGGAGATACACAGTTACTTGTCCTGTTTCCACTGGCGATCATCTGTTTGGGATGTTGCAGTTTTGTATTTCAAATCACTGCAAGGTTCATTGAAAAATCACATTGCGTGTCTATGGACAAGTGCAAGTCTAATGAATGGCTCGTGTCATTTGCTCACTGCAGACCTCAACAGCCAGGCTTTTTACACAAATAGCTGATTTGCACACCATAAAATTGTAGGCTATACACTTAAATATATTTGTTTGTGTTTTCATATAGATAGGAACATGGACATCATATGTATTACTATATATACACACTTCAGATAGGACAGTATACTTACTTAGATGGAGATTATCTAACAGTAAATTCATAAACTATTAAATTTAATTGTAACTAAGAGTCACATAATTGTTCCAGCCATTATGTAACAAAAATAAAACAAAGAGCAAATTGTGAATCTTGCTTTGTGGGATGTCGTACATTAAAGGCACTACATAAATGCAACTTGCGGTTTTATTCCCCACCATTACATTTTAAATGTTCATCTTGTAGTTTCACATTCTTTATTGTATGGACTACTCGAGCTATCCGGTGTTCGCATTGAAAAACTAAGTTTGCTGAAATACATCATATCGCCACATCACAGAGAGGACAATGAGGTATGGGTAAGGCACATCGCCTGCTATAACAGAACAGAAGACAACAGTGTGAAAATTGAAGATATCTGAAGACCATTAAAAGCTCGAGGTATAAAGTAAATCATTTGACTTGGGTTGCATGTTTCATCGGCTACATGACAAATATGCTTTATTAAAATTACTATCCTAAATTTTATAATAGGAAGTGACTGAGCTGTCACCTATTATTTAGTCCTCCCTTGGTCTTGTACTTTATGCTTTCAAAATGCTGGTTGGAGAAAGCTTGCAATCACATGTTCTACACACAATCTCCTGTCAACGATAATGTATTTAAAGAGGAAGAAATGTACATAGGTGATGAAAGAACGCTTTAAAACAAAATTCTCTCTTTTCATAAAATAAATTAATACCTGCATATAAAAATTATGCAGGTACTCCTTTTCTGTGAGGCTATCCTCCCACTGGTATCAATTACAGGGAGTATCTGGATAGTCTCCATTATACAGTCCATTTGGTACTCAAAATGACCCAAAGGCCAGCGTGTAGCAGTCCAAAACTTGAAAACTTCTTACTTGTTGGGTTTGCAAAATTCCCAATCTTATCTAGGCATTTAGGAATTTGACAGTCCTCCAATTTAGTTTCAAGTTGAAAACATAGGACCAAGATACACCAATTAATGTACATATGATATAGCAATGTGACGATTTTTGTCATACTCATGATCATCTTGATTAAAAACTAGTTGAACATCTGGCATACAACACACCAAATATCAACTTTAAATTGGTTTGATACAATGCAACGTGCTGTGCTTAACCAAGTACAACCGATATGTGAATTTCAGAAAGGTGTAATGATGGGATATACACTATTGCAGTTTACAAAGTTGGATTTTAGACTTTACTGATTTACTGTTTACTCTATAATTTTATTTTGTATCTAAAGCTGAAAAAGAAATAACCAAAGAATAACCAAAAAAAACACAACAAATTTTGACTTAAAGGGAGAGATGACCAGTGGTGGTGCTTTTTACTGAGAAGTAGTTCCCCATTTTAAAGGAAAAATAATAAACTCCAGAGATATTTAGGCAACTTTAAAATTAGTTTGCTTACCAGAGACAACTGAGAGCAATACCTTCTTTTGTGTTAGTCAATTTTAGTGACATCACCAACAGGAAGCACTCCTGTGTCCCTGAACAATTCCATGGGAAATAGCAGGCACAACTGCAACTGAGTACCAGTCTGAAGCCACCAACTCCAATATTGGCACTCAGTTGATTCACGTTGTTTCCTATGGAGCTGCCGGGGAAAATGTTCTCTATCAGCGATGTCAACATAGCTGGCTTAGTGAGTCTCAATATCCACGTAGAAAAACAAAAAAAAATTCTAATTTTCCTGATACCACCATTTCTTACATAGAAAGGGGAACATTTCCAATAAAACCAACTTTCCTTCCCTTTCGATGTCTGGGGTTTGAACAGTGACTGAAGTATATGAATGCATCACTTTAGCTTTTGAGGTGAGCGAAGGGATCGGATTGGCTCGGCTGGGTAAAAGTGCTTATTTCGAAGTATTTCTAATCTGAATGAAAATTTTAATTTTCAAAAAGTTCTGGATTCTGTGAAGTTACAGGTTTTGCTTGAGGGATCAGTTCGGAAACACTGCTCGAAAACCCAGAAACGGAATAAAAAAGCCATTGGCATAGGCCCCCCCTTTTTTTTAAACGTACCAGAACTTCCAAGATATTAGCCTCATTTAAGTTAAGCCAATTGGAGTGAAGGAGGGCGTCCTTGGCTTTTGTCTGCAAACCGGCAGAGTGAGCCGTGCACTCGGCTGGATTGCTTTTATTAATTCTATTCTGCCAAGTTTTTTTTCAATATCTGACCCGGGGCCCGTGCTGGTGAGGGGAGGGTTTTGGAGCGGCTCGGTGGCCGGCTTTGCGCCGCTTTTGTCCCGCTCCCCACTGCGAGCCGACTCTCGGGCTCCATGCCCCCGGCCCGGAGCCGCTCACTGTTGCTGCAGCGACAGAGGTTAGGCCTCGGGGCCTCGGCCGCCGCTCCGTCCGCGCCAGTGCTTCGGCCCGGAGCCTCCCGACCGCCCTCCCCCTTACCTCGCATCGCCGCTCCGCGAATTCAAGGCCCGATCCTGTCTCTAGTTTGTCAACATCGTTCAGCCGCTCGGCTCCGCCATCTTGGATTCCAGCTGCACGCCGGGTAATACGGGCTCTCGGACGGGGACAATCCCGAGAGGAGCCGAGCGCGACCGAACCCTCGCGCAGGCGCAGTGCCGCGTCAGCCCCCCGTTTTCCCCTCCCCTCGCACGCTCAATGCAGCGTTGGCTGCTTTCCAGCCCGTGTCTGCTGCTGAGCGTACTCACCATTTGCAGTTTTTCTTTTCAATGCATGCTGTATTAAGCTAGTTGGTCATTTCCTCGCCAAGCGATTCAAGTCACGCAAAGGGCTTTCTTGTGTTTTTTTTTTAAAAAAAAATCAACATTAATTTTAAAATCACTGCACACATGGCATTTTAAATTGAATTCATGTTCTTTAGTTGAGGACAACCATTTGTCCCTGTTCATCCTTCTAAAGAGAAAATCTTAACAGTCACCCCAGTGCAGGTACAAATGCTGCCTTACTTTCCTCCTTTAAGATACTATTTAAAACCTAGCTTTTTGACCAAGCTTTTGGTCATCTGCTTGATTACCTCTTTAGCTGGCACAGTTTTATAATGCCCCATGAAGTGCCTTGGGACGTTTTGTTACATTAAAGGTACTATATGAATTCAATTTATTGTTTTTGGTTCTTCATTTACTCTGCAGATGGTTTGATTTTATAGGTGTACAGCTGGGCAATGCATGTTGTTTTATCTGGCATTAGTTTGGGAAATACGTCAGGGTCACCCTGTTGATCAAAGATTTGAAGTGGCAACCACTGGCAAAGGAGGGAAAAACATAAACTGACCATGTTCTATAAAATATGGAATGGACTGGTGGGAATTGACAGAAACAGGTACCTGGCATCCTCCGGCAATGAGAAAACATGAGGTGGTCATCCACACAATCTACTAAGATCACTTGTTTCTAAGACAGTGTACCAACAATCTTTCTTCCCAAGGGCAATCCCAAAATGGAACAAGCTGCCAAAGAAAATAATCACAGCCCCATCACTTGGAATCTTCAAGACCCATCTTTAGGTTATTTCCATTTAAAAGTTTTCATTAACAGAACCACCATCCTAGCAGGTCATGCCTGGTTTAGTTGGCGCTATCCATATAAATGTTGGCGGAATACAGATATTAGCCTCTGATGCCAACACAACAGAAGAAGAAGGGAAATATAGAAGTCATATTGCTAACAGCTAAGTCTCACTAAAAACAGATGAATGATCATTTAATTAGTGAAGCAGGAATGTTGGCCAGGTCAATATTTCTTCACTTCTTTGAAAAGTAGCATGGAACTTTTACATCTATTTGCAATGGCAGACAGCGTTTTGACTTAATGTCTCAACTGACAATGAGATGGTAGTCCTGATAATGGAAACTTTTATAGAAATAATCTAAAGATGGGCCTTGAAGATTCGAAGTGATGGAGCAGTGACTATTTCCTTTGGCAGCTTGTTCCATTGTGGGATTGTTATTGAGAAGAAAGATTGTTGTACACTGTCTTGGAAACAAATGGTCATTGTGGTTTATTTGGCCTTGCCAGAGGGCACCAGGAATTTGCTTCTGTCAATTCCCACCAGTCCATTCCATATTTTATAGCACATGGTTAGTCTATTTTCCCCCTTCTTTGCTGTAGTGGTTTGCATTCCAAATCTCAGCACTGCAAAACGTTTACTATTTGATGCCAAGCAGAAAACACAGCCATTGTTACACGAGAGGGAAATCTGGGTATTATTTGTATGCATATGTAAACTGGCTCCATACTTAAGCAAATATTGTCAAAGGGCAATATATAGATATAAAATAGGGGGTGGTTAATGATGGATTCTTGGAGCACATTGGAGGGCACTACATAGGTACAGGAGAAAAAGCCTTTGCAAGAACAAGGCTGCATTTAGCCATGTAGGAATGTAACTGTGCTAGGACAGGGCTAGAGAGGTGGACAATGGAGTGTGGCAGTGGAGGAGGATGATGTGGTTATATGTGCTGAAAACTGCAAAGGTACCTGGTGACAGTCATACAGAATTTTGTTGATGACTTTTCATCAGGGCTTTGTCAGTTCTGTGGACTTGATGGAAACCTGATTGAAGGGGCTCAAAAAGGGAAAGGTGGCCAAAGAACTACAGTTGCAGAACATTAGCAAGGAAGAGGAGGTTGGAGATTAGAGATGGGGCAGAAGCTGTGGACGATGGAGGATTAAAGGTAGGCTTTTTAAAAAGTGATTGATTCAGGCAGTTTTGAAAGGTGATAAAAGGGCCTAAGGAGATGGATGGTGCAGTTGACAATAGTTGAGTGGTCAGGTACTAAGTTGTGAGGTGGATCTCATAAGGGAAATGAGTCTAATGGGTACTGGGATGAAGTGAGGGAGAAACTACAATGTTCATTTTGTGTAGAGGGTGAGCTGAGCATAGTCAGGTAGAGCATAAGAGTTGGAGGAGTTTGAAGCAAACAAGTGAATAGCCTTAATTTTGGGGACAAATAAATCCAGTAACATCTTGCAATTGGCATCAGGCATAAGAACAAGAGTAGGGAGAGGACTTCAATGAAGGCATTTAAGCAATTTTAATTTCAGAATGCTCTGTCAAAATTTACACTGGATGACAAAACAGTCTACTTTCTATTGTTTATTAAATTTAATACAGGTTTCATGTATGAAGTCCAGGCAGTTTATAAGGCTGTTCATACATTGATATCTTACAGGCAAATCAATCATTTTGTGTTGAACACACATATTGCATTCATAAGTTGTAGTATGTATCCAAGGTATTTGTTTGCGCAATAGAAAAGGAATTTACATTAAACAACCACGCACTGTGAAACCCAAGATAAGTAAACTGCAGCCAAGGACAAAGTACATTAACAAGAAGATCATGTACTCTTGTGACTAGATGTATGATGTAATGCACATTAGTGCTACAGGCTAACAGCCCTATATTTTAAAATGCATTAAGCTGCAGTACATCCCATTCAAGGCGCTTTAATCTTCTGCCAAATTAATTTAACCCTGACTAGAGGAATGAAAACTAAAAATGATCAAGGATATTCATGCAAATAGAAGCAGGTTAAATTAGTTATGATACAATGGTTTGTGAATGTTTGAAAGAGTGTAGGTGGTGGTGGTGGGGGCTGGACCAATATCATTATATGCATCTGATACTGGATTACTGTCAGTTGATATGTCAAGAGATTGATTGGGTGGATGAAGGCAATGGACATTGGAGTCTGCAAAAATTCTGTATTAAAACTGAAAAATATTGAACTACAAAATAGTGGCTTACAAAATGTTGTTATTGCAAAAAAACCCCCCCCCCAAAAAGTAGAAGGCTAAATTTGTGATTAAGCAGAAAATAATTATTGAAATTATACTATTGTTTCTGAGGTAGTTGGAGTGTTTGAAGATCTGAAAGGCAGTTACAGAATAAATGCAGACATTCTGTGCGAATGATAGAGCAATGTTAATTGCCAGTTTATATAGCTTTGAAACACAGCTAATATTAAAGTTACTGTTTAGTAGGACCTCCAGTGTGATTATGTGTTGACGTTTACTGTCAAGGAGAAATGGCTGCCGGCAGCAAATTAAGTCCAAAACCTTTTCCTTTGCAAAGCTTCCACTCATAGATGATATTTTGAGGGTATTCAATCATGAAAAAATATTCTGCCTGCTAGTCTCCCCTGCTGAATGAGACAATGAATAATACATAAAACATATTTGGTTAAAACACTAACCTTTTTATTATTTCCACAAGGAACATTGTGCTGGATTTTAACTCATGAGGGAGGAGGGGTTGGTTGGGGATTCTTTGAGGTTGATAAATCCATGAGAACAGGTTTCCCTCTGGTCCTCCTAAATTTAAAGCCAGGGTCTGGTTAGTAATTTTTATCTCTTTCCCAGCCACAGCAAGGCAGACCAAGAGGTTGGTTGGCTGTAGGGTGGGTACATCTTAGGCACCAGGGTCACAGCCAGGGCGCAGAGAGAAGGGAGAGAGAATGGACTGTGGGGTGGGGTGTGGGGGAATGAAGATCGGAGACCACAGGGAAGATCGGGCCAAAGCAGAGAGGGATTTTGGAGACTAGAAGATGGATCTGAGGCCTGAACAGAGTGGGGGAGATTGGAGGCCCTATGCAGGAGATTGGAAAGGTTGCAGGAGGAGGACAGAAGAGTTGTGGTGGAAGATTGGAAAAGATCAGGGGATGTGTGTCCGATTATCAGAGTGGGGGCGGGGTGATTGTGGTGAATTAGGTAATTGAAAGACACTTACCTCCAGAATCCAGCATTCCTCGCATCCCTTTAGCTGCCGGGATTCCTGAGGCCAGTGTTAAATTTAAAATGGTTAAACATGAGGCATGCACCCTCACTGTAAAACTAAATTGCCAAACCTTTTCCTGGGAATAGGTTGGTTGCCCGCCCCTACTCATGCCTCTGTTAAAGCTAGAAATGGGTGGGTTGGAGGTGGATTGGGGTTGGGGCTGGGGTGAGATGCTAAACATTTTAACCCACTTGACCCAAACCAGCCTACCCTGGAAGGTTAAAATTTCCCCTACCAAGTTTTTAGATCTTTACATGCTTGTGATAAAATGTGACAGTTCATTCCCTGACTTATGCTGTTTTGCTGCGAATGTGGAAAAATCTAATGGCGAGATATAACTTCTGGGTTTCCTAGAAATTAGTTATCTTATCAGCGACACTGTTAGGATAAATCTTATTATGACCAAAGTCAGGAATTATCCATATGGAAGAAATCACAAATATGAAGTTGTCTCTGTACCAGCACTGTGTATTATAGGGTAGACAAACTAGCTACACACTATGTTGTTACAATTGTTCTAAATCTGTAAACTTATCTTTACTATTTAAAAAATTGCTACATTCACTTTTACACTTTTGTTTTTAACAATCATTCCTGAGCTTGAATCATATCTCTAAATGCTATTGAATCATAATATTTTGGATCTCTTGGGCCAGCTATAGTTTTAAGATTTAATTGTAATTCATTCATTCATGTGTACTGGGCCTGAAGGAAGGTCCTTGGCTCATTGTCAAGGGACCCATGAGGAGAAAGGCGACTATGCCGGAGTGAGACGGAGACTGAGTGAGTGGCGAATTAGGTTCACGTGGGAATTCGGTGCACGGGGAAAAGAGGTGTGGTATACGTAGGAATTATTCTAAGTTAATTAAGTGAGTAACTAAATTAAGTTAACTAAATAGCATAAGTAACAATGGCAGGCAGGTGTTATGTTGCAGCTGTGGAAAGTGGGAGATTTTGAATACCAAGGCGATCCATGATAAACACATCTGCAGAAAGTGTAAGCAGCTAGAGGAATTCCAGATCAGGATTATTGAACTGGAAGCCAAACTGCAGACACTGCACAACAGAGGGGAGGGGGAGAAATACCTGTACACTTTGTTCGAGAAGATGGTCATGCCTCTCAGAATAGTGTCATCTGTTTTGGTCAGCGGTGAGTGATAGGCGGTGAGTGAGGCAGGTAATGGGACCAAGCAGAGAGTAATGGTGGGGTGTCAGATTTTGCAATTGTCAAACAGATTTGAGAGGTTCACAAACTGTGTGGACAAAAGCAAGGTCTGCAAGGTGGATGAGCAGGATGGTCATGGTGCCATGGTACAGGAAGCCATTCAAGCAGGGGAAGCAAACAGGAATGTAGTGGTAGTAAGTGACAGTATAGGGGGATTGACACTGTTCTCTGTGACAAAGAGCGAGAGTCCAGAAGGCTGTGTTGCGTGCCTGGTGCTCAGGGCTGGAGAGGAACTTGCAGTGGGGGGGGAAGACCCAGTCATCATGGACCATGTAGGCACCAATGGCATAGGCAGGATAAGAAGTACCAAATTAAGAAGCAGAATCTCAAAGGTAATAATCTCCCAGAAGAAAAAAACCATTTGGACCAGTACTCTTATTTCCCAGTTTTTACTGGTGTTCCATTTTAAGATATACAAGTCCAGTTCGGACCAGTATTCTTGTTTCCCAGTTTTTACTGTTCTTTCCTTCTGGGCTCTGGATTATTACCTAAGCCACGTGCAAATTGGCATTGGGCAAAGGAGATTAACTTGATGAATGCATGGCTCAAAGACTGGTGTGGGTGAAGTGGGTTCCGGTTTGGGGGCACTGGCACCAGTACTGAGGAAAGTGGGTGCTATACCATTGGGACGGTCTACACTTGAACTGTGCTGGGACATGTGTTGTTGTGAAATGCATAACTAGGGAAGTTGAGAGGGCTTTAAGCTAAACAAAGTGTGGGGCAGGGAGTTGAGGGGTCAAGCTTGGGTAGATGTGGCAGATCAAGGGGTAGATTCAAGGCAGGAGACCAAAGTAGTAATATGGGAAATGAGGGTCATAGAATAACAGGAAAGGACAGAAAGATAACACCTCTGATTACACCAACAGTCAAGGCTGGATGTTGTAAAGATAGCAAAAAGACAAAACTAAAGGCTCTGTATCTGCATGCACGTAACATTCATAACAAAGTAAATGAATTGAAGTAAATAAATATGCTCTGATAGCCATTACGGAGATGTGGCTGCAGGATGACAAGGATTGGGTCCCGAATATTGAGGGGTATATGACATTCAAGAGAAATAGGAAGCTTGGTAAAGGTGGATGAGTAGCTTTGTTGATCAAGGATGGCACTGGTGCACTAGTTAGAGATGACCTTGGTTCAGGAGATCAGGATGTAGAATCAGTTTGGCTGGAGATGAGGAATAGGAGAGGAAAGAAGTCGCTAAGTCACTAGCGGAATGGTCTACAGGCCTCCAAGTAGTAGCCACAATGTAGGACAAAATATAGAAGAAGAGATATTGGGTGTTTGTGATAAAGGGACAGCAACAATCATGAGTGATTTTAATCTCCATATAGACTGGAAAAATCAGATTGGCAGTAGTAGCCTGGGTGAAGAGTTCATTGGATGCTTTCAAGATAGTTTTTTAAGAGCAGCACATTCTTGAAGCAACCAGGGAGCAGGTTATATTAGATTTGGTATTATGTAACGTGACAGGATTAATTAATGACCTCAGAGTAAAGATACCCTTAGGTAGCAGTGACAACAACATGATTGAATTTTACATCCAGTTTGAAAGGGAGAAGAGTGCATCTAAGTCTAGAACTTTAAACTTAAACAAGGGCAACTATGTGAGCTAGCTGAAGTGAACTGGGAGTCTAGGCTATGGGATAGAGGTCAATAGAGAAGCAGTGGCAAACATGAAGGGGATATTTCAGAATGCTCAGAATAAGTATATTCTTACTATAAAGAAAAATTCTAAGGGGAGGACCCATCATCCATGGTTAACTAAAGAATTAAGGAAAGCACCAAACTTAAGGAAAAAGCATATAACTGCACAAAGATGAGTGGCAGGTCAGGTGATTGGTCAGAATATAAAGAAAGATAGAGAATGACCGAAAGGTTAACCAGGAGAGAGAAATCAGAGTATGAGAGGAAGCTAGCTGGAAATGTAAAACCAAATAGCAAGAGTTTCTACAGGTATTTAAAAGGAAAAGAGTAAGTAAAATGAGTGTTGGTCCTCTAGAGAGTGACCAGTGGGGAGTTAATCATAGATAAAAAGGAAATAGTGGATGAAATGAACAAATATTTTGCTTCTGTCTTCACATAGAGGATATAAAAAAAATTCCAGTAATAGCTGTAAATCAGGAGGTGGAAGGGAGAGGGGAACTTGTTGAAATAACAAGCTGTATTGAGCAAACAGATGGAGCAGTGGGCTGACAAGTCTCCAGATCCTAATGGGCTTCATCCTAGGGTCTTAAAAGAGGAAGCTAATGAGATAGTAGATCTCATTAGTAACACAAATTTTTCCAAAATTTGCTAGATTTTGAAAAGATTCCATCAGACTGGAAATTAGCAAATATAACCTTTCTATTCAAGAAGGGAGGGAGGCAGAAAACAGGAACCTGTAGGCCAGTTAGTTTAACGTCTGTCGTGGGGGAGTTGTTAGGATCGATCATCAACGAGGTTATAGCTGGGTACTTAGAAAAACTCAAGGTAATTGGGAAGAGTCAACATGGTTTTGTGAAAGGGAAATCAAGGCCAGAATTTTCGGCTCGGCAAGTGGGGGCGGGGCTCGCTCGTCAAAGCGTAAAATGACGCGGGGTGACGTTGGGTGCGCATCCCGACATCACCGCGCGCCATTTAGATTTTCAGTTCGGCGGGCGCGCAGCCGACTCGGCTGTGTGCCTGCCAAACTGTTAAAGGCATATTAAGGCCATTTAAATACAAATTAAACTAATAAACTGATCTGCCTGTCCAACCTTAAGATTGGCGGGCAGGCAAAGAGCCCAGGCGGCCTTCGCATTCTTCATGGAACCTCGTCCACGGGCGAGATGAGGTTTCATGACGTGTTTATAAATTGAATAAAAATTTTAATAAAATCCATTGACATGTCCCAGCTCATGTGACACTGTCACATGAGGGGACATGTCTTAAAATTTTTTCTTTTCTTTATTTAGATTTTTAAAACTTAAACTAATCTCCCTGAGGCACGGAGGTGTCTCAGGGAGATTTCTGCGCTCTTTTGCACACATGCACGAAAGAGCGCAGGCCTCGACTCAGGTAACCCTCCCCCTACCCAGCACAGGGAGCGCTCAGTGCTTCTGGGTGCTCCGAGACGCTGGGTGGGCCTTAATTGGCCCGCCCACGTAAAATGGTGGCACGGACCTGATCGAGGGTACCAATCGGGTTGCCGCTCGCTCCCGCCCCCCCGACGGGGGGAATATTCTCTCCCACGTGTAATCAATTTACTGGAGCTCTTTGAAGGAGTAAGACGCACTGTGGATAAAGGGGAGCCTGTTGATGTGTTGTACTTGGATTTCCAGGGGGCATTTGATAAGGTGCCACATCAAAGGTTATTATGGAAAATAAAAGCTCATGATGTAGGGGATAACATCTTAGCATGGAGCGAAGATTGGCTGGCTGGCAGAAAACAGACAGTATGCATAAATAAGTGTTTTTCTGATTGGCAGGATGCGATGAGTGGAATCCTGCAGGGGTCTGTACTAGGGCCTCAACTTCTTACAATTTATATCAATGACTTAGATGAGGGGAGTGAAGACATGGTAGCTAAATTTGCAGATGACACAAAGATAGGTAGGAAAGTTTGTTGTGAAGAGGACATAACAAGGTTGCAAATGGGTATAGATAGGTTGTGTGAGTGGGCAAAGATCTGGCAGATGGAGTATAATGTGGGAAAATGTGAAGTTGTTCACTTTGGCAGGAAGAATGAAAAAGCAGGGTATTACTTAAATGGAGAACGGCTGCAGAATTCCATGGTCCATAGGGATCTAGGTGTTCTAATGCATGAATCACAAAAAATTAGTATGCAGTTACAGCAAGTAATTAAGAAGGCTAATAGAATGCTATCCTTTATAATTGGAGGAATTGAAATAAAAGTAAGGATGTTATACTTCAGTTATACAGGGCATTGGTGAGACCACATCTCGAATATTGTGTGCAGTTTTTGTCTCCTTATTTATGGAAGGATGTAAATGCTTTGGAAGTGATTCGAAGGAGGTTTACGAGATTGTTACCTGGAATGGGCAGGTTGTCTGATGAGGAAAGGTTGGACAGACTGGGTTTGTTTCCCCTGGATTGAACTATATAAGATCCTGCTGAACAGTATTAACAAGGCGAATGTGGAAAGGATGTTTCCTCTTGTGGGTGAGTCCAGAACAAGGGGCCATTGTTTTAAAATTAGGAGTTGCCCTTTTAGGATAGAGATGTAGAGAAAGTTTTTCCCTCAGAGGGTTGTGAGGCTTTGGAATTCTTGGCCTCAGGTGGTGGAGGTGGGGTCACTTAATATTTTTAAGGCAGAGGTAGATAGATTCTTGTTAGGCAAAGCAATCGAAGGTTATTGGGGGTAGATGGGAATGTGGAATTCGAAACCCAAACAGATCAGCCATGATCTTATTGAATGGCAGAGCAGGCTTGAGGGGCCAAATGGCCTACTTCTGCTCCTATTTTGTATGTTCATATGTTCGTGATTGTTCACCCTTGGTTTATTTCCAGTGTTGGTTTTTTATTGCCTCCCACGCCCAGGGGCAGGGTGAGGAGGCAGGTTTTATGGTTTACCTCAACTGAAATGGGAATCAAACCTACCCAATTGGTGTTATTCCGAATCACACGCTAGCCATCGAGCAAATTGAGTTAACTGGCCCCAATACTTATTATAAATCACTTGCTAACTTAATCTTTATGATTTATAGGGTAGAATTTTCCACTTGGTATGTGGCCATGCGCCCGACATGCTCAAGAGTGAGATAGCGTGAAATATTTCGGTCGGCCGGTGCGCGCAAGAGTCGGCACTACCCCCGCTGACAATTAAGAGACCTATTAAAGACTTATTAAGGCCACGAAAGTATCAGTTAACACAAATTTTTCATTGCCCGTCCAATCTCATAGTTGGCAGGTGGGCAAATGGGCCAGGCGGCCTTTACATTTTTCAGGAAACCTCATCCAAAGGTGGGATGAGGTTTCCGTAATTTAAATTGAAAAAAATTAAAATTTATGCACAGAATTTTTATAACGTCCACGGACAGATGACTCATTCTGACGTGTGGACATTTTTACTGGATTTTAAATTCTTTGTTTAGTATTTTAAATTCGTTAGTTCCCTGAGGCAGCTCTCTGCCTTCAGGGAACTTTCCTTCCGCACTCCCCTGCACCCACACTGACTTCAGCGCTCGTCCTCTTCCCACCTCCACCTCCGGCAGCGCTGAGCCTTTCAGCGTGCCTTTCACACTGGCTGGCTGTTAATTGGCCATCCAGCGTGAAATTGCAATGGGAGGTGGGTGCTGATCACGGGCGGCGGCCTGTTCCCCGGCTGCTCCCAGACCCGCCGATCGTGGCTGCCCGTGACCTGAAAATTGTACCCATATATTTCAGCAACCATGACCCTATTGGCTTTTTTGAACTAATACTCATTACTACTTCATTTTTTTTGTAATGCATTCGATGGACCAGCTGAAATCTGAAGGCAGTGTTAAAAATCAAACTGAAAACTCAATTTTAACTGCCAGAAATAGGTGGGCAATTAAAGTCAGGATCCCAATTTATCCTTTCTCATCCTACTGCCTTTCACCATAATGTAATTTAACCTGTTGTTTTTAGCAGGTGTCTAGGGCACCCATCAGGATGGAGCTGGGTCTTGCTATAAGCATGCAGGTTGGCTTCTAAGGACATCTAGAGGGTTTTCCTTAACCACTGTTATATTTTGGAGATTTCCATTTTGACAACCCTCACAGATGCTCCAGCTTGGCTGATCAATGGAGTGCTGTTACATATTAAGGTGTCTTACATCAAGGAGAGTGGTGCAACCAACTGACCATATAGCAATTTGCCTCCACTTGATTCATGCCTCCTCCCTGCCCTATCCCATCTCAGTTAACTAGAGGTTATGGTCAGGAATTTCCTGCGGGCCTCAGGACCCCGATGTCAGGACCAAATGCTGGTCCCGAGCCTGCACTTGCCAGGAGCTAGACCAGGGGAGCTATTTTCCTGATTCTCCTCTTAATTGTCTGCATCTGTGCTTGACATCATATTAAGATCAGTGGGCGGGCACCTGCCAGATGCTGCTGACCCAATCACAGGGCCAGCAAATCCAGAGGCCTTGGCAGCTCTACCATGAGAGTGGATGCTGTGGCAGCCAGTTAGCTCAGATGGTTACACTTGTGGTGCTAATAATGCCAAGGTCATGTGTTTGGTTTCGTACTGGCCAGTGAGGCATCTCTGTTTCAAAGCAAGCACATGCTCTCTATGGTTAGTTGCAATCCTTATATGGTTGCCAACACACTGCAAGAGAGGTGGATGCTTCTGAGGCAGGTAGTAAGACTCAAGGGTGTCTCAAAATGGAGGCCCTCAAAGGGGTAAAACTAATCAAATTTTTTAGAAGGGGGAAAGTGGCAGGCCCCATGGAATGGAGGGAAACGCCCTCTGGAGGGACTGTTAGGGTCGCAGGGGCAGCCTTTTGCAGCCCTATCAATGGGACATCGAGCCTCCTGCTCCAATGGACTCCAGCCTGCTGCAGGAAGGTCACCTCATTTGAAGAGGTGGCTGTGGGAGTTGTTGGGGGGGGCACTCTTCTGTTGACAAAATGTTGACAGGCCACCTGAATCGCCCCTGATTTAGACCTTAATTATTTAAATTGGCTGACCGGCTCTGTACAGTAGGCAGCTCAGCCCACCTCTGGGAAACTTCTTCAGCTCCCCATTATTTTCCTGCCCTCCGTACCCCACCCCCACCCCTTTCCAAGTCCACTTGGGAAACTTCTGCCCTATTGGCAATGATCATGAGATGTTTGTAAACTTGATTGTCCCATCTTCTGGCTTTCATGAGGAATGAGCATTACCTGTATTGAAGTTTTGTATCATCAACATGCTAAGATCATTACCATACAATTTACAAGTATCAATCCATTATTTGAATTCCACCATTTTGAAAGCATTGCCAACACCCACTGCAGTTTGTAAACATTTCTCAAACAGTAGGTGGCATTGTTGTATCTTCTAAATGATTAGAAAGAATTGAATATTGCTGAATGGGCAGCAACACATTCCTGTAAAGTGTCGATGTCTTCTGGCATGAAGTAGGTAGTTCGATCCTGCAACATGGTTTTAAGATGTGCTATTGTGTCGCAAAAATTTTCATGCACAAAACAGGGAGGGGACTTTATCACATTTCTGTTTCTCTTGTAAAGGCAGACACTCCCTGGAAAACTCACGTGGATGATGGGTTAATTCTCAGACTTGTCAGGCAATATCTCTTTACAAAGCTGTTTTAATTTTAAATACTTCAATTTCACACAAAATAATTCAAGAATAATTTAAACAGGCTATTCCCTGACAAGTAATTGATAAAGCAAAGAAACTCCCAGGTTCAATGATATTTTATTGAAGCGAAGAGACACAAATCGGTAATAGTGTTGTCATTCAAAATCTGTTAGATTGCACGTTTGCTTCAGCTAAGCTTTTATCTTCAGTTCCAATTGTATCGTTGTGACTGCAAATGTTACAATGATGTCACTGAACAGTTAACTTTATTTTTCCATTATTAAGCACAAAGACTGAAACAAGTTCATTATGGCCTTGCAGGATTAAAGAGATCTTTAAGTAAGCGATTGGAAGATATAAGGAATATCTATCCAATTTTTGGTTAACGTGATACCTAGGTACCCTGCTGGATGCTATCTCTAGGGTGGATACAATCCCTTCGACTACAATAACAAGGGGTGTGGCCTCTTTGCTCATTCTAGGGGTAGAATTTTGCCCTTGGCATGCGGGATTGGCGAGGGCATACGGGGGCTGACCACCGCCCATGATCGGCAGCGCTCTGTGATTGTTCGCAGGTGGGCCAATTAAGGCCTGTACGCACGGGGGGAGGACGGTGAGTGGGCCTAGTGCAGAAGAGCGCTGAATAACCTCCCTGAGGCATGGAGCTGCCTCAGGGAGACGAAGAATATATTGAAAACGTTATTAAACAACAGAAAAAACTGTCCCCTCATTTGACTCTGTCACACGAGCAGGGACATGTTTTTAATTGAAAATTCAAGTTTTTATTTCATTTTTATTTGCTTCTGGCAACCTCATCCCGACCGTGGATGAGGCGTCCAAAAAATTGCAAAGGCTGCTTGTCCTTTTCGCCTGCCTGTCAACCGTTAGGTTCAATGGGCAGTGAAAAATTCAGGACAAATGATTACTTAATGGCATTAATAGGCCTTTTATTTGTTGGCGGGCGCGATGCTGGCTCTGTCGCTCGCCCGCTGACCGAACTGTCGTGCGACTACGTGTTGATGTCAGCAAGCTCAGCCGACATCAATGCGTGTCATTTCACGCTTGGTCGGGTCGCTCGCCGAGATAAAAATTCCACCCTATGAGGGTAGAATGTGGTAGAAAAGCCAGGGGTGTGGTGGAATAGTCAAGGTGCTGCACAGGAGGCTGCTCAGTAAGATAAGAGCCCATGGAATTAGAGGCAAGGTACTAGCATGGATAGGAGATTGTCTCCTGTCAGACAGCCAGAGAGTGGGGATAAGGGGGTCCTTCTCAGGATGGCGGCCAGTGACTAGTGGAGTTCCGCAGGGGTCAGTGTTGGGAATGAAGCAGGTAGTTCGATCCTGCAATATGTGTCGCAAAAATTTTCATGCACAAAACCGGGAGGGGACTTAATCATATTTCTGTTTCTCTTGTAAAGGCAGACACTCCCTGGAAAACTTATGTGGATGATGGGTTAATTCTCAGACTTGTCAGGCAATATCTCTTTACAAAGCTGTGTTTTAATTTTAAATACTTCAATTTCACACAAAATTTCTGCTCCTATGTCTTATGGTCTTATGTTCTAGAGGTAACAAAGGTATGAATGAGTATTTCAGCAGCAGATGAGCTGCAATTTACATGCTCCCACTGGACATGTTTCCTGGGGGGGTTGGGTGGGGCACAAAATAGGGTGGGTGCCTACCCTGCCACTGTCCCACCACATAATATGAGCGATGGATGGGTGCCAAAATCGGCAGCCTGCCCACCATATTTTCACTTTACACATTAATGATCTAGATGAAGGAACTGAAGGCATCCTGGCTAAGTTTATAGATGATACAAAGATAGGTGGAGGGACAGATAGTATTGAAGAGGTGGGGAGGCTGCAGAAGGATTTGGACAGGTTAGGAGAATGGGCAAGGAAGTGGCAGATGGAATACAACATGGGGAAGTGTGAGGTCATGCACTTTGGTAGGAAGAATAGAGGCATAGACTATTTTCTAAATGGGGAGAGAATTCAGAAATCTGGAGTGCAAAAGGACTTGGGAGTCCTAGTCCAGGATTTTCTTAAGGTTAACTTGCAGGTTGAGTTGGTAGTTAGGAAGGCAAATACAATGTTGGCATTTATTTCGAGAGGACTAGAATATAAAAGCAGGAATGTGCTGCTAAGGCTTTATAAGGCTCTGGTCAGACCACGTTTAGAATATTGCGAGCAATTTTGGGCCCCGTATCTCAGGAAGGATGTGCTGGCCCTGGAGAGAGTCCAGAGAAGGTTCACAACAATGATCCCAGGAATGAAAGGCTTAACATATGAGGAACATTTGAGGACTCTGGGTCTATACTCGATGGAGTTTAGAAGGATGAGGGGGGATCTGATTGAAACTTACAGAATACTGAAAGGCCTGGATAGAGTGGACCTGGGGAAGATGTTTCCATTAGTAGGAGAGACTAGGACCCGAGGGCACAGCCTCAGAGTAAAGGGAAGACCTTTTAGAACAGAGATGAGGAGAAACTTCTTTAGCCAGAGAGTGGTGAATCTGTGGAATTCATTGCCACAGAAGGCTGTGGAGGCCAGGTCATTGAGTGTATTTAAGACCGAGATAGATAGGTTCTTAATTGGTAAGGGGATCAAAGATTACAGGGAGAAGGCGGGAGAATGGTGTTGCGAAACTTATCAGCCATGATTGAATGGCGGAGCAGACTCGATGAGCCGAATGGCCTAATTTCTGCTCCTATGTCTTATGGTCTTATGTTCTAGAGGTAACAAAGGTATGAATGAGTATTTCAGCAGCAGATGAGCTGCATTTTACGTGCTCCCACTGGACATGTTTCCTGTGGGGGGTTGGGTGGGGCATAAAATAGGGTGGGTGCCTACCTTGCCACTGTCCCACCACATAATATGAGCGATGGATGGGTGCCAAAATCGGCAGCCTGCCCACCATATTTAAATTGGTAATCAAGAGTCAATTAGGCTTGTTACCAAGCAAGTTGACCCTGATAACATGTTGCCCACGCCATAAAACATTTGGCGTGGGCAGTCGGGTGGGAGAGGGAACCCGATTTTTTAACTACATTCATCAAAGGGCGGGGGAAAGAAGTGGCATTCAATCTTTGGGGCTGCCCTTTGCGGATCGGGGGGAGGTAGCCATCATAAGATGGAACCCCCCTTTCTTCCTAAACCACCGCAGCCTTAAATCCAACACCTGCCTCTCCTCCCTGACCTGTTGAAACCCTCCCCACCCAAGACCCTGGACTTACCGGCTTTGGGGGATCCATGGGCCTTCTTCCTCTTCCCTTTGCAGTCCCAGCAGCGGCCACTAATGTGTTCTTGGCGCTGCTGGGACTGATGGAGCTGCCGGCCAATCTGGTTGGCTGACAGCTCCAGAGGGTGGGACTTCCTCCCCAGTGAGGTGTAGAAGTCCCCACTTGGCCTTTGTTAAGCCCGCCCGCAACGCATTAAGGCTGCGGGGCTGGTCGACGTGGAGCGGGTTTGGCTCCATATCGACTTTGCTTCCGGGGTGGGGCTAGGTTTGCAGTGAGCCATCCGCACCCCCCACCCCGTATTATTCAGCCCTGGGGCAAAGAGTTGGGTGATGTTTTAGAGGTGGAAATAGCAGCCCTTAGTGATGGTGTGAATATGTGAGATGGAAGCTCATCTCAGGGTCAAATGTGAACAGACTGGTTGTTGCCAGGGAGAGGGATGGAGTCAGTAGCTCAGGACTGGTGTTTGGAGTGGGCACTGAAAACAATGACTTCAGTCTTCCCAACACTTTATCAGACAAAATTTCTGCTCATCGAGCAGAAATTCCTTTCGAAACTTGCTGTAAAGAACAACACCCTTGGCAACATGGTATCAAAAGATTGAGTTTCCTGGCAATTTCTAACTTTCTGCACTACAGCACAGCTTTGGAAAGCAGAATACTGAGAATGCTGGAAATTTGAACTAAAAACAGAAAATGCTGGAAACACTCAACAGGTCAGTCAGTATCTGTGGAGAGAGAAAAACAGAGTTAACCTTTCGGGTTAACCTTTTCACAGATGCTGCCTGAGCTGCTTGAGCGCTGCCAGCATTTTCTGTTTTTATCTGGGATTTCTCACTGGTCCCCTTGTAAGCTCATGTCAGCTTTTCATTTGATGAGTGTACGTGGGTTCCCAATTTGTTCTAGAAATTATGCTGTGATTTTCTCCCAATTGTACAGTATTTGGTTTATAATTGAAATTGTAAAGAATGAAATTTGCAATAATATTGAAAGGTTGTTTTGATATTAGATGAAAATTTTAACTTAACGCTGAGTGGAATGTTACAATTAAACTGTGAAATCATTTTGCCTATGTTTAACCCATGCCCATAATGCTATTGAAATGATTAATTCATAACTCCTGCGGCACAGGAGTTCAGATGATGCCAAAGTCAATACCCAATAGCATGCTTCTGTCGTTCTCCTGTTTCTTGAAGTTTTGCTGGCACGCAGTGGAGGGCAGTCATGCTGTGGGTTTGTTCATTAACACCCCCTCCGCCAGACTGCACTGAAAACTGTGTCTGCAAAGTTCAGCTATGTGCTTTCAGTTAACAGGCCACAATCTGAAATAAAAACAAAAAATGGTGTAAATTCTCAGCAGGTTAGGTAGCATCTGTGTTTAGGGATTTAATGCACCCTCCACCGGCAGGCTTGAAGGCAGAGGGGCCTGTTAATGCAGCAGGCTGCCTGCCTGTCACCTACCTGTCCACCCCTGCACCCGCCAGAATGGTACCAGTGGTGGGGATGGCCACTTAAGGGCCTGCTTGAGTTGGCAGTAGACAGGGGACGTGGGATGTCCCTCCTTAACTGGCACCCGGGGTCTATTGGAGGGCTCCCCTAAGATGTAAACTCTCTGCCCCCGTCCCCACTCCTTCTCCCAATGGCCTCTTGAACTCGGTCCCTACCCCCCCTTGCTGACCCCCCTTTCCGACCATTGCCGCCCTCCTCATCGCTCAAGTACAGTACCAGCAGCGGCCACCGCTCCTGCTGGCGCTACCAGTACATTGAGAGTTGCTGGCCTCTGATTGGCCGGCAGCTCTCTGAGGCCGGACTTTCTGCCCCTGAAGGGAGGAAATCCCACCAGCAGCCTATTAACTTCCAATTGGGGCAGCTGTTCTTCCCCTGGGCAGGCTTCCCCTTGGCCTTTAGCTGGGGAGGGCAGGGACCACAGCAACCTGCATAATTCAGATCAAAGTTAATGTTTCAGGTCGATAACCTTTCATCAGAACTTTGCTTATTATAAGCAAATTGCTGTACAGGGCTTTGTGTAATGTGACATGATTCCTATTTCTACCCACTGGTTTTTAACACATCACTTCATTCACTTGAGTTATTAAGTTAAAGAGGCCTCATTAGTATGAACACAAACATTGTTTTTAGGGATCTCAAAGCAACATCTCTAAAACAGTAAAGTAAATTGAATATGATCATGATTTTTTTAAGCCTGCTGGTCCCTGGAGGGTATGCAATGATTCAGGGCACGCTTTTCGACTTGACTTGAAATTCTATGTGGTTTTTAATCACAGACTGCCAAATGATGCATTTAAGAGGCTGCACATCCAGCCTCATAGCAGAGAAAGGTGATCAAATGTTTCTCCAGAATGCCACGGCTTGCATGGTGCATGTGCGAAGATATAATCTCAGTTGAAGGAAATATTTACTGAAAACAATCCCTTCAGTACAATAAAATTCACAAATAATTAGGTTTTGTTTCATGGGAGACGGAAATGGGACAATAATGCACCTTTTGTGCCAAGCAGTCATTTTTTAATTATCAAACCCACTTTGCTAAAATCCTTCATTGCTGCAAAACGTCTTCACAGAGCCCGTTTAGATGTCAATTCCCTGCATAAAGAAGTTTAGAAGACACAGTCCGATTAAACTCAACCAAGGAATCTCCATGCAGTGCACCCAGCATCGGCCTTGGTGTAATTGGTCTGCTTATTACATTTTTCTAGTCCCACTGCTGCTGAAATGTTATGTAATTTAATGTACAGTCACCTGTTTAGAGTGCATTCTAAATGTGCGGTTTAATTTTAGCGTGGTTTCTAAATTAGGGATGTTCCCCAATCAGCGCCGCCTTTATTTTCATATTAGCATTATGATTTTTATATTGCATATAAAAAAATCATGATCATATTCAATTTTACTTTACTGTTTTATTTCATATCCTGCACAAGCTCGGTCATTTTTTGACTGAGTTGCTCGCCACCTCTCCTGACCCCCTTCCTGCTTGCCGCTTCCCTCTCCCCACCCTCCCGCTCATTTGCCACCCCTCTCGCTGCCACGCTCACTCCCTCCCTCTCGTCACCTCTCTTCCAAGCTCTCACTCACAGTGAGGTGGCAAGCAGGAAGGTTCAGGAGAGGGAAGCGGCAAGCGGGAGGGTTGGGAGCGACAGCAAGCAGGAGGAAGGGGAGAGGGAAGCAGCAAGTGTGAGACAGCAAACAGAGGCAGGAAGTGGCGAGCAGGAATTCAGTAGAAAGACTTACTAAGTTAGTAAGTGTTCATAAGTTAGTAAGAGGATTTTTGGGCCTGTTCAATTCAAGGCAGCCAATAGGTCTTTCATGTAAAAATTGCAGGTCAGGAATGCAATCTATCCTTATTAGGGTTTTCCTATGAAAAAGTGATTTTTGTTTAGCACACCATTTTTTTAGGTGCACATTAGGTGTGCTAAACGAGGGATAGCTGTATTAACTATGCTTTGCACAACAGAGTTTACTCAGTTTTCTCTTTGTATCTTTCAACTGGGAATGAACACATGTGAACTTGTTTTGTTCAATATTTCACTTTCAATTTTTAGAAAAAAAATAAGACTTGTATTTATATTGTACCAGCACTACTATCTAGACTCTCAGAATGGACACTATGGAGTGATACCGGAGAGCAACTTGTTGGAATCATATTCAATCGTGAATCATTAGAGGAGGGATAGGAGATAAAATGGGGGGAATTGAAGAGATCTTGTTATATTCCAGATATCATAATCAGGCGGAGCCAGAGCCTAAGATAATATCGAACTCAAGGAGCCTGTTCTTTGCTGGGATCAAAGAAAGACTTGGAAATGTGATGGAAATGTGAAAGAGTGCAGGCCCCAACTCTCCCTCCTCGCGCACCCCCCACCACCCACACAGGTAGCGCTGAGTACTACCAGCCGCGCATGACACTGGGTGGGCCTTAATTGGCCCACATGTGTAAAATGGCAGCACGCAGCCCATTGCGGGCGGCGATCAGCTCCATGCCCGCCCTCGCCCACTCCCGCCCAGCCCTCCCGCCAAAGGAAAAATTCTCCCCCCATGGGTTTGTCCTACTGCCTCCGAAGTGAATGTGCGCTCATTCCTAGAGCGGACTCGAGTTTTCTTTCTCCGTGGGGTCCACCATGTTTTTGCTGGATGCTTCAAAGACGGTTCCTTCATTTCCACTTGCTTCACAATGTCAGCCGTTTCATTTTTCAGCATGTTGTCAGTATGTTTGAGGCAACCAGTATTTTTTCTTATAGTTCCTTGACCTTCAGTATCGGATGTACATTTACCGATCTTATTTCTGTCATTTCTCTGTCTGCAGTTGTTGGTATTGTTCTATTGTTGCTATATAGCTCTTGCTATTGTTGCTACTGGTAGTTCTAACATTGCTTTTGGTGAAGTAGTGTTCAACGTCTTCTTTCAGCTCCTCATATTTTTCTAGGCCTACGCATTGATTCTTCAAAGAGTCTTTCAGGGTATCGACTTCTTTGAGTCCCTTCACTGCCTGCTGTTGGGCTTGGCTGTGTTTCTGGCTGAGTTCTTTTAACACAGCTTTCATGTGAACACTTTCCTCTGGGATCGTCTCATTTTGTCCTTGTCCTTTACTTTGGTTTCACTGTTGGCCAGGCCTGTCTCCAGCGAAGTCTTATCTTGTTTCAGTTCTGTAATTGTGCTGCCCATGGCTTCATTATCCGATCGCTCACTCAACACCTCCTCTTTTCCATTCAGCTGCTTCTTCAGCTTTTCAGTCTCTTTCTTGTACCTTTTGGCTTCCTCCTGGAATATGGAACATTGCTGAGCCTTCTCTGCCAACTGCTTCTTCAGTCCATTCAGAGTGATATTTAAAACATTTTGCTTCTCTTGGTAATTTTCCAGAGGAACAACCTTTGACCTGAGGGATCCTTGTAATGTGTGAAGGTCCTTCATGAGGTTTTCCTTTTCTTTACATAGCTCAATTGCTCCATCTTGAATTTTCTCGTAGTTCACCAGAGACTCCTCAAAATTGTTCTGCTGTTCTTCCATTCTGCTATTCAAGACAGTCTTCATCTTTTCATGCTGCTGAAGGGTTATGTATTCCTTTTGCATTTGATCTTGTAGGACAATCAGCTGTTCTTTCAACTGTTTATTTTCTTGTTGGCCTCTTGCCAACTCACTCTTCATCTCAGTGCATTGCTTTGTTGCTACTGATAGTTCTAACATTACTTTTGCTGAAGTAATATTCAACATATTCTTTCAGCTCCTCATGTTGTTCCAGGGTTAAGTATTGATTCTTCAAAGAGTCTTTCAGGGCAGTGACTTCTTTGAGTAGTTTTTCTGCCTGCTGTTGTACTTGGCTGTATTCTGGCTGAGTTCTTCCAACTCAGCTTTGATACAAACATTTCCCCGTAGGACTGTTTCATTTTCCTTTTGCAGGTTTTGTCTCTTTTGGATTGTCTTAGATAGCTTTCCTTCATTCTCAGCCATCTGCTTGCTCCACACTACCCAAGCTGCAACAGCAGATGGCAATGTATCAGCAGATTCAAAAAAACTCTATTTTAAATCTTAAGGCTCCTTCTCAGCCTCTTCTTTCTTCTGCACTAAACTCTTTGGCTTGTGTACTTCATTGTGCTGACATGTTGCGCGACCATTTTGTGGTCAGCATGAGTATTATCTTCCTCGGCCTGGGCTCTCTTGTCTTCCTCGCTCTGGGGTCTTTTGTCTCCCTTCCTCTGGGGTCTTCTGTATCCCATGGTGCTTTATTGGGGATGTTCTAGACATTCTTTTAAGGTCTGAGCTCGCCACAACTTGGAGTTTAAAATATTTGTCAAAGCTTTTAATATTTCATTAAATGTGGTTGAAGATTCATCCATAACTTGGTTTAGGGTTACTTCATCCATAAATATACCAAACCAGTATAAAAATGTGTTAACTTGTGCTTCTTCTGATTTATTACATAATCCTGATGCACTCCTACAATCTAAAACTTTTCTTCTCCAAGATTCCCAATTTTGGGTCTGGCTTGGCCCCAGTCTTAGCCTAAACTGGTCTGGTAGTTTTAACTTGTTATTTATTTATTTTATTTATATTTATTTTAAAGATGAGTATATCTTTAAATATTATTTTTCTCTTTAAGATGGCTCCACTGCTGCTGCTGTTTTTTTTTCCCTTTCTCTGTTTTTCCTGTGCTTTCTCAATTTCGGTGGGCTCCTGCTGCACCAATGGATCGTTCTTATCAAACAAATTGATTCTGCAAGGAACTAAAAAAAAAAGTTTTGGGGGCAGCACTCACCCGTTTAAGCCTGGAAAACGATGACAAGGTGATTTTTAAACTCTGCCTGCAGCTTTTTTTAATAACTTTTTTTCAGCACACCTTGGCCGCCTCTTGCTGTAGTGCTGGCTGTGGAGCCTTGATGAGGCTTTCTTCTAGCTGTACCCTGGATGTGCTGATCCTGATGGCTCCCTATTTTAAAAGGTCAGCTCAGCTTTCTTACTGTAATTGGATCACACTCCTTGTGATATGGCTAGCTCCGTTGACTCTGCTTTCAACTCGGATCTGGTTTTTCATCTGCGCTCAGTGGATTATTCTATTTTTTTCAGTCTTTTTCCTTTTTTTTTGAATTTTGCTCAGCCTTCTTGTGATTTGGCTGGGTCCTTTGAATCTTTGAATCTGCCTCTACGTTCAGTCAGGCCTGGCTTTTCATCTGCGCAGTGGATTCTTTTGCTGCCTTTCAGCCTTTTTTTCCCCCCTTTTTTGAATTTTGCTTAGCCTTTTTTGATCTAGCTCTGCGTTTGATCAGGTCTAGCAATGGGCCTCCACATACCCTGGTGGAATCCTTCAGCCTCCACGTCTGTAATGGAGCTTTTCATTTAGATGCTTTCCAACTGTGTCTTTAATTTAAGCACTCTTCACGCAGGTCTGAATTCTGTTTCTTTCATATTCCATGCTTTGAGATTCTAGGTTCCTTCTCCAGCTTTGCTGGGATTTCTGCATCCATCCTTCACTGCCACCATGTTGTAAAGGTTGTTTGCTAATTCATGGAGAGGTCTGGAGGCTTGTATGGTTAAACATAAACCATTTATTGGTAGCCTATAGCTGTGCACATATCCAAGGTACTGCCAAACATGGGTGCTGTCTCCTTGCCAGCTCCCTCCAGGCTCTTCCCCACACAGTCTACTCTCATGTGACTCTCTACATCACCATGTGGCGGATGCTGCTGTCCAGTCCCACATTAGCCCTTTCTCTACCGATCACCCTCATCCATCAAGTCCCGTCTTTGCTGTCACAGAAAGACTTGGGCCAGAATTTTGATGTTGACGTTGGAGTGGTGATGTCGGGCGTGCTTCCCGACATCACCATGCGCCATTTAGATCTTTTGTTTGGAGGGCGCGTGCTGGAGGCGGCTGCGTGCCCCCTGAATTGTCAAAGGCCTGTTAAGGCCATTTAAAAACCAAGTAAAGTAATTATCAGGGCTGCCTGTCCAACCTTAAGGTTCGGGGAGCAGGCGAAGAGCCCAAGCGGCCTTCGCATTTTTCAGGAAACCTCATCTACAGGCGGGATGAGGCTCCCTGAAGATTTTATTAAATAAATAAATAATCTCTGCACAATTCATAAACATGCCCCAGCTCATGTGACCCTGTCACATGAGGGGACATGTGTAAATGATTTTTATGTTTCTTTATTCAAAAAGTTAATGCGCGAAAGAGCACAGGCTCTGACTCTCCCTCTTCCCCTGCCTGCACAGGTAGCGCTGACGGACATGTGTCATGCTGGGCGGGCCTTAATTGGCCCGCCAATGTAAAATGGCGGCACAGAGCCAATTGTGGGCAGCGATTGGCTCCGCGCCTGCCCGTGCCTGCTGCCAACCGGCCCACCCAACATGGGGAAAATTCTCTCCTTGAAAATTTTATGGAAGTTGTTATGATTCCTGTGGAGACCAATAACTTTAAACAAGAGATTTGAATTCTCAGTGACTGACTGAGATGATCATATAAGGTTTCGAGCTTAAAGATTTTTAATGCAACAAACGAATTAAGCGCTATTTAGTAGGCAGCTAGCGTTTTAAAATGCAAAAAGTTAGACCCTCTTTAAATTCTTAGCAGGACAGAAAACCCCATGCTACAGCTTTACTTTACATTCCACACTCTGCACAATTGCAGGAACCAGTGCAACGTTACCCTTAACTTCCAACAGGTTTGCTTCTCCCCATTTCGCTGACTCATCGCACTTCAAGTGACCATCACAAGGTGCTTATCTCAGTTTACGAAGAAGTCCCAATCTGACAACAGTAAATAGTAAGGCATACTCTGGTGTTCTTCCTCCTCATGGCCACACCAGTATGAATCTTCTGGATTCCTTAGTTTGCCATGGGTACATTTTGTTATGACAGTGTGTCTTTTTTTAAAGCTGGGAAAGTGGCCAGCAAGTGGCAACTTAAGGGCCTCAATTGGGGCAAGGCCCGGTAGGCTAGCCTGGGCCTCACCTGCCCCAGCATGAAATTGCGGAGAGGTCAGGGAATTTTACACTTCCCACCACCCCCTCCTCGCCCAACTACAAACCCACCTGGGAGGAAGCATAAACTCCTGCCCCAAGGAGCTCAACCCATCCAGGACAAATCAGCCTGCATGCTTAACACACCGTACACTAACTTAATGATTTGGTCTCTCCATCACTGGTGCACCACGGCAGCAGTGTGTATCATCCTGTACATACTGCAGCAACTTACTAAAGCTTCTGTGACAGCACTTCCTAAACCCCTGACCGCTACTGCCTTGGAGAACAAGGGGAGCAAGAACATGGGAACAAAGCCACCTGCAATTTCCCCTCTGAGTCCCGTACCATCCTTAGTTGTGAATGTATCACCATTATTACATTGTTCCTGGCTTGAAGTCCTGGAACTCCTAATCTAACAGCCCCGTTTCCTACACCAGACCGCAGCAGGTCAGGAAGGTGACTCATCAGCCTCTTCTAAAGGACAATTAGGGATGAGCAAGAACTGCTGGCCTTGCCAGTGACACCCTCATCTCATGAACTCGTAAAAAAACCTAGCTTAATATACTGAATTTTACTTCTGTCATGACTTAAAGATCCTCCATCAATACCTTTCATCAGCTGAACCATGATTCCCAGCAACAAAGTTAAGCATGTTGAACTGATTCATTCAGGCCAGGTTTGTAGAAAGGATTGTATTGTCATTATTGAAAAATCAATCTTTAGAGTAGATGCCACTAAAAATGTGATTTATTGCTTTCCTCTTGGTCTCCTTAAAATTTAGCTTGCAAGAGGTGAAGATTAGTAGCTGATTATTCTGTCAGTTACATCTTAACACTTGATCTTTCCTTGAATACTTGTTTCGTTATAGTTCTCCTCGATTTGACTTTGTGACAGTTATTGGAGTTCTGTCAGTTTACAATGTGAAGTAGGGAAGGTGTCCTGTTTCATTTTCAATATAGAAAGGAAAGGTTTATTGTACAGAAGGTAACAGACTGAAATGAGGCCTGTATGGATCCTGCATGAGGACCCTGATAATAGGCAATTCTATGTGGATAGGCTCATGTTATCTCAAAAACAGTCAAACTGACTGTTTTCTTTTGCTTTTTCCTTACTCTACCTGTAATCTGTCTAGATCATGCTACAAAGAGATGAGACTGACTTGCCACTAATTTTGAGCTAAACTGACTGCTTCGTACCACCGTGGAACAGAGCAACTGAGAGGAGGTGGGGAATATTTCATTGTACTGTGTTAGAGCAGTGTTATATCTTTACACTTGGATGACTGTTCTGGAATTTAGAACCCTAAGATTTGAGCTTGAAGTTTTGCTTGTGCTTGGATTGTTATCATATTTTGTTTTATGATGTTCCTGTGGCTTGGGGTGTTTCCTTACATTAAAGGTGCTATATAAATACAAGTTGTTGTTAGTAAATTTTCTAAAGAGGAGCAATTAGAGCTCATTGTCAGTGACAATTGTGCTTAGATTGTAACAGTTTTGCAAACCTATATAAATAAAGAAAGAAAGCCTTGCATTTATGTAGCACCTTTAACAGCCACCAGACATCTCAATGCACTTTACAGCCAACTAATTACTTTTGAGGCAAAAACAAAAATAGCTGGAAAAATTCAGCAGGTCTGACAGCATCTCCGGAGAGGAATACAGTTAATGTTTCAAGTCCTTATGACTCTTCATCAGAACTTTTGAGGTATTGTCTCTCCCTACTAGAAACTTTTGACATGATTTGCAATCAACAGCATACATTTGGCACTCAGTTGTGATAATTTACACTCAATTGTGATCATTTGCACTCAGAAACAATCATTTAGACACCATTTGTGCTCAAAAGTGATCATTAAGCCATCATTTGATATCCCAATCAACTGACATCATTGCCATCAATTGACAAAGGAAATCACACAGTGCTCAAACATTTATGATTAAGATCATTTAATTACCTTCAGTGCTCAGAAACATTCAACTGTATTCAAAATCGATCATAGAATTTGTTTGTGAGGAAACTATAAGTTATAGCGACTACAGCAAAATTTGATACATCAGTTGGCATTAACAATATACTACCAAGGGGTTTTCTAAGTCCCAGCTGATGCAATATTTTATGTTTGCAATGTGTAGATTGTTTAACATAGGATTTGTGTAAAGATCACATTTTGGGGGTACAAACACTTTTCCTTTTTCCAATTCCTGTATGTGAGTGACTTCATGTACATGTACATTATAATACTTCACTCCATTCCACACAGAAGAAAATGCATTGGAAATAACATAGTTATGCACTTGGAATTGATTTACAAGGACATGCTCCTATGTCTTTAGTTTTTTTTGTCACAAGCAGTTTGGTTATAAGGTGAATGCTTAAAGCTATGTTTGACGTACAGGTGAACTTGCAAAATTCAGCATTGTCAGGACTAGACTATTATGGCCACGTTCTGCAAAGGCTGACTTGTACAGAGAAATTGTACTGGTTTCCAATAGATCGGGACTTCGGTATTTAGCCAGCTTAGGCTAATCGATGAGTTACAAGATGTTGAATTGTCCAAGTTCATCCGTAGCGTGATTCCCTGTATTATGTTTCAACGGAAGTCAGACAAGTAAAATCAGTATCGTAGTGCAAAAGGCATCAAGACACAAGTTAAAACAGATTTTAAAATTTCTTGGGACTGTAGGACAGTTACTTTGGGTTGAACACCTGCTCTTAGAATAATGACAGGCACGGCGGGTATTGCTTCCACTTATATGTGGTGGTACATTTACAGATGAGATCGGAAGATTTCAAAATCAAGCGAGTTGACCCTGGCCATACCAACGCTGATGTAGTGGCAAACATCTTTTATGGGACATATAGGAACTGCTGCAAGCTGATCAGATTTCCTTCACACTAAACACATCTGCTGAAGTGTAATCCCTGTTAACACATCATTGCCGAGTCCAACTTCTGTACACCGTGCAACAGCTAATCTTCTTACCACAGCAACATATACACAGCAACATATATACGCAGACACATTCACATTCTTGGTCATCGGTGCTTGAGGCAAGGTTGCCATCTTCCAAAAAACAAGTGACATCCTGTTCTTTATGTGGGATACCAAAGACCAAATACAATCAAATCATAAATCGTGGCACAGAGGAAAGAGAATAGGGCTTTTGGAGCCAACCCTGCATTTTCCATGACAGACAACACCTCCTTATGAGTTACTGATGTAATTTTACGTATTGCAAAAATATCCTCTGTAATGGCAGCTCCACTTTGAAGGGTGGTTCCTTGATTTCGCAAGTGATTGTAGATTTTGTTCATGAAACCAGAGACCGCCTAGGGTGACATTGCCTGGGTTCATTGTTTTAGTACTAGGGATTTCATTTTGGAGGAATAAATAACCTATAAACTCCTTTTGCTTGTCTTGAACAGCTGTGGCCCATCAAAATACCACATGAAAGAAATGTAATTCAGGTTGGACAAGAATCGTCCAGGCTGAAAATATCGCTGGTACAGAGTACCATCATAGATTTTAGGTCTTTGAGACTTTTTCCTAGCAGTGAACATGTAAAGGAGATCCTAATGAAAATTAAGTCTTTTGAATAGTTTCTTCAGCTGTTCTTTTACTGGGATTTCAATGAAGAATGGCAGCTGCTCACCATTTTCACACATCTTCCCACAGGTAGCACTTGAGCACAGACTAATATCATTACTGTCACCTATGTACGTGTCACAGCAATCACAAAACCTGTGAAACTTGGGAAGAGATTTCTGACCAATGAAGTGATTTTGTAACAAGTACAGAGATGTATGGTAAGAGTTTGTGGAAGGACAGTGCAATTCAATCAGACGTAACAAATGAGCCAGACATTCTCCAGAAAGTCCATGTACAAAGGCTGATGTCAATATTGCACTTACTGAGACTGTAATGGGGGCATGGCAAAGTGGGTCGTCTTCATCAAGTATGCAATTAGTAGGACTTATTTCTGCTGAATCCTGTTCTTCTCCCAGCAAAGGGAAGTTGTTTTGTATTCCACTAAACTAGTGTCAACTACTCTAAAAAAATTGGCTTAGGGTAAACGTATGAACGCATGTACATATTAAGAAGAACTGTACTAGTCATTGGCAGCCATGTTTCTTTCAGAAAACTTGTCAAGGGCGTAGATTTCATTCAAGAAAGAAATATTGCAATTTGCTTTCCAGTTTAGAAAAACTCATCATTTCCAGATGATACCAATCATGATGTGATTTCAAACCTAAGATGGGGTCATTTCAAGATCGTTGAATGGTCGTGATACATGTCAGTGTATGACAACAGGCTTACATTGGCCCCAGCAAGATAGAGGATACTGAGGATGTTTTTCAGTGACTTTCATTCCAAAGTGCCTTTGAACATGGGCTGCAAGCGTTTGACCCTTTAGTATGCACTGACACACTAGGGTATCTGCCTCTCGTCACACTTGCCACTAAGTCTATGGGTGGGGTTTTCCAGCTCCGCCCGCTGTTGGGATCTCCTGGTCCCAAAAAAATCAATGGACTTTTGGCTGGGCTGCCGAATCACCCACGGTGGGGCCCACCATGATGGGGGCCGGAAAATCCCAACCTGCGTCTTTTTTCACAGCAGCAGTGATTGACAGTTTATAAAATCTGAATCCTTACCATCTTCATAGACAAGCTTTACAGCTGCGGTATTCATCTTTTCTCCACTGTGTCCCAACTGTTTCCCCTGATGGGTGATTGAGGAGAAGAATCCGGCTGTGTCTTGTATGCCTCAAGAGAATCTATCAGTCTGCAAGTAAAGGGCATGAGTCAGTGTAATCCATTCATAACCTAAAAAGGGGCACAGAGAATAACATGATTGTACCTTTCAGCAACATGGTCATGGACCAGCTAACTAACCTTGTAAGTTCACTCCCATTACAGTCATCTAGTAGACTGGCTTGGCACCACAAATGCTGGATAGGCCTGGGCCAAGACTCCCCTTCATTCACAGCTTCTGGTTCATGATGTAAGTATACCCGATGACTAAGGGGACTGTGTTTTCAAGCAGCTTTCAAGGCAGTGGCGAAGTAACGTGGCTGGCTTACCGCGGCTTTCTTGATTGCCGTCAATTGATCCGGTTTATCCTTGTTGTCAGTTTTATGCCTTTGGTTATCAGGTTGTCCAGCGAACACTAGCTGTACCCTTGATATTAATACATTAGTTGGGGCTTGAAACAATATGGGCAGAGAGACCGATTAACTGAACAATCACTGGTAGCTTATTGGAACTAGGAACAGAGCATTAACACCATGGGTGCTTCTTCAATCACCTCTAGACTTACAGTTACCCAAGAAGCCCCCGCTGTGTCACGATTGGTCAATACAGTCACATGGTCAACCAACTACATTCTCTTAAAGGTCCTTAGCACTCCACTTTACCACACCTACCTTTGCACTTCTTGAAGATTTGCCATCTTGTTATTCTTGGTGCAGCAAAAAGCGGATTTTCACATCTGAAATACTCGTTATAAAATCCATGGCTTCCTTTTGGACATGCTTCCTTGGCTATTGAACCAGGCAGATCAAATGAATGCACCATAAACACAAGGCCTACTAAAGGGATGCACAATTGCCTCCAGAGTCTGACTTCTGATCACAAGATTTCTCTGTGGGGAGGGAAGGACCAGAGCTGCTGAAAAGGGTGCTGGGGGAAGGGAATGTAAGAGGCTTCAGGGCAACTGACTGGGAGAAAGAGCTGGAAAAGAGGGCAACTGAGATGGGGGGATGTTTATGGGGATGGAAAGCAGCAGGGCCGCTGAAGATAGCGATGTGGGCACAGAGAAGGATCGCTAAAAAGGAGACCGGGATGGGACAAAGGGGAGATGCAACAGGGCTTCTGAATGAGGGAAAGAGCAGGAAGCGAGGGCAGCTGAGGCCTGGGGGTGGGTGGGTGGGGGATGGGGGGGCGTAGTTGAGGAGAAGTATCAAAACTGCTGAAGAAGGGGATGGTGGGGGATAGGTGGGTGGGGGGAAAGACCAGAAGACACACATAGTCTGAAAAGTGACCATAAATATCAGGGGCTTTCAGGCAGAGCATCTATTGCACTGTAGAATAAACCAGATGTTGTCAGCCTGGTCTGGCAAGACAGATGATCAACACCAAAGTACTTTTTGACTGCTGTGGTTTCTCAGTTTTAATGAGAAGGTGTGTTAAACTGGGAAGCGGTGGGTGAGGTCGGGGTGGGGTTAAATGAGAAATGCTGGAAGGATTGCTTCTGATGATTTGTATTCAGGCAATATTTATAAAAAGCTGCTGGAGCAGAGTATTGTATAAGCAGACCCATCTATTATACATTGATATCGGGAAGTCTGCGTGAATAAGTGACATGTGCGGAAATACAAATGTTACCTTTCTCTTATGCTGGGAGAAGATGCGAAAGGTCATGGAGGAGGAGGAGACGGAGAGAATGCCCAGACCAACTGAGGAACCAGGGAACGCCTGAGAGCAGGAGCGGAACTAGGGGTCAGTGGGGAGGGGTGGGGGTGATGGCGGGGCAAAGGGAATGAGCTGGAGAAGTCAAGGAAGGGGGTGGAGAAGGAGGAAGGAATGAGTGAGTGAGTAGCAATGGGTAATATGGTTGTACATATGTGTGGTGGGGAGAGAGGAGCTGATTTTATGTGTGTGTAGGTATGAGAGGGACTTCACTGAGTCCCCTTTCACCATGGAGGCACTACTCTGAAGCTTTAAAGGTGATTTAGGTAGATAACAGAGGGAAAACTAATGTCTCAACCCACTTGAAGTCTGATAATATCACCCCTTTGAAATGGCCTATAAGCATCGACATTTCAGATTGCAAAGAGTGCTACAATTATGTAATTCCTTGCCACAATGAGTTTTCAGGCTTTGCTGTCTTTATTCAGCCTCTTCTCTGAGCAGAGTATTAGTCAAACTCTTTAATCATCCACTGTGACATCGATTCTGGATGGTAGTGACCTCATTGCTTCCGCCAAGCGTTCAATGGTCCCACCGGAGCCAGCCAAATAGAGCCTTAAGTTCTGCTTTATGTTCTGGACTGGTGAAGATCTAACCAGTGTCATGTCCCTAAGACCTGAAAGTGATCATAAGCTGTTTAAATCAAACCTTACCTTTTTGCTTATTTAAAAAACTGGACTTTCCTGAAGCAAAAGATGGTTGCGACAGGTCACATGATTCACAAGTTGGTTATAGCTTCTGGAAATTTCCAATAGGAGTTACAGGACAAAAGCTCAACACTCATCCTTGTGGAATTTCACACCCCCCTTTGTGAGGACACATTACAATCAACAAAATCAGGGCCCAGCAAATGATCTGTGTTCCCAGCCTGGTCCTATAACAAAGAGAGAGCCATCAAAATTCATAATACACGCAGGGGTGCTAATAGCCACCATCTAACTCCGAAGGTCAACAAGAATTTTGATCAGAGGCATAGAATCTGCTTGTTAGCCTGCAACTTACCCATTAATGGGTAACATCACATGACCGAAGCTTCTGGCCTTTGGAAAATTTTAATATTACATTTCTAAGCTCGCAACTCAGTCTGCTGTTTAAATTCCAGTCTGCAAGCAGTACAGCAGGACTCCGGGCTGACCAACAGCCTGCATCAAACCTAAGCTTCCTCGAAGCCAGTTTCTCTGGAAAGACCAAGGGCGGAATTTCCTGGTCCCTCCTGTGGCAGGTTTAATGGGGGTAGTTGGTGGTGTGGTTGGGGGGGGGGGGGGGGCGGCGGCGGGGCAGGGGGTTGGTGGGGTGGGGGAGAGCAATGTGGCGGGAGCCAAAAAATCGGCTTTCCACCAGCGTAAAATGAGGGTGAGAATGTGTGCACCCAACCATCATGATGGGTTGCCATTCCCGCCAGAGGCCAGTGTGAACCCATTTTTCAACCTGTTAATGGGATGCAGATGATGGTCCTACTGGAATTTCCACCACCACACCCCACCCCCCAAACCAATCATCCGCGCTGTCAACGGGTTTTCATGCCAGTCCAGAACAACTCTGGAGCAAGGTGGCGTGCAATGTTGGCACTTATGTGTGTCAGGAAGATATAATGATTTTCATAATGTTATTGGAATTTATTGTAAAGTAGAGAAATAGTGGAGTCTATATCTATGCGCGTGTGTCTGTGTGCATGACTTAATTGAATTAAAGGCAGCTGATCTGAAGGCTTTAATGCATTAGAAGATAAGCTAGGTTTGAAATGTTAAGTAGGTAAACATAGCTGTAAAGGGAATACTTGCATTGTCAAATAAACCAGACTAGATTGATTTCAAAGGATGGGTGAAATGTGTCACCTAGCCAGGAGAAATTCAGAAACAGTGGGCAGAATTTTTCTGTTGGCGATTTGAGGGCGGGACCCGCTCGCTGATGCAGGATGATGTTGGGGGTTCCCCCTGATGTCATCCCGCCCCATTTAAATATTCAGGAAGGCGGGGGGACAGCGAGATCAGCTGTCTGCCCGCCGACCCATCAATGGCCAATTGAGGCCATTGACAGGATAATTAAGCCAGTTAAAGGCCCTGCCCGTCCAACCTTAAGGCTGGCGGGCAGGCCAGGAGCCCCAGCGGGCAATAGAAAAAACATGAAATCTCATCCACCGGCCGGATGAGGTTTCATGTCTGCTTTACAAAACTTTAATAAAGTTTATGTGATATTTATCAACATGTCCCATCTCGTGTGACATTGTCACATGAGGGGGACATGTTAATAATTTTTTTATTTTTCTATTTTTGAAGTTTATAAAACTTTCAGCGCTATCCCAGAGACAGCATTTAGTCTCAGGGAGATGTGTGCTCTTTCGTGCGCATGCGTGAAACAGCGCACTTTGACAGCTGGGGAATCCCTTCCCCCCACACAGGAAGCACATAGCGCTTCCCATTGGGCGGCCCTTGGGTGAGCCTTAATTGGCCTGCCTACTCAAATTGGCGGCGGGGCCTGTTTTGGCGGCGGTGATTGGCTGCCCGCCTGCCGCCGAGCCAATGGGGTCCACCCACCCTGCCGCTGAGCCAATGGGGCCCACCCACCCATCAAGGGCAAAATTCTGCCCAGTTTTTCCTAAAGATTACTGGTAAAATTGGTATAATGAGAGATTTTTATTATCAGAGATGCAAAGTCCAAAGACATAGTGAAACAATGGGAATTTGCATTCAAAGGGGAAAATATGGATAAAGGAGCAAAGGTTGTGTGTAAGGGCAGGCATTCTAAGATCTAACAAGTGTGAAACCCTTCAGCATCTAAACCTCAAGCAGCTGTCTATAAAGAACTGAAGTTCAGAAAACTCACTTTGAATTGGATTGTTCAGGGTATTATGTTTCTTTGCCTGGGCCTTTTAAAATCTATATGTCTTACTGTTGCATTAACGGAAGTTTTACTGGGAGTTAGATTAATTAGGGGATTTAGAAGTTATCATAGTAGTAATTTGTTGATCTATGTGCCTATTCAAAATCATTTCTTCTATTAATAACGGTTTAATTTAGTTTTGTAAGAAATCTATAAGACTCAGTGGTCTTATTACTACTGAATTCAAGGCACGCATCTCGAAATTTATACAAATTGCAAAATAGTTGTGGCAATTATTTCAAGTTTTCCTTTGGGATTTTAGCAACTCAGCATTTATTATCTGCTGTGCCATAACATATGAAGAAGGCCTGCAGCAGCCTGCAGAGATCAGGATGGAGACCTCCAGTGACCTTGCGCCCTGGAACACCACTTGCAGCAGTGAGTGGGTGGAGTATCAACCATGTGGATCTTCTTGGTACAGCAACTTTTCCAAGAGGTGGATTGTTAAGCTGCACGTGAATGACTATACAGGTACTGTTGGGTGGTTATGGTCTATGCTAGGGGTTGTGATTAGAGGGAAGGAGAGGAATGAAGAGGTGGGGTCAGTGTGGAGGCCTATAGAGAGTGGGGGGGAAGTTGGGGGTGGTAGGGGAAAGAGAGAGGTGCTGCCAGGGTCGTAGAATGTGTGAGTGGGTGTGGAGCGGACAGGTGGGAAGGGCCATGTGTGGGCATGGGGGCGGTGTGCAGGTGTGAACATACATGGAGGGGTTTTGCAGGCGTGAATGGCATGGGGGGGTAGAGAGTAAAAAGGGGTTCAGAGGGAGGGGTCTGTTGTGTGAATTGATGAGTCCTGGGGGCATACTCAGGGAATTGGGGATGGGGAGGGATGTTGAGGGTTAAAGGGAACAGTTGAAGCTGGTAGGGTGGGAGGATGAGTGTTCGCCAATGGCAAGTGAAGAGGCGCTGCAGGTTGTTGGAGGGGATACAGAAGGAGAAGTGGATTCTGGGGATTGGCAGAATGAGGGGGGCAGATTGACTGTGAAGGGGCTGGGCTCTTCAGGAAGGTAGGGGACGTCAATATTCACCTGCACAGGATGGAGGTTGATGGGGTAGGGTTGGAGGGTAACCGTGGGGAGGTCAAATGTAGCACAGGGAGGGTCAATGGTTATGGGAAGAGGAGGAGGGCATGGGTGATGGGGGAGGGGTGAATGTATTCGGCTGCACCTGGAAAGTAATGGAAACCATGGCTGCTCAAAATTATGTAGAGCCTTGTGGTGGAGATCGAGATGCTGCATGGGAGTTGGATCATTGGGGGTGGGCGGAGATGCAGTTCATCTCCAACCAGACAACTGAAGGGGAACCCCAGAATGGAGTACTTACAATGCTAGGGCCCTGGGACAGGTGGGCATGTGGAGGGCAAAGGCTCAGCGTGTGCGGGAGGCTTCTTGTACATGGCTCACAAGGGCCCTGGCAAAGACCTCTACCTTCCTGCATATGCATGATTCTGGGGAACATACTCCTAGCCTGGGATGTCTCTCAGAAGAAGGTGGGGGGTGGCATGGTGGGTGTGCACAGGCTTAAGGACTACATCACAAATAAACCACATCAGACCTCATTAAAGTGCAAGTGGACTATATTTACATAAGTGTCAGATTTACAATCATAGTGTACCTGTGCAACCACATGTGAAATCAAAACTTTATAATTTTGCTTTCCCTACCACTTCTAGATGCTTCCCTGATATCTGCAGCAGGGGTGGAGGCCAACTGCTCACCAGTTGGCCCTGTTGCGTTGGACGACCTTGGCTGCTCTCCTCTGGAGATCCATGACCTGGAGGGCCCCAGCTTACTTTGGTCCTGTTGTGGGGCAGCTGCTCCCTCTTTAGTCACAGAGGATGAAGCTGAAGGGGTCACAGTCAAGGGGGATTGCAAAGGGCTGGACAACTTCAGAGAGTCATGAGTGGAGGTCCCAGGGATGTCCAACAGCCGCTCTCTTGGGTGCCCATGAGCCCCTGCCTGTCTCCCTGAGGGGAAGGGGCACCTGAAGGGTGCCTCTCGCTTATCCACAGCAAAATCTCACCCATGACTAAAGTGACGAAGGTCAGGTCTGCTCACATCTGTCAGAAACTGGCATTCTGCTGGACCAGGTTCTCCATGGCATCAGCCACCCTCCCATGGAGACGTTGATGTGCGCACTTGTCGTCACCACTGCATCAGAGAGCAGACCGATGGACTCCTCCACCTCTCATGCCACTCTTTTGAGGGCCTCTAACACCTCTGCCTGATGTTCTTCCACCTCTTGTGGCTTCCCCAGCATTTCGTGGACAACCCATCCCAGAGACTCTTCATCCGACTCAGACATCGCAGATGTCTCTTCTCCAGCAGTCCTCCAAGTGCCGGTGAACTTGGCTGAACCTGCCTCCTCCTGCTGTGGATACGTGTCCATGAGGTGACCACCAGAATGTGAGACCGTGTCTGAACTAGATCAAGTGCCCACTGAGGTGTGCGTCTCTGCGCTGGTGGAGGGTGCAGGTGACTGCTGTGACAGCTCTGCAGGTGCACTTTCTTCCTCCATCCCAATGTCCTGGGCCAACTGTGAGCTGGGTGAACTAATGGATAGGGTTTCCTCTTGTTCCCGTGCCCTCTTCCTGTTGGCCCCTATTTGTGAGAGAGGTGAAAGCGAGTGATTGCATAGCTGCCTCCAACATGGAGGAACACATGACCCTTTGGTTTCTATGTGGCGCACATGGATCATTACTGGATGGGGGCCTCTCACCTACCTCTCTGTCAGTGCAGGCTCGGTCTGGTTCACCAGCCAGCTAGGCTGCCCGCTCCTCAAAGTCAGTGAGGTTATCGGGTAAACATATGAACCTAACTTCAGTGCAGTGTTATGATGAATAAAAAGCTTACTAAGTATTCTCAAAATCTTGACCAAGAACTTCCCTCACCCCTTCCACTTCTTTACACCTTCCCTCCAATCATTTTCGTTGGGCACACCAGACAAAGCTGCAATCCTGGTGCTACGGACAGGGCAGAGGGGCAACCTGAACTCCTTTATTTTCTCACTATCTGTCTGTAAGCAGAGGTGTTTTCATTTTTGAAATAGACCATGGTATGTTTCCGCAAACCCTCTGCTTACGAGGTCAATTTTTAAAGTGACTCTCACAAATTCTCTTTCGGGTTAAATCAGGAGTATAGTTAATTCACACATTCAAACCCAGAGGCTGGTCACAACTTCACACACACATACAAGCACACAGTAAGAAAGTAGGAAAGAGGAGTTTTTACAACTAAGAATAACTTAAAAGAAAAGCAACCACGGATATGGATATCAGTTCACGTGATTGCCAGACTCCAGAAAGTCAGTTCAGTGAGGGTTCCTTCATGGAATTACAGTTCAATTATATTCAGCTAGCTGAAGCAGGAGGTGCAGAATTTCTTTAAAGTTGATGGCGATGTAGTGAGATGAGATTGGCATTCAGAGGCTTGAGGTGGAATTTTCTCCTTTTACCACCTATTTGTAAACAGAAAGGTGTTTTGATATGCTTTCCCCTTCATAAGCGGTGGCATATTTCCTAACCCTTTGGTTTTGGTGTGAACCAATTTCTATTAATAATGCCGCCCCGTAAAATTGAGATAAGATGAACTCAAAGAGTTAGTATATTTGTGCACACTCAAACGCGGGAGGAGGATAGTAACATTGCTTCATTTGCACTCATGTAGTAAAAAAGGGATAGAGAAAAGAAAGATATACCCTGCAGAGACCACAGAGAAAATAAATATTGTTTCACATGAGTTCAGAGTCCAGAATCAAAGCCCAAAGTGTATTCCTTCTCTGAGGTCAGCAGGTTGAAAACCGATGCTGTATAATTCCCTTTTCTGGTGGTGTTGACATTACACTATAAATTAGGCACACAGCGATGAATCAGTTTTTGTTGACAATGGTACAGAATTTCCAGTAGAAACAGTGTAGATGGGGCCAGTTATTCAATCTAGGCAGAGCCTCTTTTTTGAAATGCTGCTAGTTCGATGGTAAAATTGTAGGCTGAGATTTTGCAGTACGGAAAGGCAATATTACTGGTTACACAAACTAAGGGCCCATGTCACATGACTCCAACATGACTCCACATTGTCTTTGACAAGGGATGCGTATCCTTCATCTAGGTTCCCGAGATGGTTAAAAGTCCCAACCATTAAGAAATGAAAGGAAGGTTGTAGGGCCCTTTGTCCTAGCAGATGAATAGGCTCTGATTGGTCAACCTGGGTTATGAAATGCAGATGACCTTTGTATAGTTCAATTTGAATTTGGTCTCTGCAGCCCACAGTGGGGTCATTGGTGTCTCTTCAGAGATGATAAGGTGCCAGTTTCTACGATAATGCCAGATAGCTCCTTTTGTTCAGGTGTGTCATGAAAAGCCAATTAAAGCTACAAATTACTTATGGGCATATTGAACTTTTTAAAGAAGACGTGTGCGTTTTTAAAGAAGTACAAACAAGGACATTGAACAAAAGATGGCTGATAATGCAAAGTGACCACTTTCTGGAAAAGTTCCTATGTGGATTATACTGACAGACCTGTCTTGAGATAACATGGAATGTCGAACCTGAAAAAGTGTCATGACCTTCTTCAAGCAGAGACACTTATAAGGCAGATAGGAAAGATGCAAAAGACAGAATTTTAATTTCCTGTGGTTGCAGAGACAAGGGACTGATTACCATGCCTCAGCAATTATCTAAAATCCATCTCCTGTTTATTCTCAGAATGTGCAAAATGGTCGGAGCTCAAAGAAAACAAGCTCTGGGTGCAAGACATGTTTTTTTTCTCTTACAGGAATATGCAGGGAAAAATGGGTTAAAAAGCTACCTGTGCAGCACTGCTCATGTGCTTGTGTGCTGTGTGTGTGACAGCAACAAGAAGGTCAACTAGACATCCCTGCGGTTGCTGACAAAGTCTTTCTCTGTCTTTGTTGCTGGAGACAAGGCAGCAGAAGCCATAATCAAAAGGAAATAGGATAGCTTCTTCAGCTATCCTGCAGAACAAGCCTATCCAAACCCACTGTGAAATTGCCAAAGTCAACTCTACCGGAATCAGCCAACTTAACAGCGACAACATTTCACCATATACACCTCACAGACAAGCCAAAGACTGATTCATATATCTTTTTAAACTTTTGTTTGAACTCTTAACTTCTCATTTCTGATCTGTATGTATGTATGTTGTGTTCTTATTATTTTTCTTGGGTTATTAGTAATTAATAAACTGACTCTTTCTTTTGACTCAAAAAAGCCTCATTAAATTGGCGCCTTCTAAAAAAATAAATACATTTGGACTGGGAAAAGATATCCATGGGGGAAGGGATTCCTTTCAAATTAATCTTGTTGCGACCAGCCGAGGGGGTTAAGTAAAGAAAGCAAGCCAGCTCATTCCTCCTCACCCAGGTGCATAACAAAATTGGGGTCCTGTTCAGGAAGTTAACAAATTGGGGGACCTCGCCGGGGACCAGTTGTAACAAATTGGGGGCTCAGTGCCGGAATAGTTCTCGCAGGCGAAACAAAAGAATGAGGGTGGGGAAGGCAAATGCTCCTTTGAAACCAAAAAAAACACAATAAGGTTTTCTTGAGTCTGCCCTACTAAAGTGTAAAAATGTCCACAAAATGATGCCAATGTTTTTGCAAGTGGAAGGGATGTTCGTTGTGTAAGTTTAACAGTTCAAGTGAGTACAATTCATACAGCAATTAAAAAGATATGGTCTGTTTTTCTTTGTGACACAACCATTGAATTAACTTACTTTGGCAGCTGCACTCATCTCCCACCATCTGTATTGTCACATAGTGAAATGAATTTCTTAACTTTCAGAGCCTCGGCCAGGAGAAAGTGGAACTGCTGCCATCGGCAAATGTTTTTGAGACTTGTGAGCAATTGGTGGTCCTCAAAAATGTGGAAAAGCCAAGCCTAGCAATAAGGCATCTGTTGCACACACTCTTCCCAAGGTGCCTCCTGGCCAAGTTATGCTGCAGGGGCACGGGCACTGCAGGCATGGATGGGAAGAAGTTTTTACCCCGAAAGGCTCTTCAAACTGTTAAGAGTAAGTACACACATTTACCAGTAGTCGGGCATATAAGACTAAGTACGTGTATGCAGAGTATTCTCAAGGAAGACCTACAGCTGGCTGGTGAAATAAATACATCAGGTTCTGGGACTTAGGACTGAGTTATCAATGCTATTCCTAATCATTGATATGATTATGATGCCTTAATTAACACCAAGAAGGGCAGGGCATCTGTTTTGATCTATTTCCATGTTTTGGGATGCCTTGATGTTTTAGTGTCTTACCATACGTTGATAAGGCTTTGCTTATTTTATGAGGTACTTGAGATATATAGTTGATATATAGTTTCTCTTGAAACTATTTATTAAGAACCATTTACAAAGACCTCAGGGTATGCACATGGTTTCCAGGACATAGACTGTTCTGCGTCTTGCTCTCTTGGAGCCTCTTGGTCATCTAACTCTTGACGTCACGCTTACATCATTAATTTAAGGGGAGATGGTAGTGCAGTGGTAATGTCACTGGACTAGTAATCCAGAGGCCCAGGCTAATGCTCTGGGGACATGAGTTCAAATCCCACCACCAAAGCTGGTGGAATTTGAATTGAATTAGTAAAAACCTGGAATTAAAAGCTAGTCTCAGTAATACTGACCATGAAGCAGTTCTTGATTGTTGTAAAAACCCATTTGGTTCACTAGTGTCCTTTTGGGAAGGAAATCTGACATCCTTACCCTGCCTGGCCTACATGTGACTGTAGACCCACAGCAATGTGATTGGCTCATAAATGCCCTCTGAAGTGGTCTAGCAAGCTACTCAGTTCAAGGGCAATTAGGGATGGACAACAAATGCTGGCCTTGTCAGTGACACCCACAATAAATGAAAAAAACCATCACGCTCTCACTAACATAAGCATTAATCCATTCCTCTGCAATCAACACATTTGGTAGAGCCTGTGGAGGTAACCTTTCATCGTAAATCATGACAAGGTGCCCTCGGAATGAAATATTGCATTTTAAAGGCAGGAGTCCCAGCATTCTACATATTTCCCCACAATTGCCTTCACCATGAAATGTAGCCAGCAATTGGAGCTTGTTTGGAAATCTTTCAAACCCATTTGGCTTGCTCATTCAAGGATGAACTCTAATCTCTTGTGATTTTACAAAGTAAATACAAATGTTATCTTTCCAGGGTTCATAAGACAGCAACACAGAAAGGATGGAGTGCCAGTTATGAGCAAGATGAGCTCATCTGCTCCATTTACAGATGCTGCACAAACATGAGATGGCTGCCAAGGACAATTAAGGACAAGTGATAGGCAACTGATGCACATAGTGAATTAAGAACTGATGGGGATCTCTAATTTGTATGGTTCTTATAGTTTTATCAAGCATGTATTGTGGAAAACGTTTTGGACAAAATAAAAAAACTGATCAGTTCAGATATTATTTAAGTAATTATTTTCCTTGTTGTGGTAAAGTGGAGTGCTATGTACCTTTAAGAGAATGTATTTGGTTGACCATGTGACTGTATTGACCAATTGCGACACAGCGCGGGCTTCTTGGGTAACTGTAAGTCTAGAGCTGGAGGTGATTGAAGAAGCACCTATGGTGTTAGTGCTCTGTTCTTAGTTCCAATAAACCACCAGTGTTTGTTCAGTTAATCGGTCTCTCTGCCTATATTGTTTCATGCACCAACTAATGTGTTAATACCAAGGTTACAGCTATAGCATTTGCTGGACAAAGTGAACCTGATAACCAAAAACATAAAACTTGTGTTTTTCAGTGCATCAAGTTGCTGATCGATTTTGATGTCTGTGGTAGCTTTTGATGTCAATGATTGTTTTTGGTGCCTTTGAGTGCACTCAATTGCCCATGAACGTGTTTTGATGACTTTGTGCACTTTTGATCGCATTTGATGCCAAAATGGCAATGAGCGCTGCTGACTGCATGAAAGGCACAATCGAAATTATACCTTTTGATGTTAAATGATCACGGATAGTTTTGAGCACATTTGAATGCAAAAATGATGTCACAGTTTTCTGAATTGTAATGCAGGAAATGTGACTGACAATTTGCAAATTCTTAAAAACAGCAATGTGATAATGGCCAGATAATGTTTACATGATATTGTTTGAGGGATAAATTTGATGGGGAGTGGGGGCTTGATTTGTGTGCCCAAGCTCTGGTGTGGGACTAGAACTCAGAACCTTGTGATTCAGGTAAGAGTGCTACCACTTGAGCCACAGTGGACAGTCAATTAGACCATGTAATCAAAACTAGGCATTGGACTAACTACTGGTCCTCCATTTAATCTTCTAAGTCAGACTGCTCTTCAAGTGCAATTCAGAAGATTTCAATAAAATAAAATCGAATCTGTTGTGTTCTTTTGGAAAGAAAATATGCTGTTATTTGAAATAATTAATGGGAGACATGGAAGAGTTCAAGTGAAACCAGTGAATGGACTACTGATAGTGTCTTAGTAATGAATTATGATCAATAGAAAAGACAAATGGCTGACCTTAATGGCAGAACATCCAAGACAGAAATAATCTATAGTTCCAATAGCTTTGTATTATATTACAACTTGTATACAGATAAATTTCTGCTGTTTTATTCCTCAGTTTTAAACCATTAACAGAAGCTGTGATTGTGGAGATCAGAGTTCTTAAAGTTAAGGCCAAATGCCACTCGTATACGGAGACTGCCCAACTCAACAAAGATTAGATGTCAGGCCTGTGAACATCCTGTTTCTTAATGTGAACCATGTGACATATTTAATAACTGAGCAATTGGATTTGCATGTTTTCTGCAGTTTTTATGTCTTTACCTGGTTAGGCTTCCTGTTGATGGTGAACATTCAGTAGTCCCAATATATCTGAGCCACACAAGTGCCAGACAATGATGACCTCCAACAAGAGAGAATCTAACCATTGCCCCTTGACATTCAATGGCATTACCATTGCTGAATCCACCACTATCAACATCTTTGGGATACCATTGACCAGAAACTGAACTGGACCAGCCATATAAATACTGTGGTTACTAGAGCAGGTCAGAAGCTAGGAATCCTGCAATGAGTAACTCCCCAAAGCCTGTCCACCATCTACAAGGCACAAGTCAGGAGTGTGATGAAATACACTCCGCTTGCCTGGATGAGTGCAGCTCCTACAACACACAAGAAGCTTAACATCATCCAGGACAAAGCAGCCTACTTGATTGGCACCCCATTCACCACAATAAACATTCACTCCCTCCACCACTGATGCACAGTGGCAGCAATCTACAAGATGCAGTGCAACAACTCATCAACACTCCATCGACAGCACCTTCCAAACCCATGACCTCCACCGCATAGAAGGACAAGAACAGTAGATGTATGGGAACACCACTGCCCGAAAGATACTCTCCAAGCCACACACCATCTTGATTTGGAACTATATCGCCGCTCCTTCACTGCCACTGGGTCAAAATTCTGGAAATCCCTTCCTAACAGCATGGATGTTCCTCACCACGTTGACCATACTAGTTCAGGAAGATAACTTACCCCCACCTTCTCAAGGCCATTTAAGGATAGGCAATAAAGGCTGGCCTAGCCAATGACACCCTCATCCCATGAATGGATAATTTAAAAAAATGGCCCCATTAAATAATATATATTTCAGCTTTTCATGGGTCTATTGGATCTGATACCTTCTCCCTGACTCACAGAGACAGTTCTGAGCATCTAACTGATTGAATCATGATAAAAAATACTCTCACTGCAAAAAACAATGAGAAAGCAAGCTGAGGGGTGAAATGAGATGATGCTTTTAAGCAAAAGCAAAATAGTGCAGATGCTGAAAGCCCGAAGATGCTGCCTGACTTGCTGTGTATTTCCAGCATTTTCACGTTATCTTTAAACTTGTCTATTGGCTGTCCTGTACTTAATGACCTGAAGCAACTAACATAAAATTGTCGTGGCATCATTGGATATGACCATCGTATACAATGACATCTTGATGCTTTGCGCCTGTAAATTGGAATTGGTCTTCATATTATGCAGCCGATCCAATGGGCCTACAGAGAATGCAGCAGTCTGAATAGATAAGCAGGAGTAGCAGTGTGAGAAAATTGCTGCCTCAAACTGCAGCAAAAATAAATTGTAACGTAAAAGTGTCAGCAAAAAACTTGTTACTTACAAGAAATCCTTTCTTTACCGTGTTTATGTTAGGGATATGGTGAAGTCATTTCACTCAACCCTCATCCCTATGGACAATGAGCAATATCCCTATTTGGGCAAATCAAATGATTTGGGTGAATAATAAGACTAATAGTGGAACAACTTTTCGTATGAGCGTAACAAATTTCAGTTTCTTCCCAGACAGGCTCTCAATGCAGCAAATAGATTTTTTTTCCTAAGCATTTGCATGTAAGATAATTTCACAGCATATTCTGAAGATGCTCGTGTTTCAGTGACATGCAGTTTGACAATCTACAGTTGAAGACAGAAGGGGGACAATAGTTATGCTAATATACAGAACTGCTACTTTAGAAAGGAAGGAGATAGACAGTTGCAAATTTGGCAACAGGCTTCATTCAATTAAAATCATTCTGTACCTTCACAGAGGTCTTGTCCCCATGTGATCACTGTACACCATTCTTTCATATTCTAGATGATTTAGCAGTTGAGTCACATAGACTTAGCACATTTATTACAGAACTAAACATTGGTTCCTACAGGGATTTTACAAAAGGCTAAGACTCAAGATTTACGATGAATCCCCAAGCTAAATAAATCCTTCAATTTTTAAAAAAAGATTCTGGTAAGTACTTATTTAAAATTAAAATTAATAAATTAGAAGTAGTTAAACACAATTTGTTCTATGGGAATAGTTACCCCAAGTCTTCCACAATCTTTGCCCCGGCCTGCTCCTGTCTCTTTTCATATACTGACTCATGTGACTCAGGTCTTCAGCGTTACAGTTGCTCCCAAGACTGCCTTAGTCATTTCAGGGAAACAATTACCAGCCAACCAACTTATCACAGCAATTAAAAATAACCCATAAACTTCCAAAAAATAAAAATTAAATAACGGTCTAAAACTGAAGGTCAGATTAAATTGTGGATTGATTTGAATAAGTCATGGTTTTCAATTTTTATTAACTTCTAAACCTAGATCTGACTGTATTAGCAGTTGAATGCTAAACACGTTCATATTCTCTGTCCACTGCATTATTGGCTGGCAGCGGGCTGAACATGACAGAGGCAATTAGATTTAATTTTTCTTATTACTTATCTAATGGATCCTTGGATATTTCTGAGGCTTGAGGTAAGGTCTACAAATGCACTCCATTTTCCTCTCTGTGTTCCAGCATGGTTTTTTTTGGGGGGTGGTGGTGGTGGTGGTGGATCAGAAACCTGGGCAGGTACAATGTAATTTGGGTATGCTACTCATGTTCAGTGTTGGGGCAGAGGGGTCCAGGAAAGTTGGTAACTAGAGGTGACGGTTGCATTGCCCCTAGGCTGGGGAAGGCAAAGCTGCTAGGTTTCGTGCCCTTGGTTGCCATGGCGTGACACCTACTGGGAAATGTATGTGTATGAATGTCAAGAAAGGATAGGATCCTATGCGGCTGTGATGGCCAACATGATTAAGTAACCTGATAACACTTGCCATCTCCACCTGGAGAGGCAAGGTTTGATCAGGGATAGTCAGCATGGCTTTGTCAGAGGGAGGTCATGCCTAACAAATTTGATTGAATTTTTTGAGGAGATGACTAGGTGTGTAGATGAGGGTAGTATAGTTGATGCAATTTATATAGATTTCAACAAAGCCTTTGAATAGGTCCCACATGGGAGACTTACAAAGAAGGCAAATGCACATGGGATACAGGGTAATTTGATGAGATGAATTCAAAATTGGCTTAGTTGTAGGAGACAGAGGGTGATGACAGAAGGATGCTTTAGTGACTGGAAGCCAATGTCCAGTGGCATACCACAGGGATTTGTGCTGGGTCCCCTATTATTTGTCATTTATATAAACGACATAGATGACCACGTGGGGGGTAGGATTAGTAAATTTGTGGATGACACAAAGATTGGCTGGGTGGTTAACAGTGAGGTTGAGTGTCTTGGGCTACAGGAAGATATAGATGGGATGGTCAAATGGGCAGATAAGTGGCAGATGGAATTTAACCCTGAAAAGTGTGAGGTGATACACTTTGGAAGGAGTAATTTGACAAGGAAGTATTCAATGAATGGCATGACACTAGGAAGTTATGAGGAACAAAAGGACCTTGGCGTGTGTGTCCATAGGTCTCTGAAGGTTGAGGGGCATGTTAGTGGGGTGGTGAAAAAGGCATATGGGGCACTTGCCTTTATCAATCGAGGCTTGGATTACAAAAATAGGGAGGTGATGTTGGAGTTGTATAGAACCTTGGTGAGGCCACAGCTGGAGTACTGTGTGTAGTTCTGGTCGCCACATTATGGGAAGGATGTGATTGCACTGGAGGGGGTGGAGAGGAGATTCACCAGGATGTTGTCTGGAATGAAACATTTAAGTTATGAAGAGAGGTTGGATAGACTTGGATTGTTTTTGTTGGAGCAGAGAAGACCTGATCGAGGTGTACAAGATTATGAGGGGCATGGACAGGGTGGATAGGGAGCAGCTGTTCCCCTTAGTTGAAGGGTCAGTCACGAGGGGACATAAGTTTAAGGTGAGGGGCAGGAGGTTTAGGGGGGATGTGAGGGAAAAACTTTTTTATCCAGAGAGTGGTGACGGTCTGGAATGCACTGCCTGGAGGGTGGTGGAGGAGGGTTGCCTCACATCGTTTAAAAAGTACCTGGATGAGCACTTGGCATGTCATAACGTTCAAGGCAATGGGCCAAGTGCTGGTAAATGGGATTAGGTAGGTAGGGGAGGTGTTTCCCATGTGTCAGTGCAGACTCGATGAGCTGAAGGGCCTCTTCTGCACTGTGAGATTCTGTGATTCTGATGCACTGTTGTGAAGATTGGCTAACTGGGCAGAGTGCCCAAGAATACCTAGTGATTGAAGAATTAATGTCATATAAAGAGAAGGAAAGGAGGAAAGGAAAAGGCAAAAACATTACAAAATCAAATATATGTTTGGAAGTGGGTGATTATGAAAAGTAAATGGCTGAGCTCTTGGGGGGGATGCATAACTCATAACTGCAGACATCAACTTGTAAAGAGCTGCATTTTTAATTGTTTCATTCTCATTCTCTTAATGTGGACAGTTATGGCTGATAAAAATAAATTCATCCCTGGTGTTTATATTTTTAAATATTTAAAATTGATTGTTTTAGCTGATGCATTCCAAATGGTTACTCATGCAACACAGAGAAGGTATGAGGTCTCCCATTTGTACACTGAGGCTTATTATATGCAAACCTTGATGGAGCAGTTTCCATATCCACCTTAGGGAGCTCCATGGAGGACTAGAGAGGAGATGGAAGGAAAGAAAGGCTGAATAGTGAACAAGCTGCATGACTATTGGAAGGCAAGAGAACCTTCAGCAACAGAGATACTTGCAGGAGAAGAATACATTGAAGGACAGAAAGTGACACAGGAGAATTTAGAAACGAATACCTGGATTTTGAAATGTGATCATGAGAACAACCCAAAGACAATGATACCTACACTGAGCAGTGAGATGTTGAGTATTTACTGGTAAATGTGAAAGTTAAATGAATGGATAGTGATACCTACCCAGAATGCCAAAATAATGTTCCCCATAAAATTATCACTGGGATCAAAGACAGCACAGATTGAGCGCAAGGGGGAAGTGGTGGCATAGTGATATTGTCACTGACTACTATTCCAGAGACCGAGGGTAATGCTCCCCAGAAAATTTGGGTCTCCTTACTTAAGAAAGGATATCATTGCATTAGAAGTAGTTCAGAGAAGATTCACTTGACTGGTTTCTGGACTGCAGCAGTTCAAGAAGGCAGCTCATCACCACCTTCTCAAGGGCAACTTGGGACGGGCAATAACTGCTGGCCCAGCCAGCAAAGCCCACATCCTGTGAATGAATTTTTTAAAAAAATGAAGGGATTATGTTATGAGGAAATGTTGGACAGATTGGGTTTTGGAGTTTGGAAGAATGAGAGGTGATCTTATTGAAACATATAAGATCCTGAGGGGATTTGGCAAGGTGGATACTGAGAGGATGATTCCCCTTGCGAGAGAGTCTAGAATTATGGGACACAGTTTAAAAATTAGGGGTCTCCCATTTAAGACTGAGATAAGGAGAATGCTTTTCTCTCAGAGTGTCGTGAGTCTGTGGAATTCTGTGGAGACTGGGTCATTAATAACATTCAAGTCTGAATTAGATAGATTTTAGATCAACAAGGGAGTCAAGGATTATGGGGACAGACAGGAAAGTGGAGTTGAGGCAACAATCTGATCAGCCATGATCTTATTGAATGATGGAGCAGGCTCGAGGGGCTGAATGGCCTACTCCTGCTCCTAATTATTGGGTTTAATGCAACTCGTCTCAGTGGGAAACATGACAGCAGGCCCACTTAATTGTGGGAAAGGCTGCATGTCAGTCTACTGGTGGCAGGAAAGCCTCCTACAGTTAAATCAGTGGCTGGAAGGGGCCTGTGAGGCAAACTCACCCTCTCGTGGTGGGATGTCAATTTAGGTTCATTATGCTGCCAATTGACGCCAATTATAAGCCCACTGCAATTTAGTGATGGCTCAGGGGTTCCTCTTTCACCTTATCAAGGGACTGGGCATCAGGAAGCGAGCTAGCCCCTACCCTTGCTTCTAACCCTCCTGCCCTCCCTCACCGCGATACCCATCCCACCCCCACCCACCTGGGTCCAGCGATCCCACAGTGATCCCTGGTGAAGACCCTGGAGCACAACCGGCTACAGCCACTGCTCCTGGCGGCACTGCTGGAAATGGAGAGCTGCCGGCCTCTGATGTGCTGGCAGTTCTTGGTGGGCGGGATTTCTGCCCCCAGGGTCCTAAATCCTGGGGAAGGCACAACGCTGGCCTGTCAGGCACTTCATTCAGTCAGGCCTCCACCTCATAAGTGACACATGTTCCCCAACCAGTGGGCTAGACCCACAACAGTTACATTAAATTCCACCCATGATTGCATTTTATTTACATTCTGTATTCCCAGATCAGTGTTAATTTTTAAAAAATTGTTCCCAGCATTTATTGTCCATCCCTAATTGTTCTTGAACTGAGTGGCTTGCTAGGCCATTTCAGAGGGTCTGGAGTCACTTGTGGGCCAGACCAGATAAGGACAGCAGATTTCCTTCCCTGAAGGACAGGGGCAAACCAGATGGCTTTTTACAACAGTCCAGTAGTTTCATGTTTATTGTTAACGCCACAAGCATTTCATCCCAAATTTGTTCATCAATTGAATTTAAATTCCCCCTCTGCTGTCTACTCCGGAGCATTCATCTGGGCCTCTGGATTACTAGTCCAGCAACGCTACCACTATGCCACCATCCCTGTACTTTTGGTCCACACTGCTCACTGGGGAAGCTGCAGGAACTGAAGTGTTTTTTTCAATAGATTTTGTAAGTCATTGCTTTTCTGCAAGTCTTGTTTCCAGCAGTATGACTTCAGCACTACCAAAGATTTCAGCAGGACACAGAAGGGGACTGGGATTTACACCTGCGGTGATAAATAGATAAATTAAATAAAAACATTTTTTAAAAAACTTAATTCATCTCCTGTTTCACACAGTGCCGAAAAATGGAGCGGGCATAATGAACAGCTCAGTTATATCTGATGCAGAGCCACCCGCTGTGCAATATTGTCAAACCAGTTTCCTGTGAAATAACCAATTGTACTGTTGCCATATTTGACTCAGATGAGTAATGATCATTTTGTACCATACGTTAGGGAACTAAGGTGTGGAGAACTTAGTTCTTGCCCTACAATGGCATGATTAGAGAACTGGTCAATGCTTACTGAAGCTGGCAAAACTAATACAAAATATATTTATAATGAAATCTGCTGTGACTTATCGTGCAAACTGTCTCATTTTACCAATTGCCCAAAAGGAAGGAAATAATATGGAATCTCAAACACTGGGGCCAGAATTTTTCATGGAGGCAGTGGCCTTCCCACCAGCTGAAAAATCAGGGGGAAGCCCTTTCCACCAAGTTGCGAAGCCATGACTAGATCTCACGGTTGGCAGGCAGCTAATTGCTTGAGGGCAGGGTTTCCACTTCCAGAGTCCGGTAGCTTTCCAACCCCAGTAGCACCACTGGGAATGGTGGCCACTGTTGGGACTGCAGTCAGTGCCCCATAAGGAGCCATGGAGGAGGCTAGATAATGAGGTGAGTCAGGGCAACTTAGGTGGGGCCAATCAGGCAGGCCCCGACAAGATGGGTGGTTGTAATCAGGATGCTAGTGGAGGAGGGGGTTGGGGGAGGTGGGGAGACAGGCAGGGTAGTCCCTTTCCACTGGATAGGTCCTCTGTTGGGCACATGGTAAGAGGAAGGGAGGGAGGGAGCCCCTGAGCCCACAGCCTTGCCATGTGGTTTGGGCATCCTCACCATTGGTAAAATACCAACAGCGGCAAGAAGAGGCCAATAAGTGGTCATCAATTGGCCACTTAAGGGCTCAATTGGCCCAAGGGTGGGTCACCTGACACCTACCCTGCTGCTGGTAAAATCTCAGCAAATGTGGATAGGTGATGAGCACAGCGAACACCACCCCCACCCCTTCTGCCCAACATGTCACTGAATCTTCCACCTTCCCTGCCCACCTTCTAAACTGTCTTGGGGGGGGGTGGTGGAAAGAGAGAGAGGATGGGGGGGTGGGGAGATGGGTGGCATAAAATTCCAGCCACTGTGGGTTGCAATAGCGTAAACAAAACTCCGTGGGGATTCTCTAGTCTCCCACTATGACTTTAGTAGAACACACTAGGGAATGGCAAAACTATCTTGCTACCACAGAAGATCTTGGCAAATGAGATGCCCTTGAGTGATTTAAATGCCAATTTTTCTAATGCCGATTGATCACTGTGGTAACTGAATTGTAGAGAATTTTGATGTTTTACATCGAGTTCTGCTGAGTCCAGAGCATGGAAACATGCCATTCATCGCAACTGGAATTTATACTCCACACAGATCTTCTCCCAATCCTGGGAGTGTAACCTTCTATTCCTTTCACCTTTACAGGGAGATGGTGGTATAGTGGTATTGACACTGGACTGGTAATCCAGAGACTCAGGGTAATTCTCTAGTGACCTGGATTTGAACCTTGCCATGAATTCAATAAAAAGTCTAATGATGGCTATGAAACCATTGTCAATTTTTACCATCTCAGTGCCCAGCACCGCACGCTAGGTCTGAGTAAGTTGTGGGATATGGTTGGGTCCTTTGACTTGGTGGACGTTTGGTGAAATCTCCATCCTAACTCCAGCGTTTTCACTTTCATGTCACCTGGAGTTGAAGCGTCCAGACTCGCCCGCCTTCACGTTTCCAAGGCGTTAGTGTCCTGCGTTCTGTCAGCTTCCGGGTGGTAGATGCCGTGCTCGGACCACCGTCTGGTGTGGGTGGAACTCGTTGCGTTCTGTGCTTGGATGGGTTTTGCGTACTGACACTTTAACAACCTGCTGCTGGAGGATGAGCCGTTCCTGGGCTTGTCCTGTCATTTCTGGGCCGGTTGGAGAAGGAAGCAGGCAGACTTGCCCTCCTTGAGGCTATGGTGGGACTTGGGCAAGGCTCACGTCCGCCTCTTCTGTCAGGAGTACGTGATGGGGTCGAAAAAGAGGCGGGAATCCCGGGTCGTGGAGTTGGAGAAGGAGGTGCTTGACCTGGAGGCACGTCTACGTCAGCCCGATGCGGACCCGGCCCTGTGGCTGGAGTATGAAGAGAAGGGCGCGCTGCGGGACCTGCAATTCGTTGGGGTGAGGTCACGGATCCAGTTCCTCTGGGATCTGGACTGCGGCTCCCTTTCTTCTACTTGCTGGAAAAAAAGGCACGGGATCTGTCGGCAGCTCCTTACGCTGCTGGCCGACAACGGATTCCTTATCTCGGATCTGGAGGACATCAGGGCCATTGCCCGAAACTTTTACACTGCCCTGTTCCCTCCGGATCTGTCCAGTGACGATGCTCGCAGAGTTTTGTGGGAGGACCTGCCACAGGTTGGCCCAGAGGGTGCCGGAAAGCTTGACTCCCCTATAAGTCTGGGGGAGCTGACCGGCGCCCTCGACGGTCTCTCCAGGGGCAAGTCCCCAGGGCTGGACAGAATGACTGTGGAGTTCTTCAGGGTGTTCTGGGAAGTCCTGGGGAACGACCATGCGGGGGTCCTGGGGGAGTGTATCACATGCCCCTCTCGTGGCGCAGGACTGTGATTGCCCTGCTACCTAAAATGGGGGATCTCTGCCACTTTAAAAACTGGCACCCTGTCCCCCTCCTCAGGATGGATTACAAGATCTTTGCCAGGGCAATGTCTTCTTGTGCTGGACCACATGATTCACCCTGACCAGTCCTACACGGTCCAGGTCCGCACCATCTTTGATAGCATTCATCTAGTCCGGGACACTATCCACTTTTCCCAGAGGATTAGTCTGGCAAGCGCCTTCCTGTCTCTTGACCAGGGGAAGGCATTTGACAGGGTGGATCATAAATATTTATTCGGGACTCTGCAAGCATTCAGGTTCGAGACGCATTTTGTTGCCCAGATCCGACTTCTGTACACTGCTGCAGAGTGTCTAGTTAAGGTTAACGGGTCCCTGATGGTACCCCCTCACTTTGGGAGAGGGGTGCGTCAGGGCTGCCCCCTGTCTGGCCAATTGTATTCCATCTGCGTGGAGCCTTTCCTGCATCTCTTGCAGAGAGGTTGTTGGGATTGGTTTTGCTCGGGCCGGGCGTCGGAATGGTCGGCTTACACTGTTGATGTGCTTCTCATGTTAACCAGCCCAGCTGACCTGCGGAGAATGCACGAGTGCCAGGAGGTCTACTCTGCCGCATCCTCTGCCAGGATCAATTGGGGCAAGTGTTCTGGACTCCTGGTCGGTCAGTGGCAGATAGATCCCCTACCCGAGGAGCTCAGGCCTTTCACCTGGAGCAGGACCAGCCTCCTCTACCTGGGGGTCCATCTCTGCCCTGCTGAGGAATCCTGGCTGGTGAACTGGCAGGAGCTGGAGACCAAAGTCACCACTTGCCTGCGGCGCTGGACAGGACTGCTCTGAGTGCTGTCTTACCGGGGTTGAGTGTTGATCATAAATCAGCTGATTGCCGCCATGTTGTGGTACTGGCTGGTCACTTTGACCCCTTTCCAGATTTTGTCACAAAAATCCAGAGAATACTCGTCGATTTCTTCTGGGACAAAAGGCTGCACTGGGTAGTTGCTGAGGTTCTGAGTCTCCCACTTAGGGAGGGTGGGCAGGCATTGGTGTGCCTATGCACCTCAATGGCAACATTCTGCCTCTAGGCCCTGCAGCGATAATATTTATGTCAAGCCCCCTCCGAGATGGTGTGCCCTGACGATGCCTTTCTTCCACCAGATGCACAGCCTGAATTATGACCTGCAGCTCCTGTTTATAGACCTGAGGGGCTCCTTGCAGGCATTGCCTGTCTTTTACCAAGACCTGATCAAAGTCTGGAACATGGTTGCCTCGTGACACATCTCTCCACTGTCAGGAGTAGCAGCTAACATCAGAGCATCGCTGCTCAAGAATCCACACCTCCACCACTTTCGGTGGCTTGCGGAGAGGGGCCTGTGGCTGCCGGGTGATCAGGATTGGGGACGTGCTAGCTGGCGGAGGAGTGGGCTGGATGCTACCACAGGGAGTTGGCACAATGTGCGTTGGTGGATGTCCGGCTCATGGCCAATGCCATCCAAGATTTTAGGATGGTTGTGACCAGCCCTGACGCCATACTTGGACTCGAGGTGGCACAGAGGCGCGGTGGTCTTCCATCCAAGTGTAACCCCTGTTCAGACGGAATTTCACATTGGCCTCAAGCCCTGAACCCTCTCTCGGGAGCCGGTGTCCCACAGCCTGTGTTGCCTCATGGAAATGCCCTCCATGCCCTCTCGCATGGTGCGGAGAGATTTCCTGTATTCGCTGCTGCACACCCTTCACTTCCTTGCCCGCTGTCCGGACACGCCCTGGCATGCCTTGTTGCCGTCTGGTGGTGAAGGTCCCCAGTGGGGGGCCCACTACGGGGGTGTCCTCCCACTTTCCATTGGGGATTTTGGGTGGAGGGTATTGCACGCAACAGTCCCGTACAACCGTAGGATGTGTCGGTTCACGGACTCCCAAGGTGCCTGCATGTTTTGCGGTCTTGTGGAGTCCGTGAACCATGTTTATATAGGATGTCTTAGGCTGCACTTCCTTTTCTGTTATTTGATAAACCTTTTACTGTTGTTTTGTTTACACTTCAGTCCCACGCTCCTGATCTACGGGCACCTGGTATTGGAGGGGGGTGGGGAGGGAGGAGGACCCCCTCGTGAACCTGTTCCTGGGCCTGGCCAAGTTGGCCATTAACAGGTCCAGGTAGTGGGCGATCGAGGGCGTCATCTGACCCGACTGTCTGCCCCTCCTCTGCGGCTATGTTTGTGGCCGGGTGTCTCTGGAGAAGGAGCACGTGGTTTCCTGGCACTGTTGAGGCCTCCGTGGGCACAGCGGGGACTGTGGTGTTTTACTGACCCTCTTAATCACATTTTGGTTTGATGTTTGTAAGTTTCTTTTAAATGTTGTCTTTGTTTTTGCAGTTTCCCTTTAAGGGGCTGCTTTTTAATTGGTCCCTGATTTTGTTAATTTAGTTTATTTGTTTCAACTCAGAAAAAAAGAATTAAATGAATTTATGCTATCCTTGTGTTAGTGCTAAGATCAATTTCACCTCTGAGGTATTGTTTGATGGTCCTTAATGTTTTTTAACCAGGTTTTTATTAATGACTATTTTGAACTATCAGTGATGCTTCCTCTGTTTTGGATGGGTGTTGCCTGCTCACCCTTGGTATTTAATCTCCAACACTTGTTAGGACCCACTCACTTTTCTCATTGCACAAACAATGATTGCTCTTCAGTGGTCAGTAGTCATATATGAGCTTTGACAGTGAGTCTCAGCAGGATAGCCAACCAAGGAAATCATAGCAGATAAGCCTGCTACAACATCCTCTCTTGATTATAATATATTGATCCCTGCCAGAAATACATTTGTGATATTGCCTCATGTTAGCTCTCTCACTACCCACCACAAGCCCAGTCTGGCAGCTTTGTCCTGCAGCATTTGGCCTGTAGCGGTGCTCCTGACTCACACTTGGTAACGGACATTGAAGCTCCTCAAGGAGAACATATTCTGTACCCTTGTTGATATCAGTGTTTCTTACAAATGGTATTCAAAATAGAGAAGTACTGATTAATCAGTTGAGGGAGAGCAGGTAGGTGGTAACCAGCAGAAGATTTCCTTGCCCATGCTTGACTTAATGAACCCTTGATTACTGAACTGTTGTAGTGTGGCCGAGTCGCCTATTTGTAATAGAGTTGATCTGCAGGCAACTTTCTAAATGGAAACGTTAGGTATATTTACAATTCAGCCAGCAGCAACACATTTGTGTTTTCAACTCCATCACTATCTCTACACTGCCAGAGGAGATAGCCCGCACTGCTAACACATTGGTTTACACAGATCATGTGATCTTACATCTATACATTTATGCAGGACTATTCTTAAAGGTACAGTCCAACATTTAACAAAACCATAACTACCAAATTAACCTCTTTTGGAACTTTCACATTTGTTAATTGCTAAAACTGATTTTACTAAATATGATTTCAAGAATGCAAATCCTGAGTGACTTGCCCTTCCAGGGACATTGAGGAGGTCGATTATTGCACCCATAGATTACTCAGTGCAGACTAAGGATTGAATGTGCCCGTATGGCTCAAATCCTCACTGATTATACCCGTTAAGTCACTTGAGGAGCCATTGTGTTGTCACTTACAGGTGGCACATAAACAACAGATGATTAAGAAATCATCACTTGAAATTTATTCCTGAGAGAGCTCCCCTCTGAAAAACTGTAATCTGTTGTATTGCTCCATGACTTATAAAAATTGTAAACTGTAGTGTCTGTAAATATACCAGTCAGCATCTCTCCAACATTTCAGTTTCATAAAAAATGCTGTCTAAAAGCAATAGAGTTCCTTTAATAATTAACAAGACACAGAAAAGCACTAAATCATATTTTTGATGGAGCTACTTATTTTAATTGGTTTCATTGATTTCAAGACAGAAAATATGGGGTAATTAAAAAGTCTATATAAGCTTGCTGATGCAAATTATATGAAATAGAATTATGAAGCATATTACATGCAGTGGAGGCCTCAAGTAAGGCAGTGTCTGCAATAACATAAGAAATTAGAGTTTTTATCATGTGCATTTTAAAATGATGAAATAGGGAATGGTATTATAGCTATTATGTTTGCGGATTTGTAAACCAAGGCCTGGATTAATGATCTGGAGCCAGGAGGTCCATTCCCACCATGGCATCTGGTGAACTCCAATTCTGTTAATTAAATAAAACTGGAACCAAAAAGCCAGTCTCAGTATTGGTGAACAGATAACCCACGGACTATTGTAAAAACCCATCTGGTTCACTAATGTCCTTCAAAAAAGAAAGACTTGCATTTATATTGCACTTTTCACAACCACTGGTCGTCTCAAGTGTTTACAGCCAATGAAGTAGTTTTGAAGTGTAGGACTGTTGTAATGTAGGAAACGCAGCAGCCAATTTGTGCACAGCAATCTCCCACAAACAGCAGCCTGATATGACCAGATAATTTGTTTTTGTTATGTTTACTGAGGGATAAGTATTGACCAGGACTCTAGCGATAACTCCCCCTGTTTTTCTTCAAAATAGTACCATGGGACATCCACCTGAGAGGGCAGATGGGGCTTTGCTTTAACATCTCATCTGAAAGATGGCACCCCTGAGAGTGTAGCACTCCCTCAGCACTGCACTGAAGTATCAGCTTTGATTTTTGTGCTCAAGTACTGGAGTGGGACTTGAATCTGTCCTTTCTCTGTCTCGCCTATGTGTGACTCCAGACCAACACCAATGTGGTTAACTCTTAACTACCCCCTGAAATGGCTGAGAAAGTTACTCAGTTCTACCAAACTGCTACAACAAACTACAGCAAGAATAAAATTAGACAGACCACCGTTATTGATGTAAGCATTAGATTCAGACATGACAAAGACATATCTAGCCCAGCTGACCCTGCAAATTCCTCCTGATTAACAACCGGAGACCAATGCCAATGGCCCAGCATACCCTTCACTCTATCATTATCATCGAACTAAGCAACCAAACCTAGCTCAATGAGTAGAGAGCATTCCAGGAGCAGCACCAGGCACACCTAAAAATGAGGTACTAAGTGAAGCTACAACCCAAGGCTTCATGCACACTAAACAGCGGAAGCAGAGCTAAGCAATACCACAACCAACAGATCTGAACAAAACTCTGCATCCTTGCCACATCCTGTAGTGAATGATGTCGGACAATCAAACAACTAGCAGGAGAAGGGATTTCCCATCCCATCCTCAATAATGATGGATTTCAGCATTTGAGTGCAAAAGACAAGGCTGAAGTGTTCAGAACTATCTTCAACCAAAAGTGCCAAGTGAATGATCTATCTCAGTCTCCTCTTGAGTCCCCATCATAACAGAAGCTAGTCTGCAGCCAATTTGTTAAACTCCATGTGATATCAAGAAATGGCTGAGCGCACTGAACACTGCAAAGGCTAAGGACTTCAACAACATCCCAACTGCGGTGCTGAAGATTTGTGCTTCAGAACTAGCCAAGCTGGTCCAGTACAGCTACAACACTGGCATCGATCCAACAAAGTAGGAAATTGTTCAGGTATGTTCTGTCCACAAAAAAGCAGGACAAATCGAATCTGGCCAATCTCCGCTCCATCAGCCTGCCGTCAATCATCAACAAAGTGATGGAAGGTGTGGTTGACAGTGCTTTAAAGCAACACTTAGTTAGCAATAGCCTAAGGAGAGGAGGTAGCATTGTGGTATTGTCACTGGACCCAGGGTAATTCTGTGGGGACCTCGGTTCGAATCCTGCCATGGAAGATGGTGGAATTTGAATTCAATAAAAAAAATCTGGGATTAAGCATCTGATAACGTCCACAAAATTGTTGCAAAAACACCACTAATCCTTAACGCATTTTAGGAATGGAAATCTGCTGTCGGGGTGGGGGCAGGAAGAGGGCCAGTGATGACGCCACTGTAGGTGCGTGTCAGCACTGCAAGAGAGCTCCTTAAAGGCAGACAGCTGCTTCAAGGGGTGGCCTACGTGTGACTCCAGACCCACAGCGATGCCCTCTGAATTAGGGATGGGCAATAAATGCTGGCCTAGCGCACATCCCATGAATGAATTTTTAAAAAAACCTGCTCACCGATGCTCAGTGGACTCTGTGTGGAGCACCTAAGGTTCCAGACTGCATTATAGACCAAATATAGACAAATGAGCTAAATTCTAGAGGAGAGATTTGCCTGAATGGATTCAAGGATCTCTTGTAAAATTGCCGTCAATGGGGAATCAGAGATAAGCTCTCCGCTGGCTGAAGTCATATCTAGCACAAAGGAAAATCATCTCAGGACATCACTGCAGGAGTTCCTCGGGGTAATGTTCGAGTCCTAGTTATCTTCAGCTGCTTCATCAATGACATTCCGTCCATCATAAGATAAGGTCAGAAGTGGGGATGTTCGCTGACGATTGCACAGTTTTCAGTTGCATAACGAAATAATCATGTGCCTGTGTGCAGTCAGAAATGGACATTCAGATTTGGGCTGGTAAATACCAAGTGACACTTGAGCCACACAAATGTCAGGCAATGATCATCCCCAGCTAGAGAAAATCTAACTATCTTTCCTTGACATTCAATGTATTACCATTGTCAAATCCCCCACCATCAACTTTTGGTGGGGTCACCGTTAACCTGAAACTTAACTGGGCCAGCCACATAAATATTGTAGCTATAAAGCAGGTCAGAGAGTATTCTGCAGAAAGTGACCTATCTCCTGACTCCTGTAACCCCTTGTACCATCTACAAAGGTACAAGGAAGGAGTGTGATGGAATAGTGTCCACTTGCCTGGGTGAGTGTAGCTTCAACAAAACGCAAGAAAATCAACACCATCCAGGACAAGGCAGACCGCTTAATTGGCTAATCTAACATCTTAAATATTCACTTCTTTATCACTGCTCCAACATGGCTGCAGTATGTACCATCTATAACATGCACTGCAACAACTCACCCAGGCTCCTTTGACAGCACCTCACAAACTTGTGACTTCTACCACTTAGCAGGAAAAAAGCAGCAGGCACATTAGTACACCATCATCCTCCATCTTACACACCATCTTGACATGGAACTATGTTGCTGTTCCTTCATTTTTGCTAGGTCAAAACCCTTGCTAACAGCACCACGGGTGTACATGCAACACACGGGCCTGAATTTTACATTTGGCGGCGCGTGAGATCAGTGGGCCTGGGAGTGGCTAGGAAACAGTCCGCTGACTGTGATCGGCCCCTGACCGTGATTTCACGTTGGCTGGCCAATTAACGGCCAGCCAGCATCAAAAGCACGCTGAGAAATTCAGCGCTGCTGGGGTGGGGTCAGGAAGAGAGCGAGCGATGACACCACTGTAGGTGTGCGTGAGCACTGCGAGAGAGCTCCTTAAAGGCAGACAGCTGCTTCGAGGGGCTGCAGACTTTCAAGTGATGAAATCAAGGTTCAAAAAGCTGCAAAAAAATGTCCATGCATCGCAATCAAGCACCTGAAAGCATAGTTCATAAAAATGATTTCCTCAGATATTTATTTCAATTCTATTTCCTAATGGAGATTTCATCTTGCCCTTGGATGAGGTTTGATGAAAAATGCGATGGCCGCCTGGCTGATTTGCCCAAGCGCCAACCATAAGGCTGGACGGGCCAAGAAAAATTGCTGGCATATGGGTTTATGGGTTTAATTACCCTCTTAATTGTCAGCGGGCATGCTTCTGGCTTTTACGCTTGCCGGCCGAGTGAAATATTGCGCCAGTGCAGGATGACGTCGGGATTCTCGCCCTACATCATCCCGCGCGATTTCACTCCTGATCGGATCAGGCACGGTAAAATACATGACTAGGATGGGAATAGAGGGATACGGACACCGGAAGTGCAAAATGTTTTAGTTAATGGGCAATATGATCGGCGCAGGCTTGGAGGGCCGAAGGGCCTGTTCCTGTGCTGTACTTTTCTTTGTTCTTGTTCTTCACGTGTCTGCCCGAGAGGCGTAAAATTCTGCCCCATGGACTACAGCAGCTCAACAAGACATCTCGCCATCACTAACAAAAATAAAAATACCTGGAAAAACTCAGCAGGTCTGGCAGCATCTGCGGAGAGGAACACAGTTAACATTTTGAGTCCATATGACTCTTCAACAGAACTAAGTAAAAATAGAAAAGAGGCGCCATCACTGTCTTCTCAAGGGCAGTTAGGCATGGGCAATAAATGGTGGCCTTGCCAGAAATGCCCACATCCTGTAAATTAATAAAAAGACTTGGACATTCTAGTCTCATTTGTATCACTGGAGAGAAAGATATAAAGAAAGCCAAGTCTCCACATAAAAAGAAAACATCTTTGCATTTACACATCCCACAGTTACCACTCCAGAGACAGCCTGTGGCAGATAAACATGCAATGAAAGGTACCAAGTTCACTTCTTAAATAAACCTTGACAGATCTCATCTTGTGACTGCATTCACAGGTTTGATGGAAAAGAAACCTCTTAACAACCAAATATTACATGAACAAAACTTTGCTGAAAGCAATCTTTTTAACTATCAAGTTAAAACTTTTCACGGTTTCACAACAATTTTAAATGTTCGCTCATTGGAATGGAAGGTTCTTTCCTGTGCAGTGCAAGCCCAGGCTTGTATTTATTTTTGAAGAAATTATACCATTGACAGCTATCTGCCTAATTTTACATTGTTGTGTTGTGATTTTACTAGTTCAATCTCACAACTGCTTGGCATTCTGTGCATTAAATTAATAAAATAATTCTTATCAGAGTAGAAAATGAATCATATTAGGAGTTGCAAATGTTCATTGAGAATCCTGTGACATGAGAATTGCGGATTTGGCAAGTGCAGCTTAACAGTTGGAGTGGAAAACCACACATTGATGAAGGTTCACACAGGTTAACTATGCTGCCCTTTGAGTCACTCTAGACCACTGGCCGACTTTAATCAGCATTGTCAAAGATTGTCAAGCATTATAGTTAGTCAGGGCTTTGCTTATCTATACCATTGGGTCTGTTATCACCATCCTGGGGATGGGAGAGCCCGCAGCTTGTAACCTTCTGTAAAATCACAGAAGACGGATATATGCACCTGTGGTTGTAGATTCTAACTTGAGGGTGACAGTGAGTGGGCACAGAACAACCGTAGTATAACTTAAGCTGTCTGGCATTCTTCTCCTGCCTCCAAAAAGACAAGAAATAAATACTCCCATTGATGGTGATGCAAAAACAAAGACCTCACAAAGTTCCATGAAGGGCTCATGAGAAACTAAGAAGCTTGAGGAAAACTTTTGTGCTATGTGCCTGCATGTCATTGTAATGTAAAGGTGCTCAGCAGAGCAAGGGTTAATGTGGGACTGGAGAATAGCGCCACCCATGGTATGATGTATAGAGTCACATGGTAATAGACTCAGAGAGAACAGTCTAGAGAGAACAGTCTAAGGAGCACATTCTGGAAGCAGCCTAGCCTGCATGGTGAGCAGCAACATGCAAGACAGCAACCTGGGATCTGTAAATAGTTAAAGACTACCAATAAAGGGTTCATGTTCAAACATACAAAACCTTCTCACCAAGGAGACATCACCATGCACCATATTACAACATGGTTGGCAGCAGTAGGAGCTCCTAAGTGCAGCCTCAGGGAGATCGGCACGAAATGTGAAAAAGCTCAAAATAGAAAAATAAAATTTCCCTAACATGTCCCCCCAAGTGAAAATGTCACATGAGTTGGGACATGTCCATAATTTCCAAAAAAACTTTATTAAAACTTTTAAAACCCTACATGAAACCTCATGGATGAGGTTTCGTGCTTTTTCTAGTTCCCGCCGGGGTTCCTGGCTGACCCGCGGGCAGGTCCACTAATTACTTTAATTGCTCTGTCAATGGCCTCAATTGGCCATTGACAGGTCGGCAGGTGGACAGCTGGTTTTGCTGCGCCCCCGCCTTCCTGAATATTTAAGTTCCGCCCGACGTCATTGGGTGTCATTTTACGCGTTGACAGCTAAAGAACACATATTACAACAAAAACAACAAAAGAAAGGATGAAAAATAAACATTCAAAAGGTCTTTATAATTGTTGATTGAATCATGTTGCTAGACCTGCACTCCTGGTTGGTCTCCCACATTCTGTCCTCAGGAAACCTGAAGTTATCTAAAACTCTGCTGGCCGTGTCTTAACTTGCATTAAGTCCCATTCCCCTATCACCCCTCTACTCACTGAGTCTCTGGTCAAGCAACATTTGATTTTAAAATTCTCATTCTTGTTTTCAAATCCTTCTAAGGCCTTGTCCCTCCCTATCTCTGTATTCTTCTCCAGTTACACAACCCTCTGAGATATCTGCTCTCCTCTAATTCTGGCCTCTTGTGCATCCCCAATTTTAATTGCTGTGCCATTGATGGTCTTGCATTTAGGTGGGACCGCCTGAGCTCTAGAATATTCTTCTTAAGCCTCTCCGCCTCTCTGCCTCACTTTCCTCCTTTAAGACACTCCTTAAAACATGCCTACCTAATATCTCCTTTTGTGGCTCGGTGTCATACATTGGGTGGAATTTTCCATTCTGGGCCTAAGTCCTGTGGCGGGAGCAGGAAGTGGGAATGTTTCCCGCTGCGAAGGCCGGTAGAAATTTGCGTCAAATTGTGCGATATTGGCCTAATTGATTATGCAGTCAGGGGTTTCCTGACGTATTGCATGATGGGAGGGGCGGGGCTGCTGGATGATGCACGCCCTGCCATCATATCCGGGTGCCATATTTAAAAGTTGCCCAGGCATCAACTTCTTTGCTGCCTAACTACTGTTGAAAGAGAAGGTGGCCCAGCGATCCCAGAGAGCTCCGACCCCCCCCAAATTCAGTGGTGCTTCCCTCGATGTGCTGCTCAATGCAGTGGAGGCCAGAACGGGTGTCCTGTACCCCGAGGATGGAAGGGGGAGGCCGAGCTGTGTGACCAGCCCTGCTTGGGAGGACGTCGCCAGGGCGGTCAGTGCCCATGGCCTCCACCCTCTGGTGCCAGGAACAGATGAATGACCTTGTCCACGTTGCCAGGGTAAGTGAATTGTTTACACTCACCTTGCTGAATGGTAGCGGGAACAGGGCCTCAGCGGCAAGAGCACCATTCATGCGGCCCATGCATTAAAGAGCTACCCAACATGAGGTGAAGCCGCATAGCCCCACAGCAGGCCATCTAATCTGCAGGTGGAGAGGCCACTGTGGGTCCCTGACCCTTCCTCACAGAGAGCTCAGATGCTGTCTGGGAGTGGTGGGGGAGAAGGAAGGGGGTTAGGAGTTGAGGGCACTCGCAAACACTGCTAATGCGTGTCTCTTTGAGCCTTATCCTTCTATCTGCATGGGCTCACATCTCTGGAGGATGCTGCCCCAGGACCCCTGGAGACAACCTGCAGTGCATCAATCATGTAACACACAATCTGGAGAGTTGTTTGTAACAGTGGAAGAATGAGAAAGATACATGAAACCCAATTGCTCTTGACCCCATCTTCTCTCTTTGCCCAGGAAAAGCTAAGGCACAACAGGAGAGAGAGAAGACAGGGGGAGGCCAGCCGGATCTCAAGAACCTCAATGAGTTCGAGGAGTGGGCAACTCAGCTGGCAGGGGAGGAACCGGACTGAGCTTGTGCGGGCGGAGGTGTTGGTGGGCAGCCTCCATCCAGTAAGGATCCATGCATAAAGTAGTCACATAGAAACCTAAGGGTGATGCGTTCCTTCATGTTGGAGGCAGCTCATGCAGTCACTCACTCTTCTCTCTCACTTACAGGTGCCGGCAGGAAGAGGAGAAGGTCAGAAGAGGAAGGCCTGTCCAGCAGGTCCTCCAGCCCACACAGGTCCGAGGACATTGGAGAGGAGGCAGAAAGTGCACCTGTGGAGCTGTCACAGCAGTTACCAGTACCATCCACCAGCCCAGAGACACATGGCTTGTTGGGCATGAGACCTAGTTCAGGCAGGGTCTCATAATCTGGTGGTCACTGCACGGGCACATGTCCGCAGCAGGAGGAGGCGGGGTCAGACAAGTTCACTGGCACTTGGAGGACTGCTCGGGAAGAGGCATCTGCAATTTCCAAGTCAGATGATGGGCCTCTGGGATCGACCCTGCCTGAGATGCTGGGGATGCTGCCAGAGGCCAGGGAACATCAGGCAGAGGTGTTGCAGGACAGAGTGGCACGTGAGGTGGAGGAGTCTGTCTGCCTGCTGGCTGATGAAGTTGTATCGACATGTACGGATGGGATTTGGGGATGGGGTGGATTGGAGGTTTGGAGGGTGGTTGGGTGGTCGGGTGGGTGAGGGGTTGGGGGGGTATTCAGACCTCAGGCCGGGTGAAGGGGGGTGGTGGGAGGGTTGGCCCTCAGGGGGCTCAGACTTCAGGGTGTTTTGGGAGTGTCTGACCTCTGTTGAGGGGGCCCGAGCTCAGGTGGGGGGTAGGGATGTGTGAGTTGGACCTCGGGGGGGATGGGACTTCAGTGAGGGGCCATGGGGACTGGACCTCTGGTGGAAGGTGGTTGGAAATTGGGGGAGCTTGGGCCAGGTCATTTTGGTAGGTGTTGAGCCAATGGGCTGGAGTCAGATCAGATTGGGCCCGTGAGGTCGGGGTGGGGTCATGTCAGATTGGTTTGAAGGGGGTCGGGTTGGGTAGGGAAGATGTCAGATCTGCAGGGAAGGTGGTGGTCAGGTTGAGTAGGGAGCTATCAGGCCTACATGGGGAGTTTTTGGATCAGGTCTGCAGGGGCAGGTGTTGGGGTCCAGTTGGGAGGAGTGCGGGGTGGCAGGGAAGCCCCATGTTGGTGGAGTAGTCCCATGGGGTTTTGGGGGGGTTGGGGGAATAACATGCGGGGTTGGTTAGGCAGGGTGGAGGTGGTGGGGGGAGTTCCCTGGCGTGTTGGAGTTGTGGGGGGTGTCCCATGGGTGCAAGGGGGGCGGTGGTGGGTGCCAGTCTGGGTCTTTACAATAGTTATTCAGATATTAGAAGAGGTTCACAACCGATGCGTAGGCCATTGGCTGGAACCATCAGAAGTTTGCAATTTAAGTCGCATTTTTGGATGGTTCTCAGCACAGGGAAATTGTGCAGAAGAAGTTTTCACTTCTGGGCAATTGCCGTCTAAATGCTTACCTGTGAAGTTCCGAGAGGGATTCCCCAGGGCACCTTTGTGTCCCCCTCCCAATCCGATGCCGGGGAGCTCGGAAGTTACGGCCAGTTCTCACACTTTTGTAAATAGACTACACTTGCACTTAAATTAGGTCTGTTTTTTAATTTATTCTTTCATGGGATGTGTGCGTGTCATTGGCTAGGCCATCATTTATTGCCATTGAGAAGGTGGTGGTGAGCTTCCTTCTTGAACCGTTGCAGTCCCTGCGGTGTAGGTACACCTGCAGTGCTGTTAGGGAGGGTGTTCTAGGATTCCGACCCAGCGACAGTGAAGGAATGGCGAAATATTTCCAAGTCAGGATGGTGAGTGACTTGGAGGGGAAATTCCAGGTGGTGGTATCTACTGCCCTTGTCCTTCTAGGTGGCAGAGGCTGTGGGTTTGGAAGGTGCTGTCTAAGGAGCTTTGGTGAGTTTCTGCAGTGCACCTTGTAGATGGTACACTGGTGCCCTATGCATTAGTCGTGGAGGGAGTGAATGTTTGTGGATGGAGAGCCAATCAAGTGGGCTGCTTTGTCCTGGATGATGTTGAGCTTCTTGAGTGTTCGGAATGCATAGATACAGACAAGTGTGGAGTATTCCATCACACTCCTGACTTGTGCCTTGTAGATGGTGGGCAGGGTTTGGGGAGTCAGGAGGTGAGTTACTCGCTGCAGGATTCTGAGCCTCTGATCTGCCCTTGTAGCCACAGTATTTATATGGCTAGTTCAATTCAGTTTCTGTTCAATGGTAACCCCCAGGATTCTGATAGTGGGAATTCAGTGATGGTAATGCCATTGAATGTCACGGTGCGATGGTTAGATTCTCTCTTGTTGGATTTGGTCATTGCCTGGCACTTGTGTGGTATTAATGTTTCTTGCCACTCGTCAGCCCAAGTCTGTTGTGTCAACCTGGTGAAGCTACAACACAGCACTACTTGTGTGCCAACAGCAAGCAATAGATAGAGATAAGTGATTCCACAACCAACAGATCAGATCTAAGCTCTGCAGTCCTGCCATATCCTGTCGTGAACGGTGGACAATTAAACAGCTCACTGAAAGAGGAGGCTCCACAAATATCCCCATCCTCAGTGATGGAGGAGCCCACCACATCAATGCAAAAGATAAGGCTGAAGCATTTGCTACAGTCTTCAGCCAGAAGTGCTGAGTGGATGATCCATCTTGGCCTCCTCCGGAGGTTCCCAGGATCACAGATGCCAGTCTTCAGCCAATTCAATTCACTCTACTTGATATCAAGAAATGTCTGAAGGCACTGGATAAGGCAAAGGCTATGGGCCCTGACAATATTCTGGCAATAGTACTGAAGACTTGTACTCCAGAACTTGCCGCGCTCCGGGCCAAGCTGTTCCTGTACAGCTACAACACGGGTATCTACCCGGTCTCATGTGGTTTAATTGTGATTCATAATCCTTAAGTCTGTGCATGTCACTGACCCCCTCACCCCCAAACCATATCTTCAAAGGGACACCCCAGGCTGGATTTATGTCTCCCAGAATCATGCATGTGCAGGGAAGCAAGAATCTTTGCCAGGGCCCTTGTGAGCCATGTGCAAGAAGCCTCCCGCACCCGCTGAGCCTTTGCCCTTCTTGTGATCACCTGTTGAAACGGCTTAGCATTGTCAGTACTACTTGCTGGGGTTCCCCTTCAGCTGTCCAGTTAAGCTGACCTGCCCTTGCCCATCCCCACTGACCCAATTTCCACGCAGAATCTGGAGATCTCCACCTCGGTGCTCTCCAGATAGTTGCAAGCAGCCATGGTGCGTGTGACTTATTAGGTTGAGCCCAACATCTTCCAACCTCCCCCAGTGACCCACACCATCCCCCCCAGTAACAATTGACCCTCCTTGCGTGACCTTAGACCTCCCCACAGTGACCCTCCAACCCTCCCCCATCATCCTCTGTCCTGTGCAGGTGAATGTCCATGTTCCTGAGGAACCTACCACATGATCTGTCCCCCTCATCCTGCCTACCCCCAAAATCCTGTTGTACTTCCATGTCAGCTCCAAAAATACTCAGCGTACCTTCACCCGTCAACGCAGGACCCTCACGCTCTCACCCTACTGGTTCCCGCTGCCCCTTTTAACCCTCACCATTCCTTTCTATCAACAATTCCCCCAGTATATCCCCCAGGGCTCATCAGTTGACACCACAGACTCCTCCCTCTGAACCTCTTTCCCCTCTTAGCCCCCCATGCCCATTAACATCTGCACCCTCCACCCTCACTCCACCACGACTCTTCTCACCCTTCTTCTCCATGCCACCTCATCATCATTCTCTTTCCCTTACTGCCCCCAACCCCCCCTGCCCACCTCTAGGCCTCCACACCTGCCCCACCTCTTCATTCCTCTCCGCCCCATCTAATTCTCCCACCAGCACAGACCCTCACCACCCAGCAGTACCTCATGCTGCCATCCACCTGCAGCGAGGAGATCCACCTCTTGACAGCTCCTACAGCAACAACATCCATGTGGTTGACATTCCACTCACTGCAGAACGTGGTGTTTCATCCCCTCTATCCCCTGATCTCCGCAAACATCCTCAGGCCTTCTTCCAGCTGCGTACCGACATGTCCATGCCATGTTGGTCCAGATGTGTTCCGGACTGGCATGATATCCCGCTGACGCCACATATAATTGGAGTTGGTGGGGGGAACAATTCCATCCAGGCCTTCATTTGCATCCCATCAAAGGGATGCAAAATGGCTTGCAGCCGGTCTCTGGTGGGATTGGCAACCCGCCATGACAGGCAGGAACGCACGTTCCCGTCATCATTTCACGTCAACAGGAAACTAATTTTTCAGCTCCCTCTGCATTGTCCCTCCCCACCCACCATTAAGCCCAACACTGTTGGGATTGGAAAATCCCGGCCATTGTTTTAGAATGCTCCTGTGAAGCACCTTGGGACAGTTTATTACGTTAAAGGCGCTAAATACAAATCGTTGTTGTACATCTGTGTGCAGCTTAGTGCAGAGTAACCTTAGCATGTTAGGAACAAGGGTTGCAAGCATTGAGGTTCATTAATTACTAGAATAGAATATGTTTTTGCATATTATACAGTCATCTTGCAAAGTAGTGCTCTATTGGCATTACAGTCAGGAATGATGTGGGATGTGTAATGGCTGTTTTAATGAAGTACCCAGCTGGCAGGATTGTTGACTTCTGCCTCCATGCCAACTTAAAATATGCATTAGCATAAACCAGGCCAGAGCCCAGGTTTTATGGGCCACTATGCCTTTTTACCACTCATTATACCATGATGCGCTACTGATGAAAATCCTCCCTGTATTTTAAATACATTTCTCACAGAATCTTCAATTCTCTTTAGTTCTGTTCGTTAATTTCCTAAACTTGCTTGTGCATCTCACTGTAGCAGCTGATGGCCCCGAGAGATGATAACAGGGACGCTTGAACAATGTGATTCATATTGACCAAAATTTTTGCATGAAATCTCAGTGTGGCCAACACTTCAGCTCACTAATTACTTCAGCTCACTAATTACTAAGTGTGATGAGCTGTGTTGGTTCTGTTTTGTTACCTTGCCAGATGTGGTCTTACACTTGAGGGAAGAGCTGGCAATCTGCTCTGCTGGGATGACAGCAAATACATTGTTAGTGTTAGAAAGAAACAATGGCACCAACGTAAATAGCAGAAGAGCTAATAGCACCACTTTAGGCAGGAGAAGGTTCCTTGACATTGACTATCATAAGTATTCTACCAATTATGTCAGTTTTGTTTCTGTCTTTGACTTGGTGCCAAGTTGTTTCTGATAAGTACTGTGGGACACTTTCTACATTGAAGATGCGAAAGAAATGCAAGTTGTTATTGTTGCTCACAGGCATTGAAGTTCAAGCCAGCATAGTGGCATTTTTTTGGTTGCAAATCTCCCTTTGTGAAGGATTTTAAATGAAAAACAGTTAGTAGAGTCCAACAGAACCATTTGGAAAAAAGCCAGGACCCTGACACCCTGGCTCCCAACTCCAGCTGGAAAATCCCTGTTGGTGTTGTAAAGGTTGAGACCTTTGCCTGCCCCTTATAAGGCCAGCCAAACGAGAGGGTGGGGCTGAGGCTGGGAAATGGGGTGGAGCTCCCTACAATAGGGACTCCCACTTCCTTGGCTTTTGATGGACCTGACAATTGACTGAGGCTGGTACACCTGATCCTGACAATCCTGATGTGTCTGACTCCAACACAGCAGTTTAAATTTTGTGCGATGAAATATTGCAGGGATTTGTAAATTTATAATTTTAAACAAGTTGATCAATTGAAGATAACTGTCATGTGTACAGTCCAGATGGGTGTAGACAACTCCTCTAACATACCCTCTTATAAATGCTCAGAATTTCCTTCATTCAGTATATGAATATGTTTAGATCTATTATAGTAGGCTAAATTAAAGCACAACATATTGCAAGTTGGAGAGATTATATTTAAGTTTTATTTAATATTTAAGCCTTTCTCTGAAAAATGTGTGTAAGTAATTATGTCCCTTCAATTAACATGATGATGTTTGTTCATACCTAGCAAAGCCAATGTTTCTCATTGTATTGCCGACCTACAACAAGAAAAAGGTGGTGCTCTTCAGGCTCGGGCATCAGGAGTGCTTTGGGAAGAATGGAGAGGAATGCTTGGCTACTTCTTTTCCTATACAAGCCTGACTCTTCAGGGCACAGTCAGAGCCATTGTATAAAATCTATGCACTATTATCAGGGGACACATACTCCCTTTAAATGAAGCCCCTTCTTCTTTCTGGTGTAGCAGTGGATGCTCTCCTCAGCTACAGTATTGGACAGTATCTGTAGATTGGAGATCCATCTGGAAAATGGGCCATAGTCATAGCTTTGGATGAAAATCTAGTTCCCACACATTTATTTTCTTCAACCCCAACTCAGGAATCAAAATCATGGCTGTTGCCTCCCAGCTATTGAATAGACCGTTGTACCAAATATATAAAATTATTTGCAGTGAGGCCGTGTGATGATATTTCACAGTCCAGCTGGTGTGAAAAAAGATGTTTTGATCAAGCTGAAGGAATTTTCCTTTACACCTTTAGCACTCTGTTATCTCCTTTGGGAATCAATTAGGCCAGATGGCTGATCAATAGTGTTCCTGAAATCTTTTATCCTCAATAGATCTAATTAGAGTTCATTTAGCAACACCATGCATTGACATTTTCCTCTTCATGACAGATCTTGTGTAAACAATGCAGTGGTCTCCAGAGGTTGGTGATTTCCAACCATATCCTTGGCATAACTCAAGACTAAAAATGTGTATGGGGCCATTTAAAATAACTTGTTTTTTTTCAAAACTGATAAAAAAAAGTGTAGTTTTATTTGTAGAAAAGTTTGCACAACTGAAAACGATGCACACTGAGCTGAACCAAAAATAAGAATCTATCTAAAATCAGGGTTTGTTGTAGGGGCGGGGGTTTGGGGGTGTTGGGGGGGTGGTGGGTGGTGGCAGATGGGGGATTGATTGGAGGTTTTTACTCTGAAGCACGATGTGGCCAAGTGAGCTGCTAGCCTGTCCAGGAGTGATGCCAGGGAGACTTGGTCGATTGCAATGGCTGGGTCACATTCGATGTTCCTTCTGATGATCCTTGGCTGTATGTGACCCCTTTTTTGCACTGCACAGATCATCTAAGCATGCCACTCGGCCACATATGAATGCACCTTAAGGGGCTGCCACTTGCGTGCAGCCTGTTAATTCTCTGTGTGACATATTCCCAACTGCTGCGTGGTCATGCACACAGGCAGCTTAGAGGGAGCGTTGGTCTCAATAACAAGTCACTTTCCAACTAACGGCCCTTAAGAGCCTGGACGTTACCATGAAAGGAATGCTTCATTTCTGGAGCAGTGGGATAGTTTCTAACTACTCCTAAAACTACTAACTAGCCCTCCTGAAAACCATATTATATTTTAAACTCTGCAGTGAAAAATTATCCTAGTCAAATTTGACTAGTAAACTGTAAATCAATTCTCTTCAGGAAGTGGATTGCAAAATGGGCCACATGTTGCTGACTTGCATTAGCTTAACTTGGGAAATGGAACATTATTGCTGCATTGCCCCTTATAGTTTTAAGACCACACTGCTCTCTTAAGTTTCGGTGCTATTCAACAGTAATTGATAATTGATTTAGGGAACATCACACCTGAGACCTGGAATTCAATTTAATCTATGCAACCAGGTGCACCTTTCTGTGACAAGGAACCACATTTACAGAACTATTATCAAGCTTAATCTTCTTGTTGCACATATGGGCCCAATAATAACTCTTAGGTGTATTTGAAACCTGGAAGAAGTCTCAGTGGGTTAGAATGTGCAATTTCAACGGGTCACCTTATTATTTTACTTCTGGGTTTTGCACCTCCGATGCATAACACAGGCCTGGTGCAGACTGGCATGATGCAATCTCAACTCGAATAGTTGAAGAGCCAATCCAAGGATGGCATTTGGAGGAGTTAGGAGTTGTAGCGAACTGAAGAAGTGTTGTGATGGATTCAGGAAAGGCACAGGCTGTGCCAAGGTTCACCAACCACTTATAACTGAGCAGGGACAGAATTGGGGTGGGGTGGGAGGGGCGGAAGAGTGTGGCCTTTGGATGGAATGGTTACACAGGTCCGGTAGGAGTGACTAACTGGATCTTACAGCTATAATGGAATCCCTTGCATTACAGTCAGCATGTGAGCAGCTGGCACAGCATTAGGAGCTACCTTACTCCTCCTCCACTTCTACACTGGATTCATCTACCAATGATGGTCAGTACCTTTTTCCTTCTGCAACTCTAATCCTTGCTGCTGCGCAGTGTTTTACGGAAGGCAGTGCATCACAATCCTTCTAGAGATCTTTGCTGGTGAGTATTGAATGGCACCTCCAGATCTGCTCAGGCACTTGAAGTGCATTTAAAGCATACCAGCGTCTTGCTCGATGACACATTTCATGTTCATTTGGCTGTCGTTGTACTGTTCATGAGTTTCTTTGGTGGTGTTCATCTGTCAAGTTTGAAGGGGGTATCCTTTGCCTCCTAGCAGCCAGTCTTTGAGCGTGCTTGTAGATCCCAAGAGGTCAGGTAGCTTGGACTGCAGGACAAAAGCAGCATCATGGCTCCCTGTGACTCTTGTGTACATCTGCATAAATATCTTCTTTGTTTACACGCCAGCTGCCCAGCATCACAAATGTGGATCCCTGGTCACTGACTCCAATCCTTTTCCTGGCTACTGCCTGATGCTGAACCAAGCAGTTTGTACCCTTAATATTCTATTTGACCCCAACAGCGCACACCCACACCATTACTGAATTTGCCTATTTCCATCTCTGTAACATTGCCTGACTTCGACCCTGCATCAATCCACCTGCTACCAAAACCCTCATCCATATATTTATTACCTCTGGACTTGATCATTCCAATGCACCCACTTGGCAAATCTGAAGCCATTGAAAACTCTGCTGCCAATGTTCTTACTTGTATCAAGTCCCATTCACCCATCTGCCCTCTGCTCACTGTGATTTTGCATCACACTCCTACTTACAAATATTCATTAGTCTACGCTGAACTTAACATTCTTTGAAGTCTTCAGCTTCAATTTGTCCAAATTTTGTCACAATGTATTTTGAAAGATTTCTTATTTTTTATATTATAATTACTTACACTGATTACCGCATGTCTTGGAGGGTTAATTGTTCATTGTTCCACTGCAAAGCTTCCATCAAAGCAGGATGTCATTATATTAATTGTTTTTTAATAGTTCTTCTTTAAAATGAATAAAAGCTTTATTCTAATCAGAATCTGTAAATCAAAAATTAAAGTTAGCATCATTTGAAAGATTTGTATACCTAATGAGTCTTCAGTTCTTCTACTCTTATTCTCTTCAAATTAGAATCATAATTAGTATATGTTATTTGAAGAATTATTTCAAAATGTCAGTGAATTCACAGAACTTAATCTGCACAAACATTACTGAAGTTCACCACTTTAATTACTTGGATTCTGCCCCTTCACATCCAGTTGAAATTGCCATAGAATAACTGACCGTGAGGCTGAGGGCATCATTACTTTTGAAAATAACATTCAGAACACATGTTGTATGGTCAGTCCGCTGGAGAAGTGCAAATTCTGGGCCATGTTTTAGATAATAACAGAAAATACTTAGCAGGTCAGGCAACAGCTATGGGGAGAGAAGCAGAGTTAATAGGCTGAATCTTGTGGCGGCGACAGGGACCTGCCTGTTTGTTGGATAGCTGGTAAGACCCCTGCATTGCTACTTTTTTTGGAGAGCCTGCCTCATCTTGTGCTACCCAGGCACTTACAAGGCTAGTGGTGGGCCTTCCCTGGGATCAGGGACCCCAGTAGCAGACGTCAGAGGCTGGCAGCTCTTCAGAGTTAGCAGTGCCACTGGAGAGGCAGTGGCTGCTGCTGGTATGACACCCACCCAAAGTCTCAGGTTGAGGGGGGGGCCCAGGTAGGCAGAGGTGAGTGATGGTGAGGGTGGAGGTTGTAGGGGAGTGGGAATAGGTATTGGTGGCAGAAAGGGCAGGAGGTAGTTCTCAGCAGGCTCCCCTTTCCTGACGTCAGGTCCCTCAAGCAAGCACTGAGTGCCTTTGAACGAGGGATTTCCACCTCACCCACCTCCCTCCCCTCCACCCCGCTGCACCTGGGGCCCACAAGCAAACACACCAGAGTTTGCTTGTTGTGGTCCCCACATGACAAGCCCTCTGCCCACCATTGGGCAAATACCAGGAGATGACGCTCTTAAGTAGGCATTAATCACCCATTTAAGGGCCTCAATTGGCAGTGGGGCAGGAATGCTGTCCATGGGCTTTCCCATCATGGAGTTAATAATGAAGGCAGAAAGGTGGCCAAGCCCTGACTCTTAAAAGGATTAACTCTGTTGGAGTCCTGTTTAAACAGCAGAAGAGAACTGTTGGTTTTCTTGATTGACATCTTTATGAGGTTATAATAATTTTTTCACCTGTGGACTCTTTTATCAATGTCTCAATGTTTATTTTCACAAGATTAAGAAGTGCGTAGTGCTTAAAACTTCCATTCCTGGGTATGTTCTGTTATTCATAATTTAAGATCTGTGTGATTGAAACTTTTATAGAGTTGTAGGAACACCCGCATTTTTTCCCCAAGAATTGTAAACGTGCACTTTTTTTCCTAAGCAGATTCACACATGCCATTGTTACAACAGAGTTCATTGATTCTGTACATAGTGCCTACTGGGTGAATGGACATGGAAGGGCCATGAGTTGGCATGGGGCATGGAGATGGCCTGGGGTGTGGGTGGGGATGATAGGCTGTGGGGGCCAGATGGCCTAAAATGTAACCAAACTACTGGGCTGACAACCCAGAAAGCTGAGGTGGGCCTTTTAACTGACCCACCTCGGCACTCGGCTACCCCTGTGGTGGCCTCCAATTTGCTTCCGGTTATGGCAGGCCCGAAATTGTACGCAGAATTCCAGATGAGACAATGCCCTGTACAACTGTAGCAAAACATCCCGACTTTTATATTCCATTCCCCTTGCAATAAACAACAATATTTGTGGGTGGGGAGTCGGTGGCGTCGTGGTATTATCACTGGACTGGTCATCCAGAGACTCAGGGCAATGTTCCATCCGAATCCCACCACAGCTGACAGTTTGAGTTTGAATTCAATAAAAAATCTGGAATTAAAAGTATAATGATGACCTTGAAACCATTGCCATTTGTTGTAAAAACCCATCTGGCTCACTAAAGGGAAGGAAATCTGTCGTCTTCACCTGGTCTGGCCTACATGTGACTCCAGATCTGCAGCAAAGCGCTCAGTTGTATCAAACTGCTAAAAAGGGAATGGAACCGGATGGACCATTTGGCATTCAAAATGAAAACGGCAAACCCAGCCCTGTCAACCCTGTCCTCGTTCCTAACACCTGGGGGCTTGTGCCAAAATTGGGAGAGTTGTCTCATTGGCTAATCAAGCAACAGCCTGACATAGTCATACTCACAGAATCATACCTTACAGATCATGTCCCAGACATCTTCATCACCATCCCTGGGTATGTTCTGTCCCACCGGCAGGACAGAGCCAGCAGAGATGGCGGCACAGTATAAAGTCAGGAGGGAGTTGCCCTGGAAGTCCTCAACATGGACTCTAGACGCCAAGAGATCTCATGGCATTAGGTCAAACTTGGGCAAGGTAACCTCTTGCTGATTACCATGTACCATTGTCAATTGTCGTAAAATCCCATCTGGCTCACTAAAGGGTACCACGTGTACCGCAGCCACCCACCCCCTCCCCCTTCCACCCCCCACCACCCACCCACAGCTGATGAATCAGTGCTCCTCCATGTTGAACACCAGTTGGAGGAAGCACTGAGGGTGGCAAGGGTGCAGAATGCACTCTGGATGGGGCACTTCGATGTCCATCACCAAGAGTGGCTTGATAGCACCACCACAGGCCGAGCTGGCTGGATCCTAAATGACATCGCTGCTAGACTGGGCTGCAGCAAGTGGTGAGGGGACCAATAAAAGGACCAAAAACACACTTGACCTCATCCCCACCAACCTGCCTGCCGCGATGCATCTGGCCATGACAGTATCGGTAGGAGTGACAACTGCACAGTCTTTGTGGAGACGAAGTCCCATCTTTACACTGAGGATACCCTCCATTGTGTTGTGTGGCACTACCACCATGCTAAATGGGATAGATTTCAAACAGATCTCGCAACTCAAGACTGGGCATCCATGAGACGCTATGGGCCATCAGCAGCAGCAGAATTGTACTCAAACACAATCTGTAACCTCATGGCCCAGCATATCCCCCACTCTACTATTCCCACTAAGCCAGGGGATCAACACTGGTTCAATAAAGAGTGCAGGAGGGCATGCCAGGAGCAGCACCAGGCATACCTAAAAATGTGGTGTCAACCTGGTGAAATTACAGCTCAGGACTACTTGAATGCTAAACAGCATAAGCAGCAAGTGATAGAGAGAGCTAAGCGATTCACAACCAATGGATCAGATCTAAGCTCTGCAGTCCTGCTACATTCAATCATGAATGGTGGTGGTGGACTGGAGGACGAGGCGCCACAAATATCCCCATTCTCAATGGTTGAGGAGCCCAGCACACAAGTGCAAAAGAGAAGGCATTCGCAACAATTTTCAGCCAGAAATGCCGAGTTGATGATCCATCTCGGCCTCCTCCAGCGGTCCCCAGTATCACAGATGCCAGTCTTCAGCGAATTCACTCCATGTGATATCAAGAATCAGCTGAAGGCACTGGATACTGCAAAAGCTAAGGGCCCTGACAAAATTCTGGCAATGGTACTGAAGACTTGCGCTCCAGAACCTGCCATGCCCTTAGCCAAACTGATCCAGTACAGCTACAAGACTGGCATCTACCTGGCAATGTGGAAAATTGTCCATGTATGTCCTGTACACAGAAAGCAGGACAAATCTAACCTGGCCAATTACCACCCTGTCAGTATACTCTCAGTCATCACACAGTTAAGTGATGGAAGGGTTCATCAACAATGCTATCAAGTGGCACTTGCTTAGCAATAACCTGCTTACTGTCCCTCAGTTTGGGTTCCGCCAGGGTCACTCAGCTTCTGACCTCATTACAGCCTTGGTTCAAACATAGACAAAAGAGCTGAACTCCAGAGGTGACATGAAAGTCACTGCCTTGACACCAAGGTAGCATTTGACTGAGTATGGCATCAAGGATTCCTAGAAAAACTGGTGTCAATGGGAATGAGGGGGAAAACTCTCCATTAGCTAAAGTCATACCTAGTACAAGGGAAGATGGTTGTTGTTGTTGGAAGTCAATCATCTCAGATCCACAGCATCACTGTAGGAGTTCCACAGCATAGTGTCCCAGACCCAACCACCTTCAGCTGTTTCATCAATGACCTTCCTTCCGACTTCAGATCAGAAATGGGAATGTTCACTGATGATTGCACAATGTTCAGCACCATTTATGACCTCTCAGATACTGAAGCAGTCCATGTCCAAATGCAACAAGACCTGGACAATATCCAGGCTTGGGTTGAAAAGTGGCAAGTAACATTCATGCCACACAAGTGCTAGGCAATGACCATCCAACAAAAGAGAACCTACCCATCACCCCTTGGTATTCAAAGGCATTAACATAACTGAATCCCCCATTATCAACATCCTGGGGGTTACCATTAACTGGGCTTAGCCATATGAATACCATGGCTACAAAAGCAGGTCAGAGGCTAGGGATCCTGCTGCGAGTAACTCACCTCCTGACTTCCTAAAGCCTGTCCACCATCTAGAAAGCACAAGTCAGTAGTATGACGGAATACTCTTCACTTGCCTGGATGAGTGCAGCTCCAACAACAGTCAAGAAACTTGACACCATCCAGGGCAAAGCAGCCCGCTTGATTGGCACCCCATCCACAAACATTCACTCTCTCACCATTACGCACAGTGGCAGCAATGTGTACCATCTACAAGATTCACTGTAGAAACTCACCAAGGCCCCTTAGGGAGCACCTGCCAAACCCATGGCTGCTACCGTCTAGAAGGTCAAGAGCAGCAGAGACATGCGAACGCCACCACCTGGAATTTCCCCTCCAAGCCACTCACCATCCTTAATTGGAAATATATTGGAAATTCCTTCATTGTCGCTGTGTCAAAATTCTGAAACTCCCTCCCTAACAGCACTGTGGATGTACCTACACCACAGAGACTGGAGCGGTTCAAGAAGACAGCTCACTAAACAGCTTCTCAAGGGCAATTGGATAGGGCAATGAATGCTGGCCTAGCCAGTGAAGCCCATACTCTGTAAATGAATTAAAAAAAATTGCCTTCCTAATCACTTGTTGTACCTACTTACTAACTTCCTGTTGTTCATTTTTCAGGACATCCAGATCCCTCTGTACCTTGGAGTTCTATAATCTTTCTCCATTTAAATAAAATGCTGCTTTTCTATCCCTCCTGCCAAAGTGGACAAGTTCACATTTTTCTAAATTATGTCCCTTTGCAGATTATATCCCTTTCCTTATGTACTCTTCACAACTTACTTTCCTATCTATCTTTGTGTCATCAGCAAATTTAGCAACCGTACATTCAGCCCCTTCATTCAAGTCATTGATATAAATTGTAAATAGTTGAGGCCTGAGCACTGATACCTGTCGCACTCCATTCATTACTTCTAGCCACCCAAAAATGATCCATTTGTATTTACTCTCTGTTTCCTGTTAACTAGCCAATCCTCTATCCAGGGTAATAATTACCCCCTACACCATGAGCTCTTATTTTCTGTAGTAACATTTAATTTGGCACCTTGCCAAATGCTGTCTGGAAATTGAAGTATATCACATCCACAGGTTCCCCTTTATCTGCATTACTTATTACTTCCTAGATTCCAATGTTTTTCCCATGACACATGTTAAGCTAACTGCCCAGTGGTTTCCTGCTTTCTGTCTTCTCCTCCTTTCTTTAATAATGGAGTTCTATTCACTATTTTCCAATCTGATGGGACCTTTCTAGAGTCTAGGCAAGTTTGGAAAATTAAATACAATGGGTGGAATCGTCCTAGATTTACACTAAGTGTGGTAGCAAGTGGATAAAATTATGTTTTACCCGCTGGCCACAATGGTGTATTTTCACACCTTATCATCCCAAACCTGCCACATTAATTTTGCATTCCCAGGAAACATGCCGTTTCCACGGCAGGTTTACTCTCATTTGCCCGTCATGTCGTCACCTTGCTGCTTCACCACGCCAGGCACCAGATATAAAGTGCAGTCACCGCACACACCTCTCAGTGCTTCCAGCCCGTCACTGCTGCACAGAAGACATGGCCCCGAAAGAAGACTGCAACCCCCAGATTCAATGACATGTCCCTTGATCGTCTTTTGGATGCAGTAGAGGCCTGCCGTGATGCCCTCTACTCCTGCTCTGGCCACAGGATGGACAGCAACATCACTAATCTGGTTTGGGAGGAGGTGGCAGCGGTGGTCAGCGCCAACGCCCTGCAAAAGAAGACAGACACCCAGCCACAATAGGATAAATGATCTCCTCTGTTCCACTAGGGTAAGTCACTCTTACCCTAGTGGGTAAACCGGTTTGATGAGCTTTCACTGAAATTTAGAGGCAGTTAAAACAAGAACTTATCTGGCTCCACTGACAACTTCTATTCTACTTTTAAATTCTCAGCTCCACAGGAAATTGAAAATCCAGTTAACAGAAGGGAACCAAATCAAATTATCAGTGCAATATGTTTAACTTAGAGTTTATCTTATCAGTTAAACCCATTTGGGATTGTTCCTCCCATTTGTTCTTTCAAATTGCCTCTTTAAATCAGAACTCAACAGACTCCATCCTTTTTCTGGTCTCTTTTCAGCCACTTTCTCTTCATTTCTCCAATTTACCTTCATTTGTAAACCTGGGAGAGGACAAGAACCTCAAGAGATTGTAATCATTCCTAAAGGTCGATGTTTAGCTCTCTATTTACTTTGCCAGTCAGACTGGCAAAGCTTTGTCACTGCTTGGACTCAACAAAATATGAAAAATAAGGATAGAAAAGTTTTTGTGTGTTTGCGCGATTACATTTACCAAGTGTGTGTTGGCATGTAGAGATTTAATGCATTCGTACTAATTCCTCTCAGAACGGAACTTCTTCAATGTTGTTAAACCTTGAAATCCTGTGTTAACATTTCTTTTGTTTCTTATGAGGTTTTGTCATGCACTCATCTTAGAATAAATGCAAATTTAAACATGCTTGCCTTGAAACCAACATTGCCCAATCCTGCAGAGAGACTTAAGACTGAAACAGAGGTTTAATATACAGTTTTATTTAAAAATTATGAAGTGTTTTGATAAAGTGAATCGCTGTATTTTACCACTGGAATTGTGGAAGCTACAGGATTGGCTGTTGAATGCTACTACTACTGGACAAACAGTACAACAATGGACTTAGTTAGAGGTTGCTATGGCAAATAGCTGGCACCAACACAATGGTCTGCAGGGCCCCCTTTTGTGCTGTAAACATGTATGGTTCTATGATATTATAGGCCCACACATTCAGAAGAAGGAGTGTTAGTGAGCTGAACTAATATTCACAGAAGGAACTGAATATCAGGGATCTTGCACTCCATCTTTGGTTGACATTAATTTAGCTCCAACACATTGGAGATAGGTTTCCTCAGGCTATCCATTTTGTGTACATAATGCAGTGATTTGGTACATTTGCAACTTCAATCCAAACCATAAAGTCATTGTGAAAGAGCATTTACATTTCAATTGTGGCATAACTTGAAGTTCCATCAAAAAAACAAGCAATTTGATTCAACTAATGCATGTTGGTAAATTTTAGGAAACCACAATCACATTTACCTAGGTTGTTCCCTTTATCCTTTCCTCTATATAATCTAATTTTGAATTTTGATTAAGTTTTGTCTCAAACACTTGACTCTAAACCTGAACTTCCACAGCTGCACAATGCTCTGCATAAAGAGGTTTTCCTTTGATTTTTGTTCAAAATCCCATATATTTGAGGGACAAAATTGGCATGCTTTCGAATACGTGATCAATTGCACACATGGATATGTGTTCCCAGCAAAGACCTGCTTCAGGTCTCCTCAAACTCTTTATCCAAGTTTGGATGACCTGCCATGCTGCAGCAACCCTCAGGTAAATCCCATGGCAGGGGGGATAGAGGGTTGTGATAGTGGTGGTTTGGTGGGTGATGGAGGGGGAGTCAATCATGGGCTTTCTATAACTCTCAGGAGCACTCTGGAACAAGGAGGAGTATTTCTCCTCCTGGTTCCCCAGGAAAGGTTTCAAAAACAATAGAAATGTACCTTTTGGTGGTGGTCACTGTTTAGCAGCTGCTGAAGAATCCTAAATGGAGCAGGCCTGGATATTAGCTCATTCTGAAACCAGATGGTGAAGTGGGAAACCAGACTCCAATCTTATACTTAATACTAACTTTATTTACAGAATGCAACATTACAAATATCTGCCTTCTCCCTGACCAATACCCAGTGTCCCAGAAGTCTATTTTTTATACTCTTTTGAGCACCAAATGAACAAAATTAACTGACTAACTAAAGAACTACCCCTCAAAGGGGTGCAGTTAAAAAAAAAAACATTTCAACGGAAATTTAATAAATTAAATTAAAATGTCATTATGGGCTGAGATGATGCACTTCAGCCCTTGTGGTGTTCACTGGTCACAGAAAGCCTCAGGTGTACTGGCGGACACCTCATACTCCCTCTCTATGGACACCAACCATGGGTATAACCATGGAAAAGAGGCAGACAGTCAGGTTGAATGACCCCCTTTACCACCCACTGCCTGGACCTGTTAATGGCCATTTTGGCCTGACCCAGGACCAGGCTAACAAGGAGGTCCTCCAATCTGCCCACCCCCTCCACACTTAGTGGCCAATGATCAGGAGCGTGGGGCTGAATTGCAATCAAAACCTGAGGAGCAGCCCCATAAAAAGTGAAACAGGGGTTGCAACGTCCCATATCCTACAAAGAGATGAAACATGGACTCCTTGAGGCCACAGAAAATACAGGCGACCTGGGAGTCCGACAACCAAATTAATTGTTTGTTGCATGCTGTGTGCAACACCCTCCATGTCAAATCCTCAATGGTAAAGGGGAGGGTGCCACATAGGGAGCCCTCCACAGGGGGCCCCCACCACCTCTGGATAGCAGGACAGAATGCCACAGCATGCCAGATGTTTGATGAGGGCGAGGAAGTAAAGGATGTACAGCAACAGCCAATACAGGAACCTCCTCCATGCAGAACAGAATGACATGGAGGGAATTTCCGCGAGATGGCTCAAATTGTGGGTCTGAGGTTTCAGGACCTGGGGCTAATGTGAAATTCCACCTGAATGAGGGTCAGAGTCCACCGCACGCCTGAGCCGCCTCGATCCCTCAAGTACAGTCAGGGCCGAGCACCATGATTTTAAAGCTGTGGATGGCTTTGGCGGCAAGCTGGACATCAACAGATACACGGTGCGCAACTTCTTGTGGTGCCACCCAGCCAGCTCCTCCACCATCCAGCACGTCCTCAACTCTGGTCACCCCCACAGTATGAACCCCTCTCTTCTGCCAACCACACGAACCCGTATTGGTGGAGGTGCAGATTGCTGAGCAACGGCTGTCGGATGATAATCGCTACTCCTGACGGGAGAAAGCTCTGGCGTGAGGGAACCATGTTTCATCAGCTCCTGGCAAAAGATAGGCAACTCCTGCAAGAAGGCATGGAGACCTCCCAGATCTATAAACAGGAACTGCAGGTCATAATTGAGGCTGTGCACCCAGCTGAAAAGTCTTGCTTTATATGTTGTTTTCTAAGCCAATAAGATAAACAAATTAAAAAATAAACTAATGAACAACCCTTTAAAGGGGCACTAACAAAAAGACAAAACTTTAAAGGAGACTTATCAAATGACATTAAAATAGTGTTCTGAGGGCTGATGATGCACACCAGCCCCTGTGGCATCCACTGGCCACAGAAAGCCCAAACTATACCTCTGGACATGGCACATTCCCTCTCCAGGAACACCCGGGTGTAAAAATACTCACGGAATAGGGGCAGACAATCGGGACCCTCCACAGCCCGCTGCCTGGACTTGTTTTAATGGCCGTCTTGGTGAGACCCAGAAGCAGACCCATGAGGAGGCCCTCTGATCTTTCCACCCCCTCCCCCTCTGCCCTCTGCACTGGGTGTCATGTTATTATAATGATATAGACACCAATAGCCCATGAGCGATTGGGTAAACATGTTGTGGAATCATTTATGAAGACTAGGCACATGAGAAGAGTTATAAGTAGGTATAAAGCTTCAAGATATCAGAGCTGTGTATGCTGTGATCTGTTCAAAACAAAAGTCAATCTAAGGCTGGATCTCAGGACACATTTCCCTTCTAGTGGTGTCATGCTGCTCTCCCTTAAAGGCATATTATAAAACAGGGTGGCCAAAGATCAGGAGCTCAGGGCTGAAGTGCAACCAAAACTTGAGGAGCAGCTCCCTCAAATAATCAAAAAGAGGCTGTATCCTTGCACCACCTATTTCGACAGTGAACATGGACTCCTCAAGGCCACAGAAAATACAGGTTGCCTGGGAATCCATGAACCGTCTTAGTCATTTGTTGCAGGGGACTGCTGATGCATTACCCTCCATGCCAAGTCCCTGATGGTAGAGGGGAGAACTCCCATGTAGAGAACTCTTCACTGGGGCCCCCGCCAACTCTGGACAGCAGAACAGAATACCATGCGTGTCCAGATGATTGACGAGGGTGAGGAAGTGAAGGGTGTGCAGCAGCAGCTCATACAGGAACCCCCTCCAGGCAGAATGGAATGGCTTGGAGGGAATTTCCATGAGGTGGCTCAAATTGTGGGGCTGAGTTTCCTGAGGGAGGTTTCAGGATCTGGGGCCAATGTGAAATTCCATCTGAATGGGGGTCAGTTCGGATGGGAGTCCCCCACATGTTTGACCCGCCTTGATTCCTTCAGTGCAGTCAGGGCTAAGCACCATGGTTTTATAGCGCTGGATGGCTCTGTCCATGAACTGGACAGTTCCATGATATGCAAGTTCTTGTGGCACTATCCAGTTCACTCTTCCTTTGTCTAGCACATCCCCAACTCTGGTCACCCCAGCTGCCTGAGCCCTTTCACCTGCCAGATGCATGAACATGTATTGGAAGTGAGTACTGCTGAACAATGGGTCTCGGATGATAGCCACTACTCCTGACAGGAGAGAGGTACGATGTGAGGTAACCATGTTCCAGGCTTTGATCAGGTCCTGGTAAAAGGCAGCTTTGCAAGGAGGCATGGAGACCTCCCAGATCCATGTTAGGTAGGTCATAACTGAGGCTGTGCACCTGGCAAAAAAAATCTCTTCTTATACATGCTCAAGGTACTTAATAGGTGTCCTCCACCTATATATATATCCTTAACATTAATAAAACTGTTAATATATCATTAACACCAGCCTCCATTCATCAATTTAGAAAAAGAGTTCTGAAACGGCTATTAAGCCACTTATTGGATTATGTGAAGGTGCCAGAGAACTATGAAAATGACTGAACCCTACCCTCTGTAAACTTAAGGTCATCTAAATCTCTGCTGCCCCTATCTAACCCACCAAATCCTGCATACCCATCACCCCTGCACTCGCTGACCTACACTGGCTCCTGGTTAAGCAGTGCTTTGATTTTAAAATTCTCATCCTTGGTTTCAAAGCCCTCCATGGCCCCTCCTTTCCTTGTCTCTAATCTCCTCCAGCTCTACCATCCTTTGATATAGCTGCTTTCCTCTAATTTTGCGCTCTTGAGATCCCTGATTTTAATTACTCAATTGTTGCTGGGCAGTAAGCTTTGGAATTCCCTTCTTAACTCTCTCTGCCTCACTTTCCTCATTTAAGAACTTCCTTAAAACCTACCACTTTAACCAAACCATTGATCACCTGGCTTCATGCCTTATGAAGCTTGGTGTTGTATTTTCTTTTTATTAATTTACGGGATGTAGGTGTTGCTGGCTAGGCCAGCATTTATTGTCCGTCCCTAATTGCCCTTGGGAAGGTGGTGGCGAGATGCCTTCTTTAACCGCTGCAGTCCATATGGTGTAGATACACCCACAGTGCTGTTAGGGAAGGAGTTCCAGGATTTTGACCCAGTGACAGTGAAGAAACAGTGATATATCCAAGTAAGGATGGTGAGTGTCTTAGAGGGGAACTTCCAGGTGGTGGTGTTCCCAGGTACCTGCTACCCTTGTCCTTCTAGATGCTAGTAGTCGTGGGTTTGGAAGGTGCTGCCTAAGGAGCCTTGGTGAGTTCCTGCGGTGCATTTTGTAGATGGTACACACACTGCTGCCACTGTTTGTCAGCGGTGGAAGGTGTGAATGTTTGTGGAAGGGGTGCCAATCAAGTGGGCTGCTTTGTCCTGAATGGTTTCAAGCTTCTTGAGTGTTTATGGAGCTACACTCATCCAGGCAAGCGGAGAGTTTGTTTTATATTGACCCTTGTGAAGCGCGTTCGGACTTTTTATTATGTTATAGTGGTATATAAAGATAGGTTGTTGTTCGTTATCTTTCAGGCGTATTTGTGACCCAGGACTTTGGTACTTCACGTTTCTCTTTGTTGTGTGCCCCCCCAGGGCTTACAATTTCAGTTAAAATGGCAACCAGAGCAAAATTTCCCACGCTGATTAAATTGTTATGAACACATCGCCACAATAATGCATTTTTCACTGGGCTCAGCAACTCCTCATTCCCAGTATTAACATTGATATTTATTGACACTCACTGCTTAAAGCATTGTTGATTAATTTAGTGGACAGACACTAAACAGACATTCTTCTCTTTTAGTAAATTTTAAAACACTGGGTTAACAGTTCTGTTACCATAGTTTATAAAGGATAGTCACATGAACGTGTTAACTCTTCCTCCGCTAATTTTGTCATCAATGTTTCTGGGGCAATGCTCCAACTAATACCATAATTAAAAAACACAACAAGAATTTCCCTGCAATTCTTTGTTATGGCTTGATTTTTATAAGGCAGGAAGTGGCTACACTTAAAAATTAAAACCGAATTGTATTGTTTCCATTGATTGCTTTAGACTATCATTGCCATATAGAAGTACGTTCCTTTTCAAAGAGAGGTGATTATTTATATTTATTAATTCTGGATTAAGTAACTGACTTTTCCTTAAGTGGATACTAATTTACTTTAAAGAACACGTAATCAGAGCATGCATTGTGAAATGATGTTGACTTTCTGAACTCTGTGTGCAGGATTGCCTAAAACTCAAAACCCTTAATGGTTGCTTTGTAAACTGAATGGCTTTTTGCAGGTGACAGTCAGAATTTGTTTGAACTGATGTTGGAATGAGAAGTTATCTGTTGCAAACAACAAAGATTTAAAGTCCTAAATAAAACTCAGTCAAAAGGAAAGTCTTCATTACTTTCATTTTAATAAGTTGATATAAAGTTTCAATTAACAACAAAAGTAACCTGCAACTGCTAAACAAATAGCAGGTGTGATATTTCTGTGTAAAGATGTATATCATCTTTTATCAAGCCCAAAGCTAGATTTTAGCAGAATACTGACTACATATACTACTGACACATAATTCAGAAGCAGCAGGGGCTGTCACAAAGTGTGGCAGCGACCATGAATTTGAAATCTGTAGCACCCAGCCATAAGAAAAAAAAACTTACATTTATATAACATTTTTCTTGACCTCTGAATGTCTCAAAGCACTTTGCAACCAATGAAGCACTTTTGAAGTGTAGCCTCTTGTAATCATAAGCCACACTGTCATAAGATGTTGACCAATACTTCATAGTCTCCCAAGTGATAAGATAATGTCCAGAGGGAAACAGGATTCTCCTGAGTTAATACAGACTTCAACCACCGAGTTCTGTGATCTCTCTCCATTTAAATCGTATACTGCTTTTCTATTCTTCCTGCTAAAGTGAACAAGTTCACATTTACCCACTCCATTTATACTCCATTTGCTAAATTTTTGCTGTCTCACCTAACCTGTCTAAATCCCTTTGCAGACTCTCTACCTCCTCCTGAAAACTTACTTTCCTACCTATATTGGTGTCATTGGCATATTTAGCTACCATGCATTCGGTCTTTTTATCCAAGTCATTGAAGCGGATTGTGAATAGTTGAGGACTCAACACTGATCCCTGTGGCACTCCACTAGTTACAGCTTGCCAATCTGAAAAACACCCATTTATCCCTACTCTCTGCTTTCTGTTAGCTAATCAATCCTTTATCCATGCTAATATGTTACCCTGCACACCATATCCTGTGTAGTAACCTTTGATGTGTCACCTTATCAAATGCCTTTTGGAAATCCAAGTACACCACATCTATAGGTTGCTCTTTGAATGTTACTTGGTCAAAAAACTCTAACAGATTAGCTCAACACGATTTCCCTTTCACAAAGCCATGTATAACCTCCTTAATAATGGATTCTAGCACTTTACCTACGACAGGCTAACTGGCCTATGGTTTCCTGCTTTCTGCCTTCTTCCTTTCTTGAATCAAGGTGTTACATTAGCTATTTTCCAATCCCTTCCAGAATCTAAGGAATTTTGCAAGTTTATGATCAATGCACCTGCTATCTGTGCAGACTCTAGGGTGCAGACCATCTGGTCTTGGGGCCTTTAGATCTAATAGCTTTCCTAGCTCCCTTTCTCTGGTGATGGTGATTGTATTAAGTTCATCCCTCCCTATCATCTCTTGTTTTTGAAGTACCTTTGGGATGTTTTCTGAGTTCTCTACCTCTTCAATCCCTCCATCATTTCTTTGTTTTCCATTAACAATTCCCCAGATTCACTCTCTAGGGGACCAACACTAAATTTAGTTGCTCTTTTCATGTTCAAATCCTTGTAGAAATTTTTACAATATGGTTTTATATCACTAGCTAGCTTTCTCTCATACTCTGCTTTCTGCCTCTTTATTATCTTTTCAGCTGGATTGCGCTTATAAAACTCACAAATTAGCAGAAATTCTTGGCCAAGTTATAACCCTGGGAGATTCCACATTTTCAGAATGTTCAATGATGCTTCCTTACATCAACTCATCCCCTTTATCTCGGTGCGTTTATTGATGAAATGATCATTTAGTTGTCACTCTCTGCTCTTTTAGTAGTTTGAACAAAGGCAAACTGACTATTCAGAAATGACGACAACTCCCCATAGAGATAACTAGGAAGTCTACTGATGGTGCCTTCCTCAAAGTAAGTTTTAAATTTTCTTTATTTCCAATTGAGATGTGAGTAATACTGGCAAGGTATTGACCATTCTTCCTGTTCTGAAAGGTGGTGGTTGCTCTTTGTCTTGAACTGCTGCAGTTCTTATGTGGAATGTGCATCCACAAAGTAAAGCAAGTCCAGAATATTGAGCTATGTAAAGACAATGTGTGACTTGGAGGCGATAAGGTTCCCATGGCATTGCCAATCTTATCCTTTTATCCTTCTTGGTGATGGCACACATGCTGTTGAAGTAACCTTGGTGAGTTACTACAATGTATCCCTTAGATTAACTAATACTGAATATTTACAGAGACAAGCATTGAAAGCACCCCCTGCAGCTGAAACACACGTGTCTCATGTGCATGCTGCCGACACTTTAAATTTTAATTGTAATCGCGTGGGAAATAGAAAAAGCAAGAGAGTGGAAGTGGCGCACAGTTCTGGTTCTGCCGTCAGGAATGGCATGCCACTGACAAAATCCGGGCCAGGAGGTAGTTCTATACCAAACACTTGAGCACATAATCAAGGCTAACACTTCACTGTAGTACTGTTGAGGCTGCTATCTTTTGTATGAGACATTGAACTAAAATTCCAAGGCACCAATGAAAGAAAAGCGTTGGATGCGTTCTGACCAACATTTATCCTTCAAAGCAACAGCACTAACATAGGTGCCCTGTGGTCATTTTACATTGAACTTATGGCACAGAAACATGCCATTCAGCCAATCAGGTCTATGCCAGTTTTTGCACTCTATGCGAGCCTCCTCCCACCTTACTTCATCTTACCTTATTAATGTATTCTTCGATTCTTGTTTCCCTCATTTACTTATCTTACTTGCTCTTAAATACATCGATGCTGTTCACCTAATTTATCTCATTGCTATTTGTAGAACCTTGCTGTGACAGCTAGAGCCACTACACATTTATTCCTTCTCGTCCATTCCCATTAGGACTCTCTGATTCAGAGCTGAATTGGACATTCTGGATTTAAAAGTCTAATGATGACCATGGGGATAATTCTCCCCCCGTTGGGGGGCTGTGCAGGGGTGGGCCGGAACCCGATTGGTGCCGCTGATCTGGTCTGCGCTGCCATTTTACGTGGGTGGGCCAATTAAGGTCAGCCCGGCGTGATGTGTGCCCGGAAGCGCCGAGCGCTCCCTGTTCGCACATGCGTACGGAAGAGTGCAGAAATCTCCCTGAGGCACAGAGGTGCCTCAGGGAGATTAGTTTAAGTTTAAACATCTAAATAAAGAAATTAAAAACTTTTAAAACATGTCCCCTCATCTGATAGTGTCACATGAGCTGGGACATTTCAATTAATTAAAAAAAAAAATTTTATTGAATTTTTAAACACTTCATGAAACCTCATCCCGCCCGTGGATGAGGTTCCTTGAAAAATGCGAAGGCCGCCTGGGCTCTTCACTTGCCTGTCAACCTTAAGGTTGGACGGGCAGCTCATTTTATTAGATCAATTAGTTTTTAACAGGCTTTAAAAGGCCTTTGACAGTTCGCTGGGGGCGCAGCCATCTCGAACTGAAAATCTGAATGAAGCGCGGTGATCTCGGGACACCCACCCGACATCACCACGCGTCGTTTTACGTGTCGACGAGCAGGCCCCGCCCCCGCTCGCTGTCCCGAAAATTCTTCCCCATGAAACCTTTGTTGATTCACTAATGTCCTTTAGGGAAGGAAATCTGTTGTCCTTATCTGGCCTGACCTACATGTGACTCCAGACCCACAGCAATGAGGTTAGCTCTTAAATGCCCCTGAACATGGGCAACTGGGGATGGGCAATAAATGTGAAGCCCACATGCCATGAACGAATAAAAAAAAATTCCAACATATTTACAGTTTGCTTGACCTTTTCTTTTCTCCTCTATGTGTTAGGTGCCATCCAATTTGTTCACACGTTTTCACTTTTTAAATAACCAATAATCAAAGAAGACTTTGCCAATATAAGCAAGATTATTCAATCCCTTTCTTCTGTGTACCACATTTCAAAGCCTGTAAAAGCTTGGAAAAATTCAACAGGTCTGACAGCACCTGTGCAGAGAGAAACAGAGTTAACAGGCGGGGTTTTCCACACCCACCCTCTGCTGAGATCTTCCGGTCCCACCACAAGTTAATGGGCTTCTGGCTGGGGCACCACCTCACCCGTGGCAGGTGTTGTCTGTGACAGGGCCGGAAAATCCCGGTCAACGTTTCAAGTCTGTATGACCCTTTTCCAGCATTTTCTGTTCTTATTTCAGATTTCCAGCATCCGCAGTATTTTGCTTTTATCTCTAATCACTTCCACTGGTTAAATGAATGGTGTGCTTTAGCTTATTCATGATTGTTTTTGTGTGTTTTTCCTGGATGGAGATCAGATCTTTTAAGCACATTTCCAAGCTGGATAATGAATTAAAAGCACTGTCTGCCTTTTCCTGAGTCCCTAATGCCTTCCTGACTGCGATCAACAAACTCAGAACAGATCAGAGCACATAGCTGACATGAAGCTATAAAATTAACACGTGAAGTGTATAAATTGAGTAAAGGATCTGATAGGATAGCTAGGAGAAAATATTTCCTCTGGCAGGAATCGAGAACAAGGGGGCATTGCCTTAAAGTTAGAATTAAGCCCATTCAGATGTGATATAACCACAACTTCACACAAAGGAAAATTGAAACCTGGAACACTCTCCCTCAAAAAGCTGTTGGGTCCAGCCCAACTGAATACTTCAAAACTTAGCTTGATAGATTTTTATTAGCTAAGCGTTATGGAACCAAATGGAATTAAGTTACAGATCAATCATGATTTAATTCAATGGCGGAACAGGCTTGAGGGGCTGTATGGCCTACTTGTGTCTCTCTGTTCCCAGACCTTATCAATTCTGTAAGTGCTGGGTAGCAGATAAATAATTATCAGGAAAGCTCGTACTGTCATCCCACTGGATGACTTTTACAATTTCAGTGGAAAAGTAATTTGAATAATTTATTTTACCTATTTCTAAATCAAATACAATTTTACATGACATCCTGCAGTGTGTCATGTGAAAAACACTGTCACTATAGCCATTAGCCACCTTTTAATGGGTGACCAGTGTTGGAAGGTTCAGAGTAACTGATATTCACTATGACAACATACTGGGTATGCTGCACTGTGTATGTTGTTTAATGCAAAGGTGAGATAAATGATTACAGAAAGGAATTTTGTGTGCATGATTTGACAGTCAGTTCAGTACATAATGAAGAAGATGCACCAACAGTGACTAACTAAAATTATTTTTACCCAAAGATGACCTTCAAGATTGCCTGTCTCCATTGAAAAAATATTTGTTTCATTGATCAATCAAACCTAGTTTACTTCACATGATGGATACTTAGAACAAAAGCTCAGCAGTTCATTGGTTTCACTGAAGCAATTTCATAAAATAATTTGCTTTTCAAGGTTTTCATTTTCCATCCCTATCTACTTAATGGCGATTGGAGCCAGTGTGCTTTTAATTGAACTTTAGGATGTCTTACCCGTGAGGCGAATGGAGCATCTCATCCCCATGGAGATGTAATGGCTCTCGTCAGTTGGAAGCACTGATACCTGACTATGGCTGTCCTGGGCTTTTGAAACAATTTGCACTGTGGATTGACAATTTGGATTTAAAAGGCTGCAGATGTCTGCACTTTCAGACAAGCTGCTCTGTATCTCACCTCCTCTCTGAGCTCAGATCATCAAAAACAGCCTCTTAGAAATGCACTCAAATGATCATTTTCTCCCAACAGCTAAAAGTTTGTTTTCTTCACTGAAGTTAACAGCAGGATAATTTTTGACATCCCAACATTAAACAGGATGAGCACAGATGAAGTGTGCTATTCCTGCCCAGCACAGGATCAACAGGGTTTCCAATGTGGGCTACTTAAATCACCTGAGGGAACTGTAGCACATGTCCAACCCCTGCCAGAGCTTCAGGCTGGCAAAAGGGACAGGTATATAACTACATACCCAGTTGAGAGAGAGTGACAGCCAGGAGGCCTTAATTAAGTGTGGAGATCCTGGGTTATAAAAAATAGCCTTATTTTCAAGCCTGCGCCCAAGCCACAGATCCCTACAGATCCACTGGTTTGAAGGCAGACCACAGCACCATAGTTATTGAGCACCACATCTAGAAAGTCATCAGAACATTGAGACAGGAGACCAGGAGCAGCTTGTTTAAATGGTTGCGTTGAGCTTGCATCTATGGCAGATGCAGTCGGAGCTACACATTTCCAGGGAAGCCCTGGGAATTCTCTACCCTCTCTCCTGGCCTTTTTGCTTGGGGAACTGTGCAATCCCTGTGGGTAAAGGCCAGAATAATTGATCTCTTTAGATTCGGAAATGGAAAGTCCTGAACAGAATCATATATTTAATGATCTGAAATGTGGTCACTTGTTACAACCCAGAAGGAAAAAACAGTTTGGACCAGTACTCTTATTTCCCGGTTTTCACTGGTGTATCATTTTAAGGCATACAAGACCAGTTCAGACTAGTGTTCTTATTTCCCAGCTTTTACTGTTTTTCATTCTGGGAAGTTGTAAAACAAAACAATTATTCGTGTAGAGTCCCCTGAGACGGAACAAGGAATGGGCCTCAGTCTGAAGGAATTTACCTCATACCTCATACAGTTCGTTCGAAGGGTCATGAGGACTCGAAACATCAACTCTTTTCTTCTCCGCCGATGCTGCCAGACCTGCTGAGTTTTTCCAGGTAATTCTGTTTTTGTTACCTCATACTGACTGAGCAACAAAACGAAGTCTGTTTTCTCTCTCCCCGCGAATATCCTGCTTGCGATGAAAAAGTGAGACAGTGTTTCCTATATTCCAGTATTACTGGTCTATAACTGATATTCAACTGTATGGCTGTAGACACCATATCAAATACTAATCCAGGAAATATAAGCATTTTCTTAGCTCTTGGCATTCTAACAGAAGTTTGTCCTGTGGTCAGAGTAGAGAAGGTTGTCTTTTTGTGTCTTTAGCATTGAAAGACTGTAATAAATAAACATACAAAAATGAGGCTTGGGAAGGGACCTGGTTGACAAGACTGGAATAAATTATTTGAGGTCCATGATACAGACCTGTGCATTGGCGGTTGCATTATGAGGTAAGTCATTTTAATGACTTCACTATCTCACTAGTCTGACATAGATAAATAATTCATTCATAATCTCAGAAATGCCTATTTTAGTTTCATGGTTACAAATTTCGTTATCTAATAATTCATTACACGTGAAAATATTAATAAGGCAGATGAACATAGGATGAAATAATGGGATAATTATGCAGAATTTAATTTTTGCACTCTGTAACATTTATGCATAGCGATTAATTCCCTGCCTTGATTTGCAAAATTGGGCATCAATGAAATAATCTCAATCATAAAGAAATGGAACAGGGAAAGTGCTTATTATCAGAGTCAAAGTTTTATCATTTTTCTCCCTAGTCCTATCTGATGCCAGGCAGGTGCAGCATAGCCAAAGAGAAAAAAAGAGATGGTGGAAGCCTATTGCACCCGGCCTGTGTGCCACCAGATGCAAGAGTGTTTGATGCTGTTACTTGTCAAAAAAGAAAACAAGTGCTCTATTCAACAGAGCTGTCAGCCCTCATTTCAGCAGAAGCACAAAAATACAAGCATTCTTGGCAAGGAGCCCGGAAAACAACTTAAACTGTCGAATGAAACTGGGAGACGTCAATCACAACCAAAATGAAGCCAAGATTTAAATAAGCACACTTAGATGGTTCTTTAGGTCACTCTAGCATGAAATAGTTTACAGTACAGCACATTGTCTGAAACAACAGTCTGGAATAAAGAGAATTTCTCACAGCTCTTGGGATATTTTGAGGATGAAATTGGACTTGTGGGTAAGATGCAAAGCAGGTGGCACTGCCCGCTCAATATTCATTGACTTCAATAGGCCAAAGGGCATATGGTGTATGCACCCTCCCTGGTTTTTTACCAAATTTAGAATAAGCTCATTTTAATTTCCCAACTAGGGTCTTATTGAATTGTACACACTATCTTATCAATTCATATCTCTCTTTAATCGAATTTTTCCATTGAGCCTTTATTGTTGCTGGATTATTTCCGAAGTCCAGAAAATGAATGTTGAATTTAATCAATATTCCCTAAAGCAATATATATAAATTAATTAAGGGACAACTTCCATTTGTTAGGAGTATATGAAGTAATAAATATCTCCTTTGGTTAATAATGGTAAAGCTGTAGGCAGGAGCTGGAGACATTCCTTGACACAAGCACCTTATTGCTTGTTTACAATCAAAAAGTTTAATTTTATGATATATGACGTACTGAATGAAAACTGCAATGAATGGTTCTGTCATTGAAATGGAATGATGGTAACAGAGAAAATGGCATAAAATAAAGAATTTTGGTGCTGGTAAAACTGCAACAATGTCAAATGCAGGTATATATTAGGTCACAGTTTCAATCAAAGGGAGTGAAACCCATCCTTCTCCTTCTTAGCTTCACTGCCTCACAAAAAGGAGAGTTCTCTCTCTGGGATATGACTTGGTTGCTTGAGTGTTGGAACTTATCTTCAGAGGCAGCCATAACAGCTGGTGTTATGATAATGATACAGGTCTTGCATTGAGTGTTGCTATATAATTGACACTCAGCTAACCCAGTACCTGTGCATTGTGGTGTCCTATTGTTGCATTATATAGTGTGTTAAAATACTCCGTGGATAATGCCTATACTCCAACCTGGAGATGCATTCAACTCCTTTAAGATTTATATTTATATTCCCCTGGGTGGTAATCTGGCGGACAGGATTGCCCACCCATTATAGAACCATCTGATGCTTATTCCACTTATTGTTTAGGCTAAAGGGAAAAGTTAGATTTATTGAAAGGTAAAAATTCATAGAGCCAAATGCATTTGTTTTGTCACAGATATTAAGTAGACAACATCTCTCTGGCTGTCTGATGAATTACTCACTACGTAAGGTTTGAAATTTTATATTTGCACAGGTTATCCCTCTTTGGGAAACAGTATATATCAATTGAGCCCTAAATGTTACACAGACTGGAGAGAATCTCTATTAAATGTAATGGGGTGAAATTCAACTTTAGCTGTAATGCAAAAGGATAATAATGATTCAGTGACCGTATTTATGTTTCAACCAATTTTCTTTCCCACTGTCATCTGCATTATACCTGAAGTCATATTTCACGTCTAATGCCAAACCTACAACCTCTATCACCCAGAAGAGCAAATGCAGCAAACACACAGGAGCACCACCGTCTGCAGTTTCCCCTCCAAGTCACACACCATCCTGACTTGGAAATATATCACCGCTCCCTCACTGTTGCTGGGTCAAAATTCTGGAACTCATTCTCTAACAGTGCTGTGAATGTACATACACCACATGGACTGCAGCTGTTTACTAAGGTAGCTGACGACCACCTTCTCAAGGGCAATTAGGGCTAGGCAATAAATGTTGACCTTGCCAGCAAGACCCAAATCCCATGGACGAAATTTTAAAAAAAGCCTCCGGATTGAACAGTATATTTATTATGTCTCAAAACTGTCAAACTAAAATCTAACAGAAACAGAAGCAAAGGATAAGATTTTAAAAACCTCTTTGCTGGCTTAGCAGCAATTTAAATGAAAAGATATAATACAGAATAGTCAAAATTTTAAATAAAATGGATCCCTGATTTCATTACTATTTGGCAAGGTGACTACCTCCAATGAACAATGTTTAGTGATGTTAGGCATTTAAAAACATTTCTCTCATTCGATTGCATGAACTGGCAATTCTGATTTATTCCTCCAGAGCCACAGGCCAGTTTTTCATCTAAGTTTCATCAAAATAGAATACAGATTATTTTCCCCTTCAGTACGGTAAACTAAGGTTAACTTTAATTTATTTGAACCATAGGATAGAGATTGCTTTTTCCTTCAGTAAAGTAAGTCAGGTTGTGTTCAGGTCTCCCTCACCAGATTAAGTGAAAGTAATCTCTAATTCTGTCAGTCAGAGTGAAATGGAGATGGCTTCCCCTTCGGCATAGTTGAATCAATTGGGAGCTCCCATTTGTTTCATCAGTCAACGGATGCCACTTCCTCAAAGTAGAATATTCAGTCTGGAGCCAAATAGGATTTAGTTGAGTATTTTTGGGGTCAGGACAACACTTTTCATCTAGAATGTTGATTTTTAATTTTTGGGCTTTTTTCCCACAAAGCAAAGTCATTGTCAGATTTCAAAAATATCCTTCATTTTGATAAAAAGATAACCACAAATTCTAGTGCTCTGAACTGCGCAATTTCCTCTGTTTATTTCTTTATTTTGCAGAAAGAATATGCGAATACAATCGAATTCTAAGACAATTAAAACCTGACCATATTTTCTGTACGTTTTTCATCCCAAACTACATCTTTTTTGTATTCATTTACGGGATGTGGGCAATGCTGGGATAGGCCAGCATTTATTGTCCATCCCTAGTTATCCTCGAGAAGGTGGTGGTGAGCTGCCTTCTTGAACCACTGCAGTCCATGTGGTGTAGGTGCACCCACTGTGCTGAGTTCCAAGGTTTTGACCCAGGTTTATTGTGAATCACCATGTTGGAGCAGAGAGAGGGGGTGGGATTTTAACTCACTCCAAATGCTTTCATTTACACAGAGCTAAAATCGGGACTCATGGTCGTTAACCACGTTTTATGTCATTGGGGTAGATTTTCAATCTATTTTTCAGTGTGAAAGTGATATTGGGGACTGGTTTTTATGGAAACTGTCCAATTTAATTTCACTCATTTTGATAATGGACAGTTGCTTCCTAATGCCAGTTTTACGCCCTGGTGGCAAGCAGAATATCAATTCTATGCTTGTTTTTTATATATATATATAAAACATATTGTATGAGGCATTTAGAAAATCCTCCAATAGGTTGACTAGGAGAGGTGATAAAGTTGTGTATTGTATAGTTTACTCATGTGTTCTAGAAGATTGCCTGACTATATAATGAGAGATCATTAAGTTGTGAGTAGTTATTTGAGTAGCCATGCAACCTCTGAAATAAGTGGAGTGCAGTGCAATGATTAGGATAAGGTGAAAAAAGGAAAGAAGAAAGACTTTGACTTAATCTTCTATCCAAATCAGTCAGTCACATAATAGAGAGGTGTTGCTGTGATGGGAAACTATACCAAGGAAAACTAAAACATGAAAGGACATGTTTGGTGAGAAATAAAATGAATATTAATTAGCCAAAGGAAACACCCTGTTGGCTATAAGGTAAGCATACCATGCAAAACTAGATGCACTGACATGACTCATCTGAAACTGGTAGCTAAAGACTTTGAAGAATAGCTGGCAAAGCCCGAGTTATACTCTGTGATTTCCACTCTGTGCTCTGTACTTATGTGCTTACATACAACAGTTCTTCTGTTTAATATTAGAACAGACATTGTGACAGAAACCACTTCCTCATAATGAAAACCTTCAGTGTTAAGTTCATTGAGTGCCTAGCCCTAGGAGACCCTACACATTGTCCAAGTATGTATTAAACCAAGTATGAAGCCCAAGCAAATGAAATTTGAACTTTACTTAGCTGTAGTATTCTCAGAAGTGTGGATCAGGAGCTGATTCCCAATCTGTATAGTGTAGATATGAAAGTAAGATCAATTGATAATAATTGGGAGGGGAGGTGTTCTAAAGTGGGTGGTCTATCTCCTCTGCCATGCAAACAGTGAAGATGAAGATTTATCTCTACACATTTTTGTCAAAGAGTTTTTTTTTGTCATTTACATATTGACTACTAATAATGATCCAAACCTAAGTTGCTAATTATAGCATTTAGCTTCTACAGTTATAGCAGTCTGCATGCAGTCATCAAGTCAATGCCAAAATGTGCACTGGTAAGAATAACATACATTTGTATCTTGCAGTTGTACTGTTTGCAGTGGCCAAAGAATACATTTCCACATTGCTGTGGAATGAAAAAGATGGGAAGCTAGGGCTAATTTTCATCTTCAGTGCTGGGCTTAGTGCATCATCCGAACTTTAGAGGACCTGCCAAGAACACATTTCAGGTTTGTTAGCAAATGAGAATCACAGCCCATATTCTTAATTTTCTGTACACATGATCTTCATTAGCTCATTCTAAGTACCAGTGGGACAGACAATTGTAGTTTATTAAGTTAAGTTAGATAGAAAAGTCTCGGGAGTTTTTGTAATATTCTTTTTGCTTTTATAAAATATAATTGAGTTTTTGGGTACAAACAATGCCTGATGGTGCTCTATTCTCCAAACGATGGGACCTCCTAGAAAGGATAAGAATAAATATATAATCTTGACTGCAGGGAATGGAAGCTTGTAATCTGCTTTAGAAGAGAGATCCTTAACTTAATGCTTACCATGGATCAAGACCTTAGTTCTCTCGTGTTCTGTTACTTCTATCTCACTGCACTTATTCTGACCTTACTCTGATACGAAGGCTTTAGAGGGAGTTTAAAATAAATTTAAGAGAATGGTTTCAAGGTGAGGAACTTTGTGGATAGTTTGGAGAAGCTGGGATTGCTCTCCTTAGAGAAGAGAAGGCTGAGAAGAAATTTGCCAGAAGTGTTCAAAATGCTGAGGGGTCAAGACAGAGAAGACAGAATCTTCCCAAAGGTGGAAGGGTCAAGAACCAGAGGACACAGATTTAAAGATGAATGGTGTAGGGGGTGGTGTGTGTGTCAGCTTCACCTCTGACTTCTGAGCGGTTTGAATCGCTCCTACTCCCTGCATTCTAGACCCTGGACTTATTTGGGGGTTGTGACAAAGTGCAGCAGACAACGGGTTTTGGTGCAAGAAAAAAAAACTGGGTTTATTGAAGTCACAAATGAACTTATAACATTAGGATTACACTGAGATTATTCAGATCTACAAAGTACACTTAGTTAAGAATGGGGAACCCATGGCATAACGAGGGAAAATCATGCTACTAATCCACTTACCCTTTTCCCACCCCCAAAACCTAACTAAACTGAACTAGGAGAGGTCAGGGATCATGCTCACCAACCAGGGTTCCTTGACAGTTTGAAATGCAGCCAGGTAAGCCGGTTGCAGTTTTGGGGTACGCTCTTTGTGTCCTCTGGGGCTTGCCATCCCCACGTGGTCCTGGTATGTGGAATCTGCAAAGGTTCTTCAGTTGGGTGGAGGGCACGGTTGTGGGTTGTCGATCTTCGTGGAGGGCTGTGGTTGCGGCCTTGTTGTCTTCGGTTGAGCCTGTCACCCCGTGCCCCTCGCCGTGATGTTGCCTGCGGGCCTGCAAACCTCCAGATCTCCTTCGTCTGCTTGGTTCAGCTCCCTGCTTAAACTCAGCTTCAACCGCTCCCAACTGCTCACTGCCCTGTGTCAGCTTTCAAAACTGCTCACCCTTCTGTGTCCCTGCCCAAAACTACTCACTTCAGATCTCCTGTTATATACTCCTCTATGCTGCTTTGTTTTTTGAATTTCTTATCTCAGTCCAAATCAAGGTTAGTTCTTTGTTTGATTTTGGTGGGCTTCCCCAGGTGATTGTTGTCTCATTGTTTTTAATGGTCTCGCATGATGGTTATCATTGTCTTCCTGCCCCCATAACTAGTTTTGAACTGAAAGCCATTGTGTGTGTGGGGAGTATTGATGGGTTTGCATAATTGCATTAATTGTGGTCTTCCTGCCCCCGTAATTAGTAGTGATTATTTATGCAAGATTTTGAAGGGCTTTAGTTTCGTGTTGATTGTTTTAAGGGGAAGAATGCATATTCTGTTTCCTCCTGTTATCTAGTTTGAGGTAAAAATCCAAAAGTCATATCTTTGTTGATGATATGAAAAATGTGGGAATTTTGAGAACCTTTTAATGGCAAAAAGAACCAACCATGCTACAGGAAGAACTTATTTATGCAGCACAAAAACAGAATTACCTGGAAAAACTCAGCAGGTCTGGCAGCATCGGCGGAGAAGAAAAGAGTTGACGTTTCGAGTCCTCATGACCCTTCGACAGAACTTGAGTTCGAGTCCAGGAAAGAGCTGAAATATAAGCTGGTTTAAGGTGTGTGTGTGGGGGGCGGAGAGATAGAGAGACAGAGAGGTGGAGGGGGGGGTGGGGGTGTGGTTGTAGGGACAAACAAGCAGTGATAGAAGCAGATCATCAAAAGATGTCAACAACAATAGTACAATAGAACACATAGGTGTTAAAGTTAAAGTTGGTGATATTATCTAAACGAATGTGCTAATTAAGAATGGATGGTAGGGCACTCAAGGTATAGCTCTAGTGGGTTTTTTTTTATTTTATATAATGGAAATAGGTGGGAAAAGGAAAATCTTTATAATTTATTGGGAATGACCCAAACCTCCCTGTCGCTTGCCATTTTAACACTCCACCCTGCTCTCTTGCCCACATGTCTGTCCTTGGCTTGCTGCATTGTTCCAGTGAAGCCCAACGCAAACTGGAGGAACAACACCTCATCTTCCGACTAGGGACTTTACAGCCTTCCGGACTGAATATTGAATTCAACAACTTTAGGTCGTGAGTCCCCTCCCTCATCCCCACCCCCTTTCTGTTTCCCCCTTCTTTTTTTTTCCCAATAAATTATAAAGATTTTCCTTTTCCCACCTATTTCCATTATATAAAATAAAAAAAAAACCCACTAGAGCTATACCTTGAGTGCCCTACCATCCATTCTTAATTAGCACATTCGTTTAGATAATATCACCAACTTTAACTTTAACACCTATGTGTTCTATTGTACTATTGTTGTTGACATCTTTTGATGATCTGCTTCTATCACTGCTTGTTTGTCCCTACAACCACACCCCCACCCCCCCCTCCACCTCTCTGTCTCTCTATCTCTCCGCCCCCCACACACACACCTTAAACCAGTTTATATTTCAGCTCTTTCCTGGACTCGAACTCAAGTTCTGTCGAAGGGTCATGAGGACTCGAAACGTCAACTCTTTTCTTCTCCGCCGATGCTGCCAGACCTGCTGAGTTTTTCCAGGTAATTCTGTTTTTGTTTTGGATTTCCAGCATCCGCAGTTTTTTTGTTTTTATTTATGCAGCAAGTAGTTATGATCTGGAATGCACACTCTGAGAAGGAGGTGGAGGCAAATTCAATTGTGACTGAAGGGAAAAGTTTCAGGGCTACGGTTGAGGAATAGTACTAAGTAAATATCTCTTGCAGACTTCTGTTGTGAACTCGATGGGCCGAATAGCCTCCTTCTGTGCTATAACCATTCTATGATTCTGTTGAACATGAGGTGTTTGTACAACAATATTATAGCTGATCATGACCATCCTTGGAGTCAAACCTCCTTTGAGTGATTATACCATTCCTCCCATACCATTGATTCCCCTGATGCAACTAGTAAAGCAAGCATTATTTTTCAAATTAAATTTTAATTCTCCACTCTAGTTCCTTCATGTAATTTTTTTTTCATTACATTTACTAACTATCTCTAACTCCATTGATAATTTCTACAGCTTGCCTCAAAATCTCACAGGTCATATTTATTAAATATCTGCAAGGTTCAGCAGAACTCTTCCTAGCCATTTGTGTAAATTATGGCAACCTCCGCTCTCCTTCCATTTGCTATTCCCCCTAGAATGGTTTCCCAGCCATTTTGCTCACCCTATTGGTCTGCAGCGAGAGATTATATCAACAATAAATGCCTGAAGGTTTATCAGGTTGTAAATCAATTTCATGTATTCTGAATGCTGCATAAAATTTGCAGACTTTGCTTTTCTGGCTGATGAAGTCCTCAGGCCCTCTTCGTTTAATTACATAGGGAATGGTGAGTACCTGGGAGAGATTACATTAAAAATAACAGATTGCACAGAGTGATTTTATAAGTAAGTATGGATACTACTTGGGATTGATTAAACAGGAAACAAGTGATACCCAATGGCAATTGGATAGAGAACAGTGAGGTGTGATTATGCTTTAGCCATTAGGGGAGATGGTGGCAAAGTGCCAACGTTACTGTATTAGTAATCCAGAGGCCCAGGCTACTGCTCTGGGGACATGGATTCATATCTCACCATGGCAGCTGGTGGAATTTAAATTCGATGAATGAAAAAAAATCCGGAATTGAAAGCTAGTATCAGTAATAGTGACCACGACAACTATCATTGATTGTTATAAAAACCCATTTGGTTCACTAACGTCCCTTTAGGGAAGGAAATCTGCCATCCTTACCCGGTCTGGCCTACGTGGGACTCCAGACTCACAGCAATGTCCTCTGAAATGGTCCAGCAAGCCTCTCAGTTCAAGGGCAATCAGGGATGGGCAACGAGTGCTGGTTCCACCAGTGACACCCACGTCCCATCAAAAATAAAGAAAAAAAATGTTTTTTGATTTTATGGGGATGAAAGTGACCATGGTCTGGGGAGGCATCTGACATCAGTTACAAGGCCTTCACAACAGTCAATTGAAGTCAATGGAACTGAATATCAGTTGGCATGTATGATATGTGGCAGATGAGAATTGCCCACTTCGTGTTGAATTTTCCTCCCACTATTTCTAAAGGGATCAGATGACGGTTTGTGGGCTTAAACCAACACATGGGGGCAGGACTCACAAATGGGCATTAAAACCGAACATACGAACAAAGAGCGGAAGCAGGCCATTCAGCCCCTTGAGCCTGCTCCACCATTTAATAAGGTCATGGCTGATCTGATAGTAACCTGAAATCTGTATCCCACCTATCACCAATAACTTATCACCCCCTTGTTCACCGAGAATCTATCTACCTCTGCCTTAAAAATATTCAAAGAGTCTGCTTCCACACTCTTTTCAGGAATGGAGTTCCAAATACTCATGACTCTCTGAGTGAAAACGTTTCGCCCCATCTCTGTTTTAAATGGGTGACCCCTTATTTTTAAACAGTGACCCCCTAGTTCTAGATTCTTCCATAAGAGGAAACATACTCTCCACATCCACCCTGTCAAGACCTTTCAGGATCTTATATGTTTCAATCAAGTTGCCTCTTACTTTTCTGAACTCCAGCGGATACAAGCACAGTCTGTCAAACCTTTCCTCTTAAGACAACCCACCCATTCCAGGAATTAGTCTGGTAAACCCTTTCTGAACTGCTTCCAAAGCATTTACATCCTTCCTTAAATAAGGTGACCGATACAGTACACAGTGTCCAACATTAGATGTGATTCCACAACTGGACAACATTTGCTAAATAATCCTCAATGTGCTAAGAATTACACTGACAACTAATTTAAGATTGTCAGTTAGGCTTGCAATGTGACGCATTTGCCTGTACTGGAAGTTACATATATTAATACACAGGCCCTTGTTCTTTGTAGACAGAAAGAACATGTACGCACATTGCGTCTGTTTCAGCTAAACAAAACAAGTGACAGCCATTCGCTGACTCATTCCTCAGGGCAATGCCTTGACCAATTAGGGTCAAGCTGTCTGCTTTAAATTTCAAACAATGCTTAGTAGTTAATTATCAATCAGAATCAGTAGTGCATTCTCCATGGCAACGCCACTTGCCAACCAATCAGGACTCTCTTTCATATACAATAGAAATTATTTTTTCCCCCTTATATCGGTATTCTTGTGATTGTCCTGATGAGTGCAAGATGAAAAACTTAGCCATGTCTTCTTTCAGCAATACTCGAGTTCTGTTCTACCAAACAACTATTAATAACAGAAGCATTAAATTGATTACTGGGAGATGGCATCCTAAGTCTGCCTGAAGTGAATCACAGAGTGAGTTGTAACATTATGGTTTATTGAGCAGATTTCCATAGTTTTATAAAAATAGTGGCCAGAATTTTATGGTCGGCATGTGGGCTTGGTGTAAGTGGGCAGTCGGGAAACCAACCGCCGCCAATGATTGGCTCCGCACCGCAGTTTTACTCAGGCAGGCTAATTAAGGTCCGCCCAGTGTAAGATGCGATGGCGGCAACAGCGAGAAGGGCCGGGTGGGGGTGGGAGCTCAGTGTCCACTGGGTCCAATGGTGAACCCGGCAGCTGATTCAAAAGCAGCTGCGGCAGGCATGCAAAGGTTGCCAGTGAAGCAGACACACGTTGTCATAGAGCTCATTACTGGTGAACATGGCAGGCGGGAGGGCAGGTCGTTGGGGCAGTCGGCCCCGTGTTTTTCTGATGAGGTGGCAGCACACTGAGAGATCCTTGTCCCCAAGGACGGGAGGAGGAGGCCCTCCCACCTCACCAAAAATGCCTGGGAGGAGGGGGCATCCAGGGTGAGCTCACATGATGTGGTGAGGCGCACATGGGTGCAGTGCCGTAAGCGGCTCAATGATCTCCTGTGATTGGGAAGGGTGAAGGCATGGGTCACTCAGCACAGCAGTTAGTAGCTGCCCACTCCGGATCTCAGAAGTCCTAGAGTGTGAGTGGCAAATGTCAATGAACAAAGAACAAAGAACAAAGAAAAGCACAGTACAGGAACAGGCCCTTCGGCCTTCTAAGCCTGCGCCGATCATATTGCCCGTCAACTGAAACATTTTGCATTTCCAGGGTCCATATCCCTCTATTCCTATTCTATTCATGTATTTGTCAAGCTGCCTCTTAAACACCACTATCGTACCTGCTTCCACCATCTCCTCTGGCAGCGAATTCCAGTCACCACACTCTGCGTAAAAAACTTGCCCCGCACATCTCCTCTATAGTTTTCTCCTCTCACCTTAAATCTTTGTCCCCTAGTAATTGACTCTTCCACCCTGGGAAAAAGCTTCTGACCATCTACTCTGTCCATGCCACTCATAATTTTGTAAACTTCTATCAAGTTGCCCCTCAATCTCTGTCGCTCTAGTGAGAACAATCTGAGTTTCTCCAACCTCTCCTCATAGCTAATAACCTCCAGACCAGGCAACATCCAGGTAAACCTCCGCTGCACCCTCTCCAATGCCTCCATATCCTTCTGGTAATGTGGTGACCAGAATTGCACGCAATATTCCAAGTGTGGCCTAACCAAGGTTCTATACAGCTGCAGCATGACTTCCCAGCTTTTATACTCAATACCCCTGCCAATGAAGGCCAGTATGCCACATGCCTTCCTGGCTACTTTATCCACTTGCGTTGCCACTTTCAATGACCTGTGGACCTGTACACCTAGATCCCTCTGCCCGTTGATGCACTTAAGGGTTCTGCCATTTACTGTAAAATTCCTGCCTGTATTAGACCTTCCAAAATGCATTACCTCGCATTTGTCCGGATTAAACTTCATCTGCCATTTCTCCGCCCAAGTCTCCAACTGATCTATATCCCGTTGCATCCTTTGACAATCCTCTTCACTATCTGCAACTCCTCCAACCTTAGTGTCGTCTGCAAACTTACTAATTAGCCCAGTTACATTTTCCTGCAAATCATTTATGTATAATACAAACAGCAAAAGTCCCAGCACTGATCCCTGCGGAACTCCAATAGTCACAGCTCTCTATTCAGAAAAGCACCCTTCCACTGCTGTCCGTCTGTCTTCTATGACCAAGCCAATTCTGTATCCATCCTGCCAGCTCACCTCTGATCCCATTCGACTTTACCTTCTGTACCAGTCTGCCATGAGGGACCTTGTCAAAGGCCTTACTGAAATCCATGTATATAACATCCACTGCCCTTCCATCGTCGATCATCTTTGTCACTTCCTCGAAAAACTCGATCGTTAGTGAGACACGACCTCCCCTTTACAAACCCATACTGCCTCTCACTAATATGCCCATTTGCTTCCAAATGGTAGTAAATCCTGTCACGAAGAATCTTCTCCAATAATTTCCCTACCACTGATGTAAGTCTCACTGGCCTGTAATTTCCTGGATTATCCCTGCTACCCTTCTTAAACAATGGAACAACATTGGCCATTCTGCAGTCCTCTGGGACCTCACCTGTAGCCAGTGAGGATACAAAGATTTCTGTCAAGGCCCCAGCAATCTCCTCCCTTGCCTCCCTCAGTACTCTGAGGTAGATCCCATCTGGTCCTGGGGACTTATCCACCTTAATATTCTTCAAGACACCTGACACCTCCTCTTTTTTGATCTCAACATGATCCAGGCTATCTATACACTCTTCCCTAGACAAATCGACCGCTAAGTCCTTCTCTTTGGTGAATACTAATGAGAAGTATTCAATTAGTATCTCTCCCATTTCTTCTGGCTCCACACACAGATTCCCACCTCTGTCCCTGAGTGGGCCTACCCTTTCCCTGGCTACCCTCCTGCTTTTTACAGATGTATAAAAGGCCTTGGGATTTTCCTTAATCCTGGTTGCCAGTGACTTTTCATGACCCCTTTTAGCCCTCCTGACTCCTTGCTTAAGTTTCTTCCTACTTCCTTTGTATTCTCCACGGACTTCATCTGTTCCCAGCTTTCTAGCCCTTATGAATGCTTCCATTTTCTTTTTGACTAATCTCACAATATCTTTTGTTCTCCAAGGTTCCTGAAACTTGCCATGCTTATCCTTCATCCTAGCAGGAACATGGCGGTCCAGAATTCTTATCAACTGACATTTGAAAGCCCCCCACAAGTCAGTTGTTGATTTGCCCTCAAACATCCGCCTCCAGTCTAGATTCCTCAGTTCCTGCCTAATATTGTTATAATTAGCCTTTCCCCAATTAAGCACCTTAACCCGAGGATTCTTGTTATCCTTGGGCAAGCAGATGAGCCCTGGCTGCTTGGAATGAGTGTCTTGTGGTTCCAGGGTCAGGAATCGGCTGAACCCTGTGCGGTGTTCCTCACGTGGAGTTGGCCAGGCTGCAATGGCAATGCAGGTAAGTGTTGACTAATCAATGCTCCCCTGTCCTTTCAGGAGAAGACATCCCACAACAATGCTGAGAGGTTGCAGACTGGCGGAGGACTGCCCCACCTACTAATCCTAACTAGATATAAGCAGGAGGCCCTGGAGCTGGAGAGGCACCATGTGCCAGTTCAACTGGCTGCGGTGAGGTTGGGGTGCCACAGGGAGGTAAGAGTGCAGTGCACTGAGGTCAGAATGTCTGTAAGACCAACCATTCCACTGTTGTCTCTATATTGATGTGAGCCTCGAACATGGAATCCCCATTGATAATGGAAAGGCGAAGGCACCCTGATCCGAATGCCAGGCATGTACAGTAACAGTGTAATGACTTCAACTAATTACATGTCCTTGTTCTTCCTTTCAGGTTCACCAGCAGCCCATCGGGGTGAGGAGCCTGAAGGCCCATCTCTAACCCCAGAGGACAGCGACCATGGAAACGCACATGCCTCACACCCTCTCAGCCAAGCAGGCACCAGCACAGGTACCAGCACCTCGGTGGGCATTACATTGGTGGCTAGTATCTCGGTGCATATCGGTGAGGGCACTTCACACTTGCTTGAGGTACAGGTGGAGGCAGAGAGTGCCCAGTCGGAGGACTGCTGGGGATGAGGAACATGCTTAGTCGGTGGCTGGTTTTGTGCCTCTGGAGTTACCCATGGGTGTGCGGGAGGATCTAGTGGAGATACATAAGGGAATGTGTGCCATGGTCTCCGTTGTGGAGGAATCCTTGCAGAGCATGAGTAATGCAATGACCCTCATGGCCGAGGGCACTACCTCCTCCATGGAGAGGCTCCTCCAGGAGCTGAATCAGGGCTTCTTGGGGATGCGCTCAGACCTGCAAGCCCTCACACCGGCAATGACTTCAGGTGGTCACTGTCAGTGTGGGAGATGGATTGGGCACTGCCCATTATCCTGGTTAGGTGCCCATCCATCAGTGATGAGCAGGGGGGTCCAAAGCAACCTCACATTGGCACACGAGCTGTTTGTTGTCTTTGTGGGCTCCTCTTGGGATGTTCTGGATGATGGCAGCAACTTCTCCGCTCTTCTGGCAGTGACTGTGGCATCCGATGAGGCTGCCACGACTGGGGAGATGCCAGCCATGGCACTGGCCACTCCCTCCCAGGCGGGGCTAGCACAGGCTCCACGGGCCAGAGAACACTCGCCGAGGTCATCAAGGCCAACAGGACAGCAGAGTGCGCATGCTGTCTCCAATGCTGATACCAGCGAGAGGGGAGCACCTAGACGTAGCACCTGCAAGTGAAAATATAAAGTGCCTGAAGCACAACACAGGCTTATCACTTGTGATTTTGTTTCCCTCAGTTGTACATTAAATATTATTTGGTGTGATGGATAACACCTTTCAATTTAATTTGAATTATGTATGCCAGGCGTTAAATGTGTTTCTGTTTAACAAGCTTCTGGGTGTTTCATTAGTTCTGCAGGTGCAGGGGAACATGATGTTATGAATGACTTGTTTGTCATTGAACTTTATTAAAATTGCACATAGTGCATATTGTTCACCAAGAAAATGTTCCTGTCAGGTATCGAGTATGGAGCCTGCAGCCCTGGCATGTGGTGGTGGTTCTTATTTGGTAGGCTAGCTGAATGAGTGTTGGATCAAAGCCTCCTGGCTTCCCCTGCCTCCCTGGAGGTTGCCCAGGTCAGCGTCTATCCCCTCAGTGTTCTCCTGACCGTGCTCGTCCTCAGACTCTCTACTGGGCTCATCGTCTGTTCCCAGAGCAGCTGTGTCAACACCTTCTTCCTCCACTGCGCCTTCCCCATTTCCAGTGCCAGATTGTGGAGACCGCAGCATGCAACTACTATCAGTGACACACGATCTGGGGGGTACTGGAGTGCGCCCCTTGAACGGTCCAGGCTTCAGAAGCACATCTTGAGAAGACTATGGGTCTTTCTACCACCGCCCTGGTGGAGACATGACTCCTATTGTACCGCTGCTTGGCCTCTGTTCTTGGATGGTGGAGAGGTGTCATGAGCCACCTTTTGAGGGGATAGTCCTTGTCACCCAGCAGCCAACCATCCAGCCGGGCTGGAGCACTGAAGAGCTCCGGCATCTGGGAGTATCTCAGGAGTAAGAGTCATGGGAGCTGCCTGGGTACCTTGCACAGACTTGCAGAATCTGCATCCTGTGGTCACACACTATCTGCAAGTTCATGGAGTGGAATCCCTTCCTTTTGACGAAGGCACTGGGCTTATCCACTGGTGCTTTGATGTGTGTGTTCGATTGCACACTGGATGTGGGGGAACCCAGCAATCACTGCAAAGCCTCTGGCTTGCTCAGCCTGGCTGGCCTCATCTGTGCAGTAGTGAACGAAAGTCAATGCATGTCTGAAGAGAGTGTCTGTCACCATCTTGACAGAACTGTGGACAGCTGATTGGGAGACTCCACAAAGATCACACACCAATCCCCGATAAAAGCCTGAGGCATAGAAGTTGAGGGCAGCTGTGACCTTCAGCACCACTGGCATGGGGTGTCCACCCACACAGCTGGAGCTGATCTCAGGGCCAATCAGCTGGCAGATGGAGGTCACTGTTTCCTTGAGAGGCAGAACCTCCTTCGGCATTGCACCTCAGACATATTGAGGTAGCTGCATCGCCACCTGTAAACCCTGGCAGCAGGATAGTGGTGTCTACTGCGGCCCCTTCCGCCTTGGACTTCCTGTTGACCCTGTACCCCTTGTGCCTGTGCCTGTCCTCCCACAGGCTGCTCCCCTGGAGGCTGAATAGGGACACATGGCCTCCTCCCCTTTCTGGCCCTCTCTTCCTCCTCAGAGGAGGTGCCTCCAGCGGAGACCACAATCGCCATTCCCAGGGTAACAGAAGGCTGTCTGATACTTGGAAGGACCCAAGTGGTATGACTCCTCCGGGGTCCTGAACTGAAGCCTCTTATTTCTGTCAAAGCAACTCTGAAGCGAAATGAAGATGTCCCGTTCACACAAGCAGGTAGCAGTAAGTAATAAGCTAAAGTACAAACTACTCGCATTAGTGAGCCCACTCACCCCTCTTATCCCGCCCGTGGATGAGGTTTTTGAAAATGTGGCCTACCTGCCTGCCCGTTGCACCCATGCGACAGCCTGAAAATCACACGGGCTACAATTGGTTCCTCAGGGGCCTTAACTGGTGGGCGCGCCTCCATTTTCATCGCCCGCCCACCTAGCGAAATATCGCGAGGGTGCGCGGTGACATCAGGACAAACGCCCGATTTCATCGCGCGTCATATTACACTCAGGCATGTCAGGCATGCGCCCCCATGCCCAACGTAAAATTCTGGCCAAAGTGTTGCGTTAACAACATGTTCTCATTGTGCCACAGAATCATTTGTGAGTGGATTATGTGCATAACTTCTTTTCATTTAATGTTGGATATTTCCAATTTTCCTAGTGGAAGCTTTAGGCAGTAGAAGTAGCAAATGATTCAGTGTGTCTGTGATAAGTAAGTCTGAGGGATGGAACGGCATGATGATGAGTTAAATTGTACCACTGTTCTGCATCTTATGCCTGGGAAGTCTCAATGCATGAGATGAATATTCTTTCACAGATTAAATATGAAAGGGAACCATTACCTTCTCAAAAGATGTGAGCCAGCATCCAAAAGTAGCCATAATTTTGCAGTCATCATGCAGTGTTGCTCAGGTGTAAGCGATGGTGGGGTGGGAAATAGAAAATGTCAGGCTGGTACAGAAGTGGTTGCTTTTCAGACACTGAGGTAACAAGGTACTGTTTCTACATGGCTGCTCAGGTCTATTATATAATCTAAAACAGAAAATGCTGGAAGCTCTCAGCAAGGCATTTGTGGAGAGTGATACAGAGTTAATGTTTTTGCCTGGGTAAGGTAGGGTCCCATGCTCAGTGGTACAAGTTGTGGCCAGTGGCAGAATCAGTGAATTTGTCGATAGTCATGGCTGAAGAGCTAAAGCCTCAAGAGACAATGGCTGTGCACTGGTGGAGGAGGATCCTTCTGGAAGAGGGCTTGTGTTTTGTTTAAGGACACATGAGCAAGGCAATGGGAAGAAAGGCAGTGGGGTAGGAGTGACTAAATGGTAAAAGAGATGATGATGATGATGATGATGATGATGATGCAAAGCAATGGGAATGGAATGAGTTAAGGAGAAAACATTTACAAGAGGTGTAAGTAGTAACAGCAGAACCATTACCACCATCTCTGTGCTGAGTTGGTCTCACTCTTGTCTGAGTCAGAAGATTTATATCTTTTGGATGAGATGTTAAACTGAGGCCCTGTCTGCCCTCTCAGGTGGATATAAAAGATTGCGTGGGGCTATTTTGAAGAGGAGCAGGGGAGCTATCCCCGATGTCCTGGTCAATATTTATCTCGCAATCAGGATCACAAGAACATATTATTTGGTCATTATCACATTGCTGTTTGTGATGTGCACAAATTAGCTGGCCGCATTTCCTCTCTAACAACAGTGATTACACTTCAAAAGAAAACCACTCTTCAGTGGCTGTAAGGTGCTTTGAATTGTTGATGGTGTTCTGTAAATGCAAGTCTTTCTTTTTTTTTGCTTTTTCTACCTATCGTCCAGTAAGATGGAAGTGGTGGCTGTAAACCTACTACGTGATTGACCTGTTTCTCACTGGTTCTTAGAGGATGCATGTCTCAGTTGTTGATATTGTCTTAGCCACCTATCACCTTGGTGAGTATAAAATTCAACCTTCCCGAAAAGAAGATAAATAAAACTAATCAAACACGTGTCTGTGTAAGTGGAATTACAGTATAGTCAGGGTGAGAAAATGATAACAGTAAATGGAACATACAAGCAATTGCAGTTTATCAGGATTATCCAGCAATCTTTCCTTTTAATGGTACAACAGGACATAAACCTGGTCTGGTTTTTGAATAAGGATAACTACCACTAGGTGGTAGTGAGTGCACATTGTACAAGCGTGCACATATACACGTGTGCGTATGGCTTTCTGTGACTCTCACACACAGGTCTATATGTATAGATGCGTGTGTCAGTCTTGGGTATAGTGTGTGACACACTAACTGACTGCAGCAGAAATAATCAAGAGGCAGATTTTCCTCTATTTGCACTTGAGTTTAACAGATCGCCTGGGTGTTGCACATTGGGGAAAATAAGGAGCCTGTCCAGAGTTTTCTTCAAATTAAGCTAATTTAATTTTAGATGGGAGGAAATTCACTGGCAACATTACAGGCCTATGATCTTCCCTGTCTAAGTTTCCACTAGGTGTTCTACCCAGATGATTCTTTCTGCCCATGTGTGAAAGGAAAACAAAAACAAAAATACCTGGAAAAACTCAGCCGGTCTGGCAGCATCTGCGGAGAGGAACACAGTTAACGTTTCGAGTCCGAATGACCCTTCAACAGAACTAAGTAAAAATAGAAGAGAGGTGAAGTATAAGCTGGTTTAAGGTGGGGGGGCGGGTGGGGGGGCGGTGGTGGGACGAGTAGAGCTGGATAAAGGGCCAGTGATCGGTGGAGATAACCAAAAGATGTCACAGACAAAAAGATATTTGCCCAAAAAGTGTGATGGTTTCATGATTGGTTTTAATGGAGGACTGCTCATAGAAGAGCAGCTAATTCTGAAATAATTATTTTTTCAAAGTTGTTCCACTCACCCTCTTGAGATAGCTGAATGTGTAGTCCATAATAGTATTTCTAACATTTGTCTAAGACTAAGCAATAGAGTGGATTATTTAAAAGATCCCTTTTAAGGTCCATTATCGTCCTGAAACCTTGGTTTTGAGTGTTGTTTTTGTCTTGCAGTTGACAATTTCACTTGATCTTTGGATATTTGGGAATTCCAGCTCTGACAGTAAAATTTTCTGTTACTGTGTACGAGAGTTGTCAGCCTAGAAATTTGATGGCATCAAGCCTGATATTCAGGCGCAAAACAGGCACCTAAGTATCCAAATGGTGTTAGCCCCAACTAAGGGACACAATGCCTTTGAGATTTCCTTTTTAAGATTGGGCCATCCTGAAAGATGGTGACTGCATTCAGGGAAACATAGTCTATATGCAGTGTGATCAGCAATCTTTAAAGGGCTATTGAAAGGTAGTTATCAGAAAAGAAAAGCCTTTTTTAAAGAAATACTGCCTGTGAAGCTGGGAGGAGCAGGAAAGTACTTAATGACCTGTTGAGAGCAAAAGATCACAAACTAAATAGCTGTACTTTAAAGTGCAAATTTCATTTGAAATAAAAATAAAAATCTTACAGAGAACTCCTAAATGTTTTTGACCAGAGCCCACGCATCAATTTTATTTTTTAAAGACAATTACTGAAGTTCTGACTCATGCCAGAATAGGTTTTGGCAGTTCTACAGTATCTTTGCAGATAATCTTTATATTTGAGCTATTGAGGGTCATCAAGCTATTCAATTGTAGGGAACCTTACAGCCAAGTCTGATGTCCTTACTTAATCATCTACATCCACGCACTTTCTGGCTTGAGTGTCTGGCTACAATCAGGAACTGGGACTGTAGCTCCAGCCCAGTAATGCTAAAGTTACTATCCAACAAGAAATAAGTTAAATAATTCAGAAACCTGTGAGCTTCTTGATTTGATTAACTTGGGTACCACACCAAGAAGCATCAATGAAAGGAGCAAAGGCTAAGTTTTAAGTCACTGTGTTGGGTCAAAATTATTTTCTGCAATAAGCCTATTTCATAATATTTTTGTCAAGACATAAATTAGTAACCTGTTCTTACAAAGGTAACCCCACTGCTCTCTCTTGATGAGACTGTATCCTCTCTTATACATCCAGTAGCAACATTATAATTGAAAATGCCAGCTTCACTGCTACTGCAAAAAGGCTCAAAATCCTACATTTGTTCCAGTAGTAATGCATAAAAAATCTCCCGTGTTGCACATGATATTTACACTCTAATGGAAATAATGTCCAATATAATTCAGAGGTAGATTTATCAATGACTTTCCTCACTGTTCAGGGAAAGGGTTGATAGCAAATCTTTACTGATCGATGTAAAACACAAACCACACTCGGGTAAAGCCTAGAAGAAGTCTGAATTTTTAAAAAACAATGCAAATGATGAATTATCAATTCTGCTCTATGTAATGGTAAATGGAACTATGTTATTCTTTCATATCACAGGCATTGTTTTTGACAGCTCTGCTCAGAAATTCAAACACTGACGATAAATGGATTTTTAATGAGGCATTGGTTCATTTTTGAGGGTCACCTTATGATGTCCTGCAGCAAAAAGGAGGTATTAATCTGCTTTCAATTTACATTTGTTTCAAGTCTCGTGTTATTTTGTAATAGCCTAAATCAGAATAATTCACAAGTTGCATAAATATATTGTACACAAGCTCCTCTTAGCCTCAATATAATAGAGCAGATTCCACACTTTAATCTGCATAAAGATTGGTGTTTTACAATGCTGCAGCATACCCAGCATTTATTCCCAGTTGAATGAAATAAGTACAGTGGTTTGGAACTGCCATGGAGTGGCAATCACAGTCGGACTGCCTCGTGTCGAGGGCAGCTGAATCGGAGCTAAGGAAGACACCGCTAGCTTTGTAAAAAGCAGGTGGTTTAAAGGTCCAGCCACTCTGAGAAGCTAGGGAGAAGGTACGTTTGTAGGGTAAGTGGGTAGGATGGTGAGGAAGGGGTGGTGTCAGGTGGTCAGTGGTGGGGGTCGGTTGATTGGCTGGGTGATTGGGGGGGCGAGTTGGGTCATCAGTGCGGCGTGGTTGGGCGGTCAGTGGGGGGGTGTCTTGGGGAGGTGTTCAGTGGATGGGAGTTGGGTGGTCAGTGGAGGGGAAGGTCACTTGGGGGAGGTGTCAGTATGTGGATAGCCGGGGTGGTGGGTGGGGGTGGGGGAGTGGGTGATTAATGTGGGGTCAGTTGTGCAGTCAGTGGGGGTGTGCTGGTCAGTGGGAGGATATTCAGTGGGGAGGTGGTTGGGGGTATTTGGGGAGTGGGAGTGTAGTCGGGGGGTGGCGAGGGCAGTCAGGGGGTGGGGGTATGGTCAGGCAGCTGGGGGGGTCCTGATAGGGGTGAGGGTTAGTTGGGTGGGGTGGGGGTATAGTCGTGGTAGTCCCGTGGAGGGTTGGGTGGTTGATGGGGAGTCCTGTGGATTAGGTGGTTGAAGGCATGGGTGGGGGTCTCAGGGTGGGTCAGTACTATAGTTATCCAGAAGCTAGAAGTGGTTTTAATTCTTTTAACATTTTCTGGATAACTGCTATTATAAGATAGTTGGAACCATCTGAAGTTTCAGAATTAAATCGTAGTATTTGATGGTTCCCATTCCAAGGCAATTGCCCGAACTTCTCGGGCAATTGCCGCGTAATCCTTATGTGGGGCCATCTGGTGGAGGGGTGGGGGTGGGGGTGGGGGCGTGGGGGGTGGGTGGTGAGTTCCCCAGCACACCTTTGTGGTACCCCCCAAGTATGATACCTCAGAGCTCAGATATTATGGGTATGTTCCATACAGATCTCTTTTCTTTGTTTCTATCCAGAATGACAGAAATCACTTTTAGGGATGAGTACTTGGATAAACCCTAGCTTTTGATTTGCAGAATTTTGTGAATGTCACATGGAGAGCTGAAAGTTATTGGTATATCAGCAGGAGAGCCTTCACTGTATCAGCAGGGATTTGGCCATGTCCCACCACCTGACTAACAGGAAGCTGATTATGTCCCGTCACGAGATTACCTGGAAGACAATGTGGTTGTCAGACTTATTGAAGTAATAGCTTTGTAGAGATTGGTCTTTAGTCACTTGGAGCATTATGGTCTCAAACTGATAGCAAATTTTTTTTTTTAGCTCTTTGCTGGGATTTGGGTGTTGCTGGTAAGGCCAGCATTTGTTGCCCACCCTTAATTGCCCTTGAATTGAAGGGCTTGCAAAGCCATTTCAGAGGCAGTTAAGAGTCCAACACATTGCTGTTGATCTGGAGTCACACGTAGGACAGAACAGATAAGAACATTAGTGAATCAGATAGGTTTATTCAATAATCAGTGGTCACTTCATGGTCACTATTACTGAGACTAGCTTTCAATTCCACATTTTTTTTTAATGGATTGAAATTTCACCAGCTGCCATGGTGGGATTTGAACCAATGCACCCTACCCACCCATTAATCTAGGCCTCTGAATTACTAGTCCAGTGACATTATCACTACACCACCATCTTTCACACGCTGCATGGTGTTCTGTGCTTTTAGGGGCAGCTCATAGAGGTGCAACTGACCCTGATAAATTGACAGAAAATTATGTGGTGAAGGTCACTTGATGACTGCAGATGGCAAAATCCAAAAAGGGAATCCAGATTATAGTGGGTTTACTTCATTAGAGCCATATCACTGACAGATTTGCCCTTATGGCTAAACTATAGAATTACCCATCAAACATCAACAGCACTCACGTAAGGTAAACCTGCTTATAAATAGGTCATGGGAGAAGCAGATCTGGAATGTTAGCCCTTCCCTCTGATTTTACTTCAATTCCTGTTTGAAACCATTTTAATTCCAACGGACTGGCTGAGTTGAGTTTGTCTATTGTTTGGGTCACCTCCAGCTTTCTTAAGCTGCTTTTATACTGGTCTTGTTTTGGCTTTGATTCCCGGAATCTGGTATCTATGAGCTGACTCCCAGATTCTGCCACCAAGGTGAGACCTGGATGTCATAGTTTAAAAGTCAGGGCATGGACACTGGCCTGCTAAAACCGGAAGAGTCAACATGACTCAATGGGTAGCTTGCTCAGCCTGTACTAGAAAATGCTGGGTTTACGCCCTGAGAAGATGAACCCTTTGGGATGTCCGGAGGATATGTTATGCTGACAACTAAATTATTTTTATTTTATTTAATGAATGCAAATCCCCGGAGCCAAGCAATAGCCTCCTCATTAGCTGAATTTAAAGTGATTAATCTGCCATGTAGTCTGTCGAGGGGACACTCCTCGGTCATGTGCAGCATATTTTGTGCCTCTTCACAAGTGCATGAGGGGTTTGTACTGAGGCCCCAGCGGTGGAGGTTGGCAGCACAGGGACCCTGATTTGTCCTAAACCTCTTTAGAAAGGACCACTCCCACCGTGGTAGATCAAAGCATGCCATTCGACAGGCGGGGTTTGTCACAAGCAGCTTATTAGTGACGCCCCGTGTTTCCCATTCCTTGGTCCAAAGGATGTCTACTAGTAGACCTTGCTCGGGGACACTACTCTGTATGGGAGCTGAGATGGAAGGTGTGTAGTGGATGGATTGAATATGTCATCGTGGAGTGGTAAGTGAGGTGCATTATGGATGTTTTCAACCAGCTTGTGGGTTTTTGTCAGTTGGCGGATGTGTGGGGCTGGGTGTGATGTTTGCGCGGACAGGAAGCCAGCGGAAGGGTGCTGAGTAGACAGTTCCAGTTATGAAGCACATTGTTGCATTCAATTGAGATGTGATGACCTGTGCCAGGCAGGTGCACAGTACTCTGCTGCAGAGTGTGAAACAACAGCACAAAAGTGAACTTCAGAGATGGCACTGTAGCTGCACCAGAGACTAATTGTTTTCAACCTGAGACTCAGCTGTCAAAGGTGATATTTCTCCAAGCTGATTTGCTCATGCTGTAGATTAGTGCATGATTCAACCACCTGATTAAAGGAAGATTTCACACTTTACAACAGTGACTACAGTTCAGAAGTACGTAAGTGTGCCAGAATTTGCTGTAACAGGGCAAATAATGGTGTCTTCTGTTAGTTCAACTTGTTCCCTGTACCCTTCAGCTCAAAAAAAAAACTTTTGCCACAGAGCTGTTGGAAGTGTGAGTTAGTAACATCACAGCTAGGCAAACAGGACATCTGGTACCTGAGTGACCAGGGTAACCAACAGGGTATTTCCTTAACCAGTGAGATTCAAGGACTGGGAAATAAACAGCAGAAGGTTAGAGAAGGAAGCTGAATTAAAGTGGATGGATTCAATGTTAAACCAGGTGCAGAAATAGAAATAGAGAGTGAGAGAGACAGGAATATTGGATTAAGGGAGAGAGAGAAAAAAAGGACAGAAAGGAAAAGTATGAAAAAATATTAAAATTTGACATTTTAAAAATCTCCCCTAATACTTGAACCCTGAGGGAATGAGATTCCACACTTGTGATAGTTAACTTTCAGTGCCAGAGAGGTTGACACTAATCAACAATTATCATCTCATTGAAAGGTTACATATACATTATTTACTAACCCTAAATATCTGCACATGGTTCAGTTTATATCTACCATTTAAATGCAGCAACACCATGCCATTCAATGGTGAGGCAGACGACGAAATCCTATTTTTGTGAAGCTAACAGCGAAGTGGTGCAACTTGGATGGCAACTTTTGGATAATTGCATTAAACCCACCCTCTGCCCCTCTCCTGAAATGCAGTAACATTTACGCATCAATATTAGTGAACAGCATTAGCTTCATTGTCATTTTGACAGCAACTTTTCACTGCAATGGATGGAATAAGGAAAACATTTTCATTCAGATGACAATTACTTTGTAATGTAAGGTTTGAACTAAAATCGTATTTGTGTCATGGAAACAAATTTACATTTAATTACATTGATGAAATATCTGTTTCTAAGTTTATTGCTATGCTAGTCAAATGCCTTAATCCATTTCATTCACCCATCAAAAATATTAGGCTCAGCTTGTACAACAGTATGGTTTAAATATCTTTGCAACTATGCATCCACTAGAAACAGGGAATGGAACTGGTACTTGAAGAATGCGAGCTGACCATGGATTTGATCCTTTTCCTGTGTGTAGATGCTGAGATAATCAACAAATCTGGGAATGTTCTCACCTCATCTTTTGATCAGGTTCAAAAATTACTCAAAAACAGGAAACATAAATCTCATTGACCCTCTAATTATATTTAAAACATAATTATACACCTGAGCGGTAATTAGAAAGGTCTATGTCAATACAAATTACAGAGTTCAAAATTAACTAAATAACTCAGGCAGGTCCGAAAGGTTTTTTTTCCTAAATCGCATTGCATTTTAGTTAAGCATATCAGAAAATCCAGAATGAGAAAAGGCTGTTTAGCCCCATCAAGCCCAAGCCATCCAGGTCCCAGGTATGATTATTTTATTTTGAACAGACTTTCCTCACGTACCACCTGTTCAGACCCTTCACATGATGCAATATTAATTTCCTTCACAGAAAAAAATTATCACTCATGTTAAATATTTTTAACACTCAATCCCACTTCCAAACAGATCCAGTTCCTTTTTGTAGATGCCAGTGGAGTCTGAATGAATTCCCTTGTCTCGGAGTTTGTTCCATATATCCACTAGTGTCTAGTGTTTTTAAAATATCATTCAAGAAAGTTTCCAAGATCGTTAGGACATTTGAGCTCTGTGAAGAGTGATTTACAAAATATTGCCAGATAGAAATATTGGGCAGAATCTTCTGTTCAGCATGCAGTGGGTGGGCCCTGCATGTCGGTGGGTAAAATGGCGCATGGTGACATTGGGCGTGCGTCTTGACGTCACTGCGCTTCATTCCGATCTTTCGTTCGGCAGGTGCACAGCCGACTCCAGTGCGCACCCGCTGAACTGTCAATGGCCTGTTAAAGACATTAATAAAGTGACTAACCAATCTGACAGGGCTGCCCGTCCAACCTTAAGGTTAGCCGGCAGGCAAAGAGCCCAGGCAGCCTTCGCATTTTTCACAGAGATGTGTTCAGACCTGCACTCACTCGGGGGGCCATGGATGAGTTCCTGCAGTGGCAATGTGAGAGGGAAACGGGCACTTTGATGTCCCTCCAGGTGCTCCTTCCCCTCAAGGAGTCAGGCCGGGGCCTCTGAGCACCCGAAGGGAGGAGGAGTGGCAGCTGGACGCACCTGGAATCTCAGAGGCTGTCCTCTCCCTCTGAGTCCCTTTTGCCTGTCAGCCCCTCAACCTCGTCCTCTGTCACCGCAGAGGGAGCAGCTGGCCAACGAGTGATTCTGGAGGGAGGAGTGTGTGTGTGGCCGGGCCTTTCAAAGCCTCGTGCAAACACTCTCCTACGCACGTGGATCCTTCACGTATCACACACCTCAATGTCGTGCGCATTTTGAATGCTGCCTGTTGGGGTTTGCTTTCAGTTGTCCATCTGAGCTGACCTGTATCTCCGCCCACCCAATGATAACACTCCCATGCAGCACCTGATCTCACCCAGCACGACTGTCGTTTGACTTTTGATTTAGACAGCATGGCCGCGATTCGGTTTTTCGTGCCCTCTCCCACCTTTTGCCCTCCCCTAGTCACCCATTTCCTTTCCATTATCACTGTTGGCCCCCTCTCCCGGCATCACCTTCCACCTCCCCTCCGTGACCTATGAGCCAGAACCCTTTTCCTTGGGGGATGTCCAGGGGTAGGATTCTCCCCTCATCGGGTGGGGGGCCAGGAACGGCCACGAGACTGACCATCGCCCGTGATCAGGCTCAGACCGCGATCTCACGCTGGCTGACCAGTTAACGGCCAAGCACCGTGAAACGCGCACTTAGAGCCTCAGCGCTGCCGAGGTGGGGGGGGGAGGGGGGGGGGCGGGAGGATCACGAGCACTGAAGTGTGCGCGTGCACGCAGGTGCGCTCAGTGAGAGCTCCCTGAAGGAACAGAGCTGCCTCAGGGAGCTGAAGATTTTTAACTTGCAAAATAAAGATTACAAAGTTAAGGAAATCATGTTTCCACGTGCGACTCTGTCACATGAAGAGGGACGTGTAAAACAGGAGGTTCAAAAATTTTTTTGTTTGAAATTAAGTTTATGTTCGAAACCTCACCCGGCCCATGGATGAGGTTTTGTTAAAAATGAAAAGGCCGCCTGGCCTATTTGCCCACCAGTGGGATGAACGTTCTGTCTGGGTGAACGTTCACATTCCTTTACTTCCTGAAAACCCCACTCCCATCCACATTCACCTCCCCAACCTCCTCCTTCCCACCCCCAGGGTCCGTGTCTGCCTCCGTGTCCCCAACAACCACCCTCGCCATCCCTCCTACCGCTACCGTCAAACCCTCAACCTCCCATCCTACCGCCTTTCTCTGCCCTCGGTCATTCTCACCATCCCCTCATTCCACGTCCTCCCTCAGTTCAGTCTCCAGGAGGTAGTCATGGACCCATCAGAGCCCTACCTTGTACACTCACTTGGACATCCCCTCCAGACCCCTTCCCCCCTTGGAACCCCTTCCATTCCCACCCCAATATTCTCTCCCCTCCCAATCTTGGTCTTCCCACCTCCACTTAGTCTTATCCCCTTCTTGATTCCTTCAGACTTATTTCATCCTCCAACATTAGTCCGTCCCCTTTCCTGACTCCTTCCTGTGCCCTTACGTCTTCCTCCAGCCTTACTACCTCCCCTCTCTGCACTCGTTCCTCCCCCAGACTCCCTCCCCTCTTTGCATTCCTTCCTCCCCCAGACTCCCTCCCATCTCTGGACTCCTTCCTCCCCCCGACTCTGTGCCCTCTCCACACTCCTTTCCCCTCCAAACTCCTTCTCTTACACCTTCCATCCCCCTTATACCTACCTTCCTAGTTGCTGTCTTCTCCCCTGTTACCCCCTCGTCCCCGTATTCTCCTCCCAACAGACACATTGATACCCCCCTTCCAACCTCACCCCATCCTGACAACTCTGCCTCGCCAAGTTGATCCAAGACATTCCTCTCCCTCTTCTTCTTCCTCTTCCAAACACAGCTGGACCTTCCTCTCCACCCCCTCAACCATCATCCATTGTGCACAGATCCTCAACATGACCTTTCACCTTCCATGAGCCGCTTCACAGCAGAGCCATGTCCATGAGAATTCATCCAACATGCCATGGACGTTCCTCCAGTGTGCCATTGGTGTCAGACTCCAGCATCTTCTGCTCCTTGGATGTCTGCGATGTGAGCAAGGCCCTGGCGGTAAGTCCCAACCTCTGCACGTACACTTATCAAGACGTGTCCTGCACCGGTGGGCAATCCCGCTAATGTGGACAGATGATCCGGTGGGCTGGCCTTATAATGGGTTGCAGATGTATTACAATGAGGTTCCTGACAACCCATGGTGGGCCGCATTCCCTGCCATTGACTGGCTGAGCGGACGATTGCAAAATGGCTTCATGACATCATGAAGCCGATTTCTAGCTTTCTCACCCTATTGCCCGCTCATGCTACCAAGCACGCCCGACACCAGTGGGCATGGAAAATTCTGCCCCATGTTTCTCCAGTTGCTGCAGACTGTTTCATTGCAGTGAAGATTGCTATCCTTGGCAAGTAGGCAGCATGTCTCGCAGATAAAGTTATTGTAAATCACAAACAATATTTTCATTTTATTCATTTTCTGTGGGATTCTGTCTGGGAGTCAAGGGGGTTGGGTGGGGGGGGTGAATTTGGTGTAAGTCAGCAGTAAGAAATGGGCTTGTAAGGATTTGGCAGCTGATTTTTCACTGTGCCCAATCTTCTTTCCACTGATGTCCACAGAACGAAAATTTAAGTTTTTTTGGAGACTCGTTTTCTCATCTCACTGTCACTCTAACTTGGTTTGAAATGTAAAATCTTGATAATATTTTCCAAGTCAATGGGAAATTAAAACTGACAGGGTGAAAAATTGTTTGCCGATTCACTATGGGCCTCTTCCTTGATGCTGGCAGAGACCAATTTCAATTCCAAACACTGTACACTATAGTCAATGGCACTGTTGTTCTATAGTGGGTAACAGGCTATGGGCTAAGGGTTTGATCACTGAGAGCGGCAAGAAAATAACGGAAGAAGAATTGAAACTGAATAAAATGAAGCTGCATGATAATACAGTAACTGATCTTCCCAAAGACTGCTCCAAATGCAAATATCCAGAACATAATGCCTTGCCTGATGGGTATGTGTTATCCTGCAGTGCACTGACAAACTGCATTTCAATCCTTCGATATTTCAATCACAAAGATGGGACACCATGAATATTAATCTTCCTCTTTTATTCTGCAATCTGCACAGGGAGTACACTGCATACATTCGTCTTCGTATCAAATCTGCTTCCACTTCAAATATGTAAGTTTAATGTCAGGGCTGGAAATCACACAAATTTGGGGAAAGAAACTAAATAAAAATGAGCTAAGATTTTAACTTCTGCATCAATTAGGTTTCAGCAAGCTTGAGATGAAGACACATTTTACATATTTCTCACAAAGGTGCCCTCCTCAATCATTTTAAACCATATTATAATATTGTAATATTTTAATATTGTAATAATTTAATTACAATATTTTAATAATGTAATATTTTAACTGAGCATAACTGTTTAATGTAAGGTCAGTCAGTAAATTGCAGAGAGAAGCTTGCTACCTTGTCGATTATTAACCTTCGAATATGTGGCGGTATTCTTTCGGGTCAATCATGAGAAACAGCCACATTCATTAACTGCCATGTTCTGGGGTCCTGTCATTATCTCTATCTGAGCTGTTAGCTAGGATACCGTTCAATAGAGGTGTATTCTATTGCAGGGAAAATATCTTATTTCACCCCATTGTTTTTCTCCTGTTGTTCACTGTATTGAAGGCTTCAAATACCAGGGGATGCATGTTTAAAGTTAAGAACAAAAAACAAATTCAGGTAGCACTATTACAACTGAAGCATAATAGACTACTGGAACAAATGTCTAAGCATAGCCATTCAAATAGTATAAATCAATTCAAGGGAGAGTGTGTTTCCGAAGCATATGGTAATTGAGATAATAATGGTAATTAAACGATATGGTAAGGGATATGGTAAGTGTTTTGGTGTTGTAATGATATAATACCTTAGGCTTATTTACTGTACAACACACAAGACAACAATTGCCCATAAGGGATTGGGTAAACAGTCTGTGGGTTCATTTATTAAGACTTGGCACATGGGAAGAGTTATACATAGGTATAAATCTTGAAAGCATCAGAGTTGTGTGTGTGTGCTCTGCTCAAAGCAAAAGTGAAACTAACACTCTTCTGGTGATGTCATGCTGGTGTCTCTTTAAGACACATTACAATAGTAAGAAGATGGATAGTTAGGATTGATATTTGAAAATGACTGCATGTGGGGCATTCCACTGCTAAATTTGCCATCGTTCCACCTGTTTTATACCTGAGAAAGAAATGTTAGTTAAGACACTAGGAGATTTCCTTACTCTCCTTCAAATGGTCATGAGATTTTTTAAATATTTGGTTAAACATCTCATCCAAAAGACTGCACCTCCTACAGTGTATTACTTCCTCAGCACTGCACTGAAGGTCTAACATATGTATTCAAATTCTGGTGGGAATTAGATCAAAATCTTCTGACTTCAAGTAGCATGTGCTCCCAAGTGACTGAAATTTGAAATTGATATTTGCAAACAAGAGGTTGGCAAACAGTATAGAAGGTGTAAGTCTGGAGCATTATTTCAAACTTAATCATGACAGTATGACAAGGGGGCAGGTTTTTAAAATTCATGCTGGCAGCATGGGTGCCACTAGCAAGGTCAGCATTGGTTATCCATTCTTGCTTGTCTTTGAGAAGGTGTTGGTGAACCTTATTCTTAAACTGCTGAAGTCTGCTGGTGAAGGCAGGAGTAGAGGAGCCTCAGCCCTTGCAATTGTCCAACAGATTTGAGGCGCTTGGAGCCTGTACAGACGAGAATGGCGATGGCAGTGCGAATGAGCAAACTGTTTACATTGAAATGAAGCCATGTACTAAAGGTCCTACCTGGCTTGCCATAATTATGCGACTTCTGCCATGAAGCACTTGCTGAAAGCAGCCATGTTATGTTCAGCTCTAATAAAGAGTGTACAGTAAACACTGTGCTCTTTGAGCTTGTAACATGGGCCAGAATTTTTCGCTCGGCGTGCGAGCGTGCGCCTGACACTCTCGAGCATAAAATGATGCGCGATGACTTCGGGCAAGTGTCCTGATGTCATCGCGCGATATTTTGGTCGGTGGGCTCGTGCGGGAGTTGGCAGTGCGCCTGCCGACAATTAAGCATCTTTTAAGGTCCTCAGGCGATTAATTGACTGGAACTTTTTGCTGCCCGTCCAACCCAAGGGCGGGATGAGGTTTCGACCAGTGATTAAAAAAAAATAAACTTCTTACACTCATATTTTACATGTCTGTGCTCATGTGACAGGGTCACATGAGAGGACATGTTTTCATTATTTTAAAAATTTTTATTTTTATTGATAAAAATCTTCACCTCCCTGAGGCAGCTCTGTGCCCCAGGGAGCTTTTACTGCGCACACCCACGTGCAAGTGTGAACTTTGGTACTCGCACTCCTCTCGCCCCCATCCCAGTAGCGCTGAGCACTGTAGTGGGCATTTCACACTGGTCGGCCGTGAATTGGCCGTTACTTGGCCAGCCAGTGTGAAATTGCGGCCGGGGCCCGATTGTGGGCGGTGACCTGTTTCGTGGCCGGTCCTGCTTGCTGCCGCCGAGCCCGCTCGCTGGCTGGAAAATCCTGGCCATGGTGTCGGAAGTGGAGTTGAGATTGAATTTGGAAGAGCTGTATAGAAGCACATCTACTAAAAGAGAGAAACAGAAATGTTCAGAGTTGCTGAAAGCTCCTAAGCAAGCCACTGAGAAGGAGAAGCATGAAAAGAAACAGGCTGCGCTGAATCAATGGGTGAGTATCACTATGGTGGAGAATTTCCCTATCCCAACTCCTATTGAAAAGAAAAGGCAGAAAGCCAAATTTCCTTTTGACAAAGCTGCCAAACCATTGCCTGAGCTGAGCATTGGAGAGCCAGTCAGGGTACAAATATTCAATGCTCTATACAGGAGTCACCCGACATGGCAATTTGGGACATGTGTAGAGCAGTTGTTACCTCGATCGTACTTGGCGGATGTGAATGACCAAATATACTGGCACAGTCATAGACATAACACACACAATCAGGGAAGCTGCTCCTTCACTGCAACTGGCCAATCAGGAAGATGAGATCTCCTAACAGGAAGATGAGATCTTACCAGCTGCACAGAGTACAGAATGTCCATCACCTCCAGAGGTCCACTGGTCCCTAACAACGGAAATGGAACAAAAACAACAACAGTTACCATGGCAACAACAGGTGCCACGGTAATGACACTTCCCAGAGAGGGAACATCATCCAGATGAACAGCCAATGACAATCCGCACACATACCAATAAGAGACTTGCACGATTTAATGACTATGTATGCAACACATGTACAGAGATTGACTATAATAATGAACAGTTTGTTAATGCATGAGAACAGTTGGTGCATAGTGGGTAAATTGGGTAACTCACAGTTACATATGATAGTGCATACAAATTTGCCTTTTGTTTGTTATAAAAAGGGGGATGTTTGAATTGAAATGCAATCATGTACTAAAAGTCCTACCTGGTTTACTGTAGTCATGTGACCTCTGCCACGAGGCACTGACTGGAAGCAGCCGTGTTATCTTCAGTTCTAATGAAGACAGAATACAATAAGCACTGTACATTGAGCTCATAACAGAAACTGGTCATGACGCCATGGTACCGGAAGCCATTCAAGGAGGGGGGAGCTAACAGGAATGTAGTGGTAGTAGGGGATAGTAAAGTGAGGGAGATAGGCACAGAGCTTTATAGATTGAGAGTCCAGTTTATCTGAGCATGAGTGTCCGGAAGGCTGTGATACCAGCCCAGTACCAGGGTTCTGGACATCTGTTCTGAGCTGGAAAGGAACTTGCAGTGGAAAGGGGAGGATCCAGTGGTCATGGTCGACATAGGTACCAATGACATAGGTAGGACTAGGAAGGGGATTCTGCTTAGAAAGTATGAACAGCTAGGGGCTAAATTAAAAATCAGAATCTCAAAAGTAATAATCCAAAAGCAAATTGGTATAGGGTAAATAAAATTAAAGAGTTAAATGCATGGCTTAAAGATTGGTGTTGGAGAAATGGGTTTCAATTCCTGGGACATTGGCACCAGCATTGGGGAAGGTGGGAGCTGTGCAGTTGGGATCTTAGATTGGAAGATCAAAATGTAGAAACAGTTTGGATGGAACTAAGAAACAGCAAGGGGCAGCAAGCATTGGTAAGATTTGTACATAGGACACCAAATAGTAGAGGTAATGTGGGGCACGATATTAATCAGGAAATTAGAGATGCATGTAACAATGGAATACATTAATCATGGGGGACTTCAATCTATATATAGACTGGGTAAACCTAATTAGCACTAATACTGAGGACAACTATTTCCTGGAATGTATACGTGATGGCTTTCTAGAGCAGCATGTTGAGGAACCAAGTAGAGAATGAACTATTTTAGATCTAGTATTGTGCAATGTGAAAGTGCTAATTAATAACCTTGTTGTAAAGGAGCCTGTAGGGAAGAGTGACCATAATATGATAGAATTTTACATGAAGTTTGAAACTGATGTAGTTCAATCCGAAACTAGGGTCTTTAATCTAAACAAAGGAAACTATGAAGGTATTAGGGCAAGTTGGCTGAGGCTGATTGGGGAAATGCATTAAAAAGTATAATGATAGGCAGGCAATGGCTAGGATTTAAAGAGTTAATACATAGTCTGCAACAATTTTACATTCTTTTGAGGCATAAAAAGCCAGTGGGCAAGTGATCCAATCATGGCTAACAAGAGATTCTATTGGATCAAAGGCAGAGGCATATAAAGTTGCCAAAAGAGTATAAGCCTGAGGATTAGGAGCATTTAAAATTCAGCAAAGGAGATCAAAGAAATTGATAAAGAAAGAGAAAATAGTGTATGAAAGTAGACTAGCCAGGAACATAAAAATGGACAGTAAAAGGTTTGATGGTTATATAAAAAGGAAAAGGCTAGTAAAAACAAACGTGGGCCCATTTAGGCAAAGAATGGAGAATTTCTAATGAGTATAAGTAAATGGCAGAGAAATTAAACAAATACTTTGTGTCTGTTTTCACGGAGGAAGATACAAAAAACCTCCCTGAAATATTGGGAGGCAAAGGACTAGTGAGATTGAGGACCTGAAAGAAATTAGTATTAGTAAAAAAGCAGTGCTGGAGAAATTAATGGGACTGAAAGTTAATAAATCCCCTGGATCTCATCCCAGAACGTTGAAAGAGATGGCTGTATAGATGGTGGAAGCATTGGTGGTCACCTTTCAAAATTCTATAGATTCAGGAATGGAGCCTGAAGATCAGAAGGTAGCAAATTTGACTGCATTATATATAAAGGAGGGAGAGAGGAAAGGGGGAACTACAGACCTGTTAGTCTGACATCAGGAGTAGGGAAAATGTTAGAATCTATTCTAAAGGATGTGATAACTGGGAATTTAGAAAATAATGATGAGATTGGGCAGAGTCAACATGGATTTATGAAAAGGAAACCATGTTTGACAAACCTATTGCGGTTTTTTTGAGGACATTACTAGCAGGATGGGTAAGGGACAACCAGTGGATGTAGTGTATTTGGATTATCAGAAGGCTTTTGATAAGGTCCCACAGAAGATGTTAGCAAGCAATATTAGAGCCCCTGAGACCGAGGGTAATATACTGACATGGATAGAGGATTGTTTAATGGACAGAAAACAGTGTAGGGATAAATGGAGCATTCCTGGGTTAGCAGGCTGTGACCAATGGGGTGCCACAAGTATCAGTATTTGAATCCCAGCTATTCACAATGTATATCCATGATTTGGATGTGGGAACCAAATGTAATATTTCCAAGTTTGCTGATGACACAAAACTTGGTGGGACTGTGGACTGTGAGCAAGATGCAAAGAAGCTTCAAGGGGATTTAGAAAGGCTAAGTGAGTGGGCAAGAAAATGGCACATGGAATATAATGTGGAAAAAGGTGAAGTTATCCACTTTGGTAGGAAAAACAGGTGCAGAGTTTTTCTTAAATGGGGAGAGATTGGGAAGTGTTGATGTCCAAAGGGACCTGGGTGTTCTTGTTCATAAGTCATGGAAAGCTAACATGCAACAAGCAAAATTAGGAAGGAAAATGGTATTTAGTTGATTTGAGCAAGTTGATTTGAGTACAGTAAAAAGGAAATCTATCTGCAGTTGTTTAGAGCCTTGGTGAGACCGCACCTGGAGTATTGTGTGCAGTTTTGGTCCCCTTACTTAAGGAAGGATATACTTGCCACATTTGGAGTACAATGAAGGCCCAGCTCACTGATCCCTGGGATGGTAGGATTGTTCTATGAGGAAAAATTGAGGAGAGTTTAGAAGAATGAGAGGTGATCTCATTGAAGTGTACAAAACTCTTACAGAGCTCAACAGGGTAGCTGCAGAGAGGATGTTTCCCCTGACTGTGGGGGTCTAGAACCAGGGGGTATGGTGTCAGAATAAGAGGTAGGCCATTTAGGACTGAGATGAGGAGAAATTTGTTCAGTCAGAAGGTAGCAAATCTTTGGAATTCTCTGCCCCAGAAGACTGTGGAGACTGAGTATGTTCAAAGCAGAGGTCAATAGATCTCTAGATAACAATGACATCAAGGGATACGGGGATAGTGCGGAAGGATGGCATTGAGGTAGAAGATCAACCATGATCTAGTTAAATGGCAGAGCAGGCTTGAGCGGCCAAATGGCATACTCTTGTTCCTATGCTCCTTTGTTCCTATGTATAGCCACATTGCTATTCGATAGGAAGTTCCAGGATTTTGAACCATCGACCATGGAGGAATGGCAATGTATAGTGATAACTGATGTTGGGACTAGTGCAAGAGTAATTAATTGGGCAAAGTAATAAAGGGAAAAAATCCAGAATCTGATGCCATGTTGGAAGTCCTGTTGGACATTACTGGTTGGATGAGTTAAGGTGGGCTGAATAGCCTTCCTCATCTTTACATATCTGTGATCCTTCATTCACTAATGTTAGTTAAAATCTTAATCAAAGTGTTAAAAATAGAAATTTGCTGGTAACTACACTATCAGTTTAATATGTCTCTGGAATACTGCTATTCTAGTGCAAGAATGTTCTGGATGTATTGGCATGTGCTCTATTGCCACTTCACAAGACTATACCAGGCTAAATCAAACATTTCAATTCCTAAAATCTAGCAAGCATAAAGTTCATTGTGCATCACTGAAAATAAGAAATTATGACCCTGATCTCTCCTGTTCTGTCACCAAGACATGCCAGTTCACATTGCTTTTTCGAGACCTTTGAGATGCCATAGATGGAAGATGCTTTTTATTCCCCCAATTTTGATTCAAATGTTGAGATATTTTATAACAACAAATTGTTGTAAATTGTAAAATTAATCCAAGATCTGTGGAAACACGGCGTAGATCTATATAGTGACCGGAGCTGGTCAGATCTCAGCTTGTCAATAAGCCAGGAAGAATAAGAAAATAATTGAAAATGTTCTCATTTGGTAAAAGCTTCCCAATGTGAGTGGAGGTCCAGAGTGAAGGTTAGTCAGTTTGTCATAAGGAAAGAAAGAAACTGGAGATTACACTGACGTAGTTCCTAGGAGCAAGATGCTTGGCTACCGTTTCTCTAGAAAATGGTGCATGGATGGGGGACATTGTAAAACCAGGGGAGAAAATACAGCAAATTAAAAATGGGGAACAGGGAAACTGAGTCTCTTTTACCCTGGTTTGAATCCATCAGAATTGATAAGGGTTGATTTCTCAGTTAACCATTCCTGGTGAGGAACATTGCAGATAGACAGTGCTGGTTAGGATATAAGCCCTCTGACTTAAAGGATTGGATTTTCAAAGTGGGGTCAGCAACCCAACACTCGAATGAATTGCAGGTCCCAAGCCCGCACTTGAACTGCGTCACTCTCTCGACACTATTTTTAATTGTAATCGGCTGATTGAACAGCAGGGGAGCTCAGTGCCCAGGAAATGGCGCCGCCTGTCTGGCACCAGCGGCAAAGGCAGGTGACAGCCATGTTGGGGTCTGTTGCTGCGTTGACAGCTCATGAAAGGGCCAGGAAGAAGGCGGCACAAAGTGGCCATTGGGTGCCACATAGAGATACAGTGCCTGACCTGGCGCTAATTGATTTCTCAAATTTCATAATGAAACACAGATGGAAACAAACTTTAATTTGCCTTGCGGCGACCCCTACAGCTGTGTACTAATGTGCAGCAGACAGTTCAGCTTCATCCCATTGAAACTCCCATTCTATTCTGAACAGGCCCATTAACAAGCTAATTAAGGAGCTTAAAGAGCTATTAATTGTCAGTGAGCAGTTCCAAGTTTCTTCCCACGTCCTGCCCCATTAAAAATTGCAAACTGTCCCAGAGGTGGCAGGATCCATTGCTGTCCTTCAGAAATGCAATTTTGTCCTCACCCCTTACCACCCCCACTGGCCAGTAGAAACTTGTGCCCAAAGTCTCCTCTCGCTGTTGACAATAAGGGCCCTATGAAATGATTTCCAGCATCTGCAGTATTTTGCTTTTACCAGATGAAAGGAGTTTGGGCAATCTCAATCCAGTTCCTGGTTAGTGGTCACAATTTAGCACTTCTTTGATAACTTACTCAGAGATATAAGGATGGCTAGTGAGGTAAATCACAATAATTCATGTAGGCAGTATGGAATACCATTCTGAGTTTCCAGTTAGGACTGTTATGACACAGCCAATGGTAAAAGCTGAGCTGCTTAAATCCCAAAGGGAAACTTGAAACAACTGCCACAACTATTTTACAATTTGTATTTATTTCAAGTTTGTGTGCCTTGAATAAGACCACTGAGTCTTATAGGTTTTTTACAAAACTAAATTAAAACTTCATTAAATAAGAAATGATTTTAAGCACATATGTAGGTTTACAAATTTCTGCCAGAATAACTTCTAAATCCTCTAGTTAATCTGACTCCCAGTCATACCTCAGTTAAGGCAATAGTAAAACACATGGATTTAAACAGACCCAGTTATAGCACATACCTTGGACAGTTGAATTCAAAGTGAGTTTTTCTTAGCTTCGGTTCCTTGCAGACAGTAGCTGGAGGCTTAGATGCAGGAGGCCTTTCACGCTTGTATTAGATCTTAAAATGCCTGCTCTTACACACAGCCTTCTCTCCTTTATACATATTTTCCCCTTTGAATGCAAATCCCCATTGTTTCACTACGGGCAGAATTTTGCCCTCAGATGGCGGGCGGGCCCCACTGGTTCGATGGCGGGCGGACAGCCGACCCCGGCCACTGAAACGGGGCCCACTGTCATTTTGAGTGGGCAGGCCAATTAAGGCCCGCCCAGCGGCCTGCCCGACAGGAAGTGCTATGCGCTTCCTGTGTGGGGGGTGGGGGAGGGATTCCCCATCTGTCAAAGTGCGCTCTTTTGCGCATGTGCGTGAAAGAGCGCACTGCTCCCTGAGGCAAAGTCCTGTCTCAGGGAAATTAATGACAGGTAAGAAAAGTCAAAAAGTAGAAAAATTAAAAAATTATTAACATGTCCCCCTTATGTGACAATGTCACATGGGATGCGACATGTTAATAAAAATGACATAAACTTTATTAGACTTTTTAAATACAGACATGAACCCTCATCCCACCAGTGGATAATGTTTCATGTATTATCAGAAGCCCGCCGGGGCTCCAGGCCTGTCTGCCAGGGTTAACATTGGACGGGCAGGTCTCTAATTATCTTAATTAGCCTGTCAATGGCCTTAATTGGCCACTGACTGGTCAGCAGGCGGACAGCTGATTTCAATGTCTGCCCACCTTCCTAAAGATTTAAAGGGACCGGGATAACGTTGGGGGTTCCTCCCGACATCATCCTGTGTCATTTTTCCATCAGTGAGTGAGCCCCGCCCCCAAATCATTGACGGGAAAATTCAGGCCTATGTCTTTGGGCTTTACTACTCCAATAATAAAAATCTATCATAGTATTAATTTTACCAGTAATCTTTGGGAAAAATAAACATACTGTTTCTTAACTTCTTCTGGCTAGGTGAAACATTTCACCCCTTCATTTGAATTCAAGCCACTCTGGTTTACTTAAAAATGAAAATGTTCCCTTTACACCACACATTCTAAAGCTTCATCTATGTTTACCTATTTAGCGTTTCAAACCGAGCTTCTCTTCTTACATCAAAGCCTTCAGTCCAGCTGTCCTTAATTCAATTAAGTCACATGCACACATGCACGCACGCACACACCCATAGACACAGACGCCACTATTACTCTACTTTACAATAAACTCCAATAACATTATGAAAATTATTATATCTCCCTGACAGGATGCAATGCTGAAGCAAAGTAAAGGCACCAGGGTATCTGTATGACCCAGGAATGCATCTGCTGACATTGTGAAAATGTAAAAGTGAGAAAAGATAATAAAACAAAACACCCTGTCCATTTAAAGTGTGTTGGACTTCCTGAGCATTTTATATCCTTACCTTTCAATGCTTTTGACTTCATGAGGATGGGCACAATTCCTCCAGTTTTCTGCTAGCATTAAAGTTTCACAGGAGGTGAAATGTGCTGTCAGTAATGTGACTTTGAATGATTCACAGTCAGCAGTATAACTCTGGTTTGCAAAGAGTCCATCATGCACAGATATTAATATGAAATCAATAGCAGCTGTATGACTGCAGCCTGAGAACTTATTTTGTGTAATTTTGAATCCCATCATAATCCAACAAAAAGATTCCTTTTAATCATCATATAGTTAGTTCAAACCCTGGGGAGCAAAAGTCATTCTCATTTATAAGGATTTATCTTATTAAAGTCTGCTCTGCCTGGTAACCTGCAGTGGAAATTCAACTGAGAGAAAGGAACAAAATTAATTAATCAGGAGTTTCATACCAACAGAATGTGTTATTATGAATTCTGACCATATGTGCTTTTTAATAATTTTATAAAATTGTATAACTGGAAATATATTTATTGGAATAAAAATCTCTATCCATCTTCTATCTGGGGTGCACAGCCCATTGTTGTCAATCATTATGGGCATCCCACTGAAATGCCACCTGTCCTCAAATACAAGTCTCCAGACTACCTACTTGGAAATGGAGTGCCAGCAGATGAGCATCAGTGGGGTATCGCCACATTCTCTTAATGATCTCTAAACATAATATTGTAATTAATGCACATTTTAATGGGTCACATTTTACTATAAGCAAAGTAAAGAAAACCCTTGCATGAACATACGCTGCTCCAAGACAGTGATGCGTTCAACAATCTTTTGGTTTATAGTATTTTCTTGACAGCATTTTGATAGCCTGCCAATACCAGGGTTCAGCTGGCAATTGCTAGTACAGCACAAAATTGAAATTTGCTGTGTGCCAGAAGATGGAAATCTTTTGCTTTGCCGAAAGGCTGCATATGACACTAAATGTAATCTTCAGACCCCTTTCAGATCCTGATTTTTGCCAGCTGATTGAATGTAAAATCATAATTCTGCTATAATTGAGTAATTCAAAGTAACTATTCATGTTCTAAAAAATCAAACAACAAACTAAAAGCCTTTTGGTCCGGATTTTTCTTTGCTATACCACAGAAAGTGAGGCAGCAACTGGGGATATGGACTGGGAACATTCTCATCCAGCAGAAATCTTCTTCCCCCTATTTCTGGCACCTGTTTTTCTTGCCTCTGACTGCACTGCTGTCTTTCAATGCTTGGGAAGGAACAGTGTAAGGCCTGCTGACACCATTGTATAAAGCAATCAGGGGGTGGGTACTTGTTCAGGTAGTGGAGGGAGAGCCACTGAAGGTTGTTTAACTTGAATTCCCTTCTACAGCCAGCGGGAAAATTGTGGGCTCATGTAGAGTCAGTTGCCTTGGTGGACAAACCTTTCCCAGGGTCTCTGACTTTTGATAATGTTGCTTCTCTGTTTGTCCAATTACTAATTTGTTTCGCGCACACAGGCAAAGAATCTAAGAAATTCAATAATGGCACTAATTCCTGTGGAGTATGCACAAAGCTGTCTGGCAATGGGAGATGGCTGAGTACATTTGCAATATGTAGGCCAGGATGGTACATGAAAGGATACTTGTACACAGATAATGTCAGAACCATCATTATATCCTTGCTGATGCTATTGGTGGGATGGCCTTATCCTCACTGAATAAACCCATTAATGGTTTATGGTCCGAAATGTCGTCCATGTAAGTGCTGGTGAAATCTTTTCACCCTGAATACCACCGATAAAGTTTCCTTTTCTAGCTGGGAATAGCCCTTCTTGGCTCTGGATAGGGTTCTCAAGACATAGACAATGGGCCTTTCAGACCCATTTCCCATTTTATGAAGTAAAACAGCTCCCACTCCATAGGGAGAGGCATCATATATTAATACCAGCCCTTACGATGGGTCATAGTGTGGCAATAGACATGACGAAAGCAACAATTCCTTTACTTTCATGAAGGGCTTCTTCCGGTTGTGACCCCCAAGGCCAATGGTGGTTCTTTATCAGTAACGAGTGTAATGGTGCCAACACAGTTGAAAGGTTTAGTAAGAACTGGCTATAGTAGTTTATCATGCCCAGGAAGGACTTGAGTTCTGTTACATTGGATGGTGATGCCACATCATTTATTGCCTGCAGTTTATCTTCTACTGGGTGCAGTCCCATGGCATCCACCCTGTGGCCTAGAAAAACCACTTCTGGTGCCTGAAATGTGCACTTTTTCTTCTTTCACTGTACGCCTGCTTCCATGAATCTCTTTAGCATCTCCTCCAGGCTGGTCAAGTGTTTTGTCTCAGTTAACCCTATGATAAGAATAACATCTAGGTATACAATTACTCATGGGAGCCCTTGCAAAAGGCTCTCCATTGTTCTCTGGAAGATAGCACACGCCGATGAGACCCTGAAGGGTAGGTACTGATAGAGACCCTTGTGTGTGCTAATGGTTACATACTCCTATGATGTGCTATCCAGTTCTAGTTGCTGGTAAGCAAGGCTCATATCCAAATTCGTAGAGGACTTGCCTCCAGACATTTTGGCATATAAGTCATCTATCCTTGGGGTAGGGTACTTGTCTAGTTTGGCTGCCTTATTTACGGTCAATATATAGTTACCACAGATATGTATGCTGCAGTCGGGCTTAACCATTGGAACTATGGGCACAGCCCATTCCGAGAATTGAGCTTGTGTAATGTCCAGCTTACCTAACCAGCACAGCTCCATGTCAACCTTTTCGTTCAATGTATCAGGCACAGGTCTTGCCTTAAAGAAGCCAGGTGTCACCTGTGGCTCCACATGTATCTTGCCTTGCATGCCTTTTAACATCCCTAGTTCATCCTGAAAAACCATGTTATATTTCCTTAGAAGTTCTGGAACTCCATCTGATTTTAGATGAAATACTCAGACCAGTTGAGTTTGATCTTCTGTAGTCAGTCTTGGTCTAAAAGACTGGGTCCTTTTCCTTTCATAATTATCACAGGCAGCTGGGCTGCCTGTTGCTTGTAAGTGACTGGGACTGTGGCGATGCCCTTTACCTGAATGGATTAATTTAGCAGTTGTTCGTTCCGGGTTTAATGACGTCCTCCTTCGTTACGGTACCTGAAAGCGTGATCTCCCACCACTATGGTCGAGGGATCCATGTCCACTTCCATTTTCAGTGGCTTCTCATTAACCTGTAATGTTACAGTAATAGGTTCAGACTTCACAGCAGTCACATTATATAAGGAGTAAATGTCAGGAGCAGCAGTGTTGGATCTAGTCCCCTGGTCTGTTGGGGCTAAGGGATCTGGGTTGCATGCTGGTTTCTGGGTCACCAAGCTGGTACTAAGACAGAGAAGATCAGTAGACCGTTCTTAGAAGAAACACATGCTGTAAATTTACAAAAGGAACTCAGCAGCTACGCTTGTGTGCTTACAACTCAAAACTCTATCTTTACTCTTCAGACTCTAACTCAAGACTACTGACTACAGAGGTAGCCCGTGCTACTCTGCTATTGGATGCCAAGATCACGTGATCTTACATTACAACATTTGTCTTAAAGGTATATTACACATCAGATTATTACAAGCAGCTTTAGCCGTTGTTGTACTGGTTTCCTCTATCATGTTTATTTGCTGTTTTGTAGACTGCTTCAACTTTGTCTGGCATTGCCTAACCACGTGACCCTTCTTATGACAGTAATGGCACTCTGCATCTTTGAATTTACAGGTATCCACTCCAAGGTCACCCCAACATTTATAACAACTTTGTCTTGAAGTCGCTGCTGAAGTGTTTCTGCTGGGCTTTTTAGTGTTTCTCATGACGGACGTTGAATCCCGCTTTGATTCTGTAGGTCTGGCTTTTGCTCCGCACTTGGCAGCAGGTTCCCACTCAACATGAAGCATGGTGCCATTTTCAAAGCCTGCGAGTCTCTCACAGCACTTTCCACAGCGAGGGAGATTTCTAGGGTGCGCTTAAAGTCGATGTTTGACCTCAGCAAGTAAACACCTCTCTGTGGTGTCGTCCTTAACTCCACAAACCAATTGGTCCCACAGCATATCATTTAATGTGTCCCTGAAGTCGCAGTGTTCTGTTAACTGCTTGAGGTTCATGACATAGGACTCCCCCGGGGCCCTAGCTCTGGAATTAAATTTAAAGCATTATTACAGATGGTTTCAGCTGGAAAGTACATTTTCGCGAGGTCCACTAGTTCATCATAGGGCTTGGAATTGGACACGCTCCGTGTTGTCAGGTTACAAATGAGGTTGTATGTTTTGCTATCACATTCACTGCCAGCTGTGACTCAGTGGTAGGACTCTCGCCTCCTGAATCAGAAGATTGTTGGTTCAAGTCCCACTCAAGGGACTTACACACAAAATTTACCTTAACACTTCAGTACAGCACTGAGGGCATTCTGTGCTGTTGGAGGATGCCATCTTCAGGTGTCGGTTAGCTTGGATGGCTAGTTTGTGATGCAGAGTGCTGCCAACTGTGTGAGTTCAATTCCTATACCAGCTGAGCTCATCCATGAAGGCCCTGCCCTCTCAACCTCACCCCTCATCTGAGGTGTGGTGACCCTCAGGTTAAACTCACCACCAGTTGTCTCCCTCCCTAATGAGAGACCAACCTAAGGGACTAGGGTGGCTTTCACTTTGATGCTTAAGAGGACCACTTACTGCTTTTCTTCCGCGGTAATCTCATTTGCAACGAAGTAAAATCCGAGGTGCTCTACACACTGGCTCCAGGTTCCAGAGTCGTTTCATATGGATCAATTCTGCCCAAGAGTGGCATGACTGGTAAGTTTTTAAAAAAATTCGATGTGCTCACAGCAACAGGGTGAGGCACAAGAGTCGGAGCTGATTTTGCCTTCGCCGCCAATTGTGTTGATTCGACGAAGCAGAAACAGGTTTCGTCGAGAAACAATTAAACTTTATGACAGAGAGATTTACAGGTGCTTTCACACTCGACCAGGACTCTCATCAGGAAACTCCACCCCCAGGTTGCCTGTGCCAAAAGCTCACTGGTTGGAGCCCCCGCAGCACATCATGTGACCCCCCCCCAAATGATAGAAGGCAGGGACTATACTCCCAGTTACCACAGGCATAACGTTTGCGATTCTCCAGTCCTCCTGAGTTGCTGCAGTGCATGTTGTAGATAGAGTGCACTGCAGCCACGGGGCACTGGCTGTAGATATTTAAAATGGTGCATGTTGAATCTCGTACAAGAGTAACTAACACATGGAATAGACTTTGGGGTAAATAAGTGAGGTTTAAAAACTCCAGATTCATTTAAGAAACAGAGAGCATGGGCTGGATTTTACGCACCCAACCCCCCAACCCCCATCCCCCGCCACCCCCCCTCCCCCCACCCCCCCCACCCCCCACCACCCCCCGTCCCCCTCCACCTCCCCCTCCACGCTGAGTGTGTTTTCGGCTGGTGGGGGGTGATTTAAAATAGGCCGGGAGAGTAGCTTACCACCTTCCCGCTCACCCTCAATCCGGTCTGCGTCAGATGGGGGAGAATTGTGTAAGGCACCCACTAGCCTGTCCACCCTTAGATCTACTGAGGCCCTTAAGTGGTCAATTAATGGCCATTATGAACCTTAATCCATCTCCACTGCCATAATTCACTGGGCAATGGAAGGCAACTGAGGGTGGGGAGGCCATTTTTTCACCAAGGTTTGTGAATGGGCGGGAAGGAAGGGGGCCGTGCATACTCTTGGGCAGCCCTTTGTGCGTCAGGGGCATCCCCCTAATTTCGTAACCCCCTTTGTGCTTTCCCGCTTGGCCTCCAAAACCCACCAACCCAACCCCTCCCCAGGGTGCTGTTTCCTCCCTGCCCAAAAAGCCCAGGGCTTATCTGGGTCAAGGCGTCATTGATCTTCATAGAACTGTCTGGAGTCCCAGCAGCGCCAGCTGCTGAGTTCTGGAGCTGCTGGGGCTGCAAGAGCTGCCAGACAATCAGCTCTCAAGGGCAGGACTTTCTTCCGCTGAGAGGCAGAAGTCCCACTCTCTACTTGTTAAGATCAACTACAGCGTAACTTTGCTGCGGGGAAACCTTTCTTAAAGTCAGTCGATTCGCAATCAACTTTTCCAACCCACCCCCTCACCTTGTAAAATTCGACCCCATGTTGGAAGAGTATTTCTGGATGGATGAGCTAAGTGGCCTTCCTCATCCTTATCTGTTTGTGATCCTCCATTCGTAATGTGAACAACAATTTTAACTGGAGTGTAAAATATGGAAAACTGCTAGTAAATATGTTGATTTTAGTCGCAGCTTGACATTCCAGTAACTGCGAGTGTATGATGATATAAACTGTCAGCTGACAGATACTTCTGGACAATTGCTACTCTGGTACAAAAATGTCAGAGGTCAATTGGCAGAAACTTTATTGCCCACTTAAAAGGATGGGGGTTGGGCAGGCATCAAATTCACTACCCTGTAACAGGCTAAAACAAATGTTACAATTCCAGGGGGAGGGGTTGCCAATCAATCAGGTTTTCTTTGTCCTGGAAGGTGTTGAGCTTTGAATCCTGCTGGAGCTGTACTTATCCAGTGGCAAGTGGAGACACCTCTTGACTTGCGCCCTGTGGGTGATGAAGAGGTCTCAGCAACTCAGGAGCAAAGCTCCCTCGAAGTTGCGCAGCGATTGGGAGCGTTCCAAGCAGAGAACTAATAGGTGCATAGGCAGCTGCCCCTTTAAGATGCACAGAAATGCAGCTGCACAGCAAGCTTACAGGGACAGCAACAAGGCAACCAGTGGGCCACGCGCAGCAAAGGGGCATTAGGAGCAGAAATTTACGCTGATCGGGCAGGTTGTGCGCCTGACCCAATTGGACCCGAAATCGCGTGAGATGACGCATCCCGCGCTTACGCGATATTTCGGTCTGCGGGCGCACTTCCGACTTTTGCACCAGTTGTGACAATTAAGGTAATTAAAGGTGCAATTGTCTCCAAATTTTCGTGGTCCATCCAACCTTATGTTTGGCGGACAGGCGAATCAGCCAGGCGGACTTGGCGTTTTCCATGAAATCTCATGCAAGGGCGGGATGACGTTTCCGTTGTGAAATGAAAGAAAAATAAAAATCTACAGACGGCATTGTTATCACGTATATATTCAGGTCTCCAGCTGCCTGAGGCAGCTCTCTGCCTTCACAGAGTTTTCTGTCAGCGCTCACCCACGTCCGTGCTGATGCCAGAACCTGCCCCACCCTGGCAGCACTGACATGCTGGCTGGCTGTTAATTGGCCAGCCAGCGTGAAATCGGGGCCGGGGGCCGATCACGGTTAGCAGTCCGTGCCCGGGCTGACCCTGGACCTGCTGATCGTGCCCGCCCACCAATCTAAAAATTCTGCCCTTTGTTTTACAAGGATGGCCATACTCCCCTGCATCTGAAGAATGGAGACCATTCCATGTCAGACAGACGGGATTGAGCTGCCAAGGTGGGTTTTTGTTCTGGGATCAAGGGTGGTGGTCCCAACACAAGGCCGAGAGCCGCTTTTGACAGAACTCCATAGCGCCCATCCGGGCATATCAAAAATGAAAATGCTTGCGCAAAGCTAAGTACAGTGGCCAGGCATTGATGGAGATATTGATAACTTGGTCAAGCACTGTCTCCACTGTAAGCAACAACGGAAGTTGCTTGTTCCGGCTCCCCTACATCCATAGGAGTGGCCTGGTCAACCCTGGGTTCGAGTACATATTGATCACGTAGGACCATTCTTGGGTACTATGCTCTTGTTAATTGTAAATGCACTGCCCAAATGGATGGATGTATATGAAGCCAATTCGTCAATTTCAAACGCAACTTCGAGAAGCTATGTCATAGTTTCAGCGCACATGGCCTACCAAATAATGGCACCACTTTTACCAGCACAGAGTTTCAGAAATCTAGGGATCTGAATGGGAACAGATATATTAAAATAGCTCTGAAACTTTAGCTCTGGAGAAGAGTCATATGGTCTTGAAAGGTTAACTCTGTCTTTCTCTCCGCAGATGCTGTTAGACCTGCGGAATTTTTCCAGCATCTTTTGTTTTTGTTTTATATTAAAACAGCCCCTTACCATCCCTCATCGAGTGGCCTAGCCGAGTCGGCAGTACAAACTTTTAAGTTTGGTATTAAAAAGCTGTTGGAAGGCACCCTGGAATTTCAACTTTCCCAGTTTCTTTTCTTTTATCATGCAACGCCACATTCGACCACGAGTTCAAGACCGTTGGAGTTATTAATGAAATGCCATCTGTGTACGTGTCTACATCTTGTGTTTCCAAACTTAGAGGGGAAGGTAGCATAGAACCAGCATAATCAGAAGTTTAACAATGACATACACTGTAAAGCTCGCATTTTCAGTGTAGGTGACACGGTATTTGTACGGAATTTCGGCAGTGGACACTGCTGGTTCCCTGGAGCCATTGTCTCACAGACTGATTCACTATCTTACCAAGTACAAGTGAGAGATAAAATATTCCGAAAGCATGTAAATCATATTCATGCCGGAGAGACATTCCAACAATCAACTGATCTCCCTGTTTAAAAGTGAACTGTCAATTCCTGAAGTGTCTGATTGACCCAGAATAGACATGCCAAATGTCTGTGCAGAATTGACAAATCCTGAACTGCCATGTTCTGATGATGTGTCTCATACTGTAGTTCCAGACCCCGCCAATCCTGTTCAGGAACCTCCAGTGGAAAAGTTACGCTGCTCTAGCCATATAAGAAGATCATCTCAGAGGCTTGATTTATAATCACCTGAAATTGTATATATGTTTATTGGATTGTTCTGATGTTTTACTATAAATGGAAACTGTAAAAAAAAACTAAAAGGGGAGGAAATGTACTAACGGGGGACATGGTCCCTCCCTCCTAGCAATTGGGGGTCATGTGATAAACTGTCAGAGCTCCGACCAGTGAGCTTTTGGCATGGACAATCTGGGGCGGAGTTTCCTGATGAAAGTCCTGTTCAAGTGTGAAAGCACCTGTAAACCTCTCTGTAATAAAGTTTAACTGTTTCTTGACGAAATCTATCTGCTCCATCGAATCGTCACAATGCCCTTGTTCAAAAAAGGTTATAAGGATAAGGCCAGCAATTACAGACCAGTCAGTTTAACTTCAGTGGTGGGGAAGCTTCTAGAAACAATTATTCGGGATAGAATTAATTGTCACATGGGTCAGAATATAACGCTCGCTGGGTGGGCACGTACCCGACCTGACCGAGTGTAAAATGATGTGCAATGACATCAGGCAAGCGTCCTGATGTCCTGGTGCACTCAGGCAATATTTCAGTTGGCGGGCACGTGCGGGAGTTGGCAGCATGCCCGCCGACAATTAAAAGGGCCATTATAGTTATAATTGAAAGAAAATTTTTCGCTGTTGGCGGGCAGGCGTAAAGACCAAGCGGCCTTTGCATTGTTTAGGAAACCTCGTCCGTTGGCAGGCTGAGGCCTCCAACAGCAAATATAAATAAAATATAAATTTTAACATCTCACTAATAACATGCCCCTGCTCATGTGACAGAGTCAGAGTCACATGAGGGGACTTTTTTATAACATTTTACAAATCTTTATTTTTAATGTTCCAAGCTCTTCATTTCCCTGAGGCAGCTCTGTGCCTCAGGGAGCTTTTCCAGTGCGCACCCACGCGCATGCGCAAACTTGTGCTCTCACCCTCCTCCACCTCCACAGGCAGCGCTGAGCGCTGCCGCGCACGTTTCATGCTGGGTGGGCCTTAATTGGGCCGCCATGAAATTGCGGTCCGGCCCCAATTGCGGGCGGCAGCCGGCTTCCTGACTGCCCCCTCCCGCCCCCCGCTGAGCCTGCCCGACGAGGGAAATACCCTCCCCAAGGAAAAATGTGGGTTGATTACGAAGAGCCAGCGTGGGCATCTAAAGGGAAAATCATGTTTAACTAACTTGCTGGAGTTTGTTGAAGAGGTAACAGAGAGAATTGAGGAGGGTAATGCTGTTGACATAGACTTCCAAAAGACATTGATACACTGCCAAAAAGATATAGCTCATGGAATGAAAGGGATGGTAGCAACATGGGCACAAAATTGGTTGAGTAATAGGAAACAGCGAGTAACGGTTAATGGATATTTTTCGGGCTGGAGGAAGGTTTGCACTGGAGTTCCTCAACGGTCTACATTGGGGCCCTTGCTTTTCCTGATATACATTAATGACCTAGATCTTGGCGATTTCAAAGTTTGCAAATGATACAAAACTTGGAAGCATTGTAAACTGAGGAGGACCGTGTAGAACTTCAAAAGGACAAAGACAATTTGGGGTGGGCGGATAGATGGCAGATAAAGTTCAATGCAGAGAAGTGTAAGGTGATTCATTTTGGTAGGAAGAACATGAAGAGACAATAGAAAATAAGGGGTACAGCTCTAAAGGTTGTGCAGGGCCAGAAGGACCTAGGTGTATATGTACATAAGTCATTAAAGATGGCAGGGCAGGTGAAGAGAGAATACAGTATCCTCGGCGTTATTAATAGGGGCATAGAGTACAAGAGCAAGGAGATTATGCTGAACTTGTATAAGACACTCGTTCGACCTCAGTTGGAGTATTGTGGACTGTTCTGGGTACCACACTTTAAGAAGGATGTGAACGCATTGGAGAGAGTGCAGAAGAGGTTTCTAAAAATGGTTCCAGGAATGAAAAACTTCAGTTATGAAAATAGATTGGAGAAGTTGGGACTGTTCTCCTTGGAGAGGAGAAGGCTAAGAGGAGATTTGATGGAGGTATTCAAAATCATGAGGGGGCTGGACAGGGTAGATCATGTTCATAAAAGGATTGAGGATGAGAGGACATGGGTTTTAAGTAATTTGCAAAAGAAGCAAATACGATGTGGGAAAAGTTTTCTTCACAAAGTGAGTGTTTCAGGTTTGGAATGCACTGCCTGGAAGTATGGTGGAGATAGGTTCAATGGAGGCATTCAAGAGGGCTTTGGATGATTATTTAAATAGGAACAATGTGCAGGGTTACAGGGAAAAGGCAGGAGAATGGCACTGAGTCATAATGCTCATTCAGAGAGCCTGTGCAGCCACGATGGGCCGAAAGTCCTCATTCTGCACATTAACAATTCTTTGATTCTGTGATTCAGCTAAACTTCTTCGACAGCACCTCCAAACCCATGATCTCCATTACTTCAAAGGACAAGGACAGCACATGCGTTGGAACACCATTACATCCAGGTGCCCCCTGAGGTCACGCATCACTGTAACTTGGAAATATATTGCCATTACCTCATGGTCGCTGGGAAAAATCGTGAAACTCCCTATCTAATAGCACTGTGGTAGTGACTTCACCATACAGGCTGAATTGTTTCAAGAAGGGCAGCTCACCACCTCCTCCCAACCCAAATTGGGAATGGGCAATTAAATGCTGACTCACATCCCCTGTCTGAATAAAGAAAAGCAAAATTATTGTGCTTAAAATATAGATGGTGCAATTTTGCCACAGCTTAATCATAGGCTTAAGCTGTGATTAAAGGCACTTTAGGTCAAATTTTAGTCCAGAATTGAGTGAGGAGAGTGAGTGACAAAGCCTCTTGAACTTAGCAGTGTGATGCCTAGGATTGTAGGGTAAATATGAGGCCAATGGAGGATGGAGTATAGTGCAGAATCTGCAGCATGTGCTTCCCTATTCATGATTTGTTACATGGATGTGTTTACACTGATTGTGCCCAAACATATGTTAGCTCACATGATGGCCACTCATCCATCATGCACTCCTGGGTCCTATTCTGCACCCGAGCGATGCTTTCATCGCCCTAGTCCGCCATAGCATATACATTCATCAACACTACGCCTACGCTCTCAAACAAAAAACAATTTGTCCCCTCCCTATTATTCCCTTTCACCATCACTACCTAAGTTTGAATCAGCAGCCAGCAGAAACCTGCACAGAAGGCAGGGCTGAACGACAGTCTTTCTGAATCCCTCAGGTAATCAGTGCTTGTATGCCACCATTGCAGGTTCCATTCTTTATGTAGCATTGCCTTGTGTTCTTGTATTTCAAACTCATGCATCACACACAATTTTGTTTTCTTTGCAATGATGAAGGGGAAGGACAGACCACATTGAAGCACATTACTCATTTTGATCCACGTAGGCTGCCTTTATAGTTTTGTGAAAATTATTTAGGACAGACTCCTGTGAGTCATTTGCTTAATGTGTCTGACAAACAGTGCAGAGCTTACAGGAGCAGTGACTAGTGGAATACATCCACAATTGGTGGAAGAAGTAGAGAAATGAAAGGACTATTCATGATTCCAGCTGATGCATTTTGATTGGTAAACAGCATGTCAGCACAATGATGCAAGACAATAAAAAGAGAACAAGAATGGTATGTTATATCTGTGAAGCCAAGCATTAGAACCGACTGAAAAACAAAGTTTTTTAGCTGTGACTCAGGTTGTTGCACTCTCACTACTGAGTTTCAAGGTTTTGGGTTCATGTTCTATTCCAATGCTTGAGCATAAAAACCAAGGCTGACATTCCAGTACAGTACGGAGGGGATCCTGCACTGTTGGAGGTGCTGTATTTCAAATGTGACGTTAAACTGAGGCCTCATCTGCCTGCAGAGGTGGATGTAAAAGATCCCATGGCACTATTTCAAAGAAGAGCAGGGGAGTTATCCCTGGTGTCCTAGCCAATATTTATCTAACAGCACAAGAACAGATTAACTGAGTTTAGTTTTCAATTCCAGAACTATTAATTTGAACCTGCTTGTCTTTCAGCCTGTGTCTTTATCCCAACAATCCTCTCTTGCTACCTTTTCTGTAATAGGCTGGTCTGTTAATGGGTCCCAGAGCTGGGTGGTTGGTTGCTTATTAAGACTGTCAATACTTTGCAAACATTAAAGGGTTTAAAACATTTAGTGGATAGATGGCAAGGGAGACACCATGATTGAGGTTATACCTAGACGTGTGTAAGTTTGTGTTTTTTGTGGGTTTCATTTCTTTTTCCAGGGGGTTTCAGTGAAGGCTTCTGCATTTTGCCCTTTGGTATTGGAAGCTCTTCTGTGGTTGTATGTTCTCTTTGGTGGGGCTTCAGGGCCTAACATCAGGAACTTAAAGAGATGATGGTTGTAACCAGTAGAGACTTAAACCAGGGGGTACGTAACACCATCAGGATGGTGGTGAAAGACAGCATAGGAGGTGCAACCGTTGTCTGTGTCTTTTTAATTTAGAGAATCCTTTTGGAATCCTGTGGATTCAAAATTGTGGATATCTACTGTCTGCAGGACTTCCCCAGCGCTGGAAACTTCACCGTGACTTTCAAGAATGTTGCTGCATTCATGAAATTCTTCAAGATGTTCGAGGAGAAGGGAGACTTGCCACAGGTGAGAATCCTCAAGGTGGAGCATGCAATGGGACTGCCTGGCGACTGTGCACTTATACAACATCCACGTTCCTGTCATGGATGTGCTCACCTTCCACGCCAGGGAAGTTGACAAGGTTGGGGACTGCGCCAAGGTCAGGGATGCCTTTGGAATTTGGACAAGCAAATAGCAAGCTAAATTGACTCTGAAGATGGATGGTGAGGGAGCAATCCTCCACCCTCCCTCCAGTTTTGCTATTAGGGGGAGCTGCAGCTACCTTGTCTATGCCGGACAGCCCAAATTTCTGTTCCTGCAGCGAATCTGGTCATGTGGTGGCCAACTGCAGGGCCATCATTTGTAAGAATTGCAAGCAGGAAGGGCACCAGACAAAGAGCTGCAAGCAGGCTATGTGCTGCAACCTGTGTGGTGGGGCAGGCCATTTTTATAAGGCCTGCCTGAAACACTGCCTCAGTTATGCATAGGTAGCGAAAACCAAGGAGGGGCAAGCTGACGCAAAGGTGAGTGTGATTACCACCAAGGAGACTTACAACCCTCTACCCACCAAGCCCTCCAGTGAGCAGAATGAGCAAAAGAATGACTCAGAAAGGGATAAGGGGAAGGAAAAAAGTCAGGCAGTGGATAGTCAAACACCTGCACTGTCTCCAGAACTTCCCACTCCTTAGCAGACCGAATCAATGGAGAAGGAACCAGCAAAAGATCAACTGGGGGATTGGCATCTGATGAAGAAGAAAAAGAAAGGGCCAAGAAGGGCCACTTTCCAGACAAGTGGCAAGAGGCGACATCTGACACAGATGACAGCAACTGCTGATGAGGGAGGAAAAGGGTGGCACCAGCAAAAGAAGCAGCAAAGCTCTAGGGAGCTGGAGGAGGAGACGCCTGAGCTCCAAGACATTGGAAACAACAAAGAGGCACGTGCACCCCAAACTCAGAGTGATGAGGCCAGCACACTCCAGCCCTGGGGTGCAAGGATCAGCAATGCCCCCGAGGGGGAGTGAATAGGAAAGACTTCTCCAACAGAGAATAGTCCAAACCTTGCTCCTTGCATAAATCGCCTCCTCCAGCTCGATGGGTGGAACAATTCTAACAGGGCGGATCAGGGTGGCTTCCTCAGCCCATCACAAGTAAAACAATTTGTAAATGGGTATGCAGGAGCAGACTCAAGGCTTGGAACTGTCAAAGACAGCAGCTCTGGCATACGACAAAAAATGCTTTAAAAGTGAGTATAAGGATTGCTTCTCTTAATGAGCATAGTGTTAAATCTACTACGTGATGTATTGCAACCATGCCAAGGTCAAAGCTGACCTGCTGCTTTTGCAGGAGTGTGCGATACTGCACCTCAGCTCCTACAGGCAATGGTCACAATGGTGGCCACGTGGGCCATTGATCTGGTCAGGAAGAAAAGACTCACGTTCCTCCAGCCTGGGTATTCTGTTGTGGGAAGGCAACTTCACATCTCCGAAGTTAAGCAGATGGTGGGTGGTCGCCTCCTTGTAGCAGATGTTATTGTAACTCTTTTGAGTACAAACATGTTTCCATCTGTTCCTATTCAGATGAAGTTACATTGTTTCATAGTTTGCCATTGTGAGATTTGAACTCTTGATTTTGGGGTTACAAACCCAGTACCATAACCACTTGGCTATTTAGGCCAAGCCTCAGATGTTATTGTACAAGAATGCTCCACTCCAGTTAATTAATATGTATGGCCTGGCTCAAAACAGTGAGCAGCTGACTGTCCTTCAGTAGCTCCTGCTGCTGCTGGCAACTTCCAGGCCTGTCGTTCTAGGCAGTGACTTCAACTGTGTCATCAATGCAGCTGGACGATCTGGTAGGGTCAACAGCAGATTGGACGCCATTTCCAGACGCCTGGTGGAAACAGTAAAGATACCAAGGTGCACAACACCTTCAGCAACCCTGTGGAAGGAGTGCAGCGTGGATACACCTAGCTGTGACCAGACTGGGCCGTCCATTCCAGGGTAGACTTCCAGTATGTGTCCCGAGCATTCATGGTCAGATCCATCGATGTCAAGCCGGTGTTCTTCTCTGACCACTGCCTTCTACTGGCCAACTATAACTTACAGGAAGATCAGAGGGTTGGCAGGGTGACCTGGAAGTTGAATGCGAAATTGTTGACCCCAGAAAATATTGAGGAACTCAAAAGTGATTACAAAGGTTGGAGAAGCTTGAAACTCCTCTTTGAGTATCCGGCACTCTGGTGGGCAGCAAACAATGTGAACATCAAGAAGATTTTCATTCTCAAAGGTGTTCAGAAGGCTAGAAAGGAACAGAGCGAAATGGCCAGACTCCAGAAAAGCATGCAGAATCTTCTCCAGCTGCAGTTGCTGCGATCAATGTCAAGGAGGATCTGCGAGAGGTGAAGAGCCAGCAAGCCTTGCTCTTTGCCTCAGAAGCCTTCAAGGTCGTCTTCCGGTCCAGAGTCCGCTCTGTGGAGCAGGATGAGATGTGCTCACGCTTCTTCTTCCAAAAGCTCCACAGAGAGAGCTCGGTAATCAGTAGCCAAAGGAAGGAGATGGCTAAAATCATCGCAGTCCAACATATTGAGGATCAATATGCTTCTGGCCAGCAGCATGTCAGAATCCATAAGAAAAGGCATCATTACCCTCATCTACAAATGGAAGGGGGAAAAGGAGGAAATTAGAAATTGGCGGCCCATTTCACTGCAGAATGTGGACTTCCAAATTCTGTCCAAGGACACTGACTATTGCGTCAAGCCTATCCTGGAGTCGGTGAACCCCCCCTGACAAGACTTGCGCTGTACCCGAGAGGAAGGTCTCTGACCACCTCGCGCTACTTAGGGATATGATTACCCATGTACAGGACAGCTTTGAGGACACCTGCTTCATCAACCTAGACCAGCAGAAGGCCTTTGACAGAGTATCTCACATTTACTTGATGGATGTGCTCTTCAAAATTTGGAGTTTGGGGAGGGAATCCGCAATTGGATCCAACTGCACTACACAAACATCAGTAGCACAATTTCAATCAATGGGTGGGAATCATAAAGCTTTCCAATTGAATTTGGAGTCAGGCAGGGCTGCCCTCTCTCCACTGTCCTGTTTGTATGTTGCATAGAACCCTTCGCTGAGTCCATCAGGAAGGATTCGGGCATAAGAAGAGTGAAAACCCCAACAATGGAAGCACTCAGGTCAAAGCCTGTACATGGACAATATCCTCTTCTTCTGCTTGGATCCACTGTTGGTGCACAGATTGATGAGCATCTGCGACCTGTTTGAACTGACCTCAGGAGCCAAGGTAAATCACCGCAAGAGTGAGGCCATGTTCTGTGGGAACTGGGCTGACCGAGCCTTTGTCCCCTTCACTGTCAGGTCAGACAATCTGAAGTACTGGGGCTGTAGTTCGAAGGGACCAGGGCATGCGCCAGAAACGGGAAGAAGCAAGTAGTTATGGTTAAATAAAAACTGGGCATGTGGAGCAATGGTCCTTCTCCATTGCAGGTAAGAGCCTGGTCATCAGCTGTGAGGAACTCTCGGTGTTACTGTACATGACACAGATCTGGCCCATTCCTCACTCCTGCGCCCTGGCGATTACCTGAGCCATCTTCCGCTTTATCTGGAGGTCAAAAATGGGCCATGTTTGCAGGGACATAATGTACAAATCTCTAGCTAAAGAGGGAAAAATCATGCCTAACATCACCCTCATCCTGATGTCCACCTTTGTGGCTGCATCAAGCTATGTGTAGACCCCTCAAGCCCACCAGGGAGTGGTCTGCACATAACGTCCTAGAGGCCCTCTGGGAAAAGGAGATGGTAGATCCTGTTGGATGGTTCTTTGAGCAGAGTGTCAAAGCCATCTGGCAGAATGCCTCATCACCAGAACTTTCAAACTAGCACCAAGATGTAGCTTGTCTGCTGGTGAGAGAGACCGCCCTGCCTGATCCTCCCTGCGTCCGGAGTCTCACCCCCTCCTCATATTGCCCTCAAGGTGTCTGTCATGAGGAATAGACTGTTACTCAACTCCTTCTGGAATTTGCCTTTGCAACGCAGATCTGGAAAAATATGCAGTGGTTTTTATCAAGGTTCATCCTGAGCACCTCTGTGACACAAGACTCCATGCTCTATGAGCTGTTTCCAGGGATGTATATTGAGATAAACATCAACTGCAACTGAAGGATAATCAACTCTGTGAAAGACACTCTTTGGTCTGCCTGAAACCTGATGGTCTTCCAGTGCAAAGTGTTGTCCTTGGCTGAGTGTTGCAGACTGGCACATTGCAAAGTCCAGGCCTGCATGCTGAAGGATGCACTGAAGCTTGGGGTAGCTGCTGCAGATGCGCAATGGGGAAAGATTGTTGACTAAGGTCTTTCAACCGTAGTATACCAAAGGGCTGGAAAATTTATAGAACTCCCTCAGGCTGTAAGCCTAACATTGAATACGAATACCAAAATGTTGAACTTGTCTCGGGGCACCTCAGAGAGGAACATGCTGCATGAAGGAAATTTGCATTTTATTGCACTTTTTGTAATTTTTCAATTTGAAATGTTTTTTGCCCCCAGGCTGTGCACCTGACATGGAATGTTTACTGAAAATATCACAAGAATTACAATTGTATAGAGGCACCTGGGAATGGGACACACTGTACGAAGACAAGTTAGGTTTTATGGCAACTTCAAACTGAAAAGTTTTGTAATGAATTTTTTTTTACAAATTTTCTTTAAAAAGTTTTTATGTTTTTGGTTATCAGGTTCACTTTGTCCAGTGAACCCGAGCTGTGCCTTTGATATTAACACATTAGTTGGTGCTTGAAACAATACAGGCAGAGAGACCAACTGAACAAACACTGGTGGTTCATTGGAACTAAGGACAGAACACTAACACAACGTATGCTTTTTCAATCACCTCCAGCTCTAGATTTACAGTTACCTAGGTAGCCTGCGCTGGGTAGCAATTGATTGATACAGTCACGTGGTCAGTTAATTAAATCTCTTAAAGCTACATAGCACACCACTTTACCACAAAAGTATATTTTTTGGCGGGAAAAAAAAGTGGATTGAACAGTCCATACGTGATCCAACAGATCAGAGACCGTTTCAGAGTTCACTTTGCATTAGTTTCAATTATAGCTGGAATAATGTTAAAGATGAGTGAATTTGTCTTTTTAAGGTGGTCTCACGTCCCTACCAGAATTTAATCTGGCTGGTTTTACTTGAGTTACAGTACAATTTACTTCAATATAAATCTGAAACCACTTTACATTTTTGCAAATGAAGTGGTAAAACCAGACTGAAGCATAAATTCACTGCAGGCGCACACACTTCTGTGTGATTTTCTAGAATGAAGCAGGATTTTAGTCAGGTCACCGCACGCCACTTCAAGAGATTTCACTTTTTCTGATTGTGCCTACAAGGCACATGTCATGTGCAGCAATTGTGGGCAGCTCACACAGTTTTCAGTTTGCTCGCAGATACAGCAAACTATTAGGAAGGCAAAGAACATGTCAACCTTTATTGCAAGGAGATTGGAATGCAAGAATAAAGAAATCTAACCACAGTTGTATAGGGCTCTGGTGAGATCACACTGCAAGCACTGTGTGCAATTTAAGGGAGAATATGCTTGCCTTGGAGCAGTACAGCAAAGATTCACAAGATTGGTTCCTGGGATGAGGAGTGGTGCTCTGTTAAAAGGCTGAGTAAACTGGGTCTATATTCTATGGAGTTCAGAAGAGTGAGAGGTTATCTTATTGAAACACATAAGATTCTGAAGGAGTTTGACAAGATAGACACTGTGAGGTTGCTTCCCCCTGCTGAGGGGGATTGGGGGCTGGGGAGCACAGTCTCAGGATAAGGGGTTGATAATTTCAAACTGAGGTGAGGAGACATTTCTTCACTCAGTAGGGTAGAGAATTCCAAAGATTCGCAATGCTGTGGGTTGGGGGATTGTGGATGCTCCCATTGTTAAATACATTTAAGGCTGAGATTGAATTTTGGTCTCTCAGGGAATCAAGGGATATAGGGAGCAGGCAGGAAAGTGGAGTTGAAGCCAAAGATCAGCCACAATTGTATTGAATGGTGGAGCAGACTCGAGGGCCATATGGTCTGGTCCTGCTCCAATTTCTTATATTCTTACACTGTAGAGCTTAAACTTACCATCTTCCTTCGATAGATAGACTATATTTTTGTTGGATTTCCAGGTCCTCCCTCAGTCCTTGGTTTCTAAACAAGCAGACAGCATGCTTTCATTGTAACACAAAAAGTATATTAGTAGGTATGACACAGCTGGTCATTGCCCTGTCTGTCCTCTGACGGCGTATTGATTTATTTTAATTGATGAGTTTTTTCAGAAAAGGGGAAATATACTGTACTGTAGCTCTGATTTCCTGTAAATACATTGGAATGGGGAACAGTTTGGAAAATAGAGGGCAAGTGCAGAAGACCTGGAAGTGAACCCTGACTTGGTGCAATATCTTAAAGTGGATTATAGTGAGTTGGCAGCTCATTTCCTTTACTCTAAGGATTGTGATTCTTCACCTTCGGAATTTTCTACCCTAGAAAACTATGGATGCTCCGTCGTTGAGTTTATTTGAATCAGGGATCGATAGCTTTTTGGGTGCAAAGGAAATCAAGAGATATGGGGATAATGTGGGAAGGGATAGCTGAGGTAGAAGATCACCTGGCAGGGCAGGCTTGAAAGGCTGAATGTGTTACGATCCAATTAGGGGTCAGTAACTTTTTGTTTAAAGTAGACAAAGTTTGAAATCCCAGATTTCTCAGCAATCTACCCTGGTGTCAATAATCACTGAGTCACAAAACCTTGTCAAAAATCAATCTCTCTCTCTCCCTCTCGAGGGATTTCAGCTCTTCATTTTTGAAGACCTAGCCCCTGAATTCCCTCAAAAGCTGCTCTAACCCAGACTGCCTCAACAATTGCTCACCTCCTGTATGTTCAATCTCTTTACAAAGCTGTACTCCTGTGTCTGATTACCAGCACACTTCCAACTATTTTGCAGACTGAATGTTTTAATACTAATTTAGGTCTAACCCCCAAAACACAACATCTCTCTGGACTGTACTTATTTGCAAGCAGTGTAGACATCATGTCTGCAGTTCTCCAGCTAAGTAAGCTCACCTGCTGTTTTATGGCCCCCATCTCTACTCTGACTCTATTAAGCAAACATGGTTGATCTTCTAAACTGTAATTTCCTTTCAGGTGTTCTGGTAATTTCTAAAGCCCGGCCTTTTGTTATCTTACCTTCACAACAATAATCTTACCCAAACCAAATGTTACCTTTAAAATATTAACATGAACCATGAACTAGATATTCATCACAAATGTCCAACTTCTGCTCCTGTTTCTTACATTAAGATCTTTATAAATCTCTTTTTTTTCATTAACTTCGTTTATTAATTCCATTAAACATCAAGAGATAAAAAGTGTGCTGTCTACTTTCTATTGCCTGTTTTACAAAATCACACAAAGATCTATCTTCTAGTTTTAATCTTCCAATTCAGCTGCTAGCAGGAGCCCAGGAGAGTATCGACACTGAACAGAATGTAGATGTGGTTTGAGATTTCCCAAAGGTAGGTTTCACAATGTCTCTTCCAAAACCCAAGATAAGTAGTTTCACACTGACTGTGGTGTTAATGCAGTTGGTGTGAGATATCATTGCATCAACAGGAGACTTCCAAACTTCATTTTTAATCTTTTCATTGATGGTAGAAAGCCAACAAAACAGGCTAAAGATCAAAGCCGTACACAGCCTTTGACCAGAGCTCAGTGCATTTGTCTTTTAGCAGATTTGATGCTCAATATGTCCACCCACTGGAAAATGCTAATTAAAGAAAAAGAACAAATGAAATGTACAATAACAAGTTAGAGGTGATCACACTTAAATTGTACATTGTTGGTCAGATCACATTGAGTTTGATGCCTATTTCTGACCACTGATACATAAGGGCGAGAATCAAGCCCTAAACCAGAACAGACCAAAGCTATGAGACTGATTCCTATAGCAGCAAAGGATTGTGTTATGATGAAAGTCGCAGGCTTTTCAGCCTTGAAAAGGGACAAAAGTAAGGTGAATTCACATTGGTGTAAAGATAGACCATGGTACAGAAAAGAAAATTAAAAAAAAGCACTCTTCCAAACTATGCCATGGCAGTAGGTCAAGGGTGCAGTAGTGAATGACAAATTGAGGACTGATGTAAGGAACAATTTTATACAATGATCAACACATGAGAAGAAATTGCAGCTGGGGTAGTGAAGGCCAGTAAAGAGCATCTCGCCTCTCAAACTGTCTGATGGTTCATGCTGTGTCTTGAGACAACATCTTAATTCCCCTGTGTGTTGATTTACTCAGTTCTTCCTAGGTTATCACATTAACAGGTGGGCCCACGGTACCTATGGAGAACAAAAGCTGTTTGTTGAAGGCAAGTTTGGTTTCCTAAGGGGCCTGCAGTAGTCCCTTTAGGCAATACTGATTAACTTACTCCATGCCATTCAGGGCCGGTGCAACGACTAGGCGAACAAGGTGGTCGCCTAGGGTGTCAAGATTTGTTGGAGGTGGTGGGTGGGGGTGCAAAGGACTGCCAGATTTTAAAAAAATCTGAACGGAGGCTGGAATCCCACAATTCTGCCAAAGGTCGGAAACAGCCATTCCCACTCAGTCAGCTTCTGACAGCTGCTGAGAGTGAAACGTTCTATTTAAAATAAAATGATTACTACTTCTACCAGCGCAATTACTAAAGAAAGACAGTGGCACACTTTCATTTCTTTTGTAAGTGGACAATTTAAAAACCATTACCAACATACACACACAAAATAAACCTAGGAAATGGTGGCAGCTTTCTTGAAAAAAAATATGGGTTATGATTCACAGGGACAATCGGGTAGAAAGCTCCACTGCTAACAAAATGTTAATTAAGACCTTCCTGACATTGTTGCCTAACATTGAAGATGTTGGCAACATTTGCGAGGTTGTGTGTGGGGTTAACAAGGTTGTCACACAGTTCTCCTTTTATTAACATGATGCTGGGCGAGGAGTTCAAGACGCTCCGCAAGTCGTCAAATGCTCATTTGTTCTCCTCCCCCAGCCCCACCAAAGAGTGCTCCAGGTTGCTCCCATCCCCGTCCCTGAGGGCTGTCATCCCAATAAATTGCTGCATTTCATACCGCGCAGGGACCTGGACAAAAGCTCACACTTGCCCCTTTGTCGACTATATTTCTCTTGTGTTCACTTAGCATCAAAATAACGGTGCATTGGTGTTTCAGGTTATGTGCATGTGCTTTGATTAGCACTGTCAGCTCAGATGCTATAACTGACCTGAGCCCAAGCCTAATATAAAGGATTTATCACTTTGTTCAACGCTTGCTTAAAACTAATCGTCAAAAAGAATCCTGCAGGTTAGTTTACTTGTCTCTTTCCTGTCTAGGAAACACACATGTAATGAGGGTTTTTCAGACCTTCATTCCTTCCCAGAATGGGGTAGGGCAGGCAGAAAGGCTGAAGGTTCACTCAGGGTGGCAAGTACTCTTGCACTGGCCTTGTGCCCAGTACTAATGGATGGAGTGTCTGTGGTTGTGTTTCGTCTGTTAGTCCCTCAAAATTACATCAAGGTCCTATGTATGTCATAGGACATTGGTTTTCATACATACATGAGGATTGTATTTAATGCAGATGGGCACCAGGTCTCCCACTTATGATGGCTCAAAAATATGGAGGTTCATGGATTGTGAATGTGATCAGGTTAAACTCTATGATATTTGGGCTGTTTACTCCAAAAACTCACTCTAAAAAGCAAAGATTTTGAAACTCAGCTTTATTAAGTCTTGCATACAGCACATATTTCTGGTGACATCTACTTTCAGTCATGCTTTTCATTTCTGGCACGCTTAAAAAATTTATTATAATTACCTCTAATTGACTTATTTCACCTCCAAAGTATGAGCAACATTAAGCCCAGCCTTCTCAAGCTCCTGTTGCCTTTTCAACTACTTAGCTCCTGTTTCAATCACCAATATTGGCATGGTAGTATAGTGGTAATGCTACAGGAGGAGTAAGGCCGTGGCCTGGTTTAATGCTCCAGAGACATGGGGCAGAATTTTTTGCTGAGTGGGTGGGTGCGTGCCCGAGTGTAAAATAGCGCGTGACAATGTCGGGCGAGCGTCCCGATGTCATCACACACTCTCACAATATTTCTGTCGGCGGACGCGCGTGGATGCCGGAGTCGCCATTAATTAAGAGGCCAGTTAAGGCCATTAAAAAGGCAATTAAGACCATAAGATGTAGGTGCAGAAGTAGGCTATTCGGCCGATTAAGTCTACTCCACCATTCAGTGAGATCATGGCTGATCTGATAATCCTCAATTCCACTTTCCTGTCTTTTCCCCATAACCCTTGATTCCCTTACTGATTAAAAACCTGTCTATCTCAGCCTTGAATATACTTAACCACCCAGCCTCTACAGCCCTCTGCATAAAGAATTCTACAGATTGACTACCCTCTGAGAGAAGAAATTCCTCCTCATCTCTGTTTTAAATGGGTGCCCCCTTACTCTGAGATTATGCCGGGTCCTAGACTCTCCCACAAGGGGAAACAACCTCTCAGCATCTACCCTGTCAAGCCCCCTAAGAATCTTATATGTTTCAATAAGGTCGCCTCTCATTCTTCTAAACACCAATGAGTACAGGCCCATCTTACTCAATCTCTCCTCATAAGAACATCTCTCCATACCTGGGATCAACCTAGTGGAGCTTCTCTGGACTGCCTCCAATGCCAGTATATCTTTCCTTAGATAAGGGGACCAAAATTGTTCACAGTATTCTAGGTGTGGTCTAACCAGTGCCTTGTACAGTTTTAGCAAGACTTCCCTATTTTTATACTCCATTCTCTTTGAAATGAAGGCCAACATTCCATTTGCCCTCCCTATTATCTGTTGAGCTTTTTGGAGTTCATACACAAGGACTCCCAAGTCCCTCTGTGCTGCAGCCTTCTGTAGTCTTTCTCCATTTAAATAATCTTCAGCTCCTCTATCCTGCCAAAGTGCATAACCTCACATTTTCCCACATTATATTCCATCTGCCGAGTTTTTGCCCAGTCACTTTACCTGTCTATATCCTTCTGTAGACTCCTTGTGTTATCCTGACCGCTTGCCTTCCCACCTATTTTTGTGTCATCTGCAAACTTGGTGATAGTACATTCATTCCCCTCATCTAAGTCATTAATATATATTGTAAATAATTGAGACCTTGTGGCAATCCACTAGTTACAGGTTGCCATCCTGAAAATGACCCCTTATCCCAACTCTCTGTCTTCTATCAGTTGGCCAATCCTCCATCCATGCTCTTATATTACCCCACCACCTTGGGCTCCTATTTTATTAAGCAGCCTTATGTGCGGTACCTTATTGAATGCCTTTTGGAAATCCAAATGTATTACATCTACTGGTTACCCTTTGTCTATCCTGCCTGTTACCTCCTCAAAGATCTCTAGTAAATTTGTTGGGCGTGACTTACCCTTCATGAAGGGGAATTGATGCCGATTTTCCATTGCCCGTGTGATTTCATGCTCATCGCATGGGCAAAACAGGCAGGCGGCCAGCTGACAATTTCAAAAACAGTCATCCACAGGTGGGATAAAAAGTCTCAACAGCATTGCCAGTGTCAGTAGCGGGGAGTTTGGTACATAGTTTGCTGCTGGTGACTTATTGGGACTTGGCAGCTTCATCTCTGTTCGGGACTTAATTGTTAGCATTTCCAGGCTTTGTTTCAGGATTCCTTGGTGTCTCCAAGGACCCTGGAGAATTCAGACTGTGTGGATCTTTCCAGGTATCAGACAACTTATTCAACTTCTCCTCATAAGAACATCTCTCCATACCTGAGATCAACTTAGTGAAGCTTCTCTGGACTGCCTCCAATACCAATTTATCTTTCCTTAGATAAGGGGACCAAAATTGTTCACAGTATTCTAGGTGTGGTCTAACTAGTGCCTTGTAATTACCCTAGTAATGGGGAATGTGGTCTCCGCTGGTGTCTCGTCCTCTGAGGTGGAAGAGAGGGGCAGAAGAGAAAGGCGGCCAGGTGTCCCAATGCAGCTTCCAGGGAGCGACTTATGGGAGGAGATGTGCAAGCACGTAGGAAGTAGGCAGTAGGATGTCCAAGGCAGAAGGGTCCACAGAAGATGCCACTACCCTGCTGCCAGGGTTTACATGTGGCGATGCAGCTACCTCAATATGTCTGGGGTGTAATGCTGAAGGAGGCTCTGCCTCTCAAGGGAGACAGTGGCCTCCATCTGTCAGATGATTGGGCCTGAGATCAGCTCCAACTGTGTGGGTGGACACCCCGTGCCAGTGGCTCTGAAGGTCACAGTGGCCCTCAACTTCTATACCTCCAGCTCTTACCAGGGGTTAGTGGGGGATCTGCGTGGAGTCTCCCAATCAGCTGTCCACAGTTGCATCAAGCTGGCGACAGATGCTCTGTTCAGGCGGGTAATGACCTTTGTTCGTTTCCGTATGGATGATGCCAGCTAGGTTGAGCGAGCCAGAGGGTTTGCAGTGATTGCTGGGTTCCCCTGCATTCAGGGTGCAATCAACTACACACATGTGGCCATCAAGATGCCAGCGGGTCAGCCGTTTGCCTTTGTCAACAGGAAGTGATTTCATTCCATGAACATGCAGGTAGCATGTGACCACAGAATACATATTCTGCAAGACTGTGCAAAATATCCTGGCAGCACCCATGATGTGTACCCCCTGAGATATTCCCAGATGCCGAGGCTTTTCAGTGCTCCAGCCCAAATGGATGGACGGCTGCTGGGTGACAAGGGCTATCCGTTGAAAAGGTGGATTATGACACCTCTCCGCTACCCAAGAACTGAGGCAGAGTAACGGTATAACAGGAACCATGGCTCCACAAGGACAGTAATAGAGAGGAAAATAGGTCTTCTGAAGATTTGCTTCCGATGCCTGGACCCTTCAGGGGAAGCACTACAATACCTCCCAGAGTGGGTGTCACTGATAGTGGTTGCATGCTGCGCTCTCCACAATCTGGCACTGGCAGGGGGAGGATCTTGACACAGCTCCACAGACCACAGAGGATGAATCCAGTAGTGAGTCAGAAGAGGAGCACAGTGAGGAGAATGCTGAGGGTGTGGAGGCAGACCTCTGTAACCTCCAGGGACGCCTTGATCCAACGCTCCTTCAGCTAGGCTACCAAATGAGCACTACCACCTCATGCCAGGGCTGCCGCCTCCATCCCGGGTGTCTGAAATGAGCCTTTCCTTTGACCCCAAAGTCCACTCGCGCCTGTGCAATAAAGTTTTGAGCTGCCCATGTACAGCATTACATACTGGCATACCCCGCACTGCATTAAATAAAAAGGGTGAAGCTTACTCAGGCCAATAAGACAAAAGAAAATTTAACTCATGTTGACAGTCAAAACAAGTTAACAGAACCTTCTCTGGTCTTCAGCCTCAGACCAGTAAACATAAACAAAACATTGCACAACAGAAGATCACCCATGACCAGTCCTTCATGTGCTCATGATGCCTTAAACTTACATTTGCAAGTGCCGAGTCTTGGTGCACACCTCCCAACCCCCTTGCTGGCAGCGGCATTGGAGACAGCCTACTGACTCTGTTGTCTTGATGGCCTTGATGACCTTGGCAGTCGTCCTCTGGCCAGTGGAGCCTGTGCTGGCACCGCCCAGGAAGAAACGGCCACTTCCACAGCTGGCATCTCCCCAGTCGCCACACCCTCATCAGATGCCACGTTCACTGGCAGAGGGGTGGAGATGCTGCTGCCATCATCCAGAGTGCCCTGAGAGGAGACCACAGAGATGACAGGCAGCTTATGCACCAACGTGAGGTCACTCTGGATCACCCTGCTCACCATTGATGGATGGGCACTTAGCTGGGATACTGGGTGCTCAATCCATCTCCCACACTGACAGTGACCAGCTGAGGTCAGTGCCTGTGTGAGGGCTTTCAGGTCCGAGTGCATCTGATTCTGTTCCTGGAGCTGCCTCTCCATGAGAGTCACCACTCTCTCAATGGAGGAGGCAGTGCCCTCAATCATGAGGATCAACGCATGGACTCCTCTTCAACAGACACCATGATGCACATACGCTCATGGATCTCCACCAGATCCTCCCGCACATCCCGCTGGACATCCAGCAACTGCCACATAATGGACGACTCCAGAAACTTATCACCTGCCTTTTACTCAGCATCGTCCTGGTGTCGAGCAGTCCTCCGACTGCACCTCAAACAAGTGTGAAGTGACCTCACTGTTTTGCACCGATATTCTAGCTGAAGATCTAATACCCACCGAGGTGCTGGTATCTGTGCTGGTGCCTGGTTCAGGAGCATCTAGAGCCTGGTGGTCCTCTGACTCCAGGGGTAGGTCTTCGGGGTCCTGCGAATGAGTGCATGGTGGCAAACCTAAGGGAGAACAATGGCATGTTTAAGTTTAAGTTATCACACTGTCACTGTGCATGCCAGGCACCCCGATGAGACCATGGAGACCTGCATCATGGTGCTATCGTCTTTCCAGTTTTGAGGCTCCCATCAATGATGAGGCTACGGTAGAATGTTTGCACCATCAGAAACTCTCATCTCTGTGCACTGCCTTTGTCAGACACGCCAGCCTCTCCGCAGCCGGTTGACTGAGGTGCCTCTCCAGCTCCAGGGTGTCCAACTTGTATCTGGTTAGAATTAAGAGGTTTGCGGGATACCTGCTGGTCCACGACCTTTCAATGTTGTTGTGGGCCAACTTCTCCTGAAAGGACAGAGGAGCATTGATTAGTCCACTCTCTACCTGCAGCACCATTGCAGCCTGGCCAATCCCACCTGACAGGGCACATCCAAGCCGTGGCCCTCGAGCCTCAAGGTACTCAGCCAAGCAGCCAGGGCTCACCCCCTTGCCGGCTCTGGGGTCATTGGCTATTGGCACTCAGACTCTAAGACTCTAATACCCCTGAGCTCCAGGGTGGGACGGCCAGGCCTTAACACTTCAACACATTGATCCTTGCCATCATGGTACTCACCCTTCCTGAGTGCAGCAGGTCATTAAAGCTGTGGTGGCACTGGACCCAGGTGCACCGCACAACATCACGGCTGCTGACCAGCGCTGCCACCTCCTCCCAAGCTCTTTTTGTCAGGTGTGGTGTCCTCCTCCTTCCATCCCTGGGGACAAGGGCATCCCTCCTGGCAGCCACCTCCTCCAGGAGGACCGCGAGGCACTCATCAGAAAACCAAGGGGTGCCGAGTGCTCACCCGAGCTGCCCTCCTGTCTGCAGCTGCATTTGAATCCATCATTTATAATCTCCTGTTGACAACACCGAAGATATCTTCGTCACTGGCAGCCTTCCAGAGCCTGACTGTGTTGGTTTTAGACTGGTCGCTGGGCTGCCACTGGGCCCCGGCGGCTGACAGGCCCCCTCCCCCACCCACCCCTTCCTGACCATTGGGGAGCCGCCATTCACGTTCGGCGGACCTTAATTGGCCCCGTGAATTGTGGTTGGGAGCTGATCGCACTCGCCCACGGAACTCAAAATTCTGCCCATGAGTTCATAATTCTGCCAAGTCAAATCAATTAATTATTAAATCTGGGATTAGCATTGGTCATAAAGCTTCCAGATTCTTGTAAAAACCCATCTGGTTCATGAATGTCCTTCAGGGGATGAAATCTGCCATCTTTACCTGGTTTGGCCTACATGTGACTCCAGGCCCACACAATGTGGTTGACTCTTAACTGCCCTCTAAAATAGCCTGGCAAGCCACTCAGTTGTACCAAATCACTGCAGAAAAAGCACTGCGATGTACCCACACCACACCAGCAGTACAAGAAGATAATCTTTTAAATGAAAACCAACAGTACAAGAAGATGGCTCACTACAACCTCCCCAAGCGCAATTAGGAATGAGTTTGGCCAGTGATGCTCACATCCCAAGAATGAATTAAAAAAAAATACACCTTATCCTCCTCCCCCAAGCACCTTGAAGGTAATTTTAAATTTAATTTAGTGATGATGTAAAATGGGTAGCTAATTTGATATCAACCATTTTGCACGATTAGCCAAATTTGAAATTACTCCCTTGCTTCTCCCTGCCATTTATCCCAATCTGAGGGCGACTGCAGCTTAACCATTTGCAATTCCGCTCCTCCTCCTGCTGCCTCTTTCGAAGTGAGCACAGGTCTTTCCTTCCTGCTCCCATCCCAGGAGAGCTTGGGGCAGAATTTCAGATGGAGAGCTACTGCAATCTGACATTTCCCACAATCAAAATTCTCACCACCAGAATGAATTAACGAAACTTGGAGGGATTTCAATATTCATCATCAGCCATTTTGAACTTATTCTGAAAGGGAATATCCATTATAAGAGCTGCTAAATGTAACAGTGCTGTTACCTATTGCTTGTCATAATAAATGGATGATGATAAATGGACTGTGGCAGAAGGAAAATGTGTCTGCATGTTACGATTTTCAAGCAGGTGAGAAGTCTGATAAGCCTAATATAGAGCACTTGAAGGTAATTTGGTAGAAACTATGAAGAAGGATCTTTATGCACACATTTTCATTCTGCCAATTTTCTTCCCACTAGCCTTTCAAAAGAAAGATATTATCTGTAGACATCATGCACATAGCTAGAAAGGGCACGAGGAACACATAGGGCAGAATTTTCTGTGCCTGCTAGTGTTGTGCATGTTTGGTGGCATGGGTAGACAATATGGAGATAAGGCTGGAAATTGGTTTCACGATGTCTTTTACGATTGTCTGCCCAGGCCGTCAATGGTGGGCTGTGTTTCTCGCCATTGGACGTCAGGACCCTCGTTGTAATACATCTGCACATCATTATAAGGCCAGTCCAGCGGAATCATCCCCCACGCTGGATCGTCTGCCCACATCAACGTGCAGTCACGCCGACGTGTTTCACAGCAGCATATATAAGCTGTGCACCTAGCGAGCTGCTCTTTGAGGGCAACTCTGAGGTGAGTGCACAGTAACGTTGCGCAGCGCTTGCCCGGGTCACCTGTTGGACTTCCAAGGTTGAGGCGCGTTGTCGGGGGGTGGGCAAGGGGTGCCCTGCGGTTGAGGTGATTGGGTGTGGGCCAAGGGGTGCCCTGAGGTTGAGGTGATTGGGTGTGGGCCAAGGGGTGCCCTGCGGTTGAGGTGATTGGGTGTGGGCCAAGGGGTGCCCTGAGGTTGAGGTGATTGGGTGTGGGCCAAGGGGTGCCCTGCAGTTGAGGTGATTGGGTGTGGGCCAAGGCGTGCCCTGAGGTTGAAGGTAGTGCACAAGCATGTGTGAGGTGCGGCGGAGGGAAGCGGCCACACATTGGGGAAACCATGTATAAAGTGACCATTCTTCTACAGCTGAGACAGTTCAGACATAGCTATGTTCTGTCGAAGGGTCATGAGGACTCCAAACGTCAGCTCTTTTCTTCTCCGCCGATGCTGCCAGACCTGCTGAGTTTTTCCAGGTAATTCTGTTTTTGTTTTGTATTTCCAGCATCCGCAGTTTTTTGTTTTTTGTTTTTATCAGACATAGCTACATTGATCTATGTGGAGTCGGGTCTCCAGCTTAGCTTCTCACATATGAAAGAGCCACTTAGTGCTCCAGAGCTTTTCACCCCTTGGGTCCAGACTGCAAACTAATGAGTGTTTTAGTGGGCTGAAGAACAGTTGGACCACTGGGCACATTGTACAATCTCCTTGCTGAAGCTGGCCATGGACCAGACACTGGTGGAGGCGCTCAAAGCCCCTTGCAATGTCATCATTCAGGTTTGGATGTCTCCCTCATGGTCCAAGCTAACAGTGCAGCCTTGCAGTGTGAGTTGGGAGAATGTCTGCGCCTGAGCTGAGGGCACAGTGTGCAGTCCAGTGGGTGAGGCTGCCGCCAATGAGTCAGGTGGAGAGGTGGTTGTGGATTCAAGCAGTCATGCAGCGGACTAAACTCTGGCCATCCAAGTGGTGGCCACCACTCTCTGGGATGTGTTAGGGGGCTTTCGGACCTAACCAAGAGAGGCTCTTAGTACACCCAAGCTAACCCATGCATCTCTCTCTTTCATCCTGCAGCAGAAGTATATCTGGATCATGGAGCCTGTTGAACTAGCTTTATTCCTCGTGGTGTACAGAGAGCGGAGACAATGGGGGAAGAGAGTAACGGGGGTGCCTGGCTGCGCAGAGGGAGGAGTAGCACCCTTGGGAAGAAGGGGCGACTGGAGCTCGTGCACATGCCTCTGATGAGCCACAGCGAGCCATCGTTGGTCAACGCTTAGCTAGTCACAGGGTCCATAGACATTGTTTTTCATTCCTGTAGGTGACCGAGAACCAAAATGTTGCCAAAGACTGCGCATGTCTACGGCACTGGTTGGTCACATCTGTCACCTGCTGCAGGATTTGGCACCATGTGGGCATGCACTGCCAGTGGCCGTGAAAGTGATCGCAGCGCTCAATTTCTATGCCAGTGGCTCCTTTCAGGGCTTCACAGGTGACCTATGTGGGATATCACAAGGCTACCACCCACCAACGCATCCAGGAGGTCATGGCTGCCATCTTCACGAGGTCCACAAAACTTCGTGCATTTCGCCTGGGACCAGGACAGCCAGGATGAAAGAACGATTGGATTAGCCCAGGGTTTCTCACTGGTGCAGCGTGAGATCGACTGCACTCACATGAAGGTCAGATCTCCGTTGCAACAAAGGGTCAACAAGTCACCTGCGAGGGCATCTATTCACTGAATGTGCAGCTGGTGTGTGACCACCACAAACACATCCTGCAGGCCTGTGGACAACTTCCAGGCAGTATCCATGGGTCCAACATCCTCAGTCGGTCACAGATTCCTGACTTCTTCCAGGGTCCACAGGGGCTGCAGGGTTTGGCTCCTTGGGGACAAGGGCTACCCTCAGAGAACTTGGCTGATGACACACGTGTGGCGGCCTCAGACTGCAGCAGAGCGAAGGTCTAATGAGGCTCATGCTGCAACTCGCAACTTGGTGGAGCATCATCGTCGCCTGCTGCAGCCTTTACAACCTGGCACTGCAATGGAGAGGGGAGCTGGCTGAGGAGGAGTCGGAGGAGCTAGAGGTCTCCTCCGATGAAGAGGACGTCAATGGTAATGAGGGTGAGGAGGTCCTCGAAGGCGACGATAATGGTGATTAGACCCTTGCACTGGCCACAGGAGGCAGATGCACTCAGGAGGCCCTCATAGCTGCAAGATTTGTGAAGAGTGATGATGACATGTAGTGAGGAGACACATTGCATCTAATAATGTTTGACTCCACTCTGGCTTATAGCAGGGCAAATACCCTCTTTGATAATGCTCCTGTCATGGAGATGCAGTGGATGCCCTAATGGTTGCTTGATCGCAGGAGGATGATGATGACATGCAGTCAGGACACTCCACTGTGAATGTCTGACTCCTGTCTGGCTGAGGGCAGCTCACTTGCACTCTATGATCAGGGTCATATCAAACAGACACAGCCATGAAACTTTAAAAGCACCTGATTCTTTGTCCATCTTCAGCACCTGACCCCTTCAGGAGCACAGCATCACTGGTCACAGATGCTGAAGAGATGGGGGCCAGCCCTACCTTAAAGGTGCTGAAAGCACACACACAGAATTACCGAACTCTATGATGCTGGCCCACGACATTCTGGCAGCAATGACAAGCACTGTCAAGGTGCAAGTATTACTGATTTGTCCAGGGAGTGTGAGGCTGGATCATCACTTTGGTCTAAAGGCTGCACAAAACACAGGGAAGTGTCCCTGGACTGAGACACCTGCCTTTATCTTATTCAGAAAGGTTTCACATCCGAGTGACACAAACACTGCTCCTCAGAACAAGGAGTCATATGTAGGGAGAGATTCTTGGGAGTTCATTGACAATAGTGAACATTATGTACAAGCGATTAACACCCGTGCCCAGGCTGTGCACTAAGCTTGGCCTAAATAACCAAGTGGTTATGGTACTGGGTTTGTAACCCCAAGATCAAGAGTTCAAATCTCACAATGGCAAACTATGAAACAATGTAACTTCATCTGAAACAGATGGAAATAGGTTTGTACTCGAAAGAGTTACAAATGAACATGGTCATCAAGAGTTCAAATCTCACAATGGCAAACTATGAAACAATGTAACTTCATCTGAAACAGATGGAAACGGGTTTGTACTTGAAAGAGTTACATCTTCTTGGAGGGTGGTCAGGCGCTAGTGTGCCTACGCACACAGGTGGCGACTTTCCGCCTTCAGACCCTGCAGCGATACCTCTACGTCGAGCCTCCTCCTAGATGGTGTGCCCTGATGACGTATTTCTTCCGTCAGGTGCACGGCCTGAATTATGACGTGCAGCTCCTGTTTATAGAACAGCTGGGCCTTGGTGGCTCCTTGCAGGCGTTGCCCGTCTTTTACCAGGACCTGATCAAAGTCTGGGAAAGTGGTCGCCTCGCGATGCAGCTCTCCCCCGTCAGAAGTAGCGGCTATCGTCAGAGAGCCGCTGCTCAGGAATCTGCCCCTCCGTCCTTTTCAGTGGTTGGCGGAGAGGAGGGCTGTGGCCGCAGGGGTGACCAGGATCGGGGACGTGCTGGGTGGCGGAGGACTGGGCTGGATGCTCCTGCAGGAGTTGGCGCGACGCGCATCTGTGAGTGTCCAGGTCGCAGCCGATGCCATCCAAGACCTGAGAACGGTCGTGCTCGGACCCGACGTTATTTTGGGTCTTGAGGTGGCCCAGGTGCGTGGTGGTCTTCCGTCTGAGCGTTCCCCTGTTCGGACGGAATTCCACATTGGTCCCAAGCCCCGAACCCTCCCTCGGGTGCTGGTGCCCCGCAATATGAGCCGCCTCGGGGACATGCCCTCTGTGCCTTTTGGCATGGCAAAGAGGGGCTTTTTGTACGGACTGCAGCTGCACACCTTCCATTTTCTCGCCCTTGTCCGTCGACCGGACACGCCCTGGCGTGCCTTGTTGCCGTCCGGCGGCGGAGGCCCCCGATGGGAGGCCCTCTACGGAGGTGTCCTCCCCCTTTCTATCGGGGACCTGGGTTGGAGGGTGTTGCATGCAGCAGTCCATTATAATAAGAGGATGCATAGGTTCATGGACTCTCAGGACACGTGCCCTTTTTGCGGTCTTGTGGAGTCCGTGGACCATGTATACATAGGGTGTTGTAGGCTGCACTCCCTTTTTAGTTATTTGAAAAACCTTTTATTGATGTTTTGTTTGCACTTCAGCCCCACGGTCCTGATCTATGGGCACCCGGTGCGGAAGGGGGTCGGGAAGGAGGAGGACCTCCTCGTGAACCTGCTCCTGGGCCTGGCCAAGTTGGCCATTAACAGGTCCAGGCAGCGGGCGATCGACGGGGGAGTCCCGCCCGATTGTTTGTCCCTCTTCCGTGGCTACGTTCGCTGCCGGATGTCCCTGGAGAAGGAGCACGCGGTGTCTGCTGACACTCTCGAGGCCTTCCGTGCTCAGTGGGCACCGCGGGGACTGGGGTGTTTTGTTGACCCCTTTAATCACATTTTGATTTAAAGTTTTTAAGTTTCCTTTAAACTTTGTTCTTGGTTTTACAGCTGACCTGAATTAGGGGCTGTGCCTGATTTATCCCAATTTTGTTGATTTGGTTTTCATTTAAAAGATTATCAAGAGTTCATCTTCTTAACGATCTCGTGGAGGTAATTGTGGATTCAGTTGGTTCCCTGATACTGAGGAGAGAAGGTGTGTGGTGTTGGTGTTGCTGCTCCTCAGTGTTTCAGCTGTTTCTGCTGCTGCCTTTGGGGTTGTTGCTTCTGCTGTGTGCTGCTGCTGGACCTGCACTCGAGGGTGTTTGCTGCTGCTGGACCTGCACTCGAGGGTGTTTGCTGCTGCTGGACCTGCACTTGAGGGTGTTTGCTGCTGCTGCTGCTCCTGCACTTGAGGGTGTTTGTTGCTGCTGGACCTGCACTCGAGGGTGTTTGCTGCTGCTGCTCCTGGACCTGCCCGTGTGGAGTAAAGGGAGAGAGAGGGAGAGAAGAAGAACAGCTTCTGTTGTTACAGGACAGGAAGGCCAGGACTGTGTCTAAAAACAACATCCTAGGTGGGTGTCCAACATTATTGTTTGTGTAAGGTGGGGGCAATAAAGGACTGTGTTTTGTAGGGGGAGGCAAGAAGACTGCCAGAGGGTTTGGGGAAGGAAGAGAGGGAGGGTGAGTGTGTGTGCTGAAACCATCTTTCTGCCGCCCCTCCCCCAACCCAGCCCTTTTCCCCGGTAAGGCCAGCAGTAGCTGGTGAAGACATCGCCTCCCCCTGCCTGAAGAACATCAGGCCCCCACCCACCGTCCATCCACCATCGAGGACACCCACCTGGACATTTACCTCTTTCCCTCCTGTGCCTCCCTGTCTTTTACTCCTCTCCCTCCTCTCCTCTCCTGCCTAAAAGAGGGGAGGTTGTTTCTACCTCTCTCCCCCACCCCCTTTCCTCAAACAAAATGGCCAATCCTTCCCAGGGTGGGCGTGGCTCTGGCCCTAAGGCCAATTCACCATCGCCTGTGGCCGGGCCCTCGAGGGCTAATGTGGAGGCGGTTTTGTCACCGGTGGCAGGGCCTCAAAAAAAGAAAACCTATGCGGGGGTGGCTGCTTCTGCAGCTCCAGCTGCTCCTGCTGCTCTGTCACCATTCCACCTCCTCACCAGGGCCCTTGGGGTAAAGAGCTATGCTCACCCTGAAATGACAATAGAGGCCTGCGTAAAGGCTATGGCTGGGGTCGTCGGCCCCTCAGCCATTGTCGCGGCCTCTAAAATGTATGGGAAGGCCATCTTCTTCTTGAGGTCCGAGCGGGCGGTGCACCTCGCCCTGCAAAAAGGACTCACTGTGGGCGGGACTTTTCTGGCGGTGGATCCCCTTGAGGCCACCGCCCAAAGAATTATTATTTCGAACGTCCCACCTATTCTATCCAGTGAGCTCCTCCTCCCCCACCTTAATAAACTGGGGGAGGTCAGGTCGGGGGTTGCACCAATCCCGCTCGGCCTCAAAGACTCGGCCCTCCGCCACGTGTACTCCTTCCGGCGCCAGGTATTTGTCCGCTTGGCCCAGGAGGAGTGCCTGGAGGGAGCCTTCACTATTAATTTTGAGGGGACCGCCTATCGGGTCTTCTGGACCGTGGAGGGCGTGCGGTGCCATGCTTGTAAGGAGGCGGGGCACGTGAGGAAGAACTGCCCCGCCTCCAAGGCCACGAGCCCCACCCAAGCGGCTGCGGCTGGCACCGCCCCTCCTCCCCCCGCCACCACTCCATCTCCCTCCCCGCAAGGGGAGGCGACGCCGGCGGCCACTGCCATCTCGGCTGCCGGTGAGGCGGGGGGAGAGCCCCCGCGCCGTAAGAAGGCGCGGAGGAAGACCCGCAACCTGGAGGCGGCCCCTGAAACGCCCCAAAACCCCCAAACACCTGCAAGCACCGGCTCAGGGGAAGAAACATCATCCGGCTTCGGCATCGTGTCCGCGTGTGCTCCCGGGCCCGTGGGCGCTAAGGCGCCGAGTGCTGGGCCCGGCGTCGTCCCTGCGCGTGCTCCCGGGGCCGGCGGGGAAAAGACGCGGGACCCCGAGCCGGGGAATCAAACAACCAAAACCCAGAGGGTGGAGTGTCCGGGAGGGCTGGACAAGGAGGAGGGGGCCTCGGAAATGGAGGTCTCCCTAGCCCCCAGCCTGACCCGGAAGAGACGTCACTCTTCGGAGGAGGAAGTGGGTGATGCCCAAACTGAAGAAGTTGGGTGTGTCCCTTCCCCCGATGAAGAGATGGTGGCGTCTCCACCAAGTAAAATGTCGCCCTGTCCTCTGGGGGAACACAAAACCCCTGCACCGACTCCCACCACTGTTACCCCCGTCAACCTGCTGCAGTCCCCTGAACAGGGTCCCTCGGGGGTCACTGAAGGCACCTCCCTTGAGGTGGTGCCCGACTCAGGAACCCTCGATACCCCCGAGGTACCTTCTGGCTCGTCGGGGGACTGTAGCTTTCAAAATTTAAAAAATGTTAACGGGTCATTGGGTGGCGGTGAAAAGGAAGACCTTCCCGCTCCCTCCCAAACCTTAGCACTGGGCGTCCTAGTTTTAGGTCAGGAGCTTGTCCTGAGCTCCCCGGACGACCCGGTGCCGGGAGGAGAGCGGGCATCAGAACTGCCGCTGCCCTCTGACCCAAAACCTTTAGAGGAGACCAGAGAGGACCCCTCTGGCCTTGATCCTGGGGGTGGGATCGAGGTACAGGTGGAGCCAGCTGGCAGCTCCGAATCAGCCCCCGTACTCAATGCGGGGGAGGGGTCGGAAGCTGGAGGCGACGACCCGGAGGAGGAGGACGGGGTGTCCGTGGTGAACGCTGGAGATTATGCTGAGTCGCTCTCAAGCGAGGCGGTGGATCCCCTGGTGCCCTCCACTGACTCCCCCCTCATCCCCCCAAGGGAACTCCGGGACTTTTTGGCGAGTCATCGCGGTCGCCGAGACAGGGTTCAGTTGGCCTTGGACCGGTGACATTCTTTTCCGCTGGTGTTCTGGTCCACTCGCGAGGCTCTCAAGTCTCCCGAGTTGGATAGGAACGCGCGGCGGAGGGTCCAAACGTTTCTCGCTGGGCTCCTGAAGGAGAGGAAGGACTAAAAAGTCGTCTTCTTCTTTTTAATGACTTAAGGTGAAGGTTTGATGTACCTTTGACAATGAAGACGACTATAGCCAGCCTCAACATCCGCGGCAGCAGGGGCGCACAGCGCAGGTTCCAGAACTTCTCGGTCCTCAGGGACGGGAAGTATGCGTTGTGCTTCCTGCAAGAAACCCATACCGTTCCGGGAGACGAAGCCACATGGCTCCTGGAGTGGCGAGGGGGGGTCTACATGAGTCACCTAGCCTCCAATTCGGGCGGGGTGGCTATCTTGTTGGCCCCGCATTTTCAGCCGGAGATCTTGGGGGTCAAGGAGCCGGTGCCAGGCCGGTTGCTGCACCTGACTGTGTGTCTGGGGGGGGCGGTGCTTCACTTTGTGAATGTGTACGCTCCCCTGGGCACGCAGCAGCAAGCGAGCTTCTTTGAAGAAGTGACCACTCATCTCGGCTCCATCGACGCTGGCGAGTGCATCGTCCTCGGGGGGGATTTCAATTGCACCCTCGGGGTCCGGGACCGTCACGGTACCCCGCACTGCACGCGAGGTGTGAGTAAGTTGCGGGACCTGGTCAGGTCCTTCGACTTAGTGGACGTCTGGCGAAATCTCCATCCTGACTCCAGCGTGTTCACCTTTGTGTCACCTGGAGTCGGAGCGTCCAGACTCGACCGCCTTTACGTTTCGAAGGCGTACGTGTCCTGCGTTCCGGCTGCTTCTATACAGCAGGTTCCGTGCACGGACCACCGTCTGGTGTGGGCGGAGCTCACTTCGTTCAGCGCTCGGACGGGGTCCGCGTACTGGCATTTTAATAACCTGTTGTTGGAAGACCAGCGGTTCCTGGACTCGTTCCGTCGCTTCTGGGCCAGCTGGAGAAGGAAGCGGGGAGGCTTCCCCTCCTTGAAGCTATGGTGGGACGTGGCCAAGACTCACGTCCGAGTTTTCTGTCAAGAGTACGCAAAGGGGTCGACAAAGAGATGCAAATCCAGGGTCGAGGAGTTGGAGAAGGAGGTGCTCGACCTGGAGGCACGTCTCCGTCAGCCCGACGCGGACCCGGCCCTGCGGTCGGTGTACGATGAGAAGAAGGGCGCGCTGCGGGACCTGCAACTGGTCGGGTCTCGGGGCGCGTTCGTGAGGTCGCGGATCCGGTTCCTCAAGGAGATGGACCGCGGCTCCCCCTTCTTCTACTCACTGGAAAAAAGGCACGGGGTCCGTAAGCAGCTCTTTATGCTGCTGGCCGACGACGGATCCATTGTCTTGGATCCGGAGGGCATCAGGGCCATCGCCCGAGATTACTACACTGCCCTGTTCTCTCCGGATCCGTCCAGTGAGGATGCTTGCAGAGTTTTGTGGGAGGACCTGTCGCAGGTCGGCCCGGAGTGTGCCGGAAAGCTCGACTCCCCTATAAGTCTGGGGGAGCTGACCGGCGCACTCGACGGTCTTTCTAGGGGCAAAACCCCGGGACTAGACGGGCTGACCGTGGAGTTCTTCAGGGCGTTCTGGGACGTCTTGGGGAGTGACTTCGCGGGGGTCCTGGGGGAGAGCATTTCTACCGGGGAGATGCCCCTTTCATGGCGCAGGGCCGTGATTGCCCTGCTACCGAAGAAGGGGGATCTCCGCCTTCTTAAAAACTGGCGCCCGGTCTCCCTCCTCAGCACGGACTACAAAATCTTCGTCCGAGCCATGTCTTCTCGGCTCGGCACCGTGCTGGACCACATGATCCACCCTGACCAGTCCTACACCGTCCCGGACCGAACCATTTATGATAACATCCATCTGGTCCGGGACATCATCCACCATTCCCAGAGGGCTGGTCTGTCGAGCGCCTTCCTGTCTCTTGATCAGGAGAAGGTGTTCGACAGGGTGGATCATGAATACGTACTCGGAACTCTGTGAGCTTTCGGGTTCGGGACGCATTTTGTCGCCTGGATCCGACTTCTGTACACCACCGCGGAGTGTCTAGTGAAGGTTAACGGGTCCCTGACGGCGCCCCTTCACTTTGGGAGAGGGGTACGTCAGGGCTGCCCCCTGTCTGGCCAGTTGTATTCTATTTGCGTGGAGCCTTTCCTGTGCCTCTTGCGGAGGAGGTTGTCGGGATTGGTTCTGCGCGGGCCGGGCATCGGGGTGGTCCTTTTGGCTTACGCCGATGACGTGCTCCTTATGTTTAGTGACCCAGCTGACCTGCGGAGGATGCGCGAGTGCCAGGAGGTCTACTCTGCTGCTTCTTCTGCCAGGATCAACTGGGGTAAATGTTCTGGACTCCTGGTCGGTCAGTGGCAGATGGATCCCCTACCCGAGGAGCTCAGGCCTTTCACTTGGAGCAGGACCAGCCTCCTCTACCTGGGGGTCCATCTCTGCCCCGCTGAGGAATCCTGGCTGGCAAACTGGCAGGAACTGGAGATGAAAGTCACCGCTCGCCTGCAGCGCTGGACAGGACTGCTCCGAGTGCTATCTTACCGGGGTCGAGTTCTGGTCATAAACCAGCTGATCGCCGCCATGTTGTGGTATCGACTGGTCACTTTGACCCCTCCCCCGGACTTTGTCACAAGAATCCAGAGATTGTTAGTCGACTTCTTCTGGGACAAAAGATTGCACTGGGTCGCTGCCGAGGTTCTGAGTCTCCCGCTTAGGGAGGGTGGTCAGGCGCTAGTGTGCCTACGCACACAGGTGGCGACTTTCCGCCTTCAGACCCTGCAGCGATACCTCTACGTCGAGCCTCCTCCTAGATGGTGTGCCCTGATGACGTATTTCTTCCGTCAGGTGCACGGCCTGAATTATGACGTGCAGCTCCTGTTTATAGAACAGCTGGGCCTCGGTGGCTCCTTGCAGGCGTTGCCCGTCTTTTACCAGGACCTGATCAAAGTCTGGAAAGTGGTCGCCTCACGACGCAGCTCTCCCCCGTCAGGAGTAGCGGCTATCGTCAGAGAGCCGCTGCTCAGGAATCCGCCCCTCCGTCCTTTTCAGTGGTTGGCGGAGAGGAGGGCTGTGGCCGCAGGGGTGACCAGGATCGGGGACGTGCTGGGTGGCGGAGGACTGGGCTGGATGCTCCCGCAGGAGTTGGCGCGACGCGCATCTGTGAGTGTCCAGGTCGCAGCCGATGCCATCCAAGACCTGAGAACGGTCGTGCTCGGACTCGACGTTATTTTGGGTCTTGAGGTGGCCCAGGTGCGCGGTGGTCTTCCGTCTGAGCGTTCCCCTGTTCGGACAGAATTCCACATTGGCCCCAAGCCCCGAACCCTCCCTCGGGTGCTGGTGCTCCGCAATATGAGCCGCCTCGGGGACATGCCCTCCGTGCCTTTTGGCACGGCAAAGAGGGGCTTTTTGTACGGACTGCTGCTGCACACCTTCCATTTTCTCGCCCTTGTCCATCGACCGGACACGCCCTGGCGTGCCTTGTTGCCGTCCGGCGGTGGAGGCCCCCGATGGGAGGCCCTCTACGGAGGTGTCGTCCCCCTTTCTATCGGGGACCTGGGTTGGAGGGTGTTGCACGCAGCGGTCCATTATAATAAGAGGATGCATAGGTTCACGGACTCTCAGGACACGTGCCCTTTTTGCGGTCTTGTGGAGTCCATGGACCATGTACACATAGGGTGTTGTAGACTGCACTCCCTTTTTAGTTATTTGAAAAACCTTTTATTGATGTTTTGTTTGCACTTCAGCCCCACGGTCCTGATCTATGGGCACCCGGTGCGGAAGGGGGTCGGGAAGGAGGAGGACCTCCTCGTGAACCTGCTCCTGGGCCTGGCCAAGTTGGCCATTAACAGGTCCAGGCAGCGGGCGATCGACGGGGGAGTCCCGCCCGATTGTTTGTCCCTCTTCCGTGGCTACGTTCGTTGCCGGATGTCCCTGGAGAAGGAGCACACGGTGTCTGCTGGCACTCTCGAGGCCTTCCGTGCTCGGTGGGCACCGCGGGGACTGGGGTGTTTTGTTGACCCCTTTAATCACATTTTGATTTAAAGTTTGTAAGTTTCCTTTAAACTTTGTTCTTGGTTTTACAGCTGATCTGAATTAGGGGCTGTGCCTGATTTATCCCAATTTTGTTGATTTGGTTTTCATTTAAAAGATTATCAAGAGTTCAAATCTCACAATGGCAAACTATGAAACAATGTAACTTCATCTGAAACAGATGGAAACGTGTTTGTACTTGAAAGAGTTACATTGCCTTAACTTTCCTAACCCTGCTGCTACTTCTAGGTGCTCCCTGGACATCCACAGCGGAGGTGGAGGCAGCCTGCTGACTGCTACACCCTGTCTGTGATGATCTTGGCGGGTGTCATTTGGAGGACCAAGGCTTGGAGGGTGCCGGCCTGTTTTTGGGGTCTTGCTGTGTGGCAGTAACAGTCTCCTCGTCTGTGGAGCTGGAGATGCTGAGGTCACAGGAAGAGGGGATTCGGATGGGCCGGACACTCCTGAAGTCACCTGGATGGATGACCCCATTGGTACACCTGCTGATTTTCCTCCCTATGGATGTCCAGCTGCCCCTGAATGACTCCTTGAGGAGAAAGGGTAGCTGCAGTGAATTCGGGCTGCCCTGCACCCCTCTCATGAACACACTGTTGGAGGCCAACTGTGGCTTCAGCGATGGAGTTGAGCCCGCGCAGCAGTGCAGGAGTGACGTCCCGGGCCAAGGTCTCCATGGTGGCTGCCATCCTACCAGTGTTGTCCACGGTGCATTGGCATGCGGTGCTATCACCTCAACCTGAACATGGATGGACTCCTCCATCCTGCCTTGCAATTTGAGGAGTGAAGCATACATCCCTTCCTAATGTTCCCGAGCTTGCCTTTGCAGCTCCAGCAACTGAGACATGACCGAGCCCAAAGGCTCGTCCTCTGACTCGGACTCAGCACATTTCTGGCCTCCAGCAGTTGTCCAAGTGCCGGGGACCTAGGAAATCTCAGCTACCACCTGTTGTGTGATGTGCTCACCAGATTGCAATCCCGAGGTTACTCTAAAGCTGGGTCCCAATGAGTTGTGTGTCTTTGTGCTGGTGCAGGGGGGTGGGTGAGTGCTGTGATGATTCCGCCCATAATGTAGAAATACCTTTCAGTCATAATTAGCTCTAACCTGGCAACTTTTGCCACAGCCCTAAACCTCTCCTCTGATATTGCTCATATTTAACCCATTCTATCTTCCATCTGTTACAGACATACACGTTAGAAGCAGGGGTGTGCCATTTGGCCTCTTGAGCCTGCTCCACCATTCAATAAGGTCATGGCTGATCTGATCGTGGCCCCAACTCTATATTGCCGCCTACCCTGGATTGTCTTATTTTATTGCAAGCTCTTTCTTTGATGCATCTGTGTTTACCATTAGCATTTCTCAAACTGAGAAAAATCTTCTGCCACACAGCAGCTGCTAGCAGTAACAACACTTCACCCATCACCACTTAGCTCAGCATGCTGTGTACCGGACATTTTCATACGCTCTATGTAAAGTTACATAGCCCCATTGCAGGATGTGAGACAAGTAGAACGATGTAACCTTACTCAGGATGCATTACAGAAAGATGCTCCAGGGCCATTCTTACCAGTGGACAATGAATGTGATAGTTGGATTTCTTCACAACACAGTGAAGAATATCTTGACAAATGATTCCAAAGGTTTTCAATATGGTTAACTTACATTTGTAAAGTAGCATGAATTTGAATCAGTTTCAAATAAGAAAAAAAGAATGGTTTAGAAAGATGACCAATTTTCCTCCAACTATTGTCCTAGACTACTGCTTATACAAAAATATGGAAGTAATTCAACAAGAATTAAAAAAAGAAAACCAACTTATCTGTGTAAGTGGCTGCAGATGGACAGCATTTTGGGAGGTTCCTGGGTCTGAGGCTGGTGCGTTTCTAAGGGGCCTGATGTTTGTTTGATGTCAGCTTTGTAAAATTGGGCTGCTGCCTTCCGGAAAACCCGGTCTCTCTGTTTCCTAACCTGAGGGCCTTATAGGAACTGCAGCAGGGCATCTTCAAAACCATGAGTTCTAAAAAAAATCTAATTGCCTGAATGTGAAGCCAGGAGGTACAAGAATGCTCTTCCCAGCTCTACTGTTACATCAGAGATCACTGACCACCACTGTCTGTTCCCCAACCTCCCATTGCCACCTTCCCTCTCCCAATCACTGTCTCCCTTGATGTCCTGGTCACCCCTCCTTCACAATTGCTTCCCCTCCTTTCCTAGTCACTCCCTGTTCTCTCGCTTGCCCCCCCTCCCCCACCTCTTCCAAGAGCTACCTACAGGCTGCTGCTAGCAATGCAGCAGCTAATTATTCAAATTGTCTTCACTGACAAATGGCCTGAATACTCCATATCTCACCATTCTGAAGTAAATGAGGTCTGTGACCAAATACCACGTGGGCTTTGGGCCTACTGATTCTGACACAGGGATTGTTCCTTGCACTCAGTTTGCGCTGGCAATTCTTTGGACCATGACTTTAATTCTTGGAACGGAGTTCAATCCCTGTTTTAAGCTGACAACAGAGGAAGTATACTCAAAATCCACCCCCCCCCCCCCCTTTGCTCGTTCAAAACCTATTAGATTTCTATATTTCCTCAGCTCTGAATTGTCATTGACCTGAAACGTTAACTCTGGCCAGGATTTTGCAGCCCTGCCACAGTGGGTTCCCCTTCGGTGGGGCTGGCGAGCCATCGAAACCTCTGTTCACATTGGCCGGACTGGAAGATCCCGCTGGTGTGAGGGGCTGGGAAATTCCAGCCTCTGTTTCTCCCCACAGATGCTGCCTGACCTGCTGAGTGTTTCCAGCATTTTCTGTTTTTATAAATCATGGATTTTCTCTCATTGCTGTGACTGGAATACATCTAACAGCATAATTAAAATATTATAAAATATTAAAAATCATGCATCTCATTAATTCTCCGTCAATGTTTTTCTGCACATAGCCATCTAGTCTAATTCCAATTTTCTGCCTGCTCTCTGTATCCTTTAATAATTCTTTTTTCTGCAACTATCTTATTCCCTTTTAAAAGTACTTAAGGGCTCTGCTTTAACAATAGTTATTAATTGTTTCAGAGTGATGATGAAAACAGTCAGGTTCCTCAATTACTGATGGGCAAATGCACCTTGTAATTGGTAACGAACCATGCAGATCAGGATTTGTGCTGAGTTTTTGGATCTCATGATGGTGGCTGGGGCTCCACATGTGCCCCCAGGCTAAGGAAGGTAATCATCAACTAAGCTATCAGCTCCTGACTGCTATGCAGTAACCCTTACTGGAGAGTGCATATATGTGGACACCTAAGTGAGGAGAGAATTGGGCTCAGCTCTGATGCCTCAGTACCTGGACTCACACATGAAGAATGGTCGTAGATATTCAATTCGGTGAAAGGTGCTCTTTGGTCTATCTAAAACTTGCCGGTCTTCCAGTGCAAAGAGTTGTCTCCAACTGAGTGTTGTTGTGGTAAACTGAAGTGGAATACACCTTTAAGAGACTGTGAGCAGATTGACCACGTTACTGTAAGACCCAATAGCTGTGTAGCACGGGCTACTAGGTTAATGTTAGTCTAGAGTAGAGTCTGGCTGGAGAAGCACAGATCATGTTAATGCTCTGGTGTTTGTGTAAATAAATAGTATGTGCTTCATTTCATATTGGTCTCTGTGTCTGCTGTATACTGTAATCGACTCGCCTGCCAACAGATAAGCGTTCAACCTGTTCGCGATGAAAGCGACCTATAGTCAAAACATAACAGTTGCAGACTGGCACATTCCAAAGTCCAGGATTACATGCTGAGGGATGTACTAAAGCTTGGGACAGCCACTGCAGAGCCGCAATGGGGAAAGGTGGCTGTCTAAGACCTTTCAGCCATAGTGCACTGAGGGGCTGGGAATTGTGTAGACCCCCCTTGTGCTGTATGACTCATATTGAATGTATGCAGTGAATATCACATCTATCACAACCTCAGAGTGCAAACATGATCTATGGAGATAGCTTAAATACCATTGCACTTTCTGTAACAACCATTTTAAAATGTTTGCAATGTTCCTTTGATTGTATTGAAGCTCCTCAGGGTGCAACATCACCTATGTAGAAAACTTGAATATTATTGCACTTTCTGTGATGGCCATTTTGAAATGTTTTGTAAAGTTCTTTCAGATATTTTATGAATAAAGTATATTTTTGCAAGAAGAAAAAAGAATGGTCGTAGATATTGGAGAGTTGTTGGCGTCTGTGAACCCCAGCACCAGTCACTGCCTTCAGTAAAGGTAGTGAGAAAAGGGGTGGAAGAGAAAAAGCAGTTTCCTCCTTGAGTATGCAGTCCTCTTTGCTTTATTTTGCACAGGTACAGGTACAGGACCATCAGTATTCTCATTAGTAGATGAAGGAAGAGCAGGAACCATCGCTACCATCATCACGGAACATTTAGATGGGTTAAGACTCTATCATTGGGAGGAAACATTTTCAGAACACGTGGTACAACCAGTGGAGCAATCTGCCGCAGGCAGTTCCACTGCATGTCAGAGGTGTCACTTGGATGTATGTGGAGGGGTACATGCGCAGTACCGCAAGAGTTCATTCTTCAAGCTTTCTGGTCTGAAGCTGTTGAAATGGGATGCAAGCTGACATGACAGACCTCCATGAAGTTATGCAACCAGGTATAAAACCTGCGTGACATGAAAACATGTTAACTGTATAAAAGGCCAGTTTACCTCTACTATTAAATTTACAGAACTTCCACTATAGTTATTTATAGAGCTGTAATTACCCTTGCAGTAATCCTGCTACTCCCACTGACTAGCATATTTTGGCTCAATTTGCATTAAATTAACTTAATCACAGATATGCAGATGCAGAACCCTGAATTTTAACCTGTGATTCACTAACTATTTTATTAACAGACTTTCAGACTACAATGGCAGCAAATGAAGATTCTAACTCCAGCCAAAATTTGTGAGGAGAGCAAATCTGGGAAGACAACACAAATTACATTGTTCAAAAGCTGCGATCCTCTCAAGGCAGGCTTTATTTGAATTGATACAAATCAGCAATAACTTGACACAAATCTTGAATTCAAAATTTTCTTCAGGGCTGAAGCTAGTGAGATCTGAACGTTCAACAGCCAAGCTAAACGAGATGCCAAGGAACCAGGTTATGGAACCATGCACAATTGACCAAGCAAATTGTGTGTAGCTGTAAAACACCTTTGAAGTTGTTTCCTTTCAAACTGAAACATTATTGCTCACAGCAGAAGGCTGTTAAGACTCACAAGTCTTGAAAATCACACACACAGCTTTCTATGTAAGAATTGTTTTCTCTGATGCAGATTCACTTATTATTGGTTTGTTTTGTCTTCTGACACGGGTTTATTGTACAAACATCAGTGTGGATTATGCCTGGGTCATTGAGACCAGTCAGAGGAAGGTATAGCAAATATGAGACATAGAAAATGGTAAAAGGAGTATGGTCCTCAGAGACAACAATAAGTTAAGGAGAAAGGCTTGTTATGATCCCGTTAGGGGCCAGTAACTTTTTATTTAAAGTAGACAAAGTCTGAGATGCCATTTACCCAGTAGGAGAATAAAGCCACAAGGTCCCACAATTTTAGACAGAGTAAACTTTGTTATAGAAAGTCAGAAAATAAAACAATCTATAATATCCAATTTATATTCTAACATTCAGAATTAACATGAGGTAAAAATGAATTAACAGGCAAACTGTGGTAGGGGATACCGCACTGCAAGTTAAACAGCAGAAGCGACCAAGATAGATTCTATGGATTTTTCAGCAGTACTAACAATGTCAGTGACCACTGTGAGTCACAAATTCTCATTAACTCTGTCTCCCTCACAAGGGGTTTCAACTCTACACTTTCAAAGATATAGCTTCTGAATTCCCTTGGACTAACTCAACAACTACTCAACTCCTGATGGTTCAATCTCTTCTCCTGAGACTGCGTTCCACAGGATTCACAAAGCTGCACTCCTGTCTCTAATTACTGGCAAAATTCTAACTCTTTCACAGACCACTAGCTTCACTAAACTGGCACTGCTGCTAAGCTTCTCTGAACTCCAGTCTCCCAGTTGCACCAAGCTATTAATGACTCCCAGGGTTTCTTCTGAGCCCTAGCCCTCTCCAGCACGGAACCAGCGATCTTCCGACACCTCCTCAGCTCTTCAGGACTTCTGCTGAGCCCTAATTACACCAAATGGCTCCCAGGACTTTTCTGAGCACTCACTTCTTGGAGTTTCCTTACAGCAGCAGCCTTTTGGTATCCAGCCTCTTCCCTTGCTGCAGAACACTCACTCTCCCAGCAAATACACATAAAAATTGAAACTAGAGAACCTCCAGCCATCTCCATGATGACGTAGCCTGCATTGGTTCATCTTAAAACTAATCTTCAAATCAATTATTCCTCCTTTACAATTTCTCCAGTTAAGTAAGCCCACCTGCTATTTTATGGTTCTAGCTGTTAACCCCTTAAGTCAACATGGCTCCAACCTTTTAAGTATAATAGACTCCAAGCTGCTTTAGTTGCATTTATTCAATTTTCTACAGTCAAAATTTAATTTTCCTAGAACTAAACATTACCTCTAAAATATTACTATGAACTAGATATTTATCACAGGCTATGTTGCAATATAATTGTTTTACACTGGGTTTCTCTGTACTGGAAATTACTCCAAAAACAAATGGTATTGAGTAGAATTCTAAAGGAGCAAGGAACATAGTAATTAGCTCCCAGTCAGAGAGGGAGCCAAACAATGCATGCTTTCTTTTGGAGATAATGTATCGAAACATATAATTTTGGGGGGCTTTTGAATGTTTTTTGCTTGCATTTCTATTGATTAATTTTTAAGGAAATAAGTCATTTATTTTGTAGCAGGAGGCTGACAGGAGTGGATGGCAGTCCCATGGGGGAGTGTGTGTTAGAACTGGTCTGAACTTCATTTGAATCCCCCTGGCTAGCCTGGTATAAAGGGTTAACAGTTGGGCTATGCCAATGTATGACATAGATGATGATGACTACTGACAACAGTCAGTCAGGTGTTAGACTCTCTCAAGAGATGTTGGAATTATGCCTGGGAGCAACATGCCTACCTTGTAACCTGTTTAGCAGTAGTAAACAAATGTTAAGCAGATACCAGGGTATGTCTACAGTCTGTCTAAGAACCAAGCCCCACACCTTGAGTGCAGGACAGAGGATCCATCTCAGAACATGGTGGCAGCTGTGGAATCATTGATGTAAAGGAGACATCAGTATAATCGAAAGAATGTCAGAATAAAGAAACCTTTGAAAGTAGCTTGAGAAATTTCAGCAGAAGGAGCCGTGCTGGAGAGAGGTAACAATGACCGTACCTGGTGAGCAGTCCTTGCTCTTGCTCCACCCACTTGATTGCCTCGAGGGCCCACAGGGAAGCACGCAGTGGGAGTTATGAAAATGCCATTTTCTCCAGTACCAAGCAGCATCAGGTCTTCATGAAAAAGAGCCAAAGCTTCAGATGAGATCCTTTATTTATGCTGTAAGTCCAGTAGCAGGTGACATTCTCCTAAGGCAGGATGTGCAGGAGTCAACCACGAATTTTGATTCCATTATTATAGCTGTTGACGCCTATTTTAGCCTGAAGCAAAATTTAGTCATTGAACAAGCACATGTTAACCAGCGGTCACATTGACCTGGGGAATTGATTGAATTATTCCGAACCAGCCTATATTGCCTAGCCAGTTCTCACGGATATGGGGCGCTGAAGAACGAGCTGATTCAAGATCGCATGGCCATGGGTGTTCGGGATGAAAATCTCTCCAACTTTCTGCAGACTTTACTTTGGAACAAGCAGTCCAGCATGTGAGGAAGGCTGAATTTACAGCATTTAATCTGGCTGTAATTTGTCATGACTCCGAGCCTTCGCATGACTTCATAGATTGGGTAGGTCCACAGGCAGTAGCACCACCCATATGAAATCCCGTCAAACCAAGCGAAAGGGTGGGAAACTCCACACCGGCAGCCATTTTAAGATCCATGCGTTGTGGGCATGAAAACCCAGCGTAGATCCTAGGATTGCCCAGCAGGGTGTGCGAAATGCTTCTGGTGTGGCAAAACTGGACATTGCAAGCATTTCTGCAAATCCAGCAATTTTAATCAAAATTGCCCGAGCTGCAAATAATTATAAAGCACATTACATTTCTTGGAAGTAAAGTCAAGAAAAAGACAAAATTACAGAGATCGTAGGGGAAGTAGATAGTCCTAATGCTGGTCAGTTGCAGTCCAAGTTCAAGGCTTCGATACCGCTTTTAAACTTGATACCGGAGCTGCTGCTAACATATTAGCATCTGACCTCGACTGGCTTCAGCCAATGACTCTTCATCTATCAAATGTCAAATTACAAGGTCCAGGTGACATACACCTTCCAATCAAAGGCAGGGCTATTGCTGCTATCAGCCACAAGGGTTGACAGATCATTGATTCTCTCTATGTTCTTCACAATCAACAAACATTCTCTCAAAGGCCTCTGGGAAGAAGCTTCAGAAGAGGAATGATGTTAGCATGCTTCTAGGAATCTTAGAAAAAACGGATGATGCTCGTCATTTGAACGACTCACTGTCTTTCATGCAACAATCTTCAATATTTTAGTTAGAAGTAGTGGAAGTTCAGCCTTCAGAAGCTGAGGAAGTTTATACACTGCACAATAAGTTCCCTTCTTTTACAGATACAACATGCACTAGACCCAGGGCACACGTGGAAGTTTTGAATATCTCAGTTCTTCACAAAGTAAGGCGGATCCAGAAGACACTGCAGCAGATGGTGACCATCCCCATGAAGACCTGCTCACCTGAATTTGGCTCTTCCTAGAGAGTGTTGAGAAAGAATCCCTTGTTGTACTGAGTGATCTCTTTGAGATTGAGGTCCTAAAGAATGTTCTGTCTTTCACATTGATGAAGTCTCTGTTGACTTTTTAGAAGAATCAGCTGTGTTTTTAATGGCTAAACAGCATTCAGATCTTAGTTTCATTGAATCTACTGAGGTATTCCCTACTTTACCTCCTGTTGTTCATAAAGAGAATGCTTTGCCCAAGTCCAAGTTAGAGTCCATAGAGGATCACACTGTTCAATAGTTGGTACCTTCCAAGAGTGAAAGTCACTTGGCATCCAAAATTCAGTCCCAGTCAAAAGTCTTCTTCTCTTCAGAGTTGGATTCAGCACAGAAGTTGTGGCAGAATCTTTAGCATTTCTGAAGCTGCAGAATCCTGTACAGCAATCGTGTCTTGAGTTGATTGTCTACAGGAAATTTGTCTCATTAGAGAAGATGAGGTTGTCTTGTCTCCATATTTTCAGCAATTTTTTCCTACTGTCCATAGTGAACAACTTTGCACAGAGAGAAGTGGGGCTCGCTTAACGCTGCCTACAGAAAGTAGATGGTCCTCCCAAAATATCATTGGGAAATCATCCCTTCTTTTCCTGACAGTCTTACAGGAAGTTGATTGTTTTTTCCTTCGTCATCTAAGTTCATTGAAATTTCAGATTGTCAATGCCCTTTCAGTCGTTGATACAGCAATGGGTGATACAATTGTAATAGTCTTCCCTGGAGTTTGAAGATCATTCCTCTTCTGAAGCTTCTTCCCAGAGTCCTTTGAGAGAGCAACAATTTCGTCAGCATGTCCCAAGTTCATCTCTTCTACTCCCAGAGGGTCCAAAGGTCGATTCTCTTCCGTCTTCTCTTTGGAATCAGTCTTTTGTTGAAAAACCTTCATTGTCCTTGCAAATTAGTCATTCTGAAACCTATGCTCAGCTTCCCAGGAATGCTGACAGCAATGCTGATAGTGTTCTCCCATTCTGCAGATGATGATGTCCTATTAGATGCAGCAGAAAGCTTTCATGTCTCCAAGATGTCTTCACTAAGAGCCGAGGAGACTGAGGTAGATTGAATCTCCCAGAACTCCCAGACTTGGGGAGGGAAAGACAGGGAGATGGAATTGGGTAGAATCCGCAGTTGTGAAAAAAGAGAGTTACAGAAATGAACTGTAAATAGTTAAGGGCAAAAAAGGAGAATTTTCTGCTCCCACTTGTGGCAGGGGTGTTTGGCGGCGTGAGCGGAAAACATTGCGAGATGGGCCTAGTCCCGTTTCCCAGTGGCGTAAATCCAGGAAGCGATTATCCCTCCCCCTGACCAGTCAGTGGTGGGCTGCATTTCCCACCGTCTAAAGTCAGGAACTTAATTTTATTGCATTTGCGTCTCATTATTGTGCCCGCATGCCGGAATCATCCCCCCGCTTCAAATTTAATTCCCACGTTGGCATGATTTCAGAACAGCATGATTTATGACCGCCTTTAAAATGCGTGCTCCTGGCGAGCTGAACTTTGAGAGGAACTTGGAGGTGAGTGGAGGCTGGGGATGGTGAGGGCAGTGGCCACGCGTTTGGAAAAGCTTGTCAATAGTGAGCATTCTTCCGCAGCTGAGACTGTTTACCAGCAGTTCCATTGATATGCTTGGAGTCAGGCCTCGGGAGCATTTCTGCCCAGTGAAGCAACACAAAAACAGGAATGTGCCACCAAGCGCTCCAGAATTTTTCACCTCTCAGGCGCAGACTACAGATTAATGTGAGCTTTAGGGGGCTGCAGAACAATTGGACGACTGGGCAAATTGTAGAATCCCCTTGCGAGAGGTGGACATGGCGCAGTGACTGGTGGAGGCACTCACACCCCCTTGCAATATCTTTATTCAGGTTTGGACCAGTATCTCTCATGGTTCAAGCTAACTGCACAGCCTTGCAGTGTGGGTCAGGATAATTCCTGCGCCTGAGCTGAAAGCACTGCATGCAGCTGAGTGGCTGAAGCTGCCGCCAATTGGTCAAGCGGAGTGGGGCAGGGGTGGGCGGGGTTTTGGACAGCCATGACGCGCACTAAACACTGGCCATCCAAGTGGTGGCCTGCACTCTCCGGCATGCGTGAAGGGACCTTGAGATGTAGCTGGAATTGGAGACTTACCCAAGAGAGGTCCTTAGCAAGACATAAGCTAACGCTTGTGTCTCTCTCTTTGATACTGCAGGAGAAGAGCATCAGGATCTTGGAGCCTGGTGATCTAGTTATATGCCTCATGGCTTATAGGGAGCAGAGAAGAAGGAGAAGATTACAATGAAGGTGCCTGGCTCGACAAAGGAAGGAGCAGCACCCTCAGGATGAAGAGGTGGCAGGACCTCCTCCGGGTGCAGCTGAAGATCCACAGGGAGCCATCGCTCGTAAGCATCTGGCTAGGCCCAAGTCTATAGACATGCTTGTCATTCCTGCGGATGAACAAGAACCAATGTGGCCAATGTGCGTGTCTAGGGAACTGGTTAGTTACAAATGCCAGCATCTGCAGGATTTGGCGCCACAGGGACTTGGAGGGCATCAACTGCCAGTAGCAGTGAAAGTGACAGCAGTGCTCAATTTTTATGCCAGTGGCTCCTTCCAGAGTTCCACAGGTGACCTGTGCGGGATTTTGCAAGCCTCCACATACAAGTGCACCCAGGAGGTCACAGACGCCATCTTCGTGAAAGCACAGAACCTTGACTGGGATCAGGAAAGCTAGGAAGCAAGAGCACTGGGATTTGTGGAGATATCTGGTTTTCCACAGGTTCAGGATGCCATTGACTGCACTCAAGCGGTGCTTAGATTTCCGTTTGAACAAGCAGTCCAGTACATCAACCGAAAGGGTTTCCACTCACTGAATGTTCAGCCGGTCTGCAACCACAACAAATATAACATGCAGGTCTGCGCACGATACCCCAGAAGCGTCCGCGTCTCCTACATTCTCAGCAGGTCTCAGATCCCTGATGTCTTCCAGGGGCCACAGAGGCTGCAGTATTGGTTCCTCAGGGACAAGGGCTACCCACAAAAGACATGGCTGATGACACCTGGGCAGCGACCTCAGATATGGTATAACGAGGTTCATGCTGCAACTTGGGACTTTGGTGGAGCACACGATTGGCATCTTGAAAATGAGGTTCTAGTGCCTCGACAGGCCTGGTGGAGTACTCCAGTGCAGTCTGCAGAGGGCGTCACGCATCATCATAGCTTGCAGCGGGCCTCACAACCTGGCACTGCAATGGGGGGGGAGGATCTGGCTGAGGAGGAGATCCAAGAGCTGCACATATCCTCCTCTGAGGAGGACATCAAAGGGGCTGAGGGTGATGAGGTCCTGGAAGGCGAGGATGCCAGCTTTGAGGCCATCACACTGGCCAGATGAGGCAGGCGTGCTCATGAGGCCCTAATAGTTGCAAGGCTGGTGGAGAAAGATGACGAGATGCTGTGAGGACACTCCTGACATCGTCACCCTGCATCTGTGAATGTCTGACACCCGACTGGCTGATGGCAGCCCACATACCCTTTGTGATCAGGCTCATGTCACGGAGACGCAGTGGAGGCTCTAATAGCTGCAAGATTCCAGGAAGATGATGACGACATGCAGTGAGGGCATTCCATTGCATCTATAAACATGTGACTCCTGTCTGGCTGTGGGCAGCTTGCTTGCGCTCTGTGAATAGGTTCATATCATGGAGATTCAGCGGTGATACTTTAACAGGCCTGATACTTTGGCAGCCTTCATCACCTGTCCCCTTCAGGGCCACACCGTCACCGGACAAAGACGATGAAGAGATGTGGGACCAGCCCCACCTCAAAGGTGCTGAGGGCACACAGAGAGAATCACAGAAATTTGTGAAGCCTGCCCATGACATTCTGGCAATAATGACAAGTGGGTCATCACAGATGTATCGAATAACTGAAGCCGGATCATCGCTTTGATCTGAAGGTTCCACACTGCACAGAAAGAGGCACTGGACTGAGACCCTTGCCTTCACTTTCTGCAGGATCCAAGGTTTCACAGCTGAGTGACACGAACACTGCTCATCATAACAAGGAGCCGTCGGCAAGGTGACATTCTTGGGAGTTTATTTACAATAGTGAACATTATGTACAAGTGATTAACACCCATTGCTCACGTTGTACAACAACATCCTCTTAACCTTCCTAACCCTGCCGCTACTTCTTAGTGTGGAGGTGGAGACAGCCTTGTTACCGCTATGCCCAGAAGGATATGGAGGCGTTGGAGAAGTTGCAGAGGAGGTTTACCAGGATGCTGCCTGGTCTGGAGGTTATTAGCTATGAGGAGAGGTTGGAGAAACTTGGATTGTTCTCACTAGAGTGACGGAGATTGAGGGCCGACTTGATAGAAGTTTACAAAATTATGAGTGACATGGACAGAGTAGATAGTCAGAAGCTTTTTCCCAGGGTGGAAGAGTCAATTACTAGGGGACATAGATTGAACGTGAGAGGAGAAAACTAAAAAGGTGATGTGCGGGGCAAGTTTTTTACGCAGAAGGTAGTGTGTCTGGAATTCGCTGCCAGAGGAGGTGGTGGAAGCAGGTACGATAGTGGTGTTTAAGATTCAGCTTTACAAATACATGAATAGGATGGGAATAGAGGGATATGGACCCCGGAAGTGCAAATTGTTTCAGTTGACAGGCAATATGATCGGCACAGGCTTGGAGGGCCGAAGGGCCTGTTCCTGTGCTGTACTTTTCTTTGTTCTTTGTTCTACGCCCTGTATGTGATGACCTTGGCACGCATCCTCTTCAGGGCTGAAATCTGGAGGGCCTCGGCCTGCTTTCGGGGTACTGTAGTGTGGCAGTGGCATCCTCCTCTGCCTGTGGAGCCAGAGCTGCGGGGGTCACAGGAAGAGGTGAATCGGATGAGCCGGACACTCCTGGAGTCACCTGGGTGATGGCTCCGGGGTGTGGACCTGCTGACCCCTCTCCCTATGGATGCCCAAGGGCCCCTGCCTGACTCTTTGAGAGGAAGGGGCAGCTGGAATGAGTTCAAAATGCCCCCCCCCTCTCTTTTGTTGACCCTGATGGATGCCAGCAAGTGCCTCAGCAATGGAGTGCAGTTCCTGCAACAGTGCAGGACCAATTTCCTGGACCAAGGTCCCCATGGCGGCCACTGTTCCGCCAGTGTTGACCTTGGTGCTTTGGCATGCTGGCGCTAGCACCTCAGACTGAAGGTGGACGGACTCCCCCATCGTGCCTTGCAGTCTGAGGAGTGCAGAAGCCAGTCCTTCCCTGATACTCCCGACCTGCCTTTGTAGCTCCAGCAATTGAGGTAAAGCCGAGTCCAGAGGCTCGTCATCTGACTCTGGCTCAGCAGATTCCTGGTCTCCAGCTGTCCTCACAGTGCCAACACCCTTGGGTTTCCCTGCCTCCACCTGCTGTGGATCAGACAGTGCAGCGCACACACCAGATTGTGACCCCCAAGGCTAATCTAGGACTAGGTCCCACCGAGGTGTGTGTCTCTGCGCTGGTGGAGGGTGTGGGTGAGCGCTGTGATGGCCCTTCCATTGTCTGCGGGTTCCTCTTCCAAGGCATCCGTGGGGCTGGAGTCGATGGTCTGGCTCGGGACCACCCTCGGCTGCTTCCCGGGCGTGCCTTTGGATGAAAAGAGATAATTAGCGCCCGGCAGGGGACTGTGAAACAAGAGACATCACTCACAGCATGGTTCCCTGATGGGATGTTGCAGCGCAGGATTCTCACTTGCCAACCTCACCATCTGTCGCCTGGAGCAGTCCTGGTCTGTAGGCGTGAAGTAGGCTGCGCTCTGGTGCACTTTAAACATGGCGCCCGGAGTGAGGAAATGCTGAAGTCACGGCGTGGCGATAAACCTGAGCCCACCCGTCAGCGATCCGGTGTGTTTCCCGTGCATGCATGAGGCAGGATGTGCCAGGAAACAAATGGTACAAAGCAATAATCCACCATTGCTGCTGGTGGAAAAAACATCTTTCTTCAAGCCCGCCACCGCACTTAGTGCAATTCAGGGAGAATTCCGGCCATAGTTTCATGTTGCAGTTAAAAAAGTAGGATAGTATACCTGGGGGAAAGTGTAGTAGAAAGGTTTAACAGATGGGATATGCTAATATGTGACGTAGATGATGATGTACCACTGACACCAGTCAGTCATATATTAGAATCTCTTACTTGAAAGAGAGAGGTGGGATCATGCCTAGAAACAACATGCCTACTCTGTAATCTCTTCAGAAGTAGTACTAATAAACAAGTGCTAAGCTGACACTGTATGTCTACAGTCTAAGACCAAGTACCACACCTAAGAGTCCAAGACTGAAAGACCCAATCTCAAAACAGCCGGCAGCTTAGGCCTTTCTGGCAGAGAACATCAACTGGCCATCGGGCAAGGATGAAACTCAGGCAGCGCTTGATGGCAACAACAACAATATGCATCTATATAACATCTTTAACATAGCAAAACATCCCAAGGCGGTCCACAAGAGCACTATCAATCAAAATTTGATACCAAGCCAAAGGAAACATTTGGAAAAATGACCAAAAAAACTTGGCCAAAGAGGTAGGTTTGAAAGAGTGTCTTAAAAGAGGAGAGAGAAGTAGCAAGGCGGAGATGGAATTTAGTGACGGAATTCCAGGGCTTAGAACCCAGGCAGCTGAAAGCATGGCCTCCAATAGAACAGCAACTTTGGAAGAAGACTGCCGACAGCAAGGTCCTCTACAGGGAGTGTTCCGATGGTTCTGCGGCCGGGGAAGGAAGAGCACTGGAGCCATGAACTTCCCTTGTGCATCCTGGAAGAGCAGTCCTGCCCCTCAGGGCCTCACTGGAGACAAAGCTTTGCTGGTCTTACAGCAGGTTTACCTGGGAATGGGAACGTGGTGAGTCCACTTTTCAGGAAACACTTTAAATTCTATTGCAGTCCTCTGCACATCATATGGCCTCTATTTGCATTTATTACTGAGGCTCATTTGCTATCAAATCTGGTGCTGTTAAAGGTGCAGAGCAGTGGGGTCAGAGGGGAAAATGGAACTGCTCCATTTTAATGCTCTGATGCCTTAATCCTCTGTTTTGCTGTCACCAGTTGTGAAGTTAAAAGCATCCCGTTTAAGTTTACGAAGGAATGTTTTTCAATGAAAGGGACTTTATAATTAGACAAATGGTACATGCTGGTTTATATTTTTTACTTTGAGATTTTGGAATTGAATTGAGTTTATCCAAGAGAGATACAATCTGGCTCATTAGTGGAAAAGGTAGTTTAAGAGAAAGAAATATTCCACCTTTTATCTAAGTAAAATATTTATGGTTTTAGGTCACTTGAAATCTTCATTTGCAATCTGTCACTGTAAATGACTTTACTAATGAGAAATTCTGTATAACGGTTGAAATGCTGTAGACATAAGCTTCCACCTTCACACATACACACATATAAAAGAAGCATTCACTCATCGGGGTAGTACAGGTAAAAAAAACCATTCGGGATATTTAAAATATGAAAGGGGTGAGCTAAGGTATTGGAGCTTTGCCTTTTCTCATCCTTGGATTTACTTTGGTTCTTAATAAATTGCAATGATAGGGTACATTTGGAAATTCGGGAGAAATATATTTGAGATTATATTTGAGGGCAACAGTTCAACCAGCATAGAAATAAATAACAAAACAAAAACAGAATTACCTGGAAAAACTCAGCAGGTCTGGCAGCATCGGCGGAGAAGAAAAGAGTTTCGAGTCCTCATGACTCTTCGACAGAACTTGCGTTTGAGTCCAAGAAAGAGTTGAAATATAAGCTGGTTTAAGGTGTGTGTGTGGGGGGCGGAGAGATAGAGAGACAAAGAGGTGGAGGGGGGGCGGTGGGGGTGTGGTTGTAGGGACAAACAAGCAGTGATAGAAGCAGATCATCAAAAGATGTCAACGACAATAGTACAATAGAACACATAGGTGTTAAAATTAAAGTTGGTGATATTATCTAAACGAATGTGCTAATTAAGAATGGATGGTAGGGCACTCAAGGTATAGCTCTAGTGGGGGTTTTTTTTTATATAATGGAAATAGGTGGGAAAAGGAAAATCTTTATAATTTATTGGAAAAAAAGGGAAGGGGGGAAACAGAAAGGGGGTGGGGATGGGGGAGGGAGCTTACGACCTAAAGTTGTTGAATTCAATATTCAGTCCGGAAGGCTGTAAAGTCCCTAGTCGGAAGATGAGGTGTTGTTCCTCCAGTTTGTGTTGGGCTTCACTGGAACAATGCAGCAAGCCAAGGACAGACATGTGGGCAAGAGAGCAGGGTGGAGTGTTGAAATGGCAAGCGACAGGGAGGTTTGGGTCATTCTTGCGGACAGACCGCAGGTGTTCTGCAAAGCGGTCGCCCAGTTTACGTTTGGTCTCTCCAATGTAGAGGAGACCACATTGGGAGCAACGAATGCAGTTGACTAAGTTGGGGGAAATGCAAGTGAAATGCTGCTTCACTTGAAAGGAGTGTTTGGGACCTTGGACGGTGAGGAGAGAGGAAGTGAAGGGGCAGGTGTTGCATCTTTTGCGTGGGCATGGGGTGGTGCCATAGGAGGGGGTTGAGGAGTAGGGGGTGATGGAGGAGTGGACCAGGGTGTCCCGGAGGGAGCGATCCCTACAGAATGCCGATAAGGGGGGTGAAGGGAAGATGTGTTTGGTGGTGGCATCATGCTGGAGTTGGCGGAAATGGCGGAGGATGATCCTTTGAATGCGGAGGCTGGTGGGGTGATAAGTGAGGACAAGGGGGACCCTATCATGTTTCTGGGAGGGAGGAGAAGGCGTGAGGGCGGATGCGCGGGAGATGGGCCGGACACGGTTGAGGGCCCTGTCAACGACCGTGGGTGGAAAACCTCGGTTAAGGAAGAAGGAGGACATGTCAGAGGAACTGTTTTTGAATGTAGCATCATCGGAACAGATGCGACGGAGGCGAAGGAACTGAGAGAATGGGATGGAGTCCTTACAGGAAGCGGGGTGTGAGGAGCTGTAGTCGAGATAGCTGTGGGAGTCGGTGGGTTTGTAACCTATTTCCATTATATAAAAAAAAAACCCCACTAGAGCTATACCTTGAGTGCCCTACCATCCATTCTTAATTAGCACATTCGTTTAGATAATATCACCAACTTTAACACCTATGTGTTCTTTTGTCCTGTTGTTTGTGACATCTTTTAATGATCTGCTTCTATCACTGTTTTTGCCTACAACCACACCACCCCCCTCCACTTCTCTCTCTCTCTCCCAAACCCCCCCCCCGCACCTCCCACACCTTAAACCAGCTTATATTTCAACTCTTTCTTGGACTCGAACTCAAGTTCTGTCGAAGGGTCATGAGGACTCGAAACGTCAACTCTTTTCTTCTCCGCCGATGCTGCCAGACCTGCTGAGTTTTTCCAGGTAATTCTGTTTTTGTTTTGGATTTCCAGCATCCGCAGTTTTTTTGTTATTATTATTATAGAAATAAATAGCCCAACATGATTCTTTGCTCAAACTCCCTTTTTTGGGATTTGGGAACCCACTTTTGGAATGGGACATCTTAGCAAAAGTGAAGGGCTGTGATGATGAACAAACAAAATAGGTAAAATGAGTCAGATAAAGAACACTAGACGCTAACAAATGTATTAAATGTTGAACAACAAGAGGATTACTTTGACACTCGGTTTATTCAATTTCAATGCCTTATCTGGATGTTTTTCAGTAAAATGCTACATCACATTATCAAGGTGATGAAAGAGGATGGAACGCATGGGAAATAAATTTACTTTCTCGTCTGTTGCACCAACCGATCTCTTCATAAAATGCATGAATGGATGATTGCAGCTGCTGGGAGTGATGAATGGGATTAATTTATATGGAATATGGCAGGGAATGAAACGAGAGGAGAAAATCTGATGAGGATGCCTCTTTCTCTGCCAGGAAAACCTCAGCCACCAAGAGTCCTCATTAAATGTTCTATCTCTACATTACTGAGGAAGATCCAAAAAATATTATAATCTCTTTCATTCATAGAAATGCCTCATGGGGTTGATGCACACCAACCAGCAGCAGGTGGTGGCAATAGCTCTGTCAAATGCTGGTACACTAGTTATGATCCTGGCGTACTGATGTAGAGGCCTGCACTAATACCCCTGAGAATATAGTCAGTTCAAATGCCACTATGCCATTTTGAGAATTTCAATTCAGTTTAAAAACAATATCAATAAGCTGCTATCAAAAAAAGGAGTGATTAGGAGCTAGCTGGTTCACCAGTGCTCTTTGGGGAAGAAACCCTATCCTTACCTGTTTTGATCTACATGTGACTGCTGTTGGAATGACTGTGGTTGACTCTTTACTACCCTTTGAAATGTAATGGATCTTACATTACCATCACCTTCTCAGGGCAACTAGGAATGGTTAATACACACTAGTTTTGCTATTGACCACATCCTGAAATAAATTCAAAATCAGCAATGTAGTTATGTAAAACATTTATCAGTATGCATTCCCTTCTCTCTATGTCACGCTTTTCACTTCTTTCATCCCAAGTCAGGTCCCACTACTACCTCCTTAACATGCTTCCTTCTTTAACTGGAAGGAGACTTGGACTTCTGCTTGGCAACAAATCACTCCAACTGTGTAATTAGCTGATAGGAGGTGGGCACTTTGATGTAGTGCCAGTGTTTCCTCGACTGCTTCTTTCCTATACTTGATGACTGTGAACTAATTTATTAGGCAGATGGTGGGCAGTGGGCGAGGGATTGGTAAAATGTGAACACTGAAAAGCCATGGGCCTGGATATATTCTTGTATTAGTTAAAGCTCGCATTTAAAGTAAAATAAGCCCTTTCAGCGGAGGTTTAATATGCCATTTCAAAAGCGTACAATTCTAAAAGAAGTGAGGGCTCATTCTTCTCTCATTAAAAAATTAAAGCACCATATGGCTTCTTCAAACAAAAAACCTTTGAAAAAGACTTACAGCAGCTAATAAGAAAATTCATCCTTTTCCTGAGTAGGTGGTATAATGAACTAGAATACAGTAAAAATATCTTGGTGTATCACTACTTCAAACATGATATAAGTAATCTGAGGATTGTTGGAAATTTTAACTTCAAAGCTTAAATGAACATTTAAACCACAGTAAATTAATGGGCAATCCTGTGGGCATCAATTTTCTACTGTTTAGTGATCAGGGGGAGGATATTCCCCCCGTTGGGTGGGCTGGCCTGGGAGCAGCTACACAATGGACCACCACGCCTGATTGGCCCCCGACTGCGATTTCACGCTGGTTTGGCCAATTAATGGCCAAAATGCTCAGCACTGCCTGGGTGGGGGGTGGGGGGGGGGGTGTGGGGGTGGGGCTGGGGGCGGGTGGTGGTGGGCGGTGGTTTGTGGTGGTGGTGCAGTGTTGGGGGTGGGGGAGGGGGCGTGGAAGGGGGCGAGTGCAGAAGTCAGCGCAATGCGTGCGTGCACTCACTGACAGCTCCCTGAAGGCACAGAGCATCTCAGGAAGGTTTTTAAGATGAATAATAAAGAATGGAAAAATAAGGAAAACATGTGCCTTCATGTGACTGTCACATGAGCAGAGACATGTTAAAAATTAGTCTTAAAAGTTTTACTGGCCGAATGGATGAGGTTTCACAAAAATTGCCAAGGCCGCTTGGCCTATTTGCCCGTCCACCCGCCAGCTGATCACTTGTACGCGCAGCGATAAATTTGATTTAATTAATTGATTAAGGGTCTTAATAGGAGCGCTGCCGCCTATCATGCGCGCCCGCCGAGTGGAATATCATGAGAGTGCGCGGTGACGTCGGGACAACCCCCAACATCATCACGTACTGTTTTACTTCCGTTCAGGTCGGGCATGCACCCGCCCAGTGAGGGAAAAATTCTGCCCCGGATGTAACATTTTTTGCACTGACGATGTAGGAACAGTGCTACAGAATTTAAGATGCACCTCACTCAGCTAGCATCAATGAGCGCTGCTATAGAGATCCATTTTTTCCATTGGGCTATGTTAACCTTGTTCCACATAGCAGACTCTAAAGATGTTGTCCCTTTTGAAGACCAAAATTGCCATTGAATAATTATGGCTTTACTTTATCACTGACAAAGCCCATTGTATGACCCACAACACCTCACTATTTGCTACCTGCTGGGATTTACTTACAACAAGACAACCATGATCAATTTCCATTGGACCTACAATTGTCTGCACTCCAATTATCTGCACACTCGGTTATCTGCAAGAATTTTCTTCTGAGTTGGAGCTTTTACTTGCTAAATATATTTGATTGCAACTTGATTTCTCTCAGACTCTATGTTGATTTAGCGGATACGTGGTTCTCTGAATGGTCCATTACCTGGTAGAGTTTACTCTCTAGGAGCTTACCCTGTTCTTTATAAAACTGCCTTGTGAGTTGAACTAAAACAATCTGGATTTGTGTCACCTCACCTGTTCAGTTTGAGTAAAGTTGCTGAGAAGGAATCTTCATCTCCTGCCGTGTGGTGAGGACTCCAGCTGAGTAGGTGGTTAGCTTTACAACAGTGTTTTAATGTACTCTATATGTCCTCATTGAATCACTATATGTGTTTTATGCTTATAACCAATTGTTGAAATAGTTATGGATCATGCCATTGCTGCAGCTGCCATCCCAGGAATTTCCAATCTTTCCATTAAGTAAACATAATTGAAGGTATACAAACTGATTTGAGTTGACAGTAATAGCCCCTCAAAATTCAACGGAAAGTTGTTAAGGCACTAGCCATCAATTGTACCTTTTTCACAAGAGTACAAAATATTCTTTGCAGATGGCAGATGTGTGCAGATCTCATATAAATGGGTTATTTGTAATTGATTACTATGAACTCAGCAAAGCACCATGTGATGCATTTTTAAAGGCATTGCCAAGGGCTATCAACCTTTCAAACTGGCCCACGCTGCTGACTGCAACATGCTTGTTTATCGCCATCACCAGCTACTCAGTCTGTTTCTCAAACTCATTCCTGTCAAACAATTTATTGCTCATAGCAAATGCTCTTCCCTCTCTCTTGCTTTAATTGTATTCCGTATCAGCTTTCTGTGGGGATGTGCTTTGGTTCACTGCCTTTACTTGTGGTCTGGTGATACTGTAAATTCACGTTAAGGGTATATGGATCTTAATAGCAGAGGACATTGGTGCATTTCTATTGTGCTAATGCATTATTTCCAAATGGAGTGATTCTATTCTATTCTCATATCTTAATGAAGCATTAGAATCTTCCCTATTTTGGACCCATGTTTAGGACTATATAAACAGATGTACAGTTAAGACACACAGAAGTGGGGCTTTTTATTGCAGCAGAAACAGAAAGGGAAAAAAAAACAAGAGGCAACAAGACCCATCTGTTCACAGAGAAAGCTTCTACACAGCTTGACAGTTTGACACTTTATAATCTTTGCTTATCCTCAGCCTTCTGGCTTCTCAACAAGGAACAAGATTCAAGTGTTTTAATTTCTAATTCATTAGGTTTCTTAAATATCCATCATGCACTTATGGTGGAGAATTTTATATAATGTGGCTGATGTACAATACTCATCATTGGAGATGAGTTTGGAGCATGCAAGATCCTTTGTGGAGGGATATGCTGAGGGGGTTGGATGGAGATGGATGGGAGGATGGTTGTGTGGAGCACAAACCCCAGTCGAGACCAGTTAGCCTGAATGGCCTGCTTCTGTGCTATAGGCCCTAAGTAATTCAATGCAATATGAAATAGAGATACATATGAAATTTATATAATTTGTGTGGGAGATGTTTGTTATGTAGACCAAGTAATGATGCCGAGAAGCGTATACTTGCTTAATGTTAACAGAGTTCATTTAAATCTCAATATCTGCTTCATTATGAAGATCCAAATACACAATCTACCCAGCTGACATGTAAGGAATTTAATGCCCTCCCCTGTGGCAAGTTTGCAGCCGGAAGGGCATTTAATCAGCTGGGAGGGTGGTGAGTGGGGACCCAGCTGCCTTTTTGTCAGCACCCCGATTAAGTCTGTGGTGGATGACCTTCCCCCCGCCACCCACCCCACCCCACCAATTGATGACCTTAATGAAGCAATTAATGCCCACTTAAGAGCCTCACCCCACTGCCACTGGTATTAGCCCAGTGGAGAGTGCAGGGTTGCTTCCAGGCTCCCAGGTTGTGGGGGTGCATGGTCCAAAGGCACTCAGTGCCTGAGTGAGGGACCCAGCATTGGAAAGGAGGGGGAGCCGCTGAGAGCCACGTCTTGCCTTTTCTGCTAACTGCCCTCCTCCCCCTCCCCAGCGACTGCCACCTTGTGATGACCACCCCCCACACCCCCACTGCACACCCACCCCACCCCCCCCCCCCCCCCCCCCCCCCCCCCATCACCCACCTGTGGCCTGCGATCCGGCAATGACCCTTGGCCTCAGATGGGTGCAGTACCAGCAGCAGCCACCACATCACCAGTGGTGCTGCTGTTGAATAGAGCTGGCAGCTTCTGATTTGAGGCAGTTCTCAACGGGCAGAACTCCTCTGCTGGTGTCCTTAATTCTGAAAATAGCTTGCTGCTTTCCAGTTAAGTGCCTAAGCGGCACTTAATTCAGTGGGCCTTCCCCAAAAGAGGTGGCAAGGGGCTCCCACTGGCTCTCCAATCAACAGCCAAGACTCCCATCATCTCCATTAAATCCAACCTGATATCTACATGCAAGCACGAGCTGCCAGCCCAATGATGTGTATGATATAAATCACTGGTAACGTGGACATTATTTTGTTCCAATTTATTTCCTTTTCACCACTCCTATAAATGGTGCCTTATGCTGGAGTGTTGTTCCCAGCTCTGTTCCAGTATCTGACTCATAATGCAGAATTTTCCACTCCCGCCAGTGGCGGCAATCGTGGCGGACGGGGGTACTGAATTTGACATGATTGAAAAAGTCTGATTCCTGCTGGCAGATCCGATCCTTCCAAAGGTATGAGAGAATGGATGTAGGGTCAAACAATCAAGGGCCATGGCTGCTGAGCAGAAGCGACATGGACACTCCAAGCCTCAATGTTCCCAGTATACTGGTCACGGCATTCAATGCACCGTGTTTGCGGTCATGACATAAGTGCAAGGATTGGGTGTCCATAATTATTGACAAGGCCACTGGAGACAACCACCTGACTGTGGGTTATAAGGCATGGGTCTTTTGAGCCTAATTTAAGACCCTCGTTGTGACTGTGCAGTTACCTCTGAGGGGAATGCTCAGGCACCTGTTGTCCTCCAAGATGATACCATCCTGCAAGGGGTGGCCTTGGAATGCCATGTACAGGCTGAGGGCAAGTCAAGGGCTAGAGACTAGATTCCTGCCTTATATATGAAAGGAGACCATTCAAGGGGAGCTACCATTGATTGCTCAGTTATATCCCATTCACAGATACAAGGAATTGTAGAGAATGCAGGCTGCAGGCAGTGCTGATTTGTTGATAGGCACATTTTGAATGAGGAGGAGAAAGGCCCACGACTCATGGAAGACGATCGCCCTGAGGATCAAGAGCAAGCAGGGCCCCAGGAGCTCCCAGATGCTGCCGAGGAGAGGCTACATCCATAAAGACGTTTGGCATGAACAAGGGTTTATAGAAGACAGAGCTCATACATGGGGTTGAGCAAAAGACAAAGCCACAGGTGCCTTCACTTGTCTAAGGATGTGGTAGCTCACATCTGCCACATTCTCCGTGAGGAACTCATGCGTGAGGACTTGGAAGGCATCCAATGCCAGTTGCTCTGAAGTTTATGGTCGCCCTGAACCTTTTTGCCAGTGGATCCTTCCAGGACTCCACTGGGCTCCTTTGCGGAATCACATAATCAATGACACACAAATGCATAATGGAGGTGACAGATGCCCTTTTCAGTAAAGCTCACCATTCCGTGCAGTTCCACATGGATGAAGCAAACCAGGCTGCCAGAGCTGTTGGATTTGCAGCGACCTCAGGTTTTCTGCATATGCAGGGAGCCAACAACTGCACACATGTGGCCTTGAGAGCTCCCTGGCAGCAGTTTGTGAGATTCATTAATAGAAAAGGATTTCACTCTCTGAATGTTTAGTTTATTTGTGATCACAGAAAGCAAATCCAGCATGTTTGTGCTAGGTACCCAAGAAGCTCAGATGATTCTTACCTTTTGAGTCGCTCAATGGTGCCAAAGATATTTGAGGGACCTCGGTGCCTAGCGGGTTGACTCATCAGTGATAAGGTGCACCCCTAGAAGACATGGCTAATGATTCTCATTTGTTGGCCACAAAGTACATTTGAAAGAAGATACAATACTGTACATCCCACCACAAAGTCCTTAATAGAGCAAACTATTAGCCTCTTAAAGATGCATTTCCAGTGTTTGTACAGGTCATGTAGGGCTCTCCAGTACTCACCACAGACAGTGCCACGTATCATCATTGTGTACTGTGCCCTGCACATCCTAGTGCTGCAAAGAGGGGATGTGTTGCCAGAGGGAGACATTGAGGAAGAAGATGTCTTCTCGGATGAGATGGACTTGGAAGGGGATGACTCTGCGGAGGGTGAGGATTCAGTCGAGCCACATGAGGATGCCATTGCACAGGCACCACGTGGCAGACATGCCCATGACAATCTCATAGCTACAAGATTTCAAGAGGAAGAAGGTGAAAACAAATGCTCACAATCAAAGATATCTTCAGGCTTCAATGCGGGGGACATAGCAAACAGTTCATTGTCAATGTTAACATAGGAAAGGTCATCAATCACACAATGATCACGGAAACAGTATAAGTCACCCTAACGATGGGTCATCCTTGGAAGGCCCAGTAGCCTTGGAAACATGTGGCCACTATGGAACGTGATTAGCATTCCATTCACACACCTCTTTAAGCAGCTACACATAATGCAGTAGTTTCAACTAAGGGATATGGGGGTAGTGGGGAAAAAAATGGCATAGAGGTGATGATCAGTCATGATCTGTTGAATGGTGGAGCAGTCTTGATGGGCCAAATGGCCTACTCCTGCTACAATTTCCTATGTTCCTATGTTGTAAGCAAGTCAGTGGGTGCGACAGCTTTCAAGTGGCTGAAATGAAATTGCACATATGAATGCATTCATGTCAGTATGACAGCAGCTTAGCAAGGTGGCGCTAACAGGAAAAACATTCGTCAATGGTTATTGCTTGACCATCTCATGAGGGAGCAGCATCTAAATAGCACCATTTCTCCAACTGTCAGCTCTCATGGATGAATAATGTAGAGGCCTCATTTTGCTACTGAGCCCCAGTATGCCATTGGACATCAGGACACAGCGATCTGTTACTCTACATCATGTGCCCGAAGCTGAGTTATACTCTCATTGTTCACACAGAGAGTGGCTTAGCAGGAACATGGTTTAATTGTTTACAAACACTCAAGACCCTGCATTTGTCAAAATCCTGCCAAGTTGATGTTATGCGTTACCTTGGCATTTGAGAGAAACGTGGCCCAGTTAGTATTGACACAGCAGTCAATGATAACTTCTTCCTTTCATGGATTCTGCTGAGGACTCAGGAGATGTGCCGAAGCATCACTTTCATAGCATTACAGTCCTTGACATTGTCCAGCTCACAATGGCTAATCCTTTCTATATACCCCATGTCAATGAGTGCACTGAATTATGCAATGAATTCCATAACAATTTGCGTACTGTGCCTTTACAGAAGGATCCCATAAAGCATTGCTAGGCAGCCGTTCAGGAGAAAAGTACAACCCTCACAGGTAATGAGACAGCTTCATTAGGATGAGCACACACCTCTGACATCACACATTCATTCCTCTCCAGCAGACATTTCTAATGTCACCGAGTGAAACCAGCTTCCATTGTTCAGAGTCATGCATGAGGACAGTGGCAGCTAAGAAAGGAGTAACATTCAGCCTTAAACATGGAGTTGAAAACATGCTGCAGGGAGCCATGAAAGCCTATGTTGCTCAACAATGAATACTACTTTTCCCAAAAGCTCACTGGCATCAAATAAGTGTCATGTTAAAGTAAAATTTTGAGCAACGATTCTAACATTCGCCGCAACAAATACTTGTTACATCCACAAACTACAGACTTGATGTGACAACATCAGGATAATCACGAACCTTGATGAGCAATTCTCCTGAGGCCAAATAATGTCTGCCTGAGATCCAAGGGTCACAGGTGTATTGTCCACCCATCATTCTCACATATGAAGTGCCTTTGTTAATGTCGTAGATTTGGAAGTAAAGACTAATCACTGTGATAAGATTGAATGAGAATTAATGGAATTGAAGATCCAGATGGGGCCTCATTGGGGGAATATATTTTTGACCCTTGAATGAACACAGGACCTTGCATCATCATTGATACTTGAAGCTTGGAGAGGGATAAATACGAAATATATTTACAATAGTGAAGAGTATATACAGCGATTGAACACCCGTGCTACCATTGTGCATTTAAATCTTAATTTTTCTTACCCTGCTGCTACAAATAGGTGCATCCTCGACATCTGTAGCAGAGGTGGGAGAAGCCTGCTGACTGCTATGCTCTGATGTCAGCAATGACTTTGGCAAGAGTCCTCTGGAGGCCTGAGGCCTGGAGGGCCGTGGCCTGCTAAGGGTCTCCTTCTTTGGGGCAGCCTGACATGCTTGAGTTGATGGGGTCACTGGCAGAGGGGATTTGGAATGGCAGGACACCGTTAGAGTGTACTGGGTGGATGCCCGCGGGGTACCTAGCTGGTGCCCCTTCTCCCTCTGGGCGCCTCAGGGCCCCCCCCTGCCTCCTTGAGGAGAAGAGGCACCTGGAGGGAGGGAGAGGTGTCCCGTTCCCCTTTCGCTTAGCCACTGCTGGAATGGACCCATGTCCAGAGCAATGATGTGCAGATCCGAGTGCAAATCCAGTAGAAACTTTTGTATGTGTGTCTTCACGGTAGCCGCCACTCTTCCCATAGAGGCTTCAATGTGCTTGCACAGACAGAACGTAGACAGCTAAATTTGCAGATGACACCAAAATAGGTGGGAAAGTAAGTTGCAAGGAAGAAATAAGAAATTTACAAATGGATGTGGACAGGTTAGGTGAATGGGCCAAAATTTGGCAGATGGAGTTTAACGTGGATAAGTATGAGGCTAACCATTTTAGTCAGAAGAATAAAAAGGCGACTTATTATTTAAATGGAGAGAAACTTCAGAATGCTTCAGTGCAGAGGGATCTGGGTGTCCTCGTGCATGAATCGCTGAAAGCTAGTATGCAGGTACAGCAGGTAATAAGGAAGGCAAATGGAATTTTGGCACTTATTACTAAAGGAATAGAGTGTAAAAATAGGGAAGTGTTGTTGCAACTGTACAAGGCATTGGTGAGACCGCACCTGGAGCACTGTGTGCATAGTTTTGGTCCCCTTACTTGAGGAAGGATGTAGTTGCACTGGAGGCAGTTCAGAGGAGGTTCACTAGATTGATTCCAGAGATGCGGGGCTTGTCTTATGAGGAGAGATTGAGCAGTTTAGGTCTATACTCGCTAGAGTTTAGAAGGATGAGAGGAGATCTAATTGAGGTATATAAGATGCTAAAGGGGATAGACAAAGTAGATGTGGAGCGGATGTTTCCCCTTGTGGGGCAATCTAGAATGAGAGGCCATAGTTTTAGGCCAAGGGGTGGTAGATTTAAATCAGAGATAAGGAGGAATTACTTTTCTCAAAGGGTCGTGAATCTGTGGAATTCACTACCTCGGAGTGCAGTGGATGCCAGGACACTGAATAAATTTAAGGAGGAGATAGACAGATTTTTAATTAGTAATGGGTTGAAAGATAATGGGAAGAGGGCAGGAAATTGGAGTTGAGGCTGAAATGAGATCAGCCATGATCGTAATGAATGGTGGGGCTGGCTTGAGGGGCTGAATTGCCTACTCCTGATTTTAGTTCTTATGTTCTTATGACAGACTCCTGCATCCTTCATTCCAGTCTGCTGACGGCCTCTGATAACTCTGCCTGATATTCCCTGCCTGTCTCTGCATCTACAACACTTCTCTCAGGGCCAATTCCAGAGGCTCATTATCAGACTCTGACTCAGCAGGGGCTGGTCTGCAGCAGTCCTCTCTGAGCGTCGGAGACTTCAGCAGTCATTGCCTGCTGTGGACCCATGTCTGTGAGGTGATCACCAGATTGTGAACCTAAGCCGACTCTAGGACTAGGTCCCACTGAGGTGTGTGTATCTGGGCTGGTGGAGGGTGCAGCTGAACGCAGTGATGGGTTTTCATCAGATGGTTGTACTGCATCCTCATCTGAGCTGTCCTGGGGGCTGGAGCAGAGGACATCCTTCACCATTTCTTGCTGGTAGCTGGAATAGAGAGGAGAGATAATCTAGACATGTAGCTGATGCTGTTGGATGCGCCCTCACTGGCTTGTTGGGGGATCTTGCCTTCCACACATGAACGATCCCTATTCTCTCCAGCCAGCTCTGCGGCCTGTTCCAGGCAGGGTGAGAATCTCCTCAACTCTGGGGTCTCCTCTCTGGTCTTCATGCTCTCTCTTTTGCAGGAAATCCTGTCCTGCATAATGACAAATGGATTGACCCTGAGGACTATGGATGATAAAATAGTTCAGAAGCATGCATATCTGTTGTGCCTGCTGAGCCCTCACCAGTAAGGGATTAAGATGACACTTGTGCAGGATTTTAAATGGGATGGTGATCTTAAAGCAACTGGCAGATATTCGGTGCTGATGATCCACCTGCTGATCATGTGTGACATCCTTATGGACTCTAGCCCTTAGACTGCCTGATGCCCTTTTGAGAGTGTGAGTTTGGAGCAAGGAGAAGCTTCACTTACCCTGGCGGAGGGCAGCAGACCATTCAACCTTTTTTTGCACTAAGTCAGCCCTTTTTTGGTCACCGCAGGCGCTGACCTCCCTGGCGACATCCTCCCAGGCTGGCATGGTCAAATGGGAGGAGCCCCTGCTCCCAGCCCGAGGAAAGAATACCTCCCACCTTTCCTGGATGGCTTGGAAGAGGATTCCCAGGGAGGCCTCACTGAACCGTGGGGGGGTTTGGATTTTTTAGGTACCATGGAGAGCCTGAATGACACAACACCTGGCTTGCAGGGAGGGAAGGCCTGTCCAAGCACTGTTTAAATATGGCACCAGGATCTTCAACCCCATGAGGTAACAGCGGGGCATATGAATCTCTGTCTGTATCTCCATGAGATTCGACGAGCTCCTCGCTAATGCATAATTAATGAGCTGAAAAGTGGAAGATTGTGTGGGTTCATCTGACCTGCCGTTCGGTGGGAAACACGCTGACTTTCCCGCCCACCACCGCACTTAGTTTCCAGAATGGAAAACTCTACCCATGGTCTTTCTTCATGTATGAACTTCAGTTAAACACAGAATGTTAACAGGTTGTTTTTGACTGTTTTGCACACACACACACGCACACACATCACTGGATGAGTATCAGAAATGGGAACACATGCTGACTTTCATGTCTCCCCAAATACAGGAACACTCAGACTAGTTGTAGTACAGGTCGAATATCCTTTATCTGTCCATCCAAAAACCGAAAACATCCAAAAAAGCGAATTTCTTTTGAACAGTTTTGCAGTTGATTTGTATGTTAATAAAGCAATGTAATATTATATTACAGGTATAAAACGTGTTAACAGTTAAGAAATAGAGTGTGTGAGAGTTGATAATTGGAGAAACAACTTAGTATTTGTAGACTGTAGCTAGCCTAGGCTTAGGCGATTGTAATGTAAATGGGCCAAGGTCTACCTTGTATACAGTAGATCGGGAAACTGAAAATATCTGAAAACCAAAACGTAATCGGCCCCAAGGATTTTGGATAAAGGATACTTGACCCGTACCACAATTCTCGCTGAGTTTAAGATCAACTAACTCAGCATAATCCAGAAACTGAATTTGGAAGCAACTGGGCTTATTTGGGGTCTGTATCATAGCTGGCAGCATATGTACTTCCTAAGTTGTTGCTGAATCCATAGAGCTACTCCATTTAATCAATAACCTTGGCAGTTCAGGGAACATCAGAGCACTCAGACATAAATGAATAAGAGGAGATGAGAGCAACTATTTTGGCGATAATAGTGTGGTAATTGGTACTGATTTAGCCTAGTCAAAATTACAAGTTTTCAGTAAAGGATACATTTCAAGGAAATTGAATCACATGAAGTTGAAAGGATTACCACAAATTCAATTGAATCTTTCCATGCTTGATCCAACTCTTTTTCTATAGATTCAATAAAAAGATTTTATTAACTCTGCAAGATGCTGATAGTAATTCAAGTGCAATTTGAAATTTAGTACAGTGGGCCCCACTTATTAGCAAAGGTGAGATCAGAATCAAGTACTGAAGTTTAACTGACCCATTCTGGGTTCAAGTTGTCAACTTTAACATAGCAACACAGAGCCAGTTTAGTTTCTTTTCATCATTCAGACCATGCTATCTACTACCACCTCCGTAACATTGTCCGTCTCCATCCTGGCTCAGCTTATCTGCTGCTGAAAAATCTCTTCCATTCCTTTGTTGCCTCCAGACTCGACTATTCCAATGCTTTCCTGGCCAGCCTCCTACCCACTGTACTGCATAAACTTGAGCTCATCCAAAACTCTGCTGCTTGTATCCCAGCTCACATCAAATCCTATTCACCTATTACTCCTGCGTTCGCCAACTTACAGATGTTCCCATCTGCAAAAGCTTCAATTATAAAATTCTCATCTTTTTCCCAAATTCTCCTTGGGCTGACACCTCCCTATCTCTGTAACCTCACTACTCTTCAATAATTCTGCACCCCTCCAATTCTGCACTCTTCTCCATCCCTGATATTTTTTGCTGCACCATTGGCAGATGTGTCTTCAGCTAACTAAACCCCAAGCTCTGGAACTCCCTTCATAAACTTCTCTGCCTCTCTGTACATCTCTCCTCCTTTTAGTCACTCCTTAAAACCTGTCTCTTTGACCAAACTTTTATTCATCTGTCCTAATATCTGTTTATGTGGCTTGGTGTGAAATGTTGAATGTTTCTGTAAAGCATCTTGGGATTTCTTACTATATTTATGGCACTATATAAATGCAAGCTGTTGTTAAATCAGGGTTTCTGGCATTAAAATTCTTTACTTCTTTTCAAGCGAATGACATTTCCATTTTGTAAATCTCATACCTCATTTCCTTTGCTTATATGTTACGCAGGAGCCATATCCTATAGACAAAACTATGGATTGCACGATCAGTGGATCAGGTCAAAGCTCTGGCCTGCCCCATCCAGTCGCAAACACTGGTCAACTGTGAAACAACTAACAAGAGAAGGAAGCTTCTTGAAAAAGCTCAAAGTTCTCAATGGTAGCAGAGCGCAGCAAATGAGTGCAGAAGACAAGGCTGAAAGTCTTCAGCAAGAATTGCAAGCAGATGATTTTTCTTGTTCTCCTCCTGTAAAGGACACTATCGTTGGAATTTAATGCCCTCCCCAAAGGTGAATTTGGAGATGGTTGAGGAATATTTAATTGGGTGGGAGGGCACTGGGTGGGGACTCCAATGCATTCCTGCCTCTTTGCCAATTAAGTTCAGGGTAGGAAGGCTCATGGCCAGCCTTCTTGTCCCGACATCAATTGAGGCCCTTAAGTGGGCAACTCGTTAAAATATTAGGCTTGTTGGAAGAATCCTGGCTGGTCTTTCCTGTACTTTATTTTTATTAATTGCGCAGTAGAGGGCTCCTTGATCGGAGTAAGTACAGTGCGGCAATTATATTCCTTATATATTTTATATCCGAAGAGTTTGGAATAAAAACATTCATTAATTACCTCACCAACTTGAGTATTTATTAGACATCACTCTGGGCAACCAGGACTCAGTGCAATAATTTACCTTTTGTGTCTCCCTAGTAGCCACTTAAATAGTCAAGTATATTATTCCATTCTGGAGAGCAGACAGTTGCAGGAAATTAAGGTAAGTACCAAATCTGTCAAGCCTGAGTCACTGACATGGCTATTTTTGAAGTGATTTATAAATGCGTACCTTTAAACCGAAGTTAATATGATGTATGTCTTCAGCCTCTGAGTTTTAAAGTCCGTAAAGAGAATGGACTGCAATTCACATTTCACAAATTGTGTAGATTCTCTTGAAAATAAGAGTTAAATTAACTTCTTGATTGTTTCCGGCAACTGTTGCACTTGTAACAACCAAAATGTCCAAACCTTAAGATGTTCAATTTCTCATGTGAAAGAACGAAATATATAATTGAACACTACATCAGAATTTTTAAGCTGTTTATTATTTTCCTATTTATTGAGCTCCTAAGAGAAATATAAACAATCGGTCTTGGTGTTTATACTCCTGATGGGGCTAATCCCATCTGCCCACCTTATTCCCACATCCATTTATTCTCCTTTCCTTCGGCCACTTATTTAAACCTATTCTTAAATCTTCACTCATTAACTCTGCTAGTGCATTCTGTTTTGGACATTCCCCATGATCTGTGGGCTCTTTGGCGTGGTTCTTGGTTACTGATATACATGACCTATCTTCCCTTAGATAGACTGTAGTCATATTTTGGTACTTGCTTTAAACTAGTTTACTAACGCTCCATCCAAACAGATTACAGAGTAGATATGTTGTTCCTGTGCACATTGTGTTCCAACCTCTCTCTTGAGAGTCTAGCACATGACTGACTGATGTCAGTGATACTTATCATTTACATCACTCAATAGCATATCCATACTATTAACCCTTTACACTACACATTCCATAGCCTTGCAGCCCATTGCGTATAAAAAAGGTTTCTTTGGCTCCTTGCCCTAAATCTCTTATATTTGACCTCATATCAATGACCCTTCATTCTTTTTTTAATCATTAAAAACAGCCAGTTTCTAAATAACTTGTTTCACCCTTCACCCTTTAAACACATCAATCAAATCACCCCTAAATCCCAAACAGGCACAACTTTTTAATGTATCCCTTGAAATAATGTATGCGTTAAAAGGCCTCTATTCAAGAAGGGATGAAGGCAGAAAACAGGAAGCTATAGGCCAGTTAGCCTGATGTCTGTTGTGGGGCAGGTGTTAGAATCGGTCATGAAGGATGTTGTAGCTGGGCACAGAAACTCAAGGTAATCAGAAAGAGTCCGCATGGTTTTGTGAAAGAGAAATCATATTTAACCAATTTATTGGAATTCTTTGAACGAGTAACATGTGCTGTAGATAAAGGGGAACCTATGGATGTACTGTACTTGGATTTGCAGAAGGCATTTGATAAAGTGCCACATCAAAGGTTATTGCAGAAAATAAAAGCTCATGGTGTATGGGTTAACATATTAACATGTATAGAAGGTTGGCTGGCTCGTAGAAAACAGTCTTTGTCTGATTGACAGGATGTGATGAGTGGAGTCCCGCAGGTGTCTGTGCTGGGGCCTCAGATTTTTACAATTTATATCAATGACTTAGGTGAGGGGAGTGAAGGCATGGTAGCTAAATTTACAGATGACACAAAGTTAGGAAGGAAAGTATATTATGAAGGGGACATAAGGAGGTTGCAGACTGATATAGATGGGTTGAGTGAGTGGGCAAAAATCTGGCAGATGGAGTATAATGTGGGAAAATGTGAAGTTATTCATTTTGGCAGGAAGAATAAAAGAGCAGAGTATTACTTAAATGGAGAACTGCTGAGAATTCCAAGGTGCAGGGGCTCCAGTTGTTCTGGTGCCCACTGACAAGGGTGGTGCTGTTGTCGTCTGGCGCACTGACCTCTACCTCACGGAGGCTGAACGTCAACTCGCAGACACTTCCTCCTACCTCTCCCTGGACCATGACCACTGAACATCAAGCCATTGTTTCCAGGACTGTCACTGACCTCATCTCCTCTGGGGATCTTCCTCCCACAGCTTCCAACCTGATAGTCGCCCAACCTCGGACGGCCCGCTTCTATCTCCTACCCAAAATCCACAAACAGAACTGCCCCGGTAGACCGATCGTCTCAGCTTGCTCCTGCCCCACAGAACTCATTTCTCGTTATCTTGACTCCCTTCTCTCTCCCCTTGTCCAGTCCCTTCCCACCTACATCCGTGATTCCTCTGACACCTTATGTCACATCAACAATTTCCAGTTCCCTGGCCCAACCGCTTCCTCTTCACCATGGACATCCAATCCCTCTACATCTCCATCCCCCACCAGGATGGTCTGAGGGCCCTTAGCTTCTTCCTCGAACAGAGGCCCGAACAATCCCCATCCACCACTACTCTCCTCCGTCTGGCTGAACTTGTTCTCACACTGAACAATTTCTCCTTCAACTCCTCTCACTTCCTCCAAATAAAAGGTGTGGCTATGGGTACCCGCATGGGCCCCAGCTATGCCTGTCTCTTTATGGGGTATGTGGAACATTCCTTGTTGCAGTCCTACTCCGGCCCCCTTCCACAACTCTTTCTCCGGTACATCGATGATTACTTCAGTGCTGCTTCATGCTCTCGTCGGGACTTGGAAAAATTTATTACTTTTGCTTCCAATCTCCACCCCTCCATCATTTTCACGTGGTCCATCTCTGACACTTCCCTTCCCTTCCTTGACCTCTCTGTCTCAATCTCTGGTGATAGACTGTCCACCAATATCCATTACAAACCCACTGACTCCCACAGCTACCTCGACTACAGCTCCTCACATCCCGCTTCCTGTAAACACTCCATCCCATTCTCTCAGTTCCTTCGCCTCCGTCGCATCTGTTCCGATGATGCTACCTTCAAAAACAGTTCCTCTGACATGTCCTCCTTCTTCCTTAACCGAGGTTTCCCACCCACGGTCGTTGACAGGGCCCTCAACCGTGTCCGGCCCATCTCCCGCGCATCTGCCCTCACGCCTTCTCCTCCCTCCCAGAAACATGATAGGGTCCCCCTTGTCCTCACTTATCACCCCACCAGCCTCCGCATTCAAAGGATCATCCTCCGCCATTTCCGCCAACTCCAGCATGACGCCAGCACCAAACACATCTTCCCTTCACCCCCCCTATCGGCATTCCGTAGGGATTGCTCCCTCCGGGTCACCCTGGTCCACTCCTCCATCACCCCCTACTCCTCAACCCGCTCCTATGGCACCACCCCATGCCCACGCAAAAGATGCAACACCTGCCCCTTCACTTCCTCTCTCCTCACTGTCCAAGGACCCAAACACTCTTTTCAAGTGAAGCAGCATTTCACTTGCATTTCCCCCAACTTAGTCTACTGCATTCGTTGCTCCCAATGTGGTCTCCTCTACATTGGAGAGACCAAACATAAACTGGGCGACCGCTTTGCAGAACACCTGCGGTCTGTCCGCAAGAATGACCCAAACCTCCCTGTCGCTTGCCATTTTAACACTCCACCCTGCTCTCTTGCCCACATGTCTGTCCTTGGCTTGCTGCATTGTTCCAGTGAAGCCCAACACAAACTGGAGGAACAACACCTCATCTTCCGACTAGGGACTTTACAGCCTTCCGGACTGAATATTGAATTCAGCAACTTTAGGTCTTGAGCTCCCCCCTCCATCCCCACCCCCTTTCTGTTTCCCCCTTCCTTTTGTTTTTTTTCCAATAAATCATACAGATTTTTCTTTTCCCACCTATTTCCATTATTTTTAAATATTTCAAATCTTTTATGCTTTCCCCACCCCCACTAGAGCTATACCTTGAGTGCCCTACCATCCATTCTTAATTAGCACATTCGTTTAGATAATATCACCAACTTTAACACCTATGTGTTCTTTTGTCCTGTTGTTTGTGACATCTTTTAATGATCTGCTTCTATCACTGTTTTTGCCTACAACCACACCACCCCCCTCCACTTCTCTCTCTCTCTCCCAAACCCCCCCCCCCGCACCTCCCACACCTTAAACCAGCTTATATTTCAACTCTTTCTTGGACTCGAACTCAAGTTCTGTCGAAGGGTCATGAGGACTCGAAACGTCAACTCTTTTCTTCTCCGCCGATGCTGCCAGACCTGCTGAGTTTTTCCAGGTAATTCTGTTTTTGTTTTGGATTTCCAGCATCCGCAGTTTTTTTGTTTTTGTTTTTATATAAGTAAGTAAGAAGGCTAATGGAATGCTACCCTTTATTATGTGAGGAATTGAACATAAAAGTAAGGATGTTATGCTTCAATTATATAGGGTATTGGTGAGATTACATCTCAAATATTGTTGTAGTTTTGGTCTCCTTATTTAAGGAAGGATGTAAATGCATTGGAGGCAATTCAGAGCAGGTTTACTAGATTGAGCAGGTTGTCTTATGACGAAAGGTAGGCAGACTTGGCTTTTTTCCACTGGAGTTTTGAAGAGTGAGGAGGTGGCTTGATTGAACTATATAAGATCCTGAACGGTATTGACAAGGTGGACATGAAAAGGATGTTTTCTCTCGTGGGTGAGTCCAGAACTAAAAGGCACTGTTTTAAAACAAGGGGTCACCCTTTTAGGACAGAAATGGGGAGACATTTTTTCTCTCAGAGGGTTGCATGACTTTGGAATTCTCGACCTCAGAAGGTGGTGTAGGCGGCGTCATTGTATGTTTTTAAGGCGGCGGTAGATAGCTTCTTGTTAGGAAAGGGAATCAAAGGTTGACGGGACCAGATGGGGGTATTGGGTTCAAAACACAAACAGATCAGCCATGATATTATTAAAAGGCGAAGCAGGCTCGAGGGGCCGATTGGCCTACTTCTGCTCCTATTTCACATGTTCGTATGTTTGTAATTTGACTAGCTTTTCAGATGGCCATATAAACTTGAGGCATCATTTAAATGTCTAGTGAAAACATGAATACTTCAGTGTAACCCTGAGGGGGGTACAGTCTTTCAGATGGGATGTTAAACTGAGGCCCTGTCTACTGTGTCAGGTGGATTTAAAAGATCCCAAGGCATTATTTGAAGAGCTTTTATCCAATGGTTGACATTTTTATACCTTCAATCAAAATCTCATCAGTATACCCCATTTGCAATACTTATTAACAATAACACTCTTATGTTGAACTCATTTCAGTTATAATAGTTGCCAGAAATTTCTGGGGAATAATAAAAAGCATATTGATCTACTTTCATTGCATTGTACTGTCATGGTTGAAAATTAGTTTAGAGTAATGATAAAAGACCAATTATATATTAGACCTGTTTATTCAACTGAAAGGTTTCTCTGTAAATACAAGAATTTGGTATTCCCAACTTTGCATTACAGATTTATACCATGGAGATGAAATTGTTGTTACTGTTCTCTAACTAGATAAGGGTTTGCTGTGCACCTGAAATGAATGTGTTGGGAATATTACAATGTTGGAGTCAGGAACTCAGCTTGTGGGAATTGCAAATCTGCATTCTAGTGCATATTGCAGGAGTCTGACAAGCTGTCACTTGTTCCAATGAGCTGCATCCTCCTCACATGTGCCTGAACTATAATACTGTGAGACATGTTAAAAAAAAGAATGCATGGAAAAATAAATGATCCTAACAAGATTGACATAGCCTCTCAGAGACTATTCAACACAGCTTTTGTTTGATTCGTTATTAACAGATCTGTTACAATGTTAATGCATTTTCCACATTGATTGCAAAGTACATTTTTATTTTACTTTTTTAGAATAAATTTTCCTGTGCTGCTCATGGCAGGAAAATGAAAACCTTCTCAACTTTTGGACCCAATATTAGTTTCTCGTGCTCTTAGCTCAACTGGAGCACAAGTTGAAGTAAAAGTTCTGTGTCCACTGTCCCAAAAAGGGCTTTAATCTCAACTTCAGGTAGAGCCACACAACCAAACCTATGCAATGATTCAGTTTCTAAACAATGGCCCAGGTTTTTGCACTGGAGGTGGGTGAAATTTTCCTACTGGTCGAACCCGCCTCGGGAGAAACAGCTTTGAATGGCTGGATTTTACTTCTGGGGGGTGGGTGCATGCTGGAGTTGGGGTCACCACCCCCAGAAACTGTTCAGAGACAGTTGTAATAAAAGCAGTTAGGTCCTCATAAAAGCAAACATTTGTATTTGTAGCCCCACAACAAAGACAGCTGATCCCTTAATAACCTCTTCAAGCTGTAAATAAAACTGTGAATTTACAGCCACCTTCCCTCCCTACTGTGATAATGGCAGGTTGTGAAAGCAGTCAAGCAGTCATAATGCTATAATGATGGCCCTCAGGTTTATGTCAACAAACAGCTATCAGAATTGCAAACACCAATTTTCTTTAACTTGGAGACACAGTAGGCTGTTTTTTCCCCAAAATTTAAAGAGCAGGGGATTTAAATTACTTGGCAGCTTGACAGTTTCATAGACCTTATGCACCATTTATGCACATTCTTAAAAATCTCATGCCAGATGCTGCAGAAAATGGACCTTGCTCCAGCAAAAATGGGATCTGGTTGACCTCAGTACCGAGTTCAAATGGCCCTGCTAGGTTTGAGTTTTCCCTGTGTGTGAATCACATCCTGCCCCTTTCCCCAGTCTCCCTGGCAAAAATAGTATCTGTCGGAGATGGGGCGGCACCTCTGGATTTGGTGTCCTGGTGTCCTGGTGCCCTTTTTCAAAAAGGGCAGTCTCCATAACTCCATGAAAATTAGGGTTACTGGGTTGGCATGTCTTAATAAGATTTCCAAAATATTGCCAAGTTATGGACCATTTTGTACTTACACCCACAAGGAACTGGATTTCCCAAATTAATTTCACTTTTCTTATAGCACAGCTGATGGTAAGTGCTGAGCTGCCCAAATCCAGAGGGAAACTTGAAACAGCTGTCAAAACAGTTTTTGCAATCTGTATAGTATGAGGAGAGATCCTGAAATCAGGAATTATGTCCCAGACTACTTGTGATGATTTTAGAGTAAAGTAAACATTTAATAAAAGAATAAAGGAAATAAAATAAAACACAATTACACTTAAACACAAGAATAGCTTTACACAGTAAGCAGTAATTTAAAACAGTTCCACAAGATCTTATCTTAACTACCCTCAGAGCTAACCTTCCCCTTTTCTGTTCAGCAGCTATCCTTATAGATTTTATTATCTATGGAGTTTCAGTAATTTTTACCACAGTGCCATTTTTCCTTGGGATGTCCTCTGAGGCTGATAGCAACTGGATATTCAGGCCTGGCCCTGTTCACACTGTCTTCTGGGAGTTATGACCAGCTATCCTGATATATTTTGGGAGGTCTAAGCAGCTACTCCATCACATAGGCTTCAGTATTTCCTTAAATGCATTCCTGCCCTTTGATCTCGCCATTGTCTCAACCAGTCTCTTTAGAAATGCATTCTTCCCAAATGTTTCATTACCCTAGCTCTTAGACTTGTTACACAAACTTACCCTATCTTTACCTTACTTACACCTTTTACAACCTGCATATATCCCCCTTTGAACTAAAACAACCTAATTGAAAATGACTCCTGCTATTGTTTTATGTAAAACTCTGATTGAAGCTCCTCTTGGTTCATTAACATATCAAAACCACTTCTTACTGTTGGCTTTAGACTCTTGTAGTCTCTGTGGCTCTTAATCCAATTACCATATTTTTGCTCCCAACAGCCTGTCTTCCAGTACAGAAGAAATATAACAGGGTTATTAACAGAAAGAAAATATTACAGTTTCTTGTTTTCTTGACGCTTTGGATTCTTATTGGTAAAAGCAAAAGCAAACTTTCACTCATCAATTTGGTGGCTTCAAATCTGAATGCCCAGGATATTTTTAATCCATGGTGACATCCAGTGCCTTACTTTATTATATTAAGTATTTTGAGCTTCAGAAGATGTACATAATACATTTTATTCACATGCTACATTATGAGAGCACACAGTGGGCTGGTCGGCAGACATTTCACATGTGGAAATCCAGTCTGCGTATTAGAAATAAATATTTATAATGGAGGTAAAAGGGTGGATTCAACATAATTGGCAAAAGGAGTGAATGTGATGTGAGGAAATTATTTTTCACCCAGAGGGTGGCTGGAGTCTGGGAGAAGCTCCCTGGAAGGGTGGTGGAGGCAGGTTTGATTGAGGCATTCAAAAGGGAATTGAATCGCTACCTGAAAAGAGGGAATGTGCAATGTTACGGGGATAAGGCAGGGGAGTGGGACTAGGTGGAATGCCCTTTCAGCGAGCCAGTGCAGACTCGATGAGCTGAATGGCCTCCTTCTGCTCTACAAAAATACTGTGACACTGTGAAACTGTGAAAGGAGAATGAGACAACAGATCTCCAAGTGGCCTGAGACAGTATTCCGTGGGTTGTTGATATCAGGATTTTGCATCCTGTGGGCGGGCACATGCCCGACCCGATCAGGCATAAAATAACGCGCGATGACGTGGGGGGGGGGGCAAGCATCCCGATCTCATTGCACAGTCGTGCAATATTTTGGTTGGCGGGCGCGATTGAGAGTCAGCAGCCCGCCCGCCGACAATTAAGAGGCCTATTAAGGCCATTAATCAATTAATTAAAAGCTAATTATCGCTGCCCATCCAACCTTACAGTTGGCGGGCGGGTGAATCGGCCAGGCAGCCTCTGGATCTTTTAGGAAACCTCATCCATGGGTGGGATGAAGTCTCCGCAATTAAATAGAAAAAATAAAAATTTGGGGGCAGAATTTTTAAAATCTGCTTGTTAAGGTGAGTGAGTCCACTGAGCGGGCATCTTTCCAGGGTTTTTAGAATCTTAATTCAGTGGTTTAAGATACTTCAGCTTCTTGAGGCAGCTCTCTGCCTTCAGGGAGCTTTCAGTGCGCGCTCCCCTGCGCATGCGCTGACTTTTGCGCTCGCATTCCTCCTGCCCCTTTACCCTGGTAGTGCCGAGCTTCTCAGGGCACCTTTCCCGCTGGCTGACCATTAATTGGCCAACGGGAAATCGCGGTTGGGGGCCAATGGTGGGCGGTGAGCCAATTCCTGGCCGGTCCCGGATCTGCCCGCCTGACAACCTGAAAATCCTGCGCGAGGTATTTTTTGGAGTAGGCACCATAAGCATCTTTAGCACTTCTCAGCTCAGTCCAACTTTCCACCGAATATGAAGGATAAAATAAAGTTTAGCGTTGGTAATTGCTATAGGCAAAGGGGTGAATGTCAAAAGAATGCAAAACGCGAGGGTCTAGACAGCTAGTGGTTTTGAATTCAAAAAGGAGCCAATGTGTTACACGTAAAAGCAGGAAACACTGGAAAAACTCAGCAGGTCTGGCAGCATTTGTGAAGAGAGAGACAGAGTTAACAGGCAGAGTTTTCCATTTTCAAAACTATGTGCTTTGCTGGATGAGTTCTTTGGCGCATTTCCTGCTGGTCAGAGTGGCAGGAATTCACCCTTGATTTTGCAATTGGAAGCTAATTAATTATGCATAGACGAATATCTCTCTGAATCACATGGCTGGTCAGCAACCGATTCACATGCCCTGCCATTACCTAATGGGGTTGAAGGTCTGGGCGCCATATTCAAACGCCACCTGAACACACACATTCACTCTCTCCAGCCCAGCTGTCTTCAGGAGATGTCTCAAGATGGCTGCAGTTAGGAAGAAGGTTCCCCTGAGGTTTTGCCGCGACTCTGTCAAGGCTTTGATAAGAGGAGTGTGCCAACACCAGGATGACCTCTACCCTAGGGATGGCTCTAAGAAGTCCACCAACGCCACCTTGCCAGACTGGGAGGTGGTGCTAAGGGCAGTCAGCTTGTCAGGCACCCACCCCAGAAACGCCATATAGTGCAGGAAGCAGATGAATGACCTCATCTGCTCTGCCCGGGTAAGTCAACATTCAGCTCACTACAATCATACGCTCTTATCAAGGCATCAAGCACTCAAAAGGTTACACTGCACAGGGATCTCACACAATGTTAGCAGGGGACACAGCAGGATTGACTGTCTCGCATATTTTCACATCACCAGCATCTCATGCTCTACTAACTCCATCCCCAGCCCCTGGGGAGGGCTCAGCACACACAGCAGGCATGCTTCCCAGCTTCTGCTCCATCCCTTCTGATAACACTCCATCCATTTCTCTTCATGCAGGCCAAGCTTGCCCACAACAAAAGGGAGATATCTCAGACCGAAGGAGGTCAGCCAATATGCAGGGTAATTCATATATATTTTTTTTTTGCCACCGATGTCCATTATCTTTAAATGTATTTCCATCCGTTGTTTTATCTCTACCTTTTAGCCTATCTCAATCCCTACCCCCCACCCCACCCCCACTAGGGCTATCTGTCCCTTGCTCATCCTGCTTTCTACCCTTAATGTCATCATTAGCACATTTCTTAGCTAATATCACCACCGTCAACACTTCTTTGTCCTTTTGTCTATGTCATCTTTTGGCAATCTCCACTTGGCACTGACCCTCTATCCAGCTCTACCTGTCCCACCACCCCACCACTCCCTTAAACCAGCTTATACTTCACCTCTTTTCTATTTTTCCTTAGTTCTGGTGAAGAGTCATACAGACTCGAAATGTTACCTGTATCCCTCTCCGCAGATACTGTCAGACCTGCTGAGATTTTCCAGGTATTTTTGTTTTTGTTTTGGATTTCCAGCATCTGCAGTTTTTTTGCTTTTATGCAGGAGCTCACTCCCTTGGAGGAGGATGCCGCCAAGCTGGCAGGAGAGAACAGGGGTCGCTCCTGTGGGGCAGATGAGAAAGGCCTCTCCCAGATGAGCCCTCCATGAGCTGATCACATCCTGACATTCACAGTGAGTGACATGCAATCTTGTATTCAGCCTGTTCATCGACGGAATCTACCTTCTCTCTCTTACAAGTACCAGCAGGTCCAGGTACACCAGCAGGTCCAGCATAAGACCTAGCTCCTAGCCCACCTCAGAGGAGGATGCTGAGGAGCCACCACAGGAAGGTCCGTCACTGTGTTCACCTGCGCCCTCCACCAAAGCAGAGACACACCTCGGTGGCTCATATTTCTAGGTTAGGTTTGGGGTCACTTTCTGGAGAACGCTTGACTGACAGTCTCCCCAGCAGTTGAAGGCAGTGACAGCCCAGATCTCTAGTGCTCGAAGGCCTGCTGGAGATCAGGCCCTGCTGAGTCTGAGTCAGACGATGAGCCTCTGCAGGTGGCCGCTACAACAGGCAGGGGAACATCAGGCAGTGTTGCGAGAGGCAGTGAACAGACTGGAGCAAAGGATAGAGGAGCACATCCACGTTCTGACTAATGTCATGGCGCCGACATGCAAGTGCCTTGAGGTCACCATGGGAAGGATGGCAGTTGCCTTGAAGGCCGTGGTGGAGCAGGTCCATCTGGGGATGCGCTCCAACCTGCACTCCATCGCTATAGGCGTTGGTGGGATCCATCAATGGCTAGGTGAGTGGGGGGGGGCGGAGATCCTCGTCCTCTCTCCAGGTATCTCTTCTCCTCAAGGAGTCAGGGCGGGGCCCTCAGGCACCCACAGGGAGGATGAACGTCTGCTGTACACCTCGGGGGCCTCTGCATAGGACAGTCAAGGGTGTCCAGCCGCTCCGAATCCCCTTTGTCTGTGACCCTATCAACTCCGGCAGGTCAGGCTGAGGAGGGTGCACCTGCCCCAGTACAGGAGACCCTTAGTAGGCTGGGGCCTTCAAGACCTTGCGCCTTCACAGGATGTCTGCCAAGTTCATTTCAGACAGCAAGGCATAGCAGCCAGCAAGCTGCCCCCACCTCTACTCTGGATGTCGGAGCTACACCCAGGTGTAGTAGTCGGTTTAAAAAACTACAAAATTTTGACATCACTTCTGGGTCATGGGTGTGCAATCACTGTATTTATTATGAACCTTTACAAATATATTTGCTGTTCATGAGAATGGTCTCGTCATTTGGAAATGTCATCCATAGGCATCTATGTCCCCTCTCATTGCAAGGGTGAGCCATGCTGCCACTGAGTGACTGCCTCCCATATACGCCTTACATTCATGTGATGTCTCCATGATTCATGATAGTCACTCTACCCTTGTGTTATCTCAGGGAGATGTCCCAAACTCTTTATTGAAAGTGTGTGCAAAATGTGCTCGTAACCTTTACTCCGTACAAGAAAACATGGAGGTTGGCCTGCTCAATAGCCTGGGAGGGTTAGCTGCGATTGTATCTCTTCATTAGTAGTGCCACAGCACAAGACCTTCAGCCAAGATGGCCTCTCCAACCATGTGCGCATCTCATTGTCCAGTGAAATTTCTCATTAAGGTGGCGATAACTGCATCAAGTCCTTTAGCACAGCATTTATGCTGTTGTGCCAACTTTCTCTTCCCTGAATGCACGGATACAGGATTCACCACTGACCCTTCAAAAAATTAGGGCATATTGAATCATGATAGTTGAAGGTGCAAGTCAGCATGTTGAACTTACTCTTGATGTTACTGGTTATAAAGGCCTTTCAGTGTACGGGTATGGTATTAAGGGACAGGAAGAATGTATCTGTCTCCCGTTGCCTGCACTTTACTTCTCCTGAATTTTGTGGCTATCAATGTGATGCAGACAGGTCTTCCACGTCCTGCTTCTTCAATGGCATCATTGACCAAGCGGATGTATGAGCCATGGGAACTCCCAAAGTACCTGCACAAACATGCATGACATGCTTCTGATGATCGTGCGTCAGTTGAATGTTCAGGGAGTGGAACTCTTTCCTGTTAATGAACATCAGGGTCTGCTGCCCTGGAGCTCCCAAAGAAACATGTGTGCAATCGATCACATCCTTACTCTCGGGAAGACTGAGAGCTGCATATCCCAGAAATCTAGCAGCCTGGCTAACTTCATCAAGTGTGAACTTCACATAATGATGAGTCTTACTGTAGAGGGATTCCACCGCCTTCTTGATACATTTATGTGCTGAGGGCTGTAAGATGCCTCATAGGTCCCCTGTGGATCGCTGGAACAATTCACAGAGAAAAAAAAATGAATGCAGTGGTGACCTTCAGGGGCACTGACAGGGGATGTCCATGGGGCATTAGATTCTCCCACAGAATGTGGCAGATATGATCCACTACATCTTTGGGCAAGTGCAGATGTGCACAGCATTGTCTTTCACTCATTTCCATGTAGGAAAGTCTTCTTCAGTAGACTCTTGGCTGCACGAGTCATGTCCGTGGGATGGGTCTAGCCTCCTCATTCTCTTGTTTCTGTTGGGGATTCCCTGGAACATGGACCTCAGGCCGGCCTCCTCTCAAAGCCGTGCTCTGTGGCACTGGGCCCTTCTTCTCCTCCTCCATTGGATCAGTACCATCGAGAAGGCACCATTGATCCCAGACTCCATTATTCAATCCTCCTTCTCCTTGTGGACTGATAGACACAACATATTAATGAATACTGGACAAATATAATAAAGCTCCCACTCGCTAACATGCCCAAAAGCTATTCTACTAGTTTGTCGCTGATACAGCCTTGCAGCTGAGGTACAAACTTACAGATCTAGATGACCAAGATGCCAACCCTGATACTTGGCATCTCATCTCACAGACATTGGAAGAGGTTTGGACACATTGATGAAATGTGCCAAATTATCAAACTCGTCCTTACAATACAAACCCAGCATATTGATGAAGGTTAACTTGCACATGAGCAGTGACTGGATCCCCTTTGGCCCATTATCCATGCTAATTGGAGAAAGCACATTAGAGGCTTTCGTTGATGATCTGGCAGAAATGCAGCAGCTGTGCCTCCTTAACGGGTGCCTGCATACTCCATTATCATATTCCTCTCTGTTAATGCTCAAATGGAGCAACTGTATTATGAAGCTAATAACTCTTGCAGTCTCTTGTTAATGCGCAGCAAAAGGCATTGGCTCCAATGGCATCTTCTCATGGAAGTCTTCCTCTTTTCTCTCAGCTCTGCCTCTATTTCAATGCTGTGACTGTAAGAAGTTTGAGAGTACCCCCTGAAAGGGCCCCTTAGTCCAGCCATTGCCCCTCTCACACTGCCTCTGACCCCTCCTGTGCAAGTTTCGATTTCAAACTGTGCCATTCATTTCAAAAAAAAATTCATTCATGGGATGTGGGCATCACTGGCTAGGTCAGCATTTATTGCCCTTCTCTAATTGCCCTTGTCCAGAGGACATTTAAATGTTAACCACATTGCTGTGGGTCTGGAGTCACACATAGAGCAGACCAGGTGAGGACAGCAAATTTCCTTCCCCAAAGGGCATTAGTGAACTAATGGGTTTCATGGTCATCATTAGACTTCTAATTCCAGATTTTTATTGAATTCAAATTCTACCATCTGCTATGCTGGGATTTGAACCCTGGTCCCCAGAGCAAAACCCTGGGTCTCTGGAATACTAGTCCAGTGACAATACCACTACGCCACTCATGGATTCAAAATGGTGGTGCTCCATTTTTAGTTTGAGACCAGCTTTGCCCCTCCCAGTATCGGTGTTCGGGTCCCTCCAATTACCCAGGAACATCATGATGTGCAGATAGATCTCTCTCCAAGTTTACTCTAGCCTCCCCCAGTAACCCTGGATCCCTTCATTGTTGTGATGGACATCCCACTGAATCCATCAATGTTGATGCCTCCATGCCCCATGTGGACCTCATCTCTCCCCAACTCGAGGCTGTGTGCATGGTCACCTACGGAGGAGAGTCCACCCAGGAGAGCTTCAAGTACCCCTCCCCTTTATTACGTGTTCCCTATTTACGGGCTGCAGCTGCCTCCCTTACCATGACCATGCCATCTGCAGCCCAGTACTGAGCCAGACAAGCCTATCACCACTAATTGTGAACACACCCTGCACACCAAGCTGTGCCTTATTCCAATTGACCCTCTCTGGAGCGGGACTACAACGTGTATGCCATGCATAGACATGTAGCACGGCCCGCAAAGCCCCAGGACTTCCTTTAATCTCTCACCCTGTCTGTGAGGTCCACAGAACCTCTGGACAGCCTTTAATCTCTCACTCTGATCTGTTGGTCCCAGACCAGGGACTATGGCTACCTTTCAATGAGCTCCCCTGTTCCCTCATAACAGTCTCCCTCCCTCCATCTCCCCCTCCATGGGTTTCTGTACAACACATCCCTCTTGTGCCACACTAACACACAACCCCACACCCCCTTCCTTTTCTGGAGTCTGTGTACATCCCCTCCCAATCATACAGTTTGATTCCGATCTACCCCCTTGTGTGTCTGCCTTCTTGTCTTCCATGTCAGACTCCAATTTCTCCACCCTTGGTCCCCCACTTTGCCTGCCATTGTTTCCCCTCCTCTCTCCCCTTCCAACCCCTCCATACCCCATTTCCCCCCATGTGTCTGTCATTGTCCCTCGCTCCCCTGGTACAGCGCTGGTCTCTGCTTGAGGGTGCAGCCCTGCCTGAGAGCTGCTGCACAGTGGTGTCCTCCAGGAGTACAGAGGCACCCACCATGAGCAGACCAACCCTACAGCCCCACCAGCATTCCACTGCCATCGCTAAGAAGCTGTTGCAGGTGGACTTTGAATATTGCACTCACCTCAAAGTCATGAGTGAAGTGTGGACTAACTGATGAATGCCACTCACTTTCAAACGTGTTTCAGACTGATCTGAATTCCCACTGGTGTGACGCAAGGTTGGAAGGTGGAGCGTGATTCCAGTGAGTAGCATAATTAATGAGCATTCATGACATGGTAATGCATGCAGATGGTGTTTGTGACATTGATCAGTGGGATACCCAACCAGCCTATGTTTGCTTAAGTATTATTCTTATCCGTGTCTTCATTGTGCAAAGAGATCATTAAATACTTCCACGGATGTACACTACCTTCAGCGGCTATAATTACACGTAACGGTTAACTGTAATGAGATTATTATCTCTTACACTTTCACAAACTCTCATTAAAAGTAAACAATAATGGTTACCTAGAAGTGAATTACTTGGTAAGAATCCAATCAAGAGATGAAGATGATAGCGTAAGTCATTGGAGTTTATCTGTTACACTTTGTTCTTCAACTGAGCCCACTGATTGGTGTCTTGTATACACTGGCTAGACATTTTAACTCTATATTGCTGAAAAGAGAGACATGTTGCCAAAGCTTTTCATCTTGCGCTTACCAGGACAAATGAAAGAATGTCAAATTTCAAACAATCACAACAATTTATACTACAATTAAACAGAGTGCCAACAGAGGGACCTTGGTGTATATGTACATAAGTCATTGAAGATGGAGGGCACATTGAGAGGACAGTTAATAAAGCACATAGCACTTTAGGCATTATTAATAAGGACATTGAGTACAAGAGTAAGGAGGTCATGTTGAATTTGTATAAGACACTAGTTAGGCCTCATCTGGAGTACTGCGTCCAGTTCTGGGCACCATACTTGAGGAAATTTGTGAAAGCGTTGGAGAGAATACAGTGGGCATAATTTTCCGTGCCCGCTGGCGATGGGTGTGTTCAGTGGCATGAACGGACAATATGATGAGAAAGCCAAAAATTGGTTTCATGACATCGTGAAACCAGTTTGCAATCATCCGCTCGGCCTGCCGATGGTGGGCCGTGTTTCCCACCATCGGACATCAGGAACCTCATTTTAATACATCAGCATGTCCCCTGGAATCAGCCGACTGGAATCGTTCCCCACCCTCCGCTGGCTCTGCCCATGTCGGTGTGATTGCATGCTGACATGTTTCACCACAGCGTGTAAAAGATGTGTACTTGGCTGGCTGCACTTTGAGGGGGACTCAGAGGTGAGTGCACAGTTATGTTGCGGAGCACTCGTGAGGGAGGCCTGTTGGACTTCAAGTTTGAGGCGTTTTGGGGGAGGCAAAAGCTGCCCTGCAGTTGAGGTGACTTTAGGCTGGGGGGGTGTGCAAAGGCTGCCCTGCGGTTGAAGGTAGTGGACAAACACGTGTGGGGTGGGTGGGGACTGGGCGAGGGAAGCCGCCATGCATTAGGGACACCTTATATAAAGTGAATATTCCTCTGTAGTGGACACAGTTCAGGCGCAGCGACATTGCCATGATTGGAGTCGGGCCTCTGGTTTATCTGCCCACTCAAGCAACGCAGAGGCATCAAATTGCAGCCAAGTGCTCCAGAGCTTTTCACTCGTCGGGAACAGACTGCAAACTAATGAGTGTTTTAGTGGACTGCAGAACAGTTGGAGACTGGGCACATTGTACAGCCCCTTGCTAAAGCTGGCCATGGAGCAGTCACGGCTGGGGCGCTCAAAGCCCCTTGTAATGTCATCATCACGGTTTGGAGCTGCCTCCCCCATGGTTCAAACTAACAGTGCAGCCTTGAAGTGCGGGTTAGGAGAATGCCTGCACCTGAGCTGAGAGCACAGCATGCAGTCCAATGAGCAATGCCAGGGCCAATCGATCAGGTGGAGTGGGGCAGAGATGGTTGGGGTTTTGGGTAGCCGTGCAACACGTTAATTTCTAGCCATTCAAGGAGTGGCCAGCAGTCTCCGGGATGCGTTAAGGGGCCTTCAGGCTTAACCAAGAGAGGTTCTTAGTACACCCATTCTAACCCACACGCCTCTCTTTCATCCAGGAGGAGTACAACAGGATCATGGAGCCTGGTGAACTAGTTGTATGCCTCGTTGTATACAGAGAGTGAAGGCGATAGAGGAGATAGCGACAGAGGTGCCTGGCTGTGCAGAGGGAGGAGCAGCACCCTCAGGAGGAAGGGGCAGCTGGGGCTTCCACATACGCCACCAAAGAGCCACAGTGAGCTGTTGCTGGTCGGCGCCTCCCTACATCCAGATGCCACCTTTCATTGCTGTAAATCACCGAGAACCGAGTCGCCGAAGACTGCTCATGTCTAGGGAACTGGATGTCTACTGCAGGATTTGGCACCACGGGGACATGGAGGATATCCACTGCCAGTGGCCATGAAAGTGACCGCAGTGCTCAATTGCTATGCCAATGGCTCCTTTCAAGGCTCTACAGGTGACCTCTGTGGGATCTCACAAGCCTCCGCCCACAAATGCATCCATGAGGTCACGGATACCATCTTCGTGAGGGCAGACAACTTTGTGCACTTCACCCGGGACCAGGAGAGCCAGGATGCAAGAGCGATTGGATTTGCCCCGATCTCAGGTTTCTCACAGATGCAGCACACCGTAGACTGCACTCATATGATGCTTACATCATGGTTGTAGCATGCAGTCAAGTATGTCAACCACAAGGGCTTCCATTCATTGAATGCGCAGCTGGTGTGCAACCACCACAGATGCATCCTGCAGGTCAGCACACGGTTCCCAAGGATTGTGCATGACTCCTACATTCTCAGTCAGTCACAGATCCCTGAAGCTTTCCAGGGTCCACAGAGGCTGCAGGGTTGGCTCCCAGGGAATAAGGGCTACCCACAGAGGACATGGCTGATGACACCCGTGCAGCGACCTCAGACTGAAGCAGAGCGAAGTTATAATGCTGCAGCTGTCAACTTGGTGAAGCAGACCAATGGGATGCTGAAGAGTGCCTGGATCAGTCTGGTGGAGCCCTGCAATATAGTCCATAGAGGGTACTATGCATTATCGTCGCCTGCTGTACCCTTTACAACCTGGTGCTGCAATGGGGAGAGGAGCTGGCTGAGGAGGAGATGCAGGAGTTGGAGGTCTCCTCCAATGAGGAGGATGTTAAAGGTGATGAGGGTGAGGAGGTCCTCAAAGGCAATGATGAAGGCGATGAAGCTCTTGGACTGGTCAGATGAGGCAGGCGCTCTCGTAAGGTCCTCATAACCCCTAGATTTGTGGCGGATGATGACAACATACAATGAGGTGACCCCATAGATCCTCACACTGCATCAAAAACGTCTGACTCCAGTCTGGCAAATGGCAGTGCATATACCCTCTGTGATAATGCTCCTGTCATGGAGATGTAGTGAAGGCCCTAATAGTGGCTCAGTTGCAGGAGGATGATGATGATATGCAGTGAGGATTCTCCATAGGTCTTCACATAGCCTTTGAGAATGTTTGACTCCTGTCCGGCAAAGGGAAGCTCGCTTGCACTCTGTGATCAGGGTCATATTGTAGAGATGCAGCCATGAAACCTTAAAAGCATTTGATCCTTTGTCCGCCTTCAGCACCTGACCCCTTCAGGAGCACAGCATCACCGGTCACAGATGCTGAAGAGAGAGGGGCCAGCCCCACCTTAAAGGTGCTGAGAGCACACAGAGAATGGCAGAACTCTGTGATGTCTGCCCACAACATTCTGGCAGCAATGACAAGTGTTGCTGAGGTGCAGGCATCAATAATGTTTCCAGGGAGTGTGAGTCTGGACCATCACTTTGGTCTGAAGGCTACACAAAGCACAGGGAAGAAGCCTGGACTGAGACACCTGCCTTTATCGTGCGCAGAAAGGTTTCACATAAGATCATAAGACCATAAGAAGTAGGAGCAGAAGTAGGCCATTCGGCCCATCGAGTCTGCTCTGCCATTCAATGAGATCATGGCAGATCTGATAATCCTCAACTCCACTTTCCTGCCTTTTCCCCATAGCCCTTGATTCCTTTACTGATTAAAAATCTGTCTATCTCAGCCTGGAATATACTTAACGACCCAGCCTCTACAGCCCTCTGTGGTAAAGAATTCCACAGATTCACTACCCTCTGAGAGAAGTAATTCCTCATCTCTGTCTTAAATGGGTGATCCCTTACTCTGATCCCTCTGGTCCTAGACTCTCCCACAAGGGGAAACAACCTCTCAGCATCTACCCTGTCAAGCCCCCTAAGAGTCTTATATGTCTCAATAAGGTTGCTGCTCATTCTTCTAAACTCCAATGAGTACAGGCCCAACCTACTCAACCTCTCCTCATAAGAAAATCCCTCCATACCCGGGGTCTGCCTCATGAACCTTCTCTCCAATGCCAGTTTATCTTTCCTTAGATAAGGAGACCAAAATTGCTCACGGTGTTCTAGGTGTGGTCTAACTAGTACCTTGCATAGTTTTAGCAAGACTTCCCTATTTTTCTCCTCCATTCCCTTTGCAATAAAGGCCAACGTTCTATTTGCCTTCCCTATTACCTGTTGAACTTGTATGCTAGCTTTTTAGGATTCATGCTCGAGGACCCCCAAATCCCTCTGTGCTGTAGCTTTCGTCAGTCTTCCTCCTTTTAAGTGACATTTAGCTCTTTTCTTCTTCCTGCCAAAGTGCATAACCTCACATTTTCCCACATTATATTCTATCTGCCAAGTTTTTGCCCACTCACTTAACCTGTCTATATCCCTATGTAGACTCTTTGTGTCATCCTTACCATTTGCCTTCCCACTTATTTTTGTGTCTTCCACATATTTGCAATCATCATAGGCAAACATCTGAGTGACATAAACACTGCTCATCAGAATAAGGAGCCATAGGCAGGGAAACATTCTTGGGAATTTATGAACAATAGTGAACATTATGTACAAGTGATTAACACCCATGCTCAGGCTATGCAACTAGTTAAGTTCTGGTATGATAGCCAAGTGGTTATGGTACTGGGTTTGTAACCCCAAGATCAAGAGTTCAAATCTCACAATGGCAAACTATGAAACAATGTAACTTCATCTGAATAGGAACAGATGGAAACGTGTTGGTACTCGAAAGAGTTACATCTTCCTAACCCTGCTTCTATGTCTTGGTGCTCCCCAGACATCCACAGCGGAGGTAGAGGCAGTGTGCTGGCTGTTACACCCTGTATGTGATGACCGTGGCAGGCATCCTCTGGAGGGCCCTGGCTTACTTTGGGGGGTCCGGTTGTGTAGCAGAGGCATCTGCTCAGCCTGTGGGACTGGAGCTGTGTAGGTCACAGGAAGTGGCGATTTGGATGGACCGGACACTCCCGGAGTCACCTGGATGTATGGCCCCGGAGGCTAAACTTGCTGAACCTCCTCCCTTGGTGCTCGAGGGCCCCTGGCTGACACCTTGAGGATAATGGGTAGCTGGAATGAGAACAGGCTCCCAAGCACCTCTCCCTGGAGGCCAACTATGGCATCAGTGATGGAATTCAGCCCTTGCAGCAGTGCAGGAGCGAAGTCCTGGACCAAGGTCTCCATGGCGACTGCCATCCTACCAGTGTTGACCTCAGTGTGTCACAATGCCAGTGCTATCACCTCAGCCTGAAGGTGGATGGACTTTTCCATCCTGCCTTGCAATCTGAGGAGTATAGCAGACATCCCTCCCTGATGTTCCCGAGTTTGCCTTTGCAGCTCCAATAACTGTGACATGACCGAGTCCAGAGGCTCATCATGTGACTCGGCCTCAGCACATTTCTGGCCTCCAGCAGTCCTCCGAGCGCCGGACACCTGGGAAGTCCCTGCCTGCATCTGCTGTGGATCGGATGTTACGATGTGCTCACCAGATTGTGATCCCGAGGCTACTCTAAAGCTAGATCCCATCGAGGTGTATGTCTCTGCACTGGTGGAAGATGTGGATGAGCACTGTGAAGGGACTTCAGGGAGGGTGCCTTCAGATTCTTCTTCAGAGGTTTCTTTAGGGCTTGATTGGAGGTCCTGGGTCATGGACTCCGTCGGCTGTTTGGCAGATGTGCCTGTGAAAGCAAGGAGGGATAATTAGTGCATGGCAGGGGCCTGTGAAACAGGACACATCACTCACAGCATGGTCTCTGATGGATGTTGCACTGCTGGACCCTCACTTGGTAGAGCACTGCTGACCTCACCCTCAGCACAGGAACGGTCCAGATCCTCGCCAGCCAGCTAGATGACTCTGTTTTCAAAGTCCGTGAGGACCTTGATTTCAGGCATTCCCCCACAAGTCTGCGATCTCTCCCCCTTGTGTGCCAGCGTGTCCTGCATGACTAGAGATGGAGAGATTGTAAGCAGGATGCCTGTCAGGCCAGATGATAAGTATGCCTGGCATGTGGGGTTGATGAGTGCTCCCATGGATGGGATGAGGACAATGAAGGTTTGTGTGAGAGAATGAATGGTGATGTCCCTTGAACTAGCTGTGAATGAGGGCCCTGTGGATGTGTGATGGGTTTGTGAGTGTGTCAGTTGAGGTGATGAGAGGTGTGACTTACCCTTGCAGAACGGAGGAGATCATGCACTGGGTGGCCATCCCCTTTTGCAGGGCATTGGCGCTAACAACTGCCACCGCCTCCTAAGCTGGATTAGTGATATTGCTGCTCATCCTGAGGCCAGGGCAGGAATAGAGGACATCATGGCGAGCCTCCACTGCTTCCAAAGGGCACTCGAGGGGCGCGTAATTGAACCTGGAGGCTGCAGTCTTTTTGCCTTTCAGAGCCATGTCTTCTTTGCAGCAGTCGTGGGCTGGAAGCTCTGAGAGTTGTGTGTGTGAGGCTGGACTATGACCGGCGTATGAACTGGTGAAGTGATGGTGTGGTGGGCAAATGAGAGCCCGCCTGCCATGGAAATGGTGTGTTTCCCGGGAATGCATAATTAATGCGGCGTGTTTGGGACGATGCAGTGTGAAAAGGTGCCATTGCTGCCAACAGGTAAAACATAGCTTTACCCACCCGCTACTGCAAATCTGGGACCATTCTGCCCAGAGGAGATTCACAAGAATGGCTCCAGGGATAAAGAACTGTAGCTATGATGATGGATTGGAGAGGTTGGGACTCTTTTCCTTGGAGAAAAGAAGGCTGAGAGGAGACTTGATAGAGGTATTCCAAATGCTGAGGGATATGCTCAGGGTAAATAGTAAGAAACTGTCCCCACTCAAGAGAGCATCCAGAACAAGAGGGCACAGATTCAAAATGATTGGCAAAAGGAGCAATAGTGGTGTGAGGGTAAATTTTTCACCCAGAGAGTGGTTGGAGTCTGGAGTGAACTTCTTGACAGGGTGGTGGAGGCAGGTTCTATCGAGGTATTCAAAAGGGAATTGGATTGCTATCTGAAAAGGAAGAAAGTGCAAGGTTATGGAGATAAGGCAAGGGAGCGGGACTAGATAGAATGCTCTCTCAAAGAGCCAGTGCAGGCTCCATGGGCCAAATGGCCTCTTTCTGCACTGTAAAAATTCTGTGATGCTGTGAATTTTAATTCTATGTAGCTTTTCTGACTTTTACAGTGATTAGCTTTCTGATGAAAATGCTTCCCAGCATGGTTTGAACATGAAAGATGCGGGTTGGAAACTTACCTGAGGTGGGGGTGCAAAACGTGCAGCATTGGATTGGCCTCCTGTTATATGCAAGACATGATATGTGGTTCCATTCCAATAAATTAACATCTGAGACAAATGTTTAGCATATTCTATCTGAGATTGGGCTACATGGCACTGCCAGTTTGATGACATGATTTTAGAAATAGGGCGAAATTGCTTTACACAACTGAACTTTTCCCAGTTAGATATCTTCACAGCAACTTTGTAAAGGAAAATCCATTTGTGATCTTTAGAAGGATTTTTGTCAAATTACTGTACTTACATAAAACATTTCAATAATAGCAAACCAAACTTAAGAGATTCACTAAAACAAGATAGTTGTTTTCCTTTTCTTTAATTTTTTATGAAACTTTTATTGTTGTATTATTTGAACGTTACTAATTCTCGTCCTATCTCTGAACTCCAAACCCCTTCCTTTTCAAGCCATAAGGCAGATGAGGAACAATCTTTCCTCATCCCATCCATGGGAGTACTCACCAATCCCACATGCCAGGCACACTTATCATCTGGCCTGACAGACATCCTGCTTACAATCTCTCCGTCTTTCTCTGATGTTGCTGCGTGGAGAAGTGGAAATGGTTTCCACTGGTGGAATGGCTGTTGACCAGAGGGGCACAGGTTGAAGACAATTGACAAAAGGTTCGGTGGGGAGATGAGGAGGATTTCATTTTAAACACGGTGAGTTGTTACGATCTGGAACGCGCCGACTGAGAGAGTGGCTTGGACCGATTCAATAATAATTTTCAATAGGGAATTGGATATATTCTTTAACAATGTTTGGAGGGCTGTGGAAAAAAACAGGGGGGTGGGGCTGATTGGATAGCTCTTTCAAAAAGGCTGGCACAGGCATGATAGGCTGAATGGCTTCCTTGTGCAATTGTAATTCTATATTGCTCTTGTAGGGGCTGCTTAAATATACACAGGAATACCTTTGGCTGAATCGGCTTTGATTTTCCCTTCCAGCAAAGAACTACATGGCATCTTTTCAGCGGTTTTGGCCTGACAAGAGTCTCAAAGTGATATTTTGTGGAATGGCACATGTGAACCTCTGTGACATTGTACTTTACAGGTCTAACATGTCTTGCCACCACACATTAATGTTTGTTTTGACTTTTAGAAACACTTATCATAGCTGAATGGTAGCCATTTGGAAATTATTAGTTTATTACATAAAGCTTAAAAATTGCATAGCAAATTTCCTCCATTTCAATTATTGCTTTGGAAAAGGGATTTGCTCTCCTACATTGAACAAAAGTAATCTTTCATTTACAATTCTGATGCTGCATGTTGCACACTGTTTAAATTTAATACTAAACAGTTCATTTTGTTTAAATCGGCATCAACATAAATCTCAACATACTGCATTTGAGGTATCAAACAAAAGCAGATTTAAGGGGCAGAGTTTTCTGCCGGTCGGGTGGGCGGGCCCAACCCAATCACCAGCAGGCGTGGAGCCAATCACTGTGAGCGAAGCGGGCAGCATTGCCATTTTATGTGGGTGGGCCAATTAAGGCCCACCCAGCATGACGTCCGCCAGGAAGTGCTAGACGCCCCCTGTGCGTGTGGGGGGGAATCCCTAAAATTGAGAGTACGTTGTTTCACGCATACGCACAAAAGAGTGCTCATCTCCCTAAGGCTAAGTGCAGCCTCAGGGAGATCGCTTCATCTTTTAAACTATTAAAAATAGAGAAAAGAAAAATCCCTTACATGTTCCCTCATGTGACAATGTCACATGAGTTGGGACACGTTCATAATTTACAGAATAACTTTATTATAATTTTTAAAACCCTACATGAAACCTCATCCCGCCACTGGATGAGGTTTTGGTGTTTTCTCTATTTGCCACCGGGGCTCCTGGCCTGCCCACCAGCCTTAAGGTTGGACGGGCAGGTCCTTTAATTGAGTCAATGATCCTGTCAATGGCCTCAAGTGGCCATTGACAGGTCGGCGGGCCCACAGCTGATTTTGCTGCGCCCCTACATTCCTGAAAATTTAAATGGGGTGGGGTGATGTCGGGGGTTCTGCCTGACGTCATCCCTCATCATTTTACGCATTGGCGAGTGGGCCCCGCCCCTTGCTCACCGCTGGCAAAATTCTGCCCAAAGTATAATTGAACTCCATTCAGAAATTACAAAAAGGCCATAATTTTTGTTGAGACTTAACCACCCCTGTTTTCTCCTTTGTGCTTTCAAAAATCTTTCAAGGCATTTTATAAATACCATGTTTGCAGCCTCTTTAAAATTAATAGATAGGGGGAGTAAGATCATAAGATCATAGAAGCACTTTAAATTCTTGTAAAATAATAAATTGCCTTCTGCAATGAAGCATAATCTTTCTGTCTGCACTGTGTGATGTTCACCCTATTCAAAGCTGTGTCTAATGCTGAATTTCTGATTATCATGGAAATAAAAATGAAATCCGATTTACGCCATTCAAATCTAATCAGCATGAATTTTTAATTGGAAGCCAGTTACATTCGAAGTTCTTCATTGACTTCACACAAATCCTTTGTTACTCAGTGGTAAGCATTGATTAAGTTAGCACCAGTTATCAGCAAAATGTGTTTGTACATCCTTTATATGAGGTTTGCCAGTGTTGACTTTCTCAAATATTTTCATTTAACACACATAATATTCTTATGGAAAAAACTCCTGCAGTGCAGTATTTCAAAACCCAGCATTGACATCACAGCCACAGTTGAATCTGCCTCCACCACACCCTCATGCAAGGCATCCCACATCCTAACCACATGCTGTGTAAAAAACAATTTTTTTCATTGTCAACTTTGGTTCTTTTGCCTTTCACCTTAAATTAGCACCCTCTGGTTCTTGACTCTTCCATTAATGGGATCAGTTTCTCCCTATCTACTCTGTCTGGGTCCAATCATGATCTATCAAATCTGACCTTAACGTTGTCTTCTCAAATGGAAACAAACCCAGTTTCTCCAATCTATCCACATAACTGAAGCTCCTCAATTTTAGAACCAATCTTGGACCTTTTTTCTGTACCCTCTCTAATGCCTTGATATACTTCCCAAAGCAAGGTACCCAGAATTGGACACAATACTCCACTTGAGGCTGAACCAGTGTTTTATAAAGGTTCATCATAACTTCCTAGTTTTTTGTATTACGTGTTTCTATTTATAAAGTCCAGGTTCCCATATGCCTTATTAACCACTTTCTCAACCTGCTCTGCCACCTTCAATGATTTGCATATCTATACCCCCAGGTGTCTGCCCCTGCACCCCTTTTAGCAGGCAAGGTTGGAGACAAGCCTTGTGATATTCATTGCAGTAGAGGGAACCTTATCCTCTGTCTCATTTCTTCCAGAATAGTCTATAAATGAATCACTGGAGAAATGGTTTGCTCTCTGAACTTTTCCAATCCTTGCAGATATAGATTTTTAAATCTAAGTTTCATAATTTTCAGATTGCAGATTTCACAAGCCTGTCCTTCTCAGCTGCTGCAGGACTCTAACATTTGCTGCAGCATGTATGAAAGCTTAGCCATCAATCACTTCATTGCAGTCCTTAAAATTTAAGCAAATTGACACATTTTAACAATTAAATTAGAATGATAGGATCATTTATTGATACAGCACAGAAGGAGGCTGCTTGCTAACTCTTTTTGAAAGAGTCATAGAGGGCTACAGCACAAAAAAAGGCCATTCAGCCCAGTGAGTCTGCACCGGTCAAACAAGTACCTGATTATTCTAATTCCATTTTCCAGCACCAGGCCCACAGCCTTGTATGCCATGGCATCGCAAGTGCACATCCAACTACTTCTTAAATGTTATGAGGTTTTCTGCTTCTACCGCCCTTTCAGGGTGAAAAAAGTCTTCCTCACTTCCCGTCTAAACCTCCTGCCCCTTACCTTAAATCTAAGAGCTATCCAATTATTGGAAAAGAGATGTAATTAATATATCTAATGAAATAAATCATGAGTCAGTTGACTTACAAATAGTTGTGATATACAAAATCAGTTTGGGATTAATTAGCATTCTTTTGGCAGCTGCAGTCTAGTTATTTGCAGGTGCTATTGTATTTCAGACTTAAATGAATATTGACATTGTGTGATTCACGACTATTTGTGATTTTATGCACAAAATGTTCTTTACCCATAGCCGCTTGGTGCACAGAACAGGTTGTTCTTAAATCAGATAATACAGAGGCTTACATATGTGCTCTCATACTTATAAGACCCATGTATTTGTATAGAAGGTTCATCCTTTTAATGAGGTGGGATAAAACCCTTTCAAGTAATATTTTAATCATAGAATGCTCAGGGGATACATTGATTTCATAAATTAAGTATATTTAATTCCTCTACATAATAAATATGATTGTCAGATAACAATTATCTTAAGCACATATCAAGAACTAATTTGATCCCAACTGGGGCCATAGGTGATGATTGTCAATCTTGGGCAATGTCTCTATCTTAGGCAATTATTGTCAACCTTGGGTGTTCCCAGCATGACCTTTTATTCAGGCGCAATAATATGCCTAATATGTCTTAACCTTCCATTGCATTGATTCCACTTGAACAGTGCCTACCAAACATGGAGAATTAAGCAGACAAATATTGCTGATAGGAACCATAAAACCATAAAAATTCTGCGTAAATTCTAGTGAGAGGAGAAGTGCAAAGTATAACATAATGGGTTATGAGAGTTGTGTTCATTTTCGTTTATGCTTCGACATTTAAAAAGTAAAGATGAGATGCAGTTTTCAGATATGGTAAATCAAAAATCTTCATGAATGACAAATCACCATGAAATGATGAAAGGGAGAGTATTCAAATGCCCTGGAACTCATAGCTCAGATCATAAATGGATAGTCATTTATTCACCTGTTGTTTTTAGGACCTGCTGTCTTCAAATTGGCCCCTGTGTTTACTTATGTAAGAACAGTACCCGCAATTTAAAAAGCAATTTTTTATTTTGGGTTCAAAAGTTGCTTTATAAGTGCAAGTTTCTTCTTTCTTCCATATCAAACTATTGTATTCTGCCAAAATAGTGGGTGGACAAGATTGTGGGATAAAACATGGTAAAATTGATACAGCATGAGGTTAATTGAGCTAAAGAAATCATTCAGGCCCACATAGCTCTCACAAAGCAAAAATTATGACTTCTGCTTAGAAACACATTGAAGTACTAAGTACCCGTTATTTTCATAATAAATGATGGTACAACTACTGTGAACCTGAAGCCACTCAGTTGTAACAAACTGCTACAAAGACACAAAAAAGGAATGAAACTGGACGGACTACCCGTGTATTTGTGGAGCCACCACGTGTCAACCTAGGCACTGGAAATGTGCTGTCGACCCTGCAAAGTCCTCCTTTCTAACATCTACAATGCTAGTTGTCTTACAGACTAGTCAAGCAACAGCCTGACATAGTCATCCTCGCGGAATCAAACGTTACAGGACAATGTCCCAGACTTCACCTCCACCATCACTATCCCTGGGTATGTCCTGACCCAGCAGAGGTGGCCATACAGTGGCATACAGTCAGGAAGGAATTGCCCTGGGAGTCCGCAACATCGACTCTGGACCCCATGGTCACTGATGGCCAGTTTGGGTTCCGCCAGGACCACTCAGCTCCTGACCTCATTACAGCCTCTGTTCAAAAATGGACAAAAGAGCTGAACTCCCGAGGTGAGGTGAGAGTGACTGCCCTTGACATCAAGGCAGCATTTGACCGAGTGTGGCATCAAGTAGCCCTACTGAAACTGTAGTCAATGGGAATCAGGGGGAAAACTCTCTACTGGTTGGAGTCATGCCTTGCACAAAGGAAGATGGTTGTGGTTATTGGAGGTCAGTCATTTCAGCTCCAGGACATCACTGCAGGAGTTCCTGAGGGTAGTGTCCTAGGCCCAACCGTCTTGAGCAGCTTCATCAATGACCTTCCTTCCATCATTGGTCAGAAATGGGGATGTTCGCTGATGATTGCACAATATTCAGCACCATTCGCGACTCCTCAGACACTGAAGCAGTCCATGTCCAATTGCAGCAAGACCTGGTCAATATCCAGGCTTGGGCTGACAAGTGGCAAATAACATTAACGCTACACAAGTATCAGGCAATGACCGTCTCCTACAAGAGAGAATCCAACCATCGCCCCTTGATGTTCAATGGCATTAACATCACTGAATCCCCCACTATTAACATCCTGGGTTACCATAGACCAGAAACTGAACTGGACTAGCCATACAAATTCTGTGGCTACGAGAGCAGACCAGAGGTTAGGAATCGTGCGAGGAGTAACTCACCTCTTGACTCCCCAAGGCCTGTCCACCATCTACAAGGCATAAGTCAGGAGTGTGATGGAATACTCCCCACTTGCCTGGATGAGTGCAGCTCCCACAATACTGAAGAAGCTGGACACCATCCAGGACAAAGCAGTCTGCTTGATTGGCACCACATCCACAAACATGCACTCCCTCCACCACCGACGCACAGTAGCAGCAGTCCATACCATCTACAAGATGCATTGCAGGAATTCACCAAGGCTCCTTAGACAGCACATTCCAAAACCATGACCACTACCACCTAGAAAGACAAGAGCAGCAGATAGATGGGAACACCACAACCTGGAATTCTCCTCCAAATCACTCCCCATCCTGACTTGGAAATATATCGCCATTCCTTCACTGGGTCAAAATCCTGGAACTCCTTACTAACAGCACTGTGGGTGTACCTACACCGCATGGACTGCAGCAGTTCAAGAAAGCAGCTCATCACCACTTTCTCAAGGGCAACTAGGGATGGGCAATAAATGCTGGCCCAGCCAGTGAAGCCCAAATCCCGTGAATGAATTAAAACAAAATAATTCTAGTCCAGTGTCCAGGCTTTTAAATGTCCATTTTTTTCCTTTAAGCTTCAAACTCTTGACAATACAGCTGCAATCAGATTTTTTCCTCCTGCTCCATGTATAACCTGTAGACTACATGGTTGCAGTAATAAACTCCATCTGAATAGCCATGCGCTTCTGTCTCAAAATTTGTCCAGAAACTTTAAAGGATTGTAGTCTATATAAACAGTTGTTTCTGCCGAATTGTTGCAACATAAATCTCAAAATGCTGCAATGCTAACACCAGACCCATAGTCTCCTTTTCCATCGTTGAGTATTTTCTCTGTTGTACATTCAACTTCTGTGAAAAATATCCTATCAGTTTTTCAATTCCAGTGTCATCTTCTTGTAACAGCACGGCCCCAATACCTATATCACTTGCGTCAACGGCCAACTTAAATTGCCTGGTGTAATTGGGTAAGGCCAAAATTGCTATCATAGTTAATACAGTTTTCAAACTGTCAAATGCCTTCTGACATTCCTGTGTCCATTGAAACTTCTTGTTCCTTTTTAATAGCTCAGTCAATGGAGCAACCATGCTGCTAAAATTTGGTACTAATATCCGTTAAAACCCCACCTCATGCCCGGAAATCTCAAAACTTCTCGTTTTGCCATAGACAAGGGGAAATCCATGATAGCCATGACTTTCACAGCTCTCAGAGCCACCTTACCAATACCAGTGGTGTAGCCTAGATATCTAACGTGCACTTTTGCAAATTCACTTTTAGCCAAGTTCACCACCAAATTAGCTTCTTGTAATTGGGTAAATAATTCTTCCAGATGTTGTAAATGTTCCTCTTACGCCTGACTGAAAACAATCAAGTCGGCAATATAAACAACACAATTGCCCAGACCTGCAATTACTTTGGTTATCAGTCTTTGAAATATTGCAGGTGCATTTTTCATACCAAGTGGCATGACTTTAAACTGACATAGTCCATCTGGTATCACAAAAGCCGATATCTCTTTTTCTCTCTCCGATAACGGTACTTGCCAATATCCTTTTAGCAAGTCAATCTTTGTGATAAATTTTGATTGTCTCACTTTCTCAATACAATCTTCCAGCCGTGGTATTGGATATGAAACCGCTTTTGTCACCACGCTCACCTTTCGATAGTCCACACAGCCTTTGTGTTCCATTCGGTTTCGATACCAGCACAATAGGCGAACTCCAGTTACTGCAACTAGACTCAATGATATCATTTTGAAGCATGAATTCGATTTCTTTCTGTACTTGTGATAACTTTGCTGGATTTAATTCATAAGGATATTGCCTTAGCAAAGATGAAACTTCTACAAACACATCATGTTTAGCTAAATTTGTGCTCGCCATCTTATTTCCACAAATGGATTTGTGTGACCAAAATAGCTTTTCCAAATCACTTTGACACTTGTCTGGAAGGTAACTCAATATTACATTTAAATTTTCGAGTACCCCCTCATCATCCAGTTTGATTAGAGGAAAATCAATTTCAGAATCCTGCATTTCTACCTCTTTCTCATCAGCTATCACCACTAATACCTCCTTTCAGTCCTCTTCCCTGTCAAAGCACTTATTAAGTATATTTACATGACACACCCTCTGCTTCTTTCTCCCATCTGGAATATTTATTAAATAATGCATTTCACTCAGCTTCTTTTCAATCCTATAAGGCCCACTAAATTTTGCCTTTAATGAGTCATCCAGTACTGATAACAGAACTAGCACTTTCTCTCCAGCAACAAAACTATGAGCTGTAGCTTTCCTGTCTGCTTTCATTTTTATCATTTGCTATGATATCTTTAAACATTCCCTAGCCAATTCACATGCTCTGCCCAATCTCTCTCTGAAATTTGATACATATAATCTAGGAGAGTAGTTTCTGAATTTTGACTCACCAATTTCTCATGAATCAACTTCAGTGGTCCTTTCAGCTCATGACCATAAATTAGTTCAAAAGGACGGAAACTAGTCGATGCATTAGGAGTGTCCCTAATAGCAAATAACAAGAATGGAATCCCCCCTTCTCAATCCTGTGGATAATACATCATAGTTTTTAGAGTTTGATGCCATCTTTCTAAAGTCCCTTGTGATTCAGAATGGTAAGCTGTTGACTTCAATTGTTTTATCCCCAAACTGCTCATAACTTCCTTAAACAGCTATAACATAAAATTTGAACCCTGATCTGATTGTAGTTCTTTAAGTAAACCATATCTTGCAAAAAATTAAGTTAACTCTTCCACAATTTTCTTTGTTATAGTATTTCTCAAAGATATGGCTTCAGGAAACCTGTTGGACACATTCATTATTGTCAGTAAGTACTGATTTCCACTTTTAGTCTTAGGGCGGGGCCCTACACAATCAACCATGACCCTAGTAAAAGGTTTTTCGGATGCTAGAATGGGAATTACAGGTGCCAGCTTAACCACTGACCATAAAACCATAAGATGTAGGAGCAGAAGTAGGCCATTCAGGTCATTGAGTCTGCTCTGCCATTCGATGAGATCAGGCTGACCCGATAATCCTTAACTCCACTTTCCTGCCTTTTCCCCATAACTCTTGATTCCCTTACTGATTAACAATCTGCCCATCTCAGTTTTGAATATACTTAACAACCCAGCCTCTACAGCCGTCTTTGGTAAAGTGTTCCACAGATTTATTACCCTCTGAGAGAAGAAATTCTTCCTCATGTCTGTTCTAAATGGGCACCCCATTACTCAGATTATGCCCTCTGGCCTTAGACTCTCCTACAAGGAGAAACAACCTCTCAGGATCTACCCTGTCAAACCCCCTAAGAAGCTTATATGTTTCAATAAGGTCACCTCTCATTCTTCTAAACTCCAAAGACTGCAGGCCCAACCTACTTAACCTCTCCTCATAAGAAAATCCCTCCATACCTGGGATCAATCTAGTGAACCTTCTCTGGACTGCCTCCAATGCTAGTATACCTTTCCTTAGATAAGGGGACCAAAACTGTTCACAGTATTCAAGGTGTGGTCTAATTAGTGCCTTGTATAGTTTGAGCAAGGCTTCCTAATTTTTATACTCCATTTTTTTGAAATAAAGGCTAACATTCCATTTGCCTTACCTACTACCTGCTGAACTTGTATGCTAGCTTTTTGGGATTCATGCACGAGAACCCCCAAATCCCTCTGTGCTGCTGCTTTCCTCAGTCCTTCTCCATTTAAGTAATATTCAGCTCCTCTATTCTTCCTGCCAAAGTGCATAACCTCACATTTTCCCACATTATATTCCATCTGCCTCGTTTTTGCCCACTCACTTAACCTGTTTGGATCCCTCTGTAGACTCCTTTTGTCATCCTCACCGTTTGCCTTCCCACCTATTTTTATGTCATCCGCAAACGTGGCGATAGTACATTCATTTCCCTCATCCAAGCCGTTAATATATATTGTAAATAATTGTGGCCCTAGCACTGACCCCTGTGGCATTCCACTAGTTACAGGTTGCCATCCTGAAAATGCACCACCCCAATATACTGCACCACCCGATATCCCAACTCTCTGTCTTCCATTAATTAGCCAATCCTCTGTCTATGCTAATATACTACCCCCAACCTTATAGGCTCTTATCTCATTAAGTAGCCTTATGTGTGGTCCCTTATCGAACGCCTTTTGGAAATCCAAATATATTTCATCTACTGGTTCCCCTTTGTCTATCTTATTTGTTACCTCCTCAAAGAATTCTATGGGGGAGTTTTCTACTTGTCAGGCGGGCTAGTCTGGAGTGGGTGTGGGCAGGCGAGGAGCCGATTGCCACCCGTGATCGGCTGTGTGCCATCTTACGTGGGCGGACCAATTAAAGCCCGCCAAGCATGATGCATGGCCAGTCGTGCTCAGCACTACCTGTGCGAGCAGGGGGAGGAGGGAAAGTTGGGGTCTGCGCTCTTCCGCGAATGTATGCGAAAAAGCGCAGAAATTGAGGTGTGTTCATTGTAATAAAGTTGGGCACACAAAATTTGTGTGTTAGAAATTGCGGGGGAAATCTGTTGGAATTATAGGGCTGCAGAAAAGTACTGGAAGTAAAAGTATTGTGGGTTCTGAGGTTCAGGCACAGGATAAACCAATGCTTTGTGTACAAGTAAAACAGGAATAATCAGTGATAGGCAAAGAAATGAGAATGTGTTCACAATTTACCCAAGAGAATTCCGAGGAGCAGGTTGCAGAAATGTTTAAAGATTTTGTGTGTGAAGGCAAAGACTTTCCATGTGCGCAGGGTGGAGTAGGTAAAGATGTTAAAACCTTAAGAGATGCAGGGACTAGTCAATCTTTAACATTGTGGGAAAGTGACATTAATATTCAGAGGAAGTATTGCGGAACAGGTGATAATAAGTTGGGTTCATAGAGATTCTAAATCTATTCCATTGTGGAAGGTAAATTTAAAGAGTAAGTGGAAAACAGGTGAGGTGATTGTTAGAGTAGTGGGAAAATGCCCATTGCATGGGTTTCAATTTATTTTGGGTAATGATATAGCTGGATCACAGATGTGAGTGGTGCCTATGATAGTTGGGCAGCCTGTAGAAGTGTTGCAGAGCGAGCATCATGGATTGTTTCCAGATTGCGTGATAATGAGATCACAGTCTCATTGGTTGAAACAAGAAGAACAGGACGTTTGAATGCAGGGAGAAGGTGTGGAAATCCAATTAACTGACTGTATTTGATTAAGGTTGTTGAGCAAGAAAGAACAGAGGACCATGCAGCTGAAGTGTTTAACTCAAGGTGGTTAGTGGAGTTACAGAAAAAGGATTCACAAATACAATGTTTATATCAGACAGCTTGCTCAGAAACAGATGCAAAATGTATTCCTGAACATTATGTTTTATTGAGAAAATGGAAGCTGTATCATGCTTCAGCATGTAGATTCTGATACTGTTTGGACATAGAAATATGATTCTGAGGATAGCTCATAATATTCCAATGGGGGGTCATCTTCATTTCTAACTGAAGTCTTACTACCCCCAGCTGTGACTCACTAGTGTCAGGTATTACTTCCAACTTTAAATGCTGTGCTATACATTCAATTGTATGTTTTCTCCGCCCCTGAAGATGTCCCTAATTGTAATTTACCCACCAATTCCATTAACTTAACTTTAGTTACCTTTTGTAAAAAAGCCAAAGCTATAACTTCAACTCCCAAACAAGTCTTAGAAACTGTCAAAGCCAGATTGCAGTCTCATCACTTAAAAAAAAAACCTCGCACCAACTCGTGAATTCAAAGTGCTTCTTGTACTCATAACTTTAAGATTCACCAACTTCAACCCAATCAAGGAATTTCAAATATATCCCAGATGAACTCCCGAGTTTGTTATGGCACAGCCGATGGTAAATGTGGAGATGCTCAAATCCCAAAGAGAAATTTGAAACAACTGCCACAACTGTTTTACAATTTATATAAATTTTGAGATGCCTGCCTTGCATTTAATAGTAATAAGACGACCAAGTCTTATAGGTTTCTTACAAAACTAAACTAACCTTTATTAAAAGAAGAAATGATTTTAAATACATACATAGATCTATAGATTGCTACTATGATAACTTCTAAACCCCTAATTAATCTAACTCCAAGTTACACTTTCATTAATGCAACAGTAAGATAACTAGATTTTAAAAGACCCAGGCAAAGAAACATGATACCCTGAACCAGTCGATTCAAACTGAGTTTTCTTAACTTCAGTACTTTATAGACAGCAGCTTGAGGCATAGATGCTGAAAGCTTTTCACACTTGTTAGATCTTAGAATGCCTACCCTTATACACAGCCTTCGCTTCTTTCCCCTTTGAATACAAATTCCCATTGTTTCACTATGTCTTTGGACTTCACCTCTCTCATAATAAAAATCTCTCATAGTACCAACTTTACCAGTTTTCTTTGGGAATAATAAACACATCGGGCAGAATTTTATGGCAGAGCCCGCACATCAGCATTTAAAATGTTGCACGCTGACGTTGAGTGAGCGTCCCAACGTCAGCGCGCAGCTTCGCGACATTTAGGTTTGGCGGGCGCGCTATGAAGCATGACGCGCACCCGCCATTAATTAAAGGGCTTTTTAAGGCCCTTAACTCAGCAATTGACACCGATTTTGAGGAGCCCATCCGATCTTCGACTCGGCGCACGGGCGTAACAAGCAGGCGGGTAAGTGACTTTTTAACAAACCTCATCCACGGGTGGGATATGTGGGCTCAGAGGGGTTGTTAATGTTTTATCTGAAGTATTTAATCCAGAAAGTGTTTTAAACTTGCCTGTGTGATTGTTAGTTCAGATCGATTTCCAATAGCTTTCTCTGTACTTTGAAGCTTCAGCTCACCAGTCTGCACAGAGTAATCTTTATTGGGCCTGCAGCTTTCCGGAGGCCTCCATTTAGCCTGGGTACAGGTTCTGACATCTTCACTGGAGGCAGCTCCTCTGAGGAGGAAGGGAGGGACAGAATAAGGAGGCCAGGAGTGGACAATCAGCCTCTAGGGGAGCCACCTTTGGGAGGCCAGGCACAGGCACAAGGGGCGCAGGGCCAAGAGGTTGTCCAAGGTGGAAGGGGCCGCAGAAGATGCCACTATCCTGCTGCCAGGGTATACAGGCGGTGAAGCAGCTACCTCAATATGACTGAGGTGCAGTGCTGAAGGAGGCTCCGACTGTCAAGGGGGACATTGAAATATATCTGTCAGATGATTGTTCCTGAGATCTCCCCTAACTGTGTGGGCGGACACCCCGTGCCGGAGGCTCTGAAGGTCACAGTTGCCCTCAACTTCTATGCCTCTGGCTCCTTCTAGGGCTCGGTGGGTGATCTTTGCGGTGTCTCCCAATCAGCTGTCCACACTTGTGTCAAGCAGGTTACAGACGCTCTGTTCAGATGGGCATTGACCTTCATCCACTTCCGCTGTGACCAGGCAAGTCAGACACAGTGAACCAGAGGCTTCACGGCCATTGCTGGCTTCCCCCGTGTCCAGGGTGCTATAGACTGTACACATGTGGCCATCAAGGCGCCAGCAGGTGAGCCCAGTGCCTTCGTCAACAGGAAGGGCTTCCACTCCATGAACGTGCAGAGAGTATGTGATCACAGGATGCTGATTCTACAAGTTTGTGCAAGGTACCCCAGGCAGCTCCCATGACGCCTACATCCTCAGACACTCCCAGGTGCCGGGTCTCTTCAGTGCTCCGGCTCGGCTGGATGGTTGGCTGCTGGGTGACAAGGGCTATCCCCTCAGAAGGTGGCTCATGACACCTTTCCACCATCCAAGAACAGAAGCTGAGCAGTATTACAATAGGAGCCATGGCATCACAAGGGCTGTGGTGGAAAGAGCCATTGGTCTTCTCAAGATGTGCTTCCATTGCCTGGATCGCTCAGGGGGCACATTCCAGTACCCCCCAGATTGTGTCTCTCTCATTGTAGTAGCATGCTGCGCTCTCCAAAATCTTGTGCTGGAAAGGGGGGATGCAGTTGACGATGAAGACCTTGACACAGTGGATGAGGCTGCACATGATGAATCCAGCAGTGGCGCAGAGGATGAGGAAGCACAGGGCAATGATGAGGGGCAGCACGCCGACCCGCTACTACACCAAGGAGGCAGGGACACCCGGGACAATTTAATCCAACGAACCTTCAGCTAGCTCCACACACATGGATCTGCAGGACCAGCGTTGCCTGGAGCTTCCAAACGTGGCACTTGGGTGCTACATCTTCCACCTCATCAGCTGCAACTAAGAGCTTAGTACAGAAACATCAATGTCCCCTCAAACACTCATGATATGTCTCTGAAACATACAAATGCAGCCCAAAGGAAACACCCTCAGCCATGGTCAGAAAAGTGGGCTTTATTCAGTCCAACATAAAACACAAACATTGCTCTGACGCACATAATCATATATTTCCTAATCTAGGGCCAACACAAAATCATCAGTGACAAACCTGTGGAGTGCCTAACATGCCTTATGTTTACGTTTGTGGGTGCTATGTCTTGGTGCCGCCCCATCGCTCGGAGTGGCTTGTCAGACAGCATGCTGACTCTGCTGTCCTGTTGGCCTTGATGACCTTGGCGGGCTTCCTCTGGCCTGTGGAACCTGTGCTGGCCCCGCCTGGGAGGGAGTGGCCAGTTCCAGAACTGGCACCTCCCCAGTTGCCGCAGCCTGAACTAATGCAACAGTCACTGGCAGAGGGGCGGAGGAGCTGCTGCCCTCATCCGGAGCGCCCTGAGAGGAGCTCACAGCGACGACAGGCAGCTGCTGCGCCGACGTGAGGTCACATTGGACCTCCCTGCTCACCGCAGATGGATGGGCACAGAGCACCGACACTTGGTGCCCAGAACATCTCCCACATTGGGAATGACCACCTGTGGCCATTAGCACTGTGAGGGCTTGCAGGTCAGAGCGTATCCCAATCAGATGCTGATCAATCTGTTGGAAGCCCCTCTCCATGTGAGTCGCCAATCCCTCAATGGAGAAGGCCTGATGTTCTGCCCTGAGCTTCATGCCATCACTGACACTCTGCCTGGATTCCTCCACCACAGAGACCAAGTGAAGCACACCCTCATGCAACCCTGCCAGATGCTCCCATGCACCTGGTCACTTGTCCTGCAGCTGCTGCATGGCTGACATCTCCAGAGGCACATCATCACTGCTGGACTCAGCATGTGCCTGGTCTTCTGCAGTCCTCTGGCTGCTAGCAGCATCAGCACTCTCTGTCCGTGCCTTCTCCTCCAGCGATTGTGAAGTGCCCTCTCCACTGTGACCTGGGACACTAGCCGATGTCATAATCCCCACCGATGTGTTTGTCGCTGTGCTGGTGCCTGGCTTGCTGAAATGAAGTGACGCAAGTTGCAAGTGTTGGCCCTCAGGTGTGGAGCGGGGGCTTTGGACTTGTTGGTGATGGCCATGCGGTGGTGATGCTGAAATTAACAACACGGACAGTGCATCAGTTAGCGTTCAGTCAGTAACATCTTCCATCCCTTTCCTCCCCAACCTCATAATGTGCTCACCCTTCAAGAACCTAAGGAGATGAACATTGGTTGGATGGTAAATAGTCAAGAGGAGGCCCAAACATTACACGCGCATACAGAAAGGCAGGTCAGATGGCCTAAGGAATGCCACATGGAATGTTATGAGGATAAGTGTGTGGTTAAGCACTTGGGCAAGACAAGCAAGGTACGGGAATACATGAATAATAGTTGGACCATGGGAAGTCACGATGATTACAGGGACCTTGCTGGGCAGACTCGTTAAGGTAGCAGAACAGGAACATAAGGCGTTTAACAAGTTCAAAGCCAGGCTTGCCTTTATTAGCCGAGGAATAGAATGTAGGAAAAGGGAGGTCATGGAGCAAGTGCAGAAAACGCTGTCGAGGCCACATCTACACTTCTGCGTTCAGTTGTGACCTGTGCTTCATGGGAGGGATGGTATTGGAGTGGGAGGGTGCAGAGGTTCCTGACCTGGATGCATGCCGGCCTGGAGAGTTGGAGTTATATGGAAACATTGCAAACACTTGTGACATTTGCCGTGGAGCACAGGAGATTGAGAGGTCACATTATTGACCTTCATACTGTTATGAGGGGCATAGACCGGGTGGACAGAGGCAACATTTCCCCTTGGCACAGGGATGACTAACGTGGTGGCATTTATTTAAGTTGAGTGCCATGAGGTTGACAGGTGAGGTGCTGAGGACCTTTTGGACAGAGTAATGTGGGACGCGCTGGCTGAAAGGGTGGTGGAGGTCCCAAATCCGCTAAGATGCAATAAGTCTTTGGATGTGCAGCAGCGATGCCATGGCATATTAGGCCATGGGGATAGTGGTCACAAATGGGATAAGGCGACTTTGGAAGGTGCTAGAGACGCGCATCCTCAACGGGCCGAGGGACCTTTGTGTATGACCCACACGTCTGACTGTATCAGTCTGTGAATGAGCAGTGTTGCTGCAGTAACAATTGCAGCAATCATCAGTTCTTTGAATGGTCGGCAGACAGAGTGGATAGGATTGTGGACCTCAAATACCTGGCCGCTGGACCCCAGCCTTGCTGACACCTGCTGACCTGGCCACCTGCCTCCTCCCCAGCTCCATGACCTGCTCCTCATAGGTGGTGAGGCGCTGGAGCACCGTGTGCCCACCACCAGTCCGCTGATGTTCCCGGCTATTGTTCTCATTTTTTGCTTGCAGAACAAAGAAGAGGATTTATGGGGACTGATCGCTCATGTACTCTGCACATGCACGCCGCACCCCAACCACAGTGGCCCATCTGAGGCCTCCAGTGGCTCCTGTCCACACTACTGGTGATCAGTCACCAGAAGATAGTACGGCTGCTCCCAACCCCCTCCCCCAACAGCCACCTTGGACACAGTCAGCATCCATCACTTTGAATATCACATGGGTCTTAGCGCCCATGGCAGGGAGGCACAACTAAGTGCGGCACTGAGGCCAGTAGATGGCTCTTGGCCACGACACCTTGAGGCTCCCCTTCCACCATCTCATCACCATCATAAGAAATGTGTTGGAGTTCTGAATATGTGTCCAGCTGCCTCCCCTGCAGGTTGCCCCCAGACGACTCAAATGTGACAAACACCAACATATTTTGCGGGGAGAACCCATCTTCTCCTCAACCACTAAGGCTGATGTAAGCATGGTCACTATCTGTTTGCCCCCCCAGCATGTGCCAAATGCCCGATGCAGTAACGACACTTAGACGTGGTTGGGGGGGGTGGGGGGTGGGCTTAAAGGCTAAGGCTACCTGCTGGGATAAATGGCCAAGGCTGTCATGGTACTCACCCTTCCAAAGTGGAACAAATCATTGAAGTGCTTCCAGCACTGGGTTCCTGTGCACCGCACATCATCTTGTAAGTTTACTACCTCGTGCCAAGCCTGCCTGGCCATCTGGGGGACCCTCCTCTTCCCATCCTCCGGAAACAACACCTCCCGATGGTTTGACATCTCTTCCAGGAGGGTAGCACGGCAGGCATCGGACAACTGAGGGGCACAGTGGCCCCCCCCACTGGCCTACCCTGCAGCCTGCCCAGCCCCCCCTCCTCCTCTGCCTTCACCTCTTCTGGTGCCCGGTTGCTGGCCATGGTCAACAGCCTAAAGGAGGCTGCCTGGCCGCTCTTTATACAGACTGATCGTTCCCCATTGGAACCGATGGTCTGAACACGCCCACCGCAGATTTGAATTTCCCGCCGAACACGGGAGTCTGAAACGCGCTGGGCGGGCCTTAATTAGCCCGCACAAAATGGCGGTGTGGCCCGTTTTGCCGGCGGGGATCGGCTCCCCGCCCACCACCAATTCAGTTGGACCTGCCCCCCCAACAATCGCAAAATTCAGCCCTCTGTTTCTGAACTTCCCCTGGCTAGGTGTAATATTTCACTCCCCCTTTTGAATTCAATCTAATTTATTTAAAAATGCAAATGTTACCTTTACACCAATGTTTACCTACTTAACATTTCAAACCTAGTTTATCTTTTGTTATATCAAAGCCTTCAGACCAGCTGCCTTTAATTCAGTTAAGTCACACGCAGACACACACACAGACATAGACCCATAGACATAGACCCCACTTTTACTCTACAGTAAATTCCAATAACATTATGAGAATTATTACATCTTCCTAACAGGCAACAGATGCTGGACTTACCACTGACGGCCACATCCTATGAAAGAATTTTAAAAAAGCAATACGAGATCACCAAAGCAAAATGCTGCAGATGCTGGAAATTTGAAATAAAGAAAAATACTGCTCCAGTTCTGATGAAGAGTCACTGGCCTGAAATGCTTACTCTGTTTCTCTCCACATATGCTGTCTGACTGCTGAGTATTTCCAGCATTTTCTGGCAATATGAAATGATCTACTGCACTGCGAGTGAAACATTGAATCAGAGTGACTATGGCACAGTTATTTTTAAGATCGAATGGAGGTTGCACCATTTAAAAAAATGTTTCAACCAGTGATGCGAAGCTGCCCTGAAAAATGAGCAGAATCCACAATATTATTGCATTTAGGGTCCTTCCTTCAACAGCTGCATTAATTGTGCTGTCTTTTTAAGACAGATTATACACAAAACTAACCCATTGCATTAATGTTTTATGCACGGTTCCATAAACAAATGCTTTTCTCATTAACAAAAAAAAACATTTAGCAGATTTGATTGTACCTGTTGGCTAAACGTTTTATTGATCTGTATTCCTTGCGGGATTTCTATCTTATTCATAACAGCTTAATGACTTCTGATTTTGTCGCTTGGTAACCATGAGGCTCCTGTGTTAATACATTTGTGGGTTTTATTGTCTAAAATTGTTTAAATTGTCTTTATGTGACACAATAACAAGACATGCAGCATTCCTCCAACCACATATTATCTGTAATTATAACGACAAAGGACTGTAGTACATTCTCCCTCTCTGATTAGTCCTGAAACCTTGCTTGGTTACTGATAATACGTATTACTATTTCCAAGTGATTATTAATTGCTTTAATGAAGGTTAGCCATACAGCGATGCTTTTAGCATTTTTGCCTCTTCACTGTTGCCAGAAAAGTGGTCGAAATAAAAGGCTGAGTAATGGCGTTAACTGGCATGTTTGTAATTGGTTTGTGCATAATTGTGCATAATCTTCAGCAACCCCTGCTCCCTTGCCTCTTACTGGGGTTGATCTGCTGCTTCTCATTTTCATTTGAAGCAAACTGTGTTCTACCCAAGTACAAATTACAATTTATTTAGAAACAGAAATGAGCTGTTTAACTTTCCTCACTAACGAGAAATAATGCTGCTAGTGTGGCATATACAATACACCACAGTATGAAAGGCACTCCAGAATAAAAATACTTCTTTCAATATAATATTTACTCTTGCAGTTTCATTTTTGCCAGGCTCAAATGAAAAATCAGAGTTTACTGAAACTCTTTCTGGGTTTATAAAAGATTTGATTCCTTGGGCACTAAAGAATGCTGACTTTTAAACGGTTTAACAATTGATTACTTAAAATAAAGCAGATTTGATTTTAACTAGCTCAGGTTGACTAAGGTTAACATTTTTGGCACTTTAAAGGTTTAACAGCAATTACTTTAGTGTAAAGTGGCACAATCTTAAAAAACATATTCGCCAAGCCTCCTGTTTGCAATTGCACAATACAAAACAGCTGGATCGACATTGGTTGCCTATCCCCATCATCTTTCGAATGACAAAACTATTTATTTTAGGTGAGTGGGCAGAACCTAAAGAGTGACATTTTAACATATGCTGTCAATTAAAATGGAAGCATAATTGGAACAGTTGTTGGATGTCCTGCTGTCAATATTGGTTGCATTTGACATAGGAAATGTTGAATAACAATCAAAATCTGTGTGCTTTAAAGAAAGGGTCTTTCAAGACAGGAAGAACTTGCACTTTCACATCCTCCATGTCCCAAAGTGCTTCACAGTCAATTGGTTTGAAGTGTAGTCACTGTTATGGTGCAGGGAACTCTTTAGCTTGCTGCGGAATATCCTCATTATGAGATTTTTTTACTGTAAGATATAATTATTTTCAATATAATTAATGCTGTTCACACCTCCTGAAAACACTTGATTCTACCGCCTCCATTGTGCTGTCAATAGAACAATTTTGTTTCACTCAGTTTAACTGGTTTCTTATGGACACAAAGTCCGGTGCAACTTTGCTGCTTTATGACAGCCTGTATCTCATAGACAGTGTCACACTGTGCCGCTAATATGTTGCTGAGTTGAGTTTAAACTGAGAAAAAGAATCTTGGGTGAATTAACTTGTCACACTGCCTCTTCCCAATAGCCCATTAGAGTAATTCTGGCCATTACACACAGCTTGCACGACATTTCTGAAACTCCCTGCTGGTAGAGCACTGGAGAATATATGAATGATGATCGGATGTCACTTATGCTGTTGTTTCTTCATTTGCATTGAAATGACACACTTGTATATTTTCAGAAATTGGCACAATGGGACTGGAAATAACCAATTTCAGTTTCCCTCAGTTGGTGATAGCTGCAGCTTGAACCTGACTGGAGTTAATGCATCTGTACTGATGTGCTCCATTAGCTTTACTAGAAAAGCAAAATGTCATAGGCGGCTGAGACACAGGGGGCAATTTTAACCTAACTTGCCGAATGGGAAACCACAAGATCAGGCGGAAGGCTCACTTTACACTTGCCCAATATTACTCATTGACTTCAATGGACAGTAAAATCGGGTGGAGTGTAAAGCTAACATTGCATCCAAACCCATCAATTTTTCGACTGGTGAACAGATAAAAACTTCCCCATTGTATCAGGTTTGTGAGATTGTAAAACTGTGCTGACATATTGTAAAACTGTGCTGACATACACCCTAAACCATGATTGTAATTGTTTGGTGATGGAAAATGCAGTAGCATTTATTTTATTAATGTCATGCAAATATTCCTTTTTAGCCCAATTAACGTTCCTATTCAGGCCATGATTTTCATCGCTTCCATAGAGAGTTTACACACATTAATATGGATGGAAATTTCAAATGGATATTTCCACAGAAATCCTGTCTTGACAACATCAAGCAGAGATTTTTTAAAATTGTGGGCTTACAGCCTTTTTGAACCACTACAGCTCAGATTTCTACTTGTAAAAGGTACCTAGTCTCCCTGCTAGGTCCCCGTCCATGAATGGTGAGCAGGGAGGTGCAAACGCACCTCACGCTGTCAGATGAGCTGCCTGTCATTTCAGTGGATATCCCTCAGGGCTCTGGACGAGGGCATCAGCTCCTTCAACCCTCTGCCAGTGTCCGCTGCATCTGATGATGCCACAGCGACTGAGGAGTGCCCAGCCATGTGGCTGGGTGCACCCTCCCAGGCGGAGCTGCATCAGGCTCCTTCTGCCAGAAGACAACCGCCAAGGTCACCAGGGCCCCCAGAACAGCAGAGTCAGCAGGCTGCCTCCAACTGTCAGCGAGGGGGGAGCGGGGGCACCAAGACACAGCACCCACAGATGTAAGTTGAAGGCACCTTGAGCACAGCAGGAGCATGTCACAGGTGACATTTTTTGTGCTTTTTTTTACTCTTGTGTTAGGGATGGACACTTTGTTCTTTGTTTGTTCATGTTAAGAACCATAAACGTTTATTTTACTTAAATGGGCTCAATTGTCTGGATGGTATGAACAGGTGCCAGTTGGGTACTCATTTATTGATGGCTAGAAAAGGAGACAATGCCTTTGGCTTGACGTGGCATCGATGCCTTGGCCTAGTAAAAGGCTCGCTGGATCAAAGCATCCCTGGTATCCCTGCCTCTATGAAGGTTCCTGTCCTCTGCCTTGAGGTCCTCACTCTGCACCTCCCCAGGATCTTCCCCTGAGCCATCACTTGAGTCATCCTCTTTGGCCTGTGGAGCTGCCTTGCTTTCCTCAGTCTCCAGTGGGTCCCTCCTTGCCAGAGCCAGGTTGTGCAGGGCACTGCATGTGATGACTATGATGGAGATACACTCTGGAGGATACTGCAATGCTCCCCCGGTTGGTTCAGGCATCTGAACTGGCTGATGACCCTCTCCACCACCGCCCTTGTAGAGGCATGACTCCTGTTGTATCTCTCCTTGGCCTTAGTTCTTAGGCGATGGAGTGAGGTCAACAGCTAGCTCTTAAAGGGATAGCCCTTTCACCTAGGAGTTGGAGGCGATTTCCGGACCTATCGTGTGACATATTGCTGTTACTGTGTCCCTGGAGAGGCGGAACCTCCTGCGGCCCTGGACCTCGGACATCTGGAGATAGTTGGAGCGCTGCCTGAACACTCTAGATGCTGGGTAGTGGCATCTTCGGCATGCACTACCCCCCCACCTTGGCCTCCCTGCTGGCTCTGCACCAACAGAACCCATGCCCCTTCTCTTAAAGGTCTGTCCCTAGGACATGGCCCATGCCCACCTGGCCTCCTCTCCCTCCTTCCCCTCTCTTCCTGTTCGGAGAAGGTTCCATTAGTGGAATACACTCTCCCCCTTAGATGGGATGCAGAGGAGCAGTGCCTTGAAAATTAAGGAGCGCTGGGCTGCAATACTCAGAGGAACCTTCCAGGGAAGATGAGGACCCGAGATGCTGAAAGGCAGGCTTGACAATCAAACAAGATGCTTAGAAACTCTGTACTCACAAAGCAAAAGACTGGCAGTGACAGAGAAAGTGTCACTGCTCTGGGGGCCTTTTATCCCACCCATGGATAAGGAAATGATAAGAACGTGAAATCTGCCCACCCGTTTTGCCCGTACGACGAGCTAAAAATTGAACGGGCAGCGTAACATTGCTGACAATTGACTTTTTAATTGGCCCTTTTAATTGTCGGTGGGTGCTGCTGTGACTCCTGCGCCCAGCCTCTGACCTCAATATTACACGCTTGCGCGATGATGTCAGGACGCACACCCAACGCCTTTTTGTGCTATTTTATGTGCATTCGGATCGGGCACATGCCCGACCTCGGAACACAAAAATTCTGGCCTTGAATATGGTGGGCATGCTACAGATTTTGGCATCCGCCCGCCTACACCCCCAACCTCCACCATTATGAGCATGAGCTCGGGGGTGAGCTGGAAGATGGTGGGGTGGACACTTATCCTATTTTACTTGCCCTCCCCCTGCCTAAAACACACCCAGTGGGGACACATAAAATACAGCTCCTAGTTTCTGCTATGTGACCAAAGTATCATTTTTTATTGTCCTCGCAAATAGTTTCTGACAGCCATGCCATTGTTAGATAATGGAGTTCCAGTATCACCCATCCACATACTATCGTGATAAGATAAAGCTTTTCACACCCATTTTCTGGGTTTCAAATTTTTAAGTTAGAGTCTACAAATATTATTGTGAAACCAGTATTTTAATTAGCTGTACATTAATCATAGAAAGGGTCATTTGCATTTTTAATGACTCTCCAAGACATTTCCAAAATCTCATTTGCACATTAATAATTTCATCAAGACTTGTTCAGACCTGAAGATTAGCTCAGGGGGTCTTGTAGTTCCATGCGAATTGGCAGGAAAGAAAAGGTCACCTAATCTCTCAACTCCATCTTGCTTTATAGGGTATGTCCATTTTGGGTTTATACTCCATATTTAGCTCATACATTTGTACGGTGAGAGCATCTCAGAATGAACTGAAAGTAGATGTTGAATTTAGAGATCATAAGTCTGACCACCATTTACAAATCAGCCAACTGATGGAATACTCTCCACTTACCTGGATGAGTGCAGCTGAGACACCATCCAAAACAAAGCAGCCCGTTTAATTGCACCCCCTCCACCACCTCAAATGATCACTCCCCTTCCCAATGGCACAGCAGTATGTACCATGTACAAGATGCACTGCAGAAATTCGCCAAGCCTCCATTAACAGCACCTTACAAAAGCATGACCTCTACCACTAAGACCAACAAGGACAGCAGGCCATAGGAACACCATCAGCTGCAAATTGCACTCCAAGCCATTCACCATCCTGACTTGTAATTATATTGCTGTTCCTTCATCATCACTGGATCAAAATCTTGGAACTCCCTTCCTAACAGCACTGTAGATGTTCTTACACCATATGGACTACAGTGATTCAAGAAGGTGGCGCACCACCACCTTCTCCAGTGCAATTAGTGACGGACACTAAATGTTGATCTTGCCAGTGACACTCATATTCTATGAATGAATATGATAGAGATGTTCCAATAGAAGTTGGCCTTTGAAAAATCCCTCCAAAAATGATGGTTGACTTGCATGGTGAGTATAGAAGTGAACTGCTGGTGTGAGTGATTGTTATTTTGAAATGTCATTGGTGTCCAAAGTAAGGAGGGATGTGTCTTCAACTCCTACCCATCTTTGCAACAAAGCCCATATCATCTGCTTGATTCCTTGTGCCCCAGTTATAAGGTACAAGTAAGTAAAACAAGCATTTGAGGGATGAAAAGCTGAAGCTAACTTAATGTGAATATAGCATGTTGTGACTGAAAAGAGTTACGCGATTATTATTATTATGTAATTGTTAGGCAAGGCTATTCAGGGTTACAGAACCAAGGTAAGTAAATTTAGTTAAGAGACAGGTCAACCATTATCTAAAGTTATTATTATTATTAACAATCACTGAATTGCCTTGGTTCTGTAACCCTGAATAGCCTTGCCTAACAATTATGTAATAACAATGTTAAGTTACAAGACTTACATGCCGAGTGAATGCAAAAGCATGGTTTTTGGGACTGAAAAATAGGGTCGCTTTATACACCGGGTCAACTTATGTACCATGATTTACAGTATATAAAAAAAATGCTGACTGCCTCTGATAATTGGTAAATTTTTTCAACTCTCTTTTTGCACCCGTAAAGCAGCTGCAATTGACTAACTCATAGAAACCATTTTCTCATCATGCCCTCTCTCCTGCCCTCACTTCACAGACATCCTCACCATTGATCCAAACTTCAGCTCCTGCCTCTCATCGTTGCTTCATTTGGGCAATAACCTCTTTGCTATATGACAGGAATTCTTCACTTGGCAAAAATCCATAGCAAAACCAGGAATTGTCATCCATGATGCATGGAGAGAGATCCCCCTCAAAGTAAAGCAATATAGGAATAAATGAACATTGGAACAGGAGGAGACCATTCAGCCCCTCCAGCTGAACTTCACATCTTGGTTGATCTGCCTCTGAACTTGATTTAGTTGCCTTGATTCTGTAACCCCGAATAGCCTTGCCTAACAATAATCTATCAATCACAGTTATGTCAGGTCTGACACTTGAATAACCAGGAATTGCTCATAAAGACTGAGCTCTGGGGTGAAGCATCAGATGAATTAGAGCAACAGAAAAATCAGATCCTTGCAAGAAGCCTTCAGGAGGTAGGAAACTGGAAAGCAAGGAAAATAGGAGAACAAGCATGTAAATATACCACAGCCAGAATGTTAAGCTCGTCGGCTGGGCATGCATCCAACCCGCATGAGCGTAAAATGACAGGCGATGACATCGGGCGAGTGTCCCAATGTTGTCGCGTATTCTCACGATATTTCAGTCAGCAGGGGTGCGTGGGAGTCAGCAGCGGCCTGCCAACAACTAAAAGGCCTATTAAGGCCATTAAAATACCAATTAAGTGTAAATTTTCGCTGCCCCGGCTGGTGAAGAGGCCAAGCGGCCTTTGCATTTTTCAGGAAACCTCATCCACAGGCGGGAAGAGGTTTCCAACAGCTATTAAAAATAAAATAAAAATTTTAACTTTTCTCTAACAATATGTCCCTGCTCAGGTGAAAGAGTCACATGAGGGGGCATGTTTTTTAAACATTTATAAATTCTTTATTTTTGATTTTTTCTTATATCTTCAGCTCTCCGAGGCAGCTCTGTGCCTCAGGGAGCTTTCCCTGCATGAACCTGCTCGCACGTTCTCCTCCCTCCTCCCCTCAACCCCCCCCCCCACCCCCACCCCCCACCACCCCCTAAACACAGGCAGCGTTGAGTGCTGCAGCGCATGTTTCACACTGGGTGGGCCTGAATTGGCCAGCTGGCGTGAAATCGCGATCGCAGCCCAATCGCGGGCGGCGGTCAGCTTTCCGGCCGCTTCTGCCCGCCCCCGCCGAGCCCGCCCAAGTTACAAAGACAAGTAGGATTGAAACTTCTTGGCGTGGGGCCTGTAATAGCCCTCTACCCCACAATGTGAGAATAGAAAACTATCCTCTGAGATGCTGTGAAAGCAATGTTTTGTGAACATTGAGAAGGATATTGTAAAGGCTGAAATTCAACGCTAGTATTTTCTACTTGTCTTTTAGAAACAAAAATTGGAACAAGTTGACAAAGTCAGCTTGTAATCCTTTGGTTGTTAAGTGTTTTGGGGCCTCCTGAGGATGTGAGAAGAAGTTATCAAAATGCAAATTCTTTCCTTCTTTGACAATATTCACTAGTGATTCAATTTAATTGTGTGTACTTTAATGTACAGTAACAATAGTGAGTCATATTTTTATAGCCTTGTATCATTTCAACTTTACCTGGCATGCAATTACAATGGGAGGTCTTGAGGTGCAGTGGGTAGTGTCCCTGCCTCTGAGACAGAAGCTCTGGGTTCAAGTCTCACTCCAGGACTTGATGGCCGTGGAAGGCGTGTTCGTAATGCAGCCAAACAGGTTGATTATCAACCTGCAAATCATTCCAATGTGCCTGTGGTAAGAGTGGGAGAATCTCCTGGTCTGCCATGCTTGCTGTGGAGTGGTACCCCTGAAGCTATAGCCTCTGGCTTCAGGCTTGTAGCCTGTTTCAGGAAAGCTGAGCTATGGAACAAATGCAGACATGTGCTTTGCCCGCCTCATGCTTCTCTGGACATGGGAGTCCTTCTAATTGAAGTCAATCACAATGGCAGGGGTATTAAAAAAATAATTTTAATCTACAGATATCAAAAGTAATTCTTCTCTGAAATAGTTCACTGGACATTTGCAACATCTGATTCTACCAGAAGGTTTTCTGTATTTTTCACTACTAGAAAATCAATCAGAGGGTATTATAATCACGCCTCAATATTTCCAGGCATGTATAATGTGGGCATTAATCAATCGCCTACTTTCTCATCGGGATTGTGGCAAGGGTGCTGTAATATGCCTTTAAGGGATAGCAGCATGCCGACACTTTAAGGGAAGTGTATCATGTGATCCAGCCTCAGTTCCATTTCGGCCTTAACACAGACACACACAGCTCTGCATCTCTGATGCCCTCAAGCTTTCTTTCCATATATATCTGTTCCTACAATTAATAAACGAACATACAATGTGTTTGCACAATCCCTTACGAGCAATTGGTGCCTTTATATCATCATGACAAACAACAGGATTGTGGTGGGGGAGGGGAGGGGAGCAGGAGGGAGGGGGTGGGAACGTGAAGGAGGGGGGGTAAGAGGGGGGAGGGGGAGGGGGAGGGGGAGCGGGGAGGGGGAGGGAGGAGCAGGGAGAGGGGGAGAGGAGGGATGCAGGGAGGGAGGGAGGGGTGGGGACTGGGGAGGGAGAGGGGGATGATGGGGAATATGGGGAAAAGGGGAAGGAGGGAGGGGGGGGTGGTATTTTCCCAGGCAAGGTGAGGCGGATCTAGATGCTCACAAGGAATTAAATCTTTGGGAGCCCAACATCATCCTGCCCTCTTCTGGCTTTCGCCCAGGCAGGTTTTACTGTGAGTGGGGAATTCCAGTGCAGTTGTTGGGTAAGTCATTTAAATGTCATACTACGCAATTAAGTTCTGCATTTAGCAAGCAGCAGATCTATTTTCCAAACTTTGTGGAACTCGTGAGGGTCACTGAGGGGAGGACACATGGGTAATGCTTCTTCAGTGGAACTGACAGGCTGGGAAGCCTTTAATCAGTGAAACTGAAGAACTTCAACCATGGCCAGGTGGGAATCTGCACTCTTTGTAAGACAGAATGGTGTCACTGCTGATAGGTGATTGTCAACTTCTTGGAAGTCAGTTCACCTGTTTAACACTTCACTCATCTTCAGCTTCTCTGCTGTCAGCCTTGACCATGGCATGGGAGCAGCTTATGTAGCTCCACTTTGATGAGTAACAAGAGGAACAGCAGCAACAGCTGCTGTCACCTCCTCAGTCACGTGCCGCTTCATAGGGCAGAGGGAATGGGAACAGAGATCTAGCCCCAAGAAGACGAGACCCCCAAAATGGGTCTACAGGCAGAGGATCAACTTCTTGGCATGTGTGAGCAACCAGCGCCTCAGGAGGCTCAGGTTTTCATTGCATGTCATTACTGACAACTGCAGTCTCTTGAGGAATGCTCTGCAGGAGACTGCTGGGCAAGTCAGGCTGTGGGATTGGCACTAAACGTGTAATGCCACTCAACATCCCGTCCTCCTGAGGTTCTAGATCCTCTTGGTGTACTGTGTCCAGGCTGGAGAAGCCATACCTCTGCTGCTGACTTCCTCGGCCACTTCCAATTATGTGGGCTTAGCTGGGAGGCTGTCTTCTTTTTCTCATCCTTGGAAGAGCTCACCTCACTGCAGTCCCTCAGACCTGGGAGCAGAACCTCCAGGTAAGAACGAGAGCCCTCCAGGAGCTTTCCTAGGTCTCCTTTCCAGTCATGTGGTTGCTGCAGCCTCAAAAATCTAAGTACTGATGAGCCCTTGTACCTCCTGGTCCCATCAAATAGATGCATCATCTGTCTGCCCTCCCTGATTGGCTGGGGAACCCAAAGGCAGGTTACTAATGCTGTGGCTCCATTAAAGAGCCCCGCCAATAACTGAAGAATTCAATTGGTTCCCAATCCAGTCATAGCCACACTGGTAAGGCAGGGACTAAGTTGAGAAAATTCCATCCCTGGTATCACTATATGCAGCCTTTAAAAACTGCAGGCCAATTTCCCTTCCTACTCTTGAAGGGACTCGCATCTACATCATATTTTACATAGTCTAGCACCCTGTCTTCATAAACCAGCTCGGTGTGTGTGCATTAGTCTGGGGCATTCACCGCTGCACCCAAACAGATCTCACATGCATCACATATCAGATATTGAAATATCAAAAGTATAAAAAAAAATTCCCCTTTTTTCCTGACTGTAACAATCTGGTGTCTTCTAAAGGAAGGTGAAAGGAATATAGAATTGGTCATCCATCCCCAGAAACTTATCATCAGCTAGTCTTTGAATGATCCTCATGGGGGTGGCCTGAATTGACAAGACAGAGTAAATACTGCTCCACTTTGCCACCTACACATCCTGATTTCAAAAATAGGAATAACAGAGAAAGAAGTTGTTCACTTTGCAAGTTAGTGTGTATAACAAAATGAGTTAGTCTACATAGGATAAAGTTGCTGGTCAAAAATAAGAAATTAGCACCAATTTTCACGTTCTTCAAGTTTGTACTTGTGCTCATCTGTTTATTCTGTTGAATAAGAAAGACTTAATGCAAAGAAGAATGGCAGTAGCTTTGCGAAGTGTTGTAAGGTGTTGGGTGTAGTTCGGTAGGTCTTATTAAGGTGTTTGTAGTCTTAGGTAGTTCAACAGTAAGGATTTATTAACTACTAGAAACTATATATATAATATATATATATATATATAGGTACAGTAAAGGTCCAAGCTAGGAGCTGTCTCCATGCTTGCTTCTACACATGGCTCAGTCCAATGCTACACTGACCCCTAGGTGCAGTTCAGGTGTTCTCATGTATTACTGTGGGTGATACTGTACTCATTCCTATGTTAACCCTTAATGTGCCAGACCCTTATACTACAAATAGATCTATGGGTTAGATAGTACTGCTTTAGTACCAGAAGAAGGAAGCACAGGCATCACTGAGGGAACCAAATTGTAGCAGGAGTGGAATGAAATATAAAGCCAAAAGGTTTCAAGGGAAAAGGCAAAGGACTGTGGTTCATGGAAGTCTAAAAAATAGGTAGAAAATGCTGGAAATACTCAACCGGTCAGGCAGCATCTGTGGAGAAAGAAACCGAGTTAATGGGCTGGATTTAATGTAGGCAGCAGAGTTCCTGTTACCAGAGAGCCAGCAACTCAGAAATGCCACTGGAAGCGGTGGCTATTGCTGCAGCTTCACCTGGAGGATGGGGGCATGACAATGAATGTGTCCTCAAAGTCAGGTAAGTGTGGTCTGGGAGCGCTGGGGGCAGTCAGGGAGGCCCTGGAGAGGAAGGAAGAGGGGTGGGCTAAGGTAGGTGGCACTGTTGCCATGGGAATGGCCATTGCTACCAGAGGTCCCCTCCATGGGTCAATGAGTACCCAATAAAGAGGGTCCCCCAAACCCACTAGCAGGCTGCCAGGGTTTACCATTGAGATGGATGTCCCCCTGTGCCTCCCCCCCAATCCCCCCACAAGTGCTGGTAAATGTTAACAGAGGTGGTTAGAGGCCCTTAATTAGCCACTTAAGTGGCTTAGTTGGGGTCTGTGTGGGCAAGCTGTCTGCCACCTTTCCCATTACTGACAAGATGGCATGGTGGTGGTGGGACATCCATCATCATCCATGCCATTTTACTAGCCTCCCATCCCATCCCCAAAAGGCTGGTAAAACCTAGCCCAACATTTCAGAATTGTGACCCTTCATCATAATCGGAAAATATTACAGATGTAATAAGTTTTGAGTAAGGACAGAGCTGGGGAAAGTGGTAGTGGTGTGTGGTGACTGGGGGCGAGGGTGTTGTGGAAGAAACAGAAAAGTCTGCATATAGGGTGGAAAGCAGGAATGATTAAATGATAAAAGGGACGATTGTGCAAGACAAAGATTGATGGTAACGGGAGGCGTAAAGAATTAAAAGATGGAACAAGGTACTGTGGCCCTTGGCAAACGATATCCCCGAAAGAATTCCGGTTCACAGATTTTGTCTATAATTCATTAAACTTGTCCTCGAACCCTCTAACTTTTAACTTCTCATGTTGGAATATCTAATGCACAATTGAAGTAGAGCACAGAGAATGTAGCGTAAGTTGCCTTGGATAAAGCTGTGTGCGAAATGTTTGGCTATATAACAACAAAAACATGCATTTATACCTGCTTTTGCTATCATTTTATGCACCCAAAGGTGCTTCAGAGGAGTGTTATAAAGCAAAATTTGACATCAAGCCACGTAAGGAGACATCCATGCAGATGACCATAAGTTTGGTCCAAAAGTAGGTTTTAAGGAGTGTTTGAGAGGAGGAAAGAGAGGTAGGGAGGCAGAGAAGTCTAGGGAGGGAATTCCAGAGCTGAAGGTCTTGACACTGCCCTTGTGTTCGAAATATCCAGAACATTTTTATCATTGTCCTTATTGCTATTAGCTGTAACATAGGTGGTACTGCACTATTGTAAATGCCATTGCTAAGATGATGACCAATGTATGATGCTGATTGAGTGGCAAATGACATGGAACACACATGAGATTCAAGGTTTGGTGTAAAGTGAAAGTGGTATTGTCAGAAAAAGTGTCATTGCTGCTTTAACAACAAGCTTTGAATGGATTTGCCACGTTTAAGATCAGCAGGGAAAGAAACGTCTGTATTATATTCAATGTGCCAGTCGGATTTTCCATTTTGACTAGAAGCAGGATGTCTACAGCACTAAACACAAAGCTGCTATAACAGCTCCTGCTAGTTCAAGTTCTGTAGCTGATTTTGTTCATAAAGCTGAGCTAATACAGACTAGGCCATAACAAAAACAGAATTACCTGGAAAAACTCAGCAGGTCTGGCAGCATCGGCGGAGAAGAAAAGAGTTGATGTTTCGAGTCCTCATGACCCTTCGACAGAACTTGAGTTCGAGTCCAAGAAAGAGTTGAAATATAAGCTGGTTTAAGGTGTGTGTGTGGGGGGGCGGAGAGATAGAAAGAGAGAGAGAGGTGGAGGGGGGGTGTGGTTGTAGGGACAAACAAGCAGTGATAGAAGCAGATCATCAAAAGATTTCAACGACAATAGTACAATAAAACACATAGGTGTTCAAGTTAAAGTTGGTGATATTATCTAAACGAATGTGCTAATTAAGAATGGATGGTAGGGCACTCAAGGTATAGCTCTAGTGGAGGTTTTTTTTTATAATGGAAATAGGTGGGAAAAGGAAAATCTTTATAATTTATTGGAAAAAGAAAAGGAAGGGGGAAACAGAAAGGGGGTGGGGATGGGGGAGGGAGCTCACGACCTAAAGTTGTTGAATTCAATATTCAGTCCGGAAGGCTGTAAAATCCCTAGTCGGAAGATGAGGTGTTGTGCCTCCAGTTTGCGTTGGGCTTCACTGGAACAATGCAGCAAGCCAAGGACAGACATGTGGGCAAGAGAGCAGGGTGGAGTGTTAAAATGGCAAGCGACAGGGAGGTTTGGGTCATTCTTGCGGACAGACCGCAAGTGTTCTGCAAAGCGGTCGCCCAGTTTACGTTTGGTCTCTCCAATGTAGAGGAGACCATATTGGGAGCAACGAATGCAGTAGACTAAGTTGGGGGAAATGCAAGTGAAATGCTGCTTCACTTGAAAGGAGTGTTTGGGTCCTTGGACGGTGAGGAGAGAGGAAGTGAAGGGGTAGGTGTTGCATCTTTTGCGTGGGCATGGGGTGGTGCCATAGGAGGGGGTTGAGGAGTAGGGGGTGATGGAGGAGTGGACCAGGGTGTCCCGGAGGGAGCGATCCCTACGGAATGCCGATAAGGGGGGTGAAGGGAAGATGTGTTTGGTGGTGGCATCATGCTGGAGTTGGTGGAAATGGCGGAGGATGATCCTTTGAATGCGGAGGCTGGTGGGGTGATAAGTGAGGACAAGGGGGACCCTATCATGTTTCTGGGAGGGAGGAGAAGGCGTGAGGGCGGATGCGCGGGAGATGGGCCGGACACGGTTGAGGGCCCTGTCAACGACCGTGGGTGGAAAACCTCGGTTAAGGAAGAAGGAGGACATGTCAGAGGAACTGTTTTTGAATGTAGCATCATCGGAACAGATGCGACGGAGGCGAAGGAACTGAGAGAATGGGATAGAGTCCTTACAGGAAGCGGGATGTGAGGAGCTGTAGTCGAGATAGCTGTGGGAGTCGGTGGGTTTGTAATGGATATTGGTGGACAGTCTATCACCAGAGATTGAGACAGAGAGGTCAAGGAAGGTAAGGGAAGTATCAGAGATGGACCACGTGAAAATGATGGAGTGGTGGAGATTGGAAGCAAAATTAATAAATTTTTCCAAGTCCCAACGAGAGCATGAAGCGGCACCGAAGTAATCATCGATGTACTGGAGAAAGAGTTGTGGAAGGGGGCCGGAGTAGGACTGCAACAAGGAATGTTCCACATACCCCATAAAGAGACAGGCATAGCTGGGGCCCATGCGGGTACCCATAGCCACACCTTTTATTTGGAGGAAGTGAGAGGAGTTGAAGGACAAATTGTTCAGCGTGAGAAAAAGTTCAGCCAGACGGAGGAGAGTAGTGGTGGATGGGGATTGTTCGGGCCTCTGTTCGAGGAAGAAGCTAAGGGGCCCTCAGACCATCCTGGTGGGGGATGGAGGTGTAGAGGGATTGGACGTCCATGGTGAAGAGGAAGCGGTTGGGGCCAGGGAACTGGAAATTGTTGATGTGACATAAGGTGTCAGAGGAATCACGGATGTAGGTGGGAAGGGACTGGACAAGGGGAGAGAGAAGGGAGTCAAGATAACGAGAAATGAGTTCTGTGGGGCAGGAGCAAGCTGAGATGATCGGTCTACCGGGGCAGTTCTGTTTGTGGATTTTGGGTAGGAGATAGAAGCGGGCCGTCCGAGGTTGGGCGACTATCAGGTTGGAAGCTGTGGGAGGGAGATCCCCAGAGGAGATGAGGTCAGTGACAGTCCTGGAAACAATGGCTTGATGTTCAGTGGTGGGGTCATGGTCCAGAGAGAGGTAGGAGGAAGTGTCTGCGAGTTGACGCTCAGCATCCGCAAGGTAGAGGTCAGTGCGCCAGACAACAACAGCACCACCCTTGTCAGCGGGTTTGATGACAATGTCAGGGTTGGACCTGAGAGAATGGAGTGCAGTAAGTTCAGAGAGAGACAGGTTAGAATGTGTGAGAGGAGCAGAGAAATTGAGACGACTAATGTCGCGCCGACAGTTCTCAGTGAAAAGATCGAGAGAAGGTAAGAATCCAGAGAGAGGGGTCCAGGTGGAGGGAGAATATTGGAGATGGGTAAAAGGATCCGTTGAACTGGGAGAGGACTCCTGCCCAAAGAAGTGAGCCCGGAGACCTCTCTGCGACAAGATTTCCGTATCTCTCTATTGTCTTGCTCACCTTCCTTGCTTTCCATTTCCCTCCTAGTGTTTGACAAGGTGTTTACTAAAACCCGCTTTCACAGCCATATCTCCTATCTCAGTGACTGTCTCCGACTTACGCCACGTGGATTTCAACTGAAATTCCACCCCTCATGTTACGAACCCACCCAGGATTACAGGTATCTCCGGGACATAAAACGTTTCTCGGACTGCTGTTCCCATCACATTCTGAAATCCACACTCAGTGCCATGCGCCGCCATATGAACACACTCGACCTCTCCCTCCAGCAGCACCGCCGTACCCTTTTTCAAAGCTGCGCGTGCCCCCAGTTTCATTTTATCCTTCGGCTCATCCGACGCCTCAACAAGAAACTTTTTCTCTTTCTCTCAAGTGCTAAGGAACGCAAGCTCCAACAACTCATCGACACCAACACCCATCTAGGACCCTCCACCCCTGCCTGTCCCTCCGTCCCCACCCTTTCTTCCAATCCCAGCCCCAGCCGTGTATTCACTATACCCCCTGACATTCCCCTCTCCGATGCTGAACGCTCAGTGCTCAGCAAAGGACTTAGTTTCATACCCTTACGCCCTCACCTCAATGAATTTCGGGCTCGGCATGATACTGAACTCTTCTTCCGCCGTCTTCGTCTCCGGGCTCACTTCTTTGGGCAGGAGTCCTCTCCCAGTTCAACAGATCCTTTTACCCATCTCCAATATTCTCCCTCCCTCTGGATTCTTACCTTCTCTCGATCTTTTCATTGAGAACTGTCGGCGCGACATTAGTTGTCTCAATTTCTCTGCTCCTCTCACCCCTTCTAACCTGTCTCTCTCTGAACTTACTGCACTCCATTCTCTCAGGTCCAACCCTGACATTGTCATCAAACCCGCTGACAAGGGTGGTGCTGTTGTTGTCTGGCGCACTGACCTCTACCTTGCGGAGGCTGAGCGTCAACTCGCAGACACTTCCTCCTACCTCTCCCTGGACCATGACCCCACCACTGAACATCAAGCCATTGTTTCCAGGACTGTCACTGACCTCATCTCCTCTGGGATCTCCCTCCCACAGCTTCCAACCTGATAGTCGCCCAACCTCGGACGGCCCGCTTCTATCTCCTACCCAAAATCCACAAACAGAACTGCCCCGGTAGACCGATCATCTCAGCTTGCTCCTGCCCCACAGAACTCATTTCTCGTTATCTTGACTCCCTTCTCTCTCCCCTTGTCCAGTCCCTTCCTCTGACACCTTACGTCACATAAACAATTTCCAGTTCCCTGGCCCCAACCGCTTCCTCTTCACCATGGACGTCCAATCCCTCTACACCTCCACCCCCCACCAGGATGGTCTGAGGGCCCTTAGCTTCTTCCTCGAACAGAGGCCCGAACAATCCCCATCCACCACTACTCTCCTCCGTCTGGCTGAACTTATTCTCATGCTGAACAATTTGTCCTTCAACTCCTCTCACTTCCTCCAAATAAAAGGTGTGGCTATGGGTACCCGCATGGGCCCCAGCTGTGCCTGTCTCTTTATGGGGTATGTGGAACATTCCTTGTTGCAGTCCTACTCCGGCCCCCTTCCACAACTCTTTCTCCAGTACATCGATGATTACTTCGGTGCCGCTTCATGCTCTCGTTGGGACTTGGAAAAATTTATTAATTTTGCTTCCAATCTCCACCACTCCATCATTTTCACGTGGTCCATCTCTGATACTTCCCTTCCCTTCCTTGACCTCTCTGTCTCAATCTCTGGTGATAGACTGTCCACCAATATCCATTACAAACCCACCGACTCCCACAGCTACCTCGACTACAGCTCCTCACACCCCGCTTCCTGTAAGGACTCCATCCCATTCTCTCAGTTCCTTCGCCTCCGTCGCATCTGTTCCGATGATGCTACCTTCAAAAACCGTTCCTCTGACATGTCCTCCTTCTTCCTTAACCGAGGTTTTCCACCCACGGTCGTTGACAGGGCCCTCAACCGTGTCCGGCCCATCTCCCGCGCATCCGCCCTCACGCCTTCTCCTCCCTCCCAGAAACATGATAGGGTCCCCCTTGTCCTCACTTATCACCCCACCAGCCTCCGCATTCAAAGGATCATCCTCCGCCATTTCCGCCAACTCCAGCATGATGCCACCACCAAACACATCTTCCCTTCACCCCCCTTATCGGCATTCCGTAGGGATCGCTCCCTCCGGGACACCCTGGTCCACTCCTCCATCACCCCCTACTCCTCAACCCCCTCCTATGGCACCACCCCACGCCCACGCAAAAGATGCAACACCTACCCCTTCACTTCCTCTCTCCTCACCGTCCAAGGACCCAAACACTCCTTTCAAGTGAAGCAGCATTTCACTTGCATTTCCCCCAACTTAGTCTACTGCATTCGTTGCTCCCAATATGGTCTCCTCTACATTGGAGAGACCAAACATAAACTGGGCGACCGCTTTGCAGAACACTTGCGGTCTGTCCACAAGAATGACCCAAACCTCCCTGTCGCTTGCCATTTTAACACTCAACCCTGCTTTCTTGCCCACATGTCTGTCCTTGGCTTGCTGCATTGTTCCAGTGAAGCCCAACGCAAACTGGAGGAACAACACCTCATCTTCCGACTAGGGACTTTACAGCCTTCCGGACTGAATATTGAATTCAACAACTTTAGGTTGTGAGCTCCCTCCCCCATCCCCATCCCCTTTCTGTTTCCCCCTTCCTTTTTTTTTCCAATAAATTATAAAGATTTTCCTTTTCCCACCTATTTCCATTATAAAAAAAAACCCCCACTAGAGCTATACCTTGAGTGCCCTACCATCCATTCTTAATTAGCACATTCGTTTAGATAATATCACCAACTTTAACTTTAACACCTATGTGTTCTATTGTACTATTGTCGTTGACATGTTTTGATGATCTGCTTCTATCACTGCTTCTTTGTCCCTACAACCACACCCCCCCCTCCACCTCTCTCTCTCTCTCTATCTCTCCGCCCCCCACACACACACCTTAAACCAGCTTATATTTCAACTCTTTCTTGGACTCGAACTCAAGTTCTGTCGAAGGGTCATGAGGACTCAAAACGTCAACTCTTTTCTTCTCCGCCGATGCTGCCAGACCTGCTGAGTTTTTTCAGGTAATTCTGTTTCTGTTTTGGATTTCCAGCATCCGCAGTTTTTTTGTTTTTATTACAGACTAGGCCATATTGACCATGGGTGTTAAAAAATGTTCCAGGACAGTGCTGTATTTATAAATGGTGTCTGATCTGCTCCAATAGCGTAATGTCACATCTGCAGTAATTATATGCACACACTGATTATGCATTTGTAGTGTACACATGCAACTACTAATAAGTAGGTTGCTAAAACATTTTGTTGTGCATTGCAGAGGAGCTGTAATTGCTAACAGCAGAATCACTACTCATTTCAAGGGAAAACAGGCAACACTACTTTAAATAATATGCCAAATACATGGTACTGTGAACTGAGAGGATCTTGAAACCATCGCAACAGGCTAACCAGACAGCAGAAATCCATGAATGTCTGAAAAGAAACAGCAATGGGTCCCAAAGAAAGCACCGGCAGATCAATGTGTTTGAAGGAATGCTATTCAATGAGATGATTCTCCACTCTGTTAAATCCATCTTAATAAAAGCAATGTTAACCTGTCTTGTCTTAGAGATCGAATGGGAAATTTAATTGTTAGAAGCTCAGGGAATGGGAAGAATCCAATATTCAGGAAAATAAATTGCTGAAAAAGTCTAATTAAGTGATATTATCAAACACTTGCACTGATCTTTTTAACACAGAAACAAAGCAATGATTCAATGATCTTAGGGGAACAGGAGGAGGAGCAATTCCATTTGGATTTAATATATGGAGATAAGCAGCTACAGCAGTATGCTAAATAATTGTAGCCAGGAGGATTAATGATATATTTTATTTGGTTTCCAAAATCAAAAGAGCTGATAATGTGATCCTTGATGCCTGGTGTGCAGTTACTTTCCAGGGACATGCTCTAGCAATATCAGGATGAGGTCTTTTTAATGCATGATAAACCCAGGTCAATGAAAATGTAGCCTGCTTTCTGTATCTGGTTGGAACACTCGAAGTACAATCCAGTCTCTCAACATCCTTTGCAAATAGTGAGTTTGGCGCCTTGACTTTCTAATGGGCTGCTGTGACATTACCTGGAGGAATCAGCCTCTTAACTGCTAGACACAATCAGTAGTTATTTGGTACTATAGAACTTAGGTATGGCTGAAAAAAGAGATTTTTTTTGTCAATGCATTTCATCTTGCATTCATCAGGACAATTTGCAAGAAAATACCAATGTCAGGGAAATAACTGTGGAGTACAATGCACAGCAAACCGTTTTAGCAACCTATTTATTCATTGTTGCATATATAGACTACAATTATACTTCGAGAATAGAGTGCTGATTGGTTGGCTAGTGGACTCTGATTGGCAGAGGCATTGCCATGGAGAATGTACCAGTTGATGGTGACTGACAGTTAACTGCCAAGCATTGTTTGAAATTTAAACCAGCCAGCTTGACCCTGATTGGTTAAGACAGTGACCTGGGGAATGAACCAGTGAATGGCTGTCACTTATTTTGTTTAGTTGAAACAGGTGCAATGTGTGTACATGTTCTTTCTGTCTGTAATGAACAGATCCCTGTGTATTAACATATGTACTTCCAATACTCGCAGATGTGCCACACTGCGAAACCAACTCACAATCCTAAATTGGTTGTCAACATAGTTCTTAGCATGCTGAGGATTATTAAGCAAACGTAGCCCAATCACGGAATCACATCTAATGTTGAACAATGTGTTTTGAGGTTTTTTTTGGCTTTGGTGTTTATTGTCTGTTTATTTATTTGACTGTCTTTTGCTTGCCAAATTAGCTTATTTCCCCACTCTTGCAAGTACCTTGCCCGTTGCGAACAGAGGAAGGGACATGCTGTTTGATATGATCCGCCATCTTTGGGACGTACGGCCTACATACCTAGCATCACACTGGCGGTGAAATTCATATACCACATTACTCATTTGTGTAATAGACAGGATGTCATTTTGGCTTGACGGCAACCCCTTGTTAGTGGCAAATACCATTTGTGTTGCTACTACATAGTAGCAGCATAAAACAGCTAGCTTCACCTGTTGCTCAAATTTTTGAGGTACCTTGCTCTTCCAGGGTAATCTGAGGTAGACTGGGCACTTTTCAGGGCTGAAAGTGATGGCCTTTGGCCTGTTCAATGAGTTTGTGCAGTCTGCAGCGAATAATGGTCTGATCAAAGTAGCCTTTATCCTGTATGATGTCTTAGCTGCGCACTATTTCAGCATCAAGCTTTCATTGTGAGCAAATGTCTCAGGCCTTATTTACGAGGTTGAAAAGTGCCCTAAGATTTACTTTTTAAAAAATTCATTCACAAGATGTGGGCATCGTTGGCAAGGCCTGCGTTTATTGCTAACTGCTCCTGAGAAAGTGGGTTGTGGTGGTGAACCAGCTTCTTGAACATTTCTGAAGGCATTTCTGAATACAGTTAAGAATCAACCACATATCAGCCAAACCAGGTAAGGTTGGCAGATTTCCCTCCCTGAAGGACAATAATAAACCTTTGCTGTTTTTTACGCCAATCCAGTAGTTTCATAGTCACCATTACAGATACCTGCTTTTTTATTTCACATTTTTAAAACATTTAATTAACTGAACTTAAATTTCCCCAACTGCTGTGGTGGGATTTGAACTCATGGGCAGGATCTTTCCCCAGTCGGTGGGGGGTTGTGCGGGAGCAGCCAGGAGTGGGTGGGTTCCCGATCGGCACCCCCATTTGGGGGCATCCCGCCAATTAAGGCCCGCCCAGTGTGACGTGTGCCCAGGGAGCGGTATGTGTTCCCTGTGCGGGTGGGGAGGGATTTCCTGAGCCAGGAGTGCGCTCTTTTGTGCATGCACGCGAAACAGCGCACTCGTTTCCCTCAAGGAGATCGGCTCCGGTTTCAAACATTGAATAAAGATAAGAAAAAAAAATTATTGACATGCCCACTCATGTGGCACCGTCACAAGAGCTGGGACATGTCAATTTCTTTCATTTAAACATTTCATACAAATTTTAATACCCTCATGAAACCTCATCCCGCCCGTGGATGAGGTTTCATGTTTTTCCTGAAGGCCGCCTGGGCTCTTCGCCAACATTAAGGTTGGACGGGCAGGTCCATTAATTAGCTTAATTACTTTTTTAATGGCCTTAATAGGCCTTTGACAGTTCGGCAGGCTTGCAGCCGATTCAGCTGCAGGCCTGCCGAACTGAAAATCTAAGTGACGTGGGGTGACATGGGGACACACGCCAATTGGAAGATGTAGCCCCATGATTCTGAGTTACCAGTCCACCATGCCATCATACCCAACATTTTTTCTAAATGAACACAATGTTTTAGAGTGAAGTTAATGATTCTCTTGCAGTCACGCTGGGGAGTTTAGAATTTCAAATGTTTAACTGCCAATTTTGCTCTCAAAGCTTTTTCTGTTAATCATCAGGTTGACTGTGGTGCTGAGGAATAAAATATTGCTACTGGTCTAAATCCACTGATAACATTAAAGACTTGTGTAGAAAGATTCCATTGATTTAAAGTGCTAATATTGAAGTTAAATGTTTAAGCATCAGACCCAGGCTTTCATTTTTAAATTACATTACAGCTTCCATGAAGTATTTAGTATTAGGCTTTTAAAACTTTGCATAAATCAATAATGTATTTCAGAGCTCAAATCCTTTGCATTCTAATGTTCTCTTGATAAATGGTACTGTGTGCTTAAATTAGAGTGGTGGCATATAAAATATCTGTTTACAGTTCCAGAAAAAAGGCAGTTTATTAAAAAGAAAGTTTATTAAAAAATAAACAAAAATTGTGTTTCTTAATAAAGTATTTGATAATTTTTTTTCTTTTAATTACTCACCCTAACTGAGCTAGAATTATAAGTTTAGAATTGATGTGAAGTGATTTCCATTGTGGGCCAAAACTAAACTGGCAGTGTAAATCTAGAGTTCTCTTCCAACCTCATTCCGGAGTTCTGTGAAATGCGATTTCTTGGGAAAGGTTAGACTCACACACTTCAATTGTAGCATAGCGAATAAATCCATTGCAGTGCAGATCCGCTTTGTTCAGGAGATTTATTGATCAGTTGGTAAACATATTGGCTTTTAGTTTAAATATTTAGAGGGCAGGAATTCTCCTCTTTACCCTCTAAATATTTAAAGCTGCTAAACTTTGGAAACCATTGTAGTGAAAATTGCACTGTGCATTTTGTCCAGTTAAGACTACCATACAAGCATGTACCAGCTGAGGCAGTCTGCTAACAAGATATAATAAAGAATCCATCTTTAACAGGTCAATGCAATTACAATTTTAAATGTGTCTGGCTGAATATGTAACTGTTTCTGTCCTAAAAACTTCACAGTTATTTCCTCTTGTGCTCGTATCCAGATGTATGCACAGACTCCTGTCCTAAACAGGACAGTTAAAGTTAGCTAAGGTGGGAGCTAACATATATACAGAGTTCTACCTGATTACATCCAGAGCTGTGGGGTGGGATTTTCCGGCCTTGCCCAATGCCGAGGTTATCCACTCCCGCTGAAATTCAATGGACTTTTGGCGGGGCCGCCGCAAACCTCTATTTACGAGGTTGAGAAGTGCCCTAAGATGTACATTTTTTTATTCATTCATAAGATGTGGGCATCGCTGGCAAGGCCTGCATTTATTGCCCATTCCTAACTGAGCCTGAGAAAGCAGGTGGGCCACCTTCTTGAATATAACTGAATGGGTTGCTCAGGCATTTCTGAAGATAGTTAAGAATCAACCATGTGTCAGCCAAGCCAGGTAAGGTTGGCAAATTTTTTTCCCCGAAGGACAATAATAAACCTTTGTTGTTTTTACGCCAATCCAGTAGTTTCATGGTCACCATTACAGGTACCTGCTTTTTTATTTCACATTTTTAAAAAAATTTAGTTAACTGAACTTAAATTTCCCCAACTGCTGTGGTGGGATTTGAACTCATGGCCAGAATATTGTTGTCAGCGTGCGGGGGCAGGCCCAACACACCGATAGGTAAAATGACACGAGATGACGTTGGGCGTGCGTCCTGATGTCATCTCCCCTCATTTATATCTTTGGTTCGGTGGGCGTGTGCCAGAGGCGGTTGCGCACCCGCCAAACTGTCAATGGCTTATTAAGGCCATTAAACAGGTAATCATGCTTATTAACACTGTTGCCCATCAAACCTTAAGGTTGGCGGGGGGGCAGGCGAAGAGTCGAAGTGGCCTTTGTGTTTTTCAGGAAACCTCATCCACGGACGGTATGAGGTTTCCTGAAGGCTTCATAAATTTAATAAATAAATTTGGTCCACTTGACAAACAAGTCCCAGCTCATGTGACCCATTCACATGAGGGGACACCTTTAAATAATTTTAAACTTTATTTATTACATAATTCTTTTGGCAACTTAATCTCCCTGAGGCAGATCCGTGCCTCAGGGAGATTGCTGTGCTCTTTCGAGCGCGTGCATGGAAGAGCGTAGGCCCCAACTCTCCCTCCTCCCCCTGCCTGCACAGGTAGTGCTGAGCGCTACCGTCAACGCATCATGCTGGGCAGGCCTTAACTGGCCCGCCTGTGAAAATGGCAGCGCCCAGCCGATCGCGGGCAGCAACCGGCTCAGCACCTGCCCCCGCCCGCTCCCGCCCAGCCAACCCAACATAGATAAGTTTCTGGCCCATGTCTCTGGATTGCGAGTCCAGGCCTCTGAGTTACTAGTCCACTATGCTACCCTACCCAACGTTTTTTCAAAACAAACACGATGTTTCAGAGCGAAGTTAATGATTCTTTTGCAGTCACGCTGTGGAGTTTAGGATTTCAAAGGTTTAACTGCCAATTTTGCTTAATTGTAAAAAAACAAAGGAAATGTATTGAATTAAATAATAAAACTGCCACCTGTATGCAACATGGCCTGCAGTGCCCACCTACCATACGAGGCCTCAAGTGCATTGAATGGTATAATGTTCAGGCCCTTTAGAAAATAACCTGAGCAGCACCATGTAGGCTGTTGCTTAAGCTGAAAAATGCATCAATTTAATTTCTTAAGTTATTACAATATGGAAGCACCATCAAGGACAAAAAGCTAATCAATGTTAGTGGAGAACCATAAGTGAGTCAGAATGCCCTTGAAATGGTCATGTATTGTTTTAAAGTAGTTTCAAGACCATTTATTGTGCTGTTGCCAAATGTACCAGTTTAGTAATAATTGAATGGTGAATGCTGAGGGCATTTTTTTGTAGTCTCATGATAAAACATTATACTGTAACTACTTGAGGGAAAGTGTCATAAGTGGTCATGACTGTTGCAGTATGGTTGCAGTAAAAATCTCCATCAAGTAAAAAAGTGTAAATATGTTTTACAATCCTATTTCGACATTTACATAAGAACGTATAAGAACTAGGAGCAGGATTAGGTAATTCAGCCCCTCGAGCCTGCCCTGCCATTCAATACGATCATGGCTGATCTCATTTCGGCCTCAACTCCAATTTCTTGCTCTCTGCCCATAACCTTTCAACCCATTATTAATTAAAAATCTGCTATCTCCTCCTTAAATTTATTCAGTGTCCCAGCATCCACTACACTCTAGTGAATTCCACAGATTCACAGCCCTTTGAGAAAAGTAATTCCTCCTCATCTCTGAATTAAATCTACGACCCCTTAGCCCAAAACTATGGCCTCTCATTCTAGAATGCCCCACAAGGGGAAACATCCACTCCACATCTACTTTGTCTATCTCCTTTAGCATCTTATATACCTCAATTAGATCTCCTCTCATCTTTCTAAACTCTAGCGAGTATAGGCTTAAACTGTTCAATCTCTCCTAATAAGACAAGCCCTGCATCTCTGGAATCAATCTAGTGAACCTCCTCTGAACTGCCTCCAGTGCAACCACATCCCTCTTCAAGGAAGGGGACCAAAACTGTGCACAGTACTCCAGGTACGGTCTCACCAATGCCTTGTACAGTTGCAACAACACTTCCTTATTTTTATACTCTATTCTTTTAGCAATAAATGCCAAAATTCCATTTGCCTTCCTTATTATCTGCTGTACCTGCATACTAGCTTTCAGCGATTCATGCACAAGGACACCCAGATCCCTCTGCACTGAAGGATTCTGAAGTTTCTCTCCATTTAAATAATAAGTTGCTTTTTTATTCTTCCAACCAAAGTGAATAACTTCACCCTTATCCACATTAAGCTCTATCTGCCAAATTTTATGGTATAAACATCTCAAAGACTTCGCAAAATGTTTTGAATGGAATATGAGGATCAAACTGGAAGCAGCTTTTCAATAGAGGGCATATTTCAAAATAATACCTGACTATCTGCCTATACATTTAAAGAGTTGACTTAACAGGAGCCTATGAAAGGGAAGAGAATAAAACAATATGATTGTTTTTCCTCTCAGTGAACAAACAGTACAGCCCACAGACATTCTTTGAGATTTTGAACTTGAACTTACATGATTCATGAGCCATTTCATTGCAGCACCCCCTACAGGAAATCTTGGACATCTGTGAACAGACCAAGCGGCTGTGTATTGGCTTAACCAATCAGATTGAAGAATCACTGATGAGCAGCGCAGAGTCTGAGCCAGGAAATATCAGTTTTAAACATTTAAATCGATATGAAGTCAAGCAAAATAAAGGGAAAGAAAGATGGGATTGAGAGAGAGAGAGATGAAAGAAATACAAGAAACAAAGAAAAAAAATTAATTTAAAAGAAAATCTTCAGCAATTTAGTAAAGTCCTGCCTTTCACAAGGGTTACGTTCCCGTGAAATCTCGTGAAGAGCGAAATTGCAAACGACAAACATACTTTATAATGGAAGTGAATTCGATAGGTTCCAGCCATCGCAAAATTACTTGCCTGCTGTATAACTGAGCTTTGCTCCTCCAGATGTGGAAACCTCTCCAAATCAATACCTATTTCACCTAAGCAGTGACATGTGATATCCCTCAAATTCACACCCCAAGCATAAAAAAAGCATGCCCTTGAATGCAGTCATCATAAACAAAACTCGACTATCTAGGAAGTCAAACCTTTACTTTTAGGCTGCTTCCCTCATTTGTAATCCCTCGAAGATGATGAACCGGTATTTTAAAATGAACCTCAATAGAAATCTTTCCAATTTCTGAAGATATTTTGGGACCAATGCCGGGAATGGGTAAAGGTTCAGTGCTGTGATGGGTGATCGGGTGTACAAACCCTTTCATGCGGATAAACGAATTTACGAAGGAAGAGGTCGTGAATGACAGGAGTTTACTGTAATTAAAATCTGAAGGAATGAGACTTCACATTTGTCAAAGTAAATTTTTAGGACCAGAAAGTTTGTTTGGCAGTAATTAAGACTTAACAACATTTAAAAATTTGCTTAAACTTGAATGGACAAGCCCTAACATTTTCCACCAGCCCAAGGTGAATTTTCTGAAGAAAAGATTGTCCCAGTCACATTACACCACAGTGCATTTCTACTTGTACCTTAATTAATTTGTTGACTGTTAACTTATAACTTATTTTGTATGTCACTGAAGGTCTAAGTTTTGTCCGATGCTCGGATCATTTACTGTTAACTTATTTTTATTCCTGACATCTAATTGAGCTGCTTCTGTCTAAAACAGTAATTGATATAAAAATAACAAAAATCATCGTATTTCCCTGAAGCAGTGCTGCACAATGTGCACAAACCAAATGCAGTTTGATAGATATGTTGCCCTCATGATCGTGATTCCTTAAAAATGAGAAATATCCATCTCGTCATCGAAATCATTCCACTCAACTTATGTTCTCCTACTATTATGTATGTCATGCCTGGTATAGGAATGAAGATATTACAATTTTTAAAGCTATATTTTAAAAAGTGAACATAAAATTTAAGTTAGCTGCAGCATACCATGTGACTTTTGGCATTTGAACTATAAACAGTAGAGTCTGTGACCAATACTTGATTAAGTATGGACCTGAGTGAAGGAATCTCACATCCAGCCCATGCCAGCCCATCCCACAGCCATAATGTGCCCCAGACGAGCTTACCAAGGACCAAGTGAGACCTCTGCCCCTCATGACTTTCAGAGGGCAGCCCCCGAAGTTTGAATCCCCTGTTCCTACCCGCCCTTAGAAGAAACTATTTTAAAAATCGGGCGGCGTATTCTCAGGGTTAATTGGCTTGGTAATGAGCTTAACTGACCCTTGATTACCTATTTAAATATGGTAGATGGGCTTCTGATTTTACCACCCAGCCATACCCCTCCCACCCTGTATTATGGGGGTAAGCAGGAAGGTGGTGGGGTGGGCAGGCACCCTATTTTAAGTGTCTCCCTGCCAGGGGCATGTAAAATGCAGACTATGGGAAACCAGCAATGTTCAAGCAGTGCTGACAAAACACTGAGCTGTTGGATCCACAGCTCTCATCTCCCTTCAGATGCTGAGCTTCCCCATTCTCACAGTGTTTCAAGTCGAAGAACTTTCATCAAAACTCACACATTTTCAGGTGCTGTATGCCTCCAGCATTTTCTATTTTTATTACGATTCCTTTTTTATTTACATATATTTGCTTCTGAGTTGGAAGATATTTCTCACTCTGTGTGCATTAAAAGGATTTTGTATTATGTGGAGATCATTGAAAATATTAAGATTTAGACAGCTATTTATTTTCTGATTCTTATTACAAGGTACAAGATTAAATCTGCCCACGATTGAAAAATATTTAATTAGTTTTCAAACTGTAGAGGAGACCACCTCCAGGGATTCAGTCTGACTAATAGTAGGAGAACATAAGTTGAGTGGAATGATTTTCCCATGTCAAAAGAGCCTGTGACTACAGTATCTCCCCCGTGGGTCCATTGTGACTGGAACATACTTTCTTATAATGATTGCCAATTCCCCTTTTCTTAAATTAAAACTTGATATATTTGCTTCACCCATTATTTTTTCAGAATGATACAAATAGACCTCGTATTAAAAAGTTTTCCATCTACTCAAAGGTTGCAGAATTTTAAGTCGATTGACTTGGCTTTGGATTTACATCGCTGAAGACATAGTATCGAATGACTGATCAACATAAGCCTGTATTTTGAACCTGAAGTTTTCTATCTGCACCTGCTTAACCCACCCTCCACTTAAATTTAACTGAGAGTGTCTGTAGCTCCCTCCTGAATATAGTAAAATATATTTAATATAAAGGTAAGAAAAAACAAATGTTAACACTACTCTTTATTTACTGGCATGTATATGATGGGCTGATTGGCCTCCTGTGTCATAAATTTTCTATGATTTCAATGAAATGCTTCCACACACCCCTAGGGTCCCAGCAAAGACATTGCCCCGATTCTGTCTCAAAGATTTTTAAGCAAGTCTTTCAAATTAGCCTATCATGTGTTACTGTTATGACCACAGCCAATGTTATTCACTGAGCATGCCAAATCTGAGGGAAACTTGTCTTACTGATCATAACTTTTTTGTTTTGTATTTTGAAAAAAGGGGAAACTTATTCACCCCAGAAGCGTAGAACCCCAGTAACACTTTCAGGATTTTAAAATTTAAAAATTGATTTGCAAGAGAAAAACTTAATCGCACAAGAGTAAAATTACACAGTTGAAACAGACTTACAAAACATTGCCCGAAAAAAACTCCACTTGGTCGGAACACACAGTAAACTACTTGGCAACACCTCCCTTATAGTTTTTTTTTAACCATAAAAATCCAATAATATTACCCAAGGCAAACACTGCTGCTACTTCAATAAAGTATACAACACAGCTTCTCATTCTCTTCCACTCTGCTGTGGAAACCCAACCCAAAGGAAGTCCAGAAACAGATTTTTTTTTGAAAACAAAGACTTTTCTGGCTTGTAACTGGATGGCTACTTCAAATTCACAACTATTCTCAGCACAGAGCTGATCTCAGGACACCTCTCCCACACAGTCACCTACAACTCAACTAAACATATTTCTTTAAATATCTTTTTTCCCTCTCATCCTAGACTCCATTGTCCTAAGCACTTCTTTAAACTCAACTTTTCCAAAATATAAGAATCTTTCATGTCTTCCTATTGCATCCACTCTCAGGTCAAATAAAACTTAATAAACTTCCTTTGTTTACTTATGAAACCTTTGTAAGTTGTAAAAAGTTCCTTAAACTGCCTTTGAAATTTAGCAGCTGAAAAGTCAAGTCCTTACCTATCACCGAACGCAAATTTTAAACCAACTTAATACTTATAATTCCAACTTCACCATAGCTTCTCATTACAAATGCATGCATCTAGTGCCTTTACCTTTCATCTCTCAGTTCCCACAGACAAGCTGTCTTTACTTACCTTCTCCCAGTTTAATTACCCATGGACACACACACACACACACACACACACACACACAGCCTTCTTTACAGAATACCACTATATTCTCAAAAATATTAAAAAAGATAACATCCATCTTCACAGTTTTTTAAAAAAAATATTCATTCATGAGTTGTGGGCATCACAAGCATTTATTGCCCACCCCAGATTTTTGCCCTTGTTCAGAGGGCATTTAAGAGTCAGCCACATCACTGTGGATCTGGAGTCACATGTAGGCCAGACCAGCAGATTTCCTTCCTTAAAGGGCAATAGTAACCCAGTTGGGTTTTTACAGCAATTGACACTGGTTTCATGGTCATCATGAGATGGTTGTTGAACTCAAATTCCACCATCTCCTGTGGCAGGATTTGAACCTGGGTCCCCACAGCTTTACCCTGGGTCTCTAGACTAATAGTTCAGCAATAATACCAACAAGCCATTACCTCTCCTAACCAGGGATGAGGTGGTAGAGTACTGGTTAAGTCATGGCACTAGTTAATCCAGAGGACATAAGTTCAAACCCCACCATAGCAACAATCCAATTAATAAAACTGGAATGAAAAGCTAGGCTATAAGGTTTAGGATGGCGAGGGCCAAAAATTAGCGAGGAACACATCCCCACTGACTCTGTAGAGCACTGCTGTCATTTCTGAGTGTTGAATGGCTGTAGGTGGGGCTTCTGCCCTCATTCAGGATGAAGTCAGCCTTGGAGAGCTACTGGCCAATCCAGTCCCTCCAGGAACAGCACTGCAATGGCTGGAAGAGGCAATGCAAGAAGTTTCCTGAGCCTTAATCCAAGGAACCAGAGAAAAACTAAGTATCAGGGGTCTGGATAGGGAAGGTCTCAGGGAGTGATTGGGGTCTTGGGTCCTGAGGGATAGGTCAGTGGAGGAGGGAGGTCTGCAGGTTACCAGGCCTTAAAGGGAAGGCATCCCCAGTCAGAAAGGGGCTTCTGATGAAGGCTACTGCCCCTCTACCTTCACACCTGAGATCTAACTCCCTTCATTTCCAGCCGTCCCCTCCCCCTGAGCTGTCAGCCAGCCTAAAAATTGAGGCTGGGTGGTGAATGGCCATCAAGTGGCCACTTAAAGGCTTTAATTGGAGCAAGGGCAGGCTTCACATCTGAGGCCCTGCCCACCCCAGTGTGAAATCACTTTGAGGTCAGGTTGGGTGCCAACCTGGAGGGAATCCCATCTGTGCAATTTCACCCTCTTCCCCTGCCTCAGAACCTGCTGGGGGAGGCGGAGCATAAAATTTTGGCCCTGGTCTCAGTAAAGGTGATCATGACAACTATCATAGATTGTCATAAAGACCCATCTGGTTCACTATTTTTCTCTCGGGAAGAAAATCAGCCATTCCTACCTGATCGGGCCAAGCCTACATGTGACTCTAGACCCACAGCAAAGTGGCTGCCTCTTAACATCCCCTTGAAATGGCCTAGTAAGCCACTCAATTCAATGGCAATTGTGGATGGGAAACAAATGCTGGCCTTGCCAGTGATGCCCACATCCCATGAAAGCGTAAAGAAAACAAAGCTGCAGGCAGTGAGGTAAAATTTTCTAAAACTGCCCAAGAAATCCTAATGGAGATTGTAAATGTATGGCTGAGTGGACAGGTAAGTGTTCAGTATTGGCATCATTGGTCATAAAATTTGAGAGAGGGTACTTTTTGGAACAGGGCTTATGCTAGAACCACCACTGTCAGACGGTAAGGTCAACCAATAACTTTCATGGATATTTGGTGATCAACATAATGGGAATGGTCATCTCCCATGGTAGGAAAAATAAATGGCCGATATTCAGCAGTCCTTTTATCTGCTGCAGTGAGTTTTTAATCTTCCATGTAAATTCTCTGGTGAAATGCCCCGTGTGTACAGATAAAACCGTGTTTTTCCATTTTAAACATGAGTTATTGCTGGAAAGAACTGCTAGTAGCCAAACCCCTGCTGGTCTGGCAGGCCTGAAGCCTTGACTCATGCTAGTCTCTAAGTAACTGAACTGCATGAATGGAGAATTCTGCCAGTGAGCGGACATTCAGTTAATTGCTACTTGCACTGTTGGATCAAGAACCCAGAGCCCGTGAAAAATCAATGGAACATCGTCAGTTGCCTTTTAGCTATTTCATTCAAAGTTAAACCTAACTCATGCTGATCTCACACCTAAAACACTTGTGGAGAGATAGGAGGGTACAGATAAACAAGCTTCCACTGTTCTTATATAGAAGCAAAATACTGCAGATGCTGGAAATCTGAAACAAACCCAGATAATGCTGGAAAAACTCAGCAGGTCTGACAGCATCTGTGGAGAGAGAAGCAGAGTTGACGTTTCGAGTCTGTATGACCCTTCTTCAGAACTACAGAGAAGTAGAAATGTGATGAAATTTATACTGTTTAAGGGGGATGGAGCAGGTGAAGCTAGATAGAAGGCCAGCAAAGGAGTGGGGGCAAAGGAGAGATTGACAAAGATGTCATAAACAAAAGGACAAAGGGGGTGTTAATGGTAGTGGTGAGGGTTAAAAAAGGTGCTGATAGTGGCAAAGATAAGAAAGCAGAATGTGAGAATACCCTTGTTCTGCAATTATCACATTCTGCTTTCTTACCATTGTCACTATCAACATCTTTTCTAGTTCTTACCACTGCAATTAACATTCCCTTTAGCCTTTTGTTCATGACATCTTTGTCAATCTCTCCTTTGTCCCCACCGATCCCTGGCCTTTTATCTAGCTTCACCTGTTCCACACTCCCCCTAAACAGTATAAATTTCATCACATTTCTACTGTTCTTATCCCTCCCCTATTCCCATTAAACTGCTGACCACCCAGCTTCCCCTTCTGGGCCCCTATTAGCTGATATTGTTAATGGTTCTCTCTCTTCAGGCATTATCCTTGTCTCCTTTAAATCTGCCATCAGCATCAGTCTCCTCAAAAAAAACCCCTTGACTCCACAATCCTTGCAAACTAATGTTTCATCTCCAACCTCCCTTTCCTCTTCAAAGTCCTTGAATGTGTTGTCACCTCCAAAATCCTTGCCCATCTTTCCCACATCTCTATGTTTGAAAGCCTCCAATCAGGTTTCAATGTACCCCAGCGACTGTAGCAAAACAGCTCTTATTAAAGTCACAAATGACATGCCAAGTGACTGTGACAAAGGTAACCTTTCCCTTCCCATCCTTCTTGATCTGCCTTCAGCCTTTGACAGGCTGACTGCACGATCCTCCCCTAACGTCCCTCCACTGTCGTCCAGGGTGGGACTGCTCTTTCCAATCTTATCTATCCAGAGAATCACCTGCAATGGATTCTCTTCCTGCTTCAGGACCATTGCTGCTGGTGTCCCCCAAGGAGCTATCTTCATCCTCCTTTGACAGCTTGGCAACGTGCTGCCCCTTGGCGACATCATCCACAAACAAAGTATTAGTTTTCACACGTTTGCTGACGACACCCAGCTTTTACCACCACCTCTCTCAGCTTCTCCACTGTAACGAAATTATCAGACTGTTTATCCGACTTCCAGTGCTGGATGAGCAGAATTGCCTCCAGTTAAATATTGGGAAGACTGAAGCCAATGTTTTTGGTCCACGCTCCAAACTCCATTCCCTATGTATAGATTCCATTCCTCTCCTTGGCAACAGTTTGAGATTAAAGGAGTCTTTTTGCAACCTTGGTGTCACATTTGCCCCTGAGATGAGCTTCCAACCTCATATTTGCACCATCATAATTTCCGCCTTCACAATATCACCCAACTTCACCTGTCTCATTTTCTTTTGAAATCGTGATTCATGCCTTTATTACCTCTAGACTCGACTATTCCAACACACTCCTGGCAGGTATCCCACATTCTACCCTCCATAAAGTTGAAGTCATCCAAAACTCTGCTGCCCAAGTCCTGCTCACCCCTCACCCCTCTGCTCGTTGACCTGCACTGGGTCCCAGTCAAGCAATGTCTTGATTTTCAAATGCTCATCCTTTTTTTCAAATTCTTCCAGGGCCTTGCCCCTCCCTATCTCTGTAATCCCCGCCAGCTCCTTAAGCCTCAAGAAACCTGTCTTCATCTGGCCTCTTGCGTATCCTTGATTTAATCGCTCCACCATTGGTGGTTGCACCTTCAGTTGCCTAGGCCCTAAGCTCTGGAATGCCCATCCTAAACATCTCCGCCTCTCTTCCTTGATTTCCTCTTGCAAGCCAATTCTTAAAATCTCCCTCTTTGACTAAGCATTTGGTCATCTGACCTATTATTGTCCTTATGTGGCTTGGTGTCATATTTTGTTTAAGTGCCTTGGGACATTTTATTACATTAAAGATAAATATAAATATGTAAAAATAAGTTGTTGCTGTATAAAAAGTGAACTTGCAGCCATGTAGTTGAATGAAGTTCCAATTAAATCTAGGAAGATGCCCCCTGGTGTGTGCAAGTGCTATTAAGTATGAACAGATCCCAAAAAGAAGCTTGAAGCCTGTACAAATTCCACTGGAGGCACCTTCACAAGGCCAGATGCCACTGACAAACTTTTACATAACATTGAGAATGTGGTTATGAGCAGAAGCTCATATGAAGTATGTGATGTTTCCTAGGAAAATGCAGACCTTAATGTGAGGAAAACTACGGACCAGAATAAACAGTACTCAGGTTCCCCAGGTCTCCAGGTGTCAGGCTATTAATACAACACATATCTGGCTCACTGGGTGATGCTGTAAAAATATAACATCACGACAAAATGCTACAAAAAATCATTTGGGACATGATTATTATTTCCTTATATTGAACATATTACTTTATTTAAATTGGTCAGAAGAAAGAATGGTCAAGGGTTAGTACTCTCTATTGAATGTCATGGACAGAATCCATGTATTTCCTTTTACTGCCTGTGGTCAGTATGTTTGTATGTAAGAGATGTGTGTTTCCTTACTCTCTGAGTCAGTATCCCAATTAAATAATTCCAGCAGCAAGCTTTCTGTGAGCTTTAAAATCAAGAAGGTTATTTATTATCACAGACTTACCCTGAATTTAATTCAAAATTAAATTGCTCGTCTTTGATACTGCTTCCTACCGAGGCTATATTCACTGGACTTTCTTTATCTTAGTAAGTTGTCTGCTTCTACAGATTCAGTTTCCTGCTCCTCTGTGAGGAGCTCTGCTTTTGGTGGGATACTCCAAAAGGTATCTAAAGGCATTCTTTAAATTCTAAATAGTGCAGCAAAACATTAGTGTTGAAATGAGTGAAAAAAGTTTGGTTAATTTGGTATTGTATTGACTCTTCTAAATGAATACAAATGAAGCTGAAAGGCAGGCATAGTGCTTGACCATAGAACTTGCTTCTCTTGCTGCTGCTATGTATACTATGGCTGATTAAGATGGCTACTACATGTGACAATGCATCATTTGCTGTAATGACATTTACGTAAACATGTATGCAAATAATTGTATTTATTTTATGCCGCATACTACGCATACTCAGGCACATACAAACACAGAAATATTTCAGTGCAGACGGAAGCCATTTGGCCTATTGTGTCTGCACCAGCTCTCTGAATGAGCAATTAACAAAAAAACTAACATATTATCACATAATCAGCAGTGATTAGGTGATACCAAGTATGGATTTTAAAAGTGTTGAGATTAAGATGCAGGGAAGACAAGGCTGAATTTCCCTTCTGGTTAGTGAAAGCAGAGGTCGAGACAGTGTCCGGGTGCCAAACTCAACCTTGGAGGGAGAAACAGTCTCTCACCTGTAATTTTGCCCAGGGCGCGGCCATTTAATAACCAGAGGGTGAGGGGCAGAGGAGGTTGTTTCCAGTTAAAGGTCGTGGGCTAAATCAGAGGCCTTCCAGCTGAATGGAAGGTACCTAACCAGGGAGGGTGCTTCTATATGGAGGCTCCTTCTCTCCAACTTTTGACAAAATCTTTAATGAAAAAATAGGTTCTGCAGCCCCACTACTACAGTGGTGGGGTGGGGAGGGGATCTTGGGGGGCAGCAGTAGGGATGAGGTGTGGCTTTCTTTCAGGGTGGCCTTATCTCCTGGAACCAGGTGACTACCTCCAGGCACCTAAACTGGCCCCATTGCCTGCAGGAAGCTGGAGGTTAACTAAAAACATTCAGTCAGCCTCCTTTATTGGGGGTAGGCAAGAAAGTGGCATTGAAGCCACAATCAGATCAACTCTGATCTTGTTGAATGGTGGAGCAGGCTCGAGGGGCTGAATGGCCTACTCTTGTTCCTAATTCGCATATTTGTATGTTTAATAGGGGGCAACTTAACTCTTTAATGAGCTTGATCAGCTACCCATTGCATGTGGATGGGTAGCCCTGCCCGCCGCTGATCCTACCTCTGCGGAAATGGCCCAGAGGAAGAACGGAGGCAGGGAACTGGCAATGGGGGCTGGAAATCCGGTCCTAAGATTGGTCCCGGGGAAGGAAGAATTCAAGGCCAAATTTCCATTTGATTTTAAAGTTGTGGGAGAAAACAATGTGTTAGTTGTTGCAATATGCCTTTAAGGGATAGCAGCATGCTTTAAGGGAAGTGTGTCCTGTGATCCAGCCTCAGCTTCGCTTCGGTCAGGTGCGGAACACAGACACAACAGCTCTGACATCTTCAATCTTTCTGTCCATGTACATCCGTTCACATGTGCCTAGAATTAAGAAATGAACCCACAACGGGTTGCGATTATAACAGGTGGCTTTGGGAGTTGCTGAACAATAAATTGAATAAAACAAGGAGGAAGGTCAAAGGGATATTTGTAAAATTGTCCACAAAACTGCCCAGTTTCAATTGGGATGTAGCTGACCTATTACCCAAATTCAGAATATTTAAACAACATACAGAGTTATGGTTTCTTGATTCTGGTATGTCTGAACCAGACAAGCAAGCCATAAAATTTTGCTTTATAAATGGGAATGAAGGTCTACACAGGCTGAACATGTCAGCATTAACAGCAGAAGAGCCAAAAGATCCTCAAAAGATATAGGGCAGATTTTTGCCCTTGGTGGGCGTGCGGGCCCCATCGGCTCGGCGGCGGGCAGATAGCCGACCCCCGCCACCGAAACGGGGCCCGCCGCCATTTTGAATGGCTGGGCCAATTAAGGCCCGCCCAGTGGCCTTCCCGACAGGAAGCGCTATGCGCTATGCGCTCCCTGTGCAGGGGGGGGGATTCCCCATCTGTCAAAGTGCTCTTCTGCGCTGCTCCCTGAGACCAAGTGCTGTCTCAGGGAGATCAGTGACAGGTAAAAAAACACCAAAAATAGAAAAATATTAAAATTATTAAAATGTCCCCCTCATGTGATAATGTCACATGAGATGGGATATGTTAATAAGAAACACATTAACTTTATGAAACATTTTAAAAACGGACATGAAACCTCATTCCGCCAGTGGGTGAGGTTTCATGTATTATCAGAAGCCCGCTGGGGCTCCTGGCCTGCCCGCCAGCGTTAAGATTGGACGAGCAGGTCTTTAATTATTTTAATGAGCCTATCAATGGCTTTAATTGGTCACTGACAGGTCAGTGGGCGGACAGCTGGTTTTGTTGTCCGCCCGCCTTGCTGAAAATTTAAAGGGACTGGGATGACATCAGGGGTTCCTCCCAAGGTCATCTTGCGTCATTTTCCTGTCAGTGAGTGAGCCCCGCCCGCAAACCGCCGATGGGAAAATCCTGGCCATGGACTACATTGGAAGACCTGTTCAGAAAAAAGTTAAACTTCCGTATTCATCGACTTGAGTTAATGTCATTTTGACAACAGCCTATGGAATCCATAGACCACTTTGTCAGCTGAGGCAGGGAAAAGGATATGTACGGTGAATTGTCAAATGCAGAACTAGGGGACAGAATTGTTGAGTTGATGATCGCATCCACTCACATGGGAGCATTCCAGAAAGATCTGCTCGACAAGCCCAAAATCTATGGCATCGAAGAGCTACTGAAGGATGGACATAAGTATGAAGCAATCCTCGTAGATCAATGAAACTTACAGGTCCTAAGCACAGCCCCAATTGTTGACACACTCGCTAGAACACCCAAACCTATCAAAACACGTGAAAGGTGTGGCCTTCTGCATGCACCAAGGAAATGCTCAGCTTTTCACCAATTCTGCAGGGCATGTGGCAGAAAGGGCCATTGGCAGAGGCAGTGCCCTAGACCAAAGGCTGCTGCAGCTACAAAGAGCTGTGCACTGATCCAATCAGACTGTACACTATGGGCTGAATTTTCAGCTCAATGGGCAGGCGCAATCGGCAGGCCCGGCAGGGGCTGGAAAACAGGCCCCCGACCGAGATCGGCCCCTGACCGCGATTTCACGCTGGCTGGCCAATTAAGGCCCGCCCAGCGTGAAATGCAGCTTCCTAATGGCTGGGTGGGGGTGGGGACGGGGATGGGGTTGGGGATGGGGACGGGGGCATGTCATGTGCAAGGTCCAATGGCAACACAGCGGCCAGTTTAAAAAGGGCCCCTTGAAGGCTGCCGGTGAAGAAGCATACAGCCTGCATTGCAGAGACGGTGCTTACAGCCTTGACAGTGGCTGGAGACGCTAGGCGGGAGGACAGGTAGGGTAGACACTCGACCCTCCGATTTTTAGATGAGTGCCTCGCCGTGCTCCTGGAGGAGGTGGCTACCAGAAGGGACACCTTGTGCCAAGGGACAGAAGGAGGAGACCACCACACCTGATGAAGAAAGCCTGGGGCGAGGTGGCAGCCCAGGTCAGCAGCCACGACGTTGTAGAGCACACACGGGTGCAGTGCTGCAAGAGGGTCAGTGACCTGCTGTGCTCAGGAAGAGTGAGTACCATGTTGGCATGGATCAATGTGGTGAAGTGTTAAAGGCTGGCCATCCTGCCGTGGAACTCTGAGGTGTTAGAGCCTGAGTGCCAACTGTCAATGACGCCGGAGCTGGCCAAGGGGGTGAGCCATGGCAGCTCAGACTGAGTGCTTTGTGGCTTGAGGACCACAACTGGGATGTGTCCTGCCAGGTGCTCCTCAGGTGGGGTTGGCCAGGCTGCAATGGCGCTGCAGGTAGAGAGTGAACTAATCAATGCTCCTCTGTCCTTTCAGGAGAAGACGAGCCATAACCAATTGGAGAGGTCACAGACAGACAGAGCCCACCCAACCTGCTGCTGCTGACCAGGTTCGAGCAGGACACCCTGGAGCTGGAGAGCCGGCACGTTCCCTGTGCAATCGGTCATGGAGAGGCAGGGGTGTCAGACAAAAGTAGGAGCACAGTGCACAGAGGTGAGAGTTTTGGATGGTGCAAACATTCTAGTGTAACCTCATAATTGATGTGAGCCTCAAAACTGGAGTCTCCATTGATCATTGAAAGACAATGGCACCATGATGCAGATCTCCATGGTCTCACCAGGGTGCCTGGCATACACAGTGACAGTGTGATGACTTAAACTAATGACATGTCCTTGTTGTCCCTTAGATTCACCAGCACGCATGTGCTCTCTGGAACCCAAAGGGCCACCCCTGATGCCAGAGGACCACTGGGCTTCATCTGCATCTGTGTCACACCAGCTCTCTGAACCAGACCCCAGCTCAGATACTAGCACCTCTATGGGTGTTAGGTCATTGGCTACATTGTCGAAGCACAGCGGTGAGGACATTTCACACTCGCTTGAGGTGCAGGTGGAGGCAGAAAGTGCCCAGAGTGCTGGCAGTCAGAGGACTGCTGGAGACCAGGACAATGGGTCGAAGGCAGATGATGAGCCTGGAGTTATCCATTTGGCGACAGATAGTGGACATCCAGCGGGATGTGCAGGAAGATCTGGCACAAATCCATAAGGATGCTATGGACTCTGTTGTGGAGGAGTCCATGTGAAGCATAAGCACTGCGTCGCATGGCCGAACACACTGCCTCCTCCATTGACCGAGTGGCAACTCTCATGGAGAGGCAGCTTCAGGAACAGGATCAGGGATTCCTGGGGTTGCACTTGGACCTGCAAGTCCTCACACAGGCACTGACCTTAGGTGGTCAGTGCCAGTGTGGGGGATGGATGAGGCACCCAGTATCCCAGCTAGGTGCCCGTCCACCAATAGTGAGCAGGGAGGTCCAGAGCGACCTGCTTGTTATCTCTGCGGGCTCCTCTCAGGTCGCTGTGGATATCAGCATCAGTTCCTCTGCACCTCCACCAGTGACCTTGGCATCTGATGAGGCTGCGATGACTGGGGGTGATGCCAGCTGTGGCACTGGCCATTCCCTCCCTGGCGGGGCCAGCACAGGCTCCACTGGCCAGACGACAAATGCCAAGGTCATCAAGGCCAACAAGACACCACAGTCAGCAGGCTGTCTCCAATGCCGCTGCCAGTGGGGGGCGGGGGCACCAAGAAGTGGTACTCGTAAACGTAACTTTAAGCCATCATGAGCACAAGAGGGACTGTTCACTGGTGATCTTCTGTTCAGTTATATTTGGTTTACATGTCTACTGGTGTGGTCACCAACACCAGTAAAGGTGATGCCAATGTGATTTGAATGTGACAATAACATTAAATTTGCCTTTGTTGCCATGGCCTGAGTATGCTTCACTTATTATTTTCTGTGCAGGGTATGCCAGTATGTAATGCTGGATGTGAGTGGCTCTAAACTTTATTACACAAGCACTCAGTGGACTTTGGGTTCACATGACAGGGGCATTTCGGACATCCTGGATGGAGGTGGCAGCATTGGCATGAAGTGGGAGCAGATCTTTGGCAGCCTAGCTGAAGGAGCCTTGGATCAAGGCGTCCCTGGCGTCCCTGCCTCCCTGAAGCATACAGAAGTCTGCCTCCACGCCCTCAGCATTCTCCTCTCTATGCTCCTCTTCTGACGCACTACACGATTCATCATCTGTGGCCTGTGCAGCTGCCTCAAGATCCTCTTCCTCCAGTGGGTCCCCCCTTGCCAGTGCCAGATTGTGGAGAGCGCAGCATGCAACCACTATCAGTGACACCTGCTCTTGGGGGCATTGTAGTTCTTCCCCTGAATGGTCCAGGCATCGGAAGGGCATCTTGGGAAGACCTATGGTCCTCTCTATCACTGCCTTTGTGGAGGCATGACTCCTATTGTAACGCTGCTCTGCCTCTGGTCTTGAGTGGTGAAGATGTGTCATAAGCCACCTTTTCAATGGATATACCTTGTTACCCAGCAGCCATCCATCCAGTCAGGCTGGAGCACTGAAGAGCCCTGGCACCTGGGAGGATGTAAGCGTAATGGGAGCTGCCAGGGTACCGAGCGCAGGCTTGCTGAATATGTGTTTTGTGGTCACAAGCTGCACATTCATGGAGTGGAATCCCTTCCTGTTGACGAAGGCACCCGTCTGACCCACTGGTACCCTGATGGCCACATATGTGCAGTCGATGACACCCTGGATGCGGGGGAACCCAGTGATCGCTGCAAACCCTCCGGCTCGCTCAGTGTGGCTGGCCTCGTCCATACGGAAATGAATAAATGTTATTATCCACCTGAACAAAGCTTCTGTCAGCAGCTTGATGCACCTATGGACAGCGGATTGGGTCACTCCACAAAGATCACTCAATGACCCCTGGAAAGAGCCAGAGGCGTAGAAGTTGAGGGCAACTGTGTTCTTCAGAGCCACAGGCATGGGCTTTCCACCCACATAGTCGGAGGTGATCTCAGACCCAACCATATGACAAGTGGAGGTCACAGTCTCCATTGAGAGGCGGAGCCTCCTTCGGCATTGCACCTCGGACATGTTGAGGTAGCTCCATCGTTGCCTGTAAACCCTGGCAGCAGGGTAATGGTATCTTCTGTGGCCCCTTCCGCATTGGTCTACCTGCTGCCCCTGCACCCCTTGTGCCTGGGTCTGTCTTCCCATAGGTGGCTCCCCTAGAAGCTGCAGTGGGATACCTGGCCTCCTCTCCCTTCTGCCCCTCTCTTCCTCCTCAGAGGAGGTGCCACCAGCAGAGACCACAATCCCCATTACATGGGTTATATCTTTGACCACCTGGAAGTGTTTATTAATGTCACTGCCATGTTATGAATATTCCCATCTTCATTAAATGGTTCAGCAAACCAATATTTTCTGGGCTATATAAATGTCATTTTATTTGTATACTTGGGTGATTTATTTTCCCTTGGTATCTTACCAGCTAATACTTCCCATAGAATTCCAATGTAGCATATGCCTGTATCCAGTCACTGACTTGCCCAAAATAACTGGGTTAAGGATGCAATCATAAAATCTGCAATAAAAATTTGTAAACGTGTAAAAAATCAGTGAGGTATCCGTGAAAAATAATTGTCCTACTATTAGAAGGAGGTTCAACTTACCCCATGCTTTTGTGTGAGTACTTCAAAAGTTCAGAGCAAATTTCTTTGTACGCTATTGGCAGACATTAACACAATGAGTGAATCTCTCTAGCACAATAAAGAATTAGGTACAAATGCATTAAGCATTTATACAAGAACAGAGTGCCATAATTTCTAACTTGGGGTAAAAGCTTCCTCAAACTAAGCAAGTTTATATGGAATGCTTATGATTTTACCACAGAAAGTGAACAGAAGAAATCCTCCTTTACGAAGCTTTGAGATTCAAGGGGATAAATTTGTTCACATAGTGCTGTTTATGCAGATTTGCATTGATTCCCTGGGGGCAGGCAGTGCCTTGGACCACTACCTATGCATCATTCTTCAATCATATCAACTTCTCCCCTTCAATGTTTCCTTTGCGCAGGATTATAACTGAAAGCTAATAGTCAAGATAATTGTATATATTCATTTAAAACATCCCAGTGGTTCTCTAAATTCTGTATAACCTAATTAAGAACAAACTTCCAATCAAATTGTAACCCCAAAGTGACCTGATTTATGCTGTTTCACACAATTCCTTCTTTCCTGATTTTGTCCAATTCAAGTCATTGAAACGTTAACCCTACCTGGATGAATCGGTAACTGGGACAACAGAAATCAATAAGAATGAAGAAAGAAGTTGAGAGTTTTGCTTTAGGGCATGAAATGCCTCAACCAGAAATAGTGATGGAGCAGAAGCCATAATAGCTTTTAAAATGGAGTAAGATGAATATTTGTGGTAGAATTTTACAGCCGAGGGGTTTTCCCATCCGAGAGTGGGAGGGGAATGCATCCCCACTGATGCTGCCCTTAACCACTTAATGCTCCAAGGATTGCCTGGAGGCAGGAATTCTGTCCCTCACTCAAGGGGAAGTCCCACATGGGGGAACTGACAGCTGATTGGATTCTTATGGCGGGAATGGGAGGGGAGGCCCTGAGGAAAGGGGTTGGGGGGTCACGATGGCAAGGCCAGGTAGGGAGGGAGCACACATGCGGGGCAGACCTTAACAAGGCAGTTTGTGCAATCTGAAAAGGAAACTAGCGATGGAGGCGCTTTCCAACCAGATTTCCACCTGAAGCCCAAGCTGGAGCTCCCCTCCCCTCCCTAATCTCCTCTGTGGGGGTGAGGGTGGGTGGTCTATGCTAGGCCTGGTCTGGCCTCCCCACAGCACCTGCCCCCCCACCCCCCCCACCCCCACTGATATATTTGCTGTCAGGGGCAGGCAGATAGGAGTGTCGCAGGAAGTCCACCTGAGGAATTTTATGGGGCCACCACCCAGCTACAAACTGTTGTCAGGAGATCGCAAAACTCTGCCCTTTAAGAAATAAGTTTTCTGGAAAGGGGATGGGTCTAAGCAAATGGCTTTTCAGTTGCCTGGCACAGGCACGATGGGCTGAATGGCCATCTTATACACTCTAAAATTTTACCAAAATGGAAATTTCACAGGGGGGTCAAGTATTAGGGAAGGAAATTTGGGTAAAATCTGCCTGTTTCAAGGTTTGTGATAAGTATGAGCCTCCTTGAAAATATTGAAGGAACAAATGTTTGTGTGGACTTTATTTTCACAAGAAAGCAGACACAAAATCTTCAAAAATAAAGCCCACATGAATTCAGAATCTCGTGTGTTTTAATCAAATTTATTCCCTTGGAGTGTCCTGAGTCTTTTTTAGCCCATATTGCTGTGGAGACTGAGTCACTGAATTTATTCAAGACTGCAATAGACAGATGCTGGGGAAGTCAAGTGTTATGGCAAACAGGCAGGAAAATGAAGTTGAGACAAAGATCAGATAAGCCATGATCATTTTGAACAGTTTTGCAGGCTCAAGGGGCAGTATGGCCTACTCCTATTTCTTGTTATGTTCTCATTTAGTGGTGATGTCAGAACCAACATCTCAATTAAAGATGGAAACTTATCTTTGAAGCCTTTTTATTTAAACAGCAGTATTTAAGGAATTGCTTCCAGCCTTATGGCACATCCTTTCACCCTTGCAGGGCAGGTCTTGAAATTGCATTAAAGAATAAAGGCCTGCCGGGAGGGCATTTCTGTAACCAAACGCTTAAGTCTGTTGAGTCATAGGACATGGGTGATCACCACTGAGGAGTTCCTGAACACAGGCAAGTTGTCCATGTAGAGCTGCTAAAGGTAAGTAAGGAAAATTCCAGAAGGCTGACCTAATTCAGATTTTACCATTATGAAAGTTTATAGGGACAGCATTGTGGGGTGGCAGGGGGGGTAGTGGTGGGGGTGTGTGCGGGTTGTAGAATGTGACTGTCTTGTGACTATTGGAAAGCAGGAGGGAAGTGAATGAGGTCCCTTTGGGGTTCTGTTCCCTCCAATATGCGAGAAGTCAATGCTCCGTAGTAGACGATCGGATGAGACATTAAGCCAAATCCTGTCTGCCCTCTCGGCCTTCCGAGGGTGTAACAGATGGAATGGTACTATTTCTAAGAAGAGCGGGGGATTTATCCTCGGTGTCCTGGCCAACATTTATTCCTCAAACAACATCACAAAAACAAATTATCTGGTCACTATCCCGTTTCTGTTTGTGGGAGTTGCTGTGCATAAATTGGCTGCCTTTTTCCTCCATTGCAGCAGTGAGTACACTTCAAAATTTCTCCACTGGCTGTGAAGCATTTTGCTTCATCTAGAGATCATGATGAATGCTATAAAATGTTTTTCTTTGTTTCTTTCAGACTTGATAATCCAATACCTTTTAGATCTACTTCATTGTGAGGGCACCATTCCTGATTGATGAGCCCATTAGTTCCTTGATAGAACTTAGAGTTAGGCCTGTCATTGAAGGATACACTCTTCTCACTTGGTTCCTACACTCTACTCACTTGGTTCCAGCCAGCTAATGTCCTATTGGTTAGTTAAAAGTTAAATACTGCGGATGCTGGAAATATGAAACAAAAACAGAACATACTGGAAAAAGTCAGCAGGTCTGACAGCATCAGTGGAGAGAAAAACACAGAGTTAATGTTTCAACTCTGTTTAACTCTTCAGCTCTGAAGTTTAGTATCAGTCCTAGTTGGTTATTTCCCATTGTTCGTTAACAATGTAGCTTTAGGCAGTTAAACTCTAGCAGAATCCTTGTACACCCCTGGGGACTTTATATTTTGGCTTTTGCCAATCTACACTTATAATATTGGGAAATGAGATGTGCCTTAATGGGGAGAGTGTGTGCACCCTATCAAGCAAAGAATAGTTTTTTTTAGATTGCTCTGTAGTTTGGATTGGAGACCTACAATTGTGATGGGATTTGAAAAGAAAAATTCCTACTTTTGGATGGCCTTACCGTGATGTTCCACAGATGCTTAAGCCAAAAAATTGTCTCATGACTCATATTTACCCCATAGTCAAAACCTTTCATGTGGGATAAATTTATACATGGAGGAATTACTAGCCATTATTAACTTGGTGCAGATAAATTCAAGCAATTAGAATGTTTCTGTTGTATTCTAACTTAAAATGCATTTTGCACATAAGCACTATATATCAGGTCTTACCTTTCCCCACTTTTGAATTAGTGGGAATGATGGACTATGTGACTTGATTTAGATCTTAATTTATTTGTGAAATTAAATCCGGAAACCCTTGCTCAGTCTGGCTGGTGAGAAAAGTATCTCCAGCTCACCATAAAGATCAGAATTATAAACAAAATATGCTGGAAATGCTCAGCAGGTCAAGAGCATCTGAGGACAGAGAAATTCAGTTAACCTTTCAGTTCAGTGACCCTTCATCAGAACTAGAAAATATAACACTGAGGGAGAAAAAGGTGGGGGTGGCAGTAGAGAACAAATGAAAGATTTGTGATTGGATGGAAGGCAGGAGGAATAAATGACAAAAGGGATGATAGTGCAAGGCAAAAAAACAATGGTAATGTGACAAGTAAAGAGACAAAAGATGGGTCTAGAGGAGCTGTAAATAGCAACAGCTGAAATATTACCAGCACAGGTTATCTGGATAAATCGTGCCAATGATTGTGATCTGAAATTGTTGAACTCATTGTTGAGTCCAGAAGGTTATGAAGTGCCTAACTGCAAGAGGAGCTACTGTTCCACAAGCTTACCTTGAGCTTTATTACAGGCTGAGGACAGAGAGGTCAGAGTAGGACCGGGAGAGGGCATTAAAATAGCAAGCAACTGGAAGCTCAGGATCACACTTATGGACTGGACAGAAGGGTTCAACAAAACAATCACCCAATCACATTTTGTGTCCCTGATGTAGAGGAGGCTGTATTGTGAGCAGTGAATACAGTATATTAAATTGAAAGAAGTACATGTTCATTGCTGTTTCATCTGGAAGGTGCGATCAGGGTGCTGGATGGTGGAAAGTGAGGTGTTGAAAGGGCAGATGTTGTGCTTAAATGGGAAGGTTCTGTGGGAAGGGGAGCAGGTGTTGGAGATGATAGAAGAGTGGACCAGGGTATTACAGAGGGAACAGTCCCTTCAGAGTGCATGAAGGAGAAGGTAGAGAAGATATTTCGATAGTGATATCACACTGGAAGTGGCAGAAACATTGAAGAACAATGTAGAGGCTGGAAGGGGAGTCCTATTGTGGTTCAGGGAGGGATGGGAAGAGGTGAGGCCAGAATTGCAGGAAATGGGAGAAGCACGTTTGTGGACCCTGTGAACTGTGGTGGAGTGAAATTTTCAACTGAGGAAGCAGTAAGACATATCATAAGTACTTGTGTGAAAAGTGACATCGTCAGAATAGATGAGATGGAGAAACTGAGAGAATTGAATAGACTCCATACAGGAAACTGGAAATTATTAAAGTGGGAGAGGGTATCGGACAATCTGCGGATTTAGGTCACAAGGAACTGGACAAGTGGAGAAAATAGAATCAAGTTCCATGGGCAAGATCCAACTAAAACAATGGGACCATCAGGTCACTCCTGTTGCAAATCTTGGGAAGGAGGTAAAAGTGAGCTGAACGAGGTTAGGGCCCTAGGAGGTTGGAGATCTAGTCCTGTTGATAAACAAACATAAAGAGCTCCACAGCTGGACCAGCCAGCTGGCAGAGGCACTAGAGTGTTACTCCAGATAGAACTCCCTGTTTATCACTCCTGACACTTAGACAGTTTGTCACCTCAAGTTATTGAGCCTCATGGCCTGGTAACAATCAATATCTTGGCATTTGAAGGAAACCTGAGCTTTGAATGACAGCTACGGCTGGGAAATTAAATCCAGGCTCTCAGTCAATGGGGCAATGCTCCAAAGTGTTGTGTTTTCAGAATTCCCTAGCCTCTTTCATTTCATCTGTATATTTATTTGCAAACTATAAGAGTGTCCCTTTCCAAAATATATCCATCAGAGGAATTTAAATATAATAGAAGCCAATGCTGAATTTCAGGCGACATGCATTTTTAATAATTTTTAATCTCAAATTAATTCATTTCTGATAGAATTAGTGTAATTGCTGAAAAAATATATTTTGTTGAAGTTTTTCGTCTTATAGTTGTCAGGACAATTGCAAGAATACCAATGTCAGGGGGAGCAACAACTTTATACTGTATGAGAAGAAAGTGCTGATTGGTTGGCAAGTGAAGACAGATTGGTAGAGGCATTGCCATGGAGAATGCACCAGTTAATGGTGACTGACAGTTAACTGCCAAGCATTGTTCGAAATTTAAACCACACAGCTTGACTCTGATTGGTCAAGGCATTGCCGTGAGGAAAGAACCAGAAAATTGTGATTGCTTATTTTGTTTAGCTGAAGCAGGCGCAATGTGTGTACATGTTCTTTCTGTCTGCAAAGAACAAGGGCCTGTGTATTATTATATGTAGCTTCCAGTACAGGCAAATGTGCCACATTGCGAGCCTAACTGACAATCTTAAATTGGTTGTGTCAGGAAGATAATATAAGGTTATTGGAAGTTATTGTAAAATAATGATGTGTGTGTGTGCGTGTTAATTGAATTAAAGGCAGCTGGTCTGAAGGCTTTGATGTAAACATGATAAACATGGGGGAAGTTTAGAAACATAGGTGTTAAGGGAACAATTGCATTTTTAAATAAACCAGGCTAGATTGTTTTCAAAGGAGGGGTGAAATGTGTCACCTAGCCAGGTGAAAGTTAGAAACTGTGTGTTTATTTTTCCCAAAGATTACTGGTAAAACTTAGTACTATGAGAGATTTTTATTATCAGAAAGGCAAAGCCCAAAGACATAGTGAAACAATTGGCATTTGTATTCAAAGGGGAAAATATGTATAAAGGAGCGAAGGCTGTTTGTAAGGGGAGGCATTTTAAGATCTAACAAGTGTGAAATGCCTTCAGCATCTAAGCCTCAAGCTGCTGTCTACAAAGTACTGAAGTTAAGAAAACTCGCTTTGAATTGTCTGGTTCAGGCTATCATGTTTCTTTGCCTGGGTCTTTTAAAAGCTATGTGTCTTACTGTTGCCTTAACGAAAGTGTAACTGAGAATTAAATTAACTAGAGGATTTAGAAGTTATCATAGTAGTAATTTGTAGATCTATGTATGTATTTAAAATAATTTCTTTTATTACTAAAGGTTTAATTTACTGTTGTAAAGACCTATAAGACTTGGTGGTCTTATTACTATTGAATTCAAGGCAGGCATCTAGAAATTTATACAAATTGTAAAACAGTTGTGGCAGTTGTTTCAAGTTTCCCTTTGGGATTTGAGCAGCTCAGCATTTACCATCGGCTGTGCCAAGTTGTCAGTATAATTTTTAGCACACTGAGGATTATTTAGCAAATGTTGTCCAATCACAGGATCACATCTAATACTGGACACTGTGGGGAGAATCTTTCCAATGGCGGGCGGGCTGGGCAGGAACGGGTGCAGAGCCAATCACAGCCCACGATTGGCTGCGCACCGCCATTTTACGCTGGCGGGCCAATTAAGGCCCAGCATAACGCGCAGCATGTGCTGTGCAGTATGTGCAGGCGGGGGTAGGAGGGGGAGTCGGGGCCTGCGCTCTTTCGTGAATGCTGTCTCAGGGAGATTGAATGGATTATACAACTTTTTAATAAATAAAGTAAAAATTTATTTCAACATGTTCCCTCTTGCAACAGTGTCACATGTGGATGTGCTTCCTGTGCGGCCGGGAGGGGGATTCCCCGAAAGCGAGAGTGTCCTCTTTCACACATTCGCATGCAAGAGCACACATCTCCCTGAGGCTAAATGCTGCCTCAGGTAGATCGCTTCCACTTTTAAAAAGATTCAAAATAGAAAAAAAAGTTCCCTAACATGTCCCCCTCATGTGACAATGTCACATGAGATGAGACATGTTCATAAATTACAGTAAAACCTTTATTAAACTTTTCAGAACCCTGCATGAGACCTCATCCTGCTGGGGGATGAGGTTTCATGTTTTATCTAGTTGCCGCCGGGGCTTCTGGCCTGCCCGCCAACATTAAGGTTGGGCGGGCAGGTCCTTTAATTGTTTAAATGATCCTGTCAATGGCCTTAATTGGCCATTGACAGGTTGGTGGGCCCACAGCTGATTTCGCTGTGTCCCCGCCTTCCTGAAAATTTAAATGGGGCGGGTTGATGTCAGGCGGCGAGCAGGCCCCACCCCCTGCTCGCCGACGGCAAAATTCTGTCCATGCTGTTTGATACGATCCTCCAGTCTTTAGGATATACGGCCTACATACCTAGCATCACACTGCCACTCAAATTCATATACCACATTACTCATTTGTGTGATAGGCAGAATATCTTTTGGGCTTGATGGCAGCGTTCTGTTAGTGGCAAGTGCTACTTGTGTTGCTACTGCATAGTAGCAGCATGAAACAGCTAGCTTTACCTACTGCTCAAATTTTTGAGATATCTTGCCCTTCTAAGGTAATCTGAGGTAGACTGGCACTTTTCAGCTCTGAAAGTGATGGCCTTGGGCCCGTACATGAGGCTGCATGAGGGACGTCAATTTTGTGTGTCTTGGGCAGGCCTCACACACACGGACCCAGCGAGCTGTGAGGACGAATCCTGTCACATATATTATGCAGCAGCTCATCACTCTCACACAAGTCCAGGAAGTGATTTTTTTAGCTTACTTTTGAGCAAGGATGTCTAGTCATGTAGAGCGGCAGGACTAATGGATACAAATTTGGAACCATCATTACGCCCTATCTTGTTGATGACCACTTCTGCTCAGCATGAATTGGCCAAATAGTTGGTTTTATTGTTACAACCAATTTTGAACAAGTTTCCCACACACACGGTGAAGGATTCCTTCACATTTGCAAAGGCCATACAGGACTTGCAGATCAAAAGAAATGCTGTGCCCATGTGCTCATTTGACATTGCTAGCCTATCCACCAATGTTCCACTTAAGGAAGCCACAGATATTTGCGCTGCGATCTAGACCTGCCACCATTGCCTAAATCAGTGTTCATGAGCTTATAAACTTGGCAATTCAAAGTTGAGTTCAGCTTTAACGACACCATGTATGCCCAAATAAATGGTGTTGTCAAGGGATCCCCTTTAGGCCCAGCTCTCGCAAACATCTTTGTTAGGTCCCATATTTCTGATACGTGGAATATACATTTACTATATTTAAATCCATAGCGGCATGTAATAATTTCCTTACATGTCTTAATGCATTCCATCCTGAGCTCAAATTTATCTTTGAAATGGAACATTTCCTTGATGTGCTAATTGAGAAATCTGCCAGAGGGTTCTCTACCACGGTCACTCGCAAGCCTACTGGTAAATACACGTGTTCGGGCTCTTACAGTTCCATGTGCTATAAAATTGGCCTTATGGGTAACCTCATAAATAGGGCCCAAGCCATTTGTCCACCATGCAAGCTTAATGTTGAAATAAGGTGCATCAAAGACATCCTGCGGGATAATGGCTATCCTGATCAGATCATTTTGCACTGTATATCACACAAACTAATGAATGGGCCTAAGGCCATCATTTTCGGCCCTGAAAAGTGCCAATTCAACTCGAATTACCCTGGAAGGGAAAAGTGTCTCAAACATTTGAGCAAGAGGTGAAGCTCGCAGTTTCACGCTGCCACTATACAGTAGCAACACAAGTGGTATTCACCACTAACAGGATGCTGCCATCAAACCAAAATGATGTTCTGCCTTTCTCACCAATGAATAATGTGGTATATGAATTTAAATGCCAGCATGATGCTAGGGATATAGGCCGTACAGCGTAAAGGCTGGTGGATTGTATCAAACAGCATGTCCCTTCCACTGCTCACAATGGGCAAGATGCAGACCGTACCCAACCAGCCCATGCTTACAAAACTCAAAACACAATGTCCAACATTAGGTGTGATTCCACGATTGGATAACATGTGCTAAAAATTATGCTGACAACCAGTTTAACGTTGTCATTCGGACTCACAGTGTGGTGCAATTGCATGTACTGGAAGCTACATATATTAATATACAGGATCCTGTTCTTTGCAGACAGAAAGAACATGTACACACATTGCACCTGTTTCAGCTAAACAAACTAAGTGACAGCTATTTACTGGTTCATTCCTCAGGGCAATGCCTTGACCAATCAGGATCCAGCTGCCTGGTTTAAATTTCAAACAATGCTTGGCAGTTAAATGTCAGTCACCATTAAGTGGTGCATTCTCAACGGCAATGCCTCTACCAATCAGTTTCTACCTGCCAACCAATCAGCATTCTCTTCTCACACAGTATAAAATTGTTGCTCCCCATGACATTGGTATTCTTGCGATTGTCCTGATGAGTGTAAGATGAAAAGCTTCAACAAAATGTCTTTTTTATGCAATACTCAAGCTTTGTACTACCAAATGATTAATTAGTGTTTGTGATTGTGTTCACTTAAAAAGAAATCTCTATTTGAAACAGCTATGTGAAACAAAAAGGCTATTCGGATCCAGTGAAGATCATGGAAATATTGATAATGCTCAGTTTAATTTTCCCTGGTAATGTGCAGGTTAATGTATTTTCCTATGTGTGTCACTTTAACACTCATTAACCTGTTCAAAATAAATTGGTTAATGACATTTGTATGTCGTGCGCAAATCAATTATGCAAACATTTTAACTAATGTTTTACCAAGGTAAATTGCTCTCCTTAGTGACAAACATTTCATTTGCATTTCTGTAATTTTTTTCTTAAATGTGTAAAAGGCACAATGATTATATTGTTAAATAAAATATATTGTTTTGTTCAGATTTATGGCTTGGGGCTGCACCTGAGCAGATTTTAAAATGTTTCTTTTTATAATTGGCTTTGACTCTTCTTTCACTTCTGAAGCCAAATTTTAATCTATCTGTGAAACCAAATTGTAATCTCTCGCTTTTAAAGGCTTTCAAGGGTCCCACGAGGACAAAAATGAGGTTAACTCATTCTTAGTTCAGTTCTTAGTGAATGTTACTTCAGTGTCCCAAACTACACTTACCAAATCGGCAACAGCAGCAATGAAAGGAAAATTAAAAACCAATTATTATTTTGCTGTTGTTACAGTGGGTCTTTGTTAGAATGAATTAGGTCCAGGGGCCTAGGTAACAATGTAATGTATGCAATTTATTGAACACAACTGAACTTGGCAAAGCTTTTTTTAATATCTAAGCAAAACCATTTTTTGTATTTAGGGTGTGGTATTTATATGCTGCAACTGGGTTTGAATGAAATTGGTCCTTTTATCAAGGTCAATGTCAGTGTCTTTATTCAGTGGTCCTGTTCTTTTTTGGTTTATTTATTCATTTTAATTTATTCATTCACAGAATCTGTCATGTCCAGTATTTATTGATGATAATTAATTGCCATGAGAATGTAATGGTGAGCTGCCTTCTTGAACTGCTACAGCCCATGTGGAGTAGGATCCCCTTAGGGAGGGAGCTCCAGGAGTTTGACTCAGTGACGATGAAGGAATGGGGATATATTTCTAAGTCAGCATGGTGTGCGAAGGTAGCGGCATTTCCATGCACATCCTGCCCTTGTCCTTTTACATGGAGGTTGCACTGTTAGGAAATACTGCTGAAGAAGCTGTGGTAAGTTGCTTTTGTGCATCCGGTAGATGCTACACACTGCAGAAATTGTGCATTGGTGGTGGAGAAAACAAATGCTTAAAGGGTGGATAGAGTGCTGATCAAGCTGGCTGCTTTGTTGCTGCATTCATCAAGGCAAGTGGTGAGTATTCAATCAGACTTCTGACTTGTGTCTTGTAGGTGGTGGAAAGGGTTTGAGGAATCAAGAGTCATTTGCTGTAGCTTACCCAGCTTCTGATGTGTTCTTGTTGCCATAATATTTACATGGCTGGTCCAGTTAAGTTTCTGGTCAATGTTGATCACCACCACCACCCTCCCCACCCAACCAACCTCCAGGATCATTGGTGGGGAATTCAATGATGTTAAAGGCTTTGATTGTTAGGGGAAAGTGTCTAAATTCCCTCTTGTTGGAGATGATTATTGCCAGGCACTTATGTTGTGTGAATGTTACTTGCCATTTATCAGCCCAAACCCGGATGCTGTCTGCTGCATGTGGGTATATGGACTGCTTCATTACCTGAGGAGTTGAGAATGGAAATTAACACTGTGAAATTGTCAGTGAACATCCTCACTTGCTACCTTATGATGGAGGGAAGGCCAATGATGAAGCATCTGAAGATATTTGGGCCTAGGACACTACCCTGACAAACTCCTACAGTGATGTCCTGAGTGGAGATAATTGGCCTCCACCACCACATCCACCTTCCTTGGTGCTAGGTATGATTTGTACTAAATTATTGATCATTAACTTACCAGTCAGAGACTCCCCAAATAAATAACAATTAGTTGTTTGGTAGTACAGAACTTGAGTATTGCTGAAAAAAAGAGACAATTTTTGTTGAAGTTTTTCATCTTGCACTCATTAGGAGAATTCACAAGAAAATACCTTCATCAGGGAAACAACATATTTATACCGTATGAAAAGAGAGTGCTGATTGGTTGGAAAGTGGACTCTGGTAGAGGTGCTGTCATGGAGAATGCACCAGTTAATGGTAGCTGGCAGTTAACTGCCAAGCATTGTTTGAAATTCAAACCAGGCAGCTTGATTCTGATTGGTCAAGACATTGCCCTGGGAAATAAACCTGTAATTAGCTGTCACTTGTTTTGCTTAGCTGAAACAGACACAATGAGTGTATATGTTCTTCCTGTCTACAAAGAACAGGACCCTGTATACTGTAGCTTCCAGTACATGCAAATGCACCATGCACAACACCATGGCCACCCCCCCCCCCCACCCCCCCACCCCCACCCCACACCACCCCCGCTCCACCCTCACCACCCCATTTTATTTCCCACTAGCACCATATATTATCTTTGGATATGAATTGAAGCTTACCAAAAATATTATACAAAAAACAGCAGCCATTATCTCTTCTCATGTTTCTAATGTAGACTACACCATAAAACACAGCTGTAGATCCTTGTCCAGAGTTTTTTGGATCACTTACATTGGGTGAGTGAAACAATCTGGCACAGGGCACTCCACAGTTGCTGCTGATGATTATCTGTAATAAGAAGATTAAGAAGATTTTTCTTCAAGTACAGAACTAGTGGATTGACTCCCTCCTTTCTATCAATTGTTTACATGAACGTACAAACAAATGAATTAGGAGCAGGAGTAGGCCACTCAGCCTCTCGAGCCTGCTCCATCATTCAATAGGATCATGGCTGATCTGATTTTAACCTCAACTTCACACTCCTGCCTACTCCCGATAACCTTTCACACCCTTGCTTATCAAAAATCTATCTACCTCTGCCTTAAAGATATTCAAGGACTCTGCCTCAAACACTTTTTGAGGAAGAGAATTCCAAAGTTTCACAACTCTTTGAGAGTCAAAATTGTTTTCCTCATTTCTGTCCTAAATGGACGATCTCTTATTTTTAAACAGTGACCCCAAGTTCTAGATTTTCCCACAAGAGGAAACATCCTTTCCACATCCACCCTGTCAAGTCCCCTCAGGATCTTATATGTTTGAATGAAGTTGCCTCTTACCTTGTCACCTTAGTTGGGAAGTAGCATACACATTGCTCACATGAGGTCTGGGACTTTAATCCAAGCCTTCTGACTTGGACACCAATCAACTAAAACCAAAACACCCAGAGGAGTATGTTGTTATTTTACAAGGCTGAAATTTCTCTAACTGCATTTTTTTAAACTGAGGCAAGCCACCACATTACTTGCACTGAGAATGCAATGCATTTTTTGACTAACTGACTTTAAAATGCAGCTACATTAAATTGACACAGTATGCAGCAAGTTTGCCTCCCACAGCTGAGATCAGAATTAAGCTATGGCAATGCCTTCGTCATGTGCGCGGTGAGCTTCATCCTATCTTAAATTCTGTTAAAATCTGTAATGAGCCTTCCCTCTTGATGATAAGATAAAGACAGAAATGTTTGCGTTTTAAAAGGAGGAAGAAGAAGTGGAAAGAAAACAGGAATTAACTAAAGATTTTTCTTCTTAGATTACATTTTGCTTTGTTATTCACTCAGTCAGAATACAAAAGCTTGTCCTTCCTGAGATGCCCTGTGTTTTTCTATTAAGATTAGCGCATATTTCTCCTGTGAACATTTTCCTATTCAAGATAACCTTAGTTTATTTTCTTGAAAAATTCAGTTGCACTACAGGTTAGTTACAAACTAAAGCTCCTGCAGTTCCCCACTAATATAGCTTTTCACAAACATAGGGTTTCCCTCCCTCACTGCATGAGTTAACACCTTTCTCTCCCATACCAATCATACTTTCTGGCTTTTTGGAAGAGATCTCGTTGTCTTAAGAACTTCTGCCCAGCCAAATTCTTATCATAAAATGGAGGAAAATCTGCTGTTGATTTTCCACCCAAAAAAATGGCTGAAAAGGAGACCGAGAAGATTGTTCCCAGTTTTGTGCTAAGGGTTTCGACTGTTCAGAACACTAGGGCTGAAGAGATATTCTAAGGCAATAAGTCAAACCATCCATTCAATATCAATTAATTGCGAATTATGGCCAGCATTTTTCATGTGAGCTTGTGCCATAAAACTGGTTTCATGACATTAAACAGATATTAAGATCCTTCATAATATTGCTTTCATCCAATTTGCCTGTGCAGGATTCGAACACAGGTTGCTATTTTCACTTTTACAAAGTCCGATCACTTTACAAGAAATAACAGTACCTGGATTTGTACGGAGCCTAATCATGACATTTCTAAGCAGGGTATGTGGTGAATCACTTTTCAAGTGCAGCAACTGCTGTTTTGTGGACAAAATTAATGACACATTTACAAGGCTTGTATTCAGATAAATACCATGACATGCATATAAAGTATAATTATTTTCTTTGCATTTCACAGTTCATTGACGTAGAACAGCATAATATATCGAATGGAATTCTAAACACACATCAAGAGCATACAGTGAGTGCTTTTTTTTAAACAAACAAAAGACTAATATTACATTTTGTGGTTAATACCAATTGTTAATGTATTCAAGAAACATAAATATGTGGAATGCGGCATTAGGTGTGACAGAATTCTTCGTTTTGGTTTGTTACATGATATTGGGGAAGGACATTAGAATTCAATAGTGGCTGGGGCATGGAGATGGGCATTGGTTTAAAAATGCAGCTACACGGCACCCTTCTTCAGGAACTAAATTGCTTCCTATGTCTCCAATATAGTGGACAGCAGGCATGTGCTCGTGACCGAACCAGAAGTGCACCAGCTCAAACATTGGCCAAGTTCGAAATATTGATGTACAGTAAAAATGCACTGTAACAGTGAATGTTTGCTGCAATGCTCTATCAGTTCTTACTGAAAGGCTTCTTTAACCTTCAAAATATGTTATGTTAATTAATTCCTATTTGAAATTTGATTTCCTACATATTTTTTAAGGCGGATTACCATTGAGACACAGAGGCGCAGTGGGGAAGATTTCTCTGTGCACCTGGTGATGTGCAGTCATGAAGAAATTTACAATTTGCCAAAATATAACCTTGCCAGTCATTTTCACCTCCTGAGAATGAATAAAACAAGCTGTACCAACTTTTATTGTGTAAATTTTAGACTGAAATTGAAGCTTACGGTAGGTGTTTTTCTTGAATAAATGTTACTATTTGGAATATTAAAAGCAGAAAAGACCATTCAGCCCATCAACCCTGTTTGATTGGTCATCTCAAAGTTTCTGATTGAAAATGGGGTGCTATGTATTGAATATAATCGACTGAAGAAATGTCCACTTTACCCACACTATTTTTAAAAAAAGGATTGTTGCCTACATAATACCATATCAACACAAAAAATAATTGATTTCAAGGGATATATTTGGTGGGGGAGGGGGGGAGTGGGGGTCATTAAAGTCTTAAAACTCAGATTCCTAACACAAACCTACCTCCAACCTGAGCACCTGTGGCTTTCTCTGAGGTGGAATGTCTGCGAGCCCCATTGTCATTCAACTTTTCAAATTTATCTGATCAGCTGGATTTCCTGAAAGCCAGAAAACCCGGCATCCAGGCGAGGACTTGGTGGACCCAGGGTAGAAGGTTGGCTGTTTGAGTCCCACTCCAGAGACTGAAGCCCCCGGTCTGTGCTGCCATTCTAGTGTTAGCGCTGAAGAAGCGCTGCACTGCCAGAAGTCCGGCCTTTCATACGAGATGTTAAACCAAGGCCCCTTTTCCCTGTTGGGCTGATGTGAAAGATCTTATTTGCCGCTATTTTTCAAGGAGGGTAGGGGAAAGTTTTCCTCTCAATGTTCTTGTTGTAAACGACACTATTGAAGCAGATCATCAGGCTATTGTCTCTTGCTGGCTGTGGGACTTTGCCGTGTGCAAACTGTTTTCTGTGATTCCTGCATTACAACACTGACCATGCTTCAAAAAGTGCTTCATGGCTGTAAAGCGCTTTGGCACGACCTGACATGATGAAAGGCGCTATGGAAATGCACATTCTTTCCCGGGGCACACCCCACGGGGGGGAGCGTGCTGACCTGATCGGGTGTAAAATAGTGCGTGATGACGTCGGGCAAACGGCTTGGCTGGGCAAAGGTTCTTATCATAAAAGGGAGCAAAATCTGCTGTTGATTTTCCACCCAATAAAATGGCTGAAAAGGAGATTGAGAAGAATGTTCCCAGTTTTGTGATGAGGGTTTCCACTGTGCAGAACTCGAGGGCTGAAGGGGCATTCAAAGGCAACAAGCAAAACCATCTATTCAGTATCAATTAATTGCGCATTAGTGTTCTTCGTATGAGCTTGTGCCCTAAAAATTGGTTTCATGCCATTAAACGGATAGTATTAAGATCCTTCATAGTATCGCTTTCGTCCAATTTGCCTGTGCACAGATTGTGCTTTTCACTTCCACAAAGTCTGACCACTTTACAAGAAATCGTGTGATAGTTTGATCGGCGGGCACACGTGAGAGTTGGCAGCAGGCCAGCCGACAATTAAGAGGCCTATTAAGGCCATTAAAGCAGCAATTGATGGTGGTTGTTCACTGCCTGTCCGACATCACGGTTGGCGGGCGGGTGAATCGGCAAGGTGGCCTTTGCATTTTTGAGGAAACCTCATCTGAGGGTGGGGTGGGGTTTCCAATATTAATTAAAGAAAAATGTTTGGGCAGAATTGTTATAATCTATTATGTTTAGGCGAGTGAGTCCGATGTGTTGACATTTTTTTCCGCATTTCAATATCTTTATTTGACAATCGTTTAAATTCCTCAGCTCCCTGAGGCAGCTCTCTCCCTTCAGGGCACTTTCATTACGCCCTCCCCTACGCCCACATTGACTTTAGCGCCCGTCCTCCTCCCGCCTTCACCTCGGCAGCGCCTTTCGTTGCGCTTTTCATGCTGGCTGCCCGTTAATTGGTCAGTCAGTGGGACATCATGGGCGGGGGCCGATCGTGGGCGATGGGTCATATTCCCGGCCGCGGGCCCCACATCCACTTGACGACCCCGAAAGTTCTGCCTCTGGTCTTTATAATCTGAATCTGAAAACAATGGGAAGGTAACAGTGAAACAAAGCAGCCACTAGAGGCCAGCAGGGAACCCCATTACCAGGATAACCTGCTCAGCCCTCAGACGGATTGAGTTGAATGGCTGGTAAATCGACACTTTGAACACACAGCAAAAAGCGTGGTTGCCAGGAATTACTGCTGTATTTGATTTCCTGTGTATATTTTAACGCAGATTATAAAGTACCTCTGAGACACAGAGGCACAATGGGGAAGAATTGTCCTGTGCACTTGGTCATGTGAAATCATGAAAAATTTTACGATTTGTCAGAGCAGCTGGGATGAACACTAAATCTAACCTTGTCAGTCATTTTCACATCTTGAGGATGAATCAAACAGGCTATACCAACATTTATTGTGTAAGTTTTATGCTAAGATTGAAACTCACAGTAGATCTTTTTGTTGAATGAATGTTACTATTTGGAATATTAAAAGCAGAAAAGACCATTCAGCCCATCAGCCCTGCTCGGTTGCTTATCAATTCTCTGAATTTCCATATTCAGTAGAATTCTTAAACAGATTTCTTCAAGTTAGAATTTTCCTACAGTGAAAAAGGATGTTGCTGGTAAGGGTGGGATGGGTGAGCTTGTACATGCAGGTAAAGCAGGTAATTGTGCATGATTGCGAACCAAGGCGTGAGCAAGATCTCTGAAGTTGGACATTGCAGAATTTTGCTTGGTGACCTTGATTGGGGATATAAGATACAAGGTACATGGGAAAAAAATCTTATATTTATTAATGTAGTATGTTGGCGAAAAAAATCCCAACTGGAAAAAATCTTGATTGAAACATGAGCAAAATGTTTTCTTCCCTTTAACTGGAAAATAGAATTCTATACCGCAATCATAGAATAGTTTTTTTTATTCATTCATGGGATGTGGGCATTGCTGACTAGGCCAGCATTTATTGCCCATCCCTAATTACCCTTGTTCAGAGGGCATTTAAGCGTCAATCACATTGCTGTGGGTCTGGAGTCACATGTAGGCCAGACCATGTAAGGACGGCAGATTTCCTTCCCTAAAGGACATTAGTGAGCCAGATGGGTTTTTATGACAGTCAACAATGGTTTTATGGTCATCTTTAGGCTTTTAATTTCACGGGGAGAATTTTCACGTCAGTGTGCGGGGGTGGGCCCTTCACACCAAGGCGTAAAATGATGCGCGGTGACATCAGGCGTGTTTACCAATGTCACCGCGTGTCATTCAGATCTTTCGTTCGGCGGGCATACGCTGGAGTCAGCTGCGCGCCCACCCAACTGTCAAAGGCCTGTTAAGGCCATTAAAAAGCCAATTCAGATAATTAACGGGGCTGCCCGTCCAACTATAAGGCCAACGGGCAGGCGAAGAGCCCAAGCAGCCTTCACGTTTTTCAGGAAACCTCATCCACGGGCGGGATTAGATTTCCTGAAGGTTTTATTAAATTAATAAATTTTTTTTAACATTTCACAAACAGGTCCCAGCTCATGTAACACTGTCACATGAGGGGACATGTGTAAATAATATTTATGTTCCTTTATTGAAAAATCTGAATATGTACTTATCTCCCCGCCTCAGGGAGATTTCTAGGTTCTTTAACCTGCATATGCAAAAGAGTGCGGACTCCGACTCTCCCTCTTCCCCCTGTCCGCACAGGTAACACTGACCGGGCATGTGTCACACTGGACGGGCTTTAATTAGCCCGCCCACGTAAAATGGTGATGTGGAGCTGATTGGCCCCGTGCCTGCCCGCTCCTGACTGACAGCAAGAAAATTCTCCCCCAGATTTTTTATTAAATTCAATTTCAATCATCTGCTGTGGTGAACTTGGAACCCGGGTCCCCAGAGCATTACTCTGGTTCCCTGGATTACTAGTCCAGTGACAATACCACTACTCCATCACCTGCCCTGTAGTACAGTACTGAAGGAGGCCATTCTGCCTGTTTTGTCTGTGTTGACTGTTTTGAAGAACAATCCCATTAGTCCCATCCCCTCCTCTTTCCCTATATCCTTGCAAGTGCGTATCCAAATCCTCTTTTGAGGGCTACTATTAAAAATTCATTCATGACCCTATCAGGCAGATCTTTCCAAGTCCTAATCACTCTCAGCATTAAAAAAGATTCCTAATATTGTCGCTGGTTCTTTAGCAAATCACCTTAAGTTTGTGTGCAATTGATAATCCTTCGGTCACCAAGAAGTTTCTCTTTATTTACTCTATCTGAACCCTTCAAGATTTTAAACACCTCTGCCAAATTACCTCTTTGTCTTTTCTGCTCTAAGAAGAATATTCCCAGCTTTTCTAGTCTATCGAAGTAGCTATAATCCTTCGTCACCAGAATCAGCCTAGCAAATCTTTTCTGTACCCTCTCTGTAGCCTTTACATCCTTCCTAAATTGTGACACAACACTCCAGCTGAGGCCAAACTGATGTTTTCTATAGGATTACCTTATCTTGCTGACTTTTGTAGCCTTTGCCTCGATTTATCTTTAGTCCTTGAACACATTGTTGCTTCCCAAATCCATGCCCATCTTTTCCGGATCTCCATGTTTGAAATTCTTCTAACCATGTTTCCACCCCTGCCCGAATAGTGAAATGGCTCTGAGTCACAAACTACATCCTGGGCTGAATGTTCTGTTTGGCCGGGTGGGGGGGGGGGGAGGTGGCGTGGAGCAGGAGCGGGTACACGTGGAGTGGGAGCGGGTACACGTGGAGTGGGAGCGGGTACACATGGAGTGGGAGCAGGTACGGGTGCAGGCGGGCGCCACCTGCGATTGGGTCCGCGCCACCATTTTATGCGGGCGGGCCAGTTAAGGCATGCCCAACATACTTCGCAACTCCCGAGGATAGCGGGAGTGGACGGGTGGCAGCGGGAGTGCCTTATCCGCTGGGCCCAATGGCGACCCGGCGGGCTGTTTATATGAAGCGCTGGCAGCCTTTGCAAGGCCACTCACAATGGCAAGTGGAAGGGCTCACCAGAGGGCTTCTGGTGAGCAGGCTGGTCTGAAGGGTAGACCAGCGGATCAGGCCAGGCCAGAGGATATGGCGGGGGGGGGGCCAGTGTGCCCCTCGTTTTTCAGATGACTGCCTTGCTGCTCTCCTGCAGGAGGTGACAGCACAGCAGGAGGTGCTGGTTCCCCAGGATGGGAGGAGGAGGCCCCCCACCACATGACGAAACATGCCTGGGAGGAGGGGGCGGAGGTGGTGAGCTCCCGCGACGTGGTGCGACGCACCTGGCTCCAGTGTCGCAAGCACTTCAATGACTTGTTGCGCTCAGGAAGGGTGAGTACCATGTGGGCATTGGTCATGTAACCCAGCAGGTCAGCTTACCCCCCACTGCTGCACTCCGCCCCCCGCCTAAGTCTGAGTGTAGTGACTACATTGAATCATTGAGGCTGAGGGTGCCTCTTTTCTTCTGCATGTGTATGGTTTCCAAAACTATAATGAGGGCTTTGATGGACATTCAGTTTTATTAACAAGGCCCTTAGTTACTGTTGCTAACCTGGCAGATTTTGCACTTAGGTGTCAAGTATGGAGCCTACAGCCCAGGCTTGTCCTGGAGGTCCATCTGTGTGGTGCTAGCTGAAGGTTCATTGGGTTAAAGCCTCCCGGGTGTCCCTGTCTCCCTGCAGTTGGGTCAGGGTCAGCGCCTACCCCTCAAAAGCATGTTCATCCTCGGACTCACTGCTGGGCTCATCGTGTGCAGCCGAAGCTACAGCGCCAATGTCTTCATCGTCCACTGCGTCCCCCCTTTCCAGCGCAAGATTGTGGAGAGTGCAGCATGCAACCACTGTCACAGAGACATGACCTGGGCGCTACTGGAGTGCACCCCGAGCGGTCCAGGCATTGGAAGCGCATCTTGAGAAGACCGATGGTTCTCTCCACCACAGCCCTTGTGTTGCCATGGCTCCTATTGTACTGCTGCTCAGCTTCTGTTCTTGGATGGCGGAGAGGTGTCATGAGCCACCATCTGAGGGGATAGTCCTTGTCACCCAGCAGCCAACCATCCAGCCGGGCTGGAGCACTGAATAGCCCCGGCACCTGGGAGTGTCTGAGGATGTAGGTGTTGTGGGAGCTGCCTGGATACCTTGCACAGACTTGTAGAATCAGCATCCTGTGATCACACACTATCTGCACGTTCATGGAGTGGAAGCCCTTCCTGTTGACGAAGGCACCGGGCTCACCTGCTGGCGCCTTGATGGCCACATGTGTACAGTCTATAGCACCCTGGCCACGGGGGAAGCCAGCAATGGCCGTGAAGCCTCTGGCTCACTGTGTCTGACTTGCCTGGTCCCAAAGGCAGTGGATGAATGTCAATGCCCGTCTGAACAGATAGTCTGTAACCTGCTTGACACAAGTGCAGACAACTGATTGGGAGACACCGCAAATATCACCCACTGAGCCTTGAAAGGAGCCAGAGGCATAGAAGTTGAGGGTAGTTGTGACCTTTAGAGCCACTGGCATGGGGTGTCCACCCACACAGTTAGGGGAGGTCTCGGGTCCTTTCATCTGACAGATATAGTTGACTGTCTCCCTTGAGAGACGGAGCCTCCTTTAGCACTGCACCTGAGGTATATTGAGATAGATGCTTCACCACCTGTATACCCTGGCAGCAGGATAGTGGCATCTTCAGTGGCCTATGTGACTATGACAAGAGTAAACTATCCCTCCTCATTCTTCTTGACCTGCTTTGCAGCCTTTGACACGGTTGACCATACCATTGTCCTCCAATGCCTCTGGGTAAATGTCGGGTTTCACCCGTTTCCATTCTTATCGACCTAATCATCACTTGCAATGGCTTCTCTTTGTATTCCTGCACCTTTACTTCTGGTATCTCCCAAGAATCTATCGTTGGCTTTGTCGTATTTCTCCTCTACATGCTGCACCGAAGCGATGTAGTCCAACAGCATTAGCTTTCACATATATATATTGATGACATCCAGCTCTACCTCACCACCACCTCTCTCAACTCTTCCACTGTTAATAAATTACCAGACTGCTTATCTGACATCCAGTGTTGTGTTGGAACGAGCAGAAATTTTCCTCAATTAAATATTGGGGAGACTGAAGCTATTGTTTTTGATTCCTGCTCCAAATTCCATTCCTTAGCTACTGACTCCATTTGTTTCCCTCCAACAGTTTGAGACTAACCATGGCTGTTTGCAATCTTATATTTGATCCTGAGATGAGCTTCTGACTGCATGTTCCCACCTCAGCTATGCTGCCTATTTCCACCTCTGGAACATTGCCCAATTTCACCCCTGCCTCAGCTCAATTGCTGCTGAAACACTCATTCATGCCTTTGTCACCTCTTGGCTTCACTATTCCAATGCACTACTTGGCTGGAGTCCCACATTCTACCCTCCATAAAGCTGAGAGCATCCAAAACTCTGCTGCTCTTTTGTGTTAACTCATACCAAGTGCCATTCATTGATCACCCCTGTGTTTGCTGACCTACATTGGCTGCTGATCAAGCAACATCTTGATTTTAAAATTCTCATCCTTGTTTTCAAATTCATCTGTGGCCTCACTCCTCCCAGTCTCCATAATAAGCTCTGCAATGGTCTGAGAAATAGGCGTTCATCTAATTCTGTCCTCTTGAGCAGTCCCAATTTTAATTGTTCCACCATTGGTGTCTGTGCCTTTAGCTCCCTGGGCCCTAAGCTGACTTGCACCACCCGCCTACCTTGCTTTCCTCCTTTTACATACTCCTTAAAAGCTATGGCTGAGATTTTACGGCCCCTGTACAGTGGGTCCTGCTGCAGATGTGGTGAGCCAGTCTAAAAATGAGGTGCCAACCAGATGAAGCTACAACATGCCAAACAGTAGAAGCATATGCTGTAAATAGAGCTAAGCAGTCCCATAACCAATGAGTCAGATCAAATTCTGCAGCCCTGCCACATCCAGTCTGGAATGGTGGTGGACAATTAAACAACTAACAGGATGGGAAGCTTCACAAACATCTCCATCCTCAATGATGGGGGAGTCCAGAATATCAGTGCAGGAGACAAGGTTGAAGCATTTGCAATCATTTTCAGCCTGAAATGCTGAGTGACTGGTCCATCTCAGCCTTCTCCTGGAGCTCCCAGTATCACAGATGCCAGTCCTCAGCCAATTTGAATCACTCCACATGGCATCAAGAAATGGCTGAAGACACTTGAATCTGAAAAGGCGATGGGCCCTGACAACATCCTGGCTGCGGTAATAAAGACTCCTGCTCCAAAACTAGCTACGTCCCTAGCCAAGCTATTCCAGTACAGCTACAACATTGGCATCTACCCGACAATGTGGAAAATTGCCCAGGTATTTTGCCAAAATAGAACAAATTCAATCTGCCAATTACCGCCCCATATTTGCTGTTAATCATCAAAGTGATGGAAGGTGTCACTGACAATGCTTCCAAGCACTTACTCAGCAAGAACCAGCTCACTAATTCTCAGTTTAGGTTCCTCCAGGGCCACTCAGCTCCTGACCTCGTTCCAGCCTTGGTTCAAAAATGGACAATAGAGCTGAATTCCATTGATGAGATGAAAATGATTATCCATGAAGTCAAGGCAGCATTTTGAGTGAGTATGGCATGAGTAGGCCTAGTAAATTTCCAGAAACTGTAGATAACTTGTGAATCATGTGACCTGTAGCAGCCAACTTTTGGTTCAGTGAAGTCCAGTTCTAATTAAGTGAAAAGGTAAGGTTTGATTTAACAGTTTATGATCCCTTTCATGTCTTAGGGACAACAGCCTTAGTCCAAACATGGGCAAAAGAGATCAAGCAAGGAGGTGAGGTAAGAGTCACTGTCCTTGACATCAAGGCAGCATTTGACCTAGTGTGGCATCAAGAGTCTGAGAAAATCTGAAGTCAGTGGGAATCGGGGGGAAAACTTTCCACTGACAGGAGTCATAGATTGTACAACAGGAGATGCTTGTGGTTCTTAGAGGTCAATCATCTCAGTTCTAGGGCATCGCTGCAAGAATGGCTCAGGGTAGTGTCCTAGGCCCAACTATCTTCAGTGGCTTCATCAATGACCTTTCCTCTAATATAAGGTCAGAATCAGGATTCTTGCTGATGATTGCGCAGTGTTCAGTGCCATTTACAACTCTTTAGATACTGAAGCAATCTGTGCCCGTGTGCAGCAAGAGCTGGACAACGTACAGGCTTAGGCTAATAAGTGGAAAGTAACAGTTATGTCACACAAGTGCCATGCAATGACCATCTCCAATAAGAGTTAATCGAACCATCTCTTGACATTCAATAACATTACTATCACAGAATCCCTCACCATTAACATCCTGGGGGGTCACCATTGACCAGAAACTTAACTGGACCAGCCACATAAATACAGTGGCTACAAGAGTAGGTCAGAGGTTGGGAATTCTGCGGCAAATATCTCATCTCTTGAGTCCCTAAAGCCTGTCCACCATCTATAAGGCACACATCAGAAGTGTGATAGAATATTCACCACTTGCCTGGATGGGTGCAGCTTCAACAACACTCAAGAAGTCCAGCACCACTTAAGACAAAGCAACCCAGTCGACTGGCACCCCATCCACCACCTTGAACATGCATTCCCTCCACCACTGATGCACAGTGGCAGCAGTGTGTCCTATCTACAAAATACACTACAATAACTCACCAAGGTCCATCGATAGCACCTTCCAAACACAGGAGCTCTACCATCTTGAAGAACAAGGGCAGCAGACACATAGAACACCACCACCTGCTAGCTCCCCTCTATATCCCACACAATCCTGACTTGAAACTAAATTGCTGTTCCTTCACTGTGTTACGACCAGTCCCTGGGTGAGGCACCCTCCTGCCAATTTGTTATTATCCCGGACGAGATACCTCAATTTGTTAACTTCCTGAATGGAACTCCAATTTTGTTATGCTCCTGGCTGAGGAGGAATGAGCTGCCTCCCCTTCTTCGTTCCTCCCTGCCTCAGTTGGTTGCAATAAGGTTAATTTAAAAAGGATCCTTTCCCACGTGGATACCTTTTCCTAGTCCAAATGTATTTATGTTTTAGAAGGAGCCAAATTAGCCAGGAGCTTTCTTGAATCAAAGAAAGAATAAACTCATTAGTTACTAAAAACCCGAGCAAAAATAATAAAAATGCAACACATTTGCACACAGGTCAGAAGTAAGAACTTGATTCCAAAAGTAAAAGTTAAAAAAGATATACGAATCAGTCTTTGGCTTGCCCATGAGGAGTAGATGGCAAAACATGGCAGCTGTTAAGTTGGGTGATTCTGGTAAAGCTGATTTTGACAATTGGGCAGTTGGTTTTGAGACACTTGGTTCTGCAGGTTAGCTGAAGGAGCTGTCCTGTTTCCTTTTTGACAATGGCTTTGCTGACTTGTCTCCAGCCACAGAGATGGAGAGAGAAGAGACTTTTATCTGCAAGTTGCAAGGATGCCTAGTTGCTGTTCTTTTGCTGTGACCCTAACAGTACACATTAGCATACCAGAACTAGAAAACAGCCCAGGTTTGCAGCTAATTTCCCTTGGGAAGGGAAAGACAAACATGTCTTTTGCCCAGAATCTGCTTTCTTTCAACTCCGCCCATTTCCATATTCTGAGATACGTCTCAATAGGGAATGGTTTCTGCCGAGATGTGGTAATCAGTCTCCATTGCTTCTGCAACTGCAGGAGATTAAAGCTCAGCCTTTTGCATTGCATTTCTTCTTGTGAAGTGTATGTCTGAAGTAGGCCTTGACACCTTTTTAGGTGTGACATTCCAGAGTCTGTATGGACTAATCAGTCAAATAAAATCCACATAGGAATTTTCCAGAAAGTGATTACTTTACATTCTCAGCCAGTTTTTTGCTTGTATGTCTTTTTAAAAAAACACACACTTTCCTCTTAAAAAGTTCAATATGCCTGTAAGTAATTCGGGGCTGTGATCTGCTGTCGTGACAACTGTTGCTGGATCAAAATCCTGGAACTCCCTCCTTGACAGTACTGTGGGTGTACCTACGCCTCATGGACTGCACTGGTTCAAGAAAGCTGCTCAAAGCTTCCATTTCAAGAGCAATTCTGCTGGCCCAGCCAACGCCGCTCACATTTCAAGAATGAATGAAAAAGACCTTTGGGCATCTGACCTAATACCCCCTTATATGGCTTGGTGTCACATTTCGTTTTATAATGCTCCTGTGAAATGTGCATTAGGACCTTTTATTAAGTTAAAGCTGCTATATAAATATAAGCTGTTGTTATAAAGCTAGGATTCCGTAAGTTTTATTTACTGCTTTGTTATCCTGTCCTGCACCTTCAAAGGTTTGTGCACAAATACCCTGTGGTTTCTCTCTTCTTGCACCCCTTTTAAAACTGAACCATTTGCTTATATATTTTTTCCTCATTCTTCCTACTAAAATCTATGACCTCACACTTTCCTGTGCTGAGTTTTATCTTCTAGTCCAAAAAAACAGCCATTCACCACAACTCTCTGGCTGGGATTTTCTGGTCCCGCCAGTGGCAGACATTGTTATTGGTGGGATGGGAAAATTTGGAGAGCAGCTAAAAGTTCATTGACTTTTACCGCTCTCCAAGTTTTCCCATCCCACCCGCGATAATGCCTGGTGCTGACGGTGCCAGAAAATCCTGCCCTTTGTATTCTATTCTGCAATCAATTGTGTCCCTTTTACCCCATGGGCTTCAATTTTGCCAACAAGCCTAATATGTTGTACTTTATCAAATGCCTTTTGAAAGTTCATATACACAACTGTATTAAGATGCTCATGCTTAAATATGAATGTTCTAAAGAATATTGCTGAGGTTTCTCTTGTCTTCTGGCTGGTTAATGGCTGTTAGTCAACAAAACAGCTAGAGTTCAGGTACTTTGAAATCCTTTCATAATGGCCTACAACTGCTCCAAAGCATTTTAATCGTAGATAACAAATGGGCAACACTGTTTTATTGATAGGAAAGGACACATAAATAAATAATGATTTTAAAACTGCAATGTACTCTGAGCATGATAACCTGAATTTAATGTATAATGGTTAAGAACCTATATCATTTCTGGAAAGTGTGAGGCTTTGTTTCAGAACTGCAGTCAACGTTTCACTGGGGACTTGAGGTTTAGATGGAAGATAATTCTTTTGATAGATGACCTCAATGTGGGGACAGTTATAGCATTGTAAGAAAATACCAAATCTGTCAAGTGGCCAACCTCGGGGAATTTAAGTGTCTAGTTATAAAACATTGCAGTAAGACTTAACTGACAGAGCAGTATTGACCAGGCTGCTTGAATTGCTCTCCTAAACTGATAGCAATGTCATATAACTTCTGTATTTCTACACTCTGTATTTTGATAAGAATTGGTTCTAGTGTATTTACAAGCTTTGATTTCCTAGTGATCTGCAGCAACAGTTGACTAAAGAAAGGCCCGATTGGTTATTAGTTGTTTCCCAAAAAATGAGATGATGATGCTCACTCATATTTTGCTTTGATTTCTTTCATTAAAGTCAGCAACTGATTTAGAAAGGAATACTTTAGAAAGGACATTAGCTATTCTGTTTGCAACAATATTGCAGCATCAGGTGAGCATTTTAAAAGAATATTAGAATGAAAGAAAAGCCAGAACTGGCTTATATAAAGTGTATTTCATTTTATTGCGATGTCCCAAAGTGCTTTACAACAAATAAAATGTTTTTCAAGTGTGGAAGTTGTGTTTTTTTTTAAGCAAACAAAAGCAGCTGACTTACAGACAGTAACGTCCCATGGATACAGTATAAGGTGTCTATTTGATTAATCTGATTCTTTGGTATTGGCCAGGCCACTTGAAGAACTCTTCTGCTCTTCTTCAAACAGTATCACAGGTGTTGTAGGGTTTGGATACCATGCGGTAGGTCTTAATGAAGTCTTTGTAGTCTTAAGTAAGCTAATTGTATGTATTTGTGAACTACAAGAGCTATGTACATAAATATAATAAAGGATTCAAGCTAGCAGCTGTATCCATGCTTGCTTGGGCACATGGCTCTGTCCAACTATGACCCCTAGGTGCAAGTCATATGTTCTCTTACATCACAGCGTAGGCAGTACTGCATTCAGTCCCACATTAAGCCTATATGCGCCACATCCTTATATCACAATAGTGTGCAGCTAAGAGGGCTAATGGGACCTTGATTTAGTATCTCCTTTGAAAGATGGCACCTCCAACAATGCAGCACTCCCTCAATAACTGGGCCAAAGTGAGAGGTTATGTGCTAAAACCTTAGAGTGAGACTTGAACCTATAACTCTCTGATGCACAGACAAGAGTGCTACCATTGAGCCAAGGCCAAGAATTGAGAATCTAGAAAATATGCTGTGTGAATTAGTGAATGAATTATTAATCTTTGCAATGCCTATAGTCTGGTCTCAATGTCTGCAAGGTAAATTTACACTTCACTGCATTTATAGTAGTTAGTTAAACACACTTAAAAGGAAATGGAACTGCTAACTTCAAAGGCAGATTTTGCTCGCTTGCAAATCAGCATAAAATAATCATCTCTCTTTCTGTGTCCCTCTATATGTCACTCTATCTCTGCTTGCATCTTTCTTTCTTTCTTTCTCTCTCTCTCTCTCTGTCCATCTATTTCATATACACTGCCTTTCACATACAAACTTTCTCAATTCCTCCAATGGAAATTGGAGTGACTGTGATGGTGTCATCAGGCTTAATTGTTTTGTTTAGCTCTCCAAATCACAACTGTTTTTAATCTTTAACCCTAATTGACTATTCTGTCCTTATAAATATTGTAATGAACCAAATCCTCTTAAGTTTCTGCCTATAGAACAGATTGTTGTTGTGTTATGGAAATGACATAGGAACAAGAACCATGTTATGGTGGGAACCTGTGAGAACAATTATTGAGGCAATTTTGCTGTTAGCATTCATGTACCCTGATCTTTAAGGCATTCACACAAGACACAGCATGATGCAGCTCTTTTGGATTCAGCTTACCTACATGGGAACTACTGCGTTTCTTTCAAACAGCAATTTCCCCAACAAGCAGCAAGACTTCAAAAGCATGTTATGCTAGCCTATGTGATTTCAAATGGAATATTAATATGAATGAATGGGATTCATTATTCTATTTATATGAAGGCAATGGATCTAAAGATGAATCATGTAACTAAGATGCAGTAATTATAGTTATGAGCTCCAGTACAAGTTTAACTGGTATTAACATCTCAGTGAAGCTGAGATCTGAATTTTATATTGAAAAATATTACAGTTAGATAGTTTCAATGGAATTAAAGCAGGTCACAAAAACAACATATTTTTCTCATGCCTTTATAAAACTTCCGAAGGCGATTGAAAGGCGAATTAAAAAACAAATATGATAGCGAGCCACATCAGGAGACATTAGGTTAGATGACCTAGGAGGGGATCATCCCAGATTTTCATTAAGTGCAGTAGTGGACGGGTCAAGCAACTTTTTACCTGCTGGTTGCAATGGCGGCTTTTCACACCGTATTGCCCCAAACCCAGCGTATTAATTGTGCATTTTTGGGAAGCATGTCGTTTCCGTGGAGGGCAGGCTCTCATTCGCCTACCACGCCATCATCTCACTGCTTGATCACGCCAGGCACCTTACTCAAAGTCTAACCGTGTGCACACCTCTCAGTGCTTCCTGCCCACGACTGCTGCACAGAAGACATGGCCCTGAAAGGCAAAGAAAACTGTAGCCCCCAGGTTCAATGACGCATCCCTTGAATGCCTTTTGGATGCAGTGGAGGTTCACTGTGATGTCCTCTGCCCCCGGTCTGGCTGCAGGATGGGCAGCAACATCACCAATCCGGCTTGGGAGGCGGTGGCATTCCCCTACAAAAGAGGCAGTCACAAGAAGATGAATGATCTCCTCCGTTCCGCCAGGGTAAGTCACTCTTCTCATCACTTCAAATCAGACAAAGGCAAAGGGGACAAAGTCAGGCAGGTGCCCCAGTGTTTCCTGAGGTGGGGGGGTGTCCGATGTTCTGCTGCAGGATGATGAGTCTTCCCCTAGGCAGCTAGCACTTCCCAGGCACAGTTCAGGAATGATGGTATATGTGCTTGGATGTAGCTGGCTCTGGGCAGCACTAGCTAGCCCAGGCAAGGCAAGGGAGGGCAGAGTGGGGAGCAGGTTTTCTTTAAAACTCAGTCAGTCACTGCCCTCCCTTCTGAAGAAAGCAGGCTTTCTTTCCCTCCCCCTGCAGAAAATCAATCAGTTGTGGTTCTTTTTTCTTGCCCAGGCACCCACTTTTGGCACAGCAGAAGTCCTCTCTTTCTGGCTGGAGTTGTGTCCTCTCCGCTCCGACTCTCTCCAGACTCCCACTCCCAGGCTCTTCAGGCCTTGCAAAGCCCTACCCTGCAGCAGCAGCAGGTTGTAGGGGTCTCCTGAAAGCAAAAGTCCAACACCCTGAACTCTTTTCCTGCTCTGTACAAGCAGTAGTCTTCTTAATCCAGGTGAAAATGGGCAAACAAAAAGTCCAAAGTAGTAACAGCAGCAACACTGGAAAAGCAGCAGCACCAACACACAGCTCAGGCAGGAATGAGCTGCACCTGAGCCCAATCAGGTGTTCTTTCAGTCCATCATGGGGTTTTACTTGGAGCTGGTGTACTTGGTCACTGCCTTTGTCCCTTCCGACACGGCGTGCTTGGCCAGTTTCCCAGGCAGCAGCAGGCGCACGGCGTGCTGGACCTCCCGGGAGCTGATGGTGCTGCGCTTGTTGTAATGGGCCAGGTGGGAAGCCTCACCCACGATGCGCTCGAAAATATCGCTCACGAATGTGTTCATGATGCTCATGGCCTTGGAGGAGATGCCAGTGTCGGGGGTGAACCTGCTTCACCACTTTGTAGATGTAAATGGAGTAACTCTCCTTTCTCGACCTTCGTCGCTTCTTGCTGCCCTTTGCTGACAGTTTATTTAAGGCTTTCTTGGCTCCCTTCTTAGGAGCTGGTTACTTCTGGCCACGGGTATTAATCACTTGTACATAATGTTCATTGTTGTCAATAAACTCCCAAGAATGTCTCCCTGCCTATGGCTCCTTGTTCTGATGAGTAGTGTTCTTGTCACTCAGATGTGAAACCTTTCTGCACAATATAAAGGCAGGTGTCTCAGTCCAGGGCCTCTTCCCCGTGCTCTGTGCAGCCTTCAGACCAAACTGATGGTCCGGCCTCACACTCCCTGGAAACATCACTGTTGCCTGTACCTCGACGATGCATGTCATTACTGCTAGAATGTTGTGGGCAGGTGTTACAGAATTCTCTCATTCTCTCTGTGTGCTCTCAGCACCTTTAAGGTGGGGCTGGCTCCCATCTCTTCAGCATCTGTGACCAGTGACGTTGTGCTCCTGAAGGGGTCAGGTGCTGAAGGTGGACAAAGGATCAGATGCTTTTAAAGTTTCATTGCTGCGTCTCTATGATATGACCCTGTTCAAAGAGTGCAAGCAGACTGCCCGCGACAGGAGTCAGACATTCTCAGAGGCTATGTGAAGACCTATGGAGTGTCCTCACTGCATATTGTCATCATCCTGCTGCAATTGAGTGACTATTAGGCCTCCATTACATCTTCATAACAGGAATATTATCACAGAGCATATGTGTGCTGCCATAAACCAGACTGGAGTCAAACATTTGTAGATACAATGTGAAGATCTATGGTGTCTCCTCACTGCATGTTGCCATTATCCTCCACAAATCTAGCAGTTATGAGGGCCTCTTGAGCATGCCTGCCTCATCTGGCTAGAGCAAGAGCCTCTTTGCTATCATTGCCACCTTTGAGGACCTCCTCACCCTCATCACTGTCGATGTCCTCCTCATTGGAGGAGACCTCCAACTCCTGAACCTGCTCCTCAGCCAGCTCCTCTCCGTGTTGCAGCACCAGGCTGTAATGGGTGCAGCAGGTGACGATGATGCATGACACCGTCTGTAGACTATATTGCAGGGCAACACCAGACTGGTCCAGGCACTGGAACCTCATTTTTAGCATCCTGATGGTTTGCTCCACCAAGTTGCGAGTTGCAGCATAAGCCTCGCTATACCCTCGCTCTGCTGCAGTCTGAAGCCGCCACACGGGTGTCATCAGCCATGTTCTCTGCGGGTAACCTTTGTACCCAAGGAGCCAACCCTGCAGCCTCTGTGGACCTTAGAAAACATCAGGGATCTGTGACCCGACAGAGAATGCAGGAGTCATGGACAATCCCTGGAAACTGTGCGCTGACCTGCAGGATGCATTTATGGTTGTTGCACACCAGCTACAAATTCAGCGAATGGAAGGCCTTGCGGTTGACGCAGTTGACCGCATGTTGCGATGGAGACCTGAGCGCCAAGTGAGTGCAGTCAATGGCACCCTGCACCTGTGGGAAACCTGAGATCTGGGCAAATCCAATCACTCTTGTATCCTGGCTCTCCAGGTCCCTGGCGAAATGCGCAAAGTTGTGTGCCCTCTTGAAAAAGGTATCTGTGACATCATGGATGCATTTGTGGGTGGAGGCTTGTGATTTCCCATAGAAGGGGCCACTGGTGTAGAAATTGAGTGCCGGAGTCAATTCCACGGCCACTGGCAGTGGATGCCCTCCATGCCTACGTGGCGCCAAATCCTGCAGTAGGTGGCAGATGTGACCAACCAGTTCCCTAGACATGCGCAGTCTTTGGCGACACTGGTTCTCAGTCATCTGCAGGAATGAAAGCATCTATAGAGCCTGGGTCTAGCTAGGTGCCGACCTGTGATGGCTCGCTGTGGCTCTTCAGCGGCATGTATGGGATCTCCAGCCGCCCCTTCTTCCAGAGGTTGCTGCTCCTCCCTCTGTGAAACCAGATGCCTCAGTCGCTCTCTTCTCCGTCGTCTTCACTCACTGTACGCCACGAGGGACACAGTTAGTTCACCAGGCTCCATGGCCTGAATTTTAAGGCTGGAGGGCAGGCACGATTGGTGGGCCCAGGATCGGCCGGGGAATGGACCGCCAACTGTGAATGGCCCCCGACTGCGATTTCATGCTGGCTGGCCAACTAACAGCCACCCAATTAACGGCCAGCCAGCCTGTAATGAGCACTGAGAAGACCTGAGTTGCCGGGGTGGAGGGTGGGAGGAGAGTGGGTGCTGACATCAACGAGGGTGTGGGTCCACACTGAGAGAAAGCTCCCTGAAGGCAGAGAGCTGCCTCAGGGAGCTGAAGACCTGAAAGATCAAAAACAAAGATTTCAGAAGCTGAAAGAAAGTGTCCGTGCATCATAATAAATCGCCGGAAAATTTAGCTACTGAAAATGGAGTCCACAGAAATTTTTATTTATATTTTATTTCATCATGGAAACCTCATCCAGCCTGTGGAATAAGGTTTCATGAAAAATGTCAAGGCCGCCTGGCTGATTCACTCATCTGCCAACCGTAAGGACCATGAGAAATCGGAGCCAATTGTTCTGTTAATGGACTTGGTTGCCATCCTGATGGTCGGCGGAGGCATTTCCGACTTTTGCACGTGCCCATCAGCTGAAATATCGCGCGAGTGTGGGATGACATCAGGATGCTCGCCCGATGTCACAACGCGTGAGTCCTTGCCTGATCGGGTCGGGTGCATGCCCACCTGCCGAGCTAAAAATTCTGCCCCATGATCTTGATGTACTCCTCCCGCAGGCTGAAAGAGAGAGGTGCGTGGGTTAACATGGATGTACTAAGAACCTCTCTTAGTTAAGTCTGAAGTCCTCTTACCGCATCCCAGAGAGTGCTGGCCTCCACTTGGATGGGCAGAGATTAGTGAGCTGCATGGCTGCCCGATACACCACTCACATCTGCCCTTCTCCACCTGATCGATTGGCAGAAAGTTTGCCCATTGGACTGCATGCTGTGCTCTCAGCTCAGGCACAGGCGCTCTCTTAACCCGCACTGCAAGGCTGCTCTGTTAGCCTGGACCATGGGGGAAACCAGTTCAAACCAGGATGATGACATTGCAAGGAGCTGTGAGCACCTCCACCAGTGACTGCTCCACGGCTAGCTTCAGCAAAGAGATTGTACAATGTGCCTAGTTGTCCAACTCTACTACAGTCCACTGAAACACTCATTAGTTTGCAGTCTGTGCCTGAGGGGTGAAAAGCTCTGGAGCGCTTAGTGGCAATTTCATGTCTCTCCAATGCTTGGGTGGGCAGATAAGCCTGACTCCAATCATATCAAAGTGGCTGCTCCTGATCTCCCTCAGCTGCAGAGGAACAGTCACTTTATACAAGGTATCCCTAATGTGTGGCTGCTTCCCTCGCCCATTACCACCCCAGCCCCTATGTGCTTGTGTGCTACTTTAAACTGCAGGGCAGCCTTTGCCCCTCCCCACCCAAATTCACCTCAAAAACAGGGCAGCCTTTGACCCCTCCCTCCCCCAAGTCGCCTCAACCATAGGGCAGCCTTTGCCCCACCACCCCAGCAGCTCAGCCTTGAAGTCCAACAGGCGTCCCTCGCGATTGCTCCAGAACGTTACTGTGTACTCACCTCCGAGTTCCCCTCAAAGTGCAGCCCGCCAAGTACACCCCTTTTAGATGCTGTTGTGAAACACGTTGGCGTGAGTGGGTGGACGATCCAGCGGGGGGATAATTCTGGTGGGCTGGCTTTATAATGATTTGCTGACGTATTACAATGAGGTTCCTGGCGTCCGATGGTGGGAAACACGGCCCACCATCGACAGGCTGAACAGACGATCGCAAACTGGTTTCACGACATCATGAAACTAACATTTGGCCTTCTCACTTCTGCTCACGCCACTGAACACGCCTGACGCCAGCTGGCACGGAAAATTCTGCCACAAAGCTCGGTCAAAGAGGTAGATTTTACGGAGTATCTTAAAGGAAGAAAATGAGGTAGAAAGGCAGAGAGATAGGGAGGCAATTCAGAGCCTAGGCTGCTGAAGGTTGTGATTAAAATTGGGGATACTCAAGAGGTCAGAATAAGATGATTGCAGACATGTCGGAGGGCTGGGAGGCTGGAGGAGATTACAGAGGTAGGAGGGGTAAGGAATTAGAAAACAAGGGATGGAATTTTCACACCATTTTCCTTCAGTCTGTGCTGCCTTGCTCCCACCATCCCCAACACCCACCGCCTCAACGGCTTGACCCATGCTGGAGCACTTTGGGTGGCTTCCGGTGTCATGGCAGACAGTAGGGGGCCAGGGGAGGTGGGGGGAGTGGATGGGGACAATATGGCGAGAAGACCACTGTCAAACCAGTTTGTGATCGTCCGCTCCACCCGTCAATGGCGGGCCGCACTACCCGCTGCTGGCATCAGGAACCTAATTTCAATACTTGAGCACCTCATTATAAGCCCTGCTCACCTGAATTATCCCCCCACGTCACATTTACTGCCCACATTGGCGTGACTTCAAAATGTCGTGGTTTACGACTGTCCTGAAAAGTTGCGCACCTGGCGATCTGAACTTCGAGAGGAACTCGGAGGCGAGTGCACACAACGTTGCACGGTGCTCACAAGCATCACCCGTAGGTCATCAAGGAAGAGTTCGCTGGGGGCACAGGCAAGTTGATTTTCCCAGCTGGCTTTCAGTGTGGCGCCTTGGTAAGAGCTCCAGTGCGGGTTAGGCCTTTGAGGTGGTGGGTGTTAGGGATGTGGGGGGAAAGGCAGCACAGACTGAATGAAGTAATGAAGCACACACCGGGGGTGGGGGGGAGGGGTCGGGGGTGGGGTGGGGGGAGGGGTCGGGGAGGGGGGTGAGGGGTGGGTGGGTTGTGGAAAGCGACCAACCACTTGGAAGAGCTTGTCAAAAGTGAGCATTCTTCCGCAGCTTAGACCGTTCAGCAGCAGTTCCATTGATACGCTTGGGGTTGAGTCTCTGAAGCTTTCTTGCCCTCTCAAGCTATGCAAAAGCGTGAAATTGCCATCAAATGCTCCAGAACTTTTCACCCCTCGTGCACAGAGTGCAAATTAATGTGTGTTTTAGGGGGCGGCAGAACAATTGGCCGATTGGGCAAGTTGTAGAAACCCTATGCGAAATGTGGGCATTGAACAGTCACTGATGGAGGTGCCTAGACCCCTTTGCAATGTCTTCATTAAAATTTGGACTGGATTGGATCATGGTTCACAACAGCGCAGCCTTGCAGTGCGGGTAAGGAGAATGCCTGCACCTCAGCTGAGAGCACAGTAAGCAGTCCAGTGGCCGAAGCTGCCGTTAACTGGTCAAGTGGAGTGTGGTGGAGGAGGGTGGGGTTTCAGACAGCCAAAGAGCGCACTGCACACTGGCCATCCAAGTAGTCACCAGCGGTCTCCTGCAAGCATGAAGGGGCCTTCAGACTTAACCAAGAGACATCCTTAGATCACCTATGCTAACCCACTCTCTTTGATCCTACAGGAGGAGAACATCAGGAGCCTGGTGATTTAACAGTATGCATCGTGGCTTACAGGGAACAGACAAGAAGAAGAAGAGAGCAGTGGGGGCATCTGACTCAGCACCTCCCTCAAGATGAAGGGGGGCAGGGCCTGCTCCGCACACAGCTGAAAATCCACAGCGAGCTGTCACCTTGCTAAACCCAGAGTCTATAGATGGTGTTTGTCATTCCTGCAAATGACTGAGAACCAGTGTCACTGAAGATTGTGCATGTCTGGGGAACTGGTTGGTCACATATGCCACCTACTGCAGGATTTGACACCACGGGGACATGAAGGGCATCAACTGTCAGTGGCCAAGAAAATGACCGAGGCGCTCAATTTTTACGCCAGTGGATCCTTCCAGGACTCCACAGGTGGCCTGTGTGGGATCTTGCAAGCCTCCATGCACAAACGTACCCAGGAGGTCACAGATGCCATCTTCTCGAAGGCACAGAACTTTGTGCATTTCGCCTGGAGTCAGGAGAGCCAGGAAGCAAGAGCGCCGGGATTTACGCAGATCTCAGGTTTCTCACAGGTGCAGGGTGCTATCGACTGTGCTCATGAGGTGCTTAGATCTCCATGGCAACGAGTAGCTAACTATGTTAACTGAAGGGCTTCCACTCGCTGAAAGTTCAGCTGGTGTGCAACCGCCACAAATACATCCTACAGGCATGCACACGATTCCCAGGGAGCCTACATCCTCAGCAGGTCTCAGATCTTCCAGGGTCAAGAGAAGCTGCAGGGATGGCTCCTCGGGGACAAGGGCTACCCACAGAGGACGTGGCTGCTGACGCCTGTGCAGCGGCTTCAGACTGCAGCAGAATGACGGTATAATGAGGCTCATGTCGCAACCCAGACTCTGGTAGAGCAAACTATAGGAAGTTTGAAAATGAGGTTCCAGTGCCTCGGCAGGTCTGGCGGAGCACTGCAATACAGTCTCCACAGGGTGTCACGCATCATCGTCACTTGCTATGTGCACCACAACATGGTGCTGCAACAGTGGGGGGAGGACCTGTCTGAGGAAGAGATGGAAGAGCTGCACGGCTCCTCTGATGAGGAGCTCACCAAAGGGGATGAGGGTGATGAGGTCCTCGAAGGCCAGGATGCTGGCGATGAGGTCATCACATTGGCTAGACAAGGCAGGTGTGCTTGGGAAGCCCACATAGCCACAAGATTCGTGGAGGCTGATGACAAGATGCAGTGAGGGCAGTCCTGACATCCTCACCTTACACCTGTGAACGTTTGACTCCTGTGTGGCTGATGGCAGTGCACATACCCTCAGTGCTCAGGCTCATAACATGGAGACACAGCAGAAGCCCTAATAGTCATTCAATTACAGGCCGATGATGACAACAGGCAGTGAGGACACTCCATAGATCTTCACATAGTCTCTGAGACATTCTGACCGCTGTCTGGCCGAGGGCAGCTCAGTGGCACTCTGTGATCAGTGTCCTATCATATCATATATGTGATATGATGTCATGTCACGCCACTGCCCATCCTGCGGCCAGTGCGGGGTAGAGGACATTCAAGTGGGCCTCCACAACATTCAAGAGCCATCCAATGATGTGTCGCTAAGCTTGGGGGCTGCAGTCTTTTTGCCTTTTGTGGACACCTTCCCTGCAGCAGATGTGGGCTGGAAGCACTGAGATGTGGTGCACTCGGCCGGGCTTTAAATATGGCGCCCGGCATGATGAAGCGGTGAGGTGAATGAGAGCTGGCCGGCCATGGAGACTGCATGGTTCCCGGGAATGTATTAATAACGTGGTAGGTTTGGGCCGATATGTCATGAAAACCCACTATTGCGGCCGGTAGGTAAACTACCACACTTAGTGCAAATCTGGGACGATTCTGCCCATTGTGACTGCAGCTAGAAATCAGCAACCAAAAGATTCCAATTAAACTTAAGAATCCTAGATATGGAGGAATCTGAAATTGTTCTGAGAAGCCTATTTGAAGTTCTTTGGCACACCCCGTGATGCCTACAAGACATTTGAAGGTTTGAGCGCAGGTCACTGAGACTTCTTCTCTGGGTTCCTCTGCACTGAAGTGCCCAACCAGGCATTCCAAACAGGAAATAAGGTTGGAGGTTGGGGATGCCCCTTATTAATGGTGCAGTTAGGCGTGTAAACTCCGCCCAAGTGAAATCCAGGACGACGTACAAGGGATGAGGGCGCAGCTATCTGGGCTCCAGCTGTTTTCTCCAGCCATTCAGTCATCCCTCCTGAACGTCTGACCATTGCTACTCTTTGTTTCCCCCATCAGTGAGGTGCCTTAGGTTTTCTATGGGAAGAGTTTTCTCCCCGTCGTGGGGGTTGGATGGGAGCGGGCATGAGCGGGCTCGCAGCCGATCCACTTTGGAAGGAGTAATTTGATGAGGAAGTATTCAATGAACGGCATGACACTAGGAAGTTCTGAGGAACAGAGGGACATTGGCGTGTGTGTCCAAAGATCTCTGAAAGCGGAGGGGCATGTTGGTGGGGTGGTGAAAAAGGCATAAGGGACACTTGCCTTTATCAATCGAGGGTTAGATTACAGAAGTAGGGAGGTCATGTTGGAGTTGTATAGAACCTTGGTGAGGCCGCAGCTGGAGTACTGTGTGCAGTTCTGGTCGCCACATTATAGGAAGGATGTGATTGCACTGGAGGGGGTGCAGAGGAGATTCACCAGGATGTTGCCTGGGATGAAACATTTAAATTACAAAGAGAGGTTGGATAGACTTGGGTTGTTTTCTTTGGAGCAGAGAAGACTGAGGGGCGACCTGATCAAGGCGTACAAGATTATGAGGGGCATGGACAGGGTAGATAGGGAGCAGCTGTTTCCCTTAATTCAAGGGTCAGTCACAAGGGGGCATAAGTTCAAGGTGAGGGGCAGGAGGTTTGAGGGGGAATGTGAGGAAAAACTTTTTTACCCAGAGGGTGGTGACGGTCTGGAATGCACTGCCTGGGAGGGTGGTGGAGGCGGGTTGCCTCACATCCTTTAAAAAGTACCTGGATGAGCACTTGGCACATCATAACATTCAAGGCTATGGGCCAACTGCTGGTAATTGGGATTAGGTAGGTAGGTCAGGTGTTTCTCACTTGTCGGTGCAGATTCGATGGGCCGAAGGTCCTCATCTGCACTGTGATTCTATGATTCTGTGATTCTGTGAATTAGTTTAATTGATATTTAAATGGTGTTATTAGGCCTTTGACAGTTTGGCAGGTGCGCAGCCGACTCCGGTGCACGCCCACCAAACTGAAAATCTGAATGATGGGCGCTGACGTCGGGACGCCCAACGTCACTGCCCGTCATTTTATACGTCATCGAGCAGGCCCTGCCCTCGCTCACCAACCTGAAAATTCTGGCCTATATTAAAGATATATAAATGCACATTGTTTTTCTAACGATTGGACACTTGACCGTTTCAAACCAACATTTCACAGAAGATGGTTAGTGTGCAAAAGGTAACTGATCTAAACTGGATTGCCTTTGGCCAGAATTTCCTGGCCCCGTTGGTGTTGGGTGTCATGGCGACCAGTGGGGGAGGGACAATATGGCGAGAAGGCCAAAAATCTGCTTCACGCCGTTGTGAATCCAGTTTGCGATCGTCCGCTCCACCCGTCAATGGCAGGCCACGTTTGTCACCACTGCATATCGGGAACCTAATTTCAATACTTTAGCATCTCATTATAAGCCCCGCTTGCCAGAATCATCCCCCCCACTCTGGATCATCTGGGCATGTTGACGTGTTTCACAACTGTACATAAGCGATGTGCGCCTGGTGAGCTGCACTTTGCTCGGGTCTTTGAGGTTTGTTTGCCTGCCTGGCTTTGGTCAGCACTCACAGTCTCAGTGCCAGGCTTCGCAGGCAGAACCACATCACTTTTAGGGGGGCTCACGGACAGGTCTCTACTGACCAGACCAGCCCTAAGGCAGGGGTGGCTTTTCAACAGCTGCGGTGCTAGGGCTTGCTTGGGGAAGGGGGAGAAGTGGCCTCAGGCAAGGGAAGAGGCTGCAGGATGAGGGCTGCACTGGGGAAGAGAGGGTATCCCAGGGTGTGTGTGGGGGCACAAATTGGGCTGTGCGAGTGGCCTCAAGATGGTGAGGGTTGAGGAGGGAGTCTCCAAAGGAGATGAGGCCAGATGGTGATGTGAGGGTGTGTGAGAGAGAGTGAGTGGTGATGTCCCTTGAGCTGGCAGTGAGTGAGATGTCAGTGAATCTGTAATGGGCTTGAGTGTGTGAGTTAAGATTGATGACATGGTTGACTTACCCTGAAGGCACGGGTGAGATCATTCATCTGTTTTCTGGATGGCTGACCTCTTGTGTGCAGCATTGGCACTGACCACCTCTGCCACCGCCTCCCAAGCCGGAGTGGTGAGACTGATGGCCAGAGCAAGGGTAAACAACAACATGGTGGGCTTCCACACAGCGTCCTAAAGGCGCCTGAGTGATGTGTCACTGAATCGGGGGGGCGGGGGCTGCACTCTTCTTGGCTTTTGGGGCCATGTCTTCCCCGGAGCAGCCCAGGACTGCAAGCATTGAGAAGTGTATGCGTGGCTGCAGTTTAAATAGGGCATCCTCTGTGAGGAAGCGGCGAGGTAATGGAGTGGCAAATTGGAGGCCGCCCGCCAGAACGATGGTGTGTTTCCTGTGAATGCATAATTAATGAGGCAGGAATGGGACGATACAGCACGAAAACTTGCCATTGCAGCTGGTGAGTAAATTGACCTTTTTCCCGGCTGCTACTGCACTTTGTGCAAATCTGGGGCGAGTCGTCCTTTGTTTAGCATTGCAAACAAACATAATTCAGCAGCGTTTCCTGACAGGAATGAAATTGTTCATTTTGGTGCTGTGGCTGGACTGGAGGAACGCTATCAAATATAGAAGGAAATAGGAAATAAATTAGGAAATAAGAGTCCTGTGTTTTGATCAGATGTCATGTGGTTTGTGTTCTCTTGTCCTCTGCTGAATCGGATAATTGATTGTTTATTTTGAAACGAGATATTATTTTCACATGGTACCTTTGCATCAAAATTGTCCTCCACTTGCTTATAAATGAGTTTTTAGAACAGTTCTTGTTAAGGTGATAGTAGCATATAAAGATGCATTGAAGGACTTCAGATTAATGCAATGTAGCATTGCACTGACACAGAAATACGTAGGAACATATGAATTAGGAGCAGGAGTAGGTCACTCGGCCCCTCAAGCCTGCTCCGCCATTCAATAAGATCATGACTGATCTGATGTAACCTCAACCCCACATTCCTGCCTACCCCTGATAAACTTTCACCCCCTTGTTAATCAAAAATCTATCTAGCTCTGCCTTAAAAATAGTCAAAGACTCTGCTTCCACCATCTCTTGAGGAAGAGAATTCCAAAGACCCACAACCCTCTGAGAGAAAAAAATTTCTCCTCATCCCTGTCTTAAATGAGAGACCCCTTATTTTTAAACAGTGACCCCTGGTTCTAGGTTCTCTCACAAGAGGAAACATCCTCTTCATTTCCACCCTTTCAAGACCTCTCAGGACCTTGGTCATTTTATGCTTGAATTAGGTTCATTTGTTTAACTGTGAGATTTCTATCAGGAGCTATATTATGAAAAAAAATTATTTGGTACATTTGTGTTCTGATCAATAATTTATTGGACAATCATATTTTTTGATACATGCATTTTGCTCCTTGCTATTTATACAATGTTGTGCTGTAACATGCACAGTACAGTTAAGCAATCAGAATCTTTACTCATAAGCACTGCTGGAGTCACAAGAAAATGGAGACAGTGTTTGAGAGATAAGAGTTGTCTAGAGGGAGTATGATCTAAGTGGCTTACTAATGGATTGTAACATTGTCATTTTTACAAAATATAATTTATTGTCTCTTAAATAAAGTAGGAAGTTTGAGATTCCATTGTCAGGAGACCACTGGATTAACATTGATTGGCAATGAGATGTCACACATAGACCCAGTAAAAGAATCGCATTCAATATTGCATGCATAGGAAGACAGCGAGAACAGTACTCAGTTCTCAAACACCAACTCGCTAAAAGATCTGAAAGGAATTCTTCGCATGGTTTCACATGCTGGTTAAGATGACAAGGCATTAATAAAATAATACAATAAATTCCACTCATTTTGACAAAATGTCTTTTTTTTAAGATTTAAAAAGTTGTTTTTAATACGGGTCATTTCCTTACATAAAACTGTCCTTGAGTTAGCTCAAGGCACTTGGTTGAAGCTGTTGCTGCCTTTCCACTTTTTCTGAACCTCAGCACAGCACATTGTGGCCTGAATTTTTAGACTGGTGGGCAGGCGCGATGGGCAAGCTTAGGATTGGCCAGGGGACAGACTGCGATTGGCACCCCCCAACCGCGATTTCACATTGGTTGGCCAATTAACGGCCAGCCAACGTGAAATGTGCACTGAGAAGCTCAGCGCTGCTGGGGTGGGAGTGGGAGGAGAGTGGGCGCTGACGTCAGTGTGAGAGCGGGCCAGCGCTGAGAGAAAGCTCCCTGAAGGCCGAGGGCTGTCTCAGGGAGCTGAAGACCTGAAAAATCAAAAATAAAGGCTTCAGAAGCTGAAAGAAAGTGTCCATGCATCATAATAAATCACCTGAAAATTTAGCTAATGAAAATGCTGTCCACAGAAATTTATTTATATTTTGTTTCATCACAGAAATCTCATCCCACCTGTGGATGAAGTTTGATGAAAAATTTAAAGGCCGCCTGGTCGATTCACCCATCTACCAACTGCATGGTTGGACGGGTAGTGAAAAATTACAGAAAATTGCACCGTTAATGGGCTTAATTGCCCACTTAATTGTTGGTGGGTGCACTTCGGACTTCTGCACGCGCCCGCCAACTGAAATATCACGCGAATGCGGAATGATACCCGATGTCATCTCACTCGATTTCACACCCTGTATGTGTGGATGCTTCCTCTGGACTCCATTTTCTGCTGGTTTGTGTTAATCATTGAGAAACCAAAGCCATTAGCTTCTGTACTCTCCCTCCACAAACCTCATTCCCTAGACACTAATTCTATCCTCCTCATCAGCCACTCACTTGGGCTGAACCAGACTGTTCGAGAGTTGTAACACATTCTCCAAGAACATGGGTCTGTAAACAGGGTTTACATGGACATGTCCAAACAAATCTTTCATCACTGCTTATCCATCACCTGGAGAACTTTGCAGTCAACAGTGCCATGATTATTTAATGGGATATCAAGACTAGATGAATGTATCCTGGGGCAACCAGAGATACTCTTCTGAGCCAGGATGCATGACACTGACCTGAATACCACAAACAGTGACTGAGCGAAACTAAGTAAGAACGTGCAAATATAACATGTCATGTGGTATGCTAATGCAGAGATTCTACTGCTTAGACAGATAAGGGTTTGTCCTATTCTACATAAAGCTATTAAAAGTGAATGTGTAACACACAATACACCACTATCAGGGTCTCAAAAGAGGAATCACCATATTACAGATGGAACAGGAAGTTCAGAAAGGACTGGAAGAGAAAACTCATAAAGATCCTGAGACTGAAGGGTTGCCAGCTGCATAAAACTCCAGTATGGAAGAGAACACCAGCAACATCTATAAGACAATCATTTCAGTTAAGAATCACAGTTACTCCAGCACTAGTGTTACTGAATATATGCTTCCAACACTATGCTGCATTGAATTTCCCTCAGTGGTTTTGTCGGCCTCCTCACATGTCCTTGGTTTGGCAGCAGGCAGCCTGAACTGTAGAGCCAACTATAAAATAAAATCAACCAAAAAATCACCACCAGGAATCGAAAATGGCAGGCCTCTTCTCCTGCACGTCTTTCAGCCTCACCCCAAGGACTTGCTTGGCAAAGGAACCAGTATTCTGTTCTCCCTGCACTTTTGACACCACCCTCATCCATCACCTCCAACATACCTGGGAGTGAGAATGGACCTCATTCCATCTGTTCTTCAGGCAGAAAACAGATGCAAAGAGGATGGAAGAGGAAGGCCTGAAAGAGGACTCTAATACGGTGTCAGAAACATGTCTGACGCACATTGGGTTAGAGCCTGCTGTGTTTAGGATTACCTGGTCCACCAAAAAAGATAAATAAAAAAAAACTCAGGGCAAAATTTTACGGCAGTGGGATTTTAGGTTGCTGCTGAAGTCAATGGGGTTTATTTTGGCTCACCCGCATTTTAAGGCCCCGTCCCCGCCAAAACAGGGCAGTAAAATTCGGCCCTGAGTGTTCCTCCCAGCTTCATATTAAAACAGTTGGCCTCTGCTGGTCATCGTTTATCTGCTCCGCTCTTCTCCAACTCCAACCACCACGATTGCCTCTCCCTCAATCCCATCCTCTAGACTCACCTGAGCCTCGTGACTGGTACCTGAACCAGACAAATTTGCTTCCACATCCCCAAGTCCCTCCACCAACCCCATCCCCGACCATAATATTGTGTTGTTGGGTTGGAGTAGTTTCAATAACTTTCGAAAACTGTTAGCTGCAACACTCTAACTTCATAGTAACATATTTACAGATATGAGAACTCTCCTTTACGCTAGCTTCTTTCTATGCTGCTAACTCTCCCAGAACACGAGTGTATGTCACTTCCTTCAAATACATCATAGACTATTACAGTTAACCCTTTATGGGACTTAGTCTAACATATGCCATTATACTACACTCACCACCATCAATGTGACAGCGGGTTGCCTCTGGGGGTTACTCAGAGTGATGCTATCTTACTGGATCCAGAAGACCAATTAGCCCTGGTGCTGCTGCTGGCCTCATTAGCTTAAAGCGCTGCACAGGTGTTTGTGCCAATTCATGTGTGGTCCAATTTCTAGGCTACTGGCTTTAAATTTTGCTTGCCGCCCTTTTGAGGCCCAACTCTTTATAAACCTGATATCCTGTTCCCTCATCCACATCAATCCCAGCAAGTAGCTTGTTCCGTATTGGGAGCAATCAAGAAGCGTCTGAAAAGCGAACCTTGTAGAGCCAATTTTTAGATATCCTCACATTCTTACAGGAGCACTACACCCTCAGTGGCAAAGTCAGCCATATTGTGCTGGGCATTATTCTTATGCATGCACATGGGAGGAATTAAAGTTTAGAAGGTATATTATATACAGTTCTTTACGTTCATGCATAATTGTATTCATTGCTAGTGGTTAGAAGGTAAGAGGTGTAGAGGGTCAAACTTTCCCTAGTATGTAGGCAAAGTAGCTGTAATATATTCCATAGTGCTTGACTGATGAGTTCTAGGAAGTGTTATCTCTCTCTGGCTGTTACTGGCTGGTGTAGCACTATTCTAATGCCAAACTATCTACTTCGGTTGCAGCATAAGTAATATAAGCACAGCAGTTTCAGACTCTGGAGCTGTGCATGACTGATTTTATGAAAAATGAATGCAGCTCCCAGCATCAATTCAAAGTGAAAGTCATTATTTAACAGAACAATGAGACTGAAGAAGTCTGACTGATGTGGGATATGGAAACATTGTTAAAGGAGTGCTCGTCTAGAATTGTGATTAAGGAGTATTGTTGAGGCAGTGTAGACAAAATTTTATCGTTCATAAAACTCTCACTATACATGACTTGGGAATGCTTTATACTGATGATGAATGCAATAATTATTTTATTTTTTGCTTGTTCTCTAGCACTGATGCCCTCCAGTTCACTGATGTTTCTTAATTTTGCACCTTGTTAAAAGTTCCAAACAAATTATTTTAACATTCAATTTTTGAAAAGGTAATTATTTAATGGATAACAACAACTTACAATACAGCGCTCAGACATACAGACCAGAATGTACCTGTTAGAAATCAAGATTCTTCCTCATAATTTTTGTGCTCAACACAAAAAGGAAACCCCTGCAGTTTTGAATGAACTTTCATGAATGGGAGCTATTTTTAAAAATATGGTGAAGGCTGTAATAGATATTTAGACCCTTTTTTTATAATTCATCTCAAAGTGGCTCCTGAGAGTGGGTAGGGGGCCTGACTTGGCATGGAGGGTATGAGGGGCCTTTGGGGATGGCATGAGGAGTGTAGGGGTAGTGATGGGTTGTGAGAGGCGAGGGCTCAAGGCCTAAAATTTAACAAAACAACTGACACAAAGTCTCAGAAAATCGAAGTCAGCCTTTTAAACAGCCTGCCTTGGCACTTGGCTGCCCCTGTGGACACCTCTGATCTGCTTCCAGGGTTGGTAGGCCTGACTGCATCAGCACCCGCGCCTCTGGAGTGAAAATTGTGTCTGATGGGCAATTTCTACTGAGGCACGTCTGCCAACTTGACCTACCAGCCTCAGTAGCGAAAATCTGGACCATCAACTCTACTTTCCAGTCCTATTCCCATATCTCTTGATCCGCTTCATGGCCAAAAAATCTATCGATTTCAGTCTTGAACATAAGCATTGACTAAGCATCCATAGCTCTCTGGGGTGGAACATTTCAAAGATTTACAACCTTTTGAGTGAGAAGATTTCTCCTCATCTCAGTCCTAAGTGGCCAACCTCTTATCCTGAAACTATGACCCCTGATTATAGACTCTCCAGCCAAAGCACCTATCTCTCAGCCTCTTAACATCCCTCTATGAATTTTATAGGTTTCAATGAGATTGCTGAGAATATACCGCAGAGAATATACAACATTTCTATTGATAGGACAGTCTTCTCATCCCAGGAATCAACCCGGTAAACCTTCATTACATCCCCCCAATTCAAAGATATTCTTCTTTAGGTAAGGAGACCAAAACTGTATACAGTTTTCCAGGTGTAGTCTCATAAAAGCCTTTTGTTGCAGCAAGACTTCATTATCTTATACACTGTAAATTCTCCAACTTGGAATTTTTGGGACTGAGCCATTTCTGGATATCGGAATTTTCTAGATTATAGAATGATGTTAGCATGCCTTACCACAAGTGTGTGAACCAGGAAATATTTTCGATATAATTATTTACCTGAGGCATGAAACAGAGATAAAACATTATAATGCAGCTATAAAAATTGTTTTAATTATCCAAATACTATATCTTCCATGCTTCTGCTCCAAAAGTACTGTGCTAAAATGATGCCAATGATGCTGAGGGAATGTTTGGGTCTGCTCAAAAAATTTCTGGACAACTGGTGTTTCTGAACAATAGATTTCCAGACTGGCGAGGCTACAGTGTGCTTCAACCTGCTTGTAATAAAACCTGATATATCATTTGCCTTCCTAATTTCTTGCTGTACCTGCCCGTTAGCTTCCTGTGATTTGTGTAAAAGGACTCTGAATACCAGCACTTACTAGTCTCTCAGCTTCTAAAAAATATTCAGCTTTTCCATTCTTCCTACAAAATTGGATATTTTCGTCCCCATGTTATGCTCGATCTTCCATGTTCTTGCCTGATCGTTTAGCCAGCCTGAATCCTTTGCAGCATCTTTGTGCCTTCCACACTGCTTTTTTACACATCTATTGATGAGGAGAGATTGAGGGGACTGGGCCTATATTCTCTAGAATTTAGAAGAGTGAGTGGTAACCTCATTGAGGCATACAAAATTCTTGCAGGGCTCAACAGGGTTGATCCAGGAAAGATGTTTGACCTGGTTGGGGGATTTAGAACCAGGGGTCACAGTCTCAGACTAAGTGGTATGCCATTTAGGACCGAGATGAGGAATTTCTTCATTCAGAGGGGATGCCACTCTCTCCTGTCTTTGTACCAGGCACTTTTACTCAGTCAAAAATCTCCCCAGTTCATTTTTAAACACTTAAATCCAGTCTACATTCATTGGATGTGATGATTGTCTGTTTCATAAATTGTCAACTTTAAGGAGTTGAAATTCCACTGAAGATCTATCATTAGTGCACTAGCAAACATGGTCACATAAAGTTTCTACATTGTTAATTAAGTTGTTAGCTCATGTACCAATAATCATTTATCTGAAAAACATGTGACGACTCCTTCATTTTTATGAGAAGTTGCCATCCAATTAATGGGTGATGCCAGTTAGAAGTGATATTACCACAACCTGCTCTCTGAAGAGAATGCAGAGGAAATATCAATGGATTAGTGGTAGAATCATGTGAGTGGATGGTGGTCCTGCTCCACTGCATTTGATAAGGTGTCACATCAAAGGTTATTACCGAAAGTAAAAGCTCATGGTATAGGTGGTAGCATCCAGGAGGGCTTCCTGAGACAATATGTAGATAGTCCAACAAGGGAAGGGGCAATACTGGACCTGGTATTAGGGAATGAACCCAGCCAGGTGGTCGAAATTTCAGTAGGGGAGCATTTCGGGGTAACATGTTAGCCTGGATAGAAGATTGGCTGGCTGGCAGAAAGCAGAGAATATGCATAAATGGGTCTTTGTCAGATTGGCAGGATGTGATGAGTGGAGTCCTGCGAGGGTCTGTGCTAGGGCCTCGATGTCAGTGTGCGTCATTTAGATATTACGTTCAGCAGGCACGGGCCAGAGGTGGCTGCACGCCCGCTGGACTGTCAAAGGCCTACTAAGGCCATTAAAAAAACAATTAAAGTACTTATCACTGCTGCCCATCCAACCTTAAGGTTGGAGGGCAGGCGAAGAGCCCCAGCGGTCCTCGAGCTTTTCAGGAAACCTCATCCACAGGCGGGATAAATAAATAAATATCTTTTGCTCAATTCATAAACATGTCCCAGCTCATGTGGCACTGTCACATGAGGGGACATGTGTAAATAATTTTCATCTTTATTAAAAAATCTCAATATGTACTTAAGAGTGCGAAAACCCAAAAGAGTGCAGGCTCCGACTCTCCCTCTTCCCCCAGCCTGCACAGGTAGCACTGAGAGCTACTTGCCGGGCGTCACACTGGGTGGGCCTTAACTGGCCCACCCACGTAAAATGGCTGCGCGGAGCTGATCATGGGCGGCGATTGGCTCTGTGCCCGCCAACGTCTGCTCCTGACTGTGCCCGCCCACATTCAGAAAATTCTCCCCCAGGTGTTCGGGATTTAAGTGTTTCAGGCAGGATGGAGAGGGATGTAGAAGAGGTGGGGTAGTTGCACTGCTGGTTAAGGGGAATATCACAGCTGTACGACAGGAGGACACCTCGGAGGGCTCGTGCAGCAAGGCAATATGGGTAGAGCTCCGGAATAGGAAGGGTGCAGTCACAATGTTGGGGGTTTACTATAGGCCTCCCAATTGCTGGTGGGAGATTGAGGAACAGTTATGTAGGCAGATTTTGGAAAGATGTAAAAGCAATAGGGTTGTTGTGGTGGGTGATTTTAACTTTCCCTATGTTGACTGGGAATCACTTAATGCTAGAGGTTTGGATGGTGCAGAATTTGTAAGGTGCATCTAGGAGGGCTTCCTGAGGCAATATGTAGATAGTCCAACTAGGGAAGGGGCAATATTGGACCTGGTATTAGGGAATGAACCCGGCCAGGTGGTCGAAGTTTCAGTAGGGGAGCATTTCGGGAAAAGTGACCATAATTCAGTAAGTTTCAAGGTCCTGGTGGATAAGGATAACAGGAGTCCTCGGGTTAAGGTACATAAATGGGGGAAGGCTAATTATAACAATATTAGGCAGGAACTGAGGAATGTAGACTGGAGGCAGATGTTTGAGGGCAAATCAACAACTGACATGTGGGAGACTTTCAAACGTCAGTTGATAAGAATTCAGGACCGGCATGTTCTTGCTAGGATGAAGGATAAATATGGCAAATTTCAGGAACGTTGGATAACGAAGGATATTGTGAGAATAGTCAAAAAGAAAAGGGAAGCATTCATAAGGGCTAGAAGGCTGGGAACAGATGAAGCCCATGGAGAATATAAAGAAAGTAGGAAGAAACTTAAGCAAGGAGTCAGGAGGGCTAAAAGGGGTCATGAAAAGTCACTGGCAACCAGGATTAAGGAAAATCCCAAGGCCTTTTATACATATGTAAAAAGCAAGAGGGTAGCCAGGGAAAGGGTAGGCCCACTCAGGGACAGAGGTGGGAATCTGTGTGTGGAACCAGAAGAAATGGGAGAGATACTAACTGAATACTTCTCATCAGTATTCACCAAAGAGAAGGGCTTAGCGGTCGATTTGTCTAGGGAAGGGTGTGTAGATAGCCTGGATCATGTTGAGATCAAAAAAGAGGTGTTACGTGTCTTGAAGAATATTAAGGTGGATAAGTCCCCAGGGATCTACCTCAGAGTACTGAGGGAGGCAAGGGAGGAGATTGCTGGGGCCTTAACAGAAATCTTTGTATCCTCACTGGCTACAGGTGAGGTCCCAGAGGACTGGAGAATGGCCAATGTTGTTCCATTGTTTAAGAAGGGTAGCAGGGATAATCCAGGAAATTACAGGCCAGTGGGCCTTACATCAGTGGTAGGGAAATTATTGGAGAAAATTCTTCGTGACAGGATTTACTACCATTTGGAAGCAATGTGCGTATTAGTGAGAGGGAGCATGGTTTTGTGAAGGGGAGGTTGTGTCTCACTAACTTGATCGAGTTTTTCGAGGAAGTGACAAAGATGATCAACGATGGAAGGGCAGTGGATGTTATATACATGGATTTCAGTAAGGCCTTTGACAAGGTCCCTCATGGCAGACTGGTACAGAAGGTAAAATTGCATGGGATCAGAGGTGAGCTGGCAAGATGGATACAGAATTGGCTTGGTCATAGAAGACAGAGGGTAGCAGTGGAAGGGTGCTTTTCTGAAAGAAGAGCTGTAACTAGTGGAGTTCCGCAGGGATCAGTGCTGGGACTTTTGCTCTTTGTAGTATACATAAATGATTTGGAGGAAAATGTAACTGGGCTAATTAGTAAATTTGCAGACGACACTGAAGTTGGAGGAGTTGCAATAGTGAAGAGGATTGTCAAAGGATACAACGGGATATAGATCAGTTGGAGACTTGGGCGGAGAAATGGCAGATGGAGTTTAATCCGGACAAATGCGAGGTAATGCATTTTGGAAGGTCTAATACAGGCAGGAATTATACAGTAAGTGGCAGAACCCTTAAGTGCATTGACGGGCAGAGGGATCTGGGTGTACAGGTCCACAGGTCACTGAAAGTGGCAACGCAGGTGGATAAGATAGTCAGGAAGGCACATGGCATGCTTGCCTTCATTGGCAGGGGTATTGAGTATAAAAGCTGGGAAGTCATGCTGCAGCTGTATAGAACCTTGGTTAGGCTACACTTGGAATATTGCGTGCAATTCTGGTCGCCACATTACCAGAAGGATATGGAGACATTGGAGAGGGTGAAGAGGAGGTTTAACAGGATGCTGCCTGGTCTGGAGGTTATTAGCTATGAGGAGAGGTTGGAGAAACTTGGATTGTTCTCACTAGAGCGACGGGGATTGAGGGGCGACTTGATAGAAGTTTTACAAAATTATGAGTGGCATGAACAGAGTAGATAGTCAGAAGCTTTTTCCCAGGGTGGAAGAGTCAATTACTAAGGGACATAGATTTAAGGTGAGAGGAGAAAACTATAGAGGAGATGTGCGGGGCAAGTTTTTTGCACAAAGGGTAGTGAGTGTCTGGAATTCGCTGCCAGAGGAGGTGGTGGAAGCAGGTACGATAGTGGTGTTTAAGAGGCAGCTTTACAAATACATGAATAGGATGGGAATAGAGGGATATGGACCCCGGAAGTGCAAAATGTTTCAGTTAATGGGCAATATGATCGGCGCAGGCTTGGAGGGCCGAAGGGCCTGTTCCTGTGCTGTGCTTTTCTCTGTTCTTTGTTCTCGTGCATGAATCACAAAAACTTAGTTTGCAGGTACAGTTTGTAATCTAGAAGGCTAATGGAATGCTATCCTTTATTATGAGAACATAAGAGTAAGGATGTTATGCTTCAGTTATACAGGGCATTAGTGAGACTGCTACTTGAATACTGTGTGCAGTTTTGGTCTCCTTATTTAGGAAGGATATAAATGCATTGGAGGCAGTTTAAGGGAGGCTTACCAGATTGATACCTGGAATGATTGGATTGTTTTATGAGGAAAGGTTGGACAGGCTGGGCTTGTTTCCACTGGAGTTTGGAAGAGTGAGGGGTGACTTGACTGAAGTACATATGATCCTGAATGGTCTTGACAAGATGGAAGTGGGAAGGATGTTTCCTTTTGTGGGTGAGTCCAGAACTATGGGCCACTGTTTTAAAATTAGGTGTCACCCTTACAGGACAGAGATTAGGAGAATTTTTTTCCCTCAGAGAGTTGTATAACTTTGGAACTCTCTGCCTCAAAAGGCAATGGAGGCGGGGTCACTGAATATTTTTAAGGCAGAGGTAGGTAGATGCTTGTTAGGCAAGGGAATCAAAGGTTATTGGAGGTAGATGGAAATGTGGAACTTGAAACACAAACAGATCAACCATGATCTTATTGAATGGCAGAGCAGGCTTGTGGGGCCGAATAGCCTACTTCTGCTCGTATTTCATATGTTTGCATGTTCGTATGTTCACGGCTAATCCTCCATTGGGAGAAGAATCCAGACCTACATCTCTTAAGGCTAATGCCACTTGATTATGCTTTTTTTTAAAAAAAAGCTGGTCTGTTGATGTCATCGGAAATATATCCCACAAAGTGTTTCAATACTGAACAAAATAGGTTCCTCTAGAATTACTCTAGAATAGGAGGGGTTTGGAGTGTATTCAATTATCCACTAAAATTGGACTGTATTTTATTCCTGAAATAAAACAGGAGGTTCAAAGAAAAGCAGTTCACTACTAGCAACAGGAGCACTACCTAACAGATGATGAAAAATTTGATGGGAATCTGACCAATGAAGCACACTACAGATGACAGCTGGAAAATTAGCAATGTTGGGTTTTAATTTCCTATAATGGCCTCATCTGCTGATATTATGCGTTTAGTGCCATTAATGTTGAAATAGTGAAGTGTTTGCAGTGATAACAGAATGTCATGCAAGTGTACTGTGCCTACACTGGTATTGCAGTAATGCTCATGTCAAGCAATCTCTTTCCATTTAGTTGATAAGTACAGAAGTCTTCTAGAACTTAATTTAGTGGAAAAGAGACAGTACTAAAACATATATTTACGCAATATTATAAAAGCCAAAACTATTAATAAAAATGCCTCTTTGTCTTAAGAGATACATTTATTATTGCTTTTCCATTGGTGTAAATTGGTTTCAAATGCAGATTACTTCCAGGAAACTTGCATCATTATAATGCAATATAATTGCAATCACAGAAGATGCAACACTTACCCCTTTACCTCCCTTCACCTCACTGCTCAAGGGCATTCCTTTCAGGTGAAGCAGTGCTTCACTTGCACCTTCTTCAATTTGGCCTATTGCATTTGTTGTTCCCAATGCGGTCTCCTCTACATTGGAGAGACCAAATGCAAACTGGGTGACCACTTTGCGGAACACCTTCGGTCTGTCCGCAAGCATGACACTCCTGTCGCTTGCCATTTCAACAGGCCATGCTACTCTGATGTCCACATGTCCGTCCTTGGCCTACTGCAGTGTTCCTGAAGCCCAATGCAAATTAGAGGAACAGCACCTCATCTTCCGATTAGGCACTTTACAGCCTTCTGGACTTAATATTAAGTTCAGCAACTTCAGGCCATGAACGCTCTCCTCCATCTTCACCCCTTTTTAAAAGATTTATTTTTTATTTACTTATTTTTATTTTTATTCATTGTTTTATCCTTTTTTAAATCCCTTTTTTATCCCTTTTGCTATCTTTTTTCCTTAATAGGGACAGCCATCCTGGTGGCAGCCAATTAGTTAACAAGATGCAGGCCTAGGTCCTGCTGACTGCCAAAACGGGCTCATCCCTGCTTTCCAGCCTGGTGGTGGGACCCTTGCCGCCTCTACAAAATCCAATCCCACGTTTCAATATGGGGAAGCCATGAGATGCTTGTAACCTAATTCCAGATCGAAGGGCCAATTCGATCTTAACTTAAATCTTTGTTGCAGGTCTTTCTAATGCAACATTTCCTTGATTCTAACCTTATGTATGGCTTGAAAAAAGCAAATGCAAGGTAGTGTTCATCATACTCCTTACCAATAAGGCCTTGAATTGAAAAGGATGAGGCATGAGCTAATTGAGTTTTTTTTAAAAATGATAACAGGATTTGAAAGCGTAGAAATAGATAAATTATTTCCTCCGGTGGGGGGGATCTTAAAATTAGAACCTTGCAATTTAGGAGTGAAATGAGGAAGCAGTCATTCACATACAGGGTAGAGATAACCTGGAACATGCCCCCCATAAGGATGTGGCTGAGCTGAAATTTTCACTTTGAGATGAATAGATATTGCTGGTAATTATCAAGAGATTTGGATCAAAGGCTGGTAAATATTGAGGTGCCGGCAAGTCATGATCTAATTGAGTGAGGGGTTTGAACAGTTGACTCTTGTTTCTATTGTTTTTTTTAATTTATTCAATGTAGGCATCACGGGCTAGGTCAGCATTTATTGCCCTTATTCAGAGTCAACCACATTGCTGTGGGTCTGGAGTTGCAGGTAGGCCAGATGGCAGATTTCCTTCCCTTAGCAAGCCAGGTAGGTCTTTACAACAATTAGCAATGGTTTCGTAGTCATCATCAGACTTTTAATTCCAGGTTTTTATTGAATTCAAATTTCACCACCTGCCATGTTGAGATTCAAACCCAGGTCCCCAGAGCATTACACTAGGTCACTGGATTACTAGTCCAGTGACAATATGAGGACTCGAAATGTCAACTGTTCTCTTCTCTGCCGATGCTGCCAAACCTGCTGAGTTTTTCCAGGTATTTCTATTTCTGTTTTTGTTTTGGATTTCCAGCATCCGCAGTTTTTTGCTTTTACCATGATGCCACCACCTCCCTAGTGCAACAAGATGCCTGCACAAAAGGCAAAGTACAAAATGCTTATTTTATAAGAACTGAACATTGAGCAGACTGTCGTTTTTGAAACATCTCTGATGGATAAAGTCTGCTTTTTAAGTATGCTTCCTTTGTTACAGCAGGGAATACACATCAATAAAATACTTCACTGGCTGTAAAGCGCTTCGGGACTACCTAAGAGTGTGAAGTGCACCATATGACAAGCATATTTCTCTTTAAAGATTTTGTAAAGATAACCCTTACCATTTAACCCGGATGAATGGTTTTATTTTGTAGAGATGAAGTTCATTTTAACCAATTTTCACTTTTGTTACTGAAAAAAATCAGACCACTTAATAAATTCAGTCCCTCCAGCAAACTGGCTGAGTTTGACTAGCTGCATGGTTCAGTCGATTGCATGCCTTATTTCACTAACGGCGAACTCTAATAATATACTGTTTCCTTCGGATTATTTACAGCTGCGTGGAAAAGTACTTCCTTGCCCTATGAGCCTGGAAAATTCAGACTTTACTCTCCAAGGAAAACTTTGGTAAAAGAAATTCTGCCTTCCTTACATCTGCTGAGTCCCATTGACTTGACAGATCACACGCAGCTTTGAATTGAAAAGAAGTTTAAATATTTGTTGAAAGCTACATGGCGCTTACTACAATATTCCAAATATTATCAAATTGATGGAAGAATTTAATAAGAATAAAAATGTTTGTTCTATTAATTTGAGGTGCAATATTTGTGCGGCAACCTTCAAAGGCTTGACTCATTTGAAAAACAAAAGTGCTTAAACAAGCTTTCTGAGCCTGCAAATGAAAATATTGGTGCACCAATGCTTAGAGTTTGTGTGGCATTCTTTTCCTTCCAGTGCTTTAATAGAGGTGTTAATCCATTTAAAATAAATGGGGTAAAGTTGCCACTAAAATGGCAGACAAAGGAATGTCTTGTAACTGTGCAAAACCCTTGTATGCTCATATCAGAAGCAATAACTTCTAGGCCCTGAAGCCTTAAACATCTAGTATACCTCAGCTTGGAACTGTGCTACTCAGCAATCAGTTGAGCTATACAGATCAGGAAATCACTGGGATGTGCTGAGTTAGTTAATACAAGCCAGGCAGAGGTGCTACAATTAGCACCTTGTGTATTTACTGACTGAGTTATAGGGGAACTGTTTTGAACATTTAAGGATTCAGAGCAAAGTGGAAGAAGACTAGACCATTCTTCTGATTCTCTGATGGTTCCTGCTGAGAAAGTGCTGATGAGAATCAGACTTGGTTGCTTTCCATGGTCGAATTGTGTGAAAATGTTCCTCAACTATGGGCACATTTGACAAATGGATATTTAAATAAGGTTAGGGAAAGTTTCTGATATCACATGATTTTCAGCTTTGCTTATTTGGTAACACTCTCAATTAAGTGAATTGCAGGATTACATCACTCTCTAGGATTCAAATGCACAATGTAGACTGACACTGTGGCTGGGATTTTCCAGCCCCACCTGCTTCTGGGATCTTCTGGTCACGCCGAAAGTCAATGTCAAGACTTCTGGCTGGCTTGACGCAGCCCCCACAGCAGGTGAGGCCATGGTTGAGATATGTGATACTGAGAAGAGTGGTGGCTTAATGAATATGTCATCCTTTGGATGAGGTCAAATAGAGATCGGTCTATCTGGATATGACAGATATTACTGCGGCATTTAAAGGAGAATAGGGGAATCTCAATGTCCTGTTCAGCACCAGCATCATCACCTCACACCACATCCCCCTGTCCCTACCCCAACACTACCCCCTAACTAAAAATAGATTAACAGGTCTCCGATCTTGTTGTGCATAAAGCAGTTTCACCATCTGCCTCTGTCACAACAGTTATGGCACTGCAAAATCACTCATCGTATGTTAAATTATTTAAGATGCTTCTAAAAGACATGACAAGATGCTATAACTTAAGATGTTCTTTACTTAGACCAAAATGATTGAACAGCTCCTGGGAAGAGGGAAAATGGACATTGAAAAAAAATTGGTCGTTAGTCCTGACTATCTGCTGTATATTCTATTAACATGGTATGCAGCTCTAATGTTACCTTTTACATGGTGAAATCTATTTTCTCATTAGTTACAATGAACTAACTGGTTTTAATAAAATCTTGCCTATTAGCTGCTAACAAAGAAATTCATCTAATGGCTGATTTAATAAAAGTAGAGAGAAAGCGGGCAATAAATTAAATCAAATCTATCCTGCCATACCTCATTATTTTCTGCATAGAATGAATTGTTACTATAGAAATCATTTCTCACCAAAAGTCACCCTTGTGAGAAATTGACATTCAGCTGTGCACTCCTTGGCCATGCTTGAATCAATTTCATTAATCAGCTTTTCTGGAAACAGCAATTCTCTAGCTAAATGAGAAGATACCACTTAACTGAAACCTATTTTTCCAACATTCAGAGTACAGTGCTTTTGAAGAAGATGCTAGAAGCTTCGAGAGATTTGAAAACCAACGATTCCATTAGGCATTGTGCCCTGCTGAACGTCAATGGAAGGTTAAGTTTACAAGTTCACTCTGCTGCACGGAGCCTTGTCTTGTTAGGAATTGGGTGGGCACTCTCCCCAATTTCCTGATCATTAAATTTAATGAACAGAAACTGCTGAGGGGAATGCCAGTCATGGTAGCAAATTCTCGATATGCGTGGCTGCCTCTGAGCTAAGGAACCAAATTGATTTTATTTTTTTATATTAAAGAATTACAATTCAACGAAACCAGGGAGTTGTGATTGTTAGCATTCCTTTTCATTCTCACATAGCACTGTAAATGCTTATTGCTTATTTGAAATGATCATTAAATAACCATGATAATGAACAACTTGGTAATTTAACAGCATTCAGCGACGCACCAAACCTCTTTGTCTGGAGTAGTTTGGAGAGAAAAAAAAGCAAATTTAAAACAAAAGGTTTGTTTTAGCCTCCTTGAACACATGATTTGATAAATCAAGGTGGGAGAAAGGTTGTCGATTCAGTTCAAAGCTGAGATTTATGGCAACTAGGCATGCTCCCAAGAAGCTAAAAATTCAATCAAATCTGATGCTGTAAAATTGTGGGTGATTCTACAAAGAGAACTATAAATTAGTTTACTTGTGTGTCCTTTAAAGGGGGTGAGCTGATATTTTAAAACAGCACAAGTTGTAAAGGTGAAGGTGATATCAGTTTATTTAGCATATTGGGCAATTATACCAGTATCAAATGTTCCTGTCAAGCACTTGTTAAACATATACATAAGAATAGAAGAAATAGGAACAGGAGAAAATCATACAGCCTGTTGATTCAATATGAACATTGCTGATCTGGGCTTCAGCTCCATTTTCCTGTTCACCCTTTATTCCCCGAGAACCAAAAAACTGTCCATCCCAGCATTAAATATATTCAATGATGGCGCATCCACAATCCCTCTGGGGTAGGAAAATCCAAAGATTTGCAACTCTTGCAGTGAATAAATTTCACTTCATCTCAGTCCTAAATGATGTCTTTATCCTGAGGCTATTTCCCAGGTTCTAACCTCTCATGCCTGGATTTTCATTCTAGAGGTGGGTAGCAGGAGTCAGGAAATTTCCCAGCTTGGCCCACCAGCCTCGGGAGAAAGTGCCAGCCAAGGTGGAATTTTCATTCTGGGTGCGTGCTATCTGGAATCAAGTCTGCTGCTCTGGGAAAAAGTGTGGAGGCAGCCACAGGGGATGCTGAGTGCAGAGGCGGACTGTTTAAAAGGCCCACCTTGGTGCTCTGGGACTTTTCCCCAGGTGGAATAAAGGCAATAAAGCAGATAAGAGCCCTCTAGCCCTCACCCCTCATACCCGCAACACCCAACAAAATCCCCATGACCTCTCCATGAAAACTCATGCCCATCTATCTCCCCCCACCCCAGCCCCACATACTCTCTGCACCAACTCATGCCTCTCTACCCAACCCCAATGGTCATTCATACCCTACATGCCAACCTATGACATTTCCCATTCCAGTTTACCCAGTATACACTCTGTACAGAATCAATGAATCCTATAATAATAATAATGGCATGTGAAAAAGCTTTTAAAAAAAGTTAATCATTCATAAATTTCTTTAAAAAACCTGCTTTTACTACAGCCCTATAAAAGTGTCAATCAACCAGATTCTTAAAGTATCAATTGCAGAAACTGCAAACACTTGACACATCTTTATCTTGTGTAAACAAATATTGAACAATTGAAAAATAGACCTAAGAGAAGAAGCTGTCAGTCAAACAATGTTTTCACTTGGACTAATCAGCCAGAATGCATAATGAGTTTTGGCGGAGAGCCTAGACATCCATTTCTCTGTTAAAACATGGTGGTCACAAATTATCTGTATATAGAGGGAATGGAATCCTTTGTGATTGATTAAGGCTCCTGGCTGACCTGAGGATATTTTGATTGCTACATGTCTGCAATTGATAATTCCCTGAACTCATGGGAATCCAGCCAATGTAGCAAAACTGAGAGCTTCTCGGTGAATGACTAGTCTCATCTATGACAAAGTGAACATAATCGATGGCCTTGGAAAACAAAGCAATAATGACCTGTGAGATGCAGTTCTAGGCAGCAAATTGAGAGATCATTGAGATGTCATGACCAGATCCCCAGAACGAGCCAGAAGTGAAGAAATTCAGCACTGCAGTGCTCACTGATGTTGCATGCCCGCCTGGCCCTCTAGAAATAGGTCTTGTTCTAGGATGCTGCAGCTGTCAGCCATGACTTGTCTTGAGAGCCTAGGCTCCCTGAGGAACTGTTGCCCTATCATGAGGAATTGCACCCTCTATCATTTTACCCTGTGTGTTGGTGGTGGGGGTGGGGGGGGGGGGGGGTGGTTGGTGGGGTGGGTGGTGATGGGTATCACCTACTTTGAACTGGATCTCTGAGTCCATTCCCTCTGTCATGTGGAACGGCATGTGGCTGTGGAAAAGGCAGCTACTATTATTGTTGTGGCTGCTCCTGGTACTCATCAGAGGTCCATGCTATTGCTGTGTAAGTTACCCCCATGCTGCAGTGAAGGCTGGCAGCTAGGAAGTTGAGCTGAAGATGAGTAAACTCCAAGGTAGTTGAAAGAATAAGTTCAAAGTGACCCCCAAAATGGTGAATTCTGGATCTCAGAACAAATCCTGCTAGTAACTCTTTTGAGTACAAACCCGTTTCTGATGAAGTTACATTTTTTCATAGTTTTGCCATTGTGAGATTTGAACTATTGATTACAGGTATATACTCATAGCTCAACCCATACCCTGCATCAGTGTCTTTAACTCTTTCGAGTACAAACCCGTTTCCATCTGTTTCAGATGAAGTTACGTTGTTTCATAGTTTGTCATTGTGAGATTTGAACTCTTGATTTTTGTGGTTTAGCATCTCTTTCTTTTGTAACTCTTTTGAGTACAAACCTGTTTCCATCTGTTTCAGATGAAGTTACATTGTTTCATAGTTTGCCATTGTGAGATTTGAACTCTTGATATCTGTTTCAGATTAAGTTACATTGTTTCATAGCTTGCCATTGTGAGATTTGAACTCTTGATAATCTTTTAAATGAAAACCAAATCAACAAAACTGGGATAAATCAGGCACAGCCCCTAATTCAGGTTAGCTGTAATTCAACTGCTATCAGCTGTTTTGAGTACAAACCCATTTCCATCTGTTTCAGATGAAGTTACATTGTTTCATAGTTTGCCATTGTGAGATTTGAACTCTTGATTGATATTTTGATGATGTAACAGATGTTGTGTAACTCTTTTGAGTACAAACACATTTCTATCTGTTTTTCAGATGAAATTACATTGTTTCATAGTTTGCCAGTGTGAGATTTGAACTCTTGATACTCTTTTGAGTAAACCTGTTTCCATCTGTTTCAGATGAAGTTACATTGTTTCATAGTTTGCCATTGTGAGATTTGAACTCTTGATCTTGGGGTTACAAACCCAGTACCATAACCACTTGGCTATTTAGGCCAAGCAAAAACACATTTCTATCTGTTTCAGATGAAGTTACATTGTTCGCCATTGTGAGATTTGAACTCTTGATCTTGGGGTTACAAACCCAGTACCATAACCACTTGGCTATTTAGGCCAAGCTAGCAGGATTTGAACCTGTGCAGGGTAACCCCAACGGATTGCTAATCCATCACCTTAACCACTCGGCCATGACTATGGAAGCTTTTAAAATATGGAACGCTTCACGAATTTGCGTGTCATCCTTGCGCAGGGGTCATAGTTTGCCATTGTGAGATTTGAACTCTTGATTTTAGGATTACAAACCCAGTACCATAACCACTTGGCTACTTAGTCCAAGCCCAAATCCTGCTAGTACATGTCATTCATTCAGACTGGCTACAATCCTGAAGTTTTCCCTCTTTAAAGGCTTCCAGCCTGGCAGTTTAATTGTTTAATGAGTCCTCGTTATGCCCTTGCCTTCCTGACCCGTGTGAGCTTTTAAAGTCAGAATGCTAGGTTAAATCCTCAGTGAATTGCCAATTTCCATATTTTAATTACTTCCCTGGCAGGTTCGAGGGTTTTCCTTCTCACCTACAAACCTGCCCAGGTTAAATCCAGAAGCTGGCAGGATCACATTGAGCTCCTGACCCAAGGCCATTCTTTGAGGCTTTAATCCCCCACCACCTGCACACAAAGCTGCCTCCCCTTGGCAGTTAAAAATCTGTCCTGAATATTTTAACTGTGAACAGAGGAAAGATTCTACTCCATAATTCTCTGTACAGTGACTAGCTCTTCTGGTAAGGTTAAATCCCCAGAAAGGATGCAAACACACAGGGGGGCAGAATTTTACCCCCCCGCGGGTGGACGTGTGCCTGACCCGATCGGGCTTAATAATGTGCGTGATGATGTCCTGACATCATTGTGCACTCGCATGATATTTCAGTTGGCGGGTGCATGACAGAGTCGACAGCGCACCTGTCCACAATTAAGAGGCCTATTAAGGCCATTGATTTATTAATTAACAGAGATTTTTCACTGCCCATCAAATGTTACGGTACAGGCAGCCTTTGCATTTTTGAGGAAACTTAATCCACGTGCAGGGTGAGGTTTCCAACGTTAATTTAAAAAAAAGTTTTGACCTAATTTTTATGGTGTATATGTTCCTGTGAGTGAGTGAGTCCTATGTGGGGACATTTTTTTCAGATTTTCCACATCTTTATTTTTGATTTTAAGATTCTTCAGCTCCCTGAGGCAGCTCTCTGCCTTCGGGGATCTTTCATTGCGTGCTTCCCCGTGCCCATGCTGACTTCAGCGCTCACCCTCCTCCCGCCCCCCACCCCGGCAGCGCTGGGCCTTTCAGTGTGCGTTTCACGCTGGCTGCCCGTTAATTGGCCTTCGGAGGGGATTCAGGGGACGTAGGAGGGAGGGTCAGCTACTTATCTGCCTTGGGAGGGGAGCCAGGGGAAGGGAGGGGAGTTAGGGAAGGGATGGTTGGCCGTTAACTGGCCGGCCAATGTGAAATCGGGGTCGGGGTCCTATTGCGGGCGCTGCCCGTTTCCCTGGCCATTCCAGGGCCCACTGGCACGCCCGCCCGATCACCCGATAGTCCTACCCATGGATTTTGAAAGTCAAGGTAAATATTATATTGTCCCTGGAATAATCTTGCCACATATTTCAAAACCTGTTGTCAATTAAACATTAAAATGTCGGTTAGTCAAACAAACCCAACATTCTTCTATTTTATTCTTCGATCATTTATGAAAGTATCAGGTGTGCATTATGCCTGTTAAATTTGTTGTATCGATGTTTGGAAATTAGGCCCCTGTAACTGTGTATATTACAAGAGAGCTGACATCTAAACAGTATTTTCCAATGCTCTTTGACACACAATAATAAACTTGTCAGCTCAATAACTGTAAATCATTTGGGTTCCAGATGTCGAACAAATGAAAACTTTTTAATTCAAGTTTTATTGATATGGGCAGAGCTTTCCGTTTGGTGGGGGGAGGCGAGTGGGTGCGGGTACGGGCAGAGCGATCGGGTCCACACCGCCATTTTACGTGGGTGGCCCAATTAAGGCCCGCCCAGTGTTTTTGCTGACTCCCGTGGGAGTGTGCGGGCTGCAGCGGGCATGCACAGACCACCAGGTCCAACGGCGACCCGGCAGTCTGTTTAAAAGAAGGCCTGGCAGCCTCCAGTAGGCTGATGACAATGGCCAGTTCGAGGGCTCACCACAGGGGGTCAGCTGAGCAGGCCAGGCTGGAGGGTAGGCCAGAGGAGCAGGCCAGGCTGCAGGGTCTGCCACAGGAGCAGGTCAGGCTGGAGGGTCTGCCACAGGAGCAGGGCAGGCTGCAGGGTAGGCCAGTGGGGGGGCCAATGCACCCCTTGCATTTCAGGTGAGTGCCTTGTTGCCCTCCTCGAGGAGGTGGCAGCACGGTGGGAGGTGTTGGTCCCCCAGGATGGCAGGAGGAGCCCCCCCCCCCCCACCCCCAACATGATCAAACGTGCCTGAGAGGAGGTGGCGGAGGCGGTGAGCTACTGCGACGTGGTACGGCCAACTGGATCCAGTGCCTCAAGTGCTTCAATGATTTGTTGTGCTCTGGAAGGGTGAGTACCATGTTGGTATTGGGCATTTAACCCAGCAGGTAGCCTTAGCTTTTGAGGCCCCCCCAAAACTCTTACTGTCGTGACTGCATTGAATCATGTAGGGGATTTTTCCTATGCTGGGTGGGCAAGCAGATAGTGCCCATGCTTATATCAGCCTGAGTAGTTCATGAGGGGATGGGTTCTCCCCCGCACCATGTGTTGCTCTTAGTCGCACATGACTAGTCTGGGGGCAACCTGCAGGAGATGTAGCTAGGCGCATACTCAGACACATGTCCTACTATTCAGGGTGATGAGATGGTGGAAGGGGAGCCTCAAGGTGTCATGGCCAAGTACCATCTGCTACCGTTGAAGCTGCATGTAGTTGCGCCTCCCTGCTGTGGGATCAAAGACCGTGTGTTTCCCAAAGTGATAGACGCAGAATGTGTCCAAGGTGGCCGTTGGGGGAGTTGGGAGCAGGCGTACCACCTTAGCATGAATGATCAGCAGTAGTGGGGAGGTGAGGCACTGGAGGCCTGCTATGGGCCACTGTGGTTGGGGTGCGGCGTGCGCGTGCAGAGTCCATGTGCAATTTGTCGCAATGAATGGTCTTCTCTCTTTCTCAGGAGAAGGATGCTCATAACGTGTCGGAGTGTGCCAGGACTGGAGGTGACCAGGCTCATCTCCTCATGTAAAGCTGCTTCGAACAGGAGGCCCTGGAGCTTGAGACGTGCCATGCACCTAGGTCCACTGGTGTTGGTGAGGCTGGGGTGGAATGAACGGTATTTGAGGCCAACAGTGAGATCCTCAATGTCCTCCCAACATCCATAGCACTGATGATTGTTTAATTTGTTATTGTTGCAACATTGCTCGGTCACAGAGTGATAGAGTCAGAAATGTGGAGCATAGGCAAAGGTCCTTTGGCCCTTCGAGGATGCGTGCGTCAAGCGCTTTCCTAAGTCTCCTAATCCTATTTCCCACCACTATCCCCATGGCCATGTATGCCATGGCATCGCAAGTGCACATCCAAATACTTATTACATGTTAGGAGGGTTTCTGCGTCCACCACCCTTTCAGGCAGTGCGTCCCACATTCCCAACACCCTCTGTGGGCAAAAAGTTGCTCATTACATCCCCTGTAAACCTCATGCCCCTTACCTTAAATCAATGCCACCTGGTTACAGATCCCTCCGCCAAGGGGAAATGTTCCTTTCTTTCGACCCTATCTATGCCCCTCATAAGTTTATTCACCTCAATCATGTCACCCGTCAATCTCCTCTGCTCCAAGGAAAATAACCCCAGTCTATGCAATCTCTCCTTGTAAGTGAAACTCTCCAGGCCAGGCAACATCCTGGTAAACATCCTCTGCACTCTCTCCACTCCAATCACATTCCTCCCAGAAACTGCATTTCAGAACTGCATGCAGAAGTACAGTTGAAGATGCTGAAATGAACAATAAGGACAGTGGATCAGTCAGAATGCACCCAGTAACACACTTCATCCCTTTCCCCTGGTTCATTAGCTGCACTTGGAACATTACCTCCCTGCTCCTATATTCTATGCCTCGGCTAATAAAGGCAAGTATGCCAAATGCCTTCTTAAACACCTTATGCATTTGTCCTGCTACCTTAAGAGACCAGTCGACCTGCGCACCAATGTCCCTCTGATCTTCGTTACTTCCCACAGTCCTACCATGCATCGTGTAGTCGTGTGCCTTGTTTGTCCTGCCCAAGTGCATCACCTCACACTTATCCACATTACATTCCATTTGGCATTTATCAGCCCATCTGACCAGCCCGTCTATATTAGCCTGTAACGTCAGGCTATCCTCCTCATTATTTGCCACCCCACCAATGTTCGTGTCCATTGGTTCTGGAAGGTTGAGCGCATAATGAGCCAGGGGGAAAGGGATGAAGTGTGTCACTGTCTGGACACTAACTGGTCCACTGTCCTTGTTGGTCATTTCAGCATCATCAGAGCATGGCCACCAGGAGGAGCTGCAGATGCCGCCTCTCACACCTGAGGGCCCTCAAGTCTCACCTGCGTCACACCATTTCTGTGAGGCAGGCACCAGCGCAGATACTAGCAACTCGGTGGGCATTGGAACATTGGCTAGTGTCCTGGGTCACAGTGGTGAGGGCACTTCACATTCACTGGAGTAGCTGGCAGAGACAGAGAGTGCTGATGGTGCCAGCCATCGGAGGACTTCAGGGGACCAGGCACATGCTCAGTCGGTGCCTAATGATGTGCCTCTGGAGTTGTCCATGACGCAGCAGCTGTAGCAAATATGGCCAGGTGTGCGGGAGCATCTGAGAGTGTTGCATGAGACTATGCTTCACTTGGTGTCTGTGGTGGAGGAGTCCATGCGGAGCATCAGTGATGCAATGAGCCTCATGGCAGAGCATCATGCTTCCTCCATGGAGAGAGTGGCAACTCTCGTGGAGAGGCACCTTCAGGAGAACGGCTCCTTGAGTTACACTCGGACCTGCAAGCCCTCACAGTGCCAATGGCCACAGCTGGTCAGTGCCAGTGTGGGAGATGGTGTGGGCTTCAAGCTTCCCAGCTCGTTGCCCATCCATCGACGGTGAGCAGGGAGGTGCTGGGCGACATCATGTCAGCGGAGCAGCTGCCTGTTGTATCCGCGAGCTCCTCTTATGGTGCTCTGGATGAGGGCACCAGATGCACCGCCCCTCTCCCAGTGACCACTTCATCCGGTGAGGCTGCAACGATTGGGGAGATACCAGCTGTGGAACTGGCTGCATCCTCCCAGGTGGGGCCAGCACAGGCTCCACGGGCCAACAGGACAGCAGAGTCAGCAGGCTGGCTCAGATGCCATTCTGAGCGATGGGGCGGCAGCGAGACATAGCACCATAAACGGAAGCATAAGGCACCTTAGGCACACCATAGTTTGTCACTGGTGCTTTTGTGTTGGCCTGAGATTAGGTCCTTAGAATTAATTTCTGCTTGATTACAGTATTGTTTTGCAGTTGGGAGAACATCTGATGTTAAAATTAAAAATCAGATGTGTTACCATGGTTGAGGGTGGCTTATTTGTTCTGCATGTGTACGTTTAAGAGAAATGTCATGAGTGTTTGTTTGGATATTCAATATTATGTCCAAAGCCCTTAGTTCCTGCCGATGACCTGGCAGATTTTGCACCTAGGTGCCGAGTATGGATGCGCCAGGCAAGGCTGGTCCTGCTGATCCATTTGTGTTGTGCTAGCTGAAGGTTCATTGGATTAAAGCCTGCCTCCTTGGTGTAGTCCCGGGTCAGCATCTACCCCCTCAGCATTCTCCTGTGCCTGCTCATCCTCAGACTCACTGCTGGACTCATCGTGTGCAGCCGCAGACACTGCGTCAACGTCTTCATCGTCCACTGTGTCCCCCCTTTCCAGCACAAGATTGTGGAGAGCGCAGCATGCCATCACTATTAAAGAGATGCGATCTGGGGGGTACTGGAATGCACCCCCTGAGCGGTCCAGGCATCGGAAGCGCATCTTGAGAAGACCATTGGCTCTCTCCACCACAGCCCTTGTGGTGCCGTGGCTCCTATTGTACCGCTGCTCAGCTTCTGTTCTTGGATGGCGGAGAGGCATCATGAGCCACCTTCTGAAGGGATAGTCCTTGTCACCCAGCAGCCAACCATCCAGCCGGGCTGGAGCACTGAAGAGCCCCGGCACCTGGGAGTGTCTGAGGATGTAGGCGCCGTGGGAGCTGCCGGGTACCTTGCACAGACTGGTAGAATCAGCATCCTGTGATCACACACTATCTGCACGTTCATGGAGTAGAAGCCCTTCCTGTTGACAAAGGCACCGGGCTCACCTGCTGGCGCCTTGATGGCCACATGTGTACAGTCTCTAGCACCCTGGACACGGGGGAAGCCAGCAATGGCCGCGAAGCCTCTGGCTCATTATGTCTGACTTGCCTGGTCCCAGCGGAAGTGGATGAAGGTCAATGCATGTCTGAACAGAACGTCTGTAACCTGCTTGACACAAGTGTGGACAGCTGATTGGGAGACACCGCAAAGATCCCCCAGCGAGCCCTGGAAGGAGCCAGAGGCATAAAGTTGAGGGCAACTGTGACCTTCAGAGCCACTGGCATGGGGTGTCCACCCACACAGTTAGGGGAAATCTCAGGGCCAATCATCTGACAGATGTAGGTGACTGTCTCCCTTGACAGTCGGAGCCTCCGTCGTCACTGCACCTCGGACATGTTGAGGTAACTACTTCACCGCCTGTATACTCTGGCAGCAGGATAGTGACGTCTTCTGCGGCCCCTTCCACCTTGGACAACCTCTTGGCCCTGTTCCCCTTGTTCCCCTTGTTCCTGTGCCTGTCCTCCCAAAGGTGGCTCCCCTGGAGGCTGATTGTGCACTCCTGGCCTCCACCCCCTTCTAGCCCTCCCTTCCTCCTCAGAGGAGCTGCCTCCAGCGGACATGTCAGAGCCCATACCCAGGCTAAACGGAGGCCTCTTGAAAGCTACAGGCCTGCTAAAGATTCCTGACTGAAGAGTGCTGACCTGAAGGTTCAAGTTATACAGGAAGCTGCTGGAATTCGTTCTGAACCGCTACAGATCACACAGGCAAGTTTAAAAAACTTTCTGCAATAAATACTTCACAGACGAGATTGACAACCGCATAGAGCCCTCTTATCCTGCCTGTGGATGAGGCTCATAGAAAAGACTCCTACCTGCCTGCCCGTTGCGCCCATGCACTGGCCCAAAGATCACACAGGTGCCTAATAACCGCTGTTGATTGACGAATAAAGGGCCTTAACTAGCCCGTTAATTAATGGCGGGCGTACGTCGAACTTCATCCACCCCTACATGTCAAATTGAATATTCTGCCCCATGTCGTGCATGTCTGTTTTGAGTGAAATTATTTTTCTAGATTGCAGCTTTGAATGGATCGATGGAGAAATGTTGAATTTCCCCCTGCCTTTAAGAATGATGGATTTTAGCTCAATTAAAGTGAACGATAAAAGTCCTATGTATATTGTTTTGTTGATTGCACACAGCAGTAACTACTACATGCATTTGCACAGTGTCTTTAATGTAAGAAAACATCACAGATGCATAACTGAATAAAAAGTGACACTGAGCCAATGATGAAGGCTAAAACCAGGGATGGTTTAAGGGATGAGAGAGAAGTGAAGAGGCAGGGAGGTTTAGACAGGGAATTCCAGAGCTTAGAGCCACTAGTGGGGCCATTAGGATGGCTGGAATAGCAGAACAAAAGAAATTGGGATGCACATGACGTCAGAGTTGGAAGAACGCAGAGTTCTTGGAATATTGTAAGGTTACGTAGATATGGAGGAGCAAAGCCATGGAGTTATTTGAATGTGAGAGTGAGAATATTAGAATCAAGCTGTTGCCAGAATGTTAGACAACATACATCAGCGAGCACAGGGGCAATTGGTGAATGGGGCTTGGTGCAAATTAGGGAACGATTGCCAGAGTTTTGGCTGAGCTCAAGTTTATGGAAGAAACTGAATTTTATAAAGGTCCATCTCTTTCTCCATATTCTCCATTTCATATACTGTTGTTGTAACTCTGCTGGGTTATCTTCCCTTTATTGCACTGAAGTGACCGTTTTTCATTTGGGACCCCTGAAAATGAGCTTCAGTGGACTATTTGATTGGCGAAGGGGGTTGGGGGGGGAGTCACAACTGAATCAGATCATGTCCTCACGCAACATCCACATGCACATGGCCACCAGCCCAAAGAGGAGAGCATTTTAAAAAGAATGAATGTTGTGCTCCCATAAGGCAGGGATGCCAATGCTGAGGAGTGGAATATTTTCCTTATGATTTGCAATGGCAGACTCAACGACTCCTAGGCCAGGGTTTTTCAGTCAGTGTGCGGAGGTGGGCCTGACAAGCCACCAGGTAAAAATGATGCACGATGACGTCGGGCACATGTCCCAAGGTCATTGCGCTGTCTCACGATGTTTCGTTCGGCGGGTGCGTGCCAGAGTCGGCTGTGTGCCCGCCGATATTTAAAAGGCCTATTAAGGCCATTAATGAAGTAATTAAGTTCAACTTTATGCTGTTGTCCAACCTTATGGTTGGCGGGCAGACGATAAGACCAAGTGGCCTTTATATTTTTTTAGGAAATCTCATCCCGCTCATGGTTGAGGTTTCCTAAAGCTTTTACAACTTAAATAAAAAGTTTCTATGAAAAATAAAACACAGTCACGTGAGGAGACGTTTCATTAAATTTTCATCGGTTTTGTTTATTTTTTTAACAATCGCTTCAATTCCCCTGAGCCAAATCCGTGCCTCAGGGAGATGGAAGCGCTCTTTCATGCGCATGCGCAAAAGAGCCCTGGGTCTGACTCTCCCTCCTCCCCCTGCCCGCACAGCTAGCACTCAGCACTACCGCTCGCGCATTACGCTGGGCGGGCCTTAATTGGCCCTCCCGCGTAAAATGGCGGTGTGGAGGCGATGGCGGGCTGCGATCAGCTCCACGACCACCCCCGCCCACTCCCGCCGAGCCCACCTGACATGGGAAATATTCTGCCCCTAAGGTCCCCTTTAACTCCATTTCAGGTTGGCATAGTCTCAGGTGTAAGGCCAGGAGTATGAGTCAGATCAGATATGCCATCCTAGGTTGAAAAACATCAGTGCCCAAGACACAAATGTGAATTTGTTTCTCCCCTTTAGCCTTTTCTCCCGTTACCATCTCTCCTGGAGATGATGATTTATGTTGGGTATATTGCCATGTTCCTCAGCAGCCATCTTGTGCATTGCCTGCATTGCTTTGTTCATACTTGAGAATGAAAAGGGCTTGCACACAGGCAACATGACCTTGGGCTGTTTGAAGTCAGCTGTAGTTCTTCAAACTGGCATTTCAGACCAGTTCAGCAATTGAATTTGATGCCGTGTGGTGCATTGCATTAACCTACAGAGTTGGGACAGTTACTGTATAAATACATTGCTTAATTGTGGAATTCCGAGCAAAGGAACTTTGCTCAGCTTTAACAGGACTCATGTAGATTCACTAAAACATCTCTTGACTACACAGAGGATAAACACAAGCCATCAAAACAGGGGTATAATGGAGCCATAAGACTTATTCTTTGTACATAATTGAAGGTTGATTTTCATTGTTGCTAAATAAATTGCCAGGGAATATGATCTTATAATTTCCCTGTACTGCACACAAATGGCACAACTTATTGTACAACATTAAACAAACAGCTGGAAATGTACTTAAGGTGTCCTTGTGATTTTAGTTGAATAAACTGGTTGCAATGATTATTATTTGTGGCAGAAAAGTGCTGATTTTAACTCTGGGTGAGCTGGAACAGGAAGAATAGGAGTGGAACATCCACAGACTCCTTAGTGTGAAGCCCAGGCCATTTTAGCTCCCGATCCTCATTTACATTTCTCTACACAGTCTCCTTTCTGAAGCTAGCGAGAGTGGTGGCAGGCAGGAGCTGGAAATTAAGCAAGAGGCAATCTGTAACCAGGGACCTAAGGGTACAACCACTGGCATAAGGCTTGTTCTGGGGTGGGGATGCTGCAAAGTAGTGGAGCATTCCCGAATACTTTTCCTCCTATTCCAACCAGAAATCCTCACCAGAACCAAAGTAGAATTTAACTTGGTCTCTTCTAGTCCCTACTGGTAGGTTTGGCACTCTGTGGCCTTCCCACAACTTCACATCACATCATTGATACCATTGGGCCAGCCTGGGCTGGATGGTACTCCTTGTCCAATCTGAGGTAGATGCTGGGGGTGGCAGGGGGCGTGGGGATTGCGGGGGGAGGGGGTTAATGTGTGGAATGTGGGATGACTGAACCACTCCCTTCACCGTCATAACCACTTGCCCGCACCATTCCGACCACAGCCGCAGCTGGTCTTAAATATGCATCTACATTATAACTGCATTATTGTGTCAAGTTTTAAAAAAAAAATATTTTTTCATGGTAAGAAGGCCAAAAATCGATTTCATGCCGCCCTGAAACCAGTTTGCAAATGTCTGCTCCACCTGTCAATGGGGGGCAGCCTTCCCCACCCCTGCACATCAGGAATGTCATTTTAATACATTTGCACCTAATTACAAGCCCTGTTTACCGGAATCACCCCCACATTAAATTTACCACCCACACTGGTGGAAAAACATACCGGCCTAAAATACATCTTAACAAGTGTAACGTGCAGAAGTCAGGACATACCGTAAGGGCCTTGCTCACATCATGGACATCCGAGGAGCAGAAGGTGCTGGAGCCCGACATCAACAGGGCCCTGGAGGAACATGTGCATCGGCTGCTGGGTGGATTCTCATGGACGTGGCTCTGTCGCGATGCAGCTCACAGAAGGTGGGAGGTCTCCGTTGATGTCTGGGGTCTGCTTTGGGGCATCACGGTCTTGGCCATGAGCTGCTATGGATGATCACCAAGGGTGGGGAGAGAGGAAGGCCCAGCTGTGAGTGGGAGAGGAAGGTGTACCAGGCGGGGCTGGGAGAGGAAGAACTAAGTTTGACTGGGGGAGAAAGGTATATTGAGGGCGGTGAGATTGGTTGGGGGTGGGGGGGGGGTGGTGTGTGCGAATGAGGTGTTGGAGGGGGAGGAGGGTGTAATCGGGGAGAATGTGGCAACTAGGGAGGTAGGTGTAAGGGGGAGGAAGGTGTAAGGGAAGGTGTTTGAAGGGGGGAAGGACTTGGTGGGGAGGAAGGAATTTGGAGGGGAGATGGAGATCGGAGAGGGAAGGAATCCAGGGGAGGAAGAAGTAAGGGTGGAGGGAGGAGTAAGGGTGGAGGAGAGAGTAAGGGGGGAATGTCCAGATGAACATGCAAGGGAGGGATCTCTGGAGTTAATGACTGCCTCTTGGGAAGCAAACTGAGGGTGGGCATGGTAGGAGGGAATGGTGAGTGTGAGAAGGGGCAGAGGGAGCCGGTAGGGTGGGAGGGTGAGGGTGTGATGGTAACGGTAGAAGGGATGGTGATGGTGGTTTATGGGGTCTCGGAAGCAGAAATGGACCCTAGGGCTGTGAAGAAGGAAGCCGGGGAGATCAATGTGGATGGGGGTAGGATTCTCGGGAAGGAAGGGAACGTACATGTTCACCTCAGCATCCCAGAAAGAAAAGAGCTCTGGTTGGTGGGTGACTGTAGGGAGGTGGAAGGTGATGCCAGGGGAGGTCAACAATGATGGGGGTAAGCACATGGGTGATTGGGGGAGGGGAAAGGACAAGGGAGCTGAGAAAAAAAACTTACTTCAACCATGTCCTTAAAATCGAAAGTGAGAGGAACTTCATGTTGGGTGGGCTCAGGTGCTGCATGGGAGTGTGATCAGTGGGTGGGCAGAGATGCAGGTCAGCTCAGATGGACAACTGAAAGCAAACCCTAGCAAGCAGCATTGAAAATGAGTGTCATGGAGGAACGCTCCGCGTGTGTAGGAGAAAGCTTACGTGAAGTTCTGCCACACACACACTTCCTTCCAGAATCACTCATGGTCTGGCTGCATGCAGCTGAACTGGTAGTGGTGGTTGGGGTGGTGGGAATGCAGGGGGAGGACTCGTGAAGCCTGTAAATGAAGCTGAAAGACACCGTTACACATCACTCAGTGAAAGTGAATATATTTTCGGATTATAAAGTGACAAAATGTGTTCATATGAATGTACAAACATGTGAACAAGAAGTAGGAATAGGCCATTCGGCCCCTTGAGCCTGCTCCACCATTCAATAAGATCATGGCTGATCTAATAGTAACCTCAAACCTGCATCCCCCCTACACCCGGTAACCTATCACCCCCTTGCTTACCAAGAATCAAGTACTCTGCTTCTACCACCTTTTAAGGAAGAGTTCCAAAGGTTCACGACCCTCTGAGAGAAAAATATTTTGCCTCATCTCCGTTACAAATGGGTGATCCCTATTTTTAAACAGTGACCCTTGGTTCTAGATTCTCCCACAAGAGGAAACATCTTCTCCATATCTACCCTGTCAAGATCCTACGGGATCTGATGTTTCAATCAAGTTGCCTCTTACTCTTCTAAACTCCAGCAGATACAAACCTAACCTGTCCAACCTTTCCTCATAAGACAACCCGTGCAACCACACAAACATTCCATGCATCCTTATTGTCTGCTGTGGTGAGCGGAGACATGGACAAGATGAGGACGCAAGCTCCAGAGGATATGATCCTGTTGGAGATCTAAGGGTGTGTGTGGGAGTTAGTGGTGTTGTCCCTTGCAGTGCAAGATCCTTGTGGATGTGTGATGGGTCTGTGTGTGTGTGAGTTGAGAGTGATGAGAAGAGTGACTTATGCTGGCGGAATAGATGAAAGCATTCATCCTCTTCCTACATTGGATGGCTGTCCACTTTTGCAGGGCATTGGCACTGACCACTGCTGCCATTGCATCCCTTGCTGGATTGGTGACATTGCCTGCTGGTCTTCACCTAGAATGGGAGTAGACGATATTGCGGTGGGCCTCCACTGTGTTCAGTGTCCACTTGAGGGAGGTATCGCTAAGTTTCGGGGAAGTATGCTTCCTCCCCTTGGCAGCCATCAGCTTCCAGCAGATTCCTATCCCTTGAAGAGTGCTAGCTCTGTGCAGAGACAGCCTTCAAATATGGCGCCGGTTTTACTGAAGGCCTGAGGTGATGGTGGGTGGGTGAATCTGAAGCTGCCCCACCATCGTTTCAGTCTGTTCCCTGGGAATGAATTATTAATGAAGCAGGAAATGCCAGGAATGAGACAATACGCTATTGCGGCCAACGGATAAAATGTCCTTTTCCCATCCGCTACTGTTACTTAGTGCAAATCTGGGACAATTCCACCCATGGTCATCATTACAGAGGCTAGTTTTTAATTCCAAATTTTATGAAGTGTATTTAAGTTCTTCAACTACTCTGGTGGGATTTGAACCCATGTCTGCAGAGCATTAACCTCGGCCTCTGGATTACCAGTCCAACGACATTACTATTACACTATCATTTGCCCCTAAAGTGATTCAATTACTTACTGGCACTGCAGTTACAATGTAAATGTAACCTGAATCTAATGTCAACCCATATGCAGCAAAGTAGGCTGAGACTCCCCCAAGGAGACAATATCACTTGGCAATAAAAGCAAAAAGCCATACAGACTCGAAACGTTAACTCTGTCTTTCTCTCCACAGATGCTGCCAGACCTGCTGAGTTTTTCCAGTAATTTTTGTTTTTGTTTCACTTCAGAATGATTTGGTGCTGGACACCCAATTGACGCTACACAAATTTTGCGACTTTGCAAAGCCAAAACTGCTCTGGACCGTAAGGTCACCTTTAGGATCCACATTTTTTTTTCCTGACCTCTGAAAACAGAATCAGCATTGACTCAACTCAATTAGAAACTTGGGAAAATTCAAATTGCTGTTAGTTTGAGGAAACACATATTCTCTGTGTTTTCTCTACATATATCCCCACTCCATTGATATCCATAGTTTTGTTCACATGGATACCTAAGGGTTATAAACCACGAAACCTCCTTTGTTATGACTGCTTCCATCCACATGCTTAGAGAAGGGACTGACTTATTTCCATGTGTGAATTAATTGACCTTGTTTGTATCCCAGTTGCTTTTATAGCTTATATTTGTTTAGGCCTGTGGGAAAGATGAAAAATCGTGCCGCAAATCAACTAAACTGCTTCTGAAAATCACCCAACAGCTGGTTATGAAGCAACATTGGCACTGGTCTTTGGGAGGGTTCCATATATCTTCACTTTTTCTCAGGGCAAGATGAATGGTGTGCTTGGGAGGAGCGAAAGGAAAGGGAACAAAACCTTTCTTCAAAAAGATGGTTGTGAAAATCTTTTCCTGAAAAGTTTAAATCGTCTGAAAATAAAGTTTTGGCCATCAATCATTTCTTCACTCTTTAATCAATTCCAGTTCGAAAGTGAATGAATATTCATTCCAATCAAGAAACAGCCTGGGGCTTCTATTACTTCTTTTTGTTTAATCTTATTATCCTATCGTCGAATTGACTTTCAGTGTCTATGGGGCTTTTTTTATTAGTCTGCATACACAAGTAATGAGGTGTTCTAGATTGCTTTTGTGAATAAGCTCATCTCACTCTTGACAACCAGGATTCAAATTTGGATGATAAATATATTTTTAAGAGTTTCTACTGATATATTGGGGCAGCCAAGAGAGCAAATGCACCAGTTTGTGATAATCATTTGTGTGGAATTCAATATTCCTGAAATACAATCATGCAGGGCAAAACTCTTGTTCAAGTCTAAAGTGAAAGAATGGATAGAATATTATGGGGGTATGGGAGGTTCGCCACCACTTTGCCCCCCCCCTCACCTCCACCCCCCACAACCTGGAAGCAAATTGGGCATGGAGCCAACCCTCTCCATGCCAGCCCACCCCGCAGCCATAATGTGCTGCAGCTGGGCTTAGAAGAGGCAATGTGAGACTTCTGCCCTTCACTGGGGAGGAAGACCCACCTTCGGGAGCTGCTGGCCAAGTCGATTGGCAGACAACTCCGTCAATCCCAGCAGCGCCAGGAGTACATTACTGGGCATTGCCGGGACTGCAGCCAGGAAGAAGAAGGGGGCCCGATGGATCCTGGAGACAGGTAAGTCCAGGTTCTTGGCAGGGAGGGTTTAGGCAGGTTAGCGAGGTGGCTGGTGGGGATGGTGTGTTTAAAAAAATGGCTGAAGGCACTGGATAATGCAGAGGCTAAGGGCCCTGACAATATTCCAGCAATAGTAATGAAGACTTGTGCTCCAGACTTACCACGCCCCGAGCCAAACTGCACAAGTACAGCTACAACACTGGCATCTACCCGACCATGTGGAAAATTGCCCAGGTATGTCCTGTACACAAAAATCAGGTCAAATCCAACCAGGCCAATTACTGCCCCATCAGTCTACTCTCGATTGCCAGTAATGGAAGGGGTCATCAACAGTGCTATCATAGTGCTATTGCTTAGCAATAACCTGCTCACCGATGCCCAGTTTGAGATCTGCCAGCGCCACTCAGCTCCTGGCCTCATTATAACCTTGGTTCAAATATGGACAAAAGGTCTGAACTCCCGAGGTGAGATGAGAGTGACTGCCCTTGACATCAAGGTGGCATTTGACTGAATGTGGCATTAAGGAGCCCTAGCTAAACTGGAGTCAATGGAAATTGGGGGAAAACTCTCCACTGGTTGGAGTCATACCTAGCACAAAGAAAGATGATTGTGGTTGTTGCAGTTAATCATCTCAGCTCCTGGACATCGCTGCAGGAGTTCCTCAGGGTAGTTTCCTTGGCCCAACCATCTTCAACTGCTTCATCAAAGACTTTCCTTCCAACATAAGATCAGAAATGGGGATGTTTGCTTATGATTGCACAATGCTGAAAACCATTTGCGACTCCTCAGATACTGAAGCAGTCCATGTCCAAATGCAGCAAGACCTGGATGATATCCAGGTTTGGGTTGACAAGTGGAAAGCAACATTCATGTTACACAAGTGCCAAACAATGGCCATCTCCAACAAGAGAGAATCAATCCATTGCCCCTTGACGTTCAAGGGCATTACCATTATTGAATCCCCACTAGCAACACCCTGGGGGTTACCATTGACCAGAAACTGAACTGGACAAGCCATATAAATACTGTGGCTACAGGAGTAGGTCAGAGACTAGGAATCCTGCGATGACTAACTCACCTCCTGACTCCCCAATGCCTGTCCACCATCAACAAGGCACAAGTCAGGAGTGTGATGGAGTACTCTCCACTTGCCTAGAAGAGGGCAGCTCCTACAACACTGAAGAAGCTTGACACCATCCAAGTCAAAGCAGCCCGCTTGATTGGCACCACGTCCACAAATATTCCTTCCCTCCACTACTGACGCACAGTAGCACCAGTGTGTACCATCTGCAAGATGCACTGCAGGAATTCACCAAGGCTCTTTAGACAGCACCTTCCAAATCCACAACCACTACCACCTAGAAGGACAAGGGCAGCAGATAGATGGGCACACCAGCACCTGGAAGTTCACCTCCACGTCACTCCCCATCCTGACTTGGAAATATATCATCGTTCCTTCACTGTCGCTGGGTCAAAATCGTGGAACTCTTTCCCTAACAGCACTGTGGATATATCTACACCACATGGACTGCAGCGGTTCAAGAAGGCAGCTCACCACCGCCTCCTCAAGGGCAGCTAGGGATGGGCATTAAATGCCGGCCCAGCCCGCGAAGCCCACATCCCGTGAATGAATTAACAAATGGAGCAGGTGTCTAGGAGGAAAGAAAAGGGGTGTTTTATCTTAGGGAGATTGCCCCACCAATCATCAAAGGGAAGTCCCCAAAGATAGCACCCCCATTTCCTTCCTGCCCTTTGAAGAAATTTTGTAATTTCTGGCCTGCCCACTCCTGCCCAGACCAGCTTGTTAACAAACCTATTTGATCCTTGATTATTTATTTAAATATGGTGGGCGAGCTGCCGATTTCACTGCCTGCCGGACCGCCCCCCACCCCCCCCCCCCACCCACCACCAACCCCCCCCCCCCCCCCCCCCCCCCCCCTTCCTCATGTATGCTGGGGGTCAAGCTCAGGGCTGGGCAGGAAGGTGGTGTGTGGGCACCCACCCAATTTTATGTGTCCCTCCCACTGAAAACACATCTGGCAGAGCACATAAAATGCAGCCCAATTTCTTCACTGATATACTTAGTGATAATATACTAGCCAAAATCTGATTATTTGGTCTCTTATATCATTCATTTTTTTTTTTAAATTATGCTCTCAGGTTATCCTTTTTGAATCAGCACTGTCCCATTGTAAATTCGTGTCTGGTAATCAACTGTAATTATCTCAGTGTACACCAACAACATTCAGCTTTCTGACTTTCTTTCCTATCACTATATCAAGCATCTCTCTCTTTCTCTCCTTTGAGGGAGTCAAACCTTTAAGCTAATGCTTACGACCTTCCCCACCCATACAAACATACAACAATTCATAGGTACTGATGTAAATCTCGTAAATACTGTAATCATGATCATTTGTATTGTGTGTGAATTGTATGAAAATAAATAAATAAAATTTAAATAACTTAAACAGTTAGGTAATCTGCTCCTGAAAACCTTATTCGTACCTTCATTACTTCTAGACTTCCACACTGCTGGTGGGGCTCTCACATTCTATCCTCTATAAACATGAGGTCATCCAAAACTGTGCTGCATGTGTCCTAATTCACACCAAATGCTATTCATCCATCAGCTCATGCTCGCTGACCTACACTGACTATCAGACTTTTTATCCTAGCTTTCAACTCCTCCACCTAATCGCCTCACCTCACCCCCATTCCTTGCCCTCCACCCACAAAAATGTCCAAGGTATCTGGGCCGCACAAAATGATTGTTCCACCATTAGTGGTTGTGCAAACACAGCTGCCAGATCCTAAGCTCTGGAATTCCCTCCCTAAACCTCTTTACCTCTCTACCTCTCTCTCAAGACACTCCTTAAGACCTAAGATAAAAGCAAAAAACTGCGGATGCTGGAAATACAAAACAAAAACAAAAATACCTGGAAAAACTCAGCAGGTCTGACAGCATCTGCGGAGAGGAATACAGTTAACGTTTTGAGTCTGAATGACTCTTCATCAGAACTAAGGAAAAATAGAAAAGAGGTGAAATATAAGCTGGTTTAAAATCTACCTTTATGACCAAGATTTTCGTCATCTGCCCTAATATTTCCTTAGGTAGCTCGGTGTCAAATCTTGCTTTTTAATATGTTCTTGAAATGCCTTGCGCCAACTATTATGTTAAACGAATTTTATGTTGGTCATTTGAACAGCTGTAGACTTACCTAAGAGCTGGCAGGGAAAGGGGGTTACCAATGCTTAGTTGTCAGGAAATGGAGGACACTCCCTGACTGACCATGTATTGTAGTGTTAGAGCTGCTCATTCAGACAAGTTTGGGAAAGGAGGTCTGCCCTATATGGAAAAGGTAGGCGCATATTTACAAAATTACTTGTTTGGGGGGGGTTGGCATGAGTTAATGGAGACAGTCAATGTTGTCTGCACAAACCCAGATTGCACATAGGATTTGCGCAAGCAAAGAACTGTCACAGACATAACAGGTTAAAAGACAGCCTTCTGTGTTGGAAACTTCTATGGTTCTAAATACAAAATATGACAGTAGATCTGAAAAAAAACCTGCCAGTCCAAAGACAGTGTCATGACATTTTGTTACCCATTTACTCCCCCAAAGTTTATCCTGCTGTTATCTTGTATTTTCACAGAATTCAAAAGGCACTTGACATGTATTTGAAGAGGACTAATTTCCAGGATTATGGGATGAAAACTGGGGAGTGGGACTAATTAATCGGCTCTATCAAGAGCCAGCATAGGCATAACAGGCTGAATGGCCTCCATCTATGCTTTAGGATCTTATGGTCACTGTACAGAGGGCTTTAAACTAAACAAGATGGGTGAGGGATCAAGCTAGGGTAGAGATAACAATTCAAGGTGCAGAGTGAAGATAGGAGAGCAAAATAGTAATATGAGAAATGAGGGTCAGAGAATGGCAGGAAGGGACAGAGGGAAAAAACCTAAGAATACATCAACAATCAAGATTAGATGTTACAAAAGTAACAAAAAGACAAAACTAAAGGCTGTCTATCTGAATTCATGCAGCATTCATAACAAAGTAAATGAATTGATGGCTCATATTGAAGTAAATAAATATGATCTGATAGCAATTACAGAGATATGGCTGCAGGACGACAAAGACTAGATCCTTAATATTTAGGGGTACATGACATTCAAGAAGAATAAGAAACTGGGTAAAGGTGGAGGGGTAGCACTGCTAACAAAAGAGGGCATTGGTGCAATAGTTAGAGATGACCTTTGTTCAGGACATCAGGATGTAGAATCAGTTTGGGTGGAGATGAGGAATAATAGGGTAAACAAGTCATTAGTGAGAGTGGTCTACAGGCTCCCTAACAGTAGCCACAGTGTAGGACAAAGTATTCAAGAGAAAATATTGTGTGCTTGTGATAAAGGGATGACATAACCATGGGTGATTTTAATCTACACATAAACTGGAAAAATCAGATTGGCAGTAGTAGGATGAGGAGTTCTTAGAATGCTTTCAAGATAGTTTCTTACAGTAGCATGTCTGGAAACAAGCAGAGAGCAGGTTATACTAGACTTGGTATTATGTAATGTGACAGATTTAATTAACGATCTCAGAATGAAGACAGCGACCGCAATATGATTGAATTTTACATCCAGTTTGAAAGGGAGAGAGTGGGTCTATGAGGCTAGTATCTTAAACTTAAATAAGGCAACTATGTGGGGATGAAAGCTGAGCTAGCTGAAATGAACTGGGAAACTAGGCTAGAGGACAGATCAATAGAGAAGCAGTGGCAAACATTTAAGGGGATATTTCAGAATATTCAGAATAACTACATTACTATTATAAAGAAAAGTTCTAAGCGGAGGACCCATCATCTGTGGTTAACTAAAGAAGTTATGGAAAGCATCAAACTTAAGGAAAAAGCATACAACTCTGCAAATAGTGACAGGACAGCTGATTGGACAGAACATAAAGAATGGCAGAGAATGACTAAAAGATTAATTAGGAGAAAGAAATTAGAGTATGAGAGGAAGCTAGCTAAATGTAGAAATGGAAAGCAAGAGTTTCTACAAGTATTTAAAAAGAAGAGTAAGTGAAGTAAGTGTTAGTCCTCTAGAGCATGACAGTGGGGAGTTAATAGTAAATAATAAGGAAATTGCAGAAGAAATTAACACATATTTTGCTTGTGTTCAATATGGAGGATACAAAAATCATTCCAGTAACAGCTGCAGATCAGGAGGTGAAAGGGAGAGAGGAACTTGGTGAAATTGAAATAACTAGAGAAACAGTACTGAGCAAATTGCTGGAGCTGCAGGCTGACAAGTCTCCGGATCCTGATAAATTACATCCTAGGGTCATAAAAGAGGTCACTAATGAGGTAGTCGATGCGCTGATGTTAATTTTCCAAAATTTGCTGGATTCTGGAAAGGTTCCATCAAACTCAAAAGTAGCAAATATAACCCTTCTATTCAAGAATGGAGGGAGGCAGAAAACAGGAAACTATAGGCCAGTTAGCTTGATGTCTGCCGTGAGGAAGTTATTAGAATCGATCATTAAGGAGGTTATAGCTGGGCACTTAGAAGAACTCAAGGCAATCGGAAAGAGTCAGCATGGTTTTGTGAAAGGGAGATCATGTTTAACCAATTTATTGGAGTTTTTTGAAGGAGTACCATGCACAGTGGATAAAGGGGAGCCTGTAGATGTACTGTACTTAGATTTCCAGAAGGCATTTGATAAGGTGCCACATCACAGCTTATTACAGAAAATAAAAGCGCATGGTGTAGGGGATAACTCATCAGCATAGATTGGCTGGCTGGCAGAAAGCAGACTATGCATAATGGGTCTTTTTTGGATTGGCAGGATGTGATGAGTGGAGTCCCACAGGGGTCTGTGCTGGGGCCTCAACTTTTTACGATTTACATCAATGACTTAGATGAGGGGAGTGAAGACTTGGTAGCTAAATTTGCAGATGACACAAAGATAGGTAGGAAAGTATGTTGTGAAGAGGACATGAGGAGGTTGCAGATGGATATAAATGGGTTGAGTGAGTGGGCAAAGATATAGCAAATAGAGTTTAATGTGGGAAAATGTGAAGTTGTTCACTTTGGCAGGAAGAATAAAAAAGCAGAGTATTACTTAAATGGAGAACGGCTGCATTATTTTGAGATGCAGAAAGATCTAGATGTTCTAATACATGAGTCACAAAAAGTTAGTATGCAGGTACAGCAAGAAGACTAATGGAATGCTATCCTTTATTATGAGAGGGATTGAACATAAAAGTAAGGATGTTATGCTTCAGTTATCCAGGGCATTGGTGAAACTGCACCTCGAATACTGTGTGCAGTTTTGGTCTCCTTATTTAAGGAAGGATGTAAATGCTTTGGAGGCAGTTCAAAGGAGGTTTACTAGATTGATACCTGGAATGAGTGGGTTGTCTTATGAGGAAAGGTTGGACAGACTGGGCTTGTTTCCACCGGAGCTTAGAAGAATGAAGAGTGATTAGATTGAAATATACAAGATCCTGATTGGCCTTGACAAGGTGGATGTCAAAAGGATGTTTCCTCTTATGGGTGAGTCCAGAACTAGGGGGAACTGATTTAAAATTAGGGGTTGCCCTTTTAGGACAGAGATGAGGAGAAATTCTTTCTGTCGGAGGGTTGTGTGACTTTGGGACTCTATCTCAGAAGGTAGTGGAAGTGGGGTCATTGAATATTTTTAAGGCAGAGGTAGATTCTTGTTAGGCGGGGGAATCAAAGGTTATCGGGGTTAGATGGCAATGTGGAAATCGAAACACAAGAAGATCAGCGGAGCAGGCTCGAGGGGCCGAATGGTCTGCCCCATTCCTATTTCTTATGTTCTTATGTAAGCAGATGGATAGAGGCATTTGCGATCTAGTGTCTCTGCATGGGTGGAAAGCCACAGAGCTGCAGTTTCCAGCTCACAAAGGATGTGTGGACTTCTTGTGGAACTGTAGCAAAACACTTCAAGAGGGAACAGTTCACTGAAATACTCTAAAATTATATCATACTAATGCTGCTGAGTTGGAAGAGATATTTTTGCAGTTTTGTCACATTTACCATGTATACCTACCAAAAGAAGCTGCACTTACAACTGAAACTGTTGTTACATTGAAATCTTGAAGCAGCTTGATGCAGTAAGGCCTTATAAAACAACTTAGCTTCATGATGCCTCATCATTTACTGGGTACAAAAATGTATGTCTCCAGACATGCCCCTAAACCTCCGAGATTCCAAGATTGCTGCTCTGCTGACTGGACGTGGTGATACAGAATCGAAGGAAACACACCTGAACTGGAGGAGGGCCTAGAAACTGGAAGACCTTAAGCCCCTTTGAGAAGGTCACCTGGCTGACACACCATTTCAAATGGGAAAGATTAGCCAATTGTGCACACGATGCTCGAAGAATGCAATTTATTAAGCTGCCCCTTAAACATAATTTAATGAGCAGATTTGCATTGCTAATGATTATTATGGACAAGATGGAGCACTGCCACAGATAAGCATGAGGCCTGTTGCTCCCATTGTACTTCATAATGTTTGACAGCAATTTCTAATCTTTTTAAAAATTCATTCTCAGGATGTGGGTTTTTCTGGCAAAGCTTGCGTTTACCCTTTCCTATCTGCCCATGTAAGATGGTGGTGTTCCTTCTTCAATCATTGCTGGCTATATAGTGTGATACTAGTGAAAGTGACCATGAAGCTGTTGGATTATTATAAAAAAAAGACAACCCTTTCCTTTCTTTAGGGAAAGAATCAAGCCAGCCTAACCTGATTTGCACAATATGTGACTCTGGTCCTACAGCATGATTTGTTCTTAAGTGCACTAGTGAGTGACTTAATCATAGCAACCTGCTAGAAAGGGTACCATTGACATTTGCAACTGAATCTTTGAGCACTGTTTTACTTTCTCTAAGCCAAGAATGCATAGAGTAGAAAAATCTAATAAAAGGATTCAAGTGAGATTGTCTGAGAGTAAAAGTTTAGCAATTTCTGAATGTAACCTGCAGCCTTTAATGAGATTACAGCCTTTCTAATCATTCCTTTATGTTGTTAGTTTTAATGTATCCTGGACAGTTTTAAATGTTGTTTGGCATATCATGCTGTGTTTAGAAGCTCTGCTTCTGAGAAAGAACTGGTTGACATATTTAATGTCATCAATCAAGACTCCCGGTGGGCTAAAGGCAATGAATGGGATTGGGCAAATGTGAAAGTGGGCTCCCTTCCACACTGATCTGTTTTGTTTTTGTCTAGTATTTCACAGTGGTCAATGCATTGGGACAGTATTCTGCTGGAATGTCTATCATCAAAACTCAAACTGCCTACAAGGCCATTTGACACTGCCAAATGCCCTTGCCAATGCATCCTTCTGCAATTTTAACAGTAGTATAATCTATCACCAACATAAAATCCCTGAAGAGCATGTGTTGTCATTGTTAACAGGACCATGCACTGTAAAACCCGAGCACCATCTGTGAAACAGTCACAGAACACAAATCCGGATGTGTGACTGATAAACATTTTTTTTGCAAAATCAGTTCTCATTAATGTCAGGGAATGTCTGCGCTAGGGATGGAATTCTTCCTATTTCAGGCATCAAGTTGTCTACAAACAGGTCTAGCACAGCCACAAAAGAGTAATCCCTCATCCACCAGCATGACATTTCTTCCATTTCCCACACTTGGCATTCCTGCAGCTTCCCTGAGTGAGATTACCATTTAGTGTCACATTAGTTGCTGTGTTTTGTTTTAGGGCACAGTGTACTGCAACCTAGATTGAGGCTGTCCACATTCATTTCACATAGAACCTTCATGACCAGCAGACAGAAAAGACTCTTATCTCATCATTATTGGTTGAATTTGAACCTAGGGTCAGGAAAGTGTCTAATCTCCTTCACTAACTTAGTTGTCCCAAAAGCGGAAATTTATGACTGACAGGCAAACAATGAAGGGACAGTTAAGAAAGGAAATAGTTAATAACAAACCTTTAGGCCCATCAAGGCCCCTTCTGATATAAGCCATATCCAGACAATTATATTGAGAACTCCACCCATTTAATCTCTTGAGGAAATGTACAAAAGTATCTTTTATATCCATCTGAATAGGTAGACGTGGTAAAATTTAAAATATGGCATGTGCAACAGTGCAACACTCCCTCATCACTCTAAGTTTATATTGTTTAAGTCCTTGTGTGAGCTTGAGGTTGTTTAATATTCTAGCTAAGGAGCTGATTTATTCAATCTTTAGTCCAGAATTTTAAGATGCATTACATTATATTGTGGAGTTTTGGGGTGGGTGGGGGAGTTGTAATCCAAATTGCTTTTTTCAGAAAATGACAGCCTGTCCATTTATATTCGATTTGAACTCAATGAAATTACCTCCTTGGTTGAAAGCAAACAATCATGTTATCGACAATAAGTTGCATTCTGTGCCAGTGAAATTATGAAATGCCGGGATAGTAGAAAAAGAACTCTGCTGGAGTACAATGCAAGATACTCCTGTAGAGGTCCAAACACCTGGTTGTGACAATGGCATAAGACTTTATAGACTTGTATAGACTCAGCAGCCTCAGAACCACCGTGTTCTGGAATATAATTGATAAGCATTATTTGTACTTATGCTTCGAACTTGCCATTCTCAAACTGGTATTAACCCAAAACAAAAACAAAAATACCTGGATAAGCTCAGCAGGTCTGGCAGTTAATGTTCCGAGTCCGAATGACCCTTCAACAGACCCTTCAACAGAGTTCTGTTGAAGGGTCATTTGGACTTGAAATGTTAACTGTGCTCCTATCCGCAGATGCTGCCAGAACTGCTGAGTTTTTCCGGGTATTTTTGTTTTTATTTTGGATTTCAAGCATCTGCAGTTTTTTGCTTTTATCCTAGTATTAACCCAGCCCATCTCAGACACAATTATCCAGACAGAATTTATTTCTCTATCTGGGAGCCAACATCACAGGCCAAATACTGTCTTATCTGTAGGAGAGTTGGTGGGAGATTCTGATAGGAAGCTAGTTTCATTGCTTGCATCATTAAGTAAGCAGGTTGCTGCACTGTTTGGTTTAGATAGAGTTTGATATCTCTGTGAATAGACCCAGCAACAAAAAAATGAAAAAGAAATGCAGGACCATTCCTATTCAAGACAAAATACTGTCACATATCAAAAAGTTTATCATGCTGATCAAGGAAATGTTTATTGCTATGACTGGTTATGAAATTGAAATGAAATCTCAGAGTGATTCTTAGGTTTCTATGAGCAGAATTTTGCCATCGGTGAGCAGGGGGTGGGGCCCATGATGCGGAACCCCCAATGTCACCCCGCCCCATTTAAATTTTCAGGAAGGTAGGGGTGCAGCAGCAAAATCAGCTACGGGTCCGCTGACCTGTCAATGGCCAATTGAGGCCATTGACAGGATCAATTATACAATGAAAGGACCTGCGGTGGGATGAGGTTTCATGTAGGGCTTTAAAAAGTTTAATGAAGCTATTATGTAAATTATGAACATGTCCCATCTCACGTGACATTGTCACTTGAGGGGGGCATGTTGGGAATTTTTTTCCAAATTTTTCAAAGTGTATGCGATCTCCCTGAGGCAGCACTTAGCCTCAAGGAGATGTACGCTCTTTCGTGCGCATGTGTGAATGAGCGCACTCTCGCTTTTGGGGAATCCCCTCCACCTGCACAGGAAGCACATAGCACTTCCCGCCGGATGTCACACTGGGCGGACCTTAATTGGCCTGTCCATGTAAAATGGCGGTGGGGCCCGCTTCTCCAGCAGGGATCGGCTCCCCGCCCACCGGAGATTGACTTGGGCCCGCCCACCCCACAGGCAGAAAATCCTGCCCTATGTCTTTGTAATTCTACACCTGTCATGATTTGGAAAGGTCTAAGCAAATTTCTGAGTGAATTTTCAACACGGTCCTTTTCTGATATATTGCACTATCATTTCCTGAAGTTGCATTATTTTTGCTTATGCAGAATATTGTATACAGAGTAGTGTTTCTCTTTCAGTTTACGTGTCCATTATCTCCAGAGTATGTAGTTAATCAATAGTTCATGTTCTTTTCCTTGTTTTATGCTATAAAGTTAAAAACTATCTCCTGTGGTGTTGTATGTGGGTAGTCCATGAATTGGAATGTGATTTGTTTCAAACTCCTGGAAGGAAACAATGCTTTGCTGTGACTGATTGAATCTCCCAAATTCTATGCCAACAATCCCGATAATGGTAACTATCATGACTGCGTTCCACTTTTGCTTTTGCAGTCTGGTTACTGCTGTACTAATCAGAAAGCAAAGGGAAACCTCATGATCCAACTGGACTTTTTAACCTGGAGATTTATGACCCAAATTCTGTATATAGTAACTGAGTTACGGAGTATTTTCTCCTGGGGCTAATGTCAACCATCTTTAAGCGTGTCACATGATTGCCAGTCTCTCCTGAGTCAAATTGCAAAAGAAATTAAATTAAACCACAAAATGTTCCCGTTACCCCATTAAAACATTTGATGTTTCAGGATACTACCAGAATCTTGGAAAGCATCTCTTTGAGATGGCCATTTTATAAGACTCTCAGTTCCCTATCGCTCTTGAAATAAAGTCTCATATTATAGCAATAAAGTGCAAATAGTTTTTATTTTTGTAGTATTATTCTTGTGATGTGAAAATAAATATTTAAAAATATTAATTTTACAAAAATACTTTAGCTCTCCATGGGCAGAATCTTTAGGGGGGGCTGGTGCGATCGGTGGGTTGGGATAGGCTGGGGAATGGACTGCCGACCACGATTGGCCCACCAGTTTACAGTCAGCCAGTGTGAAGTGCGCACTGAAATACTCAGCACTGCCGGGGTGGGGGCGGAAGGAGGGTGGGCGCTGATGTAAGCGTGGGCATGGGCGAGGGCTGAGTGAAAGCTCCCTGAAGGCAGAGAGCTGCCTCGGGAGCTGAAGACTTGAAAACAGTTAAATAAAGTTTGTAAAATCAGGAAAAAATTGTCTGAGCACCACAATCAGTCACCTGAACATATACATGATAAAAATGCTGTCAATAGATTTTTATTTTTTTAAATTTAATTATGGAAAGTGGAGACCTCATCCTGCCCTTGGATGAGGATTCATGAAAAATGCAAAGTCCATCTGGCTGATTCACCCTTCCGCCAACCATAACGTTGGACAGGTCATGGAAAATCGGAGACAATTACAACTTTAATGACCTTAATAGTCCTCTTAATTGTCGGCGGGCGCGCTTCTGAATTTCGCCCTTGCCTGTCAATCGAAATGTCGTGCGAGCATGGGATGATGTCGGGTCGCTCACCCAACATCTTCCCGTGTGATTACACATCCGATTGGGTCAGACGCGTACCCGTACGCTGACCTAAAAGTTCTGTCCCATATCTTTCATTTCCCCTAATTATTCATTCCTGTTCTCGGTATTCTATTTTTTTTTATCTCTGTTGCTAATATGTCCCATTCTTGCATCTCTTTCCCTTGAAAAAGCAAGTTTGAAGCATTGGCTTGGTTTCCTCTGTCTCCAAAATCCCATCATCCATTTTGGAGCTGAGACCATGCTGAAAAACTTTGGTGTCTGATTGACTGGATGGAAACGTGATATTTCTTTTTGGTGTCAAACAAGTACCAACATCCCGAGGATTCAGATGGTTCCATAACAGATGTGGCCAGGTCTGCTTCTGACATTTTTTGAAGCGTCAAATTAGAAAAAGTTAATGTGAGACAATTCAATTCCTCTTTGACCTAAATAACTAATGCACTTCTGTAAGGATTGAATAAAATTAAGAAAGTAGAATTTCTTTGCAAAAAAAACCTGAGAAATATTAAGGAAAGCACATGAAATGTCATCACAGTACAAGGATCAGAATGTTAATGCCAGTATGCCAACTCAACCAGATGAAGAAGTTTTACATGCACAATTATAAGGTTGGAAAACCAGTTATTTAATTTAGATTGATATGTTTCACCTGTTAATATTAGCTATAAATAGAATATTATCTGAATCCTGGTGCATTGAAATATTTAAAGAATCTTTGGATCCCATCAAAAATTGCTTATTTTCAGTTCATAGCTCATGCCTTTTAGCTTGTGCCTATGCAGTAAAGATGGCATTATACTAAGACACGTGGGCTTTGATACATTTATATACACTATTAGGGTAATGTGTTAGTACCTGAATGTATTATCCTATGACTGCACCAATTCAATTGTTAACTGTGCCAATATTTAATGAACATTTCAACTTTGAAACAAGGTTTGTTGTATAGTTTAAAGAGGAAAAATTGGCTGTGGATGAAAATTGGCTGTGAATAACATATTAATTGCTTTAGAGAATTGAACTTTACTATTATATTTTACAGTGAATGTGGTTTTTGAATAGTGATGGTGGTAGAAACTGAGTTAAAATAAATCTCCAGATTAAATTGTTAATGGAAGAGACTTTAAATTTTGAAACCTATTAGATTTTTAAATTCAAATATGTTTCTAAATTCTAACTGTATGATTGTGGGTTGTTACTGACTAAAATTCTGAGGAATGTTATACCCTTTTTCTCTTTAGACCCAATGCTATCCCTTGTCGTCTTCTTATAAAGGAAGCAACTATCACTTGACTAACGTTCCATGCAAGCCTGTAGGGCTTTGATGCTTCACCCATGAGGGTATGGTTCATGCATGAGCTTAGACTGAGAAGAATATTTCCTATTGTTTTAAAGCACTTGGTTGCCCTTGGCTTTGAGAAAATGGCAATTTTCTTGAATGTCAGCAGCTTGTACAGTTATGGGGAACATTCTAGTCAAATGGAAATCTATCTCTGAACACAGGAACGTAGGAACATGAGTAAGCCATTCAGCTCATCGAGCCTGATCCACCATCCAATATGATCATGGCTGATCATCCACTTCAATTACTTTTTCCCATGCTATCCCCATATTCATTTATGTCATTGGTATTTAGAAATCCGTCAGCCTCTACTTTAAACATACTCAATGACTGAACTTCCACAATTCTCTGGAGTAGAGAATTCCAAAGATTCACAAACCTCTGAGTAAAAAACTTTCTCCTCAACTCGGTCCTAAGTGGCTTCCCCCTTATTTTGAGATTGTACCCACTGGTTCTAGACTCCCCAACTAGGGGAAACATGTTACCTGCATCCACCCTGTCTATCCCTTTAAGAATTTTATAGATTTCAATGAGATCACCTCTCATTCTTTGAAACTCTAGAGAATATAGGCCCAGTTTCCCCAATCTCTCTTCAAAGGACAGTCCTGTCATCCTGCGAACAAGTCTGGTGAACCTTTGTTGCATTCGATCTATGACAATAATATACTTCCTAAGGTAAGAGGACCAAAACTGCACACACTACTTCAGGTGCAGTCTAACCTAGGTTCTATACAATTGAAGCAAGACTTCACTACTCCTGTACTCAAATCGTTTTGCGATAAAGGCTAACATACAATTAGCCTTTTTCATTGCTTGCTACACCTGCATGCACCTGACATCAACATCTAGCAATAGCAATTGGCAACAGACATCATGGCTGTTTTTAGTTCCACTTTGGTAGTTTTGGACCGGAAAGGGAGTTATTATGCTCTATTACTATTCTGGGTGAGACTAGCCAACCAGAATTAAACCTGGTCCTTCTTGACCTTTGTGGCTTCGTGCACACCTTTTGGTTTATTCCATACTGAGCCTGTTTCTAATGCATAGACCCACTGGTGGTGTACTGAGCTCAATTTCAGCAAAACTTTTGCAATATCTTTTAACTCAAGGTCAGCCATTTGAACAATTAATTCAAAAATAAGCTACTAATTTTATTGATATGTACATGTTCTTTCTGTCTGAAAAATTAATCCTCAGCATTCTAAGAATTACACTGACAACCAATTTAAGATTGTCAGTCGGACTTGCAATGTGATACATTTGTGTGTACTGGAAGCTATATATTAATACACAGGCCCCTGTTCTTTATAGACAGACAGAACATGTACCCACTTTGCACCTGTTTAAGCTGAATAAAATAATTTTATTGATAGAATTTATCATGTACATTCAGAGCTCTTAATTTTTGAAAATCTTGGAGCTGTTGGCAATGATTTTGGAAAGCTCCATGTGCCCACTGGCAGTTGGCATTTAGAATTTACATAGTAAGTTGGGGATTTTAGTGTTGGCATTCTAATACAGAGCTAGAACAGCTGGAAAAGGTTATCAATTCATTGTTTTCACCTCTGAGTCACAAGCTCATCTGGATTTTGGCTCCCAGGTTGGGAACGCAGAGTTGGGATATTTCCCAGCTTTGCAAACCTGTCTCAGGAGAAAGTGCCCCGGAAGTTGGAATTTTCATTCCAAGGCGTTGGGTTTCTCTGGGAGTTGGGCCAGGCTACCATGGAGGCTGCCTGAAGTAGAGGTGGGTTGGGCAGAAGGCCTGCTGAAGGCTGAAGTTTTTATATAACTCAGTAAAACATAAAACAGCTGCCACCCTGCACAGCCTCTATCTCCACCCCATACACACTCCCCATGCACTATCCATTCCAACCCATGCCTCCCACCCAGCCCCCATAGCTCCTCACACCCTCCATGCAAACCTTTGCCCCTCTGCCCACACCCCATGGCCTCTCATACCTTCCATGCCAACCGATGCCCCCACCCACCCCTTATGGCCACTCATACCTTCAAGTTCATATCCTTCTACCCACCCTCCATGGCCCATTATAGACCATAAGCCAACTTAATACCAACTTATGCCAACCCATGGCACCACCCACCACCCTTTTCCCTTACTCATACCATTCTAACTCACCCTGTATCTGCCATTGGCTGACCTCAGGATTCATGCTGAGATGAAATGAAATAAAGTTCTAAAAGTGTATCGCAGACATTATTTTTTAAAAAAACTCCCAGGGCGGATTTTCCAATTGGTATGTGGGCGCGTGCCCAACATGCCTGAGCATGAAATAGCATGCGATGACGTAGGGCGAGATTCCTGACCTCATCGCGCACTCTCGTGATATTTCAATCAACGGGTGCATGTGAGAGTTGGCAGTAGTTAATGGCTTTTTATAAATGGGCACAACATTGGCTGTAGTGTGTTCTGAATTACAACAATGACTACACTTCAAGAGTACTTCTTCGGCTGTAAGGCACTTGGAGACATCCAATGGTTGTGAAACGCTCTATATAAATGCAAGCTCACATTTTTCTGTAGCTTCTTACTGATATTAAGTGCAAAAGAGGTTCAAACACCATTTGATGGTTTAAAAAAATATTTTTCTTCTTAGGAGTCAGGAAATTAACAATTGTTGAACAGCTGAGCATGAAAATGGAACAGCAGACCTGAAACTCAATAGTTCTACTTATGGTTGCACCTGTCTATATGAATGTATTCATCTTCATGCAGAGAGAAGTAAAGACACATGAAACACCTGTGCATCTTTTCCCCAGTTGATCTATGTAGTATGTGATATTTTTGCTGTCTAATTTCAAGAATCCTTGCCAGTAATGCACATTAGCATATTGATATTTGACCATGCTGCTCCAAGAACCTTCACGCTCCTTTCCCGTACTTGTAAATGGTTCTAACCAGACATCCTCAACAGACAGTACTGTGTGTCTCACTGGAACATTGGGACAGATGCAGGTTTACATTCTGTCTAACACTAATTAATTCCACCAGGCAAAGAAGCCTTGATATGCAGGTAAGCTATCCATTCTGAAAAGGTTACCTTTGTGCTAGCTGCATCTTTCATTTGTCATGCATCAATTCTTATCAACTGCTTTTGTGACTGCACTGTGGCTCCACATCTAGTAATTACAGTGTAGAATTAAATCACTACATCTCCAGGGCTCCAGGGCTCAGCATAGAGGCCCATCACTTACACAGGCAGCAGCAAGCATCAGTTCAGACTGAGTAGGAAAGTGAACTTTGATTCACTGTTATGAAAGCAGTCACTATTAACCCTTGAGAAAAGTAATATTTTACACCCAGGTAATAGCATATTCCCTGTAGGGCTGTAGTGATGCACTGAACTGTTCTATAATCTTTAAAAAAACCAAATTACAACCATTGATTAAAATAAATTAACCCATCCTCTGAAACAGTAAGGCCCAGAAATTCTGGAATCCCAATTCTGGCTGTAAGGGGTGGGGTGGCAAATGGTAATCACCTGCACCAGAATGGTAAGGACTGAAGCTTCCAAAATATTGAGCCTCAAACCTTATTGTAATAAATCCAATGCGGCACAACTGCATAGTGGAGAAAGGTCAGACTGCTGCTGTAAGTTGGCTTGGGATTGGGTCAGGCTTGGGAATGGGGTTGGTGCAATTGAGACCACTGTTAGGGGAAAATTAAAAATGCTAAAAGAGAACACTGTAAGAATTTACTGAAGAACACTTAAAACCTCCAGGCAGACATGGCTGCTAAGCATATTAAGAGTTGACGATTACCAGATGAACATAGCACAGCCTTGAGAGTCAGGATAGAGACACAAGAAAGGACATAAGTGCTCACATAGGGAGGGGGCAGATGGTTTTAGCTTAGATAAGGGAAGATGAACAATGGACAAAGTGGGAGCTTTGATGAAACACAAACAGTCTTGAGCTGTGAGAACCAAGGTCCTTGCGTACGGTTTTAATTTTGATTGGATAATATAATTATGTATACATCCTTTAGAATAATTGGTTAGCAAAATCACATGTTTATGTACTCAATAGGATAGTGTTAACATGGGACCTGCGTGTCGGTTACCGATTGGATGTATTCAAATGTACTCAAATGTATTATGATAAGAAAAAGTACAAAAGTAATGAAATATAATCAATCTGGGAGCTGGGTCTTCATTCCTATGAATGATTGTGGCTCCCTTGCATATGCTTGAATAAAACCGATTACAGGAAACCTGAGTCTCCGTGGTCGCTGTGTGATCGGGGATTGTAACTTCTCCTCTTCAACTGGTCTATGTGGTAGTTGCAGGATTGGAGGGGGGATCTTCTTCACCACACAGGGCAAGGGGTCTGAAGTTGTGAAGCTGGGAGACGGAGATTGAGAGGCCAGGGATCTCAAGGCGCAGAGTTGGGAGGCCTGAGAGTGTGGGAGACTGTGATGGAGCTGGCTACTTGACGGTAAGCCTTTCTTGGAGAAAGGGCATCAAACAGTTGTCTTGCCCTTTATTCACAAATACAAAAGGCCTTACACCTGCTAGGCACGTGTTCAAGGACATCCTTAGCCAATCCTGGTGGTCAGCACATTTCCAACAAAAAGTGAGTGCAATCTACCTGCCTGTCATTTTGGGGCCCTAGTGGCCTGCACAGTGCCCAAAAGTAGATGCTAGATGATACCATTTCTAGGTCACTGTGACCTGAAATCACAATAGGTAAGGGGCTCACATCACACTTTGCATTAAGGAGAAGATGGAGAATCTTTTGAGAAATCTGACATTCTTACCTGAACGCCTATTTCAAACTCCATTTGATGGACCCTCTTGAAAAGTGCCAGGTAAAATCCAATATCTTTCTGCTTGTTATCTCGCTCAGTAATAAATAGTAAAACAATCTGACCTATAATTAAAGACCAACATTGATTCAAATACTGAAGAGCAGCATCACGTTTTAGCCCCAAAGGGAGTTGCTTTTACAGCCTAATGATACCTGATGCATCGATTCTGTTCTTATAATTAGCAAAATTGATGTGCAGGCGAGCTTTCTACTGTTTAGTATAAGAGTTTATAAGCATAATCTTGGCTTTCAAAATGTGAGTTTCTATTAACATTTCTTGCTGTTTGGAAAGTGAATATTATTCTAACCTTTTCTCTTACATGGTGTAGTCAGTCTGCTGCACTGGAATGCTGTGGAAGTAATATTATGACCCATAGTATCTGACATGTTGTTGTCCATTGGGCATTATGGAGCACTGAGGTCCAATGAATTGGATATCGTTAAGTGGACAGCCTATGAGAGCCTGCAAACCTATCATCTTCTAGACTCATTATGGCCCTGAGCTTTATTCAAATTAAGGGTCACTCCATAGTGCCATGGAAACACCTAATGAGTGCTCCTGAAACCCAATGCCCTAGAAATGGTTACTGCCAGCAAACCCCCATCCACCTCGTTGGATTCTTTAGTTTTCATTTGAGCTAGTTTTGACCAGTAGCTGCTCTGTATTTCTGTACTTCTTTGGCGTTCACTTGCTGACGTGTATATAATGCAGATGCTTTGCAGCAATTCAGTTTTCAGAAATTTCGTAAAGTTGAACACCATTTGCCTTCGTGCCTTCTGAAGTTTTTTTGCTGTTTTGAAGCAGCTTCTTTTGAAGAGAGATGAAGATGCCTTATTTTGGATAGAGAAATCAAATCCATGAATTTAACGGAGGTAATGTAAGATGGATATTTAGTGCCCCACAGGCTGAAATGATGTGATTAAAGTATAATTTATATTAAATGCAGCAAAAAATGGACCTCTTCAATAATGCTTAAAGAGGATTATAAATATGGATAGATTCTGGAGCCCATGGATGTGGTGAGATAACTCACACACAGTGAGCATGAATTAGTAAATTATGAGCTGTGGGTCTGTTATTTTCTGATAATCAAAGTATGCAAGAGATCCACAGATTCACCCCTTAGAACCAACTATTCCAATTTATTTGCTTAAATACTTTTTCAAATCTAGGTTCAGGTAAGAGTAAACTCTTAGTACATGAGACAGATAAGAACTACCCCGCCAAAGGCCACATAGCATTAGACATGTACTTTACACCAATTGGATTTGACACTCATTTCACTTTGCATTATCTGTGTGTCTTTGAAGATTGTTGACAGATGGAAATTTACCCAGAGTTCATTTTCCCAGGGCACTTTGGGTGAACACCAATCAGTAAACTCCCCAGACATAGTCACAGCTACCTGTCACATATTGATTTCTAGAAATACTCTACTGTGCACAAAGAAATAACTTGCAGGTAAATAAGCTCTCTCTCACCTCTGCTGGTTGGTTGTAAACACTGAGTTACTTTGTTTTCTACATAGAAGTGACATCCTTATTAATAAAATTTATTTAGTGCTTAATACTCAAATTATTCTGAATGATTTGCTCTTTGTTCTATCTTTTGGTGCTTATATCCACATGTTTCGAACCCTTTACTGCCTTAAAAGCTGTCAGTTAAGAACTTTTATTCCAGTTGTAATCTGGCTAGATTTTAATGCTGCTTGTAAATTGGATGCAACCAAATGGAAGTATGGGCAGAGAATTGTGCAGGCCAGATCCCTTCCATAGTATTCATCACAACAGTGACAACAGTTCAAAAGTACTACATTGTTGGAAAAGTGTTTTGAAACACCCTGGGGCTGTGCAAGGTGTTATATAAATGCAAGTTTTTCTTTTACATGCATTTTCGGTTGACTACAAAAAGCTTCTATTTTTGAAGCAAGCATGGGCATCATTTTAATATGTTAATTGGCTGTCTGGTGACTTTATTTGGATGATGACAGAATGTCTTGCTTTGGACCATGGAGAGACAGTCTTTGTCAATGCTATCCTTCCAGGATGGTGATCTGGGTTCATAGATTCTCTGGGCTGATTCTTCTGGCTGGTGTGCGGGTGGCGGAGTCCGCATGCCAGCGCTTAAAATGTTGCGCGCTGACATTGTGCGAGTGTCCCGACGTCAGCGTGTGGCATGGCGATGTTTCGGTCGGCGGGTGTGCTATGCAGCGGGACGCGCACCCGCCATTAATTAAAGGCCTTGTTAGGGCCATCAACTCTCCAATTGACCAGGATTTTGAGGGGCCCGTGCGAACGTTGGCTCGGTGCACAGGCCCAACAGGCAGGCGGGTCAGTGATTTTATTCCAAACCACATCCAGTGGTGGGATGAGGTTTGATATTGGAATTGTAAAATTGTAATAAGGTTTTTGTGTATTTCATTAACATGTCCCATCTCGTTTAATATTTTCACATGAGGGGGACATGTTAATGATTATTAAAATTTTTTGTTTTCATATTTCACTGCCTTTCAGCGATCTCCCTGAGGCAGCACTTAGCCTCAGGGAGATGTGCGCTCTTTCGTGTGCATGTGTGAAACAGCGCACTCTGACAGTTGGGGAATCCCCTCCCCCCTACACCCGCTCAGGAAGCTCATAGCGCTTCCCGTCAGGCGGCCCGCTAGGCAGGCCTTAATTGGCTCGCCCACTTAAAATGGCGGCAGGGCCCGTTTTGGTGGCGGTGATTGGCTGCCCGCCTGCCGCTGAGCTGGTCGGACCCGCCCACCCATCAAAGGAAAATTTCTGCCCTCTGTTGGAAGTGTAAGTGATTAACAGGGTCAGGACGCTAGTAGAATTCTGTCTGCTTCATTTGAAAAGCGCAACTACAGGCAGCGTAGAGGGCAGCAGATGGTTCTTTGCCATGACACCTTGAGGCTCCCCTTCCACCATCTCATTACCCTGAATAGGATATGTCCTGGCATTCTCAGTGTACGCTGAGCTGCATCTCCTGCAGGTTACCCCCAGACTAGTCGTGTGAGACTAAGAGCAACACATGGTGCGGGGGAGAACCTCATGAACCACTCAGGCTGATCTAACCAACTGTTTGCCCATCCAGCAAAGGAAAATGCCCTGCATGATACAATGCAGTCACGACAGTAACACTTGTGGGAAGTGGGGGGTGGGGGGGGCCTCAAAGGCTAAGGCTACCTGCTGGGTTAAATGCCCAATGCCAACATGCTACTCACCCTACCAGAGCACAACAAATCGTTGAAGCGCTTACAGCACTGGATCCAGATGTGCCGCACCATGTCGCGGGAGCTCACCACCTCCGCCACCCCCTCCCAGGCACGTTTGATCATGTTGGGGGGCCTTCTCCTCCCATCCTAGGGGACCAACACCTCCCGCCGTGCTGCCACTTCCTCGAGGAGGGCAACAAGACATCCATCTGAAAAGCGAGGGGTGCATTGGCCCCCCCGCTGGCCTACACTGCATCCTGGCCTGCTCCTCTGCCCTTCCCTCCAGCCTGGCCTGCTCCTCTGCCCTTCCCTGCAGCCTGGCCTGCTCCTCTGCCCTTCCCTCCAGCCTGGTCTGCTCCTCTGGCCTACCCTGCAGCCTGGCCTGCTCCTGTGGCAGACCCTGCAGCCTGGCCTGCTCCTCTGCCCTTCCCTCCAACCTGGTCTGCTCCTCTGGCCTACCCTGCAGTCTGGCCTGCTCCTGTGGCAGACCCTGCAGCCTGGCCTGCTCCTCTGGCCTACCCTGCAGCCTGGCCTGCTCCTCTGGCCTACCCTGCAGCCTGGCCTGCTCCTGTGGCAGACCCTGCAGCCTGGTCTGCTCCTCTGGCCTACCCTGCAGCCTGGCCTGCTCCTGTGGCAGATCCTGCAGCCTGGCCTGCTCCTGTGGCAGACCCTGCAGCCTGGTCTGCTCCTCTGGCCTACCCTGCAGCCTGGCCTGCTCCTGTGGCAGACCCTGCAGCCTGGCCTGCTCCTCTGGTCTACCCTGCAGCCTGGCCTGCTCATCTGGCCTACCCTGCAGCCTGGCCTGCTCCTGTGGCAGACCCTGCAGCCTGGCCTGCTCCTGTGGCAGACCCTGCAGCCTGGCCTGCTCCTGTGGCAGACCCTGCAGCCTGGCCTGCTCCTCTGGTCTACCCTGCAGCCTGGCCTGCTCATCTGGCCTACCCTGCAGCCTGGCCTGCTCCTGTGGCAGACCCTGCAGCCTGGCCTGCTCCTGTGGCAGACCCTGCAGCCTGGTCTGCTCCTCTGGCCTACCCTGTAGCCTGGCCTGCTCCTGTGGCAGACCCTGCAGCCTGGCCTGCTCCTGTGGCAGACCCTGCAGCCTGGCCTGCTCCTCTGACCTACCCTCCAGCCTGGCCTGCTCAGCTGACCCCCTGTGGTGAGCCCTCAAACTGGCCATTGTCATCAGCCTACTGGAGGCTGCCAGGCCTTCTTTTAAACAGACTGCCGGGTCGCCATTGGACCTGGTGGTCTGTGCATGCCCGCTGCAGCCCGCACACTCCCGCTATCCACAGGAGGTGGCAAACACACTGGGTGGGCCTTAATTGGCCAGCCCACGTAAAATGGCGGTGTGGACCCAATCGCGAGTGGCGGTCAGATCCTCGCCCATACCCGCTGCCCCCCCCCAGCTCAATGGAAAATTCTGCTCCATCACTTTCCCCATGGAAAACTGGCAATGGTGTAAAACAGCAAATAATGGGGATTCTAAACAATTCATGGCATCATCGATTGAACCGACATGTCCCTATGTGCTTCCGCACACAATATCTCTGCATTCATGCACCACAAAGGTTATCATTCCATCAATGTGCAGCTTTATCTCTGAACATCAACCCAGGATGATGCAGGTAAATACCAACTTCCCAGCCTGTGCCTTCTATCAGTTAAAATCTACTGATGTCCTTTTTCTTTTTTGAGTGGCACCTCAAAACCTCGCCTGGCTGTGACTACAGAAACTCCGACCAAAAGAGCACATAATAATATCCTGTGTGCAACAACTAAAGTTTGAGGGAAACACCCTGGAAGTACACTTGCTCTCCGGCAGAGCATTGGACTGGTCAGGAAACTTAACAAGTGTGACGACAGCCTTTGCTCCTAAAGCCACATGAATGAAGAAGAGTGATGTCTTCGTATTGGAAAAGCCCTAAGAAATTCCAACACAGTGCAGACCTGATTCAATGGAACACAAACTAGAATTTCACAATGCAAACAGGCAGTTTAACAGCAATATTGCATAACTGATAACTCATTTTATTACTATTTCACTTACACAAAGCTAAGTACACCTCGATAGCAACAAATAAATGTGGAAGCTATTTGGTTAGGACACTTCGGTAGAGACTGAATTTGAATTGTCCCAATCATTAAATCGTTACTAAATAAAAACAATGTGCAGTGATATAAATGCATTCAGAATTCATTGTCACTGAGGAAATCATCCCAATTAAAGCAAAATCTCCCTTAAAGGAGATTCCAACCACTTGTGTCAACTGTATACTACTTTCATTACAGGTCTGTCTCTTTAAATTTGAATGACAAATTGAATTTCACACCTGGGTGGTTCTTTGCAAATGAAATGCATGTATAGCAAATGTAATCTGACAGGAGTTGGACCAGAAGTAAAAACACAAAAATACACAAGCAAGATGGAGACACATCTCCCCAACAACTTGAATTAGATTGAATTTAAGCATTAACATTTTTAAAATTTCTTTCCTTTGCTGAATTTTATTCTCATCATGATGCCAGGTGTTGAGAAATGGAACATGTTCCCATTTCAGGCACCTTGTATCATTTCCTGGCGCTGCACAGCTTAGATGCAGAGCAAAGGTTCCCTCTACTCTGCTTGAACAATGAGCTTCTACACTGGGTGAGATTTTGCCCATGGGTTTCAGGACCCTACCATCAGGCTCACATTGGGGTCAGAACCCAGCATTGTGTGGGAAACAATTCACTCACCTGCACTCTCAGCAACAATGGATTACAGCCCCAAATTACTTATGGGACCATTGAACCTTTTAAGGGAGACATGTGTTATTATTTAAAAAGACATACAAGCAATGATGCTGACCAAAAGATGGCTGAGAATGTAAAGTAACCACTTTCTGGAAAATTCCTATGTGGATTATACTTGAACAATTAATCCCGAGAGAACACAGAACGTCGTACCTAAAAAGATTTCAAGGCCTACTTCAGACAGAGACACTTGAAAGGAAGAGATGAAATGAAAAAGACTGAACTTTAATCTCCTGTAGTTGTGGAGGCAATGGAGATTGATTGCCACATCCCAGCAGACGTCCAAAACCCATCCCCTGTTGAGTTATATCTCAGAATGTGGAAATGGACTCTGGGCGAAAGACAAGTTTGTTTTTTTTTTCCCTTCCAGGAATATACAAAAGAATGGGCTAAAAAATAGTGTGCTATTGTGCTGTGAGAGTGACAGCACAGGAAGATCAACTCAAAAACAGAATTACCAAGTCGAAGGGTCATGAGGACTCGAAACGTCAACTCTTTTCTTCTCCGCCGATGCTGCCAGACCTGCTGAGTTTTTCCAGGTAATTCTGTTTTTGTTTTGGATTTCCAGCATCCGCAGTTTTTTGTTTTTATCAGGAAGATCAACTGGTCGCCCCAGCAGTTTGCAGGCAAAGTCTCCCTCTCTCTGTTGCTGGAGGCAAGTCAGTAAAGCCACAATCAAAGAGGAAGGAGGACAGCTTCTTCAACAAACCTGCAGAACCAAGTGTCTCCAAACCAACTGCTAAACTGCCAAAGTCATCTGTCCCAGAATCACACTCCTGTTCCTGGAAGTTATGCTGTGAGCTTTACTGGAAATTAACCTAAGATTTGTACTGTCCTTTTCTTTATACTCTGTTTATTTAATCAAATAATTCAGTATCAATCTGGAAGTCCACAATGAATTCCCTATTATTTTCCCAATTAGAAGAACGAGGCACAGACACTTGTCACACTTTCAGGGTTTCTGAAATATATACTGAAGCAAAAAATAAAACACTGAATATTGTCCCCCGCCTGGGATATAATAGTGTTGGCTAGACAGTGAACGGTGGCGATACATTAAATTCAGTAGACCATTACTATTAATATTTCCAAAACAAACCACATTTCAATTAGGAATTTTGCAGAAGCCAAATTTACTGTAGTGTGCAATTCATTTTGAAATGTCTGGCTAGAAATCCAGCTTTAACTTAAGGACCAGATGCCTTATCTTGGTTACAAACACAGAGATGAGAGTTCCATTCAGATTTAGCTTCACATCACAAAAAAAAACCCTGCTTGGAATTTACTTTTAGGTTAACTGAATTCCATCAAGTTTGAAGCTTGAATTTGACCCGTTCAAAATCCAGAAAGGATTTTGAACCCTCGATGGGGCCAGGAATGGGAAGCCAGAGAGCTAAAAATAGCCCCAGCATGCCAGTTCCCCAGCTCCACCATGTCCCAGGACATTTTTGCAGTGAGGGGGTGGTGGAGGGGCAGGAGGGTTACCCACTCATAAGCAAGGGTAGTTGACAAGGCTCATTAAGGTCTATTCAAGGCCATTTAATGGAGGCCAAGTTGGATTTTCCATTCAGCCTCCAGATTCCCGCAGGTAGCAGGGGTCAATTTGGGTGCAAGGTGGTGACCTCCAGGCAGCAGACCTGGGGGGTGTGGGAAATACTCCAGGCGGTCCTACAGACCCTGCCTGCTGGCTTAGTGTTGTGTGTTCTCCACTTTGTTGTTTATTGTATAGATCTGATTTACTTCAGGACAATGCAGGGATGACGCTAAGTCTACAACAGGTTTATTTACAGTGCTTTAAAATATCTCAGCAATTCTAAGAACACATGTTCACAGACCTGGCTTCTCAGGTCTTTCTGGAAGCTTCTGTTTACTATAGCTCTTAAAGGTGACACCCAGCCTTAACCTATCAAGCACAGTGATGAAAGGACTTTAATAGTATTGTGACAGTCCAGGGCAGGGCACCATTTTAACAGTCAATTGCAATCGACAATCAATTGTTATTAAATGCTGGTACTTCAACTTGACATTGGAACCTGTGATCAAACACATTACTGTAGTGACATTAACTAGGATATCACAGTCATGAGCTGTGATCAGTTAACATACTAACATAATCAAACACAGATTAATTAAACTATTGAACACTACAACTAGGTGTTGTAGCAACCACAGGCCACTCTGTAGAGGGGCTCCCCCCACCACAGTCCACAGTGGTGGACTGTCTGCAGTAGTTTTTTTCTTACTTAGATTTTAAAAAGTTGGAGAGAAGGCACTTCATCTTGAAGCGCCCTCTCTCTTACTTAACTCCCATTGCAGGCTGCTGCTCCTTTCAAGCTGGGAGGCCTTTGATTGGCACTTCAGCTTTGAGAGCCTGCTTGCCGTCCTTATTTGGACAGCGAGCCTTCCCTTTGGCCATTAATTGGCCACTCTGGGGAAATTCATAATGAATAGCCATTTACCACATGGCGTGGGCTTCTGACCCGCACTTCAGCCTGATGACAGGACTCTGAAGCCCCAAGGGAAAATCCTGCCCAATCCTGCTTACAGTTCAAAACACAGGCTCAGATTTCCACTCCAGGGTCGGGAGTGCAGAATTGGGACATTGCCCTGATTCGCAAACCTGACCCAGGAAAATGGTGCCCTGGGATTTGTGTTTTTCATTCTGAGGTGGCGGAATGAATGCAGAAGCAACTGAGTGGAGAGGTGGGCTGAGTGGTAAGCCCGTATCTGTTTTCCAGCACAGAGTCCAAGATTTTAAAGAAAGCAATAAAACAAACAAAAAAATGCCCTCCAGCTTCACCCCTCACACCGTGTCAGGCCCCCCCACACACTCCACAAGTCCCATACATGCCATCCTCATGCCCTCTTCCACGCCCTTAGCCCCTCACCCTCCATTCTAACCCCTGTCTCTTTACCCTCCCTCCATGGCCCTTTATAGTCCCTATTCCAACTTATTGCTAACTCATGCCAACCCATTCCCCCACCCATCACCCTTTGCCCTTATACCTACCATATGAGCTCACCCATTATCCACCATGGGAAAACCTCAAGACCCATGCTGAAATTGAATAAAATAAAGTTTCAGGTGTCTATTGCAGATTTTATTTTTATAAAACATTTGTGCATGAAAGGCCATTCACCACATTTACATTCCTTCAACTGCATCCTTATAAAAACAAATATTTCATTCAGTGCTTAATGCCTCATAAAAATAATCATTGGCATTCATAGTCTCACTTCAAAGTGTCTATAACCACTTGGAACTGTCAATCAATCTTTGAAATGTAAGGCACCTTACAGTGATAATGGAAAGTTGTGAAGTCAGTCATGCAGCACTAATACAGCAAAGATAACTCTCAGATTTATGTCAATAGACAGAGTGAAATAGCAAGCAATAATTTATTTTCAAACACTCCTGACATTTTTTCAAAGATTTAAAAGGCAGGAGTGTTAAATGCCTTGTCAGCTTGACAGTTGCCTTTGACAGATCATTTTGACACTTTTGACAGTTGCTTCTAACAGTTCATCTTGACATCTTTGGCAATTCTAATGACCTTGAAAATTAATGGGTTTATACACTTTTTATATACATTCATGCCTAATTTTAACAATCCCAAGGGGCTTCTGACTTCTCCCAAGTGTGTCCTGGAACCATATACAAAGGGATATCCTATCTCTCAAAAAGGGCACCCCACCTCTCCTAAGGACTCCACAAAGCTTAAGCTTGCTCCTACTAAGCCTAACCTGCTCATGTCATGTTTCACACACCTGGGTCATCAAAACTAGACATGAGTGGGGAAAGCTGTTGATTTATATGGGCAGCTGCCTCCATAAAATGCACATGTGCAAACGTTGATCCTAGCCCATCCCGCCCCCACCCACCCCTGCGAAAATGATAGTGGCCATATTTGGGGGTGGGACTTCCAATTTTCAGCCTCTTCTGCCATTTTCACAATGACGGAGAGGCTCGGCCCATTGTTGTGGAAATCCAGGCCACATATTCTCCCAAGGGTTGTCACTGGAGGATGTATTACACCAACATTTGCACTTTCATTTTCTTGAGTTAGAATGACAGATCTTTCTAAACTCTAAACAATGATTTCCATAATCTGAACCTTCACGGAATTACTATCCAATTCTTTTAGACTGACTGGTTTCTGCGATGAGGTGATCACACATTTTATTCTTCCCAGAAAATCAAGATATGAAACTACAAAGCGTGAGAGCGAGAAATATTCCAAGATAAAAATTGTCCATACGCTGACTGAAACTGATTGCATTTGCTTTTATCATAAATTAAATCCAAACTCCTTGGGGCCTGCAATTGTTCCTTTGATACATGGGTCTAAATTCAAAACAACAGATTGCAAAGCTGCTTACTCAACACAGTCCATTTTCAGTATGAATATGGTGAATTTAAATACCGAAACTGGCAGTGGCTTTGAAACCTGAGTGTGGTGACATTTTTGCTCCCAACTATGGCAGATTTAGTTGTCGGTTAGGTCTCTGCAGACCTGCCTTTGATATTCATGTTACTGCAAAGTGCAATGGTGCTGAAACTGAAGAGAGAGGAACAACATGACAGATGCACTGGAACCATAGAAAATGACACTACTTTTTTACTCTTGCTGCTACTTTACAAGTGCTCTGGGATTGCTAAGTCCTGTAAAGCTTTCAGATCAGGAATCAATATGCTTCACTTCAATGCATATCCACAGAAATAAGGTTAAAGACATTAATACAAGAAATTTGGAGAAGCACAAGTTAGAATTAAAACCTCCAGCATCTTGTAATTTCTTTACTAATTTGTCTATGGTAAAGAGCCATACATATGTACATACATACTATAATGCTCAAGTCTCTGAAGTGGGCCTTGAACCCATAACCCTCTGGTGAAAATTCTACCACTTCGCCAAGGCTGCCACCTGAATGGGAATAAACCTGAAATGATGCCCTTGAAATTGCGTCATATTTAGATTGGTGCATGATTTCAGTGCAGCAGATGCTGAATGAAGCTGGCAGAAGGACCACAGCAAATTGGACCATCGGCCCTATTAGGATAGTACCGGCAAATCGAAAGGGTATAAGATCACCCACTGATATGTCAACGAGGGCCTAAGGTACGGCCAGATGAGGAAGGGGAGGAGCGATGGCAAGTGGTGGCTTGCAATGTTAATAAGGAGCTGTTACAGATGCTACAAAACTCACACATTTGATGGGGAATTTAAAATATTAAAGTGTCAATTGCAAATTAGCATTAATGGCCACTTGACATAAAAAATGGATTGAAATATGGCTGCTAAATTGACTTGTTGCCAATATGTAGACTGTAAGCAAGACATCCTTCAAACTTTGTAAGTTGGGAGGCAGCCAAATTAGCCGCCTGCATTTCCAGATTTTAAAGATGGTCCAAAGGTCACTCTCAGATAAGAAATATGTTGTTTAGAAATATACAATAAATGATAGAAGTCTTTTTGGCCGATGTTAAAATTTCGATTAAAAAGACACATGGTGAAGGACACATTTTAGTCAGCGGTCAGCCATCTTTCAGCCATCCTTGGGCAGAGGTTGAGTCCGAGCTTAGATCGGATTCCTTGGGTGGAATCATCCCAGATTTGCACTAAGTGCAGTAGCAGGCGGGAGAAATGACGTTTTACCCGCCAGCTGCAATGCTGGCAGTATTATCCCAATCCCACCACATTAATTATGCATATCTGGGAAACATGCCATTTTGAAGGCAAGTGGGCTCTCATTCGCTTGCCACACCATCTTCTTGCCACTACATCACGCCGGTCACCATATTTAAAGTGCAGCCGCTCGCACACCTCTCATTGCTTCCAGTCAACAACTGCTGAGACATGGCCCTAAAAGGCAAGAAGACTGCAGCCACAAGGTGTAATGGTGCATCCCTCGAGTGCCTTTTGGATGCAGTGGAGGCCCGCTGTGATGTCCTCTACCCCTGCTCTGGCCGCAGGATGGGCAGAAACATCACCAATCCAGCATGGGAGGCAGCGGTGGTCAGTGCCATTACCCTACAAAAGAGGACAGCCAGCCAGTGCCAAAAGAGGGTGAATGATCTCTTCTGTTTGACCAGGTTAAGTCACTTTTCTCATCACTCTCAACTCACACACTCACAAACCCATCACACATCCATGGGGCCCTCACTGCCAGTTCAAGGGACATCACCATTCATTCTATCACACTCACCTTCATTGTCCTCATCCCATCCATGGGAGCACTCACCAACCCTACATGCCAAGTATACTTATCATCTGGTCTGGCAGGTGTCCTGCTTACAATCCCTCCACCTCTATTCATACAGGAAAAGCTGTCACGCAACAAGAGGGCAAACTTGCAGACTAGTGGAGGAATACCTGAAATCAAGGTCCTCATGGACTTTGAAAATAGAGCCATCCAGCAGGCCGTTGAGAATCTAGACCGGTCTTGTGCTGATGGTAAGTTTGGTGGTGCTCTAACAGTGCAATATCTATCAGACAACCATGCTGTGAGTGACGTGTCCTCTTTTACTTGTCACTGTCATGCACTAATTATCTCTCCTTGCTTTCACAGGCATATCTGCCAAACAGCCGACGGAGTCCATGTCCCAGGGCCTTCAATCAAGCCCCGAAGAAACCTCTGAAGGGGAATTGGGAGGCATCCTCCTCTAAGTTCCATCACAGCGCTCACCCACACCCTCACCAGTCAGAGACACACACCTCGGTGGGACCTAGCTTTAGAGTAGCCTCAGGATCACAATCTGGTGAGCACACCGCACTTTCTGATCCACAGCAGGCAGTGGCAGGCTCTTCTGAGGTTTTTGGTACTTGGAGGGCTGCTGGAGGCCAGAACTTTGCTGAGTCCAAGTCAGATAATAAGCCTCTGGTATCAGTCATGTCACAGTTGCTGGAGCTGCAAAGGCAAGCTCGGGAACATCAGGAAGGGATGTCCGCAGCACTCCTCAGGTTGCAAAGCAAAATGGAGGAATCTGTCCACCTTCCGGCTCAGGTGATAGTGCCGGTATGGCAACATACTGAGGTCAACATTGGTAGGATTACAGCTGCCATGGAGACCTTGGTCTAGGGCATCACTACTGCCCTGATGCACGGGCTAAACTCCATCGCTGATGCCATAGTTGGCCTCCTACAGTCTGTATGTGAGAGAGGTATGGGGCAGCTCGATCCTTCTCCTCAAGGGGTCAGCCAAGGGACCTCGAGAGGACACCCGCCAAAGTCATCACACACAGGGAGTAGCTGTCAGCAGGCTGCCTCTACCTTCTCTGTGGTTGTCCATGGAGCACAAATACACAGCGGCAGGGTTATGGAGATGTGGTTGTACAGCCTGGGCATGGGAGTTAATCACTTGTAGATAATGCTCACTATTGTAAATAAACTCCCAAGAATGTCTCCCTGCCTATGGCTTCTTGTTCTGATGAGCAGTGTTTGTGTCACTAAGATGTGAAACCTTTCTGCACAAGATAAAGGCAGGTGTCTCAGTCCAGGGTTTCTTCCCTGTGCTTTGTGCACCCTTCAGATACCAAGTCTGACCTCACACTCACTGGACACATTACTGATGCCTGCACCTCAACGGTGCTTGTCATGGCTGCCAGAGTGCTGTGGGCAGGTGCCACAGAGTTTCATCATTCTCTCTGTGAGCTCTCAGCACATTTATGATGGGGCTGGTCCCCATCTCTTCAGCATCTGTGATCACCGATGCTGTGCTCCTGAAGGGGTCAGGTGTTGAATGCTGACAAAGGATCAGATGCTTTTAAAGTTTCATGGCTGCGTCTCCATGATATGACCTTGATCACAGAGCACAAGCGAGCTGCCCTCAGCCAAACAGGAGTCAGACATTCATAGAGGTTACATGAAGACCTATGGAATGTCCTCACTGCATGTCATCATCATCCTCCTGGAATCAAGGGACTATTAGAGCCTCCACTGCATCTCCACGACAGGAACCTTATCACAGAGGGTATGTGTGCTGCCATCAGCCAGACTAGAGTCAAACGTTCACAGATGCAATGTGAGGATCTATGGTGTTCCCTCACTGCATGTCGTTATCATCATCCACAAATCTAGCCGCTATGAATTGCCCCCGAGAATTCCAGCCTCGTCTGGCCAGTGCGATGGCCTCATCACCATCATTGTCACCTTTGAGGACCTCCACACCTCATCCCTGTTGACATCCTCCTCATCAGAGGAGACCGCCAGCTCCTCCATCTCTTCCTCAGCCAGGTCCTCTGCCCATTGCAGAGCCAGGTTGAAAAGGGCGCAGAAGATGATGATGATGCGTGACACCCTCTGCGGACTATATTGTAGGACTCTACCAGACCGGTCCAGGCACCGGAACCTTATTTTCAGCATCCCGAAGGTTTGGTCCACCAAGTTGTGAGTTGCAGCAGGAACCTCATTATACCTTCGCTCTGCTGCAGTCTGAGGCCGCTGCACGGGTGTCATCAGCCATGTACTCTGCGGGTAGCCCTTGTCTCCAAGGAGTCAACCCTGCAGCCTTTGTGGACCTTGGAAGGCGTCAGGGACCTGTGACCGACTGAGAATGTAGCAGTCATGGACAATTCCTGGAAACTGAGCCAGACCTGCAGGATGCGTTTGTGATGGTTGCACACCAGCTGCATATTCAGCGAATGAAAGCCCTTGTGGTTGACATAGTTGACCGCTTGTTGCGAAAGAGATTTGAGTGCCATGTGAGTGCAGTTGATTGCACCCTGCACCTGTGGGAAACCATATATCTAGGCAAATCCAACCTCTCTTGCATCCTGGCTTTCTTGGTCTCAAGCGAAATGCACAAAGTTGTGTGCTCTCGCGAAGATGGCTTCCATGACAACATGGATGCGATTGTGTGTGGGAGCTTGTGATATCCCGCTGAGGTCAACTGTAGAACCCTGAAAGGAACGTACAAATTGAGCGCCACTTTCACGGCCACAGGTAGTGGATGCCCTCCATGTCCCCATGGCGCCATACCCTCAGCAGCTGGCAGATGTGACCGACCAGTTCCTTGGACATGTGCAGTCTTCGGCAACACTGGTTCTCAGTCATCTACAGGAATGAAAGGCGATGTCCATAGACCTTGGGTCTAGCTAGGTGCCACCCAGCAATGGCTCTTCAGCGTTGTGTGCGGGAATCCCAGCCGCCCCTTCTTTCAGAGGGTGCTGCTCCAATCTCTGCGCAGCCGGGGGCCTCAGTTGTTCTGTTCTTCATCGTCTCAGCTCTTTATAACACAAGACATACAGTTACCTCAGCAGGCTCCATGCTCCTGATATACTTCGCCTGCAGGATGAAAGAAAGAGATGCAACAGTAGCTTGGGCATTGTAAGAACCTCTCTTGGTTAAGTCTGACGGCCCCTTAACACATCCCGGGAAGTGCTGGCCATCACTTGGATGACCTGAGTTCAGTGCACTGAATGGCTGCCCAAAACCCCACCCATCTCTGCCCCATGTCACCTAACCAATTGGTAGCAGCTTTTCCCAGTGGACTGCATGTTGTGCTCTTAGCTCAGGTGCAGGCATTCTCCTAACCAATGCTGCAAGGCTGCATTGTTTGCTTGAACCATCAGGGAGACTGGTCCAAAGCAGAAAGATGACTTTGCAAGGGGCTGTGAGTGCCTCCACCAGAGCCTGCTCTATGGTCAGCTTTCCCAAGGAGATCGTACAATGTGCCCAGTCATCCGACTGTTCTGCAGTCCACTAAAACGTTCATTAGTTTGCAGTCAGTGCCCGAGGGGGGAAAGCTCTGGAGCACTTGGTGGCACTTTGATGCCTCTGAGTTGCTTGAGTGGGCAGATAAGCTAAAGACCTGACTCCAAGCATGTCAATGTGGCTGCATTTGAACTATCTCAGCTATAGGGGAATGGTTACTTTATACGAGGTTTCCCTAATGCATGGCCGCTTCCCTCCCCCACACCCTGCACATGCTTGTGCACCACCACAAACCACAGGGCAAACCTTGCCCCCCCACATTCGCCTCAACCACAGGGCAGTTCTTGCTGTCCCCACAACTCACCTCAACCGCAGGGCAGCTGTTGCCCCACTCAACTTGCCTCAACCTTGAAATCCAACAAGCGACCCTCATGAGCGCTGCGCACCGTTACTGTGCACTCACCTCCGAGTTCCCCTCAAAGTGCAGCTCGCCAAGTGCACGCCTTATATATGCTGTTGTGAAACACGTTGGCATAGTGCTCGGGACGTACCAGCTTGGCGGGATAATTCCGTTGGTCTGGCCTTGTAATGATATGTGGATGCACTACAGTGAGGGTCCCAACGTCCAAGGGCAGGAAACGCGGCCCACTATTGACGGGCAGAGCACACGATTGCAAACTGGTTTCACGAATTTTGGCCTTCTCAGCATATTGCCTGCTCACGCTGCCAAACATGTCCAATACCAGCGGGCACAGAAAATTCTGCCCCCTATCTTCTTGAGGCAAAGACATTTCTAATTAAGCAATCATATTGGATTCTGAGTATAATCTTTTGAAATCAATATTTGTTTGACTATCCAACAACATTGCTGACTACACTGGATTCAAAAATTGCATATATTTTAAAACGTTATTGGCATGTTATGATTAGCTTTAATTACCATCTATAATCCTTTTATATAGACTATAATCTAGAATTGGTTTTAATAAAAAAAAATGTATTAATGAAGCCTGCAAGGGGTTGTAGTCTCAAATCTATATTATCTCGAGGGCCCTCATAATCACACTACTCTCGGAATCAGAGTTAGACTTCTAAGGGCTGATGTTGGGGAATTCAACAATGATTCATTCTGCTATAACATATCTCCATGTATGTTCTGTCCTAAGATAACTTGGTTATGTCAGAGACTCCTGGGGGAGAGGACTTTGTATTTGAGGACACAGTGTAAGACTATGGGCAGAATCATCCCAGATTTGCACTAAGTGAGGTTGCAGATGGGTAAAATGACATTTTACTGCCAGCCGCAATGATGGCTTTTCACACCATATCGTCCCAAACCCACTGCGTTAATTATGCATTTCCCCAGAAACATGCTGTTTGCACAGCGGGTGGGATGGTTCACCCTCCACACCAACACCATGTCTCTTCATTACACCAGACACAATATTTAAAGTGCAGCCACGCACACACCTCTCAGAGTTTCCAGCTCATGACTGCTGCACAGAACACATGGCCCTGAAAGGCAAGAAGACCACAGCCCCCAGGCTCAATGGTGCATCCCTAAAGCTCATTTTGGATGCAGTGGAGGCTCGCCGTGATGCCCTTTAACCCCGCTCTAGCTGCAGGATGGGCAGCAACATCGCTAATCTGGCTTGGGAGGTGACAGCAGAGGTGGTCAGCACCAATGCCCTGAAAAAGAGGACAGCCACCCAGTGCCACTACAGGATGAACAATCTCATCTGTTGCACCAGGGTAACTCACTCTTCTTATCACTCTCAATTTGCACATTCACAAATCGATCACATGCCCATCGGGTTCTCACACCTCAAGGGACAACACCACTAACTCTCTCACACACCCTCACATCTCCACCAGGCTCATATCCTCTCGAGCATGCATCCTCATTCTGTCCATGGCTCCTCTCACCACACAAACATTCCATGTAGTTCCATGTTTCCTGCTCACACTCTGTCTATCTGTTACCATGCAGGAGAAACCTGCTCAAGTCAGCAGGAAGAATTCCCAGACTGGGGGTGGAGTGGCCCACATTAGGCCCCTCACTTACTTTGAGGAGTGTGCCATCGTGCTAACTGGTGAGGACAAGGACTGGCCTGTGGTGACGGTGAGGTCAGCAGTGAATACCCTCATAAGGATTCAGCACCACATCATCCCTCTCTTAATGCAAATGTGAGTGCTCTCTTTCCTGCTTTTGACTCTGCTGCCATGCACTTTTTATCTCTACTTCGGTTCACAGGGAGCTCTGCCAAGCAACTGACACCCTCAGCCAGCCAGTCCCTCAGCTCTATCTAGGTCATCACCTCCAGCCAAGAGGACACCTCCTCCATTGAAGAGCTGGAAATAAGCAGCTTACCCAAACCCTGCACCCGCGCAGAGACACATAACTCGGTGGGACCGAGATTTAGAGCAGGCTCGGGTTCACAATCTGGTGGTCACCACGTGGACACATGTCTGCAGCAGGTGGAGGCAGGGTTGTGAGAGCTCCCCTGCATCGGAGGACTGCTGGGGAAGAGGCAACTTTGAGGTCCGAGTCAGATGACGAGCCTCCAGAATTGGCCTTCCAACTCATCTTGGACAGTCAGCAAAAGGCGTGGGAACATCACACAGAGCTGTTGGAAGCCCTCAATAGAGTGGCATGCGAGTTGGAGGAGTGCGTCCGCCTGCTCTCTGATGAAGTTGTGCCCACATGTGCCCATATGGAGGTCTCCATGGGGAGGATGGCAGACGTCATGGTCCAGCAGAACCCGGAGATGTGTTCAGACCTGCACTCCCTCGCGGGATCCATGGGTGAGTTCCTGCAGTGGCAAAGTGAGAGGGAAATGGACATCTTGATATCCCTCCAGGTGCTCCTTCTCCTCAAGGAATCAGGGCGGGGCTCCCAGGCACCTGAAGGGAGGAGGAGTGGCTGGCCCTGAGTGATTCTGGAGGGAGAAGTGTGTATATGGCAGGGCCTTTCGGAGCAAGCACTCTCCCATGCTCATGGATCCTTCATGCATCATAGTCACCTTAATTCCCTGAGCATTTTCAATGCTGTCCATTGAGGTTTGTTTTCAGTTGTCCATCTGAGCTGACCTGCATCTCCGCCCACCCAACGATAACACTCCCATGCAGCATCTGATCTCGCCCACCACAACTGTTGTTCCACTTTTGATTTGGACTGCATAGTCTTGATTCGGATTTTTGCAAACTCCCCAGTCTTTTCCTCTCCCCCAGTCATGCATTTCCTTTCCCCCCATCACTGTTGACCCCCTGGCAACACCTTCCACCTCCCCTCCACGACCTACCAGCCACAACCCTTTTCCTTCAGGGATGTCCAGGTGAATGTGCACGTTCCCTTCCTTCCCAAAAATCCAAACCCCATCCACATTCACCTCCTCGACCTCCTTCTTCCCACCCCTGGGGTCCGCGTCTGCCTCTGAGTCCCCACCAGTCACCCTCACAGTCCCTTCTACAGCTACCATCAAACCCTCACCCTCCCACCCTACTGCCTCACTCTGCCCTTGGTCATTCTCACCATCCTCTCGTTCCACGCCCATCCTCAGTTTGCTCCTCAGGAGGCAGTCATGGAATCATCAGAGCCCTTCCTTGCATGTTCACCTGGACATCCCCCCACAATGGACTTCTTCCCCCCGCCTTGGAACCCCTTCCCCCTGCCCCAGACTCCACCCCAACTTAGTCCTTTCTCTTTCCTGACTCCTTCAGACACCTTTACTTCTTCCTCCAGCCTTACCCCCTCCACTCTCCACATGCCTTCCTCCCCATGGACTCCCTCCCCTTTCTGCACTCCTTCCCCCCCTCTGAACCCCTTCCCTTATACCTTACAACCCCCCTTAAACCTACCTCCCCTGTTGCCATCTTATCCCGTTAACCTCCTCCTCCTGCAGTACTCCTTTCCCCCTCCCAACCTCCTCCCCAACATCTTCATTCCTCCCCTTCCAAGCTCACCCCATCCTGACACCTTCATTCCCTCCCAGCCTCACCCCATCCTGACACCTCTTCCTCTCCCAGTCGATCCCAGACTTCCTATTTCACCCCCCCGGTACATCTTCCTCCCCCAAACACACCTGGATCTTCCTCTCTCCTTCCTCATCCATCATCCGTTGTGAGGAGATCCTCAATAGTGACTTTCCAGCTTCTGTGGGTTGCTTTGCAGCAGAGCCATGTCTAGGAGAATTGACCCAGCGTGCCATGGACGTTCCTTCAGTGTGCCATTGGTGTCGGGCTCCAGTATCTTCTGCTCCTTGGATGTCTATGATGTGGGCAAGGCCCTGGCGATAAGTCGTGACTTCTGCGTGTTACACTTGTCAAGACATGCACTGGTTTGCCATCACACCGATGTGGACGGACAATCCAGTGGTGTGGGGGATGAGTCCGGGGGCTGGCCTTATAATGATATGCAGATGTATTACATCGAGGTCCCCAACCACCGATGGCAGGGAATGCGTCCCGCTACTGATGGGCTGAGCGGATGATCGTAAACTGGTTTCACGATGTCACGAAACCAATTTCTGGCCTTCTCACCATATTGCCCACATACTCTGCTGAGCACGCCCGATGCCAATGTGCATGGATGATTCCGCCCTATATTCCTTTACTACTTGGAAATTTCTTTCACTTGAGATTCTAAGGTAGCAATAAGTTCTAGGGAACAGGTTTAACTTGCCAGGGGTTAAAGATAGTAGAACCATTAACAGAGCTGAGGAAGGTCCTCCTGGTTCCACATAAAGGTTTGGAGAGGTTTCCATTCTTTAAGGACCATTGGGTAAGCTACAAGTAGACCTGCTCATCCTGAATTCAGCAGAGCCACGTTAGGGCAAAGCAATTCCTGATTTGGGCCCTAAAAGAAGCATAAAACCTCTTATATTTCAGGAGCCTAATGCCCAGTGTTAGTTGCTTTTAGGGGCTCCTCCATATTGACTGAACGATTGTACCATTTTGCTTAGTGTATGAGTGGTTTGTCCCATACATTGAGCCGCTTTATATCCATTTCTGAAAAATAGGCACAACAAATTCTAACTTCAGTCTGTCCATACTTCACAGACTGAACCCCATTTTAAAGAAACGTTTCTCAACTAAATTGAGTTATGTTACATCAGGATCCAAAATAAAGGATTATACTGTAGGCCAACAAAAGCTGTGCAAAATCATTATGATCTATATTCACAGCCAATTTGATTTAGAGAGTCAAGAGAATCTATCCCCTGCCAATAATGCACAAATTCAAAATAATTGGCAAAAAAATTAAATGTGACGTGAGGAAAAATGTTTTCACCCAGAGGGTGGTTGGAGTGTGAAACAAACTTCCTGAAAGAGTGGTGGAGGCAGGTTCGATCAAGGTATTCAAAAGGGAATTGGTTTGCTACCTGAAAAGAGAGAATGTGCAAGGTTACGGGGGTAAGGCAGGGGAATGGGATAAGGTGGAATGTTCTTCCAGAGAGCCAGTGCAGACTTGATGGGCTGATTGGCCTCTTTCAGCACTGTAAAGATACAGCAATGCTGTGCATGCTTTATCCACTTAATTTATTGACTGAATTCCGTATGAAGTGACGTGTTCTATTCTTGTATAATGCTAGAAATGATTACTGGAAATTATAGTGGAGAAACATATCAACATATGATAGACCTCTGCTATTGTGAGAAAGTTGCTAACCTATTAGTTTTAAAATGGACAGCTTGATGTCTCCATTAAAATAGCAGAGAACAGCAAAAGCTCATGGATTCAACAATTATCGCTAATGGTGGTTTGTAGCCTACATTTTTGTTCAAAATTACAATTCTCCTTCAGTTTAGAGAGAAAGTGACTGCAGTTTCAGGAGCAGGTGGATGAGACAGAAAATTTTAAGGTGGGCCAAAGGCTGATATGGCTGGATTACTGTCTAAGATTTTAGTTCAAACTTCAAACTGGAAAGACAGTTTGAGCTCTGGCAGACTGGAAACTGACAGAAATGAAAAGGATAGCCATATGCTTTTGAGAATTCATGGATGTAGTCCATGAAACTGAGATCAACAGACTTCGCTTGAATAATTCTTTTGCTAGATTCCAATCTATTTTAGTATTAAGTCGGTAGATGCTGTTACACTAATCAATAGTATCTGATCTCAATCAGCCTTAGTTTCCCTAGGAACCTAAATTTTCCATTTTGGTTTCAGTTTCAGTTTCCATTTAAACCTGAGCATTCAGTTTCCCTTTCAGTCAGACTGTAGCCTAAAAAATACAAGCTCTAAAACCAGGGTTAGTGCACCCAACTGAACTTTTGACAAGTCATCTGTTCAGACAACAGCTCACACTTGGTCTCTCGCTGGTCCCATAAACCACTGATTCCATCACAAGCCGATGAAATACTTTGAAGTGTAGTCATTATTCTAGTTTAGGGAACATGGCAGCCAATCTGTGCACAGCAAGCTCCCACAGACAGCAATGAGATAATGCCAAAATAATGTGATTAGGGACGTTGATTGAGTGATAAATATGAATCGGAGCACTGGGAATAACTCCTCTCTGTTTTTTCAAACTGTGCCATTTGATATGTTATGCCTGCCTGAGAAAGCAGGCCGGTCCCTGTTTAATGTCTCAGTGGAAAGATTGCACCTTCAACAGTACAATGCTCTTTCAGTACTACACTGAAGACTCAGCTTTGATTTTTGTGCCCAAATTGCCAAAATGGGACATGAACCCACAACCTTCTGATGCAGAGGTGAGACAGCTACCAGCTGAGTCATGGTTGGTGTTCATGCACTTGCACCGGAAACTTCATTTCCTGTTGTCACAATCTTTAATGCCAATTTTTTTTAATGGGAATGAACTATCCATCTGTCATTGCAGGGCTGTCACAGTTCTGAAATCCATCCAGAAGGCAGCACTCAGCTGCTCCCCTTTGGGTCTCCCTGCTATGTAGGTTTTAGTATGAATAATCAAGGAATCCATTCTGCTGCAGCCTCAGTCTTGGAAATTCTCATTTTTTTGGAAGCATCTTGTGAAATACTTGCAAGCACCACTAGCAATACCATCGAATATTTACTAGGTCTTTATTATTTTTCCTTTCTTCTTGGTTTTTAAGTATTATGTCATTTTATGCCTTTGTCTCACTTTCTTTAATCAAATTATTCTTTTAATAATTTTCTGCTTAATTTATTTGGCAATGTATTCTCTTTCCATCATTTTCTTGCCTTCCTTGATATTTTCTTTCAGTGGTTTATTCTTCTTGCTTTCTGCCCTTTCACTGACATGAGCTCCCCTCAAGATCCTAATCCTCAGTCAGGAGCAGCTACAGTCTTTGGAGATAATCCTTAAAACAGAAGATAAGGTTGACAAGCAGCAGATGGCCCATTGTGAGGAAACTTAGCTGTATCAGTGCCTTTATTGCCTGCAGCATAGAAAGAAGCCATTTGGCCTATCAGGTCTGCCCTAGCCCTTTTGAAGAACAACCCAGCTAGCCCTACTACCCCCCCCTTCTTTCCCCATAACCTTTTTCTCCTTCTCACCAAAGATTAATTATTGAACTAGTTTCTGCCATCTGCCTGTCCACACACTGACATCTTATCACTGAAATAGCCAGTTGCCAAAGAAAGCTGATGACAAACTATTTCCAGTTAATTTGTTGTCACGATGTGAGTAGTTCCAGATGGGCTGCGTTGCTGGATACCTCTTGGTTACACTCTACCCCAGTACAACAGTTGTCATTTGTTCAGGATCGCAGAGGATATTAAATGAAATAAGCCTAGAGATAAGCTCAGATATTAAGTAGACAAGTTCCCGTGACATCTGCTATTCTAACATAGGTGTTAACTTATTTATTTTAACTGGGTTAACCCGTTCGACACTATTGTCAACAAATCGTTTCTAGCCTACAAATACCTAAGTTACTAAATGAATGAAGAATCACCAATAAAAAAAAACATTCATTTATACATGCCCATGTCTCAAAAATTCTCAAATACCTTTGGCATCGACTGAATGCCATTGCAGTGCAGTCATTGCTAAGATGTAGAAGAGCATTTATTATGTTGTGTCTCACAGTGCTCAACAAAATGCTAATATACACCTTTGACATGAACAATTGTGGCAGCATTATAAACTTAACATGGATTTCTTTTCACAAAAAGTTTAATGATTCATTTGATCACGGGTTGTTTATTTCAGCTATCATTGCACTGGCAGAGGCTGAAAAGAACGCAAAATAATCTCCCTCTTCAGACACACCCGTAATTAGTGCCAACAATGAAAATGATTCTCCCAATTGCCTTTGTGATATAGTGCATTGTAGGTCTCTCTCTCTCTCACTGAATAGCAGAAGATTTAAAAACTGTCTGCTCTCTTTTACAGTTGGTAGCACCACATTAGCTTGCCGCATGTTAACTGATTTCAAGGGACAGAAAATGATGGGCGCTGGGTCTGTGATTTTTGCAATATTTGTGGTCGTGGGTGAACTTCCATGCTGGCTGCCTGTAATCAGCAAATTGCTCTATTATGTTAATCAGAGCAAGTTGATGCAAATTGCCTTAAGCTCATGATTTAATAAGTGGTGTCATGATAATTTGTTTGAATTTGCTCTTGGGATGTGGATGAAGCTGAAGCAGGATTTTAGTTGCCCCAGGAAGGTAGCAGTGGGTCTTCTACTTGAACAACTGCAGTTTTTGACTCAGTTACGTAGCCATTATTTGCAGCTGAATATCTTAAGAGTCAGCCACATATAAGTTGAGATCAGACTAGCTGGGGTTGCAGGTCCCCTTCACTATATCATATCCATTTTTTATAACGCTTAGATGATATTTTTCTTCCCAATTAGTACGAGTTTCCAAATTTATTGAATTCAGTTTCAAAATTGTCATGCTTGGTTTTGAACTCATGTCATCTGTGTTTTGGGACCATACCATACTGTACCATAGCTGCTACAATACTGAACCCCACTCCTCCTACTACCCTCCCAAAACACCCGACACTCCCCTCATATCCCCTGGGTATGCTCTTGCCCCACCGATACCCTCCTGACCACTTGACTCCCTTTTCCTCACCACCTTAGCTCGCCCCCTCTTCACCCCAACAACCACCCTCCCCACATACATCCCCTCCACATCCCGGATATCCTTCCCACTCTCCCGAGGTATCAACCCTCCCAAACCATCCCCCCACACCCTCCACTACCCTTCCTTTGCCCACTCCGACTACCTAACCCCCATTCCCCTGACTACCCTAACCTCCTCACCCCGACCACTCAGTCCCCGACCATCTGAATTCCCCCACCCGAACCCCTCCTCTGGCCAGCCAAACCACCACTCCCGCACCCCCCTGACCACCCCACCCCCTGACTATCCAATCTCTCACCCACTCACCTTACACATTTACCTTCTTCCTGGCTTCTCAAAGTGGTCGAGACCTTTACCTTATCTGGATTATGGCAGCTAGTGCTGTAAAAAGGGAGGGGTGGTGGCTTCACATCCCCCAACACTGCTATACTACACAGGAAGGACTCTGGGTCAGCCGTGTTACAGATTTCTCAGCAGGCCTGGGATGGAAACCCGGGTAAGAAATGTGCAGCTCCAGGCAAAGGGGTGGAGAAGCAGTCCAACAGTGATTGCTATTCCACGCAAGTTCTGGCCCATCTCTCCTGTGCTGGGAGTCTTACTCAACTGAGATATAATAAAGTCATAAGCATGCTAATATTATTCAAAATAACTCTCTAACCACACACTGGACATATTAGCAGAAGTTATAAAGAGTAATTCTTGCAGTGATCAACTCCATTAGTACACACATTCAAAAAACCTGTCGGAATATTCTACACCTGAGCATAAAATGCAGGCCAACCTTTTGGTTATAACAAATAAGGTTAAATAGGCAGAAAATACTTAAACTTGTGTGCATGAGGCTTGAAGTTTTAGATTAACTACAAATGGGCTTGGAGGCAAGCAATACTTCACATCGTAATTAGACTATGGAGCAACAGTCTGACATAGTCATTCTCATGGAATTACAGACCATGTCCCAGACACCACCATCACCATCCCTGGGTCTGTCCTGTCCCATTGGCAGGACAGACCCTGCAGAGGTGGTGGCATGGTGGTATACAGTTGGGAGGGAGTTGCCCTGGAAGTCCTCAACATCAATTCTGGACCCCAAGAATTCTCATAGCATCAAGTCAAACATGGGTAAGGAAACCTCTTGCTGATCACAACATACCACTGCCCCGCCACCCTTAAACTGATGAATCAGTGCTCCTCCATGATAAACACCACTTGGAGGAGGCACTGAGGGTAGCAAGGGCACAGAATGTACTCTGGTTGGGGGGTTTCAGTGTCCATCACAAAGAATGTCTCGGTGGCACTCGTACTGACTGAACTGGCTGCATCCAAAAGGGCATACCTGCTAGACTGGGTCTCAGGCAGGTGGTGAGGGAACCAACAAGAAGGAAAAACATACTCGACCTCATCCTCTCCGATTTACCTGTTGCAGATGCATCTGTTGATGACAGTATCGATCGGACTGACCACCGCACAGTTCCTGTAGAGACAAAAGCCCATCTTCGCACTGAGGATACCCTCCATCATGTTGTGTGGCGCTCCAACTATGCTAAATAGAATAGATTTCGAACAGATCTAGCAACTCAAAACTGGGCATCCATGAGGTGCTGTGGGTCATCAGCAACCCCAGAATTGTACTCAAACACAATCTGTAACCACATGGCCCAGAATGTCCCCCACACTGCCATTACCATCAAGCTGAGGTATCAACCCTGGTTCAATGAAGAGTGCAGAAGGGGATGCCAGGAGCAGCACCAGACATACCTAAAAATGAGGTGTCGACCTGATGAATCTATAACATAGGACTACTTGTGTGCCAAATAGCCTACAAAGCATGCAAGTGAAGGGGCTAAGTGACCCTACAACCAATGGATCAGATCTAAGCTCTGCAGTCCTGCCACATCCAGCGGTGAATGGTGGTGGACGACTAAACAACGAACTGGAGGAGGAGGCTCCACAAATATTCCCGTCCTCCCAGCACATTAGTGCAAAAGACAACCACCTTCAGCCAAAATTGCCAAGCAGATGATCCATCTCGGCCTCCTCCTGAGGTCCTCAGCATCACAGATGCCAGTCTTCAGCCAGTTTGATTCACTCCCCATGATATCAAGAAATGGCTGAAGGCACTGGATACTGCAAAGGCTATGGGCCGTAACAACATTCCAGCAATGGTACTGAAGACTTAGGCTCCAGAACTAACCATGCCCCTAGCCAAGCTGTCCCAGGATGGCTACAACACTGGCATCTGCCAGCTATGTGGAAAATTGCTCAGGTATGTACTGTCCACAAAAAGCAGATAAAATTCAACCCAGCCAATTACTGTCCCTCAGTCTACTCTTGTTCATTAGCAAAGCGATGAAAAGTGTCATTAACAGATTGTCACTTAATCAACAATAATTCAAGAACTGAGATGAGTATGACTTCCCTTGACATTAAAGTTGCATTTGACCGAGTGTGGCATCAAGCAGCCCTAGCAAAACTGGAGTCAATGCAAATCAGGGGGAAAACTCTCCGCTGGTTGGAGTCATACCTAACACAAAGGAAGATGGTTTTGGCTATTGGAGGTCAGTCATCTCAGTCCCACAACATCACTGCAGGAGTTCCCCAGGGTTATGTCCTAGGTCCAACCATCTTCAGATGCTTTATCAATGACCTTTCCTCCATCATAAGGTCAGAGATGGGGATGTTTGCCAATGATTGCACAAGGTTCAGCACCATTTGTGTGTCTTCAGATACTGAAACAGTCCATGTCTATATGCAGCAAGACCTGGACAACGTTCAGGTTTGAGCTGATAAGCAGCAAGTAACATCCATGCCACACAAGTGAAGGTTATGACCATTTCCAACAAGAGTGAATCTAAGCATCTCACCTTGACATTTAACATCATCGATGAATCCCCCGCTATCAGCATCTTGGGAGTTTTCATTGACCAGAAACTGAACTTGAGCAGCCTTATAAGTACTATGGTTACAAGAGTAGGTCAGAGGCTGTGAATTCTGCAGTGAATAGGTCACCACCTGACTCCCCAGAGCCTGTCCACCATCTAGATGGCACAAATTAGGAGTGTGATGGAATACCCTCCACTTGCTTGGATGAGTGCAGCTCCAACAACACTCAAAAAGCTCAGCACCATCCAGGACAAAGTAGCCCGCTTGATTGACACCCCATCCACTACAATAAACATTCACTCCCTCCAGCACCAATGGTGCACAGTGGCAGCAGTATGTACCATCCACAAGATGCACTGCAGCAACTCACCAAAGCTCCTTTGACCGCACCTTCCAAACTCACCATCTCTACCATATAGAAGGACGAGGGCAGCAGATGCATCTGAACACCACCACTGGCAATTTCCCTTCCAAGCCACTCACCATCCTGACTTGGAAATATATCGCTGTTCCTTCATTGTTGCTGGATCAAAATCCTGGATCTCCCTTCCTAACAGTGTGGGTGTACCTACATCACATGGAGTGCAGCAGTTCAAGAAGGTAGCTCACTACCACCTTCTCAAAGACAACTAAGGATGGGCAACAAATGCTGGCCCAGCCAGCGATGCCCACAAGGATGAATAAAAAAACCTTCTCTTGTTACTGGATAGAAAACAGGAATGGCACTTCTTAGAAATTAAATATAAGGAGAAGTAAGTTGATAAAGTTCCATGCAAGTCAAAGGAAATTAGTGGAAACTTCCAAATTTTATGTTGACATCAAACTCTTTATTACACTCTGCCCACTGCACAGCACAAATGATGTCAGAGTGCCTACTGGAGGCAGGCTCACTGCTCTTGATTCAGGGAGGACAGAGGAGTAAGTGACCTGTCCACATAAAGGCTGCAACAGGTATAGGGGCAGCAGTAGCAGTGCCTCGGGGTTGCAGCACGACAGGAAGATAGAGCAGAGACTGCAAGCACTGCGCCATACTCTCTGTCAACTTGGAGCTTGACTCCCCCATGCTCCTTCATGGTGACGGGGCATTGCCTGGCAGACCAATCAATGCACCCTGTGTCCCGGCATGCCGGTCCATCAGCAATCTCCTGTAAGCCACTCCATTAAGGCCTTTGTTGGAGACCGCTACAGCGTAACACTTCTGCAACAGCGCCCTCTGGTGAGCTGGCGAACAAACCATCCTTTACCTCTGGTCTGGCTGCAGCCCACTCATGTTGATCATAACTCTATATTAGCCTCCAAGGTACGTGCAGTGCCAGTATCTGAGCTGGTGGCTGCGACTGTGAGATCGAGGAGAAGGCTGGTGTGAGAGAAATGGGAAGCAAGAGCTCCATGCTCACACCATCAGCAGCTTGCTCATCCTACCACATAGCAGGATGAGGATCTGCTAGGAGTTGTTAAGGGGAATAACATGTTGTATCCTCGCTATTCTCAACGATGCCAGGGACCCTGTCACATCTGATCCAATGATGAGGGCAACTTCTCCTCCATAAGGCTCAGGAAATTCAAGTGCCCTGGTCCTCTGCTGTACCTCCTCTGATTTGTTTTTTGTTATTCATTCATGGGGTGTGTGGGCATCGCTGGCTAGGTCAGCATTTATTGCCCATTCCTAATTGCCCTTGTTCAGAGGGCAGTTAAGAGTCAACCACATTACTGTGGGTCTGGAGTCACATGTAGGCCAGACCAGGTAAGGACAGCAGACTTCCTTCCCTAAAGGGCATTAATGAACCAGATGGGTTTTTACAATAATCAACAATAGTTTCATGGTCAATATTGGAGTTTTAATTTCTGATTTTTTAATTGAATTCAAGTTCCACCATTTGATGTGGCAGGATTCGAATCCGGGTCCCCAGAGCCTAGGTCTCTGGGTTATTAGTCCAGTGACAATACCACTATGCCATCGCCTCCCCATAATGTGCCACCTTGTCCTGCAAAAGGGAAAAAAGAGGGGAATGAGACTGACTGGATTACTCTACAGGGAGATAGCATAAACTCAATGGGCTGAAGGGCCTCCTTATGATTCTATGACCCTAATGTCAGAGATTGTGTTGCGCTGTTTAGATAATGCGCCTGCCATAGCTGAATATCAATGAGAGGCATGTGTGGCATTGGCAGCATCAAAAGATGTTCAAGAGTGAGCTGGAGTATCTGGACGTTAGACATGGGTTCTGAGTGGCAGGGAGCGCTGCTGAGTGATTGATAGGTGTGTGGTGCATTAAACAGCATGAGAGCTCGGTGGTGCAGTGGGAAGGAGATGGTCATGTGAAGATGCATTCACTGACATTGACCACCTGCATGAAGCCATTAGGTTTCTTGAGGCACTGTTGCCAAGTCCTTTGTTCCAGCCTCCAGGGATGACCTCCCTGGCCCCCTGCTCCCACTCCTTAGTGAGGATAGTCCTGGAGGGTCTTCTGAGCCCTCAAAGGAACCATGGTACCTCTACACCTGCCCTCTTCTACCACTAATGCCTCCAGGATGACATCCATCACCTGGAAGTCTCTCTTTGACCGTGTTCACTTGCCATCATTTAAATCATTTAAAAAGCAGTAATATTCTTCTGTGTAACTTCCCTTTTAAGAGAGACAGGCTGCCTTTAAGAAGAGCCACCTGTCTTTTTCTGAGCCACGCCTCTGGGTTCTTCTGCTGAGCGCAGAGGCAGCCAGCAGAGTTAGGAGGAAGACAACAGCGCAAGACCTGCTCGGCCAGATATTACAATCAAAGATGAAGTGGGTGCACCAAATTTGCAAGCTGCCTACATCGATCTGAACAGTCTCAGACAAGACGCAAAATGTGACTCAATTTCTAGACCCTAGTGTTGCGAGTTTTGTTTCTTTTTATTGGTATATTGCTGTAAAAACTTTATTACATTTTTTAAACCTTATAACAAAGTAACTAAAAGGAACATTTTCTGGCTCCTTAACACTCAGTTGTTACTACCTTAAAGAATTGTTTCACATAACTGTGCTTTCACTTTAAAAAGTGACTCAGAGAAGACAATCGATTACAATTTGGAAAGCAAGTCCATCTGATTCATGGAGACTAAATGCATATGGTTCCCAAATTTTCTCTGTAATGTGGTGCAATTATAATAATATCACCCTTAATTTCTGAATCCTCTGAATTTTCAATATTTAGCACATTGAGACACACAGGACAATAATACATTACTATATAAATGCCTGTAAAATGCAATGGATATTCTATTCTCCAGGCCATGCCGTTATCCAGATGATATTCATTTTTTGACTGGAGCCCTTTAGATCTAAATTACACGTAATGCAAAACTAATTCCATACATTTTTAATCAATATTTGTTTACCGGCACAGTTATATGAAACAATTCTTTAAGGTAGTAACAATTGTATTTGAGGAGAGGATTTGAGTCAGGTTTTGAGAAGCACACAGTCATGATTCTTTTTAATTCTTCAAACTGACAGCTCTGTTGCTAGAAACTTCTGATCATGGGATTTTATTTGGCCATTTGTGTTCAGCTCACCGTCAATCACGTACAAATCTAATCAGATGGTTCCATGGTCATGGATAGCTACATAATTAACATCTGGATTTCAATTCTGTTGGTTTATTACCTGAGCCATGATCTGATATTCTATGTTCCCCTGCTGCCTAAAGAAGAGAAGGACATGATATATTTAATAAGCTGTGGTACAATGACAAGAGTTTCTCTATTTGTCTCCCAGGTCACGCTACAATTAACTATTGAACAGGAAAAGGAACATTGGCTCATAAGAGATGTGCGGTGCGTATACTTGTGTTGTCAGTGATGCTGAACACAAGAAAATATTTTGTGTAAAAACCTAATTCTGGAACAGTGATTAAAATGTTTTTGTCCTTTAATAGATCATCCTTTAGGATTTAAAAATTCATTTTCAGAATGCGCATTTAAGAATCATTTTGAAGGAGTCCATTCAATTAATTCAGTCTGTGCAGCCAGAGAGTGACGTGTTTGGAAAGAAAACGTGCTGCTCTGCACTCTCTCATGATTGATTTCTGCTATTAAGTGTTGCCTCAGGCACTTCAGATAAGGAAGGATCTCACCTTGATGTGATATAAAACAACTCCTGTATAGTACATGGCACACATTAAAAAGGCTGCAGCAACCATCCACACTACCTAACTACTGCCAAGATGACACTTCTGTGGGAGTGACAGTCTCTCCATTAGCTGCGCCAATCTGACCATTTTAAATCCTTGCCAAATTGAGCCAATTAATTGGCTGTACAATTAGACAAATTGTATGCATTTGAACTGGCCCAAAGAGATTCTGGGCGGAATTTTCCATGTCCTGGCGTTGGACGTGTTTAGCGGCGTGAGTAAACAATATGGCGAGAAGGCCGAGAATCAGTTTCATGACGTCTGCTCTGCCCGTCAATGGTGCGCCATGTTCCCCAACATTGGATGTTGGGAACCTCATTGCAATGCATCTGCATATCTTTATAAGGCCAGCCCGTTGGAATCATCCCACCACACAGGGTTGTCCGAGCATGTCGGCGTGATTTCACGCTGACGTGTTTTACAATAGCATACATAAGGCATGCACTTGGCGGGCTGCACTTTGAGGGGAATTCGGAGGTGAGTGCACAGTAATGTTGCACAGCGCTCGTGAGGGTCGCCTGTTGGACTTTAAGCTTGAGGCGCGTTGGACAGGGGAGGGGGCATGGGCTGCCCTGCAGCTGAAGTGTCTTGGGGGTTGGGGGGAGGTGCAAGGGCTGACCTGTGGTTGAAGCTAGTGAACAAGAATGTGTAGGGTTAGGGGGGAGGATTCCTGCAGATGACTGACAACCAGTGTTGCTGAGGACTGTGCATGTCTAGGGAACTGGTCGGTCTCATCTGCCAGCTACTGCAGGATTTGGCTCCACAGGGACATGGAGGGCATCCCATGTCCATGAAAGTGACTGCAGCGCACAATTTGTATGCCAGTGGCTTCTTTCAGGGATCCATAGATGACCTCTGTGGGATATCACAAGTCTCCACCCACAAACGCATCCATGAGGTCACGCGAGGGCACACAAATTTGTACATTTCACCCGGGACCAGGAAAACCAGGATGAAGGAGTGATTGGATCTGCCCAGATCTCGGGTTTACAACAGGTGCAGGGTGCCATCGACTGCACTTACTTGGCACTCAGATCTCCATTGCAACACATGGTCAACTATGTCAACCACAAGGGCTTCCATTCGCTGAACGTGTGGTTGGTGTGCGACCACCATAAACGCATCCTGCAGGTCTGCACACCATTTCCAGGGATTGTGCACAACTCCTACATTCTCAGTCGGTCACAGATCTCTGAAGTCTTTCAGGGTCCACAGAGGCTGCAGGGTTGGCTCCTCAGAGACAAGGGCTACCTGCAGAGGATGTGGCTGATGACACTCGTGCAGCGGCCTCAGACTGCAGCAGAGCAAAGGTATAACGAGGCTCATGCTGCAACTTGCAACTTAGTGGCGCAAAACATTGGGATACTGAAAATGAGGTCCTGGTGCCTGGACCAGTCTGGTGGAGCCCTGCAATATAGTCGCCTGCTCTGCCCTTTACAACCTGGCGCTGCAATGAGGAGAGGAGCTGGCTGAGGAGGAGATGAAAGAGCTGGAGGTCTCCTCCATTGAGGAGGATGTCGATGGGGATGAGGGTGATGAGGTCCTCGAAGGTGATGATGACGGGAATGAGGCCCTCGCACTGGCCAGATGAGGCAGGTGCACACAGGAGGCCCTCATAGCTGCAAGATTTGTGGACGATAATGTGACATGTAGTGGGGAGGTACCATAGATCCTCACATTGCATCTATGAATGTTTTCAGGGGGCCCCAAAATTCCCACATTTTTCATATCATCAATAAGGATATGACTTTTGGACTTTTACCTGAAACCAGACAATGAGAGGAAATAGAATATGCATTCTTCCATTTAAAACAATCAACACGAAACTAAAGCCCATCAAAATCTTGCATAAATAATCACTACTTACTACGGGGGCAGGAAGACCACAATTAATGCAATTATGCGAACCCATTAATACTCCACACATACAATGGCTTTCAGTTCAAGACTGAGGGAGGAAGGCAATGATAAACATCATGCAAGCCCATTAAAAACAATGAGACATCAATCACCTGGATAAGCCCACCAAAATCAAACAAAGAACTAACCTTGATTTGGATTGAGATAAGAAATTCGAAAAAACCAGTATAACTGGGCCAGCAGATCGGGAGTGAGCAGTTTGTTTTTGGGTAGTGAGGAGTTTAAGCAGGGAGCTGAGACAAGCAGAGGAAGGAGACCTGGAGGCTTGCAGGCCCACAGGCAACATCAGGGCGAGGGGCACGGGGTGGCAGGCTCAACCGAAGACAACAAGGCCGCAAATGCAGCCCTCCACGAAGATCGACCACCCACAACCGCGCCCTCCACCCAACTGAAGAACCTTTGCAGATTCCACATACCAGGACCACCTGGGGACGGCAAGCCCCAGAGGGCACAAAGAGCGTACCCCAAAACTGCAACCGGCTTACCTGGCTGCATTTCGAACTGTCAAGGAACCTGGTTGGTGAGCATGATCCCTGACCTCTCCTAGTTCAGTTTAGTTAGGTTTTGGGTGTGGGTCAAGGGTAAGGGGATTAGTAGCATGATTTTCCCTCGTTATGCCATGGGTTCCCCATTCTTAACTAAGTGTACTTCGTAGGTCTGTATAATCTCAGTGTAATCCTAATGTTATAAATTCATATGTGACTTCAATAAACCCAATTTTTTTTCTTGCACCAAAACCCATTGTCTGCTGCACTTTGTCACAACCTCCAAATAAGTCCAAGGTCTAGAACCGAGGGAGTGGGAGTAATTTGAACTGCTCAGAAGTCAGAGGTGGAGCTGACACACACACACCACCACCCCCTACAGTTTGACTCCAGTCTGGCAGACACCAGCGCACATACCCTCTGTGATAAGGCTGCTGCCATGGAGCTGCAGCGAAGGCCCTAATAATCACTCAATTCCAAGAGGATGATGACGACATGCAGTGAGGACACTCCATAAATCTTCACATTGTCTCTGAGAATGTCTGAATCCTGCCTGGATGGGGGAACTCGGTTGTGCTCTGTGTTCAGGGTCATATCGTAGAGACGCAGCCATGAAACTTAAAGCACCTGACCCTTTGTCCACCTTCAGCACCCGATCCCTTTAGGAGCACAGCATCACTGGTCACAGATGCTGAAGAGATGGGGGCCAGCCCCACCTCAAAGGTGCTGAGAGCACACAGAGAGAATGATGGGGCCTTATGACACCTATCCACGACATTTTGGCAGCAATGACAAGCACCATTGAGGTGCAGGCATCAATAATGTTTCCAGGGAGTGCGAGGCTGGATTATCACTTTAGTCTGAAGGCTGCACAAACCACAGGGAAGAGGCCCTAGACTGAGGCACCTGCCTTTATCTTGTGCAGGAAACAAGGTTTCACATCAGAGTGACACAAACACTGCTTATCAGATCAATGAGCCAAAGCCAGGAAGACATTCTTGAGAGTTAATTTAGAATAGTGAACATTATGTACAAGTGATTAATATCCGTACCTAGGCTGTACAACTAATTCTTCTTAACTTTTCTAACCCTGTCGCTATGTCTTAGCATTGCCCAGGCATCCACTGCAGAGGTAGAGGCAGCATGCTGATTGTTGTCTGTGATGACCTTGATGGGCATCCTATGGAGGGCTGAGACCTGGAGGGCCCTGGCCTGCATTCAGGGTCCTGCTGTGTGGCAGTGGCACCCTCTTTGGCCTGTGGAGCTGGAGCTGCCGGGGTCACAGGAAGAGGCAATTTGGATGGGCTTGATCCTCCCGGAGTCACTTGGATGGATGGCCCGGGGTGTGCACTAGCTTATCCTCCTCCTGATGGGTGCCCGAGGGCCCCGGACAGTCTCCTTGAGGAGAAGGGGAAGCTGGTGTGAAATTAAGCTGCCTTGCACTCCTCTTGTGTACACACTGTTGGAGGCCAACAATGGCATCAGTGATGCAGTTCAGCCTATGCTGCAGTGCAGGACCAATGTCCTGGACCAAGGTCTCCATGGTGGCGACCACCCTACCAGTGTCGGCCTCAGTGCATTGGCATGCTGGCACTCTCACTTCAGCCTGAAGGCAGATGGACTCCTCCATCGTATCTTACAGTCTGATGTGTGCAGCAATGTCATTTAAATCTCTTCAATTGAAATGGAGAGGGGTAGTCAATCAACACCTGGGAAGACCATTTATATTTTAAGTAACTCCCCAGATATACATCCAGACATATCTCACCTCATTTCTCTATTTCCTTCGTTCTGATGAAGAGTCATACGAACTCGAAACATCAACTGTATTCCTCTCCGCAGATGCTGTCAGACCTGCTGACATCCCTTCCTGATGTTCCTGAGCTTGCCTTTGCACCTCCTGAGGTAACCCCGAGTCTAGAGCCTTATCATCTGACTCAGACTCGGCACCTTTCTGGCCTCCAGCAGTGCTCCGAGTGCCGGAGACCAGGGAAATCCCTGCCACCACCTGCTGTGGATCAGAAAGTGGTGATGTGCTCACCAGATTGTGATCCTGAGGCTACTCTAAAGCTAGATCCCACCGAGGTGTGTGTTTCTGTGCTGGTGGAGAGTGTGGGTGAGTGCTGTGACAGGACTTCAAGGAGGGTGTCTTCAGATTCTTCTTCAGAGGTTTCTTTGGGGCTTGACTGGAGGCCCTGGGTTGTGCCCTCCATCAGCTGTTTCCCAGATGTGCCTGCGAAAGCAAGGAGAGATAATTAGTGTATGACAGTGGCCTGTGAAACAGGACGCATCACTCACAGCATGGTGTCTGATGGATGTTGCACTGCAGGATCCTCACTTGGTAGAGCACCGCCGACCACACTGTCAGCACAGGAATAGCCCAGATCCTCGTCGCCCGGCTGGATGGCTCTGTTTTCAAAGTCCATGAGGACCTTGATTTCAGGCACTCCTCCACCAGTCTGTGACCTCTCCCTCTTGTTGTGTGCCAGGTCATCCTGCATGAATAGAGATGAAGAGAGCATAAGCTGCCAAACCAGATGATAAGTATGCCTGGCCTGTGGGGGTGGTGAGTGACCCATGAATGGGGTGAGGACACTGAAGGTGTGTGTGAGAGAGTGAACGGTGATGTCCCTTGAACTGGCAGTGAGCGAGGGCCCTGTGGATGTGTGATGGGTTTGTGAGTGTGTGAGTTGAGAATAATGAGAAGGGTGACTTATCCTTGCGGAACAGATGAGATCATTCTTCCTTTTTCCGCACTGGGAGGCTGTCTTTTATGCAGGGCTTTGGCGCTGACCAGTGCTGCCACCACCTCCCAAGCTGGATTAGTGATTTTGCTGCCCATCCTGTGGCTGGAGTGGGGGTAGAGGATATGGCGGGCCCCACAGTATCGAAAAGATGCTCAAGGGACACGTCATTAAACCGAGGGCTGCAGTCTTCTTGCCTTTCAGAGCCATGTCTTCTATGCAGTAGTTGTGGACTGGAAGCACTGAGAGTTGCACGCATGGCTGCACTTCAAATATGGCACATGGCATGATGAAGTGGCGAGGTGATGGCATGGCGGGTGAATGAGAACCCGCCTGTCATCGAACTGGCGTGTTTTCCAGGAATGCATAGTTAATGTGGGAGGATTGCGATGCTATGGTGTGAGAAGCCTCCATTGTGGCCGTTGAGTAAAACATCGTTTTTCCCACCCACTACTGCACTTAATGCAAATCTGGAATGATTCTGACCTCTGTTTCAGGTAGAAAAATACCCATTACAATGGACTGTCTTGTTTACTTCTCTTTGGACTGTCATAGTTGCATTCTAAATAAAATTAGCTGGATGGATTACAAAAAAAAAATATTTTCTGCTTCTATGAGCTTACAAAATCTATTTTATATCAGAAAGAATTGTTTAACTTTACAACTGAAATATAATATTTAACAAGGGCATATCAGACGCCTGCAACATGCTGCCAACAGTATTAATGGGAAATACTTGCATGGACTCTAGGGCAAATATAGAATTTTCAGGAAATTATGGTTTCTGAGATGGCTAAGGTTAAAATGGAGGCATCTTCCTCTTCATCAAATTTCAGAAGAAGGAATGGGAGGCGTGCAGTCTGCAAACTATGCAAAGTTAATTTAGTGGAAAATAGTTAAGATCAAAGGAATTTTTCTTCAAGTTATAAAAATGAACTGTGTGCTGTCAGGACCTTTGCCAATGCTGGAGATCCAGACAATGTGCAATTAATTGCTCATCAATATTTCATAACAGCATTCACCACATTGACGACCGTGCATGTCACCACCACCTCCTCAATGACAACCGAGTATGGGCAACAAATGCCAGCCTTGTTAATGACAGCCCCATCCCATGAATGAATTACTTTCTAAAAGCAGTCTCATGTACTGTGTCCTTGATTGTAAGCGATTGAAAGCTTTTTTCTTTGAAGGCTATTGAAACCTCATAAAACAGGAGCTTTTCTGCAGGCTCATGGTACGAGGGCAGTGAATTCTTCATGCTATGGAGCTGCAACATCTCATCCTGAAGGAGTATGAAAGGGAAAATCAACTGTTTCATTTAGATATGGCTTTCTGACAAGCCACTTCGAAATGAAACAGTCAAGTTTTCTCTTTCATATTATTTCAAGATTAAATTTTGCACTTGAACGACAGGAGCAGCAAACATCCAATTAGTTGGCCTGATTCCAATTTTATTGATTAAGTTATGCATTAAATTCTCATGTTAATTTTCCAACTTTGGAAGTGTTATGGGAATATGCACTTGCTAAAATAAGATAGGGGAGAAATGGTAGAAGTACTATAACGATAATACGATATGAAAAAAAAATCATTAAAAAAGGGAATAGTGCCAAAGAATTGACAGATAGATAATGTGATTCCAATATTTAAAAAGGGACAAAGAAGTCCAGGGAGCTATATACAATTAGCTTAACGTTAGTGGTAGTGAAGATAATGGGATCCTTCCTCAAAGATGTAGTGGAAAAACATCTCGAAACTGAAAATAAAATAAAGACGGGTTGGTGCATATTTCAAAAGTCAAGGTCATGCTTGACCAACGTTGTTGAGTCCTTTGAAGATGTAACAGAAAAGGTGGACAGGGTAATATAGTCGATATAATATATTTGCATTTTCAAAAGGCTTTGATAAGGTACATAAAGACAGTTTTTGTGCACAGTTTTGGTCTCCCTACCTAAGAAAGAATATACTTGCCATAAAGGAAGTGCAGCGAAGGTTCACTAGTCTGACACCAGGGATGGCAGGACTGTCGTATGAGGGGAGATTGGTTCGACTGGGCCTGTATTCATTAGAGTTTAGAAAAATGAGAGGGGATCTGATTGAATCATATAAAATTCTAACTGGGCTAGACAGACTAGGTGCGGAGATGATGTTTCCCTTGGTTGGGGAGTCTAGAACCAGGGGCCGCAGTTACAGGATATGGGGCAGGCCATTTAGGACTGAGATGAGGGAAAATTTCTTCACTCAGAGGATGGTCAAGCTGTGGACTTCTCTACCACAGGAAGCTGTGGAGGCTGGGTCACTGAGTATATTCAAGAAAGAAATTGAAAATTTTTTGGATATTAGGGGCATAAGGAGTATAGAGAGAAAGCAGGAATATGGTTTTGAGATACAGGATCAACCATGATCATATTGAATGGTGGAGCAGGCTCGAAGGGCCAAATGGCCTAGTCCTGCTCCTAGTTTCTATGTTTCTATGTCTCTATGACATGAGAAATAGGAGCAGGAGTAAATCATATAACAGCTCGAACCTGCTCTACATTTAATATGAACATGGCTGATCTTCTGCTTCAACTCCACTTACCCAGCCACTCCCAATATTCCTTGATTTCCTGAGACCCCATGCATAGTAGATTCATGACTGTGCCCAATGATAAAGACATGTTTATGTATGAATTAATACTCAGAATTTATTTATCCTATTCACTAAAATTATATAGTGGAAGATAGAATTGTTCATAAGCACATAGGTCATATGCGTGCTAGAGAGACACTCCAACAACCAACTATTCCGCCTGTGATTAACATCGAATCGTCAATTCCTGACGTGACAGATTGACCTCAAATAGACAAGCTCGATATCTCTGTGGAGTTGCCAAATCCAGAACTGCCACTTTCTAATGATGTGTCTCATGCTGCATTTCCAGGTCCTATCAATCCTGTTGAACCTCAAGTGGTGGAGCTACGCTGCTCTAGCCATATAAGGAGAGCAGCTCAGTGACTTGATCCACCTGAAGTTCTTTATATGTATATGCTGTTGGGTATTCAAATGTTTCCCTGTAAATAGAAATTATAAAAAACCTAGAGGGGGAGGAGATGTAGTAATTTAAGGTACAGCCTCTCCTTCTGTCTATCGGGGTCACATGAAGGACCCCCTACATGACCAAACATGCCTGGGAAGAGATGGCGGAGGTGATGAACTCCCACGGATCCAGTGCTGCAAGGGCTTCAACGATTTGTTAAGGCTCCGACCAGTGAGACCTAAGTGCGGTCAACCCTGGGGGTGGGGCTTCCTGTCAAGAGTCCAGATCGAGCATGTAGCACCTGGAAAGCTCTCTGTAATAAAGTTTATCTGTTTCTTGTTGAAACCTGTCCACTCTATTGAGTCAGTACAAGAACCCAGGGTTATGGAAGTGATAAATTGGCCAGGGTATCAGCCTCTGATTACACGTGAGGGACCTCCTACTGAAAGTGCATGAGTGTGAATGTTGATGGAATAGTGGATTGGGTTCAACGATGATGTCCTCCAGTAGCTGATTGGCCCTCATATCAATCATGTCCAATTGGAATGAAGCACCAACGGTGCCTGCTGTCTGAGAAGCCATGTACCAGTAAGAGAACACAGTCAGGAGAGATGTACTGGGGAGAAAACTGCAGTGAATAAAAAAAATACTGCATTCATAAAGCCCTGACATCAAATAAAACTGCAAATAAATTTTTATTAAAGTTCCTACAAATCAAATATTATGCAGGAACATGCAAATAGACATTTTAAATTTTGGAATGTTTAAGATTCATTAGACCGGAGCTATCAGACAGCCCATTGTTGCACATGCTATGGTAGTGACAGATGAGTTCTCCTTCATTCTTAATGGATGTGAGGCAGACTTGGATGCTGCTGATGGGGTGTTCAAGTGAGCACAGGACAATAATGCCGCAACCTAATTACAGGTTATTTTCAGAAGTACTCTCCTTACACCAGCTCAGTCCTGATTGCTCTTTCTGAACACTGTGCACTGGAGCTTCAGTACGACTTGTTCTGTCCCTTGGAGTGATGGATTTCAATTCTCTGTAAACTGCATCGGTTATTAAAGGAGACAGGAAACATCGCTCTTTTATTTCTTTCTCCTGTTTCCACAGCTTTCCTTTGCTTCCGTGATCATTAATTTTCTGATGGGATTGATCATCAAATAAACCGTTACTCCATTTCACAATTTTCAGCCAACCCTAGGTTATGCTAGAGTGTAATTTAGATCCAAGAACTCTCTCTCTCCTTTTAAAATCATTTTCAAAAGTCTGTGTTATGCTTTGGGTTTTTAATGGTCATTTGCTTTCCGGGAGTGGAGGGTGGAGGGACTCTATTCCATTGTCTACTCCCATAGCCAACCTCATGACCCCTACAAATTGGAGCATGCTTCAACCTGCCCAATACAAATGCAAGTTATCGCAAAACCCACGGATCATAACAGAGAACTCTGTGTTCCAACATCATCATTCTCTCTTTAAGTAGTGGACTAAATATTCTAGCAGACAGAGCTTCGAGTTCTGAATCAGCAGTTGTTTTTATTTATATGATTACAATGTAAAAGGCTGTCAGATACAAATTTAGGCTAACACTTCAGTAGAGTACTGAGGGAGAGCTTTACTGTTGAAAGTGTCATCTTTCAGATGAGATGCTGAACGGAGACCCACTCTCTCAGGTCAACGTAAAAGATCCCATAGCAATATTCAAAAAAAAAAGTACAGGAGTTCTTCCTGATGTTCTGGCCAAGTTATGTCCCTCAAACAGACTATCTGGTCACTATGTTCATAGGACCTTAGTGTGTACAATTGATTGCCTACAACAAAGCGACTACACTTCAGCAGGCTTTGGGGAAGCCCTGACGTTAATATAAAAGGTGCTATTTTTAAGGGAAGTTATTTTTCTTTATTCCAATGCTGTCTTCAATATATAACAGATGGACAACTTAACATTGCAATCAGCGGGTAAAACATCGTTTTTCACCCCGGCCACCTTATGTGCATCAGGTGTCATTGTGGACTTGGGGGGGTGAGGGCGGGAGGGGCAAAATTCAGTTTTACGCGGCGTAAAATCACAGCCGGGTCATCTGATGGGGTCCGCAAACGCAAATATCACTGGAGGTCGGCATGAACCCGATTTACATCCCACAAATGGGATGAAAAGTAAGGCCCGACTGGAATTGTCCTCCCATGCCTGATTTACCATTACGCCAGCGGGAAAACGCGCCGGCCCAGAACATGTCTGGACAAGCATGTTGTGCAGAAGTTGGGACTTACCTTTAGGGCCTTGCTCAGATCGCGGGTATCTGAAGAGAAGATGATGTTGGAGGCCTACAGCTAGCAGATCCTGGATGAAGACGTGCATCGCATGGTGGGTGGACCGTCATGCACTTGGCTCCATCGTGAAGCAGCTCTCAGCAGGTGGGAGGTTTCCAAACAGCAGCTTTGACTTTGCTGAGGCGTCAGAACTTCATGGGCTTTGCCATGGACTCACACTGTCTTCCATGGCCTCTGTTGATGCTTTGGACCTACTTCGGAACTTTACAGACTTCGCCATGGCCTGGTATGGAGGATCGATGAAAGGGGGTTTGATGTGGTTGGAGAGGAAGGTCTAGATTTGAGTGGGAGAGGAAGGTCTACCGGGAGGTGGGATGAGGTTGGAAGGGGGGAGGGTGAAGGTTTTAGGGAAGGAGGGGCCAAGATGTCAGGGGGGTGTGAGGTTGGGATGAAGCGAAGGTATTGGGGGAGTGAGGTTGGGAGGGGAAGGGTGTCCGGGGAGAGAAGGGAGTTCAAAGGGGAAAGGGGGCAAGGTATCTTGGGTTGGGGGGGTGCGGGGTGCGGGGTTGGTGGAAGGAGTCCGGAGGAGAGCTGTCTGGTGGGAGGGTGAGGGACTCCGGAGGGAGGAGGGAATTCCACCGCGATGTGTGTCTCTGCACGTGTCTGTGTTAGTTTTCCAGGCTGCTTATTTCCAGCTCCTCAATGGAGGAGGTGTCCTCTTGGCTGAAAGTGAAGACCTTGATGGAGCTGAGTTACTGGCTGGCTGAGGGTGTCCCGGTCACTTGGCAGAGCTCCCTGTGGACCAAAGTAGAGATAAGTAGTGCATGGCAACATAGTCAAAAGCAGGAAAGAGAGAACTCACACTTGCGTTGAGGGAGGGGTAATCTAGTGTAGGATCCTCATGTGGGTGTTCGCCACCAACCTCACCATTGCTGCAGGCACAGTCTACGTTCTCACCAGTCAGTGCGACAGTACGCTCCTCAAAGTGAGTGAGGGCCTCATGTAGGCCACTCGACCCCTGGTCTGGGACCTCTCCCTCCTATTGTGAGCCAGATTCTCCTTCATGAAAATAGATGGAGAAAGTGTGAGCAGGACGCATGGCACGGCAGATGATAAGGATGCTTGGAATGTTTGTGTGGTGAGCAGAGCCATGGACAGGATGAGGACGTAATGTCTGGAGCAGACTGGTCTGTAGACGTGAAGTAGGCTGTGCTCTGCTGAGCTTTAACTATGTTGCCTGGAGCGAGGAAGCACTGAGGTCACAGTCTGATGGGTAAATCTGTGCCTGCCCACTAGCGACCTGGTGTGTTTTCCATGAATGCATTATCAATGAGGTGGGACATGCCGGGAAGCAGATGATACAGCGTGAAAACCCGCCATTGCGACCGGCGGGTAAAACATCATTTTTCACCCCGGCTACCGCACTCATTGCAATTTAGGAACGATTCCCTGAGTTTTACCTGAGCACAAGAGCCTAGTATAAACTCATAATTGACAAACTCTGGACCTCAAAAGAGAACTACAACTGATTAATGATTTTGTTCCCTTCTCTAAGGTCTTGGACACAGCTGTCAATCAGATAAACACCAGGCTGGACTGCATTCTTTGATCTGTGTCCATGTGGCAATGTGCCTACTCATGTTTACCGACAGAAATATGATCCGAAGCCCTTTGAAGCTGCACTGAAAGAAAAAGCTGCATTTCCTGTATCAATGATAGCAGACAGTAAACCTTCGACAATAGCAAAGCTCTTTGTCCTCCAATTAATACATCTGTATTAATTAGAACTAAATGTCTCTGCACTTGGTCTGCATTAACATTTCGCAGAGCCCACCACTAAATGCATTTTAATTAATCCTGATGTATTTTCTGTACCTTGCAGGCTTCAGTTCATATAAACCACAATTAACCTCACTATTCCTAACAGTAAGACTCTACAAGTTAAAAACAATATATTGCATTTATGTGCACCTTTAAAATAGAAATGCTCACACAAGGTGTGAAGATGAGCACTGAATCAAAGAAGGAGTGATTTGATAGATTTGTTTAAAATTATGAATATTTTCAATGAGAAGCAGCCTTCAGTGACAGGGAATTGGAACAAGAGGGCACAGATTTATAATTGGCAAAAGAACCAGAAGTGGTGTGAGAAAACATTTTTTATTTACACAGCACGTTGTTGTGATCTGGGATGTGCTGTCTGAAAGGGCTTTGGAAGCAAATTCAATAGTAACATTCAAAAAAATAATTGGATGAATACCTGACGGGAAAAGCTTTGCAGGGTGATGGGGAAAGAGCAGGAGAGTGGGATTAATTGGATGGTTCTACCAAAGAGCCAGCAACATAGGTACACGAGAGAAAACGGCCTCACTCTGTGCCATGTTATTCAACGATCCTATGCTTCTATTACAAGGTCCAGCCAAAGGTTTGGTCAAAGTGGTGGGTTTTGAAGCAGATCTTTAAAGGGGTGAGGTTTAGGGATCGAAACCCAGAGAGTGGGACCTGCAATTTTATCATTAAACTTCTCTCTGCTGGAGAAAACATTTTGCATTTCTCTGTTTCAATGCCTTTGTGCAGAAATTAATTAAGTAAAAAAAAAAATTAACAAAAGCAAAAAAAAAAATCTGAAAATATAAACAGAAAAAGCTGGAAGTACTCAAATCAGTGGGTCTGGCAACATCTGTTGAGGAAAAGAAGTCAGTAAATGAATGCTTCAGGTTTTACATCTTTCCTCAGGAAATTTTCAGGTTTCCGGTATCTTTTTGTTTGTCTTCTTAATTAAAAAGGTTCCTGAGTAACTGAAACGCTGCTTTGAATTGTTAATATGTGTAACTGGCAGGTAGGGAATAGAACATTGCAGTCACTCCAATGCTTTAGTGTGTTAAAGGTGCTACACAAATGCAAGCTGTTGTTTTTAAAGAAACAATGTGAATGGCAATATCAAAACATAAACAGAAAATTTTGCATAATGACGTGTTAACATCACAGAAATGTCACTTCCAAGAGATTAATTGAATTTTGGTTTCTTAATGGTACATTCATTCCTGAGGCCTAGGCTCCGAAATTTCTTGGGTTTCTCCTGTCAAAACACCAGTGGAACCATCAGAGAAATAGCATTGAGCCAGCTTGGGAGACAGGGAAAATCCCCATGCAATTTCACAGCCTCTGTCTCTTTAGTGCATTGAATGCGACTGATTCACCTACACAACATAACACCTTGAAGAATGCAACCTAACTATGCCATCCAGAAGTTCTGTTGCTTATTGGCCTGCCTAGTGCATAATATTTTTAAAAGGTCTATTCTAACTATTTTAAGTAAGGTGCTGTTTCATCAGAGATAAAAACAAAAAAACTGCGGATGCTGGAAATCCAAAACAAAATCAGAATTACCTGGAAAAACTCAGCAGGTCTGGCAGCATCGGCGGAGAAGAAAAGAGTTGACGTTTCGAGTCCTCATGACCCTTCGACAGAACTTGAGTTCAAGTCCAAGAAAGAGTTGAAATATAAGCTGGTTTAAGATGTGTGTGTGTGTGGGCGGAGAGAGAGAGAGACAGAGAGGTGGAGGGGGGTGGGGTGAGGTTGTAGGGACAAACAAGCAGTGATAGAAGCAGATCATCAAAAGATGTCAACGACAATGGTACAATAGAACACATAGGTGTTAAAGTTAAAGTTGGTGATATTATCTAAACGAATGTGCTAATTAAGAATGGATGGTAGGGCACTCAAGTTATAGCTCTAGTGGGGGTTTTTTTTTATAATGGAAATAGGTGGGAAAAGGAAAATCTTTATAATTTATTGGAAAAAAAAAGGAAGGGGGAAACAGAAAGGGGGTGGGGATGGGGGAGGGAGCTCACAACCTAAAGTTGTTGAATTCAATATTCAGTCCGGAAGGCTGTAAAGTCCCTAGTCGGAAGATGAGGTGTTGTTCCTCCAGTTTGTGTTGGACTTCACTGGAACAATGCAGCAAGCCAAGGACAGACATGTGGGCAAGAGAGCAGGGTGGAGTGTTAAAATGGCAAGCGACAGGGAGGTTTGGGTCATTCTTGCGGACAGACAGCAGGTGTTCTGCAAAGCGGTCGCCCAGTTTACGTTTGGTCTCTCCAATGTAGAGGAGACCACATTGGGAGCAACGAATGCAGTACTCTAAGTTGGGGGAAATGCAAGTGAAATGCTGCTTCACTTGAAAGGAGTGTTTGGGTCCTTGGACGGTGAGGAGAGAGGAGGTGAAGGGGCAGGTGTTGCATCTTTTGCGTGGGCATGGGGTGGTGCCATAGGAGGGGGTTGAGGAGTAGGGGGTGATGGAGGAGTGGACCAGGGTGTCCCGGAGGGAGCAATCCCTACGGAATGCCGATAAGGAGGGTGAAGGGAAGATGTGTTTGGTGGTGGCATCATGCTGGAGTTGGTGGAAATGGCGGAGGATGATCCTTTGAATGCGGAGGCTGGTGGGGTGATAAGTGAGGACAAGGGGGACCCTATCATGTTTCTGGGAGGGAGGAGAAGGCGTGAGGGCGGATGCGCGGGAGATGGGCCGGACACGGTTGAGGGCCCTGTCAACGACCGTGGGTGGAAAACCTCGGTTAAGGAAGAAGGAGGACATGTCAGAGGAACTGTTTTTGAATGTAGCATCATCGGAACAGATGCGACGGAGGCGAAGGAACTGAGAGAATGGGATGGAGTCCTTACAGGAAGCGGGGTGTGAGGAGCTGTAGTCGAGATAGCTGTGGGAGTCGGTGGGTTTGTAATGGATATTGGTGGACAGTCTATCACCAGAGATTGAGACAGAGAGGTCAAGGAAGGGAAGGGAAGTGTCAGAGATGGACCACATGAAAATGATGGAGGGGTGGAGATTGGAAGCAAAATTAATAAATTTTTCCAAGTCCCGACGAGAGCATGAAGCGGCACCGAAGTAATCATCGATGTATCGGAGAAAGAGTTGTGGAAGGGGGCCGGAGTAGGACTGCAACAAGGAATGTTCCACATACCCCATAAAGAGACAGGCATAGCTGGGGCCCATGCGGGTACCCATAGCCACACCTTTTATTTGGAGGAAGTGAGAGGAGTTGAAGGAGAAATTGTTCAGCGTGAGAACAAGTTCAGCCAGATGGAGGAGAGTAGTGGTGGATGGGGATTGTTCGGGCCTCTGTTTGAGGAAGAAGCTAAGGGCCCTCAGACCATCCTGGTGGGGGATGGAGGTGTAGAGGGATTGGACGTCCATGGTGAAGAGGAAGCGGTTGGGGCCAGGGAACTGGAAATTGTTGATGTGACGTAAGGTGTCAGAGGAATCACGGATGTAGGTGGGAAGGGACTAGACAAGGGGAGAGAGAAGGGAGTCAAGATAACGAGAAATGAGTTCTGTGGGGCAGGAGCAAGCTGAGACGATCGGTCTACCGGGGCAGTTCTGTTTGTGGATTTTGGGTAGGAGATAGAAGCGGGCCGTCCGAAGTTGGGCGACTATCAGGTTGGAAGCTGTGGGAGGAAGATCCCCAGAGGAGATGAGGTCAGTGACAGTCCTGGAAACAATGGCTTGATGTTCAGTGGTGGGGTCATGGTCCAGGGAGAGGTAGGAGGAAGTGTCTGCGAGTTGACGCTCAGCCTCCGCGACGTAGAGGTCAGTGCGCCAGACAACAACAGCACCACCCTTGTCAGCGGGTTTGATGACAATGTCAGGGTTGGACCTGAGAGAATGGAGTGCAGTAAGTTCAGAGAGAGACAGGTTAGAATGTGTGAGAGGAGCAGAGAAATTGAGACGATTAATGTCGCGCCGACAGTTCTCAATGAAAAGATCGAGAGAAGGTAAGAATCCAGAGGGAGGGGTCCAGGTGGAGGGAGAATATTGGAGATGGGTAAAAGGATCCGTTGAACTGGGAGAGGACTCCTGCCCAAAGAAGTGAGCCCGGAGATGAAGACGGCGGAAGAAGAGTTCAGTATCATGCCGAGCCCCAAATTCATTGAGGTGAGGGCGTAATGGTATGAAACTAAGTCCTTTGCTGAGCACTGAGCGTTCAGCATCGGAGAGGGGAAGGTCAGGGGGTATAGTGAATACACGGCTGGGGTTGGGATTGGAAGAAAGGGTGGGGACGGAGGGACAGGCAGGGGTGGAGGGTCCTAGATGGGTGTTGGTGTCGATGAGTTGTTGGAGCTTGCGTTCCTTAGCACTTGAGAGAAAGAGAAAAAGTTTCTTGTTGAGGCGTCGGATGAGCCGAAGGATAAAATGAAACTGGGGGCACGCGCAGCTTTGAAAAAGGGTACGGCGGTGCTGCTGGAGGGAGAGGTCGAGTGTGTTCATATGGCGGCGCATGGCACTGAGTGGATTTCAGAATGTGACGGGAACAGCAGTCCGAGAAACGTTTTATGTCCCGGATATACCTGTAATCCTGGGTGGGTTCGAAACATGAGGGGTGGAATTTCAGTTGAAATCCACGTGGGGTAAGTCGGAGACGGAGACAGTCACTGAGAAAGGAGATATGGCTGTGAAAGCGGGTTTTAGTAAACACCTTGTCAAACACTAGGAGGGAAATGGAAAGCAAGGAAGGTGAGCAAGACAACAGAGAGATACGGAAATCTTGTCGCAGAGAGGTCTCCGGGCTCACTTCTTTGGGCAGGAGTCCTCTCCCAGTTCAACGGATCCTTTTACCCATCTCCAATATTCTCCCTCCACCTGGACCCCTCCCTCTGGATTCTTACCTTCTCTCGATCTTTTCATTGAGAACTGTCGGCGCGACATTAGTCGTCTCAATTTCTCTGCTCCTCTCACCCCTTCTAACCTGTCTCTCTCTGAACTTACTGCACTCCATTCTCTCAGGTCCAACCCTGACATTGTCATCAAACCCGCTGACAAGGGTGGTGCTGTTGTTGTCTGGCGCACTGACGTCTACCTCGCGGAGGCTGAGCGTCAACTCGCAGACACTTCCTCCTACCTCTCCCTGGACCATGACCCCACCACTGAACATCAAGCCATTGTTTCCAGGACTGTCACTGACCTCATCTCCTCTGGGGATCTTCCTCCCACAGCTTCCAACCTGAAAGTCGCCCAACCACGGACGGCCCGCTTCTATCTCCTACCCAAAATCCACAAACAGAACTGCCCCGGTAGACCGATCGTCTCAGCTTGCTCCTGCCCCACAGAACTCATTTCTCGTTATCTTGACTCCCTTCTCTCTCCCCTTGTCCAGTCCCTTCCGACCTACATCCGTGATTCCTCTGACACCTTACGTCACATCAACAATTTCCAATTCCCTGGCCCCAACCGCTTCCTCTTCACCATGGACGTCCAATCCCTCTACACCTCCATCCCCCACCAGGATGGTCTGAGGGCCCTTAGCTTCTTCCTCAAACAGAGGCCCGAACAATCCCCATCCACCACTACTCTCCTCCATCTGGCTGAACTTGTTCTCACGCTGAACAATTTCTCCTTCAACTCCTCTCACTTCCTCCAAATAAAAGGTGTGGCTATGGGTACCCGCATGGGCCCCAGCTATGCCTGTCTCTTTATGGGGTATGTGGAACATTCCTTGTTGCAGTCCTACTCCGGCCCCCTTCCACAACTCTTTCTCCGATACATCGATGATTACTTCGGTGCCGCTTCATGCTCTCGTCGGGACTTGGAAAAATTTATTAATTTTGCTTCCAATCTCCACCCCTCCATCATTTTCATGTGGTCCATCTCTGACACTTCCCTTCCCTTCCTTGACCTCTCTGTCTCAATCTCTGGTGATAGACTGTCCACCAATATCCATTACAAACCCACCGACTCCCACAGCTATCTCGACTACAGCTCCTCACACCCCGCTTCCTGTAAGGACTCCATCCCATTCTCTCAGTTCCTTCACCTCCGTCGCATCTGTTCCGATGATGCTACATTCAAAAACAGTTCCTCTGACATGTCCTCCTTCTTCCTTAACCGAGGTTTTCCACCCACGGTCGTTGACAGGGCCCTCAACCGTGTCCGGCCCATCTCCCGCGCATCCGCCCTCACGCCTTCTCCTCCCTCCCAGAAACATGATAGGGTCCCCCTTGTCCTCACTTATCACCCCACCAGCCTCCGCATTCAAAGGATCATCCTCCGCCATTTCCACCAACTCCAGCATGATGCCACCACCAAACACATCTTCCCTTCACCCTCCTTATCGGCATTCCGTAGGGATCGCTCCCTCCGGGACACCCTGGTCCACTCCTCCATCACCCCCTACTCCTCAACCCCCTCCTATGGCACCACCCCATGCCCACGCAAAAGATGCAACACCTGCCCCTTCACTTCCTCTCTCCTCACCGTCGAAGGACCCAAACACTCCTTTCAAGTGAAGCAGCATTTCACTTGCATTTCCCCCAACTTAGTCTACTGCGTTCGTTGCTCCCAATGTGGTCTCCTCTACATTGGAGAGACCAAACGTAAACTGGGCGACCGCTTTGCAGAACACCTGCTGTCTGTCCGCAAGAATGACCCAAACCTCCCTGTCGCTTGCCATTTTAACACTCCACCCTGCTCTCTTGCCCACATGTCTGTCCTTGGCTTGCTGCATTGTTCCAGTGAAGCCCAACGCAAACTGGAGGAACAACACCTCACCTTCCGACTAGGGACTTTACAGTCTTCCGGACTGAATATTGAATTCAACAACTTTAGGTTGTGAGCTCCCTCCCCCATCCCCACCCCCTTTCTGTTTCCCCCTTCCTTTTTTTTTCCAATAAATTATAAAGATTTTCCTTTTCCCACCTATTTCCATTATAAAAAAAAACCCCCACTAGAGCTATACCTTGAGTGCCCTACCATCCATTCTTAATTAGCACATTCGTTTAGATAATATCACCAACTTTAACTTTAACACCTATGTGTTCTATTGTACTATTGTCGTTGACATCTTTTGATGATCTGCTTGTATCACTGCTTGTTTGTCCCTACAACCACACCCCCCCCTCCACCTCTCTGTCTCTCTCTCTCTCTCCACCCACACACACACACACACCTTAAACCAGCTTATATTTCAACTCTTTCTTGGACTCGAACTCAAGTTCTGTCGAAGGGTCATGAGGACTCGAAACGTCAACTCTTTTCTTCTCCACCGATGCTGCCAGACCTGCTGAGTTTTTCCAGGTAATTCTGTTTTTGTTGCTGTTTCATCATCTTGCTGTCTCTCACAGCTTTGTACAATTCAACCTGTAAATAAATCTTATTTTCTAGTTGAGCCTGTTGGGATGATGATTTTTTTTTATCTTTCATAAGGAACAGGTGAACATGGTGAGCATCTATGCATTTTTCGAACCAGAAACAACAGATACAAGCCTGCAGGTATCGGTTCACAGTGGGCTTGATGTGCCGAGGTAAGCTGCCTTTTTGCCATGAGTGCAAGGTAAGAATCTGGTAAAATTGTCAGAACTGTGATACTTCATTTTAACTTGCAATTAGAAATTTGAGAATTGAAGAGTCTGAGTCACATGGAACAAAGTGTGATGACCACCAAAAAGCCCCATGTCCTTTTTTGTGCATATTTTATTTTCTCAAAGCATTTAGCAAGTTTCTGATGGAAGAATTGAAAAGTCCCTGTTGAAAATCTCAAAGCATTCTGTATTTTCATCAAGGTTGTCCACATTGTCAGTTTTCTTTATTTTCCCTTACAATTTTCTAATTTGAATACCATTGTCTTCTCTTTCCTTTATGAAAATTTAAACAGGCCAGGAGCCTTCTGCTCCACTGCTTTCACACAAAACCTTTGTCACCTGGTCAAGAGCCAATTAAAATGCTGTTGTCAGGCAGCTCCCTTGGTCCAGGACTCCTTTCCGGCACCATCCTGTCTTTCATGGCACACTCTGTTCCAGGACTGCAACATTGTATCTATCTCTTATCCTGTTCCAGTGGACATGTCTTTTAAACTGCAGCCATTGTAATTCTAATCCATTGTCCAACAGAAAATAAAAAGATAAAAACAAAGCAATAGTCCAACAGTCCAACAGAAGTAAAAAGATATGTTCCCCACACAGCTTTGTTCTCTTGTTCCTCCTCGTACAGTTGTATCTTTCTTGCGTAACTTCACTGGGCTTCAACAGTCCTGATCTCCCACCCAAAGTAGGTGATTTGGGGCATTGCCCTTAATATTTGACAACTCCCTTTTAGGTTTCTCAAGAATTTTGCTACCTTCTCTGGTTTTCAGGAGAACTCTCCATCTACTGCTGATGAATTAACTGTTATCACTTATTTGAGGAACTGTTCACATCTGTTCTTTTATTATCCAGTAACACCTGCTTTGTTCTATCTGTCCCTTTAAATAGAGCAGTAAAAGCCAGAGCCAAAAGACACAATGGGCTGGATTTTAGCAGCCCTCTAGGGATAGGCAGCAAGTTGGGGGGAGGGGAACAAGAGAAGGCAGGGGTCAAGGGTGGGGGGTGGGGTTTGCCTGCCCTCTTCCTGCTGTCATGCCATTATACCAGCGTTGGGGGAAGGTGGAGGATGGCCAATTGAAAAATTGGTCACTAAAGTGGCCAATTATGGGACTCTTCCAATTGTTGAGGAGACCGCCTGGCAAACCTTGGCCTCTGTGTGGACTGAGGAGTGGGGGCCCTCCTATTCAGACACCCTTTGGCCCATGGAGGGGCCCAGTGTTGAAAAAGGCCATCACACGTTGCCACATACCCTCACAAACCATGCCCCCATCCCCTTGCTAGCATTTGCCTGGCATGCCCCGCCAGCCCCAGACTCCATTCACATGGCTGTGAGGGTGGTATGCTTCAATGGCATCCTCTTCCTCCAGCTGCAGCGCCAGCAGCAGCCACTGCTCCCGGTGGTACTGCTGAGACTGCCCAGTTGCCAGTGCCCCCTGCTGGACCCCTGTAAAATTCCATGATATTATTTTAAAAAGTCCAGCGGAGTTCTCTCAGCTTCCTGGTCAACATTTATCCTTCAAGCGGATACACTTCATCTATTTGCTGTTTGTGGGTTACTGCATATTCTCACCTATCATCAACAACTGTAGTTCAAAAGTAAGTCACTGCCTGTGAAGAATTTTGGAATATCCTGAGGATTTGAAAGGTGGTACATGAATACCAGTTCTTTTTTCTGTGACTTTAACAACAAACTATTTATACAAAAGTAATAACATATTCTGGTCCTGAATAAACTAAATCCCATCTGCTGTCTCAGGTGTTTATAAAAGATCCCATTAACTTTTCAAAGAAGAGCAGGGGCATTTTCCTGACGTCCAGGCCAATGCTAATCCTTCAAGCATCCTCACTAAAGCCAGTCTGCAGTTTCCAGGACTTTGCTGTGCACAAATTGGCTGCTGCATTTCTCTACATTACAATATAGACAACATTTCAAAACTGCTTAAAATTGCTGTGAAGCATTTCAGGGCAGCTCGAGGTTGTGAAAACGCGTTATAAATACAAGTTTCTTCTATCGCTTGTCGTTCTCCCATCCTACAGTTCTATCTTCCTCTTCCCATTCACTCTTTCATTAATCATGAATGTCTCTCCTGCCTCAATCAATCTTGCTAAGTGTTAAATGTGTCTCTAATCGGAATAACCTCGATATAAGTAGCTGTTACACTAAACTGCTTAAGTAAATAACTTCTATTTAACCTGTGCTACTAAAAACAGAAAATTACCAATAACGGTTTATAATCAGTTTATCATTAGTATAGAGATTTTCCCAGAACTGTACTGCTCTGTAATGGCAGTAGTTCTGACTTCTCATTGGAAGTGATTCTGCAGTCAGCTTTTCAACAAAGTGTCATTTCAAATAATACCTGACAAGAATATTTTTGTTTCAATTGCCAAATGTAACAATAAAAGCTTATTTAGATACAAGAAGGGTCAGCGTGAGTTTGTTGATAATTTTATGTGATCTTCTTTAAAATTGTTATTTACCCTTGGGATATGGGCATCACTAAGCTGTTATACTGGTGCATATGAGACCCATTAAGAAGCCAAGCCTGGATTCCTGAAAATTTGTAAATACATGTGGTGCCAAATGGGCTCTTCTTTAGTGGTGTAGTGGCAAATTTTGAGTTGCAGGAGCTCTAAGAAAATGTGTTGGCCAAATCATTTCTAAATCTACTATTATGTTGTTTTCCTATGTATTAAACATTTGAGTCTCCAAAAATCAGTAAACTATGCTTTTGAAGTGAAAAATATTAGTGTTGGTAGGTGGTTGGCACTTAATTTTGAACCGTGTGGTATGTTGAATCACCAGTCTTTAGCTTGGCTAGAATTTAATTATACAAGTTTAATTATTTAATTCAACCCTATTAAAAACAAATTACAGAAAAGTTTACTTATTCCTTCTGACTGGGGAATGGTATATAGAGGGATCACTGCTTTCCTTGATTTATATTAATACCCAGATCTAGGTGTACAGGACATTTTTTCAAAATTTACAGATGATACAAGACTTCAATGTATTGTGAACTGTGAGGAGGGTAGTCAAAGACTTCGAAGAGGATATAGACAGGCTGGTAGAATGGGCATACATGTGACAGATGAAATTTGATGTAGAGAGGTGAGAAGTGATACATTTTGGGCAGAAGAACGAGGAGAGCTGACATAAAACAAAGGGCACAATTCTAAAAGAAATGCAGGAGCAGAGGGACCTGGGTGTACATGCGCATAAATCATTGAAGGTGGTAGGGCAGGTTGGAAAAGCAGTTAAAAAATTATGCTGAATCCTGGGTTTTATAAAAAGGGGCATAGAGTACAAAAGCAAGTGAGTTATGAACCTTCATAAAATATTGGCTCAGCCTCAACTGGAAGGATGTGAAGGTTTTAGCAAGGGTGCAGAAAATATTTACAAGACTAGTTCAAAGGATGACTTCAGTTACTTAGATAGATTGGTGAAGCTTGGGCTGTTCTCCGTGGAGAAGAGAAGGTTGAGAGGAGATTTGTTAGATGTGTTCAAAATCATGAAGGTCTAGATAAAATAGATGGGGAGGAACTGTTCCCATAGGCAGAAGGTCGAGAACACGAAAGTGATTAATAAAAGAACCAGAGATGAATGAGGAAAAACTTTTTTATGCCAACAGATGGTTTGGATCTGGAATGCACTGCCTGAAAGTGTGGCGGAGACAGTTTAAATTGTAGTTTTCAAAAGGGAACTGGATAATTATTGGAAGAGAAGATTTTACAGGGCTACATGGAATAAGTGGAGGTATGGGACTAGCTGAGTTGTAGTGGCAGAGAACCAACACAGAGATAAAGTGCTAAATGGCCTCCTATGCTATAACTATTCTACGATTCTGGTACATTTAAGATACTTGACAAACAAATGAGGAAGAAAGAAGCTGAAGGTTACCCTGATATTGTGATCAAGAAGGGTGGGAGGAAGCATATGTGGAACATAAACACCAGCCAAATGGCCTGCTTCTGTGCTGTAAATTCCATATAAAACTGCCAGCAGGGAATACAAACACTACACCATGTTTCACATCCTCAGGCCATCACAGCCAAGGAATTAATGTGAATCACTTTCACTCCCCCACACTCTCTACCCCTCCACACACTCTTTCCACCCTCTACACACTCTCCCCCAACAACCCCGACACTCTCTTCCCCCAACTGCCCCCACACTCTTTCCAACAAACACCCCACACTCTCCCCCTCTCCCTCCACCCCCACACACTCTCCCTCCCCCTCCCAACCCCATCCTCTCCCCCTCCAAACCCCACACTTGCCCCCTCTGCCTCTACGCCCACATTCTCCCCCTCCCCCTCTACACCCGCACTCTCCCCTACCCCTTTACCCCCACGGTCTCCCCCTCACCCCCATACTCTCCCCCCTACCCCCACACTTTCCCCACCCCCACAATATCCCCCTACGCCCTCACACTCTCTCTCCCTCCAACCCCCACACTCTCCCCCTCTCTACCCACTCCCACACTCTCCCCCTCTCCCCTACACCCCCACACTCTCCCCCTCTTCCCTCCACCCCAACACTCTCCCCTCCACCCCCCACACTCTCCCCCTCTCCCCTCCACCCCCACATTCTCCCTCCTCTCCCCTCCACCCCAACACTCTCCCCCTCTTCCCTCCACCCCAACACTCTCCCCTCCACCCCCCACACTCTCCCCCTCTCCCCTCCACCCCCACATTCTCCCTCCTCTCCCCTCCACCCCAACACTCTCCCCCTCTCCCTTCCACCGCCACACTCTCCCCATCTCCCCCACTCTCTCCCCCCTCAATACCCCCTCCACCCTCACACTGTCTGCCCCCACACTCCCACACGTTCCCCCTCCCCTCCACCCTCAAACTCTCCCCCTCTCCCCTCCACCCCCACACTCTCTCCCTCCCCCTCTCACACTCTCCTACTCACCCACAACGTCCCACACTCTCCCATTCCCCTGCCACCTCCCACAGGCTCCCCTCCCCCTCCACCTCCTATAATCTTCCCATCCCCCTCTACACCCAGACACGCCCTCAATATCCCCCTCCAACCTCACAGTCTCTCTGACCACACTCCCCACACCCTCCCCCTTTCCCCTCCACCCCCACACTCTCTCCCCTCCTACTCCACCTCTCACACTCTCCCCCTCCACCACTCTCCCCTTCCAGCTCCCACACTCTCTCCTCCCTCTCCACCTCCCACACATTCTCTCTCTCCCCTCCAGCTCCCACACTTCCCCCTCCCCCTCCACCTCCCACACTTTCCCCCTCCCAAACTCTCCCCCTCCCCACCCACACTCTCCCCTCCCCCTCCCACACTCTCCCCTCCAGCTCCCACACTGTCTCCCTCCCCCTTCAGCCCCACACACTCTCACCACAACCCCCCCCACTGCACACGTTCCCTCCATACCCAACACCCCACACTCCCTCTCTCCACCATCCTCATTCTCTCGCTCCTGCCCCCACACTCTCTCCCCTGGAGATGGTTCCTCCATTGCCTAGCACCCTGGATTAACCTTAACCCCTATCTTGTTCTCACTTGCTATCCTACAACCAGTGCACTTTCCAACATAGAGGAAGCAGACATCAGTCATCAACAGGACTCCGGATTTCTTTTTTGATCCACTTTGCTCAAAGTGAGGCAAATTGTAATGCCCTCATCTCTGTCCCAACTGACATCAACTATCTATTATTTACCAGTAAGGTGTCCTGGGACCTTCCTTCATTGCAAGGCACATTCTGTATGCATTCATGAAGTCTGTATTTAAAAATTGTCAACATTGCAACAAATTAACAAGTGACATAGCAATATAGCAAGACAGCGGCTAATATTCAGAACCAAATAAATTTAATTCGTTCGTTATATTTTACTGAAATTTACTTTAAAATTAATACTTGAAGAATATTGTTTTAAATTGCAAAAACATTTTTTTTTACTGAAGTGAAGCAGTGAACGTATGTTTTCAATCCAGCCAATAACAGAACCAACATGTGAAATACTTGCAGAAGAACTATCTACTGCATCACCGCTATTACTATATTCTAATCTCCACTTATGGATTTACACCAGTTCACAGATGAGGCACACGAATGTTAAAGAAGTATTACAGACAACTGCACACAAAGAGTGCACCTAACTTTTGTAACTTATATCATGAGGAAAATAAGTTGCATTTTGTAAATAAATCAAATGTACTAAGCGACAGAAGAAAGATAATTCATTTGTTTAATAAACAGTGGATATCAGTCCCAGAAAGAAAGTCCGGTTAGTGATTTTTTTTTTAACAAGTCAGCCACGGGTCCTGGTCGGAGGTTCAGGAACGGCACACCGGTGCGTTCCACCAGCACCACACTGTCGCTTTTCTTATTTTCCTCCTTGGGGAGGACTGGTAAGCCTGGAGCTGATAATAATGGCCTATTTTTCCCAGCCTCTACACCGTCATGGCTAATCAAAAAGTGCCCAAGATGGGTGCCCACCAGAGCCACCTAAATGAGTTGACCTTCCCCTGACATTGTGGATGCTCATTCGGCACTAAGATCAATTGTCGATCAGTAACGGAATCAAGATGGAAGGTCCTGTGGCACAGTGGGTAGTGTCCCTGCCTCTGAGCCAGACACTTGGTTTCAAGTCCCTCTCCAGGGCTTGATAGCCAAGGAAGGTGTGTTCATAATGCACAGACCCAGATTATGACATGCATGTTGCCAAAGCAACTCGGATTCCCTGAGTGATCTGTAACACACCACCACGACCAAGGGATATGGGGTTAAGGCTGAAGAAGTGGAGTTAATGTAGAAGTTTAGTGGCAATCTTATTGAATAGTGCAGCAGGCTCGAGGGGCCGTTTGGCCTACTCCTGCCCCTATTCCTTATTTATTATGTCCTTATGACCCCACAAGCTCTGATGGGGGGGTCAGTGGCGGAGATTACTAATGGCTGTGGTCCTGGTATGAATAGCAAGAAATGCTGGTTTGTCGCTTTTCAGGCCATTAAACCTTTCTCCAGACATCTTAAAAGGGGGAAAAACAAACACAGGAAAAATTTGATTGCAATCTGGGAATAGTCTGGTTAACCATTGCTTCACTTGATAAAACAATAAAGAGGAAAAGCAGAAAGCCAATGTGGTTTTTGGGTTAATTTGCTTTATAAATATAATTAATACGTTGTATCAGATAAAGTAGTGCCTTATGTCCCTGATAACTGATGCTTAATGAAAAACAAGGAACAGTTGATAGCCAGTTTAAAATAAAATTAATATTTTATTTATTCAGCCTCCCTCGGTGCTCCTAGATACATCATGAAAGCTTTTTAACCCAGTGGATTTATAAGGACTGGACTATTTTTCACCACTGTCGATTGTTGGATTCAAACTGGCTGTCATGTGATTTACGGTGGGATTACACTTTATTTGTGATTAATCACATTTTTCTTCTGAGGGCAGTAATCATCTTTTGGCACTTTGCAATATTCTGAAAGGAACGAGAGAACACTTTTGAAGTAAATTGCTTCATTTTGGGCATCGGGTAGAGTTAGGAACTTGTGGGAGCAATCACCTTACTATAGAGTTATGATATGGTCTACAAAGGCTGACTGTAACTTTGCATCAAGCTGAAAGTATTCCAGAGGAATGGTGGGTTAAAATGGAGGGTGGGTCCTTCACCTTGTAAATAGGTAGAAGTCAGGATGCTGTGGTGCACATTGAACCCTGCCATGACTTTAACATGCAGTCGTGCAAGTGGTGTCCTGTGCAAGAGCCACCAGCAGAAACTGGCACAGGAAAGAGTTCAGAAACTGGATTTTTATTTAAAAAAAAATGTTTTGGGTCTCCTTTGGGCCAGGAGGAATGCTCCAGACCCTGCACAAGACTCCTGCCACCCAAAATAATGTTCCCTCCCCTCAGCCAGGTAGTGGTTCCTGTTGGGATCAGAGAGAAATTCATCTGGAAGTTGGTAATGGAGCCTGGGAGTTAAACCGGCCCAGGTCTCACTCCAGTGTGGTCATGCGCGACATTGACATTATTTCCATCAACATGGCACTTTGAGCCCATGCCCAGAGTTTAAATTAGGACTTACATTTCTTCTAATAGTATTCTTATTCCGTGAAAAAGAGTCTGCCTCCTGTATCCTAGACTAGAAAACTTCTAGCCTATTGACCTTCTCTCCCTCTCAGCTTTTCTCCTTTCCTCTTGTAAATCATTGAATAGCAATCTGGAACAAAATCCTGCCTGATTCTCTGCACGCCCTAATTCATATATGGCTAATACTCTATTGCTGTTTCTGCTCAGGTTAGCTGACTCAGCGCAGAATCGTTTCTATCTTGTATGTTGTGAGTGTAAGTTACTGTGACTGACAAATTTCTATACCGTCTAAGTATGAGAAGAGTCAGTGAAATGACCTAAAATGGTGCATTAAACACTCTTTCAATGCTATTTATCTTGTCTTCCTACATTACTGATGGTATTCAGCTCTACAGCTTTCAAGTATCAGTGAACGGTTGGTCGCTTACTAGTGCATACAGTAAAGAAAGGTAAGTGGCTGAATACTTTGTCTGGCATGATAATAATAAGAAAGACAGCTAAGCATGACTACATGATCTGTCTTGAATATATGAGGAAAAATATTTAATCACTAGCAGGTTGCCTGTGACACAAGTTGGTTGATGCACTATTTAATGAGGACAGGAATGTATTGCTATTTAATGTATAATGCAGTATGCACTTGCATCTTTAACCAGACCTTATCCTTTAAAGCCACTATTGCTGTAATTAAAAGACCCTATGATCAATTAGCAATTAAATACAGAAGGGGAGATGGTGGCAAAGTGATCACTGAACTAGAAACCCAGAGGCCCAGGCTAATGCTCTAGGGACATAAGTTCAAATCCTGGTGGAATTTAAATTCAATTCATAAATCTGGAATTAAAAGCTAATGATGACCATGAAACATTGTTGATTACAATAAAAACCCATCTAGTTCACTAATGCCCTTTAGGGAAGGAAATCTGCCGTCCTTACTTGATCTGGCTACATGTGACTCCAGACCCACAGCCATGTGGTTGACTCTGAAATGGCCTAGCAAACCACTCAGTTGTATCAAACCAGTAAAAAGTCTCAAAGGAATGAAAATGGATGGACCACCCGGCATTGACCTAGGCAATGACACACCCAGCACTGTTGACCCTCCAAAGACTTCCTTATTAACATCTGGGAACTTGTGCCTGGATGGGGGAGCTACCCACAGACTAGTCAAGCAACAGGCTGATATAGTCACACTCACAGAATCATACCTTACAGTCAATGTCCCAGATACCGCCATCACCATCCCTGGGTATGTCACGTCCCACTGACAGGACAGACATATCAGAGGGGTATACAGTCAAAGGGGATATGCCCTGTGAGTCCTCAACATTGACTCTAGACCCTATGTATTCCCATCAGGTCAAACATGGGCAAGGAAACTTCTTACTGTTTACCTCCTACCATCCCCCCTCAGCTTATGAATCAGTACTCTTCCACATTGAACACCATGGAGGAAGCACTGAGGGTGGCAAGGGTGCAGAATGTACTCTGGGACTTCAATGTCCATCACAAAAAGTAGCTTGGTAGCACCACTACTGACCCATCTGGCTGAGTCCTAAAGGACACAGCTGCTAGACTGGGTCTTCAACAGCTGGTGAAGAAAAAACCTACTTGACCTCATTGTCACCAATCTACTTGTCGTAGATGCATCTGTCCATGACTATATTGGTAGGAGTGACCACTGCACAGTCCTTGTGGAGATGAAGTCCTGTCTTCACATTGAGGATACTCACCATTGTGTTGTGGGGCACTACCACTGTGCTAAATGGGATAGATTCTGAACAGATCTAGCAACTGAAGACGGGGTATCCATAAGGCGCTGGGCCATCAGCAGAATTGTATAAAACACAACCTGTAATCTCATGGCCTGGCATATCTCCCACTCCACCATTACCACCAAGCCAGAGGATCAACCCTGGTTCAATGAAGATTGCAGGAGGGTATGCCAGGAACAGCACCAGGCATACCTAAAAAGGAGGTGTCAACCTGGTGAAGCCACAACACAGAGCTACTTGCGTGCCAAACAGCAGAACAGCATGCAATAGACAGAGCTAAGCGATCCCACAATCAATGCATCAGATCTAAACTCTGCAGTCCTGCCACATCCAGTTGTGAGTGGGTGTGGACAAGTAAACAATTCACTGGAGAATGAGGCTTTGCAAATATCCCCATCCCTAATGACGGGTGAATCCATCATATCAGTGCAAAAGATAAGGCTGAAGCATTTGCAATTACCTTCAGCCAGAAATGTTGAGTGGATGATTCATCTCGGCCTCCTCCTGAGGTCCCCAGCATCACAGATGCCAGTCTTCGGCCAATTTGATTCACTCCAAGAATGGACCCTGACAATATTCCAGCAAAAGTACTGAAGATTTGTGCTCCAGAACTAATGCCCCTAGTTAAACTGTTCCAGTGCAGCTACAACACTGTCATCTAACGGCAATGTGGAAAATTGCCAAAGTATGTCCTGTCTACAAAAAGCAGGACAAATCCAACCCGGCCAATTACTGCCCCATCAGTGTATTCCCAATCATCAGGAAAGTGATGGAAAGTGTTGTCGACAGTGCTATCAAGCAACACTTACTCAGAAATAACCTGCTCACTGACGCTCAGTTTGGGTACCTCCGGAGCCACTCAGCTCCTGACCTCATTACAACCTTGGTCTAAACATGGACATAAAAGCCGAATCAAGAGGTGAGAGTAAGTGCCCTTGACATAAAGGCAGCATTCAACTGAATGTGGCATCAAGGAACCTGGGCAACCCTGAAATCAATGAAAATCAGGGGGAAAACTCTCTGCTGGTTGCAGTCACACTTAGCACAAAGGAAGATGATTGTGGGTTTTGGAGGTCAATCATCTCAGTCCCAGGACATCATTGTAGGTGTTCCTCAGGGTAGTGTCTTCGGCCCAACCATCTTCAACTGCTCCCTCAATGATCTTCCCTCCATCATAAGGTCAGAAGTGGGGATGTTGCTGATGAGTGCACAATGTTCAGCACCATTTGCAACTCCTCAGATACTGAAGCAGTCCATGTCCAAATGCAGCAAGACCTGGACAATATCCAGGTTTGGGTTGACAAGTGGCAAGTAACATTCATGCCACACAAGTGCCAGGTAATGACCAACCCCAGCAAGAGAGAACCATCACCTCTTGACATTCAATGGCATTACCATCGCTGAATCCCCTACTATCAACATCCTGGGGGTTACCATTGACCAGAAACTGAACTGGACCAGCCATATAAATACTATGACTACAACAGCATGTCAGATGCTGGGAATTCTGCAGAGTATAAATCACCTCCTGATGCCCTAAAGCCTGTCCATCAGCTACAAGGCACAAATCAGGAGTGTGTCGGAATACTCTCCACTTGCATGATTGCCGCTCTACCAGCACCCAAGAAGCTTGACACCATCGAGAACCAAAGCAGCCACTCGATGGGCACCTCATTCACCATCTTAAAAATTCACTCCCTCTACCACTGATGCACAGTGGCAGTAGTGTGTACCATCTACAAGATCCACTGCAGCAACTCACCAAGGCTCCTTCAACAGCACCTTTGAACCTCTACCATTCAGAAGGACAAAAGTGGCAGATCCATGGGAACACCACCACCAGCAAGTTCCCCTCATGCTATACACCATCCTGTCTTTGAAATATATCGGTGTTCCTTCATTGTCGCTGGATCAAAATCCCGGAATTCCCTTCCTAAGAGCACCGTGGGTGCATCTACACCATATGGACTGCAGCAGTTCAAGAAGGTGGCTCAGCAATCAGGGATGTAGGCCAGTGACACCCAAGTCCCATGCATAAATAAAAACAATGTTCGTTTGTAGATTTGCAAGTGACCCAAATAGGGTGCTTCAATAAAAGCTATGTTTTTTGAAGGAAGAGTAGGAGTGCTTCTCCAACTCCACAGCCATTGCAACTGTCACAATCCTCCAGCATTGCCAGCTCAAACCCCTCCTACTAAACCTGACCTTCAGTGAGGCAAGTGCATCATCATTTGTACTGTTCCAATGCAGGAGGCGGCTCTGGATGTTTCATAGGCAATGCCAACTTGCATGTAAAATTTAGGGTTATCCTTTGGTTGTGCTGTGTGCTGCTTGTGGCGTTCTTACTCTGGGCCCAGACATACTTCACTCCCTATACTCTTCCTGTAAACTGCAGGGTAGAATTAGCATTGAATAGGACAAGTAGAAAGGACAGTTATTGCCTACACAGCATTAACAACAATGATTGTATTGGTTCTTAGCTGAAGATCATGGCTCAGGCAATGGCTCAGTCACATTCTTGCTTTGCACTTTGTCCTGTTTGTCTCCTAGAGACTGTTTCCTATTACTTTCTCGCATGCCTCTCTTGAATGGAATATCAAAGATCATACAGAACCCATCACTATTTTGAACACTTTCTCTCATGCATACTTTAATGCACTGCCAAAGAGACCCAGACAACAGATGTTGTTTCAAGACTCAAAAATATTATTCAGTGAAAACCTTGGTTTCAGCACTGAGCTTCATTGTAATGCTCCTCAGACCTATTGGTTGTCATAGTGATGGGTTGAAGAAACTAGCCAGAATCCTCTAGTGACCATTCATTCAGCTTGCAATCTTCCGAGAGCAAATCCTGAATATTGGAATATTACAAGTTGCAAGAGTCATGGCAGCTCCCAGGATACCTGGTATTCATATGGATGGTGCTCGGGTCTACTTTTTTGGCCTGTTGACTCAGTAATACACTTCTAAAGCTATGCCTAATGGGGCCTGAACAGACATGGGCATGCGATTAATAATACACTCCATTCTTGGGATACTGAGAATATCAAAGCTAGCTTGGCATCTGATCACTGCTGCAGTACCTCAAGTGTCAAAGTGCATATGGTTACATGCAGACCTTAGCAAAGCTTTGGTGACATTGTAAATTCCTTTGTTCCGCACTCACGTTATTTATTTTCTAGCACAAAATAAATAGAAACAGTGGCTAGAGCATTTAAGTAAAAAACAACAAAGGGCAAAGTGATTGGAACATGTCAGATTGAGAAATGGAGGTCTTAGTTCCGAGATTTCTGGTTTAAGCTTACATTAAAATATTATTTTGATGGTACAGGAAATAATAAAAACAATTTTATCCTAATTTATCCAGTAGGATAGAACGGGGTTGGGTCAGTCACTCATTTTACAACCCATCCAATGGATGAAATGTAACACTGGGATTGGACCAAATCCTGACCAATTCCCATTGGGCAGGTTAGGTTGAATGGATAGGTGTATGAGGTTGAGTAAACTTAAACGAGAATTGCATTCTATTCATGTACTTCATGTAAAGTAAACCAGCTCATTGGTTCTCAGTTAACCCCAGAGCATCCAGTGTTAAAAATTCGGAGACTGCAAATGGTGACACGTGCATGACCACAGAAACAAAGCATCTTTTTGCCACAGTCCCTGTGGTCACACCATTGTTTAACTAAATATTGGGCATCAAAGATGTTCCGTTTTATAGGGATTGCAATGTTTGTTTAGTGACCAATGATTCTGAATGCAAGAGAATATCTATATAGATTTAAATTTCTAATAATTTCCAATAACATTTCCTAAGAGTCTACTAAAAGAAGAATTGCATTCATTATCCTAGTTATGGGAAGAAAGACGCTTGGTCCTTTTCTCTGTTGAACTGGTGGGAACAGTTCATCCCTGTTGGAATTTTGTGGTGACTGTGTATCTAGTCCCTGTTTGTCTGTCTCGTGACATTATGGAAGATTTGTTGGTGAGGATGTGGGGGCACTGCACAGAAATTGCAGAGCCAGTCATCTTGTGCGATGTCATGAATTAGACTTTTTTTTAACCTAACCCTAAGGATCATGTTATTTCTGTGCCATAAATTGCTGGGTAAGATATTTGATAACACCATTGCGATAGCAGTAAGGCATCTGTGACTTCTTAAACATCAGGTCCAATAGTCTATCCTTTAACTAATTTAAGAATAGAGAGAGAAACAGAACAAATAATGTTAAAGGAAATAGACCAAATTAAAGTCAAAGTGGATACAGAGTGAGAAATAAAGAAAGGGAATGGAGGAGCGAATTGAGAGGGAGAAAAAGATCAATTTTAAATTTAAAAAGCTCTAAGAACAGTTTACTACTTGTTGGAGTGAAACTCCACAGCTTCAATTGTTCCCTTTGTGGATCTCCAAGGGTGAGTGGCATGTCAAGACCATAAAATGTACCACCCACTGGGTCCTTACTGTAGTCATTTTAATCTTCAAAAAAGTACTTGATGTTATTACTTTCTGATCCGTCAGGAGAACTGCAACCAAATATGCTGGAATGTTGAGTTGAATCAGAGTTTAAGATGAAATATATCACATATGTTACACTGCAAATGCATAGGACAGTGACAAGCAGCAAGTACAGGTCAGATCTGGCAGGACAGTTGGCATGTCCGAACAGCTCTTTCTTAATTTTGTCTTTCTCAGTGTCTCATGTCTTTATGACTTTTCGAACTAAATTGATCTACCATTAAGAGTTTCTCTTCACTGTCTACCTCACCAAGGTCTCCCCAAGCCTCCTACACTCTTCTTGAGGGGCGGCCTTGGATGGACTATTGACAGGCCCTTTTCACCTTACAAAGAGTTACTTTATTTAAAAATTCCCTGTAAAAGGTTGAGCTCTTTGTCTGAATCTTTGTTTGAAAACCCTGCCTTTAATGTCATCCTCTGCCACTAGCTTCTTGAGCCTTCACACGTACCATCAATCTTTGATCAATCACTTTTACCTCATCTTTTCCTACTCGCCTCTCAAGCTGTTCTCCCTGTCCAGTTCCATCTTTTCCAATAATATTCCATCTCCGGCATCAAGCAAACTCCCAAAAGCTCTTATCACCATTTATTTATACCAAAAGCTGTTCATAAGGTCTGTGAATGAACTGTATATAGTGACTATCCAATCCAGTGTCCTTGTTTGATATTAAACTGTTGAACCATGGAGTGATTTCCTAAATTAACTTCTGTTAATGAACTTACGTATTTCAGTAAGTATCTTAGGCAGTTAAATGAAGAACTTAATGCAGTTTTGTGATATAGTTGTTTGCTTTAAGTGTCTACCAGTTGCTCTCCCACTATTGCAGAGAATTTGTTGGCCCATGGGCCCCTTTCTGAGCTCGGTACAGCAGTCATCATTTAAGAATTATCGTTCCACTGCCGCCTGTTTTCTTGTAGGTATTAGGCAGCAAAGTAAATTGAAATTTTGTGTCAGTTTGAACACAGAATGGGCTATATTTTCCAATTGCAATTTAATTGCTTTGAAATCATAATTCCTGTTACTGTAAAACTCAACCAATAGGCTACAGTCCACAGTAGGGCATATTTATACTGATGAGGAAATGGCCCTCCCTCTCTGTCTCAAACTGCCCATGGAGAGACTTCTATACCACATAAACACACAATAACAGGATTCAGGAAAATTTCCAAGAGCACTGATGATAAATTGTGAGCAGAGTAAGAGGACAATCCTCTCTGATTGTGAAGTTGGATTGCAATCTCAAAAGCTGCATCCAATTCAACATGCGTTCAACATTGAATGTCTTTTGGACTATGGGAGCCTAGCTACAACTTAGAAACCCATCTTCAGTATCTGTTGTTGCACCAAGGTCTTGGAAAAGCAGACATTATGAGCGGAATTTAATGCCCTCCCCCGCGGTGCGTTCGATGGCGAGGGGCATTTAATCAGGTGGGAGAGTAGCCAGTCAGGATCCCACCACCTTCCCTCCTCCTCCCAAATTAAGTCTGTGGTGGGAAGGCCTATGTGCAGCCTTTCTGCCTTGCCGCCAGTCGAGACCCTTAAAATTGAGCAATTAATACCCACTTAATAGCCTCATCTTGCTGCCATTGGTATTCACCCAGCAGACCTAAGTCTCACCTTGCAGGATGCTCAAAAAGCAAACCTTATTGAAATTGTTTGCTGGCTTCCTGGGGGCAGGCACTTAAAGTCACTAAGTGCCTGATCGAGCAACTTGGCATTGGGAAGGGAAGGGGGCACTATGAGCCACGCCACCTGCCTAAGCAGTTGAACCCTCCTGCCCTTGCTGCTGACCCTCCTCCCCTGTGACTCCCCTAGCCCGCGACAACCCCTCTCACTATCATTCACCTTTGGCTGGCTCCAAGGTAATCTGGCCTCGGGTGGGTTTAGTAGCGGCAGCAACCATCACCTCCTGGGTGGCGCTGCCAAGCAATGAAGAAGCAGCTCTCAGCAGGAGGGACACCTGCCTCTGGGGTTCTTGACCACGGGGAAGGTTCACTGCTGTCTAGTTAAGTGCCGGCTTGGTGGGTCTTACCAGAAAGAGGTATCACAGGGCTCCTGCCACCTCTCCAACCAGCAGACTATGCACCCACTGCCTCCATTCAATGCCACCCTATAAAATGATGTCCCAGTTCAAAGCTAATCCCACTAACTCTCTTCAATTTAATACAGCAGAAAGAGCTGCCAGTAAAGTAAAAGCAGCAGTCTGCTTCATTTCCACTGGCAAAACTCTGCCCATGGCTCAATCTGTTTTTGCATCAGTAATCAGCTCCTAACAGACCTCAAGAATGTTTTGCTATATCAACCAAAACCTCTGTACAGATTAGTTGCACTTCAGGATAAGACCACGTAATCAGTTCTTAGATACCCAGCCAGCAGAGTATATCCTTCCTGGTCTTACATTTATTTGTTGTTCTGTCAGTTTTAAGATTTAAAATTTCACATTGTGCTTTTCTGTGCTTGCCTGCTTCACATCTGTTTTCTGAACTGCAACTTGCATTCATGTAATGCCTTGAAGCATAATGAAAAAAAAATTAATTTACACAATATAGTAAAAGGGGATTGTAATTATAATTACATTGTGTGAATTAAACTGACCTAAAAAAACTGTACACAACTAGCAAGGTGGCTATTTATGCAGGCTGCCTAATTAATACAGCCCCAACACACAAACATGGCATGTACTGATATCCTATGGGCACATGCACATATGGGCAAACATCTCTCACAAAACTCTCTTTCTCTCTTTAGTGCTTTACCAAGCTGCAAAATAACAGCAAATGCATAGAAAACGATTTCAGATTTTCAGATAGCACACAGCGGGCAGGGGGGTTGGCGAGGTCAGGGGGGTGGGGTGGGGGTGGGGTGTGGAAGGTGGCTGTTTATGGATGAGGAAATGCCAGCAATGTACAAGGCTCAAAGTACAAATAGCTTACATTTATGCAGCCTAATTGTCTGAGGTAATGATATCCTCACCAAACTGTGATGGCAGTAGTTGAATTTAAAATGGCTACCTAGTGACATAATAACAAGATTAGGTACAGAAAACTGGAATGGGAGGTAGAGGGAAAATAGGGACAGGCTAAATGAATATTTAACTCTGAATCAGACTTATGCAGAGAAGTTACAGCACAAGACCTTCATCTCTGAGTTGTACTGAACAGAGAGTTCCCAGCAGGTCCAAGGTCTTCGTCTGCACTGATTTAGTTGATCTGAGGAGGTGGTAGTTGAGACACTGCATTTGACTGCACTGCTCCAGAGGTAGAATTTTATACCAGCGGGATTTTACGGTCCTGCCAAAGTCAATGGAGTTTACAATGGCTCACTGCATTTTACAACCCATCCCTACCACAACGGGGCCATAAATTTTCAGTTCAGTTAGGTTTCAATGGTTAGAGAGCCTGACAGCATTCATGATCTATGGGATTTAAGGATTGGGAAATCTGAAGAGCAAGTAACTAAGAAGAAGGGTGAATTAAAGGGAATAAATTCAATGTCAAATCACGTAGAGGATCCATGAATGATGGCCATTTGAGCAAAGCACCAGAAGGTGACTGCCACACATGCAAAAGTTATTCCAGTGAGAGAGTCAATGTATTCAAGAGAAAGGGGAGAGGACTTAATTGTAGAGAAAACAAAAAAAGAAATAAACAGATCTGCTGACATTGTGGTGTTTGGAAGAAAGACAAAAAGATAATGTTCAATCATTAGCAGTAAATTATGAGAAAAATAGGTGGACAGTTTTGGCAAATGTAAAGCAATGGGACAGAATGTATTGTAGCAGGGCATCAAATAGCATCTGCTGTTAGTTCAACCTGCCCCTGCACCCTTCAACTTCAACAGTGTTTGCCCGCTGAGTTCCTGAAAGCATGAACTGATGATGGCACAGTGTGGGAAACAGAGCAACCAACAGAGCATCTCCCTTAAACAATGAGATTCAAGGACTGGGAAACCAGCGGAGGAAGTTACTGAGAAGGAAGGTAAGTTAAAAGGAACAAATTCAATATCAAATCAGGCACAGGAAGCAAAATAAAGAGAGAGAAAAGCAAATTTGGATTAAGGGAGGGGGAAAAAAGGACAGAAAGGAAAAGCAAAATTCGGCATTTTTCAAATCTTTTAAAAAAGTCAAAATCTGAAGAATGAGACACTTGTTCATTTATGATGCCAGCTAGGTTGATTGGCAGCCACGCCACTTGTTAAAAGGGCACTTACGGTTGTAATGACAAGACTTAACTTTCAGTGGCGGGTTTACTGGGCAAACACGAAAGTTCTTAAAAAAATAGAATGAGGATGCTAAGGATAAGATGACCTGTTTTCAAAGCTAATCATGCTATTCGGTGCTGCTCGGACAACTATTAGATATTCAAATTTAATCGGGTATCTGCTCTTCACCTGAATTTGTTGCACTACTTACTCATAATTAACAGTGAGCCCAGATGCTGGGCCAATAGGTCAACAGCTGGTACATTTTCTAAGCTAAGTAAAGGGAGAGAACATATGCTTTTAATTGAAAGGAAAAAAATTCAAAATTCAAAAGTAATTTTCTTTTGATTAAAAGCTTGAAAATTAAGCTCTGAACAGACAGAACAATATTATAATTCCATAGGTGGAGGGAATAAGCTACAAATCCTACGATGAAACTCTTTCTAAAACACACCGAACTGGTCTATGCGACTGGAAATTCCTGGCAATCAAGCTCAAGTGAAATTTCCAGCTCATATTCATTTTAATCATTAAGGTGGATCTGTGTAGGACAAACTCCTAGTAAGGTGACTCTAACACTAAATAACCATTATTTTAAAAAATAAGTTTAATTTCTTTTCAGAATTTTTACGTGTTCATTTATTATTTTGGCAGGACACACTCAACTAAATGAAAAGGAAAAAAGTGGTTAAAAAGTGTGAAGAAATAATTTGATCAATTTGGACTGATCAATTTTGTTCGACATGCTGATTAGTGAAGGTAATTATGCTTGAACAAAAAACAAAGAGGGATTTTTTTTGTGTGGTCTCCATTAGTATTTTGATCATCCACTTTCAGTAATACATGATTCGTAATTGAGCATCAGTTAACTGAGGAAATTCTTCCTTTGCCTCCCTGGCCTCAATTTTACCCTTGGCCGGTGATTGGTGGCCGGGGAGTGGTCAGGAAAGGGACCTCCGACTGCGATTGGCCCCCCCCGACTGTGATTCCACACAATTAATTGGTTGGCCAATTAACGGCCAGCTAGCATGAAACGCGCGCTGAAAAGCTCAGCGCTGCTGGGGTGGGGGCGGGAAGAGGGCGGGGGATGACGTTTCCACGGACGGGGGTGAGCGCTGCGAGAAAGCTCCCTGAAGGCAGACAGCTGCCTCGGACCTGAAAATCTTAAAATAAAGTTTTAAAAACCGGAAATAAAAAAGACCAGGCATCACAAACAGGCATCTGAAAATATACCTGATAAAAACGCTGTCCACAGATTTGTATTATTTTTTACTTCACGACAGAAATCCCATCCCACCCTTGGATGAGGTTTGATGAAAAATGTGAAGGCCGCCTGGCCAATTCGCCCGTGTGCCAACCGTAATGCTGGACAGACCATGAAAAGGATCAGAGACAATTGCGCTGTTAATGGGCTTAATGGTCCTCTTAATTGTTGGTGGACGCTCTTCCAACTTTTACGCATGCCCGCTGAGTGAAATATCGGTGCGACTGCGCAATGACATTGGGACGCTTGCCTGACGTTTTCTTGCACGATTTTACGCCCGAGCGCGTTGGGCACCCTCCTGCCCGACGGACATAAAATTCAGCCCCATATGTCTGATGATTTGGCAGTGCGATTTCTGAGATGTGGTACTTTTGGAAACTGATGGCCGGAATGTTCCAGCCCGTCACGCTGGTGGGATCTTCCGGTCCCACTGATGTGAACGGAGATTTCAATGGCTCGCCAGCCCCGCTGGGGGGGAAACCCACTGTGTCGGGCGGGGGGGGGGGGGGGGGCGGTGGTGTGGGACTGGAAAATACCAGCCAATATCCCTGAGATCACAGTTAAGGGTATGATCGTTTTATTATGCTACGGAAGTGCAGTTGCTTTTTAACTATATTGGCCTTGTGTGTTAGTATCTTCACAAAGAAAGACTTGCATTTCCTTAGCGCCTTTCACAACTTCAGGACATTCCAAAGTGCTTCACAGCCAATTAACTGCTTTTGGGGTGCAGTCACTGTTGGAGCTTAGGAAAGACAGCAGCCAACTTGCTCACAGCAAAGTTCCATGTCACCAGCAGTTAATAGTTATCAAGAGCTTATCTAGTAACTTTTACAGATATTCGCCATAACAATGAAAAACAAATAGATTTTTTGAGCAATCTTACATCTTACAACCTTCTGTGCACTTCATTCAGCAATTCCAGCTGAGAGGCCCAATGCGTTACTGCCCTAATCTACGTGTCAGAAACTACTGGGGATAAGGGGCCGGATTTTCACCCCCAAGGCAGGAATTGGGAGGTCGGTTCAATTCCGGGTCGCAACCCCGCCTCTGTCACCAGCCTGCCTGCCAGGAAGTGGGATTTTCTGGAGGGCAGAGCCTTAAAGACCCTAGAGATAGATTAGGGGAAGCGGGCACTGGATACCAGGGAAGCAGGTCCTTTCTGGCCCGAATCGGCAGCTGTTGCTGTGGCTGCCACTTGCAAATTAATGTTTTCAGAGAAGAGTTGCCAAAGTTCAAATTTCCCACAATTCAGAGGGCAGGAGGAGGCCTGAAACCCACGACAGATCCCCAACAGCTGCTAACTTCAGCTGCCTCCCTGAAAATTGGAGAACTTACCGGGGCCGGGCTCTTAATGGGCCCACAATGATTAAACTGCCTTGTTAATAGAAGTCAGCGGTTTCCAAGGCTGGTCCCAACCCCTCCCTTAGGAAAATGGTGGGGGGCAGAGATGGGGGTGGGATTTCCAGCCGTGCGGCGCAGTGGCCATTTTGTTTGCCATCCTGCCTCCATTCTGTCCCGACTCGAGGAGGGAAAACTCCGTCCAAGGTGTAAGCAGAGAACTTTGGGCTAGTTTTCCACTGGCCCTGATCACCTTTTTAGCCACACCTATTGGGCAGAATGTTATGGCAGTGGGATTTTACGTTCCCGCTGAAGTTTAATGGGGTTTATAATATCTCACTGCATTTCATGGCCCTGTCCCCGCCGAAAAGGGAATGTAAAATTCTGCCCATTGTTTCATTAAAAACTAACACCAATTGTTATCAAGCGATTGGGCTCTTCGTGGCCAAGTTCAATTTCAGGTCTGTGTGGGCCCCATTCTTCACTCCTGTCAGTCAAAGTAGGATCCAATGAGAAAAAATTAACTAACAGGAGCATGTATTCTCAGCATTCTTGGAACAGAACTCAACTGCAGATATGTTAATAATACTAGAAAAGATTATGAAGTAGACTACATGTTGTGAATTCTCCAATTCCCCAATCATCACTTGCAGACATAGGGGCAATAATGGTCTAATTACCACGTATGGGTCAGTAATACCATCAACTCACTTATGTTTTCAATGTCTCTCATTTCTAAATAACTGCAAAGCCGGGGCCATTATTAATAACAAGTTAATCTTATATTCAGATTTATACTTAAAAATAGATGTTGCCATTCTTACAGTTTCACAAATAGTCTAAAGCAGTCCAACTTAATGTAAGATCGGAAACTTTTTGCCCTGAAATATTTACTCTTCCTGTTGTACTCTATCTCCTGATATCATCTTTATAAGAGCAGAAAGATCCCATCATTATCAGCTGTTAACCGGTTAACTTTACCACGATTGAACTCAAGTTGTCAAACAATTATAGTATAGTAAGTTATAATATAATATATGCTTTTCCTATCTGGGACCGGGGGAGAGACAGCCGGGAGCTGGGAGCAGCATAAATAGAGCCCAGGGATTGGAGCACAGCCTTTCCTATCTGGGACTGGAGCAGGGGCGGTTGGGAGCTGGGAGCATTTCAGCTTCTGAAGAAACTGAGTGGGAAAAAACAACTGTGACATCACAGGAAACCAGTAAGTTGATTGGCCGGTAAGTGCTTGGTGTAAGGGACAGTGTGTTAAAAATCGGCTTAGGACACAGGAGTTAAAACTTTAAAATAAAAAAAGATAAAATAAAATAACTAAAATAAAATAGTTAAAATAAGATAAAATAAAATAACTAAAATAAAATAGTTAAAATAAAATAATTAAAATAAATACCTAAAACACATAGATAAAAGCAAAATACTGCGGATGCTGGAAATCTGAAACAAAACAAAAATACCTGGAAAAACTCAGCCAGTCTGACAGCATCTGCGGAGAGGAACACAGTTAACGTTTTGAGTCCGTATGACTCGTCATCAGAACTAAGGAAATAGAAAAATGAGGTGAAATATAAGCTGGTTGAGGGGTGTGGGACAGGTAGAGCTGGATGGGAGGCCAGTGATAGGTGGAGGCAAAGAAGAGATTGCCAGAGATGTCATAGACAAAAGGACAAAGGGGTGTTGACGGTGGTGATAGTATCTAAGGAACGTGCTAATGGGGCCATTAAAGGTAGCAAGCAGGACAAGCTAGTGGCTTTAGTGACCTAAAACACATACTTGTGTAATTAAGAAACACATAACTTTTAGTTGTATTTGTGGGTGGTACTAGCTTTTAATAAACACAGTAAATTTGTAGTATACATAGGAATTATTCTAAATTAATTAAGAAAATAATTAAAATAAATTAGTAAACTAATATAGATTAGTAGGTAAATGCTATGGTAAATGCTTTACATGAAGTGTAAGGTATGTCAGTGCAGCTTGGCCATGTGGAATGTGCATCTTGAGGGATGTGAGAAGTTTTGCAGGCACAAAGTGCCTTTGATGACTACATCTGCAGAAACTTGAGTTCTGAGTTGCGGAGCTTGAGTGGCGGCTGGAATCAATGTGGTGCATCCACATGGCTGAGGATTATGTGGATAGCACATTTAGAGAGATGGTCACACCATGGCTAAGAAGTGCTCAGGCAGAGAGGGTATGGGTGACCACCAGAGTATCTAAGAGAAACAGGCAAGTACTGCAGGAATCCCCTGAGGCTATCTCACTGTCTAACCATTCTGGATAATGGTGACCAAGATGGTTCCTCAGAGGACTGTAGCAAGAGCCAAAGTGGCTCAGTTACACAGGAGGGGAGGAGGAAGAGTGGAAATGCTATAGTAGTAGGGGATTCCATAGTTAAGGGAGCAGACAGGCGTTTCTGTGGCCATAGATTTGACTCCAGGATGGTATGTTGCCTCCCTGGTACCAGGGTCAAGGATGTCACAGTGCGGCTGCAGGACATTCTTTTGTGGGACGGTGAACAGCCAGAAGTCATGGTCCACACTGGGACCAATGACATAGGTAGGAAAAGGGATGAGGTCCTGAAAGCAAATTTTAGGAAGTTAAGAAGGGAATTAAAAAGCAGGATTCAAGAGCAGTAATCTCAGGAATACTCCCATTGCCACATGCTCATAAGAATAGGAATATTAAGCAGTTCAACACTTGGCTGGAGAAATGGAGTAGGAGAAGGGCTTTAGATTTCATTGCGATTGGTTCTGGGACCTAAACAAGAAGGACGGGTTATACCTTAATAGGACTGGGACTAATGTTCTTGCGGGGAGGTTTGCTAGTGCTTTTGGGGAGGGTTTAAACCAGATTGACAGGGGGAATGGGAACCTGAGGGGAAATTCAGAGTACAGAGGAGTAAAACTGGCAGTGGGAAGTAGTGAAGTATCAATTGATAACGAGGATATATCAGAGGGTAGTATCAAGATAGATAGAGTACTTGGAGAATTTGAAAAAATTAGAGTAGGCAATAGTAAGTCAGTAGATGGAGTCAGAATAAGGGGGAAGGTAAAAAAGCCTAAATCAGGGCTATTGTACATGTATGTGAACGCATGGAGTGTGGTTAACAAGATTGGTGAACTACAGGCACAGGTTGACAAATGGAATTAGAGACCTGGCTCAAAGAAGGGCAGGACTAGGTGTTAAATATTCCTGGGTACAAAGTATTTAGGAGAGACAGGAAAGGAAAAGGTGAGGGGGTGGCGGTGGGTGGGGGTGCGGTGATGTTCGGGGAGTGGCAATATTGATTAAAGATGGCATTACAATACTGGAGAGAGAGGATGTTCCAGGGGTCAAGGACAGAATCTCTCTGGCTAGAGGTAAGGAATGAAAAATGTGCAATAACTTTGATTGGTGTAGTATTTAGACTACCCACTAATGGAAGGGATATGTAGGAACAAATTTGTAAAGAAATTACAGAGAGGTGCAAGAATTATAGAGTAATCATAATGGGGGACTTCAGTTGTCCAATTATAGACTGGGATAGGAATATTGCAAAGGGACAAGAGGGGCGAGAGCTCCAGGAATGCGTTCAAGTTCATTTTCTGCAGCAGTATGTTTCCAGTCCAGAGAGAAGACATGCACTTTTGGACCTGGTTCTGAGGAATGAGTTGGCCCAAGTGGATCAAATATCAGTGGGAGAGCCTCGAGGGGACAGTGACCATTGTATCATAATGTTTAGGTTAATCATGAAAAAGGACTGGGAACGCTTCAGAGCAGGAATAATTAATTGGGGGAAAAGCCAACATCGATGGGATGAAAAAGCATCTGAGTCGAGCGTGTTGGAATCAAACGGTGGCAGGAAAGACGGTGGCTGAACAATGGGCTATCTTCAAAGAAAATTATTGCAGGCAATGCCAAGGTGTATTCCCTTGAAGTGGAAAGGTAGGGCAAATAAATCCAGAGCACCCTGGATAATGATAGAGATAGAGGTAAAGATGAAAAGGAAGAAGTGCGCGTATGATAGATGTCAGGTAGAAAATACATTGGAGAGTCAGGATGAATATGAAAGAACCAGAGAGGAAATGAAGAAACTAATAAGAAAAGCAAGGGGAGAGCATGAAAAGAGGCTGGCAGCTAACATAAAAGAGAATCCAAAGGTCTTCTATAAGCATGTAAATAATAAAAGAGTGGTAAAAGTAAGAGTAGGGCAGATTAAGGACAAGAAAGGAGACTTGCATATGGAGGCTGGAGAAATAGCGGAGGTGTTGAAAGAGTACTTTCCATCTATCTTTACAAAGGAAGAAGATGCTACCCAGGCCAAGATGAGAGAGGAGGTAACTGGTACAGTAGAAGAACTTACAATCAAGAGTAAGGAGACGTTGGAAAAGCTAACTTTATTAAAAATAGATAAGGTACCAGGACCAGATGAGATGCATCCAAGAGCACTGAGGGAAGTGAGAGTGGAACTTGCAGAGACACTAGTGATAATCTTCCAGTCTTCCTTAGACACAGGGAAGGTGCCAGAGGACTGGAGAATTGTGAATGCTACACCCTTGTTCAAAAAGGGGTGCAAAGATAAAGCCGACAACTACAGACCAGTCAGTTTAACCTCAGTGGTAGGGAAACTTCTGGAAACTTTAGTATGGGATAAAATCAATAGTCACTTAGACAAGTGCAGGACAATTAAGGAAAGCCGGCATGAATTCATTAAAGGAAAATCATGTTTAACTAACTTGCTGGAATTTTTTGAGGAGTTAACAGAGAAGGTTGATGAGGGTAACACTGTTGATGTGATGTATATGGATTTTCAAAAGGCACAAACTTGTGAGAAAAATTCTAGGTCATGCAATAAAAGGGAAAGTAGGCACTTGGATAAGAAATTGGCTGAGTGACAGGAAACAGAGATTAGTGATAAATGGTTGTTTTTCAGATTGGAGGAAAGTTTGTAGTGGAGTTCCCCAGGGGTCAGTGTTGAGACCCTTACTCTTCCTGATATACATTAATGACCTTGACTGTGGTGTGCAAGGGCATGATTTCAAATTTGCAGATAATATGAAGATTGGAAATGTTGTCAACTGTGATGGGGATAGTCTTGAACTCCAAAAAAACATAGACATGTTGCTAGATTGGGCAGACAAGTGGCAGATGAAGTTCAATGCAGAGAAGTGTGAGATGATTCATTTTGGCAGGAAAAATGTGGTGAGACAATATAAAATAAAGGGAGAACCTCTAAAGGAGGTGCCGGAACAGGGGGATGTGGGTGTATACATTAATTGGTCATTGAAGATGGCAGGGTATGTTGAGAGAGCAGTTAATAAAGCATATAGTATCTTAAGGCTTTATTAATAGGGGTATTGAGTACTAGAGTAAGGAGGTAATGTTGAACTTATAAAATACACTAGTTAGACCTCATCTGTAGTACTGCATTCAGATCAGGGGTGCCATACTTGAGGAAGGATGTGAAAGCATTGGAGAGAGCACAGAGGAGATTCACAAGAATGATTCCAGGGATAAAGAACTGTAGCCATGAGGATAGATTAGAGAGGTTGGGACTCTTTTCATCGGAGAAAAGAAGGCTGAGAGGAGACTTGATAGAAGTATTCAAGATCCCTGGGGGTATGGGCAGGGTAAATAGTGAGTAACTGTTCCCACTCAAGAGAACATCAAGAACTGGAGGGCACAGATTCAAAATAATTGGCAAAAGGAGTAAGTGTGATGTGAGGAATTTATTTTTCACCTAGAGAGTGGTTAGAGTCTGGAACAAACATCCTGAGAGGGTGGTGGAGGCAGTTTCGATTGAGGTATTCAAAAGGGAATTGAATTGCTACCTGAAAAGATAGAATGTGGGGATAAAGCAAGGGAGTGGGACTAGGTAGAACACTCTTTCAGAGAACTAGTGCAGACTCGATGGGCTGAATGGCCTCCTTCTGTACTGTAAAGATACTGTGATATTTTGTTATGCATTACTGAGTCTGGGAATATTCTATGAATGCTAAGTGTTAGTGTATCCTGCCCTTTAAGCAAGGAGAACAGAAAATATCTTTTAGATCTGCAGCTTCCTTTTTGAAAATACTCGAGCCGCGAGTTAATCCTCATTGCCGATAGTTGGCTGGAGCTTGGTGTGTTTGTTGCTCTCCAACCTTTGGTTTGCAGAAATGTTTACTAATTTTACTCTCTGAATACTTAAGTGTGAAAGGATAATTATTATATAATCAGTGTGTGATTGGTCTGTTTTCTTTCATTCCCACTAATGGATGTGTGTTATGTAAAGTCATGTGCACCTAACATTTTGATGGTTGCGTTAACACTGATTTGAAAAAGTTCAAGTGGTCATCAATTCAAAGAAAATGCTGTAAAATATTTTAGTAGGTTAACAAATAAAATCCCCACAGTGGGGCGCTGCACCTTTGAAGAGAGCTCAGGATTGAGATTGTTGTTACATTATGCTGGCTGTTTTTGAAAGCTTTACTAGCATTAAGCAATGGCTACCTCGTAATCAGTGGACACCATTCAACATGCACTGCAGCAACTTGCCAAGGCCTCTTTGACAGCATTTACAAAACCTGTGACCTGTCCCACCTTGAAGGACAAAGGGCAGCAGGTGCATGGAAACTCTACCACCTCCAAGTTTGACACCATCCTGACTTGGAAATACATCATTGTTCCAATGAAAGAATAAATAAGAAATAAAGAAAACCTTTAGATTAATTAGCCTTTTAGATAAGGCGATAAACTGAGGTCTCATCTGCCCTCACAGGTGAAAGTAGAAGATCCCATAGAAGAGAGGGGGACTTCTCCCCGATGTCCTCGCTAGCAATTATTCCTCAACCAACATCACTTAAAAAAAGCAGATTGTCTGCTCATTATCAGATTGCCATTTGTGGGAATTTGCTGTGCACTGATTGGCTACTGAGGTGACTACACTTCAAAAATACTTCATTGGCTGTAAAATGCTTTAGGATATCCTGAGGTTCTGAAAGGTGCTATATGAATGCAAGTTTTCTTTTAATTAAGATCTTATTTTTTCCAATAAGGGGGTCAGTTAGTTCAGTTGGCTGGAAGGCTGGTTTGTGATGTGGAGTGATGCCAACAGCATAGGTTCAATTCCTGTACCGGCTGAGGTCATCCATGAAGACCCCATCTACTCAACCCCGCCCCTTGCCTGAGGTGTGGTGACCCTCAGGTTAAACTCACCACCAGTCATCTATCTCTGATGAGAGAGCAGCCTATGGTCCTCTGGGACTACGGTGGCTTTCAATTTCCAGTTTACATTAATCCTTATTTCAAGCTGAGGGTACAGTTCCGGGGGCAGAATTTTACACTAATCGGGCGGGTACGATCAGACGTGAAATCGCACGAGACGACATTGGGCGAGCATCCCGACACCATCCCGCGCTCGTGCGATATTTCTGTCGGCTGGCATGTGTATAAGTTGGAAGCATGCCCGCTGACAATTAAGAAGCCAGTTAAGGTTATTAAAGGTGCAATTGTCTCCGATTTTTCATGGTCCCTATGGTTGGCGGACGGGTGAATCGACCAGGTGGACTTTGCATTTTTCATGAAACCTCATCCAAGGGGGAGATGAGGATTCTGTTATTAAATGAAAGAAAAAGAAAAATCTATGGGCAGCATTTTTATTCTGTATATGTTCAGGCGACTGATTATGATGCTTGGGCACATTTTTCCTGATTTTAAAAACGTTATTTAATGCTTTTCAGGTCTCCAGCTCCCGGAGGCAGCTCCCTGCCTTTAGGGACCGTTCTGCCAGTGCTTGCCCACGCCCACGCTGACGCCAGCGCCCGCCCACCTCTCGCCCCCACCTCGGCAGCGCTGAGTTTCCCAGTGCACACTTCCCGCTGGCTGCCCGCTAGTTGGCCAATCACGGTCGGCAGCCCGTGCCCCGGCCAATCCCAGGCTCGCCCATCGCGCCCGCCCGTCAACTTAAAAGTTCTGCTCCGGAATTGGGTGCAGGATGCCGTCCAATACCTCTCCCAAATGGCCGTTCTTAGGGTGTAAGTTTTAAAAAAAATCTCAGGTCATGTGAAGGGGAGTCATAGCAGAGCCACACCAGTCCCTACCCAAATGGACACATAATCAGCCTGTTTGGCCACATTATGTGGTCATCAGGTCCTGAAGTGGGACTTGAACCCAGAGGTAGGGGTGCCACCCCTGAGCCACAAGACCTCCCTATCAAATAACACCAGGGAAAGGATTTGCGACCATTCAGCTTGAAATGACTCTGATTACTACACAGAGCATTGGCCATAACCTCTCAGGAAAACATTACAAAATGAAAGTAGTCATGAAACATTTATGATAAAATAACCTGATGAACTAATTTCAGGAAAAGATTTTTTCTGGTCACCGCGCTCCCAATGTTAATGGGGAGGCAGAGAGAGGGGGAGATATAGAGTGGAATGGTCCCAGATTTGAACTAAGTGTGGTGGTGGGCGGGTCGCAATGGTGGGGTTTCCTGCTGTAATGTCCCAGACCCACCACATTATTTATGCATTCCCAGGAGTCACGCGTTTCCATGGCGGCCGGGCTCCGATTCGCCTGCCACGCCGTCACCTCGCCGCTTCATCGCTACATTTAAAGTACAGCCACGTTCAGTGCTCTCAGCCCAGGGCTGCAGCAAAGGAGACATGGACCCGAAAGACAAGAAGACTGCAGCCCTTGAGTGTCCTTTGGACGCCGTGGAGACCCCGCTGTGATGTCATCTACCCCCGCTCTGGCCGCAGGAGGGGCAGCACCATTACCACTCCGGCTTGGTAAGTGATGGCAGTGGTGATCAGTGCCAATGCTGCACAGAAGAGGTTGGCTTTCCAATGCAGATGGAGAAAGAATGATCTCATCCATGCAGCAGAGTAAGGTAACCATCTCATCACTCTAAACTCACACACTCAAGCCCTTCACACATTCACTAGCATCTCACTCACTCCCAGATCAAGGGACATCACCACCCATTCTCACACACATGCCCTCCCATGTCCATCTGGCCTCATCTCCTCTGGAGACTGCCCCCTCAGACATCACCATCTTGAGGAGGCCACTTGCACAGATCAACATGTGCCCCCCACACATACCCTGGGATACCCTCCTTCCCCAGTAAAGCCCTCATCCTGCAGCCTCTGCCCTTGCCTGAGGCCACTTCTTCCACTTAGCCAAGCAAGCCCTAGTCCTGCAGCCGTTGAAAAGCCACCCACATATGGCTGATCTGGTAGGTAGAGGCCTTCCGAGCGCCCCCTTAAAAGTGAGGTGGTGCTGTCTGTGAAGTCTGGCGCTGATGACTGCGAGTGCTGACCGAAGGAAGGTAGGCAAACCTTGAAGTCCTGAGCGAAGTGCAGCCTGCCAAGTTCATGTCGCTTATGTGCTGTTGTGAAACATGTGGGCGTGTTTTCCTGACCATGTGGGTGGCCGATCCAGCCGGGGTTGGTGGTTGGGGGGGGTGGTGGTGGCGGGGCACGGAAGGGTGTACAATTCTGGCAGGCTGGCTTAATAATGATAAGCTGATATATTACAATGTGTTCCCGACATCCAATGGTGGAGAGCCCAGCCTGACGATCACGAACGGGTTTCACGCCGTCATGTAACTGAACACGCCATATTGTCTGCTCACACCGCCAAACATGCTCGACACAGGCGGGCACAGAAAATCCCGGCCATAGTTTCGCGGTAGGAAACCTGGAAGAATGGGTTTCCCACAGGTCTTTGTTACAATGTGCAGTTATGGATTACTGATTTTTTAGAAAACTGTTTTAAAGACTGAAAAAAGAATTGCAAGTGAAAATGGATTGAGGAAGTCACATGACTTCTTTCGTGATTTCAATCATCTTCCTCTCACCTCATGAAGAGACAAGGATGTATTCCTATTCATGAAAGGACATTAGAAATTCAATGAGTGTTCCAAACGAGTGAATTGAAACTCATTGACTTGGTGGATTTTCTTCAAACACAAAAGCATTACCTTTAGTACTTTAGGTGAAAAGCCTTGGCCCTTTTGAACACTACAGGTGGTAAGGAGACTTTGGATTGCTAAATGGGATTACCACTTGCCTTGTATAGAACAGTGACTCAGCAAGATGGCAGCCATCTTTGCTTCATGCTGTGTTGAAAAAGGCATCAGGCTGCCTGTGGATTGGATCTATATTGAAAACTTTAGTGCAGCAGAGAAGAAACTGCTTGCAACAGACATGACAGAGAAAAGCACTCAGAAACAGTCAAGGTTTCTGCTGTAAGGAACTAGGCAGTTTGAAAGTGCCACGCCTGCAGAACCAGAAGAAATAAACCTTCTCTCCTCTCTGTAAACCTGATTCTATCTACTAAGCTACTAAGCTCACCTGTGAAAGCAATCTCCAGTCATTCAACAGTGGAAGCCATCACAGCTGCGGAGACAATCCTACAACCTCAAAACCTTCACTTCAGCTAATGCAATATCTTGACCTCAAACTATCAGACCTGCACCGAACAATAGACACTGAAATGATTCAGTTTTTTATAAGTATGGTTTTCTCTTCATCTGTAACTAATCTGTGTGTGTGTGTGTTAGTAACTTTATATTTTTTCAGGTAACTTCTAGAACAATAGTGTGAAATAAACTAACCATTTCTTTTTAAGAAAAAGGGTTTTTCTGGTGGATTATTTTAAATTGAATTACTCACTCCAATAAAAATATACACACTCACATACAAATACATTGTTCACAGGTGACTTTGGAGAAATACCTTTTGAAGCATTCATGACATCCTGAAGACTCTAATAGCAGAGCCTGGTTATGATGTATGAAATCTGCTTCCTGGCCGCAGCCAGCCAGAATGAAAGGTTAGAGGCGGCTAGGTGTGTGCTGACAGGGAACAAAGAGGAGGGAGGAAGAGGTCTGGGTGAGGGTACATTGATGGGAGGATCAGAGAGGTATGGGGTGGATCCAGGAAGGTCACGGGGATCCAGGGACATCAGGAAAGGAGGAGAGGTGATTGCAGAGTGGGCATGGAGGGCATGGGGGGGGGGGGTGGTGTGTGGGGAGGGGTGTGGGTTGGGATGCTGGGAGGAGATTGTGAGGGGAAATGGGAAAGGTTGGAGAAATGGGGTGGTGGGGGGGTGGAGATGTTGAGGTGGGGGAAAGAGGATCATAATAGGTCATGGAGAGAATCTGATCACAGTGAAGTTGGGGTGGGCGTTGGTGTCAGTGCTAGTGTCAGTGACCTGATATCCTGGGAGGTTAACAGGTTTCCTAAATGTGTTGTTGGGAAGAACTTGTACTTCTCCTGGTCCACAAGCTGTGCTGGAAAAGAACCTGGCTGCTCCTCGCAGCGATCTTCACCTTCCTTTAGCTGACCTGCTATGACCCAGGGAATCCGGCGGACCACCAATAAGGTTGGGGCAGAGAAAGCAACCTGAAGCATGCAGCCTTATTAAAATATTTAAATGAGGGAGTAGCCTCCTGGGACCGGATTGGTCACCGCCCCTTCACCCCTGTGCCACCTCTGTTAACACCAGGTGTGGGAGGAATTGAGGTGGGTTAACATTGGGTTTAAAATTTTTTAACATTTTTAATTTCCATCTGACCCAAGTCCACACGTTTTTGGGGGTCAGAGTTCCCTCTTGGAGTCAGTACCCTTATAAGCACAATGGAGAGCTTTTCTCTGATGACAGCTTCTCATTAAATAAAATGGTTTCATTTTACAATAACAAACACTAGAAATATTTTTGTTATGCTTGCAACATCACACACTCACAACAACCAGGTAAATTTTTAGCTTTTGCTGTTTGTAATATTGTACTTATAGAAGAGTGGTTTCGCTTAATTATTGGTTTTCAGGCAACCATGATGAATGAATTATTGGAATTAACTTGCTAAACTCAATTTTTGGTTGTGCACAACAAACATTGCCACCCACAGGTTTTGACAATTTACTGTTATTTGGCAATGTCATAAACATATTTAACAAGTTGCTGCAACTGTACTTTTTTACAGTTAAGGGACACATATTGACAACTTGTGGTCATTCTTTTATGCACTCACTGACCTCGAGCCCTCCTTTCAACTCAGGACAGAACAAAACTCACTGGGACAGCTGCATCAATGGTAATTATGCTTCGGAGCTGTAGTCCCCTTTATTTAAAGTAGACACAAAGGGCAGAAACGTCCCAGGTTTGCATTAAGTGTGGTAGCGGGTGGGTAAAACGATGTTTCACCCGCTGGCCATGATGGTGGGGTTTTCACACCATATTGTCCCAAAGCCCCCCACCTTCCTTATGCATTCCCAGGAAACACACTGTTTCCATGGTGGGCGGGGTCTCATTCACCTGCCACGACATCACCTCGCCGCTTCATCACGCCAGGCACCACATTTAGAGAACAGCCGTGTTCAGTGCTTCCAGCAAATAAGACATGACCCCAAATGGCCAGATGACTGCAGCCCTCGAACATCTTTTGGATGCCATGAAGACCTGCTGTGATGTCCTCTACCCCTGCTCTACCTGCAGGAGGGGCAGCCACATTGTTACTATAGTTTGGTAGGTAGGCGATGGCATTGGTGGTCAGTGCCAATGCCGCAGAGAAGAGATCGGTCATCCAGTGCAGATAGAGGATGAGTGATCTCAGGGTATGGCAACAATCTCATCACTCTAAACTCACACACTCAAGCCCATCACACATCCACTGGCATCTCATGGGACATCACCACTCATTGTCACAAACATACTCTCACATGTCTATCTGGCCTCATCTCCTCAGCCCTCACCATCTTGAGGTCACTTACACAGATCAACAAGTGCCCCCACACACACACCCTGGGATACCCTCCTTCCCCAGTACAGCCCTTGTCCTGCAGGCTCTTCCCTTGCCTGAGGCCCCTTCTCCCCCCTTCCCCAAGCAAGACCTTGCCCTGCAGCCATTGAAAAGGCACCCACAAATGGCTGATCTGGTAGGTAGAGACCTGTGGTGAGTCCCCCAAAAGGGATGTGGTGCTCTCTGCGAAGCCTGGCGCTGATGACTGCGAGTGCTGACCGAACTAAGGTAGGCAAACAAACCTTGAAGTCCCGAGCAAAGTGTAGCCCGCCAGGTGCAAGTCACTTACATGCTGTTGTGAGGTGTTTTCCCACCAATGTGGGCGAATGATCCAGTTTGGGGGGGAGGCGGTGGGGTGGGGTGGGGGGGGGGTGTGGTGGTGGGATGAGTCCCGCGGGCTGGACTTGTAAAGATACCCTGATGTATAACAATGAGGCTCTCAACGTCCAATGGTGGGAAATGCGGCCCACCATCAGTGGGCTGAGCGGACAATTGCAAACTGGTTTCACGCCGTTGTGAAACCAATCGTGCCATTTTGTCCACTCACGGCACCACACACGCCCGTTGTTGCAGGGCACGGAAAATCCCGGCCAAAAAGTGAGAGTTGTGACTGAGTAAACATAAGATTCTGGACCATCCTTTCATTCTTGTCTGGACAGTGGATTTGTATTGGGCAACAGCTCCACCATTAGAGCAGAATCTCCAACCCTAAACACTAGAGCTCTATCCCCAAACTCTTCTCTTTTGTGAACTTTCTCCTCAACTTCATATGCCCCCTCCAAACCTTCAAGAATTATTATCCATGATCACCACCACCACCAGCCCCCAATTATTCTCCTAACGTCTGTTTGATGTCCAGTGCTCTCCATCCTCTTATGTGTTGAAAACAAAAACAGAATTACCTGGAAAAACTCAGCAGGTCTGGCAGCATCGGCGGAGAAGAAAAGAGTTGACGTTTCGTGTCCTCATGACCCTCATGAGGACTCGAAACGTCAACTCTTTTCTTCTCCGCCGATGCTGCCAGACCTGCTGAGTTTTTCCAGGTAATTCTGTTTTTGTTTTGGATTTCCAGCATCCACAGTTTTTTTGTTTTTATCTCTTATGTGTTGAGTCTAGGGATGTTTTGCTATGTCGCAGGTGTAATATAATTGCAAAGTATATCGACACTAGATGATAGGGGTGGCTCAGCAGGAATTCAGTTACCAGGCAGATGACTTAATAAAGTGAGTGACTTGGGGCAGCCTCTTAGGATTGATTAGATTATTTGTGTAATTTCTTTTTTATTACTCAATTATTGACTGTACATCAACTAAGCACCGGAGTATTTTAATTTCACAGCAATGAATAGATTATTGTTCATTCTTCAATACATAATTCGACTAAAAGCACCACCATGTTGGTGTGTTGTTGATGATTTTCACTGGTACTCTGAAAACATATTACTTTTGTTCAGTTATTTACAGCACTCAATTCTTGTGCATACTTCACCAGGTTTAACCAGTACACATGCAATGTTTTTAACATGACACGTGTTAAGTTTCACATGCTTGGGAGTTAAAAATAATTTTGGATCTCCGATTTCCGAAGTTCTCCACTTTTTTTCTTTTTTTCGATTTCATTTCTGTAGTAGGCTACCTGATAGATATCATCTGCTTTGAGCAGTCAATGACTCCATTATCATTGCATCACCCAACTACCAGAATGGAGGACAATCTTAATGGACCTTAGTAAATTTTGTTTAGTAATTATTTTATCCACATATTTAACAAAATGGCCCGTAAACACAGAGATAAAAACAAAAAACTGCTGATGCTGGAAATCCAAAACAAAATTGAAACGTCAACTCTTTCCTTCTCCGCCAATGCTGCCAGACCTGCTGAGTTTTTCCAGGTAATCCTGTTTTTGTTTTGGCCCGTAAACACCTTGGGCTAAGTTTTAATGTGCCTCAGACCTTTGGGTTCTACATTCTATTTGAATGTGCTATGTGTTATTAATCTCCACTTGAATCACGCACAGAAGGTTAGCTTCTATGACAAAACATTCTTCAAGTGTAGGTAAGCCATTTTAGTGCATAGCTACCTCTCTGCTTATATCAATCCAAAGTGAGCTATATAATATAATATAATACAATGTTATAAACAGATGTTGTTTTGGAAGTTTTACAGTAGTGGATGGATATGTTGGAACTGTATCAAACATCTTGCAGAAAGAGAGGAATATTAAATTAATTCAAACGATCTGCCATGCATTATTTTGGGAGATTCAGATATTTTGTTCTATGAGAAAAACTTCCTGCTGTGTGTCACACTCACACAATATGAATTTATGAAGTATGAACTCGAAATGGACACATTAAAATAAAATAGACTTGAGAAGTCAGGTGACCTTTTTCTTTCTTGCCACACACATGGAACCACAAGGCTCACTGAGCTGATCTTCATGCCTGGACAAGTCTTGATGAAGTTGTTAAAATGCAAATGATCTTTTCTGGACATATTCTTTGAAAAGTTATTAAATGCAAAAGACTCTTCCTGTATTTGATGGCTGCCCTTCTCCAAATAATTAAATAAACTGGTTTCACAATGCTGTTTGCAGAGTTTTTGACTCCAGAGTTGAATTCCAGAGAATGGGTGTGAGTAAACTATTTTATGTTATCATGATGGTATTTGAATGGGTGATACTCAGGCCCCATTGTTTGACAATGGCTTAGCTATCAGAAACTATTTGTGAGGACAATGGAACAAGATGCTCTGCTCAGATAACAGAAACTAGGTTTCTGATAAGGCGATTTAATTTAATAAGACACTTTTCTTGAGCAGAGAGAAAGAAACATGTAAAACAATGAAGGAACAGGAGCCCTGCCTAAGAACCATCAGTAGGCAGAGACTTGGGCTGGCCTTGACATCTCTACCTGAGGAACTGGACCAACGAGTTCACTACAGGGCTTCAATATTACACCTTTGACTACTGTGGAACAAGAAAAATCTTCTACTGCACTCAAACAACAGTGAAACTATCTTCCTAAACCTTTGTTTCAGTGGACCAAAAAAGGATTGACACAGGCCTGTGTCATGTTCAATTCTTCACCCAGGAAAAGAAAGTATAACAAAGAGGAACTCTTGAACTCTGAAGACCTAAATGCATCCTGACTTTTGTAATCACAATCTTTTCTTGAGTGTGTGTGTGTCTGTGTGAGTTAGTGTGGGTGCGTATATAGTTGGGTGTTAAATAACAAACATCTTCCTTTTAAAGTTTACAAGAAAATCTTTCATTGCATGTTTCTAACAGTTACAGCATTCAGGAGGTTAAAGCACTTGTTGCTGCTTTAAAACATGCTGTCTTTGGCCATTCGAGGTGTTGAAAAGGGGGAAATCACCCCTATCATCTCTCCCCTCTCCATGACATGTGTTACGAATACTCAGACTTTATGAATTACTTGAGTGGGCAAATGTTCTTTTTGAGCCCAGAGTGTGAATGTTAGATGAGTTTCAGTTGTGGGTTATAGGGAATGCTAAAAATCAAGGACAAATCACAGAAATCACAAAAAAGCCGATCCTGTCCTTCCTTGACAGCCGCCCTAGGCCCTTTCCTGCAAGGAACACAAATGTCATTCAGGACTGGGAGGCAAGACAGCAAATGCCTTTGTGAATAGTAAAATTTCCTCTGTTGACTTCTGGAAACTATTAGACATCTTAGGGCTGAAACTAATATAAATGGTTAATTTTAGCAAAGGAAAATCTGAGTGTAAATGGCATTCCAGCACTTTATACTCATTATTTACTTAATTGCTAACGTGAACAGTGTCAAGAATATCACCTCTTTATTACAAATGCATCATTCGCTTGGCCACACAGAAATTACTCATTAAACCTAGATCTTTGCAAAATGTAATTCCTGAACAGTGAAGAGAAATAATGCAGTCATCTCTCTCTGATTCCACTGATAGCTCAGTGAGTTTACCTGGGCAGTAGTTATGCTAAAATGGGTGCCAATTCGACTCCATGAGTTGCGTGTCAGGCGGTTCAGATTAAAATGACCCCCAATATTCCTTGTTGATATGCAGGTTTCTCACTTGAAATTTTATGTGGTCACGCAACAAATTGTCACCTTCCATTTTGGGACTGGCAACAAATTGCAAAATCAGGAGCCATTTTAAAATCAGCTGGCCTAGTATAAAGTGGAAGAAAATACATAGATTCTTAGGCTGAAGCTGCAATTGCATTTGAACCAAGAATACCTATTGTATAAGTGGGCATTAACAAACCTCGAATGAAGTGCAGAACAAGCAGTAAACATTACAGATCTCAGGGTATGCTCCAAAACACTTGATGCATCATGTTCAACAGCTTTCTGACTTGCACTGATGAGATAAGTGTTATAGTGTATTAAAAATTACATTGTGCATTTCTTCCACTTAAGTATTGTATTGTCCACAAGGAGAATAAAGGAATCCATGTTTTAACAGCATGTGCAGCAGTTCTGATTCTTATTAAATCTTTTTGTTTCTTCCCAAGAATTTCACAAACATTAACAATAGAAGCTAATGCCTGATGGTGTCCTGTGACGGAAAGTACATTAGCTCCCACTTAAACACTCGGTGATGTATCATAACCTTTAAGATAAATAGACCTTATTAATGGTCCCCTCACTAATAGAGGAATGATTGCAGAACATCCACAGCCTGCAACAAAAATCGCTTGCTTCAATCTCTAAAAGAGATGTCTAATGTAACATTAACCACCTCCCATAGATCAGGCCAACAATAACCATAAGCAATCGAACAGTCCGACAATTGCCTTCTCAACCAAAATGGCACAGGCCATTGTAGCGACATCATTAACACTTACATCGGTCCTATTGAAGTCATTTGCAGTAGGAAGTAGAAAATCGTGCTCTTTAACAATGCAAAGAAGTATGTTTGTGCTGATCTGGTATCTTACACTCAGGCTAGCTTCAATTGTACATTATAATTTGAACCAGCTAAGTTTTGAGTGAGACTTGAATTCAGGATTCAGATTAGATGCAACCTCTAATTATAATCCTGCTGTTTATTCTTCTACTTTCAGTGGTTGAGAAGAAGCAACATTTACAGTTGTGGACATTGCTATTGGTTAAGTGGAGAAGTGGCTTTCAAAGGAATCTGGTCTTATTTCACAAAAAAAAATCATTGCCATTCAGTGAATTGAATGACAATCTAAAGATGAGCATTTGATGAATCAGAATTTTGGACTCCTATCTCTACGGCTTCAGATTGCTCAGAGTCTGAACCTCATTAAAAACATAGACAAGACAATATATCAAGGAACATCGCTCCCAAAATGAGTTTCAGTTCTACTAGTCTTACGTAAATGTGACTGTGGTGACCTGATGTGTAATATACCTTTAAGAAGAATGTTATAATGGAAGATCACATGATCTTAGTATCCAAAAGCAGAGTAGTGCGGGCTACCTTAGTAGTCAGTAGTCATTAGTAAATAGTCTAGACTTAGGGCAGAATTTTGCCTCAGGTTGGCGGGTGGGCCCCACCGGCTCGGCAGCGGGCGGGCAGCTGAACTACGCTACTGAAGCGGGCCCCACTGCCATTTTAAGTGGGCGGGCCAATTAAGGCCCACCCAGTGGTCTGCCCGACGGGAAGTGCTATACGCTTCCTGTGCGGGGGGGTGGGGGGGGAAGGGATTCCCGAACTGTCACAGTGCGCACGAAAGAGCGCACTGCTCCCTGAGACTAATTGCTGTCGCAGGGAGATCACTGACAGTGCTTCAAAGTGTCAAAATAGAAAAATAAAACAAATATTAACATGCCCCCCTCATGTGACAATGTCACACGAGATGGGACATGTTAATAAATCTCACAAAGTTTATTTAAGATTTTTAAAACAGACATGAACCCTCATCCCGCCGGTGGATGGGGTTTCATGTATTATCAGAAGCCCGCTGGGGCTCCTGGTCTGCCCACCAGCCTTAAGGTTGGACGGGCAGGTCTTTAATTACCTTAATTATCCTGTCAATGGCCTCAATTGGCCATTGACAGGTCGGCGGGCGGACAGCTGATTTCGCTGTCCGCCTGCCTTCTTGAATATTTAAATGGGGCGGGATGACGTTGAGGGTTCCTCCCGACATCGTCCCGCGTCAATTTCCTGTCAGCGAGTGGGCCCCGCCTCCAAATCGCCGACGGGAAAATTCAGGCCTTAGAGTCTGTAATGTATAGGCAGGGTTTGAGTTGTAGGCACACAAGCGTAGCTGCTAAGTTCCTTTGTAAATAAATAGAATGTATTCGACATAAGAACTGTCTACTGATCTAATCTGTCTATGGTACTAACTAGGCCATACCAAAACAAGTGTGCAACCCGAATCCATTAGTCAACTAAGCCAGTGACTAGGATCCAACAAACTGGTGATGAGGAAAAAGTAAGGAAAAGCAAGGACGGATGGAAAAAAAAGCAAGGATAAGTGAGGAAGGAAATCAAGTGAACCAAAATCGGGTCGTACCTTGTACGATAATTGTAGGTAGAATTTCCAACCTAATCATTGAAGCAGGCCCTCGAGGCATGTCACAGTTTGGAAGAGTTGGCCCTTTCGACCCAACTACGGACAATTGGTCTCATTATGTTGACTGCCTTGCTTTCTTTTTCCAAGCTAACAACATTGCAGGGGAGGAGAAGAGGCGAGCAATCCTCTTATCCACATGTGGGAGTAAGGCCTATGGATTGATTTGAAGTTTGACGGCACCCAGTCCCCCGGATTCAAAAAGTTTTGATGACTTAGTGAACCTTGTGAAGAGTCATTACCAGCCCAAGACCTCGGTAATGATGCAATGGTTCAAACTTAACCCAAGAAATAGAGCCCCGGGGGAAACAATTGCTTGTTATGTGGCAAGCCTGGAACAGCTAACAGAATATCGCGAGTTTGGTAAACCTATAAATGACATACTTAGAGATTGTTTGGTGTCCAGTATAAATGAAGGTACGATTCAGTAGTGATTACTGTCTGAAACAAATTTGGATTTTCAGATGGCGTTAGAAATAGCACCGGCCATAGAAAGCGCAGTGAGGGACTTGAAAGCCATACAGGGAGCACAAAATCGTGCCATCCTCCATGTTGAGTGGGGACCCCAGCCAAAAAGGGTGCGAAAATGCACAGCTCTGATGAGAAGCAGGAAGCAGCCACAGCTTTCAGACAAATAAAAAGAAATGACTTAGCAGCAAAAACATGGAATAATGGTAACAGAGATAGAAGCAGACAAAGCACCTGAAGCTGTAAGACTGAGACTTTCTGCAAGCAGAAGGAAATCCCCAGAAAGACTGAATTTGTAAATTACTTATCTGTGTAAATAATCTGATATTTTGAAAAAAATTGTAATTGTAACTGTAAGAAGTGTTTCTGAGTAAATGGGGAGGGATGTGGTAATCTGATGTGTAATATACCTTTAAGAAGAATGTTATAACAGAAGATCACATGATCTTATTGTTCAATAGCAGAGTAGTACGGGCTACCTTAGTAGTCAGTAGTGAGTAGTCTGGAGTTAGAGTCTATAATATAGAGATAGGGTTCGAGAAGTAAGCACGCAAGTGTAGATGCTGAGTTTCTTTGTAAATAAATAGAATGTATTCTATATAAGAACTGTCTGCCGATCTACTCAGTCTATGGTACCAACTCAGCCATCCTGAAACAAGTGTGCAACCCCGATCCATCAGTCCAACTAAACTAGTGACCAGAATCGAACATTGGCGCAGGGAAAATACAAACTGAATGCATGAAGGTTCTGGTCCAATGACACTTTATTGCATTGCTGAAAACATTCTAAATTAAAAAATTTAAGAACATAACAAAATAATCAAAGCTCACCACCCAATTTGAACAGATCCGAGCCGGCCCACCACCTGCTTTGAGCCCAAAAGCATAGGCTCCACTCATAGCATCGGCTCTGCCTCCTTGGGAGCCCGCCACAAATACCCCCCAATCCCAAGGGAACTTGGAGCACAGAAAATGTTTACTCATCCCGTGCCCTCCACGGCTACTGCCAACAGCCAGCAGCCCTGCACCTGACCCAACTGCCAGGCACCGTGGCAACCGCAGGGCCCAGCGTCCAGGCCTGCTCAGAGAATGCCCTGTAGGGAATGCCCACCAAAGCTGGAAGTCAGGAGTTAGGGAGATAGCACGACTCCCTGGATGAACCCCCCCTGCTATATAAAGCTGATAGTTTGATAAAATCTTTGGACTTGGAACTGCTTGATGTATTTATAAGAAGTCTTCAAGTATTCCTTCGAGCCCCAGCTGACTCTCCCTATCACATCAAGACTAACAACGACCTTCTTAAGGGCAACTGGGGATGGGCAACAAGTGGCGGCTTTACTGGTTACGCTCACATCCCGTTAAAGAATATAAAAAAGAAACATTTATTGTTTTTTTGGTTTCAAAATGGGTCCATTCTGACAATGGATTCCACAACAGTGTTTAAAGATGTTATTGCAATTTTAAGTGATGTATGTAACATGCCTGAGTTACTTTTCCTCAGCTCTTTCCACCTCTGGCATCTCATAATCCTATTACAACAATAGCACATCAATGTTCTTGACAATGCTTCTATATTACTGATCTGGGAGGGGATAATACATTGCCGCTGGTATTAAAATGGCTGTCAAGAAATGTTACACAAGAGGGAACCCATTGCTATCTGAGCTAGCATTAGGAGCACAATACTGTATTTTCCTTATCTGAGGATCTCAAGGGACTTCATTCAGCTTCAAGATCTCTGGATTAGTAATTGGCTGGGTGGTAGGAGACAGACTAATGATAATGGGAAAGTACTCTGATTGGTAGCGTGTGATAAGTGATGCTTGGCACTAATGTGGAGTGGGCCTCAACTTTTCACCATATATATCAATGATGTGGATGAAGGAATTGAGAGAATGATTTTCGTCAAATACTCTAGGCAGTAAAGAAGTGTTCAAATTAGGATCTTAAGCTGAAACACCAATTTACCCAAGTTTAGTGCAAGACAATATCTTAATAAAGGAGTTGAAGCCAACACAAAGAACTACTGTCTGGAGGCTTGTTAAATAGCAATTGCCACTTAAATGCTGCTGCAGCTGTGAAGAGGCCCTATGAAACATATCAGAAGACTTTCTGGGGCACCTGTGTCAAGACTTCATCAACGTTCAAGCTCATTTATTCCAGAAATTCTCTGAGAACTTCACCTAAAAATATAAGCGCGTGCTACTTCACCTTATAGGAGTCATCAGGAGAAAGGAAGTAGTTGGTCACTGGCAATTTACTCAGAGCCCCCCCTTGGTCTGGACAAGGAATGGAAGGTGGACATGGGGTTAGGTAGAGCAACACCAGCTGCTGCAGGGGAGGGACAGGAGAGTGAGGTGGTTCCTTCCTCACCTACCACTGTTTCTGTCAATGGTGAAATGTACAGTGACTTGTTCAGTGACATGACAATGTACATTCACCCAAAGCTAAAGACTGCAGATACAGGACATCCCTCTTCCTCTGGACCTCCTCCACCAGGACCTCCAGTGCCACATCTGAGAACTGGGCATCCTTTCCCTTGGTCCCTCATCCATGCTGCAACATGCTGTTTGGTTCGAGGAGCCCATATGTCCTGTTCTGCAGATATTGAGTCTAATCAGCTCATGCGTGCTAAATTTGCAGTTTTCTGGTTAGTCGCGTGTGAGTATTTGACGAAGGGAAAGTACCAAGGGCAGGGAAGAGGAGAAATTGAAAGTTGGGGAGGGATTCTCATCATTTCCATCATTCTATGACAGCTCTCCTCCAGAGGAATGGGTTAGAAATGGTGGTACTGAGTTGAGTTTGGGACAATACACCCTCTGCGACTTCCCCAAACACTTACCCCTACTGCCCTTTGTGCTATTTCTCAGCCTGGCATAAAAAGCAATGGTGTCAAAAGGAAAAGCTTTCATTATGCAGCTGGTGGTTACAATCTGGAATGCACCGCCTGAGAGTGTGGTGAGGGCAGATTCAATCAAACTATCAAAAGAGAATTGGATAATTATTTGAGGAAAAGAATATGGTTACAGGGCAAAGGAGGGGAGTGGTGCTAGATGAGTTGCTCTTGCAGAGAACCCACATGAAACAACGGGCTGAATGGTCTCCTTCTATTCCACAATTCTATGATTGGTTAGTTTGTGCCATCCAGTTTTGACATGTGAAGTTCAAGTACAGATTAGCTCTGGCTAATGCTTCTGGTTAGAAGTTATCCCCTTCACACAGAAACTGGAGCCAAAACCAAAGTGCAAGGAAGTGAGGAGGCTAATGAGGCCTCTTACAAGTGGTATCAACTGGACAGCATGACTGCATCTTTTGCAGTGAACAGGAATTCTGGCTGTCGTTCCTCCTCCTCCTCCTTCAGGTACCATGCCCTAAGATGGCGTTGGTGACCATGGACTTCCAATGGATTGGTCTGCAATTATGCTTGGCAAGTACTGCAGTGGTTTGCCATTGCCTTCTGCAGCATGGCTGACCAGGAAACTCATACAATCTTACCACCTGCCATCAGACATATTGGAAGGAATTTCAGGCTGATAACCAACCTGTTTGGCCACATTATGAGCACACCTTTCATGGCGATCAAGATAATGGGAATGGAAGGAACTTTGATTCTATCAGTAACTAATAGTAACTCACTGTAATTTGACTGATAACTAGTAGAAAGAGAGGTAATACTCATAGATAGCTCTCAATTTATATGTAACTGGCACTACCTGATGTAACATCCCAATATAACTGGTAATAATCACCCTCTAATTACTGCCAGCAGAAGCTCCAGGTTCAAGTCCTCAGGTAATTATCTAATTTTCTTTTGAATGCCTCAATTGAATCTGCCTTCACCACACTCTCAGACGGTGCATTCCAGATCCTAATCACTTGCTGCATAAAAGAGCTTTTCCTTGTGACACCATTGCTTTTTATGTCAGGCTGAGAAATAGCACATAGGGCAGCAGGCGTGCTTGGGGAACCCACAGAGGGCACTTTGTCCCAAGCTCAGCTTAGTATGTCCAGTTCTAACCCACTCCTTAGGCTTGGAGTCCATTAAGGGGACCCATCATAAGAATGATAGAAATTACAGCAGGAGAATACCATTAGTACCCTGTGCAGGAGCTGGACACGGCACTATCTCCTGTAATTCCATTCTACCCAGGTCCTTTTATAATAGGGTCCTTTTCAAATAATCATCCAATTCACTTTTAAATATCCTAGTCTCTGCTTCAATAGCTATTTGTGGTGAAGCATTCCATTGTCTAATTCCCTTGGTTCAGGTTCAAAGATTTTCTTCGTCCTTCACCCTTGGATGTTCTAGTGAGAATCCTCTGTCCTTGTCCTCTTATTCCCCATTCACCCACCAGTGGAAACGATCTTTCACTATTTACCCACAGTCAAGTCCCCAGATTTCACTCATCTGGCTCTTCCCTGACAAAGTTCATGAGAAGGAGGGTGTTGCAGAAATAGGTGATCCATTGGAAGACGAGGTCCTAGATCTTGATACACTCTCTGACTCAACTGCCAATCCAGGTGCAGTCTCTGTTATCTTTTTTGAGGCGTCAGTTGAACAAACTGCTGAGGAATTGAATTTGTATACTTCTCCCACTGAGCCCACCAATTAGGTACATTGTAAGTAGCTGGCTGACCACAGTGAGCTATCCAGAGAAAGAAATGCTCAATTCTAAACTGGGTCAAACTACTAGAAAAAATGCAGAGTCTACTCATTTGCATGAAAGTAAAATGCAGCCCACCCCAGAATCTATAATCAGCAAGTCATACTTATACTTAAATCATTCTTCAATGCAGAAGCAGAGGCCTAAACTTCAGAAATTCTACAGCTGAAGAGTCCTATACAGGAATTTTGCCTAGATTTAGGTCTGGAGGTTCATTCCATTGTTGAAGATGGCGTAGCCTTACCTTCTAATGCTGACACAGTCATCCCATTGCCTACTGTGGAGCAGCCTCACACTGAAACAAGCATGACAATGTTACCACTACCTACAGAAAGTGCACATAGTACTCTAAACATACTGGGGAATTCATCTTCTCTTCATATCCTGCAATGTCTACAGAATGCAGGTCATTCTTCCTCTCGTCTTCCAGGTTTATTCAAATTTCAGATATTGAATATCTTTTCCGTTGTCCATGCAGCTGTGATTGATACAGCTGTGAAATTCTTCGATGAAGCTGAAGATGCTTCATCTTCTCAGGCCTTTCCCCAGTGTGCAAAGAGGGAGCAGAAAATTCTGGAGAGCATGTTAGTTTGTCCTCTTTCCGCTCAAGAGGGTGCAATTGTCCATGTCCTGAAGTCTTCTCTCTTACAACCAGATGGTGGAGTAGGCTGGAAGGGCTTAATGGCTCCCCTGCTCCTATGAATCAGTCTTTCATTAAATGGGCTTCACAGCCCTTACAGTCAAGTTGTTGCAGCGATCACAGGCCCATTTCCAGCAGTCGATGGAAACTGCTACCCCCACCACCAATGTGTCTGTCTTCCAGGATAAAGACAGGCATCCTCCTAGAGAGATGAGAACACTGTTGGAGATTGAAGCCCTTTTTGACAGTGACTTGGAGGGGGCAAAAAGTGGGATTTGGATAGAAAGTGTAAATAGTACATGAGGTTTACAGGCATTGGAAAATGTGATGTAAATAGATTAACAAAACAATATAACAGTTTGAGATTATACTTGGGGAGAGATCTAGAGCAATGGGTTAATGGATATGTTAATGAGACCATGATGCTATTAATAATGTAACTGTGACATCAGCAGTCAGGTGACTGAGAGGCTCCAAGAGTGCCAGATGCAGAACATCCTGAATACTTTGTGCTTACCCTAAAGTCGTTGTACATAGTTCTTATTAAATTGCTTGAAGTTAAACTATACTGACTACCTCAAGTCTCTCATAGGGAAGCAAAGCCTCATCAAGGTTCGGTAAGACAAGAAAACACGGTATTAGTAGAACACCACGAACACTCAGCAATGACATCCTAGCATATAGCAATGAATCCCAGCAGGCTGTAAATTCATATGCAAAACGTAATGCGCATCAGAACACATAAACTGTACATTCAGGGAATAGAAGCTTTTGATGTTCATTTAAAAATGGGGTTTTCCATTTGGCAATAATGGGAGCAATTGATAGCCCAAAAATCCTGGGGACTCCAGCAATTCAGAAAAATTTGATGACCTCTCACTTCTCTCTGTGGGAGCACTGTCGAATTGTCTAGCTTGAGCCGTCCTGATAAAGAGGTCATTGTTTGATAGAAGAGCACACAGCAAATTGGATCATCTGTTGGAATCAGCCAGTGGCATAACCATTCAGAGTGTGGGCCTGAATTTTACACAGGGGCGTGGACTCGCCACCCCTCTGCCATAAAGGCCGGGGATGCTTGCACTTTACTGACCACCCCGCAGCTGCCAGATCTGTAATTGGCTTGAGGCATGAAATCCGCCCCCATCCAAGAGGAAGTCCCGCCTCAGACAGCTGCCAGCCTATCAAACTGCTGGTAGTGCGCTTGTCCCAGTGGTGCCACTGGGAGCAGTGGCCATTCCTGGCACTACAGAAATTCCCCCGAAGAAGAGGAGATGAAACTGGAACAAGGTGAGTCTAGGGTCTCACCGGGGCCAGTGAGGGAAGTGGGCTGGTGGGCCAGAGTGGACAGAGTGAGGGTGGTAGAGGAAACATAGTTGGGGGAGGAGAAGTCCTTGCAGGGGGGGGGGCGCCTCTACTAAGCACAGGGTCTAAACAGGAATCACACCCACCAACCTGTCTCTTTCTGGGAGCAGATCTGGCCACAGCCAGGGACAGAACTCCTCCAAAGCATTGTGACCGAAACAGAGACAACTGAAAATGGCCCCAATACCACACTGGGTAAGAGCACAATCTGCTGTATTATGATACATATGCCAGTAGGAATCATGTGATCCCAGGGAGCGGTGCTAAGTGGAGAAAACGTGAGGAAATGACATTCAACTCACCGATATTTTCATGTGGCAGGAAGGTTAGTGGTGGTTAGCAGGGGTCTCATCTGGGCTGGAGGTGAGGGTGAGCAGAAGTGAAATCTGGGTTCAGGAGTTGGGAGGTGTTGGCAACCAGTTCTTTCAATACATAGTACTTTATAAAGTTTATTTGTGCAGCTACACACGCACAGTGCTTAACATGGAATTAAGGCCTGTGAAGAACCTTCCAGATGACTGCATGGCTGTGCACTACTTAATGGCAATATTAATTGGTAGCCCTCAATTTTTCACCATTTGTACCTCTATCTCATCTGATTTGGGGTGGGCTAGTGGAGTAAAATCTAGTCCCTTATCACAAAAAGGATGTCCAGGCCAACTTTATTTGTGTCAAAGTGGCTGTTCTGTTGATATGTAGGGCATTCTGAGGAAAGGGTCTCTGTATGGTCATAGAATATGTATAGAATAATTATGGCAAGTTTGGCATTGTCACTTGTCAACTATACCAGCAACAAAACTTTAATTAATTTGGATGTGGGCTTTGAAAATCATCTCCAAATCTATTCTCAACATCAGCATCAAGCATCCAGAAATAAGTTGACTGATCAGACAGAATATTTCTCATAGAGCTGCAAGCGCTCTCACATTAATTATATTTGCTTGTGAAAAGATGTGAAGCACATTTAATCATTGCTTTGAAAGTATAATTGGCAAGCAATTAGTGCCAAGATATTGCACATTTATATTCTGGCCCTGCATGCAGTCACTGTGACAGTCTGTGCCCGGGATATTTACTGTCTCCTGTGCTGTTAGTCCTGTTGCATGTTTTCTGTTGCCATTACTTTTGGCTGCAAGTGAGTTCTTGCACACCGACAACCAACATCGGTTGTTTGGTCAATATAATGGTTGAATACCAGAAATTTGCTCAAGTGCAGGCAACCCTATGCAATCTCATTACAAAAAAAAAACAAGTGTGGCCAAAATCTGGAAATGCATACCATTGTTCATCATCTGCTTCTGCTTGAGTTATGTCAGCAACATATTTGTGTTCTGCCAACATTTATATGGGTAGTGCTATCTAAATCAGGCACGACCTGTAATCCTGATAATGAAAGCTAATAAATGGAAATAATGTAAAGATGGGTCTTGAAGATTTGAAGTGATGGGGCTGTGACTATCTCCTTTAGCAGCTTGTTCCACTGTAGGATTGTCCTTGGGAAGAAAGATTGTTGATACACTGTCTTGGAAACAAATGGTCTTTGTAGTTTGTGTGGATTGTCTACCTCATGTTTTCTCATTGCCGGAGGGCACCATGAGCTTGTTTCTGTCAATTCCCACTAGTCCATTCCATATTTTAAAGAACATGGGTAGTCTATTTTTCTCCCTCCTTTGCTGTAGAGATCCCTGTTCCAAATCTTTGATCAAGGATGTGACACTGTCATTTTTCCCATACTGATTCATGCAGAATCATCTTTGGATCACTTCAATCTTATTTATGTCCTTTGTCATATAAGGATCTCACACACAACTTGCATACTCCAGGGTTCGATGAACAAATGTTTGGTGAGCTATAACTGATATTTTTTGTGGCATACCAAAGATTCAGAAATCGAAGAACTCTGTTTGCTTTGAATGTTATTTGCTGAATGTGGAGTACCCCATGAAGGTAGTTTTTAAATTGAACCCCCAGGTATGGTTATCTAATCTGCTGTAAGTTTCTGTATTGTTAAGATTCCTTCACCTTCTCCCTTTGACAGAATGTTCAAAGACTTCAGAATCAGTCAAAATCTCCAAATTCTGATCTTCCAAGTTGAGGCCTGAGGGTAAACAATCACATTCTCCTCAAACCATGACAGCCAAAGTGATGCTGACCTACTCAGAGAATACTTTAGAAAGGGGAGCAAGCATTGGCATTGTTCCAATGTTAAAGAAAAGCGTGAATGAGTTGTTTTTTGAAGTTAGGCGGTTTAGGATTTCTTCTGCAGAACAACCATCTTTTCTGTGTTTAAAGTAATGTGCGATGCTCTTTGAGATACCTTAGCAGAATAAAGATGTTAGTATGATGCAAGTGCTACATTACAATATTTAACACCACCCTGTTTTCTTTGCAAATACATTTCCAATTAAAAAGAAAAGAAACCCATCATGCATTACAAATCTTCTGGGAGGGGAGAAACAGTCCAACATCTGACCCACTCCCCTCCACCTCTCATCCCAGTTAGCTAGCTGCTGAAGTGGACATGGAGCTCCTTAAGTTACTGATGAGGAGAGTGTCCCTGTTCTATGCTCCATCCTTATAGCTGTGAATTGGCATTGCTTCATCTTAACTTCTCAATGCCTTTGCCTAACTAAAAACTCACTCAAATAAATAAGATACAGCAATATTTGATGGTGTAATGCCGAACAGAGCAACTCACCCATCATACCCTGCAGCCAACAGCACATTTCCACCTTCTACAAGAATACCATTTAGAAGAACTGATTTGTTAGGTGTCACATACCTGAAAAGGGGGCGGAATCATCCCAGATTTTGCACAAAGTGCAGGAGCGGGCGAGAAAAAAGTAATTTTACCCGTCAGCGGCAATGGCGGGTGTTCGCTGGCAGGAGGCTTCTGCTTTGCCCGCCACACCACTACCTTGCCGCTTCCTCATGCAGGGCACCATATTTAAACTGCAGCTGCATACTTCTCAATGCTCGCAGCCCACGAGGGCACCAGTGAAGACAAGGCCCCAAAAACCAAGAAGTGTGCAGACCTCGGTTCAATGACACATCCCCGGGAGACCTTCTGGACACAGCGGAGACCTGCCACAATGCCCTCTATCCCAGGTCTGGTTGCAAGAGGCCCATTAGTCTTACCACTCTGGCTTGAGAGGAGGTGACAGAGGTGGTCAGTGCCAATGCTGCACACGAAAGGTCAGCCTTCCAGTGCAGAAAATGGATAAATTATCTCATCTATGCCGTCAGGGTAAGGCAACCATCTTATCACTCTAAACTAACACACTCACAAGCCATCACATATTCAGTGGCATCTCACTCACTGCCAGCTCAAGGGACATCACTATTCATTCATTCACACACACCCTCACATCAACATCTGGCCTTATCTCCTCTAGAGACTGTTTTCTCAGCCCTCAACATCTTGAGGCCACTTGCACAGATCAACACGCACACCTTGGGATAACCCCCTTCCCCAGTACAGATCTCACTCTGCAGCCACTTCCCTTGCCTGAGGCCACTTCTCCCCCTTTCCCAAGCACGCCCTAGCCCTGCAACTGTTGAAAAGCCACCCTCACCTTATGGCTGTTCTGATAGGTAAAGACCTGCCCGTGAGCCCCCCTAAAAGTGATGTGGTGCTGCCTGCCATGTCTGGAGCTGGTGACCGCGAGTGCTGCCCGAAGCAAGGTAGGCAAACAAGCAAAGTCCCAAGCGAAGTGCAGCTCACCAGGTACACATCAAGTATGTACAGTTGTGAAACACGTTGGTATGCAATCATGCCAATGTACCCAGACCATGCAGCACGGAGGGATGATTCCGGTGAGCACGGCTTATAATGGGATGTGAAAGTATTGAAATTATGATCCTGATGTGCAGTGGCAGAAAACATGACCTGGACATGGAGTGGATGATCGCAAACTGGTTTCACAATGATCTGAAACCAATTTTTGGCCTTTTCACCATATTGTCCCTTTCCCCTGCCCACTATGATGCCCGATACCAACAAGGCCGGAAAATTCCGGCCAAAGTACAAACATCAAGGGGCTGCAGTATACCAACTTTAAACTGTCTACATTCAGACCTTACACAATAGGGGAAATATATGCCTTGAGTATCATGCTGAATATTTATTTTGTCATTAGTTATAATAAGGCCCAGCATAAAATGTTAATAAATTATATTTCCCACTGAGGAAGGCATAGCACAAAGCGGCAAGTCTAGATGCACTTGTGATAAGGCATTCTGAATGAATATCTGCTCCACAAAGTCTTCACTGCTGCTATAGCTGATAACTTGGCAGCAGACTACTTCAATGTTCAAGCCATTTACTTCAGATATGAAGATAGATTAGAGAAGTTGGAACTGTTTTCCTTGGAGAAGAGAAGGTTGAGAGGAGATTTGATACAGGTATTCAAAATCATGAGAGCTCAGAGTAGATAGGAAGAAACTGCTCCCACTTGAGAAAGGTTCGAGAACAAGAGGGCACAGGTTTAAAGTAATTGGCAAAAGAAGCAAAAGCAACTTGAGGAAAAATTTTTTCACCCAGCGAGTGGTGAAGGTCTGGAATGCAGAGTGTGGTAGAGGCAGATTCAATCAAGGCTTTCAAAAGTGAATTACGTTGTTATCTGAAAAGGAAGAATGTGCAGGGTTACAGGGAGAAGGCAGGGGAATGGCAATAGGTGAACTGCTGATTCGGAGAGATGGTGCAGACACGATGGCTGAATGGCCTCCTTCTATGTTGTAACAATTGTTTAATTCTGTATTACAATTAACCTTGATACTTCCCTCTTTCCTAAATATCCATGTGCACTCATTCAAGAGTCATAATCAGACTCAGGAATCCTGGCTAGTTTTTCTTCTACCCAACCCATGGAAGTTTTGACCAATTATAAATCAGTAGTTCAATCTAGATCAAGGATCAAACCTGGGGTCTTCTGGTGTCTGTGGCATTTTTTCTATTCGAGGTTATATAGTTATCTACTAAGTTATCTGAAATCCTGTTGTTAACCCTCTACAGTGCATAACTGAGTATTTTAACACAGTTTACCTCAGCTCCAGAAACCCATTACTTCAAATAATGTACATTAATGTATATTTTAGCTATGAGGAATGATTGGATTTTTGCGATTGGTTTCCTTAAAATAGAGGAGACTAGAGGGAAATTTAATTGAGAAGTATAAAATTGAAACTGACCTATATAGAGAGGATGGGATTCTTTTATACAGCAAGTGGCACTGCTAACTGAAACTTGTTTTCTATGAAGGTGCAGTGGAGACAAAAATTTCAACAGGATATTAGATGAGCACTTAAGCGAAACAAACTTGCAGGGCTCTGGGACAGAGGGGGAATGGGACTGACTGGATTGCTCTACAGAGAGCATGGACTTGATGGGCTGAATGGCCTCCTCCTGCACCATACTAACTCTGTGATCTATTTTGCTTGGCAGCGAAGTCAATAACCAGGGAGTAGAGATTAAAGTAACTGCTGGAAGGATCAGAGAGGAGTTGAGCAGAATTATTTTCACTTGGAAGGTGGTGGGGTCTGGAACTCACTGTTTGAAAGGGTGCGAGAGACAGAAACCCTTGCTGCATTTAAAAAGTAATTAGTATGCGCTTGAAGCGCTGAAACATAGAAGATTACAGACCAATAGCTGGAACATGGGATTAGGCAATAGGCTCCTTTCAGCCTGCAAGGACACAATAGGATGAGTGGCCTCCTCTGTGCCATCAATTTCTATGGTTATATAAAACCAAAATGAAAAATGTTTGAATTCAGTTTCAGAAAATGCATCAAAGTGGAACGCAGAAATGGCCGTAGGCTATTCAGTCCCTCGATCCTGCTTTGCAACTAAGATTACCTGCCCTAATTCCATATTCCTTGATGCTCTTAATAAAAATCAATCGACTTTATTAAAAATCATTCTAATTAATTAGAGAATGCTACATACCATTCAAATTAAACAAGGACGTCTTAGGCCAGGAGTTGTGCATCTGAGGGTTAAAATGTTTTTTCCAGACTATTTTCTGATTTATTAATTTACAAAAATAGTTGAAGTGGATGATTTGGTTGGAACTGTCTTCAGTTTTAATATTTCATTTTATTTTGATCAAGTTACTCTATCTTGTGTGCGACTACATTGCTCCCAAATTGACTCACCCACATTATCTGGGAAACCCAATGCATTTAATACAGTTTTATCTCTTATGTGAAGCCGCATTCATCTGCATTTGAAACATTTATTGATAACTGATGTCCTGCATTTGCTGGGAAGAGTGGTTTCTGATCACATTAGAGGGAATCTTGTGTGATTGCAACACATTTCATTGTGTCTGGTAAGTGTCATTGATTTAATTATCTACTGCATTAAAGTTCTCCACAAAAAGGCCTGTGAAGCTTAATAGAGAGAACAAAATAAAACAGGCTTCTGAGTAAATCTGTTTAGTTCCTCCGTTCACAGGGTCACCTCCTTTTTGCTCCAGACAAGTTTTGGGCAGGTGAATGGACAGGCGAGTTGGAAACACATCTGCTGCTGCAGAAATCTGGTCTGAAATATTTTAACTCTCAGGCCTTATTAATTGATACCACTCTACCTTCCACTCAAGCTTATCAGCAATCTCCACATTCCAAAAATAAATAATATGCAATTTGCCATGTGGTAACAAGACCTAGAATTGTTGGAAATCACCCACGAGGCAAAGCGAATTTGATCTCCTGCCAATAAATGATTTTGAGTAACAATAGGAAGCCTGTACTCTATTGTTATACTTGATTGGGTTATACTAGTCCTCTATTGTACAAAATACAAGCACAATTTCTTTCTTTGCTTATGTATGTAATCTTTTATTTATGGCTTTAAAACACAACTCCTATTTTGATGTCAATCTTCTTCCTTGAACATAATAATTAAAATGTTCACTTCACCCTTGAGTTGAGTTGAGTTGCACCCTTGGTTGTGTTACTATCAAATACATAATTTATTATTATGCAGTATAATAGTTGGTTCCATTTAAATATGGTGGGTGGGCTGCCGATATCAATGCCTGCCTGCCCCATATTATGGGGGTGAGCTCATGGGTGGGCAGGAAGGTGGTGGGATGGGTGCCCACCCTATTTTATGTGCCCCACCTCTATTGACAGATATGAATGAAAGCATTAGTTGAGGAAATGCATATCTGGAAAACATTTAAGGATGGGGAAGGAGCTTGTAATGCTGAAGGTCTCTGAGACCTGCAGAAAGTCAGGCTGAGAAAACTGAAGGCTCTGCCTCCAATTGTGATTCATGGGAATGGGAAAGGGGGAAATATACAGAAGGCCAGTCAGAGCATACCATCAGGCAAATTCACAAATAATATTTGAGCATTGCTGAGGAGAGACATATGCTGTCAAAGCTTGTTGTCTTGCATTCATCAGGTCAATTCACAAGAATGCCAAATCGCAAAGTGAACAACAATTCATACTGCCTGAGAGGAGAGTGCTGACTGGTTGGCAAGTGGACTCTGATTGATAGAAGCATTGCCATGGAGAATGCATTAGTAATCTGATAACTGACAGTTATCTGTCAAGCTTTGTTTAAATTCATACTGGAGGGATTGACTCTAACTGGTCAAGGCATTGCCCTGTGAAATGAACCAGGGAATAGCTGTTGCCTATCTTGTTTACTTGAAAAGGGTACAATGCGTGTACATGTTCCTTCTGTCTGCATGTAAGTAAGCCACACTCCCAGCCTGACTGATAACCTTAAATTGGTTGTCAGTGTAATTCTTAGTGCACTCAGGGTTGTTTGGAAAATGTTGTCCAATCAGGGAGTCACATCTAATGTTGGACACTATGGTCAGAATTTTGAGGTTGGTGGGCTCGGGAGCGGCCGGGAAATGGCCCATCACCCATGATCGGCCCCCGTCCGCGATTTCATGCTGGCGGGCCAATTAAGGCCTGCCCAGTGTGAAACGTGGCTCCTGACCAGTCGGGAAGAGGGCAGGTACCTGTCAGCCACCGGGTCCAATGGCGACCTGGTGACCAGTTTAAAAATGGCCCAGGCAGTCCCTGGAAGGCTGCCATGGAAGAACAAAAATTGGTTATCACACAGAAGACAGAGAGTCAGGATTAATGGGTCTTTTTCAGGTTGGCAAGGCATAACTAGTGAAGTGCCACAAGGGTCAGTCCTAGGGCCTCAAATATTTACTATCTATATTGATGACTTGGAGGAGGGGGCAGAATGTAATGTATTCAAATTTGCTGATGATACAAAAATAGGTGGTGGTGGGGGGGGGTCATGTTGTCATGAGGACATAAGGAATCTGCAAGGGGGTATAGGTAGGTTGAACGAGTGGGCAAAAACTTGGCAGATGGAGTTTAATGTCGGAAAGTGTGAGGTCATGCACTTTGGTAGGAAGAATCAAAAGGTAGACTATTATTTAAATGGAGAGAGACTCCAAAACAGTGCAGCACAGAAGGATTTGGGTGTTTGGGTGTTATTGTGCATGAAACATAAAACATTAGCATGCAGGTGCAACAAGTAATTAAGAAGGCAAATGGAATTATGGCCTGCATTGTTAGAGGGTTAGAGTTTAAAAATAGGGAAGCCTTGTTACAATTGTACAGGGTGTTGGTGAGGCTGCACCTGGAGTGCTGTGTACAGTTTTGGTCCCTGTATTGAAGAAAGGATATACTGACATTGGAAGCAGTTCAAAAGAGATTCACTAGGCTGATTCCTGGGATGAACAGGTTGACTTATCAAGAACAGCTAAACAGCTTAGATCTTTATTAATTACAGTTTAGAAGAATGAGGGGTGGTCTTGCTGAAAAGATTCTGAGGGGGCTTGACAGGGTAGGGGTTGAGAAGATGTTTCCACTAGTTCAGGAATCTTGAACTAGGGGACATAGTTACAGAATAAGGGGACATTCATTTAAAACTGACATGCAAACGAATTTCTTCTCTCAGAGGTTGGTAAATGTCTGGAATTCTCTACCCGAGAGAGTTGTGGAGGCTAGATCACTGAAAGTACTCAAGGAAGAGGCAGATAGATTTTTGAAATATTAGGGAGTTGAGGGCTATGAGGAGCTGGCATGAAAGGGGAGTTGATGCCTGGGGCAGATCAGCCATGATCTCATTGAATGGAAGGGCAGGTTTGAGGAGCCTTCAACATTCAAGTTATGGAGTCGAGTGCGGCTGGACACGTCAGGCAGGAGGGCAGGTTGGGTGGGCATTTTGCCCCCTGCTTTTCAGATGAGTGTCTCCTGGTCCTCCTGGAGCAAATGGATGCCACGAGGGACACCCTTGTCCTCAGAGATGGGAGGAGGGTGCAGTGCTGGTTAGCAGCCATGACTTGGTGCAGCACACATGGATGCAGTGCCGCAAGAGGTTCAATGACCTGCTGCACTCAGGAAGGGTGAGTACCGTGTTGGCATGAGTCAGTGTGTTGACTTGTAAAGGTGTGGCTGTCCCCCTGTGGACCTCAGGGGTGTTAGAGTCTGAGTGCCAACTGTCAGTGACACTGGAGCTGGCCAAGAGGGTGAGCCCTGACTGCTTGGACTGAGTGCCTTGTGGCTCGAGGGCCATGACTCGGATATGCTTTGCGAGGTGTTCCTCAGGTGGGATTGGCCAGGCTGCAATGGCGCTGCAGGTAGAGAGTGGACTAATCCATGCTCCTCTGTCCTTTCAGGAGAAGACAAACCATAACCAATTGGAGAGGTCATGGACAGGCGGAGGCCCCGCACAACCTGCTGCTGCTGACCAGGTTCGAGCAGGACACCCTTGAGCTGGAGAGCCGGCACGCCCCCCCCGTGAAACAGAAGTGGAGAGGTGGGGGTGCCAGACGAAGGTAAGAGTGCAGTGCACAGGGGTGAGAGTTTCGGATTGTGCAACCATTCTAGTGTGGACTCTTCATTGATGGGAGCCTCAAACCTGGAGCCCCCACTGATTATTGAAAGATGATGGCACCGTGATGCAGATCTCCATTGTCTCATCAGGGTGCTTGGCATGTACAGTGACAGTGTGATGACTTAAACTAATGACATGTCCTTGTTCTCCCTTAGATTCGCCAGCACGCTGTCACTCCCTGGAGCCCGAAGGGCCCCCCCGATAACGGAGGATGACTGGGCTTCATTTGCTCTCTGAAGCAGGCACCAGTTCAGATACCAGCACCTCACATGGGCATTAGATCGGTGGCTAGAATGTCAGTGCACATTGGTGAGGGCACTTTACACTCGCTTGAGGTGCAGGTAGAGGCAGAGAGTGCCCAGGGCGCCAGCAGTCGGAGGACTGCTGGAGACTAGGACAATGCTAATTCAAAGGCAGATGATGAGCCTCTGGAGTCCTCCATTAGGCGGCAGATGCTGCGTATCCAGCACGATGTGCAGGAGGAACTGGTGGAGATCCATGACAGTCTGTGTGTCATGGTCTCTGTTGTGGAGGAGTCCATGCGTAGCATCAGCACTGTGCTGACCCTCATGGCCAAGCGCACTACCTCCTCCATTGAGAGAGTGGCGATTCTCATGGAGAGGCAGCTCCAGGGACAGAATCAGGGGTTCTTAGTGTTGCGCTCGGACCTGCAGCTCTCACACAGGCAATTACTTCAGGTGGTCAGTGTCAGTGTGGGAGATGGATGAGGCACCCAGTATCCCAGCTAGGTGCCCATCCATCAGTGGTGAGCAGGGAGGTCCAGAGCGACCTCACGTTGGCGCATGAGCTGCTTGTCATCTCTGCGGGCCCCTCTTAGGGGGCTCTGGATGATGGCAGCAGCTCCTTGCCCCTCCTCCAGTGACAGTGGCGTCTGATAAGGCTGCGGCGACTGGGGAGATGCCAGCCAAGGCACTGGCTGCTCCCTCCCAGGCAGGTTCAGCACCGGCTCCACTGGCTAGAGGATAACCGCCAATTTTGTTAAGTCCAACAAGACAGCAGAGTCAGCAGGATGTCTCCAATGTCAGAGCCAGCAAGGGGGGCAAGGAGCCACACAACACTCAGAAATGTAAGTTAAAGGCACCATGAGCACAAGGGGGACAGTTCACAGGTGATTTTCTGTCCATTTATCTTCGGTTTACATGTCTGCTGGTGTGGACATCAACACCAGTGATGGTAATGTCATTACACTTTCAATGTGACAATAACATTAAATTTGCTTCATTCTGATGGTCTGAGTATGCTTCACCTTTTTTCCTTCTGGTGCAGGGTACACCAGTATGTCACGCTGGATGTGAGTGGCTGGATATTTGGACTTTGGGTGCAAATGAAAGGGTCATTTCAAACATCCGGGATGGAATCGGCAACCCTGGCACGAGGTGGAAGCAGACCTTTGGTAATCTAGCTGAAGGAGCGTTGGATCAAGGTGTCCCTGCTGTCCCTGCCTCCCTGGAGGTTATTGAGGTCTGGTTCCACACCCTCAGCGTTCTCCTCACCGTGCTCCTCTTCTGACTCAGCACTGGATTCATCATCTGGAGCCTGTGCAGCTGCATCAAGATCCAGTGGGTCCCCCCTTGCCAATGCCAGATTGTGGAGAGCACAGCATGCAACCACTATCAGTGACACCTGCTCTGGGGGGTATTGTAGTGCTTCCCCTGAATGGTCCAGGCATCAGAAGCTCTTCTTGAGAAGACCTATGGTCCTCTCTAACATTGCTCTTGTGAAGGCATGAGCCCTATTGCAACATTGCTCTGCCTCTGTTCTTGGGTGGTGGAGAGGCATCATGAGCCATCTTGTCATCCAGCAGCCATCAATCCAGTAAGGCTAGAGCACTGAATAGCCTCAGCACCTGAGCGGATGTACCCATCATGGGAGCTGCCTTGCACAGACTTACAGAATCTGCATGCTGTGGTCACACACTATCTGCACGTTCACGGAGTGGAATCCCTTCCTGTTGATGAAGACACCCGGATGACCCACTGGTGTGTTGATGACCGATTGTATCCTGAATGTGGGGGAACCCAGCAATCACTGCAAAGCCTCTGGCTTGCTCAGCCTGGCTGGCCTCGTCCATATGGTGAAGATTAAAGGTAATACCTGCCTGAACAGAGCTTCTGTCACCAGCTTGAAGCAACTATGGACAGCTGATTGGGAAACTCCACACAGATCCCTCACTGACCCCTGGAAAGAGCCAAAGGCATAAAAGTTGAGGGCCACTGTGACCTTCTTAGCCACTGGTATTGGCTTTCCACCCACACAGTCAGAGCTGATCTCAGGCCCAATCATCTGACAGATGGAGGTCACTGACTCCCTTGAGAGGCAGAGCCTCTTCCGGCATTGCACCTCAGACACATTGAGGTAGCTGCATCTCTGCCTGTAAACTCTGGCAGCAGGATAGTCCTGTCTTCTGCGGCCCCTTCCACCTTGGATTTCCTGCTGGTCCTGCACCTCCCCTCCCACAGGTCCCTCTCATTGGGACGCCTGGTTTCCTCTTCCTTCTGCCCCTCTCTTCCTCCCCAGAGGAGGTGCCACCAGGGGAGACCAAAATCCCCATTACCAGGGCAACAGAAGCTGTCTGACACCTGGAAGGGTGCACCACTGCCTTCTCCAGGACAATTAGGGACGGGCAATAAATGCTGGCCTAGCCAGCAATGCCCACATGCTGTGAGTGAATAAATAAACAAAGTCCCCACCTCTATATTGGACTGAAATTTCCTCGACCTTTTCAACATAGCTGGCATGCAAACTTGGCATGTTACCATTTTTTGGCGAGAAAAATCAAATATATTAAGCTTTCCATTAGTTTAGGATGAGTTGGTGCAATTTCATCTGCCTAACAGGTGAATCCAAAGGAACCTTTGTACGACCCCACTAGCAAACCGAATCTGAACCAGGAGCTCACCATGTTTAATGCATCCAGAAAATCTGGTGGGATTGATACTGCACATTGTTTGAAAGCCTGCTGCATTTCAGTTTCATTGCTTCAGTGTCAGAAGGATAAAGTACACTAATAATTTCTGGCCAGTTTTGGCCTGCTTTAACCAGTTTAAATATTAGCTTACTATCTTATGGTTAAAGGTATTAGGGTCAGGCTGGTACAATGCGCTCCTAACTTTGTGTCTTGTAAAATAAAATTTAATTGCCTTATTGCTGTTTTATATTCCCCACCATTATCTCCCCTGCCCTCCTGAAGACCTTGGCTAAGGGTGCTGGCTTCCCTGTTGTACTTTAACCAAAGACCAGTATTCTCCTTGTGTCTGTGATCCTAAACATTAAGTAATTCAGTAAGCATTTTGATCATCACACTTAGCTCTGGCTCAGTAATTAGCACTCTGGCTTCCAAGTTAAAAGGTGTGGGATCAAGTCCCACTCCAGTTACTTAGGGCGGAATCGTTCCAAATTTGTACAAAGTGCAGTAGCGGGCAGGAAAAATAGTTGTTTTACCGTCAGCTGCAATCTTGGGCTTTTGCTCCTAACATCCCATTCCCGCCTCATTCATTATGCTGCCACAGGGAACATGCTGTCTTACTGCCGGACGGCCTCCAATTTGCCTGCCACTTCCTCATGCAGGGCGCCATATTTAAACTGCAGCCGTGCGCACAATTCTCATCACTCTAAACTCACAAATACACTGGCATCTCACTCACTGTCAGCTCAAGGGACATCACACTCACTCACGCACAAACTCACATCTCCATCTGGCCTCATCTCCTTGGAGACTGTCTCCTCAGCCCTTACCATCTTGAGGTTAATTGCAGAGATGAACGTGCCCCCATACACACCTTGGATGCCCTCCTTCCCCAGTACAGCTCTCACCCTGCAGCCTCTTCCCTTGCCTAAGGCCACTTCTCCCCCTTCCCTAAGCAAGCACTAGCCTTCAGAAGTTGAAAAGCTATCCCCACCTTATGGCGGGTCTGGTAGGTAGAGACCTGCCCGTGAGCCCCCATTAAAGTGATGTGGTGCTGCCTGCGAAGCCTGGTGCTGATGACCATGAGTGCTGCCCGAAGCAAGGTAGGCAAACTAACCTCAAAGTCCTGTGTGAAGTTCAGCTCACCAGGTGCATGTCACTTCATGCCGACATGCCCAGATGATCCAGCGTGGGGGGGATGATTTCGGCAAGCAGGGCCTATAATGAGATGCTAAAGTATTGAAATTAGGTTCCTGACCCACAGCGTTGGGAAACGTGACTCGCCTTGATGGGTGGAGCGGACGATCGCAAAATGGTTTCACAATGACATGAAGCCGATTTTTGGCAGTCTCGCCATATTGTCCTCCTGCCCGCTTGCCATGGTGCCTGACACCAATGGGGCTGAACAATTTCAGCCTTAAGCACAATAATCTAGACTGACATTCCAGTGCAGTACTGAGGCCCTTTCAAAGGAGACATTCAACTGAAGTCCCATCTGCCCTTTCAGGTGAATGCAGATGATCTTGTAGCACTGTTTTGAAGAGTTTGAGGGTAACCCCCAGTGACCTGGCCAATACCTAGCCCTCAATCAACACCAGTAAATTAAGTTGCTATCACATAGCTGTTTGTGGAACATTGCACATGAATTGGCTGCAGCATTTCCCACATTACAACAGTGACTACATCTCATTACTTCATTGGTTGTTAAGCACTTTGGGATGATGTGAGATTGTGAAAGACACTCGTAGATGCTTTCATTCATTATCACCATTGAACAGGTGTGGTGTCGTTTCAACTACCATCTAGACATTTGAATGCAGGAGTCAGAAGGAGGAATCCTGCTGTTTTATAAGCAAAATACTGTGGATGCTGGAGATCTGAAATAAAAACAACAAGTGCTGGAAAAAAATCTCAGCAGGTCTGACTGCATCTGTGAAGAGAGAAACAGAGGTCACATTTCGCATCTAATATCACGCTTCATCGGAAGAAGAGTCATATTGGACTCGAAATATGGACTGTTTCTTTCTCCACAGATGCAGCCAGGCTGCCTGAGTTTTTTGCAGCACTTTCTGATTTTATTTATTTACTCTGACTGCTGTTCCCCTGGCTCAGCGTGCTGAAGCTAATTGTAACATCGCCAATGCTGCACTGGCTGTAATTGGCTAATTCAATACATGCTGCAAATCAAAGCTGGGACCTTTTTGTCTACACATCTGAGCATCACATCAGGCAGTGCACGAAATAATTGGTGGAGAAATTGTGCTATACTTTTTGCAGGAAATATGAGTGGTGAAGAAAAACGATCAGTCTCACTATCCGTTCACACTTAAGTTACTGAAAAATTCTGAATTTATGAGAAAGGTTCCCAACATCAGCAGATTCATATCTACATTTATTAATATGGTGAGAATTGGCCATGGCCAAGGTGACAATCCAAACAATACATTTTAATATAATACTGTTCCGCTTGACATTTCACATTACATATACCTGACATTGCAAATGCTGATATTACATTTTCAGCTGTTTTTCTTGACGTTACCCTGCCACAAAGTTGCTGTGGGAACATTTTAGCAAGATTTACAAATGAGTCCATCTCAAGCTTTTACCAAATTCTTTGGTGGGCATTCAAATTAGAAATTCTGTAACCTATATCCAGGCCAAAAATTTGAATTACTTCAAGGCGGCAGTCATTTAAAGTTAAGATTTAATTAGATTCATTTAGGATGAAAAATATAATTTAAGTTCTCTAATATGACTTTATTGAGCCCCAGATAGTCACGCCATCATCACCTTAAACTCTGGCACTTGGGTTAGTGATATGGTAATTAAAAAAACAGTGCGATATGAGATTTCAAACAATGGCTTATCATTTTCCATGCAGCGTTAACTTGCCTCAGTAGGTATTAACATTAAATCTGACTTGGCATGTGGTGGGTCAAAGCCCACTACACGCTTGAGCAGGTGATCTAGGCTAACATTCCAGTGCAGTACTGCAAGAACACTGCGCTGTCAATGCTGCTGCCTTTAGAAGAGTTATTAAACCATCTCTGCTCATATTGATGTAATTGCATAGCATTGTTCAAAAGGTAATGGAGAATTTTCTCAGTATAAAGATGAGAGGGTCATTTCTGCTCCCCCATATTCCACATAAAGAGAAGTACATAACTGAAAAAATACCTGGCAAGGATGAGATTCACAGAGCCGCTTTTTTGGGCCTGAAACAGGGAAAATGAACTCTAAGTGCATGTGAGAAACTGTAGGCTTGTCCTAAATTGAAGCACAAGCCTCATCAGCATTTTCAGGGCAAACTGTGGTTTCCAATTAGGCGCCCGGAGACAGTTCGTCAGTTTGAAGAAGGACAGTTTGGGCTAGGTGCCTGACTAACAACAGCCCTCAGGTAGGTCCTGGCAGTGGGGGAGTTGGGGGCTGTGAAGAGAAGGAGAATCGAAGTGAGCTGGACACAGACCAGCAGCTGTGGTTAAGTGCTGTAAAGCTGAGAGGAGTTCTACTCTCCCATAATCCACACAAAGGGAATTATAAAATTGAAAATTACCTTTTTTGTAGCATATGCCAATATGGACCACTGGTTAGGCCACATTAGAAGCCTGAACATACTGGGCTGGATTTTGCCCTTGATGGGCTGGTGGGCCGATTGCTGCCGCCGAAACGGGCCCCGCCGCCATTTTATGTGGGTGGGCCAATTAAGGCCCGCCCAGCATGATGCCCAATGGGAAGCGCTCACTTCCTGTGTGGGCAGGGGGGATTCCCCAAATGTGAGAGTACGCACATCTCCCTGAGGCAAAGTGCTGCCTCAGGGAGATCGCTGAAAGGTGGTGAAAGTTGAAAAATAGAAAAATTAAAAAATCATTAACACGTCCCCCTCATGTGAAAGTGTCACACGAAATGGAACATGTTAATAAAGTCCACAAGAACTTTATTAAACTTTTTAAAATTGGAAATCAGGCCTCATCCCGCTAGTGGATGAGTTTTGTTAAAAAAAATCACTTACCCGCCTGCCCATTGGGCCCATGCGCTGAGCCCCTCAAAATCGTCGACAATTGCAGACTTAATGGCCTTAGCAAGGCCTTTAATTAATGGCGGGCGCACGTTGCACTGCATTGCGCGCCAGCCGACCTAAACATCGCGATGCCGCGCGCTGACATCGGAACACTCGCGTGACATTTTAAGCGCTGACCTGTGGGCTCCACCACCCACACATCAGCCAGAAAATTCAGCCCACTGAGTCTGAAGTTTGTTACCGGGAAAGGTGCTTAACAAGCATGAGGTCCCTCACTAACATATTCAATGGCCTAATACCTGTTTTTGCGAGATCGCCAAAAATGCCAGACCCAATATGAGGTCAGGTATATGGAGGGCCTTGCAAAATTCTACTTTTCTACCCTGGTTTCTCACCTGAAAAATGAGTGCAATGTGCTTAATAGAAAAACAGTGTAATCGTATCTTGGATCATCACAAAAAATCATTTGTAGACAAAGCTATTTCTTTTTCATGTTATTGCAAATGTTTGAGAGTAAAAGTAGAGAAAACTACCTCCTGTCAAACTTAATTTTACAAACTATAGCAATAACTCTAAATAGGCTTTCTGTATGAGGTTTATATATGTGTGTGTATCACTTTTCATTTACAGTACATTTTAGTTTCTGTAACAGTCAGCTGCCCAGCCTAGTACACAAACCTATCTAGCAATGGGAATTCAGATTTAGGTCCCTATTCTCTGGGAAAGAGAAGGATAAAGGAGCAAAATGACCAACCCTCCCGAATTTTGCAGATTTGTCCCATAATTGCAAGTTGCCAGGGCGCTGTTTTTCACATACTTCACATAATTTTACTTTGGTGTATGTGCAGTGTGCTTCTGCACGTTTGCACTGTTGTAGCTGTGTAATCGTACAAGACTGCCACCCCCATCACCAACCACCACCCCCCCCAACAAGTTCACCAGCAACCCCCGGCTGCTCGTATGGTGCCCCATGCCAATGTGTCCCTTAATCTTTTCCCCCAACAGCTGGTCACCTTGCTGAAGACTAACCCGATGGAGCCCTTAAAATTATTGGTGCAGAGACAGAGAGAGCTTTTCCACTTCTGGAGAAGAGCAAAATTAGAGGGTATCAATATAAGATAGTCGACAAGAAATCAAATCAGAATTCAGAAGGAGCTTATTCATCCAGAATGTGGAACTCCATACCACAGGGAATGGTTGAGGAAACATATGGATGCATTTATGAGGAAGCGAGATGTGTATATGAGGGAAGGTTATGCTGATAGAGTTAAATGTGGACAGATGAGAGGAGCTTCAAGCAGGGGATATATACTAGTTAAGCCGACGGACATGTTTTCGTGCTGTATGTTCTATGTAATTCTATTTAATTCTAAGTAGTATTGGGGCTGTGTACACAAGGTCACAATTAGATTATTAGAGTCAGAACTGTGCAGGGGTGTCTGAACAGAACGCTGGTTTTCATGAAAAACATGTAGAAGTGTCACATGACCAACTATATGTTCCTGCTTGTACAAAGTCCAAATGGGGACAAATGATAAAAGCAATGTTTACAGCTAAGATGTGTCAATATTCAATCTCTGCAGTTGCTAATAATGGTGAGTATCTGTTAATTGCTTTTTTAGACAAGAAGAACAAATTATTCCACATTATTATTTAAAGTTAGCTTTTTTGCAAAGCTGACTTTTTGGTTTCCAAGGGAAATCACCAGCTGTAGATGTATTTGCTTTCTCCCCTTGATAAATAGTCACAACATAGAATTAAATCATGCATGATGCACAACATGACTACTATTAGTCAGACTGCCTTGTGTTCCTCTGCTCAACACCTTCCCCCCCTCCGGTAGTGCTATGGTTTTACAAACTATGACTGTCCTTTGCTGCAAAAAAGAGCTCTGGGAGAAAATATTGGAAATAAATATTTTCAAAAGTGTGTGAGCACCAGCTACAATGATCATCATCCAGTTTTGGACAGCCCAATTTCAAGACAGGCTGCCTAATAACACAATTTAAAAATGGATAGTGAAAGTCCAGTGATAAAAAGCTTCACTTACATATCAAATTGGTCTACCATACACAAGCAGGGTGAAAACATTTCTGTCCTTGATACTGATATTTGCTGTGTTACAATGGAGTTGGTTGACTTTGGCAGATTGGCCTGGGCAAAGTCAACTGAGGGATAAATCCCCATTTAAAATATCTCTACATTGGGATGTGTTTTCAGTTTCAAGTCCCACCTGGCCTTGTTTCCTGTTCAATTTGGAATTAGCTAAAGGTGGCAAAAACACACATTATAATTTTGTCGCACATACAGATCCATATGAAGCAACTTGATTGATCACATTTTTAAAAATATATATTTTACCCTGCTGGCTCACAAAAAAATCTTCACACCAAAATAAACTGTGTTGATGTGACAGAGATACAAGAATCAGCACGATGAAGTTTTTGCTCATCAAGTTGTTAGTGACCATAACTATTACCACCTACTTCTTTCTTCTTACAAACAATCTCAGCCCACACAGAACGACCTGAACCTGCAATCACTGTGAGCATGGCTATATATTACTATCTGGTATTGTAACACCAAGTCCTTTCTATCCCCCTTTGGACAATATATTACATCTGTCTTTAGAATATGCTGTGCTTGGATCAATGTGAAATTCACTGCATTACTGAGGGAGGATTGCACTATCAGAAGTGCTACCTTTCAGATGGGCAATTAAAACAAGGCCCTGTTTGGCCACTCAGGTGCATGTAAGAAATCTAAAGACATCATTTAAAGGAGAGCAAAACAGCCCTCATGGTGATTTGGCCCATATTTATTCCTCAAACACCATCAGTGAAAACAGATTTCTAGTCACTTAACTTATTGCTGCTTGTGGGATCCTGCTGTGTGCATTTTTACTGCTGCATTTCACTACATTACAATCGTGACTACTTTTCTAATGCATTTTCTTGGCTATAAAATATGTTGGAATGTCCTGAGGTTCTGAAAGACACTATATAATTGGAGCTCTTTTTGTTACACACACACACACACACACACACACACACACACACACCATATATATATATATATATATCTACTATATATGTGTTTATATCTATGCAGTGCTTCTTTCCAGTGCTGTTCCCTCTCATCTTTTAAACATACCTAATCTTAACCATGCTGATTTCAAAAGATTGAAAAATCTATGAACAGAAAATAAGACAATTTTCCAGTTCTTAGCTCCTATCATTTATTAGGAAATATAATCTAAATTGGAAAAGAACCATTTTATTTAGCTAAAAGTGTTATATATCAAGACATTACCAGCTTTCTGAGACTTTTATGGCTATTTACCAACTCTAATGTACTGAGCAGAAACAAAATTAATTGGAAAAAATGTTATGCTTGGATCGATAGTTTGTATTGTCTGATTAAGGATTCCATCGAATGAAATTTGAAATTGGAAATTAATCTGAATCAGAAACTTATTTGCTTAAAGTTGACAAGCTTTACTTGAGCTGCTGGATTAATTGTGGCATTTTCACTTCTGATTTATTATATTGCAGAACATTGTGGAGTTAATTTTGATCTCTGGCATATAAGCAAAGAATTTGCATTTATATAGCACCTTTCCTGACTTCAAGGCTTTCCAAAGTGCTTTACAGTCAATTAAGAACTTTTGAAATGTAGCAATTGTCGCAATGTAGGCAATGCGATGGCCAGTTTATGCACAGATCTCATGAGGGGGTAAATATTGGCCAGGATTTCATTGACAACATCCCTGCTTTTCTTTGAAATAATGCCATGGGATCTTTTACATCCACCTGAGAGCGCAGACAGCTTCTCTGAAAGACGGTACCTCTGACTGTGCAGCACTTCCTCAATGCCAAACTAAAGTTTCAGCCTAGATTTTCTTTCTGCTCATGTCACTCGAGTCAGGCGAAATCACAACCTTCTGAGTCAGAGATGAGAGTGCTACCACTGAGCCACATCACACCATATCATGTAGGCAGTAGATGGGATGACTGCTCCGCCTGGCCAATAACATCAATGGGAAGTTTAAAACAATTTTCGTCGCTCAGGCTTCAATTAAAAACAACAGCTGAGTTCCCAGGGCTATTTGCACTCCGCGTAGGTAGGTTGTCATTTGGAAGATAGAATGAACCTCCATCACTTAAAGGGAGTCTACAGCTCTTAAAGGGAGGTTAACCTTTTACTGTGGTCAGTAGATAGTGCATTGCTGAAGCAGCAGGCAATATGATGTAGGCCATTGTACACTTACTCTTTGCTACAGATATTACAATGTTTTGTGGAGCAACTGCAGAAAAGGAACAATGTCTTCTCTTCTTCTGATAGGTGCCCCAACAAATTCAGCAGCAGCAGTAGGACAAGCTGACTCAGCAAGTAAATGCCAGCAGCATAGTTCAAGGTTCTGTTACGATCCACATCGTAACAAAAAGAAATTTGGACTTCCAGTGGATGGTTAAAGGTTTCAAGTTTTAGGAATTTTACTGTAACACACAAACCAAAAGCAACATCAAATAACAAGCTAAGATTGCACAAGGAGGCTTGGCTGAGAGCTCGGACATACAGTAAACTGCAAAAACATCTACACTCCATGGAAAACATTGCTTGATTGACAGCTATGGCTCTCCTATCTATTCTGTCAATTTCACAATGTTTACTTACATTTCCAGTGCTTGCCATTTCTGCTATTGATACTTTAAATGGTCTGGATAATTGATACCTTTATCGGGCTAATTAAAGCAATTTTTATGAATGAATGACTTGGGGCAAAATTTAATGGCCCCTTCATCCAATGGGATTTTACATTTTCCTGCCGAAGTCAATGGACTTTTTGAATGGCTTACCCCATTTTCTGGACCCTCCCCAGCTGTGACGGGGCCATAAAATTCTACCCTTTGTTATTAAATCATTTAAATCTAGGGTTCATTAGTTCTATACAGAGTGAATAGTGGGTGAATGGGCATGGAAGTGCCATAGCCTGCATGGAGGGTATGTGGGCCCTGGGGGAGGTGGGGGGCAGTGGGTAGAAGGGCATATAGCTTGGTACGAAGGGTATGAGGGGCCATGGGTGGGAGACTAGCTGGGCATGGGAGGGCATGGGCAAGATCTTCTGAACTTTCCTTTCAAAAGTTTCCCTCATCCACACAATGATTCACCTCATTAAAGGATCTCTGAGGTCCTTTAAAAGCTGGCCCAACTCCATGAAAATTGCAGAGGACAAAGACATGTCTATCCCCATAATGGAGCCTACCAGGTCAGGAGTGCAGGGTGTGGGCTCATGACCTGAACCAGCCCACATCCTTAAACAGCACTGGTGAAAATTGGAAACCTGGGAGTGGGGTCTGGAATCCCAGAATTGGTTTCTGGCTGCCATTTTCACACTTCCAGAGTCTCCCCTCCTCCATGAAAGTTCAGCCCAGTCTATCCATCATCTATACAGATGTGTTGGTCATTGTTTACAGATGTGAACACCCTGCACCTTCTACTCAGTAAAACAACCTGGGCCCCCCTTTTATCTTTAACACTCAAGCCACCCAGGCTTGCTGTCAGCAGTATTCAGAACAGATCATGTGACCCCCTTCATTCCTCCATTTTACCCTGAACTAAAGAAACAGTCTGAAATCTTATAAAGCTTCACATTTGTAACAGACCTGGCTGCTGTTTAACGAAAAAAAATGACCTCCCCAAGACTTCCTAGGTAAGACTTCTCTTCACATCATTCTTATTCTGTACAGACATATAACATCCTATTTTAATCACCTCATTATCAGTCCTTGCCTCCACTTTGTCACAACAGGATACTTCACTAAACCTCTGTATTAATCTGATGTGTAATATACCTTTAAGACAAATGCTGTAAGATCACATGACCTTGATACCCAATAACAGAGCAGCACAGGCTACCTCTGTAGTCACTTGTCTTGAATTAGAGTCTGAAGAGTTAAGACAGAGTTTTGAGTTGTAAGCACACAAGTGTAGCTGCTGAGTTCCTTTTGTAAATAAACAGAATGTGTTTCTTCTAAGAGTGGTCTACTGATCTTCTCTGTCTTGGTACCAATGCAGTCACCCCGAAACCAGTGTGCAACCTGGGTCTTTTCGCCCCAACAAACCAGGGCACTGGATCCAACAAACTGGCGATGAGAGTAAAAAGCAAGAAATGAAAGGACGAGGTAAAAGCAAGAAAGAACCAAGGAAATCAGAAGAATCAAAGTCGGGCTGCACCTTGTACAGTAGTTGCAAGTAAAGAAAAAATTCCTTCCCGATTGTCGAAGCAAAACCCTCAAAGCATGACGCAATTTGGAAGAGTGGGGTCTTTCGATACAATTTCGGATGACTGGTCTCATTATGTTGAATGCCTTGCATTCTTCTTCCAGACGGACAACATTGTGGGGGGAAGAGAAGAAGCGTGTGATCCTCTTATCAAATTGTGGGAGTAAGACATATGGATTCATTCAAAATTTGTTGGCATCCAGTGTCCCAGATTTGAAAAGTTTCGATGACTTAGTGAACCTCATTACCAGCCCGAGCTGTCGGTGATGATGCAATGGTTCAAGTTTAGCTCAAGGAATAGAGCTGCGGGGGAGACGATTGCTTGTTATGTGGAAAGTATGAAACAATTAATGGAATATTGCGAGTTTGGTAAATCTATCAATGAGATCGTTTGGTGTGCGGTATGAATGAAGATGCGATTCAGAAGAGATTACTGTGTGAAACAAATTTAGATTTTCAGAAGGTATTGGAAATCGCTCTGGCAATGGAAGGTGCAATGCGAGACTCGAAAGCCATACAGGGAGCACAAAATGGTGGCATCCTCCACGTTGGGCAGGGAGCCTCAGCCAGAAAGAGCTCAAAAGTGCAAAGCTTTACTCTGAGGCAGGAAGCAGCCGGTGCCAGCAGACAAATTAAAAGAGATAACTTAGCTGCAAGAACATGGCATAATGGTTACAGAGGTGGAAGCAGACAACCTTGTGATGAATCACGGTTTAAAAAGATCAAATGTTTTTTTCTGTCATCAAAATGGACACCTCATGAGACATTGTAAAGATAGAATCAGGCAGACTTTCGGACAAAAGCAAAAATGCAATGAGATTACCAGCGTTGAAAAGCCTGAAGTAATAGATTCTGAGATTTATTTGTTGTATGATTTAAAGGTAGGAAGAACAGAGCCTATCTATGTAACCATGAGATTGAATGAGAGGCCTATCAGAATAGAGGTGGATACTGGAGCAGCCACTATGGTGATGGGTGAGCATACGTTTAAATACCTGAATCATGGGGAACATAAACTAAATTTAGAAGAAATTGATGCCAAATTGAAAACTTACACAGGAGAAGACATACAAATCAAGGGTATATGTAAAGTCACAGTACACCATGGAGGTCAAACAGTGAAATTACCTTTGATGATGGTAGAGGACCAATCATACTGGGGTGAAACTGGCTGAGGGAAATCAACTTTGGAATTGTCACAGAAATTCCAAAATAAAAGTGAAAACTTGCCGAAAGAGCTTCACACACCACCTGTTTCCCTCCTGTATAAGTATGTACCACTGGAAAAGTGTGAAGGTAAACAGAAAGAGTTCTGCACTTCTCTAAGAAAATGAAAGATGAGTTGGCAGAGAAGACATGACAATTCTTAATTTTCCAGGAGGCAGTACACCTATACAAAGAAGAGATGGAAGAGCTGAAAAATCAGCTATGTGATACCAAAGAGGCTATGGAGGCAAAAGCCGCAGAATTTTCCAAGAAGCAGACAGATGATGAAATTCTGGAAAACTCAACCATTGAGTGCTCTCAAGTAGAGCTTACATCTGAGATTAGTCTGTCCAATATGGAAGTCGAAAAGAGGTCAAGAATAAAGTCAGTGTCAGAAAGAAGAATGCCCATCAAAAGAACACATAGAAGCACAAATAATACCATTGGCACCTTATGAGTATGCTTTCATTGATAGACCCAGAAGTCAAATTGCAAACGCAGATGCATTCAGTCATTTGCTCATGCAAGTAAAAGGTGAAGGTGCTCCAGTCCCTCAAGAATTCATCTTATTATTGAACTTTCTGGACTCATCACCAATATGTGCTAGATAGATTAAAGATTGGACAAGTCAAGACCCAATCTTATCCAAAGTCTGAGATCAAGATCACCAAGCAAGAATCTGATGAAATGACACCGTATTTCCAGAGAAGATGCAAAATAACCAGCCAGGAAGGTACCTTATTGTGGGGAGCACGAGTAATTGTTCCTTCAAAAGGACGAAAGCCATTGTTATCTGAACTTCACAGTGCACATCCCGGAATTTCTAGAATGAAGGCAATAGTACGCAGCTATTTGTGGTGGTCTGGGATGGATGGAGAAATGGAAAACTTAGTGAGAAATTGTATGCAATGTCAGCAAGTACAAAAATTACCTGCAACAGCCCCACTACACCCCTGGGAGTAGCCAGGAAGGCCATGGGTGCGAGTACACATTGGGAACTATGTGGGACCTTTTATGGGAACAATGTTTCAACTTATCATTGACGCTCATTCAAAATGGATGGACATATATGAAATGAGTTCACCGACATCTTCTGCTACAATAGACAAACTACAACAAAGTTTTGCAATCAATGGACTACCTGAAGTGGTCATATCAGATAATGGAACAGTATTCACGAGTGCTGAATGGCACTAATTTATCAGCCTCAACAGTATTGTTCATGTGAAAACTTCACCATACCACCCTTCTTCAAATGGACTGGCTGAGAGAGCAGTTCAGGCATTCAAATCTGGTGTGAAGAAATTGACTGGAGATCCGAAAGTGACTATATTAGTTCATTTTCTTTTCCATTATAGAACCACCCCTCATACAACAACAGATGTCACACCTGCGGAATTGTTGATGAAGCACCATCTCCCATCGTGATTGAGCCTAATTATGCCAATCTTGCTGGGAAAGGTGGAAAGAAGTCAGAAAATTGTACATGACTGTCACAGTCATGACAGGACATTTAACGTAGGAGAGAAAAGGTTTGTGAAGAATTTTAGAGAAGGACCAATATGGTTGTTTGGTGAAATAAGGGCAGTACCACCTGAAAGTGGAAGATCGAATCATACGGAGACATGCAGTTCATATAAGAAGAGGAGAAACAAAATACCCAGAAATGATTCCACCAGTGTTCGTGACTGAATCAACTTCTCCTGTTGAAAGAACTCAACCCAGTACGGAGGTGTCTGAAGGGCCGACTGTACCTGAAAGAGTCAAAGAAACAGACTTGCAGGTACCTGCTGAAGAACTACTTGCTCAGGTGGCTACAGTAAAGGAGGTTCTGGCTCAGACACCAAAAGCTGTAGAGCTGAGATGTTCTACACGCATAAGGAAACCCCCAGAACGATTAACTTTATAAATTACTTATCTGTGTGAATAATTTGATATTTTGAGAAAAATTGTAAAATGTATTCCTGAGTAAAAGAGGAGAGATGTAGTAATCTGATGTGTAATGTACATTTAAGACAAATGGTGTAACGTAAGATCACATGATCTTGATGCCTAACAGCAGAGTAACGCCGGTTACCTTTGTAGTCAGTAGTCTTTAGTTTGAGTCTGAAGAGTAAAAACAAAGTTTTGAGTTGTAAGCACATAAGTTTAGCTGCTGAGTTCCTTTTGTAAATAAACAGAATGCGTTTATTCTAACGACAGTCTACTGATCTTCTCTGTCTTGGTACCGACTCGGTCACCATGAAACAAGCATGCAACCTGGATCCTTTAGCCCCAACAAACCAGGGCACTGGATCCAACACTCTTCTTCTGCTTCCACTCACACACTTAATGACTATTACTGCCCTCACAACTATTCCGTCCTTCTGCCCACATTTGCTATTTCTTCCTCTCAGGCTACACTGGACTGCTTCTCATATCTTTAAGACTCTTTAACAAAGTACACACTAATCCATTCACATTCATCCTGCAGGAGAAGCTGCTGCACAATAAAAAGTGAAACTTGAAGCAGGTGTCTTACTGCAATGCAAATTCTGGCATCAACGTAGGACACAGACATCAGCAGCATTTTCAGAGAGAGGACACACAGCACTGGAGGTATCAAAGGTGAAACCCTGCTCAACACGGTACTTGGGCAATTTTCCCTCCTTTTCTCTTTCCATTAATTCTCTTTTATACACTTTCTCACATGATAACTCGGCTGCATTGTACTTCCGCCAGTGTGCTACTGCTCACCCTTATCAATACATGCGAACGCTTTCTATTGTATGTTAACTTTGCCACTATGTAATGACCTTTGTGATTTTGTGTTAATCCTTGCCATTATTTGCTAACCCTTGTTCCTCAGTCCTTTTTCTATGGGTAACTCTGAACCTGCAATCACAAAGATGGAAGAGTGACAACCTTAATGGAGAAACACCATCACTCGCTCCTACCTGTCTAAGCAGCAACACTGAAATCGATATCTTGTGTAGTGTATAGTTAATGCACTGAAATAGCCTGCAAAGGTTGATTCACAGAGCACCAGTGAGAAGGAGCAGGCGCAAGTGTTGAGGACAGCCCAGGAAATGGATTGATGGAGGGGCAAGCTCATATCCTAGCTCTGCTGAAGAGGACAGCGATGTATAAATTTAGGGAGAGAATCTATTGCTAGAAGTCTACTTGTTCCAATTTTGCACAGACCACAATTTAGGCAAATAGACTTGCTGTCAGAAAATAGATGGGAACCTCATTAACATAACATAAAACTAGGAGCAGGAGTAGGCAATTCAACCCCTCAAGCCTGCCCCGCCATTCAATATGATCATGGCTGACCTCATTTCGGCCTCAATTCCAATTTCCCGCCCTCTTCCCATAACCTTTCAACCTGTTAATAATTAAAAATCTGTGTATCTCCTCCTTAAATTTATTCAGCGTCCTGGCATCCATTGCACTCTGAGGTAGTGAATGTCATAGATTCACGATCCTTTGAGAAAAGTAATTCCTCCTCATCCCTGATTTAAATCTACCACTCCTTAGCCTAAAAATATGGCCTCTCATTCTAGAATGCCCCACAAGGGGAAACATCTGCTCCACGTCTACTTTGTCTATCCCCTTTAGCATCTTATATACATCAATTAGATCTCCCCTCATCCTTCTAAACTCTAGCGAGTATAGACCTAAACTGCTCAATCTCTCCTCATAAGACAAGCCCCACATTTCTGGAATCAATCTAGTGAACCTCCTCTGAACTGCCTCCAATGCAACTACATTCTTCCTCAAGTAAGGGGACCAAAACTGTGCACAGAACTGTACAATGCCTTGTACAGTTGCAACAACACTTCCCTATTTTTATATTCTCTTCTTTTAGCAATAAATGCCAAAATTCCATTTGCCTTCCTTATTACCTTATTAATATATGCAAACCATGGTCAAATGACACAGTTAGGACCCAGTACCGATCACACCTTTGCCCATGTTTGTTGGATCCTGTGGATCCTTCTTGCCAGTTTGTTGTAAGTGGTGGCCGAGTTGGTACTATTGATAGTGTTGATCAGCAGACGTTTCTTAGGTGAGAACTTTTAGTTTATTTACAAAGATACTCAGCAGCAACTAAACACGTGCTTTCACTTCAAACTCTATCTCAACACTACTAACTACTGAGGTAGCCCACGTTACTCTCCTATTCGATACTAAGATCACGTGATCTTCCTTAATAGCATTCTTCTTAAAGGTATATTACACTTCAGATAAAGCCATAAGTACCACAATGTTGCTATGACCAGTTGCTCAATCCACACAAACCACAAGTCACAAAAATTGAGAGGCAGCCATTTAAGTGGATCCTTGAAATAAAGGAAAGTTGGAACATGGTCTATTGCTCAATTTTGCCAGAACTATTTTAACCATCTCTTAGAGTACTTATAAGATCATAAGAAATAGGAGCAGGATGACATCCTGTTTTCTGCTACATTCTTCCCAATGTTTTACTCCTTGCACAAATCATTTTGTTTTGAGACTTGTCATGATTTATCAGGAAACCCAGGAAAATGAGATGTCTGGGATTTTTTTCTCTCGGCCACTGGAGATGTGTGTGTTTATATTGACAGTGCTATATCCATTATTTGAGTTAGGCGGGCTATTGAAAACCAAGAGCTCAATCTTACTGTAGGTTCATTCAAAAATAATGGAAGTGACATTCATTAGCATGGAGAAAACATATAATTTTTCCATCATAGCAGAGTGGTTTCCAGTTTAGATCAAAGGTTATGATTTTCAATATTCCATAATGCTAACCTATTTTCATTCAAAGGCAAAGGCAGAATCATTTCAGGAGGCAGCAAATCATATTTTGATACCTAATTTTGAGAAATTTTCATGGTTGCGTGTCAAACTCACTTTGAGAAACATTAAATGAATTACTGAGGCTGCACAAAACTGTATGTAAATACAGACGCAGCCATCTGTTGGCAAATGCAATGGAAACAGAAATGGAATTCTCTCTAATTATTCAGGCATTACTGATATGGGTTTACGTTGACAGAATGTGATGTTTCACACATTGATATTGTAAGGCAGCTTGAAAGGTATTACAGCCTAGGATAATTTGATTCAGTGAACTCGATCATACGCCAAGCCTACACATGCCCATTTTACACAAACTGACAGCATGAAGCCCACTGATTCCTGAAAACGAATTCTTCTCTCGTACATGAATCCAGGATGATCAGAGCCATGTGGTTAGTGTTTGAAAAAATTGTTTCACAATAGCACTTATGCCAGAATTATGACGTTGCCTGATAGGGTTTGAAGGGGAGTTTGATGTTAATTATATCATAGAATGTTTGTCAAGTTGAAGTCATTGAGGGAGATCCTATGTGATAAGGGGCTATGCTGACAAAGAGATCCTTACACTACTGGGAAATACATTCTGGAATTCTTCTCGGGTAAAGAAAGGAGCAATATTTGCAAATAACAAATTCTGATAATACTTACTTGCTTTAATGAAGTAATCTAGAAGGATAGCGTTGGAGGTATAGGAGTAACTTTGATTGTGCCCTGTTGGTGGGGAAACATTTCTACTTCAGGTACATGATGGAAAATTATTCCAGCAGCAGGCATGGTTCCCCAACACCAGCACATATTCAATATATTAGCCTTATAATCTGTTGGTTTGGCGGCTGCGGTGTGTTACAGTTCACTCAGGGAGTCCAAGTTGCTGTGGCAAAATGCACTTTTACATGCATGTTATAGTCTGGAGCTATGGAGAGTGATGGTGGAGGCACCAATGTTCTTTTCATTGCACGGCTGACCAGGAAACTCTCCCACACTTAAACCTGCCATTGCTGCGTATTTGAAAGATTTGCAGGTTGACACTTAACCTGTTTGGCCATGTAACAAACACACCTCCTTGGGCATCAAGTCCTAGGGGGGGATTCGAAACCAGAGCTTCTGCCTCAGAGACAGGGACACAACACACTCCGTCTCAAGGCCACCTCAATGTATTGGTGTACCAGTATACTAAACAATCGAAGAATAAAGGCTTACAGTTAAGGTTAAGCACACAAAACATCCCAAGCATTTGTTGGGCTATCAGATCAGACAATGTGCTACTTTTTTAATCCCAATTAACAAACTTTTATGGCTTTCTTTAAGACTTTCTTCTTAGAAGATAAATTGATGTAGAACTCCCTATTCTAATGCACTCCATCACTGCTGGAGGGTCGCTTTCACATGCATATCTGACCTTGTATCATTTTTTGAGGTCAGTTCATCCTACTAATTTCTAAACATTAATTGTACACATTGACTGCCACACAGGGAATGCACTTCAGCTGTAGAATGGAATATCTAGTGAATCAACAGCTATTAAATGGCCGTTTCTCATAATCACCAGTTGCACATTTTGCAATATTGTCTTTCAGTGACTGTGTTTACATATGACAGAAAGGATGGCAAGAAACTGATGAGTTCTCCTGAGAATGCAGCCGTTTGCTGTTTGTGGAAGCTTGCTGTATGCAAATTGTCTGCCACGTTTCCTACATTATAGTAGTGACTAGACATCAAATGTATTTCATTGGCCGTAAAGTGCTTTGAGACATCCTGCTGTTGTGAAAGTTGCTATATAGATGCAAGTCTTTCTTGCTTAGCCGTAATACAAAGTTCTGTAAGGTATATATCACTTGTAACAAATGACCTCTTCGCAGTCACTCAATCACAAATTTACCAATGACTGACATAAAATAGGCAACAAAATATAAAAAAAGTAATTTCCCTGACATCTGAGTTGGTAATTGGATTGACTGGTGTAATGTCGACCTATACACACCAGAAGATAGGAAAGGAAAAAAAAAACCTGCCTGTGGTCTTGCTCTTGATCATTATTCATTGATTCCAGTTGGTTACTGAGTATGTGTGAGCTTTGAACGAGGACCAGGTAATGTGCGGTTTTGATTGTCTCCATAATGAAATAACCCACCAACAATCAATGCCCAGGGTCACATAAGTGGGAAAGTGAGTGGGAAATTGTCGGGCCCATACTCCAAATTTTCTGATATGTGCTCTTCTAAGGCAAGGTTCATTCTGGGAGCACTCATTCTAAAACTTACCCAATGACATATGATTAGTTGGGTGAGGGACCGAAGGGCTGTTGATGGTTGGTACCCTAACCCATTGAAGGTCAGTGGTTTCAGTGAGAAGAGAAATGGAAACAGCGCACTGGATTTTACGAAAATACACCTGGCTGGTGAGCAGCAGGGTGAAGAGACATGTAAAATATGAAGGGTGCCCCAGCTCACCACCTTTCATCCTACCTCCGAGCTGCCCCCTGTAATACACTAGGCCAGCAGGCATTGAAATCTACAGGCGACCTGCCCGCATATTTAAATAAATAATTAAAGGTCAATTGTGTGACGGATGAATGGTGGTTGCAATTTACCTAATTTTTTTTTTAATTCGGGAAATAGCTTCAAGAAACTTATCGTGCACTTTGTTTAAACTCAGAAAACCTGTCTAACTAATTCTTTGCAATCTGCAAGTGTACATAGTGGAACTCCTGCAGTATTGGAAAAACACAGCCTCTCTAAATTTGCAAAAAAAAAACCATGTTACAGTCAGCCCTGGAATAATTTTTACCCCTCCTCATGTGATCTTAACAGAAGCCAGGTCGAAACAAGGGTGGGATGAAAGAGGGGAGCACGCTATTCGATGTGCGAGCGTTGTCCTATGTGCAAAGGGGGCAAACCGCCCTCGTGACCAAGATGTCACCTCCCCTTCGTTCCTCACTCGCCCCACTCCCACCCACCCCACTCTCCCCCCTCCCCCCAGCCTCTTCTCCCCACTCGGTGGGCTCTCGGATCTCTCCCCTCCTGTCGCTGGCAGCCTTCACTCTTCTTGCTCCTCCTTATGGTGCCAGCAGCTCCCACGGCTGAGCTCTGGCTCCGTCGGACTGCTTGAGCTGCCGACCAATCAGACAGGCTGGCAGCTCTCACCGAGTTTAGCCCACCACCAGCATGTTATTGCTTCTTTCCGGTCTGGCGGGTGCCGGCTGACTTTCCTGCCACAACCCCGTACAAATCCAGCCCAATGTATAGATCTTTAAGTACAACATTGTTTGAACCGTTGCAGCAGGAGATATAATTACATTTTCCTTTTTTCTGTTCTCAGTACAAACAGTGATTCATCTCTGTTCTCCTGATTTTTTTTCATGTTGTGATTCTCCATTCACCCTGTTTATTGCTTTCATAAATTGCCATCAGGGAATTATGTAACCTGGCTGTTAAAAACTAAATCCAGACTAACAAATAAACAAGATAAAACAGTTAGAGATCGTCCCAGAAATGTCATCCATACAAATGAAATATATGAGCTGTTCCCTTTTGCAATTGTAGTCAGATCAGAAGACACTTGAACTAACTTATTCCTTTAAGTCTCATGAATATTAAAACTAGATAAAGTGTACGTCCAAAATGATGCTGTACTTTTTCAAGCTGTTCCTCCAGTTTCTAAGTTCCAGTCACTCACCCACCTCAATCTTTGCTGATGTCCGCTGGATCCTTGTTGACAAGAGTCTCGCTCTCGAGTCCCACCAAGGCTGATCTCACTGTACCTCTGCAACCTCTTCCAACTTGGGTGGAATATTCCAGTCTGGGGTATAAATTGGGAGATGGGACAGAAGTGAAGCTGATTTCTGCTGTGTGGCGAGATGGCTGGCCACACACTATCTTGAGCTGGTCAGCTCATTAGACCTGCATGGGTGAGGAGCATGACGAACCTTGTAGCAGGGTGGGCAGGAAGTCGATGCCCCCAACTGCTCCCTCCTCAACTGGACCACAGCTATAGAAGTGCAGGGTTGTCTGGAGCCAGCATCACACATGCTTGAGGTGATCTGTGAGCAAACTACAGTGATCCATCTAATCAGCATATATATTGAAACTGTCCCTCTGGCCATGAGCATTTCAATTAATGAGAAGCCCTGTACCTAGCATAGGTCTACCCGGCGCCTCCCCCCACTCCACCATGGTGAAGGTCATTGTGGAGGAGCACAGATGAGTTTTCCTCTCGTTCATACATCCGTGTCCATGGAGATTGCAGCATTGACCAAGGTAACAAAACTCATGTTCATGCACATACCCTCCCTCAAGACCTTTGGGATTCCCTGCATCACCCTCAAGACACACATGGGAGACCCTTGCCTTGCCATTAAGCGTGTACCACCCACCCCATTATCAGCCATGACCATCTACCCGGGACCCTCAAGATTCTAAACAGGCACGTTGTTGTTGAACCCCCACCCCCTGTCCCCTGGGCCCCAGGAAGATAACCCCTAACTGCCTCCCTCCATCATTCCCTCTATCCCCTCCTCCCCACCCACCCCAAGGTGGTAAACTTGACGCCCTTCAGTTTAGACATTACTGCAGCTCCTGACCTTGCTGTCATGAGCCCCATTAGTCAGGGAGAAAACCTGCTGCTGTGTGGGTTTCACCAGAGCATGGTTCTCATCTAGTTGACTCATGATTATTAGGGTGTCTCTTTAGTTGACCAGTCGTGCTCACCTTTAACTCCATCCACCCGAAAAGACCCTCCTCCCACTTCAAGGATTCACATGTACAGAGCAACTGGAGAAGAGCCTTGATAAAATGGTGCTCGTAACTTTCCAGATATGCACCACCGCCTTCTATCCTCTACCTGTAGCCCACCAACTTCCCCTCATCACCCTTGACCCATTCAATATAACCATCCCTCTCTCCTCTGTTACCCTTGAATCTTCCCCAGTTACCCTTGACCATTCCCCTCCATAGGCCTTCTCTCCCCTCTGAGCCTACGTCCATTACGCCCCATGCCCGCCTGACCCTGACCCCTCCATTATCCACGCCACCTGTTTTGTCCATTTCTGTGACGCCCCGAACCCTTCATGGTATCCACTACCTGACTATGACCCTGGACCTGCTACCCTACCGCATCCCACTACCCCCTTTCTGTGACTTTTCCCTCTTCTGCCCAGTACTCTCAGTTCAACCCTCAACACCCCACCAACCTTGCCCTTTAGGACCATCTCTTTGTCACGATTCCTGGCGGGAAACACCCCCCCACCCACCCATTCATAGGGGCATCACACCCAACTTGCAAGGCCTTTCCATCCCTCCCACTTCCCTGCATCCTTGCCTTCCCTCCCTAGCTCCATCCTTGCCATGTACTCCCTCCCTCAGCCAGCCTCTCTGCCCTGTGCCCCTCAATCTGCCACTATCCGACAATTGATTTATTGAACAGCGCTCCCCAAAGAGGGAAAAAAATAATGTCTACTCACTCCAACTCCAGCAAGTTGTTTACCCTGCCTGCTGGATGCCACTTATATGCAGTCCTAAATCCCAAGGCATGTATTGCTTGGTAATTGATAACTTATTGTGAAAGGAACTTAAATCTGGTGAGCTGGCCTTTTAATAAGCATCCATGACACAAAAACAGAAAATGCTGGAAAAACTCAGCAGGCCGAACAGCACCTGTGGAGAGAGAAACAGAAGTAACATTGCTGTCCATATGACTCTTCTTCAGAGCTAAAGAGAAGTAGAAATATGATAAAATTTAGACTGTTTAAGGGGAGTGGAGCAGGTGAAGCTGGAAAGAAGGTCAGTGATAGGTGGGGGTAAAGGAGAGATTGACAAAGATGTAATGTTCAAAAGAACAAAGGGAGTGTTAATTGTAGTGGGAAGGGCTGAAAAAGTTGCTGATAGTGGCACAAAGGTAAGAAAGCAGGTGGGGTGGGGAGAGGTGGCATTTGTTGGGAAAAAGGATAGAAAAAGGGATTTAAAAAGGGGGTAAGAAGGGGATAAAATAATGAATAAATAAATAAAAATAAAAATAAGTGGATAAAAAATAAAAATGAATTTTGAAAAAAGGGATTAAAAACAGGGGTGAAGATAGAGGAGAGAGTTCATGGTCTGAGGTTATTGAACTCAATGTTAAGTCCAGAAGGCTGTAAAGTGCCTAATTGGAAGGTGAGGTGCTGTTCCTCCAGTTTGCGTTGGGCTTCACTGGAACATTGCAGCAGGCCAAGGACAGCCAAGTGGGCTTGACAGCAGGATGGTGTGTTGAAATGGCAAGCAACAGGAAGGTCTGGGTCATGCTTGTGGACAGACTGGAGGTGTTCCGCAAAGTAGTCACCCAGTCTGCATTTGGTCTCCCCTATGTAGAGGAGACTACATTGTGAGCAGCGAATGCAGTAGACCAAATTGAAGGAGGTGCAAGTGAAGCACTGCTTCACCAGAAAGGAGTGTTTGGGCTGTTGGATGGTGAAGAGGGAGGAGGTAAAGGGGCAGGTGTTGCACCCTCTGCGATTGCATGGGAAGGTGTTGTGGGGAGGGGTTGAGGTGTTGGAGGAGTGGACCAGGATGTCCTGGAGGAAACGGTCCCTACAGAATGCTGATGGGGGAGGGTGGGGGCGGGGGTGAGGGGAAGGTGGCATCATGCTGGAGTTGGCGGAAATGGCGGAGGATGATCCTTTGAAAGCAGAGGCTGGTGGGGTGAAAAGTGAAGACAAGGGGGGACCCCATCATGGTTCTGGGAGGGAGGGGAAGGTGTGAGGGCAGATACAAACATCCATGACATGCAGATACATGCAAACGCACTTCCAGACACTTGCTGCCGGGAAGTCTGACAAGCCTTCAAACCTCCCTGGACTTAATTGCAAAAGTTCATCCCGCCATTGGGAAGCTGATTTTTGGCCTCTCACTCAGTTAAGTTCCCCTGCCTGCTTTGCTTCCCACACCCAGGAGCAGCTCAAGATTCCGCCCTATATTCCGGCCCGCACACTCCACTCTTGTGAGGCTGGGCAACAGGGTTTCTCCTTTCCCCATCACTCAGTTCTGTCTTCATCTTTGATAAAGCCTTAAGTCACTTCTCTTTGTAATCCTTTCCTGACACCCTGCACTCAGCCACATCTCTCTGCACCTTCAAAAGCCTTCTCAATAACTGTCGCTACAACCACACCACCAGTAATCTTCCCATCGTTTTCCACCTTTTCTAAGAATCCAGTGCACCTCTTTGTGAAGCTCTTTGTGATGCTTCACTTCATGAAAGTCCACAATCTAGTGCAAATTATTAACCTGTGCATTTCTTTTGTCTTGAAAGAAACACATCAGGAAAGCACATATTCCTTAACCCTTAGACGACCAAAATACCTCCTCTGGACTGGATAAGTTTGCATGGCCTTTGTGCAGGTAAAAGATTGAAAATTACAACTCCCTTAACTATCAAAGGATTCAGCAATGATGTATTAACACCAATAAGCAAAATGGAATAATAACAGTCAAGGACTCATTACAGCTTCATATCTCTGAGCAGCAGCACTATTCTGATCAATATGCTTACAAGAGAGGAATATGTGATAAAATTCAATACTGGCAATTCCTATCAAATTTTAAAATTAACTTTTACTGTAAAAGTCCTGGTGTGTTCAGATTAAAAATACTTGCTTATCTTTTGGTTAGTCTCTTTATGTGCAATTACAGTCAAGATACCCTTCATTCTTTTTGATGGATTATCCCAGCTCAATATTACATTTCCTTTGCATTCTACATAAGTATGCTCATGTTTATACTGTGGAGATGTAATGATTGTGGCCCATTTATCATGAATACTTTGTCTAGTGATGCAGCAGTTGCTTGTCCTTACTCAGGCTTCAACTTGCATTTTAAAGCCATACTGTAATTTGCATGTGTCTTTGTGTATTGCTGAAAAAAGACATTTTGTTGAAGCTTTTCATCTTGCACTTAAGAGGACCAAGGCAAGAATAACAATGTCAGGGGAAACAACAACTTTTACTGTATGAGAAGAGAGTGCTGATTGGTTGGCAAGTAGACTCTGGTTGATTGAGATGTTGCCATGGAGAATGCATCAGTTAATGGTGACTGACTGTTAACTGCCAAGCATTGTTTAAAATTTAAACCCAGTCATCTTGACTCTGATTGGTTAAGGCATTGCCCTGAGGAATAAGCCAGCGAATCTTTATCACTTAATTGTTTAGCTGAAACAGGCACAATGTGTATTTCTGTCTGCAAAGAATAGGGCCTTGTGTGTTTATATATGTTGCTTCCAGTACACGCACATGCACCACACTGCGAGCTCAACTGTCAATCTTAAATTGGTTGTCAGCATAATTTTTAGCACAGTGAGGATTATTTAGCAAATGTTGTCCAATCATGGAATCATATCTAATGTTGGACACTGTGTTTTGAGTTTTTCAAACACGGACTAGTTGGGTATGAGCTGTACATTGCCCAATGCGAATAGCCGAAGGGACATACTGTTTGATACGATCTGCCAGTCTTTGGGAAGTACGACCTACATACCTAACATCACACTGGCATTGAAATTCATGTACCACATTACTCATTTGTGTGATAGATTTGTGTGATTGGCTTGATGGCAGCATTCTGTTAGTGGTGAATACTTCTCATGATGCTAATGCATAGTAGCAGCGTGAAACAGCTAGCTTCACCTGTTGCTAAATGTTTGATAAACCCTTCCCTTCCTGGGTAATCTGAGATAGACTGGGCACTCTTCAGGGCCAAAAGCGATGGCATTAGGCCCTTTCATTGTCTACGCAATATTCAGCAAGAAATGATCTGATTGGGGTGGCCATTATTGGCCATTATCCCACAGAGCATCTTTGAAGTGCCCTATTTCAGCATCTGGCTTGCATGGTGACCAAATGGCTTGGGCCTTATTTACGAGGTTGCCAATAAGGCCACTTTTATAGCGCGTGGAACTTTAAGAATCTGAATACATGTATTGACCAGTGAAGGGAGGCTTGCTGTAGACTATGGTAGAGAATCCCTGGCAGATTTCTCAACTAGTACCTCAAGGAAAGGGGGTTCACTTGACTGCTCCCTTTCAAAGGTGAACTTGAGCACAGGATGGAACCCCTAAAGATATGGAAGGAAATTATTATATGTTGCTACGGATGCCTTGACCAATCAAAGCCAAGTTGCCTGGTTTAAATGTCGAACAATGCTTGGCAATTAACTGTCAGTCACCATTAACTGATGCATTCTCCATGACAATGTCTCAATCAACCAGAGTCTTCTTGCCAACCAATCAGCATCTCTTCTCATACAGTATAAAGTTGTTACTTCCCCTGACATTGTTATTCTTGCAATTGTCCTGATAAATGAAAGATGAAAAGCTTTGATAAAATGTCTTCTTTCTACAAGACTTAAATTCTGTACTATCAATCAACTATATTTATGTTTTTCCAATAGGCAGCTAGTCAATCTGAAGGGTTTTAAAGGTACAAAACCAATAAGATTTTTATTTAAAGCAATAAAACTTCCCAAGGCATTTCAGAGGCATTATGAAACAAAATATGACATTGAATTACCTAAGGAGATATAAAGTCAGTTGATCAAAAGCTTGGCCACAGAGTTAGGTTCTCAAAGGAGTCTCAGAGTGTCTCAAAGAAGCAAAGTGAGGTGGAAAGTTAGAGCCATGGGGCAGGGATTCCAGATCTCAGAGTCTAGGCAACTGAAGGCACGGCCAAAAATAATAAGAGTTATGACAATTGGGGATGCTTGTGAGACCAGAATTAGATGCTGCCAGATACCTCGGATGGTTGTTGTTCTGGAGGAGATTACAGAGACAGGGAGGGGCCAAGCGTGAAAGGATTTGAAAATGAGGAATCAGAATTTTAAAATCGAGATGTTGCTTAACCAGGAGCTAGGATAGATCAGCAAGCACAGGGGTGATGAGTGAATAGGATTTCTGTGTGAAGTTATCCTATGTAATCCTATGTATGTACAATATGTAACATTCTGGCTTGGGCTGATAAATGGCAAGCAACATTCAAGCCACACAAGTGCCAGGCAATGACCATCTCCAACAAAACAGTGTTTAACCCTCCCCTTAGCACAAACTGGTATTGCTATCATTGAATCCTCAACAACCAACATCCTGGAGGTCACCATTGACCAGGTATGCAACTGGAGCAGTCACATGAATGCCATGGCTACTAAAGCAAGTCAGAGGCTGGGTAATCTATAGTGAGTGACCCACCCCCAGACATCCCAAAGCCTCTCTGCTACCTATAAGGTACAAGTCAGAGGTATGATGGAATATAGGCCACTTGGCTGGATAGATGCAGTTGCAACAACATTCAGAAAGCCTGACAACTTCTACTACTAGAGCATTATGACCACAGCGTGTACGACCTTCAAGCTACTCCACAGCAATTCGCCAAAGATTTTTTGACAGCACCTCCCAAATCTGTAACCTCTATCCGAGACAGACAAGGAGAGCAGGCACATGGGAACGCTACCAGCTTGAAGTTCCCCTCCAAGTCATACACTCTGACATGACAATGGGTCAAAATCTTGGAGTTCCCTACCTAACAGCACTGTGGAGCACATTCAGCACACAGACCACAGCAGTTCAAGAAGGTGACTCACCACCTTCTCAAAAGCAATAAATGATAGACTTGCTAGTGATACCCATACTTCAAGAATTAATGTTTAAAAAGTCTATTTTAGTGATGTTGGTTGAGAGATAAATATTGGCCATGTGCCAAGGGAGACTTCCTTTGCCTTTTTCCATTTTTACATCTTCATAAAAATGCAATAGTTGGAATCTTCTGGACTTAGTCCCTGTCAGAATGGTGGGACCATTTTTGTTTTGGGAACCTAATTTACTATTGGATGGGCTTAGACATGGCTCTTTCCTAGAGCATTAGAATTCCATCTCTTGGTTTCCCCAGCCAATCAGGGAGGGTGGGTGGGATTCCATGTCCAATCTGTCAAAGGAAGGACTTTTAATTAAAAAGGACCATGAACATGGTTTACAAAGGTTCAACAGCACTTGGATTGTTGAGGCTCCAGCAATCACAGGAATGGAGAGAAGACCTGGGAAGGCCAAGGGATCTGAGGGGCTGCAGTGGAGTGAACTGTCGCAAGGATGGGAGGAAGAGCAAAATTTGTCCAACCAAGCAAGCATGGATAGAAGTGCTGAGGAAGACAGCAGCATTAATGTGTCCCTTCCAATCTGGCTGGTGATAGTGCACTATGAGGATCCAGGACCTCAGGAGGAGGAGGAGTTGAGTGGCATAACACTTTCTGACATCCCCAGCATTCTACTACTCCTCAGATCAACACACCTTACAGCTCCTCGCCCTGCAGATAGCTTAAATCCTCATCTGAACAGCCACTACTCACGCTTATCCTCACCGTTTTGGCCTCTCATACCCATGCCTTGTAGTCACCCTCTACAAGTGTTGTCCAACTCTCCTCTCCACATTACATGCAGTCACACCTCTCTGCTTATTCTCCTTGCAGGAAAAAAGAGACAATTTGGCAAAAGGCAGAGACCTGGGGGAGGGGGTTGGGGGTAACCCTCCAACGCTCCAGTGACAGTTGCTTTGTTGGCCATTGGCAATCCCTGCCCACCTGGTCCACTGGGAAGCAGGTCTCGTTCAAGGAGGATGCAAATGTCAGCAGCGACCTGCCAGGGGAGTCTTCGCCCCCTGAGGCACTAATGCTCATTCATGTCAGGAGAGTTGATCCTCTGCCTGTAGCCCCTGTGCTGAGGATCTTGCTGCCTTCCAACTGGATCTTAATGATCTTCTTTTCCCTGTGGAGGGGGATACAGTAACAGAGAAGGCAACGGATGCTGCTGCTGGTGTTGCTCCTCCTGCTGTTGGTGCTGTTGAGGTTGGGGTTGCTTCTGCGCTTTCCCCTCAGCAGAGGTCCAAGGCAGAGCTGCTTAAGCTGGTTCCATGCTGTGGTGATGGCTAGCAGTTGGGAAGTGCAGCTGGAGGTGACTGAAGAGCTAGATAGGTGCGATATCTTCCAAGAAGTTAGCAATCACCTGTCAAGCAGTGATAGCACGCTCTCTGAGTGAAGGAGCGCTTTGAACAGCAACATCTCTTTACCTGGCCATGGTTGGAGCTCTTCAATGCAGCTGATCAAAGCTTTCCCAGCTTGTCAGTTTCACTGAAGAAGCTCTTCCTATTGTGCATTCAACTCAGTGACCCTAATGAGTTGCTGATGGGTCAGGAAACAATTGCTTTCACTGAAAAATTCTAGATATAGGGCTACATTAGCTCACATTTGACTTCTTAACTACCTTAATTATTTATCTGACAAGTGGGGGTGAGGGTGGGTGTTGGTTCCCTGATTGCCATATATCACAGAAACTGGGAAAAGGGCAGGATGATATTGGATCCAATCCCAATTGCAGTGGATTTAATTTCCCACATGCACTGCCCCCTCTTTCCCAGGAAAAAACCCCCAATGTGTTTGTTCCAAATTCCTCTCTGTCATTTTAAAAACAATTTAATCCATCACAAATAAATGAGGTAATCCACAATAAGTGGCACCGTAACTTTACACACAGTAATTTCTAGACATAAATCAGAGGAGCTCTGAAGAAAGACAACATGTTCATTTGTATGTGCATTGTGAACTCTGTTTGACTTCTGGAGGCAATTCATAAGGGAAGGAGGGCTCTATCATGCTTAGATATAAAATTAAAATTGGAACATTAAAAAAAATCCATTACTATGTCACTATATACAAGGCAACCTGCCTGAAGACAATTGGTGGTTGTTATACCACTAGGAAGACATTAAATAGAGCTTGAATGAGCTGTTTTTATTGTCTGTCTTATGTATATGCTAATAGTTGTTTTCTGATTACAGGTGTCCTCAACATTCAGCTTACATCATCATCGGATTATAGTAAGCTTCATTCTGGCATTTGAAAGAGACAGGAACTGAATTTTGAATCTTAAATCGCATTTGCCTCCCATTTGTAAATATCAATCTCTGATTCAATTTGCATCAGCTTCAAATGTAGATATCTCCAAGATAAAAGCAAAAAACTGCTGTGTTCCTCTCCGCAGATGCTGCCAGACCTGCTGAATTTTTACAGATATTTTATTTTTGTTTTAGATATCTCCAAAATGCTTTGAAAACAATAGCAGCCTCCCCCTTGCTAGTGTGGTAATAAGCAATGCAAGTTTGGTGCTTAGCCTATGTAGACTTAACTGATCTCAACAGACCATCAAATTGGCCTCAGTGCCCTGGATTGGGGAAGGATCACACCATGCTTAGGGCCACTATCTAGCTGTTCCTTTTAGAAAATTGGGATGTGATGACCTGCATGATGGAACAGTCTGCCAAACACAATCTCATGCAGATATAAAAACAAAACACTCCGGATGCTGGAAATCCAAAACCATAACAGAAACAGAAATACCTGGAAAAACTCAGCAGGTCTGGCAGCATCGGCGGAGAAGAGTACAGTTGATGTTTCGAGTCGTCATGACCCTTCAACAGAACTTCAGTCCTGTTGAAGGGTCATGAGGACTCGAAACGTCAACTCTTTTCTTCTCCACCGATGCTGCCAGACCTGCTGAGTTTTTCCAGGTATTTCTGTTTCTGTTTTTGTTTTACAATCTCATGCAGAATGGCCAGCTGAGTAAGATGCTAAAGGCTTGACCATGGTGCCACACTTAAGCGATAGAGCAGCAAAGGATAATATTAAAAGGAAAGCAGTAGGTTCATGGGATCAAGAGACATGTTGTTCCTCTGCATTTGAAAGTCATTTTTTCAGTGTCCTCTCTTTGTCCTTTTGTCACATTCTTGCAACTATTTTATTGAGTGATAACACTAGTATTATAAGCAGCACTTGCAGGGCAATTCAGAGTGTGAGGCTTTAACTTCCTAAAGTTCTGAAGAAGAGTCATATTCAACTTGAAATGTTAACTCTGTTTCCCTCTTCACAGATGCTGCCAGACCTGATGAGTATTTCCAGCCCTCTCAATTTTTCTTTCCAGCATAAGCCCATTCCATCTAGCTGGGAATGTTTGTAGGATTAAGAGTTGCGTGTGGTTAGCTAAAATGGCCAAACAATAAAAATCAATTGTTTTCAGGTCTGAATTCTTCTCTAGTTTCTAATTGTCTAAGTATACTTTTAAAAATCTACACCATAAACCTCTTCAGCTATAAGGAAAAAATATGGTAATAGTGGGCCTAAAGTTTCATACAATGTTGTTTTCCTTTATAAGAGTGACTATAAGTCTGATTGTTCAGCCTATTTACTGCTTAGCAACATGTAATAATAAAAGAAAATCACCACCTTTTAATGCAGTCCAAAACTATTATCATCAAAATGCAGAGAAATTATACCCTCACAGGATAGAAAGGGCTTGATTTGATTATATTAGCATGTCTCTTATATATTTAATGACTCATTCATCAGTATACTCATCAATGCTCATCTTGTTCATAATCATTCACAAAATCAAATTTTGCCAGATTGTTCAAAGCATCTTAATAGAATGTGGAAAAATAACAAATTGAAATGTATAATTAAAATAAAGTAGAACATACGCCTGTGCCTTTTTAGATTGTACTCTTGGTTAGGAATAAATAAAACTTGACATGAATGATCATACATTAGGACTGTGAAATCGGAAATCAAAACTTGGTGACCTGTGCTTGTGCTGGTTTGAAGTCGCTATGGAAAGTTTGAGCCTCTGCACTGAAGGTATATGGATAATGGAGCATTCACTTCAAGACTTGGTGGTCAAAATTTTGTCCACTCAAATAATGTGAGTATATTGCAAATATTTGGCAGGTTATTAAAAATGTCATAACAGGGCACTTAGGTAAATTCAAGATAATCAGGCAGTGTCAGCATGGCTTTGCGAAAGGGAAATCATGTTCAACCAATTTATTGGAGTTCCTTGAAGAAATACCAGGTGCCATGGATAAAGGGAAGCCGGTATATGTAATGTACTTAGATTTTCAGAAGGCATTTGATAAGGTGCCTCATCAAAGGTTATTGTAGAAAATAAAAGCTCATGATGTAGGGGTGTAACATTTTGGCTTGGATAGAAGATTGGCTAGCTAACAGGAAACAGAGTAGGTATAAAGGATCATTTTCTGGTTGGCAGGGTGTGACGAGTGGTGTGCCACGGGGATCAGTGCTGGGACCTCAACTCTTTACAATTTATATAAATGATTTGGATGAAGGAGCAAATGGTATGGTAGCTAAATTTGCTGATGACACAAAGATAAGTAGGAAATTAAGTTGTGAAGAGGACATAAGGAGGCAACAAAAGGATATAAATAGGTTAAGTGAGTGGGCAAATATCTGGCAAATGAAGTATAATTTGGGAAAATGTGAGTTTGTCCATTTTGGCAGGATGAATAATTAAAGAGAGATTTTATCTAAATGGTGAGAGATTGTAGAGTCCTGAGATGCCGAGTGATCTGGGTGTCCCAGTACATGAATCACAAAAGGTTAGTTTGCAGGTACAACAAGTGATTAGCAAAGCTAATAGAATGTTATCATTTATTGTGAGGGGAATTGAATGCAAGAATAAGGAGGTTATGCTTCAGTTATACAGGGCATTGGTGAGACCACATCTAGAATACTGTGTACAGTATTGGTCTCCTTTTTTAAGGAAAAATGTAAATGCTTTAGAAGCAGTTCAGAGCAGGTTTACTAGATTAATACCTGGAAAGGGCAGGTTTTCTTATGAGGAAAGACTGGACCGGCTAGGCTTGTATCCGCTGGAGCTTAGAAGAGTAAGAGGTGGCTTGATTGAAATATATAAGATACTGAGGGGACTTGACAGTGTGGATGTGGAAAGGATGTTTCCTCTTAAGGGAGAATCTAGAACTCAGGGTCACCATTTCAAAATAAGGGGTTGTCCATTTAGGACAGAGATCAGGAAAAAATTTTCCCAGAGGGTTGTGAGACTTCAAAAGTTGGTTGAGGGAGAGTCCTTGAATATCTTTAAGGCAGAAGTAAATAGATTCTTGATAAGCAAGGGGGTGAAAGGTTATTGAGGGGAGGCAGGAATGTGAAGTGGAGTTTACAATCAGATCAGCCTTGATCTTATTGAATGGGGGGAGCAGGCTCGAAGGGCCAAGTGGCTCACTGAGCTGCTCCTAATTCGTATATTTGTATGTAATTAAGACCCATCACCTGTTTCTTAGCCGTAACAATGTAATTAACATTAACAAACCTTAACAATGTCATTCATAAGACAGTGACAGGGAATGTGGGGTACTTCAGGATCGACTTCTGCATCTACTAGTATCCATATTATCCATAGTATCCATGTGACATTGTAGATTAGTGAATGTGTCCACATTTGTAAATAGAAGATAAACTATATTGTGAATTAGATGTGGCAGACAAACAACTACCTGACAATCCAAGATCACTGGCTTTCTCAATTGCTTCATTTTTACATCTAAAAGCTGAAAACCAGGTCAAGAAGACTTTTGCTTCTTATTAACATAATGGTACCGAGTTTTTGATTTGATCTTTTCCAATTTGAATTTCTCCTTCTGGCACACAAACACTACACAGCGATCTTATACTTCAGCTGCTTGTTATCCTTGTATATTTCTGTAATTTACATATAAATCAAGGCACATTTCAAAATAGTGGAAGAAGCCATTGAAATTAATGGAAGATATCAAGGAGCTAATAGTCAGACTGTAAGTTATTTTAGGAGATTGCATGCTAAACAGTAAGGGTACTTTTAGCAACTTTAACCCAATGGCGCACATTCTGATATAGGTATTGCACAGTGGAAATGACCATAACGTAGGAACAGGAGTAGGCCATTCAGTCCTTCGAGCCTGTTCCACCATCAAATAAGATTAACTTAAATGTGACCGAACTCCAGATACTTACCATTGCCCCTTATCTCTTAATACCTTTGGTTAACGAAAACCTGTCAATCCCTGATTTAAAATGAATAATTGACCTAGCAATTGCCATTTAAAACTTCTACTATCCTTTGTATGTGAACATGCTTCCTAACTTCACTGCTGATAGGTCTGGCTCTAATATTTAGCCAGTACCCTCTAATTCTAGACTTCACATCTAGCAGAAATAGTTTCTCTCTATTTCTCCTCTTTGTCTCCCTTAATACCTTGGAAGCTTCAAACTAATCACTCCTTATCCTGCTAAATTCCAGGGAATACAGCACTAGTTTGTGCAATCACTCCTCATAATTTAACCCTTGGAGTTCAGGTATCATTTTTTCAAATCTACACGTGAACTCCATCCAAGGTCAACATATTCTTTATCAGGTATGATGCCCAGAATCGAATATAATGTTTCCAGGCATGGTATAAACAAGGCTTTGCATAGCTTTTGAATGCAAATGGAATGCTTTCTTCTGTAAATTTGGTTTGGAATGTTTATGATATGGCGGTTTTTATTTTTGCATTGTGGCTATGTGGATGCTGTGATGGTCAGTGACAAATGGAAGAAGTTAAGGTTTAGGTCAGTTGTTGAATGGGTAATTAGGATTGTGGTTACTGTTTTCACACTTGGATGAATTCTTCATGGACAGAATGGGACTGTCTAGGTCTCCTCCTCTTGCTATTTAGCTGGTGGCAAGGGCTGCCCCCTGGTGGTGGCGAGGTTGTCCAACATACAGCAGGTTACCGTCAATCTTGATGCCTGCTCTGCCGAGTGCCCCACGGTTCTTTCAAAGCCATCAGGCAGTGGAAGAATTGCTTCAGCACACGTGGTCTGCTCCGTCACATTTTTGTGTGCAGCATGTCTTGCAAAGTATACATACTGTGCACATGTAAATAGGTTGTGCACCAGAATCATCAACCACACTATTAGCAGTTAGCCTTTGTTATCCAGTAGCCATCTTTTGGTTTGCCATGGTGTCTCAAATGCAGCTGGCACAGTGGACTGCCACAGGATGAAGGTGTCATGCCTGCTGCCAGGATTCTGGGCATTGACCTGCAGTGACCTCCTTTATGTAACAGTAGATGACATTCTGTGACATGTTGCAAATATTTCCAGATCCAGCCTGGAAGGATCCAGATGCATAAAAGTTCATTATCATGATCACCTTCATAGCCACTGGCAATGCAGTCCTTGCCCTGAATTAAGGTTGCAGTTGTGACAGGTTTCAGTGAGGATGTCCTTAGTGAAGATGTTTCTCACTGAGTTTCAACAAGGAGAATTTCTCTCTGGGCAAATATGGCCTCCTGCTGAGAGCCCTTCTCCCTCTTCCAGCAGCTTATCCTACTCTGTGTCCCTATGTTCATTCTCCAAGTCATGCAGTATTCCAAGGGAATGCCTATACTACACCCATGTTTGGGAGTAACTGGTTTGTGCAGAAAACCTGAACATCAGCAAAACATCTTTTGGCACTTGCCACACCACTCCCTATAGACTATTGCAACTTGTAATAATTATAGAAAGCACCAAGCACTTGTACAATTGTAGTAACCAACAGAAGAAATGAACCAACACTAACCTGTTAGCATTTGTTGATCCCTTTAAATAGTGCTGTTGGAGGTCCTTCCTGCTGCTGAACACATGTTCAGCTGTGTGAGGTTAAGAGAGAGCATTGGCTGGTGCATTTAGCTCCTAAATGGCAATACTACCATTAAATAAACATTGTATGTTGATTGATGTCATGACTGGCCTTCTCTCCACACTTCTGTAAAAGTTCACTGAGTGTGAGCCATTGCTTGCACCAATATGGTGTCTGTTTAGCACAGTTTGCCCCACAAGTGTGTGAAAACGCCAAGGATGTCATTTTGGTGTTCTCTCAGCACTTGTAATGCCAAAATATGAAGGCCAACCAGCCCAATTTCTCACCCGCTATTTCTATATAAAAATAATGGGAAACTAATTTATCAATTTTAATTTTGAAGAAATTTGTGTCTCCAGATTTCCTATTAAAATCAACAACTTCTTTTATGCTGGGTTTAATTTTGTGTTGCTGTTTTTTTCCAGCAGGTTAAACAAACCAGGAAAGTTTCCTTTGGTGTTGCCATTGGCTATGCAAAGCCCACACATTAGGAGCCAGGGGCAGCAGCATTCCAATAAACCCAGTACCAAAGCAGCTTACGGCTAGCTTGCCATCAGTTTAATGTACAGGCCACTTGGCAGGAATTAGTTTGGACAGCATGCCATTGTGGGTCTTCTTTAGGCATTTAGATCTGTAGCAATACCTCTGTTGTATTTAGAAGGACAGCCTGGGTAGGATCAGCAAAAAGAGATGTTATTCCCTATGTCTGAATATAAATTTCAAAAACCCAAAGTAAAATGATCACCAGGGCAGGGGAGGATTTTCCAAAGGAGTATACCTCATTGGAACATTGGGAAGAGTTGCCTGATGCCAGCATCTGTGCCCACTGCATTTGCTGCAATCATTTGCGTATGATTCCATGCAATTGAAGTAAACTATTTCATCCCCTATTTCATTTTTCATCTTTTTCGATCTGCAATTTTCTCTCTTCATTGTATGAAACAATTGTCTATGTGGAAAGCAATAAGATATTTCAAGAGACCTGTATCATTATTGGTAACATTAGTTTGAAGTTATTTTTAAACTTGTTTGCCAATGACAACAAGTTTGACATCAAACTTTGTGCCAGTTGCTGTTAGCTTGGCACTCCCCAGTCACTACCACCTTTTCAGACAGAACACAAATGAGTTTCTCCTTGGAATTCCAATTTGCTCTGCTTATTAGAAGATGAGGAGCAATTAAAGGGATGCCAAGCAGCTTTGAAAAACGTACAACATATAAACATATGCATTTGTCACAGGACCAGTAATCGTGAAAGAGCAAGAATTAAAGGCTGGTTCTTAGAGTAAGCTGGAATTGGTAGCAGTGCCCCTCAGGATTCAGATGTGTTCACTGTTGGATACAGGGCTAGAAGGAGGAATCCAAATTTGAATAATTGAGAGCTATAGAATAAGAGCACATGGATAATAGATTAAATTTAAGAGAATGGAAATCAAGACAGTTTTTTTGGACAGAGCGTTTTTAAAACTGTGGAATACACAATCAAAATTAGCAATCGAAGCAGTGCTCATGCCAACATTTGAGAATAGGTTAAAAGTGATTGAAGGAATAGGGAATAAAGAGATATGGAAAAATGGTGTGGAATCTTCCCAGGGAGTGGGGGGAGTTCCAATGTTGAGAGTTTTTCGGATGGTCAGAATGCTCTGGTGGGAGGATAGACTTCCATCAGGATATTGCCAGGGTGAGGCAATTAAGACCAGGCTGGAGGGGGAGGGTTGACCAATTAAAGAAGATGGATGGGCCTTTTACACTGAGATAAAAACAGAAAAACTGCGGATGCTGGAAATCCAAAACAGAAACAGAATTACCTGGAAAAACTCAGCAGGTCTGGCAGCATCGGCGGAGAAGAAAAGAGTTGACGTTTCGAGTCTTCATGACCCTTCAACAGAACTAGGTGAATCCAAGGAAGGTGTGAAATATAAGCTGGTTTAAGGAGTGTGTGTGTGGGGGGGATGGGGGTGGTGGTGGTGGTTTGGGTGGGGGGAGAGAAGTGGAAGGGGGGTGTGGTTGTAGGGACAAACAAGCAGTGATAGGAGCAGATCATCAAAAGATGTCACAGACAACAGAACAAAAGAACACAGAGGTGTTGGTGATATTATCTAAACGAATGTGCTAATTAAGAATGGATGGTAGGGCACTCAAGGTATAGCTCTAGTGGGGGTGGGGGAGCATAAAAGATTTAAAAATATCTAAAAATAATGGAAATAGGTGGGAAAAGCTTATATTTCACCCCTTCCTTGGATTCACCTAGTTCTGCTGAAGGGTCATGAAGACTCGAAACGTCGACTCTTTTCTTCTCCGCCGATGCTGCCAGACCTGCTGAGTTTTTCCAGGTAATTCTGTTTTGGTTTTGGGCCTTTTACACGGCCAGTCCAAACAAAAGGCCAGCATTCATGCAGCCTCAGCAGCACCACTGAGAGTGGGAGCTGCTGCTGAGGCAAGGGAAATGCAAGGGTCTCTCCATCTTGAGGCAACTCGCAGAAGTGACAGAAAGTTTTTTTTTTTTGCTGGAGCCAAAACAGTCAGGCCCTGGCAATTGGATGGGAAACCCCTCCAGTGCCAGCATCTGGGCCCTCCTTTGGCCCTGGAGCCTCTGGCTCTGATGGCATTATCCCCACCAGTTGCCCCCGCCACACCAGAAAGCCACGGGGAGGCTGCCTCCTTGGAGCCGGCTGCCTCCCTACATGGCAGGGGAGCTGCCTCATTGCCAGTAGAATGGCAGTGACCCAGGAAAATGGATTTTAATTATTCAAGTCGGTGGCCAGCTCAATCGATCAGCAGCGTGACTGTGTCAGGGCGCTGTACCTATGTGACTCCCTGGTATTTTACCATCCGCCTCCCAGTCAGTAGCCCAAGGGCTAGTAAAATCACAGCCATGGAATTAAGGTGACTGCTCATTTGGAGGATAAATGTTGACCGGCTGAGCCGAATAGCTTGTTTTGTTTTGTAATTTCTACATCTTTATTTACCTGGGGAACCTTTATGGCAAAGTGGCCAGGACAGCAAAAAAATCTCCCAGCAGAGAAAAAGACATGATTAAAAATGTTTCATATGCAGACGCAAATTGAGCAAATAATGAAATATTTAAAAGTTGACTTTTTCATCCATTAAGTCTGTGGCCTGCTCTAAAATGAAAAAAAATAGAGCAACCACAAGTCTCAAGAGCTAGGCTTGTCATCAGAGATCCTTTTTAAAAAGCAAATTGACAAAGAACCACCAGTTTTTCAGGTGAACTTATTGAGGGATTTATTGGGTATTTACAGTGGAAAACAGAGGTAAGGTTTGACATGAAACAATAGATTGATTTCTCAAATCAGATGTCTGTTTAAGTCCCTGCCCTGATTTTACAAACATTGACTTCGACCAAGCATAAAATCCAGTGAGGTGAAAATGAGGTCAGTATCAAAAAGTCAACATCAGAATCATCCTCATGGGGTGATTTAGGCTTAAATCACAGCTCTAAGCAATGTAAAGATACACACAGGGCCACACTGAGCATATAGGCAAATTAGACAATTTAGTACAGAGATCAGTAAACCTGATTTATAGTCATGCATCAAATCTCCAGGTATTACAATGAGTAACAATGAAATGGGAGGTGCTGTTAATTAGATGTGTGACCCCTGAATTGGCTCCTCGGGGATAGGTTGCCTGCTGGTGACGATTTGAATACTTGCAAACATTTACTAATATGAATTAGCAGATTAGTCCATGATTCATTCTTTTTACTCTCAGCCACCTTCCCCTGCCTCATCCCTTGCTCCTTCCCTACCACTGACCATGTGGAATAAAGGAGTCGGTATAAACATACAGCTCTACTGGATGAGCCCAAGGAGATATAAAAGTTGAACCAGTTCATGTTACATAAGGGTGGAGGTATAACAATAAGAGACAGCTGAGCTAATCTGCAGAGTTGAAAAGACAAGATAGTTGAAGCATCCTCATTATAGCTTAAATTTAAGAAGTTAGTGTTCCTGGTGCAGACCCTAACTCTATCGGAGAGTCTATTAGACAACAGGGTACTAAGATCAACACACCCAATTCCCATTTCATTGGTACTTATTGTAATGCCTGGAGATCGGGTGCATGATTGTCTAATTTGCCTTTATTCTCAATGTGACCCTGCACCTGGAAAACTAACTGTAGTAATTATGGTTTTGTTAAATGTTGGACAATACCTTTAACAATAGTCCTGTGATGTAAGATCACATGATCTACGTAAACCAGCCAGTGTAGAGATAGAGATGGAGTTGAAAGCACATGTGTAGCTGCTGCTGGCTGTATTGTAAATAAACCTAAAGTTTCCACTTAGAAAGTTGTCTGCTGATCAACTCTATTACAAATAGGTGACTCAGCCACACTACAACAAACTGGCAATGAGGATAAATCAGGATAAATCAAGATAAATCAGAATCAGTGCTGTACCTTGCCCAATGATCGCGAGTATCAATGTTCACTTAAAATAACAGAAGATATGCTCACCCAAAATGCCAACAATTTGGAGAATTGATCCCTTTGAGCTAGCCACAGTTGATTGATCTCAGTATATAGAATGCCTTGTGTTCTTCTTTCAAGCAAACAAAATCACGGGGAAGAGAAGAGGCGAGTGATTCTCTTGAGTACTTGTGGGAGAAAAACCTACAGTTTAATGTGAAGTTTAATGGTGCCATATTCCAAATCGGGCGGGAACAGTCAGCCGAAAATTGCGCGAAAAAGCGAGATTCTACCGCAAAGCGGGAAATAGCCTCTGCTATCCGAAAAATAAGAAGAAATAATTTAGCAGCTAAATCAAAGAACAACTTTAATCAACGTCTTTTAGCGATTGGCAGTTTAAAAAAGTAGAATGTTACTTTTGTCATAGAAGGTGGACATATAATGAAACAGTGCAAAGAGAGATTTACACAGGTTTGCAAACAACAGAAGAAGCTCAATGAAATCCACAGTGTAGAAGAGCCTGAAACAACAAATTCTGATATCAATTCGTTGTTTAACATGAAAGCTGGGAAGACAGAGCCAATATTTGTTCCAGTACAGGTGAATGGAAAACCAGTAACAATGGAAGTAGACACTGAAGCCTCCACTACTGTATTTGGAGAACACACTTTCAGATATTTGAACAATTGTGAACATCAATTAAATTTGGAACAAACATCTACCAAGTTGAAAACATACACAAGTGATGAAATCCAAGTAAAAGGTACCAGCAATTAGAGTTGGATGATGCCTCCCGGGAATTCGTCACAATTAATACCTACGTAGGGTTGTACCAATATACTTGCCTGCCTTTCGGTGTTTCCTCAGCTTGTGTCATCTGTCAGCGAACAATGGAAAGCTTACTGCAGGGGCTACCCCAGATCATAGTCTACTTCGACGATGTGCTGATAACCGGATTCACTGAAAAGGAACATTTGGCTAACCTCGAGGAAGTCCTAAAATGCTTTTTACAAGGAGTGCGACTGAAAAAGGAAAAATTCACTTTTCAAGCAAAGGAAGTAATCTATCTGGGCCATTGGGTAGAATCTCAGGGATAACACCTGGTTCAAGAGAAGCTTAAAGCAATAAGAGAGGCACCTGCACCCAAGAACTACTCTGAACTTCAATCATTTTTAGGAATGATACATTATTATGGGCGATTTATCAACAGTTCTGGCCCCTCTGCACTCACTGCTAAGAAAGAACCAATGTTGGTTTTGGGAGGCAGCCCAAAAAGATGCTTTCATGAAAGTGAAACAGCTGTTACACTCATCCAATCTGTTAGTGCTTAATGACCAGATGAAAGACTTGGTGCTAACATGTGATGCATCTCCCTATGGACTGGGAGCAGTACTATCTCATAGAATGGATGACGGCACAGGGGGGCAATAGGCTATGTATACAGGACACTTACCACAGCTGAAAAAGGATTTTCCCAGATTGCAAAGGAAGGTCTGTCCATCATCTTTGGTGTAAAAAAATTGCACCAATACATGCACAGCCGGCATTTCACGATTGTATCAGACCACAGACCACTATTGGGATTGTTTAGTGAGGAAAAGACTATACCACCCATAGACTCAGCAAGAATACAACAATGGGCCCTAATTTTGGTGGCTTATGAATACACCCTTGTAGGCCTGACATTCACATTGAAAATGCCAATGCCCTGAGTCGCCTGCCCTTACAAGAGAATGACAAACACGTTCCAATTCCATAAGAACTCATTTTATTGTTAAATTTTCCAGATTCCTCGTCAGTGTGTGCCAGACAGACCCGAGACTGGACATGTCGGGACCCAGTCCTATCTCCGTTGCAAGGCCAATTGTTACTGGTCGGTCCCAAGAGCCGGTCTCCGATGAAATTAAACCGTCCTTCAACCAAAGACACGAGATGAGCAGTCAAGATGGCATTCTATTGTAGGATGCATGGGTAATAGTTCCTCCAAAGAGAAGGGAGCCACTTTTAGTTGAACTACACAGTGCCCATCCAGGGATCTCCCGAATTAAGACCATAGCACGCAACTACCTATGATGGTCAGGGATGGATGGTGATATTATAAATGTGGTGAAGCACTGTGTGCAATGTCAGCAGCTGCAAAAGTTGCCAGTGGAAGCTCCATTGCACCCATGGGAGTGGCCTGGTAGAGCCTGGGTGAGGTTACACATCAAGTACATCAGAACCTTCCTTGGAACCACGTTTTTGCTGATTATAGATGCCCATTCCAAGTGGTTAGATGTTTATGAATTGAAGTCACCAACGTCAGCCGCTACGGTAGAGAAACTACGCCAGAGCTTCACCATCCATAGACTACCAGAAGTGGTCATATCCAATAACATCACTGCATTCACGAGTGCAACAATTTATCCAACAATTTATCAAACTCAACGGTATCACCCATGTGAAGACTGCACCAAACCATCCGTCATCAAACGGACTGGTGGAAAGGGCAGTTCAAACTTCTAAGGCAGGCATGAAGAAGAAGGTGATTTGTTAGAGACCAAGCTGGCACGCTTTCTTTCTCTCTACAGAACGACCCCTCACATGATGACAGGAGCAACACTTGCAGAATTGTTGATGAGACGCTGTCTTAGGACAAGACTGAGCCTAATATTTCCAAATTTGGAAGAGAGTTAAGGAAACCAAAAAGCTGCACATGATTTGCATAGTTGCAAGAGACAATTTACTGTTGAAGAAGCAGTATACGTGAAGAATTTTGGTGGAGGACTGAAGTGGTTACTGAGTAAAGTAAGTTCAGTGACCAGACCATTATCATGCCAAGTGGAAGTGGAAGGCCAGATCACGCATAAATATGTGGACCATTTAAGAAAAAGAGAAATACCACAAGATACGGTTCCACCTGTAACCATTACTAAACCAGTGTTTCCTGCTGAAGATGCTCAACTAAGGACTGACATGTCTAATGTCTCTATCAGGCTGGGAGACACTGAACTGCAAGTGCCCACCGAGGTACCTGATGTTCATGTAGTTCCAGAGAAGGTGGATCCTGAAAAAGAACCTGAAGCCGTGGAGCTGCGACATTCCACACGAATCAGGAAACCATCTGAAAGACTGAACTTGTAAGTTTCGTGACCTGCGTAAACATTATAATATCATGAGATAAATATACTTGTAAATACAATATGTGCAGCAAAGTTAAAGAAGAAGAATGTAGTAATTATGGTTTTGTTAAATGTTGGACTGTACCTTTAAGAATTGTCCTGTGATGTAAGATCACATGATCTGTGTAAACCAATGTGTTAGAAGCTACCTCCACAGTCAGTATAGAGACAGAGATGGAGTTGAAAGCACACGTGTAGTTGCTACTGGCTGAATTGTAAATAAACCTAATGTTTCCATTTAGAAAGTTGTCTGCAGATCAACTCGATTACAAATAGGCAACTCAGCCGCACTGCAACACTAACTATGCATCTCTATCACTACTAATATTCTATCTGATCCTGAGATAAGCTTCTTATTCCATATCACTCCATCATAAAGACTGCCTTCTTCCAACTCTGTAGCACTATTCATCTCCACCTCAGCTGAGGAAACACTCATCTATAATTATGTTAGCTCCATACTCAAACATTAAAATGGTCTCCTGGCTGGATTCCCATCTTTTACCCTCCAGAAACTGAAGCTCATCCAAGAGTCTCGCTCACCCATCACACCAGTTCATGCTAACCTACATTGGCTCCCTATCCACCAACACCTTGATTTTAAAAACCTCATCTTCATGTTCAAATCAGTTCCTTAACTTCATCAGGCTCAGCATGGTTCACCAACAATACAGCAGAATTGATGAAAATGTTGGGTCACTAGTTTGTTGCTAATTTATGTTGGCAGATGTGTGGAAGCTTCAAGGAGTGGACTGGCCTGATGAAAAATCGGAAATTCAAAGGCACCTGAGAAATGAAATGATTGCCAAAGGACTAATTGTGCAATTACCTGCAAACTATATTTAACTTAGTGACAGGCTCATTAGAAACACTGTAGAGACACTGTAGAGATTTTCTTTTCATTTGGCGCTATATAGTACACTTAGAACTGGCATCAATGCATGTTTTGTAAAATATAATGGCCCAGATTTTACTATATCAATAATATTATGACGTTGTCAGTGCTCACCGTTATTACTGGCTTATTACACGCCTTGCTTCCGCACATGCGCAGTTAAACATGGAAATCTGAAAGTTGCTGTTAGCAATATTTCTCCACAGGGTGCACTGTTGTAGTCTTTTTTGCAAGAATATGCAGAGATCACTGTGATGACATGAATTTAGGCTAATTACTCACTATCCTCACTGTCAAAAGACAGATGAAAAAGTTAGGCCCAGCACAACCAGTAATAGTGGAGCTTCAAAATGTAGTAAGTAATAATGACTTCTGACAAACCTCTCTGGCCTGAAAAATAATTGAAGTGTGGGGTCTCATTCCTTCGAAAAAAATCGACACTGTTAATGTTCATATTTTCACTTTTTACAGCTCTGTAGGCTGCATGTCCCAGTCAAGAATCTCCACTTTGATTGGTTGAAGAACCTCTCTGCCATTTGTCCTGCTCTTAGGCATTACAGATACCATATAGAAGACACCAAACTCAAACAGATGCTGGATGACTGGAAGTCTCTACTGATAGACTCACTAAAAGTTTGTGGGCAACTGTATACATGGTGAATTGTGAAAATAATTCCTTCACCACTAACAGCAAAATCCAGCCCAATAGAAGAGGTATGTGGCATTGGTATAAGAAATATGGATAGTTTGCTATTTTGTTTCGCTGCATGCCATCTCAGCATGACAAGATAAACCAGCTCTTATACTATGAAGTCTTATAGTTAACAACACTTGTTTCCTGGGGCTAAATCTCAGATGTAAATGGGAGGCAGTAGACAAGGTTTAAATGAACTTCTACCTCTCCCTGGGACTGAATTTTTAACTTGTCGGGTGCACGCAATTGGCTGGCCTGGGAGCAGACAGGAAATAGGATCCTGACAGTGATTGGTCCCTGACCGCGATTTCACACTGGTTGGCCAATTAACGGCCAGAAAGGCTCAGCACTGCCGGTGGGGGTGGGAAGAGGGCGGACACCGACGTCACCTCAGGTGCTGCTGAACGCTTCCAGTGAGCTTCCTGAAGGCAGACAGCTGCCTCAGGGAGCTGCAGGCCTCCACACAATAAACGAACCAACAAAGACACTGCAAAATATGCCCATGCAGCACAATCAAGCATCTGAAAGCACACCTCATAAAAAAAAACAGTCCCCAGATGTCTCTTTTTATTTTATTTCCCCACGGAGATCTCACGCCACCCTGGATCGAGGTTGGAGCAAAAATATAAAGGCCGCCTGGCCGATTGGCCCAGCCACCAACCGTAAAAGTGGACGGGCCACAAAAAATCGCTTCCAATTGCCTCCTTGGCTTAATTGCCCGCTTAATTGTCAGCGAGTGTGGCTTCCAACTGCATTGCACAGCTGCCAAGCAAGATATCGTGTGAGTGGGCAATGACATCAGGCTGCTTGCCCAACGTCATCTCATGCTATTTCATGGCCAGATGGGTCAGGCACACACCCGCCTGTGGGACATAAAATTCATTTGCTCTTATTTTCTGCAATCAAAAAGGTAAGTGAGCTCCATGTAGCTAGACTGTTCACTAAAATACCCTCTAGTCAAAGGGTTTGAAACAAACAAGGCCCTAACATCCAATCTTTCAGAAAAATCCAGGTCTCTTATCCTGGATGTGATACCTAGATTTATGGCTTACTGTCTAACTGCTAATGTGGAGCTTAAACAGAAAATCACACTCCATGTTGGCAAGGGTATCAGGCAATTATTAGCCACAAAAATTAATGCGTAGTGCTCAAGGCAATTTTGCAGGTAGAGTTTACAATATTTATGCAGGGATTTTCCATCCCATGGGATTGCTGCATGGAAGGACAGAGCAGGAATGAAGAAGAGCCCTGGTGTAGCAGCATCAAGAATGGGTTTCCAATTTTATTCTGCAAAGAAACCAAAGTATGTTTCCCCCTCATTTACTACACAACTATTGTAAACTGTATTTGCAAAATTGCCTTTGATACAGCACATTAATCTTTGTATCTTATAATTGCCTGGCACTCATGCCAACATGGAGTATGATTTTCTGCTTAAGTTCCAATATCCCTTCCTTAGCACTTAGAGAGTAAGCCATAAATCTAGACACTACATACAGCAGCAGATTAAAGACCTAGATTTTTCTGAAAGGTTAGATGTTATGGCCCTGTTTGTCTCCAACCCTTTGAGTAGATAATATTTTAATGAGTAATCTAGCTACATAGTGTTAACTTAGTCTTCATCAGAATTTGCATCAACATGCTGGATGGTTTTCTAGAACTCCACCAGTCTTTCATTTCTTTCTTTCAGGAGGATGCTTGCATTATAGCTGAATTCTTGTGGAAGATGCTCCTCACTGAATTGACTGCAGCTCCCTCAAAACAGCAATGACAGTTGACCTTTTGTAGAGGTGCCAACATGAGTAAATTCATATCTGAATTTATGAAGCATATAATTTAAAAAAAAATCTTCTTACTCCTGGACGGTAGCAGGAGATTTTAGTTACAACAGACCTCCAATTATTCCAGTCTGCTCTCTTTGCCTTGCTACAGTCACCCTTGCATTGCCAACATCTCTCCTGATTCCATGGTACAACACAGCCCATAGCGTTCCTTCTCATCCCTTGCCTTTAATGTTAACATCAGAGATTTTTCACCATTCTTACCAAACCATGGAGGATAAAAGCATCAAACATTTTTTTCTATCCAGGCAATGCATACTGAAAAAAGGGCAGCTTGATTGAAACTTGTGCACTTGCTAAATTTTTTTTTTTTGGTGAAGGAGATAAATGGATACAATTTGAAGTGATGAAAACCATTTTTGTATTTATTCCACTATGAACGAAATTTTACAAGTTTGTCTTTAACATCAACTTAATCTACCTTTACAGCCACATCTTTATTTTGGGCCAATTTTCACAAATACATTTTGGAACAGGAGGAAGACTGAGTGGAAAAAGGCACGGGGGGAAAAGAAATGTCATTAACTTCCGGTTATGATTACTTTTCACTCAGGGTGAGAATGGAGTAAAGCAGTTCGACTAAAGTGCTTGTGGGGGCCTGGGGAAGTGGGGGAAGGTGCTTCATGAACATTGAGTAGGAATAGGATTGTAAACTCTGCAGGGGAGATGGTGGCATAGTGGTAATATTGCTGGACTAGTGTTCCAGGCTAGTGATCCAGGGGACATGGATTCAAATCCCACCACAGAAGCTGGAGGAATTTAAATTCAATTAATCGATCTGGAGTACAACACTAGTCTCTGTCATGGTGACCAGGAAACTATTACCAATTGTCATAAAAACCCATCTGGTTCACTAATACACTTTAAGGAAGGAAATCTGCCACCCTTACCTGGTTTGGTCTACATGAGACTTCAGACCCACAGTAATATGATTGACTCTTAACTATCGTCTGAGATGGTCTAACAAACCACACTCAGTTCAAGGGTAATTAGGGATGAGTAACAAATGCCAGCTTTGCTGCCTACATCCCATGAAAGAATAAAAAAAAGTGTCTCCTGCCAATGCAAGATGGCCACTGATACCTGTTTGTGCACAGGCAACTGTCTGCAAAAAAATAAACCTCCTCCAAGAACACTGCTGCAAGCAACTAAGGAAAGTAATGATTTGAATCACGTTCAAAAAAACTTGATTTGAAACTCAGGTGCTGAACAGCAAGTACTCAAAGGAGCAACAGAGAGATGGGAGTCATAAATAACATCAGGAGCACTGAACAGGAGATGAATCAAAGGCAGAGATATGGAAGTGGATGATAGAAGGAAAAAAAAGATCTTGGTACCATCTTTTATTATTGCCCTAATGAATGGAATTGTTCTCTTCACACACCAGTTGCTTTGGGCTACAAATCTCCAGAGCCCCTTGATTACAATGAAACAGGGACATGCATTTAAATCCTGGGGCTGAATAATGATTTGGAAAATTTTAAAACAGGCACTGGTACCTGCTTATTAGTAATTAGGTTTGGAAACATGGCCCTATTATCCAACTATAATTCAATTTTAAGAAGTTACCTGGTCCCAGTTTATTAGATTGTTAAGCAAAGTTTAAGTTGTACTTTACAGAATTGTATTATAATTTTATCCAAAATTGCTATTGTTTATTTTGATGAACCTTTTTTAAAATAAATATTATGTGCAGTTGTGCTGGTGAAATGTAAACACTACTTTTATTTTATTTAAGAAAAGAATTGTTATAGAAACTAACTCTGGAGAGATTGGGATTTTAAATTGAATTTACAGTTTTCAGTATGAAGGGGGTTGATTATCATTTCAAAAGGGAAGAGCTGATAAGAATATGCACCAGGCACACAGTTATATTTTTGTGAAGCAATAATTTTGTTTATCAAATTGTATCTTTGTACCAGGTAGGAAAACTATTTTGGGGACATTTGAACATTGATGATGCCCCTTAAAATTAATTCTGCTCCTGTATTTATGTGTTTATGGAAAGAGTGGCTGCCATTTCTAGCTGGAAAGATTGAGCCTAAAAGTGGTGACAGATGGTGTAAAATATTGTGGCTTTTGGGTTATTAGTTTACTATATGAATGCTACATATGGGCTCTGATATTAACAGGGAGGCAGGGGAACATGGGGGAGTATAGCAGTGGGCAAAGAACTTGGCAAGATCAGGGAAATGGAACAATTTTGAGAAGACTCCCACCTGACAGGTAACCAGATTTGCTGCCCAGCCAGCTGATCGGAATTATAAGTTGTGGTCAAAGGCCACAACCAGGGACTTGTGGGAGAGATTCCATTAATGGAAGGTTAGGCTGTCATCGGGAATTAGTGGAAGGGGAAAATGCCTCCTTGTGAGGGCTGAGGGAAGCACTCCTGCTCCTGTTGGCCCACAAGGAAGGCTAAATGGGCTGGTTTTCAACACTTTCGTTCAGGATTCAACGCTTCCCATGTTGGATCTGCTGTTGGGCTACTAAAAGCACAAACCTCATCCTTACCTATAGTTTAAAACCGAGGCTGCTGTGACTGTGACAGTCACATGTTGAGACCAATTATAAATTGCTTCTGAAGCATTATAGAGTCCCTGCATGAAACAAAATCAAGCTTATATTCTTATATAATTCCTTAATTAAGGATATGTCTGGTATTCATTACTACCTGTAGTGTATCAGTGATACTATGCACTTCTATAAAGGAACTCATGCACAAAGGCATACTGTAATTGTGCAGGGTGATCATTAGCAAATTTACTTACTTCCAAAAGTATACTGACAAATAAATATTGTAATGTCTTTGACAAGAATGTGGAGCATTTCCTTTTTGAATTTATACAAGCTCCTATTGACATAGTAATGTAATTACCAAGGGGCACCGATTTTCAGTGTGCTCAGGGCTGAAGATTTGACCACTGAAACAAATTTCCACCTTGCTGCAGTGGCACTTTCTCTGGAACACATTAAACCTTTGCCCTGTGTCTTATGTCTTTGATATGGGTTATGCCATAGCAAAACTCAGAGCAACCTTTTTCAATGAGTGCACAATTCTAAGAGTAATGCCTGTTTATTCTCGCTCTATATCAAAGAGCAGGATCTTTAATTTTCCTTTATGGACCTTCAAGGTGATTGAGATCATTTTCTTTGTTTCACCATTTATTGATTCCTGTTATATTAGTTTGGAATGTTGTCACTCTATCTCGTCGGGAGGGTTGTACGGGGACAGGTGTGAACGCAATCAGCGGCCCCGATCAGGTCCACGCCGCCATTTTACCTGGGCAGGTCAATTAAGGCCTTCCCAGCGAGACACACACCTGGACGCGCTGTGCGCTCCCTATGCGGGCGGGCAGGGGGGGGCGGGGCGGGGGGTGGGTGGGGGTGTGGGGTGGATTCCCTGGGCTTGGGCCTGCGCTCATTCGCGTTTTTAAAAGCTAAATACAGAAAATAAAACACATGAGCTGGGACATGTCAAGGAACATTAATGGAAAACTTTATTTCATTTATAAAAACTTCATGAAACCTCATCCCGCCCGTGGATGAGGTTTCATGAAAAATGCGAAGGCCGTCTGGGCTTTTTGCCTGCTCGTCAACCTTAAGGTTGGACAGGCAGCACATTTAACTTTTAATTAGTTTTTAACAGGCCTTAATAGGCCTTTGACAGTTCGGCAGGCGCGCAGCCGACTCAGCTGCGCGCCCGCCGAACTGAAAATCTAAATGACGCGTGGTGAGATCGGGACGCACGCCCAATGTCACCGTGCATCATTTTACGTGTCGGCGAGCAGGCCCCGCCCGTGCTCGCTGACCGGAAAATTCTTCCCTATATATCAATGATACATTTTCTATTAAGATGCTGAGTCAACACATGAATCAATCGGAATTCATCTGAAAAGGCATCTGAGATTAATGATGCAATGGCGGAGGGCAACTAATACTTGCAGCTAGTTGTGGAAGGCTGGGGCTACAATAGGTGTAGAGCAAGATAAATTAGCTATAGCTTCTGAGCTTATAAAGGATGTTACAACAAAGATAGCTTTTCTGTGTGATAGATTGTAAAATTGCTGATTGATGCATACAGAGCATTGTAATGAATGAACAATATTTTTAATACACTAAGAGGTAGAATGTGAAGCAATAGGTGAGACCTGGAGGTTGGTGAGGTTATGGGATATCCATAAACATTCTTTTTTGATATTTATATTACATCTCAATGAAGGTTGTCGCAATCTTCATAGAGACCAATAACCAATAAGATATCTGAATTTCCACAGAGTGACTGAAAGGCTCACACAAGATTTCAAGTTTTAAGACTTTTACTGTAACTAACAAACCGAATACAACACTACTTTGCAGACAACTTAGACACTAAACTACAGAAAAGAAACTCCTCATTTAACTTCTAGCACAGCTAAAAACCTCCCAATATGGTTGTATGTTACACTGTCCCTTAAGTGGACACTTCATTCCCCAGGAACCAGTCAAAATCTAATTTCAGGTCCTGATGGATGGTTTCCATTTTCTTTTCTGAGCAATTTCCAATCCCAGAACTGACTTTCACTGTGAGAATTCCACAGGAGATTCTATAGCCAATGCCAGGCATATCTTTCAGCCTCCTTTAAATCCCCATGAACTCAGTCTCTTCAATTTGAGCAAGAGTTCCTACTGACATTCTGCATGGTGACCATGGAGTCAGGATTTTCTCTGTGTCACATGCAATACTGGCTGCCTCTCTCACAAGCTCTGACTCTCAGATGGCTGCATACTGACTTCTATCCATGATTTTCAGGGGCACCTTAAAAACCCTCCCTATACTAAAATGGCTTGCTATATACTTTTCCCTTCCCAAAGCCCATCTCCATGGCAACACGGCGCATGGGCCTTGTATCCATGTAGAAATGCTAATTAGCTATCCTCTACTCCCCCAACTTGGAATTACACAGATGGTTAAAAGTAAAATCATTTATATACATTTGAACTAATGAACATATTAATTAAGAGATGTAGGCCACTAGAGCCTGCTCCACCATTCAATAAGATGATGGTTGATCTGATTGTGGCCTCAACTCTACATTCCACTTACCCCGGATAACCTTTGACTCCCTTGTTAGTCAAGAATCTATCCACCCCCATTCAATGACCCTGTTTCCACCGCACTCCAGGGAAGCAAGTCCCAAAAGGTCATGACTCTCTGAGTGAAAAATTTCTTCTCATCTCTGTCTTAAATGGGACACCCCTTATTTTTAAACTGTATCCCCTAGTTCTAGTGTCTCCCACAAGGGGAAATATCCTTTTAACATCCAACCTGTCATGTCCCATCAGGATCCCATTTGTTTCAGTAAGATCAACTCTCATTCTCCTAAACTCCAATGAATACAGGCCCAGCTTGTCCAACCTTTCTCATAAGATAAACCCCGGTCCCAGGTATCAGTCAAGTGAACCTTCTCTGAACTGCTTCTAATGCATTATATTGTTTCTAAAATAAAGAGACCAAAACCATACACAGTGCTGATGATGTGTTCTCACAAACATCCTATACAACTTTAGGAAAACCTCTTTAATTTTATATTCCATTCCCTTTGCAATAAACAACAACATTCCATTTACCTTCCTAATCACTTGCTGTATCTGCATACTAACATTTTGTGATTCATGTACCAGGACAGCCAGATCCGTCTATAACTCAGAGTTCTGTAAACTCTCTCCATTTAAATAGTATGCTGCTTTTCTATTCTTCCTGACAAAATGGACATGTCAATTTTCCCACATTATACTCCATCTGCCAAATCTTTGCCCACTCAATTAACCTATCTATGTTCCATTTCAGACTTCTTATGCCCTCTTCACAACTTACTTTCCTACCAATATTTGTGTTATTCATAAATTTAGCAACTATACATTCAGTCTGTTCATCCAACTCATTTTGGACAAAGTATGGGTAGAAACTTCATGTGGAATCAATAGTTCCTTGTGCTGATTTAGTATATGCTCCTGACATGCCTCACACATCTTGATGACAACTCCAATGTCATTGTTCATAACCAGCCAATAGACTATCTCTATTGCAAGTCTTCTCGTCCGAGCTATGCAAATGTGTGGGTGATGTAGTTGATGAACAATATCAGAGTATCAGAGTACAAAGATTCTGGTATGCTAACCTGCCTGCCTTAAAAACTAACTCCTCAGGGGATGCCTAGCTTGTCCTGATTAGTCAAGATGGTCTCACATGTTTGTGGACATGCTGAATTGAATCTGGCCAACAGTCGATGATGATTTTCTACAGTTTCTGTAGTGTGGAATCTTTTGCTGTTTCTTCTCGTAGCTACTGGCATTTGCATTGCGCAAAATATACCAGATCAATTTGGATAACATCTTCAAGTCCGATGTCAATGAAGTCAACTTGTGGATCCAAGGATACATCTTCTGTTTTCGCTGGCTTAGTCAATCTGTTTAGTGTATCTGATGTGACCATTAAGTTACCTGGCTTGTACTTAATCTCACAGTTATAACCTTGAACCATTATCAAAAGATGTTGCAATCTGGGCGGTGCACTGGTCAATGGTTTTCACCAAATCATCTCCAGTGGTCTGTGATTCGTCTCAAACATAAATCTTTTGCCAAAAAGATAGGTATAACAATTCATGATTCCAAATACTAGAACTAATGTCTCCTAATCAATGTTGGAATAGTTGGATTGCGTTACTGAGAGAGATTTTGAAGCAAATGCAAGTGTTTTTTTTTTGTAGTATGTGGGCTCCCAGACTTTTCTGTGAAGCTTCTATCTCCAGGGCAGTTGTCTCCCTAGGATCACAAAATCGTAATGTCGATGCTTCTGATAATGACTGTTTCAGTGCTTCAAAGAGGTATTGTTGGTCTTTGTACAACAGGAAAGGCATATCCTTTTTCAACAATCCCCTTAGCAATGAAGATTTTTGAGTGAAATTAAGAATGTATGGAGACAAGAAGTTTAAGAAGCTTTGGCAGCTTCAAAGATAGTTCTTATCTTGAGGAGTTGGAGTGGTTTAATATCATCTATTTTACTTGAATCAGGACCCATGCCAGCCCTGGAATAAATAGAACCAAAGAAATTGATCTGCTGCACATTGATGGCACACTTTAGATTGTTGAACTGCAATCCTTACCTGCTGCTTGTATCAATAAGTGCAGATTATGGTCAGGTTCTTGCTTAGTTCTGTCCACAACAGCAATGTCATTGTCAATACAGATGCATCCTGTCACAGTGCATGTAATGCGGTTCATGTAAACTTTAAAGAGATCCTGGCTAACAGATAGTCTGAAAGAAAGTCATTGAAAACAGTACCACACAAAAGAGATACAAAATGTACTAAGCTTCTCCGTGAGATGTACTGACCAGTAGCCATATTTGGCATCAAGCTTCGGGAAGAATTTTGCACGTGAAAATCTTGGATTTAGCTCTTCTAATGTGAGTATTTTGCGAGGACAACAGTTCAAAGTTGTGTTTAAATATCGAGACATACTCTCAATGATCCATAGTTCTTTACAACATGCATAATTGAGCTGCACTAATCTGTGTGTTTTTGTAGTCTTCTAATGATTCCGTCTTTCATCATTTCATCTAACTCAACCTTCAAATTCTCTTATAAGTGGATGCTGCACTTACATGGTGGATCAATGGATAGACTTGCATTCTCCTGCAAGTCTAATTTTGCAGCTTCCATGAAACAACCAATTTTGTGGAAATGTTCTAGATATTTCGTTGTTGGGTTTTGAAATGAGGTGATTGAAGTAGTTTCTGAAGGTGAACTGGCTTGTAAGGTCTGACTAATTCCATGGATTATTACTAGTATGAGGTCATAGCATTCTGGTAGAGCTGCAATCGGTGGGCCGTTATTCTCCATCATGTAGAGCATCTGTGACACCCAGGAGGATTGATTGTACTTGCATTCCAGGACTATTGAACCTACACATGGAATTAGTTAACCATTGTACACTGAGAGTTTTACAGCAGCAAGTTTTACCATGGCCCTCCATGTCTATGGATATATGTCTTTTAGAATTCACATGTGTAGCATGTTGGCACTTGTCCATGTCAATCTTGGTCAATAAGGAGTAGTTACCAACTTTCTTAGGGCAAATAATTCAAATCTTGGCAAACACTTCAGATGATGTGATGGCTTCTATGTTTTCAACGAGTTTGATGGTGTGAAGTCTGTGTTCACCACGCTTTGTCTCATTGTGCACATCATCGTCATTTTCTGGTTTGTCAATCACCTCATGTATATGTGTCTGATGGGATACTGGGTGGACATTCTTATTGCTTGAAGATACCCATTATATACAGTCTGTTTGGATCAGTGCATGGCTATTTGTAGCAGCATCTGCCTTTGCTCTAGTGCACTGTCATTGCCAATGGATTTTTCTGCCACATGCTTTGCAGATCTGGTAGAAAACTGAGCATTCCCTTCGTGCATGCAGAAGGCCACATCTTCAAACCTTGATAGGTTTAGGTGCTCTGGTGATTGTGGTTGCGCTTGGGTCTTGTAAGCTTTGTCAACCTGCGAGGATTGCTTTGTATTTATGTCTATCCTTGAGTAGCTCTTTGATGCTACACGTTTTTAGCTTGTCCAGCAGATCATTCTGGAAGGCTTCCATGGGAGTGGACGCGATCACCAACTTAACAATTCTGCCTCGTGGCTTTGCGTTTGAAAAGTCACAGTATGTACTATTTTTCTCTGCACCTGCTGATGAAGTGGTCTGTGGATTCTGCAGGCTGTTGTTGAAATGACATGAACCCTAGTTGATGAATACGGGAGTTTAACCTGATTCTGAACTAGCCTCCCAATGTATTCCATATCTTTTAGGGATCTTTTAGCTCTTCTTCTGTTAATCCTGATGTGTTCAATCTTCATTCCCAACTGCCAGGTGAATTTTTATGGCTTGGTTGTCTGGTTCAGACACCTGAATCAAGAAACCATAACTCCGCACGTTGTTTAAATATCTTGAATTTGGATATTAGGTCAGATGCATCCCAATTCAAACCGGTGAATTTTGTGGACATTATGACAATATACCTTTGACCATCCTTCTCCTATAGTTCCTGGGGTGAGTGTTGCTGTAACCACTTTCACACGCTTTTCCAAAGCTCCACCCATGATAATCATGACTCTCTTTGGTCTGATTTTTATGACTTTTTTGATTTGTTTATTGACTTGTTAGACTCTCCCTCGCTCGCTATCAATCTGGACAATAACCTGGTCACTCGCCTTCCCCAGTTGAGCTAACGTAGTGCTGGTCCTCTCAAGATGCTGTCCTACTCACCACAAGGGATCTGTCTGCTTACCAGTTTTTTGTTTGAGCACTATCCTGGCACTGTGTCTTCAAGGCTTTTCTGTACAATCATCATGCTGTGATTTCAACACACTCCGTGCTACGTTTATACAGAGGCACAAAGCTTGAAGACAGCGGCAGCAGAGTTGTGTACTGTATGCTCTGCTTAAAAGCAAAACTAAACTGGATCGCATGAAACACACTCCCTTTCTAGTAATGTCATGCTCCCATCCCTTAAAGGCATATTACAATATTCCCACACTATGCACTCTTATTCTGTGTGGGAACATTTGAGGTGACACCTTGTCAAATGCCTTCTGGAAATCTAAGTATACCACAACCACAGGTTCCCCTTTATCCATGTTGCTTGTTACCTCCTCCAAGAACTCCTAGAAATTAGTCAAACATGATTTCCCTTTCACTAAACCATGTTGACTCTGCCTGATTGTATTGAGATTTTCTAAGTGCCCGGCTATAACCTCTTTAATAATAGATTCCAGCAATTTCCCTGATGTCAAGCTAACAAACCTGTAGTTTCCTACTTTCTGGCACCCTCCTTTCTTGAATATTAGAGCAAATTCATTGTTTTCCAATCTGATGGGACCTTTTCACAATCTATGGAATTTTGAAAATTAATGCATCTATTATTTCAGCGGTCACTAATTTTAAGACTCTAGGATGAAGTCCATCAAGACCTGAGGACTCGTCAGCTTTTAATCCTAATAATTTTCTTAGTACACTTTCCCTGGTGATTGTAATTGTTTTAAGTTCCTCCCTCCCTTTCACCTTGTGATTCACAATTCTCCCTCAGAGAAGTTGTGAACCATAGTTTTGATTTGGGAACCTTTAGAAAGGTAAGTTCAAAAGGTCCTACCCATACCCTCTATACCACTTCCATATCCTTCATGACTCCTATGCCACCTACATGGCCTCATTACCCCTCCATACACATTCACCAATTATACACTCTGTATAGAAACAATGAGCCATATAATAAAAAATGGCAAGCGTTGAAATGTTGAGGAAAAAACGATTCATTCAAAAATATTCTTCGAAAAAAACTGTTGTTCCTACAATCCCATAAACGTGTCAATCAGTAGGACAAGTATAGCATCAATAACATAAGTGTTTATCCATTTACACTTCTTCATTTTGTACAAATAAACGTTCAGGCATTGACAAAAGAGATCACAAAAAATGACTTATTATATCCACATAAAGATGTCGATCAAGCATAGTAAACATTCCACTCCATTGTCAAAAAAGACCCCCTCCTGAGTTAATATATTTGTGAGTGTGGAGCTCAGTTCCAGTTGTTCCTTCAGCCCTTCTGACTGACCTTTATATTCTCCACTTCCCTCTGCCCCACCTCCTGGAATATAGCTTTTAGTTGTCTCTGTCTCACTATTCGAATGCTGTCCCTAAAGCCCAGTGCCTTGCTACTTAGAAGGTATTCTTATCTCATCAAAATGGAGGATGGATCATTCAAGAGTTAGTGGCTGAGACACTAAAAAAACTAATCACCTAGACCATGACAATAACAAAGGTCTGTCCAGACATAAGCTAATCAATTATATTTTGAAATCATTATGGGGAGAGAGATCATGTAACCAGAATAACCATTTCGAAATGTAGTTTAGTGGAATACACAAGCTGCTCAAAACAAGAGTCTGGAAGAAGTCTGTCAATGAAGCAATAACACCATCTGTCTCTCCTCTCTCTCTCACTCTCTTAAGTTCAAGACCTTTTCTGATGCATTTTTGGAAGCCACCACAGGGGTAGAGAAGTTCCATCAAAAATAACATCAGGTACAATCACACTGACTTTTGGAAAATACGGATTATGGTTTTAAAAGAGACCATCTCCAGAAGTTGCAGTTTGCATTAGCCTCAACTCCACTGGAGATTTCAAGACTACCATAGAAAAATTCTGCCTCAGTCAATGATACCAGCGAAGGACTCATAAACAGTAAATGCTATTCTTTTGCCTTTTATCAGTGAATTTTAATTTGGCCGAAGAGTAACTTCCTGCTGTTGAACTTTTAATTTTGCATGTGTGCGCGTGTGCATGCGTGCGCGTGTGTGTGTGTGCATGTGTGTGTGTGTGTGCATGTGTGTATGTGTGTGCACTTGTGTGTGTGTGTGTGTGTGTGTGTGTGTGTGTTTGTGTGTGTGTTTGTGTGTGTGTGGTCTGCAAAGGTTGGGATGTGGCTTTATATTTTTAAATATCTTATCTTTATCTGGGTGAGTTTTTTGCTCAACAAAAACTAACCCCTTTTGTTTAAACACAAGAAAGCCTGTCAGACTGGTTTCTTTGCAATTGGCACATAAATGGTTAAGCGCAGAGACTGTATTAATACCTTTAAAAAAAACCATGTTATGATCAATTGAGGAGTGGGGAAGACAGGTAATTCCTTACGTGTGTCATCCCCCAGTCGTTCCAATTGATAATTGATAAAAAGAGGCATCATTGACTTTGAGCTTACAACAAGATTCCTAAGCTATATCAGCAAGAGGCAGTGACAGAGGACAAGGTTTCACGGTGCAGTACTGAGAAATGTTATATGATGTATATGTAGAAAGTGAACAGCTTGGTTGATTTAATTCTCTGAACAGTTACTAAACGTATTTCAAGTGAAACACCAACTTGATCATAAAATCAATATGTCTTCATTTTTATGACGTATGTGCTGCAACACAGCAGAATTGTATTTGTACTGCAAAGTATCGTATTAATACAAAGAACAGTAGTATATCAGTGTCATAGAAGAAACTTTAAAACTACATTACTACTGGTAGCTCATTGATAATAAACTTTGACAAAAGTTATAACTAAAGGAATAAATGGCATGGTCAATGGCACTGAGCAACAATAACATCAAGAACAACCACTTGTATTTATATAGCACCTTTAAGATTGTAAACTGTCCCAAGATGTTTCACAAGAGCGTTATCAAATAAAATTTGATATTGAACCACAAAAAGAGATCCACTGGGTCCTTCACACTGGGCCTGCAGTCCCGGCAGCACTAACGGCTGGGACTTCCTCCCAGTGAGGGGCGGAAGTCCCACTCATTCCTCATTGTTGCCTCTTGCCACCTGCAGCGTATTATTGCTGCTTGACAGACTTTTTTCAATCAGTTGGTTTCCAACTGACTGTTTAGTCAGGGGTGGTTTCCAGTCCATTATGACTTTCCTTTGGAACTGAAGAGAGGTAGAAATGTGATGGGTTTTATGGTGTTGCAAAAAGGGGGAGGATCAGGTGCAATAAAAAGGGTCAGGGATAGGTTTGTGTAGGGGCCCGGGGAAGATTAAATACTAACAATGTCAGAGAACAAAAGACAAAGGGAGTGGTAATGATTGTAATAAAGAAACAAAGCATAGGTCCAGAGTAAGTGTCAAGAGCAGAATATAAAGGTCAACTCAGTATGAAAGCAAAAACAAGATACAGACTGGCACTTGGCAAAAAACGTTCAAAATGGAGAGCAGAGTTCATGGTCTGAAGTTGTTGAACTCAATGTTGAGTCCAGAAGGTTGTAAAGTACCAAATGGGAAATGAAGTGCTGTTCCTCCAACTTGCATTGGGCTTCACAGGAACATTGTAGCGGGCTGAAGACAGAAATATGAACATCAGAGCAAGATGATGAATTGAAATGGTAAGCAACCAGAGGGTCGGGGTTATGCTTGCAGACTGAGTAGAGGTGTCCTGCAAAGCCGTCACCCAGTCTGCATTTGGTCTTCTCAATATAGAAGGGATTGCATTGTGAACAGTGAATACAGAAGATTAAATTGAAAGAAACACAAGTAAATTGCTTCTTCACTGGAGGACTGCATAGTATGAAAAAGCTGTAATGAATTGAACTTGAATGCGTCATGGTGCTTTTGAGGTATGGCTACTGTTGTGTTGGTTAAAATAATGGATTATCTAGCAACAAAAGCATTTACTAAAGAATTTCTGGCATAACTAAACTGGAATTTGTCTGCTTTGTAACCATGCATTCTAGTTCCCCAGCTTTCCAAATAGAAAATGATGGTTAAATTTATCCAGTGAAATGTTAGAGGATATCCTTTAGGAAGGTCCCAGGAAACACATATCAGGAAATGGCCGGCTGTACGAGGGAAGTCCAGGATCACAGAATCGTCACGAGAAGTTCAAGAAGAGTCAGGGCTTTTAAAGTTGACTGATGAATGATTAAACAGACATGTGGGTTTTGATTCAAAGGGTTGTGTCCATTGCTCTCGTGCCCACATATCTGTCCTTGGCCTGCTGCAATGTTCCAGTGAAGCCCAACCCAAAGTGGAGGAATAGCACCTCAATCTTCCGATTAGGCACTTTACAGCCTTCTGGACTTAACATTGAGTTCAACAACTTCAGACCATGAACTCTTTCCTCCATCCCCACCCCCTTTTCCCCAACCCTTCTCCCCAACTGCACCCCTGCTCCCTGCAACCACAGGGTCATCAGTCACTTGTTCTTATGTTTTGCTTTCACAGAATGCTGACTCTTGTTGTGCTATTAACACGTTTTGCTATTTTACCTTTATGGCACTATCAGCATCTTCTTTAGTCTTTAACACTACCATTAACATTCCCTCTGTCTTGTGTCCATGACATCTTTGTCAAACATCTCCTGAGCTTCTACCTATCCCTGGCCTCCTATTTTTCTCCACCTGCTCCTCTCCCCTCTTAAATAACATGAAATCCATCACATTTAAAAATGTTAACTGTTTCTCTCACCAGAGATGCTGCCAGGCCTGCTGAGCTTTTCCAGCATTTTCTGCATTTATTTGTGTTCATTGGGCCTGATTATGAGTGTAAAATTAACACACTGATGGGTTCTTATCCTAAAATAGTTTTGCTGCTGAAAATCAAATGGAAACAGGGAAGTAAACAAGATAAAGCTTTTTTTCAGTGAATCCACTGTCTGTACCAGGGAGAAAATAGAGGGAAAAGACCAACAACATGCAAACCTTGTTTCAGGCAGCTTGTTTGGAGGATGATTGCTGGGTATCTCTTTGGAGGATTTTGGAAATCATTAGAAAACCGTTAACTGAAAATGGATTCAAATTTAATTTTCTCACCCCTCCAAGTTAATGGATATTGACCCAGACACACCAGTCTGCATTCATTTCCTATATTCAGCACTATTCCCAAGGTGTCTAAATACTCAGTCATGCGGCTGTACTTTATGTGCCTCCACTGGGTGTGTTTTCGCTTGGAGGCTCATTAATTATGCATCAGCAAGCAGCTCTCCGAATCATATGATGGAGCGGGCACTGATTCGTCCGCCCCACCATCACGTAATGCGGTCAAAGGTCCGGGAGCCATGTTTAAGCACCATCTGAACACACACATTCACTCTCTCCAGGCCAGTTGTGTGCAGGAATCTTCTTCACATGACTCGACCCAAGAAAAAAAGCTGCTCCCGGGTTCGGCACTGACTCCCTGGAGGCCCTCATCCATGGAGTCTGCCAGCACTGGGATGTCCTCTACCCAAGGAATGGCTCCAGGAGGCCCACCAGCCTCATCTCGCCAGTGTGGGAGGCACCTTGCTACCTTAAAAACCACATTCAGTATGCAGTTAGCAATCTTAGATCAGTAGCTAGGAACACTTTTAGTTTATTCTGCTGGCATGTGAGTCAAGCCCTCAGATCAAGCTTTCACATTTAAACAAACTTTGCTGAAAGTTACAAACTGTTCACAAGTTTCAGTGTAACCCACAGTGTCAAGCCTTACACTTGCTTTGCAGCACCACAAATGTAGCAGTAAAAGATGCATCCTTAATTGCATCATACTTTAACAACAACAGCAACAGCTCGGCATCACATAGCACCTTTAAAACTTTCACAGGAGCATTATCTTTTTTTTTACTCATTCAGGGGCTTTGCTGGCTGGGCTAGCACTTATTGCCCATCCCTAGTTGCCCATGAGAAGGTGGTAAGAAGGAGCTGCCTTCTTGAGCTGTTACAGTCCATGTGATGTAGGTACACCCACAATGCTGTTCGGAAAGGAGTTCCAGGATTTTGACCCAGCAACAGTGAAGGAACAGTGATATATTTCCAAGTCAGGATGGTGAGTAACTTGGAGGGGAACTTGCAGGTGGTGGTGTTCCCATCTATCTGCTGCCCTTGTCCTTCTTGATAGTAGCAGTCATGGGTTTGTGAGGTGCTGTCTAAGGAGCCTTGGTGAATTCCTGCAGTGCATCTTGTGGATGGTACGCACTGCTGCTACTGTGCGTTGGTGGTGGAGGGAGTGAATATTTGTGGATGTGGCCAATCAAGTGGGCTGTTTTCATCTGCATGGTGTCAAGCTTCTTGAGTGTGGGAGCTGCACACATCCAGGCAAGTGGGGGGGTATTCCATCACACTCCTGACCTATAACTTGTGGACAGGCTTTGGGGAGTCAGGAGGATTCCTAGCCTCTGACATGCTCTTGTAGCCAAAGTATTTATATGGCTAGTCCAGTTCAGTTTCTGGTCAATGATAACCCCCAGGATGTAAATAGTGGGGGATTCACGGATGGTAATGCCATTCAACATCAAGGGGTGATGGTTAGATTCTCTCTTGTTGGAGATGGTCATTGTCTGGCACTTGTGTGGCACTAATATTACTTGCTGCTTGTCAGCCCAAGCCTGGATATTGTCCAGGTCTTGCTGCATTTGGACATGGACTATTTCAGTATCTGAGGAGTCACGAATGGTGCTGAACATTACGTAATCATCAGCAAACATCACCACTTCTGACCCTATGATGGAAGGAAGGTCATTGATGAAGCAGGTCAAGATGGTTGGGCCTGGGACACTATCCTGAGGAACTCCTGCAGTGATGTTCTGGAGCTGCGATGACTGACCTCCAACAACCACAACCATTTTCCTTTGTGCTAGGTATGACTCCAACTAGTGGAGAGTTTTCCCCCCTGATTCCCATTAACTCGTTTTGCTAGGGCTCGATGTCACACTCGGTCAAATGCTGCCTTGATGTCAATGGCAATCACTCTCACCTCACCTTGGGAGTTCAACTCTTTTGTCCATTTTTGAACCAAGACTGTAATGAGTTCAGGAGCTGAGTGGCCCTGGCGGAACCCAAACTGGGCATCAGTGAGCAGGTTATTGCTAAGTAGGTGCTGCTTGATAGCACTGTTGATGGCTTCGTCCATTATTTTACTGATTATGGAGAGTAAATTGATGGGGTGGTTACTGGCTGGGTTGAATTTGTCCTGCTTTTTGTGTGCAGGACATACCTGGGCAATTTTTCACATAGTCGGGTAGCTACCAGTGTTTTGGCTGTACTGAAACAGCTTGGCCAGGGTTGCAGCAAGTTCTAGAGCACAAGTTTTCAGTACTATTGCCAGAATATTGTCAGGGCCCATAGCCTTTGCAGTATCCATTGCCTTCAGCTGTTTCTTGATATCACATGGAGTGAATCAAATTGGCTGAAGACTGGCATCTGTGATGCTGGGGACCTCCGGAGGAGGCCGAGATGGTCCATCCACTTGGCACTTCTGGCTGAAGGTTGTAGCTGAATGCTTCAGCCTTATTATCATTGAGTTTGGGATATTTAAGGAGCCTCCTCCTCCAGTGCTTTGTTTAATTGTTCACCACCATTCATGACTGGGTGTGGCAGGACTGCAGAGCTTAGATCTGATCCATTGGTTGTGAGCTCGCTTAGCTCTGTCTAACACTTGCTGCTTATGCTGTTTTACATGCAAGTAGTCCTGTGTTATAGGTTCACCTCATTTTTAGGTATGCCTGGTGCTACTCTTGGCACGCCCTCCTGCACTCTACATTGAACCAGGGTTGATCCCCTGGCTTGATGGTAATGGTAAAGTGGGGGGATATGCTGGGCCATGGGGTTGCAGATTGTGTTTGAGTACAATTCTGCTGCTGCTGATGGCCCTTAGCACCTCATAAATGCCCAGTCTTGAGTTGTTAGGTCTGTTCGAAATCTATCCCATTTAGCATGGCGGTAGTACCACACAACACGATGGAGGGTATCCTCAGTGTGAAGGTGGGACTTTGCCTCCAATACAACTGTGAGGTGGTCACTCCTACTGATACTGTCATGGACAGATGCATCTGCGGCAAGCAGGTTGTTGAGGAAAAGGTCAAGTATGTTTTTCCCTCTTGTTGGTTCCCTCGCCACCTGCCACAGACTAGTAGCTATTTCCTTTAGGACTCAGCCAGCTCAGTCAGTAGTGGTGCTACCGAGCCACTCTTGGTGATGGACATTGAAGTTCCCCACCCAGAGGACAAGGAGATATTAGGATGGATGACTAAAATCTTTGGGCAAAGAGGTGAGTTTAAGGAGCATCTTAAAAGAGAGAGCAATAGAGAGGTGAAGAAGTTTAGAGAGGGAATTTCAGGGATTAGGGCCTAGGAAATTAAAGGCACATTCACCAATATGATTACTTGCCAATGCTGGTGGGAGGCATTCCCAGAGGTTCAATCATGAGTCATCTGGCTATGTGATGCCTTATCACATGACTTCTACAAATATTATTGCACTTGCCTTATAAAGGGTGGGTCCACTATAAGTGTGAATGTTCTGCTTGTGATTTCACCCCAGCAGCTCCTATGTACGAAGTTCCAAGAACCAGGATGCCATGAGTCAGAAAGCAAAAACTGAGGGCAGGGAAGAAGGGAACCAAAAGCGGGGGAATGATTTGCAAAGGGGAAACCAGAGGTAGAAGGAATTTGATCCCAGTAACTCATAAAAACTCACAAACTGCATTGAAAACTAATACAGTAGTCATTGTTACATTCAGATTAGCAACAGAAATACAATAACTCATCAATAGTCTATATGCAACCGGTAGCCATAGGCGTTAAACCCTGATATCCCACCTTGAATGAGTAGTAATCTTATAACTCGCTGATATTCACTCTGAAACCATAGCTAAAATCACCCTACAAAGGGTGGAAGCTTTCTGCCTTAGCTTTTAAGCAAGGGACTGGACCATTTCCAAGTCCCGATCCTGATGATTTCTGACCACTGAGCTGATATTTCTGGAGGCGGCCATGGGGATGCCATCTAGAGACATTTGAATGTTTAAGAATAAACTGTGACCACAGCTGCCAGGCCATTATGTGGAGGAAGAGTCACTTCAGAGGATGGCCTTGGCTGCAGCTGTGGACCTCTGGCACCTACGATTCAGGGAGGGGGAAGACAGAATTAAAGGAGGACTCGCTAGTCCTCAGCATGCTGCCTCCGGTCACCTGCCAAGCTTTGACCTCAGCAGGGGGCCCGTCAGTCATCGGGAAGATCCCATTGGCTTCAGCGATCTGCATACAAGTGATCACTTAATTGCCACTAACTGGCTACTTGCCGCTGCCAGGTGTACAGCCAGTGTCAGTACGACCCCACCTCCAACAAGGCCGCTCAGAGTAGCAGTCGGGAGGGTTGAGAACCCGAGCCACCTATGTTGGAGCAATGAAAATAGGGGATGTTCCAGAATTGAGGCCAGAATTGGAGGAGTGCGAATAATACGATATGAATACAGTTTTATAAAATATTAGGATTAACCACCACTTGTATTTTTAGACTTGACCATGAGCTGAAAGCTCTGTGGAAAAAAAATTGTATCAAATAGTAAGGAGGTTTTAATTAGCTGCCAATTCATATCAGACATATAACTGTGGTAATGTATAACACCTGTATGAATTCAGTAAATAAGGTAAATATAGGACAGTCACAGTTTTTAGGATAATATTCCATTCTGAAAACTCTAGGGCCAGGATTTTACAGCCCCTCCTGCCTGGCAGGATAGTATGGTCCTGCCGAACTGAATGGAGATTTAAATGGCTCGCTACATCTGCGGGAAGTAGAGACAAGCCGCAGAGGGGCCTTAAAATCCTGACCCTAGATGATTTAGCTTTGTGTCTTGTGTTACGGCGCTAGTAACATTCTCACAGAATTTATTAACCAGACTACTCATTTCCTGACAAAACACATTCTGATAACAATTCTATTGGTGTTATTAAGTCCTTAATAGAAATTATTTACTTATGCTGCGTAAAAAGTCCTCCCTTGGATCATCTATATTATATCAGGCAAGCTTCATATTTTTTAGTTTGTTTTCAAAATATGGGCAATGCTGGCAAAGCTGCACTTATTGCCTTCTTTCATTTTCTTTATAAGTTGGAGTTGAACTTTCACCTTGAACCACCGTAATCCTATTTCTATGAGGCCTAATACCACCTCATGGTGGAATCATTGCATTGAGAACAGCCAAAGAACAGCTCCTTTATTCCCCTTCTCATAATACATTCCCTGTTATTAATTTGTAAGTTTTTTTTATCCAAGGAAGGGTAAGTGGAGGTGACGACAGCTTGCATTTCGTTAATGCTCTTCAGAACACCTCACACAGGAGGAAGCGATTCTTTCCATTGTTACAAGGATGCGCTTTTTTTTAAAGACACAATTTCTAATTTTTCTTTTTCTGGCTTGCATTCCACCAAGTGGAATGGGGAAAAAAATGACACTCAATGCTCTGTGGAGCGTGAAATATCTCATCTCCTGTTGGCTTTACACTGTCCTGAAACTTAGCAAATGTTTCTGAGATGAGACATCAAAGTGCAATTACCTGTTTTAAGACAATAACTGCAACAGATATGGACTAATAGAATTTCTACAGAATATACAGCCAGCTGTGTACTTTAAGAGACTATTACCAAGCAAGAGAGAGTTCAGATATCAGAATGCTGTACTGAAATAGGCTACTGAAACTGTCTGTTCTCTCTCTCTCAGAAGCATCGTGCCCAGGTTTGCAAACTAACCATTCTAAGAGAAATCTACTGCAAACCGCGGTCTTATGGGAATAAAATATGGAAATCTTCTCCATACAACTACACTCAAGAAGACTAATGAACAAAACGGCCGCAATGTGGAATCATTGCATCGAGACCAGCCAAGGAACAGCTAACCATATACTCCATTATTTTAACTTTCTCATGAACTGTAAAAATTCCTTTAGCCTATCCTTTTATTCTGCTATCGGTACTGGTGTGTGTGGGCCCAAATGAATGTGTGTGACATAGGAATGGTGGTTGCGATTTACTTAGTTTTTTTCAAATTCGGGAAATAGTTTCAATAAGCTTATCTTGTTCTTTGTTTAACCTAAGTAAAACTGTCTGACTAATTCTTTACATTATGAAAGTGTAACTGTGAGTCTCTTGCAGCATTGGCAAAGCACATTCTCTCTAAATTCACAAAAAAACCCTGTTACAGTCAGACATGGAGTGGTAGAATAGGGGAGTCATTTCACCCCTCATCACGTGATCATAACACCATCAACCACACTTATTAGTGTAAATAAGCCCTGCTTCCAAAAACTTCTAGCATTATTGAGCCCTGAAAATATTGCTGTTGCTCTTTGAGCCATTTTGGAGCTAGATGCCAGTGAAAGCCAGAGTTCCAATCAAGATAGCAGAATCATAGGGCGGAATTTAATCCAAGTTATGACTGTGACATGAGACTGTCCTTCTGACTTGGAAGTTGCTTGTATAATTGCTAACTGCGTGTTAACGGTGAACAGGACATATGGATCCGAGGCATTTCATAATTGTTATTGACACGGATATAATAACCAACAATGCGCCAGAATTGGAAACGTTCATTCAGGATCTACCAGAATATTTTAGAAGATGATACAAATGGAATCATGCGTGGCTGAAGCTAGAAAAATCATCTCCCTAGAGATCCATTGGCCTTGATGCTATATCTACTTACTCTGTACTTGACTAATTTGAGACTGATTTTGCACCATTTTTCCTCTGACTGTAACCCACTTTATGTTGCTATATCAGCTGTGATATCAGGTAACATGAAAATGTTAATGACAAGTGCCACCACTGCATTGACCTGCCAAGCAGGTATTTGAAATGTTCCACACGCAGCGATGCAAGAAGTACTAGCTAATCTACTAAACAATTACAGAAGTTCAGGAAGAGTTTAGGGCAACTGTGAGATTTTGCAGTAATTATTGGGCTCTACAAGTAAGCCTAATTAGAGACAGAATTGCTATTGACATACAGAGTAATGTGACTAGGAATGCTTTGACAAGAATCAAAAATGTAAAGCTGACAAAGTGACAGCAAAGCAGTCAAAGTACTCAGAAAAAATGCAATAATTGATCATGGAAAAACAAAGATCAAGATATTTTGGAAGCTCTTTCAGTGGAACGTGTTCGGGCAATCCTATCTGCTTATAGGTTCATACTTGTAGAGAACTGAATTGCTTCCCTGGCATTTGTTCAAATCTTGAAATTGGAGCAAAGGCAATTGGCAGCAACGTACTGCAGGAGAAGCTGCTGGTGACACAGATGAAGGTCACATTCAGTTGCTGCATCTGTGGAAGATCAGTATGGTAACGAATTTTATGCCAGTATGGGCATAAGCAACAGCTAGGACAGATTTCAGTGAAATTATCTGGCTAATCTCAATGTTCCATTGGGGACAAATATTATAGGCTGCTTGCAGGTGCAAGTGACAAAGAGCTTCAAAGCTTCATTACCGTTATTGAAGAAAATAAACTGTTAACCTTATGGGAAAACAAATATTAGTGCAAAAGAATATTAGCAGAGAATCTGCCTTTGGAACCAGTCAAACTGAGAAATTTTTAGTGACATGGGCTTGAGCTCCAAGATGGATACTGAAAGCACAGGAGGAGTAGGTACGTTTACTAATCCTCTGTGCCTACTCCCAAAGAAAACTCTCTAAGCCACTAGCAACTGCACTTTCACATTCCCAACTGCTCCGTATGCCACTACATTTCAATGATTGTCAATCTGCTCAACCATTCCCTTACCTCCACTTCTGATGTCCTTTTATCCAGTAAAACCTTTATCCTGTTCCATCCTGGCTGCTGTCCCTGGTATGACCGCCTCAACCCTAATCTGATACTTCGTACATAGAGTGGTAGTACACATCAGAATCAGGATAAGGAAAGATGACAAATAGAAAATATGGACATTCAGTCAGGAGAAAATTATATGAAACATGGAACATAACAATTTCACTATGAAGTAAAATTTGATAAACTTAATTTAAAAAGTCAGAAATAATGTGCAATGTTTGGCTAAAAGTAATACTACACGTGAATCTTTGCAATATTAGTCCTTAAGACAGGTATTAAACTTTGGCAGCCATAAAATTACTTGTTATTTGTTGTAAACAGGGCGTGTATATTTTCTATTTAAAACCTCCCGTGGACACTGAGCAGTCTCACCAGTATAAAAAGACTTTTTGTTCAATCTATTCAGGTCCTAGACTATTAACACCTTGTGGTATCAAAACCACTTCAGTAGTTCACTTTCAACAGTTAAATGTCCAGTTCAATTTAATCTGCTCTATTAGATCTGAGCATAGATCCAAGAAACAATATTCAGGGTCAATATAATAATGAGCCTGAGAATGTTCTTTACCTTCCATTTTCTACTCCTGTCTGAATTACAACTTGTTCTGGTACAGAACCATGGTGTCCAGTTGTGGTTATTCCAGTTGAGATTACTGGATACTGATCAGGAGTAGGAAGCCAAGACAATTTTCCCTTTCATAGCTCAGAGCTGCCTACTAATGCCCAGGCAGTGTTCAGTCACATGTAAGAGCCCAGCTTATCTAAAGCTTTAGCCTCTTCAAACATCCAGGCTGTGAAATTCCTTCATGAGATAACACCACTTCTAGCAGGCCATTAATTGCGCTGCACCCATCATTAATATGGGTACACTGAGTCCCCTTCATGTGCCCCAACATTAGAAACCATACGTCACACAGAAAAACCCGCAGGTGTGAGACCAGGGTACCAAAGTTGGACAACGCAGTTCCTGACAATGCCCATGTCCACTCTTTAAAAAAAAAAGATTGAAACTGCAATACTGACCTTGCAGCAATGTTCTGGGCCAGGCACCTCCTGATTGCAAGTAAGTAAAATCTACGGAACTTCTTCTATTGGAAAGTGTCAGGAAGTAGTCTGCAGTGTTTCTGGAGATATTTTGGTGCATTTCGGCACACCTTGATAGGAATTTCAGTGCAGTCAGTGACCTGTCCAAACAAAGGCTGCAACAGGTATAGGGACAGCAGTCAGAGTGCCCTGGGTCTGAGAAATATAGATGGGAGATGGAGCAGAGGCTGTGGAGAAGGTAAGCACTGCATCATGCCATCTGTCAAGTTGGAGCCAGATTCGTCCATGCTTATTGACAATGACAGGCAGCTGCCTGACTGGCCAGTCAATGTACCCAGCATCTCGGTGTGTGTGTGTTCAGAAGCTTGTGTCCCACCTTGTCGAGGACCTCACCTCTGGGTCTGCTGCAGGAAAACTCATCTGCCACCTGGCCCTTTAGTGAGCTGGCACAAGAATCACCCTTTACCGCTGGCTTCCTTGCAGTCCGCTCATGCCAGTGATTCACTGTGTGTTGATCCCAACACTGTACTTACATCCAGGGTAAGTGCAACAACAATGTCTTATTTGGTGGCTGTGAGTGTCAGATCAGGTTTTTTTTCTTTGTTATCATTCTTTCACAGGATGTGGGCATCGCTGGCTAGGCCAGTATTTGTTGCCCATCCCTAATTGCCTTTGAGAAAGTGGTGGTGAACTACCTTCCTAAACTGCTGCAGTCCATGTGGTGCAGGTACACCCTCAGTGATATTTGGAAGGGAATTCCAGGATTTTGACCCAGTGGCAGTGGAGAAACAGTGATATAGTCAAGTCAGGACAGCATTTAGGAGGGGCACTTGCAGGTGACGCTGTTCTTATGTATCTGTACCCCTGTCCTTCTAGCTGGTATAGGTCGGGGTTTGTAAGGTGCTGTCAAAGGACAGTGGCATAGCCTCTTTATTAGTACTGTGCTGGATGTGCTCTCTCTTCCTCCTTGGGCCCCTGCAGCCATGCATCTTGGGTGCCTGAAAGCAGGAAGGCTTGGGTGAGGGAAGGGGTTGGATTGGGAGGCAAGGGGCCCATAATCACTTCATCAGCAGCTTTTTCAACATGCCAGAAAGCTGGATGAGGAGGATATGTTGGGAGTTGAGAAGGGAAATAAAACAGGAAAATGCCATCATCTTCAATGTCCTCAGCGATGCCAGATACTGTGGGCCTTGGTATAGAGAACCATGATGCACAGAACCACCTCCTCATAGGTCTGAGGAGATGCAGGCACTGTTGGGCCCCCACAAGCTCTGGTGTGCTCTGCTCCCTCCTATTGTGTGCCACCTTCTCCTATAAGAGAGAGGGGGAAGGATGTGAGTGATTGTGTAGCACTGGGTATGAATGATATGCCTACCATAGCTGAATAGCTGGAGGCACCTGAAGGCAAGGCTGGCAGCAGTGATAGGTTTGTGAGGGTGAAGTAGAGTATCTGGATGTTAGGCCTGCGTCCTGTGTGCCTAGAAGTGGTGGTGGGTGAGAAAGGAGGGTGTGGTGCATTGAACAGCATGAGAAGTTGGTGGTGCAATGGGTAGGAGATACTATATGAAAATGTATTCACTGGCATTGACCACCCGTGTAAGGTCATTCGATCTCTTGCAGCACTGAAGCCAGGATCATAGGTACAGACTTCATCAAGTTTGCTTTCTTGGCTATCTGCTCTCACTTCTTTCTGAGGGTGGTCTTCAAGGATCTCCTATCTTCTCTGGGGGACAATGGTGTCTACCCTCCTGCCCGCCTGCACCACCAGTGTCTCCAGCAATGCATCCATCAGTGTGGATTCCTTCATGTGCCCTGGTATTCACATTGCAAGTGCCTCCATTGCAGCAATTTTTTTTCTAATTTCCCTTGAAAAGGAAGCCTGCCTTTAACATAAAGCAGGCTGCCTGTTCCATGTGATTGACAAACAATGCTGACAGCGCCTCCTGTTGTATGTAGAGCATGCTGGCAGCACTGAGAAGACGAGACCTGCACTGGAGGCAAAGGAAATGGCACTGAAATCATACAAGTGAGGCGGGTAGACCAATTCTGTGTCTTACCCATCTTGATCTGAATAGGAGCGGGCATGTCACAAAGTACAGCCCCCTGACTATAAATCAAGGCGAATGACTTCTGCTACATTTGGTATTTTTTTTGGTATTGTATAAACTTGGATTTCTTACTGAGGTGAGAATTTTGTCACATAATGTGAATTCAAACCAGGTACCATCAGACCAACTGCCGAATTCAATTCTATCCTATGAGGAAAGGTTAGCAACTTTCAGAAAAATGTCCCTTCAGAGAGACGCATCCTGTATTTCTCCTGTTTCTCCTAAAGCTGCTTCGACACTTAATGAACTCTCTGTTTAAAATGCTTACGCTGTATTTTCAATGCAACATATGGTGAAAACAAAATCTCTGGAGTAAGATCATTAGAAAACATTGTGATTAATTGTGCATCATAATGAATAATTAATCAGCAACATAGCTGAAGTATAGAAACTAATTATCATATAAGTGGAAACTGATTATTAACTGCGAAGTAATGAAAAGGTAATTGCTCCCCACCGTACTTCTTCCAATGTTCAGTCATTTGCATTAAATTGACAGTATTAGGAATTACTCAGTTATAAGAGGACTTAGATTTAAATGGCATTTACCAAAATTAGCAATGGAATATTGCAAAATCTATGAACTTCAGTAAAAGCAGGTCATGTGCTGTGGAGGCAGTGTTTAAATATTTGACATCACATTTATCCAATCAATGGAAGTTCACATGACTAGGAAGTGAATGCTCCTCTTCGGAGCTGAGAGATGGAAAATGATTGGAGGCACGTCACAAATGAATTCACAGTGCTTGAAAATCTGTACAGGTTGGATGTCCAAAATCCAGCGCCCTAAGGAGATAGACTGAGCCAGATTTCAGATTTTCTTGGATTTTGGACATCAGAATGTGTTGAGCAATTGTCAAGTAACGAAAATATCTTACACCTTTCATCAAGTTTAACTGGCTTACAATAAGCACTAGCCTCAGGAACAAAGCGCTCCTCAAACCAGCCCAAACAAATTTTGCCTGGTTACCCACGCTCTCTTGTTAATATTGGCCCAAAACTCTTTCAAGGGGAGGCAGTCGCTGGATTGTCGCTCCGCTCCTACATTTTGTCCTAGGACTGAGATCAGCATTTCTGGTCTGGACTTCCAATCCTTTTATTTTTTCAAAAATATACTTTATTCATAAAGTACCTAAAAGAACATTACAAAACATTTCAAAATCTCCATCACAAAAAGTGCAAAAATATTCGACTTTTCCATATAGATCATGAGGTGCTTCAGTACAATCAATGAACATTACAGATGTTTCAACATGGTCGTTACATACAGTCAGACAGTGCAACGGTGTTCAAGTTATCGACATAGATCATGCTGCGCTCTGAGGTGCTTCAGTACTATTGTGATACGTTTAGTATTCTGCATGCATTTCTTGTGTGTCATACAGCCCGAGGGGTCTATACAATTCCCAGCCCCTCAGTGCACTATGGCAGAAAGGCCTTAGACAGCGACCTTTCCTCATTGTGCCTTTGTAGCGGCCACTCCAAGCTTTAGTGCTTCCCTCAGCATGTAGTCCTGGATCTTGGAATGTGCCAGTCTGCAACACTCAGTCGGGGACAACTCTTTGCACTGAAAGACCAACAAGTTTTGGGCAGAGCAAAGAGCGTCTTTCACCAAGTTGATGATCCTTCAGCTGCAGTTGATGTTTGTCTCGGTGTGTGTCCCTGGGAACAGCCCGTAGAGCACAGAGTCCTGTGTCACAGAACTGCTCAGGATGAACCTCGACAAAAACCACTGTATCTCTCCCCAGACCTTCTTTGCAAAGGCACATTCCACCAGGAAGTGAACAATGGTCTCTTCCTCACCACAGCCACCTCAAGGGCTGTGTGCGGAGTGAGTAAGACTCCTGGCGTGTAGGAAGGATCTGACAGTGAGGACCTTCCTCACCACCAGCCAAGCTACATCTTGGCGTTTGTTGGAAAGTTCTGGCGATGAGGCATTCTGCCAAATGACTTTGACAGTCTGCTCGGGGAACCATCCGACTGGATCCACTCTCTCCTTTTCCCGCAGGGCCTCTAGGACGTTCTGTGCCAACCACAGCCTGACGGACTTGTGGTCAAAGGTGTTTTTCTGCATAAGTATTTCCATGAGGGACAGGTGGTATGGCACAGTCCAACTACTTGGAGTGTTCCATGGCTGCATGGCCAGACCCATCCTTCACAACACCAGGGACAGGTAGAACCTCCGCACATAGTGACACTTGGTGTTTGAGTAGTGAGAGTCTATGCAATCCTGGCTTCTTCAGAAATGCGGAGCGCATGTGAAATCCAATTGTTTCCTCATAGGGCAGGATCATCAGGGGAAGACAAGCCAATTCCCCTTTTTATGGCACTAGCCATAAGTAAGAGTTTAAATGTCCCAAAGCTTGTGTTAATTGTGCTATTTCCAGCTGTTTCTCAAAGTAGAAAATATGATTTTCAGAAATAGAATCTACAATTATTAATTGTCCTGTGGCCAGCATTTCTAAATCAAATTGCTTGCAATTCTTAGTTTAGTAATCTTTGAATGAACATGCCAAGACTGAGGGAAAACGTATGGGTTTAAGTTTGACTCCAAAACTCCAGAGCTTCACCCCACCAACAGTGCTAACACCCCCTCAACCCCCCATCAGTGTTCTCCTTCCTCTCTCACCATCCAACAGTGTTCTCTGCCCTCTCTCACCACCCCCCGACAAGGTTTACCTCCCTCTCTCGCCCCTGAAAGTATTCAGCCTCGCGCACCCCCAACAGTGTTCAGCTCCCCTCAGACCACGAAAATGCTCATCTCCCTCCCCTTCCCTTTCCCCCTCGTTTTCTCTTTGGCGTTCAGGTTTCTGCATTTCACTTTCTTTCTCTGTTCCCACTCTGTCTCTTTGGAATTCAAGGGCAGAATATTGCGCTTGGCGTGCGGGCGTGCGCCTGACACGCTGAACGTAAAATGACGCGTGATGACGTTGGGCATGTGTCCTGACGTCATGGCACACTTGCGTGATATTGCATTCGGAGAGCGCGCACCAAAGTCAGCTGCGCGCCCACCGAAAACTAAAAAGCCTATTAAGGCCATTTACAGTCTAACTAAATTCAAATTTACGCAGCCCATCCAACCTAATGGTTGGACCTAAAAGGCCAAGCGGCCTTCAGAATTTTTAGGAAGCGTCATCCACGAGCGGGATGAGTTTCCCTAAAGCAAATAAACGTTAAATGAAAATGTTATTTTGGGATTAAAAACATGTCCAAGCTCACGATGGGGACTTCCTTTATTAAATTTTTATTCTCTTCGTTATTTTTTCTTACACAGTGCTTCAATCTCCCTGAGCTACGGAGCTGCCTCAGGGAGGTTGAAGCGCTCTTCCTCGTGCATGTACAAACTGCGCGCTCGGCCCACTCCCCCTCCCTCCCCTGCCCGCACAGGAAGCACTCGGTGTTGACATTCACAATCCGCCTTAATTGGTTCGCCCACATGAAATCGCGCTCCGGTCCTAATCGCGGGCGGCAAGTGACTTCTCGACTGCCTCCAACCACCGCACCCCCCCCGACCCCCCGCCGAGCACCCCTGCCAAGCGCAAAATCCTGCCCCAAGTTTTCTTTCATTTCACGTTCCTGAATTAAAATTTTTGCCTTTCCCTCTCTCTTACCAAGTTGCTTCATTCTTAGGTGAATCCCAGCTAACACAACCTGCATGCTATTGGGATTATGCTTTTCATCTTCAAGGTTCAGGTTTTGAGCCAACACTGCAACAATCTCTGACTTTTTAGCAGTAAATGCTGGGGAAACTCAGCAGGTCTGACGGCATCTGTGGAGAAAGAAACAGAATTAATGGTTCGAGTCTGTATGACTCTTCTTCAGAGCTCAGAACTCAAAACGTTAACTCTGTTTCTGTCTCCACAGATGCTATCAGACCTGCTGAGTTTCTCCAGTACTTTCTGTTTTTATTTCAGATTTCCAGCATCTGCAGTATTTTGCTTTTATCTAATTTTTTTTAGCACCTAGTTTTGAGTCTACTCCTAACCGCTCTCCCACCGTCTTCAAACTAACCTTTGTTGACTATTGCAAGACATTCACTAATAGGTCCTCTCTTTCCAGAAAAGCTTGAGCACCAGAAGTAGCCAAGCCGATTTTTATATGAAGGCAGCAAAAGTAATGGTGAAATCTCCAGCAAATTCCAATGGACTGATTTCCAGCTTCTGGATTTGTATCCTGCAACAGCTTCCCAATTTGTTGATGATTGCACAATGTTCAGCACCTTTCGTGATTCCTCAGATACTCAAACATTTCCATCTCCAAATGCAGCAAGACCCGGAAAATATCCAGGCTTGGGCTGACAAGTGGAAAGTAACATTCATGCCACATAAGTGCCAGACAATGACCATCTCAAATAAAAGAGAAACTAACCATCACCCCTTAACATTCAATGACATTACCATCACTGAATCCCCCACTATCAACATCCTGGGGGTTACCATTGACCAGAAACTGAACTGGACTAGCCATATAAATACCGTGGCTACAAGAGCAGGTCAGAGGCTAGGAATCCTGTGATGAGTAACTCACCTCCTGACTCCCCAAAGCCTGCCCACCATCTACAAGGCCCAAGTCAGGAAAGTGATGGGCTGCTCTCCATTTGTCTGGATGAGTGCACCTCCCACAACACTCAAGAAACTTCACACCATCCAGGACAAAGCAGCCCACTGATTGGCACCCCTTCCGCAAACATTCACTCCCCTCACCAGTGATGAACAGTAGCAGCAGTGTGTGTACCATTTACAAGATGCACTGCAGGAACTCACCAAGTCTCCTTAGACAGCAGCTTCAAAACCCCCAACCACTACCATCTAGAAGGACAAGGGCAGCAGATACATGGGAACACCACCACCGGGAAGTTCCCCTCTGAGCCATTCACCATCATGATTTAGAAATATATCGCTGTTCCTTCACTGTCGCTGGGTCAAAATCCTGGAACTCCCTCCCTAACAGCACTGTGGGTGTACCTACACTGGATGGATTGGTAGCGGATCAAGGCGCAGCTCACCACCACCTTCTCAAGGACAATTTGAGATCGGCAATAACTGCTGGCCTAGACAGTGAAACCCACATCCTATGAATGAATTTAAAAAAAACTAATGCTTTAAACTATGGAACAGTATACGAGAGTCTGTAAGCCTACAAAAAGCCAAGTCAACTGCTTCCCTTTTGTGTTGAGGTTTTAAATCAGGCACTTGGGCCAGGATTTTTACCCTGATGGTGGGCGGGCCAGGGAGAGGTCGTGAAGCTGCGATTGGGCCTCAACATCGATTTCACGCTGGCTGGCCAATTAACGGCCAGCCAGTATGAAACGGGTGCTGCAGTGCTGAGCGCTGCCAGGGTAGGAGTGGGAGGAGGGTGAGCGCAGAAGTTTGTGTATGTGCGTGTGGGTGCTTGCATTGAAAGTTCCCTGAGGCACAGAGCTGCCTCAGGGAGCTGAGGATTTATAAGCTCAAAAGTAAAAAAGTTAGCAATGTTAGAAACATGTAACTCTGTCACATGAGCAGGGACATGTTATGAATGATTTTTAAACATTTTTATTTAATTTTTAATTGCTGTTGGAAACCTTATCCCACCGATGGATGAGGATTTATATAAAACCCAAAGGCCGCTTGGCCGTTTTGCCTGCCCGGCCAACCATAAGGTTGGATTGGCAGCGAAAAATTTAATCCGATTAAAGCTTTAATGGCCATAGTAGGCCTTTTAATTGTCGGCTGGCATGCTGCCAACTCCCACCTGCGCTCGCCAATCAAAATGTCATACGAGTGCGCGATGATATTCGGGTGCTAACCCGACTTCATCACACGTCAATTTACACTCGAGCGGATTAGGCATGTGCCTGCCCGCTCAGTGCAAATTTCTGCCCTTGGTTTTCAATAGGACTCAACCTGGGCCCCCCGGTCCCATATCAAGCAGGCTTCATCAGCTTATCACTGGACAGAACTAGGAGGAGGTCACATGCTCCATTTTATCTTTAATTAAAAGAGACGGTTTAAAACAATGCCTAGTGATCATAACAATGATCATACCATCTGCAGTTTGCACTTTATGCGAGATAGCAGGAAGAGGCAAGTTGGGATTTGAGAAAGGACTTAAAACAGGAATATACTGTCATCCTGAATGTTTTTGGTGACATCGGACACAGCGGCCTCAATAACAGCCGGCCCCATGATGTGGAACACAACATCCTCCAGAGGGCTCAGGTTATGCATGCATAATGTACTCTGTTGGTTCTCTGCTGCTTCCTGTGGCTATGGGCCACCTCATCCTGCAAGAGAGAGTGAAGAATGTTTGTGGATGTGTTTCAATGGGCAGAATTCTTTGTTCAGCGTGTGGGCGCGTGCCCCACCTGCTCAAGTGTGAAATAGCACATGATGACTTCGGGTGAGCATCCTGACTTCATCTCCCTCTCATGAAACATTTCAGTCAACAATTATGAGGCCTGTTAAGGCCATTAACATTATAATCAACGGTGATTTTTCATTGCCTGTCCAATAATACAGTTGGCAGGCTGGTGAATCGACCATCTGGCCTTTGCCTTTTTGAGGAAATTTCATCCAAATGTGAGATGAAGTTTCCAATATTAATTTTAAAAAACATAAAAGTGTTTGGACAGAATTTAGTCATATGTTTAGGTGACTGATCCTGATGTGTGGACATTTGAAAACCTTTATTTATGGCTTTTGAATTCTTCAGCTCCCTGAGGCAGCTCTCTGCCTTCAGGGCACTTTCTGTGAGCGCTCCCCCACACCCACGCTGACTTCGGCGCTCGCCCCCATCCCGCCCCCAACCCCACCTCCACCCTGTCAGTGCAGATCATTTCAGCACGCCTTTCTCGCTGGCTGGCCGTTAATTGGCCAGCCAGCGTGAAATCGGAGCCGAGGGCTGACCGCAGGTGGTGGCCTGCTTCCCAGCCCCTCCCAGGCCTGCCGACCACGCCTGGGCACAAGTTCAAAATCCTGCCCAATGCGCTTGGGTGTCATGCCTGCCATTACCAAATAGCCAAAGGTATGTGGAAGCAGCGAGGGGCTGAGGCTGGCAGCATTAGTGTGTGTGTGTGTGTGTGATGAGGTGGAGTATCTGAATGTTAAGCATGAGTCCTGATTACTGATGAACAAGTGATAGGCGTGTGATGCATTGAGCAGTTTGTGACGTTTGTGGTGTGGTGGTTAGGAAATATCATGTGAAGATGCATTCATTGGCCTTGGCCACCCACGTGAAGTGATTGAACTTTTTTCCTACATTGGGACCAGGATCTGGGAATTAGCCTCCCTAGCCACCTGCCTCCCATTCCCTGATCAGGATGCATCTTAAGGGCCTTCTGGCCCACTGCGGGAACATGGCATCTTTCCTCCTTTCCACCTCTTTGAGTTTCCCTCAGCCCTGCATCAAAAAACCTGTGAGCCCCTCGTCCTCTATTTGCTGTGCTTTTCTTTCCAGCTTCATTCCAGAGACCGTAACAACAGCTCCTGCAACGTGAGAGCAGCTCCACTTTAAGAGGTCCAGGTTAGCTGTGTGCCATGCCAGCCAATGCATTTTGTAAGGTCCCCTGCAGCCAGCCAGCAGCACGTTCCACACTGGGTTGTATGCTAAAATCAGTTTGATGATTAGCTAGCGTGAAGCTTGCATGTTGCCTGCTTCAGTGGAACCACCCACTGGGATAATCATGCATCTAGATGCCTGCACCTAGAAATGGGCCTTAATCAAATTCATCAATCAGAAGATGATTTTGGGGATTTTCTATATTCAAGAATAATAATGTACAAACTGCTTTTCTATTATTTAATGCTTTCCACTCCCCACCTATTGCAATGCTCTACTTCTGATGTATTGTACACATTATTCTTCAGTACCAAAAGGCTCCTAAGCAATTCAACCTGATGATGAAAAATTCTTACATGTAATTGTAGTGTAAGGATCTGGCATATACAGGATTAGTGTGGGAAGGGAGTACAGTACTTCCCACACAGTGATGCAAGAAGGCACATGACCTAGACCTAGGGTCAATGTGGTGTTGGCCAGAAAAGTGGTAAGACCTAGAGATGAACCTAGCTCCATGCCTGTACCCTGTACTGTATAGATGTAGATAGTTACAAGTATTAAATAAAGACTTGCTGTCAACTTACAGAAGACTCCAAAGACTCCCTGAACAGACACACTCTGTAACCAAAACCATCACTACAGTCATTACACAAAATAAAGGATCATCAGAATAAATCACAAACACACAGTTCTAAACTGCAATACTTATATAGAATTTGTACTGGCATAGCACTGCTCACAAATGCTTCACAGTCAATGAAATGCAGCCACTGTTAATAATGGCAATCAATTTGTGCAGAATAAAGATCCATAAAGATATATGAACTAATAAATCTGTTTTAGTGATTATGGCTGAGGGATAATTTTGGCCAGAGCAACTGGGAGAATGCCTCTGCGCTTCTTTGAATATTGCCATAGAATCATTCACAATCATCTGAGAGGACAGATGTGACCTCAATTTAAAGTCTCTTCTGAATAGCATCACCTCAGACAGTGCAGCACTCCCTTAGTACTGCACAGAAATGTCAAGCTAGATTAAATCTACAAACAAATTGAAGTGTTTCATAGTGGTTCCGTTTCTTCTGTTTGCGCCTCTTACTTAATCTCATGATTGCAGAGCACTTGATTCTGTCATTCCAGCGCAAAAAATGATTTATTTTGCAAGATGCATTGATTCAGGAGGAACCATCTGGTGAAACATTGAGTGCAAATAAGGAAGGCCAAGTGGAGGTGTCAGCGAATCAGCAATGAGAGGACAAAGGATGTAAAAACCTGCAGAAGCAAGTGGCACTGATCACCACTCATTTCAATATTTTTGTGGATCAAATGATGCCTGCTTGAAAAGTAGTCAAAATTTCTCCTGTGGAATTGGGAGTTAAGCTCTTGGGCCTGTTGGCTAGGCTCTACAGGCTTCACTAACAGGAAGGCCATGCTTAAGCATGACATCACAGAATCAGTCCTTATATATGTACATATATTACATTTGTTTTTGAGTGCTTAACCTTAATCCCAAACTATCAAGGTAAGAGTAATAAAGCAGTTCCGTTGAGTAGAATTATTACAGCAACATTAGCACTGTTTTTACTTGCAGTGACTGAGTAGTAACATTCAGAAATGGTTAGCCCAGGAAGATGGAAATTTAATTGAATCCGCTGATAGTCAAAGGGTTAAAAGTCAGGAAAGAAAATATATTCAGCTGTCAAGTTTCAATTTGGGAGCCAATAGCATATTTTAGGGACCTGATGGAAAACTTGTGCAAACATGCTTTGGAAGAAAATAGGCTGATCAATCATTTTACAATATGCACAATATAAGAGATACTATATTTTAATTTCTGATTTTTGCAGTTCTTTTTCTATGTTGAAAGCCGCATTTGATACTTCTCGTGATGATATAGTTTTACTTATTAAAAATGACTGTCTACTGTATGTTATATGCAAATCCCCACCTCTTTAGATCCCTGCACTGCACAGTTCTATTGCAAGATTTATGAGTGAAAAAAGCCTGATAAATTCCTTATGTCATTAGAGACTTGACAAGACAAACAAGGACCTTCTCGAAAGGAAGCACTTTGCATTTCACTGCAATCACTTGTGGATTAACAAGCTAAATTCTAATAACCTCGGCATTTTATCAGCACATAACATTAATTACATAGTGAGAAGTCAATTAAGAGGAGAACTTATTTTGTGCTGGCCAATTTCAACGATGAATGTTAGCCTTTTAGAAACCCACTTTTTGCACAGCCAAGAAATGATTGATCTCTGAAGGACTTATTCAGTAATATGACCACAATTCTAACTTCTTAATTATTGAATTACTTTTGGGTCCATATCATAGCAGCAAGTTTTCAACTGGGTAATACCACTCAAAAATTAATTTTGCTAGCATCAAAATATCAATAGCTTAAAGCATACAATGGTAAAGCCAATGTCGAAATAATAAGCATGAGGCTAAATATATCAACAGTCGCGTTGGTAGTACAGAACTTAAATAGCACTGAAAAAAGAGACATGATGCTGAAGCTTTGTGTGCTACACTCATCAGGAAAAATGCAAGAATGCCAAATTTCAAACGATCACAACAAGTTATACCACAGGAGAAAAGAGAGCTGATAGGTTGGCAAGTCAACTCTGGTTGGATGAAACATTACCATGGAGAAAGCAATGGGGACCTAAAAGCTCCCCAAGCTCCCAGGCAATTCAAAAAAGGAGCAATGCTTGAATATATTCCTTTTGTTTGCAGAGAATAGGTCCATGTGTATGTATGTATGGCACTTCTAGTAAGCTTAAATGAGACCCCCCTTTTCTCCTGTAGTATAAATTGTTGTGATTATTTGAAGTTTGCCATTCTTGCATTTGCCCTGATGGCTGAAAGATGAAAAGCTTCGGCAACATGCCTCTCTTTTCAGCAATATTTAAAAATATTAGAAATAATTATGAATTAATTATTACATAGATTATTTTCTTGGTATGGGACTCATTTGCATTTCCTGATAAGTAGTTTAGCCTCAGTTTTGTTATGTCCCTTTTGTCAGGTTGCTTAGCCCAGCAAACATGGTTACACGCCTATGTACTGGTGAGTGAGTTGGTAAACAAAATACTGCAGACGCAGAGACCAATATAATATGAAGCACATGCTGTTTATTAACACAAGTAACAGAGCACTAACATGTGTGCTTCTCCAACCAGACCCTATCCTAGCCTACTGATTAATATTGTAGCCCACATTACACAGCAATTGGGCAATACAGTCACATGGTCAATCTGCTCATGTTCTCTTAAAGGTATATTGCACCTCAGATTACCAGAAGTTTATTCTGTGAATAATTGCTGACTCAAAGTGAGGTAATCTTTGATACTACTGCAGTCATTGCTTACTGCTTTTCTTTTCCTCTTCACCTCCAAATTTTCCATTTCATATTCACTCCTTCTTCCCAGCCTCCTTTAATCATGCATCACCATACTGTTCCAATGCATTGTCCCTCAGAGTCTCATAACTGCGGAATATTCCTCCAGGCAGAGATGTGCTAACTGAATGCAATTCAGTAATCATGCCTGAGAACTTCTGGCTTGTATGACTCCATTATCTACCGCTATTACCAACTGAGCCCGAAGTGGAACAGTCACTTTAGAACTCTTCACTGCCTTCACTCTTTCCTTCCTCCAGATACCGACAAGCTTTGTAAAGCCAAACTTGGTGGAAGGTACAACAGCAACACAAATAGGCTCGCAGCAAATCAGCAGCTGGTTTTTCACTGCCTCCATCTGTTTTCCATTGAAACTTACAGTTTAAACCCTTTCTGGAGACTGGTTTCCTAGTCTCACTGTCACTTTTACTTGGTTTGAAGTTAAAAATCTTGGCTAGATTTTCCAAAAAATTAAAGTTGGTCCAGTGCATAACAGGCTGTTAATCTCCTTTGAGCCCAATTAACTATTGTGTCACCTAATCATGATTTATAATTTAAACTGACTCCCTGTCTTTGGTGACATCTTGTGCAATGGGCCTTGGCTATTCATCCAGGTATCTCAGTAACATTTTAAAAATATTAGAGGTAAACTTATTAAGGCCAAAAGCAGGTTGGGCATGTTTGGGTTTTGGGAAATGCAATGCTTTACTGACTAATTGGCTTGCCTTAGTCATGTGACCCTGCCATGAGGTATCCTGCCTCTGGGGGCAGATATCTTAGCTCAGTTCAATAAAGGCTCTCACTGAGTACACACTGGAGAAGTACAGCTGTCCTTATACATGAAACCTTTGATGTTGGAAGATAATGTTGTCTGACTGCCCAGAAGTAACAATGGCCTGAATTTTACGCTCACTGGGTGCTTGCAATTGGCAGGCCAGGAAACGAAATGCGCTTATGCCTGTGATTGGCCCCCAAACGCGATCTTACGCTGGCTGGCCAATTAACGGCCAGCTAACATGAAACACGCCCAGAGAAAGGCTCTATTGGGGGCGGGAAGAGGGTGGGTGCCGGCATCACCACTGGTGCTGGTGAGCACCTCCAGTGAGCTCCCTGAAGGCAGACCTCCAAATAATAAAACAAAGCCAAAAAGTGCTGCAGAAAAATGTCCACGCAGCACAATCAAGCACCTGAAAGTAGATCTCATTAACAAAACAGTCCCCAGATATTTATTTTTATTTTAAATCCTAATGGAGATTTCATCCTGCCCCTTGGATGAGGTTTCATCAAAAATATAAAGCCCACCTGGCCAGTTGGCCCATCCGCCAACCGTAAGAGTGGATGGGCCACAGAAAATTGCTGACAATTGGGCCATTAATGAACTTAATTGCCCTTTTAATTGTCGGCGGGCGCTCTTCCAACTTTTGCGCCTGCCCGCCAAGCGAAATATTGTGCAGGTGCACGATGACGTTGGGATGCTCGCCCGATGTCATCTTGCGCGATTTCACGCCCATTCGGATTGGGTGCCCGCCTGCCCACAGAACATAAAATTCTGGCCTATGTCTGACCACAAGTAACACATCAAACATTACAAATGAATCCTTTCACTCAACCTAATTAACTGGTTTTGAAATTAAGCGCTATATATTATATGTTGGAAGCATTTGTGACATTACGGGATACAACTGAGAATTACATAACAAAATTGGGATTAATTTCTAGAGGAATAGAAATGCAGATAAATTTGTTAAGCTTGTATAGAACCTTATGGCATACTGCATGATGTTCTGGACTCCATATGAAGCCGTGAACAAGTTGTAAAAAAAGACTTACTGGAATTATACCAGAAGTGAACCAGAACTAAATACAAAGGAGGACACAAATAACCTACCAGAAATGTTGGGGAACACAGGGTTTAGTGAGAGGGACGAACTGAAAGAAATCAGTATTAGTAGGGAAATAGTGTTGGGGAAATTGATGGGATTGAAGGCCGATAAATCCCCAGGGCCTGATAATCTACATTAAGGAAGTGGCCCTAGAAATTGTGGATGCATTGGTGGTCATCTTCTGAGATTCTATAGACTCTGGAACAGTTCCTACAGATTGGGGGGGTAGCTAATGTAACCCCACTATTCAAAAAGGGAGGCAGAGAGAAATTAGAGGGAATTATAGACCAGTCAGCCTGACATCGGTAGTGGGGAAAATTCTGGAGTCCCATTACGAAAGATTTCATAGCTGAGGACTTGGAAAACAGTGGCAGAATTGGACAGAATCAGCATGGATTTACATGGAGATAAAAACAAAAAACTGCGGATGCTGGAAATCCAAAACAAAAACAGAATTACCTGGAAAAACTCGTGGCAGCATCGGCGGAGAAGAAAAGAGTTGACGTTTCGAGTCCTCATGACCCTTCAGCAGAACTGGATATACGTGGATGTGGTTTATTTCGACAAAGTCCCACATAAGAAATTAAAGCACATGGGATTGGGGGTAGTGTATTGAGATGGATAGAAAACTGGTTGGCAGACAGGAAACAAAGAGTAGGAATAAACGGGTCTTTTTCCGAATGGCAGGCAGTAACTAGTGGGGTACCGCAGGGATCAGTGCTGGGACCCCAGCTATTCACAATATATATTAATGATTTAGATGAGGGAACTAAATGTAATATCTCCAAATTTGCAGATGACACAAAGCTGGGTGGGAGGGTGATCTGTGAGGAGGATGCAGAGATGCTTCAGTGTGATTTGGACAAGCTGAGTGAGTGGGCAAATGCATAGCAGATGCAGTGTAATTTGGATAAATGTGAGGTTATCTGCTTTGGTAGCAAAAACAGGAAGGCAGATTATTATCTGAATGGCTATAAATTGAGAGAGGGGAATGTGCAACAAGACCTGGGTGTCCTCATACACCAATCGCTGAAGGTAAACATGCAGGTGCAGCAGATGGTAAAGGAGGAAATGGTATGTTGGCTTTCATAGCGAGAGGATTCGAGTACAGGAGCAGGGATGTCTTGCTGCAATTATACAGGGGCCTTGGTGAGAACTCACCTGGAATATTGTGTGCAGTTTTGGTCTCCTTATCTGAGGAAGGATGTTCTTGCTATACAGGGAGTGCAATGAAGATTTACCAGACTGATTCCTGGGATGGCGGGACTGACATATGAAGAGAGATTGAGTCAGTTAGGATTATATTTGCTGGAGTTCAGAAGAATGAGGGGGGATCTCATAGAAACCTATAAAATTCTAACAGGACCAGACAGGGTAGATGCAGGAAGGATGTTTCTGATGCTGGGGGAGTCCAGAACCAGCGATCACAGTCTGAGGATACAGGGTAGACTATTTAGGACTGAGATGACAAATTTCTTCACCCAGAGAGTGTTGAACCTGTGGAATTTGTGACTACAGAAAGTAGTTGAGGCCAAAACATAGTATGTTTTTCAGATGGAGTTAGAGATAGCTCTTCAGGTGAGAGGGATCAAAGGATATGGGGAGAAAACGGGAGCAGGCTATTGAGTTGGATGATCAGCCAGGACCATAATGAATGGCGGAGCAGGCTCGAAGGGCTGAATGGCCTACTCCTGCTCCTAGTTTCTATGTTTCTATGAGAGATTATTATTATCAAGAAGCATTGAACAGGCTGTGGATCTTTTCTCCAGAAGAGAGAAGTCCGAGGGGTAACCTGATAGAGGTCTTTAAGATTATGGAAGAATTTGTTAGGGTAGCTGCAGAGCTGATTCCTCTTGTAGTGTGGTGAACATGAATATAGGGTAATCACTAAAATGTCCAACAGGGACTTCAGGAGAGACCTTTTTTATCCAGAGAGTGGTTAGAATGTGAAGCTCACTACCACAAGAAATAGCCGAGGAGAAGAGATGCATTTAAGAGGGAAGCTAGATAAACAGAAGGGATAAAGGAATTGAAGGATATGTTGATGGAGTTAGGTGAAGAAGGGGGGGAGGAGGCTGGTATGCAGCATAAATAATGGCCTGGACATGTTGAGCTGAATGGCCTGTTTTGATGTTGTAAGTCCTGTGCCATTTTGTAAAAAAACACCAGGGGCAGAATCTTCTGGCTGGCGTGCGGGTGGCAGAATCCACACGTCAGCGCTTAAAATATTGTGCGCTGACATCACGCGAGTGTCTTGACGTCAGCGCATGACATCGCGATGTTTAGCTCAGCGGGCTCGCTATGCAGTGCGATGCGCGCCCACTATTAATTAAAGGCCTTGTTAAGGCCCTTAACTCGGCAACTGAAGCCAATTTTGAGGAGCCCGTGCAATCTTCGGCTCAGCGCACGGGCCCAATGGGCAGGTGGGTAAGTGATTTTTTTACAATACTCATGCACTGGCGGGATATGTGGGCTCAGAGGGGCTGTTAATGTTTTTTCTGAAGTATTTAATGCAGAAAGTGTTTTAAACTTGCCTGTGTGATTGCTAGCAGTTCAGATCGATTTCCAACAGCTTTCTCTGTACTTTGAAGCTTCAGCTCACCAGTCTGCAGACAGTAATCTTTATCGGGCCTGCAGCTTTCCGGAGGCCTCCATTTAGCTTGGGTATGGGTTCTGACATCTCCAGGAGGCAGCTCCTCTGAGGAGGAAGGGAGGGACAGAATAAGGAGGAGGCCAGGAGTGGACCATCAGCCTCCAGGGGAGCCATCTTTGGGAGGCCAGGCGCAGGCACAAGGGGCGCAGGGCCAAGAGGTTGTCCAAGGTGCAAGGGACCACAGAAGACCTCACTATCCTGCTGCCAGGGTATACAGGCAGCAAAGCAGCTACCTCAATATGACTGAGGTGCAGTGCCAAAGGAAGCTCCATCTGTCAAGGGAAACAGTCAACTATATCTGTCAGATGATTGGCCCTGAGATCTCCCCTAACTGTGTGGGTGGACACCCCATGCCAGTGGCTCTGAAGCTCACAGTTGCCCTCAACTTCTATGCCTCTGGCTCCTTCCAGGGCTTGGTGGGTGACCTTTGTGGTGTCTCCCAATCAGCTGTCCACACTTTGTCAAACAGGTTACAGACGCTCTGTTCTGACGGGCATTGACCTTCATCCACTTCTTCTGCGACCAGGCAAGTCAGACACAATGAGCCAGAGACTTTGCAGCCATTGCTGGCTTCCCCCGTGTCCAGGTGCTATAGACTGTACACATGTGGCCATCAAGGTGCCAGCAGGTGAGCCCAGTGCCTTCGTCAACAGGGAGGGCTTCCATTCCATGAACGTACAGATAGTGTGTGATCACAGGATGCAGATTCTACAAGTTTGTGCAAGGTACCCAAGCAGCTCCCACAACGCCTACATCCTCAGACATTCTCAGGTGCCGGGGCTCTTCAGTGCTCCTGTCCGACTGGATGGATGGCTGCTGGGTGACAAGGACTATCCCCTCAGAAGGTGGCTCATGACACCTCTCCACCATCCAAGAACAGAAGCTGAGCAGTGGTACAATAGGAGCCACGGCACCACAAGGGCTGTGGTGGAGAGAGCCATCGGTCTTCTCAAGATGCACTTCCGACGCCTGGACTGCTCAGGGGGCGCACTCCAGTACCCCCCAGATCATGTCTCTCTGATAGTGGTAGCATGCTGCGCTCTGCATGATCTTGCGCTGGAAAGAGGGGATGCAGATGAAAACCTTGACGCCCTGGATGAGGCTGCACATGATGAATCCAGCAGTGGCTCAGAGGATGAGGAAGCACAGGGTGATGATGAGGGGCACCACACCGACCTGCTACTACACCAAGGAGGCAGGGACACCCGGGACAATTTAATCCAGCGAACCTTCAGCTAACTCCACACACATGGATCTGCAGGACCAGCATTGCCTGGCACTTCCACACGTGGCACTTAGGTGCTACATCTTCCAGCTCATCAGCTGCAACTAAGGGCTTAGTACAGAAACATCAATCTCCAGTCTAACACTCATGATATGTCTGTGAAACATACAAATGCAGCACAAAGGAAACACCCTCAGCCATGGTCAGAAAAGTAGACTTTATTCAGTCCAACATAAAACACAAACATCGCTCTGACATACAGAACTATTTTTTCCCTATTCTAGGGCCACACAAAATCACCAGTGACATACCCGTGGAGTGTCTAAGGATGCCTTATGCTTTCGTTTGCGGGTGCTACGTCTTGGTGCCTCCCCATCGCTCGGAGTGGCTTGTGAGACAGCCTGCTGACTCTGCTGTCCTGTCTTCATAGAAAGCTGCATATAACTTCCAACAGGATTATACCAAACTCAAGTGGCAGGATGATCCATTTTAGTGCAATTATGTTACGTCACATGGTGAGAAACAGGCAGAATGTCCATTGCTTTCGGCGGGACTGGAAGATCCTGTCGACAGGAGGGGCTGGAAAATTCCAACCACAGACTCGTTTCTACATCGGTTTACATGAAGGATTTCCCACTCCTTGAAATGTATCTGGTCAGACCATGTACCTTTTTTTTCATGGACTTCTCTCCATTAACATCCAATGCAATAATTCAGGAGAGAAAAAAACTGGTTCACATTCATATAACTCTTCTGTTCCATTGTGGAACTGTGATGCCAATTGAAAAAGGATTGTCTGAGCAACAGTTCAAGTTGCTAACTTCTATTTTTCACTTAAAACCATTGTAATTCAATGTATTCCATGTGTACGAATTCTAGGATCACTTAGTAATTATGGGAAGCAGTCCAAATATGAGCAGCAGATAAGAGGTACTTTATTGTATAGGTCATCATAAATTTGACTTTACCCAGACAAATACTTTTTTTTAATTCATTTGTGGATGCAGGTGTCACTGGCTAGGCCAGCATTTGTTGCCCATCCCTAGTTGCCCTTGAGAAGGTGGTGGTGAGCTGCCTTCTTGAACTGCTGCAGTTCATGTGGTGTAGGTACACCCAGAGTGCTGTTAGGGAGGGAGTTCCAGGATTTTGACTTAGCTACATTGAAGGAATGATGATGTATTTCCAACTTAGGATGGTGAGTGGCTTGGAGGGGAACTTGCAGGTGGTGATGTTCCCATTTATCTGCTGCTCTTGTCTTTCTAGATGGTAGTGGTCATGGGTATGGAAGGTGCTGTCTAAGGAGCCTTGGTGAGTTCATGCAGTGCATTCTGTCGATGGTACACACTGCTGCTATTGTGTGTCGGTGCTGGAGGGAGTGAATGTTTGTGAATGGGGTGCTAATCAAGTAGACTGCTTTGGTGGACAGGCTTTCAGAAGTCAGAAGGTGAGTTACTTCAGGATTCCTAGCCTCTTTCCTGCTCTTGTAGCTACAGTATTTATATGGCTAGCCCAGTTCAATTTCTGGTCAATAGTAACTGCTACGATTTTGATAGTGGGAGATTCAGTGGTGGCTATGCTATTGAATGTCAAGAGGCAATGATTAGATTTTCTGTTGTTGGAATGGTCATTGCTTGACACTTGAGTGATGTGAATGTTATTTGCCACTAGTCAGCCCAAGCCTGGATATTGTCCAGGTCTTACTGCATTTGGACATGGACTGCTTCAGTATCTGAGGGGTCATGAATGGTGCAATCATCAGCGAACATCCCGACTTCTGACTTTATGATGGAAGGAAGGTCATTGATGAAGCAGCTGAAGATGGTTGGGCCGAGGATACTACCCTGAGGAACTCCTGCAGTGATGTTCTAGAGCTGAGATGATTGACCTCCAGCAACCACAACCATCTTCCTTTGTGCTAGGTTTGGCTCCAACCAGTGGAGAGTTTTCTGATTCCCATTGACTCCAGTTTTGTTAAGCCTCTATGATGCTACAATCAGTCAAATACGGCCTTGATGTCAAGGACAATCACTCACCTCACCTCGGGAGTTCAACTCTTTTGTCCATGTTTGAACCTAGGCTGTAATGAGGTCAGGAGCTGAGTGGCCCTGGCGGAACCCAAACTGAACATCAGTGAGCAGGTTATTGCTAAGCGAGCGCCACTTGAAAGCACCGTTGATGACACCTGCCATCACTTCACTGACGATCGAGAGTAGACTAATGGGGCAGTATTGGCTGGGTTGGATTTTTCCTCCTTTTTGTGTACAGGACATACCTGGGTAATTTTCCACATTGCCAGGTAGATGCCAGTGTTGTAGCTGTACTGGAACAGCTTGGCTAGGGCCCGGCAAGTTCTAGAGCACAAGTTTTCAGTACTATTGTCAGAATATTATCAGGGCCCATAATCTTTGCTGTATCCAGTGCCTTCAGCTGTTTCTTGATATCACACGGAGTGAATTGAATGGGCTGAAGATTGGCATCTGTGATGCTGGGGACCTCAGTGGGAGGCCGAGATGGATCATCCACTCGGCACTTCTGGCTGAAGATTGTTGCAAATGTGTTATCTTTTGCACTGGTGAGCTGGGCTCCTCCTCAGCACTCCTCCTCCAGTGAGCTGTTTAATTGTCCACCACCATTCATGACTGGATGTGGCAGGACTGCAGAGTTAGATCTGATCCGTTGGTTGTGAAATCGCTTAGCTCTGTCTATCGCTCGCTGTTTGGCATGCAAGCAGTCTTGTTTTGCGGCTTCACCAGGTTGACACATCAGTTTGAGGTATACCTGGTGCTGCTACCGGCATGTCCTCCTGGCTAGGGCAGCATTTATTACCCATCCCTAATTGCCCTTGAGCAGGTGGTGGTGAGCTGCCTTCTTGAACCGCTACAGTCCCTGTGGTGTAGGTACACCCACAGTGCAGTTAGGGCGAGAGTTCCAGGATTATGATCCAGCGACAGTGAAGGAACAGCGATATATTTCCAAGTCAGGATGGTGAGTGGCTTGGAGGGGAACTTCCAGGTGGTGGTGTCTGCTGTGAGTGGATGCCCCTTGGCTTGTAATGAATGTCAAATCTGGTGAACAGGTGGCAGGCCTTCATTGATGGAATTCATGTATGATTCAGCTATGCCTCCTTCACTATTGCCGCATTCCCAAATTCTACATTCCTATGTGTTACTCTTGAGATGCAACATCTGTGATGTGAAGCCACTGAGTTCTGAATAGTTCTTAACAGTGCTAATGAAGTCATTGGCTCTCAGTGGCTTTCATCACAAGGAGGTCTTCCTCCTTTCTTTCTAAGCAGACTCCTGCTCACTCCTGCAGCAACAAGAAGCTCGAGGGCGACATCAGAAAGGACTCTCATCTTCGCTCTACCCCTCACTGCTATTCCACAGCCTTCCCTCCCCACTGCCTCCTTTGCGTTCACCCTTCCCCCTCATTGCTATTCTATTGCCTTCTCTTCCCATTGCCCACCTCGTGTTTGCCCTTCCCCCTCACTGCTATTCCGCAGCCTTCTCTCCCCATTGCCCCCCTCCTGTCCACCCTTCCCCCTCAATGCTGCTAACAGACTTCCCTCCCAGTTTCCCCCCCTCGTGTTCGCCCTACCCCCTCACTGCCATTTCACAGTCTTCCTTCCCTATTGCCCACCTTGTGATCATCAACACCACCCTCGCCTCACAGCCCACCCCAGGTTGAAGTGCTAGTTTTTGAAGGTGGAGGCCTGCATGAGTGCCACAGCACAGTAGTATTCTTTGGGATAATGTAGGCAAAGAGCAGGAGCAGGCCAACTCTATGGCCCAGCAATGTGGTGTTCATCGCAACTAGACCGGCGCAGCGCTATGGCCGTTAGTATGCATGTTCCACTCACCTGAAAGTTACCAGTGAACTGAGGTCTGACTTGTGCACGCCACCCCTTTTCAAACAGGGTTGAGGCTGACGTAATTTCCTAATGGCCTGACGCAAGTTTGGAAGGCCAGACAAGATTCCGGCAAGCAGCTGTTTTAATGACCGTTCATGAGATGTTAATGAATGCAAATGGAATTTGCATCGCTAATCGGCGGGATAACTGACCCAACATAAACCCACCATCGGGATGATTGCAAGCTGTTTTGACACCGGCGGATTTGCGACTCTTTGCCTGTCACTGGATTCTCCGCTCCCGCCCACCATGAAAACCACTGTGGGCAGGATGGGAAAATTCGGCCCGAGAAGTGGCTAATCATATATAACCACCCTTGCTGGTTTCCTGATATCCGAACCACTGCATCCTGGATCCACCACCACCACCCCACCCACACCCCCTCCCCCCGCCACACCTCCCCAGACCAACCAATCACAAGCACCACTCCCACTCCGCACACCAGGAATGATTCTCTGCCCCTGTTTATTTACAATTTATTCAGTTTCCAAATATCAGAATGTAATGATAGATAACTGCAATTCAAAATGTTCTTTGAAAGTTCTCACTGTCACTAGTTGGAATTTTTTTTTCAAGTTTTGTTCCAATATTTACTATGGAAATTATGCATTTCACAGCTAGCATAATTAACCTTTCGATAATTATACCAGTTAAGTATTCATCGGCTGCTTGAGAAGTGTTAAATGATTCTTAATACAGGTGCACGATGATCACCATCTATTTCCACTGAGTTATTCGTTAATTAATGTCTCAAGGCTCTCATCTTTCGAGATCATACATTCCTGCAATTTTGTCAGCAGATCATAAATGGTGTAGAAAGATGGGAGTTTTCTTAATATTTTTGAAATAAGGCAACTTCTTTATCATTAAAAATGAGAGAACTTAGACGGGGGGTCAAATCCCACTGTACGACAGCTGGAGCAACTGCATACCTCAGGAGACCAAAGTGTCAACAACGCTTGAGGCAGGCTTTGCAGTCACAATAATAATGAGGCTAATGGCATTCGCTGTTATTTATAAGCAACTGCTACAGCAACTTCAAGCGAGGGACAGATTCACAGTAAAACATGGACATCCCAAAGCGACGGTACCACTCTGCCATGAGTAAAAATGGCATCGCACTGTCTCTCCACTGAAATGCATTGAATGGTATGAAGTTGCTGTGTTTTCATTGTAGTTTCGAACCAAACTCACCATATAAAATTGCTACTTGTGTGATGTGATGCACTAAGCCTGCCTTGACGCCATTTAAAGTCCACTCATATTTAATTAAGCCTTGATTCAGAGAGCTCCCTCCCTAACAGCACTGAGGTGAACCTACACCACATGGAGTGCAGCGGTTTAAGAAGGCAGCTCACCACTACCTTCTCAAGGGTAATTAGGGACGGGCAATAAATGCTGGCCCAGCCAGCGAGGCCCACATCCCATGAACAAATCAAAAAAAAGACACTTGGCTATCAGGGATGCTTTGTAGAAATGTCTATGAGATTCAAGTGTCAGATTTTCTTTTACAGAGATCTTGATGTCACATAAATGTATGTGCTTAAAAAGTCTATAAGACAAAAATAAAGGACACTAGGCATCCCACAGTTTATGCTTTACAGTACAGCCTGGACCAGGAGACTCAGCAAGAAGATTAACCATCTACATGAGGATCTCTTTCCTGATGATTCAGAAGCGCTGTGTGTGATGCGATTATATGCTTCATTGAAGTGGACCTTCAGCCACATCCTAACTCCTGCAGGGCCTTGTCAGTGACCATGATGGCCTGAGTCTTCTGATCGGCGTCCGGGGGGGGGGGTGGGCCCTACTCGCTGATGCGTAAAATGAAACATGGTGACGTAGGACGTGCATCCCAACATCACCGTGCGTCATTCAGATCTTCAGTTCAGCAGGCGCACACTGGAGTTGGCTGCACGCCCGCCGACCTGTCAAAGGCACATTAAGGCCATTAATAATCTAATTAAGCTGGTTGTCTGGGCTGCCCGTCCAACCTTAAGGCTGGGGGGTTGGCGAAGAGCCCAGGCGACGGGCGGGATGAATTTTCACAAGTGTTTATAAATTGAATAATTTTTTATTAAAATTCATTGACATCTCCCAGCTTGTGTGACACTGTTCCATGAAGGGACATGTCTGAATATATTTTTTTTCTTTATTTTAATTCTTCAGAATCAGACTAACCTCCCTGAGGCAGCTCTGTGCCTCAGGGAAATTTCTGCGCTCTATCACATGCATGTGTGAAATACCGCAGGCCCCGACTCTCCCTCCTACCCCCGCCTGCTCAGCGCTTCCGGGCACGCGTCACGCTGGGCGGGCCTCAATTGGCCCACCGACATAAAATGGCAGCATGCAGTCGATCGCGGGCAGTCATTGGCTGCCTGCCCACCTGCGTCCGCTCTCGCTCAGCCCCCCTGACGGGGAGAAAATTCTCCCAACAGTCTTCAAACTTTCTGCCTGTGGATCACTTCAGTCAGGCGACACCAGGACATTGAATGCATGCCAATGGTAAGGGCAGACAGCAAAATCTTCTTGTTGCAAAGCTAATGGTGGAGCAGTGCAACTCAGCCAACAACTTTTGGACATTGACATCTTACTGTATTTCTGTCCATGACCTCAGGTTCTCGTATCACGTACACATCAAGCGCCATTCGCCTCACCTCTATGACCCTGTAAGTTTGATGGACCGATGCTGAACATGTGAAGAACAGGTAGGGCAAGGCCAAAGACAATGGGGGGAATCCTTTGACTCGGCAAGTGGGGGCGGTGGTGGGGCCCACTTGCAGGGTGTAAAATGACACGGGATGATGTTGGGCGTGCGTCCAAACGTCACCGCACATCATTTAGATTTTCAGTTCGGTGGACGCACAACTGAGTCGTCTGCGCATCCGCCAAACTGTCAAAGGCCTATTAAAGCCATTTAACTAACAATTAATATCATTAACGGAGCTGCCCATCCAACCTTAAGGTTGACGGTCAGGCGAAGAGCCCAGGCAGCCTGCACATTTTTCATGGAACCTCATCCACAGGCGGGATGAGGTTTCATGAATGATTTTAAATTTTGTCAATAATTTTTTTTGAAATTAATGCACATGTCCCAACTCATGTGACAGTTTCACATGAGGGGGACATGTCATAAAAATTTTTTCAACACTTTAATGAACTGTTAAAACTTAAAACTAATATCTTTGAGGCAGCTTTGAGCCTCAGGGAGATTTCTGCGCTCTTTCGTGTTCATGTGCAAAAGAGTGCACTCCTGACTCGGGGAACCACCCACCCCCTCACCCCCTGCCCGCACATGGAGCGCACAGTGCTTCTGGGTGCACGTCATGCTGGGCTGGCCACAATTGGCCCGCCCATGTAAAATGGCAGTGCGGACCCGATGGGCGGCATCAATCAGGTCTGTGCCTGCCCGCACCCGCACAACTCCACTGATAGGGGGAAAATTCTACCCAACAAGTAGGATTTGGCGCTTTGTTGACTACAGGGTGCAACATTTTTCCCATGGTTGTCAGCTCAGTAGCCACAATGCCAGCTCTGATTATGTCCTGTAATGTTGAAAGTTCTCAACTATTTATTGTTTCCTCCCTAATAATAGACTATAATTTTCCACAGTAGAATATCTAATGCCATTTATAATTAGCTTGACTTGCCCTTGCCTGTTTAGGCTTTTCATTTCTTGTGTGGCAAGTTGCAGAAAGTGTCAGCTGTCAGAATTTATACAGTTTTCATTTGCATGTCATAACAGCTGCACTATGGAGATCAGAAAACCAGCAGAGTGAACAGATGTTTACATCTATACTCGAGCTATTTGCACAATGCCACATAAGAATGAGAAAAAAACACATTCTGACCCAAGGAAATGTTATGTACATGCAGATTAGATATCTTAATGGCCTTCGGGAAGAGTTACAGAGTTAAATTTCTAGTGCTGTCAACCAAGGCTATGTCTAAAAACAAACTTTAATGGCAGCCAGCACGAGGCTTCTACTCAACATTCACGTTAACGTCCCTGTTCTTGATACCTCTTAAACATTTATTCGATTAAGCAGTGGCCACCTGCCATTCTCTGGATAAGTAAACAGCATTGCTAGCGACATGCAAGAGTTTGATGTTATTGGAGATCTTGCATTTGTGGTGGAACAGGAGCATGAAGGTAGAGATTTTGTGAGATGGAAAGGAGTCTAGATTGACTAGAGAAATAATTGACAAAAGGAAAAGTGGAGAATAGTTAATCAGACAGCTGCAATACCTAAAACTGTGTTTCTATGGAGGTGGAGGAGATGCTAGTCATGAAGCAGAAGAGGCATTCATAAAGATTTTGCAAGAGGTATGATAAACAATAATTTTGGGATTTTTCAAAGTAATTTATGCAAAAGTTTGGGCATTTATAAAGGACCCAAACATCAATGTAGCTGATTCAGGATCAGAGAGGTTGGTCATGCAAATTATTGATTTTTGTTATACACCACTGATTTTTGCATTAAAAGATGATAATGGAGGTGTATCCCTATTGAAAGATTTCAGGCCATTACAGATTTCCTGAGATTGACTTTATAGTAAGCCCTAAAACAGATTCACAGAGACTAACTGGTAAAGTGTATAAGGAACATAGAAAATTTGGATTACTCCTCTTACAATCTGGTTAAGGACCATTAATTTTTTTCAAAGCTGACAAAAGTTTGAAATCTCAGTTACCCACCAGGAGAATAAAGCCACCAGATTCCATGGTTTTAAACAAAGTAAACTTTATTATACAAAGTTGGAAAATTAAAACAACTTACAATACCTGTCTCATATTCCTAACATTCAGAACATGTGATTGTTATTATCCAGTGAAGGCAAGGGTCAGGTCTTGCCCTTTCTTTCCCATGCCTTGATTGATTGTAACAGGGTTTTTTGAAATTTAGAAGAATAAAGTTGTTAATTCAGTATCTGTATTAAACTGTTTATGTGCTGATGGCAAAGAATTCAATCCAACAGGCTTCCTTGGGTTAGTCTTTTTTTGAGCTAAAAAAAAGCCCACCCAAGATATAAAAACTATTTTAAAAAGGTAAATCCACACCCTGACCTTTGCAGCACACAAACAAGTATGCTAAATTATAAGTTATACAGTAGAGGAGGTTAAATTAAAATTTAATAATAAAAAGGTAAAAAATAGAGAGTTCACTGTTTATGAATCCATCGATGCTCTTCGCCGTTGCGGCAGTTCTTTGTGGTCCTTGTTTTTGTTTCCCTAGAAACACTGCCCTGGAAGTTTGAAGTGTCCTCCAGAACTTCTGGCTATTGATACCAGTATGATATAAACAGCCAGAGTTCCTTTCAATTGAATTTCTTTATGATGTACTCCAAAACATAACAGAGATAGAGCTCTGAATTGGACATGTCAGGGAGAGAGATGGTGTTACTGATTCATTTGTTGACTATCCTTCTGTCACAGTAACCCACAGGCTAGCTTAATATCATAACTTTTCACAAGGGAGTTTCGGTCCTGTGACATTGGTACACAATGGAGAGTGATCCATGTGAATGAAGTGAGCTTTGATCTCGCATTTTCAAAGCTATTACGATGCTATTGAAACAGATGTGGGTTCTTTGCAACCTCCTTGCATAATAGCTTCATTAGTCCTCCATTGTTCTTGGTAGTTTCTATAGACAGAAAGTCTAGTGTTTCATTGCCCTTGTTGGGATCTTCCGGTCGGCGAGCGGGGACGGGACCCGCTCACCAATGTGTAAAATGACATCAGGTGGAACTCCCAACGTTACCCAGCGTCATTTCCATTTTCAGGTCGGTGGGGGCGCAGCCAAGTCAACTGTGTGCCTGCCGACCTGACAACGGCCTATTAAGGCCATTAAGAAACCGATTCAGATCATTAATGGACCTGCCCATCCAACCTTAAGATTGGTGGTCAGGCCGGAAGCCCTGGCGGGCTTCAGAAAAAGCATGAGACCTCATCCACGGGCAGGAGGAGGTTTCATGAAGGTACTTAAATTTTTATCCAATCTTTCAGTAAAAGTTATGGACATGTCCCAACTCATGTTACAGAGTCACATGAGGGGACATGTCAGGGGAATTTTTTCATCATTTGTATTAAAAGTTTTAATTCCGAGCCGATCTCCCTGAGGCAGCACTTAGCTTCAGGGAGACCTGTGCACTCTTACGCACGCAAGCATGAAAGAGCACATTCCCGGCTGAGGGTATCTACCCCACCCACACAGGGAGTGCATAGTGCTTCTGAGCGGACATCACGCTGGGTGGGCTTTAATTGGCCTGCCCATGTAAAACGTCGGCGTACCCTGATTGGGGGTGCTGATCAGAGGTGCGCCCGCCCGCACCTGTTCCTGCACATCCCATCCAATGGGGGAAAAATTTTTCCCCTTATGTTTTGTAAAGAGTGTAGATAATGACAGTCCATCAGGGGAACTGCTTGCAGCTATGTCTCCTGGCAAATCCATGTTCAAAATTTTCCAGACTTGGCCAAATTGTAGGGCAGGTGGTTTCTGCAGTCATTTTAAAGGTCAGTGCCCTTGATTGGCAAAAGCCCTTTTAAAGAAGTTTAATATAATTTCATCGGGTGGTCAGATGTAAAGATTAATATTCCACATCGCACATGTCACATTGTCATGACAAGATAAATATGCTTTAAAAGGCAAACCGTGATTGAACATACCACACTGCACATTAAATACAGATGCAACTAAGACAGATCCCAGGGATTTCTCAGCAACCTCCCCATATGTCAATACACTGTGAGTTAAAATATCTTGGAATACTCTGTCCCCATCACGAGAGATTTCAACTCTTCACTTTCGAAGATCTAGACTTAGAATTCCCTCAATAGCTGCTCCAATTCAACTGCCTCAATGATTGCTCACCTCCCAATGGTTCAATCTCTTCTCCTGAGACTGTGTTCCATGGAATTCACAAAGCTGCACTCACGCCTCGAATTACTGGCACACTTCAAACTCTTTCGTTAAGCTGGCTCTGCCCCTGGGTTTGTCCAAGCTCCAGTCACCCAGTTGCACCAAGCTATAAATGTCCCCCAGGGATTGTCTGAGGCTTAACTGTCTAGCACAGAACCAGTGACCTTCTACTACTTTTGCAGCTCCCCAGGACCTTGCTGATCCCTAATTGCATAGAGTCTGCAAACAGCTCCCAAGGTTTCTCTGTGAACTGCAAACAACACAAGGTTGAAACTGCAACCAACCCCCTCTCCCGGCAAACACAGATAAATTGAAACCTGGGAACCTTCTTAAGCTCCAACCATCCCCATGACAACATAACCTTTCAGGATTCAGTGATTGCTTTTAAACTAACTTAGCTCTAATTCCGAAAACAAACTGGACTGCACTTCTTTACAAGCAGTGTAGACATCACATCACCAGTTCTCCAGCTAAATAAACCCACCTGCTGTTTTATGGCTCCATCTCTTCTATTGTGACAATTAAACAAACACAGATATCCGTCTGAAATGTCACTTTCTTTTAGGTGTTTTAAGGCCCAGAAGTTTAGTTACCTTCGCAACAATATTCTTTCCAGAAATAAACATTACCTCTAAAATATTAACATGGACCATCAACTAGATATTTGTCATTTGCTTCAATAAAAAGAAAGCAAGGATCATGTAATTTAGAAAGCATCAGCAAGATGTACATATTATAATTGGAAGGGATACAGTTGAACATGCGGGTTGTATACATTGGTGAATGTCAGACAAGAAGGCATCAGAGTTAAGATTGAACTTGCTTCTGCTGCTTTTGGAATATTAAGCAGGAAAGACTAAAGATATTTCTATAAAAATTAAGGAAAGAATTTATGGAATGATGATAATCCCATTTTATTATATGGTTTTAAGTGTTTGAACTTGAGAAATGTTGATCAGCAAAAGATACTAATGGCAGAGATGACCTTCTTGAGAGAAATATTTGAAGTGTCCAGAAAACAAAGATGTGAGGATGATATAATAAGAAAACAGGCTTGGACAATAAACAATGCTTATGAAGGAGATTCAAGAAAGATGATTGCAATGGTTTGGGCACATATGAAGGATGCAAACAGCTAGAATACCTTTTGTAGCCTTACACAAAGAGGCACATGGAACAGGAAGAGAAGCAAAATCAAGAATAGACAATGTCAAAAGTGACTTGTCACAGAAAGGACGACAGATGTTTGAAGCAGCCAGGCTAGCTTAGAGTCGACAATAGTGGAGTGAAGTCATTTTGCCCTAATGTCATTGCTGAGCTGATGGACATTTAACAATTGTAGTAATAGTTATGTCAGCACATTGGTGTTCGTTAATATAGTGCAAGACTACAAAGAAAAGCTCAGAATTATCTGAAATGTATTATAAAACTATGAAAAACATGGCTTTTCTGTAGGGCTGCATCTTCTGGTTGGTGAGCGGGGAGTGGGCCCCGCCCGCCGAGACGGCTGCCCGCCCGCCGACCTGTCTACGGCCTATTAAGACCATTAAAAAAGTAGTTGAAATCATTAAAGGACCTGCCCGTCCTTAAGGCTGGCGAGCAGGCCGGGAGTCCTGGCGGGCCTCTGAAAAAACATGAAACCTCATCCACGGGCGGGATGAGGTTTCATGAGGGATTAAAAAATTTCAGAATATTTTAAAATAAAAGTTATGGGCAGGTCCCAACTCATGTGACAGTGTCACATGAGGTGACATGGCAGCAACATTTTTTTCTCATTTATTTAATGCTTCAAGCCTGAGCCGATCTCCCTGAGGCAGCACTTAGCCTCAGGGAGACCTGTACATGCGCAACAGAGCGCACACCTGGCTCAGGGAATTTCCCCCCCCCCCTTCACCCACCCCCGGCCGCACAGGGAGCACATAGCGCTGGGTGGGCCTCAACTGGCCCGCCCACGTAAAATGGTGGCGCACCCCTGACCGGGGGCACCGATCAGGAACCTGCCCACCCATGCCCGCTCCCACACATCCCTCCTAATGGGGGGAAAATGTTGCCCATGGGAGCAAAGAAACAGTGCAGATACCTGTTTATTAGGATATGCCCAGAAACAATACTACTAATTACAAACCAGTTTCTTTTATACCAACCACATGGCTACCACCTTCAGTACTTCCATTAAAAAAATACATTAAAAATACAAATAAATATTCCACCAGGCATGATGGAAGATTTAATGTAAAACTGGAGTAGAACCATGGGAAAAAATGCAAGGGATATTAAGAAATATGCTGCACACTCAAAAAGTGCTTTCTGCAGTTATTCAGTGGGAAAAATGAAAAGACTCATTCCTCACTCAAGGACAATTTGAGTATGAACTGGTGACAGCAGCATTACAACACAATAGCTGTTGATAATCCATTCGAGGGTGCTCAGTACTGCAAGTATAACAAATGTGAAGCGTAAGCTTACATCAGCAGAGCTCTTGAAGAAATCTGACATCCTAAGACTTCTTCAGTGGGGTCTACCTGCACTACAACTCTTAAAGAAATCCTGTTCAAGATTCCACAGAAATTGCATCTCCAGCTGTATGACTGGGATTATAAATACACTTTCTAGGAACAATGGCAGTCCCAATGCTTCTAATGAAGAAGATGAATTTAAATAGGAAGATATCTGAATGCAGAGCTGTTGGTGTCCCAGATGGAAAAAAACAGTAAAAACTGGGAAATAATAATACTGGTCCAAAGTGGTCTTGTAGATCTTAAAATGGAACACCAGTAAAACTGGGGAAAACGAGTACTGGTCTGAACTGTTTATTTTTCCTGCTGGGGTAGCACTGTAAACATTTTAGTGCAGTCCCAGATCACTGGGAGTGAATTTTGTCTCACTGACATCCCAGTTTTCAAAGTAAGCAGGATGGTAATGCGATAAAAATGTGATAAGAAAAGCTTACTGGTCTCTTGTTACCTGATGCAGTTTTCTAGTGAGCTTCAATTTAGGCAGCCATTATTCTTACCTGAAACTGGCAAAAATCTCATTAAAACATTTAAATTGGCGATCCTAAGAGATATGCTCTGCCCGCCAGATCTGTGTGTTCCATCTGCTAACCAATGGTCCTTAAATCTCACTTAAAAGTCTTTGAAAACTGCTCTGGAAACATTGATGGGAAGCTTTCTAAATGATCCTGTGTCCCATTCACTCCATGTACATGCCACCCAATCCCGGGATTGCCTCATTCCATTCAGCAAAATTTAGCCAGCTCAACTGTTAGAAGAGGCTTTGAATTTTCCGCTTAGCCTAGTAAGATGGGTAAATGAAGACTAAGTGAGGCAAAAAGTTCCAGATTTTGGAAAAGAATGAATTAGGATAAGAGATCGGCTATGCCTAGATTTCAGTGAGCAGAGATGTAGGGGGACATTGGTTGAACAGCGCATTTGGAGCAGGGAAATGGTAAAAGGGGAAAGTTCAGACGAGCCCTCACTCTAGTATGATTGATAAGATGAAGAGAGGGAGCAAATTTGAGTGAAAGTGCAATTGAACATCAAAGGGTAGAATTTTCTCATTGGCATGTGGGGCAGGCCCCGCACACTGAGGTGTAAAATGACGCACATTGTTGTCGGGTGTGTGTCCCGATGTCACCGCACGCTATCACCATATTTCAGTGGGTGGGCGTACGCTGATCTCCGATGCGTGCCCGCCATTAATTAACTGGCCAGTTAAGGCCCTTGAGCCACTAATAGATGGCAATTTTTCGGGGCCCATGCGATATTCAGATCGTCGCACGGGCGCAACGGGCAGGCGAGTTGGCCGCATGATTATAAACCTCATCCGCAGGCGGGGTAAAAGGAGTGAGTGGGGTCGCGAGTGGTCTTTGGTAGACATTTAATGTTTAAACTTACTGCTACTTGCCTGTGTGAGCAGGAAAACTTCAAATCTCTTCACAGCTGCTTAGACAGGAATCATAGGCTTCAGGTCAGGACTCTGGAGTAAACATCATTTTTGGGGCCTTGCAGGTTTCAGGAAGTCTTCCCTTACCCTAGGAATGGGAGTTGCACTCTCCACTGGAGGCACTGCCTCTGAAGAGGAAGGCAGGGCCAGAAGGGGGAGGAGGCCATATTCAGCCTCCAGGGGAGCAACCTTTGGGAGGAGAGGCACAGGTACAAGGGGCGCAGGGCCAACAGGAAGTGCAAGGCAAAAGGGGCCTCAGAAGATGCCACTATCCTGCTGCCAGGGTTTATAGGCCGCGAAGTAGCTACCTCAATATGTCTGAGGTGCAGTTCCAAAGGAGGTTCTGTCTCTCAAAGGAGACAGCGACCTCCATCTGTCAGATGATAGCCTTCAGATCTGATCCAAATGTGTGAGTGGGCACCCCATGCCAGTGGCTTTGAAGGTCATGGCTGCCCTCAACTTATATGCCTCCGGCTCTTTCCAGCAGTCGGTGGATGATCTTTGCAGAGTCTCCCAGTCAGCTGAGCACACTTGTGTCAAGCAGGTGACGGACGGTCAGTTCAGGCGTACATTGACTTTCATTCAATACCGCTGGGACGAGGCCAGCCAGACCGAGCGAGCCAGAGGCTTCTCAGTGATTGCTGGGTTCCCCTGTGTCCAGGGTGCAATCGACTGCATACCTGTGGCCATCAAGGTGCCAGCGGGTGAACTGGGTGCCTTTGTCAACAGAAAGGGATTCCACTCCTTGAACGTGTATAGTGTGTGATCACAGGATGCTGGTTTTACAAGTCTGTGCAAGGTACCCAGGCAGCTCCCACGAGGTCTACACCCTCAGACACTCCCAGGTGCCGGGCCTCTTCAGTGCTCTGGCTCAGCTGGATGGATGGCTGCTGGGTGACAAGGGCTATCCCCTCAAAAGGTGGCTCATGACACCTCTCCGCCATCCAAGAACAGAAGCTGAGCAGCGGTACAATAGGAGCCACGGCACCACAAGCGCTGTGGTGGAGAGAGCTATCGGTCTTCTCAAGATGCGCTTCTGATGCCTGGATCGTTCAGGGGGTGCACTCCAGTACCCCCCAGATCGTGTGTCGGTGATAGTGGTTGCATGCTGCGCTCTCCACAATCTGGCACTGGAAAGAAGATGTAGATGCAGAGGCTGTGGCTGCACACAATGAGTCCAGTAGTGAGTCTGAGGATGAGCATGCATGGGAGAATGCTGAGGGGATAGACGCCGACCTCCAGTGAGGCAGGGACACCCGGAACGCTTTAATCCGACAAACCTTCAGCTAGCCCACTACAGATGGACCTCAACACACGCCTGGGCTGCAGGCTCTATACTCGATACCTGAGAGCAACATCTGTCTGGTTATGAACGCTAACTATGTGCCTTGTCAATAAAGCTCAATGACAAACAAGTCACTCATTACATCAGGGGTTCCCATCCACCTGCAGAAGTAAAGAATCATCCTAAGCCTTGTTCACAAATGAAGCATTTAATGAGTTCACAAAATAAAAGTGAAAAGAAACTTAAATCAAAGGTGTTGAGCAGCACACCAAATTATAATCAACCAATAGGGGGGCAACATAAAACCACCAGTGAGAAGCCTGTGGTGTGCCTAAGGTGCCTTAAGTTTACTTTTTCTGGTGCTATGTCTAGGTGCTCCCCCCTCACTGGCACTGACATTGGAGACAGCCTGCTCACTCTGCTGTCCTGTTTGCCTTGATGACCTTGGCGGGCGCTGTCTGGCCCATGGAGCTTGTGCTGGCCCCGCCTGGGAGGGAGCGGTCAGTGCCATGGCTGGCATCTCCCCAATTGCCGCAAACTCATCAGATTCAACGGTCACTGGCAGAGGGGTGGAGGAGCAGCTACCCTCATCCGGAGCGCCCTGAGAGGAGCCCGCAGAGATGACAGGCAGCTCATGCACCGACGTGAGGTCACTTCGGACCTCCCTGCTCACCATTAATGGATGGCCACCTGACTGGGATACTTGGTGCCAAATCCATCTTCCACACTGGCACTTATCAGCTGAGGTCAAGGCCGATGTAAAGGCTTGCAGGTCCAAGCGCAACCCCAGGAGGCCCTGATTGTTCTCCTGGAGGAGCCTTTCCACGAGAGTTGCTACTCTCTCCATGGAGGAAGCATTGTGCTTGGCCATGAGGGTCAATGCATTGCTAATGCTCCGCAAGGACTCCTCCAGCACGGAGACCATACCAGGCAAAGCCTCATGTATCTCTGCCAGATCCTCCCGCAGACCCTGCTGGATTCCCAGCATCTGCTGCCTCAGGGACGACTCCAGAGGCCCATCATCAGACACCAACTGAGCATGTTCCTGGTCCCCTGCAGCCCTCCGACTGCTGGCGCCATGGGCACTCTCTGTCTCCGCCTGCACCTCAAGCGAGTGTGAGGTGCCCTCACCACTGTGCCCTGGGACATTGACCGACGATCTAACGCCCACTAAGGTGCTAGTATCTGCACTGGTGCCTGCCTGGCAGAGATGGGCGATGCTGGTGCTTGTAATTCTTCTGGGCGCTCAGATGTTAGTGGCCACCCCTCTGCCTCCTTGTCCCGGTCCTGCTCCAGTGAGGGTGAAAGGAAGAACAAGGATATTTGATTAGTTAAAGTTGAGACAATGTCAATGTGCATGCCTGGCCCCCTGGATAAGTATGCACTCCTCCATCCATAATCGATGGGAAGCCCATGTTGGAAGCTTAAATCACTAAACATTCAACAATGGAATGGTTGCAGGGACAGACATGGTGACTTTAGTGCATGGCAATCTGACCTTCCCCCTAGCATCCCAGCCTCACCGCCACTGGTGGACCTGGGCGCATGGCACCTCTCCAGCTCCATCGCCTCCTGCTGGTATCTGGTTGTAATCACCAACTATACCTGGCTTCTGCCAGTCCACAACCGCTCTGCGTTATTGTGTGTGGTCTTCTCCTGAAAAGGAGAGAGGAGCATTGATTAGTCCACCCTGTACCTGCATTACCATTGCATTCCTGCCACCCCCACCTGAAACATTACAGGGCTCCAGTGGATCGTGACCCTTGAGCAGCCACACACTCACACCAAGCAGTGAGGGCTGACCCCCTTGCCCACATGCTGCCCCCATCACATTTGTCAACCATATGGTTTAATCTTGCAAAGCAAGGACGCACAAGCATGTGGAACGCCAAGGGCAGAAGATGGTTGGTGCCCCCCCACCAAGAAGTTCCCCTCCCAGCCTGACTGTGACATGTTTCGGAGTTCCAGCACTGCGCCTAGGTGCAGATCCTCAAGATAGCTCCCAAAAGAGTACTGTGGGTGTCAGTCTGCCACATGCAAAGGGTGCAGAACCCAGCTCAGCACAACCCTCTTAGGGTGAACTAGACATGAGCAATATATGCTGGCCCACCCAGCGAGGGAAACATGCCGTGAATGGTTCAATGCAGTAACTACATTCAGAGTTGGGGGCAAAGCCTAACTGCTGTGTTAAGTGGCCCAAGCCAACACGGTACTCACCTTTCCTGAGCACAAGAGGTTGTTGAAACACTTGTGGCACTGAAGCCAGGTACGTTGCACCACATCTTGTGAACTCACTATATTTTCCACCTCCTCCCAGGCACACTTGGTCATGTGGGGGAGGGCGTCCTACTCCTGTCCCTAGGAACAAGGATCTCACGCCGTGCTGCCACCTCCTCGAGGTGGGCAGTCAGACATTTGTCCGAGAAGCGAAGGGCACAGTGCCCTGCTGACCAGTCCCCCCCACTGCCTGGCCTGCTCACCAGGAACGCTCTGGGGAGCCCTTCTGCTGGGCATGGTTGGCAGCCTTTGCAAGACTGTGTGAGCGCTCTTTAAACAGGCCGTCGGGTCGCCATTGGACTCGGTGGTCATTGCAGTCCCGCCGCCGCCTGCCCACTCCCGCTGTCCTCGGGAGCCGCGTTTCATGCTGGATGGGCCTTAATTGGCCGGCCCACGTAAAATGGTGGATTGGCCCTGCACCCACTCCCGTTCGGCCCACCGATGGGGAGAAAATTCTCCCCTAAGAGTTGCAGAGGCAGGGAGCTACTTTTAATACTTAACAGTAAATTCAATTGCAAAAACGTAATACTTTTGCTTTCCTATGTTTGACTTGGTGACTGTTACTTTAAATCCAGTCACAATGTGTAAAGAGTTTAAAATCAGCTGCTGTTTTTAAAAAAATAGAGAAATACATGTCCCGGTTAAATTGGAGAGAAGCATACAAGCACAATTCAAGTGATTTTTGGAACTATAGGCTTGAGATTAGGAACCAATCCAGTCCTGCACAAAGACTGTAATTTTTCAGTTAAGTATATGACAGCCAATTATTTTCAAACTCCCCCACATTAAGCGTCAGTTACGAAAATGTAAAGAAACCATGGCAACCAGAATTATGCTATATAAATGCTGGATTTGTTTTTGATCAAGCCAAGTTAGTAGGAAAGTGCCAAAGCTTTTGGAATCTTCACAGGAAATGGTATGATTGGCTAGTTTCCATTTTTAGAAGAGGTTACAAGAAATGAAAAGATTGCACATGTAAGAGAAGATTCATATTAGATTGTAACTGCTTAATGTTTTTTCCATTCATCATGCCAGATAATAAGATTTTCTGATGTAAACATTACTGTTACATTACTTCTCGCTCAATTGCTCTATGTCCTGTTCTACTACTTTTGAAGACTGGGAAGAGATTCCAGTAGCTGAATACTACTGATCAGGTAGAATTTGTTGCTTGTTAGCCTGTATATGTAACTGAAAGCCTACCTTGATCTCAAGCCTGGGATAGACACCATTGAAGGTACAGAGAACTGGGACTCATCCATGAGGTACAAGAGCCATTTTACTTCTCCCTTATATTCTCCATCGCTTTCCTCAATGGTAGTCTTAAGCCCGTTGGAGGTACCAAGTTTTAGACCACTGAGAACCCATCTGCTTAGATGGGTGTAAAAGATTCCATGGCGATATTTCCAAGAAGAGGATGGGAGTTTTCCATGATGTCCTGGTTAATATAATCCCTTAGTCAACATCATTCAAACAGGTTACCTAGTTGTTATTTGGGACATTTCTATGCACTAATTGGCTATTGTGTTTCCTGCACTATAACAGTGACTACACTTCAAAGGTAATAATTGGCTGTACAACTTTTTGACATGTCCTGAGGTTGTGAATGGTGCTTTATAAATGCAAATCTTCCTTTCTACCTGAAAGCTGTCCATAAAATGGATGACTTCAAAAGGCAGAAATCAGTGGGACTATGGCTGTACCATCACCTTCCTTCTATGTACTGTAATCCTAGTTTAAATGTATTTTGAATTACTTCAATTTAATTAATACAAATGTGTACTATTGGTTAATTGAAATGGAATCAGATACACTGAGATTTGTAAAAGCAGATAGAAATTGAACACAAATACTCAACATTAGCTGCAATCTGAATTAGTCAGGCTCTCTCTATTGACAATCACTGAATGCCATGGTCCATTAATGCAGAGGACGGAGTATGAAGACCAGTGGCAAACAGTTTACATGCCTTGAAGGGACTGACCTGATAAATCCTGCGATGAAGCAATGAACCAGTTATGTTCAGCCTGCAAGTAGGATGTAAGTCATATCCCACATGTTTCCAAAGTATATTGTTTCAAATCACAAAAAATGCAACTATGTAAAGACAAGTGTATTTAATGTTGAACTAGATACTTTCAGCAAAAAGAATACCACATCCCAACTCTTTACACATTGTTACCTGCACAATTATTAAGAATGCCTATTTCCAGCTCTGTAATATCTCCGACTCCACTCCTGCCACAGATTATCTGCTGCTGAAGCCTTAAACCAATTCTTTGTCACCTCTAGACTTGACGTTCCAAAACACTCCTAGCCAGTCTCTCATTTTCTACACACCATCCAAAACTCTCCTACTCCTGTCCTAACTCACACCAAGTCCAATTCACGTATTTCCCCCCAGCTCACTGACCTACACTGACTCCCAGTTACATAACCCCACGATTTTAAAGTTTTCATCCTTAGTTACATGGTCTCGTCTCTCCCTATCTCTGTATGCTCCTTAAAAGTTTACCTCTCTGCCCAAATTGCCCAAAAATATTCTTATGTAGCTCAGTGTCAAATTTTGTTTGATAATGCTCCTGTGAAGTGCATTTTACATTTTACAATATTAAAGATTCTGTATAAATGCAAATTGTTGTTGTTGCTGGTAGATACAAAAGCCATCATTATGGCATCTTTCTTGTACTTATGTGAGCAAACTGTGCCGTTCCTAACTACAATAAACTAAATATGAATCTTTACCTTTGTTTATCTTCAATCAGCTTGGAGTTCTACACAATTTGGGATGTTTTACTACATTAAAAGGCACTATAGAATTACAAGTTGGTGTTATTGTTGATTGCTTTCAAGAACATTCCTGTGAATTAATTTTCCCCACATTGGCCCTCTATTCCTTAATTTTCTTTTCAAGACAAAAAATGTAGTTAAAGAAAAGGTCCTCCAAACAGGAATCAGCCATCTGTGCAAAGTATGAGAAATTGTTTGATGTGGGTGCTATCAAATTTTATATTAATGTATTCTTTCTCCTCTTCTTTCAGTTAGTGAGCTGTTCCAAGCCTTGAAATTTTCCATGATTGATCATTAGTGTTGCTCCACGATTAGTTGCTAGATTTAAAAATAAGTACGATCAGTATTTTTGATCATTCACATCATTTTATGCTTCTCTTTCACTGTGTTTATATATTTAGGATTGTTTTCTCATTATCTGTGCTAAGCCACCTAAAAAAAAGGGAATTTTTTCTATCGATCTTCAGAGTCGCAGTCAGAATGCCCAGGTCTAGCATAGCATTAACACGTGCTCGATAAAGGTCCCTTTACTATAACCTCTATAAACACAAATAAAGCTCCTCAAGCATACCATGCAGAGACTGTAGGTAGGTACAATGTCTTTTGTTGTGGCTGTCAATTTAGTCATTAGCCGGTGTGAAAGAGAGGGTCATGTTGACTTTCTTTCTGATATGATCTATTTGATAGCAAAGGAATGTCTAGTCTTCACTGTGTACCCATCACTGATAGCATAATGAAGATCTCAAATTTGCAGTGAGTTATCATGGACTCAGGTTTGTGACATGCCAAATATGGAACTGTGTGCAGCAATGTTCTGTGCCATCAACACACACAATAATCCTCCATCGAAGACAAAGTGCTGAGGAAAGTATGTCTTCAGGAGAAAGCATCTTGGGGTGCAGGAAAAAGACCCCAGGTTGGGTTTGCCATTTCTACCTTCATCACCTCTTAATTCTCCTGTTCATGAAAACGAATGGGGTTGGGAGAGGTGAGTAACGTCAGGGTAATCATGGTCTGCCAATCACACAAGTGGGAGATGTTTACCTATGAATTAGGTGAATGAATAGACGGGAAGGACTACAGAACCAGGAAACAAACTGCTGTTAAATGATAAAGTTAGGAACAAAATAGGTAGAGAAAAGAAGGCGAATGGAGAGAGAAAGATGGAGGAAGGTTGTTTTTAAACTGGAAGTGAGGAATGGGGTAAACATCAAACCTGTCAGGTTGAGGCTTGGGCTATTTTAACTGTTGGACCTCATTTACACCCTATTTCCTCCCAACACCACCAATGAAAGCTTTTGCCTTACCAAAGAGGACCCCCAGTCCTTTCCTGTTAGGCTTTATTGAACAGGGAACCCCTGCCAGGAAGCATGCTTAGTCGGCTGCTAAAATGCCCTCAGGGTCCTATTAAAACTAATTAGCATATATTAATGATATATCCCAGTAAGGCAGATGGGTGCCTGAGCCACTACTCAAAAGATCCAATTAATATAGCAGTGGGAACCAAATGTGAGCATGGTGATAAGTCTTTGTACAAACATTTTAACTGCGCACCCACCCCATTCCAGTCAGGTGGGGCAAGTTAAAATCCCGCTACAGGAACATTTATTTTAATGAGTAATGTCAGCCATAGCTCAGTTGGTCAGATTTTTGCCTCTGAATCAGAAGGTTCTGTGTTTAATTCGGATTCGAAAGCCTTGAGTGCAAAAATCTAGACAGCACATTCCAGTGCAGAGCTGAGGAAATGCTGCACTGTCTTGGTTGAGACTTTAAGTTGGAACGCTACCTGCCTTCTCAGATAGATATGAAAGATCCCAAGGCATTATTCTGAAGAACACGTGTGCTTTGTCCTGGTCAATATTTATCCCTCAATCACTATCACTAAAACAGATTACCATTTGTTTGTGGGATCTTGTGCGCACATTGTTTGCCACATTTCCTACATTCCAACAGTGACTACACTTCAATACTACTTCATTGGCTGCAAAATGTCTTGCTTGTCCTGAGACCATGAAAGGCACTCTCTTTCTTTTTTCTGTAAATCCAATGACCCAGAAAACAAGGGATGGAATAATTGCAGCTGTCAATCGGAAGGAATGATGTCCTCCTAAAAACTTCTCCTTCAAAAAATATCATTTATCTTTGTTGTATTACGCTAACAGTGAACTTGTTTTTGTTCAATTATGTAAGGACATGATAAACTGTTCAGGCCTTTAAGCTTGTTCTATCATCCACTTCTTTTAATCCTGTTCTGAATCCAGACCAAAGCCCCATATTATTTTTTCATTTGTTACAATCAGAACAGCAATGACTCAAGAAATAACTTGGTACATCTTTCTGGCCGACTGATTGATGCCCTTGGAGTTTCCGACTGGAGCCTGGCAAGGAGCAATAGCGCAGAAGGTGAGGAGAATGTTGTGCTTCACTGGGACTGATACCATATGATTAACAGACATGATACTCAAATCATCTTCAAATTATTCATGTGGGTCATGTAGCAGCTGTTAAAATTGAACCCAAAAGCACTTCTTGTCAGATCAGTCAATGAAGCAAATTTGTTTATTGCACTTCCTAAAGAATGTTGACTTTTTTCACCTGTATAGCCATTTGCTATTTTATAACTTACGTTCCAACAGGACAAATGGTCTCTATTCTGACCACTGTTTGCTGGTGAAATAAAATATTCCTCTTTAAAACAATTCATTAAATATCAATGTATGTTCATAATATGGCCAATATAAAAAAAATGCACTAACACACTATATAGCTGTAGAATACAAACCATTAAAGATGTGAATGCACAACGTATAAATCAGGTAAATTCAATCAGTCCTTTACTCCGAGAAGGGAGGCACACTCAAAGGGAGTGTAGATCAAAGGCAGAGGCCAGAATTTTCCTGTTGGCGATTTGGGGACGGGGCCTGCTCGCCGATGGGAAAATGACACGGGATGATGTCGGGAGGAACCCCTGACGTCATTCCGGTCCATTTAAATGTTGAGGAAGGCGGGCGGACAGCGAAATTAAGGCCATTGACAGGCTAATTAAGATCATTAAAGACCTGCCCATCCAACCTTAAGGCTGGCGGGCAGGCCAGGAGCCCCAGCGGGCTTCTGATAATACATGAAACCTCATCCACTGACGGGACGAGGTTTTATATCCGTTTTTAAAAATTGTAATAAAGTTTATGTCCTTTTTATAAACATGTACCATCTCGTGTGACATTGTCATATGAGGGGGACAAGTGAATAATTTTTATATTTTTCTAATTTCTAATGTTTTTTACACTGTCAGCGCTCTCCTTGAGACAGCACTTAGTCTCAGGGAGCAGTGTGCTTTTTCGTGCGCATGCACAAAAGAGCGCACTTTGACAGATGGGGAATCCTTTCACCCCCCCCGCACAGGAAATGCATAGCGCTTCCTGTCAGGCAGGCTGCTGGGTGGGCCTTAATTGGCCTGCTCACGTAAAATGGCGACGGGCCCCGTTTCGGTGGCGGAGTTCGACTGCCCGCCCACCACTGAGCCGGTGGGGCCCGCCCGCCCATGGAGTTAAGAATTCTGGCCACAGGCACAACACAATAAAATAAATTCTCGAATCCTGTACCTCAGTGAGGACTCATATTTGAAGGAAGCAGAGCTGAAGTTAAAGCTACGGTACTGTAGCACTCACTCTCTAAGCTGACCTGCCTTTGAAGCTAGCTCCTACAAAGGACACTGGATCACTGAATGTTCCTTTAGTGCACTGTTGTATAAGGGTCTGGCACTTGTAGGGCTAATGGGGGACTGAGTACTGTGCTGTCCACACAGCGATACAAGAGAGCACATGACCTGCACCTAGGAGTCAGTCTAGTGTTGGGCAGAGCTGTGCGCACAGGCAAGCATGGAGACAGCTCATAACTTGAACCTTTTATTTTACTCTTTGTACATAGTTTTTGTCGTTAATAATATATAACAGTTAACCTATGCAAGACTTCATTAAGACCTATTGAACTATAACCACACCCCACAACATGTATCAGCTCTCTGATCTGTGCTCCTTTCAAGCATGTCCCCTGACTGTGACAGTGACCAATGAATTTGCTTTTAAGATGTCAATTTCCATTAAAAAAATACATTTGTTTCCACTGTCTAGTGGGGTACGTGTACTGCATCAGAAATTGTGTTATATCGGCACAATTTAGTGAAAGGTAATTGTCTAAGGCTGACAGGCAAGCAGTAGTATTGTCCCCATCCCTTTGTAGATTGTATAATATGCTACCTCTTGCACATTGTATCATATAAAGTAAATTAAATAAATGTTCAAAGGAATACTATAACTCAACTTGGCTGTGTGAAAATACAATTTCTGGAGGAACTGCCTTGGTTATGTTTGAGGAGGTTCTACTTGCTCGTAGGTTCTGCTTGCTTCATCATAGGCCAGAAAACAGAAACCAGGGCCAGAAATTTTCGCTCAGCGTGTGGGCGTGCACCCGACACACTCAACCATAAAATGACACATGATGACGTTGGGTGAGCACCCCGACGTCATTGCACACTCGCGCGATATTTCGGTCAGCGGACACACACTGGAGTCGGCAGCGTACCTGCCGACAATTAAACGGCCGATTAAGGCCCTTAGCCAACTAATTGATTGGTATTTTTCACTGCCTGTCCAACCGTTCCGTTGGCAGGTGGGCGAAAAGGCCAAGCAGCCTTTGCATTTTTGGCGAAACTTTATCCATGGGTGGGATGAGATTTCGACCCGTGATTTTAAAAAAATTTAAAACTTTTTACTCTCATATTTAACATGTCCGAGCTCATGTGACAGAGTCACATGAAGGGACATGTTTCCATTATTTAAAAAATCTTTATTTTTATTGATAAAAATCTTCAGCTCCCTGAGGCAGCTCTGTGCCCCAGGGAGCTTTTACTGCGCACACCCGCGCACATGTGCGAACTTCAGTACTCGCACTCCTCCCACCCCCACACCGTCAGTGATGAGCGCAGCAGTGAGCGTTTCACGCTGGCTGGCCAAAATCGTGGTCGGGGCTATATTGCGGGCGGCAGTCAGCTTCCCGACCGCTCCCAGGCCCACCTGCTGCGCCCACCCAATGGGGGCAAAATTCTGTCCCAGTGTTCCAGCAAGTCTTACGAAGCCAGTCTGACAGTAAGCAATTAGCTTTTCTTCAATCAGCTTAAGACCAGAGCAAAAAGAAATATTTGGTATTTTAGTAAAATTTATTTTAGACAGACCATAACTTTTCATAACCATGGAAAATTATTTGGGGCATCAGCCATAGGCATAGCCTTGACATCCCACGTGCAGACCTTGGAGAGGTTCAAGCCTTAGCATGGCAATGACAGTAAATTGTTCCTGCAGCTAATTTAAATGATGAAGCCATCAAGTCCTTTGTTCCCATGAAAGCCAAATTTCAGCTCCACCAGAATAGAACCTCTGAGTACTGGCAAATTAAACACTTCTTAATTAACCAGACAGAGTAAGAGTCAGGTGGCCACCTGCAGTCCTAGAAAACTTGTAACTTAGTTCCAACCAACAAGCACACAGCAAAACTAATTTTTGGGCACTTATAGAGTCATATCCTAATGATGCATCGGTCAAACATCAGTCAAAATCTAGAAGTGACATTGAATTGGCTTCACTCCAAATGATGATTGAGATTTCAGTTTGTGAAACAGTGCATGCAGGCTCAACCAGTAATAGCTTAAAGGATTAATATTGTGTCTTACCAACCCCTGCCTCTCTGGTGGGAACCTACAGTAGGATGTTATAGAGGTGCACTGAGTTATGTCATGTGTACAGTGCAGAAATAGATCATTCAGCACAACTGATGTATGCCAATGTACATGTGAACACCAGCCTCCTGTCATCCTACTTCACTTAACTTCCACACGTCCTTCTATACCATTCGCCTTCTTGTGCTTATCTTGTTTCTCCTAAGATACATGTCTCCTTGTGTTCTTGCATCCATATTCTTATTACGCTTTGGGTGAAAAGTTCCTGCTGAATTCCCTATTAGATTTATTAGTGACTAATTTAACTCTTTAACCAATAGGGCAGAATTATCCCCCCATCAGTGGGGAAGTTCAGGAGTTTAGGCACGCCTCCGATCAGCACCCCAATTGCCCGCCCAGCGTGACATCTGCCAGGAAGCGCTATGCGCTCGAATATGCACGAAAGAGCGCACTCATCTCCCTGAGGCTAAGTGCTGCCTCAGGGAAATCAGCGCCAAATTCAAAAATGTTAAAAATAGAAAAATAAAATTTGCCTGACATGTCCCCTCATTTGACACTTTTAATTAAACTTTTATTAAATTTTTAAAAACCTACATGAAACCTCATCCAGCCCGTGGATGAGGTTTCATGCTTTCTCTGAAGCCCGCCAGGGCTCCCGGCCTACCTGCTAACCGTAAGGTTGGTCGAGCAGGTCCTTTAACTACTGCAATTACTTTTTAAATGGTCTCAATTGGCAGTTGACAGGTCGGCGGATGCACAGCTGATTCAGCTGCATCCCCGCCAACCTGAAAATTGAAATAACGCGGGGTGACGTCGGGAGTTCCGCCCGACATCATCCTGCATCATTTTACGCGTCGGCATGTGGGCCCCGCCCCCCACACGCCGACCGGGAAATCCTGCCCATAGTTTTGGATTCCTTACAAGTGGAAACAGTTATGCCTACCCTGTCATTGATTGTTCACTAATGTCCGTGAGGGAAGGAAATCTGCCATTGGTACCTGATCTGGCCTACATGTGACTCCAGACATGTGACTCTTAACTGCCCTCTGAAATGGCTTGTTCTCCCTGATGTCTCAGTTAGCTACTCAGTTCAAAAGCAATCAGAGATGGGTAACAAATTCTGGCTTCGTCAGTGATGCCCATATCCCGTGAAAGATTTTTAAAAACGCAAAACAATTCCTTTCATTACACTAAAGATCTCGAACAGGTCAATCCTTCTAGAGGGTATATTACAGAAAATACAGGTCTTTACACTTTCTGGTTTTGCCTAAAGATCCAGGTGTACTGGCAATAGGTTCCACCCAATAGATCACCAAGAACTTCAACTTGGTGTATTACATTTTTGGCCACTTTTTGGGTTTCGACAGCTTGACAGTGAATCCCACTGGGATACCGGTAGGAGGATTCTCTGACTCATTCACTGTGGATTGATGCATTATGAAAGATTAGCCTGAGACAATCATTTCCTATCTCAGGCCAAACCAGTTGAAATCCTTTGAGGCAAGGCACATGTTCCTGGCCCACTGCCTGATGAGAACATTGTAAACAGCTACAATTGGCTCACACACTAAGCATCTGGACTAGGCTACCCTCCTTCTAAAGCTTCTTGGCTGGTAAGTAGCTTGGGAGATTTTAACTACCCACCTGCCCAGTCAATGCCTAGCAAGTAGGCTTAAAATTCTCTTCTATTGTTGTTCTGCTGAGGAATCTTTAAGTTTTCTTATCTCCATTTCCACTTTCTGAGCTTTTCCATGGATTGTGTGTTTTGTAGGTTGTTCTGCTATTCTTTATCTTGAAAGTATTTTCCTACATGGCTGAACAGGGCAAAAACAGGGGGTGGAGATTAGAATATAGCACCGTAACAGATATTTTCTGACAGGTGCAAAGCTCTTTACCAGATGGCAATGTCTATTGAAAGTCATTGATCACCCCCACCCATAAAACAACTCCTATTCTGGTCCAATTTAAATCTGGAACGATTGCCACCAATTTCTCTCCTTATTGCAGTAAGTTGTAGGTTAAGTGCTTTGACCAAAATTTTCAGACAGGAAAGACACCTTACATTCGAAGTATTGTAATAAATTGCATAACCTATTGATTTTGTATCAGGCAAATGGAAGCAGCAAGCTTTCCAGTTATTGATGAAAGAAAGATATGTTGTCAAAGCTTTTCATCTTGCACTCTTCAGGACAGATGCAAGAATGCAATCACCAGCCTTCAATGTTTTGAGAGTGGAGCAGGCGATGGACAGCAGGAAATGTACAGGAGGTGGTCTCTAGCCTGTGGGAAATCAGGCTGCCTTGACGCTCACTGACATTAAAGTAGAAACAGTGAGGGAGGTTCCATGAAGCTCTCATGGGAGTGAACTGGGTGGAATTTCACAAAGTTTAGAATAGGGAAGGATGTGACTTTGCTTGTGGAGCTTCCTGGCTTCACAAGGGAAGAAAATAACCTTCCTTTAAATTGTCTTTGCTGCACCCAGATTCACTTCTCCGTGACTTTAACTGGCGGGAAAGCCGCTATGGTTTCCCCCTGGTTAGGCTGGCATCAAAATGGCACTTGAGGCCTGATGCCATCATTGCATCCTTATATGCATATGTTAATGAGGACCCACCAGCTTTGAGCAACTGAGTTAGGTGGTACAGAAACGCCAAATACAATTGATTTTGTAGTATAATACTATTGATGTATATGTTATACCTTGTGCACTTTGACACATTCTAAGTGCACAGGAAATATATTTAAAAATACTTGAATTTATTTTCTGTTTCACTGAGTAGCTGAAATACATTTGCCTCAAGAAAAAGGAATTGAGCTGCTGCTGAATAAATTACTAAACTCTTCTGTTCAATATTTAAATTTACAGCTGCATGTTTATTTATCACTGGAAAAAGTGGAAGTTTGCAGGGTAAACGTGCCGTTTCTCACATTTCCTGCATTGATGATTTGGGGGAGGTTGGTGTTGGTGGGGTGGGGGTTTGGGATTACTATTTAGAACAGATTTGTCAAATATCATCTGAAGTACCACCGACATTTTTTTTTCCTTTATACAACATCAATGGAAATCAGGATTTTTGTAAGGAGTTAGTTAACACCACGGTTTCTCATGAACCTAATTTAAATACATACAATTACAGGTACTTTTTAAAACACCAGCATTCAGTCAGATCCCTTAACATCAGCAACAGATTAGTGCCATTATAAAAGATATAGTGCTTCTGATTTATTTGAGTGTTCTTTGGAAAGTTGGGACATAGCTGTCAGTTGCTCTATTGACAGCAGTGAACATTGACATTAAATTATTTGTGATTGCACAAGGAAAATGATTAATTTATTTTCAGACGCCGTTGGAAAGGTTTTGGCCCAGTGATGTAAAATGACATATGCTTTATGTTGAAGGGTCTAAGAATGTTTCACACACAATGAATTACTTTGAAGTGCTATTATATAAGTAAGTGCAGCAGTCATTCTGTGACTACAACACCTCATAAACAGCAATGAGATCAATAGTTAATTTGTTTTGGTGGTGTTGTTTGAGGGAAAGATTATTGGCCAGGTTACAGGAGAAATTTGTGCTCTTCCTCAAAAATTGTAATAGTATCATTAAATTCTGCCTGAATCACTATAAAATGCATATGAGGTCTTAGCTTCAAGTCTCATTGAAAAGATGAAATATATGTAGAAAATATTTAGTGATAAAATAAAATTGGATTTGCTCACTCATGTCCTTTAGGGAAGGAAATCTGCTGTCCTTACCCTATCTGACCTACACGTGACTCTGGACCCACAGCAATATGGTTGACTCTTAAATGCCCTCTGAAGTGGTCTAGCAAGCAACCCAGTTGTATCAAATCGCTACAAAACCTAGAAGCAATGAAACAGGACGGATCATCCAACATCAAATTAGACAGCAGAAATGACAACGGTAAACTCAGTCTCGTCAACCCTGCAAAATCCTCCTTACTAACATCTGGAGGCTTGCGCCAAAATTGGGAGATCTGTCTCACAGACTAGTCAAGCAACAGCCTGACGTAGTCATCCTCATGGACCTTACAGACAATGTCCAAGACACCACTATCACCATCCCTGGGTATGTCCTGTTCCACCAGTAGGACAGACCAAGCAGAGGTGGCGGCACAGTGGCATACGGTCGGGAGGGAGTTACCCCAGGAGTCCTCAAAATTGACTTTGGACCATGTGAAGTCTCATGGCATCAGGTCAAATGTGGGCAAGGAAACATCCTGCTGATTACCATGTACTGCACTCCCTCAGCTGATGAATCAGTGCTCCTCCATGTTGAACACCGCTTGAAGGATGCACTGAGGGTGGCAAGGGTGCAGAAAGTACTCTGGGTGGGGGACTTCAATGTCCATCACCAAGAGTTGCTCAGTAGCACCACTACTGACTGAGCTGGCTGATTCCTAAAGGACATAGCTGCTACACTGGGTCTGTGGCAGGTGGTGAGGGAACCAACAAGAGGGAAAAATATACTTGACCTCATCCTCACCATTCTGCCTGCCATAGATCCATCTGTCATGACAGCATCAGTAGGAGTGACCAAAGCACAGTCCATGTGGAGATGAAGTCCCATCTTCACAGTGAGGATACCCTCCATCATGCTGTGTGGCACTACCACCTTGCTAAACAGGTTAGATTTCAAACAGATCTAGCACTCAAGACTGGGCTTCCATGAGGAGCTGTGGGCCATTAGCAGCAGCAGTATTATACTCAGCTGCAATCTGTAACCTTATGGCCTGGCATATCCCCACCCTAACATTACCACCAAGTCACGGGATCAAACCTGGTTCAAAGAAGAATGCAGGAGAGCATGCCAGGAGCAGCACCAGGCATACCTAAAAATGAGGTGTCAACCTGGTGAAGCTACAACTCAGAACCTTTTGCATGCCAAATAGCATAAGCAACATGCTATAGACAGTTCTGTCGAAGGGTCATGAGGACTCGAAACGTCAACTCTTTTCTTCTCCGCCGATGCTGCCAGACCTGCTGAGTTTTTCCAGGTAATTCTGTTTTTGTTTTGCTATAGACAGAGCTCAGCGATCCCACAATGAGCACATCAGATCTAAGCTCTGCAGTCCTGCCACATCCAGTCATGAGTAGTGGTGGACAATTAAACAATTCACTGGAGGAGAAGGCTCTACAAATATCCCCATCCTCAATGATGGGGGAGCCCAGCACACCTTTGCAAAAGATAAGGCTGAAGCATTTACAACAATCTGCAGCCAGAAGTGCTAAATGGATGATCCATGTCGGCCTCCTTCGGAGATCCCCAGCATCAGAGCTACCAGTCTTCCGCCAATTCGATTCACTTCATGAGATATCAAGAAATGGCTGAAGACACTGGATACTGCAAAAGCTATGGGCCCTGACAATATGCCAGCAATAGTACTGAAAGACTTGTGCTCCAGAACTTGTCGTGCCCCCAGCCAAGCTATTCCAGTGCGACTATAACAGTGGCATCCACCCAACAATGTGGAAAATTGCCCAGGTATGTCCTGTACACAAAAAGCAAGACAAACCCAATCTGATCAATTATCACCCCATTAGCCTATTCTCGATCACCAGTAAAGTGATGGAAGGTGTCATCAACAGGGCTATCAAGCTGCACTTACTTAGCAATAACTAGCTCACAGACACTCAGTTTGGGTTCTGCCAGAATCACTCAGCTCCTGACCTCATTACAGCCTTGGTTCAAACATAGGCAAAGGAGCTGAACTCCTGAGGTGAGATGAGAGTGACTGGCTTTGACTTCTAGGCAGCATTTGACCAATTGCAGCACCAAGCAGCCCTAGCAAAACTGAAGTCAATGGGAATCGGGGGAATCTGGTTGGAATCAGACCTAGTACAAAGGAAGAAGGTTGTGGTTGTAGGAAGTCAATCATCTCAGCTCCAGGACATTAATCAAGGAGCTCCTCAGCGTAGTAGCCTAGGCCCAGCCATCTTCGGCAGTGTGGTGGCCTAGGCAACTGCAGGGAGCCCATTTGGTGCTGGGAGGGTTAATGAGAAGTTGAATTGTATGCCTAGGCCTAAGAGAAAAATACTACAACCTTGAGAAGAATACAATCTTGTCTGACCACAGTTGTAGGATGAGCCCTGAGACATTCCATTTTGTTCTGTCTCAGGTCGATTGTAATCAGTGCTCTGATAAGCAACTGCGTAACCAAACATCTGTTGTGAGGGAAATGGAAATTTACTGGAACATGGATTGGTCAATTAACTTATGCAAATAAGTGGATAGGTTTGTTGCAAAACTTACTGATTGTCTGTAAAAATGCTTTTAACAAGTCTGCGTGTATTCTGCTACAAGACTTTACAGTAGCTCTCATTGTGCTGTCTCCCTTATGCATAAGTAATAAATGAGGTTTCTACGTACGAAACGATGCCTTGGTGTGATTAATCTCCGACAGCAGTTTCATCAATGACCTTCCTTCCATTATAAGGTCAAAAGAGGGGATGCTTGTTGATGATGGCATAACGTTCAGTGCTATTTGCGACTCCTCAGATACTGAAGCAGCCCATGTCCAAATGCAGCAAGACCTGGATAATATCCAGACTTGGGCTGAGAAGTGGCTTGTTACATTCTGGCCACACAAGTGCCAAGCAATGACCATCTCCAACAAGAGAGAATCTAACTATCTCCCCTTGACATTCAATGGCATCACCATCACTGAATCCCCTTCTATCAACATCCTGAAGGTTACATTGACCAGAAACTTAACTGGACTAGCCATGTAAATACTATGGCTACAAGAGCAGGTCAGAGGCTAGGAATCCTGCGGTGAGTAACTCACCTCCTAACTCCCAAAGCCTGTCCACAATCTACAGGGCACAAATCAGAAATGTGATGGAATACTCTCCACTTACCTATGAGTGCAGTTCCAACAACACTCAAGAAGCTCGACACCATCCAGGACAAAGCAGCCCACTTGATTGGCACCATGTCCACAAACATTCACTCTCTCTGCCCCCAAAGCACAGTGGCAGCAGTGTGTACCGTCTACAAGATACACTGCAGGAACTCACCAGGGCTCCTTAGGCAACACCTTCCAAACCCATGACCACTACCATCTAGAAGGACAAGGGCAGTAGATACATGGGAACACCACCACCTGGAAGTCTCCTCCAAGCCACTCAGCATCCTGACTTGGAACTATATCGCCATTCCTTCACTGTCGCTGGGTCAAAATCCTGGAACTCCCTCTCTAACAACACTGCAGATGTACCTACACCACATGGACTGTAGCAGTTCAAAAAGGCAGCTTACCACCACCTTCTCAAGGGTCATTAGGGATGGGCAATAAGTGCTGGCCTAGCCAGTGAAGCCCACATCTCATGAATGAATATTAAAAAAATTGATCATAAATGTGAGCATTTGGCAAGGAAATATGTCCTTGTGGAATAGAGTACAAATTCTTAAAGGTTATTCTTGAGTTTTAATTTTTTAGAGATGCAATATATTGGGAGTATTGGCCAGGAGTTTACCTATATATTGGGAAAAGGGTTCCACTGCTACATAGCTGGTGCTAAAAGGAACTTGAATACTAAAAGCCTTCTGTGTCCCAAATTATTATAGAAAACAACATTTCTGCTTTCATAAGAGTACGAAGGTAAGGGACCATAAACATTTCTCTCTGTTAGGGACAAGTGGTTCTACAGCTTGAGGGGCACCACTCCACATCAAGCTTGGGACAATTGGGATGCAGTCCTCCATGAACTACCATGGTTACCGGTGTTAATGATATGTTAACTGTTTTAAGGCTAAGAATATACAGGTGGAGGGCATTGATTAAGTATCTAGAGACTTCTAGGGCACTGGATGATGTGTTAGTGAAGCAGACATTTGTGATATTGCATACTGGAAATAAATCTAGTGTTAAGTAAAAGATTAGCATCTGGTTTCCTACTTCCAACTGGCTTTAGAATAAATTAACAATGGTGATTGAACCCACACCATTGGCAGCATAGGAGGTTTTGTGGAGCAGTGGAAGTATCCTGACCTCTGGTCCTGAAGCTCTGGGTTCAAGTCCCACACCAGTACTTGTTAGCCACAGAAGGAGCATTCTGTGTTTCATTGGGCTGATAATCAGCCTAGGAATCCTTCCCACTATTAGTCAAAAAAGCTGTCTGAAGATACACCAAAAAATGGTGTCATTTTGCACTAGTCTAGTCAACAGAGTTATCTGACTCCCAATATAAGAGTGTTAGCATTTCCCATTAATGCCAGTATCATGATGGTAAAGATGTGTGATACCTACCACACCTTTGTATATTCCAGCACAAAAATGGTTGTTTATGCACATTTCTGCATATAACTAACTTACACATCAATAAAACATTAAACACCTTCTGTATAGAGCACAGTTTCTGTCTCAGACTTATTCCCATCACATTTAATCAGTGTTCTTTGTTGATGTCCCAATAATATAAAATAATGTATCTGACATGAACATCATGGAAGATCTATATATAGTGTAAGGTATTTTGTGGTTCATTATAATATCCTTGGACTAAATAAACGGTTTTAACTGGATTCTTGGCTTTAAGTCACATTTTGAGTTAACTTTGAGTGATGGCTACACTGGTAGTAAATTTCATATGCAACCAATTATAGTGATATGATGAGAGACTGTTGCTTGCATTCAGCAATATAAAAACTTAAACTGGAGGAGGAGTAATGCAAGATGCTTTGATGTGATGTTCTGGGGAACAATCTTATTACTTTCTCTCTTTATGATTTATAATGCTCCTGCAATCCATAATATTTGCATAACATTACCCATTTCCTCTTTATAAAAATTTAATTTGAGGAATTCGTTTATGAAAATGGAAAATGTAATTTCATTTGCTGTTATCTTTGCTATATACCAGTTTTCTCATGCATTCAAATAATATTTGTATGAAGTTAAATTGAATCTGCAGCTATCAATAAGGCTTGTGCTGTTGAGAGCAGATGTTGGGTTTAGGGCGTGGGTGGTCCAGTTAGAAAGAGTAGGGGGATGCACGAAGGTCACCAGTCTGCAAATTTCCTCCCACTAGTGACCTCCCAAGCAAGTCATTTAGTGACCTTGAAAAATGTTAGTGGAAATATTCTTTATCATATAACCTTTAGAAATAGAATTAATATTTTTGTGTATCACGCTGTTAGCTGACTGTGAAAGAAAAATGCACCCAACTATATGAGTGGCTTTAGTTCTCTGTGGGTTCAATGCGGGAGGAGCTTACAAAAAAGGAGGTAGTGAATTACAATATGAGCTGTTTGTTTTTCTTTCTAGTTACTGCAAGTTGCAGGAAGGATGAAAAGGCATTGGAGAGGGTTTAGCAAAGATTTCCAGAGGTGAGGGACTTTATTTGAGGATAGATTAGAGAAGCTGGGGTCGTTCACCTCAGAAAAGTTCGAGAGGAGATTTATTAGAGGTGTTCAAAATCATACTCGGCTCTGGACAGAGTAGATAGGGAAAACTATTCCCATTGATGAAAGGGTTGCGACCAGAGGACATTGATTTAAGATGAATGGCAAAGGAATCAAAGGTGACACATGGAAAAACCTTAGGATGCAGTATGTGGTTAGAATCTGGACAGCACTGTGTGAGAGTGTGGTGGAAGCAGATTGGTGGCTCTGAAATGGAAATTGATTATTTACCTGAAGAGAAGATAATTGGCATGGCCACAGGGAAAAGGCAGGGGAAATGGGTCTAATGACTCTAAATGGGAAATGGCTCTCTTGCAGAGAGCCAGCATGGACACAATGGGCCAAATGTCTTCCTTCTGTGCTGTGACAAGTCTATGATTCTAAGTCCGTCATCTCTAAAATTGAACTGAAAAAATAATTTGATTGGTTAAATCAACATTACTGGTGGCTGTTTGTGTTGCCATCAGTCATCATAGCTGGTGTAGCTTAGCATATTGAGGGGCTACCACTATGTCAGATGTGCTATTTTTTGCTAAAACATTAAGCCAAGACCGTATCGACCTGTTCAGCTGGACTTTGAAGAAAAAATTCAAAGTAGAGCAGAGAATTCTACCATTGTCTTACCCAACATTCCTCTCTCAATCAACGGAGTCAAAAACAGATTGATTGGTCATTCTTTTTATTGTTTGAAAAGGAGGGAGACTTGCACTTATATAACAGTTTATTGCTTCTCAAGTATCACGTGTGCTTCTCATAGAATATGGGGGCCTTGCTGGGAGAATATCTGCTGCATTCGCCTACATAAAGTGCTTCACACAGTCACTGTTAAAACATTTAGACATGAAAAGGCACAATATAAATACAAGTATTTATATATACGTTAAGAGGCATAAATGCATAGCTAATCAAATGGAGTCCTGTGGAAAAATAGAAGAATGAAACCAATCTACAAAGGCTGTGCTTCTGTTTACAGTGAGTCAGGTTTCTGCCACAGAGCCATTTGAAGCCTGTACGTTGCAACAGGAACTAGGGCTTCTATGAAATTCTGCACATCAAAGTCAATGTTGGCAAAGAGAATAAGATAGCACTGTAAGGAAAAAGCTTTTGGTGAACTCCAACTATTACACAGAGGTATATCTGAAAGTCCTTTCAACTAGATTTTATTGAACAAGATCAGGTTTCTGAACCGCTTTCATAGTTTGTAGCTTGCATGCACAATTGCTATTCCATTCTCAACATCCAGGCAGTTGCAAGCTATTCATTATGGTTATCCCAATACTGAAACGTTTTCCTATTTTCAATAAACTAACTGGGGTGATGCTGGGTTGCCCAGTGTCACTAACAGAAAGGCAAAGGTGCAGGAGCGCTTTCAAACTGAGGAGCCACTTTTAAAATCTAATGAAACTACAATTACCTCTCAATTATCGGTGTTAATAAGACACAGAGGAAAGGATCTGCGCCAGGGCTCCCATTCTTGATTACTGTTCAGTCCCTGCTGGACATTCGAGTATATGGATGTAAGGCAAGGATACCATTGTGCTCAGTCAGAGTGGTACCTGCAGTCAAATAGCTTGTCAACACTAACTGTGACAACTTTCCCATCAAGAGTCAAGCTGCTGGAGGGTGATCAGCTCCCATGGGACTTTCGAGAGAGGAGAATATTTGGCACGGGAACACATTCAATTCTCAGCCCTCTGGTAGACCCAGGGAAGTTCCTCTGCAAACCACACTACTTGCTGCTGGGACAAACATTAATGTTGCAGTAATAAAGCTACTGAGTAACCACCACAATCTGCAGTTTTATCCTGCATTTAACATTAAAAATGTTCCACTGTGTTCAAATGTTCACTGAATAAATGTGTAGAAATCTGCTGGAGTCAGAGGTAAAGGCTATTTGTGTGGGGCAGGGTAGGGAATATCACACTGGAAGAGGTTGTGGAGGTAAGGTGAGGCAAGCATAGGAGGATTTAAATATGAGTACAAGAATTTTAAATTGAATGCACTGAGAAATGGGTGTCAATATAGGTCAGGGAGGCCATTGTTGATGGATGAGTGGGACTTAGTGTGGCAGAGCTTAATTTTAATATTAGCCTTATCATGCAAAAATCAAAAATGGCAAAAGTAATTTTAAATTAAAGTTGTTGGCATTTCAGTTTTGGGCTGGTAGTTTATCAGGCCAATGGGGGGGTCTCACCCATCGAGCGGAGATCTGGCAGGGATTCCACAGTTCTGTGCGGGAGGCAAGTGCCCTTCAGGTACTTAAATGGCCACCATCAGGCGTTCCCCACAATTGAGGGCCTCAGCTGTAGACATCCAGCCTGCGGAGAGCTGCCGGCCAATCAGAGGAACCAATAGCAGCTTGTGGCAATGCACCCACCAGAGGCGCAGGATTATTGTAGGACCCCAGACCAAGGATGAGTAAAGGCAGTACAGGGATCATGGGGTAGGGATTACAGGGTTGTGGGGGTAGAAAATGTGGCAGGAGGAGTCAGAGAGGTACTCCTGCCTGATGCCGGGTTTCTTGATCGGGAACAGAGTGCCTGAAAGTGAGGCGCCTCGTGGGAGGCCATTGGCAAGCCTGAGAGGCTTTGCTGGGCAGCCTTTGGCAGGTGCCGGAAAGTCAGCCAGCCTCTATTTAATCACTGAGCCACCACTAGATTGTGGTGGGCTCAGGGATGATGGGTGTCAGTTGGTTCATTATTGAAAAAAACAAAAAAACTGCGGATGCTGGAAATCCAAAACAAAAACAGAATTACCTGGAAAAACTCAGCAGGTCTGGCGGCATCGGCGGAGAAGAAAAGATTTGATGTTTCAAGTCCTCATGACCCTTCGACAGAACTTGAGTGAATCCAAGAAAGGGGTGAAATTTAAGCTGGTTTAAGGTGTGGGGCGGGGGGTGGTTTGGGTGGGAGGAGAGAGAGAGAAGTAAAGGGGGGTGGTATGGTTGTAGGGACAAACAAGCAGTAATAGAAGCAGATCATCAAAAGATGTCACAGACAACAGAACAAAAGAACACATAGGTGTTAAAGTTGGTGATATTATCTAAATGAATGTGCTAATTAAGAATGGATGGTAGGGCACTCAAGGTATAGCTCTAGTGGGGGTGGGGGGAGCATAAAAGATTTAAAAATATTTAAAAATAATGGAAATAGGTGGGAAAAAAAAATCTATACAATTTATTGGAAAAAACAAAAGGAAGGGGGAAACAGAAAGGGGGTGGGGATGGAGGAGGGAGCTCAAGACCTAAAGCTGTTGAATTCAATATTCAGTCCGGAAGGCTGTAAAGTGCCTAGTCGGAAGATGAGGTGTTGTTCCTCCAGTTTGCATTGGGCTTCACTGGAACAATGCAGCAAGCCAAGGACAGACATGTGGGCAAGAGAGCAGGGTGGAGTGTTAAAATGGCAAGCGACAGGGAGGTTTGGGTCATTCTTGCGGACAGACCGCAGGTGTTCTGTAAAGCGGTCGCCCAGTTTACGTTTGGTCTCTCCAATGTATAGTAGACCACATTGGGAGCAACGAATGCAGTAGACTAAGTTGGGGGAAATGCAAGTGAAATGCTGCTTCACTTGAAAGGAGTGTTTGGGCCCTTGGACGGTGAGGAGAGAGGAAGTGAAGGGGCAGGTGTTGCATCTTTTGCGTGGGCATGGGGTGGTGCCATAGGAGGGGGTTGAGGAGTAGGGGGTGATGGAGGAGTGGACCAGGGTGTCCCGGAGGGAACGATCCCTATGGAATGCCGATAGTGGGGGTGAAGGGAAGATGTGTTTGGTGGTGGCATCATGCTGGAGTTGGCGGAAATGGCGGAGGATGATCCTTTGAATGCGGAGGCTGGTGGGGTGATAAGTGAGGACAAAGGGGACCCTATCATGTTTCTGGGAGGGAGGAGAAGGCGTTCATTATTGAGCCTAGTTAGCATACTGGAAATGTGGCCGGGAATCCCATGTCAACCCAACCTGCGCGTGCTGGTTTCCATGTCACTGGTCACCAGCGCTGGCTGCGGGGAGGAAACAAGCACTGTCGGCAGGACGGGCTATTTCACGGCCCACAGAGACGAGGGAGACATTGGATTAGCAATGCTGTGGTGAGACCGGGAGGGGAAAAAAAGCTTCATTTAAGGACTTGTGCTGCTAAGTTGAGGCCATTTACTGCCTCGCAGACTGTTAAAAAATTACAGCCTCTTCCACCCTCTGACTTAATCAGGGGAGGTTTTGCCGCCATGGGTCCTTTCCTATGATTGAGTGGGACTGGACGCCACATGTTTCCCACTATGACGAGCTGCATTAAATCCAGCCCCTCGTTCTTCTCCATTTTCTCATCCATTTTTCTTCTTCATTATAAGTTTAGTTGACTTTGTTTTTGCTTGCTAATTTTAGCTAATCTATGATAACTCTTTATTCGCCTGACCTGCTGCCCAATCCTAAATGTTATAAAAGGAAATTAGCCCATTCTTTATTCAGCCTGAAAGCGATTATTTCCTGCAGAGTTTCTCTTATACTTTAATGGCAGTAAAAAGAACTTGCATTTCTAGGGCGCCTTTTAATACTTCAGGCTATCCCAAAACGCTTCACAGCCAACATAGTACTTTTGAAGCGCAGTCACTGTTGTAAAGCAGGAAATGTGACGGCCAATTATAGAAACTGGGAGATATGGGCCTGAATGTTCTGGATGGCATGGGTTCCCCTTCCCACCGTCCGAAGAGTTGGCAGCGAACACATCCCCACCGACTCTGCCTGCCCCGCACCCATTTTAGTCTCCAAAGAACGTTAATTGGCTCTTCAGGCGGGACTTCAACCCCTCACTTGGGCGGAAGCCCCACCTTAGACAGCTGCCAGACAATCTGATTGGCTGGCAGCTCTCTAGTCCCTGCAGCGACTGGAGCTGCTTTGGACAGAAGGGGAAGTGCTTCAACAGGCCAGAGCCTAAGTCCCAGGACCAGATGACAAGGCATGTTTTGGGGGAGGTCCCAGGGTTGGGAGGATAGAGGCTTGGGGATGGTGGGGGGGTGGGGGGGGGGGTGCGGAAAGTGGGCGACTGGGGTGTCAAGGGAGAAACCATGGAGGGGACGGAGGTCTAGCAGCCACCGGACCTTAAGGGCGGGCAGGGGTGCTCAAAGGCAGAAAGGTGCTTCTGATGGAGGCACCCCCCCCCACCCCTCCCCCAATTCCTTCCCACCCAAGGCCTAAACCCATGCCAGGTAAATCCTCCCACTAGCCTAAAGATTGAGGCCAGGCAGGAAATGCAACAATTGGCCTCTTAAGGGCCTCAATTGGGGCAAGGGCAGGCCAAATTTGAAGCCTTGCCTGGCCCAGGGTAAAGTTGCTGCGAGGTTGGGGCTGGCCGGAACCCAGAGGGAATCTCATTCCTTCAACTTCACGCTCTCCCTGCCTAAAAAGCAGTTGGCAGAGGAGTGTTAAATTCAGACCATGGCAACTATTTTAAATTAACACTTCCAAAATTGAATTTCACTGTGATGATTAGCTGTAATATACAACTCGCAACATATTTTTCAAGTGTTAGTGTTCCACAAACCCCAAACTTATGTCCCTTTTTTTGCAATATATTTCTGGGGTGCCAGGTTTAATTGTCACTTTGATTTGATTTAGAAATGACTTCAGTAGTGAAATCATTTCATTCTCTATCTCTGCGCTTATCTTAAAAGAGGCATTAAAAAGACAGAGGTCAGGATTTCACAGCCCCTCCTACCCGGCGCGATATTTTAGTCCCACCGAACTAAATGGAGATTTAAATCGCTCGCCACATCTGCCAGGGCGGGGGGGGAGTTGGGGGGGGAGGTGGTGGAGACACACCACAGTGGGGCCATAAAATCCTAGCTAAAGCTCTATAACTGATCACCCATGATAGAAAATCTTCCACTGCCCAGCTCTGACATCCATGAGAAGGAAAACAAATCAATTATGAAAGAGGAAGAGTCTGAGAACTTAGATTCGGATGATAGGAAAAAATAAGGGTATATTTGTTAAATATCAAACCGAGTCAGAATGCCAGTAATGAGACTAATTTAACACAACAACAATAACTTGCATTTAGCGATGGTCAGACATTCCCAAGTCACTTCACAGGAGCATTACCAAACAAAATTTGGCACTGAGCCCCATGGGGAACATTAGGGCAGGTCAAAGAGGTAGTTTTTAAGGAGCATTTTGAAAGAGGAAAGTAGAGACGTTTAATAATGGAAGTCCAGAGATTAAGGCCTTAACAGGTAGAGGCACAACCATCAATGGTGGAACAATTCAAATCGGGATGCACAAGAGGCCAGAATTGGAGAAGCAAGGGTTGTGGGGGTTGAGGAGGTTACAAAGATACGGAGAGGCAGATACTGGACTGTTATGTGAATTTAATCATTTGTTTATGTGTTTACTTTTTTTTAAGTATCCATTAATATTAGTTTAAGGCTATAATTGTACCTGTGTCTCAAAAAGCTAGATTGCAACTGTAAGACTATTTCTATAGTTCATGGATTAAAAGAGGACTTTAAGTTTCACTCTGTTAAATGCAATTTGTAATAATGTACACAGATTCAGTGGGCTGAGGGACAGTTGGTTCTGAAACATTCTGGCTAAATGCCTACAGATAAGTGTCTGCTTCAATGTCTTGTTGAAACATGTTTTGTCACTTCTGCATTAAACTCGAAAGCCGAAAGAACAGTACAAAGGAATTATTAAAATGACAGTGACATAGTCACAGTACGTTTGTAGTTGGTCACCAACAAACAGACAATTGGGTTTACATCAGGATTTCTAGTGGAAAATGTATCTGTCAGCTAAGTCAGAACAAATGTTGTCAGGCATAATGAAGTCACAGCGAATGTTAAACAAAATGACAAAATCTGCAGTGTATAGTTCTAATAGAAAGGAACTGGCTGTTTTGCCAACCAGGACATCCATTTCAAACGGGTATTCTTCATGTTTGGCATCCACGTATCTTCCAGTCTTCATCATTTCTCAGACAATCCAGATTTTGCTTTTCACCTAAAATGTGTGAGCAGTTGACTGGCAACATTCAGATGAGACCCCGTAGTTAAAATCCAACAGGCTTCTGACTCAGAGTCCCAGGTGGGTATGTTGTCTGCTCCTGGGACCAGAGTCCCAGGTGGGTATGTTGTCTGCTCCTGCTGGCTTCACACCAGGAGTTAGCCAGGCATGAAAGCTTGAGTTTGTCTTTTTCTCATAGTCCACCCTCTGCAACGTATCTCAAAGCCAGATCTATGTCGCCAGTATTTGAATAATTTATAACAACGTAACATACAACATATAACAACAACCCTAAGGGTTGTTACCAGCTTGGAATTCCAGGATTGTAGGGGTGACAAGAATGCACCATTATGTACTGACAAACAGGTTTTAAGTAGAAGGGTGTATTCATCTTTCCACAGATGGGGGCTACTACTCTGTAGGACCATATCTGCAACCCATTCTCCTCTCATGGTACTTTGCTAGGAGAATGTGATCTGTGAATATTCCCTATAATATATTAATATGGTTGCCAATAATCTCACCCCAACAGCAACTAATAGAAGTGTACCATTAATTGTGGTCTGAAGGTGTTTTTGTGTGTTGTAGCAGGCTCTGCTCTGTACAAATTGACTCTTAAAGAATAAAGTCATTGAAACATGCAAAAGAGCAAATGGAGATGATCATCAAAATCACAAGCACTAATCTTCAGGAATGGCCTCTGCAGATGAAAGGATCACAAATCCTATTATCTGAGACACCCTCATGCTTTATGATCAAAGTTATTAAGAGTTTAAATTAAGAGGGAAGGAGGAAAGGATTGGACATCATTTTGAAACTGATCTCATCAATTGAAATGTGGTCTGCATTCTCTCGTACCACTTTCTCCACTTTTTCTTCATTCCCTTTAACATCGTCTCTTCTCTCTCCCACAACATCCAAGCAGCAGTAGATGTTCATAAAGTTGGCTATTGTTTAATTGAGTCAAAATGGAAGGAATGTTATTTGTTTTAAAGTTGTGCCCAATCTCAGCCATCATAACCAAATCTTTTGGGTTAGTCCACTTCAACACTCAAGCAGCCAATTGACCCATCCATATGATTTGTTACATTGTGCGCTACAAATCAGCCACATGATTTGCCAGTAAGCATTATCTTCCATTAAAAAAAAAACATCAGCTGCCTTTTACCCTTACTGTTGAGGCAATAAAGCTGTTGGACATGAGCTTCACATGAAAAGAAAGAAAATAACTTACATTTTCGTAGTGCCTCTCATGATCGCAGGATGTCCCAAAGTGCTTTACAGCCAATTAAATATCAGGAGAAACAGTAGGCACATAGACAACATTGGATACAGACTATTCAAGAAATGTTGCATATCTTGTGCTGTGGCTGACGTTGAAGACCAAGGTCTGTAGGAGGGAGATGAGTGTCGGGTTGACCAAGGGAAAAGATGACAATGACAATTACTGAGATCAATAAGCACAACAAGGCATGCTCCATTTAATGGATCAAATGATTCTGAGTGTGAAGGTTTTGAAATGGAACCTCTTATTTTTCAAGTTGCTTATTGTGGTGTTCATCAGTTTGATGGACATGATGTACTCAACCAGTTTAATAAATAATTGTTTTGCCATTCCAAAACTGCTCCAAATGGATTTTATTTTGTTGTCTGTGATATACACTCCAATTTTATTTGCAGAAAAAATTATTGACTATTATATCTGAATATTTACAGAAAGATTTAGCTTTTCCACAAGAGGTGTATGAAATGGGGGTCATTAACAATACATTTATGATCAGCTTCAGCCAACGTTCTGATAACATTAATCAGATTGTATTTCCTGAAAAATAACTGAAGAAAATGTATCTACAGTCATTGAAATGATTGTTTGTGAGTGAGAAAAAGCGGAAGAGGATATGAAACAGAGATCAATATATTCCTCCTCCACCGTCAGTCTGAGACAATGAATCAATTCCACTCACTTGATGGAGAAGGAGCCAAAGGAAATTATGGGCACAGCATGCAATTTGATTTCAAAGTAACTCTGCATGCAAGAAGTTCTAGTCTTAACAACTATATACTTCAACATTATTACAATGCACTGTGAATTGTTAACAAGTACAATCCAACAGTAAGATAAGTTAATGTTTATTAACAAAGCACATGGCAGTAATTACCTTAAATGTACACACAGTGAAGTCATTCAGTTTCTGATTTATAAACAAGAACCAATGAGCTAATGCCTAACTTCAACATTTATAAGGGTCACCTCCTGACTCAGTCATTTTCAAGGCATTAGTCAGGAGTGCGATGGAATATTCTTCACTTGCCTGATGAGTGCAGCTCCAACAACACTCAAGAAGCTCGACATTATCCAGGACAAACAGCCTGCTTGGTTGGCACCCCAACCACTATCTTAAGCATTTGCACCATGAGCATACAGTGGCAGCATTGTGTACCATTTACAAATTGCACTGCCAAGACTTCTTTTGGCAGTACCTTATAAACCCGCAACTTCTACCATCTAGAAGGACAAAGGGAGCAGGTGCATGGGAACACCACCCCCTCCAAATTCCTCTCCCATGTCAAATATCACACTAACTTGGAAATAGAGCACAGTTTCTTCATCACCAGAGACAAAATCCTGGAACTCCTATCTAATAGCACAGTGGGAGTACCTTCACCACTCCAAGGCAGCTGAACATCACCTTCTCAAGGGCAATTTGGGATGGGCAATAAAGTTTGGCTTTACCACTTACTCTCACATCTTGTGAAAGAACACATGAATAAACAAAAAATTAGTATCGCATAATGATAGAGAATTGTTCAGCAGATAAACAAAATACTACAGAAGCTAGAAAACCAATTTGTTTCAGTTTGCTAGGGAAAAAAAAACATCGCATTCGATCCTAAACAAAAACAGAAATACCTGGAAAAAATCAGCAGGTCTGGCAACATCAGCGGAGAAGAGCATAGTTGACGTTTCGAGTCCTCATGACCCTTCAACAGAACTAAGTAAAAATAGGAGAGGGGTGAAATATAAGCTGGCTTACAGTGGGGGGGAGGGTGGCAGTGGAGAAGTGGGTGGAGGGCAGGGTGGTTGTAGGGACAAGCAAGCAGTGATAGGAGGAGATAACCAAAAGATGTCACAGACAAAGGAACAAAGAGTTGTTGAAGGTGGCGATATTATCTAAAAGAATGTGCTAATTACGAATGGACAAGCAAGGTACAGATAGCTCTGGGGTGGAGTGAAATAAGACTAAAAGGGCATAAAAGGTATAGATTTAAAAATAATAGAAATAGGTGAGAAAAGAAAAATCTATATAAATTATTGGAAAAAAACAAAAGAGAGGGTGAAGAAACGGAAGGGGGCGGGGATGGAGGATGGAGTTCAAGATCTAAAGTTGTTGAACTCAATATTCAGTTCGGCTTGACTCCCTTCTCTCTCCCTTTGTCCAGTCCCTTCCCACCTACATCCGTGATTCCTCTGACACCTTACGTCACATCAACAATTTCCAGTTCCCTGGGCCCAACCGCCTCCTCTTCACCATGGACGTACAATCCCTCTACACCTCCATCCCCCACCAGGATGGTCTGCGGGCTCTCAGCTTCTTCCTCGAATAGAGGCCCGAACAATCCCCATCCACCACTACTCTCCTCCGTCTGGCTGAACTTGTTCTCACACTGAACAATTTCTCCTTTAACTTCTCTTACTTCCTCCAAATAAAAGGTGTGGCTAAGGGTACCTGCGTGGGCCCCAGCTATGCCTGTCTCTTTATGGGGTATGGGGAGCATTCCTTGTTCCAGTCCTACTCCGGCCCCGTCCCACAACTCTTTCTCCAGTACGTCAATGATTACTTCGGTGCTGCTTCATGCTCTTGTCTGGACCTGGAAAAATTTATTAATTTTGCTTCCAATCTCCACCCCTCCATCATTTTCACATGGTCCATCTGTGACACTTCCCTTCCCTTCCCTGACCTCTCTGTCTCAATTTCTGGTGATAGACTGTCCACCAATATCCATTACATGCTCCCACAGCTACCTCGACTACAGCTCCTCACACCCCTGTAAGGACTCCATCCCATTCTCTCAGTTCCTTCGCCTCTGTCACATCTGCCCTGATGATGCTACATTCAAAAACAGTTCCTCTGACATTTCCTCCTTCTTCCTTAACCAAAGTTTTCCACCCACAGTAGTTGACAGGGCCCTCAACCGTGTCCAGCCCATGTCCCGCACATCCGCCGTCAAGCCTTCTCCTCCCTCCCAGAAGAATGATAGGGTCCCCCTTGTCCTCACTTATCACCCCACCAGCCTCCGTATTCAAAGGATCATCCTCCGCCATTTCCTCCAACTCCAGCATGATGCCACCACCAAACACATCTTCCCTTCACCCACCCCTGACGGCATTCCATAGGAATCATTCCCTCCGTGACACCCCGGTCCACTCCTCCATCACCCCCTACTCCCCAACCCCCATCTACGGCACCTCCCCATGCAAACGCAAAATATGCAACACCTGCCCCTTCACTTCCTCTCTCCTCACCGTCCAAGAGCCCAAACACTCCTTTCAAGTGAAGCAATATTTCACTTGCATTTCCCCCAACTTAGTCTACTGCATTCGTTGCTCCCAATGTGGTTTCTTCTACATTGGAGAGACCAAACGCAAACTGGGTGACCGCTTTGCAGAACACCTTTGGTCTGTCTGCAAGCATTACCCAGACCTCCCTGTCGCTTGCCATTTTAACACTCCACCCTGCTCTCATGCCCACATGTCCGTCCTTGGCCTGCTGCGTTGTTCCAATGAAACTCAACGCAAACTGGAGGAACAGAACCTCATCTTCTGACTAGGCACTTTACAGCCTTCCCGACTGAATATTGAGTTCAACAACTTTAGATCTTGAACTCCCTCCTCCATCCCCACCCCCTTTCCGTTTCTTCCCCCTTCCTTTTGTTTTTTTTCCAATAATTTATATAGATTTTTCTTTTCCCAACTATTTCCATTATTTTTAAATCTATTCCTTTTATGCCCTTTTAGTCTTATTTCACCCCACCCCCACTACAGCTATCTGTACCTTGCTTGTCCTGCTATCCATTCTTAATTAGCACATTCTTTTAGATAATATCACCACCTTCAATACCTCTTTGTTCTTTTGTCTGTGACATCTTTTGGTTATCTCCTCCTATCACTGCTTGCTTGTCCCTACAACCATCCCCCCTTCTCCCCCCAACACCGCTCCCCCCCCAATCCACCTTAAACCAGCTTATATTTCACCCCTCTCCTATTTTTACTTAGTTCTCATGAAGGGTCATGAGAACTTGAAATGTCAACTGTACTCTTCTCCGCCGATGCTGCCAGACCTGCTGAGTTTTTCCAGGTATTTCTGTTTTTGTTTTGGATTTCCAGCATCCGCAGATATTTTGTTTTTATTTGCATTCAAACCTCTTGCCCCCAAAATAAATCCCCTTCATTTACCCATACCCTCAAATATTTCTCCAACTATCCTTTCTTTTTTCACATTTTCTGCATCCCCGAGTAAGCACAGGTTCACCATATTTTGGGTAAGTTTGTTCAATGCAATTGTCAGGGAATAGAAAGGTATTGGCTTTCCCAAAAATACTTCTACTAATTTGTATGACTGTATCATCGGAAAAAAACCCTCCTGCTTTGGGCATTCAGCAAACTGCATGACAAAACAACTCCAGAGCCTGTCCCCAATGATAAAAACGAAAAACTGCAGCTGCTGGAAATCTAAAACAAAAACAGAAATACCTGGAAAAACTCAGCAGGTCTGGCAGCATCGACGGAGAAGAGCAAAGGTGGCGTTTCGAGTCCTCATGACCCTTCAACAGTTCGTCAACTTTGCTCTTCTCCGCCGATGCTGCCAGACCTGCTGGGTTTTTCCAAGTATTTCTGTCCCCAATGACTTTTGTGGGAAGATAAGCCAGCCGCCTTTGAAGATAATGCTCTGACACAATTTGGCTGGTCTTTGGCTGCAGGACAGTTTAGCTGTTCTAATTAAACTAGGGAATTTATTTTCCTTCAATGCAATGAACCTTGTAGTTCTTGCTTTCCCACTACAACCTACCAGGCATCACACAATGTACTTTGTTGAAATCTCAAATGTGGCATCAGGTAGAAAGCAAGCACTACGAGCAGCTTTGTTACTGTGTTGATCGGTAAGTTAGTGCAAAGATACATAGCCCAGTCTGTTTGAAGAGGAGAAGAAGCAACACCGGGACTTTGCGTAGTACCTTTAAAGTAAAAAAAAATCCCAAGGAGCATCAGAGGGACAAGAATTAGATATTTAACATTTTATTCAGGGGGCGGGGGGTGGTGTGTGGAGTGAGAAGTGACCAAAAGTTAGTCAAAGTGCTCGCTTAGGACCCTAAGTGGAGATGGCTTTCTGTTGAGAGCTTTCTTCCTCCTTCATCCATGTACAGCAATCAGATTGGCTCTTGAGGAGGGACTTCCTCCCACTGAGGGGCAGAAGTCCCATAAGACCATAAGACATAGGAGCAGAAATTAGGCCTTTCAGCCCATCGAGTCTGCTCCGCCATTCAATCATGGCTGATAAGTTTCTCAACCCCATTCTCCTGCCTTCTCCCCATAACCTTTGATTCCCCCTACCAATCAAGAACCTATCTATCTCGGTCTTAAATACACTCAATGACCTGGCCTCCACAGCCTTCTGTGGCAATGAATGTCATAGATTCACCACTCTCTAGCTAAAGAAGTTTCTCCTCATCTCTGTTCTAAAAGGTCTTCCCCCCAACTCTCACCTTGTTCATGCTGCCTGCAGTGGGTAATTGCTGAGGGGTGGCTGTCTTTAACATGGGTCAGCTGGCATCCGATGTTTCTTCAGTTCAGCCCCATGTCACGCTGTAGCCCAAGGGGAACTGCAATTATAACTTCCATTACTGAGAACAGAGATCAGATTTTCACATGCAGAGGTCTCACTCACATTTCTGGCAGGTCCAATTTTGAAGGGGAAAGAGGGCAGGGTGTAAATTCACACAGGAGGGATACCAGAACTCAGCAGTGCTATTTGAACTTTGTGCTGAGTTAAAGCAGATCCAACTTTGGTTGTCAGCACTGTGGTTGTCGCAAACTGAAGGCATAGACATAAACGCTCTTGAAGGGTGGATAAGATATGTATAACTGTTATGATCTGAAGGTCTTTTAAATCCCCTGCTCTTTAAACATTTTTTTAAAGGAACAAGCTGCAGATATCACTAAGAGTTAAAAACAACCATCTACAGGACTGCTTTGATAGACAGGCAATATGTTGAAAGTTAGAAAAAAAACAGTAGCATTTGGTCATACAGTTTCAATAGTGTTCTTTTTTGACATTTCCCCAAGGGCTATTATCATGTTATTATGAATGCTTGGTTGAATTTAAAAAGCTACAATTTCTCAACAAGGGGTGTCTGTGTTTACAGTTTGATTGGCAGTTTAAGGAAGCTATTAAAGGATTAGCAATCTTTGACATGGAGTCTGAAAAGAAGGTTGCTTGTTTTTAAGAGATTAACCACTTGAGGAGATTTAAAAGCTTTGAATGGGTTCTATGAATGGGAGACTTTTCACTATCAAATGTGTATAAGTGATGGCTCCTGAGGTCTGTCCCTGGTGGATACTAGGTGAGTGGCTATGGAGATGGCATGGAGGGTACAAGAGGCCGTGGGAGTGGCTCAGGGCATGAGTTAGCATTGAGTTGGCATGGAGGGCATGAGGGGCCAGGAGGGTGGGTGAGTATGGGGGGGTGAGGGCTAGAGGACTTAACAGCTTCTGACTGAGGCGGGCCTTCTAACCAGTCTGTCTCAGCACATGACCCCCTACACTCTACTTCCAGGGTCAGTCCAACTCCAACCTGCACGTGAAGTGAGAACTGTATGATTTTTTACCAAGTTGGGTCCAGTTTAAGCTACCTGCCCCTGCCTTGGGAATGAAAATGTGGCCTTTGATTTTATGCTCAGAGACCTTAAAAATCCACTCAAATCCTTGCAAAGATCCAGCAGCAAGCCTTTCTGACTCAAACAACTAGTCTGAGTTCCTCCAACAAGATAGTACACATCCACTAACTCTTCAGCATCAAAGGAAAGTCACAAGCCCTTCACCTGAAAGGTCCATCGTGATCCCTTTAAATCTTGCTAAGTATTACTAGTCGGGGTCCCTCCTGCAGCTGAATTTACATTTAGCCGTCCATGTTTAAAGGAGGACATTAACAGTGGCCATGGTCTTCCCATTACAACTCAGGCACATGCAGGAGAAGCCCACTCTATTAATCTGTTCTGGCCATGCTGGACATCATTGGAAGCAGATACCCCGTCACTTTTTCACCTCCAGGCTCCTATAATGCCAAAGCCAGTGGCACCACAGAGTCAAAGTTTGCAGCCAAAGTGACCAAAGATTCTCTCACTAAAGGATGGAGAATGGGGGTACACTATAGGCCAGAGTCAAAAAACCAGAGAGGCCTAATTGCAGAATGTGTTTTGCTGACTGCTTCCAATAGTCTGGTTAATCAATAACTGGTTTCTCTATCTCAAAAAAACTGCTTTGACGTAATCCAATAGTCTATCTCATCACACTAACATAAGGAACTCAGAATCTGCTTGGGAGAATTTGGTTAAAGATGCTGTTAGGATGCTTGTCACAGATGATAGAACTGGAGGTAATAGATGTGTAAACAATTCCACCTCTTAGAATTCGTTTAGTGAAAGTCATGGATTTCAGGAGCAAGATAATCAGGCAAATTCAATTATATTAGCCAATACTCTCACAGGGATTACAAAAGCAAATTGGGCAGTGACTTCAGTTCCTTAATTTTGTGCTTTCATGGTGTTATAGGTGCTTAAGTTCCATCTACACCGCCAAATGAATTGAAGAGATTAACAGCATGAATGTCACTGCTAAACGGCAATGGAGCTTAAGCATCAAAGCATCGGTGTTTTGTTTAAAAAGGGACTATGTCAGTGTGCAAGAAAATATTGCCAGATAAAATTATGAAAGATGTTGACAGACCAGATACGGAGAGAATGTTTTCTCTAATGGGGAAGAGCTTAACTTGAGTCCATCCATCTAAAGATAGCCACCAAGAAATCCAATAAGGAATACTGATCTTCTTTACCTAAGGAGGGGTAAGAATGTGAACTCTCTACCACAGGGAGTGGTTGAAGCTAATAATATAAATGTATTTAAGTGAAGCTAGACAAGCATGTGATGGAGAAGGGAATAGATGATTACAATGTGTTATGAAATCTGACTTATCTTAAAGTAGGTAGCAAGCATCAGGAACTCCCAAGTCTTGACAGACCTCGGAGATCCCACACATGCGCGGACTGGAGTGGGCTGTGCATGAGCAGTTCAGCATTTTAAGTTCTTCTGGATAAGAATGGGCCCACTGCACCTGCACAAAAAGGAAAAACAGCTTGAAAAAACTCAGATCATGTGATTTAGGAGCAGGCATTGCAGTCAAGTGTCCCAAGCAGGAGACAGAGAGATGTCACACAGAGAGAGGGGTGGGGGGGGGGGGGGGGGGGGGGGGGGCGGGGGGGTGGGCAGGGAGAGGTCCCACAGAGAGAGGGGGCAGGGAGAGGTCTCACAGAGAGAGGGGGAAGGGAGAGGTCACACAGAGAGAGGGGGCAGGGAGAGGTCAGAGTTAAGAAGAAAGAGGAGCTGAGAAAGAGGCTCCAAGCAGAAAAAGGGCTGCTGTTGGCAGACTTTAAGTGGTGAGGGCTCCAGAGATGCCCTGGTGATCAAAGAAGGTTTGGGAGAAGTGCTGAAAATATAAGAAGGCACCAGGAAGTTGGTGACTCAGTGCTGCATTGGGGATGGAAGTACCCCATTGAAGCAGTAGCCTGCCTGAGGCAGCCAAAGAGCTGAAGTTGTGCTTGTAAGTTGGTGTTTGAGTGCATACTTGGGGATCCAGGGGAACAGAATCTTGGGAGACTAGATTGAAATCTTGTAATGTGGGCCATCATTGATGCCATCCAAGTTGAACCAACTTTGCAAGAGAATTACAAGGTTAGCTCTTTGAAAGTGAAGACTGGAATCCCTTGTGAGAGAGAGACAGAGTTTCAATGAGATGAGTTAACTCACAGTGTTTACTGACATTTGGATGGGTTGTTGAGAAATCCATGGAATCTGTCTTGGTCACATCTGCCATTTATTGTGCAGTGTGGGGTTTTCAACCACTGTTTGCCTATTGATTCACACGTACCTCATATTAACTTTGAATGTTAGAATATAAGATCGATATTGTAAATTGTGTTATTTATCTTACCTCGTATAGTAAAGATTATTTTTGTTTGTTCAGATCCCATGGAATCTTGTGGTTTTATTTTCTTAGCAAGTATTTTGAATATCAGGCTTTAGCTGCTTCAAGCAAAATGTTATTGGTCCCTAACCAGATCTTACTAAACATTTAGGGGTCTGGTCCAGGATCATAACAACTGGTAGATTTAGGTCAGAAAAGATAGGAGGAGGCTCAAGTGGAGCATAAACACTCACATGGAGTGGTTGGACCAAATGACCTGTTTCCATGCCATATATCCTATGTAATAATTAGAAACATAGGGCAGGATTTTGCCCTTGGCAGGGGTACTTGGCAGGGATGGGGTGGGGGCGGTCGGGGAAGCTGCGCCATGACTTTACGCAGGCGAGCCAGTTAAGGCCTGCCCAGCATGGACCACGAGCAGCAGCGCTCAGCACTGCCTGTACGGGCGGGGGGAGGAGGGCAAGCAGGCCTAGTGTGAACTTTGACCTTGCCTGCGAAAGAGCGCTTCAATGTCCCTGAGGCACGGAGCTGCCTCAGGGAGATGGAGCGCTGTTTAAAAAAACTTAATGAACAAAATAATAATGACATAAAACATGTCCCACCATGTGACTCTGTCACATGAGCTGGGACATCTTTTTAATTCAAGTGTAAAATTTTTATATTATTTTTATTTGCTTTGGGAAACCTCATCCCGCCCGTGGATGAGGTTTCCCAAAAAGTGCAAAAGCCGCTTGGTGTTTTTGCCTGCTGGCCAATCATAAGGTTGGGATGGCAGTGTAAATTTGAATTTAATTATCTTTTTAATGGCCTTAATAGGCCTTTTAATTGTCAGTAGGTGCGTTGTCGACTGCATCGCATGCCCACCGAATGAAATATCGCGGGACTACGCGATGACATCGGGATGCTCACCCAATGTCATCGTGCATCATTTCACGCTCGGCTGTGTTGGGCGCACGCCCGCCCACTGAGCTCAATATTCTGTCCATAGGAACAGCAAAAGGCCATTTAGGCCCTGAGATCTGTTCAGTCATTCAATGGGACCATAGCTGATCTGTGACCTAACTCTAAACACCTTTAATCCATATCCCTTAATACCTTTGATGAACAAAAAATCTTATCAACCTTAAAATGATAGCAGCTTGGGTGGAAAGCTAATTACATTGGCAGTAGCCATGGATTGCCTGTAACTTTTGCTACAATTAGGAATTAGAATTGTTTGAGATTTTGGGCTAAAGTTGTTCATGCAGAGCTGATTTGAGTCATACAATATGGTAACAGCCTCCACTTTCATTCTTCACTGAATACATGCTGCATGCACATATCAGTCCTAAATTTATATCAAACTGTGCTTTATCCATATTAGTAAATTAATTAATTTGTTAACATTGAATTGAGTTAATGTATTGTCATAAAAATATAATTCTCATAATATTGTGATTTATTGTAAAAGTAGGTTAATAATGGGGTTTGAATAATTTCTCAGTGTATGTGAGTGTGGGGAATTTAATTGAATTGGAGACAACTGTTCTGGAGGCTATTGCATCACCAAAAAGAAGGGAGGTTTGAAATGCTAAGTACGTAAACATGGCTGAAGCTTTAGAGTGTGAGGTGCAAGGAAAATTTGTATTTATAGATAAATTAGGGTAGTTTGAATTTCAAAGAGTTGGTAAGATGTTACACTTAGCTAGAAGAAGCTAAGCCAAACAGTGTGTTTATTTTTCCCAAAGTTTACTGATAATATGAACACTATGAAAAGGTTTATATTATGAGGAAGGTAACATTCTAAAGGCAAATCGATTGAACAATGGAATTTGCATTAAAAAGGAAGAAATGTATATAAAGGAGAAGATGTTATGTGTCAGGGGGAAGGAATTCTAAGATCTAACATGAGTGTGAAAAGCTTCCAGCCTCTGTGCATCAATTTTCAGTCCACAGGAACTGAAGCTGAGAAAACTCACTTTGAATATCGCTGTCCAGGTTATTGTGTTGCTTTGCGTGGGTCTGTTTAAATCTATTTGTTTTTATTGTTGCCTTAACAGGATTGTAACTGGAAGCTGGATTAATTATGGGTTTTAGGAGTTACTATAGTATGTATGTGCTTGAAATCTTTTCTTTTGTTAATAAATGTTTAACTTAGTTTTCTAAAACTCTCAAGTTGTGGTAGTCTTATTACTTCAGAATTCAGGGCACACATCTCAAAATAAAATACAAATTGCAAAACAGTTGTGATTGTGCAATCAAGTTTCCCTCATGGATTTGATCCACCTGGCACAAATCATCTGTGACATCATAACAATACGTACAAACAATGAAAGTGAACAACATCCACAAATAAGGCACCAAAATGAAGATTTAAAGCTAACAATGTTCAATGAGAAACAGAACTGGATCACTAAAGGATGGAATGTGTCACATGTTTTTATTTCTCCTCATAATCCATGGACCTTGGGTTTATCACAAATCAAAATGATTTATGAACATCCTTTCTTCTTCTAGATGTTAGGATGATGACAATGATAACAACGTCCACTTTTGTTATGCCTTTTACTGTGCTCAAACACTTCACGGCAGAGAAAGAAAAGATAGAATATTAATAGAAAAAAGAAACAAGCAAAGTATAGATCAAAGGGGAAGGTTTTGAGTAATCTTTGAAAGCTAAGAGGATGCAGAGGAGATTTACAGAGGAGTTCCAGCAATGAGAGATTCTAACTGTAAGGTTATATTGGAGAAGCAGAAGTTGTTCTCCTTGAAGCGAAGGAATTTGAGAAGAAATTTGATAGAGGTGGACAAGATTATGGTAGGATATGATAGTGTAGACAAAGGAAAACTATCCCTCTAGCTGATGGTACAAAAACCAGGGGGCAGATTTAAGGTTTTGGGCAAGAGATAAAGGGGGATGCGAGAAAGAACGTGGGAGTTAATGACCTGGAACTCGCTGCCTTCGAGAATGGTGGAAGTGGAAACGATCAATAATTTCAAAACGGAATTGGGTTGGCACTTGAGGGAAATAAACTTGCTGGGCCAGTGAGATAGAGTGGGGAATGGGAATGAATGAATTGCTCTACAAGGAGCTGGCATGGACTCAAGGGGCCAAATAGCCTTCTTCTGTGCCCTTATGACTCTAAGTAGCAACACACTGGGCTTTAGGGACAGCGTGCAAACAGTGAGACAGAGGAAACGGAAATCTATAATCCAGGAGCTAGGGTAGAGGGAACTGAGAATATAAAGAAGGTCAAAATCCTGGAAATCTCTCGCTAACAGCACTGTGGGTGTACCTACACCACACAGGCTGCAGCGGTTCAAGAAGGCTGCTCACCACCACCTTCTCAAGAGTAATTAGAGTGGGAAATAAATGCTGGCCTAGCCAGCGATGCCCGCATACCATGAATTAATAAAAAAATAGAAGAATTGCAGGATCAACTGGAACTTCAGGCTGAGAAAGGTCACAAAGGTGGGAGGGGAAAGTGATAGAGAGAATTGTAGATGAAGACAAGGATTTTGAAATACCAGTGTTAAAATATTGGAAGGCAATGAAGGCTGACAAAAATACAGGAAAGAAACAGGGTTTTGGGTAAGTTGTAATTTGTGAAGGCTGTAGTTCTGGCTGTCAGCATGAAGTCTGCTGGCCTAACTAGCACTAGAGGTGACAAAGACATATCTAAGGGTTTCAACAACAGTTAGGCTGTGAGACAGAGGCAAAGGAAGGCAAAGTGACATTTTGGATAACCTCAACCCACTACCTAAAACCTCAGAAAAATTCCATCTATTGCTTGACCTCAATCTACTAAATTGCTAGCTTCACTCAGAGAAAACATTGCATTATTGATGTAAAGCATGGAAATGCTCCCGTGTTACAGGAGCAGATGGCTGTATGAGGCTTTGGTTAAGGTGCACTGTTAAGAACTGTCGGGCGAGTCATCCTTTATCCGAAATACTTAATAACTGATCTGGGACTTGTTAATCTAAGTGGCCCTTGATCATTCTTTGCCACTCACTTTGATCACGGCTGATCTGTATCTCAAACCCATTTGTCCATCTTTGCTCTATATCCCTTGATGCCCTTAACTAACAATGCCATAATATCATTGGGAAAAATCTTTTAAGAATTGTGTTCTAATCTGGCTTTTTACTTTCAAAAATACTAATGTAAATGGTGTCATGATGATTTGACATGTGCATGTGCGATATTAATCTTTAATTTCATCGGCTAGTCACATAGATACTGAACTGTTTTAAAAGGACTTTTAAATAGCCAGCAAAGACACTGACTTAGGATGGCTGCCTCAAGTCACCTGACACATCTGGTATGACAAACTGGCCAGGTTCTGGAAATTTCCAATGTAGATTACAATTAAAACATACCAAGGCAACCTCCTATGGAATTTCAAACAAGCTGATGTCGAGAATATTTGAAAGATGTGCTGAAACTGTACTGGTCTTCACAATTTTCATTTCTATAAAGCTACCTTTCAGGCAGAGACAGAAGGTCCACTGGGACAATGGCTACATAAAAGCAAAAAACTGTGGAGGTTGGGAATCCAAAACAAAAATAAAAATACCTGGAAAAACTCAGCAGGTCTGGCAGCATCTGTGGAGAGGAACACAGTTAACGTTTCGAGTCTGTATGACTCTTAAACAGAACTAAGTAAAAATAGAAAAGAGGTGAAATATAAGCTGGTTAAAGTGGGGGTGGGGGGGAGGGTAGAGCTATATGGCTAAATAGATGTTCTTCCTAGCTCATCACAGGGAAGAATGTTCCATTCAGAAGTGATAAAGAAATTAATCACCTAGGCCATAGAACAATAGCCTCGGTCTGTCAGACTTAAGCTAATCAATTACCTTCTGAAATCATTATGGAGAGAGAGATCATGTGACCAGAACAACCATTTTGACATTTTTTATTACAACGCCCAAGTTGCTAAAAAGATGGTAGAAGAAATCCGCCAGTGGAGTAGTAACACCATCTCTCTCTCTCTCCATTCTCTCTCAATTTCAAGTCTGTTTCTCTGTTACTGCCTGGAATCCATCGCAGAGATAGAGAATGTCAAACAAAAGGAACATCAGATGGAAAATCATCGGTTTTTGGAAAAGGTGGATTACGTGTAAAATGAGACTGTCTTCAGAAATTGTAGTTTACATCAGTCTCAACTTCACTGGGATTTTAAGTGTGGAAAAGCTGTGCCTCAGCCATGAACACCAGCAAAGCACTCATAAATTGTGGATTCTTTTTTATTTGCCTTTTATCATTGAATTTTCAATTGGCCAAAAGTAACACCCCAGTGCATAACTTGTAATGTTGCACATGTGTGTGAGTCTGTGTGTGTGTGTGTGAGTGTGTGTGTGTGTGCGTGTGTGTGCGTGTGCGCGCAAAGGTCAGGATGTGGGTTTACCTTTTTAAGTATCTTTATATCTTTACTTGGATAGGTTTTTAGTGCACTAAAGGCTAATCCCTTTATGTTTAAACTCAAGCCTGTCAGATTGATTTTTTTGTAATCAGCACATAAAATAGTTAAGTGCAGACACTGAATTAATACTTTCATGCTTATAACTTACAAAAGCCATGTTACAAAAAACCCTCTTACGGCCGAGTCCCGTGATGTGTTTTCACTGATCATAACAATAACTATATTATAAAGGTAATGAAAATACCTTCATCCCTGTTTTGTGTTTATCTTTCCTGTTAATCTGCTTTTGCAGCAATCCATGGATTAGATTGAGTTATACAGGTCATCATGAATCAACCACTGGAACTTTAGAAGTTAATTAATTTTGCACTAGTTCAAAATGAACGAAACGTTTTGCGTACCAGCGGAGATTACCCTATAAACCCTGTGACTTCTGCCTGCTGAAGACTGAAGTGCCGTTTCTAGCTGGAATTGAGGTTGACATGATGTAAGACAACAATTAACCATTCAAACAAGAACAATTCCGAACTACCACACTTAGCCTGACAACTCATTACAATGGCAGTCATGTTCTTTCATTTGATTTTATTTACAATCTACGAGACAGAACCCTAAAGCAACAAAAAGCTTATTTATCCATTTCTTTGGGATGATCTCACAGCCTGAGTAATTCTTTAAACCCTGTTTAATTTTTATTTATCATCACGCAACATCAATGCCTCAAATCTGCAGCCTTGATTATTATACTTGTTAATGGTCATACTTTGTTAACATGATTTAAGGTCATATTATTTCCATTTACTTCAATGGAAATAAAAACTACGTGGATGTGAAGTGGCTGCCGATTTGTTATCATCCATTTTACTCAATGTCACTCAATGTCAAAATAACCTCTCATGAAGATTCACATAAACCAAAGAAAATCAATGAGAAAGAGAATTTCACAGTTGTAAAGCAACTGTCCACAATGAAAGGAATGGAGAAAGTAGCCTTATATTCAAAAGTCACATTGTATGAGCTTTAGTTTCATTCTATTTAGTTATGGAACTAATGTGATGTTATTTCTTTTCTAAATTATTGCGCTTGACACGAGCAACCTGAATTGATGGTATGTTGGGTTGTGTGTTTTGGGTGCTAAAATCCATAAAACTTGCTTTTTTATTCTTTCATTGGGTGTGGGCATCACTGGCAAGGCCAGCACGTGTTGCTCATCGCTAATTGCCCTTGAACCAAGTGGCTTGTCACGTCATATCAGAGGGCTGTTAAGATGTAGGCCAGGCCAGGGAAGAATTGCAGATTTCTTTCCCTAAAGGGCATTAGTGAGCCAGAAGGGTTTTACAGCATCAGCATTACCGAGACTGGCTTTTCAATTCCACGTTATTAATTGAATTTAAATTCCACCAGCTGCCACGGTGGGGTTTGAACTGATATCCCCAGAGCATTCTAGCCTGCCTGGATTCCCAGTCTGGTGACATTACTGCTAGCTAGCTAGAAAATTTGGAGATAGCATATATATTTGTTATCCTCCATAGTCAGTGAAAAAACTGAATATCAAATTACAGTTAGGTTAATGAAGCATTTACAATGTACATATATAGAAGCCAATATATTAGAGAGATTTGTTATGAATTATTGTAATGTTGCTGTGGAGGGCTGTCTGTCATTTCTAACTCAAATAAATCCCATTTTTCAACTCTTGTAAATCCTATTAAAACATCCTCCCAGCTGCATGGTAACCCCTAATAAACATGCAAATTTAAATGTGCTTAAGCATTTTCACACCTAATCAATATGCAAATGGTTATTTTACCACCTTTGCGTATCGTTATAAGCACATCACTGCATGAATACTTCCATTCTGACATTTCCATTAATCTTTAAATCCTTTCCTTTTGTTTTAAGACATCTCAGCAATCCACCTTAATACATGCATTCCCAATTCAAGAGTGTTCACCTCATTTCTTAATATCTCAAATCATTTTTCATATAGCTTCTTTCCCTTTGCCAGTTAATTTGTTGTTAAAATTAGCAATGTTAATAAAAGCTAAGTAGGTTTTATGGTTAAACAGGGATTGCAGACCAGGGTTTGAATCCCAGCAGGGGCCCCTGTTTAGTTCGGATTAATCCAGATTAGTCCGGACTAATCAGTCTGACCTGAGGTGCATCAAATAAGTACACATTTTAGTATGTGTATAAAGAGATTGTAAGGAGCTTCCTTGTCACACAATCACAAGTAGCACACAGTTAAAGGAGACATCAGCATTGCCTCATGCTAATGTATGATGTGGACAAGCTGAGACTTGCTCATCAAATGGAATGTCACTGTTCTCTCAATAGAAGAATGGTTTATAAATTGTGTTTCTCCACCTTCAATTTTATTTTGTCAGATTAGAATTGTATTTACTTTCCTGAGGGAAATGAATAGCCACAACTTAGATTGTAAAGAACTGTCAAATCCCCAACACCATCACGGCTCAAAAAAGTAATCACGGAGAAACAGTGGGAATTCAATTATCACATCAACATTATTCGACAAAAGGAGGAGGAATATGCAACTCTATAATCTAATTACATCTTCCGGACATCCCAAGTACTTCAATCAATTAATTACTTTTGATATGCAGCCCTTGTGTAGGCATTTACAGCAATGCAGCAACTTCACCACACCTACTTAGCTCTGTACTTGTGGGGCTTCTCTAAAACCATGTTATTTCTAAAACTCTTAAAAGTTTAGCTCAATCTATCAGTTCATTGCACTTTTGTTAAAGAAAGTTGTGTCCGAAGTAAATGATTTTTCACTCTGTGCAGGGTGCTATTACTAGATCCACTTTTAAACAAAAATATATTGTAAGACTGCATGAATATGAAAGTAAATTGTGTTCACGTGTCACCCCTGTGCTCGCAGATCTACACTGCGTCGCAGTTAAACTTCAATTTTAAAATTCTTGGGCAAAATTTTTACCTTGGTGGGTTGGTGGCGCCTGACCTGTTTGAGTGTAAAATGACCTGCGTTGACGCTGTTTTATTACATTTTTCTAATCTTCATTTTTTTTAAACTCTTCATCTCCCTGAGGTAGCTCTGTGCCTCAGGGAGATTACCAAGCGCACACGCGTGCACATGCATGAAGTTCGGGCTCACCCTCCTCCCACCACCCACACAGGCAGCGCTGAGTGCTACCGCTCGTGTTTCACGCTAGGTGGGCCTTAATTGGCCCGCCAGTGTGAAATCGCCTTCCGGCCTTGATCACAGGCAGCGGTTGGCTTCCCGACTGCCCCCACTGAGCCTGCCCACCAAGGGCAAAATTCTGCCCTTTGTTTTCAAATATCTCCCATGGCTTTGGCCCTCCTTATTTCTGTTATATCCTCCAGTGTTACAATACACCAAGATAAATGTTCTGCATCATTCCTGGCCTCTTGAGCATCTTTGGTTTCATTCGAACCATGATTGGCAGCCATGTCTTCAAAGGTCAAGGTTCAATGCCCTGGATTTCATTTAAACCCGTCCAGCTCTGCCTCTCTTTCCTGAGACACTCCTTAGAACCTACCTCTTTGACTAAGTTTTTGGCCATCTCTCCTATGTGTCTCCTATGTGGCTCAGCATCAGATTTTATTTGAAAACCCTTCTGTGAAGTGCCTTGGAACATTTTATGATGTCAAAATATGCTACATTAATGCACTCTGTTATTGGTGGTAGATAGAAAGGGCATCACTATGACATATTTCCCATATTTAACAGAAGAAATGGTGCAGTTTCTAGTTAAAACATCCCAATAGTTCGGTCAAATATAGGTTTTAAAGAGCAAGGAAATAATTATGAAGTTTTACCTTTGTTTATCTTCAAGGTCAGAGGCTGGAATTTTCAGCTCTGTTAACATTGGGCTTCATGGCAGGCACAAATAGACAACATGACGAGAAGGCCAAATTTCCATTTCACAGAGTCGTGAAACTAGTTTGCAATTGTCCGCTCGGACCTTCAATGGCAGGCCACATTTCCGGACATCAGGAACATCGTTTTAATACCTTTGTGTTTAATTATAAGCCCTGCTGATTGAAACCATCCCCGCCCCCACCCACCCACCACCACTGCACCCCACCCCCTTGCTGGATCATCCAGGCACATCAGCGTGATTGTACACCAGCATGTTTCACAACAGCATTTAAAAGACGAGTACCTGGCGAGCTGGACTTAGAGGGGAGCTCGGAGGTGAGTGCACACTAACGCTGTGCAGCACTTGTGAAGGTCTCCCATTCGATTTCAAGGAAGAGGCACCTCACAATCAGGCGAGGGCACAGGTAAGTTGCTTTTCCCCAGCTGGCTGGTAATGCGGTGCTGAGATAAGGGCTGCTCTGCATTTTGGGTGAGTTGGGCAGGGCAAGGCAGCATGGCCTGATGGTTTTGCACAAGCACGTGCAGGGTGGGGGTGAGGGAAGCCTTGTATGAAGTGACCATTCTTCTGCAGCTGAGACAGTTCAGGCTCAGCTACGTTTACATGATTGGAGTCAGGCCTCTGGCTTCTCTGCCCACTCAAACAATGCAGAGGCATCAAAGTGCCACCAAATGCTCCTGAGCTTTGCACTGCTCGGGCACAGACTGCAAATTAATGAGCATTTTAGTGCACAGCAGAACAGTTGGACGACTGGGCAAGTTGTACAATCTCCTTGCTGAAGCTGGCCATGGAACAGTCACTGGTGGAGGCGCTCACAGCCCCTTGCAATCTCCTCATTAAGTTTTGGACTAATCTCCCCCATGGTTCAAGCTAACAGAGCAGCCTTGCAGTGTGGGTTAGGAGAATGCCTGCGCCTGAGCTGAGAGCACAGCATGCAGTCCAATGGGCAAAGCTACTGCCAGTCGGTCACATGGAGTGGGGCGGAGATGGGCAGGAAGCCATGCAGCACAATAAACTTTCGTCATCCAAGTGGTGGCCAGCACTCTCTGACATGTGGTAAGGGTCCTTGAGATGGTGGCGGAGCTCCACAGGTAACCATGCGATGTTGCTTGGAGACCAATGCTAGCCCATGTGTCTCCCTCTTTCTTCCTGCAGGAGGAGTACATCAGGACCATGCAGCCCCGTGACATAGCTGTATGCCTCATGGCTTACAGAGAGTGGAGACGAAGGAGAAGGGAGCAATGGAAGCACCTGGCTGTGCAGAGAGAGGGGCAGCACCCTCAAGAAGAAGGGGCAGCTGGGGCTCCTGTGCAGCCGCTGAAGAGCCACAGTGAGCCGTTGCAGGCCGGCGACTAGCGAGACCCAGAAGCTACAGACAGCACTTGCCATCCATGCAGATGACTGAGAACCAGCGTTGCCAAAGACTGCGCCTGTCCAGGGAGCTGGCAAGTCACATATGCCACATGCTGCAGGATTTAGCGCCACAGGGACATGGAGGGCATCCACTGCCAGTGACCATGAAAGTGACCACGGTGCTCAATTTCTGTGCCAGTGGCTCCTCTCAAAGGTCCACAGGTGACCTCTGCTGGATCTCGCAAGCCTCCACATACAAGTGTACCCAGAAGGTCATGAGCACCATACTCGCAAAAGAACACAACTTTGTGCATTTCACCCAGGAATAGGAAAGTCAGGAAGCAAGAGCGCTGGGATTTGTGCAGATCTCATGGTTCCCATGGGTGCAGGGTGCCATTGACTGCACTCACACGGCACTTAGATCTCCATGGCAACAAACGGTCAACTACATCAACCACAAGAACTTCCACTTGCTGAAAGTTCAGCCGGTGTGCAACCACCACAAACCCATCCTGCAGGTCTATGCATGATTCCCAGGGAGTGTCCCTGAGTCCGGCATTCTCAGTAGGCCTCAGATCCCTGACATCATCCAGGATCCACAGAAGCTGCAGGTTGGCTCCTCGAGGACAAGGGCTACCTGCAGAGGATGTGGCTGATGACACCCATGCAGAGGCCTCAGACTGCAGCAGAAGGAAGGTGAAACGGGGCTCAAGTTGCAACATCCACTTTGGTGGAGCAAACCATTGAGATGTTGTAAATGAGGTTCCAGTGCCCGGACTGGTCTGGTGGAGCCCTGCAACACTGTCCACAGAGAGTGTCACACATCAAAGCCACCTGCTGCGCCCTTCACTACTTGGCACTGCAATGCAGGGAGTAGCAGCCTAAGGAGGAGAAGAAGGAGCTGCACGTCTCCTCCAATGAGTAGGACATCAATGGGGCTGAGGGTGATGAGGTCCTGTAGGGCAAGGATGACAGCCATGAGGCCATCGCACTGGCCAGATAAGGCAGGAGTGCTCGGGAGGCCCTCATAGCCGTGAGATTTGTAGAGAATGATGATGGCATGCAGTGAGGAGACTCTATAGATCCTCACATTACATCTGTTAATGTTGGACTCCTGTCTGGCTGATGATAGTGCACATGCCCTCTGTGATAAGGCTCCTGTAATGGAGGAGCAGCAGATGCCCACAGTCTCAACATTACAGGAGGATGCTGACAACGTGCAGTGGGGACACTCCAAAGATCCCCAAATAGCTTATGGGCAGAAATATCCCCCCCCCCCCCATTGGGGAGATTGTGCGGGGCCAGGCGCAAACCCAATCGGCACTCCCGATCGGGGACACGCCACCATTTTACGTGGGTGGGCCAATTAAGGCCCCCCCCCATCGTGACATGCGCCCGGAAGCGCTGATTGCTCCCTGTGCGGCGGGTCGGAGGGGGGGATTCCCTGAGTGGTTCCCTGCATGCGCGTGAAAGAGAGCAGAGATCTCCTTGAGGCATGGAGGTGCCTCAGGGAGATTTGTTTCAGTGTCAAACTTTAAAAGAAAGGATTTTTAAACTTTTAAAATATGTCCCCTCATGTGACACTATCACTTGAGCTAGGACATGTCAAAGAATAAATGTATAAATTTTTATTAGATTTTAAAACACTTCATGAAACTTCACCTCCGCCCGTGGATGAGGTTTCATGAAAAATGCGAAGGGCGCCTCGGCTCTTCACCTGCCCGACAACCTTAAGTTTGGACGGGCAGCTCATTAAATTGAGTTAATTAGGTTTTAACTGGCCTTAATAGGCCTTTGACAGTTTGGCGGGTGCACAGCTGACCCAGCTGCGGGTCCGCAGAACTGAAAATCTAAATGACACGCGGTGATGTTGGGACACCTGCCCGATGTCACCGCGCGTCATTTTACACCTCAGCGAGCGGGCCCCGCCCCCCCTGCTCACTGACAGGAAAATCCTGCCCTATGTGAATGTCTGACTCCCATCTGGCTGATGGTACCTCATTTGCACTCTGTGAACAGGGCTATATCATGGAGATGCCGTGGGGAAACTTAAACTTCTCCTGACCCTATGACATCCTTCGGGAGCTGAACCTTTCAGGACCACACCGTCACTGGACACAGATGCTGATGAGAGGGAGAGCCAGCTGCATCTGAAAGGGGCAGAGAGTACACAAAGAGAATGATTGAACTCTGTGCCGTCATCCCTGGACACTCTGGCACAATGATAAGACCCATCAAAATGCAGGCATGACTGATGTACCCAGCAACAGTGAAGGTGCACCATAAGTGTGCTGGGAAGGCTGCACAAAGCAGAGGGAAGAGGCCCTGGACTGATATACCTGCTTTTATCTTGTGCAGGGACCAAGGCTTCACATTTGATTGACACGCACTCTGCTCATCAGAACAAGGAGCCATAGGCAGGGAGTCATTCTTGGGAGTTTATTTATGACAGTGAACATTGTGTACAAGTGATTAACACCTGTGCCCAGGCTGTACAACTACATCTTCTTAGGGCTTCCGTGCCCGGTGGGCACCGCGGGGACTGGGGTGTTTTATTGACCCCTTTAATCACATTTTGGTTTAAAGTTTGTAAGTTTCCTTTAAACTTTGTTCTTGGTTTTTCAGCTGACCTAAATTAGGGGCTGTGCCTGATTTATCCTTAATTTTGTTAATTTAGTTTAATTGTTTTAACTCGAAAAGAGTTACATCTTCTTAACCTCAATAAATCTGCCACTACGTCTTGGTGCTCCCCCAACATCCACAGCGGAGGTGGAGGCAGCCTGCTGACTGCTACACCCTGTCTGTTATGACCTTGATGGGCATCCTCTGGAGGACTGAGACCTGGAGGGCCCCAGCCTGCTTTCAGGGTTCTGCTGTCTGGCAGTGGCACCCACCTCGGCCTGTGGAGCTGGAACTGCTGCGTCACAGGAAGAGGAGATTCAATGGGCCGGATGCTCTTGGAGTCACCTAGGTGGATGGCCCTGGGGTGTACACCTGCTAATCCTCCTCCCTATGGGTGTCCGAGGGCCCCTGGCTGACATCTTAAGGAGAAGGGGAAGCTGGAGTGAGATTGAGTTGCCCTGTACCCCTCTCACGCTGACACTTTTGGAGGCCAACTATGGTGTCAGTGATGGAGTTCAGCCTGCGCAGCAGTGCAGGCGCAATGTCCTAGACCAAGGTCTTCCATGGTGGCCGCCATCTTACCAGTGTTGACCTCGTACATTGTAATGCTAATGCTATCACCTTAGCCTGAAGCCGGATGGATTCCTCCATCCTGCTTTGCAATCTGAGGAGTGTAGTGGTCATCCCCTCTTGACGTTTCCGAGTTTGCCTTTACACCTTCAGCAACTGAGACATGACGAGTCCAGAGGTTCGTCATCTGACCGGGACTCAGCAGATTTCTGGCCTCCAGCTGCCTACTGCAGATCAGACAGTACGATGTGCTCACCAGATTGTGATCCTGCAGCCATTCTATAGCAAGTTCCAACTGAAGTGTGTGTCTCTGCGCTAGTGGAGGGTGTGGGTGAGCGTTGTGGTAGATCTTCAATGAGGGTGTCATCAGATTCTTCTTCCAAGTTGTCTTCGGGGCTTGAGTCGAGGATTTGGGTCATGGACCCCCTCAGCTGCTTCCCAGGTGTGCCTGGGAAAGAAAGGGGCGGTAGTTAGTGCATGGCAGGGGGCTGTAGAACAGTGGAACTGACTCACGGCATGGTTGTCTGATAAATATTGCCCTGCTAGATCCTCACTTGGTTGAGCCAGGAAAGATCCAGATTGTCACCGGCCAGATGGATGACCCTATTTTCAAAGTCTGTGAGGACCTTGATGTCGGGCATTCTTTCACCAGTCTATGACCTCTCCCTTTTATTGTGTGCCACCTTGTCCTTCATGAGTAGAGATGGAGAGAATGTAAGTAGGACGCCTGCCAGGCCAGATAGTTAGGATGCCTGGCATGTGCGGGTGGTGAGTGGTGCCATGGACAGGATGACACAATCTGCAGGGCAAATGGAGGTGTGTGTGAGAAAGGGAACTGGGTGCTTGACGGAGGCATCGCTAAATTTGTGGGCAGTATGTTCCCTCCCTTTGGCAGCCATAAGTTTCCAGCAGCTTCCTGTCCCTGGAAGAGGTCTAGCTCTGTGCAGAGACGGCCTTTAAATATGGCGCTGGTTTTACTGACGGCCTGAGGTGATGCTGGGGCAGGCAAATCAGAGGCCGTTCTGCCTGTGACCCTATGAGTTGGAAGCGATGATGTCCCTTTAACTGACAGTGAGTGAGATCCCTGTGGATGTGCGATGGGCTTGGGAAGTGTATGGCCAGAGTTTTCCAGTCGTCAAGTTGGGCTCAGCAGGGATGAGAGGGAATGGTCATGAAGTGGACCACCTCCCACAATTGGGCCCCAACTGTGATTTCACGTGCTGTAGCGCTCAGTATTGCCAAGATTGAGTGGGGGGGGGTGGGGGGGGGGAGGAGGAGGAGGAGGAGGCAAGCGCAGAAGTTCAGGGAGCTGAAGATTTTTAAAATAAAAAATAAAGAATTTAAAAATGTTAAAAAGATGTCCCCTCATGTGACTCTGTCTTGTTAGAAATTAGTTTGAAAAATTTAGTTTTTAATCATTGTTTGAAACATCATCCTGCCCATGGATGAGGTTTCATAAAAAAATCCATAGGCCATCTGGCCGATTCACCTGCCTGCCAAACACAAGGTTGGCTGGACAACAAAAAATTTCTTTTAATTATGATTTTAATGGCCTTAATAGGCCACTTAATTGTTGGCGGGCGTGCTGCCGACTCCCGCCTGCACCCACTGACTGGCGAAATATTCTGCCCTATGAGTTGGAAGCGATGAGAAGAGTGACCTACACTGGTGGAACGGAGGAGACCATTCACCCTCTTTTGGCACTCTTTTGCAGGGCGCTGGTGCTGACTACCACTGCCTGGCTCCCATGATGGATTGGTGACCTTGCTTGCTGATCTTCACCCAGAGTGGTAGAGGACTTCATCGTGGGCTTCCTCTGCATCCACTGGGTGCTTGACGGAGGCATCGCTAAATTTGTGGGCAGTATGTTTCCTTCCTTTGGCAGCCATAAGTTTCCAGCAGCTTCCTGTCCCTTGAAGAGGTCTAGCTCTGTGCAGAGACGACCTTTAAATATGGCGCTGGTTTTACTGAAGGCCTGAGGTGATGCTGGGGCAGGCAAATCAGAGGCCGTTCCGCCAGTGACCCAGTGCGTTTCCCAGGACCGCATAATTAATGAGATGGGACGTGCCGGGAATGAGATGATGCAGCGAAACAGGTCACCATTGTGGCCAGCAGTTAAAATGTCCTTTTCCCTGCCCGCCACTTCACATATTGCAAATCTGGGACGAATCCACTGAAAGTATTCTACATAACTTATGTGCTCTGGTATTTTTGGTCATCTTTAAATAAAAATAAACCTATTCCTTTTTTTTAATCAGTCTGTAAAATAACATGAATTTTATACAGCTTTTGGGTTATGTTTCAAAACATTCGCTCACAGATTGAAAGATAACATCATGCCAATAAAATGGCTGCAGCATCAGCCAAAATAATTGAAAGAATAAACGCGACTTTACAGACAATCATCCATACTGTTCTCATCTATCCTGCAGCCTCTTTGATGCTGGCCCAATGTTTGGACCGATCTGTCAAGTGGCACAAATATTGATATTGCCTTTTACTACACGTGTAAACAACAGCTGGACAATGCTACTTGCTGTGAAAAGGAGATTATGCACTCTCAAGGTTGAAGTCTGTTGGAAAATACTGAAATATCCTGCTATGATCCCTGTGAATACAGAGAGGGCTAGGTTAGTGTGAACTTTTCTTCTTCACTCTTTCATGAAAAGCGGGCATCACTGGCCAAGTCAACATGTCTAATTGCCCTTGAACTGAACATTTCAGAGTCAACCACGTTGCTCTGAGCCAGGAGTCACTTGTAGGCCAGGCTAGGTAAGGATGGCAGATTACCTTCTATAAAGGACATTAGTGAACTAGATGAGTCTTCATGACTATTAATGATAGTTGTGAGACTAACCTTATATTCCAAATTTATTAATTGAATTTAATTTCCACCAGTTGCTGTGGTGGGATTTGAACCTATGTTCCCAAAGCATTAGCCTGGGCCTCTGGATTACTAGCCCAGTGACATTATGACTATTCCATCACCTCCCCAAGAAGCATTACAGACTTCCATCCTGGATAGAATAGACAGGCCAGGTTGCCACCCCATTGAGCGTAATTGTAGTTTCTTGCCAGGCAGGAATTCATTTTTTATTATTTGTTCTTTCACAGGATGTGGGCATCGTTGCCTAGGCCAGCATTTATTGCCCATCCCTAGTTGTCCTTGTGAAGGTAGTGGAGAGTCACCTCCTTGAAACGCTGCAGTCTGTCTGGTATAATTAGACCCACAGTGCTGTTAGGAATCCCATGTGATCAGGTGGAATGCTGGTTTTAAAACCTGCCCAATGACATGGTGTATTGATTTCAATGGAAAGCATAATCAGGCAGGGCGTAAAACTAACTTTGCACCTGATGGGTGAGTTAGGCTAAACTGTACAGTGAGTTAAAATACAGGTGGGAGAATAGTGGTATGTTAAAACTCCACCAATATATTTTTCGGGACCTTCCACTGGGTGATTCCCAGTTTATGAGTTTTTTGCTGGACATAGCAGATGTGGTTTTTCCAGGTTTCTTTAAATTCCAGGGTTGAGTTGAAGTTCGTGTAACTGCAATAGCCAGAGACAATTTCCTTTTTCATCCGTAATTCGTATTTTCCAGAAATCAATGAGTTTTGCCCCAGAAGTTAATTTCAATGGAAATTCACTATCTCAGTGCTGGATTTTTAAACTGTAAGAGGTAGGGATTTAATTTAATGAGTAAGAGAGAAGGGAACTCCTTTATTGCTCCATTGGCAGTTTCTGTAGACTACGTTTGCTTCTGAGTTCAGTAGCTGTATAAAGAGATTTCAAAAATGGTTACTAGTCACATGATCTTCTTTCCCCACAATGATTTCATAAAGGGTGTGTTTATCGATGCCTGAATCTGACTTTTGTCCTATGGCCCATAATGTTGTAGTCATTAGCTACTGAAGGGGTCATTATCCATTTTGATTACCCCCTTCACAGGTAGCTATAATCCTGGTAGAATTTCGGTCTCTACTAGAGAAGTAATCTTATAAAGATGAAAATTTTATGTCCCTTTCCTTTCAATAGTTCATTTTGAAGTGGACCTTGACACATTCAGGTGTGAAATTCCATTAGCAGCATGTCAGGGGACGTCTGCAGTGCAATCCATCAAGAAACTTTCTAGGCAAGTGGTCTACTTACAATACCAGACATCAGGTGACTTGTGGCAGCCATCTTTCATCATTGTCTTTTCTTATCTTTAAAATGTCCTTGTTAAACAGTTCAGTATATGTTTGGTTAGCTGGTGAAATTACACGTTGATATCACTCGGTCACAATTCCCATCATCATAACACCATAAGTTCAATTTAGTAAAAGTACTGAAATTATTTTTGTGGAGCCAGTAGAGCTGGAGTATTCCTGCAGCCTCAAGAAGAATAATGCAGGTGCGTTGTCTCCAACCTGTCCGTGATTACTGTGTTGGCCCAGAGCTGGAGGGCTGCCATGGGCCATCCATTTCTGCCCTGGCCTGCCAAGGGTGTAATAATGAGATCCGGCCACCAAGGTGGAAAATTTTTCTGAGTTACTCTAAATCATTTAGTGCTCCTGACTACCTTTTTTTTCCATTCATTCATGGGATATGGGCATCGCTGGCTAGGCTTGCATTTATTACCCATCCCTAATTGCCCATGAGAAAGCTGCCTTCTTGAACACTGCAGTCCATATGGCGTAGGTACATAGTGCTGTTAGGGAAGGAGTATTCATTCATTTTCAATGTCAGCTTCTCTCAGAATCTCACCTTTACATTGATTTCAATGGTCAATTTCTTCCCTCACCATCATTTTGAAATGCCATTGAATGAATCATGTGTGTGGCTATTGAATTGTATTATCAAGGATTTCTAATACTCTAGCAATGAATGACAAAGGAATGACTAGATTTATTATAGTTTTTCATAAGTTAATATATACAGCTAGCTGTGATTAGCAGCTCTACTACAGCACAAACTCATTGCAGATTGACTTAAACTGTTTACTCTGTATCTAACCAATTGCTCAATTGTAAAATTAATATAGCACTTAACACTGTGAAGGGAACACAGTCAATTAATACGGTGCCAGCTTGATCTTAAATAAAGGAATGCGTATGTAACATTTGATTTATAATTCAATCTGTAACTTAAACATATATTTTGATTGGTGGAAATGCAGTGTCAATAAAGATAGGAGTTCTTAAAGATGCAAAGTTGGAAATTATGCAAGAAGTCATCTTTAGGATATTTTCTGCTGCATAATGGCAACTGCAGCACCAGCAACAGCCAAAGGAAAAACTGAACCAACACTGAACAACAGTGTAACACAATAACAGTTTATTCCCGTCCATTTATTTTGAGTGCCTTCTCCCAAAACGCAGAGCTCTGGGAGTCTAAATTGAATAGCCCCCAAAATTTGGCACAGGCTTCACAATGTATGATTATTCCACACCCGTTTATTGCAATGCAACAAGCATGCCAACTTCATGCTGCCTGCTCATTTGAATGACTTCAGCATTCAGGCAGCACTCACTATGGTGTCTGTGGCAGGATACATCAGCAAAGGACCAATATCGTGAGTGACTAGCACCACTTAAAGCGAGATTGCACTACTTAAAGGTAGTTTGTACTTCTTAAAAGAGAGGTGTATAAAGGGTGGAGCAGGCACTGGCAGCCATGGAGGAAGTCAATCTGACATTGGGAAACATTGAAGAATAACACAACAGTGAGTAGGCTCCAAGGTTTTCAGATGCAGCAATGGAATCTTGATAGAGACCATGGAGGACCTCCTGACACATGTTCTGTATTAATACTTTTTGCAAGTAGGTGGAAAGGATCCCTAGTGAGTTTTTAATTCTTCAGAACCAGTGGGAGCAGATAGCTTGGCAGTCAATGCCAGGATTCAAGCTCTGAGGACCTGCATGCAGTGCCGCAAGAAGTTCAATGATGTTACATAAGTGATCGAGGCCAGTGTATACATTTTCAAATAGCATATCCTGCCAATTGCACTGTTCACTTCAGATACAGCTCAATTCACCACACCCCACCATTCACCTACCTATAATTTCCATCAATCCCAGCTCTCCCTAACATTCACATGCTCCACCAAACCCTCACACATTAACACTGCTGCAAGCCTTACACTACCTCTCACAACTTGCAGACATTTAACCGTTCAGCCACCCAAACACATTACCCCACACTCAATGATACACTTCCCCAGCCTACCTGGGCCCCAAACTCTCATCAGTCAAAGTGGTCAACATCACCACCAGGATCAAGAAACCGGCACATGGGCCAGCTTTGTAAATTATCAGGCCCCATCTGCCTCCATTTCCAATGTCAGAGAGGCCTGAAAATTCAGCCCAGTGAGTCTAATTTCTCTCACTTCATGTGCAACCAACTCTTTATTAAGAATTGCTTGTATAATGATGAGTGAAGTAAAACTTCGCCAAAGTATCTTGGTACTTTGTTCTATTCACTTGTGAAAGTGTATTCAATTCATACAGGATCCTTTAATACATTGCATAACTGATTTTGAACAGAACAATATGGGTTACTGCATTTCTTTCAGTATTAGTTCTTGTTTGTAAATAAGAAAAGGACCCCTAATGAGTTTTTAATTCTTCAGGAACAGAATGACTGCCCAATCTACATGTCAAATCAATGAATACTTACCATCCAAACTGGCACATAGCACTGACTCACACCTTGGTCTCTGCCTCTGGCACTTTGTCCTCTTTTGAACATCTCACCTTGTTCCACCCCTCTTACCTCCTTTAAAAACCCACACAAGCCATACCCCAAATTTCTAACTGAGATTTTTCTTTCATCCCTCAGCCTGTGATTTTAATCTCTAAATCAATTCCCCTTCACCCTTTCTACTCTGAGTTATTGTCTTACCTGCAAAACAACATTGATTACTGAACGGGCTGTTCAGTTCCTTGTGAAACTCCATGGAGACACCTCCGTGCCTCAGGGAGATTTCTGCATTCTTTCACGCGCATGTGCGAAAGAGCGCGCTCCCGACTCAGGGAACCTCTCACCCTCCCCCGGCCGCACAGGGAGCACATAGCGCTTCCGGGTGCGCGTCACGCTGGGTGAGAAATGGCAGCGCGGACCCGATTGGGGGCGCTGATTGGGTCTGCGCCTGCCCCCGCCCAAGACCCCTGATGGAGGGAAAATTCTCCCCATAAGTTCTTCAATTCATGGTTTATGGCTGCTTGCACTTGACTGAAAACGGGATTGAAACTACCTACCCACGTTCATTTTATGTAGGACCGGAGATTGTCATAAAAACGCATCTGTTTCACTAATGTCCTTTAGGGAAGGAAATCTGCCATCCTTACCTGGTCTGGTTTACATGTGACTCCAGGCTCACAACAATGTGGATGACTCTTAACAGCCCCCTGAATTGGCCTAGCAAGCCACTCAATTCAAGGACAATAGGGATGGGCAACAAATGCTGGCCTTGCCGGGAATGCCCACATCCCATGAAATAATAAAAAAAATGGAGGACACGATCATTCAGGCCATCTTAGTTGGGTTTTCATCCAGATCAGGGAGGAGGAAGGATAGTTTCCCAACCTAATGTGCCATGGAGTCCCTTAACAAGATATATCTTCAAGCTCTTTTCATCACAAGTGGCAGTCTAATGGTGATAAAATGGGAGTGCAAGCATTTGTGAAAACAGAGCAGTTTAAGATTCGCCCAAAAGAACTGCATGATGCAAAGGATAATGAGCAATAGTACATCCGAAGAGAAGGAGAGAAAGAGATCTTTTGACATAAATGAGCATGGGGACAGTAAATGTCAGGATAAATGGCAATAATGATGATTGCCCTGGACCCAAGAAAAGCAGCTCAATTGCTTTTCAATGCCTTAAATCAGAACATTTCCTCTGGAGGGGGTGAGGGGGGGTGGTGGGGGGGTGGGGTGGTGGGGGGTGGGTGGTGGGGTCAGGAGAGTCGGGGTGGGGTGTGTAGTAATGGTGGAGGATGTAAGTAAGGTGAAAGAACTCCTAGACTTAATCTGCATTATGGGTGACTGCCAATAATAAGAACTGAGCTGAGGTACAATTTGTTCTATAGCTTTCACAGAAACTTTAACAGAAACTTTAATGAAACACATCTATGGTTGATTTTGATGATCTGATTCAATTTGAGCCAAGTGGAATTGAGCATGTAGACAGGGTGACCAGAATTTTATGGACACAGCAGGGTCAGCACCAGGCCTGAAAGCTGGTGGGGAGTGGGATGTGGGGAAACCCCAGGCTGCATTTTGTAGGCTGTCCAGCAACAAATTAGTTGCAGTCAGAGCTCCCATCCCTTTAAATGGTAAGCGCCCACCCCCAGAAGCTGCCAACCAATCATCTCAGCAGTCTCAGCAGTGCCACTGAAAGCTTTGGCCACTGCTGGGACTGCACCTAGAAGAGAGGAAGCCATGGGACCATGTTGCCCTCCAAACCAAGGAAGTGGGGTCTGGGGCTGCTGGGACAAGTCAGACAGGCCCCAGTGAGGGAGGAGGTATGTTGGTGAGGGCAGAGAGGTTATAGCCATGGGGGCAGCTATTGCTGCCGAGGCACTCTTCCTTAGGCCACTGAATAAGGGGACCCCCAGCATGAGCCCGCAGGGAGTTTGCCAGGGTTTAATTGGCCTCTTGGGCAGGAAGGCCATCCTCCACCCTCCTTGCTGATGGTAAAATGTCATGGCTGCAGGAAAATGACAGAAACTGCAGCCTCCATCTTCCCTCATCATTTTACACCCCTCTGCTACCTCTCAGCCCCTCCCCAGATGGCTGGCAAAATCCAGACCACTGTTTTTCCTAAGGGATAAGTATGAATTACCAAAGGCACTGTGTGGTAAAGTGAGGCACCCTGTCCCTTTAAGACAATGTAAGTGTACAGATCATATGATAGCACTGATGATACAGCGCGGGCAACTAAGTCTAGTTGTGGAGGTTTCTGAGTGCTCTGCCCTATGTCTCAATAAACCATCACTGATTAGTCTTATATCAGTCTCTCCCCGTTATTGGTTGCAAGCAGCAATTGAGGAGAACATAGGAAACTGTGCAGTTAGAGTTTGGTTGGCCAACAAACTAATTTACCCAAGTCATAAATCATTGAAGAAGGCCAAATCATCTGAGCACCATACTGAAAGGGGCTGTAGAACAAGAAGAGCCACTTACCAAAATATCAATGTAAACACTGGGGTACATCTCTGCTGACAGTTTTTTCTATTGGCTTCAATAGAAACAGAAATATGGGGAAGATGCAAAACGAGCTGCTGACTTGCTATCATCCATTTCACATTGTCACACAAAGTCAATTTAGTTTATTCAGAAAACATGTAAAATTCATAACACAAACATGTAAAACTCTTTATTTGCCTGAATTTTGGCATTAAAAAGTTAGAGTGTTAAATATATGGTGTTAAGTGTAATTAAGGTAGCTGGAAGTAAGTCAATGTAATATGGCCCATTGTTTATTTATGGAGCTGTCATTTTAAATGTAATTTTATGCATAAGTAGTGTATCAAAATTGAAATGATGGTAAATATCCTTGTTTCATCAGCTTTCTTGAGACCCTGAACGTGTAACCTTCAGGCTATGGAAAGTAATGAGTTTACCACATAACTGTGATCACAGAAGTGTCGGAGTTGTTAACATCCGTCACACTTTGGCAGAAAGAACCCAGCAAAGAACCCAGTTTATTTTATTCAACGTCCCTCAGGTTTGAAATCAAACTGTGAAACACTCAAGCAGCCACATTGACTGGTTCAGTTGCAAGAAAATCCTTCTATTTTGCCAATTTATTCACTAAGCTTTCATTGTTTCAATGCCAATGCTTTTCATCTTTTAAATGTAATGCCATGGGTTTCAGTATATAGCTTATGCAGTTAGTGCCGATAATTAATCAGAACGAACTTTCTCTGATTTGCGGCTGGTGTGATTGCTGTAAACGGTGAAAAAAAGCAAGTGGTTCTTTCAGGAATTACACCTGTCAGGAAAATTCCTTTTCTCATTGTCAGGTAATTGGGCCCTGAGTTACTGTACGAGGATATATTTCATGGAAACCATGTGATTAAAGTAGCCAAAAAGCTATAAAGTAGAACATGGTTACTTTCTGAAAATGGCAGCAAAATCTGTTCATTAGTTGGCAACAATCTCAATCTCCTTAAAGAATATTCTCAAAGCAGAACATTTTCCCCCATATGTGGAGCAATTGATAATCACACTTAAAAAAGAAAAATTGGTTAAAACCTTGGCTCCGAAGGTTAGAAGGTTACATCAGCATGCTTGTTACTCCAGACTTCAGCCCATTACTGCTATCTCTTCTTCCTTTCTCTTGCCCCTTCTTGAGTTCTTCCCTCCTCTATCCCTCTCCTTCCTGTCCTTCAGTCATGCCACCTCTTAGTTCCGCCTTCTTGGATACTTTGCCTCCTCCAGTCCTTACCCCAATCTATTAAAACTCCTCTGTCTTCCTTTTCTCCTGCCACTGTACAAACATTTAACACCCCTCCTTGCCATGCGACTAAGCCCATAGCTGCCCTGTGTGCCTCCCTTGGCATTGTCCAAGGGCCCCAATGAGGCATCCATCACTGCCTATTTATGAGCAGCAAACCCAGCAGCCCCAGACCCACTCTCCTGTCGACCATCCCACCCAGTGCAACCAGTGGGGGTTTGCTTACCAACCGTTTTCTCATCTTGCTCACCCAACCCATCAATTTGAATCTGGCAATGGGTCAATCACCAACCTTCCCTACATTTCCCTTTAGAATGTCCATTCATTCTCATTCAGGACCCCTGCCACCTTTGACAATATTGTGAATGATGGCATGTTAAAATCTTGGCTTTGGCTGAAACTTGCCTCACAAATGGCAACACCTTACCCCTTACCAAAATTTCACTAGTGGATTATACTTGTCTGCATTGGTTCCATGTTCCCCAAAGCCACAAATTTAAAATAATCATCCTTGTCTTTAAATCCCCACAGCACAAGGCACCTTATCTCTGCAGCCTCCGCCAGCCCTATGACCCCCCCGAACACTCTGTTCCTATGATTCTGGCATCTTGCATGTTCCTATTCCTTTTACTATGCTGTTGGCAGCATAGATTTTAGCCATTTGTGCCCCACTCCCTGAAAATCTATTCTTAAACCCCCTCGACCTCTCTCTTTCTTTAAAAATGTCCCCAAAACTCAACACTTTGACTAAGTTTTTGGTCACCTTATCTTAATCTCTCTTTGACTCAGGGCTCTTTTCCATGAATCCAACTGAGAAACACTTGGAACATTCTATATATTAAAAAGGAATTTTGTTTAAATTCTTTCATGGGATGTGGGCGTTGCTGGCTAGGCCAGCATTTATTGCCCATACTTAATTTCCCTTGAGAAGGTGGCGGTGAGCCATCTTGATATACTGCTGTAGTCCATGTGGTGTAGGTACACCCCCCACAGTGCTGTTAGAGGGGGAGTTCCTGGATTTTGACCTAGTGACATTGAAGGAACAGCGATATAGTTCCAAGTCAGGATGGTGTGCGGCTTGGAGGGGAATTTGCAGGTGGTGGTGTTGTTCCCATGCATCCACTGCCCTTGTCCTTCTTGGTGGTAGAGCTTGTGGGTTTGGAAGGTGCTGTCAAAGGAGCCTTGGTGAGTTGCTGCAGTACATCTTGTGGATGGTACACACTGCTGCTACTATCCATCAGCGATGGAGGGAGTAAATGTTGAATATGGTGGGTGGGGTGCTAAACAAGCAGCTGCTTTGTCTTGGATGGTGTCAATTTTTTAAAGTGTTATTGGAACAGCACTCATCCAGGCAAGCGGAGAGTATTCCATCACACTCCTGACTTGTGCCTTGTAGACAGTGGACATGCTTTGGGAAGTCAGGAGGTGAGTTACTATCTGCGGAATTCCCAGCCTTTGACCTGTTCTTGTAGTTGCAGTATTAAATGGATATTCTAATTCAGTTTCTGACCAGGATGTTGATAGTGGGGGAATTCAGTATTGGGAAATGCCAACGAATATCAAGTGGAGATGGTTGGATTCTCTCTTGTTGGAGATGGTCACTTCTTGACACTTGTGCGGTGCAAATTAAAAGGAATGAACAAATATAAGTTATTATCTGTTCATTTTAGTAAGAAAAACATTGTTAATAATAAAAATATACTGTTAGTCATTTGGTAGTACAGAACTTCAGTATTGCTGAAAAAAGAGACATGCTTTGCACCTTGCACTCATCAGGACACTTTGCAAGAATACCATTAGAAGGGGAAAACAACAATTTATACTGTAAGAGTGCTGATTGCTTGGCAAGTGGACTTTGATTAGTAGAGGCATTGACATGAAGAATGCACCACTGATGGCAACTGACAGTTAACTGCCAAGCATTGTTTGAAATTTAAACCAAGCAGATTGACCCTAATTGGTCAAGGCATTGCCCTGAGGAATGAGTCAATGAATGGCTGTCACTTCTTTTGTTTAGCGGAAACAGGCGCAATGTGTGTACATGTTCTTTCTGTCTGCAAAGAACAGGACCCTGTGTATTAGTATATGTAGCTTCGAGTACAGGCAAATGCACCACACTGCGAGCCCAAATGACAAGCTTAAATTAGTTGTTCATGTAATTCTTAGCATACTGAGGATTATTTAGCAAAAAAGATCAGCTTTGTGATTAGATGATATTTTATACCAGATCATATTCAGTTAACATGTGCATTTTCCATTTAAAATTATGCAACCAATTACAAGTGATGATCTTACCTGTCTTCTCGTACAGTGGCAGTTAATGCATGAGGCTGTTGTGAATAATTCAAAACATCAAAGCTTGATTTTCCAGTAAGTCAGCCCTCTTTTATTATTGGTTCATTTTTTTCCCATTGTGGCAAAATTGCTGCCATGCATTAATATGTTAAAGAGCAACACTTCCACTAAACTGTAGATTAGTGTGATTTTATTATCAGTTTAACTGATGTTACATTGATCCAAATCTGGGAAAGCATGGGCCCTTGGAGAAATCACAACTGTACAACATTTTATGGATAAGAAACTTTTCCTCTAAATCTTCTAATTCATGGTTCTGGTGAAACATACTTGCGAGAGAAATTCAAGTGTACGAAGATAACAGTTCTTAGTGACCATTATTTGCTGTGAGAAGTGGATTACTGGAGGGTTGGATATATCGCCATTTTTGGTATTCTATATAATCCAATTTCTACAAATTTCTATCATCAGTTCTTGAAAGATTACAGATCATTTTTCATGCCGTCAGTCTATTTGCCATCTTACAACTGCTGCCAGCATCAATATCACTGAAGATCACATTTATCTGAGGAGCAAGGCTGATTCTGCCAACTCTTTCTTTCCATCAAGATAGAAGTAGTTGCAGGTGATCATTTATAATGCAGGATGAAGGCTAACTGAATAACATAAAAGTGACAAAAATACAAGTGTAACAGGGACAACAGGTTGTTAAAAAAGAGTATGGCACACTGGTACCCATTGACTACCCTATTCACATAATTAAACTGCTTAGAAATGTTAAACTATTTACTTGATACATATTAATTTTTTGTGTGTATATTTAATTCCACGCACAGTCCAACAAAGCATTCAAGCGCAGGCTATTGCTGTTTCCAGATAGCTCATGGTGCTGCTTTGGCTGTGGGGCCAATTTAATTGTGAAAGAATCTCATTGTTGTTGTGTGGTTTCACATTTAATGAATCCTTTAGGATGTGGCATCCATTGGTCTTCTTCTCTAATATTCTTCTGAGAAGTATTTTTAAAGTAATTTATAAAAAAAAACATAATTCCTACAACATGTTAAATCAAGGCAGCCATCTTTGCTGCATTTCTGTTGACCGAAGACATTTTGTCTTGTAGACTTGCCTCCCAATATTCCCTCTACTCATCATTTTCAAAAGCTTTTAAAAATATTTTAATACTATTTAGAAGTGTTGCATTTTTCCAAAGTTTAAAGCCAGTTTTTTTTTCCCTGTAACGACCTTGTCAAGAATAGAGAAACACAGCTCACAAATCTAACTTTATATCTGTGAAGGATGGGAATTAAAATTATGACCCTCAAGAATGAAATGCAGGTAAGTGCCCATTTAACTTGAATACAAAAGGTACTGGGGTTAGAGGTGCCTCATTGAGTAAATATTTTATTACTGTATTTGAACACTGCACTAAACATATACATAAATGAAATAAAACTGTAAAAATTAAAGTCATAAGTAGGTTCATTGGAATTTATTGATTTACCTTTCTTAAAAATACCTTGCATCTAGTCCCATTGGATTCTAATGAAATTAATTGCCACCTAGACATGTATGTATCAACGGCGAAGTGAGTCATCTCTTAGTATCAGCCTCCAACTCTCCTCCAGTTCTAATTTCTCATTGAAACCTAGTTCAATTACATGTTTCTGGTGAAATTATTCAAATATTCATCCATTTTGCTAAAAGGGCCATCTGTTTTCTTCCCCAAGCCTCACAAAAATCTGTTCCAGTGACAGACCTTGATGCTTGACACTGCCAAACTTCTCTTTCTGTTTTAACCAGAGGCACGAAAATTAAACTATATGACTAAGATTACCTTGCATAGTCTTCTTATTCTTCAGAAGCACCATAGGAACCAGGCTAGCTATTAGCTTGCCCCTTGAGATCCTCCTATTCCCACATGAATAGGATCCATGACAGCTCAATTCTCTTCCCCCATATTGACTTAAAAATTACTAGTTCTTAAAAATACTTTACGCATAAAATAAAATGAAATTGGAATTAGTTCTGAATTGCCATAAGCTGACACAGATGTACAGTAATGAGTCAAAAGGCCACCTTCTATGGTGTAGCATTCAATAGTTTGCTAGTTTTAAATTACTCATTATGTGAGAGTGCCAAATCACAAATAACCCTTTCACATGCATCCTTCCATCATAGGGGAATGCATGCTGCAGTCTGCAGTTCAACATCTTCAAAAAGTAAGAGATGGAAAGAGGTGCCCATATGTGGATGGGTTAAAGACGCCTTGACTTGCCGAGTGTACCAAACTTGGATTGTTGGCAAGCACAGACTCTCCAGAGAATCAACAGAATCTGCCAAAGAAGAATCACCAACTGAAAGGGACTAGCTGAGCTGAGAATGCCCTAAAACATCCTTAGACTGAAGAACAGGTCACCGGCGGAAATAGTTCAGGTTATGATAAAGAGGTTAACTTTCTGGGAGTTTAAAAGCAGCCCATGCTTAGTTGAGAAACATTTTCATTTAAATTATCTCTTACTCCTTGCAAAAAAGGAGGGAGTTGTTCTGCAGCTGGGAGAGCAATAAGCTCTGGAAGCTGCAATATGAACTGACATCTACTTTTAAGACCGAAGCCATACCTCACCTGAGGTTGAAATCTGATTCCTTCGTTGACATGACTGGATTTTTAAAGTATGTTACAGTATTTAACACTTTTACTTTGTTTATGGGTCGTGTTCATTCTAAACTGCCAAGTCTGACTAGATCAGTTAGATAGATGATGAGTTTGGGAAACAAAATTTCATTTGCCTTGTCATCTATTTGCAACAAAAATGGATAATCACATTTCCTACACTGCTTTTCACCGAGAGATAACATTTCGCCCCGACCCCAAAATCCTGGATCAAGTCTGAACTTTCCCTGAAATCGATCAGAGTAGAAATCATTCCTGGTGCATCATTCTCTCTTTGTTATCATTTAATATAGGCAACTCCTGGTCTCTGACAGCCAGAATGTGGTCGGACGAAAGGTCTCTTTTACCTCCTAAAACCTGAGATCAGCAGGCTGTTAAAAAACTTTTTTATCTTTAGCAGGCTAATGAATACATTGCTTACTGGGTCTGAATAAAACATAGAACTCACCAAGGTAGCACTGTATATTCAAATGTTGAGGAGAAAACTGCATCAAAACTAACCTGTTTTACTTACATCACCACCCCTACCCTCATCTCCACCCCCGACCCGAGTAGTAACAGGGCTCCTGCTTAAAGCCACAATACCAGAACTTTAAATATTGTTACGATATCCTGTTGATACAATTTATAACCTTTCTTTTTCTGGCTGGATTTTAAAACACTGAGACCATATATAAGCAATGGGAAAACTACCCAGGCTGCTGCATTACACTCATTTTTGCATTCTACTAAGTGGGATGAAGACTGCAACTCAATCCCCTGGGGAGCATGAAAGACTCCAGCCCCTGTCAATTCACATCACCCTGAGGCTTTGCAAATGTTTCTGAGATGAGGCAACAAAGTGCAATTGCCTGTTCTGAAATAACAAGTGCAGCAGACATGAACTAATAGGGTTCCTCTGGAATATACATCCAGCAAGGTACTTCAAGGGCCTCACCAGGCCTTTCCCAGCAGGACAGAAGAGACAAAACACAATGCTATACTAAACTCAGGCAGATTGAAGATTTCTGCTCCCTCTGTCTTACTCTCTTGGGCACACTGTGCTCAGTTTGCTAAGTAACCACCCTGAGATGCAAAACCGACTATGAACTGAAATCTTTTAAAAAAAAAACATAGAAATCTGCTCGATACAACAGCAGCCAGGAGGACAGCTGAACAATACGTCCACAGCATTGAACCACCATATCGAAAACAGTAAAGGAACAGCGAACTGTATACTCCTTTGTTTAATCTTTCATGAGCTGCAAAAAACCTATAAGTCTATCCTCTTTACTCTGCCATCTGTACTTGTATGTTTGTGTGTGTGTGTGTGTATGTGTGTGTGGGCAGACAAATATGTGCGACATATGAATACTGGCTGCATTTTATGAACATAGGAACAACGAGCAGGAGTAGGCCATTCAGCCCCTTGAGCCTGCTTCACCATTAATAAGATCATAATTCATCTGATAGTAACCTGAAATCTGCATCCCACCTACCCCCGATAACCCATCACCCCCTTGCTTACCAGGAATCTATCCCCCTCTGCCTTAAAAATATTCAAAGACTCTGCTTCATCTATCCTTCCAGGAAGAGAGTTCCAAAGACTCATGACCCTCTGAGTGAAAAAATTTCACCTCATCTTTGTTCTAAATGGGCGACCCCTTATTTTTAAACAGTGACCCCTGGTTCTAGATTTTTCCACAAGGGGAAACATCCTCTTCTCATCCACCTTATCAAGACCCTCAGGGTCTTATATGTTTCTATCAAGTCACCTCTTACCCTTCTAAACACCAGTGGCCTGTCCAACCTTTCCTCATCACCTCCTCATTCTAGGCATCAGTCTCATAAACCTTCTCTGAACTGCTTCCAATACATTTACATCCTTCCTTAAATAAGAAGGCCAATACTGTACACAGTGCTCCAAATGTGGTCTCACGAGTGCCCTGTACAACTGTATAGCTTCCCTACTTTTGTATTCAATTCCTCCTAGTTCTTTTTTCAGCTCAGGAAAAGGTTTCAGTAAACTTATCTTGTTCTTTGTTTACTTGAGAAAACCTGTCTGAATAATTCTTTACAATCTCAAAACATAAATAGTGGGACTCCTGAAGAATCGGCGAAGCACATCCTCTCTAAATTCAAGAAGACCCTGTTACGATCAAGCATGGAGTGGGAGAATAGGGGAGTTATTTGAACCCTCCTTGCGTGCTTGTAATAACATTTATTTGCGAAGGTGCTAAGTCCAGGTACTGGGCTATTTTGGGAAAGTTGTAAAATCCTGGCAAGTCAATGTTCCTCAGATAGCTCAAGGCAGGATAATAACTAAACTAAAAGCTAAAAACAGTCCAATTCTGTAGAAGAGTTATATTCAACTTGAAATGCTAACTCTGTTTCTCCAATATTGCTGCTGCTGCTGTTTCTTCGATCCTGGGTCACTCCCAAATGCTGCCATCTGACTCGATGACCTCTAAGCTTCCACAGTTTAGAAAAGGAAAGAGAAAAATTAAAAATGAAGAGATGCAAGAAAAGCAATAGAGAGGATAGACAGGAATAAGGAGAGAACCCAGAGTTGAAGGATGTGATTAAGAAACATAGGCTTGAATTTTACACTTGTTTCGGGAGCACTATCAGGGATGCGATATCTGCTTCCACCCACGATTGGCTCCTGGCCCCAGTTGCAGCTGGCTGACCAATCAACGGCCGGCCAGCATGAAACACACTGAGACTGGATATGCGTTGTCAGCAGGTTTGGGAGCCAGGTGGACGCCAGGTCCAATGAGGTTCCAAGGTGGGGGAGTGGGATTTAAAAGTGGACAGGGAGCTCCCTGAAGACTTCCAAGAGGTGGTCAGAAGTTTCAGGGAGCTGGATGTGAGCGGGTCATTGCCTGGAAGGATATTTTCTGTTGGAGCAGTAATTATAGTAATTATGGACCTGCATCCCATGCCAGGTGGGAAGACAGTGCCCACGGGCACTCTGCTCCCCGTTTTACCGATGAATGCCTATCTGTTCTTCTGGAGGCAGTGAGTGCCTGTTGGGATATATTGATCCTGCGGGATGGTAAGAGGAGGCCACTTCAACAAAACTAGAAGGCATGGATGGAGATGGCTTCCCAAGTGAGCAGCCATGATGTTGGCTCCAGTGCAGGAAAAGGTTTGATGACCTTCTGCACTCTGCCAGGGTGAGAACTAAGTCCGTTTGCAACTGTATATAGATGTCGTAGCAGGTGGCAGGACTTCTTGGTGCTCATGGGTATGAAATGCAGAGTGCCAAATGGCACATATCCCTGTGCCTTGAGAGGCTGAAAAATGTGCCCAGTTGGCTTGGATGTATGTAAGGATGAGGTGTGCCACTGTGATAGGCACCTATACTTGTGTCTCTGGGTGGGGTGGGGAGAGTGTGGCTAGCATGATCTGGCATATGGAAGGGTGACTCATGAAAGCACATTTATCCTTACAGCAGAAGAAGAGTCATAACACTCAGGAGTGAGGACGAATGGGTGGAGGTATGCCCAACCTCCCTATTATGATGTAAGCAGAGGAGGAAGCTCTAGAGATGGCCTGTGAGTGTCAGGTCCACAGGTCACGAAGAGACAGGGTTCTTGGAGGAGCTAAAGCAGAGTGCAAGCACTATGACTTTATAATGATGTTTGCTATTGACATTTTCTCTTCATCACTCAGATGCTCCATCCACACAACACCAGGCGGACCACAAGGACCTTCCCTTGATCCCTGAGGAGGAGCCACTCACAGTTGCACCCATGTCACATCCTCTGCACCAAGCACCAGCACATACACAGACATGTCAGTGGGAATTAGAATATCGGATCAGATGTCACTGCACAGTGGTGAAGGCTCATCACACCCGCCTGAGGAGCTGCTGGAGGCAGAGAATACAGAGGGCACTGGCAGCTGGAGGATTTCTGGAGACCAGGACAATGCTAAATCCGAGGCAGATGATGAACCTCTGGAGTCATCCATCAGGTGGCAGAAGCTGTATGTCCAGTGGGATGCACGGGAAGGTCTGGCAGAGATCTCTGAGGGTCTGCGTGCCATGGTCTCTGTCTTGGAGGAGTGCATGCGGAGCATGAACACTGTGTTGAGCCGGAGCTCTGACCACACAGCCTCCTCCATGGAGATAGTGGCAACTCTCATGGAGAGGCAGCTCCAGGAACTCAATCAGGGATTTCTGAGGTTGTGTTCAGACCTGCAAGCCCACACACTGGCATTGACCTCAGCAAGTCACTGCCAGTGTGATATATGGATGAAGCACCTAGTAACTCTGCTAGCTGCCTGTCCATCAATGGTGAGCAGGGAGGTTCAAACCAACCTCATGTTGGCTGACGAGCTGCTGCTCACATCTGCAAACTCCTCTCAGGGCGATGCGGATGATTCTCTGCCCCACTGCCAGTGGCCATCGCATCTGGTGACACCGCAACGACTGAGGAGTACCCAGCCATGGCACTGTACTCTCCAGTCCAGATTGGACTTGCGCAGGCTCCGCTGGTCAGGGGATGGCCACCAAGATCATCAAGGCCGAAAAGAGATCAGGATTAGCAGCCTGCCTCCAATCCAGCTGCTAGCGAGAGCAGGGTTGGGTGATGGGGGTACATCAACACATAGCACTCGCAAACGTAAGTTTAAGCCACAATGATTGCAAAAGGGCTTGTCACGGGAGATTTATGTTTCCTTGGCATGTGTGCACTGGTTCATTTGTATATGGGGCTTCCTTACAAAAATGCCTCATTATGTGCAATGGCGGTAGTGTGTTTCATGCTTTGGAAAGGGAATAGGCCTGTGAGTCATGTGTGATACAGAGGGAAGGATGCAACTTTTATTTCAACGGTCAGACCTTGACTTAAGGATGACAGGATTGCCTCATCAGGAAAGGTCATTAAGATGGCACTACCCTTGCCATCGCCTTGACTCCTTGCATTGGAAGCCTAGCTGAAAGTTCTCAGAGTCAAGGCCTCCCTGGTCTCCCTGCCTCCCATAGGGATCCTCACATTAGCCTCCTTTAATTTGTTCTCAGACTCAGACCCATCCCTGCGGCATGTGGAGCAGGATCATGTCTTCATCCTCCAGTTGGTGCCTCCTTGAAAGAGCCAGATAGTGCATAGCGCAGCAGACAATGACAATAAGTGAGACACACCCTGGAGGAGATTGCAGTGCTCCCCCTGATTGGTCCAGGCATTTGAACCTCATCTTGAGCAGCCCACTGGTCCTCTCAATTACCACCCTTGTAGTGCCATGGCTTCTATTGTACCTCTCCTCCACTTCTGCCCTAGGGTATCTGAGTGGCGTCATGAGCCAACTTTTCAGGAGATAGCCTTTGCACCCCAGGAGCCAACCATCCAACCAAGCTGGAGTGATGAATAACCTTGGCACCTGAGAGTTTAGCAGGATGTATGCATCATAAAAGTTGCCAGGGTACCTACACAGACCTGCAATATCTGAGTCCTGCAGCCGCAAACAAGCTGGACGGTCAGGGAGTGACCACTTCACCCACTGGTGCCTTTATGGCCACATGCATGTAATCTAAGGCTCCCTGAATGTGGGGAAACCCTGTAATTGCAGCAAAGCCTCTGGCTTACTCAGCCTGGATGGCTTCATCAGTCTGGAAATGAACGAAGTTACTGACCCATCTAAACAGGGTGCCGGTGACCAGCTTGACACAGCTGTGGGCAGCAGATTGGGAAACATCACAGAGATCACCCGCTGAACCCTGGAAAGAACCTGAAGTGAAAAAACTCAAGGCCATTGTAACCTTAAGAGCCACTGGCATAGGGTGGCCACCTACATAGTTTGAGGTGATCTCTGGGCCTATCATCTGGCAATGGAGGTCACAGTGTCCTTAGAGAGAGGCGGGGCCTCCTTCGGCACTGGATCTTGGACATGTCCAGGTAGCCTGTAAACTCTGGCTGCAGGATATGGTGTCTCCTGTGGTCCCTCTTCGTTAAATATATTCAAGGCTGAGATAGAGAGGTTTCTAATCAGTAAGGGAATCAAGGGTTATGGGGAAAAGGCAGGAAAGTGGAGTTGATGATTATCAGATCAGCCATGATCTCACTGAATGGCGGAGCAGACTCAATAGGCCCAATGGCCTACATCTTATGGTCTGATGGTTTTATGGTACCCTTTTGCCTCTCAGTTCCTGCTGGCCCTCCACCCCACCTGGCTGTGCCTCTCTTTCTACAGGTCGCTCTCTGGGACGCTGCCCATGGGCTCCTGCCCTCATCTCCCTTCTGGCCCTCTCCTCCTCTTCTGAGGAGATCCGTCCAGCAAACTAGGCAATCCCCATTTGCTGAAACACAGTTTGCACAGGATAGCGCACTGAAGGGGTCTCTGGGCACAAAGCCTCTGAAAGTATTGGTAAACCAAAGAGTCCTCCAGAACACAGACAAAATGCAATGAACTGTCTGAAAACCACCTCCAGCCAACTCACCAGCCAAACACCTAGCTGCTCAACTTTCCAAGATCCTGTTTGCCTTTTCTCCCACTATGGATCGTGTTTTAGTTAAAAACAGAATGGCCGCCTGGCCAAGTGGCTCAAGTGCTGAGCATGAAATCGCACAGTCCTCCTAAAATCCTTGCGAATTACCTGTTTAATTGGCTTAATTGCTCTTTAATTGTCGGCAGGCGCGCTTTTGAGATCTGTGAGTGTGCGCCTACCACGTAATGGCACGATGATGTCATGATGTCCCACCGTCCCCCCCCAGATGTCTTCTCGTGCGATTTAATGCGAGATCAGGACCGCCGCACACCTGCTGCAAAAGGGTAAAGTTAAAGCCATATAAATGGAAGTGAAGGAGCAAAGAGACAGGAGGAAAAATTTGGCTGGGGAGCGCCCACACCTTTGGTGCTACGTGTGTCATTTTGATCCTAAAATGGTTTTGGTGCCATGCGCATACATTTCCAAGCAGAAGTGTGCCGATGGGCAAAGTAGACAGGTTGCACCTTTGAAGACTAGTATCCACGGTCATGGTAGCAATGGGCTGAGCCTGCATGTAGCAAGCTGTCTTCATGTGGCAACAAACTGAGATTTCAGAACCTCAGCCTGGGCTTCCACTGCAGCACACAGAGTTTGAGTGGCTTCTGGCTGGTGCTACTTTGGCAGCTGAGACATCAGCCATCAGATGCTGCATCATGGTCAGATCCACAAGTGCTGTTATGGAATTGGCCGCCACTTCCACACTGGAAAGAATGGGTTCCAAATTCTGCACAAAGCCCTGTGCCACTTTGTTGCTGAACCCCTCCATACTTTTTCACCATGACAGCAGACTTTCTGGCAGGCCTGCCAATGCAGGAAGCCTATCAGCTTTTTCTGTATGTTACCCCATCAAAGTCCTCATCTAAGTCCCCTGAAACATAGCTCGTGCTTGTAATACACCTTTAAGGAATATCAGCATGACATCACTAGAAGGGAAGTATATCATGTGATCCAGTCTTAGTTTCACTTTTGCTTTGGGCAGAACACACACACACACCACATAGCTCTGATGTCTTCAAGCTTCATACCTATGGGCCCGACACGCCAACGCATAAAGTGACACATCATTAGATCAGGTTTGCATCCTGACGTCATCGCGCTGTCTTACAATGTTACATTCGGCAGGCGTGTGCCAGAGTCAGCTGCGCGCCTGCCGATCTGTAAATGGCCTATTAAGGCCATTAAGGAAGTGAGTAAGGGAGTTGTTTAAGGTTGGCGCGCAGGGAAAAAGGCCAAGTGGCCTTCACGTTTTTTAGGAAACCCGATCCACGAGCGGGATGAGGTTTCCTGAAGCTTCTACTAATTAAATAAATAATTTTTCCAAAATATAAAAACATGTCCCATCTCATGTGACACAGTCACATGGGGGGACATGTTTAATTACATTTTTAAACCATTCATTTAATAATTTCAGTAGCGGTTCAATCTCCCTGAGGCAGCTCCGTGCCTCAGCGAGATTGAAGTGCTGTTCTGCGCGCGTGCATGAAAGAGCACTGGCTCCAACTCTCCCTCCTCCCCCCTGCCCACACAGATAGCACTGAGTGCTACGGCTCACATCTTATGCTGCGCAGGCCTTAATTGGCCCACCCATGTAACATGGCAGTGCAGAGCCAATCGCGGGCGGCAATTGGCTCCATGGCTGCCCCACCTGCTCTCACCGAGCCCGCCCACCGCCTGAAAAATTCAGGCCTATGTTTTTTTTTTATTCATTTATGGGATGTGGGTGTTGCTGGCTAAGCCAGCACTTATTGCCCATCGCTAATTGTCCTTGAGAAGGTGATGGTGCTCTCATGTGCCTAGTCTCATTAAATGAACCCACAATGTGTTTACCCAATCCCTTGAGAGTAATTGGCAACTGTGTGCAGCAAACGAGCTCAAGGTAACTATATCATTATAATGACAGGACAGTGCTATCTCACCCTCAGCAGAGCTGGTGCCTGCACTACTCTTCCTCCCTGCCCTTGCAGGTCATTTATGCCCAGTGACTCACCACATGCAGATCCTATGCTACCCTCTAATGGCTGCACAGGTTCCAGTATTTGAGCTGGTGGCTGCGATTGTGAGAAAGAGTGACAGTGTTTCTTCATCATCAATGTCTTGTTCCTCTTGCACCTCATGTTCCTCATCAGCGCTTGAACAGGTGGTAGATCTTGTGTATCTGAACGGAGAAACACACAAAGGGTTGCAGTGAGGGATAGGGGAAATGGAAGAGATCCATGCTTACATCATCTTCAGCTTGTATATCAGAAGCTATTGTGGAATGTGGGGCGAGAAGTTGGATTAGGTAGGAACATACCATCATCTTCTATGGCTTCAGCCCCGCCACTGGCCATTGACTCAGTTGTGGATGCACCAATGATAACCAGCACCATCTCCTCCATGGGGGTGCAAGCATGCAATCATGTCCAGACTCTGCCTCTTAGATGCTGTTACCTGCGATTGTGTACCACATTCTGAAAGAGTGAGTAAAATGTGCCAGTAAGTGCGTTGCAATGTATTTGGGTGATGTGCCAGTCTAGTTGAAAAGTTGGCAGTGTGTACTGCGAGATGGGGACGCCGGGTTTCAGCAGTGCCAAATATGTGAGGGTGAGGTGTGGCTATGAATATTAGGCATGAGTCATTTAGAGAGTGTGAAGGGAGCAGGGGGAATGGAGCAGCTTTTGAGGTTAGTGGTCCATTTGCAAGGCTATGTCATTTGACAATGCATTCACTGACTTTGACCACTCGGATGAGGCCATTAAACTTCTTCCTGCACTGAGTTCAGGTCCTTGGCACCACACAGTTTTCATTGTTCTTACTGAATCTGCTTCCACCGTCCTCACAGAAACTGCTTCCCTGAACATAACAACTCACTCCTTAAAAAAATGTTTTCCTCATGTCACCTCTGGCATTTACTTTAGATTTAAATTTGTTACTGACCATCCTGTTCCTCCTTATTTACTCAAAACCCTTCCAGATTTTGAAAACCACCATCAAATCTATTCTTAACCTTCCCTGCTTTAGTTTTCCCACAAAAACTCAAATCTTTCATCACTAGTACCATTCTAAAAATTCTCCTCTCTAAGAACTTGACAACCTTCCTAAAGTGTGGAGTCCAGAAACGGCCACAACACTCCAGCTGGGGCCTGACCAGTGCTTTACAAAAGTTCCAAATAATGTTCGTGGATGTTTGTTTATTTCAACAAGCATCAATGTTTTATTCGATTTCAGTAGGAAATATAGATGTTTCCTTATCGATTCATCTCCGATAAAGTTTCAATTAGCTGACTGGTTTAAGCCAAATTGCTCTAGGTAGGACCACAATATGGAGTTTGTTATTAGAGGCTGAATTCTGCAGTGATATTGATTTTAGACCTTAACACGGGCACTTCTTTTCATTCTATCTGAGACCATAAAGAACCTTGAAATTAGTTAAATTAAACACATCACCATAAACAATATGGCCTAGATATTAAAAGGCACTAGGCTGTACACTACTATCATTATAATGAACAGGCAGCACAGAGATTGGTGATACCTGTGTCACCATAAATGGGTGCAGGTTTATCACACTTCACAATCCTTGCACCTCTTACAATTTTTCCCCCAGGGACTTGAATATGGAGAGTGACAAAAGTAGGGAGAGAGAGAGGGGTTGAGTTAATTGGAGGAGAGATATGCTGAAGGACAAGAGACTCACCAGAAATGTAGAGAAAGACAGAAATGAGAGATTGACAGCAGGGAAGGAGTCATAATGACATAATGCAAGCATTCCAAATTGAGGATTGGTCTTTGTGTTCATCTTGTTTCTAAAAGCAATTTGATCAGACATGGGTCACTTATTAGTTGTGTCAAAGAATCAAGGCCATTGCATTAAAGCATTGTATCCTCCCCACAATAAATGTTTTCTGAGACTGAAGCTGACCCAGGAATGGCCACAATACTCCAGCTGGGGTCTAACCAATACTTAACAAAAGTTCAGAATAACCTTCGGATATCAGTATTTATGGATGTTTACATCAATAAGTGTCCCAATGTTTCATATGGCTTCAATATGAAATTTAGATGGCTGGGGTTGCTTGGAGACCAAATGATTAGGCTTCATTGCGGTGCTTTTCAGAGATCAAAATGCCATAGCTAGAATCAACCACACTGAAAGTTATCAGAATGGAAGCAATATACAATCAATTTTAAAGTAATGCGTTCATTATTTTGTAGCCAAAATACACAGATGGATTCCTGATTCAGGTTTCATTATTTCACTAAGTACTATTTTTCATGTCAGAAAAAATCACAAAAAGTACTTCCCTTTAATTTTCTCTCTCTTTTTTTCCCTGCAGTGCAGATTTATAATTCACTGGTGCTGCAGACTCTCAGCTGCAATTTGCAGGTGGGTGGCCATTCTGTAAGGAGAAGCTTAGACAGTGAATGCTGGTCAGCTATTTGTTCACTGAGTGCATCACAGCTAAGCTTGATCCACACGAATGTCACAGAACTGTGGAATAGTACAGAACAGAAAGAGCTATTCAATTAGTCCCTCTTGCCTGCTACTTCCAAATATCCCTGCAAACTTCCCCCCTTCAAGTAATTATCCAATTCCCTTTTGGCCATTATTATTGAATCTACTTCCACCATCCTTACAGACACTGCTTACCCAATCATAAATGCTCACTCCTTAAAAAATGTTTTCCTAATGTCGCCTCTGGTTCTTGCTTTAAACCTGAGTCCTCTTGCTTCTGACATTCCGCCACTGGAATCGGTCCCTCCTTATTGAAACAAAACCCTTCCTGATTTTGAAAACCGCCATCAAATCTATCCTTAACCTTCTCTGCTTTAGTTTTTCCGCAGAGACTCAAATCTTTCATTGCTGGTACCATTCTAAAAACTCTCCTGTCTAAGAACTTGGCAACCTTCCGAAAGTGTGGAGTTCAGAAACGGCCACAACACTCCAGCTGGGGCCTGACCAGTGCTTTACAAAAATTCCGAACAACCTTCATGGATGTTTGTTTATTTCAGCAAGCGTCAATGTTTTATTCGATTTCAATAGGAAATATAGACGTTTCCTTATCAATTCATCTCCGACAGAGTTTCAGTTAGCTGACTGGTTTAAGCCAAGTTGCTCTAGGTAGGACCATAAGATGAAGTTTGTTATTAGTGGCTGAATTCTGCAGTGACATTGATGTTAGACCTCAATATGGGCACATCTTTTCATTCTATCTGAGACCATAAAGAACCTTGAAACTAGTTAAATTAAACGCATCACCAAAAACAATATGGGCTGGATATTAAAAGGGGTGGAGTATTGCATGGGAAATTCAGGTGTTTTAACTCCACAACCTGCATCTTTTGTGGTTGTCAGGTTCCTCACCCAGAAGCCAGCCTGATTAACAGCCTCGCTTCCAGGTTGAGTGGGGAGGACTCTGAAGCGAGGCCACGGGAACGGCCAGGTCAGATTCGTGGTTGTTGTGGGGTGGGGTAACGGGGCAGTACTCATCCATGACCTGAGGTCGGGGAGCTGATTCACAATGAAGGGGATCTATCTCTGTCCCTATGCACCTCTGTGTGAGGGACATATGATGGAATGGGGACACTTAGTTAGCAAGCCGGGGGATGGGGGTGGAAATCGTTACTGCTCCTCCTGGTCCACTAGCAGTGCTGTAAAGGCAATTACCTTGTCCCTGAAGCTGCCCTCATCTCCTTTCAGCTGTGTAGTTTCCTGAGCCCAACCAAGCCAACATGCCTCCTGGGAGTGATTTGACTGGGACCCCACACCCAACAAGTTCTGACTCTGTTAAACCTGGTATTGGCATGTTTGAGGCAGGATTGGGTTGAGTTTCACATTTTCAATAATGGATATGGCTCCAACCCATCCATTTTTGGGTGTTAAAACTCACCCTTATGAGTCACTAGAGGGTCATTGCTTGTTTTCTTTCTCGTCTTTAGCTAAAATCAATTTTAAGCTTTGATTGTTACCCAGTTGATGGTCTAACTCAATCCAGAATACACAGAATACCCTGACACTTTCCTAGTCGGTATAATTGACTGATAGCAGACAGTGAATTAATCTACTGAGCACATAAAGTGTTCCAGCAAGGGGCTCTGCTCAGGTAATTTAAAAGCTAATTTGTAATAAATTACTTCAATTGACTTTGACTGGGCCTCTCTGGAAACACAAGAGATGCCTTTACTGTTTATACTTTTCTGTTTATACTTTTACTTTGGATGGCCTTAATAATCCAACATGTTCAACATGTATCTTCACATTAACCCCTCAACTTAGTGGTCACCTAGTTATGCAAATCAAAGCCAACATTAATTGAGAATTTATACCCTAAAACAGACCAATGCACTTGACTTAAGGTCTTAAGTCTCTGAATTTTACAGATATTCAAAAAGAAACATGCTGTATTTGATATTGTTTGCTTCTAAGTGAAGCGGCCAGAATTCATTTTCCTCAGTTTGGCAGGCAAATTGTCCTCCATCCGTGTCCCTATGGGCTGCAGGCCATGTTCCCTATGTGGCAGATCTCCTGTTGACTGAGTAATGGATTCCGAATTGACTTTGAAACTCTTCAGCGGGAGTCTTTCCTCAACACCAAAATTGCTGGGGTTAGAACTTAACCTCTGCAGTTTTAGAGGGAGATCTCCAGTGCTGCAAGTTTTTTCGCCTATATCGGCAGTCATCCTCAGAACTTTCCTCTGCTGTTCCTCTTTGCTGGTGCTCATTTTCTGAAGTTTGGCTGGTAATTTGCTGCCCCTTTCCTCTAGAGTATCAATACAATTCAAGGAGAAGATTCTCTCTCTTCTGTTCTTGCTGTTGCTGATGCAGGGCGTGGCACAGAGCGATGTAAGCGACAGCTTCTCATCTTGTTCCTTTACACTATAGGGAGAAGTGGGGACCTCAAATGTGGAGTGGAATTGGGAATAATCTACACGGAAAAAGCCTTCTTCTAGTGACATGACTGGAAGGAACCTATGACCCCAAAGAACTTCATCTTCTGTGTACGAGGTCCTCGCTTGACACGTCATTCCTGCAAAACAGAATAACAGAATTAAAGCTTTCTAAATAGATATAGTTTACAAAATTAGATCACTTTTCCAATTATAATAATTAGAGAAAAATGCTAATATAAAATGCATTGGCAAATCACAAGTGTCAAGATAATTATTGTAGTTGACCGAAAGTGCCCATTATTGCTCCCATTATGAGAACAAATTTCTGATAGAAATATAAGATTTTTCACATGATTAAGAACAGTTAATTCTTCATACATGATAGATGATCAGAAACAGCTCTAGCCTTATAAATACATGTTTTAATTTGCCACAAAATGCCATGCTTTAACTACAATTCTGCTCAAGTTAAATATTTTACAAATTATGGTTAAGACGACTGATGAGAGACTTGGAAGAACGTGGACTATATTCAATGGAACACAGAAGCTTGAATAAATCCTAGAGGAATGGTCAAAATAATGAAGGGATTTGAGAGAGTAAACAGTAAACAGATGACTTCTGCCTGCAGATAAATCAGTAACAATGGAGCATAAACTCAGGATTAGTACTAAAAGCATAAAAGGGAGAATAAAACCAAACTTTTACAGCATTGAATAGAATATGGAATGCATTATCACAATAAACTATTGAACCAATTCAATCACAATATTTATGAGGAAATTGGGTAGATGCTTGAAGGAGGAAATAGGTTCAGGGAAAGAGCAGAAAAGACAAGTTTCTTTCTACTTATTAGCAAACATTTACTTCTTGTTCATAATTAACATCAAGGAAGGTGTGCTTATCAATGCTATTTATTGGTTTGTGGCACTAATATGGGATTGGACCATAATTTCATATATCCTATAAAGTGAGCTCCCAATTTGGGTGAGGCTACTGAAGGGAAATAAATCTTAGGGTGAGGGTCAGAGGTTGAATTAAACCAACCATTCCTTGGTTAATTATACAATTGAATCCAGTAGTTGCTGAAGATACACCTGCCAAAGTGAAATTCTTCTACTTATGAAGCAATTTTCATCCTGGAAGATATGAAGGAGTTTAATAAATCATCTATGTATCGGGTATCAGTCAGCACACAATAGTTACACTCTTGCCTGAGTCAGAAGTTCGTGAATTCAAGACATGAGCACACAACTATAGACTGACAATCTACTATAGTACTGAGGCAGTGTGGCACTGTCGGATGATGGTCTTTTGGATGGAACAACAACAATCTGCCCTTATATTGCAGCTTCAATTTAGTAAAACATCCCAAGACATTTAACAGGAGCATTATCAAACAAAATTTGACAAGGTCAGATTTGTTCTCTCAGGTGGATGCAAAAGATCCCACGACACTGTTTCAAAAGAGAGCATGCAAGTTTTCCCCAGTGTCCCAACCAATACTTATCTCTCAACCAACATCATAAAAAAACCTAGATTATCTTGTTGAAAGCTAAAAACTGCGGATGCTGGAAATCCAAAACAAAAATAAAAATACCTGGAAAAACTCAGCATGTCTGACAGCATCTACGGAAAGGAACACAGTTAACGTTTCGAGTCCGTATGACTCTTCAGCCGAATATCTGGTCATTATCTTACTGCTGTTTGTGGAATCTTGCCTGTCCTCTAATTGGTTGCTGCATTTTGGACACACAATAGTGACTACACTTCAAAGTATTTAGCTGTATGGTGCTTTGAAATGTCCTGAGGTCATGAAGGGCTTTATATAAATAACTTTATTTTGAAAAGGAAAAAATAAGCTGGGAAAGGGGGAAAATGAATGCAGTGCTGAAAAGCAGATTGAGAGTCATTCCCTAGTATAGCTGCACAGAACATTGATGTCTCAGACATCATTTCAAGTTCTGTTGACAGATTAACTTGTCAATCGCCTTTTCAGATGCTGCCTGCCATGCATTTGTTTTCTGTTTGTATTGAGGAACATTATCATTCCAGTGTGAGTACAGTATGAGTCAAAGCTCTTTAAAAATGCACGATGAATTAGATATTTACAGACTCTTTTCATAAAGTGTTTAACATGGATATCAGTAACTATTTATAAGCTTTCCATTTGTACATAAAGCCCTAACAGCGCTGTGGGCATACCTACACCACATGGACTGTAGCGGTTCAATGAGGCAGCTCACCACCACCACCTTCTCATGGGCAATAAATTCCAGTCCAGCCAGCGAAGCCCACAACCCATGAATTATTTTTTTTTAAAAATGCACAGAGTCGTTGTAACAACAGAAGAATGAGCAAAATCAAAAAGAAAGCCCCTGAATTCTGTAATAAAGACAGAAAATACTGGAAATAAACAGCAGATCTGCCTTATTTGAAAAAGAAAAAGGGCAAAATAATGATTCTGGCATAATCCTTCATTGGAATCTCCATTCTAATCTGATTTGAGATCTGTCTTTATTTCAGACTTCATTGCAGTTCATTGATCCTTTAACAAGCCTGACCTTTGCTTGTTCAAAAATAGGAAGCAAATTTGAAATACTTTAAATGAAACATAATCAGCTGGGAAAATCACAGCTACTATTAAACTCGAGACTAATCGATTAGGATTCCTCAAACATTTAAATTGATCTGCACCCTTCTCTAATTCCACTAACACTGTTCTACATTCAAAAAATTCAACCTATTACCGACCAGGAAATTGCTTGAGAAAAATATCCTTGTTTGTAAATAGAATCATAGGGCAGGATTTTCCTTTCAGGTTTCTGAACCCCGCAGTCTGGCTGAAGTATGGTCAGAAACCCGCATTGTGTTGGAAATGGTGATTCATTGTTATTTTCCTTGGAGCATCCAATTAATGGCAAGGGGGAAGGCTCACTATCCAATTAATGGCCAGGGGGAAAGCTCGCCATCAATTAAGGGAGGTGGATGGGGTCTTGAATTTGCAGGCCAACTTGAAAGCAGCAGGTTGCAATGGAGAGAGGGTAAGTAAAGGAGGGGGGTGTTTCCAAATGGAAGTGCCCTTTCTCCACTAATTGTTAAAGTTTAAATTTTAAAAATGGGTTTTGCAGGCAGGCCATCACTGTGTTGTGTGTGTTTATGTGTGTGTGTGTGCTCGTGTAGGTGTGTGTGAGTGTGCGTGTGCATGCAGCAGTGGTGGGGTGCAAGGTGGGGTAAGGGTGGGTTTGGGGGGGTGCCTGCAGCTTCTGCAATGCCCAGGCAGGCAGGGTCTATAGGACCTCGGTCTGTCACTAGAAGGCCACTGAAAGGCACCTGAACTGGTCACTGCAGCCAGTGGGAACTTCTATTAAATCTCCCATTAATTTTCTCTACTCAAGGGGAAAAATTCCAGCTTTTATAGTCTCCCTGCATAATTGAAATCTCGCATCTCTGGTCATTCTAGTAAATCTTCCCTGCACCATCCCCAAGTCCTCGACAGCTGCGAAAGTGTAGAGACCAGAATGGGACACATTCCGCCAACTGAGGTCTAACCTGTGATATATAAAGGTTTAACACAACTTTCATGCCTTCTCTTAGAGTCACCCAGAGCCAAATATTTTGGCAATATTCACTTTAGTGGAGGACAAGGGAGATGCAAGCACACATGATGCATGAGTTATATGTGAGGCACTTGAAAGTTCTATTGGACATATGCTGCCAAAAGGATTAAAATAAACCATAGAAAAAAAACTCTTATGTTGGTAAAATTTTAATGTATTTCCTATTCATGGAAAAATCTATTGTTAACGATCCAGAGGAGAGCTTTGAACTGAAACAAAATGATGCTAGCATTGCAATCAGCCAGATTTTGAACAAGGGTTATAATAAAAATTGGTGCAATGTTAACACTGCAATCAAAATTAATGACAGCAGGAGCATCCAAAACCAAATTAAAATCCGAGTAATTAAAACAGCTTCAACCTGCCCTGACTTCATTATAGAACATCCTTGCTAAAATACTGTAGCAGATCCAGATTGGATCTCCTGAGCTATAAGTAATTGCCCCCTTTTCTTTCAACTCAAATCTGAACTTAATTCTCCTCCTGGTCGAGACCTCCATATATTGATTTGCATGTATCTATGCATCTTCTTTAATGCCACCTGACACTGCTCCCTTCCTTCTGCTGAACCAGGGGAAGTTCTATCACTGCAGTCTCCCCCATAAGCTGCATCAGTGCCAATTTACAGTCAGCAGCTGCCTCACTGTCTGGATGTGAGAGCTTTCACACCAGCTGTGAGAGGCAGCACTCTACTGCGACCAGTGAAATGGCAAATAATTGATGAAGCCAGTCCAGCGAGTATGAGGACGTGCAAATGATCAAACTGTCTGCAGCAATAACCACCTCACCTCATTACCGCTAAAAGAAGCATGTTTGCTGTTCACTGGTCATAACATGGACACCAGGAAAGTCCATGGGTCTGATTCAGATTACTTAGCAACTGAGTTACGAGGAAAGATAAAACAATCTTTTGCTCTTCAGCCTTGAAAGAAGGTGAACGATAGGGAATCTTGTAGAGCTATATGAGATACTAAACAGAATTGAAACTTGAGTTTTGTTGAAAAAAGAGACATGCTATCAAAGCTTTTCATCTTGCACTCATCAGGATAGCTCGCAAGAAATTACCAACTTTAATGGGGGAACAACAATTTATACTGCATGGGCAGAGTTCTCCGGTCAACAAGCAGGTGTGGGGCCCACTTGCTGATGCATAAAATGATACACGGTGACATCAGGCAGGCATCCCACTGTCACCGCGCATCATTTAGATTTTCAGTTCAGTGGGTGCGCAGCTAAGTCGGCTGTGTGCCCGATGAACTTTCAAAGCCCTATTAAGGCCATTTAATTAGTAATTAATTCAATTAGCTGAGCTGGCCGTCCAACCTTAAGGTTGGCAGACAGGCGAAGACCCCAGGCGGCCTTTGCATTTTTCATGAAGCCTCATCCACAGGCGGGTTGAGATTTCATGAAGTGTTTTAAAACTCAATAAAAATTTTTAAAATAATTCTTTCACATGTCTCAGCTCATGTGACAGTGTCACATGAGGGGAAATGTTTTAAAAGTTTTTATTTCCCTTTATTAAAATTTACACATGTCAAACCGATCTCCCTGAGGCACTTCTGTGCCTCAGGGAGATCTCTGCACTCTTTTGCACACATGAGAACGACTTAGGGAATCCCCGACACCCGCACAGGGAGCGTACAGCGCTGCCAGGCAAGCATCATGCTGGGCGGGCAACGTAAAATGGCAGTCAGTTGATTGGGGGCGCCGATCGGGTTCACTCTCGTCCCCGCACAACTCCCACGATGGGGGGAAAATTCAGCCCCATGAGAAGAGAGCGCTGAATGGTTGGCAAGTGGACTCTGACTAGTGGAGGCATTACTAAGGAGAATGCAACATGGAACAGTTAAGTGCCCAGGTTGACTCTGATTGGTCAAGACATTGTTCTGGGGAATGAACCAGGGAATGACTGTTCCCTAAACTTTTGTTTAGTTGAAGAAGGTGCAAAATGTGAACATGTCCCTTCTGTCTGCAAAGGACAGAGACCTGTATGTAAACATATGTGGCTTCTAGCAAACAAGAGTGTGTCACATTGCGACGCCGGCTGACAATCTAAAATTGGTTTTCAGCTTAATTCTTTACACAATCAGGATTGTTTAGCAGGTGTTGTCCAATTGTGGAATCACATCTAACGTTGGACACTATGGGCAGGATTTTCCAGCCCTGTCAGCGGTGGGCATCGTTGCAGGCAGGACAGGAAAATTTTGAGAGTGGCCCACCAGTGGCGGGGTCGAAAAATCCCGACTATGTTTTGAGTTTTGTAAGCACGGGCTGGTTGGGTATGGTCAGTACTTTGCCTGTTGTGAGCAGCTGAAGGGACATGCTGTTTGATATGATCCACCGATCATTGGGACATACGGTGTCACGCTGGCACTGAAATTCACATACCACATTACTCATCTGTGTGATAGGCGGAACATCTTTTTGGCTTGACGGCAGCATCCTGTTAGTGGAGAATGCCACTTGTGTTGCTACTGCAAAGTAATAACATGCAATGGCTAGCTTCACCTGTTGCTCAAACGTTTGAGTTATCTTACCCTCACAGGGTAATCTGAGATAGATTGGGCACTTTTCAGTCCCAAAAGTGGTGGGCGTACGCCTATTCATAAGTTTGCATGATATACAGCAAGTTTTGATCCGATCAGGGTAGGCACTATCCCAATTTGATCGTCCCTATTTCAGCATCAATTTTGGACGGTGAGCAAATGGCTCAGGCCCTATATTCGAGGTTGCCAATACTAGCACAGCGAGGAAAGGGAGCTAGATTGACTGCTCCATTTCAAAGATGAATTTGAATGCAGAATGGAACACATTAAGGTGTGTAAGGAAATTCTTACATGCAGTTGTGGATGCAAACACAGCAACCATATCATCTAAGCACCGGAAATATACAAGAGATAGGAGATTAGGTGCCATTCCATCAAAGATGCATTCTCGTGGAAACCGACAAAGACGTTTGCGAGTGCTGGACCTAGAGGGGATCCTATGGCAACACCAACTATTTCACCATATATGGTGTCATTAAAACTGAACTCAACCTCATGAATTGCTGAATTCATAAGTTCATTGAATACAGACTCAGAAATTGGAAGTGCATCAAGATCACCATGATATAATGACATGATACAAATGTCTATGGCTTCATTAGTACATAGGTGAATAGGCTAGCAATATCGAACAAGCACATGAACAAGGCATTGCTATCGATTTGCAAGTCCTATATGGTCTTCGCCGAGGTGAAGGGGTCCTTCACTGCATATAAGGAAAAATGGTTGTAACAACTTGCTCAACCATTTGGCCAAATCATGTTGTGCAGAAACAGCCATAGATAAGATAAGGGTGAACACGACGTCACTTTTGTGTGTCTGGGGCAGCCCATACAAAGGCGGATGCAGTGAGCCATGGAGACAAACCTTATCATAAATACCACCTGGCAGCTCATTACCCTCTCGCAAGTCTGGCAAGCGTTTTTGTAACTTGCTTTCAAGCAGGGCTGTGCGGTCATGCTTAGCAGCAGGTCCAATGGGTACGAATTTGGACTCATCATTAAGAATGGTGTGAATTTTGTTGATATAGTCACAATTGTTGAGGATGACTCGCGTTACATGTGAAAATTGGCGAAGTGGTTTGGAATCCTGCTATATGTGTGTGTAGATCGGCTAGGCACGCTTTTAGGAATTCACCTTCTGTGGACACTGGTTTGTGGCAGGACAGCTGGAAATAGAGAAATTCGAACTCAACAAATACCTCTTCCCATTTGATATGGGGTGAAGGCACATCAAAACTAAAGCCATGTGCAAGAACAAACTCCTCGCTTTCAGAGAATTCATGGGCAGTGAGATTCACCACATGTTTGGTGGTGGCGCTAATTGTGTCACTTAACCTAGTTTACAGTGCAGACATGTTTCAAGTGGGTATTTATAGTGCAGAGTGAGGTCATCTATTGAGGCAACATAGCGGCACAAGCCGACCAAATCGAAAAAAATGAAAGGTATTTTCTCACCTCAGAGCAAGGGCAAGGTAGGGCATGGCATAAATTTGTGACCCTACTACCAACCTGTGAATTGAAACTGTAAACCTGTGTTACCTTAAGTTAACTGATGAATGCAGAACAAGGTGATACAAGTATAAATTTGGTAAAAGGCAAGTTCGAGATTAATGTCAGGAAGCACCTATTCACACAATGAAAATGAAAATCAGGAGTGATGTGTAACAGGCAGCTGATCGACATTGTTTATACTATCTCCAAATGTTAAGATTACTTTCAAAGAGTGATCTATACCTGGAATGGTTTTGTGAACAGGGCAGTGAATGCATTAACTGTAGAATCGCTCACCAGCCATTTCAATTCTGCCAGGGACTTCCCAGTTACAAAATGAAAAGAAAAACAAATGCAGACAGGGATAGAATTGATCTGACTTTTGTTATTTGAAGTTTGCAGTTTATGAAATTGTGTTGTTAATCATGAGGAAAAGTATGGATAAGTTTATTCCATTCGCTTCCACCATATTACGTTGTTTAGCCTACAATGAAATGATCAGTCTATAATGTGCTGCTGATCAGACTACATTGTACAAATTATAACACAGATCAACAACAACAACTTAAATTTATATAGCACCTTTAATGCAGTAAACAACTCAATGCATTTCACAGGAGCGTTATCAAACAGGATTTGACACCAAGCTACATTCAAAAATATTAGAGGCTTTAAGGAGCATCCTAAAGGAGCAATGAAAGGTAGAAAGAGTGAGAGGTTTAGTGAGAGAGTTTCAGAGCTTGGGGCCTTGGCAGCTGAAGGTAGGCCACCAATCAGTAGGCAATACTCTAAAAATGTGATAACTAGCAGCACAATAACGCTGAGTAAGTTGGAAAAGCAGCTTGTGAATGACCCTTCCAACAGCAAACCATTGAACCCTCAAGTGTTTATCATTTCAACTTGGAAACTTTCTATAAACAAATATAGTTTCTCCCAAAAAATATAACAACTGGATCTTGCTGGAACAGGGCCTCTTATGGCATTTCTCATTAGTTAAACATTTCTCTGTGCACTTCAGCTGATCAGATGTTTGTACTATAATTTGCTGGAAGTCAAGATCAACACACTTCTGGCACCTTGGTGAAAGGAGTAACCAACAGTCTGCTTTTTTTAACATTTGTTCCTGGGGTGTGAGCATCTTTGGCAGGGCCCATGAAAAGGTTTTTCTTTAATTCACCCATGGGATGTGGGCATCGCTGGGTAGGCCAGCATTTATTGCCCATCCCTAATTGCCCATGAGAAGGTGGTGGTGAGCTGCCTTCTTAAACAGCTGCAGTACATGTAGTGTAGGTACACCCACAGTGCTGTTAGGGAGGGGGTTCCAGCTGGTGGTGAGCTGCCTGCTTGAACCACAGCAGTCCATGTGGCATAGGTGCACCCACAGTGCTGTTAGGGAGGGAGTTCCAGGTGGTGGTGAGTTGCCTCCTTGAACCACAGCAGTCCATCTGGTGTAGTAGATGCACAGTGCTGTTTGGAAGGCAGCTCCAAGGTTTTGACCTAGCGACAGTGAAGGAACGGTGACATAGTTCCAAGTGATGGTGGTGTTCCCAAGAGTCTACTGCCCTTGTCCTTCAAGGTGGTAGAGATCGCGGATTTGGAAGGTACTATTGAAGGAGCATTGGCAAGTTGCTGCAGTGTATCTTCTAGGTGGTACAAACTGGTGCCACTGTACCTTGATGGTGGGGGTGAATATTTAGAGTGGCCTGGTGTTGAGCTTCTTCAGTGTTGTTGGAGCTACACTCATCCAGGCAAGTGGAAAGTATTCCATGGCACTCCTGACTTGTGCCTTGTAGATGACAAACAAGCTTTGGGGAACGAGGAGATGAATGACTCCCTGCAGAATTCCCAACCTCTGACTAATGGATTGAGAAAGAAACAGAAGAACAATGGAGAAGAAGGGTGGTTGGGAATCAAATCAGAAAGTGAAATAGAAAGGGAAAGATTAAGAGAGAGGAAAAGATGAGGAAGGAAAAAAATAAGAAAAACATTAAATATTTATAATATGGTTTTGAAAAAATCTCAAACAACAATTGACAACATACAAGAACAAGGTTGAACAGTTTCAATTGTTCTCTTTTTAGACCAAAAGATGGGATGGTATTTTATTAATAATTACCATGCTGTTGAAAAGGTATTTATGCTGTAAAAATCTAACCCTAACTTTCTGTAGCAATTTTAATGGACAATTAATGTGTAGAATCAGCAATTCCTTAAAAATTATGGAGGGACTAAGGGCAAGAAGCAGTTTTTGTGAAGCTAACAGTGGAACAATGTAAACCAGCCATAAATGTCAACTATGGCTCAGGAAATAGCACTCTCACCTGAGTCACAAGGCTCTGGGTCCAAGTCCCACTCCAGAGCTTGAGCAAAAAAACAAAGGTTGACACTCCAATGCAGTACTGAGGGAGTGCTACACTGTCAGTGGTGCTATCTTTCAGATGAAATATTAAAATTGTGGCTCATCTGCCTGCTCAAATAACCCATGGCACTATGTTGAAGAAGAGTAGGGGAGTTATCCCCAGTGTCCAGGTCAATACTTATCCCTCAACACACAAACAAAAAACTTATCTGGCCATTTATTGCATTGCTGTTTGTGGGAGTTTGCTGCGCTCAAATTGGCTACTGCATTTCCTTCATTAGAACAGTAATTCAAAAGTACTTCACCAGCTGTAAAGAACTTTAGGATATCTGGTCATTGTGAAAACCCTACATAAAGAGACTACCTCTCTTCTATTTTTACTTAGTTCTGTTGAAGGACTCGAAACATTAACTGTGCTCCTCTCTGCACATACTGCCAGACCTGCTGAGATTTTCCAGGTATTTTTGTTTTTGTTTTGGATTTCCAGCACCCGCAGTTTTTTGCTTTTATATAAATGGAAGTATATTTTTTTCTTAATCCCCTGAATTTTCTGGCTGATTTGCACATTAAAACAATCTGCCTGAATAAAACTAAAAGAACACCGAGTGATGGAAGTTTGCATCTAAATCCTGTCCAGTCTGATGGGATTCTTATGATCCTTAGCCAGAGTAACTTCGAGGAGCTTGGTAAGATCAGCATGACCAAGTGCCTGTTGCAACTAGGGCCAGGCGGGCGTGTTCGGTGACGTGAACCTCATTTTAATACATCTGCACATCATTATTCGGCCAGCCTGCCAGAATCGTTCCCACTACCCTCACCGTCTGCCCATGTTGGCAACAAAACACGTTGATATTTTTCACCAAAGCCTATATAAGGCATGCGCTTGGCGGGCTGCACTTCACTTGGGGCTTCAAGGTTTGTTTACCTACCTTGCTCCATTCAGCTTGCAATCATCAGCACCAGGTTTCACAGACAGAACCATATCACTTTTAGTGGGCCTCACAGATCAGCCATATGTGGGTGGCTTTTCAATGGCTGCAGGACTAGGGCTTGCTTGGAGAAGAGGGAGAAGTGGCCTCAGGCAAGGGAAGAGGCTGCAGGACGAGGGCTGTACTGGGGAAGGAGGGTATCCCACGGTGTGTGTGGGGGCACATGTTGATCTGTGCAAGTGGCCTCAAGATGGTGATGCCTGAGGAGGCAGTCTCCAGAGGAGATGAGGCCAGATGGACATGTGAGGGTATGTGTGTGAGAATGGGTGGTGATGTCCCTTGAGCTGGCAGTGAGTGAGATGCTAGTGAATGTGTGATGGGCTTGAGTGTGTGAGTTTAGAGTGATAAGATGGTTGCCATACCCTGGCTGCACGGATGCGATCATTCATCTGCATGGAATGGCCAACCTCTTCTGTACAGAATTGGCACTGATCACCACTGCCAACGCCTACCAAGCTGGAACGGTAATGTTGCTGCCCCTCCTGTGGCCAGAGCTGGGGTAAGGGACATCACAGTGGGCCTCCACGGAGTCAAAAAGGCACTCGAGGGCTGCAGTCTTCTTGCCTTTTGGGGCCATGTCTTCTTTGCTGCAGTCCTGGGGTGGAAGTACTGAGCACTGCTGTACTATAAATGTGCTGCCTTGAGTGATGAAGTGGCCAGGTGAATTAGAGCCCGCCCACGATCGAAATAGAGTGTATCCCAGGTATGCATAATTAATGCGGCAGGTTTGGGACAATACGGCATGAAAGCTGCCATTGTGTCCAGAAGATAAAACATTGTTTCTCCCCCTGCTACCGCACTTAGTGCAGATCTGGGATGATTCCACCCACAGCCATCGCCATGTTACTGACTCTGTTAGCCAACTCATTTCCCAATAAAAAATCTATCCCTTCCTTAGGTAAACTAGGAACAATTCCCTCCATAACAATTCTGTTTACTAAGTCACTTTGTAAATTAGCTTTACGCAAGGAAACAGGTTCATAAGTTCCATTTACACCCACTATTAATACTTTTACCTGCTCGAACTGCCTAGAACACAAACTGTATCATCAACCAATGACTGATCTGCACCAGTATCTCTCAAAATATTAATTGGTTTACTTATTTTGTTGGAGGAGTGAGGGAACACTTTTCCCTGCAGGATAAAACATTTAGAACCTCCAGTAGCCTGGCTTGCATTAGCAGTCATTGAGAAAGAATTCTTTTGACTATCCTGAGCCATATCCCCCTTTCTAGCGTGCTCTGAGGGAACATATTTCACCTGTACCGCCTTATTATCCATTTCCTCTTCTAGTACAGTCATGAGTATGAGGAATCTTTAAATGTTCTTACTACTGCTGCTGTTTTACCTTTCAGCTTCCATCAACGGGCTTTGACATGCACAATTTTACAGCAACAAAATCTTCACCCCTTTTATTTTCTACCATGTTTCCTGACTGTAGCCTCTTCTGTAAAGTTAGATTCTTTCCTGTTCCTCCAGTTTTCCTGTTGGTTTACAGAGGGAGAGCTACTGCCCTTAGCTGCCTATGTGATATATCATGCCCATCCGCCAGAGCTGCTGCTCCTGGTACCTTAGTATACTTATGGTCCTCCAGGTGTGACCTAATAGTGATTGGGATGTTATTTTGGAATTTTTCCATTATCATTAACTCTCTCACATTCTCAAATTTTGTTCTAACTTCAGGGATCGAAACCATTGGTCCTACAGTATTTCTTTTTACCTAGCAAATTCTACAAACGTCTCATTCAGTCTTTGCTTTAAAGTCCGAAATTTCAACTGATATGCTTCAGGGACAAGTTTGTAAACATTAAATGCTTCAGCTTTAACTATCCCAAAATCTGAAGATTATTCCTCTGAAAAACTTAAATATACATCCATAGCCTTTCCAAACAAAACACTTCGCAAAATGAGAGTCTATGTGTCCTTTGGCCACTTTAGTTGGTTAGCTGCCTTTTCAAATGAGATAAAATATCTCTCAACACCATCTTCAGTGAATTTAGGCAATAGACGGACATTCTTTGTTATATCAAAGCTCAGAATGAGACTTGATCCCTCTTCCAAACTACTAGACTCTCTTTCACCCTGCACCGTAAGCTTTTCTCTAGCCAGTCATGCTGCCTAATTTCTTTCTCTCTTTCAAACTCAAACTCAAGCTTTCGTATTTACATTTTTTTTCTATCTCAAGTTGCTTCATCTGCAACTGAATTCTAACTAATTCAATTGAATTGTTAACCGGATTCACTTCTGCTTCTCCCAATCCCAGGTGCCGTGTTATTACTGCAATTATTTCTGCTTTCTTAGCCCTTGTTTTTAATTCTAAATTTAACTTTTCTGCTAATGCAATTAGCCTATCCTTGGTTAATTGTTGCAAATCACTCAGGGATAAACCTTCCTTCTCCATGAAAGTCAAAGCAATTGACAAAGCCATTCTATCTTTCAATTAGTGTAGTAAAATTCACAATGGAAATCTTATAAAGCTTCACCTCAGCAGGTATCAGCACTTGCACCTGTCCGTGGATCAAAAATCCTGCAAAAGCCCCTTAATGTATGTTACAATTCTTGGCCAGATCTCAGGACATGGTGGGTGGGGGGCGTGGGGGTGGGTGGGTGGTGGGGTGTGGGGTTGGGGGGGCTACTGGTTGTGGTTGGGGGGGTCGGGGAGGTGGCAGTGTTGGGGAAAGAGACAAAGAGACCAATTAGGGACCAGTAAAGCCGCAAGATTCCATGGGTTTTGAACAAACACAATAATCCTCACTATACAAAGTTAGGGAACTAACACAATCTACTATATATATATATATATATATATATCTATACCTTATAATCTAATATTCAAAATTAACATGAGGCACACATGAATTAACAGGCAACCTGTGCTTGAACACACCACCTTATAGAGTAAATGACAAATGCGACCAAGGCAGTGTCCATAGATTGCTCAAGAACCCACCCAAACGTCAGCATTCACTGTAAATTATACAATCTGTTTAAAACTCGGTCTTCTTCACAAGGGATTCCAATTCTGTTCTTTCAAAGATCTAGCCTCAGAACTGCCTCAAAGCTGCTTTGACTCAGACTGCCTCAACTACTGCTTACTTCCCAGGGTTTCAGTGTCAACTCCCCAGACTACATTCCCCTGAACTCCTAAGGCTGCACTCCAGCCTTTAATTACTGGTGTAATTTCAGCTCTCCAGGGCTTCTCCCTCATTCTCTCTACCTGGAGCCTGCCACCTCAGCTCCTCCAAGCTAATAAGAGCACTTCAACTGTGTGGAGTTAGCGACCTTCTTTTCTTGACTGCTTCTGAATAACTCTGCCTGACTCAAAACTGACTCACCCTTGAACTGCTCTTCACTAGCCCTTGAAATGATCTAGTGGACCTATCAACACACTCCCATGAGGTCCCACCCTTGTTGCTAGGCAAGAACCACTGTAACAGCATTGGAGCATGCTGTACCTTAAATATTATAATCTCCACAGGTACAAACAGGGACTCACAGATCAATGATTTCCTAACGGGAACAACCCATTTGATTTGGAGACCAGCACGAGTCTCCAGTTAAATCTATTGACAACACAATACCACTGGGCACACAATTGTCTCTGACTTAATTTATAAAGATATTTGGTGTGCGAAATGAAAGTGAAAATGGCCCACTGAGGCAGCATGGGATCCAGTTCTGATACTAACATTAAATTCATTTGTTGAGGCCTCTTCTCTTCCTTTCACTAGGCCTGGCGTGCTCAGCCACGAGTTCAAGTATGTTGAAAAATGTTGTATTTCCCAGCAACACACCATATCTCTATGAGCACAATTTATCCAAAATAAATTATTTTGTAGCACTCCATCAACATTGTATATTTGATCCAACCAATGTTATCGCTTGTGCTGTATGCAAGTAAAAGGGTATTGCTAGTTAAAAAAAGAACATATTTCAGAGATAAGTGGCGATTTAGGCCACCAAAGCTAATTCCTCCAGGACATTACATTTCCAATCACAAGATCTAATTGTATTCTGAATTATCCAATTATTCTGTCTTTACTAAATTACTTGGTAGATTATTCATGGAGTAGGGAAGTCCTTCTGGGTATCTATTCCAAACATACATATCACTAATTTCCATTTCTGTCCTCTGATTCTGACTTCTTGGTGTACTTTGTGGCATGCCCAGTAATGGTGTGCCACATTCGTAACTTTAAACATGGACTGTATTCAGTATAGAATTTCCAGGAACTAACTTTTCTTTTTAACACAGACATTAAAAGGTTGCTAAGATAGCTGCCAAGATTCAGGTGACTTTTGTCATTTTTGCAAAGACTCAGAAGTATCTCAAGTTTCTGGAAAGTTCCTAACTGAATGACCGTGGATGGAGTGCCTCCCTTGTGTGGACATACCAAGACAAAACCATTTGTGGAATTCACACCTCCCACTGTTTGTTGACTTACCCAAAACTCAAAACCTATGGAGTCCTGGCCGACTGTCTCCGAGTTCGATACTTAACAAAAGAGAGCTGCAGAAACCAGTTAATCATATGTAGTTGTGAATAGCCACCATCCATCTCTCATTTTGTAGCAATGGCTCTGTAAGTCACATGACCCTCAGCAAGCATATTAACAGCATTGTTAGTGTCCAATTTTTAAAATAAAATACAGTTCCAGAAAATTATAAAATGAGTCAATTTACTTTTAAAGTTATGAATAGGACATGCTCTCACTGGGCATGAGAAAATGTTTGTAGCTTCTGACAGCCTATAACATCACAGAAATCAATTATCTCCTCTATATTCATGTATTACAGTCAGCATTTGCAGACATTTACAACAGCAGAGTGGACCCTTTTACTGGGGTGAATAATTTTTATTCTGGAGTGATGATCTTTTTCTGGTTTGAGTATTTCTCAATGTCTGTTGTGAACAAAACATTTTGTTATTTATTGTAGAATTGATGTTACTAAGAGAGATATTTGAAATAAAGGAAGTCTGCTAGGTATCAATGTGTTGCAAGAGATGGTTCAGAGATTGAAAAATAGCTTCCATCTCAGGAATGGAATGGATTGAAGAAAGACTTTGTTAAACAATTCATAAAGATTGCTGGCAAGGCTCAAGATGTAATTCATTAAAAAGAGTAGCTCTAGGTTCAAACATAACATACAACATGTTCAAAAATGATTAGTGTGTCATTCAGCAAGGAATTGAGATGGAGTAAGAGTCTATGTTAGCTGCTGATCTGTGGCACATCTGATAATTAAATACTGAACAGCCACCCCCAACCCTGGAATATACTTTCTCCAAGCTTGTTCACAGTGATTGAATCATAAGCAACTGAAGCACAAACTAGAACAGCTTGAATAATTGTATACTTGACTTCTAACTATCCACAACGAAAACTAATTATTGATCTTTCATCTGCTGTGTATAATTGATAATGATCATTAATGTATATACATTAATTCAGTTATATGGGGGTGGCATATGAGCATGGCTCAGTCGGTAACAGTCATGCCTCTGAGCCACAAGATTCCGGACTCAAGCCTGGCATTCCAGTGCAGTATTGAGGGAATGTTGCACTGTCATAGGTGCTTTCTTTCAAATGGGACATTAAACTCTCTCAGTTGGACATAACAGGTCCCATAGTAATGGTTTGAAGAAGAGCCGGGGAGTTATCCCCAGTGTCCAATAATTAGCCCTCAATAGCATCATAAAAACAGGTTGTCTGGTCATTATCACATTGCTGCTTTGTGGGAGATTTCTTTGCACAAATTGGCTGCCACATTTCCTGTATTCTCAGTGACTACACTTCTTTCCTTCCTTTCCTAGCTTTCCTTCCTCCTTTCCTTTCCTTTGTTTCCTTGTTTTCTTCCTCCTTTCTTTCCTTCCTTCTCTCCTTCCTTCTCTCCTTCCTTCCCTCCTTCCCTTTCAGGGGTCTTCTGGTGGTGGTTGGAGAATCCCACAATTCTCTGCGCACAAGTGCATCCCCCAGGTGATGGGGCCACTGTTTACGTCCAATTTGCTACAGATGAGGCCAGTCAGAATGAGAGGGCCAGAAGATTTGCTGTTCTCGTTGGATTCCCATAGTTACAAGGAGCCATAGATTGCACACATGTAGCTATCAAGTCACCCTTAGGTCAACCAGCAGTATTCATCAATCAAATGATTGTTCTCCATGATTGTTCAGCTGGTACACAACCAAAGATCATCATGCATGTCTGTGCAAGATACCAGGGAAGTTGCGGTGATGCCTTTATTCTGCACCAGTCAGGTCTCCTACATTTGCACCTCCAAATAGAGTCAGTGGCTGGGTCCTTGGAGACAAAGGATGCCCTCTAAGGATGTAGTTGATGACACCCATGAGGAGCCCTACAACTGACACCCTGGAAAGTTCCAATCAAAGCCATATGGGCACAAATGTTGTCACTGAGCAAGCCATTGGGATGCTGAAGGTGCAATTCATGTGGCTGGGCAGATCTGGGGATGCCCTTCAGTATGCACGAGCCAGGGTATCCTCCATGATATTGATGTGCTGTGCTTTGCCCAACTCAGAGCAGCAGAGAGGATTGCTTTGCCCAATATAGAGAGGCAGAGGAGGGAGGCTATGGCCACTCTGCATCTTTGGAGAAGCAGAAAGAGGAGCCTGATTTGGCCAGGACACCTGCAGCTGCTCACTTTGCTGCCAGGGATGCCTGAAGGACAGGCTCATTCAGATACACTTCAGCTAACCTGAGGCATCACAGTCATCTGGGACACCAGCATAAAGCATTCCCACTGTCGACAGGCCATCCCTCTCACTGACATCCATTTCTTTTGTCATATTATTTTCTTCAAGGTTGAAGGCCACTTGGCAGACAACAGGCAACAATGGTGATGCCTGGACATCGGAGCTTTGAAATAAAGTTTATGGTGCAGAAACATTGAACATAAAATTAACAATTTAGCAGAGTGTTAAACATACAAGTGATTATGCTGTGCAACAACAAATGTTTTCTCTTGCTTTTCTTAGCATTCCTGCATGGTGCAACCCTCGTGGCTTCAGAAGAACGAGAAGCAGATTGCCTGTTCCCCTGCTCTGACTGCTGAGATGCCGGTGGTCAATGCCCTATGCCCTCTGAGATTTGGAGTCCATGAAGCCACCCACATCCTTCATTGCAGTGGTCACGGTCATGATGTCTGAAGGGTTGCCCTTGGTTCTCTGCCTCCCAATGGTATTCTATGCTCTCTTCTCCCGCAAGAAGAGAATTATGAGTATGACAAATGGAATGTGTTGAGAAGATGAAAGATGCAGTGATGGATGGGTGTGGTGGCAGGTCCGATGGGGACAGGAGGAGATATTTTGAGTAGGATGGGTGCACCTGCAAGGTGTTGGTCTGAGGGAAGCTGTGCAGGAGAAAACTGGGGAAGTCAGAGTGAGGGAGTTGGTATTTGACTGTGGCATGTGTTGGCACTTTACCTGTCCAAGGAAGTTGAATGATTGAATTGCTCTACAGGGCGCTGGCATGGACTTGATGGGCCGAATTGCCTCCTTCTGTACTGTAAATGACTTTAAAAAGTAAACAAAATGGGTGCAGAGATTATGGTCTTTTTAGGTCATTGAACCTCTTGTGGCAGTGTACAGGAAGTGAGACACCACACTCCTGTCACTCGCTCTGCCACTTCTAACCACCAAGGCAGGCTTCCTTCTCCCGTCTGCCAGGAACAGAATCTCCCAGTGGGCCCTGCTGTAGTATGATGCCCAGGAATGCATCCAAGGCCAGTGGGGCAGCTTTCCCTTTGCTAAGACTCTATCACTCAGGTAGCTGTCTCTCCCTTCATAGTGGTAATGTTCTGATCCTTGCAGAATCCTTGTAAATACTAAAGCTTCAACAGTTGGGTGCAGGTCATGATCACTCCTGCACATTTTAATTGGTCAGGGAGTGGGATGCTAATGATGTTGCTTAGTTAAAAAGCCATTGAAAAACCGGCTGCTCCAGGTTCCTGACACACTGTCAGCATCCTCCTGCTGTGAGCACATCAAAACAATGAAGTTCAGCCCATTATTTTACTATAGTCCTGTGAAGGGTTATGAGGTTTTGATGTGAATGCAGTTTCCCTGAATTTGTGTTGTGTAGGTTCAGATTAGATTTCTGCACTGAGTGCTATTAAATAATCACTCTGGCGCTTGAGGTGAGATTTTTTTGCTTGTTTTTTTCCACCAGATTGACGTAAATATCATTTACCGCACTGCAGGAAAACTCCATAATTTAATGGTGGGAGTTTTTTATTCTGAATGATGGTTGGGATACATAGTACAGCATGTACTCCAGCACTTAATAAACTTTAGCTGTAGGTTTGTAATGGAGTTGAACATGATGCTCCCAAGTCAAAAGGTGTTTTAACTAAAATCATGACACCTAACAAATGCAATATTTTTAGATATCAATAGTAATTTGTATTCTCAATAATTTATAGAACATTGTGCTAAAATCTTACATTTAGTCAGAAGCCAGCTTCATAATTATGATCCTGTTTAAATAGAAGATACTATTAGTTCAAAGGAATGCATTAAGCTGTCAATTGCTAATGTCACACAGCATAATGTCTAGTCTATCTGGTACGATCATGTAATAGAGGATAGGTAGCAAAACCCAAGGTTATATAAAGATCTTTAACCTTTACAGTCTAGAAAGAAGGTATTTAACCGCACAAAACGTGAAAAGATATATATAAAGTAAACCCAGTATTTCAAATATTAGGGGCAGGGATGAGAGAGATCTGAAACCCCAGTTCCCTTTCCTTACTGTCCATAATCAGTGTGTTGTTGAAAATGAAGATGTGTGTTTCTTAACCCCCGAGCGTGCGATCAATTTGAATAACCAACAGCAAGCTTTTGTGGGTTTAAATAAAGAGGATTATTTATTCATGCATTCACTCAAAAAGTCCAACGCACATGCGCGCACATACACACACACAGAAACACACACACACACACACAGAAAAACACACACACACACAGAAAAACACACACACGCACACACACACAGAAACACACACACACACACACACACACACAGAAACACACACACACACACACATGCGAGCAAAAAATAAAGTCAAAGAGAATAGTGAGAATAAACAAAAGAGTTCATAATTCACATGTTTGGCTTCTCTTAGAGAAAAAATTGCATTGCAGGCTGGATGAAGAAGTCATTCTCACATCTGAAGGGTAGTCTAGCTGTAGTCAATAGCCAGAGTCGTATATTAGGATTATTGCAAGATTTGCTTGAAAAGAGGTGGATTTTCAGCAGGTTATGAAGTTAGTTGCTTGTAGTCTTACTACTAGGACATTGGTTCCACTGTACTAGTGGACTTGAAGTGGAACAGGGTGGGAGACCCTATGGATGTTGCAATCTCCAGTTTTAAGGCATTGCTGCTGTTTCTTGCTATATTCTTTGCAGACTGACTGGCTTCTCCCTACTGCTTGGAGTAAGGAAGATTGGTTATCTGAAGACAGTTTTTCAAATCATTCTGGGTGGACAATAGAGGTATTGATATTTGACTACTGCAGTTTCTACAAAGACTACCTCAAGTTTCCAGAAAGTTCCTGCTTGAATTCCTATGGGTCGAGTGCTCCCCCTTGAATAGACATACCATGACGAATGTTATCTATGGAATTTACACTTGCTACTTTTCATGGGTTTACCTCAAATACAAGTCCAGACCCCATGTATCTGGGTTTGAACCTTAACAATGAGAGCTGGGCAGAAACCAAACCATCCTAAGTAAGTGTGAAGAACTTATCCATTATCCCATTGTGTAGCCAAGGTTTCTGACTTTTAGATCCTTCTGGGTGGACAATAGAGTTTGATCATGTGACTGAAACCACCTTCAGATAATGAATTGTACTTATCTCAAGACCCAGAGATAAAACTCCTAGACTGACCACCAGCTACAGAAAAAGTAGTAGACCCAAGCCTTTTAAAACCTGGAGATTGTTGCATCTAAAAAACAAGGTATCCCTGCCTCCAATTCCAAGCCCAATTATAAAGAAACTTGTCCTCCTGCTAATAAGAAATTAGAATTGACTAACTTCGTGACCTGCTGAACATCCATCTGTTTGAGGGAATCTTGCAATAATCCAGATATATGGCTCCAGTTATTGAAACCACTGCAAACTACCTTTTTTGGATTGAAAACACCATTTTGATAGGCCTGCAATGACTGTTCTCCCGTGATGAACCAAACACATGAACAATGAACTATTATTTTGCTTACCACTTGTAAAAGTGCACTATTCTCTTTAACAGTATCTTTCTTGAGTGTGTGAGTGTGTGAGTGATAAGCTTTAGACTTTTGGGGTGAATGCATGAATAAATATTTCTCTTTATTTAAGCCCACAAAAGCTTACTGCTGTTCTGCAAATTGACCACACACCTAGGGGGTTAACACACACAAACACACACACAAACACAAACACAAACACACATGCCCACACTTTCCTTTCCAAAAGGAAAAGGGTACAAATATTTCACTTCTCTCCCGACCCTGTCTATAATAATTTAGAAATGCATAAATTATTCAAAGGCTCATTATTAAAGTTAAGTTCTGTTTGTTAAGTTTAAGAGTTTAATAAAGTGGCAGATGGGAGCTATACAGGAAATATAGTGGACCAAATATTAATTTATTTTGAAGAGGTATTCAAATCTGTTCCATTATCTATCAGGCACAAGTCAGGAGTATGATATAATACTCTCCACTTGCCTGGATGAGTGCAGCTTCATCAACACAGGAAGTGGATACCATCTAGGACAAAGCAGTCCACTTAATTGGCACCTCATCTACCACCTTAAACATTCACTCCCTCTACCACCAGTGCACAGTGGCTACAGTATGTATCAACTACAAGACACACTGTGGCAATTCGCTAAGATTTCTTCAACAATACCTTCCAAACCTGTGATCTCTAACACTTTGAAGGACAGGGGCAGTAAGCACATGGGGACACCACCAGCTCCACAGGTTCCCCTCCAAGTTGCGTTTCATCCTGACTTAGAAATATATCACTTTATTGTCATTGGGCCAAAATCCTGGAACTCTCTCCCTAAAAGCACTGTGAGTGTATCGACATCAAACAGACTGCAGTGGTTCAAGAAGGTGTTCACCACCACCTTCTCAAGCGTAATTAGGAGTGGGTAATAAATGCTGGTCTTGTCAGTGACACCCACATCCCACGAACAAACAAAACAAAAGCTGTTTCACAAGATGGATAAAGGAAAGAGGGGGGTGAATGGATAGGGTAGTAGGGTGGGTAAATGTGGTTGGAACTATTTGCCCACTTGCTGTGCAACTAATAACACAGACTGGTTGAGCCAAATGGGTTATTCCTGTGTTGTAAATTCTATGCACCGTTTTAACATGTCCAGAGCATTACAGCATGAAATGCGCAATGTACTCTTTTCAAATATGGTAGAGCCTGTGTTTAACCTGGCTTGTCCCTTTAACATCACAAAGTCTAATTGCTGTATATCAAAGTCAATCACTTGCTAATTGCTGTTGCTGATAAAAACTTATTGATTGGCCATTGCTCGTAAATGCCAATGCCAGGTCAGAACAAAAGAACAAGAAATTATTAATTCCCTTCCTCATTTTTGGAATTTTTTTTAAGATCCTGCTTTCTCATTGGTAGGCTCAGTGGCTGTGTACTTCAGTTTTCTGAATATCCGGTGAAAAGCTAACACAGGCTTTGCAAGCTTAATACTTCCAAGTGTGACACTTCCAAGTGGGACCGAAGTGGTATGCGTGAGTATTATATATACCAACTGATCTTCCGTGTTGCTATTCATGGGGATCCAAAGCATAGTTGCAATGTTCGACTGCTAACCTGGCCTGTCCTTTTAAGTCCACTGCCCAAGTGTTACCTGTGAACAAATGTTTTAAGTTGGTCCTGAGCTCAATCAGAGGTTAATTATTTTTCTTATTGAAACTTTCTCTGGATTAACAATTGCTTGATTTCTATTTCTGTTTTCTTAATGACCTCTCCATGTTATCTCAGAAGCGAGCATTAGAAAGTAACTTAATTTTTCCCTCTATTTTTGTCCACACATTTAGAAACTGTGCAGTTATGATGTTGCCATTTTATACAAAATTTGATGGCTGGAGATTGACTCTTGGGCAAACTCTTTCAAAACATTTACTTAAATAGAATATAGTTACAAGGTAATAACTTAATCATGCTGTTCTGGTATTATAAATGGTCTGAGAAAATCTCAGGTCATTCACCAATATCATTGGGTCTCTTATCTCACTCACTGCCAGCTGCCTGTTACTCTCTAAAACATAAAGGGAGTTAATTTCCTCAATATTCTATTGTTTAAATGTTGATTGACAAAGTTTTATTACATTCCCAGGTTAGCAAGTGCATTTAACAGCAATTTACTGCAAACACAATGGGTCAAAACCTGCTGGAGCAGAGCATTTTGCTGTGGGCACTGTTAGACTTCTTCCTGCAGCATACGATGAAACCATCAGCGGACAATGAACTGATTAAAATGTATTACACTGATCAGCAGAAAATACCGTAGAAATGATATAACTAGCAGTGCAATAATGCCAAATGTATTGGAACAGCAGATTGTGAATGGCATTTCCAAAAGCAGAGAATTGGACTCTCAGTGCTGACTATCATTTGAGATGGAAATTTTCTATAGACAAAAGTAGCTTCAACCCCACAGAAACACAATGGGCATCTCATGGGACATGCCGTTAGAATTATTTCGGCACCCCGCAACTTGAACATTTTTCAGTAGTGTAATTTGCTGGAGGTGCAAGCTGATGATACGGCGAGGGCAATTTAGCATCTGGGACCTTAGGGGACAGTGAGATCAACAGTTTATCTCTTTCACCAAGGAGACATAAGGATTGAGAAAGAAGAAGAGGAGCAATGGAGAAGGAGGATGAATTAGAGCCCTGAATGAGAAATAGAGAGGGAAGGAAAGATGAGGCAGAGAGAGAAAGGACAGAAAGGAAAAGTAAGTAAAGTGTTCAAAAATTTTCAAATTGACATTTTAAAAGCCCTAACAATTTACTACATGCAAGGATGAGATTGATCCGTTTGAATTGTTCCCATTCTGAGCCAGAGAGGCTGATTAATATTGAATTAACAATTACCATGTTATTAACAGGGAACTTACACTCTTAATCAACAGCTCTGAAATTCTGTGACAAATTTAGAAAGCAATTAAAATGTAAATCCAGTAAATTCTTAAAAATTTCAGGGAGGCTATAGTGCAAGAAACCATTTGTGCAAAATAAACAGTGGGGTGGCGTAAATTAACCATCAGGTCCAGGAGATTCATAACAAATGCCTGTCTCTTCATCCCCTGAACTTGCTGGCTTACTTGTGCATCAATAACGCTGTGCATTTGTAATAGTTATAGTTTTGATAAACATATGACTTTAGCTTTAAGAATAATTCTGAGTTGTAAGATCACATGATCTGTGTAAACCAATCAGTTTGAAGGAAGGGAAATCTTAGAGTGGGAGTTCTTCTACTTGTGAAGCTTGATGGAAGCTTGTAACTGCTGCAGCAGCCTGCAAATAAAGCTTGATGTTTCTAATGAGAAACCTGTCTGTTGTTAACATGTCATTATATTTTCTAGACCCATTAGCTAATGCAGTAAGATAATACACAGGGGAAATTCAACCCAGAGTGTAGAAATTATTATTAGCAATTACTTTTACTTTTTACTTTTCTTTCTTCATCATGCAAACCTACCAAAGCTCATTTGGGAGCTCCACAGTTGGGCTCATTTCTTTCCATTTGATTTATGTAATCAGTTTTGATGTACTTCATTATTACGCTGTTTCTCTGTGGTTTCTGCAGAATTTCCATCAGTGTTTTGGTAGATGGTGAGGAAAACCCCCATGGAAACTCAACTCACAAAACGTAACTGGGTTCTGCGAGCCTTTTTCCTCTTTTTGATCATGAGTCACACGTCAGCTAGCTCATTTGATAACGTTCTCAGCTCTACCTCTGAAGATTGTGGGTTAAGCTCCGCTAGAGGATTTAAGCAAACTTGGCTGACAGACAGAAGTCAGACAGTGAGAGACAGAGACACCCAGGGACGGAAAGAAAAAGGTGACAGTCAGAGAGAAGCCTGGAGACACATGGACCTTGATTTGTATAGGAGGGTAGGGGGAAGCCCAGGAGTGGGAGTAAATTCCAGCATTCAGGCCCTGCTGATCTTGAGGGCAGGGCCTCATTCAAATAATTGCAGAATGGTCAGTGGCTGGAAGGGATTCCCCTGCATCACGCTGGAAAGGCAGCCAGGGTTTTCTTTTAATGGGTGAACAATTCTAGGCAGGGCTTATTGTGACTGGAAGTTCGCTAAAAATCATGGGAATTCCAGAGCTTGGGAGACCCAGTAACTCCTTGAGAGACCTGGGAGTACACTCCTGCTTCTCTGGGCACGGATGGAGCTCAAAGACAGGCAAGGTTTTAAACTTTCTTGGGCCTTTTTAAGCCAGATGACTCATCCTGCTCTGGTTCTGTTGCTGAGTGATGGACATGCAATATTCCCTCTGCATAGACCTTAAAATTGTGGTGTTGTTGACATCATTGGGCCATGGCCTTTGAATCTACCCTGCCTGGTTTTAGTAGGACACTTACCTAGGCCTGAATCAGCACCATTAATATTAGAGAATGGGATTGCAGAGATTAGGATTTTAACCCTTTCACTGAAAATCCAGGCCACAGTTTCAACCTTTGACCTCTCATATTATCATGTTCTAACCACAAATAAATTAAACACACACAGATTTGTGAAATTTTTCTAGAGCGTAAGCATATCACTTTGCAAAGCTGTGCTGATAGCTCATAGGTTCAAGTCCCGTTTATGCTAATAATTTTTGACAATACCATTCATCTAATGCAACACTTGAAGGTCTTGTAATATAAATTTCATCCAATCATAATTCATTATCAGTCACACATTGATGGTTCCTAACCATTCTATGCCACATTTTCAAAACAAGCAATAATATGGATGTAGCCTCTGGCTGACTGTACAGGATGCAAAATAACTATATGTTTGGGGAGTGTGATTAGAATGAAGGATTGTCCTACCCTCAGTTTGATCATAGAACTCATGCTATACTGGTACAAAGACACTGCACTCACAGAAAATAGTAGTCTTTACCACAGACTAACCAATAAAACCTCTATCATCCCCTCAGTTTCGACAGGGTCAGATGAAAATTTGCTTACTCTTGCCCCCCCACATAGTGATGTGGTTCAAGTATCAAATTAAATGCTTTTCTCAGACATGGGTGAACACTTTGACAGAAGCACGTTGGTGAACAGCCTGCCCTTCTTTGGACAGTGCCATATGGTTTTTAATATCCATTTGAGCCACAGGTTTGAGCTCCATTTAAAATTTTATCTGAAGAATGACATCTCGGATTATGCAGCACTCAGCATAACAACTGGAGTTTCAGTCTAAGTATTGAGTTGGATTTAATGAAGGTGATGCAGGTCTTGCCCACCAGCTGGAGAACATGTTACAGCCCCATGTCATCTCTTTTAAGGAAGGCCTGCTGCATTAATTGCCACTCCAGCGACTGGACAGCAGCAGGTCTTCCCTGGGTTCAAGAATCCCAAGGGTAGAAGTCCTGCTTGCCCAGAGCTGTCAGCCTATCAGAGGTTGGCAGCTGCATTAAATGTCAGCGCCACTAGGGAGATAGTGACCGCTGCTGGTACAACATCCACCCGAGTCCTAGGGTTGTGGATGGACCCAGGCCATGGATGAGTGTTGGCGGGAGGGGGACCGTGGGGTAGGAATTATGGTAGAAGAGGGCAGGGTGGTGGCTTTCAGTGTCCAACTGCCCACCACGTCCCCCTCCCCACAACCCCATCTTTCTGATGCTGGATCAATCAGGTGCTGAGTGCCTTTGAATGAGGGACTCTCCTCCACCCCACTCCCAACCCCAACCACTTGGGAGCCCATAAACAACAGCCAACCCAGATTGGGTTTGTATTTTGAACTTACTGCATGGTGAGCCCCCAACCCGCCACTTGGTTAATACCAGCAGCAATGGGATGAGGCCCTTAAGGCATCCATTGCGCTTTTAAGGACCTCAATTGGCAGCAGAGCAGGAAGCCGTCCACTGACCTTCCTGCCCCAGACTTTAATTGGGGTGGATGTAGGAAGGTGACAGTGAGCCACCCCCTACCATCCTCCCGTCTGCCACCAAACTTGCTACACGGGAGGACATTAAACTCTACCCATTGCGGGTAATTTCAGGAGGAGGGTTTGAACTCACAGCCTTTTAATAAGAGGTGATGATACATCCGACAAAGGAAGAGATATTTTTAAAAACATTTGTCAAGGCAACTTCAGCAGTCCACGGTGGCGACAACGCTGGAGAAAAGGCTGGGCCTCAGCCTATGTTGTCAGAACCTGCAGGGCCTAAGGGGAAGATGCACCACCCAGCTTTCATAAGGGCATCTGGATCAGAGGGGCGAGGTCAAAGGCACTAACTCCCTGCACAATTTGTTCCTGTCACAGCTCTGGATTAACTTTGGAGGCTGGCATGTCAGAAAGGGAGGAGCGTACCAGGTTTAGGGTTGGCTTAGGGGTTAAGGCTAGGAAAATAGCCAAACACTCAAAGGCAATGGACAAGATCACTAAATTTGAATTTCAATACCGCCCCCCCCCCCCCCCCCCACTCCAGTGGCTCCCCCACAATGGGGATATCGGGGCCTCGCCATTTTTTTCTGGGCAGAGAGAGACCCAACACCTCCTCTGATCTGGCGCGAAGATCATATCTTGTGGCATCCCAGGTTGGTAAATGTCCAGGATACGCTGCTTCTGTTAATCAGTTCCTCTTTATTGTACTCCAGTAAAATCAGTGACAAAGGCTACTGGCAGGCTGAATGCCAGTGTAATTGCAAGCCTGCACGATTTTGGGGTCATCATCTCCACGGAGATAATGGCATTGAAGATAATGGAACCAAAAAAAGACTTGCTGGTGGAATTGGATGAAGGAATTGAAGGGATGGTGCCAAATTTGCTGATGACTCAAAGATAGGTAGGAAAGTAAATTGTGAAGAGGACATAAGGAGACTACAAAAAGATATAGATAGGCTGAGTGAGTGGGCAAAGATCTGGCAAATAGACTATAATGTGAGAAAATGTAAAATCGTCCATTTTGGCTTGAAGGATAAAGAGAAACATATCATAAATGGTGAGAGATTGCAGAGCTCTGAGATGCAGAGGGATCTGTGTGTCCTAGTCCATGAATCACAAAAGGCCGGAATGCAAGTACAGCAAGTAATTAGGAAAGATAATAGAATGTTATCAATTATTGTAAGGGGAATTGAATACAAAAGTGGGGAGGTAATGCTTTAGTTGTACAGGTCCACATTTGGAGTACTGTGTACAGTATTGATCACCTTAAAGAAGGATGTAAATGCATTGGAAGCAGTTCAGAGAAGGTTTACCAGGCTAATACCTGGAATGGGTGGGTTGTTTTATGAGGAAAGGTTGGGAAGTCTAGGCTTGTATCCGCTGGAGTTTAAAAGAGTGAGAGGCGACTTGATTAAAACATATAAGATCCTGAGGGGTCCTGACAGGGTGGATGTGTAGAGGATGTTTCCTCGTGGAAAAATCTAGAACCAGGGGTCACTGTTTAAAAATAAGGGGTCGCCCATTTAAAACAGAGATGAGGTGAAATTTTTTCATCCAGAGGGTCGTAAGTCTTTGGAACTCTCTTCCTGAAAAGGTGGTGGAGCAGAGCCTTTGAATATTTTTAAGGCAGGGGTGGATAGATTCTTGGTAAGGAGGTGATAGTTATTGGGGGTAGCGGGATACAGATTTCAGGTTACTATCAGATCAGCCATGATCTTATTAAATGGCGGAGCAGGCTCGAGGGGCTGAATGGCCTACTCCGGCTCCTTATTCAGATGTTCATATGTAATTGCAAACAGCAATGAGGCGATGGACCTGTTTATTAAATTGTTGCTACAGGGAGGCATATTATCTGGGAAATCTGTCTGCAGATCTTCAAATTGTATCCTTTAACATTGACTTGACAGGACAAAAGAAACACATCACATCCAAAGGAATTTGCTTCCAACAACGAAGCACTGCCTGAGTATTGCACTGGAGGGTCAGCTTACATTATGTGACCTTGAAATCATCATCCCCCTAACTTAGAAGTAAGAGTGCTGTTGAATCAGGCTGACATGTAATGATGTTCATCATATTGCTGAACATCGAGGTACCTGTCCTTATCTCTTCACTCCTATGTAGAGCTGAATTATTGGGTTGCTACTGATAGAAATATTATAATGCAATGCTTTGTTGAAGCACCATTGAACACAATTAATGCTTCACATTGTGGTCATGACACTCTTTAGTAATTGTGTAAATTGATTAAAATTCAGTCTCACACGCGCACCATTTCAGGTAGAAATGGAATAATCACTGCAAAACTAGAGACATTAAAGGGGGTGAGATGAAGACATACAAGTAACTTTCATAGAGTGAATGCATTATATAATGGTTACTACACAGGAGGAGGCCATTTGACTCTTTGAGTCCATGCCAGCGGACTACAAGAACAATTGAGTTAGTCCCACTCCCCTGCCCTTTCACAATTGCCCTGCAGATTTTTCCTTTGAAGTACGAACCAATTTCGTTTCTGATAGCTGCGATTGAATCTGACCCCAGCAGCCTTTCAGGCAGTGTGTTCCACATCATGAACACTCGCTGAGTAAAAGAGATTTTCCTCATGTCGTCTTTGGTTCTTTTGGCAGTCACTTTAAATCAGTGCCCCCTGTTCGTGCCTTCTGCCAATGGGAACAGTTGTTCTCTATCTACTCTGTTTAGAACCTTCATGACTTTGGACACCTCTGTCAAATTTCCTCTCAACCTTCTCTGCTCTAGGGAGTACGAACCACCTTCTCCAATCTATCCACGTAATTTTCAGGTATGGTTTAAAATAACGTCAGCGTGTCTTTTTTAAGCTCCTGTAATTATAAATCCTGCAGCAATATAATAATTCTATCCCAAGCTTTAAAAACCAGTTTCCTGGATATGGCTGTCCTGAACACTCTAACAACAATTAAATTGTATTCCTTTCGACTTACTACGCTGTCTTCACTGCAGATATGGTGGCAATATGTGCAGCCCAGATAAAACCAGACTAGTAACACCTGTTCGCAGTCAATCACTGAACTATCTTGCCCTTTCTCCTTTGACCCATGAATCCACTATCAATCTGTACCGGTTTATTTCAGTTACCTGTTCAAGAACCAGTAAAGACAAGACTAAACAATGAAAAATAATAAAATAAATGTACTTAAATTATCTAGATTGGCTGCAGATGATAGATACTGCTGCCACAGTGTGACCGTCGTGGAGGGAGTAGACGTTGAAGGTCGGAGGTGGGGTGCCAATCAAGCGGGCTGCACTGTCCTGGATGGTGTTGAGCTTCTTGATTGTTGTTGGAGTTGCACTCACCCAAGCTGGAGAGTATTCCACCACACTCGTGATTTGTGCCTTATAGATGATCGGCAGGCTTTGAGGAGTCAGGAGGTGAGTTGCTCGCCAGAGAATTCCTAGGCCAGAATTTTCCCCTTGGTGATTTGGGGGCGGGGCCCTCTCGCCAAGGGGAAAATGGCGTGAGATGAGGAATCTCTTCCCCCCACACACAGGAAGCGCATAGTGCTTCCTGTCAGGCAGGCCACTGGGCGGGCCTTAATTAGTCTGCCCACTCAAAATGGCGGTGGGCCCCATTTCTGTGGCGGGAGTCGGCTATCTGCCCGCTACCGAGTCGGTGGGGCCCGCACGCCATCCGAGGGCAAAATTCTGCCCCCAGCCTCTGACCTTCTCTTGTAGTCTCAGTATTTATATGGCTAGCCCAGTTCAGTTTCTAGTCAATGGTAACCCCCAGGATAGCAATGGTAATGTCATTGAATGTCAAATGAAGATGGTTGGATTCTCTCTTGATGGAGATGATCATTGGCACTTGTGTGGTGCGAATGTTTCCTGCCACTTATCAGCCCAAGCATGAATGTTGTCCAAGTCTTGCTGTATACCAACATGCACTGCTTCAGTATTTGAGGAGTCGAAATGGCACTGAACATTGTGCAATCATCAGCGAACATTCCCACTCCTGACCTTATGATAGAGGGAAGGTCATTGATAAAGCAGCTGAAAATGGTTGGGCTGAGGACACCACCCTGACAGACTCCTGCAGTGATATCCTGGGATCTCCAACAACCACAACCATCTTCCTTTGTGCTAGGGATGACTCCAACCAGTGGAGAGTTTCCCCCCTGATTCCCATTGATTCTAGTTTTGCTAGGGCTCCTTGATGCCACATTTGGCCAAATGCTGCTTTGATGTTAAGGGCAGTCACTTTCACCTCACTTCTTGAGTTCAGCTCTTTTGTCCATGTTTGTTCTAAGGATGTAATGAGGTAAGGAGCTGATTGGCCCTGGCAGAACCCAAACTGAGCATCAGCGAGCAAGTTATTGCTGAGTAAGTGCTGCCTTGATAGCACTATCTACGACACTTTCCATCATTTTGCTGATGATCAAGAGTAGACTGATGGGGCAGTAATTGGTCAGGTTGGATTTTTCCTGCTTCTTGTGCACAGGACATAACTGGGCAGTTTTCCATATTGCAGGGTAGGTACCAGCGTTGTAGCCATACTGGAACAGCTTGGCTAAGAGTACAGCTCGTTCTGGAGCATAAGTCTTCAGTACTATTGCTGGTCTATTATCAGGGCCCATAGCCTTTGCAGTATCCAGTGCCTTTAGCAATTTCTTGATATCATGTGGAGCGCATCAAATTGGCTGAAGTCTGACATCTCTGATGCTAGGGACCTCAGGAAGAGGCCGAGATGGATCATCCATTCAACACTTCTGGCTGAAGATTATTGCAAATGCTTCAGCCTCGTCTTTTGCGCTGAAGCATTGCGCTCTCCCATCATTGAAGATGGGGTATTTGTGGAGCCTCCGCCTCCTGTTAGTTGTTTAATTGTCCACCACCATTCACAACTGGATGTGGCAGAACTGCAGAGCTCAGATCTGATTTGTTGGTTGTGGGATTGCTTAGCTCTGTCTATCGTATGCTGTTTTGACTGTTTGGCATGCAAGCAGTCCTGTGTTGTTGCTTCATCAGATTGTCACCTCATACTTAGGTATGCCAGATGCTGCTCCTGGCATGCATTCCTGAACTCTTCATTGAATCATTGATTCACAGTATTTAAACAGAAACAGAAACAATTGGCCGAATGTTGCATAGATAGTAACAGTTAATCAGACAGTGACTTCCAGCATCATGTGCAATTTCAAAGGTTGCTGTCAAAGATACCTGCTCCTCTATAGAATGCATTGTTACAGCCCCTACTGGTAGGCTCAGTACTGAAACAAATGCAATGGTGTGAACTTGGGGTACTTGCCCACTAATAATTTGTTAAAGATGGCAGAAAAAATCAAGGCTGGTGCATTCAGGAAGTAAGTGAATTTTTAATGGTGTGATAACTAATAATTATGTTAAAAAACCTCTTGGGGGATGAAATTCTAATTTTACAAATGTGGAGTTTCATTCCTCCATTGGTTAATCAGCGTTGGAGACTTTTTGAAAACAATAATTATAAGTATTTATACTTTTCTGTCTGTCTCTTTAATTTTGCTTTTGTAATCGCATTCTGTTATTCCCAATTTTTATTCTGCTCTCTGTACATAATTTAAATCTAATTTATACTTTTTGCTTTATATATTCCGGCTTAGACTCTGCTGGATTTTAACTTAGTTGACCCACTCAGTGGCTGAGACTCGGGGAGCTCAGAGAACTGGTAAGTCAAGGTTCAAGCTGTGGAATTTTAACTCGACAGCATGCATGTGCCTCCCCAATAGCTTCCCCGCCCAGAAACCTGTCTGATTAACAGAATTGGCTTCCAGTTCGAAGAGGAGAACTCTAGAGGAGGCCACAGGACCAGATAAACCCTGGGGGGAGGGTGGGGGGGGCTCAATCCCAGAGCTAGCCAATCCTGTAGACTTGGGTGAGTCAAACCTGGTGGGGGGCAGGGGTGGGTTCAGTTCTATGGTCCAGCAGGGGTGGGAGATCCTGGGATGAGGATCTGATCCTGGGGTCCAGAGAGTGTCGATCCCATTGCCCAAGAGTAGACGGGGCAATCAAGTTGCATCAGTCCTGGGGTTCAGAGGGTGTCTGATTCTGAGGTCCAACTGGGGGTGTCTGAGGCCTGGGCAGGGGTGGGGGGTCTAAGGCTTCACACTGGGGAGTGGTGTCAAAAAGCTATAGAGAATCATCAGACTCGAGGTGAAGGTCAGGGGAAGACCTGAAGGGTCAGGGGGTAAATGCATACATTCCTCTCAGTTCAGACTATCCTCACCTGGGTTTAGCTGACCAATTTCCGGAGGCTTGGAAGACCCAGTTACCCACAGTTAAATCTGAAATGGTGATTACAAATAAGGCTCCTTATAATGTTTGAAGTGCCAACCCAATTCCTTGAAGTGATTAGTTTCCCATCCTCCGTCCTGTCTCAGTTAAAGTTGGAAGTGGGCGAGCTGGAGATGGAATGGGGTGGGATTCAGATTTTCAGCATCCAACCTAGACCAAATCTGCCTGTTTTTCAGGGTTAAAATTCCCCGCTGTGTGTCAGAGTGAAGATTCTTCAGTCTGATTGGTTGCAAATCCTCATTGTTTCCTTCCTTGCTCACAGATTCTACAGATGCCCTGTAGAGTTTGTCACACTGGATCAGACGCCCAATTAGAGCAGGTTTCCACTAAAAAGCAAAAAACTTTGTGATCAGCGGTCAACGAGGTGAACGGGAGCGGGGTTCCTTCACTGCTGACTGTCTTGTTTTTTGTTTCAGCGATACACACAGGACGTTGACATTGTGGCTGAGCTAACTTTATTAATAATACATTTTCCTAACATAAACACATATCTGCAGTAACTGAATTCTCTCAAGAACGGTTCCAACATGTGCTATCTGATCTTCAACTCCCAGGTCAGGTGACCCCTATCTAGTACAGGGTACCGTATAGTACCTAATGCTGGACTCCACTAGCACAATCAACTATTATAATGACACTGACCACATTATCTGGGTGATTGTTCATGCAACAAGCAAGAATGACTAGGGCCATTTCAGCAATTGATATATTAAATTATGTGACAAGAACAAATTACTAACTAGATATGGATATCTCATCAATACCCACTCGGACGATTAGTCTGGGCTCTGAGTTTAACGGTGAGGATCTTTCCCTCGTTGGGCGGGCTCAGAAGGGGCGGGCGGGAAGCCGATCACCATCCACGATCGGAGCTGGACCCCGATTTCCCGCTGGCGGGCCACTTAAGGCCCGTGCAGCATGAAATGCGAAAGGCAGCGCTCAGCGCTCAGCGCTACCTGTGTGGGAGGGGGAGGAGGGAGAGTACGAGCTTCACGCATGCCCGCGACTGCACCCTTAAAAACCTCCCTGAGGCACAGAGCTGAGTCTGGGAGATGAACAGTTTGCAAAATAAAAAAATAAAGGTTTATAAAATGTTATAAAACATGTCCCCCCTCATGCGACTCTGTCTCAGGAGCAGGGACATGTTATGAATTAAATTTTAAAATTTTAGTTTTATTTTTATTTGCCGTTGGAAACTTCAACCTGCCCGTGCATGAGGTTTCCTAAAAAATGCAAAGGTCGCTTGGCCTTTTCGCCTGCCCGCCAGCCGTCAGGTTGGATGGGCTGTGAAAAATTTCTTTTAATTACAGTTTTAATGGCCTTTTAATTGTCGGCGGGAGCGCTGCCGACTCCTGCGCATACCCGCCAACCAAAATATCATGCAAGTGAATGATGACATCGGGACACGTGCCGAACGCCATTGCACGTCATTTTACGTTCGGTCTGGTCAGGCGTGTGCCCGTACGCAGAGCTAAAAATTCTCCCCAGTCTGTTTTGAACAGGTTGGGCAATTCCAGTGTAAACCTTGATTAAGAACCTCTCAGGCTACCATCAATACAAAAGTCAAATCAATAACTGAAATCAATGATATTACCTGAAGGAGTGCTTTGAAAGCATTGGCCAAATTTTATACAAGTTAATTAGAAAGTTAGCCAGTTACAAAAGTCAGTGTACCTTTAACAGTTCCTTTCCAAAAAGGCCTTTAAAGTCCATCCCAAGATGGGAAGACCCAAGACTATCTGGGTACATCAAACAGTGTATAGGTTATCAATGACTGCATTGTAATGATGTCATTCTCATGTTGTTTCAACATATAATCTACATGAGAGTAGACAACACCAATGGGAACTAAATGTGGGATCTTTAAAGGTGGATATTGCAGGTGAGAATTCAGAGAACATGAGGTTTGTACTCCTAACCATGTCGAATGGACATTCATAATTATAATTACCTTTGAAGCAACAGGAAAGCTTTAGGTAGGGTTTCATAACTGCTGTTTCTGTTTAAGTTGAGGCATCAGTTAAATTTGAAATAACCAGATTTTATATACTCATTGCTCACCATCTTCAATGCCACCGCTCATAGCAGTGAAGTGAAGCAAAGCAGAAACAACCTTCAACATGTAAGATCTCAACTCCAGCTGTTGCACATTCTTATTTTTCACCATTACATGATTTTTTTGCCCGAAACGCTCCTGAATCACAAATGTTCTCTACTGATACTAAACTGTTGAATTTGCTTCAGAAGTGGATTCAACCAGTGAATTTATTAAACAAAAACAGAATTACCTGGAAAAACCCAGCAGGTCTGGCAGCATCGGCGGAGAAGAAAAGAGTTGACGTTTTGAGTCCTCATGACCCTTCGACAGAACTTGAGTTTCAATCATGTCGAAGGGTCATGAGGACTCGAAACGTCAACTCTTTTCTTCTCCGCCGATGCTGCCAGACCTGCTGAGTTTTTCCAGGTAACTCTGTTTTTGTTTTGGATTTCCAGCATCCGCAGTTTTTTTGTTTTTATCTCAGTGAATTTATTATTTGTATAAGCCAGACCAATAAATAGTACGTCCCAAACCTCCCTTTTAAAACTGGATTGGTTCATAGGTTCATTCAAATTTCATTCTTGGATGTAGCAATACATCGCAAAGCCAACAGTGATTCTGTCATCAAAGGCCAGTGTGGCTGGTCTGACAAAGAAAGGCCGTTTTTGATAACTGAACGAATTTGTCCTGCAAGTAACTGAGATACAGCTCTGGAAGCTCCCAGTCTGCACTGAGTTAGTTAATCAGAGCTGGCATACTGGGGGAGGTCGGGGAAGGAAAAATTGAACAGGACTCTTTCTCTTAATCACAATGCAGCCAACCTTGATGAAGCATGTGGATACTGGGGGAGGTGAGACAAGATTGGCCCCCTGTAGTCTGGTTACCTGCCAACTCTCATTGTTAAGGCTGAAAGTGCACACACCAAGAATGGCCACTTGGGTGAAGCATGAAAAGGTTATTAGTTTCCAGGGAACTATTTTCCAGGAAGAGGTCAAAGCCTTCAAGGAAGGAAAGAAGAGATTGGCAGTATGATGAAAAAGGAAGTGTTATTTAATCAGTACTGATGAAGCTAGCATCCATCCCTCCAATTGAAAGTGTGCATATGTAATGAATGAACTGTTTAAGAAACATTTGTACCACAATTCCCCATGTATCCAATGCAACCTCAGTTAGGTCACCCCTGCCACTTTTGAAGGTCAATGCAGATGACCATGATGAAGCATCTGTGAGCCAATGTCTCAGCTTCCATTGCAGCACAAGCAGAAGACACCCAATGACTGAGTGCTGCAGGAAAATCTCAGTCTGAGGTCATGAAATCTCAACCTGCGAATGTGCAGGCTCAGGCTTTTATCATCATGGCTGCGGAGACCAGTACTGAAAGAACCTCGGAGGGTTTCACAGCAATCCATCCTCCAGCAGATTACTAGGGTTGCTGAGGTGTATCCCTGGGGAGTGGCAGTGGCAAGGACCTGCAATCTTTCCTCAGAGCTGCAGCATCCATCTCCCTGCCTCTCTCACTCTACCAGTGCCCCTGGAGAGGCCTGTTAGCCAGCCAAACCTGACTGCTGCCACCCATGTCCAGGTGTTACAGTCTGAAGCAGAAACTTCTGGGGCTCAACAGGTCCTCGCAAGGCCATCTGCCTCTCCTTCACCGAATGTCAGTAGCCTTCCGCCTGCCATGCTGCAGCCACTGGGGTGGCAGTGCACAGGAGCACTCAGCCAGACTCAGGCAACCAGACGGACACTAAGGGAATGCACAAGTATGGCTAGTTGACTCTAGTATACTGGATTAGTTTGGAAAGTTTGTGATGCTTTTTATTTCATCGTTGTGGTCACAAGGAGTTGGCAGGGCACCTCCTTCATAAAATGGAGACAACGTACACACTGCTCCCCTGGCTTATGTTACAGCAAGGGACATGCTTCCAGAAGATCCTGGTTGGGTAAAGCTTCCTGCTGACAGCCCTCTCCTTCTTCTACTCCTCCCTATGTGAGCAATGTGCCCTCTTCTGTGCTGCCTCTGCACAGGCCAAGGGGAGGGTCTGGTTGTTACAAGTCAAGACTTGGGGCAAGTGGTCTGACAATGGTCTTTGAAGTCAAAATGAAGGCCATCTGCATGTGCAGTTCCACTCCCCGTCAACTTCACCAACTTTAACCAACTCCCAAACCACCAAGCACCAGCTTCTACAAACTCAGTTCGAGCCAGTAGAAAGTAATTAGCGACTAACCTGAGAACAGTTGATGATCCCTTTCAATAGTGCTAGTGGGGGTTACTGCTCTAGAACCGATGGTCAGCTGTGTATGTTTAAAGAGGGCATTAGCTGGAGTGGCGAGTTCAAAAATGACAGTGCTGGTGTCAAATCAATGCCACACACTGATTGGCATCACAATCTGCTTACTAGAATCACAAAATGGTTAGAGCACAGGAGGAGGCCATTTGACCTGTTGTGTTCATACCAGCTCTCTGCAAGAGCTACCCAGCTGGCCCCATTCCCCACCCATTTCCCCTTAGCCCTGAAAATATTTTCTATTCAGATCCTTATCCAATTCCCTTTTGAAAGCCACAATTGAATCTTCTTCCACCACACTGTCAGGCAGTGCATTCCAGATGCTGACCACTCGCTGTGTAGAAAAGATTTTCCTCATGGCACTGTTGCTTCTTTTGTCAATCACTTTGAGTCTGGTCCTCAACCCTTCCACCATTGGGAACTCTGCCTCCTTCCAGCATCTGCTCCTACTACTCATCTCCCCAAAATGGCAACTGGGATGGGCCATGCAAGAAATGTGCATGTGCAGCCCAGATGCTATTTTGAGATGAAAATGGCACCCACAATGCCAAAACTACAGGTGTTTTGGAGCCAAATTTTGCTCTCAATGACTCTTTAATAGTCCAGTGCAACGAAAAAAGTGCAAGGAAGGGATTCTTCCTCCTTGCTGCTGAGAATTCCTAGCATCCGACCCAGATTTACTGAAAACCCTGGTCTTGCCTTTATCTGGGATACCTCACTCAGAGCCCAGCAGCATGAGATGGGTGGAAGTGTCACATGATTTGAGCTAAGAGGGAGCATGGGTAAGGTTACTTCTGACTTTACAGTTGAAACACACCGAGGGAACGAATGCTTGACGCTTGGACTGGATAAGGACAGAAAAACATTTTCTGCTTTTCAGCCCTGTCAAACCTCTTAAAGAGATTACAAAACAGATCAGAAAAATATGTATTTTCTTGACGGCTCAATCACAAGAATTAGGAAACACAAAGTCAACAAAATGAAGCAGGAAATTGTTCACAAAACCATTAGCTAAATAAAATTTAATAAGTGGATTGTAATCCTTTTACCTGGAAAAATACAGTTTGTTTTAAAAGAGAATCTGCCAACAGAAAAAAGTGTAGAGCAGAATATCCAATTTTTCTAGCTGTGGGCAAATATTTTAATTCTGAGGTTTGAAAGACTTTCACCTACTTTAACCCTTCCTGACACTCAGAATACATTCAAATCATGAATAAAATTAATTTCAGGGTAAACATGGAAAATCCCTTTGGAATCACAATAGAAATTAGGTCAGTATCAAAGTTGGGCTGGCATCGATTTGCAATGGCAGGATTTTCGAAGGCCAGAACTGAAGTCAGCAGGTGGGTAACATTGTGCCATTGGCCAGCCACCAAGCTCCCGCTCCAGCGCCATTTTCAAGAAGGTCAGAACAGACACGGAAGGCAAGCAGCAGGTTGCCATGTTATTATAATGATTTAATACCTTGGGCTTATTTACTATACAGACACAAGTCACCAATTGCTCATAAGGGACTTGGTAAATACATTGTGGACTTATTTATTAAGACTAGGCCGATGTGAATAGTTAAACATAAGTATAAAGCTGAACATATCAGAGCTGTGTTTGTGTGTGTGCTCTACTCAAAGCAAAAGTGAAACCAAGACTGGATCATATGACACGTTCCCCTTCCAAATATGCCATGCTACTATCCCTTAAAGGCACATTACAACATCCCACTTTCTTTTTAAAGATACTTCCCCCCCCTTCCAAAGAAGCAACAATTTACAATACATGCCCATGTTTAGTTATCATTACATGAGTGTATAGAACTCATGAATCTATGAGTTTCTAAAGCGTAAAGGTAATCTGCCGGTACACCCAGATCTTGTAATGGTAAACTTGTCTAGAGGTTTATTTAATTGCTTTCAGTGATCGGTGGGATTGTCATTCTTGGATGTTGTTCCTTGTTGTGTTTGGGATCTTGTCCTAGATGCAATAGGGCTGTACGATGGCTGAGGGACTGGTTTGGATCTGATTTGTCCTCAGTTACACCTCACCATTGCACCTTTGTGCATATTGGCTTCATAGGACCTCGGTTCTGAACAAATCCTTGTCACCTCAGCTGGTGGCCACATACCTTCTGTGGGATCCTGGGTGTGAACTTGTTGTCCCAACTCTAACCTTGGCAACTCTGTAACTATATTTTTATTGTGCATGTTGGTTATCTTCCCTTACAGTTTTATAAGTTGCTCTGTAGTTTCTGACAGAGTAGAATGAGTAATTAGTAAATAGTTATGCACTGGTCTGCCAAACATGAGCTCTGTCAGTGATTGACTAGTTGCACTTAAAGGTGTTGCTCTCAGATGCAATGTATAGATTTTGCTTGGCCTGTCTACTTTTGAGAATTAAGGATTTCACTGGGTGAATCATTCATTCATTTAGGCCACTCAGCCTAGGGTAATGAGGAGGGAAGAAGTAGTGTGATCTATATTTCACTTCTCATTCATATCCTGAAATAGTTCTTTCAACATGCTGTCTCTCTCACTAAACTGACAGTTCAGTGTAATCTTATCATGAGGAATCTGTCTGCTTACCAGTTCTTTATTTGAGCACTAGCTTGGTGCTGTTCCTTCAAAACTTTTCTTCGCAGTCACTACTTGCATTTTCAACACTCTCCGATGCTGTGATTTAGTTGCATTCTGACCAAAATGTCAAGATCTCTTCATGCCATATAGCACAATATAAGTCAGTTCACCATATCATACCTGTACATAATCTTACTGCCACCAATCTGACCACCAGTGATCACAATGTTGTGTTATTATAATAATATAGTACCTGGGGCTTATTTACTATGAAAGAACAAGGTACCAATAACTCATAACATGGAACACACGAAATAGAAGCAGAAGTAGGTCATTCGGCCCCTCAATCCTGCTCCACTATTCAATAAAATCATGGCTGATCTGTGTGTGTTTTGAGTTCCACATTCCCATCTACCCCCGATAACTTTTGATTCCCTTGCCTAACAAGAATCTATCTATCTTTGCTTAAAAACATTCAGTGACCCTACTTTCACAGCTTTTTGAAACAGAGAATTCCAAAGTCACACAACCTTCTGAGAGAAAAAAATTCTCCTCTTCTCTGTCCTAAAAGGGCGACCCCTAATTTTAAAACTGTGCCCCTAGTTCTGGACTCACCAATAAGAGGAAACACCCTTTCCACATCCACCTTGTCAATACTATTCAGGATCTTATACACTTCAATCGAGTCACCCCTCACTCTTCTAAACTCCAGTGGAAACAAGCCCAGCCTGTCCAAGCTATCCTCATAAGACAGCCCACTCATTCCAGGTATCAATCTAGTAAACCTCCTCTGACCTGCACCCAACGCATTTACATCCTTCCTTAAACAAGGAGACCAAAACTGCCCACAGTATTCGAGATGCAGTCTGGGTTTGGGTGTTCTAGTGTCAACAAACAGGGTTGTACTTAGGACCTGTAAGCTTTGTTGAACTGCGAGGATCACTTTGTGCTTACACCCATCCTTGAGTAGCTCTTCAGTGCTATACATTTTGTTTTTTCTGGAAGATCTTCCTTTGTGGAAACCTTCCATGTAAGTGGGTATAATCTCCAATCAACACTTCTGTCTGCTAGCTCTGCATTTCAAAACCCGGTATAACTGAAGCATAACATCCTTAGTTTTAAGTTCAATTCCTCTTGTAATAAAGGATAGCATTCCATTATCCTTCCTGATTACATGCTGTACCTGCATACCAACTTCTTGTGACTCATTCACGAGAACATCTAGATCCCTCTGCACCTCAGAATTCTGCAGTCACTCTCCATTTAAATAATACTCTGCTTTTTTATTCTTCCTGCCAAAGTGAACAACTTCACATTTTCCCACATTATACTCCATCTGCCAGATTTTTGCCCACTCACTCAACCTATCTATATCAGTCTGCAAACTCCTTATGTCATCTTCACAACATACTTTGCTGCCTTTGTTTCATCACTGATGTAAATTGTAAAAAGTTGATGCCCTAGCACAGACCCCTGTGGGGTTCCATTCATCACATCCTGCCAAACAGACAAAGACCCATTTATGCATACTCTGTTTTCCCCCCAGCCAGTCAATCTTCTACCCATGCTAATGTGTTACCTCCTGCACCATGAACTTTTATTTTCTGCAATAACCTTTGATGTGGCACTTTATCAAATGCCTTCTGGAAATCCAAGTACAGCACGTCTACAAACTCTCCTTTATCCACAGCACATGTTACTCCTTCAAACATGATTTCCCTTTCAAAAAACCATGCTGAATCTTCTTGATTACTCTATGATTTTTCTAATTGCCCAGTTATAACCTCTTTAATAATAGACTCTAACACTTTCTCCACAACAGATGTTAAGCTGACTGGCCTATAGTTTCCTGTTTTCTGCCTCCTTCCCTTCTTGAATAAAAGGGTTATATTTGCTACTTTCCAACCTGATGGAACCATTCCAGGATCTAGAGATTTTTGGAAAATTAACAGCAGTGCATCTACTACCTCAATAGCCACCTCTTTTAAGGCCCTAGGATGAAGTCCATCAGGACTCGGAGACTTGTCAGCCTGCAAGTCCATGACCAGAAACTTACCTATGTTGGGCAGGAGTGGGCGGGGGCGGGCGCGGAGCCGAGCATCGCCCGCGATTGGCTATGCGTTGTCATTTTACGCAGGTGGGCCAATTAAAGCCCATCCGGCGTGACGCACCGCCGATAGCACTCAGCATTACCTGTGCAGGCAGGGGGAGGAGGGAGAGTTGGGGCCTGCGCTCTTTCACATGCATGCACGTGAAAGAGCGCAGCAATCTCCCTGAATCATGGAGCTGCCTCAGGGAGATTAAATTGGTAATGGAAATCTTGAATAAAGAATTGAAAAATTATTTAAACACGTCCTTTCCGTGGATGAGGTTTCCTGAAAAACGGGAAGGCCGCTTCAGCTCTTCACCTGCCCACCAACTTTAAGGATGGACAGACAGAGCTGTTAATTACCTAAATTACTTTCCTAGTGGCCTTAATAGGCCTTTGACAGTTTGGAGGGTGCGCAGCCACCTCCAACACATGCCCGCTGAGCGAAAGATCTAAATGACGCGCGGTGACATTGGGACACACACCCTGACATCATCGCGCACCATTTAGTACATTGGCATGTCAGGCCCGCCCGCACAAACCAACATCAAAACTCTGGCCCTTAGTTTGCTCAGTACTGCTTCCCTAGTGATTATAATTTTGCCAAGATCCCCTCTCCCTGCCACCTCCTGATTTACAGCTATTCTTGGAATGTTTTGTATCCTCTATAGTAAAGACAGAAGCAAAATATTTGTTCATTTCATCTGCCATTTCCTTATTATCTACTATTAACCCCCCAGTCTCACTCTCTAGAGAACCAACATTTACTTTATTTATTCTTTTCCTCTTTAAATACTCTTAAAAACTCTTGCTATCCATTTTTACATTTCTAGCTATCTTCCTCTCATACTCTAATTTCTTTCTCTTGATTAACCTTTTAGTCATTCTCTGCCCTTCTTTATATTCTGACCAATCATCTGACCTGCCAATCATCTTTATGCAGTTCTATACTTTTTCCTTAAATTTGATGCTTTCCCTAACTTCATTAATTAACTATGGATGTTGGGTCCTCCCTTTAGAATTTTTCTTTATAATAGGAATAAATTATTCTGAGTATTCTGAAATATCCCCTTAAATGTCTACCATTCCTTCTGTGTTGATCTATCTTCTAGCCTAGTTTCCCAGTTCACTTCAGCTAGCTCAGCTTTTGTGTCCACATAGTTGCCCTTATTTAAGTTTAAAATACTAGTCTTAGACCCCTCTTCCCCCTTTCATACTGGATGTGAAATTCAATCATATTTTGATTGCTGTTACTGAGGGGTGCCTTTATTCTGAGGTAATTAATGAATCCTGTCACATTACACAATACCAAGTCTAACTTCACCTGTTCCCTGGTTGATCCCAGAGCATACTGCTCTATGAAACTATCACAAAAGCATTCTATGAACTCCTCATCCAGGTTCCTATTGCCAATCTGATTATTCCAGTTTATATGTGGTCACCCATGATTATTGTCGTCCCTTTATCACAAGCACCCAATATTTCTTCTTGTATACTTTGTCCTACATTGTGGTTACTGTTAGGGAGCCTGTAGACCACACCCACTAGTAACTTCTTTCCCCTACTATTCCTCATCTCCACCCAAACTGATGCTACATTCTGATCCCCTGAACCAAGGTCATCTCTAACTATTACACCAATGCTATCTTTGATTAACAGTGTTACCCCTCCACCTTTATCTAGCTTCCTATTCTTCTTGAATATCATATACCCTCAATATTCAGGATCCAGCCCTTGTAACCCTGCAGCCACGGCTCCGTGATGGCTGTTAGATAATATTTATTTACTTCAATGTGCGCTTTCAATTAATTTACTTTGTTATGAATGCTACACGCATTCAGATACAGAGCCTTTAGTTTAGCCTTTATGTTATCTTCATAACAGCTAATCTTGATTCTTGGTGCATGCTTACGTTTTTTTTTTCTCTCTGTCCCTTCCTGCCATTCTCTGACCTTTATTTCCCATATTACTATTTTTCTCTCTCATCTTGCCTCTACTCTGATATTACACATATTTTCACATTTGATCCCTTGCTCCCACTATTTAGATGGAAATCCACTCTACTTCCTTAGTTATGTTGTTTCCAAGAATACATGCCTTAGCATGGTTCAGGTGTAGGCTGTCTCAATGGAACAGCCCACACTTTCCCTAGTACTGGTGCCAGTGCTCCACAAACCAGAACCCACTTCTCCCACACCAGCCTTTGAGCCATGTATCCATCTAATTCTATGTACCTCGTGCCAATTTGCATGCAATTTAGGTAATAATCCAGAGATTATAACTTTTCTGCTTTTAATTTAGTGCCCAGCTCCTGATACTCTCTATGCAGACCCTCTTTCCTAGTTCTACCTATGTTGTTGGTACCTACGTGGGCCAAGACAACTGGATCCTCCCCCTCCCACTGCAAGTTTCTCTTCAACCCTGAGCAGATGTCCCAAACCCTGGCACTGGGCAGGTAACACAGCTGTCTGGACTCTCGCCTTTTGCTACAGAGAACAGTGTCAATCCCCCCCACTGACTGTCCCCTACAAAAAACCACGTTCCTTTTTTCTCCCCCCACTTGAATGGCTTCCTGTGCCAAGGTGCCATCGCCAGTTTGCTCATTCACCCTGCAGCCACCGCTCTCATCTAAACAATTTGAGAGAACCTCAAACTTATTGGACAATTGCAGAGCTGACACTTTTGCCCTTGGGTCCCCTTACCTGCCTCACTCACAGTCACACCCTCCTGTCCCTGACCACTATCAGAAGACCCTATCCTAAGTGGTGTGACTGCCTCCTGGTACAAAGCATCCAAGTAACCTTCCCCCTCCCTGATGTGTCGCAGAGTCTGTAGCTCAGATGGCTCTGAGCTGAAGCTCCTCAAACTACAGATATGTTTGCCCTGGATCACACTGTTATCCAGGAGACCCTACATGCTGCAGCCTTGACACATCACCTGTCCTGCCATCCTTAATGTTTTTCAAATAATTACTTAATTATATTCTTCACTTATTTATATTGCTTTCTTTAATATTTTATTAACTTTACCACCAATTTGTGTACTATTTTGAACCTTAGGGATAGAATAGAACTTACTCACTTACTAGATACTCACCAAATAGCTAGTTCCTTTCCCTGTAGTAGAGTAAGAATCAGTTCCTACAGGGTGAGAAAGATATAAAAAAGGAAAGAAACACCTTTCCCCCTTCACCGAAGCTCCCCAATTCACCAAACTCCAGGTCTGCACTCAGTTTCTTCGGTTGCACTCCATTTGCCTCAAAGGGATCTGGTAAACATGTTATGGGTTCATTTATTAAGACTAGGCACATGGATGGGAACATTTATCCATTGATATAAAGCTTGAAGACGCCAGAGTTGTATGCTGTGTTCTGCTCAAAGCAAAAGTGAAACTAAGACCGGATCACATTACATGTTTCCCTTCTGGTGATGTCATGCTGCCATCCTTTAAAGGCATATTACAAAATGGGTAGTTTGTTCAGCCAATTAAAAGACCACTGATCAGAATCAATTGGAATCATCCTGCTGGCCTGCAGGCTCCCCAGGGTGTTGGAAAAATGGCAGCTGCCTGGAGGTGGCTTCTCAGCAGTAGCTAGAACCAGGCCCCAGGATAACTTTGAGGACCCTCCCTCCCCCCCTACCCAGCCACAAGTGTGGCTGGACCGCCTAATGGAAGGGGTCCCTCTCCACAATGGTGATCTGGCAGCTGTGGTTACTTTTTTTTCAAATATTTTAAAAATGTTGAGGGAAGTCCTCAGGATAGAAATACCCTGTCTCTCCCTTACCTGCAACAGCAAGCTGAAGTTCCTTCAATTCTGGAAGGCCTCCTCTTACCCCTCCAGCATCGAGACCCTGCCTGCCATCCTTAAGTTGACAGCAAGCTCATCCTCCATGCCCTAACTGGCCAAACCAGCGGAAATAATGTTGGGTTGCATACTTCTGACACAGTTTGGGGTCGGCACCTGCATTTTCCTGCCAACGTCGGCATCCCAACCGAAAAATGAAAACCCTGTCCCAAGTTAGGGCCAGAATATGGCTGTTGACGGGCCTGACATGCCAACGCGCAAAATGACACAAGATGATGTCAGGCGTGTGTCCCGATGTCATCACGCATCATTTGGGTCTTTCATTCAGTGGACACACACCAGAGGCAGCTGCGTGCCCGCCGAACTGTCAATGGCCTATTAAGATTACTAAAAAAACCAATTAAATTTGTTTGCAATGCTGCCCATCCTACCTTAAGGTCGGCGGGCAGGTGAAGAGCCCAGGCGGCCTTTGCGTTTTTTTAGGAAACCTCATCCACGGGCGGGATGAGGTTTCCTAAAGCTTTTATTAATTAGATGATAAATTTTTTCTGAATATAAAAACATGTCCCAGCTCATATGACACTGTCACATGAGGGGACATGTTTAAATAATTTTGTACTTTATTTATAGCAAAGTTTTTTGAACAACTTAATCTCCCTGAGGCAGCTCAGGGAGACCGCTGTGCTCTTTCGCGCACAAAGAGCCAAGGCCCCGACTCTCCCTCCTCCCCCCCCTACCCGCACAGGCCGTGCACCAGGCTGGGCAAGCCTTAATTGGCCCACCCACATAAAATGGCAGCGCGCAGCAGATCGCGGGTGGTAATTGGCTCCATGCCCGCTCCTGCCCAGCCCACCCGAAACAGGTAACTTTCTGGCCTAGGCGTATAAACTGACACTGGACTGAAAGGAAACTTTCTAAGGTCCTGAATGAGATTGCTGTATTGCAATAGCTCCCAGATATCCAGTCTTCGACTTCATGGCTCAGAAAGCATATTTAAGCAAAATATAAAAATGGTGATGTGAGAACAGGTGCAATTGCAACTTTGTAAGTTTTATTCAGTAGCTTCTCAGAGAGGCAAGAGGCCTAAATTTCCTCTTCAGCAGAATAGCAGTGGGTGTTTGTCAGCTCAGCCCTTACGCCCATGTTTTCCCTGCACACCTGATGTGGTCCATTCTCCAAGGTTACACTGAGCACAGGAGCTATTTACAGTGCTGCTTTGTGCCTATCTCAGGTGAGGAAAAAGACATTAAGACAGTGCTTTGTCACAATGCAGGCTCCCTCAATTAATTCACTCTATGATTTCACAGCCATTGATATTTTATAATATTTAACAAATAACGATGTTAGCTTGCTTGAGCATGAACTCATGTAATCACTTCGAATTGATGTCCTTTTCAAAAGCAGTTGGGCAACATGCAAAGCAATTGGGATTGGTTTGTTGTATTTTTCAGAGCTCTACTTGCACTATCTTTTACACAGTCCTAATTTTACACTTTAAATTAAATATAAATAAAAAAATTAGTCCCATTTTTCTGTCCCAATATATTCTATGAATGTAGCTGTGTTTAGCCCTTCTAACCTCCATTTTAACTTTCTGTTCCTGAGATGTGACAGGCTTGGGCCAAAAACCCATCCACTTAAAGAAGTTAAAATCAGGCCCAGGCTAAGGCGTTAACCAATCAACTGCAAGTTCAGGGTTGTCTGGCTGTTATGCAAATCTGGGCAGCAAATTTCTCCACAGAAGATAAATGTATTTACAGCAAGTGTGTTTTAACGGTAATAAGAGCCAGCACTGTACTGCTGTAATGGCGGGGAGAAATCTTGTCCTTCAAATTGACAGTAGCTATTGAAATGATGAATTACTTTTACTTGAAATTTAATATTTTATTACCTTGACCTCACATGAACAGGATGGACAGGAGCAAAACAGAAAAGCTGCAGTTTGTTTTTTAGATAGGAAAAATTTCTTTGTAAATCAAGGCCTGGCTCTTGGCATCACCCCACCAGTACCCTGTGAGATGCGCACAGATATTAATGGATCTGGTGAGACTCATACCAGCGTTAGTGCCCAGACTGGCTGCAGGATGAAGCAATCTGGTACAAAGCAGTAGTAAGGCTGATTGAAAAATTAAGCATCAAGACAACAAATCCAACTTAATACAATCCTATGCCCACTAGCAAAACATCACAACAATGACAACACTTCAAAGGTACCTAATTGGCTGTAAATCACGTTGGAACATCCTGAGACCATGCTAATTGCTATATAAATGCAATTCTTTCTTTGTTTCCATCAAAAGCAATAGCTCAAAGAATTCCCAACTCTGCAAACCTAACCTTTAAAAATGGTTGCCCGGAAATCGGATTTTTGCTCTGGCGGGGAGCAGGGGAGCAGTGGGAGTGCGGTTGCGCAGGCTGGATTAGAAGTTGGGATGGGTGACCTGGGAAGAAGTGAGGAGGATTCCAGGTGCAGAGACAGGCTAGGCAGAAAACCTGCCTCAGGACTCCAACACTGTGTCCAAGATATAAAAATAAGAACGAAAGCATGAAACATCCCTCCATCCATCACCCCTCAGCACCACTCTCCCACCCCATCACTCCCCAGGCCCCACCCATACCAACCCATTCCGCCTCATGCCCCACCCACACCTATAAGACCTCATACCCTCCATATCAACCTATGACCCCACCCACCCCTCATGGCCTTTTATAGTGCCTATGCCAAACTATGTCCTTCCGCCCATCCATCGTCTCCACTCCACCCCAGGACCAGTTATAGCCTCTATACCAATTTAATGCCAATTCATACTAACATATGCCCCATACAATTCCCCCCCCAACCTTTTACCCTTACACCTACCATGTCAACTCATACAGTATCCACCATGGGTAGACCTCAGGACCCATGCAAGATATGAGATAAAATTAAGTTCTAAGGTGGAATTTTACAACCCCTCCTGCCAGCCGGATTTTCCAGTCCCTCCAAAGGAAATGGACTTTTGAATGGCTCACTGCATTTTACAGCATCACCCCTTCCATAATGGGGCTGTAAAATTCCGCCTAATTGTCTCTGACAGACTTTGCTATATTGAAAAGAGCACTCTCATTCATAAAAACCCATTTACTACATTTACATTCCTTCAGCTAAATAAAGTCTTATAACAACAAAGATTTCATTCAAGTGCACAATCCCTTACAACAATAAGTAATGGACTCCATAGTCCCACATCAAGCCACTTGTAGCTGTCACTCAAACTGTGAACTAACAACCATCCTATAGTAGATGGTTGTGAAATCAGTCATGCAGCATTAATCCAGCAGTGGAAGCCCTCAGGTTTATGTCAACAGATAAAGAGAGCGATCAGTTTTTAACACTCCAGATATTTTTTTTAAAGAGTTGAAGGGCAGGATTTTTAAATGCCTTGACAATTTGACAGGTCTCTTTGACAGCTCCTTTTGACAAGTGCTTCTGACAGTTTTGACAATTTATTTTGACAGATCTGTTGACCATTCTAATGAGCTTGAAAGTAATGAGCTTATTCACATTTTTTTGCCTACTTTTGCAATTCCAAAGGGTGCCTGACCTACTCCAAAGGACACCTGACCTCCACCAAACGACACCTTACCTTCCCCAAAGATGTCCTGGGATCAGATCCAAAGGGGTAGCTTATGGCCAGAATCTAACGCCCCTCAGGTGGGCATGCGTCCGACCCGAACAAGCGTAAAATGATGCAGGATGATGTTGGGTGAGCGTCCCGATGTCATTGTGCACTTGTGCGGTATTTCGGTCAGTGGGCCTGTGTGGGAGTCAGCAGCGTGCCCGCCGACAATTAAAAGGCCTATTAAGGCCATTAAAGTTATAGTTGAAAGAAATGTTTCGCTGGCCATCCAACGTTACAGCTGGCAGGCGAGCGAGAAGCCCAAGCGGCCTTTGCATTGTTTAGGAAACCTCACCCACGGTGAGATGAGGTTTCCAACAGCAATTAAAAATAAAATTAAAATGTTAGCATTTCATCAATAACATGTCTCTGCTCCTGTGACTGAGTCACACGAGGGGACATGTTTTACAACGCTTTAAAAATCTTTATTTTTAATTTTTCATATCGTCACCTCCCTGAGGCAGCTCTGTGCCTCAGGGACCTTTTCCAGTGTGCACCCGTGTGCATGTGTGAACTTGCACTCTTGCCCTCCTCCCCCCACCCCACCGCAACCTCCCCCCCCACCCCCAACCAGCCCCCACTTCCCAGCCACACACAGGCAGTACTGAGCGTTGAATTGGGGCCTTAGTTGGCCCGCCAGAGTGAAATCGCGGTCCGACCCTGATCGCAGGAGGCATTCGGCTTCCTGGCCACTCCTGCCAAGCCTGCCCAACAAGGGAAAAATCCAAACAAACCCACAAAGCTCAGATCTGTTCTTACCTGGTCTAACCTGCACACTACAGGTTTCACACTCCTGGCCTACCAAAATCCCACTTCAGTGGAGGCAGCCGGTTACTTGAACGGCCAGCTGCCTCTAAAGAAAAGTGAATGTGCGAAATGCCCCACCCCATTCTCGTCTACACGAATGTGGGAATGAGAGAGGTACACCATCTTGGCAAAAGTCTCACCCCTTGTCTCGTAAAAGCTCAGAGCAGCCGGTTAGAAACAGCACTGTGGATTATGTAAAATGTAAAGAAGAGATAGGATAGCTTATTGCCACATAGAAGTAATCACAGGCTTACCAGTGGTCTCCACAATTCCCTCCAGGATCACCACAATTTCAAACTGGTCACTTCTTAGGGATCGTTGTGATAGGTCAAAGAAGGGACTTTTAGGATTTATTTCATGACAAATAGTCAGAGGTGAAACAAGAAACAGTTGGTCTGCACCAGTCCCAAATCCAACATCCAATTCACACTGATCCAGGGGCAGGAACTCTCCTTCTGGGGTCTGCCTGGACTGAAGACAAGAGAGAAAAGACAAAATTAGATCTGAAGCTAGATTTTGTATTGCACCACTTGGACTGCAGCGGTTCAAGAAGGCAGCTCACCACCACCTTCTCAAGGGCAACTAGGGATGGGTAATAAATGTTGGCCTAGCCAGCGAAGCCTGTGGATGGATAAAAATATACATATTTATAGGGTTTTTCACACTACATCAAGTTGATACATTTCTAACATATATTCAGATCCGTGGACTATTAATACCTTCCAGAAGGAAAGTGATACTTTACAATTTTTAGAATTTGAATTTGCTCATTTTTTTGTGTTCTATTCTTGGGCTTTGATGTACAGATCACTATAACATCTTTTGTGAAAGTTACTGAGTGGTAAAACAAGAGATGACAAAAAAGAGATGTATTGCTGAAAAAAGAAATATGCTGCCTAAGCTTTTATATTGCACTCATCAGGACAGATCACAAGATTACCAATAGTAAAGAAAACAACAATTTAAACTTCATGAGAAGAGAGTGCTGATTGCTTGGTAAGTGGACTGATTAGTGGGGGTGTTGCCATGGAGAAGGCATCAAGGAACAGTTAACTGCCAAGCTTTTATTCAAATTCAAACCAGGCAGGTTAACTCCGATTGTCAAGACATTGCCATGGGGAATGAACCAAGAAACTGGAGAATCGTATCAAACAGCACCGACCTTCGCCCATTCATAACAGGCAAAGTACTGACTGTTCCCAACCAGTCCATGCTCACAACACTCAACACATAGGCCAGGATTTTTCCATCGGTGAGTGGGGGGCAGGGCCCACTCACCGTCGCATAAAATGATGCGCGGTGACGTTGGGTGGAACTCCCGACGTCACCCCGCCCCATTTAAATTTTCAGGAAGGCAGGAGGGTCAGCAAAATCAGCTGTGCACCCACCGACCTGTCAAAGGCCAATTGAGGCCTTTGACAGTGTCATTTAAGTAATTCATGGACCTGTCCGTCCAACCCTAAGATTGACAGGCAGGCCAGGGGTCCTGGTGGGCTTTAGAAATAGCATGAAACCTCATCCACAGGCAGGATGAAGTTTCATGTAGGTTTAAAAAAATGTAATTAAAGTGTTTTTAAAGGTTATGGACATGTCCCAACTCATGTGACAGTGTCACATGACAGGACATGTCAGGGATTTTTTTTTCTATTTTTAATATTTTTTAATGCACAGCCGATCTCCCTGAGACAGCACTTTGCCTCAGGGAGATGAGTGTGCTCTTTTGTGTGCATGCACACATAAAATGGCGGCCGATCAGGGGTGCCGATCAGAGGCGCGCCTCCGCACACCTGCTCTTCAACTCCCCCCCTAATGGGGGGAAAATTCTGCCCATAGGTCAGGGTTTTATGGCCCATCCTACCTGATGGGAAATTATGATCCCGCTGAACTGAATGGAGATTTAAATGGGTCAGTGCATCTGCCAGCGGGGAGAGACAGCGTAGCAGGGCTGTAAAATCCTGGCCATGGTGTCCAACATTAGATACTTTGCTGCGATTGGACAACACTTGCTAAACAATCCTGATTGTGCTATGAATTACACTGATAACAAATATAAGATTATCAGTCAGGCTTGCAATGTGGTTCACTTACGCATGCTAGAAGCAGCATATATTCACATACAAGGTTCTGTCCTTTTCGGACAGAAGGATCATGAACACACATTGCGCCTTTTTCAACTAAACAAAAGCTTGGAATACAGCCATTCCCTGGATTCTGAGGCAAGCTGTTTAAATGGCCTGCCTCGGTGCTTTGGGACTTTGTCTCAGTTATAATAAAAACAGTAAGGCCCTCTAGTCCTCACCCATATAGTCCTCACCCCTCATGCCCACTCAGCCCCACACACTCCCCATCCATGCCACTTCATGTGGTCCGCCCACCTCCCTGGGCCCCTCATATTCCCTTTGCCAACCTATCTTCCTCTCCCCACCTCATGTCCCTTTATAGTCCCTAATGCCACATGCTCCCCCACCAACCCTTCATATCTATTTATAACCCCTAAGCCAAACAATTTCCTTCCACCTATCTCCCATGGCCTCTCATACCTTCCATACCAAGTTGTGGCACCTACACGCCCATTTACTCACTATACAGTCTGTATAGAACCAATGAACCCTATAGTGACAATAGGATGTGTTTAACAGTCATTCATTCTTAATCACTGCTTTCAATACAGTCAATAAAAGTGTCAATCATCCAGACCCTTTAAAGTGTCAATAGCAGAACTGCAAGCACTTGAAACCTCTTTATCTTGTGTAAGTAAACATTGTGAAATTGACAGAAGAGATCAGAGAGGCAGAGCTGTCAATCAAGCAATGTTTTCCCTGTGACGTAGCTGTTTCAGTACTCTAATCAGTCTCTGGGCTCTCAGCCAAGCATCATTATGCATTCTTGGCTGGAAGGATGTAACTTGGCAAGAGGAGCATGAATAAGACCTTTTGAACTTAGGTTCCCTCATCCACACTATGGTTTACAACACCAATGAGGTGCTCTGAACCATGACTCTTTGAAAAGCTGGCTTGACTTCAGCTCAGGAGTACAAGGTACATCCTAAAATAGCATTGATGAAAATTGGAAATCTCGGGAATGTTGTTGGAAAGCCTGAATCAGGTCCTGGCCACCATTTTCACCCCTCCATAGAGTCTCCCTGACTCCACGAAAATCCAGCCCTATAATTCTCATCTACTATCTAGGAGTCCAGAAGGGAGCTGTCCTGGTAGTCTATGGAAGGGAAGAGAGAGGAGAGAACTTATCTATCAGTCATAAGGAGGAAATGATGGGATAAAGACATTGCACGTTTAGCAGGGAGAGAAGGAAAAGGTACCTCCAAACCAGAATGGTTAGGTGGAAAGTAAAGCAACATCCATTGCAGATTTTTTAGAATTATGTCATTGAATCACAAAGAAAATCAAATTCTCACCAGCAATCTCCTAGAATAAATAACTGCTAGTTAATACCAATACAATGGAGATCGCAGATAGAAATGGGTGAATTGTTAAGATCATCTTCCCATTTCTTCTTTGCTTTCTGACTCCTTCATTTGTCCAATTTTTCACTTTCTTAATGCTTTTTGTTATTCTTATTTATTTTCTTCCCCTTTTTTAAGTTTCTTTTTCATTTTAGTAGATTTCATTTTGCCCTTTTATTTCCTTTGCATTTTCTATCTGTCTCTGTCTCTCATTTTCCTGTATATTTTATCCTTCCCTAGGATCTTAAACATACAATGTACTAACACTGCAGTATTTGATTGTATCAGGCCATAATACATTCATGGGAACCAGAACAGCAGCCTAACCACATTAAAATGAAAAATTGACAATGGTAAACTGCCAGTCAGTATTCCATCCCTTGATGCTAATAATTTAAAACCAGTGCAATCATTTAATTCTGGATACACTTCATCACTATGTCTACTCTAAATAAAAACATCAAATTAGTGCCATGTGTGAAGACTATTCTATGCCCTATCAAATTATCTGCTAACAATTAAGGATTTATTTCCATCTAATTGTTAATTTCAGTTGAAAAAAATAATTGATCTCAGTAAGTTAAGAGGTTAGCTTGACTGATGGAAAGAAATAGCAAACATTTTGTCCTTTGTCATCAATACTCTGAGACTTGCTCATTGATTAATATTGGCTTTAAAAAGAAACAAAACAAAATATGTTTTAAAAGGTTTTTAAAGATCATTCAAAACAGAATTACACAGGCGTGTATGAGGGCTAGATCGGGTGTTGATTGGAAGAGGCAATTGCAGGGTAAAGCTATAACAGAGAAAATGGAGGACATTCAGGAAGAGATGTCTCAGATGCAAAATAGACTTATCCCTAGGAAGAAAAAAGGGCAGAACATTCAAAGTTAAAGGGCAGAATTTTCTGGCTGACACGCGGGTGGCGGAGCCCGCAAGTCAACGCTTAAAATGTCACGCGCTGACATCACGTGAGCGTCCTGAATTCAACGCGCGGCATCGTGATATTTAGGTGGGCAGGTGCACTATGCTCGGCAATTGGCACTGATTTTGAGGAGCCCGTGAGATCTTCAGATCTACGCATGGGCCCAACGGACAAGCGGGTAAGTGATATTTTAACAAAACTCATGCACTGGCGGGATATGTGGGCTCAGAGGGGTTGTTCATGTCTTTTCTGAAGTATTTAATGCAGAAAGTGTTTTAAACTTGCCTGTGGAGGGGCGCAGGGCCAAGAGGTTGTCCAAGGTGGAAGGGGCCACAGAATGCGCCACCATCCTGCTGCCAGGGTATACAGGCGGTGAAGCAGCTACCTCAATATGACTGAGGTGCAGTGCCGAAGGAGGCTCCATCTGTCAAGGGAAAGAGTCAACTATATCTGTCAGATGATTGGCCCTGAGATCTCCCCTAACTGTGTGGGTGGACACCTCATGCCAGTGGCTCTGAAGCTCACAGTTGCCCTCCACTTCTAAGCCTTTGGCTCCTTCCAGGGCTCGGTGGGTGATCTTTGCGGTGTCTCCCAATCAGCTGTCCACACTTGTGTCAAGCAGATTACAGACATTCTGTTCAGACGTGCATTGACCTTCATCCACTGCCGCTGTGACCAGGCAAGTCAGGCACACTGAGCCAGAGGCTTTGCGGCCATTGCTGGCTTTCCCTGCATCCAGGGTGCTATAGACTGTACACATGTGGCCATCAAGGCACCAGCAGGTGAGCCCGGTGCCTTCATCAACAGGAAGGGCTTCCACTCCATGAACGTGCAGATAGTGTGTGATCACAGGATGCAGATTCTACAAGTCTGTGCAAGGTACCCAGGCAGCTCCCACGATGCCTACATCCTCAGACACTCCCAGGTGCCGGGGCTCTTCAGTGCTCCAGCCCGGCTGGATGGATGGCTGCTGGGTGACAAGGGCTATCCCACAGATGGTGGCTCATGATGCCTCTCCGCCATCCAAGAACAGAAGCTGAGCAGCGGTACAATAGGAGCCACAAGGGCTGTGGTGGAGAGAACCATCGGTCTTCTCAAGATGCACTTCTGTTGCCTGGACCGCTCAGGGGGCGCACTCCAGTACCCCCCAGATCGTGTCTCTCTGATACTGGTTGCATGCTGTGCTCTGCGCAATCTTGCGCTGGAAAGGGGGGATGCAGTTGACGATGAAGACCTTGATGCCCTGGATAAGGCTGCACATGATAAATCCAGCAGTGCCGCAGAGGGTGAGGAAGCACAGGGCGATGATGAGGGGCAGCACGTCGACCCGCTACTACACCAAGGAGGCAGGGACACCGGGGACAATTTAATCCAACGAACCTTCAGCTAGCTCCACACACATCGATCAGCCAGTATTCCATCCCTTGATGCTAATAATTTAAACCCAGTGCAATCATTTAATTCTGGACACACTTCATCACTATGTCTACTCTAAATAAAACATCCTTGCCTGGCACTTCCACACGTGGCACTTAGGTGCTACATCTTCCACCTCATCAGCTGCAACTAAGGGCTTAGTACAGAAACATCAATGTCCACTCAAACACTCATGATATGTCTGTGAAACATACAAATGCAGCACAAAGGAAACACCCTCAGCCATGGTCAGAAAAGTGCACTTTATTCAGTCCAACATAAAACACAAACGTCGATCTGATGTACACAACTATTTTTTCCCTAATCTAAGGCCAACACAAAATCACCAGTGACAACCTGTGGAGTGCCTAACGTGCCTTATGCTTACGTTTGTGGGTACTAAGTCTTGGTGCCGCCCCATCGCTCGGAGTGGCTTGTCAGACAGCCTGCTGACTCTGCTGTCCTGTTGGCCTCGATGACCTTGGCGGGCGTCCTCTGACCTGTGGAGCCTGTGATGGCCCCGCCTGGGAGGGAGTGGTCAGTTCCTGAACTGGCACCTCCCCAGTTGTCGCAGCCTCAATGGATGCAACGGTCACTGGCAGGGGGGCGGAGGAGCTGCTGCCCTCATCCGGAGCGCCCTGAGAGGAGCTCACAGCGACGACAGGCAGCTGCTGCGCCGACATGAGGTCACATTGGATCTCCCTGCTCACCGCAGATGCATGGGCACCGAGCGGCAACACTTGGTGCCCAAAACATCTCCCACATTGCGAATGACCACTTGTGGCCATTAGCACTGTGAGGGCTTGCAGGTCAGAGCGTATCCCAATCAGAAGAGTCTCCATCCGATCGAACCTCCTCTCCATGAGAGTCACCAATCTCTCAGTGGAGGAAGCCTGAAGCTCTGCCCTGAGGTTCATGCCTTCACATGCACTCTGCCTGGACTCCTCCATCGCAGAGACCAACTGAAGCACACCCTCATGCAACACTGCCAGATGCTCCCGTGCAACCTACCGCTTGTCCTGCAGCTGTTGCATTTGTGACATCTCCAGAGGCACATCATCACTGCCTGACTCAGCATGTGCCTGGTCTCCTGCAGTCCTCCGGCTGCTGGCAGCATTGGCACTCTCTGTCCGTGCCATGTCCTCCAGTGACTGTGAAGTGCCCCCTCCACTGTGCCCCGGGACACCAGCCGACATTATATTCCCCACCGAAGTGTTTGTTGCTGTGCTGGTGCCTGGCTTGCTGAAATGATGTGACGCTAGTTGCAAGTGATGCCCCTCAGGTGTTGAGGAGGGGCTCTGGACTTGTTGGGGGCAGCCATGCGGTGGTGATGCTGAAATTAGCAACAAGGACAGTGCATCAGTTAGTGTTCAGTCAGTAACACCTTTCATCCTTTTCCTCCCCAACCTCATAAGTCGCTCAGCCTTCAAGAACCTAAGGAGACGAACATTGTTGGGGTGGTAAATAGTCAAGAGGAGGCCCAAACATTACACGCGCACACAAATAGGCTGGTCAGATGGCCTAAGGAATGCCACATGGAATGTTATGTGGATAAGTGTTTGGTTAAGTACTTGGGCAAGGCAAGCAAGGTATGGGAATACATGAGTACTGGTAGGACCATGGGAGGTCACGACAATTACAGGGACCTTGCTGGGCTGACCTGTTAAGGTAGCAGAACAGGAACATAAGGCATTTAACAAGGTCAAAGCCAGGCTGGCCTTCATTAGCCGAGGAATAGAACGTAGGAAAAGGGAGGTCATGTTGCAAGTGCAGAAAACTCTGTCGAGGTCACAGCTACACTTCTGCGTTCAGTTGTGACCTGCGCTTCATGGGAGGGATGGTATTGGACTGGGGAGAATGCAGAGGTTCCTGACCAGGATGCATGCCGGCCTGGAGAGTTGGAGTTATATGGAAACATTGCAAACACTTGTGACATTTGCCGTGGAGCACAGGAGATTGACAGGTCACATTATTGACCTTCATACTGTTATGAGGGGCATAGACCGGGTGGAGAGAAGGCAACATTTCCCTTGGCGGGCAGATGACTAACGTGGTGGCATTTATTTAAGTTGAGTGCCATGAGGTTGACAGGTGAGTTGCTGAGGACCTTTTGGACAGAGTAATGTGGGATGCAGTGGCTGAAAGGGTGGTGGAGATACAAACCCTCCTAAGATGCAAACCATCTTTGGATGTGCAGCAGCGATGCCATGGCATGTTAGGCCATGGGGATAGTGGTCACAAATGGGATAAGGCGACTTTGGAAGTTGCTAGAGATGCGCATCCTCAAGGGGCCGAGAGGTCTTTGTGTATGACTCACACGTCTGATTGTCTCAGTCTGTGAATGAGCAGTGTTGCAGCATTAACGATTGCAGCAATCATCAGTGCTTTGGATGGTGGGGAGACGGAGTGAATGGACTGTGGACCTCAAATACCTGCCCACTGGACCCCAGCCTCCCTGACACCTGCTGCCCTGGCTGCCTGCCTCCTCCCCAGCTCCATGGCCTGCTCCTCATAGGTGGTGAGGCGCGGCAGCATGGCGTGTCCACCACCTGTCCTCTGGCGCTCCCTGAGATTGTTCTCTGTTTCTGCCTGCAGAACAGAGAAGAGGATTTATTGGGGCTGATCGCTCATGTACTCTGCACGCGCACGCCGCACCCCAACCACAGTGGCCCATCTAAGGCCTCCAGCAGCTCCTGTCCACACTACTGGTGATCAGTCACCAGAAGATAGTACGGCTGCTCCCAACCCCCTCCCCTCATGGACACCTTTGACACATTCGGCGTCCATCACTTTGAATATCACACTGTTCTTAGCGCCCATGGCAAGAAGGCACAACTAGGTGCGGCACTGAGGCCAGTAGATGGCTCTTGGCCACGATACCTTGAGGCTCCCCTTCCACCATCTCATCACCATCAATAAGACATGTGTTGGAGTTCTGAGTATGTGTCCAGCTGCCTCCCCTACAGGTTGCCCCCATACTACTCAAATGTGACAAACACCAACATATGCTCCGGGGAGAACCCATCTACTCCTCAGCCACTAAGGCTGATGTAAGCATGGTCACTATCTGTTTTCCCACCCAGTATGTGCTAAATGCCCAATGCAGTAACGACAATAAGACGGGGGCTAAAAGGCTAAGGCTACCTGCTGGGTCAAATGGCCAAGGCCGACATGGTACTCACCCTTCCAGAGAGCAACAAATCATTGAAGCGCTTGTGGCACTGTTTCTCGGTGCGCCGCACATTGTCATGGGCACTTACAGCCACCGCCACCTCCTGCCACTCCTGCCTGGTGATGTGGGGGGGCCCTCCTCCTCCCACCCTCTGGATACAAAATATCCCGATGGTTGGACACCTCTTGGAGGAGGACAGCACAGCAGGCATCTGAGAACCGAGGGGCACACTGGGCCCCCCACTGGCCTGTCCTCCTCCTCCTCCTCCTCCACCTCCTCCACCTCCTCCACCTCCTCCTCCTCCGCCCTCAAACCAGCACGTCCTTCTCTATGAGTGGCCATGGTGAACTGCCTCAAGCAGGCTGCCTGGCCACTCTTTATACAGACTGCCGGTTCCCCATTGGAGCTGGCAGTCTGAGCACACCCGCTGCCAATTCGACTTTCCCGTTGTACACGGGAGTCGCAAACCCGTTGGGCGGGTCTTAATTGGCTCGCCCGTGCAAAATGGCGGCACTGCCCGTTTCGGCAGCGGCGATTGGCTGCCCGCCCGCCCGTCAAATCGGTTGGGCCCGCCCACGGTTGGCCCCGCCCACCCGTCAATCGCAAAATTCTGCCCAATGTGTTCTGGGTGACAAAGGAAATAAAAGTTACATTAAAATGGGAAAAAAAGATGTTTTTGAAAAATGTCAGGCACAAGATTCACTTAATAACCAGGAAGTGTACTTGAGAGAATTGAAAAAAGCCAATATAGGAGGTAAAGAGAGGTTACAAGAAAAGATTACCAAGCAGTATTAAATCCTAAAATATTTTACAAAAATATAAAATGTAAGCATTTAAGGAGGGATAAAATTGGACATATTCACGACCTAAATAGAAAGTCTTCATGTCGAGGCTGAGGATATGGCATATGTATTAAAGTGATTAATGGTTACACTAAAAGAGGAGAAGAAAGTAAGGAAAAGATCTACTAAAAAGTTAGCATTCCTAACAGTTGGTCAGTAAGCTGGTCCGGCTGGAATACATCTTAGTTTGCTGGAAGAAGCGAAGGTAGAAATAGCAGAAATACTGGTCACTATCTTTCAACCTTCATTGAATACAGGAGTGGTGCCGGACGACTGGAGAATTGCTAATATTATGCCATGAATGAAGAAGGAGGAGAGGGATAAACTAGGGGCTGCATCGTCCAGTGGGCGAGCTGGGGGGCGGGGTCCGCTCGCCAACATGTAAAATGATGCGGGGTGACATCAGGCGGGTGTCCCGAGGTCACCACGCATCATTTAGATTGTCAGTTCAGCGGGCACGCAGCTGAGTCGGCTGTGCCCTCGCCGACCTGTCAACAGCCACTAATAAAGTAATTAAATCAATGAATGGACCTGCCCGTCCAGCCTCAAGGCTGGAGGGCAGGTGAAGAGCCTAGGCGGCCTTCAGAAAAAACATGAACCCGCCCACGTAAAATGGCGGCGCACCCCCGAGCACGGGCGCCGATCGGGAACCTGCCGGCCCGTGCCCGCTCCCGCACATCTCCCCTCCCCCACGATGGGGGAAAATGCTGCCCTAGGAAACTACACACCAGTCAGCCTAACATCAGTAGTGAAGATGTAATTGGAAACCATTACCTGGGACAAAATAAGCTTCAGTTCAAGAAGGTATGAGTTAAGCAAAGAGAGACAGCATGGATTTGTTAAAAACTGATTCGCTTGACTGAATTCTTTGATGAGGGAATAAGATTTATCAAGGTAGTGCAGCAGATGTTGTATAAATGGACCTGTAGAAGGCATTGTACAAAGAACCGCCCAGAAAGCTCATTAAGATGGAAACCCAGGGACTTGGGAGGAAAATGGTTGTACGGATACAAAATTGGCTCAGTGACAGTTAAGAAAGGCTGATGCTGAATGGATATGTGTCAGACAGGGAGGTGGTTTGAGGCAATGCTCCCCGGTTTTGGGCCCATTACAACTTTTATAAATGACCTTGACTTGGCTGCAGGGAGGAGCATTATAAAATTTGCAGATTATACAAAACTTGACGAAGCAGTAAGTCATGATGAGGATAATTAATGGCGCAATTGAACTCGATTTTTTTGTGGTCTGTCTGACCTTATGGTTGGCGGACGGGCCAATCAGCCAGGCGGCCTTTACATTTTTCATGAAGCCTCATCCAAAGATGGGATGAAATCCCCATTAGGAAGTAAAATAGCAAGAAACATCAGTGGACAGCATTTTTATGGGGTATGTTTTCAGGTGCTTGATTGTGCTGCATAAACATGTGATGCAGCTTTTTTATGTTTTATTTCACGATTTGCAGGTTTGGAGCTCCCTGAGGCAGCTATCTGCCTTCAGGGGGCTCTCTCGCAGCTCTCGCCCACATCCACACCCACGGTGACGTTGTCATCAGCCCTCTTCCCGCCCCCTCCCCGTCAGCGCTGAGCTTTTCAGTGCGCGTTTCACGCTGGCTGGCCGTTAATTGGCCAAACAACATGAAATCACGGTCACGGGCCTATTGTGGCCGGGGGCCTGTTTCCCGACTGCTCCTGGGCCCACCAATCGTGCATGCCCAACGAGGGATAGTTCAGGCCATAGGCTTCAGGATAACATGGACAGGATGGTAAAATGGGCAGAAGCACGGCAGGTGGAGTTCAGCGTAGAGATATATGAAGTGATGCACAATCGGAGAACGAATGTGGAAAGGCAGTGCATTATAAATTGCACTCTTTTGAAAAGTATCGAGGAGCTGAGAGACTTTGACGTCTATATACAAAGATCCTTAAAGTTGGCACAGCAAGTTGATAAGGTGTTTAATAAACAAATGGTACGCTATTATGGTGTTATATTATTCATAAAGAGTTAGGAACTGTATTGTTATGCACCTGTATACATGGCCAGGATTTTCCATTCATCAGGCAGGCTCAGCAGGAGCGGATGGGGGCTGTTGCGGAGTCTGTGCGGACAGGGGGAGGAGAGAGAGTCGGATCCAACAGTCTTTCGCACATGCTGATGAAAGAGCGCTTCAATCTCCCTGAAGCACGGAGCTGCCTCAGGGAGAATGAAGCACTTTATAACAAAATAAATAAAGACATGAGAAATTTAATTAAACATGTCCCCTCATGGGACTGTCACATGAGATGAGACATGTTTTTTTTCAAAGAAAATTTTTATGTCATCTGTAATAGCTTTAGGAAACTTCATCCTGCTCGTGGATGAGGTTTCCTAAAAAACAACGTGAAAGCTGCTTGGCCTTTTCGCCAGAGTAAAATTCATGTTTATTGCCTGTTTAATGGCCTTAATAGGCCTATCAATTATCAGTGGGCGGGCAGCCAACTCCGGCGCGCGCCCGCCGAATGAAATATCACGAGACAGCGCGATAACGTCGGAACCCACGCCCGACATCATCGTGCGCCATTTTACGTTCTGGCGTGTCGGGCCCGCCCCCACACACCAAATGTAAAATTCTGCCCCATAAGTATCCAGGATGCCACATCACTGACTACAGCACTACAGTCTGTGTACCAACTAACAATGTATCACTCTGCAGCACATGGTGAGATCTGAGAAATACCTTCGGTGTCAGCTCCTGTATCTGTGTAAAATAGTGTGATAATTTTGAACTTTTAGGAAATAAATGGAAGAGTATAATACAAAAAGAGAGAAATGTTGCTCGAACTTTATCATTAATTGATTAAACCTCAGCTGTGGTACTGTAGACAATTCTGAACATCACAGTGCAGGAAGGGTGTAAATGCATTAGACATGATACAGAGGTTTACCAGGGTGAGAGTCTTCAGTTATGAAGTGATGTTGGGAATATTAAGGCTGGAATTTTACGGCCCTGTCACTGTGGGGGTGGTGATCCATTCAAAAGTCCATTGACTTTGGCAGGACTGGAAAACTCCACCGGAGGGAGAAGCCGTAAAATTCCGCCCTTAGGGCTCTTCTCCTTGAAATAGAAAAGGTTAAGAGGTGAGCTAATATTGGTTTTTAAGATGCTGAGAAGTTTTGATAGACTAGTTAGGGAAAAATATTTCCCCTCATGAGTTGTTGATAAGTACAGGTCATAAATTCAAAATCAATAGCAAAGGGAAATGAGGGGAAATTATTTGACTCGGAGAACTGTTGGGGTCTGGAATGCGCTGCTTGAAAAGAAGGTGGAAGCTGATTCCTTGAATAAAATCAAAAGGTTGCTTGATAGATAATACCATAAACCATAACATATTGTTCACTGCTATTAAAAACGATATTAAAAAATTAATAAGGAATAAAAATGCCAAAAGACACAAAACATTGCTTTTCTATTTACTAGTGTCTTCTCAATGTGTGTTAGATAACAACAAGAAACAAGGAGATAAAGCTATGACATGTATAACAGTTAACAAATCCTTTTAGCCATTGCCCAATTACAGCCAAAAGTCAACAAGGTAACCTTAAGCCTAGGCTTCCAGGTCTGTTGTCTTACTAGCAATAATAGGGACTAAATGCAAAATGAACTCTATTGTATATGTAAAAATATATCTGTGTGTTCATGAGAGTGATGTCAAGGCTGTGATATTCCCTCAGGATTCAAGGTTTATTACTTAGTTACAAAACATTCAAGTGGGTTATCTGAATCTCGAGAAGATTGCCTTCTAATCATTCCCAGTTACCTGTTTTTGGTTACCCAGCATTGTTTATTTGTACTCTTTGTTGTGTTTTTATAATGATATAAAGGCACCAATCTCTCAGATGGAATTGTGCAAACTCATTGTGTGTTAATTTATTGAGACTAGGCACATGGGAACATTTATACAGAGGCATAAAGCTTGAAGACACCAGAAGCAGAGCTGTTTGTGTGTGCCACGCTTGATAGCAAAAGTAAAACTAGATCGCATGACACACTTCCTTCTAGTGATGTCATGCTGCAATCCCTTAAAAGCATATTACAATACTCTTTACTGTCGTATTACAGGTACCAAAACAGACCTAAACACTAAACAGTAACCAGCCCTCAACCCTACATATGCAATGATCTCTTCTGTTCTTCAGCACTACACCAAAAGACATAAGGGATAGATGAAGATTATTCTGTTAAAGTTTTGTGTTTCTCTTCTGCTGGTGTGTGATGACTACTCTGGCCTGTCTGCCTACATACACAGCTCACCAACAACTTCAGAATGTGTATAAAAACTGCAGAATGGCACAACAGCCCAGCAATGCAATGCACAGGTCAGATTTGTGTAATGATATGAATGTTTACAACCTTAGTATTTAAATGATCATTATTCTCATATTTCTGCTTTACCCTATTGGACTTGACTAAATTCATATTGGAATCAATAGTTGAACAAGAATAACATGGCTGAGGAAGGCAAGAAAACACCATGGGGTAGAAATTGGTCATTGTTGGCCTCATTTTCTGGATGGGAAATGCAGAATGGGGTAAAAATAACTAAGGGCAGAATTTTACTATCCTGTCATGGTGGGGGCAGGGCCATAAATTGGGTCAAGCCATTCAAAAGTCCATTGACTTCGGCAGGACTGTAAAGTCCCGTTGACGTAAAATTCCGCCCTAAGTTTCCTAGTCTATGCCCAGGAAACCAGGGAGCCTGAAAAAAAATGGAATGCCCTGTTGGCCTCCGACATTCACAGGCATCCAGGGCAGCCATTTAAAACAAGCATTAGGCCTATTGCTTACGTTAAACAGGGGACAAATACTTATTGGCCTGGGAAATTGGGCTGCCTTGCATGGGCCTGCTCTACTCAGGCTTTCCAGGCGCAATTGTGGCTGCCATCAAAAAAATAAAACTAAACTCTTTCATGTGAAACCATGAGGAGCAGGTGAGTCTGCTCCACAGTATTTCTAATGTCTGGGATTGTCCCCCTCCGTCTGTCCTTGACCACCCACTACCCTCCACCCTCCCCCCCGACCACCCCAGCAAAAGCACTTACAAGATTGCCACTGCCCGCTGGACAAGTGGGCCAAAATTGGTGAACTACCTGTGGAGGTGCGACAAGACTTACGGGTCTGTGAACAGCAGTTTTTTTTTTATTCATTCATGTGATGTGGGCTTCGCTGACTGGGCCAGCATTTATTGCCCATCCCTAATTGCCCTTGAGAAGGTGGTGGTGAGCTGCCTGTTTACTGTTCCATCTTATAATTCACTAACATGTCACAAATTAAGAGATTCAAGAGGATTAACTCTCTTGATGACAAAATAAATAGAAGGTAAACTCAGATGAAATCCATACATAATGATGCATGTGATTAAAAAAAAGGGAGATTTCTATTTGTTTGGACCTGTACAGTTCTGAAATAGCTAGGTTTAGCAAGGAAACTATCTTTTCTTAACCAGTACAAAATTAAGGTTACTGATGAGCTATCTATAAAAAACATGCCAGTTTAGTTGATCTAGAAATTAGATAGGATAGTGGTTTTCATCCACATGTGAATTAAATTCTACCTAGCCTTGTCATTAACAGGTCCTCAAAATTTGGACAAAATGTGAGCCATTGCTCATGAGAATTCCACCTGATAGTTCACAGCATTGTATTTCACTTATGAATAAGTGACAGTTCTGACTCCAGAGACTTTGGGAGTCTTTGCATACTGGAAAATTTTCCCAGAGACTCCTGGGTTCCAAGTTCGAACCTCTGACCTTAAACCCGTGATATAAAACCTAGTAATGCATGCTATTCTCCCAAAATTAGCAAGCACCCGGTTCTTGTTCTCTCTGCTCATGTAGCATCCTCATTGTCCAAGGGTTGCTCATCATGGCATCACCCTGTGGGAAGGCAAGGGGACAGGCTGCAAGAACGACCTCAGCCACGACTAAACCTGCGCTGTTGTTGTTATTCTGCAATGCAATCTAGTAAATTGGCCAACTGAGCTAACTGACCCTTGCTTCCTGTGGCCCCTTCTATTTGGAAACTCAGAATTTGGAACTTGCACATCTACCAATATATGGCCATTAGACCTACTTGCACTAACTCAATGGGTGAAAATATCAGAAACAAACCATACAATGCAATCAGCTATATTATATGGCCCTCAATATCAGAGTGTCAATGACTGAACTCTTCCCCTTCAAGTTTCCTCCACTTGCACTCTGTATTAGACATACGCAAATTTAGAGAAGAAATTTTTCTTTAATTGAACATTTATAAAACAGATTAGTCACATCCTAATATACTATTAAACCAACAGGAATTAGATTTTTACACAGCAGAGGCAAACATTCTCCTCACAAGGTCATCAGTTAGGGATATAACATTTTAATTAAAAACATTACGCACGGATGACATTTTTTTGTACAAAGTAGTATATAGTCCGTCTGAAAATGTGCAACAAAATTATGGGTCATGAAAAGTGGAGCTGTACATACACCCACATTCAGATGCTGAGAGACATCCTGTCTTTCTTTCACATTCATTATGTCAATGGAAAAGTGGAGCTGAACACTAAGTGCCATAATGTGTATATTCAGTAAATAGTCCACAACTGGGAATTTTAAATCACTTTGTCAACCTCAGTTCAATGTTAGCACTCACAGTCTAGTCAGCAAGTTGTGGGCTCAAACTGTACTGCAGAGCTCTCAATGCACAATCTTGGCTCTGACAGCAATGTTGCACAGTTGGAGAGGCCATGAGCTAAATTGAGCCACATAGCACCCAATTTTAGATGCTACTGGCCATGTATGAACAAAAAGGGGGCTGAGATACTTGTGTATATTATCAAATGGCAAATGTACATAGGATAAACAGGAGGCATCCTTTACCATTGTCTGAATATTAGCCCATTTTTGGAACAAGCCTTTTCAATTATTTGCTTGCTAGACATTCGCTGAATCATTAAAAGTAAAAGCTTTTTCAGAAAAACTCTTTCACAATACTTGGTACGAAAGAGAATATCAAAATATCCCTATTACACTTCTGAATATTTGAAATGGTGGTAGTTACTAATTGAAAAAAGGGAATTGTTTATCGCTTATACTCAATGCTTTTATTTGAAATACAAGAATTATGGTAGTTTGAAACCTTTATCATCTTTGTATCCTTAGAGTCTGAACACATTAAAAGTAAGAAATATTTTCATTCCCTCGTCAGATTTCTTCCCAGTACAGTGAACTGTGAGACATAAGAATGGGGACATGAAAATGGTTCAATTCACAAGACAGTCAAAAATAATAGGAAATGCCATATTTGATTAATGGACAAGAATATTGTTGCAGACTTCTAAAGGGTTAAAGGGGAATTATTTTGGCAAAAGGAAGAATAGGATCTGATAGCTGCAAACATGGTCAATTCTGAGGTAACCGGCATTGTGGCAAACCATGGATTTTACCATGATTTTTACAATAAACTAAGTATTGAACTTGACGTAAAATCGTGCTAATTATTCAAAACTTAATGACCATTAAGGGCCTCATCTCATCGACGCTGGTATTATCCGAGCGGCAGGCAGGCCTATCATCATGGAGCGTGCATGGCAATTAAAATTATGCACCAATTTGTTACCTCCTTGTTGGTGGAGGAGGGAGGGGTCCCTCGCTGATCAAGGGACTGGATATTGGGAAGAGAGGTGTGTGGGAGGGGGTCCTGATGAGAGCCACCCTCCTCCCACCTTTGATGCTGACTCCCTCTGCAAGCCTCTCCCCATGACCCTGCCCCATAAAACACCCCCACACTTTATTTCCTAATTGGCCGGCAGCTCCTGGTAGGTGAGGCGTCTGCCCCCGGGGGCTTGATTCCAAGGGAATTGCCCACCGCTGCTTGGTTGGCTTCTGGTTCAGCGGGCCTTTCTGACAAGAGGCATGGCAAGTCTCTCGTTGGCTCTCCAAACCCCCCAGCAAAACCCCCAGTGCCTCAACAAGATTCAGCCCGACAATTCAAGCTGTGCACCTTCCACAACAAAGGTCAGCAGCTGAAATTAAAATACATAGCAGCAGATGTGTAGCTGATATATCTTCATAAATCTATAACTGAAGTTATATCCAACACAAAAACAGATTATATACGTTAGACATAGAACTGTTTATTTGCACTTTACAAAAGAAAGGTCTAAAACAGAGGGTATATTCATTACACACTACAAGCCTATAGTGAGACTGGGTTATTACCTTACAGATTTACACATATTCATTTTAAGCCAATTATTTATTAATTTTAAATGCACATGTCAGTTTTGCTGCTTTTGATTAATGCATTTATAAAAACCCATTAGAGATTTAAAACTATCTTTTACATCACTGGAACATCTTGATACATGACTAGTCATGTAAAAAAATCATAAGAATTAATTTATTATAAAAGTGGTTTACAGAAAAATGCGATTAGAATTTTTAACAAACCCTTTGTTGAGATAACCTCTCACTGAGTCTATTTTATTTTTAGATTCTACTTGCTAAAGTATCCATTTACATACTTTAAATGTATTATCCTGACTTTTAGTGCAAACATTAATAGAATATATATTAGATATTTGCATTATATTAATCATATTCAAGCATAGTGAATTATTCCGTATTTCTATCACCTATAAGATTTCTATGGCCAGGATTTTCCATTTTGGAGGAGGGGGAGTGGGAGCGGGCGTGGGCGGATGCAGGCATGGACCCAATCGCCACCCGCAATCGGGACCGCGCCGCCATTTTACGTGGGTGGGCCAATTAAAGCCCACCCAGCCTATTTCCCAACTCCTGTGGATAGCGGGAGTGTGTGGGCGGTAGTGGGCATGCACAGACCACCGGGTCCAATGGTGACCCGGCAATCTGTTTAAGAGAAGGCCTGGCAGCCTTTTGTAGGCTGCTCACAATGGCCAGTCCCAGGCCACACCGGAGGGGTTCAGGTGAGCAGGCCAGGCTTGGGGGAAGGGCAGAGGAGCAGGGCAGGCTGCAGGGTAGGCCAGAGGAGCAGGGCAGGCTGCAAGGTAGGCCAGAGGAGCAGGGCAGGCTGCAGGGTAGGCCAGAGGAGAAGGGCAGGCTGCAGGGTAGGCCAGAGGAGCAGGACAGGCTGCAGGGTAGGCCAGCAGGGGGCCAATGCGCCCCTCGTTTTCCTGATGACTGCCTTGCTGCCCTCCTCGAGGAGGTGGCAACAAAGTGGGAGGTGTTGGTCCCCCAGGATGGGAGGAGGAAGCCCCCCCTCACATGGCCAAACATGCCTGGGAGGAGGTGGTGAGCTCCCACAATGTGGTGCAGCACACCTGGATCCAGTGCCGCAAGTGCTTCAACGATTTGTTGCGCTCTGGCAGGGTAAGTACTATGTTGGCATTGGGCATTTAACCCAGCAGGTAGCCTTAACCCCTGAGGAGCCCCACCCCAAGTCTTACTGTCGTGACTGCATTGAATCATTTCGGACATTTTTCCTTTGCTGGGTGGCCAAGGAGATAGTGCCCATTCTGAGGTCAGCCTGAGTGGGTCATGAGGAGATGAGTTCTCCCCCACAGCATGTGTTGTTCTTAGTCTCACATGACTAGATTGGGGGCAACCTGGAGGAGCTGCAGCTAGGCGTGTAATGACAACTCCAGCACATGTCCTATTCAGGGTGATGAGAAGGTGGAAGGGGAACCTCAAGGTGTCGTGGCAAAGAACCATCTGCTGCCCTCTACACCACACTTTGTTGCGCCTCCTTGCTATGGGAGGAAATACCGTGTGGTTCCTAATGTGATGTAGGCAGCATATGTCCAAGGGGTCGGAGGCGGGGGTAGGGAGCAGGCCTAGCATCTTTGTCTGATGTGGGGAGAGGAGGCACTGGAGGCCTGATTAGCCCCACTCTGGTTGGCCTGCACAAGCAGAGTCCATGTGCAATTTGCCCTAATGAATGGTCTTCTCTCTTTTTCAGGAGAAGAACGCTCATAATGTGTCCAAGTGTGCGAGGACTAGGGGTGGCCAGGCACAGCTCTCCATATTAAGCCGGTTGAGCTGGAGAGGCATCATACACCCAGGGGCATTGGTGAGGCTGGGGTGACACGGCCAGGTATTTAAGGCCAACAGTGAGGTCCGCATTGTCCTCCCAACAGCCATAGCACTGAAGATTGTTAAATTAGTTATTGTTGCAACATTGCTGGGCTATTGGTTCTGGAAGGTTGCGAGCGTAATGAGCCAGGGGCACAGGGCTGAAGTTTGTCACTGGCTGCACGTTAACTGATCCACTGTCCTTGTTCTTCCCTTCAGCATCATCAGAGCACAGCCGGGAGGAGGAGCAGCAGAGACCCCCTTTCATGCCTGAGGGGCCTGAGGTCTCACCAGCATCACACCATTTCTGTGAGGCAGGCACCAGCGCAGATACTAGCACCTCGGTGAGAATTCAGACAGCGGCTAGTGTGCTGGGGCACAATGGTGAGGGCACATCACAGTCGCTGGAGGAGCTGGCAGAGACAGAGAGTGCCCATGGTGCCAGCAGTCGGAGGACTGCAGGGGACCAGGCACATGCTCAGTCGGTGCCTGATGATGTGCCTCTGGAGTCGTCCGCGACGCAGCAGGGACAGGAAATGCAGCCGGGTGTGTGGGAGCATCTGGAGGAGATACATGAGGCTATACTTGTCTTGGTCTCCGTGGTGGAGGAGTCTATGCTGATGATCGCCGAAGCAATGAGCTACAGGTCAGAGCACCATGCGTCCTCCATGGAGAGAGTGGCAACTCTCATGGAGAGGCCACTCCAGAAGACCGGCCAGGGCTTCCTGGGGATGCGCTCAGACCAGCAAGCCCTCACATCGGCATTGACCTCAGCTGGTCACTGGCAGTGTGGGAGATGGTGTGGATATCCAGCTTCCCAGCTCGGTGCCCATCCATCCAGGGTGAGCAGAGAGGTCCAAGGCAACCTCACATCAGCGCAGCAGCTGCCTGTCATCTCTGCGGGCTCCTCTCAGGGCGCTCGGGATGAGGGCACCAGCTCCTCCATCCCTCTCCCAGTGACTGGATCATCCAGTGAGGCTGCGATGACTGGGGAGATGCCAGCTGTGGAACTGGCATCTCCCTCCCAGGCGGGGCCAGCACAGGCTCCACAGGCCAGAGGACGACCGCCAAGGTCATCGAGGCCAACAGGACAGCAGAGTCAACACGAAATGAAAGCTTAAGGCACACCACAGGTTTTTCACTGGTGCTTTTGTGTTGACCCAAGATTAGCTCCTTTTGATTTCTTTTGGATTGTTGACACTATTGTTTAGTAATTGTGAGAACGTCTGATTCACACATTAAATGCCAGGTGTCTGACCATGGCTGAGGGTGACTTGTTTCTTCTGCATGCATATGTTTAAGAAAAGTGTCATGAGTGTTTCTTTGGACATTCAGCTTTATGTACAAGGCCCTTAGTTACTGCCAATAACCTGGCAGATTTTGCACTTAGGTATCATCTATCGGTAGCTCAGGCTTATCCAGGAGGTTCATCTGTGTTGTGCTAACTGAAGGTTCGTTGGATTAAAGCCTCCCGGGTGTCTCTGCCTCCTTGGTGTAGTCCCGGGTCAGCGTCTACCCCCTCAGCATTTCCCTGTGCATGCTCATCCTCGGAATCACTGCTGGACTCATCATGGGCAGCCGCAGACACGGCGTCAACATCTTCATCGTCCACTGCGTCCCCCCTTTCCAGCGCAAGATTGTGGAGAGCGCAGCATGCAACCACTAGCACCGAGACACGATCTGGGGGATACTGGAGTCGTCCCCTGAGCGGTCCAGGCATCGGAATAGCATCTTGAGAAGACCGATGGCTCTCTCCACCACAGCCCTCGTGGTACCGTGGCTCCTATTGTACCGCTGCTCAGCTTCTGTTCTTGGACAGCGGAGAGGCGTCATGAGCCACCTTCTGAGGGGATAGCCCTTGTCACCCAGCAGGCAACCATCCAGCCGAGCCAGAGCACTGAAGAGCCCCGGCACCTGGGAGTGTCTGAGGATGTAGACATCGTGGGAGCTGCCTGGGTACCTTGCACAGACTTGTAGAATCAGCATCCTGTGATCACACACTATCTGCACGTTCATGGAGCCCTTCCTGTTGATGAAGGCACCGGGCTCACCTGCTGGCACCTTGATGGTCACATGTGTACGGTCTATAGCACCCTGGACATGGGGGAAGCCAGCAATGCCGCGAAGCCTCTGGCTCACTGTGCCTGACTTGCCTGGTCCCAATGGAAGTGAATGAAGGTCAATGCACGTCTGAACAGAGCGTCTGTAACCTGCTTGACACAAGTGCAGACAGCTGATTGGTAGACACCGCAAAGATCACCCACCGAGCCCTGGAAGGAGCCAGAGGCATAGAAGTTGAGGGCGGCTGTGACCTTCAGAGCCATTGGCATGGGATGTCCACCCACACAGTTAGGGGAGATTTCAGCCCAATCATCTGACAGATATAGTTCACTGTCTCTTTGACAGTCAGAGCCTCCTTCAGCACTGTACCTCAGTCATATTGAGGTAGCTGTTTTGGCAGCAGGATAGTGGTGTCTTCTGCAGCCCCTTCCACCTTGGACAACCTCTTGGCCCTGCGCCCCTTGTGCCTGAGCCTGTCCTCCCAAAGGTGGCTCAGCTGGGGGCTGATTGTGCACTCCTGGCCTCCTCCTCCTTCTAGCCCTCCCTTCTTCCTCAGGGGAGCTGCTTCCAGTGGACAGATCAGATCCCATACCCAGGCGAAGGGAAGGCTTCCTGAAAGCTACAGGCCCAGAAAAGATTCCTCACTGCAGAGTGCTGACCTGAAGGTCAAGAGTCCCGAAAAAGCTGCTGGGGTGCGTTCTGAACTATTGCAGGTCATACAGGCAAGTTTAAAAGACTTTCTCCAATAAATACTTCACAAAGCAGATTCATGACCCCACCGAGCCCTCTCACCCCGCCCGTGGATGAGGTTAATAAAAAAGTCTCCTATCCGCCTGCCCGTTGCGCCCATGCGCCGACCCAAAGATCAGACGGGCGCTGAAAAATCGCCGTCGTTAGAAGACTAAAAGGCCTTAAGTGGCCTGTTAATTAATGGGGGGCACGCGTCAGACATCATCGCGCGCCTGCCCAGTGAAATATCACGATGGTGCACGGTGACATCAGGACGCTCACCCGACATCACCACGCCTCATTTTACACGTTGACATGTGGGGTCCACTCCCTGCACGTCAAGTGGAAAATCCTGCTCTATATTTCAGGACTTTGACTTGACTCTCGAGTCGTACTCAAGCGTTTTAACTTAAAATCTTTTTACAATGGCAATCACTTGAAACTCTAATTAACCTTTTGACATTACAAGCATGCTTCCAAACTTACCATTGATTTTGAGGGTGCAACATTTTTTTTTGTTCTACGATTCTGGTAAATAACTTTGCACCCTAAAACAGCGACTCATGCAAAATGGAAATTGCACAAAAGCTTGCATGATTCCAAGGGAGACAAATCAGCCAAGCGTACTCTAGAATTTCCTGACCCAAAAGTTCCCTGGGGATTCCAACAATTCCCCACTGGAGTTTCGGCAGAGCTTCCCAGGTGAAAGGCAGCTGGATTTGCTGGCACCCAGCTGTTTCTGCGAGTTTTGTTGCTGCGTTTCCACCTGCCCCATCCAAGGCAAATGAGGGACCGGTTGGGGTCGGGGAGAGGGGGAGGTTACTCTCTCGGTCAGGTGTTCCTGCTCCTGATCCTCATTAGTAAATGCAGCGCGGTAGTGGTGGACGGCATGCCAAGTGATTGCAGGCATCCTGGTGCCAGGTGTCAACTTTGCCTCAGTGGTAGCAATGGCAGTGGTAGTTCAAAGGTTATGCATGGGTTCAAGTTCCATTCCAAAGACTTTGGGCAGAAGTTTGTCAGTGGCGTGCGTTTCTATTGGCGGAATTGGAAGTGTGCACCAATTCCGTTCTCTTTCTTTTTGCTGGCTTTCTCGTGATTCTAATTAAAATTTAAAATGGTGGCGGCATGCGCAGGAGACGTGTAGGATCACACAGCGGCAGTTGCTTTTCAGTGGTGAAACCCGCCATCAGCCAACAATGCAGCAGCTATGGGTGGGCCATAAAAGAGCCTCCTGGTCAAACATGACATGGCAGTAACTTCCTTGCCCAACCTCATAGCCATAAACATAAGATTTATCGAGAGTGCAAATTTAAATTTCACTTGTAAATAATTCACATTGCATTGATTTCAATTTATTCATCGTTATATGTTAAGTCTAGCTTAGATAGAGATCTAAATGTACTGGCATGCCTCATGATTGGCATGCATTGATAGTTACAGGAGTGTCAGGGACGTTTCCTTTATTATGGAAGAAACAATGTTGTGTTTTTCTGTTCACTCTTTATTGAATGTTCGTGTTAGTGTCTAGTGTGGTACTCACCACCCTGTGGCACGTGGCTGTACTTGCAGGTTCAGCTGGCCCTCCGTTCTTTGCATTGTAAAGGACAAGAGGAACAGAGGAACATAGGACTCAGAAGCAGTTGTAGGCAATTCAGCCCTTCAAGACTGTTGTTTGATAAGATCATGGCTGAACTGGTTGTGGTCTCAACTCCACTTTCCTGTCCTCCCCTCATAACCTTTGTCCATCAAAAATCTATCTAACTCATATCTAACAAATTCAATGGCCCAGCCTACACTACTTTTTGGGGAAGAGTCACATTGCCCAAGATCACCCTCAGTAGGGATAACAGGAATGTTGTAGGTGAACTCAAAACCCTGGAAGAGCCCTGCCAGTCCGCAATTGGACCCACACTTGGGCAGCACTGTCCTTTCAGCCCCTCATTTTCTTACCTTGACTGACGTTCTCAGCAACCCCCACCATACCCAAGATGCCAGGCCCTTCCCACTTCATTCCTCCATGCCCCCCCCGCCTCCCCAACCTCCATCCTCCCTTTGAGCCCTCTTCCATTCTTCCATGTGTCTGAAACAACTCCACCCCACCCCACCCCACCCCATTCACCACTGACTCACTCTTGCCAGTCCTGAACCTCCATGCAAGCTGCCATTCTCCTGCCCCTCTCTCTTCTGCTGTAGAGTTCAACAAGGAAAACCACTGACCTCAGACACAACAGCACAAAGGTGCACGCCACCATTAAACAAACGTGAACTGGGTGCAACAAGATTCTCATGCGCCACTGACTTTATTTTAGAGGTAGGACTTCACTGAAAAAGTTTTATGCTACTGAGTATTCACTGCATGCAAATGTATTGCAATTATGAATCCACCACAGGATGGTGTGAGGCCCAAAGCACTGCAAACACGCCGCTGATTAATCTTAAGTCAAAATTTAATTTGCATCCTGCCTGATTCAGTCACTTTGCAACATTTCTCCTCCTTGTGGGCTCCATAAAATCCCCCCTTTGGCACCATTATCTCAATCAGCACTTTGGAGCAGTACAGAAGGAGGGATGGCCTGTTGAAGGTGCAATCTTTTGAATGAGACAGTAACTGAGATTTTGTCCATCCTTTCAGGTGGATTTTTAAGATCCTATGGTACTATTAGAAAAACAGGCAGCTTGTCCTGGCCAACATCTATTTCTTAACTAACAGCACCAAAAATGCTGTGCACAAATTGGCTCTCAGCCTATAAATTGAGGCTGGGCAGGAAACAGTCCTAGGGCCTCAACTGAGGTAAGACCAGGCTTCCCGTCTGAGACCTTGCCTCCTCCAGGTTAAAATCGCTGTGCAGTCAGGGCGGGCAGGAACCCAGAGGAAATCTCATCCCTTCAATTTCATGCTCCAGCCCCACACCCCACCTAAAAACCCGCTGGTGGAGGAGTATAAAATTCTGGCCATGGTCAAATGGGTGTTCAAAGAAGAATCCCAAAAGACACTGTATCCAACTAGTCTATGGCATTGTGGTGTCTACCACTCATTCTGTAACTTCCAGCTGCCAGGATTCACATCTGTTGAATTTTGAGGCCATTGTTATTATTTGACTAATAATTCAAATTAGGAATCAACCATATAGACACAAGCAACTTACTGAAATTCCATATTTTAACACACTGAATAGCACCTCTAGCAAGATAGAGGAACAGCAATTGCCTTATTGTCATGTTAAGCATTAGCTGTTGATATCAGCAACAGAAATTCGAGCCCACTCTCCCCAACCATTTCAATATCTTCCGAGACATCTGGGGAGCAGGGAATATTCATATTATTTGAACATATTCTGACGAAGTCTGTCTGTGAAGCTAATTTTGAAGGAGGCACGAGTACTGAATGCACTTATAGTCCCCGTACTGACTTTCTTTGTTAACTCCTCCACTGCTGAATGCTCCTGAGAACAACATTTCTTCCACTTAAATGTTTCAGCCAGTACATGTTAAATGCTTTAAAATTAAATTTGCAACTATTTCCATTACCGATTGCAAAAAAACCTTGCAATAAAACATTTGTTGAAGAACTATATCAGTTTAGCCTAACATAATATCCAGACAGCAAAATCCGGTTAAGAGTGTCTGGCTTTATTTGAACACATCACAGTGGCTTCCGTTGGCAAATTAGTTAGTTTGTGCTTACCTTTATCACTTTGCATCTCATCTGCGCAGAGACCATATGGCTATTTCTAAGGTTCCCTACTCGAAACATCAGGCACATTTTGCCATCACGCTGGGATATAACTGCGCTGTGGCTGAACATCAAAGTCTCTGCTCTTTTCTTTGGCTGGGACATTTTGATGAACATACACCCGATCAAAAAGGCATCCACGATGGAACCAAGCAAGGACTGGAACAAAAAGAGGATGATGCCCTCGGGGCATTTCTCGGTTATGTATCTGAAGCCATAACCGATAGTGGCCTCTGTTTCTATGAAGAAAAGAAAAGCGGATGGAAAATTGTAAACATTGGCCACACACGGGGTATAGTTCTCGCCATGGGTCTGGTTTATATCTCCTCGGATGTAGGCTATGATCCACCACATTGAAGCCATCACTAGCCAGGCAATTGTATAAGTCAGAATGAAGATTAGAAGGTTCCATCTCCACTTCAGATCCACTAAAGTAGTGAACAAGTCAGAAATGTACCTACTTGTCTCTCCGCCTAAGTTCCCATGCTGTACATTGCAACGGCCGTTCTTGTCTACAAACCTTTGCCTTTTCTTTTTTATGGGAGCATTGTAGGTGGAAACCCGGGAAGTATTCACAACTTGATAGTCTTCACCGAATTTTCTACGGAGTGCAGACATTCTTTCAGCAGCACACTGATACCATCAATCCTTGTCCGGTGTTGTTTTATTCTTGAGGCAACCCTAGTCTTTGTGTTATGAGACAGGTCCCCTTTCGAATCTGGAAGTTCGAGAGGCACTAAATAACATTGTTTAGTTGCTAGGTAGCCTAGGATTTTCACTTCGAAAGATGTTTCCCTGTTGCTAGGTGGCTTAACGCTTCCAGATAATGTAGGAAACTGGGGGCTGTCCTCGATTCAGCTGCTCTTGTGGTGTTCTGTGAAGGTAGAAGGCTCAGGAGAATGTGCAGCATTGTTACAGGAATGCTGCTGTGGTCTTGGAGACTCCCTGGGAACTGTATCCAGCATCACGGTGATTCTGGAGATAGGAGCTGTACACGGCAGCTGGCTGACCAATTGGAGCAGGCTGCTGCCTTGCAATGGTCCCTCAGGGAAGAGATAAACAGAATGAGTGAACAACAGGGAGAAAAAACAGAGGCGAACACATAGAAGGATAAAGTAAAATGAAAATGAGATTGGGAAATGGAACCATGAAGCAACATAACTAAAAAGGAGAGCAAGAAACAAATAATGTAAGTGAAGATTGCAAATCATTTTATTAATGCAAAGTTCAGACATCCAGAAAACTATCAAGTAGTATCACCACAATCATCATCATTTCAAATTAAATTTTGGATTTGTTGTTCATTAACTAGATGTCTTAATGATCATCATAGCAGTCTAGTGTAACAAATAAAAAGTCCTTATTCCAAGATGTAATTTGAATAAATTTAATTGAAATACGTTGGTTGAATAAAGAGAACAAGAAAAGTCTAAGCAGCATTGTAAAATCCAGATTTTTTTAGAAAACAAATATCAATTTATAATGGATTGAGATGAAAATGAGAATACTATTTCAACAAAACATAATGCTGCCCCCTACAGTTAGGAGTTATTCATAAAACTTAAAGAAACTGGATCTCTCCATGCATGTGGTGGGCTTTGTGTTTGTCTGAAATTCTTCTTGTGTGATTTTGCAGAGGTTTTAGGTGGGTTAATATCTCCAATGCAATAGCAAAGGAATTTCACACAAGCGTCTGATATCACATAATTTCAGGACACAGACCTAAGACCTAACATTCTCCTGTTCGTGAAACCTTATGAACTAAGACCTATATAAAAAATTGGTAAATATATCAAAGCAGCAACAGATTAAACTTCCATGCTCCAAGCATCCAAATCCCTGAGAAAGGGGAGTTAGAATTGCTGGCAGAAATTTGATTATGGATTTAAGATTGTCTTAAACTCCTGCATTCTGCAGGAGGCACATCAAACAGTTAACAGTTACAGTAGTTCAAACCTGGAATAACTGAGTATTTGGTGAGTTGGGAATAGTTCCAGATATTTCTGGTATTGATCGTTTACTGTTGTCATGAATAGGGACTGATAAGCTCACAATCATAGCTACTATCCCAGGCAACAGCTCAACCATCGTAGAGTTAATCAAAACATAGTGCGGGACAGTTCTAGAGGGGGTTCAGTCTCACTAATGTTAATGTTACTAAGGGAGACCACTTGGTTCAGGAAGGCCTGCAAGGACAGTCAACTATCTGACACATATGACCACTGAAGATCTTGATTTCCATCAACTTTTATACAACAGGGCATTAGAGCACTTGCCATTAGAAGCCTGCTACCACTCTCTCCCACTACACATTCCACACTACACATCCTGAACCAGCTGCGGACCAGCAATTGGAGGCAGGGAAACAGATGTAGGAGGGTTCTTTTTTACTCAGTCTTTCCAGTGAGCTCTGTGGGAAATAAAGAGCAACCAAATGGCTTGTCTTTTAACTCCTAGTCTGCCTGGTTCAAGCCAGGCAGACAAATTCGAAACTCCCCCCTTTTTTTCCTCTAGGATAAATTGATAATTGTGATTCTGCTGCTTTCCGTTCCTGTCAACTGTGTGCTACATATATTACTGTTTGGTGTCTGGACAACTAGTGCTGCATTTTCTACATAATGAAGGGATGACAGACTGGAAGGCACAGGGCTGGATTTTCACCACAACAGACAGCCTCTCCATCGTGGTGAAAATGGTGGACGTGCCTGAAAATCAGAAATCCCGCCTCCGAACACGGGACTCCCTATTTTCACAGGGGCAGGAATAGAGTCAGGCTGGGGTTCACACATGCATGGTTTGTGGAGGCAGCTGGCCATTTAAATCATCAGCTGCCTCCACTGAATTGGGATTTTGGGAGGCCAGGAGTGTGAAATCCAGAGTGTGCAGATTAAACCAGGTAAGATCTGCATTTGAACTTCATAGATCTGTTTGGATACTCAGGCGAGGTAAGTTACCCCTTTGGATCTGGTCCCAGGACACCTTTGATGGAGGTCAGGTGCCCTTTGGAATTGTTAAAAGAAGGCATAAATGTGTGTAAAAAGTGCTTAAACTCATTACTGTCAATCAAGTTCATTGGAAGTGTCAACATGCTTGTCAAATTCAACCGCCTAAACTGTCAGGAGCTGTCAGAACTGTCAAGAGGATTTGTCAAGACCATCAAGAGAACCTGTCAAAAACAACTGTCAAAGACAGCTGTCAAGCTGTCAAGGCATTTAAAAGGCCTGCCCTTTACATTTTTTGAAAAAACAATGTATGGCATATTTAAAAATATTGCTTGCTATGGATACAGGGGCACTGTTTGGTAAGAAGGGTATGGGGGCTTGGGGATCTGTACAGGGGCATGAAGAACACAGATGGGGCATGGGGAGCATGTGGGGGGATGAGTGGGGTGAGAGCTGGAGGGATGTTTGTGTTTTACTTTTTTCAACCTTTCAACAGTGTTGGTGCACAGAGGCAGGTCTTCTGGCCAACATGCCTCCACATCTGGCCAACATCTGCACTCGTTCCAGGGACTGACTTCTAATCCAGCTGCCTCCCCCACGTTCCCGGATCTGAAGTCGCAACTTCCAGGCCTCTCCTTTCTGGGTCATATACACAGAGCTGGGAAATGCCCCAGCTCTGTGCATCCGACCTAGGAGTGAAAATCTGGGGCACAGTAGCAGTGAATTAATTTTGTTAAATAATACAGCTCCACTGCTGATGGGTTTTTAATGATTTTTCATCATGTTTTCTGTTTGTGTGATGAATTTCCCATTACAGTTGTGGATGTGCTTGACAACTATATGCTCCCTTAGTTGCAAGACTGGTGGGTGGCTACATCCTGTCTGGCGCAAAAGTAAAACAGGAAAGGTTGCCAAACCATGGCTTACAAGGGAAATTACAGATAGTATTAGCTGCAAGGAAGAGGCATGCAAATTAGCCAGAAAAAACAATAGACCTGAGGATTGGGAGCAGTTTAGAATTCAGCAAAGGAGGACCAAGGGATTGATTAAGAAGGGGAAAATAGAGTATGAGAGTAAGCTTGCAAGGAACATAAAAATTGACTGTAAAAGTTTCTATAGGCATGTGAAGAGAAAAAAATTGGTGAAGACAAATGTAGGTCCCTTACAGTCAGAAACAGGGGAATTTATAATGGGGAACAAAGAAATGGCTGACCAACTAAATATATACTTTGGTTCTGTCTTCACAAAGGAGGACACTAATAACATACCAGAAATGTTGGGGAACACAGGGTTTAGTGAGAGAGAGGAACTGAAAGAAATCAGTATTAGGAAGAAAATGGTGTTGGGAAAATTGATGGGATTGAAGGCTGATATATCCCCGGGGCCTGATAATCTACATCCCAGAGTACTTAAGGAAGTGGCCCTAGAAATAGTGGATGCATTGGTGGTCATCTTCCAAGATTCTATAGACTATGGAACAGTTCCTACAGATTGGAGGGTAGTTAATGTAGCCCCACTATTTAAAAAGAGAGGCAGAGAGAACACAGGAAATTATAGACCAGTCAGCCTGACGTCGACAGTGGGGACAATTCTAGAGTCCATTATAAAAGATTTAATAGCTGAGCACATGGAAAACAGCAGCAGAATCAGACAGAGTCAGCATGGATTTATGAAAGGGAAATCATGCTTGACAAATCTACTGGAATTTTTTGAGGATGTAACTAGTAGAGTTGATGAGGGGGAGCCAGTGGATGTGGTTTATTTGCACTTTCAGAAGGCTTTTGACAAAGTGCCACATAAGAGATTGGTGTAAAATACATGGGATTGGGGGTACTGTATTGAGATGGATAGAAAACTAGTTGGCAGACAGGAATCAAAGAGTAGGAATAAATGGGTCTTTTTCCGAATGGCAGGCAGTGACTAGTGAGGTAACGCAGAAATCGGTGCTGGGACCCCAGTTATTCACAATATATATTAATGAATTAGATGAGGGAATTAAATGTAATATCTCGAAATTCGCAGATGACACAAAGCTGGATGGGAGGGTGAGCTGTGAGGAGGATGTAGAGATGCTTCATTGTGATTTGGACAAGCTGAGTGAGTGGGCAAATGCATTGCAGATACAGTATAATGTGGATAAATGTGAGGTTATCCACTTTGGTAGCAAAAACAGGGTAGATGCAGGAAGGATGTTCCCGATGGTGGGGGAGTCCAGAACCAGGGGTCACAGACTGAGGATATGGGGTAGACCATTTAGGACTGAGATGAGGAGAAATCTCTTCACCTAGAGAGTGGTGAGCCTGTGGAATTTGTTACCACAGAAGGTAGTTGAGGCCAAAACATTGTATGTTTTCAAGAAGGAGTTAGATATTGCTCTTGGGACGAAAGGGATCAAAGAGTATGGGTAGAAAGCGGGAGCAGGCTATTGAGTTGGATGATCAGCCATGATCATAATGAATGGCGGGGCAGGCTCGAAGGGCCGATTAGCCTATTCCTGCTCCTAGTTTCTATGTTTCTATGTTTCTACATTGATAACTGGTGAACTGCAAGCATCTGATAACTAACTGCAACTAACCCTGAAATCAGGGCAAGGGGTTTGTGTCTTCATTAGGGCTCTGTGCTTTCTGAGGCAGCACTTCAACAGTGCAAGCACCTCAACAAGTCAGATCCCTTTATAGGAAGGCTAATCAGAACTTTTGCTGGCAGGTTTCCAGGATCTTGCAGGCCATGACCACACAGGCCTCATATCCATTCTAACTGTGACTTGTATGTTGGAGTTTTCCCAGCATACAGATGGAAGGATAGAATGGAGGTTGGAGTCATGGGAAGTCTGTTCATTCTGCATGGACTGTTACTAAATCAAGAGCTAAGTTTTAGATAGATAAGAATTGCACCTAACCCAGGTCCTGTCAAAACTGAAAGGCCCATCATTTCCTGGTCCTGTCCAATCTTGCTTCCTGCTTATGGCCAATATGCTGCATATGGCTAATTTTGCAGGCCCTGAAGGAAATTCATGGTCAATATCTGGAATTCTTGAAGCACCAACAAATTCTTTGTGACAAAGTCTCTGATGATGACTTATTTGAGATGATTGCATTCAGTTTTCGTAATTCTGCTGTATTTGTCGTAAGTCATGAGAGAGTCCCTGGATTTTAGTGATTCCTTTTCTTTGATGTTTAAACACAACTGAGAGGAACAACATCATCTTTCAGGTTTGGTTGAGTTAGCATTCAAAAGAGCAATACAATCTTACCCCATGACAATTATACCAATCTTGTCACAGTGCTATTGAAATCATTTCAGACCAGCAAAGTCTTGGTTACACTTCACACAAAATTGGTAGCATGTCTGGTGGCCATTGATCTGAAAATGAGCATTCAGAAGGTTTTGGGAATTCTTCCATTAATTTCCTACGTTACAACAGTGACTGCACTTCATTAGCTGTGAAGCGCTTTGAGATGTCCGGAGGTTGTGAAAGGAGTCACAAGTGTTCCTTGCTTCAATTTTGCCTTCCAACATTGATGCCCAAAACCATTGTCCAAGTGAGTTGAATTTGTCACTGAATACATCATATATCTTTTACACTGCAGCTTACCCTCATATAAGTAAACATGCTGTGTTCCTACTTCAAAGTAATTTTATATTCTTGCCTCTTCTTTGTGCTTCTTTTTCAACATGGTCATCCATATCTTCAAAACTGGAGAGAAAACATTTCCTTTAGATGACATATTACCAACATTTTTATATGTTGGGGAGCTGTCTTCACATTTCCATCTTAACAATCTTTACTCGAGCCTCTATTATTATTGTCGCTGTGCTGTACTCACTCGCTCATAGACTCAAGAATAACAATTTATTACGAGGTTAATAGTACTTGAAGGGATACTAACAAGTGTACTGTATTTATAAAAGTCCTGAAGAAATAATTAGAGATGCCCTCCTCTAGATGAAACCAGCATCTCAAAGCATCATTACTCCAATGCTTTCTTTTTTGGTCTCCCACCCTCTATAAACACAAATTTGTCTCTAACTGTCACACGTATTCTGTCCCCGAATGTACCACCCACTCATCACCCCCGTTTTTGGCAGCTCTACAAATTAATGGACATTATCTAAAGACATGTTGTTGGCATTGTTGGAGATGGTATTAACCCTGGCAACTTGAAGTGATATGTAGCCATACAATGCAGAATGACTAATGCTATTAATACACCCTCAAAAGCTTTGATTTAGCCTGAAGCATAATGTTCCAAGAGGACATGGTGACCTTGACAACCCTTACTGTCACAGTTCTTTTGATGGCAGTCATCTGCAGGTTAGATTCCAACAGGTAGCATATTCCCATCACTGCCTCCTTGATTAAATAGTACCTGTGGAAATAATTTCCCTTAGATATTCCCTAGAACTAGGGATGAGGTGGACCATTTAGGACTGAGATGAGGAGAAATGGCTTCACTCAACGCGATTTGAATCTTTGGAATTCACTAAGCCAAGGTGCTATGGATGTTCAGTTGTTAAGCATATTCAAGACAGAGATCAATTGACATTTTGGTACTAAGGGAATTAAGAGATATAGGACTAGTGTGGGAAGGTGAAATTGAGGTAGAAGCTTAGCCATGATCATAGAGAATGGTGGAGGAAGCTCAAAGTACCAAATGACCTATTCCTGCTCTATTTCTTATTTTCTAATATAGGTAGGCATGCCTGTTATATATACTGTCCCAGTTGCGTGTGTAAGGTTAGATGAAAGCTGTCTATCTCTAGTGCAAACAAATCTGTCTTGCATTCCTCTCCACATCCAAAAAGCAAAAATAGAGAATAGCACTTGATCCACGGCAAATTTTCAGTGTTTAGATTGCTGCAATGAAATATGTAGCAGCACTACTATAAATAGTCAATTCTTGAAAACATGCATCCTGCTTTCCCTTCAAAGATCTTTCATTTGGGGAGCTGAGCAGCTGGTACATTCCCCACAAGAACACTGGGGCATTTTGCCAGCCTCATTTTCATGTTATTATTGTGGAATTTAATATTTAAATGAATCTTTTACACAAAAAAGACCAACCAAAAAAATCTGCACTGTGATTTGTGCAAGATTCCAAAGATGTGGTTCTGTGCCCAATGTCCCATCCCTTGTTTGCCTAATCCAAGTATGGGTCATTCACTGGTTAGAAAATCCAGCCAATTATAGTAAATGTTGGAGTCTATTATAAAGGATGTAATAGCAGGGCATTTAGAAATACATAATCTAATCAAGCAGACCCAGCATGGCATCATGAAAGGGAAATCATGCCTGACAAATTTATTAGAATTCATTGAGGAGGTAACATGCAGGATAGATAAAGGGGAACCAGAAGATGTAATATATTTGGATTTCCAAAAGGCTTTCAATAAGGTACCTCACATAAGGCTACTTAATAAGATAAGAGTCCATGGTGTTGGGAGTAGTATATTAGCATGGATAGAGGATTGGCTAACTAATAGAAGACAGAGAGTTGGGATAAGGGGGGCATTTTCAGGATGGCAACCTGTAACTAGTGGAGTGCCACAGGGATCTGTGCTGGGACTTCAATTATTTACAATATATATTAATGACTTAGATGAGGGAAGTGAGTGTACTGTCGCCAGGTTTGCAGATGACACAAAAATAGGTGAGAAGGCAAGTGGTGAGGATGACTCAAGGAGTCTACTTAGAGATCTAGACAGGTTAAGTGAGTGGGCAAAATCTTGGCAGATGGAATATAACATAGAAAAATGTGAGGTTAAGCACTTTGACAGGAAGAATAGAGGAGCTGAAGATTACTTAAATGGAGAAAGACTGCAGAAGGCTGCAGCACAGAGGGATTTGGGAATCCTTGTGTATGAACCCCAAAAACGCTAACATACAGGTTCAACAGGTAAAAGGGAAGGCACATGGAATGTTGGCCTTTATTTCAAAGGGGATAGAATATAAAAATAGGGAAGTCTTGCTAAAACTATACAAGGCACTGGTTAGACACACCTAGAATACTGTGAACAATTTTGGTCCGCTTATCTAAGGAAAGATATACTGGCATTGGAGGCAGTCCAGAGAAGCTTCACTAGGTTGATCCCAGGTATGGAGGGATTTTCTTATGAGGAGAGGTTGAGTAGATTTGGCCTGTACTCATTTCAGTTTAGAAGAATGAGAGGCGACCTTATTGAAACATATAAGAATCTTAGGGGGCTTGACAGGGTAGATGCTGAGAGGTTGTTTCCCCTTGTGGGAGAGTCTAGGGCCAGAGGGCATAATCTCAGAGTAAGGGGTCGCCCATTTAAAACAGAGATGAGGAAGAATTTCTTCTCTCAGAGGGTAGTCAATCTGTGGAATTCTTTACCGCAGAGGGCTATAGAGGCTGGGTCATTAAGTATATTCAAGGCTGAAATAGACAGATTTTTAATCAGTAAGGGAATCAAGGGTTATGGGAAAAGTCAGGAAAGTAGAGTTGAGGATTATCAGATTAGCCATGATTTCATTGAATGGCTGAGCAGACTCGATGTGCCGAATGGCTTACTCCTTATGGTCATACGGTCTATAGTAAGGCATTTTTCTAGAGTTTGAAAGCACTGTCAACATTCTGGACCAAAGGCATTGGTTTGTGTATTATTTCCCATTTTTTTAAAATCCCATTTCATTATTATAAGGAACCAGTAAGAAAAACCACGATAACTTTTCTACAAAACAAAGGGCAAAGAATATGATGGAGGTTCAACTCCATTTCACCATCAGTAACCAATGCTTGGGAACCATCCCTTAGCTTGCCTAGTTACAACTTGTATGTTACACCAGGAGATCAGGGAAGTAAGGAAACTAAAAACAGAGGTATAGACTCATCATACAAAACAAAGGTTGACTGTCCCTTCTAAGATGAGGCAAGGAATTCCAAATCCAACATGACCAGTACACATGTTGGTCAATACTGGCATTTTAATTAATGACACATGTTAGATTTAAAAGGTAAACTGGTTACCAAGTATGATTTATAATTGTTTAGATGTCCAATCTTTGTGGTTATTGTAGGCCTGTAGTAAATGTGTAACATTGAAGGACAGCAAATTGTTATTATCACAAGAACATTCCTTGCAATATTTTAATGTACTATGGGGGGAGCTGGTGGAGTAGTGGTAATCCAGAGACCTAGGATAATGTTCTAGGGACCCAGGTTTGAATTTGAATTCAATAAAAATTTGGAATTAAAAGTCTAATGATGAACATGAAACCATTGTCAATTGTCGTAAAAACCCATCTGGCTTACTGATATCCTTTAGGGAAGGAAATCTGTTGTCCTTACTTGGTCTGGCCTACATGTGACTCCAGATCCACAATAATGTGGTTTACTCTTAAATGCCCTCTGAACAAGGGCAATTAGAGATGGGCAATAAATGCTGCCCTAGCCAGCGACACCCACATCCCATGAACGAATAAAAAAAAAGTCCAAATGATATTCTTTCTGTAATCAGCAGTAACACAATAAATCCTGTCATATCCTTCATTTGTCCAACTCTCACTGCATGTAATGGGGTTTCCACTATAGTGTATAATTTTAATATTTCTCAACAACCTCTTCACTAGATACTTGAATTATTCAAACACAACCCCATCCAAACATTATAATAAGTATTTAGCTTTGTAAGCGTATAACACAAAACTGACCTCACCCATGACTTCTGTGTTACACTGTTACTAATATTATTTACATTTCTGACCACTATTGCTGAGGAAAAATAATTGTGATGGAGCTGGATCATTTTACTCCAGTACAAATGATATATTTTTCCCCTAAGGGCACATCCTATCCAGATTAAAACCAATTTGCTGCTTGCAAAAAAAATCAAAACACAATTGAAATGTATGTATAAAAATGGCTCCATTCAACTTGATCAATCAGGAATTAACTCCCTCAGCCACCTGATTTCAGCTCCCTCCAATCTTTCTGTGGACTAGCTAGAATGACAGATAGAACAATGAATTTATGCCACCAATCACTGTCCTGTGCCTTGCCATAACATATAGGCTAATGTTTGTTAACTGCAGTCTGCTTAGCCACTCGCAAAGAAAGTGGTGACAGTGGAAGGTAGCAGATGTGGTACTTCAGTTATAAGTAATTTTATAACTAGTGGATCTGCCATGACAGTACTCATACTGTTATTGTGAAAGTATAAACATCAGAAAATTCAGCTGGGAAATATATATAAATGTTAATAACCTGTGCAAGTTGCACAGACTTGAACTGATTACTAAAAAAATGACTTTCATTGTTAAACTTCTAGTCATTTACAACACTGATTTTTTTTTTTTAAACTATAATTGATTAATGAGGTAAAGGGGTAATTTTCTGCCTTTGTGTTCTGTCACAGAGCATTCCATGCCAGGAGTGACATAGGAATATCTGGCCTGGTAGATAGTGCAGCTATTAGGCAGGCTATCCCACAGAAAATCAGGCAAGTTTCTAATCCATCATGCCTGCTATTATGATATGTGCGCTGGCTAAGTAATGGGCTACATTTTTTTTATTCCTTCATGGGATGTGGGCATTGCTGACTAGGCCAGTATTTATTGCCCACTCCTTATTGCCCTTGAAAAGGTGGTGGTGCACTGCCTTCTCGAACCGCTTCAGTTCATGTGGTGCAGGTACATCCACAGTGCTGTTAGGGAGAAACATCCAGGATTTTGACCTAGCGACAGTAAAGAAACAGTGATATATTTCCAAGTCAGGATGATGAGTGGCTTGGAGGGGAACTTGCAGGTGGTAGTGTTCCCATGTTTCTGCTGCCCTTGTCCTTCTAGGTGGTAGAGGTCAATATTTGGGAGGTGCTGTGAAAGGGTCCTTGGACAGTTGTTGCAGTGCATCTTGTAGATGGTACACACTGCTGCCATTGTGCATCAGTGGTGAAGGGAGTGGATGTTGAAGGTGATGGATAAGGTGCCAGTCAAGTAGGCTGTTTTGTCCTAGATGTGTTGAGTTTCTTGAGTGTTGTTGGAGCTGCACTCATCCAGGCAACTGGAAAGTAATCCTTCACACTTCTGACTTGTGCCTTGTAGATGGTGGACAAGCTTTGGGGACTCAATAGGTGAGTTATTCTTCGCAGAATTCGAAGACTCTGACCTGCCCTTGTAGCCACAGTATTTATATGGCTAGTCCAGTTCAGTTTCTCGTCAATGGTAACCCCCAGGATGTTGATAGTGGAGTATTGAATGATGGTACTGCCAATGAATGTCAAGGAGAGATGGTTGGATTCTCTTTTGTTGGAGACGGTCATTGACTGGCACTTGTGTGGAGAGAATATTAGTTGCCACTTATCAGCCCAAGTGTGAATGTTGTCCAGGTCTTGCTGCATATGGGACGGACTGTTTCAGTATCTGAGGAGTCACGAATGGTGCTGAACTTTGCGTAATCAGCAGCGAACATTCCCATTTATGACCTTATGATGGAGGGAAGGTCATAGCTAAAGCAGCTGAAGATGGTTGTGCCTAGGACATTACCCTGAGGAACTCCTGCAGCGATGTCCTGGGACTGAGATGATTGGACATCAACAAACTCAGCCATCTTCCTTTGTAAGTATGATAAGGGGAGCAGCAATCAGATTAGGAATTAACAGTGCCCAAGGGAGTAGTGAGGAAAGAGGTGGCCAGCCGTGGTCCATGTCCTCTGAACGGGTGGCCTGGAGAATCAATCCTGTTTTTCCTGCATCCATGTTCAGATAATAATATTTCAATATGTGACCCAGTTGGATGCAGCTTGTGGCAATCCCTTTAATCTCCTGAATGTATCTGGTGCCAGAAGACTCAGGGCAAACCAATCTTGTAGCAGAAAGCCTCAAACAGATGTTGGGCTCCTTATTTGCCCCTTGCATTTCAAACATGGGCACCATGTGGACTTTTTTGACTTTGACCAAGGTGACAAGCTTCTGACTTGCATTGAGTGTGCACTTCCTGCCAGCCATCCCCAGAGGTGTGGGCCACTGTTCAGTTCCCAATTTCTATGTGAATGGCTCTGGGCTTCATCCAGGCACCAGATTTTCCAGCTGCCTAGGGGAGGTGGACTCCAGCTCATACATTGTTCCCCCCACCACATTGAAACCGGATGCCATCTTACTGAGCCCATAAAATCTGATGTCAACACTGGAGGGAATTCACGTACATGATCCCAACCTCACCATCATAATCACACATGGATTTTTGGGGCATGGTAATTTTTTCTATTCCATACAAGTGCTGATTTATGTGACTCATACAGGGTAAAGAGTTACAGTGGAAATGTAGGTGGGTTCAGTTAGGTGGGAGTAAAGCCGCCTTCACTAACTGTGGGGTTTGATATGGGACCAAAGTAGATCTCCAGCTACAGAATTGCCAGGGGTGTTTTCATTTCAGACCTATATCATTGGTTCCTGTGAGGGGTAGCAGGTTACATGCCCTCTGATAACATTCCCTGTTTTTATTTACTCCACGGCAGGCAGTCTGAAAGTATTGGATTCATGAAACATCTGCAACGTGAAGATTTGTTCTAGCATGCCAGGTAGTAGCAAAGAACAGAGATTTCAGAGCTAATTCAATGTGCTTTTTACTGTGCAGACACTTGATTCTGTAATGTGGCTATCAGTCAACAACCCCCAGGATGAAAGTCGAAGCTGCAAGTGTTTTGCACTTCAACAAGCTTACCTATCGAAGGATATGATGCAAGGAGAAATAAGCAGAATAAAGCTACAGATCAGACGCAATCTAATTGAACAGTGGAACTGGTTTGAGGGGCTGAATCGCTAGCCCATTCCTCATGGCCAATATCAGCATAGATCCATCTTTGAACTGTAATAATAACATTAAGTATTTGTGAGTTTTGGCATCACATGATGCTTTACCCTGCATTCAATTAGCACTTCTCATCTACTTGGAACTTTTAAATGTAACAATAATTAAATATTCAAAAACTGAGAACAGCAATTACTGTTGCGATGGCTTATAGTGCATCTCATGCGTCCTCTCTTGTGGTATTAGAATTACCATAATAGAGACACCTGAAGAGACATTTTGAAATCTTTTTATGGTCGGGAGTTTTCAAAGCATTGAAGCTTATTTTCTGGTCCTAATTCATCCAAGCTGCGTCTTCCCTTTTACATAGGGAAGATGCTTTGATAAGTTGATGAAAGGATGATGCAAAATGTGCAAAGAAATAGGATTTCTCCACTTCTAAATTGAGAAATGTTGGTAAAGGGCTATGTGGATAGATCAGGATTCCAAAAGCATTGAACAGAGTACGAGAGGTGAATTGAGAGAGAAGTGGCAGTGAGGTAATGTGTAACAACTTAGTTTTTTTATTAAAGACTGCAAATAGTAGGACTCTTGTGACAAGGGGAATAGGAAGTTCCACAGTTTTGAGGCCCATGGGAAGAATGAGTTTGAGTAAGAGATAGTACAATAAATTTTGTTCTTCACACATTGAGGGTGCAGCAATGAAAAATAACTTATTGGAAAGTATGAGTAAGGCCTTGAGAGAAACAATCAGGATCAATTCAGATAAGAAATGTCAATAAAATAGAGAAAGATAAGAAAAATTGCAACGGGAAAATAGTTCTAAATATTATTCATGCATAAATTTTTAAGTCAAATTATTACATAGTTAATATCTGGGAGTAAATGTAATCTAAGGCCAGAATTTTCCAGTCCTGTTTGTGACGGGTGTCCTGGCGGGTGTGAGAGGACAATAAGGGTAGATGGAACACCACCACCTGGAAGTTCCCCTCCAAGTCACTCACCATCCTGACTTGGAAATATATCGCTGTTCCTTCACTGTCGCTGGGTCAAAATCCTGGAACTCTTTCCCTAACAGCACTGTGGGTGTACCTACACCGCATGGACCGCAGCGGTTCAAGAAGGCAGCTCACCACCACCTTCTCAAAGACAGTTAGGGATGGGCAATAAATGCTGGCCTAACAGCGAAGCCCACATCCGGTGAATGGATTTTAAAAAATGGCCAGAAAGCCAAAAAAAAGGCCTCCGTGATTCCAGTTTGCGATCGTCCGCTTCACCCATCAATGGCAGGCCACATTTCCCACTGCCACACGTCGGGAACCTAACTTCAATACTTTAGCATCTCAGTATAAGCCCTGCTTGCTGGAATCATCGCCCCATGCTGGATCATCGGGCAATCGAGCCAACATGTTTCACAATTGTACATAAGTAACATGCACCTGGTGAGCTGCACTTTGCTCAGAACTTTGAGGTTTGTTTGCCCACCTTGCTTCAGGCAGCACTTGCAGTCATCAGCACCAGGCTTCACAGACAGCACCACAACACTTTTAGGGGGGCTACTGGGCAGGTATCTACCTCCAGACCATCTGTATGGTGGGGGTGGCTTTCAATGGCTGCAGGGCTAGGGCTTGCTTGGGGAAGGGGGAGAAGTGGCCTCAGGCAAGGGAAGAGGCTGCAGGATGAGGGCTGTAATGGGGAAGGAGGGTATCCCAGCGTGTATTTGGGGGCACATGTTGACCTGTGCAAGTGGCCTCAAGATGGTGAGGGCTGAGGAGGCAATCTCCAGAGGAGATGAGGCCAGATGGAGATGTTTGAGTGTGTGTGTGCGAGAATGGGTGGTGATGTCCCTTAAGTTGGCAGTGAGTGAGATGCCAGTGAATGTGTGATGGGCTTGAGTGTGAGAGTTTAGAGTGATAAGATGGTGGCCTTACCCTGGTGGCACAGATGAGATCATTCATCCGCTTCCTGCACTGGTTGGCTGGCCTCTTGTATGCGGTGTTGGCACTGACCAACACTGCCACCGCCTCCCAAGCTATAGTGGTGAGATTGCTGGACCTCCTGCGGGGCTGGAGGACATTGCGATGGGCCTCCAAAAGACATACCAGTGACGGGTCACTGAACTCCTCTTGGCTTTTAGGACCATATCTTTACTGGCGCAGGCCTGGGCTGCAATCATTGAGAACTGTGTGCGTGGCTGCAGTTTAGATATGGCACCCGGAGTGAGGAAACAGTGAGGTAACGGAGTGGTGGGTGATTCAGAGACCGTCCTGTGGTTGCATAATTAATGAGTCAGGAAGCGGACGATACGGTGCAAAAACCTGCTATTGCGGCCGGCAGGTAAAACCTGCCATTGCGGCCCGCTACCATGCATAGTGCAATTCTGAGATGATTCTGCCCTAAAAGTCCTAAATTGTGTTATAAGATACACATGGGTAGCTTTCTGTCTTTGTTACATGAGTAGTAATCCAGTGAAGTGGCCATTATAAAATCTGACCTATTTCCATCCTATTGAGGCATATATATACATCGTTTCAAGCCAGAGGTTTTATTAAATCCATAAAACCTACCCCGTCCAGCATTTGGGCAGAATTTCCCTTGCCCACCAGCATCGGGCGTGTTCAGTAGTGTGAGCACACAATATAGCACGATCGGTTTTGACAGCTGGCGATTCTCTGCTCAGCCTGCCAATGACAGGCCGCATTTCACGCCATCGGACATCAGGAACATCATAGTAATACATCAGCATATCATTACTAGGCCTGCCCACCGGAATTGTCTCCCCACCCCCAACCCCTCCCCCCATGCCACTGGATCGTCCGTCCACATCAGTGGGAAAACAAGCCGACGTGTTTCACAACAACACATAAGTGGCGTGTACTTGGCGGCCTGCACTTTGAGGGGAGCTCGGAGGTGAGTACATAGTAACGTTGTGCAGCGCTCACCAGGGTCGCCTGTTGGACTTAAAGCTTGAGGGGCGCTGGCCGGTCAGGGTTAAAGGCAGCCCAGCCGTTGAGGCAACTTGTTAGGGGGAATGGTCAAGCGCCTGCTGTTGAATATAGCACACAAGCATTAGGGGTGGGGGGTGGGGGTGAGGGAAGAGGCCACGCATTAGGGAAACCTGTATAAAGTGACCATTCCTCTGCGACCCAGACAGTTCAGGCACAGCCACATTGATATGATTGGAGTCGGGCTTCTATTCTATCTGCGCACTCAAGCAATGCAAAGACATCAAAGTTCCACCATGTGCTCCAAAGCTTTTCACCCCACCTTGAGGGATCTCACAAGCCACCACCCACAAATGCACCCATGAGGTCACGGATGCCATCTTCGGGAGGGCACAAAACTTTGTGCATTTCACCTGGGACCAGGACAGTCAGGATGCAAGAGCGATTGGATTCGCCCAGATCTCAGGTTTCCCACAGGTTCAGGGTGTGATCAACTGCATTCACATGGCGCCCAAACCTCCATCGCAACACGACGTGAACTATATCAACCTTAAGGACTTCCATTGACTGAATGTGCAGCTGATGTGCAACTACCAGAAACGCATTCTGTAAGTGTGCGCACGGTTTCCAGGGAGTGTGAATGACTCCTACATCCTCAGTCAGTCACAGATCCCTGGCATCTTCCAGGGTCCACAGAGGCTACAGGGATGGCTCCTCTGGGACAAGGGCTACCTGCAGAGGCCTTGGCTGATGCCACCCGTGCAGCAGCCTCAGACTGCAGCAGAGCGAGGGTATAATGCGGCTCAGGCTGCAACTCACAACTTGGTGGAGAGACCACTGGGATACTGAAAATGAAGTTCCAATGCCTGGACCGATCTAGTGGAGCCCTGCAATACAGTCCACAGAGGGCGTCACACATTGTCGTCGCCTGCTGCGCCCTTTACAACCTGGCGCTCCAATGGGGAGAGGAGCTGGCTGAAGAGGAGATGGAAGAGCTCGAGGTCTCCTCCGTGATGAGGAGGACGCCAATAGGGATAAGGGTGAGGAGGCCCTTGGAGGTGACAATAACAGGGATGAGGCCCTCGCACTTGCTGGACGAGGCAGGCGCACTCAGGAGGCCCTCATGGCTGCTAGATTTGAGGAGGATGATGACGACATGCAGTGAGGTGACCCCTTAAATCCCCACATTGCATCTGTGAATGTTTGACTTCAGTCTGGATTATGGCAGCGTGAATATCCTCTCTGAGAATGCTCCTCTCGTGGAGATGCAGTGGAGGCCTAAATAGTCGCTCCATTGCAGGAAGATGATGACCACATGCAGTGAGGACACTCCACAGATCTTCACAAAGCCTCTGAGAAAGTCTGACTCCTGTCTGGCTAAGGGCAGCTCGATTGAGCTCTGTGATCAGGGTCATAACATAGAATCGCAGCCATGAAACTTCAGAAGCATTTGATCTTTCGTCCGCCTTCAGCATCTGAGCCATTCAGGAGCACAGCATCACTGGTCACAGATGCTGAAGAGATGGGGGCCAGCCCCACCTTAAAGGTGCTCAGAGCGCACAGAGAGAATGACAGAACTCTGTGACACCTGTCCAATACACTCTGGCAGCAATGGTGCAGGTATTGGTAATGTGTCCAGGGAGTGTGAGGCTGGACCATCACTTTGGTCCGGAGGCCGCACAGAGCACGGGGAAGAGGCCCTGGGCTGAGACACATGAATTTATTTTGTGCAGAAAGGTTCCACATCTGAGTGACAAGAACACTACTCATCAGAACAAGGAGTCATAGGCAGGGAGACCTTCTTGGGAGTTTATTGACAACAGTGAACATTATACACAAGTGATTAACACCCATGTCCAGGCTGTGCAACTAATTCTTCTTAACCTTCCTAATCCTGCTGCTACATCCTGGTGCTCCCCAGAAATCCACAGTGGAGGTGGAGGCAGCCTGGTGACTGCTACATCCTGTCTGTCCTGACCTTGGCAGGCGTCCTCTGGAGGACTGAGACTTGGAGGGCCCTGGCCTACTTTCAGGGTCCTGCTGTGTGGCAGTGGTACTCTCCTTGGCCTGTGGAGCTGGAGCTGCTGAGGTCACAGGAAGAGGGGATTCGGATGAGCCGGTCACTCCCAGAGTCTCCTGGATGGATGGCCCTAGGATGTGCACCTGCTGATCCTCCTCCCTATGGGTGCCCGAGGGCCCCAGGCTGACTCTTGAGGAAAAGGGGTAGCTGGAGTGAGATCAGGCTGCCCTGCACCACTCTCACATGCACATTGCTGGAGGCCAACCATGGCCTTCAGCAGAGCAGGAATAATGTCCTGGACCAAGGTCTTCATGGCGGCCGCCATCCTACCAGTGTTGACCTCAGTGCATTGGCATGCCAGTGATATTACCTCAGTCTGAAGGTGGATGGAGTCCTCCATCATGCCTTGCAATCTAGGGAGTGCAGTTGACATCCCTTCCTGATATTAGACCATAAGACCATAAAACATAGGAGCAGAAATTAGGCCATTCGGCCCATCAAGTCTGCTCCGCCATTCAATCATGGCTGATAAGTTTCTCAACCCCATTCTCCCGCCTTCTCCCCGTAACCTTTGATCCCCTTACCAATCAAGAACCCATCTATCTCGGTCTTAAATTCACTCAATGACCTGGCCACCACAGCCTTCTGTGGCAATGAATTCCATATATTCACCACTCTCTGGCTAAAGAAGTTTCTCCTCATCTCTGTTCTAAAAGGTCTTCCCTTTACTCTGAGGCTGTGCCCTCGGGTCCTAGTCTCTCCTACTAATGGAAATATCTTCCCCACCTCCACTCTATCCAGGCCTTTCAGTATTCTGTAAGTTTCAATCAGATCCCCCCTCTTCCTTCTAAACTCCATCGAGTATAGACCCAGGTCCTCAAATGTTCCTCATATGTTAAGCCTTTCATTCCTGGGATCAATCTTGTGAACTTCCTCTGGACCCTCTCCAGGGCCAGCACATCCTTCCTGAGATACGGGGCCCAAAATTGCTCTGACCAGAGCCTTATAAAGCCTCAGCAACACATCCCTGCTTTTATATTCTAGTCCTCTCGAAATAAATGGCAACATTGCATTTGCCTTCCTAACTACCGACTCAACTGGCAAGTTAACCTTAAGAGAATCCTGGACTGGGACTCCCAAGTCCCTTTGCACTCCAGACTTCTGAATTCTCTCCCATTTAGAAAATAGTCTATGCCTCTATTCTTCCTACCAAAGTGCATGACCTCACACTTCCCCACGTTGTATTCCATCTGCCACTTCTTTGCCCATTCTCCTAACATGTCCAAATACATCTGCAGCCTCCCCGCCTCCTCAATACTACCTGTCCCTCCACCTATCTTTGTATCATCTGCAAACTTAGCCAGGATGCCCTCAGTTCCTTCATCTAGATCATTAATGTATCAAGTGAAAAGTTGTGGTCCCAACACTGACCCCTGTGGAACTCCACTAGTCACCGGGCGCCATCCTGAGAAGGATCCCCTTATCCCCACTCTCTGCCTCCTGACAGACAGCCAATCTTCTATCCATGCTAATACCTTGCCTCTAACACCATGGGCTCTTATCTTAGGAAGCAGCCTCCTGTGCGGCACCTTGTCAAAGGCCTTCTGGAAGTCCAAGTAGATAACATCCATTGGGTCTCCTTTGTCTAACCTACTCATTACCTCCTCAAAAAATTCTAACAGATTTGTCAGGCACGACCCCCCCCTTGATGAAACCATGCTGACTTTGCCCGATTTTACCATGCACTTCCAAGTATTCTGAAATCCATCCTTAATAATGGACTCTAAAACCTTACCAACGACCGAGGTCAGGCTAATCGGCCTGTAATTTCCCGTCTTTTGCCTCACTCCCTTCTTAAACAGGGGAGTTACATTAGCAATTTTCCAGTCCTCTGGGACCCTCCCTGACTCCAGTGATTCCTGAAAGATCACCACTAACGCCTCCACTATCTCTTCAGCTATCTCCTTCAGAACTCTGGGATGTAATCCATCTGGTCCAGGTGATTTATCCATCTTCAGACCTTTCAGTTTTCCTAGCACCTTCTCCTTGGTAATGGCCACCATACTCATCTCTGCCCCCCAACTCTCTTGAACTTTGGGAATGTCACTTGTGTCTTCAACTGTGAAGACTGACACAAAGTACCTATTCAGTTCCTCCGCCATTTCTTTGTTCCCCACTACTACTTCTCCAGTGTCATTTTCCAGCAACCCAATGTCCACTTTTGCCTCTCTCTTACCCTTTATATATCTAAAAAAACACTTGCAATCTTCTTTTATATTACTGGCTAGTTTACCCTCATATTTAATCTTCTCCCTCCTTATTTCTTTTTTAGTTGTCCTCTGTTGGTCTTTGTAGGCTTCCCAATCCCCTGGTTTCCCACTGCTCTTTGCCGCATTGTATGGTCGTATGTTCCCGAGCTTGCCTTTGCAGCTCCAGCAAGTGTGGCATGACCGAGTCCAAAGGCTCATCACCTGACTCGGACTCAGCAGATTTCTGGCCTCCGGCAGTCCTCCGAGTGCTGGGAACCTGGGAAGTCCCTGCCACTGCCTGCTGTGGATCAGACAGTGTGATGTACTCACCAGATTGTGATCCCGAGGCTGTTCTAAAGCTGGGTCCCACCGAGGTGTGTGTCTCTGCACTGGTGGAGATTGTGGGTGAGCGCTGTGATGGGACTTCAAGGAATGTGCCTTCCGAGGCATCTTCAGGGCTTGATTAGAGGCCCTGGGTCATGGACTCTCTTGGCTATTTCCCAGATGTGCCTGCGGAAGCAAGGAGAGATAATTAGTGCATGACAGTGGCCTGTGAAACAGGACACATCACTCACTGCATGTTTGTCTGACGTATGTTGCACTGCTGGACCCTCACTTGGTAGAGCATCACCGACTTCACCGTCAGCACAGGACTGGTCCAGTTTGTCACCGGTCTGCAACCTCTCCCTGTTGTTGTGTGGCAGCTTGTCCTGCATGAATAGGTGGAGAGAACGTAAGCAGGACCCCTGCCAGGCCTGATGATAAGTATAAAGACAAAAAACTGCGGATGCTGGAAATCCAAAACAAAAACAGAATTACCTGGAAAAACTCAGCAGGTCTGGCAGCATTGGTGGAGAAGAAAAGAGTTGACGTTTCAAGTCCTCATGACCCTTCAACAGAACTTCTGTTGAAGGGTCATGAGAACTCGAAACGTCAACTCTTTTCTTCTCCGCCGATGCTGCCAGACCTGCTGAGTTTTTCCAGGTAATTCTGTTGCTGATGATAAGTATGCCTGACATGTGTGGGCAGTGAGTGGTCCCATGGACAGGGTGAGGACAATGAAGGTGTGTGTGAGAGAGCGAATGGTGATGTCCCTTGAACTGGCAGTGAGTGAGAGCCCTGTGGGTGTGTGGTGGGTTTGTGAGTGTGAGTTGAGAGTGATGAGAATAGTGACTTAGCCTGGCGGAATGAAGGAGATCATTTGCCCTCTTGCGGCACTGGGTAGCTGTCCTCATTTGAAGGGTATTAGTGCTGACCACTGCTGCCACCACTTCCTAAGTCTGGTTGGTGACGCTGCTGCCCATCTTGTAGCCAGGGCTGGGGGGTGTATAGGACATCCGGCAGGACTCCACTGCATCCAAAAGGTGTTCCAGAGATGCGTTGCTGCAGTCGGCGGGGGGGGGGGGGGGGGGGGGGGGGGGGGGGGGGGGGGGTGGGGGGGGGGGGGGGGTGGTGGGGGCTGCAGTCTTTTTGCTTTTCAGGGCCATCCTGTCTTTGTGCAGTAGTCGTGGCGTGGAAGCGCTGAGAGGTGTGCTTGCAGCTAGACTTTAAATATGGCGCCCGGCATGATGAAGCTGCGAGGTGATGCCAGGCGGGTGAATGAGAGGTGGCCCACCATCGAGAGAGTGTGTCTCCCAGGAGTGCGGAAACGATGAGATGGGGTTTGGGACGATACTGCATGTAAAATGTTGTTTTCCACGCCACCACCACATCTGGTGCAAATCTGGGAGGAATCCGCCCATTGTTATCCGTGCGTTACACAGCTTTATTCATTTTTAAAAACTATTTTGCGCCTGGATGTACTGAGTGGCAACTTTTGCTTTTCAACATGTTGAAGTGGATTAAATATTTCAGTTCTTTATAATTTTAGTGAAAAGAGAGAGGTGAAAGTAGCTGAGACAATCTTTCTACAATGTAGGATCCCCGTGTTCGGGGCAGGTTGCTGTGACTTCACAAGTGGATATTAATGGTCTTTGGGACATTATCTCATTGGGTTTACAGAGAAATAATTTAAAGTTGATTACTGGGAGTGTGGTGCTAGGATGCAGTGGGTAGTGTCCCTGCCTCTGAACCAGAATCTCTGGGATTGAGTCCTACTCCAGAACTTGATGGCCATGGAAGGTGTGTCCACAGCAGAGCTGAACAGGTTGATTATGAGGCCCTTCTGGTAAATATGATTGCAAATCCTTCCAATATGGCTTTGGCAGGTAGTAAGAGTGGGAGAGACCCCTGGTCAGCCGTGTTTGATACGGAGTGGTGTTCTTCAACCTATAGCCTCTGACTTCAGGCTAGTGACAGGCCATAAGCCTGACACCAGAGGCTATAGATTGAGGGAAATAAGCTATGGAAAGCAGATGTAAGTATGTGCTCTGTCTGCCTCATGTGCTATAGGCACAGGAAGAGAATGAAGAAGATGACTTGGAGTATAGATTTGTATTCTTCACTACACTCTATTTTTCAATTGCTGTTAGAATTTATATAACAATTTTTTTAAAAAATGATTCTCTTTTGCTAGTCAAAGAGTGACCCCTTGTGGAAATATTTTAAAATTTTTCACATAAATCAAAACCTGCTACACATTGGTAGGAATTAAATTGAAATGTAAGTTTATGGATTGATAATATAATGTGAGAAACTACTTTTGGCAGTAATGGTATTTACTCTAACAAGAGATATTAATACATTTCTTTCAAGGACCAAAGGGCCTTCTGGTAACTATGATTGACCAGATTTATCCCCAGCTTATTCATTCAATGCACATATTGATGTGATATAGAGTTGTGGTTCCATCCTTACATTATTTCTTTATTGAATTACTGCCAGCATCAATTTCATTCGCATTCATATGACCCTGGGAAAGAAAAAGTCTTTATAAGTACAAATCAGAATTTATTAAGCAGATTTACTCCTTAGAGATCACAAAAAATAGTTATAGAGGTAATTTTGATGTTGGACGACACTGTAAAATGAACAATATCAGTTTAGCCACCTGCAACACCTCTCAGAATTTTCCAGCCCACCACAGTGGGGCCAGTGAACCATTGAAATCGCCATTCACGTCAGCGAGACCGGAAGATCCCACCGGTCTGAAGAGCTGGAAAATTCTAGCGTATGTTAAAGGCAAAATACTGCAGACACTGGAAATCTGAAACAAAAAACAAAAAATGCTGGAAAAACTCAGCAGGTCTGACAGCATCTGTGGAGAGAAAAACAGAGTTAACGTTTCGAGTCCGTACATACTTTCTCTCCACAGATGCAAAGATTTTCCAGCATTTTTTTGTTTTCGTTATAGCCTATATGTTCCTATTTGGCTTTGACATTTAATGGATGGCTGGGCATGTTTTATACAATCATCCAAAGTCTAAATGAAATGGGAAAAAATGTTGCGCTGTGCAGTGTAAACACACACTTTTGGCTAAAGTTGATGCATCTGCATTTAGCATATTGGAAGTTGGGAAACACCTGATGCTCACCTGTGTGACCAACTTAGGAATATTTTCTACTTGCCTGCATTTGCCCGTATACCTTCCGATTGACACAAAACTCACCAAGAATATCACAATTAAAAAGAAGAAACCCAGGCCCTCAGCTGATATAAAACAGTGTTTCAAGCCAGGACGTAGTCAGATTTAAAGCGAACGTTCCACCTGATTGCTGGTTAACTGCTGGACTAATATTCGTGGTAGATTTTGTAACAGCTCCATTGTTTCTTCCCTGCTTTTTCCATTTCATATCTTGCCTAGTTGTTGGACAAACAGGCTGGTAGATTCCTAGACCCCATTGTTGCTTTTAGAATAAGCTAGAGGAATTGCATAATGATCCAATTTATGGTGCAAATCAATGAATACGGATCAACATAAATGATTTGATTGATTTTTTTTAATCCATCAGATGAGGATGTCATCAATCATAAACCTCAGTATTGGCCGTGATATGTACAACTTGAAAAAAGGCAGGTCCAAAACTCTTGATAGTAACACCATAGCAGCTCAACAATATATGAAAAATAATTGGGTGGGAATTTGGCCTTTGGTTAGATCCTGCTGCACCTTTGATTTATGTTTTTGTAGACTGAGTTGGCCACAATCAAAACTGGCCATTATTCCGAAGTCACACTGATTTTGCCATCGTCTTGGTAGAATTTCTGGTTGTGATTGGGTGCCAGCCTTGGAAAAGAGTGGATACATGGACGTGGGCTGGAGTTGTTGTTGCTGTAGCCTTTGTATAGCAGCAGCAGCTGCAGAGTAGTTCCGCTGCTGCAGGGCAGCTGGAGAGGGAGGCAATTCTTAAAGGAACATTACACTTCCTGGAAGAGGATTTAAATGTTAAATCACCTTCCATTCAAAGAAGCAATTCTATAAGTCACCTTCAAACTGCTTCCAGCATTACTATGTTGATAATGGTGCAAAATGCATTGTTTCCTTATCATAACTGTGTCATGTGAATACATCTGCTCATGTAAGGATGTAATTAGAAGGTGCTGTCACACCTGGGGGAGAATTGTCTTACTGGTGGCAACAGGCAGGCAACCATGGTACAGTAGCTTCCTGTCCAATTTCACAACCACTTCTGATTCCAAATCTACCAAAAACAGGGAGGGCAGAGATCAATAATCAACATGCATTTGTCTGGTACACTTACCGCCCATTGCACTTTAGGCGCTGCATCGCAAATATTCTGTTATAAACTTTAAAAATGTACAAAAAAACAAAGATAATTATGTGGAGTGTGCTAAGTTCCCAGGCAATTGAAAATACCTTAACACAAGAACCAGAATTTCTGACTTATTTTACCACATGACCAGTTCACAGATACATCCGCAGTCTCTCCCTTTTCCTGAGTTTCGAACGTATACCTCCAGCAGAAATTAAGAGAAGAAAGAAAGCAGAAACATAACTTGCAGTCTGAAGTGCTGTTATATTCTGAACACATCTATTGCTCATTTAATGGAAATTAGATATCTGGAGTCTTAAAGGGAAATAAGCTTCACCTTTGCAGCAAAAAAATACACTGGCCCAGATCTTCTGGTCTCTAGGTCGTCAAAGACTGGACATATGATCAAAGATGCGTATCTGGACCCTGCAGAAGTCCCGATGCATGGGAAGTTTAAACTTCCAACAGGCAATTCCCCAGCTCCCCAGGATCCTCCGCAAAAGCCTGAACTGAGTTCGGACAGTTCTGAAGTACTTACCTGGTAGTTACCAAGGAAATGTTAAACTGAAAAATCCTAGTCTGGCTCTTGGGTAACCACACAACTGGTATACATCCCCACACCCAATCCCTCATGGTGATCTCCCGACTCCCAACGCGACCCCGTGACTATCGTCCCTGAACCTCCAACTACCTCTTCTGACCCTCCCCCCCCCACTACTACCCCCCCATGACATCCTGATCTGGCTTGACCTGACTACCTCCCAACCCCACTAATACCCTGACTACCCTCCACTCCCGTCCCAACCCGACAACCACTCGCGATCATGCTAACCACCAAAAACCTGACTACCCGCCCCCCCGACAAGACTTGACTACCCCCCAGACCCAACCTGACTAATCCCAATTATCCACCTACCCACAAACCCACCTGCCACCCCACCCACCTGCCACCCTATGCACTTGCCAGCCTAACCACCTACCACCCTACTCACTTACCTCACGCACACTACCCATCTACACACCTACCTCACCCACCCTACTCATGTACCCACCTACCTCACCCACTTACCCACCCTACTATCCTACCCATTCATTCATTCATCCACTCACCCATTCACTAAGGTTCACCCATTAGCCCATTCACTAACATTCACAATAGCTACCATATGGCAGTTAGTGCCGTAAAAAGGGGGCAGATGCAGTCTTTTCCCCCGACATTACAGGCTCCGACAGAGCTCTGGGATGGAAGCTACGCTCTGCATTTCTGAAGAGGCCGGGCTCGGAAGACCAGGCCAGAAATACGGAGCAGCAATTCGACGACAATTGCCCCTCCTTGGAAAATCTGGGCCAATGTGGTTTGCCTGTTTTAACACTAATAATATAACAATGCACCAGACAAGATACTGCGAGCAATGGTCAGGGCTCTGGTAATGGGTAAAAACTGGGATTGATTTCTGAGAGTGATTTTATGAGATATAGATTTTAATTGATAATAATAAAATGACAATGACTGGAGTGTTATCCACACCTCTCAGTGAGGTCACAGTCACTGCTGGGATTCTGTTAACACTCACTGTGAATAAGGTAGAAAATCCAGTCCACTTACAAATCTACTGATTGATACTGCCATTAAACATATATCGGAGATTTATCTCTTTCAAAAGCAGGAGCTCAACTAATTGATTAGAATGGGTAATCGAATCAGGCTTTGCTGGTCAAACTTGGAAGACTATAATTTAATAACGTTTTGTTTGTCAGAGTGGGGTTCTCTTGGAATATCTGGGGGAGTTCATCCGATCTCTTCTCATACTTCAACTGATGTTCAACTGAAGCCCGAGATAAAGTATCTCTTTCATATCAAGAATTTCCACCGAAGTTACAGCGAGAGATCACAGAACCCCTCAGGAAATTTTAACGTATTGTTATAGGCAAATATTTCAAATTTGCATTTATCTAGCACCTTAACATAAAACGAGCTTAACCTCTCTGAGGTCGCAATCACTGCTGGGATTCTGTTAACACTCATTGTGAATAAGGTAGAAAAATCCTGTCCATTTGCAAACCTATTGATTGATATAGCCAATAAACATATATCAGAGATTGTTCTCTTTCAAAAGCAGGAGGGGTATAAACCAAATTTGAAATAGAGCCGCAATAGGAGGTTTAGGGCAGATGACCAGAAGCTTGATCAAAGATGTGGATTTGATGGAATGTTTTACAAGGGAAAATAGAGGGAGTGAGATGGAGAGGTTTAGGGAGGGAATTCCTGAGTTTTAGGGTCTTTGCAGCAGAAGGCACATCCACCAAAGATGGAACAATTAAAATTGGGGATGCTCAAGAGGCCAGAATTAGAGGAGCACAGATATCTTGGGGAGCTGTGGGGCTATTGGAGATTACAAAGTTAGAGAGGGCCAGGCCATGGAGGGATTTGAAAATAAGGATGCAAATTTTAAAATTCAATGGAATGGAAAATCGGGCAATGGGCATGCAAACAACACCACCATTTTAACACTCAAGCATTAAGCCTGAAAAGTACCCAATCTACTCTCATTGAGTTATTGACCCTGATTTTGCTGTATTAATAGTGGTGAGACAGTCAATGGTTGACATTATTACTGGGTAAAACTGACAGAAACATCTTGCATCTGCATATGTGCAATTAAATGCAGATATCCATAAGGCTGCTGTCGGTGATAACCTGTTCCTCCACACACTGTGCTATTGCAGTCACCAATGATTTCTGGTCCTAAACTCACTGTAATGGCATGAACTTAGGGTATCAACCCACTTTTCATACTGAAGACAAATGAAAACATCAAGACTAATGTAATCAGGAGTAATTGGGTTTTTAATGGTATAAAAAGTGGTAATTTGTGCTGCACAACCACTCCAGCCTGAAAAATTAATTTTATAAGTATAGAGTTTCATTCCATCAAAAGAAAATTAATGGTACAGATTTTTAAAAAAATATATATATAATTCCTTTTTAGACTTTGTTTTTCTCTTTCATGTCTCTCCTGTAGCCCCATGTGTATGCCATACTTTAATTCACTTCCTGTTTAATATACATATAATTTATATCTTCAATTTTAGCTTCCTGCTTTGCAGTCTGCCTGGGTATTGACAGTAGTCTGCAAAATGTCCCTGGGCAACCTTTTTTTTATTCGTTCATGGGATGTGAACATCGCTGGCTAGGCCAGCATTCATAGCCCATCCCTAATGGCCCTTGGGAAAGTGGTGGTGAACTGTCTTCTCGAACCTCTGCAGTCTATGTATGTCAGGTGGCCCATCCGGTTTCATTCCTTTTAGGCTTCATAGTGGCTTGATACAACGGAATTTCAGAAGGAATTTCAGAAGGCATTTAATAGTCAACCACATTGCTGTGGGACTGGAATCACAATGTAGGCCAGGCCAGGTAAGGATGGATATTAGTGAACCAGATGGGTTTTTCCGACAATGGTTTCATGATCGTCATCACCTAACTTTTAATTCCGGATTTTTATTGAATTCAAATTCCATCATCTCCCATGTTAGGATTTGAACCCAGGTTTTGTTGGTCAAAATGGAACCAAACACATAAAGCCAGATAAAAGCTTGCAGAGTTAGTTACTAGGAGATTAACATGGTGACAAAATCTAAACCAGTGAATAAATGTAATAATTCCATGGTCACTTTTTATGATCCTTGAGTGTTAAAACACAAAATGAAAATAAAATGCAGCTTCTTCAGAGAATCAAGGTTTGAATACACAGGAGCTTGAACATCTGGCGCAGAAGTTTTGCTCATTTCTCCTACTATACCCTGGCTGAGAGTTGACAATATTCAAAAGTATAACTTTGCCCTCCCCAAATCCCTCAACTCCCTCCGCTGCAAGAGTACAAGCTGCAAAATTTACTGCAAGTTATATCATCACTGTTCCGGTCCTAAAGCCTTCTCACTTAGGGAACTTGAACCTGCCTCAGCCATTCACTTCAAGTCTGGGACATCCCCCCGAGTCCACACGTTTGGGATTTCCATTTCCTGGAAGAGGTTTGCTCAACAGTTTGCCACAATGACAAAAGGTCAGGCTGGAAATGATAACTTGATTCTTAACAGGTTAAGGTCATAATAGAGTAATTCTTCACAAACAAACAGCTGCAACATCTCTAACTTCCTGTTGGAGATCTGCCCACATTTCAAAGTCGCTACTATCATTACTGCCACCACCAGGACATAACGGTACTGCAGCCCTGAGTTACACTGCTGTTTTTTGTCACATCTTTTTACATTTGTGTACATGGAAAGAATTCTAAATTTATGACCCTGAAAACAAAGGATCCACAAAAACGTGTGGCCGTGACTCAGCAATTTACAAATCCCCTTTTGGTGGTGCAAGATTCCACGTGAGATGTTTAAACGTCAGGTGGGACGAGAGTTAATGATGCTGGGTTGAAACCTGCAGAAGTCAAGCACCTTTATGCTAGATCCTGGTATGTCAACTCTACAAAGGGTTTGTATGGCACCGATGGATTTAATATTGATACTTCAAAATTATGTCCACAGAGGTGAGGTGAGAGTGACTGCCCTTGACATCAAGGCAGCATTTGACCAAGTGTGGCATCAAGGAGCCCTAGCAAAATTGGAGTCAATGGGAATCAGGGGGGAAAGTCTCCGCTGCTTGGAGTCATACCGAGCACAAAGGAAGATGGTTGTGGTTGTTGGAGGTCAGTCTTCTCAGTTCAGGGACATCACTGCAAAAGTTCCTCAGGTTGGTGTCCTCAGCCCAACCATCTTCAACTGCTTCATTAATGACCTTTTTTTCATCATAAGGTCAGAAGAGGGGATATTTACTGATGATTGCACAATGTTCAGCACCAGTCACGACTCCAGAGATACTGAAGCAATCCATGTCCAAATGCAGCAAGACATGGACAATATCCAGGCTTGAGCTGACAAGTGGCAAGTAACATTTGTGCCACACAAGTGCCAGGCAATGACCATCTCCAACCATAGAGAATCTAACCATCGGCCCTTCATGTTCAATGGCATTACCATCACTGAATCCCCCACTATCAACATCCTGGTGGTTACCATTAATCAGAAACTGAACTGGACTAGCCATATAAATACTGTGGCTACAAGAGCAGGTCAGAAGCTAGAAATCCTGTGTTGAGTAACTCATCTCTTGACTCCCCAAACCTGTCCACAATCTACAAGGCAAAAGTCAGGAGTGTGATGGAATACTCTCCACTTGCCTGGATGAGTGCCACTCCAACAACACTCAAGAAGCTTGACACCGTCCAGGACAAAGCAGTCTGCTTGATTGGCACCCCATCAACAAACATTTACTCCCTCCACCACCAACGCACAGTAGCAGCAGTGTGTACCATCTACAAGATGCAGGAATTCACCAAGGTTCCTCAGGCAGCTCCTTCCAAACCCACGACCACTACCATCTAGAAGAACAAAGGCAGCAGACAGATGGGAATACCACCACCTGGAAGTTCCCTTCCGAGTCACTGACCATACTGACTTGGAAATATATCGCTGTTCCTTCACTGTCGCTGGGTCAAAATCCTGGAACTTCCTTCCTAACAGCACTGTGGGTGTACCTACACAACATGGACTGCAGCGGTTCAAGAAGGCAGCTCACCACCACCTTCTCAAGGGCAACTAGGGATGGGCAATAAATGCTGGCCCAGCCAGCAAAGCCCACATCCTGTGAATGAATGGAAAAAAAGTAGCCTACCTGCTTATTTCCTAAATCGGAGTGTAGCTTGTAGGGTTTTGGAGGTTACATGAGAGAAGCAGAACAAAAACATATTCAATAAGTAGAGACATTCAGTGAATCACTTGTACTCCTGAGAGGGAGGTGATGGGTCTGGGGTGGGCAAAATTTTACCTTTGAATATTGTCAGCTCCTAACCAGGTCACAGTAGGAGAAACGAGCAAAACATCTGCGTCAGGTGTCTGAGCTTATGTGTATTCAAAGCTTAATTCTTGGAAGAATCTGTGTTTTATTTTTGGTTTGTGTTCAGCAAGGATCATAAAAAATGACCATGTAATTATTAAATTTATTCACTGGCTAGATTTTGTCGCCGTGGGCAGGATTTTTCCCCTGTCAGGGGTGAAGTTGAATTGTGCCTCTTGCGTGCCTCTGAAGAAAAATAATTGTGAAGGAGCTGAGTGATTTTACTCCGGTACAAATTATATATTTTTTTCCTAAGGGCACATGCTATCCAGATTAAAAAATTAAAACACAATGGACAGAAATTTCCCCCTGTCGGAGGTGGGGGTGGGGCGGTGTTCAGGAGGCGGGAGCGCCTCCGATCAGGGGACGTGCCGCCATTTATGTGGGTGGGCCAATTAAGGCCCGCCCAGCGTGATGTTCCCACGGGAGCGCTATGCGGGCTGGGGGGAGATTCCCTGAGCTGGGACTGTGCACTCATTTCCCTGAGGCAAAGTGCTGCCTCAGGAAGATTGGCTCTACTGTCAAAAATATTAAAAATATCAATTTTTTTAAATCCCTGATACGTTCCCTCATGTGACACTGTTACAGGAGTTGGGACATGTCCATAACTTGTTTAAAAACTTTAAATAAATATTTTTAAAAGCTACGATGAGGTTTCATGCTTTTTCTAAAGCCCACCAGGGCTCCTGGCCTGCCCACCAACCTTAAGGGTGGACCGGCAGGTCCATTAATTATTTTAATGACTTTGCCAAAGGCCTCAATTGGCCATTGACAGGTTGGGGGCGCACAGCTGATTTTGCTGAGGCCCCCCCCTCCTTCCTGAAAATTTAAATGGTGGGGGGGGGAATGACGTCGGGAGTTCCGCCCGACATCACCGCGCGTCACTTTACGTGTAGGCGAGTGGGCCCCGCCCTCCCGCTCGCCAACGGGAAAATCCTGCCCCGTGTTAATTTCCCAGTAACTAAATCTGAGAGCTTTTATCTGGCTTCGTGGCCTGAGTTTGCTCGGGTTGTCGGACGCACGCGATCGGCTGGCCCCGGAGCGGCCGGGAAAGGGACCCCCCGACTGCGATCGACCCCCCCCCCCCCCCCACCAGCCCCCCAAACGCGATTTTCCCTCGGCTGGCCAATTAACCACCAGCCAGTGTGAAACGGGGGCTGGTAAGCTCAGCGCTGGGTGGGGGCGGGAAGAGGGCGGGCGTCAACGCCACCACAGGCACGGGCAAGCGCTGCAAGAGAGCTCCCTGAAGGCTGGCAGCTGCATCAAGGGGGCTGAAGACCTGCAAATAATGAAATAAAGCTCTAAAGAGGCGGCAAAAAAAATGTCCATGCTTTATTAATCAAGCACCTGAAAGCCCACCTCATCAAAATGCTGACCCCCTTCAATTTCTTTCTCTTTTATTTCCCAACAGAGATTTCATCCTGCCCTTGGATGAGGTTTGGTGAAAAATGTAAAGGCCCATTGGCCGACTGGCCTGTTCACCAAGTGTAAGGTTGGAGGCGCCATGAAAAACCGCGGACAGTTGCGCCATAAATGGGCTAAGTTGTTGGCAGACTCGCTTCCGAATTTTGCGCGCGCTGGCCCAAGCGAAATATCGCAGGAATATGCGATGGCGTCGGGACACTGACCAGACGTCATCTGACGCGATTTTATACCCGATCGGGTAGGCCACGCGCCCGCCCGCGGGACTTAAAATCCGGCTCACGTGGCCTGAACTTCTCGGTCATCGGGGCGCACAAAATCGTCAGGCCGGGGAGCGGCCGGGAAATGGAGCCCCTGAACCCCACCCCCCCGAACCCCCACCCCCCCTCCCCCCGATTGAGCCCTGGCCACGATTTCACGCCATTAATTGGCCAGCCCGAGTGAAACGCGTGCTGGGAAGCTCGGTGCTGCCGGGGTGGGGGTGAGACGAGGGCCGACAACGCCCGCAGTCACTGCAGGCACAGATGAGCACGGCCAGGGAGCTCCCTGAAGGCAGACAGCTGCTTCCAGGAGTTGCAGACCTGCAAATAATTGCATTAAGTTCTACAAAACTGCAGCTAAAAAAAAACTGGGTGAGCCTGGCTGCTTGGAATGATTTTGCGGCTCCAGGGTCACGAATCTGCTGAGCCCTCCGAGGTGCTCCTCAGGTTGGGGTTGGCCAGGCTGCAAGTATAAGGTGGACTAATCAATGCTCCTCTCTCCTTTCAGGAGAAGGCAGCCCACAATAACTCAGGGAGGTTGCGGACTGGAGGAGGGCCAGCCCACCTTCTAATCCTTACCAGGTACGAGCAGGAGGTACTGGCGCTGGAGAGGTGCCATGTGCCTAGATCAACCGGCCGCAGTGAGGTTGGGGTGCCACAGGGAGGTAAGGGTGCAGTGCACTGAGGTCAGAATGTCTGTCATTGCAACCATTCCACTGTTGACTGTATATTGATTTCAGCCTCCAACGTGGAATCCCCGTTGATAATGGAAAGATGAGGGCACCCTGATCTGGGTGCCAGGCATGCACAGCAACAGGGCAACTACTTCAGCTAATCAGATATCCTTCTTCTTCCTTTCAGGCTCACCAGAACACCCTCAGTCTCAGGAGCTCAAAGGACTGCTGCTCACCCCTGAGGGCACAGATTATCTGGAGGCACCAGCATCACCCCCTCTCAGCCAGGCAGGCACCAGCACAGATACCAGCACCTCGGTGGGAATAAGATCATCAGCTAGTATTTCGGTGCACAGCAGTGAGGCCACTTCACACTCGCTTGAGGTGCCGGCGGAGGTTGGGAGTGCCCAGGGCGCCGGCAGTCAGAGGACTGCTGGGGACCAGGCACATGCTCTGTTGGTGAATGATGATGTGCCTGAGGCAACAGATGCTGGAAGTCCAGCAGGGTGTGCGGGAGGATCTGGCAGAGATACATGAGGGCATGCGTGCCATGGTTTCCGTTGTGGAGGAGTCCTTGTGAAGCATGACCAATGCAATGACCCTCATGGCCGAGTGCACTGCCTCCTCCATGGAGAGAGTGGCGACTCTCATGGAGAGGCTCCTCCAGGAGATTGATCAGGGGTTCCTGGGGATGCGCCCGGAACTACAAGCCCTCACACCGGCAGTGACCTCAGGTGGTCAGTATGGGAGATGGATTGGGCACCCAGAATCCCAGCTAAGTGACCATCCACCAATGGTGAGCAGAGAGGTCCAAAGCAACCTGACGCTGGCGCACAAGCTGCTTGTCGTCTCTGCGGGCTCCTCTCAGGGCGCTCTGGATGAAGGCAGCAGCTCCTCCGCCCCTCTGTCAGTGACCGTGCCATCTGATGAGGCTGCGGCGTCTGGGGAGATGCCAGTTGTGGCACTGACTGCTCCCTCCCAGGTGGGGCCAGCACAGGCTCCACTGGCCAGAGGACGTCCACAAAGGTCATCAAAGCCAACAGTACAGCAGAGTCAGCAGGCTGTCTCCCCAATGCCAGTGCCAGAGAGGGGGGAGTACCTAGACACAGCACCTGCAAGTGAAAACATAAAGCACCTTAGGCACAACACGGGCTTATCACTAGTGTTTCTCGTCTGCCCCACTTTTAAGTTGTTTTAAGTTGGTGTGATGTTGAACACCTTTTCATTTACTTTCCTTAATGTATGCCAAGCTGCAAAGCAGTAAATGTGTTTGTTCTCAACAAGCCTCTGGGTGTTTCATTAGTTCTGCAGGTGAAGGGGAACCCATGATGTTATGAGTACTTGTTTGTCATTGAACTTTATTGAAATTGCACATAGTGCATGTTGTTCACCAAGTAAATGTTCCTGTCAGGTATCGAGTATGGAGCCTGCAGCCCTGGCATGTGGTGGTGGTTCTTATTTGGTAGGCTAGCTGAAGGAGAGTTGGATCAAAGCCTCCTGGGTGCCCCTGCCTCCCTGGAGGTTGCCCAGGTCAGCGTCTATCCCCTCAGTGTTCTCCTGACCGTGCTCGTCCTCAGACTCTCTACTGGGCTCATCGTCTGTTCCCAGAGCAGCTGTGTCAACACCTTCTTCCTCCACTGCGCCTTCCCCATTTCCAGTGCCAGATTGTGGAGAGTGCAGCATGCAACCATTATCAGTGACACACGATCTGGGGGGTATTACAGTGCAGCCCCTGAACAGTCCAGGCATTGGAGGCGCATCTTATGAAGGCAGATGGTTCTCTGTACCACCGGCCTTGGGGAGGTGTGGCTTCTATTGTACTGCTGCTTGGTCTTTGTTCTTGGATGCCAGAGAGCCGTCATGAGCCACCTTCTGAGGGGATATCCCTGGTCACCCAGCAGCCATCCATCCAGCCGGCTGGAGCACCAAAGAGCCTCGGCACCTGGGAGTGTCTCAGGATGTAAATGTCATGGGAGCTGCCAGGGTGCCGTGCACAGACTTGCTGAATCTGCATCCTGTGATCACACACTATCTGTATGTTCATGGACTGGAAGCCCTTCCTGTTGACAAAGGCACCGGGCTCACCCGCTGGCGCTTTGATGGCCACATGTGTGCAGTCGATTACACCCTGGACGCAGGGGAACCCAGCGATCACTGCAGAACATCTGGCTCGCTCTGCCTGGCTGGCCTCATCCATGTGGAAATGAATGAAAGTCAACACCCACCTGAACAGAGCATCTGTCACCAGCTTGACACAACTGTGGGCAGCTGATTGGGAGACTCCACAAAGATCACCCACTGACCCCTGGAAAGAGCCGGAGGCATAGAAGTTGAGAGCCACTGTGACCTTCAGCACCACAACATGGGGTGTCCACCCACACAGTTGGAGCTGATCTCAGGGACAATTATCTGACAGATGGAGGTCATAGTCGCCCTTGAGAGGCGGAGCCTCCTTCGGCGTTGAACGTCAGACATATTGAGGTAGCTGCATTGCCGCCTGTAAACCCTGGCAGCAGGATAGTGGCATCTTTTGCAGCCCTTTCCACCTTGCACTTCCTGTTGGCCCTGCACCCCTTATGCCAGCCGTCCCACGGTTTGTTCGCCTGGGGGCTGAATAGGGGCACCAGGCCTCCTCCCACTTCTGTCCCTATCTTCCTCCTCAGAGGAGGTGCCTCCACTGGGGACCACAATCCCCATTCCCAGGGTAAGGGAAGGCTGTCTGATACCTGCAAGGCCCCAAATGTTATGACTCCTCCAGAGTCCTGAACTGAAGCCTCTTATTTCTGTCAAAGCAGCTCTGAAGCGAAATGAAGTTGCCCTGTTCACACAAGCAGGTAGCAGTAAGTAATAAATTAAAGTTCTAACAACTTGCATTAGCGAGCCCACTCACCCCTCTTATCCCGCCCATGGATGAGGTTTTTAAAAATGTGGCCTACCTGCCTGCCCATAGCACCCATGCAACACCCTGAAAATCGCACAGGCTGCGCAAAATCGATTTCAATTACTGCCTCAAGTTACTTAGTTGGCCCGTTAATTAATGGCGGGTGCACCTCCGAACTCATAGCACTCCCGCCTTCCAAAATATCGCGATGTGACATTGGGATGCACACCCATCATCATCAGGCTTCATTTTATGCGCATGCCAGTTGGTACCACCCCCACATACCAACTGTGAAATTCTGCCCATAATGAAGCAAGTTGTCAAGATGGAATCTTGTGGGAATCAAGAGTCATTGTCCCTTTGCAAGGAAGAGAATCACTCTTGACAGAGCTTTACAGTGGTATTCAAACATTTCAAAGATGAAGATGCTTGCGTGAAACTATGTCTGGTGGCCAGGTATAGACAGTGATATAGAAAAAATGGTTAAGCGCTATCTCCAGTGTCAGCAACAACCCAAGTTGCCTGTTTCTGCTCCACTGCCTCATCGACCCTGGGTTAGACTACATACAGACAATGTAGGTCCATTTCTAGGTACCATGTATTTATTGATCATCAATGCACATTTTAAGTGGATGGATGTATATGAAGTTAGACACTGACATCATGTGCAACTTTTGAAAAACTGCACCAATGTTTTAGTGTACATGGCCTACCAGAAGTCACTGTTTCAGATAACGATACTGCCTTCACTAGTACAGAATTCCAGGGATTCATGAGTTTAAATTGAATTAAATATGTTAAAACAGCACCATATTATCACTCATCCAATGATTTAGCAGAAAGATCAGTGCAAACTTTCAAATCAGGAATGAAAAAGTTATCTGAAGGAACGTTAGAAATGCGAATTTCACATTTTCTTCTCAATTATTGTATGACTCCTCATGCAACTATGGGTTTAACATCGTCTGAATTACTGATGAAATGCCACCTTCATACAAGGTTTCCAAACTTAGAGAGGAAAGTAGAGAAGAACCAGAGTAGTCAGAAAGTGAATCATGATATTCGTAGCAAAACTCAAAGATTTACTGTGGGAGATACAGTTTTCACGCAAAGTTTTGGAAATGGAAATACTTGGGCTCCTGGTATAATTGTCTCTGAAACTGGACCCTTGTCACACCAAATGGAAGTGGAAGACCAGATTGTTTGAAAACATGTGGATCATTTAAGGAGTAGAGAGACATTCCAACCACCAGTTATTCCAGCTGTAATTGATGTCAAACCTTTAGTCTCTGAGGTGACAGATCAGCATAGAATAGACATACCTGATGTGTCTGTTGAATTACCTCATTCAGAAGTGCCACTGTCTAAGGATGTCCCTGATGCTGCAGTTCCTGATCATGTCGATCCATTGGAAGAATCTCAAATTGTAGAACTGCATTGCTCTGACCGAATTAGAAAACCACCTCAGAGACTTAATTTATAATTGCATGACCTGTGTTTATATGTATATGGTGTGGATTAAGATATTCTTGTAAGTAAGAAATATTTTTTAAAAATTAAAGGAGGAGGAATGCAGTGATTGTGGGTAAAACCTTTCCTATTGTTTTTAGGGGCCACTTGATTGTACTGATGAATCAGCCCTAAATTCAGGTAATCTCAGGGGTGGCATTTTCTAGTCATGGACCTGGTTCAAGCATGTAGCTTCTACAAGAGCTCTGTAAATAAAGTTATTTGTTTCAAGTAAGAAACCTGTCTGGTACACCAAGTTTATTACAGCTGCCTCCTTGGATCTTCAGGGCTTCCACTTCACTGCAAATCTTTCTTTAACTTGGAGCCTATTTCTCCGTTCTTTTTCTTTTAGCTTAGCTTAACGGGCACTATTCCTGATTCCTGTCTTTGTCCCTTACCTGAGACTTCCTCTCTGGGACCTCTCCCTGCCTCTCTCCCATGTCCTGCTCCCTGGGATACGGGCTTGGTAATGGTGCTCCAGTTCAGGTCATCTGACCTGCTTTTTGCACCGTTTGTCCTTCCTTGCTTCTGTGCAGGTGCGCAGGACCTGAAGAAGGAAAAATAAACAAACAGCGCATGTGCGGCCATTTCAGACCTGCGCATGTGCAAAAGGCTCGAAGCTCATCAGGAGCTGGAGTTCCTGACCTCTGACTTCAGGTTAAGGTAAGTATCTGAGTTTCATCAGCCCTTCCCTCTTGGAAGAGAGCAAGTTTCATTCGAAACTCACTGTTTCTTCAACTGCGGAGCAAACGAATGTGTTCCCTAAACTCAGTCTTCCAGTAGCAGTGTTGCTAAGTGATTACCTTACTGAGTCCTTTAACTGATTATTCAGTTAACCACTGTCCCAATAGCCTTGTAGTTTTTTTTCCTCCTCAGAAAAGAAGGATTCTTTACAATGGCTTTGCACTTTCTTTACAAGAACTTAACATCATAAACTTCCAACAAATAGCCTGGAGTTCCTGACCTCTGACAGTAGATTAAGGTAAATATTTGAGTTTCATTACACAAGGCTAATGGTGGAGCGTCGCTAATTGATGCCAACTCGCAATTTATGGCATATTCTCTTTCTCAGCAACAGCAATTTATATATTTGTATAGTGCCTTTAACATATTAAAACAGTGGGCAGAATTTTGTCGTCGGCGAGCAGGGGGCGGGGCCTGCTCACTGACAGGGGATGATGTCGGGCGGAACCCCCAACGTCACCCCGCCCCACTTAAATTTTCAGGAAGGTGGGGGTGCAGCAAAATCAGCTGTCTGCCCGCCGACCTGTCAATGACCACTTGAGGCCATTGACAGGATCATTGAATCAATTAAAGGACCTGCCCGTCCAACCTTAAATAGATAAAACAAGAAACCTCATCCACCGGCGGGATGAGGTTTCATGCAGGGTTTTAAACAGTTTAATACAGTTTTAATGTAATTTATGAACATGTCCCATCTCATGTCACATGAGGGGGACATGTTAAGGATTTATTTTATTTCTATTTTTAATCTTTTTAAAAACGATCTCCCTGAGGCAGCACTTAGCCTCAGGGAGATGTGGGCTCTTTCGTGCGCATGCGAAAAAGAGTGCACTCTCGCTTTTGGGGAAGCCCCCCCCCCCCACCCCCAACACAGGGAGCACATAGCGCTTCCTGCCGGACGTCACGCTGGGAGGGTCTTAATTGGCCCGCCCATGTAAAATGGCAGCAGGGCTCACTTCTCCGGCAGGGATCATCTCCCCGCCCGCTGGAGATTGGGTCGGACCCAACAAGCAGAAAATCCTGCTCACAGTCTTTCACCGCAAAATGGTATTTTTTAACACGGCGAGGACCATGAATTTGCAATGAGGTTTCCAGCAACTTCTGGGCCATTTATGTTACGGCTTAATTTTTCTGATGATCCAATTACACATTAAAGTAAGGTTAGAGTTCAGTGTAGAGTTGAATCTGCAGCGCCTTTGGCAAGATTCAAAATCCTGATCAGGCCAACTGAAAAATCAGAGGAGAGATGAAAAAATTTCCACAAAGAAGGAGAAAGGGAGAGAAACTACATCAATCAATCAAAGATATCCCTGAAGTCTGTTTGTGGATGATTGCAGATGTTCTCGTGGGGTTATCTGCCAGTCCTCTTACCTGAGAAAGGATGTGAATTGCATGACAGCCAATCTATATGGAATCTATCTATATAGCAAAACTTTGATACTATTAACTGCACTTCAAAACTCGAAGGATTTTTTTTAATGAAAGGCGCTTTCTGATTTGTAAGCTCCTCCAACTGAACTCTTATTGACCTCAAGCTGTGTTTAGCAACAACAATTAAACTCTGAGACATTAAAAGAACTTACTTGTGCATTCATTTTCACAGCAAAATGAACCCATCTGTCATCATAAAAGAGCATCTTATTCATCTTACCATGAACAACATGATGGGTGATTTTCAAGATCATTTAAGAATAATTCAGACCAACAGAGCTCAAAGTAACCTTTACTGGCAGTGCGATAGGATTGTAGTTGGGAGGCTCATTGAGTATTTTCACATGCATGGCTCCCTGCCACATTGTCTCTTTAGGCAACTGCAAGTGTAAATGGGGAGCTGGTTAGCTAGTATGGGGATTTGATTAATGCCAACAGCATGGGGCTCACTCCCAGTTCTAGCTGTAGCAGAGTGGGGGAACCTACCTCCGTGCCATTCCTGTGGTAAAAACATCATGGCACTTTACTGTGTTTCAGCAAATAATCACTAAGGGACCTGCTTTCGGGCAGAGAACTGAAGTGGAAGCCATGGAAAATGGCTTGGAAGAAAGAAAACTGCACTGACTTATAAAAAGAATGCAACAAATATTTGCTGCATACACCTTTAGTGCAAGTACAATCCTTGGCTGGGTGAGTTAAATATATGATAAATAAGTAAGACTTTCCACAGGCAGAATGGAAGATTTTAAAGCAGGTCTTGTAGGCAATACCTGGGACTGGAAGGGCATCTGCTGCTAATGAGGTGGCAGATGGCTTTTCCATTGTGGCTGAAAGTGCGAGGAGTTAGATGCATAAATCTCCTCAGAAGAAAACCTCCTGTCCCTGAGGTGCACTTCAGCTAATTAAATCAGCGAAGGGTTTTCAATTGCAGTTCTGGAAATTGTGACAGATTTTCAGTGTGGGAAGTGGGGGCTGGAGTTTGATGGGTGTCTGGGCTGGGAAACAATGGGCAGAATGTGGGTGCCGACCCCACACGTCAGCGCTTAAAATGTCGCGCGAGCGTCCCGATGTCAGCCGACGACCCTTAACTTGCCAATTGTCAATGGTGTTGAGGGGCCCGTGCGAACTTCGCAGGCAAGCGGGTAACTGATTTTTTATTAAAACTCATGCACTGGCGGGATATGTGGGCTCAGAGGGGTTGTTCATGTTATCCATGAAATATTTAATGCAGAAAGTGTTTTAAACTTGCCTGTGTGATTGTTAGCAGTTCACATCGATTTCCAAGAGCTTCTTGTTTACTTTGAAACCAGTCTGCAGACAGTAATCTTTCTCAGGCCTGCAGCTTTCCGGCAACCTCCATTTAGCCTGGGGTTATGGGTTCTGACATCTCCACTGGAGGCAGCTCCCCTGAGGAGGAGGGGAGGGATAGAATAAGGAGGAGGCCAGGAGTGGACAATCAGCCTCCAGGGGAGCCACCTTTGGGAGGCCAGGCGCAAGCACAAGGGGCGCTGGGCCAAGAGGTTATCCAAGGTGGAAGGGGCCACAGAATACGCCACTATCCTGCTGCCTGGGTATACAGGCGGAGAAGCAGCTACCTCAATATGACTGAGGTGCAGTGCCAAAGGAGGCTCCGCTGTCAAGGGAGACAATCAACTATATCTGTCAGATGATTGGCCCTGAGATCTCCCCTAACTGTGTGGGTGGACACCCCATGCCAGCGGCTCTGAAGCTCACAGTTGCCTTCCACTTCTATGCCTCTGGCTCCTTCCAGGGCTCGGTGGGTGATCTTTGCGGTGTCTCCCAATTAGCTGCCCACACTTTTGTCAAACAGGTTACAGATGCTCTGATCAAATGGGCATTGACCTTCATCCACTTCCGCTGTGACCAGGCAAGTCAGACACAGCGAACCAGAGGCTTTGCGGCCATTGCTGGCTTCCCCCGCGTCCAGGGTGCAATAGATTGTACACATGTGGCCATCAAGGTGCCAGCAGGTGAGTCTGGTGCATTTGTCACAGGAAGGTGCTTCCACTCCATGAACGTGCAGATAGTGTGCGATCACAGGATGCAGATTCTGCAAGTTTGTGCAAGGTACGCAGGCAGATCCCACGACGCCTACATCCTCAGACACTCCCAGGTGCCGGGGCTCTTCAGTGCTCCAGCCCGGCTGGGTGACAAGGGTTATCCCCTGAGAAGGTGGCTCATGATGCCTCTCCGCCATCCAAGAACAGAAGCTGAGCAGCGGTACAATAGGAGCCACGGCTCCACAAGGGCTGTGGTGGAGAGAGCCATCGGTCTTCTCAAGATGCACTTCCGTTGCTTGGACCTCTCAGGGGACTTATTCCAGTACCCCCCAGATCACGTCTCTCTGATAGTGGTAAGCTGCTGCATGCTGCACAATCTTGCACTGAAAAGGGGGGATGACGATGAAGACCTTGACGCCCTGGATGAGGCTGCACGTGATGAATCCAGCAGTGGCTCAGAGGATGAGGAAGCACAGGGCGATGATGAGGGGCACCACGCCGACCCGCTACTACACCAAGGAGGCAGAACACCCAGGACAATTTAATCCAAAGAACCTTCAGCCATTTCCACAAACATCGATCAGCAGGACCAGCATTGCCTGGCGCTTCCACACGTGGCACTTAGGTGCTACACCTTCCACCTCATCAGCTGCAACTAAGGGCTTAGTACAGAAACATCAATGTCCACTCAAACACTCATGATATGTCTGTGAAACTTACAAATGCAGCCCAAAGGAAACACCCTCAACCATGGTCAGAAAAGTGGACTTTATTCTGTCTAACATAAAACAAAGATGTCTCTATGGCAAACATAAGTATATTTTTCCCTATTCTAAGGCCAACACAAAATCACCAGTGACAAACCCATGGAGTGCCTAACGTGCCTTATGCTTTCGTTTTCAGGTGCTATGTCTTGGTGCCGCCCCATCGCTTAGAGTGGCTTGTCAGACAGCCTGCTGACTCTGCTGTCCTGTTGGCCTCGATGATCTTGGCGGGCGTCCTCTGGCCTGTGGAGCCTGTGCTGGCCCCGCCTGGGAGGGAGTGGTCAGTTCCAGAACTGGCACCTCCCCAGTTGTCACAGCCTCAACAGATGCAACGATCACTGGCAGGTGAGCGGAGAAGCTGCTGCCCTCATCCGGAGCGCCCTGAGAGGAGCTCACAGCGACGACAGGCAGCTGCTGCGCCGACGTGAGGTCACATTGGACCTCCCTGCTCACCGCAGATGCATGGGCACCGAGCGGCAACACTTGGTGCCCAAAACATCTCCCACACTGGGAATGACCACCTGTGGCCATTAGCACTGTGAGGGCTTGCAGGTCAGAACGTATCTCAATCAGAAGAGTCTCCATCCGATCGAACCTCCTCTCCATGAGAGTCACCAATCACTCAGTGGAGGAAGCCTGAAGCTCTGCCCTGAGGTTCATGCCTTCACATGCACTCTGCCTGGACTCCTCCATCGCAGAGACCAAGTGAAGCATACCCTCATGCAACCCTGCCAGATGCTCCCGCGAATCCTGCTGCTTGTCCTGCAGCTGCTGCATTGATGACAACTCCAGAGGCATGTCATCAGTGCCAGACTCAGCATGTGCCTGGTCCCCTGCAGCCCTCCGGCTGCTGACGCCATCTACACTCTCTGTCTATGCCATCTCCTCCAGCGATTGTGAAGTGCCCTCTCCACTGTGACCCAGGACACTAGCCGATGGTAAATTTCCCACTGAAGTGTTTGTGGCTGCGCTGGTGCCTGGCTCGCTGAAATGATGTGACACAAGTTACACGTCGTGGTCCTCAGGTGTGGAGGGGGGGCTCCGGTCTTGTTGGCCACGGCCATGCGGTGGTGATGCTGAAATTAACAACAAGGACAGTGCATCATTTAGTGTTCAGTCAGTAACACCTTTCATCCCTTTCCCCCCCAGGATCATAATGCGCTCACCCTTCAAGACACTAAGGAGATGAACATTGTTGAGATGGAAAAGAGTCAAGAGGAGGCCCAAACATTAGATGCACATACAGACAGGCTGGTCAGATGGCCTCAAGAATGCCACATGGAATGTTATGTGCCATTGGAGTGGGAGGGTGCAGAGGTTCCTGACCTGGATGCATGCCGGCCTGGAGAGTTGGATTTATGAGGAAACATTGCAAACACTTGTGACATTTGCCGTGGAGCACAGGAGATTGAGAGGTCACATTATTGACCTTCATACCGTTATGAGGGGCATAGACCGGGTGGGCAGAAGGCAACATTTCCCCTTGGCGCAGGGATGACTAACGTGGTGGCATTTATTTAAGTTGAGTGCCATGAGGTTGACAGGTGAGGTGCTGAGGAGCTTTTGGACAGAGTAATGTGGGACGCGCTGGCTGAAAGGGTGGTGGAGGTACAAACCTTCCTAAGATGCAAAACGTCTTTGGATGTGCAGCAGCGATGCCATGGCATGTTAGGCCATGAGAATAGTGGTCACAAATGGGATAAGGCGACTTTGGAAGGGGCTAGAGATGCGCATCCTCAAGAGGCCGAGAGGCCTTTGTGTATGACCCACACGTCAGAGTGTCTCAGTCTGTGAATGAGCAGTGTTGCTGCATTAACGGTTGTAGCCATCATCAGTGGTTTGGATGGTGGGCAGACAGAGTGGTTGGAACTGTGGACCTCAAATACCTGCCCGCCGGACCCCAGCCTCGCCAGCCCCCGGCCACCTTGGCCGCCTTCCTCCTCCCCAGCTCCATGACCTGCTCCTTGAAGGTGGTGAGGCACTGGAGGACGGTGTGCCCACCACCTGTCCTCTGGCGCTCCCTTTGATTGTGCTCTGTTTTTGCCTGCAGAACAGAGAAGAGGATTTATTGGGGCTGATCGCTCATGTACTCTGCACGCGCACGCCGCACCCCAACCACAGTGGCCCATCTGAGGCCTCCAGTGGCTCCTGTCCACACTACTGGTGATTAGTCACCAGAAGATGGTACGGCTGCTCTCAATCAAATCTTCCAACAGCCACCTTGGACACATTCAACATTCATCACTTTGAATAACACATGGGTCTTAGCGCCCATGACAAGGAGGCACAACTAGGTGCGGCACTGAGGCCAGCAGATGGCTCTTGGCCACAACACCTTGAGGCACCCCTTCCACTATCTCATCACCATCAATATGACATGTGTTGAAGTTCTGAGTATGTGTCTAGCTGCGTCCCATGCAGTTGCCCCCAGACGACTCAAATGCGACAAACATCAACATATGCTGCAAGGAGAACCCATCTTCTCATCAACCACTAAGGCTGATGTAAGCATGGTCAGTACCCGTTTGCCCACACAGGGTGCGACAGATGCCCAGTGCAGTAACGACAGCAAGACATGGGGGAGTCCTCAAAGGCTAAGGCTACCTTCTGGGTCAAATGGCCAAGGCTGACATGGTATTCACCCTTCCAGAGCACAACAAATCATTGAATCTCTTGCCACACATCGTCATGGGTGCTTACAGTGTCACCCACCTCCTCCCATGCCTGCCTGGTGAATGGGGGTCCCTCCTCCTCCCATCGTCTGGATACAATATATTCAGACGGCTGGACACCTCTTGGAGGAGGACAGCAAGGCATGCATCAGAGAAGCGAGGGGCACACTGGCCGCCCCCCCCCCCCCACCCAGCTGGCCTCTCCTGCATCCTGCCCCTCTCCTCCTGCTATGCTCCTGTCCTGTAGCTGCCTCTCTCTCTCCCCGAGTGGCCATGGTGCACTGCCTCAAGCAGGTTGCCTGGCCACTCTTTATAGAGACTGCAGTTCCCCATTGGAACCGGCGGTCTGAGGCCGCCCGCCTCCGTGACTATTTTCCCATTCTCCATGGGAGTCGCTAACCTGCTGGGCGGGCCTTAATTGACCCGCCCGCGCAAAATGGCAGCGTAGCCCGTTTCGGCGGCGGCAATCAGCTGCCCGCCCAACCATCAAGGGCAAAATTCTGCCCAATGGTTTGGTTTTAACTTTCTCCTAAGTATTATCATGAAGTAAAAAGTTCATTAAAAACAATTTTTGGCTATTAGAATGTGGGTGTCTCATTAGAATATAATTTGCATACTTCATCGTTTACTCACTTCTGCAAACTTGTATGTCCCAGGCAAGGTTGTTTTGCCAACAGTTCATCATCATCTTTCAATGAAGTACAAATATCGCAACACAATCAAAGGTTTAAAATATTTCAGTTACTAGTATTTGGCAAAATGTATGCTAAAACTGGAATCCATTATTAAATGCTTTGATTTAGGAAAACTATTTGATGAACAAGAGATATAACCAGTTGTGTTAATCCTGCCCCCACTCCCACACATTATGGATAATTGAGGATTTTTAACATGATTAAGGGGTTTGATAGGCTAGAGACAAAGAAATTATTCCTTCCGGTGGGAGAGTGGGAGAGTCCAGAGCAAGGAGACATAATCTTAACGTTAGAGATAGGCCATTAGGGATAATGTCAGGGAATGCTTCTTCACACACATGATAGTGGGAAGCTTGGCCCAAGACTTCCAAGCAGAGTCAGAACACTGTGTCCGATGCTGATCAGTCAGACAGAAAACTACCCACCTACCTGCATACGTTGAAAAGGCTCCGATTTCTGATCCACGATGCAGAACAACTCCCTCAGCACAGGAGTCCTCACAGAGAGCAGCGAAGTGAATAAGGGCAGAGGCCACACTGCTACCTCACCACCCCCACCCCTACCACTTTTTACAACACCAGCTGCTATATTCTGGTAAATGTTTTAAGGCCCACAAGGCCAACTTCAGTTCCCTGCTATTTCTCATAAAGACGTTGTCATTCAGTGAAGTTCTGTGTGGGGAAAGGGATGACTTCCACATGACAGCCTAATTTTATCTCTTCATCACCACCTATAAATCTATAACTGCCGTCCAACTGCCTACCCAACATCAAGTCCTAAGTAGGCCTCGATGTAACATCAATAATATTAAAGCAATTCTGTTCAGCTTCCACAATAGAATGTATAAATTGCGATGTCCCCTTCTTTAACTCTTCAATCAGGCTAAATGCGACCGATGGTCTGCTTGAACCTGGCTGCATTCCATGTCTAATCCATCATCAAGTTTGCTGCTCTTATCCTATAGCAGCCCTGTAAATGTCTTTGAACACCTTGTTATAGGAAAGGCACCATGAAAGTGTAGGTTTCAGCTAGATGTGAAAAATAAACTTCTTTGGGAATGTGCTGTAAGTTAAATTTTCATTATTTTATCATTTCTCTCCAATGTTCCTTATAATTTTATCCCCTCACAGATCTGTGGAGGAGCACAGAGCTCTTGGAGGGTTATTGAGCTGAGGGGGTTACAGCGATAGGGGAGGTCAGGGCTATGGAAAGATTTAAACATAAGGGGGAGATTCTGACCCGTCACACTGATACAGTTCCAACTGAGGTCATTGTATAAAGGTTGTGAATGTTATTCTTGAGCTCCTCCACAGATCGTTGAGGGAATAAAATTATAAGGAACATTGGAAAGAAATGATAAAATAATGAAAATTCCCCACATTCCCCTAAGTACACTAGGATAATCATAATTCCCCACCACTGCTTCACAATGCCCCACAGATCATACCGTGACCTTCCTAAGACGCATGGCTCAGGGTTGCATTTTGCAGGGGAAGAACACAGTGAACCAACTGAAGAATAAACATTCAGAAAAAGATTTAACTAGGACAGCGAGTTGGTATGTTTCAGTCTTCCTCTTCTTGAGCTCTGTAACTGAAGGCATGTCTGATTCACAGCATCACAAACAACCACCACAGGTAGGGCAAGGAGGCTAGTTCTGAATCCTCCCCAGCCAGAAGAGGGATTTATGCTGCTGGCAGCAATCTGCTCCACACCAGCCATCCAGCCCCCAAAGAGTCTGAGTTGCTGCGGCAACATACAGTTATACATGAATGCCATACCTCCTGCAATTGGCATATGTTGGAAGGATTCATAAATTGATACTCAACCTGTTTGGCCGTGTTACAAATGCACCTTTCCTTTACCATCAAGTTGTGGCATGGGACTTGAACCCAGAGTTTCTGCCTCAGAAGAAGAGATGCTCCCCACGGTACCACAAGACCTGTGCTTCAGAACTGAATGCTAAAGTACAGATGAACAAGGGTAAATAACTAAGGGGTGAATTTCTGCAGATCCTCTCTTGTCAACACTGGTAGTAAATTAGCACTGATTGGGAATTCAAGCTGCTAACTCATTAATTACAGTATTTACCCAAAATCACCTTAACCGTCAGCCCTTTTTTTATTCAATCATGGGATGGGGGTTGGGGGGTGGGGGGGGTGGTGGGTGGTGGGGTGGGGGGTAGAGTACATCACTGGATAGACCAGCATTTATTCCTCATCCCTAATTGCCCCTGAGAAGAGAGTGGCTTGCTAAGCCAATTCAGAGTCAACCACATTGGTGTGGATCTGGAGTCACAGGTAGGCCAGACTGGGTAAGGACAGCATTAGTGAACAGCATTATAACAATTGATAATGGTTTCACAATCATCATTAGATTTATTCCAGGTTTTTTTAAAATTGAACCATTAAATTAACCATCTGCTGTGGTGGGATTCAAACCCAGGTCACCACAACATTACCCTGGGTCTCTGGATTACTAGTCCAGTGACAATATCACTACACCACCACCTCCCCTGTACTATAAATTCAAATCTTCTTTGGTTCCACATGTGCCAGATGGTATTATAAGAAGTGTCTAACATGATGGGTGATAAAATGAAAACTGATCACTTCCTTTTTTTCCCTTACTACCATCAGTCCAGCAAGTGTGCCATTTCAAACTGAGAGGGTATGTAATGATAATGGAGTAAATTTTTATAACTAGCACTAAAGTTGCAGAGCTAATTTAAACAAGAACAATTTGCATTCATATAAAGCCTTTAATGCCATACAACATCCCAAGCTGCTTCGCTGGAGATACATAAGACACATTTGACTCGGAACTAAAGAAGACATGAAGACAAGCGACCATAAGTTTGTTCAGAGGTAGGTTTTAAAGAATGAGTTAAAAAAAACAAAAGAGAAATGGTGATGCACGGTGCCTAAGAAAGAGAATTCCAGGGGTTCGGGCATAGCTGCCGGTGGTTCCCTGAACAGAGTTGGGAAAGTTTGAGGAATATTGAGTTCTCAGAGAGTTGTAGGGCTGGAGGAGTTACAAAGATAGGCCTATGAAGGGATTTGAGCAAAGTGATGGGAATTTAAAAATTGAACTATTGGTGGACTGAGAGCTAATGTAGGGTCAGTGGGTACAGAGATGATAGCTGAATGTAATTGGCATCTTCCTGTGCATGAATTATAATGGAGTGCATTGACCATCATGCCCAAATTCCCATCTATACTCACACTACCTAATGTTCTGTGTTGGAAGTACCAATTCATATAATGGCATAACAGAAACTACTTTCTGTGATTGTTATGTAGTCTAGCAGCTAAATTAGTTATCCATTGACAGTAATTAAGTGGAACCCAGTCCCACAGTGCTTCAGATTGCGTATGCAGCAAAAAACATTTAGAAAATAAAGAAGATTCAGAAACAGTAAACAACTCATTCAGTTGGGATTATATCAATTAACCAGTGACCAGAGTGTTTCTGCCTGTTGAAAGCTGTGCAAGAGCATTTCACATTGAATGTCCATCCCTAGCCCCCACTTGGTAACTCTGTGGAAGGGTAGCTGACTTAACACCTGGGGTATCTCTGTGACAGTGCATCTAAAGAAAAAACTCTATATAGCTGCTTTCGCTACCTCAAGGCATCCCAAAGAGCTTTACAGCAAATACTTTTGATGTGTCATCCCTGCTGTAATGTTGGCAGCACAGCAGGGTAGCAAGATTGTAGAAACAGAAACGAGTAACCAGACAATTTATGTGAGTTTTTATGGTTGACAGATAAATATTGAGCAGGAAACTGGGAAGAACTGCCCCATTGTTCTTTGAATCATGCCATGGAATTTCTTACAACTAAAAGAGCTCCAGTTTAATGTATCATCAAAAGATGGCACTTCACACAGTGCAGCACTCCCTCAGTATTGCACTTTAGTGTCAACTTTATTTATATGCTCAATTCGAAGGATTGGGGCATGAACCCACAACCTTCTGACTTAGAGGCAAGAGTGCTACCTGTCTGAGCACAATCTTTCCAAACTGGTGGTAAACTGCATCCTTCCAATATTATGATCCAGGACAAGACCCCCAAATGTTTGGTACGATTCTGTTAGGGACTAATAACATTTTGTTTAAAGTGGACAATATCCAAGACACTTGCTAAATGAAAAAGCCCACAGGATTCCACAGATTTTAAACAAACAAAAATAAATTTTACTATACAAGGTCAGAAGATAAAACATTTTTTAGTATCTTTCTAATACTCTAATATTCAGGGTTAATATGAGGTACATGTGAATCAACAGGCAAACTGTGGTTGGACATGCCACACTGAACAATAAATGGCTAATGGGACCAAGACCATGGATTTCTCAACAACTTCACCCAGATGTCAGTAAACACTGAGTCACCAATTTTGTTGAAACTCTGTGTCTCTCATGAGGGATTCCAACCTTCACCTTCGAAGATCTCACCTTGGAATTCTCTCCAAAAGTCATTCCTACTCGGACAGCCTCAACAATGGCCCATCTCGCAGGGTTTCAATCTTGTTTCCCAAGATTCCATTTCCCTGGATTCCCGAGCAAGCACTCAACTCACAAGCACAACTTCTGCTTCTCAATCACATTGAGCCAAATACTACTGCACCGAATGGGTACCCGCGTCCCAACGCCCATAGCATGGAGTCACCAACTTCTGCTGCCTCCTTAGATCTTCAGGACTTCTCCTGAGCTCTCTTCAATTGACAGGGCTTCTCCCGAGCCCTCACACTTAAAGTCTGCCAACCGCTTTGAGTCTCCTTCTCTGCTCCTCTTTCTTCTTAACTTAACTGGGACCTCTCCCTGTCCCTATCCCCTGCCTTTAATTCTTATTTTTGGATCTCTTCTTGTTCCCTCTCCCTTTGAGACCTCTGCTTGACCCCTTGCCTGGGACACCTGTCTGCATTGGCGCTCTTCTCCTGGTCCTATGGCCTGGACTTACATGCCATTTTTCCATTTTGTGCAGGTGCACTGGGCCCACATCCTTGGCCAAAGGAACCTAAAATGCTGAATTGCACAAGCACAGCCTGCTCCTGGTCCATGCATACATGGAAACTCGGAGGTCAGCTGGGATTTGAGTTCTTGGCCTCTGATCTGGCCAAGAAGGTAAGTTAGCTTTCGTAACACCAATGATTTGGAACTGCTTTTGGAACTGATTTAAACTGCTTTTTGGCTTTGTTTCAAACAAAAACAATCAGTACTTGCTCAGTAGTTGTTTAGCTTTCATAGCCAAATCATAAAATGAAGATTAATCTTAAAATTAGTAGTCAGTAGGTTAGTAGTCAGATTATTAGTCATCATCAATAAAGTAATGGGAGGTGTCATCAACAGTGCTATCAAGCTGCACTTGCTTAGCAATAATCTGCTCACTGACACCCAGTTTGGGTTCCGCCAGGGTCACTCAGCTCCTGACCTCATTACAGTCTTGGTTCAAACATGGACAAAAGAGCTGAACTCCCGAGGTGAGGTGAGAGTGACTGCTCTTGACATCAAGGCCACATTTGATCGAGTATGGCATCAAGGAGCCCTAGCAAAACTGGAGTCAATGGGAATCAGGGGGAAAACTCACCACTGGTTGGAGTCATATCTAGCATAAAGGAAGACTGTTGTGGTTGTTGGAGGTCAATCATCTCAGCTCCAGGACGTCACTGCAGGGGTTCCTCAGGATAGTGTCCTAGGCTCAACCATCTTCAGCTACTTCATCAATGACCTTCCTTCCATCATAAGGTCAGAAGTGGAGTTGTTCACTGATGATTGCACAATGTTCAGCACTATTCACGACTCAGAGACTGATGCAGTCCATATCCAAATGCAGCAAGACCTGGATAATATCCAGACTTGGGCTGACAAGTGGCAAGTAACATTCGTGCTACACAAGTGCCAGGCAATGACCATCTCCAACAAAAGAGAATCTAGCCATTGCCCCTTGATGTTCAATGGCATTATCATCCCCCACTATCAACACCACCAGGGTTACCATTGATCAGAAACTGAACTGGACTAGCCATATAAATACTGTGGCTACAAGAGCAGGTCAGAGGTTAGGAATCATGTGATGAGTAACTCACCTTCTGACTGCCCAAAGCCTATCCACCATCTACAAGGCACAAGTCAGGAGTGTGATGGAATACTCCCCACTTGCCTGGATGAGTGCACAGCACTCAAGAAGATTGACACCATCCAGGAAAAAGCAGTCTGCTTGATTGGCACCACATCCACAAACAAGCACTCCCTCCATCACCAACACACAGTGGCTGCAGTCTGCACCATCTACAAGATGCACTGCAGGAATTCACTAAGGCTCCTTCAACTGCTCCTTTCAAACCCACAACCACTATCAGCTAGAAGGACAAGCACAGCAGATAGATGGGAACACCATCTATCCCCTCCAAATCACTCACATTGCTAACTTGGAAATATATCGCCTTTTCTTCACTGTCATTGGGTCAAAATCCTGGAACTCTCTTCCTAACAGTACTGTGGGTGTACCTACAACACATGGACTGCAGCGGTTCAAGAAGGCAGCTCACCACCACCTTCTCAAGGGCAACTATGGATGGGCAATAAATGCTGACCTAGCCAGTGATGTCCACATCCCCTGAATGAATAAAAAAAAAGATTATTAATAAAAAGAATCCCCCTAAAATATTGGAACACATTCCCAAAGGTAAATGGTGCAATAGATACTCTTGGATGATTAAGGTACATATTCCCTGCTCCTCTCTGCTTCTGGAATTAGCAGACACTCAAAGATTTTTGGCCAGGTCATGTGCCCTGCCTGTCTAGTATATTACAAACGTATGAACAAGGAGCAGGAGTAGGCCATTCAGCCCCTCGAGCCAGCTCCACCACTTAATAAGATTATGGCTGATCTAATAGTAACCTGAAATCTGTATCCCACCTATCCCCAACAACCTATCACCCCCTTGCTTATCAAGAATCTATCCACCACTGCCTTAAAAATATTCAAAGACTCTGCTTCCACCACCTTTTCAAGAAGAGAGTTCCAAAGGCTCATGACCTTCTCAGTGAAAAAAAAATCACCTAATTTCTGTTTTAAATGGGTGACACCTTATTTTTCAACAGTGACCCCTAGTTTTAGATTCTCCCACAAGAGGAAATGTCCTCTCCACATCCACCCTGTCAAGATGCCTCAGGATCTTATACGTTTCAATCAAGTCACCTCTTACTCTTCTAAATTCCAGCAGATACAAGCCCAGCCTGTCCAACCTTTCCTCATAAGACAACCCACTCATTCCAGTTATTAGTCTGGTCAACATGCTCTGAAGTGCTTCCAAAGTATTTACACCCTTAAATGAGGTGACAAATACTGTACACAGTACTCCAAATGTGGTCTCGCGAGTGCTCTGTACAACTGAAGCATAACCTCCCTACTTTTGAATTCTATTTCCCTGGCAATAAAATGATAACATTCTATTATATTTAACATAACTGAAAGAAGCAGTCAGCCAAGTCACTAACAGCTAGGGTAAATGTGTGATGGCAAGTAAAGAACTTCGAATGAGTTGTCTCTGAATTGGGCTCCATTCTTCACATTCCAGGATATGTTGGATGCATTAGGAAAGCAAGAAGAGGACCATAGAGAAGGAGAAAATATATTAGCAATGGTTAGTCATAGAAGGTTACTCATGGTCTTAATCACAGTTCAAGTAGCTAGGGAAAGGATGCTCTAGATGGGGAATATAAAAGGCTCCTATTCCTCCCTGACTAACAGCCTGGGCCAGGATGCCAATCTTAAAAAGAGATGACAGCATGGGTTTTCTTCCTCCCTGATAATGCATTATGCATCCTCCATCATTTCAAACAGAAAATGGAGGGTCATAATAATGATAGGGGATCCAACAGCATTAATCCTGATCACATTTCCACCCCAATTCTGCTAAAGGTTTGTGAAAGGAAGGAACAAAATCTCTGCCATAGCACTGGTCTAATGCAACTGCTTAATACGTAGCCCAGACCCACAGCCCTGACAGGAAAAGGGGAACTTCAATATCATTGAATAAAGTAGTAACTATGTTTAAAAACTACAACAACAATAAATCTTATTAGTATTATGTATTTTCTAACATGCATATTTTATTATCTATTTTATACTTTTTTTTTGGACAATAATCAATATTTCCCAAGACCTTTGTACGGGTTGAATGGATGAAAGGGTTGAATGAACCAATGAAAGATTGAATGTGTGACAAACCTTCTGTGGTTTTAATTAAATTAGCCACTCACCCCAAAAAAGAACCCTAACCTCATCAAAGTAGACCAAACAACCGTAACTTCATAAATTATAAATCATTTAAAGAGAAAAAAACGAACCAGCAACAAAATAGCATGGTGAGTCTTTAGTTATGGAAAAAAGTAGTCATTCAATTCTATGGGACTTGTGATAAAGATTTTGATAACAAAAAGGTATTCTTATGGATAGTTATATCAGCACCTTACTTTTAAATCTACTGCATGCATGTACAGGATAGATAGTGCTTCAAATTCAGGATCTTTAAATAGTTTCTTGGCTGGCGGACACCCGTGGGAAATCTCCCCGTGACACTGTCTCCAGCTGCAGAGCCTATTACCATCTCAAAACTAAACATGATTCGCTCAACTGAGCCATGTTTAATATTTCATTTCCCTGCAACAGCACAAAACAAACACCTCAAGCGGTTTCTGTGCACATTCCCCTAATCCAGTGACTTTTGTTTCTCAAGGTCTTTTTGCAAAGGCGATTAACTTTGGACCCATATGGCATGTGGGTGAGCCAGCGAAAATTGCTTTGCATAAGATCCACCAGTTCAGCTTTACGTCTTCAACACGTGGGATGATTGTTCAGTCAGAGGCTAGGATTCAGAAAAAAGTAGGGGAGCAGACTTGCAGTTTTAGAAAAGATCTGGATAATAAAGGCTCAGCATTTTCTAAAGTGGTAAGTGACAAGATTTAAATAGCAACTCTTATTACAAAAGCCTTAGAAGATATTGATTTTGGCCCAAAATAATTAAGAGCATAAAATAAATAATAAAACATGCATGTTAGAAAATACACAGTACATAATAAGATTTATTCTTGTTATAGTTTTTAAACATTTTTTTATTCAATTATATAATGCATATATTGAAAGAATTACTGTTGCACTGAAATTTTAAAAAATGATTTACTGTGCAGTAAGGTTATACAACGTGCTGAAAGGTTCACTGTTATATAATACCGTAAGATTTATTATTAAACTTATGGACATAAGATAGAGAAAGCTTTCCTATTCTAGTGGGATCTATAATATACTGTTATATATATATCATCCAGAGTAAGATTTACTGCTCTGGTGAGTTACATAATATACGTTAAGATTAATTAAACATGAAAGACGTTTTTACAGAGTTTTTGTTTTTAATAGTTATTTCTAATCAGCATGTATGATTTTAATCTATAAATTGTCAGGCCTGCTGAGTGAGCTTCCTGAGATTTGAGGTTAGAAATAACTTGACAATAATATAGGACAGATACTCAATTTATTCATAAGGCATTTCAAAGGGTTAATGCCTCGGTTTAAATAGCTATCAGAGGAACGCCATATGACAGTGCTAAGCATGAGTTTGCTATTACTGGTAGCAGAAGTCTCCAGTCTTTGTTTGATTTCATGCAGAGGTACTACATGGTGTGTGATGCATTTTCTTAAATTCACTTTCTAGCAGCCAGTAGTGAGATATACAAATAGCTGGGTTAAAATGAGAAAAAAAAAACAATGATCGAGTTTACCAGAATAAACACAAAAAAACTGCCAGAACATAAATTTTACAAAATAAAGATGAGATATTCTAAGTAAACTTAAGTGTTTATATAGGCCCAGCTGATCTATCATGCGAGGATAAATCCATTTGATAAGAAACATCAGGCAGCTTCTATAATGACCGCCTGATTCACATTTCCAATTTTACATTCCAGAATGTTCCTCCACTGTGTTGCTCCAGGCTATTTAAAAGGAAATTTGTCTCTCTTGCTGTAATTAGCTCTGTCTGTCTTTCTGCATTTAATTGTCTCTGTCTTCACTCTGACTTTCTGTGCCATTCTTGATCTGTTTGGATCTTGGATGCTTATTCTCCTCGTTTTTTTTTTATCTAGTTTTCATTCTCACCCTCTTTTGTAAATCTCTTCACCACTGCAGTGTGCCTTCCCCTCATTATTTCAGTGTCCTTTCTCAAGGATCAATTTCTTGCTCTCTCTGAATGGTGCTCAAATCATTCCCCATTCTGTAACTGCCATATTCCTCACTGTTTATTAAAATTGAAAATGGGAGGCTCTTATTAGCAGGAGAAGAGGAAAGCACAAGGCCGTGAGGCCTGGAGAAATGAACAGAGGACCCGGCCTTTGGCAGGTCACCATTACGTATCTATAACTTCATTTCTCACTCTTTCTCTCCTTCCTTTCTGTAGGTGATTCCCATTCACTCTGTGCTCCTCGCACATTTTTCCCCTATATGACTTTCTCCCTTTCTGTTCCAAAAGTCACCCATTCTGTATGTAGCTCACACAAAGGGTTTGATTTTCTATCCAGTGTCGGGAAGCCGAGGCCCGGTTCGTTTCCAGGTCCCGACTGCAGGCTGTGTCTGCATCAGCCATACAACTCAAACTTCAAGTGCAGGTGCCTAACTGGACCCAGCAGAGAGCTTGGCACCCAATTAATGGCACTGCACTTTTCCAGAACGTGGGAACTGACTGTTGTGTTCTTCTGTTTATTGCAAACATACCAATCATACAACAAGAATAGGCAAAACAATCATGCAGCTCTGTCGAAGGGTCACGAGGACTCAAAATGCCAAATTTGCTCTTCTCCGCCGATGCTGCCAGACCTGCTGAGTTTTTCCAGGTATTTCTGTTTTTGTTTTGGATTTCCAGCATCCGCAGTTTTTTTGTTTTTAATCATGCAGCTTCTTTATTTGAAGATAAGGCTATCTACATGCAATAGTAACTGGGAGGCTCTATAGACCCATCTGACCTGTAGGACTGCTGTTGTATTCTGTCTACAGACTCATGGGATTACACATTGCAGACTGATTTGCAGTGGCTACATGAACAGTAGTTTAAGACACACTCCATAGAAAGTGCGTGTACATCACATCACAACACTGACTGCTGAGCATGATTCCCAACGGCAGATGGCAGCCATGAAAGGGCCTGTTTCAGCATTTCAGGAGAGGGAAGGCAGGATATCAGAGGGCCAGCAGTCTCACTGCGTGGAGAAGTGACCAAACAGCCAACTAAAAGATACTGCGCCTGATCTCTCACAAAAACTGCCAGTGCCAAAAATCTTTCCTCACAAAGGAAAATACTTAATTGCTCCCCTGCATTGAACCTGACAGCTAGGCACCAGACTGTAAGGGTTTGGTGATCTGTGCTTTGAAAATCACCTTCTGGCCCTCCCCTGCCCATTAATGGGCAATTAAGTGAGCAGGTTCTGGGCTCTTCCCCTACAACCCTCACTCTGAAAATTTCATCGCATCCCAGAGGCATCAGGACATGGATACCATGCGGCAGCATTATTTTCAGAATGTGCCCGCTCATATTCTCGCCCCAAAATCCCGGCAATAACCTTTCACAGTTAGAAAATAAATCATTCCATATTTCAACACTGTCACAGATAATTAAGTGTACTACATTTGCAGTCCAGTCTTAGCTCATGAGGTACTCCCTATGCATAATGTTTCACAGCTGCACTGTGAATTATTTTATATTTGCCGTCTGCTCTCAGAAAAATAATTTTGATACATTTAGCATTTTGTGACATTTTAAGAGTCACACAAAGCAAAGCCCTATCTAAAGTAGCATCGATGAGTGAAAGTCTGGTCATATCAGCCGTATCAGTTGGAAGATGGGTGAGGAGCAAGCTTCCCACACAAGGGGACATTGCTAGTGTCTGGTGCTGTATAATTGCCATATAACAGGTGGGACTTTGGTGAGGCTCAAAGATACTTCTTGCAGGGAGGATAAGAATGAGATAGGGTCTGGCATTGCTCCAACTGGAATTTTAGCTGAGATTTTTATTGAACCAATAACCTTCTGACTCAGAGGCCAGAGTACTACCATTGAAGCAAACCTGTCTCAGGTGGCTATCAGATAGTGTGGTCTATAGTACATTTGTAAAAAGCATTGGTCAGATTGCAGACCAAGCTACACAGAGAGCTGTGCATTGCATTGAGTTGAATGGGGCTTTCTGCATGTGTGTTTAAATGCATACACACAGTTTTACTTACCACATGGCTAACATTTAATATTGGGATAGATTGGAGTTATCCTTGTCTTGACATTAAAAACAAGAAGTAGATAAGTTATAAAGATGCTTTAAGCACTTTAGTTTGTGGCTGCAGTTAAATTATATGAGACTAGTCTACAAGATGTTGGGAGGAAAGTTCTTTAAGGCCCATTTTCAGGCTGATGGAGGTCCACAACCTTGTAACGCCTCCTCATCTAAATGTTTTCAGTGTGCAACCCAGTGCCGAATATGGGTACACACCCAGTAGGGGGCCCAGCAGCATGTGTGGCTAGCATGACACATGTAGTCCACATCTCTTAAAGGCAGTCTGCTTCTCTTAAAGAGGAGTTGTAGTTATTCCACAAAAGCTGCTGCAGTCTGTTTGATGAAGACTTTGATTCAAGGAGAAGCACACCAAATGAAGCAACAGACAAGAGCGAGGACTCTCAGGTCTTTGATGCAGCACTGACGGCATTAGTCCAGGAGAAAGAAAAGAGATGTCATGGAGAGAATTTTCTCCCCGTTGGGGGGTGCTGAGTGGGAGTGGGCTGCGTGCCGCTATTTTACGTGGCTGAGTCAATTATGGCCCACCCAGCGTAATGCGCACCTCGAAGTGAGCAGCGCTAAGCACAGAGCTGCCTCAGGGAGATTAGTTTGACTATGAAGAATTAAAATAAAGAAAAAAAAATATTCAGACATGCCCCCTCATGTGACAGTGTCACATGAGCTGGGACATGTCAATGAATTTTAATAAAAAATTTTATTCAATTTATAAACACTTCATGAAACCTCATCCCGCCCATGGATGAGGTTTCATGATAAATGCGAAGGCCGCCTGGGCTCTTCGCCTGGCCGCCAACGTTAAGGTTAGATAGGCAGCCCAGACAACCAGCTTAATTAGATTATTAATAGCCTTGATAGGCCTTTGACAGTTCGGTGGGCGCACAGCCGAATCTAGTGAGCGCCCACTGAACTGACGATCTGAATGACGCGCAATGATGTCGGGATGCACGCCCACCGCGCGTCATTTTACGCATCAGCGAGCAAGGCCCACCCCCGCATGCCCACCAGAAGATTCAGGCCCACGTTTCTGCAGTGGTCAAGAAGGCCTTCAAGGCACATCCTGAGAAAGGAATAGGAGCAGGTAGCCAAGGAGGTCACCTCTCACTTCTAGTTCCAAGGCCAGAAGTAGTTCAATGCTTTCACATGGGTAGTCGAGGTCATTGAATGCATCCTTACACGTCTCTTACCCATCGTACCACTAACTCCCCACAATGCTCAATGCACCACACCCCCTTCACTGACTCATCAGTATCCTCCCTCAGTCAGGAATTATGCCTAGCAATAAGCCACTTCACCTGTACACATCTACACACATCAGTGTTACAGAAACCAAGTTTTGTGGCCATGTTCTCATATTTCTTGCTTTAGTGAGGCCCCGAATGAAACCATCAACCTGGCGCCCAAGTTATGCAGCCACGGTTGCGTTGACACACATTGAGAAATGCTATGAATTGGAAAGCCTGTGGCAATGTAACTTCAGCCTTAACTGTTAGCAATGTTTTAATTGTTAATAAGGCTCTGAATATGTGAGTTGCTTTTCCAAGTCACTTTGGGGCTACCTTCATCATAATAATATCATGCGCAGGAGATGATACTTTCACAGCTCAATGGCACATTGAAAACATCTACCATGCATCAAAAAGGACTGAAATTTCCCCTCCTGGAGATTCTTGCTTACGGAAAAGAAGCTGATCTGTAATCTTGCCTATGGAGCTGCTTGTGAATGGGCTGTAGCTGACATTAACTGAAAATGTTCCTGTTGAGTTTTGAGATGCTAAGTATCATGAGGCAAGAGAAGTAAATATTTCCTGCCAGACAGGAGTTGGTCTAAATGATTTATTTTTAATATTTACTTGGACAATTAGGGAGTAATTTACAGTGAAAGTGTGTCCCCCTTTTGACAAAATGAGTATCACATCATCCAGAACCTTTTAAATCAATTACCATCATTTATGACCAGTTATACTTTTCTCCCCGTCCATTTGTCTTAACTTAAAATTAACATTATTTGAAAGTTGAATGCCTAAAGCGCAAGGGAAAACACCTCGCAGGAGTCAGAGAGTGTCAATAAGCCACATTATTAAGAATTGTAAAGCAAATTGGTTATGGTGGAGAAAATAAAATTACCTTAACTAACTTAACTACCCTAACAGTGGAATCCTAGAATCAAATGAGACACATCCACACTGCAGTTATTAACTGAGTCTGCTTCAACAACAGCACTATTACAACAGAGTGCATGTTTGTGTAGCTCTGAGAGTCACCCTCAGTAGGATGAATTCAACATCTTTAACTCCCTGTGTGGAACCTTGCTGGATGGAAATATGGTTGGAGCTTGGGTTACAACAGTACAGTTCCAGTTCTCCTCTCCACACCTCCATCAACCTTAGTGGGTCTGTAGGACTGCTGGGCAACAGTAGCAACAATCTATATTTATAAAGCACCTTTAAGCCTTTGCATCTTAGGAGGTTATTAGACATAATTTGACGCCAGCCAAATAAGGAGATATCAAAGTGTGTGAGGGTTAGGTTATGAGGACCATCGTAAAGGAGGAGATGGAGGAAGAGAGGTTATGAGGGAAATTCCACAGCACAGGACTTAGCTGACTAAAGGCACAGTCACCAATGGTGGGCCATTTGAACTGGACGAGGCACAAGAGGTCAGAGTTGGCGATACATAGAGTCCTGGAGGCTTATAAAGTTGAAGGATGTTACAGAGACGGGGAGAGCTGAGGACATGAAAGGTATTGGCAATGAGGATGAAAATTCTAAAATCGAGGAATTGCTGAACTGCAGTCAATGGGCTGAATTCTCCAGTCGGCGAGCAGGGGTGGGGCCTTAAGGTTGACGGGCAGGGGTAGAGCCCAGGTGGCCTTCGCATTTTTCACAAAGCCTCATCCACAGGCGGGATGAGGTTTCATAAACGTTTTAAAACCTGATAAAAATGTTTACATTAATTCTTTGACATGTCCCAGCTCATGTGACGATGTGTCACATGAGGGGACATGTTTTAAAAGTTTTTTTTCTCCTATATTTAAATTTACGCCTGTCAAACTAATCTCCCTGAGGCATATGTCTGCGCTCTTGCATACGCATGTGCGAAAGAGTGCAGGAAATGACTCAGGGAAGGCCCCCACCCCCACCCCTCAGCCCGCACAGGGAGCACACAGATCGGGGGCGCCGATCAGGTTTGTGCCCGCCCTCATACAAACTCCCCAATGGGGGGATAATTTTTCCCAACATACCTCAGCAAATACAGGCGTGATGCTTGGTGCAAGTTAGGACAGGAGTAGCAAAGTTTTGGAATGAGCTGAAGTTTATGGAAGATGGGAAGTCAGACATAAATATCATTGGATTGATGGAGTCTGGAGGTAACAAAAGCATGAGTGAGGATTTCAGCAGTCAATGGGCTAATGCAGGGGTGATATTATAGAGGTGGAAGTAGGCAGTCTTGGTATTGGAGAGGTTTGGTGTCTGAACCTCAGTTCTGGGTCAAATAGGATGCAAAGGCTGTGTACTGTTCGGTTTAGCCTCAGACAGTAGCTTGCAGGGAGAGGGGTGGAATATGGGTGGTAGCGGGTTGGTGTTGGTGAGGGTGGAATTGAATAGGTGTCTAGGAAACAAACTTTGTGGAGGAACTGGAGAAATTGGCTTCAGTCTTCCCAATGTTTAGTTGAAGAAAACTTCTGCTCATCCGATACCAGGGGCAGAATTTTGCCTTTGGTGTGTGGGATTGGTGGGGAGGGGTTGGTGCAGTCAGGAAGCTGACCACTGCCCGCGATCGACAGCGCACCGCGATTTCACACTGGTGGGTCAGTTAAGCACAGAGCTGCCTCATGGAGATGAAGGGATATTTTTTAAAAGTAACGAACAGCAGAAAAACGTAATGAAACATGTCCCTGCTCATGTCACATGAGCAGGGACATATTTTTAATTAAAGAATAAAGTTTTCATTTTATTTGTATTTGCTTTTGGAAACTTCATCCCGCCCTTGGATGAGGTTTCCAAAAAAATGCAAAGGCCGCTTGGCCTTTTCTCCTGCCCGCCAGCCATAATGTTGAACGGACAGTGAAAAATTAACATCAATTGATAACTTAATGGCCTTAATAGGCCTCTTAATTGTCGGTGGGGACACTTCCAGACCAAACTGCCGTGCAACTGCGCATTGACGTCAACACGTTCGGCCAACATCATCACGCATCACTTCACGATCGGTCAGGTCGGGCGCGCGCCCACCCAGCCAAGCTAAAAATCCTGCCCCAGATGTTGCCAAGCTAAAAATCCTGCCCCAGATGTTGCAAAGCCAGTACGACAAATAAAAGGCAGTAGAGGGATCGAGAGAGGTGGAGGTGAGGTGGAGCGTTTATCTGTAATCTAACCTTGCTCGGCTGATGTTCAACCTAATATCTCCTCCAAGCCCTTATTGCGTCAGATTGGTGAGGAAGGTTGAAAAATAAGTTTCATTCAGGACACCCTGCAGCAAAATCATAGTTTGATACATGTCAACAATAATTTCACAATAAGCTGTGAGCAGAAGTAAATCTCCCAATCGCAAACACGAAATTTATTTTAAAAATCAGCAAATTTCATCCCAACAGCTGCTGATTGTATGAAAAAGATTTTGGTAAATCACAGCAGACATACAGAAGTAATTGGCTTCAAGGCTTGAGTTTAATTTGAGTAGCTTTGTGACATATTTTGATTTGATTACAGCTTTGGCACCCTATAGTCCCCAACTACTTGTCTCATGGATCATGTGTTCCATTTTTAAAAGTTATTAAGAATTGTGAAGCAAATTGGTTATGGTAGAGAAAATAAAATTACCTTAACTTTAACAGTGGAATCCTGGAGTTGAAAGAAACAAGTTCCTAAATCCCAGTTATAATATTAGAGAGCTGCAAGATCAAAGCAATGGAAAATCTCCCTCCCCAAGTGAAGCAATCAGCTTCTGGCTTCAGTAAAAAAGTCAATAACTATAACATTTGAGTGATCATTGTTCAAAGAGGTAGTGGGATGATTGATAGAATGACAGCTATCCCACCCTTGGGAAGGATTTAGTCTAGTTGGTAGGACAACAATAAACAGGATGTGGAGAAATTTCCTCCAGACACTAATTTCTATTCATGATTTTGCTGGAAGCGCCAATCAGAAGAAACCATCCCTATTTGTTAATGGTGTTGCTGAACATGAAAGAAATCATGTTTTTTCTTCTTCAGCAGCAAAGCCTGAGAAAGATTAATGGGACAATAACGCTGTGATCTCACAAAGCTCTGATAAGAGAGAAAAATTGATTTGTAAATGGTATTCTAAGCCAAATGCCAACTAACTGCCAGCTAACCTAAGCTATAGTCTGTTCATGAGTGGCATCATAAAAAAAAACGCCTACACACCCAAATGTGATTAATTCTTGCAATAATTTTTTCCATAGCAATTTTTCAGTAGCGTGCTCTCAGCTAGTAATTATTTTTTAAATCTATTTTATTCAAGTCTGTTTAATTCTCTGGTGTTCTGGTTCAGCCATTTACTGATAAACATTGGGATGTAAAATGGCTGATTAATAATTGAGTGAAGCACATTGTTTTTATGCAAAATAGGGGCAGGGCATTTAGTTAGCACAGCAGGGATATTACAATAGCAGAGCTCGGTCAAGAACGCGCTTAACTACTGTGAACAACAAAAAAAAAATCAAAATATTATAATGAGACCTTCAAACCATATATCCTTGGGTAAAGGACTGCACCAGTACACTTAGGGGAAAATTGAAAAGGTTTTTCTTTGCTATTTCAGAATAAAATCCACTGCTAGTTTGTACAGGGATCATTTATTTTAAATATACATTAATATTTAAGCAATGACATTCAGACAAAAATTATAAACCCTGATTGTATAGAGTTTATCTGCTAGATGAAGGCAGTTGGGGGTCCTGTGGTGATCAAAGCGTTTGAAAAGACAAGCACATCAGGAGCTGTGATTTTGTATTCCAGGCTCCAGTGGCTGGTGCTCTAAGGCACTCCCGACAGGAGGGGCTTTATCAGTTATGACTAGTCGCCAGGCAAAGGTGACCCAAATACGCTCCCATTATCACACACCCCGAGCCCATCCCCCTCATCCCCGCCCCTCCCCCCACCCCATCCCAGCAGGTCAACCAAGCAGCAGAAACAATAATGACGTCCTTCTTTCAGAATGTGTGAGTGGAGTTGGGGGGGTGGGGGTTGGTGGGGGTTGTTGGGGGGGGTGGGGTTGGGTGTCTGGGGGGTGGGGGGGGGGGGTGCGGAGGCGGAAGGGGCATCACTTTTCCAGGGCTGAGGATAATTAGAAAAAGTTACATTTTTCAAAATACAAACTCTCAAAAACTCCAGCACTTTGGGAATCTTGAATGCACCTATTGGGGGAGAATCGTTCAGCCATTTCTGTGTAAAATATAATTAAATGTTGAAAAGAGAAGATCATTCAAGCCTGAGACTCCAATGCATTACTGAGGGAGTGCTGCCCAGCTGGAGGTGCCATCTTGTGGATGAGGCATGAAACCGAGGCCTCATCTTCCCTCTTAGGTGGATGTAAAAGCATTATTTCAAAGAAGAGCAGGGGAGTTATCCCTGATGTCCTGACCAATATTTATTGCCTCAATCAACATCAAATAAACATGACCTGGTCATTAAAACAAGCTTGTGAGAGCTTACTGCCCTCAAATTGCTTTTTGCATTTCTTACATTGCAACAGTGATTACACTTCAATGAAGTGCTCCATCAGCTGCAAAGTGCTTTGGGATGTCCGGTGGTCATGAAAGGCACTGTATACATACCTGTTTAAACTCATTGCACGTGGGACGTCGGGGCCACCTTTGAGTCTAATGCAGAATGTGACGCCCAGTAAAAGGCATGTCATATTCATAAATCCACACTTGAACTGTGCACGTATGGAAGCTTCAGGATTTGCCTTTATTTATTTCAAAATGGACACGGATGAATTGTTAAAATGGCTGCCGGGGGGGTCAGTTGACCTTTGCAACTTCAACACAGGCCATCCAACTTCTGGAAGGTTCCAGATCGAATCGTAATAGGTGAGGTCTCCCCTCGAAAGGACGTGTCTAGACAGCACTCCTTTGTGGAATTCACACTTGCCATTGTTTGAAGCTTACTCCAAAAACACACGAGCCAGAATCTTCGGGTTGGCCTGTGGGGCAGGCCCTGCTCGCTGAAGCATAAAATTAGGCACGGTGACGTGCACCAGAGTTGGCTGCGCACCTGCCAAACTGTCAAAGGCCTATTTAGACCATTTACAGACTAATTAAAAGAATTAGCAGAGCTGCCCGTCCAACCTTAAGGTTGGCGGGCAGGTGAAGAGCCCAGGCGGCCTTTGCATTTGTCATGAAACCTCATCCATGGGGTTCAAATAAATGTTTTTATCAAAATTCATTGACATGTCCCAGCTCATGTGAAACTGTCACATGAGGGGGTATGTCTGAATATTTTTTTTTATTTACATTTTTCATAAAGAGATTAATCTCCCTGAGGCAGCTCCATGCCTTAGGGAAATTTCTGTGCTCCTTCTCACGCATCCCTGATGCAGCCTCCTCTCCCCACTTGCACAGGGAGCTTCCGGGTGTGCATCACGCTGGGTGGGCCTTAATTGGCTCACCCACATAAAATGGTGGTGCGCAGCCGATCGCAGGCAGCGCTTGGCTGTGTGCCTGCTCACACCCACTCCCGATCAGCCCCCCACCTCACCCCCAATGGGGAGAAAATTCTCCCCACTGATTTCTAGATTCTACGTCTCCAGATTTGCAATGCAACAATGGAAAGCTGACAAGATCAGTTGACCACAAGTTAAATGTGAAAGATCTATTGATCTTCTATTGTATATTAATGGCCTTTGACCATGTGACTGAAACTGGTTTTCTGATTCTGAAATCCTTTTTATCCAAAAACTTAGAAGAGACCCGGGGCAGCTGGCAGAATAACACCAACAAGACAAGAAAGCAGATAAAGGCTTAGCCACCTTTGCCTTTCAGGAACCAAGAGACTTAAACGTCTTTTAAAAAGACTGTTAGTCTAATTCCAAAGCTCTGAGTTCACCTACAAAGAAATTGGGCCTCCTATACCCCAGCCACAAGTGCTGACTTCCCAACCTGCTGAACATTCTTCTCATCAAAGTAATCTCCTCATATCTGATCCCAGCCGCCTGAACTTATTTGCACTACATCTCAAGATTGGGAAAAAGCTTCTTTCTTCACTGGACTTGCAGAGACATGTGAACTGTTAACTATTCTTCTAGTTTAATACTTGTAGAAGTGCACTATCATATTTAACTGTATCCTTCTTGAGTGCGTGGTATGTGACTGTAGCATAGGGTGAGTGTGTGAATAAATAATTCTCTTTGTCTAAACCTTTGGAAGTCTGCTGCTGGCTTTTAAAATTGACCAGACACTAGCAGGGGTTTAAAACACACACACATCCATCTTTTCAATAATAAATCACACTGATTATGGACAGAAGGGGAGGAAAATAGGGAGAGACCATGACACAGTGGCAATGTCAGTGGACTAGGAATCCAGATGCCCAGGCAAATCTGTGGACATGGGTTCAAATCCTACCATTGCAGCTGGTGGAATTTAAATTTAACTAATAAATTCTGGGATTGAAAGCTAGTCTCAGTAACAGTAACCAGGAAATTATCATCAATTGTTGTAAAAATCCATCTGGTTCATGAATACCCTTTAGGGAAAGAAATTTTCCATCCTTACCTGGTCTGACCTACATGACTCCAGACCCGCAGCAATTGTGTTGACGCTTAACTGTTCTGAAGGGCAACTAGGGGCAGAATTTTACAACTGTGGGATTTTATGGTCCTGCCAAAGTCAACAGAGTTTAGAACGGCTCACCATATTTTATGGGCAGGATTCTCCCCCCATCAGGGGGGATGTTGAATGGCGGGCGTGTACAGGCTTGCTTCCGATCGGCACCCACAATCAGGGGCGTGGCGCCATTTTACGTGGGCGGGTCAATTAAGGCCCGCCCAGCATGACGTCCGCCATGGAAGCGCTATGCACTTCCTGTGCGGGCGGGCCCAAAATCGAGATTGCGCGCTTTCACGCATGCGCATGCGTTATGTACAGCCTCAGGGAGATCGACTCTAAATATAAAAAAGCTAAAAATAGAAAAATAAAATTTCCCTAACATGAGTTGGGACACGTCCATAATTTTTACAAAAACTTTAATAAAATCTTTTAAAACCCTACTTGAAACCTCATCCCGCCGGTGGATGAACCCATGTCCACAGATTTGCCTGGGCATCTGGATTCCTAGTCCGCTGACATTGCCACTGTTTCATGCTTTTTCTAGTTCCCGCCAGGTCTCCTGGCCCATCTACCAACCTTAAGGTTGGACGGGCGGGTCCTTTAATTACTTAATTACCCTGTCAATGGCCTCAATTGGCCATTGACAGGTCAGCGGGCCTGCAGCTGATCTTGCTGCGCCCCCGCCTACCTGAAAACTTAAATGGGGCACGGTGACATTGGGAGTTCCAGTGGATGTCACCGCACGTCATTTTACGCATCGGCGAGTGGGCCTCGCCCCCACCCCCACCCCCACCCCCACCACGTTCCCACCACAACAGAGCCATAAAATTCCGGCCTAGGAATGGACAACGAATGTTGACCTTGCCTGCAATGTCCACATTTCATGATCAGATAAAAAAGACTTGACAGTCTCAATTTTTCTCTCCTCTCCTGTCCTTGAAAGAGTGATTGTGTGTTAGAAATTAAGTGTTCATAAGTGTCAGGGTTAAGGAGACTGGAAATGCATATTTTGAGGAACAGATCAATAATTGATAAGCCCTCCAGCCTGCTGAAATATTCCGCAAAATCCAAATAATTTATTTTGATACCTGCTATCTTCTGAATTAATACTTCATCAGATGCAAGCAGTTCTGCTGAAATGTATCTTTTTCACAGTGTGCATTATCAGATGTATAATATTATAGTCAAATCATAGCCCTATGGACCACATATAAAGCTCCTATTAATTTACATATATCTCAAGTATAGGCAAAAAGAATCTTTATGATCAGCTTTACGATTTACCCATTCATGATGCAACGCAACTGGTATCAGCCCTTACAAACCTCCAGCCCCACAAGATTTAAATGATGAATGTAATATATAAACGCAATAGAACAAGCCAGAGCTGGTGGGGCTATGACCCAAAGGCCGCACTTTGAATTGCGCAAGTAAATAGCATGTAGTCAACTGAAAAAAAATCAAACCATGTAAAGCTATCACGATCGATCATTAAATAAGAGAAAAGTGATAAAGATTCAAAAATCCTTTTCAAAAATAAAATCACTGCATTTTTACATAACAACTTGCATTTATGCTGTACCTTTAACATAGAAAACTACCCCAGGGCGCATCACAAAGGCATGACCAGAAATAAATGAACACCAATCCAAGGGTATATTCAATTTCCCCGAAGGCCTGTAGTTCTGCTGTTATTATTCAGCCAAACATTGGACAGCAGCCTTATCAGAGTGTACAAGCAATTCTACGGTATTTTGAAGATCCAAATACAAAAAATATTACATTTACTTGGCATCATGAACTGTTTATTTCTATTTTATGGTAAAAGCTCATTTGTAATACTCACTTCTAGCTTTACCAGTCCAATGCTCTCAATTACCAAGATCACAAGAATTTTGGAACAGAAAAACGCTCAGCCCCACTAACCAGGTATCTCACCATTTTCCTTTCAATCCTTGTCTCTCTGGAAATTCGTCCCATTGTCCCTGGGACCCATTTACACATGGTATTCGCTGGTAACCAGCTCCCAAATTCTATTATGGTTTGGGTAAAAGAATTTGACCTAATTTCCCTTCTCATTCTTAACTTCTGTCTCCTCTTATTCAAAGCCCAACCCTCATAAGTAATATTCTTGAATCAGGAAAAAATGTTTTCTTTTGTGGAAAGGTAGATGTGTATGTTTCTAAGCCCCTTTTAAAATGTGGTCAATTTAAAGAACCAGCAGCAGACTTTTGTTAGTTTAAAACTAAAGAAGATTATTTATCCACATACTCACCCTCACCACATCAGTCACTCAACACAAACACACACACACACACACATACACATACACAGACATACACACTCTTGAGAAAAAATACACTTAAAGAGAATAGAGCACCTTTGCAAGTTGTAAACAAAAGAATTGTTCATAGTTCACGTGTCTAGCTCATTGTCAGAAACAGTCTTTCTGGGTCCGATGGAGAAGGAAGTTTTTTTCACTCTTGAATTTTAGTTTAGATGAATTTGGATGGCTGGAGACATGTATCAGGTTTACTGCAGGATTCCCTCAAAGTGGTGAATTTTCAGCAGGTTTCGTATCAGGAGGTCCAATTTCTTTACAAGTGGAACTGGGTTGAGGATCAGGCTGGGAGGCTTTTAAAGGCTTTACAGCCTCCATGTTCTTAAAAGGCAAAGATGGCACTGCCTTTTACTCAGCTGCTGTGGCTTGCCGACTTCTTCTGCAGGCAGCCCAGATCTTTTCTTGCATCTTGGAATAAAACTAGTTACCTCAAGCTGGTTTCAGTCAAACGACCAATAATGGTAGCATTCAACCAAAATGGTTTGGAAGTCCAAAGTCATCACTACACAATAGGAGATAGATGGTGATCTTTCACACCTAACTTGTGGATAACTAGTCTCATCACCTCTCTGTTAAGTTGCAAACTTGGAGATCTGGATTTTTGTAACGGCAGAGAACTGCTGTGTTATAGTAATATTATGCGGAGAGCTAATTTATTCTTAGTGTATTTGATAAGAGTGTGTCATCAATGACAAGGACAAGGGTTAAAGGGCAGAATCGACCCAGTTTTGTAGCAAGTGCGGTAGCGGGAGGGGAAAAGGATGTTTTACCTACTGGCCACACTGGCTTTTGCACCTCATTAATCATGCATTCCCAGGAAACACGCCGTTTTGCTGGCGGACAGCCTCCAATAGGCCCTCCACACAATCGCCTCATCGCTTCCTTATGCCAGACGCCATATTTAAAGGACAGCCACGTGCATACCTCTCAGTACTTCCAGCCCAAGGCTGCTAAACCGAAGACATGGCCTCAAAAGGTAGAAAGACTGCAGCCTGCGTCCCTCGAGTGCCTTTAGGACACAGTGGAGGCCCACCGTGATATCCCCTACCACCTCTCTGAGTGAAGGCCAGCAAGCACGGTCACCAATCCTGCATGGCAGGTGGTGGCAGCAGTGGTCAGCGCCTATGGCCTGCAAAAAAGGACAGCCACCCAGTGTAGAAAAAGCATGAATGATCTCCATTCTGCCAGGGTAAGTCACTCTTCTCATCACTCTCAACTCACACACTCACAAACCCATCACACATCAATAACCAGGGGGCATAGATTTACGGTTAGGGGCAGGAGGCTTAGAGGGGATGTGAGGACGATTCTTTCACCCAGAGAGTGGTGGGAATCTGGAACTCACTGCCTGAAAGGGTGGTAGAGGCAGAAACCCTCATAATATTTAAGGAGTATTTGGATGTGCACTTGCGATGCCATGACATACAAAGCTGTGGACCTAGTGCTAGAAAATGGGATTAGAATAGTTAAGTACTTGTTTGACCGGCGCAGACTAGAGGGCCGAAGGGCCTTTTTCAGTGCTGTAGACCTCTGTGACTCTATGACTCTCTGACATCAACAGTGATCTCACACCTCAAGGGACAGCACCACTAACTCTCACACACACCCTCACATCTCCATCAGCCTCATACCCTCTCGAGCTCGCATCCTCAACCCAGCTGTTCAATGGAGGAGGAGTCCTCTTGGCTGGAGATGAGGACCTGGATGGAGCTGAAGGACTGGCTGGCTGCGGGCATCAGTCGCTTGGCAGAGCTCCCTATGAACCTCACTACACAAACATACCTCACAGTGCCATGTGTCCTGCTCACACTCTCTCCTTCTGTTTTCATGCAGGAGAAGCCAGTTCACATCAGCAGGGTGAGGTCCCAGACCAGAGGTGGAGTGGCCCACATTAAGCTCCTCACTCACTTTGAGGAATGTACCATTGCGCTGACTGGTGAGGACATGGACCGTGCCTGCGGAAACAGTGAGGTCAGCGGTGAACGCCCACATGAGGATCCTGCACCCCATCATCCCTCTCTCAATGCAACTAAGAGTGCTCCCTCTCCTGCTTTTGACTCTGCTGCCATATACTAGTCTTCTCTGCTTTGGTTCACAGGGAGTTCTACCAAGCGATTGACACTCTCATCCAGCCAGTCCCTCAGCTCCATCCAGGTCCTCACCTCCAGCCTAGGAGGATACCTCCTCCATTGAAGAGCTGGAAATAGGCAGCCTGGAAGAACCGTCACAGCGCTTACCCAGCGCAGAGACACACACCTTGGTAGAACCTAGATCTAGAGCAGGCTAGCGTTCACATTCTGGTGGCCATCACTTGGGCATGTGTTTGTGGCAGGACGAGGTAGGTTCAGCCAAGCTCCCCGAAGCTCAGAAGACAGCTGGGGAAGAGGCATCTGTGAGGTCTGAGTCAGATAACGAGCCTCTGGATTTGGCCTTCTGACTCATCCTGGAGAGTCAGCAGAAGGCGGGGGAGCCTCACGCAGAGCTGCTGGAAGCCCTCAACATAGTGGCACAAAAGTCAGAGGCGTGTGTCTGCCTGCTCTCTGATGAAGTGGTTGCCCACATATGTGAATATGGAGGTTTCCATGAGGAGGATGGCGGATGCCTTGGAGACCCTGGTCCAGCAGAACGCAGAGATGTGTGCAGACATGCATTCCATTGCGGGAGCCATGGGTGACTTCCTGCAGGGGCAATGCAAGAGGAAAACAGGGCACCTTGATATCCCCCCAGGTGCTCCTTCCCCTCAAGGAGTCAGGCCAGGGACCTTGGTCACCCAAAGGGAGGGGGAGCGGCAGCTGAACACCCCTGGGTCATCCATTCAGGAATCTCAGAGGCTGTCCTCTCCCTCCAAGTCTCCTTTGCCTGTGACCCCCTCAACCTCGTCCTCTGTCACTGCAGAGGGAGCAGCTGGGCCACAGGAAGACAGCCAAAGCAAGATGGGGCCTCCAAGGCCTTGCTCTCCAGAAGACCCACACCGACATCATCAGAGGCAACAGGGCCAACCATTGCACAGGCTGTCTCCACCCCTGTTGCGGATGTCAGGGCAGCACCTAGAAGAAATGGTAGGCCTAGAAAACTTAAGAATTTCTGATCACAAGTGGTTGCACATTTTGTCACTTTATAACATGAAAATATATTCGCTTTCAATGAATAATGTGTAAGGGTGTCTTTCAGTTTCATTTACAGGTTTCATGAAGCCTCCCCCTGCATCCACCCTCCCCCACTAGCAGTTCAGCTGTATACAGCCAGCTCATGACTGATTGTGTGAAGTGTGTGTGTGTGACAGGGCCTTTCAGAGTTTCATGCAAGCGCTCTGTCACGCACGTAGATCCATCATCTCAATGTTCCGAGCATTTTCAATCCTGCCTTTCAGTTGTCCATCTGAGCTGACCTGCACCTCTGCCCACCCACTGATCGCACTCCCATGCACACCTGTTGCCGTTCAACATGAGGGTCCTTTCTTTCGATTTTGCAAAATGGCATTGGTGATCTATGTTTTTAGCTCCCCTGTCCTTTTCCCTCTCCCAGTCACCCATGTCCTTTCCCTAATCACTGTTGACACCCCCGGAATCACCTTCTACCTCCCCACCATCAGCTACCAGCAAGAACTCTTTTCTTTCCAGGTGAACATGCATATTCCCTACCTTCCTGAGAATCCAACTCACATCCACATTGACCTCCTTGACCTCCTCCTTCCCACACCCAGGGACCGTGTCTGCCTCTGAGTACCCACCAACCACCCTCACCATACCCTCTACCGCTACCGTCGCACCCTCACCCTCCCACCCTACCAGTTCACTATGCCCTCTCTCATTCTCACCATTCCCTCCTAGCATACCCACACTCATTTCACCCCCCAGGAGACAGTCAGGCAGGAGTCGGACCCCTCCCTTGCACGTTCACCTGGACAATCCCCCCTTACTCCTTCCTCCCCCTAGACTCCTTCTTCCTCCTGGAACCCTTCCCCCGCTGCAAACTCCTTCCTCCCCACAGGCTCCTTCCTCCACCAGACTGCTTCCCCACCACCCCCGTCCCCGGACTGCTTCTTCCTCCTTACTCCTTCCTTCCCCTGGACTTCTTCCTCCCTTTGTAGTCCTTCCCCCCTCCGAACTCCTTCACCCCTCTGAACTTCTTCCTTTACACCTTCCCCCCACTTACATCTATCTCCCCAGTTGCTGCGTTCTTCCATTACACCCTCCTTCCCTGTGCACATTCGTTTAGATAATATCACCAACTTTAACTTTAACACCTATGTGTTCTTTTGTATTATTGTTGTTGACATCTTTTGATGATCTGCTTCTATCACTGCTTGTTTGTCCCTACAACCACACTCCCACTCCACCTCTCTCTCTCTCTCTCTCTCTCCACCCCCCCACACACACCTTAAACCAGCTTATATTTCAACTCTTTCTTGGACTCAAACTCAAGTTCTGTCGAAGGGTCATGAGGACTCGAAACGTCAACTCTTTTCTTCGCCGCCGATGCTGCCAGACCTGCTGAGTTTTTCCAGGTAATTCTGTTTTTGTTTTTGTTTTGGATTTCCAGCATCCGCAGTTTTTTTGTTTTTATAGCTTACAGTTCTTATTGAGTTAAACATTGTTGACAAGTATTTGCTTGTATTAATGTCAAAATGAGCTTTACACACTTCACTGAATTAGATTAATGTCTTCAAAATAACGAGGGAATCATGTTGTTCCTCCAACAGGCAAGAAACACTGATGTCATCAAAGAGCTCCTGCATGACTAATGAACGTTTGCTGTTGGAAGACCAGAGAATTTTCTTCCTTCGACTGTCCTTTGTTTTGCTCCTGTTATTTTATAGTTTGAAAATGAGTATACTCTGTATGAAAATGAGTATACTCTGTATGAAAATATACTAAAGATTTTTCAGGCAAGATTCTGAAAATCAGCTAGCTCCTTTGAGAATTTCTATGCATCTCAAATATTTTATATTGTGGACGTTATTATTATTCCATTTTGTGTATAAATCTACAGAGGGTCCCACAGAGAGGCCTTTAGAGAAAAAATTGTTGAGAAAATTCTATAGCAAATTGTCTATTCACATATAGCATCAATTTAATTTTACAAATAGAATATTCTGCTTTACAGCATAGCTGAGGCAATATAATACATTGGCCTTTTTCGGAGAGATACACCAGTAGGCCAATGGTTAAGTTAGACTGTGAGATTTAATTTGGTGGTTGTGATTTATTCATTAGATTTCCATTGCTTGATAAAGTAATCCCTTAAATCCATTCTCTTCATGTGGACAATGGCAGAAGGATAAGAGTGAGTTTTGCAGGCAATTATGCAATTAGGTAACATCAAAAATCGGAAAAGTATAAGTGCAAGTGATTCTGAAACATCACCTGAACAGTGAGGCTGTGTGCTCAGCAGGTGGTGTGAGACTCACACTTAAACACACACACACACACACACACACACACGTATGTCAGCAATGCCTGTTTTACAAGATAATAAATGGCTTGTGTGCACAGGTGAATGGCCAAACTGCACAAACAGTTTTAATTTTGGCATGCACAATTATTACCTTTGAAATATGTTATGTTGGATGGGATAACAATGTTATTAATAGAGTGACATTCATTGCCTTCTGTAAATTAATACTGTACTTTTTAAATTAATGAGGGAATAACTGCCAGAACTGAACCCTCTTCCCGCCATTATTCGCCTTTGTCTAGGACCCTCCTCAATCCAAGGCCTCGGGTGAGTATAGGCCAGCAACAGCTAACGCCTCCCCAGTGGCGCTTCTGAGCACAGCAAAGCTGCCTGCCTCTGATTGACCAGTAGCTGTTGATGGGAAAGATTTCCGCCCCAGGGTCTTTGATCTCAGGGCAAGGCTCGCAGCTGACATGCTGATGCCCGAGTGGGATGCAGCAGACCTTCACGAAAAGAGATGACATGAGAGCCTCGCCGGCTCTCCAGCTAATGGCCGGGTCACCCATCACCTCCCCGAGAAGTCACTACACAATTAATCTGTCATCAATTACACTTTGCATTTAGATAGCACCTTTATCATAGTAAAATGTCCTTAAGGAGTGTTATCAAACAAAGCCTGACAGTGAGCCACAATAATTGCTAGGCTGGATGTGTCATTTTGGGTTATCTGATCTATTCAAAGCTATTTGATTGTCCTTTTTTTAAGTAGTAATTCTTGATCATAGGACTATCCAGGCCTGGAAGCAACCTTTGTAGCATATCCCAATGTTCAGAAGTATCGTACAGTGCTGTGCCTCTCAATTGCATTCTCTACCATAGGACAAATATAGCGAAGGGAATTTGAATTATAGACTTCTTAAATGCAAGAGGTACACCCATTTCCATAAATATTATTTTTAGAATGGTGATTTCTTTTTGATTTGGGTCTAAGTCAAATTTCAGCTAATGCACTTAAATCATGTTTTAAGAACACTGGAATAATTCCATGTGCCATCGGTCTATATATCTCAAATCATGCTCGGTGCCTGATTTAGGGGTTATCCATTTCTTGAATAACATCCCCTACCCCGAGCTTTCTGAACAGTGAAATTAATCCCAATCAAAAACAGCAACAAGTAATGAGGCAAAATCTGTATGGTCCAATCCTGATAGTGCAAAGTCATTTTTTGCACTGAAAACATTTGAATTGTTCAATAATTTAAATTAAGCAATGTAAGTAACAGTGATAATTTAGTACTAAAACTTTGTGGCATCAGATAATTAAGCAACTTCAATTATAGTGTAGATGCGTTAGAAACGCAAATTGGACTAATGCAAAATCATTGTACCTGCACTTGTTTTACCTTTCTGCATGGCTGACTACAGAATATTAAAAATTAGACCCGTTCTGGAAGACCAAATCCCATGTGATAAAGCTTCAAAGACTAAGCGGCTTTGCTGTCAAGTAGATATTTGTGAGCAATAATGGATTCTGAGTGAGTTTCTGTGCATCTGATATTTCAGCATGCACTGACTGAAACATTTTATGCAAAAATATACATTTTATGCAAATGGTTACGCAACCTCTCTCAAGATGGCAGTTCACTTGTGCAGATACATTTAAAATATTCCTATTTCCATTAAATGGAGCTCTGTTTTTCTCTTGAATGATCTGAAGGAATGAAAAGAGCACCAGAATGGAAAATCATGACAAGCACTTACATTCAGTGTATGATTGCATTGAGAGTGAAGAAATTCAACAAAACCCTTCTTTCTGAGCAGATTCAATGGTCTGCTGTTTCAATGCTCTGTATTGTGGCATATCCGATTTGTAAAAGCAACCAAACAGACAACAAAATAAGCTGTTCTGTACATTGTCATTCACCAAACTATTTCATTGGAGGAGACAGCAGCACTGGTAGTTCATTTATCAACAATTTCACCATAGAAATATCAGACAAATCTGAGAGCAGATAAAAAGAGGTTCCAAACATTAAGGGCTCAGAATGATCCACATCATGGCCTGGATATAAGAGGTGCTGAGTTTCGAACAAGGACGGGTTCTGACTCCATAGCTTGCATCTTTTATCCCTGACAGATTCACCACCCAGAAGTCAGCCAAGTTGACAGGCTTGGCCTTCAGTCATGCAGGGAGGAGTCTGGAGCTAAGCCACAGGTAGGTTTGATCCTTGGCCACGGGAGATGCCCAGTCAATGTTGGGGGAGGGAATGGGATGACCAATTCCAAACCCTGGGGGTCTTTGTATGTGGGTGTGGGTTCTGATGGGGAGGGAGCTCGGAGATGGTATGAAATGGGTGGTATTGGGTTGATCACTCAGTATACAACCCACCCAATACTGCCTTTCCATTGAATAAGATTCTTTCTTCCCTCCCCACTGCAAAATGTTTTAATAGGATTTTTGTGTAGTGAGATTGAAATGTCAGTGCGTTTATACTACAGGTAAGATCAGTGTGAAATGGATACTTATTGTGATGTGGAGCCAACAGACCAAAGTTGTACAGTTGGGGTAAATAAGCAAGTACTGCACAAAAGTCAGAGGCCAGTGACAAGATTCAGTACAAATATTAAGTTTATTAAAGCTAACAGTAACAATATTAATATGACAACAGTAAGCAATTATACAATCTGGCTATGCAGGATTCATGAGCCTCACGTTTAACATAACTTTAGTGAATCTTTCTTTAATGAATCCATTGTTTCAGATCCTGACTTCCAGTGGTAAAGTGAATGGTCCGGACACCTCGAAAGCTCTAAAAACCACTGACCACAAATCCAAGACTATACCTAACATGCAGAGGTCCAATTGCACGCATACTGGCCTAGTCACTAAACAGTTGTTGTTCTCCATCTGGTATCTGTAAGTGTCTGACAGGCATCAAATCTCTTTCCTTTCCTTCTATATTTCAATTCAACCTGCTGATTCAAAACCACCGTCACTGCTAAATAAAATCGACGTTTGCATTACTGCTGTGCTTTGAAATGTTAATAAGGTTACTGCAGAAAGCAAGCAATTAACAGTGATTATGGCACTAAAACCTTAATCCCCATCTCCATTTTGAAAATGCATTGAGAGTTTGAATACACAGATGGAATCGGAGAGTGATTTTATAGGGGCAGTGATCTAAATTCATGCTCTCAGAATTAAAAAGCCTTGCCCGTGAGAACATGCAGTGGAAAATCGTGCCTCGTGCATGTGAAAAGCTTCCATTGTCTTTGCTGATTGAGGTTCCTCCACTGGGACCACAAAGTCAGCAAATTGCCTTTTGCACAGAGGGGTTTTCTTTTTCGGGGAGAGTTACCTGCAAATGGTCTCTATTTTACCAGATTGCAGGGGGCAACATGGGGCAGAGTTTTTCGCTGAGCGAGCTCTTACGCGCCCGACGTCATCGTGCACCCACATGATACTTCGCTCGGTGGGCACCCGCAGGAGTCAGACCCGCGTCCGCCATTAGTTAACAAGCCAGCTAAGGCCCTTGACAACCCGATTGACATTGATTTAACATTACCCCTGCGAGGTTTCGCTCGCCACCCGGGTAAAACGGGCAGGCGGGCAGGCCACAATTTGCAAAACCTCATCCATGGGCGGGATAAGAAGGGTCAGCAGCATTGTCAATGTGAGTAGTCAGTAGTTTTGGAGATAACTTGCTCCTGGTGGCTTATTGAAACTTGGCACCTTATTCTCTGATCGGTGCTTCATTCTTAGCATTTCCAGGCTTCATTTCTGGACTCATTGGTGTCTTCCAGGCCCCCAGAGGATTCGGATCTTTTGGTCCCTTCCAGGTATCAGACTGCCTTCCATTACCCTGGGAATGGGGATTGTGGTCTCCACTGGAGGCATCTCCTCGGAGGAAGAGAGGGGCAGAAGGGAGAGGTGGCCAGATGTCCCAGTGCAGCTTTCAGGGTAGGGACCTGTGGGGGGAGAGGTGCAGGGACAGGGGGCGCAGGGCCGGTAGGAAGTCCAAGGCGGAAGGAATGACCCTTTCTTTGGCCCCCAAGATACACTTAATGCCTATGCAACAAAGGTTCGAGCCACCCACGTCCAGCATGACATATTAGCCTACCCTACACCTACATAATGAAGCATACTCAAGCCAATAGCACAAAAGCAAATTTAATTTTATGTTGGAACTCACATTGTTTTGGACAGAAAATAAACGGTTCGGTAGTCACTCCATGAAAAAAAACAAAATAGGGGAACAAAAGATGACCTGTGACCAGTCCCTCTTGTGCTTAAGGTGCTTTAAACTTACGTTTATGGGTGCTATGTCTAGGCACTCTCCCATCGCTGGCACCAGCATTGGAGACAGCCTGTTGACTCTGCTGTCCTGTTGGCCTTGATGACCTTGGCCGTCATCCTCTGGCTAGAGGAGCCTGGGAAGGAGCGGCCAGTGCCATGACTGGCAACTCCCCAGTCACCGCAGCATCATCCGATACCATGATCACTGGCAGAGGGGCAGAGGAGCTGCTGCCATCACCCAGAGCACCCTGAGAGGAACCCGCAGAGACGACAAGCAGCTCATGCGCCAACATGAGGTCACCCTGGACCTCCCTGCTCACTATTGATGGATGAGCACCTAGCTGGGATACTGGGTGCCCCATCCATCTCACACACAGACACTGACCAGCTGAGGTCAGTGCCTGTGTTAGGGCTTGCAGGTCCAAGCGCAAACCCAGGAAACCCTGATTCTGTTCCTGGAGCAGTCTCTCCATGATAGTCGCCACTCTCTACATGGAGGAGGCATCACACTCAACAATGAGGGTCAATGCAGTGCTCATGCTCCACAAGGACTCCTCCACAATGGGGGACATGGCACGCATACCCTCTTGGATCTCCGCCAGATCCTCCCACACATCCTGCTGGATGTCTAGCATCTGCTGTCTAATCGACGACTCCAGAGGCTCATCATCAGCCTTCGGCTGAGCATTGTCCTGGTCCCTAGCAATCCTCCTACTGCCAGCACCCTGGGCACTCTCTGCCTCTGCCTGCAATTCAAGCGAGTGTGAAGTGCCCTCACCAATGTGCACTGAGATACTATCCGTCAAACTAATGCCCACCAAGGTGCTGGTATCTGCACTGGTCCTGCTTCAGAGAGTGGGTGTGACGCAGGTGCTTGAGGAGCATGGTGGTCCTCTGGTGTCAGGAGCGGCCTGTCAGGGTCCAGACAGCGAACGCCTGCTGGAGAACCCAAAAGGGAGAAGAAGGACATTTCATTAGTTTAAGTCATCACACTGTCACTGTGCATGCCAGGCACCCTGGCGAGAGAATGGAGACCTGCATCATGGTGCCCTTGTCTTTCAATGATCAATGGGGACTCCAGGTATGAGGCTCCCATCAGTGAAGAGACTGCCCTATAATGGTTGCACAAGCCGAAATTCTCACCTCAGTGAGCTGCACTCTTACTTTCCTCTGAAACCCCAGCCTCACCGCGGCCGCTTGACCGAGGTGCATGGCGCCTCTCGAGTTCCAAGGCCACCTGCTCACAGGGGTGAGGATGACAAAGTGTAAGGGTCCTCCGCCAGTCTGCGACCTCTCAGTATTGTTATGGAATGATTTCTCCTGAAAGGACAGAGGAGCATGGATTAGTCCACTCTCTACCTGCAGCGCCACTGCAGCCTGGCCAACCCCACCTGAGGAGCACCTTGCAAGGCACATCCAAGTCGTGGCCCTCAAGCCGCAAGGCACTCAGTCCAAGCAGCCAGGGCTCAGTCCCTTGGCCAGCTCCGGTGTCATTGACAGTTGGCACTCAGAATCTAACACCCCTGAGCTCCATGGCGTGGGGGGGATGGCCAGTCCAAAACACTTGAACACACTAACCCATGCAAACATGGTACTCACCCTTCCGGCACTGCACAATGGTGCGCAGCACCACATTGTGCTGCTCACTCGGGATGCCACTTGCTCCCATGCCCTCTTGGTGAGGTGCGATGGCCTCCTCCTCCCATCTCTGGGGACAAGGGTGTCTTTTCTGGCAGCCACCTCCTCCAGGAGGGCAGTGAGGCACTCGTCGGAAAAACGGGGGATCCTCACATGACTTGCTCTCGCATCTGGTGTTTGCTGACACACTGGATTCCATCCTTGCAGTGGCAGACAGACGTCCTTCCCTGGCAGCCTTTCTGGGACAGCCTGAGCTGTTGTTAAACAGGTCGTCCGGTCGCCACTGGACCCTACGGCTGACAGGCCTCCACCCCTGCTCAGCTCTTCCCAGCCAGTGACAACCTGCATTTCACGCTGGACGGGCCTTAGATGGCTCGCCAGCGTGAAATCGCGGTTGGGCCCTGATCGCGGACGGTGGTCGGATTTCCAACCACCCCCGCCTGCCCCTGACAAGTCTGCCCGACGAGGGCAAAATTCTGCCCACGGAGATACAAAAGTGTAAAGTTGCAGGGCAAGCGCCCCGCTTTTAAATTTGTGAAATGGACAATTGCAAACCAAGACCAGGTTCATACGGGTTAGCACCGCTGTTGTATGCTCACCGTTTATATTTGAGTGCAACTGACCAAGGGAGAACTGCAATTGACTTTAAAGGTGAATTACTCTCTGATTGGCCTCCACTTTTACACTTTCCAAAATAGAAGGCAACACATCCTATACAGATCAAGATTATAGGTTTCCTAAAGAAAAATATAGGATTCTAGAAAAGGTATAATACCTGACTTTTAAAAAAAAACCCATTAGAACAATAATCAAATAATGTTGCTGTGGTTTGTGTATATCTCAGTGTCAGCCTCTGGCGATTTATGTTGTAGACTGACGATGAATAACCAAGAACGCGATAGGCATCTTTTGCTACTGGAACTTAAATTAATTTGTATTGCTTCTCAGTGTTTGAATGTCTGCAGGATAGATGGTTTCACAGTCTCAATGTGATATATGGTGCAGTTGTTTTTGATGGCAATTACAGCAAAACAGATACATACGGAATTGTACAAATAAAACAAAAATGGCAAGCCGTCGGGAATCTGAAATGGGAACAGAAAATGCTGTTCCTACACTGCAGGCCAGGCAGCATTTGAAAAGCAGAAAGTTAGGGTATAGTGGCCCCAGTGTTCTACAGACAGCCCAGGCCCAGCTTCAGGAAACGGTGAGATGAGGGTGGGGAGAGATGAGCACAACCTCAAATGGGGGATGTGAGCAGCAGCCCCCCCATGTCCACCTGCCTGCCAGCAACCACATCGTGCTGGGTTCGAGCAGCAACCTGACTACCACTCCACAGAGACCAGGGGTTCAAAATCTCCCTGACCTCACTCTGTCGAATTCGGTTTGAGTTGCTGCCCAACTTCGCACTGCCTCCCCCCCACCTTCCCCACCACCTCCCCTACCCCACCCGCGCAACTGCCACCCCAATTGTATCATTGAGAGAAATAGCTTGGAGAATTGTCAGATTCTAACAGGGAAAAGCTCAATTAATGCAGATACTGTGGTAACGACACATTTAATAAAACACCCTGCGCTAATGACTGCACCTAGCAACCTTAATTCAACTCCTACATATCGCTCAGATCATTAACTCCTCCAAGTTAGTGCCCTTCATGATCCCATCTGCCATCAGTTTTAAAAAATATTTCTTTTACTTTCTCATTTAGGGCTTGCAGGCATTGCTGACAAGACCAATATTTATTCCCATCCCTTGGAAGGTGGGATGTGCCAAATTATTAAAAAAAATACATTAAAGTTAAAGGAGGATGACAAATTGAGAGATCCCTCTTGGTTTAAAGTACCCAATCTTCTATATTATTTTAAATAATGAATATCTCTTAACTTAGGGGGTTCTGCTTATTTCAACAAGAATTACTAATTAAAGAAAGAAACAAGCAGAGAGACTGCTTGAGAGAAAAAGCATCATGCTCAGAATGTATCTATTCCTTGACATTTTGAGTCTGCTCCTGAATCAAGGATTCACTCTGGCTATAGGTTCAGAGTGTATTTCAGCACAGCTCCTTAGATTGATCCAGAAACCATCCCCATACTCAGGCATTAGGTTGGCATCAGTATCAGTAAAAGTGCTGATTTCGGGATTAGTCTATGAGGGTATTCTCAGAAGTAACCTGCTCCAGCGTGAAAGAGTATTCTCAAGATGGCAGAATGTCATGATGAAGTGATCAGGAGTGGTGTTAGGAGTGAGGTGGGGCGCTGAAAACACAATTGCTAAGAAGAAAACTTAAGTTTAATGAAATGAGAAAACTAAATAGACGACGGACACTTTATTCCACAATTAAGTATGTCTCATCCTCAGGCACACACATGCACACACACAGAAAATCTTTTAAATAGTATTAATGCCAAGACTTCCTAAATTACATGATGCAGATATTAAATGTCAGACATTAGTAATTAGTAAATGTAAGCGTTTCTTTCTTTCCATAATGCTTTTAGCTATCCAAGGATTCCCCAAAGCAATTTACAGACATTGAAGTACACGTAAACTGTAGTCTCTGCTGTGATGTAACCAGTGGCAGCCAATTTGCACACAGCCAAGTCCCAAAAACAGCAATGCTGATAATGACCAGATCATTTAGTGATGATAGTTGAAAAATAAATATTGTCCAGAACATCAGAGAGAACTTCCCTGCTCCTCTTCAAAATAGTGCACTGGGATCTCTTACGCCCACCTAAGGTAATGCTGGCCAGTCTACAGATGGGGCATGTCTGTGTACTAACATTGTGAATGGTACCATGTTGCATTGTCTCTGTAGTTCCTCATGTGGTGAGCTGCCAGTTTTATTTTACCTGCTGGTGAAGAGGAAAGATAAGCACTTAACGCCCCCAGAGAACAAGGGCAGGGGGAAACTCAGAATGTAAGCCAACTTAGTTTTCAGTCCTTGGTACTTCAGCTACAATTATCTGCAGTTGTTACTACATAAATAATTCAGATGCAAGTATAGTGTCTCTATTCTGAAATACTTTTAAAAGCCAGTCTGTTGATCTGTAGATTCACTCGCCTACCATACCTCTACATCAACAGCATAGTCTCATTAGTACATCAAATGCAGCTGCTTAAAGTGATGCTCCAAGACTTCCCAATCATTTCTGCACCTCCAGTACTGCTGCTACATACAGGTACCAAAGATCCTCTCGTGAACTTTTGCAAGAGTGTGCTATCAGTTTTATTTTGTTTGAACAGTAGTGATCTTCCTTCACAGATTACAACAGGTAGCGGAGGAGGGTCAGTACAATTTAACTGAGGTAAATTCACTGAAGGACTGGAACAGGGGCTTCGGAAGGCAGTCAATTTCTCCACAACAGTAGAAAAAGCAATGTTATAAATAGGCAAAAGTGCTGGATGTTTTCTCAGTCATTCTTTCGGCATGTTCAATGTTTAATGAAAAATAAGACCATAAAAGGCCATTCAACTCACGCTTGTTACAGTAAAAAAAAATTGGCATACTCCCATCTGCATAGCAGTCAGGTTCCCTCAAGACCCTATCAGGGTGTGGCAGCTGGGAGTACAACATTGGGCAGCAGGAAACCTCACTGCCCCTCGGACGTATTGTTTTCTGACCCCAGAGTCACCCAATGTTGTCAGGTTCAGGAGCCAATCCTGATGAAAGGGCTACACCAAAATATTGCCCAATCTTGCTATTTTCAGTTGTTGCTTGGCCTGCTGTGTAGTGCCTGCATTTCCTGATCTCATTTCAGATTCCCAGGCATTTGCAGATTTGCCTTTTGTATTTCTAGCATGTATCTGTTATATAAAATGAGTCATAAAGCAGTGCAGGCAAATTCAAGCAGGTCATCTGTTTAACCATCCGTCCTCTGAACTGTGTGCTCGTGCTGGTCCTAAGGGAGGGACCAGATGGTTGAGGGAGTACTTGAGCTTCCATTGATGTGGCGGAGGGCTGAAGAAACAAAGCTAGGGAATCTGAACCAGAGCAGCAGGGCAGGTTCAACCTTCCCAGGCCAGGAAAGGGGAACAGAGTCCAGCCAGCGCTTCCGATACGTATTGCTGTCCATAAATCACTGCAAGACAAGACGAGATGGGATGACATCTTCCCTCCCGCCATTCAAATGCTGAATTCACTCAAGAACAGCAAAATACTGGAGTGCTGTTGCTGTGCGTTGACCGATATCTGAATAGCAGGGAAAAAAAAGAAAACAAAAGTGGAGAAAATATTCTTGTTTTAATTGAAAAGCAGGATTATTGCAAGCAAAACGTTTGTTTTAAAACAATATCCCACTCCAGTTTCTAAAATAACTGTTAACCATACATCTCCCAGAAGATGTGATTCCTGTAATTCTGTAATTGAGGAATTAACAAGAAAGATTCAAATGCAAAATAGTCATTGAAAAAATATGCATGAGCATCCCTGCATTGAAACAGTTAATTGGCCTTCTCCATATATTACAGACATGCTCAACGTGGAAGTACCTTGGACCTCAGAGGGTTAACATTGGCTGCAAAAGTGCTAAACCTTCTACAGTAAGCAGCACATATGTTACATCAGGCTCTGGCACAATAAGTCAAATTGTGTCGTTGCTAGCTGTTCTCACACCCACGTCCCTGTCACTGAGGCTTAGTGGCTGCCTTACTATAGGAAAACAGCAGAGACATTCCACTAATTACCCAGAATGGATACACAGAGGATTTATTTCACTTGTGTTGTGACTGTATGATGTACGTAGCTTATTGAAATCTCAGGCTGATTACTGCTGAAGCTACCACGGGCTCTTGTGAGTATCATGATCTTCTCCTGCTTTCATTTTGATGATTTTTGTAAGGCAGAATGTCACCAGAAATCTAGCAACCTGTGTTTTTATTTTGGCTGGTCCTAAATGCTACAACTCGATGATCAATTATGCAGTGGCATTGTTAAATGCTCGCAGAGCCTATTTGGCTGAGACTTGCGTTGCAACACATCAAACCCTATTAGGACGGAAGAGGGAAGACTCTAATGCAGCTGTGGAGGTTTTAATTTCTTCTGTGTTAAAACCCACAATAAATAATGATACAATCTAAGAAAAATCAGTTGGTGAATTGAAGTGGAAGGTGGGGACAGGCCATATTTGAAAGTACAGAGCTATTCCCAGCTACCTCTCTATTGCGCTAATGAAAATGCTGTAGTCAATTCTGGTCTGGCAAATATCTGATCATTTTTTATTCCTTGAAGTTTGTGACAGATGGCATCATTTTCAAGATTTAAAAAGTTCTGCTGTTGGCCTCTCTGCTGTGTAATTCTATCAAATGTTAGCAATCTCTTTTTTTAAGCAACGTTCCCTGGGTACAGTGCTTTGGACAAGCAGGAATATATGTAGAAGTTAAAGAAAAATACCTGAAAAAGCTGCCACAAATGGTGTGGGGGAGCTCTCTTCATGCGAATGGGAATGATTTCTTGAGGTATTCCCTTAATTCAGCTTTTAGTGCAGTCAGTATTATCAATTTAAAGAACAGGTGTTTCAGGATGGAAAATGTATAAACATTTTCAAAAATCTTAAATTCTCGGCAGATACGTTATTTTGTAAACTTGGTGAAAGACGGTAAGCACATGAAGGGGTTCACACATCAACCGAAACGGCAAGAGGAGAGCATGAGTAATTTTTCCAGGTCAGATTGGTGTCGTGAAATCCAAATCATATCTCTTATTATATTTAATATATCCTAGGTCCTGGTTAGAATTGTTAAATTTTTCTACCAGTAATTTTGGGTACATTTCATTTTTCAAGTCAGCAATTGGTAACTTGTCATCGTTCCTGTGTTGGTGTACAGAAAGCCTCTTCATTGATAATAAAGAGGGGGTTCATAGGCTGAAGTCAAAAGAAATACATATTATTCTACTATTGTTAGCTATTATATGAGCCTCCTATAGGTTTCTGTAGTAAACAGAGGGAAAAACTCCCTAGTGCTTCAGTGGGTAAACACACCACCTGATGCAGTACTGGGTGATTCAAATTATTATGGTCTTCAGTTTAATTCCTAGCTGATCCAAGGCTTAGCAAGAAGATAAGCTTCCAAACTCAAATCTGCTTCATCACCAATATTGTTCGCCCACCCCCATAAAAATGACCAACTCATCCTGCCTCAGCTCATCTGCTTTTAAAATCCTCAACAATGTCCTTAGTGCCTCTAGACTTGACTATGCCAATGTTTTCCTGGGCGGCCTTCCATCTTCTTCTGTACATTAACTACATCATCCAAAACTCTGCTGCAGGTATCCTTACTCGCACCAATCCCTGTTTACCTGTCATCCCTGTGCTCGCTGATCTACACTGGCTCCAAGTCTGGCAAGATCATGATTTTAAAACTCTCATCCTTGTTTTCAAATCACTCCACGACCTTTTTCCCTCCCTATCTCAGTAACCTCCTCGAGCCCTGAAAGCCTTTGCAATCTCTTGCACTCCTCCAAATCTGGCCTCCATCCCAATTTTAATCACTCCAACATTGGCAGCCATGCCTTCAGCTGCCTAGCCCCTAAGCTCTAGATTTCCCTTCCTAAACCTCTCTGTCTCTCTAATTGTCTGTCATGCTTTAAAATAATCCTTAAGCTTACCTCTTCTACCCTCTGGTCATCTGTCCTAATAACTCCTTATGCCACTGTCAAATTTTGTTTGATGTCACTCTTGTGAAGTGCCTTGGAATATGTTACAAATTAAGGGCAGTATATAAATGCAAGTTGTTGTTGTTGAAGGGTTATTCCAGTTGCCTTTAGTTGCCCTATGTGAGGGAACTAGACAGTGGGGGAAAGTAATACATGTGACATATGGCAAAATGTTAGAATTCACACTCCTGGTTGCTACCAGTGATTTATCATTGAAAATGTATGTATGTGGGCAATGGGCAATGACAGAACTGGATTCGGCAGGAAGGTTTGGTGACATTCTCTGTCCAGTTTTGCAGATGGAGAATGGCCAACTGGGGGATGTAGTAAAGGAGTCGTCTCTCAGTCTTCAGGATAGGAGAAAAGAAATTGAAGAAAAGAGAATCAAAGGAGTTGGTGCAATTATAATCCACTGAGGGAGTGCTGCACTGTCAGGGTTGCCATCTTTCAGGCCAGGTCATTAAACTGATTGTCTGTCCGCACTCGCAGCTGCTTTTAAAAGGTCCCAAGGCATGAATCAAATAAGAACAGAGACTATTCCCAATGCCTTGGCCTTAGCTCTTCAACTAACATTAAAAACAGATCACCTGATATTCAATCCATTGTCCTTTTCTGGAGCCTTACCTGTGCGCCAATTGACTATCCCACTTCCTACATTACAACAATGATTACACTTCAGAATGATTGGTTGTAAAATGTTTTAGGACAGCCTGTGTTCATGAAAGGTTATGAATGAATATAAATTTGTTTTTTTTAAACTGTGACTTATCTGAAAATCATCAAGTCTAATTTGCTGGTCACAGCCTCTTTTGAATTGATTTTACCCTGAAAAATTTTAGATTAGATTCAGTTATGCACAGACAGGCGTTTTGAAGTGCATTTGTACTGCAATTTTAGCATATTTGATCTAAATCCAGATGGAAAACAGTAAGAGACCCATTCCCTGGTGGAGGCAGTTTTACAGTGATTAATATCCAGTCCTGTGTCAAACTTGGGTTACTCTCCAGGTGCTTGATGCTGGAAATAGAACACTCTCAGGACAGGTAGAGAATGGTTAAATGCAGAGTAACGTTTCTGTTACTATGTTCCAAAATATGCCCCAGCCCCCAACCTCAGTAAAGCAGTTCCTAATGCATAAGTAATTACCAACATGGACCTGTTGGGCCGAATAACTTGTTTCCGTGTTATAATATCCAATCCCCATAATAAGATATCCTTTATCTTCTCTGAATGAATTTGCCCAACTTAGCACCAAATTAGAGGCAGTTTTGTGATGTGCGCCTGTACCCTACAAGCCATCGCGTCGAGTCTCCCCCAGATTCACCCTACATATAAATCTTACAGCCAGAATCAGGCAAGACTTTCAAGCCAAAAGTCAATCTCAATTCGATCCCAGATTCCAGAGAGCGGTCAGTTAACCCACAGCACCTCGCTTTATAAAAAAAATATATAAAATGTTGTCTCAGTGTCCTGTCTAAAACACAGAATCACAGAAAAAATGAGCAGGCTGGTAGTACAAAACCTTCTTGTTTTGGCTTTCTTTCATCTTTCTGTCTTCCAGATTCCTTCCGTGATAGGACGATTTCCCCCACCCCCTCAAACAAAGCTAATGGTGAATAATACTAAATTTTCAGCTTAATAAGAAAGTTTGTAAATTCTTCCTCTAAAACCCATGGCTGCCTCACACACAAAGGCTTTTTTATGGAAGCCTTAATAAATATACATATTGGATCACCACAGAATATCCTCCTATTTCTTGTCTTCTCCATTCAATTTCAGCAACTAAACTTTGTGAGAAATGAATGTTATTTTTTAAAATGTTTTTGGGGAATACTGTATTATTCTGTAAAGAAGGGTGTGTGTATGTATGTAAATGATTTAATTACTAGAGACAGATTGTCTGGGGGTTTAAAGCATGAAAAGGATAGAGATGTTAGCATTTTTAGATAAGCTGAGAGTTTGTTTGAATATCAAAGGGTAGTCAGAGGCATCAAGAAATATGTTTGCATCTTGCAGGAGTTCCATAGGTAAACAGATGAGGGGATATTATATTTTATTGACCTGAAAGCAAAGACCAATAGAGACATGAAAACATTATACTTGGAAGGATTTGAGTTTCAAAGAGGGGTGAGAACAATGGAGATGAATGGGGTAAAAAGGTATTTTAGAGATACCATGGAGAGCTTAGGATAGCTGGAGCTGGACTGGGAGCTGCTAGAGCTGGTAGCCCTGGGCTGGGAGAAGATGCAGTTTGAATCAGCCATCCTGTCAAGCCAGAAAAGTCTTGGTTTGCAACAAGTAGTTTTGTTCTGAAGTCTTGAATTTCCACAGCAAAGTGGAAGAGTGTTAGAGGTCATGTGATATGCCATTATTGAAGCTACAGCAGTTTGCCTTGGGTAATATTACTTGATTTTTATAGTTAAACATCTATAAGGGAGTGTTGCCTGGAAGATGTTTACTTTTGGGTCTGACCAAATAGAGAGTCTTTTTGAGGGAATATTTTGTAAGACTAACTAATTGTATAACTGTAATCTTTGTGCTTAACTCTTCTTTTATTCTTGTTAATAAAACTTTTACTTTTAATCTTTAAATTCCCAAAAATGTTACTGGGCTTCTGGCTGCTGAGATCAGTATGCCTTCTTCTCATTTCCAGAGTACAAAAGAGAAAGGGTACAGCCTGTAAGCCAAGCTTTCCTCTGGGAATTGGTTTGCACAGCAATTAACACCGGCTGTGGTCATAACACCTTAAACACAAAGGGCAGAATTTTCTGCCTGTCGGGCAGGTGGGCCTGATCCAATCTCTGGCGGGCGGGGAGCCGATCCCCACCAGAGAAACGGGCCCCGCCGCCATTTTAAGTAGGCGGGCCAATTAAAGCCCGCCTAGTGTGACACTCGGCGGGAAGCGCTATGCGTCCCTGTGCGGGCGGGGGGAGGGGGAGTTCCCCAAATGCGAGAGTGCGCTGTTTCACACATGCGCATGAGAGAGCACACATCTCCCTGAGGCTAAGTGCTGCCTCAGGGAGATCACTGACATCTTTATGAACTTTAAAAATAGAAAAACAAAAAAATCATTACCATGTCCCTCTCATGTGACAATGTCACATGAGATGGGACATGTAAAAAAATTTCACTGAAACTTTAATAAACTTTTATAAACCCCACACGAAACCTCATCCCCCCGGTGGATGAGGTTTCATGTTTTTTTTCCTTCCCGCCGGGGCTCCTGGCCTGCCCACCAGCCTTAAGGTTGGACGGGCAGGTCCTTTAATTGTTTTAATTATCCTGTCAATGGCCTCAATTGGCCATTGACAGGTTGGCGGGCAGACAGCTGATCTCGCTGTGCCCCCGCCTTCCTGAAGATTTAAATAGGGTAGGATGACGTCAGGGGTTCCCCCCAATGCCGGCAAGTGGGCCCCGCCCCCTGCTCACCGACAGAAAAATTCAGGCCAAAGAATTCTGACCAGAAGTAAAATCTCTTGCTATTTGAGCTCTCCAAATTCACAGCAGCTGCCTTGCTCTGTTTGATATCAACCTCAATTCATCACTTCTCAAACTTGTTAGGAACAAATCTGTTTTTAAAAAACATGACTTACCATATATACTTGTGTAAAAGTCGAATTTTGAGACCATTATTTAGGCCAAAAGTCACGGGTAATATTTTTGAGGGATGCAAATGTGTCTGATTTGGACACAAATGAAATTTTTAAAAACTGGATTGTAATGGAATAAAGTAAAAACCAACAACATTAAAGAATTCATATTAATCATTTAACATTTATTTTATAAAATTTAGGACTACGTACATTTCATCTCCAGGATTATATTTAGATCCTGAAATTTTTGGGCTTTGATCCCTGAAAAACTAGTTCACCTTTTACACTAGGTACATGAAAAATTACTGTTTGGATTTTACACTTCCCTGCCGGTGGGTTTGCAGGTAGGAGGGGCTTGTAAATTCCAGCGGACACCCACCCTGCCTCCAGCACAATTTTATCAGCTGTGGTGGTGGCAGCTGTTTGTCCCCTGTGCAGGCCCCCTCCCGAGATCTTAGCTGGGGGTGAGGGAACCACCCCACCCCGTATAATTCAGCCCTATTTTTTTTAGGCCAAAAGTGATAGGCTCGACATTTACATGAGCAAACACGGTAGTCCTTGGATATTTTGCTCCATGGAATTTCAACAAGTGCTTTACAAAAAATATGCACGCACTTTATATGGATAATGCTTATTGAGGGAGCTTTCTGCTATTGAACTGTAGTCTTTAAACTTTCCACCCACCTCTTGTACAACTATGAAGTGCCAGGTTAAGATGTTGATTCATAGAATTATCTGATTAGAAATGTTTAATTTATCAATTTTTTTAGTAAGTGCTTTCCCTTCTCTTTAGAAGCTGTTGACGTTTGGAAAGTACCAGAGGTTGCAAGCATTGACTGACCATGGACTATGATTCCTTGGTTCACGAGTGCTTGGACATACTCCTGGGGATTTTTTCACATGGTATTTGCTTGCAGTTTGCACGAGCTAACTCGTTTACCTTTTAAAGATCAGGTCCCCTATAATTTAGGGTTTTGCTCTTCATTAGACAAGTGAAACTTACTGACAGGGTCTGATCGGGTACCAGGAACTTTTCCAAGTAACCTTATGAATGGATCCCTGTGCTCCGCAAACCCTCCAACACTTCTTGACAATGATTAATTCTTCATAATCTTAAAAGCAGAAAAGTTGGAAACACTCAGCAAGACAGGCAGCTTCTGCTGGCAACCCTGCCACAGGTACATGGAGCTGGAGGCTTGGGATTTAAACGCCATCTCACAATCCAACTCAATTATAATTGACAGGAGAGTGAAGAAAAAAGTCCAGCAGGGTTTCCCAACCCAGTCATTCCCAGATTTATCAGAGAATTTCAGCATCAGAAGGCTACAGACTTAGGAAAAGATGCAAGTTGAGGGAGGTGCAGGAAGGGAAGCAGATGGAAAAGGGGAGTCACCTAATTTAGAAAATCACTTATCACAAGTGCTTATATAAAATGGCTATTGCTACATTGTACAAACAGCCATTATTTGCTAGCTTTACTGCCTATTGTGCTCACACATGTTCCAGTAGCCTAAGCTCCTAACAGAAACATGGCCAACACAGTCCTCGCTGATGCCCAGTGCACACGTGTGTAAAATTAGCCACGATACAGTCCTTCAAACCAGGTCAGAACCCATCGACATGATAGCTTTCCGGATATTCCTTGGTTGGCAAGTCTCCTTGTCCTTCAACAGGCTGCACTTGCTTTATTAAACATCTATTTCATCACCCCACTCACTCATGCTGCATCAGTGCCACTGTGGATTGGTTTCCAAGCCACCTTGTCAAAGCTCCTCCATCTCCTCTCATTGATGGGCTGGCCCTGCTCATCATCTACACTTCCCGTTTCCTCTCGGGTTGCTCAGTGCAGTCCTTGAGAGAGCAATCCCCAATTTTTACAGGCTTGCAAACAAGCTGGGAGTGGTTTGCCTCCTCCAGTTAGTTGTTCAAATTGCTTCTTCATGTGGAAACACAAAAGAAAAGGGAAGGCAGAGTGCATAACAGGTAACCAATCCAATATCCACTCCCTCCAAAGGTCAAGTTACCCTACTGCCCCTATATATATGTATATATTTATATATATTTTTATTCTTTCATGGGCCATCCCTAATTTCCCTCAGAAAGGGCACCTTCTTGAACCGCTGCAGTTTATCTGGTATCTGTAGCGGTTTGGTACAACTGAGTGGCTTGATAGGCCATTTCAGAGATTAGTTAAGTGTCAACCACATGGTGTGGCCTGGTAAGGATGAAGGATTCCTCTCCCTAATGGGCACTGATGAAGCAATGGCAACCAATGATAGATTTCATGGCATCATTGCTAAGACTAGCTTTCAATTCCCAGATTTATTACTTTGGAATTTTAAATTCCACCAGCTGCCATGGTGGGAATTGAACCTTTGTCCACAGAGCATCAGCGTGTGCCTCTGGATTACTAGTCCAGTGACATTATCACCACACCACCATCGCCCCTCCCTTATTATGGGAAACGGCACTGTGATCAATTTCTGCAAAATGATCTTTGCTTCATAACAGGTCTATGAATTAATATCCAATGCTTTCCATATAAAACCCAATCAATAGAATCATTTTAGGCTCTTGTTCACCGCACTGAATGGACTGCCTCATATCTAACCCCAATGGGAGCTTGCAGTAGGCATTAAACACAATGTTGTTCAAGCGAATGGTAGGACTACTTCAAACTGAAGGATAATAAACTATGCCCAATCATGACAAAATCCTGTTGGAACATTTTTTGGGAAGAAAGGAAGTGAGGGGATGGAAAAATGTGATTTCCACTGTGCACTGCATATAGCAAAATTGTCCCACATTTTTTGTATGGAAATCTTCCCCCTTGTTTCAAATATCTCAAAGGGATATCTCATTAAACGTTATGGAAAGAATCCCATTTACTTGAATAATGAAAAGGAACTGTTTTGGACAATTAGAAAGGGGTTAGATTAATACTACTGAAATCTGCTTGAAATCATAAAGTAAATGTTCCCTTTTCTGATTTGGTTGTGTGGCATTGTTAACTTTCCCTTTGCTTCAAGCCACTTTCACAAACCGCAATTGGAATTCATTGTATGTGAAATTGTTTAAGAACACTGCAAACACACTGGAAACTGCCACCATTTTAAAAGGCTATGATGACAGTACAATGATTAATTTAATCAGCGTGATTAATTGATGTTGCTGTTTTATAATGCTGATCCTCAGTGCCCATTTACTTACTGCTTCTAAATAATCTAACTCCTTTGGAATAGGGGCAGCCTACTTATAATGAATATCAATAGGCCGTATTTGTACTGCATAATAGGTAGACTTGGCAAATCTGAGTAATTACTTTTACCATGAATAGCATAAAACATTTGGAACCGTATTTAATGATGGTACATGAAAATGATGCAAAACATCATTAGCTTGTTCCTTCGGGAAAACTGCATGCAGTCTTTTTAAATTATTGATTACTTTATTCTTTATATTTTACTCAAAATCTACAACATGGTAATAATTCCGAGGAATATTTTGTAGCTGGTGTGTAATCTAACAAAATACAGAGTGCAATGGTTGTGTGGATTTAGATCAGATTATTAAAGGCAGCAGGGAGCAGTGGGGAGGGCTGCTTCTTGTAGTTTGTAATGCTATACCACACGGTGGCTAAACCAAGGGTTAACAGCTGTGATTTCTCTACACACACGCAGCTCCTCGGATCACTTGAGTGAATCAGCAGAGACAAACCTCTTCCTGGAGAGCTAGGGAAAGGGAAAATTGGCAACATCTGTCTGTACCATCCTCACCACTCTTAATGGTTGATTCAAGGATTCTGTGGATTATTCTTCTGGGATGAGTTTGCCTGCCTTTCCACTGATAATAAGGGAAGAGGGCTGCACATGAGACATCCAAGCTGTGAGATGAATAATTATTAAAAGAGAAAAATAAAAGAACCATTCAATCATAAGGCACTGTTCTCATTTTAAAAGAAAGAAAATAAATAATTTATACAGTGTCTTTCATGATCTCAATGCATCCCAAAAGCAGTTTAAAACCAATGAAGTACTATTGAAGTGTAATCACAGTCTTAATATAAGAAATACAGCAGCCAATTTGCACTAAGCAAGCTCCCACAAGCATCAATAATGACCAGATCATCCATTTTAGTGAGGTTGATTGAGGAATAAATATTGGCCAGGACATCAGGGACAACTCCCCAACTCTTCTTTGAAATAGTGCCATGGGATCTTTTACATCCACCAGATCAGACAGAGGGGCCTCAGTTTAAATGGAATGTCAGTCTAGATTTTTGTGCTCAAGTCACTGGAGTGGGACTTGTACCCACAACCTTCTGGCTCAGAGACTACCAACTGAGCCACAGCTGATATTTGGTGGATGTAGTGGGAATAATTCAAAGCATCATTCATTGTACTAATGAAATTTACTTCACATGAATGTTGGAGATAGTGTTTCATATGCAGGGCTATTTATTGATATCAGAATTTTCAAAGTCTTTAGCAAGCTCGTATCTATGATTGAAAATCTCAGACATTAATTACTTTTATTTAATTCAAATATAATTAATGTAATTTATAAAATTAGTTAGATGGTCACCAAGCAATCCATGCCAGCTTTACATCTGCCCAGTCACAATTTCTCCATGGTAACAGAAGGGCATTCAACTTCTGCCAGGCAACCACATCAACATTTTCTGAGCTCATGTCAACAATTAAAAATAAGTTAAAGGAAATGGGAATGAAGGGATATGGAACCAGGGCTACAGGTACATGGGATTTGGATGGCAGTTTATGTGGAGTATAAACACCAGGAACTCTTTAGACTGAACAGCCTATTTCCATATTGCATTTTTTACTCTATTTATCTGTCTCCAGATAATGTGATAATTGTTAATCCTAAACTTAACACCAGGTAAAAACATAGGAATACAAGCTGTCATGGATGTTAGCACAGAAGTCGACCTTTGAAGCCTGGGAAATTCCCTTCAAAAACAGGGGTTGACTTATACACCAAGTATAAAAGCGGACCGCCAGCGTGGGTTTGAGTGGTCACCATTTTGAAATGTCTTCAGCATCTGACGCAAAGAACGGTGCTTCTAAAAAAACCCCTGTGCATCTTCGCAACACAGCCTGTATTGCCTGCTTGACCCCTTGCTCCCAGTTATAAGGTGCCTAACTAAAACATGCATTTGTGCTATGAAAAATTGAGGCTGATTACTAATGCAAGTAGAGCATGTCGTGGCTGCAAAATGGGGGCCGAGTATATGCAAAAAGCATGATTTTTGGGGCCAGAGAAATAGGTTTGTGCTATACATTGGGTCAACCTATATGCTGAGATTTAAGATAGCCATCACATCATCCTGCACACTGGACACTGAATTAGAAACTAAGCTGTTTAGTAGCTTTTCATCTTTGCCCATTGCCCAATATTCTTTCCTTTTGTCTCCACTTCTTTCGAAGGTACTGACTCACGAGTGGATACGGTTCCAGGTACTGTAAATTGGTTAATCTTCATCTGTCAGCTCCAACGCTGCAAACAATTTGCTTGTATGGAGCATCACCACCAAGACAGTTCCTACCTTTGGTCACTGCCCACACACACACGCACTTTCCAGCCAGGGTCACTGTACAGTAATGAGATGCAGCAACCCAGTCCAATTTACCTCCCTGCCTAATCGAAGGGTGCTGCCACCTTGGCTGAGATCAATTAACTCAGACCAGAAACCTAAGCCGAGATCTTCTTAATTCGGTATGTTATGGTACACATTCTTCTACTCCTAGCAATATGGGATGGGCAACAAATGCCAGCCTTGCCAGTGATGTCCACATCCCATAGATTAATAAATTAAACATAATGTGTAATTCAAATGAGATTCCGAATACAGTCTTGAAATTTTGTTAGGTTAATGTTACTTATCTTGCAACAGGCATTTCCATTCCAAATGCCTTTGGCCCGAACCTTACCTACGCTGCTCAAGTTTTGACGTCAAAAAGGGGCATGTAGTGAGTGTTGATAAAACCATTTAAGATGTCGACACATGACACTGAACTTTTCAACAGTAGAGGGTTTAATAAGGAATCCATTGGCGACATTGTTTTCCATTATACTGCAGATTTCGGTCACACTGGGCGGGATTTTGCACTTTGGGTTACTGCTCTTGATATTGGGGGTCAAAAGCGGTGCCCTCACAGCAGTGTTAACATATTTGGCGGATTGCGGTAGCTGCTGCGGTCAGGTAGGGGGGGCGTCCTCAGAATCTTCCATGAGCGCTTGGCCCCCTGGTCCACCACCAAGCAGTGACACTGCAGGGGGCCTGCAGGTCAACTGGAAAATTCCAGTCAGTCTCTGATCCCTGGCCTTAAAGTAAGCTTAACCTGGTACCCAGTGCTTGAGGATGGATAGCCCTCTGAACCGACCAGGCCTTCCCCAAAATGGCTGGGGGTGGGGGGGGGGGAGCTGGCAAATTGGCGCTGCAGCCAATGGGGTGAAACTATGGTCCGGCCACTATTGTCCCACCCCACCAGCCTCAAAAATCCCACCCACTGTGTAGCATGCTCAGCATGATGTTGCTGCTCAGCATGATATTGAACCACCCAGACCAAGAAGATCCCGACTTTGATTCCTTGTCTATGCTGAGTTAAATTATATCAGTTGGGAATGGTAGTGGAGGCTACAATTGCTGTCAGGACCCTTGTTTCAGTATTCTTCTTCACCCCTGACTGGTGAATGCACATGGTGCTAGGTGAACACAGGGTTACAAGTTATTTGATTAGTCTGCCGATAGTCACTGTTTAGGTTTCACTCATGAAGAAACATCAATGGGCACAGAATTGGAGGGCAATTGGTAACTTTATAATGATAACTGGGGAGGCATTAGTGTCGTTTGGGAAAAGAGGAGGGAAAATGTTAGGAAAAATTTGGAGGTTTATTTTGAAGATTTAGGTGCATCAGTATTGTCAAAGAATGCTATTCATGCTTAAAGATTGTCAGAATAATTACCTTTGTTTCAGCAATAGGAACATTACCTTACAGGATGTCTCAGATTTGTCAGAGTGACTTTTCAGGTCAATCTGCCACTGACAGTCATAATCAATGAACAGGGATTGCTCTAAGGCACCTGTCGCATTTTGATATTTTTCTAAGCTTCTTCTTCTCCCTCGACCAGCCAGGCCTGTGGTGGTGATGGCAGATCACTCGGGGTTGCTGGGGCAACATGCACTTTTTACATGCTTGCTGTAGTCTGGGAAGATGGATGGTGATGAGAGAGGCTCCAACTTTCTTTCCATCACATATGGCTGACCAGGAATCTCTCCCATTCTTACCACCTGCTGTTGCCATGTCTTGGAACGATTTGCAGGTTGTTAATCAACATATTGGGCTGCCTTATGAATGCACCTTGCTTGGCCATCAAGTCCTGGGGTGGGACTCGAACCTGTTGCTTTTGGTTCATTGGCAGGAACGCTACCTACTGTATTATTGTGAATCTGAGAATCAGAAATTCTGTTTACTGGGAAGTAACCTGGCGCTTCCTGTGGATTTATATGACAAACGATTGCAGTTGGCTGTTTGTAGACCCATTTTCTTGTGATCTGTATCCTCTTCTGCAGGACTGCCAGTGAATGAAGCAATAGCATCCTCGAAACGTGAAAAGTTTGTCCTTCAGATTCAGCGTAAACACCATGCCTGTTCTGTCAACAGCAGCAGGTACATTATTACAGTTTCCTTTATGCTCAAGACATTCAAAATTAATTTAAACAGAATTCAATTACAATTCTCTGAATGAGTTCCTCGCTTAATTTGTAAAACAAGCACCATTTTTTTAAAGTAGCCATGTTTTTGTTAAAAAAAATCCTCAGTTTTTAACCAAATTTTGAATTATGCCTTGATACATGGGAATGAAATTTTTGTTGAAAATGCATCTTAAAAGCCAAGTATTATCCTTTCACTTGCTTATCAGTTTGGTGACATTAACCCTCAGCATAGCTATTCACATATTACTCACTGGGTTCTTGGCATTTGATTACTGCAAGTAACAGCAGAAAGGTAAGCCTATCCCTGAAACAGAACAAATGGGGCAGAAATTTTCACTTGGTGGGTGGGCGCGTGTAGGATGATGTTTCCAAAAGCAAATAAAAATAAAATAAAAACTTTAAAATTTTTCATTAATAACATGTCCCTGCTTATGTCTCTTCAGCTGCCTCAGGGAGATTATGCAGTGCTCACTTACGCGCATGTGTGATGTTCACACTCAGCCCACTCGCCTTCCCACCCCCCCCTCCACCCCCCCCCGCCGCACAGGCAGCACTCAGTCCTGCCCCTCTCGTTTCACGCTGGGTGGGCCATAATTGGTCTGCCAGCATGAAATCGCGTTCGGGTGCCGATCATGGGCGGTGCCCACCAAGGGCAAAATTCAGCCCATGGTTTGTTAGAAATGCAGGGTGACGGGGTAGTACAAGACTGCTGAAGACATGAAATTCGAATCATTGGCTAATCTCAATTCAAAACTCTTCCCAAAACTTAGAACAAGCAATCCGTGTGCACAGGTTGATGTAACATTTAGGGTTGCCGTCAAATAATTAAAGAAAGAAGAACGATGGCAGTGAATTGAAGATAAAAAAAAATCCGTATATGGGAAAATATGCGAAAGGCTGCAATAAGAGCAATGGAAGAAGGATCATACAAGTTCGAAACATCAATGCTGTTTATCCCTCCGCAGATGCTGCCAGACCTGCTGAGTTTTTCCATTATTTTCTGTTTTTGTTTTAGCTTTTCAGCATCCGCAGTATTTTGCTCTTAACTCTGGTCCTGCACAGTTTTCAAATGTGAAATAAAAATAAGGGTGTGTGTGTTTACTGCGAGCAGATAGAAAGCAGCAAAGCTGTGAATTCTGCATGAAAAGATTTCCGAATATATGGTGGGTAAATATTAAGGCTAGGGGCTCTATGGTGCAATGGGTAGTATCCCTGCCTCTGAAACTCTGGGTCAAGGTGTGTTGATCACAAAGCCAACCGGTTGAATATCAGGATGCAAAATCCTTCAAACATATGGTTATGACAAGTGGTAAGGGTGAGAGAGGTTCCCGTGGTAAGGGTGAGAGAGGTTCCCGTGGTAAGGTTGAGAGAGGTTCCTGGTCAGCCATGTGATGCAAAGACTCTACAATCACTATTCATAGCTCTAGATTACAACATGGATGTAATGTACATGTTGCCACAGCAATTCGGATTCCCTGAGTGAACTGTAACACACCACCACCAAGCACTAAGGGGCAAATGTAGAGAGTATAAAGATAGCCAGGTAATTATAAACCACACACAAGTGTAAGAGCTCATATACCAACAAGGAAACATTCCTGGTTTTCTCCTAAATGCAGTGATTGATGCTGGCAAACTAGCAACCATCTGGTATCACATTCCAGGAGCCAGGCTTCAACTTGATTCAGGGAAGGGCTGAGGTTAATTTTCAGCTAGCCTCTCGAAAGTAAATCTGGTGTTATGAGCTGAGTGCCTGTTTTAAAAACTGACCATTTTTTATTTCCACTAATGTCAATTTGATTAACGATACCAGACCTGCATCAACGTTTTACTCAAACTGCAAGTTGATAATTATACTCAGATATTGAGTAATTATTTGACCATTGGGCAGTACAGCCAAATTTAATCTGGTCCTCTTCTAGTATCTCCATACATCTGCTGCTAGATACAAGAGTGAGATATCTTCCACACATCAAGGACATCCAGCTCAATTTTGGCACCTCCACACCAATACTTGGACCTCACTGATACCCGTACCACACAGTGCATTATCCACTGGGCAATTAAACAGTCTAAAGAAAACATGATTTTGAAGAATTTGCATTTATATATCCTCTTTCACAATTTCAAGATACTCCAATGTGCATTACAACCCATAGATTACTTCTGATGTGCGATCAATGTTATTGAGGCCAATTTGTACACAGCAAGATACCACAAACAGCAGATAGCTAAATGATCAGTTTTTGGCTAAAATGCCAGAACTTTCTGTTGTAGGCCATAAAACCGTTTTTGTTGACATGAACAGGCGGGGTCAGAGTTTGAAGTACATTCAAGCAATACCTCAGATAAGGCTGCAATTCCTCAGTTATTAATGTAGAATGTGTACTGAGGTTCATTGTGGGGCATGCCTACAGAGTTCAGACTCAGAAACAAGACTGCTACCACTGAGCTACGTTGACCCTAATGGAGCACAATGAGCAAAAAAAAGACATCAGAAATAGAAAGGATCAATCAATTGTCAAAATTAAAAGTTCATTAATTCATATATTAAATTATGAGTTCAAGGTTAAAAAAATCTAAATGCAGAGGGAAAAAAAGAAAAACCTTAGTTTTAGGTTTATAAAAACTACATCAGGATTGCATCATAGAGGAGTTTTCAGGTCAGAGTAATTAAATTAGCCAATTAGTGAAGTACAAGAGTAGAGGTTAAGCGATAATGACTGCAACAGCCCCAAGTGATTAATTCATTTTTCAACTATTATTATGACCTACTTGGATAAAATGAAACATCCCAAATTTTCTTCTTTTAGAAACATGAGATGTTAACTCTTTGATCACTGAACGTCAGTAATTTCAAAAGCAGAAACATATCCTGCAGAAAGGATTACTGTAAAGTATAATTGGTCTTTCATAATGTCAGAAGACTTTAATCTCAGAATAAATTTTGGGCATATTTGTAATGTATATATGCAGCTTTGCTTCAGAACTATTTATTTCTAACTATTTTTTTTATTCATTTACGAGATGTGGATGTTGCTGGCAAGCCCAGCATTTATTGCCCATCTTTAATCGCCCTTGAGAAGGTGGTGGTGAACTGCCTTCTTGAACCGTTGCAGTCCGTGTGGTGTAGGTACCCCCACAGTGCTGTTAATTATACCTTGGGTTGAAACTAATAACTAAAGTCTATTTCAGTTATTAAAGATCAGCAATACAAAATAACTTTATCAAAATATAATCTTGCGATTATGATGGGATTTCCAATTTCTCCTTCACTATCTACAAGTGATAGATGCCTATGTTATGTTCAGGTGGTTGATCTCAGCTGGAGAACAGCATGGGGCATTACACATGTAACTGAAATAATGAAGGTAGATGAATCCATTACAGCTAATTTGTGTGTATTTCTAAATTACAATTTATACTGAAGATAGAATGTTACATTTTGCTATAAATTTGTAACTGACATATTTCACAACATCCAATCCCCACCATGCAGTTATTTACACAAAAGAAACTCTCCCACTGACTGGCTTGAAATTTGAATGTTGTCTCACACTGAATGGATAAATAATTGGGTATAAATCGCAGACTAGCTTTGTCCAAAGAACTTGTCAATATTTGTCTATAACAATATTTGTCTGTAGCACTATTTGTATGTAACACCATACAAATTTTCTCAAGCACAGCATTCAATATAAACTCTGGGGGATCACAAGCCTGATGGCACGGAGGGGTTAATTTAAAATACTTTGGCCTATAAGTACTAAAAAACAATTTTAGGAATGTAATTCAATTAGTGACTTTTCAAGTCCTCATCTTTCCTTTGTGGCCTATAATACCGCATGTCAGCCTCAGTTAAGCCTGATGGTTATGATATCAAGCCCAAATGCAGACACTTGAGCACACAATCTAGGCTGGCACAACAGAGTAGAACTATCAGAGGGGTTGTCTTTTGGGTGAGATGCTAAACCAAGGCCCGTGACTGCCATTTTTGGTGAATGTAAGGAATCCATGGCACGGTTGAAGAGGAGCAGGCATTTACTCTGCCAATATTTCTTCCTCCATCAGCATCACTAAAACAGTTTTATTGGTCAGTTTGTGTTGTGAAAATGCTATATAAATGTAGGTACATTGCTCTAATGTGTTTGCAAATATTAACAGAAATAAACAACTCAACCACAAATTTGCTGAAAGCAATTCATGGGCGGAATCGTCTGTGCCTGCTGGCATTGGGTATGTTCGGTGGCGTGAGCGGCCAATATGGCAAGGCGGCCAAAAATCGGCTTCACGACGTCGTGAAACTGATTTGCAATCATCTGCTCAGCCCGTCGATGGCAGGCTGCATTTCCCACCATCAGGCATTGGGAACCTCATTGTAATACATCAGAATAGCATTATAAGGTCAGGCCGCCGGACTCATTCCCCCACCGCTGGATTGTCTGCCCATGCCGGCTTGATCACACGCTGACATGTTTCATAACAGCATATAAAAGGTGTGCACTTGGCAGGGGTGCACTTTTTGGGGAGCTGGGAGCTGAGTGCACAGTAACATTGCGGAGCGCTCGCCAGGGAATGCCTGTTAGACTTCAAGGTTGAGGTGCATTGGAGGGGGTGGGGGCAAAGGCTGCTCTGTGGTTGAAGCGGCTTTGAGGTAGGGGCAAAGACTGTCCTACAGCTGAATGTAGCACACAAGCACATGCGAGGTGGAGGGTAGGGGGGTGTGGGGTGGTGGATGTGGGCTGTGGGGGTTGGTGGAGGGGGTGGATCAAGAACCAGTGTCACCAAAGACTGTGCATGTCTGGGGAACTGGTTGATCACATCTGCCAGCTACTGCAGGATTTGGCGCCACGTGGACATGGAGGGCATCCACTGCCAGTGGCCGTGCAAGTGACCAGGGATCTCAATTTCTACGCCAGTGGCTACTTTCCGGGCTCCACAGTTGAGTCTGTGGGATATCACAAGCCTCCACCCACAAACACATCCATGAGGTCAGAGATACCACCTTCATGACAGCCACACAACTTTATGCATTTCACCCGGGACCAGGAGAGTCAGAATGCAAGAGCGATTGGATTTGCCCAGGTCTTGGGTTTGCCATAGGTGCAGCATGCCATCGACTGCACTCAGTTGACGCTAGGTCTCCGTCACAATACACGGTCAACTGTGTCAACCACAAGGGATTTCATTTGCTGAATGTGCAGCTGGTGGGCGACCACCACAAACGCATCCTGCAGATCTGCCCACAGTTTCCAGGGATTGTGCACAACTCCTACATTCTCAGTTGGTCACAGATCCCTGACGTCTTTCAGGGTCCACAGAGGCTGCAGGGTTGGCTCCTCGGGGACAAGGGCCACCTGCAGAGGACTTGGCTGATGCCACCCGTGCAGCGGCCTCAGACTGCAGCAGAGCGAGGGTATAAAGAGGCTCATGCTGCAACTCGCAACTTGGTGGCGCAAACCAAGGGATGCTGAAGATGAGGTTGTGGTGCCTGGAGCGGTCTGGTGGAGCCCTGCAGTATAGTCCACAGAGGGTGTCACGCATCGTCGTTGCCTGCGGTGCCCATTACAGCCTGGTGCTGCAATGGGGTGAGGAGCTGGCTGAGGAGGAGATGCGGGAGCTGGAGGAGGATGCCGATCATGGTGAAGGCGAGGAGTGCTCCAAGGCGGCGATGAGGTCCTTGCAACGGCCAGATGAGGCAGGCACTCGGGAGACCCTCATAGCTGCTAGATTTGTGGAGGATGATGACGACATGCACTGAGGAGACACCATAAGATCTTCACATTGCATCTGTGAACATCTGACTCTAGTCTGGCTTATGGCAGTGCACATACCCTCTGTGATAATGCTCCTGTCATGTTGATGCAGTGGAGGCCCTAATAGTTGCTCGTTTGCAGCAGGATGATGACAACATGCAGTGAGGACACTCCATAGATCTTCACACAGCCTCTGAGAATGTCTGACTCCTGTCTGGCCAAGGGCAGCTCGCTTGCACTCTGTGGTCAGGGTCATATCATGGAGACGCAGCAGCCATGAAAGTTTAAAAGCAACTAATCCTTTGTCTGCCTTCTGTACCTGACCCCTTCAGGAGCACAGTGTCACCGGTCACAGATGCTGAAGAGATGGGGGTCAGCCCCACCTTAAAGGTGCTGAGAGCACACAGAGAGAATGATGGAACTCTATGATGCCTGCCCACAACATTCTGGCATCAATGATGAGCACTGTTGAGATGCAAGATCATTAATGTGTCCAGCAAGTGTGAGGCCAGACCATCACTTTGGTCTGAAGGCTGCACTAGGCTGGAAGAGGCCCTGGATTGTGACACCTGCCTTTATCTTGTGTTGAAAGGTTTCACATCTGAGTGACATGAACACTGCTCATCAGAACAAGGAGCCATAGGCAGGAAGGCATTCTTAAGAGTTTATTGACAATAGTGAACATTATGTAAAAGTGATTAACACCCATGCCCAGGCTGTACAACTACATCTTCTTAAGGCTTGGCCTAAATAGCCAAGTGGTTATGGTAGTGGGTTTGTAACCCCAAGATCAAGAGTTCAAATCTCACAATGGCAACCTATGAAATAATGTAACTTCATCTGAAACAGATGGAAACAAGTTTGTACTCAAAAGAGTTATAAAAAAAAGCCTACAAGTCGCTTGGCCTAAACAGCCAAGTGGTTATGGTACTGGGTTTGTAACCCCAAGATCAAGAGTTCAAATCTCACAATGGCAAACTATGAAACAATGTAACTTCATCTGAAATAGATGGAAATTGGTTTGTACTCGAAAGAGTTACATCTTCTTACCCGGTGCGGAAGGGGGTCAGGAAGGAGGAGGACCTCCTCATGAACCTGGGCCTGGCCAAGTTGGCCATTAACAGGTCCAGTCGACGGGGGAGTCCCGCCCAATTGTTTTTCCCTCTTCCGTGGCTATGTTCGCGGCCGGATGTCCCTGGAGAGGGAGCACACGGTGTCTGCTGGCACTCTCGAGGCCTTCCGTGCCCGGTGGGTACCGCGGGGACTGGGGTGTTTTGTTAACCCCTTTAATCACATTTTGATTTAAAGTTTGTAAGTTTCCTTTAAACTTTGTTCTTGGTTTTACAGCTGACCTGAATTAGGGGCTGTGCCTGATTAATCCCAATTTTGTTAATTTGGTTTTATTGGTTTTAACTCGAAAGAGTTACATTCTCTTAACACTTGGCCTAAATAGCCAAGTGGTTATGGTACTGGGTTTGTAACCCCAAGATCAAGAGTTCAAATCTCACAATAGCAAACTATGAAACAATGTAACTTCATCTGAATAGGAACAGATGGAAACATGTTTGTAACTCAAAAAGAGTATCAAGAGTTCAAATCTCACAATGGCAAACTATGTAACTTCATCTGAATAGGAACAGATGGAAACGTGTTTGTACTCGAAAGAGTTACATCTTCCTAACCCTGCCACTACATCTTGGTTCTCCCCAGGGCATCCACAGCGGAAGTGGAGGCAGCCTGTTAACTGCAATGCCCTGTCTGTGATGATCTTGACAGGCGTCCTCTGGAAGGCAGAGACCGGGAGGTCCCCACCCTGCTTTCGGGGTCATGCTGTGTGGCAGTGGCTCCCTCCTCTTCCTGTGGAGCTGGAGCTGCTGAGGTCACAGGAAGAGGCGATTCAGATGGGCAGGAAGCTACTGGAGTCACCTGGATAAATTTCCTCAGGGGGTATAGCTGCTGATCCTCTTCCCTATGGATGCCCAAGAGCCCCAGGCTGACTCCTTGAGTAGAAAGGGTAGCTGGAGTGAGATCGAACTGCCTCGCATTCCTCTTGCATACACACTATTTGGAGGCCAACTTTGGTGTCAGCGATGGAGTTCAGCCAGTGCAGCAGTGCAGGAGCGATGTCCTAGACCGAAGTCTCCATGGCAGCCGCAATTCTACCAGTGTTGACCTCGGTGCGTTGGCATGCCGGTGCTATCACCTTAGCCTGAAACCAGGCAGACTCCTCCATCGTGCCTTGCAACCTGAGAAGTGCAGCGGACATCCTTTCCTGATGTTCCTGAGCTTGCCTTTGCAGCTCCAGAAACTGTGACATGAACGAGTCCAGAGGCTCGTCGTCTGATTCGGCCTCAGCACATTTCTGGCCTCCAGCAGTCCTCTGAGTGCTGGACACCTGGGAAGTCCCGACAGCTGCCTGCTGTGGATCAGAAAGTGCAATGTGCTCACCAGATTGTGATCCCAAGGCTACTCTAGAACTAGGTCCCATTGAGGTGTGTGTCTCTGCACTGGTGTAGGGTGTGGGCGAGCACTGTGACTGGTCTTCAAGGAGGGGCCTTCAGATTCCTCATCAGAGGTTTCTTCAGGGCTTGGAGGCTCTATATCATGGATTCCATCAGCTGTTTGGCAGATATGCCTATGGAAGCAAGGAGAGATAATTAGTGCATGGTAGTGGCCTGTGAATCAGGATACATCACTCTCAGCATAGTTGTTTGACGGATGTTGCGACTGCTGGATCCTCAATTGGCAGAGCACCGCCAACCTCACCATCAGCACAGGAATGGTCCAGATCCTTGCTGGACAGCTGGATGGCTGTGTTTTCAAAGTCCGTGAGGACCTTAATTTCAGGCATTCCTCCAGTGGTAAGCAACCTTTCCTCCTTGTGTGCCAGCTTGTCCCGCATGAATAGAGATGGAGAGAGTGTAAGCAGGATGCCTGCCAGGCCTGATGATAAGTGTGCCTGGCACGTGTGGCTGGTGAGTGGTCCGATTGGATGGGATTAGGGCAATGAAGTTGTGTGTGAGAGAGTGAATGGTGATGCCCCTTGAACTGGCAGTGAGTGAGATCCCTGTGGATGTGTGATGAATTTGAGCATGTGAGTTGAGAGTGATGAGAAGAGTGACTTAACCTGGCAGAACAGAAGAAATCATTCATCCTCTTGTGACTGGGTGGCTATCCTCTTTTACCACCACTGCCACCACCTCTCAAGCCAGATTGGTGATGTTGCTGCCCAACCTGCGGCCAGAGCAGGGGTAGAGAACATCATGGTGAGCCTCTACTGCATCCAAAAGACACTCGAGGGACATGTCATTGAGCCTGGGGGCTGCAGTCTTTTTGCCTTTCAGGGCCATGTCTTCTTTGCAGCAGTCGTGGGTTGGAAGCTGTGAGAGGTGTGCACGCAGCTGGACTTTAAATAAAGCGTCTGGCGTGATGAAGCGACGAGGTGATGGTGTGGCGGGTGAGTGAGAGCCTGCCCGCCATGGAACTGGCATGTTTCCTGGGAATGCATAATTAATGCAACAGGTTTGGAACAATACAGCATGAAAATACACCATTGCGGCCAGCAGGTAAAATGTCATTTTTCCCACCCGCTAGCACATTTAGTGCAAGCCTGGGACGATTCCGCCCCATGTTTCAAAGAAATGGTTATTGAGAGGTGTGCTGATCAGTAAACACAGGACCAGTGATACAGTTCAGTAATTTTCTCCACACAGATTCAGCTGGAGTTCATTGTTAATAGCTTGAGGGACATAGATGATCTAATTAGTAAAAACTAGTGCCATGAAAGGACAGTTATTCCACTGGGGATGATACAGAGGTACGCAATTACGCAGCCGCCTTAACTACAATCAACTGCGTTATCACCTTGCACTATGAGCATATCCAGAGTAACAGCCTCAGCAACACTACTAGGTGTAATGAGTTTATCCAGTGTAATGTTCATATATACTTTGAAATTCCACAGCAAATCTTTATATCATATCTTGTGTGCTGAAGCCAAATTTCACTGTTACCAAAGCAACGTCACTAAGCTTTTGGTGTAATGAAGGAAGTAGCAAATTTGAGTTCAGTTAAATTAAACAGTAAGTTTATCATAAAACTGATGCATTCTTTGATTCACAGAGTGACTTAAAGTATACCTAATCCTTCAGATTGCATTTGTTGGGTTGTGAACTCAATCTAAAATTAACTACATATTTAATAAATCTTCTTCCATTCTCTGCCCAAAGGCAGGTCTGACTCACAGCACCACAACCTCCACCAACGAGACAAGTCTCACATCCACCCTAGCTGGGATTAAAGCAAAATACTGCAGATGCTGGAAATCTGGAATAAAAACAGAAAATGCTGGAAAAACTCAGCAGGTCTGATAGCATCTGTGGAGAGAGAAACAGAGTTAACACTTTGGGTCTGTATGGCTCTGAAGAAGACATTTTCTGTTTTTATTTCACCCTAGTTGGACTATGGATTAAACCCTGCGCTGCTGGCACCAATCTGATCCACTCCAGCCAACTGAGCCAAACAGTTCCCCAAGGGATCAGAGTTGCTTTTACACACATGTTGTAGTCCGTAGCTATGAATAGTGATGGCAGAGGCTCCAATCTTTCTTCACATGGCTGATCAGGAATCTCTCCCACTCTTACCGCCTGCCATTGGTGTGTGTTGGATGGATTTACAGGTGGATATTCAACCTGCTTGGCTGTATTATGAATGCGCCTTCCTTGGCCTGGAGTGGAAGTTGAACATGGAGCTTCTGGCTCAGAGGCAGGGACACAAGCGACTGTGCAACAAGACCTCCAACACTTGATAAACAACAACAACACCAATAGCTTCCTGTAACTGAGCTGAAATTAACACATTAAAAATAAAGAACTTATATTCATAAAGCACCTTTTATTTGCTCAGGAAGTCTGAAAGCAGTTCACAGTCAATGTGTAGTCACTGTTCAAATTGAGGTAAACATGACAATTTATATACAGCGAGGTCTGACAAACAACTTTGAGATAAATGACCAAATAATCTGCATTATTGTTATTGGTAGAGAAATAAATGTTGAATATGACTCAGAGATATGCCCTGCTGTTTTGAGATTCAGCAAGCATAGAGAAAATGTAAATGAGTCATCAATTTGATACTCATATATTTATGAAGTATTATTGCCCAGCCCTTTATAGCGTTAGTAAAGAAAGATTAATATTTGGATTTTCATAATAAGTGGGTAAGAATTAGATGGGAAATGCAGTGTGATATCATTTAGTTATAAGTTTTAGGAATTAAAACATTGGAATAATTCCCTTGTGTTCATTCCTGTCAATTGTTCTCTTTAGAGCAAAGGGGGCTAAGAGTAGAATTGATGGGAGTGTTTAAAATCATGAAGGGCTTAGATAAGAATAAATAAAGAGAAATTCTGTCCAGTAGCTGAAGAGTCAATTAGCAGAGGGCACAGTTTTATAATGATTGACTTAAAAACCAGGGGTGATATGAGGAAATACTTTTTATATGCAACATTTAATCAGGATTTGGAATGCATTGTGTGATCGGGTGGTGGAAATAGATTTAATAGTGATTTTCAAAAGAGAATTGGATAAACACTTTAAAAAGAAAATATTGCAGGAATATGGGAAAGTGTAGGGGCGGGGGTGTGGGACTAATTAGATAGCACTTCGAAAGAACCAGCACAGACTCGATAAGCCAAATGAGCTCCTTCTGTACTCTTTCTATTATATGATTCTATAATTACATTCTATGTTCACAGTGATTGAAATGATTGTAGGAGACTTGCAACAGACCACCATGTTGGAAACTAAAGAATTATGAAATCTATAAAAGGATCCATTCATATTACTCAAAAATGTAGATCCATTTTTGATTTAGAAATGTTCCTGTATGAAAAAGCAGCACTTTGATAAACATATTATTTTGCCTTAAAGAAGAAATTAAATCATTAATTTATAAATGTTAGTAGATGAGGTCAGAAACCTATGTACTTATTGTTAACTCTCCATTATCCCTTGTTACCAATTTATATGCAACTGTTTAAAGGAACCCCTGAATGAAATGTTTTGTGTCCAGCTGACATAATGCTATAAGTCTCTTTTGGGGATTATGGATGACAAAGTGGATTATGCATTGCATTTCCTATTCATGGCATCGCTGGAGTAATATACAAAACCCCAAAGTTTTTGTGAGGGTTCCACTGGGCTACTGGAATCTTTTTCTTCTTAGGCAGCCCCTCAGGATTGAGGATGACTTGTTTCCATTCAGGTTCAATGAGTTTTGAAATAGCTGGTAAGTCTGATGTGCGATCTACAGACTCTGCTACATGTGGCAGGTGATGCTTAAAGAGTTGGGTACATAGATTATTTGCACACCCTCCAATGCCTGGACTTCACCTCTACATGTTCCCAGCGAAATCTCTCAATGTGTTTGGTGCCATCCTGAATGAGCCTTAGCCATATTGGTCACAAGCCAGAGTCACCCATGAATCCTCGGGTATGTATTACGTCTGAGTAAAGCAATTGCTTTGAGAGTTTGGTGTCAGGCACATGAATGAAATGTCCTGTCTAGTGGAGCTGGTTTTGAGTGATTAGCACCTCAATGCTAGGAAAGTTGGCTTAGAAGATGCTGCTGTTGGACCACCTTTCTTGCCACTGGATTTGGAGGATCTTGTGAAGACACTGCTGGTGGTACTTCTCGAGTGCTTTGTGGTGCCTGAAGTAGGTTGCCCAAGTCTCCAAAGCATAGGAGCATGGGGATCACTGCTGCCCATATGGTAACATAAGCTTATTCAGGGGTTTAGGATCCTGGTCCTCAAATACTCTTTTCCTCAGTCAGCCAAAGGCTGAGCTGGCATGTTGGAGGTGATTATGAATTTTATCATCTGTATATGCCTTCATCAAGAGGACGCTCCCAACAAATGAAAAATGGTCCACATTTTCAAGAATCTTGGTATAACTCCAATAGAACCCAATGGAAAAGACTAGATTCATTTACTCTGGGACCCCTTGATTCTGGGAATTCTTAGTTGGACTTGTAAGGGGTGGAACTTCCACATGCCCCTTACCAAGAGGACAAAAACTCCCTACATGTAGGGTTCTCATTTCCCCAGCTAATTCAAGACTCAGCATGGTGGATCACGAGTTTTGTGGCATACTGATGGGTGCAACTAGGCCTTTGGATCATGGGGTGGTGAGGTTATTTGGGAATGGGCAACGTCCAGGTTGCAGAAGTAGTCTAGAACCAAACAGAAAAAATATTGGTTTTCAGACCCTTTGCATGGATGGCTTAAGAAATGCACCTCTCCAATTGACAGTAGGTACCTGAATTTCTGGCTGCATGGGGGAGGCAGATTCTAGAATAATGTCCACAATGCTGGGCTGCCCTGTGCTATTTAGGTTCCCACTTGCCAACCATACAAAGTCTGGTGGGAGGGGATTGGTGGACGCAGCTGTAACCACATGGATTGTGGTCCGTGGATTTTAAGGCTGGAATGCATGCTGACATACAAAATCCTATTCAGTGAAACAAATGTTGAGTCGAGGTGTTGGGTAAATACGCAAATGTGTATCCCTTTAAAAAATCTAGGACCACAGGGAAAGCAAATGGTCTCAAATTCTTTACTTGGTCTGCTAAATAACAAAACTTTCTGAATAATGCCCAACCATCAAGGAATTGAAGATAAACACCAGACTCCCCGACACGGTATCATTGTGGTGTTTTCTGTAGTAGTCCCATGGGTATCATTGTGGTGTTTTCTGTAACAGTTCTATGGGTATCATTGTGTTGTTTTCTGTACAGGATTGCATGAGATACTGGCTCTGCTGACAGCACAGCTAAGACCAGATGCCAATCTCACAGCAGAAATTGGCTTCCTGACAGAAGTCTTCAGTGAACACAGTTTCAACTCACTCATGAAGGTATAGTATTGCAAACGGTGTAGTGTAGACTCTAGCGCTATACCTTAACTATGTTGTACTGTGACATTAAACACCCTGCTAGCCCTGGTTTTGGGAGAGCTAGTTTAGATGTGATTCCTGGGAATAATGGAGACAACATTAAAGAACATTTCACATAAACTTGACTGAAAGTTTAATGCAGAGTAATATTGAATGCACCACACTGTGAATCAATCTACAATAACCATTAGATTTTTGGTTTCCATTCTTGTGTAATTTTGTTCTGTTTTAGTTACAAGTCATCTTTTTTGCACATCTTTACTGAGATATGTGCTTTATCACTGAATGTCACAGGATGACAGTTCCATACCTGAGCAGCAACCCCTGAAGTCTGCCTGTTTCTGTGCTGTTCACTTAATCACAGTGGATGGAGTAAATGTTGTTTAAATAGTCTCTGTTTCCATTTCAGATTCATCAGAAGCTCCAGCAGTTTGTCAGGCAGGGGCCATCTCCTGCCCTACATAGCGCAGCAGCTTTAGCAGAGGATGTAAGTAGCTACAAAAGGGTGCTCAGCAACAGAAATCCATTGATCAGGATAACATTGTGCACATCTTTGCATGAGAAGTGATTTTGATATAGGAAATGTTGAGATCAACAATGTGATTCCCCTATAGTGCGATAGAATGATACTTCTCTGCATAACATTTACCGGTGGTCAGTGGGATGTGACACCATCAGCAGTAGGCCAGGCAAATACAATGTCCTGTTGGTAATGCTGAACTTACACTGGCAAAATTAAGCTACCCGGAACCATCCTTACTGCTTAATATAATGACAACTTTTAGGATGATACAAAGTCTATTGTTTTTAATACTCTTTAAAGTATAGTGACCATATTTTTGTGCCTCATATTAAAATTGATCATATTGGTAGTAAATTATACAGCATTACAGTAAAATCCCCTTGAAATGAAATTTCATTTCCCTAAATAACGTAAGTATAGCAGGAGGTCCATTAAGTCAGGAAGTGCCTAAGTGAACACTGGCTGGTGTAGGGATTTGAAATTAAATTAGAGACAGATCCAGGGCAGTGCTGAATCATCACCAGGTCACACAATTCTCAAGGCAGCTGAAATGAAAAAGAAATGAGAATGTTTCCTCTTGCCTCAGAAACATTGCATAATAAGAAAAGATGAAGGAGGAAGAAAAATATTGCGAGAAGAATTTAGAAATGAGCAAGAGCTCAATACAACTGACCAGATAGAAATATAGTCAACTGAGACTGAGCTGCAAAGAGGGTTAACCTCTTCTTGGAACTAAATCTAATTAGCAAATGTAATTAAGTAATTCAGTAAATAGCAAGTTGAATGAAGTACTTTATGACCGAATGTATTGGCTCCATTGATCTGGGGTTTTATTCAATTGTTTCTAGTGAGCTAAATAATGTAAGGTTGCCACAATTGCCCTATAACTGGGCGGTCTGTCTCTGTCTGTCTGCTTGTACCTACTCCCACCAGGAGATTTGCTGTCATGGTATGCCATGTTCCTCTGTCTTGTACAATCCCCATACATTCATTATATTTCATCCACATTCATCAATCAACTATGCCCCATTTTGCCCTCTAGAAGAGATCTCTAGCTTTTCATCTCTGATCAAATGGCCGAAACACTGACATTTTCTTTTCTATTTGTCACTTTTTAGAGTTCTTTTTGCTCTTGCAACTTCAAGTCCTTCTTCATTTGTCTTATGGTCTGCATATGGAATTTTTAGCTTATGTGAGAGCACCCACATTTCAAAGATCTCTATTTTCTTCCACAGATCTTCATTTATTGTCCAGGACAATATAGGGCAGTGGTTAATTATAAAAGGAGAGCTGTTTCATTTAGTTCATAAGTAAAGCAGAATATTTGATTCTTTTTCTTAATATAAATTTATATATATATATATATAAATCTTATTTCCTTAAGAACTTTCATTATATATATCTTATGTAAAACATTTTTGATAATAAGTATTAGATTTTTAATGCATTCAAGTTAGATCAAATCAGGAATGTGATTAAATTAAATAGTATTAAAGAACCAGGGTAACCATGAAGTGTACTTTAAGTTTACTGTTTAGAACCATTATTGAATACAAGCTGCAATTACACGGTGATGCAATGACAAAGCTATCCCGAAAATACACCAAGACTAATGCAATTACCAACCAGCGAGTTTCTTATTAGAAATCTAGGCCTTTGAAGAAGGCTGCTGGATACGGCTGGGGGTCACCATTCCTATTCACAAAAGTTTCTTCACTGTTTGTAACTCATTCAGAAATATAAACATGTAGAAAGCTTGTGAGTGAATCACAATTGTAAGTAATACTCAGACTGAACAGGCAGTGACTGATCGTTTGGGCATACTCGTCTTTTTTCTGTTCTTAGCAAGTCTTGTGTTTTTCATATTTTAAAATTCATTTTTAAGGTATGGGTGTCACTAACAAAGCTGTATTTCTCACCCTTAACTGAGGGGCTTGCTACACCATTTCAGATCATAACCACTTTGCTATAGGCCTGTATTCACATATAGACCAGACTGAGTAAGGACAACGGATTACCTCACCTAAAGGACATTAGTGATCCAGATGGGTTTTTACATCAATCCAATAGCTTCATAGTTGCTGATTCTACTTTTTACACACTGCCTGAACTTAAATTCCCCAGCTGCCAATGTGAGGTTTGACTTCATGTTTCTGGATCATTAGTCCAGGCCTTTGTATTACTAACCCAGAAACATAACTACTTTGCTACCATTCTCTTAAATGATTCCCAATCAATGGGGTATGAAAGGTTAGAATTTGAAGAAAAAACAGACCTCACCAGTGAAGGGCCAATGGTATTGGGAAACTGAACTCTTCTCCACAGTTACCATGACTTTGTTGTGAATATTGGTCCTTACATTTGGCAAAAAGGAGTAAATTTCTGTGACAACAGCTATAGTCAAGACAAGAAGAAAAATTTGAACATTGTTACTTTGGGATAATGTGCTTTTCTTATCCATGAGATTGCTCCTTTATACATAGGCATTCTGTTTGTTGCTATGGTGACAGCTCTCAATTTTCCTCTTTGTTACCTTCATATTGATGAAAATTCTGGCAAAGATATATTGAATCTAAAGTTAGAATCATAGTAAATAAGCCTGCCAAAATACTGGGCCCTATCTTTCAAGAGAACACATGACTGATGCCCTTCTTCCCACTTAGTTAGCCCATTTTGTAGAATACAGCTTTGGGATAGTTCATGTCAAACATGCAGACAAAGTAATATTATGCCTGTCAAAATTCCAAACTGGATTCCACATGGGGTGACACGCCAACCCATTACTCTTGTCCTGAGTCTCAGCCATTGTCTGGAGTCTCAGCCATCTTCTGCTTCTGATAGTAGCTCTCAATATAAACTTTTTGAAGAGTGTATAAGAAACACAATCTTATTAACTCTCTATTAGCCTTGTTATACTACATGTTATATCAATAAAACTATAATGCATCTGGGAGTGATATTGCTAAACTGGCATAGATGGGGACATGATAAGTTAAATCAAGTAGTAATGATTAGGCACCATTCAGAACAGTAAAAATGTATTTTTCAATTGTGTTCTCAGAAAACCTCAGTGGCCATTTTAGTAGCCAGGGTCAGCACCTGGCCCTATATAGAAGCAATATATTTCTAATTCATTGTATGTCAAGCATTTGAGGCATTTCTGAGAATTGGGTTAAGGTGAAACATAAATGTACATTATTGTGGCCTCTGTTTTTTTTTAAACTACTTGTAGGTATCAGAAGAGTTGCAGAGTGGGCCAAACAATAATGACATAAGGGAACTGATGCAGTTATTGGCCAAACCACACCTCCAGGTAAGAATGCTGTGTAATGTGATCACATAATGCCACACACTATTTTATTAAAAAGCACCTCTTTGTAGGCAAATAATTACCCTTTTTAGTTTTAGATTATTTAATTAATCTTTATTTTGGAACGTCATCTTCGAGAACAAAATTTAAAAGTGCAGAAAGCAAAATTGGCTCAAAGATTTTGAGCAAGTGATCAGCCTTAGCACAGTGATAGATCTCCCTTGCCTAAGTCGGAAGATCATAGGATCAAGTCACACACCAAAGATACACAGACTGATACTCAATGCAGTACTGAGGGAATGCTACACTGTGTAAAGTGTTGTTTATCAAATGAGGCATTAAACCAAAGCTCGGTCTACCCTCTGAGGTAGGTGTAAAAACCCTATGGCACCATAAGGCAGGATCTTTAGGTTGGTGAGCTGGGGGCTGGGCCCACTTGATGTGTGGGATGACATCGGGCTGAACTCCCTACGTCACCCCACATCATCTCCATGTTCAGATTGGTGGAGGCGCAGCCGAATCAGCTGTGCACCCGCCAACCTGTCAACGGCCTTTTGAGGCCATTTAAAAAGTCATTAACCTAATTAATGGACCTGCCTGTCCAACCCTCAGAAAAAGCATGAAACCTCATCCACGGGCGGGATGAGGTTTCATGAGGGTTTTTAAAAATGTAATAAATGTTTGAGTTAAAGTGATGGACACGTCCCAACTCATGTGAGAGTGTTTTCAAATTTTTTCACTGATCTCCTCAGGGAGATCAGTGCGCTCTTTCGTACGCATGCGTGAAAGAGCGCACTCCCAGCTGAAGGAATCCCCCCCCCCCACCACCCCTCCGCCTGCACAGGAAGCGCATAGTGCTTCCTGGCAGATGTCACACTGGGCGCTGATTGAAGGCGCGCTGCCCAAGCCCACTCCTGCACTTTCACCCCGACGGGGGAAATGGTTCTTCCCGGCATGATGCCCTGTCCAACATTTATCCTTCAACCAACTTTACTAAAACAAGCAACCTCAGTGTGCACAAATTAATTGCTGCATTAACATTACAACAGTAACAACACTCCAAAGGTAATTCATTGGCACGGACGCACTTTCAAACATCCTGTGATCATGAAAAGCTATCTATAAGCTCTTACGTTTCTTCTTAGCACCATAAAGCTTAAGACCATAAAAAGTTTCATACGAAAAACATCAGGTCAAGCTATTGGAGTAGAATTAATATTAATAGTGTCTACTCTTTCCCTCCACCTATTCCCCCTCACAGGGCAGCCAAAGGATATGTCAGTCAAATGGCCATTCTTTATTTCTGAACCTTATCAATGAATGATTGCTGGCTAGCTGAATGTAGCATCATAACTGAGCTCAATCATGTCCTCACCTAACATCTATAAGGACACATGGCTGCATGGGTGTAAAGAAATAAGAGCAGGAGTAGGTCATATGACTCCTTGAACCTTAGGTGGAGTTGTCTTTATTTTCAAAGCAACACATGTCAAAATAGGTTTCACTGTGGCACAGAAGTGAGAGAGACTGTTGTCAGCTCAGCAATGGCCAGTCTGATGCCAGAACCACATTCAAAGGTTCATGTCCAATCAGCCAAATACATTCGTACACCGATGTAATGCAGGGCAACCACTGAGAAAACCCATTCTAAAAATGCTTAAAGCTGGAAAAAGCACCACAAAAACTTGTATACTTTATAGGCTGCAAATTTTCACTCCCTTCATTTGTAGACATGTAAACAACCTCTTGCATTCAATTTTGTTGTTTAGTGTTAGTCATAACCTCCGAGCACCAGAACAATTTCATCTAATTATATTACATTCACCACCACAAAACAATAATATTTCTTGCTGCTCAGTGCCAGCAATTCTTAAGGGGTTTTATTGGTAACCTCACTGGACTGGAAACCAACGTGACAAATATATTAACAAGCAACAATATTCAGAGTTCATCAGGGGCCTAGCAATGCCAGATGTAAGTGTCATGAAAATGTAATAATTTTCATAATATTGCGATTTATTGTAAAGGTAGGTTAATAGTGGGGGTTTGGATTAATTTCTCTGTGTGGATGTGTGTGGAGGGGATTTAGTTGAATTATAGACAGCTTGTCTGGAGCTTTTGAGTGTTCAAAAGGGAAGCTAGATTTGAAATGCAAAATACATTAACATAGCAAAAGTTTTAGAATGTGATGTATGAGGAACATTTGCATTTTTAGATAAAACCAGAGTAGTAAATTTCAAAGAGATGGTAAGATCACCTGGCCATAAGAGGCTAAGCCAAACAATGTGTTTATTTTCCCCAAAGATTACTGTAATATGAGTACTATGAAAGATTTATATTATGAGAAAAGTAAAGTTGCAAAGGCATATTGTAACAATGGGATTTACATTAAAAAGGAAGAAACATGTATAAAAGGGCTGAGGTTATGTGTAAGCAGAAGGCATTCTAAGATCTAAACAAGTGTGAAAAGCCTTCAGCCTCTAGGTATCAAGTGGCTGTGTACAGGAACTGAAGCTGAGAAAACTCACTGTGAATAACACAGTTTCACGTATTGAGTGCTTTACTTGGGTCTGTTGAAATTTATTTGTTTTTAGTGTTGCCTTAACGAAGGTGTAATTGGGTGGCAGATTAATTAGGAGAGCTAGGAGTTGTCATAGTAGTAATTTGTGGACCTATGTACTTAGAATCTACGTACTTAAAATCATTTCTTTTATTAATAAATGTTTAATTTAATTTTGTGAAAAAAATTCTAAGATTTGGTGGACTTATTACTACTGAATTCAAGGCCAGAATTTTTCCCTCATCTGGCGGGCTCGGCAGGAGCCAGTGGGGGCGGTCGGGAAGCCAACTGCTGCCCACGATCAGCTCCACACCAGGCTTTTACACGGGCGGGCCAATTAAGGCCCACCCAGTGTAGAACACGACAGCAGCAACAGCGAGAAGGGGCGGGCAGGAACGGGAGCTCATTGTCCGCTGGGTCCAATGGTGACCTGGCAGCCAATTCAAAAGCAGCTGTGGTAACCACTCAAAGGCTGCCAGTGAAGCACTTGCACCTCGTGATGGAAATCATAATGGGTGAACACGGCAGGCAGGAGTACAGGTCAGCAGGGCAGCCGGCCCCTCATTTTTTGGATGAGTGTCTCGCTGCCCTCCTGGAGGAGGTGGCAGCCACGCAGCGAGATCCTTGTCCCCAGGGAAGGGAGGAGGAGACCCTCCCACCTCACCAAAAATGCCTTGAGGAGGTGGCATCCAGGGTGAGCTCCCTCAATGTGGTGAGGCGCACATGGGTGCAGTGCCGTAAGCAGCTCAATGATGTCCTGTGACCCAGAAGGTTGAGTATCATTTTGGCATTGGTCACTCAGCACAGCAGTTAGGGGCTGCCCACCCCACACCTCTAGGATCTCAGAGGTCTTAGAATGTGAGTGGCAAATGTCAATGAGGCAGAATCTGGTCAAGGGGGTGAGCCTTGTCTTCTTGGAATGAGTGTTTTGTGGCTGCAGGGTCACGAATTGGCTGAGCCCTGCGAGGTGTTCCTCAGGCAGGGTTGGCCAGGCTGCATTGGCCCTGTAGGTACAGGGTGGACTAATCAATGCTCCTCTGTCCTTTCAGGAGAAGACATCCTATAGCAATACCAAGAGGATTTGGACTAGCAGTGGTCCACCCACCTACTCATCCTAACTCTATATGAGCAGGAGGCCCTGGATTTGGAGAGCCGCCAAGTGCCTGGGTCAACTGGCCACAGTGATGTTGGGGTGCCACAGGGAGGTAAGAGTGCAGTGCACTGAGGTCAGAATGTCCGTAAGGCCAACCATTCCACTGTTGTCTCTATATTGATGTGAGCCTCGAACATGGAATCCCCATTGATAATGGAAAGGCGAGGGCACCCTGATCCGAATGCCAGGCATGTACAGTAACAGTGTAATGACTTCAACTAATTACATGTCTTTGTTCTTCCTTTCAGGTTCACCAGCAGCCCATCGGGGTGAGGAGCCTGAAGGCCCATTTCTAACCCCAGAGGACAGCAACCATGGAAACGCACATGCCTCACACCCTCTCAGCCAAGCAGGCACCAGCGCAGGTACCAGCACCTCGGTGGGCATTACATCGGCGGCTAGTATCTCGGTGCATATCAGTGAGGGCACTTCACACTCGCTTGAGGTGCAGGCGGAGGCAGAGAGTGCCCAGGGCACCGGCAGTCGGAGGACTGTTGGGGACGAGGAACATGCTCAGTCGGTGGCTGATGATGTGCCTTTGGAGTTGTCCCTGAGGCAGCAGATGCTGGAAGTCCAGCAGGGTGTGCGGGAGGATCTGGCGGAGATACATGAGGGAATGCGTGCCATGGTCTCGGTGATGGGGAAGTTCATGCAGAGCATGAGCAATACAATGACTCTCATGGCACAGCCTCCTCCATGGAGAGAGTGGTGATTCTCATGGAGAGGCTCCTCCAGGATCTGAATCAGGGGTCCCTGGGGATGCATCGGACCTGCAAGCCCTCACACTGGTAATGACCTCAGATGGTCACTGTCAGTGTAGGAGATGGATTGGGCACCCAGTATCCCAGCTATGTGCCCATTCATCAGTGGTGAGCAGGGAGGTCCACAGTGACCTCACATTGGCACACAAACTGCCTGTCATTTCTGCAGGCTCCTCTCAGGGCACTCCAGATGATGGCAACAGCTCCTCCGCCCCTCTGCCAGTGACCGTGGCGTCTGATGAGGCTGCAGCAACTGGGGAGATGCCAGCTTTGGCACTGGCAGCTCCCTCTCAGGCGGGGCCAGCACAGGCTCCACAGGCCAGAGGGTGCCCACCAAGGTCAACAAGGCCAACAGGACAGCAGAGTGAGCAGGCTGTCTCCAATGCCAATGCCAGCGAGGGGGGAGCACTTAGACACAGCACCCACAAGCAAAAGCACCTGAAGCACAACATGGGCTTATCACTGGTGATTTTTTTTTCCCCCAATTTTACATTAAATGTTAACAGGTGCAATGGATAACACCCATCAATTTAATTTGTATTATGTACACCAGGCACCACATCATTAAATGTGTTTGTGTTCAACAAGCCTCTTCATTAGTTCTGCAGGTGAAGGGGAACCCATGATGTTATGAGTGACTTGTTTGTCACTGAACTTCATTAAAATTGCACATAGTGCATGTTGTTGACCAAGTAAATGTTCCTGTCAGGTATCGAGTATGAAGCCTGCAGCCCTGGCATGTGGTGGTGGTTCTTATTTGGTAGGCTAGCTGAATGAGTGTTGGATCAAAGCCTCCTGGGTGCCCCTGCCTCCCTGGAGGTTGCCCAGGTCAGCGTCTATCCCCTCAGTGTTCTCCTGACCGTGCTCGTCCTCAGACTCTCTACTGGGCTCATCGTCTGTTCCCAGAGCAGCTGTGTCAACATCTTCTTCCTCCACTGCGCCCCCCGCCCACCATTTCCAGTGCCAGATTGTGGAGAGCGCAGCATGCAACCACTATCAGTGACACACGATCTGGGGGGTACTGGAGTGCGCCCCCTGAACATTCCAGGCATCGAAAGCACATCTTGAGAAGACTATGGATCTCTCTACCACCGCCCTGGTGGAGGTATGACTCCTATTGTACCGCTGCTCAGCCTCTGTTCTTGAATGGTAGAGAGGTGTCATGAGCCACCTTTTGAGGGAATAGCCCTGGTCACCCAACGGCCACTCATCCAGCTGGGCTTGAGCACTGAAGAGCTCTGGTACATGGGAGTGTCTCAGGATGTAAGCGTCATGGGAGCTCCCTGGGTACCTTGCACAGACTTGCAGAATCAGCATCCTGTGATCACACACTATCTGCAAGTTCATGGAGTGGAAGCCCTTCCTGTTGATGAAGGCACCAGGCTCACCTGCTGACGCCTTGATGGCCACATGTGTACAGTCTATAGCACCCTGGACGCGGGGGAAGCCAGCAATCGCTGCAAAGCCTCTGGCTCGCTCAGCCTGGCTGGTCTCGTCCATGTGATAGTGAATGAAAGTCAATACCCGCCTGAACAGTGCGTCTGTCACCAGCTTGACACAACTGTGGACAGCTGATTGGGAGACTCCACAAAGATCACCCACTGACCCCTGGAAAGAGCCAGAGGCGTTGAAGTTGAGGACCACCGTGACCTTCAGCGTCACTGGTGGGCCCATCCACACAATTGGAGCTGATCTCAGGGCCAATCACCTGATAGGTGGAGGTCACGGTCTCCCTTGAGAGGCAGAGCCTCCTTCGGTATTGCACCTCAGCTGCTTCACCTCCTGTAAACCCTGGCAGCAGGATAGTGGCATCTTCTGTGGCCCCTTCCACCTTAGATTTCCTGTTGACCCTGCGCCCCTTTCCACCCTGTGCCTGTCCACCCACAGGTCGCTCCCCTGGAGGCTGAAAAGGGGCACCAGGCCTCCTCCCCTTTCTGGCCCTCTCTTCCTCCTCAGAGGAGGTGCCTCCAGCAGAGACCACAATCCCCATTCTCAGGGTAAGGAGAGGCTGTCTGATACCTGAAAGGATCCAAGTGGTATGACTCCTCTGGAGTCCTGAACTGAAGCCTCTTATTTCTGTCAAAGCAGCTCTGAAGCGAAGTGAAGTTGTCAATTGTCCTGTTCACACAAGCAGGCAGCAGCAACTTAGAAGCTAAAGTACAAACAACTCGCATTAGCGAGCGCACTCACCTTTCTTATACCGCCCATGGATAAGGTTTTTGAAAATGTGGCTTATCCACCTGTTGCGCTTGTGCGACACCCAGAAAATCGCATGGGCTACGTAAACTCCAAGACAATTGGTGTCTCAAGGGCCTTAACTGGCCCGTTCATTGATGGCGGGCACGTCTCCATCTTCACCGCGCACCTGCCTAGCGAAATATCGCGAGGGTGCGCGGTGATGTCGGGACGCACGCCCGATATCATCGCGCATCATATTACCCTCGGGCGTGCTGGGCATGTGCCCGCACGCTGAACGTAAAATTCTGGCCCAAGGCAGGCATCGTGAAATAAAAATATAAATTGAAAAACAGTCGTGGCAGTTGTTTCAAGTTTCCCTCTGAGGTTTGAGCAGCTCAGCTTTTACCATCAGCTGAGCCATAACAAAGCATGTAATTGTACTCCATTCACAGATAATATAGTGAGCTGAGTTTTGGAAGGGGCTGTGGAGGCAGGAATGGTGGTAGGCAGGCCTGTAATTTCCTGCTGCTGGCCGGCGTGCCAGTTTTCTGCCATGCTCCTGTTTAGGAGCCAGTTTTAAGTATGCCCGCTTTTATGGGGGGGGTCCGTGGAGGAGGCGTTTAGTGTTGCTACCTTCCCATAAACGCGGGTAGCCAGTTAAGCCCCTTAATGAGCCTCTTAAGGCCTGTCTTTGGACACCAGCTGGAATTTCTGAGTTGACAGTCGGGCCTCCCATTGAGGCCAAATCCCAGCCAATGAATGGTGGTGCCCTCCAAGCAAAAGACTAGGACACCGGAGGTAGTGCTCCATCTACCATTTTAACTCCCCTCCTGTGGCCATGATTCTGAGGTGGCCACTACTGTCGCAGGCCGTCCAGTGAAGGAGATTTCCCTCCACAAAAATGGTCTAGCAGCTGTGGCCTCTCTTTGTTTTTAAGTGCTTAATAAGTCTTCCAGGGGCACCTCCATCTTGAGGTACCCGCTTTTTTAGCTACCTACATCAGCAGCTGCCAGCTCAGAAGGTGGGGGTTGCCAATGTGTCAGTGCTGGAAGGCCTCCTATTGGCCCTCCAGCCTTGGGTTCCCAGCTCCATCCTTAATTGGATGGTGAGGGTGCACACTGGCCACTAGCTGACTGGCTCATCAAAAATTGCATCAGGCACCAACATGAGATAGGGTCAGGACCCTGGAAATGCACCCGTGCTGGAATCCCAACACTAGAACAGAAATTCAACTGGTTGAATCCTATCACTGTCACACTTAGTTTGAGTATTATTATGTTTCCAATCTTTTCACCAAGTATCTAATGAACATAAGTATATTGCTGCAAAAAGAGGCATGTCAAAGCTTTTCATCTCGCACTCATTATGACTCTTCCCAAGAACACTAATATAAGGGAAAAACAACAATTTATATTCTATGAGAAAAGAGTGCTGATTGGTTGGCAAGTGAACTCTGATACACAGGTGCCTGTTCTTTGCAGTCAGAAAGAACATGAACACAGGTTGCACCTGTTTCAACTAAACAAAATAAGTGACAGCCACTTGCTGACTCATTCTTCAGGACAATGCCTTGATCAATCAGGGTCAAGCTGCCTGGTTTAAATTTCAGATAATTCTTTGCAGTTAACTGTCAGTCACCATCAATTGGAGCATTCTCCATGGCAACACCCCCACCAATCAGAGTCCACTTGCTAACCAATCAGCACTCTCTTCTCATACATTGTTGCTTTCCCCTTATATTGGTATTCTTACGAGTGTCCTGATGAGTGCAAGGCAAAAAGCTTTGACATGTCTCTTTTCTCAGCAATCCTCAAGTTCTGTACTACCAAATAACTATTAATATAAGTATAGTTTATTACAGACATATCTGATTCCAAGATTTTCATCACTTTTCAAGACAAAGGTTAGAACAAAGACTGATTTAAAATGAGTTGACACTGTAAAATGTTTAGTTGCAGTGGAGCAGACATAGGGCGGAATCATCCTAGGTTTGCATTAAGTGCAGTAGTGGGCAGGAAAAAGAACATTTTATCCACCAGCCGCAATGGTGGCTATTCACGCCATACCTTCCCAATCCTAACTCATTAATCGTGCATTCCCAGGAAACATACCAATTCACCTCGTCGCTTCATCATGCCAGGCACCATATTTAAAATGCAGCCGGGCACACACCTCTCAGTGCTTCCAGCCCAGGATTGCTGCACAGAAGACATGACCCCAAAAGTCAAGAAGACTGCTGCCCCCTGATTCAGTGGTGTGTCCCTGGAATGCCTTTTGGATGCCATGGAGGACCACCGTGATGTATTTTACCCCTAGTCTGGCTGCAGGAGGTCCAGCAACCTCACCACTCCAGCTTGGGAGGCGATGGCAGTAGGGGTCAGTGCCAATGCTGCACAGAAGAGGTTGGCAATTCAATACAGAAAGAGGATGAATGATCTCATCTGTGCCGCCAGGGTAAGGCAACCATCTCATCACTCTAAACTCACACTCAAGTCCACTACACATTCACTGGCATCTCACTGCCAGTTCAAGGGGCATCACCATTCACTCTCTCCCACACACTCTCACATCTCCATCTGTCCTCATCTCCTCTGGAGGCTGCCTCCTCAGCCCTCACACCATCTTGAGGCCACTTGCACAGATCAACTTGTGCCCTCCACACACACCCTGGGATACCCCCCCTTCCCCAGTACAGCCCTCACCCTGCAGCCTCTTCCCTTGCCTGAGGCCATTTCTCCCCTTTCCGCGAGCAAGCCCTAGCCCTGCAGCCATTGAAAAGCCACCCCCGCATTACAGCTGGTCTGGTAGGTAGATACCTGCCCATGAGCCCCCCTAAAAGTGATGCGGTGCTGCCTGCGAAGCCTGGCGCTGATGATTGCGGGTGCTGCCCAAAGCAAGGTAGGCAAACAAACCTCAAAGTCCCGAGGTGCACATCGCTTATGTTCAGTTGTGAAACACGTCAGCGTGGAATCACACTGACATACTCGGATGATGCAGCGTGCGGGGATGATTCCGATGAGCTGGGTTTATAATGATTTGCAGATGTATTACAATTAAGTTTCTGACATCCGACGGCGGGAAACGCCCTGCTATTGACGAGCATAGCGGAAGATTGCAAACTCGTTGCCTTCTTGCCATATTGTCCACTCGCATCGCCAAACATGCCCACTGCCAACTTCCATGGAAAATTCTGCCCATAGTTACTAAAGTAGAGATTATAGGATAGATATTATGATAGAAATCAATACACCTACTTTAGACAGAAACTTTAGACCTTATTATAGGGGTTAGATGATGTTACATTCTTTAGAATACATTTGTCAACCAGCAGGATTTGAGTGTGCAGGTACCAAGAAATTCACTATCCAACAATCATACTAAGTAAGCAACAGAGTCTTGTGTCTTTTGGTAAGTAAATAGAAAACAATTCTTATGCTTCATTCGATCTAGTAATGACATGCAGTGCACTCAGGTCACATCATCAAAGATCGTCTCTTTTGCAGCATGCGCAAATATTGCCAAAGAGATCTAAGCTTGGAGACAGTGATGAAGAAGGAGGTCACCCACACCCAATAGTCCAAATTATCTGTAACTCTGAGAATGTTGCTGCAGAATCACCTCTAAAGGCACAAAAAGTGGCATAGCAGCTGTTACAGATAGTATATGTTCACCTCAATGCCTAAGCTGCCCTTTTATTAACACTTCTATTCACATATGCTTGGCATAAAATAACATACCCAACATTGTCTAATGCACCATATCAACTACCATGGAAACCCATGGATTGGCTGCCATCTCGTTCTGCAATAGTAGAAAGAAGAGTTCTAAACAAAGTGTAATAAACTAAACCTGATTTGTTACTATGTAAATACTAATTCTAGTGCTCCAGTTGATGCAAGTATATGCTTTGCGTGATTTATGACCTATTCTTTAATTTCTTCCCAACATAAATATTTGGCCAGTTACAATACAGCAGCAGGAGCCTCTTGGGATGAAGGTTTGCCATGTAGCTTCTTTTGTTGGGTAATGGGATGGTCTGGTATCCAGTGTCACTAAGCTTCCAATGGCTGGTTATAATCTTCTCTGCTTTTAGACACTGGCCAGAACTTTTCTGTCTGCGAGCTAGGTGCGCGGTCCGTTCACTGACGGGAAAATAACGTGGGATGACCTTGGGGGGAACCGCCCTATTTAAATATTCAGGAAGGTGGGCGGACCGCGAAATCAGATATCCGCTCGCCGACCTGTCAATGGCCAATTGAGGCCATTGACAGGATAATTAAGGTAATTAACGGACCTGCCCGTCCAACCTTAAGGCTGGCGGTCAGGCCAGGAGCCCCAGCGGAAGGAGAAAAAACATGAAACCTCATCCACCGGCGGGATGAGGTTTCATGTCCGTTTTTAAAACGTTTAATAAAGTTTATATGATATTTATTAACATGTCCCATCTCATGTGACATTGTCACATGAAGGAAGCATGTTAATAATGTTTTAATTTTTCTATTTTTGAAGTTTATAAAACTTTCAGTGCTCTCCCTGAGAAAGCACTTAGTCTCAGGGAGCTGTGCGCTCTTTCATACATAGGCACTTTGACAGTTGGGGAATCCCTCCCCCACCAGCCCCCGCCCCGGAAGTGCGTAGCGCTTCCCGCTAAGCAGGCCTTAAGTGGCCCGCCCAATCAAAATGGCGGCGGGGCCCGTTTCGGCGGCAGCAATCAGCTGCCTGCCCGCCGCCGAGTCGGTGGGGCCCGCCCGCCCATCAAGGGCAAAATTCTTCCCTTGCTCTGTCAGTTGGGGGAGAATGTAAGTGGTCAGTCAGCAGCCTTATCCAGGCCTGCTCCTGTCACTGGACTCCCTCTCAGCACATTCAGTGATCTGCATGGTAGTATACCTCTGGGCCGCAATGAGAGCATGAAAGCCCTGCCTGGTGACTCTCAATCCAACCTTGCAGAAAGTTGAAAGCATACATATAACAGCTTGTTGTATCATTAGTCGTTGAAGGAACTGATCTAGAAGTGTTTAGGGCTTCTGTCGCAGGGAGTGCCACTGCAGACACTGGGGAGTTGTGTAGACTGAAGTATCGACTGTGTGGCCAAACAGATGTAGATCATGATCTTCTCCGCAGTCATTATGCCTTGTATTATATAATTCAGAGCACAATGGTGCTTTGATTGCAACTTTCCTTTGAAAACTAGCCCTAGGAAATCCAAATCCTTAGGGTCCCCGGCCAACAGATTTCCTGCTCCTTTACTGCTGCCTCCACTTGACCCTTTTCATTCATATTTCGTGCACTCTTTTCAAATTGAAACTCCAAACCCCTCAGGGTAGATGTACTTTCGCTGAAATAGGGTGGAGTGAGTAACACATGTGAGGTATTGGTGGTGCTGGAAGCCGCAACTAGGTCTTTAGACAGGAGAGCAATATGCTAACTATAGCACGTTCCTGCAAATACTGATTACTTAGAAACATATCGAGCTGGATTTTGCCAAGACTGTCAGCAGAGCAGCATCAAGACCACGTATGGGTCCCGACTTCTCTGTTGTTCGGACTGCGATGGGTGTCAGCATTTTGTTGGAGGCTACCAACTAGTAGGTCGCCTCCACAATATCTATCCTATAATGGACAGCAGGCCCCAATTAAAGGGTGCCCATCAGCCAGGGAGTGTCAGGCCCGAGGGAACAGACTTTCAGAGCACTAACATGATGGTCTGTCAGGTCAGCCCCCATGGTTCAGCGATGCCCCCCTGGGGGTGATGCTACAGGCAGTGAGAGCCAGGAGGAATATTTAATTTCCAAAGAGCAACAGGAAAAGGCCTGCCAGGCAAAGAATGGAGGTATGGCCGGCAGTCGCCAGAGAGGTCAGCAGCCAGTGTTTAGCAGGGCATTGGATCAGTGCAAGAAGCACTTCGGTGGTCTTCTGAGGTCTGAGAAAGTGGGAACATGCAAAGCCAAGCTGTCAGCCATGAGGGCCTTAAAGAGATTGCATACCTCTGAGCAGGACACCTTAAGGCAAGCAGTGTATAGAAACAATGAGGAAATGTATGCCCAGCAGCACCCCTCACCCTCAGGAAGGTTTGGAATAATGTAAAACAAGGACTACAGAAATACGAAGATCACCATGTCTGATTGTGGATTGTGACGGTCAAATGCGGAGGTTAATTGTTGCTGAATTTTTAATCCTCACATTGCAGGTTGACCCTTCATCAACCTAAAATGCCAACTCTGTTTCTCTCCACAGAAGCTGCCTGGTCTGCTGAGTATTTCCAGCATTTTCTGGTTTTATTTCAGGTGTTCAGCATCTGCAGTATTTCGCTCTTGATTGATTTTCTTGGCCTGCAAACATTTCCAAATTTGGCGCTCATCTCTCTGGGTGGTAGATAGAGCATTGTAATCGAGCACCACCACTTTTAAGGCACTCTTTACAACCCTCCTATGGGAAAGAATACCATACGTAGCAACCTTCTCAATCACTGCTTCCTCCAGCAGCACATTGAGCACATTATGAAATCTCGGTGCTCTGTCACGCTGATCCATTGCCACAATGTAGTGTTGAGCAAGTGTTGGCAACATTTTTCTTCATTCCCTTTAAACAGATTCTTCTTTAAATAACTGCAGCAATGCCAGACACCTTGCCCCTTAAATGGTCAGCTAGTAATCACTAACAGATTACATGTGGTAGCTTGTTCTGAATGCCTAATAAGGTCTGGCCATGGAAAAAGCAGGGCCATTTATGATACACACATACCACAGTATCCCACTGCCTCCATGCTCTTATCATCAATTCTAACCCCAAGCAGCAATATCAAACAATGAATAACCATCAAACAAATCCGGAGTTGAGAGGTTACAGCCTCAGAGTCTATCCATTATTTTCATAATAAATAGTGTTCTAATTCATCAATGCATTTTTTACAGCAATTATCATGATGAATGCCAGAAAGCCCTGTGATAAAATCTACATCTAAGTGTAATGGCTGTAAGGCACTGTAATTTAATCAACTTAGAAACCACAGTTGATGATTTTGAAATAAAAATGACTCTCTCTATAAATATATATAAAATAAGGTTTTAAAAATGCTCATTTATGTAGTAGCCTACCACAGCACACAACACAGACTAGAGGGAGGCAATACAGCATGATCATAAAGATGTAGAAATGTATTATCACCTAATGTCAAAGTAAACTTTGTTTAACAATCACAGGCTGTGCTCTCAGCCCATGACACCATTGCACGCAAGGCTTTTGATCCTGTGCTACCACCAATGCCAGATGATCTAGAAGTTGAGGAGGAGGAGGAGTCTATGAAGATTATCCGCCTTGTGAAAAATAAAGAGCCACTGGTATTCTGAATTCATATTTACGCTTGTGCTCGGAATCTTAATTTTGACTTAATTAACAGAACGTATCATATTTGAGCAAGCTCATTTGCATGCAAGCATACAATCATGTATTTAATTCACAGAATCACACAGTGCAGAAGAGGCCCTTCGGCCCATCGAGTCTGCACTGACAAGTGAGAAACACCTGACCTACCTATCTAATCCCATTTACCAGCACTTGCCCCATAGCCTTGAATGTTATGACATGCCAAGTGCTCATCCAGGTACTTTTTAAAGGATGTGAGGCAACCCGCCTCCACCAACCCACCACCCTCCCAGGCAGTGCATTCCAAACTGTCACCACCTTCTGGGGAAAAAAGTTTTTCCTCACATCCCCCCCTAAACCTCCTGCCCCTCACCTTGAACTTACACCCCCTTGTGACTGACCCTTCAACTAACGGGAATAGCTGCTCCCTATCCACCCTGTCCATGCCCCTCACAATCTTGTAATTGTTTTATGATGTCATTGAAGTCAGACCACAGAATAAAGTTTCCTGTAATTGTGAATCTGGGGCTTCGATAAGTAATATTCAGGAGGGCTGATGCAAAACCCAAACCAGCCATAGGCCCGGCTTACATCATCTCATCAACTGTATCTTGCTCCTTTGTTCTTTGCCACGATTGTTCTCTTTTTGTTCTTCAGTGAATCTGGAAAAAAGATCATACTGAATAATTAAGCATGGTTAATAATTCAGCTGAAATAAGTTATAACCATATAAATGTTTAATGCATCTGGAAGTGCAAAAGTAAGATGAAAGCAGTTAATATGCTGGGGGCCTGGTGATATACTAAGAATTTGGCCTTTCCACTTTGTAAAAGCCTTAAAAAAATCCTAAGTGAAATAAACTGGAGCAGTTTTAATTTAATTCATAGGTTAAAGGTCTCCAGTTTAAACTGCCCTCACCTTTAACCCTCTCAGCATTACTTCAGCTAACTGGCTCAGAAAGGCTGTGGGTCACAATAGTACAGGGAGTGACAGCTCCTCTCTATATAGGATATAGCATGAAGTGTTCAGAACAATTTTTATTCCTCAAGGGAAGTCAACTGCATAACTCAGTCCTGGCAGAATGGAATAAAAATGAGATGAGCAGCTTCAACATCTAGTATATAATGCAGTTAATTCTTATTTCAAACTGCTTTCATTTTAGATTTGGAACAACCGTTAAATGCATTTAATTAGACTGGGGGCAGATGAGGTGCTTCTGCCGAAAGCAAAGGTAATATCACAAAATAGAATCAAATTCAGATCTAACTGATCACTTTTTTTGTGGTAACGGACTTGCAAGGCATAAAAGTTCATTTTGATAAATAGTTATTGCTGTTCGGAAGGATTTTAAACTTGTACCAGAGTCTGACCTTAAAGCGCTATTTGACATTGGTGGAGTTAAGGTGAAATATAAAATGGAAGACATTTTAATATACAGTCATGTCATTCTTTGGTTTAATAATCAAATGAGTTTATCCAGAAGCACTAAAAGCCTTTTATACTTGTCATGTTGTGATTAAAGCACAGCATGATTAATTGATTGTAAGAAAAATGGGTGACAGATGAATAATAAAATTGAAATACCAGGACAAATATCAATTCTCACAACTGCAGCTGGTCCTCTTGCCTCTGAATCACAAGGTTCCAGGTTCAAGGGCTTGAGTACAAACATCAAGGCTGACACTCCAGTGCATTACTGAGGGATTGCTGCACTGTCAGAGCTGTCATCTTTCAGATGAGATGTAAAATAAAAGCCACATCTGCCTGGTGGAGTGGATGTAAAAAAATCCCATGGCACGATTTCAAAGAAGATCAGGGCAGTTATACCTAATATCTTGATCAATAATTATCCCTCAATCAACATCACAAAAAATGGATTATCTGATTGTTATCATACTGCTGTTCATGGGCAAATTGGCTGCTGCATGTCCTGTGTTACAACAGGGACTACACTTCAAAAGTGCTTCACTGGCACTTTGAGACATTCAGTGGTCATGAAAAGTGCGATATAAGTGCAAGCCTTTTTTTCTCTTTCACAACAGGGAGCGACAATTAGAATGGATGAACAAACCGGCGCCGTTGTTGTTGCACGGATCATGCGTGGTGGGGCTGCAGACCGCAGTGGTAAGTGTCCTTTACGCTGCCATGGTGGCTGCTGTTCTCCTTGTTATAGAATCATAGAATAATATAGCACAGAAGGAGGCCATTCAGCCCACCTTGCCTTTGCCAGGGCTTTGAAAGAGCTGTCCAATTAGTTCCTCTTGCTTGTCCGCAAAGCCTTGCAAATTTTTCAATTTTTAAAATTCTAATTTAGCGCTTTGTCACATTGAATGGTGCTGCTCTGTAATAATTTAACGGCAGCTCTCGATTCGTTTTTCTCCCATCTATCACTACATGAACTCTTCAGCCCCACAGCAACTGCATGGCATTCTCCACTGTAGTACACTAGATGCTTGGTATAACTGCAGGGGATGGAAGAAGAAGATTCTTTGACAGCTATTTCACCAGCTCCCCACTCGCTTCTGCTACTTGTAGGCTTTCTGCCAGAAGTGACAGGGGACGTAGAATACCTCTCCTCTCTTGAGGCCTCTCATAGTCTAATAACATACAAATGAAGGGAAATGATCATCCAAAGTACTCATATTCTGGAAACATTGGAACTTAGCTGCGTAAGTGTATTTCTGGGGCTTTCTATAACACAGAGCAGGATTGTGAAAAAGGAGGGGGCTCTTTGAAGTTAAAGGGCTGCATTGGCCCACCGACAATATTTAACATTCCCTGACCTGGCAACTTGTCCTGGCTTAGTGATAGGCAAAATTATGTCCTGTTGCATTGGAATGGGAATTTATCGTGTTGAAAAATTCTAACAGCTCTCTGATTATCTTTGCTTTTGCAGGCCTGTGGTGAGTCAAGTAGGTGGAGGAAAGAGAGGGGGCTGGATTTTACATGCCCTGTCCGGCGTGTTTTCAGCAGTGAAGGGGGGCGGTGTACGTAAAACAGGTCAGGTGACTAGCCCAACACCTTCCCACTCACCCCCATAATATGCTAGGTGGGTTGGCGTCGAAATTGGCAGCCCGCCTGCCATATGTAGGTAAATAATGGAGGGTTACTTAAGCTTGATAACAAGCCTAATGACCTGAATAATATGCTGCCAATGCCATTACATGGTTGGTCTGGACAGAGAGGCAGGAGTGGGCAAGCTGTTTTTAAAGGCCTACATGAGAAATGAGGAAAGGAAGGGGGTGGCCTGCACACATCAGCACATCATCCCCAAGATGTCACCCCCGCCTTCCTTCTGCACCACCTGCCCGATAGAACTTGGCTCCCCACCCCCTCATCCCCCTTCCTGGTCTCTGGGATCGCTAGACCCCCTAAAACCCCGAGTCTTATCTTCTCAGGGCAGCCATGACCTTCTTTGGGCCATGACCTTCTTTGGGTCTTCTCCCTGCAGTCCCGACAGTACCCAATACTCAGCTCTGGCGCTGATGGAGCTGCCCAATTGGATTGGCCAGCAGCTCCTGGGGGGTGGGACCTCCTCCTGAAAGAGGAAGTCCCATCTCCAAAAATTTAGCCCGCCCACAATGTTTCATGGCTGTGGCGCAAGCTCAGTGAGTTGGCCTCCAACCGACTTTACTTCCAGGGATCTGGGGGGGAGGGGGGTGGGGAGGGGGCAGTGAGCAATCTACCATCCTTATAAAATGCAGCCCAATGTCTCCTACTTCACATTTCCCTGAATTCCATTCTTTCTCATTTCTAATCACTTCTCACTAGCTTTTAGCTTTATTCTTTTCCCACTATCTCGATCTCCAGCTTTTTTTTTCTGAGACTCTGATTCTTTTCTCTAGTTTCCTTGCTTCTTTCACAGTTTTTCACTTTTTCTCCATTTCTTTCTTTCTCTCTGGGTTAGGGACATTTGTAGTTATGCAACAGAAGGTGTCCCACAACAACTTGTAGCATTGGTAACACATTCCAAAATTTACAAGTTCTAATTATTAGAACTTAAGTTAAGCTAGAACTTCCCTTGAATTTTGCCATTTCCCAAGTGTTGCTAGCGAACTTGCTGCATTTCAGGAAATTGTGGACATGCTGGGGTTCTCGGCCACTAGCACATACTCAGACCATCACTCCATTACAGTCAATTAGTTTTAAAATAATACTCAGTTCCAGATTTTTGCCATGACGGAGCACTTCTCCGTCATGGTGAAAATGACAGAAGTACCTGAAAATCCTAAGTCCTGCTCCCGAACATGGCACTTCCCAATTTCGCCGGGGCAGGAATGGAGGCAGGGCGCGTTTCATGCATGCATGCTTTACGGAGGTGGCTGGCCATTTAAATCAACAGTTGCCTTCGCTGAAGTCAAATTTTGGTAGCCCAGGAGTATGAAGCCCAAACTGTGCAGAGTAGACCTGGTAGGAGCAGGTCTGAACTTTGCTGATTTGTTTGGATAGCCAGAAGAGGTAACCTTTTGGAGAGGTAAGGTACCCCTTTGGATATGGTCTTGGCATGTCTCTGGGAGAAATCAAGTGTCCTTTGGAGGAGGTAAGGTGCCCTTTTGGTAGAGGTCAGGTGCCTTTGGAATTGTTAAAACTAGGCATGTATGTGTGTTAGAAGTGCATAAATTCATTACTGTCAAGCTCATTGACCTGTCAATAGACCTGTCAAAATCAACTTTCAAAACTGCCAAAAGCACCTGTCAAGAGAACCAGTCAGAAGTGCCAAGAGGAACTGTCAAAAGTATCTGTCAAAGAGAGCTGTCACACTGTCAAGGCACTTAAAAAAGTCAGGCTCTTTGAGTCTTTGAAAAAAATGTCTGGAGTGTTAAAAAAATCATTGCTTGTTATTTCACTCTTTCTGTTGACATAAGCCTGAGGGCTTCCATTACTGGATCAGTGCTGCATGAATGATTTCATAACATCCTTTAGCACAGTAGGGTACCTGACACTTCACAGTTTGATTGACAATGACAAGTGGTTATATACTCTTTGATGTGGGCCTATTAATTCCAATGCTTGAATGAAATGTTTGTTGTTATAAAGCATTGTGTCCTTGAAGGAATCTTAATATGGTAATTGGATTTTTATGAATGAGGCTTTTTTTTCAATACAGTGAAGTCTGTAATAGGCACGTAGAAATTTATTTATCTCATCTCTGCATGGGTCCTGAGTTCAGCCCATGGTTGATACTGGGTGCATTGGCATGGTAGGTGTAAGGGCAAATAGTGGTGGGAGGGGGGCATGGGTTGGCATGAGTTGTCACTAAGCTGGCATAAGGAATATAAAGGACAATAGGGGCTGGGTACAGGGGCATAGGTTGGCATAGAGGGTATGAGGGGCCATAAGGAGTGGGAATTCTGACCCTGTGCACCCAACCTGCGGATGAAAATCCAGGGCTTAATTTCCTTTTGCAACACATTTATCTATGCTTGGTTACAAGGCCCTGTTTTTGGAAAAATAATTAATTTTGGAAAGACTTATGAGGTGACACTGTGATACTGAGAGAGTATTATAGGATGAAAAAAGAAATACTTCAAAGTTTTATGTTCTTCCATGTTTCTTGTACCTTCTCTGAGGTGCTACAATTGCAGGGGGTATGGTTCCTTGGGGTTAGGCCAATCATCAAAAGTATATCCAGGTGGTCAATCTTCTTTGTGAGGCCAGAGAGTCAGTACAGTTAAGCTGTCTGACTGTGGAGGGTTTCACAGTTGGGCCTAGCACTACCCTCACCCGATATTTACACACAAACAACCACACCAGCAATCATCTGATAGTAAGCGAGAGCGGAAACCCTAACTGTTTTTCTCCTCACTCGTCCAAGGCCAATTGTAGCACCCACAGCTGCTACCCTAAATGGGCACAGCTAATTCATCAAAGTCTGAGGATTGAATTTTAAACTTTCTAGCTTGTATTGTTCAGTTACATTTCCCTTCACCAATTAAGCTATTAGTGGTGGCCAGGGCCCAGGGTTATCACTCCCTTTAACTAGGTATTCCTTTATTAAGGTGTACATTCATTTTGTTCTTGTTTCTGCAGGTTTAGTTCATGTTGGAGATGAACTAAGAGAGGTCAATGAAATCCCAGTTGAGCACAAGACACCTGAAGAGATCAGTCAGATTCTGGTATATAGTTTATCTTTGTAAACAAATCTTTAAACAAGGCTTTATTTTTGCATTTGCTATTTTTTTCTTTTGAGTGAGTTAAAGCATCTTTTGTGTTAGTTCATCTAAATTATAAATATATTTTTGTAATAGTCTTATTTATTAAATACAGAGCTAAGAAAAGTCTAGGTTTGTGTTTGCAATTTCTGACATGGACTATCTGATTGTTATGAAGTAATTTGACCTACCTAATAGCTAATTAGCTATAGATTCAGACTTCTGATTTGACCAACTTTTCCTTACGGTCATGCGTGTATTGATTTCCTTAACTGTTAGCTAGATACTCAATGAAGAAGCCTAATGATCTTGACTTTCCTCCTTGGTATAACAGCCCCAGAAAAATAGTCCTTTCATCAGGTTATGAACAACCCCTTATGATCAATTGAGAGAATTTGGCCAGGGTTTTCCATGCCCGCTGGTGCGGGCATGTTCAGTAGCGTGAATGCACAATATGGCGAGAAGGGCAAAAATCGGTTTCACAACATCGTGAAACCAGGTTGCAATCGTCCACTCAGCCCATCAATTGTAGGCCCCATTTCCCACCATCAGATGTTGGGAACCTCACTGTAATACAGTAGCATAGCATTATAAGGCCAGCCAGACTCATTTACCTCCCCCGCAGGCCCCCCCCCCCCAGCAGACTGGATCGTCCGCCCACATAGGCGGGAAAACACGCCGGTGCAAAACACATCTTAACAACTGTGACGTGCAAGAGTCAGGACTTACCGCCAGGGCCTTGTTCACATCGCGGACATCTGAGGAGCAGAAGATGCTGGAGCCTGACAGCAATAGGAGCCTGGAGGAACATCCATCGCATGCTGGGTGGATTCTCATGGACATGGGTCTGCTGCGAAGCAGCTCATGGAAGATGGAAAGTCACTGTTGATGCTCACAATGGATGAAGGCTGAGGGGGTGGGAGAGGAAGGTCTAGGATAGACTGGGAGATGAAGAGATGTCAAGGAGGGGTGAGACTGGGAGGGGGAAATGAAGGCGTCGGGGGGTGGGGTTGGGAGGGAGGGAGGGAGGGAGTACGGGAGGAGGAGGGGGTAACAGGGGAGAAGGTGGCAACAGGGGTGGTAATTGTAAGAGGGTGGAAGATGTAAGGGAAGAGGTTCAGAGGGAGGAAGGAATTCAGACAGGGTAGGGAGTCCAGGGACAGGAAGGAATACGGAGAGGGGATGGAGTCAGGGTGGAGAAAGGAGTCGGGAAGGGGGTAGTAGAGCTGGAGGAAGAAGCGAGGGTACCTGAGGGAGTCAGGGAGGGGGAAGGAGTAAGACTGGAGGAAGAATTGAGACTGGAGGAAAAGGTAGGGCTGTAGAAAGGAGTCGGGAGTGGGGAAGGGCAAAGATTTGCAGAAGAAGTAAGGGTGTCTGAGTGAGTCAGGAAGGAGGAGGGACTAAGCGGGGGGAAGTCCGGACGGGGTGGAAGGACTAAGGGGAGGAAAGGGGTTCCGGGGGAAGGGATTCTGTGGGAGAAGGCATCCAGAGGGGGGAAGGGATCCAGAGGGGAGAACGGGATCCATGGAGGGGAAAGGGTTCAGAGGGGAGGATGTCCAGCTGAATGTGCAAGGGAGGTGTCTGATGGGTCCATGACTGCCTCCTGGGGAGTGAACTGAGGATGGGCATGGAACAAGGGGTTGGTGAGAATGGCCGAGGGCAGAGTGAGGTGGTAGGGTGGGAGGGTGAGGGTTTGACGGTAGCAGTCGAAGAGATAGCGAGAGTGGTTGGTGGGGACTCAGTGGCAGACGCAGACCCTGGGGGTGAGGAGGAGGAGGTCGGGGAGGTGAATGTGGATGGGGGTGGGATTTTCGAGAAGGAAGGGAACGTACATGTTTACCTGAGCATCCCTGAAGGAAAAGGGTTGTGCCTGGTAGGTCACGGAGGAGAGGTGCCAGGGAGCTCGCGCAAACATGCCTCCTGCTGCTGCAGACACGTGTCCATGTGGTGACCACCAGAATGTGAACCTGAGCCTACACTAGATTTAGGTTCCACCGAGATGTGTGTCTCTGTGCTGATGGAGGGTGTGGGTAAGCGCTGTGATCGGTTTTCCATTCTGCTTAATTCTACTCCTTCAATGGAGGGCGTGAGGGCCTGAACAAAGCTGAGGGAATGGCTGGCTGAGGGTGCCAGTCGCTTGACAGATCTCACTGTGAACCAAAGTAGAGGTAAGTAGTGCATGGCAGCAGAGTCAAAAGCAGAAGAGAGAGGCACTCACATTTGCATTGAGAGAGGGATGATGTGGTACAGGATCCTCACGAAGGTGTTTGTCGCCAACTTCACCATCACCACAGGCACAGTCCATGTCCTCACCAGTCAGCACGCTGGCACATTCCTCAAAGTGATTGAGGGGCCTAATGTGGGCCACTCCACCCCCCGGTCTGGGACCTCTCCCTGCTGAATTGAGCAGGCTTCTCCTGCATGGAAACAGAGGGAGAGAGTGTGAGCAGGACACATGGCACTGAGTGGAATGTTTGTGTGGTGAGCGGAGCCATGGACAGGGTGAGGACGTGAGCTCAAGATGATATGAGCCTGATGGAGGTGTGAGGGTGTGTGTGAAAGTGTGTGATGGATTTGTGAGTGTGTGAGTTGAGAGTGATGAATTACCCTGGTGGAACGGATGAGACCATTCATCCTGTAGTGGCACTAGGTGGTTGTCCTCTTTTGCACTGCCACCGGCTCCCAAGCCAGATTAGTGAGGTTGCTGGCAATCCTGCAGACAGAGCGGGGGTAGAGGACATCACAACGGGCTTCCACTGCATCCAAAAGGCACTCAAGGGACGTGTCATTGAACCTAGAGGGCTGCAGTCTTCCCTGAAACAGTCCTGGGCTAGAAGCACTAAGATGTGTGCATGCGGCTGGACTTTAAATATGGCGCCCGGCGTGATGAGGTGGCAAGGTGATGGCTTGGCAGACGAATGAGAGCCCACCCACCTTGGAAACGGCGTGTTTCCCGGGAATGCATAATTAATGCGGTGTGTTTGGGACTATACGTCGTGAAAAGCCGCCATTGCGTCCAGTGGGTAAAACGCCGTTTTACCCGCCCGCTACCACACACAGTGCAAATCCGGAACAATTCCACCCCTTATCTGGAGGAAACCAATAGTACTGCTTTTCACAGTTGAAATGGTACCACTGAGCAAAGCAATTGCACAATAATCAGACAGAAGGATTAAAAAAACAGCAGCATGAAGCCTTAACTTTTTATTAAAATATCTCAAATCTCAAATGAAGTGCTAGAATTGGATATACAAAATCTATATGATAGGTCACTTGCATATAACATTGAAAATGAATTTAGCTGTGAATGCTTAAATTCCTTATTGTAAATTCCTTTCTCCACCATATTGACAGTGGTTTAATCTATTTTTATGTGGTAATACCTTCTTTGAAATTGTAAAAATAACAATTAGGTGTTGATGACAAAATTGTTGATAATGTCACATCATTAATTTACATTCCATAAGGGTGGAATGTCATAGAATCATAGAATTATAGCATCATAGGATGGTTACAGCAGTTAAGGAGGCCATTTGGCCCATCATGTCTATGCCAGTTCTCTGCAAGAGCAACTCATCTGGTCCCACTCTTCTGCCTTTTTCCTGTAGCCCTGCAAATTTTTTCTCTTCAGATAATTATCCATTTCCCTTTTGAAATTCATGATTGAATCTTCCTCCACCACATTCTCAGTGCATTCCAGATCCTAACCATTTGCTGCATAAACAAACTTTTCCTCATGTTGTCTTAGCTTCTTTTGCCAATTACTTTAAATCGTCCTCTGGCTCTCGACCCTTCCACCAATGGGAACAATTTCTTCCTATCTACTCTGTCTAGACCCTTCATGATTTTGAACGCCTCTATCAAATCTCCTCTTGATCTTAATTTTCTTCTCCAAGGAGAACAGCCCGAGCTTCTCCAATCTATTCATGTAACTAAAGTTCCTCTTCCCTGGGACAATTCTTTTCTGCACCTTCTCTCATGCTTTCACATGAGCAAACTTCATGTACAAGCACATATATGGACATAATGGACATATAAGAACATCAGTGGCATAAAGATAGTAGATAGTACATAACTGACAAGGAGTATGTTGTCTTATAGTTTTAAACCATTCCTGGACATAATCTAACAGCATAATCAAAAAAGAAAGAGTCTGGAATCCTTTGTAAAATTTTGAATGTGACCTAATTTTAACCAAAGTTACAGTAATGGTTTGACATTTTTACATTTTATCTATGCAGGCCCAGTGTCAGGGTTCAATAACCTTAAAGCTAATCCCAGCAGTCAAAGAAGAGGATCAGCTTAATGAAAGCAAGGTAAGAAGAGTCTGTGATTCATGCACTTGCTGAAATAGTAATAACAGATGCCGTGTTTTATTAACCTGGTAGCTGAAGCTGCAGTGTTAATAACCTAACCAAAGCTTTTGAAAAAGATTATTTGAGCAGTGAACTGTCACAAGACTCACATATGTTCAACTTGAATGGGCAAATAATTGACTATTTGTCCAATAACCAAAGAGATGAGAAAGTAAAAAGGTGACCTAATGGAGGTTTTCTCGATAAGAAAGGGAATTAACAGAGTTCATCCAGATACATTGTTCACTATGGGGAAAGATAATTCAAATACCAAGGGACACAAGTGAAATATCAGGAACTTATGTCACCAATAGGTCAATAATATGTTATCGGAGAACAGGGACTTGAGGGTATGGTGAGAAGGAGAGTCAGTTGGGTTTAAATTATCAGAAGTGGGTGAGCTTGTTGGGCTTCATGAGTATTTTCTAACAAAATGTTTTTATGTTCTCAGAATAACTGGTGCCTTTCAGAAAATGTCACTAAGATACATGTCTCCTTCCTCTAGTGACCAACTTTACTAACTAGTGGCTTTACTAACAGAACCCTTTCCTTATCATCCTTCCACCTGTGGCACTGAAGTATCCCAGTTGGCCTGGAAGGTTGATATCTCATGCATCCCTTTCCAGGAGAGATCGTGCTGCATCTCAGTTTCAATGTGCCTACTGTTTTTCAAAAATTCCTCACATCTCATTTAGCCTTTTCATCAGTCAAAAACACCCTAGCGAAACTTGATTTCTATTCATATGGCATGAAATTCTATTGTTAAAAGCTGATAAATGTATCTTTAGAAAATGAAGCTCCAGCCTTTCTGTCTCTTAAGCAATTATTTCCTCATTCACGCCCCACTCCCACTGAAAATGTATCTTATAATTTTGATGAATTTCTTTTCCACGCATTTTCTATTCTGATGGTGCAATTGTTAGTTTTTCCAAAGACTGGGCTTTTCAGGCCCTACTGTTTTCCTCCTGGAAATATTGATGAAGGACCTCTCTGCTGCACTATAACTACCCTGTCACTGATATCAAGTTTTATCTCAACTGGGTCTGTTGAACCTTTGCTTTCTGGATTACAGTAATTGATCTCTGGTCCTGATTGTATCTCTCTTTGTCTCAGAATGTATGTTTCTGAACTTACTTCTGTCCTACACCATTCCTTCAATCCCTTACTTTCCTATATTGTCTTATCTGTGTTGTGTGGGACTCTCTTCCTTCTTCTTTGAAATGAGCAACTCCACTCACAATCTGAGCCTATCTATTTTCTACGCAGATAATTCCCGTCACCAACTTCCTCTGCACTGATCACAGTGAGGATGTACAATCGGTAATCTTTTCATGGTGCAGTGGCTCAGTAGCTACATTTCAATCTCTGTTCTCTTTAAAGGGCTGATGAAATTCTTACTTCTTTCAAGCCTACAAAGATTTTTTGTGTATCTACTAAGTCTAGCCAACAGCTAAAAGCTCTTATTATGTTGGTTTCATTTTCAGCTTTTATTATTATTATTGACCTCCATCATCTCCCCTGATCACAAATGGTATTTTCATATCTCCCCCTGCCCCATTGCTAAAGCTGGCTCCAAGATGTTTTATTTCTCTTTCATGCTATGCATTTTTTCCTAAATAATCCCGAACTTTCTATTAAGTTCATCTCTCCCAGGGTTGTAACCTGCATCCATGTCTGAAGAAGTTGTTCTAAAGGCTTTCTGACCCTCCTGAGTGGACTGCAAGAAAAAAGCTTATCTGATAGATGACCCCTTTCTTATCTTTAGCCTCCAACCTCTCCCTCCATTTCAATCTTTGCAGTCTTTCTCTATTTCATCAATATAATTATGACCCACACCCCTCCCAACTATTTTGTTCCACACATAAACATGTGAAAATGATGGACAGAAGATCAGTAGGTGCATTGACCATAAGACGTAGGAGCAAAAGTAGGCCATTCAGCCCATCAAGTCTGCTCCACCATTCAATGAGGTCATGGCTGATCTGATAATTCTTAACTCCACTTTCCTGCCTTGTCCCCATAACCCTTGATTCCCTTACTGATTAAAAATCTGTCTATCTCAGCCTTGAATTTACTTAATGACCCAGCCTCTACAGCCCTCTGCAGTAAAGAATTCCACAAATTGACTACCCTCTGAGGGAAAAAGTTCCTCCTCATCTCTGTTTTAAATGGGCAACATTTTACTCTGAGATTAAGCCCTCTGGTCCTAGACTGTCCCACAAAGAGAACCTCTCAGCATCTACCCTGTCAAGCCCCCTAAGAATCTTATATGTTTCAATAAGGTCAGCTCTCATTCTTCTAAACTCCAATGTGTATAGGCCCAACCAACTCAACCTCTCCTCATAAGAAAATCCCTCCATCCCCAGGATCAACCTAGTGGAGCTTCTCTGGACTGCCTCCAACACCAGTATATCTTTCCTTAGGTAAGGGGACCAAAACTGTTCACAGTGTTCTAGGTGTGGTCTAACTAGTGCCTTGTATACTTTTAGCAAGACTTCCCTATATTTATACTCCATTTCCTTTGAAATAAAGGCCAATTTTCCATTTGCCTTACCTATTACCTGCTGAACTTGTATGCTAGCTTTTTGGGATTCATGTACGAGGACCCCCAAATCCCTCTGTGCTGCTGCTTTTTTCAGTCTTTCTCCATTTAAATAATATTCAGCTCCCCTATTGTTCCTACCAAGGTGCAAAACATCACACTTTCCCACATTATATTCCACCTGCCACATTTTTGCCCACTCACTTAACCTGTCTATATCTCTCTAGAGACTCTTTATGTCATCCTCACCACTTGCCTTCCCACCCATTTTTGTGTCATCTGCAAACTTGGCGATTGTACATTCATTTCCCTCACCCAAGTCATTAATATATATTGTAAATAATTGTGGCCCCAGTACTGATCCCTGTGGCACTCCACTAGTTACAGGCTGCCATCCTGAAAATGCCCTCCCCACAAATCCCCCCCCCCCCACCCCCCCCCCCCCCCCCCCCACCCCACCGATTCCCCGGATCCCAACTCTGCCGTCTATTAGTTAGCCAATCCTCTATCCATGCTAATATACTACCCCAACACCATGGGCTCTTATCTTATTAAGTAGCCTTATATGTGGTACCTTATTGAACGCCTTTTGGAAAGCCAAATATATTACATCTACTGGTTCCCCTTTATCTATCTTGCTTATTACCTCCTCAAAGAATTCTAATAAATTTGCCAGGCATCATTTCCCCTTCATGAAGCCATGCTCACTCTGCTTGATTAGATTATGCATTTCTAAATGCATTGAACTCATCCCATACGCATGAAGCCTGGAACATCATGAATAGACACTTCCTGATTTTACCCTTCTCCACCCCTGCAATCAGGAGGCAGTAAAAAGGGATCAGTAAGAGAAGAAAATAACTTAAATTTTTTTCTCAGGCTCTCCCAGGCAATTGAAACCAAACAGGAGATCACATTAACTTGTGTACATTAACTGTTAATCCAGTTGCTTTTTAAGTGATTCTATCTCCCCCTCAGTCAAAAACTGGCTCATTTCCCTTTTAAAGGCAGTCAGAGATTCAGCACAAACTGTGTAACCCTGCAATACATTTCAGAGGTCCGCAACTCTCTAGGAAATGAAATGTAGCCTAACATCGAACCTGCTCTTAGTACTGCATACTCTTCCTCTTCCTTATGTCCTCATTACCTTGAAGTCAAGAATCAGTGTATAGTCTCTAAGCTTAGAACCCTCTTTTCCACGGCCTCAAAACTGTGGAATTCCTGACATTCGTCAGTCTTTTCTTCCTCCTATAATCATTAGGCTTTTAAGACTTAAGCTTGACATCATCTAATTGCTGCTTCTCGATTTGCTCTATTTCTCTTTTTCAAGATTGATGGTGTCCTCTGCTGTGGACCTTGCTACCTTACCTTGGTTTCTCAATAAAATAAATCAGTCAGTACAAACTGATGCTTACATCTCATTGATCAATTCATTCTAGCACTATAATACTAATTGTTCATTATGTGTTCATGTCAAGTCAAAGGCAAGTTGTTGCGATTGTCTAAATGCTATCTAATCTAGCTTCTTTCAACCTATGAAAGCTTATCATGTACAGAACAATTTTTTTCAAGACTCATGCAGCATTCATAAGTTATTTTGCTGCTATCATCTTCAGACACAGGGCTATCTGCTATTTCACATTTCACAGGAATGCAGGAGTTTGTTATTATGATAATAAACACCACATATTAATAAGCATTAATATTATTTTAAAACATTGTTGCCAGGATTTCTCCATTATGCTCCTGAAGATGTTGACCAGTGCTGAGGTAAGGCTTAGTAGGCATTTGGTGCTATTTGATACATCATTCAAATACTCATTCCTCATGCCCAAATCTACACAGTGGTTGTCAACTGAGCAATTATTACATAGAAATCACAGCCAAGTCCAATGGTATTTTTACCTGATGCCCATACCTGCACATTTGCCAGCGGGGTTTACTGTTCATGAGTAATCTTAGGATCCCCAGCTGCTTTTATTTTCTCATCTTTAATCCAAGGGATTGAAACTAGCTGTGATGACCCACTGCTGTTTGGCTGTGATCATAAACCTAGAATCCTGATCTATATACTCTCCATGCCCTGGGATGAATTTATCAAGTGAGTTGCCAGGAGAACCAGGGCTTTTATTAGTTTCAATATTGTGACAGACCAATCAGATTTACTGTTGAAGTTAATTGCTACTGTAGATTTTATAACATTATATGTTGGGTAGTTTTCTACAAACTCTGTTTTGATTCTTGCTACCACTTTATGTTTGTCCAACTGGAAAGGGGCTGACTAGCCCCAAAATTTGAAACTTTATGCTACTGCATTGTATTATTGTCATAGCTATGAATGACCTAGCTGGTATTGCAGTGTGTGACAAGTTCAAGCCTTGCTGTACCATGTTGAATGCTTCTGATCTCTTCTGAATGTATAATGGAAGGGAAGAGGTCAAATTTAGGCAATGAACAGAAAACAATGGTAAAAGTTGTAGAGCACATGCAGGAAGTGAAAAACCAGAAGCTGATCTGTGGTTCAATCATATCTAATAGAGTTAGTTGTGGAGCTGAATTCTGCGTTCTGGGAACTCAGAAGACTGAGCTTAAGTTTTTTGTTGGGGATCAGATGAATTACTCAGTGAAAAGACCTAGTTGAAGGCATGTGAAGCAGGACTCTTTACGAGACTACACATCAAGATAAAACTGATGCTAACTGAAATTATAGTCAAATGACATAAAGTCGTAAGATAATTCTCTTGATTGTGAACAGAGATGCAAGAAGATTCAAGTACAGCAGCAATATAAGTTGATATTTTATACTTGGATTTTCAGAAAGCTTTACACAAGGCTCCACGTCGACGATTAAGGGCTAAGGTAAGGAGCCACGGAATAGGAGGTAAAGTATGCTGCTGATTAAATAATAGGCTCAAAATTAGGAAACAAGATAGCCTTAAATGGGACTCTTCAGGCTAGAAAGAGATTATTAATGAGACACCCCAGGGTTTGATGTTGGAGGCCTTACTATTTTAGACCTTTTTAGGAAACAGGGGCCAGTTGGTGGCATTTGAAATTTAATATGGTTAATTGGTATGGGGCAAAGAACTCAACAAAAGATAGTAAGGGTTAAATGAAACAATAGTGATGAACGCTAGACAGCAAAGTGATCAAGGAATCATAGTGTACAAGCATGCAAAACTGTCAACATGGGGAAAATAGCAAACAATATGTTGGGTTCCTTTTGCAGAGTGAAAATCAAAATAGGTTATATTGTTTTATAAGGTGTTATATCCATCTGGAGCATTGTAAGTTGTTCTGGTCACTTAATCAAAGGAAGGATATTATTCTTGCCAGGGTACAAAGGTGAGAAATGAGTATCACTCCAGGTATCAGAAAGTGAAGTAATCATTAGGGAATCTGGGCTTCTTTGGCAAGATAAGAGTCACTGAGATGTCCTAATGGAAGTTTTCATGGTAATGAAGAAATTTTGTTCACAATGGTGAATGCTTTGAATGCTAGGGGACACAAGTTAAAAATGAATAAATGATAAAATCAGACAATTCTTTTTCACTTTAAAAGAACAACAGATTTGCAGAATAGGTTACCTGGGAAATCCACAACAGCATTATTAGACTATTGGTTCTAAATTAATTATGGTTTTTTTCCATAGGTTCACGTGAGAGCCTTATTTGACTATGATCCAAGTGAGGATAAAGCGATTCCATGTAAGGAAGCAGGGTTACCTTTCAGGAAAGGGGATATACTTCAGGTTGTGAGCCAGGATGATTCTGTGTGGTGGCAAGCAAAGCGTGTGGGAGATGCAAACCTCCGGGCAGGTCTTATTCCATCAAAAAAGTTTCAAGAAAAGTAGGTACCTGCATGTATTTGTTCTTAGTAGCTAATAGGTCAAGGGTGGGTTAGAAATCACAATTAACATTGTCCAGTTTACGTTTCAAATTAAGTGGATATTTAGTGACATGGCAAGTTGAAGACTGAAGGCTGATTGTCTCTTGACGTTATTTGCTTATATTTGGCTTGTTCTGAAATAACAAAAGTCCTGCTTCACTAACAATACAACACAGACATTATCCAACACACCTCAATTGTTCCTTCTGCTAACTAACACTGTGCTGGAATTAAAGTTGAACATCCTCCATGTAGCTCCAATCTCCTAATAATCAGGAATGATTGCCCTGTAAAATGTTGATTTTAGGCAACTAAAATTGATGCCTCTGGAACAATTGCAAATCTTAGATGTTGGTTATTTCATTCAGGCTTCAAATGTAATATTACATTATAACTTAATTATTTGGAAATACTGCACAATCCTACTTGCCTTTAGAGGTATAATCAAAGTTAATAATATCTTAGTGCTTCTTTGTTCCCATATCTTCCACCATAAAATTATTGTATGGGGTTTGCCTGTGAGAAACCATAGAGCCAGATATTTAATTTGTTATACTTACACTTCCCCACTGCTTTTTATGGGCTTTTTCACTAAAAGTTCCTCTCAGTCAACCATTGGAAGATTGCAACATGCTCTACAGGGAACCTCAAACGAGTGTGAACAGGACAAGCAATTGTGTGTGTCCTTAAACAATCACATGAAGCATCATTAGCAGTGCAGGGTGGGAACCAGGAAGTCTAAGTTAGAATATTGAATTCAATGTCAAATCAGGTACAGGAATTAAAATAAACGAAAGAGAGATTGGATTAAGGGAGAGAAATAAAAGAGACAGAAAGAAAAAGAAAGAAAATATTTAAAGATTTTAAATTTTTAAAAGTACAACAATAAATAAAATCAGAAGGAATGAGACTTCACACTTATTAATTATTATGCCAGAAGGGATGTTTGGCAGTAATTAAGATTTGCCACACTGCTAAAATGGGAATTTAGACTGGAATGGAAAGCTATAACTTTTTCTGGAGTTTAGTATGTACACATCAGATAAGTACAGGAACATCAAATTGTTCAATGTATTTGAATTGTGAATCTCTTGGTATCATGCAGCTTCTGGTGGAGACAGGCACCTCAGAAACTTCCTGATCTGTGCACTGAAACGCATATGTGAAGTTGCTAGAAGTTGCTGAGAGTGAGTGCTGTCAGCTATACCATTCCTCTGCAATGAAGTAATGACTAACCATGTCATTACTACCTCCAGAATGCAAGGGTTGAACTTTATGAACCATATTGCCAGTCGAATCTTATGGTCCTGCCTAAGTCAATGGACTTTTGAACAGCTCACCGCATTTTCTGCCCCACACCCACCACGATGGGGCTGTAAAATTCTGCCCCAGAAGCTGGAATTTCATTCAAGAGGTCACTGCAGAAAATGAACATATACTGACTTACGTTGTAGTATGAGTGCAGAGTTGGTAATTACCTTGTTAGTTTGGCCGACTATTCATATGTGAGTCTGGAGAGTTAGTGCCGGCAGGTTTCTCAACAATGCGAAAACAAAGACCAATCCTATTCGTACTTACGTCTAAGCACATGCAGTAGGTTTTTTTTTAATAAGGTGAGAATATTTTTCCCTTCCCTAAATCAGAGGCAATTGTAATGTAACAAAAACAGAAAATGCTGGAAAAACTGAACAGGTTTGGCAGCATCTGTGGAGAGAGAAGCAGAGTTAATGTTTTGAGTCCAAATTCCGGTTGGTGGGACGGTTGGGTTCACAGTTTGATTGAAAGCTCCAAGTGGTTATAAGAGATAGTGTACTTGGTGTGGAATACACATTTTTGTTTTTATGGAGAATCAAATACTTTTAGGGGTTTAAATGTATTGAATAGGCTTTTATCAATGAGAGTTTTTTTTAAATATAGTGAAGATTGTGATAGAACTTTACTTATTCTTCATCTCACCATACTGGGTGGGTTGGCTTGGAGGGTGTAAGGGAAAGTGTGGTGGGTGGGAGGCATATGTTGACATGAGTTGCTACTAAGTTGGCATAGGGACTATAAAGGGCTATGGGGATGAGCTAGGTTGGTGTCAGTTGGCATGAATTTGGCATGTAGGATAAGGGGGGGCCATTGGGAGGTAGAAGGACATAAGTTGACATGCGGGGCCATGAGGGGTGGGTGGGGGCATGAGGTGTCATGAGTTGGCACAGATGGAGCATGAGGAGTGTGTAGGGTTGAGGCGTTGTGAGGTGTGAAGACTGAGGGCTATTTTTTGTTTTACTTTCTTTTTAGAACAGGAACGAAGTCTCAGAGCACTGAGGTGGGCCTTTTAAGCAGCCTGCCTCAGCAACTGGTTGCCCTGTTGTTACCTCTGAACTCTTTCCAGGCGTGATATGCTCGACTCCAGTCAGTACCCACCCCCACAGAATGAAAACCTGACTGTTCGGGACACTTTGTCCTGAGTCAGGTTTACGGAGTCAGGAAATCTCCCGACTCGGGGAGAAAATGCAGCCCTATATCTTCCTGGACTATGTGACTCGACACGGTATTGAATGATGTATTTCCAAACTAAACCATTGGAGTATCCACAAGAACACTTTCTAGACAAACAATCCCAGAATAGTACATATACAGCTTAAAATATGTGAGTACTAGCAAACCCCAGTTCTCATAGATATCTCTTTCCTTGGTATAACTTCACGATGTTGATAAAATACCTTCTCTTTAAAGTTCTCTCTTTTGTTTTCAGACGACTTGCCTACAGGCGAAAAAACGCTAATTTGGAACAAGAGAAAAGCAGTAAAAGGTCATCTTGTAAGGAGGCAGCAAATAAACTTACTTCCATTTTGTTTTCTGCTGTCCATGCTTTAACTATATAAGTTCTAACGCCATCTTGTGCAGGGTTGAAATGCTAAGGTTCCTGTATATCAATCTCAGTTGCTGAAGCAGCCATGTTCTCAAGTTTGAGTTTTATTTTCATTCTTTCATGGAATATGGGCGTTCCTGGCAAGGCCAGAATTTGTTGCCCATCCCTAATTGCCCTTGAACTGAGTAGCTTGCTACACCATTGTAGAGGGTAGTTAAGAGTCAACTGCATTGCTGTGGGTCTGGAGTCACAAGAAGGCCAGTCCAGGTAAGGACAACAGATTTCCTTCCCTAAAGGGCACTTGTGAGCCAGATGGGTTTTTTTTAATGATAATTGACAATGGTTTCATGGTGACCATTACTGAGACCAGCTTTTCAATTCCAGATTATAACTTGAATTCAAATTCCACCTGCTGCCGTAGTGGGATTTGTACCCTTGACTCCAGAACATTAGCTTGGGCTTCTGGATTACTAGTCCAGTGACATTACCACTCCGCTACCATCACCCCCTTAATGTCCCAGCAGTGTCTGTGATTTAAACATGTCTGCCTCATTTGGGTGGGCTCTTTGGGTCTCAACTGGTGTGTTGGTTGGAAATTAGTTTTTTCATTTAAGTGCTGTTTTCTGGCTTCTGCAAGAATCGCAGAGCAGAGCAGCAATGATGCTGCTCCTGAGACCTTCTTACCTCAATGTGCTTACCTCAGTGTTTGGCTGCATGTATCCTGTAAGGGTGACAAAGGTAAGAAGAACATAATCAAGACATTGTCAGCATTTTCATTTTAATAAAGGTATAGAAGACACTGCAAGCATCATTTCAAACTTGTTTCGAAATGTATTAATGGAAAGTGCACCATTCCAAATAACCCTTATTTTGTACAAAGGCATTTTCCGGTATCCACCCAAACTTATTTACTTAGTTTCAAGATGAGTGTATTCCATTTTTTCACAGCAGCCATTAATTATTTCAAGGAGGCAGGTCTGGCCTTCATCAATATGTATTATTGAGTTATTTGCTGTTACTACTGTCTGGAGTACTTAGAAAGTTCATAAAAGGGGGACCTAAATCATTTCATAGGACTGATTTTACAAAACTAAAGATTAATTATACCTACAGTAACTCTGCTAGTTAAGATAGTGAGCAATCTAGACCAAGAACATTGTAGGCTTAGTCACTAGTCCGTATTGAGTTAGCTGATCTCAGTCAGGTGACATCTGGGAAACACAATGGATGTCATTGGCCTCAAGTTAGGAATAAAAATACAACCAAGCTTTCCACTGCAGTTACCCACCTCTGCTGGAAGTGCTTGGGTATAGGCTTCAGGTAGGGATGGAATTGGATTCAGTTGTGATAAATGCCATTATTCATTGTTTCAGCTAAGAATAGATCATTCGTAAACGTGACCAGCATTTGCCATACCAAAACATAGGCTGGAATTCTGTCAGACCAACAGGGGTCTCACCCACAGGTTGGAGAATCTGCAGATTCGTGTTGGAGGCCCACTGGAATCCAGTGCCTTTCAGGCACTTAAGTGGCCTTCACCACGATTGAGGTTCCCATTGGCGGAAGCCCCAATTGCAAAAGCTGCCGGCCAATCAGAGGCTGGTGGCAATGCACCCACCAGAGGCCCAGGGTCATCGTGGGATCCCAAACCAAAGGTGAGTGAGACAGGATGTGAATCGCGGGGCGGTGGGTCATGGGGGAGCAGGGGTGCCTGAGGCAAGGGCAGTGGTATGGCTCTTAGCAACCCCTCCCCTTTCCGATGCCAGGCTCCTCATCAGGCACAGAGTGCCTGACTGTGAGGGAGCCCCCAGGACGCCACTGGAAAATCCAGCAGCGCCCTTCCAAGGGTGAGGGAAAGCCATGCAGCCCCTTTCAAACCCTGGGCCGCCACTAAATTGCGGTGGGCTCAGAGATAACGGGTTTCAGTTGGCTTATTAATTGACATCCCACCACCAGTGGCTGTGAATCCCATGTCTTCCGCCCTTCGATAAGTCAAGGGTTTTGCCACTGCCAGGGAGCGAGCACGGAGCGTCTCCCGTGATTACGTGGGCCTTGCTGCCAGGTTCCCACTGCGGCCGGCTGCTTCAAATCCAACCCACTGAATCACAAAAATTCCCACAGATGGAAGGAGGCCATTCAGCCCATTGTGCCTGTGCTGGCTCTTCAGGTGAGCAGTCGTGCTTAGTCCAGCATCCCTGCTTTGTGGCTGTAAGCCCACAAGTTCCTCATTCCCAAATGCCTGCCCAACTCCTTTTTTAAATGATTTATGGAATTAGCTTCCACCACCTTTTTCAGGTCGAGGATTCCAGATTCTGACAACATTCTGAGTGAAACATTTTCGCATCCCTGTCAAAGAAATTAAAAAGGAAAACAGCAAGTACGGTGAATCTGAAAATACAGGAGAGGTTGTTAGAAATGCATTTCAGCTCAGTCAGCATCTGTAAAGTGGAAAAACAGGTAATGAGGTTTGGGTACATACCGTTCATCAGAATAGGTCCAAATCCAACGACGATGTAGACAGACCAAATATCAGCTATTGCTCCTGTTACAGAGGCTAAGACACCCCCTGTTTATTTAAGGCAGGTAATTGAGGCCCAGATTTCTGGTCCTGGGTCCAGTGTGCAGTGATATGAGAATTCTCGACTCTGCAAGCCTGACCTTTAAAAATGGTGACCCGCTCTGATTTTGTTCTGGTGGGTGGGGTGGGTGGGGGGGGGGTGGTGTGTGGATTAGAAGTCGGGCCCTCCATCTCTGGAACGAGTGCTGAGGCTGCTGAGTGTGGAGGCGGACTAGCTAGAAGGCTGCCTCTGTGCTCTGCCACTTTGTTGAATTCAATGAAAAAAGATTAAAACATAAAACAGCACTTACCGCAACCCCCCCCAGCAACACCACCCCCCCACCCCCAAACACACATACACACACATTCCCCATGTCCCATCCATGTTAACCTATGCCACTTCATGCCCCCCACCAATCGCCCATGGCCCTTCATGCTTCCTATGTCAACTCATACCCCTTTATCTATTCCTCATTGCCCCTCATACCCCCCACATCCCCCACATCCCCATGGCCATTTATAGCCCCTATGCCAACTTAGTGCCAACTCATGCCAACCCATGCCACCACCCTTTGCCCTTACCCCTTCTATTCTAACTCACACAGTATCCACTGGTTCCAATGAGTTTGGCAATTCTTTGACAGTTTTGATAGTTCTTTGGCAGTTTTGACAGTTCCAGTGTGTTTATGCACTTTTTCCTCACCATCATGTCTACTTTTAACAATTGCAGAGGGTGCTTTAACTTTCCCAAAGGATGATTTACCTCTCCCAAAGGATGCCTTGCCTCACCCAGAGGTATCCTGGGGCCATACCCAAAGGTGTACACTGGCTATCCAAACGATTCTACCAAGTTCAGACCAGATCTTACCTGGTTTAATCTGCACATGCCCGGTTTCACACTCCTGGCCTACCAAATCCCACTTCAGTGGAGACAGCTGATGATTTAAATACCCACAAATGCATGAACCTTAGCCCAACTCCAGTTTCCACCCCTATGAAAATGGAAATGCTGTGTTTGGGGTCGAGAATTAGGGTTTCCGGTCTCATCTGCCATTTCTGCCATGATGGAAAGCCTCTCTGTTTTGATTGAAAAGGAAATTACTGTTGGAATAAATTTGGTATCCTGTCTAACCCAATAAACCAGATTAACTTTTACTGGCTGATTTGAAATTCTTCAATATTTTCTTTTTTTTTCCATTAATGCTATCCTCAGATGACCAAAGCTGTGAGAAAGGTGGGCATTATGTTGTCTTATAAATCACATGCAAATTTATACAGAACTACAGTAATGGTTGTAAATCATCAATACTGTTAATATTTGGAAGTCTTCATATTAATATCTCACATATTAATGTTTCATATATTAATATTTTAAATTTCTAAGTAACTCAAGAAGATTACAGATGGATTAAGCCACAAAAATTAAGGCATGAACTGTAATATATTAATTTAAAATTCATGTGTTAAAAACAGAATAGTCTTAAATATTGAGTAACATAGAAACACTGCTTCACTTTTCTTCCATATGAAGGTGTGAAATTGACTTAGGTTATACAAAACCGCTTAATTTCTGACTTGCAACAGAAAATGTATCATTCCAAAAGTCTCATAACAAATCTATGTTACTGAGAAAGCAACCAGGTTGTTGCTGATTGATCAAAGCTGAATTCCTTTTAAAGCTTCATCTAAAAAGTTTTCAAATCTATTCTATAGACAGTTGTTATTTCATTCTTATTTTTGAGCTAGTTGAAAGAATATTTACCATAAGAATCACAATAGCTGCCTTTGATATTATTTAACTGCATTCTTCTCTCAGAAGCAATGGCATTTTGCCATTTGTAAAATAGGACATTGATTTACAAGCCAAAAATTGTTCATGAGACTGGACTTTTGAATCAAGATCAGTACAGTGGAGTTTCCTCCAGGTGTTATATTGCAATGAGATAGATAGATTCATGCAGGGGGAGCTGGCTGCTTTAATCTGCTTGAGGCGCTTTATTTTGTGATAGATCCTATGGAAAGCTTTTTTGGCATTAATTCATCAATGTTCCCAAATCATGATGAGACTGAATTTTCCAGGTATTACTTGCTTTAATACCCAAGTGGGAGTGCGCCAAAAATGGCAACCATTAAACCATTGTGATATTCTAATACAAGGATCAATTATAGAAATGAGCAAGAGATGAATTATGCTCAGTGCATACAAAACATACTTTTATAATTGCAACATTTTAATTTGCATTACTTTCCCATCCCTTCTTCTCGATATTCTTATCCTTTATCTCTGTTTTTTTCCTTTATTCTTTTCTACAGTGCCTTTTATTTTGTTTCCTCTCTCATCACCCCTCAACCACTACACCATCTCCATGTGGTTCTTGTCACTCTTCTCTCCATCCCAGTCACTCTTCCTGTCTTGCTCTCCTCTCATTCTATCCACCTCCCAATTAAAATCCTGGATCTAGTCCAACCACAGCAGTACTCATAATAGCTCTGGTTAATGATTCATGGAATCATAAAATGATACAGCATAGAAGAAGGCTGTCTATCCTAGTTCTTTGGCAGAACCATCCAATTTTTCAGCCAGCCCTGCTGTTACCCCATAGGTCATAATATCTTTTCTCTTCAAGTACTTAACCAGTTCTCTTTTGAATGTTACTATTGCATCTGCTTCTAACAGCCTTTCAAGCAGTGCATTCCTGATCAAAGCAACTTGCTAAGTGACATAAAGGAACATTCATGTCTTGCCTGTATTATCTAAGACAAATGGTAACAGTATTTATTAAGTAAGATACATGGATACTGCTCATATCTGAGATGAATTATGGTTAAAAAGGAAATTTCATATATCTTGGAATTGTGACAAATTAACCTCACAGAGAATTATTTTCAAAAATTGAAATTGCATTCATTAACTGTATTGAAAATTATTAAACATTCCAGCAGATTAAAATTTCCAATGCCAACTTGATAACTTATTAACTGTCTAATGATCAAGTAGATAATGAAAAGATTAATCAGATTCAGCCACTAGTCCATCCTCATCACTACTCTATCTGTAAAATCATAACAAGACACATTAAAACTACTCCAGGATTTACTGTTCAGTTCAAGGCTGAACAGCTCCAGGAAATATGAGTTGTGACATAGTCACCCTGCAATGTTTCCCTATTTTTGACCCTTGTATATGACTGATGTGTAATTGCTATTGAGTTGATGTTGTCAAACACTGATAGATTTTCACGAGAAAACCTTTCTGCTTTCTGACCTTTATCATTCGTTCTCCTTCTATTTACTGCTTCCCCTGTCTCTTCAGAGGACTGTGATTGTGATGGGTATTTGAATGGGCTGTACATAGGTGAGAATCTAGATTCTGCTAAACTATCTGACGCATCTTTTAAGATCAAGACCACTGATTTATGATTTTCATCGGAAGACCATCAAGTTTCATCCCAAAATACCATTAAACATCTTGGAACCAGAAACAAAGGTGAAATTGATCCTTCAGTAATAATCTACAATGATATAAACTCATAGTCCAAATACAAATTAATGGAATCTTTGAATGTGATTACCATAAAAGTTAAGAAAAATTCCAGATTCCCAGTTATGAAAACAGAATTTGATTTCTTAAAATGTCATAAAACAGTGGCCCTGGTTATATATGCTTTCCTAGGCACTTGACACACCTACAATAAAACTTCATTCAAAAATAGAAATAGAATTTTGTTATTAAGTGTGTGTTTTTTCTTAGTTTTCGTATATAATTTATTCAGTGCTGTGGGCAAACAATTACATGGGCCCTAGTTTAGTCCCTTGGTCTAAACAAGTGCCTGCATAATCTAATATCAATACTGTCGTAACATTTCTTTCTTTTCCCCCCATTTTCTCTCATTTAATCCCCTCTCTCTAAAGCCATGCAGGGGTCAAATTCCACAGGTGTCAGTGACTTTCTACTGCCTTCACCAAAGAGCTTCATGCACCAGCCTAGGGAGTGACGCCTGTTGTATATGCCTTTAAGTAAAGTCATCCTAATGCAGGGCATTGATATGTCCTCAGCCAACTTTGATGAAATGTTAAATGCCTTTGACAAATGTTTTAATCTTCAAGTTGAGGACCACGCAGAGCTTAAAAAAAGAGACGTAGATAGCCCCTAGCAAAGTGACGAAAAGGGCAAAAGAAATTCCCCCAACAAACCACACAAGGGCGCCAGAGGGGAACAGAACTTTCCAGAAGTCCCAGGAATCTATCTTTTTGGGAAGCTCAAGGCTGAAGTCTCAAATGATTTCCTTTTCAAAAACACAGACATGTTTCCAGAATTGTACCAGCAGCTGGTGGTGGACGACAAGGAAACAGCCTTGCAGCAGGCAGAGCAAGAAGAAGCAGAAATAAAATCAGGAAATGTTCATATCCAAGCTGAACTGGACAATTTGAAGTGCAAGGCCCAAGCTGGGTATATTTCTTTGGAAACACACAATATAGTTTTTGATGAACCAAGCTGTTTGAGATCTGAACAAACAAATTTCAGAGATAACACACAAAGGTACCAGGAGGAAATAGCGACCCCCAATTCCACAGTTGGCAAATTGAAGTAGGAGTTAGGAAGTCTCAACCAGCGGCACTGCCAGGCACAACAGCATTGCCAGGCACAACAGCACTGCCAGGCACAACAGCAGGTAGAAAAGGCAATCAAAGAAGTTGCAGCCCCGAAAGACTCTTTGCAGAATCAATATGTAGCCATGGGTAAACACGAGGAGCTCAAAAAGATATTAATTACTTCAGCAAAAGCAGCATTGGAGCTAAAGTCGTGACAAAGCAATGCGCTGAAGCGCAGCGTGAGCTGGCAAGAGGTCAACAAGAAAACAAACAGTTGAAAGAACAACTAAACAACCTTCAAGATCAAAATGCAAAAGGAGCACATAACCCTTCAACAGCCTGAAGAAATGAAGGCTGCCTTGAACAGCTGAATGGAAGAACAGCAGATGAAACTTTAGGAAACTCTGTTGAATTACAAGAAAAGGAAAATCTAAGGAGCAATCAGTGACATGGAGGAAAGACTCCGAAAGGAGCTGAATGCCCAGGTGAAGCTATTGAGCTGCATAAGGAATTCGCAGAGGACTCTGAAACAAAGACAACTGAACTCACCAGACTACTTGCTGGACTGAATGAAAAGATTTATAAGCTTGCAAATGAATTGCAAAATAAAAGAGTAAACAAATACTTGGCTGAAGTTGTACAACAAGTGGAAAAGAAAGTTCCATTTTTGAAACATCAACAACCAGAAAGAAAATGGCGGCCCCCATGGGAAAAAAAACATCTGAGTCCACTCTAGGAATGAATGGAGTGCACATTCCCTTCAGAAGGAATGGGATACAGCCACGGTGTCCAAACAAAGCAGACGGGTTGTTTGATAAAGAGAAACACAACTCGAAGGAGAGCAAAAAGCAGATCGAATGAAGACAACCAAGTACTGGAAGCACAGAGCACTACAATTTCAATGCTAAACCAACAAAATCAACCCAAAGCAACTGGGACTACCATTCCTCCAAACATGACAGAATGAGATCCGGAAGAATTGTCAAGCCTCAGGACTGTCTGAATTTATAAAGTCAGAGACTTAAGGAGTGGGGAGAAGGGGTAACAAGTAAAATAAAGATCGTATTGTAAATAGTTATACTTCATTGGAAGGGAGGAAAGATTTCTTTTAAAAAGAAACGGTGTGTTGTATTTGCCTTTAAGAGATAGTAGCATGCCATTGTAGTATAAGGGTATTCAGCAGACCAAGGGCTAATGTGGGACTGGAGAATAGTACTGTCCATGGTATGGTGTAGAGGGTTACATGATAGTAGACTGTATGGGTGGAGTCTGGAAGGAGCCAGCATGGAGTAGGACCTATGCATGGTAGTACCTTGGATATGTATATAATTATGGGTTAACAATAAACGGTTTATGTTCAACCATACAAGCCTCCAGCCCTCTTAGCGAGACACTAAAACTAACTTTTACAACAATGCCTAGATTTTCTTATCTTATTTTAATGCTGACATTAACTGGTTTATTTCAAATTGACTACCATCAATTGGAAAACTTAGATGTGAATGGCAGCATGCCACTGGGTATCATTGCTGAGCTTAGTCCTGTCCACAAAGTTCACGTTTCCAGAAATTTTTAAGTGACTGTAATTAGAAGCTAAATATTCACATCCCTGGGCTCTGGAGCACTTTTTAGCACTTTTTGCTAAACATTTTTTTAAAATCAGACTGACGTTTGTGGTTATTTGGGTTTTATCCTCCTGAGAAACGTCCTCTTTGGAATAACAGTTTTTTTGTAATACATTTGCCAATAGTTTTCACTTAAAAGCTTTCTTAAAATAATACAGGAAAGTGAAACTGATATGTTGCTAGGAAAAGATCCACACACCATTCGCTGAGGGTTAATATGCCTAGTTAATGAGCAGCAACAAGCTTGTTGTTGATTTAAATCAATCAGTTTTAAATAGATATAGCTGCAGTTTGCTTGATGACTCAGTGTTGTCCAAATTAAAGGAAACTTTAAATCAAGTACAAGAACTGAACTACAAAATAATATGGAAGATATGGATTAAAATATCCCATCAACGAATGTTAAGTGCAATGGCTAAGCAAACTCATGTTACATTCTTGTATGCATTTTTAGCTGATTTGGAAGTTTTAGTTTAAATTTAAACAGCTTCAGATTCATTCCCATACATTTCCAAGTCATATCGCTTTTTTGTGTATCAGTTCCTATGAATTTCACTAGATTTTTGGTCCAGTTTATTACAACTGACTAATTATGGTTTGTCTTGATAATAGAGTTTCAGTTACTGTTCATCACATCCACATACCAGTAACCTTACGGAAGGACACTTGCCCATTTTCAAAAAGTGTGAAAAAACAACAATGAAAAGAAGCATTCATAGCATTGATTTTAATCAATATTTCTCTCTCCCATTCAAATAACATAGAGGGAAGTTATTCTGCTTCTATTGCATCTTAGCTCCAACTTTGAAATCTTTGGCGGCTCCTATATTTTATTAAGATGCATTGTCTCGCTATCTCAGGAGCTGTAAAGTAGAAATGCTTTAACTATTCTGTGCAGATCGCAATAATACATCCCAAATATATGTCTGATGTAGATCATGCTTGGTGCTGTCACTTCCTGTCATGTATTTAATTGTCAGTATTTTCATCACAGAGCTTCTTCCAGCTCTTCTTCCATGTCGTACAAACATACAAAAATATAAATTAGGAGCAGGAGTAGGCCACTCAGCCCCTCGAGCCTGTTCCACCATTCAGTAAGATCATGGCTGATCTGTATGTAAACTCAACCCCACATTCTTGCCTACCCAGATAACCTTTCACCCCCTTGTTAATCAAACATCTATCTAGCTCTGCCTTAAAAAATATTCAAAGACTCTGCTTATACTGCCTTTTGAAGGAGAGAGTTCCAAAGACTCACTATCCTCGGAAGGAAAAAAATTCTTCTCAATAAATAAGAGACCCTTTATTTTTAAACAGTGACCCCCTAGTTCTAAATTCTCCCACAAGAGGAAACATCCTCTCCACATGTCATGTGATTTGTGATGGAACAGATTCATGTGGATGTGGGGGGAAGCCTATGGTGTGGCGTATCTGTAATTTCATAAAGTTGAGATATAATGAGAGGAGTACTGGGGCTCCTGCTGTATCTAATTGACTTAAAGCACCTAAATCCAGAAATCCCATGCAAATTAGTCAAATTCAGCAATGGCATTAATTGAAAAGGGAGGGGCAAGGCCATGGAGGGATTTGCAAACAACGATAGGAACAATATGAAAACACCATACGATTCTGTGGAAGGACTGGCAACATGGCTCTCAGCTTTATGGATCTCTGTGATCTATCCAATGGAATCACAACATCTACTTATTTTAATAGAAACATTTTATGGCTATTTACATTGTATTTACATAGTACCTCATACAGTGGTGTATCGTAGTAAGTGGGGTGGTAAAGTTGGACATTATGAGCTGCATTGTACTATTGCTTCTTTCTAAGCTGTCCTTGTTGTGTTTCAGCTGGTTTACGGAGAAGTTTCAGGCTCAGCAGGAAAGACCGACAAGCAAATCAAAATGAAGAGAAACAGACCGAGCAGAAGGACATAGAATATCTAACCTACGAGGAAGTGGTTGTCTACCACCATCACCCTAATGATGTGCACAGACTGGTGGTCCTCGTTGGTAAGTCCCACCATTCAGTAAATGTAGCACAATCACATGAATACTTTCAGACTCAGGCAATTCCATATAATTAGGGGGATGGCAGAGATGGAGAGTACTATGAGGAGGAAAGAAACAGGAATATTATCGCATCAAGTTCATTAATACTACTGCTCAGTGTTGTGCAAGACTTTATAATGGGTTAAACTGGTTAAAAACAGATATCTTGAGTACTAATCAAAATCTAAAGTTATATTAACAGCACATAGCAATTTGGAGATCAGACCTAATTGGAGCCATTTCATTTTATCTCCTGCCTTTTGTGCATATTTGCAGGTTCTATAGGAGCAAAGGTTAATGAGATGAGACAAAGAATAATAGCAGAGAATCCTAACCGCTACAATGTAGCTATTCCTTGTAAGTATTAGTTTGTTCATTAATTTTGTAAAATTATTCGGTGCAGACTGACCACGTAAAATAATTCACTTGTTCTAAGTGATAATTAGGAAAAAAATCATATAGGAAAGTAACTCATCCCTATGATGTTTCAAAATAATGCAAATTTGATATGGAACAACAGTTTGATTGGAATTACATTACACAGCCATTGTATAATTAGCAGATTTCAATGACACCAAGGGTTCCAAGGTTGACACTGTCATCAGGATCCTGAAATTATATTGCAGCCAGTAGCAGGTTCTCAGTCAGTTAATCTTCCATTTGATATATGTATAAATGTTTTTAATGCCAGTAAGTTTCACCATTTTTCATTTTTAGGATGAATAGTTTGTGTAAGACATTGAGCCATCAACTTATTAATAGTCAACTCTTACCCATAGAAAACGGAAGCTGTCTTTAAGATTCACGTCACTTCAGTACAAAAACAGATTTAATTTCTTGACCTCTTTCCTCAAATATAAAATTGAGGCGAGTATAGATGGGTTAATTCGAACCTTCATTTTAGATACAGATTCTTTCTTCAACTTCCTGTAGTGTTGTTTTGGGCTCATTGACCTACAGCTGTGTCTAATGGAACAATCCAGAAGGTGGCATCAAATGATGCTTTGACCCAAGCAACCTTTTGTAAGTACAAACACATTTTGCAAACCATTGTATGTGCTCACCCTTTATGCAAAACGATTAATCTGAATCCTTTGAGAAGGCGCCCAACTTATGGTGCACAAAGGAGCATTTATGTCATAGTGTTGCCACTGGAATCAGTGCTGCCTACAAAGGCAGCACTACTGTAGATTTTTCTGATTACCTCAACAAGCCAATGAATTTCTGGTTGCTCAGTCTATTGGAGTAACAGTTTCCAACTAGCATGGTAACAGCCTTTTTTAAAAATGTCATTTTCAAAATTTGTAAAAGAACAAAATGAACATAAACTTTCCCTTTTCAAATCCATTCTGTGGAAGCTGATCAAAAAGTCCTGAGATTATGACAAAGCACAGATCTGAGTGTCTCAGAAGACTTTCCAGTAAACAATTTATTCTGACCAATAGCAGAGAGACAAGAAGTTAGGATCCAAACTGTAGTATGAAAGATGAGGCTAATTTTCAAGAGAGATTGCCTGCAGAGATTAATGATGTGACAGTTCATTTGGTCCAGTGTTGATCTCCAGTGTTTGTAGACAGATACCGTGACAACATGGCATTCACAGTGTGCGGCTCCTTGTTCCACATGCATCCCTGTAATCATTTTATCCATCACACAAACATATAAGGATGAGTGAATCCTGCGAAGTACTTAAACCCAAAAACTTCTGCTTTTGAATGTGATGTTCAATCCACATCTTATTTGTTCAAAGATTGGTTTCAACACCATAAGCAAATAAAGAAGTGACATTGTGATCTATATTCAAAGATTATTGTGTTTCTAAATGCTCATTTTATTTACATGCAGCAACAACAAGGCAAAAGAAAGTCCATGAGAGGCAAGGATTGGAATATCACTTTGTCAGTAAATTATCATTTGAAGCAGATATTCAGAAGAACAGGTAGGCTCATTTTAGTAAAGGAATCAGCCTTTCAGCATCAGGAGGTCCATCAGGTCCTCCATATCAAATTATTTTTAGCAGAGGGATTAAAAGTGGTTAATTATTGGAACATAGGACTTAGGAGCAGGAGTAGGCCATCCAGACTTCGAGCCTGTTCTGCCATTCAATAACATCATGGCTGATTTGATTGTGGTCACAACTCCAATTCCTGTCTGCTCCCCATAACCATTGACTCCCTTGACTATCAAAATGTATCCAACTGTGCCTTGAATAAATTCAATGACCCAATCTCCACTGCTTTCTGGGGAAGAGGATTCCACAATCTAACAATCCTTTGAGGGAAAAAAATTCTCCTCGTCTCCGTCTTAAAAGGGAGACCTCTTATTCTCATCACCCTATTCAATCCCCTCAGATCTTATATGTTTCAATAAGATCACCTCTTATTTTTCTAAACTCCAATGGGTAAAGGCCCAACTTGTTCAACCTTTCTTCATTAGATAAATTCTTTATCCCAGGAATGAGTCTAGTGAACCTTCTCTGAACCACTTCTAACACATTTGTATACTTTTTCAAATAAGGAGACCAAAACTGTACATAGTACTCTAAGTGTGGTCTCACCAATAGCCTGTACAGCAACAAAAACATTTCCTGATTTTTATATTCCATTCCCCTTGCAATAAACACCAACATTCCATCTGCCTGCCTAATCAAATTCTGTATCTGCATATTAACTTCCTGTGATTCATGTACCAGGACACCCTGATCCCTCTGTACCACTGAGTTCTGGAATCTCTGTTCAATTAAATAGTATTCTACTTTTCTATTCTTCCTGCCAAAGTGGACAAGTTCACATTTTCCCACATTATACTCCATCTGTCAAATTTTTGCCCACTCACCTAGCCCATCTATATCGCTTTGTAGACTCTTTACCTTCTCTTGACAACATACTTTCATACTTATCTTGGTATTACTGGCAAACCTAGCTACCATACATTCAATCCCTTCATCCAAGTCATTGATAAAGAATGTAAGTAGTCGAGGCTCCAACACTGATCCTATGGCACTCCACTAGCTACAGCTCGCCAACCCAAAAATTATCCATTTATCCCTACTCTCTGCTAACTAACTAATCTTCTATCTGTGCTAATATGTTACCCTCTACACCATAAGCTCTTATTTTGTGTAGAAACCTTTGACGTGGCAATTTATCAAATACCTTTTGGAAATCCAAGTACACCACGTCTACAGGTTCCCCTTCATCCACGCTGCTTATTGCTTCCTCAAAAAAATTCTAATAAATTAGTTAAATATGATTTCCCTTTCACAAAACCATGTTGACTCTGCCTGATCCCATTATGATTTTCTGAGTACGCTTACAGTTTTCTATAACATTCTTGATAATCGTTTCCAGCAAAATGGATTCCAATCTTAAATCTACCTGTTCACTACCACAACAATGAATATTTCCTTGTTTCTATTAGTTAACAAATCCATTATTGGTGTATCATGTGACTACCAGGACAGTAGAAGGTGAACTAACTAGATCTTGCTCTTTTATTGTCCAGCAATTCTTATGCTCCTAAAGGATCAACTTAAAGCTAACATATTGATAGTAAAATTTATTATTTTATGTCCCTTGAGTACTTACTCTGTCCTAAACTTGCTGACCTAGGCTATAGCTCCTTTCATTGTCAGGAGCATTTCTGAAAGGGTTAAAATGTAGTCTTAGTTTCTTATGTTGCATCTAATTTAGCAGAAACGATGCAAACATTTATGCTACAATTAAGAAGTTGAGGGTTCTAATGCTGTACAGCCCACTCTGTTTCATTTCTGGGCTGAATCTGTAACATCGTGAAACCACACTTACCCAGTGAGAAGGAGGCTCCTACAGTTTAGAAAGAGAAAGCCACTCCACCTGCTGGCAGCTAGAGGACATGGCGACCGCAGCCTCTGAAAGTACCAGCTATCTGCTGACTGTTACTGGAGAAAGCTACCACGTCAAACACATCATAAAGCTTCCGGAAGCAACCGCATTGGCTCAATTGCTTTTCCATTAAATTGTTGAAACCACAATTGCTCTCTGCACCAGTGCTTTAAGCTGCAGCCCATGTGAGAAAAATCATTTTCGCCCCTAAGAGCAGCATACCCGAAGTAATGCTATCAACTACATTGTGTACTTTCGTCAAGGGAACAAAGCCTTGTATTGATACAGCACTGTGCCACATCCTTAGAACATGTCAAAGTAGGTCATAACCAATTAATTGTTGGAACTGGCCATCACAGGGAGTGGCTGAAGCAAATGGTACAGATATATTTAAGGGGAAACTAAACACGCATATGGGTAAAAGGGAACAGATGGTTACGATGGTAGATTTAGATGAGAAAATACAGGAGGAGGCTCAATTGAAGCATAAACACCAGTATTTAGGGGTTCGGCTGAATGGCCTGTTCCTGAGCCATACGTCCTCTGTATGTTATCCAGGGAAACACAATAGCAAGGATATGCCCAATAAAGTGTCACAAACAGGGAATGAACCATAGAACTATAGAAAAGTTACGTCATGGAAAGAGACCATTTAGCCCATCGTGCCTGCACCGGCCCAAAAAAGAGAATAAAAGAAACCAGCCGTTGCTTCTTAACCCCATTTTCCTGCACCTGGTCCATAGCCCTGCAGGTTACAGCACTTCAGGTGCAAATCCAGGTTCCCATTAAATGAGCTGAGCATTTCAGCCTCAACCACAAACTTAGGCATTTGAATTCCAGATGCCCACCACCCTCGGGTGAAAAGGTTTTTCCTCATACCCCCTCTAATCCTTCTTCCAATCAGCTTAAATCTGTGCCCCCTGGTAATTGACTCCTCAGCTAGGGGAAACAGGTCTTCCCTGCCTACCCTATTCTAGGCCCCTTGTAATATTGTACACCTCAATCAGTTTACCCCTCAGCCTCCTTTGTTGTAAGGAAAACAATCTTAGTCTATCCAATCTTTCCTCAAAGCTGCAATTTTCTAGCCCTGGAAACAGTCGTGTGAATCTCCTCTGTACTCTCTCCAAAACAATTATATCCTTCCTGTAATGTGGTGACCAGAACTGTACACAAAATTCCAGCTGCAGCCTAACCAGGGTTTTATACAGGGAGGATCAGTGCATCGCTGCTTTTGTATTCAATACCTCATCCAATAAAGGAAAGCATTCCATATGCTTACTTTACCACCTTATTTACCTATCCTGTCACTTTCAGGGACCTGTGGACACGCACTCCAAGGTCTCTCACTTCCTCAACCCCTTTCAATATTCTTCCATTTATTGAGTATTCCCTTGATTTGTTTGCCCTCCCCAAATGCATTACCTCACACTTTTCCAGACTGAATTCCATTTGCCACCTGAGTGCCCACAACCAAACCATTTATATCTTTCTGAAGACAACAGCCAATTTTTGTGTAATCTGCAAATTTCCTAATCATGCCTCCCACATTTAAGTCCAAATCATTGATCTGTACAACAAACAGCAAGGGTGCCAACACTGAGCCCTGTGGAATGCTACTGGAACCTGCTTTCCATTCACAAAACATTTATCAACCATTACCCTTTGTTTTCTGTCACTGAGCTAATTTTGGATCCAACTCTCCATCCTGTATCCCACGGGACCTCACTTTTCTGATCAGTCTGCTATGTGGGACCTTGTCAAGTGCCTTAAAATCTATGTAGACAACATCCACTGCACTACCCTCATCAATCCTTTGTTTCTTCCTCAAAAAATTTTACTAACTTAGTAAGACATGATCTTCCCTTAACAAAACCACGCTGACTATCCCTGATCAATCATTGCCTTTCTAAGTGACAGTTTATCCTGTGTCTCAGAATTGATTCCAATAATTTGCCCACCACCAAAGTCAGACTGACCGGACTATAATTTCCTGGACAAAAACAGAATTACCTGGAAAAACTCAGCAGGTCTGGCAGCATCGGCGGAGAAGAAAAGAGTTGACGTTTCGAGTCCTCATGACCCTTCGACAGAACTTGAGTTCGAGTCCAAGAAAGAGTTGAAATATAAGCTGGTTTAAGGTGTGTGGGGGGGGGAGAGAGGGAGAGAGAGAGAATTGGAGGGGGTTGGTATGGTTGTAGGGACAAACAAGCAGTGATAGAAGCAGATCATCAAAAGATGTCACAAACAATAGAACAAAAGAACACATAGGTGTTAAAGTTGGTAATTTCCTGGCCTATTCCTTGTGCCCTTTTTAAATATTGGTACAACGTTTGCAGACCTCCAATCCTCTGGTACCTCGCCTGTATCTAGTGAGGATTGGAAAATGATTCTCAGCGCATCTTCTATTTCCTGTCTGGCTTCCTTCAACAGCCTGGGATACAAACCATCCAGCCCTGGTGATTTATCCACTTTCAAGTGTGCCAGTCCCTCCAGCACTTCCTCTCTCATAATGCTTATTGTATCGAATATTTCACACTCTTCCTCCTTAACCAGAATGTCTGCATCATCCCTCTTCTTAGTGAAGACAGACACAAACTACTTATTGTGAACCCTGCCCACATCTTCAGCATCAACACACAAGTTACCATGTACATTGGATGACTTCATATTTTGGTGGTGTTGGTTGAAGGAGGAATATTGATAGAAAATCAGTCAAACTCTCTGCTCTTCTTCAAATTGTAAACAATATGAAAAGTGACATAGAGAGACTGTGTCCAAATGCTTCAAACAGAAATGGCTTGAAGTTGAGTACAGCTGGTTAACTTGTTCCCCTTATTCTTTATATTAGATTTGTCGAGCATGGAGAATACAAAGACAATCTGTATGGAATAAATGTCGATTCCATTCGTACAATTATGTTAAAAAAAAAGATTTGCTTACTGGATGCAAATCCTCAAGTAAGTTCTTTGGTAACTTGCTTTCAATGATAATCAAAGCATTTAGAGAAGGAGAATAATTCAGAGTACCATGTGAAATGTGAAAATATTTTTGTCTGGCCAATAAAACATGAAGGCACATTCATTGTAACAGAGCTTATTTACATTAGAGAGCCACCTCTACAATCTTGATGTTACACATTCACTCCATTTATACACAGGATGGTCCAGGGTACCAGCACCGATATTAAAACTCTGCACCTGCATGGGAGTGATCCTTTGGATTAGCAGAAGCATTTCCATCTCTACATTTGAAGGTGAAGGGTTTGAGACAATCATTGCAACTGGCAATTAAAGCATGGGCTGAATTTTCTTGGCCCCATGGAAGGAGGTGTAGGAGGTGGGTGTGGGGCGGTGAGGGGATGGGGTTGGGGGCAGGAAAATAGCTGGCAGGAGCACCTCATGATAGCTCCCTAACACATAACCATTTCTGGAGACCTTTCACAGGGCCAGGCTGGAGTACAGATCGGATGCCTGCTCCACAAAGCAGTCAATTTAAATAGTTAAGACCCCAATTAGGGGCGATTTTTTTCAGGCTTGCTAGCGTCTTGCCCGCCACCTGGGGAAGCTGCCAGCTAAATGCAACCCTGCGGCAGGCTGGGGGCCCAATGGCCCATTGACGGGGTTGGAGGAAGGAGAAGTCAACCTTCGGGAGAGAGGCGGTCCTATGTGGCCCCCAGCAAATGTGAGCTTGGGACCCCAGTTTGGTCCTGATGTTAGGGTCCACGAAGCCCATGGGAAAATCCTGCCCATGCTCTCCAACTACTGGGTTGATGTCCGGCAGGGGAACTCGCTTCTGATGGGTGCAGGTGCTACATCTCCCCCAACTTCCATCTTAAAGAGTAGGTGGGGCTTTTTACCCTGGGTTGTAGTCTCCTTTGGAAGAAGGTTATTTTGAAGATAAAAACTATGAAGCAGGCAAGAGGAGGCCACTTCAACTATTCATCTTTCATAAGTGGCTCAAGAATCTCATGTGAGATGTGAGTTAGGTCTTGTCCTGAAGCAGAATATGATGGATGGGTATTGCATGACTTACATTCTTAAAAAAATGTACCTTTAGATCTCAGTGTTCAATGTGATCTGATCATTTAAATTACACAGGAAGTTAATGTTAAACCATTCGATCAAATCTGTTTAAAAGGAAGATTTTCTTAGTGAATAAACAAACTCAATTAAGCATTTTAATAATCTGTTCCTCTTTGTTACAACTAGGCATTTATAAATGTCTCAGTTGGTAATACTTTTCTGTATGGTGGGTTTAAGATAGACTGACAGACAGACCATGGAACAAGGAATTCTCCTGGTTTTGGCCAACATTATCCCCAATTACTGTAAGCAAAAACAGATTATCTGGTCATTTATTTTTACTCGTTTATGGGATGTGGGCGTCAGTGGCTAGGCCAGCATTCATTGCTCATCCCTAACTGTCCTTGTTTGGAGTGCATTTTAAGAGTCAATCACATTGTTGTGGGTCTGGAGTCACATGTAGGCCAGACCAGGTATGGGTTGCAGATTTCCTTCCCTAATGGACACTAGTGACCCATATGGGATTTTACGACAATCGGCAATGGTTTCATGGTTGTCATCAAACTTTCAATTCCAGTTTTTTTATTGAATTCAAATTCCACCATCTGCCGTGATGGGATTTAAACCTGGGTCCCCAGAGAATGACCCTGGGTCTCTGGGTCTCTTGTTATTTGTGGGGTCTCACAATGGCTGCATTATTTGATGCTGCATAACAGAGCTGTTCGTTGTTAAGATCATTCCAAGAGAATTGATAAGCTCCAGAATAAATGCAAAGTATTTTTTTAATATCCTGGAGCAGAATGATGTCTAATATGGATATAGTGTCCATTCTACAGTTATATCTTTTTTATAGTTCTCATTTGAGTATAAGTAAGTTGCTCTTTTTTTTGAATTTACAGACAATCAAAAACCTCAGGACAGCAGAGTTTAAACCTTATGTGATCTTTGTCAAGCCATTTCTTCAAGAACCAAAGGCAAACACATCGACAGCTGAAGTATCAGGAAATAATAATGTTAAAGAATTAGAAGTAAGTCCAATCAGTTCAAAGCAGCATTTAAAGGTATTCTTGTTGAGAATTTCACTTTAAACTTCACATGCACAGACAGAAAAGAGGATGGGAGAAGAAAGAAGCAAGAAAATTATCCTTTATTTTGGTTCCATCAAAGTCAAGTATGCAGCGTTTTACTGTAAACACCAGAGTACAAGTTTGCTGCTGGCTGTAGCAATGTTTGTAAATCACTTGAAAAGCATGTACTTCATATAAAAGTGCCATTGCAAGATTCAACTAGTATAATCTCCAGTAGTATTCATGCAGATTTCAAACCCATATTAAAGCAGTATACTTCATCATGTACAAATGATTCACTATCCTTTGTGGCTACAACAATATACTAGTGTTGCTAACAATGAGGATGAGTTTCTGAACATGAGGTAACTAAGTTAACAGAAACATCCGTAATATGGCAAGAATGCTGAAATATTATTTAATGGTAGCAGTATTCCTGAAAGTTCCCCTGGTAGCCTAATGGGTGAGCCACTACCTCGAGTAGCACTAAGCCATGCAGGAGTGAAAATGTGTGGTAGCATATCACTTGTCCATTATGCATATCGCTTGGCTTTCATTAAGAGGGAGGAGCAGAAAATTGAGATGGTGGGGTGTGGAAGCCTCTCTGACTTTAATGTTCCATATTTCAAGATCTGAATTATGCCATACATTCCAACAATGATCTAAAAAGACAGTCAAATGATATCAAAACCATTGCGCCACTTTGGCAATTTATGATTTTTATATTCACATCAAACAAATTATGGGCTGGATTTCACTCCCATTGGCAAATATACAGCACAGCCTTTTATTAAGTTTGCACTTTCCCATGTTGACCTCCTGTGGGGTTTTCAGCTGGAACTTATGGTAAATTAGAAGCCAAAAAGCACTGGAGATCTGCAAACTATGAGATTGGGGCAAGCGGCTGTGTATCTTCTTCATCAAATAGGCTGAAGAATCATTAATGAGCAGCGAAGAATTTGAGACAAGTACCACCAATTGGGATATTGAATTCAATGTCCAATCAGGTAGAGAAGATGAAATGAGAGAGGGAAAGAAAGATTGGATGAAGAGAAAGAATGCAAAAACAATGTAAAAGTAAAAAATGTATTTACATTTTATTTTTCTTAAATCTCTAGCAATTAAAATGTGACTAAATGGGACTCCACACTTTTTAGGAGTTAATTTTAATTGACAATAAAAATCAAATCTCTCCAGCTCTGCTTATGTATGGTCCTGACTACACATTGTGTCACTGTAGTTTTAATTAAGGAATATTGCTCTTTATAATAGCCAAATGTTATACTTTAACCCTTATAAGCCTCTAAGTCTATCTGGGAGATCTTGCCCTTGACTGGAGCATTCCAGTCAGGAGGTTCACCGCCAAAGTAGGGGCCAGCATAACTGAGCTGCAATCCTCCTGTGTGACTTGTAACGTATAAGCTCTGCACACGTCTCTCTGGAAGGAATCCTGCAAGACAAAAAGAAAAATCATTCAAATCACGATGAGATGTTGAATGGGTCCTTACACTACAATAGACAGGCCTCATTTATTCTGGCAAGCTTAGTCTGTATCTATGATATTAGTACAGCAACTTCACGCTGTTTAATATATTTGAATGGGGAGGCAGAGGCCAAGGTGCCCTTTTTTGAGAAGGATTTGGAGGAACACCACACCTCAGACAATAATTTCCAGATTGCCACATTTAACAGCATATGGATGGTCAGCAGAAGCCACTGTCTAATTTCTGCAGAAATAAGGGTGGTTGCTGTTAGTCTCACTGTTATTTCAATAACAAAGCCTGGCCCACAATAATTGTCTGTGGTTTAAGTCATTTGTATTTTGTGAAAGGATTTCCATTTCCAATGGGATTTCCTATCTTTTTTTTTTGTTCAGTCTGTGTATTAACATGGTATTGGTCTTACAGTGAAAATTCTGCTCTCCAATTGCAGGAAGACAAATACCAGGAAATGTTTCAGTCAGCAACTTATATTGAACAGCACTATGGTCATCTCATCGATAAAGTCCTGGTGAAAGGCGACCTTCAGACTGCATGCAGTGAATTGAAAACAATTCTGGAGAGTATAGACAGGGACTCATTCTGGGTACCAGCTAACTGGGTCCGTTCGTAGCTGAACCAACCAATGTGAGCAACATAATATGGCACCACCTTCTGATCTTCAAACAAATACAAATGAGTGGTTTGAGCTAAATTCCATCGCCGAAGTTGGTGAAATCTTATGCACGTGAAAAGCAAATGTATGACTGCAGTGGACTCCACCCAAGTGCAGAAAATTGAATTTCTGCATTCTTTTGCTTATTGGGATATATGCTATAAAGAAATCTATATAAACAACATAAACAATGAATAAAAATGAATTTATCTGGAAAAATAATAGTTCTTAGGATAATTCTGAGGATTAATTATAGAATTTCAAGCTCAATATTAACATTTGGGTCATTGAATGGGGTGGTGGGGAGTATTTCCTCTCTGTGCCTGGAGTAGCAAAGCATATTCTTCGAGGAGGTCTTTGTGATCTTACTACATCCAGCACCCAGAGGAACTCTTCCTCCAGCTGAGTCCTACCAAGTAAGTAAATGATGAAGCGATCAATCTTTACAAAAGGAAACAATTGAGCTCTAAGAAAATAATTCTTATCTTTATAATATACATAAAGTACCATGGAAATGAAGGAAATGCAGCTAGTCAAAGACCATAGAGCGGATTTTATGAACTTGCACTCCCAGCGAGTAAGGTGCCCTGTCAGGCATGTGCATTCATAAAATCAGCTTATGAGTACTTACAAAGAGGATGTACGTAAAGCATTAAATTGGTTGAAGGACACACAGGCGCAATTTATCAAACGGCCATTATGCATGTTGGCAATTAGCTTTTGTTAAGAAGAATGTTTGTGACAACCAAGTAATTTTTAGAAGATTAAATATTTTTAAAATTCAGTGGATCCCCTGTTTTTAACCAAATCCTGTTTCTAAAAGAGTTGCCTGTATTTGGTAGTTACCTCTAAAGCTAGAATAACCAGATAACCAGGCTCTAATTCTGTGACAGCAATGTTTTCACAAAAATTTAAATTGCAATATTTTAAAGCAGATATTTTGTAACAAGGGGTTGCTAAAAGTTATGACATTCATAAAATACTTTCTATGGAAAGCAGAACTTTCTATGACCACAGTCAATGGTGAACTTGGCAGTGAGGGAAGACATTGCTAAAAGCATTCATTGTGACGAGCATTTCATCCATAGATTACAAGCTATTTCCTTTTTAAGAGGATCTGAAAAGAGATGAGAGACGACTGTCAAAAATGGTGGAAGACTAAAGACGGAATCATCCGGTCCCATCGGCGGCAGGCGTCATGGCGGAGGTGGGGGTGGTGGGAGTGGTGAAACAATTCAGCGTGAGGGGCAGAAACCAGTTTCACTCCGGTATGGGAGCACAGCGGGATTATCTGATGGTGGAACACTAAATCCCACTGGAGGCCGGCATGAACCCAATTTGCATCCCACTAATGGGAAACGTCCCCCCATGCCAGATTTACCAATACGCCGGCGGGAAAACATGCCGGCTCAGAACACTTCTGGACAAGAGTGACACGCAGAAGTTGGGACTTACCGCTGGGTCTTTCTCAGATCCGAGGAGCAGAAGATTTGGAGCTCTCCAACGACCAGACACTGGAGAACACACGCATCGCACGCTGGGTGGATTCTCACGGGCATGGCTCCGCCATGAAGCAGCTCTCAGAAAGCGGAAGGTCTCCGTTGACGCTTCGGGTCTGCTTCGGAACATCACAATCTTGGCCTTGAGTTGCTATGGATGATCGGCAAGGTGGGGGAGAGGAAGGTCTAGCAACCTAGCCATGAGTGGGAGAGGAAGGTGAACAAGGGTGGGGGGGCGGGGGGGGGGGGTGGTGGTGCAAGAGGAAAGTCTAGGTGCGGCAGGGAAAGGAAGGTGTTCTGGTGGGGTGAGGGGGTGGGAAGGGTGAGGTTGGGAGGGGTGGGAACAAGGGTGTTGGTCAGGGGTGAGGTTGGGAGAGGGGAGGAGGAAGTACAGGAGGAGGAGGGTGTAATGGGACAGAATGCAGCAAGTGGAGAGATAAGTATAAGGGGGAAGGAAGGTATAAGGGAGGGAGTTCAGTTGGGGGGAAAGGTGTCTGGGGTGGAGGATGGAAAAAGGGTGAAGGAGGGAATAGGGGTGGAGGAGGGAGTAAGGGGGAGGGATGTCCAGGTGAACGTGCAAGGGAGGTGCCTGTGGAGTTAATGACTGCCTCCTGGGGAGAGAACTGAGGGTGGGTGTGTTAGGAGGGAATGGTGTGTATGATGGGGTAGAGGGAGCCGGTATGGTGGGAGAGTGAGGGTGCATCTGTAAAGGTAGAAGGGACGGTGAGGGTGGTTGGTGGGGATTTGGAGGCAGACACGGACCCTGGGGGTAGGAAGGAGGAGGTCGGGGAGGTCAACGTGGATGGGGTGGGATTCTCAGGAAGGTAGGGAATGTGCAAGTTCACCTGGACATCCGGGGAAAACAAGGGATCTGGTTGGCAGGTGACAGCGGGGATTTGGAAGGTAACGCCTGGGGGTCAACAGTGATGGAGGAAAGAACATGGGTAATTGGGGGAGGGGACAAGGTGGGAGAGCTAACAATATACTTGACCATTGTTGTATTGAAAATGAGCGAAATCTCGTGTTGGACGGGCACAGGTGTGGCATGGGAGTGCAGTCAGTGGGTGGGCGGTGATGCAGGTCGGCTCAGAGGGACAACTGAAAGAGAACCCCAGCAGGCAGCATTGAAAACGTTCAGGAGAGTGAGATGAAGAGTGTGTATGGGAGAGTGCTTGCACGAGGCGCCGAAAGGTCCTGCCACATATACTACTCCCTCCAGAAGCACTCGTGGTCCGGCTGCATGCAGCTGATCTGCTAGTGGTGGGGTTGGGGGGGGGGGGGGGTGGCAGGCGGGTGGGCAGGGGGTTGTGCAGGGGGTCGAATGCAGTGGGAGGACTCGCAGAACCTGTCAATGAAGCTGAAAGGCAACATTACACATTACTCAGTGAAAGTGAATATAGTTTCAGATCATCAAGTGACAAAATGTGTTCACCCGTGCAAACACTTGTGATCAGAATTTCTTAATTTTTCCAGGCTTACCACGTTTCCTAGGTGCTGCCCTGACATCCGCAGTAGGGGTTGAGATAGCATGTGCAATGGTTGGCCCTATTGCCTCTGATGATTTTGGCGTGCATCCTCTGGAAAGCTAAGGCCTTGGGGGTCCTGGCTTGCTTTGGCTGTCCTCCTGTGGGCCAGCTGCTCCCTCTGAGGTGACAGAGGACGAGGTTGAGGGGATCACAGGCAAAGGGGACTTGGATGGAGCAGACTGCCTCTGAGATTCCTGAGTGGATTGCCCAGAGTGTCAACCTGCTGCTCCTCCTCCCTTCGGGTGCGTGAGGGTCCCAGCCTGACTCATCGAGGGGTTGGAACACCTGGAGGGACGTTTGACTCTCGCATTGCCACTGCAGGAACTCACCCGTGGCTACCGCAATGGAGTGCAGGCCTACGTTCATCTCTGCATTCTGCTGGACCAGGGTCTCCATGGCTGACCTCACCATGCCACAGGCACGGTTCAGGCACTCACCAGTCAGCAAGATGGCATGCTGCTCAAAGTGAGCAAGGGGCTTAATGTGGGCCACAGTACCCATGGTCGGGACCTCTCCCTGCTGTTGTGAGCCAGCTTTTCCTGCATGAAAACAGATGACGAGAGTGTGAGCAGGACGCATGGCACTGAGTGGAATGTTTTGCGTGGTGAGCGGCGCTATGGACAGGATGAGGATGCGAGCTCAAGAGGATATGAGCCTGATGGAGGTTTGAGGGTGTGTGTGAGAGTTAGTGGTGTTGTCCCTTGAAGTGTGAGATCCCTGTGGATGTGCGATGGGTTTGTGGGTGTGTGAGTTGAGAGTGATGAGATGGTCGAAAGGATGAGATCGTTCATCCTCTTCCTGCACTGAATGGCTGACTTCCTCTGTGCCCTGGTGGCACTGGCTGCTGCTGCCACTGACTCCCAGGCCGGATTGGTGACTCTAGTGGACCTTCTGTGGCCAGAGCGGCAGTAGAGGACATTGGGGCGGCCTTCCACTGTGCCCAGCAGGTGCCCCAGAGAGGCATCACTAAATCTGAGGGCTGCCACCTCCTTTGATTTCGGGGCCGTCTGTCACCTGGAGCAGTCCTGGTCTGAAGACATGAAGTGGGCTGCGCTCTGGTGTGCTTTAAATATGGCGCCCGGAGTGAGGAAGCACTGAGGTCACAGCTTGGCGGTTAAATCCCGGCAGCAATCCGGCTGTTTCCTGTGAATGTATTATTGGTGAGGCGGGATGGTACAGCATTAAAACCCGTCACTGCGGCCGGCGGGTAGAACATCCTTTTTCATGTCCGCTACTGCACTTAGTGCAAATCTGGGACCATTCGCCTTAATTGTCAGCTGATGTTGTAATTTTCAGCATATACTTCACCCCGTTTCCCAATCTGTAAAAAAGCAAATGTCAAAACTGTCACTTTGTTTTTGAAAACTCTGCTGTTACTGACTGATGCCAGCTATTAATGAACATTCATGGAAAGGTGCAGCAGTTTTCCCTGGGAGAAATAAAAACAACCTGGTAGCAATTAACACACCCATAGAATTGGGGTTAATTCAACTAAATATTTGTATAGTGAATGTTACGTTGACTGGATGCAATGTCAGTGTTGAGACAGACTGCCCAAGACCGTGAGCTCCCTCGAAATTAAGCACTCTTCCCCCTCCCCATCCAGCCGCCAGCCAGCTTTTCAACAGTCAACTAGTCTGCAGCGGTTCAAGAAGGCAGCTTGCCACAACCTTCTCAAGGGCAACCAGGGATGGGCAATAAATGTTGGCCTAGCCAACAAAGCCCACATCCCGTGAATGAATATAAAAAGTCATCAGCGTTTTGATCAGTTGAACATCATTCCATCCATAGGCAGTAAATTGCTTAAAACCATTGCTGCGCTGTTCAACTGTCCGCCCCTGTGGAAAATCAGAAATGTCAGACTTTAGTTATTTGAATATATTATAAGTATGGAAAAGACTATATAACTAGCACCAAGAAATTAATGCCGATGTATTTTCACCACAAACTACACATGTAGAGAAGCATATCATTTTCAGTTGTAGTTGAGTCTTTCTTTCTGATTACCTGCCTAACAGTAAATAGTTCTGTTTGAACGGTTCTAAATCTACAAAATCAGTCCTTTAAAATCCTGAGCTGAACAAACCATAAAACAAGCACAGTCAATGAACAGCTCTTAATTTTTTTTTTAATTCCAGAATTTGCCACTAAATAAAGTTGGATTAACATCCTTAGCTATTATTGGGCCCATTAATGGTGGATAATTATCGTAAGAAAATCAAAATGAGCATTATTATAGGTGAGTCCTGGTTTAGCCAGATTGCGGGTTTTATTGCTCCTCACCCCAAATTCTAGGCATAGATCATCACTGAAAATGATTAAGATGAACATGCTCAATTATACAAGATGATACCTCTGTGATCATCATAGTAGGAAGTGATTCCAAGGTTAGAACCCTAATCCTCTGATTGAGATCTTGTATAAAAGGACAGAAACTTTTCATCTCTTCACCAATATGTTACATTTAATCTCTGTGGAAAATTAACTTTCATAAAGATATCATTAAAAATAAATCCATTCTGGTGCAAGTTAAATAAATGGCAAATTCTTACACAGCACAATTTTGAAAGGCAGTTTTAATATTTGACACAACTCTGATTTCCTATTGCTACAGCAACACTGGTCTTAATAAAGATGTCACATACTTAAGCAAACATGACTAATTTGTCTGTGCTTTTAGTACATGAACAATGTGGAATTCAAAGTATCATCAATTAATTTCTATTGCTTTCTATCTTTTATATATATTTTTTATCATATGTTGCAAGAAAAGGTTGTAGGATTGGAGGTGGGTACAGAGCAAAGGAGGAGTTTCAACTTCTGCATCTTCCATAAAGGAACTTAACACAAGGTTGTGAATGTTTAACCTGAATCTTTGGTACCCTGGAGCCAAAGTAGGTCAGTGGGCACAAGCACTGGAGGTGCAGTTTAAGATAGATGCAGCAGATCTTTAGGTGACCTGAAGTTTATAGAGAGTGGAGCATTGGACTAGTCAAGTTTGATGGTAATAAACACACACATGAAGGTTTTGGTTGTAGATTCAAACTTTTCTTTCATCTAAAAGTTTAATACAGAATAAATATTTGGACAATCTGTTATGTCTTTTAAAAGACAGGAATCACCATCAATACTTGGTCACCATTATAAACTGCTTCAAACTGGAATTCATCCCACAGGTCTAAAAATATATAAACTTGTGTTTTCACATTAGATTAATAATAAATTCTTTGTCTCTGTGATGTCACAATAAATGTGTCATCATAAATGCATCATTGTTTAAAGTTTAACCAATTTTCAAATGCATTAAAAATTGATGTGTTTATAAATGTTATGGAAATTTCAAAACATGAAAGGCTCACAACAGTTCACAATTTTTAGACCATGGGATCTTCTTCACTCAAGGGTTATTTCTCCTGGTGTACAATGGAAAACTGTTAATATTTAAAATGCAATATCTGTAAATTTTCCAAGTGTAAGCATTTTAAGAAAGAAAGACTTTCATTTATACAGCTCCTTTCATGATATCAGGACATATCAAAAACTTTACCCAATTCAGTACTTGTTGCAGTGCAGTCACTGTTGAAATGCAAGAAACATGGCAGTGCACAACAAACTCACTCAAATTGCAAAAAAAAAAACAAATTATCTGAGGCTTGGACGCTGAGAAAATTCCCCCGTTCTTCTTCGAATAATTCCATGGAATCTTTAATGTCCATCTGAGAAGGCAGATGGGGCTTCCAGTTTAAATGCCTCATCCAAAAAACACATCCTCCAACTGGGCAGCTGCTGCCTCAGTACAGCAATGTGTGTTCGGCTCTACAGTAACACTTGAACCACAACCTTCTGCTTCACACGGGAGAGTGCTGGCAGTGAGCCAATTATAAATGTAATATAAATGCAATGTAAATTCTTTCTTACTTGCGCTGAGATTTTTTGCCACATGTGGCACTCCAGTCATGCCTGGTGCCCTATTCCACAGCAACCCTGTAAGCTTGTTTATAAGTTCTGCATCTTACTCGATCTTCTTTCTCTGACTTGCCGCTTTTCTCCTCTCCATCTGTGGACCTCTGACTTATATTCCAGTACATTTCTTAGAGTTCTTGTGAGCAAATTTCTCATCCCCAATTATCTAAACAGTGTTCACCCATGGGTTAGTAAATAACTCATTCTCAGACCACGATTGCAATGTGGCATTCCTTATCTGATCTTGCCATTTTATCGGTGTTAGTCTTCTTAACCATTGAGAACATAAGAACATTAGCAATATTATTTTGTAAGACTGCTTTTAGAACATTGCAATAAACATAGTGTATGAAATGGGATTTCTGGTATAGTAGAATAATAATGGGAAAATAATACCATATGTCTCTACTGTTCGGATTAATTATCCTAATAGAATTTGACATTATATACGATTATGGATGGTTCAGAGATAAAAGTCTATAATTTAATTAAGTGATTCAGAACATATATAATCAAAATGAATATCAAGATTGAGATTAAATTATAACATTTTACTAAATTCTTATGAATTGTTTTTTAAAAAGTACAAAGACAATATGGCAAGTGTTGATAATCTACCCCATAAAGAAGGTTAACCAAGAAAGTTATCAATAATAAGCGGGCTAACGCAAATCAGGTTAACACGTCTTTATGACTTCCTTTTATTTACTATTTTACTGCAAGTGCTAAACTATTTTAAAAGGGTTATCATGTCCATTAAAATAGCCAAAAAGATGTCAGACAAACGCAGTAAGTGCTTCTTGGTGAAAGTTACTGAGTATCATTTCTAAGCTATTGTTAATGTTATAAAAACTCTCAAGTAAATGGTCCACTTTTGAACTTTCCATTGAGCCTTTACTGATTTTACTAGAGGATAAACAGAAAGATTTGCATGTTGCTTGTGTCATTACTGATGCACTAACCATTAGTCCCCGCAGACAAACTAACTCAACTTCAACGACCTTTTCTGTTAACTAATTTATTTCTTCCCTCCTTTTAAACTTACAGTGAATTAGTCATTACAATGAGATATGTCAGTGCTCTGGAGTACATTTCTAACTCATCTTAAAACATTCTAGGTACCATTTATAACATAGAAATATGTGGAATTTTGCAACTCAAAAGGTGGCCATTGGGGTCAAGGAGTTTATGCTGGTGGTAATGCTCTACAGGGGCCTCCTTCCACCTTAGGTGCAGAGTAAAGCTCCTTCTCTACTCTTCCAAATATGTGCCTTAATCATCACCTCAGTAGAACACCTTTAGTGATTGTTCCATTTCCATCATGTGCAAGTTCCCCTCCACACCTACTAGGAACTATGTTGCCGTTCCTTCACTGCCGCTGGACCAAAATCCTGGATCCTAACAGCACTGGGGTGCACCTACACCCCATGGACTGCAACGGTTGAAGAGATGGCTCACCACCAATTTCTCAAGGTCACATGGGGATGGGAAACGAATGCCGGCCTGGCCAGTGATGTCCACATCCCATGAAAGAAGATCTTTAAAAAGGTGTAGGTGTCAGCTGTCAGTAGGTAACACTCTTACTTTTGGGTGACAAGGTTGTGAGTTCAAATCTCACTCTAGAACTTGAGCACAAAGCTGATATTCCCAGTGCATTACTGAGGGAATATTGCACTGTTGAAGGTGCTGCTTTTGGGTGACTTATGAAACCAAGGCTCCATCTGTTCTTTCAGCTGGGTATAAAAGGTCCCATTGCACTATTTCAAAGAAGAGCAGGGGTGTTATCCCCATTGTTCTGGTTAATATTTATCTCTCAATCAACACAAAACCAGGCTACCTAGTCATTATCACATCGCTGTTGTGATCAAATTGGCAGATGTGTTTTTTTACAACAGTGACTATACTTCAATGAAAGTAATTCAGTGGTGGTAAGGCATTTTGGGTTGTCATGTGGTCATAAACGCAAGCTTTTCTTCCTTCTACTGATCCTGGAGTAAACCAATTGTTTTATTTGCAAACTATAGGCAGTTTTTCTGTGGTTAACTTGTCACTAAGAACTGGGTTGACAATGCTCAAATCTATTTCATATTATTGGAACTATCATATTAAAGTGAGCTTCCCTGTGAAGAATGAGTGGTCTGACATCGTACTGAGATTGGGATTTTTAACTCCTCCTCCCTACTATTATTGTTTTATTTTAAAGGACAATAAAAACTGACCAAAGGTTGATGGAAACTCCCTCAACCAACAGGGAAATGCTGGGAAATTCATCACAGAGGTTGGATTAGTCACATACAGCACATTTTTCACATGAGATGTTCATTCACAACTGAAACACAGAAGTACACAAACATGATGCATTACTACTAATCCAGGAGAATGGGCAAACTAACAATATATCCCGTGGTAAAAAAGAACCAGTTTTTCTTTAAGTACAGTCCGTTCGAAGGATAATAATTTGAAATGAGCTGAACAAAATTAAATAGATCCAGATTATTCTAATTGAGTTTGAATCAGAGATCAAATCTAGTGCTCAATTTGCACAAATAATTTTTTGTAAAGTGGTGAGTGGTTCACGTATAATCTTCTGCATATATATTCTGTCACCAACATTTATACATAAGTGGGAGGTTTTTATTGCATAGGACAATCTGGTGTTGGGATGAAGATTTCAATATGGTCCAACCCAGGACAGCAAATACAATTCCCATTTACTCTACATAATGTGTGCAAGCAAATATATTCATGATTTTTTTATCAAGATAAATGATCTGGGGTTGGGGTTATAAGCTCTCTGGGTAAATATGACTAATTACTATAGTCAGTTGTCGAAATAAACGAGATATTTCATCAGTGGTCACGTGCCAAGGGAACCAAACCACACGCAGATAAAGCACTGCAGTAAAATATGCAGCACTAAAGAACTAGAATTTTTGATTAAATTATGAAAGCTCTCACAGTTAGCATAACATCAGCGTGATATCACAGGGTTAATTAACTATGGTTGTTCAAAAGTTCTACAGCAAACGCTTGTAATCAGTAGACCATTCAGAAAGTGTCAGTTCAAGAGTTCTTATATTAGTATTAGTAATCAATCAATCGCAAGCACTCAAGGCAAAAGTAACTCATTAGAGTAAACCCTGCAATGCACCATCTAATGTTCCATTTATTATAGAGATATCTGTTTTCAAGGCAACATTGAAATGTATCCCATTACATAGGGCAACAAATGATATCTGCTATGTATATCTAGTCAACAAGATATCACCTACACTATTGACCAAAGTTAGAGTTACCCCAGTTAGTGTATAAATAGTGTTTTGCAGAGGTTAATATAATAAGCATTTGCAAAAGCCCACAGTCCACAACAGTCACAGGTGCAAATGAACTATGACAATATTTCCCATGATACAAAGAATGACTGGAAACTGCAGCCATGGGGAGATATCCTATTTATTACATAGATGTATTTTTCAATTAAGTGTGGAACATTGCATCTCCCCTGTTGTTTTCCAGTAGCTGCTGTATCTTCAATGCAGTCAGTGAATTACCTTTAATAATAGAGATCATTATTAATCAATTTGATTCAATGAGTGTTTTATCACAGATGGCGAAGTGCAAATGATTGAATTGGGACTGTACATTTGGCTTGAATCAAAGCCAAACACCTTTGTTCTTAACTATAATCTGCACAATGATTTTTACACTGAACAATATTTTAAAAAGTGGCATGTTTTTAAAACAAAAGTGCATAATAGTTTTTGGTTTTGTTTTTGTTTTCATAAGTATTGTTAGGTAACTCATGCACAAATATGTAACGGAAACTCCTTTATTTGAATGTTCTTCACAAAAATACTAAGTATTGGTAATCAAATTCCATTTCCTGTCCATAATCTGTTTCGCTTTGTTATTTGCATAAAGGTTTCCTATTATGATTGGCAACAATTGAGATCCGATTGTTTCTGGGAAAGATGAATTGATTCCCTTATCAAATTATTTGTATAACTACATGGCACATGATAGGGCTCCAGGTTTATATTTCATTGTTCACAATTGGCTATTCTGTTGCTCAGGGATCGTTATGGAGCAATCTCTTTTTCATTTAACTCATACACACACCAACAAGTTTGCCATGATGAAATTTACCAATGACTTCCTGTGGCTTTCTGTCCCTTTTGACCAGGTTGACCACTCCCTTGCTTTTCCCCTCCATGGTCTACTCCTATCAGTGCTACTCCACTCCAATCGACATAGTTTAATTATACAGCCTCGTGACCAAATTTCCAAATCAGATGCCAATGCAAATTAATTAACTAATTAATTATTAAACAAACACCTCCTTTGAGAGTGGGTTTCTTTTGAGCAATAATTCCTGTCCGTCACCTTACATACAGAGAGAAAGTTGTCTATGTCAAAGTCACACAGCAGCTCATATTGCAAAATTACAGTAATTAGCACTGAATAGCTAATTTATTAAATATGCAGAGTGTTTGTCACACAGCAACTAATAAACAGAAATGCAACAAAAGACTAAGGTAGAGAAATCAGAAGTCTTCGATGGGCGAGAGGCCATCGGTGAATTAGAATCTTCTCTGCCAGCAACAAACTAAAAGGAGCTCAGATTAATTTAAGTCATCACAACAGTTAGATAAATGGAATGCCAAAGACCTGAGAGAATGCTAGTGGGACCCTGATGAAAGATATACTCTAACCATCTTCTAGGCATATCCTAAAATTACAACGTTATTCACAAAATGCACTGAGGAATTGGAAATAAATCACCCAGTGCACTATTCAAGGTCATTGCTTATCAGAACTCTATATGTGTGGCAAATATACCCTAATATGGGAAAATTCTAGGGTTTATCCTCTCCATTCTCCAATACAGTCACCAAATGGGGTAAGTAAATATAAATATTCTGCACAGTAATGTGTTAGTGACTTTTCCACCCATCACCAGTTAATACAGTAAATATGTACATAAATGTTTAAAATTGCAAATAACTCATTGCTGTGTATCTAATGCCAAATCACTTTTCAAATGATATGTAGCAATAATATAAGACAAAAGACTCATTTTGCATTATTTGATGACGCACTGCACATCAAATGAATGCATTATTGCAGTAGCAATTCAAAACAAATATAGTTTCAATATTTTTAATTTTACTGCGAATATATCTGAGCATATTCAAGAACTTACCAATTCTGGTCAGGACATTGCTCATTTTTCAATCATCTGTAAAGACACAATATTTTTCCTCATAAGAAACTCTGGAAATATTTTTAAAATGTAAATCAAGGTCATAAGAAAGCTACATTTCAAAGATGAGATTGATGATTTTTTTGTCAGGCAAGGGATATAGGATAAAGGTGGGTAAGTGGAGCTGAGGTACAGATCAACCATGATCTAATTGAATGGCAGAACAGGCTCAACGTACTTTGGTCCACAACACCACACAGTATCACAGTATATCACAGTATGTTTACAATGCAGAAGGAGGCCATTTCACCCATCAAGTCTGCACTGGCTCTCGAAAAGAGCATTCCACCTAGTCCCACTCCCCTGCCTTATCCCCGTAACCTTGCATATTCTCTCTTTTCAGGTAGCAATCCAATTAAATCCATTTAAATCATTTTTTTGGCCAATAAGCATAACCCAAAGTGAATATAACAAGTTGGTAACAGTAGCCATTCATTCACTATCACAGGAATGTTTAAAACAGGTAGGTTCTCAAAGTAGACACGCTCAAAACACAGAACCTCAAGAGCTCATCTTTACTAGTGAGCATTAAGCTGATGTCAAATCATTAAAAAATAATAGTAGAATCTTGTTCTGTAGGAATGCACAATGTAGAAAGTCCACACGTTTGAAGCTTTCCTTTGAAGAACATGAATAAACCAAGACAACAAGGAAATCTTCTACAACAAAAACAGAATTACCTGGAAAAACTCATCAGGTCTGGCAACTTCTGATTTCAGATGAAGAGCCATACAGACTCGAAGTGTTAACTCTGTCTTCCTCTCCAAGATGCTGTCAGACCTGCTGAGCTTTTGCAGCAATTTTTGTTTTTGTTTTAGATTTCCAGCATCCGCAGTATTTTGTTTGTACAACAAGGAAATCACCAGGCTTTGTATTATTATTATGGTTACTATTACTATTACAGTAATACAAAACCAATATTTTCACACAATATGCAGTCAAACAAAGCAAAATACTTAAAATTGTTTAAATGACACAAGCCTACAGGAATGCTTCTTCTATGTGAAATTTAAGTAGTACATATTTTTAAAGGGTGCAAGTAAGTCAAGGCAAACGTTTCTTTAAACAAAACATTTACCCTACTCCTCACAGAAACAAGATCCGTATCAAATTTGTTCTTATCTACATCACCCAATAGCTTTTGGTGGTAAAGGAGAAGTATATGTATGACTGCGTGTTTATCTATAGGCTCAGATTTTGCTCTCAGCCACAAAGGGAAGACATTTGCTGTTCTCCTCACTGACAGCAGCTCACAGATATTTTACAGGTTGCTTAGCAGAGATTTCCATTAATCCAGGGTCTCTTCCAACATGGCACCCTCAATGAGGGATCTATAGGATCTGTGAAAAAGGCTCTCAGCCAAACAGATCGAAGTGTCCTCACTGAGATATTCTGGGTAAGATTTTAAGTCATTCAAACCGACCTGCATGCACAAAGTTAAAATCAGACCCACAAATACAAACAAGGAACTATAGAACAAGAAATGTAGATTACATTTAAATGATGCCAAGAAAGCAAAATTTAAAACAAATGTATGAAATAAAGATAGGACTAAGGAGGGAGGTAAAAGAGAATCAACACTAATAGTTAAGACAATTAATGTTATTTGTTTTTAAATCTCCCACTTTAATTTTCTTCTGAGGGAATGAGATTTCATTCTTGTAAAACTATGTTTTCATGGGTAAAAAAGTTGTTCATTAGTCATTTTCACTTATGTTATTAAAAACTCATTTACTCATAAATATTCTGGACCTTTAGTGTGGAAATAATTAGTAAGTACCTCAAAAGTTCACAGCATTGCTCTGATTTCAGTGCCGAGTCTATCAGTAAGGACTGCTACTATATGGAGGAGCAAGAGCAACTTCTAGATTTCTGCAGTAAACTGTGCATATACAGATGCCAGAAGTTGCTGTCATATTTACCTTGTAATATAAGTGTGATCACTGATAGTCTCTGCATTATTAATACAGCAAAATCCACACTTTATAGTCCAGGCCCCTTGTCTCAGGATTCCCCTCCAAGTTCTTGATGTAATTCAGTTTAGTCAACTGAACACAGTTCAGCGCTCCTTTGCATTGTTATTGTTATTGTTACATTCATTAAACAAAATGCACAGACTTGAAACTTGCCAAAGACCTATGTCTTTCTATCTTGTCACTCTGCCCCAATTTAAAACTTTACATTTATATAACCCACTGATAAATTGTTTAATCAGGTGATTACATATGCAGCGCAGATGGTTGCGTAGATTCACTCCCATGGTTCAACCATCCTGTAACTTCAAGAGTATTATACTCTTTACTCTGAGCGTACAAACTGAAGCAATAATTTTCACATACAGCTTCTGATTGTTATAAATCAAGGTAATTTGAGAGGGGATCCTGTGTGTTAATTTCAAGTCTTTTAAAACATGTGAGTGAAATAAAAAATTAGTAGATATAGTGCAACAGTGCTTTCTTAGTGATAGAAGACACTACCTTTTGGGTCACAACATCAAAATAGTATCTTCCTCGTCCACTTGCAATATTTTGCAGACGTTTTGCCAAGTTCAAGTTTTCAGATGCAATTTTTCTCAATCTGTAACTTCTTCCTGACCTGTTTAAACTGTTAGAAGATATTTTATCAGATATTACAGGCTTTGAAGTATCAGTAAAATGTGTTTATGTATACTTACTAAAGATATGTGTTCACCAAGTAAATGTAGGCGTTTGTTTAATGGAACCCACGTGGGTATCGGAGCTCCTCCTATTAATTCTATTGTTTGAATGCCAGCTGGAAGACTTTGGTACATGAAAGCACTTTACCTGTATTGCAAACTCAAGCATGCGCTGTCCACAATTTTCCATCAACTAAATGTAGAAAGAAAATTGGCAACCACTTAAGTGCTTGAATTTACAGTAAGTGTTTCTGGCCTGTCAAATGTTTATGCCTGGCTGTTATGTTCCTATTGTTTATTTTACTTATAACCCATCATTAAATTAGAAATAAACAACAATCTTGAAATCCTGGCTGTCTTCAATTTAACCTCTTACAAACTCAATTAAAGAATATTATTAAGGACTTTACTGATTGAGGTAATGATAAAGAAGTGATTCAGAACAAGTGACATACGTTCCACGCCTTATAACATTCCAGCAATCTACATTTGGTGGAGTGTACATTAGTTGGGCCAGTCTGTATATCATCTTCAGATTATCTCTTCTGATTTCTTCTCTCTGCAGCTCTAGCTACAATCATAAGAATAGTTCAAATTAAATGCGGATCAGACAAATTAATATATCTGTTGGATATAAACTTTAATGCAGATTAGTTACAATTAAGTATAATATGCTTCATTCCTCAAACATAGTTCAACCTTCATATGAAAGGTTAAATATGAAAACTAATGTGAATATTAACACAAGCAAAACTAAAGACAAGGAAAGGACATTCAACCCAAAGCACACCATTCTGTTATCTTCATTTACAGATTACATATGGCTGAATATTGAATGTGCCTAATAAAGTTGTTCTCACTGCCCTGCTCATTACTCTTAACATTTATCACCCCTTCAGTGCATAAATCATTTTTAGATATTTGCTTTAAGTTTATTTTACACTCATAAAATTTATATATCCAGCATCGCAACTTCCTGATTTACTTTCATATCAAACTTCTGAATCACCTTTGTCTACGCTCCATAAACTGTGAGGAGGCGGTGACATAGTAGCATTGTCACTAGATTAGTATTCCAGAGACCCAGGATAATACTCTGGGGACCTGAGCTTGAATCTCACCATGGCAGATGGTGAAATTTGAATTCAATAAGAATCTGGAATTAAAAGTCTGATGATGATTGTTGTAAAAACCCCTCTGGTTCACTCATACCCTTTAAGGGAAGAAATCTGCCATCCTTACCTGGCCTGGCCTACATGTTGACTCTTAAAATGCCCTCTGAACAAGGGCAATTAGGGGGTTGAGCAATAAATGCTGGCCTAGCCAGCGACACCCGCATCCCATGAACAAATAAAAAACTCATGTTTTAATGAGCTGGTTGTTCATCTAACCTACAGAGCATATTTCTGACAAACAGGACAGACTCTACCAGCTATACTGTTATCTTACAGCTTCATGGACCAAATAGCATTTTCCCATTCTGTGCATTATAATCTTAATCGACTACATGAATGGACACTTTGGTCCTGACCTTACAAAAATAAAATACTGCAGATACTGGAAATCTGAAAAACAAAACAAAGATGCAAAAAATACTCAGCTGATCAGGCAGAATCAGTGGAGAAAGAAACAGACTTAGTGGGCCTAATCTTGTGCTGGCGTTGGGGTACTGAGCCGCTAACTGGAGAGCTAGCGAGACACCCATATCACCTCTTTTTGAAACGACCCACTGCATCTTGTGCCACTCAGACACCTATCAACCCCACAATGAACCTTGCATCGCAAACCCCACCGCCTCCCCCCACAAACAACCAAGGATCAAGGACCCCGGTAGCAGACATTGCAGGGTGGGGTGGGGGGGAATGGGTGATGGTGGCCACTGCTGATACTGTACCCACCCAAGGCCACGGATTGAGAAGGGATCTAGGCACAGGTGAGTGATATAAAAACTGAAAACTCTGGAAAACCTCAGCAGGTCTGGCAGCATCTGGGGAGAGAGAAATAGAGTTAACGTTTCGAGTCCGTATGAATCACAGGTGAGTGATGGTAGGAAGGGGTTCAGGGGGAGGGTGGGGAAAGGGGTCAGTAGCAAGACCAGGGGCCCCATTCCCCATGCCGGATCCCTCAATCAGGCACTGAATGACTTTGAATGATACCTAGTTTGCTCTTAGGTAATATGGCAGGCAGTGCACTCTCATTTGGAATTGTGCATGCACCTCCTGACTGCCATCTGGAAACTTGGGAGATAGCGTAGAACCTAAAAAGGTGCCACTGCACGACCAATTTCCAAGCCGCTGTAATCAATGTGTGCGATGAATCAAGCATCATATAAATCAGCCTCTGAATTAGCTAAAAAAAAAATCTTTTTATAAAATGCCAGATTGCTTGTAATCTACAGTCTATAACCCATCAGTTAAAATGGCATTTACTTATTGTAACATTGTGGTTTCACTTCCACAGCTGGACAAAAATAAAATCGTTCCACTAATTATACTTTTTTAGACGTGCACATTAAAAGTTCACCTCCATCAGCCGAAGAGTTTTTCCATGTGACTTAATAAAGTCTGTTGCCCTGTTGTCAATCATTTCTTTTGCTGTAAAAATGAAGAATGTAATCAGCCTAATGTTGGAATATTTAAATGGCTCACCCACAAAGCAGCACTGATAAAAATTTGCACATAGTATAAGGTTGGACGGGCAGTGTTCTTAACGAGCTTAATTACTTTCTTAATGGCCTTAATAGGCCATTGGCATTTTGGCAGATGGGCAGCCGACTCAGCGCACCCCCACCGAATGAAATATCGCCATGGCACATGATGACATCGGGATGCAGGACCAACATCACCGCACGTCAGCATGTCAGGCCCATCCCTGCATACTGACCGGAAGATTCGACCCATAGTAAATGTGTTGACACAAGCATCAACCAAAGTCACCAATACTTATAAAAGACAAGTTATCTCCAATGAGTTCTTCGTGTAAGTAATGAAATGCATTTACACAGGAAATAAGGTGAAATTTGTAGATAATTATTTTAAGAAAGTGTTTGATAAGATGCCGCATAGGAGGTTTTTGATAATATTAAGTCACAACAAATTGGAGGGAACGTGGTATCATGCACACCAAATGAGATAATGGACAGAGAACAATAGTTAATGAATGCTTTTCAGAGAGGAAGAGTGTAAACATTGGTGTTCTCCAGAGTTAGAGTTGGGACCACATCTATAATCTAGAACTGACCATAGAAGGCATGGCATCAAAATTTTCAGACAGCACAAAAACAGGGAGTATTATTAACTATGAGGGGGACTGTTAGAGACATCAAGAAGAAATCGGCAGAGTCACGGATTGACCAAATAGATGTCAGATGAAAATTATGGTGCTGGAATGTGATTTATGAGGAAATATAAGGTGAGGGATTAGATCTGAAATGGTAAAACTTTAACAGGAGTAGAGGAGAAAAGAAACTACGGGGCTCGGATATGCAAACCTTTATGAATGGAAGAACAATTTGATAAATTTGGATGAAGGCATTCAATAAAGTGCCACACAAAAGATAAGGTCTCATGGAGTGGAGGTAATATATTACCATGGATGGAGGGCAGAAAGGAAGCAAAGAGTAGGGAGAAACAGCATATTCTCAAGTTGGCAGACTGTAACTAATGGAATGCTGCAAGGATCAGTGCTGAGGCCTCAGCTATTTACAATTGTTATGAATGCTGAACTTCATAAGATGGTTGTGTTTCAAAACGCCTCCTTTAACTTAAAGTGAAACAGAACATTCTGGATGGGGAATATGTCTTCATGCTAAACCTCTTCCCAGAGACAGGCGCATGTGATCTGATTGACATGAGGAAAGAACCCCAAACCAAAACCTATTCAAAAGCAAGAGACAGTTTTCAGACCTTGACACAGAAAAAAGAGACAGCTGATTTTTGGACCCAGAGACACAGAGGAAGAAAGGCAAAAGCAGCTACAGCTGTGAAGAGGTTGAAAAGGCTATTTTTGTGTTAGCTACCAAATAGGATGCTGGTGAGAGCTGGTTCTCTGTTCAAAGAGAAGAGAATGGAGCAGACAGGACTCTTGGACAATTAAGAAACAAGGAGTCACTGAGATGGGCCTTGCTGCTGGAAGTTGGTTCTGGAATACACAGGCCGAGTGGATTGATTTTTGAAGAAACCTGGAATATTCTTCCTGGTGTGGCAGAGAGAAGGATGCCTGCTGGCAATCTGGGAGGAATTTGGGACTTGATCTTTAATGCTGCATGGCGTAAATTTAAAAAGTTTCATAAGACACATTTCAATTGCATTAGTTAGTTAATATGAAAGTATCCTTTCTTTAGTTGGTGTATTAGTTTCCTGTTACGTAATCTTTAGTCTATGCTGATTTTAGTTTTTTTTTTAAAAAGTAAAATTCTTAAACCGTGAAATCTTGTCTTTTGGTTACTTCTGTCAGTCACAGGGAAATTCACACCTTTTTAAAGTTATTGGTCTCTACAGGGATTGTAACACAATCTATATTGATGACTTTGATGAAGAGACCGGGAGTAATATGCCTAACCTTAGTGATGACACAAAGGTAATTGGGAGCATAAGCTGGGAGGAGAGTATAAAGAAGCTGCAAAGAGATACAGACTTCTTCTCCCATTGGTTATTTAACCATGAACTACCATTCATCACTGGCTGTAGCAGGATTCCATTGAAAATATTTGCAAAATTAACATTTAAAAGTTTATGGGGAAGGGAAAATGAAACTGTGGCAATCTCGTGCACAGAACCAATAGAGGCAGGATAAGCTGAATGGTCGCATGATAAGCTGAATGGTCACATTCTAGGCTTTTAAAATTCTATTCTATATTGCTTGATGCAGTCATGACCTCCTGAGTTAAGAGGTAACGATTGTAGCTTTCATTAAAATAATCAGGACCTCTACAATGATGCACCAACAAAAATGGTTTTCCCACAATGAGGTCAAAGTGACGATCAAACTAATTATATTCTTAGGGCCAGAGTGCGGCCAAACACCCCTTTATGCAACCTATTATCCAAATTCTAAATATGTAGCCACCTCAAGATTTCCTTGTTTCTGGAATATCCTTATAGTTGCTGTGATGTAAGGTCCCTGTGGCAGGCTGCTGAGCAATTCTGTTAAGGACAACAGAAGATATTTTAGGTTTGGAATTACTCACCGCATTCAAAAATTCTTCTAACTGAATATGCAACTGCTTTGCACTTATCTTAACTACCGTGTTAGTAATAAAACAGCCCTGATTTTAACATTTATTCCCCCTTGCAGTTTGGTGGAATGTGGACAGTTAAAATGAGGATAATCAATCCGCCTGTGCCCGAATGATCTTTTCTTTAAAGGCAGCTCGTTTCTCTGTTACCATTTTATTGCCAAACATTGATTCCAATTTACTGTGCCCACCCCCTCCATTAATTATTTTGTTCTGAATTGTTCCTTGTCCTTTTCCACAGCTAACCTAAACCTTATGATATTATAATCACTGTATTCTAAATGTCCCCCTGCTGAAACTTGATGCACTGAACCCACCTCTTTCCCGAATCCAGCGATGTCTCCTCCCTCCTTGGGCCATAAACATGCTCAGCTAGAAAATTCTCCTGAACACACTTCAGAAACTCTTACCCCTCTCTGCCCTTTATAATATAACTGTCTCAGGGTATTAAGATAATTAAAGTCCCCCATTTTAACTATGGTTTTTGTACCTCTTTCCTTGTAATTTTGATCCTCTACATCTATCCCACTGGTCAGAGGCCCACAAAATGCTTTCGGTAGTGTAATGGTGCCTCTATTGTTTTCCAGCTCCAAACATGATAGGGTCCCCCTTGTCCTCACTTATCACCCCACCAGCCTCCGCATTCAAAGGATCATCCTCCGCCATTTCCGCCAACTCCAGCATGATGACACCACCAAACACATCTTCCCTTCACCCCCCCAGTGGCACTCCATAGGGATCGTTCCCTCTGTTACACGCTAGTCCACTCCTCCATCATCCCCTATACCTCAACCCCCTCCCATGGCACCTACCCATGCAACCGCAGAAGATGCAACACTTGCCCCTTTACTTCCCCTCTCCTCACCATCCAAGGGCCCAAACACTCATTTCAAGTGAAGCAGCATTTCACCTGTACTTCCCTCAACTTAGTCTACTGCATTCGCTGCTCCCAATGAGGTTTCCTCTACATTGGAGAGACCAAACGTAGACTGGGTGACCGCTTTGCAGAACACCTTTGTTCTGTCCGCAAGCATTACCCAGACCTCCCTGTTACTTGCCATTTTAACACTCCACCCTGCTCTCATGCCCACATGTCCATCCTTGGCCTGCTGAATTGTTCCAGTGAAGCTCAACACAAACTGGAGGAACAGCACGTCATCTTCTGACTAGGCACTTTACAGCCTTTCGGACTGAATATTGAGTTCAACAATTTTAGATCATGAACTCTCCTCCAACCCCACCCCCTTTCTGATTTTTTCCCCTCCTTTTTGTTTTTTCCAATAATTTATATAGATTTTTCTTTTCCCACCTATTTCCATTATTTTTAAATGTATTTCCATCCATTGTTTTATCTCTACCTTTTAGCCTTTTTCGATTCCTTCACCCCACCCCAACCCCACCAGGGCTATCTGTACCTTGCTTGTCCTGCTTTCTATCCTTAATTAGCACATTCCTTTGGATAATATCACCACCTTCAACACCTCTTTGTCCTTTTGTCTGTGGCATCTTTTGGTTGTCTCCACCTATCACTGGCCTTCTATCCAGCTCTCTTGTCCCAACACACCGCGCCCCCCTCCACTTAAACCAGCTTATATTTCACCCCTTTTCTATTTTTCCTTAGTTCTGTTGAAGAGTCATGCGGACTCGAAACGTTAACTGTGCTCCCTTCCACAGATGCTGCCAGACCTGCTGAGTTTTTCCAGGTATTTTTGTTTTTGAAATAAATTATGTCCTTCATCTGTAGGACACCCTCTCTCTCCAGCAACGTCACATTCTCCTTAATCAATACTGCCACCCCTCCTCCTTTCTTTCCTTCATTATCTTTCTTGTACACCTTGTATCCAAGAATATTTAGTACTGAGTCCTCCTCTTTTTTTGAGCCAGATCTCCTGTTATCGCCATTACATCATATTCCCACTTGGCTATCTGTGCCTACAGCTCACCAACTTCATTTATTATTAGCCATGTGTTCACGTACATGTATAATATAAACCTAATTTAGACCTTATTAGGTTCCCTCTTACCACGACCCCACCTAATACCTTACCATTTCTTATTCTAGTGCTATCTGTCTTTCCCACTTCTTTATGCACGTTTTTTCTCTCTCTAATGTTATATCCTGGTTTTCATGCCCCTGCCAAATTAATTTAAACCTCCCCAATTGCACATCTATCTCTGCTCTGTTGAGGTGCAACACATCCAGCCTATGTAGGTCCCGCCTCCCCCAGAAACTGGTCCCTATGACCCTTGAAAGTAAAGCACCCCACCCAACCCCCCCCCTGGCCCCCATCCTGGCACCATCCCAGCAGCCACACATTCATCTACTCTATCCTTCTATTTCTACACTCACTAATGTAAGGCACTGGGAGTAATCCAGAGATTATTCCCTTTGAGGTCCTGCTTGCTAGTTTCTTTCATAACTCCCTAAAATCTGCCTGTAGGACCACATCTTTCTTTCTACTGATGCTGTTAGGGCTGGTATGGGTCACTATCACTGGCTGTTCACACTCCTCCCTCAGAGTGCTCTGTAGCTGCTCAGTGAACATCCTTGGCCCTGGCACCAGAGGGGCAACAGACCATCCTGGATTCACACCTGCAGCCAGAAAGGTCCAACAGTTCCCCGTGTAGAATCCCGTATCACCATTGCTTTTCCAAACCTCCTCCTTCCACCTTGTGCAGCTGTGCCAGCCACAACGCTGTGGGCCTGGCTCTGGCTGCAGTGCCCAGAGGAACAATCACTCTTACCAGTACCCCTGAACTAAATGCTGATTGGAGAATGAGGTCACGCCAGGGACTCCAACGCCACCTGCTTGATTGTCCTTGATTGTCTGGCTGACCCTCTCTGCCTGCGCACCCTTAAGCTGCTGGGTGACCACATCCAGAAACATGCTATCCACATAGATCTCGGTCTCACAGATGAAATGCTGTGATGCCAGCTGCCGTTACAGCTTGAAAACCCAGAGCTCAAGCTTTTCTAGCTGACGACACCTGCCGCAATTATGCTAGAACAAGAGAAGTTTGAAGTTCCCACATGGAACAGGATGTGTATTGAACAGGAATAAGTTACCCTGCCATACTCCTATTAATTAGACCATTAACTGACTTACCAGACTTAAATAAAGAAATGCTCACCAGCTACTCACCATTCAGCTGCTTCTTTTGTGCGAACATCACGTAATTTTATAAGAAGGTTAATTTAAATAAAACGCAAAGTTTACTTAGGTTTAAGCCTAAATAAACATACCAAATTTAAAATTTCCCCAAATTAAAAACCTATTGGGAATTAACTACATTTCTTCATTTAACCCATTGCCTGTAGAGAGATAAAGGCAACAGTAATACTCACCAACCAATCATCTACCTATTATGCTGTGATGCCACTCCTTGATTTTATCTTTTTCACTGACTATTACATTGCCACCATTCAGCAATGTTCAGGGCCTTTGTCTCCTGCTCTATCTAGGACCAAGTCCGTAATGAGATCAACTGAGTGCTCCTGGGGGGACCCAAACTGACCTTTAGTGAGCAGGGTATTGGTGTGTAAGTACCACTTGATAGCATTATAAACAACACTTTGCATCACTATCCTGCAGATTGAGAATAAATGGGGCAGTAATTGGTCAGATTGGATTTGTCCTGCTTTTCCTGGACAGGACATACCTGGGCAATTTTCCAATTATCAAGTAGATGCCAGTGTTGTAGCTATATTGGAACATTTTGGTTATGGGTGCAGCTAGTTCTGAGGCCTTCTACTGCTGGGATGATATCAGGGTCCATAGCCTTTTCTGCATCTAGTTCCTTCAGCCATTTCTTGATATCAAATGGAGTGAATTGCATTGGCATCTGAGATGCTGGGGGCCTCAGGAGGAGGTCAAGATTCATCATCCATTCAGCATTTCTGGTTTAAGATGGTTGCAAACCCTTCAACCTTGTCTTTTGAACTCATTTGTTGGGCTCCCCCATCATCGAGGATGGAGATGATTATGCTGTCTCTTCTGCCTGTTAGTTGTCTAATTGTCCACCACCATTCACAACTAGATACTGCAGGACTGCAGAGCTTTGGTTTGATCCGTGGGTTGTGGGATCACTTACCACTGTCTTTAGCACACTGCTCCTGCTGTTTAGCATGCAAGTTGTTCTGTGTTGTAGCTTCACCAGGTTGACACCTCATTTTTAGGTATACCTGGTGTTGCTCCTGGAGTCAGTGTTAAGCACACCCATGGCCACTACTAAATGTATTCCACTGTGCCATCACCTCTGGTTGATCTGTCTTGACAGTGGGAGATGACTCCTCCAGTGGAGGAATCTGGGACATTGGCTGTAAGATACGATTTGGTGTGTACAACTATGTCAGTCGGTTGACTGATTAGCGTGTAGGACAGCTCTCCCAATTTTGACACAAATCCCTAAATGCGAGTGAGGAGGACTTTGTAGGGTCAACTGGACTGGGCATACCTTTATCGAATCTGGTGTCTCGTTCGATGCTGGATGGTCTGTCCAGTTTTATTATTCAACATTTTTCTACTGGTTTAATACAATTGAATGGCTGCTAGGCCATTTCAGAGAGCAGTTAAGAGTCAATACATTGCTGTGGATCTGGAATCATATGTAGATCAGACCAGGTAAGAATGGCAGATTTCCTTCCTTAAAATGACATTAATGAACCCAATGGATTTCTATGACAATCTAATAGTTTTGTGGTCATCATTACCGAGACCAGCTTTTTATTCGCGATTCATTTAATCAATGGAATTTGAATTCCCCGGCTGGTAGTGGGATTCAAACTCATGTCTCCTACCATTAGTCCAGTCCTCTGGACACAACCACTGTGCTACTGTTCCTGTTTCCTTTTACAGAGTCAGAATAGTACTTTTTTTTTGTTTTGTTTTTGTTCAGACAATATATCCTCACTTTTTTATAGCTGGAGGCGGAGATCAGAAATCTTCAATAACTGGTATAACACAACCCACAGGCTCTCCTCTTGCTCAGCATCCTCGAGTGCTTACAACTTTGCTTGATGTATACATGCTTGGAGTCCCCCATATCTAAGTGAAGACATCGGACAGACTGAATCTAGATCTGCCTCTAATCTATTTTTCTCATTTCAGGTTCTTAAAGCTGCATAAATTTTCCGTCATCCACAAACGATCATCCAGTTCCTACAATGGTTTCATCTAGATTGTAGATAAAGACAGTAAAAAGCAAAGGCGCTAATATTGATCTCTGCAAGATCCCAGTTATGACCAATCTCTTTGGCCACCTCGTCCCTCTTTAACACACTGGCACTGAATCCGATTGTCACACCCCATATTGCGAGGGAATTGAATAAAATCACTGGGGTAATAGTAGGAGTAGTAAAATTTATCCTGGGTTCCTCGGAGTTCTGGAGGGATAAATCAGGGCTTCTGCTTTTGATCGCAAGTCAATATTCCTCCCCGAAAATGTACATGTGGGCATGTTAGGTGAGTACATGGTCTGCTGTTGTGAAAAGATCAATCTTTTCTATCATACCCTTTGCTGTCAAATAGTTCTGCTCACCAGACATGAAGACTGCCCCCTTGGGATGAGGTACTAAAGGGTGACGGACATTTTCTTCATCAGGGAGTCAACGCCTGGACAGGAGGAGGATGAGAAAGAAAACTGACAGGAAAAGAAGTGCTGATCTGGAAATAGGCCAACTGAATGGCCAACTAAGAGTCACTCATTAAATATACTCTGCCTGAAGAATGTTCAGCGCATCTGTTAACTGATATGGCTCTATGGCCTCATTAAAGAATCCAATCTGTACAAAATAAGGAAGTTATCACAAAGTAACTAGAGTTGGTTATTCACATGGAAAGGTACTTACCCTTACAGCTTGCTGTCTTAAATGCACATTTATTTTACTTGTTAAACAAGATATGTCATTGGCATACAGTTTACTTGAATATGAAACGGAGGTGTCATAAATGTATTTGTGACACAATTGAGACATAGTTAAGTAAACTGATTGCACTTCAGTATCTTGCTATATTAATAATGTACAAGTGCCATTTAAGTTTTAGCCAAATGAAATTAATTTTGATATGATAACAGCACAATTATTTTTTACCTCAGGAATCTTTCATTCACTCACACTCTCTTCTCTCAGGCAAAAGATTGAGTATCAGGCTATCAGGATAGCTAAGCTGATATTACAGGGCACTACTGGAGAAACTGCTGCATTATCGGAGGTTATGTCCATCAATTGCAATGCATGTAAAAATTCCCACTGGGGTATTCAAAGTGCATAGTTAGAGATGAGCTGTCCGACACCATCAGAACAACTTAACAGAACTTTCATGTATTTACTTTTTATGTGAAGTAATAGAGCACTAGCTAGCTGCCATGTTCACTTACCTGGCAGTGACTTCAAAAGTAATTCATTGGTTGTGAAGTGCTTTGGGATATTCGGGAGGACGTAATAAAATGCAATAAAAATGTAAGCCCTTTCCTGTCTAACTTAGTCATTTCATGACATATGGAAGTGTTACAGGCTGGACATAATGGCCAATGCATATGTTTTTTCAATTTAAAACATCTGAATTCTCTCCATAATTGCATGATAAAATGGCACAGAATACAAGGCAACTGATCTGAATTGGAGAGTAGCTCAGATAAGAGATCTTAAAAGTCTTATAGTACTAATAGCATCTCATTCTTATATTTAGACTAGCTTCCTAATCACTCTCATGCAGCTGTATTGCTAGCAGCATATGTCCTTTCAGTAGATGGCAAAGATTGGTAAGTGACTCCTTCACAATCATTGTCACATAAGTGTATTAGAGCATGAATGACCTGATAGATGATATTGTGATTAAAGGCAGTACCACTCTGGTGCCTGCTGAACTCTCTAGCATATCTTCTTTCAAATAAATCTAAAGTATTGCAACTGGAGTGTTTTCAAAGAAACTGCCAACATTAAGTCACCAGTGACACTCCACGACGGTGCTTATAGTTTGATACTATGGTGCGGAGTGAAGTGCTACTATTAAAGGAGACACTTGACAGGAATGTTCTTCTTTAAGGGTCTTCCTGTTCTGCAGAATTCTTGAGAAGAGTTTATTTACAATTGGTATTTCTGTGATATTGGAAGTGACAGTTTTCCTGCCTGGGGCAATTTTCATGTATGCAGTAAACACATGGGTGGTTGGGTGGCAACCGGCCAGAAAAATTGGCAAGGGGACCGTGCGATTTTCTAGATCACCTCTTCATTATTATGAGCTCAGTGAAATGTCAGCACAAAATGTGCTCCTCATCAGGCAGCTTACCAATGTACTGATGACAACTCGGGAGATGAAGCCACCAAGAGTGTTCAGCAGCAAGTCAAAGGGAAGTTGTATTTTTTACGTGGCACAGAAAGAACCAAAAGTGTAAGGCAGTAGGCAACCTAAGTTAAGAACCTATAACAGGAACTACATGTGCTTTCAAATTCTTTAAGATAAAAAAGCACAAGAGTCTGCAAGAAAACTAACTCTTAAAACTTCCACACTGCCTTTCTTGAAAGCATCTGAAGGTCCATTTAAATATCAATGACAGTGGTCATTTCCTAACCTGCACAGACCCAGGGCGTCGCAATTTAAATCATATCATTGATACCTATTTGCACATATTCAATTCCTCCATGCCCTGATTAGAAAATCCCAGTAAAAATCCATATTAAATCATATTTCAAAGGCAATAGGATGGTAGGTAGTGTAACTGAAAAAAACCTGTTTCTCTTTCATTTAAAATTACCTGAGCAACTTACCTTTAATATTTGATCTGAATGGTGGAAGGAACTCAAATACTGCGAGATTTGGTAAGAAGACAAGATAAGTGGAGGGACAGTAGTGTGTATTTATTAAATAGGAACTATAACATAGCAAAACTTCTTCAAGTGTCACTGTCAAAAAATAGAAACTGAAGGAATTTTAGTAGGGGCTGGTTGCAGGGGGGACCAAAAACTTGGTCAAAGATGAGGACTTTATCGAGATCTGAAAGGAGGTGAGGAATTGAAGAGGCAGATGGGTTTCGGAAAGGAATTCCAGATTGTGAGGCTTAAGGTTGCCGATGGCAATCCCCCCACAATGGTGGGGCACAGGGAGGGAAGGAGCAAAAGGCCGGAGTCAGAGGAACTGAGTGTACATCAGGTTTACAAGGTTGGAGAAGTTCTCAAAATTGGGGAAGCGGGAAGCCTTGAAGGGATTTAAAAATGAGCATGATCATTTTAATTTGGGGTCCAGGAGTAGGTCAGTGAGGAAAGGGATGATGAGCAGCCACGACTTGGTGCAGGATGGCATACAGGTACCAGAGCTTCAGATGATTTGAGCTTTATGGGAGGCTGGAAAACCTGCAAGGAAAGCATTGGAATAGTCAAGTCTAGAGGTGACAATAGGTGAGGGTTTCAGTGGCTGGTGAGCTGAGGTAGGACAGATGATGTTATGTGGATGAATTTTATGATGAGGAGGATCATTAGCTCAGTTTGAATAGGATGCTGAGGTTGCTAACACAGAAATTTAATCCAAACAAATTAATCAATTTGCTAAAAATAAAGCAGAGCAATTTCTACCCTTTAATCATCAATTTAAATATTTCCTGAAAGTTCACTGGTCATTTTACAGATTTAACACTGGCATTAGTATAATAATCACTTTGGAAGGATAAATAAACTCCAAATAAATAAATGAATAATCTAACCGCTACAAAGTCTAAAAGGAATGAAACCGGACGGACCACACAGCATTGACCTCGGCACCAGAAACACAACTGCAAACTCAACCCTGTTGTCCCTGCAAAGTCCTCCTTACTAACATCTGAGAGTTTGTACCAAAATTGGGAGAGCTGTCTCACAGACTAGTCAATCAACAGCCTGACATAGTCATGCTCATGGAATCATACTTTACGGACAATGTCTCAGACACCAACAGCACCATCCCTGGGTATGTCCTGTCCCACCGACAGGACAGGCCCGCTAGAGGTGGCATTAAAGTTGTATACAGTTGGGAGGGAGGTACCTTGGAGTTAACATTGACTCTGGACCCCATGAAGTCTCATGCCATCAGGTCAAACATGGGGAAGGAAATCTCCTGTTGGTTACCATGTACCATCCCCCTCAGCATATGAATCAGTACTCCTCCATGTTGAACACCACTATGGAGGAAGCAGAGAGTGGCAACAGCACTGAATGTAGTCTAGCTGGGGGACTGCAGTGTTCATCACCAAGAGTGGCTCAGTAGCACCACTATAGACCAAGCTGGCCGAGTCCTAAAGGACATAGCTGCTAGACTGGGTCTGCAGCAGGTGGTGAAGGAACTATCAAGAGGGAAAAACCTACCTGACCTCACCCTCACCAAACTGCCTATTGCAGATGCATCTGTCCATGCCAGTATTGGTAGGAGTGACCATCACACAGTCCTTGTGGAGATGAAGTCTTGTCTTTAGATTGAGGATATCCTCCATCATGCCACTAAGAACACGATAGATTTTGAACAGATTCAGCAGCTCAAAATTGGACATCCATGAGGTGCTGTGGGCCATCAGCAGCAGCAGAATTGTATACAACTATAATTTGGAACCTCATGGCCCAGCATATCCTTCTCAAGGGCAATTAGGGATGCACAATAAATGTTGGCCTAGCCAGTGACACCCACGTCACATGAATGAATTAAAAAAAAATCCCCCACTCTACCATTACCAGCCAGTCAGGGGTATTGACCCTGGTTCAATGAAGGATGCAGGAGGGCACGCCAAGAGCAGCACCAGACACACCAGAAAAAGAGGTATCAACCTAATGAAGCTACAATACAGGACTACTTGCATGCCAAACAAATGAAGTAGCATGTGATAGTCTGAGCTAAGCGATCCCACAACCAATGGATCAGATCTAAGCTCTGCAGTCCTGCCACATCCAGTTGTGAATGGTGGTGGATAATTAACCAGCTCACTGGAGTCAGCAGCTCCACAAATATCCTCATGCTCAATGATAGGGGAGTCCGGTGCATCAGTGCAAAAGGCAAGGCTGAAGCATTTGCAGCCATCTTCAGCCAGAGGTGTCAAGTGAATGATTCATCTCAGCCTCCTCCAGAGTTCCCCAGCATCATAGATGCCAGTCTTCAACCAATTCAATTCATTCCACATGATATCAAGAAACAGCTGAAGGCATTGGATACTGCAAAGGCTTTGGGCCCTGACAACAGTCCGGCAATAGCACTGAAGACTTATGCTCCAGAACTTGCCACACCCTAGCCAAGCTGTTCCAGTACAGCTGCAACACTGGCATCTACCCAGCAATGTGGAAAATTGCCCAGGTATGTTCTGTCCACACAAAGCAGGATAAATCCAACACATCCAATTACCGCCCCATCAGTCTACTATCAATCATCAGCAAAGTGATGGAGATTGTTGCCGACAGTGCTATCAAAGTGGCATTTACAAAGCAATAATCTATTAATTCACGCTCAGTTTGTGTTCTGCCAGGGCCACTCAGCTCCTGACCTCATTACAGCCTTGGTCCAAACATGGACAAAAAAGCTGAACTCCAGGTGAGGTGGGAGTGACTGCTCTTGACATCAAGACAACATTTGACCGAGTGTGGCATTAAGGAGCCCTAGCAAAACTGGAGTCAATTGGAATCGGAGGGGCAGGGGGGAACTCTCTCCTGGTTGGAGTCATACCTAGCACAAAGGAAGATGTTTGTGATTTTTGGAGGTCAATCATCTCAGTTCCAGGACATCACTGCAGGGTTTCTTCAGGATAAGATCCTAGGTCCAACCATCTTCAACTGTTTCACCAATGACCTTCCTTTCATCATAAGGTCAGAAGTGGGAATGTCTGTTGATGATTGCACAATGTTCAGATTGCTCAGATACTGAAGCAGTCCATGTCTAAATGCAGAAAAACCTGGACACTATTCAGGCATAGGCTGATAAGTGGCAAATAACACATGTGCCACACAAGTGCCAGGCAATGACCATCTGCAACAAGAGAAAATGTAACCATTGTCCCTTGACATTCAATGGCATTACCATTGCTAAGTCCCCCACCATCAATATTCTGAGGGTTAACATTGACCAGAAGCTGAACTAGACCAGCCATATATATATATATCATGGCTACAAAAGCAGGTCAGAGGCTGGGAATTCTGCGGCAAGTAACTCACTTCCTGACTCTCAAAGCCTGTGCACCATCTACGAGGCACAAGTCAGGAGTGTGATGGAATACTCTCCACTTGCCTGGATGAGAGTAGCTCCAACAACACTCAAGAAGCTTGACACCACTCATGACAAAGCAGCTCGCTTGATTGACACCCCATCCACCACAATAAACATTTACTCCCTCCACCATCGACACACAGTTGCAGCAGTGTGTACTATCCACAAGATGCACCACAGCAACTCACCAAGGCTCCTTGACAGCACCTTCTAAGCCTGTGACCTCTACCACTTTGAAGGACAAGGGCAGCAAATGCATGGGAACACAACTATTTGCAAGTTCCCCTCCAAATCACACACCATCCTGACTCGGAATTATATTGTCATTTCTTCACTGTTGCTGGGTCAAAGTCCTGGAACGTCCTCCCCAATAGCACTGCAGGTGTACCTCCACCACATGGATTGCAGCGGTTTAAGAAGGCACCACCTTCTCAAGGGCAATTAGGGATGGGCCTAGCCAGCAACAGCTACATCCCATGAACAAATTAAAAATAAACATCATTAATTTCTTTCTCAATGTCTAATGAGAGTAACTGTTTGAATAGTGTGTCTGCCTGAAGTGGTTGCTGTGAAAATCATTATAACATCACATGCTTTGTTCCACAATACCGACACTGTAGCAGACACATTAGTTGACCTGTTTGTGAGAAATCATTTGCAACATTTTTCTGAGTTCGCTGCCCTCCTGTCTTCCCTTAACCCCTCCCTCCAGACTATCCCCTCGTCCTTGACATTTCACTTGAATTCTCAATTGAGATCATCACAATCACAGGCACTTTCTTGTAATCTTCATCAATCACAATCCCCTTCCAACCCAATTATTTTTGCACCCATCTGTGGAAAAAAACTTTCTCCCATCACTTACAATGGCACTTTCAGACTACCAAATGCCTAGCTTTTGACCCTCAATTTGCTTCTACAGCTGTTGATCTGCTCTACAACATCCTCATCTCAATCCCTGATGCTTTGTTCACAGCAAAACCCTTGCGCTCACCCACCCTGTTTGTAACCCGGTATGGCCTCCACCTTTGCTCCATTAAGACCAAGGATGCAAACCTGAACGCAAAAATGTGCACAACCAATTCAGCCATTAATCACCAGAACTGGCTGAGCCACATCAAGCTCCTCATTCCTCTGCCAAATCTAATAACTACTTCAGGATTATCATGGAATGCAATGATAAACACTGGCTTCTTTTTTCTAATTTCAAATGTCTCCTTAAACCCTCACCCCTATTCCTTTCGCCATCACCTTTTTTGTCACTAATGTTCAATTGCCTCTGCCACTTCCTCCCTTCTCTATCTCCCTTCCCTTCCCCACCACCAACCCATTCTTAGCACTGGACAAGAATATTTCTCTAGTGTCTCTCAGATCTTCCGTCTTGCCCTCTCTGAGTTCATTTTTTCAAAAGGCTGACTTTTAGCTCTCTTGACTCTACTCCCACTGAACTGCTGACCACTCAACTTCCCTTCTTGGCCCTCATGCTAGCTAATATTGTAAGTGCCCCTACTCAGGAAGTACTAGTTTCCATATATACACAGGTTATCTCCAACTCTAGCTCACCAACACCACTCTCGCTTCCTCCACTGCTTTCCCAAAATTTCCTCCAATTCAGCACTGGGGAGATCAAAGCCATTTTCTTCAGCTCTCATCACACATTCCATTCCCTGGCTACTGATGCCATCTCAAGATGAAGCAGACCTTTTGTAATCTATTTGACCATCAGCTGAGCTTCCAACTCCATATTCTCTCACAAAGTCAAATTACCTTCCTAAACTTCTGTATCTACCTCTCACTTTCTGTTTAAGACCCACCTTTCAACTTACCTTTGTGACCAAGTCACTTCTACTAATAGCTCCTTCTTTGGCCTGATGTCATACTACATGCGTGTGAAATGTCTGGGATGCTTACTAACATCAAAGATGCAATATAAATGCAAGTTGCTATTGACCTCTTTTGACATATTTACAAATAGTCTGCTTTATAGAACACCTCTGTTCAGTCCGCAAGCATATCCCCGAGCTTCCATTTGTGGGTTATTTTAATTCTCCACCTTGCTCTCATGCTGACCACTATGTCGTCTGCCTCCAGCAGTGCTCCAATGAAGCTCGAGGAACAAATCTCATCTTTCAATTAGGCACCCTACAGCCTTCCGAATTTAACAATCTCAGACCGTAATCTCTGGTCCCATTTTGTTTCCTTTCTTTGCTGGTTTCAGTAGTAGTCTTGTTTTTCCCTGTTCCTTCTTTGCAATGGCTGCTGTTCATCATTCTGCCACTCACACTGCCTCTAGACACATCTTTTGTTTCTTTACTTGTCCCATTAGGACTTCCTTTGGCCCTTCACCGCCAACTCCTTTGTCATTTAATCCCTCCTGTCTTCCACTCTATCACATAACTTCCCTTTTGTTCTTTTTCCATCCTTTCCCCCATACCCCTTCAGTACCTTAAAATCTATGGCACTTCTAACTTTTCACTGACCTGAAACATTTACCTTGCTTCTCTTTCCACAGATGCTGCCTGACCTGTTGAATATTTCTAGCATTTTTCTGTTTTTATTTCAGGTTTCCAGCACCTGCAGTATTTTGCTTTTGTACAACTGGTTTCTAAGTTTGTCCCTTCCCAATTTAAGGGTGTAGAAAAGAAAAAATGGTTTCACTGTGTCCGGTGCCACTTAAAGAATCAAAAACGGCTTAATCACAGTAGTGAACAGTTTTATTAACTGCAGTTTATTTACCCCACATAGAAACAGAGCACAATGATCAACACATTATGTGAGTAGTGCACTTCAAATAGCAGATGCCACTGTACTATCACTCCAGCTTCTTATCAAATCCTTAACGTTGGCCTTTCAGTTTTCATTTTTCTTATGGTTTGAGGAGACAGGAGGGAGTTTTTGGTTGATGTCCTGTAAAAGAATATTTGATTTGATTAATAAGAAAAGACCTATATCTGAGACTAGCAAGTTCACTTTGAAGATGGCATCAGAGACTATCTGAAATTATGTTTCAAATTCATGTTTAACCCATTATTTAGTTCCTCACCAACTAAAAAAAAACAACTGCAATGCTCACTGTGGATTTCACTCCTGATTGTTGTACAGTGATCATGGTTACAAAGAGTACTTTTGGACACTTGGTGAAGCAAGAGAAGGTTTAGCTATGATACACTCATAACTGTGATACACCATGGTTTAAAGGACCATGACACACAACACTTAGGCTCACAGACCTGAGAGACAGAAGGGCTTTAGCTGCTTAAGGAATTACACCCAGTTACTAGCTTCAGTGAAAGAGAGGGGTAAAATGCATGAACTACATGCAAAGAACTGAGAGGTGGGTCCTACCTTCCAGTTATCATTCTGATCACTTGTGCTATATTTCTGTTTCTTCTGTTTCATTCCACCCCTGTCCTTGGGAATGCTAGGAAACGATGTTGATCTTTGATTCGTTGCATAACTAAAGGAAATGAGTTATGTGATTAAATAACACAGCTCAGTGATGCCATGGAACTATAGCCCTTTCGGGTGCCTTGCTCCTATAGCTCCTAAAAATCCTAATTATACATCTTCCAGAATGTACTTAATGTGACTAATAAACGGCATGACAACCACCCAGGATCACAATCAAAGTAACTTCTCAGTAGGCGTTTTTACTGTTTGAGTTCAGACACATAGTGGGTCTGATGTAAATATTGCTGCACATTAATGTTGTTGTAGTCCAATGACAATACCTGATAACATACCTTTGTGCAAAGTGCAATGGCTTTTCATCGTAGGAACATTGGAGCAGGAGTAGGCCATCTGGTTCTTCAAGTCTGCTCTATCATTTAATAAGATCATGGCTGATCTGGTTATGGTTTCAGCTCCATTTTCCTGTCTGTCCCCCATAACCCTAGACTCCCTTGCCGAATGATAATCTGTCTGTTAAATTCAAGGACCCATACAGCCTCCACTACTTTCAGGGGAAGAGAATTCCACACAACAAGAACCATTTGGGAGAGAAAGTTTCTCCTCATCTTTGTCTTAAAAGGGAGACCTCTTATTTTTAAACTACACCCCCTGCTTTTAGTCTTCCTCACAAGAGGAAACATCCTCCAGGTATCCACCCTATTGGATCTTATATGCTTCAATAAGGTGACCTCTCACTCTTCTAAATTCTAATGGGCCTAGCCTGTTCAATCTTTCTTGTTAAGAGAACCCCTTTATCACAGGAATGAGTCCAATGAACGTTCTCTGAACAGCTTCCCAAGCAATTATACCTTTTTTTAAATAAGGAGACCAAACTGCACACAGTACTCCAGATGTAGTCCACCAAGGCCCTGTACAGCTGCAGTAAAGCTTCCCTACTTTTACATTCCATTCCCCTTGCAATAAATGGCAACATTCCATTTGCCTTCCTAATCACTTGCTGTCTTTTGTCAGATTCTTTGGTGCATTATGATAACACTGTTACAATTCAGGCTCTCAACACTTAAAACAAATATAAAATAAAAACATAAAACACTAGAAATACTCAGCAGGTCTGGCAGTATCTGTGGAGAGAGAAACAGAGTTAATGTTTTATATGTTTATGACACTTCATTCAAACTCAGGTAGTTTTCATGTACCCTAACTGGAAGCTTGCATTCTAATGTGTGACATGAATGGGAATAACACATGACAAGGTTAACAATTACCCTTTTACTTCGTTATGCCGCACCACAGATTCAGGCATTTGACTCCACCAATTTAGACAGTTTCAAATATTTAATTGGAGAATATGAAAACTTGCAGTGTCAACAATTCCTGTAATAATTATGGCCAACAGTTTAGAATCAATGAGTGGCTTTAATTTTAATCAAAGTTGCTGCATGTATCTGGTTCAATGTAAACTGTTAGGTTTCTATTAAGTGTTGGCAGTGAGAGTGACTGAGCATTGTTGGACAAACACCACAGATGGAAAGTGTGAATTAGCCTTCATCCTAAAGAAATAAAAGGGATGGAAATTATTGCACTTAAATCTTATTTCATTCAGTTTGGATTCAAAAGCTTAGATGTCTGGATTAATATTGCAAAAGGGAACAAATGCTCAACCATCTAAAATCCTGTCAATGACAAGAGATAAAGAGCTGAAGTGTGCTGTTCAGAATTTAGCTCTATGTACAGGAAGAGTGGAGCAGGATTGCCTGGCTGAGGTGACAGTGCAGTAGCTTAAATCCTTAGCAAGGTTCTATACAAAGAGGTGGCAGGAGAATTTGCTCTGGAAGTCTTACAAATGGCATGCAAAAACTCGAAGGCCAGGGTGAAGACTTCAAGACTGGTCGCCCCTGTATGTAATGCAGAGTTTGATGGGAGGGGCAGTGAGCATGGGAGACAGAATCTGTAAGGAGCTTCTCCTCCAATCACAGATTCTGTCTCTCCTATGCTTCTGTTCTAGCTCTTCCAATCACAGGCTCCACAGGCAGAATCGATAATTGGAGGAGCAAGAAGGGTGGAAGGAAAGGAAGTGCATAAGTTACTACACAGAAGTTAGCTTTATTTTCCAGCCCAAATACATTTTTCAATTGCATACATTATGTTTCGATCTGTTACCATGTTTTGTAGTTTTGATTTTCATATGTTTTGATGAGGCTTTGCTTATTCTGAGAGACTTGAGATAATCAGAATATAGTTTCCTTTGAAACTATTTATTAAGAACTATTCACAAAGACCTCAGAGTCCGCACATAGTTTCCAGGACACACACAAGCTCTATGTCTTGATCTCTTGGAGCCTCTTAGTCATCTGACTCTTAATGTCATGCTCACATCATCAATACCATCATGGTGTCATTAACATAACTATTAAATCATTACTCTACATTCCCCACCAACACTCCCCCCACTTCCCAAAGTATAATCTCCAAATTGTTACATTATTTTGTTGAACTATTTACATTACATTCCCAATATCTGTAATTCTGCTGCAATGTTCAGAGTTTCCATCCAACTCCTACCTCCCCCGACATAAGACACTCCCTGGCCCTGACCACACCACCACCCCCACGCTGTCACCAAAGGCTCCAATCTCCAACAGTGTTGTCACCTTCTTGGTGGAAGTGGTTGGGCTCATGCGTTCCCTTATCTTCGCTTTGGATGAGCAACAGGGTGAAGACTTCAAGACTGGTCGCCCCTGTATGTAATGCAGAGTTTGATGGGAGGGGCAGTGAGCATGGGAGACAGAATCTGTAAGGAGCTTCTCCTCCAATCACATGTGGAATAGCAGCTTCTGACAACTGCCAATTCCTGGGTTGAGACCCTCACGACGACTTGACTATAAAAGCTGTGAAACATAACCAGTGAACAACTGACTCAAGGGAGAAATCTTCAGGACTTGGATGATCACATCCCCCTGAAAAGGAAGAGAACTGATATTTTCTCCATAGTAATCTTCTTCAGCATGGCACACTGAGGGAAGGCCTGAGAAAATGATGCATCTTCAACTTCGATGAAGAATTTCACAGTGGTACCATTCACTGCTGCTGTGACGATGAAAAGTAGTCAACACCTGAGACCTGAATAAATCTGGTAGATAAGGAGAAGAATGAAGAATATCCTGAAGACATTGCAGGATATGAAGGCAACTTCCCTGCTACTCTTAGGGTAGGATTTTCACTTTCTGTAGGTAGTGGCATCATTTCCATTCCATTCAGAGTGAGGCTGCTCCGCTGTGGGCAATGGAATTGCAGTGTCAGCATGAGAAGATAAGGCTACATCATCTTCAACAATGGAATAAACCTTCGGACCTGGATCTATATGAAGATTCTGCAAAGTGCTCTTCATCTGTAGAAGGTCTGTAGTTTTGGCCTCTGCTTCTTCACTGAAAGGCAACTTCAGTGTACCCATGACTTGCTGGTGAGATTCAAGTGTGAGCTTACATTCGTACGAACTAATAAGCTCTGAACTTCCTCTATTATTGGTTTGATCCAACTTAGAATTAAGCATCTCTTTCTCCCTGGATAGCTTACTGCTGTCAGCCGGCAATTGATGATGCATCAGTGGGCTCAGCAGGAATAAGTTGGCAAATTCACCTCTCTAGTACCTTCTTCAAAGGTAGGCTACTGGACCTCTGGGTGGGGAGGGTGGGTGGTTGCCCAAAGTCAGAAGAGGACTTCTGATGAAGGTGACATCTACCATCCTCCCCACCCGAGGCCTAAGCTTCTCATTTTCCGGCTTCCCCTATCCAGGTAAATCCTCCCACCTGCCTAGGAATTGAGGCTGGGCGGCAAACAGCTCAAAAATTGGCCACTTAAAGGCCTCAACTGGAGCAAGAGCAGGCAGCTTGTCGGAGGTTTACCCGCCCCAGCGTAAAATCATTGCGGGGTCAGGGCAGAGGGGAACTCAGAGGGAATTCTGTTCCTTCAATTTTACGCTCCACCCCCACCCCCTGCCTAAAAGCCCACCGGTGAGGGAGAAGGAAATTCAGGCCCAGAACGGTTTAAATTCTGCTCTGTATCCTTGGACTTCCAACTCTACAGACCAGAACTGTTTGTTGGCTTCTTTGATTTTGCCTAGGAATCATCAGGTTGGAAAGGTGCGTCCCCTATTTCTTGGGCCTCAAAAGGATCAGGAAGATATTCTAGCATTCTTCCCTTGAATTGTGTTTTAGATCTGCAGAACTGTTCAAAATGTCGATAATCTTCGCAGTGGTATTGTCTGTTGGCACATCTGGAACATTTTAAAACTCCTGAGGCGGGTTTGGTGAGCTTTTCGGTGGACAGGCTCCTGACTTTGATCCTACATACTGAATTAACCCTTCCTGAACCTCGACACCTCTCTGACTTACATCCTGATTCTGTCACAACTCTGCCTGCCTCGAAGGTCAAATCATCTTTGGATTATAAACAAATCTAACAGCATGTCATCGAGCATGTGGACTATGGTATGATCGTGAATTAACATGTCCTTTAAGGCTCCATAGACACAACTGCTAACCAGCCACTATAAATCTGTAATAAAGGGATCAATGGATTCACCCAGCCTTTGGCTCCTCTGATTGAATCTTGCTATATGATTAGATTATTCTTAGGGCTGAAGCATTTATTGGGAGCTCCCAAAACCTTGTAATAGAATGCCAAAATCTCCTTGACATCTTGTCATACCAGCACATCATCAGCTATGATCCCAACTGCATATAAAATGGCACAGACCTGCTATTACTATGCTTTTCCTTATAAACCCAAAGACATTTTGTACCTTTCAAACTGTCTCCTCCAGAGCTCCTATCACTGCCCATGCTGCAGACACTCCATATGTTGGCTAGGATAGTGGCTGTTCAATGGTTGTCAACATTGTGCATGTCTCACTTTGCCTTACCAAGGTACTTTTTGGTTTTGCTCTTCATCATTGCAAAGTCGATCAGTTCCAAAATCTTCACCCATGGGTTACCAATCTATGGCCTCAATTTCTTGAACTGTGGCTTTCAATACTGCTGCCATATTTCGATCTATTACCATGTTTTGTAGTCTTACCATACCTTGATGAGGCTTTGCTTATTCCATGAGAGACTCGAGATAGTTGGCATATGATTTTCTTGAAATTATTTATTAAGAACTATTTACAAAGACCTCAGGGTAATCACATGATTTCCAGGACACAGACTGTTCTGCATTTTGCTCTCTTGGAGCCTTTTAGTCACCTGAATCTTGATGTCATGCTTACATCATCAATACCATCATGGCCTCATTAACATAACCATTAACCCATTACTCTACACATTACATTGCAAGAAAGCTCAGGAGCCTGGATGGTAACTAAATAAGAATAAATTACCCAAAAAAAATTCTGCATCCTAACATTCAGATACTGAATGGCAGACCAATCCCTCCGTGCCAGCCTTGATTATTTCTTAACTCATGAAACAGTTCTGTTTCATATGAGCCCAGTTATGCTGTGATTGAGGGCTTGGGGAAGAGGGAGGCAGAGAGCAAGAGGGTCAGGGAAGCGGCAAGAGGGAGAGGTGGGGAAGGAGATAACGAGGCAAAAATAAATGAACCCATTTCCTCCAATAAACAGATGTTGGCATTGGGTGTAATATGTTAGTACCCAGTGTGCCAATATTGTGGAATGATTGGAAACGGCTGTATGAAATTCGCCAAATGTAGCTCTGAGTTGGAGAATGCATCAAGTGATAGGGTGACAGAAAAAGTCAATAACCAGGTGACTAAGATGTTCCAATCAATGCCCTTCTCATGAGGAATTACAAATTAATATAATGACCAGGAAGTCAAACATTTAGTCTCCCAAACGGAGAATGATAGCATGCTACGAAAGTGCTGAAGGGAGGGGCAGTACAACATCTGAGGTAAGACAAGTCTCATAGATTGATACAGCTTATGAGGCCATTTAGCCCATTAAACCTGTTCTAGCTCCTTAAAAGAGCTATCTAATTATTCTAACACCCCTTGTTTTTTCCCTATAGCCCTATAATTTTTTTCTTTTCAAATATTTGTCAAGTATCTTTTTGCTAGTAAATGTCATGCTTCCACCATCCTTGTAAATCATAACTTGCTGTATAAAATACTTTTCCTTATGACATATTTCATTGTTTTTCTAATATTCCTAAAGTTTTGCCTTCTGGTGAACGTCCCTTCTGCCACTGAAAAAAGTTTCTCCTTATTTACCCTGTCAAGACCTTTTATGTTTGTAATCACCTCTCATCAGCTGAAACTATAAATATTACAGTAAGGGGTGGTGGTGGTGGAGTCGTAATGTCACTGAACTAGTAATCCAGAGGCCCAGGGCCATGGGTTCAAATCCCACCACAGCAGTGGGTGGAATTTAAATTTAATTAATTAATAAATCTGAAATATAAATCTAGTCTCAGCAATGGTGACTATGAAACTATTTGGTTCACTAATGTCCATTAGGGAAGGAAATCTGCTGTCCTTATCCTACATGTGACTCCAGACCCACAGCAATGTGGTTGACTCTTAACTTGCCCTCATTTCAAGGGAAATTAGGGATGGGCAACAAATGTCCACATCCTATGAAAGAATACAGAAAAAAAATTGTAAATGCACACTAGAGTCAGGAAGCTGGTGAAGAAATGTAAACATGGGACAAGTTCCCCTTGGAAGAACTGCTTATGTTGTGATGTTTGCAGGATCAATGGGACAGCTACTGGACAGTTTACTTATCCCAGTTGTGACTGACTTTGTTCATACCAGTTGTTTATTTTTCTGATTGCATATGCTAGTTCCAAAATCCTATATTCTGTAGCTTCCCATTGAATACCATTGCTTGATTCAATCATTTACGAATGATATAAAGCTGCACCAGCCACATTGGGGTCTCCAGAGATGTGATGGGTATTACCCACGATTAACCATGCAAAAATTCATTTGGTCTATTACAAACTCACATAAACTGCTTTTTATACCTGTCTTTTCTGTTTCATTGTGTCAAATAGTTGGAGTTTGCAATGAATCTGATATTAGTTTACTATTGTAAATTGAGAATTACATTTAGAATTCAAATTTGAGAAAATACCAAGGCACTAAGGAAAAAAGGTATCCTGAGTTCCTCTTATAAAATTGAAAAAGTTGCCCACAAAAACCAAAAACTTGCTCCTGAAGTAGACCTCAACAAAATTAAGCTAGTCAACCTTTTTTTCCCTCAAAAAGATCCCTCGGAGGAAAAAAAAATTGACTCCTGGTTCTTACCAGGATAATGTCATAGATGATATTAATCACTCCTTCCAAGGGAATATAAAAATTGCTGCTTTTTTTATTAAATTCCAAAATCCCCAAATCAGGATAGTTGTATGATGGTGATAGGCAGATTCTGAAAACCGGTAAAAGATGCCTAGTGAGTTATAAGATGCTGGAATAGAAAATCAATGTTACAAATTGGCAAAACAACCAAATTAAGAAATGAAAAGCTGTAGCTGTTGTACTCTTTTCAGAGCTTTGCAAGCTCTCTCTCTCTCTAACCACTGCCCCTTAATAACCAATGACTTGAAGTAGAAGATTAGCCACAATTTTGGTGAATGGAGGAACAGGCTTGAAAGATTAAATGGCCTACTACAGCCCCTATTTCTTATAATGTCAGAAGTGGGGATGTTTGTTGATGGCAGCACAATATTCAGCTTCATTCACAATTCATCAGATAACAAAGCAGCTCGTGCCCACATGTAGCAAGATTTCGTCAACATTCAGGTTTGGGCTGAGATGTGACACAATTTCCAGACAATGACTATTTGCAACAAGAGAGAGACTAACAATCTCCCCTTGACATTTAATGGCATTATCATTGTCCAATTCCCCGACATCAACATTCTGGGAGCCACCATGGACCAGAACCTTAACTGGACCAGCCTCATAAATATTGCAGAGAGTGACTTACCTCCTGCCTACCCAAAGATTTTTCACCACCTATGAGACAAAAGTCAGGAGTGTGATGGATTGCTCACCACTTGTGCAGCTCTAACACTCAAGAAGCACAACATCACCATATCCACCACCTTCACATTCTACATATTCTCCACATTCACTGTCTCCACCTCTGGCCCAATGGAGTTGCAGTTTGTGCCATCCAAGGTGCATTACAGCAACATGCCAAGATTTCGACAGCACCTTCCAAACTTGTAACTTCTACCACCTAGAGGGGCAAAGGCAGTAGATACAAGGAAAAACCAACACCTTCAAGTTTCCCTGCAAGTCACACACCATCCTGAATATCCTGAATTGAAAACAAGTCTCTGTTCTTCATCATTGCTGGGTCAAAATCCCAGAAACCACCACCCCCCCACCGCCAAACAGCATTTTGGATGATGTATCTATACCACATCAACTGCAGCGCTTTAAGAAGGAGGTTCATCACCATCGTCTTAAGTGCAAGTAAGGATGGGCAATAAATACTGGCTTTGCCAATGATGCCTACATTCTATGAATGAATAAATGTTTTAAAATTACATTTTTCTATTATTTTGCATTTTTTTAGTGCCAGCAGTTGACCTGGCAATAAATCATGTTTTTTAAAAAAAATCAGTAACCCAATTAACTTCTCAAAGATTTTAAATATTAAAGAATGAACTCAATAGTATTTTTCTGCTAATTTAATGCATATTGAGAGAAGCAATGTAAAACAATGTCCTACGTTTTTGATTCATAGTCCTTCCAACTTGGTCCACCTGGAGTAGGAGCCATTACCTTAGCTAGTCTTTCTAGCATGAGAAGATTGGCTGTTTCAATACTGCCCTTTTTCATGGGGACTTCCTGTTAAAATAATCATAGTTAATTCAGCAAGTGAATACTTGGCAAATGGATGCTTCTGTGAAATATATAGGAGTCAAGGGAGTGAAAATTCTCATTGTATTATATACAGATTTTGTGCTCATGAATAATATTTTTATTTAACCTAGTGCAGCTTTTATGTACTAATGGTATTACCATCAACAACATTCTTGAGGGTTACCATTGACCAGAAGCATTACTGGGCCCACTACATACATATTATGGCTACAAGAGCAGATCAGAGGCTGGGTATTCCATGGTGTATGATTCATCACCTGACTCCCCAAAACTTTCCTACCATCAACAAGGCACAAGTGTGATGAAATACTCTCCACTTGCCTGGATGAGTACAGTTTCAACAATACTCAAGAAGCTCAACACCATTCAGGACAAAGCAACCCACTTGACTGGCACCCCATCCACTGGAGCTGCAATGTGGCTGCAAGATGTGCCATCTGCAAGAACCACTGCAGCAACCCACCAAAGTTTCTTTGGCAGCTCCTCCCAAACCTGACAATCAATTCTGTCACTCTTTTGCAAGGTCACTGCCAAGCCCCAAACTTCACAACTTGCACCCCGCAGAAAGATCCCATAGTAGCTACCAGCTACAGAGCTCAAAACAACTAACTGAATTAAGATGTAAAAAAGTAAGATTTAAGGCTAGGCCAGTGTTATATTTCATCTGCACAATGAATAAACTCTAATGATTGTTAAACTTAGAATCCTGATAATGTAAAGGCCAAAATCAAATGACCAATATGTTACTTTACTCAGCTCTGTTATTTTCTATTGTATTTATGCATTGTACTAGGAAAAATGATTGACTGTAACACTTACCTCAATTTGGTCCTCAGCCATGACAGAAGTTGATTTTAAGTAAACCTTTGATGAAATGAAACCTGAGGCTTCTATCACATAAGTAGGTCAGAGGCAGCAGGCTTAAGGGAACAGCACCACCTCTAAGTCACACGCCATTTTTCCTTGGAAATATATCACTCTTCCTTCATCATTGCTGGTTCAAAATTCTGGAACTTGCTCCCTAACAGTACTGTGGGTGTACTTTCACCATATGGACTGCAGCAGTTTAAATAGGGAGGTTACCGCCATCTTCTCCAGGGCAATTAGGAATGGGCAGTAAATACTAGCTTTGCGTGTGATATCCAGATTCCATGAGGGAATTACCATTCACCATTTGTTTCCTGATTTCGGCTACTGAAATGTTATGAATATTTAAACTACTCCCATACATCGGTCAGGTTTAGCTTGTTAAATCCTTGTTCTAAGGCATATAAAGGCAATGTGCATCTCCGTTGACTTCAGCCAAATTCATTATTAGAGACGGAGGGCAGTATGCAGAAAAGCAACTGAAAAAGTCATGCAGCGAGAGGCTTTTGATACTCAATTTGCTCCTCACAAAAAGTGCTACATTGATGGATGACCAAGTGAAAAAAAAAGGCAGGGAAGGACAGCCAGCAAAATATTAAAAAGACACATAATTCTCAGCCAAAAATGGAGTACCACCAAGTTTCTGACAAAGCAGCAGTCTACTTAACACAGAGCAGAGATGCAGAACACTTTTGTGTCACACCCAATTTTCCCTTTTATGTGGAGTCATACAACAATAATAAGTTGGCCTCATCTGTCACTACCCCAAAATGCCTGCTTGCTGGGTTTTTCAAAAACTGATTATGATCTTGAATATCCTTTTCGGTGCAACAGGGCTTGAATTGCAACACTTTAGGGATGAGAATCCACGTTATTAGGTGAGGAAGCCTAAGATTAACTCTGCATCTCTCCTACACGGCACATTGACAACATAGGTCAATGTTCTGCAGGTGGAACCTGTGTACAGACTGTGCACAAGGCTCATAAAGCTCTAGCATTTTATGTTATTAATAATAATAGTTCCAGAGAGCACCTGATGAGTGCTTTAAATGCTCAGTGCCTGCTTGAGGACTGATGAGAAATTGCTGGATGACATCCACCACAACATAGGTCCACCCTTCATTGAGAGATCTGCTGTAGCATGGCTTCTAAAATCCTATCTGTTAAACTGGTTCGCTCAGCCCCAAAAGGCATATTTAGCTCAAAAAAAAAGACAAATATTTATGGGCAGGCAACAATCCTTTAACAGCTCCTGACACCTGGTAATACTCTTGATCCCAGTGCTCCACCAGGCTATCATTGTTGCTATGATTCAGAGCACTGACTAAATGCTTTGGCCTGGGAAAAATCAGGAAAACGTGCTCAAAATGCCAGTTTCTGTGAAGTCACGCCCAAGTGACTTTGACCTTCCCGCCATCATAAGGTCAGAAGTGGTGTTGCTCACAGATGATTAGTGTAGTGTACCATTCAAGACTCCTCGGATAATAAAGCAGTCCATGACCTCATGCTGGACGACCTGGACAATATTCAAAATTGGGCTGATAACTGGCAAGTAACGAGTCTAAGTTAATGGCTATCCCCAACAAGAAGAAAATCTAATCATTTCTCCATGATATTCAATGGCATGACCATCATTGAATACCCCACCAATGGCCAGAAACTGAACTGGACCAGCCACATGAATACTGTGGCTACTAGAGCAGGTCAGAGGCTGGGAATTCTACAGTGAGTAACTCGTCTCCTGACTCCCCAAAGCCTGGCCACCATCTACAAGGCACAAGTCAGGAGTGCGATGGAATACTCTCTACTTGCCTGGATGAATGCAATTCCGACAACACTCAAGCGCAACACCACCAAGGACAAAGCAGCCCACTTGATCAGCACCTTAAGCATTCAATCCTTCCACCGCTGCACACAGATGCAGCTAGAAAATGTACTGCAGCAATTCATCAAGCCTCCTTCAACAGTATCTTAAACATGTGACTACTGCCACCTAAGAGGACAAGGGCAACAGACGCACTGAAAATTCACCGCCTGCAAGTTCCCCTCATATGACTTGAAACTATCACCATTCCATCAGTGTCACTGGGTCAAAAACCTTAAACTCACTTCCTAACAGCACTGTGGGTGTACCTACACAAGATGAACTGCAATGGTTCAAGAAAGTGGCTTGCCACCATCTTCTCAAGGACATTTACAGATGGGCAAAAAATTCTGGCCTTGCCAGTGACACTCATATCCCTTGTAAGGATAAGAAAAATTTCCATTCACTCATTTGCATAAGCCTAAACATAAAATTTCCCATGAATCAGTGTAATCAAGAAGTATTATCAATTATAATCAATTATTGACTGGAACAGACTAGTGGGACTTCAAGATTACTGAACTAAACTAACTTACTGAAAATTTCTTCAAATAATTGATTAAAGTTAAGAAACTGACCAATGTGGGCTTCAACTGACTGCTCATCACAGCTCAAGGACAGATTAAGTGACTGAATTTGAACTTATTCAAATGGTTGACAACTGATTCGGATACCTGAGAACTGACTTTAAGGTACTGTACCTTAAAGACATAGCATAAATTAGGCTTCAACTGATTGCTGGTCACTGCATTTGCAGGTCATTAACAATGGAGTAATGTGACCACAGAAGCCTGTGCACCCAAATTTCAGGGAGTACTGTGGTGAACACGCTAGAACAGATGCAATCAGCTGAAACTCTGCATGCTTATCTAGGTCAGTTTTATTATAATATAATAGTTTTTATAATATTTCTTCTCACTGGGGAGTGAGAAAGGGAGGGATAGCGCTGAATACTAAAACCAAATGACAGCAGCAGCTAAACAGGTCAGGGAACAACACTGACCCACAGAAGCAAGTAAAATAGCAGACAGTGGGAGATCATGAAGAGGGAGAAACAATCTGCGACAGAAATCACAGGCAAAAACAGGACGTGCAAAGGATTATGATATCAGTTATTTCCTCTATTCACTAATGCTAGCAAAAAAAGGTTTCCATTAAATATTCATTGTGACACCTGGCACACAATCTAATAGATAGATATTGGCCTGGATTTTGCGGTCAGTGGAAAAGCAATGACACTTGCTGCTGACCTCAAAGAAAGCAGCTCACAAAGACCTCCCACTCATTGCGGTGTGGATTCTCCTTTCCCAATTGAAGTTTGAATCTGGCACCAAGTCAAGGGGTGTCTTGGTGTGCAGCAGCAGTGAAATCATCAGCAAGCAGGTAAGCAGCCTATCCAATTGAAGCATTCACATACAGCACACAAATTAAAAGCACTTAATATTCTTCAATTTTAATTTAATTTCCAGATAGTCTGATTGTATTAAGATAGAAGTTAAAATAAAGGTAAACTTTAAAAAAAACAAAATATGAATTTTTGTAACATAATGGAGAAATTTGACATTCCACCAATATAAAATTAGCTTCTCAGGGTCAGCGAGAATGTTTAGCAATAATTACGAAGTTAGTGCAGTGCACCCAGTTACATCTCATTCAACAAAGTGTAACTTTCACATGGTTTTTACAGTAAGACTAACAACATAAGAGTGGAAGTTCTTGTCAGTTCAATTGATTTCTCATTGATTGCAGTATTGGCAGGAGAGAGGAGTGGTGAGAGGGCGGTGCCTCAACAGCATACCCTCTGCACCAGTGTAGAATCACTGATACCATCTACAGGATTTCCATGCGGCTCTGCACATGCATGGACTCCAGAAGTTGCTGCCAGTTTCGGTGCAGTAATGACAGCAATGCTAACAATTTCACCTTCATTACCACTGTAAAATCTGGGCCATTAGGTAAGAGTTATATATTTGCACCACTCCAAAAATCTATTTTAATTTACAATGGGACAGGACTTACCTTCAGCTTCAAGTCTTTTGGGCGGTTGCTATTCTGATTTGCTACATTCCTAGTTGGTGTAATTTTTGGCATCCTGGTAGCGTATTTAGGTGCACTCAGGCTAGAAGAAATCAGTCCTTTAGTTAACAATTAAAATACTGAAGTAAGTGGTTCCATTTATGTAGTTAGCTGCTGGGTATTTTAATTACACACTTAACAAGAAACATTTAAAGGGGACAAGTGATCAGGGATTTTTATTTTCTAATGTTAAAAAACACTTGCAAGTAACATAGAGATTCCTGGAACACACTTCCTTCAGCTACAGTGCTCAGTTTCCATCTCACACTTGCTAATGATCACATGGTAATGTAATTTGGCAGGTTATTTTATGTTTAAAACTTATAAAGAATCATCCGCTTGAGAAAAACATTTTCTCAAAACCACAGATTTAAAGTACATTTTCCAAGTATATGTATTACAAAAATATTTGGCCAATAGCTGGTAGTTAAGGAGGAACCTCATGAATGGAGCCTCAATATGAAGACAATTGCATCCATCCACAATCATAATATACTGAAAAGCAAAATATTTAATTCAAATTACCAATCAATGGATGTAATTTTTTCTAGTGAATGAACATAATTTGGATCGGATTGAAATGTTTAATTTATGACTTTTTTTTTGAAACAACGACCATAACTATTTTTCATTTATCTGAACACAAATTAACTTGTCTGTTCAGGGAGAAGAGTTACATTTCCTTGCAACACAGATGGTTCCTACATCAGTTCACCTAAAAATCAATCTATAATTTCCCAAATTGACCAGTAAATGTTATCCTTTCATCTACTATTGCTATCCAAGTACCTCCTATGTCTAAAATAGACATTTTAAGTGAACAGAACCATAGTATATATATTTTGCTCTATACTTTAATTAAAAAATAGGCTTCACATTTCTCAATGCTTCTGTAAACAAAATCCAGTATAAGACATGTTACTCAGGATTTAGCATAACCACAATGTTTACCGTGAAGATTTAGATACAGGGGGAGATGCAATATAAAGTTGGGTTTATTGCAGTTGACAGGGCTGTAGCAACATACTTCTCAATTTTTATGACAAATCATTGGTTACAATTCAGACTTAAAATTCACTCACAAACAACCTGCATTTATATAGTGTCTTTAAATAGTAGAACCCCAGGTGCTTAACAGGAGTTTAACCAAAAATGAGCACTAGCCAAAGGAAGGGGCATTAGGACAGCTGACCAAAAGTTTGTTCAGAAATGTAGGTTTTGATGAACACCTTAAAGGAGAAAAAAGAGGGAGGGGAGAAGCATAAGGTTTTAGAGATGGGAATCCAGTGAGAGTCAGGATACAGAAAGCAGAATTTTAGATGAGATCAAGTTTATGGAGACTGCAAGATAAAAGCAGCCCTTTCCAACCTGTAAGGCAATCCTGTTATATCAGTCATTATGCCCTGATTTTCTATCAGTTTGGCCACAGATTCTGGTGCTGGCCTAAATATTTTAGCCTGGTTTAGGTATGAGCCTCAATCTTATAGGAGGACTTATTCTTAAAGTGCTGCCCTGCAAAAACCTTAATAGGTGATTTTGCTGTATGAAACTTAGCAGCAGGGAAAGCACTAACTCTAATAATGAAGAGCCTGCCTATAATGACTGGCTCATTTAGGCAACCTTTACAGTCCACTCTAAATCCTCACGAGCTTTCGCTTAAATCTCAGCCTCTTCCTTCAGGTATCATTTTGACAACTGGTTTAATTTGTCCATTACATTCGAGTTTTCTGTTAAGAAGTTCAGTCTTTGCGTTCCAACATCGAAATCCCTTTGAGCACAGTCTGATGTTTGAAGAAGAGGCTTTAATTGTGACATCACTTCCTTGGAGCTCAAGAATGCATCAGAATTGTCCTCAATACTATATGCTGGTGAGTACATAAACTCAGTAGGGCTCCCACTCTGGCAAATACTGAATATGTGCCAGAGTGTACATCTAATACACTGGGCTCAGCTGTAATGAACCCTGATGAAGGCTTACACATGAGTAATGTCCCATAGACAAGGGACCAAAGAACAAGTAATGTCTGTGAAAGTATACCTCAGCAAAGAGCCATTGCCCTTATGAGCGAAGAGGAGAGGAAAAATCATTGGAAGAAATTTATATGTTTAGAATGACATTCAAGTCTACTGATAGGAAAACGCCTACACAGGTCCAGCATGAATTCGCTGATTTTCCTCATCTTAAAACAAGACCACATGGTTGCTATCTCAAAACTGTTCTAATTATCAGTTTGACAACACTGCAACAATATTAACCAGAAGTTTGAAATGCATTCCTATTGTGCTCACAAGATGTCCACCATGAGCTCCAGAGGATTAACAGAGAAGAATTTCTTCCCCTGGGATTAAATATTAAGGTAGGTGTTCAGAAAACAGATGAAAGATGTACCTGTTTCAATAAGCCAATTTTACTCTTTTTAATTTTTATTTTCATTCAAAAAATAACATACATTTTGTGAAATCGTTGTCCAGATCTGTCTGTCCAGATTATGTTGATCAGAGCCTATATATCATCACTTCAAACACTGATGTTTCAACTACATTTTAGTCATGAGGAGGATTTTAGCAAAGCAGGAAAGTGTATCCTTGAAGGTGGATAAATCACCAGGGCTGGATGGATTGTATCCTAGGTTGCTAAAAAAAAATATGCCAGGGAGAAAATAGAAGATGCTCTGAGGATCATTTTCCAATCCACAGGTGAGTACTAGGGGATTGCAGGTCTGTGAATGTTGCACCAATATCTCAAAAAGGGTGCGAGGAATAGGCCAGAAAATTATAGGCTGGTCAGTCTGACTTCGGTGGTGGGAAAATTATTGGAATCAATTTTGAGACACAGGATAAATTGTCACTTAGAAAGGCAATGATTGATCAGGGACAGTCAGCATGGTTTTGTTCAGGGAAGATCACGTATTACTAACTTAATAGGTTTTTTTGAGGAAGTAACAAGAAGGATTGGTGAGGGTAGTGCGGTGGATGTTGTCTACATGGATTTTAGTAAGGCATTTGACAAGGTCCCACATGGCAGAGTGGCCAGGAGAGGAAGATCCCATGGGATACAGGGGAAGGTGGCAAGTTGGATCCAAAATTGGCTCAGCGACAGGGAACAAGGGGTAATAGTTGATGGATGTTTTTGCAAATGGAAAATAGTTTCCAGTGGTGTTCCACAGGGCTAAGTATTGGGGCCCTTGCCGTTTGTTGTATATATCAATGATTTGGACTTAAATGTGGGAGGCATGATTGGGAAATTTGTAAATGATGTGAAAATTGGCCATGTAGTTGATAGTGAAGAGGATGGCTGTTGTCTCCAGGAAGATATCAATGGTTTGGTTAAGAGGGCAGAAAAGTGGCAAATGGAATTCAATCCAGAAAAGTGGGAGGGAAGGCAAACAAAACAAGGGAATACTCAATAAACAGGAGGATACTGAGAGGAGTTGAGATAGTGAGAGACCTTGGAGTGCATGCCCACAGGTCCCTGAAGTTGGCAGGTTAGATGGATAAGGTGACAAAGAAAGCATATGGAATGCTTTCCTTTATTGGGTGAGGTACTGAATACAAAAGCAGGAACGTAATGATGGAACTGTATAAAACGCTGGTTAGGCTAAAGCCGGAATTTTGTATACAGTTCTGGTCACCACATTACAGGAAGGACAGTTGCTCTGGAGAGAGGACAGAGATTTATAAGAATGTTGTCAGGGCTGGAAATTTGCAGTTATGAACAAAGATTGCATCGGCTAAAGTTGTTTTCCTTAGAACAGAGGAGGCTGCTTTGTGATCTAATTGAGGTGTACAAAATTGAGGGGCCTAGATGGGGTAGACAGGAAAACCCTGTTTCCCCTAGCAGAGAGGTCAATTACCAGGGGGCATAGACTTAAGGTGATTGGTAGAAGGATTAGAGGGGGCACGAAGAAAAACATTTTCACCTAGAGGGTGGTAGGCATCTGGAATCCACACCTAACTTAGTGGCTGAATCTGAAACGCTCAACTCATTTAAAAGGTACTTGGATCTGCACCTGAAGTGCTGTAACTACAAGGGTCAGGTACTGGAAAGTGGGATTAAAAATGAGCAGCTGGTTTATTTTTTTCTCTTTTTTGGCCAGTGGAGATACAATGGGCTGAATGGCCCCTTTTTTTCTATGTAACATCTTGTAGCTAACTGCAAGAGTTCTAAGAGAAAGCTGCTCTCCAGTGTATAAGTCCATTAGGCACAGGCTTGATTCTACAGGGAACATATAGCACAGATAGGCCTTTGTAACCATAAAACAATAGCATAGAAGGGCACAGTCGGAACATTAGTAGAGATGCGCACTGTAGGAGGTATACTGCCTAAATATACATGCAACATTATAAATAAGCTTGAGGGAAGCTAGATTCATTTCAAACTGCTGAGTTGAAACAGCTGACATTTTTTTATTGTTTCATGGGATGTGGCCATTGCTGGCAATGCCAGCATTTAGCACCCATCCTTAATTGCCCTCGAGAAGGTGGTAGTGAGTTACCTTCTTGAAGTGCTGCAGCCCATCTGGTGCAGCTGCATCCACAGTGTTGCTGGGAAGGGAGGGTCCCAGGATTTTGATCCAGCAACAGTGAAGGAATGGCGATATAGTTCCAAGTCAGGGTGGTGTGCAGCTCGGAAGGGAACTTGCGGGTGCTGGTCTTCGCATGCACCTGCCGCCCCTGTCCTTCCAGATGGTAGAGGTTGCACATTTGGAAGGTGCTGTCGAAGAAACCTTGGTGAGTTGCTGCAGTTGAAATGGTTGAAAGGTTATGGGGAGAGGGTGGGAAATTGGGGCTGAGGCCGAAATGAGATCAGCCATGATTGTAATGAATGGTGGGGCAGGCTCGAGGGGCTGAATTGCCTACTCCTGCTCCTAGTTCTTATGTTCTTATCTTATACATAGTCCACACTGCTGCCACTATGCGTTGTTGGTGGAGGGACTAAATGTCTAAATTGGTGGATGATGTGTTGATCAAGCGAGCTGTTTTGTCCTTGATGGTGTTGGGCTTCTCGAGTGTTGTTAGAGCCTCTCTCAACCAGGCAAACGGAAAGTATTGCATCACACTCCTGACTTGTGCCTTATAGATGGTGGATAGGCTTTGGGGATGCAGAAGATGAGTTACGCACCTCAGAATTCCCAGCCTCTGACCTGCTATTTTTAGCCACAGTATTTAACTAACTGGTCCAGTTAAGTTTCTGGTCACTGGTAACCCTCAGGATGTTGATAGTGGGGGAATTCAGCAATGGTAATGCAGTTGAATATTAAGGGGAGAAGGTTATATTTTCTTTTGTTAGAGATGGTCATTGCCTAGCACTTGTGTGGCACAAATGTTACTTACCACTTATCAACCCAAGCCTGAATGTTGGCCAGGCCTTGCTACATTTGAACACAGACTGCTTCTATATCTGGAGTCACAAATGGTGCTGAACACTGTGCAATCATCAGCGAACACCCCCATTTTTGACCTTATGATGGAGGGAAGGTCATTGCTGAAACAGCTCCAAGGTGGTTGGGCCTAGGATGCTACCCTGAGGAACTCCTGCAGCAATGTCCTGGGGTTAAGATGATTGGCCTCTAACAACCACAACCATCTTCCTTTGTGCTAAGTATGAATCCAGTTGGTGGAGAGATTTTCCCCTTACTCGCATTGACTTAGAACCATAGAAAAGTTACAGCACAGGAGGAGGCCATTCAGCCTATCTTGTCCATGCCAGCCCAAGGACACCCAGGTGCCCTTTCTAATCCCACCTTCCTGCACCCGGCCCATAGCCCTGCAGCTTACGGTACTTAAGGTGCAGATCAAGGTACTTTTTAAAAGAGTTTAAAATTTCAGCCTCTACCACCAACTTGGGGAGTGAGTTCCAGATACCCACTACCCTCTACGTAAAAAAGTTCTTCCTCATGTGCCCCCTTCACCTTCTGCCACTTATGTTTGCTGGAGTTCCTTGATACCACACTCGGTTAGATGCTGTCGTGATATCAAGGGCAGTCACTCTCACCTCACTTCCTGAATTCAGCTCTTTTATCCACGTTTGGATCAAGGCTGTAATGTGGTCAGGTGCCATGTGGTTCTGGAGGAACCCAAACTGAGCATCAATAAAGAAGGTTATTGCTTTTAAGTGCCACTTGATAGCGCTGTCGACAACACCTTCCATTACTTTGCTGATGATTAAGCATAGCCTGATGGGGCAGTAATTGGCTGGGTTAGATTTGGCCTGTTTTTTGTGGACAGGACATAGTTTGGCAATTTTCCACATTGTCAGGTAGATGCTGGGGTTATAGCTTGGCTAGAGGTGTGGGCTAGTTCTGGAGCACAACTCTTCAGTACTATTGCCGGGATGTTGTCAGGGCCCAGAGCCTTTGCTGAATCCAGTGCCTTCAGCCATTACTTCATATCACATAGAGTGAATCAAATTGGTTGAAAACTGGTATCCATGATGCTGGGGATCTCAGGAAGAGGCCAGGATGAATCATCCATTCAGCACTTCTGGTTGAAGGTGGATATAAATATGTCAGCCTTGTCTTTTGCACTGATATGCTGGACCATGCCTTCATTGAGGATGGGGATATCTGTGGAACCTCCTCCTCCAGTCAGTTGTTTAATTATCCACCACCATTCACAACTGTACGTGGCAGGACTGCACAGCTTAGATCTATCTAATCCACTAGCTGTGTGATCACTTAGCTCTGTCCATTGCATATTGCTTCTACTGTTTGGCATGCATACAGTCCTGTGCTGTAGCTTCACCAGGTTGACACCATGTGCCTGGTACTGCCAGGGTTGATCGACTGGCTTGATGGTAGCTGGAGAATGAGGGAAATGTAGGACCATGATGATACAGATTGTGGCTGAATACAATTCTACTGCTACTGATGGTCCATTTATGACAATCCGATAGCTTCATGGTGACCCATTACTGAGACTAGCTTTTAATTCCAGATTTACTAATTGAATTTAAATTCCATGTGTCCCCAGGGCATTAACCTGAGCCTCCGGATTACTGCTCCAATAACATTATCACTACGCCACCGTCCCCGATGTTAAAATAAAGCAAACTGCTTTTAGTGAGCAATACATATGACAAGGCTGAGTGGGGATTTTATTTCAAGGCATTCTCTTAAGAACTGACATTTATCCATTTAACTGTTAAAAGATTTAAAATGACTTGAGAGTAAAGGCTGTAACAACTTAATTCCACTAACTGAATCTCTTCATAGGGAAGATTGTAAAAGCAAATCTCCCTACCTCTTGAAATCATAATTGCTCCAGGTGGCAGCACCTGAGCGTGGGGCCATTATTGTAGCCAGCCTCTCTAGGATGGCGATATTTCCTGCCTCAATTGTGGCAAAGTCCTTCTCTGCCTGTAAAAATCCACACACAAACACAGATTTATGCAGCGGAGCCTCAGCATTTCAAACGTCAAGGGCCAAAAAGTTGTTCTTCTGATCAGGGATTCACTTTCTCATAGTTTTACCTCCACTGTCTCTATTTTGGCTTCAGACAAGACTTGGATATAAAAAAGTTGTACGGCTCAGATTGTTTTTACTATTGTAAACGTTAATTTGATTCAATTTATGATCCACGCATTATATAAGTGGACAGCTCAGTACAAAATATCTTAATATTTAGCTGAGGAATTGAATCTTGGGAGTGAGCCGTGGTAGCACTCTCACTTCTAAGTCAAAAGGTAGTGGCTTCAAGTCCCACTCCAGGACTTGAGCGCAAATATCATAGCTGACATTCCAGTGCAGGACAGGGGGAATGCTGGATGTGCTGTTTTTCGGATGAGACATTAAACTGATGCCTCACTCGTTCTCTCAGGTAGGTATAAAAGATTCCACGGTACTATTTCAAAAAGGAGAAAGGGAGTTATCCCCAGAGTCCTGGTCAATATTTATCCTTCAGTCAACATCACAAAATCGGATGATCTGGTCATTATCACATTGCTGCTTGTGGAAGCTTGTGTAAAAATTGGCTACTGCGCATCCTACATTACAACAGTGTCTATACTCTGGGCCAGTGCAACCACTAGGCAAACTGGATGGTTGCCTGAGAGGCAAAATTTGTGGGGGCGGGGGTGCAAAAAAACTGGATGACTTATTCATCAAACTACATAAGTAAACAAGCAGGCTTCAGCAGTGGAAATGAAAAGGTCCAAATCTACTGATATACATCCACATATATTGACAGACATATAGGTTTCCATTGCAATCTTTCCCAAAAATTTCATACTATATTCCTCACTCTGTTTATGCAACAGTTTTACAAATTTGTACATCCTAATGACTATTTGAAAACTGCAAACCTGTAAATAATATCCAAGAACGCAATTTCATCTTGCCCACTCTATCTTAATGATTAATGATTGTGTAAATTGTGCATAGAATCATCTAGCCACTGTTGCACGAACACTTGTATTACATAATGTGAGCCATATTAAACATCATAATCTGCATTTCTTTGAGTGCATATTCTGTGAAAAGTGTAGAACAATGAGAGTATACAATCCATATCATAATATTCCTCTTTTCCATGTAACAGGAATGTGTAGTTATAAATGCAGAATCTTTATTCATACTAATGAACAATATTCATTTTTGAAAGTTAATTATGAGGTGGGGGGAGTGCAGGAGATGCACGGCTGAAGATTCGCCTCAGATGCCTAATACTCTTGCACTGGTCCCAAACTACTTCAAAAGTACTACATTGGTTGTAAAGTGCTTTGGAATGCCCTGTGTCCATGAAAGATGACATATAAATGCAAGACCCATTATTTTGTTTGAGTTAAAAGTAGCTGCAGCTTACCTTCTGAGCCTTCGGCAATGGTTTTCTGGACATCACGCTCCTCGGTTCTTGTGAAATTAGAGGCAGCTTGCCATGCGTTGTTGGCGTGCCACTCCATCTAGAAGAAATCAGTTGCCCAGTGAAACAATGCCAGCAGTGAAATAACATCACAGTAACACTCTATTCTTATTGAAAAAAATTATTTTGATATCTTTTAAACACAGATTAAAAATTGCAACCATACACTTTAGCAGATTTTCTTATTACAGCACAGAGGAAATTATACCTGGATCATACACCAAACTTGGCAAATAAACAATGGACCAAATGTTGAAGAGCTGGGTGCAGGGTCCTACTATTAGAATGACCAATGAACTCCACAGGCCATTAATCCAGCAATTTATGGAGTAAAAGAGACATACCATGAGTTCTGATTCCCTGCAAATTGCTGGATGATTTGTGTAACTCCACAGTTAACCTCACCAAGGTCAATAAAAAGTTTGCTCTCGCCATGAATTTCTCCGTTGAATTTAACGGTGATTGTGAAATTGTGGGACTTACATTATTACAAATCATTCCCACGACACTCATTGAGGACTGGTAATGTCACAGAGGACCCTGATAATGAGGTGGTTTATGGTGCTCACATAACACTAAACCTTAAAGGCCCATAAAGAGTAAAATGAAGCTGTAGAGTCTCACTCCAGCAGTTAATAAGGTTCCTAGAAGGTTTTTGTTCTTTAGACATGTCTTGGTAGTCTCTTGTGCTAGTCTTGCCATCCACACTCATGTTTGTGCAGGAAGGCAATAATTTTCAGAATCCAAAGTTCCTTCGAAATACAAATTAGATTGCTTTATTTCAGAAAATAACATCTGGGACACGCATGTGAGTAGGTTGAGACATGACATGTTAAGTGCAGCAATCTCAGGAGGAAATAATTGACTTTGAGACTATGGTTCCCAAGCTCTCAAGCGCTGGGCTTTTCCTCGTGCCATTTCTAAGCCTGTTGTAAACTAGTGGGTAGAAAGTAATTACTATAGTCAATAACTCCACTATCAGCATGGTAGAAGGCAAGCAAGATGGATCTTGATCTTTTTTCATCTAGAAATTCCAACGTACATTCCTGTGAAAACAGTGCAATAGCATATCCACTGGGTGTTTCACTATTCTTGATCATGATAGATGGAACCACTGGTTTTTACAGTTCGTGGGTCACAAATGTTTGTATTTCAAACACCTACCCTCCCATTCATTTGCCTATGGCCTTCACAAATACAGCAATTTCTAAAGGAAACTAGTTTACAATGTCCTGTTCCTCTGCTTCCTTTGTCTCCTTTTTTTCTCTCTTTCAATCAACTCTCCTCCCTCCCTTTATTCTTTTCTCTGTCCCTAATTTAGCTCCAATTCACCATATTTCCTTGTCCGTCATTCGCTCTGTCTTTCTCTATCTAGTTCTTTCACTGGTCAAGAAGATAAGCCATTGAACAGAGTTCACGATGTCCCAGATACACTCTTATCAGATCAACATTCTAGCAATTTGCAATGTCAATATTGTGTGACATCATTGGTGAGAAAAAAAGTTTAACTATCAAATATCATCCACTTGATTGAAGTTTGAAAAAATGATTAAAAACTTAGAGATGGAAGGAAATTAAAAAATATAAAAGATTAAAAATTATAGTATGTACAATATACAATATGTGTGATGAGCCAGCCAGACTTGAGTTTTTCTGCTAAGAAGACAATTGAAGATAACTTTTACCAGTTATTTTTTAAAAAATAAATTACAGTAACTTATCTTTACATTGTACATTTAACATAATACAGCATCTGAAGATGCCTCACAGGAGCATAGGGAAACAAAATATGACACAGGTGGAGATATTGGTTGATCAAAGAGGTAGATTTTAAGAAATTACTGAAAAGACTACAGCAAGGTAGCAAGGTGGAGATTTATAGGAAGGGTGTATGAGAGCTTAGGGCCTAGGCAATTGAAAGTGTGGCCACCAATGGTGGAGTGGTTAAACTTCAGAATGCTCAAGGAGCCAGCATTAGAGGAATGCAGAAATCTCAGAGGGTTGTAGGGCTGGAGGAGATTATAGAGTTGGTTGGGGGAGGGGGGTGTGGGCAAGGCCCATGGAGGGATTTAAAATATAGGGTGATCTTTTTAATATCAAGACATTACTTGACTGGGAGCCATTGCAAGTCAGCAAGCACCGGGGTGATAGGTGAACAGGACTTGGTGTGAGAAAGGTCATGGACAGCAGGGATTTGGATGATTTCATGTATTTTTTTATTCATTCATGGGATGTGGGCATCGCTGGCTAGGCCAGCATTAATTACCCATCCCTAATTGATCTTGAGAAGGTGCTGGTGAGCTGCCTTCTCGAACCACTGCAGTCCATGTGGTGTAGGTACACCCATAGCACTGTTAGGGAGTTTATGGAGGGTAGAATGTGGGAGACCAGTCCCAAAAGCATTGGGATAGTGTTACAATCATGGTAAGGACTGTTAACACTTGAAAGAGAACTCCTAACACCCAACAATCAACTGACAGAACTATGCCACAAGATTTCACGTTTTTAAACAAAAACAAACTTTATTGTATATAAGAATAATTAAACAAAGCAATCACTGTTAACACTATAGATTATAATTGCCTATGTTATGAACTCTTTACTTCCTTTTACTTCTCCTGAAGAAGTCCCTTATACATTTCAACAATTTTGAAGCTTCATTCACTTCTTTAGGACCAACCCATAACGTATGCCATAGCCCTCCAGAATTCACTTTAATTCTCCTCAGTGTTCGAGCTGTTCTAGGGTCATCTTCTATGGGGATCTTTCCATTAGCTTTTGGCTAAGCGACTCTGTGGATGCCTCAGCTCCTTGATCTAGTTTCTGGGAGATACCCAACTGTGTTCTCACAGCTTCCAAGCTAAAACTGCTGACTGCTTTCTGACACAAGACTCTGTGAGAATTACTGTATATTTATTCCTCTAGCTTCAAGCTACAGCAAATCTTCCATCTGCTTCCACCCCAAAAAAAATCCAAACTGAACTTGAGCTCCACCCACATTCCACACAGTGAACAATAAAATTAGTATTCTCTCTGTTTAAAGCACAGGCCTGACATCTATCCAATGAGATATGGTTTACACCAAACCAAAACTGCACCTGCCTGCTTTCTGAGCAAACACCCAGATAACTTAAACAAAGGAACCTTCTAACCTCCATGACAACATGGCATACTTTGGGATGGTCTCTAACAGATATATAAACTAATTATTTTACCTTCAACTCAACTCTTTGATTCTGTAAGCCATATGAGCTTAAGGGCTCCACTAGAGGTCACACTGAAGTTGCATCTCACTCCAGGGTGCACTGCAGGTTCCCAAAATCCTATTGTATGGGCTTTACAGACAGGTGTTGCATTAGTATTGCTGTAAATTATTCAGCATTCCATGACTCTCAAAGAACACCATGACAAACAGCTCTTTATCACAGAATCTCACAGTGCAGAAGAGGCCCTTTGGCCCATCGAGTCTGTACCGAAACATGAGAAACATCTGATCTACCTACCTAATCCCATTTACCAGCACCTGGCCCACAGCCTTGAATGTTATGATGTGCCAAACGCTCATCCAGGTACTTTTTAAAGGATGTGAGGCAACCCGCCTCCACAACCCTCCCAGGCTACACATTCCAGACCATCACCACCCTCTGGGTAAAAAAATTTTTCCTCACATCCCCCCTAAACCTCCTGCCCCTCACTTTGAACTTATGTTCACTTGTGACTGACCCTTCAACTGGTCAGGGAACAGCTGCACCCTATCCACCCTGTCCACGTCCCTCATAATCTTGTACACCTCGATCAGGTCGCCCCTTCAGTCTTCCCTGCTCCAACGAAAACAACCCAAGTCTATCCAACCTCTCTTTATAACGTAAATGTTTCATCCCAGGCAACATCCTGGTGAATCTCCTCTGTACCCCCTCCAGTGCAATCCTATAATGTGGCGAGCAGAACTGCACACAGTACTCCAGCTGTGGCCTCACCAAGGTTCTGTACAACTCCAACATGACCTCCCTACTTTTATAATCAATGCCTCGATTGATAAAGGAAAGTGTCCCATATGCCTTTTTCACCACCCCACTAACATGCCCCTCCGCCTGCAGAGATCTATGGACACAGACGCCAAGGTCCTTTTGTTCCTCAGAACTTCCTAGTGTCATGCAGTTCATTGAATACTCCCTTGTCAAATTACTTCTTCCAAAGTGTATCATCTCACACTTTTCAGGGTTAAATTCCATCTGCCACTTATCTGCCCATTTGACCATCCCATCTAAATATTCCTGTAGCCCAAGACACTCAACCTCACTGTTAACCACCCGGCCAATCTTTGTGTCATCTGCAATTTATCAATTAGTTTAGCTCAGTAAGCAACTCTTGTCTGGATCTTTGGACTCAGCAGTTGCTACACATTTGTCCTTAGCTTTTCCTTTCTCTTATTAATGCTGGCGTGGTGCCATCTCCTTCTCCTTCACCAAATATTCTCTCCTAACTCTCCCTATCCAATTTTCCTGTAGTGAATGTTCTTGTGCTGTTGCTTGCAGGATCTGCGGTGCTTGGCAGGCGTTCATGGCACAGTGCTGTTTCCTACACATCTCTCGTGCCAGCATCCTCACCTTGGAAGCCCCCTATGGAAAGATAGTGGCGTAGTGGTAATGAATGGGCTTAGTAATCCAGAGACCCAGGGTAATGTTCTCGGGACATGGGTTCAAATCCCACCACGGCAGCTGGTGGAATTTGAATTCCATTAATAAATCTGAAATATAAAGCTAGTCTCAGTGGTGGTGACCATGAAATTATGATTGATTGTTGTAAAACCCAATCTGATTCACTACTGTCCTTTAGGAAGGGAAGGAAATCTGCCATCCTTAGCTGGTCTAGCCTACATGTGACTCCAGACCCAAAATGTGGTTGACTCTTAACAGCCCCCGATGAAGGGCAATTAATGATGGGCCATAAATGCTGGCCTTGCCAGCAAAGTCGACATCCCATCAACAAATTTTTTAAAATGGTGTATGTTACCACGGAACATGCAGCCAATGACTGCATGAAGTAGCAAAGCCAAACATGATGCCTTGAGCAGCAAATGCTGTTGTTCACTTAATGAGTTTAAAGGGCTAGCAAGTAGAGGAGACTGAAGAGAACATTTAACATGTTGTACTGGCACCAAGGGATCAAGCTCTTCCACACGCATTCCATCAATAGATGCTTTCAGCATTAGAATTTAAAACAAGATCCATTGCAATGTTCCAGCCCACACTACAACTGGTGAGAAAAGAAGACTATACAGCTAATTTGCCATAATGCTAAAACAAGCAAAGAGAAGCAGCAATTCTGCAATTTTTTCCTTTAAAAGACTTGGTAGTCAGTGCAAGATTTCAGGATTGTGTCCATTGTTGACACAGCACATGCTATGAACTTAATGGCTGCTGCATGATTACTTGCCTTTGAGTAAGCATCCTTTAGCCAAACCTAGTTTGGCATTTTTCATCTGCCAGAAAATATCTTTGCTCATTTGTTCTACATGAATGAGAAACTGCACTGACATGGCTCACCATCTCCTGCCATCTGCCATTCATGTACCACCTACAAGGTGCACTTCAGAAACTCACCAAGCCTCCTTAGACAACACCTTCCAAATCCACGGCCACTACCATCTAGAAGAACAAGGACAGCAGATACATGGGAATACACCATCTGGAAGTTCCCCTCCAAGCCACTCACCATCCTCACTTGGAAATATATTGCCGTTCCTTCACTGTCGCTGGGTCAAAATCCTGGAACTCCCTTCCTAAAAACGCTGTGGGTGTACCTACACCATATGGACTGCAGCAGTTCAAGAAGGCAGCTCACCACCTCTTCTCAGGGGCATTTAGGGATGGGCAATAAATGCTAGCCCAGCCAGCTAAACCCACATTCCTTGAAAAAAAAATTCTGTCCCATCAGCGTTAAATACTGCCATCTTCTTGCATTGTACCCTTCTCCGGCATCACATTCAGGCTTTCTTCGCTAAAAGCAGGACTCCTCACTGTGGGTTCACTGAGAATCAGCAGCAGCAAAGGGCTAAACAAAAAAGCTTTTTCTCCTTCAAAGAGCTGCGGCACTATGGATTCTCCACACACCATAGGCTCCATGCTTGTGGACAGTGAGTAGAGGACACGTTAAATATTTCAATTACCTAACCTTGTGGGGGTGGAGGCCGCTCCAGTTGTGTGCGAGTGCACACGAGTTCCTGGGGCTTGAGAGGGGTTCCCTCACAATCAGGAACTCAACCCTTTGTTTTCGTTATAGGGTAAGCAGGAAGAGAAGCATGGAAGGAAGAAAGCAAAGTTCAGGGCATCCTTGATCATATAAGAATCTATATAATTGAAACCAGAAGTTACCACAGAGAAGTTAGAGTCTTGCGTGATTCCTACAGGCAATATATTTTATTTTATAGCGCATGACAGCATGCAAGGAAGTTATTAAAGAGAATTAGTTGATGAAGGGAAAATATTTGCCACAAAAGAAGAAACCAAGTTCCATGGAGGTAGCTTCAGCAATGGAGTCGATGCGGAAGTTAAACTTGAAATAAGAGGTGATGGGATCAAAATATCGAAAACTGAATGTCTAAAGATAGAGTCATCACAAGTGTAGTAAACTGTATGTTGGGTTTGCAGAAAAAAATGAAGAAACCACACCTTTGAAAAATTGAAATTATTTCAGGTGAATTGCACCAGTTATCCGCTTCATTTGGGCAGAGCTAGGGTTTCCTGGAGAAGTAGGGGTAGATACTTCTTGTATTTGTCATCTGTTGTAAGGTGGCCGAGTTGTACTATTAATGATAGAGTTGATCAGCAGACACTTCTTGGGTGGAAACTTCAAGTTTATTTACAATATACTCAGCAGCAACTACATGTGTGCTTCCAACTCCCAACTCTATCTCTACACTGACTGTTGAGGTAGCCTGTGCTACTCTCCTATTGGTTACTACAGATCATGTGATCTTGCCTAACAAGTATTATTCTTAAAGGTACATTATACACTAAATAAAACCATAATACCACACCATCCTTATGGGTTACATCACATATATAAATTCCCACTAGTTCCACCTCTGTTGCCCTATGTGCATGCAGCTGGCATAATTGGTGGCCACAACATGTGGAAAAGCCAGTTTCCTTATAGCAACTGACTTTTTAAGAATATAGCTCTTGTTGGAAAAAAGGGTCTTTCTCTTTTCTTAAAAATTCTCTTCACCCATCACTCCTACCAAGTAGCTCCCAGCTGCCAAATATACCATCCTCTAACCCAACTAACTGACCGCTACTTCAGGAAATGCCTGACCTTCAGGAATTCAGGCAGGCTCAGAGTCTCCCACAGCTAAAGAATGGACATCTTATTCCGCTGTTACAATAGCACATCTGAACTGCCAATCTCAGGGCCCTAAAATGTTCTTGCACTGTTGAGACTACATGTCGCTGTCGCTGCACTGTACCAGTGGAAAAGGGCATTAAATCAGAAGGAATTGCATAACCTTAGAGTTATGAAATAATGGATAGAATTGTATCAGAAATAGAGAAGACCACTTATCTGGAAAAAGAGGGGACAAAGCCCTGGATAATCCCTGAATTGATAAGAACAAATGATCTGTTAGCCAAAGCATGGGACTATTTGAAAGGAAGCTAAATACCCATTAACATAGCTTTAATTAGGCTTTATAATGGCAACTTACTTAAAAGAGCAATGGCAAAGATTTTGAAGATATCCAAAGTAAGGTAGATGACCTAAATTCAAGCACAGAGGTTCAAATATGGGAAATCCAAGTCAAAAATAAGCAGCTCTGTGGCGCCAGCCATGCTGAGAGCCATACCGGCCATCATAGATTAAAATAGAGATAAAAACAAAAAAACTGCGGATGCTGGAAATCCAAAACAAAAACAGAATTACCTGGAAAAACTCAGCAGGTCTGGCAGCATCGGCGGAGAAGAAAAGAGTTGACGTTTCGAGTCCTCATGACCCTTCGACAGAACTTGAGTTTGAGTCCAAGAAAGAGTTGAAATATAAGCTGGTTTAAGGTGTGTGTGTGGGGGGCGGAGAGATAGAGAGAGAGAGAGGTGGGGGTGTGGTTGTAGGGACAAACAAGCAGTGATAGAAGCAGATCATCAAAAGATGTCAACGACAATAGTACAATAGAACACATAGGTGTTAAAGTTAAAGTTGGTGATATTATCTAAACGAATGTGCTAATTAAGAATGGATGGTAGGGCACTCAAGGTATAGCTCTAGTGGGGTTTTTTTTTTATATATATATAATGGAAATAGGTGGGAAAAGGAAAATCTTTATAATTTATTGGAAAAAAAAGGAAGGGGGAAACAGAAAGGGGGTGGGGATGGGGGAGGGAGCTCACGACCTAAAGTTGTTGAATTCAATATTCAGTCCGGAAGGCTGTAAAGTCCCTAGTCGGAAGATGAGGTGTTGTTCCTCCAGTTTACGTTGGGCTTCACTGGAACAATGCAGCAAGCCAAGGACAGACATGTGGGCAAGAGAGCAGGGTGGAGTGTTAAAATGGCAAGCGACAGGGAGGTTTGGGTCATTCTTGCGGACAGACCGCAGGTGTTCTGCAAAGCGGTCGCCCATTTTACGTTTGGTCTCTCCAATGTAGAGGAGACCACATTGGGAGCAACGAATGCAGTAGTCTAAGTTGGGGGAAATGCAAGTGAAATGCTGCTTCACTTGAAAGGAGTGTTTGGGTCCTTGGACGGTGAGGAGAGAGGAAGTGAAGGGGCAGGTGTTGCATCTTTTGCATGGGCATGGGGTGGTGCCATAGGAGGGGGTTGAGGAGTAGGGGGTGATGGAGGAGTGGACCAGGGTGTCCCGGAGGGAGCGATCCCTACGGAATGCCGATAAGGGGGGTGAAGGGAAGATGTGTTTGGTGGTGGCATCATGCTGGAGTTGGCGGAAATGGCGGAGGATGATCCTTTGAATGCGGAGGCTGGTGGGGTGATAAGTGAGGACCAGGGGGACCCTATCATGTTTCTGGGAGGGAGGAGAAGGCGTGAGGGCGGATGCGCAGGAGATGGGCCGGACACGGTTGAGGGCCCTGTCAACGACCGTGGGTGGAAAACCTCGGTTAAGGAAGAAGGAGGACATGTCAGAGGAACTGTTTTTGAATGTAGCATCATCGGAACAGATGCGACGGAGGCGAAGGAACTGAGAGAATGGGATGGAGTCCTTACAGGAAGCGGGGTGTGAGGAGCTGTAGTCGAGATAGCTGTGGGAGTCGGTGGGTTTGTAATGGATATTGGTGGACAGTCTATCACCAGAGATTGAGACAGAGAGGTCAAGGAAGGGAAGGGAAGTGTCAGAGATGGACCACGTGAAAATGATGGAGGGGTGGAGATTGGAAGCAAAATTAATAAATTTTTCCAAGTCCCGACGAGAGCATGAAGCGGCACCGAAGTAATCATCGATGTACCAGAGAAAGAGTTGTGGAAGGGGGCCGGAGTAGGACTGCAACAAGGAATGTTCCACATACCCCATAAAGAGACAGGCATAGCTGGGGTCCATGCGGGTACCCATAGCCACACCTTTTATTTGGAGGAAGTGAGAGGAGTTGAAGGAGAAATTGTTCAGCGTGAGAACAAGTTCAGCCAGACGGAGGAGAGTAGTGGTGGATGGGGATTGTTCGGGCCTCTGTTTGAGGAAGAAGCTAAGGGCCCTCAGACCATCCTGGTGGGGGATGGAGGTGTAGAGGGATTGGACGTCCATGGTGAAGAGGAAGCGGTTGGGGCCAGGGAACTGGAAATTGTTGATGTGACGTAAGGTGTCAGAGGAATCACGGATGTAGGTGGGAAGGGACTGGACAAGGGGAGAGAGAAGGGAGTCAAGATAACGAGAAATGAGTTCTGTGGGGCAGGAGCAAGCTGAGACGATCGGTCTACCGGGGCAGTTCTGTTTGTGGATTTTGGGTAGGAGATAGAAGCGGGCTGTCCGAGGTTGGGCGACTATCAGGTTGGAAGCTGTGGGAGGGAGATCCCCAGAGGAGATGAGGTCAGTGACAGTCCTGGAAACAATGGCTTGATGTTCAGTGGTGGGGTCATGGTCCAGGGAAAGGTAGGAGGAAGTGTCTGCGAGTTGACGCTCAGCCTCCACGAGGTAGAGGTCAGTGCGCCTCGTGGAGGCTGAGCGTCAACTCGCAGACACTTCCTCCTACCTTTCCCTGGACCATGACCCCACCACTGAACATCAAGCCATTGTTTCCAGGACTGTCACTGACCTCATCTCCTCTGGGGATCTCCCTCCCACAGCTTCCAACCTGATAGTCGCCCAACCTCGGACGGCCCGCTTCTATCTCCTATCCAAAATCCACAAACAGAACTGCCCCAGTAGACCGATCGTCTCAGCTTGCTCCTGCCCCACAGAACTCATTTCTCGTTATCTTGACTCCCTTCTCTCTCCCCTTGTCCAGTCCCTTCCCACCTACATCCTTGATTCCTCTGACACCTTACGTCACATCAACAATTTCCAGTTCCCTGGCCCCAACCGCTTCCTCTTCAGCATGGACGTCCAATCCCTCTACACCTCCATCCCCCACCAGGATGGTCTGAGGGCCCTTAGCTTCTTCCTCAAACAGAGGCCCGAACAATCCCCATCCACCACTACTCTCCTCCGTCTGGCTGAACTTGTTCTCACGCTGAACAATTTCTCCTTCAACTCCTCTCACTTCCTCCAAATAAAAGGTGTGGCTATGGGTACCCGCATGGGCCCCAGCTATGCCTGTCTCTTTATGGGGTATGTGGAACATTCCTTGTTGCAGTCCTACTCCGGCCCCCTTCCACAACTCTTTCTCCGGTACATCGATGATTACTTCGGTGCCGCTTCATGCTCTCGTCGGGACTTGGAAAAATTTATTAATTTTGCTTCCAATCTCCACCCCTCCATCATTTTCACGTGGTCCATCTCTGACACTTCCCTTCCCTTCCTTGACCTCTCTGTCTCAATCTCTGGTGATAGACTGTCCACCAATATCCATTACAAACCCACCGACTCCCACAGCTATCTCGACTACAGCTCCTCACACCCCGCTTCCTGTAAGGACTCCATCCCATTCTCTCAGTTCCTTCGCCTCCGTCGCATCTGTTCCGATGATGCTACATTCAAAAACAGTTCCTCTGACATGTCCTCCTTCTTCCTTAACCGAGGTTTTCCACCCACGGTCGTTGACAGGGCCCTCAACCGTGTCCGGCCCATCTCCCGCGCATCTGCCCTCACGCCTTCTCCTCCCTCCCAGAAACATGATAGGGTCCCCCTTGTCCTCACTTATCACCCCACCAGCCTCCGCATTCAAAGGATCATCCTCCGCCATTTCCACCAACTCCAGCATGATGCCACCACCAAACACATCTTCTCTTCACCCCCCTTATCGGCATTCCGTAGGGATCGCTCCCTCCGGGACACCCTGGTCCACTCCTCCATCACCCCCTACTCCTCAACCCCCTCCTATGGCACCACCCCATGCCCATGCAAAAGATGCAACACCTGCCCCTTCACTTCCTCTCTCCTCACCGTCCAAGGACCCAAACACTCCTTTCAAGTGAAGCAGCATTTCACTTGCATTTCCCCCAACTTAGTCTACTGCATTCGTTGCTCCCAATGTGGTCTCCTCTACATTGGAGAGACCAAACGTAAAATGGGCGACCGCTTTGCAGAACACCTGCGGTCTGTCCGCAAGAATGACCCAAACCTCCCTGTCGCTTGCCATTTTAACACTCCACCCTGCTCTCTTGCCCACATGTCTGTCCTTGGCTTGCTGCATTGTTCCAGTGAAGCCCAACGTAAACTGGAGGAACAACACCTCATCTTCCGACTAGGGACTTCACAGCCTTCCGGACTGAATATTGAATTCAACAACTTTAGGTCGTGAGCTCCCTCCCCCATCCCCACCCCCTTTCTGTTTCCCCCTTCCTTTTTTTTCCAATAAATTATAAAGATTTTCCTTTTCCCACCTATTTCCATTATATATATAAAAAAAAACCCCACTAGAGCTATACCTTGAGTGCCCTACCATCCATTCTTAATTAGCACATTCGTTTAGATAATATCACCAACTTTAACACCTATGTGTTCTATTGTACTATTGTCGTTGACATCTTTTGATGATCTGCTTCTATCACTGCTTGTTTGTCCCTACAACCACACCCCCACCTCTCTCTCTCTCTCTCTATCTCTCCGCCCCCCACACACACACCTTAAACCAGCTTATATTTCAACTCTTTCTTGGACTCAAACTCAAGTTTTGTCGAAGGGTCATGAGGACTCGAAACTTCAACTCTTTTCTTCTCCGCCGATGCTGCCAGACCTGCTGAGTTTTTCCAGGTAACTCTGTTTTTGTTATAGATTAAAATAGAACTTCTAACATGATTGCTAATTTAAGAGTCAAACAGGAGTTAACTAAGAGCAAGAAGTAGTTAGAAAGGGAATGTAAACAATCCAGCAGAAGCAGAAATAGTACAAAAACAATGACCTACTTTTCTTTCTTGTAGTCATTCCAGCTGGGTCCTCCTGGGTGGGGAGCCATTATGTCAGCCAACCTTTCCAGCATTAAAATATTTTCGTTTTCAATCTGCGTTCGTTGGAACTCAAGCTTCTACAAGAACAAGTGGAGTCAATTCTATAATTGTATATTTGAATATTCCTCTAAAATTAGATATTGACAAAATAAACTAAATTCCAACCATAGCCTTTATAGGTTATCCAGCTCATCTGGCATCATGACCTTGAGGTGCCCAAACAGATTTTAACTCTTTAGTTGGATTATGTTGCAACCTCATAACTTTGCAGAGCAACAATTTTCCTTTTCAATAATTTGCTCAGGTCCACGATGGAATAATAATTTGCTCAATTCCAGTATTTCGTATTTTTTTGGCAACTCTCAAAACAACAGTAGCTGATGAGTGTAAGCTATAGGTTATAGCTATAGACAATCATTTTCTCCTGTGGTCCACTTAACCTTGAATTTTGGTTGGGCTTGTTAGCACTCTTGTCTCAGCAAGAATGTGTTGACTAAATAACAGTGTCTCACATGTCAATGCCATAATCAGGGAAGGCTATATTGTCAGAGATATTCCCAATGAGACATCAGCTGAAACTTTCATTTGACTATTTCAGTGCATTCAGGCAGACAAGATTGTATGGCACTATTCAAAGAGAGAACAAAAAATGTCTGCTTGTATCTTGACCACCATTCTTTGCAGAATCAACATTGCCAAAAACATTGTGGCATTTTACATGCTCACTTACACAACCACAGTAACTGCATTTCAAAGTAATTTATTGTATATGAAATGCTTTCAAAAGAATTTCTGAGAAATGCAACAAGGCACAGGATAAAAGCAAGTCTTTCTTTCCTCCAAAAAGGCTATAAAGCTTTAGCCATTAAAGGGGAAACAACCTAAGGTGTTTTCATTCATTGATTATGTTAACAAGGAATTGTACTAGTTTAAAAGGAGAACACATCCTATTTGGTAGCTGCATTTTCTTCCTCTGAAACATTGCTGCAGATGCTAATTAGTTTCTTCAGCGACTGGAACTGAGTGCCTCTTTGGGGCTCGAGATAGTCTTGGGCAACAGCCCTTTATGACCTATGATTGTTAAGATGACACCAGAGCTGAACATATTGAACAGCTAAGGCTAGGTCAAAATCTTTCCTGAAGCTTAAGTTATTTGTATCCTACCTTCTGCCTGAGCTTGGCTTCTTCTCGATCATATTTTGGTGGCCTGTAAGAAAAAAGTTACATGATCAAAGAATTCAAGCAATGATTTATGACTACAATATGTCTAATATCTATATTAGTTTGGATTCTGTGCTTAAGGTCACCTTCCAGGAAACTTCTAAGAGAACAATGGGCACTTCTTACAGGTCCAATCATCTAAAGACACAAAGAAATTTCAGGGTTCGCAGCTTGATTCACAAGTTACCCTCCCAGGGAAAAGGAAAAGGTATGTTTGTTTTTTGTATATTCTGGCGGGAGCCCTAAAGGATTTAAAAAAGAACTTTCCTAATTAAAGTTGCCTGAATAATCTCAACATGGGATAACAAGACAAGAATCAAATCTGTAAACTGAGAGGGGAAAGAATTCATATCAGAATCAATTTCTACATTTTACAGGATATCAAACTGTTGCAATGAACTTCATTGCTATGGGAAATGTACAATATCGTATTTTTCTTTTAAAGGATATTTTGATACATCACATGTGTTTCAAGTAATCTTGAGAACTCAGTGGTTTAAAAAAAAGGAATTGAATAGGAAGAAAAAATAAAGGAGAAGGAAATGGAAAGAAGAGCAAATGGAAAAATAAATAGACACACAGGGCAATGAAGGAATTTAAGATAGCGAAGGCAAAGATAGCCAGGAATGACAAAAGAGAAGGAAGAACAGTAACAAGGTGATTTGGAAAGCAAGAAGTTGAGTACAAATTCCTGAAGAAAACAATGAAATAGCTAAACTGTTACAGAAGAAATTTTCATTTCCTTAGAGTTGTTATTACTGCTGAATAACTGGGCTCATGGGGGAACCCACAGGAAATGGGAGGGAAACGTCCATGGTACAGCAAAGTTTGATGAAGTAATGAGATTGCCCAAGTCTTCAATTTAGCAACAGGAAACAGAACCCACTGTGTTTCTCTGTTTTATTCTTCCAGTGGATAGGCAACCTCCAAAGACATCAGAGTACCTGTAGTGTATCATGAAACTATGTCCTCACGCTATGGGTGGAATCGTCCCAGATTTGCTAAGTGCGGTAGCAGGCAGGAAAAATGACGCTTTACCCACTGACCACAATGGCAGGTTTTTGTGTGGGTACTGAAAACATGCCGTCTCATCGGTGGGTAGCCTGATTTGTCCGCCACGCAATTACCTCACCACTTCCTAACACCGGGTGCTGCGCACACTGTTCTCCATGCTTGCAGCCCAGGGCTGCTCCAGTGAAGACATGGCCTCAAAAGCCAAGAAGAGTGCAGCCCCCTGATTCAGTGACACATCCCTTGGATGCCTTCTGGATACCGTGGAGGCCTGCTGCGATGTCCTCTGCCCCCGCTCTGACCACAGGAGGCCCCATCAGTCTCATCACTCCAGCTTGGGAGGTTGTGGCAGAGTTGGTCAGTGCCAACGTGGCACACAAGAGGTTGGCCATCCAGTGCAGAAAATGAATGATCTCATTCGTGCTGCCAGGGTAAGGCAACCATCTCACCATTCTAATCTCACACACGCACAAGGCTATCACACATTCACTGGCATCTCACACACTGCCAACTCAAGGGACATCACCACTCACACACACATCCAAACATCTCCATCTGGCCTCATCTCCTCTGGGGACCGCCTCCTCGGCCTTCACCATCTTGAGGCCACATGCACAGATCAAAATGTGCCCAACACATACTGTGGGATACCACTCACCTTCCCCAGTGCAGCCCTCATCCTGCAGCCTCTTCCCTTGCCTGAAGCCACTTCTCCCCCTTCCCCAAGCAAGCCCCAGCACTGCAGCTGTTGAAAAGCCACCCCTGCCTTACGGCTGGTCTGGTAGTCTGAGGCCTGCCCATGAGCCCCACTAAAAGTCATGTGGTGCTGCCTGTGAAGCCTGGCACTGGTGATCACGAGTGCTGCCCGAAGCAAAGTAGGCAAACAAACCTCGAAGCCCCAAGTGAAGTGCAGCTCACCAGGTGCATGTCGCTTATGTACAGTTGTGAAATACGCCAGAATGCAATCAGGCCAATGTGCCCGAATGAGCCAGCATTTGGGTGAGGGGGGGGAAGAGATGATTTCGGCAAGCAGGGCTTATAATGAGATGCTAAAGTATTAAAATTAGGTTCCCAACATGTGGCAGCAGGAAATGCGGCCCACCATTCATGGGTGGAGTTGACAATCGCAAACTGGTTTCGCGGCAGCCTAAAACCAATTTTTGGCCTTTTGCCATATTATCTGCTCATGCCCCCACCAACGGGACAAGACAATGCTGCCCTATATTTTTATGAAATATACATATATCATCATGGCTACTTCTTAACATTTCAAAAACTGGAAAATTACTTTTTAAACATGGCTGAACCCATGTCTGGTTGTGACCTTTGAGGAGCTAATCTAGCAGTACTGAAGAAATTTGCACCTCGTTATCTCTGAAGCGATGCTAAAGACTCAGTGGGCTGCAGAGACCAAATTCAAAGGTAATTATACAAAGGTTATCTACGTTTCATAAGCCAGGCCTGACCACTGGAGCCCACTGGTCTGCTTGGACAAAGGACCCTGCAACCTCCTTTGAAATTCTTAATGGTTGGAACATTAACAATCTCAAGAACCCAGACAAAGGAATATAGATCCTTTGTCAAAGCCAAAGCAAAGAGGTGGGAGTCATGTGACGTGCTCACCGCCACCCCCCCACCCCCCCAGCTGGGAGAACCAGTTATACTGTCTTGCTGTCCTGCAAATCAGTCTGCCATCTTTCCATCTACCAAACAGAACAGATAAAAGACTTTGTCCATGTTTGAAAGCCTAACCCTATCTACATTGTTTCTACTGGAACTTCTGAACCATCACCTATAAGACTATTTCATCTTCATGTGCCTATCTCATCTTGGGAGTCAGACCTACTGGAAAAGTGAATTATCCAGCATCAGTTTTCAACCTGCTGACCTGTGAAGGAATACACCATGGACTCACATGAAACAATAATTCTTTGCTCTGTGGTCTTTGTCATGTAAATTTTTCTTTCTCTATCCCTCTTTTATTGTATGAATACACAGGTGCACATGGTGTGAAATAGGGTCACCCCCTCCCACATTTTGAGTGTGCATGAATAAACTAACCCCCCGAGTTTACCCTATCTTGAGTTTGCTGTGGGGTTATTAATAAAAATTGGGTCACACTTACAAAGAGGGAAATAAAAATCACCTTTCTGTTTAAGGACAGGTGGTGAGAGGAGAAATTGGGGCTGTGTAAATTAAACACCCTCTTATCCATAACACATGAGATAATGCTTGTTTAAGATATTGTGATCCCCTCCATGTGGTTCTGCTCACTTCCACACCTTACATAAAGACTGCCCTACCCACATAACTCAACTAAACCACAAAGTATTAAACTAAGGAGGAACCTTTAACATTCATTTCCTCAGGAGGTAGGGTGTAACGTATGGAATGTTCCAAAAATGGAGACTGCTGATGACCCAGAAAGTTGGACAATAGTTCTTATTTTCATCATGGCATCCAGTACTAACCTCTGGACACTGACCAAGTATCAATTCTAAGTAAAGTGAAATTTTGCAAAGAAACATACCAGAACAGGTGTCAGAAATGTATTTCATTCATATCTGCAAGCCCCAAAAACTACTGTTTAGCAAACGTGCTGTGATCACTGCAAGTAGCTGTTTAACAGATGTGGTTACAATTTCAGCTTTTAATAGAGTTGTTTCTCTCTAAATGGGCTCAAAGTAGTTATCTTAAACAAGCCTTGCCTCCTACAATCCAGAAGCTGTAATTTTTCAGAAATCTCGCATTGCAGAATGGGTGAATGCAGCCATATGCTGCACAGTTACATTCACCTCAGAAATGGTGAATAATTGCTATATTAGAAAAAAGTTTAAAATAAAGATAGCGCCAATGTTCTGAAAATATGAACAATACCTGAAATAAGTCTTCACCTTATGTATAGTTTATCTAAATCTAACAGGAAGTCAACTACCCTTAGTAACAACTTTCCCAAGAGAAACAGTGGTCTTTTCTGTTTGCAATGCACAATCCTGGCAAAGCAGATTCGGTGCGTTTATCTTCCTATACTAGTGTGCCCCTTAGATTAGGAGTTTGCAGAGTAACTTCCATTTGAATTCACACTATAAATCACAAGAGTCCCTGAGAATTCCTGTTTTTATTTATTCAAATTCTTTGAAATCAGGACAGCAGCCAAACGTAACAATATTTACATTTGTAAACTAGTCAATATTACAGATGTTATGCATGGCAAGTTAAAGGCCAAGTGCAGATTTCAGGCAAAAAGGAGTAAAAAGGGAAGGGGTAATTGGCCAGATGCGTAGACATAGTTATTCTTACACATGTTGATTTTACAGTATCATTATAGTTTATTTTATAGCTTCATTATAGTTAAAATACCAACATTTACAGCAGAAATAGAAGTGGCTGCCGTGTAGAGACTTCTCTGCAGTTTGGCCAAGGAGCTGGTATATACAACACTGAAATACTGGAGAAACGTAATTGACCAATTTACATTATAATTGGGTGTAGAAATTCATAACAGAAAAGTTGACATTAAAATGTGATAAAACGAAATAAGGTTTTGTAGCCGAGGCGTGATTACAGAAGTAAAGTTGTGCAGTACAATGTGAATGTAAGGAACACAAAAATCAATACATTTCTGGAAGGTTGGAGTTTAGCAGAATTAATACATTAGGCAATCTGCATAGCTCCCACTTCTGTCATACATTTCCAGACAAACTAATTTATTGGCCAAGCAGCAAAATATATTCTGTCAATTATTGAAATGAACAATTTTGAGATGAGGTCAGAAACTTTTTTTTTCAAATTTCTGACACTGTCCATGATTAAAATCATCATCTTTCCCTATTATCCTCTCCATTACACATGCTCTTAACTGGGCATAAAAGCAGAACCAAGATCTGGCAAGAGAAATTAATGCCAAGTATAATAGGAGACCCATGAGCTATGATAATTACTTCATGTTATATTGCAATCATTACATTCAAGCATGTGCAAACTGCCTGTGGGTGTTAAGTTAGGGTTTTAGTCATTGTGTGATCTGATGTCGATGACATTCATTTTCCTGGCACAGCAGGTTCTCTTAACTTAAATGGTTGGCAATCATATTTTCTCCAACCTCCTATTTGTCTTCCCTTTTAGGATGATTAAGACATTAAGACAAAATGTTATGTTGCTATGTTGTGGATGTAGCAAAGTACTCGACAACTTTGAGCTCAACTTGTAGGTAATGTGTGAAGACCACCTAATGCTTCGTAAAATGCTACGTGTTAATGTTAACTGGCTCTACTCACTCAATAATGACCCTGTTGTTTTTCTGATAACCTCAAGAGATTTGTTGCTGCCATTTTAAATATATTCAGCAGCTGGAAGCTTGTCCTTACTGATGATAAACTCATTGCATCTGGCACGGATACTTCTGCATTTTATTAGTCCATTGAAAAAATTGCCAGCAACTGGAAAAATTTGCCACTCATGATAATACAGCTCTCAGGGGCAAGCAGTATTCATGGCCTACTCATCCAGCAATAAAAAAAAAAGTTTTTGTCCAAGAAATAACAACTTGTATCTTTCATCTGAAAACACTGGGAAAAGACACATTCAGAACACAAAACAAATATTCTACCTTTTCAAATTATAAGCACTTGAAATCATTCCAGTTTTTGGAGGGTTCATTATTTTAGCAATCCTTTCCAGTAGGCAGATATTGTCGTTTTCGATGTTTCGACGTACCCTTGCATTTTGCTGTTAAAAATCAGTCCACAAGTAAAGAATTGAAATGAAAATAATAGTCAAAATGAAAAAGTCTCTTTAACTTACAAAACATTTCTACTGTCTTCATTGCTTATGAAGGGATTCAAGTGTCACCAAGTGAATATTTGTGTCTATGCTTCATCTTTTAAAATATTTTGGAGCACAAGCTACATACCTTCTGCATAATGTATGTTATATGTCAACTGTATAATCATACAGTAATAGGATTTTCCCAAGACTTGGCTTAATGGAACCGAGGATCCCTTAAAATATCACTTCTGAAACTCGCTTACCAGTTGCTCTTGACACGATTTTCTGGATGGGTTAATGAAGTGCAAGCATGAACACCCCTTCCCTGAGGCTAATTAGTGAATCAGTTGGGTTTATTGATTTATTGAGTAATTTTTCATTTAGCGTTATTGTTCTGGTGCTACAATACCAGGTTGTTTAAATTCAATTCCACAAATTGTCACTTGGGATTTAAACTCATGGCCTTTGAGTTGCAAGCCCATTACTATGCCTCTTTGGTTACCAGATCTGTGGTAGAATTCATTGAATAATGTATTTTAAAAAAAAAACACAACACAACAAAATACAAACAGCAAGATATACCCAGAATGATCAAGGCCACTTGCTCAAGGTTTTCATGGATGAACAGATGAGGCTGTAAATGTGAACACTCACCAGCTAACAAGACCAGCCACCTGCACCCACACCCCCTTCCACCCCCGACAAACCCAGGCCCCAAAACTATGCTGGTAGAAATCTCTAAATGCCATCTAATAAAAACCCAATTTGATTTATCTGTTCATTGCAAACTGGTAGCCCTGATAATGATTGAATTCATTCCATCCGCAATAATATCACCATATTAATTTCTCATATAAAGAAGACCCTGACGATGACAATGCAAAACAAAAAAATTCTGTGCTATGATCGAAAGATAAGAGGCTAAATTTATTCATAAAAAAGTCAAAATTTTGCTTACAATTGAAGTGAATCCTACCTGTTGCTTAATGCTCGACACTGCTTTATTCCTGTTGGTGGACCTTTTCTGGGATACAAGTTGATTAGCTTCAGAGCGTCTAGGTGATGTGTTCTGTTGTCTGCCCCTTTTTGAACTATAAGAAATGAGTTACCTGGTCAAACAATTCAAGAAATAACACTACAGTACTGTGGTTGTCTATTCAAGGGAATTTTATACCATTAAGTGTATAAACATAGATGGGACAAAATATGCAATAAAAGTCTGAGCATGAGAAAGCCACCTGGGAGAAAGTGTCTTCAGTGCACTGTGTGTAGCAAAACTACTAAGACATTTGGAAGAATCACATGTTTTCCCTACACATGGCACACACAGGATACTGCCTCAGTACAAAACATTGTAAGTGGCAGACAGGTTAATGGAAGCCATAGTTCAGGGAGTGAAGGGGCAATCTATCTATCAATGAAATAAAAAAAAAGTTGGGTCACAGCTCTAACTATACTAAGGCCTCATATTTGAAATGACTGGTGACAGGACTTCGAACACTAAGTCATGTTCTGATCTTTATTCACTGTGTTTGATGACCTGAGAAAGATCTGGGTTAGGATTTAATCAACTTTGAACACGCAGACATGCCAAACCAACTTCAAAAGTTTCACAGGTCTAGCTATGGGAAATCAGTGGGGTGACCAATGTGTGTTACCAGAGGGGAGCTCCACCTGCCAGTCAAACATATCAGGAAATCAAAATTTCCCATCTGTTGATGGCGAGATATGTGTCCTAAGCAGTTAGGAAGAGATGGAGAGTTTTCTTATTTACAATGATGCTCCCAGATAGTTGAATTCTGCAATAGCTTCTGAAAAATGATGTGTAATGCTCAACTGCTACACATTTAACAAATACTTTTTTAAGTCAATTTAAAGTATTAAATCCATCCTCAAAAGTAATGCTAGTAGTTCCAAAAGAACATGACGAGATATGACCTTCAATTATCTTTAGCATTCAGTTTTACCAAGGCCTGCTCTAATCACCTTTTCCTGTCCCTTCTCCCAAGTGAAACTGTAGAGAACACATCTGCGCCAAAAGCCATTCTCCTTTGCTAATTAAATTGTTTTGAATTATTTAATCAGATTGACAGCATTGATTTGCTGAAGTGCATCAATAGCAGTATTGCCAGGCTGAACTGATAGCATTAATTTCCTGCCTAATTTGTTAGAATTTACTTGGAGGTTCAGTTATTACAGTAACAAGAGCTTAGATTCAAAGCACTGCAATACAGAAATCCTCGCTTACATATTCCACTATAGGAATGATATTTAACATTTAGCCAGATATTGAAGAATATCAATAAACAATTATAAAAAGCTTAGTCATAATTTCAAGTCTAAGATCAATGCAACAATCAACAGTAAACTTTGCTTTGTCCTAAATGTTTCTGTAGGAAAGCAAAAAGAGGGCAAGACAAAAATATTGCCAAGTAAAATCAAGGAAAACCCAACTATGTTTTATAAATACATAAAGAGCAAGATGGCAATTAAGGAAAGAGTAGGACCAATTAGAGAACAAAAAGGTAATGCGTGTGTAGGTAGAATACATGGGCCACGGTTTTTAATTGATGGGCTATAACTTCCGAGTTCCTCCCCCAAGATGCACTGGGGAACCCCTCTCAGAATTCAAAGGTCATGATTTGCATGGCAATTGCCCAGAAGTGCAAACTTCCTCTGGGCAATTGCCCTGCTCTGGGAACCTTCCAAAAATGAGACTTAAATAGCAAACCTTGGATGGTTCTGGCTGTGTTACGCAAATAGTTACTCAGAAAAAGTTAGAAGATGGCAGACTGGAGAGAAAAGGCCTGTGGGGTCCAAGGACAAGCAGCAAGTTGGATCCAAAATTTGCCAAATGGCAGGAAGCCAAGGATAATGACCTATGGGTGTTTTTATGACTGGAAGTCTGTTTCCAGTGGTGATCAGTACTAGATCCCTTGCTTTTTGTCATGTCAATGATTTAGGTGTTAATGTACATGATTAAGAAGTTTTAGACAATACAAAAATTGGTTGTGAAGAAAGCCATAGACTGCAGGAACATATCAATGGACAGATTAAGTGGGTAGAAAAGTGGCAAGTGGAATTCACTTCAGAAAAAAGTGTGCAGCAACGCACTTGGGGAGGGCAAATGAGCAAGTCAACGCATAATAAATGGTAGGATACGGAGAAATGTAGGGGAACAGAGGGATGTTGGAAGGCATGTCCACAGATCCCTGAAGGTACCAGGATAGGTAGATAAGGTAGTTAAGAAGGCATTCGGGATACCTTCCTGCATTAGCCGAGGCATTGTATACAAGAGCTGGGAAGTTATGCTATAACTTTATAAAACAATAGTTAGGCCACAGCTAGAGTGCTGAGTATGGTTCTGGTCAGCACAAGAATGTGATCGCACAAGTGAGGTTACAGAGGAGATTTATGAGGAAGTTTCAACGAAGGAGGATTGATTCTTTGGAACAGAGGAAACTGAGGGGAAATTCAATTGAGGTATACAAAATTATGACAAGTCTGGGTAGATTGGATAGGAAGGAACTAATTCCCTCAGCAGAGAAATCAATTACCCTGGGCCATGGAATTAAAGTAATTTGCAGAAGGAAGAAGCAGGAATTCTGAAGAAATGTTTCCACCAAATGGTAGTGGGAGTCCGGAACTCACTGGCTGAAACGATGATAGTGGCAGGAGCCCTCATTGCACTTAAATAACATTTTGGTATACACTTGAAGTGCTGTAACTTATAGGGCTACAGACCAGGAGCTGGGAAGCGGGATTATGCTGGATAACTCTTATCAGCTGGCACATATACAATGGGCCAAATGGCCTCCTTCTGCGCCATAAATTTTCCAAGTTTCTATCTTATTTCTGAGCTAGAACATAAGAACTTAGGAACTAGGAGCAGGTGTAGGCAATTCAGCCCCTCAAGCCTGCCCCGCCATTCATTACGATCATGGCTGATCTTATTTCGGCCTCAACTCCAATTTCCTGCCCTCTCCCCAGAACCTTTCAACCCATTACTAATTAAAAATTTGTCTATCTCCTCCTTAAATCTATTCTGCGTCCTTGCATCCACTGCACTCTGAGGTCGTGAATTCCACAGATTCATGACCCTTTGAGAAAAGTAATTCCTCCTCATCCCTGATTTAAATCTACCACCCCTTTAGCCTAAAACTATGGCCTCTGATTCTAGAGTGCCCCAGAAGGGGAAACATCCACTCCACGTCTACTTTGTCTATCCCCTTTAGCATCTTATATACCTCAATTAGATCTCCTCTCATCCTTCTAAATTCTAGCGAGTATAGAACTAAACTGCTCAATCACTCTTCATAGGACAAGTCCCGCATCTCTGGAATCAATCTAGTGAACCTCCTCTGAACCGCCTCCAGTGCAACTACATCCTTCCTCAAGTAAGGGGACAAAAACTGTGCACAGTACTCCAGGTGCAGTCTCACCAATGCCTTGTACAGTTGCAACAACACTTCCCTATTTTTATACTCTATTCCTTTAGCAACAAATGCCAAAATTCCATTTGCCTTCCTTATTACCTGCTGTACCTGCATACTAGCTCAGCAATTCATGCACGAGGACACCCAGATCCCTCTGCACTGAAGCATTCTGAAGTTTCTCTCCATTTAAATAATAAGTCTCCTTTTTATTCTTCTAATCAAAATGGATAACCTCACACTTATCCACATTAAACTCCATCTGCCAAATTTTGGCCCATTCACCTAACCTATCCATATTCATTTGTAAATTTATTTCTTCATTGCAACTTACTTTCCCACCTATTTTGATGCCATCTGCAAATTTAGCTATAGCACCTTCTATCCCTGAATCCAAGCCATTAACATAGATTGTAAATAGTTGGAGCCCAAGGACTGAACCCTGTGGCACCCCACTAGTTACAGCTTGCCATCCAGAAAAAGACCCATTTATCCTGACTCTCTGCTTTCTGGTGGTTAGCCAATCCTCTATTTAGGCTAATACATTACCCCTAACTCCATGTGATCTTATCTTGTGTATTAATCTTTTGTGCGGCACCTTATCAAAGGCCTTCTGGAAGTCAAGATATACTACATCTACAAGATCCCCATTATCCACTTTGCTTGTCACATCTTCAAAGAACTCTAGCAAATTAGTCAAACACGATTTACTCTTCATAAAACCATGCTGACTCTGATGAATTGTAATTTGACTTTCCAAATGCCCCATTACTACTTCCTTAATATTGGATTCCAACAATTTCCCAATGACAGACATTAAACTAACTAGTCTATAGTTTCCTACTTTCTGCCTCCCCCCCAACTTTTTGAATAAGGGTGTTATATTACCATTTTTCCAATCGACTGGAATCTTTCCAGAATCCAGGGAGTTTTGGAATATTATAGACAATGCATCTACTATATCCGCTGCCACTTCCTTTAAGACCCTGGGATGTAAGCCATCAGGTCCTGGGAACTTGTCATCCTTTGATCCCAATAGTTTTCTCAGTACGTTTTCTCTAGTGATGGTGATTGTTCTAAGTTCCTGCTTCTCTATATCCTCTGCACTACCTGTTACTATTAGGGTGGTACTGGTGTCGTCCACTGTGAAAACTGAGGCAATATGTTGATTAAGTGTCTCTGCCATTTCTGCGTTCCCCACTATTAACTCCCTAGTCTCGTCCTCCAAGGGACCAACATTCACTTTAGCTACTCTTTAGCTACTGCATTTAACTTTTGAAAATTTTAAATGAAAACATTAAACAAAACAACAATGAATCGTGAATGCTGATTCACTGAATTTAAGAATGAACTGGGCCAGTTTCTGGCTGGGGCAGAGATCACTTTGAACCAAAGGTAGGTACTTCATGACAGTAATTAGGACCAGAGTTTTCTCATGAATCACTAGTTTTGATCTCCAAAGGACAACGTTCGCTCTAAGCTTCGTGCTGCACAGCATCCATGAAGGTCCATGCAGGCCGCTCACAAACTATCCCCGTTAATAAATTGCGCAAAAAACATAAAGAGACCAAGCATTCAAATAAACAGACCACTTACAAAATTTAGAGGATTATTGTTAAAGTGTCAGAGCAGAATTTTCTAGATACTTTCATAATTGGTCAATGTTTCTAACTGAATTTTCACCTCTCCCAGGAGAGTGGGGTGGGTGTGGAGTGTATATGCTGTAAGATATTGTTGTTGCCTGGGACAGACTGGATAATCTAGCAGGTCTTTTCCTGGCTGTCCATGTTTGTACATGATAATTTTTGTTAAATGCAACTATTGAAAGGAAAAATATAATGCAAAACAAACATCCTACTTTCTTGCCACATTGCTGCTACTCCTGCTGGATACTCCTCCTTGTGAGTTTGTTTTTGAAGTTGATCTTTCTACCATGGCCGTATTGGCGGCTTCAGATTCATACGTTCCCCACTGATTTTTAAAAAGAAATACATAGTCATTTCAAGAAATAAGATCTTTTCTCTTTGCAAAGTGTACGCCAGAAATGAGGGATACCACAGCTGAAAAATCTAAGCTTTTTGATTACTTTCTATTGCATCCAGTGTCAATAAGCAGTACTCAGGTGGTTTAGACAGTTCTGTCTGATTTAACACAGCCAAATTATAAAAGGGACTTGAGACTTTTTGCTATATTAAAGGGGCTATCTAAATGCAAATTGGGGTGTTTATGCCTTAATCCAAAACTCAGGAGACCTACTATATAACATTTTCATTTCTCACCATCCCAGTGCAGTAGGGCTTTCAATCTTGTGTCAAATTATAGGCAGTTTATACTATTGCAGAGCTTGTGTGTCGAAGAAAGCGCTCTGAGGCTCTCAAACATATTTTTCTTTAGACTTCTATGATTTCCATAGATAAAAAGACATTGGCATGGGTTAGATCTGGACCCTGTTCTCAGAGGTTAAAGAACAATGTTTTGAGATATCCAATTCTTGCCTCTCCTATCAAAAAAATGTTTTTGAAATTAGAAGTTAAAAGCCCAAATAGAAATCAGCAGAATAGAAAGAGTTGATAGAAACCTTAGACTACAATTGCACTCTCCAGCAAACTCAATACGTGATGGAGACATACAGTGATTTCACAAAACCTGTGTGGAAATAAAATTTTGAAAAAATTTAAACTGTGTAATTGATTCAATTGCTAACTATCTCATAACAAAAATAACAATTTACCACTCAAGGAAATCTCCAGATAAAAGTAAAATACTGAAGATGCTGGAAATCTGAAATAAAAAAAAAGGAAATGCTGAAAAAACTCAGGAGGTCTGACAGCATCTGTGGAGGGAGTTGACATTTCAAAACCATATGACCCTTCGTCAGAGTTCTGAAGGAGGGTCAGGCGGACTAGAAACATTAACTCTGTTTCTCTCTCTCTCCACAGATGCTGTCAGACCTGCTGAGTTTTTCCAGCATTTTCTGTTTTATTAAGAAAATATGCATCCTGGTGTAGGTTGCTGTAATTAGCTTCAGTCAATGATTTGGCTACGGGACCCTGGGAAGTCCTAAGCTGTAATGCAGCTTGACTTCCAAAAGACATTTGACAAAAGTCATATAAAGCTGTGAGCCTTCAAGGTAAAACAGAAGAACAGAGAAGGACTTGGCAAAAGGGTAAGGTGGGCAAATGCGGCAAGGATCTGTGGGCGCAGGTTAAGGAGCTGTACGTAATAATGATGGTAGAGAGAGAAGTATCAAGTGGAATGCCTCAGGAATTGGATTTGGAAGCCCTTTTGTTACAAAATTTACATCAGAAACTGGCACGCAGAAGCTCCATGCAAACTGGTCAAATTCACAGATGATGCCAAACTAGGATTTGAACACATAGTCCAGAAACTACAAAATGAGTTGGCCAAAATATGCCAATGACAGGAAAAATACAAACTAAATGTAATATTATTCAGCAGCTAATTATTCCAGAGGATATAGACAAGCTCAACTTTGAAAAATAAACAAAACTAGTTTGTTTCAGTTATGCAATTAGTACTCACCATTCTAGGAGTAACCGCTCAAATGTCTACCATGAACTCTCTTTACCTCTTGCGAAAGAAATTGCATCCCAACCACAATGAAAGAGATACTCCTGCCTCAGTACTAGTGTTAAGGATTAAGTGTTGGAGCATTCAAAACATTTAAGTTTGAAGAAGTCAGTCCAAAATTGCCTGACTTGGTATTCTTTAACCTAGCAGATGTGCAACAGGAGTTTTCTTTAAGATATTTTGTCTGGTGTAGTTATTTACAAGTGAATGTTGATACTAGTGTTAACTTGTACATGGAAGACTGTGGAAACTTGGGGAGTGAAGATGACAACTTGAGACATAGAATTCAATTCAAAATTGAACATTTCCTATCCTTCACTATTGTGTTTTGGACAGAAGGAAATATTTTTGATCCAACTTTTGCTTCTTCAATTTCAAAATGGCAACATTGAGACTTCAGGGGATTGTTTTTATGCAATCTTCCTTGAAAGCATCAAAATATTGCGTGCAAAATGCAAAATTATAGTTTGGTGTCAGGCAATATGCATGACTAGAGACAGAAAATACCCACCCATAATTAACTAAGAGAATTTGAAACTAGCACTTAGCATAAATAAAACTTGAGTAGTACAAAGTTAAAGTGAACTTAAAACATTCACTCAATTCAAAATCAAAGATTGCTTGGTTGCAAATAAACGGTGCAATCAAAGCTAAATTTGGCTAGGAGAAGGGGTTACCTTATATTGAAAAGGGGACAAGCATACCTTAATCTCAGTTACATGAGTTACCTTTCTGGTGGTATGTGAGGAGAGTAACAAATACAAAAGAAAAATAGATTTTAAAATTCTGCTGTAATTTTACCTGACCAGCTTGATCATCGATGTTGTCACCTGAAGAAGTAAAAATAATTTTTGTAACAATGTACAAAGCAGAACGTGAAACAACTTTTAGAATAATTAACTTCCAAATAAGGTATACCAAACACACCATGAATAAATTGCCAAGCCAAACTCAGAAACAACAAGTAGCATTTGTAATACTGTTAAGGATACCATAGGATATTCTACTTCCGTTATTAAACAAATAGAACATTCTTTAGCAGCTATTTTGAGTTTTGAACACTATACAGATAATTGTGTCTCAAAACCAGCAACCTCAGGGCAGAGACCGTACCAGATTTTGGATCTTGCTGGTTTTTGGATCAAGCAGTTCAGTCCAGGTCGGGCCAAGCGGATCGGGCTGAGTAAAGTCAGGCGGGATCAAGGGTCACTCAGACCATAGGAAAAGACAGGTGTGTGAAGCCAATAACTAGTAGGTGCACCACCATACTAATGGAGCACTTAGCCGAACAAGCCAGTAAGTTATTTTACATATCTAATAATAATTAAAATTCATGCATGGCAGCTTAAAAAAATGCCCAGTTTTTGGACATCACTGGTTTTCAAATTTGAGACACTGTACCTGCACTCACTGAAGTAACAAAAAAGAACCAAATACCTTTACACTTGAAAGGGGAAATGCAAAGACGGAATTACAACTTACTTCACCTCAGAATACAGCGATCTACATATGATATTTGCACAGAGTTGGCAAAAAGTCAAATTAACTACCATAGACAAGTCTGATACCATGGGGAGAGGTTGGAGAGCTGAGAATAATCTGGAGTATATCTTCAAATAATTACAATTAATACACTTATGGTTTAAATATAGATAAAGGATTCAGCTTTGATGAAGCAATCTTCAATAAAAATGAGCCCAGAAATTGCAGTTGACTAAAACTTGACATTCTTTTATCTGCTTTTTTAGCTGAGATATTACCCTACTTTAAAGAAACTTCTCCTCAGATTGATACTAACCTATCTTTTGGTATAATCTCTACCTCTCTCAAAACAGTCCATCACCTTCTCCCAAAAAATCCACCTTAAATCTTTCAATTCTCCAGCTATTGCCATCAAATTTCCCTTCTTTCAAATCCTGGACCGCTCACATCTTTCCTACCACTCCTGGTTCGAGATACGGTTTCTGTCCCACATAGCAGAATATTCTTGACATCGCTTACATCTGTGAGCGTACTCACTGCTTCTCCTCATGCTCTTTGACATTCTCTCTGCCTTTAAACCCAGTTGATCATTCTATTCTCCACAATGTCTCTCCTTTGCAGGCTACCTTCATAGAAGTGCTCTCTCCTGGTTTGGCTTTTAACAATGGCACTATTCAAAAGGTTTCTTCTCCCTGGTCCTCTCTTCTATCCACATACTACCCTTGAAAGTACAAATTCCATATACAGGATGAGACAAAGTTTCACATTTTGACTCCCTGTTTTGATTCCAAAGTTGTTAGTCCACTCCCTAATCTCCTGTTCAACATTAAATCTCAGTTAAGTCAAAATTTGACAGATTTGAAATTGACAAAACAAAAATGCTAATTTAACTTGATCTAACTCCTGATTACCAGGTTTGGCCAAAAGTGGCAATGTGGATGCTGCCACAACCAAGAGGAGTTTCTTTCATCACTTGAGCCCTTATCATTCCCCTAGCTGGTCGTCTTGTTTCCAGCACCACCAACTATAACTATTTCAGAATACTACTGCCCATGTCCTTAGGTCCCTGCACAATCCCTTAACCTCAGTCCTTAGACAACTCTGGCCCAGCCAATAAGCATTTCAAACTCCTCTTCTGAACCTTCAAATGCCTGCACACATTGCCCTATCCTACTTCAGTGACCTCCTTCAGGTCTACATCCTTCCCTGCACCTGTTACTTCATCCAAGGTGGTTATGTCATCAGTCACTATGCCCTGTCCTTTGAACCTTCTTCCCTAATCTTTCCATTTTAGCTGATCCTTCCCTGCTTTCAGAAGTCTATTAAATATTCATTCCATTCCACTAGTTCTATTTCCTCCTGCTTAGTACTTATTTCATCCCAACATAAACAGCACACTGATTAACATACTCATGTAAAATGGATATTAAGGATTACTCTAGTCTTGTACTCAATTTTCAAAATTCTTTAGAAATTAGGAGACCATCATCGGTGCTTGCCAGCATTTTAGAAAAGTAGAACAGGCCCAAGACTACCACTCCTACCACTATTAGTGGGCTAAAAATGCCAGAATCAAGGATGTTGCTCCAGCACCAGCCCTATACTTCCATTTTCCTGTTAGTTGCTGACACTATAACAAGGCACACTGGGCCAACTGTGCAGCCTACTTCCTAATATTGGTAGTGTAACTAGTCAAACACAACATACCAGTCCCCAACAATAAAAATATACACATTTCCCAACAAAAGTCATACAATGACCTGCAAAAATCAGGAATGATCCTGAGTCTGAACCCTAAAATTTGACTCAAACCAACCGGACAAATGTGGATCGCAAAATAATTCAAGCATTAAATTGGTTGAGAAGTATGCAAGGAATTAGGGCTTTGTGTGTAGTTGCATATAAACAGCCTGGGAATATAACTGTAGGGTTAAAATTTATTCCAGGAGTTGCATATTATTTAGGTATAGAGTGATAGTTTAGTCATCCAAAATACTAGTTTGTTAAATTGAGAATGGACGGCAGGTGATGCCAGAAGTAAACATAGCTCTACTCCATGAACTACACACTCTGGAAAGATATTATATCAATGCTAAAAAAAGTGTTTGATGCATGAAGTTATCCATAGACAATGCCAAAATACAGCAGTATTTGCCAATCCCAGCTGAGGGTGTACATTCCATAATTGGCACGTCAAAATATGCAGAGTGAGAAATTGAGATTGGATGCACTCTTAGAGCTCCGAAATGGCTTCAGCAGGACATGCATCCTCTTTTCAGATGCATCATGCCAGATGCCATCTTGCTGAGGCAATTAGCGTGGTCACAGTGAGTGGCTGCTGGAGGTAGACAGAACAAGCAGATCATGATGTCAATCAGGGTGCAATGTTAATTTGAAAACAGCAGTGCCATTTTGGAGTTTAATGCTCCAGCTAATGCCCTCTCAAGCTTACAAAGGTAAACACACATTCAGCAGCCAAAAGGACCACTCACCAGCGCTATTTGAAGAGATCGACTACTTATAGGTTAGTTGCTGTTTGATTTCTTCTGGCTGTTGCTTCAAATTCTACAAGTAGAACAAGAACAAAGAACAAAGAAAAGTACAGCACAGGAACAGGCCCTGCGGCCCTCCAAGCCTGCGCCAATCATATTGTCTGTCAAAGTGTTTGGTGTTTTCTATAGCTAGTTAAAATGTTGCAAAAGTCTACATGAGTGGTGTGACAGGTGCTGAAGGACTTTTTTTTGCTGACTTCAAAGCTTCAGCATAAGCCAGTTGCTCCCAGTCATGGGTGCACAAATAGCCATTCACCTTGGAATACATGTCCTGGAGCATGAACAGAGGCCACAGAGCAGAACAAGATTCTAGAAGAGGATAGAGAAGGGCTCCCAGCAGGAGGCCACATCCTCCCCAAGTGTATTCAGGGAGCAATTCAGCTATCTAAACCTCAGCAAGGAACAATGTATTGGATTTCTGTGCTTCAATAAAAACATCCTCATTTAAATGTCACCTGATGCTGCTATAGCTTCAACCTCGGAGCTGAGAAGGACCACACTGGTTGTTAAGTTGGCCAACCAACAGCGCAGCTAGAGCTGGCTAGATGCTGAAATCATCTGAAATGAGCAGGCTGCCCAAAGTTGCAGTGCCACATGCATCACAATCAAAGGGCATGGGTTAATCACACATCCCTGCACCCATTTTCAGGGCTATCAAATTTAGTCTCTGCTATTTTCAGATTAGTAGTTGCTTATTTGCAAACAACTTTTCCCATGTAAGAGAAACCCAATAGAAATTGAGCAACCCTGGAGCAAGTTGTTCTAAATAACTGAGTGCATTTAACTTCAAGAGCATCAACAATACTTTTAAACAGTTTTAACATAACAGAAAATATGCAGCATTGGAACCAATTCCGGGAGACTTTGTTCAAATTGTAATAAGATAAATCCAAACAACTTAACAGTTAGATTTTATCTAACATGGACGTGTAGCCATTTTATCTTTCAAGTGCCTAAGAATGATACAATTCTTCCCTAAAAATCTAACTTCTCAATTTTTCTCAAAGGATACAAGCTTCTATAACTTGCTGTAATGTCTTACATAAATAACAGAATTCAAAAAGAACTTCCTCCATGGCAATTGGGATTCTTAACTGATTATCTTACTCTGGCTTGCATGAAGGAAATTTGACCAAGGCTTCCAAATCAAATGGCAGGCCAGAGAGGGAAACCCATATAGATGCAAGCATAAATCCAGGGAAATCAGTTCGGTTTCTCCAAATTTTTTTTTTCTTTATTCTTTCTTTCATGGGATGGCAAAGCCAGAAGTTGTTGCCCATCCCTAATTTCCCTTGAAGAGTCAACCAGACTGCTGTGGGTCTGAAATCACATGTAGACCAGACCGGGTAAGGACGGCAGTTTTCCTTTCCTAAAGAACATTAGTGAACCAGATGGGTCATTATGACAGTCGATAAAAGTTTCATGGTCACCATTACTAAGACTAGCTTTCAATTCCAGATTGTAAAAAAATAATTGCATTTAAATTCCATCAGCTGCCATGATGGGATTTGAACCCATGTCCTCATGGCATTAGCCTGGGCTGCTGACATTACCACTACATCATCATCTCCCCGTGTATTGAGAATTAAGTCATGAGTTCCTTGTAAGGATAAGCACCAGGGTGCTATTATGCATTCTTGCATTCCTTTCCTCTTTTGAACCAAAATCTTGTAACAATCAGCAATTATGTTAACCAGCACCAAAGGCACGAATGGCAACCAGTGAAACCAGTATCACTGATCCTTCCAAACAGGGTACTGTTGGTGTTAAAATAATACATCCAAAAATTTAGGCTGGTATATGTGAACTACACATTGATATCTGGTAGTTAGCTTCTGATGAATGAATGTGCATTTGGCGAGCCAGATATTGGGCTCTTAATTTCAGAAAAGGTAACTTTGCTCTATAAATTTTTTTTAAAAGTATTCTACAACTGTGGAAATATTTAACACATCTTTGTTCAATGTCTATGACTATTGAATATACATCCTCAAAAGATTTGTTACCTTCTCACATTGGTATGGTCAGTTTTCAACTAAATTAGATGGAGTCCTAATCCTTTCTTGCAACCCTTCCAAGTTGCCGAGTGCAAAATAGACTAACTGAAAGGGCTCCATGAAGCTAATATCAAATTTAAAAAGGATAATATGACTAAGCATAAAATTTGACGAAACAAGTCTCTAATGCTTAGCAGCAAACACGTGTCTGGCAAAGTGCAAAGAGCTCTTTTTAGCTGAAAAGGCACATTTCCCCTGCACTTAGAGTGAATGAAGGAAAAGGGGAATCTAATAATATCCCATTAAAATTAAAATATGAATATAGACAGATTTCATACATGCACACAAGCATGCACCTTCTAGTGAGGTTTGCAAATTTTGTGTATATTAGTTACACAGTATTTTCTATGTGCAGTTTTGCATGCAAACAAATCATTTTATCATTTGAAAACCCAAGTTATATTTCTATATTGTCAGGTTCCTGTCAGCAGAGACTCTGATTTAAGCCTGATACTTCAGGAGTACCTTCCCCGCGAGAGTTACAGGCTCAAACCATACACAGTAAAGGACCAATATCAGGAAGGCAAAGGACTACTCAAAAATTGCTGACACCATGATGTAATTAGGGAAGAGAAACCAAGGATGAATGCTGCAAAGTTAGAAAGCAGGACATCCAAGTTTGCATTGCCTCCAGATGATCTGACTTTTAATAGTATTAAGGATATGTGTAATTTGAACAGCACATATTAAGTGTAGAAAATTGCACCATCAGGTGAATGCAATGCTATTAAAGCATACAAGGACATTGCAGTAGTTGACACAATTGGTCCTCAATATAATTCATACTATTCATCAGGTTACAGAAAGCAGATACAATATACATTAGTTCACTGATGCCACTCGACATTCAGCAATTTATAGCTTTTACTAAAGTTTACTGACCGCCTCCTAATTTTGTAGATTTCAGATTTGAGGGAACCTGGTTTGTACCAGCCATGGCGGCTCTGCTTATCTAATCTTCTTATATAAGAGGTGACTGATGAAAGACAGACGTCACAAAACCCCATCATAGGCATCGATTTAAACTTGCCCGAAGTAGTTGCTGCGGACACTGCCATTATTACATCATACAGTTCATGCATTTGCCAATGGACTTACTGTGCTGCAATGCAATAATCCATTAGCTGACCCTCTGTGACCTATGACATCACAAAAGATTACCATAATCAGTCATAGATGCTGGACTGGAATCAGTAGCTATATGAACATTCAATGCTGGTCCACCATTTAAATATAAGCTTACAATAAAGCTTAAGTTTTATTTAAAAATAGGAACATTAGAGACAAGGTAATAGAAATAAATGGAAGACTGATAGTAAACAATAAAATATTACTCATTAAATACTGTCCAGCTGGTTAAGGTGTCAGGTCTGTCTTTAGTAGCAGATTTCAAAGACTGCAGAAGGTTTCAGCACCCTTTGATGAAGGAGAAGGAAAAGAGAACAAACAGGACTCCCGATGGCTATGCATAATCCTGTGCTGGCGCTGCATGTATATGGCCACCAGGTGATGACTGGACTCCACTGTGATGTTCCTGTGGCTAAATGATCTCCCACAACTAACTGCCTATTAAGAGTGAAGAAGTGCTGCTTGAAAGAGGTGTTATCTGATTATTAGTGCCACAGAAGAGTATCCCAGTGGGGATTCACCACCTTGATCAGAATTTTCTTTTTGAAAGCAATCCTTTATTTCATTCACTGATGTGCCTTGAAATTTCCCAATTAAAAGCTTGCAACATTTGTTTTGACAAACATCAAGAATATTTTATATACTAAAGAGAGAGATACTTAGTTTATGGAGAACTTATTCAAGCACTGTGTTAGCTAATTTCTAAACGGACACAATTTAAAGTAATGCAAGTTTCCACATCCACTTCCATATCCACAAGAAAGTGTGTGAAACCCATAGGACTTGATAGATTGGTTTTAGTAATGGCTAAGTATCAACAGCTTGTTCCTCCTCCAAAAAATGTTGAGACATTTGCCAGTGCATTTTTATGCTCTATTTCTCCCTTTAATTTTTACTGACAGATTTCCACTCTCTCAAATCTATCTCGATTGACCCTTCTGGCTTTCTAATTTATCACCAATTATTCACTTCCTCCATGATCATTGCCCGGTGCTATCTGGTAATTTTGTTCAATTTTACTCTTCAATTATCTGTCTTTCATATTTTCTTTCAGTGACAGTAACAAACTGGCGGCAATGATAAACTGACAGCAATGACTAATTGAGTTCTATCCTAGCTCATCTGCTTTATTCATAATTTGGAGGAGTGCACTGTTATATTTATTGAAAATAAACTGCACGACAGGTGTAAATACTTCAAATTGGAAAATGTATATATTAATGCATTTGGTAGATCATAAATATAAATACAATAAAGCAGGCATAAAAAGGGGAATAATTTCTAGTTCTTCAAATATAAATAATTATACTTGTTGCATTAGTACTTAGCTTAAGGCAATCAGATTTAATATCTTACATAGGTGCTGTGCATATGCCTCAAATACGGAAAAATTACAGAAATTTAAAAATGTCAGTCTATGAGAGATGCAAAAAAGGGCACGATTCATATAATACTAATTTAGTCAACATTTTATTTATCTTGGAACACCTTCTATTTCAAGTTTTGGTCAGTTGCATAAAAAATACTACCCAGAGTTTAATAGAGAACGTGGACAAGTCATATTCTTGCACATTTGGAATGTAAATGTATTTTTTTTCTTTATTTTTTCAATTGCTCTTTGAACTGAGTGGCTTGCTAGGGGTCAGTTACGAGTCAACCACATTGCTGTGGGTCTGGTGTCATGTGTAGACCAAAGCGGGTAAGAGCGGCAGATTTCATTCCCTAAAAGACATTAGTGAACCAGATTTTTTTTTTTACAACAACAAATGATAGTTCCACGGTCAGCATTACGGAGACTAGATTTATATTCCAGTTGTATTAATTTAATTTAAAGTCCACCTGCTGCCGTGGTGGGATTTGAACCCTTGTCTCCAAAACAATAGCCTGAGTCTCTGGATTACGAATTATACCGCCATTTTATTCAATAAGCTGGTTTCAGGAAAATTGAAACAGAAAACAGCAACACTTCAGAGACCTTAAGTCGTTTGATAGAACGTGTAAAAAAAAATGCTCCACTGGAAAATGCATAAACGCAATATTCCACCAATTAGGGAAATCTTATTTAACACCACTTAAATCATGTAGTCTGTTTTAAATACCATGCCAAAAAAGTGAATGGGATGTTACTACCAACTTTGGGCCAAATCACTGCACTGTACAGTGAGTCTAGAATCTTACAGTTTTATTTTCAAACAATAAGTGAGAAGATCTTTGCAGGTGTCAACATTGAAAGAACACATTATGTACATACAGAACAACAATTTCACTATGCATGGCTCCGAAAGACTTCCAGAAATTCTGTGTATTTCTTCTTCATCTCTTTAACCCGCACCGCTGAAGAAAAAAGAAAATGAACAATTATATTCTTTGACAAATTTCATGTGCTAAATGTACAATATAATAATTATTTAGAAACAGTGTCTTGGAGTTAGCCACTTCATTGTCTCAATGTTGAATTTTTTTTAAAAACCCAATTGTTTGTATTACATGTTTACATGTACCTGGCCTCTAAAAAAAACTCTGGTTAACTATAATTGTTAGTTTTATGCAGTGGTCTGTGGCAACGTTCATTTTGGGCAAATGACAGAGTAGGACCGCATGCCCAAAGCGAGGCAACTGGCTTTAATGGGAATAAATTAGATATGCATTTCATTGTAATCAAACACACCGAGTGAAAATTACAAATTTAGGTAAGGTGGCCTTTGGTGATTCATATGATTACCGTAAAACTTGGTGAAAAGTGTGTTTGGAAATAGAACATGTCCAAAGCCCATAAGGTACTTCTAATCAGGTTAGAGTAAAACTGCCCCTGCAGTATTCTTTCAGCTTCTTCTTTAAGAAAAATATGCCTAATACACCTGTAACAATGTTTTCATTTCGCAAACTAGCTCATCCTTACAAAGATATGTGGCATGTAATACCTTTGTACACAATTTTGACCTGTATTGATACCAACAGTAGAATATATTTATCTCCACAGTATGCTTCTTCACCAATGAATCTCTGATTCAGCACCTCTATTGTAATGCATGCAAAATGAGAGAATAGGTACACAATTATTGCAATTTCTGGAATTACAGGAACAGCAATCAAGTGTTCACCATAGCACTCAATGAAAATGCTTTCTACCATAGAGAATGGATTTTTTGATATATTTTGGGCAATATTGTATTATTCTGTAAAGAAGACTGGGTATCTATGGGTGTGAGATTTAATTAAGCTAGGCAACAGACAGGAGTCAGGTTGTCTGGGGGTTTGGAAACATGAAAAAGATAGAGGTATTAAGTTGAGGTACAAGTGAATAGGTAGGTCTAACATTTGCATTTTTAAGTAAGTTGAGAGTTTGTTTGAATATCAAAGGGGAGTCATAAGGACATAAAAATAGGAACATGAGTAGACCATTCAGCCCCTCAAGCCTGCTCCACCATTCAATAAGATCATGGCTGATCATCTTGTGTTTCGATTTCCTCATTCCTGTCTAATCCTGATAACTTTTGATTCTCTTGCCTAACAAGAATTTATCTACCTCTGCCTTAAAATTATTCAATGACCCCACTTCCATCACCTTCTGAGGCAGAGAATTCCAAAGTCGCACAACCCTCAGAAAAAAATTCTCCTCATCTCTGTCCTAAAAGGGCGACCCCTAATTTTAAAACAGTGACCCCTAGTTCTGGACATCCTTTCGACGTCCACTTTGTCAAGGCCATTCAGGACCTTGTATACTTCAATCAAATCACCCCTTACTCGTCTAAACTCCGGTGGCAACAAGCCCAGTCTGTCTAACCGTTCCTCATAAGACAGAGGTGACAAGAAACATATTTACATCTTGCAGTTGTGGGGATGTATTTTACTGACCCAAAAGCAAAGACAAGATGGAAACATGAAAGATCTTATATTTGGAAGGGTTTAAGTACCAAAGGGGTGTGAGAACAATGGGACTGAGATGAAAGGGAAAGAAGGTATATTAGAGTTACTGTGGATAGCTGGTTTTTAGCTGTTGGGCTGGACAGATGTTGAGATAGAGGTGGCTGGAGCTGTTTGAGCTGTTGAGATAGCTGGAGCACTAGGTTGGAAGAGGATGCAGTTTGAATCATCAATCCAGTCAAGCCAGAAAAGTCTCGGGTTGCAGTAGGCAGTTTTGTTCTGAAGTGGATTCCACCCGAGTGGAAGAGGTTAAAGGTCATGTAGTACATCTTTATCGAAGCTCCAGCAGTTTGCCTTGTGCAATATTACTGAATTTCATAGTAGACATCTATAAAGGAATGTTGCCTGAAAGGTGTTTGCTTGTGGGTTTGACCAAGTAGAGTGTTTTGGGGGGAATGTTTTGTAAGACTAACCTTAAATGTGTGACTGTAATCTTGTGTGCCTAAGTTTTCTTTTATTTTTGTCAATAAAACTTTTGCTTTTATTTGTTAAAATTCTTGAAGTGTTACTGGTCCTCTTACTCCTGAGATCAGTACATCATCTTCTCAGTTTCAGAATACAAAGAAAAAGGTTATGGCCCATAAGCCAAGTTTCCCTCTAGGTTTGCACAGCATTTAACACCAGCTGTGGTCATAACAACCACCAACTATGTGCTCTAGATCATCCATTTGCAACACATGTACAGATCATGTTCCTAACTACACACTGTCCTTTTCTTTCCTTCAAAAGTTAGAGCTCCAATACACAGACATGCATTCACTGCATACTCATAATGGCACTATAAATATCATTGGAAATCAAAGTATTTAGTGTTTCTGACAAGTGAAACTTGCCAGCAGGTGAGGCAAGTTGTTAACGCATCTCATTGATGCCAGTTTGTTTAAGCATAATAGTAGAAACATGGTGTCAGTTTGAAAACTGTCATTTATTTATGTGCTGAGGATTCATTTCCATCAGGGGTTGGCTGAGCTATTCCAGTATCACCCAGGCCCAAATTTAGAAAACTAGTAAAGACTGCAACTTTAAGTAATTGCTGCGTCAGCCATGGCTCAGAAGGTTGTAGGTTCACGTCCCGTTCCAGGACTTGAGCACGAAAATCAAGGATGACATTTCTAGTGCATTAATGAGGGAATGCTACATTGTCAGAGTTGCAGTCTTTCGGATGAGATATTAAACAGAGACCATGTGCCCTGCAGATAGATGTAAAAGATCTCATGGCACTATTTCAAAGAAGAGCTGGGGTATCCCCATTGTCCTGTCCAATGTTTATCCTTCAATCAACATCACAAAACCAGAGTTATCTGGGCATTATCAGATTGGTATTTGTGGGAATTTGCTGTGTATAAATTGGCTGCTGCGTTTTCTACATTACAACAGTGACTACACTTCAAAAGTATTTCATTGGCAATAAAGCGCTGAATCATCTGCCAATCGTGAAAGAAGCTATGTAAATGTTAGTCTTTCTTTTTTATTTTAATGACAATAAGATGACATTTATGTACATTTATACTTAGGAATATAATACAAAAGCATTGCATACACTCCAACAAAATTGTATCTTATCCCAACCAATTTTTTATACTGGTGTATTTAAGGTGCAGTTACATCAACTATGTTCTTTTGAATATTTCTGCTCGCAACTTCTGAATCCTACTTACCTTGAGCAGATTTTCTAACACCATATCCTTCCCATTACAAAGTTCCACCTCCGCAACATAGTTTGCCTACTTTCTCACTTACCCCATCTACTACTAAAACTCATTCATGCTTGACATCTCCAGTTTCCACTATTCTAATGCTCTCCTAGTCAACCCTCCACCCTCTCTAAACTTCAGCTCATCCCAAATTACTGCCAAAATCCTATTCTATACCACGTCCTACTCACCCATCACCCCTACCCTCACTGCCACTGACACTTGCCTTTTGTTCAACCCTTTCCCCATGCAGTGCCAGTTGTGCCTTAAGATACCTGGGCCTCACCTGCTGAGATTACCTCCCTAAACTGCTCCAACTTCATCTGACTCTCCTTTTAAGGACCTTATTTAAAACAGCCTCTTTGGCCAAGTTTTTGATCATCCCTAATATATCTTTTGTTGAGTTAATGCTCAATTAGACCTTACATTTCTGAGGCAGCTTGGGGTATTTTCTATGTTAAGGGCACCACATAAATGCAACTTATTGCTAATGAAGAAGAATGTATTAACCAGTCTTGCTTTGTATTACAGTGAATTTGCTGAAAGGATTTTGCATAAAACACAATGCAAAAGACAGCTGATCCTTCTGCCATCTTGATAGCTCAACAAATTCAGACAGCAACTAACAGAGCTATGAGAAAGGTCCCAAGTTTGATGTTGTGTCTGTTAGCTTACAAATTAGTCATCTGTAACTGAAGTGACAACAGAACTTACAATTTATCCAAGATCTTCTAAGTTAAATCAGAGGCAAGGCAAAGAAAAGAAAAATTAGTCAGAATTAGTACTCAACATTAGTGACCCCTGCTGGAAATGGTGCATGGACATCGGACTAAACTCCACTGAGCTCAGTTCTGATGCTCCCAGTGATTGAATAGTTCTGCTAAGCTGTGTGTATGCATGGCCACAGAGCAGCCTGGCAGGTACCTTGTTTCATGTTAAATACAGCACCCGTGCAAAAAAGTTGACAAGTACACAACAATAAAATTTGTGAGAAACATGCTGATGGACACTCATTGTATAAGTCACATGGATAATGATCCAAAAAGTAATTAGCCCAGGGTGCTTGGGGCAATTGAACCACACTCTGGAAGGAGCAAACTCCTTCTGGAAAATCAGAGTAGAGAAGGAATTTTTAAAACCCTGCCAGGGATGCATGTTTATGCCCTGAATATGCACTACCTCTTTAATTTGCTTCATGTCACAATTGAAAGGGGCTATTTACTGACAACTAAATTTATATCCCAAAGTCAAGAAAAGCAACCCATATTTCCTCAATATTTGTGAACAATTTTTGGCTGGAAAAATCATGCAATATAGATGCATATTGTTGCCAGATTCCTTTTACTTACGCAGTGTAGCAGCTTCACCACCTTCCCAGTTTATCACATCTTGCTGCAGTCCATTCACAATTGTCTCCAACTCTCTGCATGTGACACTTATCTCCGCCAACGCAGCAAGTTCCTTTGTAAAGGGGTGTATGTATAAATTAGATTATAAGCACTTTGGGATTTTCATATTGTCGAGACACTAAATTTTGTATCTTCAGCCCTGTCGGTCACAATGACAGAGCAGTACCAAATAAATTGGCAGAACTATTATGTGCATGCACTAGCATCTGATTTTGACTTGGCGGAGGACACATTTTTGTGCAAGCTAGACAAATTTTATACCATAGGCCACATACAAGTGCACTGATTGTAAATGTGAAGGGAAGGCAGACAGGAAGACCCAGAAGCAGTTGGCATCAGTTAGAAAGAGCTGTTCAGCCGCCTTCTGACAGAAATCAAAGTATGACATCACAGGAAAGCAGCTAAGTCACTGGTTGGTGGATATTTTGCTCGTTAACTCATCCTTTGACTCACTTTTGGGAGCACAGTGAATCGGACCTGCGGGAGACACCTCTACTTGAGAGCAGATAAAAGAGAGCGAGGGTTGGAGTTTTTTTGCGTATCTTTGGGGAGCAGAGAGAACCGAACCTGACCTACTCGGAAGCTGGCTGAGTTTCAAAAAAAAAACCAGAGTGACATCACAGGAAAACTCTACGTTCATTGGATGGTAAAAAAAACTGTTGTTAGGGAGTGTCTCCAAATAGCTGAAAATTATAAAAACATTATTTTTAAATAAGTAACAACTTAGATTTAAGTAAGAAACATGAGTCAGAGGGAAGCAAAGTTGTCAAGGCCAAGCAAAATAAAATAAGTAAACCAAAGTAAAATAAAGTTACAGTAAGTGAAGAAAAGTTTAGACATGGCAGGGCAGCTCGGTCACGTGGAATGTGAAGTATGTGGGAAGTTGTGGAAACTACGGCAACCTAGACAACCACACGTTCAGGGAGCGTCACCAGCTGCAAGAAGCTTGAGCTTCGGGTTTTGGAGCTCAAGCGGTGGCTGGTGTCACTGTGGCATGTCTGTGAGGGTGGTCACACCATAGCACAGGGGCATGGAGGCAGAAAGGGAATGGATGACTGCCAGGCAGTCCAAAAGAACAAGGCAGGTAGTGCAGGAGTCTCCTTGGGTCCAGCTCGTTAATCAGTTTTCCATTTTGGACACCAGTGAAGGCATTGGCTCCTAGGAGGAGTGCAGTCAAAGCCAAGTTCATGGCACCAGGGAAGGCTCAGCTGTACAGGGGAGGAAGAAGAAAGGAAGAGCAATATTGATAAGGAATTCATTAGTTAGGAGAACAGGCAGGTGTTTCTGGGACCATAGGTGTGACTCCAGTATGGTATGTTGCCTACCTTGTGCCAGGGTCAAGGATGACACAGAGCGCTGCAGGACATTCTTCTGGGGGAGGGTGAATAGTCAGAAGTCGTAGTCCACATTGGTACCAATGACTTAGGTAGGAAAGGGGTTGAGGTCCTGAAAGCAGATTTTAAGGAGCTAGGAAGGAGGTTAAAAAGCAGGGCCTCTAAAGCAGTAATCTCAGGACTATGCCTAGTCCCCAGGTGGGCATAGAAATAGGAGAATTGAATGATTGAACACGTGGCTGGAAAGCTGGTGTAAGAGGGAGGGAATCGGGTTTCTGAGGCATTGGGACCAGTTCTGGGGAATGTGGGATCTGTACAAGCCGGGCAGACTACACCTGAACAGGACCATGACAATTATCCTTGCAGGGAGGTTTGCTAGTGCTGTTGGGAGGGTTTAAACTAGATTGGCAGGGGGATGGGAAGCTGAGGACAGATTCAAGCAGGACAAATTCAAAGCAGGGAACAGGAGACAGGAAATTAGTGAATGATTCTGAAAGACAGGAGAAGCAAGCAAAGGTTAAAAAGTATACAGCACAGAAATTTGGCAGTGTTAAAAGGTATATATGTAAATGCAAGAAGTATAGCAAATTAAGCCGATGAGCTGAGGACACAGATGGATGGCAACATATCATTGCTATAATGGAAACCTGGCTTAAAGAGGGCAAAAATGGCAGTTCAACATCCTTGGATATACAGTTTTTAGGCAAGATAGAGAGGGGGATAAAACAGGTGTGGGTGTAGCTTTATCAGTTAAGGAATCAATTTCAGCTATGTGGAGGGATGACATAACTAATCAAATGAGGCCATATGAGTTGAGCTCAAAAATAAAAAAAGGGACAGCCACACTGCTAGGAGTGTACTATAGACCCCCAAATTGTGAGAGGGAGATAGAAGAGCAAATATGTAGGCAAATTTCTGAATGCAAAAACAACAGGGCACTATAGTTGGAGACTTCAGCTACCCTAATGTCAACTGGATACGAACAGTGTGAAAGGTAGAGGGCACAAAATTCTTGAACTGCATTCAAGAGAACTTTTTTAGTCAGCACGTAACAAGCCCAATTAGAAGGGGCACAATTCTAGATTTAGTCTTAGGAAATGAAGCAAGGCAAGTGGCTAAGTAGCAGTGGATGACCACTTTAGAGATAGTGACCATAATAGTTAGATTTAGCTTCATTATGGAAAAGGGCAAAGATAGAACAGGAGTAAACATTCTAAATTGGGGGAAGACAAATTTTAAAAAGCTGAGAAGTGATCTGGCAAAAGTGGACTGGACACCACTTTTTGAAGTAACAAACCAGTGGGAGGCATTCAAAGTGAGATTCAACAAGTACAATGTAGACATGTCCCCAAAAAAGAAAAAGGGCAGTACTGTCAAATCTAAAGCCCCTGGTTATCCAGAAGCATACAGGGTAAGATAAAGCAGAAAAAGAAAGCTTATGACAGTCACAAAAAACGTAATATTGTATAAAGCCTAGAGGAGCATGGAAAGTACAGGGGTGAAGTAAAAAAAGGAAATTAGGAAAGCAGAGAGGATATGAAAAAATATTGGCAAAATATTATCAAGGAAAACCCAAAAGATATTTAATCAGTACATTAAGAGCAAGAGAATAACTAAGGAAAGGGTAGGGCCTCAGAGATGTACTAGGTAACTTATGCGTGGATGTAGAAGATGTGGGCAGGGCTCTTCATGAGTAGAGTGCTCCTTTCTTCACAAAGGAGAGGGATGATGCAGACATTCTAGTTAATGAAGAGGATTGTGAAATATGATACAATAAGAATAATGACAGAGGAAGTACTGGAGGGACTGTCATCCTTGAGGATGGATTAATCACCAGGGCCAAATAGATTGTGTACCAGGCTGTCAAAGGAAGCCCTGGGAGGAAATAGCGGATGCTCTGAGGATCATTCTCCAATCCTCATTAGATACAGGCAAGATACCAGAAGATTGGAGGTCTGCAAATGTTGTACCATTATTTACAAAGGGTTTAAGGGATAGACCAAATAATTATAGGCCTGTCAGTCTAACTTCGACAGTGGGCAAATTATTAGAATCAATTCTAAGGCAGGATGAACTGTCACTTAGAAAGGAATGGATTTATCAGAGATAGTCAGCATGGTTTTGTTAGGGGAAGGTCATGTCTTACTAATTTAATCAAATTTTTTGAGCAAGTAACAAGGAACATTGATGAGAGTAGAGCAGCGGACGTTGTCCACATGGATTTTAGTAAGGCATTTGACAACTTCACACATTGGTCAGAGTACAAGCCCATGGGATACAGGGGAATGTGGTGAGTTGGATCCAAAACTGGCTCCATGACATGAAACAAGGGGTAATAGTTGATGGATGTTTTTGCAAATGGAAAGCAGCTTCCTGTGGCATTTCACAGGGCTCAATGTTGGGTTCCTTGCTGTTTGCTTGGACTTAAATGTGGGAGGCATGGTTGGGAAATTTGGGTGGCACAAACATTTGATAGTGAAGGGGATAGCTATTGACCCCAGAATTACATCAATGGTTTGGTTGAGTGGGTGGAAAAGTGGCAAATGGAATTCAATCCAGAAAAGTGTGAGGTAATGCATTTGAGGAGGGCAAACAAAGCTAGGGAATACACAATGAATGGGATGATAGTGAGAGGCGTAGAGGAAGTGAAAGGCCTAGGAGTACATATTCACAGGTCCCTGAAGGTGGCAGGGCACATAGATAAGTTGGTGAAGAAGGCCTATGGAATACTTCCCTTTACTGGATGAGGTATAGAATACAAAAACAGAGATGTAATGCTAGAACTGTATAAAACCTTGGTTAGGCTATAGTACTGGTCATCACATTACAGGAAGGATATAATTACTCTGGAGAGAGTACAGAGCTTGAAAATTGTGGAAAAATTGGATAGCTAGGATTGTTTTCCTTAGAACAGAGGAGGCTATCGAGTGATTTAATTGAGCTGTACAAGATTATGAAGGGCCTAGGTAAAGTAGACCAGGGAAGATCAGTTTCCCCTAACAGAGAGATCAATTATTAGGGGTCATAGATTTAAGGTGATTGGTAGAAGGATTAGAGGGGACATGAGGAAAAACTTCTTCACCAGAGGCTGGTGGGTGTCTGGAATTCACTGCCTGGTTTGGTGGTGGAGGCAGAAATCCTCAACACATTTAAAAGGCATCTGGATCTGCACCTGAAGTGCTGTAACCTGCAAAGCTACAGACCAGGTGCTGGAAGGAGAGAACAGAATGGGCAGCTAGCCTTTTTATTTTGCGGCTGGTGCAGACACAACAGGCTGAATTATCTCTTTCTGTGCCGTAACTTTTCTATAGTTCTATGGAACTATGTCAACTCACTGTAATTGCATCAAACTGTAAACAATTTATGTAATCACATCGCAAGTCTGCTGTCAACACATTCCAACATGGATTGGGTGTTTTTTTAAATGTAAAACCACGACATTCCCGTGGGAACTCAAGAGTTTGTATCATTACTGTCATAATGTGGCTCTGCCTCCCAGGACAGAAGGGAAAGGATATTATGCTGGATCGGACTGTATTTCAAACAAATAATTCTGTTTAAAAAGGTAAAAAAAAAACACCCAAATTTTGTAAAGAAAGATATGCAATTCCCAGATCAGTTAGTCATTCGGTAGTACAGAACTTGAGTATTTCTGAAAAAGGCGGCATGTTTAAGCTTTTCGTCTTGCATTCATCAGGACACTTTGTAAGAATACCAATATACAATTAATGATGCCACTAAACACACAACAAATGTCTGACCATATACTCTCAGAAGGCGAGGGGTCTGTTCTTGCGCATGGTTTCAATTTTGGTGTGTCTTCATCCCAAATCAAACAGGAAGAGGTATTTGTTAAGTTCCAACTACCCCGCCACAAACCAACGTCCACTGAAGACGCTGAATCCTTAACCGTGCCTAGCTGATCTAGCGCATGCAAATTCCGAACGACCTGTCCAACTTTCACATGCAACGTGAATGTCTTACAGCGCTGCAAGGCCTGGAAGCCACCCAGACATATGCATCAGTAAACCTTTTCACTCAATCTTACCTATGACCGGTTCTGCAAAACCTGAATAGGGGGAGGTGATGGTGTAGTGGTATTGTTGCTGGACTAGTTATCCAGAGGCCCGGGTTCAAATCCTGCCACGTCTGTTTCACGCTGCTACTATGCAATAACAACACGAGTGGTATTTGCCACTAACAGGATGCTGCTGTCAAGCCAAAAAGACATTTTGCCCATCACACTAAAGAGTAATGTGGTATATGAATTTCAGTGTCAGTGTGATGCTAGGTATGTAAGCCATATATCTCAAAGAATAGTGGATCTCATCAAACAGCATGTCCCAGCCGCTGTTCAAAATAGGCAGGATACAGACCATACCCAACTAGCCCATGCTTGCAAAACTCAAAACAGTGTCCAACATTAAATGTGATTCTGCGGTTGGACAACATTTGCCAAAATATCCTCAATGTGCTAAGAATTACATTTAATTCAACCAACTTAAAGAAAGTCGGGCTCACAATGTGGCACATTTGCATTTTTTGGAAGCTACGTAAATTAATACACAGGGCCCTGTTCTTTGTAGACAGAAAGAACATGTACACACATTTGCGCCTGTTTCAGCTAAACTAAGTAGGTGACAGCCATTCACTGGCTCATTTCTCAGAGCAATGCCTTGACCAATCAGGGTCAAGATGTCTGGTTTAAATTTCAAACGATGCTTGGCAGTTGACTGTCAGTCACCATCACTGGTGCATTCTCCATGGCAACGCCACTTACAAACCAATCAGCACTTTCTTCTCACACAATATAAATTGTTGTTTTCCCCTTATATTGGTATTCATACAAAGTGTCCTGATGAGTGCAAGACAAAAAAACTTAAGACATATCTCTGTTTTCAGCCTTTATCAATTGTTCAATAAGTTAATCAGAAGAACTCTTCCCTGAGTCAATAATTTCTATAGCAGAAATCAGCAATTGAAAAATTGATTTTCAACCTTTTGAGCTACCTTGACAGGTAGACTTATTATATACCTATTAAACAATCAATAATTAGAGAACCATATTTATGTTTCAATAATCTCAATTGTGCACTTTAAAATCATAAATAAAATCATGAAAGACTTACATCAATACAAGACGTCAAGAGCTTATGTACAGTTTTGCAGAGTGTTCCAAAGTTGCAAAGCTGAGGCGGTGCCTTATTACAATGTACACCAAATTCATGCTCAAATGTTAGGGAAAACACCGTCATCAGCTGATGGAAGTCCGAAAGGGTGAGCTTCAAGGTTTGAAAAGTGGTATCACTACTTTCTGTGGGGCCCAGGAAAACAACCTAAATAAAAAAGTTAAAAATAAAAGTTACCAGCATTACCAAGGCAGTTCCTTCCTCAAAAAATGTGAACAAACAGAAACTAACACAAAAATCAAATACTGTGAATGCTAGAAACCTGAAATGAAAATACAAAATACTGCAAAAACTCAGCAGGTCAGGTAAGATCTGTGACCCTTCATCAGACGTTTCAGTCACTGACATGAAATGTTAATATCATTTCTCGTCCACAGACACTGCCGGACCTGCAACTCTCATTGAACAATCAGTGACAACTGTTTTCTTGCTAAGGACTGGCAATGGTTTTTCAGGATAGATCAGCTATAAGAAACTTGAAATATGCTGCACATCTTACTGTTTTCTTCATCTCTTCAAGGTGTTCATTTGTTTCCTTTAATTCCTCAGAAAGTTTAATCAACAATTTCTCCATGGAATTAATAGAAGGTGGCGAGCATTTCCTGAAATTATTTTCAGATAAATAAAATAAATAGCAGCACACAGAATAGCTTGTCTCTACTGTAGACAAATTTATGCAAGTCTTATTCCTGCTTGAATACACTTTGTGCATATCTACCTCAAGAAAAAAGAACCATAAGATATTTGCTAGGTGTCAGCCTTTCATTAGTGGTCGGACTATATCCTCTCAATGAGAAGTTTATTGCTGTAAGCTCCACTTCAGAGCCTTGAATATATAATCTAAACTGACACTTTAGTGCACTAATGATGGAGTGCTCCAGTTGCAGACACTATATTTTGCATAAAAGTTAAGCAAAACTCACAACTTTCCCAGGTTGAATTTAAAAACATGTTACAAATGAAAGAAAAACAGAAATCTATGCTCTCTCATCCAACACTATCAAATCAGATAAACTGGTCACTTTTTTCATTGCTATTTGTGGCATCTTGCTGTGAGCACATTAGCTACCATGTTCTCTTGCATTATAACATTGACTACACTTTGAAAGTACTTAATTGACTGTGGAACACTTTGGGTGTCCCAAGGATATGAAAGTCATTATAGAAATGCAAGTCCTTTCTTTAATTAACATCAAAGCTTAAATTCCATATTAATTAGAGATTGAATGACACCACACAAATCCACCTGCCCACAACAAGTCACTAAATTTAAATTAATGCTAATAGCAACTACTGGAAACACAAAGGGAAACTTTGCTGATGCACAATGTAGGATTAATATGAGCCAGTATATTGCATAAGCACTGTTTTTGTAAGTATATTGTATTCCTAATTTCCAAATGGCTTTCATGCAGTGAGAATTGGCTGCATTTAAACTGTGCTAATCAAGATCATTACACTTTTAGTAGAAACAGAGCATTCCAGACTTGCTTAAATATTCAATTATGGTAAGGTGTGTAGTTCTTACATACAGAGTTTAAATTCAATTAGATAAACCATGCATCGGGTCTGGAGTTGATGGGTCACAGGTAAACTAGTGATCAGTGACAACATACGTTTTACGGCACCTTCAAAATAACAAATCATCCCTAATCACTTCCCTGGTGTAAAAATAAATTTGCAGATGTCTTGGAATGATGAAAGAAGGGTTACTAGTGATAACCAATGCTAATGTTAGAGGTAGAGTTTCAAGGAACATTTTGATGGGTAAGAAGGGTACAAAGCATATGAGTTTAGGAACAGTGTTGCAGGGTCTGGGGCTAAGACAGTTGAATATCATATCCTAAAGGTGGATTGAGGGATGTGGAACGCACAGCAGACCAGACTCAAGAGCAAAAAGCTAGAACAAAGATGATGCAATGAGTGAAAAGGGCATGGAAGGGTTTTTAGTTGAAGATGAGGATGAGGATGTTAAAATCAGTGTGCTAGGGATGGACTGCCAATAACGATTAGCAAGGACACTGCAAGAGTTTAACGAGTTGTCATTTGTAAAGAGTGGAATGCAGGAAGCCAGCAAGCATAGTTATTAGAGTAAAGAAAATCTGAAGATGACAATGGCGCAGATAGTAGTTTCTTAAACAATATGGGTGACATATGAGCAAGAAAATTAAATGTTTTACAGGTGGAAGTGGATAGCATTAGTGGTAGCTGAAATGTAGGATTTGAAGCACAAATTAGGGGTAACAGACACTGAAATATAACCTTACAAGGGAGGGGAATGGAGTTAGAGCTGCACAACTTTGTTGTCAGTGGAAGAAGCAGAGAGCATGTTTGTGGTTGAGTTGCCAAGGGTGGTAACAAGAGGAAAAAAGGCGGCCAAGGTTGGAATCTTGGGACATTCCTGAAGTGACTGTGCAGAGACAGGAACAGGAAGAAGAGCAGGAGCTGAAACCAAAGTTAATGCAAGAAACATGTTGGCATTGTTGGATCAGAGAGGAGCAAAAATCAGGCGACATCTGTGTCACTCAGGTCAATCCAAAATTATTAAAATTCGAATTCCTCACTGGTTAAAATCATTATAATCATTAATTCACGACAAAGGTTTAGTCTTCAGATACATCAATTGTGCATTCTTGCATTGTAATTTGATCTGAATCAATTTAGATGCATGCAATGAAAACAAACTTTAAAAATCGGTAACTAAGTTTTCAGTTTCTAACATTATCTATGTTCATTTCAGTTAATTTTCGAAAAATTCAGATGCCTGTAACGTTTCAAGCTTTGTTATAACAAACTTGTAGATTCAAAGTAACTTTTCTCAGGGGTTTATCTCATCAATATATGAGCTATATGTTTCCTAAGCTTTAGGAACAACTACATGCACATTTGAGTATTATAACAATACTTCGCAGGTAGTAAAATATCAGATCATAGTCTCATAAGAGATTCCGGTTGGCAATGCAAAATTCTATCAAAAGATCACTTGCTTTCTTCCTCGTGATTCAAAGTTGGCCTCAACTCTTTTAAGAAGTCTGTGTGCATCAAGAGACAGGTTGAACTCCAGATTTGCTGACGAACGAAGATGAGGATCATTTCGAACTTCAATCAGCAGCTGGGAATTCCATGAATGAACAGAACTTAAAAAAAGAAAGTTCATCAGCATATTTTAAAGTTTCAAGGAAAGGTTTCAATTTACTAGCCCTAGACCCACTAGGTTGTCTCAGCAGTTAATTTTAAGGTTCCATTATAAATTCTCAACATACAACTATTTCAAATCAAAAACATGTAATAATAAACATGTAAACAAAATCTAACATATTTGATACACTTCTTGTAGGACACTTCTCATTAATTTCAAATAGTTATTACCAGTATTTAATAATATAGTTTCAAGTGCTCTCTCTGCAAATATATAAAAATTCGACCAAAAGCATAAAATCTGTAATTGTATCATTGTTTTTCATAGTTCAAGTAGATTCGGCACAAAAGTTTCATATTATAATCTTTAGACTTTTTTGAAATCTCAGCTGAAGATGGCTACAATGCAGATGTACTAATGTTTCACACTCCTACCGTTATGCTTTATTGAAATCCTACAAACAACAGTGGAGAAGGAACTTAATGCAAATGGCAATTGTTTCATAAGGTAAGGCATAATATTTAAGAGCTTGTTTTAGCATTTTAAACGGCATTACCTTATATATTTTTAAACATGTTAATTAATTATTATATTATATTATTACAATACTAGCACATTTCCTTTGGCCCTGCACAGAGTCACAACCAATTGCAGTCTACAGGTGCACTGGGTTAAAGAGCAATGGATAATTGGAGAAGAATGCATAGGCATAATTCAGTCTCTATTTTACACATTCAGACCTTATTTTTACATATTCTGATTTTGTACTTTTTATCATTTAATAGCAAAGTTTGCAGCAATTTCTCCAAAGTGCAAGCTGAGAATCTGGAAAACGCAAAAATGAAGCAAGTGGCATGAGACTAGTTACAGTATGACACTTAACTTGGGCATTGAGGCATTATAAATGTGGACTCAGGAATTTACAATGGGGGAAGAATTGGCACAATGTTCTAAGTATTTTTAAGTGCCAATATACTTCAAAATAAACACTTTGTACTTTAAGGAAAATGAAATACAGCTTCGGTATGTTATTTGATCTAGGCAATGGATAACTAAGCAATGAAGGTCCTGGGTTTGATATTCAATCTGTGCCCAACTAGCTGATTTCAGGTAAGAGAGCTGTAGATGTTCTCCCAACTGGCAACAGGTCCCATGTTGGGAGCGGCAGAAAATCATTCAGGACTCCTGATCACACTGCTGGGATTCCTAGAGGAGCATGTGCGTGTAGATGTCAGTTGTCAACAGAATTATCCATCACTTTCTTCTCCACACCTGTCATGCAGCCAACTGACATTTGGTCAAGGCTCACAACTGAATAGGCAAAGTCCTGAGATTTACGTTAAAAACATAGTCCAGTTAGGAGTTAGGCCTTCAGGAGAGGGTGAGGAGGAGGCTGGGGAAAAGACAAAAAAGGATTTGATGTAATCAGGGGAAGGGAAGTAGGGAGGAGACCAAAACATGTAATTTCCTGTCGTAAATATTGGGTTAAGAATTTGTTTTTCATTGAAATTAAGTTGTTGCAAAGAATCAAGCAGAAGTTCAACACGATGCTATTGCGGTGTATGCTTTGTTCTTTTCTTCTTCAGCCCTCAAATTGGAACATGCAGCATTTCACTTCAAACAGGGCACACTATTGGAGTTGAACTTGGTGCCAAGCTGTGGACAACTGGAGTGTTAGGAATAAGTCCAAATATTTATAATAAATCAATCTATGAACTAGCCTGCAGAAGTGTAATCTACATCATTCTATGACAGGTCTTGAAAGATAAAAGAGAATGGACATTTTTTGTAAAATAAATGATAGAAATATGAAACAGAATCGCAAGATGACAAAAGAAATTTACTTACACAATACTACTCTACTTACCTAATATTTTTTAAATCTGTTGATGCAGCTGCAGTAATTTGTTTATATTGTTGGAGGCCACCCAGCATTTTATCCATCATCACCAATTGTCTATAAGGACTTGCCTGGCCCTAATTTCCAAATGAAAATATTACAACTTTGTAATTCTTGGTCACAGCAGCATTTAACCCACCATAAAAGCAACAATATCCAATACCTTTAAATCAACCTACTTCTGAAAACAATGTTGTGCACACCCATCTAAACTGCCACAATTACGAAATGGCATGCCAAATAAACTGGGTGACAGGTTACTTAAGCATTGCGGAACTTAGGAATCCAAGTTCGAATGGTACAAACACAAGCGTGTTTAGGTCAGTGGTACTGCAAAACAGCAATAACTTCAGAGCTGTGGTCAGAAGACACGGTGAGTAAATCAGGCTCAGGAGTATTCACTGGGCTCCAAAACAAAATCCGTGGCTCATACCTGACAGGAAAGGCGCCAGACAATATCTTGGTAAAGGGGTTACTAGCCCATGCTTTTAATGTGCATCAGAAATATGGAGGGCAGGCCTTTGAACAGATCTGGCAGCTCAAAGTGGTTATCCATGAGGCTCTGTGGGCCATCAGCTGCAACAGAACTGTATTTAACCACAAGCTATAACCTCTGGAACTGGCATAGCTCCCACTCTACCATTATCACCAAGCCAGAGAAACAACCCTAGTTTCTTTGAGGAGTGCAAGAGGGCATGCCATGAGCAACACCAAGCAGACCCATAAATGATGTGAACCAAGTGAAGCTACAACAGAAAGATTTAGTAAACAGTGGAAGCAGCATGCTACAGGTAGAAGGAAACAATCTCACAAGCAACAGATCAAATCAAGCTTTACAGTCCTGCTACATCCAGTTGTTGGTGATGGACAATTAAACAACTAACTGGAGGAGGCGGCTTCAGAAATATCCTGATCTCCATTGATAGAGGAGGCCAGCACACCAGTGCAAAAGGCAAGGCTGAAGTGTTTGCATTCACCTTCAGCCAGGAGTGCCAAGTGGGTGATATATCTCAGCTTCCTCCTAAGGTCCCCAACATCACAGATAACAATCTTAGCAAATTCGATTTGCTCCACACAATATCAAGAAACAGCTGAAGACATTGGATACTGCAAAGGCAATGGGTCCTGAAAGCATCCCAGCAGTAGCACTGAAAATCTGTGCTCCAGAACTAGCTGCAACTCAGCCAAGCTGTTCCAGTACAGCTACAACATTGGCATTCTACTCGACAATGTGGAAAATTGGCCAGGTATGTCCTGTTCACCAAAAGCAGGAAAAATCCAACCCGGCCAATTACCGCACCATCAATCTACTCTCAATCATCAAAGTGATGGAAGGTATCATTGACATTGCTATTAAGCAGCACTTAACAATAACATGCTCACCAGCGTTCAATTTGGGTTCCGTCAGGGCCACTCTGCTCCTGCAGTCATTACAGCCTTGAGCCAAGCATGGACAAAAGAGCTGAACTCAAGAGGTGAGGCGAGTGACGGCCCATGACATTACAGCAGTACTTGGCTAAGTGCGGCATTAAGGAGCCCTAACAAAATTGATGAAAAAGAACAAAGAAAAGTACAGCACAGGAACAGGCAGGCCCTTTGGCCCTCCAAGCCTGCGCCGATCATATTGCCCGTCAACTAAAACATTTTGCACTTCTGGGGTCCGTATCCCTCTATTCCCATCCTATTCATGTATTTGTCAAGCTGCCTCTTAATCACCACTATCGTATCTGCTTCCACCATCTTACCTTAAATCTATGTCCCCTAGTAATTGACTCTTCCACGCTGGGAAAAAACTTCTGATTATCTACTCTGTCCATGCCACTCATAATTTTGTAAACTTCTATCAAGTCGCTCCTCAATCTCTGTCGCTCAAGTGAGAACAATCCGAGTTTCTCCAACCTCTCCTCATAGCTAATAACCTTCAGACCAGGCAGCATTCTGGTAAACCTCCTCTGCACCCCCTCCAACGCCTCCATATCCTTCTGTTAATGTGGCAACCAGAATTGCACGCAATATTCCAAGTGTGGCCTAACCAAGGTTCTATACAGCTGCAGCATGACTTCCCAGCTTTTATACTCAATACCCCTGCCAATGAAGGCAAGCATGCCATGTACCTTCCTGACTACCTTATCCACCTGCATTTCAGTGACCTGTGGACCTGTACACCCAGATCCCTCTGCCCATCAATGCACTTAAGGGTTCTGCCATTTACTGTATAATTCCTGCCTGTATTAGACCTTCCAAAATGCATTACCTCGCATTTGTCTGGATTAAACTCCATCTGCCATTTCTCCGCCCAAGTCTCCAACCGATCCATATCCCGTTGTATCCTTTCACAATCCTCTTCCCTATCTGCAACTCCTCCAACCTTAGTGTCGTCTGCAAACTTACTCATTAGGCCAGTTACATTTTCCTCCAAATCATTTATGTATACTAAATAGCAAAAGTCCCAGCACTGACCCTTGCAGAACTCCACTAGTCACAGCTCTCCATTCAGAAAAGCACCCTACCATTGCTACCCTCTGTCTTCTATGTCATTGGGAATCAGAGAAAAACTCTCCACTAGTTGGAGTCATACTTAGCAGAAAGTGATGGCTGTAGTTGTTGGATGCAAATCATTTCAGCCCCAGGACCTTGCTGCAGGAAGTCCTTCCTTCCCTCTGCTGGTTCATCAATGACCTTCCTACCATCATAACGTCAGAAGTAGGGATGTTTGTTAATAAATTGCTCATTGGTCAATACCATTCATGACTACTCAGATACTGAAGCAGTCTGCGCCCACACGTAACATCACCTGGACAACATTTAGGTTTGGGCTGATGAATGCCAAGTAACATTCATGCTACACAAGTACCAGGTTAGCGACCCTTTCCAACAAGACAGAATCTAATCATCTCCCATTGACATTCAAGGCATTACCAACATCAATAAGCATTCCCACTTCTGACTTTAAGATGGAAGGAAGGTCATTGATGAAGCAACTGAAGGGAGGATGGATCAAAGCAGAAGCTGAGTAGCCCTGACAGAGCAAAAAATTAGCATCGGTGAGCAGACTATTGCTGAATAAGTGCCGTTTGATAGCATCCTGACTTGAAAGTGTATTGCCATTCCTTCATTGTCGTTGGGTCAAAATCCTGGAATTCCCTTCCTAACAGCACTCTGGGTGTACGTACACCACATGGGCTATAGCAATTCAAGATGGCAGCTCATCACCACCTTCTCAAGGACAATTAGGGCTGAGCCAATGACATTAACATCCCACAAAGAATAAAAAAAATCTTCTGCTGATTATATCCCAGTAAAACAGTCTTTAAATTGGGCTACCTTCCATAATATCCAAATCTAGTGTAATTGCGATGGAAGTCCTACATTTCCCCTTTATGGGAGGAAATTCAATCCTTGGACTACTATAAAGTACTGTCAGCAGAATACTGGAGAAATTCCCAACTCAAAATGCAGAACAAGAATACAAGGGGATAACTTAAGCAACTGGCTATTAAAGAGCTCAGCTGTACTACCTTAGTACAACACCCCACAAGGAATTTGAAATCTAATTTTAGAATAGCCTAAACATTAAGGTAAACGAGGCAACTTTTCCAAAAAAGCAAGGAGATACATTACCAAAAAGAGATCGAAGTCCTCAGCACTGCAGACTCCCAAGTTATGTCCAAGCCAGGTCATTTCTGTGAAACAAAGTATGTTAGTATTTCTCAGAATAAAGCAATTTTATGTCAACTTAATGAGGAATAGTATTCATTTCACATAAATTTAGCAGTTATTATTTCAAATGTGATCGCAGTAGATACAAGAAAGATATTTTGCACTGTAATCCTCCGAGTATAGGAGCACAAGCAGGTAATTGATATACTTAAAACAAAAAAAGGATTTATAAGATAGATGCAGAGAAACTATTTCCCCTGATGGGATAATCTTAAAACTTGCACCAAATCTTTTGAGTGAAATCAGGAAGCATTTCTTCCAATCAAAGGATAGCAGAAATCTGAAATTCACTTTCTTAAAAGGCTGTGGGAGCTAGGTCCAGTTGTCAGGCAGATTCAGTATTCTTCAGGGTCCAAATTGTCTTGCTTCTCAGTTAGCAGTCTCCAGACTCTGATCAGTTTTCTCCTTCATCTCCCATCTCTTTTTTCCCCCAGTGTCTAAGTCACACCCCTTCTCTCCCCTGCCTCCCCACAAACACCTGCCATTTAGCTTCACTGCATCATTCCTCTCTTGAATCTCCATCCATCAAGTTCAAAAATAAAAATCAGAAACTTGAAGACTGTCTCCCTAAAAGTTGCTCAACATATTGTTTGCACAATGCGACAGCACGCAATATGACATAGTACACTGCATTATTCAGTCATATCTTTCACACGGGTAGTTTCCAACAGAATGCTATCATACACTCCATTTCATTCAAGGCACTTTTCAAAGCATTTTTTAAAAGCAAACACTTGTGTGGTGGATTAAATGGCCTGCATCAAACGAAAAGCTTAATATTTCTTCATAGGATTTTGGTAGCTAGCCAGTAGCACTTATATTTAATATGCTTGTTCAGAACAGCCTATGTGTATATATGAAAGATACACTATGTGCCAAACACACTTCAATAGTTATATATAAATCACCTTTAGACACCACTTTTGTTTTCCCTTTGTCCTAATTCATACTTCAAAGCAAAATACAAGTCTGTTTGATGCCCATAATCAATCTTTCATTACTGAAGTTCCACTTTGCTGAGCAATTTAACAAGCTGAAGCTAATGGAAGCATTCTGAATATCTGATTTCAGATACAAGGTTTTTCTCATAGACATGACCCAAGTTTTGGCCTATTTATTATTTTGAAACAAGGATTCTTTTACCAGTGATCTAACGAAAGTTGTTCTTGCGGGCTTTAATTTTACTTAATAACACTGGTTCATAGTTTGTAACCCAAAATATAGTTTGTTTGAATGTATTCACACTGAATGTAAACACAGAAGAGTGCTAGGGCCTCAACTTTGTACAATTTTTATAAATGACTTGGATGAAGAAACCAAAGGTATGGTTGCTAAATTTGCTGATGACACAAAGGTAGGCAGGAAAGCAAGATGGGAAGAGGACATAAGGAGGTGACAAAGAGGTATAGATAGGTTAAGTGAGTGGGTGAAGATCTAGCAAATGGAGTATAATGTGGGAAAATGTGAAATTGTCCATTTTGGCAGGAAAAATAAAAAAGAAGCATATGATCTAAGTGGTCAGATTGCAGAGCTCTGAGATGCAGAGGGATCTAGGTGTCCTAGTCCATGAATCACAAAAGGTTAGTATGCATGTACAGCAAGATTGTTTCCTGGAGGTGGTAAGAGGGGCTGGGTTTATTTTTTCCAGTGTATGCAATGACAGTGAAAGGGTTTATCAATCACACCAGGCATGCTACCTCCTAGATAACTTGATGCTTTAAGGTCACATTTCAGTTCACAGAATGGGTGGCTTTGCCAATGGAAGCAATCCCAACCCAAGCAAAGTACCTGGAGAGTGCTATTTGTTTTGTTATTATACACATGCTTTTGGATTTTGTAATTAAAAACTGATCAGATTACTGCAACCTACAGTTCTGAGCGCTGCACACAATGTTCTCTGAAAAGATTATAGACAGAGTAATGGAGGTTACAACAAGGAAACTCACCCCAGCCAGTCTGTGTCAGTGTTCACACTCTACACAGTCTAAACTAGTCACAAGACGTGTCTACCTTAAAACCTATTATGGTCCTTTAATTCAACTGTTTTACACATTATAGACATGCTTATACCTGCTTTTACATAAAACATCAAAGCACAATTTAAGAGGGAAGACAAAAAATGAAAAAAGTTAAAACATGGGGCCGAATTTTGTGGTCAGCTGCAAAGCAAGGATACCACTGACCAAAAAGTAAGTCTCGCTAAGTGATCAAGCGATCTCTCTGGTGAAAATTTCACCTCCAGTGCTGTTCAGTGGTAGTGCAATTGATTACAGCATTCTTTACTGGGGATTCCTAGCATGGAGCAGCAGCGATGCCATTATTAAAACATTTTTACATACCTCCACACTGGAAATGAAAAGCACCAAAATAAAATCACTTTTAAAAATTTTTGCATATATTGAATTAAAGTTTGGGAGACACACATGGGAAGATGATAGAAGCTAAATTGCTCAGAATTTTTTTTTTAAATTAAACTTTTTAAAAATCCACTAATAGGAACATAGGAAATAGGAATAGGCCATTCGGCCCCATGAGCCTGCTCCACTATTCAGCTAGATCATGGCTGATCTTCTACCTCAACGCCATTTTCCTGCACTATCCCCATATTCCTGGATATCTTAAATATCTAGAAATCTATCAATCTCAGTCTTGAATATGCTCAATGACTGAGCCTCCACAAACCTCTGCGGTAGAGAATTCCAAAGGCTCACCATCCTCTGAGCAAAGAAGTTCCTCCTCTTCTCAATCTTAAATGGCCTACTTTTATTCTGAGACTGTGTCCCCTGGTTTGAGACCCCCCAGCCAGGGGAAACCTCCTCCCTGTATCGACCTGTTGAGCCCTGAAAAATTTTTTATAGAGAATATAATCCCAGTCTCCTCAATCTCTCCTCATAGGACAATCCCACCATCCTAGGGATCAGTCTGATGAACGTTTGTTGCACTCCCTCTATGGAAAGTATATCCTTCCTTGGGTAAGGAGACCAAAACTGTACATAATATGTCAGGCGCAGTCTCGCCAAGGCTCCCATAGCAATCAAGGCCAACATACTATTTGCCTTCCTAATTACTTGCTGCACCTGCGTCTTAACTTTCAGTGACTTATGAACAATGACCAACAAGTCGCTTTGGACATCAACATTTCCCAATCTCTTGCCATTTAAGAAATACTCTCCACTTCTGTTTTTCCAAACAACGTGGATAACTTCACATTTTTACACATTATATTCTATCTTCCATGTTCTTGCCCACTCACTTAGCCTGCCTAAATCCTTTTGAAGCCTCTTTGCACCCTCCTCACAACTCACATTCCCACCTAGATTTGTGTCATCAGCAAACTTGGAAATATTACATTTGGTGCCCACATCCAAATCATCGATATAGGTTGTGAATAGCTGGGACTCAAACACTGATCCTTGCAGTACCCCACTAGTCAAGCCTGCCAACCTAAGAATTTTTATTTATTCATTTATTCATTCATGGGATGTTGTCTTCGCTGGCTAGGCAAGCATCTATTGATCATCCCGAATTGCCCTTGTTCAGAGGGCATTTAAGAGTCAACCACATTGCTGTGGGTCTGGAGTCACATGTAGGCCAGGCCAGGTAGGGACAGATTTCCTTCCCTAAAGGGCATTAGTAAACCAAATGGGTTTTTACAACAATCGACAATGGTTCCATGATTATCATTAGACTTTTAATTCTAGATTTTTATTGAACTCAAATTTCACTATCTGCCATGGCAGGATTGGAACCCACATCCCTGGGTCTCTGGATTACTAGTCCAGCGACAATACCACTACCCCACTGCCTCCCCCGAATGACCCATTTATTCCTACGCCCCAATTCTTGTCCATTAACCAATTCACAGTCCATGCTAGTATATTACCCCAATCCCACGTACTCTAATTTTGCTTACTAACTTCTTATATGGGACCTTATCGAAAGTCTTCTGAAAATCCAAATACATCCACTAGTTCTCCCTTATCTATTCTGCTAGTTGCATCCTCAAAAAACTCCAACAGGTTTGTCAAACATGATTTCCTATTCATAAATCCATGTTGACTCTGCCCAATCCTACTATTATTTGCTAAGTGTCCAGTTATCACATCCTTAGCATTTTCCGGAATACTGATGTCAGGCTAACAGGTCTGTAGTTCCCCGTTTTCTCGCTCCCTCCTTTCTTAAATAGTGGGGTTACATTTGCTACCTTTCGATCTGCAGAAACTGTTCCAGGATCTATAGAATTTTGGAAGATGAACACCAAAGCATTCACATATGTCTACAGCCATCTCTTTCAACACTCTGGGATGTAGATCATCAGGTCCAGGGAATTTATCAACTTTTAGTCCCATTAATCTCTCAAAACTTCTTTACTAATACTAATTTCTCTCTGTTCCTCATTCTTGTCTGTTCATGGGTTCTCTAGCATTCATGGGAGCTTTTTTGTATCTTCCTCCATGAAAACAGGCATAAAGCATTTGTTTAGTTTCTCCACCATTTCCTTATTCCCCTTTATAAATTCTCCTGTCGATGCCTGTAGTGGGCCTACATTTTTCTTTACTAATCTTCTCCTCTTTACATACCTATAGAAGCTTTTACAGTCCAATTTTATGTTTCTCATTAGTTTACTTTCATATTTTATTTTCTCTTTATCAGTTTCCTGGTCTTCCTTTGCTGAATTATAAAATGCTCCCAATCCTTGGGCTTGCTACTTTTTTTTAGCAACTTTATAAAGCCTCTTCCTTTGATCTAATTCAATCTTTAACTTCCCTTATTAGCTATGGTTGAATCGCCTTTCCTGTTGGGATTTTGTGCCTCAAAAGGAATATAAATTGGCTGTAAGCAATGTATTAATTATTTAAATGCTAGCCACTGCCCATCTACCATCATATCTTTTAATGTAGTTTCCCAATCTACCATGGTGAATTTTCCCCTCATATCTCCGTGGTTTCCTTATTTAAATTTTAAAACCCTAGTTTTCGATTGAACTACATCACTTTCAAACTTTATGCAAAATTCTCTCCTATCACGGTCAATCTTCCCTAAAGGCTCCTTTACAATGATTGATTTATTAGCCCTTTCTCATTGCACAATACTAGATCTAAAATAGCCTGTTCTCTAGTTGGTTCCTCAATATACTGTCTAGAAAACCATCTTGTATGCATGAGGAATTTGTCCTCCACAGCATTGGTGCTAATTACGTTTACCTAGTCTACATGTAGATTGAAGTACCCCATGATTACTGTATTACTCTTATTACATGCACCTAATTTCCTGATTTATACTGTGCCTCACAGTACCAGTAAAGTTTGGTGGCCTATAAACAACTACCAATGTTTGCTGCCCCTTGCTGTTTCTTAGCTCCATCTATGCTGATTCTACATCGTGATTTTCTGATCTAAGATCCTCTGTCACTAAGATACTGATCTCATCCATTATTAACAATGCCACAAGACCACCTTTTCCTTTTTGCCTATCCTTCCTAAATGTCAAATGCCCTTGAACATTCACTTCACTACCTTGGTCACCCTCCAGACGTAATGGCAATTAGATTGTACCTTTTATTTCCATTTGTGCCATCAATTTATCTACCTTGTCACATGTGCTGTGTGCATTCAGAAACAGTGCATTTAGTTCTGTCTTTTTATTATTTTCACAACCTCTAGCCTTATATGCTGGCGCATTGTCAAGTTTGTACTGCCACACTCAGATTATTGCTACCTTACTCTCTTGCCTTGTCTTCTCTTCTTAATTTATTATATCCTCCCTCACTTGATCCCTTACCCCCACTATTTAGTTTAAAGCCCTCTCTACAGCCCTAATTATATGATTAACCTGTACAATGGTCCTAGCATGGATCAGGTGAAGACTGTCCCAATGAATGGCTTCCTGTACCACAGAGCCATAGTCAGCTTGCTCAACCACCCTACAGCCCCGCCTTCATCCATGCAGGCTGCAAGCACTTCGAACCTGTTGGACAATTGCAAGGGCTGAAGCTCCTCCGCTTCTACTTTCTCGATCCCTATACCTGCCTCACTTGCAGTCACACCTTCTTGACCCCTGACCATGGGCCAAATCAGGCAACGCTATCCTAAGGGGTGTGAATGCCTCCTGGAACAAAACGTCCAGATAACTTTCCCCCTTCCTGATGTGCCGGCGTGTCTGTCGTTTGGCATCCAGCTCAATGGCTCTGTGCCAAAGTTCCTTCAGCCGCAGATGCTTACTGCAGATGAGTATGCCTTGGCTCACACAGGTATCTATGAGCTCCCATACTCTGCAGTCGCCACACATCACCTGCCCTGCCAACCTAATAAAGCTTAATTAATTAAAATTTACTCAGCAAAATATTTATGTCTCTAGTCCTGTCTGTGCTTATATTCTTATTATTTCCATAAATATTCTACTTACCAAATGAAATTTCCCAAAATAAACAGGAAATACTCATTAGCTAGTCTAATAGTAAACCTTACGAGTACTAATTAAACCTTAAAATTATTAAAATAACTTAAGTTTTGAAAGACAGATGAGGAGAACACTTACCAGTCAACTACCTATTTTCCTGTGACATCATACTTCATTTTTTTCTCAGAACGCAGTCAGTCCGCTCTGCAGCCACAGGTTGAAAAGCTCTTTTAGGCCCTGCTGTCTGTCTCTAGGTTCTCATCTCTGCCACTCTTTTTCTAATGACCGTTTAACAGCACTCCTCAATTAAGCAATTATTTTTTCAGGGCCCATTCTGTTGTTCCATCAAGTGTTATTAATCACATTACTGTTAAAAACCCAGTTACACCTGAACAAGGTGTAACTTTTTACAGGGTTTCAAAAAGCGATGTGCGGGCTGGAACTTCGAAATTCTCGCTGATTTCATGGCAGCCCGCTCGGAGGCGGTGGGGGAAGGAGGCTCAACAACACAGCCTGTGTCCAAACCCTGAGTGACCGACAGCAATTTCAGGATTTTGTGCTAATCTCTGCATACCTGGCATCCTGAAGTTGCAGCCAATTTTAGAGGGGCAATTATGGCAAAGGCATATAGTTCGCTGTCCCTCAACCCCTCACAAAATCTAGCTCATGAACATTGTAAAGTGTAAAGTTCTGATCTATATTAAAATGCATTTCAAAAAATAAAGAAAATATCCTACTTTTTATTACAAGGTCTGTTCCATAGTCTTGCATGGAATGAAAACGTAGTTCTGCAAATTTTCTTTCGAGAGGTGGATAGCAGCTATAAAACAAGAAATAAATTATTTAACCTTTAATTCATTCACTATTATGATACATTAGCAGGTTTATGTCAAGCACTTAAATTGCAGAAATCCAACAAATGAACAGCAAAAACAAACTGACAAATCAATACCTCATTAAGAGTTAAAACTCAGTACACCAAGGTCAAACTTTTTTTTTAAGTGGGTCTCCTGGTATATGCCATGAAGTCTCATAGGCCATAAATTGAGTTTAAATCAATGATGCCTTCAAGCTGTCTATATCCCAAGTGAAAATGCCAACAGATTTTGGTGTACTGAGTTAGGATTTATGCATCAATCAGAGCACCTGCTTTAAGAACATCCCATTCCATATCTTCAGGCGCATAATATTCAACAACTAAACAAGTGAAAAATAAAATGAAAACAAAGCAAAAACCACTCGGGCTTAAGGGATGCACATATCTATGGGAATACTTTGTGCATCCTTGCTGAGCACTTAGTTTTCAAATCAATGATGTTCCTGCTCTCACGTCAGATACATCATAGGTTAGAGTAAAATCCATTAACACTGTTCCAATAATGTAGATTAGTTTCAAAATAGGAGCTCCCCTTATCGTGTCAATATGACATTTTCATTTCCCAGGTCAGTCATTCAGGCTGCAGAGTGATAATATTCCCTGAATTACAAAAAGGTTTTGCTGCATCCTTACACAAGAACAGACCTGGTATGGCCTAGATTCTGTTCACTTAGGGTCCTTATAACTTGCAGATGGTGCAGATGAAAGGTGAATCATTATGAATGTTTCCTTGTAAAGATTTCAAGACAAGCGCACCAGATTAGCATACTGACCAGCAAAAAGCTAATATCTTGCGCAGCCCAGCAAAAAATATAACATATATTTAGGAGGTCTCCAGGTTTTAGAGGCTATAACATGGTAACTTAGAGGCATAGATGTGGCTTTCAACTAATCATGGTCACATGTTTGATACCTAGGATTTCCCAATATTTAATACCTGGGTTATAAAGTGACTATGAGGAATCAGGCTGCAACATAAACTACAAGGAGCAAATAGCATTGTACTGTCAAGTTCTTCCGTTTTCATTACTGATTGCTAACTGCAGCAAACAAAAAAAAAATGGAATACTGCTAGGATCATCCAGCAAGACTAAGAAAGGGTTATTAAGCTCCCACTATCATTTAGGTCAACGCATAGGCTCCTCATAAGACTCTAATCTCAGATCTCTCTATTTTTTAAAGATAAAACATTCACATTTCATAAGCACCCAAGAACGCTGAAATGCACATAGGAGATCATCGAATACCTGATGCATAACCATTCTAAGATTTGAAGTCTGTCCACTCCTGGTGTACACAGCAACCGAATAACTGCGTCTGAATCATTCATGCTGATTCCTTCCAGAAATGGGCATTTCAGATTCTGAAAGAGCAATTATTAACATCAGGATAAGGCAAGGAGAAACCATTCTCATACAATGGAGCTTCAAAATATTTTTACACAAAGGCTGCATCATGCAGAGGTTCTGAAAGCCCTTCCAAAACAAAAATGGAACTTGCACTAAAGATATAAACATAAATTCCACCTTAATTTCATTTGTAACTCCATCCAATCTGAAATACAGAAATCCCGTCAGACGGACGAGGCTGAACAGCTTTTCTCTACTTTTTGTGTAATAGTTTCAATTCATTTCCAGAATACAATGCTATGCATTTCACCATTTTAATTATCAGTTTAGCTTAAGGAACTTAACTCAATCTAGATATACATTCCAAGCATATGTAAGTGAGACATAACTGAATAATTAAAAACCATAACAATCTTTTCCTCCCCTTGATAACATCTCTTTTTTTTAAGTGCAAAATTCAAAACAATAAGCCAAGAGAACTATGTAAGTCCCTTTCAACCTGCAACAAGGTTTGACTCTTGTTTACTCATGGGGCCAAAATTGCAATTTTCCTGCCACAATCAGGGCTGCTTTACATCTATAATGAACACCAAGCAAATCTCCCAAAGCATTACTCGTAATCACACAGAATCACAGTGCAGAAGAGGCCCTTCGGCCCATTGAGTCTGCACCGACACGTGAGAAACACCTGATCTCCCTATCTAATCCCATTTACCAACACTTAGCCCATAGCCTTGAATGTTATGACATGCTAAGTGCTCATCCAGGTATTTTTTAAAGGATGTGAGGCAACCCGCCTCCACCACCCTCCCAGGCTGCGCATTCCAGATCGTCACCATCCTCTGGGTAAAAAAGTTTTTCCTCACATCCCCCCTAAACCTCCTGCCCCTCACCTTGAATTTATGCCCCCTTGTGACTGACCCTTCAAATAAGGGGAACAGCTGCTCCCTATCCACCTTGTCCATGCCCCTCATAATCTTGCACACCTCGATCAGGTTGCCCCTCAATCTTCTCTGCTCCAACAAAAACAACCCAAGTCTATCCAACCTCTCTTCATAACTTAAATGTTTCATCTCAGGCAACATCCTGGTGAATCTCCTCTGCACCCCCTCCAGTGCAATCACATCCTTCCCATGATGTGTCGACCAGAACTGCACACACTGCTCCAGCTGTGGCCTCACCAAGGTTCTATACAACTCCAACATGACCTCCCTACTTTCGTAATCAATGCCTCGATTGATAAAGGCAAGTGTCCCATAAGCCTTTTTCACCACCCCACTAACGTGCCCCTCTGCCTTCAGAGATCAATGGACACACACGCCAAGGTCCCTTTGTTCCTCAGAACTTCCTAGTGTCATGCCGTTCATTGAATACTTCCTTGTCAAATTACTCCTTCCAAAGTGTATCACCTCACACTTTTCAGGGTTAAATTCCATCTGCCACTTATCTGCCCATTTGACCATCCCATCTACATCTTCCTGTAGCTCAAGACACTCAACCTCACTGTTAATGAATCATTGTTTCACCCCAAGCAATATACACAAAGGAGCACAGATTTTCAAATTAACAAAATTGGGTTTTTAAATTCCAATCTCATTTGTTATTTTCAAACTATAATTCCATGATTATGTGCATCTTACACATGTTTGATGAAGTTGTGAGGGAATCCAGATTTTTAAATTTAATTTGGATGTTTTTGAGCCAGGCCCTACCTCAAAGCAGAAGCTGATCTGAAAATGAAACTGAAAGAGAAGCAGAAAAGGTAAACATTGAGAATGAAACTGAACTTCTCAGTCTCTAAGCAAATCAAAACTAAACCTTGGTTTAAGATATAAAAGGACACAGATCAGTCCAAGCTGGGCTGTAGCAGTTGTTGAGTCCACAGTAAGAGAACAGAGAAACTGAAGACCCAAAAAGAAGCAACCAGATCCAGAAGCTAAGAATAAACAAAGGGAAAGTTGCTGCTGTTGTGTGTTACTTGGCCATCCAAACCGAGTTGAGCTGGTTCTGCAGGCCTATGCCATTTGTGAAGATTGTGCCCATGGAACTCAGGTTGGTTGAGCACTGCTGTCAGCTAGGGATCAGACAAGCTCCTAGGAAGGGAGCTAAAATTCTTCGCGAGCAAGGCAGAGTTTAAAGGAATCACTATGATCACTAAAACCTGAGTGGACTGTTGAATCAATTCATAAGATCTGTCTTAGTTGCATCTGCCATTTATAGTTTATATTCGAGCACCATTTGTCTGTTAATTAACGTTTGACATATGTGAATTCTGGATGTTAAGAGTATCAGATAGATGGTACTTAACGTTTGCTTTGCTGACTCTTATATAGTAAAAATTCTTCTGTTTTAAACTGTGGAATCTTGTGGCTTTATTCTTTTAGCAAATAACTGGGATTTTGAAAATGTTAGTGGCTTCTACCAAGATCGTAACAGTATTTAAGAATTAAATATTGTGATAAAGAATATACTCTGACATGTATATTTTAGATACTATTGGAAATGAAAGTAAGAATAAAGAAATAAACATAGAAAAAGCAACAGAAAGCATTAATTGAAAAAATGTATTATGTATCATTGTAGATGTTTATGAAGAGGGAATGAGTGTTAAACAAGATGTAATCTAAAACTTAAAGAAATATTAAATGTAACGAGATTTTTGTCCATCTTTGAAACATTACTGGGCTACAATCACATAATAAAATGAGGATTCCCGGTAACAAACCTATTGCAGAGTTTGACAAGTCCATGTTATAATCATAGATATTTACAACAGGAGTGTTTTATTTATTTTTGAAACTACAAGCCTGTGCTGGGGGAGAAGGGAAACAAACAAATATTCTTAACTGATACAACTTGAGGCACTACACTGTTCATTTCTAGCCAACCTACACCATTTACACATTTAAACCCATTATGCTGTGGATTGACATTTGAATGGCTAATCATATAAATTTTGATGACTAACCATATAATTTTTGATACTTATGCTCAACCTGCCATTCTACATTTTATTTAAGCTGAACTTGGGTCACTTCCTTTCCCAAATAAAAATTCAGGAACACCCACGTAATCTTCTCAACAATTGCTATTGTACCTTTTGAGGGAAAATCATGCTAAAATTGTCTTGTTTAACATGGGCAATATCTTGAGTATCCTCACCCAGTCTCAACAAAATAACCTCCTCAACACCAGCCAATAACTCATTTTAACCCATGGATAAGGGTTATGCACAAGCAAACCATCCCGTTGGACAACAAGGTATACAGATATAAAAACAAAAAAAAAACTGCGAATGCTGGAAATCCAAAACAAAAACAGAATTACCTGGAAAACCTCAGGTCTGGCAGCATTGGCGGAGAAGAATAAAGTTGACGTTTCGAGTCCTCATGACCCTCCAACAGAACTAAGTAAAATTAGAAGAGGGGTGAAATATAACCTGGTTTAAGGTTGGGGGGGTTGGGGGGAGAGAAGTGGAGGGGGGTGGTTGTAGGGACAAGCAAGCAGTGATAGGAACAGATAATCAAAAGATGACAGACAAAAGAACAAAGAGGTGTTGAAGGTGATATTATCTAAGAGAACATGCTAATTAAGAATGGATAGCAGGACACACAAGGTACATTATTTAAAAATAATGGACTGAATATTGAATTCAACAACTTTAGATCTTGAACTCCCTCCTCCATCCCCACCCCCTTTCAGTGTCTTCTCCCTCCCTTTTGTCTTTTCCAATAATTTATATAGATTTTTCTTTTCCCAACTATTTCCATTATTTTTAAATCTATACCTTTTATGCCGTTAGTCTTATTTCACCCCACCCCTAGAGCTGTACCTTGTGTCCTGCCATCCATTCTTAATTAGCACATTCTCTTAGATATCACCACCTTCAACACCTCTTTGTTCTTTTGTCTGTGACATCTTTTCATTATCTGCTCCTATCACTGCTTACTTGTCCCTACAACCACACCCAACCCCACCCCCCCACCCCGACACTTCTCTCCCCCCAACCACCCCGCCCACCTTAAACCAGCTTATATTTCACCCCTCTCCTAAATTTACTCAGTTCTGTTGAAGGGTCATGAGGACTCGAAATGTCAACTTTATTCTTCTCCGCCGATGCTGCCAGACCTGCTGAGTTTTTTTTCAAGGTATACAGATACCCTGCAACTGAACACTTAACCGTCGAGCACCCGACATCAAGGATGCAGTCACTTCAGTTCGGGGGGGGGGGGGGGTCTTCAGTTCACAACAATGCTGCAGTTACAGTGTAAATAAACACAGCCTGAATCTGGAGCGAAGACCGACTTGTCAACAAGAGAAAGATGAAGGAGGCTCTCTGCAAGAGATGGTCTCAATTTACGACAGGGTTTGGATACCTGATTAACCCACGAGTCTGACACCTAGAATAGAGCCAAAGTTGGAAAGAAAATCATGGAGAAGGCTCTGACTCCGTCCAGTTCACTCTGAATCCTGAATTCATGTCTTAATTGTTTGTGAGCGTGTGTGGGTGGCCGGGGAGGGGTGGGGGGGGGAGGGTCTCAGTTATGAACCCACATATCAAAACTGTTTAAATGCAGTCACCAAGTCGATATTTGAAGTCGGCCTCCTCGACGCATTGACCCGCACGCATTTAAATCGCTTTTCTTTTCCCCTTACCAAGAGCTTTTGCATCACCCGAGCTGCCAGCTGTGCTTCACTCAAACCTGCCGCCATTACAAACGCTCACCGTGACAGGAGCCGCCGTTACGGGGGCGGGGGGGAGGTGCTGGAAGTCGACGCCCATTGGTTGAACAGCCTGTCACGCATACGGTCCGTCTGTTGGTTGGCTACAGCTGCTGTCAATCGACATGCTCCCGCCCCCTAGTGTGGGCGGGGTCAGATAGGCTTGCGCGCATGCGCTTTCGCACTTCGTTTTGCCCCCCCCCCCCCCCCCCCCCCCCCCCGCCCCCGCCCCACCCCCCCCCCAACCCCCTTCTCAACCCCATTGTCCCCAAACGGAAAAACCAAAGTGCCCTTTTTCTGAAGGGGCACAACTAATAAAGGACTTCACCACAGAAAAAAGGGAAATTTATAAACTTGTCATGTCCCTGCGCTGCCCATATGTTTACCAACCCTCCAGGGTTGCCCTGGAATCTCCAACAGAGGGCCCTGGTGAGAAGTGACTAAAGCATTCTGGGAGAAGTCATCGCAGCCACCGCAACTCAGGAGGGAATCGAGGAGAAGGACTCTTGCACTCAACAGAAGGAAGAGCATCCAACAGAGGGCGCTGATGAGAAGTGACTGAAGCATTCTGGGAGAAGTCATCGCAGTCACCGCGACTCAGGCGGGAATCGAGGAGGACCAACTGTCAAAGAACGCTAAAGAAAAAGCAGTTGTTTGGTGAGTAAATCCTGGGAGCAGACTCAGAGGGAGGAGAACCCCTTACCATGGGGTACCTAACACCATCCGAGTCATGGTGAAGGGCAGCGAGCAAGGAACAGGAATGGATAGGAACTTCTTCACCAAGAGGATCCTATTCAAGCTGTGTGGTTTCGAGGCTGCGGAGATCTACTGCCTACAGGATTTCCCCAGCGCTGGTTTCTTTGATGTGACCTTCAAACAAGTGGCAGCTTGCGTCAAACTCCTGAAGGTGTTTGAGGAAAAGAAAGACCTGCCAGAAATGAAGGTCCTGACGGTGGAGCCGCTCTTTGCTCTGCCGTTGCATCGAGAACGGGTTGCGACGGTGCATCTGTACAACCCCTATGTCCCTGTCGCTGACGTGCTCACCTTCCTTACCAGTTACTTCGATAAGATTGGGAGCTGCACTGAAGTTAAAGATAATTTGGGGATCTGGACATGTAAACGCCAGGTTAAGGTAACGCTCAAGACCGACGGTAAGGGAGCCGTTTTCCACCCCCCTTCCAGATTCGCTATCGGGGGAAGCCGTGGGTACCTTGTCTACGCTAAGCAACCCAAACTTTGTCGCTCATGCAGCAAGTCTGGTCATGTGGCGGCCAACTGCAGCGCCATCCTCTGCAAGAACTGCAAAAAGGAAGGGCACCAGACAAAAGAATGTAAACAGGCTAAGTGCTGCAACCTGTGTGGCGAGGCAAGTCACCTCTACAAGACCTGCCCCAAACGTTGCCGTACTTATGCACAGGCAGCCAAAGCCAACGAGGGGGAAGCAGAAGAAATGCCTCGTGTCACTCCAACCACCAAGGCCCCACAGGGAGAACAACGGGACAAAGGAGGACACAGAGAGAGACAAGGTGGAGGAAAAGATTGGGGCAACAGACAGCCAATCAACAGCACTGCCCCCTGAACCTCCCAGTCCTCAGGAGAGAGAATCAACGGAGGAGGAGGAGGCAGCAGTGGGAAAGCAGCAGGGGGAGTGGCAGCTGGTGAAGAGAGCCAAAAGGAAGAAGGGGCTAAAAAGAAACCAAGCCACTTCCCAGACAAGAGTCAAGAGGCGTCTCCTATCCGACACGGATAACAAGAGCAGCAGCTCTTCGGAAGAAGAAGCGCCAGGGCGGCGCCAACAGAAGAAGCGGCAAAACACTAGGGAGTTGGAGGATGAGACACCCGAGCTCCAGAACATTGGAGACAATGAGGAGACCAGCGCACCCCAACTTGGCCCACAACCCAAAGAGGCCAGCGCACCCCAGCTCCGGGAAGCCGGGAGCAGCAACGCCCCAGAGGGGGAGAGGATTGGAGAAGCTTCTTCAACAGAGGACATTTCAAACCCCGCTCTCTGCACGGACCCCCAGATGCCACCTGAGCAGACCATCTCCAATGGGGAGGTTCAGGACGCTTTCCTCAGCCCATCCCAAGTGAAGCAATTTGAGCACACCACGGGCATGAAGGAGCAGACCAATGGTCTGGAACTCTCAGAGACAATAGGTTTGGTAAGCGACTAACTGCTTTAAAATGGGTGTAAAGATTGTATCCATAAATGTGCGTAGCATTCAATCTACTAAGCGATGTGTTGCGACCTTGGACTACCTTGCCAAGGTCAAAGCTGACCTGTTGTTTCTGCAGGAGTGTGCGATACCGCACCTCAGCTCCTACAGGCAATGGTCACGATGGTGGTCCCATGGGCCATCGATCTGGTCGGGAGGAAACGACTCTCGTTCCTCCGGCCTGGGGATTCTGCTGCGGGGAGGCAGCTTCACCGTCTCCGAGGTTAAGGAGGTGGTGGGCAGGCGCCTCCTCGTAGCAGACGTAATGTATAAGAATGCTCCACTCCGGTTAATTAATGTCTACGCCCCATCACAAGGGGCTGAGCGGCTAGAGGTTTTTCAGCAGCTCCCACTGCTGCTGGTGACCTCCAGGCCAGTCATTCTGGGCGGTGACTTCAACTGCATCATCGCTGCGGCTGGACGATCCGGCAGGGCCGACAGCAGATTGGACGCTAACGTCCAGATCTCTGATGGAAACAGTAAAGGATGCCAAGCTGCACGATGTCTTCAGCAACCCTGCAGACAGAGCGCAGCGTAGATACACCTGGTCGCGGCCTGACGGGTCCGTCTGTTCCAGGATAGATTTCCTGTTTGTGTCCCGTGCATTCACAGTCAGATCCACCGACGTCAAGCCGGTGTTCTTCTCTGACCACTGCCTCCTACTGGCTGACTGTCACTTAGAGAAGTACCAGAGGGTTGGCAGGGGGGCATGGAAGCTAAACGTGAAACTGCTGACCCCAGAGAACATTGAGGAGCTCAAGGGATTACAAAGGTTGGAGAACCATGAAACCCCTCTTTGAATCCCTGACACACTGGTGGGAAGCGATCAAGGGAAACATCAAGAGGTTTTTCATCCTCAAAGGCACCCAGAAAGCTAGAAAGGAACAGAGGGAAATGTCCCGACTTCAGAAAAACATCAGAACCTGCTCTGGCTGCGGTCGATGGGGGTCGATATCAAGGAGGAACACCAAGAGGTGAAGAGCCAGCAAGCCTCGCTCTTTGCCTCGGAGGCCTCCAAGATCATCTTCCGTTCCAGAGTCCGCTCCGTGGAGCAGGATGAGACGTGCTCACGTTTCTTCTTCCAAAAAGGTACACAGAGAGAGCTCTGTGATTAGCAGCCTGAAGGAAGAAGATGGCTCAGTAAAGTCATCACAGTCCAACATTTTGAGGATCAGCAAATCCTTCTATGCCGGATTTTATGACGTGAAGCCCACAGACAGCACGGCCTCCCAGTCCTTCCTGTCCTCTATCACGGAGGTCTTAGACGACAGTACACGGGAGAGTCTGGACAAAGCGCTAACTCCTGACGAACTGACTGAGACCCTTGAGTCCTTCGAGAAGAGTAAAACTCCCGGAAGCGACGGCTTGCCGGCGGAGTTGTATTCGGCTCTGTGGGACTGGATCGGCCCAGACCTGCTAGAAGTGTACAAGAGTATGCTCCTGGCCAGCAGTATGTCAGAATCCATGAGGAAAGGCATTATCACCCTCATCCACAAGCACAAGGGGGAAAGGGAGGAAATTAGAAATTGGCGAGCCATTTCACTGTTGAATGTGGACTATAAAATTCTGTCCAAGGTCATCGCCAATCGGGTCAAATCCGCTCTGGAATTGGTGATCCACCCTGACCAGACCTGCACTGTGCCAGGCAGGAAGATCTCTGACAGCCTCGTGCTGCTCAGGGATACAATTGCCTATGTGCAGGACAGGGGTGTGGATACCTGCCTCATCAGCCTGGATCAGGAGAAGGCCTTTGACAGAATATCGCACACCTACATGGTGGATGTGCTCTCCAAAATGGGGTTTGGGGAGGGAATTCGCAATTGGATCCAACTGCTCGACACTAACATCAGTAGTGCAGTCTCAATCAATGGGTGGGAATCAGATGGCTTACCTATTAAATCTGGAGTCAGGCAGGGCTGCCCTCTCTCGCCTGTTCTTTTAGTGTGTTGCATAGAACCCTTTGCTGAGTTCATCAGGAAGGATCCGGGCATAAGAGGAGTGACGATCCCAGGTAGTGGAGGCACTCAGATCAAAGTCTCCCTGTACATGGACGATGTCGCCGTCTTCTGCTCGGATCCGCTGTCGGTGCACAGACTTATCCACATCTGCGACCAGTTCGAACTGGCCTCGGAAGCCAAGGTAAATCGTGGGAAGAGCGAGGCCATGTTCTTTGGGAAATGGGCTGACCGATCCTTTGTCCCCTTCACTGTCAGGGCTGATGGCCTGAAGCTGCTGGGGATATGGTTCGGAGGGACCAGGGCACGCATTAGAAACTGGAAGGAGCGAGTGTCTATGGTGAAAAGGAAACTGGGCATGTGGGAGCGACGCTCCCTCTCCATTGCAGGTAAGAACCTGGTCATCAGGTGTGAGGCACTCTCGCTGTTGCTGTACGTGGCGCAGGTCTGGCCCATTCCACACTCCTGTGTGGTGGCAATCACCCAAGCCATCTTCCGCTTTATCTGGAGGTCAAAAATGGATCATGTCCACAGGGACACGATGTACAAGCCTCTAGATAAAGGAAAAAACCGTGCCCAACATCGCCCTCGTACTGATGGCCACCTTTGTGTGCGGCTGCATCAAGCGGTGCGTAGACCCTCAGTATGCAAACACCAAGTGTCACTACATGCTGAGGTTTTACCTGTCCCCGGTGTTGCGAAGGATGGGTCTGGCCTCTATGCCGCAGAACGCTCCAAGTAGTTGGACCGTGCTGTACCACCTGTCCCTCGTGGGAAAATTTATGCAGAGAAACACCTTCGACCACAAGTCCATCAGGCAGTGGTCGGCACGTAACGTCTTAAAGGCCCTGAGGGAAAAGGAGAGGGTGGATCCTGTGGGATGGTTCCCTGAGCAGACTGACAAAGTCATTTGGCAGAATGCCTCATCACCAGAACTTTCCAACAAGCACCAAGATGTAGCTTGGCTGGTGGTGAGAAAGGCCCTCTCTGTAAGATCCTTCCTACACACCAGGAGTCTCACCCCCTTTGCACGTTGCCCTCGAGGTGGCTGTGGTGGGGAAGAGACCGTTGTTCACCTCCTTGTAGATTGTGTCTTTGCGAAGAAGGTCTGGAGAGAGATGCAGTGGTTTCTGTCGAGGTTCATCCCGAGCAGTTCTGTGACACAAGACTCTGTGCTCTACGGGCTGTTCCCAGGGACACACACCGAGACAAACATCAACTGCAGCTGGAGGATCATCAACTCGGTGAAAGACGCTCTTTGGTCTGCCCGAAACTTGTTGGTTTTCCAGCGCAAAGAGTTGTCCCCGACCGAGTGTTGCAGACTGGCACATTCCATGGTCCAGGACTACGTGCTGAGGGACACAGTTAAGTTTGGGGCAGCCGCCACAAAGGCGCAATGGGGAAGGTTCGCTGCCTAAGACCTTTCTGCCACAGTGCACTGGGGGACTGGGAACTGTAAAGAGCCTCTCAGGATGTACAGCTTAAAATGAATGTCTGCCAATGATTGTAATATTCATTGTTTGTACTGATACACCTTGTGATTCATGTTGTAAAAGTTGAACCTGATTGTATTTTTGTAATGGTGATATTGAAATGGTTCAAAATGTTTTTGAAGATTTATGAATAAAGTATATTTTTGCAAAAAAAAGGGAGGAGCACCGGAGCGGTGAGTACGGGGCACAGCCTAACTGAAGCCAAAACTGAAAAAGTGACATCACAGGAAAGCTGTAACCTGATTGGTTGGTAGGAAATCTGCACCAAATTTGAAAAAAAAGCATTGCAAAGCTAATTAATAAATTACTTATCTAAGTACAGATGGCTGGGCAGGTGATGTGCTGTAGCTGTATGATGTGGAAGCTGGCAGATCCCATTGTGAGCTGCAGTGACCACATCTGCAGCAACTGTTGGTTGCTGGAGGAACTCCGGCTTAGAATTGATGAGCTGGAGTCCAAGCTCTGGACGCTGCGACACATCCGGGAGGGGGAGAGTTACCTGAACGCTTTGTATCAGGAGGCGGTCACACCCGGTAGATTAAGTACCTCAAGTCCGGTCAGTGGTCAGGGTCAGCAGGGTGTGACTGCAACTGAGGCAGGTAGACGGATCCTGTGTTCAGGAACAAAGGAGCCTCAGCTCTTGACCTTGTCCAACAGGTACGAGGTACTTGCTTCCTGTGTGGATGAGGAAGAGGGCTGTAGGGTGGATGAGCCAGCTGACCATGGCACAGGAGGCCATTCAAGAGGGCGGAGCAAAAAGACAAGTGGTAATTATAGGGGATTCTATAATTAGGGGAATTGATAGCTTCCTTTGTAAGCAGGATCGAGAGTCCTGCATGGTATGTTGCCTGCCTGGTGCCAGGGTGAGGGACTTCTCTGACCGGCTTGAAAGGATATTGGAGGATCCAATTGTTGTGGTCCACATCGGGACAAATAACATAGGTAAGACTAGGAAAGAGGAACTGTTTGGGGATTATCAGGAACTAGGAACAAAATTAAAGAACAGGTCCTCAAGGGTTATAATCTCTGGATTACTACCCGAGCCACGTGCAAATTGGCATAGAGACGCGAGAATAAGGGAAGTAAACAGGCGGCTAAAGGATTGGTGCGGGAAAGAGGGGTTCCATTTCATGGGGCACTGGCATCAGTATTGGAACAGGAGGGATCTGTACCGTTGGGACGGTCTCCACCTGAACCGATCTGGGATCAATGTTCTAGCGAAAAGGGTAAATAGGGTGGTCAACAGGACATTAAACTGGAAAGTTGGGGGGGCGGGGAGGGAAGGGTAAAACTCCAAGAAGTATAACTAATGGGAAACAAAGCAGCAGGTTAGCAGGTGGAAGGGTGGATTCAACTTCATGGAAAATTATGAAAAAACTGAAAAGAAAGGAGAGCCCAGGAAAGGCTATTAAAGTCTCTAGAACACAAAATAGGATAGAGTGTTTGGAAAGGGCTAGGAATCTAACTTCAAGCACATCAGATAAAGAGACGACAAAGAGAAAGGGGACGGGAAATACAGGAATGAAGGTGTTGTATCTGAATGCACGCAGTGTACGAAATAAGGTAAATGAGCTTGTGGTGCAGATTGATATTGGTAGGTATGATGTGGTGGGCATTACGGAGACATGGCTGCAAGGTGATCAGGACTGGGAGATAAATATCCAAGGATATACATCCTATCGAAAAGATAGGCAAGTTGGCAGAGGGGGTGGGATTGCTTTGTTAGTAAGAAATTAAATTAAATCGATAGCAAGAAATGATGTCGGGTCAGATGATGTAGAATCTGTGTGGGTAGAGTTGAGGAACCGCAAAGGTAAAAAAACCATAAGGGAAGTTATGTACAGGCCTCCGCACAGTCGTCAGGATGTGGGGCATAAGATACACCAGGAGATAGAAAAGGTGTGTAAGAAAGGCAAGGTTACAGGGTTACAGTGATCATGAGGGATTTCAATATGCAGGTACACTGGGAAAATCAGGTTGGTAGTGGATCCCAAGAAAAGGAGTTTGTGGAATGTCTACGAGATGGCTTTTTGGAGCAGCTTGTGGTGGAGCCCACTAGGGAACAGGCAATTCTAGATTTAGTGATGTGTAATAAGGCAGATTTGATAAGGGAGCTTAAGGTGAACGAACCTTTAGGAGGAAGTGACCATAATATGATAGAATTTATCCTGCAATTTGAGAGGAAAAAGCTGGAATCGGATGTAATGGTATTACAGTTGAATAAAGGCAACTACAGAGGCATGAGGAAGAAGCTGGCCAGAATTGACTGGGAGATGAGCCTAGCAGGAAAGACAGTGGAACAGCAATGGCAGGAGTTTCTGGAAGTAATTTGGGAGACACTGCAAAAATTCATCCCTAGGAAGAAGAAGCATAATAAAGGGAGGACGAGGCAACCATGGCTGACAAGGAAAATCAGGGACAGCATAAAAGCTAAAGAGAAAGCATACAATGCGGCGAAGAGCAGTGGGAAACCAGGGGATTGGGAAGTCTACAAAGACCAACAGAGGACAACTAAAAAAGAAATAAGGAGGAAGAAGATTAAATATGAAGGTAAACTAGCCAGTAATATAAAAGAAGATTGCAAGTTTTTTTAGATATATAAAGGGTAAGAGATAAAGTGGACATTGGGCCTCTGGAAAATGATGCTGGAGTAGTCGTAGTGGGGAGCAAAGAAATGGCGGAGGAACTGAATAGGTACTTTGCATCAGTCTTCACAGTGGAAGACACGAGTGACATCCCCAAATTTCAAGAGAGTCAGGGGGCAGAGGTGAGTATGATGGCCATTACCAAGGAGAAGGTGTTAGGAAAACTGAAAGGTCTGAAGGTGGATAAACCACCTGGACCAGATGGATTACACCCCTGAGTTCTGAAGGAAATAGCTGAAGAGATAGTGGAGGCATTAGTGGTGATTTTTCAGGAATCACTGGAGTCAGGGAGAGTCCCAGAGGACTGGAAACTCACTAATGTAACCCCTCTGTTTAAGAAGGGACTGAGGCAAAAGACGGGAAATTACAGGCCGATTAGCCTGACCTCGGTCATTGGTAAGAATTTAGAGTCCATTATTAAGGATGAGATTTCAGAATACTTGGAAGTGCATGGTAAAATCGAGCAAAGTCAACATGGTTTCATCAAGGGGAGGTCATGCCTGACAAATCTGTTAGAATTCTTTGAGGAGCTAATGAGTAGGTTCGACAAAGGAGAGCCAATGGATGTTATCTACTTGGACTTCCAGAAGGCCTTTGACAAGGTGCCGCACAGGATGCTGCTCCCTAAGATAAGAGCCCATGGTATTAGAGGCAAGGTACTAGCATGGATAGAAGATTGACTGTCTGTCAGGAGGCAGAGAGTGGGGATAAGGGGATCCTTCTCAGGATGGCGGCCGGTGACTAGTGCAGTTCTGCAGGGGTCAGTGTTGGGACCACAACTTTTCATTTTATACATTAATGATCTAGATGAAGGAACTGAGGGCATCCTGGCTAAGTTTGCAAATGATACAAAGATAGGTGGAGGGACAGGTAGTATTGAGGAGGCAGGGAGGCTGCAGAAGTATTTGGACATGTTAGGAGAATGGGCAAAGAAGTGGCAGATGGAATACAACATGGGGAAGTGTGAGGTCATGCACTTTGGTAGGAAGAATAGAGGCATAGACTATTTTCTAAATGGGGAGAGAATTCAGAAATCTGGAGTGCAAAGGGACTTGGGAGTCCTAGTCCAGGATTCTCTTAAGGTTAACTTGCAGGTTGAGTCAGTAGTTAGGAATGCAAATGCAATGTTGGCATTTATTTCGAGAGGACTAGAATATAAAAGCAGGGATGTGCTGCTGAGGCTTTATAAGGCTCTGGTCAGACCATATTTAGAATATTGAGAGCAATTTTGGGCCCCGTGTCTCAGGAAGGATGTGCTGGCCCTGGAGAGGGTCCAGAGGAGGTTCACGAGAATGAACCCAGGAATGAAAGGCTTAACATATGAGGAACGTTTGAGGACTCTGGGTCTATACTCGATGGAGCTTAGAAGGATGAGGGGGGATCTAATTGAAACTTATAGAATACTGAAAGGCCTGGGTAGAGTGGACATGGGGGAGATGTTTCCATTAGTAGGAGAGACTAGGACCCGAGGGCACAGCCTCGGAGAAAAGGGAAGACCTTTTAGAACAGAAATGAGGAGAAACTTCTTTAGCCAGAGAGTGGTGAATCTATGGAATTCATTGCCACAGAAGGCTGTGGAGGCCAGGTCATTGAGTGTATTTAAGACCGAGATAGATAGGTTTTGATTGGTAAGGGGATCAAAGGTTCCAGGGAGAAAGCAGGAGAATGGGGTTGAGAAACTTATCAGCCATGATTGAATGGTGGAGCTGACTTAATGGGCCGAATGGCCTAATTTCTGCTCCTATGTCTTATGGTCTTATGGTCAACTCCATTGTCCCCAAATGGAAAAACCAAAGTGCCCTTTTTCTGAGGGGGCACAACTAATAAAGGACTTCACCACAGAAAAAAGGGAAATTTATAAACTTGTCATGTCCCTGTGCTGCCCATATGTTTACCAACCCTCCAGGGTTGCCCTGGAATCTCTAAAAATTAATCTCTATAGATACTGCTGTGAACAACACAAGGAAAAATATCTTCGGAGCATTAAATTAATTTTGTCCTTATTTTCACTTTATTTGTATATTTTTGTTCATTGGAGAAGAGAAAAATGATTGTTTGACTGGAAGGACCAGATGATCGTGTGATAAAACCTCTGGATGGGCCAGAGGTCACATGTTAAAAACCTCCAGGATTACATCCAGCCAGAGTTAGCAACCCTAGGTGTCCATCGTCATGGCAGGCCCCAAACATACTGCTGGATAGTGCATGCTCTCATGAGCAACCCAAGCCACAGGCAAATGTATTCCTGTATTAAGTACTTGAACAAAAAACACTATTTAGCAAATGCTGGAAATCTGAGCCAAAAACAGAAAATGCTGCGAACAGAAAGTAGCACAGGCAGCATCTATGAAGGACAGACAAGTTGATGCTTCGGATGTGTGGAACCATAGTTAAGAGTAGAAGATACAACTGATGAATAAGAACAGATATGTTTCTTTATCCTGGCTGAACATATTCCTGGAGATTTCAATAGGTGGCCTCCGACCACCCCAGCAATTCAAACAATGAATTTCCCCATTTAATACACAAAAATATCACAAGTTGGTTACAAAACACAAAACAAAGAGCAGCTGTTAATGTATTGACTCAGAATTTGCTGAGGAAAAGAAGTGGTTTTCCACAAGGATCTGTGCTGTTGTTCACCATTTACATAAACAATTTTTATCTGGGTTTTGGAAGTACACTTAAATGATGGAATTTCACATTGTGCTATAATGATTGGAAAAAGACATTCATCATCTCATCTTCCAAAAAATGCATAACCTATTAATATATTCCCAAAACTGACCTGTGCAATTTATTTAATTAATTAATTAATTAATTAAGGCCACCTGTTGAAATCTCCAGGAATATGTTCAGCCAGGATAAAGAAACATATCTGTTCTTATTCATCAGTTGTATCTTCTACTCTTAACTATGGTTCCACACATCCAAAACATCAACTTGTCTGTCCTTCATAGATGCTGCCTGTGCTACTTTCTGTTCGCAGCATTTTCTGTTTTTGGCTCAGATTTCCAGCATTTGCTAAATAGTGTTTTTTGTTCAAGTACTTAATACAGGAATACATTTGCCTATGGCCTGGGTCGCTCATGAGAGCATGCACTGTCATTGAGTCTTATTCAATATTTTATGGTTTTAAATTAGAAAGTACACAGGGCCATGAAAAGTCACACTGAGGATAATAAGCTTCCAGAGCTTTTTTTAAAGCTGTGCTTCTATGTAGTTTACCCAGTTTTGTAAATCTATGTATGCATTTTATTTAGGCAAAATTTCCTCTTCTTTCTGTGGAGCATACATAGTTTAGTCTGCTGTACAAAAATTTGCCCTAAACATTTTTGATGATAATGCCAACAGTCATGAATTCATATATTGATTGTTCAGAAAGAAGTTTTATAAAATAAGAGATAAATTACATTATTTTAAATGAAATGCACTGAGGTGACATTTATGCTAACACAGTTATAGTTTTTCAAAAAGCACATCTCAGTGAAAATAATAGGGAATTCAAAGATGTGGAAATTTTCTTTTACAATTGGACAGGATCTTTTGCAGACCTGCCAAAATGTTCAAGATTTTCACAATGACTGTTCGTAACAGAGACAAGTGAATCAATATAGGCCTAATTATGCAGAAAAAAGTAGTTTTGGTTAAATAGGTTTGGTAAACTCTTCCTTTACAAGTCTGATATACTCTACACATATTTATTGTTTCAGAGGAGCACATGTTCAATAGGCAATCGTGCGTGGTTGCTGCAGAACAACATGGCCCAGTGACTGACTGCATGGAAGAACAGCAATGATTCTAGTGCAAGCTGTCAACATTCAATTTTTATAAATGCAAAACGGTGCAGAATTTGGAAATCAAAAATAAAATAGAAAATGCTGGAAATACTCAGCAGGTCAGGCACTATCTGTGGAGAGAGAAATAGACATTTCAGATACTGTCTAACCTGCTGAGTATTCCTGACATTTTGTTTTTATTTTAATCAATTACAGAAGGGATAATCAACAAAAGAAACTGAACATGGTAGATTTCTATGTGGAGGTAACAGGTGTAGTGTTATATAAAGGGCCCTTATTTTATCAGCAAAGCATTTGAAATTAGGTGTTTTCCCAGAAAATGTTTCTCAATTCCTTATATACATACACATGTTCCTTCACACAGCATGGTGTAATTCTGAAAGCAGGTGTCTTTAAACAGATTTTCCCATGTCCTAAAATAATAAATTAACAATATTTATCAAGCCAAAATGTATATTAATACCCAGAGGAAACAAACTAAATGTGGTCTCATTTCTGAGATCCATTTTGTACTGAAGAGTGTTTTGTTCACAGGTACAGTACATGTAAGTTCAATATTATTTTCTGAATTTTCTTAGATTACCCTGATTTTCAAATATAGAAATGTTGATCTTGTTCTTGTACATATTTGTAAACTCTGCATTTCAATATATTTTCTGAAAAATCTATGATTGTCTATTATTGAATTTCATGAATTTTTAATGAAAGGAAACAATAACATTTGGGTAAGTATTATCAGTAATTTGCGGTGTTGTGATTTTAGTTGTAAAATATTTAATGCTTTAAGAGTGTCTATATTCACGGACAGAGGCTGTAGAATCATAGTGCGATATGTAACTCACTTTGCACTGTGTCTGCTTAAAATTATGTTTCTAAAAGAGAAATTTGTGGGAAAAAAATAAATGTGCATTTTCTTTATTCTGCACTGAAATGAAAAGAAAATCTCCCCAGGGATACACACCATTTTCTTGAAACAACCTTAAAACTAGAATAAGGAACAGACCTGACGGTTTTGTTAATTAAAGTGCCAAACTGTGTGGAATTGAACCATACAGCCCAAGAAGGTCCTAGGTTGACTATGCTGAACTAGCAATGCAGCATTAGCATCCCTAGATCAAACAGGGATCTCACTTTTGCCCACTATTCATTGACCCTTGCTGAAATGGAAGTCTGGCTGAACATGGTGTGAATGCCCTTCATGGTAAAATAGTCTGTCAGTGCTCACTATCTAAACTCACTTCTGAAGAATGACCATTTAGGTCATATTGCAGAAGGTTGCTGTTATGACACAGCAGTTGGTAAAGGTCGAGTTGCTTAAATCCCAGAGGGAAACTGTCATCACCTATATTTTCAATTGGTATGTTTGAGATGCAGCTCTGAATTCAGGAATAAAACCATCCAGCCTCAAAAGGTTTTTTTATACAAAACCAAATTAAACATTTATCAATTTAACAATCAATTTAAAGACAGACACATGTCTACGAATTACTACCATAATAACTTTTAAACAAATTCCCAAATTAACCATTTCCAGGTAAATCTTCACCAAGGTAACAAACCAGGCAAAGCACATTTGACCTTAAAAATTCAAAATGAGGTCCCTTTCAATTTGCAGACACAGTTGTTGGTTTACAGGCTGGTTAGATCTTACATGCCTCTGACCTGCACACACAAAACTCCTTTCTGTTTATACCCAGCTTTCCATTTGAATGTAAAATTTCCATTGTATTACTAGTTTTTTAAAAAAATGTTACCTCTCCTAACAATAATCCTTTCATTCCACCAACTTTATTAGTAATACAAACACATTGCTTGGCATTTCCCAGCTAGGTGCAGGATTTTACCATTATTTTGAATAGTTTATTCAACAAATGCAAATGTCACCTTTACATTCTAACTCCTTACATTTATCTAATTAACATCTCAAAACTATTATACATCAAAGCACCCAGACTAGCTGGCTTTAATCCAATTAAGCCACACACAAGACACACACCCTACAAGTCCAATTTAAACATAATTTCCAATAACATTATTCACATTAGTAGCTCTTCATGACAGTTGCCAATACATGAGGTCGCGTTCCAATAAAATTTGTTGTCTCCATAAAAGGATGGAACCATGGGAGGAGGAAAAATATTTGGCTTCAGTCAATATTTTTTATTCAAAGAGGCTAAGGCCCAAGGCTTATGGCGCAGGGTGTATAGACATTGAAATAATAGGAGAGAATACAAAGACAAATCAGTGAGTTGTGGATTAAATGAAGTAGCGTCTGGTTTATAAAGTTTGCAGGAGGAAAGAGGTGTGCATTTCAACAGAAGTTTTGGAAAGAATAAAATTGGAGTAAGCAACAATTCTATGAGTCTTAATCATGGTTTTATGATAATTCAGGGAAGAGGAAGAATCTACAACATATGCATTCTTGGTTTACATGATACCAGGTTCTACACTTGTATGGTAAGACGGGGTTATTTTGATAAATTGACAGCAACTGTGCTTTCTTCTATAATCTTTATCAACACAACAAAGAAGTTTGAAATTTCAATGCATCAGTCATCAGAAAAATGTGAATCCCAAAAATCCAGTAAAACTGTTAGCATTTGCACACAAGAACAGGACATATCAAATTGATTAGATCAATATCTTGTAATATTGTAATGTACCTTGGCTGGTACATGTATAATTAAACTTCAACTCAAGTCTTAAAAGTCTTTACCTTATTTAATTGTTCATTTCTCTTTTAATTCAAGATTCATAACAATGGCATTTCTCGTGATGATGATTCTGATTGGCTGTTTTCTGCAGGGAAGTCAAGGGCTTAAGATTTCAGCATTTAACATTCAGAGATTTGATCAGTCAAAAGTCAATAATCATGTGACCCTTGGCATTCTCATCCAGGTGAACAAAATCAAAGCAAATGTTTTGTGATAGAAGTAGATTGAGCACACATTTATTTTCATTTTCTCTTAGATTTTACAAAGGTATGACCTTATCACCATCGAAGAAGTCATGGAAGCTGATAATTCAGCAATAACAAAACTAGTGATGGAACTGAATTGGTAAGTAATTAGGAGCATCAGCCTTGAATTTATTTTGGGGCTGGAGTTTTTTTATCCTTTCATGGGATGTAGGCATCACTGGCAAGGCCAGCATTTGTTGCCCATCCCTTACTACCCTTGGCTTACTGGGCCACTTCAGAGGCCAGTTAAGAGTCAACCACATGGCTGTGGGCTTGGAGTTACATGTAGGCCAAACCAGATGAGTTTTTACAACAATAATTGTTTCATTACTGAGATTAGCTTTCAATTCCAGATTTTTTTTTAAAAAAATGGAACTTAAATTCCATCAGCTACCATGAACCCACGTCCCCAGGGAATTACTCTGGGCTTACTAGTCCAGTGACGTTGCCACTACCCCACCATCTCCTCCTAAAGAAGTTATGCAGGTCAGAGCAGAGATGAATGTTAATCTGTCCCGACCTCAGTAACAGAAGACCTGCGAGGTTTGAATTCGCGGGCCCTATCTGCATAAACCCCATCAATCTCCTGCTCAAAACCAGTGGGATGCGACTGCTGATCAGTGGGTGGGAGAGGAATGTTGGGAAGCTGGACTGAAGAAACAGTTTTGAAAACTTAGGTAAATTGTTGGATGGTGTTTAGAAGGACGATGCAGTAATGAAAAGGTGGGGAAGCCTATCCACAAACCTGAACACCAGAACAAAGAAACAGTAAAAAACTGGGAAATAAAACTACTGGTCTGAGCTGTTTTTTCCCTTCTGGGACACCACACCAACTGTGTGTTATGCCAAACATTACCATTTTGAACAATGGCTATTCACATTAACAATAAGTTTCTTCTTTCTGTTGTAAGGCATAAATCGTTTATATTACTCTTGAATAAGATTTTTTGACCAATGGTTGCATTTTAGTCAAATTAGATATACTAACTGAAAATACAAACAGAATTCACACTCTCAGTGACTGAGACCAAAATTTGGATTCATCACGTAATACATTGTATTTTAAGATAGCTTATTTTTCATATTGGACCATAGCTTAAAGATTTTGTACATCAATCTATTTGAATTACTTCAAATAAGCACATAAATTATTTTTCTTTCAGGTCAACTAAACTGCAATACAATTTCATCACTTCTGATTACCTTGGCCGCAGTGCATACAGGGAAAAATATGCATTTGTTTATAAGTAAGTCTCCTACTTCAGTACAGGTTGCTCATCAATTGACCTCCCATCATTGCAGTGATGGACGAATCGATTAAGTTGACTAAATTCATTTATTTGCTCTACTTTCTCGACTTGTTAATTCTCCCATCTCACAACTACATGATTTTCCTTGCTTCGTAAAATGAAAGGCAGACAGTCTGTGAAATCTACACAAATAATATTCTATGACTGCCCAACAAAAGACACATTTGAGTAATGTAGACTGGTGCCTTTCTGGCAGGTTTCCATGTCTGAATAAGTTAGCTGAATGGCAAACTTCCCCTTCACTATTCCACACATCCCCAGAACCGAATGTACCAAAGTTAATACTCGGGATGAGTTTTAATGCCCTCTCCCAAGTTGAGTTTAGAGGTGGGGGTGGGGAGGAGCATTTAATCAAGTTAGAGGATGTGGGGTTGGGTCCCCGCCACCTTCCCACCTTTGCCCCGATTAAATCTGGAGAAGGAAGGCTTGTGGACGGCCTTCCCACCCTGAAACCAATTGAGGCCCTTAAGTGGGCAACTAATGCCCAGTTAAGAGCCCTCATCCCACTGCCGCAGGTATTCAACCAGTGGCAGGCAGGACAGTCAAAATGAAGCAAGCTCCAAAAGCAAAACCCTGCCAAGAGCCGCCTCCCTGCCTTTTATTCCAACCCCTCTCCTGCCACTACAGCCAGCAACATCCTCCCTGCAATTCTCCTCCCGCCCTCAACTCGCCTGTGGCCTGGTTTCCTCGCTGATCCTGGGCCTCTGGTGGGTGCATTATCGGCAGCTACCACTGTTCCCCTGGTGATGCTGATGGCAATGAGGAGCTGCCAGCCTCTGCTTGGGATTTCCATTGCTGCATGGGGTCCTTGATCCTAGGTCAGGCCAGCCTGACTGGCACTTAATTCAGCAGGTCATTTTCCCAATGGAGACGACACGGGGCTCTCGCCAGCGCCCCAGCCAGCGGACGAGACCCCTGTCACTTGGATTGAATTCCGCCCTCAGTATCTACCACTGACAGTCCAACTTTCAACTATTATGGCTGCTATTATATCATTCTATTATAGTAACGTTGTTGTCTAGCATTTCCATTCCCAATTGATAACTCCCAGTTCACTGTCCACTGTATCAGCACTCTGACCAACAGGCAGCTCTCTTCCATCATAATTACATCTGGGATCTATGCAGATTTATTGCATTAATTGGGAAATTTGAGGGTTAAAAATCAAGTAATGTAGATTTAAATTAAATGGTATTCCCATAGTATCACTTTGGTAAGTCAGATGATGTGTTCCTTTATAAAAATTAAAATATTACATCACATGATGCAAATTATCTTGCCACTGAGGTGCAAGTATGTTTAACTTAGCCTGTCCCTTACGTCACGTTGTCCGATTACTGTCTTTAAGAAACATCCTGAGATCAATTAGAGATTAATTGTTATCAGTGAAGAAAGTTTGAAGATTGGTGAGTACTTCAAAATTTCGAGGTTAACTGAAGTTAATTGGAAACAATAACCCTTTTACCTCATTCCTGTCCTTTTTAAATTTCATGTGGACTTGGCTTTATTGATTGATTTTTAGATAAAGCACAATTTTTCGAATTAACATTTCCAAAGCCGTAAAAGCAATTTATTGCAAAAGTGCATATACGATCCAGAATCTGTTTTATTTGCTAAGATCTGATTATCATTTTTGGTCATGGCTTTTCCAGTTGTGATAATTTTTGGATGTTGTGCTTTCAATGTTAAATTTTAGGTTAAAGATGGACTTGACAGGGTGGATGTGGGAAGGATGTTTCCTGTTGTGGAATAATGTAGAACTAGTGGTCGCTGTTTAAAAATAAGTGGTTGCCCATTTAAGACAAATGAGGAAATTTGTTTTCTCCCAGAGAGTTGAGAGACTTTGGAATTCTCATCCTCAAAAAGTGGCTGAGGCAGAGTCTTTGGATATTTTTAAGGCAGAACCAGTTAGTGCACAATTATATCTTTAATTTAACTTTAATTTATCTATTCAAAAGATAAGTCTTTAAAAATGTAGATCTTAATTAAGCCAACGAAACAGAGGATCCTCTGTGCAGCGTCAGCTGATTCTAGCTGTGAGAGTCATTAAGGCATGACAGTTAGCCCCAGTATCATGGGGTTAGGAAAGAGATAAAGCTTTTACTCCTAATCAATAGGCAGTAACCACTGCTGAAAAACGTGACATTGTGTTTGTCAGGTAATCAGGATGATCTCATACCATCAGTTTACTGATCTCGCAAGTGAAAGATGGGCACATAGATAGGTACCAGAGGGTGAGCAGTACTCATGGTGTATTGATTCACAATATACTCGGAGCGCAACAGCTGTTCACTTCTGAGTGAAACTTCACAAAACATGCAACTCAAAACAATACAGCAATAGAATTGATGTGATCTAATTTGGGGACTTAACAAAGCTTGGCATTGACATACTTACAGCAGTTACTTAACTCCACAAGCTACAAAAGTTCATATGCAATATCCTTACAATATGGAAACACCCATGAACATGAAGCAATGCTTTCAGGAGAAACAGGGAGAAAAATGGACAGAAAGAGTAGATCTTGCTGTTTGAAATGCTATAGGTAAGGATTCAAAGAAGCATTTCCAGATGGACCACATTTAGACTTCAATAAACTTGAAAAATTGTGCAAATCTTTAGTAGTGCTCAAGTACAATTAACCTGGCAGTTGAACATGGCTGCTGACTTTGTTTCATTCTCATGTTTTGTTTTGTTTCCGACAGTGAGAATATTCTCAAGCCTATGGCGTGGTATCACTTTGATGATGGCTGTGAACAGTGTGGGACGGACACTTTCATCCGCGAGCCTTTTATAGTGAAGTTCCACTCGCTCACTACAAGTAAGATTTCAAACGTTTATTTTTGAGAAAATCTTGGCTACACTAAAACTGCTAATTTATTCTGGCGAGCCTGCTGACAAATGAAAAACCAAGGCTCAAGACCCAAGTATAGGAAGGAGACCTGCTTCAGTCCTGATGAAATATGCTGTTAGTAACCAATTCCTTAGTTGGGAGTACAAATAATTTACTGCCGCATTACACTGCTTTGTGTTCTGAGAAAGAAATATGGTACTCAGGATAATTGGTTTGTACTGCAGATTTTTAATGTCAACATTAAGCAGCACCAGGACACTGTCAGCTGCATACTTGACCTTTACAAAGTCAGTATCATGAAGACATTGAACTGGTTTGAGTGGTTTTAGTCTCCAAGCCTCATTTGACTTTATATCATGAACCATGTGACATAAAGTAACAGATGACATTATTATTGAGGCTACAAAGTGGTACCATAGTGCTATAAGAATTTTATTGGTCGTTATTACTTTATTTTTTTCCTCCTTCCAACCCAAGCCAGAAAGGAATGAAAGGCAAACTGTTCTTACAGTTTTTTCCCATTACTTTTCTTCAGCATGAGGATGCAGGTCATTCAGTAGTTCACCATCTGATGCTCTTTCTCTCCTGGTGAGACACTACTTGGGGCCTGATTTTAACTTACTCAAAACCCATTCACTTACACAGAGGTAAACCCAGCCCTTGTACTTTGGTGCTTCCCTTAACAGGCTGAGATCAGGAACTCACCATATGGGAAATGATTGTCACAAATGTGCAACTTACTACCCCATGGGGCACGTTAATTCTGCAACATGCATTTCACCCTATGATGAGTTATTTTACTTCTATGTAATTATATATCTATTTTAGAATGTGTAAACCTGAAAACTAGCACAATTTGGAGTCAATTATGCCAAAACTGGAAACTCGTGGTGTTTGTGTTCCTTGATATTTTACCTTTATTTCTATGGCTTTTGGAAGCAATGATATAGAATAGAATTTTTATCATCCCCTGAATAGAAATTTAAATATAGCTCTCGTCTTCAGAATAACCTTCCATGAGTGAGATCTAAGAAGTAACAGCCTTCGCAAACTCTTTGATAATAACCTCTGGTACAATGTGTTTTGACAGTTGTCAAGGATTTCGTCCTCGTAGCTATCCACACCAGTCCAAGTTATGCTGTCAGAGAGGTTGATGCATTGTATGATGTTTGGGCTGATGCAAGGGATCACTTCAATACAGAGGTGTAGTTGATTAAGCTAAGTAGCAAATGTATTACCATGTATACTCTGTATAAGTTGTTTTTTAGACAAAACTTTTAGGCAAAAAGTAGGGGTTCAACATATACATGCGGAATATTTTCAAGGGGTTGAAATCCATGAATGTCGAGGGGCAACTGTTATCTTAAAACATGAAAAATATTTACTAATTACCAGTAAGCAGCACCATATCTGTTGTCATCTTGCTGGCATCCCATGCTTTTGGTAGGCTAAGCAGCAGTTGCCGGAACTTAGGTTTCTGGCAAAACCACACACAATCGCCATATTCCACTTTAAATCTAAAATTAAAGATTGATATCACACTTTAGTTTACATTAATTGTAAACATCCTCTCCCATCATCTTGTTACCTAACTTAATATATACTAAAATCTATTTAAAAATCACCCTCTTCCTTGTCTTCAATGCCAAGCAACTCATCCCAATCTGTTTCTTGAATTGCATCGTCATATGGATCATCAACATCAACAATCATGTCGTCATCAGCCAAATCACTTCACAAATAATCATCTTCTGTCCCATCAAGTGCATTGGATATCCCAAATTTCTTGAATGATTTGATGACATTAGGTTATTTATCATTGCATTGGCTGGTTTAGAGGGCGAGATTAGCAGAAGGGTAGTTTCTGACCTGGCAATACTGTTGGTATCTTGCTGGCATCCCACCACTGAGTGGATTCATAACTCATCACAAATAGCTTCATTAATCATATATTCTCTGGTACCATGCTCCATATTATGTTTTAAGTGTAGGTAATCTAATGGTATAGCAGCATAACCATGGAGATCTAGTAGCATGGTGGTAATATCCCTCCCTCTGGGCTAGATGTTCTAGATTCAAGTCCCACTTCAGGACTTGATGGCCATGAAAGGTACATTCATAGTATACCCAAACGGGTTGGTTGTAAGCCTGTAATTCCTCGTCTGATGTCAGGCAGCAAAGAGTTGGAGAGTTCCCTGATCAGCCATACTGCAGAAGGCAACAGTAGGAAACTGCAGATGTCATGGACCAATTATGGCTGCCATCAACATCTTAGGGCATGGTATCTGAAGCAATTTCAGGAAATTATCATTGCTGGTAGTAACTTGCATTTACGCAATTTTAGTGTACACCAATAATTATATAAGAACACATTGGGCAGGATTTTTCAGTCGGCATGCAGGGCTGAGGCCGACACGCAAAATGACTCATGATGACATTGGGCGTGCATCCTGACATCATCGCGCAGTATAGCGATGTTTCATTCAGCGGGGGGCGCGCCGGAGTCGGCTGCGTGCCCGCCAATATGTAAATAGCCTATTTTGAATGTTTATAAAATGTTGAAATAAAAGAAATTGACATGTCCCAGCTCACGTGACAGTGTCACTTCAGAGGACATGTCAGGAGTTTTTTTTGTACACTTCCAAAAATGTTCACCACTTCCACCGATCTCCCAGAGGCAGCACTTTGCTCCCGATTCAGGGAAACCCCCCTGCCCGCACAGGAAGCACACAGCGCTTCCGAGCAGATGTTTCACGCTGGGCAGGCCTTAATTGACCCGCCCACGTAAAATGGCGGCGCACCCCCAACCGGGTCGTCGATCAGGAACCCGCTCTCCCGTGCCCACTCCCGCACATCGCCCCCCCCCTCGATGGGGGGGGGGAAATGTTGCCCAATATAACTGTTAACGCTGCCCGTCCAGCCTTAAGGCTAGCGGGCTGGCAAAAAGGCCAAGCGGCCTTCACGTTTTTTTAGGATACCCAATCCACGAGCGGGATGAGGTTTCCTGAAGCTTCTATTAATCAAATAAATAATTTTTCCGAAATACCAAAACATGTCCCATGAGGAGCCGTGTTTAATTAAATTTTTACTCCATATATTTAATAATTTCAAAAGCCCTTCGATTGCCCTGAGGCAGCTCCGTGCTTCAGGAAGATTGAAGTGCTCTGTCGAGCTCATGTGCGAAAGAGCGCTGGCCCCGACTCTCTCTCCTCCCCCTGCCCCGCACAGGTATCACAGCTCGTGTCTTATGCTGGGCTGGCCTTAATTAGCCCACCCGCATAATATGACGGCACGCAGCTGATTGTGGGCAGTGATCAGCTCTGTGTCCGCCTCCACCTGCCAGCTGAGGAATTCTGGCCATTGTTCCATTATCCCTCAGAAACCTGGGTCGACTTTTACATGAGACCAGCTATTACTTGAGTGTATACGGTACAAAGTCTTTCTAGCAAAGGAACAGGTCATTCAGCCCAATAGATCTGCGCTGGTGTTTATGCTTCACTCGAGTCTCCTCCCATCCTTCTTCATCTAATCCCATAAATTTATCCTTCTATTCCTTCCTCCCTCATATTCTTATCCAGCTTCTCCTTAAATGCATCCATACTATTCGCCATAGCTACTTCTTGTGATGGGGCGTTCTACATTCTAACCACTCTGGATAAAGAAGTTTCTCCTGAATTACCTATTGTATTTATTAGTAACTATCTTATAGTTGTGGCCCTAGTTTGGTCCCACCCCACCCACAATTGGAAACATGTCCTCCATTTCTACCCTACCAAACCCTTTCCAAATCTTAAAAAGATAATTCCCTTAGTCTTTTCTGTTCCAGACCATTTCAATCTTTCCTGATAGGCATAACATCTCAGTTTTGGTATGATTCTACTAAATCTCTTTTGTGCCTTTAGTGTTTTTATATGCAATCAATATAATTTTAGAAACAAATCAATCACATTTATCAACTACATTATTTCATGCATTTTGTTTTTAATACTTACTCCCATTTTGGGTAGAATTCTCCCCCTGTTGGGGGGGGTTGTGCGAGGGCGAGCGTGGGCCTGATCAGCACCCCCAATCGGGTCCACGCCGCCATTTTACGTGGGAGGGCCAATTAAGGCCCGCCCAGTGTGACGCGCACCCGGAAGCGCTGAGCACTCCCTGCACGGGTTGGGGAGGGAGGTGTTCCCTGAGTCGGGAGTGCGCTTTTTCACGCGCATGCCACAAAAGAGCACAGAAATCACCCTGAGGCACGGAGGTGCCTCAGGAGATTAGTTTTAAGTTTTAAAAGTTCAATGAAGTGTTGAAAAAATTTTTATGACATGTCCCCTCATGTGAAACTGTCAACTGAGCTGGGACATGTGCATCAATTTCAATAAAAATTTTTTGAGAAAAATTAAAATCATTTCTGAAACCTCATCCCGCCCGAGGAGGAAGTTCCATGAAAAATGCGAAGGCCGCCTGGGCTCTTCGCCGGCCGCCAATCTTAAAGTTGGACGGGCAGCTCTGTTAATTATTTCAATTGTTAGTTAAATGGCCTTAATAGGCCTTTGACAGTTGCTGCGTGCCTGCCAAGCTGAAAATCTAAATGACGCGCGGTGATGTCCGGACGCACACCCAACATCACCCCAAATTGTTTTACGCCTTGGTGAGCAGGCCCGCCCCCGCTCTCCAAGCTGAAGGTTCTCCCTTATACATTTTTTGTAGGTTTCCCCTCTAGGTGGTATGTAAAGCTCCTATTGAGGGCATTAGACAGCCCATTTCCTCTCAGGCCTCTGCTAGTCCCAAATTGTGACCAACCATACTTGTGTTTGAGAATACAAGGGTAGCCTTAACTTTGACTTAATCTCTGATTTTCCTTGCAACTGTGGTAACACTACTGGAACCATGCTTATCATCTCTCTTGATACATTAACCTAATTCATAAATTTGCCATGTGGTAAACTGTGGGCAAAAACCACCTCACGTCATTCTACAAAACAGAACACTGGTACACTGGCAATCTGCCTTTCTCCATTTCTCTCATTGCACAGCAAAATGTACTTAATTTTTAAAACATTTTTAAGGGATCGCTGGTTTGGCCAGCAGTTATTGCCCATCCCTAGTTGCCCTTGAGAAGGTGATGGTGAGCCGCCTTCTTGAACCACTGCAATACATGTGGTGTAAGTACACCCAAGGTGCGGTTTGGAAGGGAGTTCCAGGATTTTGACCCAGCAACAGTGAAGAAATAGCGATATAGTTCCAAGTCAGGATGGTGTGTGGCTTGGAGGAGAACTTGCAGGTGATGATGTTCCCATGCATCTGCTGCCCTTGTCCTTCAAGGTGGTAGAGGTCGTGGGTTTGGAAGGTGCTGTCGAAGGATCCTTGGTGAATTCCTGCAATGCATCGTGTAGACTATACACACTGCTGCTACTGTGCGACACTGGTGGAGGGGGTGAAAGTTTAAGCTATTGGATGTGGTGCAAATCAAATGGGCTGCTTTGTCCAGCTTATTGAATGTTGTTGGAGCTGCACTCATCCAGACAACTAACATCTAATAAATAAAATTATTTCAGAAATATGAGGCTCCATTTTTCAAGAATGTGAGATTTTTGGACTAGTAAATAATTATATACTGTATAGTGTCCAAAAATGCTCCAGCTCATTGGCCCATCAGGGAATGCAGATCAAGTCCTAGTGGCCGTGAAGCCGGAAAGGGAACAATTGTAGCCAGAAGATTGAGTGTAGCCAATAGAGCCAGGAGCAGGCAAAACTCCTCTCCATCTCAATCCTAGCCCATGACGTCTGAGCAGACAGGGCCATGCAATGGGCTTTCCTATGCTGGGATTCCCAGGACTCTACCTCCATTCCACTCAGGAATCTGGATGTGGTGGCAGTAGGGCTCCATTGGGTGCTCAGTCTGAAAGAGCCCATAAGTATTGCAAATGCATGTTTTGATCAGCCATCTTGTAAAGCCTGGGAGCCACATTTCTGTCGTTCCTCTAGTGGGTGTCTAGTCTGGCATAGGCACCTGCCAAAGCCAGGCTAATGAACAAACCCTGAGCATGGATACTCTGGTGGAGTCAGGAACAGAGATCATCAGCATTTAATCTTGTGGAGCAAGCTAAAGGATTTTTGGATCCTTTTATCATGGATCCCCACCTAAATGCTTCATTAAATTTAGGTAATTTTAACCTTGCACACTCAGCAAAGTTTGGGGCTGGCTTCCATTCTACACCCAATGATGTCAATAACGAGTAAAATTGGGCTGACAGTAAAACCAATCCAATCCCATCCTAATCTGGGCAGGCTATGTTAAAATTATTCACTTAGTTTCATCCTCATGGTGCTTGAACAAACATGATTCTATTTAAAAAATCAAGCCAGGATACACGTTGGTTCACATTGGATACATTCATTTTATTGACCAAGATCTCTGAATTCTCATCCACTACAGCACCTCAGTTCCTAACAGTTTGCACATCCCTTTCTGGGTGGAACTATTGGCTACTTACCTTCTGGTCTATTTGGTCACAGTGTAATTGCAGTTGTATTTAGTGCCAATGTCAGGTAATTCCAGGTGAATTAAAACATAACTGGATGCAGAGTGAAGCCTTCTCTGTTGATTTTTTAAAAAATTTCAAATAGCCTACCCTTAAAAGTAATTTTATTTAAAACAATTTTGTAAGTTGTATTGTGTCATATGAAAGGAAGTGTTGTGTATTTTGGAGGTTCAGTACACTCAGTCTTTTGATTTTCCCCCTTAATCTTTGGTCTAGCCTTTGACCATCTGCCCCAGTGTTGTCTTTGATGGCTCAGTATTAAAATTTTCTTTTATAACACTCCTGTGAAGTGCCTTGAGATGTTTTATTATATTACAGGTGCTATATCGTTGCAAGTGGCAGTTGTTTTTGTTAATCGTTCAGAGAAACAGGACGCTTCCAGTCTAATTCCAATTGTTGTCTCTTGCTTTCCGATGCAGAACATCCTGATACTTGGAGATTACAATGCAGATTGTAGATACGTGACGCATAGTGATTGGCCCCATATACGACTACGTCAACATAAGAATTTCCATTGGCTGATTGATGATGGGACAGATACAACTGTCAGTAAACACACAAACTGTGCCTTTGACAGGTAGTGTTTAGTGCTCATAGATGAAAGTATTTGTATTGCATGTACTTTACATTTCAAAAATATGTTCACTGATCCAGCCCAGTCACATTTCTAATTTTGACAGTGCTGTGTATGGTAGCAGTCATAGCTCAGTAGCTGCTGCTCTTGCTTGTGAGACAGAAGGCTGTTGGTTCAAGCCACATTCCAGTATCAAATATATTATCTCTCAGATGAGACATTAAACTGAAGTGCAGTCTGCACTCTTGGATAGATATAAACAACCCTTTGGCACTATTTTGAAGAACAGCAGGGGAATTATCCCCTGTGTCCTGGCCAATTCTTATCCCTCAATCAATGTCACAAAAAAAAGTTTATTTGGTCATTATGTTACAAAGGGACCTTGGCGTGTGTGTCCAAAGATCTCTGAAGATGGAGGGGCGTGTTAGTGGGGTGGTGAAAAAGGCATATGGGACACTTGCCTTTATCAATCGAGGCATAGATTACAAAAATAGGGGGGGTCATGTTGGAGTTGTATAGAACCTTGGTGAGCCTACAGCTGGAGTACTGTGTGCAGTTCTGGTTGCCACATTACAGGAAGGATGTGATTGCACTGGAGGGGGTGCAGAGGAGATTCACCAGGATGTTGCCTGGGATGAAAGATTTAAATTATGAAAAGAGGTTGGATAGACTTGGGTTGTTTTCATTGGAGCAGAGAAGGCTGAGGGGTGACCTGATCAAGGTGTACAAGATTATGAGGGGCATGGACAGGGTGGATAGGGAGCAGCCGTTCCCCTTAGTTGAAGGGTCAGTCACAAGGGGGGCATAAGTTCAAGGTGAGGGGCAGGAGGTTTAGGGGGGATGTGAGGAAAAACTTTTTTACCCAGAGGGTGGTGACGGTCTGAAACGCACTGCCTGGGAGGGTGGTGGAGGCGGGTTGCCTCACATCCTTTAAAAAGTACCTGGATGAGCACTTGGCACGTCATAACATTCAAGGCTATGGGCCAAGTGCTGGTAAATGGGATTAGATAGGTTGGTCAGGTGTTTCTCTCATGTCAGTGTAGACTCGATGGGCCGAAGGGCCTCTTCTGCACTGTGTGATTCTATGATTATGACATTGCTGTTTGTAGGACCTTGCTGTGCACAACTTGGCTGCTGTGTTTCCCATGTTAAAATAGCAACTGTGCTTCAATAGTACTTAACTGGCTGTAAAGTGCTTTGGGACATCGTGAAAGGCACTATGTAAATACAAGTCTTTTTTTCTTAGGTTTGTTGTGAGCACGGAAGGATTGCTTAAGACCATAGTTCCTGGCTCAGTCAAGGCCTTCAATTTCCAAAGTGTTTTTGGCCTCCCTTATGAAACAGTAAGAATGAATAAATTGCATGTCTTTGTTAAGTTAAAGAGAAATTACTCGCAATGTCAGTAGGTTGAAACTACCTAATACACTGGAGAGACACATTGAGGTAGTTACTTTTCATAGTCTGATTAAATGTAAGAATTAGAACTTTTTTGACATATTTTTGAACAATATACTTACATTTTAGATTTAATTCTCTATTACAGGTCAGAGAAGTGTCAGATCATTACCCCATTGAACTTGACCTGGAGGATGATCGTAAGTAAATAAGCACTGCCTCTCATTGAGGTCATTCAAACTGCTCTGTTTGATTGTAAAACAATGTAATATAGTGGAACTTAAGTTTATATAATCTTGATAAAAATAAGGAATAACCAGCTTAAAAACCATCACCAATCAATGAAATTTTATATAATGTGGTTAAGGTACTTTTTAAACAATGTTTTCTTAAGATATTTTCTTAATTGTAAGTGAGGTTTGTCACTTTTTCTAATGAGCACAAAAAAGTGGCATAATTCCCTTTGATCCTAGTATCAGTCAAACACATCCCAAGAAAAGCAAAATGCATGGCCGGTGTTTTACTTTCATGTTTCATTTTTTTCTTGAAAAACACTTTGACTTGAAAAATTTAATGAACCATAAAATGAAGGAAAGACAACATTCTACTATCTATCTTTGTCATTAGCCCACATCCAGAAATCACAATATGGGCTGTTTACCACTATTATTTAATCACAATGGTGGTGGAATTTGCTCTTAAAATTGTTGAGAAACCAAGGTTTTTTTAATATTCATTCATGGGAAATGGTATCACTGGTAAGGTCAGCATTCATTGCCAATCTGTAATCACCCTCTTGACCATTGCAGAGGGCAATTAAGAGTCAATCACATTGCGGTGTGTCTAGAGTCATGTGTAGGCCAGACCAGATAAGGACGGCAGATTTCCTTCCCTAAAGGACATCAGTATACCAAATAGAATTTTACAACAATTCGGTTGTTTCATGGTCTCTGTTACTAATACTAGCTTCTTATTCCAGATTTATTTAATTAGTTGAATTTAAATTCCCAAGCTCACATATTGGGATTTGAATTGATGTCTTGGGATCTTTAGTTCAGATCTCTGGATTACTAATTCAATAACATAACCACTATGCTACCAGTTTGAAACCACCAAGTATCTCAGTTTCAGTGATAGTCTCAATTTTGCAGGTTTGCAATAGAGTAGTTGAACTATTTAAGAAATTAGTTTTCAGGTTGATAAGATCAGTAGAAGCTTGTGCTGCATTATGAATTGATATGATATGACTAGATGCATTGAGTTATTCTGACAACAAGCATCAAGACATTGAAGTATCAACAGCCTTTACCAGATGAATACCAAAGGCCAGAGGCAGACAATTTTCAGGCAATGGGGACTGCTGGCAGCAGGCTGCACAAATATTCAGTTCTATCCTTATATTATCTAACTGTTCAGTAGAAATCTTTAAACTTAACTAAGCTGATTAAAAGTGGTCAACAATAGAGACCTGGGGGAAATTTTAACCCCCAAAATGGAAGAGTTTGGGATGGGTAGTTGTTTAAATAGGTAAAAATCTGAAACAGGAACCCAATCTGCCACAAACTCAACCACTTCCGGTTTTAATGGAGACAGGACAAGAAGTGATGGTGTAATGGTATTGTTGCTTGATTAGGTACCCAAGGTAATGCTTTGGGGAACTGGGTTCAAATCCTGCTACAGCAGACAATAAAATTTAATAAAAATCTGGAATTAAAAGCCTAATGATAACCACAAATGTCAATTGTTGTAAAAACCCATCTGGTTCACTGATGTCCTTCAGGGAAGGACTAAATGCATTTAAACTTCCCTTCAATTGAAACCCCCCCCCACTCCAATTAGTTTAAAATCCTATCTACAACCCTCGTTATGTGATTCACCAGGATACTGGTCCCAGATGGTTCAAATGAAGCCCAATCCATTAATGCCTGGTAAATGCAGGACTAATGTTCTTTAGGGAAGGAAATCTGTTGTCCTTACCTGGTCTGGCCTATAGGAAAACAGGTAGGTGATTGGCGGGTATGTCTTCCATGTCCCTTTAGACTGGCCAAGTGGCCTAAATCAGAAGACATTATTACAGCTGAAGGGTACAATTAAGAAATTCAAGTTTGAAATATTTAACACCCAAATTAATTAATTAAATAGAATAGAGATAGGCTGGGCAGGCAATGTGTTGCAGCCATAGTATGTGGGGCTGATGGACACTGGTGCGATCCATGGTGACCACATTTGCAGCAAGTGTTGGCTGCTTGAGGAACTTCGGCTCAGAGTTGATGAGCTGGAGTCTGAGTTGCAGACACTGCGACACATCAGGGAGGGGGGAGAGTTACCTGGACACTGTGTTCCAGGAGACAGTCATACCCCTTAGATTAATTACATCAAATTTGGATTGTGGTCAGGGACAGGAGCGTGTGACTGTGAGTGAGGCAGGTATGGGGATCCAGAGCTTGGCTTTTGGGGAACCTCAACCAGTCCCCTTGTCCAATAGGGATGAAGTTCTTGCTCCCAGTGTGGACGAGAGCACAGACTGCAGGGAGGATGAGTGAACTGACTACAGCACTGTGGTACAGAGTGCCATTCAAGTGGGGGGTGAAAAGAGAAATGTAGTAGTAATAGGGGGTAGCATAGTTAGGGGAATAGATGTTGTTCTCTGCAGCAAGGACAGAGAGTCCCAAAGGCTAGGACATCTCTCCTGGGCTGGAGAGGAACTTGGAGTGGGAGCGGAAGGATCCAGTTGTCTTGGTCCACATAGGTACCAACAACATAGGTAGGACTAGGAAAGAGACTTTGCTGAGGGACTACGAGCAGCTCGGGGCTAAATTAAAAAGCAGAACCACAAAGGTAATAATCTCCGGATTACTACCTGAGCCACGTGCAAATTGGCTTAGGGTATATAAGATTAGAGAGGTAAATGCATGGCTCAAAGATTGGTGTGGGAGAAATGGGTTCCAATTCAAGGGGCATTGGCACTGGTACTGGGGAAGGAGAGAGCTGTTCCATTGGGATGGGCTTCATTTTCATCATGCTGGGACCAGTCTCCTGGCAAATCATAACTAGTGTTGTAGATAGGACCTTAAACTAATTAGTGGGGGGGGGGGGTAGAGTTCACTTGCAGGGAAGTTTAAAAAATCAAAAAGAAACAAGAGAACAGAGGTACAGCATAGTGAAGATGCGAACGATAATCAAAGTGTGACAGGAAGGGGCAGAAAACATAAATAGAAGAGTGCAGCAGAAATTAGAACCCAAATGAGTAATAAATGGTAAAAAAAAGTCAAATCTTAAGGCTCTTTATCTGAATTCATGCAGCATTTGTAACAAGATAGATGAGTTGATGACATAAATAGAAATAAATGAATATGACTTGATAGCTATTACAGAGATGTGGTTGCAGGTGACCAAGACCGGGAACTCAATATTCAAGGATATTCAATATTCCGGAAAAATAGGCAAAAAGGAAAAGGAGGTGGGGTAGCTTTGTTAACAAAAGAAGTTATCAGTGCGATGGTGAGTAGTGATACAGATGCAATAGATCGTGATGTGGAATCAGTTTGGGTGGAAATAAGGGATAGCAAAGGGAAGAAGTCATGGGTGGGAGTTGTCTATTGGCCCCCGAAAAGTAGGACAAAGTATAAATCATGAAATTATGGAGGCATGCAAGAAGGGCATCACAATTTTCATGGGTGATTTTAATCTGCATAGTGACTGGACAAACATGGAAGATAAATTTGTAGAGTCCATCAGGGATTGTTTCTTAGAGCAATACATTACAGAACCTATCCAGGAACCGGCTATTTTAGATATAGTAATGTGTAATGAGGTAGGATAAATAAGAGGTCTCATAGTTAAGGATCCTCTAGGGGGTAATGATCATAACATGGTAGAATTTCAAATTCAGTTTGAGGGCAAGCAATTTGGGTCTCAAACCTGTGTCCTCAACTTAAATAAGAGCAATTACAGAGGCATGAAGAAAGAGTTGTCTAAAGTAGGCTGGGAAAATAGACTAAGGGGAAGGTCAGTGGATGAGCATGGCAGACGTTTAGGCATATATTTCATAAAGCTCAGCAAAAATTTATCCCAGTCAAAAAGGACTCGATGAGAAGGATGAACCACCCATGGTTAACAAAGGCGGTCAAGGAGAGTGTCCAATCAAAAACTAAGGTATACAAAGTGACAAAAATATGTGGTAGGCCAGAGAATTGGGATTTTTTTTTAAGGAACCAGCAGCGGATGACTAAAAAGTTAATAAAGAGGGAGAACATTGATTATGAAAGTAAATTGGCAAGAAATAGAAAAACAAACAGCAAGAGCTTCTACCGGTATATAAAAAGAAAGGGAGTGAGCATGAGACCTTTGGAGGATGCATCTGGAGAATTGATAATGGACAACAGGGAAATGACAGATAACTTAAACCAATATTTTGCATTGGTTTTCATGGTAGAGGGCACTATAAACATCCTAAAGATAACAGATAAACAAGGAACTAATGGGAGGAAAGATCTTGTAACATTCTCTATCACAGGGACAAAGTATTTGACAAATTAATGGGATTAAAGGCAGGCAAGTCACCAGGTCCTGATGGCCACTACCATCCAAAAGGAAAAGGGCAACAGATAGATGGGAACACCACCACCTGGAAGTTCCCCTCCAAGTCACTCACCTGACGTAGAAATATATCGCTGTTCCTTCACTGTTGCTGGGAATTCCTTCCTAACAGCACTGTGGGTGCACCTAATCCACATGGACTGCAGTGGTTCAAGAAGGCAGCTTACCACCACCTTCTCAAGGGCAACTAGGGGTGGGCAGTAAATGCTGGCCCAGTCAGCAAAGCCCACATCCCGTGAATGAATTTTTAAAAAGGCAGGCAAGCCAATCTGCTCTTTGGAGATGGGTTGATTGCTGAAACTTTTTAAGGAGGCTGCATGCTTCTATTTTTACAGGGTTTAAATTTTTGACTCATGTCAGCTGGGTTTCCAAGCATCAGGAAACCAACTGGTGAGAAAGGCTGCATCCATCAGGTAAGTGTTTTTACAGCACGGCTTGTGGGACAGCAGCAGCAAACGTGTTTGCCCCAGACTCACAAGATTATCTATGAACATCACCCCAACTCAATGATCTCCCGCGACACCACCTTTCATCACTGAACCCCACCTGACCTCCTCCTGACATCCTTCCCATCACTGGCACCCTTATCACCTCCAACCACATTCTACCCATTGTCCATTCCCTGCCACACCTCCCTCCCTGCCCCTGATCTCTACCTCCAACAACCATGAATTTACCTGATGCTCGGCCCTGACATATATAATAAGCCAGGTATATATTTAATACACACTTGAATTAAAACAATTGATTGATAATTTCTGAAAGTAATTTGTATTGGAATGTGTGGCACCATTATTTGAGGCAGTATGAGCAGTAAATATATATACATATAAAAATAGTCATTTTTTGAACAATATTGTTTGAAAATGAGTTTGCAATTAATTAAAATGTACACTATGTGTGCTGCAAACTAGTTCTTGCAGTTATCAGAATGGAGATTTCTCTTGCTTTATCTAGTTCTCTCTTCTTGTGTAGCTAACACTGTTGATGCAAAATATGGGCCAAGAATTGGCATCGATGGTGGAAGGAGTGGTGGTCCATGCAGCTGCAAAGGTGTAGATTTAACTTCCTGTGCTGGACGATGCGGTGCATATTCACCTAATTTACCATGCAGCTGCACTGTAAACTGTTCCAACCATAACAGTTGCTGTGCTGACTATGGAAATTATTGCAAAGGTTTGTGATGGCACGGCCTGTTTGTGAATCTATCCAGAAATTGTTCAACGTCTTCTAATAGAAGTTGGCTATAAATTTGTGTCTTTTGGGTCAGCTGGTTGTTTGGGAAGCAAGCAGGTGGCAAAGTTTCGATCAAAACATGAACATACTAGATATCATCTGTCTGACCTACATTCTGCAGGAGTATCACATTCCAAACAAGAATAATTGATATCAAACAATTGTTTGCAGTTGATACCAACATAGGCTGGGCAATTAAATCAGAGGCACATCTTCAACTAACTAATAATGAAGTTGAGAGAGTCCAAGAAGCCTTTGTGGATTTCACTTTCAAACCACAGTAGAATAGCAATCAACAAGCCTACAGAATATTAAACTTTGCAGCAAAGCAGTAAAAATCAAAGTGTTAATCAAACTTTACCACAGCCAGGTCAGCACACATTTTTGAGTGCTGTTTGCAATTGTGGTCACAAAAACTACAGGGGGATATTCAGTGCAGACAAGAACCATGAGGCCAATATTTAGGCCAGATTTTTTATACATCCACAGCAGTGAGACAAAGTTTGAATAGGCTCATAATTCCGTGTCACCAAACGGCATGACAGTTTGCCAGCATGGTTCTGCCTTGGGGCCATTTTTTTTAAGACCCTGGTTGGAGGGGATGACTGCCCACTCACAAGTGGTGGGTAGGCAAATAAGTCCCTTAATAGGTCTATTAAGGTCATTGTACAGATGGTAACTGGAATTTATCAGTCAGTAGTTGGGTTCTCCGTTAAGGCTGAATCCCAGCTGCTGAATGGGGGTGGTCTTCAGGTGGCGAACCAGGGAGCCAGCAATCTACTTATTATTTTTAAACTTACTACACCCTGCCCTGGCCACAATTGCAAGATGGTCATGTCTGTAGCCACAGGCCACCCTATGGAGGAATTCCACCTCCATGATGACAGCCTGGCAGCTCCAGCCTCTTTTTATTTTTCAAGTTTTTAAAAAGTCTTCAGAAGGCCTCTCCTTCTTGAGATGTACTTTTCTTCTCCTACCTACATTGGCAGCTCCCACATCCGATGGTGGGGTTCCCCATGTGTCAGTGCTGGAGAGCCTTCTGTTGGCCTTGGGAATCCACCCTCTGTCTTTGATTGGACAGGGCTCCCAGAAGCATCTATTTAATTGGACACCTCCTTAAAAATTGCCCTCTGGTACCTGACACCAGCATGTGTGAGTTCCCGAATTGTATTTCCTCCTGACAGTGGGATCAGGACCGACAAACAAAAATTCAGCCCTTTATGTAAATGTTTTGAGTTATCAGGAAACCTTTTGTTTTTGAAAAATATACTTTATTCATAAAATATCTGGAAGAACATTACAAAACATTTCTAAATGGCCAACCCTGGACATAAAATCAGCTGGTCTCCCATTATTAGCATGCACTTGACCCCACTGGATTATCCTGTATTGGCAGAGCTACATCTTTAGAGATATATTGACCAGGAATTTCCTGGAATGATGAACTTGGTGTCAAACACCTGACATTAGGTCTTTGTGTTTCTGACCTTCCAATGGAAAATTTACCCCCAAATTTTCCAGAGGAATTATTAGGACATGCCACAGTGAAGATAATGGAAATTTGCAACTGGTGCAATCAATGACCAATGTATTGACCCCGTAAGGTTAATGGGTAAAAAGATGTGGTAAATCTCCAGCGCGGTGAAGTACAGATACCATATGTATTACATCAACTATTTGGTGTTTCTCTAAGTTAAATGTAAAATCATATCTGATTATAGGGGGATGGATGAAAAGATTATCCTCTGAGTCGAAGTAGATTGACCATTGATCCTTGTGCACGCCAAAAGTCTGATTAAAAAGAGCAATTAGGAAAGAGCAAGGAGACCTACAAACTCATTTCAAATTATATATTTCAAAACAGAGCGGATTGACCATCAAGATAAAACAACCACATTAAAGAATGAAGTTATATTGTTGCAAAGGTTAAAAATTCTGCTTTGCGTTGGACACTGTCTTCAACTGCAAGATATCTGGCTGGATCTGCACATCTCAATATTTTAATTGAAGAGTATTCTAATAAGTATAATTTTTATTAAGATCATTTATAACTAACTAAGGCCTCTTCAAGCCGATTGAAGTTCCCCAATGAAGTTGTCTTCCTTTCTTACATTATAATAGCGACTACCCTTCAAAAGTATATCATTAGCTGTAAGGCACTTTAGGGTGCTCTGAGGTCATGAAAGGGGATACTGAAATGCAGATCCTCTTTTAATATCAACCACACTGCTGCCAGGTCACCAGCATCATTTCCATTCAGTCTCATTGACAGCATAACCAAAGAAGCAAAGATGATAGGGGTGGAGCTACGAGAATAGGACTGCCTGTTTGGCAAGGTTCATAGAGGAGTGGTGTAGAGAGTTCAAGAAATTCTGGTTTGGCATTTGTAATGGCGTGAGTCACTTAGAGCAAACTTTTCTGGTAAACCTGCGCTGTATTAATGGAATACACTATAGATGCACCATTACTAATGTGCAGGTTTTCAAGGAAGCCTGACCAATTATCTTACCTTCTGGATTATGAATGATTTCTTTTTCTTCCAGGTCCCATGTAATGATGGTGAGAAAGTTACCAGCAGCCATGAAAGTCTAATAAAAAAAATATTGAATGAATTCCAGAAACAGAGGATAAAACTGATAATTGCAATTTGGGTGTGTGTCAATTTCATTAAACAAATAAGCTTATCACCAGAATACATGAAGCCAGAAAAGAAAATTGGCACATGTACCAGAGAACAGAAGGATCAAATTCCACCTTCTAAGCAACATAATCAGACATGAACACCTGGGAACCACCTGGATCCAAAATCTGCCAGGTGGGCAACATTTTCAAAGTGCCATGTATATATAGAGCTCCCCTTGCAATCTTAAAGGGGCTGCTACATCTTCAGGTATATTTTAGAGAAACTGATCCCTTTATCATTCCCCATTTACCAGCCTAAACAAATGAGTGTCAACAGCTACTTGCCAAGTACCCAGTATGAACTTTCCAGCAGGAATTGTTGGATAGCAGTAAGAAGCAGAAATCTTTCAATCTTTTGGTTGAAGCCAATTGTAACACTCCCAAACAAAAACAGAATTACCTGGAAAAACTCAGCAGGTCTGGCAGTATCGGTGGAGAAGAAAAGAGTTGACGTTTCAAGTCCTCATGACCCTTCAACAGAACTGACACTCCCAGCCTGAGTCAGGTTGAGATTAATTAATGCAGTACGAACAAAAAGTGTTTCACTTATTTCTGTATCTATTTAATCATTGCCATTAATTATAACAAAGGCAGATTAATCCTTTAAAATTTGACCTTGACTTATGAGTGGGCTGCGGTTCTTAGAATTAAACAGAGCCTGAGTTAAAATTATGTGGCACATTATATTGGCCCTGAATTCTAACAAGCAAGCAAATGATATTAAATCATTCACCACTGAAAGACATCATTAGCTCACAGCACCTATTCCTGAATTCCATCATCTCAACTCACTGAATTATTCCCCCTACTCCCACTTTACAGAAACAAATGTCCACTCCTTGCAGCTAAATACAATTTACAGCTGAATGAGTCCTGAAGCTGTTTCTTGGAGGCTGATTAACATCTAGGCACCTAACCAGCATAATGATCCAATATTGTCCTGGGTACACTTTGCTTTTGAGATCATTTCTGCACCAGTAAATCCAGATAACAGCTTACTCAAGTACACCATTCCCTGGGAGAATGAAAACATTTCTGGTTGGCTGATTGATAATAAACAGCAATAAAATGAGACAAAAAGATATAAGGCATAATTTGCATAAACAAAGTCTTGGCTGAACCTGAATCTCTGCACATGATCTTTTGGAGTGAGCACCACACAACTCTGCAAGATATTACTGGAGGAAATGTGCCAAACCATCATTTTATGAGCAGCTACTTCCAAATGTTAAACTGATAACAGCCCAAAGTGTCTAAAGTGCAGGAAGGAAGGAAGCAGTGCTGGATGTAGTTCTGGGGAATGACATTGGGGAAATGGAGTGTAGAAGAGGATTTGGGAAATGCTGATTATAAGGTCATCAGGTTTGGAATAGTTATTGAAAAATATCAGTAAAAATAATGCGCAAAATTACTTAACTAGAGGAGGAAACTTCAGTGAGTTGAAAAGGCATTTGGCTCAGGTGGAGTGGAATCAAAGATTGATGGGCAAAACAGTAATTGAACAATAGAAGACTTCCTTCAAGGAAATAGTTCAGGACAGAATACGTACACTCCCACAAGGGGGAGAAAATGGCATCCAACGCTAGAGTTCCCTGGATGACAATAGAGATCAAAATGAAATGAAAAAGGGATGCTTATGACAAGGATTTTTGCGTAGTGAGTTGTTATGATCTGGAATGCACTACCTGAAAGGGTGGCAGATTTATTAGTAAGTATCAAAAGAGAATTGGATAAAAACTTGAATTAAGTTTTAAAAAAAAGACAGGGTTACAGGAAAGAGCAGGGAAGTAGAATTAATTCGATAGCTCTTTCAAAGAGCCGGTGGTGGCTGAATAGCCTCCTTCTGTGTTGTAGCACCCTATGATTCTAGGATTTCTCTCAGGAATTTCATCTTTAAATGTTATCTTAATATGAATCAGTTAAAATGTTCAGTTTCTCATGTTACTTATTTGGGTCTTTAACTTGCATAAGAAAAAATATTATCACAGCAGTTCCAGATATCCCCTTTGTAACTGCTATCATCAATATAATAACACATAGGCCAGGATTTTCTGCTCCTGTTTGCAGCCGGCGTCATAGCAGGCAGGAGCGGAAAATATCAGGAGTTCGCAAAAATCGGTTTCACCTCACCGTGAAACCAGTTTGCGATCATCCGCTCCACCCCTCAATGGTGGGCTCCGTTTCCTGCTGCCACACCTTGGAAACATAATTTCAATACTTTAGCATCTCGTTATAAGCCCTGCTCGTAGGAATCACCCCCCTACGCTGGACCATGAGCTCACATTGGCATGATTGCACACCAATGTGTTTCACAACCATACATAAGCAATGTGCACCTGGGGACTTGCACTTCGCTCAAGATTTCAAGGTTCATTTGCCTACCTTGCTTCAGGCGGCCCACGTGGTCATCAGCATCAGGCTTCGCAGGCAGCAACACATCACTTTTAGGGGGGCTCATGGGCAGGTCTCTATTTACCAGACCAGCAGTAAGATGGGGGTGGCTTTTCAATGGCTACAGGACTAGAGCTTGCTTGGGAAAGGGGGGGTTATCCCATGTTATGTGTGGGGCATGTGTTGATCTGTGCAAGTGGCCTCAAGATGGTGAGAGATGAGCAGGCTGTCTCCAGAGGAGGTGAGGCTAGATGGAGATATGTGAGAGAGTGAGTGATGATGGCCCTTGAGCTGGCAATGGGTGAGATGCCAATGAATGTGAGATGGCTTTGTGAGTTTTTTCTATTCATTCACAGGATGTGGGCATCACTGGCTAGACCAGCATTTATTGCCCATTCCTAATTGCCCTTGACAAGGTGGTGGTGAGCTACCTTCTTGAACCACTGCAGTCCATGTGGTTTAGATGTACCCACAGTGCTGTTAGGGAGTGAGTTCCAAATTTTTGACCCAGTGACAGTGAAGGAACGGCGATATAATTCTGGGTCAGGATGGTGTGTGGCTTGGAGGGGAATTTTCAGGAGCTGGCGTTCCCAGGTGTCTGCTGCCCTTGTCCTTCCAGATGGTAGTGGTTGTGGGTTTGGAAGATGCTGTCTAAGGAGCCTTGGTAAGTTCGTGCAGGGCATCTTGTAGATGGAAACAACTTTTGAGAGAGTGAATGTTTGTAGATGTGGTGCCAATCAAATGGATTGTTTTGTCCTGGATGGTGTCAAGCTTCTTGAGTGTTGTTGGAACTGCACTCATCCAGGCAAGTAGGGAACATTCCATCACACTCCTGACTTTTGCCTTGTAGATGGCGGACAGGGTTTGGGAAATCATGGGGCGAGCTACTCACCACAGGATTCCTAGCATCTGACCTGCTCTTGTAGCCAGAGTATTTATATCACTAGTCCAGTTCAGTTTCTGATCAATGGTGACTCCCAGGATGTTGATAGTGGGGGATTCAGTGATGGTAATGTGATTGTATGTCAAGCGACGATGGTTAGATTCTCTCTTGTTGGAGATGGTCATTGCCTGACATTTGTGAGGCGTGAATGTTACTTGCCATTTGTCAGCCCCCGGCTGGATATTGTCCAGGTCTTGTTGCGTTTGGACATGGACTGCTTCAGTATCTGAAGAGTTGCAAATGGTGCTGAACATTGTGCAATTATCAGCGAACATTCCCCCTTCTGACCTTATGATGGAAGGAAAGTCATTGATGAAGCAGCTGAAGATGGTTGGGCCGAGGACACTACCCTGAGGAACTCCTGCAGTGATGTCCTGGAGCTGAGATAACTGACCTCCAACAATCACAACCATCTTCCTTTGTGCTAGATATGACACCAACCAGTGGAGAATTTTCCCCCTGAATCCCACTGACTGCCGTTTTGCTAGGGTTCCTTGATGCCACACTCTGTCAAATGCTACCTTGATATCAAGGACAGTCACTCTCGCCTCACCTCTGGAATTGAACTCTTTTGTCCTTGTTTAAACTAAGGCTGTAACGAAGTCAGAAGCTAAGTGGCCCTGGCGGAACCCAAACTGACATCAGTGAGCAGGCTATTGCTAAGCAAGTGCCGCTTGATAGCACGGTTGATGACGCCTGCCATCATTTAGAGTGATGAGATGGTTGCATTACCTTGAGGGCATGGATGAGATCATTCTGCACTGGATGGCCAACCTCATCTGTGCAGCATTGGCACTGAACACCATTGTCGCCGCCTCCCAAGCCAGATTTGGTGAGATTGCTGAACCTCCTGTGGCCAGAGCATGTATACAGGACATCCAAAAGGCATTCCGGCGACAGGTCACTGAACTCTTCCTGGCTTTCGAGGCCGTGTCTTCACTGGAGCAGTCCTGGACTGCAAGCATTAAGAGCTGTGTGTGCAGTTGCAGTTTATATATGGCACCCAGAGTGAGGAAACAGTGAGGTAATGACATGGTGGGTGATTCAGAGGCCACGCACTAGTGAAACGGCGTATTTCCTATGCCTGCATAATTAATGTGGCAGGAAGCGACAATACGATGCAAAAATTTGCCCTTGCGGCCGACAGGAGAAATGTCTTTTTTTTTACACCCGCCACTGCACTTAGTGCAATTCAGGGAAAATTCCGACTGTAGTAAATAATTTTAAATATTAGATGTTGTTGCAGTTCATGATTTCACCCCTGGGGCCTCAATAACCTTTCCTCTGTTCTCAGCTGCACTACATTCTGTGCAAGCAGGCAGAGCCTCTTAAACACAGCAAACTATTTTGTACTCTTCTGAATGTGGGTTAGCACAGCTCAGGATTACTAATTAGCCCACAGTCATGCTAAATAATTTACTGGGATACACACTGCATTGTTCATTACTTAAAAGGTGACAAAATATCATGCCGTCAGGTTACTGTGTCTAAACTAAGTTACTTGTTCAGTTCACTTATAAGCGAAAGCGTATTTTGAAGCACCAAGACATAGCAAGATACAAAACAGCACAAAATGTAAAATAAAACTGCAATCAATTCTACAAAGGGCAACTAGATCCTTTACAGGAAGTAGCTTTAAAAAAAGATTCTTAGCATAATCTTGGTCATACAGACTCCAAAAGTGATTTATTGCGGTGTCTACTCATTGTGTCCCTACTAAGTACCCTTAGAAAGATGTGAGTAATAGAAGACTGAAGACAACTAGAAGATCTTTGAATTATATAGACTTGTTTTTATTTTGGAAGATCGACAATTTATTTGGAGAACTCAAGGAATCAAATTGTTCATGTCCTTTATATGTTTAGACACCAGGTGGCAGTAGCTTGAAATTTCCCTGAAGATGTGATTGGCATCTGACCACAATCAAAATATAACACCATCTGTTAAACTGCATCAATCAACATGTAAAACAAGACTTAGCTCCTAAAGTAAGCTTCCAAACATGTCATTGCTCTATTACCATACTATCTCTTGTCTTTGATTATGAAGTTTAGCAGAGAATGGCCTCAATTTGATCTTAGCTACTTCTCTGATAAACGACATAATAAAGACAGATTGTTACATAGAAGAATTGTGTGCCCCACATCTGTTCCCAGTTGTACACAAACACAGAAGCCAGGTAACACAGGGCACTCCTTGAGTTTGTTTGCTTGTCAGTAGCCTTTTTGCATCTCTCCCAGTTTTTAGTTCTGTTGAAGCCAAACAGACGCAATATTGGGACAGATGTAAACAGGTTGCTGAACACACTTTACACTGTCACACATCGTCAAGATCTATGCCACAGTCACTTCTATTTTCTGAACTTCCAATCATTCATTTTTGAAAATAAGAGTAGAGATCGCCCGGTGGCTATGGCTAATGGAGTACTCAAGCATGAAATTGCACCTAAACAGGATAAAACAGATGCCAAGTCAGTGCAACTCCTCATGCATTAACAGCAGCATTGGAAAAGGCAAGATGACATAGTCAATCAGGCTGACTGTTCAGCCAGGAAACCACATACAGAAAAACATAAAGGTAAAGTACGCTCTTCAACATCCATATTTTGTAATGTCTCTATGGACAATCCTCAGTTTAAAATCAACCATAATCAATCCCTGTATTTTGACAGTATTGCCGGCAGCACGACAGCGCCAATGTTGAGTGCCAGTTGATCTATCTTTAAACTTCCAGGGAACTGCAAAATGTGGGAGTAGTTGCAATGCTGAGCTGCTGCTGTTGGAAAATTTTGAATCAAAATACGCGGCTAATCATTTTACTGCTCTTTTAGGACAATTGTGATTAAATGCTTTCAACAAAGCCATTAGAGTTTATTCCCCCTATTCTTTAACCTATTCCCAGTCAAAACAGTTAACATGAAAATCACACAATTGTCTAACCCAGTAATATAGATCTCAGTAGTCCAATTTAAAGGATATTGGAGAATAAATGCTGATTAGTTACATTCAACCCTAATTGTTTAAACTGAAACATTTTGAAAACACCAAAACATTTTCTACTTAGGCACAGAATTTATTCCTTTTAAGTGGGAGTGGATAATAGCTGAATGCTTATTTCAACATTTTCCTCCTATTCTTAAAACAAATGAAAAGGGATATATCAGACATGTAGGAATAGACATAAGTTAAAAGTTGAAGATTTCAGTTTGGACATAAGCCCAACTTGAAAGTGCTGATTTTGCAATCTTAAGGATGATCCAAAACGCATGTATAGGGTGGAATTTAACAGCCCTGTTTCAGCGGGGGCAGGGCTGTAAAATGCTGTGAGCCATTTAGAAGTGCTTGACTTCGGCAAGACCATAAAATCCCACCAGTGTAAAATTCTGCCCATAGTTTACTTGGGTCTTCAAAAGGTATTTGACAAAGTATCTCCTGTGAGTCTAGGAAGGTGAAATATTTGACAAGTTACTTGGGTCGATTGAAAACAAGGGGTGGTGATAAATATTCCACTTGAGAAACACAACTAGTGATGTTCCACAGATGGCATTTCTGTGGGCTATCTTCAAAGAGACTTGGCCAATTAAATCGATAAGGCAGATGGATTCGAATGAAGGATAATGCCTATAGAAAAGATGGAGTACTAAACAGGTGTACGATGTGAAACTCTCTCCATTGTCACAGGCCAATTAACATTTGAGGGTGATTATTGATCAGACCCTGAAAGCATCTGTTAGGTCTGAAGCACTTATTAATAACGCAAAACCATTACCTCTGTGCATCTGGAGTGCAAGCCAGAACAAGTCATAAAAGTTAACAAGTTTAGGATTAGGTAGGATGCCAGCATAAAATCCACAAACCTTGAGAAAAAGAATATCAGTTCCCACACTGCCCTCACCTCATGGGATAGTGCATGCATGGAACAAGCTTTCGAAGGAGTTGGATCAGTGTTATTTTGAAGATGTTTTACCATGTTTTTTAGTGTCTCTGCATTTTGGTGTGTTACCATATCTTGATGAGGCTTTGCTTGTTTTATGAGTGACTTAAGATAGTCGGTATATAGCTTTCCTTAAAACTATTTGTAAAAGGCTCAAGGTTTTCAGGACACAAACTGCTCCGTACCTGCACTTTTGAAGACTCCTGGTCATCTGTCTCTTGATGTCATGCTTACATCATCAATAGCATCATTGTCTCATTAACGTAACCATTAACCCTTTACCCTACAAGTACCTATAGGGCTGCAGCACTAAGAGATGCCTAACAACACTTCATTTTTTTAATCTTAAAGGCAAGGGAGCAACAGTTAGTGCAAGAGAAAAACCCATAATAAAATAGACATATTTGAATTTTAGATTGACTTGATTTGATTGACTGAATGCTTTAAGTTTTTAAATCTTGCAAGTAAAATCCTGTGTTCAGTTAATTGGTATTAATTTTGATTTGGACTGTAAAGTGAAAAATGCACTATGTTTTTTTTCCCTGAAGATGAGTCATAAACTACATTTGTGGAAATGTGCCAAGAAATACAGCATACAGGCATCTGGGATTAAGTTAAAAAGCTAATTAAATAGAGGGGCTCTGATAAACCCACAAGGTGAAAGAGCAGAACTTCAATATTTAAAACAATTTGGTTTTCAGTTTAATACAGTGTGCACAGTAGAGGTAGTGCAACAGGCGTAGAGCACTGTGTACAGTTTTGGTCTCCTTACCTAAGGAAGGATCTATTTGCATTAAAGGGAGTGCAACAAAGTTTCACTGAACTGATTCCTGGGATGAGGGGGTGGAGGGGCTGTCCTCCAGTAGAGATGGAGTAGATTAGGGTTTTAAAAACAAAACTCTGGGTGCTGAAGAGTTGAAAGAAAAACAGAAAGTGCTGGGAAAACTCAGCAGGTCTGGCAGCATCTGTGGAGAGAGAAACAGAGTTAACATTTCTAGTCCAATTCTTTGGAACAAGATTAGATTTATATTCCCTAGAGTTCAGAAGAATGAGATGTGATCTAACTGAAACATGTGCAATTCTTAAAGGGCTTAACAGGGTAGATGCTGTGGGAGGTTGTTTCCCCTGCCTGTTGAGTCTAGAACTAGGAGTTACAGTCTCAGAATAAGAGGTCGGCCATTTAGGATGAAGATTGGAAGAAACTCCTTTGCTCAGGGTTGCGAACTTTGGAATAAAAACAGAAAATGCTGAAAACACTCAGCAGTGCTGGCAGGGTCTGTGGTGAGCGAGACAGAGTTAACATTTCAGGTCAAAGACCTTTCATCAGAACTGGGAAAAGTTAGAAATGTAACAGGGTTTGAGCCAGTGACAGAGGGAAAGGTGGGAAGAAGAACAAAAGGCAAGGTCACTGATAGGGGTGGAGGGCAGGAGAGATTAAATGACAAAAGGTTTCATGGTGCAAAGCCAGAGGGAGTGGTAATGGGATGGGTAAAGAAACAATAGATGTATCTAGAGGAGGTGTGAATGGCAGAATCATCAGTAACCGCCATCTGAAAGCAAAATTCAAGAAATAAGAAAGAAATAAGAGAAAAAAAGCAGAAAAGGAAAACAAAGCAAAATGGGGGTCAAGGTTGAGCCTGATAGGCTGTAAAATGCCTAATCAACAGATGAGATGTTGTTCCTTCAGCTTGCGTTGAGCTTCATTGGAACACTGCAGCAGGCCCAGGACAGGAGGATCAGAGTGGGGGCAAAGTAGAGAAATAAAGTAGCAGGCAGCTGGAAGCTCGGTGTCACACTTGTGGACTGAAGGAAGGTGTTCCACAAAGCAATCACCCAGCCCGTGTTTGGTCTCCCCCAGCTAGAGGCAGCCACATCATCAGCAACAAGTACAGTAAGCAAAATTGAAAAAGTACAACTGAATCGCTATTTCACTTGGATGGAGTGTCTGGGGCTCTGCATGGTGAAAGCGGGGGGAGTAAAAGGGCAGGGCTTGCCCTTGTATGGAAAAGTATTGTAGGGAGGGGGGTGGGGTGTTAGGGATAACTGAAGAGTGGACCAGAAGGAATGCTTTGTTCAAAATGCTGAAAGGGGAGGGGAGAGGAAGGTATGTTTGATAACAGAAAATGCTGGAAAATACTCAGCATGTTTGGCAGCATCTGCAAACACCTGGAATTCTCTTGCCCAGAGGGCTGTGAATGCTCATTTGTTGAGTGTATTCATGTCAGATTTTGGATACTAAAGAAATTATGGGATATGGGGATAATGCAGAAAAGTGTAGCTGAGCAGCAGGTTTTACTGAATGGCAAGCTCAAGGGCCTCCCCCTGCTCCAATGTTTATTTTCTTAGAGGAAGCTGCAATAAACAATTGACTTAGGAGGTCAAGCACATCTAGAACATTAACTGTAATAATACCACCAAGTTATTTTCTAGCGCAAGCTATTGAAAGACAGTCCATGGCATAACCTATCCTGATTTGATTAACTGCCAGGTCCAGTGCCACATGTCCCATTGTGAACTTCAAACCAATTTTATGTTTGTATCCAAAGACTGAAAAAGATACCCCCACCAGCTACCCCCCCAAACCCCAAGTGTCACTTGATTTCTTTTGTGAATTGAAACCACTCCCCTGCCTCAAGAGGAAACAAAATAAACTTTCCAGACGATGTGAGTCAATGCCTTTCCATGAAACTAATCTAAAAGGGTATTGTCGAATTGAATGGGTCATTCAAATGCAAAGACCTGCCTCAAACTCTCAGGGTTTTAAACAACAACACAGAATGTGTAATCAACATACACGCCACCTTTTATCTGGGAAAGAACTCTGAACTTGTAAAAAGTAACATGATGAGGGAGCCATGTTGTTGCCTGCTTTCAAAATCAGCTAGAAGATGTTTGCAGAGAGTTCCACCAGAATGCCATCGAATTATCTGCAAGTCATTCAAGCAGCCAAAGTAATTAACAGCAATACCTTGAAAGTGGGGGACCCCAACAGAGAGAAAGACTCCCTTAACCTGTTCCAACTTCATGTTCACTGAGAATCAACCTCTTAGAATTTCGATGACAAGAAACCTCACAGTCTATTGAGAAGCGTTCATTATACAAGACCCTCATTACAACTTTCAATATCAAAACCATCTAAGAACCTATAGGCCTGCCATCAAGGGGATGGAGATCGCAAACCAATGACTGAGCTAACCATCATTTGTAATGGTATACTACCTTTACCTGTAATAAACCTTTGCGTCTGTGGGAACGAGCATGTGAAGCGTTCATTATACAAGACCCTCATTACAACTTTCAGGAAGCGTCATGTTTTAAATTTGGGTTAAGTGCATGAGAATAAATTACCTTCTTCAGGAAGAATGTTCCACCTGTCGGGCGGGTCAATCGGGGCGGGCGTGAAGCCGATTGCCGCCCGCAATTGGCTGCGTGCCGCCATTTTACGTGGGCGGGCCTTAATAGGCCTATCCAGCATGACGCATGCCCGGTAGTGTTCACGCTACCTGTGCAGGCGGTGGGGGGTGGGGGGGGGGGGGGCAGCTGAGAGTCGGGCCTTGCGCGTGAGAGAGCGCCGAAATCTCCCTGAGGTACGAAGCTGCCTCAGAGAGATTCAGCTCATATGGAAAGTTTGAAATAAAGGAAGATAAAAATTATTCAGACATGTCCCCACATGTGACAGTGTCACATGAGTTGGGACACGTTTATGAATTGTGAAAAAAAATTTGTTTATTTAATAAAACCTTCAGGAAACATCACCCCGCCTGTGGTTGGATGAGCAGCATTGATAATTACTTTAATTGGTTTATTAATGGCGTTACAGGCCTTTGACAGTTCTGCAGGCACGCAGCCGCCTAATGTAAGATCTGAACAACACACGGTGACGTTGGACACATGCTCGATCTCACCGCACGTCATTTTACACGTTGGCATGCGAGGGGCAGGGGTGAAAATTCTCCTCTTCACTTTCAAACTCACAAAAGTTTAATGCTGAAATTATGAAACTATTTAATTTGGGACCCGCACTCTGAGAATAAGAAACTACAGATCTCTTACATACAAAACATACTGACCACAGGCAGTAAATGACAACATAAATTCTGTCCATGATAGCACCTTCACAAGGCTGTTATTCATCCTGCCAAGGTATTTGGATTCTGTGATTGGGTTAGAGTCTCCTACTTGTTTTTAACTAGCAAGTTATTTGATATAAGAACCCAAAGTAGTCATATATAAGCTTTGTTTACTGCCCTTATTCTGACACTGTGCTGAATATAAATGTGTAGTCAAAATGACAAGGTAATAAATTAGGCTGCTGCAGTCAACCAAAAGGTTGATCATATGACGAGTATTGCAGTACTGTTGTGAGTTGTAAAAGGTTTCTATGCGCATGCGCGCACACACACACACACACACACACACACCCCCACCCACCCCCCAGGCATCTTTTACAAATTAGATGCAGTAAAGGGAAAAGAAAATAGAAACAAATAACTATGATTTAGTGCCGTCAAATCCTCAGTACGTCCAAAGTGTTTCATTGCAACAGAAATCAGGGAGAAACATCTACGAAAAAGAGTCACACTTTCACATAAACTTAGTACAACGTAGGGTGATCAGAAAATCCAAGGAAATACCAGTGAAACCAGTCAAAGATTTTGCCCCAAATCCAGGAATCCTGGAACAATAGGGACGCTGAAGATCTAATAGGTCATCACCACAGCAAATAAATTAAGACTCGTTGAATGGCAAAGGCCTTGGAGCTGCTCTACACAAAGGCTCATACAGCCACTGCAGGTCTCACTGAAGAAACCAGCAAAGACATGGAGCGGAATCATCCCAGATTTACACAAAGTGCAGTAGCAGGTAGGAAAAAAATCTTTTTACTTCATGGCCGCAATGGCGGGTTTTTGCACCATATCGTCCCATTCCTGCCTCGTTAGTTATGCAACTACAGGAAACATGCCATCTTGCTGACGGGCAGCCTCCAATGCCTCATCACTTCTTCACGCAAGGCACCACATTTAAACTTCAGCCACACACACTTCTCAATGCTCGCAGTCCAGGACTGCTCTGGTGAAGACATTGCCACAAAAGCCAAGAAAAGTGCAGCCCCCGATTCATTGACGTGTCCCTGGGACACCTTCTGGACATCATGGAGGCCCACCGCGATGTCCTCTATGCCCACTCTGGCTGCAGGTGGCCCATCAGTCTTACCACTCCGGCTTGGGAGGCGGTGGCAGAGGTGGTCAGTGCCAATGCTGTACACAAGAGGTTGGCCATCCACTGTAGAAAACAGATGAACGATCTCATCCGTGCCTCCAGGGCGAGGCAACCATCTCATCGCTCTAATCTCACACACTCACAAAGCCATCACACATTCACTGACATCTCACTCACTGCCAGCTCAAGGGACATCACCACTCACTCTCTCACACACACCCTCATATCTCCATCTGGCCTCATCTGCTCTGGAGACTGCCTCCTCAGCCCTCACCATCTTGAAGCCACTTGCACAGATCAACATGTGCCCCCCCACACACACACACCCTGGAATATCCTCCTTCCCCAGTACAGCCCTTATCCTGCAGCCTCTTCCCTTGCCTGAGGCCACTTCTCCCCCTTCCCCAAGCAAGCCCTAGCCCTGCAGCCATTGAAAAGACACCTTTGCCTTATGGCTGGACTGATAGACGCCTCCCCGTGAGCCCCCATAAAAGTGATGTGGTGCTGCCTGCGAAGCCTGGCTCTGATGTCCCCAAGTGCTGCCCGAAGCAAGGTAGGCAAACTAACCTCGAAGTCCCGAGCAGAGTGCAGCCCACCAGGCGCACATCGTTCATGTACAGTTGTGAAACACGCTGGTGTGATTCCGGATGATCCAACGTGGGGTATGGTTCTGGCAAGCAGGGTTTATAATGAGATGCTAAAGTATTCAAATTAGTTTCCCGCTATGCGGTGACAGGAAACACATCCTGCCATCGACGGGTGGAGCAGACGAGTGCAAACTGGTTTTACGACAGCGTGAAGCCGATTTTTGGCCATCTCGCCATATTGTGTCACCCCACCAACACCACCCCCTCCCCTCCCCACCCCACTCCCCTCCCCTCCCCCCTCACCCCCCACACTCCCTCCCCACCCCATTCCCCTCCCACACCCACACCCCGCACTTACCCCCACCCACAACCCCCTCCCCTCTCCCCACACCCACTCACCCATCCCCTCAACCCACCCCCCTCCCCCCTCCTCCCACCCCCAAAGTTTACGATATGGACTGGTCAGGTGGGCAGAGCAGTGACAGATGGAATTCAACCTGGTAAAGTGTGAGGTAATGCACTTGGGGAGGGCTAACAAGGCAAGGGATTACACCATGAATGGTAGGACCCTGTAAAGTACTGAAGATCAGAGGGACATTGGTGTCCCTCCATAGATCCTTGAAGGTAGCAGGGTAGGTAGATAAGGTGGTTAAGAAGGCACATGGGATACTTGACTTTATTAGCTGAGGCATAGAATGCAAGAGTAGGGAGGTTATGCTGGAACTATATAAAATGTTGGTTAGGCCACAACTGGAGTACTGTGTGCAGTTCTGGTCACTACATTATAGGAAGGATGTGATTGCACTGGAGAGGGTGCAGAGCAGATTTACCAGGATACTGCCTGGGCTGGAGGGTCTGAACTATGAAGAAAGATTGGATAGGCTGGGGTTGTCTTCCTTGGAGCAGTGAAGGTTGAGCGGGGGCCCTGTTAGATGTGTATAAGATTATAAGGGACATAGATAGGGTGGATAGGAAGGCACTTTTTCCAATAGTAGAGGGGTCAATAACCAGGGGCATAGATTTAAGGTAAGGAGTAGAAGGCTAAGAGGGGATTTGAGGAGAAATTCTTTCACCCAGAGGGTGGTGGGAGTCTGGAACTCACTGCCTAAAAGGGTGGTCAAGTCAGAAACTCTTGTAACATTTAGGAAGTAGTTAAGTATTCACTTGTGTTGCCATAGCCACCAGGGCTATGGCCCAAGCGCTGAAAAATGGGATTAGTGTAGTCAGATCTTTGTTGACCGGTGTGGACACGATGGGCCGAATGGCCTCCTTCTGTCCTGTAATCGTCTATGAGTCTATGATTGAAATTGCATTTTTGGATGGTGCCCAGTGCAGAGCAATTACCCAGGGAAAGTTTGCATTTCTGAACAATTGCTGTGTAAACCTTACCTGTAAACTTCCAAGATGGGTTCCCCAGTGCATCTTCGGGGTACCCCCAGTATGATGTCCTGGAGCTTGGAGGTTACAGCCCAATGTTTCGTGTCTAACATGACTCTTCTTCAGAACTGAAGAGAAAACAGCTTTAAGCTGTTTAAAAAGGCAGGAAGGTCAGGGATAGGTTAGAGGGCAGAGGAGATTAAATGACAAGGATGTCATGGAACAAAAGGCAAAGAGAGTGGTAAGGGTAGTACTGAAGAGACAAAGCATTAGTCCAGAGTAAATGGGAGGGTTGGAGACATGCTTGTCAACATATTGAATTTTTACTTTAAAATTTGGCAAATTCTAATTTCTTTCAAAACATCATTTTACTTCACAATTTATGGTTCTTTAATCAAAAAATAGGGCAATTGTGATCTAAGTTTATCAATATGCAACAAATCAATCAGGTTATTTCCTAATGGCTACCTTAAGAGTCCTTAACCTTGACACAGGTATTCCTTCTCTCAAAGTCTTCTCAGTTCACAAAGATGATCATTCTCTTGATCTTCGTTTTCCCAGTTCACATTAGCATTCTTCTTCCTCAATCCAGCTGCAGACTCTCCAACTCCTAGACCCAGACCTTCCCATCTCCGGACAGTCATACCCCTCAGAAGCCCCCATGCACTGATTACGCAGGAACTACCCGGGAAGTTTCAACTTCCACTGGGCAGTTATCCTGCATATGGAACCCTCTGAAACTTTACATACGAACAAGGAGCAGGAGTAGGCCATTCAGCCCCTCGAGCCTGCTCCGCCATTTAATAAGATCATGGCTGATCTGATAGTAACCTCATATCTGCATCCCGCCTACTCCTGATAACTCACCGCCCCCTTGCTTACCAAGAATCTATACACCTCTGCCTTAAAAATATTCAAAGATTTAGCTTCCACTGCCTTTTCAGGAAGAGAGTTCCAAAGGTTCATGATCCTCTGAGAGAAAAAATTTTCACCTCATCTCCATTCTAAATGGGTGACCCCTTATTGTTAAACAGTGACCTTTAGTTCTGAATTCTTCCACAACAGGAAACACCCTCTCCACATCCACCATGTGAAGACCCCTCAGGATCTTATATGTTTCAATCAAGTTACCTTTTACTCTTCTAAACTCCAGTAAATACAAGCCCAGCCTGTCCAACCTTTCCTCACAAGACAACCAACCCATTCCAGGTATTAGTCTGGTAAACCTTCTCTGAACTGCATCCAATCCTTCCTTAAATGAGGTGAACAATGTTGTACACAGTAGTCCAGTTGTAATCTCACTAGTGCTTTGTATAACGAAGAATAACCTCCCTACTTTTGTATTCAATTCCCCTTGTAATAAATGATAGCATTCTATTAGCTTTCCTAATTACTGGCTGTACCTGCATATTAGCCTTTTGTGATTCATGCATTAAGATACCCAGATCCCTCTGCATCTCAGAGCTCTGTAATCTCTCACTGTTTAGATAATATGCTTGTCTTTTATTCTTCTTCCAAAATTCCACATTTTCCCACATTATACTCCATTTGCCAGATCTTTGCCCACTCATTTAGCCTATCTATATCTTTCTTGTAGCCTCCTTATGTCCCCTTCACAACTTACTTTCTTAACTATCTTTGTGTTCTCAGCAAATTTGACAACCATCCCATCCATCCCTTCATCCAAGGCATTTATAAAAATTGTAAGCAGTTGAGGTCGCAGCACTGATCCCTGTGGCACATCACTCGTTACATCTTGTCAACCTGAAAAAGACCCATTTATGCCAACCAGCCCATTCTTCTATCCATGCCAATATGCTACCCCTATACCATGAGCTTTTATTTTCTACAATAACCTTTGAGTGGCACTTTATCAAATGCTTTCTGGAAATCTAAGTACAGTACATCCACCGGTTCCCCTTTATCCACAGCACATGTTACTCCCTCAAAGAACCCCAATAAATTGGTTAAACATGATCTCCCTTTCAAAAGTTCTGATTTAAAGTCAGAGAGTTCCGACTTATTTATAGAATAGTTACACAGGAAAGGTTAGAAGGATTAAAACCGGTTCTAATTCCTGGGTAGCTATACAAGAGGCACCCTGACTACCACGCGCCCTGATCACCCAACTACCCTCCCGAATAAATTACCCCCCAACCGCTACAACCTGACTACTCTCTCAACCCACTGACTACCCTTCTGACCCCCCCAACCATCCAACTACCCCACACCCCCTCACTAACCTCCTTATCCCCTGACTAAACCCCCACCCCCAACTACCCCCAACCCTGACCACCCCTAACCCTGCCACACAACTACTCCCAACACCCGCAACAACCCTCCCAACTACCCAACCCCGACTAGCCCCCAACAACCCGATTAGCCCCCCCAAATTGACTTCCACCTCGGCCACCAATTGAAACCATTCCCCTCATCCACTTATCTTACATACTTACCTGCTCTCTCTGTAGCTTGTCAAAGTGGCATTTAAACAAAGGGACATTTAAGCTTACTGGAATAAGGCAACTCATAAAAAAGGGGCAGGAATTTGATTTCCCCTGAGGGAAAACCTACACAACGAGGGAATGAGTCCAGGAGCAGGTATGCTCCACATTACATAGCAGAGTCAGTTCAGAAATCTCGACAAGAAATGTGGAGTTCCAGAGTAAGGTAAGTACATAGAAGCAGGGTGATTGACACTCTTCGAAAGATTCAGCCCCAAGTTCTTATTGACCCGTCTCTTCCCTCTCTGTTGAAGTGGACATTCTTCTCATTGTCCCATTTCATCTTGAATCTTTTATAAAATCGCTTGAGCCTTCACTTTTCCAGAATAAACTCTCTCAGATTCTGCAACCCCATCCTAATACCTCAAACCGCTAGTCCCAACTATCACTATAGTTGTCCTCTCCAATGTTTCCCATCCATCAAATTCTCACTGCCTGTAAACCACCCCTCACACCTGATGTTCAGATGATGATTTGATGAGCATTTGGTAGTGGGTAGGAATTTTTACAATATTTTTGACAGATTAGAAATCCCAACTTCATTAAACTATTACAAAAATCTGAACCTACAGCAGCAATTCATTCAGTGTAGAAGATGAGAGCAAGAAATTCCCCAACAAGTTAAAAAGTGTGCACACAAATACATCCATGATTGCTATTCAATAGAATATGGCTCATAAAAAAGTTACACTTTGAAATGATTTTTGGGGAAATATCGTATTAAGATGCAAGCACAACACAACTCTGAACATATCTATGATCAAGGATCAAGGATCAAGGGGGAGGTGATGGTGTAGTGGTATTGTTGCTGAACTAGTAATCCAGATGGTCAGTGTAAAGCTCTGGGGATCTGGGTTTGAATCTTGCCACAGCAGATAGTGGGATTTGAATTCAATAAAAATCTGGAATTAAAAGCCAAATGGTGACCATGAAATCATTGTTGTTTGTTGTAAACATCCATCTGGTTCACTAATGCCCTAAAGGGAAGGAAATCTGCTGTCCTTTCCTGGTCTGGCCTACATGTGACTCCAGACCCACAGCAATGTGGTTGACTCTTAAATGCCCTCTGGACTAGAGAAATTAGGGACGGGCAGTAAATGGCCAGTGACACCCACGTCCCATGAATTTAAAAAACACCTTAGTAAAATGGAGGTAGAAGAATTATGGACAGGAACCATTCCAATCAATAGGTCATCAATTCATAACATGGCACAGACCACCAGCAACAAAATATAAATGCTAGTGTGCCCTCAAGACTGTAGCTGGGTCAATGAAAACCTTAACCAATATCATAATCAACAACATCATCCTAAACACAAATTTATAACATCACAGAACCTATACATCAAATTTCGCCAGTACGTACACAGCTGCCATTTTACAATCGTTTCAGATCACAAACTGTTGCTAGGATTATTTAGTGAAGTCAAGGCTATAACACCCATAGCCTCAACAAGAATTCAACGATGGGCTTTAATTCTGGCAACATACGAATACACTTTCCTACATAGGCCTGACAATCAAATCGCAAACGCCGATGCCCTTAGTCGTTTGCCTTTAGAAGAAAATGATAAGCACGTCCCAGTTCCAAGGAACTTGTTTTACTGTTATATTTCTTAGATTCATCATTGGTATGTGCTCATCAGATCAGAGACTGGACAAGTCAAAACTGGTCCTATCTCAGGTATGAGAACAAGTGCTATGTGGTTGGCCACAGGAGCCTGTAGCTGATGAAATGAAACCGTTCTTCAGCAGAAGACATGAGATAACCAGTTGGATGGCATCTTACTGTGGGGAGCACAAGTGATAGTTCCTCCACAGGGAGGGAAACCATGTTTAATTGAACTACACAGTGCCCATTCAGAAATTTCCCAAGTGAAGACCATAGCACGCAGCTATCTATGGTGGCCTGGATGATGGTGAAATAGAGAGTTTAGTAAAGCACTGTGTGCAATGTCAGCAACTGCATAAGTTGCCAGTGACAGGTCCGTTACACCCATAGGAATGGCCAGGTAAACCCTGGGTGAGGTTACACATTGACTACGTTGGACCTTTCCTGGGAATAATGTTTCTATTCATTGTTGATGCCCATTCAAAATGGTTGGATGTATGTGAGGTGAAGTCCCCAACATTGGCTGCTACAATTGAGAAACTACATCAGAGTTTTGCCATTCATGGGCTACCAGAAGTAGTCGTAACATGTCTGATGTTCCTGTAAGAGTTGAGGATACAGAACTGCAAGTGCCCACTGAAGCACCTGATGTTCAGGCAACTCCGGAAAAGGAGGTTCCTGACAAAGAATCTGAAGTTGTGGAGCTGCGATGTTTCCACCAGGAAACCGCCTGAATTTGTAAATTCCTTCCCCAGTGTAAATATTATGTAGTCTTGAAAAATATGTACTTGTAAATATAATATGTATAGCCGAGGTAAAGGGGATGAATGTGGTACTTATGGTTTTATTTAGTATGCAATGTACCTTTAAGAATAATACTTGTTAGGAGAGATTGCATGATTTGTAGTAACCAATAGGAGAGTAGCACAGGCTACCTCAGCAGACAGTGTAGAGATGGAGTTGGAGTTGAAAGCACACTTGTAGTTGCTGCTGAGTATATTGTAAATAAACTTAATGCTTCCACCCAAGAAGTGTCTGCAGGTCAACTCTTATCGTTAATAGTACAACTCAGCCACCCTACAACATCTGTAAATATAGGTTTTAATGAAGACGGCTATACAATTGATACACTAGCAAGGATATACTCCTGCCTCGAACACTTGATTTTAAGGGGATACACAGACATTCATCATGATTTATCATTATGGATTACTGAACAAGTAAAAGTAGTCTAACAAATTTCCAATTTGGATAGTAGTAAATCAACAAAGGCTGGGATCTTCCAGTCCCGCTGAAAGTCAATGGGCTTTTGGCTGGCCTGCCGCATCCCCCACGGTGAATCCCGCCATGGCAGGGCCGGAAAATCCCGGCAAAGTCATGAAAGAGTCATATCGGACTCGAAACATTAACTCTCTTTCTATCTTCACAGTTGCTGCCAGACCTGCTGAGTTTTTCCAGCACTTTCTGTTTTTATGTTAAACTCGTTAAATTAGAGTGGTCAAATACATTTGTGAAATTAGCATGTGGCCATTAGATGGAATTACAATAGAGTATTAAACACACTAGAGGGAGACATAGCACTAAAAAATGTTACATAATTAACAAACAACATTTATGGAGAAGTATGGCATTTTTACATGCAAGTCCGGACTTTAGGACATTGGTGTTAACTTTGTAAAGATCCTAGCAATGTTGTGTACTGAGCAAAAAACTAGAGTACAGATTACTCAGGTTAAGATCAGGACTCAGTGGTCCTGCGGCGTTCCACGTGCTAGAAAAACGGCTTCTGCCTCTATGTTTTACTCAAAAGGAATTATATCACAGGTCACATGACTATGGAAAGCCACAACACACAACAGACAGCCACATACAAAGGCATTTCTCCAAAATCCTCCTTTTCATAAAAAGAGAAAAACACGTTGCATGCACCATCATTAACAGTTGCAAGTTACCCACACACATAGTCTATGAACAAAGCCACTGCACACGAACAGAAAACTGTTCATTCCTGTCTGTCTCACTTGTATCTGTCTCTACACATGCATTACGCACATAATCTTTAAAGTGTTCAGGTCTTCTAATGGCACGTTTACGAGCTGTTGATGGCTCCTGGGGTGATGCCTTTCCAGGGAATGTTGTTGCCATCTCAAGTGTAGCTGCTGATCCGTTGTATTTGTTGGGGAGCAGTTGATCTCCGGCAATGATGGTTGTTCTGTTCCTTGTTCAACTGGCAAAATCAACTCTTCTTCAGCAGCTGTCTGTTGTGAATGAGCAGCTTCTCCAGTTGCACGTTTGTGACTGTTGTTGCGATGAAATATCCGGCTGTTCACTTTCAACTTGTCCGATCGAGGTGACAACTGCTTTACATGGGTTCCAAGTTATCAGGTGGGCTGACCCTTGTTCAGCGCATTGAATGTTTGCTTGATCTGAGCATGATGCTTGTCTATCGGGTTGAATGTCTCTGCTGGGCTGATGACTTCCAGAGCATGCCGTGTCGTTGCTTCTCATTGAATCTGGAAGATTTCACACTCCAAACTAGCATCATCAACTTCCTTCAAAGGGAGTGTGTCTCTTCACAGCATGTGGGTAACATATGTCTGCTTCCCTTGCCTATACGTGACTTCCAAGCGATATCTCTGTAAACAAAGTGACATCCTTTGCAGATGATTTGGAGCAAATAGAAGTGGTTTGAGAAAGATGCTTTGAAGTGATTTGTGGTCAGGCTCTCCCACCACTTTGTCTCTCCCACCACTTTGTCTCTCCCAAACAGGTATTGATTACAATTCTCACAAGCAAAGACAATAGCCAGGCACTCTTTCTCAATCTGAGCATAGCATCATTCAGTTGGCCTTAACGCTCTGGATGCAAATGCAACTGATAGTCCTTGCTGCATGTGGGTTTCTCCAGGTCCTATCTCACTGGTATCACACTGCTGGGTGACTTCATTGTTGGCATTACAGTGCCTCAGCACTGGCGTCGTCATCACTAGTTGTTTGCTGAGGATGTAAGTTGGTTCTTGTTCTGTGCCCCAATACCATTGAACATCCTTTGCAGTGAGTTTGTGTAGAGATTCACACTCTGATGACAAATTGGACAAGAGATTTGCTAGGTAGTTCACAAATCCAACAAAGTGTTTCACCAGCTCCACATCTGTTTGTTGCTGTATCTCTGCTTCAGCTCTTGCCATATCACAATCAGGGCATAGGTTATGTACTAACAGCAAAAGAACTATGTACTAGGCTTCAGTCATCTTGAGTTGCAATTTTTTCTTGTTCAGCTTCAGGTTCATCTGGAAAGCACTCTCTAGCAGTCGCACCAGCACCAGACACTTGCCAGTATCCATCATTTGCACCTGGAATTGTAAAGATCTTTGCCTTGGCAAGTTGCGGCTAAATTTCTTCAATGGTTGGCATGGGGCAGTGAGATCTCTTCAAAGCTTTATTGAGGTCCTTTGGATCTATGCACAGACTCAGCTTTCTGGGTTGTTTTACCGCTAACATATTGCTAATCCAGTCAGCAGGATTCGTCACTTTCTTGATTACTTCCATCATTTCAAGTTCCTCCATCTTGTCTTTCAGGCTGGATGTGAGGGCAGCTGGGACTGTCCTGGGAAGATGTTGACCTGGTCTCACATTCTCATCTACTTCAAGATGATACTCACCAGGAAGACATTCAAGGCCTGTGAAAAAAACTCTTTGTAATTTGTCACGTTTTGTTCAGCAGCCAATGGCTTGATGCCATGCAAAATGCTGCAAATCTCTTCTGGTATATGGAGATTACCAGTCCAAGCTTGTGACGTCTTTCAGCTGAGATGATGTTGCTTAGCGTCTACTATCTGGAACTGTAGAACTTCTTTCGTCCCATTGCATTGGGCTCCCAGCTTAGTTTGTCCTCTTGGGGTGGGCATCGTTCTATCATATAGTCTCAACTTCACCCTTGACGGCTTCATTTTCGGGTCATTATCTTGACCAAGCTCACAAAGTTCTGCAAAGCTTGTGATGTTACAGGTGGCGCTGGTGTCTATCACATTAAGGTGATGCTCTCCTTCTGCAATTATCATTCCCATAGTCACAAACCATCATGAACCTTGAGACTTGACGGTGCCAACCTGTTCCAGGGAGTAGAGCAATTTGTCAGAATCATTGAGCCATAGAGTGGTTCATCAGAATCGTTGTCCGACCTTTCTCCAGCAATCATCTTTATCGGCTTGCTTTTCTTCTTTCCAGCAAAACACTTGCATGCAAAGTGACTCAGCTTCTTGCAGTTAGAGTACTGCTTTCCCTACGCTGGACATGCTTCCTCTTCTTTTGTGTGCTGTCCTTTGCAATAATTTACATCCAGTACTCCTGCTCTGATCTTTCTGCTCGCCCTTTTGTAAATAGTTCTTCCTTTTCCCCATTGTCTCGTGAAAGGCCTGAACTGCCTCTCAGCACAGTGCAAAGCCTCGTCAGCTCTCCAATCAATGCTCTTTAGCTGATGATTAACAATTTCAGAGCTTCTGCATGTATCAATAGTTTTCTTGTGAATAAGTTTCTGTTCTCTCAGCAGCCATGCTGCCATAGGGGGATCCCTTGTTCCTAAGACAATTCTATCTCTGCTCAGATCATCATTCAGTTGCTAAAACTCACAAGATTCAGCTAGACATCTCAATACAGTCAGATACTGATCAACATTCTCCCTCTCTTCCCAAGCTTAGTGTTGAACATGTGATGTTCATAAATAACATTAGTGGAGGGTTCAAAGTGGGTCTTCAAGGCTTCCAAAATTTACAACTGGCTTTTCTGCTCCTCAGTGAGGACCAGGGTGCAATACAGCTTGTAGCACACTTTCCCCAGCACTGAAAACAGAGTTGCTACTCTTATTCGTTCAGGTTTCTTGTTTAGCTCTATGGCAATTTCATTGAGACTGGAAGAATTTCCAATTCATTTTCACATCTCCCTTCATCTCCATAAGTGTCAGTACTGGAATATTCAAAGCCATACTGACTCACCCAGTGGCCAATAATCTGCACAAAGTTGCAGATTGAATGAAGTCTGAATTATTCTCCGCTGCTCCTTACAGTTGCTGCGAATCTTACATCTGTCAAGATCCATTCAATTTCAGCTGCATACTCCTGACACCACATTCCATGTGGTGGTAAAATGGCTTCTACCTCTATCCTTTACTCACAAAGGAATGGGATTGAATGGCAAGACACAGTGCACAACAGGCAATTATATACAAAGGCATTTCTCCAAATAAGCCATGTGTTTCCCTTACGAAAAAGGTAGATTTGAGTAAAGAAACAGGCAAGAATTATATAAAACTGAAACAGGTTTTCAGTTTTCACCAACACAGAGTCCATGCTAAAATGTGTTTCGCTTAATACTAGCCAGAGAGGAGAAAAGAATTGCCAATCAGGAGAATTGAATACGGAAATGTGATGGTGAGAGGGGGGGGTGATGTAGATAAAGAGAAGGGGAGGCGGAAGAAATAATGAAAGATCACAAAAATGTTACAGTTACAACAAAAAATCTTTTGGCTACCAACATGTTAAATGTTGAACTCCAGCATATGCTAGTGTTTTGTTTCAAGTCTGGATTAGTTAACATCACGTTATATTCCTATTGATGAAAGAAGTGTCTCAAAGTGTTTCTCAAAAAAGAGAAGACAGAGGCTGGGATGGAGGAAACAAAGACAGTCAGAGAAAGGTTCTAGAGGGGTGGTGAGGTTTAATGAACTGAGTTCTGGATGGGGCCATGTAGTGGATTTCTCAGCTTTCCAAAAATGTTCTCTTTGTAAGCAAGGATCACATTTGGTCAACAACATGACGTTAATAAAAGCAAAAATCAGTCCAGGGTGTTCGTACCATTAGGACATAAAGTCATTTTGATTTGCAATGGGCCGTAACTTCCGATGGAGTGACAATTGAGTCAGATTGCCACTCTGCTCAAAAGTTCTTGCCTTAAAAATGTAGTCGATCCTAGCTCGCCCCACCTTCCGACTCAGGCCACACGGATGATCAGATCAGAGATAGAATTGTCCCCAGGGCCTAGCATCGGAGCGCCATAGAATCAAAGGTAAGTAAGCCACGCCCCCCCTTTTTAGGATACTGGCTGCTGTAAACCAGGTAAGTTTAAAGGTCCAGCCAGGTCTTTGACAAGGTAAATGTATCAGGTAAGTGGGTAGGATCATGCAGAGGGGCAATCGGATCAGGCCTTGGGGGGTTCTGAGTGAGAGTTGGGCCTGGCAGGGTGGGAGGGTGGGTGGGGAGGTGGTGGGAGTGAGAGTTGGGCTGGTGGAGAGCGGGCATAAAGAGTCCCTGTGGGGAGAATCTCGTGATTTGGCAAGGTCCCATCAGGGGGTGCAGGCCCTTGGAGTAGGTGGACTCCCATGGGGGGGGGTGTAGTCGAGGGGGTGGGGGGCGTTCCCTGGGTGATCGGTGTGTGGGGGGAGTCCTGTGGAGGGTCGGTGTGTGGCTGTGCACTAGTTACCCAGAAGTTAGAAGTGGTTTGGACTCTTCTAACTGTTTCTGGTTAACTATTGATGTAACCCAGTTGGAACCGTCTGAAGTTTGCAATTTAAATCGCATTTTCAGGTGGTTCCCAGTGCAGGGCAGTTGCGCAGGGGAGGTTTGCACTTTTGGGTAATTGCCATGCAAACCTTACCTGTGAATTTCTGGGAGAGGTTCCCCAATGTATCCTTGGGGTACCCCCAATATAACGCCCTGGAGCTGGGAAGTTACAGCCCAATATTCAGACGATTGAATGGCATAATTTACACATCAAACTTTTTAAAACCATCTTATTAATGACCCAGACCATCCTAAGGTTACATAGCATGAACATGAACCATTTATTTTAATAGGCCATTCCTTTATGCTAAACCAACTCTCACTCCCACCACCTCCCCACCCACCCTCCCACCCTGCCAGGCCCAACTCTCACTCAGAACCCCCCAAGGCCCGATCCGATTGCCCCTCTGCATGATCCTACCCACTTACCTGATACATTTACCTTGTCAAAGACCTGGCTGGACCTTTAACCTTACCTGGTTTACAGCAGCCAGTATCCTAAAAAGGGGGCGCGTGGCTTACTTACCTTTGACTCTATGGCGCTCCGATGCTAGGCCCTGGGGACAATTCTATCTCTGATCTTTTGTTAAAGTGGTTTCTTAGTACATTTCTTGTCACTGGGTTTTTTTTCATATTGAACATAAGAATGACTGTTCCCGCTCCACATGCAAGGGAGCATGGGGGTCGCGGGAGAAGATTAAAAAAAGACTTTTTGTGCTATATGAAGGGAAAAAATTTAAGATCCTACAGGGATCGATTAGCCAACGTGGAAGTCTTCCTATCCCATCATCTTCATCTTTTTAAACTATTCTTCAGAGTTGTATATGCAGCAGTTTAAGAGGTTATGATGTGAGCGTGAAGGTTGGGGTTTTCGCTTTACCCACCTGATGGAAACTGGGACCAGGGTGGGGGATGGGGAAAATTAAAATTGGTCAGGTTACTTACCCAACAACAGCTGTCAGGAGGTTGACGTTGGGACTTCAACCTTCTCTCCTAGGTAGGTGGCAAGGGCCCAGAGTCTGGCTTGGTTATTGACCTTGTTTTGGCAGGTGGCCTGTGAGTTGCACTACTTTGCGTAGCTTCTCCGCTTGCAATGGGTTCCTGCCTCTCAAGGCCACCACACTTTAAGAAGAATATAGCAGTCCTTGAAAGGGTGCAGAGGAGGTTTACCAGGATGGTTGCAGGGGTGAGGGAATTTAGCTACAGGGTTAGGTTGGAGAAGCTGTGGTTTTTCTCCTTGGAGTAAAAGGAGATTGAGTGGAGATTTGATAGGGGTGTGCAAATTTATGACAGGTTTAGATAAAGAAAAGCTGCTTCCTTTAGGTGATCATGTAAGGCCTAGGGAGACACAAATTGAAGGTTTTGGGCGTACATGGGTACATGAAGAACAACTTATTTACGCAGCAGGTGGTAATGAACTGGAACTCACTGTCTACAAGGGTGGTTGAAACAGAGACAGTCAATGATTCCAACATAAAAATTGGATGGACACTTGTGGGAAATAAACTTGCAAGGCTATGGGACTGACTAGTTTACAGAAAGCTGGCATGGACTTGATGAACTGAATGGCCTCCACCTGTGATGCTATGACTCCATGACTAAGTGGGCTGACAGGGCGTAAGTGAAGTCTAGGAGTTAAAAAATCCTCTGCCTTTCTGGAACAATGAATGATTATCCAATTCACCTTGCTGCACAGCTACTCAAAGCTCATCCAGAGTTAAAAATCAGGGAGGTAGTGTTTCTATAAAACCAGTAGCCTATAATAGCTACTTAGAAAATATTTGGATTATCTCAAGCATGCTGCAGTCAGTCTTCAGTTTATACCAAGTATGGTACTTCAGAAAAAAACAGCTTGTACTTCACCAAGTTCAGTAATCGGTCAACACAAGATTTCAAATAATCAACCAAGACTTTGAGCACAACACAAGCGCATTAACAAAAATGCTAAAGTTCAATGCTTCCCTTGTTATTCAAACATTTGTTTGCAGCACTAGTCTGCAGAGATCCATTTGTTTAGTTGAGACATTGCCATAGTACAATCTTTGTGCTCAAGTTTAGTTGGCACCCATTTTTGGGCACAAGGGTCATATTTCGAGATCTGTCAGCACCCATGAGGCAGGCAGTATGTGAACTTGGTGCCACCTCTTTAGTTAAATGATTGTAGCATTGGGCTGAGTTGGGCTCACAATGCTGGCTGCCTGGGCCCTCTTAAAGGAGGGCCATACTTTGTAAAAAGAAGCTGCTGCAGACTGCCTGCACTGAAAATGGCTACATGTAGGAGCTACAGAAATGAAGAACCATGGAGGAGAGCAGGCTCCAAGCCACTGGACGTGGCACTGGAGGTCTTAATGGTGGAGGGCAACAGGAGTATCTGGCAAGTTTCCGGGGTCGTTGCGGGGGTTGGCCGGGGTGGGGGGGTTGGGGGGGGGGGGGGGGTGGGTTGGTGAGGGAGGAAAAGTGTGGATGAGGGAATGGGAGAAAATGGCCTGTAAGGTCAATGCCCTAAGGTTGGCCCCAAGGACTTGGCAGCAGAGCTGTAAGACGTTTAATGATCTCACACGGGTGGTCAAGGTCAGTGAATGCATCTTCAAAATGGCAAAAGGTTGAGAATTTTAAAATTGAATTTTAAAAATCAAATAAATAAAGATACAAGTACAAAGACGGCTATTCTATCTGGGCTTCAAAGCTGGGTTTCCAGGGCTCATATGCACATTGGAAATAGGAGCAGGAGTGGGCAGTTCAGCCCTTTGAGCCCACTCCACCATTCAATAAGATCATGGTTGATCTTCTACTTCAACACCATTTTCCTGCACTATCTCCATATCTCTTGATGTTTTTAATACGTAAAAATCCAGCAATCTCAATCTTGAACATACTCAACAACTGACCCTCCACAGCCCTGTGGGGCAAAGAATTCTAAAGATTCACCACCGGGGTGAAAAAATTCCTCCTCACCTCAGTCCTAAATGGTTTGCCCTTTATTCTAAGATGGTGTCCCTGGTTCGAGAACCCACACACCACCCATCCCCCTCCCTCCCCCAAACCAGGGAAAACTTCTTCCTGCATCTGTCGAGTCCTTTAAAAATTTTGTAGGTTTGAATGAGATCGTCTCACATTCTTCTAAACTCCAGAGAATAAAGGCCCAGTCTATTTAATCGTTCCTCATAGGACAATCCCTCCATCTCAGGAATTAGTTTAGCGAACCTCCATTGCACTCCGTCTATGGAAAGTATATGTTTCCTTGGGTAAGGAGACCAAAACTGCACACAATACTCCAGGTATGGTCTCACCAAGGCTCTATATAATTGCAGTAAGACATCTTTACTCCCGCACACTCAAATCCTCTTGCCATAAAAGGTCAACATTGTATTTGCCTTCTTAATTGCTTGCTGTGCCTGCATGTTAGCTTTCAGTGACTCATGAACAAGACACCCAAGGCCCTTTGAAGTTCAACACTTCCCAGCCTCTCACCATTTAAGAAATACTCTGTGGCCAGATGTTTACAGCCCCATCCCGGCAGGGATGGGTACATAAAATGCAGCGAGCCATTCTAAACTCAATTGATTGCGGCAGGAACGTAAAATCCTGCAGCCATAAAATTCCGTCCCGTACTTCTGTTTTTTTTAAATACCAAAATGGATAACCTCACATTTCTCCACAGTGTATTCTATCTTCCAAATTTTTGCCCACTCACTTAGCCTCTCCAAATCCTCTTTGCCGAGAGGTCGGAAATTTAAACTTCCACCAGCTCATGGTTCATTTCTCTCTATTACAAAATAATTAAGAATATTTTCACCCTGTGCAATGACAACAGCCTACCTCTCATCTACTTAAGAGAATTCTAAATATTTCTGAAAAAGAGAGACATGTTGCTGAAGCATGCACTCATCACAACAAACAGAAGAATGCCAAATTTCAATTGATCACAACAATTTATACCACAGGAGAAAAAGGGTGCTGATCGATTGGCAAGTCGACTCTGATTGGCCAAGGCATTGCCACGGGTAAAGTAACAGGAAAATATAGGGTTTCCCCAAGCTCCCAGGTTTTGAGTGCTAAATGAGAAGTATTCTATGAGCGCTGGTGATAAGATGTGTATAATTACCATATGATGTTGACAACCCGCACAACGAGTGAGATCATAAAACAGTTTCAAGAAACTCCCTAAAACATTTATACAAGCTGGAAGTGTTATAAATGCAATGTAATAACTAACAACTGCGAGATAAATCTCTCTACTCAAGTTACAAAGACCACCTTACCTAGATTTATAATGAATTGTGACCCTCACAGCCACCGGATTAGTCAATGCGCTATAGCAACTTCCATTTGCTAGTTTATGGAATGAAGGATATAACAAATTCTGCGCATGAGGAATCTCAATCCAGGATTGAGGGCCATTTTGTGCCTCCATTTCCAACACTTATTCCAGTTTAGGACAGTACTGGGTGGCTAAGAAGTCAAAAAATCCAGTTTAAAAAAAATTCACAGGATGTGGGTGTTGCTAGACAGACCAGCATTTATTGGTCATCCCCAATTGTCCTTGAGAAGGTGGTGAGCCACCATCCTGACAATTAAATTGCTTGCTAGGCCATTTCAGAGGGCAGTTAAGAGTCAGCCACATTGATGTGGGTCTAAAGTCACATACAGGCCATGCTAAGTAAGAATGGAAGATTTCCTTCCCTAAAAAGGATTTTAAGCGAACCAGATGGGCTTTTACAGAAAGCCAGAAATTACATAGTCACCATTAGTGATACTAACATTGGACGAAAGACAATAAGTAAAGGGTAGAACTTATGGAATTGTTAGCTTTGAATTTAAAAGAGACTATAGCAATGCATTCAATTCCCACCCTCCAAGGAATCCAGATGGAAAAACACATTAGACCTTCCAGGATTTCACCTCATCATCTCCTCCCTCAGCGCTAGAAAAAAAAACGGTCACATCTTGTCAAAATTCTGGTCGAATCTCTCTGCTCATGAACCACACAAGCCTGAGTTTCCCAGTTGTGTCTGTATTACCAAGATAAGAACATTTATGAGCAAGATAAAGCTTACTCTGCATGTCCAATCAACCGTTTCACTGTTACTCTGTACACTGCAAGCAGGTGGGGCTAGCCCTTAGCTCTACCCAGAGATCAGCAGAAAATTAGCATGGTTTATGTTGAAAAATATTAATTAATGTTTAACTCAGAAGCACAAGGGAAGAAAGCAGATCAATTCAACAGCACCACACCTGGGTGATTTGATTTCTCAGTAGCACTTTTATACAATTCCAAAATAAACAATATTCCTGAGTCTCTAGCTGTACTTGGTAACTTCCATAATTTGTATCATGTTTCTCAATGAAAATCTATGTGAGAAAGACACATTACAGAGTTGCTTAAAGTCAGCTGCAATTGAGATATGAACTGGAGTGTGTGGACTCCAGCCCGACTCTGTACCTCGCCTTCCTTTAGAAACCAACCTGGAAATAAACAGATCCACTCCTCCATCACCCCCTACTCCTCAACCCCCTCCTATGGCACCACCCCATGCCCATGCAAAAGATGCAACACCTGCCCCTTCACTTCCTCTCTCCTCACCGTCCAAGGACCCAAACACTCCTTTCAAGTGAAGCAGCATTTCACTTGCATTTCTCCCAACTTAGTCTACTGCATTCGTTACTCCCAATGTGGTCTCCTCTACATTGGAGAGACCAAACGTAAACTGGGCGACTGCTTTGCAGAACACCTGCGGTCTGTCCACAAGAATGACCCAAACCTCCCTGTCGCTTGCCATTTTAACACTCCACCCTGCTCTCTTGCCCACATGTCTGTCCTTGGCTTGCTGCATTGTTCCAGTGAAGCCCAACACAAACCGGAGGAACAACACCTCATCTTGCGACTTAGGGACTTTACAGCCTTCCGGACTGAATAGTGAATTCAACAACTTTAGGTCGTGAGCTCCCTCCCCCATCCCCACCCACTTTCTGTTTCCCCCTTCCTTTTTTTTTTCCAATAAATTATAAAGATTTTCCTTTTCCAACCTATTTCCATTATAAAAAAAACCCCCCACTAGAGCTATACCTTGAGTGCCCTACCATCCATTCTTAATTAGCACATTCGTTTAGATAATATCACCAACTTTAACTTTAACACCTATGTGTTCTATTGTACTATTGTCGTTGACATCTTTTGATGATCTGCTTCTATCACTGCTTGTTTGTCCCTACAACCACACCCCCCCTCCACCTCTCTCTCTATCTCTCCACCCCCCACACACACACCTTAAACCAGCTTATATTTCAACTCCTTCTTGGACTCGAACTCAAGTTCTGTCGAAGGGTCATGAGGACTCGAAACGTCAACTCTTTTCTTCTCCGCCGATGCTGCCAGACCTGCTGAGTTTTTCCAGGTAATTCTGTTTTTGTTCTGGAAATAAACAATATCTTCCTAATTACCTGAAAATAGGTTTCAAATTGCACCTTAAAGAGCCTGACTTGCACAGCTTCCAACTAACGAAAGCTGAGTGACCATTGCTCAGAGAGCCTCCATATAGGATAACTGCAAAACCAAAATATCATCCTAGTATCTTAATACTTCCCAATCATTTCCGTTATGACTGGGAACAGTGGTCTCAAACTGTGCAGCTGTGTTCTGACGGCAGTGCAAGCCCCTCCACTCACTGCATTCTACTGGAGAAACCACCCGGCTTTTAAAGAAAAAATAAATCAGAAGTTGCTGCAGTTTCATTCATGCAGTTCGCAGAGAACTTGTTTAAAAAAAAGATTTTGCTCCCTTTGGGTTTTCATGAGCTTTACGTAAAATAATTTTCTGTTAGTCCTGCCATTAAATCTCAACCTGCCTCCAATTTATTGTGTCACTCAAATTATATTAATAAACAGGACTCGCGGCAAGGGGATTCAGAAGACTACTCAAAAATTGTTACAATTCTGGCCAGCTACAACATCCAAATTAAATTACATATATAAATAAGAGACAGATCAAGATCTGAAACAAGACAGACTTATGATCCACCACACCAGGAATATGTCTTTTTTATGATGCCAAATGCATACAGAATACAAACTCCATCACACAAGAATGCTAAAACTTTGCTTTAAAAAGCAAAGTGTTTACACAGCATTCTTGTACCCTGCACAGTGATAAAATCCAAAAATGGATGCGACGTATCCAATGTACATGTCCGTCTGTCAGAAGAAACTGTTCAAATTACCATCCTAATGGCCTTTTGGACCATAAGAAAATAGACTTCCTACCACTATGGAAACCCACTATGGAAATTACTTTGTTGCTGGGTGGTGAGTGCATTTTTAAAAGACAGAAATAACCGCAGCATAACCTTCCTGCTGCTCAGAAAAAGGTTAATGACAAGTGCTGTCGGAGCAATCCATTCAGAACGTCTGGCAAGTTGAGTTCAGGGATAGGTCACACGAAACGAACAACAGGCCAACACAAATGAATATCATGTGGGGAAATGGGCAGAACCTATCAGCGGTGCTTTTTAAAACTTCAAAAGAAATACCATTTAACAAAGACAGAATCATTTGTAATCAGTAATGTAAATCTGCAGGCTTCATCAGCTATCAATACCAGCCTCAGCTAGTTAGGACAATCATTCGGTGAGTCACATTAGACCAAAGTAGATCCTAGGTGCAATTCCAGCTTGTGCCCAGTTAGTTGTTGCCAGCTGGGACAATGGCAGTGGCCCTACAGAAGTGTCCCTGTGTTCATGGGGAGGGGCAAGAATGAGAAAAAGAAAAAGAGAAGTTCCTGTCCCCAATAATTACCCAACCAACCTAAACTCGTACCACACTGGTCTGGGCAATGTACATATGGTAGGATACCGGTTACATTGATTGGCATCCTTCCACGTGCAAGAGATGGTGTGCAGATGAGATCAGCTGCTGCTCTTTGTTTGATGGCTGAACAAGTCAATTCTGGAAAGGCAGTCCACCACATGTGAAGTTGCCCTTTCCTGGTTGTACGGGATGATCTCTGCTGACGCCTTGTTTGCAGGGCTGGGATCTACATTGGAGCTTCTGAAAGTTCATGTCAAGGTGGCGAATTGCTGCCCACAGCTGGTGTTGTCATTTGTACGATCACCTAATGTTTCCCGCTTGCCATGATTAATGTTGAGGGCTTTCAATATCTCAGAGCTTTGGGTGCCCTGCTGGTCTCTCAGCATGGGATAGCTTCTCATATAACATTTCCTTGAGGATGGGGGTCCTCTTTCAACCTGTGCACATGCCCAAACCAGTGAAGCCTTCTTTGCTTGATTAGCACTAGCGTGCTTGGCATGTTTGCCCTAGGAAGCATTGCTTCACTGGTGACTTTGTCTTTCCATGGTTACATTACTACATTAGGAATCCAGAGACCCAGCTTTCCAACAAAAGGCAATTCAATAAAAAAAAAAATCAGACACCAGAGACAGAGTTCAAAAAGTTTTTTTTTAAGTCACTGTTTAATAAATCTGATTATAAGTACATTTGGAACTTTTAGAGAACCATCTTACAACAATTTCTTTCCCATTCAAGAAAATAGTCTGCAAATACTGTTAACCCACTTAAATCTGAACTCGGTCTATCATCTATTTGTATAACATTTGGAAAGACATTAATAAATAGGTTACACTTATTTGGGACTTGTGCAACAGTTTAAAACACAAATAAACTAGTGATAAAAGGACTAGGTCATATTAAAGAGCTCTGCATATTAGGTCACTCATGGTAGAGCTGCCATTTTGTAGAGATGGGAGATCATGCTGCAACAGATTTTTATAGTTCTACCTTCATCCTTACTATCCAGGTATGTGATTCAGATTAAAATAAATTTAATACTGCAAACAAACCAATGCAAGATCAGTATTATCATGCATCCAGTGAAAGCCATAACACACCATGTTCACAATAAGTCTTCAACATAGCTGTTTAAAAGTGACGTTTATAAGCAGACTGTCTACTATGATAATTACTTGTCAGACTTAGGAGTAAATTATTGCACAATATACATTTAACAAGTTATGGCACAGAAAGATGATTTTGCATCAGAGCTACAATAGATTGGGAGGTACCTTTGTATTTATGCAGATGGACAGAAGAATACAGTACAGTGAAAAGGTCCCAAGACTTGATTGAAACCATGGCTCTATCAACTCAGCAACTCCCAGCCCATCAGAGTCCTAATTTATCCTTTCTCACCATGTTAAAAAGAGAAAAGTTAGGAGGAGGTCCTATACCCAAGGGTCACCTGAAATCAGGCATAAAAGATGGTAGACACAGATGAAGCTTAACAAGATCGCTTTCCTTTTTGGTCCCAACTGAAGCTTCATTTAAAAAAAAATCACAAATATTAAATCTCAGAAGGAACAATGAGCCACTTAGTGTTGGTCCCCACAACTCATACCATATCACAGCCTTCCCTTTTTTTAAAAAAAAATTGTTACAGCAATGCTTGCAGATCAATATGAATTCTACATGTGAACCTTCTACAGGTTAGTTAAAATAACACACTGGATTTATAAGATACAGAAACCAAATTAAAGTGGGATAATGTGTTGGTCTGTTTGAAGGAGATTACAGTTCTAACAAAAAAAAGTGTTGCAAAAGGCTTTGTTAAGGCAGAGAGTTCTCATCTCACATCACTTTAGTTGCCCGAGATCCTAGCTGACAGCAGCTTCCTGTCCTTTTAGGCCAAGTGGCACTACTGTTGACATAGTAACAGCATTAACAAGTGGGTCAGTCCCAGTTCCTTTATAACACGGAACAGTAGCCACCACATGCTCCACGCTGACTGGATGCGGAGTCAGATAACTTCACAGCTTTATTGTGTCCCTCAGCCTCCCATAGTCCTGGCGTTTGGAGGATTTTTTCTACAACTTCTTCAAATGCACACTCCACTCCGTCACAGGTTTTCGCACTGGCCTCTGGGGAGGAAGAAAACATAAATCAGGAACATCTCAACAGAAAAAAAATCTATTGAGACTGTTTTCACTACAATGATTAACTTTCCTTCTTCACTGCATGTGCATATAAACAACAAAAACAGGCCACCAATCGATCAAGTCTTTCTTAAGCAGTCTACAGGGCATAGTGGTTCATCTATCCCTTGCAATGGGAAAAGAAAAAGCCTGCAGTTAATTCAGGAAAACAAGGCTCCACTCAGACTCCCCAAGGTGAATCACACAAAGCCCAGGAGATCACAGCTGCTCAGGAGTCACCATTATCTCAACTAACCTTGCCTCCTCTTTATTCTTATGCTCCACATTGGAAGTGGCCACTGCTCAAGCTGTTCCCCAGTCATTGGTTTCAAAAGATCCCAAAGATTTCAGAATGCTACTTCAAACATCAAGTAATTAGCCAAGTCCAATGAAACTCCAAGGCTTGGATTTTATGGTTCCTGCCAGGGAGTATGAAGGTGGTGAGGCTGGCTCATAAAATGCAGTGCAGTGCGTGACCTGCCCACTGCCTTCCACCCACCCCTGTCCTTACCCCTATTTTATGGAGTGGAGGGGGGGAGTGGAGATGAGGGGTGAATTGGCGAAGGTGTTGGACTGCCAGCCCACCCTTGGGCCTATTGATGCTCTGAAAGTAGCCAACTAATGGCCATGTAAGTGTCTCATCTCACCACCATTGATATTTTATCCGCAGCAGAGGGAGGCTCCCAGCAGCTTTTACTGGATGATCTGGTGTTGTGCAAGGGGGTGGGGGAATCCCTGTGCCCACTGGAGGAGTCCCCCCTCGCAAACACAGATACCAGCACCCCACAACAAGGTCATAACACCCCCCCTTTGACCCTCTCCCCCAAGCCACTCAAATCCAGTCCCCTAACCACCTCACCAGAGTCTTCCAGCCAGGCCCCATCATTACTCTGGACTTACCCAAAGTCCAGCCTCCATAAACTCTTCTTCAAAGGCTGCCTGTAGTCCCAGCAGTGGCTACCACTCAAACCTGACGCTGCCAGTGAATCAAATTTGCCAGCAGCTCTCTAAGGCAGGGCTTCCTCCCCAGATGTCTCACTCCGAGTCAACTAATGACCCTCCGAGCACAAAATAGCTGTGGGGCAGCGGCTTTTTGGTGGGAGGGCTCCAGGCCAACTTTTTGAAGTTAATGAGCGTGGGGAAATACAACGTCCTGTAAAATCCAGCCGCTAGGCAACTTTGCTGTTCCCTTGATTCAACAATTCCTCCTTGTTAAGGTAAGGTGCAGGCATATAGCCAGGAAAATCATGGAAACATCAGGCAAAAACAGGGTTGAGCTTAGTTTTGATGGCCAAGGTGCCCTTCCTCTGATGCCTCTTCTTTCTCCCACCTTCAAAATAGCTCAAGGAACATCACCTGGGCTTATAAAAGATCAGTCATTCCAGTACTAGGGGGTGCCGAGACCCCATGGAAAGTGGCAATATAAATAAATATACAAAAACTCAATGCCTTGAGGACAGGTGTCAAAAAAAAAACTGGAAGCAAAAATAAAATTGATATGGGGATAGAGAAAGAAATAAAGGCCAAAGGATATGGCACTTACCTATAAAAAGCATCGAATGTTTTCTGGCAAATCTCAGTCCTTCACTGCGGTCAATTTCATGGTTTTTCTAATAAAAAATTAGTTTTAGACAACTGTTAAAGCTATCGATGTACTATATATTTATTACGTGGCAACAGCCACACTAAATTTAACACAATGGATTTATTACACATATTGCAGAGCATCAAGTCTATATTCAGATTTACAATTTACAAGTAAAATGTTACAATTGGAGAACAAGCACACAAGTTGCTTCGCTGCTATTATTTTCTGATCTTAGTACCAATGAAGTAATCAATGTTATTCTGGCTAGCAAGGAAGGTGACCAACTCGTATTTCATCAGGTCTGATACTATAACGATTAAAATTAAGCTTTTTATTTCTGCTGCCTTTCTTGACTATGCTGCCATTGCACAGAAGGACTGTGACCATCTTTACTTGTGTAAGTCCACTAAGGTATCGATCCATTAGAGTTATTAGGATATTAAATTAAAGTCAACGGCTAATTAATCCCTTCAACAGCCTATTTTCAAAACTCTGTAAATTCACCTTTCCGCCTTTTTTAAAAAAAAATTGAGATACAAATACCAGCCATCAGAAAGAGAAAACCGACTTTTTTTAAAAAAAGCTAACTTTCCATTCATCTCTGGTTCTTTCAAAGCTTCAGTAATGCCATCTTATAGTCTCTTTCTCCCCTGCTTATTGTACCACTTCTTTAGCCTTTGATCTCAACATTCACAAATTTGCAAGGAATCAATCAATCAAACTTGCCTCCTACCATCCCACCCCAAAGACAAAATTACATTTCTTGCAATCGTTCCTTAAAACGCCTCACATTTCTTCAATTTTGTTGATGAAAACATTGAGGTCATTTTTTCTTTCAAAAACATTTTCTTAAGCTGAAGTCCAATGGTCACAAAATACCAAATTTAAAAATCAGACAGCCAGCTTACACAACATACAGTTAATAAACAATGATACACAAAAGCATTTACAAAAGGACTGTCATGCTCTACAGTCCACCTTTTTTTGTGGTGTTGCAGAAAATTTACCTTATCAATCTTGTTTCCAACCAGCATCTTTACGATGCCATGTTTTGTGCTGAAGGTTTCCAATTCATTCAGCCAGTTGTCGAGCTTTCCAAAGGTTTCTCTCCTTGTGACATCGTACACTGTGACCAAATTTAAAATTGTGAGGAGCAGAAAAATTGCCATAAGCCAAATGCCTAATTGTAATGTCTGAACAGCTTCCCTTTAAAATTACTGAGCTAAAGTACTTACTGGCTACGTTCAAAATATTGCCCAGAAGTGATGTCAATAAGTCTGTAAATTTGCATTGCTCAATTAATATGAAGAGAAAATGCAAAAAAAAAAGCACTTGACTTTCACCGACAGCAATCTAAAATTTTATACACGCAAATATGAGGGCACAGTCTCAGGAGACAGGGCCGATCATTTGGGACTGAGATGAGGAAAAAGAGTTGCACAGCTTTGAAATTCTTTACCAGAGGGAGTTGCGGATGCTCCATTGTTGAATATATTTATGGCCAAGGTGGACAGGTTTTTGGTCTCTCAGGGAATCAATGATATGGGGAGTCATTGGGAAAGTGGAGTTGAAGCCCAAGATTAGCCATGGTCGAATTGAATGGTGAAGCAGGCTCGATCGGCTGTATGATCTACTCCTGCTCCTATTTCTTCAATTGTGTTCAAAATTACTAATTTGCTTTTGGTTGAGTAATGCTAATGCAATCTTTGCAATTACAAGTTCATAATTTTAAAAAATTCTCAGGAAGTGGGCGTGGCTGGCTAGGCCAGCATTGATTGCCCATCTCTAACTGCCTACTTGAACCACTGCAGTCCATGTGGTGTAGGTAGACCCGCAGTGCTGTTGGGGAGTTCCAGAATTTTGATCCAGCGACAGTGAAGGAATGCTGATATAGTTCCAAATCAGGATGGGTGTGTGGCTTGAAGAGGAACTTGCAGGTGGCGGTTGTGTTGCCACGCATCTGCTGCCCTTGTCCTTCTCAGTGGTAGAGGTCAAGGCTTTAGAAGGTGCTGTCAAAGGAGCCTTGGGGAGCTGTTGCAGTGCATCTTGTAGAGTGCACACACTGCTGCCACTGTGCGTTGGTGGTGGAGGGAGTGAGTGTTTATTGTGGTGGATGGGGTGCCAATCAAGCAGTCCGCTTTGTCCTGGATGGTATCAAGCTTTGTCTGGATGGTGTCAAGTTTCTTCAGTGTTTTTGGAACTGTGCTCATCCAGGCAAGGGGAGAGTATTCCATCACTTGCACCTTGTAGATGGTGGACAGGCTTTGGGGAATCAGGAAATGTGTTACTCGCTCCAGAATTCTCAAACTCTGACCTGCTCTTGTAGTCACAGTATTTATATGGCTGGTCCAGTTCAATTTCTGGTCAATGCGAGCCCCCCCAGGATGTTGATAGTGGGGGAATTCAGTGATGGTAACGCCACTGAATGTCAAGGGGAGATGGTTGGATTCTCTTGTGTTGGAGATGGTCATTGCCTGGCACTTGTGTGGCACGAAGGCAACTTGCCATTTATCAGTCCAAGCCTGAATATCATCTCCGTCTTGCTGCATATCGACAAGACTGCTACTGTATCTGAGGAGTAATGAATGATGTTGTTCATCAGCAAATATCCCCACTTCTGACCTTATGATGGCGGGAAGGTCATGAAGCAACTGAAGATGGCTGGGCCTAGGACACTATCCTGAATAACTCCTGCAGTGATGCCCTGGAACTGAGATGGCTGCAAATTATTATTTTTTTTTAAAAAAAGAACACACACTGCATTACTTGTGAATTGTTGATGAACCTCTTTTCCTTAAAGTTGCACCTGAGAAGTGAGCAAATGGATTCAACTCAACCACATTCCAGACCAAAACTCTCAAACAGTGTGCCATCATAATGTAATAAAGGTGTCAAGCTGCTGATTGACTGAAATCTAGACTTCCTTCTCCTCCACTTTATATTACCAAGCAGTTACACTATCATAAAGAGTTGAACAGATGGGTCCCTTTTCTCTTGAAAAAGAGAAGGCTGAGGTCCAATAGAGGTTTTTTTTTATATTATGAAAAGTTTTGAAAGAATGGGCACAGAGCAGTGTTTTCCTCTCGCAGGGAAGAGCAAAATTAGATGTCATCAATAAAAGATAGTCACCAAGGAATCAAGTAGGGAATTTACCTAAAGTGTGGTGAGAATGTGGCACTCTTTGCACTGGGGAGTGGTTGAATAGCATAGATACATTTGAGGGAGAAGGGACAAGAGGATCACGATGATAGAATTAAGATGTGGAAGGATAGAGAGAGACTCCAGTGGAGCATGAATGCTGGCATGGACTGGTTGGGCCGAGTGGCCTGTTTCTGTGCTGTAAATACTACAAAATGCTACAAGTGGTGCAATTTTGGCTGCAAGCTTTAGACAACCAGCAGCAACTGCAATATAAACCAACCAGATGACTCAGGATCAATCAGCAGGAAAACCCAATAACTGGGACATTTCAGTTGTCAGTTTCAGTGCACTTGGCAAGTTTACACAGAGGTTGCTTCAGGGGTAATCATGCACCTGAAGCAAGAAGTCTTGATGCCCAGGAGCACCGAATAACAGCTTTCAATTTCCATATCGTTCCAAAATATACACCACGAATCAATGATGGATGACATTCGTGTATTAACTACACTGCACATGCGTCTTCTCCCTAAACTAAAATCGAAACCGCATTAACCACACAGATGCTGCAAATATGAGCCCACTGCACCAAACATTACTCAATGGCATTGTGGATAGGTGGGTTTCCTTACAAAGCACCTCTTAGGATTGAGACCACTTTCTTCAGATCAACCTGATTCAGCATCAGGAATGACATGGCCAAACATTCTTCCTTTACGAGATGCAGCAAGGTAAAGATTTGATGACATGGAACCTCCAACAACAAACGGATAGAATTCTTACCCAAAATAACACCTTGAGCCCCTCTGTAATAACTTGGTGTTAATGTCCGGAATCGCTCCTGTCCAGCTGTATCCTGTCATAGCAACACACAATCTAGAAATCAATACTGAAGAAACTTGCAATGCAAGTGAACAAGAAATCAAAATAAAGCAAAGATGTTGCAAGATCATGTTAGCGCGCGAATAATAAATCAAACACAGATGCCATTCAATGGTGGATCTGACTAATCAAAACCATCCTCTTTAATGCTTTCAGATAATTTAATTATGTACCGTTTACAGTACCGAGACATAGATTTCAAAATTTAGGATGCCTTATGGGATTTTCAATATATCCCAAATTTTAAGTTAAATACGTTTAAGCATTTTGGCCTGAAGTTACTCAAGTCTGTGGGCAGTGTAGTTTTCACTAAATAGTGTTCAGAATGGCCTCAGTCAGGCTGGAAAGTGTGATGGAAAAAGAAAGAGAGAGAGAAATCAGGAAATTATGCTTAAGGAGATAAGCCTGGGATTTCAGTGCTCGAAGGCTCAAGGAAAAACTAAGTAGCGTTAAGAAGTCCCACAGCTGTAAGACTTTAGGACCTTAGTAAACTGCCAGAATGGTGTTTTATTTCATTACTACACGTTTTCTTCAGCAGGGTAGAGACAGACAGTGGTGTGACTCAGCCACCACGAGCTACAGTGGCTGGATGGATATTGTAATTCTGGGCCTGACTCACTTTGTGAAGTGGTTTACCCAGAAGTAGCAGATAGAAAAGTGAAACAAAGGTGAATGCACATTTTAATCCAGTGCATTGCTAAAAAAAAGAGACATGTAGAAACTTTTCGTCTTGCATTCAACAGGACATTTTGCAAGAATACCAATATAAGGGGAAACAACAATTTATACTGTATGTGAAGAGAGTGCTGGTTGGTTAGTAAGTGGACTCTGATTGGTAGAGGCGTTGCCATGGAGAATGCACCAGTGATGGTGACTGACAGTTAACTGCTAAACATTGTTTGAAATTTAAACCAAGCAGTTTGATCCTGATTGGTCACTGCATTGCTCTGATGAATGAGTCAGCAAATTGAGCAACAGGTGAAGCTAGCTGTTTCACACTGCTATGTAGTAGCAACACGAGTGGTATTTGCCACTAAGAGGATGCTGCTGTCAAGCTAAATAGCCTGTCACAGAATGATAACATAGTATTGAGTTTCAATGGCAGTGCAATGCTAGGCATATAGGCTGTACATCCCAAAGACTGGTGGATTGTGTCAAACAGCATGTCTCAGGTACTGTGAAACAGCTAGCTTCACCTGCTGTTCAATTCGCTGACTCATTCTTCAGGGCACTGCCCTGACCAATTAGGGTCAAGCTGCTGGATATAAATTGCAGCAATGCTTGGCAGTTAATTATCAGTCACCATCACTGGTGCATTCTCCTCTACCAATGCCTCTACCAATCACAGTCCACTTGCCAACTAATCAGCACTCTCTTCACACACAGCATAAATCCTTATTTCGGTATTCTTACAAGAGTCCTGACGAGTGCAAGAGGAAAAGCTTTGACATGTCTCTTTTTACAAGCAATATTCAAGTTCTGTACTATCAAGCAACTAGTTACAAGTGCCTTCTATCTCCTAAAGTTTCTCCCCCACTGAATTATCTAAAAATATCCTGATAACAATGAAATAATAATTTCAATGCTTGAAAGAGATGGGCTGGTATTACAATATTAATTGAAAATGCCAACCCACATGTTGCACACATCTTGCAGGCACAATGGTCACAACATCAATAAGAGGCAAAAATAAAAATAAAAAAAACAGCCTGGCTCACAATATACAGGTAGCTTATATGTTACAAGACAGACCATTTTAAAAATCGCGCAACTGACTTACCCAGATTGCAAGTTTGACATTGTTTCCATCAAATTTCATGGCTTTCACTTTAAAGTCAACTCCTAAAAAGAGAGGATTTCATTAAATCAAAGAACATCAGTCTTTACACAGCAAATAAAATTGGTTTTCATACATCTTCTGGAGGTGTTATAGTATAGGGAAAAAAAATTAAACCTCACCAATAGTTGAACCAATTCCAGAGTCAAATGTGCCATCTGTGAACCTCAGTAGAAGGCTAAAACACAAAAAAGGTTTTTTTTAAAAAAGTATTTATAAATGTGCTATTTGTTTTTGCCAACTGTATATCTAAAGCCCCAATTTAAGATTTTTTAAAAATCAAGCTTACATCTGAACTCAATAAGGACAAATCCCAATTGCTCAAGCTCAAAGTCAAGGCTTAGAGACCACCACTCCCCATGTTACCGGGGGTCTGATGGAGCTTAATCAGTTACAATTTGCATAGGCTCCTAGAGCTGCTGTTGGATCACTATACCGATTGGAGAAACAGCTCACAGAATGGTCAACAGCAGAAACTTGTCACTTATGGGACCTGAGAGAGTGGGGGGGTGGGGGGGGGGCGGTGGTTTTGCAGGGTGGGGACTGGGTGGTGATGGGCATGCAAGTCAGGCTAGCTTGTCGATCATTAGCTACAGCCTGAAGCATTGCAGAAACATGACAGAATCAGGCATTGAAATTATGAGTCTTGAAATTTGGCTGCAGGTGTACATCACCAGGCGTGTCACCTTGGGGGCCATCTCTCCACACTGGGATAGTCAGCAGTCGGTGGTCAGACTACTGACACGCAAAGGATTCAGCTCTCACCGAGCAGACATCAGAAACCAGGCCCCCCTCCTAAGACATGAATCAACAATTGGACAACTGATGCCGGTATTTTTAAAATCAGCACCTTTAGCCTTACGAGGCTTAATATCACACTTGAGGGCACTCGCCACCTTTTCAAATGGGCTAACCCATTATTCAATAAAAAGAACACTAAATGAACATCACAGTATCACTTGCAAAAAGTACTTCCAGAACAAATAATCCAAGGCCAACTTGTGCAATTCCACCCACATAATTGAAGATATAAAATAAAATGTGCAACATTAGACAATCTTGCCACTCTCTTCCCAATGACTTTCATCTACCTTTATATGGATCTTAGAGCCAGAAAACATGCAGCAGATAAAATTTAAGATTTGGCTGGGTACCCCCATAGCTTCTAGATTTATCACGAGGGCCACATGGGATACTCGTTCAAATGCCTTTTTAACACTAATGAACAAAACATAAATGGGATTTCCTTGAGCTTTACAATGTTCTGCATTAAAGCCACAACCTATCCTATATATTGACCAATATGCAGCTTTTAGACTGGGAACCTTGGACCCTATACAGTCCATAATTGGAAACCTTGGGAATGCCTTAACATCCTAAGTTTAGCCTGTTCATCATTAGATTCCTATTTTTTCAGTTACAGATCATTACTTCAGTTGCTGTAAAATAAAATAGTTTCTGCATTCATTGCATAATTTACCAGAGTAGGCAACAGTCTTTCAGAACTTAGGACAGAATGCTAGGGGGTATGTTAATATTAACCAGGAGCCCCAAAGGAAGGTTTGAAAAATCATTCGTACAAAGGTGAACTCGGGTATCTTATCAAAAGGTAACAGGTTAATTGAGAATCAACACCTTCACCCCATTTTAATTAAATAATTCATGAATCCTCTCTTGAAGGCACTAATTCTTGTTGTACAGTTCCACAGCTACTCAAATACCTGGCCTTGTGGTCTTTCCATACAAACCTAGAAGGTATGAGCTGTTCGATAGCATGGGTGCCTCACAGCATCACCACTCCTTGGATCCAACTTAAAGGTGCCAACTCCAACTGAAGCAACCTTATTGCCACCCAGCTGAATTACCAGACTGAATTTGTAAGGTGTAACTACTTATTACTTTAGTATTTGGGACAGCTGATTGTGGAATTCCACAAAGACCCACTCTCTCCGCCACTGACGCACAGTAGCAGCAGAGTCTTCCATCTACAAGATGCACTGCAGGGATTCATCAAGGCTCATTAGACAGCACCTTCTAAACCCATGACCACTACCATATAGAAGGACAAGAGCAACAGGCACATGGGGCCACCACCTGGAAGTTCCCCTCCAAGCCACTCACCATCCTGACTTGGAAATATATCACCGTTCCTTCACTGTCACTGGGTCAAAATCCTGGAGCTCCTTCCCTAACAGCACAGTGAGTGTACCTACACCACATGGACTGCAGCAGTTCAAGAAGGAAGCTCACTTCTACCTTCTCTTGGGCAATTAGGGATGGGCAATAAATGCTGGCCTAGCCAGCAATGCCCACATCCTGTAAATGAATTAAAAAAATTAAAGAAGCATCACCTGGAACTGCCCTTGTAAAAATTAAATTCATAGCCAATGAAAAGCTTTTGAAGTGAAGTCACTTATTACATAGAGAAACACGGCAATCAATTTGTGTACGTCAAAATGATAAGTTAACTGATAATTAGTTGAGCATTAATTATTGGCCAGGGTGCTGGAGAACTTTCCAGCGTTTCCTTGAAGCGAGTGAGTCACAAGATCTTTTCTATGCACTTAAGATGGCAGACAGAGCCTCAGTTCAACATCCCTTCCAAAACATTGCACCAATAGTGAAGCACTCCCTCGGTAAAGCACTGAAGCGTCAACCTGAAATAGGTGCTCAATGGAACTTGAACCCACGCTTTCTGACTCAGAGGTGAGGGTGCTACCACAGAACCAACGATGTCACCTTGGGAAATATACCAGAGGTTTAAATGTAGTTCGTGCAATTGAACAAAGAACCAATAGATCAATGGAAAATGCTGGCCTCCCATTGCTGCCCTTATATAGATTAACTAAACCATTCATGCTCTGGGCATTTACCAGGATCAATTGCATGAGACAAGTTTACGTTATAGCTGTCTCCAATGTCCATTACATGTCACAAGAGTTTGCTCAATTCTTCCTTCAACTTGGATAAAGAAGTTATATTAGCTCAAGATCCAAGTTAACCAGATTCAACTTCTAATCAGAGAGTTTAACATTGAGTAAATGTAGGTGTTCTGTGCATGAGGTCGCCAATGCACTGTGCATTGAATTTAGACTTGGGAGTTTAAAGTGTAGTTTGTCAGTTACATTCCACCCAGTGTTAATCCAGGACAACACATCCTGTCCCTGTTTAGATACAAGCTGTGCAGAAACAATGTGCGAGTAGCAACTTGCTTGAGAACAATATATTAGGAGCTCTTTGGTATGATGCAAGGCAAAATGTTAAAAATAGCTCCATGTGAACAAAATGTTACAAACCTAAACAAATGCTTCCAGTCCTTTCCTGTCACTTGGATTATGTAAACAATTGGGCAATTTCAATGCCACACAACACGAGGTTCTTTGAGGAGACCCAAGTTCATTGCCTCAGCTCAAAATCATTGTCTCCTGCATTGCCTGATAACATGATTTTGTTCTATTTGGCCTTGAAATGTGGATAGAACTGAGAAGGCAGAATTCGTTGCTGTTTCCTCTCACCTTTGAGTGCATTAAGTCAACCCTGTGGTGTAGAAGTGGAGAAGCGTGTAGGCCAGACTAGGTAGGGGGTGGCATTTTCCTAATGAAGGATATTAGTAAACTAGCAAAGTTTTTAAAATGAGAAAACAGCAAGTTTTGTGGTCATTTTCTTTTACTAGTACTCACCAAGTACCAGATTTATTGAATCCAATTTCACAATTTGCCATTGTATGACTTGAACACTTGATCTCTGGGTAGTGAGTCAGTACAATAATACCTCAGTTACCGCACCCTTATTTAGGACACTGAAAGAAAACCAATTGTTAGGAGTGTTCAGCGATCTTCCAAACCCCCCAAAACCACCCCTCCACCCCTTTTTTCTAGGTCAGAAAACAGCCTCTGTTAGGCTCATTGAACAACAGTCTGGGTAGTTTGTTGAGATGGAGAACAATATAATACAGGAGAGAGAGAGAACAATATAATACAGGCATGATGGTATTTGTTGGATTTCATAGTTAGATCTTCATTTCTTAATGAGATATTTAAGCAGTGCAAAATCAAGTACACTGTTGACTTTTTTAAAAAAAATTTAAAACTGTTTCTTTTCTACCCTAATCTAATTAGATTTACTTGATTATTAGCATGAATAACAGAATTCAATTCACACCAGTCTTCACCCTCCAAAGGAAGGCAGATAAGGATTCTGTTCCACCGTACTGGACAATGTTCAGGGTGCATACATAAGCTGTCATAGGAAAAGAATTTAGGATGACACTGCAATATGTGAAAGGCTCACATCTAGAACAGTTTGTATACCAACTCCTAGAACAAAAAAAAACCTGGAAAATTAATCTAGGCAGCACTACCAGAACCAGTTAGAGCTGAACCACAATCTATGCAGGCATGAGGCAACATATGGAGAGGAAATGAGAAATGGGGAGAATTTTCCTTTACTCTTGACAGTTATGTGGCAACATCCTCTAGATCCACACCTATTAAAAGGCTTCTATTTTTTTTCCAATTGTATTTTCTTCCATGAAAATTAGATTATTGATGCATGATTAATTTCAAGGCTCACCCTCAGTTAGTGAGCAGGGGCTAATACTGTGGAACATGCATTTCAAAATGAGGCACAATATAAAAAACAATGGAGAAAGGTGGCGCTTTGATTCACTAAGATATTAGTGTTGTGGGATTGCTATGAAGTAAGAGTTGAGAACATCAGAACAGGAGTAGGCCACTGAGACCCACAATCCTGTTCCGCCAATCAGTGAGATCATGTTTGTTCTGTATCTTAACTCCATCCCTCTTTCTTGGCTCCATATCCTTTTTATACTATTCACGAGCAAAAAAATCTAATATCAAATTTAAAATTAATAATTGAGCCACGTTTACCACTTTCTGTTGTGAGAGGATGTTTTACCACCCACCATGTCAAAAAAAATTACTTCCTAGCTTCTCTCCCGAAAGTCCCGGCTCTGATTTTGAGATAGTGTTCACTTCTCACAGCCTGAGCACCAGTAGAAAAAAAATCTTTACCGCTCTATCCCATCAATTCCTCTAAAAACAATCAAATTATCCTTAACCTTTTATATTCCAGGAAATGCAGGTCTAGTTTATATAATTTCTCCTCATAATCTAACACTTGGTAACATCCTCTGGTGAATCAGCATTGCACTCCTTCTAAGATCAGTAAAATCCTAAAAGTGCAGTGCCCAGAGTTGTATGCTGTCATGACCATGGATCCTATTGCTGAATTACTTATGGACATATTGAAATTTAAGTAAGTTTTTTTTTTAAAAAAGGACATATAAGCAAAAGCTGGCTGAGACTTAAGGTAACCACTTGCTGGAAAATTCCTACGTGGATTACTTGACCAACTAGTTCAGAGAGAACGGAATGTCGCACAAGCCTACTTCAGACAGCAGCATTTCAAAGGAAAATTGAACTGTAATCTCCTGTAGTTGCGGAGATAATGGAAAACGATTATCATCTCAGCCAAAACCACCTCCTGTTGAGTTATATCCCAGACTGTGCACATGAACTGAGTTGAAGAGAAAACAAATCTGGGCGAAAGGCATGTTTGTTGTTTCCCTTCCAGGAATACACAAAGAAAGAAAGGGGTTTTAAAAAGCCAACTACAATCCTTGTTCTGTGTGCTAGTCAGGTGTGTGTGTGTGTGTGTGTGTGTGTGTGTGTGTGTGTGTGTGTGTGTTTGTGCTGTGAAGTTCACAGCGGAAGAACACCAATTGGGCATCCTTGAGCTTACACGTAACAAAATCTTTTATCTCCGATTGCTGAAAGCAAGTGACAAGTCAGCAAAGCCACAGTCAAAGGAAACAGGACAACTCAGTTTAGCTAACATGCAGAACCAATAATCTCCAACCCAACTGCTCAACTGCCAAAGTCAGTGCTAACAGAATCACCCCAACTTAACAACTGCAACATTTCACCATTTACTCATCATATACAAATTAATCCTTTGGTTATCATTTTTTAAAAACTTTTTTCTTTGAACTCAATTTTTCATTTCTAATCTGTGTGTGTGTGTGTGTGTGTGTGTGTGTGTGTGTGTGTGCGTGTTGCATTTTTATTATTTTTCCTCATCTTTAGTAACTAATAAACTCACTCTTTCTTTGACTGAAGATGGCCTGGTTAAAATGGCTCCTTCTAAAACATAAATACATTTGGACTGGGAAAAGAATCCAGGAGGGAAGGGATCCCTTTTAAATTAACCTTATTGCAACCAACCGAGGGGGTTGAATAAAGAAAGGGAGCCAGTTCATCCCTCCTCACCCGGGAACATAACAATTTGGGAAACCTTGTCTGGCATCATAAACTGGGGGACCTCGCCCAGGGACAAGTCATAACAATGCAGTATTCCAGATATGGTCTAACCAGGGCTTTGTACAGCAAAACTTCCTTCCCTTTATATTCTATTACAAAGGCTAACATTCCATTAGTCTGTTTGATCAGTTATTGTACCTGGCATTTTAGAGAAGTTAGGGAAATTGTCCACTTGAGCCAAGACTGAGGGGTGACTGGATGAATGCCTTTAGATTATGACAATAATGGATGGATGAATTATAATGGGCCAAATTGTCATCTTTGGTCATAAATAATTGTGTGGGCTGTGCTGTGTAGGTACAACCTTGCTGCATTTTTCCCCACTCCCAGACACAACCACAGGATGGGGGCATTAATATTTATTGCTGTATAGGGTATATACATTTCTTCCCCCAAGCCCTGGTCATCTTTTCCAAACCCTAACAGGTAATTTCTGATTATCTGTCATGATCAATGTGTGGGATAGAGGGAAAATAAGTGATTTTGAACTTGGGTAATTTCAAGGTGATATATCCTGTGTTTCAGGGGCCTTGAAACTGGAATAAAGTTATTCAGGACCCATATGTCCTCAAATTGCTCAAGTTCTCTTCAACTCCCCTCTAATTACTTTAAACCTGGCAATTGCCCTCTCTAAGGGAACTAGGTCCTTTCTACCCACTCTTATCATAGCCCTTTATAATTGTACACACCTTAAATAAATCTTCCTTCAGCCTCCTGTGTTCCAAAGAAAACAATTCCAGCCTATTCAATCTTTCCTCTTTGCTAAAATTGATCAGCCTTGGCAACACCCTTGTAAATATCCTCTGTAGCCTCTCTAATGCATGTGGAGTACACAGTATACTGGCTGTGGCTTATCTTGTGTTTTATACACTTCCAGCATAGCCTCCCTGCACTTAGATCCTATGCCTTGGCTAATGAAGAAAAGTACCCTCCATGCCTTCTTGGGTACCTCATATACATGTCCTGCTACCTTCAGGGTTTGTGAACATGCACTTCAAGGTCACTCTGTCTACATTTCTCAGTATTCTACCATTTAATGTGTATTCCCTTGCCTCATTTATCCTCCCCAAATGCATTACCGCGCATTCAACAGATGGAATTCCATTTGACACTTCTCTGCCCACCTGACCAGTCTATTGAAATCTGCCTACAGTCTACTACTTTCTTCCTCACTATCAACCATACGGCCATTTTTTGCATCATCTGTAAACTTCTTAATCACATGCCCTACATTCTGGTCTAAATCATTGATCTAGACCATGAAAAGCAAGTTACCCAGTACTAGCCTTGCCGAACCCTGTTGGAAACAGCCTTCCAGTCACAAAATCAACCATCAGACTTTGCCTCCTGCCATTAAACCAATATTGGATCCAACTTGCCACTTGCCCTTAGACCCCATGGTTTCTACTTTTCTAACCAGTCTGCTGTGTGAGGGTCTTATCGAAAGCCTTGCTAAAATCCATGTAGACTGCATCAGACGTGCTACCCTCATCAATACTCCTCGTTACCTCCTCTCTCACAATGTTTATCCCATCCTATATTTCATAATCCTTTTCAACTACAATGTCTATATTGCCACCTTCTTTACCCTAACCCTCTTTTATGAAGACAGATGCCAAGCATCTATTAAGAACCACACCCAAGCAGGGTCGCCAACCGTCCAGGATTGGCTTGGAGTCTCCCGGAATTCAAGATCATTCTCTAGGACACTGCTGTGTGCAACCCTGGAGAAAAATCATCCAGACATTAAAAAATATAGACTTTTTTTGTCACTTTCTTTGAACATCTCTCTTTACCAGATATAAAACTACTGAAAATGGGAGGGAAGAAAAAGGCTGTTTGGCTGAGTCAAACATCATCCAATTGGCTACGGAGTCTTTTTGCTTTCCAATTCACACAGGAAGGCAGTACATCACAAGCATGGATCAGTTGACTAATAGCTGAAGTATGGGGCAACTCTTTTGATGAAACCTCCAGGATTACAGTTGGCATCCCTATGCTCAAGCCTCCCCCCTCAACTCACAGGTGGCCTTTTGCTCTCCAATAGCTCCCACTCTTTACAAAAGACCTTTGGATTTTTCATCACCAATATTTCTGCATTCCATATCTTTGCTTTCCCAATTTCCTTTAATTTCACTCCTGAATTTTCTGTAGTTCTGGGCGATTTCTGCAGAATTGTTCTCAATATTTGACATATGCTTTCCTTTTTTTTTGCCTTATCCCTGCATACTCCTTGACATCCAGGGGGCTCTAGACCTGGGAGTCCCACCCTTTTTTTTCTGAGAACATTAGTTCAGAACCCCCACTATCCCCTCCTGGAACGCCTCTGACACTGATTTTAAAAGAGATAAATGAAATCATTGAGCTTTAAATTGATTCATCGTACGCAAGTAAAATTGCGCAAACCCCGTTTCATTCTCAAAACAAACCGGAGCCAAAACAGGCAGCCATTTCCCGGGACCGAAACAAAAATGTTATTGCCATGATCATATCGCAAGCTTCTCAAGTCTGCTGGAGCATCAGATTCCTTGTAAAGGAGGTATGATAGGGTGGGGTTTTAAAAAAAAATTCTAAATGCAGTAATTACATAGGTGGATTGACGTCTTCCAAGCTTCCCACGTCGAATCTGGTTAACCCAGCAGCCGGTTAATTTCAAGGAGTCAGAAGCTGACACATTTTCTGTTGCCTCTTACCTGGACTTACCCACTCCACTCTCCCCAATAATTAGAATCTTCAGTGTAGCGAGAATCTCCTCTTCCATTGTCTGAATGTATCAAGATTCCAAACAGGACAAAGGCGCCGCGTTTGCTGTTCGCCCAATTGTTACTTTTACTTGTTACATGAATGTTGCAGCATAGAGATGACGCAATCGCGCAACTTCTTCACACGTGTCTTTGACCTTTTACTGTTTGATCTCACAGGCACTCCTTAAGAGAGCGTCGCTTTATCAGGCCGACTGATGAACCAATGAAATTGCTGAAGGAGAGTCATACGGACTCGAAACATTAACTCCTGTTTTTTTTTCTTCTTTCCACAGATGCTGTTAGACCTGCTGAGTTTGTCCAGCATTTTCTGTTTCTGATGCAATGAATTGCTAGTTGTGAAAGTGGGAAGGTCGCCGTAAGCAGATTTAACTTAGTTTTTTTTTAAAAAACTAATGTTTTAATTGTAATCCATAATTATTAAAGGCTCACATCAGGCATTTTTTTAAAATTGCTGGAATCCATAATTGTTAAAGTCTCGCAGCAGACAGCTTATTTTGAAATATTATTGTGAATTAATTGCAATCCATAAGGCTCGCGACAGACAATTAAAAAAAAAGTTCTTAATTGCAGTCCATAATTGTTAAAGGCTCGCTTTCCTTCCAAGTTCTTAAACAATATAATAAACTGAGCATGACAGAGAATGCTGAAGGGATGGGAATTGAAAGGCAATTTAAAGTCCCTGCAATGTCCGAAGTTATGTGAATCCAAAGATTTTGTTGTCGCCATCCAACTTTATTATGTGCCTCAGAATGTTATTATTTTTAATCCCTAAGCACCTTGTGATATCACGTCAGAAACAGTAAGATTTTCTGATGTAAAGAGCATGTGACCAAAAAGGGCGGGTCATGTTGACAGGTCAGTGGAACCAGTCGCAAGTGAAAGATAAGCTTACTGAGGAAAATATCTTTTGCTAGGCGAGAATGCTCGTGTGTGTTTGGATCGCCATCGGAAAATTTCAGAAATGTGAGCCCAGCTTAATGCACATCATTCAAATATGTTATCTATGTCACTCGTGCATTACACAATAAGCTGCGGGTATGGAATATTTCTGGTCTCAAAGGATGAAACTCCAATTTAAAGGGAATGTGGTTTAATTTGTAGCATGCTTGTCTGAGTCAGAAGATTGTGGGTTTCAATCCCCACTCGGCTTGAGCATATGTGTCTTCATTGTCGCATAATAAAGGTGAATGTAAATGACTGCTTGAAGAAAGATAATACAGCCGGCAACAGATTAACTGATCTTTTATTTAATCAGGGTAGGCGCTGGCATAGTGGTATTGTCACTGGACTAGTATACAGAAGATTCAAGTGAATGCTCTGGGAACCTGGGTTCAAATGGTGAATTTTGAATTCAATAGTCTGATGATGACCATGAAACCATTGCCAATTATCATAAGTATCATCTGGTTAGGGAAGGAAATCTGCTGTCCTTATCTGGTCCATGCCTATATGTCACTCCAGACCCATAGCAATGTGGCTGACTCTTAAAGTGCCCTCTTAAATTAGGGATGGCTTAGCCAGCGATGCCCTAATCCCATGAACAAATAACAATTTGCAGTTTCCTGTCCCTAACCGCCTCCTCTTCACCATGGACGTCCAATCCCTCTACACCGCCATCCCCCACCAGGATTTTGGCCTGAGGGGTCTCCACTTCTTCTTTGAACAGAGGCCCGACCCATCCCCCCACTACTCTCCTCCGTCTGGCTGAACTTGTTCTCTCGCTGAACAATTTCTCCTTTAACTTGTCTCACTTCCTCCAAATAAAAGGTGTGGCTATAGGTACCCACATGGGCCCCAGCTATGCCTGTCTCTTTGTGGGGTATGTGGCACATTCCTAGTTCCAGTCCTACTCAGGGGGCCACAATTCTTCTTTTCGTACATCAATGACTGTATCGGTGCCACATCATGCTCTCATCTGGACCTGGAAAAATTTATCTTTTTTTTGCTTCCAATTTCCACCCCTCCATTATTTTCACATGATCCATCTCTGACACTTGTCTTCCCTTCCTTGACCTCTCTGTCTCCATTTCCAGTGATTGACTGTCCAACAACATTCATTACAAGCCCACTGACTCCCACAGCTACTTTGACAATAGCTCCTCACACCCTGCTTCCTGTAAGGACTCCATCCCATTCTCTCATTTCCTCTGCATCTGTTCCAAAATGGTGCTTTTGTTATGTTTTCCTTTTCCCTTAACCAAGGATCCCCCCCCCCCCACCCACCATGGTGGTTGACAGGGCCCTCAACCGTGTCCGACCCATCTCTCGCACCTCTGCCCTCACACCTTCCCCAACCTCCCAGAACCATGATAGAGTCCTCACTTTTCACCCCACCAGCCTCCACTTTCAAAGGATCATCCTCTGCCATTTCCGCCAACTCCAGCATGATGTCATCACCAAACACATCTTACCCCCAATTCCACCCCACTGTTAACTATGTTTCTCTCTCCACAGATGCTGCCAGACCTGCTGAGTTTTTCCAGCATTTTCTGTTTTTACTCCAAAGCATTTTTTTTTTTTAAATTTCTTCAGGACATTCAGAGCAGCAGAAATCAGACATGCTGAGATCTGTGCCAGAATCAGCAATTTGCATTCCCATGCAGCTTGACTTCTTGCTGAGAACATGTTCTTGTGGTGCATTATTCATTATTAGACTTTTACTAACTCTAGGTCAAACACTAATTATTGCTACAGTGTAATAGTTACAAGCAGCAGTGGATTGTCATATTCAATGAGTATTGGTGATTCACAGAGCTACCATTACAGACTAAATAAGCAGCTTACTTTTTTCAGTACATAAAGACGGAGACTTGGCAGGCCCAAGACTGACTTTTGGCAAGACACGCGAGCATCCATTTCAAGAATATCGACAAGACAAATAATCTACATTAGGCATGACTATTACATGGCTTTAACATCATCTCACTAGTGATGGTGAATTACTCACCTTTTGTGAAGGTGCATTACTCATAAGTGATGGTACTCATAAGTGATCGTACATAAGATTGTCTTCTCGAGAATGAAAAAAACACTCGCACTTTCACTGACATTGCAGGGATGGCCTATTTATTATGTGGAGAGAAGGTGCCAGTATTAACAGCACTGTTCTAGAATACTAATACAGCTATCAGTAATTCAACCACAGTTTTATTTACTGGGATAAATTATTACATTTTTAAATTATTACATATACTAACTCATAATTCAAACTAGAGGTGAAAAGAAATTTGGGGGAAAAAAATTTCAAAATAATTTTTTGAAGATTTAAGTAACTAAATAGGATCAGCATAAGAAACATACACCTAATTGTGAGGATGTAATTTTGTTACCTTGAATTAACTCTTGGTAGAGAGTGTTGTTTTTCCTGTTAACTTTAGACCAATTAGCACAAAAATGTAAAAACTTTAGTTACAAAAAAGACGGCTTTGATAATCTAACAGAAGTTTGAGAAATAACCATCTTTGTTTGATACTGCATATTCCTTACTCATCAAAGAATGAATCATTTGGTTTGGAAACTATACTATTATATAACAAAAAATTAGGGACTACAGAAAATGGAGATCTCTTTGCAAATGAATAGTTTAGATTGGCCAATGCGCTCAGTTTAATATACTCAAATCTAAATTGATCTGTTGCCTACAGACTAAAAATAAAATCTCTAAAGCCCTCTGAGCCAGAACTGTGGTGCAATAGCACGTCCAAAATCGTAGCGGTAAACCCAAATTAGAAGTGAAAAAAGTGAAAGATGGTTGCCTTGGTGCTCCTGTGGGAATGGGACCAAGGGGTGGGGGTGGGTGGATGTGAAGGTGGAAGTATAGTGGTTTTGTCACTGGACCAGTAATCGAGGGACGCAGGGTAAAGTCCATTGAATCCCACAATGACATAGTGGAAATTGAATTCAGTAGAAGTCTGGAATTCAAAGTCTAATGGCTATTTAAAAAAAAAAAACATTGTTTCACTTGTTGGAAAAACCCCTGGTTCACTAATATTCTTTAGGGAAGGTAAATCTGACATCCTGACCTGGTCTGGCCTACATGTGACTCCAGAATCACAGCAATGTGGTTGACTCTGAAATGTCCTAGAAAGCCACTCAGTTCAACGTCAATTCGGGATGGGCAATAAATGCTGGCCTAGATAGTGAACAAATATTTTTAAAAAGTGCATCCCACCAGAATTCATGTTGAAGTGGCTGAAAAAAATCTCTGAAAGCCACTCCAACTACATATAATCCATTTTAAGAATTAAGTTTTGGGTAAGTTTTCAAAGACTGATTTGCTGATACCTGTTTGAATTGCACCTTCTCCACAGCAAAGCAAAGGTGAGAATTTTAAAATTGTGATATTTTCTATTGCTATGTTTAAATGATTTTTCACCAAATTAATTTTGACCTTTTAAGAGAGAGGATTGATTTTTTTCCTATTGCAAATGTGAAGTGCAATGAATAAATGTTGAATAATAATTTTTAGAATCAATGGTACAATGGTATTAGTAATACTGATGTTGATTCCTTGTCTGAAATTTTCCAAGAAAAATATATGCTTTTTAAAAGATATTCACTGATTCTGTTGCTAGCTTTGTTGAAGCATTGTTAGCGATGCACCATGCCTTTACTCCTCTTGCGTTATGGGCTATTTCAATAAACGTTTCCTCCTATGTTCCCATATTGCTTCCTATAAACACGACCTTTGAAACTGCTTAGCAAACTGGCTTAGCTTCTGAAAGACCATTAAACAATTGAACATACTATCAAGTATATTAGAATCATTTCATAGATTCTGCCAAATGCCTTGAGAATGAGTCTTTGTGTTCCTCTTCTGCAATATTGCGCTAATCATAAACCTATCAACCAGTCTTTGTGTTCCTCTTCTGCAATATTGCGCTAATCATAAACCTATCAACCAATGTGCCAGCGAGGAATTAGTCAACTGGCTGGAAGCTGTACGGTCACACGCATCAGCCATTGTTATTTATTCCATTGGAAGTTCTCAGAACTTCAGTTTATGGATCTGAAAGGAGTCAGATTCTTGATTCATTTGACTATTTGTAGTTCCAAGGTCTTATTAACCCCGTCTTAAGCTTCATAAGTTTCTGAACTTCTAATATGTATTTTAAAGCAGTGGAAGATGTAGGGTTATGTAGAGAGAATGGGGCAGGAGGATTAATTTTGGGTTGCAGTAATAAAGAGCCAGCACAGGCAGAGTGGGTCAAATTCCCCCCTCCTGTGCTGTAGACACATCT